>NC_140075.1:94893848-99693848 GCF_964194135.1 Talpa europaea | reverse complement strand
TTATCCACCCCATTTGTAGAAAATGCTAAATTAATTTCTAAAGAAGTTACTAAGAATGCTGTTAAGTATGAACTCAAGTTTGTCATCTATATTCTTTTTTGCCTCCTTTAGAAATTCACTTGAAAAAAAAGACAAAGCAGATCAGAGTGCTCAGTGGTTGGAGATGCACAAAAAGAAGTGTCAAGCTATGTCTAAATCGGTGACCTTGCGAGCAAAAGCCATGGATCCTCACAAAAGCCTGGAGGAGGTATTCAAAGCAAAGCTGAAAGAGAATCGGTCAGTGTCCTCCATATGTCAAAGGGGGCCTGTTTTGGGATCCCACAGATCATTGGCCTTGAAAGCAGCAAAATAGTTATTAGGATAGACTCCTGTAATTGCCCAGAGTCAGGGGTTTTACCAGGCGTTTCTTACATTAGGAATTTATAATGTCCATGGGAATTATGCTGCTTAATTGAAATAAAGGATATTCTCAATTGCAAAAAGAAAATTCATTTTTTAAAATCTCATTAATTCTAGGAACAATGACCGTAAAAGAACAAAAGAGTATAAGAAAGAACTGGAGGAAATGAAGAAGAGAATACAAACAAGACCCTATCTCTTTGAACAAGTCACCACGGTAGAAACTACACCATTATTCATTCATTTTCTGTCTTGGAGAGGAAAATAAAGGGGAGGGTTTTTTTTTTTTAAATTATGGAAGTTTAATATCTGGGTATTAAACATTGAGACTCCGAAAGATTTTAAATTGGGCCCATTTCATTTCATGGGGTTTTCAATATAGTCTAGCTTTCAGTCAAATTAGAGTCAGAGTTAGATCCCAGACACAGTGAAAGAGTTTGGCTATGTTAGAAAGAGTATTTTTAACTTACTGCTATGACTGAAATCGTCTTCTGTCCGGAGTCACTGTATTGCTGGGATGATCTGTCTCCTGCAGGCCTGGTTATCTGGGCATCCACAGCCACTAGCACTGTGGCCACTGACATTACCAAGGCTTGGAATGCTCACAAAGCACTCCAAAAGGACTTTCCAGATTTAAGTGCCTTTCAGGCTTAAGAATCATTTTAAAATGTTCTCTAGATTTAAGGAACTTGGATTCAGTTAAGATCTCCCTAAGGAGACTCTGGAGTACTTGAACAGCCTAAGCAATACCACCATCCCAGGCAATATTTTATCCCTTTCCTCTCCAGTTTCAGACAAAAATTAGGGTTCCCTATGCCCTGGTTCCAATTCTGGGTGTTATTTCTGTCTTATAGCAAGGTGTTATCTCAGCATTTCCTAGGTGTACACTTCCAACTCCCTGACATATTGCACACATATCACATGCCTTAGAATGTCTTGGATTTACTTACCAAGCTGCACTGGTTGAAATTTCTCATGTTGACCTTTCCGTAATTTTTTCAAGCATGCTCACTCTCAAATCTCCACAGATGGGAAAAATACAAAGCATTCCATATTGACTGTACTCTTGAACATTTACGACAAAGTATGTTTTTCTGGTCCACATGAGGACTGTCTATTGTTAAGTGTTACAGTGCAGCTTATTGTCTATTTGTTACATTTTAGTGTTCCTTATGATGGTTTGGTTGCTTTATTCCATCTTTCTTTATCTTTCTTCATCTGGGCTTCACCTGGTCTTCCAAAATCTAAGTCCTTGCTTCTCAATTCCCAAATTAACAGTTGGCATCTCTGGGGAGTGTCAGAAATACAGAATTGCAGGCCCCATCTGAGTCCTACCAAATAAGAACCTGCATTTTTAACAAGATCTTCAGAAAGCGCCTATGCACTGTAAGGCTTAAAAACAAGGTTCTAAGTAATTTTCCTGCAAATCTGTATGCAACACTAATGGGTGGCCTGCAGTGAGCAAGAATGTAAGGATATGGACTAAGCAAATACATACAGATTAAGCAAGTAACTTAGAAATATCTGGAAGTTCAGCCACAGCAGATTTCCTTTTTACAGGACCTTGCCAAGAAAGAAGCAGAGCAACGGTATCGAGACACCCTGAAGCAGGCTGGGCTTGATGAAGACTTTGTGAGAACCAAGGGTCAGGGCACCCGGGCTGTGCAATGGAAGGATCAGTCAGTAGTTGATGATTGTCACAGGTAATAAGATGCTGCTATCATTATGCAGCTAATTTGCCATACCCAGTAATGCCACTGGGAAGAAACTTTAGACCAGCTGCTCATATTTTGAGGTCATAATCCTGTATTTATAGACTACTAATCCAGGGATCTCCAAGTAATACACTGGAATGTGGAAGGACCAGTGTGAATAAAGTGTAACTTTGTGTATCAGGTTTAGATTCCTTTCCTAAAATTTGAAACATCATTTTTCCAATTCCAGCAGTTATTTCCTTCAGTTTTAAAGAAAAGTCATGTATATTTTTACTTCCTATAAAACTTTCTCTAGCACTCTTCAAAAAAATAACTCCTTAGCACCATCTCCTCCACTGGTATTAAAACAAAAAGTGAGGGCCTCCCTGGTGGCACAGTGGTTGAGCACTGGGTTGCGAAGCTGCCAGCAGCCTCTGCAGCGCCAGTTGGATCCCCGGCCGCCGGGCGAGGGTCCCAGACCTCTCCTGCCGCCCACTGCTCCCCTCAGCAGTGTATCATCAGTCTGTTCCCCGCTCTGGCTCTGATGAATTCTCTCACCCTCCCGCGCTTCTGACTGTACCCAGTGCTTGTATAAATAAATAAATAAATCTTTAAAAAAAAAAAAGTGAGAAAAGCATCTATTATTCTAAATTTTAAGTGCTAGTGGCCCCTTCCTCTAATTTCTATCCCAGTTTTCCCCGCACAAAATAATGAAAATGTTAGTATTTTCTTTCATTAAAAATGTATTTCATAATGCTTTAATTTATTCTGCAGCACCCATGAAACTACAAAATTTGGCATCAGAAATCCACAGAAGGATTTAGAAGACTCTCTAGAACTGCCTACAGACCCCAAGAAAGAACTGGGGGAGCTGCCGTATGAACTGCTAGATAATCTCAAACCTCTTGCTTAATATACTTAAAATTGCTGCTTTTCAATAATAGTAAGCAGCTAACTTGGGGTTGAGTTAAGTCAGGAGGCAAAACTTGGATTTTGAGTCATGGTCTGTTGGAGAATGGGGAAATGAAAAGTTAGCAGGTAGCTGGAATGGTCTGAATAAATCAAAGTGGAGCAGCAAGGGTGGAGTGATCAAATCAAGTTCAAAGTTCTTGCCTTGTGTCTCACATTTAAGAGTAAAAAACAGGGCACATACCCAATGTGGAAACTAGTGGATCTAAGAGATAGTAGGGACTGGCGTTATAAACCCTGCTGAGTACAAGCCCAAAACTGCCAGGTCAACTGCTTTTTCAACAGAAGCCAGAAATTTGCATGCTGGTGACTAATTTAAAAACTACAAGAAAATACTGTGTGACCAAAACACCTATAGGATGACAGGATGACAGGTTTGCAACTTCTAGTTCAGTGTTTCTTTATATATATATATATATATATATATTTTTTTTTTTTTTTTTTTTTGGTATAGTGCTTAACCTCTGCACTACTGAAATTTTTGGCCAGATATCTTTGTTGGGTGTTGGGAGAAGGAACTGGCTGGTACATTGTAGGATGTTTAGCAGCATCCCTGGCCTCCACCTCATGCCAGTAAGCACCTTTTCCCCCAGTTATGACAACCAAAATTATCTCCAGATATTGCCAGGTATCCTGAGGGGAGAGGAAGAGTGGCAAAAAATGCCTTGTGTTGAAAAGTACTGCTCTCATATAAAAGGTTACAGGAAGTAAAAACTGGCATTTTAAGAATACAATTGAGGGCCTCCCCTGGTGGCCCAGAGGTTACGCGCTGGGCTACGAGGCTGCCTGCAGGATCATTCCCTGGCCGCTGGTGAGGATACCACCAAAAAAAAAAAAAAAAAAAAAAAATACAATTGACATGAGCTCGCTCTACATAGCATAGGTTGACTATGCACATCATTAACAAATTAAGACCTATAATTACTTTATTTAAAACAGCAGTTAATTATTTCCTGTTATCTGTTTAGAATGTGCCATTGTGTGTGTCAACATGAAGTTCATTTTAAACAAATTTAAAACTTCTCTGTCATGATTTTCTACTAGTAAGATCCTTGGAATACTTTCCTTCTCACCCACAATTACATAATCTCCCTCAGTAGCTGTAGAGATAGAAAAGCAATAGTGCCTGCTCTAACAAAAGTGCCTTTCTCATGTTTTTAAAATGATTTTTCTGGAAAGATCCGAAAGTAGCTGTTGTCATCACCATTTCCCCAGACTCATACACTGTCCTTTCTAGTGATAACAGAGTGATTATGTTAGTAACTATCACCTGGGTTTGCTTGTTAGAGCTATAGATGCTCACATCATGTTCCCAGACTCCTGAGCTGCATGGAATTCTAAGGGTAATTCTAAGGGTCCTATCTGAAAGGGAAAGACTAAGCTATTTTTCCTTAGTCTTCGCTTTAAGAAAATTAATTTTGTCCAAAACAAGGAGCCAAAGAACTGACTGGGCTATTCTGTTTATTTAAAGGGAAAACAATTGAAGCACTGAATCGTGATTTTTAACTTAAAAAAAAAAGACCCTTTCACATGCTACCATATGTTCAGAAACAAAGAAAGCAAAGTAGCCAATTAGAGGTGTATAGGACAAGATAGTACCTCAGCCTGGGTCAAGTAGGGATTCAAGTAATTTATTTTTTTTTTGCAGCCCAGTGGCAGAGACTCTCTTACTCAGGTTGCTAAAGGGAGAATGTCACAACAAAATTGATATCACTCCCTTCTCAAAGCAACAAGGCATCTTGAAAGCTCAACTTCTTGATGAAGTTTCATGGTTGGTGGCAGGACTTAATTCATCCATGTGAAAAGACAGCTGAGTCCGGAATGAAAAAATCTTCAAAGGAAAACCTCCTCTCAGTAGTCATACTGAGAAATGTCAGCCAACTCATCATCAAATTCTCTTTTGGGAGAAGTCCATCCCAAAATTTTGCAGTGGTTAGAGAGGTAGGTATAGTTACCCAGCCCACATTCACTGCTTTCCTCCTTGTCTGGATCCAATGGTAGTTTGAAGAGAAGCTCTCCTATATCCATCTTCTATACCAGGAAAGATGTACAGAGGCAAAGTGGGACTTGTCCTTCCAGATTCATTTTGGTTCTGGCAGATGGTGAGCAACATGCATCGTTTTCCCACCACAAGCACTCTGGGATTAGAAAGAGCTGCTCTTCCAGGAGTTAGCACCCACATTCATGTACGTCTTTCTGTTAAATCTCCTTGGTTTAGTAACTGTAAAAGATTAAAACCAAATCTGGAGTAGATTACCAGATAATAGGAAAAATAATTCATGGTAAGTAAAAGATTTACAAGCGGGAGCAAGGAACGCAGGGGTGAGTCAAGGATATCTACTTCCAAAAGGAAGCACAGACTGAGATCTCAATTTATATACTGGCCTTGGGATAGCACTCCGGCCACTTCAAGATGCTGGCATTTCATTATGGCAATAAAATATACTGAGTCTATAAGCCAAACTTGTTTGTGCAGTCACATACTCAGTAATCAGAGATAGAGGAATCTGTTAGTTACAGGGAAATCAGAAATAATACAAACAAAATCTTACATTGGTCAGTGCTAGCCCAAGTCTAGGCTAAAGACTCAAAGCAGAAGAAAAAGGAATGGGAGGTTACTCCCAATGAATTCTATATGACAGCTCAATTCCACTGAGTGAAGAAAAAAAAAAAAAAAATTGACGGATTACCTAGGCTTAAAATACCTTTCCTATGGGAAGGCAGACAAACCTGGGAGACTACTACAAGGTGCAACTAACACATATTCTCTACTGTTGAAAGGGAGTTTTATAGAATAGTTGATGAATTTTGCTTCTATTTTATTATGGAAACAAGATGGAAATAGTACATTCAATTTCAGAATAAAGAGTTGGTAACTTCTTGAGCTACAAGATATATTTACTTCGTGATCTTAATTTGGGTGAAGGTAATTTATATAGAATTTGATAAGGAACTTAAAGAAAAATTTTAAAAATTAAACCGGGCCTCCCTGGTGGCACAAGGGGTTAAGATGCAACCTATGAGGCTGGCTGCAGCCACTGCAACATGAGTTCGATTCCCAACCAGGGAGCTTCCCACATGGTGCAGCAGACTTCTCCTGACTCGCCCTCTGCTCCCCTCAGCAGTGTATTTCAGTCAATCTGCCTGTTCTGTTCCCCACTCTGTCTCTGGTAAATCCTCTCACCCCCCACACCTCTGGCCTGTATCCCAGTTCTTGTATGCATAAATAAATACATCTTATAAAAATACATAAGGGGACCTCCCTGGTGGTGTAAGGGGTTAAGCACCGCACTATGAAGCAATCCACAGCCTCTGTAGCATGAGTTCGATCCCCAGCCAGCCAGGGAGCAACCCACATGGCGCAACAGACCTCTCCTGACTTACCCGCTGCTCTTCTCAGCAGTGTACTTCAGTTAATCTGCCTGTTCTGTTCCCCCTCTGTCTCTGATGAATCCTCTCAACCCCCGCATCTCTGGCCTGTACCCCAGCTCTTGTATGCATAAATAAATCTTTAAAAAAATACATAATTAAACCACAGATTTCATTTGATGCTCTGTAGTAGGAATATAAGAATGGCATGTTTTAATCTAGGCCAAGATCCAGATGTTTGCACTCAAACTTAGCAATGGCTCTTAAATGTTAAAGAATTTATAATTTCTCTTTGTTTTATTTGGGAAACACTGTAAGATAAAGTCAAAGCGAGCTGGCAATCACTTATATGGTCTTTAAGTCAACAACGTGACCTCAAATGTGACTATGGGATGCCATTTAGGGTGAACTTTATTTGGCAGCACTGAGGTCTCAATTGGGTCTGTACAATGAGTTCTCTATGTAATTCTTGGAGACCTGGCATTAATGAGGGAAAATATAAATCATCTGATCTGAAATGCCCAAATGAGAGTTAACTTGTAATTCCGCTGTATTTTCCATAGTAATTTCTGATACCTGACTTGTTGTTATCTGAAATTCTAATGCTATTTTTATTTTTGGAGCATATTTACAGGCATCCAGCTGTAAGTACATAAGTAGTTTCTTACAGGTCTGATCTACAATGATCTACTTACAGGTCTGATCTCCAAAAACAACTTGGAATGGGCATGTATTATTTTAAGAATTGCGAATAGCCTTCTCCTCTGGCATCTGAGAAAATGGTTAGTTTGGATGATGAAGAGGACTAAGCCTGGAGTCCTGAGAGGACTGCAGTTTGATAAAAGTAAAGGCATTGGGGGATGTAATAAGCCATATCCTGAGAAGGAAGGGAGATGAGCAGTGGAAATGCCTTTGATAAAAGGAAGATAGTAATGGTACTAGTGAAGGAAACACAAAAGAAGTGAGGTTCAGACAGAAGATGTTTGAAAAGTGACAATACAGGATTTTCTATTTTTGTGTTTTCCCCTTTGTAGTAACAATTTTTTAATAAGTGTCTGAAGCGTCCATTATGAAATTAGGTACTTAGGGCCCAGAGATCCTTAGTGTCCACTGGAAGTTTTCTTTTGTTTTTTATGAAGTCTGGGCTATTGGGTCTTTGGCTGTGAGTGGGCACCGCTGAGAGAATGATACTCTGAAGTCAATTCCAAGACTCATGTACCTGGCTTCAAGAGAAATGTGCTATTACTAGACTTTCTGCATCTCCAAATCTGACCATGTCATATGCTGCTGAAAACCAGGAGTGGTTCCCCATTTTCCCCCGGACAAAAATCATTTCCTCTAAGAACCAGTTTACCTTTCCTGCTCTCACTTTTCTATTGTACACCCATCTTCCCATTCCATGTCCCATCATACTCAACCCTTATAGCTCCACAGTTGTGCTCTGCTTCTTCCTCTTACCTTTTGCCTTTGTACACATTACTACCTTTCCTCTAATCTCTCCCAGTTCTCCATCAAGTGATTGCTAGTCATTCCTCAGGTCTCAACTTAAACCCATATTCTGACTTTCCTCAAAACCAGCATATAAAAAGCACCAGTTACTCTCTCCATTCTAATCTCTCTGTACAGCACAACTCCAGGAGCACAATTTATAGCTACAGTTACAAGAGGTAGAGATGTTAATGCCAACTGTAAGCTATCTAAGGCAGAGACTATATTTCACTTACTAATTTATAGCTATTGCCCAGCAGAGTGTCTCACACACATTAAATACGTAATTTCTATCAGATGAATTAAGTGTTTATAAACCTGCCATTTATTTGGTGTAACCCAGAGTGCTTCAATTTTTTTTTTTTAAAAAAGGTACTTATCAGTATAGAAAAGAAAAGCTCCAAGGTTTCAAATATTAAAAAAAAAAACCCAAAAGATTGATTGTTGTGGTTTGGTTTGTCAGTATGATAATCTGAGCTAGGTAAAAGAGGAGACAATTTTCCTGAACTATTTCAGAGTAATTCAACAGTTGATGACAGTGTTTCTTTTGTAAAAAGAAGATTCTTATCACAGTTAATAAAAGCAGAGAGAAAAAAAAGGTCTGGATATTACCTATTAATATATGAAAAATACTAATTTAAAAAAAAATGTAGGCCAAGATCAATGATAGTTGCCAAAACCATTGGTCATCTTAGGTTCACTAAGACAAGTGACTATTACGCATCTCCTGATGAGCTGTGGTAGGAAGCAAGCATACCAAGTACGAAATGTTCTTGCCAAGGGAAAAACAATCGCGATTCTACTCAAGCCTCTACTGTAAATACTAGTTTTTAGAAAATCTGTGGCTCAAGAAGTATATTAAACTGCAAAAGGAGTCAGTCAGTCAAAATCAGCACGTGGGAAATTCTACTGGTGGAATTATCCAATTCCTTTAATAAATAACCATACTGGAAAAAAGAGGGGCACACTATTATAAAGAGAATTATTAACCAAATACAATGTATAGGTCTTGTTTGAATCCTAATTCAAACTAACCATAAAAAAGACATTTTGAGAAGTTAAAAAAAAAAGATTATTAGAGGATATAAAAATAATTAAATTATTAATTTTGTTGAGTGAGATTAAGATATTAGTTATGAAAAAATCCTTCTCTGTTAGAGTATATACTGAAATATGAATAGATGAAATGATATGTCCATGATTTGCTTTTAAACATTCCAGCAGGGCCTCCCTGGTGGTGCAGGGGTTAAAGACAGCGCTCTGAAGCTATCCCCAGCCACTGCAGATTGAGTTCAATCCCCTAGCCAGCCAGGGATCACCCCACATGGCACAGCAGACCTCTCCTGCTCACCTGCTGTTCCTCCTCAGCAGTGTATTTCAGTAGATCTGCCTGTTCTGTTCCCTACTCTGTCTTTGTGAATCCTCTAACCCCCATGCCTCTGGCTTACACCCTAGTTCTTGTATGCATAAATAAATCTTTAAAAAAAAAATAAACATTCCAGCACATGAACTTAATGTTGAATACACATATGTTCATTCTCAATGATGAAACTCTATGTTAAAATGTGATGTTACTTCAATAAAAAAATAAAAAATAAATAAATATACCAAGACAGACATTAACAAAGACAAAAAGTAGGAGCAAGGAGATAAATTAACTGTAGAAAGTTGTTGAAGTTGGGTGAGGTACATTGGTTCATGTACTATTCTTTCTCACTATACTCTTTGAAAACATCAGTAATTTTTTTTTAAATAAAGAGGGGGAAAAAAATAGAGGTGAGATTAGGTGAGATTTCCAAAAAAGTAACCAGGAGAAGAATCGATGATACCCTAAGAAAAAAAAAAATTTCAATATAGGGCCTCCCCGGTGGCACAGCGGTTGAGCGCTGTGTTGCGAAGCTGCCTGATGCCTCTGCGTGCCGGTTCGATCTCCAGCTGCTCCCTAGCCACCAGAGGAGGGTTCCACATGGCATGCAGACCTCTCCTGCCGCCCGCTGCTCTCCTCAGCAGTGTACTTCAGTCCTTCTGCCTGCTCTGCTCCCCGCTCTGGCTCTGGTGAATTCTCTTACCCTCCAGCGCTTCTCACTGTACCCAGTGCTTGTATAAATAAATAAACAAATCTTTTAAAAAAAAAAAAAACTGCCATTCAAATAAAGAGCATGTTTCCATACTGCAATTTCAATATGTAAAAAAAAAAAAAAATTTTTTTTCAATATAACAGACAAACAAGACTCAACAATGGGTTACAATCATGCATACAAGAAAAGGTCCTGGCAAGAACATTAACATGCATACCCAAAGTCCTGTGGTCCCAGGAATACCACTGAATCATTGAGAATATTCAATATAGAATGCAGTCATGTGAATGTTTTAACAGCTGATTGTTATATAAAGGTTATAGTGAGGTAAGGTAGGGAGATGAGAAGGTACTAAAATACTAAAAGAATCTAGAATACATAAGTTTTGGCAAAAGCTTATGCACATGAAATGAATTCATGAAGTCATCTACTCCTAAGACACAAAGCCAATATAACATGCTAAGACTCTAGAACTGTAAGTTTTCATTCTGTTTTCTGTGTAGAGCCAAGACCAGAGCTGGGAGTACTTAGAATTAGCTATTAAAACCCTTCTTTGATTTAGATGATGGTTCTAATTCAACAAGTAAGGGAACACATTCCTATGTGTCCAGTTGTTTCACACATATGACTCTTAAAAAAAGAACAATGATTATTCTTAATATTTTGTCACTATCACTTTTGCTGAAGGACCACTTTGTCCCAGGATGTTATTTTAGCAAATGCCTATGAAATAAGGATACTGTATTTACTTTATAAAACAGCTGATGTAGATAGTATTCATTAAGACGTGTGCACAAAGGAAACTAAAGCTGAGAGTCTCCACTGTGAATGACCAATCTCCCAATCCAGAGACCCTAACACTTATAACAATTAGGCTTAACTTAAAGGAAGATGTTTTAGTCAAAGTTTCCAGGATATGGAAACTGGAGAATTTTTCAGATCCTCTCAGCTGGGTTCCCAACCACTCTCCACATATCTCCACAAACTAAAGTTAAAGGCAGGAGAGAGAGTTTTACCTCCTGTGGATTTACGGCAGTTAAGACAGAAACCTCATATGACTGCCTCCCTGACTGCATGGTCACCAAGTGATGTGTCACATCAGGCACTGAAGACAGGGGGCGCGGGGATCTTTCAGCAAGCACCTCTGTAAAACAGCAGAAAAATGCTTCAATGAACAGTGAATCTACAGATATACCTACCTGCATTATCACATCTCTCATTAAGAGCTCTAAAAACTGTTCCCTGAAAAACTGAATCCCACATGCCTGTATTTCTTCCAAATTAATTTCTGTCTGATAATCATTATCAGCAAAATTGAAAATTATTACTAAGTGGGGGAAGGGAAAAAGTGACAAGAAATCCTGATATGTATCAATTCATATCAACCATTTTTCAATATAACAATTTAGAGTAATATGACTTTAATGCTGTTAAAAGGATTAAAGTTGTATATAAAACAGGGCAAAAGCTGACAAATCAGGGAACTGGACCCAACTGTTAAAACAGTCACCAATGATACAAATGTTCACAGGTCAAGAACTTTAAATTAAACCCAGATTCAAAGTTGCTACTCAATGTTCCTCCCTCCCTTGAGACCTTTCCTTAAGGCTAGAAAACAAACTTCATGCAATTTCTGTGCTCATGCTTCAGTTACCCAGTGGTATGGTTCAGCAAACAGAGGTCGCTAACCGTGGAAGCACACTCTGGGCCTTTGAGGCTCTACATATAAGTTACATAAACAAAGCCACTTATACCCAAAAATGAACTAAAACAAAGGCTTACTAAATGTTTATATGTGGGATCATCATGAAAATCTTCTGGATATAGTTTATACATGAACCATTTAGCTCTCAAATAAATGGGAAGTTTCTTCTAGGGACTTTATAGCTCTTCCAAGTTATACCATATAATTTAACATTTGTTTAAATAATATCTTATGTTTAAAGTTGTATCCCATATATAAGTTTTGACTTCTCAACTAGATTTTAATGTCCCTGTCTTCTACTTATATCTTTCCCATGGTGCCAGGTACACAGTAGGCACTGAATAAATGCATGCTGACCTCACCTGTTAAGTTTTTCACAGAAGAGGGCCTGGCCTGTGTAACTTGGGTGAAATTTCTATACCAGAGAGGAGCAACTGTTTCCTAGAGAGCCCTTTCTTTTCTCCAGAAGATATGGCTTTTGAAGGTATGGAGAAATTGCTTTATATCTCCTCTGTAAAACCTGGTTATGTTCTGTTTAAATGTTTTAAAATTTAAGTTCTTCCATAACTGCAATAGGAAAGATAGAAATAGTTGGGCTAGGATGCTAGGATTATGGATAATTTATTCTTAAAAATTTCTTCTCTTTATTCTTTTGTTACATCATCTTTTCAATGAAAAAGAAAAATTTTTAAAAAGATTCATTTATTCACCCCAGAGACAAAGAATACAACTGCTACTCTCAAGAAATGAAATTAATAAAAACTTCCATTCTAGAGAAAACCCCATTCCTTACTCCCTAGTTGCAATCCATTTTTCCCAAATAAAGGAGAGTTGAAAGTCTTACCATCATTAACTCCTAGGATAGAATTGGTATTTGGTAGGTTCAAGGACTCTCCACCAAGGCTGGGCTGGGAATTCATAGACACCAGGTTTTTACTGGTTACTGGAGCCTCTTCAAGCAAACTACTGCCCATCAGTGGCTCAGCTGCACAGAGAATAGGATGTGAGAGACATACAGCAGTCAAGGCTGTTCCTGGTCCACATTTTCCTTCATAGGAAGCTGGTCTTTTCATCCAGAACTACAAAGTTAACCTGTTTTTAGATACTACCCCCTACTTCACTTCTGGGGAGTAAGAATAAACCTAATAGAGAAGGGTTGAGCCTCATTGATAAAGATCCTTGGCTTGTGATTAGCATCTGGATATGAAAAGGAATGGAAGGATCCTTAGAAGGGAGTATTTGAGATGAAATAATTAAGGAAACACATGAAAAAGGAATAATAAAAAATTATTTAAGTTAGGGTAAAAAGGGAGCTATGACTGATAGTAAAAAATGCTTAAGCTCTTACCATACAGAAATCTTTATCACAGTGATACTCAAAGGCTGATTCATGGATCAGTACTAATTACCATCAAATTCACTCTGGGAGCCTCTACAGATTTTGGGGTCTTATTCTCAAATAATCTCCTTTATCAGGTTGTTCTGTTTTGTTTTGGGAGAGGTATGGATAAGCAATATGACTATATATGGTCTAAAAGTTTGCAGATGATTTTACTGTATATTTTGAAAACCACTAGTCCATCAAATGAGACCAGGTTTGTCTTCCCAAAACAGAAATCAGAAAATTTCCAGAGAACCAGAGAGGCTAGTTATTTGATTTTTTGACCCCTCCACTATCTCCTCTTTCCTCACCAGTTTGCTCCTGCTCTTGATTCCCAGCTGCACCCATCTGTAAGTGATGCTTTCTCATGTGCACATTCCTGCTTCCACTCTGAGAGAAGGTCTTCCCACAGACTTGACACTGATGAGGCTTCTCTCCTGAAATAGGAACCAGGTTAAGACAGGCGAGTCAGGCCTCCCTGGTGGTGCAAGGGGTTAAGACGCAACCTATGAAGCTGTCCGCAGCCACTGCAGCACAAGTTCGATCCTGGCTGGCCAGGGAGCAACCCACATGGCACAGCAGACCTCTCCTGACTCGCCCACTGCTTCCCTCAGCAGTGTACTTTGGTCAATTTGCCTGTTCTGTTCCCCACTCTATGTCTGGTAAATCCTCTCATCCCCCACATCTCTGGCCTGTACCCCAGCACTTGTATGCATAAATAGATAAATCTTAAGGGGCCTCCCTGGTGGCGCAAGGGGTTAAGATGCAACCTAAGAAGCTGTCCGCAGCCTCTGCAGCACCAGTTCAATTCCTTGGCTGGCCAGGGAGCAACCCACATGGCGCAGCAGACCTCTCCTGACTCGCCCACTGCTTCCCTCAGCAGTGTACTTCAGTCAATCTTCCTGTTCTGTTCCCCACTCTGTCTCTGGTGAATCCTCTCACTCCCCACACCTATGGCTGTATCCCACCTCTTGTATGCATAAATAAATCTTTAAGAAAAAAAAAAATTTTTTTAAATAAATCATAAAAAAAAAAAAAAAGAGGTGAGTCAAAAATACAAGGCACATGGGCCTCCCCGGTGGCGCAGCAGTTGAGCGCTGGGCTGCGAAGCTGCCCACAGCCTCTGCAGCGCAGGTTCGATCACCGGCCACCGGCAAGGGTCCCACATGGCGCTCAGACCTCTCCTGCCGCACCCACTGCTCCCCTCAGCAATGTATTTCGTCAGTCTGCCTGATCTGTTCCCCGCTCTGGTGAATTCTCTCACCCTCCTGTGCTTCTAACTGTACCCAGTGCTTGTATAAATAAATAAATAAATCTTTTTTTAAAAAAAGTGAATATATACAGAAACCTATGAATTCACACAAATACTAATTAGACATAAAGCAATGAAAATGCAGCTTATCTGACAATATTAGAAGTAGCCAAAAGGGTCTCAAAAAAGCTCCCAATTAAATCACGAAGCAGAATCCATCTCCTCCTCTAGGCTGAGGAACTCATGGAGTTTGCAGCCCTGGGCAACACCAGCCCATCTCAGGTTTGCCAACTCTGCATAGAACTTACCATATAAATAACAGTTCCACCCTTAAGATCTTAACTCTCAAATTCACATCCTTGAGTAGACCTCTCTACTTCCCTTGCACACAGTGAATTGCTTTGCTATCCTCTTAAATAACTTCCACCTCCTTCTCTCCCCTCCTACTCTTTTGGTTTCTCTTTGCTTCCCATGGCCAGTAATTTCAACAATTATCTGATTCCATTCTAGAATCTCTCCTCACTCTGAGTTCAAGTCTACCTTGGCAAGTCTGCTCTGAATAACCTTCATGGCCGACATCTCTGAGATAGCATAAAATACCCAGCATAGTGCCAAATAAATTTCCTGATCTCCTAGATAAAGGTCTGGATTAAAAATCAGTTGAGTACTGCTCAGTTAAAATTAATAGCAATTAGAGTTTTTCCCCCTTGATTGTATGATACTCTAAATGCAATTATCAAGGGTCCTGATTTCTGTTCTGTCATGATAAGGAAGAAACATTATGCAGTTTGCTGCTTTGCAGATTTCTTTATTATCATTCCCCCACCTTTTCACCCTTTGGGCTGTCTGCCTTTCCTAAAATCTATGAATGGCACATATTCTAGTACCTGAGTGGACCACCAAATGTTTTCGGAGGCTAGAATACTCAGCAAAGGAACGGCCACATCCTTGGGCTTCACAAAGGAAAGGCTTCTCTCCTAGAGACAGAAAATAAGACAAAGACTCAACAAGTTAACTATGAGACTTAACATGAGACTCATGAGACTATGAATTGATATGAGAATCAAAAATTGACTAGTTTTCTTACCATCTAACCTTATTCTGTTCCTAGTGACATACTCTGATTTCTTAAATTCACACTGTGTAACTTCAACCTGACCATTTACTAAGTGCCACCTCTCACTCCTAGTATTCAGTCCACCAGACAGCTTAACTTTGTCTTTGGAGCGGCTGCCTCTGAGCCAACTTTCGCCTCCCTCCTGGCACAAGTGCTGAGCCCCAGCTGCACTGACACACCTTCTTCAGTGAGCCCATCCCCTCTGAGGTCAAGATTAATGTATGTGCTATCAGGATTTTTACCTTACATCAATTTTCTTTAAGAATCTGTTTCTAGAGCCACTTAAAAGTAGAGTTTTAAAGGTTATAAAATAGGTATTATATGGTCCCATTTTATAAAGCAAATAAAAACATGTTTATTCAGAGATGCACAGAAAAATTTGTTGAAAGTAGTTATATCCTGGGGCCTCCTTGGTGGCACAAAGGGTTAAGCACCGCACTATGAAGCCATCAGTAGCCTCTGCAGCAGTTCAATATCCGGCCGGCCAGGGAGCAACCAACATGGCACAGCAGATCTCTCCTGTCTCACCCCCTGCTCCCCTCAGCAGTGTATTTCAGTTAGTCTGCCTGTTCTGTTCCCCACTCTGTCTCTGGTGAATCCTCTCACCCTCCACCCCACCCCCCCCAACCCCCCCACCCGCATCTCTGGCCTATATCCCAGCTCTTGTATGCATAAATAAATAAATCTTTAAAAAAAAAAGTAGCTACATCCTGATAGTAATATACTGATTTAATTTTCTTTGTGCTTTTCTATTGGTGGGAATTAAGCTGGTGTAGCCCCTGTAGAAAATGCTATGGAGATTTCTTAAGAAAATAAAAATTGAAATTACGTATGATCTGCCAATACCTCTATTAGGTATTTATTCACATAATATGAAACCTCTAATATAAAAAGACTCATCCACACCTCTGTACATAGCGGCACGGTCCACAATTGCCAAGTCATGGAACCAACCTAAGTGCCCTTCAAAGAACAAATGGATACAGAAATTGTAGAATACATATACTCAAGGGAATACTTACACAGCTGTGAAAAAAAAGATGAAATAGTGGCATTTGGGACAAATGGATAGAACTTCAGGTGATAATGTTAAGTGAAATAAGTAAAAAAGTGACATATCATATGGTTTCACTCATCTGTGGAATATAAATAACCAAAAACTATATATAGGCAAAATACAGTAGCAATAAATCTTCAACTCAGTGAAAGAACATAATGGTTACCAGAGGGAATGGAGAGGGCAGGAAGAAGAGGGAGTCAGATGGGGTATTCGATGGAGAGTAAATGGGGCATGTGTATACATGGGAGAGCAAAAATGTAACCCCCAAAATTAAGATTTTTTTAAATTATTAACAAATATGAAAATAAATTTCCATTTTCTATAATATCACTTTGTTATTTTAAAAATTTCATATGGCAAAAACTGAGTAAGGTAGGTAAACTGACAGTATGCTAACTTTTTGGTTTTAATATTGCACTATGACTATGTAAGATACAACTGTTGGGGAAAGCTGGGTGAAGTTGTGTATTATTTTTGCAACTTTGCGTAAGTACAATTATTTCAAAATAAAAAGTGAAAATAATCAGAGATGCAATCTATCTCCCAAAGGTCACAAACTAGTGTTAGAAAGAGCATTCATGAATACCTTCAATACAAATATCTGCACAAAAAATTGGGAAATGAGCATTTAGAAAGTAAATTATGTGATTTTTTTAAAAGATGCTGAATTCGGGCCTCCCCGGTGGCGCAGCAGGTTGAGCACCGCACCATGAAGCTGTCTGCAGCCTCTGCAGTGACGGTTCAATCCGGGCCGGCTGGCGAGAATCCCACATGGTGTGGCAGACCTCTCCTGTCGTGCCCACTGCTCCCCTCAGCAGTGTATTTCTGTCATCTGCCTGTTCTGCTCCCTGCTCTGTCTCTGGTGAATCCTCTCACCCTCATGCCTCTGGCTTGTACCCCAGCTCTTGTATAAAAATAAATAAATCTTAAAAAAAAAAAAAAAAGATGCTGAATTCACGCTGATCTTAAATGATGACATGGATGGAAGGAAACCTGAGGCACAAGAATAGTGTATGCAGACTCTTCAAACTGAGAGTGCCCAGAGCAAGTTCAGAAACTGACAAGTGTGAAATAGTATATACATACACTGGTCTTTCCTGACACAGAACTTCTAAAATGCTTGAAAACAGGGGTGCTACAAAAACCTTTAGTTCAAAACTTTAGTCTTTGATCCTAGTTCCTGATGTTGGATTCCTAAAACCTTGTAAAATTTCTTATGTGAGAAGTACACTGGCAGCATCTTTTGTTTTAATATTTGGTCCTTGGTGATATTTCCCAGGTGGTAATAGTGTCTTTCATTTCAATGAGATGTCTCATTAAAATAACATGAACCATCATTCCTGGATGGGAGCTGGTCACTACAAACACCAAGTTCTGATTAGGAGCTTGGAATTTTTAGCTCTTGGAAATGGGGTTAATGATCAAGCACGCCTACATGATGAAGCCTCCATAAAAATCCCCAAAGTACAGAATTCAAAGAGTTTCTAGGTTGGTGAACACATCTATATGCCAGGTGGTTGGCATAACCCAATTCCATAGGGATAGAAGCGCTTATGCTTAGCACCCTCCAGATCTTGCCTTATATATCTCTCTGCCTGGCTGTTTGTTCAACTTTATCCCTTATCACATCCTTTTTTATGTAATAAACTGGTAAACATGTAAGGGTCCCTGAGTTTGTGAGTTGTTCTAGCACATAATCAAACCCAAAGGGGAAAATAATGAACTTCTGATGTGTAGTCAAGTCAGTCAGAAGTTTTGAGTAATCTGGGGACCTACTACTTGCTGCTGGCACCTGAAATGGGGGGCAGTGTTGTGGGACCATGTTCTGAATCTGTGGGATCTAATGCTTCTCCAGGTAATGGTGTCAGAATAGAGTTAAACTGTAAGATTCCCAGCTGGTGCTGCCAAGAATTGCTTGGTGTGTGGGAAAAAAAAACCACACATCTGTTGTGTCAGTGTTGTGAGTGTGGTTGTAGTATGAAAACAAAGGAGAAACACTGGAAGAGTGAGCTTGTCCTACTCAGCAAGTAAGGTTGGCATGGTGACAACATAGGAGCTAGGCTGTGAAGGAGGGCACAGCACTGCTCTAGATTATTCTGTTCTTTCAAACATATAGCTTAATGTTTGTGGTGTTCCAGCGGTCTGTAAATTTTCTCAATGTGTTTTTGTAAACTCACAGCTACCCTAAAATGCTGGGCACTAAAAAAGGTGCCACACGAACAAGATACTCATATATATGACAGATCAAATGTCAGAAAAACTGAAAATTCTAGTAACAAATAAGGTTAAACACTTAATGAGAGGAATCTTAAGAAAAAGAGGATTTAGGAAGATTCATCAAAATCTAGTAGCATGAATCTCTGCATCAAGCTGGCCTAGGCAATATTCCTATTTGGAAAGAGGATGAAGAGAAAAGGATACAAGAGAAGCAGAGTGGAAAGAGGTAATGCTTCATAATGGTTAAAAGCAAAGTCCACTTATCCCTGAGTTAAATTCCTTGACAATCAGTTTTTTATCAACAGAATGAACATTAATCTTAAAAAATTATTTTGAGGATTAAATGATAAATACATGTTAAATATTCAGCAGTGTCTGCCACAATGTAAGCCCTCATAAGTCACTAAAATTGGTAGCTTTAATTACTATTACTACCAATAATAAAAGACCTGAGATCAGTTTTCTTTTTTTTTTAATCCTAGATTTTGCTTCTCAATCGGACATGAGATAAAAATTGAGCTGTCGATATTTGAAGACAAAATTCTTAGAAGAGCTTTGGAATCAGATCAGAATTCAAACCCCGCTCTGCCATTTCCTGACTGTATTTTTTTTTTTTTAAAGATTTATTTATGTATGCAAGAACTGGGGTACAGGCCAGAGGTGTTGGGGGTGAGAGGATTCACCAGTGACAGAGTGGGGAACAGAATAGGCAGACTGACTGAAATACACTGCTGCAGGGAGCAGCGGGTGAGTCAGGAGAGGTCTGCTGTGCCATGTGGGTAGCTCCCTGGCCAGGGATTGAACTCGTGCTGCAGTGACTGCAGATAGTTTCATAGGGTGCGTCTTAACCCCTTGTGCCACCAGGGAGGCCCTCCTGACTGTAATTTTGAGCAAGTTACTTAACCCTCTAATTTACTACTTCTTCATCAAATACAGTATCTGATGCTTAAAGTTACTTGAAGACTAAATGAGATGATGTTGTATATGTGCTGGGTACATATTAAATTGTCTCAGTAAATACTAACTTTTATTATTATTAGTTATTGAGACTCAGATTTGTGAGGCATCCAGGGGGAAATGATTAAATTGAGGCCTGAGATTGCCATGAAAGCACACCAAGTGACTTGGGAGACATGTGAAATTTTGAAATGGGTGAGCAATTAGGAGATTAGTAAGAGAGTGTTAGCCAAAGTTAGAATGAAAGAAAATCAGGTCATACTCTGCAGTAAAAGAAAACATTATGATGTTTACTGTTATCAAATACTACAAAATTGATGAGCATTTTAAGAATGAAGAGGGTACTGAATTAAACAATAAGGCATAGTGAACTCTACTTCTTATCTAGATATTCTTTTATTTTTTTTTTAAAGATTTATTGATTTATTGATTGATTTATACATACATACAAGCACTGGGTACAGTCAGAAGCGCGGGAGGGTGAGAGGATTCACCAGAGCCAGAGCGGGGAGCAGAGCAGGCAGAAGGACCGAAGTACACTGCTGAGGGGAGCAGCGGGCGGCAGGAGAGGTCTGCGCGCCATGTGGGACCCTCCTCCAGTGGCCGGGGAGCAGCCGGGGATCGAACCGGCGCCGCGGAGGCTGCAGGCAGTTTCGCAACCCAGCGCTCAACCGCTGCGCCACCGGGGAGGCCCCTAGATATTCTTTTATTATACTACTTTATTGGAGCAAGTATAGTCTACTCTCTCAAGAAAGAGTTGAAATGAGAGCTATTCTACCTCAAAATCTAACCAGTGGCAAAGTGAATCTGGAGGTAATGGACAGTGGCAAAGTGAATCTGGAGGTAATGGAAGGGTCATGCCTGGAACACACGTAGCACTAGCATAGGTTTCATTTTTTAATGTTTTTTCATTGCACCTGCTGTCATTTTAGCAATGCAAAATGAACAGAGACTGAGTGGCAGGAATAAGTTACATATTCTAAGATAGTAGTCTGGGTTCAGTGATTGAAATCTGGCAAGAGACATAGTGCAAGCTGGGAAGTCACCCTTAGACTAAGAGTCAGGGTATCTTTTTTTTGCTCCTTGAATATTAACATGCTGTTTGACCTAGAACAAGTAATTTCTCTATCCTGTTTCTCGCGCTGTCAAGCTGTACTAAGAAAGAAAACTCCTCAAAGTCAGGGATTATATCTTAGCTTTAGTATTTCACTCACCTAACTCCATTCACAGAATATGTTCTGTGTGGTTTGTGTAACTCAATATAATTACTTCCCCAAATTATGACTATGTAACATTCAAAGATATTTGGACTTAGTTTTGTTCACATTTCATTACTGTTAGAGAAGATCTTATATCCCTTTATCCAGCATCCTAGAGGCAGAAACAAACACTCTCTGTTCCTCACACACAGGTGAACGCTCAATAAATGCTACTGAATGTATTAAAAAGTGTCATGAGACATTTCTAAAAAGAAATTCCACCTTTGAAGTTCTAGCAACAATCCTAGACCTTCATTTCTACTTCCATCTCAGAGCTTTTTGAAGGGTCAACAACCACGCAAAGCCAAGTAGCGGATTGCCCTCTGGGAATGTGGGTGCTGTACACACCTGTGTGGATGCGCAGGTGGTTCTTTAGGTTTCCAGCTGTAGTGAACTGCTTGCCACAGCTAGACTCTGGGCACATAAAGGGCTTCTCGCCATTGTGGGTCCTCATATGAACCTTCAGCCTCTGCAGCACATAGAAGCTTTTCCCACAGCCTTCTGCAGGGCAGATAAAGGAGCGGTCATTTCTGGAAGGAAAAAAATCACAAGCAACAGTAACTAAAGATGTTCCTTGCTAAGAGAAGGAAGACAAATTAAAGCTCCTATTTATTCTCAAAGCAGACAGTAAATCACAAATCTGGATACATCACCGTAGTCTGTTAAAACTACAGAACCCCAGGCCTTGCCTCTCAAATTACTGATATCACCGGGTAAGGCTGGGGCCTGAGCTTACGAATTTTTTTTTTTTAAGCTCTCTAAGAAATTATGTAAGATTTCAGAATTTGTGCTCTAAGACACGTAGGTGCCAAATGTCTTATTAAATATCTGTCAAGAATGAGGTAAATGGAACAATGAAAGTCTTTCTGTTAAAGAACAAAAATTAATATTAACCACAAGTGAGCCTGAACCCCTGCTTTCCTTTGTCAACTGGGAGGGAACAAGTTTCTCTAGAACATCAACATTCATGGGCTCCAAGTATGGAATCTCAGATTTACTCACCGATGAGTTTTGAGGTGGTACTTGAAGTGAGCTGGATATACAAACGTCCGATCACAGCCTTCAACTGTGCATTTGAGCTTCTTTTCCACTTGAGGAAGGGGCCCAGAATCTTTGGGTTGCCCATCACCAGAACCAAGATGGACGTTTTCTCCTGTAACAGTCACATATTTGTAATCCAGTAAAGGAACCTGCTCTGATACCTTGCTTCAAAAAATAAACATTCCTGCATTTTTACCCCTAGTGATCACTAATCAGATACTAGCTTCATCATGTGAAGTTCTGGGCATGCTTCAAGTGTTCCACACTGAGTATAGCTGTGTAGGTGTCTGATGCAATGGAGCAGTGTCCTGTCCAATGCTGGTTCCTGCCTTGCCCTCTGAGCTGCCAGACAGGCATCAGTCCTCCAAGACCCTAAATAGCAGTAAGTGGGTTGGAAAATAAATGAAAGAATATAAATTATTATGTAGCATTAGAAGTATCTTGAGTCTTTATTTAGAAATTTGGTGATGTTTTGTGAAAAGAAATATGACATATGGTCTTAACTCTTGTTTCTATCAATTAAACTGTGGTAAAACTGGTTTTGTTATGTTTTGCCTAAAGTTGCAGTTTCCAAGCACTGTCAATGACATTAAGAGAGGACTTATTGTACTCTGATAAACTGTGCTAGAAGAGTCACAAATGGCTTCAATTATGTTTAAAATACGTAATTGAAATACTGAGTAAAATATCAAGTAAAATCATTATATGTTAGTGGATGAAAAGCAATATTAATTTCATATGATTTTAAATGTATGTGTGGGGCCAAAAATAATAAAATTTTTAAGAAGTAATTTGCAATGTTTAATCTTATCTAAATGTCTAAAGGTTTATTATATACTAAGCTAGTCCAAAAAAAGGCTTTTAGGGATTCATTTCACTGAGGAAATGGAACACTGTCATGTATTTGTATTCACTTTACATTCACACATATAAGGTAGTTGTTTAGTAGTAAGGTAATATATTTTGAGAGTAAAAAAACATCTATACATTGCTCTACTGATTTTTTTTAAAGATGTATTTATGCATACAAGAACCCCAGTACAGGCCAGAGGCATGGGGGTACAGTGAGAGGATTCACCAGAGACAGAGTGGGGAACAGAACAGGTGGATTGACTGAAACACACTACTGAGGGAAGCAGTGGGCGAGCCAGGAGAGGTCTGATGGGGGGTAGCTCCCTGGCTGGCCAGGGATAGAACTCATGCTGCAATGGCT
Source organism: Talpa europaea (assembly GCF_964194135.1). NCBI lineage: Eukaryota > Metazoa > Chordata > Mammalia > Eulipotyphla > Talpidae > Talpa > Talpa europaea. The sequence goes on along the minus strand of NC_140075.1, from coordinate 99,670,649 downwards.
ACGGACAGCTTCACAGGTTGTGTCTTAACCCCTTGTGCCACCAGGGAGGCCCGCTATACTGATTTTAAAGCATTTCTCAGAGAAAATCTTATTTAATTTTTATTAACAATCCGCTCAGGAAAGCTACATGATTTCTACATTCTGAACATAAGAAAACTGAAGCCAGGAGTGGGGTTAAATTCCCCAGACAGGACACTAGTATATGGGATCAATCTGGACCCCAGGCCCTCAAATTCCTAAATCTCCAGTTATCTCCCTACAACTGCTTCTCACTGGCAAACACAACAGTACTTCCTCAATGCAATGTCAAGATGCTGAAGGTTTCAGGATCCAGAGATTAGTAAAAGCATCTCAGAATCTGAACGTCAGAGTTTTCTCAAAATGGTAAAATGAGTCACTCTAAGCAGCACTATGGTAGTGACAGTAGAACTAATTATTTTGAAAACTAATAGATATTTAGAGTTCTCTGTGTAGGAAAAACTTCAGTTAATATTTCTAAAACTGGGATATTCTAAAATATTCTCAGGGATCCCTGAGTTCTGTTTTATTTTCATTTCCATGGTAATTAAAAATAATCATAAGCATATTTAGATTATTACCATGAGCTCTAAACAGCTACAATGACATAGATTTCAGTGCTTAAGCTTGGTTTCTGATAGGTGTTGTACCTCTAAAAATTTGTGGCATTACCTCAACTGTCACAGGTATTAAGAAATATAGAGGCATAGCTAAAGTAGTAGGATTGGGCCTCCCTGGTGGTGCAAGGGGTTAAGACACAACCAATGAAGCTATCCACAGCCACTGCAGCACAAGTTTGATCCCCGGCCAGCCAGGGAGCTACCCACATGGCGTAACAGACCTCTCCTGGCTCACCCACTGCTCCCCTCTGCAGTGTACTTTGGCCAATCCTCCTGTTATGTTCCCCACCTTGTCTCTGGTGAATCCTCTCACCCCTCATACCTCTGGACTGTACCCCAGTTCTTGTGTGCATAAATAAATAAATCTTAAAAAAAAAAAAAAAAACAAATAAAGAAGTAGTATTAGAGCATGCTACATAAGCAAAGATTTGTAGTGGTTTAAGAGTGTTTGAATACAGCTATGGTCCTCAACCTTTTACAGGCATCAAATCCACCATAAGGATTTACTAAAAGATTGTCAGTTTCTGAGTTAGTAAGATGAGGTCTGAGAATTAGCATTTTTAAGATCTTAGGTGATGCTGGTAATCCAGGGACCACACTTTGAAAATTACAGGGTAAAGGAAAATAGCAGAGTAAGTAAAACAGGAACTCAACTGCATGACAGCCATCATAGCTAACTGCTAAAATGCTACAGCCAACTTCATTTAAGCAAAACATCACCTATACACTAACAATTTTTAATGGTATTGTAATTTTATTTCTATTAGTTGATAAAACTGTTTTCATAATGATATTTAAAACTCAAAGTGTGTTGGGGGCCTCCCTGGTGGCGTAGAGGTTAAGTTTCAGTGCTACCAAACTCTCACCACTGAGGCCTGAGTTGGATCCCTGGCCAGGGAGCTAACCTACATATGACACAGCAAACCTCTTCTCTCTCGCCGGCTGCTCACTTTAGCAGTGTATTTCAGTAGATCCGCCTGTTTAGCTCCCCACTCTGTCTCTGGGAACCCTCTCACCCCTGCACCTCTAGTCTATACCCCAATTTTTTATGCATAAATAAATAAATCTTTAAAAACTAAAAGTATAAAGAACATTAGAAAGAAACAACTCAAGATAACACCAGGATTTATGAATATTTTTCCTTTAAAAGAGGCTCTGTCAAAGCTAAAAATTGAGAATAGTAGTTTAGTTGATTCTGCCCAAGAATATGGCATAGTTCAGTTACTTTATAGAATATAAAACAATTTACAAGTCTCTAGTCTTCTGCCCTCACCAATAAACTAACTTGGAATATATGCAACTCAAAACACAGCCATTGCATCACCAAAATCTCTACACTAACTAATGGAAAATGCCACAAGGTCTTACCATTGCTGCTGGTTTTTGCATTCTTTGCTAGTTGTGCACGAGTAGCAGCAATCAAACTGTCATGGGCCAATTCCTGAACCCGGAGGAACCATGGAATGCTGCTGTCAGTGCTCTCACTAGAAAGGAAATCATTCCCTGAATCCTCTGCTTCATCTTGTACAAATACTAAGTGCTCGGCTGAAGAGCCCAGGCCTATAAGAAACAAGAAGATATATGAAAGTTAGCTAACAAGTAATCCTTTTATTTGTCCCAGCTCAGAAATTGTCCTGAATCAGCTATTCTAGATTTCACTCAAGCTTCTGTTCTCATGTAAGACAAGATTATCATCTTTCCACTCATAGTCTACAAGCTTGTCTTTATCTTCCTTCATCCTGTTTCTGAGGCAAAGTTCTCAGGCTAACCCTCACCTCTAGAATCCCAATTCCATCCATCAGTTATTTCCTCTTTACCATCTGCAAACCATTCTTCTCTCTTGGTCAGCTTACAGTCAAGCTCACAGTCTTTTAATCTGTCCAGGCTCAAGTCTCTCCCATGTTTATTTTTTAAAGAATAGAAAATCACAAATACCTCTCTAGCTGTCATCTTTTCAACTGTTCCTTCAAAGTCAAAATTCTTTTTTTTTTTTTATAAATTTTATTGTTATATTCCCCATACAATTGCAGCCCCCCCATTCTGACCCCAATCCCTCCCCTCCCGCCCCGCCCCCCCTAAAAGTGTCTCTGGTTCATAGTTTTTTGTTGATTTTGATTTTCACTTTCTTATATTCAGGAAAATGAATATAACAAAGTCAAAATTCTTGAACAAATGAAAGTTGTAACTTGCACATTCACTTTCTCATCTGCCATTCACTCCCCATCTCTTTAGTCTGACCTCTACCTCTACTAACTCAATAATAATTATCCTGCTAAGGTAACCAGGTACACATTTCTTAGTCCTCATCTCACAGTCCATCCTGTAGTGTTTGGCATGATTCAGTACCTTTTTTTTAAATTGTTTTCCTCCTTTGGTGTCCCTCACACCATTCTCATTCTTTTTCCTTTATCCCTCTCTACCTGCTCTTTCCCATTATGTTACCCACTTAAATGGCTTTTTTAAAATTGCCTTCTTGTCTGTTTATGCACCAGAATCAAAGAATTCAAGCTCATTGTGGGCCTCCCCGGTGGCGCAGCAGTTGAGCGCTGGGTTGCGAAGCTGCCCGCAGCCTCTGCAGCGCTGGTTCGATTCCCGGCTGCTCCCCGGCCACCGGTGGAGGGTCCCACATGGTGCACAAACCTCTCCTGCCGCCCACTGCTCCCCTCAGCAGTGTACTTCAATCCTTCTGCCTGCTCTCCTCCCTGCTTTGGCTCTGGTGAATTCTCTTGCCCTCCCGCTTGTATAAATAAATAAATAAATCTTTAAAAAAAAAACTTAAAAAATAAAATTAAAAAAAAAAAAAGAATTCAATCTCATTGTTCCATACATTTCCAACACCAACTATTTATTTCACACCAGATCTCTCTGGATTCCTATTTCTAACTCTCCAAAGGATCCTCTAAAATCTCAGTATCAATAGGCGTAACTTGAACTAATCATCTTCCCCATGCTCTGTTCTTCTTGTGCTATCTCAGTGAATGGCACCACATAATTTCCAAAATAAGAAACTTTTAAGTTATCCCAGACTCCACTCTTTCCCTCTATACATTCAACTGATCACTGGATTACACCAATTTTTCAAAGCAATGAAATAGTAAAAATTCTTTCCATTTCAAGTATAACTGAGTTTAATGTGCTCCACCCCCATTTTATCCTTAAGCCTGAGCAGAGTTCATAAAAGTTTATTGAAGAATACCTGCTCTTGTTAGATTAAGAAGAATAAAAGAAGTGCTATCACTTGGCTGTAGATCTTGCAACAAGCTAGGAGACTCTGGAGTGGACAGAAACTCCGGGGACTTCTGTACAGTCTGAGCCCTTGTCTCCTCTCCATCTGGGCCCACATTCACCTGAAGGCTTCTCAATACAGCCGAGGAAGGAACCTCCTTGGAGGAGTTAGTATGATTTGGAGTATCATCTGGTAAAGGAAAAAATACCACAGCTTTACAAAGCACTTATCTCCAAGGAGTTCACCATTTTGACACATAGCACCTAATATCCTTATAACATCTCTTAGTAAGAGTAGACAGCATTTTCATTTTATAGATACAATATTTATCTCAGAAAAGAACAGAGAGATAGATGGTTTTAAGTTCTTTCGGGAGTCAGTCAAAACATGAGGGACTGGTTTTTACTTCGTAGTAACAAATAACAAATCATCTGAACATTATCGACCTTTGTCTTTGGGGAGCCAGAAATCAGCACTTTTCTTTTGAAAAACACAGTTGTACAGTGAATACTAACTTAAGAATAGGAATTTCAGCTTAAATCATTTTTCTCAGGAAGAAATTCAACCTTCAGCTTTTGTAGTATGTATGAGACAGTTCTGGTGACTCATTAGGGGAAAATAATCACTGTCTGGGAAATAACTGAAATGTTAGAGAATCATCAATGTTTCATTATAGTTTTGGGTTTACAATGGAAATAAAAAAATAACTCAGAAAACTTGCTCTCTAGAACTTTATTCTAAGGGAGAGGATGAATTTCCAAGTTTTGGATGCAGTCTAATGAGGAATTGCACAATAGCACTAAAGCAGTCAATGTTTTGGGGTATTTCATTCATCTTTATAAAAAGCAAATAATATTTCTTTCTCTCTTAATCAGATAACACCTAAGATTATAGGAACAAAAGTAGAAATCTAGGGATAGTACTGATATTTCAAAACCTAGTGAAGATGCACAACAGTATAAATATAATGAATGCCACAGAACTGGTTAAATGGTAATTTTATCTTTGTATATTTTACCACCAATTTTTTTTTAAATAAAGATTATAAGTAGCAGTTTGTCATAATGTAACATTGGAAAATAATAAGAAATTTGTGGTACACTCATATAACAAAATACTATACAGCAATGAAACTAAACCAAACTATACAAGGATAAATTTTACAAATATAGAGTAGTAAGAGAAGATACAATAATACGCTCATATGATTCCATTCATTTAAACTCTGTAAACAGCTAAAACTAAATTATACTGCTCACAGACGCATAAATGGGTAGTTCACTTTGAAAAAAAAAAATAATAGCTCACAAAAGTGAGGATGGCAGTGACCTACAGAAGAATGAAGATTAGTCATTATCAAGGAGGAACGCACAGAGGGCTCAGGAGCAGGCAATGTTCTACTTCTTGTGTGGTAGGTTTATCCTTTACATTAATTCTTCAAATGTATATCTATGATTTTGTACTTTTCTGTACACTATATCCCAACTGAAAGAAAATATGAAGGTCATGCATGAAATGACACATACATATTTAGGAGGAAGAAGAATGAGGTTTGGGAGATAGGTGCATATACATTTGTATCTGTAATATGTATCATGAGCTGGAAGGTAAATACATAGGTTTTCATTAATATTACCTATAATTGGTTATCTAAAATATTTTAGGGCCTCCCCGGTGGCGCAGCGGTTGAGCGCTGGGTTGCGAAGCTGCCCGCGGCCTCTGCAGCGCCGGTTCAATCCCCGGCTGCTCCCTGGCCACCAGAGGAGGGTCCCACATGGCGCGCAGACCTCTCCTGCCGCCCGCTGCTCCCCTCAGCAGTGTACTTCGCTTCTGCCTGCTCTGCTCCTCGCTCTGGTGAATTCTCTCACCCTCCCGCGCTTCTGACTGTACCCTTCTGACTGTACCCAGTGCATGTATAAACAAGCAAACAAATAAATAAATAAATAAAACATGCCTCTATAAAAAAAATTAAAAAAAATAAAATAAAATAAAATATTTTAAATCAAAATTAAAACTAAAAATAGTGCAGGGCCTGCCCTGGTGGCGCAGCAGTTGAGCGCTGGGCTGCGAAGCTGCCCGCAGCCTCTGCAGCACCAGTTCAATCTCCGGCCGTGGGCGAAGGTCCCACATGGTACGACAGACTTCTCCCGCCACGCCCACTGCTCCCCTCAGCAGTGTATTTAGTCACTCTGCCTGTTCTGTTCCCCGCTCTGGCTCTGGTGAATTCTCTCACCCTCCCGTGCTTCTGATTGTACCCAGTGCTTGTATAAATAAATAAATAAATCTTTAAAAAAAAAAAAACTAAAAGTAGTGCAGAAAAGAAAATTGATGTTCTTGTTCCTGTTTTCACCTACTTTATTATTGCTAAAGCATTTATGCAATAAATTAAAATTACGTGGCAGAAATTTGGAAAAATCTAATGAAAATCAAAATTTATCAGCACATGGAAATTTTTACATATGAAAATCCTTAAGTATTTGCAAAGATTCCCAACATACCAATAGAAAAATAAAAGTTGAAAAATGAAATGTGAAAAAACTAGGAGGTAGATTGGTAAATCTTAAGTCAACATCGATTGGTTGAATATATCCACCCTTTGGGAATCTTTAAACACTGAAAAAGATTTTAATGTCACTTCAAAAATGAAAAAAAGAACATCACCACAAGATGGTAACCAGAAGACTTTATAACAGACAAGTTGTCACTAGATTAATTTTGCCCCTCCTGATTTAACATTAGTATTTCAAATTTTAAAACAAAGATAATAAAGACTTCTTTGCATCCCAAAATAATGTTCTCCTTGCTAACAATCAAGTGATAGGATTTCTCTCTTCACATACAAAGCAAATCTCACTGCCAGTGCTCAGCATTCTATGTCCTTTTCTCTCTCCTGGAGCCATTCTGTCTGCAACTTCTCTAATTGGCTCTTACCTCTTAGCGTCAACACAACCCTGAAATATTTCTGATCTTAAAAGAATTCTTCTGTCTACCTTACTTTTCCTTTCCATAGCAGGAGAGCCTACAGAAAACATATTAGAATATATTAGCCATTAGGAAATATAAAATATTTCTCAACTATCCTTACTTTGCATTGACTTAAATTTAAACCCACTGCACCTTGGTTTTCTACTGTCAGGAAAAGATTCTACCAGGTCAACAATGGCATTATTGACCCTGTATCACTGTGATGGTCCCCAAAAATCAGATCTCCTAGGAACATTTGACATACTATTCCCTTGGGCTCCATGCCTGCCATGCCTATACGCTATGCCAACATTCTTTCTACTATTATAGCCTTTCCTTCTTCCCTCCTTCACAGGCTCTCCTGCCTTATCCAGTACTCTGAATAGCGAGTTTAGAGCTGCCTTGGCCTTCTTTTCTTCTCACTCACACTCTATGGGTTTTTATTCTTAAGGCTTATGCTATCAAAGTCCTGATAATTCCCCTGTGCTTTTTCTCCCTGATTCTTAATTTTTAGAGCTTCCAACAAAGAAAGTCAGTTACCCCATTTACCAGTATGACAGAGTAGGAAAAACACTTAGGATTCATTTATCTTTAGTGACTTCAATTTTTACCTGGTAACATTAGCCGACTGCATTCTGAGGCCTCAGTCACTGGAAGGAGGGACAAGCAAGTAATGTCTTTAGCTTCTGATTCTACGAGCCCCTGTCCCAAAGGGATGGATGTATTCTGAACAAACTGTACCAGGAGCTGGAAGGAAAAGGGGGGCAGAGAGAGTAAAGCAACACTGAAATTACAGGTTGTTAGGAATGGCTCTAAACCTCTGAATTCACCAAAACATGATGATGTCATTTAATTAAGGCTTCCATTGTTCACTAGTTTCAGCCACATTTATGGAAAAACTAGATTAATTACAAAATAATATTTAGAGATTTTTAATCCTCACTGTAACTCAGTATGATTAAAAATGCATTGTCTAAGGTCACGTGGCTCATTAGGCGGCATCTCAGTCTTCCATCTTAAATAATCTGATTCTATTACTTTTCCACTACCCAACAAAGATGTACTGAAATTAAAATAAGAAAAATGAATAAAAGTGTTAAATTCCTAAATACATTTAGAAAGAAAATCAGATATATATAAAATAACTTGTGTTAGTAAATGTTTACACATATATACATACAATAAAATCTGTCATTATGAAATTGCCTAGAAGTGTAATTTTTACAAAGCCTAAATATTTACTATCTGACCCATTACGAAAAAATGTGCAGCCAGCCAAACTAAGGACAAACTTGGAATACAAACCTACCAAAAGAAAAGGCAACAAGCTGATTGGGCTCACCTCTGGTTTGGATTCTAACTCATCTGATAACATTGATTCAGCTTCCAAATCTTGTAGCTGTTCCAGGTACAGGTTAAAAATTTAATTCAGAGTCAGTAACACCTTCCTGTTACGCTCATATTCCTCTAGGAAATGCTATGGCTTTCCTAAAAGATGTTTGCTTGGCGGGTAATCAATTTAGCCTAAAATAGGAAAAAAAGAGAATTAAGAGCAGAGAAAAAAATGTAGCTAAACAAAGCCATTTCTGTACATATCTAAAAATCACAACAAGCAAGCAAATGAAGATTCAGCCCAAAACATTTGTTTTAAAAATAGAACAAGCCCTATAGGTATCAAAACTCATAAAAAGTTATACTTTGATACAGATTTTCTACTTTTAGTAATCTAAGAATTTATTTTTTTAATTATAAATTTTATTTTTATATTCCCCACACAATTGCGACCCCCTAATTTTGACCCCAATCCCTCCCCTCCCCGCTCCCCACCCCCCACAGAGTGTCTCTGGTTCATAGTTGTTTGTTGATTTTGATTTTTACTTTCTTATAGTTATTCTTTTTCCTGGTCCCTTATTTAAGTTTTCTAGATTCCTGCTATGAGTGAGACCATCCGGTATTTTTCTTTTTTCTTTCTGGCTTATTTCGCTGAGCATGATACCTTCCAGCTCCATCCATGTTGGTGCAAATTGCATGTGTTTATCTTTTTTGAATGCTGAGTAATATTCCATGGTGTATATGAATCACATCTTCTTGATCCAGTCATCTATTTTTGGGCATTTGGGTTGTTTCCAAAGCTTAGCTATTGTAAACAGTGCTGCTATAAACATAGGGGTGCAGGTGCTCTTTGGAAATGATGTTTCTGTATCCTTTGGGTAAATACCTAGTAGTGGAATTGCTGGATCATATGGAAGCTCTGGCCCAATAATCTAAGAATTTAAATGTGGAAAACATAGTAGGTCCAAAGAACTTCATCTATCATCTGTGATGACAAATAAAAGCAAGCAACATATAAATATACATATATATATATATATGCAACAACTAGGGAACTGTTGATTAAATTGTGGCATTGTCACTTTGAGATCTACATATGAAAACAATGCGTAACAAAGAAAACTATAAATGGCATGTTAAATGACAAAAACTAAGTATAAATTTATAAACTTGTTAGTATTAAAACTAGTCAATGTCGATGGTAAAAAATTATTTTAATAAAAATAGCTAAGGTATGCATAGGAAAAGGCAAGTGGAAATTCACACAGCTATGATAGTATCAATCTTAAATGGCAGACTGATATGACCTCTTTTTCATTTCTCAATTTCCTAAATTTTCTACAGAGTAGTTATACAGTTAGTAAAAATGTCAAGTGTTTCCTGAAGTAGTATTCTCAGAACCCCTGAGATCTACTTATGCAGCTGTTTTTCCCACATAATTTAAATTCTTACTTTCTTAGAGCTTCCCCCCACCCCCAGATTTCTGAGGAGTCCACTTTATCTTGCACAATTGTTGTTAAAATTGGTGCATTATTTTATACAAAGTAATCATACAGTGTAAAATGAACCCAAGACGGGAGTTTTCAATTAATATCAAGATAGAGTGGGAATCAAACTAAGATATACTTACTCTATAAAAAGAGTATTTAGAAGTACCCCAATAAATGTTTATTGTCCTGTTGGTTCCTTCCTCTTACTACTTTGGGAATAATTTACAAGATGTAAATGAAAGTGCTACTTTTACGTTTCCCACATAACTTATCATAAATTCATTCTAATGTTTTGTTTCACATTATTTTCTTATTCAAGCACTATAATAACTCAATGTAGTTTATCCATTCTTCATTTACAGAGAAAGGAACCAAGGATCAGTAATAACTTGCCCAAGTTATGAAGTTGCAAAGTCAGGACTCCCACCCATAGGACTCCCACCTAGGTTGGCATAAAAAGCTGGTATGAACAGTTGCCAGGAAGAGTGATTAAGTGTCTCAAAATTTGATCCTGAATCACCAGTTAAAGATTCTCTTTTCCCCAATTCCAGCTCACCTCAAGAAACTAAGAAAATGCCTGCTGCTCCCCTCAGCAGTGTCTTCCATCCATCTGCCTATTCTGCTCCCCACTCTGTCTCTGGTGAATTCTCTCACCCTCCCATGCCTCTGGCCTGTACCCCAGTTCTTGTATAAATAAATAAATCTTAAAAAAATATGAAGGTTTGAAAAAAAGGAAAGAAAGAAACTAGACAACTATAGCATCCTGTGACTGTAAAGCTGGGGAGATCCCAACTGGTCTGAGGTCACGGGATTTCATCTTAGTCCCCCTTTCAAAGATACCCTGAAAAACCTCAATAAAATGGTTCAATTTCCTGGCCCCTCCCCCCAAAAAAGAAGAAAAAACAAATTAGACAACAATTTACTGTCCTTTACATTTGTTATATTTCTTAGAAATTAATGGTGCTGGCTCCAGGGATAAATGTCTGTTATCCATACCTAATAAAAAATGGAAAAAAAGGAACCATTTGAATATGTACACTAAAAAGTGAAAAAATCAGATATATAAGATCTCAGATATTTTTGCAAAGCTGTAATAACAACTTAGAGGTGAATGTGTCATCTCTCTTCTAATTTAAGAGCTACCTCTAGATCACCATTTCTCAAGTATTAGTGGTTATCATCTATGACATCTTTTAAAATATTTTAATGTTTTTATTTCAGTGATAACCTTAAAATCAATATAAGCATTTTCTGGAATAAATGAGAATCTATATTATCGCTGAATATGGCAATTCAAGTTTGGTACCCAACTTATGTGCTATATGAACAAGAAGAGTAAGATGCAGAATAGGCAGGCTGGTATCAAAAGACTACTGAGGCACATTCAGTACTATATCAAGTGTGCTGTGTAGATCTCATTTTTAACACTGGACAGAAGTATGATGACAAATTTGCAATTAAATTTGTTTGTATTCAAATTCCAGTGACCCATTTAACAGATTTCAAAAACTGTAATGTAAAAAATTTATTTTCATTTTTTGAAAGTAGTTTCTGCTACATTAAGTTGCATTTATGATTGTAAAACTTTGGGGCAATTATTTTATATGTTACTGTTTTATTGACACATCTAATCAGCAGCTTATAGGAAGAGCCTCCTCTTCCATTTATTTCCTTTGTGGCAAACCAATCTAAACCAACTTGGCTGCACCCAATTAGGTAAATATTGGTAGCTTCAATAGTTAAGAGTTTGGCACAGAGGCAAGGAACCATGAAAAAAGACATGATGTTAAATATGATAGCTTTTATGTTATATATAATATAGATTATATATTTTTAAAACTTCACTCATCTTTGTATAATTAAATTACTGGCAAATTTGTTTTGATTTTATAGTGATTTTAGAAGCACAAGGGTTCAGCACAGATAAAGAATACCTAGCTTTGGGCCTCCTTGGTGGCCTGAGGTGTTAAATCTCAGCATTATCACACTACCACTCCTGCCACCTGAGTTCGATAACCCAGCCATGGAGTTAAAGCACATATGTTACAGCAGACCTTTCTTGTCTCACCCACTGCTCCCCTCAGCAGTGTATTTCAGTAGATCCGCCAGTTCTGCTCCCCACTCTCTCTGGTGAATCTTCTCACCCCCACCTCCCTGCACCTCTGGCCCGTGTTCCAGTTCTTGTATGCATAAACAAATAAAATAAATCTTAAAAACATACCTAGCTTGGGCCTCCCTGGTGGCGCAAGGGGTTGAAACACCGCACTATGAAGCAATCTGCAGCCTCTGCAGCACGAATTAGATCCCTGGCCAGGCAGGGAGCAACCCACACGGTGCAGCAGACCTCTCCTGACTCGCCCGCTGCTCCCCTCAGCAGTGAACTTCGGTCAATCTGCCTGTTCTGTTCCCCACTCTGTCTCTGGTGAATCCTCTCACCCCCCCCAACCCCCCTGCCACATCTCTGGCCTGTACCCCAGCTCTTGTATGCATAAATAAATAAATCTTAAAAAAAAAATCTAGCTTTATGTTTGAGTATATTTAGAGTAATTGTAACAAAAACAACCTGCCAGTATTGGCAGATGAAGGAGGGTTGTCTAATGCAATGTTTTTTCCTCTAAATGCAATTTACTGACACTAGAATGAAAGAACTGCTCTTACTCAAAGGGAAGCTATTTTGAGTAATTATGGGTCTCAGAGGAAATTTCTTCCCAGTCTTTCTCATGCTATTAATTAAGAGATTAGAAATGCAATGGACAGACAAGTCACCTACATCACCCTAACTTCATAATGTGGGTAATAATATTTATTTGTTCATTTTTATTTTGTGTATCTGGCTGGTGCACAGGCAAAATTTATATCCGTATTTCCTTTTTTTTTTCTTTTTCTAGTGTCTTATTTTTTTTTGATATATCCATATTTCCTTTTAAGTTGAAAAATTACTAATGATTTTGGCATAAGTAAGGATCTCGGCACTAGATAAGGCATCAGTAACAAAACAAACTGATCACAGAAAGCCAGGGTTGACCTAAGTAATATTGTTCAGACCCTTATCTTCTACTACTGTTGGCAATAACTAAATTTTACTGTGTACACAGGTTCCATGAAGTCATCAAAGAATATCAGACTGCTTAAAGAAAACAATCATGATTCTGAGCTTATTTCCTAGAAATCCATTGACCCTGACACTGATATTATTAAATATTATCACATAATGTAGAAGTTTAAAAAAAAAAAAATGCAAGCAGGCCTCTTCGGTGGTGCAGCGATTGAGTGCTGGGCTGCGAAGCTGCCAGCGGCCTCTGCAGCGCCGGTTCAATCCCCGGCCGCCTGCGAGGGTCCCACATGGCGTGCAGACTTCTCCTGACGCGCCCGCTTCTCCCCCCAGCAATGTACTTCCTCAGTCTGCCTGTTCTGCTCCCCGCTCTGGCTCTGGTGAATTCTCTCACCCTCCCACGCTGCTGACTATACCCTGATTCTTGTATAAATAAACCTTTAAAAAAAAAAAAATGCAGGGCCTCCCCAGTGGCGCAGCGGTTGAGCGCTGGGTTGCGAAGCTGCCCGCAGCCTCTGCAGCACTGGTTCGATCCCCAGCTGCTCCCCGGCCACCGGAGGAGGGTCCCACATGGCGCACGGACCTCTCTTGCCGCCTGTTGCTCCCCTCAGCAGTGTACTTCGGTTCTTCTGCCTGCTCTGCTCCCCTCTCTGGCTCTGGTGAATTCTCTCACCCTCCCGCACTTCTGACTGTACCCAGTGCTTGTATAAATAAATAAAAACTAATTAATTAATTAATTTTTTTTAAATGCAAGCAATACAAATCTTTATAATAAAACAAAGTTTGAAAGGTCTGGGGAATAAGTAATGAGAGAACTCATATGAATAGCAAAGCAGATTTAAGACAATAGCAATCTCTCTGACCAGGACTATCCTGAGTACAACTCTCCCTCTGTTTTTGCCAAATAAACATACCCTGGGAGCTGAAGTTTGACAAACTTCACTGTTTTTCTGCAGTAATACTAAGTAGCTGAACAAGTAAAATAAAGAAGCTGAGATTTTTTTTTTTTTTGAAAATTCAAAGTCCCTAAAGCAGGACTCTAAATTTTGCAGAACTTGGTTTAGATCTGGGCAAGTTACTCACCTTTTTGATCAACCTATCTGAAATATAAAAATCAAATATATCTACTTTAGAAATACTTAAACATTAGTCAATAAAATTATAAAATTCTTCAGAAACAAAGTTCTGCATAAATGCTAAAGAATAAATCTATCAAATGCTTATTAGTACACTACAAAAGTGTACCTTTATTTACTCACAATAAGATACATTTTACATCGTAACCCAGAGAAGGAAATATTACACATAGACACACACAAGTGATATTTTCAAGAAACAATACTAACCTCATGCACTGATTGCTTTTTAAAAACCACTAAGTTATCGGGCCTCCCTGGTGGCGCAGCGGTTGAGCGCTGGGTTGCAAAGCTGCCTGCAGCCTCTGCAGCACTGGTTCGATCTCCGGCCACCAGGAGAGGGTCCCACATGGCGCGCAGACCTCTCCTGCCGCCCACTGCTTCCCTCAGCAGTGTATTTCGTCACTCTGCCTGCTCTGCTCTCCCCTCTGGCTCTGGAGAATTCTCTCATCCTCCCATGCTTCTGACTGTACCCAGTGCTTGTATAAATAAATAAATTAATTAAAAAAAAAAACCACTAAGTTATCTCACAAACTACTAACAGTTATGTTGCACAGATTGAAAATTATTAAAATACCTATAAAAGCCTAAAATACACACATTAAACACGGAATCAGCCATAAAATGTAAAGTCATTGACATCAGCCTTCTGAAACTATAAATTACAACCAACTAGCGATTATCATTGACAAGAGTCTTGGTGAAGCTGGGATTACTTGAATCCTGTTCTTAAGCCTTCCCTGTGAGGTCTACAAAAAGGATTACTACACACTAAACAATGACTAGCAAGGAAAGAAAAGCACTCCTTATAACCTTTTTTTTTAAGATTTATTTATTTATACAAGAACCGGGGGTACAGTCCAGATGCGCGGGAGGGTGAGAGGATTCACCAGAGATAGAGCGGGGAACAGAATAGGCAGACTGACAAAATATACTGCTGAGGGGAGCAGCGGGCTAGACAGGAGAGGTCTGCCGCGCCATGTGGAATTCTCGCAGGCCAGCCAGGATCAAACCGGAGCTGCAGAGGCTTCGGACAGCTTCACAGTGCGGTGCTCAACTGCCTGCACCACCAGGGAGGCCCACTCCTTATAATCTTAAGAGCCCCAAACCCAAAGTGGAACTCACACTAGATAGGAATTATAAGGGATACCATTTCCATAAGAAAGAAATGGCCTAAAAACAATGCAGGTAACATGGGAAAATACTGGGAGGAAAAAAACAACGCAAAGTAAACCACACAAGCAACAGAACTTCTACAAGTCTCTTGCCTCAATCCTGAGGACCATACAGAAGGAAGTGTGTCCCAAAAGAACAGGCTACCAGGGGTTTTCCTTACTCTGCCTCAAGAAACAGACTATCATTGTGTCAACTTCTAAAAACAAAGTAATTCCACTCAAGAAAACAAACCCAAATTACTAGTACTGAGCTGTAGGGAGGTAGACAATGCATTGACCTTGAACCAGTTGTGGAAAGGAAGGGGGGGATGGTGAAAATAGAAGTCCAGTCTGACAATGTGCCAAATGGCTTCAGCAACCTCCATCTCTTTGCTGCTGACCACAGATATAGAACCAAACTAGTAATGTTTAATAAATGATAACAAAATTCTGCTATTAGTAAATTACAAATACCAAAAATAATTTTTAAAAGAGCAATTTATATTTTGGTATATAATAGTACTGCTAGGAACAGAAAAAGTAGGTAACTTTTTATATCATGCCTAGCATGATATAAAATTGACTTGATTAAATTCTAATGATAAAGTGGTAAAAAATAATGATGAAAGAAATTTGGAATACAGAATCGTGAAGTCAGAATGAATCTCAGAAACCTTAGGATTCATCCTAGGCCTTTCCTTTTCTCTTCCCAGGCATCATCTGGGGGCATGCCATTCCCACAACCCCATTTTTATCCCCTTTTCTCTGCAATCTTTCAGAGTCAAACTTAAGACAGTTGTTTTTCATTTTCTCATCTCGATTACTATCCAACCACATCACTAAACCAAAATCTCTTTGTAAGGTTGCCAATGATCTTTCCTTTATATGCTGCCAAATTCAATGGACACTTCACTGTCCTTGTCTCACCTGACCTTTGCAGTGGACAACTATTATTTCTGATAGTACCACATTTTTTTCTTCTGCTTGGGAGGCAGGATCCGTATTTTGTTTGGGGAGCTATTCTTCCTCTATTGGACACCACTGGATACTGTCTTCCTGGGAATGCAGATTAGGTGTTCTTTTAATGTTGATCACTTCACCCATATTGAACTAATCAGTCACTTTTCCTCAGAACAAGAATCCTTAAGAATTAACCAAGGCGGGGCATCCCTGGTGGGGCAAGGGATTAAGCACCACACTATTAAGCACCGCAGTCTCTGTAGCATGAGTTCGATCCCTGGCTGGCCAGGGAGCAACTCACATGGTGCAACAGACCTCTCTTGTCTCACCCATGCTCCCCTCATTAGTGTATTTCAGTAGATCTACCTGTTCTGTTCCCCACTTTGTCTCTGGTGAATTCTCTCACCCCCCCCACACCTCTGGCCTGTACCCCAGCTCTTGCACGCATAAAATAAATAAATTTTAAAAAAATAAAAGAAGTTACCAAGGGCTGAAAACTAACTAGCACAACAGCCCATTCATTCCAGTAATGCAGTTACCAGCCATCCCCCTTCACCACCAGGGATGCTTTGATTCGTCTTTTATCAAGCCAGTACTTCAGCATTTCCTTTGATCCTGTGAGCTGTTCACAGTCCTGTTATAAATTCTTCTTCTCAGGTAAATTGGTCACCAGCTACCAAACAGTCATAACTGGTATTCTCTCTCAGAAGCAGTGCCCCTTCAGCAAACACTTTATTCTCCTCCTTTCCAAAATACAAATCCTTTATTTTACTCCTATTTCATTGGCCATTCTTCCAGTCTGCTTTATCAACTTCTACACTGCCTCCTCCACTCAGTTTCTAAACACTAATGTTCTCAGAATGATATGCAGGCCCATCCAATGTGAACTCACAGCTTTAAATGATATGGTTTCCTTTTTTTTTTTTTTAATCTGTAGCCCAGTTATCCCCGCCTGAGCTGCAGACTTGTATATGCAATTGCTTACTTGACATCACTACTTAATATTTTAACTTGGTATCTCATATTTAACAGGCTGAAAATAAATTCTCTCCAAGCCTGTTTCCCATCATTCCCCCCTCATCACAACCTTCCATTCAAGACAGGGGCATCATTCACCAGATTTAGGAGTCATTTTTATTACTTTCTTTCCTTTGTTTTCAATATTTAATCCAGCTGCAAGTTCTATTGATTCTATCACCAAGAGCACGAGCAAATCTGCCTACTTCTCTCTTAGGCCACCAACATTCTCCAGGTCACCGACAATTCTTGCCCTAGAATAAAGTTACTGCCCCCTGGCTGGTCTTCCTGCCTCCCTCCATTCTATTCTCTTCACTACAGTGAATATTATCTAGACAAAATCCAAACTCCTTATCCTGGCCTGTAAGAACGTTTATGATCCATTTCTGCCTCTCCAACCAGTTAAGTCATTCTTCCTTACTTACCAAGTTACAGCCAGATGAACCTCCCTTAGTTCCTTGAACACATTAACTTCTTGCCAATGTTAGGGATTTGCATATATCATTTCCTCTAGCTAGGAATGTTTTCACCTGCCTCTTCCATTGGCCAGGGTTCAATTTAACTATCAAACCAGAAAGGCTTTCTTTCCCTGATGACCTTATCAAAGTTTTCATATAGTGGTTTTTTTTTTGGGGGGGGAGGGGGTAAGGTGGGGTGTCTGGCTACCCTCTAAACTGTAAGTTCCATAAACAAGGCAGGAACCATGCCTGACAAAGAACTGTAAATAATTCGTAAGGAATTTAGGTCTTCAAGAGTCATTTCTGATACTGTGAAACTCTAAGGTTGTATTTACTATGAGCTTAAAGGGTTTCCAAACAAGTTTCCTTTTAAGTACCTCATAGACACTGGTATAATGAATAAATGACACTGCAAATGATATGCAAATTTTGGGCACTATTCCTGACCTTTCTTCTAAAAGCCAAGCTTTCATTTCTGATTTCTGTGTCTCTCCACATGAATATGCAATACCACCTCAAACCTAACAATGTCCAAAATCCAGAGTATCATCTCCCCCATCAAACCTGTTCTTCTTCCTGTATATTCAATTATTGCCCAATCTTCCTCCCACTCAGCTGCAAATTCTAGATCTTTAACAATCTCATCCTCCACATTTAATAATCCCACAGGTTCTAATTCCCCCAGATTTATCCCTACTGTAATGCTTAGGTTTCTCAATATATTGCAAGTACATAATAAAATTTGGCTTCCAAGTAGTCATCTTGACCTTAAAATTCCCCTATCCAATCTACTGCCACTCCAGTTCTTTCCAAAACAGAAATGCTTATGTCACTCCCCTTAGTCAAAGTTCAGTGCCTCAGAACAAGCCAAATCCCTAAGGATGGCATTTCAAATATTCTACACTATGTCCTCAAATTCCCTTCCACTTGCAGAATCCACTACATTTCTCAATGAAATCTTTAATCCAATCCACACTGGACTGGCTTTTAAAGGAACACAACCAACCTATTTCAGTGCTCCAGGTGTTTGCTTGGCATAGTTCTTCAAGATGAAATAAATCCCCCCCAATCACAAGTTATCTTGTGAACTTCTTTCCAGTCTTTATTATCTAAGTCAAGCCATTTCCTTCTTGAAAACTCGCTAATACTATGCCTCTAGTCAGAACAAATCTGTCCTTCTCTTGGTGTTCTCACAACACAGCTCAACCTCTCCTCAGCAATAATTTCATCCTGCTTTGGGTAACATTGTCTTATGCCTATTTTCTCACTGATTAAGGTTCATGAGTTCATCATCTTTCATTCACATTGCACATTGCCTTGCACAAACTAAGCATACTGGAAATAGCTGCTGAATAGATAAACCCCTTCTTTTTGGGGGGAGGAGACAAAAGCTAGAGATTAAGTTATTTACTAAAAATTAGACATCAGGGCCTCCCCGGTGGCGCAGCGGTTGAGCGCTGGGTTGCGAAGCTGCCCGCGGCCTTGGCAGCGTCGGTTTGATCCCCGGCTGCTCCCCGGCCACCGGAGGAGGGTCCCACATGGCGCGCAGACCTCTCCTGCCGCCCGCTGCTCCCCTCAGCAGTGTACTTCGGTCCTTCTGCCTGCCCTGCTCCCCGCTCTGGCTCTGTGAATTCTCTCACCCTCCCGCGCTTCTGACTGTGCCCAGTGCTTGTATAAATAAATAAAAAAATAAATCTTAAAAAAATAAAATAAAATAAAATAAAATAAAATAAATAAATAAAAATTAGACATCAAATTAGATGCAACTTTAAACTAGAACCCAGATTTTCTAACTGCAATTTTGGTTAACTTTACTCTGTCCCACAGTAATATAACACAAGAATTTCTCACTCCCTAACAACAAAATGACCCTGGACTTAATTTCAAAATGTTTATTCTCTTTGCAAATATGCTGCGTTGACTTTTGTGTGAATTTACGAGAGTATGAAAATTTAAGTGTCTATAATATTTAATTTTCAAACGGTACATAAATGCCTTGCACAGCCTCAGAAGTGGCAAAAACTTTAATAAACTAATTGGATACTTTTCTCTGAAGAAACTTCGGAGGAAAAAGTCAACTTGCAAAATGCATACAGGCGGCACTCAGCCCACACCCCTGCCCTGAAATGACAGGCGAAGGAGAACCGGCGCCCAGTCTCTCAGAGTCGGCAGCCTTCCTTCTTCTAGACCCAGAAAGTGAGTGTATGTATGACAGCAGAGAACAGCTTTGAGATCTCCATGGCAGAGTTCCCCTGGCCTCCAATTTCCCCCATAACAACGGCCGTAGTGTAAGACCCCAAGGCCTCAAGGTCCGCCGGCAGGCCCGGGTGCAATCCGGGAGGTCCCCGCCCAGGGGACTCGAGGACTCGGGCTTTCTCAAGACGGTCTTATTGCTGTGAAGCAAACCAAGGAGAGAAGCTGTCACATCGGCCCCAGGATGCACGAGGGGAAGGGGCCTAAGCCGTGGGACCTCGGACCGGGCGCTCCAGGGCCCGCCGGATCCGAGACGGGGGGCAAGGGGGGCGGTTTCCTAGTCCTCTCCCGGGCAAACTCGGCCCGAGCCCCCGAGGAGGCAGTACTGGCCCCCTCCCTTTCAGGGGCCACCTACTCCTGCCGCTGTGGCCTGGCCCACCCGGCGCTCACCTGCCCGTCCCGCGTAGCCCGGCGTCCAGCAGTCGGTCCCGAATTCCGTCCACACACGGCGTCTTCCGGCTCCCGCCGGAAGCAGCGCGAGCGCGGGACAGGAA
Source organism: Talpa europaea (assembly GCF_964194135.1). Classification (NCBI taxonomy): domain Eukaryota; kingdom Metazoa; phylum Chordata; class Mammalia; order Eulipotyphla; family Talpidae; genus Talpa; species Talpa europaea. The sequence goes on along the minus strand of NC_140075.1, from coordinate 99,650,475 downwards.
GTTTGGACCCCACCCCCACCCCACCCCCACCCCCCACGCGCGCACCCACTCGCCCCGCTGTGGGCTGGGCGGCTGCCGCTGTGCCCGGGTCCGGCCGGGAAGGTCGCCGGCCTGCTGGGGCCCGCGGCGCAGGGCTCGCCCGGGGCGGGAGGGAGCCGGGGTCACCTGCCTAACATTCATTTTCTCTCGGCCTTCGCGGCTCCGAGGTCCGCGGAGTCAGAAAACAGGGTCAGTGAATTCTAGCTATGACGTCACTACTCTGCAGCCGTGCTGGGGTCGTTTTTCCGGTCGTTTGAGATCTGTACGAATTACAAAGGAAGCAGTCGAGAGAGAACAGATCACTACTTAAACATTTATCAAAGTTTTCAGTGAAGAGAAACTCGGAGCTTCATTGCCTGAGAAGTGAAATTGCAGGATCTAGTTGCATGTGAAACGTGGTAAGAATTAAGACTCGTGGGCACAACTTTTTTTGGAATATGAATTCCCGGGAGTCTGGGTTCCCCATTATAGGATGTAAAGAGCTCTCGGACGTCCTGACTCGTAACCACGACAACTGAATTTCAGGCTGGATGGCACCACTTGTTAGAGCTTTAGTAGTTTGATTTTGAAATAAGTAATTTTTGAATAGCTGAGTGCAGAAAGATGAGAGACTCAACTAAGAGAGTGCTGTGAGAATTAAAGGAGTTCTTTAAGAGAGGCTTTTTCCAGGTTAAAAGAAAAACCTTAAGGACTGCATATAAATGGGTGAGGGAGGTGTAGTTTGGGTACACAAATAAACGACAGTGATTTAAAAAACAAGCAAGAAACTGGGGAAGGTAATTCCTTAGCAGGGTTCCAGGAGATATTTACTTGGCGGTAAAGGAGGTCAGAAATAAAGAAAAGAGGGCCTCCCCGGTGGCGCAGCGGTTGAGCGCTGGGTTGCGAAGCTGCCCGCGGCCTCTGCGGCGCCGGTTCGATCCCCGGCTGCTCCCCAGCCACCGGAGGAGGGTCCCACATGGTGCGCAGACCTCTCCTGCCGCCCGCTGTTCCCCTCAGCAGTGTGCTTCGGTCCTTCTGCCTGTTCTGCTCCCCGCTCTGGCTCTGGTGAATTCTCTCACCCTCCCGCGCTTCTGACTGTACCCAGTGCATGTATAGGCAAAACAAACAAATAAAACATGCCTCTATAAAAAAAAGAAATAAAAAAGAAATAAAAAATAAAAAAAAAAAAGGGCCTCCCCGGTGGCGCAGCGGTTGAGCGCTGGGTTGCGAAGCTGCCCGCGGCCTCGGCGGCGCCGGTTCGATCCCCGGCTGCTCCCCGGCCACCGGAGGAGGGTCCCACATGGTGCGCAGACCTCTCCTGCCACCCGCTGCTCCCCTCAGCAGTGTGCTTCGGTCCTTCTGCCTGTTCTGCTCCCCGCTCTGGCTCTGGTGAATTCTCTCACCCTCCCGCGCTTCTGACTGTACCCAGTGCATGTATAAACAAAACAAAACAAGCAAGTAAACAAATAAATAAATAAAAACATGCCTCTATAAAAAAAAAAGAAATAAAGAAAAGACTTGGACAGTATTAACATAAAGCTGAGTGATGAAGTCTTCTGGAGAGGAAATGGTCCAGAAAAACAAATGGTACATAACAAGAAGAGAGCCCCATGAAGTCACCTGGAGTGAATGATTACTAACAATAATTTGAATCTACTTTTTACAAATGTTGCAGACAAAAGTATAAGCAGTATGTAAACAAGTACCCATAAACCAGCACAACACTCAGAAAAATGTCCTCATTTTTTATTGTTTTAAAGTGTTAATTACAATGAATTAAACAAACTCTTATTTAGAGGTATATTACTCGATCTCGAATATTCATGTTTACAACCATTTGTTAATTTGCCCAGTCTGTCTTTTTTTGACGCTGTCTTTGCTGTCTCCATCTTTTCAATCACCTAAAACTCCAAGTATTTACCACTTGAAATCTTTACAACTATTTGACAGTACGCCTGCTAATCTAAAATAAACATATGCTTTTATCAATATGAGTTTTTAGGCGCTACAGTAAGCTGTCTGGCAAAATCAAATCAATCGTCTGTAGTAAATCTATTCTCTCCATCAACCTAGCCAACCTCAGTTAAATTTGTCTTCTCATGCTACTCCCAACAACAAAGTCTCTGCTCTATCCCCACGAACTGTTCTGGAAGCTATGGTCCCCTACACTTATAACCGGCAATTAAGTCTCTCTTCCATTTACAGTATGAAAAGACCAACTCAATTCTATCCTTTTACTAAGTTTCAGTTCAGGAATTATCTAAAGCCTTTCCAGTCCAACAAATATTTACTCAGTGCCTTTCTATTTTCAATAAAAGATTTTAGTTTTAATAAATTTTGTATGATCCATTAATAGATGTACCAAATCTCCAGGGTGAAGATCTAATAAAAATATAAGTAATATTAGTTTTAGCAAAAGAAAGAAAACATGCTGACTTAAATCTATTATTGTATATAAAATGTTGGATATAAAGTACACATGTTGAATATATAAGAGAATTGTTATACAGCTAAGAAATATCACCTATGAAAACACTTAAATCACAGGTTATCTTTAAGGTTTTTAAATGTATCTTGACAATCTTTGTGCAAAATAGAAATCTATTCCTTAATAAAGACCTTTATGGAGATCACAGAGAGGTGTCTTCTGAAATGCAAACTATTTGCTTTCCAGTGTTACCTCCTGTCATCATTGACTGGAATGCAGCTGGAAAGGGAAAAAAAATTAGGTTATCTGAAAACATAAATGTCACTGTCAGACATGTTTATCAGTAGGTCAGACACATACAATTAATTTGAATAATTTCTCAATGATTTTAATACTAAAACATCAGAGAAGTAGAAGGATAAGAGAAGTATTTGTGCTGAGTACATGTACATAATAAATAAATCTACATTCATCTTACCACCCATGTTTTCCAATCCATTTATCACAGTCTCTTTGATCTGTAAATCAAAATAACTATATTTAATATTCTTTAGACCAATGTTTCTATTTAATAATTTCCACTTTTGCAAAAGACAATGCTAGTTAGCACTTTCTAAAGCCAGATACTTTTCATATACATAGCCCAGATTTTTTGGTAATGGTTTTTTAAATGAAATCCTATCAACACCACAAATTATATACCCTTTTCCAAAAATTGAGTACCAAAACACATGCATATACCACTTTGCCTATCATTTGCAGGTTATAAGACCATCTTAAGTCAAGGTCTCTGAACCCCAATTAATAACTCCTGAATTTCAACCAACAACCAAAAGATAATATTAGAATATCCATGTAGGGTAGAAAGAAGTACAATGGTAGGGATATTAGGAAGTGTTTTTATGATTTTTGAGAATGTACTTCTAGTACATAGTTGGCATTCCATAAATATTTTCTAAATTAATGAATATTACAATTTCAAAAAGCCATTGATCTTGTAATATAATCTAAGAAAAGTAAAGCTTAACAACATTTTAGATAAGCAAATAATTGGTTTCTCAATCAAGATGTTATATTCACCAAGAAATAGTTAATTTATAATAACCAGTATACTTTTTTGTAGGAATTTTTATTATGAGAATAATATGTTTCCTATAATAAATCCAAATAGTAAAAAAGCATATCATGTAGAAGGAAGAATGATATTGATAAAGAATTGAAGTAAGTTATACCTTTAGCTTTCCATCTTTAAACCATTGACTCAACTGTAGAATACCAGGTTCAAATTTGTCCTTATAATTTAAAACCAGAAATCTTTCTCTGTAATGGGGAAGAAAAAGATAATGATCAAAGATTAGGGAGAGAATAGAAGAATCTAAAATCAAATCATTCCAGAATTCTAATATCTGCTAATCCTTCAATACTAGGACTCAGACATGAAAAGTCTGGTAAGATATAAATTTAAGATATAGGTGCAGGGCCTCCCCGGTGGCGCAGCGGTTGAGCACTGGGTTGCGAAGCTGCCTGCAGCCTCTGCAGCGCAGGTTCAATTCCTGGCTGCTCCCCGGCCACTGGAGGAGGGTCCCACATGGCGCTCAGGCCTCTCCTGCCGCCCGCTGCTCCCCTCAGCAGTGTGCTTCGGTCCTTCTGCCTGCTCTGCTCCCCGTTCTGGCTCTGGTGAATTCTCTCACCCTCCTGTGCTTCTGACTGTACCCAGTGCTTGTATAAATAAATAAATAAATCTTAGAAAAAAAAAAAAAAGATATAGGTGCAGGTATAGGTATTAAGTATAGTGGACTTTTGCTTAACATGTGTGTGATTTTATACTGTGGGTGGCATCCTTTTCCCACCCTCCTGTGACCCAAGTCAAGCCACTCAGAGCCATTAAGTATCAGCTTTAGGACTTGATAAAACGACAAGGAGAAAGCGGTTCTCCTCTACTTGTATTGATAAAATATAAGACAGAGGTATCAGTCATCCTCTCACTGCTGCACAAGGAAAGCCCTCAAAGTGATAAAGCCAACCCAGAAGAAAGCAGAGCCCGGAGGGGGAGAAAAACTGAGCTATGATGCCACTGGACAAACACTTTTATCCAGTCAAATCTAAGTTAGTCCTAATCTTGGACTTCTCGGATACATTAGCCAATACATTTTCTTTACACTTGTCAATGTAAGTTGAGTTTCTATTACTACCAAAAGACTGAAAAAGCAAATGTATTTTTGAAAAAAGTTTTCTGCTGAGGAATTAGTTTACTAAAATTTATAGACTGAACTGGCTTAAAAATAAGTTTTCAAGTTTCATAAGGAAAAATAATGTATGAAGAACAACAGAATCTGGTAATACAAGTAAAGGGTAGAACACACCTTGTGATGTTTCTTTCCTTCAGGATTGCCTCCACAACAGGGGGTAGTGGAGGAGGATAAGGCACATCTTTGTTGTACTGAGAAATTTGACCACATAGGATGATGTGGCTGTTTTGATTCATCTGTTCAGAGAAAACTGATTATTATATCCTAAGATATATGCCTTTTTCCTATGTTTACTGATTTTATGGCTGCCTCGATTAAATTGTCCTTGTCTACTACATTTAATCCTTTATGCCAATTAATTGAATTTGTTTTGTAGATTTACCCAAATGTATTTTAAGTTTTAACTGGCTAGAAAACAAGGTGACACCATAAAAAAGTAAATGAGAGCTTGGTGATCACTGTTACTACTTTTAGTAGTAGTAGTTAGTCTTTCTTTGGATTTAAATAAATAAATCTCAACTGCAGTTAATTTTGGGCCTTTCTGGTGGCCTGGTGGTTAAGTCTCAGTGCTATTACCCCTACAGCCTGAGTTCGATCCTGGGCCAGGGAGCACATGGCTATCACCCCTACAGCCTGAGTTTGATCCTGGGCCAGGGAGCACATGGCTATCACCCCTACAGCCTGAGTTCGATCCCGGGGCCAGGGAGCACATGGCGCAGCAGACCTCTCCTGTCTCACCCTCTGCTCCCCTCAGCAGTGTATTTCATTAGATCTGCCTGTTCTGCTCCCAACTCTGTCTCTGGTAAATCCTCTCACCACCTACACCCCAGTTCTTTTACACAAAAATAAATAAAATCTTTTAAAAATTGCAATTAATTTTATATACAGTGAAGGACAATGTACTGTTAATAGCTATGTTGATATTTTTAACACTGTCAATAAAAATGCCTGCAATTTATAGAAATCCATTCCTTACCCAAAGTCAGATCAGGGTGAGTTAGGGTCAGAACTTCACCATTTGAACAATACAACTGTAATTTTTCACAAAAATAGATTTCAGGTGAAAAAAATCTAATATTGCTAGTAAAGCATTGAAGCTTACACTCTGCAAATCTGTAAGCAAGTGAAAGTAGGTATCAGCAAGCTCTTCTACACGTAATACACTGAGCATCATGTTTCACAAACTACAATTTTATCATTTTTTTCTCTCACACAGAATCAGGTAAAAAGATACTTCAAATAAAATGTAGTATTCAAAATTTAAAACAACCTGACTTATCACTTTATCACTGATGTCACCACCAACATTGTCAAAGTAAACATCCACTCCAGCTGGGCATAATTCACGAAGTTGTTCTGCCACATTTCCTCTTTTATAATTAACTGCACCATCAAAGCCCAGTTCTGACGTCAAAAAGAGGCACTTTTCATGTGTTCCACAAATTCCCACCACTCTGGAACAGCCCAGCAAATGGCCAATCTAAGGGGGAAATTTTTGAGATTAATTTACCACTTTGTATTGTCATATTTAAATGTAAAAATGTGAAAGTATATGAGATACTACAAATATGTAAGATTATTCATCATGATTTAGCTTAGATTACAGGACTTCTAGTTAAAAATAATCTGAACCAAAAGAACAAAGAACAAATAAAATATTCTTAAGATTGAGGGGAAAAAATTGGGATTGAATAAATCTTGACTAAATGTAAATGTTAAAACCTCTCAATTTAAAGCTGTTACATAGAAGGAATAGTCAGATCCAAAACATCACTACCTTGCAATTCAGTATTTTTCAGGTCTGTGAGGAACTAAAGTTACTATTAAGATAAAATGTTTTGTTTCAGTGGTTTCCTACTATAATGACTATTATTCATAAATGTATTTATATTTCTGGGACCCAATAAGTGCTTTCTTATTTGAAGATTTGTTTTAATACATGAATGAGTTCATTTATTTTTTTAATTCAAGTTCCAGGCAGGTACTCTATGATTTCTTTTTTTTTTCTTTCTCTTTTTCTCTATGATTTTCTTCCTTATAGTGATTTGAACTATGTTCAAGCAATTACCACTTCTATTTTGGGGTAGCAGAAAACAAGATATAAAAATCAATAACATTTTCCATATTGGTATGAAAAGAGCCTATGTAGTAACACCTTTTTTTATCACAAATATGAAAAAGATCATTAATTTGTTCAATTATATATTTTAAATTATATGCATGTATCCAGAGCTTAAATTACAATTACATTTTTTAGAAAATCAAATAATTCTCAGAAAGGTTACCTGCCTAGGGGCATCCCTGGTAGCCTACAGGTTAAGTCTCAGCGCTATCACCTCTAGATCTGAGTTCAATACCCAGCTGGGGAGATAACCTGCATATGGCACAGCAGACCTCTCCTGTCTCACCCACTGCTCCCCTTAGCAGTGTATTTCAGTCAATCTGCTTGTTCTGCTTCCCCACTCTGTCTCTGGTGAAGTCTGTCACCTTCCCTGCTCCTCTGGCCTATACCTCAGCTCTTCTCTACTTAAAAAAAATAAAAAGAAAGAAAAGAAAAAAAGAAAGGTTACCTGCCCAGCCAAGGATCCACAAGCACCAGCAGCCCCACTAATAACCATTGTCTGATTAGATCCAGCAGTTATATGGCCTTTTTCCTGTATTCCAAGCAAGGAAGTCAAGCCAGGCATACCTATAGCTCCAAGAAAGTATGAAAGATGCCCATCCACAAGCTTTGGGTCTACCTAAAATAAAACACATACCTTTTAAAAATGGTACCTGGGAACAACCCTAGGTCACGGAACTTGTCGACTCCTGAGTTCTAAGACACTTTATGCCAAGAGCTGGACCCTGTAGGAAGCACTTTGAAGGCAACCAAACTAACAGTAACTTGAAGACTATTGAACTCCCACCCTTAAAAATTGAAGGGGCCCTACCGGAAGCTTTGCTCCTCACTGTGGATCCTTAAATGAGAGTGGCAGCCAAAATACTGAAGGAGGGTGGTAAGATGATGAGGCAACAAGTGGCCAGAGTTTCGTTAAGTAAAAACTCAGCCTTGCCAACAGAAACTACTGCAGTATCTTCTTCAGGCTGGGTAAAGATGGGATAGAATTGGAAAAGCTGCCTCCATAGTGGCCAGACAATTCACCATTGTCTTAGGCTCTGGGAAAAGTTGCCATGACAGGACTAATAGCCTACTTGGGCCTATATGACATCTGTGGTGTAAAGAGTGGAAAAACAGTGATGGTTAATGCAACAGCAGAAGCAGTGGGCTCTGCTGTGGGGCAGATAGCTAAGATCAAGGGTTACAAAGTTGTTGGAGCAACTGTGTCTCAAGAAAAGGTTGCCAGTCTTAACTATAAGACAGTAGGGTCTTTGGGTGAAACTTTTAAAAAAGCCTCTCCGGATAGTTATGATGGTTATTTTGATAATGTAGATACAGAGTTTTCAAACACCTTTATCCCCCAGATGAAGAAATGTGGAAGAATTGCTAGATGTGGGCCATTTCTACATAGAGTGGTACTCAGCCACTTCTCCCAGGCCCACACCGGGAGATTATTATCTATTAGCAACTACACATGGAAGAGTTTATTGTCACCCACTGGCAAGGAAAGGTCAGACAGAAGGCTCTGAAAGACTTGCTTATCAGTCTCATAGGGCAAAATCCAGTATCATGAATACATCACTGAAGGATTTGAAAGCATGCCAGCTACATTCATGGCAATACTGAAAGGAGATAATTTGGGGAAAACCATCATGAAATTATGAAAAAAAAATGATATATGGAATCTGGAGATAACATCTGGGTAATTAATTTTAACCAGTTAGTAAAAATGTATACTACCTTCATTATCTAAGAAATAGTAACTGTAATAAGTATGATATACCAATAAAACATGTTAATGGTACAAAACAAAGATGGTACTAGAAATTCTTATTTTTTGACAAAGTAGAGGCAGCTCTTTATGTAACTTCCTGATGACATGTTAGGTTGAATTATAGGAAGCTGCCTATTTTATAAGTCAAAAAAGATAAATATTGGTAATTTCACATAGTTCAATCTAAGAGTAGAAATTGAACTAAGGATTTCTGACATGAGATAGAATATCAAGTACAAACCAAGTGAATTTAAGTCAAGTGTAATTTCTCAGGAAACTCTAAAGCACACCTCTATAGGGGCCATCTGGCCCCTAAGCATTTTTTTTTTTATGTTTATATCTCAGGTTTTATCTTACACATGTAAAATTTGAGAAATAAATTGAATATGGAAAACAACATCATTCTCTGGTAGTTGACAGCCAACAGTGGAAAAGAAGTAAGGACGTTCTGTACTTTGGCAGCTATATAAAAGGAAATGTATGCCTTTATTTTTATCCTTGATAACAAATGCACAAAGTAAGAATCAAATGAGGGGAGGGTGAGGAATATTATACACCACCTTTTCAAGAATATTTCCATCCAGAATAACCTTGGTTTGCCAGGGCCAACAGAAATTAGTCACAAAATCGCCTTTAGTAAAATTTTTATGTTTGCTTTCTTCTATAATCCCAATACCTCCACCATCAGTCACTTGAGACAGCTGCCAAGGTGTTAGATAATCAGAGCCAGTGTCTTCATTCATTCTACAACGCTAAAAAAAAAAAAAAACTGCATAAGAGATTTCTGTCTAAAAATACTGAACCAGCTTAAATTTACCCAGTGACCAAAAGAAAGACATATATTAAGTAGTTAATATTATTCAAGAAAAATTTACCTTAGTTTCTCTCTTCCTTTCATTTATTTTTCATCCTGAAAAAAAGGTAACTTCTCTATAACAAGTAAAAAAAGTACAATTAAAAACAAATTTAGGGCCTCCCTGGTGGCGCAGGGGCTAAAGACAGCACTGTCCAGCTGTTGTCAGCCACTGCAGCATGAATTCGATTCCTGGCTGGCCAGGGAGCAATCCACATGGCGCAGCGGACCTCTCTTGTTGCCCCCGCTGCTCCACTCAGCAGTGTATTTCCATGGATCTGCTTATTCTGTTCCCCAATATGTATCCTATTGAGATTCAGAAAAAGCATCTGACAAAATTCAATCCCTCTTCTGGAGGTTAAGAGTAATGGGGATGGTCCTACCTGGTGGCGCAAGGGGTTAGGACACAACCTGTGAAGCTGTCCTCAGCCACTGCAGCAAAAGTTCTATCCCCTGCCAGGGAGCAACTCACATGAAGCAGCAGACCTCTCCTGACTCACCTGCTGCTCCCCTCAGCAGTGTATTTCAGTCAGTCTGCCTGTTCTGTTCCCCACTCTGTCTCTGGTGAATCCTCTCACCCCCCACACCTCTAGCCTATACCCCAGTTCTTGTATGCATAAAAAAAATCTTTAAAAAAAAAAAAAAGAGAGTAATGGGGATGTACTGTTTAGTGAGCACAGGGTTTCTGCTAGGATAACGAAAACATCCTAGAAATCAAAGTGGTGATGCTGAAAACATTATAGAAGTTTTTTTTTTAAAACATTTTTTCTTATTTATTCATTCATTCATTCATTCATTCAAGCATTGGGTACAGTCAGAAGCGCAGGAGGGTGAGAGAATTCACCAGAGCCAGAGTGGGGAACAGAACAGGCAGACTGACAAAGCACACTGCTGAGGGGAGCAATGGGAGGCAGGAGAGGTCTGCGCACCATGTGGGACCCTTGCACGGCGGCCGGGATCGAACTGGCGCTGCAGAGGCTGCGGGCAGCTTCACAACCCGGTGCTCAACCGCTGTGCCACCAGGGGAGGCCCAGAATCTATCATATGAACTGGATCAAGTAAGAGAATTTCCATCCTTGTTCATGGCCTTCAAGCTTTACTAACTACTGGGGAAATGGTCTAGACATTGCACTATTATGAAAACATTCCTTCTACAATATTCTTTAATAACACTAGTGACTAAAAACAAAGGCAACTTAAAATTCACAAATATCAAGATATAAGCACTCAAATACCTATTAATCATGAGAATGGCACAATAAAATTCATGAACAACATGAAATATATGAAAATAAAATTATTTTTTACAAGTCACAAATCCTGATTCTTACCATGTAAGGATCCACAGAAAGATAAAGAGTTCTGGCTTTTACTTGTCCTTCACAGATATTATCTGGTAAATTTACTTCTTCCATTCGAAAATTTTCTGCCACTGGATTACCATTTTTCCCTGAAATGTTAGATTAAAATATAAAATCAAAAAGTCACTTTTCTATACAAGTATTCATTATTTTTAAAAAAATTCACTCAAGGATCCAGACACTCTCTTTTAATACAGGAATGAATAAATCTATATTATTTTGTAAATTTCTATGTAACTGTAGAAATTACTCAGAACAAGGATTTTCTTAAATAGTTTCAATTGCTCTTGATTTTCTCCAAGAAGTTCTTTGGGATATTGCTGTCATCTTTAAATTTTTCTTTTTTAAAATCATTACAGTTAAGGGCCTCCCTGGTGGCACAGGGGTTAAAGTCTCAGTGCTATCAAGCTATGCCAGCCACTAAAGCATGAATTTGATCCCCAGCCAGGGAGCTGACCCACATGGTACAGCAGAACTCTGCCTCGCCCACTGCTCCCCTCAACAGCATATTTCAGTGAATTTGCCTGTTCTGCTCCCCACTGTCTCCCCACTGGTGAATCCTCTCACCCTCCCCACCCCCATATCTGGTCTACACCCCAGTTCTTGTATGTATAAATAATAAAAGTAAATCTTTTTAAAAAACTAAATAAATTTTAAAAATGATTATAGTTAAGTTCATCTCACTGCTTTAAAATTATCAGAGGATTTCAAAAAGTGAAAAATCACTGCTAGCTTTTTAAAAATAAAATTTACAATTTAGCAGAAACACCACATCAGCCAAAGTAAATAGTCAGGTAAAGTTACCTTCCTTACTTAAATAAGAAAACAGAAACTCCAATGAATGTAATTTTAACACAAAAGAAAGTATTCAAGATTAGAAGTCGCAAAGGAGAAGTATGAAAAGAAAAATTTGTAAATAGAATGCCATCACTAAAAGTATATTCTTAGTATATTCTTAACACAGCAAGTTTCCTATTTATTGAATCATCAAACTTCTAAAGTGTGAATACAATATAAAGATCTTAATCTTCAGATAAATATAATCACTTTACAAAAATTGAGGTCAGAAAAGTTAAGAGACTTCCCAGGTCACAAGTTAGATAGGCAGCAAAATCCAAGGCATCAGGGGACCCAAACCTCTCAAGTTACTTCCACATTTGAGTTGCTATGATTCAGGTAAGAAGTCAGCACACACATAGGTCAGTGCTTTTCACATAAACAGAAAGCAGATTTTAAGAACCAATGATACATACTATAAAGAAAAACCGAAGTCACACACATTGATAGCATAACCTTTTAAACAATGTAATGATTATTTATTCTCTTTTTTTATGATTATATATTCTTTCTTCAACAAATGACCTTACTAAGTTATTACTTGAAAAATTGAGTATTAGAGTTTTTTCTAGTATCTCTATTAGTGTTAATATCTTCCTACTTTAATTTACCACACTGACATCCTATTAGTTTTTATTTTTTTACTTGCATTAATAGTTATCAAAGACCACAGGTGTTTACTCATTACAAATACATACCAGGTCGGGAATTCAATACCACTCTCTGTACAATCATCACCTTGTTTGCACAATGGTCTCACAAAGATTTCTGTATAAAATAACTCCTATAAATGGAAAAAAAATTATATCACAAGAAAGTTTTAAAATATTCAACCATAAAAATTAACAAAAAAAAGCACATTTGTGTTTCTGAATAAGGAGAGGAAAAATCATTTAGGATCCCATAATGATTAGTCTTCTATCAGATTTTGTCTAAGGTAAATATATGAAGACTTAATCTACCAAGAATTATTAGATAATAATAAATATTGGCCAACAGAAACAAGTTTATTTAAGACTGAGTTGCATGAAATGTTCTTAGCCCAGATTCATCTTCATACCGTCACAATTAAGTCTCCTACTGGAGCTTGATTAAAAGAAAACATTACAGAGCTCACCAGAGCTAGTGGCAAAATGAAAACACTAGCTGCTTAACTGACATATAATCAAATTTTCCAAAATTCTTTGTATCAAAATGGAAATTTCTTAATGGTTTTGAGTATACATCAACATCATATGTCAAAAGCTTCGTTAAGGAGGGCCTCCCAGGTGGCGCAGTGGTTGAGCGCTGGGTTGCGAAACTGCGCGCGGCCTCTGCGGCGCCGGTTCGATCCCCGGCTGCTCCCCGGCCACCAGAGGAGGGTCCCACATGGCGTGCAGACCTCTCCTGCCGCCCGCTGCTCCCCTCAGCAGTGTACTTCGGTCCTTCTGCCTGCTCTGCTCCCTGCTCTGGCTCTGGTGAATTCTCTCACCCTCCCGCGCTTCTGACTGTACCCAGTGCATGTATAAACAAAAACAAACAAACAAACTAGCAAACAAATAAATAAAGCATGCCTCTATAAAAAAAAAAAAAAAAAAAAAAAGCTTCGTTAAATCCTCACCTTACAGGAAACTCTGTAATATAAAATGACCAAATATGTAAACACTAGTTCATCTGTGTTTACAATTTGAGCTAGTGAAAAAAGCAAAATGATGAAAGCCTTCCTCACATTTTATCATTTATTTTTATAATATTACAACAAATTTAGCTCTCAGCATCATTTCTAAATGTAAATAATTCATACCACAGCACATATAAACATTTTAAAACCACCTATAAATCCATTTGATTTGTCTTGCATCACTGGGTAATTTGCACATGACTCCACTTACTTAGTTTCTGGATTTGCAAGATCCTTGAATCCCTTCATGTTTCTCTGTATCCTGTATAGTACCTGAGTATCCCATACAGACCTGACATATATATATATATATATATATATAACCTGACATATATATATATATCCCTAAAAATACCAAATAATCATCAAGAGTTATTTCTGAAATATTGTTTAACATAATATTAAATGAAGATAATGTATAGCAAACTTTCACATAGATTCCATTAGTCTTAAAACAAAGTCATATAAATAAGTATATTACTTTCCTCATTTTACAGAGAAGTTGAGGTATAGTTTGTACCTAAGATCACATCACAAAGGAGTTGGGACTGAAATATAAACCTCACTCCAGAGCCTCCCTGGTGGTACAAGGGATTAAGCACCACACTATAAAGCAATCCACAGCCTCTGCAGCACAAGTTCAATCCCCACAAGTTCAATCCCCGGCCAGCCAGAGAGAAATTCACATGGCAAAGCAGACTTCTCTTGTCTTGCCGGCTGCTCCCCTCAGCAGTGTATTTCAGTCAGTCTGCCTATTCTGTTCCCCACTCTGTCTCTGGTGACTCCTCTCACCCTCCTGCATCTCTGGTCTGTACCCTAGATCTTGTGTGCATCAATAATTTTTTAAAATAAATAAATAAATAAACTTCATTCCAGATCTCACATATCCTCACTTTTGCCAGTTTCCTCACAACCTCCTCCAAAAAGAGTTTTTAACACACACAGCCAACCAACCAGTGATGTCCAACTTCCCCACAGAAACCCTTTCCTAGAAGAGGAGAATTCTCCCAATTATGAACTACATATCTGGTGTTAGTGGCATTTGGTAAAATAGAATGAAGAGCATGAATATTCATCTCATTTACTTCCTTACTTTTGTAATGTATATGTTTAAAATATCACTGGTTGTACAATAATGGCTAGTTGTCCTCAATATCCATTTTCTCCTTCTGGAAACAATATTCCCCAGTTAAAAGACTGCATTTCCCAGATTCCTCTTAAATAATCCCAGACATCATTTCATTCATTCAGCCATCATTCCCTCAATTTTGCCTCTCTGATAGATTTCATTTTAATGTAATCCTGATTCATAAAAAGATGCAACACATTTTTAAATATAAAATTTCATTTTCAAAGCATCAAAAAATAAGTGTATTATTTTTGGTTATGGTTAATACTCAACTCATAACAGTAAATGGAAGAGTGGAATAATAATTCTTTTAATGAACTGGTCACCACAGAGAAAGTTGGTTAACAGAAGGCAGAAGAACTTGCTCATGTAAGAGTTAGCCACCACTATCATCTAGCATCTATCACCTCAATGTTATAACTATGATTAGAAATGTGCATGAGAATTCCAGGGATGTTCAGATTGGTTTAAGGTCTGGCCAAGGGGCCTCCCTGGTGGCGCAAGGGGTTAAGGCACACCACTACAAAGCTGTGCACAGCCACTGCAGCATGATTTCAATCCCAGGCGGGCCAGGGTAGGTGACCCAGAGGTCAGCAGACCTCTCCTGACTCATCTGCTGCTCCCCTCAGCAGTCTATTTCAGTTGATCTGCCTGTTCTGTTCCCCACTCTGTCTCTGGTGAATCCTCTCAACCACTGCACCTCTGACTGTACTCCAGTTCTTGTATGCATAAATAAATAAATCTTTAAGGTCTGACCAAATATGACAACAATGAAGAACTATGGAGAGTTACTCTTTGTACTACCATGAAGTCATCTGCATGGGCTTCTTTGTATGTGTGCAAGGTATTAAGTCAAATCTTGGATCCTTGGCAATCCTTGCAGTCACTAGATACTTCTGCCCCAATTTCTCAATTCTAGTCACTACACAGTTATGCAAAGATACATTTGCATAAAAACAGCCCATCACAGAATGCACTAAGTTCAGTTTGGATTCAGTAGAAAGGTGATAAAATTGGAATTAATCAGGGTGTGCTAAAGGCAGGTCCAGCTGTGTTATGTTGGAAGAATAAGCAGGAAGGGTGTTGCGTGACTTTTCCTTCCTTGACTGCTTTCGGATTTTTCTGATCTTTTTTATGCTTTAATCCTTATCTTTAAGTCTCTGATCTCTGGTACTAAGTGTTTGCTTCACGGTCATATACTTCCTTGCTTTCTTTTGCTTCTCCATATACACACTGTACACATTTTTTTGGTAACAGGTTGTTTTAAACACTATGTCATTACTACACCTAAGAGAATTAATAATGCAGGTCATTCCCTAACATTATCTAATACCTGGTACATATTCAAATCCCTTGTCTCAAAGATGTCTAAAGTTGGTTCCTTAGAATGAGGATTCATGGTCTGCATACTACATTTTTTTAAGATTTATTTATTTATACATATAAGAGCTGGGGTATAGAACAGAGGTGTGCGGGGGTGAGAGGATTCACCAGAGACAGACTGACTGAAATACACTGCTGAAGGGAGCACTGGGTGAGACAGGAGAGGTCTGCTGCACCATGTGGGACCCTCGCTGGTGGCTGGGATGGAACCAGCGCTGCAGAGGCTGCAGACAGCTTCACAGTGTAGTGCTTAACTGCCTGCACCATCAGGGGAGACCCTGGAAAGAGTCTTTAAAGGTATAGCTGTACCCTATTTCATCACATCAAGAAGCCCATAATGTCTTGTAAGGCAAAATAAAATTTTAAAAGGAGATTGTCTATTGAATTTCCTTGTGTGTAAATTACATAACGATTAAAAAGCAAATTTTTCCAAATTGATGCTGGGTCCAAAGCTAATTGCCCTTAAGTGGTTATTAACACTACAGTAGATTTTCAAGTGAGTATTTTCAAATGAGGTTTCATATTTGCCCTCTTCTCTAATTACTTTCAATGTATGTTTTATTCTTTTAAAATATGCACTGTAGATTTTTCCAAATACTTTTAATCCAATGAAAAGTGCACTACTAATAAATTCTCTACCTCTGTACTAAATTAGAAAATTTTCAAGTGATAAATACTACAATTAACTAATGTGGGAATATCACAATACTGGGGTAACACAACAAACAACATTTAAAATAAAGAACTTAATTTAATAATAAAATTAAAATCTAAACTATGATAGGGTCTCCCCAGTGGGCTGCGAAGCTGCCCACAGCCTCTGCAGCTCCGGTTTGATCCCCTGCCACCCGCGAGGGTCCCACATGGACGGCAGGCCTCTCCTGCCGGTCCTGCTCTGGCTCTGGTGAATTCTCTCACCCTCCAGCGCTTCTGACTGTACCCAGTACTTGTGTGTATAAATAAATAAATAAATAAACAAACAAATAAATAAATAAATCTTTAAACTATGATTAATCAAGTTCTAGATCTGGAGGGAGGGGTGTATCCCAAGTTATGGGAGGGCACTTTATTGTTAACTGACATTAAACAAACCTATTTGTCTGGGATGGTATCAAATAGGTTCCTGATTTGAACTAAATAATAATCCAAAATAATACCAGATCACTGATCAACTGAAAAATTCACTCTGGTGCAAGTCAGCCTAGAAAGGTCACTGAACTAGAAAGAGCAGAGAACATGCCTTCCTTCTAATGAGATGGGATCTTGGAAAAATACTTTCTTAGTCTGTTTCCTGACCATTCGTAAGTGCCAAGAAGTGGAATAAAGACTTTACAGTGATTGTCTCCTTTCACCCCTCCACCCACAACCCTGAGGTTGGTACTGTCATTGTCTTCATTTTATGGATGAGGAAAAGGAGTTAGAGAGGTTGAGTAACTTATCCAAGGTCGCAATGATATTAGAACACAACACAGTTTCCACAACATGAACTTCCTTAGACCTTTCCAGAAAACTCTTAAAATCTTGTTCAATTTACTCAGCCACAAATAACTCTGCTGATGAGCGCGGCCTTGCTCTTACATGCAAATCTCCAAGTTACCCTCCCCCTCCTGCTTCCTCTGCCCTTGTCTATGAATAGGGATTTCTGCAGGGGTCTCCCTTTTCTCCGCTGCCAACCACTCCCATGAAAACATTCGACCCCACGTCTACAGTCCAAGATTTCAAACTGACTTCTCGGATTTTAAGCGCCCAGAGAATAGGATTTGATGTCTCCTTTGTTCAATGCTTTATGGCGCCCTTCATGCCTGCACGTGGTGGGCGCTCAATGAATGCGCTGAATAAACGTCCCAAGAGCACCTTAAACACAGCTGTACCCCAAACTGAGACTGTTTACGCTATCTGTTCCCCAAAAACAGAGGCCTGTCTCCGCCACTCCCAGAGCGCGCCCCAAGCTAGTAGCGTAGTGTCCTAGTATCCTGACGCCAGCGACGCCCGCAGCCCCGGGGGGAAGTCTGGAGGTCACCCTGTTTCCTAGATCCTCCCTCACAGAAGCACCGGACGCAGCCAGCAGCGCCCCAGCCGCAGCTGCGGGGCGCAGGCGACCTTACGCGCTTCACTCACCGCCGCGGAGCTCGGGCGGAAATCTCGCGCTGTTTGAGGGGCCGAGAGGGGCGCGCCGCCGAAGGTGGCCCCTCTGACCGCAGTGCGCAGGCGCGCGGCTAGTCTCGGCTCCTGGTCCCCACCCTCCCCCCTCCCCAGAGGCGGCCTTTTGAAGTTAGCGCGCTTCCGGGGTCCCTACATTTCCGTGGGAGGCGGGGAAGGGGCAGAGCCTTAAGGGACAGTCGCTGGTTTGGGCAAAGTGCCTTAAGGACTGGAGCCCTATCACCGTCATTACTGCCTACCCCCAAAGAGCAAATCATTCAACCTTGAGCCCTAATTTCAGTCCCCGAAGGAAGTTTATTCGTGTTTTTATAGATGAGCCTTGGGCGGAGAGCTGTTGTGATAGGACCACCCACCTGTCAACTGGGTTGCAGGCAGTGCTGGGGTTGAAAACGTCTCTCCAGACAGCTGGCCCGAGACCCCTTCCCGCATCTTTACAATCGAGTTGAGTTTTTTTCGCAAAGAATTTCTAATACGTCAAAGATGAATAGCCCAGTGTGGGCTGATTCATCAAATTCATTAATTATTAATTGCCTCCCTTGTGCTGAACTGGGTTGAGCAAGGTTTAATCCTAGGATAGCTTTGGATCCCCAGGGACTTCAAGCCCTAAGAGAGACCGTCCTGAATTAATCAAGCAGGTGAAAGAATTGCTATTTATTTTTTAATGTCAGAGCTAATAGTCCAGCACAAATCATGGTATTCAGTAGCTGTAAGATGGTGGGGAAGTGTGAGCGAGAGGGTAAGAATCGTCGGAAAGGTTGGAGCTCCTGGTAGTTTCACCTCTACATTTTTTTTTTTTACTTCTTTGGAAAAGCTTCAGGAAAAGACTAGGATTATATTATTTTGCAGATTCCCTCATTAACTCATCTCTTTTATCTGTCTTGTACAAGTAGACAGACCTTCAACTTGTACTACAAAATATTATACTAAATGTTGACTATGTGTTAGATGTAGAAATGATCTAAATCATCTTTTAAAGAAAACATCAAGCGACATAAAAACAATCACATTAAGATTAGATGTCAATAGGGCCTCCCCGGTGGCGCAGCGGTTGAGCGCTGGGTTGTGAAGCTGCCCGCAGTCTCTGCAGCGCTGGTGCGATCCCCGGCTGCTCCCCGGCCACCAGAGGAGGGTCCCACATGGCGTGCAGACCTCTCCTGCCGCCCGCTGCTCCCCTCAGCAGTGTCTTCGGTCCTTCTGCCTGCTCTGCTCCCCGCTCTGGCTCTGGTGAATTCTCTCACCCTCCCGCGCTTCTGACTGTACCCAGTGCATGTATAAACAAAACAAACAAACAAATAAATAAATAAATAAAAATGCCTCTATTTAAAAAAAAAAAAAGATTAGATGTCAATATATTCAATTTATGTTCCATGCTCTTTGTGTACCTCACTCTTCCTTGTAAAGAAGAAAAGAAATCTGCTTGAGCTTCTTTTTAAATTGAATTCAACCAAGAGTACATGGGCCTTTCATCCATGAAAGAACTGTCTTACTTTATGATGTCAGTGCCTGCCAACATAAATTGGAAAGAAGCTACTGGGATAAATCGTTTTCCTGTAGTAAGCATCTTGGATGTGTAGATTAATGTTTTTCATCAAATTAACAAGCTTTCGTTATTCTTTGAATTTTTTTTTTAAACTCCTTGTTGTCCTCCGAAACTCCCATTATATATGTGATTGTATGCTAATAATACTGTTCCATGGATTACTGGATTCCTCTTCATTTTCTTCCATCTTTTTTTCTCTGTTTAAAGATTGAATTATTGGGGCCTCCCTGGTGGCGCAAGGATTAAAGACAGCGCTATCAAGCTACTACCAGCCACTACAGCAAGAATTTGATCTCAGAGGCCAGGAAGCTAACCAACGTGGTGCAGCAGACCTCTCCTGGCTCGCCTGCTGCTCCCTCACCAGTGTATTTCAATAAATTTGCCTGTTCTGCTCCTCACTCTGTGTCTGGTGAATCCTCTCACCCGCTGCACCTCTGCCCTATACCCCAGTTCTTTTATGCATAAATAAATCTTTATGGGCCTCTCTGGTGGCGCAAGGTGTTAAGCACAACACTTATGAAGCAATCCACAGCCTCTGCAGCACAAGTTCCATCCCTGGCTGGCCAGGGAGCAACCCACATGGCAAAGCAGACCTCTCCTGCCTCACCTGCTGCTCCCCTCAGCAGTGTATTTCATCAGTCTGTCTGTTCTGTTCCCCACTCTGTCTCTGGCGAATCCTCTCACCCCCTGCACTTCTGGCCTGTACCCTAGCTCTTGTATGCATAAATAAATAAATCTTTTTTAAAAAAATAAAGTAAAATAAAATAAATCTTTAAAAAAAAAAGATTGAATTATTTTTGTTTTTCTTCCAGCTGCGGATAGCTTCATAGGTTGCATCTTAACACCTTGCACAGCAAGGGAGGCTCTAATTCTATTTTTTTTAATGTCCTATATCCTTACTGAGAAATCTCTATTTGTTGATCAACTGTTGTCATACTTTCCTTTATTTCTTTGTACATAGTTTTGTTTAGTCTTTGCACATATTCATTAAAGTCTATGCCTGCTAAATTTAACCTCTGGGAACACACAATGACTATTTCTTTAACTGCTTTTTGTTCTCACCTGCCCAAACCCCCAAGTATTGGTTACACTTTCCTATTTCTTTGCAGTCCCATAATTTTCTGCTTAAAACTTTACATTTTAGATAATATATTGAAACAAATATGAATTTTGAAATTTTCCTCCTTGAAGGTTCTTTTTTCTGCTCTTTTTTTTTTTTTAAGATTTATTTATTTATTTATACAAGCACTGGGTACAGTCAGAAGCGCGGGAGGGTGAGAGAATTCACCAGAGCCAGAGTGGGGAACAGAACAGGCAGACTGACGAAGAAATACACTGCTGAAGGGAGCAGCAGGTACGGCAGGAGAAGTCTGTCGCCATATGTGTCCCTCACCGGTGGCCAGGGCTCCAAGCGGTGCTGCAGAGGCTACGGGCAGCTTAGCAGCCCAGCACTCAACAGCTGGGCCACCAGGGAAGGCCCTGTCTTATTTCTTGTTCCCTCCCTCCTTTCCTTTTTTTTTTCCTTTTGCCCTCCTTCTCTCCATCCATCTATTCTTGCTTGCCTGATTTCTTCCTGCCTAGGCTAAATTTGTGAAACACACCTCCTCTGCAGTCTGTGGTTACTGATATCTTTACTCAGTTTTGTTGTTTTTATTGTTGGCGATGTTCTTTATGATTGTTTGTTTTAATGCTTTAAGTGTTAATTTTTTAAAAAGAAACAAATAAATGAAATGAGGTCTGTTTTTTTTTTATTTATTTAAAAAAAATTTTTTTTAGAAGTGAGTTCCAGACCAGAGTTACTGGGGGTGAGAAGATTCACCAGAGAGAGCAAGGAGCCGAACAGGCAGATGTACCAAAATACACTGCTGAGGGGAGCAGCGCGCGAAGCAGGTCGCTCCCCCAGTCAGTCGGGTATCAAACTCTTTTTTTTTTTAGAGGCATGTTTTATTTATTTATTTGTTTGTTTGTTTGTTTTGTTTATACATGCACTGGGTACAGTCAGAAGCGTGGGAGGGTGAGAGAACCCGCCAGAGCTGGGAGCAGAGCAGGCAGAAGGACGGAAGTACACTGCTGAGGGGAGCAGCGGGCGGCAGGAGAGGTCTGCGCGCCATGTGGGACCCTCCTCCGGTGGCCGGGGAGCAGCCGGGGATCGAACCGGCGCCGCAGAGGTCGCCGGCAGCTTCGCAACCCAGCGCTCAACCGCTGCGCCACCGGGGAGGCCCGGGTATCAAACTCTTACGGCAAAGGTGCAGACAGCTTCATAGGGCTGTGTTCAAACCCCTGCATCACCAGTGAGGCCCTGTTCTTTTTTAAAAAAAAAAATTATTTATGCATACAAGAACTGGAGTGCAGGCCAGAGGTGCGGTGGGGGGGGTGGGGGGGGGAGGGTGAGAGGATTCACCAAAGACACAGTGGGGAGCAGAACAGGCAGATCTACTGAAATACACTGCTGAGGGGAGCAGCGGGCGAGACAAGAGAGATTTGCTGTGCCATATGGGTTAGCTCCCTGGCCAGCCACGGATAGAAATCTTACTGTGCTGCAGTGGCTGCATATAGCTTCACAGTGCTGTGACTTAACCCCTTGTGCCACCAGGGAGACCTCTAAATTTTAATTTTTTTTTAAAGGTTTAATGTGCTATTTTTTTTTAATATTTATTTATTTATTTATACAAGCACTGGGTACAGTCAGAAGCGCGGGAGGGTGAGAGAATTCACCAGAGCCAGAGCGGGGAGCAGAACAGGCAGAAGGACCGAAGACACTGCTGAGGGGAGCAGCGGGCGGCAGGAGAGGTCTGCGCGCCATGTGGGACCCTCCTCCGGTGGCCAGGGAGCAGCCGGGGATCGAACCAGAGCTGCAGAGGCTGCGGACAGCTTTGCAACCCAGCTCTCAACCACTGCGCCACCGGGGAGGCCCTCTAAATTTTAATTTTTAAGCCTGGTTTCCTAGAGATCACACTTCCATGTCTCAGGACTAACTGGTCAATGGTTGGACAGACAGGTACACAAACACCTTAAACCAGTAAGTTTTCTCTCTCTGTTGAT
Source organism: Talpa europaea (assembly GCF_964194135.1). Lineage (NCBI taxonomy): Eukaryota > Metazoa > Chordata > Mammalia > Eulipotyphla > Talpidae > Talpa > Talpa europaea. The sequence goes on along the minus strand of NC_140075.1, from coordinate 99,627,940 downwards.
AGGTCTATATAAGTTTAGGAGAACGCATCGACAATTCAAACTGTTTTCAAGTACTCCAGGTTTCCTTTTCTACAGAGCATTTTTGAGTCTTCTGTGCACATGTGTGCAGCCTCAGAGTCAATCAGACCAATGTGAACAGCGTGGACCCTATTGGCCTCTACTGTGCATGCATGCAGCCACAGACAAGAACATGCTTCCCCAGGTACAAATGCAACTTCAGCCTCCTCCTGCTCATCTGCATTAGAGATGTCACTTCTACTGACAGTGCATCTGGGCATAAGCATTGCCTACTGTTCCAGATAAAGTGTCTGCCTTCAACCACAGCAGTAAAGCTGCCAGCCCTCATGATACGCTCCATCCTAGCAGCACCTCCACACACTGCCTCCACATTCTGGGCCAGTGGTAGAGAATAAGAGTAGTGCCAGACTAGAACAGATAAGATTTCTGCTGTCCTTATCCAAATTGAACAGCTCTTCAAATATAAATGCTTCTCAGATTGTTGTATACCTTTGGTCAATTTCCAGGACACAAAATGGTTGTTTATGTTCATTTTACCCATCTTTATAGGCGGTTTTTGCGGGAGTGGATTTGGCATGCTCCTCACTTGGCCATAACTAGAAGTCTGTTTAGTTTATTTTTAAATTCCAAATAATTTTAGAGAAGTATTTGAGATTTTGGTATGAAAAGAGGCATGGGCTAAAAAGAATTCAAGGAACCCTGATCTAACTCTCTCATTGTAAAGAGATAGAAAACCCATAGCAGTAAATTAAGCTACCATTTATGAAATAGTGGTGAATAAAGCTACCTATGCTAGAACTTTTTATCCAAATTCTTCAAAATATTGCCATCTGTTTGATCACCTCATATACAGTTTCTGTGAATATATGACTAGGACTTTTATAATAATGAATAACATTCATTTTTATTTATTTATGCTTACAAGAACTGGGGTGTAGGCCAGCCAGTTCACTGCTGCAGCCTGAGTTCGATTCCCGGCTGGGGAGCTAAACCACATATGGCACAGCGGACTGCTTTTATCTCTCCCACTGTTCCCCTTAGCAGTGCATTTCAGTAGATCTGCCTGTTTTGCTCCCCACTCTGTCTCTGATGAGTCCTCTCACCTCCCAACCCCACTTGCACCTGTGGTCTACATTCCAGTTATTCTACACAAAAATAAAAGAGAAAATAAAAAAAGTTTAACTACCAGATATGTCATTTTAAGGAGGACATGAGAGTTACATTTCAAAGAAAATGAGTGGGTTGGCTATAAAGAAGTCCTGTCTATGAAGAAAATTAATTTCAGCATTGCTGACTATATGGGTTGTCTTTTGAATCAACTATAATATCTTTCTGGTTCCCTATTAATGAGTTAAATAAAATCTTGGACATGTGTTAATTTTGTGTTTGGAAGTCATGATTTCTCTTTTTAAAATAATTATCTTTTAACATGAGGGGAAGAGTGTTCTTTCATCTCATTTCTGCCAAACCACACACATTACACAATACATAAGATTGTTGTTCTGTGGCTACAGATGCTGGCCCCTTTGGGACTATTTAGTCCTATTTTTTCTTTCACTCACTTCTTTTTGCTTTTTCATGTTAGACACTTTTCTAAAAATCTATGCTAAAAACTGATTCCTTGCTCCCTTAGCAACTGAAAATACAATAAGTGTTCTTTACCATATAGGTAATATATCAAGGTTTTCTCTGTGATTAAGGCCACACATCTACACTTATGAGATGAAAAATTGAAGTAGGTAGGGAGTTAAAATCAGGGCATTTCCCACTTACTCCTCTCCAAATGCCTTTCTCCAAACTCCACAACTTGCCTTTGACATTGTGAGTACACAATATGTCCTTGTCAAATTAGTAAACACATGAATAGGTGATTACCATGTGCTGAACATCATAGTAGATACTAAGAGGTATATCATAGAGATGTGGGTTACAGCCCCTGATCCTTGCATGATATAGTCCTTCAGAAGACAGTATATGGGAAGATGGTATATGATAAGTACCAAAAGGTGTGAGATTGACAAGAAAGGTTGCATTCATTCCTCCCTTGAGTAAATAATCATTTATTGCCCATTATACGCAGGCATTATATGCAATGGTGAGCAAGATCTGCACAGACCCTCCCCTCCCTTCCCCCCAACTTCACCAAGCTTAATGTAGAAGGGACCAGGGCAAGTAATGAGGCAGTTACAATACTGAGCTGTCAGGGCTGTGATAGGAAAATACCAGATATTATGGAATTTTACAAAAGGAAAATCTATCCTGATTAGGGAAGTCTGGAAAGAACTTCTAGAAGAAGCAAAATCTTAGGTCAAATTAGGTCAGGGGTACAGGTGCAGAATCAGATGTGAATGAAAATCAACCTAGAATTGTGGGAACATTATATATTAAAGTCTTGACTCCCAAGCTCCAGTAACAGAGTGGGGCTGGAAACTGAACTATCATCAGTGACCATGATTTAATCAATTATGCCTATATGATGGAATTGCAAAAATTCTAAATGAAGAGTTTCAAATAGCTTCCTTGTCGTTGAATATACCTAGGTGGCAGGAGGGTGTCACACTTTTTTTTTTTTTTTAAAGGCCACAGGGACAGAAGGTCCTACACTCGGGACTTTTCCAGACCTCATTCTACAACCCTCTTTACCTGGCTATTCCTTTCTATACTTTATAATAAACTGATGTACATAAGTTCGGAGAGCAAAGCATGTTCAGATCACGGAAAGAAGTTTTATATGACTTAGATAGAGAGTTTAAAGAAGACAGGAAAATGATGAGACAAGAGAGTAGAAAGGGACCAGCTGCTCACATGGAGCCTTGTTAACTATGTTCAAAAATTTCAACTGTATCCTAAGAACAATGGAGAAACTAGTAAAAATTGGTTGTTGTTCTGTTTTAAAGATGTGAATCTGATCTAATTTGCATTTCAAGGGATCTTCTGGCTGGAATTTAAGGAATAGATTTTAAATGGGTTGGACTAGAGGCAGAGGGTCTAAGCAAAAGATAATGGTGACCTAAACCAAGGTAAAGGTAGCAGAAATAGAAACAAGAATACAGCTTGTAGGATGTTTAGGAGTTGGAATCAATGGGACTTGATGAAAGATTGAAGTGGAGCTAACCAGCAGGCTCAGTATTCATGCGTCCATCTCAAGTACAAGATAGAAAACTTAATTGGAGAAACACATTGCAGAGAGCTAGGACTTGTGGCACAGGTTCCTCAAGAGGAATAAAGAGAAATATAGGAAGAAAGCCCAAGTCAGAGCCCTGAGTAGACTAGAAGATTCCACAAAGAATGACAATGGCCATTTGAGTGGAAGGAAATCCAAGATAGCAGAATGTGGTGAAGGTCAAGGCAAGAGAGTTCAAAAACAAGGGCAAAGCCATCAGTGCCTAAGGCTACAGAAGAGCCACAGAAGACCTGATTTGATAGTTCTGGATCAGAAGGGTAGCAGAATATGCCACCTGAAATAGGAATAGTGAAGTTCAAGTCTTGCCACACCAAAATACGCTGCTTTGGTATATTGATTTTGTTACAGGGCAGCCCCGGTACAAAACGGGTTGCCTGACTGTGGGTCCTCACCGGCGCGATTAAAAGGACTTACCAATACTCTACTGCAGGCACACACGAAAGGTTAATAAAAGGTTTATTTACAAGGGAAGGGCAAATGAGGAAATGTACAACTCAGGGAGAAAAATGGGAGACAAAGTTTTAAATGCGTCCTACCCGATCCACTGATCTGGAATCCCAAATGGCACGCTGAGAGCTGGCTGCAAGGTAGGAGCCGTGAAGCCAGGAGGCGAGGGAGAGAGCGAGCCCCCCAAGGCCCACGAGTATGGTTTTTATACCAAATCTGGCTGCTTAACCCCACCCTCAGGTCCCAGCCACCTTCCCTTTGGTGGTGACGGGATTTGTCTTTTTCAATGTCTTGATGGCTTTGGTCTGGAGTGGGGGTGGAGTCCACAAAACCTGTATGGAATTAGCTCAGGGCATCCTTTTCCCCTAACAATTTGAGCTCTAGATGCTTGAAAAGCAGCAACTGTAGGGAGATGCTTTCTCATCCATCCAAAGAAAAATCCTTCAAAAGGAGCTCAATCCCCTCCCTGGGAGTTTCTTCAATCAGGGAAGATGAACTCATCACAGAAGAGGAGATTAGACGTCTACACCACACTCAGACAAAATTTGTCACAGGCATAACCCCATCTATTCTTCTAAGGGCTCACTTATCTTCCTAAAAACCATTTACTATCCCATAAGAGGCCTACATCTTCCCTACTCTCTTTCCCTGTTCAGATGGTAATTAATTATAATTTCTAAGCAACCTTGGGAGTTACTCATGCTATCTGAGTCTCATCCATGTATATTGTATGCCCATGTATATCTATGATGATAAACTTCTGATTGTTTTTCTCTTGTTAATCTTTTTTTTTAATTTTTATACTAAGTTGTTTATTGTATGCCACTGACGGCCTCCATAAAACAATTCCCTTGTGAAATTGAATTACATGAAAATCAGAGAGCTAGAGGTTAAGGATTGACAAAAGTAGTTTATAGAGTATAACACATGCTTTAAGGATAACCTTTTTTTTTTTTTTTATTCTTACAAGAACTGTGGTGTAGGTCAGAGGTGCAGGGGGGTGAGAGGATTCACGAGAGACAGAGTGGGAAGCAGAACAGGCAGACTGACTGAAACACACTGTTTTTTTTTGTTTTGTTTTTTTTTTATAAATTTTATTGTTATATTCCCCATACAATTGCAGCCCCCCATTCTGACCCCAATCCCTCCCCTCCCGCCCCCGCCCCCCTAAAAGTGTCTCTGGTTCATAGTTTTTTGTTGATTTTGATTTTCACTTTCTTATAGTTATTCATTTTCCTGGTCCCTTATTTAAGTTTTCTAGATTCCTGCTATGAGTGAGACCATCCGGTATTTTTCTTTTTCTTTTTGGCTTATTTCGCTGAGCATGATCCCTTTCAGCGCCATCCATGTTGCAGCAAATTGCATGTGTTTATCTTTTTTGAATGCTGAGTAATATTCCATGGTATATATGTACCACATCTTCTTGATCCAGTCATCTATTTTTGGGCATTTGGGTTGTTTCCAAAGCTTAGCTATTGTAAACAGTGCTGCTATAAACATAGGGGTGCAGGTGTTCTTTGGAATTGATGTTTCTGTGTCCTTTGGGTAAATACCTAGGAGTGGAATTGCTGGATCATATGGAAGCTCTATGTTTAGTAGGTCCAGAAATCTCCACACAGCTTTCCACAGTGGTTGGACCAGTTTGCACTCCCACCAACAGTGCAGAAGAGTTCCTTTTTCTCCACACCCTCGCCAACATTTGTTGTTGCTAGTTTTTTTAATATGTGCCATTCTCACTGGTGTAAGATGGTATCTCATGGTAGTTTTGATTTGCATTTCCCTGATGACAAGTGATGTTGAACATTTTTTCATATGCCTGTTGGCCATTTGCATTTCCTCTTCAGAGAAGTTTCTTTTAAGCTCTTCTGCCCATTTTTTGACTGGATTATTTTCTTTGTTGTTGTTGAGTCTCATCAGCTCTTTGCAGATTTTTGTGATCAGTCCTTTATCATTAGTGTTGGGTGCAAAAATGTTCTCCCCGTTGGTGGGGTTTCTCTTTGTTTTTGTTATTGTCTCTTTTGCTGTGCAAAAGCTCTTTAATTTGATATAGTCCCAGCTGTTTATCTTTGCCTTCACTATCACTGCTTTGGGTGATGTGTCTGTAAAGATGTCTTTGATGTGCAAATCACGTAGTGTTTCGCCTATATTTCCTTCTATATATTTTATGGTTTCAGGTCTTATGTCTAGTTCTTTAATCCATTTTGAGTTGATTTTTGTGTATGGTGTGAGGTGGTGGTCAAGCTTCATTCTTTTGCATGTAGCGACCCAGTTTTCCCAGCACCATTTATTGAACAAACTTTCTTTGCTCCAATGCATAGTCTTTGCTCCTTTGTCAAAGATTAGTTGACCATAAATCTGTGGGTTTATTTCTGGATTTTCTATTCGATTCCATTGGTCTGTATGTCTGTTCTTGTTCCAATACCATGCAGTTTTGATGATTATGGCTTTGTAGTATAGTTTGAAGTCTGGGAGTCTGATGCCTCCATTCCCTTCTTTTTTTTCCAGGAGAGCTTTGGCTATTCGGGGTTTTTTGTGATTCCATATGAATTTCATCAATAATTGTGAAACACACTGTTAAGGGGAGCAGCAGGCTGTGCCATGTGGGTCAGCTCCCTGGCCGGGGATCGAACTCGTGCTGCAGTGGCTGGCAATAGCCTGATAGCACTGTGTCTTTAACCCCTGTGCCAACAGGGAGGCCCAAGGATAAGCTTTTTCACAACCTCCAAATTTGGTTCTCTTTTTAAATTTTTTTTTAATTTTTAATGATGTACCATTATTTTACATTCTGGTTTTATTTATTTATTTTTCACAATGTAGGATTTCTCCTCTCAGGTGTGGTCATCAGAGTCTTCCCATGACCAAAGTGTACATTATCTTTCACCATATTCCATTGTCCACCCCACACCCATTTCTTCCCCTTTCTCTAGCCCTCCCCTTCTAGATGCCTCAGATCTATGGTCAGTTTTCAAGGGTCAGTTTTCAAGTTAGTCTTTGTCTGATCCTTTGTTTGATTTTTCTATGTTCTGCCTATAAGTGAAACAATCCAGTATTTATCTTTCTCTTTCTGGCTCACTTCACTTAATCTCTTCCATTTCCATCCAACTCCTAGTGGCCTGAGTTTATCTTTTTTGATGGCTGAGTAGTATTCCATTGTATGTATTTGCCACATCTTCTTGATCTGCTCATCCATTCTGGAGCATTTAGGCTGTTTCCATATCTTAGCTTTGTAAATAGTGCTGTATGGGGTCTCCCTGGTGGCGCATGTGGTTGAGCACAGTGCTATGAAGCTGTCCACAGCCTCGGCTGTGCCGGTTTGATCCCCACTGGCTGTGGAGATACCCACATGGCACGACAGACCTCTCCTGTCTTGCCCACTGCTTCCCTCAGCAGTGTATTTCAGTCAGTTTGCCTGTTCATGTTCCCCACGCTCTCTCTCTGGTGAATCCTCTCACCCTCCCACGCATCTGGCCTGTACCCCGATTCTGGTATAAATGAAAAAAAAACAAACTTAAAAAAAATAGTGCTGCTAAAGCCTCTGCTGCACCGGTTCGATCCCGCCGGCCGGCGAGGGTCACACATGGCGCAGCAGACCTCTCCTGCCGCGCCTGCTGCTCCCCTCAGCAGTGTATTTCGACAGTCTGCCTGTTCTGTTCCCTGCTCTGTCTCTGGTGAATCCTCTCACACTCCCGTGCCATCTGGCCTGTACCCCGGTTCTCGTATAAATAAATCTTTTAAAAAAATAGTGCTGCTATAAATATAGGAGTGCAGGTTTCCTTTCAAATTTGGGTTCTTTGGGTAGACACCTGGGAGTAGAATTACTGGGTCATATGGTAGATCCATTTGTAGTCTTTTGAGGAGTCACCACATTTTTTTTCCACAGGAGCTGGACCAGTCTACGTTCCCAGTGATGGTGTAAGAGCATTTCTTTTTGTCCACATCCTTGCCAGTATTTGTTGTTTGCAGGTTTTTTTTTAATATGGGCCACCGAAGTGAGTTGGCATCTCTGTGGTTTTGATTGCATTTCCCTAACAATAAGTGATGGTGAACATTTTCATGTGCCTGTTGGTCATCTGCATGTCTTCTTTGGAGAAGTGCCTATTTAGTTCTTCTGCCCACTTTTTAATTGGGTTATTTGTTTTGTTTCTGTTGAGTTGTATGAGCTCTTTGTAGATCTTTGATATCAGTCCCTTGTCTTAATGTATTAATATACATTAATATGCAAATGTATGGTGTGCAAATATTTTCTCCCATTTCAGTAGGGCATCTCTTCGGTTTGGTCACTGTCTCTTTTGCTGTCCAGAAGCTTTTCAGTTTGATATAGTCCCATTTGTTTATTTTCTCCTTGGTTTTCCTTGCAACTGGAGATGAGCTCGCAAAGATGTCTCTGAAGTTTGTGTCATGGAAATTTACTTCTTTGAATATTCACTGGTTCATGAAAAATGGTTTGCAAAACCTTCCAAAGATTCATTCTACTACAAAAAGAAACGAACTTTCTAAGGTCTGAGGGATTTATACTAGAAGAAACTGCACACAGCAGAGGGTCATGTTGAATATTCTGCAGACTGAACTGTTTCAAATCTGTAGCTGCCTGGGGAAGCTTCATGTGTTGAGCCTGGCCAGAGCTATTGAGCCACTTGCTTCTTAGTGGTGAAGTTAGAGGAACTGTAGACTGAGAGCTAGGCCCATTTGATGGTCTGTCTTCCCTTGGGTGGATGGGTGAGGCCAGACAGCAGGATAGCACTGACATTGGGGTCGTGCAGAGCTTGAACTCAGAAGAGTAGATGTGAAAATGACTTTTCCTCCCCTACAAATCATTTCATAGGGAAATTATTAGTGATCTTTGTCAGGCCTTCAGTGGCATGGTGAATGATAATTGCATTAACGAGATAAAATGACACTACTAACTTTTATCGGAACATTACTTTTATCAGAAAAATGCATTTATTGCCTCACTAGTGTTAAAATTAATATACAAAACCCCCTTTAAAGTGTGAACAAACATAATAAAATCAGAGGAGAAAAGAATAAAATAAAGTAAAATGAGGTAGGGAGGCTAGAGGAGAATTCCCACGCCCGCACCGGCAGCTTGGGGCTGTGCAGCTCCAACAGGACGTATGCAGCTTGCTGCCCCAGCAGATGGGAGGAGGTGCCTCTCTGCCCAGCAACAGCCGCCTCCAAAAGCTAAATAAGGGAGTGCTGGCTTTTGTTCTGGGGAAGTGGCTGTGCGTCTCACCACGAGCCTGAGCTTTCCAAATTGCCTTTTTGTTGTTGTTTCTGAATAAACTCATTCTGTTGATGAAATAACTGATAGCTTTTCATTTGTGGTCAACACTGTATAAGTATATTGTTCTCATTTAACCATTGTTTACAAGTTTTCTCTCACTAATTGACTTGAGTTTCTTGAATATGGGGTTATGTCTTATTCACAATCATATATATATATAAAGAGTGCAGCATATATTGAGTTAGAGAAGGTCTGGGGACTCTCCTCAATAGAAATCATCCGCAGTATCTCACTCAAACCTCCAAGCTCTGTGATCATTGTTTGAAGCAGCCGATAAGCTGCTGAGGATGGCACTGAAGCCAGAGATTCAGTATCTGCATCCTTTTTGTGCTTTCTCATTTACCCCCAGGCCAGTCACAGAGACTCTGTTTTAATTTCGATATCTATGACGTGACTACTGTTCTATCACCAGAGGTATTGAGAACCTTAATTAACATTTAGGAAAGCTTTTGTAATCTTCATAACATGAGACCCATGATTGAAAGACCATGCCATTATCATGGTCCATTTCATTTTTATCTGGATGTTTTTTTAAATGGCTTGGTTTTACATTTCAACATGAATTAGTATGCAGTGCTATTGTTAAATTGAGTGTTGCATTTCTCTCCCCAGTGAGTTTTCTCTTGCAGTAATGGAAAAACGAAGCATACATTATTGCAGTAATAACACCCTCACTTGTGATCTCGTCATTTCACAAGAATCTTAAAACAGGAGTTTGGCTAAGTTATTGCTTAGAGGAGATACCTTGAGAGAAAGGCATGTGCTATAAGAACAACCTGAAAGGCTGTTCTTTGCATCTCCCTTTTTCCTTTCTATTTCCACATTCAATTGTGAAAAGCTAAGAGATGGTGATCATGATGATATAGCCTCAAATATTTCTCTTAAATGAGTTCTTGTTTCTCCCACAGTGGCTCCATCACTCCTGTGAGGATCTTCTCATCAGCCCTCTGATACTCAGAGAGGATTTCCTAACACCTGGCCCCAGGCCCCAGCCATTCCAACTAGCATTGTGGCCACTGAAAAAGAGTGGGTAAGAGCCTGTGGTTTAAGAGGTGCCAGTCCACTTCAGCACACACATTCATCAGAACCAGACTCAACAGTGATGCAATCAATACCTTGCTTTAGTATTTATCGTAGCAAGAGGTAGTTTCATGAATGATATAGAGATTATATAGGAGACTGCATTTAAATTATCACTTAAGTGTCTTCTTCAGAATGCTGCCTGTAATTATTCACCCGGGGAAGTCACTGGAACCATGAGATGCTCGCTGGTGTACACACACCTAGCATAGCACACAAGGGCTCAGGTCAATTAGCCATTCACAACCCCCATAATCCTTCCCTTTGATAGCATTAATCAACATTGTTATAAACATACTTCTTTTAGTTGATTTCATCTTTTCTTCAACCCAAACACCAAATCACTGAAACAGCCCTGCAATAATACTGCCTGACAGTCCAACACCAGTGAGTAGATGTGCTGGGCCTACAGGAGCTGGAACATGTGCTTAAGGAAAGGGTACATATAAAAAGATCAGGAATGAAAATAAAATCAAAGGGGTGTCAGTGCAACTAGTCAAAAACACAATGTGCAGCTAAATCCTTGGCAACAGTATGAAATGACTCTCAGGGAGAACATTCAATTAAGCCACTATTTTCAGAAACTAGTTGGGAAAGGCTGGATAAACAGCAGACTGTTGAAAATCATCCTGAGAAACAGCTAAATGACAGACATATAAAAAAATATGGATGGATGAACCTATGAATAAAGAAGTAAACATTTTTATGTGTTGGAAACTTTATTTTTCTGAGAAAAGTATTAAAAATTTTATGTTTTAAGCCTCAACCCATGGAAACTCTCTTTGAAAAGCTCTTTTGGTGACAGAAGGCCTCAATAAATGAGTTCTGTTGTCTCCCAACTTTGTTCTGTAGGCTCTATGGTGCAGGTAACTGTTGCTGAGTCCCGTCTTAGATGCCTACGTACCCGCCACATATTACATATGTATGAGCACACAATGCATCACCCCTTACTGTGAAGAATTGCAGAAGTTCAAGCTCAAGGCATGTGAGCATCACTGGGACACTTGCTGCTTTTTTTCTTAGAGGCCTCCCTGGGCTGACTTTAATTCTGTAACATTAGTTTAGATACTAAGGTCTGTGTAGACTTTTCTTCAATCCAACTATTATGGTGGTTCCCAGGGACAAATGTGTGTGGGTTGGGTACCCAGTTAACCACTGAGATATATTAGGAGATGAGATGGGTTTTCCCTTCTGTGTTTCTGTCATTTATCATCTGCAATGTTTTATTTAATTGCTCTGTCAAGCCTTTAGTTTGTGACTGAGTGGTTGTATTTTCTTGGATGGGGGGCTCTACACCAAAGGGACTAGTAGTTTTCTTGTCAAGGTCATGGTGGCAAGAAGGCTTGCCTGGCCCGAAGAATCATGGGAAACTGCTGCTGGCAATAATGTCAGAGTTTCTCAGCCCTTAGTGGTGTGCCCCTCTCCCATCCTGGCTAGGGTGTAGGGCAGAGAGGGTGGTGACAGCTGAGAGAGATGTTGGCTCCTAGCTCAGGCTGCCGCTACTACTTAGTGCCCTGGTGCAGACAAAAAGGAAGAGCCACTGCAGCCCCAGCAGCTTGGAGAAATTTTTTTTTAATTAATTTTTTTAACTCCCTGTATCTTCTTTTTCCATCAAGCAGGAAGATTTATGCCTTATTGCCTCAGAGCAGGTAAATAAATGGTAGAGGCAGTCTTGTTGAAAAACCTCAGTAGCTTGTAGAAGATTTGTGGCAGAAGTAGAAGCAAAAGAGAAGGAAAGGGCTCAAAAGTTTTATGGTCGAGCATCTTTAAGCAAGTTGCAGGGGACAGATTCCCTTCAGAACTGGAGGGCCCCAGAATGGTGGCAAAACCCCCAAGATGAAAGGAACTGGGGCACATGTCCCAAGCAGGGTATGGAAACAAAGGGGTTGCCAGTGCTGAAGGGACTCCTGGGAAAGGGAGGAGTGTGTCAGTGGTGACCTCTCGCGATGACGCAGTGACACGACACTTCCCTCTTGGAACTGAGTGAAGTGGCAGAATCTTCACTGGATCCCAAAGTGGGAAATACCAGGAAAAAAGTTAAATATTTTGCATATCTGTTGCAAAGGGGCTCAAAGGCAGAAACTCAATTGATATGGAAAGCAAAGAAAGCGCAGTTCTGCAAGTCAGACTTTGCTATTATCTGTACATTCATCAGAAAGGTGGAGAATTTTGTATTGTGTCGGCAGAGCTAGGCTGCAACTACATTTCCAGAAGCCTCTCCCCTGTATAATGGGTATTAGGTTGCGGTGGAAGGCAGAGGTAAAGTCACAGCTGCTGATGCTCTGGAGGTGGTTGGGGCTCTCAGTACCTCTGTGCTTGCTTATGTCACCGCTCATCTGCAGACTCACCTGGTAGGTGTGAGGCAGCGGCTGGGCCCATATTCCTTGAACTCCCACTGGTGTTTCCCAAACAAATTTATTGCACTCAAATCTAACTCAACCTAAAACAAATCTCACTGGGTGGAACAATTGTCTGAGCAAATCAGGTTCAATGTAAAGATCTGCCCTAAGTTTTCAAAAACCACCTCCATGTACACGTAGGATGTGGATACTGACAAGGTCCATCATTGGTTCTGCGTGGGCACCAGCAGCTTTCAGAGCCACAGCAAGCTTCTACTTGTGTCTGAGGAGAAGTTCAGGGGGACCCAAGGGCTCTAGGTTTTCAATCATTTTTGCATAGTGCAACCACACCAGTAAAACATAGGATAGGATGCTGCTGGTACGGATACAGACAAGTTCATGGTCTGACCCAGATACAGAGAAGGCCCATTTCCTTCCGTCAGGCTGACCTTGGCATGGAGCCCGGTCACCAGAAACACAAGTCTGACTCCAGACAGTCTTGAAAGTTACGAAGTCTTTACTAAATAGCTCTCAGGGAGGTCAGTTGAGGAAAGAGTAACATTATCCCTTAGATAGCCAGTGCTCTAGCCCCAAAGTTCCACCCATAAGGCAGTTGCTAAAATCTTCCATTCTCCAAAGCCCACAGATAGTGGGGTTTCCATGCCATGCAAACCAAGGGCTGTCCTTAAGAAGAGGAAGGTTGAGGGGGGAGGAAAGACTGACTATACTTCAAAAGTGTTTTGTCCCTGACATCTGTGCAAATTAATTATTTAAACAGACCATCAATTAAAGACCCACCACACCTTCCTCATCAGAGAATCAGCCTCCCATGGAGAGAAAATTAGCCTAGAATAATAGAACATTGGCAGCTCAAGCAGCACCCACTTCCAGTGAAAGCCAGTCCCCCAGTTAGATGGGTTTTGCAGGGAGGGTGGCTAATGACCTCCAAGCCCATGAGTAACCTTCTTGGAATTGGCTGCAAGTGCTGATGCAGGTTCTGTGACCCATGACCCCAGCATGGGTCTGTGAACATCTGTGTCTGCCCTTTCCCAGTCAGGCTCACAGCTCTGAGATAACAAGTACTACTGTTCAGACAATAAAATCCAGGCTGGTATAAAGGGCTTCAGAATGGGCCAACCTCTAAGCCCTTTCCCATTTCATCCTTTCTGGCACTGATATCTGATGTAAAAGTTTCTGTGGTTGATACAGCGCCAGAACTCCACTTTCTCTGCTAATGGAAGAAAGGAGGTGGGAAGAAAGCAACAAACAGGCCATAACAGGGCACACACACTGCTGTTCTCACGGGGACTTGCTTGCTTCCTGGGCAGCTTGCCTCTGGAGGGGAGCTCACGCGCTGGTTGAGGTGCCAGGAACTCCATGTTATGTCAGAAAGCGCCCCCATTACCTCAGAAGTCTGAGCAAATCCCATGAGGTAGCCAAGAAGCAGTCAAAGGAATTCACAGGTGGCAAACCCTTGCTGCCTCCACCCTCCTGCCTAGAAAAAGAAGCCATGGAAGGGGACAGGAATTTTCAACTAGCAAAGCCCTAATATCCTGTACATACACGCCAATAAACCAGGAAAAGTCAGACAGCCAATTTAAAAAAAAAAAAGGGCAAAAGACTTGACTAGGAGTTTCACAAAAGAAACATATTTTTAACATGCTTGACTTTATTACTGTAATACTGAAACTTAAAACGATAATAAAAAATGATAATGAGATACCTTTATACATCTTCCAAAAGAAGCAAATTAAAAAAAAAAACTGGGTAGTATCAGATGCTGGGGTATAGGCAACAGTTGCAGGGGGTGAGAGGATTCACCGGAGACAGAGCGGGATGCAGAACAGGCGGATCTACTGAAATACACTGCTGAGGGGAGCAGCGGGCAAGACAGGAGAGGTCTGCTGCACCATGTGGGTTGCTCCCTGGCCGGCCAGGAATCAAACTTGAACTCATACTGAGGTGGCTGGCATAGCTTGATTGCACTGTCTTTAACCCCTGTGCCACCAGGGAGGCCCCCTTTTTATTTTTCTAAAGAGTGAGATAAAACATATTATACATAGACTGTATTTGAATAGTTTAACAAATCATTGTTAAGCAACCCTCTGTGTTAACCAATACTCAAGTCAAGAAACAGTAACTATCAGCATGCAAGCAGTCTCCTGTGTGATCAGACCCCTCCTTCCCATTAGACTTAATGTTATCCCAACTTCTATGATATTAATTTCCTTCTCACTCTTTGTTTTATCACTTTATTATCTGCATTTGAACTTTCTCATATGGATTCCTATTGAACACATTTCTGTGTCAACATTTTTTCCATCAAAATTATACTTGTGAGATCCAAGTAAGTCTGTAGCAGTAGTGGGGAGCCGTTCGTTTTCACTGCTATATCATCTTCCACTGCATGACTACACTACACTGTGTTTTTCATTTCTGGACAGATAGGGTTGTTTCCAGTTATGAACAATGCGGCAAAGAACATTCTTGTATAGAGATCCTGGTACACATGTGCAAGAATTGTTCTTGGATGATGACCTGGTGTGGCTTCCTTTTAATCCAAGCTTAGCGCATTTGTGCTTCTTTCCTTTCTCTTCTAGATCTCAGGAAAAGTCATAAATTCATTCATGCTAAGGCAGAAATGACCAAGAAGGATTACTGTGTATTGTCTCCCATGTAACAGAGGTAAGATCAAGTTAAGTTCTAACTACAGAATGCCAGGTACCTGAAAGCTAGGGTTGGCCCTTGGGAAAAATGTCCCACGTGGTGTAATACCATGAACCAAGAAAACAAACAAAACAAAAAAAACAAAACAAAAAAACAAAGAGCAACAATAGTCTCTGTGCGTATGTGTGTGTGTGCGCGCAAATCTTGTTTCATACTTTTCAATACTCTTGTGAGGAAGGAAAAAGGAACCATGAAGACTGTTCTATTTGAAAGGTCAAAAACCAGGCACAAGAAGTGAAGTCCCTTTCCCAGGGCTGGTGGGCTGTAGTGGCTAAGTTAACTGGAGGGGTCAAAAGCAACTCTTAAGGTCATACAAACACATTTGAGGTCCAGCTAGATAAATTATCTTCTCCAAACCTGTTTCCTCACAGTGAACATGACGTGAGGATAGTATGTACTTCATAAGGCTGTTGTGAAGATAAAATAAGGTGTTGGACTAGTCACATTTCACACACTGTCTGCTACTCACTAAGTAAGTACTCTAGCAGTGATGGGTGTCCTTCTGGGGATACTTATTATCTGAAGAAGAGGGTGAATACTTTCTGTGAGAGCAGAAATGATCTCAGTGGGGTTCATTGATGCATTTGGAATCAGGAAGCTTGCAACCTAAAGGGGGGTGAGGAGGAAGGAAAATGGGAAGCCAGAGAGAAATGAAAGGGACACATCTCCTAGGTAGTAGGGAAGTGCCAAATTTCCAGAGGTCAGCAGCCAGAGAAGTGTTGGGAGGAGTTGGGATAAGGAAGACACAAGGGAGTAAACAGGGAGCACACAAGGGAGTAAACAGGGAGCACACAAGGTCCTTCGCAGGGAGGGTTTTCAGTGGGCCTTTCTGCAATGGGAGGGAGAGGGCAGGTGCAGTCAATACAGGAACAGCAAGGAGCAGAAGCAGGTCAGAGCACAGTCAGCAGACAAAGACACGCAAATCTACAGGGCTGCAGTGAACACTTCCTGTGCATGCAAGTACTCAGGCTTTTCTTCTAGCTTGGGAGCTCGCTCAGTGTATTTGCAGGCGCAGCAGGAAAACGTGGTGTGTGTGTGTGTGTATGTGTTTCTCTTAGGGGCAACATATTTCAGTGATTATTCTAGGTGGTTTCTATATCCAAGAAGAGATCCTTCAAAGGTCTCCAGGGAACTTGAGTAATGTCCCCAATGAAAACCAGCTCCATAAAACATCTGTAATGGGTCATGTCCTCCTTCCCTGTATTACTCTCCCTTCTTCCTCAGTATTTCCTCCCAAAAAAACTATTGTCACCAAAGTCCTAGTCTTGACACTTTAGGAGGAAGCCAAACTAATTTATGTTATTATCCTGTAACACATATCTGGGAACTGAGACTACAACAAAACAAAATCCAAACCCTAGTTCAACCAGAATGTTGAAGAAACATGGTCAAAGCGGATATTAGAAAACATTTTTGCCAACAGAAAATTTCAAGAACTTAACAGAGTCAAGATCATAGCAAAAGCTAAATGTGCTCAGATAGACTTAAAAATATGGTCAGTCATATGAATAGAAGAAAAACCAAACTATTAAAATATTAGAAGAAAATGTAAGCAAGCTAGAAATATACCCCAGGGAACTTCTCAAAGTTCTTGTGGTGGAACAGGTCTTGCTTGCCTCACCCTAGTGACCCTGCCAGGATACACTGATAGGTGCAAAAAAGCAACCCAAAGAACAAAAATGTAATTCAATACAACTTATAGTATAAAATGAGGGGAGGGGAAGTGTTACAAAAACAAATCTGTCTTCTTGTTTTTACTCCCAAGAAAATTTTGTTTGCATATCACTAGCCATGAATTTTGATCACTAGTTATTTATTATATAAATGCTGATAGTGCCATTATCCAAATGGCATGACCATTTTTGTTCACAATTCACTTTTGTGATCTCAAACAATTTTCATAAGTATATTTATCCAAGAAGGTTTAACAGTGAGATGCATCTAGCATCCTGAATATCTGATGTTTTTCAGATAGCAACGTAGATGTATTTTTAATCACCTTTCATTTGAGTGACCTATGTAAAAAAATCAGTAATTTAGAAATTTTAAGTCTCTGAAGGAGGTTTTGAATTGCACTTATAAAAACTGTTACAGTGAGGTTTTTAAAGAAACATCTTCCACGTCCACATCCTGTTGTAAGTTCTGCACCATTTCTTCTTCCAGCTGCTTTCCTTTACCTGCAAGAGGGGCCTGGATCAGATGGATGCTTTGCTTGACTTCTTGCTGTCCTGAACTCTGTGTTGTTCTTTATTTTTCTTCAACGTGTTCATTATAAATTTAGCTTAGCATTTCTGTTTGATCTCTTTGACTTTCTTCATTGCATCAGTAGTTTTATTCCATAGCTCTCACTGGCATTTGAGAGGTTAATTTTTACATTTTTCAAATTCAAATGAATTATCCACTGTAAGCTCTTGACCAGCTGCTTTCCAGGATGCTTTCATCCACCTGACTTTGCTAGGGTTGCATTTATTTTTAAAGTTTTTATGACACTTGGATTTACAGAATCTGAACACCTTGCAATTGCTGTGGACCAACATCCATCTGTGCATGGCTGCGATAGACAGTCCTGGATCAGAAATAACACTTCTCCGTACACATGTTGAACCCGCGTGGGTAGCTGCTGGTTTAATATCCTGGCTGAGAGGAAGTCAGTATGTACTCCAGTATGTTCTATCTGTATGATCTACACATATGAAATGCCTCGAACAAAGTCTAGGACATTTACAGTATGCAGTATGCATTTTTAAAGGAGTAAGGAGTGCCAATGATTACTGATTGATTAGGTTGCCAGTAACAAGATCTTCCAGAATTCTTTTGAGCAATAAGATGGGTTTATGAGTCACACTCCTCGTTCCCCAGGTCATATCCCTGGAGAAACTCCTTGGGCCAGCGCCTGCACTTTCTAGAGTTATCCAGCAGGGGGCAAAAGTACCATGAGTTCGCCGTCCTGGCAAGCTGCCCTGTGACCTGGAATTTGGTGCACAGGCCGGTTTCTCCACAATTAAAGGCTGATTAAGTTTTCCTGCAGAGTAGCAGATTAGAATTTGTACTCTTGCTGCATACTTACAAATTCTGGACATATATTTGAGTTCGGATAATATTTAATTGTTTTTTCAAAATAGAATTACCCCAATTAATGTTTTTATTATGGAAGTAAAATCTATTCATTACAATTTTTTCTTAAGTATAGAGTGGAAAACTTAAGTCCATAACCTGGAAAAGATTTTTAATATATCTCTTTTCTATACTTTCTATTTTATTTATTTTAATTGCATTTTCTTTAATTGAGATAACATTGATTTATAATGCTGTATATGAGTTAGGGGTATAGGTTCACACCTCTTCAGATATATATATTACCACACCATACTTACCACCATAATCCTTCACCATAGTCCATTGGATGCCCTCTCCCCTTTATTCCTTTCCTTCTACCCTCCCTCTCTGGAAGCCTTAATTCTACAATCAGATTTGTAGTGTTTGTTTGGTTTAGTTTTGTGTGTTCCTTTGTCTTGTTACTTTGTATTTCACACATGACTGAAATTATTGGGTATTTTTCTTTGTCTTCTTGACTTGTTTCCCTTAAGTTCAATCCATGTTGTTGCAAATGGCAAAATTTAATCTTTTTTATAGCTAGGTAGTATTCCATTGCATATCTATACCACTTTTTCTTAATCTATTCATGTGTCATTGGGCACTTAGGTTGTTAACATAACTTGATTGTCAGTAGCACTGCAATGAACAGGAGTGCATAGCATCCTTTGAATTAGTGTTTTGCATTCTTCAGGTTGATAATGTGGAATTGAATTGCTGGATCTTATGGTAGATCTGTTTTTAACATTTTGAGAAACCTTCATAATTTTTTTTTCCATTGGGTCTCAACCAGTTGATATTCCTACCAACAGTATTCAAGCGTCCCTTTTTCTCCATGCCCTCAACAATACTGGTTGCTTCTGGGTTTTTTGATGTGGACCATTCTCACGGGTATGAGGTGGCATCTCATTGTGGTTTTTGCTTGTATTTCCCTGATGATAAGCATTTTTTTCATGTGCCATTTGGCCATCTGTATGGCTTCTTTGGAGAAGTGTCTATTTTGTCTTACACCCATTTTTTGATAGAGTCGTCTTCTTTTTAATGAGTTGTATGAGTTCTTTGTAGATCTTGGATGTTAACCCCTTGTTAGGTGTATAATCAGCAAACATTTTCTCTAATTGGGTAGAGTGTCTTTTTGTTTTAATGAGCTTCTTTCCTATGCAGAAGCTTCTTAGTTTGATGTAGTCCCATTTATTCATTTTTGTTTATTTTTATTTCCCTTGCTGTTGTAGACAAGTCCTTAAAGACATCACCAAAGTCAATGTCATGGAGTGTTGTGCTTGTGTTTTCTTCCGTATATTTTACGGTTTCAGGTCTTACATCCAAGTCTTTAATACATTTTGGTTTTTTTTATGCATGGTGTGAGATAAGGATCTAGTTTCATTCTTTTGTGTGTGACTTGTCTAGTTTTCTGAACACCATTTGTTGAAGAGATTTTATTTTTTCCATTGTATATCTTGGCACCTTTGTCATAAATTAACTGCCCATATGAGATCACATTTAGTTCTGGCTTCTCAATTCTATTCCATTGGTGTGTGAGTCTCTATATAGGCCAATACCATATTGTTTTGATTACTATTGCATTATAGTATAGTTTGAAGTTTGAGAGTGTAATACCTCCAATCTAATTTGTTAGAATTGCTTTGGTAATTTGGGGTATTTTGTAATTCAATATAAATTGTGATGTTTGTTTTACTTCCTTGAAGAATGCCGTTGCAACTTGGATAGAGATTGTATTGAATTTATATGTTGTTTGAATAAGAAGGCCATTTTAACCATGTTAACTCTTCCAACCCAAACCCATGAAAAAGGAGTATCTATTCATTTCCTTGTATTTTCTATTTCTTTTAACAATGTCTTATAATTTTGTTGTACAGGCCTTTCACCTTATTGTTAAATTTATACCTTGGTGTTTGTTTTGATATGGTTTCCTTCTCTTCTAGTTCATTGTTGAATATAGGAACACAACAGATTTTTGTAAATTGATTTTGTAGCCTCCCACTTCACTGTACTGATTGTTTCTAATAGTTGTTTTAGTGTAGCTCTTAGGGTTTTCTACGTATATTATTATGTTATCTGCAAATAGTGATAATTTTACTTATTTCCCAATTTGTACTCGTCATGACGTCTTTCTCTTGCCTAATTGCTCTAGTTAAAACTTCCAACGCTATGTTGAATAGTAGTGGTGAAAGTGCACCTCTTGTCTTGTACCTGATCTTAGAGGAAAAGCATTTCACCATTGAGTATGATGTTGCTGTGATTTTGTCACATATTGCCTTTATTACGTTGAGGTATGTTCCATTTATCCCCATTTTTTGGAGAATTTTTAATCATGAATGGATGTTGTCAAATGCTTTCTTTGCATCTATTAATAATGATCACATGATTTTTTCCCTTTCCTTTTGCTGATGTGGTGAATGACATTGATTGATTTGTGGATGTGGAACCATCTTTGCATCCCTGGAATAAATCCCACTTGTTTCTGATACACGATCCTTTCAGTATATTGTTGATTTTGATTTCCTAAAATTTTGCTGAAGATTTTGCATCTGTATTCATTAGGCATATTGGTCTATAGTTTCCTTTTTTGTTATGTCCTTGTCTTCTTTTAATAGCAGGGTAATACTGGTTTCATAAAATGTGTTTGGAAGCATTCCCTCTTAAATTTTTGGAAGAATCTGAGAAAGATATCTGTTACTTCATCTTTGAAAGTTTGATAGAACTCATTATTGAAACTGTCCAGTCCTGGGCTTTTGTTCTTTTGGGAGACTTTTTATTACTGTTTCAATTTCCTTTCTTTTAATTGGTCCATTATTCAGGTTTTCTGTTTCTTCCTGATTCACTCTTGGAAGAGTATATGCTTCTAAAAATTTGTCCATTTTCTTTCTAAATTATTCCATTTGTTGGCATAAGGCTCGTCATTTCTTCAGATTTCTGTTGTAGCTTCTTTTCTCGTTTTATTTATTCTTTAAGATTTATTTATTTATACAAGCACTGGGTACAGTCAGAAGCACGGGAGGGTGAGAGAATTCACCAGAGCCAGAGCGGGGAACAGAACAGGCAGAGTGATGAAATACACTGCTGAGGGGAGCAGCAGGTGGCAGGAGAGGTCTGTTGCGCCATGTGGGACCCTTGCTGGCGGCTGGGGATCAAACTGGTGATGCAGGGCTGAGGGCAGCTTCACAGCCCAGTGCTCAACCGCTGTGCCACCAGGGGAGGCCCCTTTTCTTATTTTATTTATTAGCATTTTCTCCTTTTCTCTTAGTGATCCTAGAATAGATAACACAATAGGCTATTCTATTTTGTTTATCTTTTCAAAGAACCAGCTGCTAGTTTAATTGTTCTTTAGAACTGTCTTTTTATTTTTATTTAATTTATTTCCTCTCTTTTTTAAAATATTTCCTTCCTTCTAGTGACTTTGGTTTCACTTGTTCTTTTTCTAGCTCCTTAAGGTGTAAGCCTAGATTATTTATCTCATATGTCTCTTGTTTCTTGATATAGGCTGTATCGCTTCATACTTCCCTCTTTGTACTTCTGCGGCATTCCATAGATTCTGGCAGCCAGTGTCTTCATTTTTATTTGTCTTCAGGTGTTTTTTATTTTCTCATTTTATTTCCTCACTAACCCAATTCTCTTTTAGACTTTTAAAAACAAATGTAAATACCAAAAGAACCATCATATTATGTATAGCATTTTGTAACTGCTCCTTTTCAATTAGATCAATAAAATCTCATGGATATCTATTTTTTAAAAGATTTATTTATTTATACGTACAAGAACTATGGTACAGGCCAGAGGTGCAGGGTGTGAGAGGATTCACCAGAGACAGAGTGGGTTGCAGAACAAGCAGATCTACGGAAATACAATGCTGAGAGGAGCAGTGGGCAAGACAGGAGAGGTCTGCTAGGCCATGTGGGTTGCTCCTTGCCCAGCAGGGGATAGAACTCTTGCTGCAGAGGTTTGCTAATAGCTTTACCATGCTGTGCTTAACCCCTTGTGCTACCAGGGAGGCCCATCTCATGAATATCTTTATTTATTTTTCTTTAAGATTTATTTATTTATGCATACAAGAATGGGGGTAGAGGCCAGAAGTGCGGGCAGTGAGAGGATCCACCAGAAATAGAGTGGGGAACAAAACAGGCAGATTGACTGAAATAGACTGCTGAGGGGAGCAACGGGCAAGTCAGGAGAGGTCCACTGTGCCATGTGGGTAGTTCCCTGGCCCAAGATCCAACTCGTGCTGTAGTTAGCTTCATAGGTTGCATCTTAACCCCTTGCACCACCAGGGAGGCCCTATTGTAGAAATTTATAAATGTGGCGCTTGCTAATTATACTGTTTTGGAGGTTTGGTTCAAAAAAAAAATAAAAAGGAATAAAGAAATCACTTCCCTATGTAAAGATATGCCAGATTTAAAACATCTATCTTTCTGGCTCTAATCTTCAGTTGTGCTAAATCTAAATAGTAGGAAACTTAACCAGATTAAAAAAAATTGTCTTTTAAAAATATAAATTTGCTTCTTGCTTCAGAAGCAATTCAAATACATAGACAGCTGAAACACTATTTTACAAATAGAAGAACAAACATACCAGTTGGAGAGGATCAACAGCTATACAGAACTCATGTCCCAGAACTTTCAAAGATCAAGAAATGTAGATTCAGAGAGAAGATGTGATATCATTTCCTCAGAGACATACTGAAGGACTTCCAATCCAAACAATTTGGAAAGACAATAGCTCACACAAAGGCTGAACAGAATAATCAAAACCACACAATGAATCACAGATGGAGAAAGGGCCCTTGGTGGTCGGGATTGTGGTGAGGTGACAGCTTGTGAAGCAATAAGGTCCCCTTGGGAGAGTTCTGGAGTTGTATTCCTTCTTCTTCAGAATTGAGGTCAAGGGAGATTGTCCTGGTTTAAAATACCAAATTTCAAGGCCTCCCTGGTGGTTCAAGGGGTTAAGCGCTGCACTATGAAGCAATCCTCAGCCTCTGCAGCACGAAGTTCAATCCCCGGCCATCCAGGGAGCAACCCACATGGCGCAACAGACCTCTCCCGTCTCGCCCACTGCTCCCCTCAGCAGTGTATTTCAGTTAGTCTGCCTGTTCTGTTCCCCACTCTGTCTCTAGTGAATCCTCTCACCCTGCCCCCCTGCATCTCTGGCCTGTAGCCTGGCTCTTGTATGCATAAATAAATAAATCTTTAAAAAAAAAATACCAACTTTCAAACAAACACCAAAGTAGTGAATGCTTGGAACACTTCCAGTCTTGGGCTGTGCAAGGCATGACTTGATCAGAGGGTAAAAATCATATTTTATTTTATTACATATGTGTGTTTTCTTACATGATGAAAGTCAAGTTTTTGAAAATATGAATGTCTGTGTCACATAAAAACTAAGTATGGACAACTTTACTAACTAATTGCCCCATACCAGTGTAAAAGGAATAGGTGATGCAAAGAATATTTCATCAATCCTGTAGGAAAATGCATTTGTCTTTGGAAATGATAAACCAGAAATGAAGAAAGGGAATGATGAATCTAAATATAAGAATTAAAAACTCCAGTCTCCATGGTGGCACAAGGGTTAAACTCTCAGCACTATAAAGCTATCAGCAGCCACTGCAGCCTAAGTTCCATCCCTGGCCAAGAAGCTAACCCACATGGCGCAGCAGATCTTGCCTGCTGCTCCCCTCAGCAGTGTATTTCAGTCAATCCACCTGTCCTGTTCCCTACTCTGTCTCCGCACCTCTGGCCTACACCCCACCTCTTGTATGCATAAATAAATAAAATAAATCTTTAAAAAAAAGAACTAAAAACTATAAAATTCAAATAAGAAAACACAGAAGTATATTTTAACAACCTTGGATTAGGCAATAGTTTCTTAAATATCATATCAAAACCACAAGTGATAAAAGAAAAAAAAGATTAATTTAATTTCATAAAAACTAAAATATTTGTGCTTCAAAGAACACCATCAAGAAAATGAAAAGAGGGGCCTCCCTGGTGGCACAAGGGGTTAAGCACAGCACTATGAAGCTATCTGTCAACCTCTGCAGCACGAGTTCAATCCCTAGCCAACCAAGGAGCTACCCACATGGCACTGCAGACCTCTCCTATCTTACCCACTGCTCTCCTCAGCAGTGTATTTCAGTCAATCTGCCTATGCTGTTCCCCTCTGTCTCTGGTGAATTCTCTCACCCCCCACACCTCTGGCCTGTACCCCAGTTCTTATATGCATAAATAAATAAATCTTTAAAAAAAAAAAGAAAGTTAAAAGACAACCCACAGAACGGAAGAAAATATTCACATATCTGATATATGATAAGAGACTTATCAGAATACATAGAGACTCATAACTCAACAATAAAAAACTAGTAACTTCTAAAGGGGCAAAGGAATTGATACACAAATGATCAATAACTTTGTGAAAAGATACTCAACATCATTAGTCAGCAGAGAAATGCCAATCAAAATCACAATGAGATACCACTTCACACCCACTGGGAAATCAAAAAGACAGATAATCACATGTGTAGGCAAGGATGTGGAGAAATTGGATGCTCATACCATTGCTGGTGGATATGTAAAATGATAGAGCCTCTATAAGAAACAGCATGGTAGTTCCTTGAAAAATTAAACAATGCACTGCCACATTCATCACAACATAATTTATGAAAACCAAGGATTGGAAACAAGTGCCCATCAACAGATTATTGGATAAAGAAGATGTGGTATACATACACAATAAAATAATATTCAGGTATTTAAAAAAAGGGAAATCCTGTCATTTGAAACATGGATGGACCTAAAGACTATTATGTTAATGAAGTCAGACAGAAAGACATATTATGATTTCACTCATATGTGGTACATAAAAAGAAAAACCAAATGAGCTCAATAAAACAAAAATAAAATTTTGGACTAAAAAACCAAATCAGTGTTTACCAGAAGGGAAGAGGAAAGAGGTGGATAAACTGGGTAAAAAGGGTCAATTGTATGTATGTTGAAGGATGGAATTGGACTTTTAGTGGTGCACATAATATATTATATACAGATATTGATGTATAGCAATGCACACCCTGAAGCCCATAACATGTTATAATGCCATGTTACTTCAATTAAAAAGCTATTTAAAACAAAAAATTACCTAGTGACCCAGAAATTCCTCTCCTAGGTATATATCCCAGAAACTGAAAACATATGTTCACATGAAAACTTGTACATGGATGTTTATAGCAGCATTATTAATAATAGCCAAAAAGTGAGACAGCCCTAATGTCCACCACCCGATAGTGGATCAATAAAAGGTGGTGTGTTCTTACAATGGAGTATGATTCACCTCTAAAAAGGAATTCACTGCTGACATGTTGTAATATAGACAAACATTGACAACATTATGCTAAGTGAAGTAAGACATACACAAAAGACCACATATTGTATGATTCCACTTATTGTATATGACATATCTAGAATAAGCAAATTCATAGAGACACAAAGTAGATTAGTGGTTGCCAAGGCGTAGGGTTAGGAGTAGGAGGATGGGGAAGACCGCTAATGGGTGTGGTTTTCTTTTGGGAGGCGATGAAATGGATGTTCTGGTTTTAAGCAGTGATGCTGATTGTACAATGCTGTGAATATACCTGTAGTGTCAAGAAGGGCACAGAGCCAATTCTATGATTCGAGCAGATGGGGTAAAGGAGAGTCCTGGAGCCCTTGGTGGCTTTCTCAGACTTTTATTGAGCTTCTACATGTAAGGCAGCAACCAGGTACATGGCAGGCAAGGGTGCCAGGGGAGCCAGCAGGCCTCCAAGCCCCAGCAAGTCTGAGGTTCTCTGGAGTTCTTTTCTCTCCTCTCTCCTGCCTCTTTCTTTTGCTTCTGCTTCTCTTGGGGAGTATCTCAATACTGCTGCTATGGCCCACAGAAGTAAACAACACAGCTTACAACAATGTAACAACTGCAGGTGCCCCAAAATGTAACAACTGCAGGTGCCCCAAAAGGCAGGGCAATCCTAATGGTGGGAGGACAGAAAAACCTGAAAACCATTTACCCTACAATCCACCCCCTCAGGGTTTTCTGCTAAACAGTCTACATATATACAATTTTCCCTCAACAAATATATACACTGCAGCTATAGCCCACAGAAGAAAATAATACAACAGAATACAAATAATTCCAGACAGGGCACCAACATATTGGCAAAAAACAACTATTGGCACTAGCAGATGATCCACCACTTCTGCTGCTGAAGGCACTGCTCATACAAGGGGGGAACCATCCAGCTGTGGCCGAGGCCACAAGCCACACACAGGATCCATCCCCAGGATGCACTCACTCTTGGATTGGCGATTCTGTACTCTTTGGGGGTAATAGCCCAATTCTCAAGCTTTCTGTCTGCGGTCACTCCAATACTCAGCTTTCATAGCCACCAAGGCGACGCGCAGACCCCTGCACTCAGGCCAACCCATTGCACAAGCAAATGGGTCGTGGATCCGTGGATACAAGCTCCACATGCGGCCTCTCTTGGGTCCCCTCTTAGGCTGTAGGCTTCACCACAAGCCACGTTCCCCACCTGTCCCCCAAGGATGGGTTCCTCAGCTCCCCACCCTTAGTCGACAAAGAGCAGGGCATCAACCACAGGCGATTTTAAGAGACTCACTGACCTTCAACATACTTAGGCTGCTTAACAGCTGCTCAGGGCTTCCCAATCTCAGCACCAGCTCTTGCCTTTCTAAATTGGCTTTTTTCCTCTGCCTAGCTGCTGGCAGTACTTTTAAACACTGTGGCCCACTGGGCACCCCAGATTCCCATCTCCTGGGGTGTACAAACAATACCATCCTCCCTCAGGGTCCCCAAAACATAACATTACCCTGCCAAAGTTCCTCTGCCTTCGGCAGGATTGTCAGTCCAAGTCCATCCATTGTTCCTTGGATTAGCACTGGCAAGCTCCAAATCGTGGTCCTTTCTTCCTGGACGATTCTGCTGCCCTAGAGGTCCTGTGCTGGTCCTTGTGGGCGGCCTCCTCCTCCACTCAAGGTCTCGTCCTGCAGCTCCCGGACCTTGTCCACCTCTTGTACTCCTGCAGTGTCTTTACCTCTTCTTGCAGCTCCTGGACTCTGGTCACCACCTGTGCTGCCATGGCACGTCCAGTGTTGTCACATACTCACGGTCTGCTACTCCTCAGTCCCTCCTGAGGTCTTCGGAGGGCTCCACACCCGCCTGCATTGGAACATCCTAGTGGCTTACACTAATTGTAGTGCCAGGATAACCACAGAGTTGTTTCATCTATGATCCGAGCAAATGGGTAAAACTGTCCTGGAGCCCTCGGTGGCTTTCTCAGGCTTTTATTGAGCTTTTACATGTAGTGCAGAACCAGGTACATGGCAGGCAGGGCTGCCGGGGTGCCAGGAGGCCAGGAGGCCTCCAAGCCCCAGGCAAGTCTTCACTCTGGGCTTCTGTGGCGTTCTTCTCTCTCCTCTCTCCTGCCTCTTTCTTTTGCTTCTGCTTCTCTTGGGGAATATCTCAATACTGCTGCCATGGCCCACAGAAGTAAACAGCACAGTTTACAACGATGTAACAACTGCAGGTGCCCCATCAGGCAGGGCAATCCTAATGGTGGGAGGGCAGAACAGCCTGAAAACTATTTATCCTACAATACTAAAACCTTTTCATTGCACAGTTTAAAAGGGTGGATTTCATGGTATATGGATTGTAGTCTATAAAGCTGTTACAGTAATTAGAAAGGTCTAAATAAAATAATAAATAAAGGGAGGTTGCAGCTGACCTCTTCCCCTCTTCCAGATGAGCAGGAGCCTGGAGCCCTAGGTATTAATGTGGTTGGGGGTGGCAAGGCCTGACCTGCACACCAACTGCCAGCAGAGGAGTGAGGAGGCATCAGGAGTCACCTGTCAGGAGAAGTGTAACCAATGCCTAGCAAGATATTCCTTCTCTGTGGGAAATTCCTCGTAGGTGGCAACCCATGGAAACTGAGGAAACTTGAATTGAGCAAGTAAGATCCACAGGAAGGTGAGAGGAGGAGCTGGAATATTTGAGTTAAAGAGCAAAGTCACTTTTCTAGGCTGGCGGGAATGAGGGGTGAGCAGAGAGGGAGATGTTAAGGGCACAGAACAGAAAGTATATGGTTTTTTTAAGACAACAGACTTGTGGAAGTAGTCATCTATTATCCCTGAAGTGATTTGTGACATTCACTTTATTCAATAAGTTTGTCCTCCTGCCAGGTATTAGACATAGGTAATAAAAAAGGAAAACAAAAGCCAAGATTTTGCAGCCTGGTAAGAAAGACAGTGGGTTAATCTACAGTACAATAGGTGCTATGGTGAAAATAGGTGCGAGAGCGCATAGAGAAGTCACCAGATTCATGCAAGGTAATCAAGGAGGGCTGCCTGGAAGTGGAAGAACTTGAGAGGAATCCTTGCTTTTGAGACATGCTGCCATTTGCAGGCTAGAGAAGCTGGCTAAACCTCTTCCAGTAATCCAAGATAGCCATCCTTTGCTCAGTCATCTCTCCCATACCAATACCTTCATCTTCCATGAGGATGAATCCCAACACGAAGAGATTATGGTCACAGGTTCTAGCTCTGATCCTGGGCTAGGCACTATTCATTACTTGTGAGTAATTTCCTCCCCTGAGGAATTAGAACTGATTTTTCTTCATAGGGGTGATATAATTTAAACCAATTCTTTCCTTTAATACAGGTGAGATGGGGATGAAGGAATGAAGGAAAATGTAGACCACCAAGTGAAGAGCCACTGAAGAGGGGATTCAAAGTGAAAGAGTCAGAGTCCTGCCTCTGGTTTGACATCTGGGTACAATCACCTGGCCCCAGGCTTCCCTCCCAGGCTCCACAAGTAGGTAAGTATCCTATGGCTTGATATGGTAATCTTTTTGGTCTTCAGAAGGTGGGTCAGGGCCTGACTGGCTGGAGGAAGTTTGTCCCTTTCCGCAGTGCTTTACAAATGTTATTCTCCCCATCTCCCACCCCATGTGCCCTAATATAAATTAGAACCAAAAGCATTGATCTAGCGATCTGGCATCAATAACATTGCCAACCCTTAAGTTCAGCTATCTCTCACCATGAAGGACCAGAGATTGATGAGTAAAATAACTTTTTTGCTCTAATGATGCATCTTTCTGATTGTAGATTTTTTGTTTAGGGGGAAAAAAAGGTAGGGAAATAGTGTCTTCCAGAAACAGCAGCTGTTAAGCAGCCTAAGTATGTTTCCATAGTTAGTATGACCCATGGTTTGGAGTTATCTAAATCAGCAAGCCAGAAAGATTAGGCTAACACACTAGGACACGTGGTCAGCTGGAGCCTGCAGCTTCTTACTTTCAGGAGGTAGTGGCCAAACAGGTTACAATCTGATTTTCTGGGTCAATTGTAACATGTTCCTGTTTCAGTTGTAACATGTAAGCTGATTTATTTGTAATCTGTAACATGTTCCAAAAATGCCTCTGTTATTAATTTAATTGCACACCCCTCAAAAGATATGTTGAAATCTTAACCTAATGTCAGGACCTCAAAATCTGACCTTCTTGAGAAGATGCAATAGTTCATTAAGATAAGGTCATGCTAGAGTAGGCAAGACCCCTAATCCAGAATGACTGGTGTCTTTATGAGAAGACAGACACATGGGCAGGAGGCCACATGAAAATGAAGGCAGAGACCTACGTTTCATAGCTGGGGGATGAGGAATGCCAGGTGTTGCCAGTGAGTCACCAGGCTTGTGGAAGAAGCAAGGAGGTGATTCCATATGAATTTCATCAATAATTGTTCTATTTCTTTGAAGAATGACATTGAAATTTTTATTGGAATAGCATTGAATCTGTATATTGCTTTTGGTAGGATGGCCATTTTAATGTTTATTCTTCCAATCCATGAGCAGGGAATGTCTTTCCATTTCTTTGTGTCTTCTTCTATTTCTTTTAACAGTGTTTTATAGTTTTCTTCATATAGGTCCTTTACCTCTTTTGTTAGATTTATTCCCAAGTATTTGATTTTTTTGGTTTCAATAATAAAAGGGATGGTTTTTTTTATTTCTCCTTCTTCAGATTTATTGTTTGTGTATAGGAAGGCTACTGATTTTTGCATGTTGATTTTATATCCTGCCATTTTACTGAACTGATTGATTAGTTGAATTATTGATGAAATTCATATGGAATCACCTAAAACCCCAAATAGCCAAAGCTCTCCTGAAAAAAAAAAAAAAAGAAGGGAATGGAGGCATCACACTCCCAGACTTCAAACTATACTACAAAGCCATAATCATCAAAACTGCATGGTATTGGAACACAGACACACAGACCAATGGAATCGAATAGAAAATCCAGAAATAAACCCACAGATTTATGGTCAACTAATCTTTGACAAAGGAGCAAAGACTATGCATTGGAGCAAAGAAAGTTTGTTCAATAAATGGTGCTGGGAAAACTGGGTCGCTACATGCAAAGGAATGAAGTTTGACTACTACCTAACACCATGCACAAAAACCAACTCAAAATGGATTAAAGAACTAGACATAAGACCTGAAACCATAAAATACGTAGAAGGAAATGTAGGCAAAACACTACATGATATGCACATCCTTATAGACACATCACCCAAAGCAGTGATGGTGAAGGCAAAGATCAACAGCTGGGACTACATCAAATTGAAGAGCTTCTGCACAGCAAAAGAGACAAAAACAAAAACAAAGAGAAACCCCACCGACTGGGAGAACATTTTTGCACACAACACTAATAAAGGACTGATCACAAAAATCTACAAAGAGCTGATGAGACTCAACAAAAACAAAGAAAATAATCCAGTCAGAAAATGGGCAGAAGAGCTAAAAAGAAACTTCTCTGAAGAGGAAATGCAAATGGCCAACAGGCATATGAAAAAATGTTCAACATCACTTGTAATCAGGGAAATGCAAATCAAAACTACCATGAGATACCATCTTACACCATTGAGAATGGCACATATTAAAAAAACTAGCAACAGCAAATGTTGGCGAGGTTGTGGAGAAAAAGGAACCATCCTGCACTGTTGGTGGGAGTGCAAACTGGTCCAACCACTATGGAGAGCTGTGTGGAGATTTCTGGACCTACTAAACATAGAGCTTCCATATGATCCAGCAATTCCACTCCTAGGTATTTACCCAAAGGACACAGAAACATCAATTCCAAAGAGCACCTGCACCCCTATGTTTATAGCAGCACTATTTACAATAGCTAAGCTTTGGAAACAACCCAAATGCCCAAAAATAGATGACTGGATCAAGAAGATGTGGTACATATACACCATGGAATATTACTCAGCATTCAAAAAAGATAAACACATGCAATTTGCAGCAACATGGATGGAGCGGGAAGTGATCATGCTCAGCGAAATAAGCCAGAAAGAAAAAGAAACATACCAAATGGTGTCACTCATAGCAGGAATCTAGAAAACTTAAATAAGGGACCAGGAAAAAGAATAACTATAAGAAAGAAAATATCAAAATCAACAAACAACTATGAACCAGAGACACTCTATGGGGGGGTGGAGGCTGGGGAAAGGAGGGCTTGGGGTCAAAATAAGGGGGTTAAAATTGTAAGGGGAATATAAAAATAAAATTTAAATAATAAAAAAATTAATTAATTAATTAAAAACAAACAAACAAAAAAAAGAAGCAAGGAGGGAGGGATGCTCCAGTGTCAGAAGGACCAAGATGCTGTCGACACCTTGACTTTGGACTCCAGAATTGTGAGACAATAGGTTTCTGTTGTTTCCACCATCCAGATTGTGGTACTTTGTTACAGCAGCTCTAGAGAACTAATCTGGTTTCCCAAGAGTGAGTTTTTAATCAGCAGCACAAAAACAATTTGTCATCTTTATTTGAAGGGCAGGATCTTGGCATCTGCTTTCATTCAAAATGGTTTCTCAGACCCCAAGGGGCTCTGATGCTGCCCTTGAGAGTATAGGGGCTGATGGGGTGCCCTGATGGGGTCTGGAGCTGCTACTCAGGCCTTTTACTCTGGTGAAGTGGGCTTAGCTTCCTTCACAAGCACCTGGAAATGCCACTTTCAGGTCCTATGAATGAAAGAATGAAGTTTTTTTTTTCTAATTTCTAAAACATGTTGCACAACTTGCATTTTAATAAGCATTCATAGTTTTTCTCACTAACACATTCATTCACTGAACAAACCCTTACTGCACACTTGTGTGTCAGTGGTGGAACTATAGCTGTGACCTCTGACCTCACCAAGCCTCCAATCTAGGGGTAGTCTCACAGGACTCCGCTGGAGCAGGCCATGTCTCTAAAGCTTTGTGGGCCTCCTCAGTGAGTAGTGCGTACCTAGCTTAGCACAGCCCCAGTGGCGGCAAACCTCCACCTTGGGAGAATATGAGGTTTGGGACTAACCAGCCCTTCAGAGTCATGTCTGAGGAACAAGGTGTGTGATTAAGCTGGAAAAAAACCAAAAAGACTAGGTTGTTTTTCCACCAAAAACCTCAGGGGGGCAGGGATAAAATATTTTAAAAGCAATACCAATGGAATACTTTCATAACCCACAAGATAATGATGTGGGAGAATAATGTTATTCGGATATTTTTTAAATGACTTATGACATCATGGTCCTATAAGGAGACTCTTAACTCAAGTCCAAGGTGTTACTCAGCAGACTTCTTACCTTTTTTTCCTCTTTGTTTTCCCTTTACTGATGGAGGAGCAGTGTAAGGAGCAGGGTCTTTGTCTCTTTCTCTTGACCTTACTCTTGAATAAATAGATGGTGACTGGGTCGGAGCTCAGACCTCTCAAAACAATCAGGACGTCCCAGGGTGAGCATCTTTGATTACTTTCTTTTTTTTTCCTGACTTGTGTAGAGTTCTTCCAAAATCATCATCTAATTGTGATGTAAGCCTCATCGCAGCTGCCATAAAACATCACAGGACATGTGCACCACAGATACTCAGAGATGAAACTGCAAGTGAAAACAGGAAGCAGGCTGGACTTTCCATTTCGGGGGTGACAGTCTCGAGAAACCTGAGAGAATGAGTCCCAAACTTCTGTCCCACTGACTGACCCTTGTTCCTAAGTCTGAAAGAATTCTTTTTTTTTTTTTAAGATTTATTTATTGGGCCTCCCCTGGTGGCGCAGACAGTTGAGCGCGGTTCTATGAAGCTGTCCACAGCCTCTGCAGCGCTGGTTCGATCCTAGCTGGCCAGCAGGGTCCCACATGGCGCGGCAGACCTCTCCTGTCACGCCTGCTGCTCCCCTAGCAGTGTATTTCATCAGTCTGTCTGTTCTGTTCCCCGCTCTGTCTCTGGTGAATCCTCTCACCCTCCTGTGCATCTGACCTGTACCCCAGTTCTTGTATAAATAAATAAATAAATCTTTAAAGATCTTTTTTTAAAGATTTATTTATGCATACAAGAACTGGGGTACAGCCCAAAGGTGTGAGGGGTGAGAGGATTCACCAGAGACAGAGTGGGGAACAGAACAGGCAGATTGACTGAAATACGTTGCTGAGGGAAGCAGCGGGGTGAGTCAGGAGAGGTCTGCTGGCCATGTGGGTCAGCTCCCTGGCTAGGAATCGAACTCGTGCTGCAGTGCCTGCGGATTGCCTCATAGTTTGCATCTTAACCCCTTGCGCCACCAGGGAGGCCCTGAAAGAATTCTTTATGGAAACGGCAAGTGTTCAATTCAGCCTTTCTAATATATCTAATTAGTCATATATTTCATAACCACATTATGTTGACTCACATGATCCCCAACTCTGCAAAGCGGAAAGGGCCTTCATCTGCTCACTTGTGACCAGGTATGCATGCAATGACGGACACACACACAGGCAGTAAATTTCCAGGAAATTTAAGCCAGAAACAGGCTCCATTGAGGGGCCCCTGGTAGGGAGACAAATACAAACAGAATCAAGTGTGCATGGGATGAATGTAAGCATGATTCTTGAGTGACCTTGTTATACCTTGGGCTCCTATCCCAGCACCCAAATCACCCTGCTCCAAAAGCATTCCATGAGAAGGCAAAAGAGGAGCATGTACCACACGGGACCAATGAGACTCCTTAATCACCCCCTTTTCAAAGCATCTCTGCTCCTTTCCCAAAGTGCCCCTCCTCTTGTAGTTGCTGCCTCTCAGCTCTCATTTCATCCACCCCAAGTCTTAATCTTTTCTCTCCTTCCCACTCAGACTCCCACTTGCAGGCTGGTTTAGTAAACAAAACTTGATCTCCAGCATCTTTCAAGATTGCTTCTAGGGCAGCTCAATTCAATGCGGTCGGTGCCATTGGACTGTCAAGTCAAAGCAGGAGGAGGACATAGAGAGAGAGCCTGGTGGCAGAGTAACCTGGACTGCATAACTCAGCAATTTTGTAGCAGCTGCTCCTATGCTTGATGTTTTCAGTCAGAATCCAAACAAACTTTCCCACCCCTCTTTCCTTCCCACCCACTCATTTTTCTTGGGGCCTATTTGTTTGAAAAGATTGGGTGGTCTGTCCTCACAGTCCAAACATTGCTGATGACACTGCCTTGGGGTACCTGCCCTTTAAAATCTTCTTCTCTGTTCTGTATTACCTGGTAGTTAGATTTTTGCAGTTTAATCCAAGTTAGATCTGACTTTTGACAGGAGTACTAGGGATACCACGTTTAATAAATAAAAATACAGAATGCCTAGTTAAATTTGAATTTCAGTTGAACAATAAATGATTTTTTTTTTTTAGTATAAGTATACCTCAAGGACCATTTGAGGTATTTATACTAAAAATAACTTGTTATTTCCTTGAAAATCAAATTCAACTGAACACACTGTATTTTGTCTGGGAACCTATTTCACAAGAGGCATGGGTCAGGAGGTGCAAAGTGTCTTCCTAGTTTAGTTTATTTTTTGAGTTGAGTTAATGATGATCATGGCCTAGATTGATTATTCCCATAGAGGTGGTAAAATTGTGTGGTTGTCTTTTTTTTCCTTCACTTCTTTGTTGGATTATATCTATAATGAATAATTTTCCCTATTAACTGGTTTGTGCGGTCATTTTTACATGGGAAAGGTTGGATACATGCTTAATTCTTTCCTGTCATTTATGTTTTAATAATTGGTTTCCTAGCATCTTTAAAAAGTGATCAATGAATTATGTTCTTTCCTTTAGAAGTATCATTATGAACTAAGGATTTTGACAGGTAAATCTTTTGATTCATTGCTATTATTATTCTCTTAGATACTCAAATTGGTCCATGTCTGGCCAGTAGGAGACACTTGACTGTGCCTTTTTTTTTTTAAGATTTATTTTTTATTTTTTTATTTATACTAGAGCTGGGGTACAGGCCAGAGATGGGGGGAGGGGTGAGAGGATTCACCAGAGACAGAGTGGGGAGCAGGACAGGCAGACAGACCGAAGACACTGCTGAGGGAAGCAGCGGGGACAACAGAAGAGGTCTGCCGCACCATGTGGGAATCTCCCTGGCTGGCTGAGAATCCAACTTGCGCTGCAGAGGCTGCATACAGCTTCACAGCACTGTGCTCAACAGACTGTGCCACCAGGGAGGCCCCTTGACTGTGCCTTTTGATGCCACCCAGTAGTCATCATTAGCCTTTTTGCTTTGTGGTGTAACAAGATGTTCCAGACTCATCTTACACACGTCTTAGCCCAGACTTGAAATTAGATATTTCTCTTAAACCCTTTAGTGGGAAATGATATTTAAAGATCAAAATTACTGACTTAAAATTACAGTAATCCCCTGTAATGAACATGCATACATATGTTCCCTGAGAGCCCCTTAACCTGATCTCTTTTATTTCATACCATCTATCATTTTTTAATTGTCACATAACTTATTATAATTATGTTTATTATATGTGTCCCACCATTAGACTGTAAGATCCTCAAGGGCAGGAACTTTTTTCTATTTGCTCACTGTTTGGTGCATAGTAGGCAGTCAATAAATATTCCTCAAATGAAAGAAAGACTCAATGTCACCAAATTACGTTTAGAAATGTTTGTTCTCACTGTTGGTCAATAGTGAATTTGGAAAGGACCGCTGTGAAGGAGGAAGCCCAGTTGAGAAGCTATTCCAGTTGTGCAGGTGAAAAAATATAGTGGTTTAGACTGGGAAGGTGTCTGTGGACATGGAGAGAAAAGTAGAGAGAAGATATATTGGAAGCAGAACTGTATAAATGCGGTGATGAGTTGGATGTGGGACATAAGAGAAAAGGAAGAATGAAGATGACTTCTAGAATCTTGGACAGAGCTAATAGATGGCTAGAGATGTTCAAGGGGTTAGAGGGGAAAGGCGGAAAGATTTTGGAGATAAAGAGAATCAAGGACTCCATTTTGGGAATCTATGACTTGAGGTGCCTGTTAAAAGGCCAAGTAGAGGCATAAAGCAGACAGTTGAAAGGATGAAGATGTAAAATAGGGAATCATCAGTATTTGGTGGGGGACATTTAGAACTTTGTGGCAGGATGACATCCTCTTGAGAGCTCCAGACAGAGACTAGACACTGTTTCAGGACCAACCCTAAGGAACTCATAGAGCAGTCCCATGGAAGAAGAGCCTGCCAAGGAGACTGAGGAGGTCAAAGAGGTGGAAGGAAAACCAGAAGAGAATGTCATCATTAAAACCAAGGAGAATGATGCAAGAAGGAGGAAGTGGCCCAGTAGGTCAACTGCCCCCGACAGGTCAAGTTCAATGAGGAGAGAGATAGACTATTGGATTTTGCAACACAGAAGTTGCTAATGACCTTGATGAGAAGTTTCAGTAGTAGAGTAAGAGCAGTTGTGTGAATAAGAAGTAAATAATACAGTCAGGGAGAGCAAACTACCAGTTCAAGGAGATTTTGGTGAAGGGGAGAAGTTGGAGCAGAAGCAGGGGAGACGTGGGGGCAAGGAAAGAGTCCATTCAGATGGGGGATGCTGCATGAAAATGAAGATGACCTCACAGAGCCGGAGGTCTTAGGATACAAGACTGAGAAGCAACAATTGCAGGGACTGTACACAGACAGCCAGGCAAGAAATAAGAAGGGCTTGAACCAGGCCTGAACTAGGTCAGGGAAACAGAACTGACAGAACTTATGAGGCAGGTTAACTAGCGATCCCCCAAATCTAGACCAGGAGGGAAAGGCCAGCATGCATAAATTCTCAGGATCCAAACCTACCTGCTAGATATCCATATCACTTCTCCCCACACCCCAAATAAACATCACGCTTTTTCTAAAAGCATAGAAAGCAGGAAGCACAGGGATCCAGACCAAATGTCCAGCTGCCTCCAGGCTGGCCTGATCTGGGTTCAAAGTTGAGAAAACGCGCTGGTTTCCTTCTTCCGCTCACTGGATTTAAGGGAGTCTTTAAAGCACTTTGGCTACCCAAGGATTAGCCATGTGTTTCAGCAAGTCATTTAAAATCATTACTGGTCTCTTTTAGTTGAAGCGCAAACCTTTGAAATATACACAGCTTGGCAGGCTGGACTGGGCAACTGAGCATTGAGAGGACATGTTCCAGCCATCTGTTGCCCCACTTCATACCAGCCTGCTGCCCTTCTCGCTGCAGAGAAGCGCTGGGCTTGACAGGCAAATGCAGGACAAAGACAACTGCAGCTTTGGCTTCAAACAGTTGCTCACAGTGTCTCTGGTGGGGGAGGGGGAAGAGAGTCATTGTGTTTTGAAGCCCTTGGCCTTGAGATGTACAGTTTTTCCTCCATCTTAGAGTTCCAGAGAGTTTTTGGGACAAAGGTAAAGAACACTCATACTTGTGATTTCTTCCCCATCAAAGCAGTTCAAACTGCTCAGTTACTTATCTCAAGGGACACCAATGTGAGGATTAGAATTTAATTATAAGATTTATCTAATATTTTAAAAACTGATATTAACCAGTGTTTATACAAATGGGAATGCATTAACTAGTCACTTTTAGCCTGTAAGATCTCAGTGGTTTAAGTTGCATTACCAGGTAAACTAACTTTTTGAGGGGGAGGACTATCCGTTTTCTTCTTTTTTATTAATAGACTAATTTTTTCAAAAAAATTTTAGATTTACAAAGAAATTGAGTAGATAACACAGATTTCCCGTATTACTTTCCCCTTCTAAGCATTCATTTTCCCCTATCATTAGCATCATACATTGTAAGGTATATTGGTCACAGTTGATGAATCAATACAGAGACATTATATTAACTGAAGTCCAAAGCTGACCTAAATTTCCTAATGGTCTTTTTCTGTTCCAGGATCCCATCTAGGACACCACATTACATTAAGATGTCATAGCTTCTTAGGATCCTCTTGGCTGTGACAATTTCTCAGAATTTTTCTTGTTATTGATGATCACATGGGCACTGATTGAGTATGTTATAAGGTATCCCTCTTTGGAATTTGTCTGATGTTTTTCTCACGAGTAGACTGGGATGATAGCCCTCGGGGAGGAAGCCCACAGAGTTAAATTGCCATTTTCATCCCATCATGTTATCAACATGATTTATGATTCATGGTATTGACCTTGATCACCTGACAGAAGTAGTGTCTGCCAGATTTTCTTTTCTAAAGAAAAGATTCCAAGGTTTTCTTTTCTAAAAAAATTTATGGAAGTATGTACTCATAGATATTTATTTTATACTTTGTTATAACCTAAGTCTACTTTATTTTGTTTCTCATATCATTCCAGCCTGGGGCACTGGGAACTCTCACTTGACTCCTTTGTCCCTGAGATGTAGCCCCATCAATGTGGTAATTTTTTTTTAAACTCAGTTTTGCATGTTTCTGGCACAAGCTCTTCCTGGAGTCCTTGATCCCAGGGCTGGCATGACAGTGGGTGTGTCCTGTGAGGTTCAGTGTTGTGCCAGCCTGGGCATGTCTGCTTAAGAAGAGCAGAGCAAGGAAGAGTACTTCCTGCCTTGGGTCCACCCGCTCCAGGCTTCCCTAGTGATTACCGAATGATAAAATCATCTTGCTAGCTTGGTACTTGCTGTTTTATTTGTTTCTTACCTGACTTTTAAGTTTATGGTGAGGATGAAGAGTAGTTGTTGGATATTTCATTAAATACGCATTCAACTTTGAAACAATAATGTCCCATTAATTTCTTTCTAGCTTCTCAAAATATGTACTGTGAAAAATGAGCTGTTAGCAGGAATGAGGACCACAAACTCTGGTGCAGCACTGCTACCATTGATTGGTTGATTTGAAGATTAAGGTATTTCTTTCTAACAATTTTAGCATTCAAAAATAATGGATTTAGAAGCACACAGTTCTTGGATTTATAGTAGTATCTGCCTGGATACCTGAAGATCTCTGAATACCAGCTACCAAAACAGTTCAAAACCAAGATTTGATGTATAGAAATACATGCACTGGATCCATCTGTGATTTGTGCTAGAAAGGGGCAACAGAGTTCCCCTATAGAAAATGGAGGACTCTCTCCCC
Organism: Talpa europaea; assembly: GCF_964194135.1. Lineage (NCBI taxonomy): Eukaryota > Metazoa > Chordata > Mammalia > Eulipotyphla > Talpidae > Talpa > Talpa europaea. The sequence continues at coordinate 99,588,372 of NC_140075.1, read as the reverse complement.
TGCTTTCCCCCTCAAAAAAGAATCAGGTCAATTGAAATAAAAAACAAATATTTGAAAAACACTCCACTTCTTTTTCTAATTAGTAGGACACTCTTTGTGAATTTGTGCTGGGAACTGCCTTGATTTAAACCATGACCTTGGGGAAATTACTCCATTCCTTTGCATCTCTGTTTTCTCATCTATAAAAGGGCAATGATAATGATAGACCTATCTCAAAAGTGTATTAGGGCCTCCCCGGTGGCGCAGCGGTTGAGCGTTGGGTTGCGAAGCTGCCCACAGCCTCTGCACCGCCGGTTCGATCCCCGGCTGCTCCCCGGCCACCGGAGGAGGGTCCCACATGGCGCGCAGACCTCTCCTGCCGCCCGCTGCTCCCCTCAGCAGTGTACTTCGGTCCTTCTGCCTGCTCTGCCCCCCACTCTGGCTCTGGTGAATTCTCTCACCCTCCCGCGCTTCTGACTGTACCCAGTGCTTGTATAGACAAAACAAACAAACAAACCAGCAAACAAATAAATAAAGCATGCCTCTATTAAAAATAAATAATAAAAAATTAAAAAAATTAAAAAAAAAATAAAACATGCCTCTATAAAAAAAAAAAGTGTATTAACTGAGTAAATACATGAAAAGTGATTGGAATAGGGCCTGGCGTACGGTGGGTGCTGTGTAATGGTGTCCATCATTATTTTTTCCTTTTTTAAAAAGATTTATTTATGTATGCATACAAGAGCTGGGGTATAAGCCAGAGATATGGGGGGTGAGAGGACCTGCCAGAGACAGAGTGAGGAACAGAACAGGCAGACTGACTGAAATACACTGCTGAGGGGAGCAGTGGGAGAGGCAGGAGAGGTGTGCTATGCCATGTGGGTTGCTCCCTGGCTGGCTGGGGATCAAACTTGTGCTGCAGAGGCTGCAAACCGCTTCATAGTGTGGTCCTTAACCCCTTGCACACCAGGGAAGCCCCATCATTACTGTTTTTTAAAAGATTTATTTATTTATGCATACAAGAACTTGGTACAGCCAGAGGTGTGGGGGAATGTAAGAGGATTCACCAGATACAGAGTGGGGCAGATAGACTGAAATACACTGCTGAGGGGAGCAGCGCGAGAGTCAGGAGAGGTCTGCTGCACCATGTGGGTTGCTTCCTAGCCGGGGATAGAACTTGTGCTACAGAGGCTGTGCATTGCTTCATTGGTTGCATCTTAACCCCTTGCGCCACCAGGGAGCCCCCCACCCCATCAATTTTTATAACCATCAGCAATGGTCTGAATTTTTTTTTTTAAGATTTATTTATTTATGCATACAAGAACTGGGATACAGGCCAGAGGTGTGGGGAGGTGAGAGGATTCACAAGAGATAGAGTGGGGAACAGAGCAGGCGGATCTACTGAAATACACTGCTGAGGGGAGCAGGGGGCAAGTCAGGAGAGGCCTGCAGCACCATGTGGGTTAACTCCCTGGCTTACCATGTGGGTAACTTACCATGTGGTTACCATGTGGGTAACTCCCTGGCTGGGGATCGAACTCGTGCTACAGTGGCTGTAGATAGCTTCATAGGCTGTGTCTTAACCACTTGCGCCACCAGGAAGGCCCAGTCTGAATGTTTATGTTCTTCAAAATTTAGGTGTTGAAATCCTCAAGTCCAAGGTGATTGTATTGCGTTGTATTATTTGAATAAGGTTGGGGGGAGCAGGGAGTTGGGATGTGATTAGGTGGTGAGGGCAGATGCCTCATAATTGGGATAAGTGCTCTTAGGCAAGAGCCCCCACAGATCTCCCTAGCCCCTTCCACTCCCAGATATGGACACACTCAAATCTACAGCTGGGAAGAGAGCCCTCACTCAACCATGTTGGCACCATTATCTTGGACTTCTAGTCTCTAGAAGTGATATTTCATTACAACAGCACTATCAAACTAAGGTGCTATCCATGTGGATGATCAGAATTTCTCAGAACTGTATGATCAAAGTAATGTACAAGCCAATTGAATGTTGAGACTGACATTACTGAGAACTGGTCAGGACTCTGACATAGAAATGCAACAGGAACTGACTCTGGACGATTTAAGCAGGAGAGGAATTTGTGCAAAGGATGTTGGGTAGCTCACGGGATCCCCAGGAAGTTTGGAGAATTACACTCAAGGCACAAATGAGAACAAGTGATGCTGGGCAGCAACCATGGCTAATTGTGGCACAGAGGTTATCCAGAGAGTCCTGCCCCGGCCTCAGAACCTTGGGGAGTTTGTGTCACAATCAAGGTTGGGCACAAAATGATGTCCTAGCTGCTGCTGATACCCTGGGATTTGAATAAGGTGGCTGCAGCTACTGGCTCTCCCACCAGAAAAATTCCAGGAGTAGCCTTGGGGTCTCTGACTCAGAGTCTGGGGTGGTGCACCTGGTTGGCTGAGCCCAGGTCACATGTCTAAGCCCTATGGATAAAGGAGCCTGGGAAGGAAGTGTCTAGGGTTTTCAGCCTCCATAATGACAGGTGAGCAGTGGGCTCTAACTTCCACATATCTGGGAGGGGATTCTGGAGCTGAGTATACAAAAAGTGACAATATCACCTATCATTCCTGCTTTCAAATTTTGTTAGCATATTAGCATCTTTGATGGATTTTATAATTAATAAAATTATATTTTCCAATTGGAGGTGAGTCCTATGAATTCTAAGGAAGATGAAAGCTCTGCTGGTTGGATTTAGGTAGGAACTGTTTAAGAAGGCTGTGAACACTAAGCTGTAAAGGATGTTACTCCCCAATTTTTGGGTAAATGACAGTAGATACTCCTGAGATTAATAAAACACAAATCCTTGAAATGAAACAGAAGTGATTGTTTTTGTCATTTTGCATGTTTTTGATCAATAGATACCAAAATTATCACTGCTATCCTGTGGAATCTTTAAAAGTTTTTGCTTTGAAAAATAAATCTTCAGAGGCCTCCCTGGTGGCACAGGGATTAAAGTCTCAGTGCTATCAAGCATTATCAACCACTGTGACATGAGTTTGATCCCTGACCAGAGCGCTGACCCAAATTGCACATAAGACTTCTATCTCGCCTGCCGCTCCCCTTAGCAGTGTATTTCAGCAGATCTGCCTGTTCTGCTCCCCACTCTGTCTCTGGTGAATCCTCTTACTCTCCCTCCCCACCCCAGTACTTCTGGCCTATACCTTAGTTCTTGTATGATTAAATAAATAAAAAGAAATAACAAAAAAGAAAAGAAAAATAAGACTTCATATTAGAAGGTTGGAATCCCTTAACATTGTCCCAACTTTCCTTTTCTAAGTGGAGGCCCATAAGGTGAAGTGACTTACATAAAGGTCACATATCTGGTTTAGTGGCAGGGTCCTCATTGCCCATCAGGACTTGGTATTCCCTGACTGTCATGCTGTCATGCTCTGGTCCCTGAGCAGGCCCAACTGTCCAGCCCCCCAGCTACCTTTTGAGGAGGGTCTTGACTGCACAACTGCTGCTTTTAAATACTGATCTGTAGCTGCTGCTTTATTCACCCTTGCCTTCCAGGGTTGGGGGCAATCCTGAGTGGTTTTTCCTCTGCCTTCAGGTTCCTCCTTGGAGAGAAGAAGAAAAAAAAAAAGCAAGCAGACAATAGCCCCCACACAGATGCTCGGCTTCTCCTGCTGGACTCCAGCCTCTGCCAACCTCAATGCTGCCTCATTTCAGAGCAGCTAATCTCCTACCCTAACCTTTGACTTACTCCAGATCCTGAGAACCAGATCCCCTGGTCCTGCATACACACCATGGCTCCTAGTCACACAGCTTGTCAGCCAGATCCTGACTTCTGCTACTTGCACCTGGCAAAAGAACTGCCCATCTCTGTGCCTGGCTGCCAGATCTGAACCCAGCTACCCTTCAGAAAGCTCCCTAGAAGCAAGGTTCATATCCTACCCTCCCTGGCATCTTCAGCGCCCAACAAGGCATGGCCTAGCAAACCCTGGTGGAAGGCATGAATCAACGGCTCTGTTCAAGTGCTGCCCATACTTCATCATGACAAACTAGAGCAAAGGCAGGTGGAGGTGTTGAGAGCATTGTGAGAGATTTTCCTATTACACTACCTGGGGGTATTTCTGTCTTGTATTGACACCTGTCATTTAGATTGAAATCATAATGCCATAGACAAGATTTGGGCTGTGGCCTGCCCAGACCAGAGCAGGGAAAACTGGTCTTGGGAATCCAAAGGATCAGGTAAAGTCAAGTGGGAAAAGCCAGGGAGCAAGACATTTCATTTGTTCGTTCATTCATTCAATAAGTATGTATTGAGTGCCATATGTGGTAGCTTCTATGCTAAGCATCTACAACTTCAATAGTGAATGAGACACACTCCCTGTCCTTCTCACTTTGAGTGAAAAGATAAATCATGGAACTGGCATTTACAATAGATTTTTTTCCTCTGATTTTTAAATTATTTTTAAAATTTTATATATTTTTACATAATTTTTCATTTTTGCACAATGTATGCATTTTCAATTGGTTATAGTCCCCACACAATTCCCACCCCCCCTTGTTTTGATCCTACTCCCTCCTCCCCCTCGCCCCCCCCATAGTGTGTCTCTGGTTTATAGTTGCTTGTTGATTTTCATTTTTACTTTATTATAATTAGTCTTTTTCCTGGTCCCTTATTTAGGTTTTCTAAATTCCTGCTATGAGTGAGATCACCTGGTATTTTTCTTTTTCTTTCTGGCTTATTTTGCTGAGCATGATCACTTCCAGCTCCACCCATGTTGCTGCAAATTGCATGAGTTTATCTTTTTTGATTGCTAAGTAATATTCCATGGTGTATATGTACCACATCTTCTTGATCCAGTCATCTATTTTGGGGCATTTGGGTTGTTTCAATAGCTTAGCTATTGTAAATAGTGCTGCTATAAACATAGGGGTGCAGGTGCCCTTTTGAATGAATGTTTCTGTGTAGGTATTTGCAATGGATTTTGATGCATGCTGGAATAATGTATTGAGTGTTCACTATATGGCAGACTTTGCACTAAGCCATTGACCATGAGTAGTTTTATGTAATCCTCACAGGAGCCCTATCAGCAGGTATTATTATTACCTCCATAGCACAGAGAAGTTAAGTACATTGCCAAGGTCACACAGCTAAGGCAAGGGGCATACCTAGAATTTAAATCCAGATAGTTCAACTTCAGGGCTGATGCTTCTAGCTCCTCTGCTGTAATCTTGCCTCATTATAATGGAGGAAAGCTCAGGATACTGTTGGATCACGTAAAGGCACACCTAAAATGGAAGTGGGTAGGTTTTCTTGAGAAGAAGCATATAGATAGAGCTGAAAAGGACCAGTCAAAATTAGTTGGGGAAATAAGAAAGGAAAGGGCATTCCAGGTGGAAGGAACAGTAGGTGCAAAGACTAGAGGTAAAAGGCCATGGTGCATTAATTACTATTTCATGAGCACCAATTGCATGCCAGATACCAGCTGCATGTTCAGAGACTAAAACTAGTGTCCATATGACTGGCTTATGGTGAGTGAAGAGAAGACCAGAGACAGAAGAGGCTGAAGCCTCTGTAGGCACCACTTCATAAATGTCTTAGACTATCAGGCTGAGGGGTAAGACTTTATCTAAAGGACAATGGAGAGTCACAGACAGGTAAGAAGGAGAGTTTCACAATCAGGTTGCCCTTCAGAAAGCTTAGTGTTAATTATACTTTGGAGACAGAATGACGTCAAACAAGACTGGAAGCCAATATGGTTGTCCAGTCGGAAGATGATGTCACCTGAAGTGGGGATTGGCATTGGCATGAGGGAGTATTCCAGGTTTGAATACTTGTAGGGAAGTCAATATCAAGTCAGAAGGTTGATGGGGACTAAGACATCTAGGTAAACCTCAGAGGGTCAAGGGTCAGCACTGGTACCATGTCAGGCAATTGGCCAAAGTCTAAACAGGCTAGTGGATAGTAGAAGAAAAGTCTAGCAGAAGGTGGTAGAATCTCAGTAAGAACAAGAGTCTAATAAAAAAAAATCAGTCCCTAGAGGACCAGATAAAGAACATTTCCTACCAGACAGTAGAGGCAGGGGAGGCCATGGGAAACCAGAGCCAGAATCCCTGAGGCTGCCCTGGACTGGCAAGGAAACCAAGGATGCTCAACAGGGCAGGGTTGTGCGTGCCCTCTCTGTCCCCTTCTCCCCACCTCAAGCCAGGTAGATCCTATTTAATTCTGGTCTGACTTCAGTGGGGAAAGGGGCAATGTGGCAAGGAGGGGAGAATAGAGTTTTGATATCAGAGAAATTAGGGTTTGAACCTCATTTGGAACCACATACTAGTTCTATGACTCCAGGCAAGCTACTTAACCTCACTGAGCCTCAGCTCTCTCATCTGTAACACGAGGATAACAATATGTACCTCACAGGGTCATTGAGTGGGAATAACAGTACCTACTGCACTGAGTTATTGTGAGGATGTGGGAGTTAACATGTGAAAGGTCAGGGCTGGCACAAGGGTGTGGACTCCATCAAGTCATCAAGCTTTGCTCTTCATCAGCAGTCATCTATGTGCTGGGCACTGGCCTGAAGGTTTCTGTTGCTATGCTGTCTTCTTAACAAATCAAGGGAGATACTGATTCACCCAGGAAACAAGCTCAGAAAGATTAAGAAATGTATCTAAGACCACATTTCTAACAAATATGCTTGGCTTCCCCCAAAAACCTACCAGTTTTTCCAAACTTTAGTCTGCATTCTCTGTACAAGTTTTTTTCTATATCAACTGACCATATACTATGTCTCACTTAACATTTTATTTAAATGACTCCCCCTTTTTTAATTTTTTTTATTTTTTTTATTTTTTTAAAATAATAAATTTTATTTTTATATTCCCCCATACAATTGCAAACCCCCCATTCTGACCCCAATCCCTCCCCTCCCGCCCCCCACCCCCCAAAAAGTGTCTCTGGTTCATAGTTTTTTGTTGATTTTGATTTTCACTTTCTTATAGTTATTCATTTTCCTGGTCCCTTATTTAAGTTTTCTAGATTCCTGCTATGAGTGAGACCATCCGGTATTTTTCTTTTTCTTTTTGGCTTATTTTGCTGAGCATGATCCCTTCCAGCGCCATCCATGTTGCTGCAAATTGCATGTGTTTATCTTTTTTGAATGCTGAGTAATATTCCATGGTATATATGTACCACATCTTCTTGATCCAGTCATCTATTTTTGGGCATTTGGGCTGTTTCCAAAGCTTAGCTATTGTAAACAGTGCTGCTATAAACATAGGGGTGCAGGTGCTCTTTGGAATTGATGTTTCTGTGTCCTTTGGGTAAATACCTAGGAGTGGAATTGCTGGATCATATGGAAGCTCTATGTTTAGTAGGTCCAGAAATCTCCACACAGCTCTCCATAGTGGTTGGACCAGTTTGCACTCCCACCAACAGTGCAGGATGGTTCCTTTTTCTCCACAATCTCGCCAACATTTGCTGTTGCTAGTTTTTTTAATATGTGCCATTCTCAATGGTGTAAGATGATATCTCATGGTAGTTTTGATTTGCATTTCCCTGATTACAAGTGATGTTGAACATTTTTTCATATGCCTGTTGGCCATTTGCATTTCCTCTTCAGAGAAGTTTCTTTTTAGCTCTTCTGCCCATTTTTTGACTGGATTATTTTCTTTGTTGTTGCTGAGTCTCATCAGCTCTTTGCAGATTTTTGTGATCAGTCCTTTATCATTAGTGTTGTGTGCAAAAATGTTCTCCCCGTTGGTGGGGTTTCTCTTTGTTTTTGTTATTGCCTCTTTTGCTGTGCAGAAGCTCTTTAATTTGATGTAGTCCCAGCTGTTTATCTTTGCCCTCACTATCACTGCTTTGGGTGATGTGTCTGTAAAGATGTCTTTAATATGCAAATCACGTAGTGTTTCGCCTTTATTTCCTTCTATGTATTTTATGGTTTCAGGTCTTATGTCTAGTTCTTTAATCCATTTTGAGTTGATTTTTGTGTATGGTGTGAGGTAGTGGTCAAGCTTCATTCTTTTGCATGTAGCAACCCAGTTTTCCCAGCACCATTTATTGAACAAACTTTCTTTGCTCCATTGCATAGTCTTTGCTCCTTTGTCAAAGATTAGTTGACCATAAATCTGTGGGTTTATTTCTGGATTTTCTATTCGATTCCATTGGTCTGTATGTCTGTTCTTGTTCCAATACCATGCAGTTTTGATGATTATGGCTTTGTAGTATAGTTTGAAGTCTGGGAGTATGATGCCTCCATTTCCTTCTTTTTTTTTTCAGTAGAGCTTTGGCTATTCGGGGTTTTTTGTGATTCCATATGAATTTCATCAATAATTGTTCTATTTAAATGAATCCCCCTTTTAACTTTAATTTACTTTCAACACAGTTTTTTTTCTTTTTTTTCTTTTTTTAATTTAAATTTTATTTTTATATTCCCCATACAATTACAGCCCCCTTATTTTGACCACAAGCCCTCCTTTCCCCGCCCCCCCCACCCCCCATAGAGTGTCTCTGGTTCATAGTTGTTTGTTGATTTTGATATTTTCTTTCTTATAGTTATTCTTTTTCCTGGTCCCTTATTTAAGTTTTCTAGGTTCCTGCTATGAGTGAGACCATCCGGTATATTTCTTTTTCTTTCTGGCTTATTTCTCTGAGTATGATCATTTCCAGTGCCATCCATGTTGCTGCAAATTGCATGTGTTTATCTTTTTTGAATGCTGAGTAATATTCCATGGTGTATATGTACCACATCTTTTTTTTTTTTAATTTTTTTTTTATAGAGGCATGCTTTATTTATTTATTTGTTTGTTTGTTTTGTTTATACATGCACTGGGTACAGTCAGAAGCGCGGGATGGTGAGAGAATTCACCAGAGCCAGAGCGGGGAGCAGAACAGGCAGAATGACCGAAGTACACTGCTGAGGGGAGCAGCGGGTGGCAGGAGAGGTCTGCGCACCATGTGGGACCCTCCTCCAGTGGCCGGGGAGCAGCCGGGGATCGAACCGGCGCCGCAGAGGCTGCGGGCAGCTTCGCAACCCAGCGCTCAACCGCTGCGCCACCGGGGAGGCCCCCACATCTTCTTGATCCAGTCATCTATTTTTGGGCATTTGGGTTGTTTCCAAAGCTTAGCTATTGTAAATAGTGCTGCTATAAACATAGGGGTGCAGGTGCTCTTTGGAATTGATGTTTCTGTGTCCTTTGGGTAAATACCTAGGCGTGGAATTGCTGGATCATATGGAAGCTCTATGTTTAGTAGGTCAAGAAATCTCCACACATCTCTCCACAGTGGTTGGACCAGTTTGCACAACCACCAACAGTGCAGGATGGTTCCTTTTTCTCCACAATCTCGCCAACATTTGTTGTTGCTAGTTTTTTTTTTAACATGTGCCATTCTCACTGGTGTAAGATGGTATCTCATGGTAGTTTTGATTTGCATTTCCCTGATTACAAGTGATGTTGAACATTTTTTCATATGCCTGTTGGCCATTTGCATTTCCTCTTCAGAGAAGTTTCTTTTTAGCTCTTCTGCCCAATTTTTGACTGGATTATTTTCTTTGTATTTGTTGAGTCTCATCAGCTCTTTGTAGATTTTTGTGATCAGTCCTTTATCATAAGTGTTGTGTGCAAAAATGTTCTCCCAGTCGGTGGGGTTTCTCTTTGTTTTTTCAACACAGTTTTATTGAGATATGAGTACACATACCTTCCAGTTGATCCACAGAGAATACACAACTCAGTATTTTTTTGTATGGTCACAGGTTGTATGCAATGATTGCTACAATTAATTTGAGAACACTTTCAAAATTAATTTACTTTTAAAGGAAACTTTGTATCATTTCCATAAATGGAAAACTTGTGCTATTTAGCATAAATGGAAGGCAAAACAAAAATAAAGCAAAACAGCTCTCTAGCTAGGACTGCCTGGTGAGATCACAGGGGGCAGAGAACCCAGGTGTCTTTGCTTCTAACTCCTGTTCTTTCCACTATGCCTAGTCCTCTTTGCAATTATTATTTTAAATCAGGTCAAGTGCCTAATGTGTGCACTAGGCAGCTCTGCTACAAATGAATAAAGCACAAATTTTGCAGCTAGCAGGAAATTCAGAAACAATCTAATCCAATTCATCTCATTTTACAAATGAGAAAACCCATGAATTTTGTCACAATTCAAGCTTAGATTTGCCTGTCATTCAGATGACTAGAACATATAACCAACAGTGTAGCTAAAAAAGTCCAATATTGCAAGAATTCACCTCAGGTTTTGGGCTTAAACAAAACTTCGTGCCCTAGCTCCAGCCTTGCTCTTTAATTTGATCCTTTGGTACATCCCCTACTTCTGTGAGCAGTTGCCGCTTAGCCCAAACTACCAAGGTGACTTTAAGGATGACAGGCATAAGGAACATTAGCTGGTGGGTAGAACAGGTGTGTTATATGAGAAAGAAATGAGAGGCTGTCAAGAATAGTGAGGGTCAGATTTTTACCCTCCTTGTGAAATAACAAGTGATCAGCCACAGAGTCATGGATGCTGACAGAGCACACCCAGCCTCTGAGTCAGAAACAAAGAACTTCTTTGCTCACAGCAGCAGTAGAAGTAAGTGTATTCGCATTTACATGTGCTGGTCCCTGGGCCTTGATTCCCAAAGGCAGTGCACAGAGGGCCAGGTGACACCTGTGCACAGTGAGACACATTGCAAGAGAAGAACCCTAAGTTTAGGGAACTGAATCTTAAATAATGGCTTGCAAAAAGATGACAGACCCATGAGAATAGTCTTCCTCAAAGAGGTAAGCACATGTATGGAAAGTGAACGCACAGTCCATTGGATATATCTGAAAATAAGGATGGGGACCATGGGGAAGTAGAAGCACAGGTGGATTAATCCTGTCCTTCCCACATTGATTCTTATTGCTTTCAATTATGCACAGAGTATTTAGAAACTTGTTTATAGATTTTGGCCTGTGTCTCACTGTTTGATGCATGTAACTCTCAATTCACTGTCTTGACATGGTTTGTTTATTCAGGTCTAATCACCTTTTCTCATACATGTTAGAAATCTCTAGAAGTTCCATAACTCCACAGAAGAACGATTATAGCCTTCTAAATGTTATCTGCTTCCTGGAGATAGTACCTTCCAAGGGAACCCATGGTTCCTGCCAACATTGCAGGTGGATGTGGGATACACACCCATCTCTTGCATCACGTCCGTCAATAACCATAATAAATGTGGCAAGGATTGCCAGTCACTGTGATACAGTCAAGACCCTTTATTTAGTTTAGTCACTCATTTTAAACTAGGACTAGATGGACCACAAGGACAGGCCTTATTTGTCACATGGATACTATCTCTAAAGCAGATATTTTGTGCTTATAATCAAGACCCAGAATCCAGACCTCCGGTTCTCAAGTCTCAAGGCTACTATTTTTGCTGCTTTGCCTAGAGGAAGATGAATTCCTAGGCTAAATGAAGGTCAATGCAGCTCAGGACAAGAGTTCATAGATATTGCCAGAACCACACCAGAACCTGGAATGTGATCCACAGAGGGATTCAGCAGCATTCCACAGGTCCTCAGCTCTTTGCAACCACATCAGATGGTTGACTGGACTCAGACAGCAAGATCCCAGCAGGTGAGTCAGTGACCATGCCCTCTAACCAGGAGCAAAGGGTAAAAATTATGTCAGGAAACCAGCAAAGTCCAGCACTACGGAGCAAAGATGTTCAAGTGGAGTAGCCTCAGAGACCTAAAATTGATGGTTCAGTTGATGTGGTGGGCTTCTCTAAATAAAAATAAATATTAATAGAATGTAAAGGGGTCCATCCAAAGTGACCTCTTCATCTTGTTGCCTTCTGAGGAATTCTATTTGGAAGGAGAAAATAGGGAAAAATTAGGAGGCTCATCTACCAAACTGTAGCTTTTTTTTTTTTAACTTTAAAAAATTTTTTTTTAATTTTTTTTTAATGGCTAAGATTTTTTAAAGATTTATTTATTTATTTGTATAAGCACTGGGTACAGTCAGAAGCGCGGGATGGTGAGAGAATTCACCAGAGCCAGAGCGGGGAGCAGAGCAGGCAGAAGGACCGAGGTACACTGCTGAGGGGAGCAGCGGGCGGCAGGAGAGGTCTGCGCGCCATGTGGGACCCTCTTCCGGTGGCCAGGGAGCAGCCGGGGATTGAACCAGCACTGCAGAGGCTGTGGACAGCTTTGCAACCCAGCGCTCAACCGCTGCACCACCGGGGAGGCCCCAAACTGTAGCTTTTAGAAACAGTTTCTTGCCACTACTGTGCCAAGGTGCCAAGGTCACAGAGAAGGTCATAAAGATCTCCAGAATTGCAGCTCCTTACACACTCTATATACTGCCACAGACCCGGTCCCTTGTTGTAATCCCTAGATATTGCTACACTCAGAAGAGGAGGACTTCCTTCTTCCCAAAAGAAGTCATGAGACCCAGAGCAATCTTGAATGTATAGTAACCTCTTGGCCTGAGAACACCTACAACACCTCCCATATTAATGCTAAGACTAATGTCCCAGACCAATAGTTATTACTGGCAGAGGATTGTGAAAAGACTTCCTCCCCATTGTACCGTGAGCTCAACCTTTGAACTGCACCTGCAATAAATATTCACCTGTCTCAAACAGGAAAAGGTAATCTGTGGAGGGTGATTGAACTCCAGCATTGCAGGTCAACCTGGATCCTGCAGTGCTTTGCAGAGTGCCTAGATTCTTGGGTTTATTCATTATGAAAAGACAGATTCATTTAAAAACTCTGGGTGGTTGTACAGCTTTGCTGGGGGACTGTGGTCATCAAATACACAGACTTTCCGTAGCAGTTTTTGACAGTTGACTTTGGCTTATTTTTGTTAAACATTTCTGCACATGACCTCCACATTGTAGCCTGTTAGTACTGACAGTTATCAAGCATGAGAAGTTGTGAGAAATGCTTAGTGAATTGGAGTTTCTCCCTAAGTCGGGGGACTGTGTGCAGATTGCATTTTCAAGGTGTTGTTGGAGCATTTCAAGTTACTCTGGGAAACTCTGGTATCCTGGTAGGCTTGGCCCAGCCAGGCAGCTCAAGTTGTCATCTGAAAGCACTTGTAATGCAGGACGCAACACATGTATCTTAATACGGGATGCAAAGACTTCCCAGAAGACAAGACATTTAGAAAATGCCACTGCGTGGATTTTCTATGATTACTGTAACAAACTACCACTGCATCGGTAGCTTAAAACAACACAGATTTTTATCTTACAAGCTAAAATCAAAGTGTTGGTAGAGCTGCATTCCTTTCTGGAATCTCTAAGAGAGAATGGCTTCCTTGCTTTTTGTAGTTTCCAGGAGCCACCCACATTTGTTGGCCCCTTTACTCCATCTTCAAAGTCAGTAATGTTGCCACTCTCTGATACTTCCATAGTCATATCTCCCTCTGATTGATTATTTTTTGGCCTCCCTCTTCCTCTTTTAATGATCCCTGTGATTATGGGGGCCCACCCTGATCATCTGTGATAATTTCCTTATTTTAAGATCAGCTATTTACCAACCTTAATTCTATCTACAAATTTTATTCCTCTTTGTCATATACCCTAATATAATCATAGATTCTGTGGTTGCAGACATGAATGTTTTGCCTATCACAGTCCCCTCCTGAATTACATTTGGATAATCAGAAGTAAGTAAAATGTGAAGACTTGCTCAATGTCTACCTTCCTGGCTGGACTTTGCAGAGGGGGCAAAGCTTTTAACTTATACTTCATTTTAAATATACAGTTTATAGCTAAACTGAACCTTCCCAAGAACTGATGGTGTAGGTTTTTTTTTTTTTTTGAAGATTTATTTATGCATACAAGAACTGGGGTACAGGCCAGAGATGTGGAAGGGCGAGAGGATTCACCAGATACAGAGTGGGGAACAGAACAGGCAGATCTACTGAAATACACCACTGAAAGGGAGTAGCGGGCTAGTCAGGAGAGGTCTGCTGTGGGTCACCTCCCTGGCTGGGGATCTAACTCGTGCTGCAGTGGCTGCAGATAGCTTCATAGGTTGCCTCTTAACCACTTGCGCCACCAGGGAGGCCCTGATGGTGTAGGTTTAGCTGAAAGGTCAAGTTAGGGGTCTTGGAGATATGTGATAATCATATAGAATCCTTTTGGCTGGTGAATGACTTACTTATTTAGTTGGTACTTGAACACATATGTAGGCTTTACAAGCTAATTCAATTCTTGTAATAACCTTATTGAGTATGTAAAATTCTTATCATCATGCTCATTTTACAGATAAGGAAACAGAGGCACAGCAAGGACAAGTAATTTGTCTATAGTCAAGTGTAGACCAAATGGCAGAGACAGGGCTTGAAGTCAGGCAGTTATTGTGGGCAATCCAGAATCTCTGTTCCTAACCACTATAGCTGATAGCCTGTTCTCCTGATTTCTGCTTGCTATGCAGGCCCTGCTGCTACAGTCATGGTAGGTGAGCTGCCACAGGCCCATTCTTCAACAAAGTCATCTCCTACCTCCCAGCACTGACTTCTCTTTGCAACTTGGTGCTCATTTTCACCCTCTGTTCTCACTGATGCAGACCTCTGAGCTTGCTGGCTTTCAGTATGACAGCCACGCCATGTGGGGTGATCATGGGGGGGGGGTGGGAACTGTGGGGACTCAAGAGTGCTAACCTCAGAGCCTCTCTCCACCCAACCAAGCTTGACCACCAGGTTCACTTTGACATGGCTGCCCTTGATTTGGTATAAGGCCACCTTGGAGGTAGCTTCCTCTCAGAATCTCAGTGGGGAACTGGGTGAGAGTCCCATCTGTGTTGGTAGTAATACTCATTAGGGTATGTACTTTTCCTGCTTCCATGCAAGACCTGGAGAGGAGGGAAAAAGCATGATGCACTTCTAGCCCTCTCCTCTCTCCTCTTTCCTCTCCCACCATCCAGCAGGCCAGAGAGGGGGTAGCTACTTTTTCATTGCCTTAAAGCTGGCCTAGCTGGTCTGTGTGGAAGGGGCTTCTGTTCTGTTTAGAGAGGACTCAAGGAGCTGGTCCTTCAGGCTTGGCCTTTAATTTACTAAGGAGGGAAAATTTGAAAGATTTTGGAATGGTTCTACTTTGACTATACAATGGGACAGCAGCACCTGGAAGGCTTGGCCCCTCTTAGTCCCTCCCTGTAGGCAGTTATTTATTATTCTCCAAACCCAGAACTTTCACAGTTCTTTGCCTACATGTGGGAAATATGTTTTTTACACTGTTACTCCATACAAATGTGTACACACACACACACACACGTGCATACACATTACAACTGAGACATTTTGATATATTTTTAAGAAAAACACTGGTAGTGACCTATAACCCCCCTCCCAGACAGACTACTTGCTTCCTGCTCCATGACCTCATAATGTCTTATGCAAAGCTCCCTTTCAATGCTTCTCAAATTACATTGTGATTTCCTAGTCTTTTCATCTTTGTCTTTATCATCTTTACATCCCTGGCACATCCTCCAATAGCCATTCAGTGAGTGTACATTGAAGGATCCATGGAAACTACACAGGAAAGGACAGTAGTTTCTCCTACTGGTGTTGTAAAGTTTAGACCTTGTCAGTGAGCAAACTGGGCTCAGGGTGGGATTCCCGCAGGAGTTAGTATGTACACCTCCTGCAGAAAGGATCTCGGCATGTAAAGAACAAAGACCAGAGACATTAACTGTTTTTCATCCCTTGGTTTTTCCCTTGACCTGACCTGGTTGCATATACCAGCTATGTCCTTGGCAGTAACTTCATAATGTAAAACTGACTGTGCAGACTCAAAATTCAGGGCATTTGGCATTTTTGCAAAGCCAGACTCTAGGAAACATTCCCATTGCTGAACACATTGGATGTGGTTTAGGTAGCAAAGCAAATGACCTAACAAGGAATCTATGTGCTGAGCCTAGTTCCTGTTAAATTAATAGATTCACGTTCTGGCACTTTCACAACCTGACAAGTCATAGCAACCGGATGACGGCATGGCAACCGAGCAGCTGTGGCTACTGCACATGAGCAAAATCAGAGCTCAGTGTCTCTGGAGGGAAAACAGAAATGGTCTTCCAATTGCCAGTTTATGCAGGATTGGCTAAAGGGAGGGGGGCGTGGGGGCAACCACAAACAGAGGCCTGCCCTGATCAAGGATGAAGGAATAAACATCTTTCCTGCTTCCTAAAACTTTGTGCTATATTTTCAAAGTAAATAACTTGCCCTAGTCATAGAGGAAATGATGCTGAGAGAAAGATACCATCACATGGACAGAATGTTCTTTGTAGCTCTGGAAGCATTGTGGAGGGGATTCCTATCAGAGACAGTCCATGACTTGCTTTTTAGCTGCAGGACCACAACCTTTCTTTCTGGTTTTTAGGACCCCTGCTGAAGCCCCCTACCCATCCTGGTACCAACCCCTTCTGGTTGAAGACTCTTCTTTCAAGCTCTCTTTCCAGACCAAGTCCTGATTCCATGGTCACAGGTGGTGCTGAGGCCTCAGGAATCAGGGTAAATGCCCCAAGAAGAAGGAAGAGGGCACCTGGACAGATGTCAATTCTTATGACACAAAGACATTTATCTGTATGTGCTATCAGTTGGTGACACCCAATACCAGGGCTGCCAGGGACCAAACAGCAACCTACACTCTCTGACCTAGTTTAAATGGCAAGGATGACCCTTGCCCTGCAAAAGAGGTGAGGGCTGGGCCTTCTGGTCTTGGTGTTTATGTGTTGTACTCAGTTCTGGTCCAGACCCTTGGCTCTTTCTCCATGTTCTATTTTTCAGGTGAGGGACCAAGAAGCCTATGGAGTTTACCACTGGGACCACACTGACTTCTCTTTTGGCATCTGCATTAGTTATCTAATAGCTGCATAACAAATTGCTCTAAAACATAACAGCTTAAGACAACAAACATGCATTATCTTACAGTTTCTGTGGGTCAGGAATCCAAGCAGCTTAGTTTGATGCCTCTGCCTCGAGGCTCTCACAAGGCTGCAGTCAAGCCATTGCTGGGGTTGAAGCTCTCATCTGAAGGCTCCATGAGCATAGGGGGATGAGAGGGTGTCCCTTTCCAAACTAACTCATGTGGCTGTTGGCATTCCCATCCCTCTCTACAGGGCTGCCTTAGGGCCTGGCAGCTGGCTTCCCCCACAATCAGCGATCCAAGACATGAGAGCAGGAGAGAAAGACAGCACTGAAGATAGAAGCCCTACTTGTGTGTGTGTTTTTATAACGTGTGTCAGCAATGACATCACATGATTTCTGCCAGATACTATTTCTTAGAACTGAGTCAATTAGTCCAGCCCACATTCAAGAAGAGGGGATTACACAAGGTTGTGAATACCAAGAGGGAGGGAATCATCAACAGAGGCCTTTCTTAGAGGTTGCCTACCACACCTTCCATGCTTTGAGGTACTCTGGTAAATGCCACCCGATACAGAGAAAAAGCAATGCATTTGCGGGCATACATGTCAGGTCTTCACACATTTACAGTGCTGTTATTATTCCTGGGCATACAGAAAAACTAAATATTCATGAAACTGTGACAGAGAGCTCAGAATCACAGTACTGAACAAAGAAATTGCTCTCATTCTAGCAAATACGGAGTGTCACTTGATTGTTTTTAGAAGCTTGGGTGACATTCTCTCTACTCCCTTTGATGATCTCATTGCTTGCCTTAAGCAGAATGCACACTAAGGAATGACTTCTATCCCCAAATTGAAATGGGCAATCCCTCCATTAAGCGCCCACAAGAATGTGATGTAATAGAAATTTCAGAGAATTATAATTATTGATCTAATAATGCATTATTTCTCTGAGCAATATTACTTTCCTTACAAAGTACACTTTGTATTTACAATGTGCCATTAATAATCTCTTAATAGAAATCAGAACTAGCACACAACCCAACTGCAATATGGGGGATTTCAAGTTACTAGGAGAGTTTCCATCTCTGGGTAAGTCTGCCTTTGTGGCTTCCCACTAGGTGAACACAGACCTAAGGACCATTCCCCAGATGATCACTTTCCATCAGCTTTACAAGTTCCTTTCTGGACAAAGCTTTCACTCAAAGCTTTAGTAAAAGCTGGTCGCCTTTGCTTTAGTAAAAAGATGAGCTCTGGGGGCCTCCCCGGTGGCGCAGCGGTTGAGCGCTGGGTTGCGAAGCTGCCTGCGGCCTCTGCGGTGCCGGTTCGATCCCCGGCTGCTCCCCGGCCACCGGAGGAGGGTCCCACATGGCGCGCAGACCTCTCCTGCCGCCCGCTGCTCCCCTCAGCAGTGTCCTTCGGTCCTTCTGCCTGCTCTGCTCCCCGCTCTGGCTCTGGTGAATTCTCTCACCCTCCCGCGCTTCTGACTGTACCCAGTGCTTGTATAAACAAAAAACAAACAAATAAAGAAAGAAAGAAAGAAAACATGCCTCTATTAAAAAAAAAAAAAAATTAATGATGAAAAGATGAGCTCTGGAATGGGAGGTTCTGTGATGTGGCCAAAGTGTGAGTAGAAGCAGGACTGGAGGGAAGCCTGGGGAGAGGGGGGGGAAAGGTAGGGAAAGGAAAATTGTTGAGCCCTTACTTATGCCTTTGAACCACCTTTTAAAAAGGTCCCTGTTTTCCACAAGTTACAATGAAGCTAATGTTTGTTACGAAAGCCTGCCACTGCAGTTTCTAAGGTACTTTATTATTTATTTATTTATTTTAAACCACAGCAAAGGCTAACCCCGGCGTTACCCGTTTTTCTCCAGCGTTACACGATCAGCAATTCTCTAAAGACTGCCATTGAACTAAGTTGTTGCTATTTATCAAAAGCCAAAAAAAAAGAGTTGTTTTTTTTTTTTAAGTTGTTGTTTTTAACACGGTGAGCAAAATTATTTTGGGCAACGATAATTTCAGAATTATTATTGTTCGAAGCTCCTCTCCTAGGGACTCCACCCCACCCTCCAAGCCACTTTTGGCCCTTGATGAAACACAGAACACACCAGGCCCGGAGGAGCTCTGCGAGCTGAGTTAAAGGGAGAGGTGGAAATAGCGGGGGAGGATTAGAACAGAAACCATTTTGCATGCCCAACTTGGGCACAGAAATAGCCCCCTGAAGTGTGATGAACGGTAACTGTCCTGTGCACTTCTAACCAGTGCAAAGGCCGAGGGACGGGGCTACAAGCCTTTCGCGGGAAGGTGGGGAGCGGTGACCTGCGTTTCAGGGCCCGGCTTCGGGCATTAGTTGGCAAAACTGCACGCTGTCTTCTGACTTGAACTTCTAGCCTGCTCACCAGATTAAAACTTTCTCCCCCTCTCCTTCCTTTGTGGGGACGGGCGGGTGTGTTTCCCCCGGAATCCCGGTTCTCTGGGGCTCCCGACCCCCAACGCCACCCCCAGCCCCAGCCCCAGCCCCAGCCCCAGCCCCAGCCCCAGCCCCAGCCCCAGCCCCAGCCCCAGCCCGCGCCCAGGCTGCCCGCGCTTCCTCCGCGCGGCGGTGATCGGGCTGCAGCGAGGCCGCCCCAGGGGTGCGGGCGGGGCGGGCGGCCGCTCGGGAGGCTGCGGGCGCCCCCCTACCGCCGAGGTCGCGCCAGCAGGGGAGGCGGCGCCCCCGACCCCGGCCGCGCGGAGCCGGGGGCGCGGGCGGCCCGAGGGCCCCGAGCTGGGCGCGCCGCCGCGATCGCCGCTGGCCCCAGCCCGGGCCGCGCCGCGGCTCCGCGAGGAAGTGACGACGGCGCCGCCCCGAGAGCCACAAAGTTTGAGTCTGCGGGCCGCGCTGCTGCACCCCGCGCCGCCGCGCCCCGCGCCCTCCGGAGCGCGCCCGGATCCCGCGCCCAGGTGAGCCGCGGCCTCGGCGACCCCTCCGCGCCGGGGCTCGAACGCGGGGCTCGGGAGCGGCCCCCGGCCGGGGCTGGGCCGCCGGGCGGGCGGGGGGGGGGGCGGCCGCGCCGGGCGGCGTGCGGGGGGCGCTGCAGGGAGGGGGCTCCGCCGCGCGGTCGCTGGGTCCCCCCGGTCGCTGGTCTCTCGTGGGTCTCAAGACAGCCGAGGCTGCAGCCCGGCCACCCCAGGCGTGGTTTGCAAGTGGAGGGGGGAGGGAGGGGTGTCTGCGGTGTGTCCTCGGCTCGTCGCCCCGGGTCCCCCTAGCCGAGCGCAGCCGCCCCCCGCCCTCGCCCGGTGCTTCCCAGGGAAGCGTGCACTTCCTCCTCGCCGCCCTCGGTGAGGTCGCAGGAAGGAAGTTAAGGGAACTTTCCCCCCACTTCTCTTGGCTTGGCCCTCCAGGGTCGGCGAGCAGAGCGACTCTGAAGTTGGGGAAAACAACCCTCAGCGTTTCCAAAAAGCAAAACCAAATTCCCCCTCCCCCCAACCCCCTTTAAACAAATCCACTCCGACTCCCCCACCCTGTGCCCTCCCACACCACCTCCCGAACCTGACAGTAATCACTGAGGCCTAACACTTTGCAATTTAGCCATAAAAACTGTCAGCACACCCACGTACATATGTGAGTGTTTTCTATATAAAGCTCCAAACCCCGCTTCTAATGGACTCTGTGGCATCTCGTTCGTTTCTGTTTTCCAAAACTGCCAGGGCTGCAGGAATGTGCTTGGGAACTTTGATGGTGGTTCCCGCCACCCTCGGCAGCCTCGTGGCAGGGTTTTTTAAGAACAGCTGAGAAGTTTATGACATCCCTGCAAAGTAGTAACTCAGGGCCGGCTGGCCAGGCGGCTGGCGCCCTGGCTCCCTGGCTCCCTGGCTCCCAGGCTTAGAGGCTGCAACTGTAGCAGCAGCGGCAGGCAGTGGCAGGGACACGTTGGTGTGTGCAGGAATGTGTTTCCGTGCCGTGGAGACTCCGAGATAGGATGTCTAGAGGCTGAATGGTGCAGTTTCTAGCAGCAGCTTCCTGCCGGCCTGTAATTGCAGCGTGATTGCACAGTCAGGCATTGTTGGCGTGGATGTTTATGCACTGGCTATTGTGCAAGACCTCTGGCAGTGAACAAAACGCAGATTTGCATTGCAAATGCCCAGGACACTTCAAGGCCTAGCTGCAGTCTCCAAGTTCTTTTTGGCCTTTAACCTGAGCTATAGGTGATTTATTTCTTTGCCTCTCCCTTAACCTTGGACAATTTGCCAATCGCCTGAGGAGTGGAGTGGACACAGGAGGGCAGGGTCCCTCCACTCCCACCTTAGACAGCCTGAAAATGATCACAGGAGCTGTACCCGTATTTGTGGCTGTAGAAAATGTGGGATGATGTCAGCAGGAGAAGGTGATGGGAGATGGCTATCAACCTCCCTAACTGGGAAAGCCACTTGAATTACCAGCGTTGCACAATGGTAGGATTGGAGCCTGGTTGCAAAGAGGACAGGCCAGACATGTGTGACAGAGCTGGCCAGTTAGACTTTGAGCCTTGAAGTGTCAGCTGCAGGAACTTACTAGGTAGGTCCTGATACCTTTATTGTGTTCTGGGCAAAGGAAAAAGTGCTGGGGCTTTGAGACTGAGTGTCTGTGATGGTGTCTGGGTGGGGGTGGAGGCGGCAGTGGAGTGACTCATGGACATTTCGTCAGAGGAGCCCCAGGCCCATTCCTGAGTAAGGCCTGCCACGCAGACCAGGGCTGGGGTCCCACACCTACTGAGCTGTTGTAGGGGAGCAGAGGGGAGCCAAGTGTGTCAATGTAAAAAGAAGGCAAGCAGGTTTTCCTTGGGGTCTCAGAGGTGGCTAACTTTAGTAGAGGGATTGAAAACACCCTCATAAAGCAGGTATTAGAGGCTTGCAGGCCTTTCTTGTCACATTCCAAATCTCAACCCAGCCTCTCCCTGCCGGTGGTGGAAGACTTGCAGTGCCGCACTCAGCTGTGCTGACAGTGATGTGGGGCTTGCCTCTCTGCTTAAGGTGCAGATACTGACGACCCTGGCTGCTGGAGCTCTCCCCTGCCTGGCCTTCTCCCCAACCAAGTACTGAATTTCACCTGGAGAGAAAATGCTGCTTTGCAACCTCGTGCCGGCTGTGTGTCACAGGCACAGTGATCACAGTGACTAAAACAGTAGTGCACAGTCCCTGGCAGATATCTCTGTGTTTCCAGAGACTCAAGGACAAGCATGTGAAATCAGGACATTTTTGGAAAGTTTGGGATGTACAGACACAGTTGCCACAGGGGAATAAGGTTTATAGCAAAAATACCCCTGTCGAAGGAATTCCCATGCATTGCACAATCCTCTTTTTTTTGTTTTCTTGTTTTTTTTTTAATGCAACTTTATTTATTTATTGTGTAGAAGAATTGGGGTGTAGGCCAGAGGTGAGGGTGTGTGTGTGAGAGAGAACCCACCAGAGACAGAGTGGGGAGCAGAACAGGCAGATTTACTGAAATACATTGCTCAGGGGAGCAGCAGGCGAGACAGGAGAGGTCTGCTGTGCCACCTATGGGTCAGCTCCCTGGCTAAGGATCGAACTCAGGCCACAGCAGTGATAACGCTGAGACTTAACCCCTAGGCCACCTGGAAGGCCCCCACAATCCCGTTTTGGGTACTTTTTGCTGAACTTCACTGTCAACGTCCTTTTAGCTATGTGGCCTGACCAGGGCTGCTTTAGCAGGGCCTGCTGGTCCCCAGTACAAGTCTCTAGGGGGAGGGAAGAGGAGTATTCTCTTCTGACCCCAAAGAAAAGAAAGTTTTGAATTTGCAATTCTTGGTGTTCTCTTAGAACAAAGATCCTCGAGGAGTATAAGTGTGAGAATAGAGGGGAGGCAGGGATCCCTGCAAAGGCCAGAGAAAGAAGGTAGCAGATTCCCTTGAATTGTGGAGCAGTGGCCTGCCCGTATGCCCATATCTTCAATTCACCCTGGCTGATTTTATGTATAACTCAGGCCCTTCTCCTGACTTGCTCAGTTTTGCCTCTGCAGCCACAGAGCTTGCCCTGCAGTTGTACACAGCCCAGTTTAAGACTGGAAACTTAATCCTGACTTCCACTCCCACCTTACGTAAATGCTGATTTATGGCTTGAAGTGTTGCCGGATTCACAGCCCCTGAGCTGCCCTGCCTGCTGCCTTGCTATGCACAATTAGAAATAGTATTGAAAAAGTTCCAGGTCAAAACTTGACAGATTAAAAAAAATCATTTTATTGTTTTAAGAGGAAAAAAAGCACTGGAGGTGATTAGGGAGCTTAGCAACTCTGGCAGAAACCTCAAGGTGCCATGAGAGGCAGATGAAGTCCCCTACAAGAAGTGATCTTAGAATGGAGACCTTTCACACTCTCCAGACCCCATATTTATATTTTTATTCATCTGCCTCCTCCTGGCTGCCCCACTCCCTGTGCCACAACCCCATTTTTTTGGCATCACAACTAATCTCCAAAAAAGGAAGCAGAACACCCCCAGCCAAAAGAGGGCATTCCAGGCTCTTAAGAAAGTGCTGCAGTTTTCCAGATGCCTGGCAGTTCTGCCCTACAAATGTTTCCTTCTTGAAAATGTGACCTCTTTATTTCTCCTTCTCACTGAAGCATCTTTTTGTGAGACTCTTAAACCTTTTTTTCCTCGTCTACATGACACAGAGCAACTGCTTTATGACTTTCTGTCTCAAGTGCCACTTGAAAAATACACAGGGCTTTGAATAAGCGTGGGATAAAGGGAACCTCTGTAATCTCACTTAAAATGCCTGTTTGCAAGGGCCACCCTCCTGCTCAGCAACCTTCAGTGGCTCCCCACTGTCTGCAAGGTAAGGAGCAAACTTCCAGGTTGGCAATCTAGCTTTCCACGAGGGGTCTGGCCTCTGCAGCTCTCCTTTGCTCTGACCTAGTGACCCGCTCTATGTGTTTGTCCAAACAACTGGTGGCAAACATTCCTACCTCCCATGCTTCCCCAGAAGTCTGCAATGCCTCCCTTTTTCTCTCTTCCACTTGGCTCATTCTTGTTCCTCTTCCAGGCCTGTTCATGTTGCCTGCCTCAAAAATTTCCCCTGTGCCTCCCCAATGGGACTCCAGGAACATTCATGGGAGCCCTGTGCTGAAGAAAACCTTGAAACTGGGTCTAAAGATTTTTAGCTTCTCTGATCGTACTCTTCATTCAGCTTCTTAATGTGCCTTTGGGTGGATAAATAGCACCACTTTTCAGCTAAATGGGAGGTGCCTGTTCTGTGTATCTTTGTATCCTTGGGCCTGGTGCCCCACTCATAGCAAGTCTCAGTAAGTATTTGATGAAAATGAGGATGAGAAGGAGGAGGTTGCAAATGGCAGTGGATGTCAGATACTGTCTGCTCTCACATAGGTACATATACCCAAGCCAAGCACCCAGGAAGGACCATGGTTCTGGGTCTTCATTCTGAACATTCGCCCATTACCCTGCTGGTCAGTCTGGTATGTCCTGGCTTTGCACCTCATTGCTCAGCTCCATTTCCAGCAGCTCCTCCCCTTGCGAGTCATACAACATCTGTCTAGCTTTGGCACTGGCACCTCCTTGTCCTGATTTGGACCTAGTTGATCTGCCCCACGATGTCCTATGCCCAAGCACTGGTTCTCAGGGGAGCGTGTTTGTTATCCGTGTTGGCTTGGCCTTCCAAGGGAACCAGACTGATAGAAGGGGTAGGACTGGAAAGGGTTGGGTCAGCTCTCAGGCCAGCCTTGTGAGGAGGGCACACAGATGCTTCCTGGTTGGCTGCAGGTTTGTTTTGCCCAAACAGGTATTGAACCTGTAAAATTAGGCTAACCTATAAAACTGAGTCTTGGGGAGATCCTCGCCAAAGCCTACTTGACTGGGAGCATCTGTTGTCTCCACCCTGTTCTCACGCTGTTAATCTCAACCTTGTCATATAAACTAGATTCTTTCATTTTTAACTGAGATATAATTCACATAACATAAAATATACCTTATAAATGAGATTCTTTAAAATCTTTGTTTTACTTAAAAATAAAATCTGGTAGATTCTCCCCTGTCCCCTTCCCCTGATTTCTGCCCCCCAAAAGTTCTAAAATCAAAAGAGACAATTACATTGTGTAAAAAGTAAGTCTCAAAAATAATCCCAACACAGACAAGGGATTACTATCATCTAATACACACCTAAATGGAGTAGAATTATAAAAATAAACCTCTAACGTCAAGGGAAGGAAGATCTTAAAAAAGATACAAAAGCAGAAGTCATAAGAAAATATTGATGAATTTGATAACATAAAATTTTGAAAAAATAAATTTCCCATCTTTTAATGTTTCCTTTTTCTTTAGTCTTTTAGCGTTCTGTCTTAGGCATGTCCAGTCACTATCAGCTGTGCTTTCAGCTACAGCCTCGGAAGATAGA
This sequence comes from Talpa europaea, assembly GCF_964194135.1. Taxonomy (NCBI): domain Eukaryota; kingdom Metazoa; phylum Chordata; class Mammalia; order Eulipotyphla; family Talpidae; genus Talpa; species Talpa europaea. Next base: position 99,563,184 of record NC_140075.1, on the reverse strand, counting down.
AGAAAATATGAATATATAAACTAGGGCTGGCTTGCTGTGCACAGGGTCCTAGGTTCTGAGTTTCTCACGTCAGGTAGCTTGTGGATTGTTCTGTATCCGTGCATGTAGGGCTGCCTCCTTTTTTCCATGGACTTAATTATTCCCCACTGCCTGAAAATGCCGTCGTTTATTAGACTTGTCTCCCACTGCCAAGCATTTGGGTTCTTCCAGTTTTTTTCTCTTACGTACAGTGCTGCGGTTAGTATGTTGAATTCTCTTTTAGTTGAAAACTCTTGATGAATACGTATAGGTGAAAATGAGGCACATTGAAAACTCTGCATTCAGTAAGTCAATATTTTCTAGAATCTGCTGTTTCACAAAATAGTCAACTTTCAAAACTGGGTAGGACTTCAAGGATTGTTATCATGCAACCCCTGTTTTATAATAATGGCTGTAACAGTATATCAGAGAATCCTTAGGTAAAGAATTGAAAGATGGGAGGGACACCTTTGGTAACTGTCATTTTAACTAAGGTTCAGAGAGGTTAAGGGACTTCTTTAAGGTCACAGTTTTGTTTTGTTTTTTAATTCTTTTTTTTTTTAAGATTTATTTATGCATACAAGAGCTGGGGTGTAGCCCAGAGGTGCGGGGGATGGGGGTGGGGTGGGAGGTAAGAGGATTCACCAGAGACAGAGTGGGAAGCAGAACAGGAGGGTCTACTGAAATACACTGTTGATGGGAGCAGCCAGTGAGGCAGGAGAGGTCTGCTGCCCCATGTGGGTCAGCTGCCTGGCTGGGGATTGAACTCGTGCTGCAGTGGCTGTGGATAGCTTGATAGTGCTGTCTTTAACGCCTGTGCTACCTAGGAGGCCCATGGTCACAGTTTTTAATGGAAGAGTCAGGGCGCAAAGCAGCATTCCATTTCCTCTTCCCATCATGTATTGGTCATCTCAGTCATTATAATGATCAGTTCCAGCATGTCTGTAAACCAAGGATTCCATCTCTTTAGTTTTTTCAAAGTAGCACGCAAAGATTTAAAAAGAAGAAACAGAAAACAGAGGTGGAGGAAAGATCTTTAAGAAGAGAGTGGGCTGCTTTTTAAATAGGTTTCTTTTCATTTTCTTTTCTTTTCTTTTTAAAATTTATTTATTTATGCATACAAGAACTGGGGTGCAGGCCAGAGGTGTGGGGAGGTGAGAGGATTCACCAGAGACAGAGCGGGGAACAGAACAGGCAGATGGACTGAAATACACTGCTGAGGGAGCAGAGGGCGAGTCAGGAGAGGTCTGCTGCGCCATGTGGGTTGTTCCCTGGCCGGCTGGGGATCGAACTCGTGCTGCAGAGGATGCGGATTGCTTCACAGTACAGTGCTTAACCCCTTGCGCCACCAGGGAAGCCCACCCAATTGTCTCTTGAGGGACCCAGGAGGTGGCCTAGGAACACAGATTCAGCAACTCTTGAAAGCCCAGTTCATACGGGGCTGGCGTACTCACCAGGCACCTACGGCACAGCTTCTGTGCTCTTAAGACTGCCCGTGGCACAATGAGGGATACCAAAATGGGGTCCACCTCTCCTGTGGTGGGAAGCCTTGCAGTCCAGCTTCTGATGTGGCTTATATCCAGAGGGAAAAAAAACTGACTTGGGGATCTGTCAGGAGAATAGAATTTGGTGAAGTTGCATTTTCTGGCATTAAGTTCTAAAGTCAGGTGGAAAATAAGAATATGGTCAAGATTAACCTTGAAAAGTCCCTTAGGAGCGCACCAGGTAGGCAGTAGACCTACTGGCTTTTATTACTTTAAGTTCATCTTAGCCTGTCCATCTCATTCTGGAAGAAGCTGGCTTGAATTTGAGGGCTGTGTGATCTGAATCTGTATTTCACTCCGCTTGCTGAGATGCTTCCATTATGGTATCTCTGAGGCATCAGGTAGCAAACTCTGGGCTCTTAGCCCAACTTCATCCCCAATAGATAGCAGGTTCGTAAGTTAGGAAATAACCACTTGAAGTTTAGCAAGAGAGGCGCTTAGAACAGGTGTTCATGGAGTGGGCTTTAACTATAGTTGTATCTCCTAGGATATCAGAGGAGGGACTTAGGCTTGGGGTGACCTGTTCTTGGCATGGAGCTGGGAGAGGGCAGTGCTCATGTGTAGTGGTCACTTCCCTCTCCTCTTCCCTGCCCTGTCTCCTTCCCAGTCTCCCTAAGGCGGGCCATTGTAAGAGGCCGTCAGGGAATGGACAGCATCCACTGTGGCCCTCCATGTGCTCTAGGACAACTTGCAAGCCAACAGCCACTCCTGACCCCACTTGCACTTGCACTAGAGGTGATGAAAGGTTTGGAATTTCCACTGCCATGTCTCCAAGGAGGCTGTGCTGAACTATCTGGCTGGCTTTTAGGATCTAACCTCCCCTGTTAGGGAGCAAGAGAAAACTGGCCATAGCAGCGGCAGTGCTACCCACTGCTGTTTACAGGGTGCTTTCCCTCATGTTCTTCATTATTTTAAAAGATTTATTTATTTATGCAAGAACCAGGGTACAGGCCAGATGTGCAGGAGGGTGAGAGGATTCACCAGAGACAGAGTGGGAAACAGAACAGGCAGACTGATGAAATACACTGCTGTGGGGAGCAGCGGGCGAGACAGGAGAGGTCTGTCTTGCCATGCGGGCATTTCCGCGGCTTTTGGGGATTGAACCGGCACTGCAGAAGCGGAGGACAGCTTCACAGCGCTGTGCTCAACTGCCTGCATCACCAGGAAGGCCCATGTTCTTCATTTTCACTCATGCTACATACAATTATTTAGCCTCTACTCTGTGCGTAGCGCTGTGCTAGGTACTGTGGATACGGAGATAAAGAAGATTCAGCCTCCCCCTTCCCAGATGCTCATGGACTGTGAGGGAGACAGGTGCAAAAGCAAGAGCAGTTAAAGTGCCGTGGTGTCAGCATGAGAGTGTCCAGGGGGCAAGAGGACCTGCCACTTCTGCCAGGCCAGAAGAGAGAACTGTTGCGGCAGGTCTAGGATGGCCCCAGTGCCTTGCATGGTACCTGTGCTTGATGAGTGCTGTGGAATTTCTGGAGGAGCTGATGTTTGAGCTCAGTCCTGAGTCCTGAGAAACAAGTAGGCGTCCACCAGGTGGCAAAGGGATTCAGGGCATTCCAGTCACAGGATGCCACTCAGGCAAGACCTGAAGTGGAGGCGGGACATAAGGCAGTCGCTCTGGGAGCTGTAAGTAGCAGGATGTGATGGCGCCCTGGCGGAGGGGCTGCTGCAGAGAGCAGGCAGGGCCCAGGTCACAGGCCAGCCATTGGTGTCATCTTACCCTGAGGGCAGTGGGAACCACTGAGGACTGACATGTGTGTGTGTGTGTGTGTGTGTGTGTATGTGTATGTGAAAGAGAAAGAGAGGGAGAGAGAGAGAAGAGGGGGGTGACCAGATCTTTTTGAAAGACCATTCAGTTACAATGTGCAGGACTGACTGGAGAGAGGGGAAGATGGACAGCCGAGACCAGGGGGCAGTAAGGGAGATCCTTGCCATCTTCCAACATGATGGGGCTGTCTGAGCCAGAGAGGTGGAGGAGGAAAAGTTGAGTTAGGGAGGTGTCAGGGAGCTGGTGGACAGACTTTGAGGTCCAACCAAATGTATAGAGCAAGAGAAGAGTTGAAATGTTTGCTGAAGTTTCTGCTTGAGACAGAGGAGGAGGAGCAGATATTAGGGGAGCAAAATTAGACTGTGAGTCTCACTTTGAATGTGTTGACTTGAAAGTGCCTGTGGGACATCCGAGGGAGATACTTATCAGACAGTTGGACATTTGTGTCTGAGGTAGGAGAGCCCCAAGAGATAGCAATGGGAGGCTGTTGCTGCCATGTGAATTCTCAACAAGCTGCCCCAAATAAACATATAATGCAAGTAAAAATCACCACTCATAGTGCAGCTACAGCTTCAGGACAAGTTGCAACAAGCACGATTACCTCCCTGTAGCCCCCTGTGGTTATCGGACATTCTGGAGAAGACATTTGGGACTCACCAGAACATAGAAGGCAGCTGAAACTAGGGAGCTTATAGCATCACCCACAGAGAACCTATGTAGGAGGTGAGGGGATCGCCATTTAAGGGGTATGATGGAAGAGTAAACAGTGGAAACTGAGAAGGAACTGATGGTGAGGAAGGAAGAAAACCAGGAGGCATGGTGTCATAGAAGCCAAAGGGGAGAGGACTTTGCATTTTATGAAAACTGGGTCTGTGATTTTGTACACCCACTGCAGCACATGGCACATGGAAGTTCCTTCACAAGTGTGTTCAAGCTTGAGTTGAAATTGGTCATTTGATCATTGGAAACACCAAGAAAGAGAAGACCGAAGAGAGGGACTGACTTTGGAAGTAGGAGGTTGTTAGGGCTTGGCCATAGGGGCCTCTCAGTTGATTTCCGTGGTACACTACAAATGTAACAGGCCCAGGTCCAGGTGACACGTGCAGGTTCTAGTGCTCAGGTCTCCTGACTCCTGGTGTACCTTTGCCTGACCTGGAAGATAAATAGGGACGAGTCCAAGGGATTTGATGCCTTTAATTTCTAGATTAATTAATGCCCTAAACTAGGACATCAGGTCTGTCCCTGATCAGACCTAGGGACAGGTGGTTGTATTCAGCATTTATGGCTTTTGCCCATATTTGTGATTACTAGGTGGTTGTGACAGTCTCGGATGGGACTCTTTTAGATTAGACTCTTTTCACAGAAGACAGTAGCTTGAGCAAAGATACTTAAGGCTCACCAAAGGTGCTGGTGTGGGGGTAGGAGGGCATGCTTGGGTTAGTATAGGTTTTGGGTCTGCAAATGGCAGAAGCCGACTCTGGCTAAATTAAGGGGAAAGGAATGTGTTGGAAGGCTAGCTGGTGGCCATCTGAATATCCTGGAAGACTGGAGAGCGATGCTCAGAAATTACTCGGGACCCATGGGAAGATGGTAACTGGAACTGAATCCAATGTGCCGATGCTGCTGGCCTGGCATGCCTTCTGCCATCTGGCTTGGATGCCACCATTCCTCCAGAATGGGTCTAATTCTCCCTGCCTTTTTGTGCCACTCAGTGCAGAGGCAGAGCCCACACTGAGCCTCTGGTTGGCCAGTCTAGTCACATGCCCATGTTCTCAGTGTTGGGCGGCCTGAAGTGCAAGGCTCTGGAGGCTGTGACTGCCCTAGTGGCAAGTGGTGCTCTGCTTCCCCCAGGACTCTCAATACTGGGTGCCTGAAAATTGGGGATGGGTGCATGCACCAGGTGGACAACTGCCCCCCATAAAACCAGTGCCCATTCCGGCCCTTAGGCTGGGATAATGGGGTAGTGGTGGACATGGGAGGAGACAGGGCAAACCCCTTAGGGCACTGAAAATAACCTTTCCATCTTAATCTCTTTGGACATCTTTTTGAATCCTTTTGCCTCCAGCTAAACCTCAGAATTCTTATATGCTCTGGAAAGCTGAGCATTTCATTAAGTAGTGGATTTCTCCTCTGGAATCTGAATGATTGCAGTGGAAAAGAGAGGTCATCCCAGCCTCTGGATCCTCCCTGCACATTTGATTCCACTTCGAATACTTCAGCGCTGCCTTGTGAGGACAGAGGCCAAGGCTTGGCTCTCTCTGGCTAACAGTTACAGCTTTATTCTGTGTCTGCTCTGCGTTGGGCAAGACCCACAGGGATATGAGATATTTGGGAAGTGCTACCTTGCTTTTCAGATTGAAGGGCAGCATTTCAGCTTCAGGCTTGGTGTGTGGAATGGTGAGGTTCCTGGCGCCCAAGCTGCTGTTAAGGCCGCAGGCCCAGGCACCTCTCCAGTTCAGAAGATGTCAGCCTAGTTAAGATGTTCTGCCCAGTGTCCTGCTTCAGAGAGGGAGCTGAGGAGATAGGACCTCATCTCTGGGACAGCATCCCCTGTCATATCCCTGCCCAGGGTTCTTGTCCATATAAGGGAGGGTTAGTTAGGTGATTGCCAGCTTTTACCCTCTGATCCTTTAGTTATAACTCTGAAGCAAGGGCACCTTGGAAATTTTGGCCACTCAGTTCCAATAACCTTAGATAATGGAATTGATGTCCTAAAAGGAAAAATAAAAAAATGCAATTTTGATAACTGGATTTTGGCTGTCAGCATTTCAAGTATCTTTTCCCTGGTGTCTTGAAGAGGGAAGTTGCTGCCTACCCAAAGCTGGGTGTATCGTGGACTAGGTCCTTGGAGCCTGGACTGGTGGTAGTTCCTGGGGTAAAGTCTTGGTGATAGATGTAAGGTCTGGATGTCCCTGGCAGGGACGGAGCAAGGTGGTTCTGTTTAGGGTGACTCTGGCATGGTCTACACTAACTTGCCCATTTTTGTCCAGATGAAATGAAATTGAGTCAACAGCAGCATTGAGGCGTCAAGTCTTGAAGGACCTTGAGGAGTTATTTTACTAGAACACAGCTTTGATCACATCACCCATCTTAAAAACCTTTGAGAGCTGCCCAAGTCCTGTAGGAGAAGCCTCACTTTCCCTGAACGGCACACAGTACCCTCCTGGAGTCCCAGCCCACTTCCCCGCCTCCTCTCCTGCCACTCCCGTGTCCCTGGCAGGCCCGGCCTTTGTGTTCTCTCTGCACTTAGACACACTTTCACACCTCTGTCTTTGAGTTTTGTTGTTCCCTCTACCTGGAATGTCCTCTCTGCCCTTTTCCTCCTGGCAGACACCCACAGATCCAACCAGGAGTAACCTGCTGCCTTTCTGAGTTACCACCTTCACATTTCTGTGACTGAACTTCCCCACTGAAAGCAATGGCATTAGCTGCAGGTGTGCCTGGCGCCTAGAGCTGTGTCTGGCGCATAGTAGGTATGAACTGGAAGGGCAGCCTGAGGGAGCAATGGGCAAGCCCAGGAGCAGGCCTGGGTGAGGCAGACAGTATGGGGTTGGTGAGCTGTAGTCTTCTCCTGCTGATGCTGACACTACCTTGGTGGCTTGACTGTTTTTCTGAGCCTTCCAGGCAGACCCCGGAGAGAGGAGGAAGTAGCTTAGAGATATCAGGCCTAACACTTGGGTCCCCCTCACCTAAGGAGGGCTCTGAGGACGCGTCTATGACCAGGAGCTAGTTTATAGTTGGAGACTTCCTCTCCCACTGGGCCCTACCCTTGAAGGATAGATACTGCTTGTTCTTAGAGTACCCCTTGGTTTTCATGCCCAGTGCTGTCTGCTGGCATTGCACAGAGGGAGGGTGAGGGGGAACACCATGAGAGAAGAAATAGAGCTTCTTTAAAATGAAAGTCCAGGGCCTCCCTGGTGGCGCAGGTGGTTGAGCGCAGTGCTGTGAAGCTGTTCGCAGCCTCTGTAGTGCGGGTTCGATCCCGGCCGGCTGGGGAGATACCCACATGGCGTGGCAGACCTTTCCTGTCTCGCCTGCTGCTCCCCTCAGCAGTGTTTTTTGGTCAGTCTGAATACGCATGAATAAATAAATCTTAAAAAAATAAAATAAAATGAAAGTCCAGGGGCCTCCCTGGTGGTGCAAGGGGTTGAGGCACAGCACTATGAAGCTATCAGCAGCCACTGCAGCACAGGTTCGATCCCTGGCTAGGGAGGTGACCCACATGACACAGCAGACTTCTCCTGTCTCGCCGCCCGCTGCTCCTCTCAGCAGTGTATTTCAGTAAACTGTCTGTTCTGCTCCCCACTCTGTCCTTGGTGAATCCTCTCACCCACTGCATCTCTGGCCTGCACCCCAGCTCTTGTATGTATAAATAAATAAATCTTTAAAAAATAAATAAAATAGGGCCTCCCTGGTGGCGCAGTTGTTGAGCACTGGGCTGCAAAGCTGCCCGCAGCTTCTGCAGTGCCGGTTCGATCCCCGGCCACTGGCGAGAGTCCCACATGGCGCGCAGACCTCTCCTGCCATGCCTACTGCTCCCCTCAGCAGTGTATTTCATCAGTCTGCCTGTTCTGCTCCCTGCTCTGGCTCTGGTGAATTCTCTCACCCTCCCGTGCTTCTGACTGTACCCAGTGCTTGTATAAATAAATCTTTAAATAAATAAATAAAATAAAATAATAAAATGAAAGCCCAGTTCAGTTGGTCACCAGCCAGTCAGATAGGCTGTGGCTCTTCCTGTTGGAGGGGGAAGAGGAACAGCTCCTCCTGACACTGACTGCAGGGTATAGTGGGAGCTCCAAAGCAGCACTTGGGGTCTCAGTTTATTTATAAAATTAGAAGCTTACACTCCATGTGGTTCTCTCCTGCTGGAAAATTCTATGAGCTTATGAAAGAGTCTGGCAGGTGGTGCATCTGTGGTGCATCACAGTGGGACCTGGGTTACCACTCAAAGCCATTCCTGGCCTAGAGAAGTTACCTGGGGTCTTCCTGCCACTTAGAGGGTGTTGTGAAATGGCATCTTTCCTTTTTGAAAGATTTTCTTTCTTAAAGTCTAGTGACCCTGAGGGCTCATGTGTCAAGGTCTTCTTGAGTATTGGCAAGTAAATTGCTCATGCTTGCAAAGTATGTTTCTAGAACGTAAAAGCATATAGTATTTCTAAAATCTCTTCTAGGAGCCCATTGAAGTATGTTTTTGTTCTTGGCCCTGAGAGATAGGTGCCAGGGAAGCTGGGTGGCGAAGTGAGTTTGATGTCCAGGGAGACACTGGCTTGTTTGGGGAGGAACAGCACGTGGGATCTACCTCTACTGTCTCCGCTGGGGCCTGCTCTTCTTTCTCTGTCCCTCACAGCCCTCTGCCTTCCTACCCTCATCTCCCTGTTTTACCTCACCCCTCCTCAGCACGTCAGTTGAGCTACCTCCAACATCCGTTCAATCACAGGTGTATACTTTAGATGTCCCACCCACTGGGGAGTTGGGAAAAGTGAATTTAAGAGTAGACCTTGATTGGAAGCATTGGGAGATGTCAGGAAAACTACTTTGGAAAGTAGACAATCCAGATAATTCATGCAGAACAATGTATTTTTGAAATATAAAATTGACGTTACTAAAAATGTTAATTTCTTAGTGTTACTCTTGGGAATTTATTTTAAGGAAATACTTCTAAAGAAGAAAAGGACTATATGCACAAAACTATTTATAGCAACATTGTTTGCAATAGCAAAAGAAATATAAACAGTCTAAATATTCCTCATCACTATATAATTCATGGTTCCTAACTGAGTAGAATAGTGTGCCACTGTTAAATTAATGTAATATGATGAATTTTGATGAAAAATGACTTTTTTAGCAGGCAAAATTGCGTATATAGTTAATCCGTGCATAAATATTGATTAAATTGGCCATGGTAGCAATTGACCATTAGGTAAATACTGGATTTAGGTGAAGCAGTTAGAGAATACTTACGTGTTTGAAATTGCTTTAGTAATATATGTGGTATATATACTTTTTTTCTTAAAGACCTTAACATATCAAAGACTTTGGATCTAGGTGGGAAGGAGGCCAGGGGGAGGAACTCCAAGCCTCCCATCTGTTACCATGGGGGAGGATGGAACTGTCTTATCAGCCACCTGCACTGCAGGGGCTGGAGAATTCAGATTGGCTGAGTCTTTTTAGTACTGGGAGGCCTGACTTCACAGGCTGGCTAGCAGTGTAACAACAGGGCTGCCAGTGTGGACTCTGCCTGGTGCCAGGGAGCCCCAAGTGGCCTCAGAGCCCCAGACATGTCTGCATCTGGGTTTCCAGGGAACCAGCACAGCAAGCACTCCTGGCCCTAAAGCTGGGCTCGGAGCCATCCACTCACCTCGAGGCTGCCTGGTCAGAACCCCGCCACAGGGCCAGGCAGCTGGTTCTTTTCTAGTTCAAACAGGCTGTAGGGAGGATGTGTTTTGCAAACTGACCTCCTGCAGCCCTGCCTAACCCAGGTGGATATCTAGTGTCTTGGGTACTTACAGTGTTGCACAGATTTATTATAGTACTGAAACTATAGAGTTGCTCTTTAGTGGAGCCTCATAAAACTCACCCTGTTGATCCAGACTGCCCCTGGCTTATCGGGCAAGGCTCTCTGAGCCCCCATCATGCCATGAGCTCTGCTGGGACTTGCAGCTGCTGGTATGGCCCTGTGGCTGAGCAGCTGACCCTCTTTTGACCACCTTCTCTTTATCTCTGGCATCTCAGAACCCTGGCTTTCCTGGTGTGTGGCCTTCTCAACCCCCCCCCCTCCCCCCGGTTTACCTTTCTGCATGTGTACCCTTTTCTTAGCAGAGAACTTTCTGGTCATGTAGAGTGTCTGTTCAGGAGTCCCATGATCATCCTTTTCCTGTGATCAGGGCGATTCAGGGCAGGAAATGGAGCTCCTTGGTGCTGTTTGGAGTCCTGAGGTGGGTGGGAGCCCGAGAGCTCTGGGCAGGCGGATCTTGCACCGGCAGGTTAGAACCTGCTGAAACAGAAGCCACTGCAACAAAACATGTGTGGAGGGATGCCCAGGCCCTGCTGGAGCTCCAGTTATCCCAGGCACATAGCCACTAAGGCCAAGTTCTAGAACTGTCAAAGATTTGAAGCTTCTTGTTCGGAGATCAGACTGGAGTAGGGCCCTGTGGCTGGAAGTTTGCTGTGTCAGAGATAAAACAGGAAAGCACACAGGCTCAGGGCTTGTCTGGATACTCACAGGGGTACTCAGGCCAGTTTCACATCTTCCACAACACATGCCTGCGAGTGTTGGGAGGTAGGGTGGGGAACATGCATGGGTTTCCTGAGCACGTGGTCTTCATTCCCAAATGCCACGGCCCATCCCTATACCCTACAGAGACCTCAAGCCTCCTCCAAAGGGATCCTTCCTGGTGGTGTATTAACTGACACAGAATCTAAGTAACAAACTGTCTTCCTGAGCCCAGGACCCAGCAATAACTGCTCATCTCAGTTCCCTAATTTAGAGACCACGTGCGTGCCCCAGGGTTGTCAGCAGCTCAATTTCTTGAAGCTTGAAACACATTTCCATAGAAACAATGCTATAAATGGTGGTTGGGTTCCTAGGCTAGCCCACAAAGAGCCCTGGTGTCACCTCCGAAGTTGCTGAAATAAGATATTAGTAAAATTGAGAGCACAAATGCAAGCCCTAAGAGTAGCACCAGGACCTTGGAGGTTTAAAGGTGTTGGCTTATTTCTGTAACTGTGTTTCTTGGCCAGGGGTGCCTTAGAGAGCTCTTCTGATAAGGGAAGTTGTGGGCCCTGCCCCTACCCACAGTCATACTTCTCTTCTCCCAGTTTATATTTCTTCTTTCTTCTTCATCAAGCCAGGAGCCTGAGCCTACTTGTCCCCTGGGACCTGAGCTGGGTATTTTTATGATAAGGAAATGCTATTCAATAGGTATCAGTATTGTCGTCATCATCCTCATTTAAATTATCTTTAAAAAAAAAGATTTTATTTATTTATTTTTGCATAGAAGAACTGGGGTATAGGCCAGAGGTATGGGAGGTAAGAGGATTCACCAGAGAGAGAGTGGGGAACAGAACAGGCAGATTGAATGAAATACACTGCTGAGGGGAGCAGCGGGTGAGACAGGAGAGGTCTGCCGAGCCATGTGGGTAGCTCCCTGGCTGGGGATTGAACTTAGGCTGTCATGGTGGTAGCACTGAGACTTAACCTCTAGGCCACCAGGGACGCCCTAAACTGTCTTGATTAACTTAACAAACTATTACATCTTCAGAATTACCTGATTCTGCTAATGTTCTTATGAAAGTTTTAACCGTTTATGTAAGTTCACCTTTACATATTTCTTTGTACTGATTTTGTCACCTAACAGTATTTCAATAGTGGTTTCATCACATCATTTTCCATGTTTCAGTCTTTCATCTTTCATTCTGTTACCATACTATACCATCATCTGTTCTGAATGGACTTCAATTATGGGGGGTCTGTAGTCCCGTGCTGTGAGCATCTTCTGTAAAACTCCTCTGTGGAGGTATTTTAGATTATTTTATGGAATCTAAGCCCCCAACTATAATTACCTGGTCAGGGTTTCAAACTTGTGCAACACAGTGCCAAGTCCCATTCTAGAAGGTCTGAATGGTTTATAATGGCCCAGCAATGTGGGGGCAGCTGTTTCCTGGTGGCCTTGCGACCAGCAGCTTTCTTGTTTGACTTACTTATTTTCACATTGACTCGTCCCGTAATGGGTCCTTAAAGGCGTTCTGGTTTGCATATCTTAAATTGCTGCTGAGACTTGTACGCTTTTTCTCTTGATGCTTGACTGTTTGCATTCCCTCATGTGTCAAACTGTGATCCTCTCCTGTGACTGCAGAGACTCTCTTCTTACATTTACCTCCGTGAACCACTGCTGTGTTGGCAGACACCACGTCCTGCCTCCTCACATGCTCCCTCCTGCCCATGAGGGCCCCTACCCCTCTACCAGGACTCCCTCATCACCACACCTACCCGGTTTACCCCAGTGCCTCTGGCTCAGCCCTTAGCTTGACTGGGGTTGATGCTGTGGGTGGAGGGTAGGGTGGAGCTTGGGATAGAGTGAATGTGAAGGACAGACACTGGGGTACTGTAACGGAGGCAAAAAGGAGGTAGATGCAAGTCAGGGGCTTATTTGATTGGTTCCGGAATAGGCTCATAAAGTGACCTCCTTGGAGGGAGGCTACCATGGGAGGTTTTGGGAGGAGCCAGCAGCTAATAGGGCTGGAGAAGGCACTAGAATTCATCTGGTCTAAGGGCCACTCACTCAGAGGTCTCAGGGGGATCTCAGTGACAGAGGTTGACTGGGTATAAGAAAACACCACAAGGATCTGTGGCCTAGGAAGGAGGGAGGATATGGCCAGTATCCCAATATTTTTCAAGACAAACTAGAAGTCCTGATTTTAGTTTAGTCCCCTGATCTAAAAAAAGTTGTTGGCAATAAATTCAGTTCAATTAAAACATATGGGTCAACTAAAATACACTTGGGGGTGAGAATGGCTTGTGAGCCTCTCATTATTTGACTACTTGCTGGGAAAGCACAGGCCTGGAGAAGTATCCTCATAGAGCAGAGAGGAGGATTAAAAGGGTCCAGTCACTCAACTCCATCTGATTAGCTTAGAATAGCTCCTTAACCTTTTGGAACCTTAGCTTCCTTATCCATAAAATGGGGATAATGGCTTCCTTTCAGAGTGCCGGGTGGATCTAGTGGGCTCATATCATGCCAAACATTTAGCAGATGCTCAAGAAATGACTTGATAGGTCTTATGGGGAATCACCCAGAAAATTAGAGTAAGAGCTCTCCTGACTCCAGAGCATGTTCCATATAACTCCTTGGCCGCTTTCATAGGTGTTTCGGGACACAAGGTAGTGGTGGTGTAGAGGGTGTGTCCTTCGATCCCTGGGGAATAGCCGCCCTTTATGAAGCTTGGTTGCCAGCAGCTGAACTCAGGAAACGGGGCATCTCAGCTCTGTGGATTTTGCCCTGCAATCCCCAGAACCCAGGAGACAGAACAGCAGCAATAATAATGCCATACACCATTGAATTTAAGAAGCCAGTGATTAAAGATGAGCCATTATTTTACGTACAACTAAGAAAGAGGAAATGTTGCTAATTAAACCTTGACATGCTAGCAATTGAAAGATGCATAGTAACTTCAGAGATGTTAAGATGGGGGGGAAATACATCTTAGAATGGAAAGCATAGAATAAACATAAAAGTAATAATAATACTATATTACATTGCATTGCTTACCTCAGATTTTCACTTACTTTATTTGTGCATTTATCAGCAAGCAAGTGCTGAACAGCCCATGTGCCGACAGAGTAAGCACCAGGGACATAGGGTAACTAAGATCTAGGCTGTGCCCCTTAGGAGCTCTAATCCTGGCAGGGAGGTGGCAAAGGAAGCAGTTTGGAACAGTGTGTAGCTGATGGAGAAAGATAGAGGATGCCCAGGCAGTATAGAGAGGGAGTGGCTGTTCTGATGCTTAGGAACAGAGACTAAGACAGTTCAGGTGCTTCGGGTTGATTTAGGAAGTAGTCTCTGGAGGAAGGGAGTGAGGGAAGCAGGCTGGGAAGAAGCAAAGGAGAGAAGGAAGGTTGCCCCTAGAGCTGGCTTCAGCTGGATCCCATAGATTCTAGAGGAGCTCTAGAACTTGGTATTGCACCACCAAAGAACTGATCCCACCCTGGGCTAGGGTGCTGACCTTTTGGACCCAGCCCCCTCCCAGAGTCCCTGGGCAACCTTTTATTGGCTGTAGTGCCCTCTTGCTGCAAAGGCTGCCTTTGAAAAGTGTGCAGCTGTGAACCCTTAGCAGCTGACTCTCAGAGCCGCTGAGGAATTGTGTGCTAACCTGAGAAAATGAATGGAGAGGCTCCAGCAGTGTATACTCAGTGGCTTTCCTCTGCTTGGAGGAGTTAAAGAAGACTTCCTGGAAACTCTGCCATTAAATTCGTCTGATGGAAGACACGGTTATGGGTTATCTGTGGATAAAAGTGGGAGAGGGGAGGGCAGGAGGAGCATATGTGAGCACAGGTATCTTGGGGAACTTCAGGTTGTTTGGCTGTGTGAGCCAGGTGCTGGGAAGTGGGGCAGAGCCTGGTCATGCCAGAGTGCAAAATGCTAAACAGTCTCAGCTTTTTGCAGTAGATGGGAGCTATTGAAAGGGATGTGATGACACTGACGGCAGCGTGGACGGTAAGTGTGTAAGACTGGAAGCAAGAAAATAAGTTAGATGAAAAAAAAATGATGGTCAATGCTTATGAAAGACTTAATGTGTGCCAGGCGCTGTTTTTAAGTTTTTACGTATCACTCCTATTTTGCAGATGAGAAAACCCAGTGGTTAAGTAACATGTTCAAGGTTAACAAGCCAGGGTGAGGCAAGATTTGGACTCGCTTCTCCACTAGTGCTCTTTTCCTGTACACGTCCATGAATATGAGTTTTGGACTCTTGTCCATGATGTATCAGTATTTATTTTCATTTGAAAACAATGTTTTTTAAAGCATACCCCACTGTACACATTGCATCTTGGGGATCCCATTCCTCTTGGCCCCCTGCCACATGGGAACAGAGCCAAGCTCCCGAGAACAGCCAGTGGAGTCTGTCTGGGACTGGTTCTGCAGGGGGGCATGGACTGTGCTGAAACCAGGCCTTTGGGAAGCTGGCAGTGCTGGCTCCGTGAAGAAAAGACGGTTCTGTCCCTGTGGCCCTGCTGGCCCGCCCTCCCTGGCAGCCACACCTGTTTTGTCCTTCTTCCTACACCCAGCCAGACGTCTCTCCCAGAGTGACAGCAGCAACTGGGGACATCTGCAGAAGCTGCCTCTCAGGCCCCTGACAAAGACACTTAGAGCCTGGCCTGGGCCTGCAAGGGATGGAGGTGGAGGCGGAGGTGGGAGGGCCGTGGATGTGGGCAGCTGCGGCCCTGTCGTGGAACAGGTGAAGTAAATGTGAACTGAGGAGGAGAGTCCCTTGGGTTGTCAAGGGTAAGAGAAGACAGTGCAGGGATTTCTTGGCATACAATGGCTTAATTTAATGACTGGGGTGGTGTCAGCCCGGCTTCCTCAGAAAAGACATGGCAAAAAGGGGTGAGGGGAAGGCACAGCCTCAAAGGAGTGCCTCTATTCGGGCTGGGTGGGAAGTACTCTGGAAATCTTGGTTGAAAGGACACAAAGAACAGGGTCCTGGAGAGAAGCCTTGGAATGATCCTGATGGGACCCTGGCAATGAGAAAGTCTCTCTGGGCAGAGCCAGCAGAGGGCCACCCTGAGGCTCATGGGATCCAGGGTCTTTTCAGAGGAAACACAAACCTTTCCTGGACTAGGTTCTTGAAAGGAAGAAACTATTTTTGGGATAAGGGGATAATAGTGTTAAACAGTAAAAATATCAGTTGTACTCTTTCATATCTATGTAGCATGACAGAGTTAAAAAGTAATTTTTTTATCCTTTGATTCTCCCAAGTCCCTAGACGGCGGGCATTCTCTCATTGCGCGTGTAATAGATATTTACAGGACATCTGTTAAGGGCCAAAAAGTGAGGCTTAGAGAAGGTAAGTCAACTTCCCTAAGAGGACACAGAGGGTTAGCTTTAGAAAGGCTCAAACGCAGTCCTGTTCTTTCCACAAGCTTCTTTTTCTTTTGCTGTAACTCTAGGTAATGAGGTCCTAGAAGCAATAACCTTTATTCTGCAAAGGGGAATGACACTGGTGACACACAGAACATAAGGGACAGGATTGTGGGCTTGTGATTTCCTCAACTGTATTTGTACCTCCAATCCCCCACCGCCCCTTGGTTATTCACTGAAACAACATTGTGCAGGCCTTGATAGCAAGGTCCCAATAGAGAAAAGAAGATGATGGAGAAAGGACGGGAATGCAGGCACGGGGTTTGGGGAGAGGAAAACCCCTCTTTTACATAGTGAGTGATGGCAGCAGAAGGTAAATTGAGGCAGGTGGGTGGGTGGTGAGAACCTGGCTACTTAGAAGCCTCCCCTTCTCTGCCCCCCTTAACATCTTCGTTGGGATATAATTTTCACAGCATGAAATTCACTCTTGAAAACTTTTATCTAGTCTCAGTCTCAGTTGTCCCAGAAGTAGACTTTGGTGGTGAGCATTCAGGTCAGGGACAGATCATTCTAGCTGAGCCTAGAGAACTAATATGTTCCAGGGAGCCCCTACTGCCATAGTCCACCCTCACTGGTACCCAGAGTTTGGAATCTTATCTAGAGTGTTTCGCTTCTTGGGATGTTTCTCATCAGACCACTTTGTGGGAACTGAAACTCTGTCCTCCTGACTTTCCTGCAGTTTATAAAGACAGAGATGGTGGAGAAAAGCCCCACTCTTGAGGAAGGTTCCTGTAACACCTTTATTTTTCCTCCAAAGGGCACCCTTCTTGGCTGCCCCAAAGGTCGGTAGAAAGGATTGGAGCTCTAAAACCAAAACTTTCACTACACTTGTCAGTGATTCTGCTTTGTCATATCTGCAGTAAAACTGACCTCCAGGGCTTTCCCAGAAGAGCTGGAGCTTTTTTCACACATCCTTGCCTCGAAGACTCCTCCTCCCATCAGGCAGGGACCTGTCTGGGACAGTTTTGAGCTGTGTGTGTGTGTGTGTGTGTGTGTGCACAAACATGCACATCCAAGCTCCCCTTTTCCTCCCCTTCTTCCTTTCTATGGTGGTCTGAGTTTGGAAGATTAGTTGCAATATGTTGCTCCAAGTCTTCTTCAGGTCACTGCTCAGTTTTTTAATGTATCCTGCCACCTACCTCTACTCCCTGTGGTGCTTTCTGGGCCAGACCCAGCAGCCAAGTGTAGGGCAGGAAGTCCTGGCGGGACGAGGCTGAGGAGTGTCCTTTGGAGTGGTTCCCATTTGTTCCCTGGAGGCTGGGCCCTGGCTCCATGGTGGCAGGCTCTTCTAGGAATGAGCTCCCCAGCTGAGTTTTCTGGTTGCTAATATCTCTGGGCTGGTCTGCCCACTGGCTTTTGGGGCTTGCTCTGGCCTGGTTGGAGCCCAGCAGCAGTGGCTAGCCCCTAGCGGCAAGCCAGGATGGCTATAGGTCTACAGAGGAACCTAGCAGCAGTGGGCACTGGAGACCAAGAGGCCTTCTTTTGCTTCCTCTACTTGGATAAGTGTCAGTAGCAAGAAACTAGACAAATGGAAAACACAAATAAGCCTTTAGTCTGCAAGAATCCTGAGTCTCTCTTCTACTTGGCCATAGCCACCCTGTCCCTTAATTGCATACTGCCTTCCTCTTGGGAATTTGGAAGAGGAATATCATAGTGACAAGTAATTGCCTTGCTCTGTGATCTTGAATAAGTCACTAAACCTCTCTGAACCTCAGTGTTCTCATCCATTAAATGACAGAGACCAAACTCAACACGGGGTTAATTTTGCTGTGTGTGGGCCATGCTTTGAACACTGTCATAAACAATAGAGTCATAGCAGATGCTAAATTCCAGAGCACAGGCTCTTCCTTGGTAGAGGTAATTTCCCTGGCTCCTCCAATTCCTTTTTACTATAGTACAGAGTCAAGGATTTAAACTGGAAGGGATTCCAGGAGGCCATCTGGCCCGGTACCCTGGCATAATTATCTTTATTTTACAGATAAAAGTTGTCATTACTGTGAAATATCTGTCATACCATGATGCAGAGAAACTCCTTTCTTCTTGGGTAATATGCACAGGTGTCCAGCCAGCAAAGGGGTCACTGCTGGACTGGAGAGGACTGAAGAGGACAGGAGGGTCATGTCCCTTAGAAGCAAGTGTGGCTTTTGCAAGGGTGCTAAAATCCCCATGTCTCTGCCCTTGCCTTGCAGGCTCAGAGGGACTGTGAGAAGCCCATTCTGCTGCCCCTCCTGCTCTCCCTGACAAAGCAAGGAACACCTGCTTGTCAGGACTGGCCACAAGGGAAAAATAGCTGCCAGGACACTGTATTCTTCTGTGGTTTTCCTTCAAAGGAAAATCTTCCAGCCCATCTCCTTAGGGAAAACAAAAACAAATGGAAGGAACCAGGACAAACAAGGCTCCCTCTCCTGGACTTTCTCCTAGTCTGGAGCCTCATTGAATGTGGGCGCCATTGAGAACTTTCTGAGCAGCAGAAATGTTTCCCTCCTTCCCACCAGCCAAGTAAGGAGGCATCAGGGGCTGTCCCAGGAAAGGTAGGGAAGCCTGGGCATGCATTGAAAAGCCTCCCCAAATGTGGCCTCGGTTGCTGGAATTCAAATGCAGGAGCTTTTCATCGCCTAAGTAATTGAAAGTTAGGTCTATCCTAGGGGCTGGGGCCAGCTTCTCAATAAGCTCTACACCAGCAGCATGCTGGAGAGCCAAAAAGTGAAACTTGGGGAGACTGTTAATAAAGTGCCTTAGAGAGGATGGTGCAAGATTTACCGTCTCCCAGACCAGTGCTTTCTTTGTGGAAGAAAGCCACTGTGTCCTCCCCAGCATCACACACACACTTTCCTGGCAGGCCTGATGGGTTTCCAAACATTTCGTCACCGTCTCCTCCTGACCTTGGTGTGAAAGGAGCGAGCCGCGTGGCCTGTAGGTTCCAGCAAAGCCATCGGGGGCGCTGGCCTGGCCTGGGGGAGGGTGGCGGCCGGCCCGGGTGGTGGAGGTGAGGTCTGCTGGAAATCCCCAGTCCCGGCCGCCGCCGGAGGTTTAAAGACGCCTTCCCCGGCCTTATTTGGTCGCAGGAAGTGGGCGGCGCCGGGCCTGCAGGCGGAGAGGCCGACCCGAGACGGTTGTGCTGATGAAGTGGTAGAGCTGGTTCCTGCTCGCCGCCGAGCCGCGCGCGCCGGGCCGGCCGCTGGGTGCTCGGCGCTCCAGCCCCGAGTTGTGCAATCCTTTGTAGCACGCCAGAGTCCTCCTCCTGCGCGGCTGCCTCTCGCCCTCTCTCTCTCTTTTTTTTTTTTTTCAAGCTGTGAGCTCAACCGATGAGTCAGAGCAGTGCAATCCTGACACTGCATCGCAGGACTGGGGGTGACACCGAGGGAGGGAGCGCGACCGCGAGGCGGACACCGCCAGCGCGGGGTGCACCGAGGCGCCGGCGCCGCGAGCGGGGGGTGACAGCCCGCGCGTCCCGCCCGGGCCCTGCCAGCAAAACTTCCCAGCCCGGGGAGGCGCGGGCCGGCGGAAGCCCGGAGAGCGCCGCGGGGAGGCGACGGCGCCTGTTTGTTTTTAAAATCCGGGAGTGCGTGCAAGCGGCCGGCGTCTGGGAGGCGGCCGCCGGCGGCGGGGCACAGCAGAGGCCGGGGCTCCGGCCGCAGCGAGGTGAGTGGGGCTGCCCGGCCGGCGGCCGAGGCCTGCACGCGGCGGGGTGCAGCCCGCCCTGGCGGCGGCGGCGGGCGCGAGGGGACTCGGAGCCGCACGCAGGCGGCGGCGCGGGGCGCGCGGGCTGCAGCTCTGCAGGCTGGCCCGGCGCGGGGGCGCGGGGCTGCGGGGGCGCCACGCGTCAACTTCTGCGGCCTGGGTGGCGGGGGGAGTGTGCGCGCGAGCGTGTGCGCTGGGCGCCCCGCAGCCCACCCCTCTGCGGCCCGCACCCCGGGATCGCCGCGGCGTGTGCACTGCCGACCCCCGGGGTTTGTGCAGCTACGCAGCTCGCGCGCGGCCCCCGCCCACCCGGGCGCGGCCCGGGCAGGAAAACCCTCCCAGCCCGCCTGGGCTGCTGCGGCGGCGGCTCTGGCGGCTCTGGAAGGAGGCTTTTCCTCCCCCGCCTGAGCCGAACGTGGTGTCCTCGGGGACCGGTTTGCGTGACCCAGCTCTGGCCCCGGAGAGGCTCTCAGCAGCCGGAGCCGCTTCCCTTTCTAATGTGCACGGGAAAGTGGACATGGAAACTGTGCCCGCACCCGGAGTTTGGGGGCCAGAGGTGCAGGGGTGGCAGGGAACTGGGGCAAGTGCTTTAGAGGCCTAAGCTGGAGAGTTTGGAGCTGCCCGCCGGGCACACCCCGGCTCTGTTGGCGCACCTCAGACCTGTCATCCCGCCCTTACGCCCCCGCACACCCCGAGCTGCCGCGGCCCTGGTCGCTCACCACCGCCCCCCGCCCCTCACTGTGTGCTGCGTCTGGGGGGGCCGGGTACCTGTGGAACCGGGTTTTGTCTGGAGCCTGCATTTGGCCGGCTGGATAGTTTGTCTTGCCGCCCTCCTAACTCATACATATCGGAGCCTGTGCACCAGGCTGCCCCACTGAAGGCCCTGACCTCTGGGTAAGGGCCTGGTGCTTCCCTGGGACTTTCAAGCCTCAGTCCCAAGGAAGGCAGACCTGGAGGACATACCTGGCCTCCAGGTGGAGGCCACCGAGAAGTCCGGCCCAGCCTCCAGTGAGTTGCGGGAAGGATGAAAGGGGAAGTTACTCTCCCCATTTAAAACTTTGTTGGTCACAACTTTGGTGGCTACTTCCTGCTCCCACCATCCTACACTGGCCCCGTGTGCTTGTCTCTAGACTCTTGCTCAGGGGCTGGCAAGAGTCGGGGAGTGCTGGCTGGCCCTGGCTCGCTGTGGAGGCCTCTGTGGCACGTGTGTGCAGGGGATCCCTGTTGGCAGTTGTGACTGGGGGAGGGGAGGCCTGGCTTGCTCCAGCAGGGGGAGCCTGGCCTGGTAATGGCCTGAGGTCTGGCTTCTGCGGGTCCCTGCGCCTTCAGGATTGAATCTGGAGCCTCGGTGAAGGTGGAAGGAGGGCTGCAGCGCTGAGGAGAGGCCTTTCCTCTGGTGTAGGCCCCAGGCTGAGGGGAAGAATCCTCCTGCCTGTTCTAGAACCTCCCAGGCATGGTGGGGCACATGCCCCTTTTGGGTCAGAAAAATGTCCCTTAGAAGCAGGCTGTTAGGTGGCTTCAGAACAAAGGGGAGGAGGGAGACCTTCCCAGGTTGAGAATTGATGGGCCCTCTTTTTCCTCAGCTCTGGACAGTGAATAATAGGGGTGTAAACATTCAATTATTGTGATAAACCATCTCATGCATGGCCCTAGTCCAGGCTCCACTCTTAGTTGGATTGGCCTCTGGTTAATTACTCCAGTCCGAGTAGCTCCTAAGGGACTAGGGGGTGAGGAACTTGGAGGGTACCCCTTAGTTGATGCAGCTTGCTCTGGACAGCCTGCCCACCGCCACTGTGGCTTCTCCAAGGGCTGGGCAGAATGCCTACTCCCTGTGGCTCTGTCAGCCCCTCACCCCACCCTAGGAAAGTGTACCCTGGAGTGTCCATAGGGATGAGAGTTCAGCTTTTAAATGTGGGATTTAAAAATAGCCTGAGTGTTTGGCCCTGTGGGCTGCTGCTTTTAATAAATGGGGGGGTGGGGGTAGGACAATATGTGTTACAGATTCAGCTGAGGGCCTCCTGTGGCTGCAGAACCCAGGGAAGGGGTGCCCAGTAGACCCAGCCTGTTAACCTGAATGGAAGAGTGTGTGTGTGTGTGTGTGTGTGTGTGTGTGCATGCATGTGCTGCACTGGGCATAATATCTCGGAAAGAGACGAGCCCAGTCGGGAATCTTTGGTCTTGATAACCCTCTTCTGCAGTTGGGTCTCCCAGAAGGAAACCTTACTAGTTGGGGATGGCCACAAGTAGCGGGAGGATGCTTATTAATCCTTATAGTCCTTTTTCAAATGCCCCTTCTGTTGAGACACCTTAGCCTTCTTCTGAACACTTATGTAGACCTTTCTGTACACATTGTAGTGTGGCAGTGAAAAACATAAACTCAGAGCTAAAGTTTCTATGACTCTTCTGTATAGCTGCAGTGAGGATTCTGTGAGTTAGTATAAGTCAAATACTGAAAGCACATTTCAGTGTTTCTGTAGCCTCTGCTCTAGTGTATGCTCTGCATTGTTCCCTCAAATCCCAGCATCTAGTAGTTATTTAGTGTATGTTAGTTGAAGAAATGAATGAAAAATCTCTGCAAAATTGTGGACCTGCCTATGTGGTGGTAGGTCCACTGAGTCCCACTGCTGGGACTCATACTGCACCCCTGGCTTCTAGAGTCAGCCCTTGGGAGGTGATTCTGGTGAACCCGGTTTCCAGGCACTGCCCTGTGGCTGACGTGCAGCACATGTCCTGGTCATCCTGACCCTAATGGGAACCTCAGGGTAGAAGAGCATGAAGTCTCCTGCCTGGAAATTTGCTCACCTGGACATTTTCTTTGGCCAGGCCCAATTGGCACTCGTCCAGAGTGTGTGCATGCATCACTGTAGAAGCAACCCTGGGGGTTCCAGTCTTCCCTGGCTCACTGCAGGTTGCAGGAAGTGCAGCCAGTGGTCGTATCCCCATAGAGGGGTCGCTTCTGCATAGCGGAGCTGACTGTGTGTGGCTGAACTAAGTAAACTGCATGCTGGGCTAGAGCTAGGTGGAGTGTGCTGAAATCCCCAGTTCTTACTTAAGGATCTACATTTGCATTCGAAGCAACATTGAGAATACTGTGAGACCTTGAGCTCATTTCATGAATCAGAAGCATTACAGCATAACTTCGGTGCTGGAAACTGCTGTTTGGCATCCAGATCACCTCCCTCCACCCCCACCACTCACACTGACAGGGGCTCTCACAGTCACACACTTCGGAACAATAACAGTTAATGGGGCATCAATTCAGATTCCAGAGACATCAAGCAAAACTTGTCCACACCTACTTCCGCCCCCACCTTCAGAACACCATTCCTGGATGGTGTGTGGACACTAACACGGGCTGTGTCTTTGAAGGAAGCCTGGTGGGTGCACAGGAACCAAGCCTGGGTTGAGCAGACCTAGGTTCGTGCTCTAGCTTCTCACTTGCTGTGTGACTTTGGGCATTGCTTCACCTCCTGAACCTGTTTCCTCACCTATAAAATGGGGGTGATAATAGCACTTCAGAGGGTTGCTGTGAAGGTTAAACAAGAACTTTCAGGCAAAGTGACTGGCACATAGTAGGTATTCAACAAATGTTCCCTACATGGTGCAGCTCCTGTTTGCCTTTTGCTCCTCCCAGGGAGGAGATGAAGCGTGACCTGCTCACAGTAGGAGAGCAATCTCCTAGGCTGTTGGCACCTATATCAACAAAGTTCATTTTCTAATTCCCTAGGCTGTGGCCCAGCTGTGTAATCCAGACCCTAGTGCCTGTTGCTTACCTTTGCAAGGGGTTCTGTCCCTGCCACCTAGGGTTAAGAGCACCAACTTCCCAGAGATCAGATTGTGCTCTCTGGAACCTACCCGCCCAGGCCTCAGGCTGAACTGCTCACGTGGGTGGGGGTAAGACTGCCTTCTCGGCCTGCTGTGGAAAAAGTCCCCTTGTCTTTGCTTCACCTGAAGCCTCCACTGTGACCTCAGTGGAGTTTGGGTGGAGCTGGGGGTGGGGTTGCCCCAGCAAAGAGCATTTTGGCTCTTTCACCCATTGAAAATGTGGGGGTGGGGGGGCACACCAAGCTATTATATAAGAAGAAAATTGCCACATGTCAGAAAAGAACTGGGGTTTTGCTGGGGTAGGGGCGGGGGTCTCCCTGAGGGATGTGATTGCTGGCTGTGGTTTGTGTGTTTGTGGGAGGGTGGGGGTGTGCTGGTGGGGAGGAAAGGGACTGGGGGCCTGAGGTTTCCCTGGCAGCGGTTCTTACTCTGCTCTTCCTGGAACACAGCCTGGGTGCTGTGGCCAGCCAGGGATGGTGTTCCCTGTTCCCTCTGCCTTTCTCTCCAGTCTTAGAGAACTGGTGGTAAGAGCGTTATTTTTTCCAGGGAGTGCTTCTTCCTCCAGGAGTCTCGGGAGGAGGGAGGGGGATAATCAGAGGCAAGGTTTGTCCAGGTCACGGTTGGGGAGAGGGAAGTACACCAGGCTTGCAGCCAAAGGGGGTTCTCAACTTATCTGGACAAGTGGGAGCCAGAGAGGAGGGGAAATGATGAGGAATTTCAAGTTCCAACTTTCCCCAGCAGTTGGGCAGACAGGCCCCAGTCTAGCCTGCTGTTGGCAGAATTCACCAATTCTTTGAGGGGGTAGGCCCCAGAACTCAGAAATGGGCCAAAGTGATAAGGGCAACCCAAGGCCGGCCATTCTCCCACTTTCCTTCTCCTCCCAGCTGCTGCCAGCTCCTGGGGCCTGCAGCTCGCATACCCTCACACCTGACCCTGCTCTCCACCTCCAGACAGGGAGGCACAGTCCCCGCTCTCCACCTCTCACAGCCACCCCGAGCTGGAAACACTTTGGGACTCCTAGCCCAACACCTTCGTTTTCAAATGAGGAAGCTGAGAGGCAGGGAGTTCCTTGGGCTCCTCCACACTAACCTTAGGAGGGTGGAAAGGGGAGCTGCTCCATTGTCCTGCCCCTCCCAGTTTAGAAGTTGGGAGGGCTGCTGTGGTGCTGGGCAGGAAGAGCCCCAAGGAATACTGTCTCAGCCCCTGGGTGTGGCTCAG
This sequence comes from Talpa europaea, assembly GCF_964194135.1. Classification (NCBI taxonomy): domain Eukaryota; kingdom Metazoa; phylum Chordata; class Mammalia; order Eulipotyphla; family Talpidae; genus Talpa; species Talpa europaea. Next base: position 99,538,486 of record NC_140075.1, on the reverse strand, counting down.
TCCTCAGCTGGCTCCATAGTTATTTATTTGTCTGTGTGTGTGAGTGAGTTTTGCGGTTGGGAGACTGGATCTGAGTGAAAGCAGAAGTACCCACGCTATGTCAGCTATGCAGTGCACAGATTGGACCTTACAGGGGCCGTTGGGAGAGGAAGAAAGGGGGCAGAGGCCCCTTTGCAGGGTGGCTGCTGATGCCCGTTTTGTTCCTGCAGTAGTGCTTGCACACTTGAGTGTAAACAGCCCTTCCATGTTACTCGCAGCTGCCTTTCCTTGCTGGCTTTGGACAGATGTGCCAAAAATAACCAGGCAGGCACTTCCACTTGTGGGACATTCGCTGTGGTGTCCTCGGGGCAGGCTTGCTTGCTCTCTGCAGGCCCTGTGTCTCTGCTATCCCTGCTCATACTTCCTGTGGCCACCCTGTCCCTGGCCTCCCTCAGGTGATGGTACCTTCCATTTTATTGCTCTTCTTAGAGTGAGTTCAGGAGGGTGGAGGCCCATCTTTAATGGGCCTGGAAGCTCTGCCAGGAATTATCGGGGGGACTCTGTCCTGCCATGTCCCTGCAGTCCCTGCTGACACAGCTGAGTCCAGGGGATGCCTGTGCTGTGTCTGCTCCTTCTGAGTCTCTAGGCCAGATACCCTGCATGCCTGCAGAGTGGACACTGTAGCTGGGACAGTGCCTAGTGCCCTTGCCCTGCTCCTCCTGGCCAGCTCTGCACTCTGCCAGCTGTGGAACTGGAAGAATCAGACTATTCAATCCCCTGTAGGTGTTGAAACCTGATAATGATGGCGGACCTACCCATGCCTGGCATGGGGGAGAGGAAATTGCATTTACTGAGCCTTTCTGTACTTCATGCCAGGTACCCCATATATGCACTAACCTCAGTTGATCCCATAGTAACTATGAGATGGTCTTATTTATGCACTTTGCTCATAAGGAAACTGAGACTCTCAGAGAGGCTGTTGGTTGGAGAAGCCACTTTGCGTTCTGTCTGACCCTGAAGTCCTGTCTCTTTTTACTGTGCAGCCCCCACCCTTCCCTGGGCTATTTTCCTGTGCACAGGGAACAATGCCTTGACCCTTGGAATGACATGCTGATGGTAGGAATTCTGGCACTGTTACTGATAGGGGAGATATTTTGGGTTGGGGAGGGTGGGGAAGACCTTCTGAGGCCTCTTTCTCCAAACACCTCACAAGGTAGCCCAAGTCATGAGACCCAGCCATAGAGAGATACAGGGGGTCAGCTGTGTGTGTGTGTGTGTGTGTGTGTGTGTGTGTGTGTAGGGGGGCTAGCAAGCACGGGAGTGGAAAGGTTTGCTTTTGGCCTTCCAGAGACCTTCAGGTTTCTTCTCCCTCAAACAACCCAGCCTCTGTAGTTTAGAGAAGAGCCCTGGGACCCAGGCTTGGAATAGGTGGGTCTTGGGGTCTCCCTTCCTGGTTGCTGGCTCTGACCCTGGGCCCCATCATTCCAGCTAAATTGGCCCAGGTCCCAGAGAGCCTGGTTGGTTGGTACGTACTTGGGGCTTGGGCTGGATGCTGTGCCGGTGCCTGGTGCCAAAGGCCTCTGGGTGTATTTCAGGAACAATAAAGAATAAATCAACGAGGAGAAAAGGCCCTGCAGCAGCTGCTCAGAGTCTGGAGAAACGCAAGGAATGTGTGAGCATTTGGCAAAGGCCCTGGATCTTGACCAGGGCCCGAGAAAGGGCGTGATGCTGACTGACTGGTGAGTGAGAAGGCTGCTCTCTGTGCTCACTCTGCCCCCCAGCTGGGAGGCCCCAGGTGCTGTGCTCGACCCCACCCCGACCCTCCACCCCGACCCTCCACCCCCGCTGGCAGCAAGTTTTTAGTTTCATGGTCACTAGCAGGTATTGAGGTGCCAAATCATCCCCATTCTTTTGGTCCAAATCAGCAGGATGGGGCCTCCCTGGTGGCACCGGGGTTAGAGTCACAGAACTATCAAGCTATCACTGCGCATGAGTTTGATCCCCGGCTGGGGAGCTGACCCACATATGGTGCAGCAGACCTCTCCTTTCTCGCCCGCTGTTCCCCTCAGCTTTGTGTTTCAATAGATCTACCTGTTCTGCTCCCCATTGTGTCTCTGGTGAATCCTCTAACCCTCTGCACCTCTGGCCTACACCCCAGTTCTTATATGCATAAATAAAATTAAAAAATAAAATCCAAATCAGCAGGATGATCCTGACTCCTACCCTCTGGCTTCCACTGTTGAACTGCCAGGTAGGAGAGCTGGGGCTGCTAAAAGTTTGTTACCCTTGACAACACAAAGCAGACCCACTTCTCCAACCCCCCCCCCCCATGTTCTGCCTCCACTAGGAAGGAAAGAAAGCAAACAACTAGGACTGCCCCACCTGAGAGAGTTTTGAGTGTGAGAACATCCATCTGGGAGGTCCTGCCACAGCATTCCCAAGGTACAGAGCTTATGTCCTTGGGCAAGTCACTTTACCTCTCAGGGCTTTGTTTCAGCAGTCAGGAAATAAAGATGCGGACCTATGCTCTTTGGAGTGGGTGGGTACTGTCTGTCTTCCTTATACTAGGATGTGCTGTTAATACACATTATGTAGGAATTTAAGTTCTTCAGGAGAAACCCTCCTAAGAGCCCCATGAAGAGAGGTGGGTGACTTTCTATGCTGAGGCTCAATCCCCTGGGGAAATAGTAGGAACCCAAGCATGCAGCTGACTTGACTCAGTCTTTAGGGTACCTGGGAAAAAGAAAGGACAGGAGTAGGGGCTCCATGAGGATTCAGTGTCACCTGACAAGAAAGGGGAGAGTCCAGATTTTATTTTTAAAGAGCTATTAGCCAGCTGTGGGTGGAGAGGGGTGTGGCTTCCTCTTGACCAGATGTTGAGCCTTTCACAGGTTGGTCCAGTGCAGGTAATAACCAGTAGCCTCTTCATCTTCAAAGCTGCTCTCCTCCCAGGTCTTGTACACCCACCTCACCCCAACAGCCATACTTCTAGAATATCACAAGGGTTTTCAGGCCAGCTGGAGCTTCTGTCCAGGAGAAGATATGAGCAGCTGAGAGGCTGCTGCCATCCATCCCAGACAACCTGGTGAGGCAGCCTAAGCTGGAGGCTGGGCCTGAAGTCTTTGGGAAGAAGTTGGCAGAAAGGGCTCTGAGTTCTGATTCTTACCTCACGTCTGTGGTCCTACCATCTCAGAGAAGTGATGAGACCCCTTGGCTCTTCAAGTTCCTCACTGAGACAGGGGAAGAGTAATAATACTGAGCTTGTTGTGAGGATTAAACAGGATAATACATGTAGAGTGTTTAGTACCAGGCTTGGCAAATAATACCCTCAAGAAATGTTAGAGGTCATGTCATGATGGCCGTGATGTTCAGATTTTACATTGTCTCCAGGTCCTGCTAGTGTCTTGCCCAAATGGAGGGATCTGCCTAAATGGAGGTATGAAGCATTGTTACTGGAATCTTGAATTCTGGACTCTGCTCTTAGCTGTGTATCCTTATGCAGGTTTCTTTCCTTCTCTGGGCTGCTTAGTGAAATGAAAAATTGGATTAAGTGAACTCTGACATCTTTTGCTATTTCAAATCTCTTTAGTTTACCCAGTTAGGCCCTGCTCTGAATGAAGAGAGAGGGCCCCTCAAAGAACTGGTGGATTCTGGCAACAGCAGGCTAGATTGGGGCCTCTTTCTCCATGTGGTGTGGAGACTTTTATTCCAAGGTGAGATCCTGCTGACCTGCAACGCCCAGCTCACCTCTGTAGTCCTGCCACCTCAAAACTATAGGTTCTCATTTACAGATAGCCCCGACCTGGAGGGGAACCTGCTTCTGGCAGTCTAGTGTTGGAATTACTTCTTGGAGGGGGTGGGGGCAGGGAGTGTAGTGTTATTTACTATGTTCTGCTTGGGAATGTTCCTAGGAAGAGCAGCAGCTGGGAAGGGTAGGGGTTGGGGCCGGGAAGCAATGAAAGAGAGAGGGAAAGACAGAGAGAGAGAGAGAGCGCCCTAGTGCTGGAGGGTTGGTCTTCCACAGTAGGTTTTGTGGGATTCTCATGTGTAGCATTCCTTCTGAGTCCCACAATGCAGATGTAGGATTTTTCTAGAAAGGTGATGGAAAGACCAGGGACTTCAAAGACAGACAAGAAGCAAGACTCCTGTTTCTGTTGCTTTTGCAGCAGAGGCTCAGTTTTCCTTTGTAGAATGGGGACAGTAAAACCCCCTCCAAGGGACATTTTTTTTTTTAAGATTTTTTTTTTTTAATTCAAGAACCGGGTACAGGCCAGATGTGCAGGAGGGTGAGAGGATTCACCCAAGACAGAGTGGGGAACAGAACAGGCAGACCAACTGAAATATACTGCTGAGGGGAGCAGCGGGCGAGATAAGGAGAGGTCTGCCCTGTCATGTGGGTATCTCCACGGCCGGCGGGGATCGAAGGGATTGAACCGGCACTGCAGAGGCTGCGGACAGATTCACAGCACTGCGCTCAACCATCTGTGCCACCAGGGAGGCCCTCCAAGGGACGTTTGTGAGCATGGATTAGAATATGTAAAATGCCTATAAATACTCTATAAATGTATAGGAAGTACTCTATAAATGTGAGCTCCCTTCTTTGGGGAGGGATCTGCCACTTGGATATTCTGTAGACTGGCTAGAGAAGTGAAAATGTTTGTTGCCATTTCTCAGGGAGAAACCGGGCTGCATGACAAGCTTTACAGTCCCGAAGTCCTCTTCCTTCCCCAGCAGTTTTGATTCTGGGATCAAGCGTGGGGTCAGGTTCAGTGTATCTGTTGTTGGGGCTGGGAGAGGGATTACCCAGGCATTTGCAGACATCTGAGATCTGTGGCTTGTGCACCTGCAACTGTAAAGATTTGGACCACATAGGCTGAATAAGGAAGGGGTGGCCTTTCTGAACTGTGAGAACTTGACTAGTTATTTCTAACCTTGATTCACTTAAAACTCCCCAAATTTCCTTTAATTATCAATTACTAGTTTGTCTCCTTCTGATTGGAGAACATACATTGTATGATTTAACCCTTTTAAATTTATTGAGACTTGTTTTATAGCTTAACTTACCATTTATCCTGAAGAATATTCCCTGTATGCTTGAGGAAACTGCAGTCTGCTGTTGTTGGATGTCGTGTTCTATTTTAGGTATCTGTTAGGTCTAATTGCATTACCGGGTTCAAGTCCTTTATTTTCTTGCTGATCTTCTGTTTAGTTGTTCTGTCCATTGTTGAAAGTGTAGCGTTGACTTTTCCAACTATTATTGTTGAATTGTCCATTTCTCCCTTTAATTCTGACTGTGTCTGCTTCATGTATTTTTGGGGCTCTGTTATTAGGTGCATATATGTTTGTAACTGTTATGTATTCTTGATGTATAGTGACTTTTCTCACTATAAAATGGCTCTCTTTGGGTAACTGGTTGCTTGCTATATCTTTTTTCTGTCCTTTACTTTCAGATTATCTGTGTCTTTGAATTTAAAGTGTATGTCTCTTGAAAACTGTGTAATTTGGATCATGTTTTGGTAGGATTTATGTCTGCCATTTTACTACTTGATTTTCTGTCTTATATCATTTTTGTTCTATTACTCCATTACTGTCTTCTATTGTGTTAAGTAGATAATTTTGATTATAACATTCTATATCATTATACCTGTAAAATGAGACAAGAACTGAGGGTCAAATGAGATATTGGCCTGAAATCCTTTTAGCACAGTGCCTGGCAAATAATACCGTTGCCTGCAATGCTTATAGTTCAGTGAACTCTGGCACTCAGCTGGGCCTCAGGTACTGTAAGAATGCCATCCATGGTCAGCCCTAGGGTGAGCTGAGAGCAAAGTCCACTCAGGGCTTCATGGAATCCCTCATGTCTCTTGGGCAGGACATTATACTCTGGCAGCTGACTTTTGGGGAAGCAAGGAGAGGTGGTGTCTTGGAAATTGAACTATACTATGCCAGAAACTGACCCTCTAATCTTTCCTCCTACTCCAGCTCCTGGCCACTATCTGGACTGCTTATGAAGCATTGCAGATTTCTCCCCTTGATCCCTCACCATCACCTTACCCAGGGTGGGTTTGAGAACAATTGCTTAACAGATCAGCAGCAGGCTATGGTAGAGAGTTTAAGGTTAGCAGGCTTGGATTAGAATCCTGGCTTTTCATTTGTGATCTGAGGCTATAAACTAGAACAAGTACTTTTCAGAGTCAACATTTCCTCATTTCTCAGATGGGAATAAGGGGGTATAAGCAGTCCTTACACACATTGGGCAAGTGGGTAGTGCTAGTGCTATGTTATATGGCAGTTGCTCGTTACACAAGTGTTTCTTTGATTCCTGGACATGGGCCTTGTCCCACCCACCTCACCCTAGACTCCTAAGTTAAGTGAGTGGTTACTTCTGGACCAGATACCTGGTTACCTGATGACCAGTCCACTGCCTTCCCCATTGGACCACAATGCCTCCACCCTCTGCTTCTCCCAGCCTCAGTGCAGCAATTAGAGAACTGAAGAAGCTTTATGGGATAGTGGTTAACACACAGCATAACAGCATGAAGATTCAGAAAGAGTGAGAACAGTTTGTGCTAGAGGGCTGCACAGAGGAGGGAGACTTTGAAAGAAGGCACATTGTCAGAGTGAAGGCAGGAGAAGCAGTTCCAGCAAAGGCTCAAAGTCAGGGAATCTCCTTGGGCTTACCTGTTATTTTTCTCTCTCGCTTTTGCATGGGCCACCTTTCATTGCAATCAGTGTGTGTTTCTGTTTCTGTCTCCAGTTGGGCAAGCTCTGTGCAGTTAAGAGACTGCTTTGTCTCCCCAGAGCCTGGTTTTACAACCAGTGCTCAGCAAATGCTTTTTGAGTGGATGAAGGGGTGGTAGATAAACCTGTGGGGTTTCAGAAGGAGTTTGTATAGGGAGGAGGGAGTAGGCAGGGTGAGGCCTGAAGGTGCACTCCTCTGTATCTTGGCCTGGAGAGGGTTTGACATTGGGGCTCAGGTGCATACTCTAGAAATCTCTGCCCTAGACCTGCTGGGGAGCCAGGCCTTTTCAGAAGGGGAGGGAGGAACTGGAGCAGCCTCTGGGCGCATGAGCTGCTCCATAGTGGAGGGCTGCAAGAGATCATGACCCCTCCTGTTCCCCATGAGGCCATCTCTAGACCTTCTGTCACTTAAGGACCTTGCTGTAAAAACATTGTTTATCTCTTGTGTTGAGAACCTAAACCTGCCAGCCTAAAACTGACTGACCCTGGGATTCCTGAGTCCTGTTGAAAGGGTTTTCCTGGGCTGCCATAATCCTTCACCTCCCACTAGGAGGAAGGCAGCCTGTCTACCCAGTGTGGGAGAAGCCTTCCTGTCATTGGCTGCGGCTCTGTTTTCTCTGTGCCTCAGCTTCCCCTTCTATAAAACAGACCTGGTCATCCTGGCTTCTCATGGACATCCTGGGGGTGTTTTCAGGGCAGTAAGGGTTGGGGATAGAAAGATGCCTGAATGAAGCCCTGAGAGTGCCTTGTATGCAAAGAGAAGATTCCCCTCTCCCACATATCCCCTTAAAAAAGCATCTTAGTTTGGCCTTTTTACCATCAAAGCTTGAACTACAGCCACTTGAACCCTGGCAAATCCTTTGGAACTTGGCAGCTGATGGCAGAAACCCAGGGTATATGTGATGCCCTGGCCTGTGGGCCTGGGTTCTGCATTCCAGAGCTGAAGTTCAGTGTAGAGAAGTGCTAATCCAAGGACTCTCTCTAGACTGGGTATAAGCAGTCATAAGACCTGCCCTCTCATGCCCCCAGGGGAAGTGACACTGTAGGAGGCACGTTGTATCTCTGTTGCTGGCATTTCCTTCCTTCTTGGTTTGCAAACCCCTTGAGAACAAGAATTTATGTGTCTGGTGGTTTGGAGAAATGGGCTCTTTCAGCCTGGGTGTGGAGTCCCCAGTTAGCGGGGTGCATACAGCATAGCCAGTGGTTGCTCTGTACTCCAAGGGAAGGCTCATCTATGGATGGGCAACTCTAACTGGCTGAAGATGGCAAATTCCAGGTCACTTGCCCAGCCTGTCTATAGCCAGAGGCCTGAGGGAGATTGTTCAGGATCTGAGTCTGGACTAGTATAGTAGCATAGTAGCCCCTCTAGGAAGGACCCCTTAATCTTAGTAGGCAACTTGGTATGTCTTAAGGCCTAGTCCAGCCACATTGGGATGTTAGATAAATAGGGCACTGGCTCATGTCCCTGTCTATGGCGTAGGCACAGGTGGGAAGCCTTGGGGAAAGCCTTAGGGACAGGGAGCACTGGTGGGGCTGGCACTTTTCCAGTTGTCCTGTCCATATGGTACAGGACAAGTTACCATCAAGGGGCAAGTGGCTTGTGGGCAAATAATTAGAGAAGGATTTGCTTAATTGAAGGGGCATGGGGCCACCTTTGGGGGAGAGTGGAGTAGGAGGCTAGGCCTTTTCATTTCATCTCAGCATCGTGGGAAGCTCTGATATGTTGGAGAGAGCCGGGAAATCAGGGAGGGGCAGGAGCCCAGGGTGGACACGTTGGCCATGAGTAGTGGCTCTGTTCAGGCATACTCTGACTCACCTTGAGTGCAGGCTTAAATGCGCATCCCAAGAGGCAGACACAAGCCAAGTGCCAAGGTACAACGGTCTGCAAACTGCCCCGTGAAATTTGCTTTCTTTGTCTTGGGACTAAGAAATAGACACCTTGAATTTGGTGTGTTAAATGTAGTGGTAGGGTTTAGAAGGAACTATGGACTCAGTGTAGTTCCTGGCTCAGTCTTGGGGTCAGGGAAGATTTCCCAGAGGAAGAAGCATCTGAGACCTGAAGGATGAGTCATACTTGACCAGATGAGAAGGATGCAAGGTGTCCTAGGCAGAGGTACACCCTGGTCAGTGTCCTGGAAGCAAAACAGGAACAGTACATGGTAGGCCCTGAACAGCTGGCTCAGTCATGGAGTGTTCAGACAGGTGGCAGGAGCCAAAGTCTGCAGGGATTGTGAGCAGGGAGTTTAGACTTTGTCCTAAGACAGCCTCTTTAGTGTTCAGACAACTGGCTGGCCTGCAGATTCAGGGTTTATTTTGCCTTGGGTGGGAAACACATGAATTCTGACACCCCTCATCCTGATGCTGAGTTGGTAGAGTTGGGGTGCCCCAGCTTGTAATAGCAGGAACTTGGAGCATTAGTCTCCCAGTGTCAAAGATAACTATCTCTACTCAGCTCTCATCCCCAAGTGAGAATTGTACCCCTGTGGCCACTGGGACCAAGCCAGATGCACTTCCCTGGGCTATATAATCTTGACTCATAATAACTTTATCTCCCAGGGGGCTCCCTGGTAGCGCGGGGGATAGGTCTCAGCGCTATCATGCTGTCACCAGCCACTGTGGCATGGGTTCAACCCCCGGCCAGGGAGCTGGCCCACATGGCGCAGCAGACCTCTCCTGTCTCACCCACTGCTCCCCTCAGCAGTGTGTTTCATTGGATCCACTTGTTCTGCTCCCCACTCTGTCTCTGGTGAATCCTCTCACCCCACTCTCCTCTGGCCTTCATCCCAGCTCTTGCATGTATAAATAAATAAATAAATAAATAAATAAATAAATAAATAAATAAAACAACTTATCTCCCAGATGGCCACCCTGAATGCCCCAAAGCTGTGGGTGGCCCTGGCCCCTTCAGTGGTCATGGCCTGGTCCCACTGCCCTGTGATGAGGGCTCATTGGACTCTCCTAGCTAATGATGGGTGTGCAGCTGTGCTGCTCATGGTACATGGGGAACAGTGTGTGTGTGAATTGCCATCAGCACAGAACACCCAAAAATCTTTCTAGCACCTTCCCTAATGTGTCTGTAAAACATATATGTGGGTCAGTATTGAACCCATAGAGCCTCCTGAAAATCTCCTAGGTCTCTGCCCTTGGCATTTGTCCAGAGGATAGTATTTGTGGGTCTGGTCAGGGATTGGTTGCAGCAGTGAGGAGGGAGGGAAGAGTAAATAGACCTGTGACAGTCAAACAGACAGAGTGGGTTGCAGCGTCTGGGGCCCCGTGGTGACTGTGGGTTTCCTTTTGCAGTGTTCCTTCATCTGTTGTCAGAGGCCTTCACCCAGTGGTGAGCCGTCTGCAGAGTTCCTCATTACACCCTCCTCCCTGCAACATTGGGGAATTGGTCCATAAATCCGTGGCCTTGGGAGAAGAAGACTTCTATCCTTTTCCTCACTATAAGGAAGGCCAGGTTGACTTCCACCTGAGGGACAGAGTGGGGTTGAGGCAAGAGAAATGGGAGGAAGTGGCTCAGTCCTGCCCAGACGTGCAGGCGGTGAGATATGGTCACAGGTCAGACCTTTTCAGACCTGTGAGAGCTGGAAGCCCCACCAGCGGCCACCAGAACTGAGCCAGGGATGGGCTTGCAAGGGCTGGAGAGTCCAGAGCCAGAGGCTGGGGCCAAAGTGGCCAGTGCAGTCTCAGGCCTCCTCTCTGATGATGCCCCTTCCTGTAAAAGCGGGCAGCTCAGCTATACTTGGGGAGAACAGGATGGGAGAGGTTACCTGCCAGCGGTTCTGGCAAGGGTGAGGGATATCTGTGTACAGAAAATCCTTGCTCTGAGATGGGGAGTGGGCTCTGGAAGAGACCTGTGGCGAAGGACCCAGTGTCTTAGTGACATGTCTTAAGGATAAGGAATAAGATCTTGGTCTTAGAGTCAGACAGATCTAGGTCCAGTCCTGGTCCTGCCACATAATTACTGTGTGACTGTAGGCAGGTTACTTAGCCCCGCTGAGTCTCATCTAACTCACCTGTGAAATGGAGGTTAAAATAACAGTGCATCTTGCATCACGCTGCGTGCCTATGGTAGGAATTCACTACGTGCAAAATGCTTAGGGACCTGCCTGGCACAGGTGCATGGCTGCTGCTGCAGCAACTGTTCTGATAACTGGTCCTGCTCCCTTGGTGTATCTCCTACCCGCTTCGTCCAAGGTCCCCAGGCATCTTCCACTTTTCTCCGCATGTCCCAGATAATGAATGGACTCTTTTCTGAGGTCTGGTATCCATGCTCTTTGCACTCTTAGCCTCCCGTGAGGGTGACAGAGAGGCTTCTGTAGCAGGAAGCTTCTGGATATTGCAGCCTTCCCAGAATTGCCCCCCCTTGATTTCTTCTAAGCAAGTCCTTGTTCCAGCTTTGGAAACGTGTGATATCCTGAGCGATGGCCCTCCTCAATGTGTGGGGTCAGGGGGTGGGAGGCTGACTAGCTGAGCCCAGCCGGTCAGGCTTGACTGTACAGCTGCAGATGAGCCTGTGTGGGGCCCATTCACAGACGGCACTCCATCTGGACCCCTGTATCCCCTCACCAGACTTGCATGCACCCAGGCCCATCTGCCACGTGGGCCTTCCCTTCCTCCAGGCCCTGAGCCTGAGGCTCACAGGTTAAGATGGGGGGAGGTCTGTGTCTGTGTATTGTTTGGGGGGAGAGGGGAGGCTCAAGGCCCTGTGAGAGTGGGGAGTGGGGGGCAGACCAGGGAGTTGCTGTGGAGGCCCCCCACCCTCTTGAGCACTTCTCTCTTGCCTCTCAGACACTCACTTCTCATTCATTTGTGCTGACTAGGGAGGCAGGGCTGGACTCACAGTGGTGCCTAGGGTTATTTTCAGTCTGGAGACTGACTTTGGGTCTCGGCTGTCAGGTAATGAGATTTGAAAAGGAAGAGAAATGCTGTTTGTTTAAAGGGTTGTTTTTGCGACCCTCAGCACTCTGCTTGTCCAAATACTCCCCCTCCTGCTGAGGTGGGCGGTGTGGAGGGGGGGAACAGGGTTACTTAGATGCTTAGTATGCCTCGTCTGTGCCCCTCCCCCGCACCCTCCTGTGAAGACAAAGGGGGTACCAGTGGGGAGAGACTCTCACTCATTTAAGGGCTGAGAACTGAGGAAGGAAATGGAGGAGGAAGTTCCTCCCCTTATGGGTGCTGGGTGAAAGTGAAAGGCCGGCAGGCAGGGGCCTGGAGTGAGTCACAGCAGCGGCTGTGGGGAGGGGAAGGGCAGGGAAGCTGCGGAAGCCTGCACTGGAGTGATAGCACCTCAGGCTCCCTGGGGCAAGGAGCATCATCGGGTGTCGCCAGGGCTTCATACCCAGAGCCTGCCTACGGGTGCGGCCCAGGCCTCTGTTCTGACTGGTTTCCTGGGAACTCCTGGGCTGCTAAAACCAACCTGGAGCTGTAAGGGCTGAGGTCTAAGGTCTCCCTGGACCTGTAGACTTACTCCCCAGGCCTCTCCTAGCCAGACTGACTGAGGAGAATCAGTGTGGGGAAGAGAGGCCTTGTAGCTCTCACCCCTACCAACTTCTCAGGTAGGAAACAAAAAACCCTCTTGGAAGAAAGAAAAAGTCTAAAAATACATACACATTATAAATGCATGTGCATTATACATTTCATTATTTCTATGTAAGTAATAAAAATACATGTAAGTTGTAAAATAGTGGTCTTCTCTATGCTGTAGCAGGATAAATAAAGCAACCTGTTGGCTTTTTTAAAATCAAATTAGAAAACAAATACTGAAATGCCATAAGCACTTTAGTCGTGCCATGTTGTGGGGAAACCTTTCAGACCTCAGTTCTAGCAGAAGTACTAGAACTTATCAGTGTCATACTTAGCCTGTTCCTTCGCTGGACTGCCAAGAGCTCTCTGGCAGTGGAGGTGGGTAGGTGGGGACTGCTGACCAGCAACCAGGCAGGATCCTGCCTCTAGCCCGCCAGGGCTGCCAAACAGGTTCTGTGCTGATTTGGAGAAGACTCTGGCAGCTGCAGCCTCACCCAGCAGCTCCTCCCAGGGGTGGGGCTAGCACTGCACCCACCCTTCTGGGGCCTCACCTACTTGTCTTTTTTTTTTTTTTTTTTTTTTTTTTTTAAATTTTTTTTTTAAATGTATTTTTATTTATTTATACAAGCACTGGGTACAGTCAGAAGCACGGGAGGGCGAGAGAATTCACCAGAGCCAGAGCGGGGAGCAGAGCAGGCAGAAGGACCGAAGTACACTGCTGAGGGGAGCAGAGGGCGGCAGGAGAGGTCTGCGCGCCATGTGGGACCCTCCTCCGGTGGCCGGGGAGCAGCCGGGGATCGAACCGGTGCCGCAGAGGCCGCGGGCAGCTTCGCAACCCAGCGCTCAACCGCTGCGCCACCGGGGAGGCCCCTCACCTACTTGTCTTTGCAAAGGACTGGAGCCTAAACCTGGGCCCCCAAACTCTGCAGGCAATTCGGTGGGGCTCCTGACTCTGGGGTTGCATAGTGGGAGTGACCCTTGATCACTCCACTTCCTGTGTCTGAGGGGTGCTTAGGGCATCAGAAGGCGCATTGGCTGGATAAAGCTCCTTTTGCATCTGATAGAGAGGCTACTGTGTGGACAGATGTGAGCGAACCAGACCTGGCTGAGGCCTGACCAAAGAGAAGGAGGGAGCCCAACATGGCATTTGCCAATCTCTCTCCAGCTTGATCACATGGATTCTGACTGGATCTCTGTGCCACTTGCCCCTTGGTGGGTCCCTTTGTGCAGGGCACAAATCACACAATCCAGTGCAGCAGTCTCAGAGCCTAAGTAGGCAGGTGAGGAGACGGAACAAGAGGAGAGTCCTGGAGCCCCAGTAGGCTGCCCAGGGTCCTGGCTTCTGCCTCACCTGTGATGCTCTGTGTGACCTAGGGCTTGTCCCTGTGAGGCAGTGGCACTGGAGGGCCCGAGAGGTCCCCCCTCACTCTTGTGCTGACTTCTGGAGTATCCTGGGTGACTGAGACTGACACTGTCACTCTTCTGTCTGCAGGCTGATGGGTCCTGAAGCATCATGAAGCAGGAAGAGTAGGTGAGCCCAAGAGCCTCTCCACCAAGAAGAAGGAAGGAAGAACCAGCCGTTCTGTCTTCCTCTGCTTGACGGCACTGTCCAGCATTTGCCTCCATTCCCACTGACTATTGGATTCAGCCGGTTCCAGCAGGACCTTCCCCCCAGGGGATGGGCAACTAGTGACTTAGGTCTCACTGCCAGGGCCCTGTTGGCCACACCATGAACCTCCAGGCCCAGCCCAAGGCTCAGACTAAGAGGAAGCGTTGCCACTTTGGGGACCAGGATCCAACTCCCAAGGAGCAGCCCCCACCCCTACAGGCCCCACCACAGCCGCCGGCCCCTCCACAGTCCACTAGAGTGAAAGAGGATTCTTACTTTGGGCACGAGGGTCCAGCAGGGGCCACCTCTGCTTCCCAGCCTGTGGAACTGCCCCCTCCCAACAGCCTGGCCCTGCTGAACACTGTAGTGTATGGGTCTGAGCGGACCACGGCGGCCATGCTGTCCCAGCAGGTAGGCTCTGTCAAGTGGCCTAACTCTGTGATGGCTCCAGGGCGGGGTCCAGAGCGTGGAGGGGCAGGGGGCATGAGTGACAGTGGTTGGCAGCAACAGCCAGGCCAGCCTCCGCCCCACTCTACATGGAACCGCCATGGCCTGCCCCTTTACAGTGGACCCAAGGGGAGCCCTCACCCTGGCATGGGGGTCTCTTCCTACTATAACCATCCTGAGACCCTGAAACGGGAGAAAGGAGGGGGGCCGCAGCTGGACCGCTATGGAAACGCAGTGCACCCAATAATGCCACAGAAGCTGCAGTTGGATGTCGGGCAGGCCCAGGCGCCCCTGAACTCTTTCCACGTGGCCAAGAAGCCCCCCAACCAGACCTTACCCCTTCAACCCTTTCAGCTGGCATTTGGCCATCAAATGAACCGGCAGGTCTTCCGGCAGGGGCCACCGCCTGCCAACCCCGTTGCCGGCTTTGCACCACAGAAGCAGCAGCAGCAGCAGCAGCAGCAGCAGGCAGCCCTGCCCCAGATGCAGCTCTTTGAGAACTTCTACCCTATGCAGCAGCCACCCTCGCAGCAGGCCCCGGAGTTTGCTCTGCAGCCAGCTGGGCCACTGGGGCAACCTCACCTGACTCATCACAGCATGGCACCCTATCCTTTCCCCCCCAACCCTGACATGAACCCAGAACTGCGCAAGGCCCTCCTGCAGGAGTCAGCCACACAGCCTGTGCTACCTCAGGTCCAGATCCCCTTTCCCCGCCGCTCTCGCCGCCTCTCGAAGGAGGGCGTCCTGCCGCCCACCACTCTGGATGGGGCTGGCACCCAGTCTGGGCAGGAGCCCACCAGCAACCTGTTCCTACATCACTGGCCCCCGCAGCAGCCACCACCCGGCACCCTGGGGCAGCCGCATGCTGAGACTCTGGGATTCCCAATGGAGCTGAGGGAGGCACAATTGCTGTCCGATGGGGAGAGACTGGCACCCAATGGTCGAGAGCAGGTGGCTGCTCCCATGGGCAGTGAAGAAGCCATGCGGGCAGTGGGCACAGGGGACTGCGGGCAGGTGCTACGTGGTGGGGTGATCCAGAGTACACGACGGAGGCGTCGAGTGTCCCAGGAGGCCAATTTGCTGACCCTGGCCCAGAAGGCAGTGGAGCTGGCCTCACTGCAGAATGCAAAGGTGAGTGGCACAGGATGGGAGCTGAGGGCAGAGAGCCTGCAGAGGGCAGAGAGCCAAGGGAGGGCGAGTGATTACAGGCCCCACAGGGGCAGTTTTCTCAGTTCATTGAAAGAAGTGGACAAACTCGCAATTTTCAAGGAGTTCTGAATTCCTTTCATGCAAAGAATGCATCCAAGCTGAAGGGAAGATGGGGTTTGTACACACAGGATATGGGCAGGAAAGTGCAGCACACAGGAAAGTGCAGCAGTGTAGGTTGATTTCTGCCTTTGGAACTTGAAGAATTGGGAGTAGGGGGAACCATTTCCAGATGCAGTATGCTAAAGACAAAAAGGTGGCACGCTTACACAGGTGATTATACTTGTCAAAATGCATGCAACTATAATTAAAACAGGTGCATTCTGTTGTATGTAAATTATACTGCCAATAAAGTTGATGTCAAAGGCAAGACAAAAATGATGGGAAAGAATAATGAACAGAATTTGGGTACCTATGTGGTACTTGGGGTTTCTTCTACACAAGTATAGAGGGGTGCTGTCCTTTATTCCCATTTTTATTGCTAAAGAGGCTGAGACCCAAGTGGGATTTCCCAAGGTTACAAAGCTCAGATAGTATCTGAGTCTAAAACCAGTGCTTGCCTCTTCACTAGAAGTATGAACCCCTGTATCTGTAGGACCAAGCTGCAAAATTTGCGCTGTGCTTCAGGACAGCCTGACTTCTCTCCACCCATTTGCCAGTGGGGAAATGGATGCAGATATCACCCTTATCTTGCCCCAGGTTCTTTGCTTATTTTCTTTTGCAGATACATTTTGAATATTTAGATAGCATTTTATGTGCCATTCACTGTACAGGCCAGAGAAAACACATCTGTGTGAGCCACTGTGACCTGAGATGGCCATGGGGACCCTTGTTCCAGGCCAGGATGAGAGACCTGGCAGAAGGGAGTTTATGAAGAGTTTTGGGGAATGTGGTGGGAGAAGAGGAGATCAGGGAAAGGCCAGATTGTCAGAGACCACGGGGAGCCATTGTGGGTCTTGAGTCCCTGAATCAAATGGGACTAGGGGTCCTGGACCAGCAAATCAGGGCTTACTTCTAAACCTCAATCCATTCCCCCTCCCTCCCTTTCTCCAGGATGCCAATGGCTCTGAGGAGAAGCGGAAAAGTGTATTGGCCTCAACTACCAAGTGCGGGGTGGAGTTTTCTGAGCCTCCTTTAGCTGCCAAGCGAGCACGAGAGGACAGCGGGATGGTGCCCCTCATCATCCCAGTGTCTGTGCCTGTGCGGACTGCGGACCCAACTGAGGCAGCCCGAGCTGGAGGTGTTGACGAGGACGGGAAGGGTCCCGAACAGAACCCCACTGAGCATAAGCCGTCGGTCATTGTCACCCGCAGGCGGTCCACTCGTATCCCCGGGACTGATGCCCCAGCTCAGGTATGAGAGGCTCCCCCTCCAAGTACCTCCCCTACCTGAGTGCTTTTGGGGGCCCTCCCACCCTATGAGGAAAATGAGAATGTGGCAGTGTAGGAGGGATGTAAGCGTTCCAAGGGGACACTGCATCTTCCAAACCAAACTTCACAACAAAGTTACAGGGAACAATGAATCAGTTTTAAACTTGAAATTGGGGCTGTCTGGGAAATCTGGGATGTGTGAATCCTTTCGTTCCAGCTCTGAAAGTTTTGGTTGAGCCTAATATGGGTGAGGCACT
The DNA here is from genome assembly GCF_964194135.1 of Talpa europaea. Classification (NCBI taxonomy): domain Eukaryota; kingdom Metazoa; phylum Chordata; class Mammalia; order Eulipotyphla; family Talpidae; genus Talpa; species Talpa europaea. Next base: position 99,521,348 of record NC_140075.1, on the reverse strand, counting down.
GGGATGTAGAGGTGAACGTTTTGTCAACAGAAACATATGTATTGAAGTCTCCCATTAAGATGAAGGTTTTGTCTACTCTTTGGGTTGTCCCTATTTGTTTTTGTACATTTTTTTTAAAATTCATTTATGCATACAAGAAGTAGGGTACGGGCCAGGGATGCAGGGGGTGAGAGGATTCACGAGAGACAGAGTGGGGAGCAGAACAGGCAGACTGACTGAAATACACTGCTGAGGGGAGCAGCAGGCAAGGCAGGAGAGGTCTGCTGCGCCATGTGTCACCTCCCTGGCTGGGGAGGTGCTGCAGTGGCTTTAACCCCTGCACCACCACTGAGGCCCTGTTTTTGTACTTTTTGATGCAGTGTTTTTAGTTGCATGTTCATTTAGAACTGGATTAGATATTTTATAAAATATTTCTTTTTATCTTTAGTAATCTTTTTACCTTTTAGAGTCTATTTTGTCAACTATTTAGATTTCTTTGGTTAGTGCTTGGGTCTTGGTAGGCAGAGAGTTACATCTTTTTTCACTTTTTGACTTTCAGCTTTTCTTTCTCCTTCTACTTTAAAGTGTATCTTTCAGGTGGCATATAATTGGGGTTTGTTATTATCCGGTCTAACAACCTTTGACTTTTAATTAGAGCATTGATAGTTTACATTTAATGTAATCACTGATATACATGGGTTAACGCTGCCATCTGCTGTTTGCTGTTTATCCCGTCCTGCCTTTTCTATGTGCCTTTCCTTGTCTTTCTCCTTTGGATTGATTAGGTTTGTTATTCCATTTTCCCTCTGTCGTTATTAATTTATTAGTTATATAATTATTACTCTTCTAGTGATTACCCTGCCAGCCTTTTTTTTCCCCCAATCTGAATTTCTTTTTTTTAAGAAGTTTTTTTTTTCTTTCTTTTTTTTTTTCTTTTCTTTTTTTTGACTATTTATTTATATAAGCACTGGGTACATTCAGAAGCGCGGGAGGGTGAGAGAATTCACCAGAGACAGAGCGGGGAACAGAACAGGCAGACAGACTGAAATACACTGCTGAGGGGAGCAGCGGGCAGCAGGAGAGGTCTGCACGCCATGTGGGACCCTCGCCTGGTAGCCGGGGATCAAACCGGCGCTGCAGAGGCTGCAGGCAGCTTCGGAGCCCAGCGCTCAACTGCTGTGCCACCAGGGGAGACCCACCAACCTAAATTTCTATGCTAGAACTAACTCCTACAGAAAGATTTGAGTGACGATTTTCTCAGTTCTCCGGAGGATGGTACCTAGCTAATATCATTCAAGATGTATCAGAGTGAAGCCAACCCAATATATACAGTGAATTCCTTGTGGCATGAAGGCTTAATTTTCTGGTTGAGAATACTAGAGATTAAAACATGCATTCTTGGCTATGGAAATCTAATATAGATTAGTACTTTATCTTTCCTGAATAATGCGCATTTCTTTAACTCCATTTCCTACCAATCCCTAACTCCAGTTTCCTAGAATTTATTAACATGCATATTTATTGTCTGTATTTTAACACCAATAGGACATTGTAACATTACTGTTCAGTTGTTTGTTTTAGATTTACTCAATACTTAGCATTTTTGTTGCTTTCTATTTCTTCTCATATCTCCGAGCTTCCATCTCAGATCACTTATACTCAATATGTTGCTTGAAGAGTATTTATGTTTCCCTTAGTGTGAAGAATTAGTGATGAATTTTATTCATCTTTGATTGTCTGAAATTGATTTTATTTCATCTTCATTTTTGAAGGATTACTTTGCTGGGCACAGAATACTGTGTTAATAATTATTTTCTAAAGCTATCATTCCATTATTTTCAAGCTTCCTTTATAATTATAGCTTTGAGTAAACACTGTATAAGCCACACTTTTGCTACTTTGAATGTAGGTGTCTTTTTACTTATTGCTTTAAGATGGGGAGATGATGGGGGGGAGGAGGCAGTGTAACTGGCTTTCAATAATTTTGCTGTTATACCTAACAATGGTTTTATTAATATTTATCCACTTTGGAGTTTATAGTACTTCTTGAATATTTCTTGTTTTTGGTTTTTTTTTTTAAAGATTGATTTATTTATGCATACAAAAGCTGGAGTACAGGCCAGAGATGTGGGGGGTAGAAAGATTCACCAGAGACAGAGTAGGGAACAGAACAGGCAGACCGACCGAAGTGCACTGCTGAGGGGAGCAGTGGGCCAGTCAGGAGAGGTCCGCTATGCCATGTGGGTTGCTCCCTGGCCGGCCAGGAATCGAACTTGTGCTGCAGAAGCTGCGGATTGCTTCATAAGCTGCGTCTCAACCCCTGCACCATGAGGGAGGTCCCTTGAATATTTCTTCTGCCCACTTTCTGTCTCTTCGACTATGGCTCCAGTTACAAATTTGTTAGTGCTTTTTACCATGTAGCCCTTATTTTGTCTGTCGTGTTTTTCTGTATTTTCCCCTTTTTTCAATCTGATCTTTCATTTTACTGTCTCTCTTTTATTGTGTGTAATAGTTTGTTAGACCTGTTCACTGACTTGTTATTTTTATTTATTTTGTTTTTCAATTCCAAGTTTCCATTTGGCTCATTTTTAGAGTTTCTAGTTCTTGATGAGAAGAGTTTAGATGATGTCTTTTATTTTATTGTATAATTTAACTCCATTAATGGGATCTCCTTGGGTCTGTTTCTATTATCTTGTATTTCTTGTTTTAAAATTATATCTTGCATTCTGGTATATCTGAATTTTTTTATTGAATGCCAAACATTATACATGAGAAATTATTGCAGTCATTAAAGACTGGATAATCTTCTCTTCTTCCAGAGAGGATTTATCTTTGCATCTGACAGGTAGCAAAGAGCACTAACAATCCCAAATTGTTTTAATCAGATTGAAATGAGATGATTTGAAGCTGGGCATTCATCTATATAAAAACTAGTCATATATCTTTTTTTTCTTTTTTTTTTTAAAGATTTATTTATTTTTATATAAGAACCGGGGTACAGGCCAGATGCAGTGGAGGGTGAGAGGATTCACCAGAGACAGAGTGGGGAACAGAACAGGCAGACTGACGAAATACACTGCTGAGGGGAGCAGTGGGCGAGACAGGAGAGGTCTGCTTTGCCATGTGGGATTCTCACTGGCCAGCTGGGATCGAATCCGCACTGCAGAGGTTGCAGACAGCTTCACAGTGCTTTACTCAACCGCCTGCGCCACCGGGGAGGCCCAAAAACTAGTCATATTTCTGATTCAGCTTTATTCTGAAGATGCAGTACTGTGCATTCCTAATCTAAAGCCTGAGAGTTTTCCAAGCTCTGCTCCCTTGACAAGGCCTAAATCCGATTTTTATTCTGTTGACCCTTTGAATTTATTAAAAAATGCTACTCAGTTTTTCAGTCTCATAGATGCCTCTTCAGCATCCACCTCTAGGGAAAACACACCTCCAAATGCTGGGTTTACCACTTGGACTTTCTTTCTATTCCTGGATCTTGGCTCTTTAATTCTTGGCCAATTTATTTGCTCTCTGATACCTTCAGAAATGTGGTTTTTATGTTAAGTCTGGATGTTCTGATTCTCAGCTGGTGAGCTCTGCCGCTTGCTGACCCTGAGTAACAGAAGGGGAGGGCCAAGATCATTGTGGGCAGGACAGTCTCTGCTCTCAGGGATCTTGTTCTCTGATCAGGGGAAAGTTTCTGGTAGAGGCTGGAGGGCTGGGCAGCTTGTCTGCAGAGTGAGCAGGAAGGAGACTGAGCAGCTACACAGCTCAACATGCCCATTTCAAAGAGGAGGAAACAGGTCCTGAAAAGGCAAGACATTTACCTAAGGCCATACAGCCAAGGAATGGCAGGGCTAATCCAGGGGTTTTGATCATCTTAATCTCTGCCCCTCAAGTACTTTCACACCAGGCTTTTTTGGGGGGTGGGGGGTGGGAGTTATATTTTGTTGTTTATTTAGTTCTATATATGTTGGTTTTTTCTTTGTAGACATTTTCAGTTTTGCCCAAAAGCATAGGAATAGTATAAGAACCCCAATATTTAGCCATCATCTAGCTTTAGTGGCTCTCAAAATATAGCCAACCTTTTATTTATATCTCCACTTGTTCCCACCACTGGATTTTTGGGGAAGCAAATCTCAAACATCACATACTCAATCCATAAATAAGTTGGCTTGTCTCTGAAGTACATCATACATGAGGACTTTCTTTTTTTTCACATAATCTCAACACTATTATCACACCTAAAATGTCAACATGAAAAACACTATCAACTCTTCAGAATAATCTAAATCCACTTCCCTTATTATGAAATTACAAATCACAATAGCTGGTTGAGTTCATGTTGTCTAGCAAGTTTGGGAGCTTTTGACTCCACTACATTTTTTTTTTTCTGTACAATTATATTAATCCCCTAAAGGAGGAAAAATGAACAGCTGTTCCTTTGAAGGAGGGAGAATGAACAATTTTATTTCTTTCCATTCTATGGAAGAGCGAAAAAGGCACAAATGGATAAAGAATATGGCCAAGGTCTCACAGGGTGTCAGGGCCTTCTGTGGAAGGCCTGTGGAAGCTGGAACAGGGAGGGGAGATATCCTGCTGTTCCCAGACCCACATATTCAGTGTGGGTACCCTCACCTGTTGGGGGGCTGTGCATTCAGGGAAGCGATCTGGATATTGCTCACCCCTTAGGATTCCATCCCCTTTTGAGGGGATAGAGATGGAGCCAGGAAAAAACTCTCTATTCCCTTACAGCCTGCTTTCTCTTCTATGTGGAGACCCACAAGGCATACCAAGCAGGAGGAATGAAAAAGCAGGAGGCTAATCTTTGACAGGATGAATGGGCTAGCTTCTGTTAGTAGGACTAATGCTATTAGAACAGAAGCTCTGCAAGGACAGGACTGTCCTTGTTACTCATTTTGTGAACAAAATTTCCCTTGTCCAGAGGGGGCTCCTATTTACTGCAGAGCCTAGAATTTAAATGGTGATAGCAACCAGTAGTTATTGAGTAATTGCTACCTACTGGATACTTTTCTCAGTGTTTTCCATTAGTTCATTTAGTCACAGCTATCCCCTTAGGTAGGCACGTCTTATTTCCATCTTAAAAATGATGGGGTGGCCAGAGAGGTTAAGTAGTTTTAAGTGGTAAGTAAGGGAGATAGAGCCAGAGCCTAGGCTCCTCATGGCTTTACTCCCCTCCCTATAACATACTTTTCTGCAGGACTGGGTGCTGACTTGTGGGCAAATCCATTCCAGACCTAAGAATGTTTTTTACTTTTTTTTAAAGGTTTATTTATACATACAAGAACCAGGGTTCAGGCCTGATGTGTGGGGGATGAGAGGATTCACCAGAGACAGAGTGGGGAACAGAACAGGCAGACTGACTGAAATACACTGCTGAGGGGAGCAGTGGGCGAGACAGGAGAGGTCTGCCACTCCCTGTAGGTATCTCCCTGGCTGACTGGGATCTAACCCACACAGCAGAGGCTGCGGACTGCACTTAACCGCCTGCGCCACCAGGGAGGCCCTGTTTTTCACATTTTTAAAGAGTTTTTTTTTTTTTTAAGGGGTAAAGGGCAGGGTAACGGAAAAATATGTAACAGAGACTATGTGTGGCCTGTGAAGCCTAAATTTACTATCTAGCCCTTGACAGAAACAGTGATGACCCCGGCCCTCAAAGAAGCATTAAAAAGGCTTATGGACCTGCTTGTTTTTCAGGCCTGCCTTGGTGGGTAGGTACAGTGGGCAGACTAAGTTCCAGAGGTGAGTCTTGGCAGGCAGTGGCCAAGACTTCAGTTTTCCCAGCACAAGAAAGCTGAGTCATCTTTGTTCTGTTTTCTTCAGGCTGAAGACATGAATGTCAAGTTGGAGGGGGAACCTGCAGTGCGGAAGCCAAAGCAGCGGCCTCGGCCAGAGCCCCTGATCATCCCCACCAAGGCGGGCACTTTCATTGCCCCTCCTGTCTATTCCAACATCACTCCGTACCAGAGCCACCTTCGTTCCCCCGTCCGCCTGGCTGATCACCCCTCAGAGCGGAGCTTTGAGCTGCCCCCCTACACACCACCCCCCATCCTCAGCCCCGTGAGGGAAGGCTCCGGCCTCTATTTCAATGCCATCATGTCAACCAGCAGCATCCCAGCCCCTCCTCCCATCACGCCAAAGAGTGCTCATCGCACCCTGCTCCGTTCTAGTGAGTGACCCCTGCGGCCATCAGGGCAGCACAGGTGGGGAGGGAAGCCAGTGGGCAGGGAAGAGACAGCCTGTGAGGCTACTGGGGAACGGGCTGGACACACTGGGAAAGGGAGCTCTGCTCTCTGTCCTCAGAGGTTGGCCTGGTTCAGGAACATGAAAGTGGGGAGGAATGGTGTTAGCCCAACTACTTGGGTTCGAATCCCAGTTCCACCATTTACATCTCCCGTGCAAGTCGTTTTAACTCCTCAGGCCTCAGTTTCTTCAGTACGTAAATGAGACTATTCATAGTAGTTTGTTAAATTGCCATTACTCAGCCATTTTTAGATCCACAAATAGCACTTTCTTATAGTTAATCTTAATAGGGCTGTGGTGAGGTACTAATGCATTAACACACATAAGCATTTACTATCATGTCTGGTGCATCATATTTGCTGTTAATGTTATGTAGCCGATCTGGTCTCCTGGATCTTGAATAGTCATTTTGGGCAAGAGCAGACATTTTGATTGGCCTGGGTGGTGACTGCTGAAAAATGTTTCCCACTCCACAAAAGGATCTATTTTCTCTGAAAAATGGAATAATCCTATCTGAGAATGGTGGGAGAAGTGAGTGGCTGTAAACACCAGAGGTAGCTGCATGAGGCAGTTCCATCATGGAGATTAACCTCTCACCCTGACCTCATCCATGGTACAGCTCTCTGGTGCCCCCTAGTGTCCCTAGGCAAGAAATGCTCCACTGGGAGCCTGTCCTCCCACTTCCATTGGAAGATTCAAAGCTTCCCTCATTGCCTGGGTTATGCACAAAGAAGTCACTGTAGAGACCAGACAGACAGCAAAGAAGAGGTGTCATCCATGAATATTTGTCAAGCACTTAGGTGTAAAGCCTTTAACTGGGTCCTGCAAAGGCGCTAGTAATGTACGGGACACTGTGGTCTTCCAAAGAGAATACAGGGTCTGAGGGAGCCTCAGGGACACGAAAGCCTGGGGGACAGAAAAACAGAAGTTCTGGGCAGATTGTGCTCAGCAACCAGTGAGTGAAGCAGACACTGGCCGTACAGACTTATAGCCTGGGGTGGTGAGGAATTCTTTCTGGAGAGGGTGGGGCTAAAGCTGAGGGTGGGAAGGGCATGGATACGCAGAGGAAATGGGCGTGCAAAGGCCTGGAGGTAGGACTATGCAGGGGGAGTGTGGGGCCACAAGAAGGTAGCCTGGTAGGATCAAGGGTCCGGCAAAGGGGTGGTAAATGCATAGATGGAAGGGGCACTGCCTTGAACCCCAAGCTGAGGAGTTCAGGTTTTTCTGTTTTTGTGTTTAAAGATTTATTGGATTTATTTACGCATACAAGAACTGGGGTATAGGCGAGAGGTGCAGTGGGTAAGAGTATTCACCAGAGACGGAATGGGGAGCAGAGCAGACGGAGTTACCAAAATACACAGCTGAGGGGAGCAGCAGGCAAGATAGGAGAGGTCTGCTGCGCCATGTGGGTCAGCTCCCTAGCTGGGATCGAACTCACGCCCCAGCAGCTGGCTATCGCTTGATAACACTCAGACATCTGCACCACCTGGGAGGCCCTTAGAAGTTCAGGTTTTATTTCATGTTGCAGAGGGAAGTCAGCTACAATTTTGTATTTGGAGCAAAGGAACATCTTGATCTTGTGGGGTGTTAAGGTTAGCTTAGGGGAATCCTCAGTGGAGAAACTGAAGCAGAGAAGCAAGGAAGTGGAGATGATTATGCCACAAGTATTCAACCTTTTTACTAGAGCAGTTGTTGTTTAATGGTGGCGTTAACTGCAGTGTCGGAGCTTCTGGGGCAGGGACACAGCTTTGTACTCTGTAGTAGTATAATAATAACTAATATTTATAAAGTGCTGGGCTCTGCATTGACTCGGGGCGGGGGGGGGGGGAGCAGTAAAATAGCCCCTTTTAAGCAGGCAGGAAAAAAGGCACTACGTACTCAGTGAAGGCACAGCTCGTTGTCACAGTTGTCAGGCAGCAGAGCCAGGACTCAGGTTGCCAGCTATGAACTTCTGATCACCACTGTGGCTCTTGTGCAGACAGAACAGCGACTTAGGGTTGGCAGGGGAGATTGCTGGCGGGAGGAAGGTGCCATTTACCAACCTGTTCTTTGTCCCGTAGATAGTGCTGAAGTCACGCCACCTGTCCTCTCTGTGATGGGAGAGGCCACCCCAGTGAGCATCGAGCCGTAAGTGCAGCCCGTTTGGCCCGTGGTGTGGGGTGGCCCCGTGGGGTCCAGTGCATGCAGGATGGGTGCATCCAGGCCCTGTAAAGAAGAGGAGGCTTCTATGGGCCTGTCCTTAGAGGCTGGAGTGGGCCTCTTGGGGCTTCTGCAGTCAGCCTACCTGCTTCTGTGTGGAAGTCACAGGGTGATCCAGAAAATTCTCACACTGTAAACCTAGGGCTTTTCCCCTTTGCAAACTCTGTGCCTTGCCTTTCTAAGGTAGTTACCAGGCATCACTTGCCAGGCTGTCTTCACAGTTCACAGACGCCAGATGCCATACATCCAGCTGAGGCCTTGCTGCACTCAGCCTCTGCCAACTACCAGTACATCTGCCACCCCTGGGGACAGTGTGAGGTTCCCCATCTTCACAAGGTGAGGCCTCACTCCCTGCACTTTCCATCCCTGCAGACGCATCAATGTGGGCTCCAGGTTCCAAGCCGAAATACCCTCAATGAGGGACCGTGCCCTGGCAGCTGCAGACCCCCACAAGGCAGACTTAGTGTGGCAGCCATGGGAGGACCTGGAGAGCAGCCGGGAGAAGCAGAGGCAAGGTGAGAAGGGACATAAGCCAGCAACTGAAGGTGGGCAGGTGGTAAGTGGCTAGGTCAGGCCTAGTTACTACCCAGCTGAGCTCTGAAAGTGACTTCCTCTCCTCTTTCCCTGTGTTTGTTTGTGAATCCAGTGGAAGACCTGCTGACAGCTGCCTGCTCCAGCATTTTCCCAGGAGCTGGCACCAACCAGGAGCTGGCCCTGCACTGTCTACATGAGTCCAGGGGAGACATCCTGGTGAGACAGCGCCCCCTAGTGGAGGGAAGGGCCCTTTGGAAACGGTCATAATTTCACATCTACTGCCATGAGTGAGGCCGCTGACTTGCTGATTTGAAGCAAGCTGGAGGGTCTGCCCAATTGGGGGTTTGTAGGGATTTGACCCAATGGAACCCTGTTTCCAAACTCCAGAGTCTATTGCAGAGTCCCCCCATCCCCCCCTTCCCTGATTCTGGGCCAGTGAGTCCCCATCCTCACACACGATTGTTGCTAAGGACCTTCTCTGACTATGACAGCCTGCCTTGGGGGCCTTATGTTCCCTCGATGAGGCCTGTGGCCCATTTTCTGAGCAGTCCCACCTCCACGATCTCACCATCCTGCCAGATGGCTTGTCCCCTAGCAGTTTGGGGGCAGGAGTAAGTGCCCAGGGCCTAGAATGTTCAACCTGCCTCTGAGACCTATGCCAGAGCCCTCACTTTCCCTTCCCTTCCCTTTCAGGAAGCGCTAAGTAAGCTGCTACTGAAGAAGCCTCTTCGGCCCCAGAACCACCCACTGGCAACTTATCACTACACAGGTGGGCCTGGCTGGGGGTGGGCATGGGGCCTGGAGCCTCAAGATGTCTGTAGCCTCAGTGGGGCCCAGCTAGATGCTGATTCACACCCCTGACTGGGGTTAGTGATGGGGAGGTGAGGGGTGGGTAAGCTGAGAGCCAGAGTGAGGGAGCTGACACCAAAATGGGGGTAGCTTCTAAGGGACTCCCTGTACCCTGAAGGGGAAGGGAGAAGAGTATGGGCAGTTGGGAACCCATTCAGCTAAAAACAAAACAAAAATGAAAAATAGGACACAGATGCCAGGGGCAGGAACCCAGGGAGTGCAATCCAAGTTATCAGGCGCCTTAAACTTAGACAATCCTTGGAGTGCCACGTCCCATTCTGGGCATTGAGCTTTAAGAGGAACTTCGACCATGTGCATCAGCACAGCAGCCTGGTATTGGTCCCTGTGGGATGGTCCATCTCATCAGTGTCTGGCAGGCACCAAGGGCTCCCACATGCTTTATTTCATTTATTCCATGCCACGTCTGGTGAGATGGCTCCTATTAATAGTTTCCATTTCACAAGTGAGGAGAGTGTCAGAGGTTAAGTGACATGGCTAGTCAGTGGCAGGAGTGGGATGTGGAGCCAACTCTAGATACTGCAGAAATGTGGATGGATGACCTCATGCTGCTCTGCTGGACAGAACTGCTCCTGCCGGGCACACGGCTCCATCCAGCTCTCTACCCTGGCTCCCTCTTTGCCCCACAGGCTCTGACCAATGGAAGATGTCTGAGAGGAAGCTGTTTAACAAGGGCATCGCCATCTACAAAAAGGATTTCTTCCTGGTGCAGAAGCTGGTAAGCTGGGGCTCTGTTTTAAGGGGCAAGTCAAAAACAGGGGCCCTCTGCTAGTAGGGGCCCAGCAGTCACTTACCAAACCCTCTTAAAAAGCACTTAGATCAATACCATTAAGTGGTCAACAGAGACAATTTTCTTTGTTTCTTTATTTTTTTAAAAGATTTATTTATTTATGCATACAAGAGCTGGGGTACAGGCCAGAGATGCCAGGGGTGAGAGGATCCACCAGAGACAGAGTGGGGAATAGAACAGACAGACTGACTGAAATACGCTGCTGAGGGGAGCAGCGGGTGAATCAGGAGAGGCCTGCCGTGCCATGTGGGTTGCTCCTGGCCAGCCGGGATCGAACTTGTGCTGCAGAGGCTTCAGATTGCTTCATGGTGCAGTGCTTAACCCCTTGCGCCACCAGGGAGGCCCAGAGACAATTTTCTAAACAAACAAAAAAATGGAAAGAGATCAGGCCTTTCTTTCCTTCTTGATTCCAAGCCACCTTACCTCCCACTAGGGTAGTGTGACTGTGCTCTGGGGTTGTAACCCAGAGGGAGACTTGAGTGGGCCTCAGACTTGTCTAAGGGAGAATAAGAGAAGGGCTGCAGGTAGAGATGAGTCATTCCCCAAGGAGCAGGAATACTTTGAAGGCACAATTAAAATGTGGGAGGAGATGGGTCACCCTAGAGTGAGGGAAACTGAGAGCTAGCACATACCCATGCCACCAACCTGGGTACCTCTGCCCACTTCCTGTCAGACTTGTGGTTTCCTTAGAGTAGCTCAGCCAACCAATAGAGGTCTGAACCTACTTTTTCTAGATATTTCTTCTTTGTGTTCTTCTGGGAGAGCAGAGTGCTTTGCTAATCCAAGGATTTGCATCTTTCCAGTCCTGTCTCACAAAATCTAGGTCACGGAGAGAGCGAGTTGTATGGACCTCTGAGGGGAAAGGGCTTTCCTCCTAGGATTATAGGTTGTGCAGGGATTCGTGAAGCAGGAGGGCTAGGATTTCAGTGTTTGAGAGGACTTTGAAAATCATTTAGTCTCACCTCACTCACTGTTTACATACAGAGACATTGGTGCAGAGTTAAGAGCAAGACTGGGCCCCTTGCTTCCTCTTTAGATTTTCCAGGACTCGTTAGTAGTGCCCCTTGAGTTCCTCCCTGACATAGGATACTTTGACATCTCTCTGTCCTCATATGTCAATCAGTGCTCCCTAGAGATCAATGAATTTGTTTGCCTGAATTGATGGAGTCTGTGTTCCAGGTTTAGGCTGGCTTTGAATGTGGATGGTGCCCAAATTTTTCTCTAACTTTTCATTTTGAAAAATTTCAAACTTACAGAAAAACTGGAAAAATAGTACAAACACCCACTACATGCCCCCACTTAGATTTGCCACGCTTGCCTTCTCTACTTGTAAGCTAGTACAAAGACTAGTCTCTCTGATTTTTAAAAGTAAGTTACAGACATGATGACCCATGACTCAGATATTTCTTTAAAACAAAGATGCTCTCCTTCCAAACCACAGTACCATTGTCACACCCAAGACATTTAAACTGATGCAGTAATACTCTCCAGTATGCAATCTGCATTCAGTTCTCCCCAATGGTTCCATGTTGTCCTTTTGTAGCTTTTTAAAAAGGGCAATGCTTAAACGTTGGTTAATTGAATTAATCAGAAGTTTGTGCAGAACTGGTGTTGGAGAGATGTTTTCAGTTCCTGAATGCACTGGGTTTTATATTTAGCCTGAGATTAAAGGAGGACATGCAGGGATTTGAAAGTCTGGAGTTGCCCCAGGTAGGTGAGCCCACCCAGGAACTCTGACCTCCGTTTTGGCTTCATACCAGATACAGACCAAGACCGTGGCCCAGTGCGTGGAGTTCTATTACACCTACAAGAAGCAAGTGAAAATTGGCCGCAACGGGACTCTAACCTTCGGGGACGTGGATATAAGTGATGAGAAGTCGGCCCAGGAAGAGGTTGAAGTGGATATTAAGGTAACTCCCCTTCCATCCTCAGCTGTTTAGGGCCTGGGCCGGGTCTGGGCCAGGACTGGGAGCCTGAGGCCACATTCTCTAGGTGTTCCTAGTGGGCAGAGAGAGGAAGGCAGTGTCCCTGACAGCCCCAGTGAACTAATGTCCTGGGCACTGCCCCTGGGCCTCTGGGTTCCAGTTTCTATACTATCTTTCGTCAGAATAATAATAATATCTTGTGTTGATACAGAATAATGGAGAATTTTCCCACTGTATTTGCACCAGATCAACTCACTGCTTCCTCATAGCAGACTGCTAGCACTGTTTTCCAAGCTTTAGTCCTTCTTGTATTGCCTTTATGAAGCCTGCTGTATCTGCATCCTACCACCTGCCATCATTACTATTTTTGTCATGTCCACCTACCACTTGTTCTTTTTTTTTTTTTAAGATTTATTTATTTATTTTATGCAAGAACCGGGGTACAGGCCAAATGTGCGGGAGGGTGAGAAGATTCACCAGAGACAGAGCCGGGAACAGAACAGGCAGACTGATGAAATACACTGCTGAGAACAGCAGTGGGCGAGACAGGAGAGGTCTGCTGCGCCATGTGGGACTCTCGCTGGTCGGCCGGGATCGAACCGGCACTGCAGAGGCTGCGGACAGCTTCACAGCACAGAGCTCAACCGCCTGTGCCACCAGGGGAGGCCCCCACTTGTACTTTTAATATTTTTCTTAAGATCAGCTTTTTCTTTTTTACTCAAAAGGGAAGCTTTATATCACAATCATAATAGAAAACCAGTACTGTTAGATAGAAGATACTGGTAAAAATACGAAAGTCAAACAATGTTATTCAATTCTAACTAGCTCCTATTACCTGCCCAGGCCCTGAAACAGTCCCAACCTCTGTTTAAGTCTAGAGAAGTATAAGACACATTAACACCAACTGGAGACTTTGTTCTTGACATAATCAGGATTGAAGAGAATTGAAAGGAGGACGTTATTTAAGTCTGTGTCTCTCTATCCACCTAACATCATCTTGGGGTTTTAAGTCCATATGTGGTATGTGACGTGCTGCTCTAAGACAGGGAATAGTTTGGTACCATTTTGCATCTGGCATGGGGGTGGAGATTCAGAAAGTATTACAAAGATAGTTTAGAATTAGAGCTAAAGGCTGCTCCTGGCTCTGCCAGACCACCCTGCCTGAGGCTGTGCTCTAGGAGATCTGTCCAACCCAGGTGACCTGTGTGTGTTTTGCGAGGAGACCAGCATATACCTTCCTTGCCCCTGGCTTGATATCAAGTGCTCGGTCTCATCCTGAGGGCTCCCAGGGCTCTAAACTCTTTCATCACGGTCTGGCGAGCTGTGGGAGGGTTCAGAGCCAGCACCAGAGACTTCTAATGGCCCTCAGGAGCCCCCCTAACCCGAGGCAGAACTAGCAGGGCCAGATCTGTGCACTGTGGCAGCGGGACTGAGCTCTAGGCTCACTGCCCTCGTTCTCATCCCCCATAGACTTCTCAGAAGTTCCCAAGGGTGCCTCCTCCCAGAAGAGAGTCCCCAAGTGAAGAGAGACTGGAGCCTAAGAGGGAAGTAAAGGAGACCAGGAAGGAGGGGGAGGAGGAGGTACCAGAGATCCAGGAGAAGGGGGAGCAGGAAGAGGGGCGAGAGCGAAGCCGGCGGGCAGCGGCTGTCAAAGCCACACAGACACTACAGGCCAATGAGTCGGTAAGTGTGACCTGGAAACCCAGGGCCAGGAGGAGGGCTGGCGCTGCGCCTGGGGTGTGGGAGGAGGGGCAGAGCAGGAGCTGATGATGTCGGTCATCATCACAATAGCCCGAAATTCACTGAGCACTTTATGCTGCGAACTCAACTCATTTAATCATCATCGCCCTATGTGATAAGTACTGTTATTTTCATTTGATAGATGAGGAAATTGAGACCCAAGATAAGATAGCTAGTAGGCAGCATGACCACAGAGTATATTAATTTTTACACTATACTGCTTCTGTGTCAGAGCCTCGGAGGAAAAAGGCTTTGTGAAAACTCAGAAGGTGTGTGGGACACTGGGAAAGCACTGTAATCTGTAGCTCAGTCAGGGGTCTCCATAAAAGAACTTTGTCCCTGACAATAGTGTCTGAAACTGAGCTGAGACCATGGAACCAATAATGGCCCCTCACACATTTTCTCTGCAAAGTGCTGTCATGTCCATTATCTCAATAATTCCCCAAAGAGCCCCATGAAGTGTTAAACACCATTAGGCAGATGGAGGAAACAGGGGGCAGAGATGCTAAGTGATGTGCTTATGCTCACATCCCAGGCTCTCTGACTTCTACTGCAGAGCTCTGTCTTCTTGACAGACCAAGAAGCAAGACTTAATGGCCGCAGCCATTCCTTGTCAGGGAGAGTTCCCCCAAGAGGGTCTGATAGGAACTACTACAGGAATCTTTGTGTTTGCGTTGTATACTTAACACTTGTAGGAAAAACTCCACTAACTGTAGACGCACAGCTGTTGCTCCCTTCTGAACCTTGGCTGCGCTCCTTCTCCAAAGGTTGTGTTCTATATACACGCTCGCTCGAGTTCTGCTGACTTCTGCGAACACCTTCCTGCCAGGGCCCACCCAGCACACACAACCGTCTGGGGCTTCCCAAACCCGAGGCCCATGGTTCTCGCTCCCTGAGCAGCATCCTCCCAGATCTTTACCAGTGTCCTTTGCTCTGGCACCTGCGTGGTGTTTCCCACAGTGGCTCATATTGTCATACGCTGGCTGCCTGCTGATTTGTCCCTTCCCCAGACAGCTGAGTGCAGGGACTCCCGCTTGTCACCTCTGTATCCCCAGCACTTGGCACATCACACAAACTTGAATGTCATTTATTGACTAAAGGCATGAATGGTCTAAATGACTGAAAATGTCAACATATCCATCATTGAGACACGAGATCTCCTGCTAGACCCATGGAAAAATCCTGTTGCAGCCAGGCTGTCCACTGAATTACTGCACAGTACAGTTTGGGTACAGAGACAGAATGGGCTGCCTGAGGCAGCGAGTGGCTTGTCACTAATGGAAGGATTCAAGCTGAGGAACCCCAGCGGACAATTGGGTAGGATGAGTGGCTTCTAAGAGCCCTCTGTTCCCTGAGATAACTGAATTTGCATCCTCTCTTCTCCCTACCTCACAACTCTCCTTGTTTCATCCTCTCCAGGCCAATGACATCCTCATCCTCCGAAGCCACGAATCCAATGCCCCTGGGTCTGCTGGTGGCCAGGCCCCAGAGAAGCCAAGGGAGGGAGCAGGGAAGTCAAGACGGGCACTACCTTTTTCTGAGAAGAAGAAAAAAGCGGAGACATTTAACAAAACCCAGAATCAGGAGAACACTTTTCCTTGTAAAAAATGTGGCAGGTAAGATGACAGGCCAGACTCCCTGGGGCCCTAACTGGTGGGCTGAGATAGGGGTGAGGCAGACGCCGGTTCACGGAAGTAGCCTGAGCTTTCTACCTTGTCTTCTGACTGGCTCGGAGGGTTTCTAGGGCAGTGGCGTCACTTGGCAGCTTTTAAAGGAGGGGTGATGGCACCGAATCAGCCACCGCACCCTCTGGTCAAAGGATGCTGTGGGCCACATGGTGGGACCGGGTCTGGAAGGGGCGCCGGGTGGCGCTCACTAATCTGGCAGTCCCTGGAGGGTGGGGCAGACATCTTACTTGAGCCCGCTTCTGCCCCACTGCAGGGTGTTTTCCAAGGTGAAGAGCCGCAGCGCCCACATGAAGAGCCATGCAGAACAGGAGAAGAAGGCCGCAGCCTTAAGGCAGAAGGAGAAAGAGGCCGCTGCTGCTGCTGCAGCCACTGCCGCCGCCACCTCGCCCCACCAGCCGGCCCTGCGGGAGGAGAGCAGCCTGGGCGAGAGGGGCTGACTCTGAAGACTGGAGGGCTCCGCCCGGAGGCCCAGGGCTGCACCCTCTCCCAGGATTCCTGGCCCCTCCTGCACCAGCCAGCCAAGCGCCTGTAACACCCTGGAATCTCCAGAAGGAGCAAGGAGAGATCACATGGACTTTTCTCTGAGAAACAAATAAGACAATAAAATAAAAGGCTCTTTTATTTATAAAGGCCCCAGGAGCAGTGTTAAGGGCTGCAGGATCCAGTTCTCTTTGCATTCAGTCTGTTGGAAGTTGTCCTCATGCTTACTTGGAGCTGTGAGAGTCTCCGCTTGCTGGGGCTGCCCTCTCCAGGGGCTCCAGCCACCGCCATTGCTGCCTCTCACGGGGACTTCTGCACCCCACCTCTCCCCATCCTCTTTGTTCCTCCTCTTCTCCCTGGTCACCATGGCGAGCTAAGCACAAGCTCACCCTCCTTTGCAGTTACTCCTCCTCCCGAAAGGACCTCAAATGCCCCAGGCCCAGGAGGAGGAGCCCTGCCGGAGGGAGCGTGGTGGCCGCCTCTGAGAGGGCATCAGCCTGGTACCTGTGCTGTGCACTGCACAACAGTGTCCGGGCCTCAGCTGCTCCCGTGACCCTGCACTCAGAGAGGCCACCTCCTTCCTGGGAGGGAGGCTACAGCATGCCTGGAGGGAAAAAGAGAGACAGGTACCTATCCCTTTGCTGCTTGTGAGCAGCCCTGCTGGGGCTGGAAAGTTTTCTTAAATGTTTGGGGAAGGGACCAATGTTCCCACTCAAGCTCTCAGCCCACTGGAAGGTAGAGAACTGTGCAGCGGACAGAATCCACAAGACGAGACATGAGAGTTTTTCTGAGCCCTGGCTCTTGCTTCCCACCTTTTTGCCAAGTACCTTTATGTCCTGAGGGCTGATAAGAGAGCTTAGCCAAGGCCCAGCCCACTCTTCTTGGTGCAAGTTCCCTGCCTGCGCCTGTCCTGCTCTCAGCAGCCACTACCTAACCCTACCCTACCTAGTCCAGCGCTGATATCCACAGCTGAGCCCCCAGTTCTGCATGCTGGAGATTTCTGGATCCTTCCCTGGGCAGGGGAGGTCTCCTAACCAAATTGGACAGGAGCCTCGTTCCTTGATTTGTGTCATTTGGGAGCTATTTATTTATTCTTAATATTTAATTTTTAACATCCTCTCAGGGACCAGGGGCCTCCCGCTTTCTAGGGGCCCAAGTGCATTTATCCCCAAACAAGGCACCTTCTTGGCATCCACCCTCTCCCATCCCCATTCCCAAGGCCCTAAGGTCCCTTGCCTCGTTGCTCTGGAAGCTCTTGCCACTAGGAATGATAGTAGCAGTGAAGGGGGTGGAAAGGTGGAGGGTGTCACCAAACCCACACAGAGACTAGCAGGAGCAAGGGAGATCAGAGGCAGTTCTTATTGCTACCTCTTCTCTGTGCTTTGAATTTGCCTGCGGGGATTAGAAGCCAGATTTCTGGCTTTATTTCTGGCTTAATGAAGCCATATTTAGTGTGGAGTCACTAAAGAGAAATGGTCGGAAGTTTCTGAAGGTCCCTTCATTTGCCAGTCCCATAGGAGGACTGAGTTATTTTTCTGATATTGTTATTTGACTCTAGTTGTGCAAAAGAAGTGAATGCAAGTATAGTGCATGCAGCGTGTTAGGAAGGAGCCAAAAACGCATTCATTCTTGCTGTTCCTTATGTGATGGTCAAACACGTGAGCAGGTGGGGTTGGGAGGAAGTGTATTTCTAAACTATGCACTATTCAGGTATTGTCCAGCATTTGTTCATGCATTAATATGGTTCTGCAGGACCCTAGCTGTGGGAGCAGCAAAATTCTTTTCCCCTAGACTTCTGGATCACCACCTAGAGCTCCAACTTCCCAGTTAGTTTTCCTCCGCATACTTCTACAAGCTCAGTGTTCCAAGATAGCAAAAATCTGGTCTACCCTCCAGAAGCAGAAGGGCAGCACATTTAGGCTCTCTTCTAAATCACTTGTGTAATATGAGTGCCTTTGCAGCTTAGCCCCAAGTGCTACTTACGTTTCCCAAGGTTTCTTCTATTTAAACCTTATTTATTTTCAGACCCTTTGATGGACATGTGGTATCAGAAACCTCTTTCATCTTAGTTGTCCTCTTCTAAGCTCGTGGAGAAGAGACCAAGTGAATGTAGGCAGAGAAAATCAAGATGATGGTACCTCTCAACTAATCCTACCAGATGCTGTATTTTTGAGGGGTCCATGCTTGAGGATGGGTTTATATCTAGAATTGAAGGAAAAAGAGAATATTTAGACAGCAGATATAAGTGTGGCAAGTGACCTGCCAATAAAGTAGTTGCAGCCATGGAAGTGGGCATAGGTATAATCCTTATGGTGCTTTCTCCCTGTGATCACAGTTGGCTCATAGGCTTTTTTCTTTTTTCTTCTATTCAGAGCTCTTTGCTTTAAGAAGTTAAATGACAAACACCTCCAGCTTTATAATGTCCACTTCACACCATCTCACCTCTCATAGCCTCAGCTAAGGGCATGAAACTAACCTAGTGCCTGTGTTCCAGACCATTTCTGAGGTCTCTTACCCACACAAGGAGACAGTACTTGAGCACTGTCCTCCATGCCTTCAGCAGTTCCCCCTTGCAGCTAAAGTACATGCCCATTCTCCTTCTGCCACCCCAGCTCCACCTCTGGCACAGAGGTCTTGTGCTGCTTAAGTTTAAAGGGATCCCCTATATTTAACTGCCTCAGTGACCTAACCTCTTCTCACGTGCCAGATGTTAAGAAGAAGGAGGGATACAACACATACTCTAGCCTCAACTGTTTAAATGTTTTCACTGGGGCTCATTTTTCTTGGACGGTATTTATTACCAGACTGGCAGGCCTAACTATTTAGGTTTACAGGAAGTATGCATATTTTTATAAAACAATTGTATGTCCTCCGCATATTTTGCTGTTGACATTTGCCTCTAACAATTTGCAGCTGTTTCACCTTTTCCTCATTTCTAAGTTGAAGGCCTTGTTGGAGGGGACAGAGCACAGGAACAGCCTTGACAGTCTGTAATTATTGTACAAATATTTTAATAGCGTATAAATAAGTATATTCCTTTTATTTTGAAAAAATGATCAGACACTGCCTTTTGTGTGTTTGCTGCCTGTGGCACCCTTTTTTAAAAAGACTGTTACATATTAGTGTACATATATATAAATATTACCTCTCTTGCTGTACAGTTGTGATAGACCAGACTGAAGATTTTATTTTTTGTGTGCTTTTTATAAAAAAAAAAATTAATACACTAAAGAAAATCTTGCTGATGTGATTGTAATGTACCTATGTAACTTATTTACTTTTGGATGTTCTTCTGTATCTTTAAACCTTTTATTAAATAAGGTTTTAAAAATTCAGGGTTGAATGCTGTGTTCTTTGGGAGAGAATTTCACCATCTGAGATTAACATAAATCGGCCATGTTTTGCTTGCTGAAGATAACTGGGCATTTTTTGAGCCATAAGGATTCTGTTTTAACTCATTACCGGTGAAGCTAGGGCAGGGGGAATAACGCTGGTGTTTGCCTGGCTACGAAGTTACTGAATTGATTACGAATCTTTTTTACACAATTCTAGGCAAGAAAAAAATCTCAGCTTCGTGTATGTATCACTCAAAAACATGTAAATGGCACATTTGCAACGCTCTCTCTCTTTGGAATGAAATAAGGAGATTTCAGAGTGCAATCAGGTGGCGCAGGGAAGCTGCCTTGCTGAGGAGGGCCTCTTGAGTATTACAAGTCGATCTTGGACGCATTTTTCTACAAGTCATCGGAAATCCACTCCGGAATTAAAGTATTTTTAAGAGTACGGTGTTTTGTAACATATATATTCAGATATATATGTAATATTTCAGATATATATAAAAACATCTGAAAAATGCGAAAAAGGAAATGCGCCACCAGAGAAAGCAGCGCCCCCCACCGGCCGCAGGCACCATGACAACGGATGCGCCCCGCGTGCCGCGGGAGAGCGCGGATCTCGCGGCGTCGGGGACGTCGTTGCCGTGGCGACGCTCTCGCGGGCTTCGGCGCCGAGGCGGGGCGCGCTCGTCGGCGCGTGCGGTTGGCCCCGCCCACCACTGCAGCTTAACGCCCCGGCCGGCTGCGGGTTGCGAGAGCTCGGCGCCGCGCCAGCACCCCGCCGCCGCGGGCCCCGCGCGCTGCCGCCTGGCCCGCCCTCGCCTCTGCCGTCGCCAGCCTCGCTCCTCAGGACTGACTGCGCCCCCGCCGCCTGTGTCCTCGCCCGTCCTCGCCGCCCCGAGGGGGCCCCGCGCCCGCGAAGAAGCCGCTAGCGAAGAAGCCGCCCGCGGGCTGGGCCTGCCGCCGCCGCGGCCTCAGGGCCGTTTTTTCCTCCGGGACGACAGGCCCTGGCCTGGAACGCCGCTGCTCCTCGACCGCCGCAGGCCGCGCTCCCGCCGAGAACGCCCGACCGACTGCCGCAGCAGCCGCGAGTCCCCGCGCCCAGGCTCCGGAGAGGAGGCGGCCACGCCCCGCGACCACACCCCGGCGGCCGCTCCGGCCCGCGGCCCCAGCCTTCGCCGCCCGCGCCGAGGGACGCCTGCAGGTGAACGACCCCGCCGCGGACCCCGACCACAGACGCAAGATGGCGGCGACCGCGTGACGGACTGAGCCCCCGCGCGGCCCCGCTCCGAACACGCGCTGCCCGACGGACTCCGCAGGGCCGCGAAGGGACGAGAGCGGGACTCTGGGGTCGTTTGTTCACTGTGTTTGACTGAAGTTTGCCTCCCTCGGGCATATTGGGGAGGAGTGGCTGGTTCTCAGTACTAGAGCACCGTGAGCCACGGACTGGTCCGTATTTGTAGCTTTGGGGCCCTTGATAATTGGGAAAATGGCGATGACACTGTTGGAAGATTGGTGCAGGGGAATGGATGTGAACTCCCAGAGAGCCCTGCTGGTTTGGGGGATCCCAGTGAACTGTGATGAGGCTGAAATCGAAGAGACCCTCCAGGCTGCGATGCCCCAGGTGCCCTATCGAGTGCTTGGGAGAATGTTCTGGAGGGAAGAAAATGCAAAAGCAGCCTTGTTAGAGCTCACTGGCGCTGTCGATTACGCCGCCATCCCCAGGGAGATGCCGGGTAAAGGGGGAGTCTGGAAAGTGGTCTTTAAGCCTCCGACTTCCGATGCAGAATTTTTAGAAAGGTTGCACCTCTTCCTAGCCAGGGAGGGGTGGACCGTGCAAGATGTTGCCCGTGTCCTTGGGTTTCAGAACCCCGCTCCGGCCCCGGGCCCAGAAATGCCAGCAGAGATGCTAAACTATATTCTGGATAATGTTATTCAGCCTCTTGTTGAGTCCATATGGTACAAGAAGCTGACACTGTTCTCGGGGAGGGACATCCCCGGGCCTGGGGAGGAGACCTTTGATCCCTGGCTGGAGCACACTAATGAGGTCATAGAAGAGTGGCAGGTGTCTGACATAGAAAAGAGGCGGCGGCTGATGGAGAGTCTTAGAGGCCCTGCGGCCGATGTCATCCGCATCCTCAAGACTAACAACCCTGCGATAACCACCGCCGAATGCTTGAAGGCGCTTGAGCAGGTGTTTGGGAGCGTGGAAAGCTCCAGGGATGCGCAGGTCAGATTTCTGAACACTTATCAGAACCCGGGAGAAAAGTTATCAGCCTATGTCATTCGTCTGGAGCCTCTGCTACAGAAGGTGGTGGAGAAGGGGGCCATAGATAAAGATAATGTGAACCAGGCCCGCCTGGAGCAGGTCATTGCTGGGGCCAACCACAGCGGAGCCATCCGAAGGCAGCTGTGGCTGACTGGGGCTGCGGAAGGGCCGGCTCCTAACCTCTTCCAGTTGCTGGTGCAGATACGTGAGGAAGAGGCCAAGGAGGAGGAGGAGGCAGCCGAGGCTGCCCTCCTGCAGTTAGGCCTGGAGGGGCACTTCTGAGTCCCAGAAAGGGAACTTAATGCGGACCTCGATCATAGCTGCTTCCTTGTCTGTTCTGTTTGACATCAATAGGTGTGATTCTTCGTAGTAGAACGACTTAGCCATGTTCTGGGGGGATTCAGTTCTTAATGTGACATTTGTAAAATCTCCAGTGAGCACCCCGAGCTGCTACAAGTGAGTCATGTTAGCTACAGTGCCAGGTTAGATGCTTGGGCACAAGTGCTCAGTGCAAGCTGTCATCGTGGTGTCACCAGTTG
Organism: Talpa europaea; assembly: GCF_964194135.1. Taxonomy (NCBI): domain Eukaryota; kingdom Metazoa; phylum Chordata; class Mammalia; order Eulipotyphla; family Talpidae; genus Talpa; species Talpa europaea. Next base: position 99,498,751 of record NC_140075.1, on the reverse strand, counting down.
TGTGAAACGTGAACTTGTGACGCCGTAGAGGTAATAAGAACTTGCATGTTCAGATGTTTAGAGCAAGGCCTGGCTAACTCAAGAAGTGTTCAGTAAAAGTGTGAGCTGTTTGTTGTTACTAATACGGTGAATTTATGTGTGTGTTTACTGTAAATTTTTCCTGGGAGGAAATGTGAATTTATTATAATTATACAACTTTACAGTGTAAATTTCTTACTTTGCATCTTCAAAACATCTGGTTCCATTTAATTGAAAAGTATTCTGAGACTACAAAATAAGGTGTTAGAAAAATACAGCATTTATAGTGCTGTGTAAATCAGTTTTTGACTCTACAAGATAAAGCTGTAAATTGCATGGGGAGATTAATATGAACCAGTTATGTATCCATTCCCCTATTTCAAATCTTTGTCATTGAATAGTTCTTGTTCATGCTGCTGATTCTACAAGTGTTCTAAACAAAGATAAACAGTTAATATTCAAATAAAAAGTTTAAAAGTTGTATAGCCTCACTTTTCTGACTTGCATAAGAATTCCAGTATAATTAAACTCAGTAGCCTCTTTTCTTAGGATGACTTCATATTATTTAAAAAAATCATATCTAGATTTTCTTTAAGGCTTTATATCATGCTATGCAAATTTAAATTGCAGTATCTTTTTTTAAGTAATTTTTTTTTTTAAGATTTATTTATACAAGAACTGGGGTACAGGTCAGAGGCATGGGAGGATGAGAGGATTCACCAGAGACAGCGCGGAGCAGAACAGGCAGACTGACCAAAGACACTGCTGAGGGGAGCAGCAGGCGAGACAGGAGAGGTCTACCATGCCATGTGGGAATCTCCCTGGCCGGCCAGGAATCGAACCTGTGCTGCAGAGGCTGCACACAGCGTCATTGTGTGGCGCTCAACCCGCTGCACCACTGGGGAGGCCCTAAATTGCAGTATCTTAATGTATTCAATTTTTGCACATTGTTTACAAGCAAATGTTAGAAAGCTAAATGTAAATTTGTCCTGAAAATCCTCACATGGGCTTAGGAGGTTATCTAGCAACTTTTTTTTTCCTTTTTTAAATCCCTTTCAACTAAAAATATTCCTGCAGGAATTGTAACTGTCATACCCGTATCAAATGAATGTTTCCATTTTAATAGTCGCTGTTTTATACCAAAAGGATGTAAAAAGGGAAATAGGACCCAAAAACATGTTTAAATCATAATTTGGCCCCAGAGGTTCAGTAACTGAAGATCCCCATCTTTTGTAACCCAGAAGAAATGATCTCATGATGGTAAGAGTTCAGTGGGGCTTCTTTCCTGCTACTGACAGGGCTTTAAAATTACAGCTAAGGGCCTGCCCGGTAGCGCAGCGGTTGAGCGCTGGGTTGCGAAGCTGCCCGCAGCCTCTGCAGCGCCGGTTCGATCCCCGGCGCTCCCGGACCACGGGAGGAGGGTTCCACATGGCGTGCAGACCTCTCCTGCCACCCGCTGCTCCCCTCAGCAGTGTGTACTTCGGTCCTTCTGCCTGCTCTGCTCCCCGCTCTGGCTCTGGTGAATTCTCTCACCCTCCTGCGCTTCTGACTGTACCCAGTGCTTGTATAAATAAATAAAAATAAATAAATCTTTAAAAAATAAATAAAATAACAGCTAACCTGTGTAAACATCATCTACATGGGAACGATGTTCTAACAGATTTTCCTGTCATGTCACTTCCTCTCACTTCTCCCCACGGACATGCACTTCCTTCCACAAATGTTTCCATTCCTGCTTTCCCACTCACAGAGCTTCCCTCTATTCTCATAGGCATGGCGCAGGTGGCACATACTCCCCTCACTGCTCACAATCCTGTCTTCAGTCCCACCTTCCCTTGACAATTTACCATAAACATACTCCACATTTCCCCCCCACACCCAAGTTTACACTCACCTTTGTCCCCATGCATAGGCACAAGGTCCCATGGCCACCCCATATCACCCAGTTCCCACGTGTCTGCACACATGCCCACTCCACACATACACACAGTATGTTCATAACAAAAACAAATAGGGGGTCATCATATTTTTCACCCAGTATCTATGGTCATCTATGTGCAGAGGGATATAATTTATATAACTGCATTTTTGAAGATAGTATTTAGGAGGGTGGGCGGGGGTCATCACCCCAAATTTTATTATATGTAACAATCGTATATACTTATATATAATACAATGCACATATATGATATAGAACAATGTTAGGATTCTACAATGTCCAACCTTTGTTTTACAAAATGGAAACTAAAAATAATAGTGAGCTATCTATGATCTGAAATGAAAATCTTTCTGCCCTTTAAAGAAGGACAGCATATCCTCATATCTGAGAACTGTGGAAAAAAGAAAGTGTGACCAATATTACATTTGGCTGATAACACAGATTACATGCTGGGAAGATGTTACTGCTATTGCTGGATTCTTCTGTTTCTTGTGTATCAACAAGGTGGTAGCTGAGGTCAGGTTATCCCAGACTATGAATCAAGGGCCTATCCATCAACTTTTACCTTGTACACTTCTGGAAGTAAAGAGAGGTTAGGAATGGTAAAGAACATAGTAATTTGTCTCTGGAAATACTCTTTCCAGGATTCTCAACATTTGAAATGGTGCCCAGAAAACGGGGCAAGACTTATAAATCTGAGTAGGTAATTATTGAACTACTAAAAACAAAAATTGAGTATAAGTTTTTTCTCTCATACATGGTACCTAAAAGCTAAATTTCTTCAGAAATTTAGTATCACTGGGAGTCATATAGTTGCTCTATATTAGCTAAAACTCATGATCATGTAACCAAAAAAAAAAAACCCAAAAAATTTTATAAAATAACACAATTTATTACTATTTTAAAACAAATCTCACAAAATAACATTCAGAAACTCAATATTTCTAAATAATTTAACACAGTTTAGTGATAAAGTCACACTACAAAATTCCTGCATATAAAAGATTATTACCAAAGTATTGATAGATGTTAAAACGTTCTCTGAAGAATGGAGTTGGTTCTAGAAGCTAAAGATTCTGGAATGCTGCTTGTGATCATGACTGATACCCTGGGAAAAGTATGTGTGTTTTCTACAGCTACCAACTCACCAGTCTTTTGATGGGATTACTCCTCGAGGCAATAGCACCTCACAGGCAGGTCCCCTGCTGAACTCCCCACCCTGGTAATATTAGTCACAACTTAATTTAGCCAACATCTAAATAGTTTAAAAGGTATGTGTGGCAAAGAAAAATCACAAAATTTCTATTCTGAGTAGAAGAATTCTACTTGACACATCCTCTAGAGGGATGACTGTCAATGCAGCAGACGTGGAAGATGACCAAGTAGAGAACTAGGGAAATCCTGACTCTGACTCTATCAAAAGAAAACTGCTGCTCATGTGGGTTTAGAAGGAGCAAAGATGAAGTTTGATTCTCTAATAGCCACATATAAGCGAGGTATCTACCCATTTGCCCTTTGGGATTATTTTCCACCAACATCCAGTTCATAATTTTAAAGTGCAAATGTAGTGAAAAATAATTTACTCTCCCTTTCCTCTTGTTAAATTTGATAGATAATAAATTGGTTGGCTGGTTTCCCTAACCTGCCCAATATGGGAAATTAACTAGAGTCCAGTTATGACTTCTCTAAGTGTTAAGTGAAAATTTATCTTGGGTCAGAAAAAGGTAAGACTCAGTCTAGTTTTCTCTTTCAGTGTTTTTTCTTTTGTAGTCACTGGCTTATAAAAAGGCAGGAATAAAGATACAGACATGGGATTTCTAAAAGTTCCTTGATTTTTAAAACATAACCCTTAATATTTTTATTGCACCTATTTTATGGTTTTACAAAAAGAAGGAAACTCATGCTCCAGTGAAGATAAAGGAGTATGGTTAGGTTAACTAGGTTGGAAGCACCAACTCTGCTACACTGAATCTTGTTATATATTTAATTATTTACAGCCACATTAAGCAATTTAAATAAATGTGTGCAAAAGGAACTGATTTCTGACTAAGGGTAACTTTCAGTTTAGCAATATACAATGGAAGATCTTTGTTTATTGGACTGCAGTTAGACACTAATCGATGCCTGAATTTTCCCCATTTTTTTCTAAGTGAATGATTAAATCCAGCCTTTCAAGGACCTATACTTTTCCCATTGTTTTAAGAAACACTCAGAAGATTCTAGGTCACAGAAAATAACTTTCAACTCTACTTACAAATCACCAATTCTGAGAATAAGTCACTCCTTATTCTACTTTAGGTTACTGGTAAAAAGTATCAGAAGCAGCATCTATTTAAGTCAAAATTTCTCTTTCCACATATGAACCCCATCTAAGTGTCTTATACCACCTGCTTGCAGAATGGATTCAGTAACCATACCAAGTTATTGACCAGCTATTATGACCAGACATTTTTTTGGATCACATCCAAAATCAGTGTCTACACTAGATAATTTTCACACATGATTGCCAAACTTTATGTAATATTTTTCTATATTTGGTGACTGCTGTAGCCTGAAAAAGTCTGTGCATTCCTAGGATAATGAATGAAAACTTAAAAAATGATCCATTTTCAAATGTACACTCAGAATGTTAACTTTAGAGACAAAGCAAAATCTGTCATAAAAGTGGGTCTGCTGATAGAGGTAGGTTAATCAATCATGTCCTAAGATAAGCAAGAATGTTAAAAAATAAAAGTTGAGACCCTGCTGAAAAAGAAGATAAGTTCAACCTCCCGGCCCTGAGTTTCTAACATTATATGAAAATTATTAAATTGAACATTACAAAAAAAAGGGTGGGGGGAACACCAGTGACGATTTCCTTCCATCTGTGATTTTAAACATATTGACTTCTCTCAAATAACTCAGATGACATTAGCTATTTTTACTACAGAGTAAAAATACATGGACCCTGGATAAAAGGAAGGTTAATATAAAGCACTGGTTCTTAAGTAGGGATGAATTTGTTCCCATTCTTTTACCCCAAGGGGCAGATGGTAATGTCTGAAGATGTTTTTGGTCATCATGACTGGAGAGGGGATTTCACTGGCATCTAAGTAGAAGCCAAGGATGCTGCTAAACCTCCTATAATACACAGACCAGCCCTTCACAATAGTGAATTATCCAGCCCCAAATGTTAATAGTGCCAAGGTTGAGAAACTGGTTTAAAGGAATTAACTCCTATTAACAAAGAACACAAATACCTTCCAAGTCATAAGCTTGGAGTTAGGGAATGTAGGAAAGTTGAATTACTCCTGTAAAAAATTAAAATACTGAACTGATTCCAGAGCTCTACCATCATTATGACAATAAAAGAAATTTAAATAATCTACTAAGATGGCATTATGTTTTAAACTAGGGATACCGAGAATCCATTCCAAGTAGGTCAAATATGAAATCTAAGCATAAACCAAAGGCATCTAATATCAGCAGTAAATTGATAGCAGTAAAGGATGGATGATTTAAGGAATGATTTGAGAGAATATTCTGAAATTCCTTATACAGCCTATCTCCCACTTCCTAATGGCATGGATTCTGGCTTTAATTCCATGAAAAGGGTGCACTGGAGTTATTCCAATATTCATTGAGCAGAACTGAATATGAGTCTTGTGTGAAATGGACAGAGAAAAGCACCTTACATTTCTCTGAGAAGTGATCAAGAAACAAAAAAAATTAGTTCTATGTTATGGAATTTAGAAAAACCAAACACAACACTGTAAGCCATTTTACAAATAAATTCAACATGAAGTCATCCATTCCCTACTATGTTCACTTCCAGGATAACTTTTAGAAAATACATCATACACAGCAATATGGCTTCAAGTCTGCCTACTAGATGAAGTGCAAAGTATAAAGATTATCTTCTCTCTTAGTTTATGGGTCTTAAACATCAGCAAGGGAATCAAGGCTCATTGCCTATGGACCACAAAGGAAATATCTAAAAGCTCTGAAGTGTAAGTCTGTCAGAGTAAAGGTTTCTTCCTACCATACTGTAAGGAAATGCTAAAAGGAAGCTTAAAAAGTGATGGACTAGTTTTTCCCTTTGTTGTTTGTATTTAAAATTGATTGTCAAAGCAGTGGTCCCGTGTGATCAGAGCGACTCAGAGAAATCCTACTTAAATGATAGCTGAAAACTTTGGAAATCCAGGACTATTTATGCAACCACTTTTTAAAAATGACTCTCCCCACTTTGACAAGTAAAATGGAGAAAGACACAGGTAAATGGGGAGATAAGAACCAACAGTCTCTGGTTGAGGGACTTCAGGCACAACTTGGCAGGGAGCCTCAGACTTCTTTTCTGCAATCTATCAGCAATTTCGTCAGTCTGTTACTGGTTACCGATGACCATATCTTGCATTTTTCAAAAAGAATTGTTTTCTTCTATGACAAAACCTAAGCTCTGCATCTAACTATTGCTTTGCAATTCTGAGATTAAATTACCTACAATGCTTCACTTAGAAGACAATCCTCAAAAATATTGCCATTTGCCTGGGATCCCATAAAGAAACATCTCTTTTTCTTTAACAATCACTTACAAAATCCATTGTAAAAGCTGCTTACTTAGAACTTCTCTAAAAATACTTTTTTGAAATAGTAAATTTTACTTATTGAAAGGTACCAAATGCAGTCCTTAAGTTCTATACCATTATAACAATCATTTCTCCCAACATGAGAGTCAACAGATTTAAGTTATTAGGGCAGGTTTGACGTGCATGAATGGTTAACATTTAGGATAGGAATTCAAATAAAACTACTTCTTATACTTCCTCATATGAAATATAAGGAACTATAAACCAAAATGTGTGTCGAAAATCAGGTCCATATGAACAAGGCCACAGTATTGGTTAAAGGATTGACCGTGATAGTCATTTTAATCTCTGGATCAGGGAATAACTTACACAGAACTCAAGTGGCCATGCATGTGAACCCAACCTAAATTCCAGTTGACAATGCACATACTTTTGGAAAAACAAATAAGTAAATATAACATGGGCTATAAGGCCTCCACAATTTTAGTTTTTCTTTCACCATGTCTTTTCTAACTGTTCTAGAGCTGCTGCTGTATTTTTAAGAGGAACTCTTCCCATCACCATACTGCCTCTGAACCAAAGGCATGACACGTTTGTGCTTCCAAGTCATAAAGAGATGAAACACCAAGAAGGATGGTCTACAGATATAAAAGTTAATTACATATATATATTAATGCCTGACCTAAAAAAGTTAAACTGAAACAAGAACCACATTTGTTTCTTTGTTGTTAACAAGTCCACAAAAGTTTCAGCAATGGGGCCATGTAGTACGTAACTAGGACTAGAGACAAAAACTGAAAATCCGTAATTTCTAAAAAGGTCTAAAATATGCAAAGTTGGTGTTATCATTTTTGGTGAGGACCACTGAATAGGTTAAGAAAGAAAGATAGGCATGAGAGATTTGTTTATCTTAAAAACCCTTTGCCCCACACAGAATTTTTAAAATAGACAATTTTATAAAACTTATCTATTGTTCGTATGACATTTAAATAAGTTAACACAAAGTGGAAAATGTGGCATTAGTTATCTTCCTCCTCCTCTTCCTTAATTACTGGAGTGCCTAAAATGAAAAATAAAATAATTTCTGATCATTTGCAACAGAGTTAAAATTCAAATGAAAATATTTTCCTGTTAACCTGAGATGCTCTGAGATGCCATAAAGTGTGCCACAATAAAAATAACATCATAAAATAATCTCTTCAATTTCAGATTACCCAAAAAGTTTCTAAGGAAAATTCTCAAAATGGATGACTATAAATACTTACAAATATTCAACTCCCCAAATACAGAATTACAAATAAAAATGCCTGCAAGTGAAAACTAAAGTAAAACCTACACATACTAAAAACCTTGCCCATGTTAAGCACAAAGAAATATTCTTCATTTTTCATAATGTTATCCCAGTATTCCTGGAAATATGAACTTTTATGTTAATTCTCTTAAACATGAAACATTGGTGGTAAGTTGGAAAAAAAAAAAGAACCAAAGCACAGAAAATAAATCACATCTGTAGGCTCTCCCTGGGTGAAGGGCTACCACTTCTGAGCTCTGGCATATGAAATCTGCCTACAATCTTACCCTAATGACAACTACGAAAATAAGTATTTGGTACATAGGATGGTGATGATGATTATCATCATGTAACTAGAAATTATTTGTTTCTTCTAAATATTTTCCTTTCTCCTATTCAATCAGGTAGGCTGATCAGTTCTGTGCTTCATTGCTTCAGGGGCAGTGTAGAAAGCAGAAACCATCAGGTTTACCGCCTTTGTCTTTGAAGAGTCTAAGATCACTGAGAAGATAAGAGTTTTGAGAAAATGTAGAATGACTAGAGAAAGGGTTAGTGATTCTCTGTAGACTAGCAGACTAGCAAAATACCTCCCTGGCAGCAGAAGAGAAGGAAGAACAGTAGGAATACTGGCCTGGCGTCCTGATTGCACCACGGGAGGAAGTAAGACCCAGAGAAGTCTGTGTCTATTATCACTTCCAGCTTTTAGATTACAAAAGAACAACAAATTGGTGAAATTAACTAATTAGTACTTAACACAAAAGCTTTTATGTGGCAGAACTGGAACTTAAACCCAGTCAGTCCAGGCTGTTGCTGACACTGACCCCTACCTTAGCTATTGGGAAACTACAATCCAGTCCAATTCCAAAAAGGCTATTCATTATTATTTATATTTAATTACTCTACGAAATAATTACTTTTGGGACTTAAACTTTCCTGTAAGCTTTTGGTTTAGGGATGATCTTATCACAGACTAATCATCCTAGGAGTTTCTCATCTTCCCTGGTATTTTACCTGGACCATTAAATTTACTGTGGGTAGCACTGGCCTTGGAGATTAAAGACAGTCCATCGTGTTTTTAGTTTTGTTCCTTTTCATGATTCTGTGTCATAAACTTCATTCCACCCCTAGACACCACTTCTAAGCTAGCTCCGAGTCACTCACCATCCAGTTTTTTCAGCTTGGGCACTCTCTTGCTTGCCTCTTCGATCCAGTTCCCCTCAGCAGCATGCTTCTCTTCCAAGGGGTTGCCCACAAACACCAGGTCTTCCAGGCATGGCAGTTCTGCCAGTTTCACAAATTCAGCTACAAGTACAAAAGAATATATTCCATGGCAAGTTTTACTGTTAGGATTTTGGGGATTGAATTAGCCAATCAGTCCTCAGTTTGTGACTATTAGCCCTCATTTTGTGACTATTCAGGACAATTAGTTGTTTATGGTCTTGAAGGAAGCAAGGGAAATCATATCGAATGAAGTCATTCTCTGAAGATAGTATGGAAAGAGAGGGGAAAAGAAGACATACGTCTTTCTACCTTTATGCCAGTCTAAAGATAGGATAAGAAGAGGAAAAGAGATTCAGAATGAAAAATAAGAAGAAATCAATCTCCAGTACAAGTCTTTTCTATGCTGCACTCTATCAGCATATGCTAAGCTAAACTTTTGATTCTACCCATCCCCTCATCTTTGAATTATTTTATTTATTGATTTTTTATTTTTTATTTTTTTAAAGTCTCATATTGATTTTTCTTTTTTTCTTTTTTTTAATTTATTTATACAAGCACTGGGTACAGTCAGAAGCGCGGGAGGGTGAGAGAATTCACCAGAGCCAGAGCGGGGAGCAGAGCAGGCAGAAGGACTGAAGTACACTGCTTGGGGGAGCAGCGGGCGGCAGGAGAGGTCTGCGCGCCATGTGGGACCCTCCTCCGGTGGCCGGGGAGCAGCTGGGGATCGAACCGGCGCCACAGAGGCTGCGGGCAGCTTCGCAACCCAGCGCTCAACCGCTGCGCCACCGGGGAGGCCCTGAATTCTTTTTTTTAAATTGAGTAACACCGCACTATAACATTATATAAGTTTTAGGTGTGCATCGTTGAAAATCAACGTGTGTATATACTACATTACCACTACCTCTCTCATCTTTGGATTCTTAAAGCCTCTGTTCTACTCAGTTACTCTTCTATTGCAGAATTTACCACACAACTTTATATTTATTACCTTATGAACTAATCTCACCACTAAGATATGAACGCCTTGAGGGCAGAGACCTTGTCCTATTTAACTACATATCTCAAGAAGCTCATTGTTCATGGCACATAATCTGCCTTTCATAAATGCTAAATGAATGAAACAATAAAAAGTAAAGCAATATTGATGTCAAGTAAGTTTTCTACCCAAGAATTCTTAAATTTAAACTGATTTTTTCAGTCTTTGGACAATAATTATTTTCATGAATAATAGGGTAAGGATCTATTTAATTATAATCATTTTAAGTAAATATTTAAATGTAAATTGCAAGCATTTAGCTGGAATATAAGAACTCCTATAACTATATCTCTTTGTGCTTAGAAAGAAATGTGCCCATTTCGGGCCTCCCTGATGGCACGAGTTAAGCACAGCACCAAGAAGAAATCCGCAGCCTCTACAGCACAGTTCTATCCAGCAGACCTCTCCTGTCTTGCCTGCTGCTCCCCTCAGCAGTGTGTTTCAGTCAGTCTGCCTGTTCTGTTCCCCACTCTGTCTCTGGTGAATCCTCTCAACTCCCTGCACCTCTGGCCTGTACCCCCAGTTCTTGTATACATAAATAAATCAATCTTTAAAAAAAAAAAAAAGAAATGTGTCCATTTAGCATCTTGTTCCCTGCTGGGCTATTTTCTGTAAAGAGGAAGCGGTAGATGGTTAGCAAAGAGCCAAGCTCAGCTTACCCCAGTCTTTCACCAGGTTATTAGACATGTAGAGAATCTTCAATTTCTTCATTACATGGATCCCTTTCAACTTCTCAATAAAATTGTAGGATATCCACAGTTCTTCTAATGTGTCCCCTACTGCTTCCTGAAAAAGAAAGCAATTTAACGTACATGCTTATTTTTAAGATTTTCCTTCTGTGCCCTTCCTTATACATAAAGGCAATGGTCTTCAGAAAGAACTGAGACCCCCTGTCCACTGGCAGGACACCTAAAGGCTGTGTGGGAGTTTTTTCTCATTAAGAAAGTCAAGTAGAACATTCTTGTCTCCTCTTCAAACTGATCTGAACTAAGAACAGCACTGAAATTATCAAAAGGAAAAAATACTAGCACTAATTTACCACTTTTATTGAATAGTATGTTTTTCAAATTTCTTCCCTATACATTGTATTATTTGATTCTTATAACATTTAAGACAGGCAATGCAGATATTTGATTTCTGTTATAGAGTTAAAGTTTTTTTTCTGGGCCTCCCTGGTGGTGCAAGGGGTTAAACACAGCACTATGAAGCTATCAGCAGCCTCTGCAGTTCAATCCCTGGCCGGCCAGGGAGATACCCACATGGTGCAGCAGACCTCTCCTGTCTTGCCCTCAGCAGTGTATTTCAGCAAATCTGCCTGTTCTGTTCCCCACTCTGTCTCTGGTGAATCCTCTCATCACCCCATACCTCTGACCTGTACCCCAGCTCTTGTATGCATAAATAAATCTTCTAAAAAAAGGGTTTTTTCTAAGATCACAATGATATTAAATTGTAGAGGTATTTTAAGACTCCCCCCAATATTCATTATGAAAACTTTCATTTATCAAAAAATAATTTCATAGTAAATATTCATATGCCTACTAACCAGATGATTCTACCATTAACATTTTACTAACCTTCTCCTGTCACCTATCTGTCCATCTATCCATCCAGTTATCTATTCTTTAGCCTGTCTTTTTTCATGTGTAAAATTCAGCTTTAAACTCTTTCCATTATAATAAAAAGATTCTTAAGTGCTAGATATGATCAATGGTAACATACTTTTTCTTCTTTGATAGACGTAAGACAAAATCTAGTTTTTATTTCTTCTTTAAAAAATATAAACTTGAGGGTCTCCCTGGTGGCGCAAGGGTTAAAGTCAGAGCTAGCAATCTATCACCAGCCACTGCAGCATGAGTTCAATCACCGGCCAGGGAGCTAACCCAATTGGCACAGCAGACCTCTCCTGTCTCGCCCGCTCCTCTCAGCAGTGTATTTCAGTGGATCCGCCTGTTCTGCTCCCTACTCTGTCTCTGGTGAATCCTCTCACCACCACCTCCCCTCCCCCGCATCTCTGGCCTGTACCCCCTCCGTTCTTGTATGCATAAATAAATAAATCTTAAAAAAAAAAAAAGAAAGAAAGAAAGAAAGAAAGAAACAGTGGAATTTCCATTTCCAAACAGTGGAAAAGGAGACCTTTTCTGTAAATAACTAACCATTTGGAGAAAAAAATTAGATTTGTTACCTGCTTCTAGCAACATGTAAAAGTAAACTTCAGATGGACTAACGGTATAAAGTTTAAAATTTAATACTCAAAAAAAGAAGTGTTACAAGAAACTGTAAGAATATTTTAATAATTTAGAAGTAAAGAGTTTCTACATAAAATACAAAATACAGGCATGCTTCTGGGAGTTGTTTTGAGGTTGGCCGTGCAGAGCGAGCATGTTGTACAAACAAACTTACTATTCAGATAAGAACAAGGACAAGGAGTTCCTGTACTGGCATGTCATACTGCCCAAGGACATAGCCAGGCTGGTCCCTAAAGCCCATTGGAATCTGAAGGGAGGAGATTTGGTGTTCAGCAATCAGGGATGGGTCTACAATATGGTCTGTGAACCGAACCACACATTTTGCCACTGCCCAAGAAGTCAAAGAAATGAAGCCAGGGAGCCACTTTTCAGCGTCAATCTTTACACAACTGCTCTCACTTGCTAACATCTTTCTGATAACATTATTAAACTGCAATTTTTTTTGTTCAATACACTGTTTGACTGCTTTGCTTTGTTGAACAGAGCCAACTGCACCTCTGCCCAGAGAGATACATGCTCTTTGGGCTGCAACCTTGGTTAAGTGTAACCCCATAAGCCACGGTAAGCAGATTACTCTTGGCAAATGGAGGAAGCATCTGAGACCAAAGTCATGCTATTACAGGGATTGTGTAAACTTGCTATTTTGTCTATTTTCCTGCCTGGTGTAAGAATGCTGATTTATGTTTTAATGTACTGAAAAGTTTCTATTTTTTAAATTCCATTTGGAAAATATGAAAAAAGTAAAGAGATAAGTGACTAATAAAAACACACTCAAGTTGAGCGCTGGGTTGCGAAGCTGCCCGTGGCCTCTGCAGCGCCGGTTCGATCCCCGGCTCCTCCCCGGCCACCGGAGGAGGGTCCCACATGGCGCGCAGACCTCTCCTGCCGCCCGCTGCTCCCCTCAGCAGTGTACTTCGGTCCTTCTGCCTGTTCTGCTCCCTGCTCTGGCTCTGGTGAATTCTCTCACCCTCCCGCGCTTCTGACTGTACCCAGTGCTTGTATAAATAAATAAATAAATCTTTTAAAAAAAAAAAAACAAAAACAAAAAAAACCACACTCAATAATTCAGAAAACTGGGGCCTCCCCGGTGGCGCAGCGGTTGAACGCTGGGTTGCGAAGCTGCCCGCAGCCTCTGAGGCGCCGGTTCGATCCCCGGCTGCTCCCCGGCCACCAGATGAGGGTCCCACATGGTGCGCAGACCTCTCCTGCCGCCCGCTGCTCCTCTCAGCAGTGTACTTCGGTCCTTCTACCTGCTCTGCTCCCCGCTCTGGCTCTGGTGAATTCTCTCACCCTCCTGCACTTCTGACTGTACCCAGTGCATGTATAAACAAAACAAACGAATAAATAAATAAAAACACATGCCTCTTTATAAAAAAAAAAAAATTTTCAGAAAACTGCATTAAATTGCAATGTGGAATCTTCAACAGGATTGTCTAATTTGACTATCTTGGCCAGGTCCTCTGCTTCTTCTTCTCTCTTTCCTTTTGCTCTTATTCTCTCCTTCATCTTTTGTTTTTATTGTTTTCATTCGCCCATCAATAGATGCTTGAGTTGCTTCCACGTTTTGGCTACTGTGAATAATGCTGCTATAAAAATGGATACACAAACATTTTGTACTTTGGGGGAGAGAAATAATTTTCTAGATTTAAAGGGCAGTACAACAAAACAAAAACAAAAAAAATCAAAGAGTACAAACAAGTATAAAAATAAATGTTCCCTTCCCTGGAGCTAACAGCTGTCACAGAACATTTCTATGCATATATGTATGCCTATGACTTAACATAGGCAAATTATTCCATCTCAGCTCATAGAGGTGAGTCCATTTTTTTCCCCTTAATGTGTATTATTTATCAAATCTACTACTGATAGGCACTTAGATTTTTGCAATCTTTTATATGCTGCAATAAACGAACTTGATCCAACATCTTTGTTCATGTATGTGAGTATGAAAAATTCCTAGATATAGAATAGTTGGGACAAAGTAAATATAAGACTGACAAACTGCCTTTCTCGGCAACAGTGTTTAAGAATGCCTGGTCCAGGGCTTCCCCGGTGGCGCAGCGGTTGAGCGCTGGGCTGGGAAGCTCTGAAGTGCCGGTTCGTTCCCCGGTTGCCAGCCGAGGGTCCCACATGGCGCGCAGACCTCTCCTGCTGCCCGCTGCTCCCCTCAGCAGTGTACTTCATCACTCTGCCTGTTCTGCTCTCCTCTCTGGCTCTGGTGAATTCTCTCACCCTCCTGCGCTTCTGACTGTACCCAGTGCTTGTATAAATAAATAAATAAATCTTAAAAAAAAAAAAAAGAAAGAAAAGAAGTACTTAAAAAAAAAAAAAAAGAATGCCTGGTCCATTGTACTTGGGCACTTTATATAACTACCCAAGCCACATTTTCTTTGTGGCCAGACTCCTGAAGCATTCCTCTTTGCAGCAGTTCCTAAGGGATGCTGCCACCACGGGGGCTTCATTTTAGAAGAGCTCTGTGGTGCTGCTGGAAGCCACCAGCTCCTGCCTGTGGGGCTCAGCCCAAGGGCCCTGATTGCAGACAACCCAGATATTAAAAGGAGTATTTGCTTGAAAAGAAAAATTTCTTACAATAAGGATATTTTAAATCCTAAAACGAGGTCATTATCTGTGAGTTTAAAAAAAAATGGCTGTAATACATAGTTAATAAATGTTAATTGCAGCAACAATAATAGTAATAATGTTTTCAATAATGGGTGACTACTAGGAATATTGATGAATGTCTAAAATTCAGTAAGAAAACGATCAAAAAATTGGTAAAAAATGGTTAATTTCCAAAAGAGGAAACATAAATAACTAATAAATATACAAAAAGATATTCAGTCACAACCAATTAAAGAATAAAGATTAAAACAATATAATGCTTCATTTTTGCCTATTATATTAGAAAATATTAAAAATATGGATAATATTCAGGAATGTTGAGGATGAGATAATTTCCATCCATGTACTTTTTTTTTTTTTAAAGATTTTATTTATTCATTTATACAAGCACTGGGTACAGTCAGAAGCGCGGGAGGGTGAGAGAATTCACCAGAGACAGAGTGGGGAACAGAAGCAGACTGATGAAAAACACTGCTAAGGGGAGCAGCGGGCGTCAGGAGAGGTCTGCGTGCCATGTGGGACCCTCGCCGGGGGCCAGGGATCAAACCGGTGCTGCAGAGGCTGCGGGCAGCTTCGCAGCCCAGCGCTCAACCGCTTCGCCACCAGGGGAGGCCCACCATCCATATACTATTGATGGAAATGGAAACTGGCATAAACATTGTGGGAGGAATTTAAGGTACCTATCAAAAATTTAAACACATTGGGGCCGGGCCTCCCCGGTGGCGCAGCGGTTGAGCGCTGGGTTGCGAAACTGCGCGCGGCCTCTGCGGCGCCGGTTCGATCCCCGGCTGCTCCCCGGCCACCAGAGGAGGGTCCCACATGGCGTGCAGACCTCTCCTGCCGCCCGCTGCTCCCCTCAGCAGTGTACTTCGGTCCTTCTGCCTGCTCTGCTCCCCGCTCTGGCTCTGGTGAATTCTCTCACCCTCCCGCGCTTCTGACTGTACCCAGTGCATGTATAAACAAAACAAACAAACAAACCAGCAAACAAATAAATAAAAGCATGCCTCTATAAAAAAAAAAAAAAAAAAAAAAAAAAAAAAAAGCTTATTTAAAAAAAAAAAATAAAATAAACACATTGGGGCCTCCCTCATGGTAGGAAGGGTTAAGTCTCAGCACTAAGAAGCTATCTGTAGCCACTGCAACATGGATTTAATCCCCAGCCAGGGAGCTAACCCACATGCACAGCAGACCTCTCCTGTCTTGCCAGCTGCTCCCCTTAGCAGTGTATTTCAGTAGATCCACTTGTTCTGCTCCCCACTCCGTCTCTAGTGAACCTCTCATGCCCCCCACACCTCTGGCCTGCACCCCAGCTCTTGTATACGTAAATAAATCTTTTTTAAAAATGTAGAGACTCCCTGGTGGTGCAAGGGGTTAAGCACCGCATATGAAGCAATCCGCAGTCTCTGCAGCACGAGTTGCATCCCCTGGCTGGCCAGGGAGCTACCCACATGGTGCAGCAGACCTCTCCTGTCTCGCTCGCTGGCTGCTCCTTCAACAGTGTATTTCAGTCAGTCTGCCTGTTCTGTCTTTGGTGAATCCACTCACCCCTTACCTCTAGCCTGTATGCATAAATAAATAAATCTTTAAAAATAATTTTAAACACATAAAAAGATCCTCACAGCATTTTCACTTTTTAGAGTCCAGCCTATGTAAACACTATGTGTGTGTGTGTGTATCATGCTGCAGTGAACTTCTTTGTGTATATACTGCAGCATTATTTGTAACAGCAAAATAGAGTCATCTTCCTAAAAAAAAAAATCCATCGGTAATCTAAACGTTCAGCAGTATAGGAATAAATACTTGTTATATAGTGCTATGGAGAACTATATAGCTATTAAAAAATAATGCATTAAATCTGCATGTTTTGACATAGACAGTTCTGATATTATCACTGAATAAAAAGGCAGAAAAAATATTGCCTGTATATTTTCAGTACAAACATATAAAACAAACCTACACACAATCTATGCAAACACAGATTACCTATTTATGCACATAAAAAATTAAAGTATACAAAACAGTATTATTTCTGCTACCTTTAGAGTTGGGATAGGGAAAAGAAAAATTTTCATAGAACATTTCATATATTTATGAATTGTTAGATTTGTTTTTTACAATGAATTACACTTAGAATTAAAAATCTAACCTAATAACTTTTGTAACTAGTAATAAAATACATTGTCACTAAATAAATATTTATAGAGTACCTATTACATGTATCAAACACAAATGTAGATGCTGATAAACAAAACTGACATGATCATTAGGATTCAAGTATGAGAGAGAGAGACAGGAAGAGAGACAAAGAGACAGGACAGAGAGAAGAGAAAACAAACACAAGAATTACAGACAGTAATAAGTTAGATGAAAAAAATATATGTAAGTGGTCAGAGTTACAGCCTAGAAAGCTGCTTTATATATAGGCTAGTTGGGTTGCTTTTGAGGAGACAACATTTGAGGTTAAGTGTAAAGTTAAGAAGGAGCCAGTAATGTGGAAATCCAGGGTTAAATGACCAAGTACACAGGTCCTCTGATGGGAATGACTTGGGATGTTAAAAGAAGAGAAAGAATGTCAGTGGCTGGAGATTAGCAACTTCAATAGAACAAAAACAATATGAAATGAGATCTGAAAGGAAGACAGAGGCCAGATCTTATATATAAGTGGGCTTATACTGTCCTTAATAGTTTTCTTAAGGGGTTTTAAATAGTCCCCTTTCCTTCAACTTAATACTCCATGTTTTACACATTATTTATTTACAACCTACTAAGGCAGCTATTCAACTCATACTATATGAGGTTGGTGTGTTTAGATGAATAAATAAGTTAGTTATAAACCTACTTGATGCCCAACATCTGTACCGCTATTCAGATTTATTATTTTTTTTTTTTAGTCCACACATAAGTAGTAAAGCTTTGGAGTGATAAAATGTTTTGGTGCCTGTATATGTTCCACACAGACACACACACACCTCACATCCTGGAAAGAAAACCCACTCTCGGGTGTCATTGATAGAAGACTATAGAAAGTGAAGCGCTATTAGCAAGTAATGATTAGGCTGGATAATACCTCCATACATGCATTTAATCCTATATTTTATAAATCCTAGGTACATATTACATGTCATGGGAGAAATTACATACTACAGCAAGACTTGAGAAGCTGGTGTTCTGTAAATACCTGGAAGAACATCAAGCATCCATCTTATTGATCCTTGCACATTTATTTGCAAACTCTTCCTTTACAGATAATTCATAATAATGGTTAACCTGAAGAATAATATGTTCTGAATTTTTGTATTACAATTTAATATTTTATCCATTATGATAATGTCCCTGTATCTGAAATTTTTACCATGTGATGGAGAGAAGGCAAAGTATCTTTAAATTTACCAGTCATCTCTAAAATATAAAAATACCAACCTGTTTTACAGATTAAAGATTTTACTAATCCATATCTAACTAGAAAGCAAACATTCATCTATTGGATATTCTTTTGGGGCAAAATTTTCCTATTTAACTCCAGAATGTAATCTTTAAGAATCTCAAAGCATTTTATACATTTCCAAAGCATTTTACATAGGGAAGTGGACATGTAGAACTGTGAACATCCTTCAAAGAATTCAAGATAATTCTATAATTGCACCTCTGTACACTGACTCCTGTTCAGGTATTACAGCTATTTCTGTTATGAAGCAAGGGTGGGTGATGGGAGGGAGAAAGGTCTGGCCATTTTAAAAAGCTGTCTCATCTCAAAGGTTAGTGTTGGGAAGCGCTGAAGTTTCAATCCCACCTGCTTTTATGTAGTACAAGACAGACTTATTAGGGGAGGAGAGAAGGTGGCCAGAGTCATAAAACTTTTTAGAATGTTTATGAATTAACAGTAAGTACTTTTTAAAAATTGTCTTTTTGGGAACAGATACAGGAAAAATAAATTAGTTAATCGTTCCTAAACTTGGTTGGTTTTATAAAATTGTTTAATCTCAACTTCTTTGTAAAGAAATTCAAATGGTCAGTAAATAAATAAATAAAATATATTGTCAAAACTAAATTTTTTTTAAATGCCCAAGGTTGAAAGGGGAACATGGGAACCCTCATACATTATTAGTGGTAGTATAAATTGTTCAAACTTTGCAAAGGGTAACTTGATATTATGTCACAAAAGCCTTAAAAGAAATTCGTACCTTTTGACCCAGCAATTCCATTTCAAGGAATTTATCCAAGGAATTATTCATAGATGTGTGCAATAATATAGCTAAAAGGAGATTCATAACAGCATTGATTACAATTCCAGATTGGAAATAAATCATGAATAATAAGTAACTAATTTAAATAAAATATGGTACATAAAAATAGAATATTGTCATCAAAAAATACCCGGTATGGTTGAAGATTATTTTAAAAATTTAAGTCATTTTGTCTAATCAAAAATCTCCAATGGCTTTGCAAGTCACTTGGAAAGAAATCTAAAACTTTATTATGACCTAGAAGGCCATATTTGGTGTGTGGTTTCTGCTCCCTCTTTGACCTCATGGAGGACCATGCTCCCTTTCTCATTCAACTCTTTTGCTCTCATTCAAGCATAACCAAGCAACTTCAGTTTCAGAACATTTGCACTTGCTGTTCACCTCGGCCTGGAGCACTTGTCCTTTCCTTGGCTCTATAGAGCCTACATGTTCACTTCCAGAGAGGACATCCTGTCAATCTATGTTCTTGCATGCCTCCTTTTTCTTCATTGCATTCATCATTACCTGATAAATTATACAATTATTTCTAGTCTGTCTCACTTCATTATGATGTAAATTCTATGAGAACAGGGTTTTGTTTTACATACTGCTGTATTTCTAGTACCTGGAACAGTGCCTGGCTTAAAACAGGAATTCAGGAAATACACTGAATGAATTTGTTGAATGAATGAATGAATGACATGGAAAATAATCCTTACACATTAAGTAAAAAATTAGAGAGATGCAAAATAAAATGTACAGTATGATTTCATTCTCTAGATATCCACTGAAGAATAGGAAAAAAGGCAAGAAAGATGTCATTCAAAATGTTAGCAGTATTTAAAATTTCACAGGCTTACAGGTACTTTATATAGTTGCTTTTCTATTTTGTAAAGTTTCTGCTACAAACTAGTATTATCTATATAAGAGAAAAAAAGTTCTACTTTTTAAAGTAATAAATAACAACCTACCAGGCCATTTAAGTTCTTTATGTTGTTTCTTCCTAAAGACAGTATCCTCAAGTTTTCTGTAATGGAAAAAAAAGCAATTTTTTGTTTATGAGAATCAAAGTTCACAATTTTTGAAAATCTGTATAGCAAAGCTTTAATAAACTTTATATAATAAATATCTTTATATAATGAGCATGGCAGGGCCTCCCTGGTGGCACAAAGGGTTAAGATGCAACCTATGAAGCTGTACGCAGCCTCTGCAGCACAAGTTCGATCCCCCGGCTGGCCAGGGAGCAACCCACATGGCACAGCAGACCTCTCCTGACTCACCAGCTGCTCCCCTCAGCAATGTACTTCGGTCAATCTGCCTCTTCTATTCCCCATTCTGTCTCTGGTGAATCCTCTCATTCCCCCCCTCCACACCTCTGACCTGTACCCCAGCTCTTGTATGCATAAATAAATAAATCTTTAAAAAAAATAAATAAAAAGCATGGCAGACTGCATTAATAAAAAGTAGTAATCAACTAAGAAATAACACTGACCTATCATCTAAGGTAAACACTACAACTATAATTTCACCTCACACCAGTATTCAATTTTAAAATGGCTAGTTATTTAGGATGCATCATTTTAAATTTCTGGCTAGTAAAAATATTACAGGAGTAAAATAAGGGCAAAAAATACTTTAATTTTAAATTTGGGAGCTTATATATTTCAAATCTCTTATAAAATAGAACTTATACCAGAAAACAAAAATATATTTATGTATATTTCACCTCACTCCATAAAGGATTAGAAGTGTAATTAAATATCAGTGTAAAAAAATAATGACACTACAAAACACAACAAAACAAAAACAATTATAAATCAAAGACATCCTGCAGGGGAGGAGGAGAGAGGGGGAGGGAGGAGTACAGGGGACTGTGGTGATGGTGCACGGGTGCATTGGTGAAGGAAATTCTATGGGGTCTACACCTGATTCGGGGTGGAGGATGCAAATACTGTTTAAAAATGAACAATGGGGCCTCCCCAGTGGCACAGCAGTTGAGCGTTGGGCTGGGAAGCTGCCTGCAGCCTTTGCAGTGCCTGTTCGATCCCTGGCCAGCCTGCGAGGGTCCCACATGGCGCGCAGACCTCTCCTGCCACACCTGCTGCTCCCCTCAGCAGTGTATTTTGTCAGTCTGCCTGTTCTGTTCCCCACTCTGGCTCTGTTGAATTCTCTCACTCTCCCGTGCTTCTGACTGTACCCAGTGCTTATATAAATAAATAAATAAATCTTTAAAAAAAAAAAGAACAATGATGTAAAAAATGAATTTAAAAAATCCAAAGAAATAAAAAGAAATGAATAAATATTAGTTAAAAACCATTGCATGAAAAAAAAATTGCATGACGATATACAAGATTATCCATTTTCACTACTGCCATAGCCATAATTTTATGAAAACAATTGCATGTTATCTGTCATGATAATATTATCAATGTAGTTTCATTTACGCAAATTATTTCAATTACAGAAAAAGACAATGAGGTAGAGGATAAAATGAAATGTTAAGAAGGGCTTCCCTGGTGGTGCAAGGGGTTAATAAGCACAACACTGTGAAGCTATCCTCAGCCTCTGCAGCATGAGCTGGAGCCCCACCCAGGGAGGTGACCCACATGGTGCAGCAGACCTCTCCTGTCTTGCCCACTGCTCCCCTCAGCAGTGTATTTCAGTCAGTCTGCCTATTCTGCTCCCCACTCTATCTCTGGTGAATCCTCTCACCGGCTACCCCTACCCACCCCACTCCCATACCTCTGGGCTGTACCCCAGTTCTTGTATGCATAAATAAATATTTTTTAAAAATGAAATGTTAGAAATTGCTTAATGAGTCAGTAAAAAATTGGAAAAGATTGAGTTATCTTATGCATGGCTCTTGTAAATAAAAGCTTCATGTCTAGCACTATATAAATACTGAATGAGTTAGGTACTAGGGGAATGGAGATTTGAAATAGAAAATAAAAGGATTAATAAAATGTAATACTTGCCCTCAAATAACTCATTATCTGAAGAGACAGAACATATTCCTCACTAACTATAATAAATACTAATATTTCTTGAGCATTTACATGCACCAGGCACTATTCTAAACAGTTTATGTATGCTAATTCATTCATCACAATAAGTACATTAAATAGGTAATTTTTTATTATAATCTAAGGTAGACGTTAGTAAGTTTTCCCAAAGGAGATCAGAAATATAAAAATAAAATTTATTTAAAAAAAAAAGGTGATTAGAATCTTTAGAGGGAGAGATATTTTAAAATAATAATTCTTATTCCTTGTCTCTTATAGATTTTCCTTTTAGAAAAAGGAGCTGTTCTCAGGGAAAAACACTGCATTAACGGCACAAAATCACAAAAAACAATGAAGTTCTTCAGTGTGAACAGAGAGGCATAGGCTTTTAGAAGACTCTGAATACACCGAATGTAACATTATGCTATTTGGTCTTTATCAGGCAAGGAGAGCCATTAGAGGTCTCTGATATGAAAGAATGATGATGAGAATAATATTTTCAGAAAGAAAACTTTGGTATCAGTGCTGAAGGTCAACTGAAGAGCAGAAAGATAGGAGACAAAAGGAATCAGGAGGCTGTCACAAAAGTCATGAAGACAGTGTTTTTCAAACTGTGTTTGTGGGTCATATGAAATCAACTTGGCTGTGATAAGCATTTAAAAAGCAGAAGTGGGCCTCCCGGGTGGCGCAGCGGTTGAGCACTGGGTTGCGAAGCTGCCCGCAGCCTCTGCAGTGCCGGTTCGATCCCCGCCTGCTCCCCGGCCACTGGAGGAGGGTCCCACATGGCACGCAGACCTCTCCTGCCGCCCGCTGCCCCCCCTCAGCAGTGTACTTCGGTCCTTCTGCCTGCTCTGCTCCCCGCTCTGGCTCTGGTGAATTCTCTCACCCTCCCGCGCTTCTGACTGTACCCAGTGCTTGTATAAATAAATAAATAAATAAATCTTTAAAAAAATAAAATAAAAAGCAGAAGTAAAATTGAAAAAAATTTATACAGGAACTTATGCTATCAAGGCAACTGTTCTGCAAACTTTATTTCAGTTCATATGTGTATATTTCATATGTGTTTGCCATGTACTAAGCCATAAATTTAAATACATTTCTTACTGTGGAAAATGGTCAAAAATATTTTACAAACATGATCTAAGCAGGACATGATCAGGCTCTAAATTAAAGCGGCAGCCTCTAGAAATGAAGAAGCAACAAATTATTTGAGAGTTCTTCCAAAGAGTAAACAAGACTTAGTGACAAGCTTGGATGCAGAGTTTGAAGGAAGTGAAGGATGAAAATGGTAGACTAACTAATGGTTCACAGAAATTAAATAAATAAATAACCTACGTCCTAATCCCTGGAACATGGGAATGTTACTTTATATGGAAAAAAAAGTACTTTGCAGATGTGATTAAGTTAGGGATCTTGAGATGGGGAAAATATCTTTGATTTCCCAGGAGTTCTCTAAATGCAATCACTTGTATCCTCACAAGAGGGAGGCAGAGAAAGATTTTACACAGACAAAACAGAAGCCAGTATGAGCGAGAGGCACAGATGGGACCAATGCCAGGGAACATGTTAGCTATCAGAATCTGGAAGAGGCAGGAAACAAATTCTCCCTTCTAGAGGAAGTACAATTCTGTCAGAACTTCAGTTTTGGCCCAGTAAAACTGATTTCAGACTTTGAGTCTCCAGAACTGTGGAAGAATACATTTCTGTTGTGTTAAGCTACCAAATTTCAGCAGCCATGGGAAACTAGCCCAAGGAGTCAGAGACCTTGGCAACTAGGAGGGTGGCGATGTCATTAACAAAGATAAGGAGTACAGGAAAAACAGGGATGGTAAAGAATTAAAATTTAAGGGCCTCCCCGGTGGCGTAGCGGTTGAGCGCTGGGTTGCGAAGCTGCCCGCGGCCTCTGCGGTGCCGGTTCGATCCCCGGCTGCTCCCCGGCCACCAGAGGAGGGTCCCACATGGTGCGCAGACCTCTCCTGCCGCCCGCTGCTCCCCTCAGCAGTGTACTTCGGTCCTTCTGCCTGCTCTGCTCCCCGCTCTGGCTCTGGTGAATTCTCTCACCCTCCCGCGCTTCTGACTGTACCCAGTGCATGTGTAAACAGAACAAACAAACAAACAAACAAACAAATAAATAAATAAATAAATAAAACATGCCTCTATAAAAAAAAAAAAGAATTAAAATTTAAGTATAACAAACTGAAACACACACAAGACATTCGGATATAAAATAAAATATCTGATTTTCTACTTAACTCATTCTAATTCTATCTCATCTAATTCTAATTTCAAAATGTCTTTAAAATGTTCAGGTCTCATGTTAACTCTAACTTTCTTTGGCTAATCAAACCTAAGGTGCATGGCTTATATATTTTCTCTGTCTACCAAATACTGTGGTTAAAACAGGTGTCAGCATCTGGAATTATATAATATCCCTGGAATTATTATTCCAGTAACTAGAAAATTTAAGAACCATATGTTACTGTGGATCACTTACTTAAACCATTCAGGTTGGCAATTTTTTCAATGCAGTTTGTAGACAGTGAAAGTTTCCTTTAAAAAAACATAGAAAAATTTGAATTACTATGAACAATTTTAAATGGGATATCAGAAATTATTCTTCAAGTACCAAGAGATTATTTAAGTTATATATCTTTTTCACACTGAATCCTTCTCAGACATGGAATGTATTCTTTCATTTTGAAGTCTTCATATTTTTTTAAATCTTATTACAATTTCACACTCATGGTAGAAAATTCAAAATAACCATTGTGAAGGCAAATTGGTATTATTAAAATTTTTCGTGCATATATTCTTTGACCTATTCTTCCATTTCCAGGAATAGATCCTATGGAAATACTAATACAAATGTCAAAAACAAAAGAACTAGATAATTCATTATATTATCATAAAAACAGAAAAATCCATAAATGTCCATCAACTCAGGAATAGATAATGAAATACTATGCTGTCACTAAAACAAATAAGACTGGGTTAGAAATACTGATTTGGGAAGATGTTCACAATATGCAGTGTCAAAAAAACATCTAACAGAACAATATTCTTTATATCAACCCCTTTTTTGTAAAAAATCAGATCCACATATACATGCATATGTGGAGATTTCATTTTCTCATGAAAATGTTAAATCATTTTTCATGAAAGTGCTAAATCATTCAGAAATACATATTTCTCATTTTAAGAAGTCATATGTACCCTAACAATCCCACATATCCCCCCAGAGAGAACTCCTTTTAATAGTTGGTATATATTTATCTAGAATTTTTCTATATATATTTTAATTGTATAAAAACCAAATGTTTATGGTAACATAATTAACGATTCTTAGTCTTCTTTTTTTAACAAATTGTTTAATATTTTTATTAGTCATGCGAATACATATAAATTTCATGCAAAAATATAATAAAAGCTAATTTTATCAACAATTAATGTGTGTCCCAGTACACTTCTATGTACTTTACATACATTAACTATTTTAAATATCACAGCAATCATGTGAAATAAACATTATTATAATCCTTATTTGCAAATGAGGAAATTGAGGCACAAAGATGTTAAGCAATTTGCCTAATACTATACAGCCAGAAGAAACTGGCCTAGCTGAATTTAAAACCCAAAAAATTTGACTGCAGAACATGTGATCTTACCTCTCTGATTTGATCTGGAGAGAAAATTATTCATTTTTTTGCTTGAAACAGCAAAAGCATAACTATACAACATAAATTACTAGTCAAATCCACATATTTTCTTGTCATGCCCCTCTTCCAAGAATCACCAGTGAAAAATGGAGTGCCTTACTCTGGAAATATGGGTGGGGAATAATTGTTTAGTTCTTGTTTAGATGATCTTCCCAAAGAGACAATCAACAAAAATATGGACAGCGTGACTCTTTCTAAGCCATTTCAAGGTACTTTGGTACCTTGGTACTGGGTACAAAAGCTTCTCAAATGTTTATCTTTGAGATGACCTTATGATAAAAAGATATTTGACCGATGTGAAATTAAGCTTTTTTGAAATCATGCTTTTGAAGCCAAGAAAACATTTAAGATGGATGTTTATGTAATACACTGTGCTCTTACCACAACAAGAAGTTGCATAAAATAACAAACCATGTTTGCTTTTCCCTTTAGTTCCAAAGACAGATATTAACCTAAGAGACAAGTTCACAAATATGGGTCCAACAGTCATCCAAGTGTAAATACAGATTCCTAGGTTTCATCAGTAGATATTCTTTTTCTCTAAATTTGGGGTAGGGCTTAACTCCTGCATGAGGAGATTCTTATGTATATAGTCAGAGGACCACACTAGAAAACTCAGGATGAAGAAATGAGGAAGAACTCTGATTCTCAAACATTCAAGAAACACTGCAGCCTTACAGCACACAAGGTATCATAATATAATTGTTTCAAAGTAGTCACAGATTCCTGCTAAAAGTGTGTAGAATATTCAGAAATTAAGTTAAAATAAATTAATATAAATCTAATACTTAAAGGCATGGGAAAATAGGATAAAAGAGTGTGCCTTAATCATAATTAGAAAATAAATTAGAAGGCATTACATCAAAATGTTAGCACAGATTCTTAAAAGGTGGTTCAATTTTGGTTGATTGTGGTTTTTTTCTAGGTGTTTTACAATACATTTTTATAACTTGAAAAGTTCTTTTAAAGCAGTATCTCTCAGGCCTCTAATTTAAAGTATAGTACTGACTTTGGTAGATAATTTTATTAGAGAAAGAAGTAGATTTTGGGCCTCCCCTGGTGGCGCAGTGGTTGAGCGCTGGGTTGCGAGGCTGCCCGCAGCCTCTGCAGCACCAGTTCGATCCCCGGCCACCGGCGAGGGTCCCACAAAAAAAAAAAAAAGTAGATTTTATGATAAAGTAATAGTTTTATTGTGTTATTTTGCTTTTCCTAAGAATCCAGGAAATTTCTATTTTCCAGGTATATTATAAAAACTGTACTATAAAAAATATTATATTGTTCAAATTCTTCTGTAATAATCCTATAAATCAATAATCTTTGATGTTTGGCCTTACCCAAGGGAGAATAATATTAAGCAAACAAAAAAAGAAATAAAGATCACATATAAAAATGTATTTTTTCTAGTCTGTGTAATTAGAAAGGAAGGGAAACTTAATAGCAATACTAGAAGGATGAGGAAAAACAAGAGAACTTACTCGCAATTAGCAAGTGTGGACAAGGATGCATCCATCTTCTCTATAGGAGGGATCTGGGCATAAAGCTTTATCTCTTTGGCTTCTGACGGCTTCTGACTGGTTTTTTCTTCCTATGATATAAGTAAATTTGAAAGAAAATGATCCCTGATTGTAATGTGGAACTCTTAAAGGCCAGAATTTCCCAAGACTTTTCAATGTTTATTTCCAAACAACTATTTCAATTTAATTACTGTGCATTCCTTACCATTCACTTATTGACATTTATTTAGTGAACTTGTTAACTAAAGTAAATTATTCATGTCTACATGAATGATTCAAATAATTCATTCTTAGGTCCCAACCAAATGGAAAGAAGGAAGAAAGAAAAGAACTTTTATTTCTGTAATATTTTAAATCCCCTAAGAGTTTAACAATTACTAAAGAAAAACAAAACACAACAACAAAAACATTTTCCTGGGAAAAATTCCTTTTCCTTAAACAACGTTTTCTTAATTATAAAATTCAGACCTGTGAGATCAACTGTTTTGTCATCTAGTCTTCCACAGTGCAACCTGAGCTAGAACAATAAAATACCAAGAATTTATATTCTTGGTATATTCTCTTTACAGCACAGCTGAGATTAAAGATATTAGCTCTACAAAATTTACTAGTAAATTCTACCTTAAGAGTTTAATTTCAATACTAAGAACACAATTTAAATTTTAATTATCAATATATACCGCCTAATAATATTTTGAAAGTACTTCAATAGTTTGTTGTGTCTCTCCAACAAAACAGAAGTTTCTAAAGTTCAAAGACCATTTCCTTTGCACTCCTATCTTTTCTATCACCTAATGCAATGTAAGATACAAAAACAGAGTCATTCTAAAAATCTAATCATCAAACACCACTAATAGAAAATCTACAACCACTTGAAAGGAAGATATCTAGGCATATCCACTCAGTATTTACTACCTAGTAGATTCCCAATATATGTTGGGTTAATCAGTGAAAGAGTGAACTTGATGTCTTAAAGTAATCTTACATGTCAGAGATTTGGGGTTAGTGTGGTATAACAGATACCTAAAGAGGTGTGAGCCTATGTCTCTGAATCATATACAGTGTTGGAAACCAGTATTACAAAAATGTGAAAGTTTTAAAAATAAATCTCTGTGCTAAAAAAGAATAAACAAATTGGGGCCTCCCTGGTGGCACAAGGGGTTAAGCACTGCACTATGAAGCAATCCACAGCCTCTACAACATGACTTCGATTCCCAACTGGCCAGGGAGAAACCCACATGGCGAGGCAGACCTCTCCTGTCTCACCCACTGCTCCCCTCAGCAGTGTGTTTCAGTCAGTCTGCCCGTTTTGTTCCTCACTCTGTCTCTGGTGGGATCCTCTCACCCCCTGTATCTCTGGCCTGTACCCCAGCTCTTGTATGCATAAATAAATAAATCTTTAAAAAAAAAAGTTAAAAAAAAAATAAACACAGATTTATGACCACAATACAATCTAGAAATAGAACCTAAAAACTGAAACAAAAAACTACCACTTGTTATTATACGTAAATAAAGTTCTGAAATCTGATTCAAGGACAACAGAATCTCATATTAAGCCTATTCCATACCACTTTTTGTTTTTTAATTTATTTTTATTTTTTTAAGACATTTAAGACCTTTAATGGAAGGGGACTTTATTTTTTTTTAAAGATTTATTTATACAAGAACTGGGGTACAGACCAGAGGCAAGGGAGGGTAAGAGAATTCACCAGAGACAGAGCGGGGAGCAGAACAGGCAGACGGACCAAAGACACTGCTGAGGGGAGCAGCTGATGAGACAGGAGAGGTCTGCCACACCATGTGGGTATCTTCCCAGCCAGCCGGTAATCAAACCCGCACTGCAGAGGCTGTGGACAGCCTCACAGCGTGGCACTCAATCCGCTGCACCACCGAGGCGGTCTTCCATGCCCTTTTTTAAACAAAATATTTTTTCACTAAAAATTTAACCAAACAGAAGCGAATTTTAAAAATCCAATTATTAGAGTACAAAGAAATTTTTAAACATTAAAACAATATTTCAAGGGCCTCCCCGGTGGCGCAGCGGTTGAGCGCTGGGTTGCGAAGCTGCCCGCGGCCTCTGCGGTGCCGGTTCGATCCCCGGCTGCTCCCCGGCCACCAGAGGAGGGTCCCACATGGCGCGCAGACCTCTCCTGCCGCCCGCTGCTCCCCTCAGCAGTGTACCTCGGTCCTTCTGCCTGCTCTGCTCCCCGCTCTGGCTCTGGTGAATTCTCTCACCCTCCCGCACTTCTGACTGTACCCAGTGCATGTATAAACAAAAACAAACAAACAAACAAATAAATAAATAAACAAATAAACATGCCTCTATTAAAAAAAAAAAAACAATATTTCAAAAATTTCACTATTCTATTCACTTTATCTATTTTCCCTAAACATCAAATATCCTGGAGTATTTTTTATTCAAAGTCCGTAATAAAAGGAAAATATTTATTATGATGCAAAAAACTACTGGTAATGTATACAAGTAATCACTAGGCATAGAAATTAAGGGGCCAGGGCCTCCCCTGGTGGCGCAGCGGTTGAGCGCTGAGCGCAGCCTCTGCAGCACCAGTTCGTTCCTCGGCCACCGGGGAGGGTCCCACAAAAAAAAAAAAAAAAAGAAAGAAAAAGAAAAGAAATTAAGGAGCCATCTGTATACTTTATGGAAATTCTATCATGTTGTTGGGCCTCCCCGGTGGCGCAGCGGTTGAGCGCTGGGTTGCGAAGCTGCCCGCGGCCTCTGCGGCGCAGGTTCGATCCCCGGGTGCTCCCCGGCCATGGGAGGAGGGTCCCACATGGCGCGCAGACCTCTCCTGCCGCCCGCTGCTCCCCTCAGCAGTGTACTTCGGTCCTTCTGCCTGCTCTGCTCCCTGCTCTGGCTCTGGTGAATTCTCTCACCCTCCCGCGCTTCTGACTGTACCCAGTGCATGTATAAACAAAACAAACAAACAAACCAGCAAACAAATAAATAAAGCATGCCTCTATTAAAAAAAAAAAAAGAAAGAAATTCTATCATGTTGAATTACAACTGTTGAAACAGAATTTTTTATTCAATATTTATAATTTATATTTAATGCACTT
This sequence comes from Talpa europaea, assembly GCF_964194135.1. Lineage (NCBI taxonomy): Eukaryota > Metazoa > Chordata > Mammalia > Eulipotyphla > Talpidae > Talpa > Talpa europaea. Next base: position 99,468,280 of record NC_140075.1, on the reverse strand, counting down.
TACAAAGCAGTTTCTTTTTAATATTGCTATGCATTTTAGTATATTTTTCCAGCTTTACTGAGATAAAATTGACATATAGCACTGTAGAAGTTTAAGGTGTATAAAATGATGATTTGATAAATGTATATGCTGCAAATGATTACAATAATAAGGTTACTTAATACATCCATTACCTCACATGATTACCTATTCTATATGTATGAAAGAGAACATTTAGCAAAGCTAATCAACTTTCAAGTATGTAATAACAATATAGTTATTACATAATTACAATCATCATGCTATATATTAGATTCTCAGAATTTATCTTATCACTGGAAGTTTGTATCCTTTGACCAGTATCTCCCTATTTCTCCCCATTCCAACCCCTGGCGACTACTGTTCTACTCTATTTCTATGAGTCCTGCTTTTTTAGAGTTCAAATACTGGTGAGATCACACAGTACTTGTCTTTACAGTGCATTCAAGGTCTATCCATGTTGTCAAAAATGCAGGATTTCCTTTTTTATGGCTAAGTAATATTATACTGTGTATATGAATGTATGTACACACACACATTTTCTTTATCCATTCACCCATCAATGGACACTTAAGTCCATATCTTGGCTTTTATGCATAATGCCGCAATGACCATGGGGTACAGATATCTATTCAAGATAGTAATTTCATTTATTTCAGCTATATATCCAGAAATGTGATTACTGGGTCACATGGTAGTTCTGTATTTAATCTTCTGAGAAACTTCCACACTGCTTTTCCACAGTGGCTGTATCAATAGACATTCCCATCAACAGTGCACAAGGGTTTCTTTTCTCCTCATCTTTGTCAACCTTTGTTACCGCTTGTCTTTTTGATGATAACTACTCTACCAGATGTGAGGTAATATCTGTCATTTTGATGCATTTCCATGATGATTACTGATGCTGAGCATCATCTTAGTATTTTTATTGCATATCGTTTCAGCTTTGATTTTCATTTGTCCATGTTGGCTGTCTCTGTTCTAACCTCCAAGAGGCTAAGCCATCATCTACCTAAAACCTAGATAATCCACAATATATACCACTCTAGCACCTGAAAATGACATATATTTTAATGATAATAAAGTTGAAAAGAAAATGTACTGTAACACTGAGATTTCAGTCCTTTTACTTACAGTGTCAGATGAATCAGACTTTCCATATTAAAATGTTTCCAGGTTAGATTTTTTTAATTGAAATTTTATCGAGATATTAGAAGATCTACCTACTGTTATAAAAACAAATACGAAGATATCCCTTGTATTGTTTGCCTGTTTTCTCCAAAGGTAACATTTTGCAAAGCTATAGTATAATATCACCACAGGATATTGATGTTGATACAATCCACTGATTTCATTCAGATTTTCCTAATTTTACTTGTTGTCATTTGTACATATGAGTATGTATGTGTTTGTATGTATTTATTAAGTGCTATACAATTTTACTACCTGCGTAGGTTAATGAATATCACCATAGTCAAGACAGCTAAAGAGTTCCAGTACCACAAAGATGCCTTATATTGAATGGTCAGATTTAAATAACTATCCAAAAATTTTCCTTGTATGGTTTCTAAAAGAAGTAAAAACCGGGCCTCCCTGGTGGTGCAAAGGGTTAAGCACCGCACTATGAAGCAATCCACAGCCTCTGCAAAACAAGTTCGATACCCTGCTGGCCACATGGCGAAGCAGACTTCTCCTATCTCGCCAGCTGCTCCCCTCAGCAGTGTATTTCAGTCATTCTGCCTGTTCTGTTCCCCATTCTGTCTCTGGTGAATCCTCTCACCCCCCTGCATCTCTGGCCTGTACCCCAGCTCTTGTGTGCATCAATAAATAAATCTTTAAAAAAAAAAAAAAAGAAGTAAAAACCCATTTACTCACCCATCTGGCTAGGGCCTCTTTGATTGTTGTTGCTTTTGCCTTAAAAAGAGAAGGAAAAAAAAACAAGGCTGTGTTTATCGGTGTATGATTTGGTGATTCAATTTTCATGGTGTGGTGTCTACCATTACAGGGCTAACTTCTTTCTTTGAGATATTAATACAAAGAGAGAGTTTTAGTTGTGAAATCAGAATGATTTATTTAAATACATTTTAGAGAAATTAAGGAAATCATGATGAAATTAGTGCCCATATACTTCATTTCCACTTGGTTAACAAAAACTATATAGTTTTCAACACTTGATGTTAAAATATATCTTATTTCAATGATTCTAAGATCTATATATTTTTTACATGTTAACATCTTGGAAATTTGGATGCATCTTACAATCAGGAACAACTTACAATGGCTGTAGCAGGAGGCTACATGTGAAGCCTTAAAAAATATTAACCCTTTATACACAAACACATACACACACATGCATATAGGTTTACAATACATATATACACACACATACTTAAAAATGTGTCGCAAATATGTATTTGTTTGCAAATAATGACCTATAATAAAGATATATATACTGAAATACATTTAAAAGAACTCTGTCAATAAGTAAAAGATAGAAATTCTGAGTCTTGATGTATTTATCATAGCTTAACTCCAACCTATTTTTCTTACAACATGAAATAATGTACCTTATAAAAAAGTACTTTACAGTCAATTTAATATATTTGAAACTTTGAAATTGACCAAAGGAAGATATCATTAATGAATTATTGCTGGAGTTATTTTTAAAAAGAGAGAGCTATTTTTAAAAAGAGAGAGATAAAGCCCAAGCAATAACAAAAGGAAAGTATTTCATGCATATACCATTTCGACATACTAATAAATAACCATTGGGTGAAAAAAGAAAATTATAAAACAAAAAAAAAAAAAGGGAAAGAGAAAGAAGTCAAATGTTGAGAAGAACACTAAAAAGGAAACTTACAACCTCAAACACGGTTATCAGAAAACATGAAATAGAAAACAAGTAGGCTAAATATTCAAGATATTGAAAAAGTACAGCATTGCAAGCCCCACAAAGGCAGAGAGAAGCACAAGGGAAGGAGTCAATGAAAAATACAACAGGGAAGAAGAATAAATTTAAAGCTAGTTCTTTCTGGCAAGCCTGATAAACCAAGAAGGAGAGATATACAAATTAAACATATAAAATGAATAAGGAAAAATAATTACAGATGCCACAAAGATTTAAAAAATAAAATAAGCAAACATATGATAATAAGTTTGAAAACCCAGACAAGGTATATATTTCTGAAAACAAAACAAAACAAAACATTAAAAACAGAACTGCCAAACTGTCTTAAGACGTCTCAGAAAATGTGACTAGTCCATAATCATTTAAAGGATAAAAGATAAAGAGAGATATACCTTCATCCTTCTCCCCTATAACTCCATGCCTAGATAATTTTAAAGGTGAGTTCTAACAAGCTTTCAAAGAACAGATATTCCATTATACAAGCTGTTTCAGAAACCAGAAAAAGGGGAAAATGGCCAACTTATTTTATGCAGCTAGAATAAGCTTGATGCCACAACCAGATAAGAAGATCCCTTTACTTTAAAACATTTATTTGAAAATTCTAACTATAATATTAGCTCTCCAAAAATCAATGATATACAAGAATCATGATCAGGAATGGCTTATCCTAGGATCATAAGGATTTATTGACCTACAGGAAAATCTATTGTCAGCTAATATTGTTAAATTTATATAAGTTAAATTATTGATAAGGTATATATTTGGTGACAAGTACTAAGGAAAAAAAGACAGTGAGCTTTGTAAGGGACATCGGAGTGTATGTGTATATCTAATACACATAAGGCACTCTAAAAATTCAAAACAAGGAGAAAAGTGGGTAAACATATGTAAACAGAAAATATAGAAACCGAAATCCAGATGACTAACAAGAGGTGTTTAAACTCAATAAAAATCAGAGAAATACAAAGTAAAATAATGGGATACTAAAATACATCCTCAAATTGGCAAAAGTTAGAAAGTCAGTGAGAAAGCAGAGAAATGGGAACTCTCATGCATTAGTGAGGAAATAACTAGTAAAGGCATTCTAGAAAGCAGTCTGACAGTGCCAAGGAAAACTATACATAGATCCTATGACTCCAACATTCCACTTCTGGATATATTTCCTGGAGAAATCCTTACATGGATCCATAAAATGAGACATACAAGAAACCCTTTCAAAACATTATGGAAGCAAATTGGAAGCCATCTAACCACCTACTATGGTAATATAGAGTTGGTTAAAAAGCCAATAGTTCCCCCTATAGAAACTCAAATTCCAAAAGGACCATTGGACATTATTAACAGGTAAAACTGGCCATATGAAGAGGAAAACCTCTACTCAGCCCCAGACAAGTGCTGGCAGGTGAAATTTGGGATAATAGTTGCCCTAATATCACATTTCTTCAAATATGAAAACTCTAATAATTGAAAGAAACGCCCTTATTTTTTTTTTTTTTATAGAGGCATGTTTTTATTTATTTATTTATTTATTTATTTATTTATTTATTTTGCTTGCTTGTTTTGTTTATACATGCACTGGGTACAGTCAGAAGCGCGGGAGGGTGAGAGAATTCACCAGAGCCAGAGCGGGGAGCAGAACAGGCAGAAGGACCGAAGTACACTGCTGAGGGGAGCAGCGGGCGGCAGGAGAGGTCTGCGCACCATGTGGGACCCTCCTCCGGTGGCCAGGGAGCAGCCGGGGATCGAACCGGCGCCGCCGAGGCCGCGGGCAGCTTCGCAACCCAGCGCTCAACCGCTGCGCCACCGGGGAGGCCCCCTTATTTTTTTTTAATAGAGGCATGTTTTATTTATTTCTTTCTTTATTTGTTTGTTTGTTTTGTTTATACATGCACTGGGTACAGTCAGAAGCGCGGGAGGGTGAGAGAATTCACCAGAGCCAGATCGGGAAGCAGAGCAGGCAGAAGGACCGAAGTACACCGCAGAGGGGAGCAGCGGGCGGCAGGAGAGGTCTGCGCGCCATGTGGGACCCTCCTCCGGTGGCCGGGGAGCAGCCGGGGACCGAACCGGCGCCGCAGAGGCCGCGGGCAGCTTCGCAACCCAGCGCGCAACCGCTGCGCCACCGGGGAGGCCCAGAAACGCCCTTATTTTATGTATCAGTAAGAAAGGAAATATGCTGTCAATTATATAACACCATCACAGTTCAGTTATATCAAAATGTAGGTAGGATGGTGAAATATGGTAGTTTTGATTTTTCAGAGGAAGCAAAAACCTGGGTTTTGATGTGAAATATGACAATTTTTAAGACATTAAAAGCTAATCAAAACATTTTTAAAAACTGTGTAGGTGTGTATTTCTGTTTTTTTTTTTAACTTTCCTTTTTATTTATTTATTTTTTAAGGATTTATTTATTTATTTATACAAGCACTGGGTACAGTCAGAAGCGCGGGAGGGTGAGAGAATTCACCAGAGCCACAGCAGGGAGCAGAGCAGGCAGAAGGACCGAAGTACACTGCTGAGGGGAGCAGCAGGCGGCAGGATAGGTCTGCGCGCCATGTGGGACCCTCCTCCGGTGGCCGGGGGGAGCAGCCGGGAATCGAACCACTGTGCAGAGACTGCGGGCAGCCTCGCAACCCAGTGCTCAACCGCTGCGTCACCGCGGAGGCCCTAGGTCTGTATTTCTGAAAGACCCCAGCTTGTAGTCTCAACTACAAAGACCAGCTTGTAGTCTCAACTAGCTTCATCTAATTACTGGTTCTGATATTCTGTTTGAAGATTTTTTTTATTTGAAGATTTTTAATAATTTTCATGGTTCATACTTTCAGAATTTTTTAGGGTTGATTCCCCACCTGAAATATAAACCTAGATTCTATAATTTTATACTTCTCTTGGCAATAGCTTTCAGCTAAGTGCCTATGCAATAAAGTAAGTAAATCAGTTGGGGAAACTACTTTCTAAAGATGGCATTTAATCTTGTGATTGAGGATGGGTATGACATTCTCAACATTTTAATTTCCTGAACTCAATTTCTCCCCTCTTCTATACAATTGGAATCACAAAAAAGACAACAATTACATTTACTCTTCATAAACATCTCCATGGGACAGGGCAATAACACATTTGCTTATCATTTCATCATAAAAAAAAAACTTTGATTGGTTAGGCCGCTGATAGCTGATAGATTTCAAATCTAAGGCAGTATTTCTCAAAGTGTGGGGCGGTGCCCTCCAATTTTAGCATCACTTGAGGTGCGTTGTCCAAATGCATATTCCTGAGCCCCTTCTGAACCCACCTCCGTCCCCAATCACACTAAAAATTCATAATGTCCACTCCCACAAGCTCATACTTAGGCCGAGTGAAGCCACACATATGCATACTGTAATTTGAGAAATACTGCCCTAACATTCTATCAGAGTGGGTTTTACAATGTTAACCTAATAACACTCAATTCAGAGAGCAACCTGGGGACTTTACAGGTTTCCAATACTGCGGCAATCGGATTAACACACTCTCCTCCCCTAACCAGCATTTCCCCCATCTCGCTAGGGAAGAAAATCACTGCTCTGTGAAGAAATATCCTAATTCACACCCTCCCTTCCATCATCTTTCCCACTCCAATCCGCTCTTTTTAGATAATTTCAAGCTCTTTGTCTTCCTTTTTCTCTGCCAGAGTCCCTCCACTCTAGCACAATCTCCAATCCGTCCCAGGCCGCCCTCATCCCAAACCATCCCCTGCCAGGGTGTCTCTCTCGCCTCAGGCCTCTGACTCCACGGATGTAGTGTCCGCTACTCTTTCCCTTCCGTTGTTCGAAGACCCCCATCCTCAGCCTCAACACTTCACGGTCACCCTTTTCCACTTCCAACCTCCTCTCAGTTTCGGCTAGAAGGCCCTGAGGGTACTCACCATTCCGGCCGTTGCTACTGTCACTGCTCTGGTTGCTAGGGCCCGGCGGGGTCAGTGCGCGTGCGCACTTCCCCCAGCTCGCCGCGGATCCCAGCCGCGGTCCTTTCTCCCCGCCCTCGGGTGGCGCGAGCAGAGCATTGTGGGACGCTGCGGCGGCCGCCAGGGTCCTGCTGCCCGGCTGCCACTGGCTTTTCCCAGGGGCCGCCGCGCTGCTGCGGGCCACTCGCGTGGCTCTGGCGCTAACCGCGCAGAGTGGTCGGGAGGCGTGCTCTTCCCTACCTTAAGCAGGTTCATCTAATCTGGAGTGACGTACCTGTCCGCCGTCTAAAACTTTAAAACTTCCCTATAACGATAGGCCCTCCCATAAAAGAACTTATATAACTCGCCTTCCCTGCAGCTTGCCTTTCCGTCTTCTCCAGACTGCCTGTGTAATTTACCTGGCCATCCAACTGAGCTATCCGGAGCTAAACGCAGTTGAAATTCTTAGGTTTACTTCCTCCAGAACCCCAGGGAGCCAGCCAGAAAGCCCCACCTGTCAAATTTTAGCCAAAAAGTGTAAAAATACTCAAGAGTTGCTAAGGGCATGGAGAACTACATGTACTATTTATAATTGATAGAGACTATGGCGGGGTGGGGTGGGGGCTGTTGATAATATGTATTAAAAGCTTTAAAACCTTTCGCACCTCTTGACCGAAGAGTTACACTTCGAGGACTTTATCCCAAAGAAATAATCAGACAAGTGCACAGAGACATAAATTCAAAGTTTAATAGCAAAAATAAAAACAACCCAAATGTCAACAAGTCAGTTGGTATTATTGAACATTCAAATTGTTAGGGGGAAAAGGCGGTCCCAAAGCAAATTCCATACAGGCTTTGTGGACTCCACCCCCACCCCAGGTCAAAGCCAAAGACACTGGGAACTCCAAATCCCATCACCACCAAAGGGAAGGTGGCTGGGACCTGAGGGTGGGGGTGGAGTCCACAAAGCCTGTATGGAATTTGCTTTGGGACCGCCTTTTCCCCCTAACAAAATAATGAATTAATATACTTCTGCTAAAAATGTTGCTGAAATGCATCTACTCACTTACAAATGATGGTTATGTGTTGATTTAAAGTGCAAGCTACCAAACAAAATAGTTGGCATGCTCTTCTTTAACAATTATATGTAGCACACATACATGTACATAACATATCTAAGAGGGAGGGTTTAGTGTTTGTTACAGACTGAATTGTGCTCTCCCCTCCCAATTCATATGTTGAAGTCCTAACTTCCAAATGCAGCTGACTTGGAAATAGGTCCTTCAAGGGGGTAATTATGGTTTAGTGAGGCCTTAAGAGTGGGCTGCTAATCCAATAGGACTGATTTCCCTAGAGAAGAGGAACAGATTCCAGGAGGGGGTCCACAGAGGAAAGATCACGTGCCGAAAAAGTGTGAAGCAAGCCAAGGAGAGTGGTCTCACCCAAAACTAATGCTGTCAGCACCTCAATCTTGGACTTCCAGTCTCCTGAAATATGAAGGAGAATTAATGTCTGTAGCATTTTGTTATGGCAATCTGAGGAGAATAATACACTGCTCATTTTGCGTGTCTATGTTCTGATTGTTTCTATAATATATATGCTTTAAATTTTGAAAATTAATTTCATTTTGTAAAAGGCAATTAAATCACATTTATAAAAATAAGAAAAGGTGAAATGTTTATTTTTAATACCTTTTAAAAATATTTTATTTATACAAGAACTGGGGTACAGCTCAGAGGCACCGGAGAATGAGAGAATTCACCAGAGACAGATTGGGGAGCAGAATAGGCAGACGGACCAAGGACACTGCTGAGGGGAGCAGCGGGTGAGATAGGAGAAGTCTGCCACGCCATGTGGGCATCTCCCTGGCCGGCAGGGAATCGAACCTGCGCAACAGAGGCTGCGGACAACTCACAGCTCAGGCACTCAACCCGCTTTGCCACCAGGGAGACCCGTGAAATGTTTATTAAAGAAAATGAAAATATATGTTCATAACATATCTGACTTTTGTTATTATAGTGTTTTGTTTTTAGAAGATCTCTACACCTCCACATCTCTCTGACCTAGAATTCTTCCTTGTCTGCCAAAATCTCTACCAGTTTCATTGATGTGGCTGTAATGGGAATTTAATCCTCAAACATACCTCATAATCTAGCAGAGTACTCCTTTTACTCAAAACCTTGGATTGCACCATAATTTCCCAGATTATGATTCCCATCATTATTTAATAAAAAGCCATTTTTCCCTTTATTATGTTTTGGCTGCTTTAAATAAACCCATTTTAGTTCTTCTTCCCATAAGCAGCATTATGTGATCTCTGAAAATGGTATGCACCTGACACAGAAAACCCTATGAAGTCATGCAAAACAAGAAGTTCAGGGCCTCTCGAGCCGCACAGCAGTTGAGCGCTGGGTTGCGAAGCTGCCCCCAGCCTCCTCCGCAGCACCGGTTCGATCCCTGGCTGCTCCCTGGCCACTAGAGGAGGGTCCCGCATGGCGCACAGACCTCTCCTGCTGCCCACTGCTCCCCTCAGCAGTGTACCTCGGTCCTTCTGCCTGCTCTGCTCCCCGCTCTGGCTCTGGTGGGTTCTCTCACCCTCTGCGCTTCTGACTGTACCTAGAGCTTATATAAATAAATAAAATAAATCTTAAAAAAAAAAAAGAGAGAGAACAATAATAATAAAAAAAAAGAAGTTCAAATCTTCATGTCCATTTTAAGAACACTCCCGAAGCTGCCCAGGTGATAGAGGGCATGAATATCCAAAGAGCCACCAAGTAAGGGGAGAATGTCACCATGTGTGCCATTCTGTCGTTCCAAAGGTGGAATTGGTGTGCCAGGTCAAAGAGAGGGACTGAACACAGGATTGGGGGCTCAAAAAGAATGCCAAATCTGGAGGGGCCTCCCAGGTGGTTCAGGGTTAAAGTCTCAAGCTATCGCCAGACACTGTAGCATGAGTTCGATCCCCGGCCAGGGAGATAACCCACATGGCACAGTAGACCTCTCCTATCTTACCTGCTGCTCTCGTCAGCAGTGTATTTCAGTCAATTTGCCTATTCTGCTTCCCACTCTGTCTCTGGTGACTCCTCTCAACCCCTGTACCTCTAACCTACACCCCAGTTCTTATACGCATAAAAAATAAAAATAAATCTTTCTTTAAAAAAAAAAAGAATGCCAAATCTTTACTGCACATGCTTAAAATGCAGAGAGTAATGTGGAACTTAAGTGTTTAGAGGTAGATTCTCTGGTCCTTGAGCACATCCAGGTGACCCAAGCCCCCAAGATGTATCAAAGAACTTACAGAGCTCATGCTTAGATGAATCCCTTCACGAGCTCCCCCTGCCATGGTAAAATTATCCTTACTGAAAAAGGGCAGATTGTTCCTACACCAAAAGAGGAGGTTGCACAGAATAAAACAATATCCCAGAAGAAACCGAAGAAACAAAAACCTATGAAATCTCTTTCTTTAAAGATTTACAATGGGTGACAAGTAGGGGAAAAAAGTCTGCTTAATAGCAGAAAGGGTTCTGTGTCTTCAGTCTTCCACAAATTAGCCTCTGGGTCATCTTATTAGAATCCACTTCAGCTTCTGACTATAATGAAAAAGTTATTACAACTCAGTGGTTGCTCATCATAAAACCTGGTTTCTTTTCATGTATTCACACCCATGTTCAAAACCTCTGTGATAGACAGAGCAAACTAATTTTCACATAGCAGCTTTTTAAAAACTGGTATATAGCACATAATGTAACAGGGAGCATAAATGGGAAGGGGGAAAATATATTGAAAACTGGTTTTCATTTAGCAATTACTTGAGTTGAAGCTCAAAGAAAGCAAACGTGGAGAAACTTAAAGAGTATCGAAGCTACAGGTTCCAATGGACTTGAAGCAAGTGCTTTTACGTATAAAAACTTGCAGATGCCCATGAGAAGTCTAGATCTTAATGTCCTTTGTCAAAAATATCCAACCTGTCCCTTAACTTATTTTGAGCATATTCTAAACATTGTAGTCTAGTTTGTTAGGCTTCACCCCAGATGCAAGTGCAGAAACTCCAAGATCTTCTTCCAAGACTCAATCTGAGCAACAGCGTGAGCTTTGAGTTGTCCACCTCCCAAAACAGGCAAACCTAATACAGGATCCAGGGCTACAGAGAAAAAAGGGCTGTAAGGGGGGTCTATTCTGTGGCCAGCATTAGGATAGTTTAAGAGTGTAAAATTTGTCTTCCCATGCTCTGTGAGGTGCTTCATAGCTATGGCAGCATAAGCAGAGCTCTTCCAATGTCTGTCATCCTCTCCAACGATGAAAAGGAAATGGGCACTGGCATTTTCAAGGGGAATTCGGCTCTCCTGATAGGCTGGATTCAAGGGGTCCTCCAGCGCTTCTTTGACATCATATACTCCTGAATCAGTGGCAGAGATTTTGTCCAGGTTAAAAGGTAGTCCTGGCAGGACGAATCTACCACATGTAAGGGCAGTAGCTGTGTTAGAGATGCAGCCATTGATGCTCACAACTGCAGCTATATTGGGAAGAAAGCTAGCCATGGAAAATGCCAACTCTGCCCCTTTGCCAGAACCAATCACTCCAATGTTTGGACCTTTGACCTGGAGATTGAAGAAAAAGACAACAAGCAAGAAGAGAGACAGGCAGAGGGGGGTGGGGAGGGAGAGAGAGAGGGAAGGAAAGGAAACATGATTGTTAATGCAGTCACAAAGCCCTTGACAAAGAAAAGTTTTTAAAGTACTTATCAAAGAGCTCATTTATATATTTATTTATCCATCCATTCATTAATTCATTTAACAGGTTTTTTTTTTTTAAAGATTTATTTATTTATTTATTTAGGTATTTGTTTATACAAGCACTGGGTACAGTCAGAAGCACGGGAGGGTGAGAGAATTCACCAGAGCCAGAGCGGGGAGCAGAGCAGGCAGAAGGACCGAAGTACACTGCTGAGGGGAGCAGCGGGTGGCAGGAGAGGTCTGCGCGCCATGTGGGACCCTCCTCCGGGGGCCGGGGAGCAGCTGGGGATCGAACCGGAGCTGCAGAGGCTGCGGGCAGCTTCGCAACCCAGCGCTCAACCGCTGCGCCACCGGGGAGGCCCCAACGGGTATTTTTTATTGACATTTTCCAACCCATTAGTACCACTTTATTTACTCTTTTAACCTTAAAGAATTAATTTTAAACACATTTCTCTCTACCATCCCACTCACCTTTGGGTGACTTTTTACAAATTTAGCTGCTTCCTCAAAGTAATCTAAATTTAAGTTCTTCATAATTGGAGGTAGATCTTCATAGCCAAAAAATGGCAAAGCCAGAGTAGCAAAACCTCGACAAGCCAGGAGACTTGCTCGAGATTCATTTAATCCTCCATCACCAAACATATCAATCAAACCAGGAAAAGGACCATCTCCTATAAACCAGGAAAGGAGTTAATATTGGATTAGATGACAGAACAGTTAATGGACTGTGATACCCAGCTAATTCTTTCTAATAATACAATTCTAACCATATAATTTATCTTTTTTCTTTCTTAAATGTCTATTTGCTGTGAAAAGAAAACATCTTTTTGGATTAAAATAGGTTTATTGTTATGATTGAAATAGACATTTGTTTGGGCTATTTTTCAGAAAGCCTAAAACAAACCAGGAAAAAAGTCATAACATATATAGAAACACACACATACAGTTGAGGTGAGAAGCTGTATACCTGAACCTAAAGTGTTGCAAATTAAAAAAAAAAAAAAGACACCATACATATCTTCAAGTCATCCCAGTAATAGTTTTCCTACCAGAGGCTTCAAAATACCTACTTGATTGCCACATTAAGGTAATTAAAATAACTAAGGACTTGTTTATTTTGTTTCAATTCAGTAATTTAATCCCCTGTGTGGGAATTTTCTAGGATCTTATAAGTTTTTCTTTTTTAATGCACCGCCCTCCCCAGCTATGAAAGTGTTTTAAAAAACTCATTTAAAAGATTCTCAATTGTTCCTAAAGACCCTAACGGTGATAGTAGAGTAAAAATCACACTGGGCTTTTAAAAATAAGCTGACCCAATTATTTCATTCATTCATTTGCTTATGAAATTCCTAAAAACTCAGAATTTGGAGCTCAAAGAATGCACCTTAATTTTAGCATCACCTAGCTCTTTGATTTGGTTTAAACACTTCAGACCTCTAGTTCCCTCATTTACAAGATGAAGTTGTTCTTTCACCTCTGAAATGAGCAATAAAAGTTTTCTCATTATGGTTAAGGTCTCCAAGTTAAGGCATTAGTGTATGTCAGACAACAACAAAAAGATGATCTTTAATATAAAAAATAAATCACTTTTATCCCAACATGAAAGAGTATAAAAGAGTGAATATAATAAGACTCCAATTATTTTGGGGCTTGAACAGATACCAATGAAAGATATTCACTTTCACTAAATTAACACAAAGAACATTTGCCTGGTAGAGACAAGCAAATAAGCATTTAATACGAGAACCTTTACAGCAATTTATGTTTAGTATGGCAAGCATGCAAGGTGTAATCTCACAGGGAATAGCATCTGCAGCACTAGGAGTTTGCAAGGAGGCAGCTGGCAGCAGAAAGTTACACTCGGCCATTACATTTAGGTCCCAGTCACCATTGAGGGGAATGAACGTCCCACTTGGTGTCTAGGCAGCAAAATAAGGGCTTTAAGTCACTCGCTTTGTTTGCACATAGCAAAGCAAACCAGCTCTTGTAAGTCAATTCCTTAAATTCACTTTGCAGAAAAGGCCTCACGCACCTGGGGGCAGCAAGAAGACGCCCCGCAGGCGGCCGGTTTGCAGCCGAGTGCGGCTCAATTCCGGGCTGGCGAACCAGCGCTGGATCTGGGCAGAGGCCAGCGCGGGGCCCAGCTGCTCCCCTGGCTGCCGCGACATGTGGTGGACAGTCACCTCCACTTTGAGAGGGTTTTTCATTACGCCCCTCGGCATCTGCCCGAGAAAGAGATCCTCGGCCGGCGTGAGACTCCACAGCAGCCCCATAGGCTCCACGCCGGTGAAGTCACCGCCCAGAGCGGGGTCCCTGGCCAGGTGCAGGCCCCCGCGGACGTCCGCCTCATAGTGGGCGAGCGAGTGGAAGTGGCGGCCGCGGTGGCTGGCAGCCGATGCCCGCAGGGTCACCCGCTCTCTGGGGCCTAAACCTTCCACTTGAATATCCAGGACCTCGTCGGCCAGCCCAGTCTTGGGCGTGACGGTCAGGGTCGCGGTCTTTTGGGAGAAAAGTGCTGATGTGAGCAACGACCTCCGGAGCTGCAGGGGCATCCCAGGGGCTCGGAAGCCGGCCCGCGCCGCCCCCCACATGGCTCCGGGATCTTTGCGACTTTGACCCCAGCTAAAACCACGCAGCCCAGGGCCCTCGGGACGCAGGGTCAGGCTCGGGGACGCAGCCCCGCGGGGCGGGCCGGGGCGGGACCCGGAGGGCCCGAGGGGCGTGGCTGGCGGGCGGAGGACCTGGCTCCGGCCCAGCCGCGCCGCTCAGCTAGGGGCAGCCAGAAGGGGCGACTTGGGAGGGCCCGGGTCAGCCATGCTGTGGCGCTCCAACGGTGGGAAGACCTGAAAGAGGCAGGGCCTCCCCACCCCTCCAGCTTTCTCCTCGACTTCAGGGGAAAGAGAACTTAATGATTTCAGATGAAAAATGCTGGCCGGTTGCCTTCTCTAAAATCCATCTCAGGCCACCAGGGGATATATTAATAGTTCCCTAAACCTGATTGAAGGAGCTCAAGTGTACTAGGTTCCTGCCAAATTCCTTTCCTTCCCTGAAATTATTTTTGCTCCGGATTAAGAAACATTGCCAAGGTCAAAGTTTAAACGTATCAGACCAGACAGCACTACAGAGGGATATACACTGTACAAATTATATATAATCCTGTTTTAATATTTAAATGTGGGGAATATTTAAATATTTTAAATATTTTAAATGTGGAGAAAATATTTAAAATGTGGAGAAAAGAAAAGGCATTAAATTCAAAACATAAAACCATATTTTTTCATTAAACACCTATCTCTATGTATACGCTGAATGTGCCAGCAGGAAGAAAGCAGAGTCTATTTTTTTTTTTTAAGATTTATTTACTTATACAAGAACTGGGGTACAGGTCAGAGGCATGGGAGGGTGAGAGATTCACCAGAGACAGAGCAGGGAGCAGAACAGGCAGACTCGAAGGAGGCAGGAGAGGTCTGACACGCCATGTGGGTCTCTCCCCTGCCCGCCAGGAATGGAACCTGCACTGCGGAGCCTGCCAGTTAGGGTGCAAAGGAGAAATGGAACTCAACAATATAGTTCAGGGCCTCCCTAGTGGCACAAGGGGTTAAGCACAACACTATGAAGCTGTCTGCAGCCTCTGCAGCACAAGTTTGATTCCTGGCCAGCCAGGGAGCAACCCACATGGCACAGCAGACCTCTCCTGCCTCACCTGCTGCTCCCCACAGCAGTGTATTTCAGTTAGTCTGCCTATTCTGTAACACCCCCACACACACACCTCTGGCCTGTACTCCAGTTCTTGTATGCATAAATAAATAAATCTTTTTAAAAAACCCAAAACAGTATAGTTCATTCTCTCAGAATAAGAACACAAGGCTGAAGATAAGCCAGCAATTGAGGGTTGGGCAAATATTTTTTCCCTTATTTCCCATATTTCTTCTTTCCTTCTTTTCCATGTTTCTTCCCTTTAAGACTGGCCCTACAGGCCTCCCTGGTGGCACAAGAGGTTAAGTCATAGCACTATGAAGCTATCTGCAGCCACTGCAGTACCGCAGGAGTTCAATCTGTGGCCGGCCAGGTAGCTAACCCACAAAGCACAGCAGATTTCTCCTGTCTCGCCTGCTGCTCCCCTCAGCAGTGTATTTCTGTCAGTCTGCTGCCGCGGACCAGCACAGCAGTAGACCATGAGGCCACCTCAGGGTTGAGAGAAGCGTGCAGGGTGGTCAGGGCTTCGGTGAAAGAAATGACAAACAGACACACTTCAAGAGTGAAAATCTGAGTGTAATTTTCTTTGAGTTTGTGACCAATATATATATGTTTTCCAAAGGCACAGGGACAATGAATATCAATGAAATCAGCTTGCTCATGGGCTCAGTCTATCACCATCAGGGAGGTGATCTACATAACAAGCAATGACTTTTATAGAAGAAAGAAGGAAGTTTAGAAAGACAAATAAGGGATTAAAGTTTGTAGTTCTAGAAAGACGGGATAAGATTTTTAGCATTCTTGTAGTGGTTCCTGGTGGTCTTTATCTTTTGATAAGCTTCTGTCTTTTCAGGGAACTTCCCTGTGCTTCCTCTGCTTCAGGGTATTATGTTGTTCTCCCCCTGCGCGCTGGTTGCCCAGCCGGACCTAGGGACGGTTAGCCCTAAAGGTCACTGCAGGGGGAGGTGCAGCAGTCTGCCTGTTCTGTTCCCCACTCTGTCTCTGGTGAATCCACTCACCACCACCCCCAACCCACACCTCTGGCCTGTACCCCTGTTCTTGTATGCATAAATTAAAAAAAAATCTTAAAAAAAAAAGACTGGTCCAATAGACTAGGGTTAATACTTTAGACACTACAGATACTACAGATACGGTAAAGTTCAGGGGAGAAAGGAGTGCACCCAATGAAGAGGGGAGTGTTAAAAAGGCTGAGAACCCAGTAGGATCTGACAAAGAAGCCGAGATGGTTGCTCTGTTAAAAAAAGTTTTTTAGGTGCTCTAGAAACCCAAGTATGTATATGAATCTGAATTTTATTAATATATCTGAATTTTATTAATATATCTGGCCTGTGAGTACAATGTTATAGTTTGCTAGGCTTAACAGACTTTTTATCATTGAGATGTTTATGGAAGAAAGTTTGAATTTCCTGCCAGGCATCTACCTGTGCCCTTGTGTGAGCCCTTGGCTCACCCCCGTAGAACACTGCTTGGTTCAACACTGCATGCACAGAGGCTGTAGAAGGAGGAAAATAAGGTGGGTCAATACAATGACCTGTTCCTGAGTAGCAGATTATCTGAGGTCTATTTTTCCCATGTGCTTGTAACCGTTCAGAGGCTATCTGAGCATAGAATTCACTATTCCAGCTACGATCATCCACACCCACAATAAACAGGAAGGGACCCTGGGCCTTTTCCAATGGAATAATACTTTGGGTGTTGGGTTCCTCCAGGGGATTGTCCCAAGTATCCATAAAATCAAAAAGGCCTGTCTCAGTTATTTTATATTTGTCTGACTTACAGGAAAGACTAGGAATAATCATGTCCTTGTAATGCAGAGGCACCATTGAGTTGGCCACACAGGCATTGATAAGTATAGTAGCTGAGATGCCTTTCAAGAAAGAGGCCATTGAGAGACACAGATCACCTCCTTTGGAGAAGCCAAGAAGCCCAATGCTGGGGCCTTTCACCTGGTGGAGAGAAAGAGAGAGAATAACACTAAAATTCATACATGGAAATGTCAATGATTTAAAAATCATTTTTTAGGAAGCTTTCTCAAATGTTATTTGCTTTCTTTATACAACAATCCACAAAGTTTAATAAGCAAATCAATTGATTTCCTAGTACAAAGACCTTCCATAAACATTTATAGGGAATGGATCAAGAGTATACACCCGGCCTCCCCGGTGGCGCAGCGGGTTGAGTGCAGCACTGTGAAGCTGTCCGCAGCCTCTACAGTGCGGATTTGATTCCTGGCCGGCCAGGGAGATACCCTTATGGCTCAGCAGACCTCTCCTGTCTTGCCCACTGCTCCCCTCAGCAGTGTATTTCGGTCCATCTGCTTGTTGTGCTCCCAGCTCTGTCTCTGGTGAATCTTCTCACCCTCCCATGCCTCTGGCCTATACCCCAGTTCTTGTATAAATATAAATAAATCTTTTTTTTAAAAAAAGAGTATACACCGGAGCCCATATACCCTATACCTAAATATTTAAAAGTTATAAATCAAATGAAAAACTAGTTAAATAAAATATTTTTATCCTACTTTGATAAACATACCTCCATAACAATTTATAGCATCAGGTTCATGATTTTAAATTTGAAAACTCCTTAGAGTTATGTACTACAATGTGGCATGGGGGAGAGTCAGTCCCTGTCTAGTGCCTAATCCTTATCCCGCTGTCCTTCTCCTCCCATCCCTGGCTCAGTCAAGCACATTGAGGGACCTCTTATACATATGTGGACATCCCAGATTACATGTTTAAAGTCTGAGTGTATTCACACTGATGGACCCAGAAAGAGGCATAGGACCTGGAAGCAGGATCAGTACTCTTCATCAGAGAATTCTGGGATTCCAGATGCCAAGGGCCTGGGAGCAGGGCATGTGGTACCAGGTGGACACACTCTTTTGGACCCTGAGACTCCTTATCCAGTGAACAGGGATGCCACCAAGGAAGGTCAGAATTTGGTCATCTGATGCCAGAGATCCAAGACAGAAGCCTCTTTTTCCCAAGATTAAGGGCAAAACTGATAATATATATTGATCTCTCTTCTTTTTCCCAGAGCCTCATCACCCCTAGATAACAAATCACAGTTGAATATCATCTAAATTTTAGCAGCTCTGCTAAGTGACCATTCCCTGAATTCTAACAGTGAGACCATTTTACAGGTATGCTAAATATCTATTCTTTACCATTAGAAAATTTGAGTCTCTTTACGTCTAAACAGTAGCAAAGAATCTATATACCATTCATAATCATATCAAAATGTATTTTTTTCCAGTCTTAAATAGGAATTCTCTCTATAAAACATAATACCATTGTCACACCTAACAAAATTGATTCCTCAATGTCATCAACTGCACTGTACCTGTTCAAATGCCACTATTTAAAAATCAGTTTTCCCTCTACACATTTACATTAATCTTATAAGTAAGAAAAACTGAACCCCAGAGAGGACAATTCCCTTACTCAGGATTATAAGGTCACTTGGTAGTACATGCAGAACCAGAACTCAAGATTAATAACTTTTAGTCCAGCTGAAAGTTGAATTATGGTCAGGAATTAAAGAAAACCAAATAGTCAAGTCTTAAGGTATTAGAGAGAGAGACATAGAAGTGGAAATAATAATCTTAGTAACCTTTTTTTTTTTAAAGATTTATTTATTTTTATACAAGAACTGGGGTACAGGCCAGAGGCATAGGAGGGTGAGAAGATTCACCAGAGACAGAGCAGGGAGCAGAACAGGCAGATAGACCGAAATACACTGCTGAGGGGAGCAGCGGGCGAGACAGGAGCAGTCTGCCACGCCATGTGGGTTTCTCCCTGGCCGGCTGGAATGGAATCCGCACTGCAGAGGCTGCGGACAGCTTCACAGTGCTGCGCTCAACCCGCTGCGCCACCGGGGAGGCCCAATCCTAGTAACCTTTAAAGGAGTATTTGTATCTCAGGGCATATTTCCAGACCTTGGTGTACTGGAGGACTTTGGGATTCGGCCATGTCTTCATTCTACCCCCTCTCCTCTATATCTGGGTGAGCACCAGAACCTACCTTTGGGTGCTGTAGCATGAAGTCCACTGCTTCTTCAAAGTACTCCAGGTGAATATCACTCAAATTTTTAGGGAGATCTTCAAATCTGAAATAAGCCAGGGCAAGCACAACAAAACCATGTCTGGCCAGGAGGCTGGCCCTGTATTCACAAAGGCCTCCACTACTTCCAAACAGATCAATGATCCCAGGAAAGGGTCCTGTGCCTGCAAAACACCACAAGCCATGAGCTTTAGACTCTCAAAAGGCATTCTTGAGTTTCAGATTGTTGGCGGTGAGCAAAGAGATGTTTTTGATGTAAAGGGTGGGAGTGGATAGAAGTACTTGATTTATTTTTTTTTTTTTAACAAGCTTTGGGAAGAAAGGAGAGAGAACAAATATGCCTTATTTTTTCCCCCAAAATAACCAAATATACATTTAAAAACATTTGAAATTACATATGAGATATACAATTTCCACCAAATCTTCTTTCTTGTTTTCCTCAAAAAAAATAATAAAAAAAAATCTGAGAATGCTTTGAAAGCTGAAAGTAGTCTGCTTATATAGGGATTATTAGAAAATACTTCGCATCTCCTACACCCTCTGCATCAGCCTTTAAGAATGCCATCCCTAAATGTGTCATATTTCCTTTGGTCCCCGAAAATGGAAACAGTTGTTCTTCTGTATCTGAGGGATCTTCAGCGAGAACTCAATCAATCATGGATTGAAAATATGTACTATATAGTTGGTCTATGATGTTTGTGTCTGTACTGACTATGTTCAGGTGTGTTTTTTTTCCTTCTTCTTCCCTAATCAATACTATGTAACAACTATTTATGTAACTTATAATAGGTATTATAAGTAATTAGAGATGATTTAAAGTATACAAGAGGATGTGTGTAGGTTAAATGCATGGGTGTGTTAAATGCATGGACATGTCACATAAGGAACCTGTGCATTCTCAAATTTTGGTGTCCATGTTGATCCTTAACCAACTCCCTTGGATATGGGGTGCAACTGTACACACTTTCCTCCCTGCTCCACCTTTTTGGACCTGGTTGACTGGTTAGTCTTCAAATCTAAGTTTAGATCACTCTTCCTCAAAGTCCTCCAGGATATTCCCAATGCCTACTTAGTGTCTTACACGTTCATCAGTATGCTGGGTCTGTACTTCTCCCTCAGAGCACTTACCACACTTATTAAAGGTGCAAATATTGTTGCCTGTGTCCTCTCTTAGGCTGTAAATATGTGAGGCTTATGCACAACTTTCCCAGTTATTGTATCCTACTATGCACAGTCCATTAATACATATTTGTGATATGACAGAACCCTTCAACATAATTTACAAAAAGCTTTGAGACAGAAAACAATAAATTTTAAATGGGCTGATGGTAGAAACCATGAAATAGTTAAGACTGACTTTACCAGAACATTAGCTCCCATGACTGGGTGGTGAAAGTTTTGTACTGCGTTTTTAAATGAAATTCTTTAGATTCTTATACCATGGAGTGTGATGTATTGCACTCCTACTAAAATCCTGTACAAGACTCTAGGAATATAAAGCTATAGAGATGAATAACACAAACTCCAGTCCCAGGAATTTACAGTTGAGTGTATAGTCACCAGTTAACACGGTGAATTGCTGGAGAGTACTAAGAATAAAGTAAGGACTGTTATTTTGGAGAATAATCACAGAATTCAGTTAGGGATTCTGTGAGCTATGGCAACACAAACATTTCTCTATATAGGGGGTTTTAGTCAGGTATTTAGTTGGAAGGAAAGGGTCAGGTCTTATTTCCAAGCTGCTTTTATTTAGCAAGCACCTTGTTTTCATCAATATTTATTTGTTTATTTATTTATTTATTTATTTATTTATTTATTTTTGTGGGACGGGGCGAGGAACTAACCTGCACTGCAGAGGCAGCGGGCAACCTCGCAGCCCAGCACTCAACCGCTGCACCAGGGGAGGCCCCTCATCAATATTTAGACTAGGGTTTTACTACCTAATGCTGCAGACATTTTGAGCAAGGTATTTCTTTGATGTGAGGACGTGTCCTGTGCACTGTGGATGTTTAGCAGCATCTCTGGTCTCTACCTACTCGATGTGAATAACAACCCCTCTCTCAGTTGTGATAACCAAAGTGTCTCCAGATATTGCCAAATGTCCCTTGGATTGGAGGCAAAATTCTCCCCAAGTTGAGAAACACTAACTAACTGTCTAGGGTTGGGGATGAGGGGAGGAGGTATCAGGGATTTTTTTTTTTTTTAATGATCATAGAGGAAGACTTCCCCCTGCGAAAGGTACCTAAAATCACTCTTGCGCATGGGCAGAGGTCAGGTCCTACTATCAGAGTCTGATACACATCCCGGTGGGTCCCACAGAGTCTACCTGTGGTAGTCTACAATTTACAGAGTACATCCAGGGGAGTGACAGTGCCTCCAGGGAGCCCTGGGCAACTGAAAAAAGGAAAACTCCCACGGATAATCCATGATTGATATTAGAGTTTACACGGTGCGGGGGTGTGTTAGGGTTGGGGGGTGGGAGCAGTAGAGGATTAGGGGCAGGAAGAGGGAGGGTAGGTAGTTCTAAACTCCTGTAGTTCCCGGGCAAGACCAGGGGCCACCGGGGTCTCAGGGCTCTATGGGGTTCCCCACAACAGTCTGGGACAGGGTTGCTCACCTGGCGGCAGGAAGAGAGCGGCGCGCACCCGGCCCGCGCGCACCCGCTCCCGCCGCACCCCGGGCCCCAGGAAGTGGCGCTCGTGCACCGTCCGGCCCAGGAGCCGCTCAGTCCACGGGTCGTGGCCGTCCAGCACCTCCAGCTCCACGGCGAAGGGCGTCTCCACGTCCCGCTTCAGCAGCCGCTGCAAGGGCTTCTCGGGCTCCAGGGCCCAGAGGAGCCCCATGGGCTCGAGCCCCGCGAAGCTGCCCCCCAGCGCGGGCGCGCGCGCCAGGTCCAGCAGGCCGCGGGCGTCGGCGCAGTAGCGCGCGTGGGCCCGGAAGCGCGCGCCCTTCTCGTCGCGCAGGGACGCGCGCAGCGTGACGGGCTGCCCCGGGGCCAGGCCGCTCACGGCGATGCGCACCGGCTGGTCCCAGCAGCAGCGGCCCGCGGGCTCCACCGTCACCGTCGCCATCCCGGCGCGGGCAGAAGAGAGGCAGCAGGGCAGGTCAAGGTCAAGCCCGGCCCAGCAGCTCTCCAGCTCCCTAGGAAGCAGTGCCAGTCAGAACTGTTGCCCTTCCCGACTACTTGGAGCTGGAAGCGCTCTCTAAATCGGAGTTCTCCTGAGTGCAAATCAATCCACAAGCGCCTGAATGGAAGGATGACTTTAAGAAGAGTTAATTTGTAAGCCGGCAATCCCGTGTGCAACTCAGCACAAAGACTGCTAGTCACAGGACTGGGAAAGCTATAGGGCGGATGGGACACAGGGAAGATGTCCAGCAAATGGAAGCTCAATACGTATTTGTCAGCTGAACTCAGAGATACCTGATTAGGCCCCAGTTCTCAGAATTCAGTGAGCTTTCCTCATTCCACCTCCTGAAATAACTGCTATAGCGTATTTTCAATACCTGTGTTTAAAGTGTTGTAGTCTATCCTCAATCTAGAACATTCAGTTTACGGAGATTCCACCTGAGCTGCTTCAGTCACCAGCTGGACACTTGTAATCTCTACTTAGATTTCAGAAAGGTGGGGAGAAAGGTGGTTTCTCTATTCCCCTCCCTGATACCTGGGCTGCTATGAGTAAGCAGAGAAATGTCTCCAGGCACATCAGGGAAAAGCAGCTGCCAAGGTGCAGAGGAAATTTCCCAACCTCTTTGGGTTCTTACTGGATTGCTCAACAAACAAATTAACATCAGAAAGATTCGTAGGAGAAAAAGACTAAATTTAATTATGTATTATGGAGAATTTACATGGCTGTAAATTCTAGAGTAAATGGGATAAAGAAGATTTATGCTGAGCTAAGGATTGGCATTGGGGTCTCAGGGATTAAAGAGACATTGGGACCTCCCTGGTGGCACAGGGGGTTAAGCTTCAGCACTATGAAGCAATCCCCAGCTATTACTGCAAGAGTTTGATCCCCAGCCAGGGAGGTGACACACATGGCCCAGCAGACCTCTCCTGTCTCACTGGCTGCTCCCCTCAGCTGTGTATTTCAGTCAGTCTGCCTGTTCTGCTCCCCACTCTGTCTCTGCTGA
This sequence comes from Talpa europaea, assembly GCF_964194135.1. NCBI lineage: Eukaryota > Metazoa > Chordata > Mammalia > Eulipotyphla > Talpidae > Talpa > Talpa europaea. The sequence goes on along the minus strand of NC_140075.1, from coordinate 99,444,793 downwards.
ATCCTCTCACCTCCCCCCACCTCTAGCCTGTACCTCAGTTCTTGTATGCTTAAATAAATAAATCTTTAAAAATAAAGAAGAGATTGAGAGGTACTTTACATGACCAGGGAAAGATGACTTCACAGGACAAAACCTTGCCTCTAGATATTTGCCCAGCTTCAAGATAGGTTTCTTAGATAATGAAAGGTGGTCTCTGGAGATGACCCTAAATCTGACTTGTCTTCATTCTTTAAGGTTATGGTAATAGTTTCTCTAAGGCCCACAGGACCTCTATTGATCTTAGTTCCATGCGTTTAGATGACACATATTGGAAAAAGCCTACTCTGGACATCTTGGGAAAAGCCTACCTAAATATTTTTTTTTGGAAGCTGATCCTACACCACTAAAAGGAGACCTGGGCAAGGTCATTCAAAAATGCCCTTCCCTGGGAAATTCTGGACTTAGTACTCCATGAAAGAAGAAGATACTGTACAGGCCAGCTGCCAGGGGCTCCCTGCAAAAGAATCCACTGGTGTATTACACAGTTTGCTCTCATGAGAAGTGAGTGGCTTATAAATTTCAGTGCTTGCCTAGTGACTAGATAAAGGGGCTGTAGCATAGTATACAGATAGAAGACAGCTATCCTCAGTATTGAACATACAGATTAATCTGTGTGTCTCTATTTTAGGTGTGGGGACTTCATGGGTGGACAAAAACCTTTGCCTCATCTAAGGTAGAACTTTTCTGGTTATCAGAGGTAATTACACTTCCAGAAAGATATCTCTCTGAGAGACCCCCTGAACTCTTCCATGCTTAATAAACTACTGTCTTTCAGTTATAAATTCAACATAGAAAGGTTGAGCTTCACAAGCAATTACTTCTGGTCAGTATGCTATAATTGAGTAATTTCACTATCTCAATTAGGGTTTAGGACACCTCTTTCAATCCCGCCTTAATAGATTATGACAGATGCTAGATATTCAAACTATCTTAAAGACAAAACTGAAAGGTAATTCACTGACTGTTAAGTGAGAGCCAAGTGCTGTCAAAGTCTAAAATGTGTAGGAATTGAAAACAACATTCTAATAGGAGCAATTAAAAGACTAATTGGAGGTGATTTAGCAAGAACTTTCTATAGGGAAACAATGTGAGTCATGGTTAACCCATGTTCATTTTTGGTTTCCTATAATCCTCAATTTATAGCTAAGATTCATGTGTTTTTCCAATACCCTAATTGAGAGTGCAAGGGGAAAGGCTGGAGGTGGGGAGAGTGAGGTGTTCATCCATGCTCATTGGTTTGTGCCCACACTGCAGAACCAGTTGCTTCAGTATCATGGCTGTGATTTCACTCATGATCCTGGGCTTGGTACTATTTCATATTTACACAGTTCTGGTGGGATAAGAGCACCATGTTTCCATTTTTAGCAGTCTGTATACTGTACATGTGACTAAGCCCTTTCTCCAAAATAGCAATAACTCAATTTCTATAATACTCTCAAGGTGAGTAATTTTATTGTTAGTTTCCTGATTTTTTTTTAAAGATTTATTTATTTATACATACAAGAACTGGGGTGTAGGTCATTTCTTGTGGAGAATAGAATAGGCAGAGCCACTGAAATACATTGCCGAAGGGAGCAGCAGGCAAGACAGGAGAGGTCTGCTACACCATGAGCATCACCTCCCTGGCCAGGGATCTAACTCATGCTGCAGTGGCCGCAGATAGCTTCACAGTGCTGCAACTTAACCCCTTGCGCCACCAGGGAGGCCCACATTTTCTTTTTTATATAAAAGTCTAGAAAACATGACTGAAGGACTAGCCCAATCAAGATAAGTGTATAAGACTTTATAATAAACACTATTCTATTTAGCATAATTTCTGGCTCCATTTTATGGATACCCTTTTGCAGTTTCCCTGCAAATTCACAGTGTTTTTACCTTATTTTAGATAGCTTTGTAACAATCTGAAATCATTCTTTTTTTTTAAAAAGATTTATTTATTTATGCATACAAGAACTAGAGTATAGGCCAGAGGTGTGGGAGGTAAGAGGATTCACCAGAGGCAGAGTGGGGAACAGAACAGGCAGATTGACTGAAATACACTGCTGAGGGGAGCAGTGGGCAAGTCAGGGGAGGTCTGCTGTGCCATGTGGGTTGCTCCCTGGCCGGGGATCAAACTGGTGCTGTGGTGGCTGTGGGTACCTCCCCACCAGGGAGGCCCTGAAATCATTCTTAAAACAAAATCTTAGAGACAGACGGCCACAAATAGTCAACTCTGACCAAATATTTTTAGTCAGTGCAGAGCACTAATAGGCTACTTTATCAGTCAGGGAGAAATGGAGGTATCGAGCTGTTACAGCCTAGTGCTTTTAGTATTGGAGTTGTGGAGTCATCATCCTCATGCTTAGTCTGGTGCTACCTTTTCACTCTCATTTTTCTCACTCACCCAGCACTTTCCTTGTAATTTCTTCCTGTGATCTCCCATCCCAAAGGCATCTCTAAAATAGTAGGACCACCTAGGAGTGAGTTAAAGTAGATCATAGAAAATCATACTATGCTGTGAATAACTGTGATCAACATATTTTTAACCATCAGTTCAATTAAGTTACCAATGAAGAAACCCATCTCTTCATTAGTGTAGATCAAATATCAAGTGATATGCCTGAGCTCTCAGAAAAACCTTCTGATACTTAGGGAAGACCCTGTGCTCTGGTCTTCTAGAATTCTAGATAGTGCCTAGTACAATGCCGTGGGGTCAGGGACCAGTCACAGTTCCTCCAGGTAGGAAGGCAACTGGAACAGATGGTGCCAGGAGGAAGTCTGATTTGGCAGATATGATGTAACATCTACAGATTAATGGGACCCAAAATGTAGAGTCCCCAAATCTGTTGGAATTAAGGCATTCCTCTAGACAGGCAAGTGCTATACAGATAGTGGGAATTCGGAATAGACAGTAAACATAGAGGAAGTATATCGACAAGTACCATGCCCCCAGTCTTCAGAGTGGGGTTCAGAGACAAGTCTTGCTGAATGTGTGCCAGCAGGAAGAAAGCAGAGTCTATTTCTTAAGGAATCTGAGTGGGCAAGTTTTTAAGGCTCAGACATGGCCGGTTAGGGTGCAAAGGAGAAATGGGACTCAGCAATTTAGTTCAGTCTCTCCGAATAAGAACACAAGGCTGAAGAAAGGCCAGCAATTGAGAGTGAGGCAAACATTTTTTTCCTTATTCCCCATATTTCTTCTTTCCTTATTTTCCATATCTCTTCTCTTTAAGACTGACCCTACAGTGCCTCCCTGGTGGTGCAAGGGGTTAAGCACAGCACTGTGAAGCTATCCCCAACCTCTGCAGCACAAGGTTGATCTCTGGCCTGCCTGGGAGCAACCCACATGGCTCAGCAGACCTTTCCTGTCTTGCCCACTGCTGCCTCAGCAGTGTACTTCAGTCAATTTGCCTGTTCTGCTCCCCACTCTGTCTCTGGTGAATCCGCTCAACCACCACACCTCTGGCCTGAACCCCAGTTCTTGTATGCATACATAAAAAAAATCTTTAAAAAAAAAAAAAAAGGACTGGTCCTAGAGACCAGGGTTAACACTACAGATTGGGTAAAGTTCAGGGGAGAAAAGAATGCACCCAATGGTGAAGAGGGGAGTGTTAAAAAGGCTAAGAACCCAGTAAGATCTGAGAAAGAAGCCAAGATTTGCTTTGTTAAAAAAAAACTTTTTTAAAGTGCTCTGGAAAATCAATATGGATATGAACCTGAATTTTATTAATATATCTGGCCTGTAAGTACAATGTTATAGTTTGCTAGGCTTAACAGACTTTTTATCATTGAGATGTTCATGGAAGAAAGTTTGAATTTCCTGCCAGGCATCTACCTGTGCCCTTGTGTGAGCCCTTGGCTCACCCCCATAGAACACTGCTTGGTTCAACACTGCATGCACAGAGGCTGTAGAAGGAGGAAAATAAGGTGGGTCAATACAATGACCAGTTCCTGAGTAGCGGATTATCTGGGGTCTGTTTTTCCCATGTGCTTGTAACCGTTCAGAGGCTATCTGAGCATAGAATTCACTCTTCCAGTTATGATCATCCATGCTTACGATAAACAGGAAGGGCCCCTGGGCCTTTTCCAATGGAATAATACTTTGGGTGTTGGGTTCCTCCAGGGGATTGTCCCAAGTATCTATAAAACTTAAATGGCCTGACTCAGTGATTTTAAGTTTCTCTGAGTCATAGCCAAGACTAGGAATAATCACATCCTTGTATCGCAGTGGTACTATTGTGTTGGCCACACAGGCATTGATAAGTACGGTAGCTGAGATGCCTTTCAAGAAAGAGGCCATTGAGAGACACAGATCACCTCCTTTGGAGAAACCAAGAAGCCCAATGCTGGGGCCTTTCACCTAGTGGAGAGAAAGAGAGAGAATAAGACTAGAATTCATACATGGAACTGTCAACTGTGATTTTTACATTCTTTAGGAAGCTTTCTCAAATGTTATTTGCTTTCTTTATACAACAATACATAGTTCAATAAGTGAATCAATGGATTTCCTAGTACAAAGAACTTCTATAACATTTATAGGGGACATCCCTGGTGGCATAGGGGTTAAGTCTCAGCGCTATCAAGCTATCATTGCTGCTGTGGCCTGAGCTCAATCCTGGCCAGGGAGCAGACCCACATGTGGCACAGCAGACCTCTCCCGCCTGGCCCGCCACTCCCCTCAACAGTGTATGTCAGTAGATCTGCCTGTTTTGCTCCCCACTCTGTCTCTGGTGAATCCTCTCATTCCCTGCAACTCTGGCCTTAACCCCAGGTTATGCATAAATAAATCAATCTTTGAAAAAAAATTTACAGAGAGGGCCTCCCCGGTGGCGCAGCGGTTGAGCGCTGGGTTGCGAAGCTGCCCGCGGCCTCTGCGGCGCCGGTTCGATCCCCGGCTGCTCCCCGGCCACCGGAGGAGGGTCCCACATGGCGCGCAGACCTCTCCTGCCGCCCGCTGCTCCCCTCAGCAGTGTACTTCTCTCCTTCTGCTGCTCTGTTCTCCGCTCTGGCTCTGGTGAATTCTCTCACCCTCCCGCGCTTCTGACTGTACCCAGTGCATGTATAAACAAAAACAAACAAATAAAAAAAAAAAATTTACAGAGACTGGGACAAGAGAACACACAAAAGCCCATATACCCTATACTAAATATTTAAGTTATAAATGAAATGAATAAAATGTAAAATAAAATGTATTCTTTTATGCTACTTTGATAAACATACCTCAGTAACAATTTATAGGGTCGGGCTCAAAATTTTAAATTTGAGAACACCTTAGAGTTGTGTATGATAATGTGGCATGGAAGCTTGTGTATGATAATGTTGCAGCCCCTGTCTAGTGCCCGGTCCCTAACCCAATGTCCTTCTCCTCCCATCCCTGGCTCAATCAAGCACATTTAGGGGCCTCTCACACACATATAGACACACCTCATTACACATTTAAAGCCTGAGTGTATTCACACTGATGGACCGACAGAGAGGCACAGGACCTGGAAGCAGGGTCAGTATTCTTCAGCAGAGAATTATGGGATTCCAGACGCCAAGGGCATGGGGGCAAGGCATCATGGTACCAGGTGGACACACTCTTTTGGTCCCTAAGGCTGCTTATTCTGTGGAGAGGGATGCCTCCAAGGAAGGTTAGAATTTGGCCATCTAAAGCTAGTGATCCAAGGCAGAAGCCTCTTTTTCCTAAGATTAATGGCAGAACTGATAAAACATATTGATCTCTTCTTTTTCCCAGAGCCTCATCTCCCATAGATAACAAATCATCACAGTTGAATATCATCTAGATTTTAGCAGCTCTGCTAAGTGACCATTCCCTGAATTCTAATAGACCATTTTACAGACCTGCTAAATATCTTATTATTTACCATTAGAATATTTGGGTCTCTTTAAGTCTAAATAGTAGCAAAGTATCTGTATTCCATTTGTAATCATACCAAAATGTTTTAATTAATTTTGTCTAGTCTCAAATAGGAACTTTCCTTAGAAAAGCATAATACCATTGTCACACCTAACAAAATTAATGATTCCTTAATATCATCAAATATACTATCACCATTCAAATGTCACCAGTTATCTAAAAAAAAAAAAAAAAAAAAGTCTTTTTAAAATCAAACTTTTGGGGGGCTCCCTGGTGGCACAGGGGATAAAGTCTCAGCTCTACCAAGTTATCACCAGCCCCTGTAGCAAAAGTTCGATCCCTGGACAGGGAGCTGACCCACATGGAGCACTGGATCTCTCTGTCTTGCCCGCTGCACTCTTCAGCGGTGTATTTCAGTAGATCTGCCTGTTCTGCTCCCTAATCTCTCTCTGGTGAATCCTCTCACCCTCCATGTCTCTGACCTACACCCCAGTTCTTGTATGCATAAATAAATAAAGTAAATCTTTAAAAAAAAATCAAAATTTTTCCTCTACTCATTTACAGTAATCTTATAAGAGAGAAAAACTGAACTCCAGAGAGCAATTCTGTTACTTAGGGTTAAAAGGTCACTTGGTGATACATGCAGGATTAGAAATCAAGGTTACTAGGGCCTCCCCGGTGGCGCAGCGGTTGAGCGCTGGGTTGTGAAGCTGCCCACAGCCTCCGCAGTGCCGGTTCGATCCCCGGCTGCTCCCCGGCCACCGGAGGCGGGTCCCACATGGCGCGCAGACCTCTCCTGCCGCCCGCTGGTCCCCTCAGCAGTGTACTTCGGTCCCTCTGCCTGCTCTGCTCCCTGCTCTGTCTCTGGTGAATTCTCTCACCCTCCCGCACTTCTGACTGTACCCAGTGCTTGTATAAATAAATAAATCTTTAAAAAAAAAAAAAATCAAGGTTACTAACCTTTAGCCCAGCAAAAAATTGAATTATGGTCAGGAATTAAAGAACACTAAACAGTCAAGTCTTTAAGTGTTAGAGATAGGTAGCAATGGAAATAATAATCTTAGTAACCTTTAAAGAATATTTGGGAGCCTCCCTGGTGGCACAAAGGGTTAAGATGCAACCTATGAAGCTATCTGCAGCCACTGCAGCAGGAGTTCAATCCCCGGCCAAGGAGGTGACCAACATGGCACAGCAGACCTCTTCTGTCTCTACCGCTGCTCCCCTCAGCAGTGTATTTCAGTCAATCTGCCTGTTCTACTCCCCACTCTGCTCTGGTGAACCCTCTCACCCCCCACACCTCTGGCCTGTACACCAGTTCTTGTGTGCATAAATAAATAAATATTTTAAAAATAAATAAATAAAGGAGTATTTGTATCTCAGGGCATCTTTCCAGACCCTGGTGTGCTGAAGGACTTTGGGATTAGGCCCTGTCTTCATTCTACCCCCTCTCCTCTTTATTCAGGTGAGAACCAGAACCTACCTTTGGGTGCTGTAGCATGAAGTCCACGGCTTCTTCAAAGTACTCAAGGTTCATATAACACAAATTTGTAGGGAGGTCTTCAAATTTGAAATAAGCCAGAGCAAGCACAACAAAACCATGTCTGGCCAGGAGGCTGGCCCTGTATTCACAAAGGCCTCCACCACTTCCAAACAGGTCGATGATCCCAGGAAAGGGTCCTGTGCCTGCAAAACACCACAAGCCATGAGCTTTAGCCTCTCAAAAGGCATTCTTAGATTCTAGATTTTGGCAGTGAGCGAAGAGATGTTTTGGATGGTTAGGGGTGGGACTGGGTAGAAGAAGGACTTGTAACTTTTTTTTTTTTTTATTTGTTTGTTTGTTTGTTTTTTATACATGCACTGGGTACAGTCAGAAGCGCGGGAGGGTGAGAGAATTCACCAGAGCCAGAGCGGGGAGCAGAGCAGGCAGAAGGACCGAAGGACACTGCTGAGGGGAGCAGCGGGCGGCAGGAGAGGTCTGCGCGCCATGTGGGACCCTCCTCCAGTGGCCGGGGAGCAGCCGGGGATCGAACCGGCGCCACGGAGGCTGCGGGCAGCTTCGCAACCCAGCGCTCAACCGCTGCGCCACTGGGGAGGCCCCAGGACTTGTAACTTTTTTTAAAATAAACTTTGGGAAGAAGGAGAAGGAACAATATGCCTTATTTTTCCCAGAATTTTTCATAAAAAATGTCCATATATAAATAAAACAAGTTAGAAATAACATGGGGGCCCTCCCTGGTGGCGCAGGCAGTTGAGCGCCGCAATGTGAAGCTGTCTGCAGCCTCTGCAACATGGGTTCGAACCCGGCCGGCCGGCGAGAATCCCACATGGCAAGGCAGACCTCTCCTGTCTCGCCTGCTGCTCCCCTCAGCAGTGTATTTCATCAGTCTGCCTTTTCTATATCCTGCTCTGTCTCTGGTGAATCCTCTCACCCTCCTGCGCATCTGGTCTGTTCCCCGGTTCTTATATAAATAAATAAATCTTTAAAAAAAAAAAAAAAAAAGAAAGAAACAACATGGGATGTAAAATTTCCACCAATTTTTCTTTCTTGTTTTCCTCCAAAAAAGAAACCTGAGAATGCTTTGAGAGCTGAAAATACTCTGCCTCTATAGGGATTATTAGAATATACTTCCCATCCCTATGCCCTTTGCACCAGCCTAAATGTGCCATATTCCCTTTGGTTCCTGAAAAATGGATACACTTTGTCCTTTTTAACTGAGGGGTCTGCCACCAAGAATTCAATCAATCATGGATTGAAAATTCATACTATACAGTTGGTCTATGATGGTTGTGTCTGTACTGACTACAGTTTTCCTTCTTCTTCTTCTTCCCTAATCAATACAGTTTAGCAACTATTTATATAGCAATTATAATAGGTATTATAAGTAATTAGAGATGATTTAAAGTATACATGAGGATGTGTTTGGGTTAAATGCATTGACACGTCACATAGGAACCTGAGCATTCTCAAATTTTGTTATCCATGTTGATCCTTAACCAACTCCCTTGGATATGGGGCACAACTGTACACACTCTCCTCCCTGCTCCACTTTTTTGGGACCTTGTTGACTGGTTAGTCTTCAAATCTAAGTTGAGATCTCCCTTCCTCAAAGTCCTCCAGGATCTCCCCAATGCCTAGTTAGTGTCTTATAACTAACTCACTGGGTTCTCACCAGTACCCAGGGCCTGTACATCCCCCTCAGAGCAGTTACCACACTCATTAAAGGTGCAAATATTGCCTGTACCCTCCATTAGGCTGTAAGTATAGGGAGGCTTATGCACGACTTTCCTAGTTATCGTATTCTACTGTTCAGCACAGTCCTTCAGTACATATTTGTTATATGACAGAACCCTTCAACATTACTTACAAAAGGCTTTGTTTGAGACAGAAAACAATAACTTTTAAATGGACTAGTGGTGGATGATGAAATAGTTGAGACTGATTTTACTGGAATATTGGCTCCCATGACTGGGTGGTGAAAGTTTTGTGTTGCTTTTTTAAATGAAATTCTTTAGATTCTTACACCACGGAGTGTGATGTATCGCACTCCTGCTAAAATTCTGTGCAAGACTCTAGGAATATAAAGTTATAGAGATGCACAACACCCAACTCCAGTCCCAGGAATTTACAGTTGAGTGTGTAGTCACCAGTTAACATGGTGAAATGCTAGAGAGTTCTAAGAATAAAGCAAGGCCTGTTATTTTAGAGAATAATCATAGAATTCAGTTTAGGGATTCTGTGAGCTGTGGCAACACCAACATTTCCTTATAGTAGGGGGTTTTAGTCAGGTTTAGTTGGAGGGAGAGGGTCCGGGACTTATTTCCAGGCTGTTTTTACCTAGAAAGCACCTTGTTTTCATCAATACCTAGACTAGGGTTTCCCTACCTAAACGCTGCAGACATTTTGAGCAAGGTATTTCTTTGGTGTGAGGAGTTGTCCTGTGCACTGCGGATGTTTAGCAGCATCTCTGGCTCTACCTACTTGATGTCAATAGCAAACCCCCCTCAGCTGTGATAACCAAAATGTCTCCAGATATTGCCAAATGTCTCCTGGACTGGAGGCAAAATTCTCCCCAAGTTGAGAAGCACTAACAAACTGTTTAGGGTTGGGGCTGAGGGGAGGAGGCATCAGGGACTTTTTTTTTTTTTTTTTTAATGATCATAGATCAAGGCTTCTCTCTGTGGTTAAAGTCTCCTCGGAAGTTTAATGCGAAAGGAGGCAAAAACCATACCTGCACATGGCAGAAGTCATGGCCTAATATCAGAGTTTTACACACAGCCCCGTGGGTAGCACAAAGTCAATCTGCATTAAGTATATACCGAGTGCACTTTCCAGCTTACAACCAGGGGAGTGACAGTGCCTCCAGGGAGCCCTGGGCAACTGAAAAAAGGAAAACTCCCACGGATAATCCATGATTGATATTAGAGTTTACACGGTGCGGGGGTGTGTTAGGGTTGGGGGGTGGGAGCAGTAGAGGATTAGGGGCAGGAAGAGGGAGGGTAGGTAGTTCTAAACTCCTGTAGTTCCCGGGCAAGACCAGGGGCCACCGGGGTCTCAGGGCTCTATGGGGTTCCCCACAACAGTCTGGGACAGGGTTGCTCACCTGGAGGCAGGAAGAGAGCGGCGCGCACCCGGCCCGCGCGCACCCGCTCCCGCCGCACCCCGGGCCCCAGGAAGTGGCGCTCGTGCACCGTCCGGCCCAGGAGCCGCTCAGTCCACGGGTCGTGGCCGTCCAGCACCTCCAGCTCCACGGCGAAGGGCGTCTCCACGTCCCGCTTCAGCAGCCGCTGCAAGGGCTTCTCGGGCTCCAGGGCCCAGAGGAGCCCCATGGGCTCGAGCCCCGCGAAGCTGCCCCCCAGCGCGGGCGCGCGCGCCAGGTCCAGCAGGCCGCGGGCGTCGGCGCAGTAGCGCGCGTGGGCCCGGAAGCGCGCGCCCTTCTCGTCGCGCAGGGACGCGCGCAGCGTGACGGGCTGCCCCGGGGCCAGGCCGCTCACGGCGATGCGCACCGGCTGGTCCCAGCAGCAGCGGCCCGCGGGCTCCACCGTCACCGTCGCCATCCCGGCGCGGGCAGAAGAGAGGCAGCAGGGCAGGTCAAGGTCAAGCCCGGCCCAGCAGCTCTCCAGCTCCCTAGGAAGCAGTGCCAGTCAGAACTGTTGCCCTCCCCGACTACTTGGAGCTGGAAGCGCTCTTTAAACCGGAGTTCTCCTGAGTGCAAATCAATCCACAAGCGCCTGAATGGAAGGATGACTTTAAGAAGAGTTAATTAGTAAGCCGGCAATCCCGTGTGCAACTCAGCACAAAGACTGCTAGTCACAGGATTGGGAAAGCTATCAAGGTTAATAATTGTATCAACATTAGTTTCTTGATATATAGGGCGGATGGGACACATGGAAGATGCCCAGCAAATGGAAGCTCAATACGTATTTGTCAGCTGAACTCAGAGATACCTGATTGGGCCCCAGTTCTCGGAATTCAGTGAGCTTTCCTCATTCCACCTTCTGAAATAACTGCTATAGCGTATTTTCAATACCTGTGTTTAAAGTGTAGTCTATCCTCAATCTAGAACGTTCAGTTTACGGAGATTCCACCTGAGCTGCTTCAGTCACCAGCTGGACACTTGTAATCTCTACTTAGATTTCAGAAAGGTGGGGAGAAAGGTGGTCTCTACTCCCCTCCTTGATACCTGGCTGCTATGAGTAAGCAGAGAAATGGCTCCAGGCACATCAGGGAAAAGCAGCTGCCAAGATGCAGAGGAAAATTCCCAACCTCTTTGGGTTCTTACTGGACTGCTCAGCAAACAAATTAGCATCAGAAAGATTCGTAGGAGAAAAAGACTAAATTTAATTATGTATTATGGAGAATTTACATGGCTGTAAATTCTAGAGTAAATGGGATAAATATTTATCCTGAGCTAAGGATGGGTATAGGAGCCTGGGGGATTAAAGTGAGAGGAGAGGGACTTTATGCAGGGATGAAACCTGCACTGCAGAGGCTGCAGACAGCCTCACAGCCTGGCGCTCAACCTCCTGTGCCTCCAGGGGAGGCCCAATAACTCAATTTCAATAATACTCTCAAGGTTAATAATTGTATCAACATTAGTTTCTTATTTTTGATCTTTGTATGATTGTTATGTAAGGTATTAGTTAGCCTTAGGGGAAGTGGATGGAGGATATAAGAAATCCTGTGTTATTTTGCAACATTTTTATAAGCTTCAAATTATTTAAAAAAAAAATTCAGATAGTGATGAAACCACCATAGAGGATCACTTTGGTCCTCTGTGTCCAACTTGTAGGATAATAAAACCTATCCATCTCAGATTTTTCCATTCCTCCAACACTTAGTCTTTCCAATTTGACTGACATTTCCAGGAATTATCTCTGATCCTGTAATGTGAATCCTCTGAAATTCTTAAATATTTCTCTTGTTCAAGTCATCTCAACTCAGGTATATAGTTTCTCCAAAGGAATCTGCTCTGTAATGGGTCTTTAGAGAAAAGATATTAGGGCCACATATTTCTTCCTTTGAGGGTGTCTCATCCCTAGACTTTAAGGGGAAGACTCCCTACATTCAGAGATTAGGTTAAATGGAAGGCATTGTTTTCAAAACAGCTACTTGCTGTCTGAGTTCTCTCTTGACTCAATTCCCTGAACTTTGAACTGCAGAAGTTAACAAGTTGACTGCTTGCCACGAGTTTTGTCCTTAGCTACAGCTGTTATTGGGTGTTTGAGAAATTAACTTTTAGGTGCTGCATCTATTATTTTGTAATTTTATTAAATCAATAACAATGCATCTCTTTAAACATGATTTATTAAATCAGTGAACGATGACCAGATTGTTTGGTTAAGCAACTGTTGAATGAATAGAATGTATGCTGGCTCACAAAAAAACATTCTTATTTGCTGATATTCTGACTATTCACCACCACCACCATCATCACCATTCATGCCCTACATTAGCTCGGCCTCTGACAATTTGGAATAGTAGGATGTAAATCTTTGGGAAAACCCAAGTGCCAACTTCTTTGCATTTTAGTGAAAAGTGCATCATTTGAGATGGATGGCACCTTTTTGATCATTCCTGATTCCTTCTGTGACTGCAGTTGTTTTCCAGCATCCCATAATTAGGGTCATAGTCATCTTCATAATCTCACGAAATACAGAAGCGGAGCATCTAACTCTTGGAATGTCACATTCAGAGGAAAGTCCTCACTGTGAGACTCTCTCTTCCCTAATTCAATCCGGTCAATGCGAAAATCCTCTGCCCTTATCCTATGACTCCAGTAAACAATATAACAGATTTTTCAAAAGTTCAGTTGTATATTATAATGAAAGCTGGATTCCCTTTGAATCATTGGCTCTTTTCAATATTGTGTCTCTTAGCCCATAGTAGCCTTCCTCCTTTATCTCTATTGTTTAGTGGATGACTTTAAGGTGACTTAAGGACTAAACAAATTTGCCCCTCTACATCCTGAGGTGCCTCATCTGTACCTGGACCTGTTGTGCTGATGCAATCTTGGAACTTGGGTCTGAACATGCTGTAGTAGAATGAGACTTTTGGGTGAACTTAAAAGATCAATGGGAATATTTGACATGTGGAAGGAATGTTAATCATTAAGGTCAGAATGTAGATTGTATTTTCCAAAGATGGCTACAATATTTTCCATTCTACATGTGCTTGCAGGATATTGCCACCCTCAATAGGTGTGTTCTTGAACTTGGGTGGGCCTTTGGGACTGCAGTGACCAAAAGAATTTGGCAAGAGAGATGCTCTGCAGCTTCCAAGACTAGGTCAAAAGAATGCCATGGAAGTCTGCCTCATTCTCTTGGGATGCTCATTGTTGGGATCCAGAGAATTAGCCAGTGAAAAGGCCCATGTGGAGAGAAGTTGAGAGCCCCCCTAACCCGTAGCCCTCTCTGAGTTCCCAACTGACAGCAAATACCAACCTCCTGGTAAGTGATAAGTGTAAGTGATCCTTTCAAAAGTAGATCCCCAATCCTCAATGAAATTGCTCGGGCCAAAGATACTTAGAACCACGGTAATCCATTTCTGAGTCCTGCCCAATTTATAGACCCTTGAGAACAAGAAATGGTTATTGCTTTAAGCCACTATGTTTTGGGGTGATTGGTTACTCCGTAATAGGTAACTAAAACAGTGTAAATCAGTCACATAAATCAATTTATTTTGCTCACATATTCACAATTTAGACAGGGCTTGACAGGGACAACTCTTCTCTGCATCAGGGTATCTGAAGTCTTTGCTGGGAAGATTCAAATAGCTGGGGGCTAGAATCATCTGGAGGTGTTTTGTCTGGTACAACCTTAGATAACTCAAAGGTTGAGCTCAGTTGGAACTGTCACATTTGGTCTCTCTGTGGTTTTTTTTTTTTAAGATTTATTTATATATTTATGCATAGAAGAATTGGACTGTAGGCTAGAGGTGCAGGGGTGAGAGGATTCACCAGAGACAGAGTGGGAAGCAGAAGAGGCGGATCCACTGAAATACACTGCTGAGGGGAGCAGCGGCCAGACAGGAAAGGTCTGCTGCACCATATGTGGGTCAGCTCCCTGGCTAGGGATTGAACTCAGGACTCAGGACCAGTAGTGGTGATAGCGCTGAGACTTAACCCCTAGACCACCAGGGAGGGCCCCTCTCCATAACTTTTGGGCTTCCTCAGAGAGGCAAAGGCTCCAGACAAGTGGTCCCAGCAAACAAGGAGGAATCTTCATCTTCTTTTCTGCCCTAGCCTCTGAAGTCACAGCATCAATTCTGCTCTACCAATTGAAGTAGTATGGAAATTTGGTGAAGGGTGGGGGCTGGAGGGGAAGGGAAGAGTAGACAGGGTGGGACATAGGACTCCCATCTCTTGGTAGGCTAAATGTCAAAGAATTCATGGCTATGTTATGAAACTACCACAAGTAATTTTTCTGTATTTTTTTTTTATTTCTCTAGCTTGACATTTATATTTGTGTTTTATATAAATATCTGTATAAATGTAGACTGAATGCTTGTGTCCTTCTCCCAGCCCCTTTCCCCCGATTTATACAGTGAAATCCTAATCTCCAGTGTGACAGAATTTGGAGGTAATTAGGTTTAGATGAGGTCACAAGAGTGCAGTCCTTATGATGGATTAGAGTCCTTATAAAAAAAATGGAAGAGAAGCCAGAGTTCCCTTTCTACACTATCTGAAAACATAGGAAGGAGATAGCTCTCTCTAAGCCAGGAAGAGGACCTCACTGGGAACCTTGATCATGAGCTTCCCAGCCTCTAGAGCTGTGAGAACTATCTGATGCTTGAGCCACCCAAGCGTAGTATTTTGTTATTATCAGCCCAAGCTGTCTAAAACATAGTGCTTCTTGAATGTGCAGCTTCATATCTTTGTCAGTTTTGGAAAATTCTCAGTCATTATCTCTTCAAATACACTTACACAATGTTGTGTAGGCCTGATGTTGAAATGTGAATGTTGAAATCTAAAATTGACATGCCTTGATTTTCCAAAGTCTATTCTTAAGCCAGGAAGCAAGAAGGAAAACAGGGCATAGTCACCCTCAGAGCACAGTTTAGATTTAACTTCTTTACTCCTACTCTTCCAAGAAAAGGATTCTTCTCTGATATACATGAGGAAAAGGTCAGTTGGCTTTCCTTATATCAACACCTCTCTGTACATTTTTGGTCAATGAAAATTCTGTCACTGCTAGTTGAGCCAGGTGTAAACACTAAATGCTCATTTTCTCCTGGTGATGGAAAAAGTAACCCAGTATTTGTTCAACTTTGAATTTCTCTATATCTCAAAGTGTTAAGTAAAAAAAATCAAGATGAAAACACAAATTTTAACATTAGAGGTGCTTTTTACTTTTTGGTGTTGTATACCTCTAATTGATCTTTTACAATAGGTATGTGTTGTGAGTAAAATTAATGAAAATAACTTATTCAAAAGAGTTATCTAAAATATATCACTAATATGAATGACATGAATTTAATGTTATCCAGAGAATAGTTGATTGACATTATTAACACCTTAAATCGCCTGTGTCAATAAGACCAAAGCATTACAATTTGGAGCAAGCTCGTTTCTGAGTACCTCCAAGGTGTTTGCCGAAGAAGGTTAGAATTTGCTCCCAAGCATCTATCTGGGCCTTAGAATGAGCCCTGGGCTCCCCACCCCAGATCACACGTTGGTCCAGTAGTTTGTGCACAGAAGCTGGGCAGAAGGGGAAATAAGGAGGCTCAATATAATGCCCAGCCCCAGGGTAAGAAATGATCTGGGGTTTTTCCTTTCCATGGGCCTGTAACCGTTCAGAAGCTTTTTGGGTATATAACTCACTCCTCCAGTTATGATCATCCTGACCAGCAATAAAGAGGATGGGCCCCTGGGCCTTCTCCATTGGAATCATGCAGGGGTTCTCACATCCTCCAACAATATCATTCCGCATATCCAAAATGTCCAGGAGACCTGAGAAAGCTATCTTGACTCTCCTCACATCATGGCCCAATGGTGGGATGCTAGTCTGCTTGTAGTGTATGGGTCTGCTTGCAGAGAATCCAGATCCATTGATGGAAACTATCGCCGAGATATTCTTCATAAATGAGGCCATGGAGAGACAAATATCAGCTCCCAAAGAAATGCCCAGAAGCCCAATGTCTGGGCCCTTTACCTGGAAAAAAAGGAGAGAAGAGTCAAGAATCTACCCACAGAAAAATGCTTTTCTAAATGCAACTAGAGATGTTGCTATCTCTAATTTGTGAATTGGCCACAAGAGAATCAACCTCAGTTGACAGAGGAGCTTCTTCCCACTTAAAGAATATCTAGCTGGACACTGGCAAACTTGGGAACTGGTTATAAACTAGGGCCTCATACACTACAGAACGCTGAGTCATGAAGACTGGCTAGGTTTAGGGCTTCATCAGGTGGGCATGATCAAAGTTTCAGTGTGCTTGGGTATCTTTGTGGAAATAAGTTTTCTTTTCCAAGAGGTGAATCATTCATCAGACCCCATCTAAATATATCCACAAATGATTAACTTTACAGAAACAAAGAAAGACTTCACAGTCTAATAAAGTATTTCTTAGTTTTTGAAATGGGTGGGCAAGTTCAGATCAAAATCTGATATCAGAAAATTATAGATTAAAAACAAGCATTCAAACCTACTTAATTAGAAACTACTTGTTGAATAAAAGGAATTTTTTACTATCACTCAATTCCAGTAAATAAAATCTCACGTGGATTTTATGATGATTTCTGCATTATTACTCTGACAGAGAAAGTGGAGACAGACAACTAAAGCCAAAGATGTCTCCAAACAAAATCTGTGAACATTTAGGGCATCATCAGTGCACCAACACCATAAGTGCAAGCAACACTCTCTCTAGAGATATTTCTAGAAAGAATGATAACATGAAAGACTTTAGCAGAACCTGGGAGTGTTGAAGCATGTAGCACAGCGCTTCTTCAAAGTAGTCCAGGTGGATGGTGTCAATGTTCTTGGGGAGATCTTCAAAGTCATAATAAGCTAAAGCCATGGTGGCAAAGCCATGGCCAGCCAGAAGACTGGCTCTATATTCCATCAGGCCCCCTCCAACACCAAAGATGTCAATGATCCCTGGGAAAGGTCCAGGTCCTAGAGAAGGGAATATTATAAAGGAAGATATAATACAACCTAAAGAATTTGTTTTCCTTTCAGAGATTCTTCTAAGTTATTTAATGGGTTTCTATGATTAAAAGAAAGAAAACAGCTCCTTGAGTCACTACTGAAAAGGGATACAAGTTCCTTGAGGACAGAAAGTCTCCAAGGTACTCCTGAACTGATTAGTTTACTCTCTATATGATTCTAGGAAAATTGCAGGATTCTAAGAATCTTTAGCTGTGAGGAAGAGTAATAAAGTCATTAATAACTACATCTTGAACGGAGAAAGTGCATGTGTTCCTTTAGAGACACAGAATTAAGGATCTTGAAACAAAGCTTTATATAGTGTTGCATTAACCCCTGGCTTTTTTTGTGCACTGATGGCTTAGATGTCTAGATATTAGAGATTAAGCGAGCTAATGCAAACAAAACGCATAGCACAGAACCGAACATACCAAAATCCTCTAGTTCAGTAATGTGGCCGCTGATTCAGTCCGTGTCAGCTTCTCTAGACCGTACTCCCGAGGCAAACCCCGCTTAAAGCAGTTCTGAAAGCACCGGTGGCCCAGAGCGCAAGCTCGGAAGCCCCAAGACCCCGGCTCACCTGGCGGCAGGAAGAGCGTGCCGCGCACCCGGCCCGCGCGCACGGGCTCCCGCCGCACCCCAGGCGCCAAGAAGTGGCGCTCGTGCACCGTCCGGCCCAGGAGCCGCTCAGTCCCTGGGTCGTGGCCGTCCAGCACCTCCAGCTCCACGGCGAAGGGCGTCTCCACGTCCCGCTTCAGAAACCGCCAAAAAGGCTTCTCGGGCTCCAGGGCCCAGAGGAGCCCCATGGGCTCGAGCCCCGCGAAGCTGCCCCCCAGCGCGGGCGCGCGCGCCAGGTCCAGCAGGCCGCGGGCGTCGGCGCAGTAGCGCGCGTGGGCCCGGAAGCGCGCGCCCTTCTCGTCGCGCAGGGACGCGCGCAGCGTGACGGGCTGCCCCGGGGCCAGGCCGCTCACGGCGATGCGCACCGGCTGGTCCCAGCAGCAGCGGCCCGCGGGCTCCACCGTCACCGTCGCCGCCATCCTGGCCTTGCACTGCCGCTGTGCGGACTCTGAGCTGGAGGCTGCAGGCCAGGCCACAGTCGCGTCCCAGGTCGTGAGAGGTCGGGCACTGAGCCGCCTGAGGAGGCGTGTGAGCGCTTCAGACCCGCGGACCCCGCGCTCTGAACTTGTCTGAAGTAAAAACACCAGGTTGTCCTCTAGAGAGGCTCTCAGAGGCCGCCTGAAATCTGGGTGTGGCCCTGAGCTCTGCCCGCTGGAAGCTTCTTTGCCTCAAACCACTCTCACTCGTTGGAGTGCAAGTTATTGAGTAATCGGACCGGAGGTAAACCAGAGATGAAGGAGTTAATGCAGAATTCCAAAAATTCCAGCCTCTTCATGGTAAGGGCAACTTAAAAAACTATTAACTAAAATATACGTCGAAAAAGTGCACAAGTTTCAAGTGCACAACAGAGTGAATTTTCACAACGCGTACAACCCAGCTCAGGGATCCAGAAGCGTCATTACTAGTGCTCATTTCCACTCTGGGCATGTTCCCCTTCCCAAAAGCAACTCTATCCTGATTCGAACAAAATGGGCTGGGTTTTCCTGACTGCATTTAATGGCAATGAATCCTTCAAGGGGCCCTCTTCAGTGTCTTTTTGCTTTCCCTCAAAATGCTTGTGTTTGTGAGGCTTATTAATATTTTGGGGTATAGTTATAGATTGTTCATTATCACTGCTAAATAGTATTCCTTTCTGTGATGATAAAATGATTTGTCAATTTGGCTGCCAATGGGCATTTGGTGGTTCCCAGTTTGGGATTATTATGAACATCCAAGAAGCTCTCTTTTGATAGAGATATATGTGTCTTTCAGTGGGGTATATACCTGAGAGTGGAATTGCTGTATCATAAGGAACAAGAATGTTCAGCCTTAGAGGATACTAAAAGTCAGCCTTTTGAATGTGACCCTAGAAGCAATATAAATAGAGTGTTCAGGGATTTTATATTTGTCATTATAATAGCTACACTGTCAATGTCTGTCTGTTTGACATAAAAAATTTAACATGTTCACAAAACACTGGGACTGTTTTCCAAATGTTGCAGAAGAGGAACCTGAGGCTTGGAGAATGTTAAGCTACTAAGGATTGCCCTCTAGTGTCAGAGCCTTGACTAACTTCAAAAATGAAACTCAAAGTTAAGCAGTAGTGTGGTGGTGAAATGTAATCAGCACTGACTAGTTCTGTAGCCTTAAGCAAATTTATTGTCTCTCTGGGTCTCAAGAATTCTGTGCAAGGCGATAAATGCCTCCCATGTGAGAATCAAAGGTGATAGTGGTAGGATGGCCATTTTGATAATGCTAATTCTTCCAATCTGTGAGCAGGTAATGTCTTTTTTTGCATGTCTTGTTTTGTAATTTTCTTTGTATAGGTTTTTCACCTCCTTTGTTAGGTTTATTCCCAGGTATTTAATTTTTGGGGGTACAACTGTAAATGGGATGGATTTCTTAATTTCTTATTCACAGTGATTGTTTGCATATAGGAAGGCTACTAATTTTTGTGTGTTGATTTTGTAACCTGCTACCTTACTAAAATGGTTTATTGCTTTAATTAGTTTTCTGTGGAGTTTTTACATTTCTCTCTATATATTATCATATCACCTACAATAGTGATGGTTTTACTTCTTTCCCTATTTGGATTCCTGTATGTCTTTCTCTTGCCTAATTGCTCTAGCTAGTACTTCTAGTATTATATTGAAAAGCGGTGGTGAGAGTGGACATCCTTGTCTTGTTTCAGATCTTAAAGGGAGGGCTTTCAGTATTTTACCACTAAGAATGACGTTAGCTGTGGGTTTGTTGTGTACGGCATTTATTATGTTGTTATGCTCCTTTTGTCCCAAGATTTTTGAGGATCTTCATCGTAAATAGATTTATTAAATATTTTCTCAGCATCTGTTGATATGATCATACAGTTTTTGCTTTTCTTTCTTTTTGTTGATGTATTGAATTACATTAATTGATTTTGGATGTTGAACTGTCCTTGTGACGCTGGAATAAATTCTACTTGTTCATTATTATCTTTTTGATGCATTGTTGTTGTATATTATCTTTTTGATGCATTGTTGGATGATTTGGTTTGCTAGGAATTTATTGAAGACTTTTGCTTCTGTGTTCATTAGGGAATTGGCCTGTAATTTTCCTTTTTTATGTTGTCTTTGTTTGGTTTTGATATCAGTGTAATGTTGGCTTTGTAAAATGTGTTTAAGTAGTATTCCTTCTTTCTCAATTTTTGGAGAGTTTTTGTAGGATAGGCACCTTTGTGCCAGTTCATCTTTGAACGTTTGGTAGAGCTCTGTGAAACCATCTGGTCCTGGGCTTTTGTTTCTGGAGAGGGTTTTGATTATGGTTTCAATTTTTTTTGCTTGTAATTAGTTTGTTTAGGTTTTCTATTTCTTCTTTATTCAGCTTTGGATGACTGTATAGTCCTAAGAATTTGTCCCTCTCATCTAAATTGTTGAACTTGTTTGCATATAAATGTTCATAGTAATCTCTGATTATCTTCTGGATTTCTGCTGTGTCTGTTGTAATTTCTTCTTTTCCATTTATGATCTTATTTGAGTTTTCTCCCTTTTTTTCTTTGTAAGTTTGGCTAGAAGTTTGTCTATTTTGTTGTGTTTTTTTTTTTTCCCCAAAGATCCAGCTCTTGGTTTTATTGATATTTTGGATTGTCTTTTTTAATTTCCATTTCATTTATTTCTGCTTGAATTTTTATTATTTCCATTCTTCTACTGGCTTGTTGTTCTTTTTTCAAGTTCCTCAAGATGGGAGAATAGGTTGTTTCTTTGAGTTCTTTCTTATTTCTTGATGTGGGTCTGTATTGCTATACACTCTTATTACTGCTTTTGCTGTGTCCCATACATTCTGGAAAATTCCTTACTGTCATTCATCTCAGGGTACTTTTTAATTTCTTCTTTGATTTCCTCATTAACCCAATGGTCTTTCAGTACTGTGTTGTTCAATCTCCACATAATGGGGAGGGGGTGCTTGCTTTCTTTTCATAGTTGATTTCTAGTTTGATGCTTTTATGTTAATAGTTGGTATGATTTCAGTTTTCATGTATTTGTTGATATTTGTCTTGTGGCCCAGTATATGTTTGATCCTGGAGAATGATCCACATATGCTTGAGAAAAATGTATATTTAGTTATTTTTGGATGCAGTGTCCTATCTGTTAGTCCCATGTGGGCTATGTTGTTTTTTTTTTTTTTTTTTGGACTCATTGATCAGGGTCTGCTTTTGAGGAAACCTAAGCAGACACTCTCAAATTAGCATAGTAATTCACCATATTTTCTTCAACTACTTCTATCATTTATATTTTGAAGTGATCTTATTTAGTGCAACAATTTTTGTGTTGCTATATCTTGGTAAGATGAACTTTTTTAAAAAAACAATTTTCTTTTTCTATAGTAATGTGCTTTCCCCCACTTGAACTCATTGTTGATATTAGTAAAGTTATACCACTTTTCTTTTTGTTAGTATTTGCTAGGTATATTTCTCTTTCTCTTTTTTTACTTTCTTATATATTTTTTTTAAGTATTTGGTATATCTGCTAGAGATGGCTTTAATTAATGTTTAAAAAAACTCCATCTGATCAAGTCTGTTAACAGGCAAGTTTGATCCATCAGTGATTATTGTGTTTACTGATATGTTCAGATATTTCTACCACTTTATTGTGTACTTTCTCTGTGCTTCTTCTATGCTTATTTCTTGCCCTACTTTGTTATCTTTTGTTATCTTCTGTTCATATGGAAATTAATGTTATTAAATTTTCTGAAAGAGAAATTAATGTCTGTTTTGTTTAAGAGAAGTTTGGGGGATTTGCTATCACTAACAAGCATCCCTAGCCCTAATGTTCTTTCTAACTTCTGTTATGATAGGTTGGCTCTGTATCCCAACAAGTTTCATAAGGCTATTACTAAATTCTGCTCATTTAAAAAGGAGGTTCAGATGCTAGACAGCCAAAGAAATGATAAATTATCCTCTACATTATTTTTGATGCAAAGAGTTTGGGGCAAACAACAAAGTTAGAAGGAATAGTTTTTAGAGACTTTAATCCTGACCCCAAATGCAAGTTTAGGGTGGTCCCCAAATTACTTTGATAGTTTCAATACTTTGCTAGAAGGACTCATTGAACTCACTGGAAGCTATTATATTTGTGGTTATGGTGAGTTACAGGATAAGATAAGGATTAAAATCATGCAAGGGAAGAGGTGCATAAGGTAGAGTCCAGGGAAGTTCCTAATATGAAGCATGTGTTACTCTCTTCATGGGGTCAAGATGTGATAATCTCCTAGCACAGATTTCTGATAATAACACAACCAGGAAAGGTCACCCAAGCCTTGTTTTTCAGAATTTTATTGGGGCTTCATTATGTAGGCATAATTGATTGATTGTCCACATGGTTGATCTTAGTCTGCAGGTGGACTGATGATACCCAAAGGCTTCACCCTAAATCACATTGTTGATCTTTCTGGTGTGACCAGTCCTTATCCTAAAGTGTGGACAGTCCACACCCTAAATAACATTGTTCATTTTTCTGGTCTGGCTAGTCCTTATCCTAAGTGTGTGACCCACCCAAATCATTCAGTGTGCCCCAAGGCCCCTCAGTAAAGAGACTGCTTCTGGCATCACATCCCAAGGACATAGGGATCACCTTCCAGTAACCAAAAGTAAAGGCCAAACCTCTCTTGCTAGAGTTAATTTTTTAATACACATTGGGGAACTTTTTCTGACTTCCTGTTCACCTCTCTGTGGAGCCTTTTAAATTGAAACCCAAAGTATCCCCAGGTTCTCAGACTTCTCTCTCTTGACCACAAACCACCTGAGTGTGGAAGGACTTGGTATCTGTTGTTGGGTGACCTCATTGATACTGCAGCTATGCTTTCTCTTGTCCTGATTTCTTTTGTTATATTTGTGGGTTTTTTCTTATTTTTGTTTTATTTTTTTATTGTTGTATTCTGAATTCTTAAAGCTAAGTAAACTTGGTGCTGAGCCTGTTCTATTTCACAAATTTGTTGGTCACTATCAAAGACTATTGCTGCTAGTAAAACAGTATGTATTGCTATGTTCCATGCCTTAATTTTTTTTCATAAATTTCCTGCCCCTGGGGTCTCTCTAGATCCATCCCAATGTCCACACAGAATGGGCTCCCACTTACTACTCAGAAGGAAAGGCAACAGTCCTTCCTTCCTCCCTCCATCTTTTGGGTCTAACTAGAAAGTACCAAGAAATTATGAGATCCTATAAAATGTGTAAGATACAAACGGTCCATACTTCCTATAAGCCATTACACTAGAGCTCTTTAATATTACAGTGGTATCCATGTGGGTACTTGCTGCAGGAGGTCTTGTTGCCCCAGCCAGATAGGATACTGACAAGCAGCTAAGAGAAAGGGCCTCACACCGTGGGGCTGAAGATCTGACATCCCTTTGCTTTTTGTTCATGGACATAGAGAAAAATTTATCAGAAAGTATATTAGGCAATAAATTATATGTATCAGCATACTGTAAGTAAATAGCACGGAAAATTGTTTGTTTAGAAATTAGTTGTTGGGCTGTTTGGCTCACTTGACAATGGGAGACAAGTTATTGAACATGCCTGACAAGCATTACAATACAATAATCATAGTAGGTCCTTCTATTTTGTTTTCTCTTGAAGTTTCTTGGGAAAGTTTTTAATATGAAGCTATTTGAGTTAAGGAATTTCTAGGTAGAAAAAGTTCTGATAGCTGAGCAGCAGCTGGTCTCCGGCTGAAGGTCATGTGAATAGAATAGTCCTTTGATGCTTAGGCTTTAGCTGATAGGGATGCACTGGCGGCTATTCACTGTTTTAAATAATTGTCTAAATGAAAAAATAAGTAGCTTTAATGTTAGGTTTGGTTTATTATCTGTTAACCTTGAAAGCTGCCGTCTAGCTGAGACCTGTAGGGGCCAGTAGTCTATGGAAACATAATATACTAATTGTTTTTGCTTTACACATGATAATGTATTTCCTTATTATTATTACTAATAATGAATAAATAAAGACCTGCTGAGTCTCTCGGCAGAAGATACTAACACCTCACCAAGTGTCGGTGTCTCCTCATTTCCCTCCCTTTCAGCCCTTAAGTTTCAGTTCTTTCGTTTTCGCCGACGCCGTCTCATCCTTTCAGGAACTCCTGACACGACATTTTGCCGGAGGCTGGTCCCCGGCAGGTACTCAACACCATATTATTTTTCTGAAGTGTATTGTCAGTTATATCCTCCTCTTCTTACAAATCTTTAAGGTCTCCCTTTGCCTGTTTAATTATATACATTTGAGGCTACTGACCCCATAGCATTCTCTTAGCTCTGTAGTTTTACCACACTCCTGTTTTATATGTTCCTTATACTCTAGCACTGAGTCTCTTATTTTCTTTTTTTTAATAAATTCTTTTTTAAAAAAAGATTTATTTATTTATTTATTTATACAAGCACTGGGTACAGTCAGAAGCGCAGAAGGGTGAGAGAATTCACCAAAGCCAGAGCGGGGAGCAGAGCAGGCAGAAGGACCGAAGTACACTGCTGAGGGGAGCAGCGGGCGGCAGGAGAGGTCTGCGCGCCACGTGGGACCCTCCTCTGGTGGCCGGGGAGCAGCTGGGGAGCAGCCGGGGATCAAACCAGCACTGCAGAGGCTGCGGGCAGTTTTGCAACCCAGCGCTCAACCTCTGCGCCACCAGGGAGGCCCTGAGTCTCTTATTTTCATTTCTTAAAATGATTTCTATCAACTCCATCTTGCAGAACCTAACACTCATATATTCACACATGTACATACCATTTAATTGGCAAGTAACAAGGTGGTGTAACTGGCAAGTAACAAGTGGTGGTGTAATTGGCAAGTAACAAGTAATGTGGCAAATGTATGTAGAATTACTAGCATGCAGACTGAGGGGCAAACTCTTAGTGTGATAGAACTTTAATAGAAAAGAACTTTAGGGTCTCCCCTGGTGGCGCAGGCTGGTGAGCGCTGCCCTATTAAGCTGTCACAGCCTCTGCAGCACCCATTTGATCCTGGCTGGCCGGCCGGCGGGCAAGGGTCACACATGGTGCAGCAGACCCCTCCTGCCTCCCCTGCTGCTCCTCTCAGCAGTGTATTTCGTTGGTGTGCCTGTTCTCTTCCCCATTCTGTCTCTGGTGAATCCTCTCACCCTCCCGCGCATCTGGCCTGTACCCCGGTTCTTATATAAATAAATATCTTTAAAAAAAAAAAAGAACTTTAATAGTATTAATGTGTGTAGAGAGAGAAGAGAATAGTTTCCCAATGAAACACCCAAAGTTACCCATCTCCTTGTGGGTAAATGCCCACACAAATAGGCTTGGCCCACAGCTAGGCCGCTGAGAACTGAAAACTTGCCACAAGTCTAAGGCACCTTCTAGCAGGGGACCATAGGAAAGACACAGAAGGGCCAAGCAAGTCCAAGATGAAAGGATCAAAATCAGAGTCCTTGGACTGTCTTGGACAATCCTGTAAACAGGCAGTAGTGGGAAGAGAAAAATTTAAAAAGAGGAAAAAGGTAGGAACAAAAGGCAAATCACTTACACATTGTTAACAATCAAGGGCTCATAGTTGACTGTCAGCTACTCTAGATCTATTTTTAATGTATTTTTAACATCCAGTACTCTGAAACAATCCCCTGCCTCATCTGCACTGCAAATCTAGGAATTCATTGAAATTTTATGTTAGAGAAAGGAGAACTACTTCCTTTCCCCTGACTGGAGCTGTTACCCTGCAGAGAATATGGACAGGTATAACAAAGAAAGAAGAAACTGGACTGAGAGATACTAAGTCCAGCTCTACATTTACTATGATTTGAATTTCTCTGAGACTGAATTTCCTCATCTGCAAAATGAGGTGACACCTGCCTCACAGATTGGTGGCATTAAATGATGAGCACACAGCAGTATAGAAGGAAAAGCTGACAAAAAGAGCACTGTACTGTTTTTGAATTTCAAAGGAAAAAAATGGACAGGAATTGCTTTATAATATGAAATTTGAGGAAACAATACCATAATCATAAGTTAAGGTATTTTTTACTTTAAATACATTAAGCTTTAAGAAAAGGTTAGTAAGTTTATTGGGCTTCGCTGGTGGTGCAGTGGTTGAGCACTGGGTTGCGAAGCTGCCTGCAGCCTCTGCAGCGCCAGTTCGATCCCCGGCCACCGGGCAAGGGTCCCACATGGTGCACAGGCCTCTCCTGCCACCCACTTCTCCCCTCAGCAGTGTACTTCGTCAGTCTGCCTGCTTTGCTCTCCCCTTTGGCTCTGGTGAATTCTCTCACCCTCCCGCTCTTCTGACTGTACCCAGTGCTTGTATAAATAAATAAATAAATAAATAAATAAATCTTAAAAAAAAGAAAAGGTTAGTGAGTTTATTGTGGGATTACTTATGTGATTCAAATATTAAATCAACATTTATCTTCACATTAATCATTATTACAGTCATTTTGTAATTAATCTAAATGTTTTATTATATTTCAAAGAAACATACTCATAAAGGCCCACATGTGTAAATAAGGTCAGAACTTAAAATTATTTGCACTAGGAAACTTGTATTTACCCAAGTAGAAGATAACAAACTAAGAATGTATTTGCATTGAAAATTTTTAGTAGTTTTACATCTCTCACAGTTTATAGCTAAGATGTTATTAATTTCCGTTCTTAAAGGAGAAATGCAAAACTAATACAATTTTTAACATTACATGTTTTTCTTCCACAGTAATTATTTATTAATCAAATTAAATGTAAACAAATGCAACACACAATAGTAACAATGAATTATTACTGAGCACCAGTTGTATATATTCAATACAAGACACTGTTAATCGGTTTTAATCTTCGTTTCAGAGCTAGAGCCTTGTCAGTTGTGTTGTGATACAGGTTTTCCCTCTCTCGTGTTTTCTGCAGAATCACTCCCACCAAACGACTAAAAAGGTATGTAGTTTCTAAAAATCTTGAGGAGTTCAAATCTTGGTAAGTTCATTTTAACAAGGGGAGGGACTCTAAGGAGTTATTTAAAAGAATAAAACCACATGCACACTAATTGTGGCAGCTGTTCTCAGGAAAGATCAGCATCAGTGATACCACACTGGAATAAAAGATTACAGTTTTACTGGAATTGTCTCCTTTTCCCACCCAAGTGTTTGTGAAAGAAAGTCTGGAGCTTCTTCCAAGCATCCTCCTGGGCCATGGCATGAGCCCTGGGCTCTCCTCCCCAGATGACAGGACGGTCCACTAAGGTGTGCAGGGAAGCTGGGCACAGGGGAAAGTAAGGGGGCTCAATATAGTGTCCTGTCCCTGGGTAAAGGATGACCTGGGGCTTCTCTTTACCAGAGACCTGTAAGCACTTAGAAGCTTCACTGGCATAGTATTCACTGTGCCAGTTGTGGTCATCCTGCCCTACGAGGAACAGGAAGGCACTTTCAGCCCTTTCCACAGGAATCAAACTCTTCTGGTCAGCTTCTTCCAAAGGTTTATTAAAGATATCCAAGATGTCTGAAAAGCCATCTTTAGTCATCTTGATTCGATTTCGGTTGACAGGTGCAGGTGTCAGGATTTCACCCTTGTAGTGTAAGGCTCCTGCAACATTGATCACAGAGCCATTGATAATGACACAAGCAGTGATGCCCTTCAGGAATGAGGCCATGGAGAGGCAGAGTTCGCCCCCTTTGGAAATTCCAAGCAGCCCGACTCCTGGACCCTTTACCTGCGAAAAATAGAGGAAAAAGGAGAATAAGCCCATGAACATGCAGTGTGGTGGATGGTGCCAGAACTTGGTACTCAGGTGGAACTGAGGCTGAATCCAGGTTCTTGCATTTATCAAGGTTTGCATCCTTGGGATTTTTACTTCTTGTTCCTTTCTTCATCTTATTTCCTTAATTCTTGGTGACTTCAACAACCATGTGGATGAACCATCGAATACTTTGGCCTCTCTGTCCCTCACTGATACCTCCAACAATCTTTTACTCTATCTGTCCTCAACAACCCACTTCCATTGTCAGAACCTAAACCTAACCCTCTCTTTTTTTCTTTTTTTTTTAAGATTTATTTATTTATTCATACAAGCACTGGGTACAGTCAGAAGCGTGGGAGGGCGAGAGAATTCACCAGAGCCAGAGCGGAGAGTAGAACAGGCAGAGTGAGGAAGTACACTGCTGAGGGGAGCAGCGGGCGGCAGGAGAGGTCTGCATGCCGCCATGTGGGACCCTCACCCGGTGAGCGGGGATCCAACCGGTGCTGCAGAGGCTGCGGGCAGCTTCGCAACCCAGCGCTCAACCGCTGCGCCACCAGGGAGGCCCTAAGCCTAACCTTCTTAAGTACATCATCTCTAAAACCTCAGTTTCAAACACTACTCTCTGATCATCGTCTTTATTTTTTTTATTTTTTTTAATAGAGGCATGTTTTTTATTTATTTGTTTGTTTGTTTTGTTTATACATGCACTGGGTACAGTCAGAAGCGCGGGAGGGTGAGAGAATTCACCAGAGCCAGAGCGGGGAGCAGAGCAGGCAGAAGGACCGAAGTACACTGCTGAGGGGCGCAGCGGGCGGCAGGAGAGGTCTGCGCACCATGCGGGACCCTCCTCCAGTGGCCGGGGAGCAGCCGGGGATCGAACCGGCGCCGCAGAGGCCGCGGGCAGCTTCGCAACCCAGCGCTCAACCGCTGCGCCACCGGGGAGGCCCTGATCATCGTCTTTAAATACTTATAGTTTAGCCATCTAGTACCGCACATTTCTATTTCATTGAGACCTTGACTACTACCATATCTTTCACTATTACTACCTATCTCATGATCTCACTTCCCATCTATCCAGCTTCACTTTCAGCTCTTCATACTTCATGAAGAAAATTGAAGTTATAAGACAGGCACTCTTCTCATTTCTCATTAAGTTTTGTCAAATCTGCTTAAAATTCAAGCTTTCTGCCTTCCCTCCTGTTTCCAAAGAAGTATTAAAGGTCACCCCTCTGTGCTAGCATTCTCTTTCTTTCTCTCTCTCTCAACTTTATCCTCTACTGGCTTATTCCCATCAATGTAGTTAAAGCTTTCATAACTCCCAAATTTTAATAACAATCTCTCAAAGTCACATCCATCTTGCCCTAGTTTTCTACTCTTTCATAGCACAATCTGTGAAAAGTTGTCTGTAGTTGTTTTATTTCTTTTTTCTATTCTCTATTTTATCCTTTCAGGCAATTTGGATTTGTATTCTTTTTTTTTTAAAGATTTATTTATTTTTATACAAGATCTAGGGTACAGGCTAGAGGCACGGGAGGGTGAGAGGAGTCACCAGAGACAGAGTGGGGAGCAGAACAGAAAGAGGGACCAAAGTACACGGCTGAGGGGAGCAGCTGGCGAGACAGCAGAGGTCTGCCCCCCCCAATCTCCCTAGCCAGCCTGTAATCAAACAGGCATTGCAGAGGCTGCAGACAGCTTCACAGCGCTGTGCTCAACCCGCTGTGCCACCAGGGAGGGCCTGGATTTGTATTCTTTATAAGGACTGCTTTTGTCAGTTACTAAAATCTTGTATTACAAAATCTTGTATTATAAATGGCCATTTGATTGACTTCTCAACAGCAGTCTTTTCTTTTTTTTTCCTCTCCTGGCTTCTGCAATAATACCTTTGACTTGTTTCAACAGTTTATTCCTCATACAAGTACAAGGAATTAGATGATAATGTTATTATCTCAATTTTTCAAAGGAGGACACAGAGGTTCCAATATCATGGAACTAAAATTTGGCAAAATCAAAACTTAAATTTAACTTTTCTCTATCTCCATCTTATGCTGGTCCCACTACACCCCTTTCCAAAAGCCCCAAAGCTTAAATCCACTGTGAGCACTGATTAAATTGTAAAATAGATTTAAAGAAACTAAAATGAGCAAGGTTTATCTTCTGATACCCTGTCTAAAACTGTCAAAATATTTCCAAGGGGGTGGGGAGGTTCTCTAGTACCTAGTTCTCTGGCTTCCAGATTCTCCTTTAAAATTTAATGCTGTGTTCTCAGAGGGAGTATGAGGAAGAAGGGGCTGTTAAACAGAAACATTAAATTGGGGCCTTCTGTAGATAGTGATCCTGTCACCTTCCTCTTTCCTTACTGGTCAAATTCAGGGTTCTCAAATGTGTTTGGGTTCACTATTAAATACTATAACATACTAGAATTTTAAATTCCATAATATCAACTAAGAACATCTTTACTAGCAGGAAACATAGTAATATATAACTACATAGAAACTGTCTATGAGAAGATAGTGTGTTGGTGGCTGTCCTGAATTTGTCAAGTTCTGTGAAAACCAGGAGCATTTATGAAGACCATAGTAGACCTGATATGTAGACCACAAAAATTAGAGAAGTTCCAACCTGAGGGTGATTAAGCAGGTAGTTCACAGCTTCGTCAAAGTACTCCAGGTGAAGGTTGTTTAAGTCTTTGGGGAGGTCTTCATACTTATAATAAGCCAAAGCCATTACAGCAAAACCCTTCCCAGCCAGCAGACTAGCTCGATATTCTGGAAGGCCACCTCCAGCTCCAAAAATATCCACAATTCCAGGGAAGGGTCCGGGTTCTTTGGAAGAAACAAAACACAAAACTGAAACTCTGTAGTGCTGTTAAAAGCCATTTGTTGCCCACCCGTGATGTCAACATCCTCTGTGACAATAAGAAATGCTACAAGACCTCTGGTCTTCAAAAACCCAGACAGTGATAAGATAAATAAAATAAATCCACATTCCCCTCTACATCGAGAGCCTCCACAGGTTTTTACAAATAGTTGTATTACTTTTGTGATTAAAAATAATTTACAAGCAATGAAAATAGCAACATCACTGCACAATCTTCCCCCACCCCTTCAACTGACAATCCCAAATACTAATGTAGCAGAGTGACTGGAACCCTCATACATTCCTGGTGGAAATGCAAAAATGATACAGCCACTTTGGAAAACAGTTGGGCAATTTCTTATATACTTACCATATGACCCAGCAAACTCACTCCTACATATTTACCTAAGAAAAGTGAAAACTGAGTTCATATAAATACTAGTATGTGTTTACAGTGACTTTATTCATAATCTCCAAATACTTAAAACCAAATTCAACTGGTAAATAAGTAAACTGTACTATAGCAATATATTGGGGTACCATTAAGAAACAAGCAGGAACTAGTGATATATGGAGCAACATGAATGTATCTCGAAAGCATTATGCTAGATAAGGCAATTATTTTATATCCAATACTTAAATAACTTAGAGTATACTAACCATCAAAGCTCCATGAGTACCTGTCCCCCTTCCCTCCCTTTCTACTATCCTGGAATTTTATCATTCTCTTGAATTCATTACAGACTTACTATTTAAATGTGTACCTTAACTAGTATTTTGTTTATTTTGCTTTAAATAAAATGATGTTGAGATGTTCTGGTACTTGACTGTTTCACTCAACATTATTTTTCAGATTCTTCTGTTAATTCTTGTAGCTGCAGTTCAGTCACTTTTGCTGTTGTACATATACCTGTTCACTCATCAGTTCTATTGCTGATGGATATCTGACCTGTTTCCAGTTGCTTTTGACCCTACAATACATATAATGGTGCACATGTACCAGGAGAATGACACTGTCAACTTTCTAAGTAAAAACAAATTGGAATAACTAAACAAAGGAATAACTATATTCCTTTTAGCAGTGTATGCATTCCTCTTCTCTGTATACTTGTCAATTATTGGTAATGTTAAACTTGAATTTTGGCAAATTTTGAGGGTGTGAAATGATTGTGTAGCTTCATTTTGTGTGTGTTTTCCTGATTCCCAGTGAGGATAAGCACCTTTCTTCCCCCTCCCCACCCCCAGGCTAGTTGCTTTTTATATGCTCGTAAAATTACCAAAAAATGTCAAATTTCGGGTTGGTAGCCAGAGGCCATCTACCTTCATGTTAATTTTCTTAAACCATAATATATTGTGGGTGTTGAATACAAAGTTGCAAAATTAAGGAACTTAAAAAAAATAAAAATTGAAACTACTTATAAAGCTACTTATGGGCCTCCTCGGTGGCGCAGCGGTTGAGCGCTGGGTTGCGAATTTGCCCGCGGCCTCTGCGGCACCAGTTCAATCGCCGGCTGCTCCCAGGCCACCGGAGGAGGGTCCCACATGGCGCGCAGACCTCTCCTGCCGCCCGCTGCTCCCCTCAGCAGTGTACTTCGCTCCTTCTGCCTGCTCTGCTCCCCGCTCTGGCTCTGGTGAATTCTCTCACCCTCCCGTACTTCTGACTGTACCCAGTGCTTGTATAAACCAACCAACCAAATAAATAAATAAATAAAACATGCCTCTATAAAAAAAAAAATAAATGTAGTTTGACTTTAAAAAAAAAAAAAAAAGCTACTTATAAAAAGGTATCTTTAAAAAAAAAAAAAAAACTACAACAGTCAATAAAGGATGATGGTGGGAAACAAGTCACTGTTCTACTTGTCTGCCAGACCAAATTGGAGGAAAGGGTGTTTCAAAGTTGCAGAAGGGTAGGAGGAATGTAGAGAATCCAAATAAGGGATCAGGGAGGAAAAATAATTATAATAAAGTGAAAATCAAAATCAACAAGCAACTATAAACCAGAGACATTCTGCAGGGGCGCAGAAGGGAGCAGGATCAAAACAGGGGTGGGAAGAGCACAAGAGACTATTGTGATGGAAGAGGGGTGGATTGGTGGTGGGAATTTCACGGGGACTATAACCAAGATGAGAAGGCATACATTGTACAAAAATGAAGAACGATATAAAAAATATAATAAAAAAGTTGCAGAAGAGAATTAAAACCAACGAATAAACACAACTAATGATGACCCTGACTCAGAAGAGAAGAGAATTACTAACAAGGAGATTGACATGTGCGCCCCTGGATTTTCAAAAAAAAAGTGGGGAAATTACAAGGTCAATTTCCTTTCCTTGTTATTGATGGCCACTTGATTTTTATTGAGGTAATACTGGTTTACAACACTGGATATGATTCAGCGGTACAGGTTCATACCTCTTCCGATGTATGTTACCCTATGTGTTGTCTTTTAACTGGCCTTTCCGTTTTGGAGCGGCAGAGCCACCTCCCCTGCCAGGCTGACATTCCGCAGAAGGCTAAGGACTTGAACTTGGACTGACCTTCAGCAAAGCGGGTTGCTCACCTGGCGGCAGGAAGAGCGTGCCGCGCACCCGGCCCGCGCGCACCGGCTCCCGCCGCACCCCAGACGGCAAGAAGTGGCGCTCGTGCACCGTCCGGCCCAGCAGCCGCTCAGTCTCTGGGTCGTGGCCGTCCAGCACCTCCAGCTCCACGGCGAAGGGCGTCTCCACGTCCCGCTTCACCAGCCGCAAGGGCTTCTCGGGCTCCAGGGCCCAGAGGAGCCCCATGGGCTCGAGCCCCGCGAAGCTGCCCCCCAGCGCGGGCGCGCGCGCCAGGTCCAGCAGGCCGCGGGCGTCGGCGCAGTAGCGCGCGTGGGCCCGGAAGCGCGCGCCCTTCTCGTCGCGCAGGGACGCGCGCAGCGTGACGGGCTGCCCCGGGGCCAGGCCGCTCACGGCGATGCGCACCGGCTGGTCCCAGCAGCAGCGGCCCGCGGGCTCCACCGTCACCGTCGCCACCGTCCGGGCAAAGTTTGCGGAGACTGGGTCGCCCCGCGTCAACTTTGAGGCCCCTGGCAACTCCACCCACTTCTTTGGACCGCGTCGGTAGAGCACGGAAGCTCTCAGGACAGCGGGGCATGACATCTTTTTGTACTTCACACTCTAGTCCACTAACAGGCGCTGGCTAGCGCGCCTCTGGCGGCAGGCTGCCCCTCTGCGGACTAAGCGCCCAGATATGACGGAGCAGCATGCTAAGTTGAGTTGGGAGGGCTACAGTCCCGCCTTTAAAAGCAAGAGCAAAAACCGACGCGTATGAACTGGCTTAAAGCCTCCTGTTTGACAGACCTTCACTTCACCTCAGGAAAGAATTTCCAAGCTCTTTGGCTTGTGCAGTCCCCACTTGCTGGTTATCTCCTGTACCTTTCACCCAGTGCTGGCTCTGGAAGAATCTGGCGTCTTGGCAAAATTCTAGTAGCCGAACTCTTAAAGGCAAACAGGAGGGCAGGACTGGGATTAAGTTTTATCACTTTGTTGGGTAGTTCACACCTTCATTAATTATAGGCCTGAAACAGAGCAAACCCAAGGGACCCGAGTTACCCCAATTGGTGGGTCCTTACCTGCATACTTAAGAACACAGGACACAACCCAAAAGCAGACACAGGGGGAAAAACAATAATAGGATTTATTTACACATGGAGTGAGAAAAGAGAGAGAATGGACAAGCTGACACTGACCAGATAGATGCTGTCTGTCCTACCACAGATACCTCTGCTGAACAGAAACCAAAGACAAAGCCCGAAGTGGCTAGATGGTGGCTTCTCCACAGACACCACACCACATCAGCAGTTTAACTGCCAAAAGCCCCAGCTCCAGCCCTATTTCCCATCAGCCCCTATTGGAGTGGAGTGTGGACCGTTCTACATTCTACCATCCAGTTGGGTGTGCGCCCCACCCACTGACTTAGAGGTTGGTCTTTATTCCTTTTACACATCTTTTCTTTAAAAATGTGTACTATTTTGTGTACCTGCTTTTACCCATTGTAAGTCTGCTAAACTTAGGCGGCCTGTTCGGCCACCATTATTGTTATCTGCAGTTCTGCATTCCTGTACAAGATCAGAACTGCCCTTCAGAACCGGTCAACCAGTCATAGGAACCAAACCTTACAAAGTGCCTTTCAAATAAATCATGAGCAGGGCCTCCCCGGTGGCGCAGCGGTTGAGCGCTGGGTTGTGAAGCTGCCCGCGGCCTCTGCGGCGCCGGTTCGATCCCCGGCTGCTCCCCGGCCACCGGAGGAGGGTCCCACATGGCGCGCAGACCTCTCCTGCCGCCCGCTGCTCCCCTCAGCAGTGTACTTCGGGCCTTCTGCCTGCTCTGCTCCCCGCTCTGGCTCTGGTGAATTCTCTCACCCTCCCGCGCTTCTGACTGTACCCAGTGCATGTATAAACAAACAAACAAATAAATAAATAAAAACATGCCTCTATAAAACAAAACAAAACAAATAAATCATGAGCAGAAAGCTTGATCAGCCAGGGTAGGGTAGGCATCAAAAGGTATGACCAGGAACACCTGGGGGCTGATGATGGATACATAAATTTCTGGGTCATACATCATGAGGTATGACGGGGAATACCTGAGGGGCAGAGGACCCATGTGTAACAAGGGACCTCAGAAGCTGATCAGTGGAATGCCTTGTTGATAAGATAAGGACCATGGCCGGGGTCTGGGGTATGGTTTCAATTACAACACTTGATCATCAAGCAGATAAAAATTATCTAGTCAGCAGACTTATATCTCCCTGAAGCCCTGGATGACATTCTTTAGTTTCACCCATCCTTTTCTCCTTGTCCTCCTAACCCAGGTAACTGATGCTGTATGATTACTCTATCAATACAAACGGCCAGGATCTTGCTCTTCAGCAGCATCCTGCATTATGTAGCCTGCTCCACGACACCCATTTCTTTATCAGGTGGTGTTGCCCGATGCAACAACACACACAGCCCATGTCTATGGGCCCTGGTGTTGTACCTCAGCTTCATTCCTTACAGGTGTGAAAATGGCCAAATGAATACTCGTTTGTTATACTAGACTCACTTTGCTCCATTTAGGTAAAGCTTACTTTACTCCCATTCTGCATTTCTCACCTTTTCCAGTTTTTCATAAGCTATGAGTTCTGCCCAGTGGTGGATTTTTCATCAAATTTAACTTTGGGTCCCTTCCAAGGACTTGAACTAAATTTTTGAATTTATGGTTTATATCCTTTTCACTAGAAAACCTTTTTATTTTTGTTGTTTAAGCTTCAAGTCCACAAAAACCCTTGTTTGCCTCTGCTCCCAATAAGGCTGCCTTCAAGAGTTTTCCTAGTCAGCACTTTTTACCAAATTTCTAATGCCCTCATGCCCTGCAGCTCATTAATTATGCAACTCCCTATAGCTCTACTTACAGTAATCCCCCCATTAACCACTTTCCAAGATTCCTGTTACCTGTGACCTGAAAATATTATGTACAATATTTTGAGAGTGAGAGACCACATTCACGTAACTTTTATTAGTTTGTCATAATTGCTGTATTTTATTATTATTGTTAATCTCTTACTGTGCCTAATTTATAAATTAAACTTTATTGGAGATATGTATGTATAGAAAAGAACATAGTATATATAAGGCTTTGGTACTCGCTGCAATTTCAGTACTTATTCAATACAATTTCAATACTTATTCAATACTTCGGGTGTTGGAACATATTCCCTGGGGATAAGGGAGGGCTACTGTGTGCTTTTGGACTGGTTCTGTGGGATATTTTACAGTATGTTTTGTGTACAAGAGTTTCAGAACCAAAGGTAAATAGTAAGAGTTAACTCTTTTACCCAACAAGAAGTCATAACTTTCTTAATGATAGAAACAGAACAAATTTCAAACCAAGCTGCAGTCATTCTTTTGAAACACCAAAATTTTTTTTCAAAGTCCTCTTTTTCCCATGGTTACATTGTTAATTCCATAATAGCATTTACAATATCATTACTGTTGTTCTTCAGGACCCATATTGCCTTTGCTCTCCACGCATTTGCTTGTCACATGACAAATTCTATGTCCTTAACTTCCAAACCTGTTTTACCAACCTCTTCCTCTTCACCTTCCTCTTGTGCAGCTGGAGTCTGTGTTTTGTTGAATGTTTGAGACAGCTTCACCTAGAACTTTGAATTTCTTCGTAGCTGCCAGCAGGGCTTATTGAGATAATTATGTCGCTATCTGAAGCTGGGTGCTTATAGACATCTGGTATTGTAAGGACAAAGAGGATATTCTTAGATTTCCAGATAATGACTCTAGTAACCCCTACAACTTGTTTTGTAGGGGTATGGACATAGCCTTCCATGCCTTCTTTTCACTTGCAGCTCTGTTTTGCTTTACTGACTTTGTCAATTTCAGCTGCTGCTGCCAGCTGGACTGGTTATCTGAAAACCTGTTCCTCAAGCTCTGGTACTGATTCATTCCTGTCAAATTTTGTTCCAGATCCTGTCTCAGCCTGGGGCTGTGGCAACCATCTGTAGCAAAGACGGTTTCTGTGACTTCACTGGGCATTTGTCAAGGGAACATGGGATCATGGTGGTGGTAGAAAGAATTATTAACTCTTAATCCTTACAATAACCTTATGAGAAAATGAAGGCCCATAGAGGTGAAATGATTTGAAGATCACATGGCTAGAAAGTGGAAATGGTGAGATTTATACCTTAGCAATCCTATTCCAGCACTTTGTGCTCTGATTATGCTTAGTCTTTTACATAATGATGTGCTATATTGAAGATTTGGAGAACAGACATTCATATATCATTGGTGAATGCGTAAACTAGTATGACCTTTTCAGAATAATCTAGTTAAAAATATTTAAAAGATGGGGCCTCCCAGGTGGCGCAGCAGTTGAGTGCTGGGTTGCAAAGCTGCCCACAGCTTCTGCAGCGCCGGTTTGATCCCCGGCTGCTCCCCTGCCACTGGAGGAGGGTCCCGCATGGAGGGTCCCGCATGGAGGGTCCCGCATGGCGCGCAGACCTCTCCTGCCGCCCGCTGCTCCCCTCAGCAGTGTACTTGGGTCCTTCTGCCTGCTCTGCTCCCTGCTCTGGCTCTGGTGAATTCTCTCACCCTCCCGCGCTTCTGACTGTACCCAGTGCTTGTATAAATAAATAAATAAATCTTTTTTTAAAAAAAATATGTAAAAGATGTATTCCCTTTGACTCACAATTCCATTTCTAGGAGTTTCTCCTAAGTAAATAAACATGAATGTAAATATTTAGATACAAAGATGCTTCTATCATAGTTTTAATAGAGGAAAAGTTAGAAACAAGCTAATAATACGAATTTCATTTAATCAGCTTAATTGTGATGCGCTCATAGAAAAGATGTAGCCATTAAAAATGATATAGAAGAATATAAAGGGAAAATTTTCACAACATTGAAAGCAAGTAGAGAATACTATGTATAACTTTAAAAAATATTAGTACATTTTTTAAAAAGACTAGTAAAAAACTACCCCAAACTGTTGTTTTTAGGTCTTGGTTTATTTAAGATAGCTTTAATTTTCTTCTATGTAATTAAACAGGGTTTTTTAAAAATTGTGGTAATATACATAAAATTTAATATTTTAACCATTTTTTTGGCCAGGTTTATTATTTTTTAAAATTTATTTTCATTTATTTACACATTTGAGAGCTGGGGTGTAGGCCAGAGGTGTGGGGGGGTGAGAGGATTCACCAGAGACAGAACAGAGAGAGCAGAACTGGCAAATTGATTGAAATACACTGCTGAGGGGAGCAGGGGGCAAGACAGGAGAGGTCTGCTGCGCCATGTGGGTTAATTCTCCAGCCAGCAATCAAACTCTGCTGCAGTGGCTGCGGATAGCTTCACAGTGCTGAGCCTTAACTTCTTGGGCCACCAGGAAGGCCCCTAATATATTAACCATTTTTAAGGGAGAGTAAATTATGCATATTCACATTGTTGTGTAACCAGCACCCACTACATCTCCATAATTTTCTCATTATCCAAACTCTGTACCCATGGAATAACTCTTCACTCATTCTTCTCCCCTAGTCCCTAGATATCACTTTTGGCATTTCCTGTCTCAATTAATTTGACTAATCTAGGGATTAGTGAAACCATATGGGATTTGTCCTTTGTATCTGGCCCATTTCACTTAGCATAATGTCTTCCAGTTTCTTCGACATAAGTAGAATTTATCAGAACTTTAATTTTTAAGGTTGAATAATATTTTTTGTATGCATATACCATTTTATTTATCCATTCACCCATTTGGGTTGTTTCTACCTTGACTATTTTATTTTTAAAGATTTATTTTAGGGCCTCCCCTGGTGGCGCAGGCGGTTGAGCGCAGCACTGCGAAGCTGTCCGCAGCCTCTGCAGCCCCAGTTCAATCCCAGCCGGCTGGGGAGGGTCCCACATGGCGTGGCAGACCTCTCCTGTCATGCCCGCTGCTCCCCTCAGCAGTGTATTTTGTCAGTCTGCCTGCTCTGTTCCCTGCTCTGACTCTGGTGAGTCCTCTCACCCTCCCGCACATCTGGTCTATACCCCGATTCCTGTATGAATAAATAAATCTTTTAAAAATAAATAAATAAATAATGATTTACTTTATTTATTTGTGCATATGAGAACTGTGGTCTAGGCCAGAGGTGTGGAGGGAGATTCAGTAGAGACAGAGTGGAGAGCTGAACAGGTGAATCTACTGAAATACACTGCTGAGGGGAGCAGCGGGTGAGACAGGTGAGGTCTGCTGTGACATGTGGGTCAGCTACCTGACCGGAGACAGAACTCATGCCTATAGCTTGATAACATTGAGACTTTAACCCCTGGGCCACCAGGGAGGCCCCTCTACCTCCACTGTTTTAAATATGTTGCTATTGACAAGGGTTCACAAATATCTGTATGAGCCCCTGTTTTCAATTCTTTTGACCATTTACTAGAAGTGAAATTGCTGGATAATTGTTTAATTTCTTGAGGAAATTTAACCAGGTTTTTAATTAATGCTTAATCTCTTCAGTTTAGAGAGTATGCCCCTTTATGAGGGCCCCAGGATCTGAGCAGAGCTTGAGTTTAGGAACAAAAGTTAGTGCTTAGGTTGGATAGCAAGAGATGGTGATAACCGGACTAGCATGATCCTAGGTCAACTAGATGGACATAAGCTTATGCCCAGAAATCTTTCCTGCTGTCAAGTTCTTTCCACAAGGGGAATCCTAAATACCAATATTCTGGAATTTATCATTAGAAATATAGAAAATGAAGAGTTCCCTTATAGAGTTATTTACTTGTAATCATGCCAGAATTTGGGGAACAGGGGAAATGGAATTGAACAGTTTGAAAATTAAGTAGGGGAGGTGATAAAAGAGGAATGAAAAAGGCCCCAGACTCAGTCCACTTTGCCATTAGTTCTATCAGTGTAGTAATCTGAAGCACACCAAGGTGTAAGAGGAAAAGTGAAGAGTAACCCCCAGCCAGTGAGTGGTACTAATAGCCAACTGGATGGTAGGTGGCTTTGCAGACTCCGGTCCCTGAGTGGGGGCTGATGGGAAGTAGGGTTGGAGCTGGGGCTTTGGTAGTTTAAAAAGCTGCTGGACTTTGGTAGTTAAATTGCTGGTAAGAAAGTTTGT
Organism: Talpa europaea; assembly: GCF_964194135.1. NCBI lineage: Eukaryota > Metazoa > Chordata > Mammalia > Eulipotyphla > Talpidae > Talpa > Talpa europaea. The sequence goes on along the minus strand of NC_140075.1, from coordinate 99,403,985 downwards.
CTATGGTAAAGTCACCAATTGGACCTCTGTCTGTTCAGTAGATGCTATCTGGTGTAGGCCAGACAACATCTGGACACATGCCAGCCTATAAATACTTTCTCAGCTCTCCCTTTGTAGGGAGTAACCCTGTGTAAATAAATCCTTTTATTGTTCCTCCCCAAGTGTCTGCTTTTGGGTATGTCCTATGTCCTTAAGGACCCAGTAACGAGGTCAACCCCTTTCTCCCAGTTTTGGTGTTTTTTTTTTTTTTTTTAATGCTTTATTTTTTTTTTTAATAGAGGCATGGGTTTTTTTTATTTTTTATTTATTTGTTTGTTTGTTTGTTTTGTTTATACATGCACTGGGTACAGTCAGAAGTGCGGGAGGGTGAGAGAATTCACCAGAGCCAGAGCGGGGAGCAGAGCAGGCAGAAGGACCGAAGTACACTGCTGAGGGGAGCAGCGGGCGGCAGGAGAGGTCTGCGCGCCATGTGGGACCCTCCTCCGGTGGCCAGGGAGCAGCCGGGGGTCGAACCGGCGCCGCAGAGGCTGCGGGCAGCTTCGCAACCCAGCGCTCAACCGCTGCGCCACCGGGGAGGCCCTGTTTTTTTTTTAAGATTTATTTATTTTTATACAAGAACCGGGATACAGGTCAGATGTGCGGGAGGGTGAGAGGATTCACCAGAGACAGAGCGGGGAACAGAACAGGCAGACTGACGAAATACACTGCTGAGGGGAGCAGCGGACGGGCGCAATGAGAGGTCTGCTGCGCCATGTGGGATTCTCGCCTGTCAGCCTGGATGGAACTGGCGCTGAAGAGGCTGCAGACAGCTTCACAGTGCTGCGCTCAACCATCTGCGGCACTGGGGAGGCCCAGTTTTGGTGTTTTAAGAGCTGAATGTTCATGTGTTCCCTGCTTTTCCCCTTTCTTTGTGGGTGAAAAATACTGAGCTGCATAGACCTATAGATTTATTTTTCAAAGAATGACAATACTCCATAAAGCCATTAATCAACAAGTACAATGCAATTTCCCAAAGCTCAGTTTACAAATGAAAATTTAATAGCTAGGGCCTCCCCGGTGGCGCGGTGGTTGAGCGCTGGGTTGCAAAGCTGCCCGCAGCCTCTGCAGCGCCAGTTCGATCCCTGGCCGCCAGGCGAGGGCCCCACATGGTGCGCAGACCTCTCCTGCCACCCACTGCTCCCCTCTGCGGTGTACTTCGGTCCTTCTGCCTGTTCTGCTCTCCGCTCTGGCTCTGGTGGATTCTCTCACCCTCCTGCGCTTCTGACTGTACCCAGTGCTTGTATAAAGAATAAATCTTTAAAAAAAAAAAAAAAGCTAAAAAAAAGAAAAAGAAAAAAAAAGAAGGAAAAAAAAGAAAAAAAGAAAAGAATTTAATAGTTAGAGATGCCCCTGATTGAACCTGTAGGTTTTGTGAGTAGACTCACTGAATTCTTAAGAGGTGGTTGCTTGGTAACCAATGTAAACAGCTTTGGCGCCTAAGCAACTAAGGAAAGTTAAGATGCAGAACCTCGCTTCTCCTTGCACTATTTTGTGGGAGGCCATTTGGAAGGCAGTTTCAAAACACTTCTGCTTTACCAGTATCTGAAAGAAGTTTATTAGCATTAGCTGAATGATGACAGGTACCCTGAAGTAGTGGAAAAAATTGGATTGTCAAAACGGTCAGTATTGCCTCAGGTACTAACCAGTACTGTAACCTTTAACATGTTTCTTCTCTCTGGGCCACAGTTGTGAAATATGTAATGTAAAAAAGTGTTGGAACCAATCATCTTTATAGCAGTTTCCAGAATAATTGCAGGAGACAGCACTGTATCTTTGTGAGTGCATGGCAAGGAATGGGAATTATAAAGCAGATGGGAAAATGAAACAAACTTTCTGATGAGAAACTGGCAGCAGAGAAGGGATTTGAAACAAGCCAGTGTAAAAAGCTGTGTTTCCTGATCCCGTTCTCTCTACTGACCAAGCTTCTTCTTTTTTTTTTTTTTTAAATCTATTTATTTATTATTTATACATGCACTGGGTACAGTCAGAAGCGCGGGAGGGTGAGAGAATTCACCAGAGCCAGAGCGGGGAGCAGAGCAGGCAGAAGGACCGAAGTACACTGCTGAGGGGAGCAGGGGGCGGCAGGAGAGGTCTGCACACCATGTGGGACCCTCCTCCCGTGGCCGCGGAGCAGCCTGGGATCGAACCAGCGCTGCAGAGGCTGCGGGCATTCTCGCAACCCAGCGCTCAACCGCTGCGCCACCGGGGAGGCCCTGACCAAGCTTCTTTTAAACAGTCTACAGATGCCTCTTAGGACTATGGCTTCTCTAAATTTAATTTATATAAAAACCTCTGCAAACTTTTTAAAGTACAAATTTCTAGGTCTTACTTGCAGTCTACTCTATCAATATTCTGGGGTGCGGGACACAACAATCTACATTTTATTGTATTATTTTAGTTTTCCTTTTTTTTTTTTTAGTTTTTCTTTGCTTTTATTATTTTTTTTTCCTTTAGGTGAATTTTTGTTTTTACTGGGATATAGGAGATGGGTTGGGATATTTCACCATGGGGTATGTTCCATGAGTGAAATTCTACCCTAATCTTTCTGGAATAGCTTTTCTCCTTGGAATTGCTGCTCTTGCTATCAGCAGCCTCTTCCAGTCTACTGCTGAGTGGCTTTTCTTTTTATTGGAGACAACCTTGTTTCCTGCCTCTTCCTAGTTACTGACTGGTCACTTTGGGGGAAGATTTCATCCTCTTGTGAAGAAGTTTTCTTTCCCCTTGGGTTTGGAGGGGACATTCTCTTGAGGTTTTGTCTTTTCTTTCTTGGGAGTCCTTTACTTGTCTCATCTACTTCTGGAGTACTACTGCTAATTTCTGAAGATGCACGGGCAACTGGGTGAGCCACTTCTTTCCTCCTTGAGTGTTTCTTCTGTTTCTCCAGCTTCCTAGTAATCTCAGTAGATACTTCCTCTGCCTGAATCATTGCCTCCTTTGTGACATACAGATTCCATGGAAGAATTCCAGATTCTTCCATGGAATCTGTCCAGTCTCATAGAAGAACGGCTACTGCTCAACTTGTTTTCAAAGCTGCTCCCCAAATACTCTTGTTGGCAGAAACAATTTGTAAGGCAATACTGCTTTTATTGGTCAGGTATTGGGAGATACAGCCTTTGTTCTTGGCAGTTGCTTGACTAATGAAGGTGGCATGGAAATTGAGTCTGTATTTTTGGATTGCTGCCCCCTAGCTTTAATGCACTGGAAACTTGGTCCCTTTGCTCTGCCCTGGGAATCACTCAGATACCAGGACTGGGTAAAGGAATCTACATTTCAGCAAGCTCCTCCAGTGATCTTAATCTTGACCATATCTAATCAACATTGTTCCAGAAGTTGACTCTCCCCTCTTGGACCCTACCTCAGAATTCAGAATCCCGGGTGGAGATGAGACTGCTTTTAGTTTTGAAAAGCTCTTATAGATTCTCTGCTGAGGTTTTTATTACTTCTTAACCTTTTCTTCTGCGTTGGTTACTACTGTTTTTTTTTTTAAGATTTATTTATTTATGCATATAAGAGCCGGGGTACAGGCCAGAGATATGGGGGTGAGAGGATTCACCAGAGACAGAGTAGGGAACGTAACAGGCAGACTGACTGAAATACACTGCTGAGGGGAGCAGTGTGACAGACAGGAGAGGTCTGCTGTGCCATATGGATTGCTCCCTGGCTGGCTGGGGATTGAACCTGTGCTGCAGAGGCTTCAGATTGCTTCATAGTGTGGTGCTTAACCCCTGGCGCCACCAGGGAGGCCCCAGTTAGTACTGTTTTAATAACAGAAGGAAAAAAGCAAGTTATCACCCCTTTTAGCATATACATTCAACTCAAATATTTCTGCAGAATGGAAGTTCCAGGCTAGGGGGTGAAGGTAGAGGAATGGGAATGTGAATAGAAGAGTGGAACTATATTTGGAATCTTTGAGATATCACCCATTTTGTGTCTTGATTCTTATGTCAGGGTTTAACTGCAGGCATGTGGCCTAACCTTTCCAACTCCATTCCTGCCTGTCCAGCCAAGTTCTAGATGTACAGAGATAGCGCTTGTGGTGTTGCTTCCCAGATTGAAGAGCCTGGCCTCCAGTGATGTTAGGTTTGAATAATTGTAGGATGCCACTTATGCAATTCCTTTTGCTGTCAGAGCACAAAAGCACCTAACACCTACTACTCTGCTTTCGGTTCTTAAGGGCTGTTTGTTGGGAGAGGACCCTGCCTCAGTGTTGGTAACATTTAAAATCAAATAATGTGGAGCCTCTAAACTCCATTCATGAGTCTTTTCTTCCTTTCTATGGACCCTTTTTTTATAAATTGCCTAGAGCCCCAATATTCCTAAATAATTCCATACATGCCCAGGGAATGTCCCAGTGCTTGGGACTCCAGATACCTGCCTTCAAGGGACTGTTGTCCATGCACTAAATCAACAATAAGAATTCCTCCCAGTTATATAATACTTACTTTGTAAGCTTTCAAAAATTTTTCATGCATGTTCCCTAATTTTGAGTTTCATATCAATAATACATTAGAATAGGTATTTTTTAAAAGATTTATTTTATGCATATAAGAACTGGAGTACAGGCCAGAGGTGTGGAGGGTAAGAGGATTCACCAGAGACAGAGTGGGGAACAGAACAGGCAGACTAACTGAGGGGAACAGCAGGAGAGTGAGGAGTGGTCTGCTTTGCTATGTGGGTAGCTTCCTGGGCGGGGATAGAACTCCCACTGCAGTGGCTGCAGATAGCTTCATAGGTTGCGTCTTAACCCCTTGCGCCAGCAGGGTGGCCCCAAATTAGAATAGTATTAGACTTTATTTTGGATTGGCAAACTGAGACAAACTAGGGCTATTAAATCATATGCCCAAGGTAACATGGTTGGAAGTACAGAATCTGGCCTTACATTTGTCTTCTGACTCTAAGTTCATCTATGACAAACCTCTTCGGATTAAACCTCACTACCTTTTGTCCTGTCCCCTATTTCTTTTCAAAAGATCTATTTGGGCTTAGTGAATTTTATATAAAAGCTAGCCCTTAATACACCAAGAGGTCAGATTTAATACATGGAAAGATAGTGGAATAAATTAAGCTCAAAGGAGAGAAGTTACTGTGCTGTGAGTTATGAAGGAAAGAGAAACAAGCCAGGTAGGAAAGGCAGGTGTGAGCACTAAGTGCAGCAGGACACAGAACAATGATCTTGCCTTCATGCTTGCACATGAAGAGGCCCAATCTGTCCCTGGGAATGGCAAGGCCAACATAGCGATCGGTAGGGGTGAAACTTGAGCTAAAACTGATGTGGCACAGAGGTTAAGTGCTCCCAAGACAGAATCTGGTAGTTCGATTTGAAGCCTGACTCCTCTACTTAAGGCCTATGTGATCTGAAGCAATTTACTAACCTCTAGGAGCCTCAGCTTCTCCCACAGGCAATAAAGACCAAAATATCTTCCCTATGTAAATACCTTAGCAAAGTGCTCCATAGCTGCCATTTATTATTACTAGGCAAAGGAAGTGCTTCAAAAGGAATTTTTTTCTTAAATCACTAAATCTAGGCATTTGTTCTCTACAGTGTTTTCTATACTAGCTGAAACCTAGAAATAGCTTGCCCAGTAATTAAGGAAGAACCAACTGATTTCCCTACTTGATAAAATATTTTGTATCTATTAACAATGAAGGCCATGTAGCAATATGGAACAATGAACGCCCTGTAGCAATATGGAAAAGTATTGCAGATTCTGAAAGACAGCAGAGCCAGAAAGATATGGTCTTTGGGCAATGCAGCTAAAGCCAAATATTTAGGATTCTCTGAGGTATCATAAGATCAAAAGGTAAGATAACTGGTATGGTAACAGATACTAAATAACTAGGAGTGATTTATAAATTCCTGTAAGAGATGGAGGCCTAGACAGGTCAAAAAAGAATTATGGTGCAAGAAGAAACTGAGGTAGGCCTGGGAGAATGGATAGAATTTATGTTAGAGGGGAAAAGGCTATTTCATATAAAGGGCACAGAAGTAGTTCCACTATGTAGAGGACGGAATACTCAGAGATGGGCCAGGAGGCCTGAGAGCTGACCTGTCAGGACAGTCGTAGCTGGGGTCACATTCATGGAGAACCCTACATGCCAGGCTAAGTTGTCTGAACTATATGCTAAAAGCTTGTTGAACACAGAAAAAGCAATGTTTGAGGAAAAATATGGAAGCATGGGATATTGTTGAAAAGCAGTACTCCCTCATGCAGGGCCAAGCTTTGGGGGCAAGTTTGTGAATTGTAAGGGTCTAATACAAGGAATATTTAGAATGCTGTGCCCTTCTTTCATCTTTCTAATTCACATGGTGTCCCCCACCCACTTCTGTCTCTTTCTTTACTGCCATAGGCTTCCAGTGTCTACTGACCACGGCTCTTCTCAGCTCCTCCCATTCCCTAGATAGGTCCAGCATCTGGACCAACCAGTGTAGAAGGAAGCATTCGCTAGGAAACAATGACCAGGAACAAACAGGGAAAGACCTTTTTATCCTACCCTTTCCATCAATCACACCCCCCAAGGCTGGGATGGGGCATGGTTTTCTCATCCTTCAAAACAAGAAACAAGGAGGAGTGTACCTCTGTCTCCAGTGTGCCTCCAGTCTTCCACTTCAGCCCACAGCACTGTGCACAGCTCAAGAACCAATATTTGAAAAAGGCTGCTACAAACCTTACCTTCTCTCAGGAGGTAGTATGGCAACGAGGACTGCCCAGCATTCCTTATAGCCAGTACAGCTTTGACCATCTCTACAATACAGACAACATTATCCAGCCTCCCCAGATCAGGAGGACCCAACCTAAGAAACTGGTCAGCTTCAAGCTCTTGGAGTTTGCAGGTACCTCAGCAAGGGTTACTTCCCAGGCTGTGAAGACAGAAACCACTGCCAAACTTACAGTGAAACTGAAGAAATCAAAGCCAGCAAGCCCAATCCAAGAAATGCCTTACCCTCTCACCCTTCATCCTTCCAGGGATCCAGACATGCTGGACACAGCTTCCCCAGATGTAAACCTGGAGGAAAGGGAAACCTGGCTTCCACCTTCTGAGAAGGCAGCCAGAGCTTGGGAGGCCCTTGTGCTGGAAAAGCTGAACAAGCGCACTGCCCGATGGATTCAAAACAAACGTCCCCCAAGGCCTGGGGTACCTTCCAACAAGTGGCAGAACTTCTTGCGCCAACAGTATGACTGGAGCCACATCCGGGATGAGCTCACTTCTGCTAGTGACTTGGAACTCCTGAAACAGCTGGAGGCCGAAGAGACAGCAGAATTTGAGGGAAAAAGTGTTATTCCACACATCCCGAAAAAAGAAAAGCCAGAGATGCTGCTTCCTGTTTATTACAGGTAGACTGGCTGGGGCCTTAGGCACCTTTAAAAATCCTCGTTTCCCTTCGAGGACTCCCAGGTGGGCCCATGTTCCTTATTTCTGAACTCTCCCGTCAACCTTTGTGTTCTCTATCACCAACCTGCTCTTTAAGATCTCCTTATAGTGAGGTTCCTCAACCTTGGCACTACTGACATCCTGAGATGGGTAATTCTTTGTTTGTGGGGTGTGGGGGGTCTGCCCTGTGTAGAGTAGAATGTGTAACAGCATCCCACTGGATGCCAGTAGCATTCTTCAGTTGTCACAACCAGAGATGTTTTAAAATTCACATATGTCCTCTGGAGGGACAAAATTGCTTCCATTTGAGAACCTTGAAAGGGACTGGTTCTCAGTCTTTCCCAGCAGATGGAGCTATTATCTAGCTGCTCCCAGAAATGTATCCATGGTGAGGGTGAGGAAGGCAGACACTTAAAAAAGGCGGTGAGGCTTCATCTTGTATCACTTTGATAAGGAGCTAGTGTGTTGCTGACTCAAAAGCTGACCTGCAGCAGGACACAGACCAACCTGAGAGAAGAGATTACTGCATTTCTCAGATTGCTTCCTTTTCATTTTTTGTTAGAGGGAAGACCAGAGTTATTACAATGTCCCTGATTCCCAAAAGTGAAGAAAAAGTGGAAAACCATTTGTGTATTCATTTATTGGACAAATATAAATTACATTTTCACTATTTTCCAGGCTCTCTACGAAGTGCTAGGAATACAACATAAATAAGACAGACGTGGACCTATCACTTAAGGAGCTTAAGTCCACTGGGGTGGACTTATATTAAATAAACATACACACACACACACACAAGTAAGGTAATTAATGGAGGTGGTGGGTTCCTTACCCCAAGTTCCTTCCCCCATGTACCTCTAAGGGCCCCAAATTAAACAGGTCAATGCTGGGAGTGTGACTGCTCTATTATGCTGTCCTGAGACTGCAGAAGGATTGGTTCCATTAGGGGAGGAGGTAAGTAGCTAAAGATGGGTCTTTTTGGTAGCTCCATATTCATTTGACATCTTGGAGCCAAGGCCAATAGTTAAAACATAGGTGTTCTTTAGATGTTCATGTGTGTAGGAGCTAAGCTTAAGGAGAGGAAAGGGAGCTGTGGATCTGATGGAAGAGGATAGTCCATCTCTTACCTTTCCTTTATCTGCCTCTTTCACTCCTGCTAAGGTTACCCAATTACTTGCCAGAAGTATATTCAGTGGAATCCACGCCTTGCAACAATGAGACAACTGAGGATGTCAATGGAAAGATGAGAAGCTTCTGGCCACCAAACCAGAGCTACTTCCGACAGGTGAATCCCCGAGCTGGAAAGTATGCTTACTCCACAGACAACACCTTTGAACAGGAGATATACTTTGGTAATAAGCTGGGGTGCTGTGGTGAGGGCTGAGGTGGATGTGGAACAGGGAGGGGGAAGGCAGCTAAGAGAGGGAATAGTCATAAGTGTGGATGACAGGTCTTAGATGTCTCAGGTGTTCATGCAACATCTCCTAGCATTGTTTTTAGGGGAATAGGGAGTAGAGGACAGGTATCTGGTAGGGAGGAAATGGTTCTCCTCTTCCCCCTTTCTCTATTCCTCTATCTTACTAAGGGTTCAGTGGAAGTGGGGTTGTAAAGAAGGCAACCTACCTTTTTATATAACCTACTTCTCTGCCCACCTTTCTCACTTTGAGATATTCTCCCAATGCAGTGCCATGATGCAAAAAAAATCAAAGGTATTGGAGTCTGTACCTTTATACTTTATTTGTAAAATGATAGTAACAAAAATACAACCTTCCTCTTCCATTTTGCCATTCCTTAGATGCCTAGACTCCAGGATGCATGATTTAGATCTGCATGTTCCAACTTGTTTATTCTTCCCTACTCCCATCTTGTTTCTAAATTGCTACCAACTGAAACTTTTTTTTTTTATTTATTTTATTTATACATAGAAGAGGAGTGTAGACCAGAGGTGCGGGGGGGCCAGGAGAGTGTATGAGAGGATTCACCAGGGACAGAATTGGGAGCAAAACAGGCAGATCCACAGAAATACATGCTGAGGGAAGAAGCTGGCAAGACAGGAGAGGTCTGCTGTGCCTTGTGGGTCACCTCCCTGGCCGGGGATTGAACTCGTGCTGCAGTGGCTGTGGACAGCTTCAAAGTGCTGACACTTAAATCCTTGTGCCAGCAGGGAGGCCCCCAACTGAAAGTCTTTTAAAAGTGTCTAACAAAATTATTCATATGACTGATAAGCAATGAATTAGATAGCCCTTTATTAGAATCTAGCTTTTTAAAGGGGACAATGCCTCTAAGTTAGACAGGTTCTGCTTTGGCTTCCAGGTCTCTAAGCTACCAGTTCATATTTCCAAGCACCAGTCACCTGCAAGAGATGCCCCACACCCTGGTAGTCACAATGCCTGGGGGCTTAGAGTAGGTCAAAAGAATCCGAGTCTGATCTGGGTGATCAAAAACCCAGGAAGAGAAGGAGAGAGATGCTGGGGACTCATTATTTATCTGTTCACAGACAAAGTCCAGATCATTCACCAGTTAGGCAGAAAGAGAGACGAAATATTACTGGCAAACCTTAATCGGTACAAGAAGCATCTCTCTAAGATCTTCCCTGAAGTTCCAGAAAGGTGGACCTCCCAGCCGGTTCCTGAAGCAGGTAAGCAGACATTACCTGATGATAGAAATTAGCTATTTATTTAAGGTCCCTGTTTTATAGATTGGGGCACCATCAGTATCTATGGGAGTCTTTTCTTACCAACTAAAATTCATCTTAAAATTTATAAAATTATAAAACACCACCTGTAACTAAGAAAAGTCTAAACATCCATTCAGTTGAAATTAGATAAAACTTAGATGTAAACAAGTGATTTGGGGCCAGTAATTGCCATTAAGGTTGATCCTGTCCCAATGCTTCCAGAGGAAGTAATGTAAACCCTTGCTCTTTTCCCTTGGGCTGGTTCTACCCTCCCCCTCCATTTTTAGGCCCATATCTGCTTCCAGGTTGAGGGTTGTAGGTTTCTCTTTCACAAGTACACCATTCTTCACTCTGCAAGACAGGCAGTGAAATGGAGATGGTCAAAAATGAGCTTATGAAACAAAAAGTGACCACCCTCTGAGAGACTACATTGTGATACTGATTTTTGTGATATTTATTGATAGGTGATTTTGTGACTATGATTTTTAAACCATTAAGCGCTATGTAAACTCAAGGCATTATTATTATAATACTACCTTCCCCATAAGCCAACTCTATTCTCCATATCCTCTCCTCTGAGAACAGGCAAGTTCAAAAATAAAAAGTTAATCAGTGGTTCCTGGGGTGGGTGGGGGTAGAAATAAGAATAGGATGATAAAAGTATTCTAAAATTGGACAGTGTCAAGGTAGTTGCACAACTATATAACGATACTAAAAATGAGTCATATGCACTTTTTTTTAAAAAGATTTATTTATTTATTTATACAAGTACTGGGTACAGTCAGAATTGTGGGAGGGTGAGAGAATTCACCAGAGCCAGAGCGGGGAGCAGAACAGGCAGACTGACGAAATACACTGCTGAGGGGAGCAGTGGGCACAGCAGGAGAGGTCTGCGCGCCATGGGGGACCCTTGCCGGCTGGCCGGGGATCGAACAGGCACTGCAAAGGCTGCAGGCAGCTTTGCAGCCCAGTGCTCAACCGCTGCGCCACCGGGGAGGCCCTAATATGCACTTTAAAAAGATTAATTTTACAGCATGTGAATTCTACCTTGATAAGGCTATTTAAGAAAAAAAAAGTCCTCTGAGCATCCTACTACATGCATGGCAACTTCACCACCTATCTCATTTGCTTCATAGGCACTTCTTCCCCCGTGGCACTGGAATCCTGCCCTCTTTTCCCCCAGAAAAAAGAACATTTAATGAATTGATGCTGTGGGATTTTTCATATCCAACTTCTTTTTAAAATAGTATTTGAAATTGATCTGGGGGAAGTCAAGTCAGAATAGTAATACATACACTCTTTCTCGTAACCACTTTGCTCATCATCTCATCTCAGGAAATATTAGATATGAAAGAACCTGGGGGAAAAAAGGGAAAATTCCTGGGGTGAGTGTGGTAGATTTTTTCCCCCCTTTCTACTTGATTGTATTGAAAAATGTAGATGATAACTTAAATAATGAAAATTCTCATGAGATAAAGTATATTTATTACTAAATAATCTCCAGTTTCCCCTGAAACATGATATAAAACTCTTTAGTGTGCCCAGATCACTAAAGTTCCAAGCACAGGTTTTATGCTACAAGTCACAAAGGCACTTTTTCTTCCTGATAACAAAGTGTACTGTGCCTTTGTCCCACACCCAAAAAAAAAAAATCAAAAGGTTTTATGCTTCCTTTAAAAGATGACTTTTGATGCACAATGGCAAGTAGATGTGTTTCTTTCTGCCTGTCAACTCAAAATACTGCAAGTAAAATTAGTACTGACAGTTGTGTTTTTTCCCCACAGAGGTCATGTGAGAGATTTTAAAAATCCATTTTAACTCCCTGAGCAGAGGGGTTAATTTACCAATTTTTCACTTCCTTGGGAGGGATTTCAAGCATTCTGAGGAGTGTGGGAGTTTCATGTGGCAAAGTATCTACTCACTGAGAGCTGACCTGCTGGAGGTGGTTCTATAGCTTCTGGCTGCACACATCCCATACTAGAAAGGAATGAAGCCCTCAGGAGAGCAACTGAGTTTCCCTGGCATGACCAAACTGAGTGAGGGACATTTAGAAGGTATTTTCTGTGTGGGCATCTGAGCTAAACTTCCCTGGAGTCTCAAAAGACTTTCTTTGTACATTAGAAGAAAGAGATGGAACTGCCCTCCTAACTCAAAGGAAAGAACTGATACAGAGAATTCTAAAATTGTAGGACGTTAGAATTAAATCTTAGAAGAAATAGATGGTTGACAGTGATAGATTACAACAAAAGCCTGACAAGCAAGGTGGCATATAGTAAATTCAGTAACCTGGAAATGTTCTTTTTTATATCTGTCTGGCCTTCTCCACACAACTACTGAGGCTCTCTGAATCTGTCTGACCCCAGGGAGAATAATAAGTATTTTTATATAACAGTTTATATAACTTTTTTCCTATTATCAAATTTCCAAGTGCTACTTGTCATAATTAGGAAAAACTCAGAAATACTAAAATCTTTAAAATTTAGCAACTTTGCTTTTTTTAAAGATTTATTTATTTATACAAGAACTGGGGTACAGTCAGAGGCACAGAAGGGTGAGAGAATTCACCAGAGACAGAGTGGGGAGCAGAACAGGCAGATGGACCAAGGACACTGCTGAGGGGAACAGTGGAGGAGGCAGGAGAGGTCTGCCATGCCATATGGGAATCTCCCTGGCCGGCCAGGAATCAAACCCGTAATGTGGAGGCTGTGGACAACTTCACAAAGTGGTGCTCAACCAGCTGCACCACTGGGGAGGCCCAAAATTTAGCAACTTTGTAGCACCATTTCTCCTTCCCAATTAAAAACAGAAAGAAAACTTAATAAATTAGGAATGGCCAATTACATTCTACTTTAAATTGCAGTATATAAAATGTTGAGTTTTATGAGCAAGCACTATTAACATATAAACATGTTTATGTGCCTACATCTTTATTAAACTTATGACAGCTTTTTCATGTATCAGTTTTTCTCCTCCCTCATCATGGATACGTGTAGTCACACATGGGACTTACATTCAGTTTCCTATGTAATCAGAGGAAAGTTCACTCTTGTGAGTTTTGTTTAGCTTTAGTGTTAGGCAGGAATGAGAATGTGACACTAGCTGGCAATGCAGGCCCAGGGCAGTGCGCTGAGACCTCATGCTGCCATGCTATAGTTTATAGGCCTGTGAAAGGAGCCCAGCGCTGGACTGCTTTGCCCACTCCGGTCAAGGATCTGCTGCTGCAAGTGGGTGAGAAGGATGTGCCCAGTAAGACCAGGAGGAAGCAGGGAGATTCTCTAAAGGAGAATGTGACTTGGGAACTGGTGGTTCTGCGGAAGATGCTGCAGGAATGGAAGACTGGCTGGGCGCTAAGTGAGTGATGGGGTGGAGTGGTGAGTATGATCTCTGTGGGTATTTGTGTTGGGGGAGGCTCTCATCTTGGACTAGTGTTTCTCCATCTTTAAGTATCCATCCCTCCTTCGTGAAACATAAAAATCCGGTTGCCTCACAAAAGAGGGGAGCAGCGGGGTAGGCAGGAGAGTCTTTCACAAAATGTTAGATGAATGTTAGTTGAAATGTGTCTGGCTGCTTTTTGCTCAGGTGGATTTTACTTAAATTAGTGGAAACTCACTACACTGAGACTCTTCATAGAAAGGAGCCCTCATCTTACCAGCTGCTGAAACCTTATGCTAATTAAATGAAATGACAAAATACACTGCCCAAGCAATGGAAATTGTATTTGGCTGAACAGCTACATTTGTAGTGGCATAAATAACCCCTTCCCAAAATTCCCTGATCAGGCTGGGATTGTCATGTAGCTGTGCTATCATACAGCTATATTTTTTAAAAAGATTTATTTATTTATACAAGAGCTGGGGTACAGGCCAGAGGCGCGGGAGAGTGAGAGGATTCACCAGAAACAGAGCAGGGAACAGAACAGGCAGACGGACCGAAATACACTGCCGAGGGGAGCAGCGGGCGAGACAGGAGAGGTCTGCTGCGCCATGTGGGCATCTCCCCAGCTGGCTGGGAATCGAACCAGTGCTGCAGAGGCTGCGGACAGCTTCACGGCGCTGCGCTCAACCCTCTGCGCCACTGGGGAGTCCCCATATAGCTATATTTTTGCCTTCAGATATATGGGAGTAGATCACTGAGTGTCTGGGGCAGAGTAAAAGTATATCCAGGACTGTCGAAAGCTCCAATATTTGAGGACTCTAGGGTTGCTGGCTTTTAGAACAAGAGAGATTAATTTAGTACAGAAATAGAGGTGATCCATTTTACATAAACCAGATAATATAAAGGAAAAAAGACTGAAAAAGATACTCTGAGTAAAAGCTACTACAAGGGAGCACTTACAGATGGTAGAAATAAATACTGAAATAAAAACTTGATACCTGCAAAGCGAAAAGTTGGCAATGAAATGAAGATGGAAAACAAAGAGCCATCAAAGGTACAGAAACCTAGTGATAATTACAATCATTTAATATTTAAACCGTTATCTTGCTAGACATTCTGCTAAAAAGTGTGTCTTGTTAACTCATTACTCAAAGGAACTCAAAATGATAGGTTCTAGTATTTTTCCCATCTTACAAAATAGAAATCTAAAACTCAGAGATTAGGTAACTTATCCAAGGTCACAGAGCTAACAACTATGATTCCAAACCAGGTATGCCTGACAACAAAGTACCTTTAACCACTATGTTTTATTGCTCTTTTCATTTTCCAGAGTAACAATGAAAAGTTATTTAAGCAAGGAAAGACTAATAGGAATGAGGGCCTCCCCGGTGGCGCAACGGTTGAGCGCTGGGTTGCGAAGCTGCCCGCGGCCTCTGCGGCGCCGGTTCGATCCCCGGCTGCTCCCCGGCCACCAGAGGAGGGTCCCACATGGCGTGCAGACCTCTCCTGCCGCCCGCTGCTCCCCTCAGCAGTGTACTTCGGTCCTTCTGCCTGCTCTGCTCCCCGCTCTGGCTCTGGTGAATTCTCTCATCCTCCCGCGCTTCTGACTGTACCCAGTGCATGTATAAACAAAAACAAACAAACAAACCAGCAAACAAATAAATAAAGCATGCCTCTATAAAAAAAAAAAAAAAAAAAAGACTAATAGGAATGGACTTGGAGAATTTTTGTTTGAGAACTGCTCAAGAGGGTACATGGGTCATCAGAGAAATAACTTCCCAAAAGACCCCACCTCGGGGCCCTTTAATGTTGTGAGCCAAAGTTTTGCTTGAATTGCCAGAGGGAAGTAGGAAGAAGGGGACTTCTTGTTCTCTGCCTACACACGATATTTAAGGTAGTTCTCTTCTCATTTATCTCCCTGTGGCACAGTTACTGAGTGGCACCATAGGACAATAGAGGGCCTGCTGCAGAACTTGAGGGACATGCATGATGACATTCGGATCCAAGCCATCATCACGTGTGCCACAGCTGCTTTAGAACGGCCCCGGATTGCCATCAGTCAGAGTGACTCAGGTGAGAGTCAGAAGAAGACTGCTTGAGAATGTAAACAATATAAGCAAATAGAACATTTGTAGTGCTGGGGACCCTGGATCTTATCTGAGGTCATTTTACAAATCCAGAAACCAAGACCCAGAGACCGGCCTAAATATACAGTTTAATGCTGAGATTAAAATTCTTGATTTCTAGATCAGTTCTTTTTGAACTACATTTCATCTTTCTTTGTTCAGTAGATTTCAGGGAAGTTCATATTATCCCACATTGAGAGATTTCCTTCACTATAGCCAAAAATTATACACCCCCCCCCACATATTTTAATATTTACTTATTTTTGCGTGGAAGGACTGGGGTATAAGCCAGAGGTGTGGGGGGTGAGAGGATTCATCAGAGACAGTGGAGAGCAGAAGAGGCAGATGGACTGAAATACACTGCTAAGAGGAGCAGCAGGCAAGACAGGAGAGGTCTGCTGTGCCATATGTAGGTTAACTTCCTGGCTGAGGATCAAACAGGCCATCGCAGTGATAGTGCTGAGACTTAACCTCTAGGCCACCAGAGAGGCCCCCCAAATTATATTTAAACAAACACACACACACTCTTCTCCCAACTCTACTTTACCCTTTCTTTGATAGCATATCTCAAATTCAACAAGTTCAAAACTGAACTCCTCATCCTTACCACAGACTCCACCCCACATTCCAAATGTCAGTCAGCAGCCCCACAATCTATCATTCTGATTCAGTCATTCTGGACAAATCATTTTTCTCCTTACAACCAATTAAATTCTACTAATTCTGGATCTCCCTGGTGCCCTATTGCCTAAGTTCAGCCTGAGGCCTGAGTTCAGTCCTGGCCAGGGAACTAACCCACCTATGGCACAGCAGACCTCTCCTCTCTTTCCAGCTGCTCCCCTCAGCAGTGTATTTCAGCAAATCTGCCTGTTCTGCTCTCCTTCTATTTCTGGTGAATCCTCTAACCCCCTGCACCTCTGACCTACACCCCAATTCTGTGCAAAAATAAAAATTTTTTAAAATATTTAAATAAAAATAAACTCTACTAAATCTGCCTCATAAATATCTCACCTTTTTTAAATTACAAAAGAAAAACAAAATGTCATTATTAGTCAACACAAAAGAATACATAGAGGTAACTACCTCTACCCACCTCATTTCCCAGGTCCAACCCCACCCGTTGCTACCTTCCTTGGGTAATCAATGTTTACAATTTGGCATTTCACATCTCTCTCTGAGTTTACAAACAAGTGCCAACATATAGGTGGGTTTTCTATTTATTACAAAGATGAGTGTTGAATTAAATCATACTTTCTAGTTTTTCCTGTGATTTGTGTATATGATGAATTTTGTTGTTAAATTCTTACAGTAAATCTTAATGGATTGCCAGATATTATCCTTTTGTTACTCTGAATGTGTTACCTGTTAATATTTTGTTTTATGCATTCATAAGTGAAATCAGAAGTTTTGTTTTTATTGACACTAATTTTGTTCAGTTTTAGTTTTCCCTAGCTTTGTGAATGTGAAGAGTTGGCCATTTTTTCCAATAGTCTGCAATCTTTTGAAAAAGAAATGTCAATAATCTTTTTCTTCCCTAGAAAGCAGTTCCCAATACAAGAGCCAGAACTGTAATCTATTAAAGAATTGGTTTAATAAGACAACAGAACCCAGATAATGAAAACTATAAAATGCTATTGAAAGGACATAAAACCAACTGATTCTATTTATCCCTCAAGCAGCTCCTCGGACATCGCCTTTAATGTGAAGCCTAGGCTGGCACATGTTCCTTCTCTGCTGCTGATAGCATCCTAAATATTCTGTCCTAGCATTTATTATTCTATGATAATTGTCTATTTACTTTTGTTATCTCTATCAGGCAAGGAACTCCTAAGAGCACTCATTTTACCTCTACAAAGCTGTCATGTTCTTAAAATTTTCCTTTACTTACTTCCTGTTTATTGAGTTCCAGATACATGTGTGTTTCTCCTCCAGGTTTTCAAATTGCTGCTCCCTCTGCTGGAAGATTCTTTCTCTCTCTTCACGAGATTAACTGCTGCACTCGCCCTTCAATTTTCAGCTCAGGTGTCCCTTCCTCTGAGGCATTTTCCCTACCCCACCACTCTGACTTGGTTCAGTGTCCCTGCTATACACTCCCACTCATAGTTTTATTATAACAATTACCTTGGGTTTTAAATGGGATGATGTATTTTTAATGCCTGACATATAGAGAAAAACTTCAACAGGCAGGAAAAGATATTATAATGTTATCTTCAAATTTCCTCATACATTTGAAGACTTTTGTCTTCCCTCAGAAGGATTGTACCTTGCATATGATCCCTTTCATATGTTCTGGGTGTCTAGATTTTGATTTGTCTTTTTTTTTTTTTTTTTTTTATATAGAGGCATGTTTTCTTTCCTTCCTTTCTCTCTCTCTCTCTTTCTTTCTTTCTTTTTGTTTATACATGCACTGGGTACAGTCAGAAGCGCGGGAGGGTGAGAGAATTCACCAGAGTCAGAGTGGGGAGCAGAGCAGGCAGAAGGACCGAAGTACACTGCTGAGGGGAGCAGCGGGCGGCAGGAGAGGTCTGCGCGCCATGTGGGACCCTCCTCCGGTGGCCGGGGAGCAGCCGGGTATCGAACCGGCGCCGCAGAGGCTGTGGGCAGCTTCGCAACCCAGCGCTCAACCGCTGCGCCACCGGGGAGGCCCATAGATTTTGATTTGTCTTGTTACTTCCACAGAGAAAATTGTTTTACTCATTTCTTGAAATATTCAGTTGACTTTTATTTACTCCTCTGAAATATACATATTCCTAACAAGCCCATTCTTAACAGATACCTTAGTAGTTCATGATGGTGACAAAAAGGACAGATCATTAGAAATCCTAAAATCTTAGTCAAAGGCACAGCTCTACTGCTTTTTGGGAAGTCAATCTCTCAGAGCAGCAAATACCTTATCTATAAAATAAGGAGAGCTGTGGACAAAGGGCAATCAATGCCTTTTCCCCTGCCACTTGAGAATTTTAGTTTCAGATAAATGCCTAACTATTCCTCTGATAACAATAAGGATAGGAACTATCTTTATAGGCAACATTATGATAAAAAATGAAGACTGAATAATGAATTATATTTGGGCTGGGAATAACTGAAATAAAAATAGCTGATAGAGATATCACACTTCGGTCTCCTTGAATGTTGTGATTTAGAATAGGTATGCCCTTTATTGACCTTGAAATTATTTCTATTGGCGGTGTTAAAACATGTTTCTATGAAATGTAAGACTTGTGCTTAGAGTGGATTCCATGCTCCTGAACTTTCCCCAGAAGGCTCCATGGATGCTGTACAAACTACGTCAAGAACTCTGGCCAAAAGTAACGCCTAATGTTGCCCTTTCGGCAAACTGTGCCCCATCCTGTGCTCTCTGAAAACTGGTGCCATGTGTGGCCTATGATAATCTTATGAGTCTGAAAATTGGTTAAACCTAAAGACACTCTGGTGAGCTCTGCAGTAATTCCTGTTTTGCCTACTTCAATAGTTAGAAAATTGAATGATAATGAATATGAAAACACTATATAAACGACAAAATAGTATCTAAATATAATTGTTAGTAATTAAAAATACAAAGATAAGTAGGTTGACTTTCATCACTAAAATTAATGTGAAGGTTGCTATGACCTAGCTGGAAACATTTGTCTTTGGTTTGACTATAGCTTTTTAAAGGCCAGATGATAAAGGGTAGGAACTTGCATACCCAGCACAGAAGTGAACCATAAAATCCCCATTACAGGGCTCAGTTAAATTCTATTTAGAGCCTGAGGTTGGACATCATGGGGAAGAAAGCTGCATTTCAGAGAAAAGCAAAGTGGCTAGTCCCCTCTTACCTAGCTCTCTCTTAATTATAGACAAGGAGATTGTGAAAGCCCCACCTATCCAGGACTTACCAGAGGCTCTACATCCTGCCCTGGAGGCTGCTCTTTGTGACAAGAATGCCAATGTACGGATGGCAGCAGCGCTATGCCAGTATGCCATACAGTCACATAATCCTCTTGCCCAGGAGATCATGCAGACTGCCCTTTTGAAGGGTGAGTAACTCCCTGATAATTCTAATCTGGAAATAGGGGGTAAAGAGAGGGCATCTCACCATCAGCTTTTCCTAATCCTTCCCTCTCATGCCCTGTGATAGCTCCTGTGCTGAGTTTTGGTTTATTAGAACAGCTTTCTTCTGAGGTACTGTTACAAATTAGGTACATGTCACCAAATGGTACCTGTGCATTTGACCCTCTTTCACACAACTTTCAATAAATTGAAAAGATAATGTAACAATATTAAAGAGTACTTTTTGAAATGAAAGAATCACCTCTGAACACACATTTTTGCACATTTACTTCTAGGCATTATTCACATGTATTGCTGGAATAATGCAATCAAAAATGTTCTGTCAGGTGATAAGCCCAATGTGCCTAACTGTTCCCCTCTAGGAGGGGAGAAACAACAAAAGCCTCTATTCCAGTCTTCCATGTATCTAGAGGGAAGAACAGCTTTATCTCTCAGCCAGACCAGAAGAGCCTTACTGCTCTAACACCCAGCATGAGTCTTTTAGGATTTGACTTCTCATGTTAAGATTTTTCAGTTTCTATTTTAAAGCCTTGATATAATCTGTTTAAATACAGGATTGGATTTCTAGACTGAGAGGGGTACAAGAAAGTGAGATATCAAGCAGGTAGCAGTCTTGTGTACTAACCCAAAGACTGTTTTCTGGGAACAACAGATTACCACTTTTTTTTTTAAGATTTATTTTTTTTTTATACAAGCACTGAGGTACAGGCCAGAGGCGTGGGAGGGTGAGAGAATTCACCAGAGACAGAGCAGGAAGCAAAACAGGCAGAAGGACAAAAGTACACTGCTGAGGGGAGCAGCAGGTGAGACAGGAGAGGTCTGCCTCGCCATGTGGGAATCTCCCTGCCTGGCTGGGAATTGAAGCAGCACTGCAGAGGCTGCGGACAGCTTCA
This sequence comes from Talpa europaea, assembly GCF_964194135.1. Lineage (NCBI taxonomy): Eukaryota > Metazoa > Chordata > Mammalia > Eulipotyphla > Talpidae > Talpa > Talpa europaea. Next base: position 99,383,451 of record NC_140075.1, on the reverse strand, counting down.
CAGCACTGTGCTCAACCCGCTGCGCCACCAGGGAGGCCCTGTTTTTGTTTTTTTTTTTTTAGATTTATTTATTTATACAAGAACCAGGGTACAGGCCAGAGGCGTGGGAGGGTGAGTGGATTCACCAGAGATTGAGCAGGGAACAGAACAGGCAGAAAGACTGAAATACACTGCTGAGGGGAGCAGCAGGCGAGACAGGAGAGGCCTGCCTCGCCATGTGGACATATCCACAGCCAGCGGGGATCAAACCAGCACTGTAGAGGCTGCTGACAGCTTCACAGCGCTGTGCTCAACCACCTGCGCCACTAGGGAGGCCCCAGATTACCACTTTGGACTTTTTTTTTTTCACCCATCATGGCAGGTAATAGTGTGGACAGCTGGGCTGCAGCTCAGTGCTTGGCTGTGGAAGGTGCTGCCACCTATCCTGTGATTAAGAGGATCCTCCATCAGCTGTTTAACAAGAAGAACGAGGCCACTGCACAGCAGTCTTGTATGCTCCTGCGCCACCTCAGTGAGAAGACAGTATGTGTTCATTACAGAGTCAGAGAAAAAAAACCCAGTTTGGAGAAACCAGTGGGCCACTGAAGTCAGTGCATGTAGGAATCAAAAATGCAAGTAGTTGGGTGGGATGGTGTCAAGCATAGATAAGTGGACTCAGTGTAAGTGAAATGGTATAGAGGTATATATAGGAAGAAAGTGACAACAGCTAGCTGAGAGAAAGGTGCACAGAATAGGTCACAATTTTTTTTTTTTTTTTGTGGGACCCTCGCCGGTGGCCGGGGAATGAACGGGCGCTGTAGAGGCTGTGGGCAGCCTCGCAGCCCAGCGCTCAACCGCTGCACCACCAGGGGAGGCCCGGTTACAAAAGTTTTTTAACTGTGTATGCAAGAAAAGTTATGACATGTAAAATTTACTTTTGCTAGATGTTTATTATTGAAAACTGCAGGGACCTACAATGGTGTTTATTTTCAGTAGAAACATGAAACTCACAGATCTGAGGCATATACAAATCTTTTGGGAGTAAAAATAAAGTCAAGAAGAGAAGGCCCCGAAAGTTTTGTTTTGATTACTAAATCTGTATTTTGGTCCTTGATTTATAATCCCAGAAGTCAGATGGAAGAGTAATCCATATCTGATAAACCGACTCTTTCCTAGGGTAAGCATCTCATGTATTTATGACATTAATTATGCTGGATGCCATGCTAGGATGTAATTTCTTCAATGTTCCAATATCTCTAAAAATGATCATGAATATCTAAACAAATCTTCTGTTTCCTCAGACTCTGGTAAACACCATGCTGGCGGTGGAGCTAAATAGCCATCAGTGGAAGGACCGGATTATCGCCTGCCAGGCTCTCTCCTGGATTAATGGAAATGTCAGTTTGGTAAGCCTTCTCTTTGTGTTTCCAGAATACAAAATCTAATCATCACCGGGCTGGGAAACACTTTCACTGTCTGCTGCAATCTAGAATCCCATTCTAACCAAAAAGACCTCTGTCCCCACATTGTTACCTCTTACCCCTAACCCAGAATTATTTTCAAATGCCAACATGTGTTTCTAACTTAAGGTGCTGTTTCTCAATGTGGTAGCAGTCCACAAACTGTTTACAACCCACCCACAATGAAATAAGCAAAAAAAAGCATTTAGACACTATTATAGTGATTTGACATGGCCTCAGCATCAATGTACTTCAGTTAGTCCTGAACTCAGGAAAACTCCAGGCAAACTGGGATGAATTGGTCACCCTATTAATCTACCACCTTGCAGTTTTATAAAAGTATCAGTAACACTCCCCCCGGCCACCTTCAAATTGGTCTTTCATCACAGATAGTTTGAGAAGCCCTAACAACCAACAACCCAACTTCACTGGAGTCTATGCTGGCTCTCCCTAAGTGTTCAGCACACACGGGGAGAAAGCATAAAACACAGACCCTACTTTCAAAAAACCTTCACAGAGTAACAAGACCAACATACACAAATAATTCAAAAACAAGCAATAATTTAAGGTAATCTCTCAAAACTTTTCAGAGATTAGAGTAAACCGTAAACCAAATTTATCAGTTAAAATTTTGCAAAGGAGTATGAACTGCGCAAGACTTGGATAGTACTGAAGGGCTTCCAAGCAAGAGGAACCTGACCATTATTTAGACTTTTGTCTGACTTCTTTTTTGCCATTATTTTTATATCACCTTCAGCTATCCAAATGGGATTTTCCCTTTTTATGTGCCACCATATCCTTTCCTTATAACACTTCCTCCAGGATGGTTTAGAACACTGCCAGTAGTGAACACCCCCCATTTTTGAGCCTTACATTCAAATGTGGGAAGCACATAATCTAGCTATTAAGTATCCTCATCTGCAGGTTTTTTGAGTTGGCTTAATTTGGCAACTGCAATAGGAAGTTCCCCGCTGCTGAAGTCTGGGATCAGCAGCACAAGCATCACTGGGGAGCTTGTAAAGTACAAAATCTCACCTCAAGTCACCTCAACCAGAATCTGCATTTTAACCATATCCAATTCATTCGCACATTTATCTTCTTAGTACTTGTCACTCAAGACTGTCAGTTGAAAGTAAAATGATATTTAGAGGAAGGAGATAGGGTGAAGATGAGAACTTCACGTCAGACTGCTGGAATTAGGAAAGGCAGTGTATCTTCCACTTATAAGATGAATTAAGTGCCAGGGTAATATACAACACAGTGATTATAATTAACACTACTACATGATAAATATGAAAATTGGTAAGAGAATAGTTCCTAAGAGTTCTTATCATGGAGAAAACCATTGTTTTCTTTTTTTTTTTTAATAATATCTATGACATGATGGATGTTAAACTTACTGCAGTAACCATTTCATGATATATGTAGGTTAAATCCTGCTGTATCCCTTATCTATTGATCTTCGTCAGTTACATCACAATGTAACTGGGGGTGGGGGATGAAAGGCAGTATGTCTATCAGTTCTTTCATTTAGTAAGCAAGCAGTTTCTCACCACGTCCTAGATGCTAGGCACTGTGCTACCATTGCCTTCTCATTGTAAATGGTATAAATAGCTATATCAGAAGCAGCAGTGAGGTTTTATGGGGATTTCCTATGTTTACAGATGGCAGAGGAGAGTTCACTGAGGAGATGCTTTTTGAGCCAAAGTCTAAAAAATAAGTCGGAAAACATCAGGTACTCAAGTAGGGAAAGAAGGAGATTTTTCTGGTAGGGAGAATAGCTTGGCCATAATTATACAATCATCAACTACAGTGATAATAATCTTTGTTCCTTCCCCTCTGACAGAAGTACTAATATATAGAGGGGTGAACTGTCCTATTTGCCCAGGACATGGACAAACTGTTAACTCAGGAAAATTCCAGGCAAACTGGGATGAATTGGTCATTCTATTAATCTATACCTTAAAATTTTAAGTCTCTCAAGTACAGATTACATTAGCCCCAACATAGTATCATACTTTAAAGTATGAGCTTAGAAAGCAGGTCTGCCTCTGAGTCCTGGCTCCAACTCAACAAGAGAACATTGTTCTTAAGCCTTCATTTTGTCATTTGTAAAAGGTAATACTGACCAGTGCCTCACTGGATTATTTGGGAGGATTAAGTGATGAGTAAAAACATTTAGCACAGTGCCAAGTACAAAACTGATATTCAATAAATTATAGATAATTATTACACACTTACAGGATATGAAACATAAGTTGATCCAGCTGATGTGGAGTGACTGGAATAAGAAAGTGAGAAAAGCAGCTGCCCAAACTCTGGGACAAATGAGTCTTGGGAAAGAGGTGCATGACACAATAAGGTAAGACCTAATTAACAAAGGGAAACTTTTCTGTCGTTAAATATGTTCAGGGGGCCTGGGATCCAGCCAGCCAGTGAGTTTTTGTTAACTTGTGTTGTATGCTCAGTATTGTACTAAATCCCACTGCAGGATTTTTAAAAAAAATAAAAGCTAACAGTCACTATAGACATTAACAGTATGGTTAAGGAAAGAATTGTTTATTTAGTTCCACTATTTTGGACATTTGAGGGAGTTCAAAAGTATGACATCATTTTGACTGTACAAATAAGTAACACAGGGCCTCCCCAGTGGCGCAGCGGTTGAGCGCTGGGTTGCGAAGCTGCCCACAGCCTCTGCAGCACCAGTTCGATCCCTGGCTGCTCCCCGGCCACTGGAGGAGGGTCCCACATGGCGCGCAGACCTCTCCTGCCGCCCACTGCTCCCCTCAGCAGTGTACTTCGGTCCTTCTGCCTGCTCTGCTCCCGGCTGTGGCTCTGGTGAATTCTCTCACCTTCCCACGCTTCTGACTGTACCCAGTGCTTGTATAAATAAATAAATAAATCTTTAAAAAAAAAAAAGTAACACAAACACCTATTGAGGTCAAGTTTCATGAGGATGTAAGACCATACAGGGACAGAGAAGAAGAGATTCCAGGCTGGGAGCCAAATGCACAAATAAGCATGGTACAAGTGAGGACAGTGGAGAACTTGACTATGGCACGAGGAACATGTTGAAAGTTCCGTTTATTTAGTCATTCAACTTAGTGCCTAACATATACTAGGTAATAGGGATTCAAGTAAGTAAGATATCTGAGGACTCTACCCAGTGAAACCTAATCTAATGAGCATAAGACTAACTAGGAAAGGATGGGAACAGATGGAAAGCCTGTAGAGCCTGGATTTTATCCTGAGGGCATTAGTGGGGAGCAAGGACACCAAAAGTTAAAGAAGGGAAAATAAAAATACCTGTGCCTTACAGAGTCAAGCTGGGTCAAGGAAATTCCCAAGAGCGTGTGGAAGCCCTCACCCTGATTGGTGGACTCAAACTCATGACCGCCAAGCTCCTCCCAAATTTCCTGAACTGCTTCTCTGATGACTTTATGGCAGTTCGGCGGGCAGCCTGTCAGGCAGCCGGTGCCCTGCAGATCCGGGATAAGATGGTGAGTCTAGGAATCACATTCCCATCTTACATGATTAAGGTATAGAGGGCAATATTATTGTGTATCATACTCTCACTATCCTAAGGGGACACAGAGCTATCAGGACCAGGAAGGAGAGGGATATAAGCCAGACATATCAGTTAGGACCACATTAAATTCCCAGCCAGCTCAGGCTTCACTGTAGACTACACTTCTGAATCCTTTCTCACCTCAGCCAACTAGCTGAGTGGAACTCCATAAATTGAGTTATAACCCCCAGTTATTAGAAGAAAACTTGATGGAGGTATTCAAAATAAGCCTGTAAGGCAGAGATCTGTGAGTTGAGAATGTCAATCTACAGATATAATTCAGCTAATATACTACATGTGCATGCTAGTATTCCAGGTTCCAGCTCACTTGTTACTAGAATTGATAGGTTATTTTTCAGTTAGAGCACATTTTAGAGACAGGAGGGGTCACTATCTCTAGTTCATTCTTGCTCTGGTTCTCTCCCGTCAACACTGCCTTTTATCCATCCCAGGTCCTTGAATGCCTTCAGAATCTGATACAGACAGATCCTTACTGGAAAATCAAGGCTGTTGCCATTCGAGGTATTACAGAAGTAGTTCCAGCCCTTCAACCTAAAATCCCTTCCCACATATCAGTATAGATGATCTCCTGAATCTCTCTAGGAATGGGTTAGAGTGTAGGCAAGGGGATGATCACAGCTTCTCAGAAGTTCCTTGCCTGGGAAATTAAAGATTATTTTCCTCTTTTTAATTTTTAGTTAAGGATCGCCAGGCTAGGTCTCTTCAAACTTAAGGCAAAGAGCTAAGACTGTCCCTGCCAACAAAATTAGGTGTAAGTTCTAAGAAGGTATCCACATGTTGAATACATTTACTTTTTTTTGAGGTTTCAACTATAGGACCCTGTAAAAGTCAGACCAGATTCAAGACTGACATGAACTAAAGCCCTGCCCTAAAATTTTCCTTGAGTTTATTTTTAGGGATCTTTACCTCTGTTTTTCCCTGACAGTCTTTGGCATGTCTCTGGGAAAATCAGTTCTAGAAATCCTTTGGAGATCATGTCCTATTCTAACCCATCCCTAAAATTTTAATGGTAATTGTCATCCAAAAAGAAACAGGCAAAATATTTAGCGTACCATTTACAATACTTAACTGAGCAGCTGGCTGTTACACATTATTATTGATAAGGCCATTTCTGGATGCGAGATGGCCAACTTGCCTTCTAATTTCTGCAGCTTTGGGACAGATTGGCCAAGTAAGTCCCCAGCTAACAGAACTTCTGCTTTGGGCTATTCACTATGAAGAGTCACCAGGTGTACGACTAGAAGCTTGCCGCAGCATTACAGCCCTCAAACTTCAAGGAGATCGGGTCAGGGATACCTTCCTAGATGTGCTGCTCCTAGAGAATCATGATGCTGTTCTAAAGTAAGCACTAAACCTCTAGTTCCTGCCCTGACCCCTTGCACTGCCGACTCTACCATCCTTGTTTTCTTTATTATTTGAAGTAGCATTGCATTATAACATTAGTAAGTTTCAGGTATGCATCATTAAAAATTATATACAGGGCCTCCCCTCGTGGTGCAGCGGTTGAGCGCTGGGCTGTGAAGTTGCCTGCAGCCTCTGCAGCACTGGTTCAATCCCCGGCCACCGGCGAGGGTCCCACATGGCACGACAGACCTCTCCTGCCACGTCCACTGCTCCCCTCAGCAGTGTATTTTGTCGGTCTGCCTGTTCTGTTCCCCGCTCTGGCTCTGGTGAATTCTCTCACCCTCCCGCGCTTCTGACTGTACCCAGTGCTTGTATAAATAAATCAATCAATCTTAAAAAAAAAATTATATATATACACTACAATAAGCCCACCATTGAAAGTCCAGTTCTATTCTTCAACATACAATTGTCCCCTTTTACACACTCCTCTTTCATCTTTGTTGTTTTTATTTTTTTTAAGATTTATTTATGCATACAAGAACAACTGGGATACAGGCCAGAGGTACAGGGGTGAGAGGATTCACCAGAGACAGAGTGGGGAGCAGAACAGGTGGATCCACTGAAATACAATGCTGAGGGGAGCAGTGAGCGAGACAGGAAAGGTCTGCTGTACCATGTGGGTTAGCTTCCTGGTTGGGGATCGAACTCGTGCTGCAGTGGCTGCAGATAGTTTCATAGTGATGAGACTTAACCCCCTGAGCTACCAGGGAGGTCTCTCCTCTCCCATCTTTGTTAACAGAATATACCCTGCCTTTTCCCAGGCTGCCTAATAGCTCAAAAGCACAGGCTTACCATTTATATACTTAACCCAAGTGAGTAAAAGAAAAACTTGCCCAAATTAGATTGAAAACCAAGTTCATGCACCTCTACTCCAGGAGGTTTTAAGTTATTTATTTATTCAACTTACATTTACCAAGTGCCTGTTTAGTACACATAGGTTTTAAATCCCAGCTGAGACATGCATTAACTCTGTGAGCTTAGGTTAATGACTTAAATTCTCAGCCCTTTTTTCATGTATCAAATGCAGATGGTAGTCTAGCTTATGGGTTTGTGGTAGTGACTAATGAAATGACACGCTAATTACCTGTCATAAAGGTGATCAATAAACATGCCTTCAAATCCATCATCTCAAAAACTGCACAACATCCCTACAAGTATCATATAGTGATATTTTTGCAAATAAGGCACAGCACAACAACACAGAATTGGAATTTAGAATTGTCTGATTCCAAATCCTGTATTTTCAACCTCCATGCTTTTTTTTAAGGATACTAAGAATAATCTAAGAAGTCCTTGTTATCTTTCAGAGAAATTCACCAGGCAATGAAGATACTCAACTTAGAAAAAGAAGGAAACCAAGAATTGCTTCAAGAGATCAAGAGCAAGGTAGATAAGTGCAAGCTTATCAAGAGTAATTTCAGGGTTCTCAAAAGTTCTTTAGAACTTCCCTACCCCAAGCAGGTACAAATCCTTTTCCCCATTACAGAAATACTTTCTATAACCCCATCTGTTCGGTTGTTGGAAAAGTCATGACGTATTTTTTCTCTTAAAAAACATAGAAAAAATACATCATGACAAGCCAGTATATCATTTGAAGATGCAACACACCTGTACAAGACAGGACTGCAAAATCCTATCAGTAAAAAGGGGGGGGGGGAACTGATCCAATGTTAGTCTTATCAAGTAGTCCTCAAAGTCAGGGTTTGTTATTGTTGCTTCTGAAATAGTGCTCCCTTCCCTTCCCACTTTCTCCCCCCCACCACCCCCTAAATCCAAGTTCTTTCTATTTTGCAGATAGACATAAAGAAGGAATGAGGGACTGGAGCTGGCACTCTAGATTTTTAGCTACTAATCTGGGCTCTTTCCCCAAAGGAAAGCTCTAGCTAAACAGGTGGCTCAAAGTTTTCAAAGTTGCTAGAGGAGATGAAGGAATATAGGTAAAAAGATAGGCACAAAGGTAAAAGATTCTTGCCTAATGTAAGCCAACTTCCCAAGCAAGTATTTCTTAGCAAGTTCCTTTCATCATGCCCAAAAGCTAAAGTAAAAATTTCATTAACAGGCATAAAAACATCCAGCTAATATCACAAAAGAAGAATGCTCCCAGACATTTATGTGCCACCCACGGTCATTCTTTTATTGATTTTTGATGTTTTGCAGCCTAGTGTGGTTTTTTTCAACTTTATTTGTACTGATTTAGATTCAAGCACTGAGCCAAAAGGACTTGCTGACGCAGAAAATATTAAAGATTGAGAAGGCCATAGGAAAAGTAAAGGAAGAAGCAAAACGTGTTTACCTGCAACCCAAAGAGGGGCAAAGCCCATTGAAACTACATACTTTACTTCAGAAAACTTTTCAGGGTAAGTTTCCTAGAGATGAGGCCTCTGCATTGACGCCTTAACAAGCTTTTCTAGATCTAGGGTATTTAGCCAAATAGTAGAGCTGTGTAGGGTGAACGGCAAGAAAACCTACTTCCTTTCCTTCTAGATCACCATCCTCTCAGTTCTTTGGCTATTATTTTCCGCCTTTTATTTGCTATTTTGTCCCTTACAAAAATGAGGCAGCTGTTTGAAGTGATAGAAAAGTTAGGTCAAAAAAGGAAAAACTACTGTGTGAATCTGATTAAGCACCCCTCCCCTCAAAAAAGTCTTGCAAGCTTAACCTTTAATAATGGTTACTGCTAGGAAGTGAGGTTGGAAGGAGAGCTGTCCTTTTGCTTTTTCTGTATATCTCTGCTTTTGCAACTTAAGAAAAAGACTTTATAATAAAGTTCTCAATCTTATGTAACTGAACCTAGCAGTTGTGGTGATAAAGATGAGGTGCGGACATCAAGCTATACCAAAATATACTTACAAAATTTGTGTGCCCACGCGTAGCAGCAGCCTCAGGTCACTCAGCCAGCTGCCTACCAGCCACCACCCCAAACCCAGGTCTTCTGGTTCCAAGTCCAGTGCTCTCTCTGGTTCACCAGGCTCTTTTTCACCAACCATGAGAATATTCACTTGCAGATTTGGGGAAGTTTCTTCCAACTGCCAGAAAAAAATGAGAGTGGAAAGTAACTTGGACACCAGCCTTCCCTCTTGGCCAGCTTGCTACAAGTTGATCAGCTGAGGCCTATGACAATAGCACAACTAGATGACATGCTGACCCTTTGGGAGAGGCTTCTGCCATTGATGCAAGCAAGCACTGAGCTTAACATAAAAACAGAAACAAAACATATGCTTAAAAACAGACTCATAGGTTTTCTTAGATTGTGGTGTTTGGGGCTCAAGTAGCATGACTAAAATGAGTAAACTGCCCCCAAAGTTACAGAATTGGCCCCAGTCCTACAGCCACCCTATTAGTTTTTATCTCTATTACATCACCTCCCTCCCCTGCATACACATTTCTTCAAACCATGCCAAATAATAATCTAGCCTTAGAAAAGGAAAACATTCTTTGGCACTTTAATAACTTTTCTAACATTCATACAAACTCACGATAACAAACAGAATACTGACCCCAACCCTCCCCCCACTGCGGATCTCAAATGAAACTCAAATGAAGGATGCAAATTCCAAATACAAATTTCTAAAGTCTCAAGCAGAATGACACAGCAAGTGCTGTACAGTACACTGAAGCCTGAGAATAATGATGAAGTTGGTACTCGACGACCAGCCGTCAAGGTTACTTCTGCAGAAATAACTCCGTTTTTCCAACTCTAACTTCTGCTTTTACTTTTGTGCCTAGATGAGATATTTCCTAGAAGACCATCTGAGTTTTATGACATTGAAACACTCATAAAGGTAAGTGTGAGCACATTGATGGTTATCAAGGTAAGAACATGAGTTTGGAAAAAAAAAAGTGGTGGCAGAAGAGAGGATCACTACTGTCTTGTTTCCAGCCATCAACAAGAAACCAAATCAGCTGAGAGGCATCTTGGTGAGCAGCAGCCCCTTATCATATAACATAGTTGCCAAGGACAGCTGGTCCTCCACACTGTCACAGGGTAGGTCCCCTACTCTCACAAACTCTGGGTAGGAGCGAAGCAAGAGTTCCATAGCATCAGCTTGCTGGGGGTATATCTCTAAGCACTTGGGTTCTTCCAGATGATAAACACGGGAGTTTTCCACTGTGTAATAGAGAAACAAATGGCCTCCTTCACCCACCAGACGAGCTATTCCATCCTGAAGCATGTGCACTTCTGTTTCTGTTGTCAACTGGGCCCCCACGTTCACAGGTTCTCCAGCCTCCCAGCGAATTGGGAGCCCATAAACACTTAGTGCTCTCTCCCTATCACTCAACACAGGGGGCAGAGAATCGTGGATGAAGTCTTTAGCTCGCTGGTCAGCCACAGCATCGACAGGGGCAAAGTGTCCCAAGCGGGCAACCAGGACCCGCACCTTCTCCATGAATGCGGTTCTTCGCGGATCCTTAGAATCCGAATGCTGGGCCCCCATGTAATCCATGAAGTCTCGGGGCAGACCCCGACGAAACTCCACATTTTCCTCCATTGCAGCCTGCACTGCCAGAGGCAGTACAGCCTCCAGGAAGTCACCCCAAGTATTACGCTGGTATGTGGACAAGGTGAGGTGCAGAGAGTGGACTCCATCCTGGCATTCGGCTTGGTGAATGAAGCCCCGAGGAAAATAGAGCAGATCTCCAGGTTCCAGCACTGTCTGCAACACAGGTTCACCCAGATCGTCCTGGCTGAAGTTGGGACTGGATGTCAGGGCTAGTTCCTCAGTCGGAACCCGGGGTCGGTAGACACGCCAGAGTTTCCTGCCTTCCAACTGCAGCACAAAAGCTTCGATGTCGTCGTAGTGTGGAGCAAAGCCCTGCGAGTTGGGGGGCGTGAGATAAATGTTGGACCCTGCCATGCTTCCAAATTGCTCCTGGAGCACAGCCAAAAATTGCCACACGGTGGTCGAGAAAGCCTGCGGGCAGAGGAGGCGCAGGGAGCAGCCGGCTTGGTACAAGGACCACGCCGCGGCGGGCAGAGCGCGGCCGGGAGGGTTCAAGGTCTCTCGCCGCCCGCTGATGTAGCGTGCTGCGTCCAGGTGCTGTCCAAATTGCACCTCCTCGTTGCGCAGCATGGAGTCCAGGTCGGCGGTAGAGAAGAGACCCTGGTAGTAGGTGTGGTCCTGGCGCCGCACCAGCACCGCCTCCCGCTCCCACAGGCGCCGGTAGAAATGGTCGGGCGGCATGGGCGCGATGAGCCACTCAAAGAGGCGCGCAGCCCGCCGCCGGCTGCTGGGGATGCGGTTCAGCTCCGCCAGGATGCGCTGCAGCGGAGAGTCCCAGGGCACCTCCCCGCCCGTGCAGTCCCCCGGGGGTCCCGACAACGTCGCGGCAGCCGCGGATGGCGGGGCGGAGCACAGAAGGGCCGAGGTCTCCACCGCGCGGGCGGGCGCGGCGGGCACCTCCCCCAGGCGCGCGGGTGGCGCGGGGGCCGGCACCAAGCGCGCCGGCGGAGTCTGCGCCTCCCCCAGGCGCGCGGGCGGGGTCTGCAGGGAGCGGGTCGCCGGCGAGGCTTCCAGCAGCTCCGCAGGCCCGATGTGGCCGTAGGGCTCTCGCCGGACGGCGTCCGGGATGGCCGCCGCCCCGCCGGAGAGCGGGTCCCCGGGGTCGTCGACCGTCGACTCCACCCGCGAGTCTTCCGAGTCCTCGCTCGGCAGCGTCTGGGCCCTCAGCGCGGCCATGCGGGACGCGACGCTTCTCCTCAGCTGCCTCCGGATCTTCCTGGGCCTCAGCGGGAGGGCCAGGACCGACCCGCCGTGCGGCTGCGGCTGGCGCCGGCGCCGCAGCCGCCCGCGCCTCAGCAGCCCTGCGCTGGCCCTGAGCCCGTCCATGATCCGACGCTCTTCGGAGTCCGGCGGGATGTGCCGAGAAACCGGTTCGAGCCAAACCGTCTAGCTCAGGCCGCGGCTGCGGTGTACTCTGGGAGTGGGCGTGGTCTCCAGCCGCCTCCGGAGGCCACGCCCACTACTCTCTCCTCCTGGCGCTCCCGCTCATTCTAAGCCAGTGCTGCTTTACTTTAAGCGCCTGGATTCACAGTTGAGCGAAGTCCCTATCATTACGATTACTGTTGCACAGGGGGTGGTGAGGAGACAGTAGGCTCAAAACAAGGAGGGGTGGGAATTGTATGGGGACTATAACCAAGATGATAATGCATACATTGTGCAAAAATGAAAAATGATGTAAAAAATATATGGAATTTAAAAAAAAAGATTACTATTGCAGAAAGCAATTTAAAAATCAATCCTGACAAAGAAAGTTGGCTACTTAACTCTTGCTTTTCTGCATATTTTTGTATTCTCCAAAACGTCCTCATTTCTGAATAGCTTGTTCCCAGGCAACTTTGCACAGGCAAGTGCACAATTCTGTTTTCAAGGAATACCCCCTGCAAAGTTTGAGATTCCGGTCAAACCTGGGGACCACCCAGCCATTTTTACTCTGCAGATGATGACATTGATTGAAATCCCATCTAAGTTCCTCTTCCTAATTTCCCTGCATTCTTACTTAGCCACTGCCCTCTCTGAAAAAGAAGCTATGAACTTTTCAACTGCATTCTTGACATCTGCCCCTTCCCATCATCCTCTTTGGGATTTTGTTTTGTTAGCTACAATTTCTCTCTTCTATCTCACCTCCTCTGAATCTTGACTCTACCTCTTAAATTGGGGTCTCTCATTTAACAGGTACCACATAGACATGAAGATGAAATTGTTGAAAATAGCAAGTCCTTGTTATTGCTTTATGCATAAAGATTACTTGTCTTATAATTTAAAATAAATTCTCAGGAATAGAATTGCTGGGTCAAAGGACAGATAATTATGTTATTATTAATAGGTTTTACCAAACTCACTCCAAAAGAGTTTACAGTACTGCAAGCAATTCTGAGTATACTAGACTATGTGGCATCTGGAGCCTTTAGATGGTTCTGTCTGATTCTTCAGTCCTCTTCTCAGTCACACTCCGACCAAACACTTGCCAGATATTTTAAATGTTACCTCTACCTAGGTAGCATGTTTACCCTTTTTTTTTTTTATTACAAGGTGTATTATCGTTTTCAACTCCCCTACCACAAATAAGTATCTAATCCAAAATGTCAATAGCTGAGGTCTATTACAACTAGTCTTTTTAAATTTAATCTCTCTCCTGTGCCAATTTATAGCACAGGTAGTCACAAAAATTTAAGTGTGTTGGTGGGGACCATAACAAACAAGGCCATTTTGTGAACTACCCCCTTGCACAAAGTTAACTGGCAAGGGCCAGAGTAGGGGCTGAAACCAACCCATATTCTCCTCCTCCCAAATCCTGTGCCCTCGTCTAAGGTCGCCATGCTTGGAGGAAGGGACAGTGGAGGGAGCGCTTGCTTCCCTAATTGACATATAGGCTGCATGTGCTGGCAAACTCCCAATATAAGATCCCCTAGGGAAAGCTGAAGGAGAGGGTAGGTCAAGTATGTCATGGAGAGCTTTAATTGCCTTTTCAAAGAGAGTGGTTTTTAACAGAAAACAGATTCATCCTGCAGTGAACTAGGTGAATGACCTGAGCTTTGTTGCTCACAAAACTGAGGACACTGTGTTCAGGTAGAGAAAAGCTGTAAATTTGTCTTTTCCACATTCTCTACCTTTCTTCCCACTTTTCCCTATGACCTCATCTTTTTCTTTTCACAACATTTTGTGATTTCCTCAAAGAATGCTCTTGTTATGCTTTTTATTTACCTTGTGACAGGCAACTTTTGGAATCTGACTCATCTTTAATATCATTTTTCCTGTGGCTTTACTTAGTTCTCACTACAAAACAGGAATATGGTTTGTGGACAAGGAATAATGTCCTTATGTGTGATTAAGAAAAAAGGTAGACAAAATAAGTTATAGTGGGATGCATTTGGGGGGATATATATGTATGTGTCAATGTGTATGTGTTTATCCTTACATTATCCATATATTCCTACTACTGAAAAAAGTTTGGGAGTCTTTATGCCACAGTATTTAGCAGTGATCACCACTGGGTGGTGCGAGTCTGGGTAGATTTTCATTTGTTGCTCTGGGTCTTCTATATCATACATCTATAACTTATGCAATTTAAAATATAGTGTTTTTTAAACAACATAACTTCGCTTTTCCTATTCATCTCACTTTTCCTGATCTCTAGTCATTTCTTGCTCTTTTGTTATTTTGAATAAGTATAATCCCTTTTAAAAAAATCAAAGGATCTTGACATTAAGATAATAGTAGTTAATACTTGTTCACTAGAGAAGCTGCTGTAGGAAAAGATGTTGACTAAAGACAGATCCGTGCTTAAATCTACACAGAAAGATTTGAAGCCTCTCAGGAAATTGCCCCAAATTATCTCCCTCACCTAAATCCACTGTTAGTTATTCCTTTGGATTAGTCATTGCATTTCTCACTCATTCTTTATTTAAAATTCAAACACTGGGAGAGCATATTAGTTTGCTGCCGTAATAAAGTATCACAGACTAGGTAGTTAAAGAATAGAAATTTATTTTCTTCCAGTTCTGGAGGCTGGAAATCTGATAATGGGTGTTGGCAGGACTAGTTTCCGAGACCCTTCTCCTTTGTTACATATGGCTCTCTTTTCCCTGTTTTCATGTGGTCTTTCCTCTGTACAAGTTCGTATCCAAATTTCCTCTTCTTGTAAGGACATAAGTCATGTTAAATTAGAAGTCATTCTGGGGGGCCTCCCTGGTGGCACAGGTGGTTGAGTGCAGCACTCTGAAGCTGTCCACAGCCTCTGCAATACGAGTTAGTTAGATCCCAGCCAGCTGCGGAGATACCCACATGGCACGGAAGACCTCTGCTGTCTCACCCGCTGCTCCCCTCAGCAGTGTATTTCAGTTGATCTGCCTGTTCTGTTCCCCACTCCGTCTCTGGTGAATCCTCTCACCCTCCCGCACATCTGGCCTGTACCCCAGTTCTTGTATGCATAAATAAATAAATCTTTAAAAACAAAAAATAAAAAATGTGGTCCATATAGTTTACATATAGTTACTTTATATATAGTTACTTTAAAACCTTGTGTGTGTGTGTGTGTGTGTGTGTGTGTCTTCACAGTTGAATATCTAGAAAAATATATATCAAAAAAGACAAGGGTGCCTCTGGGAAAGGGGATTAATGGCAACAGAAGAACTTTCATGTTTTACTTTATACATTCTGAATTTCTTTGCTTGAGGCTTTAAGAATATAGACCACTACTGTAAATTTACATTTTAATTTTGAGACTACTAATTCTTACTAATTTGTAAGATTGTTTTACCAAATTACTACAAATCAGAGATCAACAAATTATAGACCTCAGGCCAAATTCAGCCCAGTTCCCGTTTTTATCTATCCCATAGACTAAGAGGGATTTTTATTTTCTTAATGGTTGAAAAAAAATCAAAAGAAGAATCATATTCTATGAGATGAGATTTATATGAAATTCAAAATTCAGTGCCCACACTTTCTTGGAACTTAGCCACACTCATTCATTATAAAACTGTCTGTGGCTGCTTCTATGCTACAACAGTAGCTTTAGACAGACTGTCTGAATTGCAAAGCCTAGATAATTACTGTTTGGCCCTTCACAGAAAAAGTCTGCCAAGTCCTGCAATACATCGTGTAGATGCTGTCTAGGATGTTACACTTCCAATTCTTGCTAACCTACTTTCTAAAAGAATTATGGATAGCTATGGCACAAAGAATTGTGAAAAGCTTTTAACTGACATCAAAAATGTTTTCAAGTTTCAATAGAAAATGAAAAATGTTTTCATCTACATAGTCCAGTATTTATGTATTGACATTTTAAATTAAAATTATTTTTTTAAAGATTTATTTTATTTATTTATGCATACAAGGCCAGAGGGGTAGGGAGTGAGAGGATTCACCAGAGACAGAGTGGGGAGCAGAACAGATGAACTGACTGAAATACACTGCTGAGGGGACCAGTTGGCAAGACAGGAGAGGTTTGCTATACCATGTGAGTTAGCTCCCAGGCCGGGCATCTAACTCGTGCTGATGTGGCTGCCAATAGTTTCATAGTGCTGAGACTTAACCCCTTGCACCACCAGGGAGGCCCTAAAATTAAAATTGATATCACTTTTAAATGTATCCAATGAATTTGAATACCACAATTCAATACCTACATCATCCATTTTTAATTTAATTTAATTTTTTTAAGGGAAGCCAGAGTCTTTATAGATTAATCTTGAAAGTGACAGCCCATTGCTTTTACCATACTTTTTTTTTAAAAAAGATTTATTTAGGGCAGAAGAGCTAAAAAGAAATTTCTCTTAAGAGGAAATGCAAATGGCCAACAGGCATATGAAAAAATGTTCAACATCAGTTGTAATCAGGGAAATGCAAATCAAAACTACAATGAGATACCATCTCACACCAGTGAGAATGGCACATATTAAAAAAACTAGCAACAACAAATGTTGGTGAGGATGTGGAGAAAAAGGAACTCTCCTGCACTGTTGGTGGGAGTGCAAACTGGTCCAACCACTATGGAGAGCTGTGTGGAGATTTCTGGACCTACTAAACATAGAGCTTCCATATGATCCAGCAATTCCACTCCTAGGTATTTACCCAGAGGACACAATTCCAAAGAGCACCTGCACCCCTATGTTTATAGCAGCACTATTTGCAATAGCTAAGATTTGGAAACAACTCAAATGCCCAAAAATAGATGACTGGATCAAGAAGATGTGGTACATATACATCATGGATTATTACTCAGCATTCAAAAAAGATAAACATGCAATTTGCAACAACATGGATGGTGCTGGAAGGGATCATGCTCAGCGAAATAAGGCAGAAAGAAAAAGAAAAATACAGGATGGTCTCACTCATAACAGGAATCTAGAAAACTTAAATAAGGGACCAGGAAAAAGAATAACTATAAGAAAGAAAATATCAAAATCAACAAATAACTATGAACAAGAGACACTCTATGGGGGGTGGGGGGTGGGGAGAGGAGGGATTGGGGTCAAAATAAGGGGGTTACAATTGTATGGGGAATATAAAAATAAAATTTAAATTAAAAAAATAAAAAAGATTTATTTATTTATGCATACAAGAACTGGGGTACAGGCCAGAGATGTGGGGAGTGAGAGGATTCACCAGAGACAGAGTGGGGAGCAGAACAGGCAGATCTACTGAAATACACTGCTGAGGGGAGCAGTGGGCGAGACAGGAGAGGTTTGTTGTCATGTGGGTTGCTCCCTGGCTGGCCAGGGATGGAACTCATGCTGCAGAGGCTGAGGATTACTTCATAGTGTGGTGCTTAACCCCTTGCACCACCAGGGAGGCCCACTTTATTTTTTTTTTAAGATTTATTTATTTATATAAGAACTGGGTACAAGTCAGAAGTGCGGGAGAGTGAGAGAATTCACAGAGACAGAGTGGGGAACAGAACAGGCAGACTGACTGAAATATACTGCTGAGGGGAGCAGCGGGGGAGACAGGAGAGGTCTGCTGTGCCATATGGGTTGCTCTCTGGCTGGCCAGGGATCGAACTCGTGCTGTAGAGGCTGTGGATTGATTCATAGTGTGATGCTTAACCCCTTGCACCACCAGGGAAGCCCTATAGAATGCATTTTACAGAACAATTGGTTAGCTTAATTTATAACATGTAAATATTTAGACATTTGGTATAGGGGCAACCATTTGTACTTTTGCCCTAAGCTGAGAATTCATGAGGATGGCAATCCCTCATATTATTCCATGAAATAATATTGGAACCTGGATTGAAATTAGAATTACCTAGACTCCTGGGGATGATTTAACCTAGGTACAAGCTCAAACCTGGCCCTCACTATATCAGTTTATTGAGTTAAAAAAATAGAGCTATATAGTCTTCACAGGGGCTGTTCACCCTGAGTGAATTCACCTCAGCAAATCCCATCAAAGGGTCTCTTTAATCATAGCTACAAGAGTGTCTAACAGTTTCTGCAACTCCAATGATCACCAGGCAGATGCCTAAGCTATGAGTGGGGAAATCAGGCATTATCCCCCCCAGCAGGCTCTGACTGGGGTTAGCGAGGCAAGGCTTGAAATCATGGATTCTGTTTTTTTATTTATTATATTATCTCACAGAGCAGTTGTAATAAATCATGGTTGAAGAGGCATTCTTTTTGGATCTGCCATTCACATGGGACCACAAGTTTAGCATCAGCACTCACATATTAATATTTCTCTGCAGCCTGTGAAACCCCGCACACCAAATCCCTGGTCACGGAGTTCAGTACTGGGCCTAAACACAAGAAGAAGAGGTTTCTCCTCACTTTTTAAACGTCCATGCAGTGCCTGGGATGAAAGGAATGAGATGGGGCCATTTGGATGTGATGACCAACATCTCTAGCTAAGTAAAAACACATGAAGAAGTTTTGTCCAGAGTCATTTCCTCTTCCCCGGAAGGAAAGGTGATTATTTTTCAGATGCACTCTTCTCTTGCTTCAAGACACAAACAGCAGCAGACCCAGTGACACCCTGTCTCTTCAATTGATATTGTATAATCTCTTTGTCATTACATTTATAAAGAAAAATCTATTTAACTGTACATCTGCTTTTTTAATGTGCATCATTTACACAGAGAGTTAAAGAAAATTGATATCACATTAGGTTCTACAGCATATTTTTCCATACCTATTCATCTGTTGTTTCTAATAACTTTTCACATAAATCTCTATGATGTTAAATGTTGGTACGGAAGTAAAAAATATAAAAAAATGCTGTAAGCTAACACTGTGCCAAACACACCTGACCCAAATTCTGCTTTTGGGCTAACAGTTTATTACTCCTGATAGACATCTCAGATGGTGATGTTCTAGAATATTGCCCACTTGCCTGAGCCTTGGCACTCTCAGCCTGTTCCCATATGCTGCCCAGGAAAAACCAAAGAAAAATTCCTCATAAAATTCAAAACATTCTCCTGTACCCCATTCATCTCTGTAAGACTCTGTAGCCTTCATCACTGACCCAATGAGGCCCAGACTGGATTTTGAAAGAGACTTGTACTTCTCATGCCTTTCAAGATCATCTGTCCTCTGAGAACCTCTGAGGGGTCAGATGTTAAATTTAAACCATTTCATTTCCCTTTACTTGCTGATAACTATCACCTCAGCTGTTTTTGGCCAAACATGTAAGTGTATAGAAGAAGTACAGTCAACTCTTTCCTGTAACTCAATAATGAATGATTAACGTGTTTTAGTTCTCTAACATATCCTTGATATCAGAAAAGAAAAATAGTTTCAGATTTATCTTATAGCTTTTCAATTCAGAAGCAAAAAACTTCACATTGATCATTTATCCATCAATAGCAATAGATTTTAAAGCTCTGGAAAGGAGTCTAGAGATAAGACTGAAGAAGTCAATGCCTTCATTGGAATACACTAGCCTCTCAACATCATACTGTTATCTGGAGTGTGTCACCCCCACAGGGTCATGAAGTTCCCTAAAGCCTCTAGATTTGAGATTCTCACAGGCAGTGAGTAGAACACATCAGACTTCTAGAAATATCTACAAAGACAAGGTGATGGAGAGAAACATGGTACACTAAAGTTCAAATTCCTTTCTGTTACTAATAACTACAGGACTCTGAAAATTCCGTTATCATTCTGGATTTTACTTTCATTTGTAAAATGGGAAAAGTAATAGCTATCTCAATGGCCTATTGCAGTGGTTCTCAACTTGGTTACATGTTAAAATTGCTTTTTAAAAATGTTGAAACCTGTGCCTCACCTCCCACAAATTGAGTCAGAATCTTCAAGGATGAGATCCATACATCAGTAGATTTTAAAAGCCTTTTAGGTCACTCTAATATGCTGTCAGGATTGAAGATCGTTAGTGAGGATTTAATGCAAAACAGTTCTTATTAGTTTCTAGTTATTCCCCAGTTTGTTTTGAATCAGCAATTGACTATACTTTTGACATGTTTTCTAAGACTGTGCCACTAGGTGTCAGTTTGACCATACAAGTTGGTTCCTGCAAGCTTCTGGTTTCCTGCTCAGAGTAACAACCACACTCCATCCCCACGACCATTTATTTGTTGAGTACCTGTCTCAGGCCAGCCACAGTGCTAATCGCTCTTAGAACATGTGATTTCTAAGTTTATAATAAGCAGGCAATCATGAGGATGCAGAGGTCAGAAAGATTCTGTGACTTGTATAGGGTGCACAAATGATAAAACTGATATTCCAGTTTCATTCATCCATTCACTTATTAAAAAATACTGAGCACTTACTATGCACAAGATACTGTGTTTGGTATTGGGGAACCATAGGAGAATATGATTTAGTCCTCATCTCTGGAGTTCATTTTTATCTTTCACTTGTAGATACATTTAAGAAGAAAAGATGGACATCTCCTTTTAAAGTTGCTTTTGGCCTCAGGTTTGTTATATCTTCTTTTTTAAAATATTTATTTATTTATGCATACAAGAGCTGGGGTACAAAGCCAGAGGTACGGGGGAATGGGGAAAGAGGATTCACCAGAGACAGAATGGGAAGCAGAACAGTCAGATCTACTGAAATACACTGCTGAGGGGAGCAGCGGGTAAGAGAGGAGAGGTCTGCGCTTGCCTTGTGGGTAGCTCCCTGGCCTGCCGGGAATTGAACTTGTCTTGCAGTGGCTGCTGACAACTTCATAATGCTGCAACTTAACCCCTTGTGCCACCAAGGAGGCCCTTAGTTATATTTTCTGAAGAACTGAAAAGTTATATTCTTAAAAGGGCAGACTGACTCTTAGGTAGAGTTTCCTAGAATAGCTGTTCCACTGGAATTGGCTGTATCCAATATAAAGAAAAAATTTTAGTTGAACCTACTTGATACCTAAGATGCTAGGAACCACATCTGGCCTGCTTTACTACTGCCTTATTTATTTGTGTATGTTCTCAGCAACCATTTATTAACATAGAGTGTATGTCTAATATTTAATCAACAAATGCTTACTAAATAAATGACTGCCTGGTACTCTATTAAATACTGTCCAAAAAGAGCCACAAGGGAAATGTTTAAAGACGTCTGCAACTCACTCTTGTCAGCATATCAGAATTTTCCTTCCAAAGGTGGTAGTTTGTTCTAAAATGCCCCACTGATTCATCTCTGAGGTGAGAAAATCTCACAGATCTTGGAGAAGGTTCTAAATGAGCCATAGAATTGCTATATTAACTAGATTTGATTGTGATTCCATAGTCTAATGGCTGTTCTGGAGTTTTTCCCAAATCACAAGGACAACAGATACACCTGTCTGAGTTGTCATTTACCAACCTGGACCAGAGGGGTTACCAGGTTTGGGTCAAACCTGTAGTCTATTTAATAGTCTTTTGTCTTGGAGGAAAGGTTTTTCAAGTAATGGTCCTTAAACTTGGTTATGAATCAGAATCACTTGGGAGAATCTTTTCAAAATAAAATATGGATCTCTGGGCCCTAATGAAATCCCTGAAACTAGGAGAGAACCTGGGATTCTGACACAGAACCAGGGTTGGAAAAATGGCTGGTTCACTCACGTATGGCTCTGTGATCCATAAACTTGCTCTTATCTTTTCTGTGTTCTGATATTCCGGATAATGTGTTCTGTATACTTATTACCTAGAGTTTGAAGTAGTATTCCTTTTTATCAGTCCTAATCTTAACTCTGCTGGAAGTTTGTAAATGACATTGAAATTCTAGGATTTGAGGATTTGAGCGATGAGTCCCTGTTGCTCGTATGCATGCTGTTTATGATACTGTAAGCTTAGCTCAGCTTTCCTCCAGAAGCATGTCTAACAGTCACATGCCTATTTCTTGAGATTTTTCTGGGTTTACAAGCAGCTCTGGTTTCATCAAGTGATCTCTTTTGCACCAAATAGACAACCTTTGTCCACTTTGTACAAATAGCAGAAAAATAATACCTCTTCCTGTGATGATTGTGACCTGGAATGGCTGTTGCTTAGGTCATTAGTACAGGTACTCACTTGTTGCAGGATTGGGTTAAAGTCCGGTTATGAGTCAGTCTGTTAGCTTTGGAGGTCACTGGGAGGGGAATATACTCTCACGTAAGACCTCAAAGGATAACAATATTCCTTTGAAGTAATAATCTAGATAGTTTGCAGAGCAGAGACCAGAGGAGGAAATGGGAAGGGGATGTGTATAGTAAAGAGTACAGGGAAATGAAATAGAGGAGAAAACCAGATTCATATACCAGTCAAATAAAAGAAAAAGAGTCTAGTTTAACCACGTCCTGAAAAAAATGGAGTAGGAACGCTACATTTTAGGGAGACCACATTGGGAAGATCATTTTAGAATCTCCAAATGACCCTTGATAAATTAGTGTAATCTTATACATGTGCAGAAGAGAGAAAAAGGAGAGAGAGATGGAGAAGTTATATTATCAGGTCATAGCCCAGAAATCTCTCTAGACAAAGTAGGCCTGGCCAGAATCTATACAGAAAACTTATTGGAACTTGATTGGAAATTCCTGATATGTCAGTGATGAGATTTTTGGTTGTAGTTGATACAGATCTCAACAATGACCCTGTTCTCAACTGGGATTATCAGAAGATAGATATCCAGGGACATCTATCTTGAGACCCACTCAAGATGAATATACTGTGACCTCTGACTCCAGCACATGAGCTCAAAGATGCTCTGGTTCCTATATGATCAACACTCAAAATAATAATAGCTTTTCCTGGCATTTCTTTTCATCAGGAGATTTCAAATATCTCACAAACCTCATCCCATGGGGAGCTGATTAAGCCACATCTCTGACATTCATCTTTTGCTTGCCTGTAAATTGATGACTGAGCTGGAAATAGAGTATGGGCCTCTGGATTCAAGGTCTCACACTCAACACCCACTCTCTCTTCACTACCCAGTCTTAAGCAGTTTGTGGTATTCCCACGGGCCATAGTTCTTTATAAGGGCCTATGTATCAGATCTGCCTGCCTCTTTGCTGTCATCACCTCCTACTGACTGCACTTCTGGTTTCCTGGTGTCATGGCAACTGGGCTGGGCCTTTGATGTCTGGGATGTGAGAATTATTGAAGAATCTCCAGGGATTCATCATGTCTTGTTATACTTCATCCCAATTTATACCTTCCCCCACAATCTCATGTCATCAAAGGGCTGTGTCCTCTGACTTAGTCTTCCTCCTTCTCAATGTCCATCCTCCCCTCAGCAGCAGAAGAGGAAGCCACAGACCAAGAGCTTGTGAGGTAGAAGGAAGGGGATGTAGGCCATGAACCTTGGCCCCAATAGAAAGAGGAGGAGAGGGACCTCCCTGGTGGCACAAGGTGTTAAGACGCAGCGGAGCAGTCCACATGGTGCAGCAGACCTCTCCTGTCTCACCCGCTGCTCCCCTCAGCAGTGTATTTCAGTCAATCTGCCTGTTCTGTTCCCCACTCTGTCTCTGGTGAATACACATACACACACACACACACACACACACCCCACACCTCTGGCCTATACTCCCATTCTTGTATGCATAAATAAATAAACCTTTAAAAAAAAAAAGAAAGAGGAGATTAGTAGGGTGAGCCTTTGCTTTCATCACTCATCTTGAGGGAGTTGACTTTTTTTAAATATAAAGATTTCTTTTTATTTATTTTGCATACAACAACTGGGGTGTAAGCCAGAGGGTGGGGGCAGTGAGAGGATTCACCAGAGATGGAGTGGGGAGCAGAACAGGAAGATCTACTTAAATACACTGCTGAGCGGAGCAGCAGGTAAGGCAGGAGAAGTCTGCTGCACCATGTGGGTTAGCTTCCTGGCCAGGGATCTAACTCATGCTGCAGTGACTGCCCAATAGCTTGATAGTACTGAGACTTCACCCCTTGCACCATCTGGGTGGCCCTGATTTTTTTTTAGATCGGGGGGAGAGGTGACTTAGTATAGACCCTTGACGGGGAAATTCACATCAGATTCTGAGGGGGGGAGTATGTGTGGGGCTACCACTAACCTAGTATTTTAATTTTCAGATCACGACGATTTCATTGAGTCAGAGAAAAATGAATGAGCTGCTCTTGTCCCCAATGTTAGCAACCCTAAATAGAATTTTTCCAAAGGAATGACCCTATGTTCAGAGTCTAACAGAGATAGAGACAGGCAGTGGGATTCCAAATTCATAGTGCAGGGATGGCCCTGCATGCACTGGTGGAGAGCTTTATTTAGTCATACTTTTCCACTGTGCTTTTACTTACTAATTACTATAACCACTACTGATTACTGTATGATAATTAGCACATGCCTTTTTTATAACTTTCGTAGCACCACCCCAACATAAATGATGGTGTAGGGTGGCAAGGCTGCTCCTGGAGACAACTCTGGACTCATTTTTTTATTTTTAAAGATTTATTTATTTATTTATTTATACAAGCACTGGGTACAGTCAGAAGCACGGGAGGGTGAGAGAATTCACCAGAGCCAGAGCAGGGAACAGAACAGGCAGACTGACGAAATACACTGCTGAGGGGAGCAGCGGGCGGCAGGAGAGGTCTGCGCTCCATGTGGGGCCCTCACCGGGCGGCCGGGGATCGAACCGGCACTGCAGAGGCTGCGGGCAGCTTTGCAACCCAGTGCTCAACCGCTGCACCACCGGGGAGGCCCTGGACTCATTTTTTCACTAAATATTTAGTGAACTACAGTGGGCCAGGACCTGTGCTAGGCAGCTGTAAGCAGGATGGATGTAGCCCTTGGCTTCACAATGCTGACATGCTGCAGGAAGGATAATCACTAAGTGCGCTTACACATGGGATGTTGTGTCCAAAGAGGAAGTGCATTGTATATAAGAGGGGAACCCAACCCAGTGGTGGCTGAAAGAGGGATATCAGGAGGTCCCACTATAATAAGTAACTTTGAAAGTTACTTTGAGATCTAGAGGACAAGTAGGACCTAACAAACAGAATCTAATTTAAGATAAACCTATACTATATTTATATGTTGTATACTGTATATTTATATACCATACATACACTATATACACTATATATATACACTATAGATTTATAATTTCCCCAGAACATAAAATTAACCCCAAAGCTGCCTCCTCATATTAACCCTCCAAGGTGACTCTCTGGGTATCCAGTGCCTTTGACTCTCTCATGTACAACGTGATGTTCCCTTGGGTAAGTGAAATTCTACACAAGTAGAAGATGTAATTATTGTATCCCACTAGATAGAGGATTCCAGGGAGGAAGATGGCACCAGGGAAATAGGCATGAAGATCAAGTTCTTCTCTTTCCACACTGAGATCCAATTCTCTATGCCCTTGGGATGGTATGGGTTTATGACAGGAAATACGTTTGTCTCCACTTGAACAACAACATCCAGTTCTTATCAGCGGCTGCACTGAGGAAGACACTGATGTCCTTTTGCAGGAAACTAACAGGAAAAGTAAAAAAAAGCCTACCACTAAATACACTTCCTGAGGGCAAAGTGAAATGGCAGCTACCCTGGCTGTGTCTAGGAAAGGGCTGAATAAATAAATACTCCATCCCTATTGTGCAGTCAGACTTCCTGGGGGCGAGTCCTCATCTCCTCACCCCTTCTTTCCTTCCTACCATCAGTCATCCAGCAGAGGAGCAGAGGTCTTCTCTGGCTACCCAAGGTATTGAAACTGTCGAGTCTTCTTTCTGTGAAACAGAGGAAGCAGACTTGGAAGGAGAGAAGACAAGAGTCACAGGAAGAGGAACTTGGTGTTGCCACACACCTCTTATTTGACCTCACAGAACTTTCCCAGCAACTTCTGCTTTGAACCTTTTTGTGCAGAGATCTGGTCATGTGGGAGAGGGTGGGGGAGGAACTTGTGGAAAGGGGGCCAGGCCTGGTGCACCTCAGAAAAACAGTGGGTCTGTTTAAATCACAGCTGCACAGGTGACTTGATGTGGAGGCAGAGGTGTAAACTGTCATTATCTGTGAGTTATTTCTTCAGCTCTTATCGTGTAGCACCTTAGCAGAAACTGCTAAAGAAGGTGACTCTGGATCAGGAAACTAACAGTTTCAGTGTCAGGGATCCTAAGACATTTTGCTTGTGAGGATGTTTTTTTCTTCTGTGTGAAGATAAAAGGAAAGAACATGGTAAAGAAAAGGAAGAATATGCGGTAGATGGGAGACATAAGGCAGGGGGAGGGGTGGAGAGAAAGAGAGAGAGAGGGGTGGGGAGAGAAGATTTGTGTAGATAGTCTCCTGGCCTGAAAAAAGCAGATGAAAGGAGATGCACACTTGGGCCTTGGGCCTTTCTCCCACCAAGTTTCAGATACTTATTAATCAGTGTAAACTCTAACACAATAAACCAATATGATTTCATGCATATAGAGGGGAAGTACTTCGTGGTTAAGTGGAAAATATGTGGGAATGGTTTCTGAAAGGCCATTTTAAGCAGCTTTCTAGTGAATTTCTCATTTACAGGTCTGAACCTTCTTTCTTCAATTTTCTGTCATCTACATTCACTGAGTAGAAATTATATTGGTCATTGAACAAACCCTGTTTGTTCCAGGGTTCTGGGTTATTCTTTCTGTCCCAACTGACATCTGCATTGAGCAGAGCCAGACGCATGACATTACAGGCTGCTCCAGTACCTCTGACTCCAATAAATACAGAGGGGGACCAAGCCAGGATGCTGCTTGGCCTGACCAAGGATCTGAGGGAGAATGGTTGCAGGGGAGGCCTTGGGCTGGGAAGGAGAGAATAAATCTGCAAGTTCCAGGACTAAGTCTCTGAACTTTTGTCTTTCTATAGTGCTTTTGATTTAAAGATCATCTATACTATAGGAATTTCCCCCTCCACAGGCTGCTCCCCCTCCCATATTTCTCATATAATAGCCATGGGTGAGCCCTGAGAAATGACTCACAGCCAAAATAATGGGATTTCCTTGATTACAGTTTCTCATTTTCTCTGGCTACAGGCCAGCGCTCCTCCCTTATAAGGAAGGCAGCTTCGACCCAGCCCTGCTGTGTCACTCCAACTTCTTAGTGATCTTTCTTTTGCATTGTAAACTGAACTCTCTTGCAACTTTCACATTGCAAAATTGCTCTTTCTTCAGTTGCTTGGGTCTTGGGTCTTAATATTCCCAATTTAGAAGTGGAAACCTCCTCTTGATGCCCTTATCCCATCCATAAAGTCTGAACAGGGTCTTCTCTTCTTTCGTCCCCAATGGGAGCCTGCAGTGTGACCAGCTTCTTTTGAAAGGAACAAAGGTATTCAGCCAAGTCCTTGCTCATTCCCCCTCTCTGAAACTTTCATGAAGCCAGGCTCATCATTTCTGCATATAGGAGGTGCTGTTATAATTAACCCACGTAGTTGGTTTGGGGCCTATCTTTCTTAGATGGGGCATATAGGAAATTTGACAGGATCATTGCTTTTTTGATCATATTTCATGAACACCAAATATGGAATTGTGGTCTGGCAAGTATAGGGTACATGTAGATAAATGAAACAAAATAATTGAAAATAAGACCATTCTGGAAAATTTATCATAATCATATATATCTGTGCAGTAGTTTGAAAAGGCAATGAAATATCATACACTCATATAATATCAATGATAACTAATGGTTACTGAGCACTTACTATGTGTCAGGTCCTAAATTATGTAAATTATCTCAATTATTCCTCATAAAAGGTTTCCTTCTAGGAGCTAGAAGGGAGAGAAAACCAGTCATTATATACATAATAATAATATTAATAGTAATAATAGTTATTATATGTAGCCAGTTATATAATATGTGCCAGGCTCTGAATTGAACATTTCACTCATGTTACCTTTAAATGAACCCCACATGTAGGTACTATTATTGTTATTATCCTAAGGTAGGCTGCTTCTAAAGCAGCTCCAGTGAAACCTTCCTAGTATGTATATATTTTTATAATCCCCTCTGCTTAAGAGAAGAGCTAATGGCTTGCTTATAAAAAATATAATGTGGCCAGCCTCCCTGGTGGCGCAAGGAGTTGGGACGCAACCTGTGGAACTGTCCACAGCCGCTGCAGCACGAGTTTGATCCCGGGCCAGGGAGCTACCCACATGGTGCTGTGGACCTCTCTTGACTCGCCCGCTGCCCCCCTCAGCAGTACATTTCAGTCAGTCCACCTTTTCTGTTCCCCGCTCTGTCTCTGGTTAATCCTCACAACCCCTGTACCTCTGGCCTGTACCCCAATTCTTGTATGCATAGATGAATGAATCTTTATATATATATATATATATATATATATATATATATATATGTAATGTGGCAAAAGTGATGGAATGTCACTTCTGGAATTTGATTACAAAAGACTGACTTCCGGGCCTCCCTGGTGGCACAGAGGTTAAAGTCTCAGCACTATCAAGCCATCACCAGCCACTGTAGCATGAGTTCAATTCCCCGCTAGGGAGCTAACCCACATGGCACAGCAGATCTCTCCTGTCTTGCCCACTGCTCCCCTCAGCAGTATATTTCAGTGGATCTTCCTGTTCTGCTACCCACTGTCTCTGGTGAATCCTCTCATTGCCTGCATATCTGGCCTACACTCCAGTTCTTGTATGTATACGTAAATAAAAAAAAATCTTTTGGGCCTCCCCGGTGGCGCAGTGGGTTGAGCACCACGCTGTGAAGCTGTCCACAGCCTTTGCAGCATGGGTTCGATTCCTGGCCCGCCAGGGAGAAACCCACATGGTACGGCAGACCTCTCCTGTTTCCCCTGCTGCTCCCTTCAGCAGTGTCTTTGGTCCGTCTGCCTGTTCTGCTCCCCGCTCTGTCTCTGGTGAATTCTCTCACCCTCCTGTGCCTCTGACTGTACCCCAGTTATTGTATAAATAAATAAATCTTAAAAAAAATCTTTTAAGAAAAAAAGACTGACTTCTGTCTTGGTAGCAGAAGTCTAGCTAGAGAAGAATTTCTCTTGCCCTCTCTCTTCCTCTGAGAAGATAGGCCACCATGTTTTGAACTGCCCTGTGAGAGACTTACAAGGCAAGATTCTGAGGGAGGTCTTTAGGCAATAATAGCTCAAGAGGATCTAAGGCCTTAATTTAAAGACTATGCACTACTGAATCCTGCCAACAACGACCCTGCTAGAAAGTAGATTCATCTCAACTGGTTTCTGGAAGACCTTCATTTTGAGATGACTTCAGTCTTGTGAGAGACCCAGAGAGAGATAGCCCAGCTAACTTACACCAGGATGTGACCCTCAAAAACTGAGATAGATCCTCCCTGGTGGCGCAGGCGGTTGAGCGCAGCACTGTGAAGCTGTCCACAGCCTCTGCAGCGGGGGTTCGATCCCCACCGGCCTTGGAGATACCCACATGGCACAGTACACTTCTCTTCTCTCATCTGCTGCTCCCCTCAGCAGTGTATTTCAGTCAGTCTGCCTGTTCTGTTCCCTGCTCTGTCTCTGGTGAATCCTCTCATCCTCCCGCACATCTGGCCTGTACACCGGTTCTTGTATGCATGAATAAATAAATCTTTAAAAAGAAAAGAAACTGAGATAGTCAACTGAGATTGTCTTAAACTACTGACTTTTGGGAGTAATTTATTATACAGTAATAGAAATATATAATACATATCCCACTTTGTGTGTGAAGAAACCGAAGCTCAGGGAGATGAATCAGCTTTCCCAGTGTCACCTAGCTAAGTCAATGATTAGTGAGTTCAAGTCTACTTTCTTATGAGATTCTGAGTGATTGGGGAATTGGAGTTCTAGGAGACATTCTACTCTCTGAAATCCTTGGAGTTCAGCCATGTTTCCAGGAAACTCTTTGTGTGTATATAAAACAGGGATGGACAAAAGTTAAATGGCACTAAGTGCTTTGAGTGGCCCACTCCCTGCTGCAGAAGAATGGCTGGTCCACCCTTAGATCTGGTGATAGTAACCAAGGGCTCCATTCAATAGCATAATGGCAGAGCTAAGAGCCGCAGCTCATCCATTTTACAAGCACTCAGGCCATCTACCTAGAATATACAAGATGAGTGGAAGGGTAGACACATTTTTCTTGAGGATGAAAATGCACACACTGAGTAATGAAAAGATACAGTATGCTATTCAAAAATCACACAAACCCTAGAATTGGAAGAAAACAAATGGTTCTGCCCCAAAGGACACCCTCATCCACTGACTTTTTTTTTTTTTTAAATCCCATCCATGAACAGAGCTTTGAACTTTGAAACCACACTGTTTTGTTTCAGCATTGACAGCACCTTGGCACTTCCCTGTGTTGGAAGCTCCCCAATATGGGATGGTAAAACATCTTTTCCCAGAGAGTCTCTCTTTGTTCATCCAGAGCTTCATGCCTATGGTCACCTTTATGAATCAACGAAGATATACTTGGCTGGCTGCATGGATCTGTCCTTCCTCGTCAGCTTTGCCCTGATGTCTGAATAGCAGCCTTTGAGGTCAAGGAGGATTTCCAGGTGGTAGTAGAGTAAAGGTCCCACAGGCTAAAGCTCTGTCCCTGTTTCCCTTTCAACCAGTGGCAGAGGCTGTACTTTGTTGGTGTGATTGTGCAACCTGGTTAAAGTCCACAGCCAGGGAGTGGGGGGCAGGACTCTAAGCTGGGTCAGCACTCTGATTGTGGCCTCTTGACTCTGTCTAGCTTTCCTTACCCTCCTCTGCAGCCCACATCCCACCTTGTCTGTCTGTCTGTCTGTCTGTCTGTTTCTCTCCCCCTTCCTCACTGATCCCCTTCATACCTGTCAGCATCTACCATCAGGGATCCCTAATTCAGGGAACCACTCTTTATCAAATATCTTGGCTTACCGCCAACAGCTAGCAGCAGGCAGTTCTGATGTATGGGGGTGATTTTCTTCTTTACCAGTGTTTGTGTCTCTAATTCATTTGGAATTGTGTGTAGAATTCAGGGGGAAATAAACAAACAAAAAGCCAAACAAACAAAGGAGGTTTTCCCTGGTGAGACTGCCTCCTGGGAACAAAACGGAAATGAAAGAAGACTTGGATTCTGCTCCTTTGAAAAGTGATATGATAAAAAGGGAGCGGGGGTAACAAATAAAAGAGCAAAATGTTTCATCAGTATACACTGAAGCCCAAGGCAAACCATACTACTCCTTAGATGTTGGGACAGCATTCTGCATCCTTCATTTCCATTTAATCAGGATTTAGAAAGGCTATTTTTGCCTTCAATATACCTGCTATCCTGGTCTTGCTCAAGTGACTGTAACAGATAGCATCTACACCACCTCCACAGTCAGCCACACAACACAAAACTGCAGACTCACAGACTCCAGTGTTCTTGCTTTCTAAGAGGGGACTGTGAGAGTGGTGGAGAAGCATATAACTCAGAAAGAAAAGAGAAGCTGGATGGAGAAATTATGTTATAAGATTACTTGTGCATACAAAATCAAAACATCAAGTATAAGCAATAACCTTTCCAGCACTGTTTGGGCTTCAGTAACATAACAGTCTTCTTCTGGATCAAAGAATGTTTCCTCAAGATTTTCTCTCTTCTTACTGGGTTGTTCATGTCTATTTTACATTTCTTGACTGGTTTTCACAGGGAATAGGAGTGGTAAAAGCATATATGAGCAAAACCAGTTCTGAATACTTTTATTGTTTTAGTGTATGAAATAGAATGGATAGCTGATCTTTGTAGCAATTTTTCTAGCTTTGTGATAGTAATTTTGTGCAGTTCCTTTACTTAGATGGCAAGTTCTCTTAGTGAGAGCTGGCCTAATTTTATGTTCTCTGTGGCACCTAGTCACTATGGCTGTGCAAAAGCCATTATTACCCAAAGTACCATAATAATGGCCAGGCCCTCCTATGACGTTATTATTTCCTATCTGCCAGGACATTAATTGCCTTCCTAACTTGCTCTAAAATTGGTAGGTAGGGCACACTGCCAAGACTAGAGAGGAAAAAAACTGCTGGTAATATATTAAAAGGCTCTAAAAGGACACACTGATACCTCCAGCTCACTGTGGCATCTTCACATTTGCATGTTACTTCATTTGTTATGGGATGTTTGCTCAGGCTTGCCTTTTGTCTTAGTTTCTATCTTATCATGGTCAATGTCCTAGCTTTCCTTTAACTAAATGATTCAGACATCCCTGAAGTTATTTTGGCTTTTCCACTTTCCTTTTAGAGGCTTTTTATGAGTCATTGAATTGAAGGGGAGGTTATTTCTAAATTGGAAGGTGAGGATAAGAGAAGGGGGAGGAAAGTTCCGGAAAATAACCAGGAAAAGACACCTTATTGTTATGTATAGTTACTGGAGAAATAATTTCCGCTTAGTTTGGTGATAGAGGTATGTAGTTTATTAAAATAACTAAAAATACAGGCTAGAAAATAGGTTATTTTTCTGGATAATGAATAATTTAGTCTTAGACTCCTTGGAATTTGTTTTGCAAAGAACAGAAGGGCTAATAGAAGAGATATGAAACAAAGTTAGCAGGAAGAAGAAAAGGCAAAGCATAAAACTTTCTTAGTCCAGAGTCTTGGTACCACAGGAAGTTCCCAAACATAAAGCAATGCTTGTGAGGGGAATACCTCCTTGACCTGTCCCAGTCCATTCCTGAATGTATGTTTCATGGCCCATGGGTGGAATTGTGAGGAAACTACATATAAATCTGATTTAGAAATTGGAAGAGTAATTAGGCCAGCATTTTGTTATGCAGGAGCAGGAAAAGTGGGTGGAAATGAAAAATGAAAAACAAAAAGCTAATGATGGGTATATTTCTAGGAGCACAAGAGTTTTTATAGCAACACCAGATTTTTCAAAAATGCCTACTGTGATTTGTACCCAAATGAATTTTTAAAAAATGCAATCATTTATTCTGGTGCATTGTGCCAATGTGAGAAAAGAACTGCAATTCATTCAATGGCTCTAATTTAGAGTGCTAAGAGAGGTTTAGAAAAAAGACAAGCATTTTAAGTATCTGACACACATCTAGTAGGGTTATTTAAGAACTGCTGAACATAAAAATCAAATTGGGTGGTGGGGAGAACGGAATTCTCAC
This sequence comes from Talpa europaea, assembly GCF_964194135.1. Taxonomy (NCBI): domain Eukaryota; kingdom Metazoa; phylum Chordata; class Mammalia; order Eulipotyphla; family Talpidae; genus Talpa; species Talpa europaea. The sequence goes on along the minus strand of NC_140075.1, from coordinate 99,350,118 downwards.
CACAAGGGTAAACCGTGCCCCATTTAGTCTCAACTAGCTGATGGCTGCATGGTCATTTCGCTGGAGCCAGTCGGGGGTGAACCTGGGAACTGGAGAACTCTCAACACGCCACTTCAGTTTATTAACGAGGCTTATAATTGCAACCGAAGACGAATGATTTCTACGGTTGTACTTTGCCCTTTAGCATGGAGATTTCTGGAAAGGACTTCAAGGAAACTGGGCACATTAGGTCTTCAAGAAAATAAAGGAGGAAATTTTCATTTCACATAAAAATAAGTTCCAGATCAGGGGATTTGGAAATACTTCTTAAACACAGCTCCTGATTGTTGGTGTTTTGTAACTACTACCTTATGAGTAAGCTAGCAGGGACTAGCCACTCTTTATAGGAAGCGACCTGGAAGAGGCGATGAGTTTTAAGAGTGAATTCTACAACAAAGCGCTAACCCTTCCCCAGTAACCTCGGAGTAGAGCTTCTGCCCCTTTCCAGCTCTCTACTCTGCAACCAAACTGTGCCCAGGCTTGAACCAACCGTGGCCGTCACAGCGCTTGCCAGTTTACTTAACAGACACTTTCAGCAGCCTATCAAAACTTCGAACTGACCAACCATCAACCAATTACAACTAAAGTTTTGTCAGGACGCGCCAGGTCCGGGCGGGGGCTAATACTGGGTCCAGGAAAAGGGGCGGTAGAGAAGCCATGACGGGGGGGGAAGCTGAACCAATCAGAGCAGAGAGTCGCTGCCCAGCATCCAATGGAGAGGGAGGAAGTCTGAAACAGGGCGGGCCTGTTGTCATGGGGGAGGTGGTGGTGCTCGGGGCGGCTGGCGGCCGAGGTAGAGGCAGTGGCTGTGGAGTTGGTCGTGGGCAGCGGCAGGTGAGTGCGGGCGAAGCGAGCTGAGTCCGGGGGGCCGTCGCGGGGCGGAACCTCCATCCCGGCGCTCCGGAGGCGGAGGCGGGCGGAAGGGGGCCCGGACTTCGGGCCGGGTCGGGCCGGGGCCAGGGCGGGGGCGGCGGCGAGTTCGCGCTGACTGGGCTGGTGGGAGACCGGCCCGGTGCCGGCCGCGGAGTCGCGCCGCCGAGGTGGACGGGGCTGGCCCCGGGCGGGCCCGGCTGGCGGCCCCGTGGGGCGTCTTGCTGCTCGGGCGTGGGGCGCGGAGGGCGACCTGTGTGTTCGGGGTAGCTCTCTGGGGAGACGGACGCGGCCGGGGTCCCGGAGAGGTGAAGGAATGACCCGGAGTGACCGTTGACGACCTGGTGCGAGGGCGCCCGGGGGTCCCCGGTGCAGCTTGGGTGCGAGGGAGACGGGGAACCCTGGGAGCGGCCCGAGCGGGGCGAGCTGGGGGGCCGGGGAACTGGGAGTGGCCGGGGTCGGGGCGAGAAGGGCGGCGGGAAGAGCGAGGGCGTCCCGGGTCTCCCGTGACAGGGAGCGGCCTGGGTCTGAGCGAGGGCGTCTGAGGAAGGGCCAGGAGGGCCTGGGGACCCCCCTGAGAAAGGCGGCCGACCCCGGGAGGAGGGCGCCCGCGGAGGTGAGGACCTGGGGTCTTGGGCGGGTGGGACCCGCGGAGACCAGAGTGGGGAGCAGCCGTGGCTGCTCGTCCGCCGCCGCTGGTCTGGGCTCGGAGACCCAAGACTTCACTGGGAGCTTTTGGGGGGTGGTGGGGGGTCTGAGACTCCCCAGGGGGCAAGAGAAAAACTCCTCCAGGAGTAGCTCAGGTTTGAGACTAGGGTAAGGGGCCAATTGGGAAGTGGAAATATCCTGGAGAGGAATCAAGCAAAATGACATCGGGTTGGGCCGGGGAGAAAGAATTTCCTTGCAGGAAGGCAGAGTGGGTAGGTGCAGTAGGGGGAGCGAGAAAGTTGCCCAGAAAGAGTAGGGTTCTTGTGGAAACTGGCCTGAATAGCAGATACGAAAAATTCAGTGGGGCCGTAATGGATTCTAAGGACTTCATAATGCCAAGATGCCATCTAGCACCAGGTGAAAGGCCCTAAAAGCGAGATGAAGTGAATTGCATTCTGGTGCTTTGGACATTTATTTTAGGAAGACTGCCTTGATGTTAGAAAATAAGGACAGCGACAGGATAGGCATTTGGAAAGGGAAAAGGGGAGGAATAGCTGAAGTAAAGGAGTAGGACCGCGGACCTGAGCAGAGTCAGGAAGAGATTACCACACCCTCGCCAAATTTATGTTTGAATTCTAGTTCCACCACTGCTGGGAGAATTTCACCTCTCTGTGCAAAAGTTTCCTCATTTGTATAGTAGGGATGTGATGGTTCTTAAGAGTTGTTTTTGACTTGAGTTAAAATTTGTGGACCTTTAGAGTAGTGACTGGCTCAGAGTAAGCACTGTGTACTGCGTGGTTAAATAGAAAGTAGGGTGACCTGGGGTTCCTCCCCCCGTTTATTGAGGTAGCATTGGTTCAGAATACTGCATATGATTTAGGGGACTAGGTTCACAGCTTCTCAGCTGTTACCATTTAAGCATCCATAGTGCTTTACTCTAGACCTTTGGACCCTCCCCCACCTTCCTCTACCAGACCTGAATTCTTTAATTAGTGGTTTGTAAGCTTTAGCTGGCATCAGAATCACCTGGAGGGCTGGTGAATGCTCATCCCACTTACAGTTTCTGATTGAGTAGGTATGGGGTGCGACTTGAGACTGCATTTCTCTCAGGTGATGCTTTTGTTAACAAACCACACTTTACAAACCACTTCCTTTAATGAAAACAGTAATAGTATAGCAACCTTAAAATACCTTTTCACATTGCTGGAGACAGGTAGGCAAATTGCCAAAAAGATCCTAATATAAGGAATATCCTGTTTTAAGCCTTTCTTTTTCAAACTGTGGCTCATGTTTGATTAATTTATAGTATCAGTTACCACCAGCATTGTGAATAAAGAGAATAGAACAGAACTGACTGGTGGTGCACTAGGTAAGGAGAAGTGTTGTTTTGGGAAAGTTTTCTCATACATGTGTGTACTTACAGTCAAAGAGTTTGAAAAACTTTTGAGCCTGTAACACAGCAAAAGCAGTCTTTTAGTAGGGAAAGCAAGGGACTGGGTTTATTTATTTATTTTTCCCCATGGTAATTCTTTCTCAGGTGGTGCTAGGTCTATTAAATTTCTTCAATTTCTGATTTGGTTTCTTTCATGTTTGCCTTATCACATATTTTGTGGTGCCTCATTTTAGATATAGCGAATCATTGGCCTGAAAAAGGGAATTCGAGGCAAAGAAATGAACTTGAGTGGTGTTTCTAATATGCTACACTTTTGTTTTACTTGTGCCTTCTTGTGTACCCTTGTATACCCCATACTGTAAAGCATTGTCTGTCAATAACCTAATTATACACAGTTTATTGGCTGTAAATAACTGACTCCGAAACAGACTGGTTTGAGAACATTTCATGTACAGAAAATAAGTAAAAACCCAATTAGACACATTTTAAAAAAAGATATTTTGTTTTTAGAAAGTAATTTTGAAGCTTTTCATGGCCTTGCACTAATATAACACATACTACAAAAGCATTTTTAAAGGAACCAGATTAAATTGTGTTTTAGATTTATAGATTTTTTTTTGAAGAGGGGAGAAATGATGATAATACTTGATGATAAAATGCACCAGGGATAGATGCATAACAACTAAGTAAACAGTTTATTAAGCCGGAGCTTTTGTTTTGGTGTTTTTCTCCCTTGAGAGTGAACTGGATGTGGTATATATTGTAAATTTAACTTGTTTGAAGGGCCTAAATGTAGTCTGTGACATTAAATTGTATTGAGAATATGTCTATTTTGTGCTGCTCTTGGTTTAATTTCTATTGAAAATTAGATGGGTTATGTTTAGAAAGAGTTGATTTATGTCTTATTTTTATGGGTATAAGAACAGAGAAAGCAGTATTGAAAGTTGAAAGATTCTTGTAGCTCTCTTTAAAATCTTTAATCCAGGAGATTTATATAACCCTTTCATTAATGTTTCATGGAACTGTGAATAAGCTATTGGTTTAGCTTTGCATCAGAATTTTTAGATAATTTTTTTCTCTCTCTGAAATCAGTTTCAGCTGTTTCAAATTTTTATATTTTGTTAGCATTTTTATTTTTGACTGGAAGATTGCAAAACATATTCATTGCATGTTTGAGTTGAAAAACATAAGCACCCTTTTCACAAAACAAATTTATTAATCTTTGGCGACAAAGGTTCTGCAGATGAAGGTTTTTGAATTTCGTGCGTTGACTTAAAGTGAATATCCTTGTCACCAAAATGGATTTTCTTTAGAATAGTGTACATTTGGTGGGCACTTTTGTATAGATATTTTAATTTTTCACCAACTGATGGAGGAATGTTGAATCTTAATACTTGAGTGTGAGAAAAATATATAAGGTCATGCTTCATAATTGTGAACATTGTCCAGTTTGATTACTTACTTGCTTTTTAATAAATGGACTTTATTCAGTTGACTTGTTATTCACCCATAATTTAATCATACTTATCTATGAATAGCTCTGATTGCTCAACTCCTTTTACTGTGAGATTTGTTAATCTGTAGTTGAATAACTGGTGGCTTTTAAATCCCAAAAGAACTGTGCATTCCTAACTGTACAGTTGAGACTCAATTTTACATAAATTTATTCAGGTAAATGATTTTAAAAATTGGAAGTTCAATTAACACTGGTTAATTAAGTTTATTTTTAAATTTCAGTAGATTTGTCTTCATTTATAAATAGCTTCTCATTTGCTTTCTTTGCTTCTTGCCCTGTAGCTGCCCATTCAGTGTATCCTAATGGAAATGTTGGTGCCTGAAAATATAGTTCTGTAAAAGTACAAAACCTCTATGTCAGGTTTTTAGTTTACTGGGAGAATTCCTTTATTAGGAAAAGTTCTTTTGGTAAACTTAATCACTGAAAAAAAGCTTTTATTTAAGAGTACTTGAAAAACTACATTTTATTTTGGACTTGCCAAAACACATCCATTTTGTTTAATATATTTTGACTTCTATGAAATGTATCTTGAGGTCTGCCAATTTCAGCATTCTAGTATATGTTTCCTTGATAGGCCTACAAAAAAAGGAAACTGCTCATTGAATAAAAAACTTTTTTAATCTTGAATTTATGTTAAATCTTTTACTTGCAAAGAAATTTTGTTTTAGTAAAATATAACATCATTTTGTTTTAGCATCATTATTAAAGGCTTGCGATTATACTATTATATAAACGAGGTTATTTGTTCAGATGTGAGACATAGACTGGGTTGTCATTAAATACTAGGTATTTGCTGTTTATTTTTGAGAATGTAAGTATGAACTTGGAAATCATGGGGCAAAAGGAGATTTGAAACTAAAGGAGAATGAGAATACTGGCATGTGTTTAAGGAGGAGTCTGGAGGATCTGCAGGAAGTATGTCTAGAGGAGTGAGCAGTTCTTGGCAGTTTTCCTAGAGTGACATATGTAAAGGAGGATGATCCTATTTGCAACATTCTCCCAGGAACATATTTTTCATTTTGTGCTGTTTCCACCGCTTGCTATTTTCTTCCAGTCAGGAAAGCATGTCAGACTGAAAAGTGCCATTTCTAGAGAATAGGAGCCTAAGCGGGACCATGTGGACCTAGAAAAAGGCTGGGACTTGTCTCTGCTTCTGTAGCTTTTGGGAGTAGCAAAAGCAATCATAACTAAGCCAGGCCTTCCTATTTGTCCTTTCCAGTGGAATCTGGATTAAACAGCAGGGGAGAGTCCCAGTTATCTTAAATGCATTAACCAAGGAGCTGCTATATTTGTAATTAAGGTTGAGTGACTTTCCCTTTTCGTCACTAAAACTGTTTCACCCACTTGCTTACTGATATCTGTATTTATTTATTTATTTATTTATTTATTTATTTATGCATACATGCACTGGGTACAGTCAGAAGCGCGGGAAGGTGACAGAATTCACCAGAGCCAGAGCAGGGAGCAGAGCAGGCAGAAGGACCGAAGTACACTGCTCAGGGGAGCAGCGGGCGGCAGGAGAGGTCTGTGCGCCATGTGGGACCCTCCTCTGGTGGCCGGGGAGCAGCTGGGGATCGAACCGGCGCTGCAGAGGCTGCAGGCAGCTTCACAACCCAGCGCTCAACCGCTGCGCCACTGGGGAGGCCCTGATATCTGTATTCTAATCACAATGAACGTCTTGAATTCTCTGATTAGACAGCAAAATCTTAATTGTGGTAACTTGTACATATAGTTAACTGGGAAAATGAGTATTGTCAGATTTTTTTCCCGTTTGGTTAGGGTAGAAGGTAAGCGATCAATTTCAGATTACTAAGGGAAGTGGAACTGAAAACTGTAGAACACTGCTTGACTCCTGAATAAAGGCAAAGTCAGGGAAGCCAGAACACAGAAAAAAGCAAAACTCCTAGATTTATTTAAGATTCAACTTGGGGGCCTCCCCGGTGGCGCAGCGGTTGAGCACTGGGTTGCGAAGCTGCCCACAGCCTCTGCAGCACCGGTTCGATCCCTGGCTGCTCCCCGGCCACCGGAGGAGGGTCCCACATGGTGCGCAGACCTCTCCTGCGGCCCGCTGCTCCCCTCAGCTGTGTACTTCGGTCTTTCTGCCTGCTCTGCTCCCCGCTCTGGCTCTGGTGAATTCTCTCACCCTCCCGCGCTTCTGACTGTACCCAGTGCATGTATAAACAAACAAATAAATAAATAAAACATGCCTTTAAAAAAAAAAAAAGATTCAACTTGGTTAACCTTTAATCTTAGGTTTATTGGACATTTGTGTATCTTCTCGGGGGAAATGTCTATTCATATCCCTTGCCAACTTGAAAAATTTGGTTGCCTTTTATTATTGAGATATGAGTTACAAAAAATCTGTGTGTTCTGGATACAAGTCCCTTATCAAATACATGATTTACAAATATGTTCTTCCAATATGTGGGTTGTGTTTTCACTCTCTTGATGGTGTTCTTTGAAGCACAAAAGTGTTTTCATTTTGATGAAATCCAACTTTTATTTTGCTTGTGTGTTTGATAAAATATTTAAGAAAGCATTTCCTAATCCAAGGCCATAAATATGTATGTCTATGTTTTCTTCCAAGAATTATAGTTTTAGCTTTTACATTTAGATCTGTGATCCATTTTGAGTTAATTTTTGCGTACAGTGTGTAGAAGGGGCCCACATTAATTCTTTTGCATATGGAATCCAGTTGTCCCAGCAACCTTTGTTGAGACTCTAACGTTTGTATATTTTTATAAAAAGTTTAATAAAATTTTATGCTTTCTTACTATTTCTTCCAAATAGTAAGTAGTAATTTGTTGGCCTTTGGTCTAACGTGACAATTGGGGTCACAGTGCTGAGGGAAGCAATTTAGAGTTGCAAGAAGGGGCTGTAAATGACCCACTGATTTAAATATATAATTGCATAATTTCATCCTGACATTACTTTATGTTTGAATATTAAATGAAGTGCAGCTGCCATTTTTCTGTCGCTGGGCAGTCCTATATCCCTTGTTCCATGGAAGTTTCAGTATTGGAACGTTTAATGAAAAGCAGGGTCAAATGTTTAAGCATGTGACTTGACAGAAGAAACAAATTCTATTATACCCCTTCTTTTCTCCCTGTCTCTTCTCACTTTTTCCTCTTTAACTCACCTGTTTCCTTTTAAGAAGAGCCTTCCTTTCGATTTTTACACATACCCTTTTTATGGAGGAAGATCAAATACTAAGGCTTGCTTTTTTAATTTTTTTAAAGATGTATTGATTGATTGATTGATTGATACATACATACAAGCACTGGGTACAATCAGAAGCGCAGGAGGGCGAGAGAATTCACCAGAGCCAGAGCGGGGAGCACAGCAGGCAGAAGGACCAAAGTACACTGCTGAGGGGAGCAGTGGGCAGCAGGAGAGGTCTGCGCGCCATGTGGGATCCTCCTCAGATGGCCAGGGAGCAGCCAAGGATCGAACCAGCGCTGCAGAGGCTGCGGGCAGCCTCACAATCCAGCGCTCAACCACCGCGCCGCAGGGGAGGCCCCCCTTTTTTTTTAAAGATTTATTTATGCATACAAGCACTCGGATACAGGGCCAGAGGTGTGGGGGGAGGGTGAAAGGATTCACCAGAGACAGAGTGGGGAACAAAACAGGCAGACTGACTGAAATATACTGCTGAGGGGAGCAGCAGGAGAGTCAGGAGAGGTCTGCTGCACCATGTGGGTGTCTCCCTGGCTGGGGATTGAACTCATGCTGCAGTGGCTGCAGATAGCTTTATAGGTTGCGTCTTTAACCCCTTGCCACCAGGGAGGCCCTAAGGCTTGCTTTTTTAAGTTGAAGTTTCAAGTAATTGTTCTGTAGTGATGTTTAAAAACATTATAGAGAAAAATTTTAAGGATATTTATTAACCTTATAAATTTAAGATCCAGAATTAACATTATTAATATCAAACTTTTCTTTTCCATGTAATCCCAATTGAAGGTTAGAAATAACATGGTATTTTCCTCTTTGTTTAAAAAAAAAAAATAGCAAGAATGTACTTACTGGGCCTCCCCGGTGGTGTAGCAGTTGAGTGCTGGGCTGCGAAGCTGCCTGCAGCCTCTACAGATCCGGTTTGATCCCCGGCCACCTGGTGAGGGTCCCACATAGCGTGCACACCTCTCCTGCCGCCCGCTGCTCCCCTGAGCAATGTATTTCATTTGTCTGTCTGTTCTGCTCCCTGCTCTGGCTCTCATGAATTCTCTCACCCTCCCTCGCTTCTGACTGTACCCAGTGCCTGTATAAATAAATAAATAAATAAATCCTTTTTTTAAAAAAAAAGAATATAGTTACTTTACAACTTGTAGGGTTTACTTAGCATTTTGAAACAAATTTATTCTTTGTTTATAGAACATTTGACTCTAAATTGGTCTTTTAATTTTTTCCCCCCTATGTTTCTAATAGATGTTAATTCTTTCTTGAAACTCTTAGGAGCTAAAGGAAACATATACATCTTTTACAAAGTATTTGAATTTTTTGTGTCTTCTCAATTTGTAGAGATCTGCTTCTCTTTAGGATATGAGGCCAGACTTTGCCAAGTAAGAACTAATTTTCTGGGAAATCAGGTTGCTGGCTTGACTTCTTGCTGTGCCTTTCCCTTCTTTTGTTGCTTTGTAAAAGAGCTGAGCTCAGTCCTGTGGAAAATCACCAGATCATCTAATTATTTTCTCTAGCTCAAATTAAACATGATTGGTATATATTAGCACAGTACTCAATTCTGTAACTTTGTCTAGCATATCCTGAAGGACTTTGACTTCATTTGATAAAGTTGGCTCTTCATATCTGAAATAATATGAATGGTGTGTTCCTTAATGAATGCTCTTATTCCTTTGGTCTTTTTTTCTCCTTCAGTAGACCTAGTTAGTGAGGGGTATCACTTGTGTTCTTCCAACAAATCCCAAACACTTGTGAGATATGATAGGTTTTATGTTGGCCCCTAGTTCTTTATTTTTTTTTAATCCTCATGAATATTTTTACTATATAAATTAATTCAGAACTTGTTTTTTCACATGCATTTTGCTGTCATAGTTAATTGAAAACAAAATTTAGCTGGGTACATGAATATATGGATAAATGGATATATCATTTATATGACCATTTTCCATAATGTTTATATTTAGATTGTTTAAATTTCCAATTACTAAATACTGAGAGACATAAATATTTTTATACATTTTCTTGTTCTTAAGGTAGATTCCTGTAAGTGGAATTATCAAGTCAAGGTATACATTTTTTTAGGACTCTCAAGAGAGCAAAACATACCACATAGAAAAATTGTACTAATTTGCATTCTATTACCAATGTGTGAAATTGAGAGACATGTATCTTTGCCTGTAGTGATATCATTTTAAAAAATTTGCTAATTTGATAAGGAATAAATAGTAACTGGCTTCTGAAATTTTTATTGTATGATCACCTGTGACATTTTGAATGATTATTAACCTTTAAGTTTTCCTTAAGTGATGTTCCTTTGTCCATTTTTCTCTTGAGTGGTCCCTCATTTTTAAGTGGGATTAAGGAATGGATATAGGGCCTCCCCGGTGGCACAGCGGTTGAGTGCTGGGTTGGGAAGCTGCCCGAGGCCTCTGCGGCGCTGGTTCGATCCCCGGCTGCTCCCCGGCCACCGGAGGAGGGTCCCACATGGCGCGCAGACCTCTCCTGCCGCTCGCTGCTCCCCTCAGCAGTGTACTTTGGTCCTTCTGCCTGCTCTGCTCCCCGCTCTGGCTCTGGTGAATTCTCTCACCCTCCCGGGCTTCTCACTGTACCCAGCGCATGTATAAACAAACAAACAAATAAAATAAATAAATAAATAGAACATGCCTCTATAAAAAAAAAAAAAGGAATGGATATATTCATAGCTGTGACTTAATTTACGTAAATGACCAGCAAAAAGTTGTTTTTCGTTCCCTTCAATTTAGTTTTGCCTTCCCTCGCCACAGTTACTTTCTGATTTTGCCTGTTCTTGGATTTTATATAAATGAAATAATTCTTTAGGTACTCTTTTTATCTGACATTTTAATTCCTGTTTTTAAGATTCATTTGTTTGTGTACATTTAGGTTTTTTTTTTTTAATTAAGGAAACAAACCATAATCAGAAAATTGCAGTAATAGTATGCCCTTATAAATATGATCCTGATAAGGCAATCGCTAAACCACACTTAAGTATTCAATTTGCCGTAAGTACACTTGGAGCTCCCGAAGACCTCATTTCCATCACAGTAGCCATTTTAAACTAGTTTCATTTCTGTACATGGGTACTTTCTGGAGAGAAAACTTAGGATGAACATGCAATGAGAATGCATAAGAAAAGACTATATTCAGGGCCTCCCTGGTGGCGCAAGGGGTTAAGTCTCAGCACTATGAAGCTATCAGCAGCCACTGCAACATGAGTTCCAGCTCTGGCAGACCAGGTTGCTGACCCACATGGCACAACAGACCTCTCCTGTCTTGCATGCTGTAACAGACCTCTCCTGTCTTTTACGCTGCTCCCTTCAGCAGTGTCTTTAAGTATATCTGCCTATTCTGCTCCCCACTCTGTCTTTGGTGAATCCTCTCACCGCCCCCACACTTCTGGCCCCCACACCCCAGCTCTTGTATGCAAATCTTTTAAAAAAATTTATTTATTTTTTTTAATAGAGGCATGTTTTATTTATTTATTTGTTTGTTTGTTTTGTTTATACATGCACTGGGTACAGTCAGAAGCGCAGGAGGTGAGAGAATTCACGAGAGCCAGAGCAGGATGCAGAGCAGGCAGAAGGACCGAAGTACACTGCTGAGGGGAGCAGCGGGCGGCAGGAGAGGTCTGCGCACCATGTGGGACCCTCCTCCGGTGGCCGGGGAGCAGCCGGGGATCGAACCGGCGCCGCAGAGGCCTCGGGCAGCTTCGCAACCCAGCGCTCAACCGCTGCGCCACCGGGGAGGCCCCTTTTAAAAAAATTTTAAAAAAATTTAAAGAGGGCCTCCCCGGTGGCGCAGCGGTTGAGCGCTGGGTTGCGAGGCTGCCCGCGGCGTCTGTGGCGCCGGTTCGATCCCCGGCTGCTCCCCGGCCACCGGAGGAGGATCCCACATGGTGCGCAGACCTCTCCTGCCGCCCGCTGCTCCCCTCAGCAGTGTACTTCGGTCCTTCTGCCTGCTCTGCTCCCCGCTCTGGCTCTGGTGAAATCTCTCACCCTCCCGCACTTCTGACTGTACCCAGTGCTTGTATAAATAAATAAATAAATAAATCTTTAAAAAAAAAAAAAAACTGTGTTGTCTTTAAATAAAAAAATTTAAAGAAAAATTCAGTATATGCAAATATATTTAAGAGTTTTATAGGAAATATTAATAAAACTCGGATTTATTTGACTCTTAAAAGCACCAATTTAAAAATTCCTCAAAAGTTTATATTCTGTCAAGAAAACTCAGATGAGTTAATAAACAAGTTTATTTTCAGATAAAAATTATCTTCAACAGGGATTGTTTAAAATGTACAATTTGAAGAAAATAAAGATGAGACATGGTTATTGAATAGTAAATTCTACATCATTGTAGGTAACAGGTAATGTCCTACCTAGGGGCACAGTATTTCATCTTTTTTTTTTTTTTAAGGTTTATTTATTTATGCATACAAGAGCTGGGGCACAGGCCAGAGATGCGGGGGGTGGGATGAAAGGATCCACCAGAGATAGAGTGGGGAACACAACAGGCAGACTGACTGAAACACACTGCTGAGGAGAGCAGCAGGGCAAGACAGGAGAGGTCTGCCTTACCACGTGGGTTTCTCCCTGGCCGAGTAGGGATCGAACTTGTGCTGCAGCAGCTGCGGATTGCTCCATGGTGTGGTGCTTAACCCCTTGCGCCATCAGGGAGGCCCACCGTATTTCATCTTATGAACACTTTACGTTTTTTCATTCTCTTGTTAATAGACTTTTGTGTTTTATGAATAAGGCTGTTGTAGACATTCTTGTACAAATCCTTTCTTCTCTCCTGGTGGAATATCAAGGAGTGGAAATGTTGAGTTAAAGGGCAGATGTTTAATCTACTTTATAAGAAATTGCCAAGTAGTTCTTCTCTAGTAGTGTATGAGATCCAGTGGTTTCATATTCAGGCCACTACTTGGGTGTCTTTGATTTTAGCTATTTTAGTGGGCATGTAGTAATAATTTAGAGTGGTTTAATTTGCATTTTTGAGATGACTAAATAAGTTGAACACTTACTCTTTTTTGTTAGGATCTTTGACAAAGGCAAATTTGCAGTTGACAGTAAATGTCTTAATAAAAGATTAAGTATGCTTTATTACTATGTATGGATCTAGATTTATTTTGATTTGTGAGATTAATTTGTATTTAAAGTAAAATAAAAACATTTCAAGTATAAACTTTTCAGAAGTTCCATATTGTAGTGACAATTCATATAGAGTTTCTGGAGTTAGTTGATACTAGATATTAATATTAGTGAGAACTTAGATAACTAAATGATTCAAAAGGAATATGTTGGGGTATGTTTTGTGGAAGCACTTTTTGACTTTGGTGTATTCAGTTATTGATTCAGGAGCATTATAATTGCATAATCTGGCTAGGAATCTTCTGTATTTGAGCTGCATGTGAGAACTGATATTCTAGTAAAGGTATTATCAGGTAATAAAAATACTAGCAGCAGTTAATGCTCACTGTATGCCAGTATTGTTCTAAGAGCTTTACATACACTAATTTAATTCTCATGATAATCCCCATTTGGGTAGGTACTATTATCCTGATTTTTCAGTTGAAGTATGTGAATCACAGAGGTTAAACAATTTGCCCAAAACATTGTGTAAGTAGTGCACTGGGATTCAAACCTAGATAGTGTGACTCCAGAGCTCATACAAACCTCCAGGGATAAAGTGATTAAACACAATCAATTTTGTTTTCTTTATATGTGTGGTAGTGCTGGCCAAAGTTTAGATAGAAATTTCCAGGTTTGCAAATGGACTCTAACCAATCTGTCTGTCTTCATTGTCTGTACTCCTGTCGTGTATCCTATGGGGTAATTTTTGGAAAACTTTTATCTGAATTAGCAGATGGTGGACAACCCTAGAGATTGAGATTGAGTGCTTTCCTAGAGAAGATAAAGTATCTCTCTGTATACCTTAATTGAGTCTTGGAATTGTAGCAACTACTTCAGACAGTCTTCAGCAATGTTTGTTTAACTACTCTTTGTGAAAATCTCTAAATGTAAATGTTTAACATCCTCTGGAAACAAACTGAGATATGAGGTTGATGGAACTTGTGCCTGAAAAACACTGGGCCTAGTAATTTGTGCTTCCTAAATACTTGATATTTGTAGATACTTTTGATGTGTTGACACAAGAGTCACAGATCTTAAAATTCTTTCTGAATCCCCGCTTACTGAAACCATGGAACTCTGTCATTAGTTTGAATTTAGATAAGTTTAATCTTTGTGGGGCAGACTAGATTTTGGGACCAGTTGCCTTGAAAAGAAGGTCTGGGAATAGCAGGAAATGAAAATATGTATTGGCTATTTCTTTTACCATACCTTTTGTGGCTTCTGCCACAGTGGTATCATTGTTGATATCATGGGTGATGTAAAGAAGTTGTGGTGGATGGGAAGTGTTTTGTTTGTATTGAATGAGAGAATGAAAAATCTTGAATAAATAAATAATTTTTGAGTTTAATTCCTGTGCTGCCACACTCCGATTTCATCAAATGTTTTAACTTCTGGTTTTTGTTTCTTCTTTTATAACATGATGATATTGAACTGGATGAACTTTAAAGGTTTTTTGATGCTGAAATACTTCTAAATATATGGATAATAGAATTTTATATAGAAATAAGTAGGAACAACACTATTGAGTAGCATCCATTCCTCACTTAATCTCAGTGAGATTCTTAAATTTGATGACATGTTTCTGTATGCTTGTGAGCCTGTGTTTATGTTCTCTGTGAACTTATCCCTGAACCAGTACTACATTGTTTTTAGTCACGCTAACTTTGTTATAAATTTAAATACCTGGGGGCCTCCCCGGTGGCGCAGCCGTTGAGCACTGGGTTGCGAAGCTGTCCGCAGCCTCTGCAGCGCCGGTTCGATCCCCGGCTGCTCCCCGGCCACTGGAGGAGGGTCCCACATGGTGCGCAGACCTCACCTGCCACCCGCTGCTCCCCTCAGCAGTGTACTTCGGTCCTTCTGCCTGCTCTGCTCCCCACTCTGGCTCTGGTGAATTCTCTCACCCTCCCGCGCTTCTGACTGTACCCAGTGCTTGTATAAATAAATAAATAAATCTTAAAAAAAAAAATGCTATTTCTAAAAAAAAAAAAAATTTAAATACCTAGTATGATAAACCCCTGCCCACCTCACCTCAATTTCTTGAAAATTATCCTGATTTATCTTTTAAATCTCTTAAATTTTAATCTTTAAATTTTTGTGATTTTTTTTTTTTTTTTTTGGTATAGACTAGTACTGCTCAGATTCTCTGGCGATTTCATTGGTAATTAATTTTAATGCATTTTTTTACTGATGACTATAATGAACAATAGACAGTTATACTGTATAAAAGCTAGTGGATAACAGAGTTACAAATTAATATCAATAAAATTATAACTCGATCTTGGGGAATACTGCTGAAATATTTGACTTTTCCTTTTAGAAGTGTTTAACTTAATTACTCTGAAATTTTTGTTTGTTGTGACATTAAACATCTTGAATACTCCACCTCCTGACTCATATTGTAACTCATATTGTTACAATTCCCTACCCCCTTTGTATTAAAGTTTTGGAAAGAGGATTTAAAAAAAAATTTTGGGGGTGGATTCCTGGACCCAGTTGCAAGCAATTCCCATACATCATTAGGGTCCCTGAAAATTCATCTCAATTCAGACTCTACCCAGAGATAGCATCAAATTCCACAGGTTAAGGGGCTCAGTCTCTCAAGACCACCCGTCACTTCAAATACCAATCCTAAACCCAGGCTGTTACCTTTGCTTCTTACCCACCATCTGACTCTAAATCAGGTTCACACACCCTCCTCATCAGGTTCAATTAATTTGCTAGAGCAGGTCACAACTCAGAAAACCCATTTACTCATTAGGTCACTGACTTACTACAAAGGATATAATCAGAAACAGCCAGATAGAAGTGATGCATAGGGCAAGTTATGGTGAAAGGGCCTAGAGCTTCCATGCCCTTTGCAGGTTTACCATTCTCCCCAAATTAAATGTCCACCAACCTAGAATCTCTTCAAAGCCCAGTCCTCTTGGGTTTTTATGGAGGCTTCATATTTTAGGCATGATTAACTCATTGACCATTGGCAACTGATTGGATCTCTATCTCCTCTACCCTCCCCAGAAGTCTGGGATGGGACTGGCAGTTACAACCCTCTAATCACTTGGTTGGCTCTCCAGGTACCAGCCCTTAGCCTTAGGTGCTTCTCAAAAAGTCCCATAACAAGAGACACCTTGAATCACTCTCTACACTTAGGAAATTACAAGGTTTTTTGGGAGCTATGAGCCAGAACAGTGTGTGAAGACCAAATACATATAAGAAATATATTTTGTTCATCTGAATAATGAAATATATTTTTCTTAGAAATCACAGTATCCCAGGTTGTTTAGACAGATAGTTTAAAACCACCTGAAGTTATAATAAATTCCACACGAAATGGATGAAACATACTTTTTTTAGTAAAAGCGCTGTTTACTTTAAAACTAGTTATTGGGCCTCCCCGGTGGCACAGTGGTTGAGCGCTGGGTTGCGAAGCTGCCCGCAGCCTCTGCAGCGCCGGTTCGATCCCCGGCTGCTCCCCGGCCACCGGAGGAGGGTCCCACATGGCGCGCAGACCTCTCCTGCCGCCCGCTGCTCCCCTCAGCAGTGTACTTCGGTCCTTCTGCCTGCTCTGCTCCCCACTCTGGCTCTGGTGAATTCTCTCACCCTCCCGCGCTTCTGACTGTACCCAGTGCTTGAATAAATAAATAAATTAATTAAAAAAAATAAAACTAGTTATCAACATTAATTCCGTCATTTGGGACTTAGACCTGGAATAAACATCAGTACTTGAAAATACTTAATCTTTTCATTTTATAATGGATAAAATAGTTCTTTGTCAAAATCACTGAAAATTTTGTTTCCTGTTTCCCAAATACTGTCATCAAACATTGTAGTGGATGTCTATATAGTGTATCCATGCTCTAGCTGCATTGGGTCTTTTTATATTTAAATTTTTAATTTTTTATTGAGGTAATGTTGGTTTACAACACTATATGTTTGAGGAGGATAGCTTCATACCTCTTTAAATGTGTTACCACACCATACCACATCACATCCACCACCAGAGTACCAATAACTCTCCACTGTGGTCCATTGGACTCCCTCCACCCTTTATTCCTCCTATCCCCCTCAGCATAATCTCCTCCAGTTCCATTCATGTTGTTACAAATGACAAGATTTAATCTTTTTATTTTATTATTTTTTAAAGATTTATTTATTTATACAAGCACTGGGTACAGTCAGAAGCACAGAAGGGTGTGAGAGAATTTACCAGAGCCAGAGCAGAGTAGAACAGGCAGAGTGACGAAGTACACTGCTGAGGGGAGCAGTGGATGGCAGGAGAGGTCTGCGCGCCATGTGGGATCCTCGCCCGGTGGCTGGGGATCGAACTGGCACTGCAGAGGCTGCGGGCAGCTTTGCAACCCAGTGCTCAACCTCTGCACCACCAGGGAGGCCCAAGATTTAATCTTTTTAAATAGCTGAGTAGTATTCCATCATGTATTTGTACCACATCTTTTTCTACTCCACCTGTCAGGTGCTTATATTGTTAGCATAGCTTGGCTATTGTAAATATACAGCAATGAACAAAGGAAGACATATCTATCTTCAAATTAGTGTTTCTGCATTCTTTGAATAGATGCCTAATCATGTGATTTATTTTTAATATTTTGAGAAACCTCCATCCTATTTTCCATAGGGACTGACTAGTTTACATTCCACCAACAGGTACCAGGGTTCCTTTTCTCTACACCCTCACCAGCACTTTTTGTTAGTGGCCTTTTTTTATATAGGCCATTCCCACAGGTGTCAGAATCACAAGCTCGTTGTGGTTCTGATTTGCATTTCCCTGATAGTATATTATGAACTTTTTTTCATGTACCTGTTGGTAGTCTGAATGCCTTTAGAGAAGTGTCTATTCAGATCTGCCCTTTTTTTCATTGGGTTATTTACTTTTTGTTGTTGTTGTTTTAATTTTTTTTTAGATTTATTTATGCATACAAAAGAGCTGGGGTACAAGCCAGAGATGCCGGGGGTGATAGGATCCACCAGAGACAGAGTGGGGAACAGAACAGGCAGGCTGACTGAAATACCCTGCTGAGGGGAGCGACAGGCGAGACAGGAGAGGTCTGCTTCGCCATGTGGGTTTCTTTCTGGCCAGGGATTGAACTCGTGCTGCAGAGGCTGCGGATTGCTTCATAATGCAGTGCTTAACCCCTTTCGCCACCAGGGAGGCCCTGTTTTTATAAATATTGGACATTAATCCCTTGTCAGATATGTACAGATAATATCTTCTATTCATTAAGATGTCTTAATTTTGATGAGACTTTCTTTTGCTGTGCAGAAGGTTTTTAGTTTGCTGTGGTCTTACTTGTTTACTTTTGTCCCCAAAGACATCTCTCAGGCCAGCATTTTTTTTTTTAATATTTGAATCGTTTTAATGCTTTCAAAATATTTAGTTACTAGCAAATATTTATAATGAATACTAAAATGCTTCTAAAATATATAGCATGCATGAAGAAAATGTTTTCATAAGCTTGTTAGCTAATGCAACTAGACCATGTTTATTAAATTATATTTAGTAATTAAAACTGCTCTTTTTTAAACATTAGCATATGAAATGCGTTTTCTACAATTTCCTTCAAGTATGTGATTAAATCCACAATTTTGAAATTTATATTTCTGAATAAGATTTGAGGTGAGTGAAACACAGGACATACTAGACACCTGAGGGATAGTGATATGCTCGTGACTGCTAGATCAGAGTTGTTCATGATAGAGCATGCCTCCCTCACCATTCCTGCAACTAAAATCATACCTACCTTTCAGATATTTATCTTAATACAATCCCAGACTTAAACTCACCAGAACTAGATCAACTTTAGTATATTTCAACATTTTCTAAAGGAAAATCTGATAATACTTGAATCTACAATTGTTATGATTTTACTGAACATAAGTACAAAGGCAAAACAAACACTACCCCAAAACTTTATAGACTCAAAATAACTAGTGAGGGTCATAAAAAAAAAACTTCACCAGAAATATATTGTGAGAGCTGTTTTTAAATCACGGTGGGACAATGAAATTTCTTACTTTTCTTAAAGTTGCCATTGAAATGTCAAAATTATGTGTTTCATCCTTTTGTGGTAGTTCAGATAAAAGAAACATTATGGTCTCTTAGCAAAATAAAGAATTATGTATTTGCAGTGGAAAATGAATAGTATATATTTCTTACATAGCTTTTTAATATTTATGAACAGGTAATAGTCAATATATGACATATTTTCATATATGATCAACTCTAGTTTTTCTCTAACTTTTTAAGCTGGTGACTCAATTGAGAAAGCAGTTCAACTAATTGGAAGAAATGCTGAAATATTTCATTAGTGCTTTTCTAAGTTTTATTTTCTCAGTTTATCTTATCTATTTGTTATTTTAATTTTAATTTTTATTGAAGTATTCTAGCAAGGATGTCGATCTTTTTAAACTTTTCTCCTCAATGCCCTTTACAAGTCTCCCCTTTTATTAAGGTTTTTTGGTCTGCTTTGAATGTTTTTTCTTTGTTATCTTTCCAAACTGTGATAGAGCCATCCTCTTGTATGAGGGCTTTATTTTTTTACCTTTCTTTTTTGATAACTCTTTGTACCGATATTTTATGGCATATTATCTGCTTTGCATTACAGTTAACTACATTTTCCTCCCTAGATAGATTATGTATGTACTGGGATCAGAATTCTTGTCGCTTTGACTTATTCTTTGTTACTGCCATAGTTGCCCGTCACAGTTCCTTGCATATAGTGTGTTCTCAGTGGTGTTTGAATTTAGTAAAATCTCTGCCCTCAATAGAATGTATAATGTAATGGAAGAAGATGCACAATAAGAAGATAAACAAGTAAATACATAGGAAAATTGCCATTTGGGAATATATGATGAAAACAATGAAAAAGATGCTGTGATAAGAGAATAACAGGGAAAACAGTTATGGTGATGTTGGTGGAGACCACACTTTGGGGTGACCTTTAAATTAATTTGAAGGATTAGAAGGGGTCACCACAGAGAGTTGGAGGTAGAGTGGGAAAAGTGTCATTTGGGAAAGAACTTCAACTTTTGAGGGACTGAAGTGAGGTTAGAGCTTAGTGAGTGTGAGGGAGTAGCTTTTAAGATGAAATTAGATAGGTATAAAGAGGCAAGGTCATGCAGTGTTTTGAAGGTTACTGTAATGGTATTGGGTTTTGTTCTAAATCTAATAATATGCCATTAAAGAATTTTAAGCAGGGGATAGTACATATGGTTTACCTTTTTAAAAGACGTTGGTTACTATCTGATAATCAAATTGTACAGGCGCGAAAGGGTAAGTAGGAGCAATTAGAAAGGTGGTAGAAATAGAGGTTGAATTAAATTGAATTTAAGCTACATTTTAGTGGTAGAATTTTCAAGATTAACTGGATTAGATGTAAAGGAGAAAAAGAAATCAAGGGTTATTCCCAAGTTTCTGGCTTAGTATCCCACCCCCCACCCCCGCCGAAAGAGGAGAACTGGGAAAAGATCATTTTGTTGTTGTTAAAGATTTTATTTATTTATGCATATAAGAACTGGGGTACAGGCCAGAGGTACGGGGAGGTGAGAGGATTCACCAGAGACGGAGTGGGGAACCAGGCAGATCGACTGAAATACACTGCTGAGGGGAGCCGTGGGTGAGACAGGAGAGGTCTGCTGCACCATGTGGGTAGCTGTCTGGCCCAGGGATTGAAGTCGTGCTGCAGTGGCTGTGGATAGATTCATAGATTGCATCTTAACCCCTTGCGCCACCAGGGAGGCCCCAAAAGAACATTTTCAAAAGAGGGTGTGACTCATTTTGGATTGGTAAATTTCCAAGAGACAACTAAATGATAGTGTTGGGATATGGGATAGGGAGAGGCTCTTCTAATATCATCATTAATTACATAGATGGGATTGAGGGCCATAAGGAAAGTGTAAGCTTAGTTAGTTGTCTGATCCTGAGCTTGGAGCAACTCCAAGGATAGCTGTCTGGTGAAGGAAAAGAGATGACATTATGTAAGGGGAAATCAGATTTTTTTGTGTCATGAAAGCAAAGTGAAGACAGAAAATTAGTGCCCACTGAATTGACCAAAATGGAAAGTATTGGTGATCTTGTATTGTTATTCTCAATATATCCCTCGAGTCACATAGTCATCTTTGCCTTTTGGCTTCAGGTTGTGTTCAGCCAGTAGAGGTTACAAGTGACAGATTGAACAGCGGAAGGAAAAAAGAGATTATTTATTCCCTTTCCTCCTTTCTTACTTGGCTGCAGTTTAAGCAGAGGCTACATTCCTCTACCCGTAGCTGCTTGGTATCTTTTTCCACCAGCATAGCCTTTTCTGGGTCATATAACCTAAGGTTTGAGAGTGGTAAGAGATTGTATCCTATGTAACTTCTGTGAGTTTAGAGGAGATAATAGCTTCCTGATTGCTAATCCCCAGACACTCTGTGTGTGTGTGTGTTATTTAAATTACTATTTTTGTATATGTTGTTTGTTACCTTACCCTACCCACACCTTTATGAATTTAAGCTCTTTTAAGCACTCTTCATTTATTTCTTTAAATGTGCCATCTGCTAAATCTGTTTAAGGAGCAGTTTCAGTGAACTTGTAGAGTAAACCAGTTTGAAGCAGGTTGAATAGCGACTGGAAAGTTAGGAATTAGAGACTGAGAATTTACACTTTTAAAAATAGTGTAACTATAAAGGGGGACTGAGAAACAGAGAAGGTAGAATATAGCTGAATGTGGGGAATAATTGGGGTACTTTTAAAAAGCAAACACGAAGATACATGATGATGGGAATGATTTTGTAGATAACAATTGGTGATAGAGGAGAAACAGAATTATGATAGGAAAGAGTTTTTAAAGAATGAAAAGGAGGGCCTTCCTGGTGGCGCAGGGGTTAAAGTCTCAGTGCTATCAAGCTATTGCCAACCTCTGCAGCATGTGTTCTATCCCCAGCCAGGGAGCTGACCCACATGGCACAGCAGACCTTGCCTATAGCCTGCCGTTCCCCTCAGCAGTGTATTTTAGTGGATAAACCTGTTCTGCTCCCCACTCTGTCTCTGGTGAATCCTCTCACTCCCCCCCACCTCTGGCCTACACCCCAGTTCTTGTATGCATAAATAAAATAAATTTTAAAAAAATGAAAAAGAGAATACAAATCAAATTTTGATAGTGGGGCCTTTAGTAGTGACCAGATGTACTTACTCTATTTGAAGGTAAGAGAAAAGGAAATGACTGATTTAGTTGGGGGTGGGGGATGTTAAGGAGTTGGTTATGGAAAGAGAAGGGATCTTCCATTTGATAGCTTCTGTTTTCTTAATAAAACTGTCTTAAAAGGGGTGAACGGAATGGAGAGTAAGAAGCATGAGGTATTTAAGGATTGAGGAAGAGGTTTCAAGCAGATACTACAGGAAGTTTTTTAAGTCATGTTGCTGTGTTGTTGTGTTTTTTTTTTTTTTTGTTTGGGTGTTAATTGTGCATTTATGACAAAAATCAGTGTGCTTCGTTAGGTGTGTGTGATTTTTTTCCAATATTCCACAGCCATGGAGAATGTAAACTGGAAGTTTGCTCCTATACTGTCCTTTATAGGAGAATATAAAGGAGTGAGACGTGGGAGACATTGAATTGAGTGTGAGGAATTGATTATATTGATGAAGTGTAAAATCCAAACTGGATAGAAAAAAAGTGAAACCAGGGTACACTGAGTTTAGTCTCTGGCCAGGGAGCTAACCCACATGGCACAGCAATCCTTTTTTGTCTCGCCTGCTGCTCCCCTCAGCAGTGTATTTCAGTAGATTCTCCTGTGCTGCTCCTCACTCTGTCTGGTGAATCCTCTTACCTCCTTCACCTCAGCCTGTACCCCAGTTCTTGTATGCATAAATAAATCTTAAAAAAAAAGAAAATGGGGGCCTCCCCGGTGGCGCAGTGGTTGAGCGCTGGGTTGCGAAGCTGCCCGCAGCGTCTGCGGCGCCGGTTCGATCCCCCGGCTGCTCCCCGGCCACCGGAGGAGGGTCCCACATGGCGCTCAGACCTCTCCTGCCGCCCGCTGCTCCCCTCAGCAGTGTACTTCGGTCCTTCTGCCTGCTCTGCTCCCCACTCTGGCTCTGGTGAATTCTCTCACCCTCCCGCGCTTCTGACTGTACCCAGTGCATGTATAAACAAAACAAACAAACAAACAAATAAATAAATAAAAGCATGCCTCTATTAAAAAAAAAAAAGAAAATGGGAAGTTTCATAAATATGTGGTCTCATGAAGAACTAAAAATTAATTTTGAGCACCATTTGAACCAGTGAGTTGGAAGAACCAAATCTTTTATTATGTCTTCTGCTTCCTTCTCACTTATGTCCAAAATGACCAGAATTTGTACAAATTTAGCCACTTAGAATCTCCCATTCTAGGCAGTTTAAACCCACATTGTAGCCAAATAGATTGAAACACACATAAACACACACACAGTGACCTGTTGAGCTTCTAAGACTGATTTCAAGCATGGCATTTTAAAATTTATTTAAAATCTTTGGTAAGTATGAGTATTTATCAAGTCAACTTCCATTGTTAACTTTTATGCGCTATAAATAGGACACAGGAAAGAAATTTCCTCTGATAAAATATCTGGATCTATTTAGGATCTTTCTATGAAAATTATGATGTAATACTTAGCCTTATTCTTTCCTTAAAACCACTATAAACTCTTAATTCAGTATTGGTTTATTGTTTTAGAAAATAGTTTGGCAGGTTCTCATATGTAGCAATTCCTTGAATAACATCATTTTGTTCAACATTCTTTTGTTATTATAATGATGAGATAAAAAGGAAAACACCCAATTACTGGCCAAGGGCCACTGTCTGTATGGATTTTGCATGTTCTCCCCATGTCTATATGAGTTTTCTCAGGTACTCTTGTCTTACATCCCACATATGTGTGCTTTTGGTTTATAGCTGTGTCTCAGTTGTCCCAGTCTAGGTGTGGCTCAGTTTAAGTGCACCCTGGTGATGGAATGGTGTCCTCCAGGCTTGGTTCCCACATTGCACCCAGAGCTTGCAGGGTCTTCTCCAGCTACCTGAGACCCTGAACTGAAATAAGTGTATTGGAAAATGAAGACTACAAATGTTTAATATTAGATGTGTTTTTGGTCTGCCTTTAGAAGTTTGGTATTGTTTTTGTAGGGACTTCAGTCTTGTTTATATCAATTGGCCTGTGGTAAAGTTGGTTTCATGTTATGTCGTTTTTGCTTAAAATTTCAGTTTCCTAGAGCCTATTGATGATGTTGCGTGAGAACTTACTTTCCAGTTAAGCAGAGACTTACCATAATGATCCAGTAGCTCCACTCCTAGGAATTTCTCAGTTGACAGGAAAACTTACAGTCACACAGAAATCTATGTGTTTATGTCATGCTTGCCCAAAACTGGAGACAACCCAAATGTACTCTCAACTGGTGAATTTGTAAACTTGGTGCACCCATACAGTGAATTATTACCTGTCAGTGCATGGAACAACATGCATGGATATCAGATGCATTATGTTAAGTGAAAGGAGTTTGACTCAAAAGTCCACATATTTTATGATTCCATTTTATGATATTTTGAAATAAGCAAAACTATAATGACAAAAAACTGACGAGTGGTTGCCAGGAAGTGGGAGCAGTTTGATTAAAATGGTCATGAAAGAATTTTGGGAGGTGTTTTATATTGTCTGTATTTATTCTATATCTTTATTGTATTGATAGTTATATGACTTTTTTAAAACTCTGAATGAACACTAGAAAGTGAATTTTAGTGTATATATAAATTACATGTTAATTACATCTCAAGTTCCAGCATATTATATGTTGCCATATTAAAAAATGTTTTGAGAAACTATCTCAAGAAAATGTTGTTTGTCTTTTGATTTCTGTTTTTATGACTGTTTGGGAGAGAGTGGTAGATAGGCATCATTAACATTTGTAAAGTTCTTTGATGTTCGGAAAGTGTTATGCTGAATATGTTTGCATTTAGCAAATATTCCTGTATTTTTAAAAGAACGCTGCAGTGGTAGAATTAGTAGAACCCTAGAGACTTTATAAAAAGTCCTTGTTTTACACATCAATTCCAAAGAGCACCTGCACCCCTATGTTTATAGCAGCACTATTTACAATAGCTAAGCTTTGGAAACAACCCAAATGCCCCAGAATAGATGACTGGATCAAGAAGATGTGGTACATATACACCATGGAATATTACTCAGCATTCAAAAAAGATAAACACATGCAATTTGCAGCAACATGGATGGAGCTGGAAGGGATCATGCTCAGCGAAATAAGCCAGAAAGAAAAAGAAAAGTACCGGATGGTCTCACTCATAGCAGGAATCTAGAAAACTTAAATAAGGGACCAGGAAAAAGAATAACTATAAGAAAGAAAATATCAAAATGGACAAACAACTATGAACCAGAGACACTGTATGGGGGATAAGGCGGGGCGGGGAGAGGAGGGCTTGGGGTCAAAGTAAGGGGGTTGTAATTGTATGGGGAATATAAAAAAAAAAGTCCTTGTTTTACAAATGAAGAGTCTGAAACCTAGCTTCAATTAGCTAAAGTCATATAGTTAATGACAGAGATAGGTTTATATTTTAAGTGGTAGATTACTAATTTGATGCTTATTTTACTAAAACTCACTTTTTATGCCAAGTTATTCTTTCTAGAGACTATTTATAATTCCTTTCCAGAACTTTTCAATTGTGTCATCTTAAAACTGGAAACCACTCCCTTCCTAGTGGTAGGAAAGTCCTGTGACCAGTTGATAATAGGATATCATTTGAGAGATCCTGCATCACTTAAATTTTGCTTAGACATAGTAAGTTTAGTTATAAAGAAACCTTTTTTAAGTATGGAAAATCTGAATGCTTAGTTTTGAACTTGTCAAGGTTACCAGTTAGAAATGGGTTTTTGTAACTTTATTGTATTTTAACAATATAATCTTTTCAGATTATTGTGATTATTGGTTTATTGGAAAGATAGAAAAGGTTTTTTTAAATTTAAAGATTTATTGGGCCTCCCCTGGTGGTGCAGGCGGTTGAGCGCCGTGCTGTGAAGCTGTCCGCAGTCTGTGCAGCGCCGGTTTGATCCCGGCTGGCCGGCGAGGGTCCCACATGGTGTGGCAGACCTTTCCTGTCTCGCCCGCTGTTCCCCTCAGCAGTGCATTTCTGTTCCCCGCTCTGTCTCTGGTGAATCCTCTTACCCTCTCACGCATCTGGCCTGTACCCCAGTTCTTGTATAAATGAATAAATAAAAACCTTAAAAAAATTTAAAGATTTATTTTTATTTATTCATACAAGAACTGTGGTGTAGGCCAGAGATGCAGGCGGTGAGAGGATTCACCAGAGACAGTGGGGAACAGAACAGGCAGATCTACTGAAATACACTGTTAAGGGGATCAGTGGGCGAGACAGGAGAGGTCTGCTGCGCCATGTGGGTTAGCTCCCTGACCTCAATCAGGGCTCCAACTCATATCACAGTGGCTGGCAACAGCTTGATAGTGCTGAGACTTTAACCCCTGCACCACCAGGGAAGCCCAAGATCGAAAAGGTTTAAGGGTGTTTGGTTCTTTCTGGTTACCTTAAGTAATGAAGTTTTATCTTGTAAACTGAGAGAATTGAGGAAGTAATGAAAACTTTTAATATAATAGTGATGCATTGAGGAAATGGAAAATGGAATGTCATTCAGTATGTAACAGTACCTTTAGTTGTCTTTTATTCTTAAGACTCAGCTAACTTTCACTGTCTCTTTGTATTCTTCTCCTTCCTTGTATAATTTTATATTTGCCCCTGAATCCCAGTTCTGCAGACAAACTTTAGAGTTACTGCCCCCATTGCAGATCCAGTCACAGAGGCTAGCACATAGCTTGGTTTCATTCTTGGTTTTAAAGCAATGTCTGTGTCCTGCAGCCTCCTGCAGTTATGTCCTAGCCCCAGCAGAGTTGTCAAGTTGTTTTCCTTATAAATAGGGGAGCACTACCCCAAACCTACCACTGGTGTGACTCTGCTAGGTCCTCTGTCTTTATGGAGTCCCTGTTCCCCTTGGAAAACCAAACTCTCAGCTGCTACTTCTTGTTTCTGGGCTAGGAGCTCCAGCTTCAACACCACTTAACCATTTTGCATGTATGTTCCCTATCACTACCTCAGAGATATTTATATTACTTTTTGAGCCAATTGTGCATTGTTTATATATTTGATACATTTATATATAGTTACTTGTATGAATTTGCTGTACCATCTTGACTAGAAGCTTTTTTTAATCTTTCAAAGCCATTGTTTCTCATCTTTAAAATTCAAATTAAAGCCCCTGTCTATGTAGTATTTCTTTCTGTTGATGAAGTGAGATTATTATATACACTTATATATAAATTCTTAGAACAATGCCTACCACATAGTAGGTGCTATATATATTGCAGCTAGTATATTTTCAACTGAGTCCTGTATTTCTTTGTCATTTTCTGTGTTTAGTTTTTATATATATATAAATATACATACACACGTATCCCAAAACAATTGTCAGTCAATATTTGAAATTTCTGCAGTTGTCTGGACTTTTTTTTCCTTTTCTTTTTTTTTTTCTGCCCTTTTTTTTTTTTTAAGATTTATTTATTTATACATGCACTGGGTACAATCAGAAGCACGGGAGGGTGAGAGAATTCACCAGAGCGGGGAACAGAACAGGCAGACTGACAAAATCCACTGCTGAGGGGAGCAGCGGGCACGGCAGGAGAGGTCTGCTCGCCATGTGGGACCGTCGCCGGTCAACTGGAATGGAACCGGCGCTGCAGAGGCTGCAGGCAGCTTTGCAGCCCAGCACTCAACCACTGTGCCACCAGGGGAGGCCCAGTTGTCTGGACTTTTAGCTGAGGTGTAAGCCAGAGGTGGGGAAGGGTGAGAGGATTCAATCAAGACAGAGTGAGGAGCAAAACAAGCAGATATATTGAAATACACTGCTGAGGGGAGCAGTGGGCAAGCAGTAGGCGAGAGGTCTGCTGCCCATATGGGTCACCTCCCTGGCTGACCTGGGAATCGAACTCGTGCTGCAGTGACTGGCAATAGCTTGATAGCACTGTCGCACTGTCTTTAATACCCTGTGCCACCAGGGAGGCCCTAGGTAAGACATTTAAATTTAATTTTAATCTATGGCCTACCAACCTTGAATTGGACATTTTTTAAAGGATGAATTGCATTTTTTTTTTCAATTTAATAAAGTCTTTGTGGTAGTGTTTTTGAAATTTTCAGGTGTTTAATATTCTTTTTTTTTTTTTTAAAGAGTTATTCATTCAAGCACTGGGTACAGTCAGAAGCGCGGGAGGGTGAGAGAATCCACCAGAGCCAGAGCTGGGAACAGAACAGGCAAACTGGCGAAATACACTGCTGAGGGGAGTAGTGGGCGCGACAGGAGAAGTCTGTTGCGCCCTGTGGGGCCCTTGCTGGTGGCTGGGGATCGAACTGGGCCTTGCTGCACCACCAGGGGTGGCCTGTGTTTAATATTCTTTTAAGCTCTTCCCATTAGCTACTAATCAGAAAATCAGTGCAATATGTATAACTATCATAGCAATTAATGAAGTTGTTATGGAGTAAAGTTTAAGTCAGGAAAAAGGGATATTTAACTGCAAGAGGGAAGAAAAAAGGTGGTATCTGAGATAGAGATGTTGACATTCTTATGAGTGAAATAAAGATCATCTCTGAGAGAGAGGAGCAGAAAAGGAGGGATAAAATATGACAGATTTTCAGCTCATATGTTTAAGTTATATTTAATATGCTTGTATATTATAACACTTGAAATTTTGATTGTAGTTAATTTTTTTCTTCTAAAATCAGAAATGTCCATTATTTTTCCTCTTGAATTTTAGATTTGAATTAGTGGAGGGGTGAATCTTGTAGATTATCTTTTACTATTTTTTTTTAAAGATTTATTTATTTGTTTGTTTATTTGTTTTTACATACAATCACTGGGTACAGTCAGAAGCGCAGGAGGGTGAGAGAATTCACCAGAGCCAGAGCGGGGAGCAGAGCAGGCAGAAGGACAGAAGTACACTGCTGAGGGGAGCAGCGAGCGGCAGGAGAGGTCTGCGCGCCATGTGGGACCCTCTTCTGGTGGACTGGGAACAGCTGGGGATCGAACCGGCGCCACAGAGGCTGCGGGCAGCTTCGCAACACAGCGCTCAACCGCTGCGCCACTGGGGAGGCCCTATCTTTTACTATTTTAAGCCTGATTGTACTTTCTGCTCTTTAGAGATGTGTCTCAGAAGACTGTGCTTAATGATAAATGATCCTACTTCCTTATTTCTTCAGCTGAAATAATAAGACACACTATTTCCTTTTTCCTCTTACATAAAGTCCTAAGTATGCCTTTGCCTTTATTTTTTTTTTTTCTTAAATTGTAAACTGTTGTGTGGAAATGGGTGTCTAGAACCATGAGAGCATATTAAGAAGTAAGAATCATGGCTTAACATCATTGAGAGTTTTAAAGTTAATCTACCAGTCATGAATGAAAACTGATTCAGTACACCATTTTATAATGTAGTCATTCTCATCAAGTAATCATTCTCAGATAAACTTCAGTTAAGTGCTTCTGAGAGTACTGATGTAGTGATTTCATTAGTGTCACTTTCGTTAAGGTGAGAATTTATGAAACATTTTTTAAAAGATCCTAGCTCATTGATTGTCAGTATATTTGGTGAGATTCTGGAATGTTTAAGTAAAATTTTTTTAAAATTCTCACCCAGAATCTTTCTGCCATTGAGTCATGAGACACTGTAGGTCATGGTAACTGCTAAAATTGTACTTTTTTTCTTTTTCAACATTTTTTTTTCTTTTTTAGTATAAAACAAAACATTGTTAACATTTAAAACTTTCTCATATTGAAAACTGACATATTACAAACTATCAAGTTACAATAAGTCAAGAGGTTTTATATTGATCTTTTGCCTTTACTGCTTCTGTAGTATTGACTGAGTTTCCTTCTGCCTGTATTGCCATATTGGATCTTTGTGAAGCAGTATAAGTTGGTGGAAAAAGTCATAGTTGAAATCAGGGCTTCCCCGGTGGCACAGCGGTTGAGCACTGGGTTGCAAGGTTGCCCGCAGCCTCTGCAGCGCCAGTTCGATCCCCGGCTGCTCCCCGGCCATGGGAGGATGGTCCCACATGGCGCACAGACCTCTCCTGCCACCCGCTGCTCCCCTCAGCAGTGTACTTCGGTCCTTCTGCCTGCTCTGCTCCCCGCTCTGGCTCTGGTGAATTCTCTTACCCTCCCGTGCTTCTGACTGTACCCAGTGCTTGTATAAATAAATAAATACATCTTTAAAAATAAAAAAATCCACCTCTTTAAAAAAAAAAAAAAAGTCATAGTTGAAATCAGAAAATCAGATGGCTTGAAGTCCTGTCTCTTAGTTTGCCAACTCCCTGACTTTGACTGTTTTGAGACTGTTTTCATAATATGAAAAGAATAATGAAATCTGTCTCTTAGAATTGCTGTAAAGATTAAAATTAACTTGTGAATATAACTACTTTGGTAGTTACTGTGTTTCAATTGGGACATTCTTTGTATTTTAACAAAATAACACTGTCCTCAAAGATTGTCATCATACGGGTGAAGAGACTTCCAACCTTTGGCTTGGGGTATCAGTTTCATTTGGGTAAATATTCTAGACTTTCCATCTGCCTTTGTATTTTTCTTAATAATTTCTTCCTCTTTTGCCAAAGTTAGAAATTGGTTAGACTTTATCATTGCATTTAACTTCATGAAAACAAGGGTCTATCTGGAGGCCAAGCTGGAATCCAGCTTCCGATAAAGACACTGGATCTCAATGGGGACAGTATATTCCCCCATGAGGTGTTTTTTCTTTGAGGTTGCACTTTTGGTTATGGGAAAGATTAGGATGGGGTAGATGCAGCATTAACATTTGATGAGCAGGATCCAGGAATGCCATATGTTCCATAAGATATGAGGCAATCTTGTCAGTGAAAAACCTGTTTGTTCTTATCTGATCCTACTTCTGTTTTACACTTAAACCAAAAAGGTGTTTTTGGTTCTTTTTTGCATGGTTTTAATAGACACTGAGTTTCCCCAGAGCGCAGCTTACTGGGGACAGTTGCACTTTGCTCAGAATTTTAACAGGAGTTAATTATTTTTGGAAAATCAGATTCCTAATGGCCTTGCCTTTTATGATGTCTGATTTTCCAATACAACTCATTTGTGTCAGTGGATATCAGTAGCTATCATGCTCTTGACATTTCCATCACAAGTTTCTACTTATTAGTAATATAAAGGTAAAATAGTTATTATACCCAAGAATTTATATATTAAATTATTAAAACAAAAACAAAAACCAAACCATTTGTTTTAGAGAGGTTTCAGGATGGTGCCAGATTCTGTATTGCCCCTCTAAAGAAAGATAGGAAGGAGGTCCAGGTTGACTTACATTATAGCTCCCTATTTTTTTCTCTTCTTTCTCTCCCTCTCTTACTCCTCTCTCTTCCTCTTTTCCCTCCCATTATGAAGTACAGTAAGTAATGAAGTATATAATAAAGCCACTATCTGTGAACTCACCACCAAGCTTAAGAAGTATAACATACCGGGGCCTCCCTGGTAGCGCAAGGGATTAAAATGCAGCACTATGACGCTACTGCAGCCACTGCCTGGTCGGCCAGGGAGGTGACCACATGGCACAACAGACCTGTCCTGCCTCACCCACTGCTCCCTTCAGCAGTGTATTTCAGTCTGCCTGTTCTGTTCCCCACTGTCTCTGGTGAATCCTCTCACCCCCCTACACCTCTGGCCTGTACCCCAGTTCTTGTATGCATAAATAAATAAATCTTTTTAAAAAAAGAAGTATACCAATATTGTTGGTTTATTTATCTTTGATTCCCATTTACCTGTATCTCCAGTGAAATAATAATATAATAATTGAAATAATATATATATACACACACATGTAGATATGGGATAACCTTATTCAGAATTTTGTTTTGGTTTTATTTTGTCACTTATCCTTCCCTTATTTTTAAGTTCACCACATTTGTATGTATTTCAAAACTATACTGTTTAATCTTATTTTTTTTAAAGATTTATTTATACAAGAACTGGGGTACAGGCCAGATCCTCTCTGGTGAGAGGATCCACCAGAGACAGAGCGGGGAACAGAACAGGCAGACTAACGAAATACACTGCTGAGGGGAGCAGCCAGGCAAGACAGGAGAGGTCTGCCGCACCATGTGGGACCCTCGCCGGCTGGCCGGGATCGAACCGGCGCTGCAGAGGCTACGGACAGCTTCACGCCACTGTGCTCAACTGCCTGCGCCACCAGGGGAGGCCCATAGTCTTGCTTATCTTTAAACTTTTTCTAATTTTTTTAGTCTTATTTTTAAATTATGAAAATGGAACCATACTATACCCACACACACGTTTGGCTAATCAGTGTTATGTTTTTTGTTTTTTTTTTTTTGTTTATATAAGCACTGGGTACAGTCAGAAGCGCGGGAGGGTGAGAGAATTCACCAGAGCCAGAGCGGGGAGCAGAGCAGGCAGAAGGACCGAAGTACACTGCTGAGGGGAGCAGCGGGTGCCAGGAGAGGTCTGCGCGCCATGTGGGACCCTCCTCTGGTGGCCGGGGAGCAGCCGGGGATCGAACCGGCACTGCAGAGGCGGCAGGCAGCTTCGCAACCCAGCGCTCAACCGCTGAGCCACCGGGGAGGCCCAATCAGTGTTATGTTTTTTAAGACTCATCCATATAGATGTATGTCACCATTTTTTCATTTTCTCAGCTAATTCTCTGACTATACCACAGTTTATCTTTTCTCCTAAAGATGGACTCCGCCCCATTTTGTTGGTATTACAAACATAGTCTTTCCATGTTTACAGGTGCACATGTGCAAGTATGTTTCCACAAACATACATGTTTCCGCCTCCCAACACACATAAGCACACAGAGTTGAAAGCAAAATGAGAATCACTCTTCGGTCTTATATATGCACTCATCGTTTCCATTCTACTTCTCTCTTAAAGTGTGGGCAGTGATCTAAATGATTTTCAGAGTTCAACATAACTGTCTTGGTGGAGAGCAGATGTGTTAACTTGCCTTCACTTTGCTTATAGAGTGTGTTAGCAGGCAACATCTCATTGAATGGAGAGTGTGTCTATTCCCATATCTGGAGACATCTGGTTCTTGCGCTTAATAAAATTTTAGCTAGAACTAAATTTGGCTTTAGCTCTCAAGTACCTATTATCCCTTGATGGAATAAATCTATAAATCCCCTAAATATTTAGTTAGGTATACCCTAACTAAATATTTTGAGTTGTGAAGGCTCAAGGGGCAGGGATGGGATTGGTTGGGATTTTCAATTTTTGATATTAAGTTTATGTCAGACTTGGCTTCCCCACTTACTTATTTTGACCATAAGCTGTATATTCTCAAAGGCTCAGATCTCAACGGTTTGTTATTCAGTTTCCTGGTGACTTCCTAATGTGTATGTATATCCATATATTTCATATGTATCCTCTTACTTGAGCTCTTCACTTTTCTATGTGTTATTGGATAGCTTGAATGTTTTGCTGAAAAGGAAAAAAGAGTTAATTTACGTGGCAATTTATATAATTCTAATCTTAAGTAACTGTAAAATTAGGCAAAGAAGGTATGTATTTTTACTCTTGATTCAGTGTCTAATTGTTAGACTATGTGTATAAACTATAACTTACAGACCTGTGCTTTGTACCTCAGAGGGACTGTACTTGCTCTTGGGGCTGTTCTTGATGACTTTTGTGTCGGGCATGCTGACTCATTGGACTAGGAACAGGAATAACCAAAGTAGTGTTTTATTTTTTTAATTTCATTTTTTATGAACATAGGACTCAAAAATAATAGATGCAAAAAGTTGTGTTATAGTTTGCATTATTTCTTATTATGGTAAAATATCCATAGCATGAAATTTACCATTTAAAAGTGTACAGTGGCATTTCTTTATCCACATTGTTGCAACTATCACCACTGTCCATCTCCAGAGCTTTCTTTCCAAAGGGAAACTGTACCCATAAAACACTCTCTCCCTATTCTCTCATCCCAATCCACGGCACCCAACATTCTATTTTCTGTCTGGATGAATTTGACTACTCTGGATAGCTCTTATACATGGAGACATAACAGTATTTATCCTTTGTGTTTGCTTTACGTCACTTAGCATAATGTTTTCAAGGTTCATCTGCGTTAGAATGTGTGTTAGAAAAAGTGTCAAAATGTTTATTTTTTTAAACTTGCCTTACTATTTCATTCTGTAGACAGACATATGTTTAAACTACCCAATGAGATAATGTTCTTTGCTATATTATTATTTCATTTTCCTGTGTACAAGTTTCAGTAAGTCTTCAATGAGATACAATCATTGGTGGCCAGAAGAACTGGCCATCAGAGAGGTCCTGTGTGTTTCTGTCTGACTAACTTTTTGGATACAATGAGACTATGGGAAGTTTCTCAGGACTTGAAATTTAAAGAACGAGACCAACTTGAAATGGGAAAGGGATACTTGAATACTTGAATACTTGTGTCTAGAAGAGAAAAAACAGTTTAATGTAGCAGGAGATGTCAGTAACATGACCTTAGATGTAGCCCCAGATCCCATGCATAGTATTGTGTGTTTAATCTTAATGACAACTAGCCCATAGTTGCCATCCTCCTGTCTCCTGTATCCTTATCCTTGTCTCTGCCCACCCTTCCCCAAATCACTCTTGGGTTTTTTTCTTCATTTCTCATCCCTGTCTTTGCCTCTTCCTAAAACTTTTAGCTCCATACTGCTAAGATGCCTTTTTGTGTGTTAACATAGCATCCCCAACTTTTTCTAGCAGCACTAACCATATTCACAACTAATACAATGACTTCATTTGTAAAAATTGGGGAACTCTTTTTCCCATACAAAAGTGGTCTCTGGCATCTGCTGTGACAACTGACAACACTGAAAACATTTCAGTAGAAAACCCTCAACCTGGACCACTTGTTTTCTATAATTTTCTATCAGGAACAGTTTTCCATTCTTTGCAACATATTTGTAAATATTTAGCAATATTTTAAAAAAATTAAAATATTTAAGAAAAATTTTTTAAATTTTTATAACAAAACATGGTCTCATTCATCTTTTCCTCCAGTTTCCCTTATTCAGCTTTCTTTTCACTATATGGCTCATAGATACAGAAGACAGTGAAGATGCTGCAGCACTGGCTGCCCATTCAACAAAACATTGTTTTTATGTTCAAATAATAATTCCATTGCATGTATATATTGCATTTTGTTTATCTGTGAATCTTTCAGTAGGTACTTGGGTTCTTTCCATCTTTTGGCTTTTGTGAATAATGCTGCTAGTATACAAATAACCTTGAGTCCCTGCTTTCAATTCTTTGGGGAAATGGAATTGATGGATCGTATGGTGATTCTGTGTTTAGTTCTCTGAGAAAATGCCATATGTTTTTACTGGTTTTTATTTTTTTACATTGATAATTTATTTTAAATATTTTTTAATTGTGGATGCACATTGTCATTTAAAATAGCTGAATAGGACTTCAATATGTGGATGGTTTGTCTATAGACATTTCTGTTAACACATTTTGCTATCATAAAAATACTGAGATTCAGTTATTCATCAAATATATATTGAACACCCACTATGTGCTAGGCATCTATAATGGATCATCTGTACATAATGTTTTCATCTATCCATTTAGGATAAATTTCTTAGAAGTGGAACTTTTGGGTCAAAAATGGGCATATTTTAAGAGGTGATTATTTTACTGAAAGTTTTATATTGATAAACTGTAATTAGATACAGTCCCAGTCATAGTAAGAGTATCATATTCCCCATATGCTATAAAAAGCTGGATATTGTGATCTTTTAAGTATTTGCCAATCTGAAATGATACTAATTTGCATTTCTTTGGCTACTACCTGTGAAGAATATCTTGTGCTTATCATGACTTTAGTTTGTCTTCTATCAGGTGTATAATAGTATGCTTCTGCCTGTATCTTTTCCTGTTAATTGTAAGAGCTCCTTATATACCAAGGATATTAAATCTTTGCTTTGTATTGCAAATATTTTCAAAATTTTTCATTTGTCTCATACCTTTTCTTCATAATGTCTTTTTCAATGTAGATATTTGACTTCATGTGATAATGAAATAATGATATGAGAAAAATGTTGAGCTTTTTGTGAACTTAATTGTGAACCTGCCTTGTTACCTTGATCAAGCCATTTATATAAATTTAGATGAGGGCCTTTCTGGTGGCACAGCAGGTTGAGCGCAGCACTGTGAAGTTGTCTGCAGCTTCTGCAGCATGGGTTCGATTCCCGGCGGGCCAGGGAGATTCCCACATGGTAAGGCAAACCTCTCCTGCCACCCGCTGCTCCCCTCAGCAGTGTACTTCGGTCCTTCTGCCTGTTCTGCTCCCTGCTCTGTCTGGTGAATTCTCTCATCCTCCCACGCCTGTACTCCAGTGCTTGTATAAATAAATAACTCTTAATAAATAAATAAATAATAAATAAATTTAGGTGATTTCATATTATTATCCCTCTCCTTAGGTAGAATACTTATATACAATGAAGTCTCTGACTTTGTGGAGTTTACAATCTTTTATGAAATAAAGGTTGTAAAGAAACTAATTTTATTTAAAAACTTCTCACTTCATTTTGGTGGGTCTTAATATACTTTAAAAAAGAAAGAAAAGAAAGGATCATTTTCTAGTAATGCTAAGAAGGAAATGAGGAGGTATAAAGCAGAAGGAAGTGACCCTGAATGAGTGAACTAGAACACTGCCTCAAAAATTTCTATGAGTATGAATTACCTGAAAGTCTTAATTAAAATATAGGTACTAATTCAGTAGATGTAGGTTAGGGCCTGAGATTCTGCATTTCTAACAAGCTTTTAGGTGATGCCTATGCTACAGGTTTGTGAGCCATAATTTGAGTAGCAAGACATTAATATATAATTAAGGGGGGGGGAGGGCAGAAACATAGCTTGCTACCATTTTAAGAAGAATAGTTTGGAGCCATGCAGCACAGGTTTGGAGTTGTGTGCGCCTCATCTCTCTTGACTTTGGTGAAGTAAATTTATGTGAGTGGCTAACATTCACATAGTAAGAGGAAATATTACGGAGGTAATGAACGGCTGTTTTTTTGAATGACATCCATAACTGAGATTAGATAGTGCATGGGTCTAAATCCTTTGAAAAGATCTAGAAGGTGACAAAGATTTTCAGGTATGATGAGAACGTCATTTGTATTGAGAAGATTTCTCTTCTCTATACTTATTCTAAGTGTCATAGTGATTCTGAAAGGAAAAAAAAGGTAAAAAAAAATGCTGTTTTTTTAAAAATAGATAATACATTTTTTTCCCAGTAGGCTTGTGCTATGTGGAAAATATGCCAAATTTCTTTGTTTTCCAGGTCTGAATAAAGTTTAAATATTGTGCATAAGTTGTCCTTATGTAGTGGCAGCTGTCTAGAGCGTAAATAACCCGGGTGTTCATTTATCTTCATAAAATTAGCAGGACTCTTACTTAATCTCATAGGTGATGTGAAATGTCCAGTGGGCAATGAATGTTTATCCATAGGGAATTTTTTTTGACATGTCACATCTTTGAGTAAGCAGCCTTTTATTTAGCTCTGTAAATTCACAATGCTAATGTTTCCAGTTGTGCTTTTGGAAATCTAGATTTTTTTCTTGTACTATCTTAAAAATCTGTTTAATATAGCACTTAATCTGCTACTGTCTGAAAATATTGAGATACTACTACTAACACCCATACTTTATTATGGCTCCCTGTTTAGTGTCATTGGAGTATTAGTTTTCTTGAAAATAATTTCAAGAGAATAAGGAGACTTTTAGTTTATCGACCTATTACAGATGCAGAAAGATGTGAAATGTAATCTTTGAACGAAATTTAAATGTTGCTTTATTGGTTGCTTCACTGTTCATTTTGATCAAATAAGTTTCAAGTGTTTTACTGTTAACATCTAGTGGTATTTCTGGCATTTGAAAAAGCATTTGCTACATTTATTGTTATTTCTGTGGGGGTTTTAGTTTTTGGGTTTTTTTTGATATTTCTCTTTTTTAATACAGTTGTTAAAACTGAAAGCATCAAAAGCATTTCTGTCTGTTCTAGAATCAGGCCAATAAAGAAGTGAAATGAAACACTGTTGGCTAAAAATATATTTGCAAATTGCATCTGAAATTGTTTTGTTAGCGCATCTATTGGAAATGAAATTCAGCTGTTCTTACTGTTGTGTATGTGTGTTCTTTTTTAAAATGTATTATCTGAAACTAAATGTCCATACAAAAATAATTTCTAATGTCTTCCAGCTGTTAACTCATTTTTCCTTTTGGTCCATATAAGCCTTCTCTATATGTCCTGAAAATTCAAGGTAGTAATACCTGGAATTAAGGAGTAAATAAAAAGGAAATTACAAATAAACCTAACATTGACAGTTAAATTTAAAACAGTAAAATCCAGGTGTGATTTATTAATATTATACCACCACGTGGTGAGTGGGGCCTTTGAGGACAAGGACTATATAATGTAATTACATATTTCTGTTTTGCTTAAATATTGAAGGACTCTGTCCTATTTTAAAAAAATGGAATCATTAGGAGCAAATGTTCTTGTTTTGGTAAAATCTTTTTGTTTTTCTTTGTAAGATATTTAGTTAAATAAAAATAAAAAAGAGAACTCTAGAGTTAAACAACCTGATTTTTTTATAAGCTCAACCCCACTGCTTATTTTGTGATATATTTTGTGATGTTGGAAGTAACTGGATTTCTTTGTACCTCAGTTTTCCTACTTACAAAATGATATTAATAGTCCACTTCATAAGGGCTATTGTCAGGATTAAGTGAGATAATCTGTGCATAGTTCTTAGAATCTGAGTTTTTAGCAAATTGGAGTCTGTTAGCTGCTACTAAACTTCTTACATAGAAACACCACTTTTGCATTGGCTATGGTAGATTCATTTTGCTTTTTAAAATAAGCCTGTGCATCTAGTTTCCACTATGACAGATTTGGGCACTTAAAATATACACTTAAAATTAAATTTGAATAAGAATCTTAAGAATTTCTACTTTCAGCAGCTACAATTTTAATTCCTCTTAAAATAGAGAAGCCATTCATTCATTCATTCAATCAATATTTTCTAATAAACTGTTGCTATCTGATACTTTCATTAAAGAGATCAGATGCGGGCCTCCCCAGTGGCACAGTGGTTGAGTGCTGGGTTGCGAAGCTGCCCGCAGTCTTTGCAGCACCAGTTCCATCCGCAGCCCCCGGCGAGGGTCCCACTTGGCGTGGAGACCTCTCCTGCCGCCTGCTGCTCCCCTCAGCAGTGTATTTCGTCAGTCTGCATGCTCTGTTCCCCACGCTGGCTCTGGTGAGTTCTCTCACCCTCCCACACTTCTGACTGTACCCAATGCTTGTATAAATAAATAAATAAATCTTTGAAAAAAAAAAAAGATATCAGATGCAACAAACTTGCTTGTGCCTTCAGTTGCTTAACAGGCACCACTGAGTATAAATCAGTGTGGTACATAACTTCTTTTGTGCCAGATTATGAATGTATGATAAATTTTTTATTTGCTTTCTGGAAGGTGTAAAAGCCAGACTTCTTGTTGGATTGGTTCTTTATTTTTCACATCTTACCTGTTTACCACAACTCTGTGATCTCTATAATTATTCCTGTTTTGCATTTAAGGAAATAAAGGCTCAGATTAAGTTACTTCTGATACAACTGTAAAATTCACCCCAAAATCTACTAATTTTATTTTATTTATTTTTTTTTAAAGTTGTTTTTTTTTTTAATAGAGGCATGTTTTATTTATTTTATTTGTTTGTTTGTTTTGTTTATACATGCTTCGCCACCCAGCGCTCAACCGCTGCGCCACTGGGGAGGCCCCTAATTTTATTTTTTTAAAGATTTATTTATTTATGCATACAAGACCTGTGGTGTAAGCTAGAGGTGTGGGTGGTAAGGATATTCACCAGAGAGAGTGGGGAGGAGAACAGGCAGATCTACTGAAATACACTGCTGAGGGGAGCAGCTGTCGAGAGAGGAGAGGTCTGCTGCACCATGTGGGTTGCTCTCTGGCCAGCTGGGGATTATACTTGTGCTATAGTGGCTGGCAGTAGTTTGATAGCGCTGTCTTTAACCCCTGCACCCACCAGGGAGGCCTATCTACTAATTTTAAAACTCATTCTACTATCCTAACTGTCATAGAGTGCAAAAACCTCTATTAGAAACCCTAGCCCATTAGATTGTATTTGAGTTTTATGTTTTTTTTTTTTCTTCCTTATTTGATTGGGAGCTCTTTTAGAGTAGGGCCTAATCTCACTTATTTTGGGCACTTCTAGAAACCAGTAGAGTACCCATCACATATTAGGTACATACTCAGTAAATACTAACTGAGTAGTGAATGAATACATAGAATGTTAAGATAGAAGGAATTTTAGAGCTCATGTAAATAATACAGTGGAATTTCCAAAAAGAATTTTAGAAATTTACAGTTACAGCTTTTTACTTTGACTCCTTAGGTTATTTAAAAAAACTCAGCAACTGTTTTATGTCACTTCATAACAGAAGCCAGTTTAACTCCAAAAAAGTAAGAATGTGGGGTGCTATGGTAGTGGGATAATTACAGGGGCTACACTGGAGGGGAAAAATAAAAAACTATCAAAAAATTAACAAAGATGTAAGAAAACATTAAAAAAAGAAGTAATGAAGAATGATAGTCTTATAGTAAGCACAACTGGTAATTTTACACCCATTTTTTGGTCATAGCTTAGCACCTGTTCAGGGATTAGATTTCAGGAACCATTATCTAATGTAATCCTCACCATTTAGAGATGTGTCTGAGTCCAGAGAAGTATCAAAGTTCTTATAACAATACAGAATACTGAGTTTAGAACCTATATCTGACTCTAAAGCCAAAATTTTGATGCTGACCCATTAATTTCATCACGTGATCAGAAAGAGTCGGGGCTTGAATTCACATTACCCAACTCCATTTTCAGTGAAACCTGTACATTTACTTCCATAAAATTTTAACACACTCTGTCAGCTTCCACTCAATTATAGAGATGGAATTATAAGTAATTGAAAGGCTGTCTATATTTAGCATTTTCTTTCCTTGAAAATTCCAGATTTGAGGCTTCAACAACTTCTAGGGAAGAAGACCAGTGCAACTGATACTGCAAACCAAGATCTTGGTTCACATCCATAAATTGAAATTTTGGTGGACCAGCCATCCTCAGACACCTCACTTAAAGACAGGTAAGTAAAAAAGAGTAAGGATAAGAAAAGTAGAAGGAATGTTAATGTCTTTTTTTTTTTTTTTTTTATAGAGGCATGCTTTATTTGTTTGCTGGTTTGTTTGTTTGTTTTGTTTATACATGCACTGGGTACAGTCAGAAGCGTGGGAGGGTGAGAGAATTCACCAGAGCCAGAGCGGGGAGCAGAGCAGACAGAAGGACCGAAGTACACTGCTGAGGGGAGCAGCGGGCGGCAGGAGAGGTCTGCGCGCCATGTGGGACCCTCCTCCAGTGGCCTGGGAGCAGCCGGGGATCGAACCGGCGCCGCAGAGGCCGCGGGCAGCTTCGCAACCCAGCGCTCAACCGCTGCGCCACCGGGGAGGCCCTGTTAATGTCTTTTTTCCTAGTTCTTCTTTTTTTTTTTTTTTTTTTTTTTTTTTTTTTTTAATTAAGGGTGCGTTGTTTATTTTCTATTAAAAAATGAAGTTCTGTATCTTACTGATTTTTTAATGAAAATAACCAGCCTTATATTTGTTGCGACATGGCTGTCCCGCGGGGGCTTCTGTCCCCACTTCTTCACTAGAACAACTCTTTTTTTTTTTTTTTTATAAATTTTATTGTTATATTCCCCATACAATTGCAGCCCCCCATTCTGACCCCAATCCCTCCCCTCCCGCCCCCGCCCCCCTAAAAGTGTCTCTGGTTCATAGTTTTTTGTTGATTTTGATTTTCACTTTCTTATAGTTATTCATTTTCCTGGTCCCTTATTTAAGTTTTCTAGATTCCTGCTATGAGTGAGACCATCCGGTATTTTTCTTTTTCTTTTTGGCTTATTTCGCTGAGCATGATCCCTTCCAGCGCCATCCATGTTGCAGCAAATTGCATGTGTTTATCTTTTTTGAATGCTGAGTAATATTCCATGGTATATATGTACCACATCTTCTTGATCCAGTCATCTATTTTTGGGCATTTGGGTTGTTTCCAAAGCTTAGCTATTGTAAACAGTGCTGCTATAAACATAGGGGTGCAGGTGTTCTTTGGAATTGATGTTTCTGTGTCCTTTGGGTAAATACCTAGGAGTGGAATTGCTGGGTCATATGGAAGCTCTATGTTTAGTAGGTCCAGAAATCTCCACACAGCTTTCCACAGTGGTTGGACCAGTTTGCACTCCCACCAACAGTGCAGAAGAGTTCCTTTTTCTCCACACCCTCGCCAACATTTGTTGTTGCTAGTTTTTTTAATATGTGCCATTCTCACTGGTGTAAGATGGTATCTCATGGTAGTTTTGATTTGCATTTCCCTGATGACAAGTGATGTTGAACATTTTTTCATATGCCTGTTGGCCATTTGCATTTCCTCTTCAGAGAAGTTTCTTTTAAGCTCTTCTGCCCATTTTTTGACTGGATTATTTTCTTTGTTGTTGTTGAGTCTCATCAGCTCTTTGCAGATTTTTGTGATCAGTCCTTTATCATTAGTGTTGGGTGCAAAAATGTTCTCCCAGTTGGTGGGGTTTCTCTTTGTTTTTGTTATTGTCTCTTTTGCTGTGCAAAAGCTCTTTAATTTGATATAGTCCCAGCTGTTTATCTTTGCCTTCACTATCACTGCTTTGGGTGATGTGTCTGTAAAGATGTCTTTGATGTGCAAATCACATAGTGTTTCGCCTATATTTCCTTCTATATATTTTATGGTTTCAGGTCTTATGTCTAGTTCTTTAATCCATTTTGAGTTGATTTTTGTGTATGGTGTGAGGTGGTGGTCAAGCTTCATTCTTTTGCATGTAGCGACCCAGTTTTCCCAGCACCATTTATTGAACAAACTTTCTTTGCTCCAATGCATAGTCTTTGCTCCTTTGTCAAAGATTAGTTGACCATAAATCTGTGGGTTTATTTCTGGATTTTCTATTCGATTCCATTGGTCTGTATGTCTGTTCTTGTTCCAATACCATGCAGTTTTGATGATTATGGCTTTGTAGTATAGTTTGAAGTCTGGGAGTGTGATGCCTCCATTCCCTTCTTTTTTTTTCAGGAGAGCTTTGGCTATTCGGGGTTTTTTGTGATTCCATATGAATTTCATCAATAATTGTTCTATTTCTTTGAAGAATGACATTGAAATTTTGATTGGAATAGCATTGAATCTGTATATTGCTTTTGGAAGGATGGCCATTTTAATAATGTTTATTCTTCCAATCCATGAGCAGGGGATGTCTCTCCATTTCTATTTCTTTTAACAGTGTTTTATAGTTTTCTTTGTATAGGTCCTTTACCTCTTTTGTTAGATTTATTCCCAAATATTTGATTTTTTTTGTTTCAATAACAAAAGGGATGGTCTTTTTGATTTCTTCTTCTTCAGATTTATTGTTTGTGTATAGGAAGGCTACTGACTTTTGCTTGTTGATTTTGTATCCTGCCACTTTACTGAACTGATTGATGAGTTGAATTAGCTTTTCTGTGGAGTTTTTGGGGTTCTCTATGTATAATATCATATCGTCTGCAAATAGTGATAGTTTGACTTCTTCTTTTCCTATTTGGATTCCTTGGATGTCTTTCTCTTGTCTTATTGCCCTGGCTAGGACTTCCAGTATTATATTGAAAAGCAATGGTGAGAGTGGACATCCTTGTCTTGTTCCAGATCTTAATGGAATTGCTTTCAGCTTTTCACCATTGAGAATGATACTGGCTGTTGGCTTGTCATAGATGGCCTTTATGATGTTGAGGTATGTTCCTTGTATCCCAAGAATTTCAAGGGCTTTTATCATGAATGGGTGTTGCACTTTGTCGAAAGCTTTCTCAGCATCTATTGATATTATCATATGGTTTTTATATTTCTTTTTGTTGATGTGTTGGATAACGTTGATTGATTTTCGGATGTTAAACCATCCTTGTGCCCCTGGAATGAATCCAACTTGGTCGTGGTGAATTATCTTATGGATACATTGTTGGATTCTGATAGCTAAAATTTTATTGAGGATTTTTGCATCAGTGTTCATTAGGGAGATTGGCCTGTAGTTTTCCTTTTTTGTGTTGTCCTTGTTCGGTTTTGGTATTAGTGTAATGTTGGCTTCATAGAACGTGTTTGGTATTGTCCCTTCCTTCTCAATTTTTTGGAAGAGTTTGTGAAGGATAGGCACTAATTCGTCTCTGAATGTTTGGTAGAATTCATTTGTAAATCCATCAGGTCCTGGGCTTTTGTTTTTGGGGAGGTTTTTGATTACCATTTCAATTTCGCTAATTGTAATTGGTCTGTTTAGGTGTTCTATTTCTTCTTTATCTAGCTTTGGGTGATTGTAGAGTTGTAGGAATTTGTCCATCTCCTCTAGATTGTTAAACTTGTTTCCATATAACTGTTCATAGTAGTTACTGATTATTCTTTTGATTTCTGCTGTGTCCGTTGTGATTTCTCCTCTTTCATTGATGATCCTGTTTATTTGTGCTTTCTCCCTTTTTTCCTTTGTGAGCCTGGCTAGGGGTTTGTCTATTTTATTGATT
The DNA here is from genome assembly GCF_964194135.1 of Talpa europaea. NCBI lineage: Eukaryota > Metazoa > Chordata > Mammalia > Eulipotyphla > Talpidae > Talpa > Talpa europaea. Next base: position 99,305,585 of record NC_140075.1, on the reverse strand, counting down.
TTTTTCAAAGAACCAGCTCTTGGTTTCATTGATCTTTTGGATTGTTTTTTTAGTTTCAATTTCATTTATTTCTGCTTTGGTTTTTATTATTTCTTTTCTTCTACTGGTTTTGGGGTTTTTTTGTTGTTCTTTTTCTAGATCTTTGAGCTTCGAGATTAGGTTGTTTCTTTGCGTTCTTTCTTGTTTCTTGATGTGAGCTTCTATTGCTATATATTTTCCTCTTATTACTGCTTTTGCTGCATCCCATACATTTAGGATATTGGTGTCCTCCTTGTCGTTCAATTCAAAAAATTTTTTAATTTCTTCTTTGATCTCCTCATTAGTCCAATGGTCTTCCAGTAGTGTGGTTTTTAATCTCCATGAGGTAGGAAAGTTCCTTGCCTTCTTTTTATGGTTTATTTCTAGTTTGATGCCTTCATGGTCAGAAAAGATGGTTGATATGATTTCAATCTTGGTGTATCTGTTGATGTTTGTCTTGTGCCCCAGTATGTGATCGATCCTGGAGAATGATCTGTGTGCGCTTGAGAAAAATGTGTACTCCGTTTTTTTGGGGTTTAGTGTTCTATAGATGTCTGTTAAGCCCAATTGCTCTAGGTCTTTATTTAGAGCTTTGGTTTCTTTACTTATTTTTTGTCTTGTTGATCTATCCATTGTTGATAGTGGTGTGTTGAAGTCTCCCACTACGTATGTGTTTTGTCTGATTTCTGTTTTCAGAGAGGACAACAGTTGTCTGATATATTTTGGTGCTCCTTCGTTTGGTGAGTATATGTTAATGAGTGTTATTTCTTCTTGAAGTATTGTCCCCTTGATCATAATGTAGTGACCATTGGGGTCTCTTTTTATCTTTTTGAGTTTGAAATCTGTTTTATCTGATATAAGTATAGCTGTTCCTGCTTTCTTTTTTGGTCCATTTGCTTGTAGGATTGTTTTCCATCCTTTAACTTTGAGCCTATTTTTATCTTTTGTAGCTAAATGTGTTTCCTGGAGACAGCAAAAGGTTGGATTTTGTTTCTTAATCCAGGCTGCAACTCTGTGTCTTTTTATTGAAGTTTTTAGTCCATTTACATTTAGAGTTAATATTGATATGTTAACATCTGTATTTGCCATTGTGTTTGTCTTTCCTTTGATTTTATTTATTTATTCTTTTAATAACTTTTTTTTTTTTTTTTGGCCTTCTTTCATTGTTATTCGTCGCTCTGAGGTTCTGGCTTTAGGACTCCTTGTAGTATTTTTTGGAGTGGGGGTTTAGTTGCAATGAAATTCCGGAGTTTCTGTTTGTCTGGGAAGGTCCATATTCTTTCTTCAAAGAGGAAGGAGAGCTTTGCGGGATAGAGTATTCTTGGTTGGCATCTGTTTTCTTGGAGTCTGTTGACTATGTCCCTCCACTCTCTCCTTGCCCGTAGTGTTTCTTCGGAGAAGTCTGATGTCAGCCTGATTGGTTTTCCTTTGAATGTTATCTGTTTCTTCCCTCTTGCCAGCTTCATTATTTTTTCCTTGTCCTGGATTCTTGGGAGCTTTACTATTATGTGTCTTGCTGTATTTTTCCTTTCATCGTGGAAGTTTGGTGTTCTTCTTGCTTCTTGTATATCAATTTTCAGCTCCTTCTTCACATTTGGGAAGTTCTCTTCAATTATCTCTTTGAATATTTTCTCTGTTCCTACATCTCTCTCCTCTCCTTCTGGTATTCCTATAACTCTTATATTTCCTTTCCTCATGGAGTCAGATAGTTCCCGAAGTCTTTCTTCGTTCTTTTTCCTTCGTACTTCTCTTTCCTTTTCTGTTTTGGTTCTTTTTATTTCTGTGTCTTCAAGATTACTTATTCGTTCTTCCATTTCATCTATTCTGCTTTCATTGCTTTTCCCAGAATTCTTTAGTTCTTCCATTAATTCTTTGATCTCCTGCATTTCTTTTACTTCCCTCTTTACGGACTCAATTTCTTTCTTCTGACCATTGTTTTCCCTCTCTAGGGACTCAATTGCATTCTTCTGATCGTTGATTATTTTTCCCTTATCATTGTTTTCCTTTATGACTTCTGTCAGTTTTTTAATCACGGCAATTTTAAATTCTCTTTCTGGAAGGCTCAGAAATTCTTCCAAGTTATTGTCGTTGCAATCTGGGGGCTGGCTTTCTTTTTGTGGTGTGCTTTTTCTCTGGAGAGTTGCTAGGTTGCGTGTGGTTCTTCTCCTCCCTACTGTCTGTTTTCTAATTTGCCGTATGCGTTGGGACACTGTGTTGTTGGGACTTGCCGGCATCTTGGGTGGGCTTCTCTGTTCCCCTCTGGTTCTTCCAGGAGTCATCTGTCAGTTTCAAGCAGCCTTTACTGGAGAAAGGTCCCTGTTCTAAAATGCCGATGTGGGGACACACTCCCCTGTGCGCCTGGTCTGCCCCGGCGGTGGGTTCCTGCTCCCCTCTGGGCTTGGACTGCATGCCAGAGGGGGTCTGGCGTGGGCGAACTTCCCCCGCTCACCTCTGGCTCCTGAGGAAGCCTTCTGCAGGTAGTCTTTACTGAAGAAATGTCCCTGTTTTAAAATGGTGATGTGGGACACACTCCCTGCGCTTCTGGTCTCAGGCACACTCTTCTGCGCGCCTGGTCTGCCCCGGCTGTGGGTGCTCGCTCTCCTTGTGGGCTCAGACTACTTGTTCAGAAGGGGCCCGGTGTGGGCTAACTCCCCAGCTGGCCACTAGCTCCTTCAGTAGCCTGTGCTGGGGTCAAGTCGCTAGGTGGCACCATAGATCTCTCCTAGAGCCCTTGGGGAGCTGATTTTCCACCCCGTGGGACAGGGAGCAGAGCGGGGATGGTAGGGTACACCTCAACGGCTTTGGGGTGCTGTGTCTGCCTTGTGCCCCACCGTCGTGGGGAACCCACGCCCCTAATTTCGTGCCCCGGGTCTCAGTTCCAAAGCCCTCAGTTCCAGGATGCGGGCTGTAGCCCAGATCAGTGGTGCGGGAATGGCGCCTTTTGAATCCCGCTCCCCTGCCTGGGCGCCTTGTTCCTGCTCACTCAGGGAGGGCCTCCGCCCGGGTCTCAGTTCCAAAGCCCTCAGTTCCAGGACGCGGGCTGTAGCCCAGATCAGTGGCGCAGGAATGGCGCCTTTTGAATCCCGGTCCCCTGCCTGGGCACCTTGTTCCTGTTCACTCAGGGAGGGCCTCCGCCGTCTCCCCGCAAGCCTAGGTCGCAGGCGCAGGGGCCTGGGCAGCTGCAATCCGAGCGCAAGCTTACCGGGCGGCCGGGGCTGTGTGCTGGTGCTGGTCTCCTCCTGGTGGGCGGGGCTCTCTTTAATGGCGCCTGGAGCTCACCTCCGCGGTGGATCCTGCAGGGTTCGCCTCAGCTCCCGTTCACGGGGTGTGGTGGCTGAAATAGTTCCTTTCCACTCACAGTCCCGCTTGCTGCGTCCGTTTTTCTTGTTGGGCGTTTTGGTTTGTTGTTTCCCTCGTCTCTGCCGGTCGGAGAGTGCCGCCTCTGTGGGCGGGGGAGGGGAGCAGGGTTCTGCGCTTCCCTCCCTTCTCGTCCTCTTTTATGGCAACTTTCTTCTTCGAGCAGTTTGCTGGAGTCGTCCGTTTATCTTCCGTGTCCCAGTTCTCACTGGGACCTGCCGCTTTTCCTCCCTATTAACTTTTTTTAATGGGAGATCTTACTCGCAGCGTCTCCTCGCCGCCATGTTGCTCCGCCCCTTTCCCTAGTTCTTCTTATATGCAAACAGTGGACTGCCTTTAAATATCTAACCCTTCATCCTGGTAAAAACAAAGCATTTGGAATCTTAGGTGGGTAGGGCAAAACAATTTATTTTTTATTGTAAAATATGTGTCAAAATGTTAACAGTGGTGAAACTTAGGGTAACCAAAAATTTTTCTTCTCTTTTGTGCATTTTCCAAATTGTGCTTCTTAGTGGATTAAAATATGCCAATCATTCATTTTGCACATGTATCTGACCTTTATGCAAGGTTTGCTTGGTGGGGACAGCTAGTCTCTGTTAACTTGTGGTATGAGATGGGGTGGCTAGGAGCTGGAATCAGTGAAGTCTTGATCACTCTCTGTCTGGTGGTTAATGCTGGCTATTGGCGGGAACCGCAGCCTGGGCTGTCTGCCAGAACACCAACACATGACCTCTCCTTATGACTGTCTGCTTCCTTATAGCACGGTGGCTATGTGCCAAGAGAAAGCATCTCAAGAGAGCAAGGTAAAGGTGCATAGCATATTTAACTTAGTTTTTTAAGTCAGTAGTGTTACTCTGCTCTCCTCTATTTGGTTGAGGTAATAATTAAGATTTAGATGAGGGAGTGACCATAGACTTCAGCATTTGAAGGGAGGAGTATGAATTTCACCTTACATGAACACCTTATAGGATGGAATCTACTGTTGTAATCATCTTTGGAAAATATAATCTGCCAGTTTACATTACATTTGACTCTTGAACAGCAGTGGTTTGGAATGTGCTAAGTCTACTTGTACTTCGATTTTCTTTTTTCAATAAATAGAGTTAACCCTTGCATGTCTGAGGGTTTGTATTCACAAATTCAAGCAACAGTGGGTGTTGGTTTGTTGAATCTGCAGATGAGTTACCTGAGACTACTGATGGCAACTATTAAGGGATGTGAATATCTGTGGATTTGGTTGTCCATGGGAGTCCTGAAACTAGTCCCCATAAATATCAAGTGACAACTGTAATTAATTTTAGGGGGAGTTAAAAGTCGTATGCAGATTTTTTATTTCAAGAGGTTGTGTATTCTCATATCCAAGTTGTTCAAGGGTCTGCTGTACTTTCAAGATAAAGAATATAAATAATGTGTGCAATGTACGAAAGAGAAATATTTGCAGGAAATTATGATGTATGCATACAATAAGAATTTTCTGTGCTCTTTTTATATAGAATACAACACTGAAAATAAGATGCCTGAGCTGGTAGAAATTAAGTAGATTTTGAATTTTCTTTTATAACAAAGCAGTAGGCTAATACAAATAAAACTTGAGACAAAAAGTTATAAACAAGATAAAGATTTTCCTTTTTTTTTTTTTGAGAAAAAGATAGTTATATTAGTTCAGGATTAAATTCTTTTTTGTTTGTTTTAATTGCCATTTATTGGAAACTGGTTTCCAATAAAATAGATTTGAAAATTTAATGCTAGTATCCTCATGTGCATCAGGCTTGTTTGGTCTAATAAGGAACACTGCATAGTCTTTCTCAGGATTGTACAGTTTAACTTGCTAAATTTCTGATAAATATTTCCATTTTTTTCAGCGGTACAAGAAAACTTGTTAATTTGTAGACTATTTGGTTGTCTTATTGCTTATACTCACCAATTATGTAAATTACCTGTGACAGGTTTGAATACTCAACTTCTGGATGTAATGGGATAATATTTTTAGATAATTCTTGAAGCACAGGGCTATTAATTCATTTGCTGTGACTAGGAAATAGGCTCTAGAGAACTGCTTTCTCATTCTTTAGTAATATAATGAGCCTAACTTGACTTAGATGGTTCAGTACAGCTCTTCCTAGATTTACAAGTTATGATGGGGTTATGTCCTGATAAATCCTTGTTAAGTCAAAAATGCATTTAAAACACTTAACCTGCAATATATAGAGCATAGCCTATAGCCTACTTTAAACATGCTCAGAACACTTTGATTAGCCTATATGTGGGCAAAGTCATCCAAACCAAAGCCTACTTAAAGTATTGAATATTTTAGGTAATTTATTGAATACTGTATTAAAAGTAAATAACAGTCTGTAGTGTATAGGTTGATTACCCTTGCTGTCTTACAGCTGACAGAGCTGTAGCTCACTGCCTAAGTATCACAAGAATCCATCACACAGCATGTAGCTAACTTGTGAGAAGATCAAAATTCAAAGTACAGTTTCTACTGAACATGTATTGTTTTGACACCATTGTAAAGTAAAAAAAATAATAAGTTGAACCATCATAACTCAGGGGTGGACCATCTGTACAGTTTCCCCAGTAGTCACAAGTAGATATTCTACAATGGGAAATGATTGAGTCACTTATTTTAATAATGGAGGCAATCTCAGAAGTTTGCTCTCAATTTTGAGTAATAAGAATGAGTTTGTGCACATACGTAGTGGGAGACTTCAACACACCACTAACAGCAATGGATAGATCAACGAGACAAAAAATAATTAAAGACACTAAAGCTCTAAATAAGGACCTAGAGCGCTTGGGCTTAACAGACATCTATAGAACACTAAACCCAAAAAAAACGGAGTACACATTTTTCTCAAGCGCACACAGATCATTCTCCAGGATCGATCACATACTGGGACCCAAAACAAACATCAACAGATACACCAAGATTGAAATCATACCAACCATCTTTTCTGACCATGAAGGCATCAAACTAGAAATAAACCATAAAAAGAAGGTAAGGAACTCTCCTACCTCATGGAGATTGAAAACCACACTACTAGAAGACCACTGGACTAATGAGGAGATCAAAGAAGAAATTAAAAAATTCTTTCAATTGAATGACAAGGAGGACACCAATTTCCTAAATGTATGGGATGCAGCAAAAGCAGTAATAAGAGGAAAATACATAGCAATAGAGGCTCACATCAAGAAACAAGAAAGAACTCAAAGAAACAACCTAATCTCGAAGCTCCAAGATCTAGAAAAAGAACAACAAAAAACCCCCAAAACCAGTAGAAGAAAGGAAATAATAAAAACCAAAGCAGAAATAAATGAAATTGAAACTAAAAAAACAATCCAAAAGATCAATGAAACCAAGAGCTGGTTCTTTGAAAAAATAAATAAAATAGACAAACCCCTAGCCAGGCTCACAAAGGAAAAAAGGGAGAAAGCACAAATAAACAGGATCATCAGTGAAGGAGGAGAAATCACAACGGACACAGCAGAAATCAAAAGAATAATCAGTAACTACTATGAAGTTTTATGGAAACAAGTTCAACAATCTAGAGGAGATGGACGAATTCCTACAACTCTACAATCACCCAAAGCTAGATAAAGAAGAAATAGAACACCTGAACAGACCAATTACAATTAGCGAAATTGAAATGGTAATCAAAAACCTCCCCAAAAACAAAAACTCAGGACCTGATGGATTTACAAATGAATTCTACCAAACATTCAGAGACGAATTAGTGCCTATCCTTCACAAACTCTTCCAAAAAATTGAGAAGGAAGGGACAATACCAAACACGTTCTATGAAGCCAACATTACACTAATACCAAAACTGAACAAGGACAGCACAAAAAAGGAAAACTACAGGCCAATCTCCCTAATGAACACTGATGCAAAAATCCTCAACAAAATTTTAGCTATCAGAATCCAACAATGTATCCATAAGATAATTCACCACGACCAAGTAGGATTCATTCCAGGGGCACAAGGATGGTTTAACATCCGAAAATCAATCAACATTATCCAACACATCAACAAAAAGAAATATAAAAACTATATTATCATATCAATAGATGCTGAGAAAGCTTTTGACAAAGTGCAACACCCATTCATGATAAAAGCCCTTGAAATTCTTGGGATACAAGGAACATACCTCAACATCATAAAGGCCATCTATGACAAGCCAACAGCCAGTATCATTCTCAATGGTGAAAAGTTGAAAGCATTTCCATTAAGATCTGGAACAAGACAAGGATGTCCAACTCTCACCACTGCTTTTCAATATAATACTAAAGTCCTAGCCAGAGCAATAAGACAAGAGAAAGACATACAAGGAATCCAAATAGGAAAAGAAGAAGTCAAACTATCACTATTTGCAGATGATATGATAATATACATAGAGAACCCCAAAAATGCCACAGAAAAACTAATTCAACTCATCAATCAGTTCAGTAAAGTGACAGGATACAAAATCAACACGCAAGTCAGTAGCCTTCCTATACACAAACAATAAATCTGAAGAAGAAGAAATTTAAAAAACCATCCCTTTTATTATTGAAACAAAAAAAATCAAATACTTGGGAATAAATCTAACAAAAGAGGTAAAGGACCCATACAAAGAAAACTATAAACCACTGTTAAAAGAAATAGAAGAAGACACAAAGAAATGGAAAGACATCCCCTGCTCATGGATTGGAAGAATAAACATTATTAAAATGGCCATCCTACCAAAAGCAATCTACAGATTCAATGCTATTCTAATCAAAATTTCAATGTCATTCTTCAAAGAAATAGAACAATTATTGATGAAATTCATATGGAATCACCAAGAACCCCAAATAGCCAAAGCTCTCCTGAAAAAAAAAGAAGGGAATGGAGGCATCACACTCCCAGACTTCAAACTATACTACAAAGCCATAATCATCAAAACTGCATGGTATTGGAACAAGAACAGACACACAGACCAATGGAATCAAATACAAAATCCAGAAATAAACCCACAGATTTATGGTCAACTAATCTTTGACAAAGGAGCAAAGACTATGCATTGGAGCAAAGAAAGTTTGTTCAATAAATGGTGCTGGGAAAACTGGGTCGCTACATGCAAAAGAATGAAGCTTGACCACTACCTCACACCATACACAAAAATCACCTCAAAATGGATTAAAGAACTAGACATAAGACCTGAAACCATAAAATACATAGAAGGAAATATAGGCAAAACACTACGTGATATGCACATCAAAGACATCTTTACAGACACATCACCCAAAGCAGTGATAGTGAAGGCAAAGATAAACAGCTGGGACTACATCAAATTAAAGAGCTTCTGCACAATCACAGCTTTTGCACAGCAAAAGAGACAATAACAAAAACAAAGAGAAACCCCACCGACTGGGAGAACATTTTTGCACACAACACTAATGATAAAGGACTGATCACAAAAATCTGCAAAGAGCTGATGAGACTCAACACAAAGAAAGAAAATAATCCAGTCAAAAAATGGGCAGAAGAGCTAAAAAGAAACTTCTCTGAAAAGGAAATGCAAATGGCCAACAGGCATATGAAAAAATGTTCACCATCACTTGTAATCAGGGAAATGCAAATCAAAACTACCATGAGATACCATCTTACACCAGTGAGAATGGCACATATTAAAAAAACTAGCAACAACAAATGTTGGCGAGGATGTGGAGAAAAAGGAACTTTCCTGCACTGTTGGTGGGAGTGCAAACTGGTCCAACCACTATGGAGAGCTGTGTGGAGATTTCTGGACCTACTAAACATAGAGCTTCCATATGATCCAGCAATTCCACTCCTAGGTATTTACCCAGAGGACACAGAAACATCAATTCCAAAGAGCACCTGCATCCCTATGTTTATAGCAGCACTATTTACAATAGCTAAGCTTTGGAAACAACTCAAATGCCCAAAAATAGATGACTGGATCAAGAAGATGTGGTACATATACACCATGAAATATTACTCAGCATTCAAAAAAGATAAACACATGCAATTTGCAGCAACATGGATGGTGCTGGAAGGGATCATGCTCAGCGAAATAAGCCTGAAAGAAAAAGAAAAATACCGGATGGTCTCACTCATAGCAGGAGCCTAGAAAACTTAAATAAGGGACCAGGAAAATGAATAACTATAAGAAAGTGAAAATCAAAATCAACAAACAACTGTGAACCAGAGACACTCTATGGGTGGTGGGGTGCGGGGAGGGGAGGGCTTGGGGTCAAAATAAGGGGATTGCAATTGTATGGGGAATATAAAAATAAAATTTATTTATAAAAAAAATAATTCATTTTATTTTGTTTTTCCAGCCTGCATTATTTCTGAATATATAAGAACTCAATACACATTCTAGTTGTAATCTCATATTTTGTCACAGTTATATACAAATTCTATTCCTTTCCACTCTAGTAAGATCAATTAACTGTAAAACAGTGCTTAGAATGAACTTTGTTATATTATCTTCATCAAATGTAAAGACTTATTTTAAATAAATTTAGAAACTTCAAGACATTCATGGTTAGCTCTCTAAAAAAAAAAAAGAATGAGTTTGTGAAATAATACATCTAGTTCAAAATATATAATATTTGGGAAAGCTGTTTTTTTAAAAAATTATTTTTATTTACTTATGCATACAAGAACTGGGGATGTAGGCCAAAGTCTGGGGTGGTGGTGAGAGGATTCACCATAGTGGGGAGCAGAACAGGCAAATCTACTGAAATACACTGTTAAGAGGAGCAGTGGGGGAGACAGGAGAGGTCTGCTGTGCCATGTGTGTCACCTTCCTGGGCTGCGATCGGGATTGAATTTATGCTGCAGTGGCTGGCAATAGCTTGACAGCACTAGACTTTAACCCCTGTACCACCAGTGAGGCGCAGGGTTTTTTTAGGGGGCATTTTTTTGTGTCAAAAACAAAATAATATGTTTTCTATTAGATATAGATTAAAGATAATGATTGTAGGTAGTATAAAATATATCTTAATAATAAGAAAATATATGCGTAGATATATGTAAACATAAATAAAACCTTTAAGCAATTAACTTGCTTTTTTTGTTGTAAGCACTTTTCAGCATGCTTATATTTATTTTTTTCTTTGGTGTCCCTGTTTGGCCTGAAATGCCCACTTCCTGATAACATTTTTTCAGATCTATTGAATGCCTTATCTTGTGACCTACAGGGTTGTGCCTAAGGGATAAAAATTCCGTAGGTGAATGATATATATACTGCTTTCTGCTGAAGCTCAAACAACAAAAACTCCTAAAATACTCAGTAGAAATTGCAAATATGATGGTAGTTTATGGTACTTTATTCAGTCCATGGGAGGAGGTAAGTGATGGTTCTCTTGTCCAGATGATTGACTATGAAAATACTATTTTAATGCAAAAAGAATTTTGAACTCTCATATTCATTGCAGTGTTATTTACGGTAGCAAAGCTGTGAAACTACCTAAGCAACCATCCATGGATAAATGAATAAAGAAATTATAATAGATACACAGAGAAATGTTACTGAACTGTAAAAATGAATGAAACCTTCCCATTTGTGACAACTTTGATAGATTTTAAATACATTATGCTAAATGAAGTAAGTCAGAGAAAGACATATACCAAATGATCTCTCTAATATTTGGAATCTTAAAAAAAAAGGAATGGTAGGTGCCTCCTTCTAGTAGGATGATCGGTTTCTGAATTCTTTTCATTTCTTATGAGACTAGACATAATCCAAATAGTTAAAAAAAAAAAAAAACATTAAAATGGGAGAGAGGAAAAAAAAGTGTTGTAATTTGAAGGGCATTGAAATTTTTTCCATGTCTTTTATTTTCATATTTTTCAGTTTTAAATTTCTGTTTGGGTCTCCTTTGTGTGTGTGTCGTGTGTGTTTAAAATGATTTCTATTTTAATATTTATTTCAGATCAGTTGATATTTATTTGAGCATTTCTACAATAGCTGCTTTAAAATCCTTGTCAGATAAATCCAATAGCTAACTAAGTTCATTTCTTCATTGATGTTGTTTTTTTTCCACAAGTTAATATTTTTTGTGGTCCTTATACTGACTAACTTTGGTTTGCATCCTGGTCATTTTGAGTATTATGTAGTGAGATTCTGGGTTTTCTTTGCGTTCTATAGCGTTGTAGTTCTAGTGTCAGTTTAGTGTTCAGAGCTTAGTGTATTCAGATCTGCCCCACATATATTCCATCCAGATATCATCTGGGATCTGGGTGGTGGGCTACACGTTTTTCTCAGTTTTTGTTATGTGAACTATCAGTTCCAACCCTACTAAGGGTGAGCTCAGGAGTTGATAAACAATTTTTTTTTTTTTTTTGCCATTCTGCTGAGGACAAAGAAAGATGGAAAAAAAAACAAGTGGCTTGACCATTTGGAATCAGGGCGGAATTGAATGGAAAGGCAAGGCCTCATCCCTCAGAATTTTCTTTCCTGGAGGCTAATTCCCAGTCACTCTTAGTGCTGCCACTGCTCCCACCATGGAAAACCTGGGACTGGCACATGAGCATATGGAAGGAAGGAGAGTCAACAGCCAAGGCATTTCCCCCAGTTTTTCTGAGATTTCTGAGTTCCCTTTCTAGCCATCAACCGGTTAAAGGGTATCTCTCCCTGTACCATAGTGCTTACTTCTATCTTTTTAGATTGTTTTGAATTTAGGCTGAGGGATGCTAGGGAGAAAACCAGCTCACACCTGGTTCAGTAGATCTTTGAACTCTGATGGTTCTCTTGATTCTGCCTATACTATTTACTTCTCAGAGTCTTCAAATAGTTGTTCATGCATTCTGTCCAGATTTTATAGTTAGTTCAGTTGAAGATAAGGGAAAGTGTGTGTTTACTTCATCACCAAGATCGAAGGCTTCCAAACATTTTTATCTTAACATTTTATTTATTTATTTATTTATTTTTTTTTAATAGAGGCATGTTTTCTTTCTTTCTTTCTTTATTTGTTTGTTTTTTTTGTTTATACATGCACTGGGTACAGTCAGAAGCGAGAGAGAATTCACCAGAGCGGAGAGCAGAGCAGGCAGAAGGACCGAAGTACACTGCTGAGGGGAGCAGCGGGCTGCAGGAGAGGTCTGCGCGCCATGCGGGACCCTCCTCCAGTGGCCGGGGAGCAGCTGGGGATCGAACCGGCGCCGCAGAGGCCGCGGACAGCTTCGCAACCCAGCGCTCAACCGCTGCGCCACCAGGGAGGCCCTTAACATTTTATTTTGATGTAAATAAAATATATCTTATATAGTATAGCACAATACCCAAGCCAGGAAATTAACATTGATGCCAATTTTTCATTTTGAAACATTTCAGATGTCCAAGAATCTTGAAAGAATAGTGCATTGGGCCTTCCTGGTGGTGCAGGGGTTAAAGTCAGCGCTGTCTGGCTGTTGGTAGCCACTGCAGCAAGGATTCTATCCCTGACCAGGGAGCTAAACCACATGGTGCAGCAGACCACTCCTGTCTCACCCATTGTTCCCCATAGTGTATTTCGGTGGATCTGCCTGTTCTGCTCCTGACTCTGTCTCGGTGCATCCTCTCACCTCCCTGCACCTCTGGCCTACACCCTAGTTCTTGTATGCATAAATAAATAAAAATCGTAAAAAAAAAAAAAAAGAGTGCATTGAACATTTGTTTACCTCTCAGTGATAATTCAGTGATTTAAAATAGTGTGTCGGGCCTCCCCGGTGGCGCAGCAGTTGAGCGCTGGGTTTCGAAGCTGCCCGCAGCCTTTGCAGTGCCGGTTCGATCCCCGGCTGTTCCCCGGCCACCGGAGGAGGGTCCCACATGGTGCGCAGACCTCTCCTGCCGCCCGCTGCTCCCCTCAGCAGTGTATTTCCTCAGTCTGCCTGTTCTGTTCCCTCCTCTGGCTCTGGTGAATTCTCTCACCCTCCCGCGCTTCTGACTGTACCCAGTGCTTGTAAAAACCAACCAACCAAACAAACAAATAAATAAATAAATAAAAACATGCCTCTATAAAAAAAAAAAAGAAAAATGTTTAAAAAAAATTAAAAAAAATAAAATAGTTTGTCATATTTGTTTTACATATATTCTGACATGCAGGTATTCTCTTTTTTCCTTAACCACTTGAAAGAAAGTTGGAAGAAGTTGAAACGTCCTTTCACATCAAAATACTTAAACATGCATCTTCTAAGAAAAAGAATAGTATGCTTTAGTACACAATTTAATAGAAGCAGTTTTTTTCTACATAACCCTGATGCCATTATCATTCCTAAGAATATTAGCAGAGTGAACATTTTTGGACAGTAATCTTAATGTTCCGGGGCTTTTGTTTTGAAGCAATGTTATCAACTCTTGAAGGCTTAAGTTATTGTTCAAGTAGGTGGGCCTCCAGATGATATACTCTTGGTGATTACTTTGACAGTCTGGGCTCTCCATGTGTGCAATTCAGAGCCCAGGGAGATCCCTTATTTACAGAATAACTGTATTTTTATTCTCTCTCCTTGTTGCCTCAGCACAGTCTTCTAACATCTGTTTGAGCAGATGCTCTTTAGAATAGCCCTTGTCAGGAGATTATAACTTATCAGACTAGCATGTATCTTTGTTTTTAATTATTAGGAAGTTACAAAGGAACAGACAAAACCAAACCAAAATAAGCCCAAGAAATATCATGTAGAATTGAGTGTATCAAATGGGGAGGGAAAGTATGGAGAATAAATTGTGGAGGTGGTCCTATGGACTGTTGTGGAGGATTATGTGTTCCTTTTTTTTTTTTTTAAGATTTATTTATTTATGCATACAAGAACTGGAGTACAGGCCAGAGGTGTGGGGGGGTGAGAGGATTCACCAGAAACAGAGCGGAGAACAGAACAGGCAGATTGACTGAAGTACACTGCTGAGGGGAGCAGCAGGTGAGTCAGGAGAGGTCTGCTGTGCCATGTGGGTTGCTTCCTGGCCAGCAGGGGATCGGACTCGTGCTGCAAAGGCTGCAGATTGCTTCATAGTGCATTGCTTAACCCCTTGGACCACCAGGGAGGCCTGGATTGTGGGTTCCTTGATGGTAGGTGTGGTATCCTAACATACATCTGAAGAGATTTGACCTTATACCTCTGAATCACGTGTGGTGTTGTATACTTTTATTTTAATTAATAATTAATATTTTAAAGATTTATTTATTTATACAAGCACTGGGTACAGTCAGAAGCGCGGGAGGGTGAGAGAATTCACCAGAGCCAGAGCAGTGACCAGAACAGGCAGACTGACGAAATACACTGCTGAGGAGAGCAGTGGACGGGGCAGGAGAGGTTTGCATGTCATGTGGGACCCTCGCCAGCATCCAGGGATCGAACTGGCGCTGCAGAGGCTGCGGGCAGCTTCGCAGCCCAGCACTCAACTGCTGCACCACCAGGGGAGGCCCTGTTAAAGTATTTTAAAAACTAAAATATAAAAAGAAAATTAGGAAATTCTTTACAGTTAAAGTTATGGAAGAGTGTCTGATAAGGTGATGTATAAGGACTGTATCCAGGATTGAAAACCTCACTACAATGCTTAAAGTTTGTTTTCCTTTACAGCAGTCTGGAAGTAGGCAGTTGCTGATGTTACTTCAGTGACTCAACAGTGTTGGGGTCCATATCTTTGTGATTGTCTTGGTCTTCCGTATCTTAAGATAGCTGCAGCTCCAACCCCTGCCCGCATTCAAGGAGGAAGGCAAAAAGTCCAAGCCAAGCAAATATTTTCCTATCTGTGCTTCTAGCAGGTCACTTCTCAAAATATATGGTCACTTCTAATTGATGTATGTAGCCTTTGGCCTTTACAGTGAGAGGCAGGGAGGGAGGAAGAATTTGGGAATGACTTTTTGGACAGTTTATTAACTGACTGTCATAATTATATGATTGCATATATTTTACCTCAAATTGTACTTTACTTCAGTATAATGTTTAATACCTAGGTACTTGATAATTACATAGTAGCATCTTACTGGAGGATACTATGGGAAACGAAGGAATTTTAAATTTAGTTGTGAAGGTAAGCTTTTAGGTTATGTAAGGTGAAACTTGGATTGAAGTTTTAAGTGTTTTCTCAGCCTCTGAAATGAGGTTAATAATACCTAACTTTAAGGGTAATTGTAAAGGAGATAATTTATTTAAAGTACCTAATGTGGTGCCTGCTACATTGGAGGTGCTCAGTAGGAGATACTGTACTGCAGGTCCTCAATGCATACAAGCAGTCCTCTAACTTGTTTAACGTTGTTTTATTATAACTTGCATGAGTTAAAAACAAATCTTGGCTAAAACAGCTAACTGATAGTAATTCTATGAACTTAAATGACTTTTGCTGGGTTTCTCTGTAGTACTATGGGAAGGAATTGCTGGCTTATGGTCTATACATAATTTCACTAAATATTGCCAGGTTGTTTCCCAGATTGCTTCTCCAGTTTATGCTCTCATTAGTGGTGCATTGGGGTTCCCATTTTCTTAAATCCTCACCAGCATTTGGTCTTACTCGTCTGTTTGGTCTCATCAATCTGATGGGTATAAAAGAACCTTTTTTTTAATTTACATTTCTGTGATTTCGAGTGGAGTTAAACATCTCTTATTTACTTGATACCATTTGTGTTTCCCCTGTATGCTGAAATAATAAATGATACAAATAGTATATATTGTTGTAAATATTTTTGAAAATAGAAATAGGAAATATAGAAAGATTACCTGTAATAAGCCAACCAGAGATAATTAGTATTAACATTGGTTGCATCTTCCTTGTCTTTAAATATCCATGCATACATAAATTCATATACATATAAGCAGATACATGTTTGTTTTTTGTGGGATTGTATGCAGTTTCGTAATCTACATTTTGTATTCCCCAATAATTTATGACCATTTCCCCATATTGTGGAAAATTTTTCTATATCACCATGTAATAGGTGCATATCATTCCACTTTATGTCTTTTATTTAATTTTCTACTATGGGACATTTATGCAATTTTTGGTTTTTCTTTCATTACCAATACTTCGGTGAACTGCTAATGTAGTCCACATTTTGATGAAGTAAGGCTTGAGTAATTATGTTCTTGCTTGCTTTGTGAAACTGGATTTATAGTAAGTTGTAGACAGTTTCTGTTTTTTTGCTTGGGTTCTAGAGCAGCGATTGCCATTTGATTTTATAAAGATGAGATCCAGCTCTTAATGTTCCAGGACTTGTGTTCAAAGCTTTCCCAGTTGGACCCTTATATTCTTTTTCTTTTTTCTTTTTTTTTGTTTTGACAAGGCCAGATTAGCATAGGAGCATAATGCAAAAGTGAACTTATCTGCCCTTAAATATCATTGCCTCTCTGATAGAGGGACTGCTAAATTTCAGCTATAGAGAACTCTTAGGTTGGTAACATCATTATACTTTTCAAACAGTAGGAATAAGTAAGAATTTTCATTATAAAATAATTTAGAAGATAAAATCATGAAGAATACAATTTACTATTTTCCTTTTACTCAAAGATAACTATTACCATTTCATCTTATATCCTTTTAGATGTTTTTTCTAGGTGGTGTGCTTGAGCCAACTAGCTCTGACTTATTAGAGCCAATAATTAAAGACGTATGTGAACCCAAATTGTTGATAGCTTGATATTAGCTATGGTAGTAGTAGTTACACCAGGGAAATTAGTAAATGTTATAAATCAGGGTTTCCCCTTCCCTGCTCAATTCCTACCAGAGCTAATTTATCAGCACACCACTGTTTGTATACATTATATCAGTAAATATAGATCTTCATTTTTAATGGCTTCATAGAAGTTCATTATACATATATATAAATGGTTCTCAGTGTTAGCCTTGGACCAGCAATATCAGTGTTACCCTGGAATTTGTTAGAAATGCAAATTCTTAGCCTCCACCCAGACCTACAGAATCAGACTTTTTTTTTTTTTTAAGATTTATTTATGCATACAAGGGCTGGGGAACAGGCCAGAGGTGCAGGGGGTGAGAGGATTCACCAGAGACAGAGTGGGGAACAGAACAGGCAGATTGACTGAAATATACGGCTGAGGGGAGCAGCAGGCGAGATAGGAGAAGTCTGCTGCGCCATTTGGGTTGCTCCCTGGCCGGCTGGGGATTGAACTTGTATTGCAGAGGCTGTGGATTTCTTCATAGTGCGGTGCTTAACCCCTTACACCACCAGGGAGGCCCAGAATCAGACATTTTTTTATTGGGGACTAGCAATCTATGATATTATAGGCTCTATAGGTGATTCCGATGCTTGCTAAAGGTTGAGAACTACTATATAGATAGATGTAGCTAAATTATCCGGTTGATCTGATTTCTCTATGATAAATTCCTAGATAATGTGTTCATTTAAAAGTCTTCAGGGCCTCCCCAGTGGTGCAGCAGTTGAGCACTGGGTTGTGAAGCTGCCTGCAGTTTCTGCAGCGCTAGTTCGATCCCTGGCTGTTCCCCAGCCACTGGAGGAGGGTCCCACATGGCGCGCAGACCTCTCCTGCCACCCATTGCTCCCCTCAGCAGTGCACTTCGTCATTCTGCCTGTTCTGTTCTCCGCTCTGGCTCTGGTGAATTCTCTCACCCTCCGGCACTTCTGACTGTACCCAGTGCTTGTATAAATAAATAAATAAATCTTTAAAAAAGATAATAAAATAAGTCTTTAAATGCACATTTCCAAATTGTGTTCTATATAAAAAAAAAAAACTATACTAGTTTCAGTTTCTACCTTAAGTCTGCATCAACTTCATTGTAGGTTCTTTTTCCACATAGAGAAAATAAGCTATGCTAAAGATCTTATCTTTTAACTATGTCTGCATCCATTTATCCACCCTAGAACTCAGTTCACCTGCATTTTCTTCAGTAGCAAAGTGTTTTAATGTTATTTACACTTTAAAAAAGAGAACAGTTAACACAAAGAAAAAACTATGCCTTGCCTGCAGAACGTCATGTGTGGCTATAGTTGTGCGAATCTACTTTTATTCTCTGTGAATGATTATTCATCCTTTTTTCCCTGTCTCTGGCACATCACATCATTCTGAAACACAATTTTAAAATATATTAAGACATTTAAATATATTTAAAATGTATTAAAAGATAAATGCACTCCTGTGTTCCTTGCATCATTCTTTATAATAGCCAAGATAGGGAAACAGCTAAGTATCTGTTGATAGATAGATACATTGTGTCCTTAGAAATAAATAAAAATAAATAAATAAAAACTGTCCTTAGAAATGTGGCCATAGGTGATTTCGTCCTTGTGGAGTATAATCACACAAACCTACATGGTATAATCTGCACACCTAAGCCGTATGGTACAACCTATGGGCCCACCATCATGTATGTGATCTGTTGTTGTCTGAAAAGTCATTAAACAACATATCACTGTATACACACATATATAAGAATACTATTCACCCATAAAAAAGAATAACATCTTGCCATTTGAGACAGTGTAGATGGACTTTAAAGGCTTTATACTAGGTGAAATTAATCAGACAGAGATAGACAAATACCATGATATCTCATGTGCAATATTAAAAAAAAAATTCAGTCAAGCCCATAGATATGGAGAACAGAGTGGTGGTTGCCAGAAATCAGGATTGTGGCTGAAAGGGATAAGAGGAATGGGTGAAAGGGGTTAAAAGAAAAAAAAAAAACCCACTATGATCTGAAAGTAACATACCTTTTTATAGACAACCTCTTGCTTTCTATCAGATGAGAGTACAAGGCTCAAGATTCTTGTGTGATTTGATTATTTTCTTTACCTTAAAGCAATATAAAAACACTATTTTTTAAAGATTGTGTTATTTCTCTTCTCTTTTCCACCCCCACCCCTACTTCGTCCTTTACCCTTCATTACCAACAAGGTGGTATCAGGATTAACTGACAACATAGCCCCTCTTCCTATGTAAATTGGGGAGAAATTTGGAGGTCAGAGAACAAATATTTGGGATGATAGCATCCATCACATAGACCTAGAAGCCTTCTTGGTAATGTAGAGACCATTTGAAATGGCAGTAAGTCTAAGAAAGGCAATGTTTAGCAAAATGTAGACGGGGTTTATAATTTTACAAAGAGAAAAACCATTTCTATAGAAGCAGTGTACACATGTCAAATGAGATTAGACTGTATGCCTTTAGAAGAAAAAAAAAAAAGACCTGTTTATTATGAAAGTTGCTAGTAAGCATGCCAAACTATTAAAAGGAGGAAAAGAGCTCACCAACTTTTGACTCTTCTTGGCTCACATGGGCAATAAGTCTGGAAACACTTTTTCCAGACTTTTTACTTTTTATACTTTTTACTTTAAAAACTTTAATTAGATTGGGAGCCAGAATTTATGTGTTGATGAAAAAAAGGATAGTATGAACAGGTTTGCCATATTTATTGGCCCTGATGATCAGAACTCATTTTTTTTTTTCATTTTGAATTTTTGTTAAAGAGTAATTGTGAATACTAAAAAGATCCTTATCCCAACCTTCATTTTCAGTGGACTTTATTCCCTAGAAAAATTGCTTTGCACTCAAACTGTTAATTTTATGATGGCATTAATAGACTGTGAATTTATGATGGCACTAATGCCAAATTGCTTAGCTTCCAGATTTATATAGCCTCAGAAATAATTTGATGATTTAAGAATTTAATGCCTATTAAAGCATTCACGAATCTTCTTATTGATATTTCATTTTTATGTTTCTGACCTGTATAATTAATTCTCAGAGATTCTGCTCTGAAAGACATGAAAATAATGGCCCCTTATTTGATGTTTCACCTTACCTTCCACAGCATTGTGGTAGCTTGCATAGCTACGTAGTCATAGTCAAATTACCTCATTTCTCTGTGCTTCAGTTTTCTTATCTGCAAAATTGAGCCGTTGATACCCATCTTACAATATTATTGTCAGGATTAAATGCAATATGATATATGTAATGTGGATAGCACAGTTCACATGGACACTTAATAATTGATAGATTACTTTCAATTTCTCATAATATCAATGTTCTGCATTGATCTCTCTTTTGAAATTTCCTCTTTATAATTTGTCCTTAACCTTTTTTGGATTTTGTCTCCCTTTTAGAATCTGACATAAGCAGTAACATCTCTTTCCGGAAAAATACACGTCTAGTAAACTTTGATTGCATTGGGGGACTTCATTGCCCTTCCCTCTCCGAGCTCCTCTGTCGACCATGTTAAGGATCTTTGCACAACATCTTGGGGGACTCAGTTTCCTGCCTTCAATTGTTATCTCAGTGCAGCTGGCTCCTCAGTCTGATTCTGCCTGCTGAACATATTTATCATGATACCTTTATGCTATGGAAACTTAGTGAGGAAGGAGTAAATCACAAATTTTATTTATTTATTTTTTTTTTATAAATTTTATTGTTATATTCCCCATACAATTGCAGCCCCCCATTCTGACCCCAATCCCTCCCCTCCCGCCCCCGCCCCCCTAAAAGTGTCTCTGGTTCATAGTTTTTTGTTGATTTTGATTTTCACTTTCTTATAGTTATTCATTTTCCTGGTCCCTTATTTAAGTTTTCTAGATTCCTGCTATGAGTGAGACCATCCGGTATTTTTCTTTTTCTTTTTGGCTTATTTCGCTGAGCATGATCCCTTCCAGCGCCATCCATGTTGCAGCAAATTGCATGTGTTTATCTTTTTTGAATGCTGAGTAATATTCCATGGTATATATGTACCACATCTTCTTGATCCAGTCATCTATTTTTGGGCATTTGGGTTGTTTCCAAAGCTTAGCTATTGTAAACAGTGCTGCTATAAACATAGGGGTGCAGGTGTTCTTTGGAATTGATGTTTCTGTGTCCTTTGGGTAAATACCTAGGAGTGGAATTGCTGGGTCATATGGTAGCTCTATGTTTAGTAGGTCCAGAAATCTCCACACAGCTTTCCACAGTGGTTGGACCAGTTTGCACTCCCACCAACAGTGCAGAAGAGTTCCTTTTTCTCCACACCCTCGCCAACATTTGTTGTTGCTAGTTTTTTTAATATGTGCCATTCTCACTGGTGTAAGATGGTATCTCATGGTAGTTTTGATTTGCATTTCCCTGATGACAAGTGATGTTGAACATTTTTTCATATGCCTGTTGGCCATTTGCATTTCCTCTTCAGAGAAGTTTCTTTTAAGCTCTTCTGCCCATTTTTTGACTGGATTATTTTCTTTGTTGTTGTTGAGTCTCATCAGCTCTTTGCAGACTTTTGTGATCAGTCCTTTATCATTAGTGTTGGGTGCAAAAATGTTCTCCCAGTTGGTGGGGTTTCTCTTTGTTTTTGTTATTGTCTCTTTTGCTGTAAATCACAAATTTTTTTTTTTTTTAAAGATTTATTTATTTATTGTTTGTTTGTTTGTTTATACATACAAGCACTGGGTACAGTCAGAAGCGCGGGAGGGTGAGAGAATTCACCAGAGCCAGAGCGGGGAGCAGAGCAGGCAGAAGGACAGAAGTACACTGCTGAGGGGAGCAGCGGGCGGCAGGGGAGGTCTGCGCGCCATGTGGGACCCTCCTCCAGTGGCCGGGGAGGTGCCGGGGATCGATCTGGCGCTGCAGAGGCTGCGGGCAGCTTCGAAACCCAGCGCTCAACCACTGTACCACCGGGGAGGCCCAAATCACAAATTTTAATTGATGTTTTCAGCCAGATAAATTTTTGGACACTGTGTAGCTAGTCTTAGAGATCTGTACTCACTATAAACTGTAGCTGATAAAGTTGTCATTAGATAGTTATTAACACACAATATCTAGTTTCCTGAGGTATCAGAATCAAAACTAATTTCGTAGAAATGTAGGGGCTCTAACTTTTTTTTTTTTTTTTTTTTTAATTGAGTTAATTCTAGCACTCTTACTTTTTTTTTTTTAAACTTTTTTTTAATGTTTTTTTTTAATAGAGGCATGCTTTTTTTATTTTATTTTATTTGTTTGTTTGTTTTGTTTATACATGCACTGGGTACAGTCAGAAGCACATGGGAGGGTGAGAGAATTCACCAGAGCCAGAGCGGGGAGCAGAGCAGGCAGAAGGACCGAAGTACACTGCTGAGGGGAGCAGCGGGCGGCAGGAGAGGTTTGCGCGCCATGTGGGACCCTCCTCCAGTGGCAGGGGAGCAGCTGGGGATTGAACCGGCACTGCAGAGGCTGCGGGGAGCTTCGCAATCCAGCGCTCAACCGCTGCGCCACCGGGGAGGCCCTAGCACTCTTACTTTTATTTCTTATTTCTCCACTCTGTTTTACTTTGCCTTTTGCCTTCTAGGATT
Source organism: Talpa europaea (assembly GCF_964194135.1). Lineage (NCBI taxonomy): Eukaryota > Metazoa > Chordata > Mammalia > Eulipotyphla > Talpidae > Talpa > Talpa europaea. The sequence continues at coordinate 99,282,980 of NC_140075.1, read as the reverse complement.
GGTAGCTTTTGTCATGTGGTCAGGGAAGGTGGCTGCAAACTGCTTCAGTTTATACTGGTTTTATAATTGCAGTCCCAGAAAAAGAGTGGTCGTCTTCCTCATAGCATCAGAAAAAATATTCCTGGGGAGGACTTTGGACTTGATTGCTGAATCACCTGTATAGTCATTCTCAAAGTGTGGGCCCTAGATCAGTTATCAACAACAATATCTGGCAATTTTATTTTTTTGGCAATGTAAATTCTGTGCTCTCTCCCAGACCTATTGTATCAAACCTTGAGATGGGGCCCAGCAATCTATGCTTTAACAAGTCTTCCAGGTGATTGCTAATGCTAATGCTTGAGAACCACTGGTCCCGATCATTGCGTTATGCAAGATTATTGTCTGTACATTTTATATCAAGCATTCTAGTTCTTTTTGAGGAGAAAGTCTCTAATATTTTAAATAATGCATTGTCATAAAAAAAGAGGGAAAAAGGAAAGCTAAATAGCATTTTTAAAAAGCCATCTATATAATATAACATTCAGGACATATGTTTATTACATATAGTGCTTTAAGTCCCTCACATCATGAATGCTATAAAATAAGTCAACTTAATGTGTTCTCATTGTTACTGGAAAGAAAACAGAAAGAGAGGTTTAAAAAATTGCTAAAGTTAGTGTCTCTAATAGTTTTTAATCCGATAGTATCAGGTTGTATATTGGAGGGGAAAGAACGTCAGTGAAAATCATATTGTGAAATATGTTAAATTATATAAATATTATGACCCTATCTTAAATGATGACTATTTAATCATACAATTTTAGAGTCAATTTTGTCATATATGTGTTTCCTTTTCCATGACATGAGAATAGTATTAAGTTTTTACCCAATTTATTTTTTATTTAAAGATTTATTTATACATACAAGAACTAGGGTACAGGCCAGAGGTGTGGGGGGGTTGAGAGGATTCACCAGAGACAGAGTGGGGAACAGAACAGGCAGATTGATTGAAATACACTGCTGAGGAAAGCATTGGGTGAGTCAGGAGAGGTCGGCTGTGCCATGTAGGTATCTCCCTGGCCGGGGATCGAACTCTTGCTGCAGTGGCTGTGGATTGCTTCATAGGTTGCGTCTTAACCCCCCCTGTGCCACCAGGGAGGCCCATTTACCCACTTTATAAAATGAAAGAGAAGATATGTATAAAATGGAGGCTAGGGAAGTGACATTTAAAATCACATGGTTTGAAAGTGGTGGTCAGGTTTTTGGTACAAGTCTTCAGACTTCTAGCCCGATCTATCTATTATATTACAGCCCTACTGGAAATATGTTATAGAGCAAAAAAAAACTTTAGAACAAAAAGTATTTATGAAACCATTTGTTAGTTTTGCTGTAATACTATAGTCTCTTCAAATATGATGTCTTTGATTTCTTCCCAAATTTAATGGAGGAAAATGGAAGAAGAATGGATCCTGAGATGGATGGGACAATACTGATAATAAAACAGAAAATGGGGCCTCCCCTGGTGGCGCAGGCAGTGAGCACTGCTGTGAAGCTGTCTGCAGCCTCTTCAGCGCCGGTTCGATCCCAGCCAGCCAGCAAGGGTCCCACATGGTACCCAGACCTCTCCTGTCACGCCCACTGTTCCCCTCAGCAAAGTATTTCATCAGTCTGCCTGTTCTGTTCCCCGCTGTGTCTCTGGTGAATTCTCTCACCCTCCTGCGCATCTGGCCTGTACCCCAGTTCTTGTATAAATAAATAAATCTTTTTTAAAAAATCATAAAATGGGGCCTCCCCTGGTGGCGCAGCGGTTGAGCACTGGGCTGCAAAGCTGCCTGCAGCCTCTGCAGCGCCAGTTCGATCCCCGGCTGCCGGCGAGGGTCCCACATGGCGCGCAGACCTCTCCTGCCATGCCCGCTGCTCCCCTCAGCAGTGTATTTCATCACTCTGCCTGTTCTGCTCCCCACTCTGGCTCTGGTGAATTCTCTCACCCTCTCGTGCTTCCGACTGTACCCCAGTGCTTGTATAAATAAATAAACAAATAAATAAATAAATAATAAATCTTTAAAAAAAAATCATAAAATGATAGAAATAATAATACAGAGCTAGAAGAACATGATACTGGGATATAGGGAGAAACAAGCAGAAATGGAAATGTTAGAGACTGGAAATAATTTTAGTTCAGTGGCTATTTTGTCGTTAAGCAAGCTTTTTTTCATCCTTGAAAACCAGTTTTCTTAAAGTGATATTGCTCTCAGGATGGAGTTGATTTTAGACGCTTGCCCCCACTTCCTAAAAATTTGAGTCTTATTAATGGACTGTTACTAACTTACTAGCTCCAGAATGATTCCGGAAGTCACAAAAGATAGCCTAGTCATTGTGGGGACTTTTAGAGTAAAACTATAATTCTGGGAACTGAGTTATATTGAACTGTGCATAGAATTTAGGTGAGCACATGGAACGTTCTTAAAGATACATCATGCTGGGTCACAAAACAAGTGTCAATCAGTTCATGAAAATTGAAATCATTATCAAGCATCTTCTTTGATCACAGTGTTATTAAACTAGGAATAAACCACAAAAAGAAAACAAGGAGGGCCTCCCTGGTGGTGCAGGGGGTTAAGCACCACACTCTGAAGCAATCCACAGCCTCTGCAGCACGAGTTCTATCTCCAGCCGGGCAGGGAGAAACCCACATGGCGAGGCAGACCTCTCCTGTCTCACCCACTGCTCCCCTCAGCAGTGTTTCGGTCATCTGCCTGTTCTGTTTCCTGCTCTGTCTCTGGTGAATTCTCTCACCCTCCCACGCCACTGACCTGTACCCCAGTTCTTGTATAAATAAATAAAATCTTTTTAACAAAATTAAAAATAAAAAAGTAAAAAATAAACAAGATAGACAAACTTCCAGTGAGGCTCACAAAGAAAAAAGGAAGAAACTTCTAATAAATAGAAATAGAAATGAAAGAGAAGTTATAACTGACATCTTAGAAATACAGGGAATTGTAAGAGATTCCTTTGAACATCTGTATGTTAATAAGTAGAATAATGTTGAAGAAATGGACACATTCTTAGGAATATACAACCTATGAGAGTGAGTCAAGGAAAAACGAGAAATCTGAACAGACCAATTATAAGCAAGGAAATTGAAACAGTAATCAAGTCTCTCCTAAAAGAAAGCACAGGGCTAGGAGGTTTCACTAGTGAGTTTTCCTAAACCTTCAAAAGAAACTAGTATCTGTCCTCAAACTCTTCAAAAAAAATTGAGAAAGCGGAAATGTATCTAGACACATTTTTGAGACCAATATTAATCTGATACCAAAAGCAAACAAAGACTTAACAAAATAAAGACTACAGAGCAGTATCCCTGATTGACATAGATGTAAAAATCCTCAACAAAATCTTAGCAAACTGGATTCAGTAATGCATTAAATAAATCATACATCATAACCAAGTGGGATTTATTCCAGGGAAACAAGGATGGTTCAGCATTTGAAAATTGATCAGTATGTTTCACCACATCAACAAAAAGAAAGATAAAAATCATATTAAAAGAAAACACTAATTTAAAGGGATATAAGCACCCCTGTGTTTATTGCAATCCTATTTCCAAGTTATGCATCAGCCTAAGTGGCCAATGGTAGAGGATTAGATCAGAAAAATGTGTGTGTGCATGCATATACACAAAATGGAATACTGCTCGGCTATTAAAAAAGTGAACTCTTGCCATTTGTAACAACATGGAACTAGAGAGGATAATACTAGAAATAAGTCAGAAGGAGAAAGATAAATATTGGATGGTTTTACTTACATGTGAAATATAGAGAAACAACAAAGGGCCAGATAAAACCAAACTAATAAAAAAAACCCCAAAAACTGTAGAATTTAGGCTACCAGAGTGGGAGAAGGAGCATATAGAGCAAGGTTTGGAGGAAGCCCAATGCACTATGGTGGAGGACTATAGGTACCTGGGTAGTGAATGTATTGTGGTAATGTTTATCTGTAGAGGTGTGATCCTGTACTTCTGGATCAGATAAAATGTTGTTAGCCAGTGTTATCACAATTTTTTAAAAAGTCTTATTCAGTGAAATATGAGAATGCATAAATATAACTGTATAGCAATGTGGAAGAGACTCATAATTATATTGTTGAACAAAAGAAACCAAAATAGTGCCTACTGCTTGATTCCAATAAGATATTATTCCAGGCCAGCCAAAACTAATCTAGGATGTTAGAAGTCAGGATATAAATTGCAATTGGGAAGAGGCAAGTGCCTGGAAGGATGAACATGGGGACCTCTGGGGATCAGGATGCATTCAGGTTTTGATTTGGGTTATGGTGATAAGTTTATGAAAATTCATCACGCTGTTGCCTTTGCTCTATACATTTTTCTCTGTATTTAGTGCAATTTAAAAGAAAATGTATATTGATTAAAAACTTGCAGTGGTTATACAAGTTCACTCTGTTTGCTAAGATTTTAAAAGACTAATGCAAATTGTAGCACCTGTTTATAAAAACAGGAAGATTCTTGCACTGTTGAAACATGCACACATTATTACATCCGGTTTAGAAAGAATGTTGGTAATAGGGTGTGTATGAAAATGTACAAGATCCAAAACTGTATGCACAGGAAACATTTCAGGATTGTTTACTGAAGCATTTTTTAATATAAAATATTTAGAAAAAGGAAACAACTATTCATCCATAAATAAAAGAATGACTTTAAAATATTAGATGGACTGGGCCTTTCCGGTGGCGCAGCGGGTTGGGCGCTGTGCTGTGAAGCTGTCCGCAGCCTTTACAGCACGGATTCGATTCCCGGCCGGCCAGGGAGAAACCCACATGGCATGGCAGACCTCTCCTGCCTCACCCGCTGTTCCCCTCAGCAATGTCTTTGGTCTGTCTGCCTGTTCTGCTCCTTACTCTGTCTCTGGTGAATTCTCTCACCCTCCCACGCCTCTGACTGTACCCCAGTTCTTGTATAAATAAATAAATCTTAAGAAAAAATATTAGATGGGCTATGTAATAAATCACCTTGTTATCTTCAACCAATTTATGTATAAATGAAGAAAAAAAAGATATGTCATATCTCTTGGTAGTTTTTTGTTTAAAAATGATCTCCTACTTCACTACCTTACTATATTCAGCTAATGACATTTTTGTCAAGCTGAAAACTTGTTAATTATTTGTGGTGATAGGAGGGGTTTTAAATAGATAGATAGATAGATAGATAGATAGATAGATAGATAGATAGATAGATATGGCTGTTGTGTATTATGATCATTACATGTAAAACTTTTCACTCGTTTAATTTTTATTTACTGTTAATACTTGACAGTAGAGAAGAGAGTAACTTCTCAGCTCAGACAAACTCATTTTTTAAAAGAAAAAAAGTCTGATAGCATATTTTACTTCTTAAGTAAAGATGAACATGAGTAAATTTCTGATTTCTTTTTGGAGTTTATATTATATCTGGAAATTTTTATATTTCTAAAAATTTTACTTGAGCAGTGACTGCAATATGATAAAGTGAATGCCAGTGTCTTTTATAACATAATTTTTCATGTGATTTATTAAGCTTAAGTGTATTCTGTAGACACATCAATAGTGATTTTTTTTTAAAACATATTTTCTTCTAGGACTTATTAAAATTCTTGTAATTTTCTGGAAAACAAATTCAGTAAATGTAGTTGTTTCAACCTTTGATCATTTGAACTACTGTTCTGAATAGGGGTGTTAATCTTGCCCCAGGGGAAACTTTTGCTATGATGTGAAATAAATTAATTGGTTTAAGGTATATCTGTCAAGTTTCTTCTTTAATATTTGATTTATAAATTATTAAAATTATATTTATAAATTATTAAAAAAAACTGAATTCTGAGATCCATAATAAAGAATACTGGTTTTTAAAAATCAATAATTTAATATCATTTATTCTAATAAATTTATACCAAATACACTTTCTGCTATAATAAATCTTTGAAGGTTTTCCATTATTTCTAACTTTTGAAATAAAATATTTCATCACAAGGAAGTTATCTTACAACAGAGAGTGTACACTTAGGCAGCACATATACTTAGAAAGGTTTTCTAGAATTTTAGTTTTAGTGATAATGTTTCACTATTAGAATTCTTAACAAAACATCTTAGTGTTTAGTGTCCTTCATTACCTTTCCTATGAGCACAAAATCAGTCTCAGCAGAATCTTTGTGGGTTGCTAATTACTGAGAGTCTTTAAAATCTTTAGACTTTGCTATATAGAACAAATTTTGAATTAGCTTTATTTTTGTTCTCTCAGAATTTCCTGGTAACATTCAGTTAAGACTCAGATTTTCTTCTTAGCGATCGGGTAGCCTACCGGAAAGTTATTCAGTCTTTTTTTCCTTTGTGTTATGTGCTTACCAGGGAGAGTAGCCACTGTATTCTAGTAAGAGACGTATTGCCAAAACACCCACTAGAGCAGAAAACTGACCTACTTAATACTGACAAATAAAAAACAAAATCTGTGGAATTGTACCCGCATTGTATCAACTTCTTCCTTCACTTGTGATGGTAGGTTAGAGGTAGAGAAGGGGATAGGAAAGGATGGTGAGCGCTGCAGGGGAATAAGTAATACTGTGAATGAATATTTAATTACCTGAAGTGATTTGATTAAAAGCTATTCACTTGGTACAATTTGAAGGCCTCAAAATGCAGTTCTTCCGAAATCACTTTAAACTCAAAAAAAGCATGGGAAATTCCTAGTTTCTATGCTAATAACCTAGAAAAGCCCTTTAAGATTGTCAGCCTGTATTTCACAAACAGTTGTTTTTTTGCGGAATAGGTAAATTTATTGTAATTTTTTTTAGTTTATTGTTTTATCAGTCTACATTTCTGAATATATATTGAAAGAAAAGAATGTTTGGGGCCTCCCCGGTGGCGCAGCGGTTGAGCACTGGGTTGCAAAGCTGCCCACAGCCTCTGCAGCGCCGGTTGGATCCCCGGCTGCTGAACAAGGGTCCCACATAGCACACAGACCTCTCCTGCCGTCCGCTGCTCCCCTCAGCAGTGTACTTCGTCCGTCTGCCTCTTCTGCTCCCTGCTCTGGCTCTGGTGAATTCTCTCACCCTCCTGCTCTTCTGACTGTGCCCAATGCTTGTATAAATAAATGAATGAATGAATGAATCTTAAAAAAAAAAGAATGTTTGGAATATTTGTTGTGAGAGAATATGCTCCTTAACTTTATCCAACTTGTTTCCATTGTTATCCAATCTAAATTTTAGTATCAATATCACTAACCTCTAAATTTTAAAAGTGTGCTTTCCAGTGTAGAAGTCACTAGCGATGTGTGGATATTTGAATCTAAACTAATTAAAACTGAATAAAATAGAAGTTTTGGTCTGGAGTGAGGGTGGAGTTCATAAAACCTGTGTTTGTGGAGTTCGTTCAGGGCATCCTTTCTCCCCAACAAAAACATTTTTCTCTGTTGTCTTCATTTTTCAAAAATATTTTCATTGGGCATAGATTCCAGGTTGGCAGTTATTTTCTTTCAGCATTTTATCAATAATATATATCTTTACATTGTCTTCTGACTCCATTTTTGTTGGTGGTGTTAAAGAAGCAAAGTACTTGATTTTCAGCAGTCTTCAACAATGTATCTATGTGGTTTTCTTTGTATTTAGGGTTCTTGAGTTCTGTAGACCTACTTGAATCTATAGCTTGATGTCTTTAATGAGGTTTGAAATGTTTTTTACGCTACTTCTGCCCACTCATTCACTCCCTTCTGGGATTCTAGATTTCTGTATGTTAGTTCTTTCTCTGCATACCATATATGTCTCATGCTCTTTTCTGTATTTTCTGTCTTTTTATGCTCTTTCCATCTGGGTATTATTTATTAACCTATTTTCTGGTTCATTTAGTTTCCAATCTGCTGTTAAAAGTATTTGTTTTGCTATTAATTTTTATAATAGGTTTTTAAAATTATTTCAATTTAATTATTTGTTTGTTTTCATAGATTCCACTTCTCTGGTGCATTCTCAACTTACCATCTTTTTCCCTGAGCATATTAATCACAGTTATTTTAGAATGTGTCTGGTAATTATGGTATCTGGATCCCCTTTGATCAGTTATCTACGTTTTCTCTACTCTTTTCAGTCATTTGGTCCTGCTTCCTAATGTTAGAGGGCAGGGAGGGGGGCATCCCAGAACCCCCAAACCTGCCTGCTCTAAATAGGTTCCCATCCACCGTATCAAGATAAAACATATGAGACCTTTAATGGAAAGGAACTTTAATATAATTAGTGTGCAATACAGACAAGATGAAGAATATAGTTTCCAAATCTAGCACCCAAAGTTACCCATCCCCTCATGGGTAAAAGTCCAGCCAAACAGAATTGGCCCAGAGCAAGACCCGAAAGCCTGCCCCAAGTCTAAAGCACCTTCTGGCAGGGACCCATAGAACAGGGTCAGAAACAGTCAGACAAGTCTGCGAGGAAAAGAGCAAAATCAAAGTCAAGATAAAAGCTGCCATTGTTAACCTCCCCATGGGTCTCTCATCTACATCTGTTTCACCTAGTTCAGGACCAAGAAGCAAGCACGTGTCTCTGCTCCACATGCCTCCTCCACGTCTCCTCCTTGCTCTCCATCCTGCTTCCTTCCTTCCTCAAGTCTCCTCTCCAGCTTCTCCTCCCTGATCAGCTCCACCCTCCCTTGGATGGGGTAGGGAATCTGGAACCTTCCCTTTTCCTGGGGACTACCCTGTTACAATAGCACTCTGATAATTTTCAAAATGAATGTTACATGTTGTATGTAAGAAATTAAATAAGTTCTTAATGGCATTCTGTAGAGAAGATTTCATTTTCCTCAGGTGGTAGATAAATGTAGGAGCAGATGACCTTGGTCTAGTATAGGCTGGAGATGACTTGAAGCTTTGTTTAGGCGTCTTAAAGATTGGTTTAAATCCATTTTCTCCTTATTCCAAGAGTGTTGTGCTTCAGTGGTATCAAATGGAGCCCTAGGGTGTTTGCCAGGGCCTATCCATGGCAGGGCCTGAGTAATTTTTCTTTTCCTAGACCGCTGTAAGACTACCAAAAGCTCTGCTTACCTTTTCTTTTTCTTTTTTGCAATAAAATTGGCACTTTGCTTGTTTTTTGGCCACTTGCCCTGACACAGGTTAGTATTCAGCATATACCCTGAGGGCAAAAACAGTGCAGACTCCCTTTTATGTGACTGCCTTTTCTCTGGAATCTTATCCCCTCAAAATCCCACCTGTCTTGATAAGCACTGAACTCTAATTTCTGTCTCTATGGCTCTGTGAGACTGCCAGAAGCCCTAGTCTGCAACTAGCTGCCTCAGGAGGAAAAAGGCATATAAGGAAAAAGGCATATAAGGTTTAACTCTACATTTCCTTTTTCTCTGGTATTTTGGCTTCTATCCTGGCTGCCTCCTTTTTTTTTAATTTTTAAATTCAGTATTTATAGGTTTTGTTGCCAAAATTTTGAATTAGTCTCATACAATGTACCCTAACAATTTGTAATGGATTATTATAGCATCTTTATTATTAAATCATTAATTAAACAGCATTATTAATAATAAAGCAATATTATAAATAATCTTAAGCATATATTAATTATTGCAGTGAATTTGAAATAAAAGAATACTGCTCTTATGCAAATTATATTCTTGTTGGGAAGAGATGTATTATATAAAATTTATTTTGTGATAAACAGTAAAAATGTATAGGTGTTATGATCTTACAGAGATTTAATTAAGGTGTAGGGAGATGGTCAAGGAACGATACTTTTCAGGGTGGGATAATTGAACAAAAGCTCTGAAGGATGAATAGAATTAACTTAGGAAAAATTCAGAGATTGTTAGAATTTTGGATTAGAGACCATGAGGTGAAAGGAGGTCTGGCAGATTTAAGGCATCAAAGAAGGCCAGTTTGGTTGGTTTTGTAGGCAATGATTATAAGCGTTATTTAGGATTTTCTTATTGTTTTTTCCTGAATTTCCTTCCCATTCTGATCTGATTATCTGTCTGATTGTAATTCACCTTCTGTCCCAAGACAGAGTTATTTATTCACTACAAATATATTAGATGCCTTCTGCAGACAAGGTTATAAATTAGATATGGAGGTTGATTAAAGACAACATGAAACACTGACTTTAGATTCAAACAAACCCCTAGGTTAAATGTAAATGTAGGCCTGTTTATTAGCTCTGTAATTCTGTATCAATTATGTAATATCTCTGTACCTGAAATTCCTCCTGTTAAATACTAATAATAGAAGGATTAAATGAACTAATTGATAAATGTGCTCAATAAACAGTGGCCCTTTTTACAATCATACAACTATAAACCATAGTTGCCTAAGTTCTATAGGAACATGACATATACCAGTAGTTACTATCCATAAAAGGTAATAGATACTGTAAGAAGTGGGAAAAGTGATAATTCAGAGGGAGGAGATATTACATGCAGACTTGCGATCAGGAGTGTTTAATGAGAAATGTAATATGGATGTTAGAGTTGAAACCAGCTATTTTAAGAAAATTAGTTTGGTATATGACTTTCTCATTCACAAACTTTTACATTTTATTGGGCTTCATATCCAAACTCCTGATTTGTCCCTTCACCTACTCCACCGTCTGTCTTCTGCACCTCAGTAAATGACAACTTAAAGGTCTTATCTTTTATTCTTCACTTTTACTCTTTTTTTTTTTAAGATTTATTATGCATACAAGAACTGGGGTACAGGCCAGAGGTGTGGGGGGTGAGAGGACTCACCAGAGACAGAGTGGGGAACAGAACAGGCAGATCCACTGAAATACACTGCTGAGGGGTGCAGCGGGCGAGCCAGGAGAGGTCTGCTGCACCCTGTGGGTAGCTTCCTGGCCAGGGATCGAACTTATGCTGCAGAGGCTGTGGATATCTTCATAGGTTGCATCTTAACCCCTTGTGCCACCAGGGAGGCCCCACTTTTACCCTTAAATCCAATTTATCAACAAAATTCTGCCAGCTCTGTTCTTTAGATTCAGAATCATACCTCTTTGCAGAAGAGGAAAATGAGTATGGACTGTTATAAATTTATTAATTTGGTGATTTCTATTGTAATCACTATTCAGAGATGGTCTCTACAAAATGGGGCACAAATAGAAAATGGACTATCTCTCTAACCTCTCTTCATTGTTGTCACTCTGGTCCAACTATCACCTCTCACCTGGATTTATTTTAATAGCCTCTTACCTGATTCCAGCCTTATGAATTATTTACCATCCAGTACCCAAAGTGATCCTTTTAAAATATAAATCTTACTATTCCTCTGCTCAGTATTCTCCAGTGACTTTCATCTTAGTGGGAATAGAGACCCAGGGACTTACAATCGCTTATGAAACACTTGGCTTTTCTGACCTAATTTCCTACCCTCCCTTCACTTAGTAAACTATAACCACATTCATCTCCTTGCTGTTCCTCTAATATATTGAAGTTTTACCTCAGGACACTTACTGTTCTGTTGACCTGGAATGCTCTCTACCACCTATCTTCAGCTTGCCTCTCCCTTCTCAATGCTTTCAGGTCTGCTCAGATAGAACCTAATAAGGAAAGCCTTCCCTTGTCATTGTATTTAAAAAAACTTCCTCCTTCCCACACACCCTCAACCACAACACTTTCTCTTACATTGTGTGATTTTTCCTCATACATATTACACCTTTGTTTATTATTTTTCCTCATACATATTACGCCTTTGTTTATTATTTTTACGGTCTCCCCAAATGGAATACATCATCAGAAAGGTAGGGACTGGTTTATTCTCTGCTTTATCTCCATAATCTAGAAAAGTACCTGTGTTTTGATTGATTCTCAATGCATAGTTTGTTGAGTGAATGAACATATTTTCTGTTTCAAATCACAGTGTGTTTTACAAACTACATTTTAAAAAATCATTCTGGAACTAAAGAAGCAGCCAGTCTATGTTGTTGTTTCATCTAGGAAGAGGAAATAGTAGTCTTTTCAGACATATTTTTGAATAAGATTTTTTTAAATTTATTTAAATATTATTTTTATATTCCCCATACAATTACAACCCCCTTATTTTGACCCCATTCTCTCCTTTCCCCACCTCCCACCCCCCATAGAGTGTCAGAATAAGATTTATAAATGTGGGTTGTTTACAATTCAGGTGGGTGAGTTAATAACTGGGTAAAATGTTAAATGCAAAGGGAAAACATCACCCATTTGATCCTGGAGAGGAATTTGTGACCTGTTAAAAATACTCTTTTTTTGGTCTGGCCAAAATAATTTTTATGAGTGTATTTCTTTTTTATTATACTACATTTTATTTTATGTAATCTCGTTTAACAAAAAATACATTAGTCCACCTACCCACAGAAACACTGTACTTTGTATTTTTAAGGACATTTTTAGTTTCATATTAAAATTGAGCAGAAAGTACAGAAAGTTCACACATTCCCTCTGCTGTCACATGTACAACCTTCCCCGCCTATTAATATTTGGCAATAGAGGGGTACATTTGTTATAATCAGTGACCCTCCTTTCACATATCATTGTCACCCAAAGTCTGCATTAGGGTTTACTCTTGGGGTATATTCTATGGATTTTGACAAATACATGACATGTATTTAACATTAAGTATACACCAAGTTTCATTGTCCTAAAATCCTTTGTGTTCTGCCTGTTTAACCTGGAAACAAAATCTTACAATACCCGGGCAATCAGTGGCATTCTTTTTACTATTTTCATAGTTTTGTCTTTTCCAGAATGTCATAGAGTTGAAATCATATAGTATGTAGCCTTTTCAGATTGATTTTTTTCACTTAGTAATATGCATTTAAAGTTTCCTTAGTAATATGCATTTGATAGCTCATTTCCTTCTAGAGCTGAATATTAATTCCATTTTCTGGATATATTATAGTAAGGGACATCTTGGTTGCTTCCAAGTTTTAGCAAATATGAATTAAGCTGTTATAAAAACTGAGTGAAGGATTAAACTGTTATAAACAACTGAGTGAAGGCTATAAGATTTCAATTCCTTTGGATAAATTTCAAGGATGGGGATTGCTCGATTGTATGTTAAGAATATGTTTAGTTTTGTAAGAAACTGCTGAAATATCTTCCAGAGTCACTGTACCATTGACAGGAAGAACTGGATTAGGAAAAGTAAAAGATGAACCTAAAACATTATTGTTTTGGAAAGTAAGAATGTAGTTGAAGAATGGTGGGGACAATGTCAAAAGAAGAACCACTTTGGAGAAGCTTTCACTAGCCAAATAAATAATAATAAGAGTTATAGATTATAACCCATTGGAAAAATAAGAACCAATGGTAAAATGGTAATGAATAACTAAGTGGGGGAGAAGGGCAAGTTCTTTAAAATGGCAGATATATAGAGAACAATTATAATAACACTTTCACACCAGAATTATCTGCAGGAATCAAAACTACCGGGTTGAAAGTTTGATGAGGAATATGACATTTACATAGCTTCAAGATAATTCTTTATAAAATATTTACTCATTACAGAGAAAAGAAGTAAACTTATAATGGAGATATCTGGTGGTAGATACCCTTTAACCAATTGGTCAAAGTTAGATTGATACTGGAACCTACTGGCATTTTGCAGCTTGTGCTATGATGCATTGAGAATACAGCATTACTTTGTGACATTCCTACTAAAAATGTACAGCCTGCATTGAAACATGAGACCCATCAGTAAACCTCAATTGAAGAATATTCTATGAAATAACTGGTTTGTATTCTTTAAAAATAATACCCCTAAGAAACATAGGCCAAGGAACTGTTCTATATGATAGGATTCTGAAGAGGCATTATGACTAAATATAGTCAATACATAATCCTAAAGTAGATTCTGGACTAGGAAAATAAGTAACTTTAAAGGACATTTTAAAGGCAATTGATGGCATTTGAATATAGACCATAAGTACATAATAGCAATTTTAACATTGAACAATACTGATTTGATTAATTTAACTTTACTGTGATTATATAAGCAAATATCCATGTTTTTAGGAAAATACATGGAAATATTGAGAGCTAAAATGGCACAGTGTCTGCAACGTACTTCCACGTGATTAGGAAAAAAAATGTGAGAGAAAGGGAATGACAAAGCAAAGTGGTAATTGTAAATTTTTAATTGGTGGTATACATAATTGGTATTTATAAATTTTTAAAAGTTATTAGAAGATAGCTACATGCAAAAGAATGAAGCTTGACTACTACCTCACACCACACACAAAAACCAACTCAAAATGGATTAAAGAACTAGACATAAGACCTGAAAACTTAAAATACATACAAGGAAATATAGGCGAAACACTATGTGGTATGCACATCAACAACATCTTTGCAGACACATCACCCAAAGCAGTGATAGTGAAAGCAAAGATCAACAGCTGAGACTACATCAAATTAAAGAGCTTCTGCACAGCAAAAGAGACAATAACAAAAACAAAGAGAAACCCCACCAACTGAGAGAACATTTTTGCACACAACACTAATGATAAAGGACTGATTGCAAAAATCTGCAAAGAGCTGATAAGACTCAACAACAACAAAGAAAATAATCCAGTCAAAAAATGGGCAGAAGGGCCTCCCCGGTGGCGCAGCGGTTGAGCGCTGGATTGCGAAGCTGCCCCGCGGCCTCTGCGTCACCGGTTCATTCCCCGGCTGCTCCCCGGCCACCGGAGGAGGGTCCCACATGGTGCTCAGACCTCTCCTGCCGCCCGCTGCTCCCCTCAGCAGTGTACCTCGGTCCTTCTGCCTATTCTGCTCCCCGCTCTGGCTCTGGTGAGTTCTCTCGCCCTCCCACGCTTCTGACTGTACCCAGTGCATGTATAAACAAATAAATAAGTAAATAAATAAAACATGCCTCTATTAAAAAAAAAATGGGCAGAAGAGCTAAAAAGAAACTTCTCTGAAGAGGAAATGCAAATGGCCAACAGGCATATGAAAAAATGTTCACCATCACTTGTAATCAGGGAAATGCAAATCAAAACTACCATGAGATACCATCTCACACCAGTGAGAATGGCACATATTAAAAAAACTAGCAACAACAAATGTTGGTGAGGTTGTGGAGAAAAAGGCACTCTCCTGCACTGTTGGTGAGAGTGCAAACTGGCCCAACCACTATGGAAAGCTGTGTGGAGATTTCTTGACCTACTAAACATAGAGCTTCCATATGATCCAGCAATTCCACTCCTAGGTATTTACCCAAAGGACACAGAAACATCAATTCCAAAGAGCACCTGCACCCCTATGTTTATAGCAGCACTATTTACAATAGCTAAGCTTTGGAAACAACCCAAATGCCCAAAAATAAATGACTGGATCAAGAAGATGTGGTACATATACACCATGGAATATTACTCAGCATTCAAAAAAGATAAACACATGCAATTTGCAGCAACATGGATGGTGCTGGAAGGGATCATGCTCAGCAAAATAAGCCTGAAAGAAAAAGAAAAATACCAGATGGTCTCACTCATAGCAGGAATCTAGAAAACTTAAATAAGGAACCAGGAAAATGAATAACTATAAGAAAGTGAAAATCAAAATCAACAAACAACTATGAACCAGAGACACTCTATGAGGGGTGGGGGGTGGGGAGAGGAGGGATTGGGGTCAAAATAAGGGGGTTACAATTGTATGGGGAATATAAAAATAAAATTTATAAAAAAGTTATTTAAAGATAAAATATTGCCTAAAAATTCCTAAGTTCTTTTTTTATGAGTTGTGGCTAAACCAACCTGATGTTGTTATTTACTATAGAATTCATGAAAAGGACAAAAAGTTATTTAGAGAAAGTAAAGGAGTGAAGGAAATGGTGATGATCAAGTAGATAAATTAAAAATTGTTAAAATAGTGAGTAGAAGGACCTGATTTACTTTTATTTTTATTTTTTTTTTTTTGGTTTGGGGTTCTGTCATGTCCTAGTAACCTTAAGCACCTCATGTTTTCATTTCCCTAGAACATTTCCTGCATAACTTATATAAATTTTAAAAGGGTGCTTTGTAAATTTAGATGATCTTTGTTCTAGATAAATACTTGTACAAATTTATTAAGAAAATTTGAAGACCATTTATGTAACTACTTGTTAATAAGGGACATTTTGTGGGTGTAGAGGTTCTTTATTCAATCTTTAAATCACTAAGTATAGTCATTTAAATAATTTGACTAACAAAATCTGTAAAAACTCACCTTGAGTATAGTATTGATGAGCTTTTATTACTCCTATCTTTTCTTTTTAACAGAACCTTATCATCTAACTTTACCACAAATATATTGGTAAATACAGGTATTGATAGAAATATAGCAACAGTGATAGTTTAGCTTGTTTGACTAAAAAAATGCCAAGTATGGATGACATAATCACTCTTTGGTGGTAATGATAGTTCTAGAGTTATGCTAGTAGGCTACAATACTTGAGTATGTATCTGTATAAACTCAGTGCTTTGTGTAATAAGAGGAATGAAGGCCAATCAGATACATTCTCTTTCCTCAAGAGAACATGCATTTGAATACAAAATACAAGATAGAATGTATTAAGTGACATGGGTGAAAATAACAAAGGAGACAGAAGAGGTGGCACTTGAGCATTAATTCTGAAGAAGAGGTAGGATTTGAGAGTGGGAGAGATTGGCAAAGGAAAATATTCTGTACTATTCAATTAGAAACAAAGATGAATTCTTGCCATTTGTCACAACATGGATAAAACTGGAGAGGATAGGGGCCTCCCTGGTAGCACAAAGGATTAAGTCACAGCACTAGGAAGCTGTCTGCAGGCAGCCACTGCAGTACAAATTCGATCCCTGGCCAGGGAGCTACCACTTGGCGCAGCAGACCTCTCCTGACTCACCCGCTGCTCCCCTTAGCAGTGTATTTCAGTCAGTCTGCCTGTTCCATTCCCCACTCTGTCTCTGGTGAATCCTCTCACCCTCCACACCTCTGGCCTGTTCCCCAGTTCTTGTATGAATAAATAAATCTTTAAAAAAAAAAACTGGAGAGGATAATGCTAAGTGAAATAAGTCTGAAGGAAATAGAAAACTAGTGGATGCTCTCACTTACATATGGAATACAGAGGAACAAAACACAGGGTCAGATGAAACCGCACCAATAACAAACCCTTGAATTCTGACTGCAAAACTGAGCAACCCCAAGGAGAGGATGTAGAGTGGATGAAGGGAAGAGAGAGGGACTAGTAGAACATGGTGGAAATTGTTGGAACTTTGGTGTTTGGCATGGGGTGAAAAGTTGTAGACAAAGAGAGTGATGTAAACCAGCTTTACCTTAATAAGTATAATTAGAGAAAACAACTAAAAGAAAAACATTCTATGAAGGGGGAACTGTGTGGTTTGTGAAGGGAAAGCAGAATATATAGGGCTAGTGGTAGGATTACTTCACCTTGATAAAGAAGAAGGAAAAGAAGAGAACTAATGTTCTGGAATGCCATTTTTCCTGTGCCAATTACTGTATATTTACTTTCTTATTTAAACCTCACAACTTTATAAACTCAGTTTTGCTTTTCCTTTTTAATAATGAACACGATCCAAGAAAATGAATGATTTATATCTATGATCAACAGTAATGATGAATCTCATAATGTTTAGTGAAAGAAATCACTAAATGTAAAATAGAACATATTGTAGGATTTTTTTTTTATGGAGTTTAAAAACAGACAAAACACATTGTGATGTTAGAAGTTAAGATAGTGTTATGTTTGTTGTGGGCAGGGGGTATTGATTGGAAGAGAGGGCTTCTAGGATGGGGATAATGTTTTCTTCTTTCTCTGGGGGCTAGTTACATGGGTGTTTCTTTGTGAAAATTAGTTGAGCTGTACACTTATAATCTGTGCATTATCTTCTACATTTATACTACTTTAAAAAATTTTTTTTAGATTTATTTTTATAAAAGAATTGGGGTATAGGCCAGAGGTGCGGGAGGGTAAGAGGATTCACCAGAGACAGAGTGGGGAGCAGAACAGGCAGATGAACTGAAAACATTGCATGGAGAGATCTGCCATGCCATTTGGGTATCTCCCTAGCCGGCCTGGAATCAAACCTGTGCTGCAGAGGCTGCAAACAGCTTCACAGCGCTGCGCTCAACCCACTGCGCCACTGGGGAGACCCTACATTTATACTACTTTAATAAAATCTACCAAAAATATTTTCTAATCTTGTAAATCTGTTATGAAAGACACATTTTAGAGTCTTTTTCATGAAGATTCATATGTTAAATTCTTTTATTTATTTTTGTAAAAGATATATCTATACAAGAACTGGGGTACAGGCCAGATGTGCAGGAGGGTGAGAGGATTCGCCAGAGACAGAGTGAGGAACAGAACAGGCAGACTGACCGAAACACACTGCTGAGGGGAGCAGCAGGCGAGACAGGAGAGGTCTGCCTCGCCATGTGGGCATCTCCACTGCTGGCAGGGATTGAACCGTCACTACAGAGGCTGCGAAGATCTTCACAGCACGGTGCTCAACTGCCTGCGCCACCAGGGAGGCCCTGTTAAAATTTTTTTTTTTAAGATTTATTTATTTATTTATACAAGCACTGGGTATAGTCAGAAGCACGGAAGGGTGAGAGAATTTACCAGAGCCAGAGCGGGGAACAGAACAGGCAGACTGACGAAATACACTGCTGACGGGAGCAGCGGATGCGGCAGGAGAGGTCTGTCGCGCCATGTGGGACCCTCGCTAGCGGCCGGGGATCAAACCAGCACTGCAGAGGCTGTGGGCAGCTTCGCAGCCCAGCGCTCAACCACTGCACCACCAGGGGAGGCCCCTGTTAAATTCTTTTAGAGGTAGAAACAGATATGAAAAACTAGGCTTCCTCTTATTAACTGATTCTGTGTAACTCATTTCATATTCTTTTGTGTCTTGCTGTCTTTATTCTTAGAGCTAAATTTTGTGCCCATTTGTACTTTTTAGTTTTTTTTTTTTTAATAGAGGCATTTTTTTTTAATTTATTTGTTTGTTTGTTTATACATGCACTGGGTACAGTCAGAAGCGCGGGAGGGTGAGAGAATTCACCAGAGCGGGGAGCAGAGCAGGCAGAAGGACCAAAGTACACTGCTGAGGGGAGCAGCGGGCGGCAGGGGCAGGAGAGGTCTGCGCGCCATGTGGGACCCTCCTCCAGTGGCCGGGGAGCCGCCGGGGATCGAACCGGCGCTGCAGAGGCTGCAGGCAGCTTCACAACCCAGCGCTCAACCGCTGTGCCACCGGGGAGTCCCTGTACTTTTTAGTTCTTTTTTTTAAGGAGTTGGGTAAGTGAATGAATGGTAAATGAGTGAATAAACAGCTAAGTTATTTCAAATTTTTTCTCCTAATTTTACTACATAAGTGAAAATTTCTTATAAAATCCTAAGCTAATTCGTGAAGGTAAATGGCAATTAAAGATACAGCTATTGGGACCACCCTGGTGGTGCAGGGGTTAAAGACAGCACTCTAAAACTATCACCAGCTACTGCAGCACAAGCTCCATCCTAGGCCAGACAGGGAGCAACCCACATGACACAGCAGACCTCTCCTGACTTGCCTGCTGCTCTCCTCAGCAGTGTCTTTCAGTACATCTCCCTGTTTTGCTCCCCACTCTCTCTGGTGAATTCGCTCATCCCCCGCAACTCTGGCCTACACCCCAGCTCTTGTATGCATAAATAAATAAATCTTTAAAAAAAATAAAGATATAGCTATTATTATGGATTTCCTGTTGGAAATGTTTTCTTAGATTTATTTAGTACATTTTATATTCTGTCTTCCATCTTGATAGTAACTAAGAGGCAATAATTCTATAATAACAAAAGGAAAGCACTTTAGTTTACATTGCTTTTGTATTCATGTTAGGGTTCTTTAGAATCCTGCTTTTCAAGTGCTATACCTTCAATGAAGTAATTCCACTCTAACTCATTAAACGTATTCCCTTTTAAAGCCCACAGCATTTTGTGCCTCATTTAAAACATTTGCAGTGTTCTTTTATAAATTATTTTTATAGTCCCTCCCTTAATTATGAAACCTAATGGATAGAGATTGTAACTCCTCTAGTACTGAGTATTGTGATTGCATTGCACACAGTAGATGCTCTGTTAAATATTCTATCTGAATTGCCTTATTTAAGGACTCTCCAAGTTACTTGTTTCTAACCTTGTAAACCATTTGATAACTTAATTTTTCCTTGTGTTATTTTCTATAATATTTACCCTTTTACCAACTGTATATTTTCTTTGGGGACAGAGAGAAATATGCAAAACAAAAAAACAAATCACAAGCCAAACAGATTTTTAACATTTTGCAGAACAACTGTTGACTACAAGGAAATGAGCAGAATTTTCAATTTTAGTTCATATGAGAAGGGTTAGCAACATGGAACACATGTATAAACATGGAGATGATATAGGTGGTTTTAAATAAATTGCTTTTGTATTCTGGTGACCTCTGGGTCCATCTTCTACACTACTTCTGTTTTTCCATTATGAAAATTCCCTATCAATGTCAGGAATTGATTTTTCTGGATAGCTCTTCCTGTTGAATACTTCTAGTCTTAGGAATTATGTGTGGGGGACCTCCCTGGTGGCACAGGCGGTTGAGCACCGCACTGTGAAGCTGTTCGCAGCCTCTGCAGCGTGGGTTCGATCCAGACCAGCCGGTGAGAATCCCACATGGCTCAGCAGACCTCTCCTGTTTTGCCTGCTGCTCTCCTCAGCAATGTATTTCGTCAGTCTGCCTGTTCTGTTCCCTGCTCTGCCTCTGGTGAATCCTCTCACCCTTCAACACATCTGGCCTGTACCCCAGTTCTTGTATAAATAAATAAATTTAAAAAAAAAGAAAAAAAATGTGTGGAATGGGATTTGTGAGCACTGTTCTCAATGAACAACAATGTCTTACCTGTCAATTTTATATATATATATATATATATATATATATAGAGAGAGAGAGAGAGAGAGAGAGAGAGAGAGTATTTCAAATATCCAGTAATTTATCTGTAAGTATTTGACTTTTATCAGGTGTGGGAGGGGTTATTTTTTATAAATCAGAGGAGACTGTGGTTCTGCATTAGTATGTGGATCTTATAGTTACTAACATAGTTATCTTATAAGTTACATCTTTTAGTGGATCTTGTATTTACTTATAGCCTTGGAGTTGGCATTTTTCTGATAGCATTATAATAAAGTCTTTCATTCTGGAGGATATTGAGAACCTCTTCTTTTTTTGTGTACCTGTGCTTTGTTTGAAGTTACCCGATCAGTGTAACATAGCAATAATGTTACAATTTTGTGAGATGTTTATTATTCTCATTTTACAGATGAGGAAACTGAGGCTTGGTGAAGTTACGAAACTTGTCCAAAGTCACACAGCTTGTAAAGGGCACAGCCAAGATTCAAAGCCAGGTCTGTCCAACTTCAAAACTCTTAATCATGGCCATGAAACTTTGAGATAGCTGTGAAGTATCAACCTATGATAAGTGGTATTGGTATTTATATTACTTAACTGTTATATAATTCCTGTTGATAAAATTTTTGATGGTGATTTTTTTTGTCCATAATAATTTTATGTATCTTCAAATATTGTGAAAAGAAATATAACAGAGTAATTGAGAGTCTGGACTCTGGAGACAGACTACCTGAGTATAATTCCCTAATTTTGTTCACTTGTGTGACATTGGGAAAGTTACTTAACTTTCTGTACCTCAGTTTCCCTATGTGTAAAAAGTAGATGTTAATATTATCCACCCAATAGGGTTGTTGTGAGGGTTAAGTGATTTAATATGTACAAAGCACTTAAAATAGTATTTGGCACACAGTAAGCATTCAATAAATGTTATGTTAACAATTAGTGTTATCGCCTAGCAACTAGTAAAACAAACGATCATTGTGTCTAATTCACTTCTCAGAAATTTGGATAAAGCAAACTTTAAGCAGCAGTATAAAATATCATAGAACTTACATAAGCAAAAATTAAATATGAGTAAGTTAGACCTAAAGACCTGTTCATAGTTTTGAAAAAGTTCAGATCTGTTGTAAAGCAGCATGGGCAACTGCTTATAGGTCTCACGTGCACAAGGGGATTAGACGTGTAAGGCCCACACATGGCTCTATAGAATAAATGTCTACATTTTTTTTTAAGTTTTTTTTTTTTAAGATTTATTTATGTATTTATACAAGCACTAGGTATAGTCAGAAGTGCGGGAGGGTGAGAAAATTCACCAGAGCCAAAGCAGAGAGCAGAACAGGCAGAAGGACCAAAGTACACTGCTGAGGGGAGCAGTGGGTGGGCGGCAGGAGAGGTCTGCACGCCATGTGGGACCCTCACCCAGTGGCCCGGGATTGAGCCGGTGCTGCAGAGGCTGCGGGCAGCTTCGCAACCCAGTGCTCAACCGCTGCACCACTGGGGAGGCCCTAAATGTCTACATTTTTAAGTGGCTTTTAAGGACAGGTGTTTTGGCAAGTTCACAGTTATTATCAAGAACCAAAACTTTATATGTTGTATAAAATGTAGGCAGCATTTTATCACTTGCAAGAGTGGTTATCAGAACTTGCATTGTGATGAATGACCTTTGAACCAAGGGATCATAGCATATGCACCTCAGACTCAGCCATATGTTTCTTTTTTTTTTTTAATCCTGTTTCTTACTTAAACTTCTTCATTGAAGCTGTCAGAACTCTGAAGTTCAACTGTTATTACAATTTAATTAAAGTAATTAAAGTAAATTACCTATGATTAGTACTGATAAACTTATACCAATTGAAAAAGTATCCATAAATGGGAGTCATTTGAGTCAAGTTATAAAAATGCACTTAATCTACACAATGGGTTTAATTTATTCTCTTTATTTTATATTGCACCATCCTTCCTTGAATATGAATATCTTTGTCGTTTTTTAGATATTTAAAGATATTTTCCAGTAAGGTTTTTCTCTTTTTCTCTATAAACATCTCTTAAGTCTTCTCTTAGATTTAATTATTAGATATCTTCTTGTTACTATTGTACATAGTATATTTCCCTTTCCGTTTTCTATTTGCTGATACAAAGTTTTTTTAAATTATGGTCAGCTACCTTACTAAATTATTTTGAACTATTTTAAATACAAATTGTTTCGTCTTTTTCAATGCTTAGATTTTTTTCTTTTTCTTGCCTTGCCATGCTATTTAGGATTTTTAGTATTGTATTTGATGTAAGTGTTAACAGTGGGCATCCTGTTTTGCACCTAATTTTTAAAAGGAAGTGCTCCTTATGTTCACCATTAAGAATAGTATTTGCTGGGCCTCCCTGGGGTGGGGGGGGGGACAGGGATTAAAGACAGAGCTATCAAGCTGTTGCCAGCAACTGCAGCATGAGTTGGATCCCCAGCCTGCCAGGGAGATACCCACATGGCACAACAGACCTCTCCTGTCTCAGCCTGCTGTTCCCCTCAGCAGTGTGTTTCAGTCAGTTTGCCTGTTCTGCTCCCCACGCTGTCTCTGGTGAATCCTCTCACCCCCTGCACCTCTGGCTTACACCCCAGTTCTTGTATGCAAAAATAAATAAAAATCTTTTTTTTTAAAAAAAAAGAACGTTTGCTATGGAATTTTGATAGGTTCTCTGTAGGATAAAGACCTCTATGGTTAGTTGGCTGATTTGTGTTTGTGTGTGTGTATATAATGAATTTTGTCAGATGCTTTTTCTGCATTTGCGAGATGATGATTTTGTCCTCCTTTATTCTGTTAATGTGGTGACCATTTATAGATTTTCTAATGTTGAAGTACCCTTGCATTGCTAGAATGAACCCAGCTTCAACATGGTAATTTTTTCTTTTTTTTTTTTAAAGAGGCATGTATTATTTATTTGTTTGTTTGTTTATTTGTTTACACATGCACTGGGTACAGTCAGAAGTGCAGGAGGGTGAGAGAATTCACCAGAGCCAGAGTGGGGAACAGAGCAGGCAGAAGGACCAAAGCACACTGCTGAGGGAAGCATCGGGCGGCAGGAGAGGTCTGCGCGCCATGTGGGACCCTCCTCCGGTGGCCGGGGAGCAGCCAGGGATCGAACCGGCGCTGCAGAGGCCGCGGGCAGCTTCGCAACCCAGCGCTCAACTGCTGCGCCACCGGGGAGACCCGATAATTTTTTATTTATACACCTGAATTTAGTTTATTAGCATTTCATTTAGGATTTTTGCATCTGTGTCCACAGGTGACATTGGCTCAAGGTTTTTATTATATGGTCCTTATTTGATTTTAGTAATAGATTATGCCAAACTCAAAGAATGAGTTAGGAACTAATTGTTTCCCCCTCTGAAAGGATTTATGTAAGACTGGAGTGATCTATTTCTTAGAAGTTTGGTTGAAAGTCTGTTCCGTTATCTGGGTTTAATATTCGTTGGGAAGGGTGTGGACTTAGTATTTTGCAGGGGAGAGGGATATGCATTTCTAAGTAGGCTTATTTAGGATTTGTTTCTAATTAGGTCAGTTTTTAGAAAGTTATTTTGCTTTTAGGAATCCATCCATTTTGTAATTTTGAATTTTTTAAGTATTTGGCATGAAGTTGTTCAAAACATTCTTTTGTTATATTTTAACTTCTGCTGTCTATATATTTCTCTTTTTTATCCTTAATGTTCGTTGTGTCTTTAACTTTTTTCCTTAATCTCTCTTGATAGAGGTTTTATGTATATGTGTGTTTGTGTGTGTATATATATATATACACACATATATATAATTAGCTTTATCAAAAAATCAGTGCTTGACTTTGATTTTTTTATATTGTATATTTTCTATTTCTTTTTTTTTCTTTTCTTTTTTTTTTTTTTTGTGGGACCCTCGCTGGTGGCCGGGGAATGAACCGGCACTGCAGAGGCTGTGGGCAGCCTTGCAGCCCAGCGCTCAACTGCTGCGCCACCAGGGGAGGCCCACTATTTCATTAATTTCTGACCTTTCTCCTTTCTATAATTTTTAAGTGAAAGCATAATTTGATAATAAAGATAGTGGTATCAAGTTGAAGATTTCATCTAGTCTTAGGAATAACTGGATTAGTGACTTAGAATGCTGCTAGGACCTTACTCCTTTTTCTATTGTGGGTCCATTTCTGCCTCTTGCTGTTAACTTATTTCCTACTCTTCTCTCTTCAGTCTTTGTGGCAGAAAATAGTGACAGTGAACTATGAATTTGATGTTAATTCCAACTTTGTGATTCCTCTAGGGTTTTCAGATTTTTCCTTCTGGATCACACACTTTTTTTTTTCTCAAAGATTTATTTATTTATGCATACAAGAACTGGGGTACAGGCCAGAGGTGTGGGGGTGAGGGGATTCACCAGAGACAGAGCGGGGAACAGAACAGGCAGATTTACTGAAATACACTGCTGAGAGGAGCAGTGGGCGAGACAGGAAAGGTCTGCTGCGCCATGTGGGTAATTCCCTGGCTGGGGATCAAACTTGTGCTGCAGTGGCTGCACATAGCTTCATAGGTTGGGTTTTAACCCCTTGCACCACCAGGGAGGCCCTCCATCTGGATCACATTCTTTCTGAATATTTTTTCATCCGGATTTTCTTTAAGGAAGTTTTTGACAGTAAACTCTGCTTTTTGTCTGAAAGTGTCTTTATCATCCTCATTCTTGATAGATAGTTCATTAGGTATAAAATTATGGTTTGACAGTTTTTTCCAAACCATTGGAAGAAATAAATCTACTCTGTTCTGGTTTCCATTGTTGCTGTTGTTAAATCAACTGCCCCATTGTTCATTTGAATGACTCTGTCTTTCTTGCTTCTGGCTACTTTTGACCTCTTTGGGTTGGTTTTTTTTTTTAATTTTTTGACATTTTGTAGACCATACCTAGGTGTAGATTTCTTTTTATTTATCCTGTGTGATATTTTGACCATGAGAATGCTTACAGAAAAAATATTTGTGAGTTAATTTTTGTGGCCCAAGAAGGAAATGCATTGCTTTAAGAACATTAACCTTTTTTCAAAGATGCCTCAAAATTCTATAGTTTGGTGAGTAAATTCGTCCCTTGAGGTTTTAAACTGCCCAAATAGGATAAATTTGGGTTGCAAATATGTGTGGGAGCCAACTTAACTTTATAACCTATTAGGATCCTTGTTTTCTTCTGCAACAGAAAGAAAAACTTGTTCTCTTGGAGGATAAGATGGAATGGGTAGACTGGATTTATTTCTGGTTCACTATTTATCTGGAAAAAAAAAGTTCACTCTTTTTCTGAAACTAGGGATCCCAGGCTTATGGAGAATGGGTCACTGTTGGTGTTGTTGGTGTTGAGTGGGTTTTAACCTCTGACTTGTATTATCTCTCAAGAGATCATCAAAATTCAAGTTCAACTTTGAGTTAGGCAGATGTCAATAGGGCAAAACCAGTTTGATTGTTCCCTTTATCGCTCTGAGTTTCTGTTTTCTCAATCATGTTATTCTGGTTATTTCTGTACAATTTGTCAACTCTTCAATGTTAATTTTTTTAAGTAAAATTGTATCCATCACTTTTAGTTGTTTTCAGTGAATTAGATAATCTAGCCTACTGTGTTAATTGAAGTAGGATTTTTTTTCTGATTCCTTCAGATAGATGTTTAACTCACTATTATTAGTGTTATTTTCTAACACAAACATTTAAAGCTACATGTTTGTAAGTCATGAGTTTTCATATGGAGTGTTTTCATTATACTTACATGTTTAAGTTTTTTTAATTTGCTATCATGGTTTTCAGTTATGCTTGCTTCTTTGAGACATGGCCTGTGATCCACAAGTCAATTAGGATTTTTGAAGTTTTTTTTTCTTATATTTAACGCACCTTTAAAAAAAAAAAGATTTTCAATTTGGATCACAAATTGAAAAAAAAAAAAAAGTGAAACCAAACTATGTGCTATGTACAAACTATGTGCTGAATACAAAGTAATTCAAAAAAGCTAAAAATAAAGTGATATGTATACATACACAAGGCAAATGAAAAGACTAAGAAAGCAAGTTTTACTTGAGAACAGTCTTTTTAGTGACTTTCTCTTTCTTCCTGATAAAAAACTTTAATGAATAATCATTGCAACTTAGTGAGGTTCCTGGGAAATTGATTTTGTGTTATTAAAATGATGATTTTTCTCTCCCTGCCCCTCCACCTCCTGATTCTTTTCTGTCTCTCCTCCTCTTCCTCTTCACTTCATCCTTTAACATCTCTGAAACTGGGGAGCATTTCTTGTATTGGGATGCATCTTATTATTGATGACATCACAATTAATGAGCAATTGTTAATTAGCAGTTAATTTTGCAGCACTTTTTCTAAGTTGAACATAAAATAATGGTGCTTACAATTGAGAATATTTTGCAATTGATAGTATCTTACAGTTGAGAATATCTTAGCTTTGATAAAATATATATTTTTTTCATATATACTATGACTATCCCACCCCAGCCCCTTATTGAAATACTCCCTTTTTGTTTTTTAAAGATTTATTTATTTAGGGGCCTCCCCGGTGGCGCAGCGGTTGAGCACTGGGTTGCGAAGCTGCCCGTGGCTTCTGCGGCGCCGGTTTGATCCCCGGCTGCTCCCAGGCCACCAGAGGAGGGTCCCACATGGTGCGCAGACCTCTCCTGCCGCCCGCTGCTCCCCTCAGCAGTGTACTTCGGTCCTTCTGCCTGCTCTGCTCCCCGCTTTGGCTCTGGTGAATTCTCTCACCCTCCCGCACTTCTGACTGTACCCAGTACATGTATAAACTAAACAAACAAACAAATAAATAAATAAAAACATGCCTCTATTTAAAAAAAAAAAAAAAGATTTATTTATTTATACAAGAACCAGGGTACAGGCCAGAGGTGTGGGAGGGTGAGAGGATTCACCAGAGACAGAACAGGCAGACTGACTGAAATACACTGCTAAGGGGAGCAGTGGTCTGTGGTGCCATGCCGGTTGCTCCGCCACCGCCGGCGGGGATCGAACCAGAGACTGCGGACAGCTTCACAGAGCTGCGCTCAACTGCCTGTGCCACCAGAGAGGCCCCTGGAATACTCCCTTTTTGTCTCTCCCCCTATGTTTATATCATTTAAGTCCTTAGGAGAGGAAATAATCTTTATTTTCTCCCTGTCTCCTTTTCCTCTAGCACCTAATATGATACTTTGTTGGATACAAGTTTTATTTAATTAACAATTAAGGGAAGAGTGTAGGTATAATGAATCATCTAATGGCCTGTGACATATTTATGATATTGACAAACTTGTTAGCTTCTTGGTGAGAGGAGATCAGTACTTACATTAGTTAAGGTTATTTTGGAAATGAAGAACAGAATCCAATGTTTCCTACATTAAGAAAGTTAGAAAATTTATTGGATGTATGCTTAGTCATCATCCAATGATATTTAAGAAAGTTTAGCCAATGAAGCAAAAAGTGATTACAGAATATAAAGCACAATGAAGAAAATAACTGATGACAAAGATAACAAATGAAAAAAGCAGCACGATAAAGAGTTATAGATAATTTAGAAAGAAGGCCTCATCAATGAGATGATATTTAGGCTGATTCTGGCAGTATAAGTGGGAGACTGAAAGACTAAAATACTTGAAGGTCTGAGAGAAAAGCATTTCAGGCAGGAGGAAGCAGCAGGCTCAAAGTGGGAAAGATGGTGTAGTTACTGAAAGATTCATAGTTCGCTCTCCAGGTAAAGAGTGTAATCTCACAGTAAAGAAAAATGGCAGAGGCTCTACCATCATTTGCTAATATTTCTAAACATTTGTGATATGCGATCACTGTTCAAGCACCACTACTTGGGCAATATGAATTATTATGCAATATAGACTCCCAGAATACTAAGATGGGATTTAATTTCAAGATACAGTGGAAAGTCATGGAGTTATTGAGCAGTGCCATGATCCTCCTAATGTTTTTAAAGATTCCACTGACTACTTTGTTCTTAGTTGATCATATGGAAACAATAGAGGAAACTGAAATAAATATTAGTTGATGTCTTATACCCATTTAAGCAGACGACAAAGTTGTCTTAGACCACAGGTCTTCTGATGGTAGAAATGAAGAGCAGTGGAAAGATTTAAGGTATATTTACAAGTTTTTGTTTATAGCTTGAATAAGGAAAGAGCGTTTTGAGGGAAAGAAAGGAGTCAGATCAGAGAGGGTTATAAAATAGACAAAGTTGTCAGTAAAGGGAGCAAAGCTGTTTTTAACCTTATTTGTATAACTTTTCCAGTGGCATTTCTGTCTCTTTTAAATTCTTGGAACCAAATATATTTTTATTCTAGTCTGCCTCTCCAGATTCCAGCACCTTTTCCTCATCCCACACTTGACAGATGCTTGAGGAAGAAAATCAGTGTAAAAAGTAGGCTAGCATTCTCAGCAATTCTGCCCTTTTTCATCAAGATGTTCCTTACTAAATCTGTCCTTACTAAATCAGAGCAAAATCACTTTGGTCTATAAGTAAAGGTTTAATTCTTGAAGGAACTATCCTGATGAAGTCAGTCTGTCTATATGGGTTTAGGAGTGGTCATGTATATGTATTTTTATCTAAGTTTAACATGCTTTAAAAGGTAAGAATAGTTAAATTAAAATTGAGTTTGCCCATTATTTTCTCAATTGAAAGGCAAGTGATTAACTAAAACATAAAATTGGTTCTATAAATGAAAGAAAAAAGCTCTCAATAGAGGGCTTTTTTTTAAAAAAAAAATCTCTTGAATACAGATTCAGCTTTTGAAACCACCTTTGAGTGTTTGAGTAGACAAGGTCTTATTTTATGAAGTTCTAATCTTCCATTATTATATTTAAGGCATGAATAAAGAACACATGCATCAAAACAAAAGAAAGAATTTTTTGGATGAGTGGAAAGGTGAAAATTAGTAAAACATATCTATAAAATCACATAATAGATAAGGATCGTAGAACATTGTTTAAAATCAGTGGTTCCTGAATTTTTGGTAGTTAGATAATCCTTTGAGATTCTGATGAAAGTTGAAGAAAGTGCACATACACATTCAGATTTCTGCTTTATCTTAGGCCATTGCTGAATCTGAAGAGATTGATTATGAGGTACTAGTTCCTGGTGAAGACCACGTTGTCTCAGTGGTAATGGGGCTGAGGAGTGTAGAGAGCTTCCACACTCAAACTGTGATGGTGATAACCAGGACTTAATTTGTTGTTTTTAAATCTCTTATCTGACAGCTGAAAAGTTTTAGTTATTAAAAAATTAGAATAATCTGTTCTTAAATTTTTTTCTTCAAAAATTCTATAAATGGCAGTTTTCTGAAATAAGAAAATAGACTATTCAGGATATCCTAACGTGTAGCCTATTAATAAAAAAAATTGAACTGAAATATAACAAATTTCAAATTTATTGACACCTAGGTTTATATAGGAGCTGGATGAATGTTTCTTTTGAGAAATAGGTTTTAAAAAAAATCAATCCTTTGTTCTCTCTATCCTTCCACGAATCTGTTTATAAATTAGTTTTTATCACAAAACTATGAACTTTTAAAATGACAATGTAAGTTAAGCATTGGACATTTTTATTTCACCGTCTGTCAAAAAACCGTACTCCATTGCTGTATTGTTTTTTGTTTTGTTTTGCCCAGTTCTTAGGTGGAACACTGAACCAGTGATACAACCTAATAAATTACAAATTGTTTCCTGTTAGGCAAATTATGCCAGTTAGACCAGTATTTAATGTAATCCAGAATTCTTAGGATTCATTAATAGAGTAGGGGTTTGATTGGATGACCTACTTCTAAATCCTTTGGCCTACTGAGAGTTTAGGATTCCTTATTTTTTTTTCACTTGATCAAATAAAAGGTTATTTCCCTTCACTCTAAATCTTGAAAGCAAATTCCACATCATAAGAAACAGTAGTAATTTAAAAAATCAAAAGAGAAATATTTTATGCTTGTGGTACCATACTCCAATGATTTAATATGGCATTTGTAGCATAAATTTTAATGAATGAACAGTTTTCTTGGGGGAGGGGGTAATAGGCAATCTGTACATTTTTTTTTTTTCTTATAACTTTCCCAGTAGAATTCTGGAATATAAGTGTGATGAAGAGTATCGTGGAATTTTATATATTCACATTCAGCCATGTTTGTTCAGAGAACAGTAAAAGTGAGAGTTTAAAACAATTACAATTAAATTTAGATTCTCTCTGCTGTTCTACTGAATTTCCACTGTACAATATTTTTGTGGTTCCCATAATTTGAGCATGTCATGTGGTTCTTCTGCCAGATAGATACTTTTCTCACAATGTAGCCCTGAACATAAGCCAGCTACTTCAACTGTGTTCGGCTGAAAACAGCAAACTGTCCCATACTAGAAAAGGAAATCTGGCTCTGTTGGATTTATTGCAGTAGTGAAGTTCTGTACTTTATGGATGATTTAAGATATCCCCAATGTAATGGTGAATTTATGTGATTTTTACTTTTTGTGCTATGTTTGGTACTTAACCCTGTGATATTAGATTCTCTTGGAAAAAAAAAAGCTTAGCTAAACTAAGCAAATTTATGGGTTTGCTGTTTTCCCCCAGATATTGAAATTGGCACCCATCATTTCATATTTTAGTTCATCTCTTACACTTGGAACCAAATAATACTGTTGTGAAAATTGAAGTAATTTTACCGATGTGGCTAACTTTTTTTCTTATAAGGAAGCACTTTTTTTCTTCTAAGGGAAAAATTCCTCAGTGTCAGTATCCAGTTTCATGAGTGTGTCTTGTATATATCTCCTATGTATCAAGTTTGTGCTGTAGTTTTGTTTTATCTCATAGTGAATTTTCTGAAGCTTACTCCTGTTTGTCCAGTCTTCCTTATAATTTAACAAGAGAGGGGCCTACGGTTGTAGTTGTGATAACAGGACAAAGAAAATCAAACAAGCATAATTAAAGGGGGAAAGAATTCTAGAAAGAAAAGTCTCCATTTCCCTAGAAGGTATAACTCTCAAATGACCCTTCAGAAATCCCTCATTCATTCCAGATTTGACTAGACAGAATTTTGATAACTTTATTCATATAAGTAAAAAGGAGATTTAAATTTTATAACTAAATATGATGTATTTTCCTTACCCTTTGTTAGATGTCTCATAGTTATGGATCGGGATGTGTTTTTATTTCTACACTCCCTATCTCTTAATCCTCAGTTCCAGAGGGATTTTAGGTGAGTTAACTTTGTACCTAATTAAGTTATAAAATAATTGATACTTACAAAAGAATATATGTAACATGTAGGTTATAAAGCATAATGAAATGAAAACTTAAGTTTCTACTACTAAGCTTAATAATTAAAACAGTACTAAAACTTTTGAAGTCTCCATATGAACCTTTCCCAATTATGTCCCCCTTTTCTCTCAGAAATAAGCCTGCCCTTAAATTATACTGATCATTCTCTTGAGTTTTTAATAATATTTTTGCTAATTATATGCATTTTCCTAAATGTTATCTTCTTTGGTTTTGCATATTTTTGAGAGGCAGTGTAATGTTAGGGGACAGGTGCTGGTGCTAAGTGGTTTTGATTTTTGGGCAGATTACTTCTCTCTCTGCCTGTCTCCTCATCTATGAAATAGATATTAAAAATAGTATCTATCTGGTAGAGCAGATGTTATTAAATGAGTCAATGATTAAATGAGTACACAGTGCCTGTGCACACGTAGAATTCTCCAAGTGTTAACTGTTAGTATTTTTATAAAGGAATCATAATATATTGTATTCTTCTGCAATTTGTATTCCTCCTCTAGCATTATGATTATGAGATTTCATTCATGTTGATAGTTATATAGCTTGCTGTAGACCATTTTTTCTTCTGCATGTTATTCTAAAGTGTGAATATTCTATTTCCTTTGTTGATGCCTAATTAGAATCTACTGTTTATTGTTATTTTATTACTACAAACAACAAAGCCACAGACTTTATCTTGCACATCTTGTGCACTTATCTAAGAGTTTATCTATCATCTATAGTTAGAAATGGAATTGCTGAGTTGTGAGGATGAATGTCTTAAGCTTTCTTAGATTATGCCAAATTCTTTTCAAAATGGTTGCACCGGTTTATGCTCCTTTAAGCGTATGTTGCTCCATATATTGTAGTTTGATTTTCCAATATTTGGTAAACTGATAAATGTAAAATGGTATATAGTGTTTGGATTTGCTTTTTCCTGATTACTGAAGTTGAACATTTTCTTTAATGTGTTCATTAGCCATTTCTGTCACTTTGTAAAATCTGTGTTGTATATTTTGTTCATTTTTCTATTGATAATCCACTTTAAGCCAATATTTGATTTGCATATTTATTTTTAGAAATTCTTTTAATATTAGAATACTAATATTTTGTTTACATATGTGGCATCTACACTTCCAGTTTGTGATTTGTCTTTTCATTTGTAACTGATTTTTCACAAATTCACATCTCCTTACAGATTAGGGGAAATTCTTTTGTTAGATTGGTGTCTTTTTGGGGGGGTGTTAAATACAGTTCCCCATATCCTTAAGCCATACTTTTAAAATATAATACTTACATTCCACTTGAGTAATCCCTTCTAATGTAAATAACTACTGTAGAAAAATAGGTTCGTATCATATAGAGTTACTGGCCAATTACTCTTATTAAAGTTGTTTTATATTAAAGTTTTTTATATTAAAATAACACAACTTAAGAACCATAAAGCTGACTACCTAGCACATTGATATCCTGCCATTATCCAGTGCTGCACATTTTTCCCAATAATTCTTGGTCTTTTAGTTATATTTTTCACTAGCTAAGACCATTTCCGATTTGAAATACAATTATTGCTACTTATTCTCTGTCAGAGAATATTTCGTGGTTTAAAGGCATGGTAATAGTACACTTTAAATGACTGAACTGTTTATAAAAGAAGATTCTTTTAGCAATTTTAACTTCCTTAGTTGGTGAATATAACAAATGAAATTATGTGTACCAGTTAATTTTTGTTTTAACAGAGTTCATTTGGAGAGCTTTGCTTTATTTGGAGTTTTATTTTGCCAGTCTTTGTATATGTTATTTTGTGGGGTGCATTTAGAAACTGATAATGCAGTTAATTTACCTCTTCCCTTTAAAGTGGGTTTCCTACAACCCAAATGCCCAAAAATAGATGACTATATCAAGAGATGTGGTATAGGGCCTCCCCTGGTGGTGCAGGCGGTTGAGCACAGTGCTGTGAAGCTGTCCGCAGCCTCTGCAGCACCGGTTAGATCCCGGACAGCTGGCGAGTGTCCAACATGGCATGGCAGACCTCTCCTGTCGCGCCCGCTGCTCCCCTCAGCAGTGTATTTCAGTAGACCTACCTGTTCTGTTCCCCGCTCTGTCTCTGGTGAATCCTCTCACCCTCCCACGAATCTGGCTTGTACCCCCGTTCTTGTATAAATAAATAAATAAATCTTAAAAAAAAAAAGATGTGGTACATATACACAATGGAATGTTACTCAGCAATCAAAAAAGATAAACTCATGCAATTTGCAGCAACATGGATGGAGCTGGAAGGGGTCATGCTCAGCAAAATAAGCCAGAAAGAAAAAGAAAAATACTGAATGGTCTCACTCATAGCAGGAATTTAGAAAACCTAAATAAGGGACCAGGAGAAGGACTAATTATAATAAAGTAAAAATCAAAATCAACAAGCACCTATAAACCAGAGACATACTACAGGAGCGGCAGGGGAGAATAGAGTCAAAATAAGGGGGGTGGGAATTGTATGGGGGGGGTATAACCAAGATGAAAATGCATATATTGTGCAAAAATGAAAAATGATGTAAAAATATATAAAATAAAATTTTAAAAAAGAGAAAAAAAGTGAGTTTCCTGTGGTTAGGGACAGGAATCTGTAACTTGCATGCAAAACTCCTACTATAATGCCATTCACACAGTGAATGCCTAATGTTTGTTGTTACTTCCTTTTCTTCTTTTGGTCTTGCTTGCATAGGACAAATTACAGTGTGTATGCAGTCTTCCATATACTCACATACTTAGGCAGTGTTCAAGAAACTATCTTATCAAGCATAAGGTTAATTACCATGAAAAATCAAATTCAGCTGATCTTTTGATTTATGTTGTAGATACTTAGTATTTTAAACAGTTGGGCTATGACTTTGTTAAAGAAAACTGTCTTTAATTCCAGCAGTAAGTGAATCTAATATACATTTCTCCCATTTATATAGTCTGAATATAATTTCAGCAGATATTATGTCAGTAATTAGTGCATTTTCTTGAGCTGGTATGGAAACAAGATTCAGGAACACTTCTACCTTTAACCATTTGGATCCAGTTTGCCATCACCTGCTG
The DNA here is from genome assembly GCF_964194135.1 of Talpa europaea. Taxonomy (NCBI): domain Eukaryota; kingdom Metazoa; phylum Chordata; class Mammalia; order Eulipotyphla; family Talpidae; genus Talpa; species Talpa europaea. The sequence continues at coordinate 99,247,756 of NC_140075.1, read as the reverse complement.
GATTATTATGGTACCTCCTAATTCTCTCCCTCCTTTCTCTCTCATCATCCCCTTTAATTCATTCCTTTTTTTTAGATTGATTGATTGATTGATTGATTGATTTATATAAGCACTGGGTACAGTCAGATGCGCAGGAGGGTGAGAGAATTCACCAGAGCCAGAGCGGGAAACAGTACAGGCAGACCGATGATACACTGCTGAGGGGAGCAGCGGGTGGCAGGAGAGGTCTGCCTGCCATGTGGGACCCTCGCCAGCGGCCAGGGATCTAACTGGTGCTGCAGAGGCTGCGGGCAGCTTCGCAACCCAGCGCTCAACCACTGCGCCACCGGGAAGGCCCTCCCTTTAGTTCATTATTTTTTTTTTTTTAATTTAAAGCATATTGCCAGTTTTATTATTTTTTAATTTAAATTTTATTTTTATATTCCCCATACAATTACAACCCCCTTATTTTGACCCCAAGCCCTCCTTTCCCCGCCCCCCACCCCCCATAGAGTGTCTCTGGTTCATAGTTATTTGTTGATTTTGATATTTTCTTTCTTATAGTTATTCTTTTTCCTGGTCCCTTATTTAAGTTTTCTAGATTCCTGCTATGAGTGAGACCATCCGGTATTTTTCTTTTTCTTTCTGGCTTATTTCACTGAGCATGATCCCTTTCAGCGCCATCCATGTTGCTGCAAGTTGCATGTGTTTTATCTTTTTTGAATGCTGAGTAATATTCCATGGTGTATACGGAACTCTCCTGCCCTGTTGGTGGGAGTGCAAACTGGTCCAACCACTATGGAGAGCTGTGTGGAGATTTCTGGACCTACTAAACATAGAGCTTCCATATGATCCAGCAATTCTACTCCTAGGTATTTACCCAAAGGACACAGAAACATCAATTCCAAAGAGCACCTGCACGCCTATGTTTATAGCAGCACTATTTACAGTAGCTAAGATTTGGAAACAACCCAAATGCCCAAAAACAGATGACTGGATCAAGAAGATGTGGTACATATACACCTTTAATTCATTCTTAACCCAAGCAGCCAAAGGGGAAAAAAAGTTCTAGTTAGAACCTTTCAGTGGCTCCCTGTGTTTAGCCTACACCCCCTCTATGACCTTGCCCTGTATAACCTATCTGGTCTCATCTCTCCTACTCTCTTATCTTCATTTTGCATGGACACACTGACCTCCTTTCTGTCAGACACTCTTAGCAAGCTACCCCTCAGGAGCTTTGTATTGACTATTTTCTTTTCCTTGAATTCTTATCCTACTTGGTTCACTTTTTTATCTCCCTCAATTCTTTGCTCAAATATTACTCTCTTAATTTAAATTTTATCCCTGCCTCTAGCACTTTTCATCCCTCTCTTAATTCTGTTCCTCTCTTTCTGCCTAGCATTTACCACCTTCTAACGTACCATATTGTCACTAAATGTTGTTCAGTATAAATGATGGGTGGTATTTTTGTTTTTGTTAATAAGCAAGATGAAAGTGAAACAACTAAGATGAGTGTCAGAATTTTACTTGTCAATGATGTGAAGGACGTTGCTGAATTGAATAATTGTTTTCATGGAAGAACATACCAATTTTTGTGCTATTGATAATATAATGATTATGGACACCACATACTTGTTAGTTAAATCTGTATTGTTACATTTTCCTCATCAATATCTTAGACCTAGACAATTACAAAGCAACAAATTAAACTATGATTGGTAGTTTTTGCCAAATTCCTTAATGTAAATACTTTCACCATAGCTGATTTCAGACTGCCAAAGTGAAGTCATTTAACATGACATTAGGAAGAGGTTGTGCATCTCTAGATGCCCAATAACCTGACATCATATATAGTATTTCCACTATACTGATAACAATAATCCTAAGTAACTCTAATAGCATAGAAAACGCAATTTTTTTTTTCAATAAAAGCTGTGTTTAACACCCTGTTTACAAATTTGGTGAAAATTTGATAGATCTTGTTGTCACTGCACACCAGTGTAAATAATTTGCTTGTCTATTTTCTACCTCTTTTGTGGAGGCAGGATTTGGAACCTATGTTATTTACTGTTGCATAGCATGTTAGTCAAAAAATACTAGTTGAGGGCCTCCCCGGTGGCACAGTGGTTGAGCGCTGGGTTGCGAAGCTGCCCACAGCCTCTACAGCACAGGTTCGATCCCCGGCTGCTCCCCGGCCACCAGAGGAGGGTCCCACATGGCGCGCAGACCTCTCCTGCCGCCCGCTGCTCCCCTCAGCAGTGAACTTCGGTCCTTCTGCCTGCTCTGCTTCCCGCTCTGGCTCTGGTGAATTCTCTCACCCTCCCACACTTCTGACTGTACCCAGTGCATGTATAAACAAACAAACAAACAAATGAATAAATAAAACATGCCTCTATAAAAAAAAAAGAAGTTTTAAAAAAAAATACTAGTTGAGTAAATTTTAATTGAAATATTTGTTTATATGTAACTTAAAATTGAGGTAAACAAATATCTACACTGGGTGCTGAATGAAACATAAATCTCATCTTCAAAGAAATGTAAACCTACATAAGATTCTGTAGTGAAGTATTGTTGGCAGGTGAGATTGAAAAAAGATTGAATTCAAGTTGTAGAGGCTCCTGAATGCCAGACACAGAAATTAAACTTTAGAATCTTCAATAATTTTGACCACAATCAAGTATGAATTTAGAAATATAAATTTAGCTTAATTGTATAGGAAGATTAGAGGAAAGAGGGGCTCGGAGTCATGGGAGTTATTGCAGGGGTTCCTAAATGAGGTGATTTTTCTACCAGGGCAGTTAGGAATACAGAGGAATGGCTAGAAACCAGAGATTGTTGCTACCATCCAGTAGCATGAATTGATTGAGTTTGGAAGAATTAAGGAAAAGTGGCAGAGATAAACGTTAGGGTCTATTGTTGTCATTTAAAGCTTTGATGGATGTAGGTTTGTAGAAATGCTGAAAGTGATCAGATATAGGCCCAAATTGTACTTCCAGCCTGTTGGTCAGCAGAAGGTTCTAGAATAAATAGCTGGCCAAAGAGAGAATAAACTTGTACTAGAGTAATTTAGGTAGAAGTTGAACGTCTTCCTTTAAGGGAAGATGACAGAGTGGTTCCTTGGTCAATGCAAAGTAAGCCTGTCAACATCTGCAGTCTCTTACAGCACCTGTGAAGACTATATTGTACCTAGTAAATATCATCTGCTATGATGAGAATCTATTTTATCTTCTATTTCTACATATTTAGAATATGCCATATATGTAACAGGCACTGTATTAGGATGCAGGGATACTATTTAAACAAGTAAGATACTTCTGCTATTAAGGGAATAGAAAATTCCTATAAGATTTGATGAGTACATTAATAGATAATCACAGGGTGCTGATGGGAATTGTAAGAAAAAATGCCAGCTTCCCTGAAAAGGCTAACTCCTGAGCCAGCAGACTTTAACCAGAGGCTAATAAAGAAAGATCTTTGTAGGCAGAGGGTAGAACATATTTCATGATGACTTTGAAAGAGGCCAAGCCTTGTTTGGAGAACTGTAAGTAATTTATTATGGCTGGAGCTTAGCATGTGAATGGGCACTGGTTAGTGAATGCGGATGAAAAAGAACTGTGTTTTGCCACGGTTAGGAATTTGGATGTTATCTTGAAAGAAATGTGAAGCAATTGAAGGATTTTAAGCAGAGTAATTGAATGGTCAGATCTGTGTTTTAGAAATCACTCTGGAAGTAGCCAGGAGAACACATTGGAATCAACCTCTTTTGGAAACAAAGAAACGATTAATAGATTTTTTCCAGTAGTTTAAGCAAAAATATCTTAGGATGAATCAGCATATAGTAAGGAGATAAAATCAGTAAATTGGTCAGAGAGAGCGGGTGAATGCAGGGGTGATTTTTAGGTGTTGGTCTCTGCTAACTGGATAGGTAGGCAGTCTTTGGCTAAGAGAAAAAAATAAGGAAAAGACATCAGTCTTTTTGACTCAGGATTCTTAGAGTGTCAACTTAAAAAAGGATATGAGCACTTGTTATTTTATTTGTGGATATTTTCTTGATCTGAAGTTTTGATCTCATCTGTACCAAAAAGAGTAGCTAGAGAATAAAGGATGAGGAGAGAAGGGGGGGAGAAAGAAAAAGGAGGGGAACTTTAATTTACCAAGTTTCTAACTTTGGACTAATTACTTTCACATATAGTAACCCATTCAATTTTCATAACAAATTTTCTTAGAAAGTATTATCTGTACTAGTTATATGAAGAAATATTGAGTTTAATTTGGGCAAATGGCCAGGCATGTTTTGAAATGGGCTTCTCACCCAAATCTTTCTGACCTCAAAGTCCATTTCTTTCTACTATATCACCTTGTCACTTTAGATTTTATTGTGCTGCTCATTATGTGTAGTATTTACTCATAATTCTGTGTTTAGACTACACAACTGCACATATGAGGTAAGTAAAAGTTACCCACGTGCCCTGCCATCTTCCTGAGGAAATAATGTCTAAATTATGAGTTTAAATTGCCTTTACTTCAAATTTACAAATAAATGATTTAATGCTGAAAACAAAAATTTTTGAAGAGAAAACTAAACCACAAAGCAATTGTGTTTTGTGGGTTTTTTGGTAGATGCAGAAAATTAAGTTATTCCTGGAACATTGCCATTGTCTGTTCAGCCACAACCTCTCTCATGCTTAACTTTATTTTATTCTTTTACCATTTACCTTACATTCTTTTTTTTTTTTAATTTTTTTTTTTAAGATTTATTTATTTATTATTGATTTATACAAGCACTGGGTACAGTCAGAAGCGCGGGAGGGTGAGGGAATTCACCAGAGCCAGAGCGGGGAGCAGAGCAGGCAGAAGGACCGAAGTACACTGCTGAGGGGAGCAGCGGGCGGCAGGAGAGGTCTGCGTGCCATGCGGGACCCTCCTCTGGTGGCTGGGGAGCAGCCGGGGATCGAACCGGCGCTGCAGAGGCTGCGGGCAGCCTCGCAACCCAGCGCCCAACCACTGCGCCACTGGGGAGGCCCTTACCTTACATTCTTGCATCCCACTCATTTGCACTCCTCTTTTAGGCACATTTACACACAGATGGGGCAGCTGTTCATGAATATATAGGAATGTATTTCATCACTTTTATTTTAGGCTGCTGACTTTTAGTAGTAACTGGAAATTTAGGTTATAAGAATTAGTCTTCCTCCTGCATGTACAAAATGATTTCTAATTTTTTACTTCTTCTGTGGGTATTATAACAACCTATTAAACTCCTCAACTTTAGACTCATTTGCAATTTTAGTCTTCTTTTGAATAAGATTGTTTCATTTCTTGGGTAGTGATAGTCTCCTATTCAAAATTTAACATCCTGCTGTTTTTTTCACTTATTAAAAATACTAGATGTTACTGCATCTAAAAAATTAATAGAATGTGATATATCATGAAAAAGTGTAACAGGTTATATTATGAAGGGAGGTTATGGAATTCTTTCTGTTAGTATTATTTTAAGCTAGACGCTCATTTTTAAGGTGGGTTAGAAATGAGAGCTTCCATATGATCCAGCAATTCCACTCCTAGGTATTTACCCAAAGGACACAGAAACATCAATTCCAAAGAGCACCTGCACCCCTATGTTTATAGCAGCACTATTTACAATAGCTATGCTTTGGAAACAACCCAAATGCCCAAAAATAGATGACTGGATTAAGAAGATGTGGTACATATACACCATGGAATATTACTCAGCATTCAAAAAAGATAAAACACATGCCATTTACAGCAACATGAATGGAGCTGGAAGGGATCATGCTCAGCGAAATAAGCCAGAAAGAAAAAGAAAAAAAAAAAAAAAAAAGACCGGATTGTCTCTCTCATAGCAGGAATCTAGAAAACTTAAGGGACCAGGAAAAAGAATATAAGAAAGAAAATACCAAAATCAACAAACAACTATGAACCAGAGACACTCTGTGGGGGGAGGGGGGGGAAAGGAGGGCTTGGGGTCAAAATAAGGGGGTTGTAATTGTATGGGGAATATAAAAATAAAATTTAAATTAAAAAAAAAGAAATGAGTGATCTTCTGCTTAAAGCAGAAGAATGGGCTATCTTTTGTCCAGATCTTTTGTTTAATGTCTACTTTACACTCTATAAATCAATTTTGAATTGAGAAATAATAAATTCATTTTTAGAAATTCCAGGAATTTTATATTTGCCTTTCATCTGTCAGAATTTTTACCCCTTAAGATGTGTGTTACTTGCAAGTGAAATAGAGATACCAAACAAAGGGTCAGATAAAACCAACTAACAAGAGCCCTAGAAAGCTGACTGTAGAACTGAGGCTGTGGGGGAGGGAGTTCAACTCCAATGTGTTCTCCTGACTACTTCCAGTGTGTTTTCTAAAACACAGATCTGACCATGCAGTTACTCTGCTTAAAATCCTTCATTTGCTTCACATTTCTTTTAAGGTAACATCCAAATTCCTAGCCGTGGCAAAACACTGTAGGTACTTTGGTGGTAGGTCCCTATGCCTCTTAAACCAAAATAGCAATGTAAGCCAATATTACCTCAATTAAAAACATTTCCTCCCCACCCCAAAAAAAAAATGTAAGATTGACTTGTGTGTCTAAATTAGCTAATTTAGTAGTAGTTCTGCCATGGCATTATGCTTTTTTTTTTTTTAAGATTTATTTATTTTTAATTTAAATATTTTATTTTATATAATTCTTACATCTTTTTTCATCTTTGCACAATGTATGCATTTTCATTTTGGTTATATTCCCCATACAATTGCACACCTCCCCCCCTTATTTTGACACTAGTCCTTCCTTTATTTATTTATTTGTTTGGTTATTTATTTATTTATTAAAGATCTATCTATCTATTTATTTATTTATTTATTTATTTATGCAAGCACTGGGTACAGTAGAAGTGCGGGAGGGTGAGAGAATTCACCAGAGCTAGAGCCCGGAGCAGAGCAGGCAGAAGAACCGAAGTACACTGTTGAGGGGAGCAGCGGGTGGCAGGAGAGGTCTTCGCACCATGTGGGACCCTCCTCCGGTGGCCGGGGAGCAGCCGGGGATCGAACCGGCGCTGCAGAGGCTGCGGGCAGCTTCGCAACCCAGCGCTCTACCGCTGCGCCACTGGGGAGGTCCCCTTTTATTTATTTTTATACAAAAGCTGAGGTACAGGCCAGAGGTGCGGGAGAGTGAGAGGATTCACCAGAGACAGAGCGGGGAGCAGAACAGGTAGACTGACGAAATACACTGCTGAGGGGAGCAGCGGGCACAACAGGAGAGGTCTGCTGCGCCATGGGATTCTCCTTGGCCAGCCGGGATCAAACCCACACTGTAGAGGCTGCAGACAGCTTCCAGGTGCTGCGCTCAACCCACTGGGCCACTGGGCAGGACCACATTATGCATTTTAAAATACGAAATGATTTTCCTCTGAATTCAAACTTTGATTTTCAAGTCTTTCATTGGTGTTATATGGAAGTTAATGTTCAATCCAGTGCTATTTAACACCCCTGAAAGAGAAGATGTTTTCTTTATATAGCTTTGTCACATCATTTTCTCAAGTTAAGATTTCTTTTAGACTGGTTGAGAGGCTTAAATCCTTCAGGGAGAGAATGAGTAATGCCTCTTAACAGAAAACTGGCGTTTATTGGTTTCATTTTGAGATTTTTCTCTCTTAAAGGACTCTTACTCATTATGTTTATTTATTGAATGTGCTATTCTTTTAAGTTAGATCTTCCTTCCCTGTAGTTCTGTGGTTTCTACAACACCTCTGAAAGCATTACAGAAGTGCCACTTAACTGTAACACTTTTTAATTTACATTAAATGATGAGACTCAGACCTTTGTTATTGAAGAATGTTAGATTGCTTTCACATCTGTAATGATTATAGATATGAAAATCATTCAGATGTCATGCTGCTTGCGAAAAAGTTCTTTTTCAGAATAATCCTCATATAACTTTTTCTTAAGTATACTTAAAGGAAACTTTGTTTTAGTTCTTTTTGTAAAGCATCTTTTATGAAAGGATGATTATTCCTTGTTTTGCTTAGTGTCTTCTAGTATTGTAAACCATAAAGGTCCCCAAATTTCAGTATTTCTGAATAATTTTTCATTAATAAGTATGAAAGTTTTCAGAAATGGTTAGCAGTCTGTATTTGGCACAAATTTACAAATTTCTGTTTTTAGATGTTAGAATGGATTTGAGAGATGAGTAGGGATATTCATTGGACTATTACAATTAAAGTGTCTGAAAATTCCTAGAATAACTTTTCTTCGAGTCCTACTAGAAATTATTGTTTTACAGAAGCTGTTATTCTAATTGTCTTTTCAAAAGGTGAAGTGATGTTTGTTTGAGTTTAGTGTTGCTCTGAAAAGAATTGTATATTATAATTGCTTATTTTCCCTTAAGCCAAAATCTTTAATTTGGGACATTTGATAATCCAAAGTTTAAAATATATGAGAAGGTAATAACTTCTCTTTCATATTTCTTTTACTCTGTAGACTCTAAGAATTAATAATGAACAAACTACGGCAAAGTTTTAGAAGAAAGAAAGACGTTTATGTTCCAGAGGCCAGTCGTCCACATCAGTGGCAGACAGATGAAGAAGGGGTTCGTACTGGAAAATGTAGCTTTCCAGTTAAGGTAAGAGCTCATGTTTCTATAAATCTATATGTGGAAAAGAAGGAATGATCTATTGTATGAGAGACCCTGTTAATTGGGACAATTAAGAGAGGACCCCCCAAAAACTAATCCTTTCATAGTCTGCTTCAGTAGTAGAATTAACAAAATAGATTAGTTTTTTTTTTCCTTTATATTGAAAGAGATTGTTTCTTTCGTATAGGCTTGCCACATTATTTTCTCTAGTTAAGATTACTTTTAGGCTGGCAGAAATGCTTGAATCCTTCAGGGAAAGAAGGAGCAATGCTCTTTACATAGAATACTCAAGATATTAGTTTCAGATTTCAGATTTACTCTGTAAAAGGACACTTATTCATTACATTTTTTCATTGACTCCCTAAACCAAAATCCTTAATTTGGGACTTGTTTTTTATTATTATAGTAATGCAAAGTTTAAATATGAGAGAAGTTATATCATCTGGAATCATTACAAATATGCTCACTTCTGAGAAAAGTAGACCCAAAATATCTAAAAACATCAAATTATCAAGAATCCAATGGTTTTCAGTGGGATATGCTTACTCAGTGGTAAGGCAGAAGGTGTGGGAGGCTGCTTTCTTAAAGACAAGCATATTCTAGAAAATCTTAAATGAGTTAAATAAAAAGGGATTTCTCTTTAATCTTGTAACTTCATTCCCTTGCTCCAATAGTTGGCTCATTTTGTTTATACAAGTCAAGTATTACATGTATGGAAATGAGTAACTTCACACCACTGGTTGCTCCTCTTAGAAGGATAATTTGGAAATACTAGATAAAATTTTAAAAATGATTTTAATATGACCAGCAATCTTACATTTAAAAATTGTACTTAGGGCCTCCCCTGTGGCGCAGTGGTTGAGCGCTGGGTTGCGAAGCTGCCCGGCCTCTGCAGCGCCAGTTCGATCCCCGGCTGCTCCCCGGCCACCGGAGGAGGGTCCCACATGGTGCGCAGACCTCTCCTGCCGCCCGCTGCTCCCCTCAGCAGTGTACTTCGTTCCTTCTGCCTGCTCTGCTCCCCGCTCTGGTGAATTCTCTCACCCTCCCGCGCTTCTGACTGTACCCAGTGCATGTATAAACAAAACAAACAAACAAACAAATAAATAAATAAATAACATGCCTCTATAAAAAAAAAATTAAAAAAAATAAATAAAAATAAAAATTGTACTTAAGTACATTTATAGCTGTACTGACATAAGTGGTCATCCTAGCATTATTTATAGCTGCAAAAATCTGAAAAGAAATGTCCATCATTTTAGGATAAGTTATGATATCCATTAAGTGGATTTCTTTGCTGCTATTTAAAAAGAATAAGGTGGGAAAAAGGTTAAATTTTTTTTAAAAAAATAAGGTAGTTCTATATTCATCTATTGAGTGAAAAATTTTCGAACACTTACTATGTGCAAACAAGTCATAGTTCTTGCTCTTGCCAGGTTTATACTCTCCTTGTGAGGAAGACAGGTTAATCAATGCTTTAATGTATGAGTGCAAACTGATCACTTTTTTAAAAGGGGAACTCTGGTTCTATAAGGGCATGTAACAACAACAACAAAAATCTTGACCTATACTAAAGGTTTAGGGAAGCCTTCCCTGAGGAAATTTGACCTGATTTCTAAAGGTTGAATAAGAATGAATTAAGTGAAAAGTATAGACATTTCAAAATTGTGCAATATATATATACACAATCCCTGGTGATGGGAGGAAAGAGCAATATTGTGGTGCTAAAGGAGGGCTGTAGTGGAGTATGAGACAAACCTGAAAAGTAGTGGGGCAGGGCTTTTTAAATCACGTTAAGAATTATGAACTTAGGGCCTCCCCGGTGGCGCAGAGGTTGAGCGCTGGATTGCGAAGCTGCCCACAGCCTCTGCAGCGCCGGTTCGATCACTGGCTGCTCCCCGGCCACCTGAGGAGGGTCCCACATGGCGCGCAGACCTCTCTTGCCGCCCGCTGCTCCCCTCAGCAGTATACTTCGGTCCTTCTGCCTGCTCTGCTCTCCGCTCTGGCTCTGGTGAATTCTCTCACCCTCCCGCGCTTCTGACTGTACCCAGTGCTTGTATAAATAAATAAATAAATTTAAAAAAAAAAGAATTATGAACTTAAAGAGAAATAGGAAGCCTTTGAATGGTACGGTTGTTTTGTTTTGTTTTTTCATTTTTAAATTTTATTGTAATAAAATATATATAACACAAAATTTGCCATCTTAATTATTTCTAAGTGTACAGCAACATCAAGAATAGTCACATAGTTGCACTATCACCACTACCATTCATCTCAAACTGAGACTCTGGTTGCAGTGTGGTTTGCACACCAGTGTGGATACAGAGAGTCTGGTAAAAGATTATTACAGTAATCCAGAGAGGAAGACAATCAAATGCTGGACTAGGGTGCTGGCTATGAAGATGGAAAGAAATTAAGTAAACTGAGAGATAATTAAGAGAGAAAAGCAATTGACATTGGAGATAGGTTGAATCTAGGGTTGAAAAAGGGCAGTATTAAGGATGACACCTAGTTTCTTGTCCCAGACACACAGAGGCGATACTGATGAATATAGCAAACACAGAAAGAGTATTTTTTGGGTGTGCTCCTACAGAAAGGTGACTTTAATGTAATGTATTTATTACTAAGTGATAAAGGCAAGGTACAAAGTAGTGTAAATAGTATGTAGTATGATTCTGTTTATAGTAAAAAGAAAAAAAACATGTTTCTATAGATATGTTACATATTATATAGATGTCAGAAATACCTGTGAGAAGAAATAAGTAACAAGTACAGAATGGGAATGAAGGATTGGGGATCTTTTACTCTTCAATGTATGTAGCCTTTGGAACTAGTGGCATATCTTATGAACATGCATCATTTATATTAAACATTTTTTTTAAAGATTTATTTATTTATACAAGCACTGGGTACAGTCAGAAGCGCGGGAGGGTGAGAGAATTCACCAGAGCCAGAGCGGGGAGCAGAGCAGGCAGAAGGACCGAAGTACAATGCTGAGGGGAGCAGCGGGCGGCAAGAGAGGTCTGCGCGCCATGCGGGACCCTCCTCCAGTGACGGGGGAGCAGCCGGGGATCGAACCCGTGCTTCAGAGGCTGCGGGGCAGCTTCGCAACCCAGGGCTCAACCGCTGCGCCACCGGGGAGGCCCTATATTAAACATTTTTTGGCACTTCATTACAAATTCTGGACAGCTGGTATACATTGATGAAACATTTGAAGTACTTCTAATTAGCTATGAAATATATAACTTTAGGTATTTTGTGTAAGATAAATAAGGATCGATATCTTTCCGTATAATTCTCATTTGTTAAGAAACAGCTGGGTGGGATGTGGTTTAGATATGAACACACAAAATATAAAACATGTCTTATACAGGTCGGGCAGCTTATTTGGGGTTTTATTTTGTTTGTTGTATGGTCTTTTCCAAAGGGCCTTTTGAAGTCCTTTTTACAAGACATTCGTTCTCTGCTATGGGGTGCCTACCTTACCTGCCTGCCTTCTCCACCCTAACCCCATCCCATCCCACACATTTAAGTCCAAGTCACCAAAGGTGGGCTAGAAGAATCAATATCTGAAATTATTTTTCATAGTCTAGAATAGATGCATTTCTTTGGTCAGTTATAACTGGGCAAATAGAGACTTATCTGGCCTTGCCTTTGAGACCACTGAATTCTAACCTAGTGATGAACTGGTATAGAAAGTTTTTCCTGTAGGCAACTAGAAAGACAGTGGGCATGCTCACTGAGAAATATGTTTGGGGGTAGAGAAGATGAGTTCCTTTTGAGAGGTCTGTGGGCCATGCACATCCTCACTGTCCACAAAAGCACCATGGGTTTTGAATTGACTGACTATATGTAAATTATCATTGATGTCAGGAGTGAGATGAGAAGAGGGCCAAGGACAAAACTAGAAGGGACAAGCAGTGAAATAGCAATCTTCGAAGGAGAATAAGAATGAGTAGCCAGAGTGATAGAAGGGAAACCTGGGGAGTACGGTCTCAGAAGCCAAGGTTCAAGGAAAATGTAGATTAAAAGCTTGACAGTTTTGTATAAAACACTGTGAAAAGAAATAGAAGAAGACACAAAGAAATGGAAAGACATCCCCTGCTCATGGATTGGAAGAATAAACATTATTAAAATGGCCATCCTACCAAAAGCAATCTACAGATTCAATGCTATTCCAATCAAAATTTCAATGTCATTCTTCAAAGAAATAGAACAATTACTGATGAAATTCATATGGAATCACCAAGACCCCAAATAGCCAAAGCTCTCCTGAAAAAAAAAGAAGGGAATGGAGGCATCACACTCCCAGACTTCAAACTATACTACAAAGCCATAATCATCAAAACGGCATGGTATTGGAACAAGAACAGACACACAGACCAATGGAATCAAATACAAAATCCAGAAATAAACCCACAGATTTATGGTCAACTAATCTTTGACAAAGGAGCAAAGACTATGCATTGGAGCAAAGAAAGTTTGTTCAATAAATGGTGCTGGGAAAACTGGGTCGCTACATGCAAAAGAATGAAGCTTGACCACTACCTCACACCATACACAAAAATCAACTCAAAATGGATTAAAGAACTAGACATAAGACCTGAAACCATAAAATACATAGAAGGAAATATAGGCAAAACACTACGTGATATGCACATCAAAGACATCTTTACAGACACATCACCAAAAGCAGTGACAGTGAAGGCAAAGATAAACAGCTGGGACTACATCAAATTAAAGAGCTTCTGCACAGCAAAAGAGACAATAACAAAAACAAAGAGAAACCCCACCGACAGGGAGAACATTTTTGCATACAACACTAATGATAAAGGACTGATCACAAAAATCTGCAGAGCTGATGAGACTCAACACAAAGAAAGAAAATAATCCAGTCAAAAAATGGGCAGAAGAGCTAAAAAGAAACTTCTCTGAAGAGGAAATGCAAATGGCCAACAGGCATATGAAAAAATGTTCAACATCACTTGTAATCAGGGAAATGCAAATCAAAACTACCATGAGATACCATCTTACACCAGTGAGAATGGCACATATTTTTTTTTTTAATTTTTTTTTTTTATAGAGGCATGTTTTATTTATTTATTTATTTGTTTGTTTGCTTGTTTATACATGCACTGGGTACAGTCAGAAGCGCGGGAGGGTGAGAGAATTCACCAGAGCCAGAGCGAGGAGCAGAGCAGGCAGAAGCGAAGTACACTGCTGAGGGGAGCAGCGGGCGGCAGGAGAGGTCTGCGCGCCATGTGGGACCCTCCTCCGGTGGCCGGGGAGCAGCCGGGGATCGAACCGGCGCCGCAGAGGCCGCGGGCAGCTTCGCAACCCAGCGCTCAACCGCTGCGCCACCGGGGAGGCCCGAGAATGGCACATATTAAAAAAACTAGCAACAACAAATGTTGGCGAGGGTGTGGAGAAAAAGGAACTCTTCTGCACTGTTGGTGGGAGTGCAAACTGGTCCAACCACTATGGAGAGCTGTGTGGAGATTTCTGGACCTACTAAACATAGAGCTTCCATATGATCCAGCAATTCCACTCCTAGCTATTTACCCAAAGGACACAGAAACATCAATTCCAAAGAGCACCTGCACCCCTGTGTTTATAGCAGCTCTATTTACAATAGCTAAGCTTTGGAAACAGCCCAAATGCCCAAAAATAGATGACTGGATCAAGAAGATGTGGTACATATACACCATGGAATATTACTCAGCATTCAAAAAAGATAAACACATGCAATTTGCAGCAACATGGATGGTGCTGGAAGGGATCATGCTCAGGGAAATAAGCCAGAAAGAAAAAGAAAAATACCGGATGGTCTCACTCTTAGCAGGAATCTAGAAAACTTAAATAAGGGACCAGGAAAATGAATAACTATAAGAAAGTGAAAATCAAAATCAACAAAAAACTATGAACCAGAGACACTTTTGTGGGGGTGGGAGGAGGGAGGGGAGGGATTGGGGTCAGAATGGGGGGGTTGCAATTGTATGGGGAATATAAAAATAAAATTTATTATTTAAAAAAAAAAGCTTGACAGTTTTGGTGAATTTGACGATAGCACTTAGTGCAGTTTGTGAGGATGGAATCTAGATTGAGGAGTAAATGGGTATAAAATAAAGGAGACAATAGATCTAGAGATTACTGATTCAAGAAGCTTTTTTGACAAGGTTGTGTGAAAATGAAGAGGAGTGGAAAGTATATTTGTGTATACCTGAAAAACCACCACCATTATCAATATAATAAAAATACCATGGAAGTAGGCTCTTCTAGCAAGGAAGCCAGTTGCAAGAATGTCTGTCACATAGGCAACTGACAGTATTAAGCACAGTCACTATATCCTATTCTGTAGAATAAGAGCCAGGAGGTTTTGGTAGATGTTTGGTGTCTGAGAACTTAACGTTTTGGTCACATCTGTCTCTCCTAGCTTTAAAAATTCTACTTATTCCAAGAAATGGGATGTTTTCTACTGCATATAATTTTATTGACTGAATGTGACAATCTTCTGTATCCATAATAATTCATTTCAAAACTGCCTCACACTGACTTTTTGCAAGATACACTTTTTAAAAAAAAAATATTTATTTATTTATACAACCGGGGTACAGGCCAGATTCACGGGAGGGTGAGAGGATTCACCACAGACAGAGCGGGGAGCAGAACAGGCAGACCAATGAAATACATTGCTAAGGGGAGCAGCGGGCACGACAGGAGAGGTCTGCAGCGCCATGTGGGACCCTCGCTGGCTGGCCAGGATCGAACCTGCACTACAGAGGCTGCGGACAGCTTCACAGCGCTGTGCTCAACCACCTGTGCCACTAGGGGAGGCCCTTTTTTTTTTTTAAGATTTATTTATTTTGATGAGAACTGGGGTACAGGCTGGAGGCACAGGAGGATGAGAGAATTCACCAGAGACAGAGTGGGGAGCAAAACATGCAGACTGACTGAAAGCACTGCTGAGGGGAGCAGTGGGTGTGACAGGAGAGGTCTGCCATGCCATGTGGGTCTCTCCCTGGCTGGCCAGGAATCGAACCCGCACTGCAGCAGCTGCAGACAGCTTCACAGCACTGCGCTCAACCCACTGCACCACTGGGGAGGCCCTGCAAGATATGCTTTATATAACAAGTAGTTATCCATATTTAAGTTAATGTTTAACCAGGTATTCTATCAAAGACGTAAATCAAATGAAGTAGCATTTGGTTGAACAGTTATGTTGTATTCACAGCTAAGTTTGCTAGCATGTTGTCAATGACTACTACATCATAATGTTCTGTCTGAAACATTAAAAATTTAGAAAAACATGTTTTTAGATCAAAGCAGTAAGATATTTGATAGTTTTTAACATAAATTGTAACGTGTTAATGGGTTATTCATCCCAAGCATTTCAGTTGCTGTATTTTTTGCAAAAAGTTTCAACTCTATTCAATAGCTCTTAAAAATTCATTTTCTTTCTCACATAATATGTGGTAATATTTCTGTTATATGATATAGTTAGGGAATTGTTGGTATCTGATTACTTGAATTCAGTATTTGAACTTCAGGTGTCTAAATTTAAAAGAGTGGTAGTGTTCTTAAGCCCTATTTTTTTTAAAGATTTATTTATTTATGCATACAAGAACTGGGGTATGGGCCAGAGGTGCGGGGGGTGAGAGGAATCACCAGAGACAGAGTGGGGAACCGAACAGGCAGATTGAGCAAAGTACACTGCTGAGCGGAGCAGCGGGCGAGTCAGGAGAGATCTGCTGTGCCATGTGGGTTGCTCCCTGGCTGGGGATCGAACTCATGCTGCAGTGGCTGCAGATAGCTTCATATGTTACATCTTAACCCCTTATGCCACCAGGGAGGCTCAAGCCCTATATTTTTTAACTTATGTGAATTAAAAATTAGTTCATTAAAACAGTATTGAATATGCTTTAAACTTTTAAAAGTTTTCATCAAAGTATTGGATGCTTATGGTTAAAAAAACAATGCCTTCCTTACCCCTAATGTCACTCCCCAGTATTTCTTTTAACTTTTTATTTCTACTTCTACCACTGGTAATAAATGTTTTGACTTTTTTTTTTAAGATTTATTTATTTATTCATACAAGCATTGGGTACAGTCAGAAGCGCGGGAGGGTGAGAGAATTCACCAGAGCAGGGAGCAGAACAGGCAGAATGGCTGAAGTACACTGCTGAGGGGAGCAGCGGGCGGCAGAAGAGGTCTGCGCGCCATGTGGGACCCTCGCTGGCATGCGGGGATCGAACCCGTGCTGCAGAGGCTGCGGGCAGCTTCGCAGCTCAGCGCTCAACCACTGCGCCACCTGGGAGGCCCTGTTTTGACTTCTTTAGATAATGTGACTTTACTCTCTGTTCTTAATTTACCTGTTTTTATTACGGATTCCCCACTACAAAAAAGGGATGACTTAAGCCACATTTCCTGCCCTTCCATCTTCTCATTCTCCCCGCTACACCCAGACTTTTTGTGAATTATTTTAAATTTTTCTTACAATTTTTTGTTCCATTAATTTTAGATAGTATATCTTGATTCCTCACCATGTAAGCTAACAAGCCCCTTACTCACTTAACTTCAAACTTTTATTTACTGTTCTTTTCTTTTTAACATTATGTAGATCAGTAACATTTGCATTCATCCTACAGTTGTATGTTATCCTCTTTTCTTGTCCTGAGTTTATTATAAAAGTTTTCATTATTATGGCACTTAATATTGTTTACGGTAGAGCTATGCTAAGTAATGTACTACATTTTCTTTTCTCTGTGTATAGTAGTTCATATATTCAAAAGAATCTCAGTGAGTGCCTGCCAAGTGCTGGGCAATGTTCTAAGCAGTAAGTTTACTGCATACAAAACAGAATCTAGTGGGTATTAATACACACACAACCCTGTGTGTGTGTGTGTGTGCGTGTGCATGCATGAAGTTCCTGGTAAGTCAAAAGGGAACTAGGTGTGAAGCTTGGGGGTGGAGGAGGGGTGTGAAATTTAAAACAGGATGGTCAGGGAAACCCTTACTGAAAAAGTAATTTTTAGCAAAGACCCAAAGAAAGTAAGAAAGCAGTCATTCAGGTGTCCGAGGAAGCAGACTGTATGCAGTACAAGTTCAAAGGCTCTGGGGAAGAACACCTGGTATGTTGGAGACACAGCTAGGAAACCAGTGTGTTTGGAGCAGATGGTACAAGTAGAGATGAGATCAGGTTAAGTATCAGGCATCAGATCAAGTAGCTTAGTCCTAATACCATCAAACCTACCACCTGCATTTTACTATAAATGTTATATAATGTTTTTATATGATCCTAAATTTAAAAAGTATAAATTTTTAAGTAATGAAATATATAAGGAGAACCAAGCTAATTTTTTAATACAATTATACTAATGTGTATGTGCTTGGACATAACTACACTCGTAGTACACCTTTGCATAGAATCACTTTGCAAATATAGACTGATAATACTATTAGATTGTAAATGGTAAACAACTCTTGGTAAAATTCTTATCATAGTATAACTTTTCCTTGAATCACAGAGCAATTGGATGTATGCCAAAAAACAGTCTGTGTATATATATATAAAAAATGGATTTAAGACTAATCTAAAATGATTCTAAGTAACTTTTAAAAAATTGAGATATATTAAAAAAATTGAGATACATATTTTGACATATAACATTGTGCACATTTAAGGTGTACAACAAATTGATTAGATACATTTATATTGCATTATAATTATCATTGTAGTGCTAGCCAACACCTCTATTATATCACATAATTATCATTTCTTCTAGTGCTAGAAACAGTTACAAGACCTTGTCTAAGTCACTTAACTTTTTGACACCCAGGCTCACATCTGAAAGGTTAAAGCTTTGGATCTCTTTATTTTCAGCTTATGTGATTAGATTTAATATATATGTTTTAGTCATAAAATTTGTTCAAATGTAGTTGTGTACTCCAAATTTGTGGTTCATTTATCTACTCCTCTTTGGGAAAAGACCCCAAAAATATTTTGATATCATGTTCTGCACATCTGTATCCTGTATTTGCAATATATGTAGGCTATGTCTCTCTAACAATATGCCTTACAACTTCTTATAAATTAATGGTTATTATGTCACTTTGTGTTAATGCTGGGAACTGCTGACTCCACAGCCTCTCACATCAAAGCTCTGCATTTCTTCTCATGGGTAATATTACCAAAGGGGGGTGAGGAGATCTACTTTTTAAATAATTTTTTCAAGAAAAGGAAAAATGACTTAATTCATCCAAAAATGAAATTCCACACACTAGTTTTTCTAAATTACATTTTTGTGAATAAAAGTCCCTTACTCAGAGGGAGTTTGGAAAAGGCAAGCAGACAAAAGAAGTCGCAGAGTCAAATATTTTAGCCATTAAAGCATAAATCTGCTGCAATCCTTCAGTGAGATAGTGTCTCAGAGAAGAAAAGAGACCTCATTAATAATGTTTATTTCAATGGGCATGTTCTTCTGATAGTCTAATAAGACACAGGCTGATTTCTATCTCCACATTTCTAAAATAGATTATGCAACTAAGAGTCAATCCATAAATGAGATATTTTTGTTTTCCTCTTTCCATTAATCCTCTCCCCACCCCCTTTTATTTTTTGCTTGCATAAATACCCATATGTAACCTGTCACATTGATCAAGTTTATAAAAGTCCCTTGGAAACACTTTGAAACCTGTATTCACTTCTCAGCACCTAAAGGTAACTAACTCAGAGAACATTAAAGCCCTACTTTCTTACTTTATTATTACTATAAAATGGAACAAAGAGATTTAGTGACTTGGGGGTAGTACTAGAAATGAGCCTTAACAACAAAAAAGAAAGATAACAAAGATATATAATACTAGAGATAACAAAGTGAGGAAATCAGTCACTGACTCATGACTTATGCAAACATCCACAAGTTTAGATTAACTAAGACTGTTTAGGAAAATATGCATTACTAAAATTAAAGTAGTAAAATAAGTTGAATAGGCTATGAAAAGAACTATGAAAGGTATAAAGTTATTAAAGGGGCACAAGGGGCTGCTCCCCTCAGCAGTGTGTTTCAGTCAGTCTGCCTGTTCGGTTCCCCACTCTGTCTCTGGTGAATCCTCTCACCCCCTGCATCTTTGGTCTGTACCGCAGCTCTTGTATGCATAAATAAATAAATCTTTAAAAAAAATAAAAATTAAGTTATTAAAAACCCAAAACAAAAAGCTATCAAGACTGAGTATAGAAAAATAAATAAAAGGCAGGGATGCTTCTGTGCTCTCTGACCGTTGGGAGCCCTTTCCTGCTTCTGGAGCCAGAGCTAGGGACTTCCCCAGGGCTTGCTGCAGAATTTGCTTTTGGATATCTGTCTGGGCTAAGGTCACGATGGAGTGCCAGAGAGGAGAGGAAGAGGGGAGTTCTGCCACTTTAGAAATGCTGTGAATTCTGATATTCTTCTCTAATTCATCTTGTAATATTTACTTTTCAGTGATCTTAAATAGTTCCTCCATGTATTCTGCCCAGGTTTTATGGTTTCGTTTAGTGGGAGGCACAGGGTAGAATGTGTCTACTCCATTTAAACCAGGATCAAACCCTGAATTTCCTTTTAAAAGAAAATTTTGTAATATTGCCACCATTCCTTTTGCTTTTCTCACCCAAGACTATGCCCATACTAAGGTACAATTTGGATCATGTTACTTTATTGCAAAAAAATCTTTATTAGCTGTTTTGTCCAGAACTAATTACAAACTCATTTCCACACTCACATTCCCCAGCAGCATATACCTCATATTTGAGCCAAACAGGAATACTTGTTGATAGTTATCCCATTCCACACCTAAACTTTTGTTAAACTCTCTCTGCCTAAAATAGTTTTTCAACTTTTAAATTTCTGCCTTTCATTTTTTTTAAAGATTTATTTATTTATGCATGTAAGAGCTGGGGTACAGGCCAGAGATTCGGGGGGGTGAGAGGATTCACCAGAGACAGAGTGGGGAACCGAACTGGCAGACTGACTGAAACACACTGCTGAGGGGAGCAGCCCCTTGCACCACCAGAGATGCAGGGGGTAAGAGGATTCACCAGAGAGAGTGGGGAACAGAACAGGCAGACTGACTGAAACACACACTGCTGAGGGGAGCAGCGAGTGAGACAGGAGAGGTCTGCTTCTCCATGTGGGTTTCTCTCTGGCCGGCCTGGGATCCAACTTGTGCTACAGAGGCTGCGTATTGCTTCATAGTGCGGTACTTAACCCCTTGTGCCACCAGGAAGGCCATGCCTTTCATTTTTTACCTCTTCACATTATATGGTTTTTAAAACTCAGTTGCAGTGCTTTCTTAAAATTTATTTTAGTTCTTGCCCCTCTCTCATGTTTACTGTAAGAGGAGTATGATCTCTTTAGTCTTTGAATAACTGTTATTTTTATTTGTGTTTTTATAATATACATTTACATACATATACATATATATGTACATATAGATACATATTTTGGTTTTGGATTATTTCTATATTTAGAGTAACTATGTCTACCATAGGCTGTTATGCTTCAAATTCAGTAGATTTGGTGACATTTAGTGCCTATCATCTACCTCCTGCTATCTACCATCTAGAAGCTAGCCAGTAAGCAACAATAGCCCTAACTTTTTCTTCTTTCTACAGTACCTTGGCCATGTAGAAGTTGATGAATCAAGAGGAATGCATATCTGTGAAGATGCTGTGAAAAGACTGAAAGCTGTATGTATTTGGTGGTCGTCAGTGTTGATCTATAGGCTGTAAATACTTTCTTTGGAAAGATTGTCTGCTCAGCAAGTTTTAGCAATCCACTATCCTGTAAGAGTAGTATCTATCTTAAGGCAAAAGTTATGGCTTATTAGTAAAGAACATTTTATGTTATTCATCCAAAGATACAAATTATAAAGACTACTTCTTTGATATAACCCAGATATTATCTAAAAGATATATCATTCAGAACCAATATAAAACAAATAATAGGAAATCTTATAGAGAGATGAGGAATATTCTGAAAACACTATAATAAAACCATTAATGTTAGTGCCTTAACCTGTAATGACTGGGTTATAAAGTACTGATTTTAAATACACTGTATGAAAACAGCTTTATAGGAAAAAAAGAAGTAGAAATATATGTGTTGATGGCTGGTGATGTTTACATTTTGGGGGGACTTCTCATTATTTTCTTGATTCTTTGTCCCCAATTTCCTTCTGTATACCCCACCCCTCTAACATCAGCAGAGGGGTATTTCCCTTGCCTTTTGCACAAACTTCAGCATACTTGAAATGGAGAGCTCTTTTTCAAGACAGATAATATTTACTTTGCCTCTTGTGCCATAGAACACATTCCAGGCACATGCCTGTATATTTAATAAAAGGAGAAAATGGGTTTAGAGTTCATAAAGGTTGATATTAAGGTGTTAATATCATATATTGGGTTGGTTTGAAAAATGTTTCATAAACTCTGACAGCCCTCTTCACAATCTTCCTTCTCTCCAGTTTGTGTCCTCCCCACCCCTTGCTGTGAAACTTTAAGCATTATTGCATGCCCTTGCCTCAACAACATTAAATATTTGTTGCTTTGGGTTTGCTGATATGGCAGGCTGCCACAATTTTGGCTAACTAATGAGTGCTTCCCCCCTGCCCTCAATTTGCTTAATTAAAAATTTTCTGCTTCTTGGTACATTCTGTATGACCTTACCTATAATTATTCCTCAATATAAAAGATATAAAATTGAAGAAGCAACCAACTCAGAGAGGTAGATTTTATTTTGGAAAAATTGGCCTGAATCTCTTATAGAAAGGAAAGGAGGAAAAAAAATTAACTGAGTCTAGCGTGCAAAAAACTGGGGGAAAAAACAGCAATGTATAGAGACACACACACACATACACATACCTCAGATTTTGGTCATTTAAATTCTTTTCATTATGTTTTAAATTCTTAGATTAACTGAATCCCTTCCTAGTCCTAGTCCATCTGTGCTGTCCCAATTAATCATCATTAATGTAAAGGGTATGTATGTGCATGTATTATGGTACATGAACTATAATTTATTGATTTGCCATAACCAATTGAATATATTCTCCAATAAAATACAAACCTCAGATAACGTAATTTTCCAAGAAATATAAATTCAATCTCTTCTTTAACAAAATAATTCTAAGTTTATCAGGAAGAGTAAGTTTAAGAATGTCTTAAAAAGTAATGCAATGATTTGCCCTGCCAGTTGTTAAAGAATTTTTTTGGAGGTGACTTTGGTTTCCAACACTGTCTAGGATTTAGAGATATACTCGTCACATGTTTGTTACCACAGCACACCCACTAACCACCAAGGGACACATAGTCCTCCACCACAGTCCATTATGCTCCCTCCTTCTCTTTGCTCTCCCCCCTTCCTTTTTCCTACCTCTCTGGTAGCCTCAGTTCATTAAGGAATATTTTGTGACATTAAAATACTACTCATGACAAAAACAATGATGAATACAATGGACAAATCAGTGAACAGACTAGGTAGATCTCAAACAAGATATAAGCAGTTGTTAAGACTTATAATTTATGAAATTTACTCTTAGAAGGTTACTGTAGAACCAGTCTTTAGGAAGTCTTTTAATTCAGAGTATGGCTTCCTTTTCACTCTCTTAATAAGGAAAACGGGATGGTTAAGGTTACCCAGAAGATACTGAAAAATGGTTTTTCATTGTTTAGTGAAGTTAATCCTTAACTTTCTAGGGTTTTTTTAATCTACTTTTTTTCAGAAACTTCTTTTTATTATGTGGGTAATATATATTTCATTGTATGAAGTACAATTGAACAAAACAGTATATAAATAAAGCAGAATCTCTTGTAATCCCAGAGAAAGCCACTATTAGCCTTGGAGCATTAAAATTAACTTCTTAGTTGAGTGAATTATTTTACCTTTCAGCTTTTTTTACCAAAAATGTTATGACCATAAGCATGATTGTTTGAGGTACATAACTTTTTAGATAATAAAATGAATTTTTATTTTTACCTGAAATAGGAACCAAATTCTCATTTAAAAAATTATTCTTATGCTTCAACAGTGTCTGGTAGCCTCAACGTGGTAGCCATTTAGAAAATATTCTGAAATGAAAGCAATTCAGTCCTTAACGTGTGGTCAAAAATGCATCTTACAATAATCATCATAGAACCTTATATTTAATATTTTAAGGTTTATGGAAACCTTTTTGCATATTTCTAATAGATCATTTTTTGCCTATCTTTTATAACTAAAATGAAATTTTATGTATGTTGATTACCTTTATAGACAAACTTTTGAACTTTGAAAGAAAATTGACCACTTCTGAATTATTCATTCAAGAAGTTCTTCAATATCTCTCAAACAAATCCTATCTGGAAGAGTTGTAACAAATACGTAATTTCGCATAGGCAAACATGTATTTCTAAAAATAAGATTGAATGTTTGAGTAACTGGGCTGAATTTCTTGTTTAATATACTCAGTGATGCCCTTTTTAATGCTATGATGAGAAACCTGCAGAAAGCTGGAAGTCGTCAGGATGTTATTCTTCTCAGATTATAGTAGTCCACAAAAATTCATGATTTTTATCTTCATGTTTTCACTGTACAGAAATTTCTGGATGCTTTCCCACTCCCTACTCCCCACAACCTCCCCTCCCCTTACAAACATTCACCTTGCAAACTCCTATAATTTGTTGTGCCAGATGCTTATGCTGTGCCAAAACCTGGAATTTTTTTGTTTCTTTTTATAGATTACAAAACTTCTTAGATTTTCAAATAAATGGAAATAATTGTAAAAGTATACAAGTATACAGAAGACTCAAAAAGAAATAGTTTATCTGTGGAACTAATTTTAATGCCAGTTTTAAACTTTAATTCTATAGCTCAGATTTACCAATTAGTAGCAAAACAAACATCTTAAACTTAACTATCACTTGAATGATCTTTGACCCAAAATTTCTATTGCTTTTTATATTTGAGAAAGCAGGATAATGTGTAAGTTTAGTTATTCTCCCCATCCCAGAAGTAGTCCTTTATAATTTAGAATTACTTTAACTTCACTTAGATGTGATCTACATACTTAATAACCTCAAATGAAAATATATTATCATTAAACAAGAGGCTTTAAACATAAATATAAATTATGTTTAAATAGTTTTTTACCTTTAGCATAAAGTTACAACTATTTTCAACCCATTTACTCTGTGTCTTCATTTGACAAGTTAACCACTTTGGTACTGAGATTGTATAGAGTAAAGAACTATTGCCTATTTTCAGTGCCTTTATGGCATAGTGCGTTGCAGGGTGAGGAGGAATGTTATTTATCTTTACATTTTGTAAAAAGTTTATCAGGCCTTTGATTATCTTGCTTAACACTGGTTCAGGATGTCCTTCCTTTTTAAAGGTCTTTTCTTCCTGTTCTCTCTGTAAATGTCTCCCTCTCTGTCTTGGTTTTAGACTAGTCACATTACACTAGCAATATCTAATATTGGTTTTTTTATTCATATTTGATATATTTGTTTTAATATCTGTTCTTGTTTTAGCAGGTAAAAGAATCATAACTTAATTGTTTTTATGAAAAACATTAATATCCTCTAATCTAATTATCTTTTTATGCATTTTGCTTATGAACTCTTTTCATTAACACCTGAGGTTTTTGTTTTGTTTTGTTTTGTTTTGTTTTTCCAATAAGAGAAGGCAAACTTTTTTAACTTGAGCTTTTCTGGGAGCTAAATCAATATTAACAGATCTCCTTCCCTCACCTCCACATCCCTACAGAGTTGTGGACCTTTTGACTTTGGCTGCATCCTTGAAAGCTGATGGTACTCACAGTCTAACAAAAAGGATCACCAAACTTGGCAGCAGAAATAAACTTATTCTTATTGCAGTAACTACCCCAAATTATTAATTTTTCAGCTAAAACTCAAATTATTTGCTCCAGTTGTGATTTTCAAAATTCAGAGAGAAAACAAACTATTCAGCGTTTGAGAATATTGGATGAGTTTATAAGTGGAGAAGGTTAAATTTCAGTACAGTTGTCTTTTTTCGACATTTGTCCGACATTAAAAACTGATTATAGAAAGTAAAGGCTTAAAATACAGTCCTATCAAGTCTAGGAAGTGTAAAGGTAAGCTAGCTTAGGTGAGTTAGCAGCTATCTACTTTATGTGACTTCTTCAGATTGTAGATGGTAACCAATTTTCAAGGTTTATATATTCTTAAAAATTGGTACTGGGACCAGAGATATCTATATTTCTCCTATCTACATGTTTTGGAATTGTTTACTTAAGCAAATGCCAGGGCAAGTTTCTTTATTCTAAAACAATTGCATTTTTTTTAAAAAGATTTATTTATACAAGAACTGGGGTACAGGCCAGATGTGCAGGAGGGTGAGAGGATTTACCGGAGACAGAGATGGGAACAGAACAGGCAGAACAACTGAAATACACTGTTGAGGGGAGAAGAGGGGCGAGACAGGAGAGGTCTGCTGTGCCATATAGGTTGCTCCACGGCCAGCTGGGATCGAACTGGCACTGCAGAGGCTGCAGACAGTTTCACAGGGCTGTGCTCAACCACCTTCACCATCAGGGAGGCCCTAAAACAATAGCATTTAAAAAGAAAAAAAAAAAACAAAAACCATCCTATTTCTTAAATTTCAGTGGTGGTCCACAGATGTGGTTTGGTTCTTCAATGTATTTGATTTTTTCAACTTCAGTGAAAGATTAGCCTCTGTTCTTTATGGATGATTTATTCTGTCTTTGGAATAGCATATATCTGTACTGTCTCTTGATCATTATGGAATTGGTTAATGCACACATACATACATAGAAATCAATCCTAATGCATAAGCAAGGATTCTCTCATTGACATCTTGAACTCAATAAGAAAAAGTTTGACAAGGACCCTTGTTGCATATTCATAATTTAATTTTTTGTGTTGCCTTTTTTGTGTAACTAGTCATTTGAATGTCGACTGGTTTTTAATTGATGATTCCCACATAGTTGACTACTAATTTTAAACTGAAAATTGATATGAAGCCAGTCTTCATTTACTACTTGCTATTATAAATGTAAAATAAAGTCAAGACAGTGTGCCCTAAAAGTTTTCTCTGCTGCCAAATTTGGATAATCTCTGTTTTAAAAGTAAATAAAGAATACTAAACTAATTAGTTGCTCTGCATGGATACAGGTTCTGATTTCTTCTCACTCTTCCTATGGATTCTTAGGCCATACAGTGTGTTTCCCTGCATTTTCATGCACCCTTCCTTTTTCCTTGTCACTCCTGGTATGGATAACTCTTTAAAACTCTCACTCCTTCCCCTTGTCTCACTTTGTCCCTTACCCAACTTATGTTTGTGCTTATTGGTGTGAAACCTTGGGACATTTAGCCCATACAATAATAGCGCTCGACTTGTCCCCCTGTTCCTCCAGGAAAGGAAGTTCTTCAAAGGCTTCTTTGGAAAAGTAAGTTTGATGCCACATTCGTGCTTTCTTTATAAGGAGTTACACCCCTAGTATAGCACTGACATATTTAACAAAAGAAGTACAGCTTTGGTTTCTTTATATTACAGGAATTAATTTGACTTTATATGGAAATTAATGAATTGGAAAGTTGCTATCCATGCTGTTACCTATGTCTCTTAATACTGAATCTGATGATTCCTAGTAAAGTCCAATAAAGGAAGTAGGCTTAAAAAGGAGTATCTCTCAAGACTAGGTATTAAAATAAATTGAATTTTATCTTGCAAAACTGTTCATATCAGCTGAATTTTTAACTAGTGGACTTTCCTTAGTACCCAATATTGACAGAGTAATGGGAAGAAATAGTAAATTTAAGTGAAAGTTCAATGTGCTAAAAATATTACATTCAATGCTATTACTTTTTTTCAGCCTAAGTTAAATTTTAGATGGAGTGATAGTACATAAATTTGTCTTTGGGAATTCTGCTGTGATTTTTTTTTTTTTTTTTTTTTTTAAAGGCATGTTTTATTTATTTATTTGTTTATACATGCACTGGGTACAGTCAGAAGCGCGGGAGGGTGAGAGAATTCACCAGAGCCAGAGCGGGGAGCAGAGCAGGCAGAAGGACCAAAGTACACTGCTGAGGGGAGCAGCGGGCCGCAGGAGAGGTCTGCGCACCATGTGGGACCCTCCTCCGGTGGCCGGGTAGCAGCCAGGGATCGAACCGGCGCCGCAGAGGCTGTGGGCAGCTTCGCAACCCAGTGCTCAACCGCTGCGCCACCGGGGAGGCCCTCTGCTGTGATTTTTAACCTGGTCTGCTAATCTAAGAAATACTGTCTTACCAGTCTGCCTATGGAATGTTCTTTATGTAGGTGCTTTTCAAGTAATTAAGTAATGTTTAGAATTCTATACAATTAAGAATATATAGGATGACCATACACAAATAGGTAAATACATTTCTAATATTTTTGTGTCCAACTTTATTATTGTTTAGTTTTGAGAAAGTGGTCCAAAACAATTCAGACCGAGACAGTATAAGAAAAAACTACTGTCCTTGGAAAGCTGAGTATAAATTACTTAAAGTTTATGTGAATATAAAAATCCTGTCACATTTGTTTTTCTAGGTGGTTTTGTTACCTTGGAAATATGTATTAAAGAACAAATAGCATCCATTTCCTTCTCAACTAAATTTTTTTTTTTAAGATTTATTTATTTATACAAGCACTGGGTACAGTCAGAAGCGAGGGAGGGTGAGAGAATTCACCAGAGTCAGAGTGGGGAGCAGAGCAGGCAGAAGGACCGAAGTACACTGCTGAGGGGAGCAGCGGGTGGCAGGAGAGGTCTGCGCCCCATGCAGGACCCTCCTCCAGTGGCTGGGGAGCAGCCGGGGATCGATCTGGCGCTGCAGAGCCCGCGGGCAGCTTCACAACCCAGCGCTCAACCGTTGCGCCACCGGGGAGGCCCTTTCTCAACTAAATTTTAGTTATAACCTTTATTTTACATGTTCTTGTTTAGGACACTTTTATACTAATGTGAACAAATTTGAAGGATTTTAGATTGAATGGTTTCCTTCAGTTATTGTTCTCAATCTGAAATGAAAAATCAGATAATTTACCCTTATATGTCACAATAACATTTTTTAGTAGACAGTCTGGTTCGGAGTCAAATTAATAGGTTTGTAGAATGCAGCATTCATATCTACAAAGAATTAATCCTAAAGGTATTTGAATCATTATAAACAGGCACTGTAATTGTTAAGGAAATTTTTATATGGAATATATATTCACAAATAGAATTTCTTAAAGCAGTTCCACATCACCACAATTGCCACATAATCGTAATTATCTTCTAAGTGATCAATTTTTTGTATATCTACTTTAGTTAAAACAACTTTGTGAAATAGTGTTTTATTTTTAAAACATGTTAAAAACATGTTAAACATGCTTAAACATGTTAAAAACATGTTAAATATATCTTTTAAAGATTATTTCATGGTATAGGAAACAAAAATAACCCTTGCTTTAAAATCAATCTCAAGTGGCAATATTCATTGCTCTATATAATGGTGTCATGATGCCTTCTTTCCAGCTGAACTAGGTAATTCTGTGCTACTTAGCTGTTATCATTGCATTTTGCTACATGATGAATTTATATGGCATAGAAAGAAAATTATGAATTATTTCACTTAATCCCTACAATAACTCTGAAATTATTATTCTCCCTTTTATACAATGAGGGAACAGAAGTTCGTAGAGGTTGACTGACCTGCCTGAATTCACAGCTAATAAGTGAGAGAAACTAGAATTCAAGCCCAGATTATCTGTCTTCAGCACCCACAATCACTACTGTAACTATCACTGTGTCTTCATGTTATTTCCAAGCAAAATTTCCAAATGATTTGACTGTTAAAGATACTGATAAATAAGGAAATTCTTGGAAATTTCACTTTTACTTTCTTCCTTAACAGTTATTTAACCTTGTATTTTATCTCTAGTCTATTTACTTTTTTGTTAAAGTTTCAAAGAATCTTTTTCAGTAATTTTTTTGGGGAGATATTTAAATGATACTAGTGATTTTGATTTCTACAAGATTTTCTTAAAAGGTGTTAAGAGATCCCATAATGGCATCTATGAACAAAATGACTATCAGAACTCTTCTCTTACGTTATTGGGAGGAGAACTGATTTTATGGCATTATATAAAATATATAATAATATATTTTATAAGTTACATCATTCAGGGTTTGGAAAACCCAGGGAAGTAGGAGGGAAATATTACCTAAAACCTTATCAGAAATGTGCTTTTAAATTAAAAACTTTAATTTGAAACCTTTTAAATTTTTCAAGTTCTCAATATTTAGCTCACTTCCATAGTAATCTAGAAGGAATAGATTGTTGAGTTGCTTGATCAGTTATGGTTTGATGAAAGCCAAAAATGAAGAATCTCTTAGAATAACAGCTAGGGAATTTTTATCCAGTATAGTTCTGCATATGTGTTGGTGCTTTCTTAGACTTCACATCATGCATGGTTTAATGGTCCAGGATAAAGAGAGCAAAAGCTATCAAGAAGTAATAACTTCTTTTGCATAAATTCTGAATTTACAAATCACAACCAGTAGGACTGCTTTCTCTTTCCTAAGTTGACTTCTGGATCTGGCTACTAGTCACTTCTTTATTCTGCATAACCAGCTGACTCCACCTGAAACTTTAGCAGTGGGAAACAGATAAGGGTCTGTTAAAAACTGTGTCATAAAGCCATTGTGAACTTAAACATATCTTAAAAGTGTAGGAAAAATAAATGAGAAACTGAAGTAACCTTTTTCCAAACTAGCTACATTAAAAATTGCTCATTATCTTAAGAAAGCTAAGAATGTACTTGACATTTTAGCAGTTACTATATACAATTCATTTTTGTATTTGACCACACTAGTGAATTCTTTAAGTTGTTACATGGTACTTGACTTTTGAAAACAATTTTATAATTTTAATAGTTTCAGTGAACTCTAAGAGCTAAGTAATCTATATTCCCATTTCATGAGCACCTTACTAAACACAGATATGTAAAATGTTCTTAGACCACCGTATTAGGCCTCTTTTTAAAGCCATTTAATTATATAGAGCTTTATGGTTTATGATGTGCCTTTTACGTGCTTTCTAATTCACTACTCAACAGCTCGGAAAATTAGAATTGTTCATAAAAGTATATTTTACAAATGAATTAACAAACTCAATGATACCATCTAGCCAGTAATGCCTACCCAGATACCAAGGTTTTCTGAAACTAAGTACAAAGTTCTTTTTCCTATCCCATATTGATGTTCTCAGTGCTCCTCAAGAAGAGGAGCATTGACCTCTCCTTCCTTCTAGTGTTCCTTAGTTATAAAGAATGGAAAAGTGTCTGATGCAGAGGACACGAGACAGCTCAGTGCTTCCTTCCCACAAAGGTGTTGCATGGTTGCACTGTTTATAAATTGGAATCAGTTGCCAGTATTTCAAACACTGAAAACTTTAACATAAAAACTAGAATATCTCTTAAGAAGTAGAAGATCTGGCAAAAATGACATGCTTTGCATGTGAGAACAGAGATTGGAGCTGTACCCTTTGGTAGAGACTGTACTCTTTGGTAGGGACTGTACCCTTTGGTTGCACATTCACCACAAACCCTGCAACTCGCTATGGCCTTCACACTCAACCTGTTTCACTTATTTTGTTAACTGGTTTTAATCTTTTAGGCATTTGAGTTTGTGAACTCCCATGCCCTATGCTGTTAGATCACTTTTGATTCTTTTTTCTTTGTGGTAACAACATCTGACTGTATAAAAATCACCAAACATTACGACATCTGTTCTAGCAGATCATGTTGATGTACTATCAAATGTATTTTTTCAAGTTTAATGCTTTTATAATTGTAAATGACACCATCAGAAATGGTTACATTTTAGAGAATGCATGGTTAAAAAGTAATGTGTTATATTATTTTCACCTAATTCTCGAGAATAAAACACTTAATGGTGTTTATGACTTAATGGTATATATGACTATATTATTAAATCCATGTACTTGCAGCTACATTCTTTTGTAGATTTTCGAAATTTTCTCCTTTATGACATTGTACTTAGTGCTTATGTTTTCATTCTGGATCCTATAAAAAGAGAGTATCTACTGCCTCTTCCCTTTTCTTCCTTCTCTTTTTTAAGTTCTTTTGCCCTTTCCTTGTAAATTTTCCTTCTCTTTTATCTTATTAGATGCATCTTAAAAGATGCGTTTGGTTAATTTTTCCTTTTGAAATGCATTAGTTTTTTTGGGGGGTGGGTAGGGAAAACAATTTCAAGAATAGTAAGAATATTTCCATTCTTCCTTGGTTTCATTATTTCCTGGAGTTTATTTGTATTCATGAATACTCGAAAGAGTCTCAAACTTGAAGTCAGTGTGTCTAAAACATGCTAAATACTATGCTAGGCTACCCAGACACAGATTATCTCCATTTGTATAAGCTAGTTTATTCTTTTCTTTTTAGTTGATTCTTACATCTATTTAGATTACATCTAGATGACTTCAGATGATTATTACTCTCATTTTAGATGACTATTTGACACATCTTTCTTTTCCATCTTCCTTTTACTCTTTTCTCTTTTCAGCTGATGACCTTGCTTCCTACTCTACTAAAAAAAACAAACAAAAAAAAAACTTAGATTAAAAAAAAAATAGAATCAATTAGAAGAAAACGCACATGTGTCAATCACTACATCCATTTGCATCCGGGCCCATACCTGTTTTCACAAACCGTCTGTGCGCCTGAGGCCACTTCTTCCACTAGATTCCTTCTATTCCAGCTCTTATTTATTCCAGCAGTCTACCCCCTCTCTCCTCCATAGTCACTTTTTCTTTCACTTGTGGATCTCCATTAGCATAAAAACAAATCATCCTTTTTTTTTTTAAAAAAAAAGATTTGTTTGTTTGTTTATTTATTTATTTATACAAGCACTGGGTACAGTCAGAAGCGCAGGAGGGTGAGAGAATTCACCAGAGCCAGAGCGGGGAGCAGAGCAGGCAGAAGGACCGAAGTACACTGCTGAGGGGAGCAGTGGGCGGCAGGAGAGGTCTGCGCGCCATGCGGGACCCTCCTCCAGTGGCCGGGGAGCAGCCGGGGATCGAACTGGCGCTGCAGAGGCTGTGGGCAGCTTCGCAACCCAGTGCTCAACCGCTGCGCCACCGGGGAGGCCCCAAATCATCCTTTTTTAAGAAAATGTTTTCTTCTTAACACCTCCAGTTTTAAATCTTCCTTCCTCTTTTGAATTCATTTAATTCATTTAGGGCTTTTACCCTTACCCCATTCCACAGCTGTTCTTGTCAGGTCTTCTATATTATTACTATTCCAGTGTTCCTGTCACTGTATGACCTTCAGTATTCAACATAGCCCATCCCTCCCCAACTGAAACACTACCTGTTGGTTTGTAGTTCAAGGATCACATTCTCTTGAGTTTCCTTTATATTAGTGTCCACTTCTCAGTCTGTAGACTCTTCTCTGCCTATAACTCTTCCTTGATTATTTCATCCAGTGTCAATGCTGTCTCTTTGCTGATGATTTTGAAGTTTGTATCTCCAGACATTTCCCCTAAACTCCATCGTGGTTTTCTCTCTTAGAAGCAGTATAGCACAGGGACACAGACTCAGGGGAGCTTTTGCACTTCATTCTGGTTCAGCCACTAACCAGCTTTGAGACCTTGGGAAAGGTTCTTTACCATTTTGTGCTGCCATTTCTTCACCTATAAAAAAGGATAATACTAGTACCAACCTCATGTGACTGTGATGAAGATTAAATGAGTAAACATATGCAAAGTGTACAAAACAGTGTTAGGAATCACTATTAAGCATTTCTATTTTAATGTCTAGTAGGCATCTTGCACTAATATGTCACAAACCAAATTTCTAATCTTTCCCTCCCCAACTACTCTCCCCTAGTTTTCCCCATCTCATTGTACAGCAATTCTATCCCTGTGTTCTGGCCAAAAATTCTAGAGAGACCTCAATTCCTGTCTTTCTCTTATACCCCATATCCAGTTCCTGTGTCACTACATCTACTACTACTACTAGTGCCCTAATCTAAGCCAGCATCTCCTCACTCTTGAATATTGCAATAGCATCCTTACCCTGGTTTCATTTTTGTCTTCCTACCATCTCTTCTCAAGATAACAGCCTAAATGATCTTTTTAAGTCTGATGGTGTTGCTCTACTGCCCCAGATCCTCCAGTAGCTTCCTGACCTCCTCAGAGTAAAAGTCAGTCTTTTGGGCATGGTAGACCATTGTACATGAATTCCCTCTCTCCCTTTTCCTCTCTTCTCCTACCCCTCTTGTTCCCTCTCTTTGGCCACACTAACCTCCTTGCTATTGCTTGAACATATCAGGTATGTTTTTGCCTGAGAACCTTTGCACTTACTGTAACCTCTATTCTGGAATCATACAGAGCAGATATATGCAAGACTTGTTCATCTCCTTCAGTTCTTTAATCATTAGTCCCAGTCTCAATGAGGCATTCACTGAGAACCCTATTTAAAAATGCAGATATCACCCTCCTTCATATACACATACCATTGCCCTATTTTTCTCTGATGGGGCTTACCACCATTTGTCATACCACACATTTTGTTTGTTAATAACTTCTTCACTAAAGCTTAAGCTCTCTGAGGACAGAAATCTTTATTTTGTTCACTGCTGAATTTTCAGTGCCCAGCACAGTATGTGGTCCATAGTAGTGCCTCCATAATATTTGATGTGAATGAATAAATGAAAGAATGGCAGATGCAATGCTTTCAGGTCCATCCTATAGTGGAAGAAATCAGACAGGTAAAAAATAGTTACCAGATTTAAAAAAAAAAAAAAAACAGTTACCAGACTGTGTAATAATAAGCTCTAGTAGAGCAAAGAGGAAGAATGAA
Source organism: Talpa europaea (assembly GCF_964194135.1). Lineage (NCBI taxonomy): Eukaryota > Metazoa > Chordata > Mammalia > Eulipotyphla > Talpidae > Talpa > Talpa europaea. The sequence continues at coordinate 99,213,238 of NC_140075.1, read as the reverse complement.
TGTGAGGTTGTGTGGAGGTTTCTAGGAGGAGATGACACCTAAGACTGAGACTTAATGCTATAAATTCCAGTCAAGCTAAGTTAGGAGAAAGGAATTTCAGACAGAAGGAATGGCACTGTGCAGTAACAGGTACGCTGGGATGAGGGAGAACATGATCCACACTTGATTCCTCTTCAACATAGGGACATACAAAAGGAAACAAAATAAGACCCAAGTTTGGGGCATGGAAGACCAAGGGGATAGGGTATCATTCATTGTGAGAAGGAATGATGAATTTAAGGTGCCTGTGGAATTTTCATTTCCACTCTTACTCTATAATAGTAGAATATATTTGAACTTCCTCCAATTAAAAGTAGTTTGGAAACTAGAAGAATTAAATTGCCTCCAAAATCTCTCCATCGGTGTTTGGTTCATGACATTCTACTGTCCTTATTTTTTCCTAAAAGTCTTCCAAGACTCCTCTCACTTGAGAAAGTGCAAGAATTGTTTATCTTACTGCCTAGGATTAGCAGTTATTGTTCTTTTAATAAAGCAGCCATCAGAAGTAGTGCCATTCTCAAATCCTGTAGAAAGTTGTGTTTCTTTCCCTATACTCTCTTTTCTTGCAGGGACTATTCACTGGATCTTGGAATTATAAGATGAAATTTGTTCATTACACAATTCTGTTCAGAAATTCAAATATTGTCAAGTCAGATTAAGAAAAAAAAAATCAGGTTTTCTGTGGCAGAGGTGTGTTGTTTATTTGTTGGCAGCACACTGTGTCATGGTTGCCTGTTAATGTGTCATTATTCCTCTGCAATGACTGGGTTATCTCTGTGTGTAGGTGTGACAGAAAGAATGACCTGCGATTCTTTACACAGTGGGTACCCTTGACGACCTCTTTGGTTTGTAGCAGAAAAAACTTTGCACAGTAGAATGGCACATCACTGTTGTTCAAAAGGAGTGATTTGCTCTGCCACTTCTGCCCATATTTGTCTGTTGCTGCTGTTGCTTCATAACACTTCATTGCTTCCACATGTCTTTAGAGCATTTTTTTTGCTTTGGCTTACATTGGAACATTGGCTTAACCTTGTTGCTCTTATCCATCATATGCCCAGCAGAGTTGTCTCCAAATATCACTTCTGTTTATGTTAATTAATTGCATGCTCTGATGTGATTGGTGACCTTGAGAATCAGAATTTTAGAGTTGGTCAGCACCTGAGATCTGAGTTGCAGTTTAAAACAATAGATAAGATATAAGCACATTTGTTTAAAAAGGAAGGAAGAAAAAGGAAACCAAAAGAATTCAGGGACATAATTCCAAGTTGGTCTAATATTTTAGTAAAAGGAACTGCCTTTCTAAAAAGATTTAATTAGTGATCAGTTTATAGGGATTATTAGGATTTATATCAGAGGTCAGGCAACTATGACCCACTATTTTTATAAAATTTTATTGGACCAAAGCAATGCCCATTTGTTTACATATTTTCTGTGGCTGCTTTTGTACTACAGTGGCAGAACTGAAAAACTGCAATAGAGACCTCATGGCCCGAAAAGCCTTAAATATTGATACCCGATCCCACACAGAAAAGGTTTACAAATTTGAACAGTTTAGAAACATCTCTCAAACTAGAAATCTGGCATACTTCCTCAGATAGCACCAGTGTGTAACGTGAAAGAGCAAAACTGTAAGAATCTGTAAGCCTGCTCAGAGTATTACCAACTGTGCTCTCCCTCATTTGTCAAAAAAGTGGTTTCTACTAAGAACTACTTGGAGATAGAGAGGTATGTATATGGGTGGCAGTTCTTTATTGTAGTTAGTTATTTCAATTGTCTTTTACTGTGAGGAACTTTTATATTTAAGGAAATGATCTTACCGTATACTGAGCCTGTGTCCGTTACTATTTGTATCATTTTTGCAACCATTTTGTATTTCTACACTATTTTAAAGATTTATTTATGCATATAAGATTTATTTATACATATAAGAACTGGGGTATAGGCCAGAGGTGTGAGGGGTGAGAGGATTCACCAGAGACAGAGTGGGGAACACAACAGGCGGATTGACTGAAATACACTGCTGAGGGGAGCAGCGGGCAAGACAGGAGAGGTGCTGAGCCATGTGGGTAGCTCCCTGGCTGGGAATCGAACTCGTGCTGCAGTGGCTGCAGATAGCTTCATGGTGCTAATGCTTAACCCCTTGCCCCACCAGGGAGGCCTTACACTATTTTTTATGTTAAGAATCCTGTGTATTTTTCTTACTTGTAACATAAATTTGCTGATTTAGTAATTTGTAGTAGATCCATTACCTGATATCTTTTTCTCCAGTGTCAGAACCTGCTTAATTTCTGTGTTGGTTTATATATACCCATAACAAAAGGTATTTAAGGCAAATGTTAAATTAAAATTCTAAGCTAGATATTTAGAGAGTAGAGGGTTATGTGAAAGTTACATGTACTTTTGACATCTCTTACTCCTAGGTTAGCTTGATCCTTCTACTCAAATTTCATCTGTTTAAATTCTAGGTTACTGAAGTTCTGTCCATGTTAGACCCATTTTCTGTCCTTGAAGAATAAACAGTTTTCTCTTTGTTATAAAACTGAGTTTTTCATATATCAGCACTAGTCATTGTGAATTTTACTTACAACCTTGAAATTATTAATAAAATAACAAATGCTGGAAAGATGGTGATTAAAATAATTCTTAATTTCACATCTACCATTTTTTATTGGTTTTTGCATCAGTATGTAGGTCTTCTAAAGAGTGTTTGTGTCACTTAGTTGCACATAAACTCCATGTTTTATACTTACTCTGGTTGGCTGGTTGGTTGGTTTTCACTCCTCTACTTATCTGACTTTGGACTTATCTCGTAGGACGTTGACTTACATAGACAGTTTTAAAGCAAACAAAAGCAAAAATTTTCATCTTCTGTGACTTTTATTATGTTCTGAAAAGCACTTAGGAGTCTTAGTTTTTATTACTGGCATGAAAGACTCTGAAGTTGACAAATTGTACAGAGCCTTGCTATTATAGAATTTGTGAGAGAAAGCATGGAATTTCCGCTATTAGCAATGTGACTGTTAATATCTTAGGATCTGATTGGGGTAACTGTAATGTGAGAAACTATAGCGACATCTGAAAACTGGCACTCAAATGTATAAACAAATATAAAAAGAATTCATATTACCTATTTCTTTCTCTCCTTAGGTCAGTGGCCACAAAATATGACTAATGCATTGCCTCATTGATACATTAGTACAGTCATAAGGAGTATTATAAAGACATACCTCAAAAAGCAGACATGTTTTCAAAACATTATAATTGGGTCAAGAAAATGTTATATTTCCCTGTATTTGGCAAGGAGACTGGATAGGGAATAGTCTTATTCTAAAATGACCTTTCATTTTTCACATCTCTAGTCTCCCAACCTTGAAGTGGTCCTTACCTGTTTTCTCAGGTGCTGATGACACAATGAGCAGATTGATTAAACTGCAAATTTAAATTTCTTCCACAGGAATTTCAGGACCATTTGGCCATCTTCTGTGTCATTAATCAGCTGCCTGCTGTTCCCTACAGCAGATATTTAGCAAATTTAGTCCTTCATCAAATATTTCTTAAACCCCAGCTCTGGGCCAAGTATTAATTCTAAGATCTGGGGATATAGCAGTGAATAATGCAGATGGGAAAAACCCTGTCCTCAAGGAGCTTATCTTCCAGCAAAATACAAAGTGCTACTTCAATGTTGGTTAAATATAGGTAATCCTGTTCTTGGTGGAGTGACTATTGTCCCAGTTTGCTGGAAATGGCCCATTTCTACATTTTGATGGTGCTCTATCCCTTTTACTTTTAATAGGGTCCCAATTTGAACGGTAAATTATATGACCACCGTGGGTCTAAACCTTTTACATATTATTAATTCATTTAATTCATTTAAATTAATTCATTTATTATTCATAATAATCCCATAGGGATTAACATCCTTACACATGTATGAAAACTGAAGCATAAAGAAGTTAAGTAATTTGCTTTTGGTCATACTAGTAAGTGACAACCAGAATTTAAACCCAGACAACAGCCTGGTTCCAAAATTTGTGGTCTGTGACACTATTCTGGCCCTGTCCTGTTATTCTAAATATTCACTGTCTTACTTTGACTGTCTACCATCCTCTCCAAGCAAGTCAAAGCAGGTAATCTCAGCTCCTTTTACCTAGAGTGAACTTATCTTTTATCTGGAGTGAGCGTCTTCAACTTGCCGCTCCCTCCTTTCCAAATTTGTCTTCATTTCTATTCCACCTCACTCCATCTCTCCATTTTTAGAAGGAATGTCCCTCTTTCTATCGAGAACTTGCATTTTAACCCCATCCCTTCCCACCTCATGGTGGACTCTGCTGTCTGAGTTACTCTTCTCTTTTTCTGGGCCTTCAGTCTCCATCTCTACACTGGCTTTCCCCATTCAGCATATAAGCATATCAATGCTGAAAGTATGTTATCACTCTTTAGAGAAGTTTTATAGTTGGGAGAAGTTTATTTTGTTTAAAATTTATTAAGTAATAATACAGTAATGATAATTGGCTACCAGTTACTTATTACTCTCCTTAACTTCCAGGTACTGTAAAAATCTCTGATCCTTTTAAAGATGAAGAAATGGAAGCTTGGAGAGCTATGTAACTTGCTTAGTTTATGTATAGTGCCACTAAATTCAATCCTCTACCAGTCCCTACTGCACAGAAGAGAGTATTTAATACTAATATACAGTCTTCTTGCTTTTCATTTACTTTTCAACTCATCCTAGTCTGACTAGTGTAGGTTCAGGGTCCTCCAGGGAAACAGACTATCATCTAGTTCTCTCTGTATATATTTAAATATCTTTATCTGTGGGGGAAGAATGATTCATTTTAAGAATTGGATTATGTGATTGTAGGGACTGCCAAGTCTAAAACCTGTAGGGCATGCCAGCAGGCTGGAAATTCAGGCAGAATTTCTTTTCTGTGGGAAAACTCCAGTGAAAACTTCAGTTTTGTTTCCATCAACTGGATGTGGCCCACCCAGATTTCCAGTACCAAAAGTCAATTGATTATGATGTTAATCTCATCTACAAAGTATCTTTACAGCAACATCTAAATTAGTATTTGAATAAGCATCTGGGAAACCATTTTCACATCTTTCCTTTATCACTTTACAACATTTGACATTTTGGGCTACACATTATTACCCTTCTCCCTTAATTTCAGTGATCCTAATGTCCCCATTCTCTCTGTTCCTTTTCTGATATTTCAAGGACTTCATCTCCCAGTTCTTTAATTAATGACATTCTCTCCTGTCATTGACCCTCTTATTAATGCCATGATTGATATTTCCAAATCTGAAATTCCATTATAGAATTCTTAGTGTCAGAACTAAATCCAATTGCCCTATTATACATCTCCCCCTAGATGTTGCAAACATCTCAAACTTTGTTTAAAATTAAAATCTTCTTCCTCCCCTCTCAAACTGGTTTTTGCATCTCTTCTGTTCCCTTAGTTTGCGGTACCCTCCTTCTATGTATCCAGTTCCCAAGCCAGGAATAAGAGAGGAATCCACAACTTGTCCTTTACATTTACCATTTGAGACTTTCTCATCTCCATCCCTGTTTCAACCAAGAGTGCTCAACCTTCACTTTCCCTCACATGGAATCTTGTGGTCTTCTGCCTCCTATCAGTCTCTTTCTACTCACTCTTCACTCCTGAACACTAATGCCAAAGTGATATTTTTAAAATGCAAATCTGTTCAATATGTTTGAATTACTCCTGTAGCTCCTGATTGCTCATAGAATTAAGATAGGATTTCTTAGCAGTCATACAAGTGCTTCCATGACTTTTTTCCTCCCACTCACCTGTCTTTCTGTCAAGCCTTGTTGAAATTTTTATAGAGCCAGACTTGCCATGTCCTGTGCTGCTGTTTATTCTGCATGCCAGGTCCCCTTCCTCTGTCACTCCCCTGCCTCCCTACGCACCCACTGGGGGAGAGGGAAGGATCTAGAAAAGTTACTACAGTAACAGTTCTATCTTCTCCTTTAAATAATAATCTCCTACTCCAACAAATCAATTTGGCCATGCCTCCTTTATGGCATTAATATATACATTGTTTTCTTCTCTACTACAGCACTCCTTACTGTATTATTAATATTATTTTTAAATGTCTGAGTGTCACCTTTCAATGGACTAGAAGCTCTTTGAGTATTCCCACTGCCTAGCATATAATAGGTTCTGATCAGATGTGTGGTGGTGGTGGTGATGAAAAGCCCAGAGTGGATCTCACAGTTCACTTAAATAAGGCTATGTCTGATACAGAGGCATCATTGGCATGGACACATGCAGAGAGAGGAATGTCTTCCTTGTTTGTCTCTTCCTAGAGGCTACTACTCCAACTTTTCAGACCTGATACCTTTTTATGTATATTTTTTTATCATGTTCTGATACCTGTTCTTAGCCTTCACTTTGTTTTTGTTTTATTTTGCTTGTATCCTTGGAGCAGTTAAAGAAAAAAAAAAAAAAAGAAGCTGTTAAATTACTACTGCAAACTCCCACTGTCACATTTTCATCTTATCACAGGAGAAATCATACATCAACTTACTCTTGTGATGCTTGTGTTCCAAAAGAAGTCTTTTCTTGATCAGTTAAAAAAATTCTCATAATAAAAATATCTTTTTCAATAGTTTTAAAATCCTTCTACATCCCCAAAATGTCTCTATACATTTAATGTTGAAAGTTAACCCAGTTCTGTGTTAATCTTGAGAGAAATGTTTTTTTTTTTAATTGTTACTAGGATAATGAATATTTTATGGGTCTTTAACATGAAAATTTCAGGTGACTGAGGGTCCTGCTACCCACATTGGGGTCAAAGGATAGCAGAGTGGCCAGCATCTCTACTAGACCTTTATGTTTTGTTCTACTCTAAATACACATGTAGAAGCTACTTGTGGTGTAACTCCTTATGTACTTAATATTTACCTGACGTAGTTTTCTTGATTGATTTTTTAAAATGGGTGAAGAATCTAGTTATGAATTCTTTGCCCTTTATGGAATGTGATATCTTGGTTTTGATTCCATCTGTCCCTCCCCTTAATTTCATCTTATTGTTTTGCATTGTGTTTCTGAATTAATGGCTTTGGCTTGTTTTTTCCTGAATGTTTCTGCAGTTTGGTTTGAGTTATCTGGCTTTGGGTACCCCTCCTGAACTTGGACTCCATCTGTACTTGTGACTCTTGGAAGGCAGAAGTCAGTGTTTTCTATGGAAGATGACCTTTTAAAAAATATTATTTATGTGTGTGTCTTTCCCCTCCCTTCCTTTTTTGGTTTCTCCTAAAAGACCGGGAAGAAAGCAGTGAAGGCCGTCCTGTGGGTTTCAGCAGATGGACTCAGAGTTGTGGATGAAAAAACTAAGGTAAAATTTTTATAAACGTAAAGGTTCTGCTCATATTTTTTTATCCCTGATGATCAAATGTAATGCCACTAAGCTGTGTGATATAGTCACGCTATATCCCATCACTGTGTCTGTACACAGTCTTCTGGGAGACTAGTTAATGTAGAGGAAGCCAGTTCAGTTAGTTTTACCTTATGAAAAATAGTTGTCTCAGCATTTCGCTGTACATGACATGGCATGTTTAGCATACTAAGTATTTGCATTTAATGTTAAGGTCTGAATTCAATTTTTGTTCTTCTACACACAAAAGTTTATCCCTACAAATTTCATGTAAAAGATGGACCGTTTAGTGCAGTTGAAAAAAAAATTGAGAGGATAACAGATCACATCTGAAATGTCTTCTTGTTCTGTAGTTAAAAATTATGTTTTTAACCTGCTATTTAACTAAAATCCCAATTTAAGTGAAATTTTAAGAAATAGTAATGGCTGTTTCTATTTGGCTATTTTTAAATGGCTAGAAAATTTTAAGAAATAGTAAATTGGTTAACTTGGAATCCGCACAATATCTAAAATCATAGGTAGCATTTTGCATTGGAGAGAAAGTGATCCGAAATACCTAAATAAGACTAGATACATAGACTCTGCCCTTAGAGAATATGAGGTATTATATAAGTACATTTATTTAACCATTCATTAATATTTCCTAAGAGACCTAAAGTCGAGAAATTTTAATAAGAAAGCAGTTTTAAAAAAAATTCAAATATTAGAGGAAGGGAAAGAAAGTCTGGCAAGTAGTGAAGAGCAGTTTGGGTGGATAACTTATCTGATAGATTTTAAGTGATTGAATAAGATTCTAAGTGATTGAATACTGCTTCATTTTGGTTCTTTTGATTTTCCATGTAAAGCCTTTTAAAGTTCAAGAGCTGCAGCAGTCTAAGTGTAGATTACTTATTGTTGCTAACAAAAGCCATTTTAATTGACTTATTTTTAAGGGCTTTTTTGGCTTTCATTAATGTTTGGATGAAATTTGTATGTGGGGGCTATATTTTTGTTTTATGCCATGGTTAGAATGTGTTGTAGCCCTCTGGTGGCTACTTAGGCTACTGACATTAAAATTAATTTACTTTTCTGCATTAAGTGATAATACTAATTGGTGGCTTATCTCCCTTGGATCTATCATGAATGGAGAAGAAATTTTGCATTGTGTGTATTCTACAAAGGGTTAATGTTCATAATCTATAAAGAACTCCTATGCATCAATAAAAATTACAAGTAATCCTAAAGACTTGCAGAGCCACTTTATTAGAGGCAATTTATAGTATCAAGGTCATGCAAAATAAAATAACAATGAACCACCAGAATTGCATAATTTAAAAAATAACTGGCAGGCTTATAGAGCAAAAGGAATTTTTTTAATATTTATTTATTTATACAAGAACCGGGGCATAGGCCAGATGCTCAGGAGGGTGAAAGGATTCACCGGAGACAGAGTGGGGAACAGAACAGGCAGACTGAAGAAACACACTGCTGAGGGGAGCAGCAGGCGAGACAGGAGAAGTCTGCTTTGCCATGTGGGATTCTCGCCGGCTGGTTGGAATCGAACCCACGCCACAAAGGCTGTGGACAGCCTCACAGTGCAGTGCTGAACCACCTACGCCACCAGAGAGGCCTCAAAAGGAATTCTTATAATGATGCTTTATAAAACCTATTTTGTTTGATTGTGTGTTTTAGCAATTACAGCCCCAGCTCAGCATCTAGGGATTGTAGGCCATTGGAATAGCACGTAGAAGAGCCTCGGCCTCTCAAGATTTTTAAAAACAGGGCCTCCCCGGTGGCACAGCGGGTTGAGCACAGCACTGTGAAGCAGTCCACGGCTTCTGCAGTGCGGGTTCGATTCCCAGCCAGCCAGGGAGATTCCCACATGGCACGGCAGACCTCTCCTGTTGCGCCAACTGCTCCCCTCAGCAGTGAATTTCGGTCACCTGCCTGTTCTGCTCCTCGCTCTGTCTCTGGTGAATCCTCTCACCCTCCCACACGTCTGGCCTGTACCCCAGATCTTGTATAAAAATAAATAAATCTTTTTAAAAAAAAAAAAGATTTTTAAAAACATCTTGAGTAACCTTGCCACTCAGCAAGTATAGAAACAAAGTCAAACTCAAAATTAAATGGCCTATAAGTTAACAAATATATAGAACTATCCTGGGAATTAAATATATGGAAATTGGATTGAATATATTGATTACAAGTATTGTCAAATTGAACATGGACTGTGCCAAGATAAAACGGGCATTAACAAGCATATGTTTTAAAACATGAAGTTGAGATGAGGGAGGCTCTGGGCAAAAGTGCACCTTGGGCATGTCCTGTTATATTTTCAGTATTCAAAATGCTGGCCTCAGCGCTAGCTTTTCCATAGCCTCATGGCAGTAGATGGAAGAACTCTCTTATGAAATAAACAGCCTATGTTTCTTCTGAGAAACTTGAATAACATCTCATAAGTCCTTTGTGCTTCCCTTTTTCCAGGACCTCATAGTTGACCAGACAATAGAAAAAGTTTCTTTCTGTGCCCCAGATAGGAACTTTGATAGAGCCTTCTCTTACATATGTCGTGATGGCACCACTCGGCGCTGGATCTGTCACTGCTTCATGGCTGTTAAGGACACGGTGAGTCCAAAGTATGGATTGCATCATGTGAGCCTCCTTCCTGGTTGACTCAGCCAAGCACTTTCCACTGCATTTTTAACAACTGTAAGCTGTTATAGCACTTGGAAGTACCTAAACCAGCCTGCTTTTACTCCTTTAATTCAAGTAGTTTGCACTCTTGGTATGAAGGTACAAGATGATTGTCTGAGAGCCAAGGTCACTAGAGGAAAGTAAAAGTGCTCTGGTGATGGTAACTGCTAACCTTTATTTGAAACTTCATTATTAGGACTGTTTTCAGGATTCTTTATCTGTTTGCTGATATGTCTGAGTAGAAGATCTGTCATGGTTGGAAGGTACTTATACATTTATTTGTAAAGGAGACTACTACAATGAAAGAACTGAGTTAGAGTATATTTTCAATTAAAAAATAAAAATGTTAGGGTCTCTCCAGTAGCGCAGCAGGTTGAGCGCCGCCCTGTGAAGCTGTCTGCAGCCTCTGCAGCGCGGGTTTGATTCCTGGCCTGGCCAGGGAGAAACCCACATGGCGTGGCAGACCTCTCCTGCCTCTCCTGCTGCTCCCCTCAGCAATGTCTCTGGTCCATCAGCCTGTTCTGCTCCCTACTCTGTCTCTGGTGAATTCTCTCACCCTCCCGCGCCTCTGACCTGTACCCCGGGTTCTTGTATAAGTAAATAAATCTTTTTAAAAAATTTTAAAAACAAAAAAAAATAAAATGTTAAATTATGGCCTCCCTGGTGGTGCAAGGGGTTGGGACACAACCTATGAAGCTATCCGCAGCCACTGCAGCATGAGTTAAATCCCCTGCCAGGGATTTACCCACATGGCGCAGCAGACCTCTCCTGACTCGCCCGCTGCTCCCCTCGGCAGTGTATTTCAGTCAGTTTGTCTGTTCTCTTCCCCTCTCTGTCTCTGGTGAATCCTCTCACTGCTCCTCCTGACCTGTACCCCAGTTCTTATGCGCATAAGTAAATAAATCTTTTTTAGAAATGTTAAATTATGGCACAAAGAGCTATGTTAGAAATTAGTGGAAATGTTTTTGTTTAAAAATAGAAAATAATTTGTCATCCTTCATGTAAATGACCCAAAATGGACATGAAAAATAAGTCTCTTAGATGATGATAATCTAAACTTTAGCATAGCATTGAGTGTATACAATCTCTTAGTTTTTAAAAATCCAGACAGAATAAGATAGTATAGCCAGTCATGAAGACTGCAACTCAATAAATTCTTGCAAAATTTAACCTGAAAGGGAAATGGTGGCTGTGCTCTAAAACTAACTGAAAGTTTTTTGGTTTTTTTTTTTTTTTAAAGTTTTTTGAGACAGTGGTATAGATATTAAGAGCTTAGGCTCTGTGTCACATCTGGGTTCCAGTCATGGTTTTGGTTATTTGGGGCAGGGTGCAAGTTATTTAACATTCTCAAAGTATTAATATCTACTTTTATAAGATGGAGTTAACAGCTGGGAAGACTGAATTAGATAATCAATATATGCACTCAGTGCATAGACTCTGGCCCATGTTAACTGCCCCCAGAATGATTGCTAATATTTTTCAAGCTGTGCCTTCTTGGTGTGGTATTGGTGCTTTAAGAATGAGCTGTAGTAACTATACTTTCTTCCTCAGACTCTCAGATCTTAGTAAGCTGCATAGTGGTATATTTTTCTATTACTGTACTCATAAAATACAGAGTTAAGAGTGCCCCTATATTAATTTAAAAATCATTTTATTTTCAAATTACAGCCTTTAGGCTATTTTGATCTCCTAGACCCAGTGGTTTGCCTATACCTGAATCACCAGGAGGACTTGTTAAAACATTGTTGGACTCCACCCCCAGAGACTTTCATTCAGTGGGTCTGGGGTAGACTTGAGGAGGCTTTCTCCAAGAACTTCTGCTCTAGACCTAAGAAAAATAAGTTTTCTTGACTTGCAGTTCTGTTCTTACAATAGAGCTGTATTCACATGCAAACAATTTCTAAGATTATTTTGTACACCTTTCTCCAATTTCATACTTCAGTGCCTAACCTCATTGTATCCACTAAGTAGGTAGTGGAGACTCATGTGGATTCATAAAAAATATTTCTCAGACTTTAAAATAAGCAATCATGGGAAATCTTAGCGACAAAAAGCATTTTAAACATTACCTCTCCTTATGATATCTGATACTAGCCAATAAAGTCTAGTAAAACTGTTCAGAGCCATATGTAGGAGCAGCTGCCTACCTGATGTGATTTTGTAAAAGCCTCAGAGGACTCCTAGTTCTCAAATGTCTCACTATAAAGGATGCCAACTATTACTTTATCATCTCTTTTTCACAACTAGGAATATGGTTTCAAATGCAGATAAATCTAGTTTAAAAAAAAGTAATCCATGACTTTATTAAGTTAACTCTAGGTGATCCTGTGTATGTTTAAAACAATATTTAGTCTATGTAAATCCTCCTCTCCCCACTCCCAAACAAATATACTTTTTTTCTGTTTAAATCCTTTATAAACAGAGCATGTGGATGAACACATCCTTTAACTTTTGCCTGTACATGGTTAGGAGGTTGAGGTGGGGGTTAGAGAGAGCTGGAAGAAGGGAAGATATGGGAAAAATCAAAGAGCATTGAGGGCCTGGAACAGGGCAAGTTGCTTGGGGTTAGAACATTCAGCATTGAAGTTGTATTTATTTACCTGAAGTTGTACATTTGCTCTTTTTGTTCCTAGACATGTTGACAGCATATTTCAGCTACTGAAATGTGCCCTCCCTTTCCAGTGGTTTCTTAGAAGTTCTTGGTAAATATTTCCACTATTCCCCTAAACAGCACGTAGAGGTTTTGTGTCAAAGTTTAGGGCTTAGAATCTTGAGTAGCGTCTCCTACTCTGGAGGTCAGAGCTAATGTGACCGGGGAGCCTGACGGATCTGGAGGTCTCAGTAGCTGCTGTAAAGCACAGGTTGCTGATGGTTACTTTCCCCAATTCTACTACAGTAAAAGAGCATAAGCATTACCTAAGGTAATTTATTTATTTAAATTTATTTAGTGCGTTAATATATTAAAATATAATTTTAAGCTGAAATTCCCAACATTTTGCTTTGTGTGAAAGCAGGCTTACTTGTATGTCAAGCTAATTTGTAATTGTTGGTGATGGTAGCCCTAAAAAAGTGTCTCAAACCTCTGTTATATACAGGGAGAAAGACTGAGCCATGCAGTCGGCTGTGCTTTTGCAGCCTGTTTAGAGCGTAAACAGAAGCGGGAGAAGGAATGTGGAGTGACTGCTACTTTTGATGCTAGTCGGACCACTTTTACAAGAGAAGGATCATTTCGTGTCACAACAGCCACCGAGCAAGCAGAAAGAGAGGAGATTATGAAACAAATCCAAGATGCCAAGAAAGGTACAATCCTGTTTTACCACAATGTGTGTTTATTTAACATGTTTTTCCACAACAGGCTAATAGCTTGAAGCTATTAGTGCAGTCTTTCTCACAAAGAGAACCTTTAGCAGTATATGCAGACCTTAAGAGCAAAGCTGGAAGTCTAAACAAAATCCCTTCCTATAGAGTAGCCAGTTTGGTGGCTTCAAGCATGTTTACATTTTCCAATACATTAAGCCATCTGGGAAGTAAAGACTGAAGTTGAAAAAACTGCAAAGACATTCACACCCCTACTACTCCCCTCCCCCACAGACACACACAAACCATTGTGTTTAAAAACAAAATGGGGAAGGCCTATCTCCTAGAACAGATTTTCAATTTTGAGGCATCTGATTTTTGTGTGAAGCAAAATGCCATCAAGGACCTACATCTTAACGGAAGAAGTAAAGTCCCAGGTGTAGGCTCAAAAGATCTACCCATTTTGATGTTGGTTGCAAATATACACAGTGGTTTCACAGTTATACTCCTCTTACTAGATTATTGCTGTTTCCAGAGCTTTAGTGAAAAAATTCCATAGATTTTGAAAAGCTAGCCTTTAACTCTTTTTCCTATAGCCCTGTTAATTTTGCAGAATGTGAGTTTTTTCAAGTGTATGCAGCACCGCATAGCAGAAATGCCTGTACAAGCATTAAAGTTGCTCAGGAGCCTGTTGACTAAGCTTGGGTGAGGGTTATTTTAGAACTGATAGGACTTGGGGAAAATGCTTTGCATTCTTGCATATCCTAAGGTTGAAACCAACAAAAAATATTGGAATAAAGCTGTTCAATTTAAATGTACATTAATATAACATTGCTAATTTTTTACTGTATCCTTTTAGTTGTAAGACAGCCACCTTAGATAACATCATTAATGTGGATTTAAATAGCCCCAATTTTTAAGTCAAAAAAATACATGTTTTATTTGAAATTCAATTATTGGTGGTAATTTTTCATCTTACAAACATTTATGTTAAGATGCCAAAGAATAGAAAAATGTTCTCTTTAATAGAAAATTTAATATGTATAGCTATTTAATGTGTTTCAGTGATTTTTAGACTAGAAGCATATTCTTCAATATCACAGCATAATATGCATTGCTATAAACAGCAACTAGAAGAGAGGTTAAATCCTAGCATCTGCAAAGGATTGTGAGGGGAGGGATGTAGAGATTTACTTCAGTCAGAATGGGACTCAACTGGTGCTCACATGTATTTGTATTTAAGTTTAATTTACATTAAGAATTCATAGGTACTGTTTTTTAAAAAATTGTTTCAGAGTCCTCAATTATGAATCACTGCATGATAATCAGAAATCTGTTATGTCTTAGTAGATGTCCCATGTGACATGTCAGAGATAATAAAACCCTTTATTTATCTGAAAAATAGGAGATCTGAGATTTGCTTCTAACTTGTCTTTTGAAAGACATTGGGAAAGAAATGGGTAAAAAGACTTAGGATTATTATTATTAGTATTATCATCACTTGATAAAGTATTATCATCACTTCCACTAGCTGCCACTCTCTCTGAGGCTGGTTGATGCTAGTATCTTATATCTTTTCCCACGGAGAGAAAACTAAGTTCCCTAGAAGGGGAACATGAATCTTTAATTTCTTTTCAACAAATAGGTAACAGAACCATGATGGGAATTGCTAGGAGGAGGGTATTTGAGTTCCTAGGCTTGGTAAACTCAAATTATTTGAAAACATTACTAAGTTCCTCTTTCTCTTACTTTCTTGAGCTGAAACAGATAAGACAGTTGTTGGTTCATCAGTGACCCCTGGCAACACTGTCCCATCCCCGTCCTCTCCCACTTCTCCCACTTCGGATGCCACTCTATCTCTGGAGATGAACAACCCTCATGCCATCCCACGCCGGCATGCTCCGATTGAACAGCTTGCTCGCCAGGGCTCTTTCCGAGGATTTCCTGCTCTTAGCCAGAAGATGTCACCCTTTAAACGCCAGCTCTCCCTGCGCATCAATGAGTTGCCTTCTACTATGCAGAGGAAGACTGATTTCCCCATAAAAAATGCAGGTAATGCTTGTACGCCTGACTCGCTGTATGTGCCAGCACTGAAGTATTATCATCACTTCCAGTAGAAACATTCATCCCATCAAACTAGCTGCCACTCTCAGGCTGGTTGATGCTAGTATCTTATATCTTTTCCCACTGAGAGAAAACTAAGTTCCCTAGAAGGGGAACATGAATCCTTAATTTCTTTTCAACAAATAGGTAACAGAACCATGATGGGAATTCCTGGCCTGAGCTAGAAGATGTATGGTTTGTTCTGGTGGAAGTGTACTTCCTCCTAACTAACCTGCTTCCAAACATCAAGGGTCTCAAGTTGCCATTCTTATTCTGCCATTTGGGACCCAACAGGGAATTAATTAAAAAGGCTTTGGAAACGCATCCAGTTAAATAGCATTACTGTCAGATGTACCAGAAGAAATAGGTAAGTGCTCATTGTCCTGTGAATGGCTGACTCCACAGGGAGGAAACTCTAAACGGGTCTCCTTATAAATCTAAGATCTGTTGTACATTAAAGACAGTGGGTTTCCTCACACATATTCATTACCTTTCAGAACTGCCACACAGGCCTTTGTGTGGCCTCTCTACAACTGAGCCAGTCCTGGTAGCTCTAGCCTCATCATAAGATCCGGAGCTAAAGTGTCAGATGTGGTCATTGCTTTTATTGGGCCCTGTTTTAGTTCATTCTGAGACATGCCAGTGCTGTCAAGCTGGTACTATAACAAAATATGAGGAATAGGGCACTCCTGCTGATGGTGGTGGAAAAGTACAGTGTTTAGTCTGTTGCTTGATGAAACTAGGACTAAAGAACAGCTGGACTAGATGATTACTGAGGGTCTTTCCAGCTCTCAACGCCTATAAAAACCTAAAATCTTGATGCTTCAAGTATCTTGTTTTTAATCTCCTTCTGGGGCAGATGAGGAAACAACTTGACAGTTGTGCAAAGTTTCAGCAGAAATAACAGGCTTCTTCAGTGACACCGAAGTATTGCAGAGTTGGTATAAAGCACAAAGGCTCAAGGGTCCTGGATCTCAGTTTACATTTAACTTATCACAACTCGTATACTTGTATATTGGAGAAAAATAAGAGTGATGACATTGGCATAGCTTATTACTGAGAAAAAAAAAAACTAGGTATCCACTGGTTGACTCATTTTCTGAGAGAGTTACTTTATGGTACAGAACTTAATCAGACCACAGCCTTGGAAACTGGTTGGAAGACAGACATGTTGCAGATGTCTTCCAGAAAGATCTGATTAGCCAAACAGCTTGGCACAGAAAGAGAACACCAAGTTTTCAAGAGTGTCATAGGGGAGGATATAAAGAAGTTTGGAGATTTGCAAGAAAGGCATGTAGACCCTAGTACATGAATTGCTGACATTTTATACCTTCCCATCTGAAAAGTCAATGGAATAATAGACTAAATTTTTTGAAGCTGCCTTTTAGCTCCATCTGATAATTGAGCTGTTTCCTCCCACAAATAAAAGATGCAGTATAAAATGTCACTTTATGACATACTGTTATATTTCAGGATTATTCTGTTTGTCTGGAGCAATTTTCTGTTGTCTTACAGTACCAGAGGTAGAAGGGGAAGCGGAGAGTATCAGCTCCCTTTGCTCACAGATCACCAATGCCTTCAGCACACCCTCCGAGGATCCCTTCTCATCAGCCCCAATGACCAAACCAGTGACAGCAGTGGCACCACAGTCTCCTGCCTTTCAAGGTTGGTGCCCTCTCAGCCTGTTCACTGTTCTCTTTGAAACTGGTGCTTTTATGATGCTGGCATCCTGCGCTTCCTAAGAGCAGGTCAGACCCATAAACTTCTCTGTTGATAATGTCTTAGATTTAATTTCCTCTTGGACAGTGTCTGTGTTTTGCTCTGCCTCCTGTTTGCTGAGAGTTTACATTTGTCATTTTGCATGTACTTACCCACCTTCCATCCCATTCTATTAGGAGTTTGTATAGTCCCAACTCATTGCATTATAAACCACTCATCTGTTAACAGTCAGTATCCAGCCAGCTCTCAAAAACAGTCATCAGAGTTGGTTCTAGCATTATGCTTGCCTTGCTTAGGGTTCTCAACCCAGGGTGATTTTGCCCCCTCAGGGGAAAAAATGGACATCCATTGTCTGGAGAAATTTCTGGGTTTTATAATTTGGGGTGTGGATGGGGTTTGCTACTGTTATCTGGGTAGTGACCAGGAATGCTACAAAATGCTTCTATGCACAGGACAGCTGCCCTCACAACAAAGAATTATGCAGCCCACCATATCAGTAGTGCCAAGGTTGGGAAGACCCTTCATGAGAGGCTCATAATGAAAAGGGCACTCCTCTTGGCTTTTCAGTTCATCTTTTATAATGAGTATCTGAAAATTTGCCTTTGTGATACCAAAGAGTTACTAAAAGTTGTATTCAGAGATACTGAGCTAACAGTTGATATTGACTCAGAGGTCAGCAAATAGTTTATATAACTTGACTTATAGGCTTTTTTAGAATTTGAGCTCCTATAGTTGGTGTTTCTTCATTTATTTTGAGAGAGAGTTCAGGAAAGATTGTTTTAGAGACAGTTCCCTTCTTTTATTGGAGGAAACTACTACATGCTTTCCCTCTAGAAAGTTTCTTTTTTAAAAAATAATAAACCTTTATGGTCATGTGTACCAAATGACTAAATCCCATATAACAAATATTTGTAATACTAAAAGGTACAATTTATCAAGTACTTAGCAGAGTGCCTGCTACATCATGGCAAGGATTCCCATCTCCAGAAAAACCCTTTGAGACAGACATTACAAATAAGGAAAGATGAGGCCCAGAGAGGTTAAGTAAATGGCCTAAATTGCACAGCCAGGAATTTTTTTTTTTAAAGATTTATTTTATACAAGAATTGGGGTACAGGGGCCTCCCCGGTGGCGCAGCGGTTGAGCGCTGGGTTGCGAAGCTGCCCGCGGCCTCTGCGGCGCCGGTTCGATCCCCGGCTGCTCCCCGGCCACTGGAGGAGGGTCCCACATGGCGTGCAGACCTCTCCTGCCGCCCGCTGCTCCCCTCAGCAGTGTACTGTGGTCCTTCTACCTGCTCTGCTCCCCGCTCTGGCTCTGGTGAATTCTCTCACCCTCCTGTGCTTCTGACTGTACCCAGTGCATGTATAAACAAAACAAACAAACAAACAAATAAATAAATAAAACATGCCTGTATTAAAAAAATAATAATAATTTAAAAAAAAAAAAAAAAAAAAGAATTGGGGTACAGGCTAGATGCGTGGGAAGATGAGAGGACCCACCAGAGACAGAGCGGGGAACAGAACAGGCAGGCTAACGAAATACACTGCTGAGGGGAGCAGCGGGCTGGGATCGGACCAGCGCTGCAGAGGCTGCGGACAGCTTCGCAGCGCGGCGCTCAACTGCCTGTGCCACCAGGGGAGGCCCAAATTTTTTTTTTAAGATTGTTTATGCATACAAGAGCTGGGGTGTAGGCCAGAGGTGTGGGGCAGGGGGTGTGGGGGGGACGGGAGTGCTAGTGAGAGGATTCACCAGTGACAGAGTGGGGAGCAAAACAGGTGGATCAACTGAAATACACTGCTGAGGAGAGCAGCAGGCAAGACAGGAAAGATTTGCTGTACCATGTGGGTCACCTCCCTGGTGAGGGATCAAACTCATGCTGCAGTGGCTGCAGATTGCTTCATAGTGCTAAGACTTAATCTCTTGCACCACTAGAGAGGCCCCTGCACAGCCAGGATTTAAATCCAGATATTTGTGAATATAGTATCTGTTTATTACATTCTCTTGACCTCGTGACTGTATACTACAAGGCAATGGTATACAAAACTGAATAGTACAGGGGCCTCCCTGGTGGCACAAGGCATTAAGTCTCAGCACAATGAAGCTATGCACAGCAGACCGCTCCTGTCTCGCCCACTGCTCCCCTCAGCGGTGTATTTTAGTCAATCTGCCTGTTCTGCTCCCCACTCTCTCTGGTGAATCCTCTCACCTCCTCCCCCACACCTCTAGCCTATATATACCCCAGTTCTTGGATGCATAAATAAATTAAATCTTTAGAAATAAAAAGTCTTTAAAAAATAACTGAATAGTAGTACAAAGTCCTTTCTGTGCCTTTTAAGGAGCTCCAAGTCTGTGGGTGAGCTAAATTTTAGACAAGACCTGGGTAAATAGTACCAACACCGTAAGCGCAGTTGCCCAGTCCCAAGAGGGAATGACTTTAGTCAAAGGCAGGGGACAGTGCCTGCTTGATTGCTCTACTAAATACAGTACTCGATACAATAGAGGTGGGCTCAAAAGATACACTCAGCTCATGGATGGAGATGGAAGGGATAATGCTATGTGAAATAAGTTAAACAGAGAAAGATAAATATAGGATGGTGTCACTAATATGTAGAATATAAAGTAACTATAAACTAAGAGTCAGATAAAGACAAGCTTAAAAATGAACGCTGGTAGCTGACCAAGGTGGGGAGTAGTGGAGGAGTGTTAAGAACAAGGCTATACCAGCCTTTTGGAGGGCATGAAAGAATTAAATGAGATGAACCACACTAACGTACTGTCAACATAGTGCCTAACACATAATAAAGGAATCATTATATTATTGTTGGCATAAAATGATCTGGAAAAATGGTAGAAGAGCAAAAAGCTTTACCTGTCAATACATCATTATGCCAAAGGCTAAACCTATATCTGCTTGTAAGACAGAGCAGCTCTGTTCAACTTAATTTGAAATTATTTTCCAGGCTTTATTTCCTCTCTCCCAGTGTGCGTATTTTCCTAGTGTAGTCATTTGACCTTATCAGTACAGCCATTTTAATTACTACTTCTAATTCCCTCTGGCAAAAGGTTTGCGTATCTATGGCAAGATGGCATGCTAATCCCAACACAACTTTCTGTCTTATCTGTTCCACTGGTATTGCACATTGGCCTGACTACCCAGCTCCAGCATTCAGCTGTACTCCCCGATGAATTAACTCCATTGATGTTGTCTGCTCCCATTGTAGCTAATGGCACTGACTCAGCCTTCCATGTGCTTGCTGCTAAGCCAGCCCATACTGCTCTAGCACCCGTAGCAATGCCTGTGCGTGAAACCAACCCTTGGGCCCATGCCCCTGATGCTGCTAACAAGGAAATTGCAGCCACACATACGGGTAAGGTGGCCACAGATGGTGGTGAGGATTCTGGGATCAGATAAGTGACCCTGGTTCAAAAATCAGCCATTTACCAGAGTGGGAATCAGGGAGGAATCCTATTGGGAAAAGTATGTTCCCTCCTGGAAATAAATCTCATCTACCAAATGTTAAGAACACATGGTGAAGAAGAGAAACTAAATAGAGGTTAGACTGCTAGGTCTTAGGTCACAGAGCAGAACTACCCAGGAGCTTTAATAAAACACAGACTTCTGAGCCTCACCTGGAGAGTCTTACCATTGGATTTGGAAATGGGCATGCCCATCGGAAGAGGGGACCCTGCCCCCTGCAATGAATGGCAGGCCTATAAAAAAAAGTAGTTTGTGTTTCTGTACATTCTTGTTTTCTATAAGGAACACCAGTTAGCTATAAAAACAAAAAATTTTTAAATAGTAATCAAGGCAAGTCATACCAGAAAGACAAAAGGTATGTGGCAGCCAGGCGCGGGCCACAGGGACTGCACCAAGTTGCTCATTGTTTTTTTTTTTTCCTGTGCTGTTAGGTGAATGACGCTGGGCCCTTTAGATCGTGGGCAGACTGGTTTCTGGTCTGTGGATGAGCCACAGCAACAGAGAGGGGCTCTGATGCCAGCCACTGCCTTGGTCCATGCAGTTGAGCCACTAGACCTGGGCTCTGGGATGGCTGAGACAGCAGCATGGTCTGACAGGTTCTTTTTTATCCTACCACGAAACTTCCTCAGCTGGTAATAAGAGACTTTCCTGGTAATAAGAGACCCATCAAAAGCATAGAATGTGCCCTAGGGGGACTTGTTCCACACGTTAGGATCATTCAAATAACTAAGGTCACCAGGAGAATGAAACCTCTAATGACTCTGTCTCTCTTCATCTTGTTGATTCCAGGGACCGAATGGGGTCAATCTTCTGGTGCTGCTTCTCCAGGTCTCTTCCAGGCGGGCCACAGACGCACTCCATCTGAGGCTGACCGCTGGTTAGAAGAGGTGTCCAAGAGCGTGCGGGCTCAGCAGCCCCCGGCCGCGGCTGCCCCTCTGCAGCCAGTGCTCCAACCTCCTCCACCCACTGCCATCGCCCAGCCAGCTCCGCCTTTCCAGGGGAATGCATTCCTCACCGCTCAGCCCGTGCCAGTGGGTGTGGTCCCGCCCCTGCAGCCAGCCTTTATCCCTGCCCAGCCCTATCCTGTGGCAAACGGGATGCCCTATCCAGCCCCTAACGTGCCTGTGGTGGGCATCACTCCCTCCCAGATGGTAGCCAATGTGTTTGGCACTGCAGGCCACCCTCAGGCTGCCCACCCCCATCAGTCTCCCAGCTTGGTCAAGCAGCAGACATTCCCTCAGTATGAGACGAGCAGTGCTACTGCCAGTCCATTCTTTAAGCCTCCTGCTCAGCACCTCAATGGTTCTGCAGCTTTCAATGGTGTAGAAGAGAGCAGGCTGGCCTCGGGAGACAAGCACACAGAGGTTCCTGCAGGTACCTGCCCCGTGGATCCTTTCGAAGCCCAGTGGGCTGCATTAGAAAGTAAGTCCAAGCAGCGTACTAACCCCTCCCCCACCAACCCTTTCTCCAGTGACTTACAGAAGACATTTGAAATTGAACTTTAAGTGGTTCCTATGGCTTATGTATTTTGACCATACTTAGGCAAGGATGGGGGTGGAGGTCCAAGGAGCAAAGGGGATGTGTTCCTTATCAGTATGCTTTTTACTAATCCCAAAGGGCATATCCAGGCACAAAGTACAATGAGGGGAGATTTGGAAAATCAATCAGAGAAAACCATTCCTAGAGAAGAGTTATCTTACAGTTAGGCTAAAGAAATCAAGGTATTGTTGCCCTCTGTCCCCTCCTCCTTCCTCAGCCCCTTACAAATCTCTGGCAACAGAGAGGCAGATGTATCTCAACAGGAACCTGTATTCAAAGCACATTTACTGGAACATAAAACAACGGGAAGCAAAATGATCTCCCTTGTCTTTCAGGCCAGTCACCTGCCTCCTCTTGGTACTGGCCTGTCATAGAGATCAAGGACAGGGGAGGCCTGTGCTTAGGCAGGAAGAGAGGCAGGCTTTGCTACCAGAATTCCCAGGAGGGCACAGCAGCAGCCGCCCAGCAGAGCTATATTTTAGGGGTAAATTTGAGCTTCCATTTTGAATAACAGAATAAATATTATAAATATATATAAAAAAGCCAAAATCTTTATTTTTATGCATTTAGAATATTTTAAATAGTTCTCAATATTAAAAAGTTGTATGAGGTGTAAGTAATCTTGCCAAAGGTAAAAGGGTTAGGTGTAAGAAATTGTACATAAGATTGATTTATCATTGATGCCTATTGCGGTAAAAAGGGCAGGCTAGACGTTGCAGACAGGATCCCTAGCTTATTTGGTGTCGTCCATTGTAAGTAGCGCATTGCAACACAATCATGCTTATGACCAGTACAGTCACTAGGGTGTAGTTTAAATAAAGAAAATGAAAGAGCAGTATTGTCCTGGTTTTAAACCAGTGAAATTCTAATATTTTAATGGAATCAAGCTAAATATGCTCTATAGAAAATATGTATTTTCTTTTATGTATTGCTACATTTTCCTTACGTTAATCCTTTAACACTAAGGTGACAATGACATAATCATAGACGGGAATGCAGGTTACTGTGTTGGTTTGTCATGTGGGTCTTGGTGAGTTTTGTTTTGTTCTTTGTTCCCACGCATTTAGTGGGAATGAAAATCCGGGTTTTACTAGCTGTGTGTGTCCCTGTCTGCCCTTCCTGTGTGCAGAGTGCCCCATTGCCAGTTGCTGCCACTTGACCTCTGGTAACGACATGAGATCCCATCTCATTTTTACTTTTGAACGTTGGCCTTACAATCAAATGTAAGTTATATATATTTGTACTGATGAGAATTTATAATCTGCTTTAACAAAAATAAATGTTCATGGTAGAAGCCTTTGCCCATGAAGGGCTGCTCTGTTCCCCTTTTCTTTATTAGCAAGTGAATACTTTTAGTTCTTGTTGGTTTTGGTGTCCATTTTGCTGCTACTGATCTCAGATAGTTCAGAGGCTAGAATATCTTTTATCGGGACTAGTGTATTCTAAAATTAATATTTTATTTATACTTTTAGGCTTCGGTTGATCCTGAGTACACCTCTAACATCAGACTCTTGCTACTTAAAGTGTGGTCTGGAACAGCAGCCTGGACTTGACTGACCAGGAGCTGATTAGAGATGCCAAATCTTGCCAAATCTGAGCCCCACCCCAGACCTAGTCAGAGCCTGCATTTGAACAAGATGCTTATGCTGAGAAGCCTGGACTGGAGCACTGATTAGATCCATATTAGAATTACCTGAGGAGCTTTTAAAATCATCATGCCTAGCCCACGCTTGAGCGCAAGTAAATCAAAATCTCTGGGGAGATTTCTCAGCTTTTAAAAAGTTCCCAGCATGGAAGAGGATTGAGAACCACTATTCTAGAGTGAATCCCACCTCTAACCTTCTTAGCTCACTCTTTTGTGACTAGTTCTAAGAAGAGTTCGCTAACCTCAACCTTACTTTCTGAGGTGGGTTGCCAACTGGCCAAATACTGAATTAATTTAAAATGTGGGGAGTCTTACTTTCTAATTTCTATAGCAAAACTCGCCATACTAAATGAAAGGGGATGTTCGTTGTTTTTTTTTTTAATGAAAGAAAAAAACTCATTGGTGAGAAGCCGACCAAGCACTATCACTCACCCATGATGCAGTCGCTCTCTTTTCCAGCCAGTGTGTTGGTATTAAGTCACCTTTCAGAGCTTTAGCCCCTATAATGCCTGTCTTTCCTGTGTCCAAGAATAACCTTTGTTGCTAGGCCCTGTCAGTCCTCTGGAGGCTGCGTAAAGGTTGAAATGGAAAGGTACTCAGAAGCTTGTGAAATCGCTATTACATTGCCCTCCTCCCCACTGGCACCCCAGTCCTACTGATGCTGTATTTAGTAAGTCTGGTTTTTATCTGGCAACAAACATTTTGCTTCACAGATTCCTACTTGAGGAGGAGAGGCTCCTCCATAGCCGCTGTACAGAGCAGACCCATCAGCTCGATCCAGGGGTGATGACCCTGCGGCCAGGCTGCGTGTATCAGCCTCAGGAGAAGGGCTTCCTGGTGAGAGTAAGGAGCTTTTCCGGTTCTTTTGTGCTCAGATAATAATGCAACTGCTGCTCTTTTATCCCCAACCCCTATACTGAGCCTTATCTTCCACTTTGCTGCATGCTTTCACAAACATGCTGTTATTAACCGTGAGCACAGGTGGGCAATGTTGCTGAACTGCCTACAAGGGTGAGAGACACCATGGCAATGGGCCCTGGTTTGATCCCAGATGACAAGATCTAGTTCTAGCAAGGATTGTTTCCCTGGCACAGCAGAAATGCCTGTTCCCTGGATGAGATAGATATTAACTTTGAACCCACTGCCTCCCCACCCTTACAGCTTGCTTTCAAACAGTGAACTGGTCCTATGTAACAAAATCTATAGAGGGAATTGTAAAGGTTGTCCTTACTCTTGACAACTCAACAGTCCCCTGTGGCACCAACTCCTAGATACAGAGGAGCTGCTACTGGTTCTGCTGAGGTCAAACCCTTGGGAATGGGGAGAGCTGAAAGGGCCAGGGCCTCCAGAAGATGACTGCCTTCATCAGCCAGAGAAGAGAGGGCGAGAGTCCTCCGCCCCAGCCCTGAGCTGTTTGGGGGCTGAGGCCTGCTTTCATCCCTGCTGCCAGATGGGCTGAGCAGGAGGCTGGACGCGCGAACAGCTGGCGCAGCAGAAGCTGGAGTAATACTCATTGCCACAGAGCTGGGCCTGCAGGATCAAATCACAGTTGGCCAGCTCAGGCTGGTCAGTGCATTCCCTGCGGGGGTCCCTGGGCTGAGTGGCCAGTGCTGCAGAACAACAGGAGAGAGAAAGTGGTCAGGAAGCTGTGTGCATGCTGAGAAGCCTCACCTGCCATTTCTTCTCCTTAAAAGGAAAGCCATTCTGTAACCTTGTAACACCTGTGTGTGCTGCTTCACAGGCTGAGGTGACACTTTCTATTCTTTCATTGGCCTCCCTTCAGCACACAGTGGGCCTTCCGTTGTTCCTGGGTGCAGATTCCCAAATACAGGAAGTTAAATACCGCCCTTGCTATTGACCTGAAAGGCTGAGTGATAGGTGCCCGGTCCCTGGCTTGAAAAGAGGAGGGTCAGCCCTAAGGACAGCTTTGAGTTGGTAAGAGCGCCTGGCTCTTGCACTGCTGGTTTCCGCCAACTCCAAAGTGTTGTGCCTTTAACAGCCTTAGCTTAGCTTAATCACTCAGTTCCCTACCTTTTCACTCCCCCCGCCCCACCCCGGGAAGCAAGTTATATGCAACAAGGTGAGAGTAAAAAGTCTAGAGAACTGAGACTCCAGCACTGCACTGAGCACAGCCCATTGCCTCCACCTCTGACTTCACCAGGAGCTTCTGCAGCTTACAGCTCACTCTGAGGGTGTCCCCTACTGCTTCATGCCAGGCCTGACGTCGTCTTAGCTCAGTAACTTTTCTTTCTGGAAGGGATTCTGACAACTCAGCTTGGACTAGGCATTATTTCCTTCATCCTGGAGCAGCCCACTGTACAGATGAGGGAGGTGAGACTCAGGAAGTGCCCCACGTCACACTTCAGTAACTGGCAGAGCAAGTCAGGGTGACAGGCCTGCGCTTGCCCACACGGAGCCAGCCCTTCTTACCCGGCCGGATCATCTTCACCTCCGTGCTGCGGCTGATGGCCTGGCTCCCTCGGTAGGCGCTACATGTGTAGGAGCCCTCGTCCCTGGCCCGCAGGTTGTGGATCAGCAGCGTGCCATCCGGGGACTGGTGAACACGGTGGCCATCGGCCTGGACTGGCAGCCCATTCCTGGAGGGGAAGAGATGCAGCCACTGCCGACCCAAGACCAGAGACAGGGAGGAGGTAACAGACCACTCCAGGGCCAACTACTTCCTCTCTCTGGGCAAACAGGTGACCCTCACTCGTCTCAAGGAAGACACGGACAGGGTAACAAAAAGAACATAACGCACCTCCAATGAGGTGAACTCATACTGATCTGAGTTACTTCAAACGTACCTCTCACCCCCAAAGGGCCGGCCGCGCTCTTTCTTTTCAGTAACAAAGATCTTTTAAGCAACTAGGAGGTGCCAGTCCTTTTCCTGGGTGCAGGACATAAGCATTCCCTGCCTTCAGGGTACTGGGGTGCAAGTGTTCAGGGGAGTTACTCCTAAGGAGGAGGCGGCAGCAGGAGTTGGAAGGAAGGCCATGGCCTAAGCAAGGCACTGGGGTGGGGAGCTGAGGGCCCTTTATGGCCCTGGTCTGGAGTTTGAACTGGATCCTGAGGGTGATGGGGGGCATCAAGTGAGACTAACACTTAAGATAGCTGCCCAGGGTGCTGGGGGAGAATCCTGAAGGCAGAGACCAGGTAAGTGGCAGCTGCACATAGGTAGCTGACACAGGCAGTAAAGAAAGGGACTTGGGGCGGTGCAGTAGTTCAGGATGATGGAGCTTCTGGCTTGGGTTAGCGAGTAATGGGGGTGCCCCTCCCACATGGGCAGAGCCAGGCCAAGGATGAGGGGTGTGTGAGGTTCTTTCCCACCACCTTGCACTTCTGGCGCCTGAGAGACACCAACAAGTATCAGATGTAGGCCTGCCCAGGTGAACTTAGGGAGACAAAGCAAGGACAGACCTTAAGCAAGAGCAGCATCTCAGGGGTAGATGAGAAGATGACGAGCCAGCCGGGAGGACAGAAGTAGCAGCTGCAGAAGCAGGAAGACCACCACAACAGTCGTTTTGGGAGGAGAGCGTGGTCAGCAGAAGAATGCTGCAGGTAGTGTGGGCATGGAAATGTGTCCAGAGGATTTAGGAACAGGGAGGTAAATAGTTGGTGGCCTTGGAAGGGAGGGGATGTGAGGCCCTACAGGGGCTGAGCCAGCAGCGGGAGCCACCCAGTATAGACTGTGCAGTTAGAGGGAGACTGGCATGGGCCTGCAGGGGAGCACAGGGCCAGAAGAAGGTATGTTTTAACGAGGGAAGCCCTGAGCATATTTGCTGCTGGGACGATCCAGACGCAAAGTAGAAGACCGCCTGGTAGAATATCAGGGCTGACAGCCTGTTGAAAAGCCTCAGAGGCTCCCTGCAGCCTTCCCCTGGCACCAGAGCTGCACAGGCAGCAAGCTCTACTACCCTATCTTCCATCCCATCCTGGCGGCATCTCACAAATACACACCTTGGGGCTTGACCAAGGACATCCTTCCAGGCCCAGCCAAAGTCACCTCCTTGACCACCCTTTTCCTTGAGTCTCCCAGATGAGAGGCAGCCCCACTCCACTGTGAGGACAACACTTTGGGCAAACTGTGGCTGGCACTCATGGGACACTACATCATCTCTTGCCTGGGAGTATCTCATGGGGTCAGATTACCCGAGGGTCCTCAGAGCCTAGTCCTGATACATGGCAAGAAGGAAGGGGGTAAAGAAATGGTTGCTGAAGGAACAAGTAAAAGACCACTCAACCTCTGGGGAGATTTTGCCACCCACGGGACAACTGGCAATGCTGAGAGTGGTAGTGGCATCAAATGAGCAAGTGTTGCTGAATATTCTATAGTACATAGGAGAGCCATCAAGAACTGAAGATTACTGGGTTCAAAATGTCAATAATGCTGACGTAAATCCCTGGTGTAGCCCAGCCAACAGAACAGAGCAGGCCTTGAAAGGGGTGTGGCAGTAGTGACAGAAGCATCCCCAGAAAAGTGGACCATCTCTGGGCTGCACAACCTCCATGGGAGGGTCTATAGGCCAGGGCCTCCAGGAATAGAGCCTTACCTGGACCATCTGACGTTCACACTTTGTCCTGCCACCGTACACAGCAGCCTGGCCGTGTCACCCTCTGGCACCGTCATGGTAGAGGGCAGCCCTGTGATGGTCAGCTCCCCTGGGGCCCAAGGAGGAGGCACTGTCAGCTATGGTGCCATTCCCACCCTACCTGTGCCATCCGACCGCAAAGGCCCCGCTCACCCTTCCATTCCAGACTGCCATCTTACCCAGAACTCTGAGCTGGACCCATCGCTGGTCTCGGTCCTGCCCATTGAAAGCAACACAGGCATAGAAGCCACCATCTTCAGCAGCCACGTGGCTGATGACCAGAGAGCCATCAGGCTGCAGCTGGTGTCTGGGGACCAAGCAAAGTCTGTTGTCTCCATCCCAAGGCGGGCCACAGACGGTGAGGGGAGGAGCTGCTGAGAGGCTGTGCGCTGGGGTCTGCCTAAGGGCCACTCACCCAGGTCCCCAGCGGCTAGCATGTGCAGCTACTTGAAAGGCCTGGCTTTTAAGCCTGGCAATAAACACAAACCATTTCAAGTTTTCTGATGCAAAATTCTGGTTTGGGTTTCCAGTTTCATCTAGTGGGTTTGAATCCCGGCTCTGCCACGTAGGAGCTGAGCGGTGTGGAGCTGGTGTGTAAAATGGGGATAAACAGCCACTACCTCAGCATGGTGGGTCTGCAGACTGTGATGGAGAACACCCCCACCCCGCCCCGCCCCGACTCATGACTGTTTCTTCCCTCAGCCATCAACTCTGCTAGCTGGCCTAGTCTGTCCAGAGACCCAAGATGCCCTGCACCCAGCAGCTCCATCTCTCCAGAGCCCCTACTGTCCTGCTCAGGACAGACTGGAGTGCCGCCCTCTCCCTACAGCCGGCCCAGGATGGGGCAGGCGGGAGGAAGCAGAACTAACCTGGGAGAAGAGAGCAGCTGCCCATCTCTCTGCCACTCGATGGTCGGGGGCGGGAAGCCCTCAGCGCGGCAGGTCAGCCAGACCCGCTGTCCTGGGTGGGCATCCACCACGCCGGGCTGGTTCCGGTCCAGATGCAGCCTGAGAACCACAATTATGAGGGGATCCTTGCCACGGCCTTCCCACTCCCACCTGCTGGGGGACCAGGCCTCTGCACAAGCCTCATGGCCCCTCTCTCTTCCAGACAGATTTAGCTTCCTAAAATCACCTTGTTAGGACACCAATAGCTGCCTGGGGCAAAGTCAAAGCCAGCCCTGACCTCAGCTCCCTCCACCAAAATCTCCAACTGTCTCCTTCCTGTCCGGCCAGTAGGCCCGAGCCCTCTGCATGCTGGTCCTCTAGCCCCAGTGTGCTTCCCTTCACTCAGTTCCAATCCTGAGCCCATGCACCACTGCCTGCTCGGAGGTTCCTCAAAAGGTTGAGCCCAGAAAACCATGTTTTGCTAGTCCTCACTGCAGAACCCTAGCAAGGGTGAGCAAGCCTAGCCACAGCACACTGGCCAGGGAACCACCCACGGAGACCATCCTCCTTGGTCCTCAAGGGGGGCACTGAGGGCAGGATGGCACTGCCCCACTTACCTGGTCGTGGTCCTTAGGTGTGAGGCGACGGCCCCCAGGCCCTGAGCATCCCCTGCTAGGCCAGAGTCCCGAGGACTGTGGCCCTGGGCTGGGTCCCTAGTCTGAGGGAAGTGCCTAGGCTCAGCCGCAGACAGTATGGCCACATCACTCCCTGTCATGAGGCCAGAAGAAGCAAAGGATAAGCTGTGGGAAAGGGTGGGCCTGAGGCCAATGGGGGACAAGACATGCTCCCCACCCCAACTGGAACCCATGATCCCTGATAGCAGGATGCCTTGGCCCAAGGAAGCACCCCAACCTTCCAAGGTGCGGGTGCCTAACCCAGGCCCTCCCAATCAACCCTTCCCATCCTAGGGCTCCCAGCGGCTGGGAACCAAGACCTGTGACATGAAGCTGGATCTTCCGAGAGTCATGGCCTGGTCTGGTGCTGCCACAGCTATAGATGCCTGCGTCCTCTGCCCACAGGGGGCTGATGACCAGGGAGCCATCAAGCTGCTGCCTGTGTCTGAAAGGCAGAGGGGGTGGAGTGAGGTAGTACAGAGGGATTGGGTTCTGGGCTCCTGAGAACAGCAGTGAGACCAGCCGCGCCTCCCCCCCACACCCGCCCCGCCACAGGGCAGACCCCAAAGGGACTGCAGCTGCACAGAGGCTCCTACACACCCGCCCTCCATCCAGAAGCGCAGTGCAGCCACACCAACACACCTGTGAGATGAGATGTGCTGCCCATCTTTGAGCCACGTAGCACGAGAATCCAGGGTGGTGTCATCCGGGCAATAGAGCTGCACCTCCTGCCCCAGGGCCGCCTGCACCAGGGAGGGCCCTGAGCCTGCCAAGCTAATCCTGGAAGGAGGAGGTGAGGATCTGCCCTTCTGGCATAACCCTAGGCCCAGGGACCACCCTTCGCCAGCACGTCCCACCAGGTAGCTGGGTTCCCGTGCTGCTGCTGCCAGGTATGAGGCCAGAGGGTGCAAGAAGCAGCCAAGCTCCAGAAGCCCATGGACTCTGAAATCTGCCAGCCCCACCCCACCCCACCCCACCCCTCAGCCTGTTCCTACTATAGCAGCAGGGAGGTGCAGAGCCCAGGGGATGGGGAGAGAAGCGCCCACCAGGCTCATGGGGGGAACTTTAAAGTCCTCTTTGGAATTTAACGTCAAGAAACTGGGCCTTGAATGGACTGGTGGAGGGCTGTGGGCATTTGGTAAAGGGCATGGTGTGGTAATATCTGAAGAGGTGTGGCCCTGTACCCCTAGAACATACAGTGCTGTCAACGGACACTGCCTCAAAAAAAAGGAGAAGAAAATAGGTTCAGAGAAGTTGGGAGACTTGCCAAAAGTCACAAAGCCAGTAAGCTTTTCCCGCTATTCAAGCCCTGGGTTATGGTGGCATCTGATCCAGAATCCAGGCACCACCCTCTACAGCCACCTGGCCTTGGGCAAGTCTCAGGGCTTAGGTCTGGGCACCCCTATCTGCAGAATGAGGCCCTGCAGGCAGAGCTGGCTGGAGGAGTCAAGCGTCAGGATTGGGAGGGAGGACTGGCTGGTATTAGGGTTTTAGTTCCACCAGGCTCAACCCCCAGCATGGGTCCCTATTCACCAACCTGGGGAAGGTGGGCCTCACCTGTAGGAGGAGCTGTGGGAAGGTGGCACAGGCTGCCCAGCATCTCCGCCCAATCTGGAGGCACCGGGCTCCCGGCTCCAGGCCCCGGTGTGGTGGGCCTCCCCTGGTCCAGGCTGTTGGTCTCGCCAGACACCCCCAGAAGACAAGGGCTTTCTCTGGGCCATGAACTCAGTCCTCAGCCTGTTGGCCTCCTCATGACCTCCAGGGCTGCTGCCACCACCATCTCCGTGGAGCCTCTGGCCAGCGGTGCCACGTGTGGGTTGGAGGGGCCTGTGTTGGGGCCCCTGGCAGCTGCTCATGCACTCCTCCTCGGAGGCAAAGTTATTGGCATTGCCATGGCAGCCGCCATACCAGAAGCGGTTACACTGACCCACGGAGGGGATGAAGTACCAGTGGGCAGCCCAGTCTGTGCAGGAGCCGTGGGCGCTGGGCAGCAGGCACCCCACAGGATATGCTGAGGGGGCAGAGAGGACACACGTCACCCAGTGGAAAAGCTGCAAGCACTGCACCCGCCATCCCCTTGGTCTCAGAATTAGGAGCGAGGCCCTTCCCAGTTGATGGAACATGTCTACCCCTGTCCTGGCCCTGGGGGCACAGGGTACTTCCACCAGAATCTGTGGCTGCAGCCACAGCAGCCTCCAGAGTTAACCTGTCCACCTCCATCCACAGAACGAGCGCCATCCAGAGGCCAGGGCCATGAGCCCCCTGGACTGGCTTCCTCTTGCTCCTCCCCATTCCTGTCCCAGCCCCTGAAGTGCACACTCAGCAACCTGAGTGTTCCATCTTGACAAGCCTGGCTCATGGGAACCCAGCCCTGAGTTCCCAGGGATGATGAAGATGCCCCCTAAGGGGCCTGCCCTTGTCCCTGGGGCCCTACACCATCTCTGAACCCACCCCCAGGCCCAGCATGCCTGCTGAAATGGCCACCCTCCCACACCACCAGCTCTCTCTCCCCTCGCTCACGTGTGACCACAGTTGGCCGGCTTCCAGCTCCTCCAGGAGCCCAGTCTCCTGCAGCCCCTCTGATCTCCACATCCCAATGGCCCTGGCCACCCACCCACGCGCCCCACACTTCCTCCCGGACACATCCCAGGCAGGGTGGGGACACACTGCCCACCCGAACTGACCCCCCACACCACCTCTGCCTCTGCAGGAGGCTGAGGCCATGGGGACAGGACAGGCCTTCTTTCTCAGGGATGCCTGCCTAAAGGCCCCCATTCCCACTTCCACGAGCCCCTGGAGGCCCCAGGCACAAACCGTTGGAAATGAGCACAGTGTCTTCTAGAAAGTGATCACTAACCATGGAAGAAAAGAATAACAGCCAATAGGAAGGTTTTTAGCCGGGGTGGGAAGGGGCAGGGAAGGGAAAATAGTGGGACCAGAGTCCAGTCAAAGGAGGACAGGCAGGGGCCTCCACTCACCGTAGCCAGGCTGGCCCGCACAGCCTTCCCCGAGAGGGCCAGCCGCAGGGGCCACGCCGTCATAGCAACAGCCGAACTGGGAGCCCCGGCACTCCCTGGACTCATTCTCCTGGGCCTGGGCCCGGGCCTGGCGGCCCTCATGGGCCTGGGGAGGAAGCCCAGGGTTAGAGGGTTGGGCAGTTGGGAACAGGTGTGGCTCTGCTAGGGGAATCGGGCTGCCCGGGGGACAATGGCAGGAAGAGGAAAGGACAGAATTCTTGGCCCCCTGCCTATTCCCAGCCCAGCCTAGCCCAGGCTTCAGAGACTGCCCTTCTCCAAGGCCAAAGCCACACAGAGTCCAGGTCACAGTGGCATTGAGCAGGCTCGGAGGCTGGACCCCTCAGGCGAACCAGACACTTACTGTGGAAGCCACGGCTCTTGACCCCAGCCTCCTCCCAGCGCTCTCACTGCAGCCGGCCTGATGGGGCCCCTCAGCGGCAGACACCCCGTCAGGGCAGCACCCATACCTAGACAGAGAGGACACGGCCTGGCCCTCATGGCCCGAACGCCATCCCCTTCCTCCTGGGGACCCCGAGTTCCCGGCAACCCAGGACCTGGCTCTCTGGCTCCCTGTGCAGAGGCCACACCATTTTGCACACCCCAGTCTCTGCCCAAGTCCTGCCCCTTAGTGGCTACAAGAGAGGGCAACAGGAATGCACTAATTGTACCCCTCATGATGGACAGACCCTCAACTCACACCCCTGTCACAAAACTGAGGAGGGGACATCATCTGAGCCTGTCCAAGTATCAGGTTTCAGGGTGTCTTTACAAAATGGCAGAGAACGGTGTGAAAGGGGCCCACCACTTACTCCACCCCCAAACAGGAGCTGGGAGGGTGAAAGCAGACGGTGTCAGAACACCTGTGTGCACCAGGCACCGTAGCGTGCTTCCTCCTCACAGTCCCGGCCGCCAGCCAGCGGCTGCCGCTGCTCCCGATGCTCAGTGACTTGCCGCAGGCACCCAACGCGCAGCTGGGAATGGCTGGGCTCAGCCCCAGGTGGCTCCCCCCAGGCCTGGGGCCCTTAGCACTCTAGCTCCTGCGGGAACAGGCACCTGCCAGGACGAGCAGGGCCGGCCAGGGAGGACCTGGGGGAGCCCCTCTCCCCAAGGCTGGAGCAGGTGACTGTTAAGAACCGGACAGTTGGGAAGTCTTTGTCCGGCCTTTCCCCGGGGCTCCCCACCTCGCTGAGAGCTGCAGGATGGAACCACATCCCGGTGCCTTCCCGGAGCCTCAGGCTGCACCTTACAGGCCGGCTTGTGAAGAGAAAGGGGGGATTTTTATCCCCACTCAGCACTTCAGAAGTCCAGAGAGGGGGAGGTGGGTCCGAAGACTGCACAGCCAGGCAGCTGGGGCGCACCCCCTGGGGGCCCTTCCCGAGCTCTGCCAGCTCACCGGCCCATGACCGCCACCAGCACCTCGTGCTCGGCCCAGAAGCAGCTTGGGCACCTACCTGCTCTGATGACACCGCGCCCCGGGGCAGCCCTGCCACTGCGGCCCGAGAGCGGCAGTGCGGCCATCAGGACAGCACCCGTGGGGGCTGTGTCTGCAGTCGCGGGCCCCCAAGCCAGACCACAGGGGCTGCTGGCGCAGGGACTGTTGCAGTGAGGGGCCTGGGACACGGGCTTGCAAGTGGGGCCCCTGCTCTTCTCTGCGGTTACCCAAGGCTGAGGGTTGCTCTTGGGGTGCTCCCTGCTGGTCTCCAGAATCTAGAAAGAGAAAGCAAAAGACTCATGGATGTGTCCACCTGCTTCTCCAGCCTCCATCTGTGTCAGCATCACACCCGCCTCTCTCCATCCGCCCCCCCAGCCCCTCAACCTCAGCCTCCATCTCCACGGACCATCCCCTTGGACACGGATGAAAGGGCTCTGGGCTGGGGGCTTCAGCTGAATGTCTCACCTGAGGCCACGGCCTCCTGAGGGCCCAAAGGCATCCAGGGGTCGCTGGAGCTGGTATGCACGCTGGGGACATCTGCAGGGAGCAAGGGCGATGGAGTGGATGGAGTGGGTGCAGAGGGCAGGAGGAGAGGCGGGGAATGGGCCCAAGCAGGGGCCTGACTAGTACTTGCTCCCACCCTACTGCTCAGCAGGGCCCGGGGGGCCCAGGGCAGCAGAAATGAAATGAAGCAGACCTGTGACCTCCAAAACACCCTCGCCGTGTTTCAATGAAGGGCCTAACCGCAGAGAAAAAGCCAATGTTATCTGTTCAGCTAAAAGAAAAGCCAGATGTAAAATTAGCATCTAGTTTTGACCCCAACTTCATAAAACAAAAAATGCTATACATTTTTAAAAATTGATGGGATGCAAAGATAAACAATCCAACATAAAAATGGGCAAAGAACTTGGCTATTTCTCCAAAGACAATCAAACGGCCAACAAGCACACGAAGAGATGCCCCCCCCCCCCCCCCCCCCCCCCCCCCCCGTGGCTGCGCGCTCAGGAAGTGCAACTCTACGCGGCTGTGAAAGGCTGCCCTGCACCGACCAGGACCCTCGCCTCAGGCAAATCCCGTGAGCCGCACCGGAGAGGAGGTGGCAAAGCCGGCTTGTGCACCCTGGGTGGGGAAGTAAGATGCCGCGGCCACTGTGGAGAGCTTGTTAGTGCCTCTAAAAGTCAAACGTAGAATTACCTATGCCCGGCAACTCCACCCCTGGGTGTGTCTCCAGGAGAAATGAAAACACAGCCACAAAGGAACTCGGGCAACAGAGGAAACTGGACGTGGCTGTTGGCAGTGGCATTGCTCGTTAGAGCCAAAAGACAGGGGCCAAGGGGCCATCCACAGCTGGGTAAACAAATGTGGCCCATCCACAGAGGAACGCACCCGGAATGAAGCATGGATGCTGCAGAGAACATTCTGCAAGTGAAGGGAGCCAGGCAGCCAAGCCTCGGGCTCCTTTTATCTGGCGTGTCCAGAGCAGGCAGCTCAGACAGAAAGCAGGTCAGAGGGGTCCAGGCAGAGCAGGTAGGGCTAAGGGGGTGATGACTTAGTGCACTTTGGTGGGAGAAAACATGTTGAAACTTTCACAGAGGGAAGCTGGCGACTGCGCAATGCGTGGATACACTAAATGATACCACACGACAGCCACTGGTCAGTGGTTACGTGCGCGTGGTGTGAAT
Source organism: Talpa europaea (assembly GCF_964194135.1). NCBI lineage: Eukaryota > Metazoa > Chordata > Mammalia > Eulipotyphla > Talpidae > Talpa > Talpa europaea. The sequence continues at coordinate 99,177,063 of NC_140075.1, read as the reverse complement.
TTTACCAATTGAGGGGCCTCCCTGGTGGCGCAAGGGGTTAAAAAGCAACCTAGGAAGCTGTCTGCAGCCGCTGCAGCATGAGTTCAATCCCCAGGCAGGGAGCTACCCGCATGGTGCAGCAGACCTCTCCTGACTCGCCTGTTTCTCCCCCCAGCAGTGTATTTCAGTGGATCTGCCTGCTCTGCTCCCCACTCTCTTTGGTGAATCCTCTTGCCCCGCTCCCCACCACACCTCCGGCCTATACCCCAGTTCTTGTATGCATAAAGCTTTTTTAAAAAAAGGCAATTGAGATATGAATGAATAGAAAGAAGATAGACAATGAAAAGACAAATATAACAAATATAACAAAGTATTAGTTGTAGAATTTAGGTGGTGGGTTACACAGTGCACAATCCACAGTTCTTCAGCTTTTCTGGGTGTTTATTTTCATTGCCTTGTCCAACTTGGTAAATTTATTAAAAACTGTACCATTAATATGGGTGATTTTAATGGTATATGATATTTAACCATCCCAATAAAATTAGTAAAAGTATTTTTCATCATAAAATGTTGGACAAAAATATAAAAGGCTAACGAGAGAAAATTAGGAAGATAGGAAAAAATTTAATGATGCAGAAAATAGATGATTTGCAGTCACATCCTAAAGTATTCATACGGAAAGTTTCCGAGTGCTTTGGGGGAAGGGAGGTTCATTCCTTTTGTGGTTTTCAGTTTCCACAATAAGCATATTACTGCTGTAAAAAATAAGTGAAAATTCCAATCCCACATGAACTATATCCTACCAGTCCCCCCGGGAATATTAAAAAATAATTCTGAGTTGGAAGACTCCAGGAGATATGTGGTAAAATCTTTCCCATTTTAATGCCTATCCCACCCAGGCCGGTTCAAATTATTCAAATTCTCTCCCCAGCTCTGCACCCCCCCAGGCTCCGGGCCCTGTGTTCACGGGCCCCAGCCGGCCTGGAGTCTCGCCTGCTGTCCCCCTGTCTCAGCCTGAAAAGCACCTTTCTGCTCCCAGCTCCTACCACTGGCTCCCCCTCCTGGGATGCGCCTCTCCCATCTTTCCAGGCGGAACCCAGAGTTCCCTCCCTGCCCACCTTGAGGGCAGTGCTGGGCCTTCGCCTGTGTCCTTATTTCATCTGCTCTGCTTAGCACGGGTCTCTGAGCCCGCTGACCGCCAGGCGCCTGCCCTCCTGTGTCTGCTTCACCTACCCTCAGGCCGGTGACTAGTTTGTCCTCCTGGTGCCTCTTTCTAGCCCCTAAACTGTCCGTGGTCCCCTGGGCCTGTTATGTAAATTGAATTGGGAATCCGACGCCTGAGGCCTCCAGCACAGCCCCGAGGTCACCACCTCCTGGACAGACCTGCACCCACATGCTGCGCTGAGGCAGGCTCGGCGCCCCCTGCTGGTCTCAGAGCGACTGAGCACTAGGAATGCAGCCAGAGTGACCGAGTAATTATAAATTTCATTGAATTAGAATTTAATTTTGAGAGGTTCAGGGAGCTGGACTCAGCAGCCAGAGGACCCTCTTGCTCATGCACCCTGAAGTCCCAAGGCCAGGCTGAGGCGCCCTAGAAGCCTCATCCAAGGACCCCCAACAACCTCACCATTACCGACCCTTTGCTTACTGAGCACTGTGCATTCAGGCACTCACAAGCCTGGAAGGTCACTCTGATCAGCACCTTGTACAGAGGAGCAAAGCAAGGATCAGAGAGAGGGGAGAGGCACTTGCCCAGGGGCCTGTGCTTGGTGAGCAGCGGAGTGGTGGTTTGAGCTGAGTCAGCTGCTGACTCCAGGTCACTGGCTCTTAGGCACCCACCATGCACTTCCCCCGGAACCCTCCCAGCCCGCATCACAGGGCCCCACTGGTGGCATGTCAGGGCCAAACACACGAGACATGTAGGAGCAGATCACAGCCCCGCTCACCCCCCAGCTCAACCCCTTCCTCAGCGTCACATCTTCACACCAAGCAAGGGGGGGCTGCCCCTCCTCCTGTGGGCCTCCGGGCCTGGGACACCTTCCCCAGTGCAGATGGGGTTGGGGGGCAGGGAGAAGACAGAGGCAGAAGCAGTGTGGGAGGAGAATCTTTCCTGGACCACCTCACTCCCCTGCACTCAGTCATTCAACAAACATTTACTGAGCGCCTGCCACCTGCTGGCTGACGCCTGCGGAGGGCTATGAGGGGAAATAAGGGAGCCAGGGACTCCGGGGGCTCATAACAAGCCATATGTAACCCGTGCAGCAACCGAGAGCAGGGGCAGTTACAGAGAGCCCTGGGGTGGGGGAAAGATGTTATTCTGCTGGGAGAAACAGGGCTGGCCCATGAGGTTGCAGAGCTGGACGTAATGGGCGGCGAGGACCTCAGCAGCCGGAGGAGCAGAAGAGCATTCCAGCCGGCTGACCAGCAGGGCAAAGGCTCAGAGGCAGGGAGCGCTGGTTGGGGTGCGGTGGGAAAGGTCAGGTCAGCCCCCCCCCCGCCCCTCCTGTCCTACCTGGGGGCAGGTGGCAGGGCTGCGTGTTACAGGGCTCCACGTCCACAGGCTTCGACAGCAGCAGGCTCCGGCAGCGGCCTGGCCCGACAGCACAGACCACCTGGCGCCGCCGCGTGCCCGAGCTGCAGCTCTTGGAGCACTGGGGCCGGAGGGAGCAGGAAAAGAGAGGCCCTGAGGCTGGGGGTGGGGTGGGGGTACCCACAAGGAAGGAGGAAGGTGCCTGGACATGCATGTTGGACCTGGGGACGCCTGTAGGAACCAGGATTGGGCAGGCGGATTGGGGCTGGGGGTTAGTACTCACTAGACCCCAGGCGCCTACGTGCCAGGCCTGGTCGCTGAGAGGGGGGCAGTCGCTACGCACACAGGACTCGGCGAGGGGGGGCTGATCCTCTGAGGCGCAGGCTGTGGCAAGGAGCAGAGACTCCCCATCACCTCGGCAAGTGACTCGCCGCCTCCGGACCCCGGTACCACAGCTGACAGAGCACTGCAAGAACCGGGGAGTCAACAGGAGCTTCCCCCCAGAGGAGCCCTGCCTGTCAGGCAGCTATAGACCCACTGGCCTGGCACGGAGAACAGACAACACCTACTCAGGCCACCCTCCCAGGCCCAGAGAGCCTGAGTCGCTCCCCTGAAGTCACACGGCCTTGGTGCCAGCTGGCCCAAGTGTCAGCGGCCTGAACCACGGCCGCTGACACCAGGCTGAGGGGTGTTTTCCTCACTCCTTTGCAACTTGAACATGTGTGGATGCTAGGACCAGTCACTAGCAGCCCCAGACAGTGCCTGTCCCTCCCTGGCCCCCAAACAACATGCCAGCTGCTTCTTCATGCCAAAGCACAAGCTTTCCTGTCCTGCCTGGGAGTGCAGGAATCCACACACCTGCTCCTCAGCCCAGCCTTGGCCACGGCTTCCAAGATGACCTGGCTGATCACTGTGTCTCCCAGGACAAGCCTCCCAGCCCTGCCCTGCGGCTGCCCCAGGCCCAGCTCCTGGTGTCCTACCTGCACCCACCCAGCCTGGTGCTGCAGGGTCTCACCTCTCCCCAGGGCTCTGCGCTCCAGGCCGCACAGCGCTGCAGGTTGCAAACCTGCGTGGTAGGGGGCTTCCTGGGCAGGCCCGCACACTCGGCCTCTTCAGCAGCCTCCAGGACACCAGCCCCATCAGAGGAGACGCAGTAGACAGAGCGGGACTGGGAGCCGCCGCCACAAGAGGCTGAGCAGGGCGCCCAGGGGCCTGTCTTCCAGCTGTCAGGGAGCAGGACTTCAGTTAGCCGGGCCAGGCCAGAGAGGGCACCAGCTCCCCACACAGGAGAGAACTAGACTGGGGACACCCCCACCGACCCAGCCCACCCGCTGAACATCCGGGCCTGAGCTGGTGGGAGTCAGAGAGTGATAAGCAAAGACCTGGCCCCGGGCAGGCAGGCTTGCCACGCCTCCTCTGTGCTGGCTCTGAGCTGCCTCCTGCTCAGCTTTCCCGTCCTCTGCATCTGCCCTTCTCCTTCTCAGGAGGCCCCCGTCACCCCCATTCCCTCTCGGTCTGACCTTTGACAGGAACACAGCTATAGAAGGGGTCTTGCTCCCCAACATGTGGAGTGGCCCTGCCAGGCCCCGGGGCATAAGGGCACAGAGGAAAGGGCAGCTCCATCCTGAGGGGCCAGCTGGCACCAAGGCCACATGGGAAGAAGGACTAAACCAGCCCAGCAGAGAACCTGCAGCCTGCAGATTACCTGTACGTACATATGTACACACATATGTGTACACACACACACACACACACGCACGCACAAGCGGGCCCCAGCCAGGCGCCAAGCTCCAGGCTGGCGCAGTAAGAGGTGCTTTGTGCGTGAGCAAAGGCACAGCAGAGGCCCACAGGCCCTTGGCCTAATCCCTGGCCCACTTGCGGACATCACTAAGCCCCATTGGCTCAGACAGGAGGTGTCTCCACGATCTTCCGCAACCCTCGTGCACCAGCCTGGATATTCTGGGTACTGCCTGGACACACAAGGTGAGCAGAACAGCCCTGGGGCTCAAGCACAGGCTCCTCCACCGCCTGCCCCAGAGACTGCGGCCTCCTCCCCCTTCAGGCAACAGCTGGGCCACCCAAGCTCTTTGTCCTACCCCCAAAGCAGCCTAGAGACCCCAGCACCGTGGCAGGAGGTAGGGCCTCACCGCTTGGTCTGTGGGCAAGGGTGAGGGTTGCAGGGGCGGTGGTTGGCGGGCCGAGGCTGGTGCTGGCACATGTGGTCTGGGTAGGCCTCGCTGTCCATGGTGCAGAACACATGGCGGGTCTGGTGACCTGCAGAGGCCCCGCCCCAGAGGGTAGCCCCAGTTAACTCTCAAGCCAGACACCATCTGGACAGCTCCCCAGTGTCATCAAATGACCCTCCAGGGTAGGTGCCATCAAATGCCTGATTTACAGACGAGGAAACTGCAGCTCAGAGGGTTTATCCACGAGTGAAGGAGGCCCCAACACCTGCTCATCCTCCTGGCCTCTGCTGCCAGTGGGAGCCGTGTCCTTTAAGATGCCACCACCCCTGTGGAGCCCTCTTTGGTTCTTTTAGCTTAGTGGGGGCCCTTCATGGAAGTCCCTGAAGCCTGGATTTTCCCCAAGGTGACCCCAATGGCACGTAGCTATCGTCTGGACTTGCCCACTGCCCTGAAGGGCCGGAGCCTCCTGAGGAGCGGGCTCAGCCCCCATGCAGCCCTCACCTTCACCACACTCGGTGCTGCAGTCGCTCCAGGAGCCGTGGCTCCAGTTGAAGCTGGATCGGGGGGCGCCCAGGGGCAGGTGGTACTTGTAGTGCACGCCGGGGTTGGGGTCCTGGCTGATGAGCTGCACAGGAAGGTCCTCCTTGAGGTTCCCCCAGCCCCAGCCCTCCTGCCAGCCTCAGGCCAGAGGCCCTTTGGGGACCAGGGCTCACCTCGATGACCAGGGGCTCGGAGGTGGGGCCTCGGGCATGGAGCCGCTCGGGCGCCAGGTCACCCTCAGCTCCCCGCTCGTAGTGCAGGATGGTGCTGGCCACGGGCAGGGCCTGGGCAGCCTCGATGGTCCAGTGCCCATTGAGGTAGTAGTCACCCCGGACGCTCTTCACGGCTGTGCAGGGCAGCCCCCATCAGCGGGGCCCAAACCACTCCCTTCCTCCCACCCCCAAACTTGACTGGACCCCAAGCCATCTCTCACCTAGGAAATTCCTGCTGGCAGCTGCCTCCTCGATGTGGATGCTGGTGGCTCCCACGGGAACGATGAGCATCTGGTTGTAGCCTGAGGGGCAGAAATATTCTGGGACCACCCAAGCCACAGAGTTGCCCCCAAGGCCACTAAGTGCCAGACAGCACAGATGGGCGGGAGAGGACCAGGAGGACGCAGGCCGGGCTACCTGATAGCTCCTGGAGGAGGAGAGCTTCACAAAGGCCAGAGGGGCAGCATTCTTGGGTGCCCAGAGCTGGCTGGAGGGGCCACGGGAGAGGGGTGAGGAGGGGTGCAGATAAGGCACTGAGAGATTGGACTGGGTCAGCAGGCACAGGTCCTGACCAGGTGGACACAGAGGGCTCTACCCTCGAGGGCATGACCCCCAGCCCTTAGGCCTGATCTGAGTGAGATCTGATCCTTTGGGTGCTGTGAGGGTGACCTGAGCCACAGCCAGAGTGGGAGGCGGGTGAGGAAGGGGCGGGCAACTGTCTCATCTGTCTTTGGACCCCACCTCTGTGGAGGTCATTGGCATCAAAGGTGCCCGTGATGGGGTAGCAGGCTGTGCCGTCGCCCCCACACCGCAGACACACGTCCTCCTGCACTGATGAGTCCAGGCGGTGGTCACAGCCGACCAGCTGCAGGCAGAGGTGAGGGAGAGAGCCAGGGGGTCACTCCAGGGGGCCCGCAGCGCGGGGAGGATCAGTAATTCATGCTTGGTGGGGGCAGGGTAAACTGGGGATGTCTCTGGGGGCTGATAACCACCTCCTTTGTCCTCTCAGCACCCACAGCCTCTTCTCTGGCAACCCCATCTTATCTCCTTTGGGGGTCACCTCTCCCACAGAATTTGGGAAGAGCACCCCACACAGTAGGTCTGGGGAATCAGTGGGTTGGTTATACCCACTGAAGAGTGTCTCAGGGGAGCCCCAAGCCCGGACACAACAGAGGCAAGCCCAGCTTGTTGGGGCTCCCGGGAATGGGGTGCCCTGGAGACACCTTCACAGCCAGGAAGACCCTGCCTGGGCCTAGGGCCCCCATGGGGTGAAGCCCAGGGGAGACGCTTCCAGCAGCACCAATAAGGCAACTGGCCCGGCCCACCCTCAAGGCCTTCCCTTTCCCCCTGGAGTCAGGTTGGATGGGCTTCTGTAACCCGCCACCCAGAGGGCTGTTCTTTAAAGGTAAGAGCGTCACGGGCCTCTTGCAGCAAGAAGTGTTGTCCTAGGAGCTTTAGGGGACATGGAGCTCCAGCGTCACCTGGCCCCCCAGTGCTGTGCGGAGAGCCGGGCTCAGCTGTGTGTGGGGCGGGGGACACTCACCCGGCAGTGACCGTCCACACAGACATCCCGCTTGCCAGGCTCACAGGGCGTCCCGTCGACCACGGCCTCCCTGTGCTTGTAGTAGAAGCTCTCCCCCTTGGGGATGCAGTTCAGTTCACACTTGTTCGGGGCTGGGGCAGGCAAGAGGGGAGAGGTGAGACCCCTGAGCAGGCCAAGGGCTACCCTAGCAACCACGGTGAGCAGGGCTGGAAGCACACCCCGGCCTGGGGAGAAGGCCCCGCGCTGCTCCGGTGCCCAGAGTCCCACCCCCATTCCAGGGAGGACCTTCCTCATGAAACTGCTGCATCTCTAAGGATCAGAAGAAAATTCTCAGAAGGAAAAACCTGCACGCTTGAAGAGGTCACTCTCAGCATGACTTGTAATAGCCCGTGCTAACAGTTGGCGACTCTTTAGGTAAAACACTCTGCAGTGATAGGTTGTGCATGTTGATGTGTTGTTTAAAATTATGACGATGGAGATGATCCAGAATGTGGGGAGTTTCCTAACACAGGATGCAGAGTGGTACTAGGTAGTAGTTACAGAGATGCAGCGTGTATAGAGGAAGGAAGGAAGGAATGAATGAAATGCTAGCAGTGATTTTATGAAAGAGGTAACAGTCATTTTTTCTTGTTCAGAATTTTACATTTTTGGGGCCTCCCTGGTGGCACAAGGGATTAAGATGCAACTTATGAAGCTATTCACAGCCTCTGCATCATGAGTACGATCCCCAGCCAGGGAGGTACCCACATGGCACAGTAGATCTTGCCTGACTCGCCCGCTGCACCCCTCAGCAGTGTATTTCAGTCAACCTGCCTGTTCTGCTCCCCACTCTATCTCTGGTGAATCCTCTCACCGCCCGCACCTCTGGTCTGTACCCCGGTTCTTGTATGCATAAATATTTTTTTTAAAAAGAATTTTACATTTATCCTGATATTACATATATACACCGTTTAAACAGCCCCGAGTACTAACAGGATTGCAACCATCTCTCCCATCCTTTTCAACCTTCCTCTGAATTCCAGTTTTTCCATAACAAGGACATAGTTAAATAACATGGGCTCATCAGGATGCCAGAGTAATGAATTCCAAAAGGCCCCCCGTGGAGCCAGACATCCCCCCAAGCCCATGGCAAGCCCTGAGTGGAAACATTCACAGAGTTGGAACCCACAGTGCGATGCTTTCCAGCAGCCCCTGCAACAAGCATTGAGCACTAATGCTCAGTGATCACCCGGGGGCACCTTCTCACTCACCTAAATACACGTTGTTTTCTTGAACTGTGCTGCTCTGAAGAGTAACAACCTACACCACCCTCAGAATTACCCAGAGGCCTTTCCCGCCACCCCGATGGCCGGAGTAAATTGGGTCTTGCTTCACAAGGCCCTTCTAGCCCAGTCTTGAGTTTGTCCAGACTCAGGCACCAACCCTGCCATCATGCCCGCCCCAAGAGAAGGCCCAGGGGAGCAGGCCAACCATGCAGGCCTGGGCATGGCACAGACAGTCATCCTGCAATGACTACAGTGGAAGGACCCCAGGACGACCATCACGCTTGCGTTCCATGAGCGTGTGTCCCGGCAAAGCACCCACAACACGGCAATAAGAATTGCAGGATGAAAAGTCATGTATAAAAAAGCCGTGCCCCACGCAGCGGTTGAGCGCTGGGTTGCGAAGATGCCCGCGGCCTCGGAGGCACCGGTTCGATCCCCGGCTGCTCCCCGACCACCGGAGGAGGGTCCCACATGGCGCGCAGACCTCTCCTGCCGCCCGCTGCTCCCCTCAGCAGTGTACTTTGGTCCTTCTGCCTGCTCTGTTCCCCACTCTGGCTCTGGTGAATTCTCTCACCCTCCAGCGCTTCTGACTGTACCCAGTGCATGTATAAACAAAAAAAACAAACCAATAAATAAAAAAAAAATGCCTCTATTAAAAAAAAAAAAAAAAAAAAAAAAAAAAGCCGTGCCCCAGCTCCTCACCCCCCATAGCTCACCCCCATAGTAGGGCAGCCATGTGTAGCGCCTCCCCTGGAACTCCAGGCTGTTGAACTCCGCACACTGCTCCGCCCGGAAGTCTCGGGCACGAGAGGGGCAGCTCTGTGGGGGCAAATGGGGCAAGGGCTGGGGTCATGGGTCACTGGTGGGGTCCACCTGCCCCGGACCCCTCATATCCCTTTCACTCCCTGTGGCCCAGATCTGGGAGGCAGAGTCAGCCCCTGGGGTGGGAGGGGTCTATGTGCTCCCCCGCAGGTGCCAGTGGCTTTGGACTAGGGAAAAACTGGGGGGAGGGAGTGGCAAGGTGGCTATGGGATGAGAAGGGGCTCCCCTGGGCAGCGCTGGCTGTGGACCTGCAATGGGACCCACAATCCAGGTTAACCAGGGCATGGGTGCCAGGGGCTGGAGCCGGGTGAGGGTGCCCCAGGGCTGGTATTAAATGGGTAGAGGATCCTGGCCCCTGCACCACCCCCACTGCCAGGGGCTTTACCTCCATGTGGCAAGTGCGGTGGCTTCGGGTAGGACCCAAGCAGCTGGAGCCCCCACTTCTCCTGTGGGAGGACAGCATAGGGAGACCCAAACCCACACCAGCCGACATCCCCACCACCTCCTGGGGCTCTCCTGCAGGCCCCCCAGCTTCTACGGGGATCCTCTGGGCCAGAGGGAGCAGCCAGGTTGAGAGGGGGAGAGGCGGTGCCCACACACACAGAAAACCCCTCATGGTGTGATGAGCTCGCCTTGTACTTGGGAGAAGCCAAGCTCTAAGGTCTAATTATCCACCAGTTTAACTGCTTCTAAAAGCAAATTTCCAGAGAAGACCCAAATTCGCCCTTGGAGAGACAATAAGATGTAATAAATACCCTCCTGGGACGGTTATTCTACCAGTTAGGGAGCAAATGAGCAAAGGCACTTTAGAATCTCATCTCTTCACCCAAGTTCTCAGGCTCAGGGAGCTGAACCCATGGTGGGTCAAGGTGTCACTGCCCCTTTTTCAGTGCCCGCCCCTCTAGGGCACCTCTCAGGGGATGGGGCACATAGTAGGTGCTCAATAAGTCTCTTGCAGTAGGAAACATATGTACTTGACAAGCAGGCTACTTAAGGTGGCGAGAACACACAGGTAGGAATTGTTGGTGATCATTCATTCATTCAACAAGAACACGCGGCATCTGCCTCACCGGGCGCTGTGTTCAGAGCTAGAGACTCAGGGTGGGGGAGCAGCCCAGCTCCACTCTCCTGAGACACTGCTCAGAACCGTGCAGGCAGGTGGGAAATGCCTTCCTTTCAAACACTCCCAAAGGCTGCCCCCAGGATGAGTCTACTGCCTGGTGGGTTCTGCCCAGGTGGTCTGGCGCAGGCCCCTGACACCCAGCCCAGGACTCACAGACTCCCTGGGGCTTGGCCCACCCTCACCTCCCCTACCTGTGGGAGTAGCAGGGGCGCTCCCGGAAGCTGATGCCCCCTCCGCAGGTCCGGCTGCAGGGGCTCCAGCTGCCCCAGGGCCCCCAGCTCTCACTCTGCCTCCTCACCTTCAGAGCCTGCAGGAGAAGACCGCTCAGGAGTCAGTACTTGAGCCCCCATGGGGGCACTGGGAAGCTCATCCCAGGGCTCCCCTAAGAAACACTCCCCCACCTGGTCAGGGAGCCTGTGCTTCTGGCTCCTAGAGCCAGCCTTTCAACACTGCCAGGTACCCCAAACATCTTCATCTACAGAAGTTGGCAGTTTTCACCTAAGAAGCTGAGAGCCAGGCCTGGAGGGTGGAAGGGGTAAGGCAGCTGGGAAAGTGCAGTTCCAGGGGCCACCTGGGAGGTGCCCTACAGCCAGGGGCAGTACGAGGACCCAGACATTTTTGGGTCAACACTGATGTAGAAGCCCTAAAGAAACACAGGACAGAGACTCACAGACAGCGGAGTGGGGCTCATTCACCCCACCACATCAGCTGTGGCTGCCTCCTTTGTCAGAGAAGCCACACCAGCTGCCTGGCAGGGCGGGGAAACCACAGGACTGGGGGCAAAGGATTTTTCTCCTGACGATGACATCCCCCAACACCTGCCCCGCCTGTGTGGCCTGTGTGCCGCTGCTTCTGCCCTAGGTTGTAACCTCACGTCCAGAAGTTTCTGTAGTTCTGGCCTATTACATTAGGAGCTTATTCTAATCCTCTGCATGAGCACGTATTTGGGAGGGGAGCCGACAATCTGGCAGAAGGTCTGTAGCGGAGACGCCCATGAGTCTCCCCTAGTATCCCTGCTTCCATTGTGCAAGAACCCTTGACTCTTACTTAGCTGGTTACCTGATTGCCCCTCAAATAAATTCATTTCTCAGACTTCCTACAGTTGTGACTAAGTTCTTGTCAGTGAGATATAAATAAAAGTATTGGGCAGCAGCCTCCAGTGATCTCCTGAAGAGAGAGCTTGCTTGGGCATTAGTCCTTTTTCTTCTTCCTCCTGTACTCCTCCTGCTGTCTGGAAAGCAGATGCAATGGCTGGAGTTGGAGCAGCCTCTTAGACCATGAGGTAACTTGAAGACAATATAGCTCGGACAATGTAGCAAAGACAGAAGGATCCCAGAGCCCAGAGTACTTTGTGAGATCAAACTCCCCTGCCTTCCGGCCTTTGGCAATTTATAGGGAGATGGATCAAGCCTCTTGTTGAAGGACAGTGATTTGGGACTCTAATATTAATATAATCCTAATACATACAATTTCCCCCCAGAAGATAGGATACTCCGCAGCTGGCATTAGAAGGCCACAGACTTCACATGTGTTCTCCCTCAGAACAACCTGAGAGACCCTGGTGCGTGGATAAGACAAGTTGGGGCCCAGAGAAAGGGAAGCCATGTAGAAAGGAGTGGCCTTCGACTGGGCTATTTTCCCACCTAAGACATGAGATGAGCACTGAGAGTTGGACAGATGTGAGGCTCGACATCATGGTTTTGCTGGGGGGCAGAAGACCTATGTCCTGTTTGCTGGAAGGGACTTTATTTTAGGCATCATCCTACAAGAATCTCTTTCCAGAGAAAGCAAAGGCCTAATGTGGAAAAGTAAGCTCTTCCTCCCGCCATAAACCACCACGACCGCACAGGCTCTCAGGCCAGGGTAGAGGCTCACAGGCTGCGGAAGATCACAGCCCTTACCAGCTCCTCTGGAGCAAACACAGTTATCCCTGTCTTATCACAGAGCCAGGCCCTGAATCAGAACAAATCACGCTACATTTGCTGAACCACAAACCAAACCACCAAGGAAGCGCAGCCAGGCCAAAGGTCTTAGCTTTCACTCTTCAAATCTTCTATCCTTCAGTTCTTACTCAGTAAAATCTCCAAGCTTTCAAAAACCAGTGAACCAGACTATCAAAGTCTCTCAGCACAATTTAAACTGAAATTTAGGGCCTCCCCGGTGGCGCAGCGGTTGAGTGCTGGGTTGCGAAGCCGCCCGCGGCCTCTGCGGCGCCGGTTCAATCCCTGGCTGCTCCCGGGCCACTGGAGGAGGGTCCCACATGACGCGCAGACCTCTCCTGCCGCCCGCTGCTCCCCTCAGCAGTGTACTTCGGTCCTTCTGCCTGCTCTGCTCCCCGCTCTGGCTCTGGTGAATTCTCTCACCCTCCCGCGCTTCTGACTGTACCCAGTGCATGTATTAACAAAACAAACAAATAAATAAATAAAACATGCCTCTATAAAATAAATAAATAAATAAATAAATAATAAACTGAAATTTACTAGGATCAAGTTCCTATTTTTTAAAAAGGAAGATACTGAGCGTGTGCTAGGGACAGAGTAGGTGACTTTTCAAGGATAACATACACCCTACCCCACCCCGACACCCCCCTCACATTAGGGGTTGAGGTTTTCTTTTTTTTTTTTATAGAGGCATGCTTTATTTATTTGTTTGTTTGTTTTGTTTATACATGCACTGGGTACAGTCAGAAGCACGGGAGGGTGAGAGAATTCACCAGAGCCAGAGCGGGGAGCAGAGCAGGCAGAAGGACCGAAGTACACTGCTGAGGGGAGCAGCGGGCGGCAGGAGAGGTCTGCACGCCATGTGGGACCCTCCTCTGGTGGCCGGGGAGCAGCCAGGGATCGAACCGGCGCCGCAGAGGCTGCAGGCAGCTTCGCAACCCAGCGCTCAACCGCTGTGCCACCGGGGAGGCCCTGGGGTCGAGGTTTTCTGATCCCACAATCTCGCTGTGTGGTCACTAGTTACCCTCTGACCAAGTCCTGATGGATGCCAGTCTGGCTCCTGAAGCACAGCCTCCCCACTCGACCCTCCCTTGACATGGGCAGGGCTGGGCTCACTGACGAACAAGGCACCAGGAGCCCCCACAACCTCTTTGCGACAGGCTGGGAGAGGGGTTCTGAGCACAGGGCCCTCTGAGAACCCCTTCCTTCCCTTACTAGGGATCCAGGCATCCGCTGGCCAGGGGCCATGAGCAGAGCCAGCGAAAGGGAGGGTCAGCCACATCCTAGAACCAGCCCTGTCTGCTCCCCCAGCGCCTCCCGGCCCACAGGGCAAGCTCCATCAGCCCCAGCAGCGCAGACACTTTCTGTTCTCTGTAATTACCCAAACCACAAGCCCCGAGGTGGCGAGGTGGCGTGGAGCCAGAACGCACTGGTCTGGCCCACCCCCTCCGGGGCCTGTCCTCACCTGCCTCCCCTGCTCTCAGCACCCCACCTACTCCTCCAACTCAGCGGGGCCAACACAGGAGCCCCTTTCCTGCCGTGCTCCCCAGGGTGTCAGCTGCGCATGTGGGGGCGGAGGTGGGAGAGGGCATGTGGGTGGTGGAAATGGAGGTGGCAAGGGAACCAGAAACCCAGGACCTCAGCTTCTCTCCCCCACCCGCCTGAGGCTGGGGCTGGCGACGGGGCAGGGCGCAGCGCTACACCTCTGTTTCATCCCTCCTTAATCATCCACTACCTGCGGTGTTCAAGCCAAGGCCTGTCAACACTGAGAAGGATCCAGAAGTGCTCTGGGATCCCATGGGGGATCCTGCCCCCTGCTAGAACCAGAGCGGAAGCAGTTGATCTGTGACCCTGGTTCACCCCCCTGACCTATGTGTGGGGAACACAGTGGGGGGAAGGGGAGGAAAGTTCTGCTCCCCCATCTGTGCTCACCTGCATCCTGGAGGCGGCAGATGGGAGAAGGCTACGCAGGTGTTTCTAAGGGAGAGCATCACAGGCCCCCTTCACTCACTTCAGCTGCGCACGATTACCCACAAATTAAGGGAAGCTCCAGTCTGGTGATTTGCTTAGGGTGGAGCAGCTGTTAGGGGGGCAGTTTAGGTTTCATCCTGGGGTCTAGACAGTCAGGAACCAGAAGAAGCCTGCTCCAGGGCCCTCAGGGTGCAGTCTCTTGGGGGTAAGGACCCCAGGGTGGCAGAGGTAGGAAGCAACAGGGGTGGAAGCCCTCCACCAAGGATGGCCCTGCCCACACCTGACTCTGGGTCCTGTGCTGGACGGGGGCCTGGGCTGCTCCTCTTGGTTCTTCTCACTTCCAACTCATTTCCACAGAGGGGGTCCTTCCAACCCCCTCTCTGTCCCCATGACAGCAGAGTGTGGGTCCTTGCTTCTGCCAGCCTACAGGATTAGAGGCCTGGGAGAGCTGTCTGGGTCAGCACAGGGGCTAGCTGCCTCTGTGCCCTCCATCCCCTGGGTAGGCCTGGCGGAGGAGCAGAGTCCCCACATTCTCCAGGAACCCCGTCTTTGGGCTGCTGTCAATGAAACAGCTTCTCTGACCTGAGTTGATATCCTGTGCTCACTCTCAAAGTGCCCCAGTGTGGTCGCCACTGCCACAAGTGGCTGTTTAAATCCAAAGTCGAATTTGAAAACTCGGCTCCTCAGTTGCACTAGCCACATGAACCAAGATGCTGTCTTACAGAGGCACAGAACATTTGCATCACCTCAGAAAGTTCTGTTGGGCAGTTCTGCTCTACATGCTCGCCCCAAGCGGGGGTGGCAGGGATGGCTGGCGCTCCAAACCTCTAGGCCCAAACGGTCCAGCTGAACAGCAACCAACTTTGCTGCAAGCAGGTGACAGGTGTCTGGTGGAAAGAGCCACCCAGCCCTGCCCCTTAGTACCAGCCTGTCTCCCCTCCTTGCACAGTGGGAAACCACCCTGGGAGTGTGTTCTCCAGCATCACCGTGCACCCCACACCTTCCAAAGGGGGAGGACAGTAGGAAGCAGGAGAAGTGGTCCTGGGCAGCCTCCGGCAGCTTTGCACAGCCTGAGCAGATAGCTTGGAGTTGGGGCCAAGGACACCCCAACTACTTCTTCCCTAACACTGGCCCTTTCCCGAGTCCTCACTGCCCAGCCCACTGGGGTCCTCCAAGGCCGGGAGAGCCGTACTCACCGAGGCCCCGGGCGCCGGGCCCAGCAGCAGGAGCAGGAGCAGCAGCATCTCCTCCTGCGGGAGAGGCCGGGTTGGAGAGGGCGGGGCTGGGGCAGGGCGTGCCCCCCACTCCGAGGCCCTTGCTCAGTCCCCCGCACAGCGGGTGTGGGCGTGCCCCTCCCTCCTGGTTGCCCACTGGGGACCTGGAGAGCTGCAGAGGCACTGGAGGGGCACAGGGAAGCGCGTGCCACTCACACCTGGGGGAGGAAAGGCCAGAGAGCGTCTTTCAGTTTCAGAGGGAAAAAAGGAGGGCCCTTAAAATACTTCCATGTTGAAAGGGAGTTCAGAATCAAAGCAATCAGATTCACTGTTTTGTTTTGTTTTTTAATGTCCTAATACCTAGCATCTCAACAGTTTTTTATTTTCCATGTCACCTTGTGTATGTGTTCCTCGTCATTTTTTTTTTTTAAAAGATTTATTTATTTATACAAGCACTGGGTACAGTCAGAAGCGCAGGAGGGTGAGAGAATTCACCAGAGCCAGAGCGGGGAGCAGAGCAGGCAGAAGGACCGAAGTACACTGCTGAGGGGAGCAGCGGGCGGCAGGAGAGGTCTGCGCGCCATGTGGGCCCCTCCTCCGGTGGCCGGGGAGCAGCCGGGGATCCAACCGGCGCTACAGAGGCTGCGGTCAGCTTCGCAACCCAGCGCTCAACCGCTGCGCCACCGGGGAGGCCCCAGATTCACTGTTTTAACTAGCAAGAGATTCCT
The DNA here is from genome assembly GCF_964194135.1 of Talpa europaea. Lineage (NCBI taxonomy): Eukaryota > Metazoa > Chordata > Mammalia > Eulipotyphla > Talpidae > Talpa > Talpa europaea. Next base: position 99,161,010 of record NC_140075.1, on the reverse strand, counting down.
TTTACAAAAGTTCCCCATTAAAGATAGATTTTTATAAAGTCTCTGATGGATTCATACTATTGTACACCTGAAATTCATGTTATAATCCAGCGTTGCATTTTTCTTTTAAAAAAGAAAAAACCAAATCATTGAAATGTTTTTTTTTTTCATTGAAATGTTAAAAAAAAAAAGTCTGAAGACACTTTAAAAACTCAAATGCTTTAAAAATGTTAATTGCATCTTCTTTAAACCTAAGACAGCATTTCTCTGCGCGGGGAAGCTCCATAAGGAGGCTCCATCAATGTGTGTGTGCAGAGCGCGAGTGTGGCGAGTGTGGCATGTGTGTGTGTGTGCATGCGTGTGTGTGTGTGCATGCGTGTGTGCGTGTGCACTGCGTACAGCGAGCGCGGTGTGTGCATGTGTGTGCGTGTCACTGTCCTGCAGAGCGGCTTAGCAAAGTGCCCCATTCCGTACCACACATTAAACAAGCACGGACTTGCATGCTTAAATCTTAAAATGTGTAATTCTACCAATGTTCTAATTTTTTAATGACTCCAGTTTGCAAGGACAAAGCAGAGACTCCACAAGCCAAATTCAGCAAACCTGAGAGACGCACGGGCTCCTTTGCCTTGGCACAGCGATTCCTGCAGTCATTATTTTCAGTCAACTCAGATTCCCGGGGCTTTGACAGCTGGGGCTCAGGGGGGTGCCGCCCCCTCCCCCCACCTCGGCCCCAGGCTCCTCCACCGCAGCGTCCGGGAGGGGTAAGCGGCGACCCCGCGGGCGCCCAGTTTCGGGGCTCACCAGAGGAGCGGCAGGTGATGCTCCTCTAAGAAGTCTTTAGGAGCGGGGCGAGCCGCCTCTGTGCCCTCCATGCCCTGGGTAGGCCCGGGTGATTTTAGCGAAGGGAGAGACCGAAGAGCTGCCCCCCCGCTGCCAGCACCAGCCGGGCCCGCGCGCTCTGCACCAAGATCCCTGACCTGCAACTCCGAAGTCCCGACGGCCAGAAAAGTCATTTCAACTCATTCGATTGCAAAACCACAAAAATAAAACCCTCTGACTCCAGGGCCAACCCCGGGTCTTGGGTCTCGGGGTCCCCAGGGTCCCACCTCCCCGCTGCCCCAGGGCCGGCCGGGTGCGCCCGGGACACGCGCGGGGGGCGTCTCTCTCCGGCCTCCCCGCGAGGGCTCACGCCCGCCTCGCGCCTGGGGACCCCCTGCGCCGTCCCATTGGACGCGAAGGACAACGAGGGGCCGCGGCCCCCACGCCGGAATCCCGCGTCCTCCCCGCCCTGGGGTGGGGCCCGCGCGCCGCGCCGGGCAGGCTCCTCGCGCCACCACCTCGCCCCGAGAGCGCGCCCCGCCCCGCCGAGGCGGACCGTGCCCCGGGCGGCCGGCCGGGCAGGTGCTGGCCGCGGCGGGCGGGGGGCCAGGCCCACAGCCCGCAGCACCTTGGGGGGCGCGCAGGAGCGGCGCCCACGCGGGAAGGTGGCGGGAAACGCGCGGCGTCGGCTCCAGCCCGCGGGCGGCCTCGGCTCCAGTGACCCGGCACTGCGCCCCCTTGGCGGAGGCGGGGGTCTCCTCCCCGGCTCCCCACTTCCACCCACCCAGCTCCTTGAGCAAACAAGGACTGGCCAATTCCTGCCGCCCCGGGGTGAACCGCCGGCGCCTTGGGGTTCGCGTCCCTCCGCCTTCCTACCTGTCTCTCCGGGCGCGCGGGCTGCTCAGTCCTCGCTGCCCCACCCCAAGCCCGGCAGCGTGGCACGTGTGCGGAGGTTGGACTTTCTCTCCCCGCCCTGCTCCCCCACCCCGCCCAGCCGACATCCAGCTCTAAACCCAGTGGGAGGCCGGCGCCCCACGGGGAGACCCTGCGGTGACCGCTGGGGCCTGCTAGTCCCTGGGCTCTGTGCTGAGGCGTGGCTTGTCCTTCGCCCTGCAGACATCTGCGCTTTCCTCCCTGAGACAGGCACCAGGGTCACCTCCCAGTTGCATTTCCTCGGTGCACAAGCCTCCCAGCTCTTTGCCGTCCCTGCCTCCCCCTGACACACAGCACACCTGCGGCCGGCTGCCTCCGCCTGGGCTCTAATTCTGTGGTTCAGCCACAGCTGAGTTTCTCCAACACGTGCTGCTGTTTCCCACAATCCAGCCAGCTTCCCCTCTGCCTAGAGCGCACTCTGGAAATAGCCTTCCTCGCAAACTCCTACTCATCCCTCAACATCCTGGTCAAATGTTACCTTTGCTGGAAGTTTTCCCTACAGCAGCCCAGACAGCTGATGAGCCCTGCTACCTCTTCCAGCTCCCTGCCTGCCGTAACTCTAAGATGCATCAGGCTTTGGAAATCTGAATGTCCTTGGCTGAGGGTAATGCATTCCCATTGCCTGTGCCCAGGAAATGAGTTGGCATCAGGTGAGGGCTCATTAAATGTAATAAATTCAATCTCCTCTCCTACTTGTGCTGCATGTTCTCAACAAAGGCACTCCTCGCCTGCCAACCCTTTTTTGGAAGTGGAAATCACCTGCCCCTGGGGAAACAGCACTGACCCTAGAGCAAGTGGGAGGTGGGGAGTTCACAGGCCTGGCTGGTCCCCTCCCCCATCCTCTTCCGCTCAGCCCCTTGCCCCCCCTGGCCTTTTTCCATTTCTCCCTGGCCTCCATTCAGGCAGAGAAAAGTCAAGGATGGGGCCCTCACCCCTCTTTAGACCCCCAACTCCTGCAGCTCATCTCCCTGGGTTGTCACTGATGCTCAGACGAAATGTTTATTTTAAAAAAGCATTTTTAAATCTGGCCCATTTCTCACCTATCAATGAAGGGAGGAGAAGCAGCAGCTGTGTAGCAGGGGCCCCCCGGGAGCTGTGAGAATTCTTAGGCAAAGATAAAGTTTGGCAGGGAAAGGGGAGTGGAATTATCCAGAGCCTCTCTAGAAAAGGAAAACAGTTTCTTCCATTCAGAACGCCCCACTCCCGGCCCCCACCAGCCTTCCTGGCTTTCTGAGCTTGGGCAAAGTTCCCCTGGAAAGAGAGAGGAAGCTGCCTCTCCCCTGGTGGGCAGGCAGCAGGCCCCTTCCTTATCTGTCCCTGTTTTTCTTCTGTGACCCCTTCTTCCCACACACCCAGCCCCCTTGCTCCCCACCCACTGCAAAGAAAACCCAGAGCTTGGGGAGGCAGAACCCGCAGCGTTGAGGGGCAGCCTTGGGCCCGCCAGCGCGGCTCAGATACTTACGACTCGGTGAAGAACTTCTCTTCAAGCCTCACCTGCACCGGTGCACGCGGAGGCACGTGGGGGGCGGTGCCCGAAACGTAATCTGTGCACACAAAGTGGTGGTGTAGAAAGAAGGTTCCGGAAAGGTGTCAGGCCTTCCCTCCGCTGAACACCCCCTCTGCCCTTGCCTTGGCCACTCACTGGCCGGGTCGGGGCAGCTCCCGGAGACAGAAGGAGCCCCTCACACCTGGGATGGGAAGCTGCTCTGCCTCTCCTTGGGGGGAACCTGGGCAAGTCACGTCACCTCCTTAAGCCTTAACTTGCTCACGCAAGCCTCACGCAGAGGGTGGTGGAGTAAGAGAGTAACTGACTTCTCCAAACCCTTACTAGGTGCTCAGTAAAAATTAGTTCCTCTGCTCCATGACCCTTCTCCTGTATCCAGATTCCCTGCGTCTTGATGATCTTTGCAGATCGCAGATCCAGGGATACAGCCGAGAAAGAAGCGGCCAGATCTGTTTGTGAGGCTGGGCGGGGGTAGATGCTGGAGCAGAGAGGGCAATACCCCGAGAGACTTTGGCGACCAGGGGCTGCACCTCCTGCAGAAGCCGACCCTCGGAGCTACCACAGAGGTACATGCACCTTTCTGCCTCTCAGCTGTGACCTCTGCAAGGGCGGAGACATGTCCTTTTCATCACGTATCAGAGGTATGTGACCACCCTGAAGGTGCCCCTCGGGACAGCAGGTGTGGGAAGCCGCCGGGGGCCACACCTCAGGGCTGCACCCCATTTTGAAGGCTCCCCCTCTGGCCTGCTCCCTCCTTCTGACTTTCACACGCATTCCCCCCTTGCATCTCTTACTCATCTAACCTGAGCTGACTCACAGGGTCTTGGGGTGCAAACCACAGGAAAGGGCTGAGTTAACTAAAATAGAGAAACTGCCTGGAGCACGGTCCTGGGAGCTCATGAACTGAACTGACTGGAAGGCTGGGGAATGAGGTGCAGAGTGAGCAGGAACCCGCAGCAAGCTCGTGACCCAGGAGCAGTTCTAGTTAGGACAGTCTTGGTGGACACTGGCCACTGCCCCCATTGCTGTAGGGCAGGAGCCACGCCACCCCCGAAAAATCTGAGAGGTCCTTGTAGACTCCAGCCCCAACATGCCTACACCGAGTGCCAGGACCCAAGAGAATTGACAGATACCCCCAAGTGGCAATTTCAGATGCCCGGGTACCCCCAGAATACAAATGCCCGCTGTCTCCCTGCTGCACCGAGCCCACAGTGTTTGTTAAACTGTTGAACAGAGCTCGGAGGTTGATGCTGCTCTTCGGTGGTTGGTGGCTCATTCGTTCATTCATCGCTTGGGCATCGGCGCCTGCTCAGTGCAGGCAGCTGGAGAGAGTCCTGTTCCGGGGTGGCGACCAGCTCTCCAGGGGAGGAAAAATGCTGCTTTGCAGCACTTCTCTCTGCCTGTGGTGTCAACACTCCATGGCTGATTTCCAGCTGCTGAGGGAGTGTCATGGCCCCCGTAGTGGGGAAGAGACTGGCACCCCGTAAGCCTGGGCCCCAACACACCAGTCCTCCCAGCCCCCGGGGCGTGCGTTCTGGCAGGGCAGTGCTTCCTCGCGTGTGCTCATTTGAAATAAAGCAAATCTCAAAATCCGGATAGTCAAATATTTCCATTTGCAAAAGCCACAGAACCTTTGCTACAACATACAAGGAATCCAAGAGGAGAAAGATTTCACATTTGAGGTTTTCTCCATTTATTTGTCTGCCTTCTCCCCTCCCTCCAGCACTACATAGTTTCCTGCCTGCTCATTCCAAGTTGGGGAAGGCGGGAAGGGGAGTCACGACACCACAAGGGTGCCAGGCAACCCTTGTGACCCCACACTGGTCTGTGCTCCCTCTCGCTGGGCCCTAAAACCCTCAGCGAGACCCTAGGTGCGAACACAGAGCCACATGACTGACAGGTCACTATCTCTTGAGCCACCTGGCCACCAGGGGACTTTTAGACTCAATGTCCGGCAGATGGGAGAGACACCCAGCCAGAAAGAACCAAAATTCCTGGGTGTCCTTCAGTGACATCAGATCTGATGTGTCACACCCCACCCCTAATTGCCCCGTCCTCAGTCCAGATCCTAGGAAAGGGCATCAGGACCTGCAAGACTCGGGGGGTACAGTCTGCCCCCTTAGAGACCCTAAGGGAACGGGTATGGTAGTGAGTTAAGTGGTTCAATCACTCTCAGGCTCAAGAGCACAAAAGAAAGGGAAAAAAACCTGAAAAGTTAGCTCCCCGCCCTTGCAAAGTTCAGTTTAGAGGGAGAAATTGAGACAAATTTATCTCTATTGTTGTTCAAAGAGAAGGCTTCCTGCCGACAGGCTAATCAATTTGCAATAAAACTTCTTTTCTCCAAGGCTGGTGTCTCGGTATTAGCCTCTGGGCACACGGAGCAGTGGGCACTGTCTATCCTCAGCCCTCTGCCTGCGTGGAAGGGGCCTGGGGGCCAGCCCCACCAAAGAGGACCAGCCTGCAGAGCAGGGCCTGGAGGGCCCCTCTGTGCTCAGGGGGTGCCCTGGCACGCTCGTCTCAGGGGTGGTGGCCTCGGTGCTTCAGGTTGAGGAGGGAGGGGCCAAGACCTCCATGTTGGATCCCACACACCTTGCGCAACTGTCCGGGTGGCTGCTACGGTGGCAGGCTGCTTGGGAGGGCTCCTTAATTGAGACCCCAGAGGTTGGCAGCCAATGCTTTTATTTTTATTTTTTTTAACTAAGTTTTTTGTTGTTTTTTTTTAATAGAGGCATGTTTTTATTTATTTATTTGTTTGTTTGTTTTGTTTATACAAGCACTGGGTACAGTCAGAAGCGCGGGAGGGGGAGAGAATTCACCAGAGCCAGAGCGGGGAGCAGAGCAGGCAGAAGGACTGAAGTACACTGCTGAGGAGAGCAGCGGGCGGCAGGAGAGGTCTGCGCGCCATGTGGGACCCTCCTCCGGTGGCCGGGGAGCAGCCGGGGATCGAACCGGCGCCGCAGAGGTCGCGGGCAGCTTCGCAACCCAGCGCTCAACCGCTGCGCCACCGGGGAGGCCCTAGCCAATGCTGTTAGATCATTTCTTCTTGGTCTCTTTTCACCTCTCCCAGGCATCTCTCGCCTCCTCTCTGTGTTTGGGTGATTCTCAGTACAGTAACTGAGGGGTGACTATGCATGGTGCCAGGGACCCAGACACATTCATTCTGCAGAGAGCAGAGCCAGCACCTCACAGCTCAGGAATGGACTTCCCAAAGCTCAGCGTAATCAAGGGGGAATCTTTACTACCTTCTCTCTTTTGGGGTGTTCCTCTAACTTCAGTAACTTTTGGACCTGTTATTCTGGACCCCTGTTTTAGAGTACAATGCCACTCAAAGACGTACAAACTTAAAACTTGGTCTAAGTTCCTTATTTTTACAGCTTTTATAGAATTATAATCCTATTACATATCTCTAGATACCAATCCCTTATCAGAAAGCCTTGCGGTTAACTGTGTTTCAGAATCGGGAATTTTTAAGTCTTCATAAATTACGAAACTATTACATATGGCCTCCAACAGGGTCTGGAAGCCCTCTTTCACTGCAGTAAACAAAAGCAGCAAGAAAACCACACACATGCAAAGCTCTGCAGCTAAACGTATAAATATTCACCTAAACAGGATACAGGGGCTCCAAGCTGTCTCGTTGCCATTCGGCCAGGTCTCACAAACTTAGGAGAAAACTTTCAGCTTTCAGAGCTTTTGAATTTCGTAATTGCAAATAAAGGATTGTAGACCTGTACAGCTCAGACACAATCTAACCATCAAATAAAGTCGAAACCTTTTTTCCTTTTACAATTCCAGACCCATTTCTGCCCGTGGTGCCACTTTGGACAGTGTGGCGAGGGTCACTGCAGCTCCTCAGTTGTGTGAGCAGCTATAGTGAGAAAATTTGAGAAAGGATGTCGTTTTCTACATCGTACAGGGAAGAAAAGAGGCCCAGAGAGGTCCACTGTCCTGGAGGTAAAAAGCAGACTCTGGGGTCAGAGCTCGCCAGGCTGCAGCAGCCTCTCCCACTTGCTCTGTGCAGCCAAGGACTGTTATTTGGCTTCTCGAAGCTTTCATTTTCTCTCCTGTAAAATGAGGATCACAGGTCCCTACTCTCAGGGTGGGGTGGGGATGACCCCAGGCCACGGGTGATTCTGACCCGCTTATTAGCACAATCTGGGGCCTAGTCACGATAAATACTCAAGGAACACTGGTGTTGGGAGGCAAATAGGTTCCTTTGGGGCTCTTCTAGAAGCTTAAACACAAGGAGTCAAAGCACAGTCTTCCATTCCTCCTCCAGTGGGCGTGGCGGCACGGACCCTCCACAAGCCCATACGTTTCTCCAAACGTCGCAGACATGCCCTGGGGAGGAATCCTGTTTGGATTCAACCCTGACCACTGTTTATAAATACTGGGTCTCTGAAGCAGTTAAGGCCAAACAACTTCTGGTCTGCACTCTTCAGCATGGCCCTGGAAGCAAGGGCAAAAGTGGTTAATATTTGCTCTTACTTAAAACATGTTTCCACACATATGTCCTGTTAATGACATCATCCTGCACGGAAATCCCCTCCTGTGGCCCTCCAGTCCACCCATCCCTGTATTTATTCAGCATTCATTGAGCAACTCCCAGGAGCCCCAGGGGAAGGGTAGTGATGCACACACCCAGCTTCCTCTCAGCACTCAGGCCAGCTGGTCCCACACCTGGGGGGCAGGACGCCCTCTGGGGGGTTTGGGTGGCTGGGCGGCAGGCCAGGAGGCAACCCCCAGGGTCTGTGTGAATGGGCCCACTTCGGCACCCTCATTCAGCTCAAAGGCATCAAGGCAAAAAAGACATTTTCCTCTGCCAGCTTCCGTGTCCAGCACGCCAGTCTGCAGACAAAGACTGGGCTTGCTCTGACATTGACAAAGGAGTGTGTCAGGGAGGGGTGGGGAGCCCCAGAAATGACAAATGGGCAACACGACCCAGAGAGAAAGGGCTTGGAGTGTGAGAAACATGCACTGGAGATGGGGCAGCATGTGTGTGTGCGTGTGTGCGTGCATGTGAGTGTGTCTGTCTGTCTGTCTTCGGGAAACAGCTGGGTTGGCCAAGTTCCTGGTGGGGAGATGGGGCCAGGCTTGTCTCCAGCCCCAGTGAAAGGGGCCTTGCCTGTCAGAAGACTGGAGCTCTGCCAGGGAGAGACAGGCAGAGACTTCCAAGCACCCAGGGCCCCAGGGAGGAAGCTCTGGTGAGTTCTCTGGGTCAGATCACCTCACAAAAATGTTTACCAGTGCATTTGACATGGAAAAAAAAATCAATGAATGCAACAATTATTAAATGCTTGGAGTGCCTGGGTGACTCATCTCTCTAATGACAGAAGTTACATAATCACTTGTACCAAGTCTATGACTCATCTCCTCACTTTATTTAGAGCACAAGAGGGAAAAGGGGAATTCTGACCCTAGTCGATTAGAAGAAACAGTCCCCCAAGGATGACCCGCCATGTATGATTGGTCAGAGAGGACCCAGGTCCCTATGTCTCTACGGAACGGGCATCCAGCCCCTGGGTCCATCTGACAAAAAGGGTGGCGGCCGGAGGGCAGCGTCCTCCATCTGGGGCAGAGCCAGCTGTCCAGTGGGCTAGGCCATTCACAGCACATTAACCACGGGGCAGGTGGGCTGCACTGCGGGGGTCCCACGGTAACAAACACCCACGAATTCACTCTGCCCACTGAAGTGGCCTGAGAGCCCCATCAGCCCTGTTAACAAACTGACGTCCCAGCTCTCCCTCTTCAAGTCCTGCCCTAGAAGGAAGGAACTGTGCCCCTTACTTGAGATAGAAAAGCCTTTCCCCTGGGCCTCCCCAGTGGCGCAGTGGTTGAGCGCTGGGTTGCGAAGCTGCCCGCGGCCTCTGTGGTGCCGGTTCGATCCCCGGCTGCTCCCCGGCCACCGGAGGAGGGTCCCACATGGCGTGCAGACCTCTCCTGCCGCCCACTGCTCCCCTCAGCAGTGTACTTCGGCCCTTCTGCCTGCTCTGCTTCTACTCTGGCTCTGGTGAATTCTCCCACCCTCCCACACTTCTGACTGTACCCAGTGCATGTATAAACAAAAAAACAAACAAACAAATAAATAAATAAAGCATGCCTCTAAAAAAAAAAAAAAAAAAAAAGAAAAGCCTTTCCCCTTCCTCTGAGATGGTACAGCCCCCAAGTCCTCAAATAAATGGACAACTTTCTGGCTCAGTTATTCCAGAGAAGACCCGAGACAGAAGGAAAGTGGTGGGTCAGGAGACTCAGGCCAAAAGATGGTACAGAAGTCATTTTCAGTGTTTCAGAAAATCTGAAATCACAAAGTCACCTCTATCTGGCTCACACACATTTAAACCCAGTCATCTCACTAAACAATTAAGTTTAATACTATCTATGGGCTATAAATATGATTAGTAAATAGAAAAAAAATTACCTGGTAAGTTATACTTCCTGGTGGACAAAACCCTTGACAATCTGGGTGCAGGATAAAGTCCCAAAAGTCCCTCTTCAGGGCCTCCCTGGTGGCGCAAGGGGTTAAGCACCGCACTCTGAAGCAATCCGCAGCCTCTGTAGCACAAGTTCAATCCCTGGCCAGCCAGGGAGCAACCTACAAGGCGTAGCAGACCTCTCCTGTCTCACCTGCTGCTCCCCTCAGCAGTGTGTTTCAGTCAGTCTGCCTGTTCTGTTCCCCGCTCTGTCTCTGGTGGATCCTCTCACCCCCGACCCCCCGCACCTCTGGCCTGTACCCCAGCTCTTGTATGCATAAATAAATCTTTTTTAAAAAAAAATCTCTCCTCAGCTTCCTCTGCAGGATAAGACCATGTGTCCATCACTGACACAGCTATGTCCAGATGGGATGCATCAGTTTCCGAAGAATTCACTTGACTTCAGGTATTCAAATATCTAGTTCCCAGCGTTCTCAAGTTTAAAGCATCCTTGTACATTTATTTTTCAATTTAGTGGTTTTTGACCAGGTCTGCTACCCAAGAGAATTTAACACAATCAGTCCACCTTGAGGCATGCTATGGTAAGGCATGCTATGGTAAGAGTAACAAAAATCCTTTTTTTTTTTGCACCAGGCATTGACCTTGGATTACCACATAATTAAAACCTAGAAAATTGGAGGTAGCAAGTGAATCCTCTCTCAAGGATTCCAACAAACCTGATTTCTGAGGCCCTTCGTTGTCTCTCCCCTTCAGAGGGCACAGCAAAACTGGCCTAGAAGTCATTGCAGGTTAAGACAACCTTTATTTTTATTTTATTTTTAAAGAGGCATGTATTATTTATTTATTTGTTTGTTTGTTTGTTTATACATGCACTGGGTACAGTCAGAAGCGCGGGAGGGGGAGAGAATTCACCAGAGCCAGAGCGGGGAGCAGAGCAGGCAGAAGGACTGAAGCACACTGCTGAGGGGAACAGCAGGCGGCAGGAGAGGTCTGCGCGCCATGTGGGACCCTCCTCTGGTGGCCGGGGAGCAGCCGGGGATCGAGCCGGTGCCGCAGAGGCTGCGGGCAGCCTCATAACCCAGCGCTCAACCGCTGCGCCACCGGGGAGGCCCTAAGTCAACCTTTATTAAGCGTAGGAGACTGATGAAAGGCCCCTGAGGTAGGTTAGCTCATAGCCCCCCGTGGTTTCTATATTTAATAGAGATATATTCTAATTAAATATGGAAGCAGATTTGATTTGCAAATTGAGTTTTTCTCTAGGTAATTCACTACCTTAATTCAAAAACTAATTATCCTTGGGTATTCCCATCTCTGTCCTTCTTGGTTTTTAATGTATCTTTTTTGCCAATTCAGAATCTTCCTTTTTTCCAAACATGACTTAAAACTTTGCGTGGGGCAAACTCAGATTTTAAACCCTGTCTTTTGTGAACCTTCCTTTATTCTGTGTTCCCATTCAAATGATGGAGCAAGTGACCGTGGTGCTTGCTTATACTCAAGTGTGCCGGCATCCCACATTTAAACAGATCCTAAGCCACTGGTGGGCAGTCTCAGCGCACATGAGTACCAGAGAGAATACTTGGGTTACAGAAAACCGTGGCAGTTACCTGCTGATACAGGAAATCATTACTCTTCTCAACTCTCCTAAAGGATCATACTCATCCTCCACAGCAGCATCATTGTCTGGGCCCTGAGCATCCTGGCTGATGCTACTGGAGCAGACTCTGGTGGCACTGTTGACACGCTTCATAAAGACAAACAATGCATCTGATCCCCACAGGAAGGCATGAACACTGTCCCTGCTTTCAGAGGCCTGGCGCAGACGTGGTCAGGCACACAGTCAGCTCTTACAGGCTCCTTCTGAACAATGGTCAACTCTGGTCTTTCTGCCAAACATGTTTCTGATCACTCAGTCCCAACCTTGTGTGTTATTCACTGTTCAGAAAGAAAAGGTTCTGCAGCTTTAGGACAGATAGAGAAAATCTATGCTCTACCAGGTTAAAGTAAAGCTGCTTTTTCGTCACATGACCTATGTAATTTTAAGTTGATCCTCTATGCAATATCCATGCTGTATTACAACTACAAAATCCTCTAAGTTGTTTTGGGTCTTTGAGTTAAATATTCTCTAGAAAGACTTTTCAGAAACTAACTATTAACAATGGTTGTTTTGAAACTTCTCATAGATGAAATATAGCACCTTTCAGGGGTGTGGCCTGCTGTAATCAGTACCACTTTATCACGCGTGAAGGAAAAAATGCTTTTGTGTTTCCAAAATTGTTCCCTGATAACTGCCAACCACAGTCACACAGTATAAGACTTCCATGTAAGAAAACTAGCCCAGCTGGATTCATGCAGTCTTTATTAATTGGACAAATACAGGAAAATCTGCAGTCATCTATCAAAATTATATCTTACCGAGAATTTGAAAGATATTTAAAAAAGATGTATTCACAGTCTGTCTGAATCATGTACAAAGATGTGTCTGCAGAAGCAAAAGCCAGACAATGGATACGTGAGAATAAATGATCCGCTGAAATCAGCCCCAGCACCTCCAATCAACAGTAAACAAGACAACTCTACACAGTCTTCGAAGCTGCCCTGTTGCAACAATTATTTTCAAAGGAAAATTGCATCCTGGGAAATCCTTCCTGGCACACACATTAGGTTAACAGCACATTCCTTACTCCAGGGTCCAGGATGGACCCAACTACCTCCTCAGGGCAATGGTGCAGCTGCCAGAGGCCCAGAAAACAGCATTAACACTTTGCAGAAAGGGGTTCATTTCAGCACCAGGCTGCTTTTAATACACAAATATTAGGTATTTTTCCTACCAGAGGAAAAGACTGTTCAGATGCTATCATCCAGGTATTTGGGAAGCGGATCTGACAGTCTTGGTTACACCTAGCTTGGCAGTTTCAGTAAGGGTTCTGAAGACTTGACACCATTGTTTTTTATCTCCTGTGTTTGGGAAATTTAGAGAGGAGATCACAAAAATCACTTCTGGGCTCACAGTCATGATATATTGTTTCATCTCAGGGCAAAACCAAATGTTCAATTTCTAAGTCACTGCCCTACCTTGGTGCTCAGGATACCCTCGGAGGTGAGGAGGACAGGTCAGACTGCTCTTTGTAGAAAATCCAAAAGCAAATGTAGAGAGAACGGAGTACTTTAATCAAAGGGTCGGTTTCTAGAGGAATCAGGTCACCTTTATAATAACAATTTTATAAGCCCTCAATAGTGGTAATCCTGAAAAGGGCGTTTGACAAGTACCCTACATATTACAGACGTCAGATGGTAGATTCCAGAAACAAGAAATTCTAGCTGCAATCTTATTCACCTTTGCAGCATTAAACTTGAGCACCATGCCAGGAACGTGGAAGACATTAAATCTCATCATAGTGGTTTCCAAGCTCACGGTCATCCAGGTTTAGATCATGAAAGGCTGAATTTGCAAAGTTGGGCACTGGGGGGCCTCCCTGGTGGCACAGAGGTTAAAGTCTCAGCACTATCAAGCTTTCACCATCCACTGCAGCATGAGTTCGACCCCCAACCAGGGAGCTAACCCATATGGGGTCGGGGAGCGGGCAGCCCTCTCCTGTCTCACCTGCTGCTCCCATCAGAGTGTATTTCAATAGATCCACCTGTTCCTCTCCCCACTCTATCTCTGGTGAATCCTCTCAACCCCTGCTCCTCTGGCCTATACTCCAGTTCTTGTTCGCATAAATACAAATAAATCTTTAATTAAAAAAAAGGTTGGGCACATGGGGAGCTGGACACTCAAGGTTTCCCTGTGACCTCTGACCCTGGAAGATAGTTCTCACTCTGTGAAATTACCATCAAGGCTACATATACAAAGTTGTTTGAAGACAAATACTAAATATATTACTTATTGGGGGGCCTCCCTGGTGGCACAAGGGGTTAGGACACAACCTATGAAGCCACTGCAGCATGAGTTTGATCCCCCGGCTGGCCAGAGAGCAACCCACATGGCACAGCAGACCTCTCCTGACTCACCCGCTGCTCCCCTCACCAGTGTATTTCAGTAAATCTGTCTGTTCTGTTCTCCACTCTGCCTCTGGTGGATCCTCTCACCCCCCACGCCTCTGGCCTGTACCCCAGCTCTTGCATGCATAAGTAAATCTTTAAAATTTATATATATAAATATAAATATATATATATATATAAAAACTTATTGGGCAGCTGTTATGTGAGGATTTTTGAAACCAGAGGGACACTTTAAAATATGAAGGCCCAGGAGTGCGAAAGTAAAAACACCATCTTTTTAGTTGTTTCTGTAGTGAAATCAATAAAATGCTTACTTACAATTGTTTTGTTCCAAGTTGCTTAGAAGGCTATCTTATCCTGATCAAGATATTTAATCATTTACAGTGGGAGCTGGGAACAAGGGCCACACATGGTCATCACCTAGTGGGAATCAGAAACAGGAAAGGCAGCCCAACTCCCTTTGCCACGTTAAACAGATTGGCTTTGGTTTGGCCAGGCTTCACAGCCCACCCCCTCGCTCCTGTGTGAGGGCAGCACACACTCTGTGGAAATGTGAACATCTTTGGTGACAAACTATTTCATGGTGGAAGACTAGCTTTTTGATATTTCAGAGACTACTGAATTGATTCTAAAAAGAATGTTTGAAGGAAAAGTTCTATGTCTGAGATCGGTGATTCAGACAGGAGATGTGTTCCCCTATGCTGAGATAGGGTTCCAACTTAGAGAAAATGACAGATCTATCACAAGCCTTCTACACAGGCCAGTCACACGCAAGATGCACTGAGACACCCTTTCACACCACGCATCCTCCTCTGAGATGAGGACGTGACAGACACTTGCACAAATGATTGGCTCTAGGTCAGGGCTCCCTCAAGACTGCTTCAAATCACAAAATGGTGTTTAGATGGCTTTGCTGTAGCTGTTGAATTGTATCTTTTTAGAAAATCCACTTCACATCTGTGAGAGGTCAAAAAAGAGAGGATCTTGGTGGGGAGGAGTAGAGGGGCTAAATAAAAAAAAGAGGGGGGATTGGAGAAGCTACAACTCTAAGACCCTCTCTTATTTGCATAGTTCTTAAGTTTTCCTGAAGGTTTCAGCTGCCAAGTACTAGTATGAACCAGTTTTTACTCATGCTCAGGTTAGTACCAGCAGACTACAGCTAAAGTTATTTCTTCTAAGAAATTCCCCAACAGAAAACAAATACTCTAAACTCCTGGGTGAACCCCAAACAAGATCACATGACAGACTGAGAGAAGCAATATGAAAGAGAGGAAAGGCTGACTTTTCTTCAGCCACAGGAAGAAACCAATTTCCATACGGGCTTAGTCTGCTCCCCGGGGCTGTCGGCGCTCTGTGGTAAGAGGGTGGCGCCTACAAGGCTTCCTTAGCGGTGCCCATGCTCACAGGCTGAAGGTGCTGCTTTTGTGCACTGCCCAAGGGAACGACACAGGGCCGAACGTCACTGCCCAGTTCACACGCAGGTGCACCGAGACAAAGGTATAGGTAAGGGCAACGCCCACTGTGAGATTCTTGAGTAGTAACCTGCATTGCATCTCCCCAACTTAATCTCTGCCATGGGACATTAGCTCATTTTGTCCCGTGGACGGGCCCTTCTTTTCCTCTCTTGGCAGCTGCTTCTCCTCCTGACTCGACTCTCCCATAGCCTACCAGGTGAAATAATGGCTTTCTCCAAACTCTTGCTATGTACTTGACAGAACATAAACTTTACAATCTACCAGCTGACGGCTACTGGCTCAAATTTTGACCCACTGTCGAGACAATGGGTTATAACAGAGTAAGAAAAACAAGGACAGAAAGTGCTTCAGCAGTCACTGTGCTCTTCTTTAATTTCTGTCTTTGGGCACATATTGTATTTGCTATTGAAGAAACTATGACAGCGAGGCTGACTGATTCATAACACATTCTTTGTACCACAAAGAGTAAAATCCTACAATAACTGAATCATCTGTTACCACAACAGAGCAGTCTTATTTGCTGTAGAAAAGAAATGAAAAACTGCTGACAGTGGGAGTGGAGTAGGAGAAAGGGAACAGAGGCGGCACCTGGGGGTCAATGAACCTGTAGCTATGTCTAAAAATTTGGTGGAAAACCAGAATTTACCTAAAGAGTGATAAGGAATCATTGAGTAACAGTGCCGTTATTTCCAGAAATTACTGATTTTGGAACCTGAGGTTAAGACTTTTAAGATAAAAAAGACTTCAGTTCAGACTGGCCTTGGGGAGAAATGGCAACTGTAGATGGTAATGCCTTTCAGTGCTTGAGAACAAAAGTTGTCAAAATCAGCCTACTCCTCTGACTTGACTCAAGGTAAAAAAAAAAAAAAAAAGTCTGCAGCAAAAAAGTCTGAAAGTGAAAATTTGAGCCCCTTTTCATCTTTCCCTTTTGCCTCCAGTGCCTGCTCTCCTCACAGTACCTCTGGAAAAGGTTCAGAATTCAATACAGATTTATTAGGTTGATTTTCAACATGTAGTTTACGGTGAAGAGTCCTGTTTGATTTAAAACACTCCATCTAACCTCTTGGTATGGCAGTCCTGAGAGTCCGCAGTTGGTAAAATCCTCCTGTGACCGAGGCTCAAACTGCCAGTGGCTGCACAGTGACTTCTTGGCCTATCGTTTGGCCTCGTCCTTGTCCCTCAAACTAGTAATTTTTGCACCAAGGGACTCAGTCCACCATTGTGACGTATATTCAAAACCGTTTTCTGTAGACACCTTCCTCCTTCCAGTGTCCAATAGTGCAGGTGGTCAGGAAGACTTGGAAGGAAGTTACAAAAAGTCCAGCCGGGAATCTTGACTTTGTTAGATGTGGACACAGGAAAACCGCCTTTGTCCTCCCCAGATTTTATTATAGTCAAAGGAGAAAAATCCATGGGATCCTAATTGCAAATACGCTAGATATAAAATTGATGGAATGCTAGTTGGTCCATAAAGGGCTGCACAAGATAATCTGTGGCAAAGTAGAAAATAAGCCCAAAGGTGATAGAGATTGGAAGAGCTGGCAATGCTTTCTTGAAAATGGCGAGGAGTAATAATGTAAGGCACAAACCCTGTGGGAAAGAGGGGAAAAGACACAAACTTATACAGAATTACAAAAATATTTCATGCAAAACAACTCAATCACAAGTCTTGGTTTTTATGTAGCTCATTGAATGCTATCCCTTTTGAAGTTAAATTTTAGATCATTTTTTTTTTTATTAAATCTGGAAGAAGAGTATTAAGCAAAGGTAGTTTCTTGATTAAAAAGCAAGCAATATTTTACTTTGTAACCCAAGAATTGATTATGCACATATTGTAGACACTTCATCTCCTAATTCTAGGTAAGGAATAGAATCTAGAAATAAGTAAAACTTCCTGAAAAAAATTAAGTAATGTCAAAATTGCTATCTAAAATATTAAGTTGGCCATTATGATCTGTTTGGTTGGCTGAAATCCCAGAAGTGAAGAACATTCTTTATGCTTTGTGGAGGCAAAGAGCAACTTAGACCATAAACCAGGAAAGGTTTATGAAGAGTACTGTTTTCTCATAAACATAAAGTAGCCAAGTAATTAGTCCTTGTCACCCCAGACACTGACTAGAAGTCTGGAGGTCGAGCATCTTTTCTGGTTTATCCTGAATAAATATTTTTCTTCTTAAAAGAAAAGAACACATCCAGAAGATTAACCTCAAAAGCTAAATAAAGACACGAGCATTCTCACTGGTTAGGGAGCATTACCACAAATGCGAACACAAAATGAATGCCTAAGTGAAAGCTCTCACTGCGTCTCTTATCTAACTTCATTCGTACTGCATAGCAAAGATATCACATCTTTACTAGAAAAAGCAGTAAGAAATCTCTTTTGAGTTACTTAAATCAATCTTTTGAATTTTCAAGGTTCATGTGGCACTCTAAGCAAGATTGAGCAGGAGCGCAGACTGTGGTGTCAACTGTTGGCCTGTGTGTGCCGAAGCAACACCATGCGTGACGTTTACAGACCTGCCACCGAACCCTCAGAGGTTAATGGGATCTCCCTACAAGACTGATCGAGCGCGGTTATTTTTCTACATATCTATGCTGCCTGGCTTGAACCTCCTAATCAGAGGTCCTTACCAGAATTTCCTGAGGAACTTAAAAGAAAGCAAAAACAAAAACAAAATGAAAACAAATTAGGTAAGAGCATCTCAGAGTAGGGACACACAGTTTTAAGCGTGTGGTCAGGTGGAGAGAAAACTATTCAGGTGAGGTCCAATTATGTGAATTTTCACAAAGCTCCCCCGGTGACTGGGACACTCGGTCCTGCTGGGGTTATAGCAGGATGATAGTAAAGGGCCGGTGGAATCAGTTTTGGGATGAGGAGTTCTGACACATTTTTATTAACATATACTTACAATTAATATGGCTACAAAACAGGCTATGGTCGTATTCCAGTCTCCGCTGGCCGTCGCAGAGGCTTTACCCACCAGAACACTGTAGAAAATGAAGTCTCCTAACCCAAGTTTTACTCCCCCTAAAAAAGAAAGATTACAAGTATAAAAACATTAGTCACTTCTGGCTATGATTTCACAAATCAAAAATGTCACTGTCTCACTTCACCTTGCACAAAATGAGAAGTCAGTAAATGATAACCTAGATTCTCTCAATATTTTAAAAATAAAAAAACATTTTTATATTTTATATTTACATTTTAAATATAAATTGTACAGGGGCCTCCCTGGTGGCGCAAGGGGTTAAGACGCAACCTATGAAGCTGTCCACAGCCTCTGCAGCATGAGTTCGATCCCCAGCCAGCCAAGGAGCAACCCATATGTGCAGCAGACCTCTCCTGACTGGCCCGCTGCTCCCCTCAGCAGTGTACTTTGGTCACTCTGCCTGTCCTGTTCCCCACTCTGTCTCTGGTGAATCTTCTCACCCCCCACATCTCTGGTCTATACCCTAGCTCTTGTATGCATAAATAAATCTTAAAAAATATAAATTATACAGCAAACAAATATACAAATGAAATTTTTGTACACAAATATATTGCAGTCATAGAATAATCATTTCAAAAATATCTTTTACTTTACAAACAAATGCCAAAGATTAAGGCTCTATATAGCAGGGCTAATTTAAAAAAAAGTGAGGGGTTCATTAGTAAATTTAACTATAAGAAAAATTTAACTATATGAAAAGCCCCATCCACTGTTTTTTTCCCATTATAAGCTGTATTTAGGATTAGACTGTAACTCCCCTGGTTCATTTTACTTTGGGAGTTTAATAAAGCAACGACTAGGGCCTCCCCTGGTGGCACAGTGGTTGAGCGCTGGGTTGCGAGGCTGCCTGCAACCTTCAGAGGCTGCCTCTGAAGCGCCGGTTCGATCCCCAGCCACCGGCGAGGGTCCCACCAAAAAAAAAAAAAAAAAGCCACGACTAAAAGAATCCATGACGCTTCAATGTAGAGAAATGCACATACTTTCCTCTGGGTCCTCACTGGCTAGGATGCTGCTGGAAAGTTCCTGTACGGCAGTCCTCGACTCAGCCGTAGAGCGATGAGGCCCAAGGCGGTTATCCCTCTGGGCTTCCCACTCTTCACTGAAGCCACCATCGTCACTCTCCATTGTAGGGTCTTGTGGTGCATTTTCTGTGCCTTCAAGAGAAAGTGGCTCTAATATTTAGAAAATTTCTTAATACCTTTAAGAAAATTACACAGAAACAGTAACAACCCAACTATCTTTGTAACTAAGTCAGCTGGCTTTTAAGCCACAAGTCTTGGGCTATAGCAAGCAGTACCTGTTTGCTGCTTACCCAACGGCCCTTTTACCCCTTTAATAGCTGAGAGCAGAGTCCTGAACTGTTTGCATTTCCACCTCTTGCGTAAATTTTGATCAACCCAAACCAAGCATGGTAACCCCACCATTCCTCTTCCCAATGAAAGTTTCAAAGCGGTGGGGCTAGAACTGGCCAAGTGTAGTGAGCATAAGAGTGATGAAAGGACTTCCCTGACTTCCCCTGGATGTTGTTTTATCTGGTTGTGATGTCTGGAGCTGTGGTTCTCATCTTGTGAAGTGAGGAGCAATGGGCTGAACACCAAGTCTGTATCTAACGCTGGCAGTGGAAGATGGGACGAACCTAAACCAAAACTAAACCAACTAACCTAAACCAAAACTAACCAACACTCCAAACGCCCAGGGCCCAGGACTTCTGGTCATCTAAGAGAACAATTTCTTCTTTGCTTAAAGCAATGGAGTTGATTTCTGATCCAACTGCTTTGTGCACAAGCAAACTTCCTTACCTGGCACCTCACTACTGCGCTAGTGTCTAAGTTATGAAGGCGGACCGTGGAGGGAGGAGTGGGAAAGGGAGAAATGACTATTTTTTTAGTGGTTAATTATCTTGTCACGACTGCCAAGCTGCCTGAAAAGTATGAGCATAACACGATAGTCCCGAGAACCTTCCATACAGCGAAAATACATTAGTAAAGTTGCTAATACACTTTTTCTCCTTTTTTTAATGGAAGTGATACATGTTCATTGCAGAGGCAGATTTACTGTAGATAAAGCTTGCACACGTTAGGCCTCTCACATGAATTTTTTCTGTGAGGGGCTCTAATAATTTTACATTTGTAACATATTCTTCTTACCACAAAATCACCACAAAACTGAATCTTCCCTGGTTTGGAATTTATAAAATCATTTAAGCAAAATTCTAAGCATGAAGATTTATAAATAAAAACAGTAGTCTCTGATCTGCCCCATCCTCTTTCACTTTCTTTCAACCATTTCTCCTATTTAGCTCCAGAGTTAACTACAAATAGCATGCAGTATCTTGACGTTTTTAGAAACTAAGTCTTTCTGCAGGGAAAATGAAGCATTAGTTCACACATATAAGTTTAACTCCCCCATGGATTCTCTATGGCACAATTTTAAGTTCAGCTTTTATATTATCACTATGCAAATAGTATTTACATCTAAACTACTTCACTACAGCAAGGATATATAGTAATTCCTTTTGCACAACTTTTTTTTTTTCTTCTAGAAAACTGCTCCCTTTCCCCCCTTTTATTAATTTTTTATATATTACCTATATCTAATTCAACTTCAAATTTTCTCACAGGGAGTTCAAACACTCAAGCAGCATCTCAGTTCTATTCTTTTTTCCCTTGT
Source organism: Talpa europaea (assembly GCF_964194135.1). NCBI lineage: Eukaryota > Metazoa > Chordata > Mammalia > Eulipotyphla > Talpidae > Talpa > Talpa europaea. The sequence continues at coordinate 99,140,204 of NC_140075.1, read as the reverse complement.
ACACATATCCTTGGTGGGGGGCTAAGGCCTTTCATTCTAATCTAACTTCTAGTTCCTCTAAACAGTCTTTCAACTGAGGGTAGCATCTTTCTTCTGAGAGGTGCTTGGTAACAACTAGAATGGAGGAATTTCTGGTTATCACAAGCCCTGAAGTCACTCTGCATTTAGTGGGTGAGTGGGCCAGGAACACCAAATATCCTGTAATGTGAGGGGAAGAGCCATGTGATTAAAAAAACTGCCCCATCCAGAATACCAACAGCATTCCCAATGAGACCCTTCAAGGTCCTTGCCCATATTATTTCATCTTCTGGAAATTTCTTCCTGTCTTAAGCCATCTATCTCCTAGAATCATTTCCTCAGGAAAACATTCCTTGACTTGCCAGAATAAGTGAAATTCCTCTACTATAAACTTTCATAGCAACTTACATTTCTCCTTTGTAATGCTTCTCACGCTGTATGAATTATCTGTTGAACATCTGTCTCCCCAAATATATTAGGAACTCCATAGAGAGGGTGGAGGAGGGATCTTGTTCAGTGCTACATCCCCACTTACATGCCCAATCAGCATTTGTCAAAAGAATAAAATCTTGAGGGGGCGGGCAACATGGCGGCGAGGAGACGCTGCGAGTAAGATCTCCCATTAAAAAAAGTTAATAGGGAGGAAAAGCGGCAGGTCCCAGTGAGAAGTGGGACAGGGAACATAAACGGACGACTCCAGCAAACTACCCGAAGAAGAAAGTGGCCATAAGAGAGGACCAGAAGGGAGGGAAGCGCAGAACCCTGCTCCCCTCCCCCGCCCACAGAGTCGGCACTCTCCAACCAGCAGAGAGGAGGAAAACAACAAACTAAAACAACCAACAAGAACAAACTACGCAGCGAGTGGGACTGTGAGTGGAAAGGAACTATTGCAGCCACCACACCCCGTGAACGGGAGCTGTGGAGAACCCTGCAGGATTCGCTGCGGCGGTGAGCGAACGGCTCCGGTCCCCGCGCCTGCAACCTAGGCTTGCGGGGAGACACGCAGAGGCCCTCACTGGGGTGAAAGTCCCTCACTGAGTAAGCAGGAACCAGGTGCCCAGGCACGGTGCGGGGTGCAAAAGGTGCCATTCCCGTGCCACTGAACTGGGCTACAGCCCACGTCCTGGACCTGAGGGATTTGGAACTGAGACCTGGGGCACGAAATTCGGGGCGTGGGTTCTCCACGACGGTGGGGCACAAGGCAGACACAGCACCCCAAAGCCGTTGAGGTTTACCCTACCATTCCCGCTCTGTTCCCTGTCCCACGGTGTTGGGGGAGGCGAAAAACAGCCCCCCCAAGGACAATAGGAGAGATCTCTGGCGCCACCTAGCGACCAGGGAAAAAAAAGTCACTAACACCCCATAGAACAGGGAAATTTCTTAAGACTGCTTGAAAAGGGCAGAAGGCTCCCGGAGGAGACAGTGGCCAGCTGGGAAGTTAACCCACGCCAGGCCCCTTCCGACCAGCAGTCTGAGCCCACAGAGAGAACAGGCACCCAAGGCCGGGGCAGACTGGGCGCGCAGAAGAGTGTGCCTGAGACCGGAAGCGCAGGGACTGAGTCCCGCGTCGCCATTTTTGAACAGGGACATTTCTTCAGTAAAGATTGCCTGAAACCAGCAGAAAGCTACCTCAGAAGCCAGAGATGGCTCCTAGAGGAGCCAGAGGGGAGCGGAGAAGTTCACCCAAGATGCCGGCCACTCCGAGCAACACAGTGTCCCAATGCATACGACAAATTAGAAAACAGACAGTAGGGAGTAGAAGAACTACACGCAACCTAACAACTCCTCAGGAAAAAAGCACACCACAAAAAGAAAACCACCCTCCAGATTACAACGACAGTAACTTGGAAGAACTTCTGAGACTTCCAGAAAGAGAATTTAAAATTGCTGTGATTAAAAAACTGACGGAAGTCATAAAGGAAAACAATGATATGAGAAAAATAATCAACGATCAGAAGAATGAAATTGAGTCCGTAAAGAGGGAAGCAAAAGAAACGCAGGAGATCAAAGAATTAATGGAGGAACTAAAGAACTCTGGGAAAAGCAATGAAAGCAGAATAGATGAAATGGAAGAACGAATAAGTACTCTTGAAGACACAGAAATAAAAAGAACCAAAACAGAAAAGGAAAGAGAAGTACAAAGGAAAAAGAACGAAGAAAGACTTCGGGAACTATCTGACTCCATGAGGAAAGGAAATATAAGAGTTACAGGAATTCCAGAAGGAGAGGAGAGAGATGTAGGAACAGAGAAAATATTCCAGGAGATAATTGAACTTCCCAAATGTGAAGAAGGAGCTGAAAATTGATATACAAGAAGCAAGAAGAACACCAAACTTCCATGACGAAAAGAAAAATACAGCAAGACACATAATAGTAAAGTTCCCAAGAATCCAGGACAAGGAAAAAATAATGAAGCTGGCAAGAGGGAAGAAACAGATAACATTCAAAGGAAAACCAATCAGGCTGACATCGGACTTCTCTGAAGAAACACTACGGGCAAGGAGAGAGTGGAGGGACATAGTCAACAGACTCCAAGAAAACATATGCTAACCAAGAATACTCTATCCCGCAAAGCTCTCCTTCCTCTATGAAGAAAGAATAAGGACCTTCCCAGACAAACAGAAACTCTGGAATTTCATTACAACTAAACCCCCACTCCAAAAAATACTACAAGGAATCCTAAAGCCAGAACCTCAGAGGGACGAATAACAACGAAAGAAGGCCAAAAAAAAAAAAAAAGTTATTAAAAGAATAAATAAATAAAATCAAAGGAAAGACAAACACAATGGCAAATACAGATGCTAACATATCAATATTAACTCTAAATGTAAATGGACTAAAATCTTCAATAAAAAGACACAGAGTTGCAGCCTGGATTAAGAAACAAAACCCAACCTTTTGCTGTCTCCAGGAAACACATTTAGCTACAAAAGATAAAAATAGGCTCAAAGTTAAAGAATGGAAAACAATCCTACAAGCAAATGGACCAAAAAAGAAAGCAGGAACAGCTATACTTATATCAGATAAAACAGACTTCAAACTCAAAAAAATAAAAAGAGACCCCAATGGTCATTACATTATGATCAAGGGTACAATACTTCAAGAAGAAATAACACTCATTAACATATACTCACCAAACGAAGGAGCACCAAAATATATCAGACAACTGTTGTCCTCTCTGAAAACAGACATCAGAGAAAACACATACGTAGTGGGAGACTTCAACACACCACTATCAACAATGGATAGATCAACAAGACAAAAAATAAGTAAAGAAACTAAAGCTCTAAATAAGGACCTAGAGCATTTGGGCTTAACAGACATCTATAGAACACTAAACCCCAAAAAAACAGAGCACACATTTTTCTCAAGTGCACACGGATCATTCTCCAGGATCAATCACATACTGGGGCACAAGACAAACATCAACAGATACACAAAGATTGAAATCATACCAACCATCTTTTCTGACCATGAAGGCATCAAACTAGAAATAAACCATAAAAGGAAGGCAAGGAACTTTCCTACCTCATGGAGATTAAAAACCACACTACTGGAAGACCACTGGACTAATGAGGAGATCAAAGAAAAAATTAAAAAATTCTTTGAATTGAATGACAAGGAGGACACCAATATCCTAAAAGTATGGGATACAGCAAAAGCAGTAATAAGAGGAAAATATATAGCAATAGAAGCTCACATCAAGAAACAAGAAAGAACTCAAAGAAACAACCTAATCTCAAAGCTCAAAGATCTAGAAAAAGAACAACAAAAAAACCCCAAAACCAGTAGAAGAAAAGAAATAATAAAAACCAAAGCAGAAATAAATGAAATTGAAACTAAAAATACAATCCAAAAGATCAATGAAACCAAGAGCTGGTTCTTTGAAAAAATCAATAAAATAGACAAACCCCTAGCCAGGCTCACAAAGGAAAAAAGGGAGAAAGCACAAATAAACAGGATCACAAATGAAAGAGGGGAAATCACAACGGACACAGCAGAAATCAAAAGAATAATCAGTAACTACTATGAACAGTTATATGGAAACAAGTTCAACAATCTAGAGGAGATGGACAAATTCCTACAACTCTACAATCACCCAAAGCTAGATAAAGAAGAAATAGAACACCTAAACAGACCAATTACAAGCAGCGAAATTGAAATGGTAATCAAAAACCTCCCCCAAAACAAAAGCCCAGGACCTGATGGATTTACAAATGAATTCTACCAAACATTCAGAGACGAATTAGTGCCTATCCTTCACAAACTCTTCCAAAAAATTGAGAAGGAAGGGACAATACCAAACACGTTCTATGAAGCCAACATTACACTAATACCAAAACCGAACAAGGGCAACACAAAAAAGGAAAACTACAGGCCAATCTCCCTAATGAACACTGATGCAAAAATCCTCAATAAAATTTTAGCTATCAGAATCCAACAATGTATCCATAAGATAATTCACCACAACCAAGTAGGATTCATTCCAGGGACACAAGGATGGTTTAACATCCGAAAATCAATCAATGTTATCCAACATATCAACAAAAAGAAATATAAAAACCATATGATAATATCAACAGATGCTGAGAAACCTTTCGACAAAGTGCAACACCCATTCATGATAAAAGCCCTTGAAATTCTTGGGATACAAGGAACATACCTCAACATCATAAAGGCCATCTATGACAAGCCAACAGCCAGTATCATTCTCAATGGTGAAAAGCTGAAAGCAATTCCATTAAGATCTGGAACAAGACAAGGATGTCCACTCTCACCACTGCTTTTCAATATAATACTGGAAGTCCTAGCCAGAGCAATAAGACAAGAGAAAGACATCCAAGGAATCCAAATAGGAAAAGAAGAAGTCAAACTATCACTATTTGCAGATGATATGATAATATACGTAGAGAACCCCAAAAACTCCACAGAAAAACTAATTCAACTAATCAATCAGTTCAGTAAAGTGGCAGGATACAAAATCAACACGCAAAAGTCAGTAGCCTTCCCATAAACAAACAAAAAATCGGAAGAAGAAGAAATCAAAAAAACCATCCCTTTTATTATTGAAACAAAAAAAATCAAATATTTGGGAATAAATCTAACAAAAGAGGTAAAGGACCTATACAAAGAAAACTATAAAACACTGTTAAAAGAAATAGAAGAAGACACAAAGAAATGGAAAGACATCCCCTGCTCATGGATTGGCAGAATAAACATTATTAAAATGGCCATCCTACCAAAAGCAATCTACAGATTCAATGCTATTCCAATCAATATTTCAATGTCATTCTTCAAAGAAATAGAACAATTATTGATGAAATTCATATGGAATCACCAAGAACCCCAAATAGCCAAAGCTCTCCTGAAAAAAAAAGAAGGGAATGGAGGCATCACACTCCCAGACTTCAAACTATACTACAAAGCCATAATCATCAAAACGGCATGGTATTGGAACAAGAACAGACACACAGACCAATGGAATCAAATACAAAATCCAGAAATAAACCCACAGATTTATGGTCAACTAATCTTTGACAAAGGAGCAAAGACTATGCATTGGAGCAAAGAAAGTTTGTTCAATAAATGGTGCTGGGAAAACTGGGTCGCTACATGCAAAAGAATAAAGCTTGACCACTACCTCACACCATACACGAAAATCAACTCAAAATGGATTAAAGAACTAGACATAAGACCTGAAACCATAAAATATATAGAAGGAAATATAGGCGAAACACTACGTGATTTGCACATCAAAGACATCTTTACAGACACATCACCCAAAGCAGTGATAGTGAAGGCAAAGATAAACAGCTGGGACTACATCAAATTAAAGAGCTTCTGCACAGCAAAAGAGACAATAACAAAAACAAAGAGAAACCCCACCGACTGGGAGAAGATTTTTGCACACAACACTAATGATAAAGGACTGATCACAAAAATCTGCAAAGAGCTGATGAGACTCAACAACAACAAAGAAAATAATCCAGTCAAAAAATGGGCAGAAGAGCTAAAAAGAAACTTCTCTGAAGAGGAAATGCAAATGGCCAACAGGCATATGAAAAAATGTTCAACATCACTTGCCATCAGGGAAATGCAAATCAAAACTACCATGAGATACCATCTTACACCAGTGAGAATGGCACATATTAAAAAAACTAGCAACAACAAATGCTGGCGAGGGTGTGGAGAAAAAGGAACTCTTCTGCACTGTTGGTGGGAGTGCAAACTGGTCCAACCGAGGTGGAGAGCTGTGTGGAGATTTCTGGACCTACTAAACATAGAGCTTCCATATGATCCAGCAATTCCACTCCTAGGTATTTACCCAAAGGACACAGAAACATCAATTCCAAAGAACACCTGCACCCCTATGTTTATAGCAGCACTGTTTACAATAGCTAAGCTTTGGAAACAACCCAAATGCCCAAAAACAGATGACTGGATCAAGAAGATGTGGTACATATATACCATGGAATATTACTCAGCATTCAAAAAAGATAAACATATGCAATTTGCAGCAACATGGATGGCGCTGGAAGGGATCATGCTCAGCGAAATAAGCCAAAAAGAAAAAGAAAAATACCGGATGGTCTCACTCATAGCAGGAATCTAGAAAAAACAAAAAAAAAACTACCAGGAGATACCATCTTACACCAGTGAGAATGGCACATATTAAAAAAACTAGCAACAACAAATGTTGGCGAGGGTGTGGAGAAAAAGGAACTCTTCTGCACTGTTGGTGGGAGTGCAAACTGGTCCAACCACTATGGAGAGCTGGGTGGAGATTTCTGGACCTACTAAACATAGAGCTTCCATATGATCCAGCAATTCCACTCCTAGGTATTTACCCAAAGGACACAGAAACATCAATTCCAAAGAACACCTGCACCCCTATGTTTATAGCAGCACTGTTTACAATAGCTAAGCTTTGGAAACAACCCAAATGCCCAAAAATAGATGACTGGATCAAGAAGATGTGGTACATATACACCATGGAATATTACTCAGCATTCAAAAAAGATAAGCACATGCAATTTGCAGCAACATGGATGGTGCTGGAAGGGATCATGCTCAGCGAAATAAGCCGAAAAGAAAAAGAAAAATACCGGATGGTCTCACTCATAGCAGGAATCTAGAAAACTTAAACAAGGGACCAAGAAAATGAATAACTATAAGAAAGTGAAAATCAGAATCAACAAAAAACTATGAAACAGAGACACTTTTGGGGGGGTGGGGGGCAGGAGGGGAGAGATTGGTATCAGAAAGGGGGGGTTGCAATTGTATGGAGAATATAAAAATAAAATTTATTATTTAAAAAAAAAAGAATAAAATCTTGTACCAAATATATATCCATATTCATATACAAATATACTCAACACAACCAGTCTTTTAATTTTCTTTAGCTTAACACAAGTTAACCTGAAGACTTGATGTGGGGGCCTCCCTGTTGGCACAGGGGTTAAAGCCAAGCCAGCACTATCAAGCCAGCCATTGCAGCTTGAGTTCAATCCCTGGCCAGCCAGGCAGCTACCCACATGGCACAGCAGACTTCTCCTGTCTCGCCTGCTGCTCCCCTCGGCGTATTTCAGTAGATCTGCCTGTTCTGCTCCCCACTCTGTCTCTGGTGAATCCTCTCACCCCCCACACCTCTGGCTTATACCCCAGTTCTTGTATGCATAAATAAATAAATCTTAAAAAAAAAAAAAAAAGGGCCTCCCCGGTGGCGCAGCGGTTGAGCGCTGGCTTGAGAAGCTGCCCGCGGCCTCTGCAGCTCCGGTTTGATCCCCGGCTGCTCCCCGGCCACCGGAGGAGGGTCCCACATGGCGCGCAGACCTCTCCTGCCTCCCGCTGCTCCCCTCAGCAGTGTGCTTCGGTCCTTCTGCCTGCTCTGCTCTCCGCTGTGGCTCTGGTGAAATCGCTCACCCTCCCGCACTTCTGACTGTACCCAGTGCTTGCATAAATAAATAAATAAATAAATCTTTAAAAAAAAAAAAAAAAAACCAAGATGTGCAAGAATTGTTTCTAATACATTTTCTACTTCTCTCCTTGCTCTGTTGCTGGCCTAATGCAATCTCATTCTGCAGCCTTTGCTCACTGTGGAATAGACCTGCTATCCCTGACGCCCATCTATGAATTCTCATTTGAAAGTGTCTTCCTTATAGTACCCAACAGCTGAATTAGCAATTTTCTTGGCTCTATAAAGCCTAAACTCTCTCTTTCCTATAAAACAACAACTAATAGCTAAGGTTCTTTTTCCCTTCTTACCAATCTTTATTTTAGCTTCTTCATAAAATTAGACCTTTTTATTTTTTTTAATGCTGTTATTCCTAATAATAACCCCCTACCTAACATTCTCCTTAATATCTTTCAGAGTATACAAAATGGGCCTTTCAAGCTCCCATACTAGGTCAACATACTATCCTCTTCCAGAAAGTCATATCCTGGAATATTTTATCTTTACGTTACTCTGGCCATGTCAGACAAAAAGTTCACATCTTTACGTGCCTGAAGAACAAGTTAATTTTTTTCTTTTTAAAATCACAATCTCAACTTGAACCTTTCCATACTGATATTAATGATATTTAATGGCAGGAATTCTTAACTCAAGATCACTGACAGTATTGTTGGTTTTGCAACATCTAAACTCATTAAATGTTTGCTTTGTGCTACCACAACTTTCAGAAGATTCTCAAAAGAGTCCATAACGAAAGAAAGAGGCTAAAATTACACTTCATAACTGTTAGCCTATAAAATGACAATGACCCCGAAAAACCAAGAAATAACCAAATAAAAGTCACCTACTTTGTGCATTGTAATTGGAGGTTTTGGGTACCTTCCTTTGGGCTTCTGGGTCTCCTTCTGCCATATTCACCAACCACACCATTGTTGCTGTTGAGAGAGACAAGAGTCCAGGTAAAGCACTAGAAACAGAAGTACATGGAGAGACAGGAGGCCATTATCTCTCTATGCCAATCTTCTTGCTTGAAGAATGTGTAACAATGAAAAGTAAAAACAGGGGCCTCCCTGGTGGCGCAAGGGATTAAGTCTCAGCACTATGAAGCTATCTGCAGCCACTGCAGCATGGGTTTGATCCCGGGCCAGGCAGTTAACCCACATGGTGCAGCAGACCCCTCCTGTTTCACCCACAGCTCCCCTCAGCAGTGTATTTTAAAAGATCTGCCTGTTCTGCTCCCCACTCTGTCTCTGGTGAATCCTTTCACCCTGCTTCCCCCAGCACCTCTGTTCTACACCTCAGTTTTTGTATGCATAAATAAAAATTAAAAAAAATAAATACAAGGCATAAGAAACATAAAAAACAATAAAGACTATAGTCAGCTGGCCTTTTCTATGTGCCTTTAAAAAATACAGATATCAAAATATCTATATAGATCTCTGTATACACGTCTGTTACATTTAATTAAGAAGCAAATATGACCACTTCAAAACGGTGCTTCTCTTATACATTGCAGGTAGATTGCAAAACCTTATAGTTCCTACTGAGAGGAATATGATAACACCTAAGAAAACTACATGTGCATTAACCCTTCAACCCAGAAATAGCATTTTTGGGAAATGGTACAGGATACAATACTACAAAGATGCATATAAACATGAGCCATTCAGGTTACCAAAGGTTCACAGCAACCCAAGTCCAATCTAGTCAAAGTAAGCAATTTCAAACAAAACAGTTGGCGTCTATGTCTCCATAGCTTTTTATCACAGATTTTAAAATAATATCCATGTTCCTAATACTCTTAGTTTTCTTGAATAATTTATGAATGAAATATATAATAAAAAACTGTACAGTAGCCCCACTTACTCACCATGGCTTTGTAATTTTGAGGTTAAACAAGTTTCACTATAGACAACCCAACCAATCTAAGTCAACATAAGTCAGGCTGGTTATTTAAATCCAAAGAAGAGAAACAGAAAAGGGAACACCATGTACATGTTTATGGATCTGCGCAGTACCATAATAATGACCATTATATGTGTTTGCATTCCTAAATATTCTAACTTAATATTCAAAAATACTTACAGGAGTAAATGAGAGCTGGAAATAGAGTTTCATTTCTCTCCTGAGCTGTTTCAACCAGCATACGGAGTGGGCCTTTTGGACACAAAACAGCCACTAAATCTAGAAAGATAAAAATAGAAAAGACATCCAAAACATGTATTGGCTATACCTATAAATGGGTGTGTTAGGGAGGAATTAACCAATGGAAAGATTTAATTTTCTTTTTCCCAGAAAGGCGAGTGAATATAAAATAAGTGGGAGGAGAAATGTGGGAGCAAAACCACCTAAACAAAATCACAGAGAATATGTGTATAAGTTTCCTTTTAGCTCTACTATTTTGATTAGTTTACAGTGTATTATTACTGGATTCTTGGAATAAGTCTTCCCAGTTTAAAGAAAAGAGGCAGGGACAATGACAAGAGAGAACAATTCTAAAGCAGCTGTCAATTTCCAATAAGCAGAACCAAGACAAGTTATTTCCAAAGAAATCATATCTGAGCCATAAACAGAAGCTTTATAATGAGAGAAATTTAAGAAAATATTTGACTGAACTTTGCAAAATATGAGAAGCATATAAGAGATTCCCTCCTCTTTCCAAAAAGTGTATGTACTACTTAGAGATACTTGAAATACAAAGGCAGTAAATTGAAAACAGTACAAAATAACAAATATTTGCAAGAAAAAGTTTAGCATTTTTTAGTCCTTTGTCAAAAGCACTAATGTTCAGGTGTCAGAGCACATATGGTGCTGAAAGTGGTTTATTTAACAAAAACAGCAACTCAGAGAGGAAGCAGCATATCTTCTAAATGATTTTTAATTCTACCACCATCTCCTTCATTCAACTGCAATTTTTCTTACATTTTCTGTGTCATAAAAATTTAGACTGTGGAAATACAGAAAACAATTTTAAACATTTAAAAACAAACAGGTAGGGGCCTCCCCGGTGGCACAGGCTCAATGAGCACAGTGCTGTGAAGCTGTCCGCAGCCTTTACAGTGCGGGTTTGATTCCCGGCCAGCCAGGGAGATACCCACATGGCACAGACCTCTCCTGTCTCGCCCGCTGCTCCCCTCAGCAGTGTTTTGGGTCGCCTGCCTCCTCTGCTCCCTGCTCTGTCTGGTGAATCCTCTCACCCTCCCGTGCCTCTGGCCTGTACCCTAGTTCTTGTGTAAATAAATAAATCTTTAAAATAAAAAATAAACAGGTAAAGCTAGAATGGTAAAGGAAGACTTGATGGCTTGGGCTGACATTATCATCACTCAGCTGCCTGTAAGCGGTTATGTCTCCTCCTTCACTACTAGTGGTGCTAATGTAATAAAACACACACACACTCTCTCTCTAAGAAACCTCTACTGTCAATGCTTGCACTTCAATTTGTTTTGGATGAGGAAAGGGAAATTTGCCAAGCTTTTAAATGAGATTTTCAACCTGTTTGAAACTGCCATGTCCTGTACCTAGCTATCTTGGTTTTATAATAGCTCTTATATAATTACTGAATGATAAACTCCCTTATTTTTAGAGTAAATAAAGAGAATTAAATTTTGAGGGGAAATTTTCCTAACAATCTTCATGACAAATTAAAATATCTTGAGACTCTGTAAAACGAGTTGAGAGTCCCTATGTTAAATACGGACATAAAAGACTTACTTTAATGGAACTTAAAGATCTATGAAAATAATCATTTATATTATATATGGGGAAAAAATAAGGTTGATGGGAGGAAAAGTAATGCAGAAGAATGCTGAACTTGGGATTCAGATTCCAGATCTAACAATGTAAGCTTGGGCAAATAGTTTACCAACATAAGCTTCAGGTTTCTCAGTAGTAAAAGAGCGAGAACTGGGGCCTCCCCTGGTGGCGCAGTGGGTTGCGAGGCTGCCTGCAGCCTCTGCAGCGCCGGTTTGATCCTCGGCCTGCCGGGCAGGGTCCCACATGGTGCGCAGACCTCTCCTGCCACGCCCACTGCTCCCCTCAGCAGTGTACTTCGTCACTCTGCCTGTTCTACTCCCCGCTCTGGTGCTGGTGAATTCTCTCACCCTCCCGCACCTCTGACTGTACCCAGTGCTTGTATAAATAAATAAATCTTTAAAAAAAATAAAATTAAATTAAAAAATTAAAAAACAAATGAAAACAGCAACATTTACTGTTCTAGGTGTATTACACATGTTGTTTAATTTAATCTTTACAATAACTAAGACTTGGATGCAAGCAGTCTGTCTCTAGAACTGGTGTTCTTTCATTTTCTTTTAATGTCAAAGTAGAATCACCCTCCATTACAATTCACCCCTAATGCTTAACTGATGACAGAAATATGCCATGTTTCATTTAAATTTAACATGTGTGTGTCACAGTAGTGCTCTATGAAGCCTGTACTCTGAGTCTAATAAGGGAGGTAAAAGTTTCACTACCTTGCTTAACAGTCCAGCATTATGTATTTTATTGTATTTTTCTATATCCAAATGGGCAGATTTATTATAAAAAAAGGAAAGTAAAGGACGCTTGCATAGGTACAAGTGGGCAAAAAGAAGTACCTCTAAAAGGGACAGATTTGCTAAAAGAGATGCCTGCATAGACACAGGCAGACTTCCTGGGACGAGAACCCGGGCAGCACTGTGTATTTTCAAAATGAGGAGGTCATCTCTGACAATGTCTGGAACTTTAAAAAGCATAAAGTGAGGCTTCTATTGTGGCTTTAGTATGTAGAGACATACATAACCTTGACTTATTTTTTGACCATCTGTGAGACAAAAGATTCTCAGTTATTTTCCTCAAGAGGGAAACCTTGGATAAGAAATTGCAATTGCCATCATTGGTGGCTAGACCAAGGAAAATGAAGCTTAAAGAGCCTGAATCACTTTATGACTTAAGGTTATCAGTAGCAGGAATGGGATATGCATCTAAGTTTCTGACCAGAAGTGGGTAGGTCAGTGGATCATTCCACTAACCCATAACGAACTCAAACTAGAGGCAGTAATAAAACATTTTTAGAATACTTAACCTCAAAAACTTTGAGATCTTCACATGAAAAAGATACTACAGGTAATTATTTGCTGAAGAGCTATAAGACACAACTGTTATGTTCCTAAGTCAAGAAAATTGGAAGAGGAAGGAAAACACACCAGTGAGGTATTTCTGTGATGGACAAAATGTCAGTCTTGGGTTTTACCATAAACTGAAATCACAGCCAGGATGAGCCACGCAGTCCACTCTGGGAGGTACTTGATAAACACCAGGGCCATGAGGGCACTGATCATAATGAGATAGGCCTGCTGGAGTCGCAGGGGACCTTTCCAGTGGATAGCAATCATTCCCACCACACCGAAGTTCCAGATCAGGAATGCAACAGTAATGTAGTCCATGGCAACATTATAGGTTTTAAATACTTCCCTGAAAAAAATTAAACAGAGATCCAAACAGATTTATGAACAATCATTTTCATCAAAATATTCTGTTTCCCAACCATTAGATATTTTTTTATCTTCTATCAACTGTTCTGCTTCAGTTTTCTTTAAATTAATTCACTTTTCCCTTAAGTTGAGCTTATTTTAACAAAAAACTGTGTAATTCATATAAAAGGGAAACCAGTAAAATAGGTCATACCTGTTTAAAAAAAGGACAAGAATGAAGAAAAGTCATATGCCCCTAAAATGCCAAGTATGGTATACTACACTTTGGAAAACCCTAGTTTAAAATATTTCAAATTGGAGAAAATTAAACACACACAATAAAATTTTAGCAGGACACATGACTTAATTTTCACGAAGTAAAGTCAGTGCAGTCATTAAAAGATATACATGTATAGGGCCTCCCCGGTGGTGCAGCGGTTGAGCATTGGGTTGCGAAGCTGCCCGCAGCCTCTGCGGTGCCAGTTCGATCCCCGACTGCTCCCCGGCAACCAGAGGAGGGTCCCACATGGTGCACAGACTTCTCCTGCCGCCTGCTGCTCCCCTCAGCAGTGTACTTCAGTCCTTCTGCCTGCTCTGCTCCCCGCTCTGGCTCTGGTGAATTCTCTCGCCCTCCCGCGCTTCTGACTGTACCCAGTGCTTGTATAAATAAATAAATAAATCTTAAAAAAAAAAAAAAAAGACACATATATACTTTTTACTCACACATACAGAATATAGGCATGACATGTTGCTTGGGGAAACAAAAAGATCTCATTCATGTGTGTGAGAAGAGAGCAAGAGATTGATATATACTAATTCCTGCAAAGATGACAGAACTTAAATCTTTAGATAATGCACTTCTGGTTATTTTCACTTCTGATTATATCCACTTCTGGTTATTCTCATGCAACTTTTTAAAACTGAATTTTAACATCTTTAAACTGAGGAAAATACTATTTTTTATGGGATACAGGGGCTAGTCAGAAAGATGAGTTCCCATTTATTTTTAATTCCCTAGTTCTGGGCCTCCCTGGTGGCACAGGGGTTAAGTCTTGTGCTATCAAGCTACTGCCAGACACTGCAACATGAGTTCAACCCAGGTCAGGGAGCTAATCCACATGGTGCAGCAGACCTCTCCTGTCTCACAAGATGCTCCCCTCAGCAGTGTACTTCAGTAGATCCGCCTCTTCTGCTCCCAAACTCTGTCTTTGGTGAATCCTCTCACTCCCTGCACCTCTGGCCTATACCCTGTTCTTGTACGCAAATAAAAATAAATCTTTAAAAAAATAATAAATTCCCAGTCCTTATGGTTTCCTCTAGCTCTTTTATGCTTTTCCCTTCATATTTAAATTTTTAATCCACTTGGAATTTGTCCTGGCATAGATATAAGAAATCCAAACTTTTCCCCAGATGACTGATCAATTATCCCACACCCATTATTAAGTAATCCACCTATTGCCTACTGATCCTATATTAGCTTTATTTAAAAAAAAAAGTATTTATTTATGCATACAAGAATTATTTATTTATGCACACAAGAACTGGGGTAAAGGCCAGAGGTGTGGGAGGAGAGAGGACTCATCAGAGTGGAGAGTAGAAACTTTACTTATTTTTCCAAATAAACTTTAAAATCATCCTGCCCGGATTAAAAATAAATTGTTTATATTTTTATTGAGTTTATATTAAATTTTTATTTTTATTTTTTTTACTTTTTAAAAGATTTATTTATTTATACAAGAACCGGGGTACAGGTCAGAAGCGCAGGAGGGTGAGAAAATTCACCAGAGCCAGAGTGGGGAGCAGAGCAGGCAGACGGACAGAAAACACTGCTGAGGGGAGCAGTGGGCAAGGCAGGAGAGGTCTGCCATGCTATGTGGGGTTCTCCCTGGCTGGTGGGGAATCGAACTGGCGCTGCAGAGGCTGCAGACAGCTTCACAGAGTGGCAATCAACCACTGCGCCACCGGGGAGGCCCTATATTAAATTTTTAAATAAACTTAAAACAGTATTGATATTTTTATGATACTAAGATTTTCCATGGAAGCTGGTATAACTTTCCATGCTGGTATAATTTGTTTAAAAGTCTTCTCGTCATGCCCTTCATGGGCATTAAAATTTCTTAATAACAAATCTTACACAATTTTTGTTTGATCCAAGATATTTTATATTTCTTACTGTTATCAAATATAGGGTTTTGCCCCTTTTTTATGTTTCCTCACCACATGAAGGCTTCTGATTTGTGTGTGTTTTGTATCCAACTGCTTTGCCAAATTTACTCGTATTGTTTCTTAGCTATTTTCTGAAACCAAATATTCAATTTATGTTCAAATTGAACCTTCTTTTCCAAACTGTAGAATTCTTATTCATTTTTCTCTTTTGGGCTCACCAGTTCCTCCAGAGCAATGTTAAGACTACAGTAGTGGGGCCTCCCAGGTGGTGCAAGGGGTTAAGAAGCAAACTATGACGCTATCGGCAGCCACTGCAGCACATGTTAGATCCCTGGCCAGGGAGGTGACCCACATGGCGCAGCAGACTTCTCCTGTCTTGCCCACTGCTCCCCTCAGCAGTGTATTTCAGTCAGTCTGTCTGTTCTGTTCTCCACTCTGTCTCTGATGAATCCTCTCACCCCCACACCTTTGGCCTGCACCCCAGTTCTTGCATAAATAAATCTTAAGAAAAAAAAAAAAAGACTACAGTAGTAATAGAAGTTAATTCCTGACAGTTACAGACATGCTCCTAGAGTTTCCCTGTTAAGATGACACTGGCTGGGGGCCTCCTGGTGGCACAATGGGTTAAGACGCAACCTACGAAGCTTTCCGCAGCCTCTGCAGCATGAGTTTGATCCCCTGGCTGTTGAGGGACCTCAACAGCAGCAGACCTCTCCTGGCTCGCCTGCTGCTTGCCTCAGCAGTGTACTTTAGTCAATCTGCCTGTTCTGTTCCCCATCCTGTCTTTGGTGAATCCTCTCACCCTCCTGTACATTTGGCCTGTACCTCAGTTCTTGTATGCATAAATAAATAAACCTTTAAAAAAAAAAAAATGATAGTGGCTGGGGCCTCCCTGGTGGCTCAGGCGGTTGTGCGCAGCGCTATGAAGCTGTCCACAGCCTCTGCAGCACAGATTCGATCCTGCTGGCCAGGGAGATTCCCACATGGCGCGGCAGAACTCTCCTGTCCTGCCCGCTGCTTCCCTCAGCAGTGTGTTTCAGTGAATCTGCCTGTTCTGTTCCCTGCTCTGTCTCTGGTGAATCCTCTCATCCTCCCACACATCTGGCCTATACCCCAGTTCTTGTATACATGAATAAACAAATCTTTAAAAAAAAACAGATGATACTGGCTGTTAGAGTAAAAGTCATACATTTTTATCATGTTTGAGAAGTAACCATATCATGTTTGAGAAACAGCCATCTATTTATTTCACAATGAAATCTGATCAAATACAAGTGCTGAATTTTATGAAATTCCTCTGAGCATGTTCACAGAGATGAATTATCTCATAATGTGGTGACTTACACTGAAATTTCCTAATAATGAACAAGTTTTCCATTCTATAAACAAAACCCACTTGGTCATAATGTATTATTTCTTTAATGTGTTGCTGAATTATGTTTTTTTTTTTTGAAAGATTTATTTTATTTTATGTATACAAGAGCCAAGGCACAGGCCAGAGGTATCAGGGGTGAGAGGATTCACCAGAGACAGAGTGGGGGAAAAGAACAGGCAGACTGACCAAAGTACACTAGTGAGAGGAGCAGTGGGCAAGTCAGAAGAGGTCTGCTGTGCCATGTGGGTTGCTCCCTGGCCAGCCAGGGAATCAAACTTGTGCTGCAGAGGCTGTGGACAGCTTCATAGGTTGTGTCTTAATCCCTTGTGCCACCCGGGAGGCCCTGAATTATGTTTGTTAATACTGTTATTCTTTTGGCATCAATATATAAAATTGTGCTACAGTTGTTTCTTGATAATTTACAGAGTTTTGTTATCAGTGCTATCATGGCTTCATAAAACAAATCTGGAAGCTTTTCTTCTCTACATTAGGGCCTCCCCAGTGGCGCAGCGGTTGAGCGCTGGGTTGCAAAGCTGCCCACAGCCTCCGCGGCGCCGGTTCAATCCCCAGCTGCTCCCCGGCCACCGGGCGAGGGTCCCACATGGCGCGCAGACCTCTCCTGCCGCCCGCTGCTCCCCTCAGCAGTGTACTTCGGTCCTTCTGCCTGCTCTGCTCCCCGCTCTGGTGAATTCTCTCACCCTCCCGTGCTTCTGACTGTACCCAGTGCTTGTATAAATAAATAAATAAATAAATAAATAATTTTTTTGATAAATAAATAAATAAATAGTATTGCTAACTTGTTAAAGGTTTAACAGAAATTCCCTATGAAAACATTTGGGCCTGGCACTGCCATGGTTGGTGTTGCTATGGTTGGCATTGCTATGGTTGGCATTGCTATGGAAGGGAGATGGGAACCTCTTCAGTAACTTATTTTTTCTTTACTTACATTATCTATTGCTTTGTTGGTCAATTTTAGTATTGACTTTTTCCTAAAAAATTATCCATTTTATATAAATGCTGACATTTCTTTCTTTTATTCTGTGGTTATTCCTCAACCTTTTATCAAAGAATTAATTATTTGATTTGTTTATTGCATCTAATCCTAATTTAAGAGCAAAGGGATGGTTTACAAACTGTTATTCTACTACTAGGCCTGAGAGAAACACCAGGCTGGCAAATCTCTGAGTGTCTATTCTCTTCAACACAGAAGCTCCAACTTTTTCTGTTTTATGTGAAGTTTTCATGCAAGATTTCATTTGAAAAAAGACCCATTGATGAAATAAAGCTTGAAAATTAGTAATTCACGTATATATACATTCTTGAAATCCTTTTTTAACATTCTGATTCAGAAGTTACTAGAAGTACAGATTAATAAAATATTATTCACTAAAAGTTTAGTAAACTCTTTTCTGAAAAGCCTTAGAATTAACTATTGTAAGTTTTTTTCAGTTCTACTTACCATAAACAAGAATCAACAAAACAATATCCCTATTGATAATATTAACTTGTCTTATATATACCAAGTATGACCTATATATGGAAACAATTATAATTTGAGTAATTTATCAACAGAGTATATGGCTTTACATGACAATTACACAGCCTAGAGAGACAATTTCTGAAAAAGAAAAATTATTTTGCCACTTACCCCAAGTAAATGAATGAGAAAAAGAACAGCAACAACAGAGATGAAATAATTAGCCAGCCATGGATGACCTGAAAAACATAGGATTTCAATATAATGAGAAGATTCTACAATCCTAAAAAAATTTATGAATTTCTTCCCTCAAAATACTATTCTATGTATGTTTCTGTATATTGTTTTCAAATGGCAGAACGTAAGTGGTTTGGGGATCAATGTATACTTACATAGAACTTTTTAGTGCAGAACTACTCATAATATGAAATATAAATTTCAGAAAAACAAAGATTCTTATTCCTTTAGAAACAGAATTTTGAAAAAGAAAATACATTCTAAAATACTAAATTATCAACAGAGTTAACAGCTGACATTTAAACTTTAATAAACACCACTATCAATGGAGAAATTTTGAATAAATTAATAAACTGAGGGGTCTCCCTGGTGGCCTGGAGGTTAAATCTCAGCACCACCCCCTCAAAGGTCCACCAAGACAGCCTGAGTTCGATCTCCAGCCGGGGAGCTAACCCACATGGCACAGCAGATCTCTCCTGTCTCTCCCACTGTGCATTAGTGTATTTCAGTAGATCCGTCTCTTCTGCTCCCCACTCTGTCTCTGGTGAATCCTCTCAACACCCATACCTCTGACCTGCATCCCAGTTCTTCTATGCAAACATAAATAAATGAAATCTTAAAAAAATAAACTGAATAAAATGGTTGATAAAATTCAATAAAACTGAAAATCAGATATTCAGAGTTAAGTGACCCCTGTATACAAACATTAAGAATACAAAAAGGGGCCTCCCTGGTGGTGCAAGGGGTTAAGCACAGCACTATGAAGCAATCCGCAGCCTCTGCAGCACAAGTTCAATCTCTGGTCAGCCAGGGAGCAATCCACATAGTGCAGCAGACCTCTCCTGACTCGCCCGCTGCTCCCTCAGCAATCTATTTCAGTAAATCCGCCTGTTCTGCTCCCCACTCTGTCTCTGGTGAATATTCTCACCCTCCACTCCTCTGGCCTACACCCCAGCTCTTGTATGCATAAATAAATCTTTAAAAAAAAAAATACAAAAAGGCCCTCTAATTATGTAACCATTTCACAAAAGAATATTCAGAATCTGAGGTTGTAGTAAGTATTGCAATGCTTTTCTTCTTTTTTTACATGGCACATTAATAAGTATTAATATTACCAATTCTTTGAAACACATATATATCAGTCTACCATTATAGAGAATTCACACAGCACTATATAAATATTAGTCTCTATTACTTATTGATGTAAGAGTAGATCAGAATTTGATTCTTGTAATTTTTTAAACAATACTTTTTTTTAAAGATTTATTTATTTATACAAGAACCAGGGTACAGACCAGATGCACGGGAGGGTGAAAGGATTCATCAGAGACAGAGCGGGAACAGAACAGGCAGACTCTCGAAATACACTGCTGAGGGGAGCAGAGGGCGAGACAGGAGAGGTCTGCTCGCCATGTGGGTTGCTCTGAGGCCAGCGGGGATTGAACCAGTGCTGCAGAGGCAGCTTCACAGCACGGCGCTCAACCACCTGTGCCACCAGGGGAGGCCCCAACAAGACAATACTTTTTAATGGTAATTTTATATTAAGAGTATATTTGGGAAAATCTTACACAACCCAAGAAGAGAGTTATGTGTGTGTGTATATAAACTTCTAGTCATAAACACATGCTACATAATATATATCATGAAGAGTACAGTTAATGATACTGTACTTCATGTTTGAAATTTGCTAAGAGTAGATCTTAAAAGTTCTCATCACTATGGGCCTCCCTGGAGGCGCAGCGGTTGAGCATTGGGTTGCGAAGCTGCCCGCGGCCTCTGCAGCTCCGGTTCGATCCCCGGCTGCTCCCCGGCCACCGGAGGAGGGTCCCACATGGCGCTCAGACCTCTCCTGCCGCCCGCTGCTCCTCTCAGCAGTGTACTTCGGTCCTTCTGCCTGTTCTGTTCCCCGCTCTGGCTCTGGTGAATTCTCTCACCCTCCTGCACTTCTGACTGTACCCAGTGCATGTATAAACAAAACAAACAAATAAATAAATAAAAACATGCCTCTATAAAAAAAAAAAAAGTTCTCATCACTAGAAAAAAGAAACTATGTCTGGTGACTGTTAAACTTGACTCAAGCGATCATTTCAAAATACATACAAGTATCACATCATTATGATGTACAACTGAAGCTAATATCTCAATTATATTTCAGTAAAAATTTTAAATAAAATAAAAATACTGAAACAATTTCGAATCACAACTGAAGTTAATAACATTTTCTTTTCAGACTTGTTTTCTATCTGCATGTATAAAACTTTCAACAAAATTAGAATCAAGTATAATACAGTTGCACATTTTGCTTTTTAAAACTTAATCTTTTATTAAACATATTCTCATACCACCAAATATGACTTCCAAATGACTAAATAATAATATAGAGCTTACGCGGATGAAGTCACAATTTAACCTTTACCTTATGCTTGGAATTTGTGGTGTTCCCTGACTCTTCCATTATAATTTAAGTTAGGATGGCTATCCTAATATGCAAATATTTTTCTGCATTCCTAAATTTTTCCTTGGGATTTACCAAGTCAAAGTGTACAAACTTTTTCTAGTAATTGACTACTGATACATAATGGTTTCGTAACTTCACAAAAAAAGTCAGTCTTTACCAAATAAATAGGTGAAATAAATTATTTTAATATGCATATTTCTTTGGTTGAGGAGTATACACACTCACACACACACACACCCCTTTCTCTTTACAGGTCATCTGTAACTCCTTTATAATTTCTATTTGGGTTTTTTGATTTTCTCAGTGATTTGTAAGTGCTCTTCATATTATAAAAATATTAGCCCTCTGCCTGTAATAATGAATGCACACAGTTTTTCTATTTAGGTTAGTCCCAGATGTATGCTTTTCTGAATTATTTCCTGAATTCAAAGCCTCTTCTGATAACTTTTAGCACCTCCTTTTCTAGAACATCAGGTGGTAAAACAGGTCTTTCTCATCTTACAAAAATCCTAGTTCAGATTTCCTGTAGTCAAAGTTCTGAAAGAGTTCTGCTTCAATATGGAACAGTATCTCCTCTACTTCCAGAATTATTCAGGCCAGAAGTCACAAACATAAAAAATCTATATAGTTTCACCTATAGCAAATGATGTATACCAATGCATTGTCTTTTTTGGTTTTCACTTTTTTAAGGTTTGTCTGGTCTTTAGCTTCTTGTGCTTCTTGCAGACATTGCAAAACCACTGACAAATCCTCATTGTTTATTTCTAAACAGGTTCTGGCAAGTTTCTGAATTTGATTCAAGAGTTCCTTTTAGGGCCTCCCCGGTGGCGCAGCGGTTTTCGCGCTGGGATGCGAAGCTGCCCACAGCCTCTGCAGCGCCGGTTCGATCCCCAGCTGCTACCGGCCACCGGAGGAGGGTCCCATGTGGCATGCAGACCTCTCCTGCCGCCCGCTGCTCCCCTCAGCAGTGTACTTCGGTCCTTCTGCCTGCTCTGCTCCCTGTCTGGCTCTGGTGAATTCTCTCACCCTCCCACGCTTCTGACTGTACCCAGTGCTTGTATAAATGATAAATAAATAAATAAATAAATAAATCTTTAAAAAAAAAAAAAAAGAGTTCCTTTTAATTTATACTTG
This sequence comes from Talpa europaea, assembly GCF_964194135.1. Taxonomy (NCBI): domain Eukaryota; kingdom Metazoa; phylum Chordata; class Mammalia; order Eulipotyphla; family Talpidae; genus Talpa; species Talpa europaea. The sequence goes on along the minus strand of NC_140075.1, from coordinate 99,117,935 downwards.
AAGTCAAAGTAAACAATTTGTTTCTATAGAATTGGCTCCACTTGCTAAGACTTGAATACTAAACAACAATACAAATTCACAGGTAAATGTGGCTATCTGGCTGAGGATAATCCTTTTAGACTACCCTAACCCAGCCCATCAAAAAGATATCAAGACAGGTAACATGAAGTAAAAGCACATTCCACCTTGTTTCTTCCACCAAATCCAACTATAAAACTTGGATAGAATATATGTAGCTGTTAGCTAAGGAAGTTGAAAAGTAAATAGAGGCGGGTGGGCTGAGGAATGACAAGTTCCAAAGAGCAGGCTTAACACTTCTGTCCCTCCAGCACTACCCTCCTCCTCTTGAACTTGACACAGCTGGAGTGGACATTAGAAGCCAAGGAGAGGGCCTCCCCGGTGGCGCAGCGGTTGAGCGCTGGGTTGCGAAGCTGCCCACAGCCTCTGCAGCGCCGGTTCGATCCCCAGCTGCTCCCCGGCCACCGGAGGAGGGTCCCACGTGGCGCGCAGACCTCTCCTGTCGCCTGCTGCTCCCCTCAGCAGAGTACTTCGGTCCTTCTGCCTGCTCTGCCCCCCACTCTGGCTCTGGTGAATTCTCTCGCCCTCCCGCGCTTCTGACTGTACCCAGTGCTTGTATAAATAAATAAAAATAAATCTTTAAAAAAAAGAAGCCAAGGAGAGCTCTAGGAACAGCTCACGGCCTGGCTAAGGAGCGGGAAAGAAGTCTCCTAACACCAAGAGAAGGGAAAATCTCAACTTTAGTTTTTTCTTCTCTCCATTCTCATGCTCAGTCGTGGTAGTAATGGAGGTGCAGGGATCTAAAATCAGATGGACACATTTATTGTACTTTAGAATAGTGAAAAGCTGGAAAATGTCAACAAAGGAGAAATTAGAAGTAAATTATATTTCACTTATTGAGTTAGATATTACATAGCCATCGACATTTTTTAAGAATTTATAATATGGAAAATGCTTACACCAAAGTGAAAGAAAGGACATACTGATTATATATTTTAACCATGTCAAAAAGTAAACAAATACCAAAAGGAAATAGACCTCAATATTTGATGAGAGCTTCAGAGCGCTGTCTTTAGCCCCTACGCCACCAGGAGGCCCCTAAACTTCAATATTTGGAAAGTTAATGTTTACTTCTTTTATTTGAGAATGTCCTTAAAGGTTCACGAATTGTATTAACTTTGTCATTTTTCTGAAAGAGGTGCCAAGGTGTCTGAAATTCAGGAATAAGCAACTTAGCTAAAGAGTAAGCTAGGGGAGCAGAGGCTAGGAGGGCTGGGCCTGTGTCTTTCCTGTACAACCTCCCATGTCCTCACTTCCCAAGAAAACAATTAGGGCTACTATAGGAGAGTAGGTAACAGAACAGATGGCTACCAATTAGAAGCAGGACCATAGCCAGTCACTGATAAGTTTAACACCAGCATCTGAAGGTGGTTTAATGGCTCTGCACTCAAATACGAAAATCTGAAACTTTAAAATCATACATTATGGAGACCACTGTATCCTACAGTGCCATTTGTGAACAAGGGATTTACATACACGGCATCTCCCTTTGGGATATTTAAGTATACTATAAATCGAAATGTTAAACCATCGAGTTTGTGGCATATGAAAACATTTGTTTTTCATTTACACCCATATTCCACAATGGGGTGGGGAGTGGGCAGTTAACTACTAATTAACTAACTAGAAAATAAGACCTTTTTCTTTACTAGACCTAGTAACGCATGGGCCAGGAAATCCCAGTCATTAGAAGAAAATGGTAGGAAGCAAAGCTCTGACCCTCATGCTCACCTTATAGCACCTGTATTTATACAGAATCACCAGGAGAATAGTCATGACAACAATGACGCTGATCATGATAGCAGCATTCAGAATTGAGTGCAAGGCTCTCTGACCTACGGTCTCCGTGTCTTCTGTGAATGGTGTATAGATTCTATAATAAAACAAAACACAAAAGCCCCAGGTTAAGTGTTAATGGATATCCCAAACCACATACCCCTCCAACACCAGAATTTTCTTTCCTTGATTCAAGTGATCTTTTATAACTATTTTACATCTCATCGACTTAATCAAGAACTTTTAATCTAAGAAAAATAGCTATACTCATTTGCTTCAAAATGAAATAAAAATTGGATGAACTTACTTATTGGCTCCATCTAGTGGATGCTTCATACTGAAATAATTACCTCACATGTTCTTTCTCCACAGTTTACCAGGAATTTCAGAACCAGAGTATGCCATATAAACTAGGCTACAAGTGGTTGTGAGAAGGTAATGTAGCTTATAACCATTTTCTTTCTTCTGAAGAATGACTGCAACTGGAGCAGTCTTGAGACAATGTCACATCCATTCTCCCCTTGTTTTTCATTCACATAAAATTTGACTGACTCCTGTGTCCTGGTGCCTATGTTCCTACCTAAAAGATTTTATTTCTGACTACTTTAAACTAAGGTGTGGCCATGGGACTAAATAATGGTCAGTGAGTTACAAGCAGATGTGTTGTGTGAGATACCTAAGGAGTTATTTCTGCTGAGAGATATATCTCATGCCTCTCCTCCACTCCTCCCTGCTGGAAGGGATTGGGCTGCAACGCCCCTACTGGGCCCTGGGATAACTAAAGGATGAAAGGACCCTGGCTTCCTGCTGAATCTGAAGCCACTATGCCAATCTGGACTGACTACCTCTGCACTACTCTGTGGAAAAGACAAAACAAGTCTATAATTTAAACCAGCTTCTTAGATTTTCCACAACAGGGTCAGCAAACTTTCTGTCAAGTACTATAGTAAATATTTTCAACTGCACAGGTCAGTCAGTCTCTGTTGCAGTCACACAACTCTGCCATTACAGTATGAAAGCTGCCAAAACCAATGTGTAAATGAACGGACACAGCTGTGTTCCAATAAAACTGCATTTACAAAAATAGCTGGCAGGGAGGTATCTGTGGGCTGTAGCTTTCAAACTCCTATTTGTCAATAGGTAGTCAAAAAATCTAACTATCAACTTATACAGATAACAATCCCCACCTTCTTTTGGCTACTGTCTTGTTACAGGGCAGCCCCCATACAAAACGGGTTGCCTGACTGTGGGTTCTCACCCGCGCGTTTAAAAGGACTTATTAATATTCTACTTAAAGGACTTAAAGGACTTACTATTACTCTACACACAAAAGGTTAATATAAGGTGTACTTAGGGCCTCCCCAGTGGCACAGCGGTTGAGCGCTGGGTTGCGAAGCTGCCCGCAGCCTCTGCAGCGCCGGTTCGATTCCCGGCTGCTCCCTGGCCTCCGCAGGAGGGTCCCACATGGTGCGCAGACCTCTCCTGCCACCCGCTGCTTCCCTCAGCAGTGTACTTCGGTCCTTCTGCCTGCTCTGCTCCCCGCTCTGACTCTGGTGAATTCTCTCATCCCCCTGCGCTTCTGACTGTACCCAGTGCTTGCATAAATAAATAAATAAATCTAAAAAAAAAATATATATATATATATATACACAAGGTGTATTTACCTCCACCCTGCCTTTCACTCACTGTTTTAGCCTTTCTCCCTAAAGTGTAAGGGTTTGGCTTTCAGAACATCATGTAGTTTTTCAGGTACTTGCCAATTTCAAATTCTAAAATTTGCTGAAAACCTTTTTGAAGTATTTTTCGTGGAAGCACCAGCAGCATCAAAGAATCAACACGACATTCCCCAGCTTCTAGAGTGCCAGCTTGCATTAATTCTTCATCCCTTCATTTAACAACTTTTCTCAGAGCTAAGCATCTATTATGTACGTTGCCCTGGAAACCAACTTTCCCTTACAGACCTTACAAGTACAGAAGTACTAAGCATTAAATAATGTAAATAAATACGTACTTTGCATACTGTGACAAGTGAAAAAGAACAGATTATTATGAGACTATCAGGAAAGATCTAATTCTGTTAAGAGAATCAAGAAAGTTATCTTTGGGCCTCCCCGGTGGCGCAGCGGTAGAGCGCTGGGTTGCGAAGCTGCCCGCGGCCTCTGCAGCGCCGGTTCAATCCCCGGCTGCTCCCCGGCCACCGGAGGAGGGTCCCACATGGCGCGCAGACCTCTCCTGCCGCCCGCTGCTCCCCTCAGCAGTGTACTTCGGCCCTTCTGCCTGCTCTGCTCCCCGCTCTGGCTCTGGTGAATTCTCTCACCCTCCCGCGCTTCTGACTGTACCCAGTGCATGTATAAACAAAACAAACAAACAAGCAAACAAATAAAGAAAAACATGCCTATAAAAAAAAAAAAAAAAAAAAAAAAAGAGGGCCTCCCCGGTGGCGCAGCGGTAGAGCGCTGGGTTGCGAAGCTGCCCGCGGCCTCTGCGGCACCGGTTCGATCCCCGGCTGCTCCCCGGCCACCAGAGGAGGGTCCCACATGGCGCGCAGACCTCTCCTGCCGCCCGCTGCTCCCCTCAGCAGTGTACTTCGGTCCTTCTGCCTGCTCTGCTCCCCGCTCTGGCTCTGGTGAATTCTCTCACCCTCCCGCGCTTCTGACTGTACCCAGTGCATGTATAAACCAAACAAACAAATAATAAATAAATAAATAAATAAGACATGCCTCTAGAAAATTAAAAAAAAAAAAAAAAAGAAAAAAGAAAGTTATCTTTGAGGACTTTATATTTAAGCCAAAATAAGCAGATAGGAATTAATCAACAAAAGTTGGACAGGAAAGAACATTCCAGGTAGAACAATGTAGCTAAGGGCCATGAGGTAGAAAAGATCACTACATAATTCTTTACCCACCCAGTTCCAAATAAAGTCAACCCTATCTAGTGACACTACAGACGAAACAGAATCTTGCAGCTTTCATTTTCTCTACTTTGAAGGCTCAAGTAATAAGTAACCCCTCACTCTGGCCATGAGAGGGTGGACTCTCTCACTTTCATGTTCTGAGGTCTTCAAGGTGATGACATCACTGTAGCTGTGAAGAAAAGCTACCATGGCTCTGAGAATTAAAAAAAAAACAAAATACTCATACGTACAGCTGCCCATCCTTCCGGGTATAAAAGCTGACAGATTTGATGGTGGCTACGACCACCACCATACAAAGAGTCACAGGCACAAAGAGCATGATCACATGTTTGGCGCCGTATTTCAATGTCAGCTCCTCATCTTCTTCTTCGTCTTGTTCGGCCACCTGCTGTACGTTACCCTGAGGTCGACCGTTAGATACTGGCTCAGGGTTGGCCCGCATCCTCCGCTCATTGCCATGCTCATGCCGTTCTCTACTGTCATTCTAAAAGCACAAGAAAAACTTGTTCAATAAATCAGACTCTCAGTAAAATCAAGGTATTCTATGTAAAAAAAAAAAAAAAAAATAGAAATCAGACCAGGGATTTACAATAGGCTCATCATTACTTCAGTTCTAAATACTCATGGTAAGGAAGACTCAATGTATAAGCCATCTAGATTGTTCACCATTGTTCACTGAAGGGACCCTTTCACCTGGGTTACCTGTTTTCCCTTCTATTTCCAACTTACAACATCCATATGCTTTGAGGTTTCACTAAAAAACTGACATCTCATGAAATGATCTTGATTTTTCAAACTGATGGAGTGCTCTCCTCATGCTTTCAGATTGGTATTAGGAACTGTCTACCCTTCATTATTAGTAAGACTTAAAATCCTTGCAGTAATGTTCAGGAATATCTGCTCTTTTTTCTCCTAAGATAGCATTACTTTTATTTTCTTTTAACCTGTGTTATTTCTTACTATTTCATACAAGTGTACAGTTATCTAAAAAAAGTAATCAATTAAAAATTTTTTACAGGGGCATCCCTGTTAGCGCAAGGGGTTAAGCAACACATTATTAAGCAATCTGCAGCCTCTGCAGCACAAGTTCAATCCCTGGCCAGCTAGGGAGCAACCCACATGGCGCAGCAGACCTCTCCTGTCTCGCCCACTGCTCCCCTCAGCAGTGTATTTCAGTCAGTCTGCCTGTTCTGTCCCCCACTCTGTCTCTGGTGAATCCTCTCACTTCCCCCCCATCTCTGGCCTGTACCCCAGCTCTTGTATTCATAAATAAATATTAAAAAAAAATTTTTTTACAGAGAGAAACTGACATCTGATACAGATGTCCCCAAGTTTTCCCAGCAGCCCTAAAAAGAATGAGGGAACAATAAACACCCGATGAATGACGAAGGACATGAGAACCTTTTTTGATCCTACTTTCCTTGGACTGGAATCCTAATCCGAACACTACTTTGTTACCTTTAAACTAATCCTGGGGTTATCTTTCCTATCCTCCAAGTTCAACTTCCTTTTTGGTATCACTGTTTATATCTGAAACTCAAGTATTGTAAAGGGTGGAATGAATCCCAAGAGCAATAACAACAACAATAATAAACATGATAACCAGAGACAACAAAAACTCCTCCTTCTCACAGATAAGGAAACAGAACAGGAGATGAAAGCAGCCTGGCAGTCACCGGTGCTGGTGAGATGGAACCAGCTTGGTCAAGAAAGCAGTCTTCTAGGAAGACCACGTGAGGGTACACAACTCTTGTACTGTATTTTGACTACAACATACAAGAGAGTATTACTATTATTCATTAAAAGCAAATTAAAGAAATACCTTAAAATTATTAAAATGTACCACAGATTGGAACTTCACGTGTAATCCTCAGAGCCACCCCATCATGACTTCACGGGTGAGGAGAGAACCATAGGTAGCGTGACAGAGGGAGTTTGAACCAGGACTGCATGACTGCAGGTAACAAGTTGTTTTGTTTTGTTTTTAAATTTTCTTCCCAAGGTCCATCTCATATATCCCTTGACTCTTTCTCCCTCTCCCACCCCGAAACCTCACTTCATTTATTAATATGCACTAGTTTTTGTAAGTATTTTACTTTGTTGAATTGCCCACTATGTAAAAGTATAATATTTGTCATTCTGAGTTGCTCTACTATACATTATTCTCTCAAATTCCTCCCATGCTGCTGTAAATGGCAGCATTTCATCTTCCCTTATGGCTGACTAGCGTACCATAGTGTGGCTACACCACATCTTGTTTTTTGGCTGGGCACAGTACACTTTGTTGATGGCACATGATGAGGCAGGGCTTCCTAAGTTCCTCTCCTTCTCCAGGGGGTCTGGGTTGGAACTGTAACAAGGTCAGGAGAATCTCAGTGTATTGGATGAGTGGGGGAAAGACTCCCCAGCAGCTGAGGGGCCCCTCAAGCTCTTATTCCTCAGCGGCCATGTGGACCATAAGGTCCACCACCCTGAGGCTGTAGTCAAATTCATTGTCATATCAGGAAGTAAGCTTGATAAAGTAGTTGTTGAGGGCAATGCCAGGCCCAGCATCAAAGGTAGAGGAGTGGATTTCACTATTAAAACAGGAGACAACATGGTCCTCAGCATAATCCAGGATGTCCTTAAGGGGCTCTGAGATGCCCGGTTCACCATCTTCTTGATGTTACTCTATTTAGCAGCTTTCTCTCAATGGCAGGTCAAATCCACAACATTGGAGTTGGGGCCAGTGAGCTCCCATTGAACTCAGGGATAACCAAGCCCACAGTCTTTGGGCTCAAGTAGAGGCAGGGATGATGTTCTGGGCATTCCCTTGGGCCTCACACCAAAGGGAATTGTCCAAAGGGGTTGTTCACAGTCTTCTGTATAGCAGCGATGGTGTGGACTTTGATCATGAGTCCCACAAAGCCAAAGTTGTCATGGATGACATTGGCCATGAGGGCCAAGCAGTTGGTGTTGAAGATGTTGTTGTCAATATTGCAGGAGTTGTCATACCTCTCATGGTTTACACCCACCACAAACATGGTGGCCATCATCAGAGGGGGCAGAGATAACGACCCTTTTGGGCCCCACCCTTCAAGTGAGTCCCAGCCATGTCCAACGTGAAGTTCACTGAACTCCACAACACTTTCAGCAATGAAAGTACTGGGGGTAATCTCCTTCCTGGTGGATGGAAATGGGCTTTCCATTGAGAATAAGCCTTCAGTTCTCAGTCTTGACTATACCATTGAAATTGCCATGGGTAGAATCATATTGGAACATATAAACATGTAGCTGAAGTCAATGAAAGGGTCATCGATTTCAATAATAGCCACTTTGCCAGAAGTAAAAGTGGGAATGGTGACCAGAAGCCAAATCTGGCCAAATTCATTGACTCCAGCCTTCACCATGGTATCTCAGTGATATGACTAGCACTGCACCAGAAGTGCAGCTGAACCCGGAGGAGCAGAGAGCCCATATCTTACTGATCCAGTTTCCTACAGGTGGACATTTATGTTGCTTCCAAGTCCTATCTACTGTAAGTAGAGCTGCAGTAAGCACTGCGGGAATATATTGTTTTTCGAGTTACTGTTTCACATTCTTTTAGACAGATGGCCAAATTGGAACTGCTGAGTCATACAGTATTTCCAGTTTTAGGTTTTTTTTTAAGATTTTATTTTTTATGCACCCAAGAACTGGGGTGTAGGCCAGAGGTGTGGGGAACGAGAGGATTCATCAGAGATAGAGTGGGGAGCAGAACAGGCGGACTGACTAAAATACACCGCTGAGGGGAGCAGGAGAGGTCTGCTGCACCATGTGGGTTAGCTCCCTGGCCAGGGATCAAACTCATGCGACAGTGGCTGGTGATAGCTGAGACTTAACTACTTGCCCCGCCAGAGAGGCCTATTCACTTTGTTTTTAAGGTAAATCTAGATAACTTTTCAAAATGGCTACATTCTCACAAACAGTATAACAGGGTTCCTTTCGGGCATCCCCAGTTGCACAGCGGTTGAGTGCTGGGTTGTGAAGCTGCCCGCAGCCTCTGCAGTGCTGGTTCGATCCCCGGCTGCTCCCCGGCCACCAGAGGAGGGTCCACATGGCGCACAGACCTCTCCTGCCGCCCGCTGCTCCCCTCAGCAGTGTACTTCGATCCTTCTGCCTGCTCTGCTCCCGGCTCTGGCTCTGGTGAATTCTCTCACCCTCCCACGCTTCTGACTGTACCCAGTGCTTGCAAAAATAAATAAATCTTTAAAAAAATAAAAAATAAATAAAAATAAAAATAAGAGGGTTCCTTTCTTGACATCCTCTCCAGTCCTTGCTGGGAAACTTTTTAATGTGTGTCATTCTCACAAGTATGAGATGGTATCTCATTTTGATTTTAACTGGCATATCTCTTACTAGAAGTAATGATGCACATTTTCCCATTTATCTACTGGTCATCTGGATATTCTTATGGGTGAACTGTTTGTACAGATCTGCTGCCCATCTATTAATTGCATTGTTTTAATGTTGAACTGTACAAGATTTTTATGTATGATGGGTATTAATCCCTTATTTGTTGTGTACTGTGTAAAGCACTTTCTTCCATTCATTAGGATCTCTTTTCAATCTACTTATACTTTTGTTTACTGTATAAAATTTGTTCCGATTTGAAGTAATCTCAATTAGGCCTCCCCGGTGGCGCAGCAGTTGAGCGCTGGGTTGCGAAGCTGCCTGCGGCCTCTGCGGCGCTGGTTCGATTACCGGCTGCTCCCCGGCCACCGGAGGAGGGTCCCACATGGCGCGCAGACCTCTCCTGCCGCCCGCTGCTCCCCTCAGCAGTGTACTTCAGTCCTTCTGCCTGCTCTGCTCCCTGCTCTGGCTCTGGTGAATTCTCTCACCCTCACGTGCTTCTGACTGTACCCAGTGCATGTATAAACAAAAAACAAACAAATAAATAAAAACATGCCTCTATAAAAAAAATAAAATAAAATAAATGAAGTAATCTCAACTGTCTATTTTTGCAAGTATTTTCCATGCCATAAAGGTTAAGAATTTATCATTGTGGTCATGGAACATATTCTACTGTTTTCTTCTATATACTTTATTTTTGCAGGTGTTATGTCCAAATCTTTAACCATTTTGGAATAACTTTTGTGCATGAGGCTACAGAATGATTCAATTTCATTCTTTTTTTTTTCAATTTCATTCTTTTAAATTTTTTAAAAAGATTTATTTATTCATGCATAGAACCAGGGTACAGGCCAGTTGCGCAGGAGAGTGACAGGATTCACCACAGACAGAGAGGGGAACAGAACAGCCAGACTGACCAAAATACACTGCTGAGGGGAGCAGCAGATAAGACAGGAGAGATCTGCTGTGCCATGTGGGTAACTCCCTGGCCTGCCAGGGATCGAACTCATACCATGCTGCAGACTTAACCCCTTGCACCACCAGGGAGGCCCCCAATTTTTTCTTTTCTATTTTGTAATTTGTATATTAAAATGCTACAATTTTTTTCAGTTTTTAACCATTAAGCATTAAATTTGTTGATTTGTAACAAATGACCTTTATTATAGCAGGTTCCTTCGTTTACTGTTTTATCATGAATGGGTGCTGAATTTTACCAAATGCTTTCTCTGCATCTATTGCTAATATACGATTTCTTGGCATTGTTTGGTTTATGTAAATTAAACGATCTTTGCATGCCTGGGATAAATCCTTCTTGGGATATACTGCTGAATTCAATTTTGTTAATATTTTGTTGAAGATTTGTGCATCAATGTTTATCAGGGATGTTGGTATATGCTTTTCTTGTGCTGTCTTCATCTGGTTTCAATATTATTATTCTATAATCAACTGGCAGCATAAAATGTATTAGGACACACAGGATTTTCTTTCTTAGGTTATCCTAGAGGGTATGCTATTTTCATTTTTACTCACTCTTTTTTCTTTATTGTTCCATTTGTGTATGCTCTAACTTTGTGCTTTCAAACTCAGTAATTCTTTCCATTGCTTACATTTGCCCTTTCCATTGCTTGTGTTTTAATTTGGATATAGCATTTTTTAGATCCATTAGTTCTAACTGTAACAGCCTCATATTTCTTGGTCTTAATTTTTTGTTCCTGTGTTATATCATTCACTGTTTTTGTTTTCTAACTCAGCTAGCATTGTGGATGGTGAGAGGATGTACCTGAGACAGAGTGGAGAGCAGAATAGGCGGATCTACTGAAATACACAACTAAGGGAAACAGTGAACGAGACAGGAGAGGCCTGCTGTGCCATATGGGTTAGCTCCTTGGCTGTGGATCGAACTCGGGCCATAGCAGGTCATAGTGCTGAGACTCAACCCCTAGGCCTCTAGGGGCGGCCCCACCATTTTTAATTTTTACAAATTATAATGGGGATAAACTTTCAGACTGCTGCCGTTGTACCTGTTCAGATGGTTGGAAAACTAGTACTGGCAATGAGTAATAAATAGAAAGAAGTTGGTTCAGTAATGCACCTAAAACGTGCATCAAGGATTTAATCTTCCTACTGTGCTGGGTACCAGCACAGTGTGGTAAAGATCTACAGTGAGCCCCACCTCTAGGTGAATTCCTCAGCCTAAGTGTTCTGTATACTCTTGTGCCAGCACAGATGCAGCACTGGGTACGGATTTGTAATTAAGTCACGACCACAACCCAGGTGTTGTTCTCTTTGCTCTTCCAGTAGAGTTTTACCCTGGGGTGATTGTTTCTGTTCAAATTCAGATATTTAAGCTCTGTTTAGAGAATTTTTTTAATTTTTTTTTTTTGGCCTCAGGTCTGGTCTCAGATTGGGGGATGGCAGGGGTTTCAAATATCACAAACCCCATGCTACAAGTAATAGTATCTTCTATAAGGAGAAACAGGTAATAAACCTGGCTCTTCCTGCTGATTTTGACTGTTTTATCTGGGAGAATCAGGCTCAAGCCATGATCATTATTCCATAGCCCTGTTTCTACAGTTCTCCAAAGTCTACTCTTTGTTCTAAACACCAACTCTGCGCTCCTTTCCCAGCACAGTGCTGGTCTCAAGTCCTGATGTGGGTATGTGTCCCAGAGTTAGTAATGATAAGCGAACACCATATGGCAGCCATTCCTCTCATGAGTTGTACTGCCCTGGTATCACTACAAACACAGTTTAATTAAATTTTTTCCTACCCCTTTCTGCCAAACCTCTGCTCCTGTTATATAATATAGTCATTCATTCACCTTTCAGTAGTTACTGACTTTGTTCTGCTGCAATTTAGTTGTGAACACAGGGAGGAGGCAAGACTGGCATCTTCACTCTGCTGCCAGCTTGCCAGACCTCCCCAGTCAGAAATTAAGTTCTTTTTTTTTTTTAGAGGCATGCTTTATTTTTATTTATTTGTTTGCTGGTTTGTTTGTTTGTTTTGTTTATACATGCACTGGGTACAGTCAGAAGCGCGGGAGGGTGAGAGAATTCACCAGAGCCAGAGCGGGGAGCAGAGCAGGCAGAAGGACCGAAGTACACTGCTGAGGGGAGCAGTGGGCGGCAGGAGAGGTCTGCACGCCATTTGGGACCCTCCTCCGGTGGCCGGGGAGCAGCCGGGGATTGAACCGGCGCCGCAGAGGCCGCGTGCAGCTTCGCAACCCAGCGCTCAACCGCTGTGCCACCGGGGAGGCCCAGAAATTAAGTTCTTAACCATTACCAATTTACCATTCACAGGACAATGCAGGAGTTTTACAGACTCATGACTGAGTTTACTTTTACCCTACTTTCAATATAATCATGCCACAAGTTATCAAATTTCTACTATATTCCAGGAACTAGTGTGGCAATACTGAAATTACTAAGATGTAGATTCTGTCCTTAAGAAGTTCATAAATTGAGGGCATTCCCAGTGGCGCAATGGGTTGAACACAGTGCTGTGAAGCTGTCCACAGCCTCTGCAGCTCGGGTTCGATTCCCGGCCAGCCAGGGAAATTCCCATATGGTGCAGCAGACCTCTCCTGTCGTGCCCACTGCTTCCCTCAGCAGTGCTTTTGGTCCGTCCGCCTGTTCTGCTCCCCACTCTGTCTCTGGTGAATTCTCTCACCCTCCTGTGCTTCTGGCCTGTACCCCAGCTATTGTATAAATAAAAAATAAATGTTGGGCCTCCCCGGTGGTGCAGCGGTTGAGCGCTGGGTTGCGAGGCTGCCCGCAGCCTCTGCAGCGCTGGTTCAATCCCCGGCTGCTCCCCGGCCACCGGAGGAGGGTCCCGCATGGCGCGCAGACCTCTCCTGCCGCCCGCTGCTCCCCTCAGCAGTGTACTTCGGTCCTTCTGCCTGCTCTGCTCCCCGCTCTGGCTCTGGTGAATTCTCTCGCCCTCCCACGCTTCTGACTGTACCCAGTGCTTGTATAAATAAATAAAAATAAATCTTAAAAAAAAATAAAAAAAAAATGTTAAAAAAAAGTTTATAAATTAGTTTTAATGTGAGATTATTATTACATTAGAGAAATAAACTGCTACCGAACTGACTGATCCTGTGTGGTTCAGAAAGGCAACATAAAAGAATTCTTGAGCATACCCTTAAGGAGTGAGTGCAAGGTGAATGGGCTCCCAGCAGAGTCAAGACAGTGGCACAGAGGTATGTACAAAAGTGAAGAGGAAGGCCTCTGTAGAAAATCAGCCAATACTTCTGCAGTGGCTGGAGAACAGAACAGATTTCCTTAGGGCTGCTGGTAATAAAAGGTTATGAACAGGTTGCAAAAAGCCTTGTTTGCCATGCCAAGAACTTTAGACTTTGTCCTGTAGGTAACAAAAGTCATAAAAGATGTTAAGGATGAGGAAGTGACACATCAGATTGTTTCTTTTTAAAGAAACTTAACTGGGTGATGATGAAAAATAGGAGACACATAAGAAAGATACTTCAGAGGCAGAAATGAAGTGCTTTGTGGCAAATTCCTTGGGAATGGTCAGGAAGGAGTCAGGGATGACTTTGGAAACTTCCAGCATAAGGGACTAGAATAGTGGTGACGACATCCATAAAGAGGAAACACAAGATGAATGGGCTGGAGAAGGGGAGAGATGTTTTAATTTGGGACATAGGTACCAGAAACCAGGCAGGATGGTCCACAGGGACAGCAATTAAGAATTTCAAGTTCATAAGAGAGTTGGGGAAAATCATTAGTTCTATAGCTGTGGTACTGGAAGAGATCTCAAGTAGAGGATAGCTGGAGTAAGTATGGACTTATTGGGCATTAATGTAATACAACAATTATGGATGGAAAAAATATGAACAAGGAGAGAAGTGTGAACAACCCCTAAACTTAAACAACAGGTGACAGGAGAAAAACCAGCAAGAGAGTAAGAATTGTTGGGAGGGAAGAAAACCAAGGAATCAAAGAATCACAGAAGGCAAAGGAGGAGCATTTTTCAAAGAGGTGTCATCTAAAGTCCCCATGACAGCTAAAATGTTACTACATTTCAGAGCAAGAAGTTCACCAACATCTTTACAAAAATAGAACAGTTTGGAAGGAAGTCAAATCATAAATCATAATGGACTGGGAAACAAATGGAAACGTGAGAAATTTAAGGCAACCATTCTTTGAAGCACAGGGAAAAAACAGTGTGGAAATGTATTCAAATTTGAAAAAGTAATTTTAGGTCTATTAGGGACTTGAACTTACTCATCAGGTCAAGGTACAGAGTTAGGATCAGAGAGGAAGGAACTGATGATACAAGAGAGGGAATAATAATAAATGAATAATAAATGAAACAGGGTGGCAGACAAATGGAGAGGAGTTGGCCTGGCAAAGGCACTCGCCCCCTCCATCTCACTTTGAAGACCAGGAAGTAGCACTTTAACCTCAGAGAGAAAATGTTTATGAACACTCAGACTGTAAAGGAAAGGAAACTAACGCAGGCACAAAAGGCAGAAATAAACACACCACTCACCAAGAAAGCAATTTTGCTGAACACAATTCACTTGAGCGGCCAAAGGGCAACAGGAAGGAAAGTTATGAGAAACGGAGTCTGGAGGACAGGACAGCCGGGTAGCAGGAGAACTGAGTTAATCCTACTTCTGTTTTCTTATAAGGAAGTGCCTAATCCTATGCTAGGAATGTTATTTTTGTGACTAATGTTAAGTGGTAACAATTATGACCAACTTGATGAATTGATGTTCAATATAAACTAAAACACAAGTAATAAAAGCTATCTTTATACAGTATTTGGTAATATAAAAAGTCCTCTCACACCATCACATTTATACTTTTCACATGTGGGCATTTTCGGTAGATGAACACTAAAGCAACTTGTCCAAAATCTGGGGTCTCCCCAGTGGCGCAGTGGTTGAGCGCTGGGCTGTGAAGCTGCCCGCAGCCTCTGCAGCACCGGTTCGATCCCCGGCTGCTCCCTGGCCACCGGAGGAGGGTCCCACATGGTGCGCAGACCTCTCCTGCCACCCGCTGCTCCCCTCAGCAGTGTACTTCGGTACTTCTGCCTGCTCTGCTCCCTGCTCTGGCTCTGGTGAATTCTCTCACCCTCCCACGCTTCTGACTGTACCCAGTGCTTGTATAAATAAATAAATAAATCTTTAAAAAAAAAAAAAAAAACTTGTTCAAAATCTCACAGCCAGAAAAACTGTCATGGCAGGAATAAAATTCAAATCTATTGCTCCAAAACTTGTATTCCTTCTCTGGCACCACAGCTATCCTATTAGGCCACTCAAACAGTAAATTGGGTAAGTCTGGCATGAAAGAGGCTATCATAACGTTTAATCACAGTATTCAACTGGATGTTCTGGTTTATAATGAACACTAGCCAACTCCACCCGGCCCCACCTCCAAAGTTGTTGATATGGCCATACTGGAGCAGTGTTCACTCACATACTCTCACACACACACACACCCTCCTACCTCTTTATTATACTCACAGTACTTTACTCTTTAGATATACTTTGACTTTAGAATCCTATAAATGTTTTACTGTTTAAAGAGATAAATTGTACTTAAAAAAAATCAAAACATACACTCAGTTTTAAAATAGTACTAATCCCACAGTTTACACTGCGGTTCACTCTTGGTATTATATTATATTTTCAAAAACGTATAACAACATGTATTTATTAGTACTACAGTACACTACAGGTTAGTCTCACTGTTCTCTATGTACCCATCCCTCCCACCATACCCTGGCAACCACTGGATCTGTTTACTGACTTCAGTTTTGCCCTTCAAAGCTATTTGTAAGGTTAACAAAAACCAGCATTATCATCATTTTAAATGATTTCATTTCGGTGGCTAAAGGAAAGATTACTCACTATATAAGTGTTGTAAGTTCTAGGAGGGTGGGGCCCTATGGCAAATGGTGAGTAGGTGGGAAGTGTCTATGAACCCAGACTCCCCAGAGCGCCCACACTACTTGGTCATTATAATTCTCTCTTCTCCTTACTTCAAACTATGATCCAAATATAGGTCCAGTTACCCAAGGCAGGTAGACCCTCAAACAGCAAAGGATTGTGGAGGTATTTTTAATATACTCTAGTGCCTCCTCGTCTTTTAAATTTTTTGTCTGCTTTTTTTTTTTTTTAAGTATTTACAACTCTAATTAAGAGATGTTATGAAGGCCTCCCTGGTGGTCAAGGGGTTAAGTCTCAGGGCTATCACCACTATGGCCTGAATTTGATCCCCAGCCAGGGAGCTACCCATATGGCACAGCAGACCTCTCCTGACTTGCTGGCTGCTCTCCTCAGCAGTGTATTTCAGTCAATCTGCCCGTTCTGTTCCCCACTCTGTCTCTGGTGACTCCTCTCAACCCCCACACCTCTGGCCTGTACCCCAGTTCTTGTATGCATAAATAAATCTTTACAAAAAATAAAAATGTACATTTTAAGATCTAATTTTCACATTATCTCCAAAGAGCATCTGCATTTGTAGATTCATCTGACAACTTGCCTCCAAATAAATTCTAACTTGACTCCCATGCATGGCATATAAAAATGCTGATTACTCCATATCTTTAGTAGAAGTGGGTATTAATCTTCATTCACTAGAAGGTGAAAATGGAAAGTGTTCAATTCTACATCTCTGATTATTAGTATGATTGATCAATTCGTCTTTTCATATACTTATCACCATTTATATTTTCTTCCTCCATAGACATTATTTCATCTCATTTGGTAATGTTATCAGTCTGTATATACACTAGGCCATATCTGTCATTGTGCATTACAAGCCTTTGCCCAATTTGTTTTCTGACTCTGTCCATGGCACTTTTGCCATACTTTATAAATTGCTGAATATGAATCCTTGTAAAATCAATTTTGTATTGCTGAATATGAACTGAAATGATTTTACAAGGAAAATAAAAACTTCTTACTATACCCTAAATTCTGATGTATTAAAACATACACACACCTGCAAACATACACACATCTGTACAAAGTTATGTTTATAAAGGTTGTATTCTATTTTTCATCTAATATGATGTCATGCATATATTCCCATGTGACAATAGTCATCATGCCTAAAGAGTTATATTTTCCAATATGGAAATTATTTACTTAAAATGAATGTTTACATGAAAAGTATCAATTCTGTAAGCCTTTATGAGTACTGTTTTGATTCCTGTAATTAGAAATGTGAGGTTAAGCCTGCACTGTTGGAAAAACTAAATGAGTAGCTTAGCTGAAGAACTGGCAAGTTATATGGAAAACTTGAAGATACTTATTAATCATAGGCAGTATGTTTCCAACAGCACACAGAATTCCATCCAACGCCTGTCTAAGCTTTGTGGTTCCCTGGAGTTACAGCTTTAAATGCTACTCTAACATCAAGGAAGGCTATTGCTTCCCTGAACAGCTGACATAACTGGTTAGAGATAATATTTAACATTTATGGGGGCTGTAAAGTGTCAACATAGAATTTTGTGTTTTTTTAAGATTATTTATTTATTTATACAAGCACTGGGTACAGTCAGAAGCGCGGGAGGGTGAGAGGATTCACTAGAGACAGAGCGGGGAGCAGAGCAAGCAGAGTGAGGAAATACACTGCTGAGGGAACAGCGGGCGTGGCAGGAGAGGTCTGCATGCCATGTGGGACCCTTGCCGGTAGCCTGGGATCGAACTGGCACTGCAGAGGCCCAGCCCAGCGTTCAACCCCTGTGCCACCAAGGGAGGCCCTCAACCTAGAGATTTTTAAAACTAGAAAGATCTATGTAAAAGAATTATGGCTTTATTCTCATTTCAAAAGCAAGCATGTTCTTCTGGAGGGCACCAACACCTTATGTTCTTTTTCTCCTTTCTTCACTCACAAGGAAAACAAGTAATTTACCACAAACAGCGTAACAAGACAGTCAAAGGCTGACTGGATATGTGGACACATGATTTAGTTTAAACTGAGGTCATTCCTTTCATTCATTTTTTTTCTCCTCAAGGTCCCAAGTACTTAAATGATTTTATTTTTTTTATAAAGATTTATTTAGCTATGTAAACAAGAACTCGGGTGCCAGCCAGCGATGTGGGGGGTGAGAGGATTCACCAGAGACAGGGTAGGGAACAGAATGGGCAGATGTACTGAAAGACACTGCTGAGGGGAGCAGCAGGTGAGTCAGGAGAGGTCTACTGCACCATGTGGGTAGCTCCCTGGCTGGGGATCTAACTCACGCTGCAGTGGCTGCGGACAGCTTCAGAGGTTGCGTCTTAACCCTATGGGCCACCAGGAGGGCCCTAAATGATTATAAGTATCTTTAAAGTTTGCTTTCTGTTTAATTTCATAGAAAATCTCACACTTAAAAAAAAAAACAACACCATCATCTGGAAAATGCAAATAATTATGTCAGTTTATGATCTCATAACAACTTAATAAATTTATGCTTAATGTTTTTTTTTAATTTTTTTTTATAGAGGCATGTTTATTTATTTATTTGTTTGTTTGTTTGTTTGTTTGTTTTGTTTATACATGCACTGGGTACAGTCAGAAGCACAGAAGGGTGAGAGAATTCACCAGAGCCAGAGCGGAGAACAGCAGGCAGAAGGACCGAAGTACACTGCTGAGGGGAGCAGCGGGTAGCAGGAGAGGTCTGCGCACCATGTGGGACCCTCCTCCGGTGGCCGGGGAGCAGCCGGGGATTGAACCGGTGCCGCTGAGGCTGCGGGCAGCTTCGCAACCCAGCGCTCAACCGCTGCGCCACCGGGGAGGCCCTATGCTTAATGTTTTTAATTCACAAAAGACGTTTGCAGGTAATCTTCATTTACAAAGGCCACACATATTTTCATGTTGTAAATCTGGCAACAAATGACAATAGATTTACAGAAATATTTTTAGTAATTGCTTTATACAAAACATCATTATTGATCTTTCAATGGATTATACTTTTAAGCTTCTTTTTCAATTAACAAATGATTTTTTTTAATCTAAGTGAAAAGAGTTATTGATAATGTATTTCCATTAAGACCAGAAAATTTGGGTGAGAATAAATGAGTATAAATAAAATACCATTATTCAACTTAGAAATATTATTTTTCTCACTTTCCCTTTTATTACTTAAATATAGTAGTTCTCAAACTATGGTCCCTAGACCAACATTCACAGGATCTGGGAATTGGTCAGAAATGCGAATTCTCTGGTCCCATCTCAGACCTATCAAGTCAGAAACTGAGTTTGAGGCCAGAGATTTTGTATAAACAATTCTTTCAGGAAACTTCAACACACACTAAGGTTTAAAAATTATTGCTCTAATATACATTATCTAAGGTGTAGTTAATGAACTAATTTTAGACTTATTGCAAAAAATTCATTTTTTTTTAATAGAGGCATGTTATTTATTTGTTTGTTTGTTTATACATGCACTGGGTACAGTCAGAAGCGTGGGAGGGTGACAGAATTCACCAGAGCCAGAGCAGGGAGCAGAGCAGGCAGAAGGACCCAAGTACACTGCTGAGGGGAGCAGTGGGCGGCAGGAGAGGTCTGTGCACTATGTGGGACCCTCCTCTGGTGGCCGGAGAGCAGCTGGGGATTGAACCTGCGCCGCAGAGGCCGTGGACAGCTTCGCAACCCAGCGCTCAACCGCTGCGCCATCGGGGAGGCCCCCCAAAAAATTCATTTTTGCATCTTAGAAAAAGTTCTCAGCCAATCTATATACATATTAATCTACTTGCACATCAACACAGATGTGAAGTCTACACCAAGTTAAATGCAAACTTTTGTTTTGTTTGGTTAAGACTTCATTTAGTGGGCCTTCCTGGTGGCACAAGAGGATAAGACACAACCTGAAGCTATCCGCAGCCACTGCAGTATGAGTTCGATCCATGGCCAGGGAGCTACCCACATGGCACAGCAGACCTCTCCTGTCTCGCCCGCTGCTCCCCTCAGCAGTGTACTTCGGTCAGTCTGGCCTGCCCCAATTCTTGTATGTATAAACAAATAAATCTTTTATAAAAAAAGATTTATTTAGTGTAGGATGAATATGCAATAAACATATATAACCTAATGAAATTACTCTTCAAAAATCACCAAGCAAACATAGCAAATAAGACAAAATATTAACGTTTAACAAAGTTGTGTAGTAGATACATGGCAGCTCATTATATTACTTGACATACTTTTTTTGTAAATGCTTAAAATATTACAATAAAAATCCAAAAGCAGACATAAAATAGCTGCTTTCAAATCATCCACAAAAAAACACTCAACTATCCAATTTGAACTTGGATGTATTCCCATGGTTTTCATAACCAGCCAGAACATATACATATACAATGGTTTCTTTATGGCCAAGAAAAAAGAACAATGAGATTCTTTTCCTCTTTGGGATTTTTAAAAGTACATCTGTGAAAAATGAATACACAGATTGTTTTTTCTCCCCCAGAATTTTTTTCATACAATATCTCCTTTTAGTATTATGTTTTTCTGGGATAAGAGACAGCCAGGAGAAAAGAAAGGATATTGGAGTAAGTATGGCATTAGAAAGCACAATTTTAAGTCCCAGGTCTCTCACTTAATTTTTTATGCAATCTTGGACAAGCATTTGTCCAAGTGGGAACAATACCCATCCTACGGTGACTGTAGGATGAGTGTCTGCAGAAGATCTTTGAGTTGTGGGAGGTATTTTTAAGAAATTAAACGAAAGAGGGGCCTCCCTGTTGGCACAAGGGGTTAAGACGCAACCTATAAAGCTATCCGCAGCCACTGCAGCACGAGTTCAATCCCTGGCCAGGGAGCAGGGATGCAGCAGACCTCTCCTGACTTGCCTGCTGCTCCCCTCAGCAGTGTGTTTCAGTCAATCTGCCTGTTCTGTTCCCCATTTCTGTCTCTGGTGAATCCCCTCACCTCCCACACCTCTGGCCTGTACCCCCATTCTTGTATGCATAAATAAATAAATCTCTGAAAAAAAAAAGAAATTAAAGGTAAGATTATTTGACATTACAATATCAATAGAAGAGCCAATATTAAACAAATCAGACCTAATTTTGTAGATAGTATCTTAACAGAACTGGAAGGTATGAGAACACTAGCACTCACACTTGCTAAATCTAAGCCACTGACACATGTAATTATCAATAAAAACCCTCTATAGCAACTGTATCTTCTCTATAGCATTCCTGAATTGATCACTCATTAGGGTGTAAAATAAGTCAGAAAAAAAGTCCATGAAAAGCCCATAAAACCTGAGAGTGATGACATAAAACTACTTTAACACTGGTTCACTCACTATATGCCAAGCACTATTGCTGGTGCTGGAGGTATAGGAGAGAACAAAGCAGGTCATGTACGTGGCCTCAAGCAATTTACACACAGTATGGAGAAGCACATGAAGGAATCAAGTCCACGGTACATGAAACACTGGTTAAGGGCTATGCTTGTGTAAAGCAGAGTAGGGGTCTGGGGAGTAGGGGGTAGCAGGGAGAGAGGAGGGCCCGGGAAGACAAGGCCCTACTGACAAGGTGAGTTATTAGGCCAGACTCAGAGGAGGTGAAGGGAGTCTTCTGAGAAGGTGAGAGAATAACCCAAGGACCAGAGGCAGAGCTGAGAAAGCAGTGAGGGAGAGGGTGAAAGAGGTAGATGGGCGAGGAGGTGAAGAACTTATAGCCCAGATTTTATTCTGAGATGATGCCACTGGAGGGTCTGGTACAGATGAATGACATAAACTGTTTTACCCCAAACTTGATGGCTGTGAAATCTTTTGCTCGATATGTAAAAGATAAAATCAGAGTTGCTCTGATTAAGAAAGGGACAGCCAATGGGGTCTCCCTGGCGGCGCAAGGGGTTAAAGCACAGCACTGTGAAGCTATCCACAGCCTCTGCAGCACAAGTTCGATCCCGGCTGGCCAGGGAGCTACCCACATGGCGCAGTAGATCTCTCCTCCCTCACCTGCTGCTCCCCTCAGCAGTGTGTTTCAGTAGATCTGCCTGTTCTGTTCCCTGCTTTGTCTCTGGTGAATCCTCTCACCTCGTGCACCTTTGGCCTGTACCCCAGTTCTTGCATGCACAAATAAATCCTAAAGAAAAGAAAAGGAAGGGGCAGCCAAGAGACTAAAGTTGGCCACTTCTACTTTCCCTCTCCCTCCTCTGAAGTAATAGTTTAAAATGAGTCATCTGTAGCATCCAAACTTTCACTTCCTGTATTCAATGAAGTTCATAATCTGCCCACCTTCTAACTTTTCAAAAAGCTATTCCTAGGGAATAGCACAAAGTAAGTCAAGATGCCTAATAGAGGATTTTGTTGCCACAAAATCCATTCTTTAATACCCAGCAAGTACCAGGGCATGAGGCGGAGCAGCACCTTTCTCCCCACCCCCACATCTTCTCACAGCTTGTGCTCCCTTTCAGGATTTCTCTCAATGTTCATTTTAACTCGATTTCACTTGATTGCAAATGTTCTCGTAATACAGTGTGATGGTCTTATAAACCTATCTCTAGATGTGGCCTATCAATTTATATTTTAAGAAAATTCTCCTTCCGTGTTATTTCTTCTATCAGTAATGACCTCCTCCTAGTTTGCTCTATTCTAATACTAACCACCCATAAAAGTCTACTGCAAAGTTTTCCCCTACCAGTATTTTGACCCTTAATTGGAGTTCTAAATATTCAGAGTGTAAAGAGAAATTCCAGACCATGTAGTGCTCTAGTCTACTGCTCATTCCACAGACTCACCCTGTGCAGATTTAGCTGGTAGTCTTCCAGTCTTCTGAGACAAGCACACACTACCCCCAGACAGTCCATGATTTTTTAGATGTACAGTTATTGTGAGAAAAAAAACATTTACTGATATAGAACTGGCTTCCTTGGACCTTCCACCACTGGTTCTGCCCTCCTGTTTTAACACAGGAAAGTCTGACTCCCTCCTCTCAAACTCCCCCCCCCCACCCCGAAAGCCTGTGTAGTTTATAGTTGGCCTTGGGTTTTCCCACCTCTGAAAATCCCACCTCTGAAAATCCTACCAATTCCCAGTCACCTCTCAGGCCATCTACAGAATCTGCGTTCATCTGTCCTGATTAGTTACAGGCTGGATATCTGTGTGTAGAGCTGGCGAGGAGTCTGTGTCCATGCAGCAGATTATTTCCCTTTCCTGATTCTCTCCTCTGACTTCTATGCCTAGTCTTTCATTCATCACTGTGCCTTCTTTCAATGGTCATTTACTAAGCACTGGCAGGAACTAGGCTATAACCTTCTACTGAAAATGTAAATAAAATCTACTCAGTCCACAGAAAGGTAAGAGCAAGACCGGTAAAACAGTAAGCAGCTAGGGAGGCTAAAGAAGCCCCCAGGAGGTATCATCTGAGCCAGGGAGGAATTGTATCAACACCTCTCTCTCACACAGCCTTGTGTTTCCAGCACCAAAAAGAACAATGTTTTTGTACTCAGTTGTATTCAGCAAACTCGTAAATTTGGTAAAGTAAAGAAAACCTCTCTTGAAGGTAAGGGGGGGATGATCACTAAATCGAGTGTAGCAAGGGCAGTTGCAAAAGCTGACACTGTACCTGGCTACGTACAGTATTGCTCAGGTGGTTGTCTTCGGACATCTGTGCATTCTGGAAGTAGGACAGGGGTGCAGGTAACTCTGTCATTGAAGCAACTGTACAGAAATACCTTTTCACAGAAAACAAAGCCTCTTGTGGTTCTGAAAAGGGAAAAAGAATACAATGCTTTGTACATTACAACAGTTTCATTTTTAAATGCTTTCATAAATTGCATTCAGCAATAACAAACCTTTCTTTCATGTGTTCTCCTCCCGGCCAAGCTTTCTAAGGACCCTGCAGGCTGCTGTCACTGGTAGGTTCCAGGATTAGGTCTGAAATAGGATTTTAGCAGGTCACCCAGAGTTGTTTAAATCCTAGTCAATCAATTCACACCAATACTTACAAGATCAATTTATAAACCAAATATTTATTAATTTGTCATGATCTATATACCTGACAAACCTTATGTCAGAGCAAGATATCTCTTTGCTAATGTGTAATTCTATTTGACAAACCAACTATTTTCAATCTCAAAGATATCTAGTGATTTCATATTTATCTTAGAGTGTTTGTATCAACATTCCTTTTTTTTTTAAAGATTTATTTTTTATTTATACAAGAATTGGGGTATAGGTCAGAGGTGCGGAAGGGTGAGAGAATTCACCAGTGACAGAGCGGAGAGAAGAACAGGCAGACAGACCGAAGATACTGCTGAGGGGAGCAGCAGGCGAGGCAGGAGAGGTCTGCCACACCATGTGGGTTTCTCCCTGGCCGGCTGGGAATCGACCGGTGCTGCAGAGGCTGTGGACAGCTTCACAGCGTGGCACTCAAACCGTTGCGCCACCAGGGAGGTCCTCAACATTCCTTTTTTTATGCTAACCAATCTAACCTAATTTTGATATCTCCTTAAAATTATTTATTGGGCCTCCCCGGTGGCGCAGCGGTAGAGCGCTGGGTTGCGAAGCTGCCCGCGGCCTCTGCGGTGCCGGTTCAATCCCCGGCTGTTCCCCGGCCACCGGAGGAGGGTCCCACACGGCGCGCAGATCTCTCCTGCCGCCCGCTGCTCCCCTCAGCAGTGTACTTCGGTCCTTCTGCCTGCTCTGCCCCTCGCTCTGGCTCTGGTGAATTCTCTCACCCTCCCGACTTCTGACTGTACCCAGTGCATGTATAAACAAAAAACAAACAAGCAAACAAATAAAGAAAAAAAAAAAAAAACATGCCTCTATTAAAAAAAAAAAATAAAAAAAAATTATTTATCTATTGTTTTTAATTTTGCAAAACTCTACCATCTCATTTTACCCTTACACAATGCTCCAAGGCAGGGTAAACAGGTAACCTATATATTTTACAAAAGCAGAAGGGAACCCAAGTTCAGTGACTTGTTAAAAATCACACCAGAACAAAAATCACGGATACCTAACTCCCAGCCTCAGGCCTCTCCTTTGCATCCTGGCAAAACCTTATTTATACACATCACTGTCTCCCACAGTTCCTTCCTGGGGGTGAGGGAAAGGCACAATCCAATTTGCCTGTCTACCTTAATTCAGACATTTTTTTATGACTTTTTCCCACAGGTCTTCAGAAATATAGAAGGAAAAATATTTGTTTGCATACCCAAGTAGCATTCTGATATACAGTATCAAAAACATTACCATTTACATATTTACATTGAAAGGATTCAGTCAATGTCCTATTTCATTTTCACTTTTAACTTCAGGATCCTCTACCCTGTAAATACTTTTTTTATTCTAATGATTTTTCATCAAAAACACATAAAACAACTTTTTCTGGGCTTCCCTGGTGGTGCAGGGGTTAAAGACACAGCACTGTCAAGCTATTGCCAGCCACTACAGCATGAGTTCAATCCCTAGTCAGGTAGCTAATGCACATGGCACAGCAGACCTCTCCTGTTTCGCCTGCTGCTGCTCCCCTCAGCAATGTATTTCAGTGGCTCCACCTGTTCTGCTCCCCACTCTGTCTCTGGTAAATCCTCTCACTTCCCACACCTCTGGCCTACACCCCAGTTCCTGTATGCATAAATAAATCAATCTTTAGACAAGACAAAACAAAAAACCAACTATTTCCTCTAGTAAAGTTATCAAGTTCAAATTAACCCTTAATTACCTTTATTTGGATCATTCAAATCAAGACAAATATATAAACAAGGTATGTTTTCCCTTTTATATCATGCATTTCTACCTTTTGCCTCCCATCCAAATTCAGAGTCTTCTGGCATGAGCTCAAGGAATTGCAAGTTATTATTAACTAAATAAGACATAGTTAATGTAAATTTGTTTTAAAAAATTAAGCAAATTAAAAATACAAATAGGAGACAGTAGTTACTTCTAGAAAGGTTATTCATTGGAAGGTGATACATGGAAAACTTTTCAGGGTCCTAGTAACTTAGTTGGAATTCTTTACCTGGATGCTAGTCACATAATGGTTTTAGTCAGTCAAAAGTCGCTTAACTGTACACCTATGATATGTGCACATTTCTATGTACTTCAACTACAAAATTCCACTAGATTTTTGTGGGAGTAAACCTGTATTTTAGGTTATTCTTATAACTGGTCTTTTTGAAAAAATAAGACTTGGCAATATGTATGTTATCAGAAAGATGGGTAGATTCCAACAAACAGCTATAGTTCTAAGCACAGTAAGCAAAGTAAATCTGACCTCTGCTTCTTGATTTCTACCATTTGACTAGCTGAAATTTTAATATGAAAACAGTATTAATGACCTGCAAACAGCATATATTATTCCTTTTCTTTCAACCTCACATAACCTAGAAGTGCCACATGGTGGCAAACAAAAAAAGCTGCTGTTGGTTACATCCTCCAGCTGTTCTGAAGACTATACTGCATCATTTAAAGTACAGCTCTATTACAGAAAAACCCTTAGAAATTTGTCATTAATATTATCATATGATCACCCAGAAATAAGAAAACAAGATGCTAGTCAAGTAAAAGAAAGGGAAAGAAAGGGCAACGCAGACAAAAATAAATCAACATAAATAAAGTGTATTATTACACTTATAGGCAAACTAGGAGAAAAGTGATTACCCATTTACTACACAGGTGTTTACTGTCTACTGGTCTGTCAGACACAAACACTGAGAAGATTTGACTACTTATGTTCACTTCGCCAATTTACAAATGAAAACAACATGGCATAAAGAAGTTCACTAACTAGTCCAAGGTGACACCCAGTAAGCAAAGGGGTAAAGCAAAGGCTCACATGTGGCACTATGTTGCCTCTGTATATAACTACATCCCTGGCCTTTAGTAGTTTAAGACAATGAGCATGAAGGTATGCTGAGCTGATTTTAATTACTAGTAAAACTACTGTTTAGAAATGATTTTTTTTAAAAGTGAGATCTTAAACATCAGTAACTGTTCTAACAACTAAAAACTGAAGTCCCAATAGCTTTCCCAACATGGGACTATACCTCAAGCCCTAGTATTTATTTAAAATAACAGGTAATGGGAATCCGGTCATTTTAATTTGAGTAGTTTCTGTTATTAGGCTTATAAGATCTATTAAGCTATTACAAGAAATCATACAAACATATCTTACTAGAGCTCTCTCAGGTAAATTTAAGACTCACCCATCATAGCAGTCACCTTAGCACACAGATCCTAGTATTTTCAAAGGCACACCATATTTACACGTGAAAAACTAAGGCTCAGGTAAGGTGAAAGATTATGTCAGCCCATAATTATGAGACAAGTTAACAAGTTCCAAAACCCAGGTCTTCTGACACTCAACCATGGTCTTTTCCACTTCACCCAGAGAAAGTTCATCCCTCCACTAAGGCTTTGAAGATCACAATGCCACCGGGTGACCTCCATGGAAGAGCTGCTTTTTACAGAGCTGAGTAGGAAGCCCAGGCAGGGAGCAACAGGGCTACTTAGATTTTTGGTCAAGCTTGGTAAACACTGTAGGTACAAAGAAAGAGACCAGCAAAGTCACATTTGATTCTGGTCCAGTAACAGTTCCAATCTCTGAAAGCCGATGACCCCACTGGACGGACCGGACACTAGTGGACTTTCTAAGATTCTTAGCAGTGCCCCGAGAACAAGAAGAGACAGTTGTTGGGAGAGTATGGTCATGTGACTTGGACTGTAGAGGGGGGAAGGATTAAAGCAGTACAACACTTGAATTCATTGCCATCGTCGTCTTTTTCTCATGACACATGCTCAATCAGATAAAAGGAATTCATTCTCTACTGGACAACTATAATTTATTTCTATTATATATACAAAGAGACTTTAAAATGTCCCAGGAGAATACAAATACTCAAGAAGCTAGGATGTGCTGACAGAAAAGTCTGTCTAACCAGAAAACCACCAGCATTTCAAAACACTGCTTCACAGGAGCAATGCTTAGCATCTTAATCTAAGTTGATTTAAAAATATCATACAAGGCCACACCGAGAGAAAAGTACATTTCTGTCTTTCACTACATCTCAAGAAACAACTAATCTTCAAACGCATATGGCATGGTTAATTATCGATATCATTTTCTTTCTTCTTTGTCAGAGATAAATGTAAATAAAATGTGTATCCTCAAAAAACAAACATCTTCATGAGCCATTCTATCAAGATCTCCAGTACAGGGCCTCCCTGGTGGCGCAGCGGTTGAGCGCTGGGTTGCGAAGCTGCCCGCAGCCTCTGCAGCACCGGTTCGATCCCCGGCTGCTCCCCGGCCACCGGAGGAGGGTCCCACATGGCGCGCAGACCTCTCCTGCAGCCCGCTGCTCCCCTCAGCAGTGTACTTCTGTCCTTCTGCCTGCTCTGCTCCCCGTTCTGTGAATTCTCTCACCCTCCCGCTCTTCTGACTGTACCCAGTGCTCGCATAAATAAATAAAACAAAATAAATCTTTTAAAAAAAAAAAAAAAAAAGATCTCCAGTACAAAGGGCTTGTGGCTTTTGCTTTAACACTGCAGCTACTTACCTAGTTTCTCCTAAACTGAAAAAAACAACTAAAAGTATTTTTTGAAGTATCTTTGTATTGTAATGCTAAGATTTCAAGTACCAAGTGATTTTATGGTTTATTCTTTTCCCATGAAATTAATCAGCCTTGATTTTACTTTGACAGCGTCTCCCTGGACAATCAGCTTGGTTCTGATTACATGGAATGAATGGGAGAACCTTTAATTGAATTTTTATTTATTTTTTTTAAGATTTATTTATTTAGGGCCTCCCTGGTGGTGCAAGGGGTTAAGTATCAGCACAATGAAGCTATCCCTAGCCACTGCAGCCTGAGTTCAATCCCCGGGCAGGGAGCTACCCACATGGCGCAGCAGACCTCTCCTGTCTCGCCCACTGCTCCCCTCAGCAGTGTATTTCAGTACATCTGCCTGTTCTGCTCCCCACACTGTCTCTGGTGAATCCTCTCACCCACCCTCACCTCTGGCCTGCACCCCAGCTCTTGTATGCATAAATAAATAAATCTTAAAAAAAATTTATACATACAAGCACTGGAGTACAGGCCAGAGGTGCAGGGGCTAAGAGGATTCACCAGAGACAGAGTTGGGAATAGGACAGGCGGATTAACTGAAATATACTGGTGAGGGGAGCAGCAGGCGAGACAGGAGAGGTCTGCTGCGCCATGCGGGTCACCTTCCTGGCCGGGGATAGAACTCATGCTGTATTAACTGCAAATAGCTTCATAGTGCTGAGACTTAACCCCTTGTGCCACCAGGGAGGTCCACTACTTGAATTTGCAAAAGCTCACACCCAACAGTAACTGTAACCTATCTCCAAAATGCATTCATTAAGTAAAATTAATAAAAATAATTTGACATTAATCTAAAATTTCAGGAATACATCCTGGAAAGACGCCTTTGAATTTTAAGAGCAAGAGCAAATAATTTCTCCAGTCCTGCATAAGGCTTTGTGACAGCTGTAAACCCTAAAAAGAGCAAGGATAAATGATACATCCTATTTGGTGAATTTTTTCTTCTTTTCATCCCACTCCATTTCTGTGAACCATCTGTGGTAGATTAGATTATTATTCAGCAAATATTCATTCCTTCCCCCAGAATCTCCAAGAAAGGCATACATTCCTCTCCAGTAATGTTGGGCTTAGCCCTGTAATTTCCTTTGGTCTCAATGCAGCCAAGTCCACTACCCAATCCATGTCTTTGGGCACAATCATAAGACCTGCTTTGGTCAAGAAATCTTGGCAGATGTGGTACACCTAAACTGTATTTACGCAGAGGCCTTGCCTCTGCACTTCTGCTGTTGCCTGGAGAAGAGCTTACAGTGGATAAATGCAAAGCAAAACTGCCTTAGCTGATCCACAGATCCAAACCTTGAAGTAGAACCTTGTATGAGAACAAATGCTCCAAGGCACTGAGTTGTGCAGACTGGTTATGTGAATTATGATAGTGGTTTTTAAATAATAATGGTTATGTGGCCCCAGTGGATACAATGAAAATGAAAAAATACTTACAAATGCAGAATTCTTTATCTGAAACCCTTAGGGCTAAATGTGTTTTGAATTCATATATATATATATATATATATATATAAAATTTATAAAGGTACTATGCAAATACTATGTTTTGTAATGCCCCCCTCAGGGTCTTAAATAGAACCACAAAATCAAACACATTGGTATATATTGTAACATATAAAGTCTTAAATTACATAAAGATTATAAAAATAGATATAGATTCAGGTGAGATTTTGGTGTCAAATGGCTTATGGAAAGTACATTTTTTCAGGGGGGGGTGTTTGTAATATGGAATTGTGGTTATGGGACTATGGTCCAATATTATCACACCTATTACATAAAAGAGAAGTATTAGGGGGCTATGAAAGGTTTTCTCCAATACATATTGAAGAGAATTCATCTTTCCCTACAACCTGATACAAAAGTAGTGAGAAGAGCAGGAATAGAGAGAGCCTGAATCTGAGAGGAAGAGAACCAGGTATGCTTTGGTAACAGACCTGTGTTATCTTTTGGGATAGGATGATTCTCAGAAACCAACTTCAATCCTCTGGTTCTCCCTAAATGGAAATTCATGCAGTAGTGCAGAAGGAGTAGCAGCCATTAACTTAAAATCCAGCAATAAATCAAATCCATTCAGAGGATACCCAAGAACTGTGACAACTGTTTACCCGGAAGCAGAATGTTCAAAGCCAGAAAGACACCATTTCTATCATCTGTGTGTGTGTTTTGAAATCCACATACTCAATAAATAGGTTTCTCTTTTTTGTTCATTGTTAAGGACTTGGTAAATGGAGATGGGGTGAGGTTTAACTTGATTACACTCTGCAAATGAGTTATGGAACACTGAAATAGGCTTTTGCAGGTGACTGAAATTAGCCAAACGCAACAGGCGCCAATCTAATTTCCTGTTTTATCCTCCTTCATCAGTTTGTTTACATTCAGACCGGGTGAGCGGACGCTTGGGATAAAGGGTCTTGTTTGTGCACATCCTCTGACTATGCCTTCCCTACCTCAATCCCAAGAGTCGAATACCTTTCCACAGTAAAATATAACTCAAATAGCAAGATTCCCTTAGCCAGAAGTGACTGCTACCTGCCTCAAACGTCAGAGAATCTAAGGAACTTTACAATGTGCTCTGCCAGGTAGTTACTATATATGCCACAGAGTTGTCTGCATCCTATTCTTATCGCCCATACAAAACCTTGAATACTTTATTCCTCCTGTCCAAAGCAGGCAAGTAAAGCTTTAGAACATACCAGTTTCCTGTAAGAGAAGCAGATATTTATTTGAAATGAATCTCGGAGCGGGAAGAACAAGCACATATTTAAGCTACAAGCACAGCAACTGGACATACATGCCTCATGACAGTCCCGACCCAGGCAAAAGCATCAGAGCCCGTTTTGAACGGGATACACAAGGACCCCAGCCCTGAGCGCCGCTCGCCTCCCTTGCAAGGGGACACGCTCGGGGCGGAGGAGCGGAGTTTCACCAGTTGCTCAATCAGACCCAGCGCCAGGCGCTTCCTCTTTCCCTGTCCACTCCACGACGGCCGTCGCTGCCGGCCCCGGACACCTGCGCCCTAAAATGTCTTCGCGAACAGCACTTCCGGACCCAGGCTCCGCGGGGACCCGCTCTTCACCCGACCGCGCGCCGCGCCGGGAGTCCAAGAAACGGGCCGCCTCTCCCGGCTCCCCGCCAGGGGCTCCCGGCGCCCGCCCGGCCGCACCCCGCCTCTCAGGCTCGAGGACCCGGTCCGCGGCCCGGGCGGCCACAAAGGGCCGGGGCCGCCCGCCCGAGTCGGCGCCGGGTCAGAGGCCCCGTCCTGTCAGGCCACACGCCCCCCCACCACGCACCTACTCTCTCTCCGCCTCCGGCCGCTCGCGACTGAGGTTGCTTGCCCAGCAGCGGCTGTTTTGTTTCCGATGTGAAATCGCGGCCTCCGGAGCTGCCCCGCCAGGCCCCGCCCAAGAGGCCTCACTGGTGTCGTCATTTCCGGCTCTGGCGTCGTTGGCGGCCGGCGGGCCGTGGGAGGGGCCTAGTCCCAGGGGAAGGGGCGGGGCTTCCGGCGGCGCGCGCGAATTGCCGGGGAGAGGGGCGACCCGAGGCTCCGCCCGGCTTCGAGCCTCCGGAGGTACCCCGGGTGCCGCTGAGCTGGAGGCTGTCCGGGAGGCGAGGCTGCTGTGGAGCTGAGAACCAACGTTTCTACGTAAACTGGATCCGTACTCCCGGAATCTCCAAGCCTTCATTTCTCGATAGTACCTACTTTTAGTGTTTCTCATTAAGAATCAGTTGCATCACAATCAAGAGGATGCTAATTAAAATTGCATATACCTGTGTCCCCTACCCAATGACTCAAAACTTAAGGTTAGAGCCCGAAAAGGCGGAGTGTAAACAAATATCCTCTGGGATTTTTGCACTCCAAGTTTACTAACCAGTCTTCTAGATTGAAAGCTTCCGGAGAGCAAAATCTTTTTGTAATCCCAAAATATAAGAGTTCCTCAACAGTGACTTGATATTTGCATTCGCCGGCTTTTGTCCAAATTGCGGTAAAAACAGCACCAAAAACTAACTCCTGAGATAGCATATGGCATTCATGTATTCATCGGAAAGCTAATAGTAAATAATGAATCTGCCACTATGACAGTGGAGAAATGTGCAAACACAGAACACTGAAAATGAAATCAGCGAGTTAGCATCTGGTCAAATGAGATTTTTTTCTTTTAAATTTCAAGACAACCCTTCATATTCCTGGAGCATCGATCGCACTGCCTCCCCCCTGCCCCCACACAATAACAGATTTAAATAGATTTTACTGACAGTAACTTCATATATAAGAACAGAAGTAATTTAAAATTAACATGGGAAATGATAATTGGAAGAATAAAAGGTTGACACCACCCACCCCACCAAAACTTCCCAAGGATAATTTTTGCCTGTTTGTCAATTTACATATTCAACTACTGAGAACAGCGCCTACAACATAAAATGTGTCAAACTAGCATAGGCTAAAAACTGTACGTAAAGTAGTTCAATTTCTTTCAATGCAATCTGGTATTGAATAGAAAATCTTAAAATGCTGATATTCTTGGAAATAACTGCAATACAAAAATATTCTCTAGATTTTCATGAAGTATTGCATATAGCAAAAAACATGGAAAGCTGGGTGTACAATAAATTAATGGTTCACCCACTTCGCAGAATTTTATTGAACTTTTTTATGAAGATTTAAAAAATACTGTTAAATTTTAAAGACAAGATTTATATGTATACATAAACACAACTATAAAAAAATCTTGCAAAAAGAGATGATAAAAAAGCAACTAGTGATTTTGAAAAACTGGACTGTAGGTAACTTTTCTCCAGTTTTCTTGTATTTTTTCATATCATTTCTTGATATTCTTCATCAAATATCACCCAGAAAGCACTGAAGAAAATTAGCAGAAGACACTGGGTAGAACAGACTAGAACAAAAGTGATAGTCCAAGGAAGATGAATCCCTAGTTGAAAGCAAATATCCATAGTTCTAAGAAATACACTATTACTAGAATGTAGTTTCTTAAAACATTATACTCTAGAATGTTAGTTACAAACTAAAATAGGTTGTGGGACTTTAAAAATTTGGAGGACACATATACTCTAAGTTACTCTGGAATCTCAGTAGTGCAGTGGAATGAAGATAGGACCCAATGTTGTTCTTTAAAATATATTATGGACAGAAGAACACAATGGAAATAATTGAGCAAGATTCAAGAAACTAAAGAAATGTATTTACAAAATAGTGCCACTGGAGATCTGCTGGCTAGATGGAGCACTATTACTAAGTATAAAGTGCAAAGGTTTAAAATGCATGTCATCATAAACTGGAGAATTATAATTGGAAAGAACGTAACTAAATTTTTGTTATGCTTAAGAATTATTTGCTAAGTGAGGGGGAAATTCATTCAATGAATTTTCACCATACCATCTATATTAATGGAAGTATACAAACAATAAAAGCTGCAGTGTGGGGGAAGGAGATTAAGTTCTGTAAAAGAATGAGATAAATAGCACAGATAGTCTAGACCATCTGGTGCGGTATATTTACATTTTCCCTGGAAACATCTGGAACTTGGGTGCAGGAATGTAATCACAAGTGATAAAGTAGTGAAGAATGAGGCAGAAAATTCAATGCTGAAACTGTTCAAACTATGTAGGGTAAATGGATGTTACAAATTAGAGCCTAAAGCAGTCGTTAGGATCTGGTTAATCAGAAAAGTGAGTCATTTACATACATCAATGATTGCAAGGCAACTCAATTCACTAACACTTGCCATATAAAAGTAGCTTGCCTTTAGTTATATACAATGTCTCTGCCATGTTTCTTATGGGAGCATAGTGGAATTCAAAAGTTGACATTGCTTAAGGTTCTTTGCAAGGTAGGTCTCCTTATAGAGACCTGCTTAAGGATTGGCTTTACTGTACTCATTTTGCTGTTTTAACTTTCAGTTCTGAATGTCATTATCACTATTAAATCTAATTTCTTTCCCAAGAACTTGGACCCTCTTTTTAAGAAACCTTCCTCAAAAATACACTTAAAATTAACCTTTAATATCTAAACTTTCCACCTAGGGTCATAATTAGCCAAGTGTCGTCACCTGAGCCTCTCTACTGATTTTTTTTTTCCTTTTAATTGACAAGGAAAAAAATGAACTTGGAGTTTCTGGATTCTGCAAGATAAACAAGTTCACTCATTTTTTGTTATAAAAAATCAGAAAAATTAATTTACAACTTTTTAAAATTCACACTTAATACTTCTTGAAGATTTGCTAAAATTGCTTCCTAAAGAAATTTTAACAAGCACTTTCCTTGCTCAGGTCAATGTCAGTATCTAGACCAGATGTGTTCAATATAACCATTTG
Source organism: Talpa europaea (assembly GCF_964194135.1). NCBI lineage: Eukaryota > Metazoa > Chordata > Mammalia > Eulipotyphla > Talpidae > Talpa > Talpa europaea. The sequence continues at coordinate 99,082,920 of NC_140075.1, read as the reverse complement.
CAATCATAACATTCTATAATCTGCAGTGTCCATTCAATATTGGTAACCACTAGCTATTATACATGGCTATTAAATATTTGAAATGTGAAATATTCAACAAATGGACTTCTAGTTACCCTTTGGAACACCTGAAATGACTTAGTGAAGAACTGAGCTTTATATACTAGTGAATTTAAAAACTGATATAGCGCTGACACAACTTAAAATAGCCTAAGCATAAAAAAATCAGAATCCCAAATGATGGCACTTAGCCACTTGTGGAGAATATCGTAGCACTGAGGAGATAAATGTAGTATTAAGGTTCCTTTTCCAACACTGGGCTAAGAAGTACCTACCACCCTCACCATCAAAGTATCTCTAAACTTGTGGTTAACTCCTCCACATACATCGGTTCTGCATCTGTTACCCTAAGTTGGTTGAATCCAGGCATGTGAAACCCTAGGAATTAGTCCCCATATATAGTTCAAACCCACATTGCTCAAGAGTTAAGTGTATTACTACTTGGGTTAAGAATCTTCCTGTTGGGCCTCCCTGGTGGCAAAGGCGGTTGAGAGCAGCGCTGTGAAGCTGTCCGCAGCCTCTGCAGTGCCGGTTCGATCCCCGCCAACTGCAGAAACTCACATGGCAGGGCAGACCTCTCCTGTCTTGCCCACTGCTCCCCTCAGCAGTGTATTTCGGTCGGTCTGCCTGTTCTGTTCCCTGCTGTTTCGAGCGAATCCTCTCACCCTCCCGCACATCTGGCCTGTACCCCGGTTCTTGTATACAATCAAATCTTTAAAAAAAAATCTTCCTGTTGTTCCACCCCAATAGTTCATATAGGAGTATATATATATGTATGTATATGTCTACTGATGTCTCATTTCTTCACCAATATTCCCACCACTGCAGCGAGCTTGTCTTATTGAGTCTATTGCTCCCCTAAGCTTATAACATGAACACCACATTTTAAGTGTGCTTCAATGGCTTGATTATTTTTTTTAAGATTTATTTATTTATACTGGGATACAGGCCAGAGGCATGGAGGGTGAGAGAATTCACCAGACAGAGTAGGGAACAGAAAAGGAAAAATGGACCGAAAACAATGCTGAGGAGAGCAGGGGCGAGGCAGGAGAGGTCTTCCGTGTCATGGGGGTTTCTCCCTGGCCAACAAGGAATCAAACCCGCGATGCAGAGGCTGCGGACAGCTTTACAGAGCAGTGCTCAACTGGCTGCGCCAGCTGGGAGACCCAATGGCTAGGTTATTTAAAAGAAAAAAAAAAAAGAGCAGCGTTGCCTGCTTAACAATTCAGCTCCTACTCAATGAACAAGCATGTAAAAGTCATCAGTTCAACTAATACAAGATATGGCAGAGTAGGCAGACTTGGTAGTCATTAAACCATGACTAGATAATCTTTTCTCTGACTCCTAATTTGGTCTTCATATGAATCAAGTAATAAAATGAAAGGCAACATTCGCCATCTCTCCTTCAGTACAGAAGGACATCCATGTTGATAATAACTATTACAGCTTCCAGTGCTTTGACGCAATCTCAGGTGTGTGGAGCATTCATTATATCCCTGGGATTGCAGCTTTAAGTTTGCTGTGACCGGAGCAAGAAGGGAAGGCGTTATGCAGATTTCTACAGAAATTATGATTCCATGAAAGATTGAGATGAAGATGGCTGTTATCTTTCAGAATGCAAAGCTGATTTTAGAATGAAAAGGATTTCTTTGGCTCCCAATAACCAACCCTATAAATCTGACTATAAATGAGGCTCTAAGATAAGGAAGGGAAAGGGGCACACCAGACTGTGATGGAGGGCTGAGGGTGCTTTGATGGTGGGTATGGTAGGGTAACATGCATCTGAAGGGTGATCATATCCCAGTGTTACCTACATTTTAAAAAAACACCAAACTACAAAAAAATTTATTTGGCTAGACTTCCATGGAAGTTTGTCATTGACATGTGTTTCTGAATAATGCAGCATAATTAGCTGGCTAAGGAATGGTTTACTTATGCTAAATAAGCAACTGGAAAATAAAATAAGAGACAAAGAATGTCAAAGATAAAAATGAAAGCAAAGACAAATGAACAGATGTTTCAAAAGTTAATCACATTTCGGGCCTCCCCGGTGGCGCAGCGGTTGAGCGCTGGGTTGCAAAGCTGCCCGCAGCCTCTGCAGCGCCGGTTCGATCCCTGGCTGCTCCCCGGCCGCCGGAGGAGGGTCCCACATGGCGCGCAGACCTCTCCTGCCGCCCGCTGCTCCCCTCAGCAGTGTACTTCGGTCCTTCAGCCTGCTCTGCTCCCCGCTCTGGCTCTGGAGAATTCTCTCACCCTCCCGCGCTTCTGACTGTACCCAGTGCATGTATAAACAAAACAAACAAAATAAATAAATAAAACATGCCTCTATAAAATAAAAAAAGAATATGCTTTCTAAAAAAAAAAAAAAAAGTTAATCACATCTCAAAACTGCCATTATATCAAAAATTAGAAGCTGTCATTTGTGACAAGGATGGAAATGGAGGGGAATTATGCTAAGTGAAATAAGTCAGAAGGAGAAAGACAAGTCTCACTTGTGGATTATAAAGAGTAAAAACAAAGGAAAAGACAAAACTACGCAAAACAAACTCAAGAAATGTGACTGTAGGGCCTCCCCGGTGGCGCAGCGGTTGAGCACTGGGTTGCGAGGCTGCCCGCGGCCTCTGCGGCGCCGGTTCGATTCCCGGCTGCTCCCCGGCCACCGGAGGAGGGTCCCACATGGTGCGCAGACCTCTCCTGCGGCCCGCTGCTCCCCGCAACAGTGTCCTTCGGTCCTTCTGCCTGCTCTGCTCCCCGCTCTGGCTCTGGTGAATTCTCTCACCCTCCCGCACTTCTGACTGTACCCAGTGCATGTATAACCAAAACAAACGAACAAACAAATAAATAAATAAACATGGCTCTATAAAAGAAAAAAAAAAAGAAAAGAAAGAAATGTGACTGTAGAATTGTGGCTGCCAGAGTGAGGGGGAGGGTGGCGAGCAAAAGGGAGAGAAGGAACAATGGACAATGATGGAGGATTATTGGTGCTAAAGAGATGGGCATGGTGTGCTGACATATTTGTAAAAGTGTGAACCCATACCCCTAAATCATATACAAGTGGTAAGCCAATGTTACCTCAATAAAAAGTACAATTTAAAAAATTACAAGCTCACTTTGGCCTATAGTTATGAATGTAACAGTTCTAGGATTTAAAAATAAATATGCAAATTTTCCAGTTTTCTTCCTGATATCCAGAGTATTTCTTCACCTATATGGGATTCCTTCTCATACCTTTCACATGCAGTAACATTCACAAATCAATTTCACCATCTTCACTAAGCAAAACTATTTCTCAATTCCACATTGTTAATAGAGGACTGAAAGATGACCTGGAAAAACCTGTAACCATTTTGACATAAAAACTTGCAGCAGTTTTGGAAAGAACATTGAAAAATTCACAGAAATTAAAAAGAGATGGATAAATAAATGACGTTATAAATGCCTACCAACATTTATTTGAACTTTAAAAAAATGTTTTACTTTCTATGAAAAGAGAAAAAATGTGAAAAGTGTATATCCAATTTGACTCTCAAACTCAGTTTTTTTCAAATTATCCACCATAACTAGTACAAATGCATGATTAAAAACAGTACTCAACACAAAAATAATTATTAGCCTCTGCTATTACATAGCTCACCAGGAAATGCTATAAGATTCAGAGTAAGTAAAAACCATTTAGCTCTCTAAGGAGGAAACACTCTCAGATTGATTGGGATAAAACCTAGAATATTGGAGTTGTTCTTAGGCATCATTTTTGAAATTCACCTTCCTGAATTTACATAATATGTATCTGTATATGTGCCTCAAAAAATGTTCTCTTTAAAACCTACTTACAAAGAAAAGTAAGCAGCATTTGAGTAGTCTAATTAGAATAAACTACAAGTACTAAGTAGACAGGTGAAACTGCTAATCTAAGTGTAGTCCATGGATTAGAACGTGCTGGCATCACATGAAAGATGGTCAAAAATGCAAACTCTGGGCCTCCCTGGTGGCACAAGGGGTTAAGATGCAACCTATGAATCTATTCTCAGCCACTGCAGCACGAGTTAGAGCCCCAGCCAGGGAGCAACCCACAAGACACAGCAGACTTCTCCTATCTCGCCCACTGCTCCCCTCAGCAGTGTATTTCAGTACATCTGCCTGTTCTGTTCCCCACTCTGTCTCTGGTGAATTCTCTCAACCCCACACCTCTGGCCTGTACCCCAGTTCTGGTATGCATAATAAAATAAATCTTAAAAAAAAAAAATGCAAACTCTCAGGCACCACGCTAGTACTACTAAATCAGAGTCTGTTTTAGTAACAAGATTCCCCCAGGTGATTCAGATGCATGGTAATGTCTGAGGAAAAGTTCATTAATGAAAATATTTTTCCTCCTGTGAACAGATGTGTATAATTAAAATTATTTTATTTATACAGTCAAGTTAGAAGAGCATATTAGTTTTCAAACTGCTTGATCAAGATTAATCTAAAAACTTTCGTATAGTTGTATAACAATTGGCCAATACAGAATTAAAGCTTCCAAACTGAAATCAATCAATGGGCAAATGATAAAGACAACTCAGGAAGCTCAAGCAAGTTAGTAAAAATTTTCTTCTGTGGATTTTTTCAGACACTAAACTATGTCAATTTTCACACACAACCATTTCTTTATATACAAATCTGAAAAACAAGAAACTCTGAAAATCTGAAAGTTTAAGCCTGGTGGCAAAACCTGATTTGAACTAACATTTAAAAAGCTATTAATGTAGCAGTCTTTTTCCCAGTGACCAATATTAATGCTGTGCTGCTGAAATGTTAGTATTTATGAATTTGGGGTCTTGACACAAATCTCACTGAAGAGGTTATTAGTATACGGTGCAGAGGTTATCAGTATATGGTGCATAACCCTAAGATTTTCAGAAATGGGTCTTTTAAGATGAATACAGGGAAAGAGAATAGACTAAAAGCAAGGGAAATTCAATCTACGTGAATGAACTTTCATGCTAATGCTGGCTATATAAAAACAACATGGAAGTTGTAATGTGGTTAAGAGCAGACAGACAAGTATAATAAACTGCTAGAACAAGTTCTTGAGTTGGTGGGGTATCAATCTGAGAAAAGGCATTTACAAAATGAATCTGTAAATGCAAAGAAGCATGTTCCTAAAAAGTTCTCTTGAGAAACCAGAATTTCATATTAGTACACTAATAGGGGGTTTCTCTATAAATGAACAATTAACTAAAATAAGGTAAAATGCCTTTGACCTTCAGTTACTAATATTCATAAAAATCAAGTCCATATTTTCAAGTTTTCTAGTAGGCACCACACAATTACAACATGATGCTATTTATTTAACAAGATTCTGAAAGAATGAGCCCCCAAGATCAAATATATACATTTTTAATATTTGAAATATTTACATAATGGAACCATGTCATGGTTCAATGTTAAGAACAGTGTTTTCAAATGTCCTCTTCAGATGGTAAAAAAAAAATCTAAATCTAGTAACTGAAACTAAATTATGTTTTTAACATATTCATCCCTCCCAATCTTTTTCTTTCAAATAAATAGACATAGGAATAGCTGCACCTAGTTTACGTTAAGACCTTCTTAAAACTTGAATCTTCAAGTAATTTTGTTCCCTGGTGAAATTCCAATCTACAATTTAAAAAAGCCCCATATATATCTCTAAGCACACCATCAATGTATTTTTAAACTTTGATGAGCTAAGTTAAGCAAGCCGTGTGTGCACATACACATGAAAGATATAAACCCTTTACAAAACAAAAACTTAGTGGTAACTGCCTTAAATGATTTACCTTATCCTTAGAAATAAGTAAACTTTGTAAATTGCCATGCTGAATTCCTATTCTATTTTGTCAAACTTCCCTAGCCTGTAAAATTGTCTATTTTATCTTTGTTTTTAATAAGGATTTTTCTCTTATGCTTTCCAAATTAAGACCTTAAAAAACAACAACAAATAAACAGGGTACACAAAAATTAAACTAAGGACCAACTAGTGCAAAAATGCATTAAATAAAGCTCTCCAGAATCTAATGGTCTGCCTCATTTCTGAACAATGAAATTAGGGGTGGAAACCACTGTGATTCATACTCCCTTAAAAGAGAAGCTGAAGCAGGAAGCTAACAACAGGAAAATCCCATTGCATTCAATGAACTGTTGCTTGTCACAAGAGAATACCATACTCTGGGAGACTAATAACCTAATTATCCCAGACATTAGGGTTGGCACAATATCACGTTTCCTTTATGATTCTATTTTTCAACTGGGTAATGTTTAAGGGAACCCTCCAAAGCAAACTAGGGAAAAGACTTTTTTTTATACATACATTCACACACATTCATACAGAGATACAGCAGGAATGGATTGTCTTCTAATTTTCACACTCTAGTTTTAAATTCTATGCCTTCATGAGGGCTTACTATTTCTGATGGGGTGGAGGGGTAGGAGGGAGTAAAATAGATGTGTCTGGTATTCTGTCAATTAAGATCATTCATGTTGGTTCCTATACAGTACAATTCAATATTAAGTGCAATTCTGCAAAAGAATTGGGGAGTCATTTTAATATTTACAAGGAACAAATCAGCAGAACAAGATTATATCAGATAGGCTGTGTACAGTAGCTGTGGTTTATAAAACATACCAGTAATTTGTACCTGGTGAGTATAAAGAGAACCAAGGTAGGATTCCAGATGACTTTACAACCAAAGGAGTACACAGGGCTTCAACAAATTAGAGGACAAAAAAATTCACATTTTTCTACATTAAAAAAAATTACAGATGTCACAAATGTCTTTGAAGACAAAGAAAATTCAAAGTCCTTTGAAGGGTGTGAAAGAAGAAATCTGAAATGGAACACTAAATGTAAAAAGTTTTACTTCACAAGACCAATTTTCTTGGCTTCTGTTTCATATATCAATAATCTCCACATTTTGACTATAAAAACTTCTGCTTCTTCATCAAGTACCTAGGGGGATAAAAAAATCAGTAACACATGTTAAGATAAGCAATCATCACCACCTTCCAACAACAGTGACTGATATTAATTAACCACAAACTATCAATAAAATGAAAGTATGAGAACTGTATTAAATAGTACAATTATGATAATAATAAAGCATAAGCAAAACCCCATGACTTACTAAATACTGACAATACTTTTTTTGATACATTGTATTCTAACTTTTAAATTTACAAATACAAATTATATTTATACGTATCTGGAAAAATTCCTATGGAAAACAAATGTTTACAAAATGCAGTAATTTTGGTAGAACTAGACGCACACAATTAGCAATTTAATCCAGCATATCTCATTTACTCTCAAAACAACCTTGCAACCTTCTCACTAAGTTATTATGTATGTCACAATGAATTAAATATTAAATGAGACACTATAAAGCACTTAATAAAATGTCTGGGACATAGCAACAGAAAAAGTGAACACTTATCACCACAAGGGACACAAAAAGGGTCTTTTCCCCTTAGCAAATGAATAAATCAATTCTTATTCTTATTCTTTTAGCAACTTATAAATTAGGTGCATTGCATCCCTGCTTCTACTCCTGCCTTTATCCTACCAAACAGTTGGCGCTCTACTCCAGGGCTTAAATGGAACAGCATACGTCCTCCTACAGGAGGCAGCTATGGCTGAGCTCCAGGGCATCACTGCCACGGTGGGATGTGGCCGAATGTTGCTAGGACTCTAGAGATTAAGAAAACTGGTTTCTGGGCCTCCCCGGTGGCGCAGCTGTAGTGTGCTGGGTTGCGAAGCTGCAACAGGCTGGATAGCAGAAAACTACCATCTGGCTTTAGACATCACACAGTATTTGAACACAAAAGATCTTGACAGTAGAGTTCCTTTTTGTTTGGAACCCCAACTATACTCTTCCCTGACATCGCTACAGCTCAAAATGCAAGTTCCCCATGTCATCTGTCATCTTAGTGTTGTCTGATGTTTCTTCTTCCTCCCTGACTTCCCATTGCTACCATCCCGCTCTGCCCTTTGAAACACAATTCCAATTTATACTAACCATCCTTAACTTCTTTAATGAAACTTTCATCTCTTTTACTTATTGCAAAATATGGTCTGTGCCTTAAAGATCCTGACCCTCCAGTAGCTTTCTTAGAAAGTTCCTCATTTTAAAACGTCTTAGTATCCACACAACAGGGAAATGGCTGGATATCCGTTATTTCTAAAAAATTTCTTATAAAATAGGAGGAATGTAGAGGAACCAAATAATGGATGGGGGGGGGGTGGAAAGGATAATAAAGTAAAAATCAAAATCCACAGGCAACTATAGATAAGAGACATTCTGTAGGGAAGGAAGAGGGTGAAGTATCAGAATAGGGTAGGAAGAGCACAAGGACTATGGAGATGGTGCATGGGTGAAATGGTGGGAACTATACGGGGAAATCATACATGATGAATGATGTAATAAATATATATAAAAAATTCTTATAAGAAATATCTCCATTGAGGTACACGAGATCTCACTATACTACCTTTTCATTTCAACAGCAGCCATCCAGCAAATTCCTAGTCTATCATTCACATTAAATAATCACTCTAGGGCCTCCCCGGTGGCGCAGCAGTTGAGCGCTGGGTTGCGAAGCTGCCCGCAGCCTCTGCAGTGCAGTTCGATCCCTGGCTGCTGGGCGAGGATCCCACATGATGCGCAGACCCCTCCTGCTGCCCGCTGCTCCCCTCAGCAGTGTACTTCGGTCCTTCTGCCTGTTCTGCTCCCTGCTCTGGCTCTGGTGAATTCTCCCACCCTCCCACACTTCTGACTGTACCCAGTGCTTGTATAAACAAATAAATCTTTTAAAAAATCACTCTGGCAAGCTGGTTCCCATATTTATTCCCAATCCCTGTCTCAACATGCAGAAATTTCAATTTCCATATGCATGACATCAGCGTGCCCCCTAAACACTTACATGGCTGAAATCAGTATTTTGTACCCTGCCATCTATCAGGATTAATCCACCACATTTTCTTAAACATTCTATTCTCTGATTATAATCTCTCTTTCTAGTTATTTCAGTCCCACAACTTTGTTGGAACCACCATTTTCAAACTACCAGCTCTGTTCCAATTAACATTTTCTTCTTTTTTTAGCTTGGAGTTCAGTATTCACTCTCTCACGTTTACTACCACTTCTTTTTCTCACAAAATCACAACATTGGATAGATACAACCACCAATTGTGCTCATTATCCAAATTAAATATAATTGGGGATTTGAATGTTTACTGCCAAATCAACAGACATCTGACCAAGTGACAAAAAATTATGTAATATACACGACTCAATATAGATGGTAATTCCTGTCATGCTTTCCCTAACTGTCCTTAAGTCCTGTGCCCCCGCTACCATTATTTTTTTATGTCTATCCCCATTATACACATGTACACGAAAGGACCAATTATTGGTATGCCCATCTCCATGCTAGATCTTTAAGGATACATGTTCCACCATTTTTAGGATCTACCATAATAAGCACAAATACCAAAGGCAGAGGAGGAAGAGACTGGTAAAAAAGAAAACCCTAACTTTAGTGTTGTCTAATGATAACTTGCTGTGGGTACTTTTATCCTCTTTTAATGCATAGTCAAATTTAAATCCAAAAGCTATAAAGCAATTCTAGAACAAACAGGTAAAAAGAAAAATCAATCAAGTTCTCAGATGTTAATTTGTTCACACTGATATTAGTTAAAATGTTAATAACAATGAATTTCTAACTTACCATGGCCACATCATCTAAAATGCTCTGAGGTGAACTATGAGCCATAACCTAAAAGAAACAAACAACTGTGACTTTAAAAACAAAAAATTAGCAATATATTAAAGATATTTTTAATTATAAATCCTCAAACAAGTTCAGGAATATTGTGTGGCTAAAGAACATTGTCCACTCGCCAATAGACCTTTGACACCAGATCCAGACTTACAACTTTTAGTGCTACAACAGTTACAAATGGAAAGGACAGCCTAAATTTGCAATTACTAAAGAAAACATAGTAGTTCATAGTAGGAAAACAGCATTTCCTTAAAATGTAATTATTTCCCTTTACAGGAATAAGGCACTTCAACTGTAGTAACTGTCTCATTAAAGATAAGAATTTTGCCTTCAGTAAATGATAGAGGATGCAGTACACCTTGTGGTTAAAAGAACAATTTTTACAGGGTTGGCTCTGTACTTACTGTTTAACTATGGTATAATATAAACAGTGTTTCTCTTTAAGCCTCAATTTCTTCGTGGATAAAATACAGATAAAATATAAGAATACTGGGCCTCCCCTGGTGGCGAAGCAATTGGGCGCTGGGCTGCAAAGCTGCCCACAGCCTCTGCAGTGCCGGTTCGATCCCCGGCCACCAGCAAGGGTCCCACATGGCGCTACAGACCTCTTCTCCTGCAGTGCCTGCTGCTCCCCTCAGCAGTGTATTTCGTCAGTCTGCCTGTTCTGTTCCCCGCTCTGGCTCTGGTGAATTCTCTCAAATCCCCCCAACCCCCACCCCGCACTTCTGACTGTACCCAGTGCTTGTATAAATAAATAAATCTTTAAAAATATATATATAAGATTAATAACATTACGTAAGGTTGTTAAAGAATATCAAGTTCTATAAAATGTCTATCACAATACCTACTAACAATAAAGTCATAAATCTTTTTTTTTTTTAAGATGTATTTATGTATACAAGAACTGGGGTATATGCCAGAGGTGCATGGGGTGAGAAGATTCACTAGAGATAGAGTGAGGAGCAGAACAGGAAGATCTACTGAAATACACTGCTTAGGGAAGCAGCAGGCAAGACAGGAGAGTCTGCTGCAACATGTGTATTAGCTGCCTGGCCAGGGATTGAACTCATGCTGCAGTGGCTGGTGATAGCTTGATAGTGCTGATACTTGAACCAAAGCCATGAATCTTTCAATTGAAGCTAAGCTGTGTGAACTCAGCACGTTAAGATTTACAATTTTAAGTAGTATTTTAAAGTATATAACAAATGTTGGGAATAGAGGGAGTAAAATACCTTAGAACAAACAAAATCAACTAATGTAGCTTCTTCTTCACCTATGTATTCTATGATTTTCTTATTGATCCATGGTCTAATTCGTCTTTCCATCAATATCTGCAAAACAAAGCATGTTTAATTAAAGAACTTTTTATTACATTTACAAAAAGGCTATATAACTCTATGATTTTTCTTAAGACTAAACCATAGTACCACAGTATAATTTACAAATTAAAGTAAGAAAGTTATGTATTAAGATATAATTATTTGCTTTTAATTTATGAAGACTAGAAGCTCCACCAAGAATTTCCTTAATAATCTACTAAATCCCTTGGCCATAGCATTTACTCTGAATCAAGACTCCAGCCACATCATTATCCCTACTTGTCATTAATGTAATTAACTGAGTTTACATGTTATAGTTAGAACCACTTCCAATAAAAAGATGAAATACAGTTTGCTACTCACAGAATCCACAATAGACCAATCCAGGGGATAAGCAAAAAGCTCAGGTTTGGCTGTAGGGATTTTCTCAATGAGACTTTTAATATGTTTGCGCTTTTCTTCAGTGTTTACAGTGCCTTTGGCAGCATTTTTATCATCTTCACCATAATCCAGGGGAACGAGTTTCCTTTTTCGGGGTACATCATCACTGTCTTCATCTTCAAATTTGTTGAAGACACTATCTACAGGGAGTTTCTTTCTCTTCACAGAATTAGGCTGACCAGGACTATTGGAAGCACCTATAGTAAAAACACTCTATTAGTATGATTAATTTTTAAAAGTTACGTTTTATAACCCACCATCCCTCAAAAACAATGCAAAATATACTTCCACAAATCTCAGAGAAAGATCCCAACTGTAAAAAATAACTCGCTACTCACAAGTGCTAGAAAATTTAACTTTTCACTTCTTCTCAGAACTTGAGGCAGCTGCAGATATAGGAGCACTAGTAGAACTATGAAAACAATCGTGAGCTAGAAAGGCATTTTGAATATTTTTCTATCTACCTACCAAGCAGCACATATTAATTTTTTCCTTAAGGCAAAATTTAGGTATTTGCAGGGGGCGGGCAGAGAAGAATAAAGGAAGGAACAGAGAAAGGGAATGGTAACATACCCAGTTTAAGACTTAGTCCTATTTTTGGCCTATGCTCCTCAGGTTGTTGTTGATCTGGTGAATTTTCATGAGGAATAATAATACCACAGGGAGACTCATCCCCAGGAGTGTTGGGGGTTGCATTGCCACTGGCAGAAGAAACAGATGGGGCAGAGCTGATAGGTCTTAGAGTTGGTTTGAGACAGGGCTTTTGCTCGGGCTCTTCTTCCTCTTCCACTGGTTCCTCTCGTTTTTCTTCTTTTTCTTGCTTTTCTTCTTCCTCCTCCTCCGATTCTGGTTCTTGCTTTATCTGTGGTTGCCTGCGCCTCTCAGCCTCTTGTTCCATCTGAAACAAAAACAACAACCAAAAAATCTAATTAATTTAGACTACAATTATACATGACTCAATCAGCTTTTTGTCTTACATGATCCTACATAAAATCTACTTTTCTTTTTCACCAGCAATGATGAAACAACACTTCTGCGCCTATAATCAGAATGCTAAATATATCTGTAGAGTATATTAGGTACTCTACAAATGTTTTCTTTGATGCTACCCATGTATTGCTCTTTTTCAATGGCTTCTATGAACTCTTCAATGATAACAAAGGTAAACAGATATAACTGGCTGAAATAAAAATGAAAACATGTTTTTGTATTTTTTGTTAGTGAAACTAAAACCAGAAATTTTGCTTTAGAACAGTACACAATAGGCAACTCCACCCCCAGCTTTGTCAGATACAGTCATTTGTTATTTCTAAGTAATGGCTAAGGGTTGGTGGTAATGATTTTTGTATTTATGAACAACAGGAAAAGAAAGAAGTTATATGGGGATAAAAGAGAAATTTGGTGTCAAAGGCCTATGCCAAAATGAACACTCTCCCCAAAATTGTGAGACAGAATGATAAAAATTGAATGCACTAAGACACAGTACTTTCCTTTTTAAAATGACAAGCTGTTCATGGAGACATTTTTAATTTATTCTGGAAACCAAGTAGGGGATCAGTCAGAAAGAATTAAAACTACAAAATCCACTAAGTATTACAGCAAATTATAGGACAGGTTTCTAGCTAAGTTTTATTAAGATATTCAGTTATCTCATGTAATACATCACATAAATAAAGGAATAAGACATGGATAAAAAGTTTGAAGCAAGCTAGAAATCAAGTAAAATTGATGGAAAAAGTATTAGAAGCTTCTTCCCCAAAACAGCAAGATACATAAAATGTTGTTATTAACGGTATCATATCTCACCCTCTGGAGCTCTGCATCTGGATCTGGGTGCCCTTCTGCCAGGAGGCGTTGCCTGATTTCCTCTAGTTCCTCCTTCTCTCTTTTCCTATCCCGTTCATCTGCTTCCATTTCCTTTTCTCGATCACGCAACCTTTTCTGAAGAGCGCTACCTCTGTAAAAATAAATGGTCCTTATTTAATACTCAGATCATCAACTATTACACATGTATGTCTCCAACAACACCAGCTTTATAATAAAAGCTGCACTGAGGACTTGAGACTATCTTCAAACTCTGTATTTGCAGACCACCCAGGGTACCATACGTACTACATGTTAAGGCTGATAACTGAACATTGTTATTTACCACTACATCAATCATTTTAGTCATTATAAAATAGGTCTTAAACTTTGTACTTGTCTTAAACAAGTACAAAAGTAGCTATGAGAGTGGAAAAGAAAACTCTCATCTTACGCGTGTCCCAAAACAAAAAACCCAATATATATAATCTGATTTTTCTTGGAAATGAAATTGTGAAAAATTAGTATGAAAAGCATTAATACCACTCAGACTAGTTCTTTGCCATGTGGAAAAATCCCAGGAGGAACTAGTACACAATCAACAGAGGGCAGACAGTCTATCTAGCAGTTTATCTCATAATGCTGAAATTATATAACACTGCTATTTTATGCTTTAATCTTTATGCTCATTTTTTATTTTTACTTTTTTAAAATAGATTTATTTTATTTATTTATGCATACAAGAACAGGGGTCTAGGCCAGAGGTGCAGGGGGTTAGAGGATTCACCAGAGACAGGTAGACTGACTAAAATACACTCCTGAGGAGGGCAGCAGTGAGACAGGAGAGTCTGCTGCACTATGTGGGTTAGCTCCCTGTTTCCTGGCCGGATCAAACTCATGCTGCAGTGGCTTGGCAATAGCTTGATAGCGCTATGACTTAACCCCTGTGCCACCAGGGAGGCCATTATTTTCACATTTTTTTGCAAAGTCAAATCTTGACATTCTTTCAATTTAAATTGCTAATTCCCAATTATTATGGCTACAGTGTCTATTTAATTATATATCTAAAAATACATGCCTGGATCATGCTAGACATGAGAGATAATTCTAGACTACTTTAGTCATAAAAATTAGTTATTAACTTGGTATAAAATTGGACCACTTTAAACTTCTACCTCCCCAAAAAAGATACATAGAATTGTTGATTCTTTTCCAATAGCTCTTCCCATCCTGCCGGCAGCTGCTAACCCTATCATCTACGGGTGATTACAAAACAAAACAAGATTTCTTTCTTATTCCACTAAGTTAGGGATAAACAAGGGGAAGAGCTATGTATGAGTTCATAAAGCAAGTCTTCATTACCTGTAATATTTGGGATCATCTCTATCATCATCATAATCTTCCAAGAATTCCTTCAGCCGTTTAGCTTCTTTTGCCTTTAAGGAAGTGAAGAAGAAAGTGGGCAAAATTAACATAAGTCATTTAAATTAATCCCCTTCCCCTTTCTTTGTAACAGATTTTCCTTATCTGTATCACTTAACTTTATAATTCTCTTATTTCATAACATTAGCTATATATTGTCTCTTGTAAAACAAATCAGACTTAGGACTCATCTGTAAAATGAACACCACTTATAGTACATTAAAATTTCTCTGAGTATAATCTACAAAGCAATTATTTTCAAATGAAACTGAGCCCAAGACAAAATTGAAAGCTATTGAATTTGTTGACTGGGCAAAAATATTTTACATTTAGAGGTAGGTAATACAACAAGTAGTTATTATGAAACGCAGGATTAAAAATTTAAATCACTTTCATGCATAAATCTAAAGGTACTGCCTATCTAAACTTTGAGTAAACGAACCATAAAAATTCACGATCTCTTGCTTCTATTTTGAGAATTTCAAATACAACTATTGTGCTTAAAGTAACTACAGGTAACGATTATATAAACATTGATTTACAATCTAACTCTCTTTATTATCTATATACAAAGCAGATAATGATAGTCTTCTGGCTACAGTAAAACTTAAACACATTTCATTTCATTTAAATGTTACCTCTCTATAAAGACTTACCCAATCTAACCATCTATGTGCGCGACCCCTTACCTCAGAAAAAATTAGTCATTCTTTCTCTGTACTTCAGAATACTGTGAACACACCTTCACACACAAGCCATAGTAACTATCTTATTTCTGACAATACCACACACTTTTTTTAAGGTTAGTAGCATTATTTATTCTTGTATGCCTATAACAAGGCTGGAATATAATGTACTCTAAAAATTTGTTAAACAAAGAAAAGTAAACTGCCAGGTAGCAAGGACAATAGTTACAAATATCTAAATAAAGAACAGGAAGGCTCATAAAGCACATTCTAAAAGTTACCACTCTTGAGTAGCAACTTTCACTTTTTACATCCTATACTTCTATTACACGAACATTTTTATAATGGGCAAGTAATTTGTTTCTGGACTTTTTGTAAAGCCCCTGAACAAAAATAAATTTTTCTTTCTTTTTTTTTTTAAAATATTTATTTGTCTGTTTGTTTGTTTTGTTTATACATGCACTGGGTACAGACAGAAGCGCGGGAGGGTGAGAGAATTCACCAGAGCCAGAGCGGGGAGCAGAGCAGGCAGAAGGACCGAAGTACACTGCTGAGGGGAGCAGCGGGCGGCAGGAGAGGTCTGCGCGCCATGTGGGACCCTCCTCCGGTGGCCGGTGAGCAGCTGGGGATCGAACCGTTGCCGCAGAGGCTGCGGGCAGCTTCGCAACCCAGCGCTGAACCGCTGCGCCACCGGGGAGGCCCCAAAAATAAATTTTTCTTAAGCAAGGACTTCAGATTTGCAAAAGAAAGCAGAATGATTTTTTTCATGTTTGCTTAACAGTGTAATTGATAGGAAATATTTCTTCAAATAATTATATTTTATATTCTCCCCCTATTTTCTAGCCTAGGGATGAAAAAGGATGGTAAAATGGGAGCTACAATCCAAAATTATAATTTATTCTATGAGGTTAGAGGGTTTACTATCTGGAAAGCCCACACTATCTGTCTAGTTTGCTGCAAGCACCCTTTTGGTTACTTACAAAAACTCCCTCTATGTCTCATGTTCAAAAGCTATTTGAAGAAGATTCCTAACTTCAGTGAAGTTTTTGGAAGAATAATCTCCAAACTGGAGATAAAGAAACTTTCATGAAATTCTGGTAAAGACAGAACACATGGAACATACTAGTGAAGCAAATACTATGGCAAAGTAAATTATCTTTGTATCATTTCACTTAGTAACAACCTTTGTATCATCACACATACTATGTCAATTTTTTCACTCTTACTCAGTGTAAATGCAAAAATCAAGATTCATTTTTGTGATTATCATGTAGTCAAAAGAAAGGTAAAACTATTTCATGTTGGGATTCCCCGGTGGTGCAGCGGTTGAGTGCTGGATTGAGAAGCTGCCCGCAGCCTCTGCAGCGCCGGTTCGATCCCCGGCTGCTCCCCGGCCACCGGAGGAGGGTCCCACATGGCGCACAGACCTCTCCTGCCGCCCGCTGCTCCCCTCAGCAGTGTACCTTGGTCCCTCTGCCTGCTCTGCTCCCAGCTCTGGGGAATTCTCTCACCTTCCCGCGCTTCTGACTATACCCAGTGCTTGTATAAATAATAAATAAATAAATCTTAAAAAAAAAAAAAACTATTTCATGTTAAAAAGACAATATTGATTTATAAAGAGGTCTTTGCACACTACTGCTGCTGTCATCTAAATGTACCATAAAAAATGCTGCAGACTCTTAAAGAATGTTCTATAAATTCTCATAACCCTTTGCAAGAAATACTGACAGTACACCTAACATAATTTTGTTTGTAGGCAGCAAGAAATAGAAGGAAAAGAGGTTTTGGTGTACTGAAATTTTCTCAAGGTTACCTGGAATATGTTCTAAAAGTATACAAACTGGGAGCTTATACATTTCAATTATAAAGTTATTTCTAGCTAACAGTAATGATTTGAGCTGATTTTTACATGAAAAATCACTTCTTAAAAAATCTAGAATATTACCATTTCTCTTCTTCTTTCTTCTTCCCTTTCAGCCTCTTTCTCATACTCCCGGGTTTTCTTCCGTTCTCTGATTTCCCAATTCTTAAGGCGCTAAGAAATAAATTGTCAGAGCTTTAAAAATGTATACAAAGGGGCCTGGGCCTCTCTGGTGGCTCAAGGGGTTAACCACTACACTATGAAGCAATCCACAGCCTCTGCAGCACGAGTTCGATCCCCGGCGGCCAGGGAGCAACCCACATGGCAAAGCAGACCTCTCGTGCTCTCCCACTGCTCCCCTCAGCAGTGTATTTCAGTCAGACTGTCTATTCTGTTCCTCACTCTGTCTCTGGTGAAATCCTTTCACCTCCTCACCCCCTGTATCTCTGGCCTGTACCCCAGCTCTTATATGCATAAATAAATAAATCTTTTTTAAAAATGTATACAAAGGGCTCCACAAATTCTGGCTAACCTACTAAGTACCAATCTTTGCATAAAGGCATTCCCTCAAATTACCTCTTGATAAGCAGCTTCTTTTTCTCGGAGTTTTCTTTCAAGTTTTCTTCGCTCATAAGCATCTTCCTCATCCTCTTCTCGGTCCCGTTTCTTGTCTTTCTCTCTCTCTCGTTCCCGTTCCCTTTCTCGCTCTCTCTCGCGCTCCCGTTCTCTCTCGCGCTCCCGTTCTCTCTCTCTCTCTCTTTCACGCTCCCGTTCTCTTTCACGATCTCTGCTCTTTTCTCTATTTAAACAAATTTAAAAATCTGTCAGTCTCCTGTTTTCCTTTAAAAACTAAGACAACAATTATTACAGTATACAAACTCACAAGTCAGAATTTAGCATTTGATTTCTATAAAATTAAACTGCTCTGTGAATTTTCAGTAAGACAGGACATAATTCTAGTCTCAAATTCTGAATTCCAATCTAAATTCAATATTAATACTCATGGATATCTCAGAAAACAAAAATATGAGCTAATGCACATGTTAGAAGATAGTCTACTACTTCACAGTGATCAAAGAACAATGGTATTGGCAAAGGTGTAGAGAAATGAGCATTTTCGTATGCTGCATAGATAAATTAGAACTATATCTATTGGGAATGAAAAGTTCTCAATAATTTAGAAAGACAAAACCATATGCAGAACACAGTATTCTGCCACTAGTCTAATTAAATAGCAATATATATTTTAATACATATGTAACAATAAACACTTGTGGTTCATACCTATAGTAAAAGCACTGATTTAATAATGTATAAAAGCACTGACTGGGCCTCCCCAATGGCGCAGCGGTTGAGCGCTGGGTTGCGAAGCTGCCCGCAGTCTCTGCAGCGCCAGATCGATCCCCAGCTGCTCCCCAGCCACCGGAGGAGGGTCCCATATGGCGCGCTGACCTCTCCTGCCGCCCGCTGCTCCCCTCAGCAGTGTACTTAGGTCCTTCTGCCTGTTCTGCTCCCCGCTCTGGCTCTGGTGAATTCTCTCGCCCTCCCGCGCTTTCTGACTGTACCCAGTACTTGTATAAATAAATAAATAAAATTAAAAAAAAAAAGAGAAGGGGTCTTAAAAAAAAATAATAAAAATAAAAGCACTGACTGAGTATGTCAAATTCTCAATAATGGTTATTTAAGAGGAAGGGAGGGAAGGACTTTAATGCCCACTAAAGATTAAGAGTACTGGACTTTCAGTTCCACACCTAGTGGACTGACCTAAAGTGGACTTACCCCCTCCCTTCTGCTATAATCACATGGAAAATGTGCCAACATAGAAATGTCTATTTGAAAACTAGCTTAGGAAAAAAAAACTTTCCTCTCCCTTTCTACTCTCTCCCTTTTCCATTTTCCTTATTCATTTTTGCTGTACCTCACCCTTGAAAGAATTTGTAATAATTCATGAAAATAAATTCAATGTAATGAGCAAAAATCCTTAAGTTTAAAAAAAAAAAACAGGGCCTCCCAGGTGGCGCAGCGGATTGAGCACAGTGCTATGAAGCTGTCTGCTTCTATAGCGCCAGTTTGATTCCCAGCCGGCTAGGGAGATTCTTACATGGCGGGGCAGACCTTTCCTGCCTTGTCCGCTGCTCCCCTCAGCAGTGTACTTCGGTCCTTCTGCCTGTTCTGCTCTCTGCTCTGTCTCTGGTGAATTCTCTCACCCTCCCGCGCCTCTGGACTGTGCCCCAGTGCTTGTACCAAAAAAAAAAAAAAAAAAAAAAAGCCAAAGGTGAAATTACTTGGAGCCATAATTAGGGTAATTCAGGGCCTGGAGAGTGAGTTGTGGCCATCCAGTAAGCTACAGAACCAAACAGAGACAGCAGGGGCTAAAAGCAATGGTATTAGAGCTGATTTCCCCATTTACAGGAGCCCTTAATGAAAATGAGTAGAAAAACTGCCCACCAACCAGGGAAACGACAGGAAAGCAAGTCTGTCCAGGACACTGGATGTGTTCCAGGTCTCTGTGAAGACTGACTTCCGACAGAAACTAACCTTAAATGTTGAAAATTGTTACACACAGGTATTACAAAGGTGAGACAGCAAGCCAAGAAAGGAAGTCCTTCATCACATCCGTATAGTAAATTATCCTATAGAATGTGAACCTGTTGTCCCACCAAAGCTATCAGGAAAACAGTACTTCTATAAAGTCTTACCTTGATCGACTTCGATCCTTATTCCGATCTGAACTCCTTTCCCGATCTCGGTCCCGATCTCTCTCTCGATCCCGATCTCGATCTCTCTCTTTTGTCCGGTCACGATCCCTATCCCGTTCTCGTTCCCGCTCCCGTTCCTTCTCCTTTTCTCGTTCACGTTCTCTTTCCCTTTCTCGTTCCCGTTCTCGCCTTTCTCGTTCCCTTTCACGCTCCCTCTCTCTTTCTCTCCGTTCTTTCTCAATTTCCTGTCTTTCTTTTTCCTTTTTGCCTTTCTCTTCTTCCAGTTTCTAGAAACCAATAAAAGTGCTTTTAGAGTTAACTCTGTAGCTCCAGTTTTCCTATTTTTCCCGGCGCAATGCCCAATATTGGGAACAAGAAACCAAACCACTGGTACTTTAACATTAAATACCTGTGGTTTTACTTGACAAACTGAAGTAATGACAAGACTAGATAAATTTCGTGCAAAACCATATACTCTAACAGACCAGGAATCTCCAATCTTGGATGCTGGGAGATTGTGTCAAGTGTGGCTACCCACCCAATGATTATGTAAATTGGTGATTCATAATTTCTAGAAATACAATCACTTGGTAGAAATTTAATTCCTCCCATTAAAAATTTCTGTAAATCAGTTGGACTATTCATACTCATTACAATCCCAGTCTTCCCATTATCTACAGGTTACTAGTTGAGGGTTTAGAGGGGAGGTGGAGTACAAGTAAGATCATTATAAAGCAACTAAATAATCTGCCCTTTAGTTTACCCACCCTCCAAAAGATAACCTGAATCCAGTCAAGATCTGCCCTACTATCCATGGAAACAGTACTCCCACCATTGCAAGATGGACAGCCCACCAAATAAAAAAATTTCAAAATAACTCACTTCAAGCAAAAATGTACATTATAATATTTTCATTTCATTTAATTTTTAAAGTGACATATTTATTTCCATTATGCCTACAAGACAATAATATATCAACAGTGATAAATCCATCCTTGGAAGGAACGGTTGTATATAAACTTACAGATGCTGTGCTAGGACATGGATCGCCAACACTGGATTAACCTTGCCTATAAAGCTATGTTTCTGGGAGGAAGAGCAAGTACATGGTTCACAAATAAACCAAATAACAAAATAAGACCAAGTTTGTTCCCTGATAAGATTACCAGTGTACCACACGATTTCAACACAAAACTCAAGAAAAAATTACCCAAAATAGGAAAAACAAAACAAAACACATTTACTCCTTTGGTTCCATGTTTAGTGTCACCGAAATGAAATTTAAACTGTAACAATAAAATGTGCATTTTTCTTTTCTCAGTCAGGTAAAGCATTTAAAACAACTTTAAAAAGCAATCTTACCTGTTATACTCTTTTTCTCTTGCTCATGGATCAGAGAACTGATAGAGGATTATGAAAGAAAAGCTAATGCATGAGAAATCAATATATTCAGCTGCTGTGCCAGTCAATACCAAAGTAGAATACAGGCAAAGCCAATACTGAATACATTGAAATTAGAAAGGGAAGATAAAAGGAATGGTAGAAAGAAAACAGAAACTGAAAGGTATTTCAAAGGGCAAATTCTAACTTCTGAAACAGTTCTAAGGGAATATAAAAATTTATATTGTGAAATAAGGCTAGACTATACTATGTAAAACTTACCTCAGTATCATACACTTATAAAGAAATTTTTATATCTGAGATAATACTTACAGATTATTTTAGCTGTTCCAATAATAATTTCTTTTGTAGAATTCCTCAATTATTTAATTCTTGCTTATTCACTGCACTACTTATTTCTTCTAGGTGTATAGCACCACTTATGTTAAATAACAATGTTTCATAATCCATTTAAAAAGTTTTGTTTTCAATAATTGAAAAAGCAAGTGAATCTGGTTCACACTAACTGCATTTCAAAAAGATTTCTATATGTAGTAAATAGACACACCTACATACACACAAACATATATTTTTTCTGACAGACTAAAGAAAGAGGAACTGAAGTGAGTCTAAAAAGATGTTAAGTAATGAAATAATGAAGAGGAAAGGAGAGGGAAAAAAAATCGTAAATCTTACCTTATTCTCTCTTCAGACTCGTCCGTGCTGTAAATGGACGCCCCCTGCCACGCTGATACCCTAAGTCTGTGGTTATTTAATAAACTCATACCAAAACATGCAAAGGTTCACTGAGCTCATTTTTTTGTTATTGTAGTTTCAAACATCCCCTTTAACCATACCACCCAATAAAACAAACTGTTTTTCATTTTGATTTTTTTTAAAGCACATTTTTGAAATTTAAAACACCAACCCTCTTACCCCAGTGAAGTAAGTCTAAGGCAGTCAATGCCTGACAGCTTCTCAAACTATGAAGCAAACTTTTTTTTTTTAATTAATTTTTATACTTTATCAATGACATGACAAGGTTTAACAAGTAACAACAAAAAAGGGGCTGGGGTAAACCACACACACAACTGTATACCATTTTCAAGCTTACTCAGAACCCTGATTTTGAATATTAAACCTAACCAAAAGTATTCCTCTAAAATGATATCCCACAAACTCTTTTTAGCTATCAGAAGTAATTTGGGATAACTGCATTGGTGCTTTCAGACAAATTTAATTCCCGAGAAAGCACTGATATCTGTTAAGTCTTTAGCAGCACTGAATCAATGGTATTAACTGTCAACTTGTGATTTAGAGCAAAAGAAATAATGAGATTGACTCAAAGAAGAAATGAACACAACATTTTACTGAGCTAAAGGTCACTCAGTTAAAATCTTATCTCTAACATCAAAATACATCTCATGCAGTGTTTTGCATTTCACTATCTGTAAGCATCACCTTCAATGAGAACATTCACAGAGGCACCAACACTGAGAGAAGCTTTCAATAGGCAAAACTCGTGAGTGGGATTTACTATGCATAAATACCCATTTCCAAGCCAGTTACCCCTTTGCATATTTTTCTGAGGGGGCATCCATAAATATAATAAAAAACAGAAGCTCATACTTACATCCTATTCCTTGTTACTTTCCAAGCTGAGAGTTTCATCTTGCATTAGTCACCATATGATCTCTATCATAATGGTGGGGGTCAATGAATAGATTAGCTTTATGGGAATTTACAGTTCTTCCATGCATCTAAAATTTGGTAAGCTGGTAACCACTGACCTACTTTTTTAAAATCTCCCCCACTCAACTTAAATCTACACAAATATAAATCTTAAATTTTAATCTCAGCTCTAAAGTAAAGGTTTCCTAAGATTAAGTTAAATAACTGCCCCCAGAAATACACTATAGGGTCTGCTATTCTGCTGCCCCCTTGAATCTAGTTTAAGTCTGGCCTTGATGTTTATGTTGAAATCTAAAAATAAAATAAGCTTTTATTCATATCAAAGTGAGATGACTGCAGCGTAGTTAGTAACTGAAAAAACTAAGTAAAATATGTCAAGGAACACTTTTTAATATTGGTTTTGGTCTTCTGTTTCTTTCTAAATAGCAATCAAACCTATAAATACCATTCAAACTTATATTCTAATGTAAGGTTGATTTTTTTTTTTCTGTTTGTTTTGGATTCTGTAAAAAGTCTAGATTGGCACCAAGTGAAAAGACAAGAATACTACCTTGTGTGTGTCTCTGAATTTGCTGATCTCTCGGGATATCAGGTCTCGTTTGTCTTCTTCCATTTCTATAGCATTGATATCCTCCTAAAGGATTGGGGAACAGGAAGGAATGACTAAAGATCAATGTTTATGAATACAAAAAGAAAACTGAAGGTTGGATATTCTGTACAATCTTGCAAAAGATACTAGTAAATAAACAGAACTTACTAAGTAAAAACAAAATCTAACAATTTAAATAGTGGAAAATCAAATATGTAAGAATAAATCTGCCAATTATAGTAAACAAAGTTATTAATAGTCTAGAATGTAGACGAACCTTTGTGATGAGTGGATAAGGGATCAGCGGGGCCACTGGAAATCTGCGGAAAATCTACGGAAAATCCATGAAGATTTAAAAAAAAAACACACACACAAATAAAACAAGAGTTCCCATTACTCTGCAAAGCAATGCTCTTTATGATTATACTGTAAGCAATGCAAGCTTTCTATGACATTTTATTGATTTCAAACTAGTTCACAGTAAATGTTTTCACCTGTTCTCTGTAATACCGCCAATCACTCTTAACATACGCTCCCTGACTTTCCTAACCAATGAATGAGGAGGGTCTCATACTAGTAAGGACTTTTCCTTCATTTTCACCAAGACATAGTTAACAATCATACCAACAAAATTTACCCTTAATTCCTAGGATAGGGCAGAATTTATTTAATCCTCTCCCCAATGTATTTCAAACAAATATGCCTAGTTTTTTCTCTTTTTCCAGTAAAGAGCAAGAAGAAATCTAAATTACCCTCCATCTGATGATCTACCAACCATCACTCTAAATAACTGGCACATCACTTACACAGATTGTTTAAGATGACATGAAGACGAAAAATGAAAATGTATTTGTCCACAAAAAAAATTAAAGATGGCTTACATAAAAGGATGAAATCACAATATGTTTTGGAGTTTTTCATGTTGTATACAATCCATGCATAGAACACACTTCCAATATTTTTTATAGAACTTTCTCCAAGTTTATCCAAAGAAATCAGTCTGGGTAAAGCACATTTTCTTTCTACCTGGACTCCCCACTATTCAACTAGTTTAAGCCAACAAAGTAGAAAGGTAAGAGTAATACATGAGGGGGGAGGGTGGGCGGTTTCATCTTGGACTGCTCTTTCATACTTCCCCAGTCAGAAGTTTAATAACATTACTATCTCTAGCTTATAAGGAAAGGTTGCTAAAATTTCAAAAATAGGTGAAAATCCTCAGCAAAGGAGACCTGGTATTCTGCTTGGAGCAGAGACAGAATAACAATAATTAGGAAATAAAGCAAAACAAGGCCAGTCCCGCCAATGTCAAAACAAACAAAAATTCTTTATCCCTAATGTCAGTTCTTACTTAATCACTCAAATATCCTTCGTTTTATTTTTTCAACTTGACTTGAACTCACAGATAAGCATAAGCTTTTTGGTACACTTCCAAACAATAAAACCAGAACTTACTAGTAAAAAGTAATAAAAGTCATCAAGTTTGACAGTACATTGTTATAGATGCTAGCCATTGTTTTCCCCTTGAAAGAGGAAATGCAATGAAAGTATCTGAGCAATACCATAAAAAGTAAACCATATAAATGATTCAGATGTCAAAAATCAGTAAAACATACGTCTTCCTTCTTTTCTTTCTTCTTCTTCCTGGGGTGAGAATCAGATTCTTGCGATGGGGCATTGAGCTCACTGGAGTATTCACGTATTAAAACTTCAATGGCCCCTTTGATCATCTGGTCTCTTCTTTTTGTTTCTTCATCTAAGGCTTCTTCATCATCATTAGTAACAGTTTCTGGCCTGGCAGTCTTAAAAAGAGATGACAAATTCAGGGAATAGGTGAGGAAAAAAGTCAAAGAAAATGAAAAATCACTATAAAAGTTATTAGACATAGTAAACATGTTTTTTCTACACCACCCATATTCCTATTAAATACAGATTTGAATTTGTTCTTAACTTCACATTCCTAAACAACAGTATATTAGTTGTGTTGTTTTTTCCTGAAATAGTACTTTATCATTTTCTTTTTCTTTACTTGATAGCTAATATTGTAGCCCCCAACCAGCTACAGAAATATTAAATCACAGAACTAGAATGCTACTACAACACATTTGCAAAATTTTCATAATATTTCAGGTTGTCTTGCTAAATACTGCCAAGAACAATGTTTGTTAAGCAGCTCATTCTACAGTTAAAAATTTAATTATGTGGAAAAAAAGAAAATACAATTTTATTCACACATTGATAGCCACCATTTCAAATACACAAAACTACATGTAGATTAAACAAGCAAAAAAAAAAAAAAAAAACCCTAACCAGCTATATGCAACAAAATGCAGTCTTCGGAGAGATTAGGGGTTGAAATGACTTCTTTTTTCACATTTGCTTTGTACAATTTCTGCAATGTTGGAGTACCAGTTATAAAAATCATATACTTTAGACACTAAAAACTAATCATCTCTCTAAATACTACATACAACTTTCTCCACTTGACTACCTATGTATCATCAAAAAAACACAAAAAACAGAATTCATGCTGTGATGTTTCTTTCAAGTAACTACTTGTGGAACTTTATTAATAATCTTTTAAGTCTAGACTACTAATTGTGTGAATATGAAAATACTTTTTACTACCTTCTCATATTCTGCTATTCTTATTTCTATCTTACTTTTATTTTAAGCCCCTGGTTAAGGAATTAATCCAGTTCAGACTATAAAACATAAGGAATGACCTCAAAATTTAGGACAATTTCCAGTTACTCTAAACTCCTCTTCTTAAAATTTGGAAAAACTGGGCCTCCCTGGGTAGCATAAGGGTTAAGTCTCAGTGCTAACAAGCTATCACTGCTACTTCCTGAGTTTGATCCCCAGCAATATATGGCACAGCAGACCTTTCTCTTCTTTCTTGCCCTCTATTCTCTTTAGCAGTGTATTTCAGTAGATCTACCTGTTCCGCTCCTTACTCTGTCTCTGGTGAATCCTCTCACTCCCTGCGCCTCTGGCTACACCCTAGTTCTTGCATGCATAATAAAAATAAATCTTTGAAAAAAAAAAACTTGGGAAGATGGAAAAGTATCACAAAACAAGATAAACATAAAGACATGTATGCATGAAACCTTTTATAATTAAAGCTACATATACAACCATACCCCAAAGTAATCAATTAACTTAGTAAGCACATATGGTACACAATTTCAGATACAAATAAGAACCATGCTTTCTTCTGCACAAATATTTTGTCACAACAATGCAATTCTATTTGAGTGGGTTTCAGCTACTGTGGCTCCTTAATATAATCTAGCAGTAATTTATAATTTGAGCACCGGCATTCTGAAGTTACTGTAAGATAATTATTCAACAAGTGTATTTATTTCATAAATTAACTTCTCAATAAATTAAGAGCCTAATGTGTACAAGATACTATGCTAGAGCAAAAAACTCAAAATTCAAAGAAATAATTTAATAATACAGGGTAAGAAGAGCTTATTTTCATAGATTAACTCAATATAATTAAATGTAATTATAACAAAATTAATCAACTAAACACAGTGTCTTATTTTCTCAAATTTGCCTCTTCATCTAATCTTCTTGTAGACAACTTTCTACTTGACATCTTGGTAAATATATTTTATCCAAGGATTGTAGTTTAAAGTATTTATCAAGTATTTATCAAAAATATTTTTAACGGGCCTCCCTGGTGGCGCAGCGTTTGAGCGCTGGGTTGCGAAAAGTTGCCCGCAGCCTCTGCAGCGCCGGCTCAATCCCCAGCTGCTCCCCGGCCACCATAAGAGGGTTCCACATGGCGTGCAGACCTCTCCTGCTGCCCGCTGCTCCCCTCAGCAGTGTACTTCAGTCCTTCTGCCTGCTCTGTTCCCTGCTCTGGCTCTGGTGAGTTCTCTCACCCTCCTGCGCTTCTGACTGTACCCAGTGCTTGTATAAATAAATAAAATAATCTTAAAAAATATATATTTTTAACTAATCTATCCTTCTCAAGTTCTTCCAAAAAAAGAAGCAACAGTTTCAAATACATTTTTGGAGCCAACACTACCCTCATGCCAAAAGGAGACAATATCAGAAAACCAAACAAAACCATAGACCAGTATCTTTCATGAATATACATGCAAAATCATTACTACAATACACTAGAAGGATCATACATCATGAGCAAGTGTTTATTCCAGAGATGCAAGGCTGGTTTAATACCAGAAAATCACTGATATAATTCACCACATCAATAAAAGGGGGGGGGGGAGTCATGTGATCATAGCAATAGATGTAAAGAAAGCATTTAACAAGATCCAACATCGATTTATGATTCTTTAAAAAAGATTTATTGGGGCCTCCCCGGTGGCGCAGCGGTTGAGCGCTCGGTTGCGAAGCTGCCCGCGGCCTCTGCGGTGCCGGTTCAATCCCCGGCTGCTCCCCGGCTACAGGAGGAGGGTCCCACATGGCGCGCAGACCTCTCCTGCTGCCCGCTGCTCCCCTCAGCAGTGTACTTCGGTCCTTCTGCCTGCTCTGCTGCCCGCTCTATCTCTGGTGAATTCTCTCACCCTCCCGCGCTTCTGACTGTACCCAGTGCATGTGTAAACAAAACAAACAAACAAATAAATAAATAAAAACATACCTCTGTTTAAAAAAATAAATAAATAAAAACTAAAAAGATTTATTTATTTATTTATACAAGCACTGGGTACAGTCAGAAGTGCGGGAGGGTGAGAGAATTCACCAGAGCCAGAGCGGGAAACAGAACAGGCAGACTGACGAAACACAGTGCCGAGGGGAGCAGCAGGAGCGGCAGGAGACGTCTGTGTGCCATGTGGGACCATCGCCAGTGGCCAGGAATCGAACTGGCGCTGTGGAGGCTGCGGGCAGCTTCGCAGCCCAGCGTTCAACCGCTGCACCACCGGGGAGGCCCGATTTATGATTTTTAAAAAGCACTCAAAATAGGAATAGAAGGAATATACCTCAACACATCAAAGGCCATACGCAACAAAGCCGCAGCAAATATCATCATACTCAATGGTGAAAAACTAAAAGCTTTTCCTCTAAGAGCAGGTACGTGGAAAGGATGCCCACTTTCAACCCTACTATTCAACACAGTATTGGAAATTCTAATTAAAGCAATTAAGCAAGAGAAAGGAATAAAAACTATCCAAATAGGAAGAGAAGTAAAACTATCACTATTTGCAGATGATATGGTGTATCTGCATTTAATATACAAAGAATACCCTAATAATCCCACTAAAAAAACTAATAGAAAAAATAAATCCATAAACTGGTAGGCTATAAAATCAACACACAAAATAAACAAAGGAACTCACACAACATAACCCAATCAAAAAATGGCAGAAATGCTAAACAGACACCTTCTCCAAAGACATACAAGTGCGTAACACAAGAGAAAATGGTTGTCATTTATCAGGAAATGCAAATCACAACTAAGAGATACCACTCTTACACCTATAGAATGACCCATATTAACCAGAAATAACAAATGTTGGTGACCATGTGAAGAAAAAAAGAAATGACAGTACTGGTGAGAATGTAGACAAGTTTAGCCTCTATGGCAAAGTATGGAGGTTTTTCTCAAAACATTAAAAACAAATTTACCAGTTGGTCCAAGAATCCATATTCTGGGTATCTACCTGAAGAATACACTAACTGCAAGGGATATTATGTACTCCTAAGTTCACTGTTGCACTATTTACACTAGCCAAGCTCTGGAAACAATCTAAATGCCCAAAGATAGAGGAATGGATAAAGAAGATGTATTATAGATACACAATGGAATACTACTCAGCTATAAAAAGGGAGGAAAACCTTGCTATTTTGTCAAATGAATGGAACTAGAAAGGATAACGCTAAGCAAATAAGTCAGAAAGTGAAAGACATATACCAGACTCCTTCACTCATGGAATATAGAGAAACAAAACAAAGGAACAAAACTAAATCAAAACAAAGCCTTGAAATCTGCAGAACTGAGACTATCAGAGAAGGATGGAGGGTGGGAGCAAAGAGAAGCCCTAATGGATCATGGTGGAAGGTTACTGGGATTTTTGATGGTGGACAGATATACCTGAAGGGCCTCCCTGGTGGCCGAGGGGTCAAGTCTCAGTGCTATCACCTCTGTGACCTGAGTTCAGTCCCTAGCCAAGGAGCAAACTCACATACGGCGCAGCAAACCCCTCCTGTCTCACCCATTGCTCCCCCTTAGCACTGCATTTCAGTAAATCTGCCTGTTCTGCTCCAACTCTGTCTCTGAGGGAATCCTCTCAAACCCCTGCACCTCTAGCCTACACCCCAGCTCTTCTATGCACCCCCTGCCAAAAATCTTAAAAAAAAAAACCACCAACACTTGTAGAGGTGTGAATCTGTAACCCCTAAAACATACACTGTGTTGTTATAAAAAACAATCAACATTACCTCAGTGCACATAACTTCTAAAAAATTTATCACTATAATTGTGGAGTTGTGTTTCTTTCTCACTCTTAATAATGTTATCACAGATTTTTATGCAGCTCTCACTAAAATTCTTTCAATGATTATCTGTCTCTCTATAGGTTGTATTTTTTTTTTTTCTCCACGGGCTTTAAATTACACAATTGACCTCCAGTAACTTGTAACTGAAACTGTGGCTCCTAGGACACTATTTGAACCCACACTCCAGTTGGTTAGAGATCCCATTCCATAGACTGACCAAACATCAGCTTAAATTCTACCTCTGGATCCTCAACCATGAATAAGATTTTTTTATTTCATTTTCTCCTCCACTTTAAAAACATAAAATGCACATTCAATATTAAGGAGCAGCAAGGTGAAGGGCTTAACAGTACAAGGGGAATCACAAATATCAACAGAAAATCTGAGATATTTATGTTGCCCACCTACTGGGCTCTCGTCAGAGGAATTAAATAGTAAAGCTACTGATTGTAAAGTTGAAAAACAGCTGTGGGCTTACTCATTGGCATCGTGGAACTTAAGCAAATGCAGAGTCTCTCTCAGCAAGACTAATTTCCAGGCAAAAATGTGAAGATGTTACTACCTGCAACAACTGCCTCCCATTAAAATGCAATGCAAGTGGCTCTTTCCAGAGATTATTGTACTTCCAACAGTTGCCAGATTCATTCTAGAACAAACCACTACTTATGACAATCGAGCTATCTCTACTACATGGCTATTGCTGAACAGCCAGAAAGCAAAAGAACATGAGCTAGATCTGCATGGCTACCTTAAATGAAACATTATTACTATAAAAAGATGAACAAGTTGCTTCTATAAATTCTGCAAAATTTAAATAAAAACTTCTCAATCAAATATGTAAGACACGTAACTCCTTTTAAATTTGTGGATCAAAAAAAAAAAATAGTGGATCTTGAAAAATATCTCATCCTCTTTCCAAATTCCTGTTCCTTTAAGTCAAGGATATCGATGTAATTAATTGTGCTCCTCTTCTGACTGGGAGTCAGAAGACACCCCGGGATAAAGTAAAATGGAAGTTTCTCAAAATCTCAATCTCATAATCTACCTTAAAATACTGTTTTCTAACATTTCTCCAACTAATCAACAAAACAAGAGAAAGAATAAGCACCCTTTCATATTTACCGTGAAAAAAATCATGGTAAATCTGCAATCCACTCCACCATGAAGTTATATTTGCCTGTTATTTGAAAAACATCATTTTATATGATGGAGTTGCTCAACCTTTTCATTTTACCACCAATACTGTTGAGTAAAATTTACATTCCAGGAAAATACGTCATGTTTGTCTTGTGACTTCAAGTACGTCTGGGCACAACTATACCCAGAAGTCATGTCTATTAATTTTTTAAGATTTCACTTTATCTAAAAGAATTGTTATGTTTTTATTGTAGGTTTCAGTTTCATTCTTAATGAAAGGTATAAACAGATTTAGTGTTTCCTCTTATAATAAATATGAATTATTTATTTGAATAAATTTGTATAAATATATAATGAACTGATTATTCATGTTGAGAGTACACCTGCAAATGCTACAAATAATATCATTTCACATATTAATGATTAGACAATAAAACAAGGAGGCCCAGGGAATCATATAAATAACTTCAAAGAAACTGAATACTTGTTTGTTTTAAATAAAAATTCAGTTATCACTGCAAGGAAAATCTGAAAAGTCTTGCACAGGCAGCTGTTTTTCCTAAGATTTTAGTGACATGAAAGGTAATACTGCTGATGTGAGATACAACTTATACTCTAGAGAAATTGTTTCTTTCTTTATAAAGCCAGGAAAGGATAGTAAGGTTATCAGTGAGCAATTATACTGCAATTGTTAACAGTAAATGTTCATTCCATTCTTGCTATGGACAAAACATTGTCCTCAGTGCTATGGAGGTAACAAGGTTAATAGAGAGAGAGTCTGAATCACCACTGTTTCTATCTTATAATGGGGGATGCTGTGGGGCGAGGATATAGGAAGGAAACAGGATACAAGAAGTTGTGAGAGCAATACAAACATGCATAGAAAAAAAGCAAACTGACACAGCAGTAAAAACCTGCCTTATATGGGAAGGGAAGATTTAATTCTATCTGTGAAGGAAAAAGGGTAGGACTTACAAACAAATAAAACAAGGAACACTTTAATTGTAACCATTTGGATAGAATTTCAACAGGGAATTTGGAAGAGCAACAAGGAAATGAGCTATTAACAAACCTCAAAAGAAGATTTTAAGGCACTGGTATGAGGCCAGGGAATCTAGAAAGGTGTATTGGAGCAAAGCTTGAATGCCATTTTAAGAATAAGGATTTTATTCTATAAGAGATACAAAAGCATTAAGGATGCTTGAACAGGGGCATAACATAATTATACTTAAGTTTTAGAAATATAGGCAATACTCTAGTAGTCAAAAAAAGGTAACTAAATCAGAGACATCAGTTAAAATATTATTAAAAGTCCAAGGAAAGTTAAATATGGAAACAAGCTGTTAATAAACAATGCTTAAAATTCAATTTCATACTTTGTAAGAGAAAAACAAATCTGTGCATTCTAATTAAAACAACTCATTCACATGGAGAAAAATGCCTGGAAGAATATGCAGTAATAATGTCTACAGTGGTGGGGCTTCCCTGGTGGCACAAGGGGTTATATCTCAGCATTACGAAGCTATCGGCAGCCACAGCAACATGACTTCCATCCCTGGCCAGGGAGCTGACCCATATGGCACAGCCAGACCTCTCCTGTCTCACCTGCTGCTCCCCTCAGCCACGTGTTTGTCATTCCCCCTGTTCTGCTCCCCACTCTGTCTCTGGTGAATTTAATCTCTCACACACAATCCCCCACCCCACACCTCTGGGCCTATGCCCCAGCTCTTGTATGCATAAATAAATAAAATAAATCTTTAAAAAAAAATGTCTACAATGGTTACTAACAGTGATTTTATAAGTGTTGCTTAGCTTCTTTATAGCTTGCTTTAATTTTTTTTTTTACAAAAACATACTTCATTGTAAAAGAGGGAGTAGGTAGAACCAAGAAAACTGTACTTTGATTTAAAGCCTGAAGAGAGCAAAAATACTGTTCTGCTTTTATAGACAGGTAGGTAAAAATCTATTGAATCTGTTTACCTTGAGGTGCCAAAAGAAACTAGGAAGAAAACACAAGGAAATATAAATGCAGGTTTTAGCTATTTTTCATTTTGTTGAAAGCAGTAATGAAGCATACAACATAACAAACCAAAAAAAAAAATTTCCTTTACTTTAGAGCTTCAGGGGAAAAGAATGACTCAATTTCACTTATTTTAGAATCTGTGTACTTCAAAATGAGAGGGCAACTAAGAAAAAATTGTGTAGGTTGAAACATATTTTGTACTTACTTACAAAGCTGCCTTAATGAATTAGCTCTGTTTGGAATAGTCTGTACCAGTGTTTTCTCTGGCAAGTTAACCTTATCCAGTCTCCCTTACTACCTTCATCCCAACCTGGAACAAGCAAACCAACAGTCACCCACCCACTATGGGTAGATAAAAGACTTAAAATAATTATAAACTATAAAACACCCTCCTGCATTTTAGCCATAAGCACATATCATAATGATGATGATGACCTTGTGAAGTCCCATATTGGATTGATTAATAATGAGCAATACACTGAAGGAGTACAGGTGGCCTAGGGAAGACAACACAATACAAAACATACCCCATTAGAAGCTTTCTTCTTTGCTTTCCATTCATCCAGTTGTGCCTTTGTCTTTGCATCAACTTTAACAAGTAGCTTCTTCTCACCAATCTGCAGGTCATGCAATAACCTGAGTGCACGGAGGGTAGATTCAGGCTCCTTGTACTCACAGAATCCAAAGGCTAGCAATGAATGTAAAGAATCAGTGAAATATCAAAGCCATTTTGAAAAATGAAAAATATTTATAAAAGTTAAAATCATTAAGAGACCAAACGTTGTAATTTAAGGATTATTCATGTTATTAATCCTCCCCCTTTCCTTCAATTACCTTTGACAAGGATTTCCCTTTCAGCACCACCAAACAACCAAAAGAAAAAAGAGAAAACAAAAACAGGGAAAGGAAGAATTCCAATCAGTTAGGATATGTATTTCTAAAAGCACTTATCTTGGACCTCCCTGGTGGTGAAAGGGGTTAAGTCTCACCACTAACAAAGTATTGGCAGCCACTGCAGCACAAGTTCGATCCCGGCCAGGGAGCTAACCCACAGAGCACAGCAGACCTCTCCTATCTTGCCCATTGCTCCCCTCTGTAGTGTAGTCAATTCGTCTGTTCTGCTCCCACTCTGTATCTGGTGAATCCCGCCCCCCCCACCCCGCACTTCTGGCCTGCACCCCAGCTTTTATATGCATAAATAAATAAATCTTAAAAAAAAAATAGCGGATGTCCTGTAGTTTAAAAAACATACACATACACACACACTTACTTATCTTTTAGAGAACCAACCAAAATAATTACATATAAAATGACATGGTGCTTTGGACTTGCTTTTTCTGAGAAATATGTATGGTACAGGTGAAGCACAACTGGACGTGAGTAAATGTTAAGATTTGGCGAAGAATTCATGGGAGTTTATCATAATTGTTCTTATTTTTATATATGTATTAATTTTATAATAAAAAGCTTTTAAAAATATGCATCAAACAGGTATTTTACCAATTAGTATGAAAAGGACAGCTTTCAAGACTAAGAGGTCATCATATATTATCTCCCACTTTCTTCTTAATTTGGTTCATCTTACTTATACACTCTTGCCCTGAGAGAAAAAGGACTTATTAAAGTTGTAAGAAACCAGTTAGTCTCGGGGCCTAACTGGTGGTCTAGAGGTTAAGTCTCAGCACTATCATTGATTCCCTGGCCAGGGAGCTAACCCATGTATTACATAGCAGACCTCTCCTGTCTTGCCCGCTGTTCCCCTCAGCAGTGTATTTCAGTCAGTCTGCCTGTTCTGTTCCTCAATCTGTCTCTGGTGACTCCTCTCACCCGCCTTCACCTCTGGCCTAAAACACCCCAGTTCTTCTATGAAAAAAATAAATAAAATCTTAAAAAAAAAAAAAAAACCAGTTAGTCGCAATAATTCTTTTCCCTTTTCCTACCACCTTCCTGCAATACTTTCTAATCTTAACTCTCATCCAACATTTTCCCAGTTGCCTTTAATCTTATTTCAAGAGACAAATGTTAATAAGGACAATAAGAGCAAAAGATACAAAATGTGAATTATGTGTATGAGTTAAAGTTATTTTAATCAAAATGGAAAAATAATGACCTACCTTGAAGCTTTCCAGATGCACCTTGTACTCTCTTCCAGCTCAAAACCAAACCACATTTCTTTAAAAAGAAAAAAGAAAGTTGTTACTACTTAACAAAATTAACTCATTTGTAATCTGAATAAGAGTACTATAACAGTTCTAGTAGGAAATAAATAGAACCAAAATAAAAAAGGTAAAACCAGCAACTAAGTGTCCATTAAAATACTCCCAATTCTCCTATTACATGAAATATATACAAATTTTTAACATTTATCTTTTTTTACATTTTTTTAGACAATATTTGCTTCAATTGAGTCCCTACAGAATCTCCACAGATTGAGTCCCCATAGAATCTCCTTCCCCAAAGCACCCATACACCATCACCACAGTCCGCCAATATATACAAATTAATTTAACAAAAACAAAATTTGGGCCTCCCTGGTGACGCAAGGGGTTAAGCACTGCACTATGAAGTGCACTATGAAGCAATCCTGTCTCTGCAGCACGAGTTCGATCCCCGGCCAGCAAGGGAGCAACCCACATGGCGCAGCAGGCCTCTCCTGTCTCACCCGCTGTTCCCCTCAGCAGTGTATTTCAATCAGTCTGCCTGTTCTGTTCCCACATGTCTCTGGTGAATCCTTTCATTCCCTGCACCACTGGCCTGTACCCCAGCTCTTGTATGCATAAATAAATCTTAAAAAAAGAGTCCTATGTAATAGGAAAAAAGATGCATAAAATGAATGGAAATACCCCCAAATATCATCTGGACAGATTGTCTAAAGGATGGGACTTATTATTTCCAGTTTTTAAATATTATTTCTAATTATCAAAGTAAAAAGTAAAACAGTATTTGTGAAAAGCAAGATCACCTCTCAAAGCTGAGAATGCATGGCTTTTTCGATATCTGGCTGGCCAGAGAGCAACCCATTTGGCACAAAAGACCTTTCTCTCCTGTCTTGCATGCTACTCCTCTCAGTAGTGTATTTCAGTGGATCTGCCTGTTCTGTTCCCCACTCTCTGATGAATATTCTTGCCCCCGACGCCTCTGGCTTACAAACCAGTTCTTACATGCATAAATAAATAAATCTTAAAAAAAATTTCTTGCTGAACACAATGTTTCAATTGAAAATATACATATTTAGAAGGACTTTTCAGGTTGATAATATATACATTTAGATGAATGCACGAATATTCACCAGCAATCATATAACCCAAAAGTGGAAATTCACCAATTGGTCATCATCTGATGAACAGATAACAAAACGAAGTCTATTCATTAAACAGACATTTGGCCATACAAAGGAATGAAATACCCACACAAACTTCATCAGTGATTAACCTTGGAAACTTAATGCTACATGAAAATCACAAAGACCACATAGTGTATGATTCTATTTGTAGAAAATATCCAGAATAGGCAAATCAAGAGAAAGAAAGTAGAATGGTAGTTGCCAGAGCAAAGGGGAGTGGAGAATGAAAAAGGACTCAGTTAGTGCAAGTACAGAATAGTACAGTACAGTACTGTACAAATACAGTACAAGTACAGTTAGTACAAGTACAGTACATCATCCCATTCTATTTGGGATGATGAAAATATTCTGGAACTATTAGGGGAGATGTTTATAAAATTTTCTGACTATACTAAATATCACTGAATTGTACAGTATAAAAGAGTAACTTTTATGGCATAGAAATTATATCACTAAAGATGTTTTTAAAATGCCCTCAATGTTCCATTTTGGGAAAAAATTGGCATTTTCTTATAAATCTGAAGATTAGCAAATACTATAACTCAGAAATTCCTATTTTAAAAGAACACATGAAAAACATTTTTTCACCAGGAATATATATTATCAGCAATATAACTTTTAGGAATATAAATTATAAATATAAATTGTAAATATATAACTGAAGTAAAATATATGCACAAGAATGGTAAATACCAAATATAGGATAGTTGGTTACCTTTGACTTGTTATAATTCTGTGGAATGAAGAAATCAGATTTAGGGTCTTCAATTGCAATGTTTTATTTCTTTTGGGGAAAAAACTCTGAAGCTAGTACCACAAAATACTAAAATCTGACAAAGCTAGGTTTTGTGGGTACTACGTTTTCTAAACACTTAATGTAAGGACTGTAAAAAAAAATTTTGTTTTTTTGGTGGGACCCTCACCAGCTGCCAGGGAACAAACGAGAGCTCTGCAGCCCAGCGCTCAACGGCTGGGCCACCAGGGGAGGCCCCCTAAGGACTGTAAAATTTATAAAACAGATATGGCAATCAAGTGCATTACTTATAAGATGAAGAGGGGAAAGATTTATAAATAACTTCTTTAAAGAATAGATGAGATTATGGAGGTAGTAAATCCAGGCATTTTGGCAAACTGGTCCAAAATGCCTGGATTTACTACCTCCTGTGGAGAGCTGTGTGGAGATTTCTGGACCTACTAAACATAGAGCTTCCATATGCTCCAGCAATTCCACTCCTAGGTATTTACCCAAAGGACACAGAAACATCAATTCCAAAGAACACCTGCACCCCTATGTTTATAGCAGCACTGTTTACAATAGCTAAGCTTTGGAAACAACCCAAATGCCCAAAAATAGATGACTGGATCAAGAAGATGTGGTACATATATACCATGGAATATTACTCAGCATTCAAAAAAGATAAACACATGCAATTTGCAGCAACATGGATGGCGCTGGAAGGGATCATGCTCAGCGAAATAAGCCAAAAAGAAAAAGAAAAATACCGGATGGTCTCACTCATAGCAGGAATCTAGAAAACTTAAATAAGGGACCAGGAAAATGAATAACTATAAGAAAGTGAAAATCAAAATCAACAAAAAACTATGAACCAGAGACACTTTTAGGGGGGCGGGGGCGGGAGGGGAGGGATTGGGGTCAGAATGGGGGGGCTGCAATTGTATGGGGAATATAAAAATAAAATTTATTATTAAAAAAAATAAAAAAAATAAAAAGTTTAAAGAGCAAAATAAATAAATAAATAAAAATAAATCCAGGCATTGTCTTTTCTCATTATACAATCAGTATTTATTCTACTTAACAATGCGCATGTAGGGCCTCCCCTGGTGGCACAGCGATTGAGTGCTGGGTTGCAAAGCTGCCTGCAGCCTCTGCAGCACCGGTTTGATCCCGAGCTGCTCCCCGGCCACCGCAGGAGGGTCCCACATGGTACGCAGACCTCTCCTGCCGCCCACTGCTCCCCTCAGCAGTGTATTTCAGTCCTTCTGCCTGCTCTGCTCCCCGCTCTGGCTCTGATGAATTCTCTCACCCTCCCACACTTCTGACTGTACCCAGTACTTGCAAAAGTAAATAAATAAATGGATGAATAAATAAAAATAAATCTATAAAAAAAAACAAACAGGTAAACAATAAGGCTAACAAAATTAAAGAAGCTGACTTGAGAGGGGGTGACAAATGTTATGTATAATCCTTGACTGTATTAAAGACCAAAATAAAAAAATACCTATTATGAAAACTGTTGGGAAATAAATATAAGCTATATGTATACTGGCTGGTAATACCGCATCAGCTTTAAACTCCTTAGGTGTGATAATGGTCTGTGATGATGCAGTAGAAATGTTCTTAGTCTAAGGAGAGGCAAGAAATATTCAGAGGTAAAAATGGCATGTCATTAACTTACTTTCAAATTATTCAGGAAAAAAGTGTGTGCAAGTAGTTTGTACATATAGAAAGTAAATGTAGCAAAATGTGTCACAAGGATGTTCACTTTACAGGTCATTCAACATTTCTACAGCATTACATACTTTCAAAATAAAAAATATTGAATTATTCAGAACCCTCCTGCTTTTTCTTAAGTTTAAAAATTGTAACAGAAATTTTTAAAGAAAAATAAAGTTTAACTTACAGCCAGAAGCTGTCTTATAAGCATGTCTGAGGCTTTCTCAGAAATGTTGCCAACAAAAACTGTAGTGGTGGGACCACAATTTTCATCATTTTCTTTAGCCTTTAAGCCTGGGTGATCCTTTCTTGCTCCCAAATGCTTTCCAACCATGGACACAGTGGGTACTAAGACCTACAGTGAAAAAAATCAATAAAATTTCATTTGGTAATTAAATCTATCAAGTTTAATTAGATGAAAAACATCAATTTTAAAATAGTAAACACATAGTACATTATTATTAAAGGTTCTGCTACATACTTAATCTAAAGGTCTTGAAGCACACATTATTTTCATTAATGTAAACTTATTTGCGAGAAATGACATTTCACTGTTTTTGTATAAAAACTAGGAAAAGCAAATAAAAATAATATCTCAAGTTATTTTTATGTCTAAGACATTTAAACCATTTTAAATTCTCAAAATGTCTTGATTTTTCTTTGTTTGTATTCTACACTGAAAGCAACTTTCAATCATATCTGCTAACCCTCTTGTAGCATTATCACTCTCATAGCCCTCTACTTGCACTTAAATTTTCCTTTTTATCAATTACCTGCTTATATCTTATTTACCCACCCCCCAGTAACTTTTAACTTCACAGGGGAAGAAACAGACAGCTTTACTCAATTTTTTATCTGATACTGAGTTTAGCAAACAATCCACAGTAGGCATTAAATAATAGTGATGAACTGGAGAAGTTGCTCAGAAACCAATTCCTATCTCTTAGGATGAAATGCAAGAGGAAGAGTACCTGTCATGTGCAACTTTTACAAAATAGCCAAACAGGTGGTGTCCAACGCAGAAGAGCAGGACTTACCCTTGCTCTGCAGGACTGTTATCTTCTTAGTGGTCTGTCTCAGCATTCCTTTTTACCCAGAGTTCCCAGCTCCCTTTTAACATGAAAACCAACACTCCCCTCTTTTTTCAAAACTCAATGGTAGGAAAAAAAAAATTAGTTGAAAATAATGCGATCTATTCTCCCTCATAATGAAATTCCAAGCGAAGTATGATACCAATTGACTCAAAGAAAAATTCTGGTTAAATAATAGTTAACAGAATTATTTCTTTTTGTATATTATATTATATTAGCATTCTTAAATAATTGCTTAGAGTATATAGAAACAGCTTTGAAAGTTGTGGAGAATTAAGGTTCAAGCTGTTTGTAGACCACTTTAATAGAAAAAAGACTTCAATTAAACTTCACAATGCTTGAAGGTATCACACTGGAAGGCAGAAAAAAGTTTGGAAGGTGCTAAACACTAGGTAGTTATGAAGGTGTTCAACACCAGTTCACTTCAACATTTAAATTTCTGCTAGAATCATTTCCTGCAGTCTTTCCCCCCCCCTTTTAAGCAATCAGACATGTTAGATCATTCCCCTAACTCACAGGACCAAGATAAGGGAATGATGAGAGCCAGCATTCTAAATCTAAAATTACAAATATATGAAGAGTCTAGAGATAAAGGGTCTAGAGCTAAATCATAAAAGTATCAAGTGGCATATTTTAGAAATAATTGCATAATATGGATAGGCAAGTAAATTCAGTAAGCAGTATGATACACAAGCATTGTTCCTTAACACTTCAAATAATTTAGCTTACGCTTATCAAGTTTTCCAACTTTAAAAGCTAAAAGTAGCACAACACTTAATTCCTCCTTAAAATTATACTTACAGTTGGAGCAGGAGCCATAATGCTCATTGGTACAGGAATCATTGGCGTCCCTAAGAAAAAAGCATGAATCTTAAGAATAGTATTTTATTCAATCCTCTATCAATGACACATCATAAAAATAAGACCTCACTCATAATTACTATAAATGGAAATGTAGACTAAAAAAAACAAGATACTGATGCTTTGTTTTCAAAACCAATGGCATAGGTGTGTATTAATTTGCATACAACAAAAACTATTGAGAAAGTGAAAAATCTACCACAACATGTTTATTGCTTTTAGAAGTCTCAAATTCTGCGGTTATTGATTCATGTTCATTTGTTTTGGTATATCCTCAAAGTCAGTTCTTTTCAAAAATATAGATTTGCCTGGTCAACAATGGCATTAATGACTCCGTTAAAGGTAAAAACAAAGCCTTTAAAACTTAAAAAAAAATTATGAA
Organism: Talpa europaea; assembly: GCF_964194135.1. NCBI lineage: Eukaryota > Metazoa > Chordata > Mammalia > Eulipotyphla > Talpidae > Talpa > Talpa europaea. Next base: position 99,041,410 of record NC_140075.1, on the reverse strand, counting down.
GTGAGAGAGTAATCTGGAAACCAAGGAAGATCTTGTTACTCCCAATTCTTTAATAAAAACAAGTATCGAGCCTCCCTGGTGACACAAGGGGTTAAGACCAACCTATGAAGCTATCTGTAGCCACTGCAGCATGAGTTCGATCACTGTTACCCTCAACAGTGTATTTCAGTAGATCCACCTGTTCTGCTCCCCACTCTGTCTCTGGTGAATCCTCTCACCGCCCCCACACACCTCTGGCCTGTACCCTAGTTCTTATATGCATACATAAATAAATCTTTAAAAAAAATAAAAACAAATATCATACAAGAAATAAGATCATTAATTTTGGTCATTGTCAAAGAGAAAATCTAAGAAAAGAACTTATAGCTCTGAGAGTTATCAATGGGTTACCACCTACTTTTGACATTTTAAAGGAATCTGTGTTTTTGTTTTCAATTACACTGTTTACTAATAGTAGGTGCTGTGCATGTTCATAAAACTAATGAAAAAAATCTTACCATTTGAGAACTAAGATAAATGTTATAATAGGGAAAATCAGTGAGATTTGTCTACTACACTCATAAATTTTAAAACAATTCTAAATATAACAAGAAATTCTGACATTGCTCTTCAGTTTAAATTTAGCATCAATTTAAGGTAATTCTAAGAGTGGTCAATTTTTAAAGATTTAACACTATCCATTTATTTCTAATGTAACTTATAACTTCAAGGTTTTGTTTTTTTTAAAGATTTATTTATTTATACATACAAGAACTGGGGTACAGGCCAGAGGTGTGAGGGGTGAGAGGATTCACCAGAGACAGAGTGGGGAACAAAACAGGTAGATTGACTGAATTACACTTTTGAGGAGAGCAGTGGGCAAGTCAGGAGAGGTCTGCTGCACCATGTGGGTAAATCCCTGGCCGGGGATCGAACTCATGCTGCAGTGTCTGCGGACAGCTTCATAGGGTGTGTCTTAACCCCTTGTGCCACCAGAGAGGCCCCAACTTCAAGGTTTTTACAAGAATTCTTAAAGCTAATAATCAAGATTCAATAAGCCTACCAAAAGCTGTACACAATAGAAATTATATAATTTCAGAACCAAATCTGGGTTCAAATCTGAGGTCTATGCTTTTAGCTCTGTAACCTTTAGAAAGTGATTTAACCTCAGGTTCAGTTGCCTCAATTATAGTAAGGTAATTATTTCCTCAGAGTGCCCATGAGATTAAATGCGGAGCACTTAAATATAGTGGATGCGTAATCAACTTGAATCTAAATTTCACTTTTAACTTTGCAAACCAATGAACAAATGTTCTGCTGTTTACCAACGGTAATCCATGTGGAATCTCTCCCATAGGCAAACTTTTATTAAAGAAAACATACGAGAAAGAGAAACTGTTAAAAAAAACTTTTTTCCTTTTAAGTTATCAAAAGTTTAATGTTTCCTACCTCAACTTCTAATTTTATGAAACGTAGAATGTATTACTACTCATTACAAAGACACAAAAGTGATGCATACTAAAGGGGAAAAAAACACAAAATGTCAAATGTGTTACTGGTTGAATTTTAAAAAATGAGAAAAGAGAAAATATAACCAAAAACGGAGATGAAGGGAGCAGCCTTAAAAGAACGCTTAAGGGCCTCCCTGGTGGCACAAGGGGTTAAGGCACAACTTATGAAGCTATCTGCAGCCACTGCAGCATGAGTTCGATCCCCAGACAGGGAGCGACCCACAAGGCGCAGCAGACCTCCCTTATCTTGCCGCTGCTCCCCTCAGCAGAATGTTTCAGTACATCTGCCTGCTCTGTTCCCCACTCTGTCTCTGGTGAATCCTCTCACCCCCCCACCTCTGGCCTGTATTCCAGTTCTTGAATGCATAAATAAATCTTTAAAAAAAAAAAGAGAGAGAGAGAGAGAGAAAGAGAGAGAGAGGGGGCTTAAGAGAATGTCCACTTCATTCTACTTCCATTTATAACTGGATATGCTTGGCATATATCAGATACTCTGGAAACTGGTGAGAAAGGCTATCTTTGGGAACAAGAAATCTAAGAAACTGTGGAGGAAAAAACTTTCTTTTTCCATATGCACACATTCCTTTGTATGGAAAAATTTGTACCTATTCTTCAATTTTCTAATTTTTTTCAAGTTTTTTTTATTTATTTATTTATGATTACAAGAACTGGGGTATAGGCCAGAGGTGTGGGAGGTGAGAGGATTCACCAGAGACAGAATGGGGAACAGAACAGGCAGACTGACAGAAGTACACGGCTGAGAGGAGCAGCGGGCGAGTCAGGAAAGGTCTGCTGCACCATGTGTCACTCCCTGGCCTGGGCTCAAACTCACGCTACAGAGGCTGCGGACAGCTTCACAGCGCTGCACTCAACCCCTTGCGCCACCAGGGAGGCCCCAATTTTCTAATTTAAATGCAAATACCACATAGCAATTAAAGTTCAAGTAACAACACGAGGAGGCAAGAAAATTATAGATGAAAATGGATAACGTGGTTTGCATTATTGCTCTAGTTCAGCATACTTCTTCATTTACCTTTCAAAGTACTGATGCTACACATAGAATGCAGGTAGAAAATAAGCTGTAATTAAAATATGATTTATCAACCAGGTATTTTTCCTTAAGCAGAATGATACTGTACTCTTTTACAAGTGGAATCAAAATTATTTAACAGCATAACCACTGTGAATAAATGCCCATGTTGAACATGGCACTGACTAAACATGCAACAAGATATACGGAAAATCTGAGTTTGGGATCTAGTAACCCATCTTAATAGGGAGGAGACTTAAGAGAAACATGTCCCATTTACCAGTAATAATTTGATATAGTATTCATCATCATACACTTTTAAAGTCTCAGTGCTATCAAGCTATCACCAGCCACTGCGGCATGAGTTTGATACCAGCCAGGGAGCTAACCCCTATGGTGCAGCAGACTCTCCTGCCTTGCTGCTACTCCCCTCAGCAGTGTATTTCAGTCAGTCTGCCTGTTCTGTTCCCCACTCTGTCTCTGGTGAATCCTCTCACCCCCTGTGCCTCTGACCTAGACCCCTGTTCTTTTATAAATATTGCAATTATAATAATATACAAGCATAATAACTCTTATTTTTAATATTATGATTTACTGTCAAACTCTAAGTTTTTAATATTTCATAAAAACTACCATGTTTATTTTATGATTTTTCATACTGTGTGCTTGATTTATGGGTAGGAGGCCCAAAGCTAAGCTTATGGTAGTAAACAAATTCAAAATTAAAAATTTAGCAGTTGATTTCAAATTAAAGACAGTTCTGCTCTTTATAATCTCTTGGTAATGTACATGTTATGAATTAACCCACCATACCAGCCAACTGCAAGGTAGTTTTTGATTTTGCAACACTTAAGCTCTTTAGCAAAACACTGTAATTTCAGATAAGCAAATGATTAAAAAAAAGGTCTTTGATCTGTTTTATATTACCTCACACAGAAATATATCTGGATAATTCACAAGATCATTTGGTGATTTCAACTTGAATTGCACAGAGTCTATGTCAAAAGGAAATCCTAATATGCAAATTGAGAGCTCATAGAGACTTCTTTTGGGGAAGAGGGATTCTGCATGAAATGCTTTAATCCCATTAAAATATAAGAATAAAAAATGTAAGAATAGGGCCTCCCCTCGTGATGTAGGCGGTTGAGCACTGAGCTGTGAAGCTGTCCGCAGCCTCTGCAGCGCTGGTTCAATTGCGGTCAGCCAGCAAGGGTACCACATGGCGCAGCAGACCTCTCCTGTCTTGCCTGCTGCTCCCCTCAGCAATGTATTTCATCGGTCTGCCTGTTCTGTTCCCCCTGTCTCTGGTGAATCCTCTTACCCTCCTGTGCCTCTGGCCTGTACCCCAGCTCTTGTACAAAAATAAATAAATCTTAAAAAAAAATCCTTAAAAAAAATATAAGAATAACAATATATAAGCTACCACCTATATGCAAAGGAAAACTATCTCTTTGGCCAAGCAATATTAATTATACACCTCAAGATAGTGGTTTTTATATATGAATTCTCTTAAATATGCTTAAATGAATGCCTATTCATGAACTTATTAAAACTAAAGATTCCTGGGTCCCAAATTCTGAGGATCTAATTCAGCAGGGTTGGGATGAGACCTGAAAAACCTCATAGGACTGGGGTAGGGGAGAGGGGGGAATTTTTATATACTGATTTGGAAAGCTCGCCAGCTATACTGTCAAATACAAAACAGCAAGGAACCAAAAAGCATGTACAGGATGCTACCATTTATCTGTGTTAAAAGAAAAAAAATTAAGGGATGAAAGAATTTTTATTTACAGTTGCTCTCTTTTACTAAAAGAATAGTAATAGTAAAGTAGGCATGTGAAATTTTTCACTATATACCTTTCTGAACATCTTTATTTTTGAACCAAATGAATGTACTGCACCTTTTTAAAAAATAAAAAAATTGGGCCTCCCCAGAGGCACAGTGGTTGAGCGCTGGGTTGCGAAGCTGCCCGCAGCCTTTGCAGCGCTGGTTCGATCCCCGGCTGCTCCCCGGCCACCGGAGGAGGGCCCCACATGGCGCGCAGACCTCTCCTGCCGCCCGCTGCTCCCCTCAGCAGTGTACTTGGGTCCTTCTGCCTGCTCTGCTCCCTGCTCTGGCTCTGGTGAATTCTCTCACCCTCCCGTGCTTCTGACTGTACCCAGTGCTTGTATAAATAAATAAATCTTTAAAAAAAAATTTTTTTTAACTTCTCAGGTAAGTATGATATCCAACAACCTATAAAAATTACTGTTACAGAAAAATGAGACATCTACATTTCCAGAATGATGCTAACAAACATTTTTACTACTAACACAGTAACAAACTCATAATTTTCCTAAAGCTAATATTGCAATTACAATAGTACAGTTTAAAAAAACAAGAGCATTCCCAAACTTACCTGGAGGTACAGGTGGAGGAAAACCAGGAAATTGTGGGGGTGGAATCCCTGGTGGGAGTGCTGGGATTCCCATGGGTGGGCGATTCAAATGAGGGGGAAAAGACATTCTTACTGCAGCAGTCTAAAGAAAAAAATCGTGACAAATCATTTTATTTGAAGACTTTACAATTTGATATGCCTGGTTTGTTGGCCTTCATTTTTAGAGTATCTGCAAAATTCTAAAGTTTTCTTACCCAAAGGAGTTGGCAAAGACCCTCTTTTCTCTGTCTGTCCATTGAGAATTTTTAAAACTTAGATCTTTTCTAAAATAAGTTCCCAAAATGTACACGATCTAAGTTCAGGATAGACTCCTACAATCATATGGGAATACATATAAAGGAAGAAAAAAATTTTGAGGTTCAGTTAATATCCAAAAATTAAATGCCAAACATCAATGAATCTTTTTAAACCAAACTCAGAATCCAGGAAGGTATAGAACAGTTTTTATTTATTTATTTTTTAAGTATTCTGATGCATTCATTTTTTTACACACTCAGCACTCTGAAAACTAAGTTTACAAAGTTACAAAGTATTTGTTGATTCAGTGTTGGTGAGTTCCTCAAGGACAAATGAATGTGTCAGTGAACTACAAACCTGAAAGGGGGGAACCATGTATCAGGTCACATAGTAACCATTCAAATATAAAGAGAACATACAATTTGTGACAATGAGAAAAAAAACCATAATTTTTCTTTAACTTAAAAGCAAACCTCTTAGCCACACTTGAGTGAACTTCAAGAATCAGATGTTAAAACTTGATTTTTAAAAATACAAGAACACTATGAACTGCGTTTCATTTAGTTTCTGGCATTATTACTTAAACTTAATTCTGTCTTGTGAACAAAAGTACCTAAGACTTTTCTGCCCCACTGGAAAAAGTAGACAAATGTTAGAATCAGCCAAAATAAGTAGGTTCATCCCATACCAGTGATGCCACTAAAAATCAGTGTTAAACAGAAGGTATTTCTGTAATACACTAAAAAAAACCTCCCCCAAATAGGTGTTATAACAGAAAGAGTCCAGAGTTAAACGTCTTTAAAATATGCTTGTCTATTTGCTTTTTCATGTTTTGTACATTGTTTTACTCACCCTTCAGAAGAGAAGATAAAAAGTGCATGTCTTCCATTTCCTCGCCCCCTAATCCCAACAGTTTGGTATATATCGCTGTATTCTTCTAAATATCTTTCTATATACAAGCTAATATATAAACATTTGTTTTTCTGTAAACAATATAATCATACTATATTGTTATGTGCATTTTCTTCCTCATTATCATAAATAGCTCTCCATGTAAGTTCATAGTTTTATTCCATTCTCCATAGTGCAGTAAACTATTATAATATAGACATATACCACAATTATTCAACCAACACTGATGACTGGCAACACATTTTAGCTCTTACAAAACATTAAACTTTCTCAGATATACTGGAAATATACCCCCATTTACCTATACAAATAATTATATAATAAATATTAGTACTCTATGCATCTACACTTTGTCTCTTAATCATCCTCCAAAACTAGTACACAATCTCTATTCTCACCATCAGTGTATTGTATATTCCTCCTATTTTCATCATTGCTGGTGTTTCTAATAATCTGGTATGCAAAAAAATATTCTGTTTCAATTTGTATTTCCCTAATCACTAATGAGGTTGAGTATCCTTTCACCTGTTTATTAGACATTTCCTTAGTCTTAGGAAAGTACATTCTTCATGCTCACAGCTATTTCTCCTCATAATGCTATCTTGACTTATTAAATTAAGATAACACAGTATTCTATAGTCTAAACTTCAATTTCAGAAAACACAGTATAATGAAAATATTTAGAAAACTTAACAGGTAAAGTAAATCCCCAGGATGATTTTATATACTTAGCAAATAAAACAGTGGAAATACTTTAAAATATTAGGCAGGTATCAGTACAAATTAAAAAAGAAAAATGCAACTAATTTAAGATTAAAATTGTGTTGAAATTTAAATAATCTTTATGTAATATTGTTTGCCCCAAAAGAAAAAAATTACATATGGAAGGGGGCAGGAGTATATCTCCCTTTAAAAACATAGAGGGCTACTGTCCTACTTACAGAAGTTCTTGTATTATCATTATAATATTCTATATCAGCACTTTCTTAGGAAGGCAGTTCGTTATTAATACCTGTTGAATAAATAATCAATGAATGAATCAGTAAACACATAAACTGAGGACCTCATTAAACACATTTATTAAGAAACCACCACGTGTCAGTATTATGCTAGCAATGACCCAGTGCCTAGCCTCATGATGGATACAAATATTGTGCCACAAATTCATCTTTAGAATCACTTATCTGCAAGTATCAAAAGTATTAATTTTTAAAAACTCTATGTTCTTGGTGTTTAAATTTTATTGCATGATTTTCAAATGTACAGCTCACTCATTAGCGTTAACAAAATTTTTTTACTTTAAGTTTGTATCAGTATACCCATCCCACTCCTAATTTTTCTATGAAATATTTCCTTTTTATTTGGAACTGTTTAAAACTTGTTTATTCATAGGCTTAACTTCAAAGGTGATGGTGAAAACACCACAGGTATTGGACTGATTTTTATGAATATTCTTTTAACCTCTTAAGATAATGGTCCCTTCCTACAGAAATTCAGAAAACAAACATTTTTGGTGACCTTTGATAAACACTAAACCTCCAATCTTATCCTAAAATCAGAGTATCTATCCCTTAGTTCAACATAAAATAAGTTTCTACCTTTTAACATGTAAAAATGATGAGAATAAACTTACAACCACAAAGCTTATCAGTTTTTATCTACAATTGATAAATTGTACTCTTTTAAAATAAATTGTCAGATACTCAAATTGGTAGGTACTTTGTAAAATGAAGTAGGTAAGAGAGCAAAAGAATGCTGCATTTTGAATACTGCTGCCCAGTCAGGCCTCAATTTGAACAAAGATTTAAAAGAGATTGAGGCAGGAAGCCCTATTCGTACCTGAGAGCAAGCATGTTCCAAGGAAAGGAAACAGCAAATATAAAGATCCTGAGGTGTGTGCATGGAGTATCTGTGGCAGAAACACCAAGGCCAACAGCTGGAGCAGAGTAAGCAAGGTTACTTGGAGATAGATAAAGGTCAAGGGGGTTGAGACACTGTAGGGCTTTATAGGCCACTGTAAAGGTTCAATTTTTACTCTGAATGAAACAGAATATATGTGAAAGGCTCTGACTTGACTTACATTTTAACAGCATCACTGGCCAGTGTGTTAAGGTAAGACTGGAGAACAAGGACAGAATCAAGAGACTACTGTAATAATCCAGACAAGAGAGGGTGACCTGAAACAGATGGTAGTGGCAAAAGTGGTAACCAGCTGTTGGATCCTAGATAGCCTTTGAAGGCAGTCAATTGCTAAGGGGTTGTATGTGAGTTTAATAAAAGAGACAAAGAAGCTATTTTACTAGCACAGAAATGATTTTAATAGTGCTTTACTTTAGAAGGTTCAGAGAATTTTTAACCTAATTTAAGTATGACACTTTATGGCCCAAAATAACAAAAACAAGCACCTATAACAGAAGTATAACCTCTCTCTAGTGTGGCACTGGTCACACAGGTTTGGCAAAACTCACTGAAACGACAATGGATACACTTTATTAAATATGTATTTTATCTCAAAAGATGCAGTCCAAAAAAGTGAAAACAAACATTTCTAAATAATGTATCTCTGCTACTCAAATACGCATGAATTCTGCCTTTCTCAACTTTTCCCCTTACTCTTACATCATCCATTTTTAGTGTCCTCCCAAGAACACCATTACTGCTTATAGGCATTTTTCCACTGCAGAATTTATCCCGACAGAAGCAAAACATTTCACCAAAGATAGATTTATAGGCTGACCCCATCAGGGCAATGTGTGCCAAATTTATGAAATGATAAGAGGCAAACAAGATACTCCCTCAGCAAATACTCGTACATCTTTTTCATTAATTCATTACCTAGCTACAATTTTGTACCAGGTCTTATTAGGTATTATTTTTATTAGTCTTGAAAGAGCAAATTTTAAGTTATTACATAAAGTTTCAAAGTCCAATGGCTCTACATCAATACATGATTTTTACCATAGTACAGATACCTGCTGCTTACAGCTGTTATACTGTACTGACACCACTGCCCCCATTAAGTAAAGCATGATTTCTCAACTGAATTCCCACAGAACTGGAGTCTTCAAACTTTCCTAAGAAAAACTCCTCAATGTATAAAGAACAGAACACATTTAATTAACGAGAAGTTTAACAAGAAAGTTTTCCAGAGGTATGAAATTATTCAAGTGTTTTGAGCCTCCTAAAAGGGAGTTGATTGTTTTCTGAGTTTCTTTTTTAAAAAATAATTTTCAGTGATTAAAAAACAATGCTATGTACAAAGATTGGTGGTTTGTTGGAGGTGTAGTGGGTCTTGCAAACAGGAAAGAGGGATCCTTTTGGGTAAGGGTTGTGTAACTGTACATTTACTAAAAATCACTGAGCTGGCATTTATAGATGAATTTTATATATAAATTAGGCTGCTTTAAAATACTGAATAGGGGTCTCCCTGGTGGCACAGCAGTTAAGCGCTGGGTTGCGAAGCTGCCCGCAGCTTCTGCTGCGCTGGTTCGATCCCCGGCTGCTCCCCGGCCAGCAGAGGAGGGTCCCGCGTGGCGCGCAGACCTCTCCTGCTGTCCGCTGCTCCCCTCAGCAGTGTACTTCAGTCCTTCTGCCTGCTCTGTTCCCTGCTCTGGCTCTGGTGAATTCTCTCACCCTCCTGCGCTTCTGACTGTACCCAGTGCTTGTATAAATAAATCTTTAAAAAAAAAAAAAGGATATAAAATACTGAATAGGCCTCCCCAGCGGTGCAGTGGGTTGGGCGCAGCACTGTGAAGCTGCCCACAGCCTCTGCAGTGCGGGCCGCCCTGGGAGAAACCCACATGGCGCAGCAGACCTCTCCTGTCCTCAGCAGTGCTTTTGGTCAGTCTGCCTGTTCTGCTCCCCGCTCTGTGTCTGGTGGATCCTCTCACCCTCCCGTACCTCTGGCCTGTACCCCTGCTATTGTATAAATAAAAAATAAATCTTTAAAAAAATAAAAATTAAAAAAATAAAATACTGAATAATAAAAAAAATATTTTCACTGAGAAATAAAAATTACCCAAGACAGGGCAATTTCAGGCAAAATCCAAAATCCAACTAAGACCTGCAGATTAAATAAAACTGTATTAGCTGATTTCTTGACTTTAATCTTTTCAGTTTTTAAATAATGAAATGTTCTTGTGTGAAGGGATATCATCTCTGCAATTTACTAGCAAAATATTTCAGAAGAAACCAAATTGGTAAAATGTTAACATCTGGGGGACCTGGGTAAAAGATATGAGAATCTTGCAATGTTTAAGTTTGAATTTATGTCAAAAATGTAAAAAATTAAGCAATAAGGGCCTCCCCTGGTGGCGCAGCGGTTAAGCACTGGGCTGCGAAGCTGCCTGCAGCCTCTGCAGCGCCGGTTCCATCCCTGGCTGTAGGCGAGGGTACATGGCGTGCAGACCTCTCCTGCCGTGCCTGCTGCTCCCCTCAGCAGTGTATCTCATCAGTCTGCCTGCTCTGTTCCAGGCTCTGGCTCTGGTAAATTCTCTCACCCCCTGCTGACCCCCTACCCGTGCTTCTGACTGTACCCAGTGCTTGTATAAATAAATAATTTTTTTTAAAAAATTAAGCAATAACAACAATTCTGGCTAACAGAAACATGTTGTTTTTATTTTCTGAAGGTTCAAAATTAAAAAAAAAAAAAGATAAGGAAAAAGTTATTGCAATCCCAAGGAAACAGTCAGAATCCTCTCTTACGAATGGCATTGGAAGTGTCAGAAAAGACTTTTTAGTGAAAGATTACAAAATACACGGAATGTTTTTGCAAGATATTAAGTGATACAGTTGGCTCCTGGGTTTTGGCACCAACAACAACAACAAAAAAGATTCAGCGACTACTCATTTCCAAAGTTATAAAACAGTCAATATAATTTTTTTCCTAAATCATGTGTAAATGAGGAAAGTATGTGGGTAACTTGTGGCCAAAAACGCAACTCGAAAATCCCAAACTTAAATTAAATCTGAAGTAACTATCCAATCTTAAATGGAATCACTTATTTAAAAATGTATTTGGAACCTTAACACAAAGGAGGAAAAAAATAAAATAAAAAGCTTAGTTGAAACAAAAAAACTTAGTTGAAATCATTAATATATGGTGCTTATTTATATGCAGCAGTGGGACAATTAAGACTTTTTCCCCTAAAAATATTTTAGTACCTTACAAAAAAGGGGAGAAAACCCCACTCTGGAGATCAAAAAAGGGAATCTGGTAATTCATAGGTGATGAATTATTTAATTAAAATATCAACTAACATATTTACTTTTGTTTACAACAGTCTTCAAAATACATTACTCACTTAATCTCCCAAATTACCTGGTGTAGATATAGTCTCCTTTTAGAGATGAAGACGCTAACTGGTCCAAGGGAACATAATAAATGGGTGGGGGCTCCAATGTCCCCACTATCCTTTTTTCACTGCATTATAAGGCCTCTTTCTAGTAATAACATATCAATGAAAAACTTATTAAGAGTTGACTTTGACTTTATTTATAAAGTCTATTCAGGGTAGCTGGAAGAAATGTTAAGACTCAGAATTGTATTTTATTGAAAATGCTTATATAACAAATAATATCAGTTAATATGGCTTAAACACAAAGTTACTTGAGTACTGCAATCAAATTTTTCACATACGTTTTTCCCAATCCTGAACCCCAACAAACTGAATTAGTGGGTACTATTACAATACTCATTCTACATAAGAAAAGCTAGGAATCATGAGGAACTGATGGCCAATGGAATGCTTTTCCAGCTTCTGAATGTTTGGGGAAATAATCTTTTAAAAACTAAAGCTCAGAAGACCGTGTAAAAACTTTATGCACCACTGCCAACTATCTTATGCACAGTACTGGGGCAAGAAAAATCAAGTCCCTCCTTTGGGTCTGCTCCTTTCCGTCCAGTATCAAAATGGCATTTTCTAAGGAAATATAAATCCGTATTACGTAACTTCAAAAGTAATAGTCCTACATCTGGCTTAAAAAATCTATTTCAAAAGTAAAACTAAGACCAAGAAGGGTGAGAAAGAACTCATTTTAATACAGGGCTTGCTAATAGCCTGGAATGAATGGACAAACAATTTACTGCAACCTCCATTGTAGGAAGGGGGCAAGACTACAATAGTCATCACAACTTCAGACAAGCAAACCAGGAGAATGCTAAAAAGATGGGCATTAGCTAATTAAGGGTGGGTGGGGCCCAGTTCACTCGGTGGCGGGCTCCAGATGACCCAAGAGGAAGGGAAAGGAATCCGTTGAAGGCCAGCACCTCGCTCTGGGTGGGTGCTGTCTGGCTTCTAGGCAGAGTCTGAGGCTAGTGTGTCCTAGGCCCCGAAAATCTACCGTAAGGTTCCGGAGGCTCGGGTCAGAAAGGGGACCCAGGGAAAGGATCCCCGGGGGCCGACCGATCGTTTTGTGGGCAAACGTGGAGCCCAAAGGGAGGCAAGGAGATTCACTCTGGCGGACGGTGGAAGGGAAGGGAAAGCGGGCGACAAAGCGAGGAGGAAAGCTACGGCAGCAGGTCCGGCCTTCACGGGTTCTTGCTGGGCCCACTGGTTTTTGAGGCCTTGGAGAGGTGGAGAAACCCAAGCCTCGTGCCCGTCCCCTCCCCCATATAACCCCCCCTCCTTACCCCTACCCCGCCCCGGCCCTTTAGCAGCTTCCCCGGTTTTCCCTCCTCCCCCAGCTGGGGTACCCGGTCTCCTCGTTTCCACACGCGTTCTGTGGCGTGAACTCACCCGCCGCTGAGGAAACAGCACTGTCTTCGCGGCCTTCTGAGCTTCAGGTTACGAGTGGGCTCCACCGGCTCGAGGTTTCTGCGCGCCGCTCGTCCGGGAGACGGGCTCCGCGCAGCGCCTACTCGCACAGGCCGCAAACACAGCCGCGCAGCGCGGGGAGCTTCTGGAGGGCTTCCTCTTGCCCGGCGTGCACTGCGGCCGGGGGTGTGGAGAGAAGAATCATAGAGAAGAACGAAGCTAGATAGTCTTCACTGTTGGCTCGGAATCACCACGCTACGGCGAATAACCATAGAGAAGAAGCGCCTAGTGGGGACTAGAAAGGCTTGAGCTGCAAATTACGACCCACCCTGCCATTTTTGATTGGATCCGAGTTAATCTTATGACTACGCGACGCCATCTTGAGGTCAAGGTTCCGGCTACAGTCGTGGCGCGAGGGCTGTTTTAGGATTTCTCACTTTTTGTAATCTGTGTTTCGGGAATCAGAACCTACCTAGCCCAGTGGTTGGGGTTCGATAGACTGAAAACGGGGCTCCACCCAGCACCTCCGTAGAAACCCCAAGCACCCATCTTTCCCTATAAACTGCTTTATACCAAGAGATGTACTTTAGACTGACTAAAGCAGTAATAGTTTTTTTTTTAACTGCAAATTTACACGCACAGAAAAGAGTTTCTGATTGCTGATGGGACCAAAGAGGTGGCTAGAAGATGTTTTTGACAATATCATTTGAGAACATGGATTCAGCCATTCTTCTGGGTTTTTCTGTGTTATCAGCTGATGAGGTCCTTTTCGTAGTAAGTTTGTATTGCGTTTTTTATCCCTTCAGAAAACGCCCTAAATAATAGACTTGTATATCACTTTGGGAGGCTAGGCCAAGCCATTTACCTGCAATGACAGCCAACATCTACAGTTGATTGACTGATGGTGGAACTCACAGGTTTAAAAAAAAATCCGCAGATAAAAAGTTTCTGCTGGGCCTCCCCTGGTGGCGCAGTGGTTGAGCACTGGGCTGCAAGGCAGTTTGTTCCCCGGCCGCCAGCGAGGGTCCCAAAAAAAAAAAAATAGTTTCTGCTAATAAGTGTTCCTCCACATATTAAACCCATGTTATTCAAGGGTTAAGGGTTATAATATTGGGTGCAAAAGAAATAGAATTGAAAAGGGGAATTTGCCATGTAAAGTGATGACTATGCTTTGAGTAGTAAAGAAATTCTCAGGTAACCTTGAAAAATGGAATTTGTCGAAACGTAATAATAGAAACATGCGGGGCCTCCCTGGTGGCGCAGTGGGTTGAGACGCAACCTATGAAGCTATCCGCAGCTACTGTCCCACGAGTTCAATCCCCGGCCAGGGAACAACCCACATGGCGCAGCAGACCTCTCCTGATTCGCCTGCTTCTCCCCTCAGCGGTGTATTTCAATCTGCCTGGTGTGTTCCCCACTCTGTCTCTGGTGAATCCTCTCACCCCCGCCCCCACGTCTCTGGCCTGTGCCCCAGCTCTTGTATGAATAAATAAATAAATCTTTTTAAAAATAATAATAGAAACGTGCAAACTATGGGTAGCCACATTTAATCTAGCCTGGGTATCTGAGGAAGTCACGGGAGGCTTCCAGAAGGAAAAATCCCAAGTTATGTTTTAACCAGGACTTCAGAGGAAAAAAAAATGAACAAAATATAAAGCCATTTCATTGGTAAAAATTAAGGTGTCTGATAATACAAGGATATAGAAAACCAGGGACACTTAGCCAGTACTGGTGGAAGTGTATATTGGTACAATCATTTTGGCATAATCTAGAGAAATGAAGTATGTGCTTTCCCCAGACCCATAGTAGTGGAACTGCTTATGGGGAAAGCTTTAAATATATGCACCAGAATACTTGGCATGACACCATTGTTCATAAAGGGAAAAAATACTGCAAACTACTCAAATATCTGACAAGAAAACAGATAAACATTTTCAAAAAGTCACTAAGGAAGTTTATAGAAGTAGAATAAATAAACTATATTTACACACAAGATAGTGTGAAAAAGGCAAGTGAGAAATCTGTATATAATATGATGCCCTTATTATAAAGATCATACATTGATCTAATTAAGGATCTATTGTTTAAAGAAACATATTGGGGCCTCCCTGGTGTAGCAAGGGGTTAAGTGTCAGCACTATCAAGCTACCACCAGCCACTGCAGCATGAGTTCTCTGCCAGGGAACTAACCTACATGGCACAGCAGACCTCTCTTGTCTCTCCTGATGCTCCCCTCAGCAGTGTATTTCAGTAGATCCCCCTGTTCTTTTTTTTTTTTTTTAAAGATATATTTATTTATTTATACAAGCACTGGGTACAGTCAGAAGCACGGGAGGATGAGAGAATTCACCAGAGCCAGAGCGGGGAGCAGACCAGGCAGAGGGACTGAGGTACACTGCTGAGGGGAGCAGCGGGTGGGGGGGGGGGTAGGAGAGGTCTGCATGCCATGTGGGACCCTCCTCTGGTGGCTGGGAAGCAGCCTGGAATCGAACCAGCGCTGCAGAGGCTGTGGGCAGCTTCGCAACCCAGCGCTCAACCGCTGCGCCACCGGGGAGGCCCAGATCCCCCTGTTCTGCTCCCCACTCTGTGTCTGGTAAATCCTCTCACCCACACAATGCTCGCCTACATCCCAGTTTTTTTATGCATAAATAAATAAATCTTTTTTAAAAAAAAACATTGTATGGAGGTAAACGTGTATTTTTACTTTCTTTTTTTTTTCTTTTTTTTTTTTTTTAAAGATTTATTTATTTATACAAGCACTGGGTACAGTCGGAAGCGCGGGAGGGTGAGAGAATTCACCAGAGCCAGAGCGGGGAGCAGAGCAGGCAGAAGGACCGAAGTACACTGCTGAGGGGAGCAGCGGGCGGCAGGAGAGGTCTGTGCGCCATGTGGGACCCTCCTCCGGTGGTTGGGGAGCAGCCGGGGATCGAACCGGCGCTGCAGAGGCCGCGGGCAACTTCGCAACCCAGCGCTCAACCGCTGCGCCACCGGGGAGGCCCTATTTTTACTTTCTTTTCTAAATTTTTTTAAATTTATTTTTCTACATCATTGTTCATTTTTAAAGGATATTTGCTTCTCTCCCCCCTCAGGTGTAGTCCCCATAGAATCCCCTTCACCAATGCACCTGTGCACCATCATAACAACAGAATAATTAGTAGAAAAAAATAGAGTAGTGGTTACCATTTAAAGTTACTATTTCCGGGGCCTCCTTGGTGGCGCAGTGGTTGAGCACTGGGTTGTGAAGCTGCCCGCGGCCTCTGCAGCGCTGGCTCGATCCCCGGCTGCTCCCCGGCCGCTCCCCTGCCACCAGAGGAGGGTCCCACATGGCGCGCAGACCTCTCCTGCCGCCCGCTGCTCCCCTCAGCAGTGTACTTCAGTCCTTCTGCCTGCTCTGCTCCCGGCTCTGGCTCTGGTGAATTCTCTCACCCTCCCGCGCTTCTGACTGTACCCAGTGCATGTATAAACAAAAACAAACAAACAAAATAAAGAAATAAATAATAAAATAAAAAAACATACCTCTAAAAAAAAAAATAAAAAAAATAAAGTTACTATTTCCCTCATAGAGGGAACAAAGAGGAGGAGACTGGAAAAATGCACATGGGTAGCCTTTATTGGTTTGTTAATGTTCTACTTCATAAGTTCAATCAAAGGTTTACTGGATTTTTTGGTTTTTATTATCCTTTATATATTTTGTTAAATATTTATTTTGTTTATACATACAAGAGCTGGGGTCTAGGCCAGAGGTGCTGGGGGGGGGGAGGGGAAGAGAGAGGATTCACCAGAGACAGAGTAGGGAGCAGAACAGGTGCATCTACTGAAATACACTGCTGAGGGGAGCAGTGGGTAAGACAGGAGAGGTCTGCTGCCCATGTGGGTCAGTACCCTGGCAGGACCAAACTCATCCTGCAGTGGCTGCCCATAGCTTCATTGTGCTGAGACTTAACCCCTTGAGCCACCAGGGAGGCCAGAATTTAGTTTAATTTTTATTTCCCTGACTTCCCATATGGAGATATCTTCCTACAACTTATTTTATGCTCCTAGAAACACTTCTGATCAGAACCAAGGTGAATCCTCTTCCCTTGGCTTTCATATTCTGAACTCTTACTACTACCACTACACCACTCCTCAATCTCAATCTCCTTAGGACCATCTTCTTTTTCTGCTCAGGTCTTAAAATGTTGGTCTTCCTCAGGGTCCCATCCCAGGCTTTCCTTTTTTACTCTAAGTGATTCTCCAGCTGATTCATCCACCCTCAGGACTTCAATAACCAGCTATTGCCAGATTTATATTTACAGTCTAGATCTCTTGAATTCTATTATGTCCAGCTACTGAGTACTTTCACTAAGAAATGATCATCTTCAAGTTAAAGATGATAGCTTCCATTCCTAGTTTCCATTCCAGTTTTTGGTTTATAGAAAAAAAACTGCTGGGCAAGGAACAGGGACTTAGTTTTTAAATGTAGTACCAATATCGTGACACTTTCCACTCAATTTTTCTGTAAACCAATACCTGCTATAAAATACAAAGTCTAGGGCCTCCCTGGTGGCACAGCGGGTTGAGCACAGCACTGTGAGCTGTCCACAGCCTCCGTGGCGACGGTTCGATTCCCGGCCAGCCGGAGAGGGTCCCACATGGCCCGGCAGACCTCTCCTGTCTCGTCACTGCTTCTCTCAGCAGTGTATTTCCATCCTTCTGCCTGTTCTGCTCCCTGCTGTGTCTCTGATGGATTCTCTCACCCTCCTGCGCCTCTGGCCTGTACCCTAGTGCTTGTATAAATAAATTAAAATTAAAAAATCTAAAAAAAAAATACAAAGTCTAGGGCCTTCCTGGTGGTACAAGGGGCTGCCCTGGGAGCCTGGACATTAAGCTGATGATCCCAAGAGCTGATGATCCCTTGTCAGTCAGGACACACCCAAGTCTAGTCATCCTAACCTGTCATTAATGCCTGAAGTAAAACCTCACTCTGTATCTCAGGCCCCTCTTGTCTAGTCCATTGCTCTTAGCAGTGTATTTCAATAAGCCCACCTATTTTGTTCTCGATCTGGTGAATTCTTTCAGCCCCGTGTCTCTGGCATACGTCAGATTCTCCCCCCATGACAGAAAATACTCTTCTCATATGTTCCCTCTACCTCCCAATTTCCCCATTATTATCTTGCATAAGTGGGCTACATTTGTTACAACTTATTAATCAACATTCATACATCATTAGCAACCAAATATGATGTATACATTAGAGCCTACCTTTTGTGTCATACACTTCTAATGCTCTTCACAAGTGTATAATGTTATGTGTGCACCATTACAGTATTCTAAAAAGCCCTGTGCTCCACATATTTCTCTATCATTCCTTCCCCCATAAAACCCCGGAAACCACTGAACCATTTTTTACTATTTCCAGAGTTTCGCCTTTTTCAGACTATCATGTAGCTGAAATTACACAGTATATAAGCTTTTCAGACTGGTTTGATTCACTTAGCAATATGCTTTGAAGGTTACTCCATGTCTTTTTATGGCTTGGTAGCTCATTTCTTTTTTTACAGAAATCTTTCCACTTTTTTATTGTGGTAAAATACTGAAAATATACCATCTTATTAAGTTTCATCTGTACATTCATCGAATCATTCATCTCTCTTTACAGCTTGCAAAACTGAATGTCTGTACCCATTAAATAATATCTCCCCTTCCCACAATTCTACTTTCTGTCTCCAAGAATTTCACAATTCTAGGTACTTAAGTGTATTCGTACAGATTTGTCTTTTTGTGACTAGCTTATTTCACACAGTGTAATATCCTCAAGAGTCATTCATATTGTAGCATATTTCAGATTTCTTTATTTCTTTTATTTATCTATTTATCTATCTATCTATTTATTTATTTATTTATACAAGCACTGGGTACAGTCAGAAGCACAGGAAGGCGAGAGAATTTACCAGAGTCAGAGTGGAGAGCAGAGCAGGCAGACTGATGAAGTACACTGCTGAGGGGAGCAGCGGGCATGGCAGGTGAGGTCTGTGTGCCATGTGGGACCCTCACCTGGTGGCTGGGGATCGAACTGGCGCTGCAGAGTCTGAACGCAGCTTCACAACCCAGTGCTCAACCGCTGTGCCACCGGGGAGGCCCAGATTTATTTCTTTTAAGGATGAATAACATTCCAATGTATGTATGTAACACATTCTATTTGTCAATGCCTCTATCAGTGGATACTTGGCTTGCTTCCACCTCTTAGGTATTGTGAATAAGGCTGTTTTGAACAATTGCGTACAAGTATCTCTTTGAGATGCTGCTTTCAACTATTTTTGGAGCCCCAGAAGTAGGGCTGATGGATCATATGATTATTATATTTTTAATTTTTTGAGGACTCTGCAAACTGTTTTCATTGGCAGCTGTACCATTTTACATTTCCATCAACAGTCACAAGGGCTCAATTTCTCCACATCCTCACCAATACTTGTTTTCTGTTTTTGTTTTTTTACTTACTGCCACTCCAATGGATGTGAGGTGGTATCTCATGACTTTGATTTGTATTTTAGTAATGATTAGTGATTTTTTAAAAAAAGATTTATTTATTTAATTATTTATTTATGCAAGCACTGGGTACAGTCAGAAGCGTGTACTCACTAGAGCCAGAGTAGGGAGCAGAACAGACAGACTGACAAAATACACTGCTGAGGGGAGCAGTGGGTGTCAGGAGAGGTCTGTGCGCCATGTGGGACCTTCACCTGGTGGTTGGAGATCGAACTGGCGCTGCAGAGGCTGAGGGCAGCTTTACAACCCATTGCTCAACTGCTGTGCCACCGGGGAGGCCCTGATTAGTGATTTTGAGTATCTTTTCAGGTGTTTATTGATTACATATGTTCTTTAGAAAAAATGGTTATTAAACTCCTTAATCCACTTTTATTTCTTTCATAAAAAATGTATTTACTTAGAATAATTCAGAATGTCAACAAAACATCTGCAACTTTGCTTTGTTTTGTTTTGTTTTCAATTACAGAGTGGTATTCAGTTAACAGAACAAACGCTGAAGATGAAAAACTTCCATTCCCATATATAACTAATTTGTGCTGTGCTTGATATTCAGCAATATCCTTTTTGTATTTTTCCTTCAGCTTAGCAGCCATCTTTTCATAAGGCTGCTTGTCATTGCAGCAGTGTAACTCCACAGCTCTCCCAGGTCTTTGCCACATCACCAATGGACAGGATGTTTTTCTTGATTGGGGGCCATGCTCAGAACAAAACAAGAGAAAAAACAAAGGAGTCCTCTTGGGTCTATTGGGAGGGGTTCTTGAGCTATTTTGTTTCCCCTTTAGGGGGGATATAAACTATTCATGTCTCTTTAATGGGCCTCATCCGCCTTTGCCATTGCTTTAAACTTTCTCTTTAGCAGGCATACTTTTTTTTTTTTTAAATAGAGGCATTTTTTTTTTATTTGTTTGTTTGGTTTTTTTTTTTTTGTTTGTTTATACATGCACTGGGTACAGTCAGAAGCGCGGGAGGGTGAGAGAATTCACCAGAGCCAGAGCGGGGAGCAGAGCAGGGAGCAGAGCAGGCAGAAGGACCGAAGTACACTGCTGAGGGGAGCAGCGGACGGCAGGAGAGGTCTGCGCGCCATGTGGGACCCTCCTCCAGTGGCCGGGGAGCAGCCAGGGATCGAACCGGCGCCGCAGAGGCCGCAGGCAGCTTTGCAACCCAGCGCTCAACCGCTGAGGCTGAGCCACCGGGGAGGCCCTAGCAGGCATACTTTTCTACCTCTCTGAGCACTTAGAAAACTCTGAGAAGCTGGGCCTCCGTGGTGGTGCAAAGGGTTAAGATGCAAACTATGAAGCTATCTGCAGCCACTGCACCAGGAGTTCCATCCCTGGCCAGGGAGCTACCCGCATGGCGCAGCAGATCTCTCCTGACTTGCCCGCTGTTCCCCTCAGCAGTGTGTTTCAGTCAATCTGCCTATTCTGTTCCTCACTCTGTCTCTG
This sequence comes from Talpa europaea, assembly GCF_964194135.1. NCBI lineage: Eukaryota > Metazoa > Chordata > Mammalia > Eulipotyphla > Talpidae > Talpa > Talpa europaea. The sequence continues at coordinate 99,020,581 of NC_140075.1, read as the reverse complement.
GTGAATCCTCTCATCCTCCACACCTCTGGTCTGTACCCCAGTTCTTCTATACATGAATAAAAGAAATCTTTAAAAAAAAAAAAGAAAGAAAAAGAAAACTCTGAGAAGTTGACTGAAGCTTCTGGGTGCTTCTTGTGCTCCTCCTGGCAAATTTGCACAAAAAATGCAAGCGATCACATTTTGCCTCTCAGCTTCTAGGTTTCCTTTGTCCATATTTAACTATTTTACCTCAGCAAGGTACAGAATTATCTAGTGCCCACCCGGTTCTCACTTGTGCCAGCACTGTTTCTATCCATTACCTGTTTTTAAACCAGCTTGTTTGCTTTCTGTTGTTGAATTGCAGAAGTTCTCTATATACTGGATATTAATCCCTTATTAGATAAATTATTCGCAAACTTTTCTCCCATTCTGTGGAACCACACAAATCAGATTCTGTTCCCTACTTAGGAGTTTTATTTATTTATTTATTTATTTATTTATTTATTTATTTATTTATACAAGCACTGGGTACAGTCAGAAGCTTGGGAGGGTGAGAGAATTCACCAGAGCCAGAGCAGAGAGCAGAACAGAGTGACAAAGTACACTGCTGAGGGGAGCAGCGGGTGGCAGGAGAGGTCTGCGCGCCATGTGGGACCCTCACCCTGTGGCCAGGGATCAAACCAGCGCTGCAGAAGCTGCGGGCATCTTCACAGCCTAGCACTCAACTGCTGCGCCACCAGGGGAGGCCCAGGAGTTTATTTATTGCGTGCTGTAGTTGTTGGTTTATTTGGTGTCTGTTCTCAACACATTTTGTAAAGTCTATACTTTTTGTCATGTGTACTCACTGAAGCCTCTGTTAGTTTAGTGGTCAACTAGTGAGTTCACAAAAATTTCCTTAAATGCCCAGCGCACAGCACAAAATAGACACATACACACACACACACACACACACACAACCCCCTCCCAGTCATTGTAGATAGATGGATGTGTGTGTTTGGGTATGTGCTGGTGTTGCAGAAATAAATTCTAGCCTTTTACCCAGGAAGGGAAAGAACAAGCGGTATTTTTAGGAATGGTGAGGCCAGGAAAGCTTTATTACTCATGCATGAGGTCTCAGACCTGAGTAGTCCCATAAGGTCTGAGCACTGGTCTAGAGACAAAGAGTTTCTTTTATATACAACCATTTTACATTGATAAAGTTGGTTAGTTAGCATACAAATTCTTGACACAGGAAAAGGGGAAGGATACAGATCTTCCTGGAGGGCTTGGGAGATCAATCAGCCTAGCAGGCTGCCAGGCCTTGTTTAAATATGCTTATTAAGGAAGCAAACTTATTATTTACTTTACATTTCTAGGTCTATGACTCTTTAACAGGGAAAGATTTCTTTTTCTTAGCAGTTCCCTTTCATTGGGTCATGCCTCCAACACTCAGCCAGACAGTTTACAACTCTGCCTTAGCTTTCAATTCCTGCTTGTGCAGAGCATGAGGGCCCACCAGAGATGAGAGTTTAGGGTCTTTTTAGGTCTTTCCTGAGCATATGCCGAGTCCTGGACATGTACTTACCCAAAACATTCCCTGTATATTTGGGAACTTTCAATGCCCTTATTCCACTAGGAAGCTTATTTCCCATCCTTCCTCCAGAACTTTAACTTTTTGAATAGGCTTTTTTTTCCCCTCCAACTATTATTGCTTGCCCCATGCTTCCTGGGGAGCTGCCTCAGCATTAGGAGAGTTCTCAGTAAGGTGAAATAAAAACAAGTCTTTAAATCTTTCATTTTGGGGCCTTCCAAGACAGATCAAGACAAATAACTGTAACAGGGTGGTCCCCAGGAAAGGGGGAGGTTCCCTGCCCCACCCAAGGGAAGGTGGAGTTGAGCAGGGCGAGGAGAAGCTGCAGAGGAGACTGAGGAAGGAAGGAGCAGGATGGAGCCAGAAGGAGACCTGGAGGAGGCACATGGAACCTAGAGACATGTGAAGAAACTCGCTTGTCTTTTGGTCGTGGACTGGGTGACACAGATGTGGGTGAGACCCGTGGGGAGGTGACAATGGCAGCTTTTATCTTGATGTTGATTTTGCTCTTTTCCTTCTGGGCTTGTCTGGTTGTTTCTGACCCTTTTCTGTGGGTCCCCACTGGAAGATGCTTTAGATTTGTGGCAGGCTTTGGGGCCTTGCTCTGGGCCAATCCCATTTGGATGGAGTTTTACCCACGAGGGGACGGGTAACTTTGGGTGCTTGATTTAGAAACTATATTCTTTGCCTTTCCTGTATTGTTTCCTAATTGTATTAAAGTTCCTTCCCATTAAAGCCTCCTATGTTTTGTGTTAATGTGGCGGATGGCAGAACCCATTTAGAACAGGCAGGTTTGCAGGGTTTGGGCTGCCCCTCTCCCTGCCCTATAACATAACCACAGTTCTTTGAGCATAAATTGTACTCTACTCACTCTGGTACTTGTACCAGGAATTTAGGCTGTCTTCAAGATTACTGCTGGGTTTAGGTATAGGGATGAGTCCAGTGTAAGTTAAAACACCATAACAGGGCCTTCCTGGTGGCACAAGGGGTTAATATGCAGCACTATGAAGCCACCACTGCAGCTTGAGTGAGTTTGATCCCCTGCCAGAGGGGAGCTAACCCACATGGCGCAGCAGACCTCTCCTGTCTCACCCACTCTTCCCCTCAGCAGCGTATTTCAGTCAATCCACCTGTTCTGCTCCTCACTCTGGTGAATCCTCTCACCAACTGCACCTGTGGCCTGTACCCCAGGTCTTGTATGCATAAATAAATAAATAAGAAAAAAAGCCGTAACAATCTTTTATCAAGATTTGACTTATTTTGTTAATGAAGCATTATCTCAGTGACAAATTTTTGATTAGTATCCAGAGTTCTGAGAAAATGTTCATTTTGCTAGTTTCTGTCATTTTTTTTCTGTCAATTTATTGCTTCGAAGGCTGGGGGAGCAGACATACACTTGAATTTCCATAGCCTGCAATTTTCACTGACTTACTACTTTTACCCCTGCATCTTCCTTATCAGTTAGGCCTTTATCCTACCACTTCCCAAACCATTATCATAGCTATCATTCCTGTCTCTCATCCCCCAAATCTTGTATACCTGGCCATGGTCCTCAGTATAAATTGCAAACCTGACAATAATTTGTTTATTTATTGATAAAGATTTTATTTATTTATATTGTGTAGAAGAACTGTGGTGTAGGCCAGAGATGGGGGAGGTGGTGGTGAGAGGATTCACCAGAGACAGAGTGGGGAACAGAACAGGCAGATTGACTGAAATACACTGCTGAGGGGAGCAGCAAGTGAGACAGGAGAGGTCTGCTGCACTTGTGGGTTAGCTACTTGGCTGGGGATCGAACACAGGCCATAGTGGTGATAGTGCTGAGACTTAATACCTAGGCCACCAAGGAGGCCCTTGACAAAAGTTTTTTTAATTTTTATTTTATTTTTTTGGTCCTTGACAATAGTTTATAAGGTCCATCAGGACTGGCCATATTCTACCTCCCAGCCTTATCTCTTGTCATCCACTCTTGATAAATTTCCCACTCCACCCCTACATACTATATAAGGAACTATTTCCAGTTCCTGGCATGTCATTCAGTTATGTCATTCCCATCTGTCAGGAACATCCTCCTCTGTACTGGGTCTACCTTGGATAACTCAAATTATCCTTTAGATCACACCTTAGATATCACTTCCTCCTGGAACCTTTCTTCAACTGCTTTTGTATAGATCAGGGATAAGCAAACTTTTTCCATAATGGACCAGGTAATAAATAGTTTAGGCTTCTCCAGGCAAAAAGCAAATTCAAAGACATTATTTAAGGGTTTATATGATAATAACAAGAAAGAATATTTCCACAAATTTTTTTTAAAGATTTATTTATTTATACAAGCACTGGGTACAGTCAGAAGCGTGGGAGGGTGAGAGAATTCACCAGAGCCAGAGTGGGGGAGCAGAACAGGCAGAAGGACTGAAGTACACTGCTGAGGGGAGCAGTGGGCACGGCAGGAGAGGTCTGCAGGTCATGTGGAACCCTGGCTGGTGGCTGCGGGCAGCTTCACAGCCCAGCGCTCAACCACTGCACCACCAGGGGAGGCCCTCCACAAATTTTTTTTTTTAATTTTTTTTTTTTTTAATAGAGGCATGTTTTATTTATTTATTTATTCATTTGTTTGTTTTGTTTATACATGCACTGGGTACAGTCAGAAGCACGGGAGGGTGAGAGAATTCACCAGAGCCAGAGCGGGGAGCAGAGCAGGCAGAAGGACCAAAGTACACTGCTGAGGGGAGTAGCGGGCAGCAGGAGAGGTCTGCGTGCCATGTGGGACCCTCCTCCGGTGGCTGGGGAGCAGCCGGGGATCGAACCGGCGCTGCAGGGGCTACTGGCAGCTTCGCAACCCAGCGCTCAACCGCTGCGCCACCGGGGAGGCCCCCTCCACAAATTTTTAATGACAGAATTCAGAACAATTTTTTGTAATGTAGGTATACTAATAAAAAAATAGAATTGGTTTTGGGGAATAAAATTTTTGCCTAATTGGGATTCAAAATTATATTCTTGGCCTCCCTGGTGGCACAAGGGGTTAAGCACTGCACTATGAAACAATCTGCAGCCTCTGTATCACAAGTTCGATCCCCCGCCAGCCAGGGAGAAACCACATCCTCTCCTGTCTCGACAGCTGCTCCCCTCAGCAGTGTATTTCAGTACATCACCTGTTCTGCTCCCCACTGTCTCTGGTGGGTCCTCTGACCCTCCCACCCCCGCACCTCTGACCTAATACCCCAGCTCTTGTATGTATTAATAAATAAATCTTTAAAAAAAAACAAAATTGGGCCTCCCCAGTGGCGCAGCGGTTGAGCGCTGGGTTGTGAAGCTACCCGCAGCCTCTGCAGCGCCGGTTCGATCCCCGGCTGCTCCCCGGCCACCGGAGGAGGGTCCCGCATGGCGCGCAGACCTCTCCTGCCGCCCGCTGCTCCCCTCAGCAGTGTACTTCGGTCCTTCTGCCTGCTCTGCTCCCCGCTCTGGCTCTGGTGAATTCTCTCACCCTCCCGCGCTTCCGACTGTACCCAGTGCTTGTATAAATAAATAAATAAATCTTTAAAAAAAAAAACAAAAAAAACCCATCACCTTTAAAAAAAAAAAAACAAAATTATATTCTCATCTTCAACATCTATTGAAAATGCTGATCAGTAATGATATTTTATCTCTGAAAATGTCTTTTAACACAGATAGATACTTCTAGTGTTAATCCAGGAGCATATGATTTTCATGGAGCATATTCAACACTTAGAAGGAATTTTAAAATAGTGATAAATTCTTCTCCTTATTTGCTGTTTAGTCTGCTATTACATTGCAACTTAATCAATTCCAGTTGAAGGTTAGGTGCAAGTTCTTCTACTGAACAGCTAAAATGGATTTTGAAATATGGAAATTGCTTTTGCACTTCCATTTAAGTCTGATAATGCTGCTGGAATGGAAGTTTGGGCTTAGAATAAATATCCATTGCAAACTTCTGTGGAATGGTGATTTTGCTTCTTGTTTTAACTTTCATAGTCCAGGAAGTATATTAAATAATTTAACATTCCTTATCATTCAAATGACATTAGTTGTCATAGAAATCACAAAACTGCAGCATAAAGATCATGCATTTAAATGACTTTTGTCTTGGGCCTCCCCGGTGGCGCAGCGGTTGAGCGCTGGGTTGCGAAGCTGCCCGCTGCCTCTGCGGCGCCGGTTCGATCCCTGGCTGCTTCCCGGCCACCAGAGGAGGGTCCCACATGGCGTGCAGAACTCTCCTGCCGCCCGCTGCTCCCCTCAGCAGTGTACTTCGGTCCTTCTGCCTGCTCTGCTCCCCGCTCTGGCTCTGGTGAATTCTCTCACCCTCCCGCGCTTCTGACTGTACCCAGTGCATGTATAAACAAAACAAACAAGCCAGCAAACAAATAAATAAAGCATGCCTCTATAAAAAAAAAATAAATAAATGACTTTTGTCTTGCAATTTTAGGTTGAATTTATTAAAACAACATTACTAAGTCTGCAACAATAGCTAATTTCCAAAACTATTCAGTGTTTGATAGAAGTGATTAAGAGTAGTTCTTTCAACCATTCGAAAATGTAGAAACAGTTCTTAGTTTGCAGGTCATGAAGTTTGCCAACCCCTCAAATAGATAAAATGTACTCCGTTTTTCTTCCTGCTCCAAAAGACTACAATTACTACATGTAAATCAATCTCTCCCCAATTCCATGCAAACATGTTTACCCTGCAACCGTTTCTTAGTTGTGTTTTCTATTTTCCAAGGTGAGATCTAAATAATGTGATTAGCCATTTTTGATACTTTTTAACAGACATTCTGGCAAATCTATCCCTGATATCCCCTAAGGGATTCATTCTAAGTTCAATATTTCATGCCAATGGGACAATAGTTTTGTTTGAGGCTCTTCTGCTCATCTTGAATTTATGTATATATAGTTCTATACATCTCCACTGCACATTAGAATCACTTAGGAACCTGTGAAAGCAAAGCAAAACAAAAACAAGAGACAGATGCCAGGCATGACAAATCAGAATCTCTAGGAGGCACGACTGGACATCAGTAATTTTAAACAATAAGCACAGATAGACTTTAATGTGTAAACAGAGTTAAGTACAACCATGTGTCACTACACAGAGGTTCCAGTTTGGTGTACCAATTTTAGTGTGTGTCAAAATCTACAGTTTTCGTTAAATAAGGAGATTTTCTTTACTTCCCCTTCTCTGCTTATTATAGAGCTTCAAGAGAGTTCATCAGTTTCCAGATTCAAGCAACACAGTTGTGTCAGCCTTGGTAAAAATAAAGGTACAAAACAAAAAAAAAAATTAAAAACCATAAAAAAATAAAGGGACAATATTTGAATACTGCCTGAATTCATAGGTTGAATATAACTTTTGGTGATCTCTTAGTTTATTTTCTCCACTCATTATGTAACAGGGTGGTCCCCAGGAAAGGGGGAGGTTCCCTGGGGACCACCCTGTTACAATTATATGTTGTTCCACATGACTTTTCAGAGAAAAATGTTTTAATTTGATAAGGTCTCCTTTTATAATTTTTTCTCTTTTATTAGTTGTGTTCCTTAGCCTAGGTCCTCATAATTTTCTCATCTGTTTTCTTCTAAAAGTTTTATAGTTTTACATTTAAATATATGATCAACTTTATTTATTTTTAAAGATTTCTTTATTTATGTATATAAGCACCGAGTACAGTCAGAAGCACGGGAGGGTGAGAGAATTCACCAGAGCCAGAGCGGGGAGCAGAGCAGGCAGAAGTGTTATAGGACAGGGAGAGGGGGTTACAGAAGGACCGAAGTACACTGCTGAGGGGAGCAGCGGGCGGCAGGAGAGGTCTGCGCCCATGTGGGACCCTCCTCCGGTGGCCGGGGAGCAGCTGGGGATCGAACTGGCACTGCAGAGGCTGTGGGCAGCTTCGCAACCCAACGCTCAACTGCTGCGCTACCGGGGAGGCCCTATGATCAACTTTAAATTAAATTTTATGTAAGGTATGATGTCCATATTGAAGTTAATATTTTGGCCTATTTTTTGTTCAGTTGCTCCAAGTTCATCTTTCCTCTAGGAATTGCTTTTGCAATTGCCACTGTATTTGCCCAGATTGTTCAGTTATGTATGTCAAATACATTAGTTTTATTGATTAAGCAGTTTGATTTGTGACTTCTGACTCAAATATAATCGGATGAAACATTTTATCATATTTAAAGAAAAACCATCAACCAAAAGTGGAATAAGTCAGTCATTTAAGTGTAAGAGAAGCGGGGCCTCCCTGGTGGCACATGGGTTAAAGACAGCACTATCAAAGTACTGCCAGCCACTACAGCAGGAGTTTGATCCCTGAACAGCCAGGGAGCTAACCCACATAGCGCAGCAGACCTCTCTTGTCTTACCTGCTGCTCCCCTCAGCAGTATATTTCAGTAGTTCTGCCTGTTCTGCTCTGGTGAATCCTCTCCTCCCCTCCTCCCCCACCCCGGCTTACACTCCAGTTCTTGTATGCATATATAAATAAATTTTAAATAAAAAAGTAGAAGAGAAGCAAAGTTGTCGTGGCAAAATACAGAATTGTCCATAAAGGACATCTGTTCTTATTTTGTGGAGGAACAGTCAATTTCTTTTCCTATTTAGAAGTAATGTCCCATTATGTCATTCCTCCCATTTGAGAAATCAAGAGAAAAGATCCTTCCTCTTTCTACTCTCTAACATTCAGGTCACAGCTTGGTGATTCCTGTGGGAAAATTAGATTCTCCTATCCAGGATTTTGAATCTTGAGAGTGAGACATATAATTGCAGAGACAGTTTAGAAATTATTCATAGCAGTACTGCTGTATTCATTTTTCTGTTGCTGCTATAATAAATTACCACAAAGTTAGTGGCTTAACATAATATAGATTTAAAAAAAGAACAGATTCATTATCTTACAGTTTTGCAAGTCAGAAGTTAGATATATGAGTCACTGGACTGAAATCAAGGTGGAGGCTGAGGCTGGAGAGAATGATGTTCATGTGTCTCTTCTAGCTTCTAGAAATGCTCACCATTCATTAGCTCATTGCCCTGTTCCTGTGTCTGGAAAGCTAGACTCTACGATTAGATTAGGCCTGCCTCATTAGCCCAAGATTTTCTTTCCAGCTCATGGTCCTTAAACTAAGTCATATGTACAACATGATACATTCCAGTAATCAGGATGTTGACATTACTCTTTCCTGTCCAGTTACTTGCCATCAGTGGTGGCAGTAGTCCGGAGAGAGCACGGTGGAAAGAGGCTCAGTGGAGACAAAGATGGCGTCCCACCTTGAGTACATAGTTGTGATTCTGGCTAACTGCCTCCCTAGTTCCTCACCAGTTTTTGAGACAGGCTTATCAATCTTCTCCACAATTCTAAGATACCTAATAGCCTTCCAATATATTAACTTCTTAAATTATACAAAGTGTATTTCTGAGCTCTGTATTCATGGACAACGATACAATGTCAAGGAGAAAGGTAACTGTACAGGAATTCAATTCTGTGGGCAAAGACCATTTCTAGCAGGAACTCTATACATGTCAATATTTTTTCACAAATATTCAATTGATCTGATTACTTTCTGCTGGTTTTGAGTCTATACTCACCAACCACCTTTTCAGTAGTTTTTTTCCTGGGAACAAACATGTTAACTGTTAACTTTGAACATTTTAGTCTGGATAATAGTAACACTTCATCCTAACCTATTGAACTGGCATTCTTGTTCTGGTAAGCTTGGTTACTGTGTGTCTACCCTTCGGAGGTGGATCCACTTTAAGTGAGTGATAAAATCAAATTTCTGTCCCTGCAAAACTGAAGGTTGGATCATGGACTCTGGCAGTTTATCAAGAAAATGCATACCATTTCTTAGTACCTTTTGGGAAACTGGCTTAGCTTAGTCTGCACTGGATATTTGGATGTAGCCACATGAATTTAGGAGCATTTTATTATTATTATTATTATCATTTTAAAGATTTATTTTATTTATACAAGAGCTGGGGTACAGGCCAGAGAAATGGGAGGGTGAGAGGATTCACTAGAGACAGAGCAGAGAACAGAACAGGCAGACGGACCGAAAGCATTCTGAAGGGAGCAGCGGGTGAGACAGGAGAGGTCTGCTGCGCCATGTGGGTATCTCCCTGGCTGGCTGGGAATCGAACCTGTGCTGCAGAGGCTGCAGGCAGCTTCACAGCGCTGTGCTCAACGTGTTGTGCCACTGGGGAGGCCCTTATTATTATTATTTTTAAAGGTTTATTTTATTTGTGCATATAAGAACTGGAGTGTAGGCCAGAGGTGCAAAGGGTGAGAGGATTCACCAGACAGAGTGGGGGGCAGAACAGGCAGATCTACTGAAATACACTGCTGAGCGGAGCAGTGGGCAAAACAGGAGAGGTCTGCTGTGCCTTGTAGGTCAGCGCCGTGGCTAGGGATCAAACTCATGCTGCCAGTGGCTGGTGAAAGCTTGATAGCGCTGAGACTTTAATTCCTGTGCCACCAATTTAGGAGCATTTTAGTAGTTAAAGACCACTTATATGTGTGTGTCTGTTTCTACTGAGGACTCCAATTAAGGAAAAGTAAGATGGGAAATTGAAGGAGACAAGTGAGGAAACCTGTTTTCTGCTTGTTTTGTATCTTTCGTTACGGTTAAATAATATTAAGACCTTAACAAGCCTGCACTGAATAACTTAGGAAATGATCTTATTAAGTCCAGGGCTTGATTTGATCATTTTGAAGAATCACTTTTATGTCACTTTTTACTTTTCCTTCGTTTGTCCTAATTTAAAATTTTAGATTTATTTTTCATGGTGTGTTATAGAATACAAATGGAAGAATCTAAAAGACATATACATGGTTTAAATCAAAATTATCAGGTAAAGATTGGTGCAAATAGCTCCTAGATTGAGTCAAATGCGGCCAATGCCCAGAAGCCTGCCCTGTACCTCAGTCACATTCACTCCCTTAGCAGACTCTCCTGTCTCGCCCACTGCTCCCCTCAGCAGTGTATTTCAGTAAATCTGCCTGTTCTGTTCCCCACTCAGTCTCTGGTGAATCATCTCTCATCCCTAGCCCTCCATCTCTGGCCTACACCCCAGCTCTTGTATACATAAATAAATAAATCTTTAAAAAAATAAAGTGGTTCCTCCTTGCATAATTGAAAACAAATCCTCTCTACAGGAATGAACCTTTATCCTTGATCTCAAAGCATTCCTACAAATACTTTTCCAAGGAAAATGCAATTCACAATTTTTTACAAAGCACACAAAGAATGGGCAAAACCAACTGATCACAGAAACAGATTGGACAATTTCAATTATCTGTTAAGAGAAATAAAAGTAAACTAACTTTTTCCAGAACAATTGAGAAATTATAGGTACACAGTAAAAAATTTTAAGAGTGCAAGTATATTTAAATGAAGGCCCTTTCTCATCGGTTATAATCCTCAAAGGCAATTATTTTATTCAACTTTAGGGGTTATTATAACTGTTGGTAAAAAGCAAAATTCACAATTTTAGAGATCTAATTGGCTCTATTAAGCCAACTGGGCATTATTATCTTGTCTAGATACTGCAAGCATTCACACAAAAAGAATGATATTTATAGAAAGAGAGTGGGCCAAGGTTATTAACAAGCAGGAAAAAAAAAGTTTATTTTAGGTAAAACCATCCAAGAGAAGGCAGGAGAGTCTTATTCCCTTATCATGCAATACCTCACTGGAGTTGATTAGGAAATTCCAGATTGACTTGTTTAGGATTACACTTTTGGGAGAAGTCTGGGTAAGAGTTCATGAAGGACTCCATTTGGGACCTGCTTTTCTACTATGAACACTTAAAATATAATTTAAAATTGTATAGTTGTCCATGAATACATTGTTGGTTTTAAGGGGGGTAAAACACCACTTTGTTCCTAGGATATATTAATATCCTTATTTTATAATTAGGGGTATGAAGCAAAATTTTAAAATATATTTATTTATGCATACAAGACCTGGGGTACAGGTCAGAGGTGCGGTGGGGATGGTGGTAAGAGGATTCACCAGAGACAGAGTGGGGAGCAGAACAGGCAGATGTACTGAAATACACTGCTGAGGGAAGCAGCGAGCAAGACAGGAGAGGTTTGCTGTGCCATGTGGGTTAGCTCCCTGGCCGACCGGGAATCGAACCCACGCTGCAGAGGCTGCAGACAGCTTCACATATAAATGGTTATAGTGTGTCACTGACATTAAGTCGAACCCGCGCTGCAGAGGCTGCAGACAGCTTCACATATAAATGGTTATAGTGTGTCACTGACATTAAGAATGTGATTATTCTTGATAGGGGACTTCAGTTCTAACCTGTCCCCACCTAAAGATATGTTGGTGATACCTATGCAAGGCAATAAAAGATTTAATTTCTCTCTTTCTAAAAAAATGTACTGTAGAGATACAAAGGCTAGCTACCCAGTGTTAAATCTTTATCAAACTCCTTGATCAACAGTGGGGGGTGAAAAAGGTTGAGCTTATTCACATGCATCAGATTGTGCATAGCTGTTTTAGACTTCAAGTACATGCAGCTGACCCTGCTCTCCTGGCAGCTAGAGCACTAAGGGGGTCCTTTTCCTAAAACACCTTTTACAGTTTATTATGCCCTTAGAAAGATTCCTTCACTATTATGTAGATTTGGTCTAATTATATGGTCTAATTACCATGAATCACATGGTAAAAGAGAATCTTACTTGCAGTGGGGACAATTGCAGCTCCAAGACTATAGTTCTTTCAGTGCGATAATTTGCTGTGTGACCTCGACAAGTCACTTTAGTTGTGTCTCCTGTGTTAACAATTATCAAGATAGAATCATAGGATGTTAGAATAGTCAGGGACCTCAGGGATTACATAGCAGGTTCCCCCCCCTCCCATTTCATGGAGAGGCTGAGTGACATATCCAAGTAGCTTTCTAGAGAAAGCACCCAGTCTTTGGCATCGCAGATCAGTGCTCTTTTCAGCTTATTTCAAGAAGCAAACAACAAAAAGTGAAAGCACTAAACAAACATAAAGTCAGATAACAGTGTTAACCATTAGCCTACACTTAGTCTAGGAGCTATCTGAAAATGTACTCTCTCCAACTGAAAAGTGATCTAAAATTCAGAAGTTCTCAAACTATGCAAAGAAAGGTCAGAAAAAATAATAGAAATTAATAGTTCCACAACACTCTTGGAAAACAAAATTCCCCCAAGAGTACTTACATTCTTGTACCAATTCTTTCTGATCTTTTCCGAGTTTACGTAAGGTGAAATTGAGGGAGCAGAGATTGCCTGTTTTTACGCATTTCTGAAGGGTTGGCGTGCAGTAAGGGTTACTGAAACAGAATTATTTGCCTTTTCTATACTACACAAGACATCACTTTTCTAATTTAGCGTCATTCCATCTCCGGCCACTACCCAAAACAAGGCGTTGAAACCCAACAAAAAAAAACAAAAACAAAAACAAAAAAACCCACAATAAATGCAAAAACTCCAAGTACCGAAATGCTCGACGGCGTGTGACCACTGCCTCCTCTCAAAAACAGCCTCTTCTTTACTGGGAGTTGTAGTCATTCAGGACCTTCATTTTCAGAAAGCGGCAAGAGGAGGAAGCACCTCTAGGGACTACATTTCCCAGAAAGCCGTGCGCCCCTTCTCCACCCTCGCGGGCGGCTGGCTCCACCCACTCGGTTCCTCCCTCCCTGGGCTGCACCTCGCACGCCTTCCTGTTAGTCCGAGCTGGGAGAAGTTCACTCTGATCAGCTGATCCCAACTGACAACAGGAAAGGAGGAAGCCGGCGAAGCAACGGAGGAGGGGGGGCGGAGATGGAGATGAGGATGGATCCACCGGTGCCCTAAGGAACAGCCCCCGGCCTCCAGCGGCTCCCCGACTGTTCCACCACGCGGCTTGGCCGCGGCCGAGCTGCCACTTGGTGGGGTCCCCGGGCCGCCGCGGGCGGGGAGGGTCGGGCACGGCCCTGCGCGGGCGAGCGATAGTCCTGGAGCGCCGACTGCCCCCGGGAGGGAGGGGGGGCTGGTGAGGCTGCGGTGGGGGTGGGGTGGTATAAACAATGGATTCGTCTCCGGCCTCTCCCAGCGTGGGGGGGATTTGGGGGGACCTTCTTTGTTCTGAGGCTTGCTTCTGTCCCTCGGAGGTGGTGGTGTGGCCCGGGAGGAAGAGAGGGTGAAGAATCCCCGGCTGGAGAGAGGGGACCCAAGTGGGCAGATTGTTTGTCTGGCCTGGCAGGTGGTGAGGTGTGTTTGAGGGTGGATTTTGTAATTTTCTCGGTAGTGACACAATTTGATTTTTGTTTCCGTTTTGAGGGCTGGTTGGGCATGTCTGAAGTTCGGGTGTAAATAAGGTCTCCTAGTCACTCCCTTTGCCTTCGCCTTCCTTGTTTACCCAGAAATAAGACTGATAGACTGATTACTGGAGAGGATAAGTATCTTGAGAGGAGGGCAATACATTTTGTTAGGGCGCTAGAATGGGGGTCAAGGCTAAGGTGAGTTAGACATACATTGTAGAAGTGAAAAAAAGCCCCCTTTCCTGCCCGGGTTATCTTTTTTCTTTTGAAATTATTTTTAAGTTAGTATTTGAGTGACAGTGAGAAGAATGATTTGTTTTAACTCACTGTAGGCCTGGCTCGGCGGTGAGCCATAGTGGAGGAATTCTGTCTCCTGTTGCTCCCTTTTTTTTTTTTTTTTTTTGCAATTACAGAAGAGACAAAAGGAAGTATAGTGATTGTTTTTAAACATATAATGGTGACTCTTGTTTCCAGGTTTATTTAATAGGCATCTGTCTGGAGTTGAAACAATCCACTTGCAAGGGTGAAAAGATCTGCTCAGGACTTTGAGGGGCTTGGTTTGCTATTATTATTATTATTTTTTTTTAGCGTTTTAGGATTGCTTTTCCAAGGACTATTTGCTCAGTGATTTTGATTCTAAATTTAATAACTGAATGAACAGAAAATTTCAATCTAGAGAATAAAGCAGTAAAGTCTCTTAAATGCCTTGGGCCTAGAGGTAGTGTTTGTTTTCAAATGGGGGAGAGTTAGCTATGATTTTTGAGAAGAAATTTCTAGTATTAGAATGAGCCATTGTTTTGTAATCAAGAAGGAGACTTGTTTCAGGAGTTTTGGTCTTATATTTAATCAAAATATTATTTTTTTAAGGTGCACTTCTGTTTTTAGGTGAGTGAAATCCTTTTCTTCCTTATTCTAGGTTTCCCCTGAAATATTCAATTGAGACTGGATTATATTGAAAGCTCCTGACCATTCTTCCTTATCAAAAGTTGTGGCTGAATCCCAACAGATGAGCCCCATCTCAATGAATCCATCAGACCTCAGATAGCCATAAAACACCCTTTCAAGTAAAATTTGACCACATATTTGCCTGCACTTTATGGAGGGTGAAAGCGTCGAATCGGGTCAACATTGCTGCTGATACAGGTGTCTTGGAGGCAGAACACTAGAAACACAAACATTGGTGAGTGTGTGAATTCTAATAGGACACTGAGGGTTTTTTTTTTTTTTTTTTAAATAAGGTCTTCAGCACCTCGTGGAAGTTCTGTGTAGTCTTCAGACTTTGTCTTCACTCTTGGGCAAAGTTCAGTGACCATTTATTGGGTAGGTGATTTTCTTACCAATCTGAATATGAGTTCCCAGACTTCCCCAGCAGAGAAGAGCCTGAATCCAGGGCTGATGTGCCAGGAAAGTTACGCTTGCAGCGGGAATGATGAAGCTGTCTTTGAGTGTGATGAGTGTTGCAGTCTGCAGTGTCTCCGCTGTGAGGAGGAGCTCCATAGGCAGGAGCGTCTGAGAAACCATGAGCGGATAAGACTCAAACCTGGCCACATTCCATATTGTGATCCCTGCAAAGGCCCCAATGGGCATTCACCGGGTGTAAGGCAGAGGGCAGCCGTGAGGTGCCAGACCTGTAAAATCAACTTGTGCCTGGAGTGCCAGAAGCGGACTCATTCTGGGGGTAACAAGAGGAGACACCCTGTTACTGTGTATCATGTCACTAAAGCCCAGGAATTACTTGGAGAAGAGGAGATGGATGAGGAGACCAAGAGGAAGAAGATGACTGAGAAGGTTGTCAGTTTCCTTCTAGTAGATGAAAATGAAGAAATTCAGGTAAGCACTTGGGTTGCTTGGGATTAATATGGTCGTGGAGCAGATCTGTCTTGGAATGTAGCTCTTAAAAGGAAAGTCCAGGAGAGGAGCTGATAAGCAAGACTGCTGAAAGTTTAGGTTGTATGGAGTCATTTAGTTACTTACCAGCTGCATGCCCTTGGGTTGAACTATTGATACTTTCCTTCTCTGAGCCTTAGTTTTCTCATCTGTAAATTGGGGACGGTGTCTACTTCATTGAGTTGTTGTGAAGATGAAATAACATAGTATTTGTAGAGCTTGTTGCATAATAAATGCTCAGTATATGGTGGCTGTTCTTATTAGGATTATTATTTGGAAGAACTAGTTTAGAGCAGTTTTCTGAATGAGCTCTTTGGCAAGGTGTGAATAAATGTGTCTACTTCATTGAGTTGTTGTGAAGATGTAATAACATAGTGTTTGTAGAGCTTGTTGCATAATAAATGTTCAGTATATGGTGGCTGTTCTTATTAGGATTATTATTTGGAAGAACTAGTTTAGAGAAGTTTTCTGAATGAGCACTTTGGCAAGGTGTGAATAAATGTGAGTGATGAGGGGCTGTGCTTATGCAGGAAAATACAGTGGGTCCTTTGGGTGTGCGAATTATTAGGCCATAAACCTGCTGTCTCCATTTACAGAGGTAAGTCTTTAAAAAGTGGCTTTTGGTTAAGATAGTATTTTTCCAGTTGATTTCTTATTTTCATGGATAGGCTTCCCATCAGTAAAAGCCAGTGAGGGCATCTGGAATTAAGAAAGACCAGAGAAGGGCCACCCTGGTGGCGCAAGGGGTTAAGACGCAACCCGTGAGGTTGTTCACGGCCACTGCAGCATGAATTCGGTCCCGGCCAGGCAGCTACCCCCATGGCGCAGCAGACCTCTCCTGGGACTCTCCCGCTGCTCCCCTCAGCGGTGTATTTCAGTCAATCTGCCTCTTATCTCTGGTGAATCCTCTCACTCCCCCCGCCCCCCACACCTTTGGCCTGTACCCCAGTTCTTGTATGCATAAATAAATAAATCTTAAAAAAAAGAAAGAAAGACCAGAGAATATGTGACTTGATTCTGTATTGGGGAGAGGGTAGTGTGTGGTCAGATTAAGTTGGGGAGACGGTAGTGTGTGACAGGGATTGTTGGGAAAGGGGTAGTGTAATGTTTTTACTTTCTAGCAAAGGTAGTATGATGTCTACATTTTCCATTAAGGTTACTTTAATTCACATCCTGACTTGAACACTACATTACAAGTGATTTAAACCCAGTGCCTCAGTTTCACTTGCCCTTCCTAGTAGTGGAGAGGATTCAAAGAGATTACTAATGGCAAGGACCTATCACAGGACCCTGCCCATAGGGTCCACTACCAGTCTGTTGTTTTTGTGGGCATCTTGGACTATTTGTGATTCAGTACTTTTAGCAGTGATGACTCCTCAAGTTCCAGATTGGAGGAGTATCTGTGTTAAGTTACTGTCTGAAAAACTTCCCAATTACCCACTTAATGTCTTTCATCTCTGCCTTTTACCTGCTTGGATAAGCTTATGGAAATGAATTACATGATTCCAGTGTACTCCCATTGTCAGCTAAACACTTTGCTAGCACAGACCTTTCTTTATTGACCAAGAGGAAGAGTGACCCAGATCTCATTCTGCCTCCCTTGTTAGAAATAATGTCTTCATTACGGATTATGCTCTAATTGGGTGACAGTGAGGACTAAAGAGTTTATAAATGGAACACTTGGTTTTGGATAATTCTTACTGGCTTTGCCAACAATTTTCTTTAATGTCAGCCTTTGGAAAGTCATACTTTGGATTGTTGTCATTCATAAAAGGAGAGAAAGATTGGGATGAAGCAGTAACCCTCATGAATATTGTGTTGGTACTAAAAAAATTTTTGAGGGGAGAAGGATGTTTATTTTTCCTTATTATAGAGTTAAGAAAATATAACTAAGTGTAATAAAGAGGACACATCCAACTAAGATACATTTGTCTATCTTTTTGTTTCTTGGGTAATACATGTATAATTGAGTTGTTTGTAAAGACTCCTCCTGTTTTTCCTCTCTTCATAAACAGTGACCACTTTCCAGGATAACAGTTGAATAATTGCAAACAGTGTTTGGGTTGGGACTAATGAAATAAATGGGGTCTTTTTTTTTTTTTTAAGATTTATTTATGCGTACAAGAGTGGGGGTGTAGGCCAGAGGTGCAGAGGATGAGAGGATTTACTAGAGACAGAGTGGGGAGCAGAAGAGGTGGATTAACTGAAATATACTGCTGAGGGGAGCAGCAGGCGAGACAGGAGAGGTCTGCGGTGCCAGGTAGGTCAGCTCCCTGGCCAGGGATCGAATTCATGCTGCAGTGGCTGGCAATAGCTTGATAGACTTATTAAGACTTAACCCCTGCGCTACCAGGGAGGTCCCATTTAAACTTTCTAATTGGGCCTCCCTGGTCGAGTTAAATCTCAGGGCTATGAAGCTATCAGCAGCAACTGCAGCATGAGTTCCATCCCTAACCAGGGAGCTAACCCACTTGGCATAACAGACCTCTCCTGTCTCGCCTGCTGCTTCCCTCAGCAGTGTATTTCAGTAGATCCACCTGTTCTGCTCTCCACTCTGTTTCTGGTCAATACTCTCACCCTCTGCACCTGTGGCCTATACCTATACCCCAACTCTGGTAGGCACAAATAAAATAAATCTTTAAAAAAAAACTTGTGGTTAAGCTTCATTATGGTCAGTAGCATCACTTCACCAATTCCTATGGCTGCTGTGAGGATCATGTGGAACAAAATGAAGTATTGCCATTGAAGGGCTCTTTCCTCATAGTAGAGATTCTGCTCTTTCCTCATAGTAGAGTATATATTTTTCCTCTGTTCATGGTTCTAGGTATTTGTGGCTTTTCATCATTTTCAATGTAGTACGAGGGGATTATTTTAGCAGTTTGGGAATATTGTGGTGATTTCTCAAATTCTTATGACCTTCTAGGCCATCATCATATACTGATACGTTGCTTATAATTTGATTCTTACTCAGTTTCTTTTGGAAAACCTAAAAGGGCAAAAACTCCCTTTCAGAAGTGAAATTTTTTTTTCATCACCTTGTCATTTGAGTATGTACCCTAGTGGTAAACTTGAGAGGAGGCTGACTTTTGGTTTCAAAAGGAAGAACTCATTTGTGACTCTTAAAAGGACACATTTGGCCTGCTAGTCAAAAACGCTTATTAATTGAGCACATATGTGCCAGGCATTTTTACATCCAGTGGTACATGGTGAACAAGACTTGATGTCCATACTGTGATAACATTTACCATTCAAGTGGGAAAAGCAGAGGTCACACATATAAGACATGTAAAGAGATGGTTCAGATGCAGTAAGTAATACTGAGGATAAATGACTTAGAAGCCACTCTGTAGAATAGTCAGGGAGGGTTTTATTGTAGATGTGACTTTTTTTTTTTTTTTTTTTTTGTGGGACCCTCGCCGGAGGCCGGGGATCGAACTGGTGCTGCAGAGGCTGCGGGCAGCCTCCCAACCCAGAGCTCATCCGCTGCGCCACCAGGGGAGGCCCTGTAGATGTGACTTTTACACAAAAACGTGATCACTAATACTACTTGGGGAAATAGACTTCCAGGTACAGGGTAATAGGA
Organism: Talpa europaea; assembly: GCF_964194135.1. Lineage (NCBI taxonomy): Eukaryota > Metazoa > Chordata > Mammalia > Eulipotyphla > Talpidae > Talpa > Talpa europaea. Next base: position 99,001,281 of record NC_140075.1, on the reverse strand, counting down.
GCAAAAAGAAAGTGAGATTGCATGTTTGAGATAAACTGTGGCTTGGAGTAAGCTGGTGGAGAGAGGTAAAGGAAAGAGGCAGAGAGGTAAATAGGTGCTGATCACGTGGCCATAGAAATAAATGTGAATATTAAATTTAATGGGAAGTGTCAACCTGCTTTATGCAGAAAGTCACATGATTTTACGGAAGTTTTTAAGAGATTGTGGTGATTGGAGGCATGGTCAAGAGGGAGAGCAGGGGGACTACTTAGGACTCTTACAGAAGATGAAGTAAGAGGTGACTTACATTTGTTATTATTAACGTGAAAGGATGGAAAGATATTGGTGAATTTGGGATGAAGTTTAGATGTGAAACCAGAGTGCTAATATATTGATATGTTGGGTGCAGGGTGAGGAATGAGAGAATTTAGTGGTGACAGCTTGGCATTTGCTTTGTGCAGATAACACCTGCCTATTTTATTAACTCAAATAGGTAAAACTAGAATTCCTACAATAAAGGGAGTTAAATTAGTCTCCCTTGGTATTATCCAAGCACTGCTACAATGGGGGTGGGGAGGATGTGCTACTGGCTAAGAAGCCAGAGGGCTGCAAAATATCTTCACAATGCATAGTGAAGTCCCCCACAGGAAGAATGATATGATACAAAAAGTCAGTAGTGCTGAGATTGGGAAACTGCTCTGCCAGATGAAGTTTTGTCTAATAGGAAATCTGGATTTCAGTGAAGTAGAAAATCTATTAGGGACAAAACATTTATGCCAGTTTTTCCTCTCTCAGTTCTGTTTGCTCCTCAGAGGTAATCTAGCTGAAGTCAGTATTCTTCTGGCATATTTTGTAATGTCTCTACTGAAAGGGTTAGACTTTCTGCATTGTATTCATTGATTTTACTAGGCCTTAGTGGAACTGTACTTGGAAGAGCAAAGGACTTAATGAATGATCTCCACTGACAAGTGATCTGTAATCTTTTGAAGTTAAAGACACACTGTTAGCAAATAACTCAAAGGTTAGGAGAATTAAGTTCTAACAACTTAGCATTCTCAGTGGAGGAAGAGAGTAGTATTTCCGATCTATTGGGTCTTGTGAATTGTTCAGGCATCTTCTAGTCTTATCATCCGAATATTTACTTGTCAGGGAGAGAAAGTGAAGAAATTATGACATTTTTTCTTCAATGTATTTAAACCCCATACAGGTTTTTCTCTCTCCCCACCACCTCTTGTCTTCTTTTTCACTTTTCTGCAAAATATGTGACTGCCCCCATCCAAGAAAATACAGCAGCAAACTTGTAAGAAAGTTTCACCTTGCTGACTGACCCCAGATTGGGAAGGTGGGTGAACCCCGGGAACTTTTCAAGTCAAAAGAATCTAGGAGTTAAGTCAACCCCCAAGCTGAAGTGCAGGATTATAAGGTGGCCCAGTGACCTAGGAGTGGTTAAGTGAGAAGCTACGAAACTGTCCACTGAGGCGGGCCCTCTTTGATTCAGAAATGGGCAGCCTTTATGCCCTTTGCAGTGGAGGCCAAGGGGATCTTCCCTGCTCTGCCTTCAGTGAAGTTACTTCACCTCACTGAGACCGTTCCTTTAAGAAGACCCATCATGTTGCTTGGCTGCTTTGTTTGTTTACAGTCCCAGAATAGTATGACTCAAAATACTGGGACTTGGCTTTTTTTTTTTTTTTCTTTTTCCAAATTGGCTAAAAGAGACATTATTCTAGTGGGATTCAGGAATGGAAAATAGCAGAAGGTGTTTTCGTACTGTATGGGAATCCTTGACCACAAGCTGGCTGTGCTGGTCTGCCCCATTTCTGTTTTCCTTCTGTGTCCGATTCTCCAACTGGTCCACCTTGGCCCTGCCTCCCACTGCCTGGTCTAGGGTACCTTGCTAGGACTTGCTCTTTCCAGGTCCTCTGTTTCAGACACACTGGTGGAAACCCCTCGGTACTTAATTCTAGTCAATAGGCCATGAGGCAGGGGAATCAGAATCTTCTAAATTGTGAAAACTTACTCCTTTTCCACTTCAAATGGTCAAATAGTTATATCGTAGGCACTAATTTTGTGCTGTGACTGCTCAGCTCTTTGGCAAGTTCTGGTCATGATTAAATTTATTGTTGATTCTAAAGTGTCATATAAAAATATAACAACCTCCCCCTTATAGCTCTGCTTAAGAGCTGTCTGTCAAAATAATATGCAATAATTGGGTGAGTAACAGAGGTCCCTCCCCCACTGATGCCCTTTGCTAAAAGAAACCCAAGTAAAAAGCCCCTTTTGTGGTAGTTGAGGGGAGGGTGGCGGGTGGAGGCAGACTGGGCTTTGTATGGAATTACTGATAAATGCAGGGTAGAGGATGACTCAGATAAGCAGAAAGATGAAAGAAACTATATTATATGCCTTTAGTTTCTGCTCTTACTCTTCTGAGCTTTCTCAGCCCTGGACTCATTCAGTTATAGCAGGCGGCTGGCATTTAACCTGGCAGGCTATTTTGTTTAGTACAGGGCTGTTTAAAATTTGACCCTTATGCCATCAAAACCATCATGAGGGCCTCCCTGGTGGCGCAGCGGTTGAGCGCTGCGTTGTGAAGCTGCCCACAGCCTCTGCAGCGCCGGTTCAATTCCCGGCCACCAGGTGAGGGTCCCACATGGCGCGCAGACCTCTCCTGCCGCACCTGCTGCTCCCCTCAGCAGTGTACTTTGTCAGTCTGCCTGCTCTGCTCTCCCCTCTGGCTCTGGTGAATTCTCTCACCCTCCCGCGCTTCTGACTGTACCCAGTGCTTGTATAAATAAATAAATAAATCTTTAAAAAAAAAAAAAAAAAAAACAAAACCATCATGAGTCAGCTTTTCAGGGAACCTATCTTTAACTACTTCAGGTTACCTCCAGTTTGTGTGATTATATTTTTTTCTGGAATTTGGCAAACATTTGACTTTTTGAGCCAGAGGTAATAAAACAGAGATTTCTCACTAAGTTCACCTTATCTGTTTTCTTTTTTATTTATTCATTTATTTTTAAAGATTTATATTTTATTTATGCATATAAGAATTGGGGTGTAGGCCAGAGGTGTGTGTGTGGGGGATGAGAGAATTCACCAGAGACAGAGTGGGGAGCAGAACAAGCGGATCTATTGAAATACACGCTGAGGGGAGCAGTGGCAAGACAGGAGAGTCTGCTGTGCTATGTGGATTAGCTCCCTGGCCGAGGATTGAACTCAGGCTGATGATAGCTTGATAGTAGTGAGACTTAATCCCTTGTGCCACCAGGGAGGCCCTGTTTTCCATGTAGGTACATCTCCTTGACTTTATCCCAGAGATAGTGTAGCACAAGGAACATCTGATGTCTGGCTCGACTTTTCTGGAAGCTGCTTTGGAAGGAGTGTCTGTGTGATCATTTCGATCTGAGGTTATAATTGCTAAATGTATTGAGCACATTTGATCAGTTATGGTGAAACCAGAGGAAAGCTAATGGGTGAGACCATGAAGAAGGGGAAGAAAACAAAGAATATAGAAAGTTTCAGGCAAGAAGGATGGAAAAGACCTGTGGGAAGGGAGACAGAGAGACTTCTGGAGGCAGGAAAGGGTGGATGCTTCCTGGAGGATGTTTTGTTCATTTTGCACCTCTTTCAGTGGCTTTTGGCCAGCAATTAAGAGGCTCTGTTTGACCGGTTTGTGTGGTTAGCTTGGTGGTGACTGGAGTTCTTGGGCAGAGAGCTATGTATACCAGCAATATGTAGGCATCTGACCTCTGGCTTGACTTCACTGGGCAATGATTCTGCTTTCTAGAAGCTCCTGAAAAAAAAATTTTTTTTCCCTTCCTGATTTGCTTTTACTTAAAACTGGATCATTGTCTTTCCCACGGATTTTGATGCTAGATGTTAGAATGCTTAAAAAGAACTAACAAAGCCTAGTTCTGGCATATAGTCACAGACATGCAGGGTCCAGTTAGGAGATAACATAATCCTGAGCAATCCTGCAGTCATAAAGTATTCTAGAAATCCCTGTACTTGCAAGCCCAGTCCTTTCTGCTTGGTGACTGTCATCTCCATGGCTAAACTGATTTCCATAATCATAACCTTTTCTTTCAAAGAGCACAATTCACTTTACAAGTATCGTTCAACAGCAATCACATTTATTGAGTGTCAGTTATATGCCTTATCAGTTTGAGTAGACTCTGAAAAATGTTTTAAAATAAAAATTCAGAGGTTAAGTGAGTCTGGGGAGGGAAGGCAGAGGTTGTCATTCTCAGCCAAGCTCAGCTTTCTTTTGTGCTTTTCTTTGAGTGGAGGATGTTTGAGCTTCCCATAATTTTTTTTTAAAAGATTTATTTATTTATGCATACAAGAGCTGGGGTACAGGCCAGAGATGCCGGGGGTGAGAGGATCCACCAGAGACAGTCTGGGGAACAGAACAGGCAGACTGACTGAAATACACTGCTGAGGGGATCAGCGGGCGAGATAGGAGAGGTCTGCCTCGCCATGTGGGTTACTCCCTGGGCAGCCGGCGATCGAACTCATGCTGCAGAGGCTGTGGATTGCTTCATAGTGCAGTGCTTAACCCATTGCACCACCAGGGAGGCCCTCTCATAATATTTTTGTGCACCCTTCTCTGGTCCTGCTGACCATGGCTTTAGTTTATGGTCAGAAGGCCACAGGGTGCTCTTTTTTTTTTTATAATAAATTTTATTTTTATATTCCCCATACAATTGCAACCCCCTTATTTTGACCCCAATCCCTCCCCTCCCCGCCACCCCCCCTCCCATAGAGTGTCTCTGGTTCATAGTTGTTTGTTGATTTTGATTTTCACTTTCTTATAGTTATTCATTTTCCTGGTCCCTTATTTAAGTTTTCTAGATTCCTGCTATGAGTGAGACCATCCGGTATTTTTTTTTCTTTCTGGCTTATTTTGCTGAGCATGATCCCTTCCAGCGCCATCCATGTGGCTGCAAATTGCATGTGTTTATCTTTTTTGAATGCTGAGTAATATTCCATGGTGTATATGTACGGCATCTTCTTGATCCAGTCATCTATTTTTGGGCATTTGGGTTGTTTCCAAAGCTTAGCTATTGTAAACGGGGTGCACTTTTTTTTTTTTCATGTCTTAGTCAATTTTTGTTTAGACCTGGGTTATCTGGCAGGCAGTCATTCTGCTTCCTTTCTTTCATCCTCTCTTCTCTCTTCCCCTCCCTCTTCCCTTCTCTCTCTCTTGCCTCCTTTTTTTCTTCTTCTCCCTTCCTCCCTACCCCTTCCCCTTTTAATGAATTAAGAAGTTCTGCCACTGCCACTGCCATTGCCACTGCCGGGGGAAAAGTTTTTTTCCAGAACTAAATATAAATTATTATAGGTTTATGTCTGTTTTGGATTCATGACATTTATCTTCCTTTCATTACCACAGAAAGTTGAGTTTCCTACATTTGAAAAGAAAAAAGAATGACTCTCAAGTGCAGCCTCCTTGAACACTATATTTAAATAAACAACCTTTAAATTGCACATTGTAGTCCTAGTCCCCTTTCTGGATTTTTCTTCACACCACTTATCAGTTGACATAACACACATTTTAAAAAATCAACTCTATTGTGGTACAGCTTATACATAATGTTACAAAAACATTTTAAGTGTACAGATCTATGAGTTTGACTAATGTATGTACATTTATGTAACCACAACCGATTTCAAAGCACAGAACAGTTCCATCGCTCAGAAAGGCTCCCATGTACCCCTAGAGAGTCACTACCCAGAAGTTACTGATCTGGTCTCTATCAGTGTAGATTTGACTTTCCTAGAGTTTCATATCAGTAGAATCACATAGTACTGCTGTACATTGGCTTCTTATCATAATGTTTTTGAGAGTCATCCATGTTGTTGCCTGTCTCCCTTCCTTCTTATTACTAGTAATGTGCCATTGTATAGATAGATAGACCACAGTTTGTTCATCTATACACATGTATCGGTGGACTTTTTAAAAGGTTTATTTATGCATACAAGAACTGGGGTACAGGCTAGAGGTGTGGGGGGGGTGAGAGGATTCACCAGAGACAGAGTGGGGAAAAGAACAGGCAGATTGACGGAAGTACGCTGCTGAGGGGAGCAGCGGGAGAGTCAGGAGAGGTCTGCTGTGCCATGTGGGAAGCTCCTTGCTCGGGGATCTAACTCATGCTGCAGCAGCTGCAGACAGCTTCATAGATTGTGTCTTAACCCCTTGCGCCACCAGGGAGGACCTATCGGTGGACATTTTGTGTAATATATATTGGCACATAGTAGGTAGTTACATGATACTTGTAGTGTGCTAATGAGTGTGCCCATGATGTGATCCAGGTAGAAGTGGACTGAACCCTAGTTCTTTTGTCTTCTGTCTAGCATGGTGCTTTTATTGTTAAATCTCAGAGCTCTGCCAGTGCCGAACCCTGCCAAATACCATGCCACCTCTCAGGGGGGCTGCATCTCCCATCTGAAAGTGCCTTGGAAGAATCCTTTAGAGTTTATGTGGGTTTTGAGGAAGACTTGGTGTTTCCAGTCTGTCCTCAAAATTCAGCTTTGCTTTGGAGAGCTTTTTATTCAGATATAAATGGAAAGCTAAAGAGGGTGAGTTGGGTGAGGCCAAAGAAATAGATCAGAGAACTAAAAATGACTCTTTAAAGAATTCATTTTGTGGCTCATCTCTGCATGGAAACATTCTCTTTTCTGCTAGAGTGGGAGAGGAACTGCAGGCAGTGCCTGTGAGGCCATCTGTCAGAAGCACCACTGGTAGTTAAAAGACACTGGAGGAGAATTCCTGACCTCTCAAGTAATGGAACTCTTTGGGGACACTGGAGTGGAAGAAAGTGATCTTTGCCCTTACCAAATGTGCTCAATGTGTTTGTGAAGTCGATCTCGTGACTTCAGTGGTCTTAAGAAAACATTTGCTTGAGAAACACTTGTGTTTTTATATGAAACTATTGACACACATGGATAAACACAAAGATATACACTCCTTTTAGCATAGAATGAAATGAAATTTTCTGAATTTGCTGAGTTGGGAAAACAAGTTTAAACAAGAACTTTCTGGCAGTAGGGATTTCCTACTGGAATGGAACCTCTTATCATCTGGATTTAAAAATAGTGATTTGTTTGACATAGTTTAACTAAAATCTTCTCTGAAAATTAGGCCATGGAGTTCTTTTTAACATGATGAAGTGGCTCTGGAGTTTTGAAGGAAGACTTCCTTACCTTCTCCTACTTTTTCTCCTTCAGAAGGAAAACAGAAATTTTATGCTGTCCTAGTTAGGCCAGTGCCAAACACATGTCTTGATACATGTCTGTTGATTAAATGGAGTAGTAGAGTTCTAGTTGACTTTTGGGATAGTTGCCCCAGTTCTGATAAAAATAAGAATTTTGTTGGTTTCTTTGGGTTCTGTCTCTTTGATCTCATCCAGAAGTGGAATAAAAGCCAAATAAACCAGATACCAACAGGTAAAACCAATGAATAAGAACTTAACTTGAGAATAACTGTTAACTCGGGCTAGCTTTAGAATCTGAATGTAGAGGCAAAAATAATCTTGGTTGGCTCAGAGGTGTGATTTCTTATAAACACTAGGTTGTAGTTAGGAGCAACCAAGCTTCCTTTAGTTCTTTCCAATACTTTGAGGCTAATTTTTGCCCTCAACTGTAGGGAGCACCTTTATAAAAATTTATCGGATTCTATGATTGTGGTTGGTAGAAGTTAGATGCTTTTCCTCCTGAAAGACTAGAACTGAAAGGACCTGAATGCTGAGCTAGTTTCCTTTGGAGCCTTTTCTGATGTCTTCAGGGTTTAATATCTAGCCTTTTCTGATGTCCCCCAACTGTGCCCTCTTTAACTTTCTCATTCCAAATTTCTTCGTTTCAGTTGCTTCCCCATCTCTTTCTTTTTCCTTCCCAGGCCTATTCAGAACCAAGCCCATATGATTATTCTTTCTGGAATGGTTCTCAGAAAGTTAAGAAGGAATTTCTTGATGGAAACTGTTACCAATTTCTGTTGCCTGCTTGGGTCAGAACCTGACTGCTAGGCACTGTGCATTGCCGTGAATTGCCTTGAGTTCTTTTTTTTTTTTTAAGATTTATTTATTTTTATTTATACAAGCACTGGGTACAGTCAGAAGCGCGGGAGGGTGAGAGAATTCACCAGAGCCAGAGCGGGGAGCAGAGCAGGCAGAAGGACCAAAGTACACTGCTGAGGGGAGCAGCGGGCGGCAGGAGAGGTCTGCGCGCCATGTGGGACCCTCCTCTGGTGGCCGGGGAGCAGCTGGGGATCGAACCAGTGCCGCAGAGGCCGCGGGCAGCTTCGCAACCCAGCGCTCAACCGCTGCGCCACCGAGGAGGCCCCCTGCCTTGAGTTCTTGATGGAAACAATGGAGATTATTGAGCACTGTTATCTGATTTTTTTTTTTTTTTTTTTTTTTTTTTTTGGTGGGACCCTATCCGGCGGCCGGGGAACGAACCAGCGCTGCAGAGGCTGCGGGCAGCCTTGCAGCCCAGCGCTCAACCGCTGCGCCACCAGGGGAGGCCCTATTATCTGATATTTTATAAACTTGACTTGGAAAATGAAAAGCTTTGTGGGGGAGAGAAAGAGAGAATGGAGGGGGTACTGTCTGGTTTCTTAAAGCTTATAGATAGTAGAGGGTCACTTAACTGAAGAGTTAGCTATAAAGCCAGCAATATAATAATGTGTTGTTTTCATTAACAGGAGAGGAAAGGAATTAACGGATGCAAGCTACGAGCTCTTTCATTTTCATGAAAAATGTAGTTCCCAAATGAGCAACTTCTGAGGATCGGGCAGGTGTGCCCAGCTGCTACTGCCATGCCTACTGTGTGCCCAGGCTTCGTGCTATGCCCTTTATATACACTATCTCATTCTACAGCCAGAACTATAGAATCTGTTATTGTCTCACTTCCCTGAGACTTTGACAGTTAGGTAACTTTTCTAATGCCCCACAGTGCAAAGTCAGGCAGGCTTTCCAAACCTGCTGAGGTCTAAGAATGGCTTAAGAGCTCAGGAGGATGGCAGGCCAGAGTTGGGGAAGGATGGCTTTAGTGTCATTCGTGCTTCTGCTGTTGTAAAAGAACTGAGGACCATTTCATACACTTTGTAGAGTTGGGTGGGGTGGCCAGTTGGCAGGACGGGAGTTGGGGAGTTTGTTTCCCACCAGAAATGGAGCAAAGTGGGATCATTGATTGCAAATAGGCAGAGCGAGTAGAGCAGGCGCCTCTTGCCCTCCTGGTGTCTTCCTTCTCTCATCAAAGGGAATCTTTTGTTTATTTTATTTTTTCCAAAGGGAATCTTCTTATCTTCTCTTTCTTTACCTTTTCCTCCTCTGACTGAAAATCAAAACTGCTGCCACCTAGGTTTTCTGGTTCAGGGGAAAATGCCCACACATGTAGGATGAATTGAGTAGTATGATAGGCAGGAAACCAATGTGAAAGGCGGAAGGAAAAATGAAACATGTTATTGTCCAGGCATTTTCTCATTTGTTTAATTATTTGATTAGCAACTATTACCCAGAAAGGGTTGGTGAAGATAGTTATATCTTTGTTTTACATGTAAAAAATGCAGTTCGTGGGACCTCCCTCGTAACTCAAGGGGTTATCACTAACTACTGCAGCACGAGTTCCATCCCTGGCCAGGGAGTTAACCCACATGGCACAGCAGACCTCTCCTGTCTTGTCTGCTGCTCCCCTCAGCATTGTATTTCAGTGGCTGTGCCTTTTCTGCTCCCTATTCTCTCTGTGCTGTGTCCTCTCACCTCTCTGTACCTTTGGCCTGAACCGCAGTTCTTGTATGCACAAATAAATAAAAAATGAATCTTAAAAAAAAATGAGTTGGTACATGTTAAATGATTCTTCAGGGCTCATGAGTAGAAAAACTAGCTTAGGGTTTTGAGCTTCTCCTCCCAGAATTCTTTGCACTCAGATGCTTACATGTGTGCGTGTGTGTTTAATATACCCTGTGACAGCAAAGACCAGACAATATCCCCAAATCTGACAGAAAGTATTAAATTTTCCTCCCAAATGCCCCTTTTCAGGTGCCTGCCCTTAACTGTTCTAGATAGCAGTTGTTTTATGGGCTGACAGATTCATGATGGAGTAGGTTTCCTGGTGAGACAATCCCTAGGCCTAGTATTTCCCCAGGACTGTATGAGGAGGTAGATGGCTCCTATCGCTGGTCTCCCTGGGCATATCTGACCCTTTTTTTTTTTTTTTTTTGTGGGACCCTTGCTGGTGGCCGGGGATTGAACTGGTGCTGCAGAGGCTGCGGGCAGCCTTGCAACCCAGCGCTCAACTGCTGCACCACCAGGGGAGACCCGGCATATCTGATTCTTGATGGTAGAGTTGTTTTTTTTTTTAAGATTTATTTTATTTTTATGCATACAAGAGCTGAGGTATAGGCCAGAGGTGCGGGGCGGGGTGTGTGTGTGAGAGAATACACTAGAGACTGGGTAGGGAACAGAACAGGCAGATTGATTGAAATATACTGCTGAGGGGAGCAGTGGGCGAGTCAGGAGAGGTCTGCTGCGCCATGTGGGTAGCTCCATGGCCGGCTGGGGATCGAACTTGTGCTGCAGAGGCTGTGGTTAGCTTCATAGGCTGCATCTTAACCCCTTGTGCCACCAGGGAGGCCCTTGATGGTAGAGTTTTATGGAGTTTTTGTTTTGTTTAACATGCTGGTCAATGCAGCAGCTTGGAACCAGGCTGGCTGAGTGACATTGATTAAAAATGGCTGTTCTATGTAACTTCTTGTTCCTCTCAGTTTTCTGGGAGATCTGTGACTCTGTCACCAGGTTCTCTGAATGCTGCTGTGTATTAAGCCCTAAGGGAGAGACATAGAGTGATTACGATACCTAGCAAGATACCTGGTATTGTGTGTTCATTTGTTCATTTGCTAGATATTGAACTCTTCCTGTATGCCAGGTTGTGTCTCAAGTCCCGAAAAGGTAAACACAAGATAGACACAGTTGTGCTCTCATGGGTATGGTGGAGGGCACTGCAGTAGGCATCCGGCAAATTATTAGTGTCAGCATGAACATTAAGACTTGATATAACAATGTGATATTAGTAATAGAGCAGTGAGTGGTTTACCATCTTTATGAGGTTATGGGAATTGAGGACTTATCACACTCGGTGGTCTGTACGCGTGTCTCTAACGCTCTTTATCAAACCAACAGACTCTTGAGATTAGGAGGGTGTTTTTTCTCTTAGGGCTAGGGGATACTTGGTGTAAAGGTTTATCACTCCTTTATCTGGAGTAGAGCTTTACTGTTTTGGATTAGGAGCTTTTATCCTATGGTTCTGTATGCTGAGAGTTGGGACCCTGGGCACCTTTCTGGAGTTCCGTTCTGCGATCTCACTGGCACCAGGTATCTTGCTTCCTGGCCTAACTTTTTATGAGGACTTCAATGTTTTTTTTAACTTGTAAACAGAGGAGTTAAGGATACATGTAGCTGGGCCTCCCCGGTGGCGCAGCGGTTGAGCGCTGGGTTGCGAAGCTACCTGCGGCCTCTGCGGCGCCGGTTCGATCCCCGGCTGCTCCCCGGCCACCGGAGGAGGGTCCCACATGGTGCGCAGACCTCTTCTGCCGCCCGCTGCTCCCCTCAGCAGTGTACTTCGGTCCTTCTGCCTGCTCTGCTCCCTGCTCTGGCTCTGGTGAATTCTCTCACCCTCCTGCGCTTCTGACTGTACCCAGTGCATGTATAAACCAAACAAACAAACAAATAATAAATAAATAAATAAGACATGCCTCTAGAAAATTAAAAAAAAAAAAAAAAAAAAAGGATACATGTAGCTTTACTCGTAAGGTTTTTTGAAATAATAGTTTTATTGAGTTATAATTCATATACTGTAAATTTCACCCTTTTAAGGCATGCAATTCAATGTTATTAATATATTCATGAAGTTGTGCAAATTTGACCACTATCTAATGCCAAAATGTTTTCCTTAAAATTGGAAATATGTTCCTTAATTGGAACTATGTGCCTACCCATTAGCTATCACTTCCTAGTCCCGGCTTTACCCAGTCTCTGGCAACCACTAATATGCTTTCTGTCTCCATGAACTTGCCTGTTGTGGACAGCTTATCATTGAATATGTAGCACGTCTAGCTTCTTTTTTCTTAGCATAATGTTGTAACATCTATCAGTCAGTATCTCATTCCTTTTTAAGGTTGAATTGTGTTCCATTGTATGGATATACCACATTTTATTTATCCATTCATCAGCTGATAGACTTGTGAGTTTTTTCTACCTTTCATCTATTATGAGCAATGTTTTTTTTTTTTTTTAAAGATTTATTTATTTATTTATACAAGCACTGGGTACAGTCAGAAGCACGGGAGGGTGAGAGAATTCACCAGAGCCAGAGCGGGGAGCAGAGCAGGCAGAAGGACCGAAGTACACTGCTGAGGGGAGCAGCGGGCGGCAGGAGAGGTCTGCACGCCATGTGGGACCCTCCTCCAGTGGCCGGGGAGCAGCCGGGGATCGAACCGGCGCCCCAGAGGCTGTGGGCAGCTTCGCAACCCAGCGCTCAACCGCTGCGCCACCGGGGAGGCCCCTATGAGCAATGTTTTCATGAAAATTCATGTTGAAGTTTTGTGTGAACATGTTTTCATTTATCTTGGGTATATACCTCAGAGTGGAATTACTGAGACAAACATGATAACTTTATGTTTTAACTTTTGAGAAACTATCCCACTGTTTTCTGAGTGGCTGTTCTATTTTACATTCCCTCTAGTACTTACTATTATCTTTTTGATGATCGCCACCCTAGTGGATATGAAGTGATACATCATTGTGGTTTTGATTTCCTTAATGACCTAGTGTTAAGCATCTTTTCGTGTACTTAGTGGCCGTTGTATATCTTATTTGGGGAATACCTGCCAGGCTTTTTGTTTAATATATAATCAGGTGTTTTTTCCCTGTTGTTTTTTCCCTTATATATGATTTGCATATATTTTCTCCCATTCTTTGGGTTGTCTTTTCACTGTCTTGATAGTAACCTTTGAAGATGAAAAATTTTTAATTTTGATCATGTCCATTTATCTATTTTTTTGTTAGTGTATTGTTTTGGTTTCATATCTAAGAAACCATTACCTAATCCAAGGTCACAAAGATTGCTTCTGTGTCATCTTCTTAGAGTTTTATAGTTTTAGCTCTTTTTTGTGACCACCAAGTTCTTATACTGACTGAGGCTTTGAAAGTCCTGTTAGCTGCTTGCTAGGGGTAAAGGTTGGTGAAGAATACTACTGTCCTTTTGACCTTGACAAGTCAATCCCTTGGTGAGTCAATTAAGGATCTTGACCCTGGACATACTTAATGTTCTTGCAGGTGTTTCTAGCTGTTTTACAGTTTCTGTATTTAATTTTTTTAAGGTGACAAATGAAGAGGAATTTATTAGGAAATTGGACTGCAAACCTGATCAGCATCTGAAAGTGGTTTCTATTTTTGGAAATACTGGTGATGGAAAGTCTCATACCCTCAACCACACTTTCTTTTATGGTCGTGAAGTCTTCAAAACCTCCCCTGCCCAGGAGTCCTGTACCGTGGGAGTGTGGGCAGCATATGACCCCGTGCACAAAGTAACCGTGATAGACACAGAAGGGCTCTTGGGGGCCACGGTGAATTTAAGCCAGAGAACACGGCTGCTGCTGAAGGTCCTGGCCATCTCAGACCTCGTCATCTATCGAACTCATGCAGACAGGCTGCATAATGACCTCTTCAAGTTCCTTGGGGATGCCTCAGAAGCTTATCTAAAGCACTTCACCAAGGAGCTCAAGGCTACTACTGCCCGCTGTGGCCTGGATGTTCCCTTGTCCACCCTGGGCCCCGCTGTTATCATTTTCCATGAGACTGTGCATACTCAACTACTGGGTTCTGGTGAGTACATGGGGTATTGTGCCACAGATTGGCTTTCCTGGGCTAAAGCAAGCAACTATTGGACTGTGGTAACAACTTGGTGGCCCAGAAAAAATTTCTGATCAGTCATGTAAAAATCTGCTTATGGTCAGCATGAAGATCAAGAATTTCTGATTGACTTTGGCAGTCAGGTCTTTAGTAATCTAGACGACGCCTGTTTCCTAGGGATGGTGGACTTGAAAGTGGGGGTTAAGGGGAGATTAAGGTAGTGAATATATTCAGCTTTACCAAGGGAAACAGATACAATGATAGTGGGAGGCTGATGTGGGATTTCAAGGAATTTTCGCTTTTAAATTTAAGGTATGAGATATTGCAGATATATGTGTAGTGATGGGAATGATTCATTGGAAAGGGAACTGTGCACATGTAAGATAGAGAGGGCAGGAGTAGTTGGAGTGACCCCTAAGGGAAGGCTTGGCCTTAGAAATGTGGAAAGTTCATCTGTACTAACAGGAGAGTGGAGTATAGGAAGTGTTGTATGAAGTGGGTAGACAGTGGTGGGCTGCTCTGTGCAGGTTGTCTTATTGTTTCTATTTTCCTAGAGAAATGGGAAACAAGATCACCTGAGTGAGAGGATGCTGCAGCAACAGTAATTGGATGCAGGTGGAGACAATAGTGTTAGCCCCTAAAATAATTATGTCATTTACCTGTTCACTTAGCAAAGTTTATTAAGTACACAATGTCATATGCTGAGCACTGGACCACCGAGCTGGGGAAGAAAACCACAATTCCCATTCTTGAATAGCTCATAGCTCATCTTATCAAGTAAATTTTTTTTTTTTTGCTTTGTATCATACACTATACTAGGTGGGTTTTTAAAAAAATATAAAAGTTAACTTACTGTATAGTCTTTCTTATTCAGCTGCTCCATTTTACAGATGAAGAAACTGAACTCAAGTTATATAATCATAGAGATTCTTAGTACAAAATTGAAAACAAGGTCTTCTAACTCCATAATCTAGAGCTGTTTCTAGAATACCATTGCTACTTTTGAAACCTTGAGATGGAGCCAAGGCAGTGAGGGTTTATGCAGGATAGGAAGCAAGATGCCAGAATTATGGGCAAATTGATAAGTAGATTTTTCTCTACTTCATAGACTATCTGTTTAATCCTGTTCCTTTTCTGGATAGGGGATTTTTAGGTGGAGTTCATAGGCAAATGAACTTGAGCTAATGTTAACTAGAGTAATTTTATTTTTGTCAAAATATTAAAAGAATTTAAAATGAAAAGTGATTCCAACTTTTACCTCTAAATTTTTATTGACTCCTTGTGTACTCCACTATCCAAATGTCTGGATAAATGTTGGTGAGCCTGGGCAAGCTAATCCCCTCATACAGGGGCAGTTTGCTACAATGTCACCAGCATAAGACAGCATTTTCAGAGCAGTTATTTTTTTTTTGATTCTTTCTTTTTTCTTTATTGAGGTGACATTGGTTTATAACACTGTACATGATTTAGGGGAATAGGTCCACACCTCCTTAGATGCGCTCCCCACTATCATGCACCCATATTTCTTTACCCTAGGCCATTAGGCCCCCTCAGGGATATGTCCCCCTACCCCAGTTACTTTTGAGTTACATTATTTTAAATATTCAAGGGTAGGTGACTGGTTAAATGTGTCCATATAATGGAAGACATTGTAGCTATTAGAAAGAATAAGGAACTTCTCAGAGTATATCATGACAAGTATACTATGTTATTAATGATATTAAAAAAAGTTGCATATATGTGTTGCTAAGTAACTGAATGCAGGCAGGGACAGGTTAAAAAAAGTGCAAAAGGGTAAACATTGAACTGTAGTTACCTTGGTGAGTAGGAGGGAGCAGAGAACATACATTCTTTTATCCTTTGACATGTTTAGATTTTTTTACAATGGGCAGATTAAAATAAATAGGCTCTTCCTTGAAATATAATATGCATACAGAAAAGGGTACATGACATCAAAAGCATATAACATGGGGAATTTTCACAACCTGAACATACCCATGAAATCAGTACCAGCTCATGAAACTTCAGCACTTACCTCAAAGGAGCCCTGTCTACACTCCCTTCTAGTAGTTCTGGGGGTTTAGATGTTTTATAGAGATGGAGTCATAGTATATATTAACTTTTATAATGAAATGCAGGTGACTCTATTCATATGCTGGTTTCTTCTCATGCAGATCACCCCTCAGAGGTGCCAGAGAAGCTCATTCAGGACCGGTTCCGGAAGCTGGGCCGCTTCCCTGAAGCCTTCAGTTCCATTCACTACAAGGGAACAAGAACTTATAACCCTCCCACAGACTTCTCTGGGCTTCGGCGAGCTTTGGAGCAGCAACTCGATAACAACACCACCCGTTCTCCCCGCCACCCTGGGGTCATCTTCAAGGCCCTGAAGGTCAGTTGGCTTCTGCCCCCAGATGCTGCTCATCCTGGTATGTGGGTGGTGAGAACACTCAGTTCCTCAGTCTGATGTTAGTCCTGGTTTTTGGAAATCTGGCTGGAAAGAGAGTTTATAAGAAAGGAAATGCCTGAGTGGAGTTTGCACCTGTTCGGTGACCTCATCTTTTTTTTTTTTTAAGCTTTATTTATTTTATGCATACAAGAACTGGGGTATAGGCCAGAGATGGGAGGGAGTGAGAGGATTCAACAGAGACAGAGTGGGGAACAGAACAGGCAGATCTACTGAAATACACTGCTCAGGGGAGCAGCAGGCGAGTCAGGAGAGGTCTGCTGCGCCATGGGGGTCACCTCTGTGGGTTGCGTCATAGTGTTGAGTCTTAACCCCTTGTGCCACCAAGGAGGCCCCTCAGTGACCTCATCTTGCTAGGAGTGCAGATATAGAGGTGTCTTGGTGACAAGTCTTCATATGGGAGAAAATCTAGGATTTTTAGGGAATAGAGAAAAGCATTCATTTTTCAGTGGGTTGGCATATCCCTGGTGAGTTGTCCAGTTATCTGGACAGCCCTTCCTTGCCCTTTTCTTTATATGGATTCATCCTTTTTTTTTTTAAACCAAAGTTAATTTATTCAATAAAGTAACTTTATTATTGCGATAAATAGAAAATTAGTATCACAGGAATTTTCCAGGACAAAAACCAATGACAGTAATTACTATTTAGTATGTACCAAGTTTAGAGGACTATGTGTAGATAAGTACTATGACCATACTCATTTTGCAGCTGAGGAAACTGAGGTACAGAGAGATGAAGCAATTATTTACACACAGGTACCATGTGGCAACAGGTATAAACCCTTGGTTATTTAATTCTAGAACTTCTTTTCGTAACCAGGAAGACCTTCCTGTTTCTCAACATATAAAATATTATCTTGCTAGAGACTGTTGCTCATGCAATGTTCTGAGACTGGGACTTGCTTTTTCTTTATTTAAAAGGGAGATTAGCCAAGTGTTCAGGGATGATAAAGATGTATTATTATTGAATTGAGACTTTCTCCTTAGCAATCTGAAATTTTGATAGAGAATTGAAACTTGAGTTACTTCTACTGTGGAATTACTTATAATCATGGCCTATGTCACCTAAACTTGGTTTGTATACACTAGTGATGTGAGGCCACCTTTTCAGAAACTCAGCTCTGAGCATTGTGTCTTTGTCCCTTAAAACCATGTGAATTGTTTTTCTTGTGGTTCTCAGTGTTAGTATCAGCATGTTGTTTGAAACAGTAAAATCCCGTTAGGAAGCACCTTGCGATTTCACAGATTCCACTTCCCCTGTCCTGGTGGGTGGTCCTGCCTTCTTTTTCACAGAGAGCCTGCCACCTGGTGGGAGCTGTCCCCTCAGCCTTGACAAGTGCAGTGCAGCCCATTGATGCCCTCAAGGATCAATGTGTTGCACCTTCTTTATCAAATAGGATCTTAGGCCTCACAGGTGTCTGGGTACGCGGTAATCACTGTGGTGGATTTTATCACCACACCCCTATAGTGGTACAGCTGGCCTCCCCCTCCTGCATTCTTACAGCCATCAACAGAAATCACAAGGACAGTGGCATTGGGGGGAAAAGAATGAGGTAATTGAAAACTGATGTGTGGTGTTACTGATTTATTGAAAATTGCCAGTCTAGAATTGGTTGGGCATCTCAATGCAATTTTATCACATATGCATTGGGTGAACATTCCCTGGGCCCAATGAAACATTGGGTGAACATTCCCCGGGCCCAAGACTTTTGGGAAAAGTCTTCCCAAAAGATGTTTAGAAGTTGCTGATATCATTATGGGAATAAGACTTCTAATTTTAGGACTGTTCAGTGATCCACTTATATTTGTCTAGTTTATGTTCTCTGACTTAGATTAAGAATACATGCCAAGTGTAGAAAATGTGGATAATGGTAAAGTATAACTGAAAACAAAGACTATCCCTAATTTCGCCACCTAAGGATAGCCATTGTTAACATTTTAATGTGTGCCCTTACAGTGTATAGTGAACTGTGCATTAAAAAATAACTTTAAGATGTAAATTTGTAATCCTTTCCTCATATACCTTTATAAATGTCTTACTATATTATCACTGTTCACACTGTTCTATAATTTGCTTTTTTCATGTAATCATGAATCTTGGGTTATCTCTATATTAGAACATAAATGCCATCAGCTAGTTTGTTTATTTTATTTATTTATTTATTTTTAAAAGATTTATTTATTTATGCATACAAGATCTGGGGTACAGGCCAGAGGTGTGAGGGGTAAGAGGATTCACCAGAGACAGAGTGGGGACCAGAACAGGCAGACTGACTTACACTGCTGAGGGGAGCAGCAGGTGAGTCAGGAGAGGTCTGCTGCACCCAGCTCCCTGTCTGGGTCTCAAACTCATGCTGCAGTGGCTGCAGATAGCTTCATAGGTTGTGTCTTAACCCCTTCCATCATCAGGGAGGCCCCCATCAGATATTTTAAAAAATCATATCAGCTATATTGTATCAATGAGATTCTTCCTGATTAATGTCACACTTTCGGATTCAAAGGGGGATCCCAAAGTGCTACATTTCATGTTCATTATTTTTTTTTTAGATTTATTTATTTATACAAGAACTGGGGTACAGTCAGAGGTGTGGGAGGGTGAGAGAATTCACCAGAGACAGGGTGGGGAGCAGAACAGGCAGACTGACTTAAATACACTGCTGAGGGGAGCAACGGGCAAGGTAGGAGCCGTCTGCTGCGCCATGTGGGTTTCTCCCTGGCCGACTGGGAATCGAACCCGCGCTGCAGAGGCTGCAAACAGCTTCACAGCACTGCACTCAACTCACTGTGCCACCAGGGAGGCCCTCATGCTCCTTATTGAATAGGAAATAGGGATCTGGAAATGTGTTTAATCAGAAAGAATTCAGGTGAGGGGGGAAGAGAGAGATACTGACTTGCAGCCATTTTCTGCTCTCTGGCTTGGCCATGTGTTTTTTTTTTTTATATATTTTTTACATCATTTTTCATTTTTTTAAAAAGATTTTATTTATTCATTTATACAAGCACTGGGTACAGTCAGAAGCGCGGGAGGGTGAGAGAATTCACCAGAGACAGAGCGGGGAATAGAACAGGCAGACTGATGAAAAACACTGCTGAGGGGAGCAGCGGGCGGCAGGAGAGGTCTGCGAGCCATGTGGGACCCTCGCCTGGCGGCCAGGGATCAAACCGGCGCCGCAGAGGCTGTGGGTAGCCCAGCGCTCAACTGCTGCGCCACCAGGGGAGGCCCCTCATCATTTTTCATTTTTGCACAATGTATGCATTTTCGTCATGGGTATAGTCCCCATACAATTCCCACCCACCTTGTTTTCATCCTACTCCCTCCTCCCCCCCTGTATTGTGTCTCTGGTTTATAGTTGTTATTGATTTTGATTTTTACTTTATTATAATTAGTCTTTTTCCTGGTCCCTTATTTAGGTTTTCTAAATTCCTGCTAAGAGTGAGACCATCTGGTATTTTTCTTTTTCTTTCTTTGGCCATGTGTTTCTTGATTCATCCTGCTGACCTGGTCCTCACTTTTCTGCCTTTCAGTTACACTGTTGCCAGTCCCCTTTTTTCAATCTAGGTTATTACTTAGCTATTTACTCCTATGCTCAGGTTCCATGGCAGCAACAGCTCAGATATCCTTTCTCTGAGTAGGTAAATCTGCTTAAAGGAAAGAGATGCTCAGGTTCATATTAAATAGGACCATTGAATATTGAATTAACTGTTGTTGGTGTTTCACAGTTCTAAATATTGGGAGAACCATTTTAAAGTTGAATTCATATAGACTTTATCTAGCATATTCAAAATTTGTAACCTCTAAATGTAGACACTCTGACTTTCCAGTTCTGTAACATCAGGAAGCATTATTTTTATGAAGTTACTATATTTTCTTGGGAGGTGGCATTATTAATTACATAAGGGTGTCCAGCATGAATCAGAAAATTCACTGCTAGTGCTTGATCACTGGGGCAAACCTTACAGGTAGAGTAGAAAGAGCCTTATTGTTGCCAAAGCAACTGAAGTTTAAGATCACCGGGTTTCTAAGCAACCTTTTCCAGACTTGTTTCAAATGCTTTCCCAAGCTTTCCCAGTAGAGGCCCTTCCCCGCTTTCTCTTACAGCTTGGGACCTTAGGAGGCGGAGAGCCCAAGAAACCCTGGAATGATGTGAGGTTTGGAACTTTTGAACTAAGTGTATGGGTCAGGGGGTGCAATGTGTACCCTGGAAAGGAAAAATCTGGTTTTAGAGGAAGGAGGACAGTTTTTCTCTTTACCCTTGTATCTCAAACACACTGTCATCAACTTTTTTTTTTTTTAAACCGTTACATTCCTGTACTCTTGAGTCTTGTCCTCCTTCTGAAGCTCATTGAGGTCTGATTTATCACTAACTGCCAGCTCTTGAGTGACTTGTAAGGGCAGTGAAGGGTTTATCATGTTACCCAGCATTACTGAGGCCCGGGGCCAGCATCAGCAGTGCGCAGGCTGCTTTGAGTTCTGTCTCTGATGTCATAAGGGGTTACTGTTGCCTTGGCCAATATGAGCCAACAGTGACCTTGTCTAGGGCAGGCGACAGTGGAGGTTTCATGGGCCTATGCACCATGGGGATCAGGCTTCAGATTATTTCATGCCAAGTCTTGAGATTCTTAGAAATGCCCCCATTTTGCTGAAGAATTTTCAGAGATGTGAGCTATACTATGTGGAGCTGGAACTGAAAGACCCTAGTGCTGCCACAGGACTCAGTGTTACATTTACTGGAGGTGGTATCTACCCTGAATTCTTCCCAGCTGTTGAACTCACGCTAGATTTGATTGATTTCCTGAGGACAACTATTGCCTAGTTCTTGTGACAATCCTGCAGGCTGGCAAGACAGGGAGGCTGGCAGCAATTAAGCCCCCGGTTCCCAGCGAATTTTCTGGCTTTCTCTGGGCTCTTGCTGGCATTCTTTTCTGTAGTCAGTTGTCCACCCAGGGCCATCCTCTGTCTCTGAGTGACGCCGCCCGTATAGTCCTGACCTCTAGGCTCAGGTGTGCACACTTACGCATGCGCACACAACCATGCTCTGGTGTTCACAATCAGGCACACGTGCCCTGTGCCCACATTCCCAAGTGCCTTCCGTGTTAACGCGATCAAATTTGCAGGTGATTGCCACAGATTGCCACAGTGGCGCAGAAATCCTGGTTAACTTACTTACCCTACACTAGTCCTTACAGTTGCCTGTTTAAAAGGAAAAACTCGGGGTTTAAAAATGCTTTTCTTTGGTTTTCCCTATACCACTTTAGTGGCTTCTCTATTGTTTAATTATCCTCCCCCCCACCTTTTTATCACCTCATCAGATGCATAAGCATCTTTTTTCAGATAGTCACCCACAAATGCAAGTATCCATGAAGACCAATAAGCTATCACGGAAAGGGGAGGTTCTTAGATCTCCCGTGCTTCTTAGTAATGATTAGGTAATGAAGGTATTTGTCGAAGAAATGAGAAAATTGTCTGCATTAAAAACCAATACAAATGTTAATAATGGCAGGTGGCCTTTTTTGAGCTTCTTAATCTGGTACCTGCTTCATATGGGTAACCTCATTTGATCCTCAAAGTACAATCCATGAAGACCCTTCTTGAGAAAGGTATGGCCAGCACTGCCTTTTATCAGGAAATAGGGACTGAGAAAGTGCAGAGCTGCCACCTGCAAGTTGAAATGACTTGGGGGTAAGCTTCCTGTTCTATTTATGCAAGTTTTCCATTTAGCTTCATCTTAAAGTCATTTGCTTTTTTAAATAAAGGTAACTTCCCAAATCTTATAGTGAATTGATGCATTAGGAAGATAACACTAGTCCCACCAGCTATCCCCAGAGAATTATGCATACACCTGTTTGAGAATATAGCCTCAAGTGTTACTAGTAATTAGCCAATCAGGGAGTAGTTAGCCTTAAATTTGAGAAGAGCTGTTGTTCTGGAATGAAGCCTAGTGCAGCGGCAGGGCCAGGGTGCAGGGTGCGGAGCCGTGGCCAGGGGCTGTGCTTGGGGGCTTGCTTGGGCTGGAGCACTCATTCCAAAGGTCTTAGTTGAGTACCCACTAGGACCTTTACTAGGATTTGGTGGTGGATATAAAGGTATGGAACTTCTTTCACGGTGTTTATGATCTGGTTAGGGAGGTAAACTATATTTTACAGGTCCATACCTTTGCCTTATCATCTAATTACTTAAGACCTAGTTCAGGTGTCGAGTACAGTAGCTCTTCAGAGAAGGCAGAGTAGAGTGGTTGAGCAGGTTTCGTGGAATTGGTGAGACCAAAAAATCCCAGATTAGTCACACTTAGAAGTAGGAGAGAGGAGAATCGCCACCTGGTCAGCTGGGCTGGCGGGATGTTGTTTTATGGGTCTGTGTATCATGCTTGCAGGTGAACTTGAATGCCCTTAGACAAGTTTTGCTCCCCCAGTTTGACACATTCCTTGCTGCTACTCTTTTTATTCTGGGCCATACACCTTTGGAAACACTTAAGTTTGCAGCTTGCGGTGTTACAACTTCACTGAAAAATGGAATTTTATTTTTATTATATTTTAAAGATTTATTTATTTATGCATACAAGAGATGCGGCGGGGGTGAGAGGATTCACCAGAGACAGAGTGGGGAACAGAGCAGGCAGAGGTCTGCCTTGCCTTGTGGGTTGTTTTCTGCCTGGCAGGGGATCCACCTTGTGCTGCAGAGGCTGTGGATCACTTCATAGCGCAGTGCTTAACCCCTTGCGCCACCAGGGAAGCCCGAAAAATGGAATTTTAACAAAAAAGTTCTCATTGAAGTTCTTTTCAGAGCTTGAAAACCTTAGTTAAACTGAATCTGCTCCTTTTCCAAATCTCATTGTTAAAATTTGTTTTGTTCATTTACTCAAGGAAGTAATGCTGTGTCATTTTGTCTTGGGACACTTTTCCTTGAATGGTATCTGACTATCTCAGAATGGAAGACTAAGTTAGAAACTTGGAACGGTGGGCATTTCATCACTTTTAAAACCTGGAAAGTCCATTTCTGTTTAATTTTTATAAAACTTTTCCCACTGCATATTACTAAGGCCTGGAGGGGAAAAAAATCAGCCTGAAGAGTACTTTCAATACAATGAGAGAAATGTTTTGATTAAAATTTCCAGCTTGCTTCTAGTTTGCTTCTTGGCGTCTATTTGGCCATTTGTTGTTTTTCAGGTTAGACAGTTGATAAAAGGTTGCCAGCCACTGCAATAATTCTCTCCTGTTTTTTTGGCTGATGACATTTCTTCTGCGTCTAGATAGCACCGTGGCTAGTAAACTCCCCTTGAGCACCTATGGTTCACGTAGGCTGGAAGCCTGGGAAACCTGCTGCTGCTTTTCAGCTCTGCCTCTCTGACATAAAGACCATCATTCTCTCGAGTCTTGGTTTCTTGGTCCCAGCTTCATAAAGATGGAATGGGCAGTAGGCCATATCTGTGAGGGCCTTGAGCAGAAGACTGAGTGTGTGAGGGGTGGATACCCTCCAGGTAATTGGGAGAGAACAGTAACTTTGTCTGATTACTTCTGACCTCTTGGGCAATGGGCTGGTTCTTTCTGACATTTCCTGTGAGTTGGTACAAGTCAGGCCAAGAAGGTTGAGGGTAAAGAGAAGTCACTAGGTTTCTGAAATGTGCCAGTAGTGAGGGTATTTAGAAAGGCAAGTAGTGGAAGAGTCGAAGCCCAAGCACCTCACATGCCGCCCTCCCTCCCTGGCAGGCCCTGAGCGACCGCTTCAGCGGTGAGATCCCCGATGACCAGATGGCACACAGCTCCTTTTTTCCAGATGAGTACTTCACCTGCTCCTCCCTGTGCCTCAGCTGTGGGTAAGTGAGGTGGCTATCGTAATCCCTCCCTTGCCCCCTGCCTTCTTGGGATAGAGACTTAGAATGGTGCTTCTCAGACTTGGGTGTGCCTGCAAATCACCCAGGCTTAGGTTAAATCACAAATTCTCATTTAAAGATGCTGTAGGGCCTGAGATACTATATTTCCAACAAGTTGCTTAGGTGACTCTGGTGGTCCAGCTTTGAGTTGTGGGGGATTTGAGGACACATGGTTATGAAGAACCACCTGAAGGGTGGGGAGCAGAACAGTTGGATCTACTGAAATATGCTGCTGAAGGGAGCAGTGGGTGAGACAGGAGAGGTCTGCTGCGCCACATGGGCTAGCTCCCTGGCCAGAGTCGAACGCATGCTGCAGTGGCTGGTTTGGGTATTTTTTTTTTAAAGATATATTTATTTATACAAACACCTGGTACAGTCAGAAGCGCGGGAGGGCGAGAGAATTCACCAGAGCCAGAGCGGGGAGCAGAGCAGGCAGAAGGACCGAAGTACACTGCTGAGGGGAGCAGCGGGTGGCAGGAGAGGTCTGCGCGCCATGTGGGACCCTCCTCCGGTGGCCGGGGAGCAGCCGGGGATCGAACCGGCACTGCAGAGGCTGCGGGCAGCTTCACAACCCAGCGCTCAACCGCTGCACCACCGGGGAGGCCCGGTTTGGGTATTTTTTATGGCAGAAAACTTTAGGTTTCCTGTTTGTCCATGTTTCTTCTACCAGGGCTTTTGATGTTAAACATTCCATTTATTTAACTAATATTTGAGTACCCAGTATGTGCAAAAGCACTGCGACAAGTATTGATCCTAGTTGATTCCTTTTACTATAATGGCAAAAGCCTGGAGCACATTAGTGTTATGCAGGGAGCTTTCAAAATGATCACAGCCTAGGCCTCACCTCCAAAGATTCTCACTGAAGGAGCATGGGATGGGGCCTCAGCATCTGTGTATTTAAAAGGCTCCTCTGGTCATTCTAATGTGTAACCTGAGTTGAGAGCATTGTTAGCGCAGTCCTTGTCAACTGCCAGCTGTGAGCACATTGCCTTGGGATTTTGGCAAAATGCAGATTCTGCATCAGCGGATCTGGGTGAGTTTGCATTTCTGCCAAGCTTGCAGGTGATAATGGTGCTGCTGGTCCGTGGACCCCACTTTGTTATGGGGGATTAGAGCAGTGATTCTCTAATTTTAGCATGCATCAGGAAAACCTGAAGAATGTGTTAAAAGAGATCTTTAGGCCTTACCTTGATAGTTTCTGACTCAGTACATCTGACAGAGGTCCTGAGAATTTGCGTTACTAATAAGCTCCTCGCTGAGGCTGGTGTTTGTTTGGAGACCACTCTTTGAGAATCACAGATAATTTGAGCTATTGGTGGCTATTAAACCACAGTCTGGTGACATGTCTGTTGGTATCCAGGGGATTTAGATGTAGCATGTCAAGGTCAGATTGCAGTCTCTATGTTCTGCAGACACTCCCCTTGACCTCTGAATTGTCTTTGCTCAGCTCAGGACCACATTTGGCCTTCTAGAGGAGAGATGGGCGCCTACTTCTCTTATAAATTTAATTTTTTTCTTTTTTTTGCATTTCCTGCAGGGTATTGAACTGCCTTGACTCTGATCTTTTATTTATTTATTTATTTTTAAAGATTTATTTATGCATACAAGAGCTGGGGTACAGGCCAGAGGTGTGTGGGGGGGGAGAGGATTCACCAGACAGAGTGGGGAACAGAACAGGCAGACTGACCAAAGTACCCTGCTGAGGGGAGCAGTGGGAGAGACCGGAAAGGTCTGCCTCGCCATGTGGGTTTCTCCCTGGCGGGCCGGGGATCGAACTCATGCTGCAGAGGCTCCAGAAAGCTTCATAGGTTGCATCTTAACCCCTTGTACCACCAGGGAGGTCTGGACTCTGAACTGTTGAAAAGGATTTGGACTGTTCCATCTTGGGTAGGGAGAGCTAAGGATTATTTTTGGAGCCTTTGGTTTGGAAAGGGAAGTGGGATATTGTGTGTGACTTACCTTTTTATCCACAAGCCCAGGAGGGGGGTGGGGCATAGACTCTGTCTGATCATCACTTTTCTATTCTAACTGAGCTGCACCAGGGTTTCTAGAACTTTCCCTTTTTCATAGTGAAATTCTGAAGCCCTCATCTGTTTTTTTGCATTGTCAGGATGGCAGAGCTTGATTTTCATTCAGAGGTTTTCTTATTCAGCTTAAGCCTCCTTTCAAATGAATTGCCAAATTTTGGGGGTTGGTTTTTGTTTTGCCTCTTGGCAACCTGCTCTGGTTAAACCTCCCAATTTATCCTGTTAGGGTTTTTCACTTTCTTGAGAGCCATTCAGGTTACATGTCTTGTCTGGGTGTTTCCTGGCTCCTCCATTCCTACGGAGGACCAGGTATTTTTCCCAGAAGAGATTTCTTCTTCCCCTTTTCTTCTCAGACAAGAGTAATAGTTTCTCTGCCTTTGTAAGTGCTACTGATCACAAGTGCAAGAGAGGCGTGTGGGTTTTTGAGACAATTTGCCCTGCCCTCTCTTGTGTTCAGCATCCAGGGCCTAGTTAATGATGGTCTTTTTCAGGCCGGTGTCTGGTTCAGGGTCAGATTCATTTGCCTAAGTGTCATTGGCCTCTTTAACTGCCTCATTGTCAGTGTTTGGGCTTCACTCAGGGCCGGATGTAAGAACAGCATGAACCACGGGAAGGAAGGTGCACCCCATGAGGCCAGTAGCCGGTGCAGATACTCCCATCAGTATGACAACCGAGTTTTTACCTGCAAGGTGAGTCCTTAGCGCTTGTTCCTGTCCAGCACCTAGCTTAATACTCACTCTCTTGGTTGGGAAAGACTGGCTTGGGACTGCTCTTTGCTACAGTACAAAGAATTTGGTATTCACTTTGAATACCTGGGAACATCTCCCTGGCACGTCTTTGTTGCTGGGACTCCTTGGTTATATTTTAAAGCTTATTTTCCCCCTTTTCTGGTTTGCTTGTATGCAAATACTTATAAACATTGACCCTTTGTTTTTGAGAGAACTGTTCTTGAATCATTTCTCCTGTCTGTGACGGGGTATAATTTACAGCTCAATTTCGGGCCTTGATGGGCATACATTCAGAGCAATGGAGCAGTGGCTTCTTTAGAGAATGAATTTCCTTATGATGTTAAACTTGGGATCTGGATAGTTTGTGGGGAGGGGAGCTGACTGGGGAAGTAAGGCAGCAACGGGGACTGGCAAATAGGGAAGCAGCTGGCACAGTGTTCCGTGTTTCAGGCCTGCTATGAGAGAGGCAAGGAAGTCAGCGTAGTGCCCAAGACATCTGCTTCCACCGACTCCCCTTGGATGGGTCTTGCAAAATACGCCTGGTCTGGGTGAGTTTAAATGATCAGCTAAGGGTTGTTTGGGTCGTTTGTCTTCCCAGCACCTGGCTGGGTAACAGCATCTGTTTGCCTTCCTTGCAGGTATGTGATTGAATGTCCAAACTGCGGAGTGGTCTATCGGAGCCGGCAGTACTGGTTTGGGAATCAAGATCCTGTGGATACTGTCGTGCGGACAGAGATCGTGCATGTGTGGCCTGGAGTAAGAACTGTTACTTTCCTTCTTGTCATTCAGTTATCCTGTGTAAGGAAAAGTGGAACTTGATTATTAGCATTAAAGTTAACCATGAATTTCAAAATTTCAAAATTTTGGAAGGCCTAAATCAGAACTATTCTTGTTCTGGAGCCTTAAATATTTTCATTTCTTTTTGTATAAATATTAGATGCACAAGTTTGAATTTAAAACTATTCATAATTATACTGCTTTAGCAAATATAACTATTTTCTTATATTCCCTATTCATTTTCCATACATGTTGTTTTTATAGATTCAGTTACAGTTTACCTGCCATTTATCTTTTTTTCAATACCACAACTTTATTTTCCACATTGCTTCCACTTTCTATGATTCTCATTTATTGCACTCTAGCATAATGTTAGTGCTGTGGTTTGAACCTCCATTCCCTTCTTTTTGAACATTCATAAAGGTTATGATTTTTTAATTCTATAATGACCATCTTCTCTTAAGACAATATTTATTTTGGGGAAATTTTCCTGAAATATATTCTATAAATGGAGCCATTGTTACTAGTCTTTATTATTTTTTTTTTTAAAGATTTAAAAAAATTTTATTTATTTATACAAGAACTGGGGTACAGGCCAGAGGCCCGGAAGGGTGAGAGAATCCATCAGAGACAGAACAGGGAGCAGAACAGGCAGAAGGACCACAGTATACTGCTGAGGGGAGCAGTGGGCGAGACAGGAGAGGTCTGCGATGCCATCTGGGAATCTCCCTGGCTGGCCGGCAATCGAACTGGCGCTGCGGAGGCTGTGGACAGCTTCACAGTGTGGTGCTCAACCCACTGCGCCACCGGGGAGGCCCTGTTACTAGTCTTTAAATTTGACTTTCGATTCAAGATTTTGGAAAAAACAAACCTGTTGGTGAGATATTCTGTGGTGCTTTCGTTCTGTATCAAACCACTCTTCACGCTTGGAATTACCCATCCTTGTAACACGTTCCAAACTTCCCTCAGGGAGCAAAGAAGCAATTTTCCCTAAGGGACCTATTTCACTTTGGGTTATGCCTGAGGCTGGGAGATTCCCAAAGTGACAGGTGAACTGGACGGCCAACCTGCACATCTACCTTTGGAGCGTTCCGGGACCCTCAGTTACCATAAGACTGAAGATTTCCTTATTTGATTTCTCTTGTTTCATTTCTCTTCTTTCCAGTTTCCAGGCCCACTGAGATTTGTTACTACATTGTGGTCTCATTTCTGGAACCCACCCCACTTGACATGATGGTCCAAGCCATCCTTTCCCAAGGATGTAGTGTGGCCTTGAAACTAGTGTAACTTTCTCACTAGGCTTCCATGTTAACAATCCTGATTTTTAATCTGTTAGTTTTTCCTGTGGAAGCCATTTTCTCTATGGTTAGTTTATATTCTAAGAAAACAGTTATATCATAGTTTAATTTTAGTCTGCATTCTTCAGTCTGTGGGGCTGTAGAAATACATGCTTTTCCTCTTCTGTCACTCATGCCTTCATTCATTATTTCCACATATGCTGTTGAGTACTGTATGTCTAGAATTGAACTAGATACTTAGAGAAATAAAAAAATATAAAATACAGGTTATTCTCAGACTTCACAGTGTAATGGGGAGTCGAATATGGAAACAGATAATGTACTTACATGTGAAATAGAATTGCTAGAGATGCACAGTATTAGCGGAACTGAGAGGATGGGCTCCTTACTGGGGTGGGGGGCTTTCTGGAGGAGATATCATCTTTACCTGAGTAGCTCCTGAATTATGTATCTTGCTTACGGGAAAAAGTTAAGTCCTGAATTGAACAGCTGTGCATCATGTCTAGAGTCACCCATGAAGAGAATAAATCAGTGGTGACGTGTGTGTGTGTGTGTGTGTGTGTGTGTGTGTGTGTTACATTGTCTAGAGCCAGGAGGATTCCTGGTCTGTCTCCATTCTACTCTATGGGGGTTGTGGTTCTGAGTAGACCACAGTGAGTGTACAACTCAGCAGACACTCCTTTGCCCCCTTTCTTTTACTCCGAGTATGATGGGAGCCTGCGTTTTTATTTCAGACTGATGGATTTCTGAAGGACAACAACAACGCTGCCCAGCGCCTCTTGGATGGCATGAATTTCATGGCTCAGTCAGTGTCTGAGCTTAGCCTTGGGCCCACCAAGGCTGTGACTTCGTGGCTGACCGACCAGATTGCCCCTGCCTACTGGAGACCCAACTCCCAGATCCTGGTATGGTGGGACAGGCCACCTCTGTACCCCTAGCACGGCCATTCTGCTTGTGCTGCTTTGCCCTGTGCTAAGCTTGTTCTGTGAAGGAGGCTCAGAATTTCTCTCAGTCAACTTAGTTCCTGATGTGTTGGAAAAAGTGGGATGTATTCAGGACAGCCATTGTCTTCAGCGCCCCCTAATTTCCCTTTATGTTATCCCACAAATATTTTCTTAGTGGTGGATTTTAGTTTCCTTACCTGCAAGGGCCGATTATTATTGGCTGGAAGTCTGAGGCCATAGATACAGAGTCTGGAGCAAAGAGGGTCTGTTGAGGTCATTTTTGAAGAAGTTCTGATAAAAATGAATTCTCGTTATTTTTCTGGCTAGAATCAGCATAGTCCCTTCTGAGAACTCTGACTTAGCCAAATATGTTTGAGGTGCTTCTCTTGGCATTTTTTTGAAAAATGTGATAATCATAACTGCTTCAGCGGGGGTGTTGTGTGTGTGGAGGTCTTAGGTTCCCTTTCTTAGGACTGACGGGTTCTGCTATTCCACAATGGTCCTGTGGTCCTCCCCCTGGGTCGCATTGACTTTCTCAGCTGAGCAGACATGAATGATACCTGCCTCTGTTTGTTTTGGGTTTGGAACAGAGCTGCAACAAGTGTGCTACATCCTTTAAAGATAACGACACCAAGCATCACTGCCGGGCCTGTGGGGAGGGCTTCTGTGACAGCTGTTCATCCAAGACCCGGCCAGTGCCCGAGCGGGGTTGGGGCCCTGCACCCGTGCGGGTGTGTGACAACTGCTATGAAGCCAGGAATGTCCAGTTAGGTAACGTGGGGCCCTGGAGCTGCAGGGGTGGAGGGAGGCACCTCCCTCCTGGCACTGGGTGTCGGGAACTGGACTTCCACACGTCCCAGCACTGTTCCGAACGACATCAGTCTTCTGAGAGCAACTGCTCCGCTGGTCTAGGCCAGTCATCCTCTAAGCTCTTTGTCAGCAGAGCCTCCCCCATGTGCTATTCCTCAGGGGATTCAACTGACATGCCTTAGACTGAACCTTTTCCCTGGAGGTTGTAGGTCATGCACCTTTCTGGCTTACTTTAAAGGAAGGTTATAAAATGGCTCCCGAGGACTGAGAGTAAACTGATAGATGTCACCTAGTTTCAGGATCTTGGCTGACCTGACCCACAGCCCAGACCCTCACGATCATTGCAGCTCAGCACAGTGGTCCCCTGGGTAAAGAATTCAGAAGTGTTCTACTTTTGCCCCCTGGTTTTTCCATTTGGAAATTGACTAAGAGGTGATGGCTTTTCCTCCATTGTTGTCTACAGATGTGACGGAGGCACAGGCAGATGATGAAGGCGGGACGCTGATAGCTCGGAAGGTGGGCGAGGCTGTGCAGAACACTTTGGGAGCCGTGGTGACAGCCATTGACATACCACTAGGTGGGCCTGGCAGTGCTTCTCTTGGTTGTAGTGGATGTGGGATGAGGGGCTTTGGAGTGCCCTGGGCTGTCATTTTGGCAAAGGCTTGCTGACTTAGATGGAGTTGGGCAGCAAGGACTAAAAATTTATATCTGCTTGCTTCTGCTGATTCCGTCGTAGTTTCACATTTATTTCTGGAGCCAGCCTCTTCTACTATCTATTGCTACATAACGAACTACCTGAAAATGTTAGGACTGAAAACCACCATCATTTTATCAGGTCTCACAACTTTGAGTCAGGAAGCGTAATTATCTGTTCGAAATGGCATTGCCTGGAGCTACTGCCTGATAATCTAGTATGCCGGCTGGGCGGGCTGGACTTGAGGGATCAAGCCAACCTCACTTACCATGCTGGGTGCCTTGGCAGGGGCACCTGGTAGCTGGGCTGAGTAGGGCCCTGCTCTTCTCCGTGTCTTCTCCAGGTGTCTCCTTGTGGCCTCTCCAGTGGTGGTTCTTGCATGATGGCTCAGGAGTCTAAAAGCTGATGTTCCAAGAGACAGGAAGTAGAAGCTACCAGTCTTTCCAGGCCTGGGCCTGGAAACTGGCTCTTGTGTAGTCTGTTGTAGTCACAGGGCCTGCCTAGATCCAAGGGAAGGGGCAGGAACTTCAGAGTTTGGGGATATGTCAAAGAATTTGGGGCTCCCTTTAATCCCCACAATAGCCAAACTAGTACTGATTTAGGATTTAAAATGGCTATTCAGCTCCAGTTGTTGTGAAAGAGTGTCAGGATTGGCAGGAGAGGAAGGGAAACCAAATCATGTTGGTAGAGGGTTTGGGCAGGTTTGGTGGGCCTAGAGTAGTTTGGCCGATTGCAGGGGAGAGACCTACAACTCCTGGGTGGATGGTGATGAAAACAACTGGATCAGATAGTCATTGTGGCTCACAAAATGAGAAGATGATGAGCTTTCCACTCAAGAGTGTAGGGATAGGTTGATATGCCCAAGCTTCAAGCTCTGGTTGCATCTGCCCTCAGGGTAACTGGAGTGGCAGGGGCTGCCCTTGGCATAGGGGCAGCCCCTGGGTGTTGGGTCCCAGTGTGTTGACATGTTATTTCTTTTAAAAAGATGAATAAGCCAAGACCCCAAGAAGTTAATAACCTCTCAATCCTGCAGGTTTTAGTTAACTCATGCTCAATGGAATAGGGATTTCAGCGACGCTATGTCCTGACCCTGAAGTCTGGACTTTCATATTTACTCCACTGGTTCCTGTGACAGCTGTACTTTAGGATGAGCTGGAGGGCTTAATAGATGTACAGAAATAGCAACACCTAGCCCCTAGCCCCAAAGATTCTGATCTGGGTGGTATGGGATCAAGGCTGGGTGTCTGTGTGTTTGAAAAGCTCTAGTCTCTGTGCACATGGGTTGTGAGGTAGTGAAGTGTCTGCAGGTGCCTTCCTGCTCAGTGGTCTTGGGGTGTTGGGTTTTGTGTGTCCCTCCTATCGTGGTTCCTTCCTGCCGCAGGTCTAGTAAAGGATGCGGCCAGGCCGGCGTACTGGGTGCCCGACCATGAGATCCTGCACTGCCACAACTGCCGGAAGGAGTTCAGCATCAAGCTTTCTAAGCACCACTGCCGGGCCTGCGGACAGGGCTTCTGTGACGAGTGCTCCCATGACCGCCGGGCTGTCCCTTCTCGAGGCTGGGACCATCCTGTCCGAGTCTGCTTTAACTGCAATAAAAAGCCCGGTGACCTTTAACCCCAGCTCCCGCTCCAAGTCCTTCACAATTCCTTAGGTTCTCAGGGTTAGAAACAGAAGTCGCATTGAGGTAGGCCCTCCTCCCGGTCACCTAACGTGGTGTGTGTCCTCTCTACTGATCCCGGGGCCACTTTCCCTTGGTGGAGGGTGGGGCAGACAGCAAGCCAGGGTGAGCCTGGCAGCAGGCCCGAAGGCATGAATAACCCCTGGGGCAGGGCAACAGCTTATTGTAAAGGGGAATGAACCTGAACCCATTGCATTTATGTCAGTTAATAATATACACATATGCACCCACATATACCTGTGAAAGGAACTTGGAGTGTATTCAGGCTGCTGCTGTCTGCAAAGACTAACCAGTCTGTCCCCAGCACAGGGATAAGGTGGCGGTGGCAGCAGGTCTTCCCACAAAACCGAGCCAGGTCCAAAGCCACTACGTTGATAGTCACCTGTTGCTGCTTTTCTCCTATGCTTGCCTTTTCCTTTCCCGCCTCGCAGCAGCCTGGGGAAGCGAGAGTCCTGGCAGCTTCTTTCTTGCACTAGTGTAAAGGGAGTCTGCCTGGGCCCTCTGGAGTCGAATCCCAATTCTTGGCCTAAGCTTTTCAGTCAGAGGCCACCCAACTTAGTGTGCAGGTCACCGGGGTGGGTGGAGGGTGAGGGGTAGGGTCTTCGGCCCTGAGAAGTCAAAATGCAGGTGAGGTGATGTTCCCTGTACCTGGGGGGAGCACAGAAGGAAACTGGCCTCCCTGCAGTGTCTCCCGCTGTCTGCATCCACCCGGCTTCTGTAAAGGCTGCGCCCTGCTCCTAAATCAGAACACCTGCTTCTCTCCCCTCCAGCCCCCTTGAGCCCACCATCTGCTTCTGAGTGTTGCACTAGGATTTTTATTGCTTATTTTGAAGTGTCTTAATTCTTTGTTCCCAGACACACGACCCCTCTAGCTACTGGAGGGGTAATCATGAGAACTCTTCCAGGGAAACAGAGCACAGAATGGACTGTTAGTTGTTTTTTTAAGTATATATAACTATTTCAACAGATCATTAGAAAAAAATTCTCCTGTCCTTGCAAGAGAAGTCAAGTGAACTTTATTTCTCAAGATCTTGGACATCCGTATCTATCGTGACTGGAAAGAAACTTGTGCTGGAATCCTGTCATCATGGTGGAGTTTATCTTCAAAAGCCAAAAAAGACTTGAAAGTGACAGTTCTTAACGGTGGGGGGGGGAGGGGGTTGGGGGGGGGACCTTCAAGGAGGTGCCAGGTGTCATTCCTGGGGGGAATGTCTGAGGCAAGCCTTGGAATGTGTTGGTCCTTCTCAGACCCGCGCCCTTCCTGCCCTCCCCCCCCCCCCGTGGTCCAGTGACTGAGGCCCTACTCTAGAACTGTGTATTATCAAACATTATAAAGGAATCTTCCTGCTGAACATAGACTGTGCTGACTCTTCTTTACCTTCATCAGTAAATCTTGTGCTCTTTCTAGTTGATGGGAAAGTAGCTGGTGGCTTTAGAGCCACGTGAGAGCCATATTTCTAGGGTGGCAATATTTTCCCTGTAAATACCTCAGTTTGTTACACTAATAGTAACTTAAAAAACCATACTCATAGCCAAGTACTATAAAACCATTATCATACGGGTTTTAATCTCACCATGCCTGGATATGTTCGCTAACTGGGACCAGGAGCCTGGTCATGGATTTTCCTTTAGCGTGTGTGTGATAACTGATGGCCACAGAACTTTCTAGCAATTAGAGGGCTCCACATTTGCTCATTTACCACACTGTTGTCCTGCGCTTTTTTCTTCAGGTTTGCATAGCAGTTGTAGGACCAGATTGTTGCGGGGTACAGGGTCAGTTACGGGGTGAGGGAGCCGCAGCACCCACTGAGCTCACCAGCCTGACCCTGAGCTGTGATAGCAATTTTTTCTTTTTTTAATGAATCTTCCCATCAAGTGTAATTCTGCTGGGTGTGACTTGTTTGGGCATTGGGCAAAAGAGTACTGATATTTAGGTGACTATTACATGCTAAGCACTGTGTTAGGAGTTTTATGTTAGATAATTCCCACAGCCACGGGGGTGTAGGAGTAGGTAGGTAGGAGTAGTTAAGTTTCGATGTTGAATACAGATTCTGAAGCCCAGGTCGCCTGGCAAAGGCAGGCCCAATGACTTGGGTGATGCCATAGAGCTTCTGTTCAATTTCCCTCCCCCTTGTGGGTTCTGAATTGTTTTGCATCTCCAGATAAGATCAGGGGAAAAAAATCAAGGTACTTGCTACTGTTGTCTGGAGGGTTTTTTTTCCTAATAATTTTTGTTGTCTTTGGAGTTTTTCATGGTCAAGGACAGTGTAATGCTTCTCACTAAAAACAATGAAGAAACTTGCAGAGCAATTAAGCAAGTCAGGTTTATACAAGAGCTAGGTCTCTGTCCAAAAAAAAAAAAAAAAAGTAATTTGTAACCATTTTCAATGTCAGAAGCACTATCATTTCAGGAGAAAATTGAACCCACAATGTTAGCTTGCACCTATCATCACTAGTGAAATTAGTTACTGTGCAAAACCTGAGCTCTACCTTCTGTTAAATTACGCCATGAACTAAGCCACGTGGCATGGGGTGCGAGTTGGAGCCTAAGATTTCCCAGTCACCTCACCTCAGTCCAGGCTGCCCTGGGCCATTGCCAGCATCTGTATGTGTGCTTTTGCTTGGATTATGGTCTTGCAGAGACTGTCTTTTGCTCTTCCAACAGCTGCTTTTATTCAAATGAAGCCAAGAACACAAGTGGGTAAGGGGTAGAAGCAAGCAGGGCTGTGAGCAAAACTGGACAACCCCCCAGAAAGTCATCTGGAGGGGACAGGCAGCTGGTCTTGAGGGAAAAGGGGAAAATTAGATTTAACTGAACTGGAACTTAAACTTCCAGAGGAAAAGTAAAAATCCCATTCCAATAGATTCTTGGACTTGAGCAAAAGACCCAGCTGGCTCTGCCATTTGCTGGCAGACTTTGGGAAAATCACTTTTCACTTTTCAGTAAACTGTGTGACCACCTCCTTCCTAGGGTTGTAGGCAACAATGGTGACAAAAATTGGTCAACCAACCTACCAAGTAACTAGTTGGCAAGTATTGGGGAAACTAAGCTTCCTGGAGGTGTCATTGAAGCTGAGACTTAAAATTGGGACTTTTACAGATGAAAAGGAGTAGAGGATGACTTCAGCAGTCCTTGACTCATGGGTGTTCTGCGAGCACTTAGTGGCAGGTGGAGTTGGTGCATCAGGGTGAGGTATGCAGTGATCAAATATCAAAAGGCCACACATTTTATTCTGTGGCACAAGCAGCCCCTGAACAAGGGTCATTTAGACTCTTTCCCACGGCAGTGACTGTGCAGTAAGTGGCCTGTAAGGGCAGAGGAGTGGGCCGAGAGGCTTTTAGCAGCACACACAAGTGGAGACATGGATGTAGAAATTGAGTTTAGACTGAAATTTTTTGTAGATACGTGACAGTTCAGGACAGAAAGAGGGCTGAAAGGTAAGAGGGTCTAACTTGATCTCAAAGAACCTATTTGGGGACCCTTGTCAGGGACACTGAGAAGCTGCCCACCCTCTAGAGCAGCTGAATTCTTTCTAGAGTGACTCCATCGCAAGATGAAGTGTGAGGCTGGTGGGCATTTTTGATAATTAGCTTGTGCCACTGTCCCCTCATCTCTATTTAGAAAGTTATGAGCAAACACTGGGCCACTTAGTAAAAGGTTTTCCCTACCTAGCTTATCCACTCATTGTCTGCCTTCCATTGTCACCTGAGGAGTAGGTAAAATGCCCTGATAGATTTGTGTGAAAAATGCTTTCAGACCATATAACTTACTCATCTTTGGGGTACTGCTAACCAATAGGCCAAAATGCTTAATCAACTTCTCAGCTAAGTGGAACCTCTTCTCATTCAGCCTAGATCAAATGTTAAGAATGGTGACAGCAAACTAGGGATCAAGAACAAATTGCTGTTTAAACAAAATGTTTTGGGGGCCTCCCTGGTGACGCAAGGGGTTAAGATGCAACCTATGAAGCTATCGGCAGCCACTGCAGCACGAGTTTGATCCCCGGCCAGGGGAGCTACCCACATGGCGCAGCAGACCTCTCCCGATTCACCTGCTGCTCCCCTCAGCAGTGTATTTCAGTCAGTCTGCCTGTTCACTTCCCCACTCTGTCTCTGGTGAATCCTCTCACCACCTCCCCCACTCTGGCCTGTACCCCCAGATCTTGTATGCATAAGTAAATCTTTAAAAAAAAAGTTTTGAACACTCCCTCCCCTTTTTAAAGCCCAAGGGAAAATGAATTGTTGACAATTACATTCACCCAACAAGACACTTGGGCTCCAGCACAGCTGGAGCAGGTTGAAGTCTATGGGGATAGGGCCACCTATGTCGGAACTTACCTTGATATTCAAGTGGTCAGACGGGCACCACTGTTTGGGAAGAGATCAAATTTGGACCAAGTATCCCCCTCAGTAGAGAATAGTGGGGAAAACTCTGAGTTAGAGGTCTAAGACCTATGATTCTAAATTGCAGGGTCCTGGAATGAACTTAAGAGCTTGAGGGGGAAAAAAAGTACTGGATGGATGATGGTCATGGCTCAGCATTTATTATGCTTATTTGTGCTCTTGGGCAGGGGCTTGTCACCAAAATGTGTCCGGTAGTGACAGTAGCATCTCAACTACAGATTACTTCACTTGTATAGCTCATTTCCTGGGGCTTACATACAGGTCAGGAAGCTAGGGTTGCATTCTGGCAACAGGGACAAAATCTAAACACATAAGCATTTTGGTAATTTGCAAGCCTCTTACCCACTGGTGAGTGTCAGGAAAACCCACTAACATGGTGACTAAATACTGTGCAATTCCAGGATCATGTGGCTATGTTTACACCAAGTCACTTCCTGGTTTCCCCACAGCACTAGCTGCGACACATACCCAGTATTGTCAATGACTGGAGAAGCAGAAAGTAAAAAATGTGATCAGATCTCAAGTCTTCTGGTTCTAAGTCCCAGCTCTTTATATAACAGATCTGTGATCCAAGGCAAGTCACTTAATGTCTGTGCCTGGGCATCTCTACCTGTAAAAAATACTAACCATTTTTATCTTATTGATATTACTATACTGTCCTACCTTCTTTTTTTGATCAATTCATATAAAATGGGGAAAAGTTCTTTATTGTTTTTGTACAATGTAAATCTATCAGATGACCTATCTTATGTTTTCCAAATTCCCCCTCCCCCACCCTTTTCTTTTGGATTTGACTTGCAGTATTTTATGTTGTATTAGGGTCTTCGCAGGAAACATGTAACACTTGAGGGGAAATTGAAGAATTTAGCCTAAATGGTGACACATGCTCAGCTAGCAACAACAATGAGGTGCAAATTCTAGACACAGGTTTGAGGTGACAAATGGAGAGAAGTTACTGGAATCCAGCAGGAGCCATGCTGCAGTATAGTTGGTCTTGGGTGGAAGAACACAGCCAGAATCCCCCTCTGTCCAGCAGGAGGGGACCTAGGGAGTTAACAATCTCATCTCATAGTCCACCTACCTTCTGCTTTCCTGCTAGGTCCAGGGAGCCCACTCACTCAATCCACTGATCGGTGGGGAAGGGCAGAGTGGACCCGGAGGGAGGGCAAACAGAAGTGCTCCACAGAGCCGTTAGAGCTGGTCTCAGTCTCTTCCCTTTTTTAGCTTCACCCAAGATCTGAGTAGACCTCACTGTTGCTACAGCAGCCTAAGCCATATGACCTTCGAAATTATTAACTGAAGCAACACTCCACACCATAGTTCGTTCTAGTTTATTTTTTGGTAGAAAGATAAGAATATTTAGTACTTTGTATAAACATCTTTCAAACTGCTTCTTTTAGATTACAAAAAGTCAAAGCCAATTTTCTTTGAGATTAGGGTCCTTGAATCTGACAGTCAAATCATGATGATAGAAACAGGAACTGCTGTACCTAACATCTGGCATGTCAAGGCCTGTTAAAAACCCTTTCTATCTTAAGGTTCATCTCTCCTTCCATTGCATATGAATAATAAAATAACAGAGATCTGTTATTATCGAGTGAAATTACACAAGAAGGCTGGTTTAATGATTCCCAACTCCAGCCTTAAATCCTTCTCTAGAGACTCAGGGAAATGACTTCCCTCCTCTCTCCCCAGGTGGCTTTCTCAAGAACAGACGCCATGTCTTTCTGGAATCCAGGCACTGACTACTCTGGAAGTCTCAGCCAGTCTCATTATTTCTTGAAAGGGCTTTTGGTGAAAAGAAAAAAACCTTAGTTACTGCCAATTTTCAGCCCTTAGATTAATTTTTTGTTAAAAAAGTGTGTGTGTGGGTGGGTGGGTGGAGAGCTATGCTAAGGAATTGAATAAAAAATGGAAATAGATACAGATACCTTTTATGAAAAGGACTTTTAAGCTCTCTGAGCCCACAACTTAACTGAAATAACTTTACAAAAGTGGCTCCACATAAAACACAGCACCTTCTCCCCAGCAGCCAGATGAACAGGAGCTGCGCAGAGGGAGCACCCATTTAAAATGCCCTCACTGGAAACAGCACTGCGGCAGGGGTACAGCTACTCCATACTCCCTTAAGTCAAACCCACACTCCAGGCTGCACCTGCAAGTTAGCTGTAAGAGAAGCAATAAAGGTCCTGCTGAACGGCCATGAGCAGCCCTGGCGCTCCCTGGAAGCCCCCTAGCCGAGAGGAGAAGGCCACGCTGGGGATGTCAGACTTGGAGGTGGGGTGTGGGGAGGGTATGGTTCTGAGCAGGTGGGCATCATGGAGGCTCCAGATTCTTGTGTAGCAGTCCTGGCCCACTAAGAGAGAGACACATGCAGGTCAGCAAGAGAATTCGGAGGGCAACATGTATACACGTGGGCATGTGTCTTGCTGCCTACCAGCTAACCCTGACTCCAGGTGAGCAAATACAAGTTCACAAATGGAAATTATTCCTATTGATAACACGCACTTTTTGAAAATCAAAGTTATGGGCCATCCTGGTGCTCTAGAACCCATAATTAGTTGCAGGTATTCAAAGTGACAGGATGCACTGGCTGGCTGTGAGACACCTAGGGTGGTTCAACTTGGTGTCGAGGGCTATTCAAGAGGGAGCCAGGTCCACTTGATCTAGACCATTCTATTTATGAAATAGTAGCCCGGCTGATCTCTGTGATTCTTAACATCGGGGGCAAACCAGGTGGCAACTGTTCCTGGAGTTCTTTCTCCTTATGATTCAGTTCATAAGACCATTAGCCTTCAGGGTTCAGAGGTCTTCACGGGAAAGGGGCAGGCAGACCTTAGGCATTCATGGATTTCACATTTGTGATGCTGAAATAATTCTAGGACCACAGGAATGGTCAGCCACGGATGAATTCAGGCTGTGTGACCCACCGATTACTGCAGCCAGCCCACTACTCTCATTTGCCTCATCAAGGCTTACCTCTTTTCTATTATCCAGAACACAGAGGCTCTTCTGAGATGAAAATGTGTGGGAAACAGACTTAAAGAAGTTAATAGCAGGTGATGGTGAGAGCAATAAACAAGCCTTAAAAAGCTCTAACTATATGCATCTGAGACAGTTTCCCGCGGAGTAAGTGCTTTCTGTGGGAATATTAGCAAACCTGAGGTCTGAGAACACCTTCCTTATGTCAGGGGCCTACTGTTGCACATCAAACCACCGATCTTTCATGCTATTAAATATTCTGTAGCTCAGAAACATAATCTGTGATCAACTTGTAACTCCTTTCAAGGGGATACAGTGATCAACAGCTCTGCTCCTGTTCCATGGGTCGTGGTCTACTGGAAGGCACTGCAAGGATGAGGAATCAGTTCCTTTACAATGAATTTGTACCTTGTGCATCTTGACATTCTGAATACCTGCAGCCAGTTATGAGTTCTAGGGAGCCAGGATGACCTATAGCTAGATTTTCAAAAAGTACACATTACTCACTGTCATGCACACACATTGAATTATTTAATTTCTCAGCATCCTCTGATGGAAATGTGAGCACAAAGAACAGGGAGCTCAAGTTTTTAGAGAGGATAGCTGCATGATGGGGTAAGGGTTACACTGAATGCTGACCTGGTAAATAGACTTGGGGAACTCAAGTCCCCCAAGCAGCTGTACTTAATTGTATCTGAAGCAATGTTTGCTCACTAACCTGGGAACAAAGGGCTGTCCAATTGGTGGATGTTTAAACTGTTGGTTACTAATATCTAACTGTATGTCCCATCTACTCTCCCTGTCCCCCAAAGTCTACATTCCCTTTTATCCAGTTTTGTTTTGGAGGAACTTCTCCTGCTGTTTATATTGTTGGAGGCCCTACAGTGTAGTGCTTGATGGATGGAGTCTCCCCCCCCAAGTACCTGCCACCACAATTCCTTCCTCCTCGTGCACGTGCAGGGGTAGGTA
The DNA here is from genome assembly GCF_964194135.1 of Talpa europaea. Taxonomy (NCBI): domain Eukaryota; kingdom Metazoa; phylum Chordata; class Mammalia; order Eulipotyphla; family Talpidae; genus Talpa; species Talpa europaea. The sequence continues at coordinate 98,959,756 of NC_140075.1, read as the reverse complement.
GGCATACTCATTCACGTGACCTTCATACTGCCTTATACACTTAGTGGTCCTCAGGTCCCAAAGCTTGATCTGTGGGAGGAAGCACAAGGGGCCATTAAGGAGGGCTCAGCAGGTGCTCTGGTGACCCCTATGTGCAGAAGTCAGGGAAGGGCTCGAGAGGGTTTCCAAAGATCTTTTCAGATGAAGGCAATCTAAATCTCATATTTCTGAGCCCTAGAAGCCCATCAAAACCACAGAACCAGTTTTGAGTCTGTCCAGGCCAGATTAGGCTCCCAGTGGCAGCCAAGTTGCTGCCCTGCACAGTCTACAACTCTCTGGTCTCCGGCGACCATCCTGCTGCCTGCTTCCTGGTCCGAGGGTCTCCTTTTCAACAGCCCCCCTCCACCTGGAAGACTCTGGCCACCAGCTCTGGTGGCTTGCAGAGGTCAGTGGTACTCCTACCGCTCCAGCCATGTCAGACGCCATCAGGCATTGCTCTTCTTGGAGGATCTGCACAGAGGTCACTGCTGAGTCATGGAACAGGCGGGTGGCCTTCCAGCCCTTGCCATGATTTCGAGAACGCAGATCAATGGCAAAAATCTCCCCGGAACGACAGCCGTTAAACAGCAATGGAGTCTGTGGAAAGAGGGCCTGCTCAGTGCCTCCCTGTAAGGCTGAGAAGGGAGTGCCCTCCAGAAATACTACTGCTGTTTCATCTCCACTATCCTCGCCCACAAGAGGTGTGAGTGGATACGGCTGATCAGGGCTTGAGCCTCAGTGCAGTTGGGAGGAAGATGAGTCCCTGAGAAAGGGTGAAAGTAGACCCTGTGTGTCCAGCAACACTGTTCCCTTCCCCTCACTCTAAAGCCCAAGGGACAGTGTCCTTTTCTACAAGGAAGACGGCTGAGAAGCTGGGGTGAGGAGAGAGGAAGAGAGAGCAGAGATCCAGGTTAGACAGGGGTCCCAAATAGAGTGAAGAAACTGGAGTAATAAACTCTGCTTACTTCTGAAAGCAGGCCAGCAGACTCCTGCACACTTTTAAAGAAAGGTGGTATTTTCTATGGGGCAAGTCTGAAATGTAGTAGTGACTAAAATTTTGATTTTTAAATTTATATAATGGGCGATGTTAAAGCTGTAAGTGAAACTACTAAATACTATGAATTAGGACTTAAAGATTAGAAAACCTTGATCCTGCTCACTAAACCAAATACTCAAGAATTGCTAATAACTTAGTAAAGCCAGATTAAGTCAAGCCTTTCTAGATTAGCTAATGATGCATTCACTTCAGAAATATTCACAAGGTAGCCCATGAATCCTTTCTGATGCCTGCTTTGATTCTCTGTAAAAGGGGCAGGAAGACTAGATGCCATACAAAGGAATCCAATTTTAATCTGGCAAAATTTCTACTCTTGGAAACTTTATTGCTCCCTTCCCAATCCAACCAACCATGAGGGCAAACTGTTGCGTCAAGACATCACTGCTCGTGCCAAATGACTGCCGCTGTCCTGTCACCACGTTGGTCACCAGGACCCGCCGAGACAAGCCTAACAGAGATCGGGTGGAGAGACCAGTGTCACTGACAGTCTAGGGACTGCTAGACTTGGGGGTAGGGGCCTAGGGAGGCAGCCATGGCTCACCTGTACTGAAACAGTTATTTGCCTGGATGTTCAGGGACCACGCACAGGACCAGGCTCCTGGGATTCGAAAACTGCAGAGCATGCCGGGCCGGTCTCCTGCTGAAGGAACAGTAAATGTAAAGAGTGGCTGCCCCCAAGGGGGGAGTTCTTCCCTTCATGCTGCCAGACAGTGACTAATAGATTTTTGAAATCTCTAGAATTAGCTGCTCAGAGGAGTCTATACTCTGGTTTTTGTGGTAGCAGAAAAGAGAAGTACCTGATTCAGATGTGGTTCTCTCTCTCTTTTTTTTTTTTTTGGAGTTAATAATGGTTTATATCGTTATTTGTTTAAGAGGTATAGGAGCTCCCCCTTCAGGTGTTGGTACCACAGCACCCATGAGCCAGCTTCCCACAGTTCATCCCTATAGTCCACTCTGTTCCTGGCCCACTTTGTTCTCACCCCTTCCCCTCTAGTTGTCTCAGTTCTATAATCACATTTCTAGGGTTTGTTGTTAGCTTAATTTCATTTGCAAATGGCAAGAGTTTGTCTTTTTTTGATAGCTGAGTGGTATTCCATCCTGTGTGTGTATATATATATATATATATATATATCTCTTCTTCCTGAACTACTACCATATATTTGGGCACTTGGATTTTTCTATGGTTTGGCTGTTGTAATGGTGCTGCAATGGACACAGGGGTGCATGTTTCCCCAGAAAGATTATTTTGAGAGTAAATGTATGAACTCTATCCTGACTTCCCAGCAGTAGTGTTAAAAACCCTAATAGTTATTAGGGAAGCAATATGGTGTCACAGGTAGTAGGGTTTCAATCCCAGATCATACTCTTAGATGTGTGATCTCAAGTAGAGCATCTTTTAAAATCAATTCTAGGGCCTCCCCTGGTAGCGCAGGTGGTTGAGTGCAGTGCTGTGAAGGTGTCTGCAGCCTCTGCAGTGCGGGTTCATGCGGCCAGCCTGTAGAATCCCGCATGGCGCGGCAGACCTATCCTATCTCAACTGCTGCTCCCCTCAGCAGTGTACTTCGGTCAGTCTGCCTGTTCTGTTCCCCGCTCTGTATGGTGAATCCTCTCACCCTCCCGAGCATCTGGCCTGTACCCCAGTTCTTGTATGCATGAATAAATAAATCTTAAAAAAAAATAAAAAAACTAAAATCAACTCTACTGATGAAACATAAAGGATTCAAATTTTAAGTATATTGTTTAATAAGTTATTGGAGCAAATATAGCCATGTAACTACCACTCAGGTTAAGAAATTTAGTACCCCACGATCCTGCTTATCCCTTTCCAAAAATTCTAACTGTTCCCTTGAACGGAAACACTATCCTGACTTCTAACACCATAAATTAGTTTTCTAAGGTAGATTTTGAAACCCCTTGCCTCAGTTTCCTCATTTGAAAATAGTGTTAATACATACACCTGTCTCATAAGCTTGGAGCAAATGAAATACAGACACCAGGCTAAGAGTGCATTCCCTCTAATCCTCTAACCCGGTAAAGTGGGTATTACCTTCACTTTACAGAGGTTTAGCAATCTGTTTAAGATGCGAAGGTCAGTGCTGGGATTCACACCAGGTCTGCCTGTGTCTGCATTTTTAGAGGCCTGACACTTGTCTACCTGATGCTAATTATCTGAAAGATTGAAAACTGAATATCCATAATATTGCCAGGAAGGAGAGGTACAAATGCCTCCAGTCAGAAGGCAAGTACCCTGTCATATGGCAGGAGCTTAGGAGCCGTTTTCTGAAGGATGTGTATAGGTAGTCCAAGTATTCTGATCTATGTCAGTTACACATACTTCTGTTGGAATAACCCAAGAGCGGTAAAATGGAGGGGCTAGGTAAAAATGCTCAAGTGTCGAGGCTAAATTCTGGCCAGGTTTAAGGAGTCCTCTGCAGGTCTTTCTCTCTATATACCCTGCAGATTCTGACTGGGGTTTACCCAGTCTGTGTTTTGCACCCCTCCCTTCCAAGCCTTTGTCACTGAGCTTAAGCCGTGTTGGCTGTAACATCTGGGAGGCAGAGGACAGAGACCGCCTTCAAAGTGCACCTCCTTATCCAGAAGAATAGTAGCCTGTACCTGGGTGACTGCTGACGAACAGCGATGCTGGGAGCAGGGTGGCACAGCCTGGAGTCTCTGCAATTCCCATAAGGCAGAGTCTGGAAAAGTTGTTAAGGAAAGTCAAGTACAAGGCTCTTCTCTGGGAGGAGAATGGGCATTAGTACCCTTTAAAAATTCTTAGAATTAACACCCTGATCTAGATTTAACACATTTAACATTTTCCACAGTTTGAGACTTGTTTAAAAGGGGGGGAAAAAAACCCATCACATATATGTCCAAAAGCCTCCCTTGATCTCTTCCCAATCCAACTCTCTTCTCCCCACCGAGAAAGAAAACACTTCTAAAATTGGTCTGAGTTCTGGGCCATAGTATCTACACTAGATGGTATTTATCCATGAGCATATAAAGAGCTGCTCATGTTTTGAAAACATTGGTAAATGGCATCACACAGAGTATCTTCTGCAACTTTACAACCTCTACTCTCTCCTAGAGTCATCTTTATTGATGTTTGTGGCTCCAGCTCATTCATCTTCACCAAGGAGCATTCCTTTGCATGACAATACAACTTATTTATCCAGTTACCTAATGAGGGACACTTAGGCTGCTTTCGGTTTTTTTCTGCTCTGCTGCTGGAAGCAGCATCTCCTCCTGTCACCCAGTTTCCCAATCCAGAGTGGGAGGTTTCTCTAAGGCATTGTTTATTAAACCCATGGTAAGAATTTAATTTCATACTACACCATGCTATATGAGCACAAATATCTGAGACAGAAGTTCCATAAAATATAAAGTATTTACTCTCACTAAATATAAAGCCCTGATATTCTCTACTCTCTTTCATTAAAAATATGCTGTTCGGTAAATTAAATTTAATGGTCTGAGAGGTGATGACTTGCTTCAGCATCTCCACTACAGCAGAGTCACAGGCCAGGGAGGTGCATCTTCAACTCCATGACGTGGCTGTTACTCCAGTCTACTTACATCGACTCTTTTCCACATTCTCCAGTGCTTGACATTATCAGACTTTAAAATTTACTTTATCTGTATGGATATGAAATGACAACTCATTATGACTTTAATCTGTATTTCCTTGAGTGTAACTGGATGTGTTCATTTATCTGATGACAGTCTTTATGTCTTTATACATTGGCCTACTTTTCTTTTTAAAGATTTATTTATTTATTTATACAAGCACTGAGTACAGTCAGAAGCGCGGGAGGGTGAGAGAATGCATCAGAGCCTGGGCAGGGAGCAGAACAGGCAGAAGGACCGAAGTACACTGCTAAGGGGAGCAGCGGGCGGCAGGAGAGGTCTGCGCGCCATGTGGGACCCTCGCCCAGAGGCAGGGGATTGAACTGGCGCTGCAGAGGCTGTGGGCAGCTTCGCAACCCAGCGATCAACCGCTGCACCACAGGGGAGGCATTGGCCTACTTTTCTACTTGTCTTCTGATTGATTGGTTTCCTCTCCTTTTCTCCAAACTTTCTAGACATGTCTGTTTATCCCCATACCCTTGCCTTTCTTTCACTTTTTTACCCAGGTCTCACCTTCATCTTTCCCAGGAAATGTTCTCCCCAAGGTCTCCAGTGAGCCTGTACTTTCTAAATCTGATGAAAACTTTCCAGTTCTGTTCCATGGCCACGTAGCACAATTTTTAACTGCTTTTTCGTAGCTTCCACAACACCATTCTCTTTTAGTTCAATCTCTGGGCCTTCTTCTGACTCCAAGAAGCAGCCACCTAGATCCCAAGCATCTGAGATCTGTGCTCTTGTCCAGTCCTGCTCATGAGTTCACACAATCTCCACTGCCTCTTAGCCTCGCAGCAGCCTTCCATCTAGGTCTCACCCTGGCCAGTCTATCACCTATGCTGCTATCTAAGAAATGAATCCATGACCACAATCCTCAAAGTGTACCCCATAGCCCCGAGGGCCCACTCTGCAAGACGCTGCCTGGCCAGAGACATTGAGGTGGCCAAACCACGCTGCTGCTAGACATGCGAGCCTCTCAGCTCTGCCCATGGCAGCTCCAAGCCCTCACTCCCACTTGGGAATTGCCTCTAGAAAGGCTGCCTCAATTTCTCTTTCTCCCTTGTATCCTAATGCCTTACAGATATCACTGATTAGACCAATCACCTGCTGAGCTGCCCATCTCCAGCACCTTGAATGGGGATTGTAAATGCTTAATAGATGTGGAATAAACACACATAAACATCCCTCCTTGAAAGATGCAGATACAATTACACATATTTACAAAGCAATTCAGCAACATTCTCGACCATCTATCTGAATGTGTGATATGTATGAATGTCCTGTTGCCTTCGGTGGTAAGCTCCATGTTGAATATTTCTAGTATAGAGGCTGCTGAAATTATAAATGAGAACTCTGCAGCTGGACAGCTCAACGCCTTCCTCAGTAAGCCTCATTTGCTTCTGGGTTTGGAGGGCAAGGATGTGAGAAGAATCCTTACCCAGGCGCACTTTCAGTGGCTATGGCTGAAACTTTGTATGGAGCTCATGGGGACAGTAATCCTATGCCACAGGTCAACTAGAGCTCAGAAAGCATTCAACCTAGTCTCCTCCCCTGTTTTGGGGGAAAAAATGCAGACCGCAGTTCTGAACAAGATGTCATTTTTGTAAGGGGAGAAAGTTTTGTGACCTTCAACAGAGGGGGCTGGTGCACGAAAGCCTGAAGATTAACTGAAATGGCCACCAGAGGGCAGCTGCTCCCCCAACTCAGCACACCACTCTTTGAACCCAGTTCTATGGATTTTTATCCTTGCTTTACCCCACTGAGAGAAACATGAGAAAAGCCGTATTAATTTTAGATCAGAAATGAGGGTGAGGTTCTTATTTTCTTTTTTAAGACTTTTCTCCTCTGACGTGATCCTCACAGTAACAGGGGTCCCATCACCGCACAGAACCCCACTGAAAGGAAGTCATGTGAAAATTTCAATTTACTGAATATAGTTTTCTGTGTTTTAACAAAATTTATAATCGGATCTCTAATGTACTTTAAGTTTTAAAATCCTCTGAAACAGAGGGTGTAGAACAAATTGAATAACAATAACAACAACCACCACCTGAACTCCATAGGTTCTGACTGGGCTGCCATTATCTGTTGGGGACCCAGGAGGTGCCAGGCACCTTCAAAAATGTTAATGACCTAGTGAAGGCTCAGGAAGCAGGGATTAGGGACCACTGGGTACATAGTTTCAAAAGCTTATTTATTTTGAAAATAAGCCAAGGCCAAGACTCATTGACATGAGGTCTTGATTTTGGGTCAAACAATATTACTCCCTGAAGCAGGCGATGGACAGTTGTCCTGTGCATTAAGAGCCCTCAGGGATTCAAGAGAAAGGCCCAGCTACCCTGACACTACCCTACTGTCCTAGTGTAAAAGCCCCGACGGCACTGGGAAGGCAGGCCAGAATGAAGTGGGTTCTAAAAAAGGCTCTCTCTGGCGGGGAGCCTAGGTCCAGGGCCTAGATGACAGATGTGTGTTCAATGCCAAAAGAACCCCCTTCTCTGGTGCCGCCTGAGAGGCCCATCATGCCCTGGGAACAATGTAGCTCCTGGCACCTCCTTCCTGCTGTATTCCACTCCTAAAGCACTGACTCAAGTTCCAGGACAGTGTCTGGCACATGGTGATGTGTACACAGTGACAGGAGTGTCATCACAAGGCCACAACTACTTCTGTGCTCTGTGGGAACCATGGTTTTCTACCCAGGTGCACTGCTCTTTCTTAAGGGGCGAGGTGAGCATGAACAATGATTGGCCCAGGCCTCTGACCACTAAGATGTCATCTCACCCCACAGAAGCGCAGGTCTACATCTGGGCATAGCCTCCCCACCAAACCTCTTCATCTGCCAAAAGATACAGAATATGGGAGTCCAAGTGGTTCAGCGAAGCCCAGCATACTGAGTTCACCTGGTGAGGAAGCACACAGCAAGAAGAAAAGAGTGGTTTGACTGCCAATTCAAGGAGAGAAACAGACAAGTGCTTTCTTGAAAAATAACCTGGACAATTTAGACTTGTGACTTTCTTCAGATTTTGCTCCTTGCAGAAGGCTGTAACAAGCATTCTGAGCACAGGGAAGCTCCTTGTCTCATCAAATAAAACTTTGAGAGGGACAGGGAGGAAGGACCCCCCAGGCCTGGGTCCCTCGCCATCAGCATGGGCCTCACAGTGGATACCTGGTATACCCTTGGGGAAGGGGTGAATTCTCTGCAATGGCAGAGGACAAACCCAACTCTGAAGACATCCTGTATCTCACTTCACCCAGAAACCATCCTCAACCTGTCTGGTGGCTCATGTTCCAACTGAAGAGAAAGGCACAGGGTCTTACAGATGAAACCACCATTTCACTATAACAGAAAGGTTGGTCCCTAAACAGTGAGCCTACTGATGTTAAATGTCAGCAGTGGTCACAGAGTGATTGATGCAGCATCCTGGTGCATTGGGGGGACCCTTCACACAGCCTATCGCACCTGCCTTCTAGGAACTCTGCCCAGGCAGGGGAGCCTTCAGGTCAACTCCCTCTTCCTGGAGGGAAAGGCCTTCCCCGAACTGAATTCATTTATCTTCCAAGACAAGGAAACCCTATGGCCCTTTTCTTCTCGGGATCTAAATCTTCATGTTCCCAAGGTAAAACGAGGTAAGGAAGCCCTATGATCTTCACAAAATTCTCTCCTATATGCTGAATTTGGCCATCTAAGGCCAAGGCGATGTACCTTGCGGTTGGTGAAGTAGAGGTTCTCATGCACTTGCACCTTGAGTGAGGGGGTCTTCAGACCATGCAGGCTGATGATGCCATACTTGGAGCCTCCAACTTTGACATCATTCACTGTGAAAAGCCGGCTGCTGTTGGTATCCGCCTGGAGGGGAAAGTGGACCACAGGTGACTTCCAGGTTGAGCCAGGAACACTGCCTAGACCATCTGTCCATCTCTCTGGGCCCCATATTCTGTACCTTCTTATCCGGTAAAAGCTCCCATCCACAAGCAAGCAGGAGATGACCTAGCTGTCCCTTCCTTAGCATAGGCATCACCGGGCAAAGCTAACAGGAATCTGATTTCACAGAGCAGTGACGGGGCATGACCAGGAAGGTCTACTCAGAACTGGGTCTTGTAGAGTTCCAATGCTATCCTGAGGAACTGTTCAGATGAGTCACAGGGCAATAGGGCAATGTTGCCACTGTGAAAGCCATGTGGTGATGTGGAAAATGCTAGTTATTAACTGTCAGAGGGTAAAAGGAAGATACAGAGGAGGAGGTGGCACTATGAATACCACCAAGTTAAAAAAAGAAAAGACAGTGCACTGAAGAGAAATTGTAATAGAAAAGATTGCATTCAGATGTGGGTTATTTTTAAGATTTTTTCATTAAAAGAGGTGGTTAATAATTCTTTCAAAGCAAAAACCTTATATATATTATAAATACATGAATACACATATACAAGGGTTTGGATGCTGGTGAAACTCAGTTTTCAGGTTTATTTTGGAAGACTAGTTACATTCCTGAAGAATCATTACCAGTGACTAGAATCAGATCTGAAAAATTGGTCGTTGGCTGGCAAAAAGCCATTTCCAGTCCTCTGGTCACAGCAGCTAATAGGTTATGGCAACTTTGTGTGATGGGGAAGATTTGCCAAGGGCTAGCACACAGCTTTAACAAGTTGAGATGAAGTGTGAGGACCTGGGGCGTGGGGAGCAGGCTCAGGCTATACTAAGTAGCATGTTTATCAGTGACCTCACCTGACCCGAGGAAGGATATTCCTGAGGAGAGCCCACTCATTAATTCAGGTCAAATTATGCTCCAATCACAGAGAGGGGTAAAGCCACAGGAGAAAACATGAGTTCTAGCCTCATATAGGGACGGAAACTGTCCAGTCCTCCTGGGGCAAGACTGAAAGGTCGGCTGTAGCTTCAGCCTCCAGTCTATTCAGCATGTCACTGGGGTGAGATTCTCAGTTCTGAGTTCTTCTCACTCTCCTTGGCTTTCTCTTGGCCTCGGAAAGGACAGAGATTGCTGGGCAGGCCATCGTGCTCTCCTGTGGCTTCAAGTTTCCAGTCTAGCTGAGTGGTCTGGTTCCTCCTGCCTGCATTGAAACCTCTGGACCCTTTTCTAGTGCCTGGACTCAAGTATCTGGCCCTGGTTTCCAGCTAGATCTTTCTCTGCCCAACAGCAGAGAAGATATGCCACTCCCTGCAAGTGGTGAGATGGAAGCGTGCTGGGTGTGCAAGCCCAGGAACACAGGCATGCAGGAAGGAACACTAAAGTCAGGGACAGCAAGCAAGGGGAGTGGAAGCTATTGATATGGAAGGACACTGGAGCTTCAGGTCTGGTTACCAAATCCTGCCCAGTATGGGAAGGATTGGAAGTCCCCCCGTCCACTGGTATCTTTTCAATTTTGTACAATGCCCAAGGGAATTTTTGTGATGGTTCTCAATCAAGGTGTAGCGGGCCCAGGTGCTAATGTCAAATGACAGAGCAACAGTGGATGATGACAACAGTTACAGCATACCATGCATGCCTGCCGGCTTAGCACCGGCTAACAGGTAGCCTATGAATGCTTGTACTAACCAGAGGATGCTACCTCACAGTGCATGGCAACTCACTTGTACACAACCAGGCTTGATGAAAGTCAGTGCTAACCTCCTGAGCATCAGGGGATGACCGCCATACCCCCGGCACCCATGGCCACAGCTCTCTCCCACTCACCAGTATGAGGTTAAATCGGTCGCTTGCCAAGGCAGAGGGATCCGAGCTCTGAATCAGGACCTTGTGCCTCTGCATGCAGCTCACTCGCAGTTCATGGGCTAAACTGCAGAGAGACAGAAGGGGCAGGGAGGGCATGGATGCCATAACTAGGTTATTCATGAAGATTCAGGAATTCTACCCTGTCCCACCCACTGAAAACCACTGCCCCAATCAGCCCTCTCCATATTTCTTAGCAACGGGGGTTAAGCAATATCCCAGATAATCTCAATGTTAGAACTCTTAGGAAAACTAAGACAAAGAAATGAGTGGTGCATTCAGAGGAAAAATAAGTTAGAACTGGAGGCATCTGCTTTGAGGTCATCTAGTACAAACTTCTCTTTTGGGAAGACATAAGAGACTAAGCCTGAAACAGGAATCCGCAAGCCGAAGGGCGCCCGGCTAATAAGAGCCCAGGTATGTGGCCGTCCATCCTACTGCCCCTTTTCCTCTTCACATCCGGCTACTATCCACTAAAGACAAAGCATGTCTTGGGGTGAAGAATGGGTCTAAACTTTTAACTCTTTCCCTCCCAGAAGGAAGGAAATAAAGGAGAGGCATGTCCCACCTGCCCTGGCTGAACCCTGCCACAGTGCTGGCCTTCCCTGAAAGCAGCCCTGCTCTGCGATGGGAGCTGTGTCCTCTGCCAGCCACCCAGACTCAGGTGTTTCTTCACCTTCCCCCACACGGCAGGAGGTGGGGGTAGAACCTTGGCCTTGGAGTAAGACACCACCTTTTCTAACTTTACCTTCCTCCACTCTGAGCCTCAGTTGCTTCTGGAAACTGGGAGAAGGATCAACCTATCTCACAGGGTTTTAGTAAGATTATTACAGATCACAGTTACTTCAGGTTTACCAACATACATCCCCCTAACGCTCCATTTTTGGTGACAACTCAGAAGGGGAAGAAGAAGTAAAAAGCTCTCGGGAATGAAATTTCAGGACTTTCTATTTTTAAAATCATTTAAAAGTAACATAAAGGAAATATGAGAAATTTCTACCAATCTATCTTCCTAGGTCCCCTTCCTTCTCTCTGGCCTCCTGCAGGAGCCTGTCCCCTTGCTCTACAGGGAGAAGGATCTGTCAGGGTTGGCTGCAGCAGCAAAGGTGGGCTGTGAGCTGGAACCCCTCCATTGTGAAGACTCCTGAGTAATTTCATGGCCTAACATCAGACCATGGAAATAAAAAATAGGAAAAGAACAATCAGGAAGAAAATGTAACAATGAGGCATTGTCTTACCGGGAATAACTGGTAACGTTGAGAAAACCCAGCTTGCTTTTTTGTAGCAAGGAAGATGCATTAAATCCCATCCTGGCTATTTTCTAAATTGAAAAAATAAAAAAAGAAAGAAAAGACTCAGTGAGGTTTTTTGCTATGAGATAATGGAGAATGTTCTTAGTATTTCACAGGATGCAATGACTTAACAGGTACTAAGCTGGCACAAATTATATGCATAAAAATGTGATGGTTTCCTTTGCTAAGTCTCCTCAGCAAGAGGAAAAGTTCACCACAGAAAGTATGTATACTGGAAAGCTGGTCAACACCTCTCTTCAAGCCCCCCATTAGCTTACACCCTGGAGAGATAAACCCCCAGGCTGGCGAGCACAGAACACACAGGTCTGCATCTGCTTTCCACTCGGCCTAAGGCAATGCTGGGCCAGGATATTCCATTCTGTTGACCCCATAAACCACAGAAATATCCTGGCAACTAATGCCCAGAAGGGATACCAGAAACCCTCATGTCCAAACCACACACCTGGCTTTCTATTTAAAATATACAGTTACTGAAATTGTGTCATGCTGCTTCCCAAGAGCCCTGGGGACAGGACAAATCGTTAGAATTAGTGATGGAACTTAATAAACAAGAGGGAGGAAGTCATTTCTTGCCTGTCCTTATTCTCTTCATCAGGTCCTGTGGGGAGCACCCTGACAGTGCACTGTGTTGAGTTACAGGTATCTAGCGGGGATGTGGGCAAGAGCAGAGTGAGCAGGGGGGTGTGGTGCCCACCTTTCTCTGTCTGTCCTCTTCCTCTAGCAACTGCAGCCGCTTGCTCTCCATTTCTTTGTGCCGGATGCTCTCCCTCGTCAGGGGGTTGCAGTTGTTATGTCCCGGAAGCAAGCGGAAGTAGCGATTCTTTTCAGAGTCAAAGTAATACCCTGGTAGGTCTGCAGTCCAAGGAAGGAAAATCCACCTCAACTCACAACACTGTGACCGGGCCCACGAGTAATGGATTTCTGTGGGTGGTCTACCACCCCTCACGCCACCTGTCTTTTCAGAGGGCAGGAGGTGGGCTGGCATTGTCAGTCACCATCCCGGGGCCAAGGCAGTCCGGAGGGAGCTGCTGGCCTCAGGATCACAGTTCTCGACACACCCAGATCCTCCCTTTAGTTTTACTTTGCTGCCAAAATCTCCTCCAAGGCAGGGAAGGGCTAGTGACACATGCAGTTACCCAAGTGAAGACACAGGGCAGAGGAAGAAAGGCAGTCAGAACAGACAAGGCAGGAGGAGGCCTCATCTTTCCCCACCCACAGGGCCAGGAGTCCTACATGCAGGTTGCCTTACCTGGCACAGAGGAACTCCCAGCTGCGCTGGATGAGGTGGATGGGGCCTCATCGCCGCCAGGGACAGCGGAGTCCTGGGCGCTCTGCTGTGACCCTGCATCACGCCTGCCGACACAGTCATGTAAGCTGCAGAGAAGGCCTGAGTCCCACTTATTCTCTGACTGTGGAGTTCTGCAGCCCTCAACCCTGGGCTGATAACTCAGGGAGCACTGACCTATCATTTTCTTTGAAAGCAGTTGATCTGTTGCAAATACACTAAAGGTAGGACAAGGTTTTGGTGCCTCTTTTTTTTAAAATTTTATATATTTTTTACATCATTTTTCATTTTTGCACAATGTATGCTTTTTCATCTTGGTTATAGTCCCCATTGAATTCCCACCCCCCTTATTTTGACCATAATCCCTCCACCTCCTGACACCCCGCCCCGTAGTGTGTCTCTGGCTTATAATTGCTTGTTGATTTTGATTTTTACTTTATTTATTTTTTTTTTAGAGGCATTTTTATTTATTTATTTATTTGTTTTGTTTATACATGCACTGGGTATAGTCAGAAGCGCAGGAGGGTGAGAGAATTCACCAGAGCCAGAGGGGGGAGCAGAGCAGGCAGAAGGACCAAAGTACACTGCTGAGGGGAGCAGCGGGCGGCAGGAGAGGTCTGCGCGCCATGTGGGACCCTCCTCCGGTGGCCGGGGAGCAGCCGGGGATTGAACTGGCGCTGCAGAGGCCGCGGGCAGCTTCGCAACCCAGCGCTCAACCGCTGCGCCACCGGGGAGGCCCTGATTTTTACTTTATTATAATTAGTCTTTCTCCTGGTCCCTTATTTAGGTTTTCTAAATTCCTGCTATGAGTGAGACCATCCAGTATTTTTCTTTTTCTTTCTGACTTATTTCGCTGAGCATGATCCCTTCCAGCTCCATCCATGTTGCTGCAAATTGCATGATTGGTGCCTCTTTTTTAAAGCAAATGCATGTCAGTCAGGCTTTGCTGCCCTCCCACCATTAGGATTGATGATGGATCCTTGTGGTCCTGAATGCATGCCTGATGGCGGGCACCTCGAATACGGTGTGGGCATATGTAGATGGGATTCACCTGGGTTAAGACTGGGCTTATAAGGGCGGCGTCACGGGGGTACCAAGAGAGCAGAGAGCAGAAGAGAACGACAGAGTGAGAGAAGCAGAGACCACTAGAGAATGCAGGAGAGCCTAGAAAGAGTGAAGACTTGCTGGGGGCTGGGAGGCCTGCCAGCCTCCCGGCTCCCTGGCACCCCTGCCTGCTGTGTACCTGGTAAATCCCAATAAAAGCCTGAAAAGCCACCAAGGGCTCCAGGACTTCTCCTTACCCCGTCTGCTCGGATCATAGAGATCCTGCTCCGTGTCCTCCTGCCGCTACAGTCAGTCATTTCCTTTTCTTCTTTCCTCACTCGAGCATTTCGGAATTTTACAATGAAAAGGAAAATAGAAATCTTTGCTAATAAGTATGATACTAGTTGGGCTTGCTTGTCAACTCAACAGCAGGTATAAGGCCAGGTAAATTTCATTCTTTTTTGGATTTAACTATACAAAGAGTTTGAATTTACTTGGCTGCCTAACATTACAGATGGAGAAATTAGGGTTCAGGGTACAGATGTGATTTGCTCAGTAACACTGGTATAGAACCATGCTTTAAACACTTGGCGTGCAAAGCCATAAGCAGCTTCTGCAGCAATTATAGACTGAAGGATATAATGATAAAGTATACAACTTAATTTTAGAATTCTGATAAAATTCTCCACCCTCCTCCCACCAAAAGGAATACACATTGTAGAAATAGGTTGAAGGAATGAAAGAACATTCTCTTTCATCTATAAATACTAACTATGCATGGCTTCAGAGAAAATTGTTTGTTCTCCCCTTTTTAAGGCCTAGAGCTTCCCAAGGCAGCTCATCTGTGCTCAGCAGCAGGAGGATTATGTGTCACGACAAATGTCTATGCGCTAGTCCAAGAGCTGCTGCTCCGATCTTTCCACAGAGCCCAGAAGGTGGTTGTCCAGCATGTTTCCAGGAGACTGCCAAGGCTGACTCTCTTCTTTCACAGATCACATTTGCTACATATTGTGCTCTTGTGGGAAGGCCTGGGGTGCAGGTGTGTAGGGTAAAGAAAATGTCAGGCTTTTCTGCCCTCCTGCCATCAGGATAGATGATGGATCCTTGTGGTCCTGAATGCATGCCTGATGGTGGGCACCTGGAATAGGGTGTGGGCATAGGTAGATGGGATTCAGCTGATCTAAGACTGTGCTTTTAAGGGCGGCGTCACGGGGATGCCAGTAGAAGCTGAAAGAGAGGCCGAGAAGCAGCAGAACGAACAGAAGAGCAGAAAAGCAGAGAGAAGGCCAGAGAGCCCAGACAGAGTGAGGACTTGCAGGGGGCTAGGAGGACTGCCAGCCTCCCGGCCCCTCAGCACCCCTGCCTGCTGTGTACCGGGTAAATCCCAATAAAAGCCTGCAAAAACCACTGAGGACTCTGACTCTCCTTTACCCGGTCTGCATGGGATCAGAAAACCTGCACTGTGTCCTGCCAGTACAAGGTGGGTCTCCTTAAAAAACATATAAACCTTGGGCACTGTTCGGACCTTTCTACAATATAGGTCAAGCTTTGGGACTTTGGCTTGGATGAGTCGATTTTCTTCTCTCCCTAATGAGGACTACGATGTACATAGGAGCCATTGATGGCTTTATATACACTATTGTGAACCTCACAAGGGAAGAATCAGTATTGTTTTATACAAAAAGAGACTCAGAAAGATTAAGGGCTTGCCCAGCTTCCCACAGGAAAAGCCGAGTGCTGAAGCCAGGTTTCCTAATTACAAAGCTCTCATCCTTTCCACATTTTGATGCATTTTGTTACTGTTGAGTTAGTCTGTACTAGAGAAGCATCTTAGCACCTGTGCTCCATCTTCTGAACCTATCTCTAGAAATCTGCCCATTTAAAAAGGAAGCCTGATAGGAGGAGTTTTGAACTGGCATAAGGGTCTCCCCTTTGATGAAGGGGGAGCTGTTGATGTCACTGTGAACTGGGATGAACTGTGAAGAGGTGTCCTTTCCTGGTGTGGGTGCGGTGTTTCTTGTTCTGAGACTAGACTGCATTGCCTTCACACAGAAAAATAAACAGAGGGTTGAAAATGCTTACATTGGGACTTCAACTAAGTATAGACTTTGTTTTATTTTTTAAGCTCAGTGGTGGGTACATGGTGTTCACTGCTTTAGTCTTTATATCTTTGTGTTTATAAAGGCAATAAAATATATATCCTTTCTTAGGGTGAATTAATGAAATTAAACTTCTAAAAAGCTATTTTCATTGGAAAAATGAAAGAAACATACAAATGAAGAAACAGCTCTCCAACCATGTCAGATAATGTCTACTTCTAAGTCTACGGCCAATGTTCTCGCCAGAAGGCACAGTCACTCCAAAAAAGAAATGTGCGTGCATCTCCTCACTGCTCGAAGTGTAGGGGTGGGCAGGCAGGCAGGTCAGCCTGCAGCAGCAACAGCCCTAGGGGCTTGGGAGCCATACCTCAGCCCACATTCTGATAAGAGCCCCAGGGATTGATGGGGTAAGGGTGCTGGATAAGGCTCACGTGGCACTGGGCACAGCACTTGCCTCTCATTAGAACTCTGTTGTCTGAACCAAGAGTTCTGCGGGTAGCTCCTTCTCCCACATCTTCTACTATGCCAGTTGCTTTTAGGCATTTCTATTCCTAAAAGAGGAAAAAAAGAAAATCATATACAAACATATCTGTGCTTGCTTCTGTTTCTTCATATTCAGAGGATGGTCCACCCTGGGTTATCATCATAGCCGCCACACCAAGCTCGCCTATAAAAGGCTGCCTCCAGGTAAAATCCAGCACACCTGTAGCCTCCTCCTAGCCTCTAGCCTCCACTGACTGGGCCTCTGTAGGACACAGGACTCTCACAATTACCTTAAAATGACTGTGAGCCTGGCTGAGAACTCTTAGGTTATTCTTCTTTCTTTCTCCACTCAATAACACCAGAGCATATACTAATTTTTCTTTCAGTTCACATAAGGTCCTTATTCACAGAGAATAGCTGACATTCAACATTTTCTCCTATACTGTTTCAGTATTGAAAAATTGTGAACAAAATTTACCAGGGCCTGTGTGTATGACTTCTCAGTGTGCTTTATAAAGAATGTTTTAGGGCCTCCCCGGTGGCGCAGCGGTTGAGCGCTGGGTTGCGAAGCTGCCCACAGCCACTGCGGCGCCGGTTCGATCCCCGGCTGCTCCACGGCCACCGGAGGAGGGTCTCACATGGCGCGCAGACCTCTCCTGCCGCCCGCTGCTCCCCTCAGCAGTGTACCTCGGTCCTTCTGCCTGCTCTGCTCCCTGCTCTGGCTCTGGTGAATTCTCTCACCCTCCCGCGCTTCTGACTGTACCCAGTGCATGTATAAACGAAACAAACGAACAAACAAACAAATAAAACATGCCTCTATAAAAAAAAAAAGAAAAAAAAATTAAAAAAAAAAATGTTTTAGTTTGCTGAATACACTAGCTATTACAGGGATGGACATGTACGTGCGTTTTTTGAAATAAAGAATGAGATAAACACATTTAATGACACGGATATTGCCATAACTATTTTGAGTGGTCTTTTCCAAAGTCTTATCTTGTATAGCCTAAATTTATCACTTTATCATAAAAACATGACAAGTTTTAAAGGTGGGAATCACATTAGTTCTTATAAAGACTGAAGCATAGATGTGGACCTGATAGGAGTTTTGAATTGGCATAAGGGTCTCCCCTTTGCCTACCACTTGCAGACTTTCTCCCCACTCATTGGAGACACTGATGACATCTTACTGCATGTATTTAATTAAATTAATTAATCAATTTATTTTTTGTGGGACCCTCACCGGCGGCTGGGGAACAAACTGGTGCTGCAGAGGCTGCGGGCAGCCTCGCAGCCCAGCGCTCAACCGCTGCGCCACCAGGGGAGGCCCTGCATGTATTTTAAACCACATTCAAAATCACAAAATTAGGAAAAAAATTTCTAGAGCTGAATGCAACCAGCGAATAGATTAGCAATCAACTTGCCTTTATTTCCTAACTTTTACCAGCAAGCAATGACTGTTAGAGATGCCAAAGAGAGCACTAGAAGTCTGGGCCTACGTTCCAGAACCCAGCATTATACGATGACTTCTATGTCAACCTATGACTGTGATTTGGGGCTAACTCAACATAAAGGGAAAGGAATTCAGTGAGTACAGTACTAAACCAAACATTTCGCAAACTTTGCAATGACAGTGCTTGCTCCAGAATCAGTCTGCTTTCCCCACTGGACCATTCTACATTCCACAACACAGGTGTAGTTCAACCAGATATGCTAGTTCTGTGACAGAATGAGTAAGCTCTACTGAACCAGTTATATAGCTGACTCAGAGTCATCAAAATGTCTCACTTTCATCCTCTTCTGGGACATTATAAATGGACCTAACTTTATTCTTTGATTCATCCCCAACGACCCAGATTATCATTCTCCTACTATCCCTTTCCACTTCTTCCAGTCACAGCTTCCTACCTCAGAGAGAAGACAGATGTTACCAGACATGAATACCCTAACTTCTGTCCTATCCATTCCACAAAATGTCTAGCTTTACCATTTCTTACTGTCTTCTCCCATGTCTTGGAGAAATGGGTGTTCCTGCATCTTTCTAGGCAAGCCCCTCAACTGGCAGTGGGTCTCATCCCTTCTCAGATTCTATAGAAATCAATTGCCCTATCGATTTAATCAATTCTGCCCCCCCTTTCCTTATCTCAGCTTATAAAGATGCTTAAGTTTTTCATGTGTATGTGTTCCATTTCTAGTAGAAATAGTCCAAGAGCACAGGCTATACGCATACATCCCACTTGTCTCCCAACCATTCCTCAACCACTGCAGTGCACGGAGGCCTCCTTTCTCTGCACATTTCTGCTAAAATGCTCTTGCTAAGATATTAACCAATGATCACCTACATGCCAAAGTTAGTGGTCACTTTTTAGCCCTTATTTCTGCAATACGGGATACCATGAAGCTTCACTCTTCCTTTGGACCATCCTCTGGACCAACTTTCTCTTGGTTCTCTTGTCAAAATCTAGTTTCTCTTGGGTCACCCACAATGTGTGTTTTCTACTGTGCTGTCCTAGACCTTCTGTTTCATACTCAATGCCATCTCACCTACAACACAGGTTCATCTCCAAGCCTAGAAGCCTCCTAAGCTTACTGCTGCCTTGTGTCTATTTCCATAGGTCCAGCCAACTCGAGGTTCGAAAGTGCATTCATGATCTCTCCCTGGTCCTAACCTGCTGTTTTACCTATCTGTATTTCCCTTCTCTGTAAACAGTGTGCTTCTCAGTGTCTCCATCCAAAAGCATAATTTCATTCATCTTCCTAAGCAACCATTTTAATGGTTCCTGAACACCACATGCATGGGTTCCCTATGGGTAAATTATCTTATGTTCTAGTAAAAAAAATAAAGATTTATTTATTAACTAGCTAAGTCACAAGCTAAAAGGCACCATGCATAGGAAGGGAAAAAAGGATGACCAGTGTTAAGAAAACTGGTATTATAAATAAGCCATATTGACATAAAGGTTATTATCACCAATTCGTAAAAAGACAAAAATCTCTTTAGAATGCACAATCTGGGGCCTCCCTGGTGGCGCAGCGGTTGATCGCTGGGTTGCGAAGCTGCCTGCAGCCTCTGCAGCTGGTTCGATCCCCGGCTGCTCCCCGGCCACCGGAGGAGGGTCCCACATGGTGAGCAGACCTCTCCTGCCGCCCGCTGCTCCCCTCAGCAGTGTACTTCGGTCCTTCTGCCTGCTCTGCTCCCCGCTCTGGCTCTGGTGAATTCTCTCACCCTCCCACGCTTCTGACTGTACCCAGTGCATGTATAAACCAACCAAACAAACAAACAATAAATAAATAAATAAATAAGACATGCCTCTAGGAATAAATAAATAAATAAATAAATAAATAAATAAATAAAAAATAGAATGCACAATCTGAACATATCCCAGTTTGCTTTAATTGTGAAATAATGCATGAATCCAGTTAGGGACTTGAGATCACCCATCAGGAGGCAGGACCACGTCCTGCTCATTGCATTATCATCAAGAGAGGGGCACACGATGAGAAAGACACAGTAGATGATGAAACAACTGGTGCATGCTGACTATGGCCAGGGGACAATTTCTAAACCACTACCTCACAAAGCACACATTCAGGCACTGCAGGGGAATTCAGGAGACTGAGAACATTAACTGGAATTAATTACCAAGGGTATGTCAGTCCTTTAAAAGTCACATTAAACCCAGACAGGTTAAGAGCAGGATGAAAATGGCAGCTTTTCATCCTGTTAATACCCCTATTCTAGCGATAGGTATGGCATGTGTCTCCCCCCCAAATGCAAACACAGTGCATGCAATATCCATAAATGGATTATACTTGCACCTGTCACTCTATCAAAACAGTATTTGTTTGTACTTGATCATCCTGTACTACACATGATGTGAATTCTCTAAGGCAATCATCTTGCCTTGCTCTTTATCCTATTCCTAGCACCCATGATCTAGCTGGCTCTCTGTAAATGTTTGGCTAAATTTAAGAAAACAAACAAAACAAAATAAAAACTCACAACTATTTCAAAATACCAGGTAGCTTCCTTCTGCTCTGGATATTTTCATTTGCTCTTCAACACACACTTGGAGTGCCCACTCCATGTTAGGTACTGCAAAGCAGTCAGAGATGAATAAGCTTTATTCCCTGTTCTCAAGGCACTTGCTATTTAGTAGGGGAGACAGATGCATGAATCAATTTCTGCAGCACATCATGGGGTTGAAGATTCAGATACAGAGGGAGAAATGGGAATAATCACTGTGCACAGAAGGTCCAGAGGGTAGAGTTTCAACTGCAGACCGAAGAATGAGTGTGCCAGGCAAGGTGATGCGGCAAGGGACTTGTAAGCAGTTTGCTATAGCCAGATCTTAAAGTACAAGGGACTGGGAGATGAGACTGGAGAGGAAGGAAGGGCTAGACCATGAGAGCTCTGGGTGCTTGGATGACATGCTTGGATTTGTATTTTAGAAAGGGCACTGGAAGGGTGGCCAAGGAGGGAATAAGCTGAAAGTCAAGAACTGCTGCAGCAACCCAGGTGAGATGAATCCACCAACTATAGAAGTGAACATTTGGAGTGGAGGAGCCTAAGAAAGATTAAGGAGGTAAAAATTTCATGGAAGAGGTGGTGAAAGAGGAGCTCAGAAGTGTTAAGTGAATAACTGGTAACCTCATGAACTGGGTGGCCAAGAATAAAAGAGGAAGAGCATTTTGGGAAGAGAAGGCAGGAAGTCTGATTTCGAACAAGCCAATATCAAGCTGCTTATATAATACCCTGGCAAGCCAATTGTAAAAAAGGATTGGGAATTCAGAGGGGAACCAAGGCTAAAGATAAAAATTTGAAAATCATCAGAACATGGTGACACATATGTAGTTCCAAAGCCAAATATACAGTGAGGATTCAAATGTAAAATCAGAGACAATTTTATCTGACACTAACATGAAACCCACTGTATATCAGTTAGATCAGTGACCTACTGAACAATTTTTCCCAATGGGACATTTGGCAATGTCTGGAGATATTTTTGTCTGCCACAATTAAGAGGTGGGAAGATGGAATGCTGCTACTGGTATCTAGTGGGGAGAAGCCGGGGATGCTGCTAAACCTCCTACAATGCAGAGGACAGCCCCCACACCAAACCACTGGCTCCAAATAGTGATGCGATTGAGAAATGCTGTTGCACAAAGGAAGTTCTCAGTAACAACAGCTGGGTGATGTGCTGAATCCCAGGTCCTTAGGAGCTGCCCTGTACAGCACACACATGAAATACAATGTTGTGGAGAATGAGCTTGGCTTTCCTTTCAGAAACTCTTTTTACGTACTGGAAAGACTAACGAAGAAAAATTTCTAAAAGAACATTATTCTGAAAAGGCTCAATATTAATCTCAAGCCACAAAAACCCCATGATTTTTTTTTTTGAAAGATTTATTTATTTATGCATACAAGAGCTGGGGTACAGGCCAGAGGTGTGGGGGGGTAAGAGGATCTACCAAAGATGGAGTGGGGAACAGAACAGGTAGACTGAATGAAATACACTGCTGAGGGGAGCAGCGGGCAAGACAGGAGAGGTCTGCTGTGCCATATGGGTTGCTCCCTGGCCGGCTGGGGATCGAACTCATACTGCAGAGGCTGCGGATTGCTTCATAGTGGGGTGCTTAACCCCTTGCACCACCAGGGAGGCCCCAAACCCCCATGATTTATGGGTAATACTTTTCAAATAACTTATAAATGTATATGCCTTCTTCTGGGAATTGATCGTAAGAAAATAGCCTAAAGATTGTAAAAATTATATGCAAGATATTTACTATAACTCTACAACTCACTATATATGGCAAGTTTTCCCTGTTACCAAAACAAGGCAGACATCACAAGAAAACTGTAAATCAAAATACTGTATGAACACAGACATAAATCCACAACAAAATGCTAGTGAACCAAATTCAGAAACATATAAAAAGTATTACATACCATGAGCAACTAGGATTCATATAAGGCTGGTTCAACACACTAAAACCAATCAATGTAATATACCATATTAATAGAATGGGAAAAAACTAAACCAAGTAAACTAACTCCACCATTTTTGTCTCAATAGATACAGAAAAAACATTCAACAAAATCCAATATCCTGTCATGACCCAAAAATTCAGAAGGAAAAAAAAAAGGAATGGACTGTAACTCTCACCTTGATTTTTGTCATCTACAAAAATCCCAGCGCTAACATCATAAAGGTGAAAGATTATAAATGTTTCCCCCAAGATCAAGAACACAAGGATGTCTTCTACTTAACACTGTACTGAAAGTTCTAGTCAGGGACAATTGGACAAGAAAAATATAAGGCATTCAAACAGAAAAGGAAAACTGTTTCTATTTGCAAATGATGTGATCTTAAATATAAAAAAATCCCAATGAATCCACAAAAAAGCTATTAGAGCTAATAAATGAGTTCAGCCAGGCTGCAGGATACAAGCTCAAGATACAAAAAATAAGTTGTAAACCTATATATACAATGAACACTCTGAAAACTAAAAAAGTAGCATCAAAAGAACCAAATATTTAGGGCTAAATTTAATAAAATAATAATGTGTACATTGAAACTATAAAACAGTATTGAATAAAGTTAAAGAGGACCTAAATAAATGGACACCCATCTATGATATGGAATGGGAGACTTAAGACTGCCTCCACACTGATCTATGGATTTGATAAAACTCCTACCAAAATTTCAAAAGCCTTCCCACTACCCCTGCCCCCCCCCCCATGAATTTCAAGTCCTGAAATTCACATGGAAATGCAAGGACTCAGAACAGTAAAAATACTTTTGAAAAGGAACAAGTTGGAGGACTCACACTACCCAAATTCAAAACTTACTACAAAGCTACTGTTATCAAGACACTGCAGTACTGGCACAAGGATAGAATGAAGATCAGTTGAGAGTAATTGAGAGTCTAGAATAAACCCTTGGTATAACTCAGGGGAAGACAACTTGATTGCAGAGAAAACACACACACATGCGCGTGCACACACACACACCCATCCCCCTACCCCCCAGCTGACTTTTGACAATGATTCCAAGACAAATGAGTAGGGTGAAAACAGTCTTTTCCACTGCTGAGAGAATTGGGTATTTACCTGTACAAGAATAAATTTGGATACCTATTTTATGTACAAAAATGAACACAAGTGGATCCAAGATCTCGAATTGCTAATTCTTAGAAGAAAACAATGATGTAAATCACCATGATCATAGATGGCTTCTTAGACATGACCTGAAACAAGAAAAAGTAGATATACTGAACTTCATCAAACTTAAAAATTTCTGTGCATCAAAGGGCACTATTAAAAAGTGAAACGATAGGGCCTCCCCGGTGGCGCAGCGGTTGAGCGCTGGGTTGCGAAGCTGCCCGCGGCCTCTGCAGCGCTGGTTCGATCCCAGGCTGCTCCCCGGCCACCAGAGGAGGGTCCCACATGGTGCGCAGACCTCTCCTGCCACCCGCTGCTCCCCTCAGCAGTGTACTTCAGTCCTTCTGCCTGCTCTGCTCCCCGCTCTGGCTCTGGTGAATTCTCTCACCCTCCCGCGCTTCTGACTGTACCCAGTGCATGTATAAACAAAACAAACAAACAAACAAATATAATAAATAAATAAATAAAAAAAAACATGCCTCTTAAAAAAAAAAAAAAGTGAAATGATAACCACAGCATGGCAGGAAATATTTTAAAATCACGTGTCTGCAAAGTATGTAGTCTAGATTGTACAAATTATTTAATAAAAACCCAATTTAAAAATAAGCCAAAAACCTGACATTTCTTCAAAAATATATACAAATGGCCACTTAGAATTTGAAAAGATACTCAACATCATTTGTCATTAGGTACAAGCAAATCAAAACCACAATCAGATACCACTGTATACCTATTAGCATGGTAATATAAAAAAGATGGATAATAACAACTACTGGTGAGGATGTGGAGAAAGTGGGAGTCATACATTGCTGGTGGGAATGAAAATGCTGCAGCCACTTTGGAAAACAGTTTGGCAGTTCCTCAAAAGGTTCAACTGGAGGAGCCTCCCTGGTGGCGCAAGGGGTTAAGCACCACACTATGAAGCAATCCACAGCCTCTGCAGCATGAGTTCCATCCCTGGCCAGCCAGGGAGCAACCCACATGGCACAGCAGACCTCTCTTGACTTGCCCGCTGCTCCCTTCAGCAGTGTGTTTCAGTTAGTCTGCCTGTTCTGTTCCCCACTCTGTCTCTGGTGAATCCTTTCACCTCCTGCATCTCTGGCCTGTACCCCAGCTCTTGTATACATAAATAATTCTTAAAAAAAAAAAAAAAAAAGGTTCAACTGGAGTTATCACATGACCCAGCAATTCCACTCCTAGGTATGTACCCAGCAGAAACAAAAACATATGGCCATATAAAAATTTGGACAGTAATGTTCTTGGCAGCATTATTCATAATTGCCTCCAAATGGTAACAACCCAAATTTCCATCAACTAATGAATGGATAAACATGATGTGGCTCATTCACACAACAGAATGTTGCATGGATGAACCTTGAAAACATGTACTAAGACAAGAATGACAGACATAAAAGGTCACATATTCTGAGTCAAAGTGTTAGGGGGAAAAGGATGTCCTATAGCTAATTGCAACCCGTTCAGTATTGGGGCTGCCCTATAACAAAAGTACATGACATCTCCAGAACAGACAAACCAATAAAGGTGGGGAGGGGGAGTGGGTTCCAGGGACTGGAAGTAGAGGTAGAAAATGGGGAGTAACTATTGCTGCAGAGGTTTCTTCCTATTTCTTAAGCTGCTTGAAAGCCAATTTTTCTGTTATGAGTAATAATTTTTTCAAGTTATTCCAAATAATTTGATAAAGGCTCTGACTAAACTATTCTATATTTTCAGAAATGAAAATGACTGTTACTTCCTTTTATTAACTAGGTGGTAGTATGGCAAAATTTTTGTAGGAATTTTAATGATTTACGACCTTCCATGTAATTATGTTTTCTTAGGCAACATTCCACCAAATCATTAGCTTTTCAATAACCATAGTACCATATAAAATACTTTAGTGTGACAGTTTTATTTGTTTTAAAACCAGAGTCAGATTGAATGTGACTTATTTAAAGTAAAACTTACGCTTTTTGCATTTGTAAAATGCCAATATAATGGTGTCCTATTTCCTTTTTACTTGGTGAAAGGTAAATTTACAGATGAAAGGATGAAACAATGTTTCAGTTAGTTAAACAAGTCTTTTTATTTAAAGCTTCATTGAATAGAATTTGTATTTAATCAGAATTATTAGTAAGGTCCTTTCTTGGAGCTAAGCTAAAAGAAGCTAAGTGGACTTGATAGATCTTTAGATTTTATTTATTTTTTAAAGATTTATTTATTTATGCAAACAAGAACTGGGATACAGACCAGGGGCGTGGGGTGGGGGGTGGTGAGAGGATTCACTAGAGACAGAGTGGGGAACAGAACAGGCAGACCGACTGAAATATATTGCTGAGGGGAGCAGCTGGTGGGTGAGATAGGAAAGGTCTGCTGTACCATGTGGGCAGTTCCCTGTCTGACCTGGGATCTCATGCTGCAGATAGCTTATAGTGCTGTGCTTAACCCCTTGCACCACCAGGGAGGCCCCATCTTTTGGTTTTAGTTTTCTAATGTGTACCCCCAAACTAGGTACAACACATTAATATGTAATTCTTTGAAATCCATCTCTTTTAAAAAAAAGGGGGAGGCAGGAGGAAGCTTTTCATTTTGAGGTTTAACATAGCAAGCCAGTAAAGTTTTACTAAATAGTAATTTTGGATTCTGAGTCATTTTAAGATGACAATGGAAAATCAAAGTGAATTCAGGAAAACCAATTTTGTAACCTCTAATTCATCATCTGTCTACTGCTTGTCCATCCTTTCTTATTCCACTTTCTTACACCGCAGGTGGCCACCTTTCCTGTTCTGGATACACACTGAGCTGACAGTGATCTCAGAAAAGGCAACTTGGAATTTGCTCTTACAATATCTAATACCAAGAGCTTATGAAAACTTTCAAATTTTATTCCTATCAATCTTTTTTCTATTTTGGTAGGTAGCAATGCATACTGCTAAAGTTTTGCTGTGAAAAGGCACTTCAATAGTGACAAATTCTGAAAATACAGCCTTTATAGACTTTCTTCTGTTTTCCAAAACTGCTAATATTTCCTCTAGATAAGAGTGGTGTGGGCAGACCCACTGTAGCTCTCTCTGTAGCTAGTTCTGCCTGTGATGTAACATGTTGATCATCTAGAGGGGTTTGCCATCTTGTCCTTAGCTTCTCTAGTCCTTGCTATTAATTGCTTTGAGGTGACCCCATTTCATGTTTACAATTTCCTTGAGGTTTTAAAGGTTAAACTCTGTTGGCTAAAACCTTAGCTTGTCGATAACCCTTAAATCAGTGCCTTCCTGAATAGTTTTTCAGGTGCTACTTTAAATCTGGGATGCTGTAGTGGCCCACCCACTTTTGGATCTCATTCATCTAAAATTTGCTTTGCCTCATAGTTTGGCAAATTTCTGCATAAGAATGGGGCCTTTCTCTTCCCCCAAGACACCATTTGCAGAGGGGCTGGACTGAAAAAAATCCCTTCCCCTCCCTACAGGGGACCTGGAGGCTCTGGGGTGGAATGGGAGCTCACTGGGCCTTGGCAGGTTGCTGGCAACTTCCCTTCTCGGCTTCTGCATGCTGGCCAGAGGATGGTGGTAGCTTGCACTCGATGGGCCCTGGAGCTGGGGGGGCAGGGGGGGTGTCAGTTCATCCTCCTGTCAGGGCTGTAATTCTGGCTGGGGAAGAAGTCATCTTGTCCCACTTAAACCCTAAATTGGGCAGCAGAGCCACAGGGCCACATATCCTCTCCTGCATGTGGTTGTGTTACAAGGCAACCCCAATGTGAAATGGACTGGCCTGACTGTGGGCCCTCACCTGCACACTTAAAAGGTACTTATTACAAGACTCAACTGCAGGCACACACAAAATGGGTAATAAAGGGTTTATTTACAAAAAAGGAAAATGAAGAAATGAATAACTCAGGGAGAAAGAAAGATAAATTGGTGAATGTGTCCTACCAGTTCTGCTGAGCTGGAACCCCAATAGCGTGCTGAAAGCCAGCGAAAAATCAAGGACCCCCAAGGCCCACATGTCTAGTTATATACCAGACCTGGCTGCTAAACTCCACCCTCAGTTCCCAGCAATCCTCCCTTCAGTGGTGATGACATTATGGGATTTGTAGTCCTTGGTGTCTTGGATCTCTTTGGTCTGGGGTGGGGGTCCATAAAACCTATTTGTGGAGTTTGTTCAGGACATCTTTTCCCCCAAAAAACTGGAGGCAAACAATTCTGGGAGGTGCCAAGGCAGCACTGGGGCCAGAGTTTCTTTCCGGAGTTATGAAAAATGTTCCGGAATTACTGGTGATGGATGCATAACCTGGTGATTACACTAAACAGCTCACTGAATTAGTCACATAAAAAAGTTTTGAGTATATTATATTTCAAAGCCAAAAAAGACTTACTACAGTAATAATATAATATTTAACATGTGAAACATACTAAATATCCAACAACCGGGGAATTAAGATTATAGACACCTGGATTGAGAAGTGGAAAATGCTACTGTCATGTTTGTAAAGTCGAACACAAAAGGGCTCACCAACTCAGAGTTAGTATTTTTAATTCTATTTTACAAATAAGGAAACCGAGGCTAAGAGGACTAAATATGGTATCCAGAAAGACAGTGTGGAGGAAAAGGGATTACACCCTGCTGGTCTGAGTTACCTACAGGGCACCACCTCAACTACATCTTCCATTGTTATTTAATAATAGAGTTGGGTGGCTTTGGAATTTTGTTTGTTTCCTTCAGGAAGTTGCTGCCTCAATTTTCTTCTTGCTGCTTGATTACAAGACAATGTCTGTTAACCACTCCATCCCCACTAAGGAGAGGAAGGAGATCATGGTTTCTGAGGTCAACTGGGGAGGCGACTGAGGCTTCACTACAGTGTCAGAAGTGGTTTTCCTATCATACGACTTCGGTGTGGAGGTTTCCCAGGAAAGTTTGGTTCAAACCCCGGCTCCATCACTTAAAATTTGCTAATTACCCAGGGCAAGGGACGACCTCAGTTAGGCCTTCTTGCGCATTAAATGGTACTACTGAGGTCTCCCAGTAGTGGCGCAAGGGGTTGAGCACAGCACTATGAGGCAGTCCGCAGCCTCTGCAGCACAAGTTCGATCCCCGGCCGGCCAGGGAGGTGCAGCAGACCTTTCCTGTCTTGCCCGCTGCTTCCCTCAGCAGTGTATTTGAGTCATTCTTCCTGTTGTTCCCCACTCTGTCTCTGGTGAATCCTCTCAACCCCCGCACCTCTGGCCTGTACCCCAGTTCTTGTATGCATAAATAAATAGATCTTAAAAAAAATGGTACTACTACCTCACCGACTGGGTGTACAGAAAACTTAGCTACCGCTTACCAAGCACTTCTCGCAGTGCCTGACAGTCAGCAAGCGCTCAATGTGCGTCGGCTGTTCTGCTAACCTGTCTGGAAAAGTCTAGGACAACCTCCACTTTCGGGGAAACCGCCGCCGCGGTCCACTGGCAGGTGCTATGGCTCTCACTGCTTCGGGAGGACACTGAGCCGCGAGGCTCGGGGATCGCCACCCCCACGTTTACTGTGCAGATCCACCTTCCACAGGTCAAGCCCGCCTCCACGCCCCACTAATCCTGCACCCCGGCGCTCGCCAGGGCCGGCCACGGCCCGGATCCCCGCCCCGGCCCGGCCGAGCCGGCATTCCACGTGCTCGGCTCCTCCCCGCCCCTCCGGCCTTCCCCCTGCGCCCCTACCCCACCGCGAGCTCTGGGAGGGGGAGCAGCAGCAGACCCCGGACCGGTGCCCAAGGGCACCCCGGCCTGCACAGACTCACCAGATTAGAGGGCCCCTCCCGTCCCCCCGCTCCGGCCGGGCAGTGGCAGGAGTCGGGCGAAACGTGGAAGGACGCGGAAAGACCGGAGGAGCGCCCGCCAGTTAGTGGCGTCTGTCCTGGTGTTGTCGCAGCGGATAGGGCAGCAGCGGCCTCCTCTTCCTTGTCATTGGACGCGGCTTCCGACTATCTACGTCATAGGGTGGATTTTACCAGGTGGGCGGGGATTAGGAGTTCAGCCCGCCCAGGCTTGGCGAGGAGGTTTAGCGTCGCCAGGCGTGTCAGGGCCGGACGCGCTGGGGGGCGGGGCCGGCTTTGGGGGGCGGGGCCGCACTGGGGGCGTGGCCTCACTGGGGGCGGTGCCGGCGCTGGGGGCGATGCCGCGCTGGGGGCGGTGCCGGCGCTGGGGGGCGGTGCCTCGCTGGGGGCGGTGCCGGCGCTGGGGGGGCGGTGCCGGCGCTAGGGGCGGGACCTGCTCAGGGGGCGGGACCGGCGCTGGGGGCGGGGCCAGAGCCCGCTCCCAGACCCCGGGAACACCTTGGCGGTGTCCTAGGTACCCCTCTCCGGAGTCAGTTACCTCGCCGCCTGCAGCCTTTTAATCCTTAGTCCTCTCCTCGCTCCGGATACTATCTTCACAACTGAGACGTAGGAAGGAGGAAAGATTGTGTTGTGGGGAGGGCAAAGGAAGCTCTGAGATGAAGGTGAGGAAAAAGAACAGGTGGTTAATAAGTGGTGGAGACCTCAGGTAGCTGAGACTGCCGAGCTGGGTTTGCTTGGCTCCTAGATGCAGAGGGGCGTGCCCCGCCTTGGGAGCTGGAGAACTCGGCTAAGTCTAGTTCTTTTCCTATTTGGTGTGTGACCGATCTAAGGCAGGTCTCTTTTTTTATTTCTTCTGTTGAAACAAATTGATGTAATGTTCTATCTCTCCAGAGCAAAGTTTGTTCAGACAACCAACATTTCCGTAATGTTTTCTGTGAGCTGTACCTGTTCCAGGTATCAACTGATAGCCACCAGTTTCTTCTAAAAGCAAAATGGAAACCTGTGATGGGCAGTTGGACAGAAGCAGACGGTTTTGTGAGGAGAGCTGGGTTTGGCTGGATGAGTCTTGGATATTGCTATTGGCAGGCCCCTTTAGCTCAGGCCCCTGTAAGTGGCTGGGCCCTTTAGAAAATGGGTTGTAGTGTCATACTCATGTGTTAAAGCATTTCAGTCAGTACTGAAGTAGAATTTCCGGTCTTGAGTGTACAAACATGTGCAGGATGTGGCATTGGGAGAGGCAGTGATTGGCGTAAGAGACCTTAGAGGTCAGAATTAAAGATAGCTTCATGAAGCTTGAGCCTGGAAGAGAGGGCAGAGAGAGAAATTCTAAGCTCAGCAACCTGACTGGTAACCTGTTCAAGGTTGCATGGGAGAGGAATCTCAGAAGCCAAACTGACAAGGTAGCTCAGATCAAATGTCAAGGAAAGAGGCAGGCAAAGGTACTGAAGGTTTGAGAGTTGTAGTGACTGGGCTAGAGCCATGCTGTGGAACAGTCCTGTGGGCAGCACTGCAGAGAGGAGCGGAGAGGAAGATTGTGGAGGTCAGGCGGCAGATTGGCAGGAGCTTATTGCAGCAACAGTCCCTGTGAAAGTTAGTCAGGGCTGAGCCAGAAATGATGGCAGCTGAGATGGAAGGGGGCCAAGGTGGGAGACACATTTCAGAGGAGGGAGAATCTGCTGAATTTGATGAACTGTGGGAAGAGTCTGATGGGTTCTAAACCTAAGAGCTGGGGTCACTGGAGGAAGTTGGAAGGAGTTGGCTTGGGGCTTGCTGAGTGAATGAAAGGCAACTAGCCAGCCCAAGGGCTCTATTGAATATCTACTGACCTGCAGCTGACAAATGGAGAAGAAAGATTAAACAGTCTTTGCAAATCAACACATTAAGGACACTTGGCCTGGGGTAAGTCATTTGGCATCTCTGAAACCCTGTTTCCTCATAGTTACCTATGAGGATAGTGATAAGATGGTTATGAGGAGTAAAGGCACCCTAGAGCCCCTCACTGCTTGGTCTGCAGCTCTATTTAATTGAGAGATTGGCTCTGTTTTGAGCTTGGCTTGGTAGCTAGATGGTGCATAGTACTATCAAAAGTAAAAGTAATTTCTTTTAGTCATTTCATTTGCAGAAAATGAAGCCAGAGTAAATACAAGTTTTTCTTTGAAATGGCATGACTACGTTAAAAAAACTCCAATACTTTCATTGTCCTTGTTAGTGCTACATATTTTCTAAACCTGGTTTAAATATTTATTCTGTTAATTACAATTACTCTGTGTGGCAATTACTGTTAATTCCACCACTTTATGGATGAATTGAGTCATAGAGAGGTTAAGTAACTTGCTCAAGGTCATGTAGATGGTGAATGACAAAGAGAGGATTTGAACCCAGTTCCAGAATTTGTACTCTCAAGCCCCAAATTCATGAAAATTAAAAGACTAATCCAAGTTAGTATAAAACATCTGCAACTCATATCACAGAAAAGTTTTTCTAATGTATTAAGTACTCCAACGAATAAACTCAATAGGAAAATAAGCAGTGGCTATACCAACTATACAGAAAAGAAAATAAATGTGAAATGATACTCAACCTCATTCAATATAAGGAAAATGTAGTTTAAAACTCCTCTAACACATTGTTTTCATCACCAGATAGAAAAAAATTCAGAAGTTTGTTAACAATACTCAGTGAGAGTTTCATATAATTTCTAAGGGCAATGATACTATGCACTTAAAAAAAATGACTAGGCTCTTTATATAATAATATAAATTACCTCCAAGATAGATTCTTTCTGAAAAAGAGCAGCAGGGAAAGTTTTTTTGGTTTTTAAAGATTTATTTGTTTATGCATACAAGAACTGGGGTACAGGCCAGAGGTATGGGGGTGAGAGGTTTCACCAGAGTAGGGAGCACAACAGGCAGGCTGACTGAAATATACTGCTGAATGGGAGCAGCAGGTAAGACAGGAGAGGTCTGCTGCACCATGTGGGTAGCTCCCCGGCCAGGGTTCAAACTCAAGCTGCAGTGGCTGCAGAAAGCTTCATAGGTTATGTCTTAACCCCTTGCTCCACTAGGGAGGCCCCAGCCTGGAAAGTTTTATAGAGGGTGAAAAATATGTGTGTATGTCTATTTCCCTGGAGTAATACATAGGACACTGATAACATTGATTACCTCTAGGGAGGTGACTTGGGTGGTTAGGAGACAGGGATGGGATGGAGCTTTTTACCATTTACTTCATTGTATTTGCTGAATTTTGACTATGTGAATATATTGCCTATTAAAATATAAAACTTAAATGTTAGTGAAGAAAAATCAGCACATCCATAAACATACGTTGCTGTATATCTATATGCAGCAACCAACTGCAGAAAGTGCCCATTTCAAGAGATGACTTATAAATGTGTCGTGAAGGAATGAGTATCCATGTCAAATCCTGTCAAGGAGATACCAACCCAAAATATAAATACAAGAGAAATATAATCAAAATCTCTAAAATATTATTCTTAACTAATTAGCATCCTGACAAAATTAACAATAAACCTGTTTGAGGCAGAAAACTTAAGAAATTAAAAAAAAAATCATAAGTTAAGAAAACCCCCAATTACCCAAAGTGAGTACATCCCGCCATCAAATCACTGTTAATATTTGGTTTATTTCTAAGCATGTTTGTTGTAGTTATTTATATTTTTCATGAATTCAATCAACATATATTGATTGATTGGAATGTCATGCCTGTTCAAGGTGTTGGGTATTTTTTTTTAAAACAATTGTTTTTGTATCAATCACAAACCAATAGGAAAAAATCCCAACTATGGTACAGAGGACTTTCATACTGGAATAGTTTTTGCTGATATTTTCTACAAAGAGGGCATTCTCCTATGTGTCTATAATATAATCGTTGAAATCGGAAATGAACATGGACACACCACTACCATCCATTTCTCAGCCCTATTAATAGTTTTTTTTTAAAGATTTATTTATTTATGCATACAAGAGCTGGGGTACAGGCCAGAGGTGTGGGGGATGAGAGGGTTCTCCAGAGACAGAGTGGGGAACAGAACAGGCAGATTAACCGAAGTACACTGCTGAGGGGAGGAGCGGGCGAGACAGGAGCGGTCTGCTGCGCCATGTGGGCAGCTCCCTCAATGGCCAGGGGATCGAACTCATGCTGTAGAGGCTGCGGACAGCTTCATAGGTTGCTTCTTAACCCCTTGTGCCACCAGGGAGGCCCCCCATTAATATCCTTTATGGCAAAAGGTTCCAGTTCAGAATCACATGTTGTGTTTAATTATGTCACTTTTTTCTTTCGATCCTCAGTCTTTAATTTTCATTGGCCCTTTTGAAGATTATAGGCTTCTTAATTTATAGAAGGTCAGTCAATTTGGGCCCTCAATGTGGGTCTTTGTATGTTTTCTCATGATTAGATTCAGACTACATCTTCAGCAGTAAAATCAGAAAAGTGACACTGCCCTCTTCTTAGTGCACCCTATCTGGTGGCATAGGATTTTGATTTGTCCCATTACGGATGACGTTAATTTTCACATCCTATTTAAGGTGATGTTGACCAGGTTTCACCCACAGGAAGTTACTCTTTTTCTTTTTTTTTTTTTTTTTAATTTTGGAATAAGTATAGACTCACAGGAAGTTGCAAAGATATGCAAAGTAGTACAAAGATATCCCTGCACCTTTCATGTACCTTTCTCAGTGGTAACATCTTATATAACCATAGTATGATATTGCTCCTTTTCTTGTAATTTGCTTAGTAATTTGTGAGTTTATGTAAATATCCTATTATTTATCGAACATTCAATTTATTAATTTATTCATGGACTCACTCTTTCCTGTGTTACTCAATAGGTTAAGTGCATTCTCTTTATTACTTACTTTAACTCTCAACTAGTTCCAGTTTGGCTAGTGGAAGTGTCTTCAAGCTGAATTCTAGGTGTATTTGACATGTATTTGTCATTCTTTGATCATTTCCTTCCTTTTTGTCAAAAGACACTTTAGGCTTAAACTTTACCTGCTCTAACCCTGGAATGAGTTCATTCTCTAAGAAGTCCTAGTCCCATTTAGTGGAGATTGTTATTTAGACAATCTGAGTGCTAAGTGTACTCATTGCTATTAGGGTGTCTCTATTCTAGGACATGCTCAGTGGTCATAGTTGGGAATATACATTTATATACTCCCATATACAACACATACACACACACTAATAATATGCACATCTACAACTCTATTAAGGTACATGTCTATCCGTCTATTGTCCATCATCTGTCTACCTATATCTAGCTATCTGTCTATCTATCCATCCATCCATCCATCCATCCATCCACCCACTCACCCCCCAACCTCCCATTCACGAGTTCACATGAACACCTCTAGTTCCAGTTTATCACCACAGGGCACATTCCAATTTTCTCCCATTCCATATGTGCATCTCCTTTCTCTTAACAGTGGTGCTCCCATTATCTTGAATGTTTTATTTGATCAACCTCTCTGTGTGTGGCCATCTCCTTCCTCTGCCACCATCCCTACCCCAGTGCAGATGCCCTCCTAACTCCACACAGGCTCTGAGAACTGGTGCCAGGGCATTCATTCTACCCCACACCAAAAGGAATGTCTTCTTTGCCCCTCTTGCAAACAATGGTCCGTGTGAGGATATAGTTTTGACAAGACAAAACCTGCTTTCAAGGAGGTTACATTTTAATAACAGGAGAGGGCGAGGGGAAATAAAAATAAAACATCAGGTAATGGTAAAAGCAATGAAAAAAATACACAGGATAGCATGATAAGAAGTGATAGGGTGGGCCTCCCCAGTGGCGCAGCGGTTGAGCGCTGGGTTGTGAAGCTGCCCGCAGCCTCTGCAGCACCGGTTCGATCCCCGGCTGCTCCCCGGCCACCGGAGGAGGATCCCACATGGCGCGCAGACCTCTCCTGCCGCCCGCTGCTCCCCTCAGCAGTGTACTTCGGTCCTTCTGCCTGCTCTGCTCCCCGCTCTGGCTCTGGTGAATTCTCTCACCCTCCCGCGCTTCTGACTGTACCCAGTGCATGTATAAACAAAGAAAGAAAGAAAGAAAGAAAACATGCCTCTATAAAAAAAAAAAAAAAAAAGAAGTGATAGGGTGATGCTTTTGATTGGTAATGTGTTGCTGATTGTTCTCTCTCTTTATAGCCCACTCTATTATCCTTTGCTTTGTTCTGTGCATATCTAGACAAGGCATTACTTTGGCTTCTGTGCTGCCTGCCTTCTGATTGAGTTTGTTGACCAAAATAAGCAGCAATCAAGCATTTATTTAGGATTAAAGAATTGCAATTCAGGGTACACAATTTTAGGTAGAAACTGAACATGTGCTTTGAGAAGGGGTAACTGTCGGGGGGTGTCTATGAGAAGAAAAGAGAAAATGAGGAAAGTGGTTAAAGAAAAGAGTTAATTCATGTTAACAAGCTTAAGCTATTCTTGGCTACACAAAATTGGTTACTGATTCTGTCCTCTGGCAAAAGTCCATCATCATCAGTCTTTGTGATTAGGGTGTCTGTTCTCCTGCTGTGTTTCTCAAACAACAGTTCAGTTTGTGAAACAATTGCTGTTTGGCCCAGTTCAAAGGGCTTTTGGCCCAGTACAAACAGAAAATAAGCAGTTTTTCCTCCATGACAACTCTGACCCTATTTTAAAATGGCTCCACTTATGTCTGTTTTTCACAAGCTCAACCAATAGCAGATAGTTGGGTGAGAGGAGAGAGAAATCCTTTCCTGCTTTGGGATGTATTTTCTGGGAGTGGCCACTCCTCTGACTCCAGCTCTCACCGGCTCTGGAAATTCTATTTCCTCCCCTCATCCTTTCAAGCCTCCTGGGGATAATTGCTTCCCACTGTTGCTAGTTCCTGGGTGCTCCCATGGCCTTTCCCCCCTTTATCCTGCTTACACCTTTGTTAAGTTTCTTCATTAAAGTCTCTTGAACAATCTGAGCTGGATTCTATTACACAAAAGGGTTCTTTTTGTTTAAACAATTATTATGAACCATTTTTATTCTGGCCAAACATATTCTTAAACAATATGATTTAAAAAAAAAAAAACCCTCAATCTGATCAGTTAAGAAAATGAAAACATTAGCTGGGTTTGTCTTTCTGGAGTTGCGTGCTAATGATCCCCTTTTTGATCTTCCTCTGACCTGGGGGCTAAGTATCTTGAGGTATGTTTTAAAGGGGGTCATATGTACCCCTTCAGCCCCAGGCATCCAGATGATCCAACTAATGCCATTTTGGGCTTCTTAATCACACAGAACTATGTTTATTTTCATCAGGCTTACTCCTTAGCTGAGTCTTTCTCCAAAACCCACCCTAGGGATGGAGGGCCTCAGTCATTATGGGTCAGTGGGACTCTTGTGGACTAATGGAACTGTAGGGATTTGCTTTTTCTACCTTCTTTTATTTCCATGTCTATGTGGTACCAACCACTGTGTGTCATGTGCAGGATTTTTCAAATGATTTCTTCAACATTTCCTCCCCATTTGCAAGCCTGGCGTCTTCCAAGGATTGCCTAGGTTGGAGAGTGAGAAGAGGCTTACAGGAAGAGTACCCTGCCATGGCTTCTGTGAGCATCATTCATGTGCTCAGCAAGATAGAAGAACATGAAAAGGATGTGTGTTGTTTCTTGTGATTTGCCTTATCAGTGTCAACAGCTTCATAAACATATAAGCTATAAATGCAGAGAAGGGGGAAAAATCCTGCAGAATAAGAGCAACAAAAAAATTGAGGCAATGTAATTGTTTCAAATATTGCTGCCTCCTTGATTTCTTCCACATTAGAATCTCTGTTTAATGCTGATAGCAGGATTGCGTTTAGGGAACTTGAGGAAGGGAGAGGAATTCCACTTCAGTTTAGCCACAGGAATCTAGAGGAGGACCTGAAGGAGAACTGAATTCATCAAAAAGCTCCAGGTGCTCGTGCCTAGGGATGCTTTTTAAAAATGTGATGGGTATATTGTTTCTGACCCCAGGAGAGGACATAATGGACTAGGATAAGTTTTCTTTTGTATTTTCTGGAATCACATATGTAGAGAATAAGGTAAAGTAAGGGGTCCCAGAATAATGACCCCTCTCCAGCTCTGAGATGAATCAACACTGAAAGCTACATGCTTTCAAAATATTAATTTCTTATTGTGTCCCAAACTTGACTACTGTTGGGGCACAAAGGCAATCATTCCATATACCTCGAGGTCCTTATAGGCTGGCAAATTATCAAGAAGTATCAGATACATTGATAAGAGAGAAAAACCAGAAATTTAATAACATGTGTATCTCCTGAGACCCAGCAGCACTGAGTAGCTCTCTCATGTGACTTTAGATGCTAAATAGCTTAGCTAAGACAGAGGATGTTGGGGGGAGACAGGGGAAGTTCTATTCGGGATTTTTTTTTGGGAAAAGGCACATTAGACAAAGGCAAGCAGATTCAAGTTCAGCCTTTTCTTTTGAAAGGAGATAAGGTCGTCCCCTGAGGTGCCCTTACAGAGAGAAGTTTACAGATAAATATCAAAAGGAAACTGCAGTCAGAGCCCTTCCCTGAAATCAAGCTTTTGCCAAAAAGTTATATTTTGGGTTGGCAGATTTTTGTTCCCCTGCTCTACCCAGACCTCTGTTATGCATTCAAGCAGGTAACTTGAGATATTGTGGCCTCACCTTTCCAGATCAGAAAAGCATTACCCAGTAGATAAATGAGACAACATATTTGAAGGTGTTTTGTATAATGGAAGGAAGACATTTATAAATGTCACTTGTTATTGTTAGCCTACAGGTTGAGATTATGCAATGGAGCCAGGCAGCCTGTGTTAAAATTCCTGTTCCTTAACAATTTAGCTGTGGGACCTTGAACACGTTACTTGATTGCTCTGAGCCTCTGTCTCCCCAAATGAAAAATGAGGGTTCTAAGGATGTTCACCTGAATCCTCAATGTGAGGGTTAAATTAACTTGGACCATGCAAAGCCCTTAGACCAGTTCCCAACCCACTTGAGATCTTGGTGAAACTGAACCCCAAAAGTTGCATCATAACCTTCTTCTACATAGTGGGAATCCTGGCAACTTCACTGCAGTTCTTTGAGAAAAAGCAGGGAAGGTCAAAGAGAATTGCAGAGGGAGGTTTTCTAGGCAGCTGTCTGAAGCGTGGGTGAGATTTTCCTACCTCTCCAGCAACCCGAGGCTGTGTCAGCCATGGTGGGTTTCTATTATAAAGACTTTAACCTCTTCATCTTACCGTGGACATTTAGGCAAAACAAGTTTTTCTGTCTATAAACGACTCTTTCCCCCACGCCTCTGTGAATAGTGTCTAACAGTGGCTCATTTTCTGGAACCAAATAAACATTTGTTCCCACTAGCCCCACGGCGGGGTTGCCACTACCTATCGGTTGCAGGAGCCCTTGGGGAGCCAGGCAGTGTTCTGTTTACTGCCTTGGGGGGAGCAGAGGCAGAGAGCACAGCTGGGGCTTCCCGCCCCCCCTCCCCACACACACCTCGTGCGGTGAGCAGCCCAGCCATCATTCTCAGACCGTGAAGTCAGGACATAAATTTCAAGATGAATAAAAATGGGTGAGATCAAGGATTTGAGAGCATATGATTTAGAGTCATTTTTCAGGTTTCTGAAATTCTGAATAAGTGAAGGTAACAGGGCAGTGCAATTGGAAGCACCTACTGGGGAGCGAGCTGAGCCACGACCTCTAAGGCACAAGCTCTGACTGGCCTGCTTGGAGATTGCACTCTCTGGCGGGAGCTTGCTCACTGGTGCTCAGTACACCTGCGTGGTGGGTGCTGAGGGTCCATTGAGTCAAACGGGAGGTCTTCAGAGTGAAGGGGGGACTATCGAAGCACATGTGGTGACAGGGTGTATAATGTGTCAAGATCCCTGGGTTCCTTAACTCTAAGACCCCTCCCCGGTGGTGCAGCAGATTGAGCGCTGAGCTGTGAAGCTGCCTGCAGCCTCTGCAGCTGGTTCGATCCCCGGCTGCTCCCCGGCCACTGGAGGAGGGTCCCACATGGTGCGCAGACCTCTCCTGCCGCCCGCTGCTCCTCTCAGCAGTGTACTTCGGTCCTTCTGCCTGCTCTGCTCCCCGCTCTGGCTCTGGTGAATTCTCTCACCCTCCCGCGCTTCTGACTGTACCCAGTGCGTGTATAAACAAAAACAAACAAACAAATAAATAAATTAAAAAAAAATGCCTCTATAAAAAAAATTCTTTAAAAAAAAAAAAGGAATGTTATTACTAGTAAAACCTGGGACTCCAACTCTCTGCTGACATGGTTTCAAAATCCTATAGTGTCATGGCTCCTCCCACTCTTGGGGCCAATACTAATGATAACCTTATTTCTTTTCGCTCCTTGCCTCCTAAAATTCATACAGGCTCGCATTCGGGAAATGTCTCCTACCACCTTTAACCAACTCCTTCTCCACCCATATTCTTGCATCCCTGCAGAAGACCCTCATAACCAGGCCTGAGCCACCCCCTTGATCTTCGCCCCTTTTCAGCAGGAAGTAGCCAAAGAAAGAACCGTTGCCCCTTTTCCTATCAACAAAAGGCTGGTATGAAAGGTCCATGCAGCAGGCCGGAATGCAAAAGCCTACCCGGGAGCCCACCTGGGGGGCAGGAATGCGGATACCTGCCTGGAGGACTCAGACAATGAGCCTCCCCCCTTCCCCTATGAGTCTCATCTCAGACAAAGAACCTCTACCTGCCCTACAAACTTTTCCCGCTGTTCGAGCCCAACTACCCACCTGACCTCTCCTCACCCTATAAAACCCTGCTTCCCCCTAACAACGTGCGCGGCTTCACTGACCCCCGCCTTGGGTCTGTGAGGTCCGCCTGGGGCGCAATAAGCAGGTTCCATTCCCAGCCAGGCAGGGAGAAATCCACATGGTGCGGCAGACCTCTCCTGTCTTGCCCACTGCTCCCCTCAGCAATGTTTTCGGTCCATCTGCCTGTTCTGCTCCCCACTGTCTCTGGTGAATCCTCTCACCCTCCTGTGCCTCTGGCCTGTACCCCAGCTCTTGTATATAAATAAATAAAATAAAATTATTAAAAAAAAATCTCTAAGGCCAAACCGGCCTCTGCAAACACAGACTGTACGCAGCCTGTTGGTTGGCAGAGAACACTGACTATGGGAAGGAGACTGCCGCAGAAAAAGGCTGTTCTGGGGTCTACTGAAGGCAGGCAGGGCCATCTGCCACATAGCACTTGTGGGCACTGGTTTTATTTGAGGATGCTAGAAGGGCTGAGATGTGCACATGAACGAATGTCCCAGTCATGTCTCTTTGGGCAAAGCACCAGAAGCCCAATCAGACTAGCTAACAAGCCAAGGTACAGTCTACTACAAGGATTCTGGGGCACCTTGTGGTTTCTGTGAGGAGAAGGCACTGGAATTAGAAACTGGAATGTCAGGAACCCAGGTGATTCTCTCTGGGCTACCCGAGCTGGAATCTCTGCTTCTCTCTGCTCATCTGATTTTTTTCCTTGACGCAAATCTCTGCAGCTCTGTGCCTGCTCTGATGAGCAGTGAGATGAAATAGGAAGGCTCTAACAATGTTTTAGAGATGAGTAGGTGTAACTAAAAAATATCTTAGGAAAAGATTTTTTTTTGGCCTTTGCCCAAAAAAAAAGGGGGGGGGGAGAAAAAGGAAAAAGGTAAAATTCAAAGTTCAAGCAAAATGAAGAAAGATTCAGATCCCCTTGGCAGTGATTGGCATCACTATGAGATAACAGGGACAAGATGTGCAGGCTCTGGAATTATAGTAACAGGATATTACAGAAGGGAACCAGCCCTGTCAACCCCCCTCTGAGTCAGGGTCCCTGCAGGACCCGATGGAGTCAAGACAGGGCACAGAAGGAAAGAGAGCAGATGGCCACACTCGGACCATGTCCTCACTGGTCTTCCTTTGTGCAATCCTATATTATCTAAACACAGCAACCAGGTCTGTGTGCTTGAGGGCTTTTTGATTTCTGCAGGCCTGTCCTGGTGACTCAGGTCTAGGCAACACAGGTAATACGTGAGGTATGTCCTTGCAGCCTCGCCTGTTCTTCTATTTGGCGTTGATACCTAGAGAAAGCTGGCATGGAAAAGGTGGAAAATTCCCTGGAAGAATGAATGCAAGATTTAGTCCAGAAGTCCTCAGGTGAGGAGAGTAAGGTAGCGATCCATGTAATGACCAGCCCCAGATGTTGGAACCTGAGTGAGTAAGGAGGCCTCTGGCATAGGGGAGGGGTACAGAGGGGGTCATGGTGGGCCAGCGTGGGGTGTCAGAGCTTGCACAAGGCTTCTTCATGGGGAAAGGGATATTCAGAATGTTAGCAGCACCAGTATCTGTCAATGTCGGCGGCTGGAGCCTGAGGAGGCACGGGGAGGGCCACTCAGCTGAGGGGTGTCTTGGGAGGATGTGATAGGAGACAGGTTACACTCTGGGGCAGGGTTGTGAAGATGGAGACTGGTGGGGAGGGATTGATTTGTGTTAGATAGTTCAGGCTGCCATAGCAAAATACCACAGGCTGGGTAGCTTTAAACTATAGAAATTTATTTCCTCGTTCTGGGAGGCTAGAAATCCAAGATCAAGGTGTTGGCAGGACTCTTTTCTCCTGAAGCCTCTCTCTGTGGCTTGCAGATAGCAGAGTCCCCTCCTAGTCTCTCCTCTGGGCAAGCATTCATGGTGTTTCTGTGTGTGTCTGAAATCTCTTCTTGTCAGCATCCCAGTCGGATGTGATAGGGTCCCATTTGAACTTAACCACCTCTTTAAAACCCCTCTCTTCAAATACAGTCACATTCTGAGGCACTGGGAATTAGGGCTTCAATATATGACTTGAGAAGGGAGGGCACACTTCGGTCCATAACATGACCCAGTGAATAAATATATCAGGAATGATGGGAGACTGGCTTCTCACTGTTGGAGGGTGGAGCTGTAAATATAGGGAGAGAAAAAAAACGATTGGAATTAAAGTACTAAAATGAAATCATGGCCTCCAATATAAATAGAAAAACAGGTACAGACTAAATGTGTATGTGTGTGTGTGTGCGTGTGAGTGTGTGTATTCCTTCCCTCTGGCCACTGAGAAGGTTCAGGAGCTGCAAAATAGCAACAAGTACAATATCTACTGTTCAGAATTAGTTTCTCAATACTATTTTCAGTTTTTAATTATTTTTAAGAAATGACTGATTCTAGGCTTAGTGCAGAGGAAGTCCAAGATGAATCTGGAATATCCAATTTGAAGGGACTCTATATGGTCAAATCTAGGATATTAGAGCATCAAAATTAACCATGGCAGTAAAAGATTTTTGTTGTTAATTTTTTATTGAAGTACTATTGTTTTATATTCCTGTTAGTGGTTTTTTTTTTTTTTTTTTTTTTTGGTGGGACCCTCGCTGGTGGCCAGGGAACTAACCGGTGCTGCAGAGGCTGCGGGCAGCCTTGCAGCCCAGCTCTCAACCGCTGCGCCACTAGGGTAGGCCCTGTTAGTGTTTCGACAGTATAGGTTTTCTAACATATCGTGTAAGCAGGAATCATTGAGTCTTTACTGATACAACTAATTAAATGAACAGGGAAGAAACTTCTTAAAAACAGTAGAATGCCAATGAATAAATGGAGAAAGGATGATGGAATTAGAACATCATTATTTGGGAGCCATCATAGTAATAATTAACAGAAAAAAAAAATCAATGGATGTTGAACCTAGAGGGCTAAATTTTGATGAGGTAAGGATATTTTGAAGTATCTCCTATAATACTTGTTAATTATAAAGCAGAAAAGGCTATATTGTGGAGAAACCTGGCAGTTGATAAGTGTCAATTGATAAGCGATCAAAGTTAAAATATTACCATGGTGACACAGATCTAGACTGAGTACCACCTGATAGGATATGATGAGAAAACAGCATCACATTTATGGTATTCTTGTCAAAACACATAATCGGAATCTGACTGTGAGGAAATAGCAAACAAATGCAGATGGAAGACACTTCAAAATTGTCAAGGTCAAGAAAGACAGTACAAATATGAGAAACTGTTCTAGATTAAAGGAGACTAAGGAAACATGATGAGTTAAAGCAACATGTCACCTGAATTGGATCTTCTAGTTTTCCAGAGGATATTAATGGACCAGTTGGAAAAACTTGAATG
Source organism: Talpa europaea (assembly GCF_964194135.1). Taxonomy (NCBI): domain Eukaryota; kingdom Metazoa; phylum Chordata; class Mammalia; order Eulipotyphla; family Talpidae; genus Talpa; species Talpa europaea. Next base: position 98,916,020 of record NC_140075.1, on the reverse strand, counting down.
GATATGTAGATTAGACAATAATTTTGATGTTTTTGTCTTGGTTATGTAGGAGAATGTTCTTGATGGTAAGAATCATACATTGGGCCTCGCTGGTGGTGCAGAGGTTAAAGTCTAAGCTCTTTCAAGCTATCACCAGCCTCTGCAGCATGAGTTCCATCCCCAGCCAGGGACCTACCCATAGGGCACAGCAGATCTCTCTGGCTCACTAGACCTCTCTGTCTCATGTGTGCTCCCCTCAGAGTGTATTTCAGTAGATCTGCCTGTTCTACTCCCCACTCTGTCTCTGATGAATCCTTTCCCCCTCACCCCTGACCTGTACCCCAGTTCTTGTATGCATAAATAAATAAATCTTTAAAAAAAGAATTATACATTAAAGTCTTTAAGCATCATGCTGGCAACTTGTTTCCAAGTGATTAGATCAACAAGAGAGTCTTTGTTCTTGTCTTGAATACTTTGCAGCTGAAATTATTTCTAACTTACAAAGGACTTTTTTTTTAATCTAACTAGACAAAAAGTGAAGGTAAAATAAAGATATGTTACTGGACAAACAAAATTGGGAGAGTTCACTCTTAGCAAACCCTCTAAAGGAAATTTTAAAGTATATATTTTTTTCAGGTAGAGTAAAAATGATCTCAGATGGAAGGTTAGAGATAAATGAAGAAATAAAGAGCAAAAAAAAAGGGGGGGTAAATGGGTATTCTAGAAAAACATTGAACAATCTTACATTTAAAATAAAATGTATGGGCCTCCCCTGGTGGCGCAGCAGTTGAGCGCTGGGTTGTGAGGCTGCCTGCAGCCTCTGCAGCGCCAGTTTGATCCCCAGCCACTGGCGAAGGTCCCACAAAAAAAAAAAAAAGATAATAATAATAACATATAAGTTGGAAAGTGATATGTGGAGGTAAATTTTCTAAACATTTATTGAATTTTGTGGGAGGAAGACAGATGTACTGATTATTTAGATCTTGGTCAATCAAGGGTCCATATTATAATTATACATTATATCAGCATACAATGTATATACTTCTGGTCTTTTAAGACCAGAAAATAATATAAAATTTCAAAGAGTGTAAGAAAAAAAGGATGAAAAATGTTCATTCCATCCAGAAGAAGGTAAAAAGGAGAAAAAGAACATAAAACATATGGAACAAAAAGAAAGCACATAATAATAGAACAAATTTTAATTGTAAATACTACAATTAGTATTAGTTGTATATGGACTAAGTTCCTTCAGTTAAAAGGCAAATATTATCTGACTAGATAAAACAAAACCCCATCTATCTGCTGTGTATAAGAGGCACATCTAAACCATAGGCTATAAAACTTCTTTAATTCTTGAATATGGTTTAATATTCTTCTCCATTTCTATACATCACAACACCAAGATTTCTCTGCTTAGGATCTCTCTGCTTGTGCTATAGAGAACTCAAAGTCTCTGGTTATCAACTCCTCTTATTTGTGTTTGTGGACATAAAACTTTTGAGAGTCAAAGGGAAGTAAAAATATGTTAAGCAGAAGAGTCAGGTGTGTGGTTGTGTTGAGCAACATTTTAAAGAAAAAAGCATAACTAGAAATAAAAGAGTCACTTCATAATGAGTACAGGTCAATTTATGAGGGTTATATGATACATCTACTTTTGAATGCATCTAGTAACAATGGCTTAAAATACATAAAATCAAAATTGACAGAACTACAAAGAGAAACTGGCAAATCCACAATAATGAGTTATTTGAATATATGTCTCAGTAATTGATAGGGTAAGTAGACAAAAATCAGTCAGCACATGGAAGATTTGAGCAACATGATGAACAAATTTAATTTTAAAAAAAATTTATTTATTTATGCATACAAGAACTGGGGTGTAGGCCAGAGGTGTGGGGAGGGGGTGAGAGGAAATTCACCAGAGATAGAATGGGAGCAGAACAGGTGGACTGAACGAAATACACTGCTGAGCAGAGCAGCGGGCATGACAGGAGAGGTCTGCTGAGCCGTGTGGGTTAGCTCCCTGGCCAGGGATCAAACTTGTGCTGCAGTGACTGCCAATAGCTTGATAGGGCTATCACCACCAGGAAGGGCTGAACAAATTTAATTTGATGGACATAATGTATCAATAGATACAACACTGCATCCAATAAATGCAGAATGCATATTATTTTCAAGGCCAAAAAATATTTACAAAACTTGGATATATATACTAGGATGTAAGGCAATCCTTGACAATTTTCAAAGGATTGAAATCATAGAGTGCCTGTTTTGTGACCACAATGAATTATACCAGATCAATAACATAAAGATAACTAGAAAATAAATCCCCTGTGTATGCAAATGATATTTGTCAGCTTTCATGACCCTGCAAACAAACTCTCCTTGACTTACAGCTCATTTATTCCTCCTTCATGTTAATGTTGTTCCTGCTGTAGTTCTCCTCAGAGCAATGAGACAGCTTCAGGTCTGCTTTCCATGTCTTTTTATTCTGGGATTGGGGCTGAAGGAACAGCCCTCTGTGGGACATGCCTTTCTTGTGGCAGAGGCCCTGGGGCACAAAAGGCCTAGGCAACCCACCCAATCAAATGCAAAGCTCTGTTCCAATATGCCATCCATATGCTTGACAACCCATTGGCCAAGAAAGCCACACGGTCAGATCCAAAGTAAATGGGCATGTATTACCCTACTACAGGTTAAGAAGGAGTGAATCATTGAGAAAAACAATGTATCTATGACTTACATATAGAAATATATATATATTTTTAAAGTCTTTTTTTTTTTATAGAGGCATGTTTTATTTATTTATTTATTTATTTGTTTGTTTGTTTGTTTGTTTATACATGCACTGGGTACAGTCAGAAGCGCGGGAGGGTGAGAGAATTCACCAGAGCCAGAGCGGGGAGCAGAGCAGGCAGAAGGACCGAAGTACACTGCTGAGGGGAGCAGCGGGCGGCAGGAGAGGTCTGCGTGCCATGTGGGACCCTCCTCCAGTGGCCGGGGAGCAGCCGGGGATCGAACCGGAGCTGCAGAGGCCGCGGGCAGCTTCGAAACCCAGCGCTCAACCGCTGCGCCACCGGGGAGGCCCAGAAATATATATATATTTTTAATTGAGATCCATTGGTTTATAACACTGTATGTGATTCAGAGGCACAGGATCAGACTTCCTCAGATGCATGTCACCACACCACACCCATCTCCAAGGCACCCACAGTCCTCTGCTCTAGTTCATTGTGAAATAGCCCACAGTCAAGGAAGAAATCACAATGGATATTTGATTAAAAAACTGAATTAATAATTAAAATACCCAAAATAATAAACCCTGGCTGCCACTAAAGCAACCCTTAGAGGAAACTGTATACTTAAATGCATATGTTAAAAATGAGGAAAGACTGAAATTTAATGAGATAAACATCCATTTCAAGAAGAGAGAAAAGGAACTACTCTCTAGTAACTGTGTCTTTGGAGGTTATCGGGTGACTAGGAACAAAGGTAGAAAGAATTCTATTTCATTGCATATCCTTTTTACCTTTTAAATTTCATACCATATACACTTAGAATTTATTTTTAGGGAAACACAGGAATGAGTATGACTGAAAACACATCCATTTCTTGTAAACATTTGACTTGAAGGGCCTGAAAGAAAAAAAAAAGAGTAAAAATAGACTAGTTTAAGAATGAGAAGGGAGACACAACCATAGCACAAGCAGAAAAAAAAAAAACTTTTAGAGTCTGCGACATGCAACTTTATGGCAGTAAACTTGAAGTCCTAGAGAAAACATATTATTTCCTTCAAAATTCAAACTATCAAATTTGACCCCAAAACAAATGAAAAACCAGAATAGATTACTTACCTTAGAAAAAAATCAGAAAGATAATTAGAAATCTGCCATTTCCAAAATGAACTAGGAAGGTACAAAGGTGAATTTTATTTCACCTTTATTTAAAATGTCTCCACCTATAGATTTTCCCATTTTTTTAATAAAGTCAGCATAATTTTACAACCCAAATATGACAAAGACAGCACAAAAAATAAAGTTCTAGGTCACTGTAATGGACATATATTTGCAGAAATTCTAAAAAAATTTTAACAAAAAGAATCTAGTAAAAAGAGCATAAGCCCCGTTCTCCCCTATACACACACAGAAACACAACCACCAAAATAAACAACACTCATTCCCGTATACCAGAAAAAGGAAAGGTTTGTGAAGTGATTCAATATCAAGAAAACCCATAATTTAAATAAGAGAGAAAAATCACACGATCATATCAATACATGTTAAAAATTCATTTGACAAAATCATGTCATTCCTAATAAAAACTAAGAAAACAGTAACAGAATGAAACAATTTATATGTCCAAAGTTATTTACAAGAACAGAAAATATTCTCTTATATGATGAAACACAAAAATAATTTCCATTAAAATCAGCATTATAATTTGGCTGGCAAACTGGAAACCAAGACAAAAACTATCCTTTTGTTCCTGATGATGCGGCTGCACACTTAGAGGCACTAGTTTTTTCTTAAAATAAAAAAAAGGGGGCCTCCCCGGTGGCGCAGCGGTTGAGCGCTGGGTTGCGAAGCTGCCGGCAGCCTCAGCGGCGCCGGTTCGATTCCCAACTGCTCCCCGGCCACCGGAGGAGGGTCCCACATGGTGCGCAGACCCCTCCTGCCGCCCGCTGCTCCCCTCAGCAGTGTACTTCGGTCCTTCTGCCTGCTCCGCTCCCTGCTCTGGCTCTGGTGAATTCTCTCACCCTTTGGCGCTTCTGACTGTACCCAGTGCATGTACAAACAAACAAACAAATAAATAAATTAAAAAAAAAAAAGGGACCATAATGAATAAGGTAATTTGGTAATGAAAATATATTACAGATAAGTACAAAGATAAGAAACTTCACTAAATGTGGAAATGTATTACATTTACAATAGCAACAAAAAGTAATGAGTTTTTTAGATATAAATCTAACAAGGTACAGGACCTATTAAAGAAAACTGAAAATTTTTTTTTTTTGAAAACTGAAAAATACTGTTAAAAAAACACAAAGATCTGAATAAATGCAAAGGCATACCATATTCTTGGATGTAAAGGTGATTTGGCATTTAAAATGCCAGATTTTCACAAATAATATCTACATTTAATGCAATTCCAATTAGAGTGCTCATAGGTTTTTTTTCTTAACTAGATAAAATAATCTTAAATTTTTACATAGGATAACTGAGGTACCGTAGGGGAAAAAAATCAGATATCAGAACTTACTGGTACAGGAATTGGTACTGGTATAGATTAGAGTAGAGGAACAGAGCTGAGAATCCAGAATTAGCACACAGGAAAGGTTAAACTATAAAAAGGGTTGTTCTTGAAATCAGTGGATAAAGGGTGAACCACTTTTAAATGATGCAATTTCAACTGGTTATCCTGCTAGAAGCAAGTAAGTATGGAACCCTATCTTATTCCATATACACAAATTACAGATAGAAAGAAAAGATCAATATAAAATATATAATATTTTTTATTTTATTTTTTATTTCAAATAAAAAATATTTTACAAGATCATTGAAGAGACTGCGTGTATTTTCTAAAGCTCAAGGAGATCGTTTTAGTTAAAACAGAAAACCCCAAGGATATAAAAGATAAACATATTTGACTTAAAAAATTTATATTATAAATGGTGCCATAAGCTAAGTTAGTAGGCAAATGATAGATAATATCTGAAATGTGGTGGTCAGAGTTTATAGCTATAAAATAGGTCTTACAAATTTCTTAATAAACTGACAAAACATACTAAAGAATACTACAAAAGGGCAATAGATAGAAAATTCACAGAAGAACAAGTCTAATTTTTACCAGCATTAAATAGAAGTTCAGATACCTCAGTGTTCAGGACATGCCTTTGGAGCACCTTCCAATAATCTGGAAAATGTCAGTGTTTTCTGCTGCACTGAACACGGCCAGGATGGTTGGGTTTGTCATTTGTGGACTGGATTTCAGCCCCTTCAAAGGATGCCCAAAAAGCACAATGTATGCAGTGGTCCAGTCTCAGAGAAATGCAAATTAATGTTGTTTTCTATCCATTAAACTGGCAAAAACTTTCAAAGAGTTATAATACCTGTTGCCAGCAAGGCTGTGGGGGGAAGGGTGCTTTTATTCACTGGAGTTGTAAAGCATTCCAACTTTTTGGAGGACAATCTGGCAATGTCTATTAAAATTAAAAATGCATATTCCCCTTGACCCCCAAATCCTGCTCCTAGGAATCTAGTCCATAAAAATAAAAGTGCTAATTTGTAAGGACATGTGTGAGAGAATGTTTATTGCAGCAGTGTTTGTAGCTGCCAAGAACTGGAAACATGGTGAATGGCCATTAATCAGGGAATGGCTGAAAAATTAAAATATATTACTCCATAGAATATTACATGGCCATTAAATGGAATGAATTACAGTCTTACCAGATGTCTGATATAGATTTCCACAAGATACTGGTGAGTAAGAAGAGCAAGAGGCAAAATGAGTGTAAGATGATCCCATTACTGCACAAAATAGAACCAATAAGTCTCCCGATGTATGTGGGTGTATGTGAATCTGAATCTTTGTGTGTTTGATGACAAAGGAAAATCTATATGGACACTGTCTAGGTTGTTAATGTTGGGGCAAGAGAGGAAAAGGGAAAAAGTCATGTGCAGTAAAAATAGGATTCTATGTCCCATTTATGTGAAATTTTATATACATGAGCACTTACAGGAATTGAGGGAAGCACACCTCCGTTAGGATGGTGAGATTTCAGGGACTTTTATTCTCACGACTGGCTATGTATCATTCTAATTCTTTACCTTGAAGATGTATTATTTTCTTTTTGTTTTGGAGATTTATTTATTTATGCATACAAGATCTGGGGTGTAGGCCAGAGGTGCAGGGGTGTGGGGGGAGTAAGAGGATTTACCAGAGACAGGGTGGGGAATAGAACAGGCAGATCTACTGAAATACACTGCTGAGGGGAGCAGCAGGCGAGACAGGAGAGGTCTGCTTTGTCATATGGGTCAGCTCCCGGGCTGGGATTCAAACTTGTGCTGCAGTGGCTGCAGATAGCTTCATAGTGCTGCGTTTTAATCCCTTTTGCCACCAGGGAGGTCTGAAGATGTATTATTTTCACCTCCAGGGAGAAGATAAAATTCTTTTCATGGCAAAAATAAGGAAACCGCAACAAACAAACCAACCCCAAACTGGCAATACTAATATGATTCAGGAACACACATTCTTATCTGTCATAGGCTCAAGGGGACTGAACTTGAAAAAAGGACAAGAAAGTGAACAAAATGAGTGTGTGCATCTGTGAAGTATGACCTCCATCACAAATTATGGGACATCTGGGAAAATGTTTAAAATCACCCATATATTTGGGACAGCACATATTTTTGATGGTTTCACCATGTCAGCAGAATTATTTGCTGCTTTTTGCAAACTTTTAAAAACTTTTAGTAGAAGTTCAATTATTTGCTTTTTTCTTTTTTGATGGACAAGCATAGTGGGGCTGGGGAGGCCATGAGAAGAGAAGGAACAGTGTAAGTAAAAGGTGGGGCAGCCTTTCCAACAGTTGGGGCCCTGGGCTCAGGCGCCTTCCGCATTAAACATGTCTGGTTTATTTGTGTGGGAAAGAGGCTTCCTCCCGGCTTTCTAGATGACTAACAGAAAATAGCATTGTGGGATATTGCGAACCCAGAAATGCAAATTTGTAGTTAAGAGTGAAATGTGTTTTTATGCTTTGGAATTGAGAGAAGAGTTATTTGAGCTGGGGTTTAGAGATTGGGAAACTTGTTGACCTAGATTTAAGCTGAGGCAGGTAGTTTGTATGGGTTTTCTTTTACTTGGTACTCTTTCACTAACAGAAACAAATGAACCTTTTTTTTTTTTTTTCTTAACCTGTAAAACAATCATCCCCAGAGCCAGTGTGAGGGTCTCTGAGAGGCTTACATACTTGAAAGGCCTGTACTTGGGAGTAATACCCAAGAGGTGGTGTTATTGTCACTACTATTATTATTAATCTTTATCATAGGTTGAGCTTCCCTGCTGCATTGCAAGCACTTTTTTGGAGGTGGTTGAGGGAGTGGCCTTTCATATAAAGTATTGGTGGAGCTTAAGATTCTGAGATACTGTGTGGATTACTTTGCATGTAATGCTTCTCCCGACACCATGCACTCAAGGGCACTAACATCTGCTGGATGGCAAAAATAAATCAAGGTTTCCTTAAAGTCACTTCATAATGGATGAGACATAAGGATTTTTTTTTTTAAGATTTATTTATTTATACAAGAACCAGAGTATAGGCCAGATGTGCGGGAGGTTGAGAGGATTCACCAGAGACAGAGTGGGGAACAGAACAGGCGGACTGACTGAAACACACTGCTGAGGGGAGCAGCGGGCGAGACAGGAGAGGTCTGCCACACCATGTGGGTATCTCTGATGCCGGTGGGGATTGAACCAGCACTGTAGAGGCTGTGGTCAGCTTCATAGCGCTGTACTCAACCCGCTGGGCCACCAGGGAGGCCTGAGACATAAGGATTTTATAAGATATTAAAAATACTTTTGATTTCTTCAAAGATAGGTAGTTTTCAATAAAATCAGGAGCTCCCAGGTCTCTGTTAGGGGTAGGACACATCAACAGTGTCACTTAGTGGCATGTCAGTTTCCATCAAGGCTGTCTTTTTCTAATAGTTAGCAGAAGAACCTTTTACAATATCATGTGAGGAGGATGAATTAAGGGGTTTTGCCCCTAGGTTTGGTGCTTTCTTTCACCTAGTTGTAATGCCCCACCCTTTAAATGACCTCAATAGCTCTGAGAGCAGAGTCCTTGAATGTCATTACTAACTCTTTGTACCTCCTTCACCCTCTGTCTTTGAGAGCTGGATAAGCTATTTTGACCCACCCACTGGGAGAGCACTCTGGGGCTGGAAGGCCAGGAGTCCTGAAAGAGGGCAAGAAAAGAGAAGACCTCATTCCTCTGCATTAACTGTAAGCCAGCAAAAGAAACCCCCTGCAGGGCACCCAGATTTTAAAAGCACCCCGGTGTGTAATGACAATTGTGTGAGTGCAGAGCAAATGCCGAGGACTCTGCCCCCTTCTGACCTCATTCCTTATAGTCCTTACTAAAAATAGAAAAACCAGTTCAATGTGGTGGCCAGTTGATGGCCTGAATTTTTACTCCCAGTGCTCACCTGCCCGCCTCACTTTTGGAAAAGTCGCGTAAGTTCCAGTCTGTGTTGGCATTCTCTTCTAACTTTGTCTGGGGGACAGATTGATACCCCAGCAGCACTGTATGTCCTTGTTGCAGTGAAGGCATCTGGTCTCCTTTTATTTTCTTCGACCTGGAAAGAAGATTGGGAGCAATCATTTGAGTTCTGATAGTCTATGTTCTGGGCATCTCTCTTCAGGATGTCAGAGGCATTCATTTGTGGCTTTTTGGCTAAATGAATAGTTATCAGAAGCATCAACCATCAGTAGGTATGGCTTTGGAGGCATTTTCTGGTCTGTAAAACAGCATCTCAGGCCAGTCTGCTGGATGTTCAATTTTAGGTAATTGACTACGGGGGGCCATGAATACAGCCTATAGCTATAACATGGCACACAGGAAGAAGCAGAAGTGTTGTAGATCTCATAAGCATAGAAAGCTTAGTGCACATCATACATTCACACCAAAGTTGTATAGAGCACGTCTTTCCAAATTCTTGGAGCAGGGAGAAGGCAGGTTCCAACACATTACTGGCTTCCCCAGAGATCCAGGCACTTTGATCAAAGTGGATCATCTTATGCCAGAGCTGTTCTGGTTTTTTTTGGTGGAGGGGAGTGGGTAATTCTTTTGGGCAAAATTGAAATAACCAGGGAACACCTGCTCTATATGCTGTTGAATCCACTGAACATAAATTTCTGGCAAAAAGAAACTGGACTGGCAAGCAACTTCAGGTTAGTCTGTGTGGCTAATATTTTTTATTCCCCTCCCAAGGAACAACAGATCTGATGCCAAAACAGCTTTGGCTATGAAACTGGGCATGTTTTTTCCACCTGACTCAGCATGGGTGATAAATAAATCAAGTATGTTTTAATGCTCTAACTGTCTGTGGAACCATGGGCACTTTTCTCGGAGACAAGCCATGTTCCCCACTCCCCCCAGCTTCATTGATGGCTCACCAAAGCTCAGAGAGGAAAAGACAACTTGCTTTTTTGACATCATACACATTTTGGTTGACCTAGTAGAAGAGTTTCCTTAATATTAACTAGCTGACCCAACCATAGTTCTTACCCATAGTTCTTTTAGTTCTAAGAACTTAAAGTATCTAAAAGTCCAAGCGGTAAGTTTTCCATTGCTGCATCCATTAGACAGGTAGTGTATTCATCACATGCCAATGCCTGGATCCGTGTTAATCCAGGACTGTTTGCCATGCTCCCAATGCCATTCACCATCGAACGAGCATCTTGTGAATCCCTATTCAAGGATAAATCTCCAGATGTTCAAATAGGTTTCCCCAAGATGTCTAGAACAGGCCTTCCTAAGATGTATCACCTAGGCGCGTGGATTATTTCAAGCTAAGGTTAATTGAGGCCCTGCAGTCTCAAGGGAAAGTATTATCACTCCCTTAACCACCTAGAAGAATGAAGTTTGGGGCTATTACCCAGATTTAGCATTACATCCAGAAAGAACATTTCTAGGACAGAAAACCTCTACATGGCAGGGCAACAATTAGTTATAGAGCATCCGGTCTTTGTCATGAGTCCTCCTCCTCTCTCCTTGAAGCCCTAGGTTCCTATCCCATTTTTTAAAAAATGATTTATTTATTTATGCATACAAGAACTGGGGTACAGGCCAGAGATGTGGGGGGTGAGAGGATTCACCAGAGACAGAGTGGGGAAAAGAACAGGCAGATTGACTGAAATACATTGCTGAATGGGAGCAGTGGATGAGACAGGAGAGGTCTGCTGCACCATGTGGGTAGCTCCCTGGCCAGTGATCGAACTCGTGCTGCAGAGGCTGCAGAGAGCTTCACAGGTTGCAGCTTAACCCCTTGCGCCATCAGGGAGGCCTGCTATCTGATTTCTTAGTTCAGGACAAGTACACTTGTGTTGTCCTATTTATTTTAGAATGTACACCCATGTCGATTCTCCATCTGTCTGTAACTGAATTTGTTTTTTTCTCATACTAATTCATTTGATGGTAATTTGATAACTCAAAGAACCTGAGAACACTCCAGAAGAATAGAGGGCAATTTCCACTCCGACTTCTGCACTATGTTTCAGAAGGTCATGACAGAAGGACTCATTTGTATCATATTGATATTTTTTTCAAGCTTTTTTTTTTCCTGTCGTGGAGGCATTGGGCTAAAGAAGGCTGAGTTTGGCAGTGTCTTCTGGAACCCGGCCGCGTTTTCCAACTTTGTCACTTTCAAAGGCTGTCATCCCCACTAATTGACACTAGAGGGCGCTCAATAGCCAGTAACAAATTTGTGTTCTTCGACTTTGTGCACTATTTCAAGACTGGTTTTACTTTTTTTTCTTCTTTAGTAAAGAACAGTAGCTAGGCTCCCTTCTCCTCCTAATGGGGTGTCAGAAGAGGAGACACTCTAACTTGGGCTGGATGTTGGTTTCCAGGAAGCATGTCTCCTCAAAAATCCAGGTTTTTGAAATATCCCTGTTACTGGTGAGTAACTTGCTGGTAACTGCCCATCCTGGATATTACATTTAATCACATCCTATTGTCATCCACCACACCCACATCTAATTCCATGGTATTATAAAAGGAAATTCTTGAAAGGACTGACTCCTTTATAGACTCAAAGAAATTACAGACAGGCCAATTTGGCTGTTGTTGTCCTTCTGTTTTGTCTAATGCCTTTTTCCTTTGAACACAGGTAAGTCTTGCCTTCCATTTTGACTCTGGATTATCTGGCTTCAGCTGACTTAGTGGCTCACGTTCTGTTAACCTCTGATACCCCTTAACTGCACCATTCCTTATCTTCTGTTCTTTGTTTCTCTTAGGCACCAACCAGTACTCAATTATTCATTCTCTATCTAAGGAGAAGGGAGAAGAATTTCTCAAGTGCTTTCTCTGTATCATTTGCTTCTCTTTATGTTGCTTATATTATTATATGTATTTCAAACAATAACTCTTAGAAACTGGTATCAGTACCCCCATTTTACAGAGGAATAAACTGAGCTTCAGGATGAAGTTACCTCACAAATAATTGGACCAGCATTGAGTCGTAAGATTTTCTTACAACTGTAAGCTTTGATCTGTATACTTTCTCCTGTGTTCTCCTTCTTGCTCATTTTCATATTCTTGAGTCTCATCATCAGTGTTTTCAGTTGTATTATTCCTTGTCATGTTCCTTGGTTGAATATGAAATTTCAATCAAAATACACAATTCTTGATAAAAACTCACTAAATACACTATAAAAATAAAAATGGACCTCAATTCTGGTGAAAATGTCCCTCCTACTCCCATTATATCCCAACATTTAAAAGAAACAAAACTTGAGATAGAAGTAACTTTGATTATTCTGTGAAACATCTGTTCAGTCTCTGCATTATGAGATTGTACCTTAGAGTCAACCCAGAGTGTTTAATAAGCAAGATTTAAATCCTTGTATTTGACTTCTTAGAAAGACTTTCTACAAATTCAAAGGCCTTCAGAAAATCCATTAACTGCTCCTTTGGTCACAGTTATAGCTTCAGTGTTTCAAACTTTCCTTGGCAAGGAATTTCTCTCTGTCTTATTTGGTATGAAGCAAGATGTTGGCCAACATGAATATAGAATCATCAAGTTGAAAATTGAATTTCCTCCATTAGTTTGTTTTTTACAGGTATAATGAAGTTCTAAAGGAGAAATTAGCCATAGAAATTTCTAGGTTAGTGGACTTTTGACATTTATTATGAGTAGAGTTCTTTTTAAAATAACTTCAGTGAGGTATAATTCACATACCACAGAATTCACCCATTTAAAGTGTACAACTGAATGGGTTTTAGTGTATTCACTGACATGTACAACCATCATCACAGTCGATGTTAGTACATTTTCAGCAAGAGGAAATCCTGTATCCTTTGGCCTTTCACCCTCCTATTCCCCTATCCCTGTCCTTCTAGTTCTAAGTAACCTCTAATCTACTCTCTGCCTCTGTGGATTTCCCTATCCTGGACTTGCATATAAGTGGAATCATGTAGTGTGTATTTTTTTCTTGCACTTTGTGTAATGTTTTCAAGGCTCATCCATGTTGAATGCATATTCTATTCTTTTGTACCTCTGGATAATATGCTATTGTAGGGATACACTAGCTTTCATTTGCATGATGGGCCTCTTGGGTGTTTCCATCTTTTGGAGACTATGTTCAATGTTGCTATAAATATTCATGTACAAGTTTCTGTTAGAGGTATATTTCCAGTTCTCTTAGGTACATATACTTAGGAGTGGAATTTCCCAGTCCTATGCTAACCTGTATTTCATTGACTGTGGAACTGCCAGACTGTTTTCCAAAGCAGTAGGACCATTTGACAATGCCACCAGCAGTGTGAGGGACGTATGAGAGCTCTGATTTCCCCTCGTCTTCATCAACACTTGTTGCTACATGACTTTTTGATTCTAGCCATGCTAGAAGGTGTGAAGTAGAATGGAACATCACTACATTGAATTATTTATACTTTTATTAATTCTTTCAGCTACCAATTATTAATCACTTGGGAGGCCTTGAGCCAGGCTTTGGAGATTTAAATCTTATGGAGCAGGGAAACAAAATGAGATGCACCATGACACAAATATTTTAGTTTTAATAAAACTCTACAAAAGTCAAAAGTAGTAGATGACTGATTTGAGATCCATTTAATCTGTGTAGGTTTAAATTCAAGATACTGAATGGGTAAGATTCAAATCTTTAGCATCAGCTTTATAAAAAGGCTCCCTCGAAGCACGATAGCTTTCAGAGTGGTTATTAGTGAGTCCACCTATTTCTAGAAAATAGCCCTGGTTTTCAGAATTGTCACTGAGTTCCAACAATAACAATATGGCAACTGTACATATTTTTCTCTGTGGTGTGGGGGAAAATAAGCTGATTGGTGAGATCAGAGAACATCTAATGACTGTGAGCATCCAGGTACCAAAGTAAATTTCATTTCTCACCTTGAACTTAATAACCCTATTTTGGTGGATTTTTGCTTTTCCTCTTTATCAGGACCATTGCTTCTATTCTATGGCTTCTCCTAGCACTGATTTCCCCTTCTCTGTTCCTCTAGCCTTATATTCTCTGAGGTCCTGGGCCCTCTGGGCTGTGCTGCATTGCAGAAAGTTGTCCTCAGGCTGCTAGTCCCTGTTAGTTTAGATGCATTTAAAATGCGCTGGGTGGCGAGGCAGACCTCTCCTGTCTCGCCCGCTGCTCCCCTCAGCAGTGTATTTCTTCAGTCTGCCTGTTCTGTTCCCTGCTCTATCTCTGGTGAATCCTCTCACCCTCCTGCGCATCTGGTTTGTGCCCTGGTTCTTTTGTAAATAAATAAATAAATCTTTAAAAAAAAATAAAATGTACTGGGGCAGTGTGGACCTCAGGTACATTTTCTCACTCCCTCCTTTCCCTTCCGGGTAGAATAAACACGGAGTTGAGGTCCTTTGGCTGCTATCCAGGCCAGAGTTCATCTCCTAGAACTGTCAGAGAAAAGAAAAGCTCTGCTGTAACTACACAGGCCTCCATCCTCCTCTGTGCCAGAGTGTGGGACATTTCAGGTCCTGTGGCTTCTGCCCATCTCTCCCGCTTGTGAACACCTATTTTTATACACTGGTGTTAATATCTGCAGAACAACCAGACCGAATGTGCTCTCCAGTGTTTGGCTTTTGAGTTCTCCTGGATGGATGGCGGAGTAGATGGCTGAGGTCATGTAAGTGGGGTGAGTGAGGGAAACAGGTGTCTCAAGTGTCACCACACTTAAAGCAATGCCTCACAGAAAGCCCTCTTTGGGGGCCCTGGGGCTGCCACTTTGGCAGATGAAGAGAAGTTTCTTTACCCAGGAAATGACTGAAGGGTGAATTGATCTCTCTATACAGGGATATGGTCGTAAAGGGAAATTGGTTTGTGTATGTCTCATTCCAGACCTGGTTCCAGGCACTCCCATGTGGGTGAGGGCGGAAGGGTTTTCCCCTGCCCTCTTAGGTCCTTCTCTGCAGGAGGCCTTTGCCAGTTGCTTTGATTTAGGATGTAAGCGCTGCCAGGATTTCAGATATGGTGTCTCTGTGGATGGGCTGAGGGAGGGCTTGGAAAACATGGACTTGGCATGTCGGGGAGGGGAGAAGAGAGCGGAGCTGGCTCTCTTTAAAAAACAACACAGTAGACATGGTAAAGGCTCTATAGCCAGAGCCCTATCAGGAAGCAGAATGGAGGCCCACTTGTGACTGTCTGGCACTCCTGAGGCAGGGTGGGGGTCGCAGCCAGACCTCAGAGTAGACTGTGATTATTCCCTGTGATTTGAGTGGAAAAAGCTCCTGTATGAAAATATCCCATCCGCTGCCTGTACTGGTGCCTGAGCTTCTAATCAAGCCACTACACGCCTGAGTGTGTGTGCGTGCGTGTGTGTGCGCAGGTGCGTGCCACATGTCTCAGAAAGTTTCAATCTCTGCCTTGTGAGGGTTTTGGGGTGTCCTGCAATCCCCTCATAAGACTACCTGGGAGGGAGACTCCTTTAAGCCGATTCTAAGTGTGCCCTGGGCGAAAAGGTGGGGATTAGCAGTTGGGGATTAGGAAGAGGCCCTGGATTGAAAGGGAGCCCATAGGGAAAGGAAGAACCAGAGAAAGGGGTTCAAGAGAAACCCAGCCTAGGTCACCTTTCCCCCAGGAGAAGAGTTTTATACCAACATTAGGGGCGTGATGGAGGGTGGGGAGATTAAGGTCTCCTGGTGAGGCGATCCCTCTCCCACAACAGGATGCTTCTAGCCTCCGACATTGGCCTTGACTTCATGTTTTTCAAGTCAAGTGGAGGTGACTGATGTCCATTTCTAGGAGCCAGAAACCTGGTATCACCTTGGGTCCCCTCAATTCAAGGTTTATGTAAGCCAGTCCCACAGGTTCTGCTGCCTTAGTAATTGCCCTTCTGCCCCTTCTCTTTGCCAGGGTGCCACAGCCTCCCCAGCAGGTACCCAGGCCTCCAGCGCAGTACCCCTCCAAACCATGGTCAGGCCGCTGGGGAAATGAGCTTTTTAAAAAGGCAACCTCTTCTTTTCATCTTCAGTTTAAAACCTTTCAATGCTGCCTGATTGCCTTCCAGATGAATTCCCACTTTTTCTGCCCCACGGATTCCCCAGCAACTACTTCGGTACCAAAGTGAACCCCTGAAATCACAAGACCCTGTCTCACTTCCCCAAAGACTTTTATATGTGCTGCCCCCTCTGCAGTCATTTGGGGACTCAGTTCAGGCATCCCCTCTTCTAAGAAGCCAATCTTGACCTTGTCTTGTTAGTGCATTTCAGCCAACCCCAGGGCTCTGCATTGTCCTGCCTGCTCCCTCCTTACCCATCACCTTTCAAATATAAACCCTTCAAAGGTAGGGACTGTCTTATGTCTTATATCCCATGGTCCCAGGAGGCGTGAGTAGGGATCTACAAATAGCTGTTGTGTGAATTAGCTGTTCTAAGGTTATGCTTGGATCTGGAAGGCCTTTTACCTGTGGGCTCATTTTTATAATATACCCAGCCTAGTGCCAAATTAAATGTGACCTTCTTCATGGGGCCTCTCCTTCCCCCCAACTTTAGAGGTACTTGTTCCCTCTTCTGAGGTTCTTTGCTATCTGTTGCCTCACTTTTTTTTTTTTTAATTTATATAAGAGCTGGGGTACACACCTCTGTGCAGGAGGGTGAGAGGATTCATCAGAGACAGAGTGGGGAGCAGAACAGGCAGACGAACGGACCGAAAGCACTGCTGAGGGGAGCAGCGGGCGCAACAGGAGAGGTCTGCTGCGCCATGTGGGAATCTCCCCGGCTGGCTGGGAATTGAACCCGTGCTGCAGAAGCTGTGGACAGCTTCACAGCGCTGCGCTCAACCCGCTGCGCCACCAGGGAGGCCCTCACCCTTGTCTTATACGAATTCGTGGAACTCCGGATACCACGAAATCTGGAAAACCCAAAAGAGTGGATGTGCTCAATAAACACTCAGAGATGCAGCCTTTGGAATAATGGGCACCACGCCAGGAAAAGGAGAAGACTGGCTGGTTGGGCCGCCTTTCCCTTTTAAGTCTCATCAAGTAATTGCTCTGCATGCTTGTAGGGTTGGGCCTACTATCTTCACTCTCTCTCCAGATGGATGGGAATTGCATTCTGAGGGTTGTTTCCATGTCTGGTTTATTTTTATTTCGCCACCTGTGCCTAGCACTATGCCTTCCTCATAAAAAGCCTCCAGGGATAAGTGAATGAAGGACCGAAGTTAGCCGGAAGCAGCACACACTGGTTTCTGTTTCACTACCTTGAAATAAGAGGTTTCCTAGGTCTGGCCCTGGGGGCATCCCCCATAGTGAGACATTGATTCTCCCCAACACCCTCCTGTGCTTTGAGATACTGGGAGGGGAATAAGACTTACCCCTTTACCCACATCCTCAACAAAACCAGATTGCCATTCTGATGGCTCCTCTTGAGCTCAGTGCTTAGATCCCAGAGCTGGTTCTAGGGCTCGGGGGCAGCATGGGCAGCCAGCTGCCAAGGCCATGACTGATTGTTCTGTGGATGAATGGAGGGATTGAGGGTGAGTTTGCTCTTGTTTTTTAAATACCACAGGACTTTCAACTGTCAGCTCCCAGAGCCCACTGGATGGTCTTTGTGGCATGCTTCTCTTTCGAATGAACTCTCTGTGGTGAGGCCTGCGTTTCTGTCCCTGACTTCTCTCTCCTATTGTAATATTTCTTATAATAGCAGGAAAGATTGACACTTGCTTCAGAAATGCCATTCTTCCCTGCTTCTGGATGAACATTGCTCCAGAGTTTGGCTCATTGTCAGTTGAAAATATCTCCAAGTTTTTGAAGAGGAAACAGATTTGAGTGTCCCTTGTAGTTCAGGTACTTGGGTCCTTGGTCATACCCCAAATATTCCTTTGATAGGTGGCCTTGAACATCTACTTGAGCCACACCAGGGAGTCTGCTAACTGATGTCAAGGCTGAATTTGAGAAGGCCACATGAGATGGATTAACACGGTTGAGGAAGGCATCCGTCTTTCCCTGGTCACTCTCACCGTACAGAGCAATGCTGTCCAATAGAAATGCAACACGAGCCACATCAGTAATTTCACATTTCCTAGCAGCCACATTAAAAAAAGTAAAAAGAAATAGGTAACATAGTTTAAATAGCCTTTTAAAAATTTAACCCAACAAGTTCAACATATTGTCATTTCAACGTGCAATCAATATGAAAATTATTAGTGAGATACTTTATATTTTTTTGGGTACTAAGTCTATGAAATCTGAGAGCTTGTTATGTGCTAGAAACTTGACATGTGTTATCTCCTTTGATCCTGGAATGAGCCATATAAAGTACTTTTATTATTGCCATTTACAGCACATCTCATTTTGAACTAGACATAGTTGAAATGCTAAGTAGCCACATGTGATCGTGGATTCCATATTGGACAGTATAGCTTCAGACTCTCTCAGTGGAGTGGGGCAGTGGTTATTTTTGGGCCCACTCTGGTGTCCCTATTAAGCTCCCTAACCAGCTAGATCTGGAAGAAAGAGGTGGGGAGGGATGAAGTGTATTCAAGTATATGAAGATCTAGCAAGATTTAGAGATGGCATTTTAGTGTCTTGCTATCACAATTAGTGAGGGTATATATTTTGGGTTTAAGTAGCTGTGTGATCCCTAATCCAAATAGTCCTATTTATTTATTTATTTATTTATTTATTTATTTTGTTCTCATCAAATGTATTCTTTGCTCATTTTTCTTGTACTCAGAGATATATAAAACTAAACTTGGTGGATAATTTCAGTTTCTGTTGTGTCGTTTTATTCACATCCCCTATGTTCTCTATCAGGGTTCCTTATCACTTCCTGATCAAAGAATTATTTATATAAAATAGTAATCAATATGCACTGAAAGCTTTTTTTGTACTAGAAACTTGACATGTGTTATCTCCTTCAATCCTGGAATGAGCCATATAAATTTACTTTAATTATTGCCCTTTTTCAGATGAAGAAACTGCGACATTCAAGTTGCTAAGTAAACTTGCCTAAGATAACCCAGCTGGTAAGTGGGAAAGTCAGGCAGGTGGATCCACGGCCCCACTTCTAACCATGAATAGTACTTCCACGCAAAACTAATAAAAAACAACAGCCTCCCAAGCTGTCCAAGTTTCTTGTCTCCTTTCACTAGGTCAATTCTAAGCCCCCTCACTTTTGATCATTCTGACCAAAAAATGTCTTTATGTAGGGCAGGATTGGTACATTTTAAGGTTTATCTAGAAACTTTGGCCACATTTCAGATGTGCCAGGCCATCTGCAAGTTGGCAGGTAGAACCCACCATGTGGGTTCTTGATCTATGAGAGCAAATGAAACTTAAAGTAATAACTCTTATATGTCTTAGAATTGTTTAAATGTGGATTTACAACAATTCTGTTCATTTAAGTCATCCCTAATGTCGATAGAGTTAACATGACATTCCATCAAGTGGCAAAAAACAAGGCTATCCCACTTAAAAAAAAAACACTCTGTTTTTAATTCATTGGATTGTTTTTTCAATCCAATCTTCCAACTTAAGTGTTCTAGATTAAAATTTCTCAAGATGAGAGGTGATCTACTCTGCCATTATCAAGTGTGCCAGGTAGTTAGGAATTATGCTGGTTTCTGTATCTGGACCTTAACACAACAAATGATTGTATATTTATAAGATATATTGCTTATATCTTATAAGATAGATGCTTATGAGATATATTTCTCTTTAATAGTAATATATATGTTTTTCCTCTCCTGTTTCATTAAATTGTAAGCCTTATTCAAGGCAGTCTCCATATTTCCTATTTTTTAAAAATCAACGTGCATATATTAGAATATCTTGTTGTCTTTCAATCTGAATTGCTGTTCTTTTGATATCATGGAGAGGCTGGTGGGAATTCTGACTGATACTTGAAACTCATCACACCTCTTGTGTCAGAATATAATGCTTGCTTTTTAATGCTGTCAAGGCCCACCACAGGCAAAGCACTAGCTTTTGAACCAATCCCTTGACAAATTAATAAGGAATTTTTGTAACTTTAATTTTAGAAAAGGGGATAACATTTTCAAAGTGCAGGATGCTGTGCAAAGTAGTTACAAAGCAACCTATAGAACTTGGCTCTGTTATTGACTAGGCAGAAAGAAAGGGTTAAGGCAGCCAAGTGAACCACAAACACACTGATTCAACCCTGTTCTGTTTATCTGCATCTAATAGTGTGTGGAGCTGAACTCTCAAAGTTCTGGAAATTTAGAAGAATTTTTAATTGTATTCATTGCCCTGAGAAGAGCCTGGCAAAAGAAAGCGAGAGGGCATAGCTTTGAAGAGCTGGTAATTTGGCATCTCTTCTTTTGCCCCTCCTCCACTATCTTAGCTATTTGACCTGATTAAACAACTTTGGGACGGTAGCCAGATTTCTGTATGCAAACGAGGCCCCTATTCATGATGTAGTGCGATTCCATCCACCCAAACTTCCTGGCTGCCTAGTGGAAGTCTGACTTCACAGAGGTCTCCCAGTTTTGTCGGGGGTTCGCCAGTGAGCAGTTCACACTGACTTGAAGCAGACACAGACTCTGAACGTCTGTCTCAGGTCTCACCGGATTATTCATTAGCAAATTCTTTTCACCTTCTGTCTAAGCAATGAAAGGGGACGCTAGAATCGCGCGTGCTACTCCACAAAAGGGACAGCAACGTCCAGTAAGCGTTCCCCAAAGTTCCTCAAACCTCCCCTACCCCTAAGCCTAAAGGTCAGGGCGCCAGGTCCCACCTAGTTTCCCAGCCAGCTGGAGTCTGATCATTTTGGAAGTTTTCTAGCGTGTGGAGAGAAAGAAGGGGTGGTAGTGGGGAACCGCGCCGAGTGATCACCTCCTCTTACGTAACGAAAGCCCTCGCTGCAGGAGAGAGGGCCTGACATGGAGACATTCCAGGGGGAGGGGAGCTGCTGTCCTGCAGTCGCCAGGAACAGCGGCAGCAGTTCCAAGAAACCGAGAGAAAGGTGGCGGAGATAAAAAAGAAAGCCCTTCGGGAATAAGAATATTAAAAAGCCGCAGGACCCGGAGCGTTAGCAAAAAGGCAGGGCGCGTGGAGCAATTTGTTAGACGGAACGGCAGCCTTCCAACTTTTGCAAGGGGGAGCTGGGGGATTTGCCCTTTGGGAGATTCAAAACGCACTAGCAAAGCCAAAAGCTAATGAATGGGGGCTCAACGGTTCGTGGGCAACTCTTAAACACGCCTGTCCGGGAGCGCAAACTCTGCAGTCCCTTGGAAAGTAGGAGCTCGGAGCAAGCTGGAATACTCTCCCGTGCGCTGCCACTTTCCCTACAGCAACCAGGAGCTGCCGGCGCGGTCCTGTCCCTTTAAGACCCGCTCGCTCTCGGGCTCTACAAAAGGGAGTGACCTCTGGGCTTTGACAGCTCCCCTAATAACTACCCGCGCGCAGGCCCCGCCCCCCGGCGGCCGGCCGCGCCGATTGGCCGGCGGGCCGGTATCCCGCGCTCTGATTGGCTCGCCGCTTCCCCTGAGCGAACCTTTAGAACTCTGAGACAGACAATATTCTGTTACATTGTAGCAAAATGGCGACTGTCATTCACAACCCCCTGAAAGCGTAAGTAAGACTCAAAAATGTACATATTCCGCGTGGTTTCAATATGAAAAAAAAGGCGCCTTCTGCGTGCCGAGCGCGGCCGCGGCCCCGCGCCTGCCGGCGCCGGCCGCCGCGGCGGGGCTCGCTCTTTTCTTGCAGCTCCCACTTCTTCATCTTTTTTTCCCCCAACGCGCAGAAATGTCAGGAGATGCAATTAACAGGAGGAAAATTGCTCCGTGCGTGTTCTGCCTAATTGGCGGCGGGCGGGAGCGAGCGGGGTCGCCCGCGGGGAGCCGGGCGCCCGAGCGCGCTCCAGCCCGGGGGGTCGCGGGCGGCTCCGGGACCGCGCGGTCCCCCGAGAGTGCCGCCTCCGGGGGGGCGCGCGCGGCGAGGGGGCGGCCGGGCGGGGGCGGGCGGCCGGCGGGGGCCGCCCGGGTGCGCTCGGCTGAGCCCCGCGCGCCGGGCGCCCGCCGTGCCCGCCCGGCCGCCGGGTCCGCCGGGGCGAGCGGAGCGCGGAGCTGCGGAGTTTGCGGGGCGCTCGCCGCCCTCGGGTCGCTGGCGGGGAGTTGGCGCGAACCTTCCGGAGTTCCGGGACGCGGGGGGAGCGCGGGGTCCCGGGAGCCCCGGGGCCCAGGTGGTTGCCCCGGGCTTTCCTGCTGGGGCAGCCCCGGAGCGTGGCGGCGCTCCGGGCGGTCGCCGGGGTGTGTGTGCTTGTGTGTGTGCGTGCATGTGTGTGCATGTGTGTGCATGTGTGTGCATGCGTGTGCATGTGTGTGTGCATGTGTGTGTCTGTTTGTGGGCGAGCTAGCTGTAGCCAATTAACGACCCGGTTTAACTTGCGGCTGTCGGGGCGCCGGGAGGCTGCAGGTCCTCGGGTGTGCGCCCTCCTCGGGGCGCGGAGCCCGGCGCGCGGAGGGGCGCGCGGGGGCGTCTGCTCCCGGCCAGCGCGAGGGCAGGTGCCTCTGGCCGCCGCCGCAGACTTTGAGCGGACGCCCAGATCCGGGACGGAGGGGGGCGGGCTGGGCGAGGACTCGCGGGGGCCCGTCCCCGAGCCCGACAGCCGATTCCTGCCTGTCCGCCTTCCTCTCCTTTTCATCCTGGCTTCCTTCCTTCCTTCCTTCCTTCCTTCCAGTCGGTGGAACTGTTAAGCCGCCAAGTCCGCTCGCGACCGCGCAGCCGGGGGTGGCTTCGGAAATGAGCGTCGCCCTAAAAGGGGTGCTGCCGGCAGGGATGGCGGCGGGGGGAGCGCCCCGCGCGTCGCCGGGGGACGTGGGCTCGGGATCCTCGCCCCGGGGACCAGCACTTCCCAGCTGGGCTGGGAGCCGCGGGCGCGGGGAGGGGGGTGGACGCGGTGGCTCGCGGAGGGCCTTTGGGTGCGTGGCGGACGCCCACCCGGGCGCTTCCAACTCCGCGCGTTCCGCACCCGCACCCCGGCTCCGGCTGGAGTTGAAAGCCACGTTCACGCCGGGGGGCGTCGGGGGCAGGCGCAGGAACTCGCCGGGAGGAGGAGAGGTGCCCGCGCCCGCTCGTCCATCTTCAGGAATAGGAACCAGGGGTGGGAATGCCCCGGGTCTCGGAGTTTTAAATATCCATTTTTAAAGCTGCTGTTAAAAGGGCTTTGGGAGCCGAGGCTGCGGAGGGAGGAGCTCCTGGCTCCAGTTCTGGCTCGGAAGCCCGGGTACATTGTACTTGAACGCCACGGCGTTTCACCCAAGAAAGAAAATGTTTTATGGCAGAATAAAGGGGCGTAACTTCGTGGCATCCTCGCGCCGCGTCGCTCGCGCGGCCACCCCGAACCCAGAACTGATAAGCAGTCACCCCATTTCCAGCTGAAATCACCCAGCCGCGCTGATGCCACCTGGTAAACTCAAGTTGGGGAAATCTATTTCACATGTGCGCCGGGCTGGCTTCCTTCTGGGAGCGCGGTCCCGGGGTTCCCCCGCAGCCCGCTGACCTGCAGGCAGGCGGGCGCCGTAGCTCCGCGCTCTGGGGTTCCCCCGCTCGCCCCAGTTTTTGTTTTTGTGTTTTGGACTGTGGAAGGGTGCACGTTCGGGGAGGGTGTCCGTGTGGGGGGGGTGGGGGGTGGAAGTGGGCGGAAGAGGCAGAGAAGTGGGCCGGGCAGTGGAACGAGTTCTGAATTATATCTGTACTTTTATAATTGGAAGTTGCAATGTGAGGTATTTGTAATTCGGTGTCGTCACGCACGCACACACGAGCACACACTCTGCATCCTCGCCTGCTTTTTTTTAGGTAGGAGAGGAGTGGTCATTGAAAATTAACCGCTCCTTGTTTGCATCCCAATTCCTCTCCCCGGAGGTTAAGAGGGTGTAAACAATACCCGAGACCGGCCGAACCTCCAGGGCTCTGGATGGTTTTTTAAACTCCTCACGCAGGAGCACACATATTATTGGGAGACGCCATTTGCCTTTATTTTAAAATACAACATGTTTAATAAAGCATCTAATATTTTTATTTGTTTGTAAAAGTTGCTGATCTGGAAACAATACACACGTGAATAAATTATGCATGGGATAAATTAGAACAAAGCGCAGAGACACGTCAAGCTGAAGGGATGGATGGTGGTGCTGGGAGGAGGGAGAGTGGTTTGGAGAGCTATGTTTTTATCCTCATGTGTCCCTCCTGACAATGAAACGGAGCTGAACAACATTAGCATTTTCTCTGTGTGTATTCTGAGTCTTGCTCTCTCTCCCTCCCCTTTAAAAAAAAAAAAAAAAAAAAGCCAACATCACCGAACGCCCCCTACAGAAACTGGTCACACAAAGGTTTCCTCTAGGACGGGGGATAAAGTACTGGTAGGTAATGTACTGGGAACAACTAACTCAGGTTTCAGGCAACACCTCTGCAGGGCTCTGCTTACCCTGAGTGTGGACCGTTTTATTTATTTATTTATTTTTATACTATACTAGCTTTTTTTCCACGTGGAACTTTAAATAATTCAGTAGCTCCCTTTACTAGATGGCACAATTTGAATCTCTTTGCTTTGGGGGTCTTCTGTAGGCTCCCTCTATTCCCCCAACCCCCCAGCTTCTGGAGACATGTCTCTTCTATAAGCAATTTGGCTTTCTTCCTGCCTGTCTTTGATCTCCCCTCAACTCTCTTTCTTATTCCTCCTCGGGTTCCCTTCACCCCCTTCTCTCTGAAGCTGACAGCCTGGCTCCTCTCTCTGTTGTTGCCTTTAACATCTTATTACTGCCCAACAGGGTGTTAGAGACAGAAACAGGAGCCGCCTGGACTGATCAGATCACAAAGGGGACTCGGCAGGTGGCCCCACAACCAAGCAGTCACATCTGGACAAATAGAGTTGAAAAGCATTGATGGACATGTAGGATGTGTAAATGTGTATTACACGTTATTTAATTTAGCAGCTACATTGCCTGAGCCTAGATGTGTGAGAATCACCCTCCTTTCTTGCTACTGCAGGGAAGATAAGGATGACTGAGTGAAATAAACACACGTAGGTAACATAAATATGTTTGATAAAACGTATTTGATAAAAGTCTGTGCAAGTCAATCACTTATATATTGTATAGGTTAGTTTTTATATACTGGGGAAGCAGGTGCTTTTAATATAAACTCTAATCTGGATATTCTAAATCAGGTAAACAAGTCTCCCCCAAATCTGCTATCAACACTTCAAACAACTTACTTTTTTATTAAGTTATCAAAACCCTCATTTCTTTACACTTAACTGGAAATGTCTGCCACCTTCTGCCAGACTTGATTATGCACATATGTATCTATTATTATAACTGCTTACTTAAGAAAGAATAACTGTTATTATTATTTAATTATCCCATATAAACCAACAGGGCTTTACCTCAAACTATTTGTTCATATGGAATGGAAAGAGTAAACACTTATGTCATGCTTATAACTGAACGTACAAATACATAATCGTATTGAAAAGTTCTTTTGTAAGGAATTATTCTTGCTGGGAGGTAGATATTTATATCCCTGTTTTGGTAATTTTTAAGGACACAACTCCAGGAGAAGTTGTGTAGGTAGAATTCTACTTACTTAGCCGAGGTCAAGCAGCGGGTCGTGTGTGTAGATGGACCTCAGATCTACCTTGATTTATCCATTGTGTGATCTGGATACAGTGTGTTCTAATCTAAAGTGGTTTTGTACATATGAAAGTCATATCATTGTCCCCTCCTAGAAGCTAGGCCTGGCTCTTGCTGTGGCACTCAATTTAGATATCAGAGAGGAGAGCGCTCAGGGGATACACATTCCTGGTTCTAATCTCTTAGAGTTTTCTGTTGAGGTGGGGGAAGGTGGGTATGTACTACGTGGGGAACATTGGAGCTGGGACTTTGAGAACTTGCAGCCTTTTATGGACATTATATTAGCCCCTTATGAAAAAGGACCCTCAGACATTTTAAGCCAACAGATGCCTAGGAACCACCTTCTCCATCTGCTTCTGGTTGCTGATGAAAAAAAAAAAAAAGCCTTAAATTCTCCAAACTTCATTAGCACACATTATTTTTCAGTGGGAAGAATGTCTGGTTTTGATGAGATACCCATAAAGGATATTAATTTCTGCCAGAACCCAAGTGAAGGCACTGTCACAGGGTAAACCTCTGAAAATAGTCTGGTCTGCAGACCACCTGGGAGACAGCCAGTGAGCACCAGTGGAATGGGAGCTTCCAGTCCCATAAGGTGGGCTGGAATGGAGGGCCAACTTACATCAGACTTCTTGTCTTCCTCACATCTACTTTTTGGAATCACGCAGGTAGCTAGAATTTGAACACATCTGAGAAAGACCATATTATCTAAAGCTGTTTCAGAGCCATCTGCTCAGATCAATGCAAAAAATAAAATGCCATGGTCAGGATGCTTTGTTCTGAGCACGCCTTAGTAAAAGAAAGGAAACTGAGGCTGATGTTTCTCTTTTCAAGAGTTGGGCAACTGACTATTGACGAGGTGGTGGGGGCCGGGTCATAAAAAGTCACCAGAATCCAGGCCTGTTTATTATCCCAACCTCGCAAAGTAACTTTTGTGGTTTCTGAGTGTTCTGAAAGTCACTGGAAGACAGCAGTGTAGCCAAATGTGGCAAGGCCCTGGCCAAAGATATACCACAAACACTGAAATAGTTTTTGCCCAGCTAGGGTTTTCCAGCAGGGGCCTATGTAAGCATGACCCTCGCTTTAAATAGTCTCTAAGTCTGTAGGTGTTTAACCAGGGAAGATAATAGTGGCCTGGAGGTGGCGTTGGGGGAGGGAGGGGGCTAGGTGAGTGGATAAAACCATGGTGGGGTCTGGAACTCTGGAAAGATTAGTGTTGAACAGAACAGCAAGAGAGACTGATACTGTGATCCCTTTTAAGTTCCCAAATTTTCTTCAGTTGTGTGAGTGACTGGGGAGAGACGAGGTGTTGTGGTGTTTTTGTAATTTGTTTTTCTTATTGGTCCGGTTACTAGTGTTTCACAGTCTGTCAAACCATATGGATGAATGGAGCTAGCGTCGTAAAACTGTCACCGAGGGGAGGTTTTGGAAGCCTGTGATTTGCATCGGTTTTAAAAGCAGTGGTTAGGAGGTGTGTGTGGGGGGTGGTGGGAAAAGAGGAGTGGGCTGTGTTGAGAATTTCTAGGTGTGTGTTTGTGAATAGTCATAGTGGCATGGGGTGGCGAGCGAAGGGAGAGGAGCCTTGAGGAGGCTAAGACTTAGGAGCAGGGAAGGGTGAGCAGATTAGTCTCAAAGCGCCTAATAATGGGGTTCAAATAGCCTCCATGAGTCCACCACCACCCAGGCCAGTGTTCTGAGCCTGGGGAACAATGGGCACATATCTAATCCCCCTTATGCACCCTGTCCTCCCTCCCTGCACCCAGAGACTGTGGTCATCTCAGGTTGCTGTGAAACCTGTGTGTGTGTGTGTGTGTGTGTGTTTGTTCTTGTTATTCACCTCAAAAATCTGCTGCTTGTATTAATTGCAACTGGACGCTCCACCAGAAAAGGCTTTCTGATTCCCAAACTTTCACCTGCCATCAGTGTGGCCCTCTCTCTGTGCCACGTTTCTTTCTTGCCTTGGCTGGTCTTTTGTAGCTTTGCTGACTCGTGGTAATAGAGAAGCTCCTGGAGAGGATCCCGGATGCTTGAGCTCTGCTCCCACACACCTCTTTCTGTGATCTTGGGCACATCTCTGAGCTGTGTCTTCCTTGTCTTGAAGGTGAGGGTGACTCACCTGGATTTCCCACATCCCTTTCAAGCCACACACTTTAGGGCTCTGACTGTGGTCCATGAGGACGGAGAAGACCGTCAGGGGCCAGAGTCGGAATTCTTCCTGGTTTTGAAGTGTAGCTTTAAAGGGGAGTTGTTAAGACTGGGAGCCTCTCCCACCGTCTCATCCTTTGCCATGTCGTGCTACTGCTTGGGTTCTAACCAGGACGGAACTTCCTCTCCCTTTTCAGGGCCTCAGACTGAGGACCAGGTAGACCCTTTAGAAATGGGCTTTCTTCTGATTCTCCCTTTCAAATACTTTCTTCTTGTAAGCTCCCCAACCGGAGGATGGATGAGAGAGGAAAGAAGTGGGAAGATGAATTGGCCAATTTTACTGTTTATAAGCAATCAGATGAAGTTTTTGGTTGTGAGAAAGACTGGAATTACTGAGAACATCTGTCTTTTTTTTCCTCTATTTTTTAAATGTGTGGAGCAAGAAGGGGAACCAAGCAAGATTTTTCTCCTCCGGATTTCATTTATCCCTAATCTCCTGGGACCTGCCTCCTCCCCGACACAGGGCCCATCCAGATGAACGTGGAAATAAAGCGTGGGGTTTACTTTCCTGTGGAGAGTTGCAGACACCTGGCTGTTCAGTGATCTGCAGTAGATGGACCTGTTCCGATGACTCACGGAGCTTCTTCTAGTGCAGCCATGTTACTGCTGAGGAGTTGGAGGAGACCAGCAGACACACAGGGGCTGCTGTAGACCCAGGCGGGTATTAGCAGTGTCTAAATTGGAATTCACTGCCTTTCCTTCAGTGGCATGCCTTCAGAACATCCCAGGTTGCTCTAGGGTCTGGGGAGGGGGTGGGGGGTTATAGGAGTATTATTAGCAGGCTCTACTTTGGTTGAAAGCTCCCTGGGTAATTTTCTATAAGCCTAAAGGAGGAAGAGGGGGTTGTAAAACCCATCACAGAATTCACAGAAGCTGGTGTATAAATTCTGAGACTTAAGCAAAATGAAAGAAAAACCAAATGATCACCTTGACCTCCAGCAGAGAGGGGTAGCCCCTTAATTTTTTTTCCCTAATGGTGGTAAGATATGCATAACCTACAGTGGGCCATTTTAACCATTTCTTTTTTGAAGATTTATTTATTTATTTATACAAGCACTGGGTACAGTCAGAAGGGCGGGAGGGTGAGAGAATTCACCAGAGCCAGAGCGGGGAGCAGAGCAGGCAGAAGGACCGAAGTACACTGCTGAGGGGAGCAGCGGGCGGCAGGAGAGGTCTGCGCGCCATGTGGGACCCTCCTTGGGGAGCAGCCGGGGATTGAACCGATGCTGCAAAGGCTGCAGGCAGCTTCGCAACCCAGTGCCACCTGGGAGGCCCATTTTAACCATTTCTAAGTGTACAGCGGACTGGCACAAAGTGCATTTGTAATGTTGTATCGCATCACCAGTGTTCATTTCCAGAACTTTTTTTTCAGTCTTCCCGGACAGAAACTCTGTACCCATTAAACAATAACTCCCTATTCCTACTTGCCCCTGACTGCACCCTCTGCCCAGTTCCTGGTAACCACCTTCTACTTTCTGTCTCTATGAATTTGCATCTATTGTCTATTCTAAGCATCTCCTAAGTGGAATCACACACTATTTGTATTTTTGTGACTACTTTTGCTTAGCATGTTTTCAAGGTTCATCTCTGTCATAGCATGTATCAGAGTTTCCTTCCTTTGTATGACTAAATAACATTCCATTGTCGTGTAGACCACCTTTTGCTTATCTGTTCATCCAAACATGGACACTTGGGTTGCTTCTGACTTTTGGCTATTGCGAATAAAGTTATTATGGACATGGGAGTATAAGTAGCTGTTTGAACCCTAATTTCAATTCTTCGGGTCCCTTCAATTTTAGACTCTTTAAAATTGAGATCTGCATTTCTAGATAGCACAGGTAAGTCCCCACTCATACACTTAAAGAAAAAGTACTAATAGTATCACAGAATTCAACCTCTTTATCCCTCTGAGCTTCCCTCATGGGAAAACCACTATTTTTTTGAATTATTATTATTATTTTTTAAAGAGCTGGGGTACAGGCCAGAGGTGTGGGGGGTGAGAGGATTCACCAGAGACAAAGTGGGGAACAAAACAGGTAGATTGACTGAAATACACTGCTGAGGGGAGCAGTGGGCAGGACAGGAGAGGTCTGCTGTGCCATGTGGGTAGCTCCCTGGCTGGGGATTGAACTGCACTTCACAGTGCTGATGCTTAACCCCTTGTGCCACCAGGGAGGCCCAAAAACCACTAGTGTGTGTTTGTGTGTGTGTGTGTGTGTGTGTGTGTGTGTGTGTGGTGGGGGGAGGTGAGAAGTAAATGCCCTGGTAACCCAGAGACTGCTTCTCTCCTCCCAGCCACAAGGATTGCCTTTGCCTTGATTCCCCGCCCACCCCACCCCCAAAGTCCCCTTTCCTTCCTGGGCAGGGCCTTCATGCTGGGTCAGGGTTTGGGTTTGGGGAGGCTACAGGAGCTATAGCCACAATGGTTAACTTGGTGAGGCTGGAAAGGAGTGTCTCCTAGGCATAGCGGTGGCTTCATCTGGCCCCAGAGGCCAAGGGCGCACCTTGGGAGCTAGGACAGCTTGAAAGTCAAGAGGGAGCACATCAGGCCCATCTTTTCATACAGTGAGATGAACTTGTATCTCCTTTCTCCCCTTCCCCCTGCTCACCCTGCAAAGGGCCCACATGAAATAATGGATGTGAAAACATTACAGAAGGTGTGAAGGGCGAAAGTGAGGTGTTATTAGAACTACCAAGTTCCCTTTAGCTGTCTGAGGCCTTCTCAGAGTCCACTATACCTCATCTGTTCAACATAACTTTAGTACATTAAAACTAAAATAAACAAATGGTGCTGGCATCACACTTCATGTCTCATCATTGTACCTCAGGAAATGCACAGCTTACTTACCCGGCTGTGTGTAAATAGCCGTGGCACCTCAGTGGGATTTTCCCATGGTCTGGGTTTGAAATAGGTGAGACTTTGAACTCAGGGGAAGGCCTTCATTTCATTTCCCCTTGTCAGCCCTGAACCGAGAAATCAGAGGCAGCTGAAGTTGGCCGGCTGAAGGCTTTCCTGGTACTTGAGCCCTGGTTATCCTCCAGTCTCTCGCTCCTCCTCCTACCAAGAGCCACTGGGGGAGAATAAGGGTGAAGATGGGGCTGGAGCTTAAATCTGCTAGTGAGCAAGGAGGACATGCAATTGACAGAGGAGATCAGTGGCAGGAGTTGATTTTTTTTTTTTTTTGTGGGACCCTCGCCGGCGGCGCTGCAGAGGCTGCGGGCAGCCTTGCAGCCCAGCGCTCAACCGCTGCTCCACCAGAGGAGGCCCGCAGGAGTTGATTTTTAATGCAAAAGTAGACCCTGAGACCATGGTGGCTGGGTCAGATCTCAGAATTACAGTTCTGTCTTGGTTGCCAGCCTTAGAAATGCTTCCCATTCAGACTTGCTGCAAAATGACAACATTCCTGTACTTTATAAAAGCCAAGTGAGTAAGAAACGTCTTCCTGATGCCCATTATCCTCAACCAACCACTCTTGCAGGTCTTTGTTTGCTGCCAGGGAAGCCCAGTGAGAACTTCTCTCCTTGGGTGTACTCTTCATCCTGTCCTGCCAGTTCTGATGGCCAGTCGGCCTTTGAAGTAACAGCATTGCAGCCTCCCTTCCTGCATCCAGGAGCTTCCACTCCAAGGAAGGTCCTCCAGCCTGTCTCTTTTTCCTTCCAGACCCTTTCTTGTTCTTTAGCAGGGCAAAAGCAGGCTGACTGTTCCCCTAGGCTTCTCCTGGGGAAACCACTGTCAGTGGGGATAGGGGTTGGGGGGAGGGCAGGGTGGATGGGATAGTGGGAGTGGAGAGAATATATTCTCTCCTGCTAATTATTTTCCCTGAGGACTTAGCCAATGCAGAAGCATCTATTATCGTGGGAGCGCTCTATGGTGGTTCTGCCTGTGATGAATGCTAAGTGGAAACAAGCAAGAAAAATTAACAGGCGGCTGCTTCTGTCCACCTAATTAAAATGCATATCCAAATGCATAATTCCTTATGTTTCCCCATGCACACACTCCCCTTCCAATCCCAGTTCTATGGAGGAAGAAAAAAAACCACTTTCCCCCAATCATTTCTCTTGATTATATTTCCATCAAGGAAGAACTGGAGGGTTCCCTCAAAATACAGAAGGGTTGTTCTTGAAATACCTATAAAATTCTGTTTTTAAAACTTAGGTTGGTCTGAAAATTCTGAGCTTTTTTTAATTTAATATGGAAAAACAAACTCTCTGGCTGCAGAATAAAGGAGGAAGGAAGGAAGTCGAGAAAGAAAGGGAGGGGGAAAGAAAAAGCAAGAAAGTAAAAGGAAAGTTTGCACCATTTCTGCTGACCTTTTAGTTTTGTGCTGTAAGTCTGGCTTAGACAAAAAGAATTTTCAAGTTCCCTTCTATCTCCTATTTCCAGACCTTGCTTTCCTTGACTTTGCACTGCTTCCCCTACTCGCCCCCAAAACAGACATAACCCCGGGGTCCTAGAGAGATTTTAGTCTTCATCCACCTCTGCAGATCTGGCCGGGAGATAAAAGCCAGAAGCCTCAGCTCGTGGGGCCAATCAGAGATGCTGACCTTACAGTCTCAATCTGTTTTGAATCAAACAACACTTCTTCATCATTATCTTCTTCCCTCTTTGTTCACCTGGATGATCACATCCCTCCCACCCCTTCCCCCCTAGCAACTTTATTCAGTGGTCACAAAATATTTAATAAAGCCCTAAACTTTCATCATTACTGCTGTCTCTGGCTTCACCAGGGCCCTGACCAGTCCCAGCCCCACCCCCCAAGTCCCTTGACCGCCCTCCACAGCAGCCCCAGCTGTTGATTTATCAGGGCCGGCTGGCTCAGCAGTGCATGGAGATTGCTTTTAATTAACTCTCTTCATTTTCCCCAATCTTCAGGGAGCAGCAGCCCTTTAATGATTTTAATATTTTATCTGGATTTATATCCGCCTTATTTGTTGTTGTTTGACTTCCGCATTTGTTCTTCTTGAATCGCTTCCAGACTGATATATTTATTCGCCCTTTCCTCCCTGGCCCCCAAGACTTTTCTGGAGATGGGATGATAGATTCCAAGGAAAGACCTGACTTCTCAAGCTCTCCACCTCCTACCCGGGGAGAGGGGCCTGGAGTGTGATGGATTGTTTTCAGAAATCCCCTCTTACCTGACTCTTAGCTGAAGGAGTCTCACTACAAAGCTCTGAGTTTTAGAAAGTGAGGTCTCTTTGTCTCTGTAGTGCTTGCTGCCTCTGGAGGGAGTGAGCTGCCCGGAGCTGCTGGATGAAACTCTTCCCCATTAGCTGTACTTTGAGGCCTGTCATCTTGCCCTCCTTCTTACTCTCCAATGGAGCTACTGGGAAGATGACTTCAGGGTGGGGCTGGGCACAGGTCCAGGTAAGCCTTCCTGCCACTCCCTGGGTCCTTAGGTTAGGCTGGGACCTGCTCAGCAACTGCTTGGAAGAGTAATTGTAGGTAGGTCTGGAAGAGGAAGTGCAGATGTACCAATTGTCTTCTCTTCCTGAGTCTTCTGTCTCCTTCAATCCTCAGTTCCCACTCCTGTGCCCACTCCCCAGAGGTGGGAAGACCTACACCTTCCCAGCTTCCCCTTCTGCCTCCTTTTGACTGCTGAGTCTCCTTCCCTTAATTGTTCCTGAAAGGACTGGTGTGCAGACTTGCATGGGGTCAGTGTGTCCATTGAATGCCCTTTCTGGTATCTCAGTTTGGGGATGTGTCTTCAGGGTTACCTGTTGCTAGGCAACTGCCAACTAGAGTTTGAACCTGATCTTGGCATTGCAGTGAATTGCCCTGGGTGACTTGTACCCACATTGAGAAACTTGGCTTTGCAATGCTGCCTCTGGGAACGGAGGATGGGAAGACAGTCTTCCATGTGCCTTTATAGAAAGAGGTACCCGAAGTCTGGCCCGGTGCCTCGTACGCAGTCAGTGCTTGCTCGCAAATGTTTGTTTTGGTGATGAAAATGGTGGTTTCATCCCATCTCTTTGCACTCATCCCTTTAGTTCTGTTCATTTTGAAAACCCGTGAGGTGTCAGATACCAAGCTATGTGCAGGATCCTGAACTGGCAAACCATGGCTTCTCACCAGCACTGGTGTTCAGGCTGCTCAGTGTTTCTTCTTCACCTTTCCTTGGTAAACACGGACCCTTTTGGCCATCCTAAAGTTGTGGATTATCTCCCTAGGAAAAAAATGCTCATTTACTTATGGTTTTTTGGGGTTCACTGACCTTGAGGAGCCCATCAATGGAGACTCTAGAGATCTGTGGGCTCCAAGTTCAGAACCTCAGAAAGAGACACCTGGGTGAACATGTTATGTGGAAAGGATGCTTCTGATCCTGGCTGAGAGAGGCCATCTCCTCATCCTGCTGTCATCTTCCTGAACTGCTTGTAGCTCCTGCAGCCTCATCCTGCCCCCAGATTCACTTGATGAACATTTCCCTGCTTGTCTTCTTGACACTTCAAACATCCCATTCTCCTAGGGCTTGCTGACCCTTGCATAGAATTGACTACACACCCTCACCTCCACAGTAGGTGCTTCCTTCTCACCATTGAGATACTTAACTCTGGCTAGTTAGAAGGCAAGGCCCTGGAAGGCTGGATGGTGGCCACCTGTGCCTTTATCCCTAGGACTCAGCCTAATGGACATGTTATTAATATCTGTGGAATAAGTGAGCACGTGTAGCCAACAGGCAGACACCTAATTTGCTTCTAACCCTTTAGAGTAGATGTGTTTCTCATTTTCTCCCTTGTCTGTGTGAGAATTCCTGTGGCAGAATTCCTTCCCTCCAATTCTTCAGTTTTAGGAATAAGCAAACAAACATGAGCTTGGCCTTGCTTGCAGGAAGCATGTGCAGCAGTGATGAGGGTCAGCATCATTTTTTTCTAGCCCCTTGTTTCTTGATCACTTCATCCTTGTAGATCTAAAAAACTTGACTTTATTCTCTTTGGTTTTGGGAAATATAGGCCAGCCTTTCTGCTTTGCTTTCTTTCAGAGGCCAGTCACCTGAGACTTGGGAACAGCTACTGATAAATCAACATTTTTATTGAGTACCTACTATGTGCTCAGCTGGTGTGGGCTTTCCTTTACCCTAATTTATACCTGAGAACTTTTCTGGGTTTTTAAGTTGTGAGGATGTGAGTGTATAATGGTTAACCCAGCGCTGGGATCTGGTACAAGTCTACTGCCCACCCTATTGAGCTTTGTAGGTAATTATAGACTTTTACTGTTTTCATCTACATATTTGTTGAGAGAATGCTTTTTGTTTACTTACATGGGACCTGTGACTCAGCCTCCCTACCCTGTCCAGTGCAGATCTATGGACTTGATGGGGACATAAAAGTACTGTGCCAGTTTTTATGCAAGAGCCTACATTTTTCATGTTGTGGGTGTTAAAAATATCTGTCAGTTTAACTTCTGCATGTCCTTTTTCCCATATACCAAATCATTCATGGTTGGGGCTATTTGGAAGAAGGTGCCACCCTGGAGAGAACTGGTTTTGTCAGAGGAAGGTGAAGGCCTGAGGTGGAGACCGGTGACCTGAGTTGTTTTAATTTGGATCTTGGTCTGCTAGACAGCCTTCAGTGTGGACAGCCAGAAAAAATGCTAACAGTGCAAGAAATAAAGGTATAGGAGCAGAATTGTACCTGAAGGGTAAATGAAAATTGGTCAGGCTTTTACACCACTGGTTTCTGTGTCTATCACCTGTGGCCTTGATTGTGCTAATGCAGGAGGCACTTGGGAGTGTAGGCACTGGGCACGCATGCCTGACGGTAGACACCTGGAGTATGGTGCAGGCATATGTAAGTGGACATACCTGAGCCTAGAGAATGAGGCTAGAAGGGCGGCATTACTCAGAGACAGCTATGGTGGAAATGGCTATGAGAGACCACAAGAGAGAGCCCAAGAGAAAGAGTAAAGATTCACGGGGGGGCTGGGAGGCCTGCCAGCCTCTTGGCCCCCAACCCCCTAAGGCCTCCCTGCCTTACCAGCCTGGGGGCTTGCCCCACAATGGCGTAGAAAGAACATTAAAGTCTGAAAAGGCCACCGAGGGCTCCAGGACTATCCTTTACCCTTGTGCCCAAATCGATAGAGAACCTACCTTGTGCCTGCTGGCACCACAGTGCCCAAGTGTTTGTGAACTCAGAAAGATCATACCTTACCAGCACCGACTCCCGAAGGTAACTCTCCTTCAGCCCTGGCAGCCGTCCCTTCAGTACAGAGGGGCCACTTCGGGCCGACCAGTTCCTGGTGCTCATTTCCTTTCTGGGCAGCCATCCCAGTATAACAGATACTTATACATATTCTGTCCTCATTTTATCTAATTACACACATCTCTGGGGGATGGGGAACAGGTCTGGATCATTCAATTTTAGGTCAGTGATGCACAGGGTAGCTGGAATGAACATTGATCTATAGGGTTCCATGAAATTCAGAGAGTCCCCAGAGTTCCCTGGCCCAGAGCACCCCGGGGGTGTTGTTTGCCCCCTCAGGGCTAGAGAGGCCAGCCAGCGCTGGGAGCGATGGAGCCCGACTGGTTCTGGAGTCTGAATGTAGGAGCCTTTCTGGGACCGAGCTAGCTCTGCTACCCTTGGAGCAATAGGATCCTTGTACTTGATGATCAGCTAAATTCCCAAGACCCGGTAATATAGGTCCTCTTGGCCACCATTTGTTCCTACCCATTACCTGCCTGGAATGTGTTCAGGTTCCTGAGAAACAACGAAAGAAACTTCGATCAATGGAACAACCTTTCTTATTGCCCAGTGTTGCCCAGAGTTCCTGTCTCCTTTGTGACCCAGATGAACTGATCCAGACAATGGAAAAGCTATGAAATATCCCGTTTCTCTCTAAGACCCAGAGCCAGCAGCTGTGGAAAAGCCAGCCCCCTGCGTTTTCCTCTGGGCTCTCTGGTCACTTTTCAAGTCCCCAGAAGGAAGAGCCCACTGTGGTTTTGTTTTGTTTTGTTTTTTTTTGCTTTGCTTTTGCTTTTGCTTTCTGCAACTTGTTCCATTCTTGACTCATACCTGAGGCTCCCTAACATGCTTGGGCCCTAGATAGAGGAGACGTCACTCAGGGCTTCATGTGGACCTTTGCACTCAGCCTGGAGTCCTCCGACCTCTACACCCTTCCTTGGTGCCTGCTGACATCTTTCTCCTGCCTCCTGTTTTGCACCTGTCTCAGACACTGGAGGAGCAGGAAAGGGAGGGCGGAGCATTCTCTGCTGGGTCTCTGAGAGGAGCACACTCAAGCTCTTGGGGTGGGAGTAGAGGCGGGGAGGGAGGGAGGAAAAGGATGAAGCTGGCACACAGCAAATAGAGGAGAAGACGAAGTCATGAGAGAAGAAAGGGTGTGTGTGAAGTGCATGGTGGGGGATGCTGTCCAGCCCCCCCACCGGGGTCTGGGAAGGCTTCAGAAAAGAGGTGGCTTTGAACTGAGTTTGGAAGGATGGCGGGAGGTGGTGAGGCTGGGACAGTTCAGGCATGAAAGAGAAGTGAACAAAGATTTGGAAAGCATTTGATTTAATTCCTTCGAGAAGCCGTCCTTTCTGGGGGAAGGCCAGGTGGGAAGGATTGGATCCATTTGGTTGTGTGGGGAAGGAGGGGGGTGTTGATGCAGAAGGTGAAAATGGGAACTAGCCTGGGTCAGTTTGGTCTGAGGGCACCCCAGTTTGGCAGCCAACTCTGGGAAATACTTGAACAGATCAGAGGTTGAAAGAGAGGCTCCAGGGGCAGGCTGGGGTGGTCATCATGTCCCCCAGCAAGGAGGGTGTTCCATCTCCTATGGCTCCCTCTCACTAAGGTTGAATGGAATCCTGCCTTGGGTGCTGTCTTTGGAAGGGGTTGCTTCCCCACAGCCACCCAGGCTCACTGACACCCCTGTTACCATTCAAACTCTCCACCCACATGTCATCCATTGCCGTCCACAGGAAGTGGGAGTCCAGGGAGTTAGCTCTCTGGGGAGGCTGGGTATCTCACCAGACCTCAGAGTTCTTGTTCTTGTACTCTGAAAGTTCAAACATCCCTGCAGGGAGCAGGGGTGCCACAAGCGGGCATATATGGCCCATGTCTTGGATGCAAGCTCTGAAGCTGAAGTGGGTATGTTCAAAAGCCATCCCATGACCTCCTAAGCTGTCCCAGGACCCCAAGCCATGTGCTGGTTCCTCATCTGTAAGGTGGGAGTGAGTTTCTTCCTTCAGAGGGTGATTGGGAGACTGAACTAAGCTCATGTATGTAAAATGCTTAGAAGAGTTGGCACATGTTACCCTCTGATAAACCTTCACAGAGACCCTGTTTTTTCATCTGTAGGTAGAAAGACATATTTGCTGATTTTTTCCTACATTGGCATCTTAAGGAACATGAGATATTAAGTATGAGAAGCTCTGTTTTTCTCAGAAGAAAGAAGTTCTAGAACTCTGGTATAGTTACTAATTTATTTATTTTATTTATTTATGCATACAAGAACTGGGGTACAGGCCAGAGGTGTGTGTGGGGGGTGAGAGGATTCACCAGAGTCAGAGTGGGGAACAGAACAGGCAGACTGACTGAAATACACTGCTGAGAGGAGCAGCGGACGAGACAGGAGAGGTCTGCTGCACCATGTGGGTAGTTCCCTGGCCGGCCGGTATTGAACTCTTGCTGCAGAGGCTGCAAATAACTTTATAATGCTGTGCTCAACCCCTGCGCCAGCAGGAAGGCCAAGTTTACTAATTTATTTATTTATTTATTTATTTATTTTTAAATTTTTTTTTTTTAAGAGGCATGTATTTTTATTTATTTATTTGTTTGTTTGTACATGCACTGGGTACAGTCAGAAGCGCGCGAGTGTGAGAGAATTCACCAGAGCCAGAGCGGGGAGCAGAGCAGGCAGAAGGACCGAAGTACACTGCTGAGGGGAGCAGCGGGCAGCAGGAGAGATCTGCGCCCCATGCGGGACCCTCCGCCAGAGGCCAGGGAGCAGCCGGGGATCGAACCGGCGCCGCAGAGTCTGCGGGCAGCTTCGCAACCCAGCGTTCAACTGCTGCGCCACCGGGGAGGCCCATACTAATTTATTTTTTAACTCTTACAACACATGTGCTAGAAGAGATGTTGAGAAAGATTAACCTGAGGGGCAGTGTATTTCGGTCAATCTGCCTGTTCTGTTCCCCCTCTGACTCTGGTGAGTCCTCTCACCCCCCAAAACTCTGGCCTGTTCCCCAGTTTTTGTATGTATAAATAAATAAATCTTTAAAAGAAATAAAAATTGATTAAAAAAAAAGATTTACCTGAGGGATGCTTTGTCCACAGGTTTATTCTCACACGGTCTTTAATCGGTGCTGATACTGGTCCTACTGAATAGGAATGAGAATTTCACAGATGCAGAAACAACACACAGAGGTGAACTGACTGGGACATGGCTGAGCTCCCTGGCTCACGCTGTCAATACTGCTGCTGCCTCCCAGGGGAGGGGGTGCTCTCTGCCTAGTGAGCTCTGCCCTTTCCTCAGCTAGAAAGGGGCTGCAAAGTCCTTCAGACCAAAGTGAGGCAGGTGGTTGAGAGGGGATTTGTGCATGTTCCCAGCTTGGTCCAACACACATGATCAGGGTGTTAGGTGACAGCCCCGACACCCTCCCATCCTGGTGGGGGTGCAGATCCACCTCCCCGACACATACGTTTGGTAGGCAGCATCTGTGCAGGACAAGCTGGCATTCCAAACTTCAGATCTTCCAAACACCAGACCCCTCTGTTATTTTTAACTGTCCCAAGTTTGTTCCACGTGGTATAATTGATGGGACGCAACAGCCCCCTCAGAGGACCTAAACTTCAGCTTGTTTTGTATCCCTTGGTTGGGCATGTGTCTGATGACCAAGTAGAAAAACAGCGCTTTCTGAGTTGACTGTTCTAAATCTTCCCGCCTCCTCCCTCCCCTCCACCCCCATCTCTGGAGACCAAAAGCGAACACAGAGATAGCCTGAGCTCTCTTTTCTGTGACTCCAGATAGGAGGGAGGAAGATCATTTCTGTCTGCGACCTTCTCTTCCTTTCTCTCTGTGA
This sequence comes from Talpa europaea, assembly GCF_964194135.1. Classification (NCBI taxonomy): domain Eukaryota; kingdom Metazoa; phylum Chordata; class Mammalia; order Eulipotyphla; family Talpidae; genus Talpa; species Talpa europaea. The sequence continues at coordinate 98,875,962 of NC_140075.1, read as the reverse complement.
GTCCCGATAGTGAGGGACAAAGCTACATTTTCAGAGAGATAGTAAGTAACAGGAAGGGCGTGAGGAGGTTGGCCCTCAATCTCTTCTGGCCTTCTTTTTCAGCCTCCACACTCCCCAGGAGTAAGTCACATTCTCATCTGTCCTCTGGGGACTGTCCTGGACAGAGGCTCTTCTTTAAGAGAGGCTGAGAATCGCGTGGCACCCAGGACCCCGACTCTTGTGCTAATAGAAAAGGTTGTCAGTTGCCTGTGTCCAGAAGAAGCAGCTCACCATCTCACACTGGCCTGACATTTGTATCACGGATTTCTCCGGCACTGCTTTTTGTTTTGCATTTTATTTATTCTTTTCCTCCAGTTTTATTGACTTGCCATTCATTTTCAAAACTATGTAATTTTGAGAGTACAACTTCACACCTCCACAGGTACACGTGCCTGTTCTCCCTCCCCCAAAGCTCCAGTGCTAATGTCCTGTCACCTCCTCTCCCTTCCCCCTCCCCTCTCCCATTTCTCCAGCTGTGTTTCCTTTCTCTTCTTCATTCTTATGTCTCCCTGGGCCACAGTGTAGTTGGCATTTATCTTGTATTAGCTGAGCATGTATAATGTACCAGTGTCTGGGGCCCTGGGTATCAAAGTGAGTAACACTGACATGGACTGTCTTTGTGGCGCTTACAGTCCGGTTGGGGAGACAGATATAAGCCATGTTTGTGGATAAATAAAAGTGGGACTTGTGTCATCTTGGAGATGTCAGGATGATATAAAAAGTATAGGGGGGAGCTGTAATGATCTTGTGTGGTTAGGCAACATTTCATCCCACAAAGGGGGAACAGCACATGCAAAGGGCCTGTGGCATGTTGGAGGGAAAAACAAGGGAGGCTGCTATGGTTGGGACTGCCAGAGGGAAAGTGTGGCAGAAAGGTTCAGAAAGGTCCAGAACACAGAGGACCTTGATGGGTATTTTAAGGAAGTGTTACTTTCTCCTAAAAGCAGTGAGGAGCAGTAGAAGGATTTAAGGTAGAAAGTGACTTGATCCAATTTGTATTCCCAAAATTTCCCCCCAGCCAGTGGAAGATTTAATGATAGGGCCTGGGAAGGGTAGGAGACTGAGGAGGCTTTTTGGGGTAAAATTTAGAAAATAAAAATGAGATTTGAGTGTGTACATGCAGGACAAAGTATTAGCTGGGCAAAGCTGTGACAATAGAGCTTTCCCGTTAACAGCTCCCCTATCATTCCCTCTCCCATTTGGTAGTTTGGAGAAATTGACACCCCATTCTCATCCTTGAAGTATTTGATGTTACAGGTGGATTGGTTTTCCTCCCAAGTAGAGTCTGGAGCACTTTGCTCCCTTCTGCTCTCCCTTGAGTGTCTGTGTGTCCGTTAGTTTCGCTGCAAGCATCTTGCAAGCAGTCTCGCCATGAACATTTTCACCGCAGAACTAACTGGCTGCAAGGCAGTTTTGCCAAAGGAGAAAAGGCTGCAAAACAGAAGAAGGACACTCAAAAGGACATAATGACAATATTTTCACCACAAAACTAACTGAAATTAACAACAAATCACTTGTAACAAAATTAAAGAGACAAAAGGCAAATATTCAAATAGGAATATACTGCAAAAATACCCAAATATTCAAATATGTTAAAAAATCTGTGTAGATTCATGGCAATACTGTGCAAAGAACTGATTTCCTGTTGTGGATCATACCTAAGCACTTATCTCCCAAGCCTTCTATTCATTCATAGTATTGTTAGTGGGCAGACTGAGGAGTACCCTGGGACCCTCAAACTTGCATGACTCTTAATTCTAGGTTCTGCCATCTGCTGCATAAAGATAAAGCATACTCTTAGTGTGAAAGAGCTTTAATAGGATTAGTGTGCATAGAGAGAAGAGAGGATAATAGTTTCCCAATAAAACACCCAAAGTTACTCATCCCCTTGTGGGTAAATGCCCAGCCAAACAGGATTGCCTCAAACTGGGTCTCAGAGGCCCAAAAGCTTGCCACAAGTTCTGCCATCTGATCCTTAGGCCTCTAAAGAACCACTGTTCTTCCCAGCCCTCCTTCCCCCCACCCCAGGCAACAACAAATGTAATAAGGCTTTTAATATACGTATGTGGGGGGGAAGAAGGGGGGTTATGGGTACCAAGTGCTTTCTAGACTCCAATGATCTACTTTAGGCTTAGCAGTGAGGACACGGGCTGTGGTCACTTCAAATCCTAGTCGACACCCTTACAAAGCAATGGGCTTGGTAGGAGGAGGAAGCGCCGAGCCACATGTGGGGCTCCAGACACCCCACTTCTTTTTCCTTTCTTTACAACTCTTTTCTCCAGGGTGCAAAGTTAAAAAGTATTGAATTCTTACAAATTGCAGATGGAGTTCCTTTCAAAAAAAGAGATTCAGGACCATTGCGAGGGCAGTGGGGGCGCATGACAACCTATGAGATTCATCTAGGAAGTGGATATTCAATTAGTATGTGACAGGGTAGAATGTGGCGAGCTTGCTATTGCTTTTTAGCATGGAAGAACACACTTATACAGAAGGATACAGAGCCGTATAAATAACCCCATGTGTCTATTACCCAGCTTCAGCCATCATGAGCAGGGAGGTAGGGGAGGGAGGTATCTTTTCATTTGTTCAGACTTTGCTCTGTATGCTCTCATTTTTTGTCTATTAAATGAAGTACTTGGTAGGAGAATGGGCAGAAGGAACAGAAAAGATTGCATAATACTCCTACTAGCTAATGATCAGAGAGGGAGAAGTCCCTCGGATTCAATTCGTCCTGAGGTAGAGCTAGTGCTTAGAAAATCCTCAAAGACTGCTGGTGGTCTTTCTCACAGTTCAGACAGGTTAGCAGAGGGCTGGCAAGGTCTGGGGATATTCTCCTCCTGGCTCATACAGTTCATAAAAGCTGGGCCTGGACTCTAGATTCTCCAGCCCTGTCTCCCTTAAACCTCAGAGGGCCTCCTGGCATTTTTGCTCTGGGAGATGGGACCTCTGTGAAAAGCCCTTCAGGGCTCCTGTGGTTGAAATACCAGTATTTGTCCACCTCAGTCTTTGTTTTCTCCTCATAAAAAAGGCCCTAGTGGTAGCCTGATGGTCTCCTGGTCTGGCTGGAAAAGATGACACCTATAAAAGGAACACGGGTAGAAGAAAGGTAGGCAACAAGTTCAATTCCCTGCAGCTCCGCTACCTTACAATTCTAGAAAATCTAAGGAAAAATGTGGTAAAAGAGTATTGTAGACTTTCCGGGAAGGAAGAAATCAATTTCACTGGCTAGCTTCATGGAAGAGGCAAGGCTTAACTGGGTCTCTACAGATAGACAGAAGCTAGGGGGCGAGGACAGAGCAGCTTCCCTTTTGAGAGCTACCAACCAGGAATTACTCAGCACCTCCTAAAGTGGAAGCCTCTGTACGCCACACTATGGAGGACACTAAGAAGCAGAGGGTGCAATTTCTGTTCTCCAGGACCTTTTTGTCTAGTTGAGGGACAGGGCATAGGTTGGATATGAATGTAAATTGAAGCCATCAGACTGTAAGGTGAAAGTTGACCTCTAAGATAAGCCTGAAGCGTGCAATGGAAACCAAGAACAATTCACCAAGCAGAACATAGTAACGATGTCAGTGGCCACGTACCCAATGTCTTCTGTATGTGGCCGTGTGCTGGACGTGGCGATGTCTGTGTTGTTACATACCAGCCTCTTAAATTAATATCCTAACATGTGGCAGCTGCATCTCTTGAACCCTGATGCTCTGCTCAGCAGCCGTATGTTGTGTGATTTACACACATTGACTCATTCAGTCCTCCTAGGAAGCGGGTAGAATGAACTATTTTATAGATGAGAAAATGCTGAAGGTTTTAAGCAACTTGCTTAAGACCCTGAGGTCTGTTCCTGGGCTTGTTCATCTAAGTGCGCTTGGGTTCAAAAGGGACAGTGTGAATACCAATCTGGGTATTTGGGAGAGATAAGGGGGGTGAAGGTGATGAAGGACTTGGATAGATATACCTGTGCAGAGACTTGGCCACTGAGCCTGTAGGTGCTGGGAGCTATTTCAGGCATGGCAGCATGGACACAGCGGGCGATTAATTTGCTGGATGGCTTGAGTCGAGAGGCTATGGCAGAAACACAGACCAAAGCGACTGGGGTCTATGCGGGGGAGGGGGCTGTGGGAATGTGCCTGGTCAAACCAAGTAATGAAAACCCTCACAGCCCATCAAACTTAATTAAAATCAAATAAACACTCCAGCAAACCCAGCTCATACCAAGTAGGGGTAGAGATCCAGATCACTACGAGGATATTAGTGCTGGTGTCAATATAGCTGCAGGGACATAAAGCTTCATCAATAGATACTATTTGTAAAATTCAAGCCTGCTCCACATTGATAGGCTCCCTGGCACGTTTATGATTTCAGCCCCCAGCAAGTCCTTGGTGCCCCATCACAACCTCTTTTCTCTTCCCTTTCCATTTCTTTCCTACAGCAGTTCCAGGATTTTGCTATTTACCTGAAAACCCTCTCTACCCTCTATCTCCCAGCACATGATTTCACTCCAGACTTGTACAAGAAAATCGAAACCACGAAGCCAGGACTTCCTTGTCATTCCTGTCCTCTGCTTCATTGTGGCACAGTCATTTCCTAAGGGGGCCTCTCCCGACACCCCTTTAATACTGTCCCTCATCATCCTGCTATGCTTTTTTGCATAGCACATGCAACAATCAGAAACTATCTCTATAGTTTGTTCATGTCTTTTGTCTGCCTCTCCTCTGGGCATGTAAGTTCCGTGAGAACACAGACCTCAGGCACTGCAGCGTCCATGGGACGGAGCACTGACCACGTGGCTGGGAGTGTGTACAGGAATGGAGGAATACAAAAGAGGGAAGACTCACTCTGTCTGGAGGGACCAGGCTATGGCAGGAACACAGGCCGAAAGAGGAGGCCCAACGCCCTTGCCTGATGTTCTACACACCTGTGAATGCTGGTCCACGCCAGACCCTGGATTTCCCACCTCCAGGTCTTTGCCTCTGTGACCGTCTTTGCCAGGACTTCCTCCCCAGCCCCCTCACCTCTGTCTGATGAGCCTATCCAGCTTCTACTCACCCTTCGAGCACTGCACTGCTTGTAGTCACGGCCAGTCACCCCCTCTGTGGGTCCCCTGCAGTGCCTTGTTCTTGCTAGTGGAGCCCTGAGCAGTGACTTCTTATGCGCTGCATCTGTGCCAGCCACTGACACCTGCCAGGGCTCCTGGAGAGGAGCTGAAGTTGAGATGTTTCTGGGGGCCAGCTGTGTGCACTGCATTGGGCAGAGTAGGTAGCTTAATGTACATTCAGAAAAAATTCTGTTGGAAAACACTTGTTCTGTTGCCAGACCATCCCTTGTGGACACATGGGCAGACATAATGCACTTTTTTCTACACATCAGTTCTTTTTTTTTTTGAAGAGAGCCCCGCAGTTTCTAATGAAAGCAATAGGGTCGTGAGATGAATTTGTCACTCCGGTGCTGGCTTCATTCCGCTGACTCACAACCTGGGAAGGGGTTTTAAACATGTGTTTCTCATCTATGTGCTAATTTTTCTTCCCTTTCTCAGTCATCTTCTCTTTCCTCAGACTTGTGGATTGTAACAGCCTAGGTCTGGGGGCACCTGCACCCCTCCTGCAGCCTCTGAGCAGACATTTTCCAGCTCTGGGCCTGAGAGAGGAGGTAAGGTGGTCACACTTTGGGAAAGGTGAGAAGGAGTAAAAATGAAATGGGAATTCCTTTCCTCTAGAAATTCATTAGAGCTTATTTGTTTACTTGAGGAATGCCTGAGAAAATATATTCATAGCAATATATAATATTATGTATATAATATATTACATATATTGTTATGAACGAAATTGTTTGCCGTTAAGGTGATTCTGCAATTTCCACTCCATAATAGGGAGCTAAGAATACTTCCAGGTATATAGGGATTAGTTATTGATTCAGCAAATATTTATTGAGCACCTAGCACTATGTTGGACATAAACAGTGGACAAAATGGACAAAATCCTTGGAGCTTACATTCCTGGAGATTACATTCTAATGGGGACAGATACATGGTAATCTAAGAAGGTAAATAAGTCAGATGGGTATAAGTCTATAAAGATAACTAAAGCAGGGACAGGGAGTGTTGAGGGAAAACCTCACTGAGAGTGACATTGGAAGTCATTGGAGAAAGAAGAGTCAAGAAGGAACAGCAAGTGCAAATGTCCTGAAGTCCTGGAGAGGAGCTGCAGTTGAGATGTTTCTGGGGGCCAGCTGTGCGCACTGCGTTGGAGGTCAGTGATGCTGGGGCAGAGTGAGAGGGTGGGAGAGTGGTAGGAGAAATTTGACTTATCTTTGGAGTTGGGAACCCACTGAAGGATTTTAGCAGCATCCTCTGGTGATGAGAATGACCTTGACCAAGCATCAACCTGCTGAGTTGAGAGTAAAAGGAGGAACTAGGGATTACACAGGGAGACCAGTAAGGAGGCAGTGGCTGAAATCAGGGTGTGAGAAGTGGCTGGATTCTGAGCACATTTTATAGATTGGATGACAGCATGTGCAAAGGGATTGGAAGTAGGGTGTGATAAGAGAGTTGTCAGGGATGACTCGGAGGTCTTTGGCCTGAGTAGAAGAATGGATTGTTGAGATGATGAGGACTATGAGGGAGCAGGTGGGTGTGGGCTCACATTTGCACTTGGAAGCCTTGGGAGGTTGATCTGATTTCAGGTAGGAATGCCCGATAGTCAGGGGTGTTGTGGGGCCTGCCCTGGTTGCATCTCCACCCAGGGAGGAGATCAGCACATTGTCTAGTGGGTCTCATTAGGACCTGGACACAAACTAGTTGCTAAAGAGGCAAGGGAACTACCTCTAGGTGTGTGCCACTGGGCTTTAATAAAAAAAAAAATATTTTTACAGCGTATTTGTATTGAATTCAAGAACTGTATACTCTTATCAATAGTATGCCAGGTATTGTGTTAGGTGCTAAGGATATAATACAAGATGGCTTTTGTCTCATGGCAATGATAGTCAATGGGGGAGAAGTATATAAAGCCTGCATTTTCATTAGAGCAATGGTAAGTCCACAACTAATAGGAGAATAGACCCTATGTCTCTATGAATAAATTGAAATCTTTACTCAAGACACTCTGTATTCATTATTGTGATAAAGTAAGAAAATTTGAAAATATATGTGGTCTCTCCAAACTGAAGTTTTTTTTTTTTTTTGCCAAAAAAGTTGATTTAGACATCGTTGTGTCTTGAGTGCAGGTATAAGTGATTCAATGAATAATGCTATACATTTCTCCATGACCAAGCATTCGGATAGGAGGTCCCTGAGCATTTTATCCTTGTTATCTAAGTTGTTCCTGGCAGGAAATTTTTGTTTTTTAAAACTGTTACAATCATGCATGTTAGTAAAATTTCACCTAGTTAAACCTCACAGTGGATGAGAAATTTTTATGAAATGGCAGCAAAGATTATAAAAATTTTGATATGAATGTAGCACCAATGGGCCTGGAGTGGGGGTGTGTGGCTGGCTGCCTTTCCTCTGCTGCTATTCCCTTACTGGTGGTCTTGTATCCTTTTTTCTTTGTCCTGCAATGAGGAGCTGGCTTGGGGTGGGTAGCTCTTGGCATTAGATATGCATTTCCTTATTTTAGACAAGATCCCAGGTGATTCAGGTTTGTCTAGGAGAATATACACTTGACCCTAAATCTTGGCAGTTTGGAGAGATAATATCTAGTGACATCTCAAGCATGAGAACCCTGTTAAGGTGACGATTTTGTCTTGCTCACCACGGAAGGCCCAGGACTTGGCTTGTTACCAGTCACAAAGTAGGTGATTGTCGAGTATTTATTAAGTGAACAAATGAAATGTGTCCCCTACCCCCACCAGTCAAGCTGTTCTGTCTCTGTCTCAGGCAAACAGAGCCTGATAGGAGCTGACTTTGAACGGAGGTGTGTGGGAGTATTGCTTAGCTCTACCCTCTGTCCCCTGGGCAAGGGTAAGGTCAGACAGAGTGGTCAGTCTGGGCACCAAATAATACCAATAGATTTGATGGGTGATTCCAGAAGGAAGGTTTGGAAGGAATAGTGTGGGGGTGAGAGAAAGCCTGAGAGAAAAACAAAGTTAAATTGTAGTTATCCAAGGGAAGAGCTAGCCAAGGCTGGAGAAAAATTCAGGTGCAAAGATTGTGGGCAGGGGACTTAGCTTAGATTTTGTAAAATGTTGCTTCCACCTGACCCTGAAAAAGGTTCCTCTTTTACAGTATACTATGGAAATATACAGAATGCACCCTCATTATCTGTTACCGAGCTTCTACAATTAGCAACTCATAACCAGTCTTATCTCACCTACAGCCTACCCCTCCCACACAAGGGACTATTTTGAAATAAATCCCATTTCATTTTATCTGTTAATATTTTAGTAAGTAGTGGCAAAAATTAAGGATTCTTTTAAAAAAACATAGTCATAGTCTCATCAGAGTTACTAATTTCTTAATTTTATGAGATACCAGTTAGTGTTGAAATGTCTGTGTGTATACCCACCTATACAAATCATTGTTTTAGCAGTATTTAAAAATGACTTTATCATTTTAATAGAATTGATGTATGATGATATTTGTGTTTTTTTTTTTTTTTTTTTTTTTTGTGGGACCCTCGCCGGTGGCTGGGGATCGAACTAGTGCTGCAGAGGCTGCAGGCAGCCTTGCAACCCAGCGCTCAACCACTGCGCCACCAGGGGAGGCCCTGGAATTGATGTATATTTGTTAGTAAAAATTGAAGCAACATAAAGGTGTAAAAAGATGACAATGAAAACCTCTCCCCAAACCCATTAGATGATTGTCATTTCAGATACCTCTCCATGAATGTGTGCATCTAGAAGAACTAGCATTGATGGGTACAAATGCTGTCAGAAATACTTTTTATATTACAAAGGCATCACCAAGTGGTGTTTTAGAGCCACAAGGGCAGCTAAGGCTCTCTAGCTTTTGTATAAAGCACTGCTAGACCGCAACCCCCTTGAGGGCAGTGTCTTATCTCAGTTATGTTTATACTCTTCCTTCCTCATTATCATGACTGGCCCTTAGGTGCTCAGTAACTGTGGTTTGAATAGAAGGGGCCCTTCATAACTCACTCAGATAGGTTAGTACCTATCTAACTATGTGGCCTGAAAATATATGACACAGTATGATAGGGACACGAAGGACCTAGAGACACAACAAGAAACATGCCACACCCAAGTGGAGAAAACCAGAAACACCACAGAAGGACACAAAAGATGCTTTGAACAAACAGGTGCATCACTGTTCTGGGATGTTGCAAGTGTTGATGTTCCCTAAATGAATTGATAAATTCCACTAATAAAAAAAAATGCAAAGTTCAAAAAAGAAATCACTCAGGCATCTTAAGGAATAGGATGGCCCATGAGTTGAAGTCACTTGCCAGGGCCCCATAGCTAGTTCTGGTACGTGGAGGGCTGGAGCCTGTGCTCTTCCTTCAGCTGTGGGTCACATGCAAGCCTCAAGTCAGGTGTTCCTGATCGATTCTCCCGAGTCTCTGCCTTTAATTTAGCAGCTGTGTGGTGTCTCTTACTGACAGTTTACCCGCAGGGCTGTGTTGAAGAGTGTATGAGATTGTGCCTGAGAAGCTTACAGCACGCTTCTTAGCATGCACAGGTGCCAAATAAATGTTAACTGTAATTGTTACTATTTTTTGTAGTAATAGCAGCAGCAGTAGTAAGAGTATCCTTATTTCTTATTCTACTGGAATTGTCAACTGGAACTCAAAGAAACTCCTCCTTCTTCTTTCTCCCTCCCTTCAGCTTTCTAGCTGCAGATGGAACCAGTTTATAACTCTGACTTTCTTCCTGCTATTGGGAAGAAAAGATGATTTCATACGGGAAACCTACTGTATGGTGTCAGCTGTTTATGTTTGGTGGTCAAAGTGTGTGTGTCTTCTTTCTATACCTGGCTCAGGGGTGCTGCCGTAACAGCATTGCCAATACTTAGTCTAAGCTCTTCAAAGAGAAACCCCCAGCTGGGTGCAAGAGGGCTGGGTGCAAGAGGGCTGGGTGCAAGAGGGCTGGGTGCAAGATGTCTGGCCTTCTCAGATGCCCCTGCAGTCCGCTGACTCAGCAGTTCTCCAGGGCCCTCCTCCAGGCCCCAAAGCTGTCGGGTCACTAATGGAATCTGGTGGAAGCAAATTAACTCTTGAAAAAAGGGCTAACAAATCACTCCAGCTGCTGAAGTCTGCCCAAGGATGGCTGGCGCTTTCCCGTGATAAGTCTTCACCCCACACATCATAGCTCTTCTGGGGAACCCCACTTTTTCTTGCATGGTTGCTGAGGAGCATCGAGGCTGCCCTGGAATCTCAGCCCCCCACAGCAGAGCTATGTGAGAGGCCATCTGTGCAGCCTGTCATGCCCTCCTGTGTGGGAGGCCTGTGAGTAGGCTCGGTGCATTATTCACACTTCTGGGTTTGGTTTGGCATAACCATTTGCTCCAAGTAGAGGCTGGGAAAACAGTCAGGTTGCGGAAGAAACAGCTATGTTTTCAGCCTGAGCAGGTCTCTTCTTCCCTGGCCACATATTTGCTCTTTTCAAAATATTGTCATCTACGGGGTGAGATGCACACTCCACATGGGCATGTTGGATCTCCTGGATTCCTGGAATGCAGTTTCCCTCCCTCAACCCATGCAAGGTGTAAGGGCCGGACTGGCCACTGTGCAGGTTTTCTGATCCCATGCAGACCCGGTAAAGGAGGAGTCAGAGTCCTCAGTGGTTTTGCAGGTTTTTTATTGGGGTTCACCAGGCATATGGCAGGCAGGGGTGCTGGCTGGGGGGCTGGGAGGCTGGCAGTCCTCCCAGCCCCCAGCAAGTCTTCAGTCTATCTGAGCTCTCTGGAGTTCGTTCTGCTGTTTCTCGGCTTCGGCTTCAGCTTCTACTGCTGCTCCTGGCATCCCTGTGATGCCGCCCTTAAAAAGCACAGTCTTAGCTCAGCTGAATCCCATCTACCTATGCCCACACCCTATTCCAGGTGCCCGCCATCAGGCATGCATTCAGGACAAGGATCCATCATCTATCCTGATGGCGGAAGGGCAGAAAAGCCTGACATTTTCTTTACCCTACACAAGGTTTGGGGGCTTTCACACAACAGGCTGGGAAATGCTTGCTTCCACAAGGGCCAGGATGCCTCTGTGACCACCTTCCTCTGCCTTTACCTCTCTTGCTTCCCTTCCCCAAAGTTGCCTTGTGGAGTCCTTAGTACTTTGAGGGTATCCTGGCAGACAGCCTTGCTAGGTGACAATAGCAATGATAAGAGAAGATGATTTTCTGCTTCAGAGAGAGAAATCCAGGGGGGAGGATTCTGTGGGGTTGGAGCCATTTGCCATTAGTATCCCATGTCTCCTGCACAGGAGAATTTGGGTATTGGGATGGGGGGTGAGGTCATGATGACTATGTGTCTGGGGGGGCAGGGACCATAGACATCCTCCCTATTTGGTCCATGGGGAAGATCCGTGCTATGTCTTGCTTGATGCCATTGTGTGAGATGAGCTTTGTGAAGACCCATTGAATAGGCCAGGCCTAGAGGAGATGCTAATTAAATAATTGATTTTGTCCTCTCACCTCACCCAACTTTTTGATAGTAGTAGTTTATCTAGATTCTAGACCCTGAGTTGCTTGGCATCTTCTGCCCCAAAGTAGGAATTATAACTGAGCGCAGATATTATGATCTGGGGTCCCTATTGATTACTCAGGCCTTACGCCTTACGCCACTTACTCAGGCCTTACTCAGGCCTGATTACTCAGGCCTCAGGCTTTAAAACCACTAAAGACTCTGAGAGCTGAAGTACCAGATCACCCAGCAGGTGCTCACCCAGCAGGTGCTCACTCCTGACGCCATCTTCTTTCCTGCCCTCTTAACCCAGGGCTGCTCATGTCACACATGGGTTATATACTGGCTCAGTAGGATCCTTTGCCTTCTCCACCACCCCTGGCTACTGATATTCTTAGTTAAAAAGCTTTCTGTAAAACTAAGCTATATAGAAGGAGGCTAAGGAGAGCGCTCCAGGCTGGAATGCAGGAGGCCTGAGTTCTATCTCCTCTCATGTGTCTGAGGCTTCCAGACATTACTCGGAGAGAACTTCATAGACCCACAGCACTGGAATACCATACGATGTGCTAAAAAGGACAGTGCCCTAGCCCGGTCACCACTTTGTGCCTCAGTTGGTTTGTCTGTAACATGGGGCTAATATTAAGTGTTCTCTATATCACAAGGGATAATGATGAGGTGGCATCTGTGAAATCTCTTTGAGAAGAAGGCAAAAGTGGGCTCAATTCCTAGTTCCCTCACAATATATATTCAGAGCAAATAAAACATTTGGGACTTCATCTCCCTCATCTCACAGATAAAAATATGGCGAGGTAAGTGTACCTTATCCTGGCTAAATAAATCAGCAAGATTGTCACCGGTAAGTCAGTACTGGAGCTGGCAGGAGCTGGGCCCTGGGCTTTCCCATTTGGTCTCCCTGCCCCTTCTGCCTGTTCCTTTTTCATATTCCATATCAAAGTCTCCGTCGTTCTTTCAAGTCCTATGTAGTCTGAGCTCTGATCATCAGGGATTGCTCCATTCTTATTAATATTAAAGGTGAGGGCTTTCTTAGCCTATTTCCCCTCAATTCAAAATCAGTCTTGGAAAGGAGAGAGCACAAGTAGAATAGGAAGGACATCTAGCCCCAAAAGAAAGGCATTCTGGTTTGTTGCAGATTCTGGTCCCTCTGGTGACGTTCAGGGTTTTGATGAGTGAGGTGTGAACGGTAAATGATTCACTGCAGAACTTCCATGATTATTAGAGTTTTGATTTTGGGGTCAGGCTGCAATTGACAATTTGATCCTGCTGCCTAGCTCTGCCAAATACCAGGAGTTTAAGAGACTCAGAATATACATTTTCCTTCACTTCAGATTCCAAGTCCCTGATTTACTGATAACAAGTGTATCTAACTATACATGAGAAAAACAGATGTAAGTGAAAATTTTGTCAACAAATTGGATTTTCTTATTGACCTCATCACTTCAACCCTTTTTTTTTAAACTTCATTTCTAATTACTTTGCAACTGATAAAGCCCTTTGAGATTAGATCTCCATTTCGAAAGCTTCCACCTGGAAAAGCTCTAAATACACATTTAAATGATGGAAGAGGTTGGTGTGACTTGAAAAGTCCATCCTTGAAGAGAAGAAAATGATGATTTGAGTAATTGGAGGGATTCCAGTCTGTTGGTTGGTTTTGTGTGTTTCTGTGTTTCATTCTGAGGGGCTAGGGAGCAGAAGCTGGGTCTGAATTGTGTAGAAGGAAGCTTTTCAGTGGGTTTCTTATGTTATCCTTAAGATAGTCAAGAAGCCTGAGTTGTTTCCCTGGTCTTGGAACCCCATTTTTGAAGAGGAACTTCTTCCTCCTCTGTGAAGTGACTTTCAAGGGAGGGTCCTTTTTTAGCGTGGTGCATTCTGCATGAAGTGACTGAGTGTTAACAAGTTCTCAGAGATTGTGATTTGTGTAAAAAACAGCAAGGAACTTCCAAAACCTACTGCCCTACTTTGCACAGGTATGGAGGACAGATGTCACAGGAAGGACCAAAGAAATAAGCTTGGAGTAACTTTTTCATTTTATAATGATAAATATTTAAAAAGTAATATGCTGATTGTAAAAATGCACAGCACAGAAGGGGATAAAAAAAAAGAAAAAGGGGCCTCCCCGGTGGCGCAGTGGTTGAGTGCTGGGTTGTGAAGCTGCTCGCAGCCTCTGCAGCGCTGGTTCAATCCCCGGCCAGGCCACCGGATGAGGGTCCCACATGGTGCGCAGACCTCTCCTGCCGCCCGCTGCTCCCCTCAGCAGTGTACTTCGTCAGTCTGCCTGCTCTGCTCCCCGCTCTGGCTCTGGTGAATTCTCTCACCCTCCCGCCCTTCTGACTGTACCCAGTGCTTGTATAAATAAATAAATAAATAAATAAATAAATAAATAAATAAATAAATAAATGCTTTAAAAAAAAAGAGAGAGAAAAGAAAAAAGAGAAAGACTTCCTTTCCAGTCTCCCATTCTGTTCCTCACAGTTCAGGGCAGTTTTTTTCTATATCCTTCCAGATATTTTCTGTGCTTCTGAGAACGTACATATGTATGTAGAAGGCTGTATCAGAAAACTGGTAGTTGAATTGGAAAAGTAAGTCATAAGATGATTTTCCTTATTTCTTTAACTTCATATTAAATGGAGAGAAATCCCATTCAAACCCTTTAGGAAAATCCTTTCTCTAAACATTTAAATATCTCCAGTGAGCCTAGCATTTGCACATGGCAGGGGCTCTGTTTAGCGGTGCAAATAGCACCTAGTATGCGGCAAGGAAAGTAATTCTAAGTTTTTTTTTTTTTTTTAACAAAATGCAGGCTGAAAACATTCAATGAAGAAATTGGTGTATAAGGGCGTTATGCTGCCTGAGCGTGGAGAAGAGAGATTGTGGGGTGTTTTTACAGTCGGTGATCAGTGGTATACATTTATTCCAGGTATCTCAGAGCCAAATATTTAAGTTCGAATAAATGTGTAACGTGAGAATGTGTGATGTTTACTGCTATGCTCAGGGAAGGCTGTGAACCTTTCGTGTGTGAGCTCCGAGGAGCTCTGCTGGCTGGGTGCTCTGAGGATAGACAGACCAGCCAGGCAGGGCGTCATCTCTGTTCATACAAACAAATCCTCTCTCTCCCCATTTCTAGGAGGGAGGGGGTTCTACCCACAGGGGCTCAGGGAGCAGAACTGGATCCAGATTTCATTTTCTTCTCCACCCACAGTTTCAGGAAGGGGTTTTGAGCCCAGGTCCAGTCTTTTGCTGTCATTCTCTGGTTCTGGGCCTGGTGCATGTGGAGCTATGCTCAAAGCTCAGACTCTGTCTCATTTTGCAACCTCCTCTGGGATGGAGCTGGAGGAGCCCGAGGGGCACGTTCAAAAGCAGCCACTTCTCCGCCACCTCCTCCCATGCCCCAATTCTGTGGGTTCAGTTCTCCTCCCAGCAACTTGACTCTCTCCTGAGAGCCAGACCTGGGCTAGGAGCCCAGCACTCCCTTTTCCCGCTCGCTCCTCTCCTCTGCCTCCCCCCAGCTACCTGAGGTACCTCTTAGCTTCCACATCCTGAAAAGGGATAATGTTCTCCTTGAAAGTGTCTTTTGAGGATTAATTGATGTTTGCTGTATGCTTTGAAGAGAGAATCCTATCAAGTCGCTCTGCTGTCCTCAAAGCTGGCCCTGGTTCCAGCTGGTGCCAGGCTTGGCCAATCCGCACGTGGGGTGAGTGGGCCCCTCATTGGCCGCCTTTCTGGGCATATCGTTTGCCTGCTCATTACCCACAGAAGAAGGGCAATTACCCAAATAAGAGGCACAAATCCTCAAGTGGACATTTTGTACATTGTACCTTTTTTACTTGGAGAAAGAGTATTTGCATGAAAATAATCATCCCTTGGGAAGTTAGTTTGTGGCCATCTGTGACATTTTCTCATTTGGAAATTGTTCTCTCTCTCTCTTTAAAGCTTCATAAGTGTAGGATATGAGTAGTGATAATCTGCCATCTCTCAAAGAAGTCCCTCTGCCTGGCCATTTATATGTTAATTGTATGTGGTTGGGGAGAAAAAGGATGTTTGTTACCTGCTTCATGATAAGCATTTCCATCTCAAGGAATTCTTTATTAGCATTGTCTAATCAAAGAAAAGGAAGCTGCAACCTACTTATTGGAAAGATCCAGATAATGCAGTGTCAGTTAAGAACCTGAGGGTCCTAAGGAGAAGAGGGATAAGAAAAAGAAAAAAAGTTGACTTTAAGGATAAGACCAAATAAGGAATTAAAAAAAAATGATCAAAGACTTCTCAGTTGTCTTGTCATCAAGGAGGACAAGGTTGGAGGGCAAAACCAGTTAAACAGGTTGGGGTCCTTTTCCAAGGCCAAGGGTGCTGGGCGCAGAGACCTGTTGCTTATGTTCCAATGGGGCATTTCATGAAGAACCCTCATCTGGTGTTCCCATTAATTAGCCCTCCAGCCTCTGACCTTGTAAAGTCTCTCTCTCTCTTTTTTAAAGATTTATTTGTTTTTATACAAGAGCTGGGGTACAGGCCAGAGGGTGGGAGGCGCGGGAGGGTGAGAGGATTCACCAGAGACAGCAGGGAGCATAACAGGCAGATGGATCGGATGCTCTGCTGAGGAGAGCAGCGGGCAAGACAGGAGAGGTCTTCAGTGCCATGTGGGTAGCTCCTTGGCCGGCCAGGATTGAACCTGTGCTGCAGAGGCTGTGGACAGCTTCATAGTCCTGTGCTCAACCTGCTGTGCCACCAGGGAGGCCCCTTGTAAAATCTCTTAAGCACTTAGGCAACTTGCTTCTCAGCACAGGTTTATTACTAGAAACTATTGTTTTACTTTTCTAACATATATCTGGCTTCTTGAAAAATCAATCTTTCTGGCAACCCTGAACCTTCATTCCAACAAGGCTATCATCAACAACCACTGCCTCTTTTGATGGGGCTTTGGGAAAAATACTTTCTGGCTCACTGAATGTTTACTTCTCACCTGTCTGAGAAGTTAATGAAAAAGTAGAGTGTTAATCCAGAAGCATATACATATATATCATCATCATCATCACCATCACCATCATGAGGATTCAGAGGGGATTACCTTATAGCCTTATAGAGAGGTTACACCTCAGTAGGCTCAAGATATGTAGTCTGGGGACCTCCCTGATGGCCCAAGAGGTTAAGATGCAATCTATGAATCTGTCCGCAGCCACTGCAGCACGAGTTTGAACCCCGGCCAGCCAGGGAGCAACCCACATGGTGCAGCAGACCTCTTCTGACTCGCCCGCTGCTCCCCTCAGCAGTGTATTTCAGTCAGTCTGTCTGTTCTGTTCCCCACTCTGTCTCTGGTGAATCCTCCCCACACTGCTGACCTATACTCCAGCTCTTGTATGCATAAAAAAAAAAAAAAAAGATATGTAGTCTGAACAACAGATCTGAGAAAAGTTAATCTTGGGGGGAGATGAGGAGAATCAGATTATTGTGGCTCACACTAAAAAGAGATGCTTGTGAGTTATGTTGAAAAATGAAGGTGCCTTTATCTGGCATGTCCATGAGTTTGGAGTAGCAAGGTGGATGAGGCAGTGTCTTGAGAGAGGCAGGGCCAAGGGACTTGTGTTGAAATTCTTAATGCTCTGGTCAGTGCCTGGAATATCCCAGAGCCTGATAAATATCTAATGATAGCCAGTCGTGGATTTGCTGATGAACCCAACTTTGACACCTGCAAGAATAATTTCTCTTCTCTTCTCAGTTTGCTCAGCAGGCACTGCAAACTCAGATGGCCACAGGGACCTGGCAAGCCCCATAAATGAAGGATGTTTGGATGGGAAAAGTAGAATAGGGAGTGGAGAGGACTGTGGTAAACCAGAAGTTCATGCCCGTACAGGGGGTTGTCCAAATTCAACTCCAGCCATTTGCCATGTGGGAAGATGAGCCCAGTATTGCCAGGATTCCTGGTGTTTCAAGAGAGGCTTGAAATCTGAATTTGTATATGAATTCTAACAGCTTTTGATGTTACAAATTCAATTTTCAAAAAGCATAGTGCAGCCAAATAAAACATACTTGGGGCCATATTTGGCTCATAGTCCCTCAGTTTGTGACCTCTGGGATAATGTCTGCTCGGCTCTTCCTTTCCTGAATGCAGACTCTACTTTGCAGAGTCCAGGGCATGAGGAGGAAGGAGATGGAAGCTATGAGGACATCTCTGCCAAAGCTGGCCTGGAGGTGGGGTGTGAAACTTGGACCACATCTTTACCGGGCTGAATGGGCAGATCTAGACCCTGTTGTTTTCAGCAAGGAGAGTTGCCAGCCTGGAGAGAATTGTGCTTGGAGGCAGGAAGGAGGGCAAACCTGGGGGAGGTGGTTGAGGGGAAAGGGCAGCGGTTGTGGGTGGCAGTGGCGTGGACGGTCAGGTGCTGAGGTCCGGGGGCAACAAGGACACTCCAGAGAGCAGGAGAGGGCAAAAGTGAGCTCGGTGGATCCTGCAGCCAAGGCTGTTTGGCCTCTGCCCGGCTGCAAGGTGGTGAGTGTGTGCGGCCCCTACAACCAGGCACAGGGAAAAGGGTCACGGCCACATTAGAAGCTCTGCGTTGGCATTTATTCAGAGAAACACAAAACTTGGTCCAGTCTTCCAGATTTGTCATCACAGCGGGGAGTGTGACCCTGTTATATATGAAGAGAGGCAGACTAGCATAGTGGCTAAAAAGAGATTAAGTTTAGGCCTCTGACAACTTTTGTTTGAATCTTAGTTTCGTTACTTCTAGTCATGCAGCCGGGGCAAGTGGCTTAACTTTTTGAGCCTGGTTTGCTCATTTGGGGATAATAGTGGTTCCTGCCTCGTAAGGTTGAAGTGAGGATAAAGGAAGGTGAACACCATAATGTATATGACGTGCTTAGTACAGTACCTGGCCCACAGCAAGTGCTCAGGTTGAGCTCATTATTATTGTGAGACAAGCGCTAAGCTCAGCTCACTTGTTCAGCACAAAATCTACTGTCTCAGCAAAGTCGACAACAGAGGCAGTAAAAGTTTACTCCTCCCCTATTGCAAATGCTCCCCTAAACATAGCCTCTCTGACCGGAGCACCTGTTTGCCAAGAAAGGAGGAGACATTGTTCCCCTCTGGATAAGGGTCATCTACTGAGCTTAGATCAGTCTGTTTGGCCCCAGTGCCACCTGGTTTACATAATGGTGTTTTCATTCATGTAACAAATATTTGCTTAGCAACTACTATGTTCTAAGCTGAAGAAAGGGGTTTGGGGGCCTCCCTGGTGGTGCAGCAGGTTGAATGCAGCGGTGTGAAGCTTTCTGCAGCCTCTGCAGCACTGGTTCAATTCCTGGCCGGCCAGGGAGATACCCACATGGTGTGGCAGACCTCTCCTGTCTCGCCTGCTGCTCCCCTCAGCAGTATTTTCAGTCCATCTGCCTGTTCTGCTCCCAGATCTGTCTCTGGTGAATTCTTTCACTCTCCTGAGCTCCTGGCCTGTACCCCAGTTCTTGTAGAAATAAAATAAAATAAATCTTAAAAAAGAAGAAAGGTGTTTGGGAACGTGGAGCAGAATAAGATTAGTTTAGGGCCTTGAGTCACTGAATCTAGCATATAGGGTAAGTTGCTACCACAGAGATCCCCAACTAGAGTGGCTAAATAAGATGGGTTTATTTCTCTCTCATATAAGTGAGCACACCAGACTGGCAAGGTCGGTTCATGAAGGACTTCATGGGCCCAGTTTTTTACTATTTTGCATCTCTAAGTTTCTGTTTCAGGATATGGAGAGTAGGAGGTGAGGAAATCTAAGGCAAGCAGCTTGTCTTAAGGAATTTTCTCTCATGTTCCCACTGGCTAGAACTTAGTCACATGACCGTGTCTACCTGTAAGGGATGATGGGAAATGTAATCTGGAACTGATGGCCATCTGTTTAGGTAAAACTTGGGGGTGGAGGTTATTATAAAAAAGAAGGGAGACTGAATACTGAGGGAGTAGTTAGCATGTCATGATTTAAGGAGATAAGTAAGTGAATGCTCACAATGTGGTGAGGTAAATTGCTTCTCTCAAGAACATCAGCTTATAATCCTTGAGTAGAGAACTAACCTGTGGCCCTTATTGGAGCTTGGGCTTTGGAATCAGACCTCTGGGTTCAAATCCCAGTTCTATCACCTGCCTCTGGGACCTAGCCTGTAGGGGTGGTTTGAGGAGTAAATGAATTAACCCACATGAAACTCGAGTCTATATGCAGGAGTAAACTGTTATTGTTGGGGAATGTGGCTTGATGTGTTTGAAAAAGTCAACTGGCCAGGATATATGAGGAACTCTTGTGTATTTGCCTGTTCTGCAGCTTCCCACAGACCTTGTCTTTCTGAATGCTAGTTTGGGTATTGAACCCTTGGCCCTGCTCATCATTGAGAAATGTTAATGAAGATAAACAAGGCCATCTGAAGAGGCTAGTGTCTTGGAAAAAAAAAATAGAATCAATTTGTGTTTGCCTAGAAAGGACCTAGGGGAGGAATTTAGGGGATGTTTCAAGGTCTTGCTCACTGTTCTATGGCTTGATTGAGAGCCAATGAATTTAGCACATGGTCCACAGGTCTCTGTGGGAAGAGTAAGAGTCCCTCTTCTTTGGTGTATTTCCAGGTAAAGGACTCTAGAAATTATTCTCTGCTACTTAGCTAAATAAAACCAGTGAAGCATCCCAGGGGCCTGGGAGAACTTTGCCCCTGGGGAAGGCCAAGACAGCCTTTCTAACGGCCCCTTCAGCAAGAGGGAAAAATAGAAAAGCCGCCCTTGCTGAATGCTGTGTTGGCAGGAGTTGGGGTGTCCTCTTACGAGGTGCCTGTGTCCTATGATATGCGGAGGGTGTTGTGTTTCCCATCTTGTCCAGGTGTCATGTGGAAAGGGAACTTCTTTACTTCAGAACAAGAGCCTTAACTTTCCTTGGCAACTCAGATAGTAGGTAGATTCTTGCAGAAAAAGAAGCAGGTGTTGGAAAGTGGTTTTCAACCAGCTTTCTGTACTGTCTCGTTTTTTAGGCATCCAATGAACCTTAATATCCCTTTACCCCATAAGTCTTGAACTTGAACCTCATGCAGCACTGGAATGCCACATCACCTGGGTACCATTTTTGACAATAAAAACATTTAATAGACTCCTAGGAAATAGACTAGGTATAGGGAGGGGGGCACATGTTCAAGATTCACACATAGAGTGGAACCCCCACTAGGCTGTGTCAGAGGTGGGCCGGGGCAGGAGTGTAGCGTCTGAAGGCCTGGGTAGCAGCTGGCTCATGGGCTCATAGTCAGGTGGTTGTGTCTTCCTGCCTGTGTTTCATAACTTGTAACAGGGTGGTCCCCAGGGAAAGGGGAGGTTCCAGGTTCCCTGTCCCACCCAAGAAAAGGTGGAGCTGAGCAGCGAGGAAGAGAAGATGGAGAGGAGACTGGGAGAAGGAAGGAAGCAGGAAGGGGAGAACAGGAGACCTGGAGGAGGCACATGGAGCCAAGAGCTGCCCTTGCTCCTTGGCCCAGGTCCTGTACCAGGGATTTGGGGGACATGGTAGCAGATACTTGAAACAGATGTGGGTGAGAGACCCATGGGGAGGTTAACAATGGCAGCTTTTATCTTGATTTTGGTTTTGATCTTTTCCTTTCAGACTTGCCCCTTCTTCCCCTTTTCTATGAGTCCCCACCAATAGGTGCCTTAGGCTTGTGGCAGGTGTTCCAGCCTCAGCAGTCCCACTTTGGGCCAACCTGTTTGTCTGGGCATTTACCCACGAGGGGATGGGTAACTTTGGATGTTTCATGTGAAAACTGTATTATCTATTCTTTCCCTTCTCTTCTCTTTATTGCACACTAATTGTATTAACGTTCCTTTCCATTAAAGGTCTCATGCACTAGAATATGTTTTGTGTTGATGTGGCAGATGGCAGAACCTATTTAGAGCAGGCAGGTTTGTTGGTCCCAGGGTGCCCCTCACCCTGCCTGGTAACAAACTGACTTTCTGCACTTGACCTCTGTCTAAGGTGTCACAAAGATCCTAAACCCAGGAGTTTGACTCTATAGGTGGCCATGTCCCAGGATTTCCATCCTCTACTTTCTCCAGCTCTATGAACCTCGTTGCTCCTCTATCACCAGCTGGGCCTTTACTCTTCCAATCTTTTATCTCCTTCCCTTCAGGAAGGCTTATCAAGGTGGTGGGGCAGCAGTGGGAGCTACCCACTATTGCCTATTAAACTTTGGTCTCCCATTCATGGAGGTCTCTTCTGAAACTTTGTTATCTCTACATGAGATTATGTCTGTAGTTGCCAAGCTGTTCATCACAAAGCAGTGAATGCATAGTCTCTGCTTACACCGCACCATCCATGGGGCATTCTGCCTTAACATTTTTAAAAATAGTTTTTGTAATCCTCTAGAGAGCATGATTATTTCCATTGTATTTGAATGTGTGTGTGTGTGTGTGTGTGAGTGCGTACATGTGAAAACAATGAATTTGTTAAGCATGAGCATTTAAAATGTGCCATAAATGTAATCCTACTTTGCATGTCTTCATTTTTTAATAACCCAGGAGCCTGGGCCTCTCTCTCCCTCTGGGAGTTCCTGTATTCCAGCCTGTTAGATCACCGGTGAGAATCCTTTTTACACAAGAGGGCAATTCAGGAAAAACAAACAAACATATTTACAGGTCACCCTTCTCCCCCAATCAAAAGTAAGAGCTTTATTGAGTCTCCTGATGGGGTTGGAGAAAGGTGGAGAGGCGTGGAGGGGTGGGAAGGGCTTAAAGGAAAGTTTATTTTTACAACCTACTCTACTGAGTAGAGTAGTATCAGTGAGAAAATAAGCACTGTTTCCAGTCATTGAAAACCTAATATCCAGGCATTTGGAGACAGGTTGATACCTTTTCATCCCAAAGTTAGACCCCTAGCTGCTGTGTGATCTTAGTCGCCATGCTGACCACTAGTTTAGTGCCCAGCCCAGCACCCTATTAGGAAGCAATGTGGTATAATGGGTTAGGAATAGACTCTGTAGCCAGACTGCCTTAGCTCTGCCACTTAGTAGTTGTGTGACTTTGGGCAAGTTACTTAACCTCTCTGGGCCTTGATCCCAGATTGTAAACTGGGGATTATATTAATCCCTTCCTCATAGATGGGATTAAATGAGTTGATTTATGTACTTGGAACCATGCCTAGCACATGTAAACCCTGCATCGCAAGTGCCAGTTATCAGATATGTTGTTATTGAAGTAAGGGGAACCCAAGCTGGCCTTATAAAGAAATCTCTTTCCATCTTTGGCTTCTATGTTGTCCCCCTTTTTCAGAATTTCTTTCTAGTCTCTGTTCATGAACTTAGATTTGATTTCCATATGAAATAATTATGCCTTTCCTCCTCATTCAAGTTATTTTTTTTCTTTGAAGATAATTTATTTGTCTCCAATCACAAAGTACAGGGAAGGTTCAAGGGCAACACCTGCGGCCCCTTGGTTGCACTGGCCGGTGGTGGCATGGGTGAGCATGTGCACGCAGGCCTTACCCACCCGAGCCTTCTCTTTCCAACAGCCACAGAGTAGAGAACCTGACCATGTGGGGTGTTTTCAAGGTCATTTTGCAAATATTGAAATTGAACTGTTTGTTCCAACTGTCGATTTCCTAAAACTCATGAACAAGTAGGTTGTGGTCAAATTATGTGTACAGAGCTTAGTGCTTCATTTCAATTCCTTCCATTTTTAAGGGAAGAAAAGCAAAAAACAAAAATAAACCTGGCCTGGATAGTACATTGGATTAGTTACCCAGTGTAGGATGTGCATGGGGATTTTGTGAGATGGCTCATTTCCAAGAAAGTCCAGCTCCTCGGTTTCTCCTTTCACATCTTCTCCCAGGATGCTCTTCCTCCATACTCAGCGAATCAGTGTTTGCATCTGTAAGAGGCTACAGGAACGAAGCACACCAGGTAAAATCTTACTCTAAGAGTCTGACTACTTTATTCACCATCACTCTTATTTTTATTTATTGACTTTTTTTTCAATAAAAAAAAATTGGAAGTATAACCTGGATACAGAGAAGTACACACATGTTCAACTCAGTACATGTTCAGAAGTTGAACTTGGGTCTTCAGCACCCAGATTAGAAAATCAACAGTACAGAAGCCCAGACACCAAAATGGACATACTAGAAGATTCTACTTGATGGGGTTAGACTGAGGCTAGTCACCCTTGGCAGAGCTGAGTTGGGTAAGAGGTGAAGTAGTACTGGAAGGGGTGCAGCTGTGTTTCTGTTCCTCTGTCCCTTCTCAGTGCTGCATAGTACTCCCCACAGGAAGTGCCCCATGATTTCTTTGCCATTCTATGTATGGTGGGCAGGTGGCTGTTTCTGGTTCTTCTCGGAGCTGCATGTGGGAAGCATGGTGGTGTGTGTTTTTTGGAGGCCCAAGTGCACATACCTGCTGGAGGGGTAGCCAGCCATAGGTCAGTAGTTGGGGCCAAAGGCACTTCCAGTGTAGGGGTGCCAGTCATTTGCTTGATTTTGATGAAGAAGTTCATTCCACATTCAGGTTGGACTTGGGTTTTAAAGCAGAACCACAGAACAGTGCTATGACTTTGTGGGGACTCCTCCCTTCCTGTTGCTTCCCTATCAGGCGGCTGAGTGTTTTGGCATCTCCAGCCCTGTCACTGCTCCTCTTGGGGGAGACACTGGAGAGACTTTCTAGAACTGCCACTTGAAATGGCAGGTTTGGGATTTTTCCTCTTTGTCTCTTTTTGTTCAAAAACAGAAAATATGAATTACTACCTTCCAGTAAGTCAATGAAGAAGCCTGGGTATCTTCCCACCCACTGCCCCCACCTGCCCTATACCTATGCTGACTGATAGGTGGAACTTGGGGAACTTTGGAGTGAAAATCACTCATGAGCTCACCCATTTCCCCAAGTTTGCTCACTGGATCAGCCCATGTATAACTTTAATTACAGTTTCCCCTCTTCAGACTTTGACAAAGCTGGGCAGGAGCAGAGTCAAAGGTCCCTCTGTCTCCTCCTAACTTTTTGGTGTAAATAATCATGGTATAAGGTGTGTCAGAGAAGGCCTCTACATCCAACCCCAGATACTTACAAATAGGGACCTCTGGAGAGAGCTTAATGGACTCTTTTTGTTTTGGCTTGTCCTCCTTTCTCCGATGTCCAAACAATAAGCTAACAACAACATCCTGTGGACAAACAGCAAAAATATTACTTCACACTCTGCTTCCTCCTAAAAATCACTCACAAGAGCGTTCGCTAGCCCTGCCATATGGGTGGTCATTATTTTACTTTACAGGTGGGAAATTGAGACCCGCAGAATCGGCTTGACACAGTAAGGCTGTGGGAGAAGGGAGGGCTGGAAGCCAGACCTCATGCCCACAATTTGCACTTATAGGAGCAGAGAGGCCCTCTTTCTAAAAGGAATTTTAAGGATGATGTGTCTGTGTTGGAATCACCCATTCTTTTGGTGGGTGATTTTCCAAAGGTGCTTGGCATTTTGTCTGGTTAGAAAGAAGGTTTTGGTAAGCACATGTGTATAAGGAATTAATTGCTGTGTTGTTTATAGTGGTCAAAAATCAAAACTCGGTGAATATCTTATCAGTAGGAAATGGCCCGAAAGATCTAGTGCCTTCATATCATGGCTTGTTACAGAACCATTGAAAGGATTTTTGTAAAGTATGGCAGAATAAATGGGGAGATGTAAGTGCATAATATATAATTCTATTTTCTGTTAAATGAACAATAGCTACCCTCTAACCCCCCTGCAAGTCATTCATGTGTATTTGTATGTGTCTAATATTTACATGAACATGGGGGAAAATGTGGACAGTCATAAACTGTTAACATGGGCAAGCAGGGTCAGGGATGGGGGTGCCGATGTGGGAGAACAGGGTATGGGAAAATAGCATAGTTGATACATTACCTATATGCACATGCATATGTATGCCTAGGCATAAAGAAACACATAAAAAGTTCGTGTATAAATAAAAAGAATGAAACAAAAGAGTTGCTCATGAAAGAACAAGGCTCTGACCCCTATATGGGGCAGCTTGCTTGGCAAGGGCAATCACTGGCTTCTGCAGCGAAGGCTTCACCTCTAGGTCAGTTATGCTGCAAGTGGGGTACAGTGGTCAGAAGTCCATCAGGGGAACTGTGTGGGCGGCTGAGCACAGACACCCTGCTGGATTCGCAGGGCAATATTTATGGCTACCATCCCTGAAGTGCCTACCGTGTGCTGGTGTTTTCAAAATTTCTCAAAGTTAGATTTTTTTCCTCCCCACTTAATAGACGAGGGAAACTGAGAACACACAGCTCAAGGCCACATTGTGAGTGGTGCAGAGACTGAGGGGCAGGTTTGTGTGATGCCAGAACTCCTTGCTTTTTGGAATTCAGAGTTTCCATCCCAGCCACTCTGGGTGGGTGTTGTGGGGAAGTGTGATCTGGGCTGGCCTGCTTTGATTCCAGCTGAGATTTCTGCAGGGCCCTCTCTCACAGGTGTGCATCCTGAAGTGTAGCTTTTACAGCTAGAAATCAACCAAGTCCCCATCTGGTGACTGTTTCCTGTGCATACTCGCTGGCCTGGTTCTGGATGGCAAAGCTTACCTGGGTGAGGGGAAAGCAGCCTGTTTGGGCCTCTGTCCCCGAGGGAGCAGGGCTGCCTGGAAAAGTAGGGCATCTGGACACCTACCTCAGGACAGGTGAAAGGCAGACTGGCTCGTTAAAAAGGAAGCCAGTTTTCCCAAGTCTGACATCTGGCCCCCAACTGTATCAGCAGACGCGTTGGGAGAAAATGCTTGGGCTTTCATGGGGGTTTCTCTTCCACCCCCCTCCCTTTGCACCCGCCCTCCTGGTCCCCACCCCACCCCCACTGAACACAAAAGAACTAACAGTAGTGGCTTGTTTGGTGGCCTGGTAATGTGACTTCCACTCAAATTGCTGAACGCCTGTGCCGTTGCCAAGGGTCCCCCAAAGTGAGTACTTAGATAAAAATCTCAGTTCTGCCAATCCATGTCACCTGGCATGACCCCGTCTTTCTTTGCCTTGGTTTCCTCATTCATAAAACGGGGCTTGGCTTTTTCTCTTGCTTAAGATGAAAAGAACACACACACACAAACGCACACACGTATACTGTTGCTCTCTCTATTTAAACAAGGGACCACATATATTTAGAAAGATATGGCCAGTTCTATGTTTTCGGTTTGGCTGAGAGCAATAGCTCTGCTGACACCAACAGTAATCGCCATTTTTACTTAATAAGTCTGGATGTTTCTGGTGTGACTGTTTTCTCCAGGGTGCTGTGTCTTAACAATGGCATTGATGACTTCCAGGAGCTGGCCTGTTATGTAAAGGTTAACTTCACTGCAGAAATGCAGAGACTGCTTCCCCTAGCCCTCTCCACCCCACCTTGCCCCAGGCAGGGTTGCAGCAGCTGGACCTGCAACCTCTGTTGCTGCCTCCCTCAAGGCCCCTTCACTTCCTTCACTGCAGGCCTTGAGAGGGGAGGACAGAACCAGGAGGAAGAGTGCAGTAGACCCATCTGGAGGATTTGGGGCAGGTTCTTGCCCATACCCACACTTGTGCTTTCTGCCCACAGATTCGAGGTTGAGCATCGCCGCCACGTCAGATTGACTGGTCCTTCAGAGCCTTGGTCTTTATCTTTCGAGGGGAGCAAAATTATTGCTGATGCCATGATTATGAACAGGAATCTTGATCTTGTCTTTAAAGACTGGGGCTTGGTCTCCTGTACCTGGCACGGTGCCACCCAGTAGAAACTCAAAGCAATGCTTCTTATTCACATGGAGCCCCTAGAGATCTATGACTGGACAGCATAAAAAGAACTCATTTAAGAAAAATTCTTTTCTTCCTGTGCATGGTAAAGTGTGGTATTTGTACACCTTTTCCTCCATTCTTATTCTTTGCATTTATTTTACTGGAAAGGTTATTTCCTTCTGACCAGTTGAAGCTGGTTGGACCTTACCCCAGGTGCCTCTTCTGTTTGCATTTCTGAGAAGAGATGGTGAAATACATGCTCTGCATGGCTGTTGAATGTGGGGAAGGATGTACCAGGTTGGGAGGAGAGCTTTTCAGCATCCTGGAAACGGCTCCTCACTCTTCCCTGCTCCCATTTGGACCACAGAGTCGTCTGAGGTCCTGGCAGTGTCGCTTACCCAGATCCAGATAAGACAAGGGTTGGAGCTCCCAGTGGACTCCCAGGCTAGGAGGCTGTCCTTCAGAGGAAAGGAAAAAAAAAAAATCCACCCAGATGGAATGATAAAAGGAATGACATCACAGTAGGCATGGCAACTGCAGGGTAATCATACTCTCCCCACGAGGTGGTCAGAACCCCGAGGGAAAGGCCTAGTTCCATTGTGCGCCTTTTCCCAGGGGGCAGGTAGGAGCAGGAGGCGGAGGAGGGGTTGCTTATCTAGTGGCTCAAGCAGGCCAGAGGTTTCGCTTTTCACTCCAGATCTGCCTTCCAGCTCTGACGGTCTCTGGGGTGATGGTGTGCCACCTCAAAGCATTTGCATTGTGTCACTTTATTATCCCTGGGGGCTTGGTGGGAAGGGGAAACAAAAAGGTGAGTGAAGTCGAGAGATGAACCTGGAACTCTATAGTCAGGTGCTCTTCTGTGAGGCTCAGAACTCCTCTGATGATGATGAACCTGCCTCATTCACTTGGCTTCTCTGGGCCTTGACTTCTACAGAAGGCGATGTTGACCTGGGTATAAACTGTGTCAGTGGTGCTAATTTCGAAGTCACTTGTGTTCAAAGCCCAAAGAAAGGATGGATTTAGAACAACTAACTCCCCGAAGCACTGTGTGGACCTAAAGCAGGTATATATATGGTACGTGCTGGCACTCTGGGGCAGCTGGGATGTTGTTGTAGGGGGTGGTGTGGAATACAGTGTAAGGATTTTAGCTATTAAACAGTTGAATGACCATGAGGTTGCTCTGTGGGGGCTTTGGGTAACCTGGGCTCAGAAATCATTTCTCCTTGCCAGTCACTGTGGGGTGATTAAGTCCATGCCACACCTGGCTGCTGTCTATCTGTGGGTCAAATCACAGTTGTTTTCTTGTCTCCCTGCCACTCAAGTATTTGGGGTCTTAGAAGTAAGGCAGGCTGACCACGTGTGAAGCTATCAAGATGCTGGAGCCTCCACCTCTGCTTTTCGGCAGAGCTGCCCAATTGTCTGTGGACATTTTAAGGCATTGAAGAGTCTCTTGAGAATAATGCTCTTTGACTTCTTTACCTAGACTACCTGAAGTTTTGCTCTTTTCAAACTATCTTGGGTAAACTGGAGAAATTGCTTACTCAGCCCCTCTTGGCTCTGGGTAATTTTGTGAAGTGAGTTTATCATTTAAATTTTTTATTGAGATAAAATTCACCTGACATAAAGTTCACTATTTTAACAATTCATTGGCGTATGTACATTCACAATATTTAACCATCATCACTACCTAATTCCAGAGCATGTTTAATCATACCCCCAAATCTTTTACCTATTAAGAAGTAGTCATTCCAGGGCCTCCCCGGTGGCGCAGCGGTTGAGCGCTAGGTTGCGAAGCTGCCCGCAGCCTCTGCGGTGCCGGTTCGATCCCCGGCTGCTCCCCGGCCACCGGAGGAGGGTCCCACATGGCGCGCAGACCTCTCCTGCCGCCCGCTGCTCCCCTCAGCAGTGTACTTCGGTCCTTCTGCCTGCTCTGCTCCCCGCTCTGGCTCTGGTGAATTCTCTCACCCTCCCGCGCTCCTGATTGTACCCAGTGCTTGTATGTATGTATGTATGTATGTATGTATGTATGTATAAATAAATAAATAAATCTTTAAAAAAAAAAAAGTAGTCATTCCTCCCTCTGCTGCCCTGTCCCTGCCACCATTAATTTCATATAAAGGGAATCAGACAATATGTATCTCTTTGTGTCTAGATTTTTACTCTTAGTATGTTTTTTGTTTATGGCAGAATAGTATTCCATTGTATGGATATACTACATTTTATTTATCCATTCATCAGTTGATAGACATTTGGGTTATTTTTACTTTTTGACTATGATGAACAAAGCTAATATGAAAATTCAAGTACAGGTCTTTTCTATGGACATGTTTGCCGTTCTCTTGGGTATATACCTAGGAGTGGAATTGCTGGGTCATATGATGACTCTGTTTAATTTTTTTGAGGAACTACCAACCTGTTTTCCATAGTGACTGACTCATTTTATATTACCACTAGCAATGTATGATGGTCCAATGTTTTCACACCCTTGCTGACACTTGTGATTATCTGTCTCTGTGATTTTAGACACCCTTGTGAAGTGGTATCTCATTGTGGTTTGATTTGTAGTTATCTAATGATAAATGGTGCAGAGTATCTTTTCATGTGCTTATTGATCATCTGTGAATCTTTGGAGAAATGTCTTTAAGTCCCATGTTTTACTTGATCATTTATCTTTTTGTTTGTTAAGAAGTGAATTTATTTTGATAATACATCATTGTTCCTTCCCACACTCCAGCTGGCATGGAGAAGGAGGAGTTTGTGGGTCACTTACAGCAGACCAAATTCTCTTGCTCCTTAGACCACTCCTTGGTGTTCTTGGGACTCTCCTCTTCCTTGCTTTCTTGTAGCAATTTTCTTTCTCCCAGAGTTTCTGCTCTTGATCCAGTTCTTTTTTTTTTTTTTTTGCTCTCAATTCCTCCCCAGCTGACTTCATACACACACATGGCACCTATCACCATATATATGCCGATTTCTCCCAAATGCATGTATCCAACCTAGACTTTTTTCTCTGGAAATCCATATTTACATGTCCAGGTGGAAACTTCGAGTGTTCAAAACTTCCTACAAAACTTTCTCTGCCAAGCCTTCTGGACCACCATCTGGAAGACAGACAGCAGCATCTACCAAGTCAGCCAAACTGGAAGTCATGTTGGACGCTTTCTGCTCTCTCAGGCACATCTGCCCTCCTCCTGCCAAGTCCTGCCCTCTCTTCAATGGCCTGTTCTAATTTGTCTTTAGTTTGTCTCTCCTACTCTGCCTTAGTTTAGGCCTTTGTCATTCCAACTGGACTCCTTAGTTTTGAGTTACTTCCTCCATCCATCCATTCTCTGCCAGAATGATCCAATTAAACTCCTCCCATCTTAAAACCCATCAGTGGCTCCTTGCTGCCTGAAAGATAAATTTCCTACTCCTTAGTTGAGCACATAGGGTCCCCTGAACCTGTCTCTCCAAACTCAAAACCTCTACTCATTCTCCCTTTAGTCCTTATTTTAACCCTCTTTTAACCTTCATATTTATTGAATGGGTTGCACTCCCTCCAACCTCCCTAACTTGAATGCATGATGTTGGCATGGATTTTACATATGGTGGTCAAGGATAGATTTCTAGGTCTGGATTAGATCCAATTTGACCCCATTGAAATACTACTATGAATAGGGAACATGGTGACTGTGGGTTGGATGTAGATTTTGATTCCATAATTTAGTTAAGTGAAAGAATCTTCAAACTGTATAGAAATGAAACTACTTTTTATTGTATTTGTGAACCACGTATACTGCAAAGGTGACAAACTCTTGGAAAATTTCTCACATTTGTCTCATCCATAGCCTGTTGTTACTTACTTTCTGAACCCAAAACACCAGAATACATGATGTGACAAGCATATGTATATTTTGGGAGCTGATGGGACAACATATTTGAAATTAGATTTGTATTCCAGTGTTGCCACAGTTACTAGCCCCTCCGAACACCAGCATCAAATACTTGTTTGGTACCTTATACCTCTAACCTCTGGGTTGTCTTAGAGCTTTTTCTAAGTATATTTGTTTCTAGGTGGAGAAACTGAATGAAATTGAAGGTGTGACTCCTGACCCTTTCAAAATATTTGTTTTTAACTTAATTTGGGTTATTATTTATTGCTTTCTATTTCTCAAAATTTTACTTAGGAAAAATTCAAACCCATTAAAAACTTGCAATAGTAGTACAGTCAACAGCCATAAACCCTTTCTTAAGTTCACCTTTAGGCATTTTGCTAGAAAACACTTGTTTCCTGTCTTTCCCTTTTATATACATGTGTGAACACACACACATTTCCCGCCCTCCACCCACGCCCCTTATGTACATACTTCCCCCAAGTGATCTTTCAGGGTCTTTGGCATTTTGGTCCAAGTATCACATAGTCTGCAGAAGATAGATGATGCATGATGGGACAGAGAGAAAGAACTTTCTGGGTTCTCCTGTGGAGGGTGATTTATTTTCTTGTAGTTTCCAAATGGACGGAGACGCCATGGGACTAGATCAATGGCCCTTTCCGAGAACTTGTTAATCCTCCTTTCATCTGAGGCTGCAAATGTGATCAGCTATATTTTCAGGAAGGGTGACATCCAGTTCATAATACACCTTCTTCTGCTGGGTATGTTTTGAGCCTTCTGCAAAATTTGGTGCCAAAACAGAAGCCTGAACTCTTGGCTCAGTGTGCCCTGACTTGAATGAACACAGACAAGTCCCTTTCTCTGAGCCTCAATTTCCCCATCTATGTTGAGCACTTGGACCATCTGTTAAGGCCCCTTCCTCTGCTCACATCCTGTGACCTCATGGTGACCAGAAAAACCCAATCCTTCAGGAAACTGCCAGAAGAGACTTCATGTACTTGTGAGATGAACCCCAGAAATTTATTGCTGACTGGGCTGCGGCCAGGACTATGTCTGGTTTATAATGAGGAGTGTTTTTCCCCTTGTGTGAACTACCAGT
Organism: Talpa europaea; assembly: GCF_964194135.1. Lineage (NCBI taxonomy): Eukaryota > Metazoa > Chordata > Mammalia > Eulipotyphla > Talpidae > Talpa > Talpa europaea. Next base: position 98,843,654 of record NC_140075.1, on the reverse strand, counting down.
GCTCAGTGCCTGCTGTGGCTGGAGGTGGGCTTAGTGGGGAAGGAGGGGGGGACAGGAAGCAGCAGGGATTCCGACCCATTTGTTAGAACCCCCCCCCTTCCATTGAGGTTGCCTATGCTTAATTTGTTGTTCTCCCCACACCTCTTTATAGCCACATTTACTCAAGGATATTGCCAGCTCCTTATTCTGTCCCTAGCCCACCTCCATGTTAAATATCTAAGGAGCACAGCATAGCTGAAGTGGTGGTGAAATGGGTGTCTTGAATGGCAACCTGAACAAGGCTGCACTCTCCTAGGTGGGCCTAAGATGTAGTCAAAGGCCAGGTTGTATTGTGTGGTTGTTGACAGTGTTGGTTAGAAGGTTCCATAAAGTTCCCACCTACAGAACCAGTGTGGGAGTCTTGGACTGATCAGGCTCTTTCATGGACTTTATCCCCATGGGAGGATTAGAGAAAGTTCTGGTAAAAGAGAAAAGGACTTAGATGTGGTAGAGTTGAAGAAAGGAACTGGGGAGAGCAGGGTGATTGGGGGTTCATTTATTCATTCAATAAATGTTTATTGAGGGCCTGCTACATTATATGCAAGGTCCCCTTCACTGAAAAGTCTTAAATCCAGATAGCCATCATTAAAATGAGGCACTGTGCTATGAGTTACATAGTGGTAGATATTATATTCAAATAATCTTAACCATTCCTCCTTTTCTGACAATCATGTGCCAGGCATATTGCTAAATGGGTTACATCTATTCCATTTAATTCTCCCAACTGCTGATGAGGTGGATGCTGTCCTCATTCTGTAGGGAAGGAAAAGGAGGCTTGAGTCACCTGCTCAATGTCAGATAATGAGTAACAGGCAGAACTGGCACTGAGTTCAAGACTGATTTCAAATCCCACCCTCTTTTTTTTTTTTTTTAAGATTTATGTATTTATGCACACAAGAGCTGGAGTACAGGCCAGAGGTGTGGGGAGTGAGAGAATTCACCAGAGACAGAGTGGAGAACAGAAGAGGCAGATTGAATGAAATACACTGCTGAGGGGAGCAGCGGGCGAGGCAGGAGAGGTCTGCTGCGCCATGTGGGTTTCTCCCTGGCTGGCCAGGGGATCGAACTTGTGCTGCAGTGGCTGCAGACAGCTTCATACGTTGTGTCTTAACCCCTTGCGCCACCAGGGAGGCCCTCAAATCCCACCCTCTTAACCTCAGCGCCTCTTATTCCTAAAAGCTGCCATGTGGACCGAAGCCAGTCTATGATCAAGTTTCCGCTGGTTGAAAATATAAGGATAATATAACTAGGTTTTAATAAGGCTTAATTTATTTAATTCAGTGGTTCTCAACTGAGATGATTTTGCCCCAGGGGATGTTTGGCAATACCTGGAGACATCTTTTGGATGTCACAACTTGGGAGTGTTACTGGTATATAATGAGTAGTGGCCAGGGAGGCTCCAGAATACCCCATAGAGCACATGACAACTCCCCCACTTCCCCCATTCCCCATGGCAAAGTTTGTTGGTGCAAAGTGTCAATAGAGCTAAGGTTGAGGAATTCTGATATAATTTGAAAGATTATCCTAAATCTTAAAATGATGTTTTTCTGACTTTTGGGATATGTATTAGCTGGCCTTTCTTTTAAGAAATAATGTAGTAGATGGCAGTTGGGTTTTAGAATGTCCCTAGTGGGCAAAATTAAAAAGTAAGGAGACTATGTCGATCTCTCTAGTTTTTGTTGTTAAAAATTTCCTAGACTGTGAACTCCAAATATCTAGGAATTACTTGATCTAGGAATTATTTAAAAAAAATGCTGTTTGTTAAGGATTAAGGAAGAAATGGATCTCATGTTGCAAGTAAGGCAAAGCCTAAGGTGCCCTTGGGGCTCCTGGGGTTTGATTTAATAACCAACATTCATGGGCACTTATTGCCTAGTACTGTGTCAGGTCCACAGGGAGGCCAGAGGGAGTTTTGCTTTGATAGACTTGTGATCTCCATGGGACAAAAAAGTGAGAATGCTTAAATCAAGTGGGCAACAAGATAGCCTGGCAAATAATAGCTAAGTTTAGTCACTGGGTAATGCTAACATGGCAAATCCAGTGTTTCTGCTGGAAAGAATTTTAGGTTCCTGACTTGGGTCTGCCATCAAGTGATTTATGTGCCTTTGGCAAGACACTTCATTTCCCTGCCTCTGCTTTCTTTTTGGTTCCCTGTCTTGGATGAAACTCCCTCAAGTCCAAATGAGAAAGCCACCTCTGATACCTTCTCTCCCCTCTACTCCAATGGGGCACCCAGTCCTGCTGATTCTTTTTTGGAAATGTCTCTAGAGTCTGCCTGTTCTCTTCTTATTCCAGGACATTCCCCATCCAGCAGCCAGAATAATCTTGCTAAAACATAAATCTGACCGTGTCACCTGCGTCTACTTAAAACCCTCAGTGGTTTCCTCATTGCCCACAGGATAAAGTCCTAACTCCTTGGCTGTCGTGGCTCTGTGCCCAGCTTACCTCTTCAATCTTGATTCTCATTTGTCACCCTTTCCTGCTACTTACCCCATGGTCTAGACACACCTGATACCCACTCTTCTCTGGGTACAGATTGCTGATCCATTCTAGAACCTTCTTTCCTTTCTTTTCCACCTGGCAAAGTAACCCTGACCTTTTAAGGTCTGCCTCACTCATCTCCTCTGGGAGCTGCCCCAGATCCTCGAGACAGAGTTCATTCCCCCATCTCTCCCCGCACTGGCCTGTGGACCTGTTGAAGGCATGTGTCTTGCTCTGTTGTGTAAACTTCCTACTCAGCGATGTGGGCAGCACAGGGTAGGTGCTTATTGTCGAATGGAAAACAAATGGATAGAGGAGGAAAATTTAAGGTAGAGATAATAATGTTTGCTTTTTGTTATTACCCAAGGTTGCTTGTGGCATGAACATGAGATAATATTTATGGAAGAACTTTGAAAAGTGAGCGCCTTTACCAATGCAAAACAAAGTATGACGATTGTTTTTCAAAAATGATGATTGTTAACCTTTGAATCATAGATGAAAAACTTCAGAATTTTTCCCATTATGTCACCTGGGAATGGTTGTCGGGTACTAGGAAATGGTATACTAACAACAACAACAACAAAACCCCAAATGGCCATAGTTTTGTACAATTCAACTGAAGATACGCCTGGTGAGTTCAAGGAGCAACTGTGGTATGTGCTGTGACTCAGTGGCCTGGATGAGTCTAGAGGCCTCTAGAGGTAACTTGCCCTTTTCTTTCCCAGCACCAGGACTGAGCATGGAGAGAGCCATGGCCACAAAGAGGGGGCTGCCTTCCTTTTTCTTTTGTGTCCCATTTTCTTTCTATTCTTGATTCTTCTGTTTTCTGCTCCAGGCACCCAAACTAAACACAGTGCACCAATGAAAGAAACAGAAAAGGAATGGAAAGAGAGGCTTGGACTTGTGTAGTGCTTTGCAAACACCTGTCATATTAATGTTTGTAATTGGGGCCTCCCTGTTGGCGCAGCAGGTTGAGCGCAGCACTGTGAAGCTGTCCGCAGCCTCTGCAGTGCAGGTTCGATTCCCGGCCAGTCAGGACATGGCGCCCCTCGCCTGCTGCTCCCCTCAGCAGTGTCCTCCATTTGTCTGCCTGTTCTGCTCCCTGCTCTGTCTCTGGTGAATTCTCTCACCCTCCCATGCCTCTAACTGTAACAGATCAGAGAGTACAAATTACTTGAGAAGCTGTTGTATCCAGGAACTGCCCAGCTGTTCTTGTAAAAATAAATAAATAAATCTTTAAAAAAAAACTCCTCAAAACTAATATTAAAAAAAATGTTTATAATTGGTATTTATCTCCAAATGTATCTTATTTCCAGCACTGAACATATACTCCTGGACTGTAATTCCATTGAAGGCAGGTATTTTCTTTTTTTTCTTTTTTTAGGGGGAGGGGAATTTACTAATTTTATTTTATTATTTTTTAAAAAAATTATTTCTTTTTTCTTTTTTCTTACAATGTTTCCTTTCTTTTCTCAGCTGTAGTCCCCATAGAATTTCCACCACCAGTTCTCCCGTGCACCATCACCGTAGTCCCTTGTGCTCTTCCCACCCTCATTTGGATCCCTTTCTCTCCCCCTCCCTGGCAGAATATCTCTGATTTATAGTTGTCTGTTTATTTTTGTTGTGTTGTGGGGTTTTTTTTTGGTTGTTATTATTATTTTTTTCCTTGACCCCCCCCTATATTCCTCCTATAAGTGAAACCATCCAGTATTTTTTTTCCTTCTGACTTACTTCACTGAGCATAATCCTGAAGCCAAGTATTTTCTTCGAACCATAGTAGGTAACATGGATGTTTGTTGAGTGAGTGGATGAGCTTATGAGTAAGAACAAAGTTTGCATCTTCTGCCATTCTTTGGTTCATCATCTCTCTCTCTTATTTTTTTGTATTTTCTGAAAGGAAGGATTCTTCTTCCTTTTACCCTGTTGAGGGTGGAGGCTGAAGAGGTTAAACTTGATGACAAAGGCTTGTCCTATTGTTTACAGGCCATTAAAAGCCATTATCATCTTCCCAGGCCTGGCAGGCAGCATCTAGCTGCTGTGAGGAGGCATGTCTTAGGGTGATAAGGAAAATTTATCCCCTGTTTTGACTTCAGAACTTCTTCTTGGTTTATTATTTGATGTGCTCTTCAACTTTTTGTCTAAATGTCCCTGGTCTCAGTCAACTTTTTCAAGTTCTTGCCAAGGGAGGCTCAGATTGGAATCCTATAATTTTGGAGTTGGAAAGAAACCAGAGATAAATGCCTGTCCCTAAGACCCCCACACTCACCTTCATTTCCCTGCCACAGCTGGGCAGTTCCTGGATTCAACAGCTTCTCAAGTAATTTGTACTGTCTGATCTGTGAGGAGGGGGAGGGCAGACTTTTCTCATGACCTTCAGTGAATCCTCCCACCTCCATGAGCTCATCTATTGTGCTGACAGGACTTCTTAGAGCTTCTGTGGCTCCCCCTTACCAAAGCCCCCCATGACCAGAGCTCCCCCCCCATCACCAGCTCCTTTCCTAGCACCCTCCCAGCATGGTTGCATAGATGAATGGGTTGTCTCAACTCTGTCACCCTCTGTGATAGGTGTATCTAGGCTGCTTCTGGGTGGGCTGGGGAGAGCCCTTGAGGGCTCTCACCCATGTTTCAGATAATCTGTCTCTCCAGGGGTCTTACTGAGGGTGTGACTTTTCATTTGGACAGATATAGGTATGGGGTATAGGAAACACACCCCCACGTCCCCCAGTCTACCTCCCTAAAGTGGTCCAGTTTTTTGCCTGGTGAGTCTGTGGGATCTTCTTTGTCCTCAACCTGAAATAAAGCCCTGTACTGGAGGTTGGATATTGCAACTTGCTTTCTAGCTGCTTGATAAAAGAGTTCAAGTGTACTGAGACACACACACAGACACACGCATACACACACACACAGAGGCAGAGAGAGAGAGAGAGAGAGAAAGAGAGAGAGAGAGAGAGAGAACCAGAAGCAGCTTGGCATTTATTTGGCACTCATGTTTGTTGAACAAATGAGTGAACGGGTGTCGGAACAAGGAATGTCAGTCAATACCAGGTTGCTCTGGGGGATCTGGGCATTGAATTCAGTAAGTATTTACTGAGTGTCTGCTCTGGAAAAGTTGGTGCTAGCTGCGAAGAAGATGTATAAGACCTAGTTCTTGACATTGAAGAGTTTGTATGTAGAAGGGAATGAGGCTAATTTTAGAACAAGGCAGGCAAAACACGTATGGACACAACAATATAAGCAACTTGCTGAAGGAACATAAACGGGGGGTGGATTAATTCTGTATGAGGGGAGCATGGTTTTTAAGGATTTATCTGAATGGGGGGAAAGAAGGGAAAGGAGCTGGTGGGTAGTAAGGACTGGTGGGTAGTAAGGACGAAAGTTCTGAGACATGAGTGTGTCCTCAGCCTGCCATACACCAGGCCTGGCAGCCCCCATGCAAAGCCACATCTGTCTTCAGCCTAGGTGGCTCCAAATCCATCTCAGACAACTCCGAATAATCCCAGGAATTTTTTCCAGGCGTCTGACCCCGGGGCAGGGCTAAGGGCAGACATTCCTTTCCTCCAGACTTTGCTGGTGCCCTGTGTTGCTGGATTTTGCTCTTTGGAGGACAAAGTCAGAGGTGCCCTGCACTTGGTGAAGGTGGGTAAGCTCCCAGCACCAGTTCCCTTAGCTCCATAAGCTGTTTCTTTGCCCCTGCCCATTGGTGCCCAAAGCCAGGCCCAGGCCCACCCTTCTGACTTCGTTTGTGCTCCAGAAAGGCCTTCCTCCAATTTCTCTTTGTCCAAGGGATTTGACCCCTCCCCAAAAGCCCAGCCTCCTTCTGGGAGGAAGCACATCCTTTCCTGGGCTCCCGAAGCATCCTCCTGCTGAGGTCTGCTGGCAGGGTTGGAAACGGGCCCTCCCTGTTTCTCAGATGCTTTCCCATGGGTGACTACCCCAGAGAGGAAGGAAAGAGTGGAGCTTCCTTGTCTTTGAGTTTTATGACAAATATGCTTTCAGGATCAATGTGGCTTTCACACACTTGAAAACTCATACCGAATCCCCCAATTTTTCATGTTCTCAAGGTAACCGCTTAGTTTTGTTCCAGGAAGTGGGAGGATCCCAGAAAGAGAATTCTTAATCTTGGGGAGCAGGACTGAGTACAGAAATGTCTTGGAAATGGAAGGTTCCCTTGGCTCCTTGCTATAGCAGCGCTGCAGCCCATATATAACTGGGCAGGCTCCCCCTCGCCGCGGTGCTTATCTCTGCCTCACATTCACAGACTCACCAGCCTGGAGTCTCTCTGGATGTTGGCCAAGCCAGTTGGGAATGCATAATAGCTGAGATATGGGGTGGGGGGAGCCTACCATGTCCTTGCATGCCGTGTGAAGGTCTCCCTTCTCCCCTTCTTTCCCCCTTCTAGCCTTTTCTCTGGCATTGGGAACTAATCTTTGTGGTCCCACCTCTCTAATCTTTGAAAAAAAGGCAGATCCAGATCCCACATGTGCAGGTGGTGGTGCTAATAATTATGGATACCCTTGGCGAGTGGCAGGGAGCTTTGGGTGAGCAGATTGACCAAATGGTGTTAGGTAGTTGCCATTTTGAACCCTCAGGGACTTGTGAGCTTAAATTCTTCCCTGTTAAATCCCTGTGCCCCCTCATCCTCTGCTTCCCCACCCCCAAACTCACTTGGCTTCTCTGATCCAAAATTTTGGTTTTGCTTTTGTGCCCTTCTGTTTCTGTTTTGCGTTTTGTTGTTTTCTTTCTCTCACTTATTACCCCGCTTTCCTTTTATGTGTTTTGCTTTTTGTCCTGAGAAAAGGAAAGGTCTCTGGAAAAAAGACTGTAATGGGAGCAAGGGCTCCTGGGAAATTCGATGAGGTCTATGTGGGGGTCTGGAGCCTGCATTGGAGGTGCAGTGAGGCAGATGGTTCATGGCCCTGCTGTTAGTACTCTTGCTCTGGGAGCCGCTCTGTTTTGGGTGCACAGCTGGACACCTTAGAATCCTTGATTGTTGCTAGAACAACAGGACAGTTGTGAAAGCTGTAGCTTCCTTTCTGAAGCTATCTTGTGCACTGATAGAATGGATAGTTTCCACTCCTAGACAAAAGCTGAGTCACCAGTTAAAGTTACTAGTGATTTTCTGGGGGTGTTCTTTTCTTCCTTTGCCGGTCACACACAGTCATGGGATTCTGGGCAGTGGCTCAGTTCCTCTTAACTATGTGGAGCAGGACCGACGCTTGGGATTATAATAAAGTCAGATGCCTTTGCTTATTATTTTACATTTTCAAATCAAGGGTGTGTGTGTGAGTATGTGTATGTATGTGAGAGAGTGTATGTGGAGGGGGACTGGTTATAGGACAGAAACTGATAATGTTTGTTTCTAGATGTTTGGTGTGATCATTATGAACCTTATTATTTTTTGTTTGATTTCATGTTAATATTCCTCCCTGTATTAGTCCACACAGGCTGCTGTACTAATGTACCACAACTGAGAGTTTTAGCAGACATGTGTTGCCTCACAGTTCTGGAGGCCAGAAGTTGAAGATCAAGGTGTTGCCAGTCATTCCTTCTGCGAGCGGTGAGGGAGGGCTGTTCATACATCTACTAGGTTCTGGATGTGTGCTGGCAATCTTTGGTATTCTTGGACTTATAGAAGCATCACCCCACTGATACCTTCATTGTCACATGGTGCTCTGCCTGTGTGCATGCCTGTGGCCACAGTTCTTTCTTTTATAAGGACATGAGAGGTACCGGATGAAGTCTGCTTAGATCCACAGTGGCCCTACTTCCAAATAAGATCACTTTCTGTGATACTGGGTGTTAAGTCTTCAACATAAGCATGAGGCGGGGTGGGCACAGTTTAACCCATAACGAAGTAGGTCAACTCTAAACAAAGTGGGTCTTATTTTTGGTTTTAATTTTTGAAAAAGAAAGATCTCTATGTGGTGAAAATATCAAACACTGCAGAAGAGTCAACCAAGAAAAAAAGCAAATCCGAGTCTCTCACCCCTGGTCCCCCTTCCTCAGACCCTCCTTCTCTAATAAGGGTTAACCATTGTACTCAGTTTGTTTCTTCCACGTCTTTGTGGAGATGTATAGCTGTCCTTTTATTTTTTCTCCCTTCAGATAGTTGCATTTAAATGTCCTGTCTACATTTTGCCTTATTAAATTTAACGATATATCTTAGAGATCATTTCATATTAAAATACAGTAGGCATACACCTATTTATCTGCCTATAAAAATAAGTACACAGGTATCCTATTTTAGGATATGCATAGTATTTTGTCATGTGGATATACCATGATTTATTTAACTTCACTTCTCTCTTGATGGACATTTAGGTGATTTTCAATCTGTGCTGTGATGAAAAAAAGTTTCTCTATCTGTAAGTGTAAGTCACCTGTATATTTCACTCCTTCCTAAAGTTCTTAGAAAGTATATAAATAGAATACATTTAAGAAATATTTGTTAAATTCCTACCATGGACAAATATTTGCTATTCCATCATATTGAATGTATCAATATTTACTCAGTCTGATGGCTTGTCCTAATGAAAATTCTTGCATATAGATCACTGATTTTGATTCCTTTTCATTGGTTATTCTTTAGCGTAGGTTCGTAGAAGTAGCTTAAATAGTTTGGAAATTGTTAAGGTTCTGGACCCTGATTGCCAAATTATGTTCCAGAAATTCACTAATTTTTATTTTCACCAGCAGAGTGCCCATCTTGCCCAATAATACTAGCATTTATTATAATAATAATTATTAATGATTTATTTATTTTTAAAATTCATTTATTCATTATCATTTAAATTTATTATTTATTATCATTTAAATATTTATTTATTTATTATTTATTATTTAAAGATTTATTTATTTATTTATGCATGCAAGAGCTGGGGTGTAGGCCAGAGGTGCAGAGAGGTGAGCAGATTCACCAGAGACAGAGTGGGGAGAACAGGCAGATTGACTGAAATACACTGAAATACACTGCTGAGGGGAGCAGCGGGCAGAACAGGAGAGGTCTGCTGAGCCATGTGGGTAGCTCCCGGGCCAGGGATCAAACTCATGTTGCAGAGGCTGCAGATTGCTTCATAGTGCTGAGACTTAACCCCTTGAGCCACCAGGAAGGCCCCAATACTAGCATTATTAAAACCAAAAACTTTGCTAATTTGGCATGTGAAATATGGCCTTTCATCCTTTTAACATTGATTATTAGCTATTCTTACTTACTCTTTTGTGAGCTTTCTGTGTCTTTTGGCCTTTTATCTATTAAGGTCTTAATACTTTTTGTATCAACTTGTATGGGCACATTCATATATTGAGGATATTGACTTTTGTAACTGTCATAAACATTTTCACCAGTTTGTGGTTTGATTTATAAAAAGTTCTTTTTAAGTATACAGTACTGTAGGTTTTGACAGATCTATATACCTCTGTGATGACAAGCACAGGAGAATATTTTAATCATTCCCCAAATTTCCTTTGTATGTCTGCAATCCAACCCAGCTTTGGCCACAAGCAACCATTGATCTGCTTTCTGTCACTATAGATTAGTTTTGCTGGTTCTAAAATTTCATATAAATAGAATCATACAGTGTGTACTCTTTTGAATCTATATTATTAAGCCTTTTTAAAAATAAGATTTGTCCATATTGTTATACTTAGCAATAGTTTGTTCCTCTTTATTCCTGAGAGTATTTCATTATATGAACACACCACAATTTTTTTTTTTATCCATTCACTAGTTCATGTGTATTTGGGTGATTTCCCAAGCACAAATAGTTTTTGGTGAGTGTGAATGAAGCTGCTATGAACATCTGTGGATAAATCTTTTTTGTGGACATAATTTTTTCCCCATTTCTCTTGGGCAAATAGTCATATGGCAAGAGTGTGTTTCTTTATAAGCAATTGCAGTGCTTTTCCAATGGGCCATTTAATATTCCCATCAGCAATATCAAAGCATTTAGGTTGCTACACATCCTTACTGGCACTTGGTATTATCAACCTTTTAAATTCTAACCACTTCAGTGGATGTGAGAGGTGTCTCCTAGTTCTAGCCTACCTTTCACTGATGACTAGTGATACTGAACACATTTTCATGGGCTTAGCAACTGTCCTTTTGTATTATTTTGTGAAGAGACGGTTCAAGTCTTCACCCATTTGAAAAATGGATTATTGTCTTCTGATTACTTGCATCGTGAGGGTGTTGGACATAGATTCTTTGTCACATGTATGTCTCATGAACATTTTTAGTCTGCAGCTTGCCTCCTCATCTTCTCCAGTCTTTTTTATAAAATTGTATATAGATATGTATACACACACACTCACACATATGATGCCATTTGAATACTTTAAGTGTGTGATTCAGTGGCATTAATCACGCATTGTTTATTTCTGAAAATTGTATTTTTTTTAAATTGAGGTAAGGATAGTTTTTAGCCCTGTGTATGATTTAGAGGTAATGGGTCACACCTCTTCAAATATACTACCATGCCCATCGCCAAAGCATCCATAATCCTCCACCACTGTTCATTTGGCTTCTGTCCCACTTTGCTCCTCACTCTGCTCTCTCTCTCTGGTAGCCGCACTTCTGCAATTAGATTTCTAGGTTTTGTATAGGGTTTAGTTTTACATGTTCCTTTGTTTTATTTCTCTATATTCCACATATGAATGAAATTACTTGGTGTTTGTCTTTCTCTTTAGGATTTATTTCACTTAGCATAAGCCCCTCTAGTTCCATCCATATTATCATAAATGGCAAGATTTCATCTTTTTATGGCTAAGTAGTATTCCATTATCCATCTGTCTGTCTGTTTGCCTATCTATCTATCTATCTATCTATTGACCCATCCATCCATCCATCCGTCCAGCCATCCGTCCATCTCACATTTTCTTTATTCACTCATCTGTCATGGTGCACTTAGGTTGTTTCCATAACATGGCTATTGTAAACAGTGCAGCAATGAATGTAGGAGTACCTATATCCTTTGAAATTGGTGTCTTTCATTTTTTTTGCTAGATATGTATACTCACTGTGAGTGAGTATTTTTTTTAAAGATTTATTTATTTATGCATAAAAGAGCTGGGATACAGGCCAGAGGTGTGGGGGTGACAGGATTCACCAGAGACAGAGTGGGGAACAGAACAGGTGGATTGGCTGAAATACACTGCTGAGGGGAGCAGCAGGTGAGACAGGAGAGGTCTGTTGCGCCATGTGGGTAGCTCCCTTCCCCGGGGAGCGAACTCATGCTGCAGTGACTGCTGATAGCTTTATAGGTTGCATCTTAACCCCTTGCACCACCAGGGAGGCCCTAACAAGGTCTTTTGAAGAGCAGAAATTTTTGGAAGTCCAGTTTAATTCTTCCCTTTGTGGTTCTTATTTTTGGTGTCCTAAGACTCTTTGCCTGCCTAAGGGTCATGGACATATTCCCATTTTCTTCTGGAAGTTTCATAATTTAGTGTCAAATACTGTGATCCATGTGGAATTATTTTTGTGAGGTCAAATTTGATTTATTTTTAAAATTGATAACCAGTTAAAGTAAGTAAAAATAAGAAGACAGTATTATTCCTTTTTTAAGCCTGCTGATATATTCCATTGTTATTTAACCCTCCCTCAGCCTCACCCCATACTCAGTTATCAGATAGCTATTTCCTGGATTATTGTTATTAATATTACTTTAGGGCTTTTTTTTTTTTTTTTTTAAAACTTCAACTCTTTGGTTTGCTTGGATTATGTTTAGGTTTATGTTAAGAGTTGAGGGACTAATTTGGTCTCTTGACTCCCTCTCCACCCAACCTGTCCCTCCCAGCCTATCCTAAAGGGAGTACCTAGCAGGGAGAAAACTATAGAGTTTTAGAGAAATGGGAGCCACTTGGATTTGCATGGGGTCACAGGGGTGGTTGTGGGTGATATGCTGGAAGCTGGCTGGAGGAGCCCTGAACTCTGCCCACTTGGGGGTCCTTAGTCACTGAGAGATGTGACTTTGGTGCTTCAGCATTATTAGATTGGCTCTGACTGGGGAAGAGCAATGCGGACTGAAAATGGGAACTGGAAATTTCTAGCCTTAAAGAGGAACTGATGTGGCAGAGAGGATGGGATGTGGGTAGATGGTAGGGATGGCCAGTTCTTGATTTCAGACAGGGTAAAGATGGAAGAATGTATAAATGTTGACCTTGAGATGGAGGGTGGAACTTCTCTACTTTAACCAGAAATAAAGAAAATGGGAGCAGAAGCGGACCTTTAGGACAACTGAAACCTTAAAAGAAACTTTTAGAGGAAAATTGTGACATTCCTTGAGAATGTAATCAGAATGGTTCCTTATATTTTGTACATTTTAAAGTTTCTGATTGGCTTTTACATACCTTTCCCTCTCTATCCCCCATGTATGCATGGTGTGGTAGGCAGGTCAGAGATTACCCCATTTTCACTCTACAGATGAGGAAGGTGAGGCTCAGCTAGTTAGCGAGGTTTGCCCAACTTCTTTGAGGTGAAAGGCACTTGTGGTGTGGGGAGGGGAAGCCTGGAGCAGATTCTGATCTTGGCTTTTACCCACTTGCTGTGTGAGTGTGGCCAGCCTACTCCCACCGTTTTTCCTCAACTTTCTTGTCTGTTGAATGGGCTGCCCATTAGCCTCATACAATGGGAGAAGGCCAGATAAAATAACCTAAGATGACAGAGTGCTAACAAATACTGGGTTGTCAGAAAAGTCATGATGTATTTTTTAATGTTTTTCAAGCAAAAATGCATCGTGACTTTTTCGACAACCCAATACGAAACAGGATGCAAATATCAATCTTATTAAGGGTCTAATCTCATCAAACTGAGGTTGGGCTCCAAGAGCAGAGAGATGGGGAGGACAGTGTCATACTGATTTCTGGCAAGAGATGCTGCTGAGATGACCAGAGGCAGGGCCATCTCCTCCAGAGAGGGAGGGCAAGCTGGCAGGATGTCTGGGTGACCTCAGGCGCCAACCTCTAGTACTCGCTTCCCAGAGTGGAGAGGGGCTAAGGGCTCTGAATTGGATTGAAGATGCTCAACTAGCTTCCAAGGATGGAGGACTTGAAGGTCAAGGTGGGAGGAATGAGGACTTACATATGCTGGGAACAACTCTGAATTTGCATTCAGCGGTCTTGGGTTTGAATATGATTTTCACCATATCCGGGATGTGGGGTGAGATAGTTGATTTCTCTGACCCTAAGTTTCCTCATCTTTGAAATGTCACATTATATACTTGGAAATACATAACTACTGATAAATCCCTGAAACTTCATGTAACTACACTACTGACTTTGAGGAAGGAACACAAGCCAAGGAATATAGATGGTCTGTTGAAGCTGAAAAGAATAAGGAAACAGGTTTTTTTTTCCCTCAGAACCTCCAACTAGAACCCTTCTTGCTGACTCCTTGACATTAGCCCAGTGAAACTGAGTTTGGACTTCTGACTTCCAGAATAATAAATTTGCGTTGCTTTTAGCCACCAACCTTGTGGTAATTTACACCAGTGAAACAAAAGTAATCTAATACATTAACATTCACCCATGTTATTGTGTGTACAGATGCATTCCATCAAGTGGCTGGACCAATTCATTTACCAATTGATTAACATTTGGCTATTATGAATGAAGCTGCTCTGAGCATTCATATATATAGGTCTCTGTGTGGACATATGTTTTCATTTTACTTGGCTAAATGCCTAGGCATATGATTGCTGGGTCTTAAGTGTATATTTAACTTTATAAGAAACTGCTTTCCAAAGTGGCTGTACTCATCCCACCAACAGTGCATGAGAGTTCCAAGGATACTCTATATCCTTGCCAGCGCTTGGCATTGTCAGTCTTTTTAATTTTGGTCATTATAATAGATGTTTAGTGGCATCTCATTGTGATTTTAATTGCATTTTCCTGATGACTAATGATGTTGAACATTTTTTCACAGGCTTTTTGGCCATCTGTATTGCCTCTTTTGTGAAATGTCTGTTCAGTTCTTTAGACCACTTAAAAAAATTGGGTCATTTGTTTTCTTATTATTGAGTTTTAAGAGTTCTTTATATATTCTGACTACAGATATATGTTTTGCAAATATTTTCGTCCACTCTGTGGCTTGTATTTTTATTTTTGTATTAGTGCCTTTCAAAGAGCATGTTTTAAATTTTGACCACATCCAATATACCATTTTTTTTTTCTTTTAAGGCTGATGCTTTTTGTGTCCTATCTAAGAAGTCTTTGTTCAATCCAAGGTTACAAAGATTTTCTTCCAAGTGTTCTAGATGCTGTAAAGTTTTTGCCCTTCCATTTAGCTCTATGATCTATTTTGAGTTAATATATAGGGTATGAAGTAAGAGTTAAGTTTTTTAAAATTAAAAATTTTTTTGGTGTTAATATCTTTGGCTGGTGTGAATACTGTGGAGGAGATGAAGCCTGTCTGGGAAATCAGGGGACACCTAGGGTAATGCTGGCCTCACAAACTGAATTAGCATTGTGTTAGGGATGGCTAAGAGCAGAGAGGTAAGTTAAGCACTGCTGGAATCACACCCCCCCACCCCCCCCACAACTCCCCCCCCCCACACTCCCTCTCCAATAAAAGCAGACTTTGATGAGGCCCCTAAAAAGTACAGATGAACTGCTGTTGGTGTTTAAGGAAGAGAAGGGACCCTGGGAAGCCTCAGAAAAGTCTCCCTGAGAAGGTAATGCTAAGAAAGGGCTTTAGTAGGGCTGCAACACCAGCAATCTTCAGGGGCACTGTTCAGAGGACTTTGTATTCAAGGGTGCTCCCTGCAGGGCACCTATAAGAGAATGTGGATGGCACCTACATGGAGCTGTAAAATGCAGTGATCCTGATGAAATAAGTCTACAGCAAGAACTTTGAGGGTGGAGATGGGGGGCCGTGGGTAGGGCGGACGGGAAATGATGTTCCGGGTCAGAGGGGTTCGATTAAACTCACAACTGGTTGTTTTATATAAGGAGGACTTTGCCTCCCCAGCTTTTAAATTAAACTCCCACTGACCTGTGCCCTCTCCCCATTGAATGGGGGGCTCCAGGGCCCTGGAGAAGAAGGTGGGAAGAGGGGGGGCAGCCCTGTGGCTCTGTGCTTGGCACCCTGAATACATGATCTCATTAGTTCTCCCACCATCTCTACACTGCAGCTTCATTTTTAGTTTTGCAGATTAAGAAATGAGATTCATAAAGGTTAAACGCCTTGCCCAGGGTCAGCTGCCTGTGAGTGGAGGAGCTGAGATTGGAGTCGGGCTGCTGGCTCCCCTGGCCCCTGCAGCACTCTCTCCCTCTACTATGAGAAAACTTAATTTCTGAGGAAAGCAGGCACACAGGCAGGAAAGGAAAGGATGCCAGGGGGAGGTCGGGACAAGATACTTGTGAGTGGGCTTGTTCTGATTTAGCAAAAACACTCTCAGTGCTGTGGGCTGGGCTGCGGCTGGCTGGCTGCGTGGTCAGAGTTTGCAAAGCTTCCACAGATCCTTTTGCTGGAAGGGCTTTAAAAACTGCAAGCTCTCAGCAGTTTCTATCAGTTGGGATTTTTTCCCTCTAGATTGAATCCTGTCAGGGTTTTTCTGGCTTATGTGTTCCCAGAATGACCCCATGTCTCTCTCACCTGCGCTCACTGCCTTGTCACTCACCACTTCCTGTCACCAGTGACTCCCAGAGGAGAACTCTTCACCCATCTCTCATTTTGGCTCCCAGCCTCTCCCCTCCAAGGCTACTGCCATATCCTCTGGTTTGTAAGTATGAGTGGAGTTGAGTGTTCCAGGGATAAAGGAAGGCCCGGATCTTGTTTTGATCCCGGATGTGGGGGTTTGCTTCCCTTTCAGATTTCACATTTTGAAATTTTTTCAAAGGAACCCCTGAAAAGCAAACTGTGGAGGAGACGGAGAGAGGCCGGGAGGCCAGTGGGCACCCTGTGTGACAGATCCTTCGTCCCTGACCCGATTCCATGCCCTCGAGGGCCCTGACCACTCGAAAGTGCCCTCATCCTTAGACCCTCTTGGAGTCTTGCCTGCTGGCTTCTGGGCATTTGGCTTTTTGTCCTTTGTTTGGTCACCACGGGCCCTGCCTCTGCCAACTCAGAGGCAAACAGAGATAGGGCCAGGCCCTGGCTGCCCAACCTCGTGGACAGCACTACACACTGCTCTGCATCAGCAGAAAAAGTATCCACCATAACTTGCCTTTTAGAGGCCTCTCTCCCTGCTGCTTGTGAACTCCTTGCCTAGCCTGCAAGTTCTCTGTGCCCACCCACCAGCCCAGCCCGCCAGGCTAAGCACCCTCTGCACACCAGCATTGCTCTAGAAATCCTGAGGTGCAGCTTAGGAGGCTGTGGGTGACTTCATGGGAAGCGTTGTGGGTTGGTTCTCCTTGCCTCCACCTCATTCCCCAACTTGCCAAGGATGATGCCTCCAAGCTCCTCCCGGCTCCCAAAATACCAGCCCTGCCTCCTGGCCCAGCCAGAAATGCTTAGCACATTAGCGGGTTTAGCTGCCACAGTTGCAGTCATTTAGGAGGCTGCTGAGGCACATAGAATAGATTTCATTCTGGAATTCTAACCAGCTGCTTGCTATTTTGACAACACCGGATGGCACGGTTACCAGGAACCGGCCTGGCCTGTGAGATAGAAGTGGCTGGGGGCTTTAGGTGGGCGTGGGGAGGGGTGATGGGTACAGCTGCAGTGAGTGAGGGGCCTGAGACAGGCAGATGAGGGGACAATCTCTATCCTGCCCTGCTGGCCTCCCTTCTTGCCTTCTGGCATGTGCTTGGGACAGATCTTGAATTCTAGCAGCTTATTTCCATTTGCCTCAGCGTAGTGGTTTCTGCATGCTGGTGGCTGCCAGATTGCCAGAGAGGCAGCGACACCGAATAAGGGAGACAAACACACCAAACGTCGTCTTGATCTCGGAAGACCTTGCTGCAGTTGCTTTCTGCCACTTAGCAGCTGTGGGCTCTGGGATAAGTCACCAATCTTCCAAGTGGGGCTCCCACGGCCCCCCTTTCCACCACAGTATAAGGTCGGGGGTCCACAAGAGACCACGTATGTGAGTTTTGTAAGCTGCAAAGTGCCAAACATTGGCATACCTGTGAGCAGCTACAGGGTGGGGACTATGTTTCGTTTGTCTTTATATACTTCCATGATATCTCTGGTTCGTTGCATAGAAAAGTAAATACAATGACTTTCTGGAAGTTTCTCATTTGCTCCACTGGTGATCAGGGCGATGAAGCAAAGTAAGGCTGTGGGAATATTTGTTTCTAGGGCTGCTGTGGCAAGTGCCGTAGACTGGGTGGTTGAAACGACAGACATTTTTGGCCCACAGTTCTGAGGGCCTAAAGCCCGAGATCATAGTTGGTTCCCTGTGAGGGCTATGAGTGGAGAATCTTTTCCAGGTTTGTCTATGCTGCTGGGGGTTGGCTGGTGATCTTTGGTGCTCCTTGGCCCCTGTCCCTGCCTTCATCTTCACATGCTGCTTTCCTTGTGTCCAGATTTCCCCTTTTGTAAGGACCAGAAGTCAGATTGGATTAGGGCCCACCCTAGTGACCTAATTCTATCTATTAATAATTACATCTTCGAAGACTATTTCTAAATATGTAGACAGGGGTCTTCTGAGCCCTGGGGCCAGCCGTGGGTGGGGAAGGCCAAGGCAGAATGCCAGACCAGCCAGGAAAAAGAATTCTGATGCAGATACAGGCCGTTGCTGGGTGAAGGACCCCATTTTCTACTACCTTCCTGGATTTTTTTTTTTGGGGGGGGTCTATGCAAGCATTACTTTTACTTGTTAGGTCCTATTAAATAGAATCCATTCATGTTTTAGATGCAAATGTAGCAGCTGTTCTGACTCTTCACACCCTCTTCCTTTTCATGCCCATTGTTCCCCTCAAGCCACTAACTCCCTACATGCAGGGTCCACCTGGTGGGTCTGAAAGGGAGTGAACGTTCTGGATTGACCCTGACTCAACACTGAAGCTTGGGAACATAGTTGCCAAGACAGGAAACCCCCTGGGTAAATGTGGTTTCACATTCTCTTCCGCTCCCCATCCTTTTTCTCCTGTCACAGTCTCCTTCCAGAGCATATCTCAGATGGGGGGAATGCCCCTTTCCATGTGTACCCCCTTATCCCGAGGTACTTGTACAAGCACATTCTGAGTCTGTGGGATCCTGGGCAAATTTCCTGCACTTGAGGGCTGCAGCTCTTTGGAAGGTTCGGTCTCGCCTTCTGCATCTTCCTATGACATGCTTCAATTTGGGGAGGGCTGGCCAGGAGAAAGGCATTTATAAAAGAGGGGAATTTACTGAATTCTTAACATATACCAGGCACGATATTAAGTACTTGCATCCTTCTTCTCATCTATCCCTCTTGATATTCCTAAGGGGCAGGTACTACATCATCTTCATTTTACAGGTGGGCTGTTGAGGTCACTCAGCTAGCAAGGGACTGACTTCCTGTTTGTAGCCTGTCAAGTCCTATTCTCATGTCCATAGAGTGCCTCAAAGGGTGGCGTAGGGTAAGTAATTATCAGGCTTTTCTGCCCTCTCGCCATCAGGATAGATGAGGGAACCCTGCGGTTCTGAATGCATGCCTGATGGCGGGCACCTGGAGTAGGGTGTGGGCATACGTAGTGGGATTCACCTGGGCTGAGATGAGGCTTATAAGGGCAGCATCAGGGGACACCAGAGGACAGAACTACCAGGAACCACAGAGTGAAAAGAGTGAAAGAGAAGCAGAGGCCACAAGAGAATGCCGGAGAGCCCAGAAAGTGTGACGACTTGATGGGGGCTGGGAGGCCTGCCAGCTTCCTGGCCCCCTGGTACCCCTTGCTGGCCATGTACTGGTAAATCCCAATAGAAGCCTGCAAAAGCCACCGAGGGCCCCAGGACTCCTCCTTCACCTGTCTGCTCAGATCATAGAGATCCTGCCCCGGGTCATCCTGCCGCTACAGGTGGGCAATGGTCTGCTGGCATTAAAATCACAGGGACCTGAGGGAGAAGTCGGGTTCTGACCCCCCTGGTCAATGAGTCAGAAGAGAGCGGGTGGGGCCAGAACCTACATTCCAGGAGCACTCCCCGGAGAGTCTTGTACCCATGGTCACCACCGGGGCTATGTCCCCCAGTGCTTTCTTCCCTTTCCATTCCACCCGGCTGCCGAGACCTGCCATTTGCCCCAGACGGGGCACGTGTGCACCGCAGCACATCTGTACGCCGCCGCCCCTTCTTCTCTCCTGTGTGTAGTGAGGCCCTGTGGAGGTTTGGGTGGTAGCAGGGCAACCAGGTTGCACAGGGGTCAGGAGAGGGCAGCCCTTGCTGGCCTCTGTCGCTTCTCACTTTCTGGAGCTCATTGCTGCTTTCCACCCCGAAGCCCTCATTCAGGGGCCGTCAGGCATCATCATGGAGTAGCCAGGCCAGAGCTGGGCAGGCCTGACCCCTGTTTGGTGATGACATTGAAGTTTCCCTCTGAAAGGAGTGACTGTTCTGGAGTGACCGTGGCTTAAGTGCTGGCTCCTCCCGAGGGCCCCCCATTTAGAACTATTCAGCCACCCTCTTGCTTTGTCTTCCACTGTAGTTCTGCTTTCCTCAACCCTCTTCCCTCTCTCCTGGCTCTGCAGGGCTATTTTGTACCCTCTCCTCAGGTAAAAACATCACCGAAAAACACACACACACAAATCAGACATCGAGTACATTCCACCATGTTAGAAATCTGAAGCAAGAAGTACTGTTGTCCCTTTTACTGACTGGGTAGCAGTTACTGGCCCACAGCTTTTTTTTTTTTTTTTTTAAGATATAGTTATTTATACAAGAGCTGGGGTACAGGCCAGAGGTATGGGAGGGTGAGAGAATTCACCAGAGACAGAGTGGGGAGCAGAACAGGAAGATTGACTGAAAACACTGCTGAAGGGAGCAGCAGGTGAGACAGGAGAGGTCTGCTGCGCCATGTGGGTATCTCCCTGGTTGGCCGGGAATTGAACCCACGCTGCAGAGACTGCAGACAGCTTCACAGCGCTGCACTCAACCCGCTGCACCACCAGGGTGGCCCTGGCCCACAGCTTTAACTTCTAGCCACGGAGCCCATGCCCATCTCTTTTCTGAACTATATAGGCACCTCATGCAGGGTGGGGTCTTTATGGTTTCTCAGGAGCCCTAGGACATTGGAGATAGAGTGTCAGTGCCATGAAAGCAGGAACCGCCAGGCTTCAGAGTTGAGGAGAGTGCTCACATGTGGTAGGCGCTCAGTGAACATTTCCTGATGAAGGAAGGAAAGGCACTGCCAAGGTAAGCTTATCTAGAAGGACCAGGTGAGCAAGAGGAGGCTCGGAGAGGGGAAATCATTTGCCAGAGTTTGCACAGCGAGTTGGTGTTGTGGCTGGGGCTGGAACCCACATCAACAGGATTATTCCTGAGCTTCCGAATCTAAGTCATGGCTTCAGGAACAGAACGTATATCCTGTAAGCCCAGAGACCTCTGGCTGGCTTCCTGTTAGGAAAAGCTGTTCAGATCCCTTCTCTCTTTCTGGGTTCAGGGTCTCAGGGATCTGGAGAGAAGCAACAAGCTGACTCTCCCCTCCTCCTGCCAGAATAGACAGCATCCTTAAAAGTGCTGGCTTGGATATCCAGGCTGACATTCTAAACACTACCTCATCCTAAAAGTAAATGGTGAACTATTTTCACACACTATTAAAATTTTAATTTGGAAAACTCCTGTCCTTGGAATGAAAAATTCACCAGGCATTTTATGTCCTGCATACTGAGCTGGTTACTAGAACCTTCTGGCCAGCCCCATTTGTGGAAGAGGACCAGCGAATTTGACCAGTAGAGTGACTTTTACTATTTGTCTTCAAAATGTCTTGTTTGTTTAATAATGCTCACTGGCTTTAGGTTTCTTCTTCCTCTGGCCCCGCTACTCATGCTTTATGAAGCAGGATGCTTTGATGATGCAGGGGCAGGGTAGATGGTGAAAAATAAATTGATGGATATGAGCAGCAGTCAGATAATCCTAAATTTCATCTTTTTTTCTGCTGCTTTCTGATCCTTACTCCAATTCTGATCTCCCCCTTCCAGACCCTTGTCCATCTTTAATACTCCCTTTTCCTGTTCTCACTCTGCCTCAGACTTTTACCCCACTCCCAACTCCCTTCCCCCATCTCTGAGTTTATCAGGATGTGGTGACCTCAGAGAAGGAGGGAACATGGCAGTTTCTCACTTAACCTGGTCTTTTTTAAAATTTGAAAGTTCAGTGGTTTGATTTTTAGGCATTGTTGAAAGGCCTTCTGCCAAAGCTAGCCACAACAAAGTGGGCCCCATCATTAGGTTGGAGTCACTTGTAGTGAGGATGAGAGGGTGTTTATTGAGCCTCTGCTACATGTTAAACACATCGTCAGGCACCTTCCCTAGTGCTTGCTTGTCAAATCCTCACAATAATCCTGAGACAGGTGTTTTAATCCTTATTTTATGATGGGAAAACAGGAACAAATAGTCTAAGGAGTCTGCCCAGGGGCACACAGTGAGTAAATAAAGCAATTGCAGAATTACTAAGTGACACAAACTCATTTAGTTGTGTCTGGATAGATGAAGTATTTGCTGCAAGGGCCATGGACGTCCCAGCTTGTGGGTCTGCCTGGATATTTTTGTGTGGAACAAAAGTGGGCTCTGAAATGCCTGAGGTCAGACAACACTCATCTCCTGGGCCCACCAGGTAGTCAAGCCCTCCCCTGGGTCACAGGAGAAATAAACTTGGGGATAGGCTTCTAAAGGGACACATCATCCTGAGGAACAGCTTAGAGGTGAGATTTTGTGCTAAATTTATCCCTGCTCTTGCTGCCTTTTTGCACTGGGCAGCATGGGAAGTAAAGAGGAGCCAATCTCTTCTACATTCTCTCGGACTCACAACTGACACCATTAACTGTGTGGTAAGGAACACAAGCAAAGTGCTACGGGGGAGAGAGAGGCAGAGTGGGGAGCCTGGGGTGGTAATGACAAGAAATCATGGTCCATTTCAGGAGTCATTTGTGGTGCAGGTGCTCCTTGACCCACGGCACAGGTTCAACCTTGGATTTTCTTGTAAACAGGTGCTGTAAACTGACTCTGTCAATAAGCAATGCTGTACGTGCATTTTTCTTCCTTATGACTTTCTTTTGCTTACTTTACGGTAAGTATATAATACATAAGACATACAAAAGTATAAAATACATAAATTGTAAAAAAATGTGTTAACCCACTGTTTAAACATAAACATTGGTACAGCTTCCTGGCACCAGCAAGCGACTAGTAGTTAAGTTTTGGAGGAGTCAAAAAAGTTTTATATTAATTTTCAACTGTCCCAGGGGTTGGTTTCCTACAACCTCTGGATGGGATCAACTGTACTTCCATTAGATGTTTTCCATGCTTCTAGAATGCTGTTGGTTGCAAGGTGAGGCGCTCTTCCTTCCCAGTGAAAGAAACGATTACAGTTTAAAATGCTTTTCCAAAATGTGCAGGACTGACCTTTGTTCTCGCAAGGGGACTGAGTATTAGGTGAGAATGGACTAGAGAGGGAGGGGTTGAGAGAGGGAGGGGTTAAGTGAGGGGTAGGACTGAGTCTTACTCATTGTCTTTCTCCCTCTCCCCAAGCCCCACCGGCGCAGGATGGATGCAAGGAACTTTTGTGGAGGGAACAAAACGCACAAGCAGAATCAAGTTTCTGAGAGTTTCATGGAATACATGGTTACTCCTGGCCGATGTTGGTCAAGCAGTGTGATGGCCAAGAGATGGCCATTAGATTTGGTGAGAAAAGAAGGAAATTAGTTACTACCCAAAAGTAGCTTCTCAGGAAGATTAGTTACAAGCTGAGGGGAATGGACACATGAGACTCATAAATTTGAGGAGCTTTTCTGTGAATGAAAGGAGTTTGAATCATTGCTAGAAAGGGCCTCTGATGATACAAAAGAATAATCTTGTGGTCCTAGGTTTGTATTTGAAGAAGGTGGAGGGAAAGGAAGCCTAGAAGTGTATTGGTGGCTGAGAGGGAAGATGCTGTGACCTGAGCCTGGAAGAGGTGGAACTTCTGGGGCTATAGTTTGAGAGGTGGGATCCCCTTTAGAGGGAAGAGAGATTTTTCTCTTAGAATCTAGAGACATGTTTGAAAGACAGTGTTGGTTTCCATATGACTCTGCTCACACATGCATCTTCTTTTCCTTCGCTCTGTGAGTTCAGGCTTCTCCGTTGTGGAGACAGCACATCTCTCCTTCCTCCGTGAAGACCTGTGCAGGCAGGTCCCAGGCGAGACTGGGTCTGTACCTTGAATTTAGAAGCACATGTCTCCAGGGCTGCTAGAAGGAAACTCAGAGATGCTCAGAGAGGAAAGCGGTTATTTCATTGTTATTTCCCTCAGTTGCCCGGCTCAATGCCTTGCATGTGGCAGATACGGAATGTGCGTTTATTGGGTAAACCAAAGAAATAGCTAATGATGGCAGAGAGATGAGAATTCTGCTATTCTAATTTTTTTGCCACTGTCTTTTTCCACGATACCACCCAGGGTCCTGTGGATTTTATACTAATGTCCCTGGAGACCAGTTTCTTTCTTACTTTTTTTTTTTTTCACTCTTATTTCCATTTATTTTATGCTGAACTTATTCTGGGGCTATAGATTTTTGTTTCTTTTTTTTTTTTTTAGATTTATTTATTTATACTAGAACCGGGGTACATGCCAGATGTGTGGGAGGGTGAGAGGATTCACCAGAGACAGAGCGGGGAACAGAACGGGCAGACTGACTAAAATACACTGCTGAGGGGAGCAGTGAGCAAGACAGGAGAGGTCTGCCGTGCCATGTGGAACCCTTGCCGGCTGGCCATGATTGAACCGGTGCTGCAGAGGCTGCGGACAGCTTCACAGCATGACGCTCAACCGCCTGTGCCACCAGGGGAGGCCCTCTTTGGTTTCTTCTGGGATATTGCTTTCTTCTGTGCAACCTCGTCTTCTGGTGTAGACACAATCTTTTGAGCAAGGATCATCTTGAGGTGTCGGGGGAGCTCATGAAAGGGTTACTCCAAACATGAGCTGTGACAGTTCTTTGACACATCTTGGAGGTTGGTTCCCCAGGATGTGCTCAATGACCAGAGAATCGACAGTTTGTCATTACTCTCTGCATTTTTAAGCATGTGCAGTAAAGATTCAACATTCTTTTTAGGGGCCCAATCCTGCGTTCAGCCCCTCTCTTTGGCCTGGCACGCCTACCAACTCCACCATTGGAACAACAGAATGGCATACATAGTGACATTCTCCCCTTACTTGGTGTCTCTTTGGATATGCATGCCCTCTATGACCTGGGCAGCTTCGTGCATGTTCTTAAAATGGACGCAAAGACTTGAACCTCTTGATTTGCGTGACTTTGTAGGGTTTCCTGGGTCAGGTGCGTAGGGAACCATTTTTAGAGATCACTAAGCCTGCTTAGGTAAAGAGAGACTCTTTGAAGTAGAGAAAAGGGAATCTTTTTATTAATGAAATGGGCTCGCTAAGTAGAATCAAATTCAGCTACCTTCGAGACACTCCTGCGGGTCCTAGCCCGGCCCCTGCGCTTTCTCATGCTCCCTGCCATTTCTACTTTCTCCCTCCTTATTGAAAAAAGATACAGCATCTCAGCCCCCAATACTCTATCACTCCCAATGAAAGAAGGCCTTGTACTTAAATAATCATGTGAAAAGAAAAAAAAAAATCCCACCCTTCTATAAATGTGAAGGGATACTGGCTTGCGCAGCTTTTAATGCTTATTTAAATTAGAGATTTTGTGGATTGTTGTTGTTTTGTTGTTGTTCTTATGGGGTGGTATCCAGTATTCCAGGGTTCACGTAATGCCTTGACTTCACTATGGCTTCTCCTAGGATAATTATAGGTTGGCATAATGTACCTATTGTTCTAGCCCACAAAGAAGCACTGTCGCAGAATGAGGGGATGGGGCTGGCAGGGGGTGCCGTGTGTGGGTCTGGAAGGAGGAGCTTTGTGTTTGTGTGTGTCCTGGCTGGCCATGCTTCATCTTAAATCGTTTTTCTGCTTCCTTCTTTGGATCCTCACCCACCTCTGCCCGGTTCCCCTATTATTTGTGCCTCATGTTCCTCACTGTGTTCCTCTGTGGGCTTCTAGGCCTCGTTCCCTCTTGGGGTTATGGCCAGTCTGGAGACACCAGCCACAGGTACTGATCAAAGATGTTGAATGAAGTATTTAGAGTCTTACAGTGATGTTATTGCCTGACAGTATTGCAGATGACCTTGGAGGCCACCTTGTCAAATGTTCCTCATTTGAGTGGTTTAGAGACCTTTGTACCCCAAAGCTCATGATACTTCCTGGGACATTGTGGATAATGTAGACATTCATTCATTCAATCATCCATTCAGCATAAGCTCCTTGTTACCTTGAGTGTCAGAAGCTGTGACCTTCATCGCTCACCCTGAAAGAGGCAAGAACAGGCTCCATTGGCACCAGAGGACACTGGCCACCTGGCAGAGGTTCTGTGAGCTCAAGGTTGAAGGACAGGAGGACTTTTTTTATTCTCAGAAAAGACCTATCATTCACTTGTCTGGGAAGTTGAATGTTATACTAAAAAATTACATTTTTTAAAAATAGACTTTTTTTATACATACAAGAACTAGGGTGTAAGCCAGAGGTGTGGGGGCAGGGGTGAGAGGATTCACTAGAGACAGAGTGGGGAGCAGAACGGGGGGATTGACTGAAATACACTGCTGAGGGGAGCAGTGGGTGAGACAGGAGAGGTCTGCTGTGGGTCAGCTCCCTGACTGGGTATCAAACTCATGCCACAGTGGCTGCTGAAAGCTTCATAGCTGAGACTTTAACTCCAGCGCCACCAGATAGGCCCCTAAAAATTACATTTTATCTTATACTCAACTTTACCTGGGGGCCCTGTATTTTACCTGGTAGCCTTACAAGTTGGGGTGGATGTGGGTAAAGAGGAGGATAGTGGTGCATGGATCCCGCCTTTCCACTGGGGTGAGGATGACAGGATGCAGTTATTGAAGCACTGAGGGCCTGAAGGATATGGCAGTCCCCAGGGGCCAGGATATCAAACTGAGGCAGGCCAGAAGATGAGAACTCAAAGATCTCTGCATGTGGTCACTAGAGAAATCTCCATGGAAGAATAGCACTCACACTAACCAAGAGAAAAGAACAGTCTTTAGCTTTGCTGCTCACCCGTTGTATCTGAAAATACATTCTGTAAAAGAACCAAATGCATTCCCTTTGTATATATTTGAAAAAGAATCCAAATTCTTTCCTCCTGGTAAGTTAAAACAAACACCTTGAGGTCAATCAAAGTGAGTCTCAGGCTTGGGCTGCTGCAAGGCCTGTGCCCGGAGGTGTGTGCTGACACGGAGGCTGGGGCTCAGCACCGCTGCTCCCACACCAGGAGCTCACTGAGTCCTCCTACGCATGTGACCTTCACAAGCACAGCATGTGAACGATGGGCGACCCTTGGACATCGACTAATCTCAGAACCAGAACTCAAAGAACTGACGAGCTGTGAGAAGGTCTTGCTTTACAGATGAGGAAATCCAAACCCAGGAAACTCAGAAATGGGTTTCAATTCCAAAGCAAACAGAGCAGGAGAATCCAGGTCTCCTGACTCCCAGATTACATACAGTTTACGATGACTATACGTTCACCTGTTCTGTTGCTTCTCTGGAGTA
Source organism: Talpa europaea (assembly GCF_964194135.1). Lineage (NCBI taxonomy): Eukaryota > Metazoa > Chordata > Mammalia > Eulipotyphla > Talpidae > Talpa > Talpa europaea. The sequence continues at coordinate 98,816,495 of NC_140075.1, read as the reverse complement.
TAAGCATATCGAGATCAGAGATCATGTGTTGTGTCTGTTTCATAGTGTCCCATTCCAGAGGGACAGTGACGGTCCTGCACACCCAACTGTGCCTGATGGCAGCAGAACGGGAAGCATTTGCTTACTGGTGCAGGTATCCTCTGGTTTTTGAAAGTTCTCTTTACACTGCTTGATTTCTATGAAAGACCTACATTACTTAGTGCTTGTTTTTAATGACTGAAAGAAATTTAAAGAGGAGAAATGCAAATCAAAACCACAATGAGATACCACCTCATATCCGAGAGAATGGCCTATATCAAAAAAACCAGAAACACAAGTGTTGGGGAGGGTGTGCAGAAAAAGGAAACTTCATACTGTTGGGAATGTAGATTGTTCCAGTCCCTATGGGAAGCAGTATGGTCTGAGGTTCCTGCAAATATTGAAACAAGATCTACCATATGATTCAGCAATTTCGCTCCTTGGTATTAATTGAAAGTATGCAAAAACACTAATTTGAAGAAATACAAGTGCTCTTAGATTCATTGCAGCACCATTACAATAGCCAAGTTGTGGAAATGACCTGAGCATCCATTGAAAGATGAGAGGATAAAGAAGATACGCACAATGGAATACTACTTAGCTATAAAAAGAGATGACGTCTTGTCATTTGCAACATCATGGATGGAACTGGAGGTGATTATGCTAAGTGACAAAGACAAATAGGTTACGATTCCACTCATATGTGGACGATACAGAAGTAAAACAAGCCGACACAACCAAAGCAAAACAAACCCTAGAAATCTGATTGTAGGTTGAGGTTCCTAGAGGAGGAGCTGGGGGTGGCAATTGCCCAGTGGTCTATGGTGGAGGATTATGGGTAATTTAGTGGTGGGTGTGGGATGGTAAAATATATCTCAAGAGGAGTGAACCTATTTCCCTAAATCTATAGTGTTGTAGCCAGATGTTACCTTGACAAAAAGAATATCACAGAAAAAAAATTTGAAGAGGATTTTTGCTTTTACAACTAAAGGTGAAAATCATAAACTGCATTTGGCCTTGGCTTTGCAGCAGCCATTCTAGAGATAGCGCAGACCTCAAGCAGCTAGGGTGTCACCACAAAGCCCCTTCTGTAGAACTACTTTACACGGGCTGTGTATCACATCATTCCTGCTTTTATTATATGTGAGTCATTTTAGGTGTTATGCACTATTTAGAATGATTTGGTAGGTTACTTTTGAGGTCTAGGAGCACTCAAAAATATTCCATATAAATGAATGGAATGGTCATTACTTCTTTGCTTTATACCATTTGGTTTATGAACGTTTTCATAGGGATGCTATACTTTTGGATAGCAGGGGGGACCTGTACTCACTGGCTGCTTTTGTTAGTGTCACTCTCTTTGCTTGCAGTGGGAATATATTTTCTATAGTTCACCCCATGCTTGTGTTTTCTTTACTCTGGGGCAGAGTAACCCTGAAGGTGGATGCCTGGCAGGATAGTATCCACCATGAAGAATTGTCCCCAAGAGAGCTAGTACTTTCTTACCATTGAGTAGCTACCCCTGTCTGACATACTCCGAGTAATTATGTGTGTTGCTCTGTTTCTTCCACTGTTCTATGTCTTTATTCCCTAGCTGTTGGGAGCAGCAAGATGTGGAACATCCTTTGGGATGGTGTACCTAACAGGAACAGGTCTTGTCCAGGCACATTCAGCCTGGGGGCTGCCTTCTTGGTCTGTCCTCAGTGGGCACCTGCATCCTGAACAAAGAGGCAACTGAACCCATTTGGTTATGGGATTACTCCTTAGCAATTCCTGGAAGGATTTTTTGCTCAGAACTTTGTGACAACTTCACACAATGAAAGGGGTGGTGTCGTTCACAGAGGAGTGAACAGTATGTGAGTGCACACAGCCCCCACGGTGGGTTCTGTTTGAAACACCAGGCACCACCCTAAAAGTCATGGTGATGCCTTCAACCAGATGGCTGTGGGGAGAGGCCTTATTATGGCCTGACCCTGGTCACTGCTGCTAATCTCTTTCTATCCCCCTCCCCCCCACATTTCTTTGAACCACTTACTCTCCCTCCCGGACCATCCTGGACTTCTCATGTCCTTGTTTCAAGGCCAGAGCCTCATGGATACATTTGTGGACATCTGCCTACAGTTACTCCAAGCCCAGGGCCTGCATTCTCTGTAACTCTTTCTGTTTCTGTGACTTGCCCAGATCTGAGTAGAAGCTGGGACTGGGGAGAGACTGCTGCTGAGCACCCGTATTTCATCTGATGTAGCTTCCTGTGAATGCCAGGAATGGTTCCTCCATATATTGCAGGATTGATGGGATTGTGTTAACCACCCTGGCTTGGGAGGCTGAATACTGCTGGCTGAGTGCTACCCAGAGAATGATCCCCATAATTCCAAAGACCAACACCACATTGAATAAGTCTGTGGTTATTCCCTTTTTCATATTATCAAATAGTTCCCTGATTGCAGTAGTCTTTGTCTTATGTCTATTTGTATGCAGGCTTCATTGGCAAAGATATAATCATTTTTGTGTCTGCCATCACCATCCATTCATTAATTCATCTACTGGTTGATCAGTTGATCCTTCCATCTTTCCATTCATCTGCCCATCTGTACAATGAGGGATAGTAAATTATGTACTTAAAGGGATCAGGCAGAGAAATTACTGAGAAAAATGGACTTGGTAAAGACAACAGGGAATGGTGTGGACTGTGGTGAGCTAGAGAATTCAGTCCACTACCTGCCATCTACAGCGTTCCCTGATTCTGACTCTTTTAAGGTTTTCTATGTGACATCTGATGACCATAGGGAACCATCTTTGCCTCAAAAGCATTTGGGTTCAGCAGCCTAGAGGTGTTTGGGTGGGGCCCTGTGCTCCTTTTCAGCCTTGCATAGAGTTTGTGAGTAAAACCAAACTCTGGAATGTGCATCAGTCAGGTTTTTTTTTTTTTTTTAAGGTTGCAAATGGCAAGAAACTCAAACACTTATGCACAAAGAAGAATGTATGGGCTTATGCAATTAAAAGCTCAGGAATGCATCTGCTTCACTTGGGGTCAGGGACTCAACAAAGTCATCTGGATTCCTTCCATCTCCCCTTCCTCTTCCAGTTCTGCTTTTCTTTATATTGTCCTCCTTTGCAGACAGGCCTGCTTTGTGGCTGTCTCCCAGCAGCTTCAGGTCAACATTTTTATCAATTTTTCCATACCAAGAGGAAGAAGCACCTCTTTCCCTCAAAAAGTCCAGGATTGGCTCAAAATTGCCTGCCTTAGGCCATGTGTTCACCCTTGAAGTGATCACTAAGGTCTGGGGAGGTGGTTTTCTCCTTGACCAGGGTCTTGATAGTTGAGTGGTAGAAGTGGGTGTGATTTTACTCAGCTGATGAAGGTGAAGAGCTGGCTCCCTGGAGGAAAATGGAGATCTTACTGGAAGGATGTGGAAAGGTGGCTTAGTAGGCAGACAGCCCACACCCACCACAGAGAGGAGGGATTGATGGAAAGTTGGGCTCTTAAAATCACACTGTGAATCCAGACCCAGTGGATTGAGAGGACCAGAACTGCCCACCCTTTCAGTCCCATACCCCAATTTGAGTAGCGGCCACCCCAATCTCTGTCCAGTCCCATCTTGCACAAGATGAGGAGAGTATCATGCTTAGTAGGCAGAGACTGTCTTGTATTACCTCCTACACACTCCAGAGATGCTTGGGTATGGAAACTGGAAACTTATACCAGAACTGTGACTTTTGGTTTTTGGAGTTTTTCAGGAGGATTGTAACCCAAGAGAGTCGTGAAGTTCTTACAACTTCCAACCTCGTTCTGTCATAGAAGGAATTGCCACAATGAAGAGTTTCCTTTCTGAAGTGCCATACTTGGGCTCAGAACTTAGTTACACTGATCCCACAACTTGGTCCAAGCAAGAACTGAGACCCTGAAAGAGCCATGCTTAGAATTTGGAGTCCTGGGCAGAAGCTACTAGAAGGGGGGGGGGCACCAGATTGCATACTGAACAGCTGGCACTCCTGGGGTGTCCTATATGGGGCCCTACGTTCTTAATTGGAACTTTGGTCCCAGAGAGTAAATCAGACAGGTGTTGGGTCTGACCCTCGTCACATGTAATACTCAGTGTCAGAAATACCAGCTCTTTAGATTGAGCAACAGTTTTCTCTTCACCGTCAAGGATCATTTTAACTGTTTCCCACCTTGGTTTTTTTTTTTTTTTGTTATTGTTGTTGAAAATATCTACCACAGGTATAATATTAAAAGGAAGATAGAAGAGGAGTAAATGGAGTTCTTGAAAGGGTATATTTGTAAAAACCTCAAAACCACCAGTAACTAAAAAAACTGTACTTAGAGAGGAAGTGTAATTATTGATGGTGGAGAACACCCAGGAGCCTCACACTCTCAGAGACCACAGACATCCAGTGAGGCTGACAGGGAAAGGCAGTTTTCTCTTAATATCTATTTTACAGATGTAGAAATGTAATTAAGAGAATTAGCAAGATCTCATGATTTTTGGGAGAGTAAGTCTAGAATCCAGATCTTTAAATGAGGCTAGCTTTTTAATCACAGCACCCTACATCATAAGTTTATGTGAAACTTACTTTTTCACTTGACTAAATTTGATGAAAAATAATGTTGAATGTGAAGAATAAAGACAATGAATCTTTTTACTAAGCACCTGGCAACCTAATCCCCAACTTGAGTAGGGGCTAAATGCAGATTTCAGGAATCTGAAAATATTCCTTCAACCAAAATATCTATATAGGATCATATGAGAGTTTTAGCTTTCCAGCAGTCGTTCATTAACTCAGTCTTATTGAATGATTAAATCGATATTTTATTCATGAAATATTTACACTGGTTCCTATTTTGTTGCTTACCAAAACACTCTAAAACATAGTGGCCTCAAGTGGCAACCTTTTCTTTTGCTTACTATTTGTGGGTTGACTGTTTGATTGGGCTCAGCTGGGTGGTTCTTCTTGATCTTGGCTGGGCCCACTAACGTGTCTGTGTTTAGCTACTGGGTAGGCTGGGACTGACTTGTTTGGAACAGCCTCAGCCAGGAGAGCTTATCTCTGCTCCAATCTCTGCTTATCCTTCAGCAGGCTAGCCCAAGCTTGTTCATATGCCAAGCAACTAGGCAGGATTCCAGGAGAGCAGAGTTAAAGCTTGTGAGGCCACTCGAGGCCAGGACTTGGAACTGGCTGAGGCTAACTTCCACTATGTTCTATTTGCCAAAGCAAGTCAGTGTATCCTAGGAAGCTCTTCAGTTGCAGGAAGGCAGTTTTACTTAGTCTCCTATCCAGGTGCTTACTAGTCTTATCTCCTATATGCCTTAACTTCTCGTTATTTCACACCTTTCCTTACCCCTGGGAAGGTCTGTCCTCATTCCTTCCTCCTTTCTCTAATTCTATCTACTTTCTAATTTCTACCTTCATAAAACCTTTTGGGGATGATTCCAGACTCCACTGATCTGTAAATTCTTTTTATCAGCGTAATACTTGTAGTTCTATTCCCCATTCGCAGGGATTTTGAGTGAGGGGCCAAAGATGCCAAAAATTTCCCTACCTTCAACAAGCCTACTTTTTAGCAAACTGGAAAGAGTAACAACATCAACTTCACAGAATTGTTGTAAGGATTAAATGAAGTAATATGCATACAATGCTTAGGACAATGTCTGAGATTGTAAATGCTCCATAAATACAATATTATAAGAAGCAAATTTTCCTGTTTCCTTTTACAGATGAGGAATGAGGTGCTCAACTTATGTTATGCAATTTTCCTAAAGTGATGGAGATTTAAATTCTAAAACTTTTTTTTCCAATTTCACCTGAGATACTTCAGTGATAGACTTAAATGACTTCGGAGGTTATCACATTAAGATAAAATCCTTATTTCTTTAGTCGCTGCCTCAGTTTGCCCATCTACAAAATGGGAAGTCATAAAGATTCAATGATGGGGGAATTGTTGACTGTAACCTGTAGTCCAAACTGATTACCATATGTTTGTTTATAAAGAAAAATGCAGGGGAATGGAGTACGAGTTTCTGGGAGAGAGCTTAGCTTCCACACTTTCCTTTGTGCAGAAGGTAAACTGAGATTCTTGTATCTGCACCAGGTCCTGATTAGGAAATTATGATCATAAGTCTAGATCTCCGAGTGTCTCTGCTGAGGCCCACAGGCCTCAGCATGAATGGGGTCAATCGGCATGGACTGGGTGGCCTCTCTGATTCCTGGGGCCTGACAGGGCCTGCTGGTATTTGTTGCCGGTCAAGTAGTTCATGTCAAGCTGGTTTGTTTATGGAGGGGAACTGATAGAAGCAAAGTAACAGGTAACAGGACTAGTGGGAAGCTCATTTGTTGCCATTTCCTGTGTGCCAGGCACGGAGTGAAGGATTCCAGGTGAACTTGAGGTTTTGCTCCTTAATTTACAAGGACCCTGCACAGTTATTACTTACAGTTGGGGAAATAGAAGCTCTCATGCACTGAGAGGTGGAGTCAGAGCTGTGTCTCCAATGCCCATGCTCTTAGGCACTGTGAACTTTACACTTTATATTTTTGCCACAAAATGAGATGTTTTCAATATTCTGAGCATAGGGCAAACTTTATTTGCCATAATCCCCGACCATTGCTATGACAGTTCCCAAAGGTGCTGTGCAACAGAACCAACCTTTGGGTTCCCTCCTCAAAGGTGTCCACATCCTAATTTTTGGAGCCTGTGAATATATTACCTTACTTGGTAAAAGGGACTTCACAGATGTAATTAATGAAGGGCTCTGCATACTGGCTAAATGGATGTCGCTTAGAGAGCCAGGGGCAGTCCTGGGAAGCCTCACCAGAGGCAGCAGGGACTGTCGGGAAACCTAGCCAGACAGCACTTTCCAGCTGGAGGAATTTACTCCTGCAGGTGCAAAGATAACATGGAGCCGCCTATCTTCCTCAGCATCTCTCATCTGGCACTCCCCAGCAGGCCCAACTAAATTCTTGTAGAATTTGCTGAGCTTCTATCTTCTTCTATCCCGCAAAGCTCCAGACGCTGAGCAGGAGGCGGGGATGGTGATTTCTTAAGGCCTCTCTTTGCCCTGTGGCTTCTCTCACCCCATCTTCAGATGCCCTAATGGCTCAGCTGGTGGTCCAGGATGGATGTTGGGTGTGGGCTTGTTAATTTCCTCTCTTCCTCCCTGAATGTTGGAAAAGACGGGTGAGGAGGAGAGTAGCGATGGAAATTGACTTAGTATAAAGCTATAGGAGGAGCCCACAGGGCCCTTGCCTGCCTAGAAGTGACCCACATCCCTGAGAGACTGGCAGGTTGTTCAACTGTTGCCTCTCTTTGGCTTCCTTGGATGTTTTGCTTTTACGAGAGAGATGAGACTCGATCACGGTGGGCCTCATGGCACACACTGAACAGGAGGCTAGAAACCCGGCTGTTTCCCTCATTCCCAGAAATGCCCTAGCAACCTTAGCGGGTGTCTCTGCCTGACCAGCTCATCCTGGACACCCCACTCTGCTCACCTGCCCCACAGCTGCATCCCGGTGCTCTTGCTTTCCTTCCTCACCAAGTCTCCCTCAGCTTATCGCCTCACACCCAGCGGCAGGTAGAGCAAGGCAATTGATGGATTTTCTTTCTTTCATTCTCAGTTTCTCCATTTATTCATCAGGTCTCACGATGTTGCCATCCTTCTATCTTTAGGGGAGACTACAGTTTTGGTGTTGAAAGGGGAGGGATAGAGAGCGTGTTTGATTGGAGAGAGATTATTCAGATTCGAGTGGGGGACAGATGTTGAGATGGAACCCAATTTTGTGTTTCAGCTGTAGGGTTTGACTTTCTTTTATAAGCACGTTGTTCTGGATGTTTTCCAGCGTGTGCCCTGTCATGGGAGTCATTCACCTAGAGATGTCACATCAACGATTTAAGGCTTGGAGGGCGTGGGGGAGAGGAGATTCAGGACAGCTCTGGAGCGCCAGGCCCCATCTCACGCTGGGTCACTGGACATGGCCTCTGCTAATTGGACCTTGTCCTGTCAGGACACATCAGACCGGGCCCTGGCAATGGCCCAGCTGGGTGGGGGTGGAAGGGTCTGTAGGAGCAGGTGTCCCTGCTGTGGGGCCCTGGGGCGCTTTGTCCTCCTGGGGGAGGAGGCCTGCCCAACAGTCATGTGGTCTGAGGTCAGGACCCTGTGCCCAGCCTGGTTCTCCAGGAGCCCAGGAGAGCCAGGACTGAAGTGTGGACTATTTTGGGCCGTGTGGTGGCAGAGCTGGGAGTGTGTGTGTGTGTGTCTGTGTGTCTGTGTGCGTGCTCCTGTGCTATGTGTCCTCACAAGTGACAGTGTTTACTTCCCAGAATTATCTTGGACACTAGAAATGTAGTTTTTTGCCATTGCCTCTTTCTGAAAAAGGAAAAAAAAAAAAGGAAAAAAACCCCTTTAGTCCTTGAGTTGTGTTTTAGAGAATATGCATCTCAGCTGCAGGGTGGAGGGGAGGAAGCACAGTGGGCTCCTGTTGCAGGAAAGCTTCTTCCCTTTCATGGCTGCCCGGTCCCTCCCCCACTCTCCTCCAGAATTTCCTTGTGACTGTCCCAGGCCTGGGCGTGTTTTGCTGAAATGCTGGTGTATGCCCAAGGACAGCACATGGCTCCTGCTGGCTCTGCAGGAAGGCGCAGTGTGGACATGATCCAGTGCCCTGGGCCAGTCTGCTCACTGAGGTCAGGGGATGCCATGCCCCTGGGGCAAGGTGAAAAGTGGGGGGCAGCGTGGAGACCTCCACTCTCTTTCCCCTAGCCCATCCCCTTCTCCACCTCCTCCAGTGTGGGTGGGTGGCCAGTGCCTCTGAATTGCCTGCTTGGACAGGGTTCAAGCTTGTGGGCCTCCTGCTGATGAAGGAACCGGCCTTCCGGCAGCATGGATGGGTGGGAAATTAGCCTGTGGACTTGGGCTGACCTGAATTCTCATCCCAGTCCTGCCACTTTGTAGCCTGTGCCTTTGGTTCAATTCCCTGACCTCTTTGAACTTCTATTTCCTCATCTGTTAATATTAGAGTGAATGGGCAAATGGCAGGTGAGTATGGGACCTGCCATGAGCCCTTGCTGGAAAAATGGGATCATGATTCCAGAAGCTGTGATGCTGGCTTAGTTTGAGCTACCAGCCTACCACCTGCAGGGTCTCCCCAACACCCTGCAAGCAGAAGCCTGGTCCCAGTAAAGGGGACCTGATAACCTCTGCTTTTATTCCAGTTGCAGGCAGGCAGCTTGTCGTGGCCCCTGCAGGTCTTCGCAGGAGCACTCCTCTGCCCCCCATGGCCTCAGAGGTTAGCAAAGGGGTGGGTAGGGCCCAGCTAAAGAGCAGAGGCTGCCAAGTCAAACCTTCCAGCCAGCCAGTCAACATTTATTTATAGGTCTTGGAGGGAGATAGCACCCCAGGCAATGAAGAAGGGCCGGGTGTGGGCAGCTGCAGTGAGCAGGGGGCAGGGGAGGGGCCAGTGGCAGTGGGGGCACTTGGGGAGGTGGAGTGGCCAGGTGGCGTTTGTGTGCTGCAGAGTCAGGTTCCGGCAGAAAGCAGCAGAGTCAAACAGAATACACTGACGTGTGTTTAATAAGATGGTTATTTATAAAAGTGTGGGCAGGGAGACAGACAAAGGGACTAGGTCAAGGGCACCGGGGAAGGTAGGGGGGTCACAGAGGATAGCTGTCTGCAAGGGACTGCCCAACAGGCGCTGTGACCTTCGGCAGAAGGATGCAGCCACCCTCAGTGACCCAGCAAGGAGGGGGCTGAGAGAATAAATAACCCATATCTCTCTCTTCCCTTTCTCTGATCTACCGCTGGCATCTGCCATTGGCCCAGGCTGCCAGAAGCAGAGGGAAGGGGCAAGTGGCTGACCACACAAGGCAGACACCCGGGGCACTGAGCTTGGGTTAGAGTGGTGGAGAGAACCTGGAAGGGCTGATGGGAGAGCACAGAGAGCGAGGGAAAGGGGTTGGGGTGTGCAGAGGGGAGAAGCGCATCTGGGGGCATTCAGGGATCCATGGGTGAGGAGCGCTGAGTTACTGAGGGGACCCAGCCAGAGGCTCGTGGCAGAATGGTTAGTTAATGTCATGGACTCAGGCAGGCAGACAGAATGGGGACTGACTCTTAACCTGCTTCAGTGTAAATGCTCTCTGCCTCAGTTTCCTTCTTTGTAAAATGGAGTAATAGAGATAATATTCTCTACTTCATAATGGGGTCTAATAAAATACTAAAGTACTTAGCAAGGTACACTGGAAAGGCTTAATAAATGAAGATAGAGCAGAGGGAGGGGTTAGATGAAAGGAAGTATCCAACTGAGTGGCCAACAGGTATTGTGTAAGGCCCAGTGGGAGCATCATTTTTCAAATAATATTTATTGAATGCCTTCAATATGCCAGTTACCCAGTTTTAGGCCCTGGGAACACAGGAGTGAACAAGTTAGACCAGCCTTTTTTATAGGTAGCCTAATATATCTGTTATAGAAAGATAGATAGTAAGTATATATAAATAAAATAATTTTTGACAGTTGGCAAAGGGCTCCAAAGGCCATGAACCAGAGTTATGGTAAAGAATGAGTGCGGTAGATTAGGAGTTTGGGAAAGGCCTCTGGGAGGTGGGAGTGAGTGTAATGGAAGGAACAGAGCGGCTGGTCCTGTAAAGATGAGAAGGGCGTGTCTTTAGCGGGAACTGCAGGTGCAAAGGCCCTGAACCAGGAGGAGGTTGGTGTTTCTGGGGCAGAGAGGTGTCTGGGAAATAGAATATGGAGCTGATAACAGCTTCTCCCTCTGGGGTGAATGTACGGGCCAAGTGGAAAGCTCTGACTGGCATCTATACTTGCTCCATAACCTCTAGCTGCTGGCTATTATTAATACTTTAATAAGTATTATTTTAGTAAAGGGTGGTGTAAGTAAGTGGGTAGTTATAATACAAAATGTTCCAATGGATTAGCAGCATTTACTGCCCAGCCAGTGTGGCGTGGAGTGGTGAAGAGCCCAGATGCTGAGACAAGACTGCCTGCTTCAGACCCTGATTCAGTTGTGCCCTAGGTTACCATGGGCTTGTCTGAGCCCCAGTGGCCTCATCTGTATAATAGGGATACTAATAGCATCTCTGTCTTGGGGTTGTTGTAAAGATAAAATGCATGGCTTTCTAAAGCACTTAGAACAGTGCCTGGCTCACATAGGGCTACCTAGAGGATGCTACAGCTACGGTTCAGCTGTAGGTCAGCACCAGGGGTGAGAACTCAGGACTGTGCTCCCAAGGAGCTCACAGTCCATTCTGGGACTTGTGTTGAAAGTGATCTTAGCTGGGGACCTCCCTGGTGGCCTAGGGGTTAAGTCTCAGTGCTATCATGCTATTGCTGCTATGGCCTGAGTTAGATCCTGGCCAGGGAGGTGACCCACATGGCGCAGCAGACCTCCTGTCTCTCCCGCTGCTCCCTTCACAGTGTATTTCAGTCAATCTGCCTGTTCTGCTCCCCACTCTTTCTCTCGTGAATCCTCACCCCCCTGCATCTCAGACTTACACCCTAGCTCTGGTATGCATAAATAAAAATAAATCTTAAAAAAAAAAAAAAAGAAAGCTAGCTGAACCTCCTCTATATACATATGTGGTTACTGAATATGTGGTCAGGCCGCTATTGGAGGGAGGCATCATCAGAGGACTGGATTGGGGACAGAAAGGCTTAGAGTGGGGATGTATCGACGAGAAAATAAAATTGATCTGATGGCATCAGTCAGGTGAGGACCAAAACACCCAGATCAGTCTGCTTTGTCAAGCATTGCTTCCCACTGTAGCCTGTGCAGCCCACAATCTGTACTTCTTCAGGCCTGGCCTCCAGCCATCTCTCTTGTTTATCAGTAAGGGAAGCCCCCCAAATCCCTTTGTTAGCTCCTATGGCGCCCTTAAATCTGCTGGAAGTTGTTGAGACTCTTCTACCCTTACCTCCCCCCGGGCCAGAGAGGAGAGGAAAGGTTAGAGGTCAGAGGATAGGAGCTGGGGGCTGGGAGGGTGGGGTAGAGGTAGAGGGCAGTGCTTATGGAATTAGCCAGAATCCAGTGAGTCTGGCAACTGGCAGATTCTTCTGGTAAGATAAGTGGGACCCTCTGCAAGGTAATTATTAGAGAGCATAAATCCCCCAGATAACCTGTCCTCAGGAGAGATATTGATGACCCGGGGCATGTGCTGGAGCCAGCTCTCCCTCCACATATTGACTCCTGTCGCCCAGCCTCCTCCTCCCCCTACTCTTCTTTCTTTATTGCTCTTCCTCTAACCAGCTGCTCTGCCTGTTCCTCCTCCCCCAATGACCACAGCCTCTGGCTTTGTTGGTTCTTCTGGACCTTTCTCTTTGCTTGGTTCTGGGCTCTCTTAAAGATGGTGGTCCTAGAACCCAGCCCGACCTAGTGTATCCTAGTGGTTCAGCAGGACTAGTGGAATAGGGGCAGTCCCGGTAGTGGGGAAGTCCTAAGAACAGGAGTCCTGAGCTTCCACAGAGCAAGTGCTTCTGGAGTGCTCTAGAGTCAGACTCTGTGAGGGGCCAGGACTATGCTGGTCCCAGGGTGCTGAGAAGTAGATCCAGGCTGAGCCTGGCAGGCAGGTTAGCACATCTCTTTCCCCTCAGAATGCATCTGGATGCCTCTCCTCTCCAAATGTGGGCCTCCCTGGGAACGCAAACGTTGGCTGTGTTCCCTGAATACTTGTTTCATGTATATCGGAAGAGCAGAAGGCCCTGTGAGGGAAGCTGGAGAGGCAGGGCCACGGCACTGGCCTCTCTGCTCTTGCCCTTGCTGTTCTGTCCTGGCTCCAGACCTTACCCCAGCTCTTGACCAAGGTGGATCTGATTTCCTTAGATGTTCATTTACTGCCATCACTGACCATGGATTTCTTCTGGGGGGAGGGGGATGTCTCATTCTGTCTCTGAGTCCAAACAGCATATATAGAACAACCTTACTATTTATTAGTCAAGTAAGGCACTTTTGAGAGGGGAAGCTGGAGTTATTCATAATTATGCAGGGAGCTTGATGCCAACTGTGACTGTTTCATGCAAACCGGGTCCTGTTGATCAAAGTTCTGTGCTGGAGACAATGCTGGTAAATAGAAGCCTCTCCAACAGTGTACGTTCCTGGGGATGTTTAGTGTGACATAGAGACTGACACTGGTCACTGTCTGGCAGGACTGCCTGCCCCTTAATTCGACTCTGTACATATTCTGTATATGACACTCAATACAGGTAACCCAGGACCTAATGGTGCTGAGAGAATTGTCATGAGCCACAGTGACTAAGTTCCAACCTCATCTTGGAACCAAGGCCTTGATTCCCATATTAGCCTCTCAAGGTCTCTCCCAGCCCCCCAGTCCATGGAAAGATAGAATGTCCTCACCAAAATAGCCAGGGGTGATCCTGTCTACTTTCTGGAGAGGAGAGAGAGAGGGATCGTTGAGGTAGGGAGGCTCAGTAGGGAGAAAAAGTCCAAACACATGCCTCTCCTATGCTTGGTTGCTCCTGATGATTTTATTTGGAGAGGAACAAGCAAAGTTCTGGCACCATCCTTTTCAAAAGAGAACACTCCAGGGGGAATGCTCTCAGTCCTCCAGGCCTCAGCAATAGTCTTTAACTCAACAGGAGGAAATGAGGCCCCTGCAAACATAGGGAGCATTGTTTTGCCCACTGACCACTGGGGTTTCCTAGATGAGAGATTTTAAGGGAGACTAGAAAAAATATTTAGCGATGAGAGCGATGAGTTTTGCTTGCTGTGGTTAACAATAATTATTAAATAGGTAGGGCGAGCCAGTGCTTGTTTTCCTTATTATTAACTGTATTTATGGGTTTTTATTAAGTTGTACCAAGCTGGGATAATTGTAAAACTATCTGCTTAAGCTGTGTGACTCTTGGGCCTCCCATTCCATTTTCTTTCATTTCAAGGGTGGAGTCTTTTCGTTGTTCAAGGCTTACACTATAAACTAGGAATCAGCAAACTTTCTGTAAAGGTCCAGATGGTAAATTTTTCAACCTTTGCAGGCCTTTCAATTACTCAACTCCACTATTACAGCACAATTGCAGCCATAGACAATACATAAATGAATGGGCCTGGCTGCCTTCCAATAAAACTTTATAGAACTTTGTGGGGACCAGGTTTGACCCAGGGGATGTGGTTTGTAGACCCCTGCTGTAAATAGGGGAGAAATTCTGGAATGAGGAGCCTGGGCATTGAGGCTCTGACCTCAGCCCTGCCGCTATGTGGCTGGAGGAAATCTCCTCTCCTCTCTGATTACTGGTTTTCCTTGGAATAAAACAAAGGACCCGGACTACATAATCTCTAACACCTTGGGATTCTTAAATCTGACTACTCAGTTTATGATAACCTGGCAATTTTCCTCTCCCTTCAGAACCACAGGCCTCTAAGAGACCTCACCCTTGCTCATAATTCAAGCTGGATTTGGTTTCTAAGATGCATAATAACATCTTTTATGTCCCTCATGGTATCTTTTCAGGCAAACCCTAGTGCAGTGAGGTGTCACTGAAAGAGTTTAATTTTTAGATTTGAGTTATTGAGAGGTGGCTCTGTGATAGGAAAGTATCTCTCTGGACTGTTTGGCTGTTTGGGAAACTAAAGGAAACTTGCCTGGGCTTATGTCTTCACAGTGCTTCTTAAGACTTTCTATGCCTCAGTTTCCTAATCTGTGAAATGGGTGGAAGAAATCATAAGATGGGATTTTTTTGTGAGAATGAAATCATACATGTAAAGTGCTTAGAACAGGGCCTGGCACACATAGTAAGTGCTTAATAAGTGGGAGCCATGCCAATATTATTGTTATTGCCAACCAATCTGATATCCTTCTATAAATATGTTAAGGGTGTCTCTTCCTCACTTTTATACTAGTTTCAACTTTTGGTTTGGACATGTGAGCTGAATGCTTTGCTTCCGACCTGTATGTTGACTCTTGCTGAGATGGAAGGACTGGGGAAGGAAGACAGTGGATGGGAAAGGCATTGGAAGGAAGGAGGGAAGGAAACAGAACATAGGGATATGGTTCTGTGAGAAAAGGAGGGTCAGATTCTAAATTTAGTCATGTATCCTTTTAGCTGTTGGGATGGGAAGAAAAGTAGACCTCCTTGAAGCCATGTGGAGGTTTGGTACCCTTTGTCATTGTCATGGATGTAGAACTATGAAGCAGTTTTGGGTATTTTCTAGGGTACACTTGAGATTTGGGTTTTGGTCTTCTTAGCCTCCCAGGATATTTCTACCTTTTCTCCCAGAGAACTTAAATTTAGGGACATGGCCAGTTTCATAGTTGGCCTAGTTTTGTTCTGTCCTTATTAGAAAGTTTACAAATGTGTTTTATCAAACAACGGTCAGCCTGAGACAGTTTTCCCAGGGGGCTCCTGAGAGAAATAAGGGGTGACTCTCAACCTTGTGGCTGTTATATGAGACTGCACTTCTTTGTTTGCCTTGATGTCCCTTCGAAGGGCGGCCAGGAGATCATTTGGTCTGCAGAGTGTTTGCTTCTGCAGGCTGATTTTAACCAACTCTGACAGGAGGGCAGAGGCCCCAAGTGAGGTCAGGACCACAAATCCCATCCCAGCAGGTGCATGATGGGGAGACAGTGCCCTCCTGATGACCTTCAAGTTCCCATTGATTTCCCGTCAAGCAGTGCGTCCCCACCCCCTCCTGTCCCTTCCCTGCCCGTAGGCTCAGTTCTGGAAAGGAATGTGGATCAACTCTCTGAGAAAGAACATGGAGAGGAGGTTAATTCAGAGAAAGGCCCTTCCAGGGAAGTGGATGGGGACTTGGGGGATCAGCACCTGACACTGCAGTAAACAGTGCCAATATCAGGCCTGGAATGTCCTTTTTGGGCATAGAAAGAGTGACTGATGTTGCAGTGTTTATCCACTGGGCCTCACTCTCTCCTGTTATTGGGTGTATGGGTGGCATTGTGGGGTCATGAACAAGATCTGAGTTTTGACAGCAGAGTGGGCCCCTAACCTACTGTCATATCAGTATATTGAGCAAGGAGGATCAGAAGTAGGAAGGTGGGTGAAGTTCTTATTCCTTGTGTTGGGGTGGGGGTGGGGTGCTCCCTTTAGCACTGACTTTCTTGCCTTCTGGAAGGCCAGGTTTCCCTATCATCCAGTTGTTGTAGGTAGGCCTAGATCTTTCATTCTTTTGTTCAGTGGTACCTGCTGAATATTTCCTGTGTTCCAAATGCTCTGTTGTGTGCAGGGATCCAGTGGCAGGCAAGAGAAACAAGGACCCTCTTCTCCTTGAGCCCCCAATTTAGTTCTGTAGAGATAATCAGCAGGCAAAGAGAAAACAAACTAACAAAACCCCCCACTTTTTTATTGTGATATACTCAACATACATTATATTAATTTTTAGATTTGTAACATACTTTCATATTTGTTAAATGTAAAATTATCATCACTATTAAGACTAGTTAACATCCATCACCTCATATAATTACAAAATTTCTTTTTCTTGTGATGAGAACTTTGAAGAGCTATGCCCTTAGCCATTTTCTAATATACAATATAATATTATTAACTATAGTCACTATGTTGTACACTCTCAGATAAATTTTAGTGCTATTATGAGACTAAAATAAAACATGAGATAGTGTAACTAGAGCAGTAGAGCAGGTTGGGATGCCAAATAGGATGGGTTAAAAAGATTTCTCTGGGAAGAAGTCAGTCATTAGAAGATCTGGGAGAAATGTGTACCGGGAAGCGGGAAGAGCATGTGCAAAGGTCCTGAGGTAAGATGATCTTGGTATATTAGAGGGATAAAAAAGTACAGTAAGGATGAAGTGCAGTAGGAAGGGGGGCAGGAGACAAGATGAAATAGGAAAGGTTTGCTTGGCCAGACAGTCTGGAGGGGCAGGGTTGTAGCCATGGGAAAGAGTTGGAATTTTATTCCTAGTGCAGTGAGGCGCCACTGGAAGAATTTAAGTCAGAGGAAGTCATGTTCTGATTTCCTTTTTAAAAAGATCATTTGGGGGCCTCCCCGGTGGTGCAGCGGTTGAGCACTGGGTTGTGAAGCTGCCCGCAGCCTCTGCAGCGCCGGTTCGATCCCCGGCTGCTCCCCGGCCACCGGAGGAGGGTCCCACATGGCGCACAGACCTCTCCTGCCGGCCGCTGCTCCCCTCAGCAGTGTACTTTGGTCCTTCTGCCTGCTCTGTTCCCTGCTCTGGCTCTGGTGAATTCTCTCACCCTCCTGTGCTTCTGACTGTACCCAGTGCTTGTATAAATAAATAAATCTTAAAGAGAAAAAAAAAAGACTCTGCTACACTCTTTAAAAAGAAATTAAAAAAAAAAAAGATCACTTGGGGGGCCTCCCTTGTGGTGGAAGGGGTTAAGACACAACCTATGAAGCTGTCTGCAGCCACTGAAACATGAGTTCGATCCCCTGCCAGGGAGTCACTCATATGGCATAGCAGACATCTCCTGACTTGCCCGCGGCTCCCCTCAGCAGTGTATTTCAGTCAATCTGCCTGTTCTGTTCCCTACTCTGTCTCTGGTGAATCCTCTCACCCCCTGCACCTCTGGCCTGTATCCCAGTTCTTGTATGCATAAATAAATCTTAAAAAAAAAGATCACTTGGGCTGCTGTATTGAGGACTGACTACAAAAGGATTCACCATTTGTGACTTTTAAATGACAGACCAATATTCCCTTTACTGGGGAGGCAGCATTGAGGCCCATGTATTCTGGCAGCAGTGTAGGAGCCCGAGGATGCCTTTGTCCAAGAAATGCCCGTGGTCTGCTTCTACAGCTGATCACCCCCTGGGGTGACACACCGGCCCCAGCTTGTCGCTGGGGCTCCAGTAGGACTCAGCCGGTGAGCAAGGGAAACTAGAAGTATTTTCTCAACTAGTGACATTTCTGTGATGGGTGTGTTTTCTTTCTAGTACACTTCCCCCTGGATAAAGCAGTTGCTTGGTTTGTTTTCAGTTTTGAAAGTTGGTTGTGTTCTACACTTTCCTCAGCCTCCGGAGGACAGATTTATTTGGTCATGTCCAGAAGTCATTTGAAAGGAAAACCTTGGTTATGAGAAAAATTACGGGTCTTCCTCCTCCCCCGGAGCATCTGCTTTTCTCTGCCCCCTGTCTCCCACACACCCCACTATTTATTGGGAGGAATCACACTGCTTTCTCCTGCCTCCAGTCTCCTGTCCTTGTCAGCCACTTGACTTCGTCATCAGAACACCCAGTGGCAGCTCAGAAATCATGGCCAGGTTCAATATAAATTTCGTCTTGCTTAGGCAGCTTTGCATAATAAGTCCCTGAAAAGTCTTCCCCAGAGTAGATGCCAGAAAAGGGATTTATGGGGCCTGGTGGGCCTGAACACCAGACTGAGTGGTACTGGAGTCATGATGAGAGTTTTAGGGTTCACATTCATCCTTTGTTTGACTCGTCTTTTGTAATGCAATCACCTTGACTCCAAGGTGCCCTTCTGGTGATGTGATGAAGGTCACAGTTACTGGCTGAGCCACACTCCAAAGATGTCAGGAGCTTCTCCTAACACTCGCCTGACCCAATCTCCTGCATGTTTTGTTAGGGATGAGGACTTCTGTGGGACTAAGTTGCTTCAGGTTACTGCTGCTAAGATAATCCAAGTCAGCTGCCTGAAAACAGTTTCTCCACAGGAACAAAACCAGCTGAGTTAAAGTTAGTTCATTGGGCTTTCCAGCTCTACCATTAAACTTGGTGAAAGAGCCTCACAAGGCCCTCTTGTTCACACCCTAGCTTTGGAGGCTGGGGAGCTGTCCTCAGGCAGTGAGTCTCATGTTTCTCAGAATCATGGGGGGAAATCTATCAAAAAATACAGTTGTTTGGATCATATGCTAGCTGTCCAGAGTTAGGATTTTACAATCCCCCTCCCCCCCCCCATTGATTCTGGCAGTTTGAGAGCCACAGCCCAGACCATTCTGCTGGAGGTGGGACAATGGCATTCTTTTTTTTTTTTTTTTTTTTTTTTTTTTTATAGAGGCATGCTTTATTTATTTGTCTGCTGGTCTGTCTGTCCGTTCTGTCTATACATGCACTGGGTACAGCCAGAAGCGCGGGAGGGTGAGAGAATTCACCAGAGCCAGAGCGGGGAGCAGAGCAGGCAGAAGGACCGAAGTACACTGCTGAGGGGAGCAGCGGGCGGCAGGAGAGGTCTGCACGCCATGTGGGACCCTCCTCCGGTGGCCAGGGAGCAGCCGGGGATCGAACCGGTGCCGCAGAGGCCGCGCGCAGCTTCGCAACCCAGCGCTCAACCGCTGCGCCACCGGGGAGGCCCGGGACAATGGCATTCTTGATGAACACCAAAGGGCATTTCCTTCAGCAGATCTAGCCCTTCTGGTGGGTCTGATGACAGCACAGCAGAGCAGTTAGTGAGCTTATAAATTTCAGAGAAGAGGGAATTTAAGTTCTATATCTTGCGAAGTGGCATGGGCTGTGTAGGTGGAGGAAGGAAAATCTCAGTTGTCAAAGAGCCTTTTTTTTTTTTTTTTTTTTTTTTATAGAGGCATGCTTTATTTATTTGTTTGCTGGTTTGTTTGTTTGTTTGTTTTTAATGCACTGGGTACAGTCAGAAGCGCGGGAGGGTGAGAGAATTCACCAGAGCCAGAGCGGGGAGCAGAGCAGGCAGAAGGTCCGAAGTACACTGCTGAGGGAAGCAGCAGGCGGCAGGAGAGGTCTGCACGCCATGTGGGACCCTCCTCTGGTGGCTGGGGAGCAGCCGGGGATCGAACCGGTGCCGCAGAGGCCGCGCGCAGTTTCGCAACCCAGC
The DNA here is from genome assembly GCF_964194135.1 of Talpa europaea. Lineage (NCBI taxonomy): Eukaryota > Metazoa > Chordata > Mammalia > Eulipotyphla > Talpidae > Talpa > Talpa europaea. The sequence goes on along the minus strand of NC_140075.1, from coordinate 98,796,735 downwards.
GCTCAACCGCTGCGCCACCGGGGAGGCCCATCAAAGAGCCTTTTTTAAAGGTGATGGGGAAAATTCTGTAGGATTTGAACTTGTAAGATACCTGTTTTCAGATTGCCAAACCTGTACTCTGGAGAAGTCAGGTAGCTTCAGAGTCACCCCATCTTCCTATATGCAGAAAGTTAGAGTGTCCCAAGCATCTCTCAACTGAGAAGTTTCCATTAGTTTGCTAAGGATGGCATGGCATTTCAATTAAATGGCCTCTGTTTATCACCTGTGTCCACATTCCCAGCACTGAGCTTGGTTGGGTAGCATAGAAGTACATGCCTCTTAATCCATGTCTTTAAGATGCTTGTAATCTAGTTGGGTGGGGAGAGATAAGGAGGGTGGTAGAGACTGGCTGAACTTGAGTGAGAGAATTAGGTTGCTGTGAGAAGTTAAGGAATAGGCACTTTTGGCAGGATAATTGGAGAAATTCCTGATAGAGGGAAGGGCAGGAGGCAAGAATTCCAGGTAGGAAGAAGGACCTCTGTAGGAGGTTTTTCATGGCCCTGGGGTGGGTCTGTTGACTTGACAGACTCAGGGAGGTCAGATGAGGATTCATTTATGCTTCATGTTTGCCAATATGACAAATGCTGGCCTTGGGGACAGGGCAGCCATGTGCAGTCTGGGCACTCGGGGTGGGCTTTGAATGGTGGGGCTCATCAGGCTGCTGTGCTCTCCTGACGCATGAGCTTTGGCCTCGGCCACCCAGCTGCCTCCTGGCTTGGGACACAGGTTTGGGTGGGACCGGAAACGCGTGTCACAACATGGCGGAAAATACTTCCATTTGCAGGAAGGAGAAAGGAACCACTATTAATTAAGGGCATTTACCTTGGGGTGGCAAGGGTTCGATCTCATTTACTTCTCTACAGATGTGAAGTAGGGATTACATAACTTAAACTGCAGGAAGTAGTTTAATTTAGGCTCAGGGAGGGTAAGAAATGTGCCCCGGATAGTGTAACTGGACTCAGAGCTGCCTGACTCCAAGTCCCTGTTCTCAATGTCTAAATGGGTTCTGTCATCGGCCGCATCAATACAAAACATGTGAGACTTTAATGGGAAGGAGCTTTATTACAACTAGTGAACAATACAGGAAAGGCAAAGGATCTAGTTTCTAAATCAAGCACCCAAAGTTACCCGTCCCCTTGTGGGTAAAAGTTCACCCAAGCAGGATTGGCCCAGAGCAAGGCCCCAAAGCCTGCCACAAGTCTAAAGCATCTTCCAGTGGAGACCCACAGAAAAGGATCAGAAACCACCAGACAATTTTGGAAGGAAAAGAGCAAAATTAAAAGCAAGATAAAAGCTGCCATTGTCACCTCCCCACAGGTCTCACCCACATCCGTGTCACCCAGTCCACAACCAAAAGACAAGCGCAGTTTCTTCACGTGTCTCCAGGCTCCATGTGCCTCCTCCAGGTCTCCTTCTGGCTCCATCCTGCTTCCTTCCTCAGTCTCCTCTGCAGCTTCTTCTCTCCCTGCTCAGCTCCACCCTCCATTTGGGTGGGGCAGGGAACCTGGAACCTCCCCCTTTCCTGGGGACCACCCTGTTACATCCTCTCTGTCCCAACACCTCAGTGTTCCAAGGGCCCTGATGATGAGATGGAGGAATTTGGGGGCATCTGGGCACCATCTTGGCTGCTATGCTGAAGAGTGAGAATGAAAACTAGACTTGAGGGGTTTCTTTTTGTTAGGATGGGAAGGAGAACTGTAGTGATTGCAGTCAGGAGTCTGTTGCAATAAGCCAGGAACCCGGTGAAGAGAGCTAAATGAGAGTGATTGCAGCAGACATCTCTTGATTTTTTTCTAAAGTTGCAAGTAGGCAGCCATGCAATTGAAATCACCTGCTTACACATGCAACAAACTGAAGACTACACACCCAATGCTCTGTATGCTTCACTGCTTTAATGTAAATACCCACCAGAGGTTAAGTAGTCTATGAGCTGTTTTTGAATGTGATTCAATAAAGACTTAATTGTCATCTATTGTGTGCTGGACTCTGCACTGAACAGTGGGAATGAATTGGTAAAAGTTCCAGGAATGCTGGGCTCAGGATTACATTGCTCCAGGGTGTGCCATTCACACTGAAGTTAACATGCATGGCGCCCCCTGGAGTTGTTCAGTGCACAGGCTGAGTGGCTGAGTTCAGTGGTCCCTGTCCTCATGGAATTTAGATTCTAATAGGGAAAGCAAATATTGAGCATGGTATTGAGATGACATTGACGTTATTAATAGTATTGTCTTTGTAGAAAGAATCTAAATGAGGAAGGAAGGGGATAGAAGTCACACTCTCACCCATTTTCTATCCCCTTTTCCTGTTAGAAATATCCAGAAACACTGTCTTCATCAGCTCAGGCTATCATAACAAAGCACCATAGACTGGGTGTGTGAAACAACAAATATTTATTTTTCACCGTTCTGGAGGCTGAGAAGTCTGAGATCAGTGTGTCTATTAGTATGGTCCAGTTCTGGTGAGGTCAGCCTTTCTGACTTGCAGCTGTCTTCTTGGGAGGTAGGGGGGGAGAGAACTTTCTTGAGTGTTATAAGGGCACTAATCCCAACACAAGGGTTCCATCCTCATCACTTAATTACCCACCCCATGTCCGCTTTCTAAATACTATTGTTATAGAGCAGCCCCGATATTGAACAGGTTCCTGGCGACATCCTTTTCCCCCTAACACTATCATGCTTAGCAAGCTAGCTCTTAGGTTAGAAATTAAGCATATAAATTTATTTTTTGGGGGTGTGGGCAGGGATACAATTCCATTCAGAGTAAACAGTAAACTAGGTTTTCTTTCAAGGGCAGCTTTAGGAACTGTGTAACTTTGAGGAAAATGACCAGTTCTTTCACCTTGCCAAATACTGCTCCTCCACCCCCACCTGCTAGTTGTGAGCCAGGCTTTTCCATGTCACGGTTAGAGTTACGCATGTTAAAATGCAAGTTGGGGGAAGTTAGCATCTTGGTGTAGATGAGTTTTAATGTGATTGGGGGGAGTTGTGGAAGTGTGGGCAGCTAGAGACAGCAAGAAATCCAGGTGCCCACAGAGAAAAAGAGGGGCCTCTTGGGGGAGGAGCGGCCAGAAACCCTGCATGGGCCAGGGCTGCTCTTTATCTCTGCTTATCTCTGTTTGTGTGCACAAATAGCAGTGGAGGGCCAAGGTCCTGTTTTTACAGCCAGAGGGGACTTGTGGCCGTGCAGTGGGAGGAGAGCAGGGGACCACTCCTAGAGAAATGAAAGACTTCTGTGCCCGATGGGAGGAAGGAAAGGGGAGGGTCAAGGACAGCCCGCTAGGGAGGCACCAGCCAGGGCTGCATTCCTCAGCCCCCCCCAGCCGACCCCAGAAGCCAGGCACTGGGGGAGGGAGCGGGGGCTTCTAGCATAAAGGGAGGGGTTTACTCTTGGACATGTGTTTGCGGTATGGCGGGACACCTGCCCATGATTCAGAAGGCAGGGCCAGAGGGACAGTGGGAAGGGAGGGGGCGCAGGTGTTGGGGCTGGAGGGCTAGAGCTGGGAGTCAGTAGATGTGGAATCTAAGAGAACAAAAGAGGGAGGAAGGTGGATGTGTGAGGAAGAAGAGGAGCAGAGTTTCTGAAAATCACATTTGGAGTCTAGATGGCAATCGTTTAGAAGTTTCAGTTTTTCCTTACACCTAGAAGGCCTCTGTGGCCCCTGGGAAGCCCTGCTCTGGTTATGTTCTAGGAGGGTCACTGGAAATCTGTAGAATGTACAGCTCTCAGACCTGGGGTGATTCCTCCTCCTCCATTCCAGGTGGGATAGTGTAGGGATCTCACACCTCCCCCAGCACGGGGTGGAGCTCTGCTCCAGGCTGCAGGCCTTGGGGGCTCTGGCTCTGGCTCTGGCAGAGCCCAGCAATTTGTCCCCCTTGCCTTTCCCGCTTCTGATTACAGCTTTGAGTAGCCTGAAGTCAGTTGTTGATGAGAACATCATTTTACTCTGCCTTGTGCCAGCTTCTTGGAGCCCAAGACATCTATCATCCCGTGGTAATCCAGCCCCTGGCTTTGGGACAGGCAGGAGATGGCTGAGGCTGGGCTGTGCCTGACCCAGCCTGGGGCACGCTGGTCACCACTCCACAAAATGAGTCATTCACTGCCAGCCTTTCCCTGCTCCCTCTGCCCTTTGCAACTTTCATGCAAATGTCACCCCTGGGATCTTATCATTGTGGATTTTTTTTTTTTTTTAAGAAATACCATATTGAAAAGGACATTTGTCCTCTGTCTTATTTTAAATTGCTTTCCATGGGTTAGGGAGACCCGACCATTGATTTTCTTCTAGAAAGCAGAGCAAGCCCTGTGAAGATTTTGGCTAATTAACTTTTGGAGAAGTGCTGCTTGAATTTATCAAGGAGGGTGAAGTCTCTTTTCTCTTCCCAGGTCTTGAAAACGGCTTTAAACATTTGTTTCCGAATCTCTGCCAACGCCTGGTCTGTTTAAAAGTGACTTCCCTGGAGACGATGGCAGAGAGGGTGTTGGATATCACATTTTTGCAGCTTCAGTCTCTAATATAGTTGTTCCAGTGCACAGAAAGTCTTTTCTGTTTATGTAAGAGAGGTATCGTTCACACAAAGATTACATTTAAAAATACACATTTCCCCCCTAGCATGCCTGTTACTAATAACATTGCATGTTATGAATGTGGAAAGTATTTAAGGTGAAATTAATTTTCTTCCAGCGTGCCACTCTGTTTGACTTTCTTGTTCCACTTGGTGTGGGGCATCGACTTGGCCAATCTCATTTTTCCTTTTCAGCAAGTTTACTTTCTTGCTCCTCTCTCTGGGATCCAAGCAGTTGGACCTGAGTTATGGAGCATTTTGGGGAGAGTCTAATTTGAGATACTACTACAGATTTCTTTTGTGCTGACTTCTAGGGTTTGTTTTGCACATGGAAACCCTCTTCTTTCCACTCAGTGAGTCTTAGTGTGTGATTTTCTTTTAGATCTGATTTTATGGATTCTCTTTCAGCAGATTTTCTGGGGTTGGAATAGTTAACATCATGTTTGGCAGTCTGTCAAAAAATCGTGGGAAGCCAGATAACTGTTTCTCACATTGGACACCTCTGGGTCACGTGCTCTTGTCAGTTCTCATCTCTGTGGTGAGACTGGTCCATGTTGGTTGGAGGGGGGCCGGGAGTACCTGGGGCACCTGCACAGACTGTGTCACCTTGCCTGGGCTGAGCTGCCCCTGAAAGTTTTGTTGCACGGGGCTTCCTTGCCTTAGCAGGAGGAGGCACTCTAGAAGGTGGGACGCAGATGTGAACACTTTGTCGGAAGTGGTTCTTTATATTTGATCAATCTCATGATCCTTGTTACCAACTTTGATTACATCAGCGTATGTGCTGTTCGTTTTATAGCATTTTAATAGACATCTCTCCCCCTCCCCAATTCATTTCCAGCTGTGTGACTGTTATAATTTGATTACACTTTAGTTCTGCAACTGCTAGGACACTTTCTGAGTGCATATGCCTTCCTTGGAGAGTGAAGATATTCAGAGGTGAAAAAAGAGCTAAGTTTTTTTTTTTTTTTTTTAAATAAAGGAGAAATGTCAACAAGGAATTTCCTAAAAATACTTTAGACACGTCAATGGTTGTGTCCTCCCAGAATAAGAAATTTGCTTTAAACTCTGGTTGACTCTGAACCACTGACTTAAAAAAAAAAAAAAAAAAAAGTATAGAAAAATCCATTTAAAATTTAGCTTTCTTTATTCTTCTAAAGATATTTTGGTTAAGAAATATATTATTTTTAACTTAAGAGACTTCCCTTTCTAATTTGGCTCCTCAAACCTAGAGCGAATCAAACAAAGGGACATTCATAATGTTGCTTTAAAATGAACGACTTGATTCTCCCATTTGGCCCGGCTCTCCTTGTGCTCCTCCCCTGCCTGCCTGTCCTCCTCTCCTCACTATGAAGCTCAAGTTTACCTGGCAGAGGTGATGTTATTACATTTGTGTTTCCTTGAGTCCTTTATTACCCTCCACCATAGGCCTATCTTTTATTTGATCTCATTGATTATTTTTCTGCTTCGCGGTGATTAGTTATATCAATACAATGTTTTTGGCCTTTGCAAAGGGCATTTTCTCAAAATTAGTAGCATCACCACATGTCCAAGGATACCAAACATTCAGGAATGTAAAATTTACTTAATCAGATCACCACTCCATCAAACCAGACAAGTCTTTTTATTTGTGTTATAACCCCCAGGAACTGAATTATTGTGGGTTCAAATTTCAACTGTTTCTATTTTAAATGGTCCTTTTGTTTGCTTTTCATTAGGAAGTTATTTTGCCTTAAGTGTGTAGTTTTAAAAGATTGCTGCATGCCCTTCTTCACCTCCCTCCCTTCACACTAGCTCTGCTCACAGGGCGTTTCCTCTGTCCAAGTCTTTATACGGAGTGCTTATTTTTTATTGTAATGGAAACTCACACATCTATGCTGGTGGTTTGCATTCCTCTTATGGTGCTTTTGCTGCTGACCACTGGGTACAAAGTGTGGTCAATGGAGGCTCTTCATGAGGGGGCTCTAGAAGCCGATACCCCATAAATCCACACAAGATTATCCCAGAGCTACCTCCATTCTAGAGCAAGACCTCGTGCTTCCTAAAACAGGGACTTGTCCCATTGACTGGTGTTTTATTCTTGGATCCTAGGCTCTTTGTTAAAGGGGTTTCCTGCTTCCCTCGCGGATTGGGCACAGGTAACAGGTGCTGGTTGGTGCTCACTGCCTCGTCTTCACAACTGCAAAATCTAACTGGAAAGTGGGCATGACACCCAGTTTCTCTACAGGTGTGTTTTGCTTTTCCCTGGCCTCACTCCTTCTCTCTGTCTCCTGCCAGGCTTGGGGACCAGTTTTATAAAGAAGCCATTGAGCACTGTCGGAGTTACAACTCGCGGCTGTGCGCCGAGCGCAGCGTGCGTCTCCCCTTCCTGGACTCACAGACCGGGGTGGCCCAGAACAACTGCTACATCTGGATGGAGAAGAGACACCGTGGCCCAGGTGAGCCATGCCACCCCTGGGAGGTGCACATGTTTGAGCTCCTAGGCAACATAGCGGAGGAGCTGAGCTCTTCTGGAATCTTCGCAGCCAGGGTGGGGTTGGGGATAGTCTAGACTGTGAGGAATAATTTCAAGAAACTCAGGGGGTGAGATAATTTCAAGAAACTCAACTACTTTTACAGTTTCTGGCAGGTGTTGCAAGGGAGACAGCAAAGATGGTTGGGGGCATTGAAGCCACATTCAAGGAGGAGCAGCAAAGCCTGAGATCTCAAGATGTTTAGTCCACAGAAGAGCAGCCTGGGGACATGGAAGCCATTTTCATCTTTTACCCTTGAGTGTTGGGGTAGCTTAGTGAGTGTAAGCTGGAAATGTGCAGTCAGTCCGGGCTTGAGGCTTAGCTTTGTCATCAGATGGCTCTCCCTCAGGTTCCTCAGCTGTAGAATAGAGATAATAGTACTTACTGCAGGACTTTATTAGAATTAAATGGAAATTTTCACACAAAACTCATCACACAAGTTTCACGGGGAATAAATATGTGCTCCAAAAATGCTTACTGTTACTGATGTTACTATTACCAGTACCATTATTATGAGACTGTTACGTCTATGCTCCAGAGAATAAAGACTGACGGCTGGAGCGTAAGAGGACAAGTTTAAAAATATAATTTTCTGGCTCTGTGTAAAAAATAATTATGAAACACTTCAAGCCAATTCAAAAATAAGAGGGTAGGGACATGAATCTCCATGTATTTATCACCAGATCTCAATAGAGATCAACTCATGGCCAATCTTGTTTCATTTCTTCTCACCCCCACTTTCCTCCTTGACCTCAGGTTATTTTGAAGCAAATTCAAGATGCGTAAATGTTTCAGAATTTATCTCTAAATGGTAAGAACTTAAAAAAACAAACCCACAGTAGGCCAAAGTTAACGAGAACTTGACTATCAAGTTTTTGGTCAGCATTTAATTCCCTTTAGCTTAAATTGGGATCCAAATAGGATTCCTGCATTTCAATTTAAGTCTCTATAAATCGGTGGGTCACCCTCCCTCCCTTGAATGATATTTGTGGAAGAAACTGGGTTGTTTGCACTGTAGGGTTTCCCAGACTGGATTTTCTCATTGCATCCCCATGGTGTTATTCCTGTGAATTGGTAGTGAGGTCTAGAGACTTGAGTAGATTCAGGTTCAGTTTTCTGGGCAAGCACAATCCCTAAGTGGTGATGTGTATTTTCATCAGGAGGCTCACTTGGTCTGGTTATCTCTCTTTTACTGATGTTAGCTGCCTTTGATGATAATTGCCTAGATCCTTTATTCCATTAAGGGTTGCAAAAAGGTGGCATTCAATTTGAGGCAATCATTATTTCTTCATTTATTAGCTCAGTAACTTCTATAAAGAGAAACATTTCCTCATTAAAATTTTGGTTATTGTGTAGTATAGTTCACATATGAAAGGCAGGATAAATGATTTCCCCTCTTTATTTACCAGTTTTCAAAATAATGAGTTGTTTTCCTCGTACTCACCAAAGACGATCGATAAAGTTATTTTTTTGAGTATCATTATGAATTCACAGATTTAAATATATTGGATGCATTTTAACCCACTGCAGCAGTTCTTACTGATGCTTCATTTGTCTTATCTTTCACCAGTGTAGGGTTTTTGGCCAGTCTGGTGTTTTAAACCAAATGCTTCCTTACTCTGATAGCTTCCTTACTAACCTAATATAAGGACAAAATTTTCAGGTTCATCTTATATATTTCCTGTGTCAAGCCCGTAATCAGCCATGTAAAACAACAACAACAACAACAACAACAGCAACAACAACAACAACAACAACTCTATTTTCCTTTTTATAGGAAATGTTCTTTAGGGACCACAATCTGGTGACTCATTGCTCCTAGGTTGGTCATTTTTCTGGGTCTTTATGGAGAACAGGACTAAGAAATATGATTTTTCTTTTAAGAGAAAATAATGAAATTATACTGGTGTTTTCTGTTCAGTTTTATAGTTTTTACTTAACTATCTTAATCCGATATCTCCTTTTTTCTCTAGCAAAGAAATCCTGGCTCTTAATAATGCTAATATAATTACTTATTTTCTTTATCCTGCAATATATGCACAACAGTATCAGAATAACAATGAGACTACCAACAATAAGATTACTAAAAAACGCTTAAAATTCTTTCTTTTTTTTGCAATTCTTTTTGTCCTTAGGGTATTTCCTATCAAGGATGTAGAGTCATATTACTATGTTGTAAGGTCACTTGAATAGCTCCTCTGTGTGGTTATTCCATTAACTCAGTTAATACACTTGGATTTATTTGTTTCATTTTGTTTTCACTAATTAGGTATTACTTTTAAAAAATTTCATAATTTCTTTGTCTTTTTTAAATTAACTTTTTATTTTGAAATAAGTATAGGTCCACGGGAAGTTGCAAACATAGTACAAAGAAATCCCTTGTGTTCTTCACCCAATTTCTCCCAATGTATGCATCTTACATAACTATAGTACATCCTCAAAATCAGAAAATTGACATTGTTAAGATGTGTGTGCATAGTTCTATGCCATTTTATCACATTTATAGATTTATGCAATCACCATCACAATCAAGATACAATATTATTCCATACCACAAAAATCTCCATCACATACTACCCTTTTAAAGTCACACCAATCTCTCTCAGTTTAAAACCTTTTACCAGGCTTTATTTGTAATATAGTGTCTTAAACATATACATACAGTGAAACTTACATGCTTTTAGTCATCAAATATAATTTAGAAAACAAAGGATTTTTCTCTTGCATTAATTCATTTTTACTCTTTTATTGTTCTTTCTTCCAAGGTTCCTTCTTTTATATATTTTTTTTCTGACTAGGTATTTTCTTTTAATGTGTGTTAGCTGGTAACAATTTCTCTCAGTTTTTCTTCATCTGAGAGTGTCTTGATTTTTCCTTCCTTCCTAAAGGATATATTTGTTGGATATAAATTTCTGGTTTATAGTCCTTTTATTTTAGCACTTAAAAAATATTGTGCCACTCCCATTTTGGCCTCCATGATTTGTGGTGAGAAATACACTAGCATTCAAATTGTTTTCCCTTGTAAGTAAGGTGTAAATTCTCCCTCACTGCTTTCAAGATTTTTCTTTATCAGAACTTTAACTTTAATATGTTTTGGTGTGGATTTCTTTGGATTTGTCCTTTTTGATTCATTCAGCTTCTTGAATCTGTAGGTTTATGTTTTTTGCCAAAATTTGGAACATTCAAGTTGTTATTTCTATGAATATATATTCAGTCCCACTCTCCTCTCCTTTTGGGACTCCTTGGACACAAATGTTAGGCTTTTTTTTTTTTTTTTTTTTTTTAGAGGCATGCTTTATTTATTTGTTTGCTGGTTTGTTTGTTTGTTTTTTGTTTATACATGCACTGGGTACAGTCAGAAGCGCGGGAGGGTGAGAGAATTCACCAGAGCCAGAGCGGGGAGCAGAGCAGGCAGAAGGACCGAAGTACACTGCTGAGGGGAGCAGCGGGCGGCAGGAGAGGTCTGCGCGCCATGTGGGACCCTCCTCTGGTGGCCGGGGAGCAGCCGGGGATCGAACCGGCGCCGCAGAGGCCGCGGGCAGCTTCGCAACCCAGCGCTCAACCGCTGCGCCACCGGGGAGGCCCTGTTAGGCTTTTTGTTATAGTCCCATGAGTTTTCCCAGGCTTTGTTAATTTTTTTGTCTATTTTATTTCTGTTACTCAGACTGGGTGATTTCTATTGTACTCTTTCAAGTTCACTGCTTCCTTAGCCTTTGCTCTGCCTTCTGCTGTTGAGTCCACTCTTTGATGATTTTCTTGGTTTTTTTGGTCCTGTATTTTTCATTTTTATTAAATTTCCACTTGGCTCTTTTTTTTTTTTATCTTCTATTTCTTTGCATTTACTCCACAGTTCCTCCATATTCTCACCAACACAATATGATTATTTTTAAAAAGTTTTAGTCATACTAATTGTTAAGTAATGATACCTTATTGTTGCTTTACCTAGCATTTTTCTAGTTAATAATGTTCTTGAGCATTTTTACATGTACTTATTTGCAGTCATGTGTTCTTTGGTGAGGCTTTCAAGTCCTTTGTCCATTTTTAAATTGGGTTGTTTATTTTTTTACTGTTAGATTTTAATAGTTATTATATATTCAAGATACAAGACCTTAATCTGATATCTGCTTAGCATGTATTTCTCTTAGTCACTGGCTTGAATTTTCATTGTCTTAGCAACATCTTTCAAGGAGCATACATTTGTAATTTTGATTAAATCCAATTTACTAATTTTATTTTTTATGAATTATGATTTTGTCTTTGTAGCTAAGAAAGCATAGCTTACCACATGAACAAGATTTTTTTCTTATTTTTCCTAGAAGTTTTATTTTAGGTTTTATAGTTAGAGCTGAGATTCATTTTGAATTAATTTTTCAGATGGTGCAAGGTATGGATCACAGTTTCTTTTTTAAAGGTAGATATCCAGTTTTTCAGCATAATATGTTGAAATGACTAGTCTTTCTCCCCTAAATTGCCTTTGTTACCTTTGTCAAAAATTAGATATCCACATTCATATGCGTCTGTTTCTGACTCTCAATTCTATTTCTTTAATTAATTTGTCTATCTTTACACTAATATCAGACTATCTTGATTTCCCCAAAACTGATCTGTAGAGTCCGCATAATCTCAATTAAGATTCTTATAGCTGTTTTATAGAGATGGACAAGCTGATAGTAAAATATATATGGAAATGCATACAACCTAGAATATCCAAAATAACTTAGAAAAAGGACAAATTTACAAGGCTATTACTACCTGATATCAAGACAGAAAAAGCAAGGAAACATTTTACTGAGTCTTCACAAAGAATGCAATTCTGTCAGTATCTTGAATTTCACATCAATGAGATTGATTTTGGATTTCTGACCTCTGTAACTTTAAGATAACAAATTTGTATTATTTTACACCTCTCAGTTTGTCATAATTTGTTACAGCAACAAAAAAGAAAAGACAGTCGGGGACTAATGCAAGTTTATTCTAGCTTTTTTTCAATTGACCTTTGTATAATTGCCATAGTTTTAAATTTTTACATAAGTAAAAACTGCATTGTCACTGTTTTTTGTTTAAGTAGTCAATTATCTTTTAAAGAGTTTTAAGTAATAAGAAAAACATCTTATATAATTACCCATGTACCAGTTCTGATGCTGTTCATTCTTTTGTGTAGTTATACATTTAGATCTGGCATCATTTTCCTTCTGCCTAAAGTAATGCTTATAACATTTCTTATGGTTCTGTTGCTGAAATTATTTTTTCTACTTTTGTGTATCTGAAAATATCTTTAGTTTTTGAAGCACATTTTTGCTGGGTATAGATTCCAAGTTGACAAGACTTTATTCTTTTAGTACTGTAATGATGTTGAACCACTGTTTTCATTCTTTTTTTTTTTTTAAAGATTTATTTATTTATTTATACAAGAACTGGGGTACAGGCCAGATGGGAGGGAGGGTGAGAGGATTCACCAGAGACAGAGCGGGGAGCAGAACAGGCAGACGGACGAAATACACTGCTGAGGGGAGCAGTGGGTGAGACACCTGGAGAGGTCTGCCATGCCATGGGAGACCCTTGCCATGGGAGGGTCCCTTGTGGGACCCTTGCCGGCCAGCTGGGATCAAATCGGCGCTGCAGAGGCTACGGACAGCTTCACAGTACTGTGCTCAACTGCCTGTGTCACCAGGCGAGGCCCTGAACCACTGTTTTCTTGCATGCATTGTTTCTTTTCTTTTTTTTTTTTTTTATTTTTCTAGAGGCATGTTTTATTTATTTGTTTGTTTGTTTGTTTTGTTTATACATGCACTGGGTACAGTCAGAAGCGCGGGAGGGTGAGAGAATTCACCAGAGCCAGAGCGGGGAGCAGAGCAGGCAGAAGGACCGAAGTACACTGCTGAGGGGAGCAGCGGGCGGCAGGAGAGGTCTGCGCGCCATGTGGGACCCTCCTCCGGTGGCCGGGGAGCAGCCGGGGATTGAACCGGCGCAGAGGCCGCGGGCAGCTTCGCAACTCAGCGCTCACCCGCTGCGCCACCGGGGAGGCCCTGAACAATAACCTTTTTAATGTTCCTCCTGCTTATTCTAATATCAGTGTCAGTTCTGGCTGTGGTTTCAATTGATTTATCCACCCCTCCCCCTCCCTTTAGGTCATATTTTCCAGCTTCTTTAGATGGTCTGTAACTTTGGATTGGAGGCCAGACATTGTAAATTTTATCTTGCTGGTGCTCTATATTTTTTATTTCTATAAATATTCTGTAGCTTTATTTTGGCACACAGTCAAGTTATTTGGAAACCATTTGATCCTATCTTATCTTGTTTTTAAGATTTGTTAGGTGGAACTACAACAGTGTATAGTTTAGAGTAATTATTCCTCATGAATGGGCCAAGACCTTTCTTTGTATTCTACCCAATATTCCATGAATTGTGAAGTATACCCACCTTGCTGGTAGGAATAGACTATTCCCTGCCTCTCGTGTGTACCTCTATTCTTATCAGGAGGTCCTTTTCTCAGCATTGAGTAGTTTCCTCCTAAGCATGCACTTTGTATGTGTGTTTGAGCTGAATATTTAAAGGGGAGCCTCTGGATCTCCACAGTTCTTTCTTTTAGTACTACATTCTAGCTACTTTGGTCTCCTGAGACTCTCCCTCTTTCTCTTCAACTCAGACTTGGGGAGTGCACTGGTTCCACCTGAACCCTTTCTCTCTGCTCTAGTCTAGACACTCCCAAGGCACAAACTGGCCAATCACAGAGGTCCTCTTATTTGGTGCAGTGTCTCAGAGATCACTGTCCTTCATTGCTGGTGTCTTAGTGTCTGTTTCATTTTTTTCTCTCTCTTCTGGTTTCAGGTGGGAAGGTAAACCTGGTCCTTGCTACTTCATCTTAGCTAGAAGCAAACAATTGCCTTTTATATTTTAATTTAATTGTACTTTGCAGTTGCATAAAACATTTACATAGTTCTAAAGGAAAATATGTAAAGTGTGCTCTATTCAGAGAATGCCAATTTCTACCTTTGTCCTTTTACCCTGTGCCTTTCTGCTTTCTATAGACAGCTTCTTTCTTTTCTTCTTCCTTTTCCTCCTCCCCCACTTCTTCTTCCCATTATCTTGCTGTTGCTCTCTGTAAGTAACTTATTTTTTTAGCTTTTGGTTTATCTTCTCGATAAAAAAAAATCTATGCAAACACATAGCACATATGTTTATGTATACATACATATATATCCCTATTTTGCTAGATAAATGGTAGTGTATTATGTGTGCTGTTCTCCACCTTGCTTTTTTCACTTAACAGTATATCCTATTACAGTGTATATGTCCCTTCCTCTCTCTCTCAGCAGTTTTATTCTCTCTCAGCAGTCCATTGTGTGAATATTGTATTGGTTGCTCAAACAGGTCCTTGTAGATTATTTCCGATCTTTTTCTAACTGCACTGAAAACTTGATTTTGTATTTTTGCATGTGACTCTGTGATGCAGAGTCCTAGAAGAGAAACTGCTAATTCAGAGGGCAAATACATAGGCAGTTTTGCTGGATATGCCAAATTTCCCTTCATAGGGTAGTACCATTTTGCATTCTTATCAATGGCGGTTGAGGTTGATGGGCATATTTCTAACAATAGAATATTTCAACAGCACAGTAGACTGCTTCATGGGAGGGCGAGGACTAGAATTGCTAAAGCAGAGGTTGGATTGGGGACTCTTCTCGTTATAGAGGTAATTCTGCTATCAGGGAAGACTCAGACCCAATAAGTTCTAAGTTTCTGTCTTACATTATGCTCCTATTATTAAAAAAAAAAAAAAAAACCTTCCAAAGAACCTAGAAAATATGACCTGGTGGTTTTCTGATTCTCCGCACATTTTATATGCCTTCCCACAGTGCTTTTGTATCATGAAGATGAATTTAAGAGAATTTCAACTGATGATGTGGTAGGAAGGGAAATATCAATTCCACAGGAGTGCATGGGCTGGGTGCTCTTTTCCTCATTGCGTTGGTGTAAATGGGCTGCCTTTTCAAGGGCAGGACTCTGTTTGCTTATGTGGAGCAGCCATGGGGTGGCTCAGTGGGAAGTTAGGAAGAATAGTGGAGAGGTTTTGAGTGCGGGCCATGGATTGGATGACCCTTATGAGCTGAATGTCTCTGTACCAGTTACTTAATTACTATTACTCTCATTGTCTCCATCCTTTAAATGCCTTATAGAGTTGTCACTGTGAGAATACAGTGAGTGTAAGGTACTAGCCTAGAACAGAGAAGAATTTAGTTAATGTTAGTTATTGTTAGTGTGTCAGCTTTTGAATGCAATAGGAACAGTGAGAGGCATGGAAATCTGTGGTCCAGAAGAAGCAGATAGTGTTCTGGATCTGAGGTCTACCTTGCCAGAGTAGTTTTGGCATGTAGGACACTAGAGTTAATCTTGTTAAAGATAGAGAAGCTCATGAAGAAAAATTGGAAGGCTAAGTGCTAGGCTAAGTCTGGCAAGAGGTGCCAAATGCCCAGGACTCCAGGCTTCAGGGATAAGAAAAAACACGGTGGCCTATGATAGTTCAGGAATATTTCACTGAGGAGGGGACTGATAAGGCAGGACAGCTCTTAAATAACTGGAGAGATGGGGGAAGAGCATCAGGAAAGGATATGGGATTAAATGCTTATGAGATATATCTTGCCCATTCCTAAGAAGTGGGAGTTTTTCATACTTGGTGAATCTCTCATCTTCTGGTTCAGTAGGAGAGGTTTGTGGCTCAGACATCTGCCTATTTTAATAAGTACTCAACATAGTTATGATGCCCAGTCTTGGTGAAGAGCCCTGGTTCATGTCTGTAACTTTATAAACATGGAGGCTACTTTTTTAAAAAAGATTTATTTATGCATACTAGAACTGGAGTACAGGCCAGAGGGGCAGGAGGTGAGAGGATTCACCAGAGACAGAGTAAGGAGCAGAACAGGCAAACTGACTGAAACACTGCTGAGGGGAGCAGCAGGCTAGACAGGAGAGGTCTGCTGTGCCATGTGGTTGCTCCCTGCCTGGCCCCCCGGGGATCGAACTCATGCTGCAGAGGCTGCAGATAGCTCCACAGTGCTGTGCTTAACCCCTTGCCCCACCAGGGAGGCCCAAACATGGAGGCTGTTAATGACCCATTCATGGTGACACATGGTAGGAGCAAGAAGTGGTGAAGCTCTTTAACTGGCAGTGATGGACTACGCCGGAGTGTCCTGTTCCATCCCTTTCTGGTCTGGGACAGGGTGGGCTGGGGGCAGGGGGTGGGGCAGATGATAAAAGGGAAGCAACATTTAGAGCCTTTAATCTTACCCCAGTTCTGAGCAGGTGTAGTTACTGCCTCTTTCTTCCAACTCCCATTCCCCCTGGTTCCTTGGTCTCTCACTTGGGATGGATGAGGTTGGGATGCAGATAACACATGTCCGCCCTTGGGACAGAAGGTGGACAAATTGGCAAAAGTTACAGGAAGGTAGATTTGTTTCAGAATAAGAATGATGTAAAACTCTCTATCACAATAATAATTTGACAGCAGCAGGAAATCTGTCCTGTGATGTAATAAGTTTCCCATTGCGGAGAGGGGTCAACAGCAGCTGCGGCCCACCTTTACTGAGATGCTGCAGAGAGAGCCTTCTGGGTGGACTTGAATTGCTACTGCTCAACTCTGGTTGGGGGGAAGAGGAAGCCATTTCAGTTTTTTCTTCTTATCAAACTTATACCTCTCCTATATCATCCTGTCCTCTCTTTTCTATCCCATTTCACCTTCTGAATTCTTTTTTTTTTTGAATACATAGATTCATACTATCATCTCACAAATGTAATAATATGTAAAATAGCCATATTTATTTATTTATTTATTTTAAAATTTATTTTTATTTATTTTTATATTCCCCAAATAATTGCAACCCCTTTATTTTGACCCCAATCCCTCCCCCCCACCCCTCATAAAGTGTCTCTGGTTCACAGTTGTTTGTTGATTATGATTTTCACTTTCTTATGATATTCATTTTCCTGGTCCCTTATTTAAGTTTTCTAGATTCCTGCTATGAGTGAGACCATCCAATATTTTTCTTTTTCTTTCTGGCTTATTTCGCTGAGCATGAATAGGCCACAATGTGTCTGTCAGAGCTTTCATGATCAGGGTCTACCTGCTAAACTTGGGCAATATTGGCAATAAGAAATTTGTCTGCAGTCTGCTGACCATACAGAGGGACCAAAATGCTCATTCTGATGCATTTTTCCAGGAGCCATTTCTCCCCCAGCAAGTATATGAATTTGCGTGCATGTCAGTGTGTGTTCATCACGCCTGTGCTTATGCAGGAGTGTGTGTTGTAACTGGAATTGCAGCTCAAAAGTACCCACATTAGTGGGTATGTGAGTGGAGGGGTTGCTGTGGTCTTGGTTACCAGGGAGGACTAGTCCCCACTGTTGTCTCCTGTCTCCCTTCTCCCCTCCTCCACAACCCCTGGCCCCAGACTCGCCCCTCCAGGTTAATTTCCTTGGCTGCAGCTGTGACTCTCTCCTCCCTATCCCCCTTGCTCCCCGCCTTCCTTTCGTTCTTCCTCCATCACACACACACACACACACACACACACACACACACACACACACTCGCTTGAGTTATGTGCCTCCTGTTCTAATGAGATAAACAACATAACTCTCATGGGGCTCTGCTTGTCCCTCTATAAGTGGAACTCCAGGGCTGAATGTGTTTGGTCCTATAAAGGCACCCTGGTGCCTGTCAGCCTAGGGAGGAGGGCAAGGAAGGGGGGTAGGTGCCCCAAGAGAGTTCTTGAGGCCATTTGCTTGCTGAGACAAGGTGGAGTCAAAGCAGACATTAAAGGGAGGCCTGTTTCTATCCTCATGGCTGAAGGAGCAAAGAACAGCATGGGCATGAAGGTGGGGGTGTGCGGGGGGGGCCTGTCATGCCACAGGGGTATAACGTTCAGACTCATCTAAGCCAGCTAACTCATGATAATTAATAACTGACATTTGTACAAGGTTCATGGTTATAAAGGTTTCTTCTTAAATATAAACTAATCCCCAGGACAGTCCCTGTAAGGTGGGTATTATTAACACCTTTATCTTAGAGGTTAGGACTCAGGCTCAGAAAGGTGTCGGCATATTTCTAAGGTGACAATACACGAAGAGGATTCATGTACTTTGCCTCTGCATTGTAGAACTTCTCTAACCCATCAGAGAAAGTTAAGGAATGAAATAAAACCAGTCCCTGCTTCTGGACATTCAGATTACTTGCTAAAATTGACTTGTGGGAAGGTTGGCCCACAGATACAAGCTGAGTGGCCAGAGGCTGCCTTGGTGCTACTGAACAGCAAGCACAGTGGCCATCATCTCAGGGAGGGTGGAGGACCTACCTGGCGAGGAGTTGATGGTTTTGAGCTCTTGCCATTTAGACCTCTTGAGAGTGCTGGTCTGACCCAGGTCCTACTCACTCACCTATTTTTGGTCAGAGTGGAAATACCTTGAAGCAGTTGATGGCACAAGGAATAGCTTAAGATACAGAGTCTACCCTGCTGGGGTGGGTGGGGTGTGGTCACTTCTGGGCCACCTTCCTCTTGGGTGGTTTGGATGTGGGTGGATGAACCTCTGGGAACAGCCAGGGCAGTGGGCCTTCACTGTCTGCATTTCTAAGTCTGGTTCAGCTGTGGTTGAATTTATTTGAGAAGTGTTTCTTTCTGTGCTTGCCAGGCATTGTGTTAAGCCTTGGGGATTCTAGAGATGGACCTGGTTCCTGCCATCCTGGATCTTGTAAAATTAATAGGGAAGACAGTCCAGTAGGCAGGCAATTAATGACAATACCTTGAGTGGGGATACAGGGAACCTTGGGAACCTACAGGGACAGCCATTAAAACTAGTCTTGTGCAGCAGAGAGAACATCTAGGCAGTAACTAGGTGATGCTTAGACATCCAAGGCTCTTGGTCAGACATTGGACCAATATGTAAGGTTCTTAAAAAAGTAGTTGCCACCCCCCATTCTCTCTCTCTCTCTCTCTCTCTCTCTCTCTCTCTCTCTCTCTCTCTCACACACACACACACACACACACCTCATTTAGATTGCATAGGCCTGGCACATTGGTGTTATGTTCTCTAGGTGATTTTTGGTTTCAGCCTGGTTTAGGACTCACTAGCCCAAGATGAGTGAGGATTAGTGGGTCTAGATCTGGGATGTAGAGTAGTGGGTCAGTCAACCCTTGTATTTCACCTTCTTTGGAATCCTGGAGAACACCAGGCCCCGGGGTGGCACAGACTTCTGGAAGGTGTCCAGACTCACTGTACCCATCTGGAAATTATAGGGTCAAGATGACATGGTCCTGGAATGAACTACACCAGAAACATTAAACTGTTCCTAGTGATGCCGTCCCTCAGAGAGAAGTCAAATTTGGTTTTCTATAAATCAGTCACAAGTCTGGTCCTCTGAGTACAGGGAGCTCAGAGCTTCAGGATCTTCCTATTATGCAGAAACTTGTAAAGTTATCAACAAATTCAAGTATTAGGTTGGCTCTTGGACATAACAAGCGCTTTGCTCAGGACGCTGGAGATTTTTCTAGAGTCTCTAGCTCCATTGTCCTGAATGATTTCTAAGATTCAAAGGGGGTGGAGCAGTCCAATTTGTTCAGTCTTGAAACCTGTGGAAGCAGCTGTGTGATTAATAGTGAAACATAGCACAGAAAGAGAATTTGGAAATTTTAATTCTTTTAAAGCTGGGATTGTTGTCTCTTCTTTGGAACCAAACCAATACGTTGATAAAGAAACCTAGTGAAAATCACACAGCAAAATGAATGGACATAGTGCAATGAAACTTTTGTTGCTTTTCTCTATAAATGGTAAAAGTGAAGCCAGTTTTCCTATGAACTTTTGAAGGCCCCCAAATGGAAGATAGCAGATAGGACGAGGGTCCTGATGTTTCCTATGGTCCTAGTCTAGAAAGTGACCATCTTACATGAGGCTGCCTGCACCTAACAGTTGTCACAAGCCACATTTATGTATATGTAAATGGACTTGTGACTTGATCCAAATGAAACTGGAACACATTCATTTCTTCATTTATGCTACTCATCTATTCAGTCAGCAAGTGCTTAGTGTGATTTTTTCTATGTGTCAGACTCACATTTGGTTCTGGGGATTCTGATGAGAACAAGACAAAGTTCCTGTCCTCACCAGATCTTCTACTCTAGTGAGGTGGGTTGGTTGGCTTGTTGGTTTATTTTGGGGTACACCAGACAGTCTTTTTAGTTTGCTGATCATCTAACCAGTCCTCAGCTCTCTTCCTCTCCCCTTGGCCTCTATCCCTGCTCTTTCCTTTGTGAATAGGCTGTGTGGTCTGGTATGGGAAGGCCACCTTCCCCCGAGGTCTCTGGCTGCCATTCTTTGTGTGTTATCTGAGGTTTCTCATAGGATGCTTGGCATAACAGGTGATGCTAGTGTGGAACCTCAGTGCCAAAGGCCAAATCTAAACAGAGAGGCTTGCTGGGAACAGAGTGGTACATAAGCCCAGGCCCTAGAGATGGGCAGGGATATCCAGGCCTGCTCTCTGTCCAGATTATGGAGCCTGGCCCATAGGCTTCCATTCTGCTGGAGGTTGCTCAGGGCTCTCTTTGGCTTCAGTGATCAACCAGCTGCTAACGGGGTGGAGGCGTCCAATAAATAGGAGATCTGGCTCCTTGATCATATTTCTTTGAAGTGTTTTCCAATCCAGGCTATATAGGTAGGCATATATGTCATGCTGTTCTACCTTGAAGGGAACCTGCTTAACCTGGTCCTGGACAGATGGGTAGTTGATGGGCAGTAGCTGGAGATCCTCTGCCTGGGAGAAAAGTGGTGAGCTTGAATCTGGAAAGGTCCCTCTGATTGCTCCAGATCTGGACAGCAGAAATCTTGGTGATGGTGATGGCATGGGTTTACTGAGAAAATCCTGATGGAGCAGACAGAACAAGGGTCCTGGGGTTAGCTGGCCTAGATTCTGCCTCCCCTCTCCCACCAAATAGCTGTGACTTTGACAGGTCATTTCACCTCTCTTGACTTTAGTTTCCTCTGACTACAAATGATGGGGGTTAGACAGAGTGGTTTCCAAGGGCCCTTCTAGCATGGGATCTTTAACCTTTACACTGTCTCTGTCTACAGGCCTTGCCCCTGGCCAGCTGTACACATACCCTGCGCGCTGCTGGCGTAAGAAGAGAAGATTGCACCCGCCTGAGGATCCAAAGCTGCGGCTGCTGGAGATAAAACCTGGTCAGTCCCTCTGGAGTTGGCTGGGACCCTGATGGGAGAGGTGGGAGGGCTGGACAGGCCTAGGACAAGGTTGTTCTGCTCCTTTGTCCGTAGAACTGAGCTTTCCAGGAGGAGGAATGTGCCCACCTCGTGCTCAGAAGTGTGCCTGCGTCCCTGTGTCCATCTGAACTTCTCTCCTCTGGGTGCCTGTGCCTTCCCCTTCCTTTCCTCTCCCTCTTGTCACCCCAGAGAAGTAAAGTAAGCAGCTGCAAGGTGGGAGCAGGCTACCAGGATGAATTTCTTTCCTAACAGAGTGGAAGGCACTGGGGCTTTATTGGTTACACCTTCCTCACATAAAGAAGTCTTGTCCCAACTTGTGTGTTTCTAAGGACCGTACACCATCTAAGGACAGTACACGGTCTACCCTCTGCCACACTCCCTGAGCATGAACTTTGGGTGCATCTTATACTGAAAGGGTCAGTTGCTAAAAATAGAACCCATCTTGGATTTCAAAATGGGAGAGTTTGTATTCAAATGTTGCCTCTGTGTGATGCTGATGGCTTTCTGGCCTCACCGAGGATTGGCTGCTTCTTGACTTCTGATCTGTTGTTACACTGCTAGGTAGTGACCCGTGTCTGTGGTTGCCCTGAGTCCTTAACTTTAAAGGAACCTCTGCTTTGGGGGGTGTCAGGGCTGGGATGTGACTCAGGGTGGTGGGAACAGAGCTGCCAAATAATTGCGGGCCGGCCATGCTTCTTTCTACTGGCACCAAAGCTTTCCACGCTGACCCCGAGACTGTAGTTTCTCTGTTTAGTTCTTTGGAATATCTTTGTTCCCAGTTTCATGGTTCACGTGTGCTTTGCCTATTCACTTTAACCCAGATTTTACTTGTGTTTAAGATTTATTTGTTGGGATGGAGGGGGCTAGACTTTCTGGGGTGCTCCATTCAAGTTTTCAAATGGTTTTGCATAATTTACAGGTCCTTGCAAACACTCCTGGGCGACAACAGGTTGTTCCAAGTCTCTTGAGATGCAGGCTGTAGGAAAGCCAAGCCTCCCAGCATGGTGCAGCCCCATTGAAATAGAATGCAAGCCACCTGTGTTGTTTAGTGTTTTCTAGTAGCCATATTAGAAAAAGGAAAAAAGTGCAGGTAAAATTCATTTTAATAATAGATTGCTTAATCTAACATATCACAAATAATATCATTTAGCATGTAATCAATATAAAAATCATGAATGAAATATTTGACTTTATTTTTTTATTATGTTTGAATCCAGTGTGTATTTTATGGTTTAAGCTTATCTCATGGTAGACTAGCCACATTTCAAGTGCTCAGTTGCTATATGTGGCTCGTGGTGTCCTTATTGGTCATTGTGGTTCTAGAATACACACCAAGTGTGGTTTTGTCCAGTAGTGCAGGCAGGGAAGTTGGTAGAGATCCAGAATTTTGGGCTTCACCCCAAGCCTGCTGAATCAGAATTTGCATTTTTATCAAAGCTCCAGGACTGCATTCCTGCATGCATGTTGATGTTGGAGAAATGTGGCTGTCAAGTACTTAATAGGTGACTGGACCACCAGTGAGCATGTGCAAGACCCCATCTACATTTCTCTACTAAACATAAGTAAGTGTTGACATGAGAGAACGTGGGACCTCCCTCCTTCCTTGCTCCAAACCCATTGGCCCTGGCCTCTTGGAAGTGGCCTGGATGAGTGAAAGGATACCCCTGGTTAGATCCCCATTGGGCCCAATTAATTCTGCTCCATTGAGAGCTTTGCAGGAGCTGCTGTTGCTCGAGGTAGGTACGTGCCAGGTGGGCTGTGTGGACTTTGAGGGAGGGGATTGTTCGGGTGTCACAGGTTGGATGTGCCTCACTGAGTATGTGGACCTTCTGTGTGTATTTCTTCACCTGTAAAACAGGCACAGTGGTGTTGGGATGCCTAGCTGGCCTTGTAGAGGCATCGCAAGGAGCACAGGAGCCTGTGTGATAGTAGTTGTTCTTAACCCTTTTAATGAAAACATTTTATTTGTTTGACTTTGTGTAGGTAATACAGTGCATGTTTAGACTCTAAGAGATAAAAAGGATATATTGTGTAGTGAAAAATAAAACCTAGTCTCCAAAAAGGCAATTAGTGGCACCTGTTTTTTTGAGATTCTTCAAGAGATAGTCTTTGTACACACCGGGAATTACATCTGTATGACCTTCCTCTTCTCTTTTTCTACAGCACAGTCACCTTGCATTTTGCCCTTTCCATTTAAAAATGTGCCTCAGGCATTGGACATATCAACATGCAGAGTTTCCTCATTTCTTTTTAAATGACATAATATTAGACTAATTTTATTGTCTTTTGTGGAATCAAAGACATTTAGCACTGTAAAACCCCTCAGATATCATTAACTCCAATTCCTCATTTTATTGAGGTCCAGACAGGTTAGGAGATTTGCTTAAAATCACACAGCGATTCTCATATGAACTATGGAGAACTCAGGTTGATTTCCTCTGATGCATTTTCTCTTTTCTCATGCTGCTGTTAAGTTTACTCAATGAAATTTTAATAAAGCTTTTCCCCTTAAAACTTTATTTTATGATTATAGAAAATGAATGTTAATTATTAAAATATACCCAGAAGGTCATTGGAATTCCTTTAGTCACAAATGTCAGACATGCAAATCAAACTAGCCTAAGTTTAAAAAAAAGGGATGGGGGGAGGAATTGGGTGTATAATTTGGTTCATGTAACAGTAAATCCCATAGTTCACCTGGCTTCAGGCATAGCTGCACCCAGGACTTTGTCATTTCTTGCTATATTTTCTCCTCATGGGGAGGTCTGGTGGCCACGAGCATCCCCAGAGGCAGCACTTACCACACCCAGCAGAAGGGCAGTCATGTTCAATAGCTGTGGCAGCCAAGTCCCGGGGAGGATTGATTAGCTGACTGGGTTTATGTCCATCCCACCAATCACTGCCACAGGGGCTGGGCACTGTGATGGAATCATCATCGTTATCATCATAGCTAGTGTCTGAATAGTACACTGTAGTTTACGAAGTCCTTTTTAAGCATGTTCATTTATCTCACTTCTGTGGAGAGAGAAAGAAGGGGTGAAAGTGTTGTAAATTCATTTCAGAGGTTGGGGACACTGTGCTGTGGACAATCCAGGAAAAGTTTACTGTGCTGCTCACGTATCTGAGAACTGACAGTCTCATGTTGACGGGACAGAGGCAGTAGCTACTTTGCAAGCTTCTGGTCCTCCTGTCTGCAGATATTTACTTTGGGCACACAGGCCTCCCAGTGACTGCATGTGGAACAGTTGGGGTCACAGCTGGCTTTGGAGATGCCCCATCCTTGATGTGGGGGGTAGGTGGAGGGAGGAAAAACTTTGGGTGGATGTTTGCTGAGGCCAGGTGCCTGCCAGCACATGGTGTCTGTACCTGTGAGCACTTGAAGGGTTTCCTGGCTTCTGACCTTGTGCCTGGGCCAGAGGCGGAGCTGGCTGCTCTGGATCTCAAGTTGGTCAAGCCCAGTCCCTGAGACAGCCTGAGCCCTGTGGGACCCTGTGAGCCTGGGTAAGGATGGGTCCTCAGAGGCATAGCCATATCCCAAGGAGACAAAAGACTCCCACTAAGTTGGGCTCCCCAAGATGGACGGCACCCAGGAGATGGGAACAATAAACAGCCAATATGACTTTTGAAATGGCAACTCTTCTTCTCAGTGACATGTTTCCTTCATGCGAGTCACCAGACCTGCTGAAAACAGAATCTGAAACAAAAGGCCCCAAACTTTGAACCAAATGCTTGTCATCTCCAGATCCTGTTCTGGGTCTGTACTGCTGGGCTGGACTGAGGTCTCAGAAAGTCCTTCCATACCAGCTGGAGGTTGTGAAGAGAGTTGCTGGGGAGTCTGAGTCAGGGACAAGGAACCTGTGTGGTGCTTGAAAACAGTCAGGTGATGAAGGCGAAGCAGCATGACCAAAGAAACACACCATTCTTTTCCTGGAGGCAATGCAAGTTGGCACTTGGATTTTTCACACAGCCCAGATGTTAGAAAAGGGCCTTTATCTGGGGCCTCCACTACCCCATAAGACCCCCTTGTGCAAAAGTAGAAGGCGTCCCCTCTGGGTGGATGATAAAGAATGCTGTCCCTTCTGGTGGGTTAGAGGAGCACAAGCTGGACCTCACCCCTTTCCTGGCCCTTTGGGGTATACCTGTGCAGCCATGACCTGCCCACCTTTCGGTGGCTCTGCCTCATCATTTTTACATGCTCTGTTTCCAGGTGAGAGGACATTTCCCCTCTCTTGGGATATGTTCTCTCTAGGCCCAGGGTTGGTTTGGAGAATATTTTAAAATGACTATCACTTGGTTTTATTCTGCTTGATTTGTGTTCAAAGAGGACTAGTTTTTTTGGTTGATACTCTGGAGTGTGACTTGAGGTGGTCCCTGGCCCCAGGGGTGCATGGTCCGTGGGGTGATTGGGTGGAGGCTGACCTCCCCCAGGAGAGAGGAGGAGCTGAAAAAGGTGGAGAGTAGCTAGGGATAAGCTCTCCTTTACACACTACAGTGGGGTAGGGTGGAACCTTCTTGGAGGTCAGTGCATAGCGCCTATCAGTATTTAACAAGCACATGCCCTTTGATCTAGAGATTCTACTACCAGGAATTTACCTATAAATATATATATATATATATATAATATATATTCACATTATGTAAGTTTGTCCATTATGGCATTGCTTTAACAACAAAGTGGAAACTGCCAGAAGGTCCATTGATAAGAGAGTAGTTAAATATATAGTACATATGTAAAATGGAATAATATTTTGTCTTTTCAAGGAATGAATAGAAAAGACTGGAAAGATATCTAAGATATATTAAGTCAGAAAAAATGCAAATTGCATAACATTATACATAATCCTCTGAGCAAACCTTGCTGAAAATTCGATAATCAATTTGTCTATCCTGGGCTGAATTTCTTTAAATTTATGGAAGCCAGAAAACTGAGTTTATGTTGAAAGAAAACCAATGAATAAATGAACCAACCCTTGGCACCCTTCCACCACCCGGCTCTAAGAGGCCCTTCCTCCCTTCTCCCTTCTCTCTGCACCCCTCCCTCTACCCTGCTCCTGAGCTCCCCTTGAAGCTCCAGGAATGTAATTCTGTCTATGACTCTTGGGCTCCGCCAGCAGAACTCTCTTCTCGTGGGAGAGGGAGAGGAGTTGCCTGAATTGCGAGAGACAGGGGCACTGGCTTGGAGCAGAATTGTCTCGAGACCTGGGTTTCCTTCCACATCTGATCCTTCCATGATAATGAGTAGATGCCACGATTAATTTATCATGCCACCACCCAGCTCGTTCCTCCCATCCTCCTTTGTGTCTGGACTGGGTCCAGCCAGTGTGAGCCAGGTGAAATGTGCGTAGAAATGTCCTAGGCCCCAAGTCTGCAGAGCAGACAGATCTGTCAGGAAACCAGGTCAGGGCAAGTGTGTGTGCATGTAGATTCAAGAATTTTGAGGGACCTTGGAGAAGGTCCAGGGACAGGGCTGCGGAACCATCCTCTCGTGCTTCAGCACCCCAGAGCACAGAGCTCATCTGGCCTTAGTATATGTCACGAGGTGGGGTGTGGGGCCCCAGACTGTGGCTGCAGCTAAGTCCTTTTTTCCTGGGCTAAAATAGGCACTGATGGAGTAGTCCCCAGTCCTGCCGTCCTCACCCCGTCTCCTCACCGTGACTATGCCGTCCCGCCTGTTTCATTATTAGTTGCCTTATTATTATTAGTTTCATTATTAGTTGTGTCTGTGTGGGGGTGGGACGGGCTGAGAGCTGGGGGGGAGCTCTTAGGATGGAAAGCGTTCTTAGTGTCCCTGGACCTGTGTGTTTCTCACGCCTAACATCACTCCTCCAGGCAGTCTTGAATAAACATCTTGCAGCCTCTTATTGCCTGGGCGTCTGAAGGACAACACACGCAACATTCTTTCTCTCCACTGATGACAACGGAGTTCAGTGTTCTCTGCAGCTCGCACTTGGCTGCAGCGGCAAATGCAAGGTGTTCCACTACTCGTGCAACGCGACGACTCGGGCAGGACCCAGTGCCAGAGAGCGTCCTTCCTGAACTAGTTCCCCAGGACTGGAGCTCTGTCCTTGCTAAGGGGGATCCTGGCTGGCAGGAGAGAAAGGTGAATAGTAAATATCCACCAGGCCAGTTGCTGAGCTTGGTATGGCAGGACTCAAGGCTCTGAAACAAGGCAGATGTTGGGCAAAAGTCAGCTGATTAAAAAAGGTTGTCAACTCCCCATCTCTCTTTAGTTTTTTTTTTTTTTAATAGAAAAAGGAAAAAGGCAGGGGGCAAACTTTTACTTGTGCCCCTCTGGCTCAAATGCTCAGATAGTCTGTTTAGCTCAATTGAGCACCTTCTATCCCTAGACCGTTTGGTCCCCGTGGTCTAGTGCAGATTTTGTCTTTGTTTTAAGGTTGGGAAATGGTGGCATGGAATGAGGAAGTTAATTTCCCAGGGGCCGTAGGTGCTGAAGCTGAGGGAGGCGCTGAACGGGGAGCCTGTTGGAACTGGCGCCATGTTCCTTCAGGATCCAACTCACACAGTCATCCTGGTATCTCAGACCAGAAGGTCTTTTACAACAGATGTCCATGCCGCTCCTGAGTATACCTGAGGCCTTCTAAATCCCATCTGCTCCGGGACACTTGAAGAGCAGCGGCTCTTTGCCACCCTTCCAGATTCCAAGGGTGACAGAAGGGAAAGCAGCCAGGAACAGCGTTCTGGTTCTTTCTCTTGGTTGTCTTTTTGGCCACCACTCAATGACAGGGGATGAATGACCAGGATAATCATGCCCCCCACATGTGGTGGGGGCTTGTGAATAGTAGGGTAGGAACCCTAAAGGAGATGGTAGCCTGGGGTACCCCAAAGGAGGGCTGGCCAACTAGCAAGTCACAGTGACCCTGAGAGGGGTCTCCCCTAAGGGGGTGACCCAGGTGGGACTGAAGCAGAGAGACTTGAATCCCTCCTGCTTGGCCAGGGCTGGGGAGGCCTGCTTCACCCACCTAGGGTGCTGTCCCTGCCGGACTGAACTGCCAGAACTCTCCAGATGGGAGCAGGCTGCGGCCAACTTCCCAGCTTTTGAAAATCCTGCATCTTAATTAGTTCCCTACTGCTTTTGTACATGGCCCACATTTTAATAGTCTCCAGGCTTCTTCCACCATTTGCTCTCTGATGTTGAGTGTGATTTCTCTTCTCCTCAAGACAGTCCCCCTGACTCCTCCAGCACCCTCCCAGTCCGGGAACAACTTAAGGAACGCCAATGTGCCAAGCATGTAGCCTGAGATTGATGAGCCTGTCAGCTGGCTCCCTCTGCCCCCCGCCCTCCCCCTTTCCCATGTGTTCGTCACAGGGATGAGCCGGATGGGGGTGGGTGAGACGGGGGAGGCGAAGGAAGGCACCCGTGGCGCCCCCAGCCAGGTGCGAGCCAATGGACAACGTGACCTTCTTGCGGGCTGCAGAGGAGTCTGGCTGTGTCCTTCTGAGGGGGAAGGACGCTCCGCTCCCACCCCCATCTGTCAGTGCTTATCTGTCTGCACGGGGGGTTGCCTGAGCTTGGTACGGCTGGGAGAATGGATGCCTTCAAGTGCATCAGGGGGAAATGACCAGTCATTTATCTCTTTCCTGCAGTGTCAGAGCCTGCAGCCATCCATCCTGGAGGCCTGCAACAGCAGCCTCTTCAGCTCTTGTTGGCCTTGTGAGGAGGAGAGCTGCAAAGAGGTGGGCAGGCCTCTCAGGACCCCACTTCAGGCCAGACAGTTTTTGCTCCTTTGCCTTCCTGGCAGCCTGGAGAGAACAGTTGGGTCTGAGGGTCCTGCTTGGTTCTGCAGGCCGACTCAGTTGGGCTGGCAGAGGAAATAGGTGGCAGTGAGAGTCAACAGGGCCATGGGCACCATGGTTGCAGTTGCCCATGTTTTGCAGTCGGACCTGGCAGAGCCACGGTTAGGGTATGGGAGGGAAGGCCGTGGAATCCCTGTTACACCATTGCTGGCTCACTGTCTCTCCTCCAGGTGAACTCTTAGGGGGAGGTGGCCAGCCTACTTCTTCATCTCTATCCCCAGTGCTCAGCATGGCTTGGCACATAGTACATGAACAGTAAAGATTTGTTAACAGGATGAAGGAAAGAAACATGTCCTGTGTTTGACCTCAGGCTTGGAGAATGTGGCCCCAGTTCACAGACGAGGGCACAGAGCAGAGGAGAAATCTCCAGTCTGCCTGTGGGAGGGTCTTCCTGGCATTGCCATTTTGGCTCTCTTTGGTTTTAGGTCCTGGGAGCCTTCACTGTGCTGAGCAGCCATACTCTATAGGAGCAAAGGCACTAGAAGGGGATCCCAAGGCCTGGGTTCCAGTCTAGCCCCCTGGATCCCCTGGTGGTGTGATTTGGGCACCAACCTAACCACTCCAGCCCTGTTTCACCTGGGAAATAGGATCATGGCAGCTTTTGCTCACCTTGTGGGGTTGTTCTGGGTCTTCTGGGTGGTGGGGCTGGAGGACTTGGTGAATGTGAGGAGAGACCTTAGTGCCACCTCTGTGTGCCCCCCTGGGTGGGCCAGGGGTCTCAGCTACCAAGGCTCCTGCTCCCAGCCCCAGTGATGTGCTCACTGCAGGCAGCTCCTGCCCGGCTGGAAGAGGGTGTGCTGTTTGGCCTAGAATGGGGACACAGTCTGCCTTTGTGTTAAGTCCCAAATGTAGCATCTTCTACACTGAGGAAAGGAGTCCTGCATCTGGCTGAGGCCCCACCTTACCAGAACTGCAGCTCCCATGCACCTGCTTCTTGTGTCCCAGAACCTAGTCTTCCATGTTCCAATACCCAGGCATAGAGATAAACCTGGAAGCTTCCTTCCTACGTTTACTGGCACTTGCTATCTTGTGGTGTCCTGGGCCAGGCCTGTCTGGTGGGGTCTTTTCTCCTGCCCTGGCCCAGGCTGGTCATCTTCTTGGAGGTCAGATGTTCCTGGGACTTGCTCTTGTCTGCCCCGGAACACTGGGCACCCAGCTGCTAGCCTGGCCTGGTTCACTGTGTGGGGATGCCCCCTGTCAGGGACCGGGGAGCCTCTCCCCACAGTACATACCATCTCTAGGATGTATTTAGCAACCAGGATGCAGGTGTCTCTGTCTGTATCATGTGTGGGCCTTTCCTAAGCATGGGGCACATTGGTGGGTCCCCAGATGGCAGCAACTCCTAATTGGTCTCCCAACTTCTGCCCTCATTCCCCTTCAGTTATTTTCAGAGGCTCCTTTAAAACTATAGGCATTGCCATGTCTCTCTGTGCTCAAGTCCTCCGGTTGCTTCCCATCACAGAAGCCAGCATTCTCGTGGTGACCTCCGTGGCCCCTCCAGACCCTGCCCCTCTCTGCATGGGGCTCCCACTGCTATCCCTGGCTCCAGGCAGAAGGACCCGCTTCTGACCCTATGCACTAAGGAGAGCTGTGCCTGGAATGCCCTTTCCTGGATAGCAGCTCGGTGTCTCTCTGGTCCTCCAGGTTTGTGCTTTCCTGGCCATGTTAAAAGTATATCCCCTTCCCCCCAACCCCATACTCCAGCTTCCTCTCCTCTGCTCTGTTTTTTTCTCCAAAGCACTGGTCACCATCCGTCATAGTACTGGTTGCACTTGTTTGTCTAATGTATTGTTTCTCCCCCACTGGAATATAACTTCCGAGTTTCTGTCTCTTTGTTCACAGCCGTGTCCCCAGCACCTAGAACACAGTCTGATACGCAGTTAGTGCTCAATAGTCATTTGTCAAATGCATGAATAAAGCCAGACATCTCCCCTGTGGTGCTGCATGGTTTCCAGACCCGCGCCGCCCTGGGCCAGAGAGGGCTGGCCTCTCGGCTCAGCGCTGTGTCTTGCACTCGGCCTCTTCCTGCTCACTGCTCTATACTCTGCCTCTTTGCTCTATACTCTGCCTGGCCTGTGCTTAGGGCCAGGGGCCGCTCACCTCGCTGC
The DNA here is from genome assembly GCF_964194135.1 of Talpa europaea. Lineage (NCBI taxonomy): Eukaryota > Metazoa > Chordata > Mammalia > Eulipotyphla > Talpidae > Talpa > Talpa europaea. Next base: position 98,765,448 of record NC_140075.1, on the reverse strand, counting down.
TTTTGATAATCTGGGATTGTCAGGAAGTGAGGACTTTTTCCTGAGAAAAGTACAAGGAAAGGGGACTTGAGGAGGGTGAAAGGAGGGCTCTCACCTGGCTGAGCATCCCCCGCAGGCAGGCGCTGTCTTTGTGAAATCGTCTGGCCCCATAACATTGGGAAGTGAGTTTGCTTCTCCCACTTTTACAGGTGAGGGGAGCAAAGGCCAAGTGTGTGGTTCAGGCTGAGATTTCACCCCTGACAGGCCTCTAGTACTTCCCACTTACTTGGGTGCCCCGGCACTATTTCACCTCTCAGTCCATCCCCACTGTCCTTCACGCCCTCACCTTCCTGCTAAAGGGCGTGACGTGGTGTCGTGGCCAGCCCAACAGTGTGCTTCCTTTGACAGCGTGGGGGTTTTTCTGTGTACCAGGGGTGGGAGAGTGCTTATCTGAGGCCCCATTCTATGGCTGCTGATTTTAGGGGCCCATTCTTGGGCATCAGCTTAGGGGTGAGTGGCTGGGCACAGTGGAAACTGGGAACCAGAGGCCTGGGGGCGGGGGGCAGTGCGGGGAGGATGATCCATCCTTCTGTTGTTCACTATCCTAGGGGTCTGTGGAGTTCTACAACCAGCGGGAACAGGGACTTGTGGGGTGCAGCCTCCGCGATGGGTCCTCAATGGAAACATCGTGTATTTTCAGCTTTATGAATCACAAAACAGGGAGTCAGATGCCGCCAGGAAAATGGCACCCCTGAGGAATAGGCGGATGGATTCTTGGGCCTGCTACCATCTCAAGAAATCAGGACATTGGCCTCCCCCAATCTCTCCCCCTGTCGGGTAAGAGAGAACAGTGCCCTCCTTTCTCCCTCCCCATGAATCTGAGAGTCTGATGGGAATCAATGAAATGCTGGTTCTTGAGCAATTTACCCCTTGGTGTAAGTTGTTGTATAAATCCAAGAAAATATGATGAGCTTAACTCTTCAAAATAATAAGCACCCAGAAGAGAAAACTGCACATTTGTATGTTTAAAGAAAAACTAGAGGCAGGTTGAAAAAAATCCGAGCCCTCACGGTACAGCAGGAAAATTGTCTGCCATTGTCTGCGGGGTTTCTCCCTCCCTTTTGCACCATAACTCTATCTCCAGGCCCCTGAGTCAGAGAGAGCCCATGATGGATGGACGGATGGATGTGCCTTGTCGGGTGTTTCACCACAATTTCCCTGGGGGCAGTCTGTCTGTTGGCAGAGCACAGCCTCCCGAAAGATGGTATCTTTTGCAAACTCGACAGCTAACAGACAGCCCCTCTCTTTGTATATTTCCCCAAAGAAGAACTGTCTTAATCTGTTTTTTATATGGCATATTTTATTATAATCCATGTATGACTTGCAGGTTCCCAGTCTTCCATCCTGAGCCAAAAAACACACGAGGAGTCAGAGACTCCGTGAGCCTGTGCCATCCAGGCGTTTGCATTTTTAAATGACCTGGGATTTAATTACTCACTGTGCTCCCATGTTGCACTTTCGGGCTCATCTCGCCTGCATCCTGTTAATGAGCTCAGTGGCACCCACAACCCAGTGGAAGCTTTGCTTTCGGTGTGTTGGGTGGCAGGCTTGGGGCACCTGTGTCAAAAGTCTGTGGCTTTGATCTACCCTGAGAGGATGACTGCCTTATCCATAGCCCGGGAGAGAAATCCGTGCTCTTCACTGGCTATTTTTTTTTTTTTTGCTTTGTTTTTATTTGTGCCTTTTTTTTTTTTAAAAGACTTTCTATGCTTCAATCCTTGTTTGTCTAAGAGGTTTTTCTTATTTGGAAACCGATTTGCTTCGGTTTGCACAGAAGCTGTCTCTGGTGTGATGGATCGTGCTGGAAGTCACCCAAGGAGTATCTCTGTTCCCAATTAGAAGTGGAGGCAGAGCTGCTTGCGGGGGCCCAGGGAGGCGGCTGGCTTGGGTGACAGCTGCTGCCGCTCTGCAGAGAGTAACGATCCGTGGGCTTTATATCCATGTGTATAAAATCAGGCTAATTTAAAGATGAATTATGTGTGTGTTTTGGACCATTTTCTTTTAATGTTAAATGTTTGATGGCTCTTGTCGGGTTGTGTGATCCCCAAATTTGTGTGAGGTTCAAAATGAGTCTGCTTTTAAAGACTCACTAAATCCTCTATCTAGATGAGATGTATTAGAATAAAACAGAATCAATGAAATCCCTAAGGGCTGACTAGGGAGCGTGTCTAGGACATGCATTGTGCAAGAGCTTTGGACCAATTACCTATTTTCCCCCTTTTCTTCTGGACTTCCTGTGGTCAGGAGTCAGAGAATGTACCCTCTGGTGGGGAGGAGGGAGGGCACTCTATGACCCGTTCACCCTGACCTTGCAAACCTTACCCATAGTGCTTGGAAACCAGGGTCAGCTAGAACGCCACCCTGGAATGGCACTTGGCCAGCTCTCAAGTAGATGACGTTAAGAACCATATTTAATGTCCTTCTGTTTTCTGCCACGAGATCATGGTAAACATTACTTTTAATGCTGTAAACCTACCCTGTCCAATGCAGTAGCCACTGGCACATGTGACTGTGAAATGCTTGAAGTGTGGCTGTTTTGAGTTGACATGGGCTGGAAGTATAAAATGCACACCAGCATGGTATTTTTTTTTTTTTATAAAGACAATGTGAATGAAAGAATGTAAAACATCACATTATTAAAAAAAAATTGATTACATGTTGAAATGATAATGCTTTGGGACTCTTGGGTTGGATACAATTCATTATTAAAATTAATTATACCTGTTGCTTTTTAAAAATGTGCTTAGAAAGTTTAAAATTCTACCAGTGGCTTGCATTCTATTTCTACTGGGCAGTGCTATTGTACCATTAAAAATAGAATGATTTAAAAGCTGATGGTAATCACAAGTAACATTTACAGGGCATTTACAACATCCCATACTCTTTATATATATGATCTAATTTTGAATCTACGTTTCGAATAGGAAAAAAAAATAGGTAAGCCTTGTTTTCCACACTAGTATTTTTGTGGAACCTTTCAAAGTTTTTTAATGCAGTGTATTTATTACCTTGTTCAATTCTTATACCAACCCTGTGAAATAGTGTGATCATCCCTATTTAACAGAATTTAGGAGATGGAGTCATAGAGAGGTTTAAGTAGCCAATCTTTGGTCCCTTAACATGGCAAGGGGAGTGTTTGATTCCAGGACTATCTAAAAAAATAAGGCTTATATGAGTCAACAAATATTTTGGTAATGGCAAAAATGATGCCACTAAATTTATCTGTGACCCTGGGGAAGTCTCTATATCTTTCTGTGTTCCACTTTCCTCATGAAGGGATTAGGCCCTGTTGGAGGTCCTTTCTTGACCTTTGCATATAGGAGAACCCATTTCACTGTTGTGTTTTTGGTTTTACTTTCTCTCCATTCCTCAACTGTGCCCATCTAGTAAAGAACCAGAGGACCAAAAGAGTAGACTGAGTGGATTAATAGAGTAGATTGAATTATGGGAAAGCAGGACAGAGGAGTATTTAGCAGGAGAGGAAGAAGTCAGAAATGGAGAAAAAAGAAGCAGGAGGAGGAAGTTCACCATGGGTGGAAAATTCTCTGTGGAGTCCACACTGTTGTGGAAGGCTGGACAGCCTACGGGGATACTCATATACAGCAGAGCCCTGAACTGTGACCCCAGTCTGACCTCAGCCTCAGCAAAAATCAACATTTTATTTTAATATATGGAAAATCTAAGATTGCAGGCAGGTGCACAAAGACTTGGAAAAAGACTTTTTAAGGAAGGACCAAAGAGAGCCAAAGTAGATTCCCACAGCCTAGAGATTAAGCAAATGGGTTCTGGAGGCAATTGGGGTCAAGGCGGGACTTTGCCCCACCAGTTCTATGATAATAAGCAAGCTCTAAGCCTCCGTAAGCTGCAGTGTCCTCGTGGAATGACTGCTCACCTTTTGGGTGACAGTAGGCATCTGACACATAGCAATAACAGCCTTGCAACAATAACAGCATGTTCACTGTGTGCCAAGCTCTCTATGTGAACACAAACACACAGTGACCTTCGGGGGCTCAGCCTGGGCCTGTCAGTATGAATATGAATACAACAGGCTCTTGTCATGATCCTAACGGCATCTTGGAGCGATCGTTTGGCTGCATTCTATTTTAGTCTTGCTGTGTGGCTTTCCGTGAAGTTACTGAACTTCTCTGAGCTTCAGGTGACTCATTTATAAGATGAAATGATTAAAGCAGATTATCTCTAAGGCCTTATTCAACTTGAAAATGCTGTGCAATTCTGGCAATAGGATTTATTTGGTGTTGAGAAAGCTAAGGGGGTACTAAGAAATGAACTTCAAATACACTCACACACACAATAAGTTTGAGAGATGGTGACCAGCTGTTCTCTTGACTGAGGACAGGACATAAGGCAGCATGCTTTGTTTTGGATTAGACATTTGGAAACCTTTTCTGACTTGGGAGGAAGAGTAATCTGTCATTGGAGAAGGCTCTGGAGTTGTGCGCTCTGAACTCACAAAAGTAGAGAGTTGACTATTTTTCTGACATTCAAATGGAACTTCATCTTACAGCCTACCCTGACCCTTTGATCTAAGTAGATCGGAGTAGATCTGGTGTTTTTTTTCCCAGAATACTTATGACAGTTTGTAATTACATATCTATTTTGCCATTTAGCATTTAATGTCTGTCTCTTTAGATTGTAACCCACCCAAAGCTAAAGGCTGTTATTGGCTTGGAGTCAGGCGTGGAATTGCTGGGCTTCGAGGTGTCCCTGGGCGTCTTTGTTTGATTCACCCCTTGTGGGTGCTCCAAGCACAGTGGCTGTGACGTTGCAGGTTCTCAGTAAATACTCCTTGAAAAAGTAGCTGGCAGATGAGTTTCAGACATGGATGATTTGGTGGCAGTGCTTCTTGATGGAGGTGCATCCTTTGCTTACCATTTTTTGGTTAAAAAAAAAAAAAATCCCAAAGACCTTATCTGTAATTCTCCACAGTCTAGGGACTTTTCCTGGGCCTGTCACTGGGATGTATGTTTCTTGAGTGTGGATGGCAGGCAGCCTTTCCTTGTGGATTGGAATGATGGGTGAATGAGAAGGAAGGAATTTCCATTTAAGTCAAACTAGAACCAGGGGAGTAGGGCTTGCTGGTGCTGGTTAGTTCCATTTCCTTCCCCAGATCTACTCTCTGTCCTTCCCACTGCCCTGTGCCCTCAAAGCTGACCTTGGTGTGTTGTGTCATCAACTGGGATCCTTGCCTTCTGGTGTCTGGTTGGGGTTGACCATTGGAGGCCATTGGGAGCACACTGGGTGGCCCTATAGATGGAAGGAGAAAGAGACTAGGATCTTTTGTCTTTTCGCTTTGGTTCTCGTGAGTTCAGAGGAAGAAACAAATCTCCTTTGGGTTAGGAATTTGGGGTGTTTCTGGAGAAAGAGGTTTGGGGTGTTTATGGAGACAGGTTTCTTGTGGGCAGGATGGCCATTGCTCAGATGGCCCCACAGCCTCCAGTCCCAGGTAGCTGATCAAACTTTGATGCCTTCAGAAAAAATGACACAGCGTACAGCTTTTGCAACTCCCAACTGTTGACCAGGGGCCTGTTTGGCACCTGTGCTCTCTCTTTCCTTGGCTATAGAAACCTTTGCTTCCCTGTTGCTGGACTCCCAGTGTGACCAAAGTGGGGTGGGGGGAGGGGATCATGGAGTTGCCAGACAAAAACTGTGATGGAGGGAGAGAATAATAATACTTGAGGCCTTGGTGTATTGCTTTAGACTTTTCAAAGATATATAATGTAAAGGAACACATTTGTGCCTGACAAAACATCTGGCCATTATTATCTTCACTGTGGAAAAGAGTTCTGCGATCCTCAGAGGTCTTGCCCAGGGTCTGAGTGGCTGAAGCAGGGACTGAGACTGAGCCCCTCTCACACCTTGTGCACCTTGTGCCCTCTCTGCCCTGCCTCATTTGCCTCCAAGGATGCAGGCAGGGTTGGACTCCACGTCTGGAATTGTGAATTGGAGATGGGGGAGCTGCACCCATCTACCGTGTTCCTGTTCTGCCCAGAGGAAAGAGCGCAGCCCATCTGAGTCAGACCCAGGTGCTTGGTTCCCACATCCCTTCCAGGGTTATCCTTCTCGTCTCTCCTGTTCCTCTTGCTTTGAGTGACCTGACTTTCTGTTCTTGTTTTCCAGAAGTGGAACTGCCCCTGAAGAAGGATGGATTCACCTCAGAAAGCACTACCCTTGAAGCCTTGCTCCGAGGGGAGGGGGTGGAGAAGAAGGTGGATGCCAGAGAGGAGGAGAGCATCCAGGAGATACAGGTATTTCTGGGCCCACTGTGGGGAGACCACCAGAGCACCCCCACTGTGCTTCCAGAGCCCTGCACTGGCTGCCATGCTCGCTTGAGGGCCAGGGCTGCCTCTCAAACAGTTTCATGGCGCTGTGATCCGGCAGCTTACAAATTCCTTTCTGATCTAAGGTGACCCCCAGAAGAAGTCATTGTTCCCTTCACATCCATTCTTCTCCCTTCACCTCCCTGTTTATTCATTCAAGATGTTGTTTTTGAGCCTACAGTGCATCAGGCCTCATGTGCTGGACACCATGGTGAGCAGAACAGATTGAGTCTTCACCTGATGAAACAAATAGTTCATGGCCTGGCCTTGAAACCTCAGGGTTATCTGCACCAGCTAGTCTTGAGCAAGTCCCTTCCTTACCCCTGCCTGGTTCCGCATACCTCTCCCTTGGCTTGGTTGACCTGGTGTCTCAGTTTTTCATAGCACTCCCCACCTTCCCTTCAAGGCCAGCTTGGAAGTTTCTGGTCAGGCAGGGTTGGTTACTTCTGTTTCCATGGCTCCTTCCCTCATGATAGCACTAAGGAGGCTCTTATTACCAGCACTACACTGGCGTTCTCTGTCTGTTCCTTATTTATTGGTCTTGAATCCCCATAGCCAGATGCAATGGTTGGCACAGAATATTATAATATTAATTAATACAAATACTAAACAATAACATTAATGATTAAACAGAATTTAATTATTATTTTTTTTCAAAGAGAACTTTGGTATCTTTATTTGAGTAATTCAGGTAAAACAAAGAAGAATATGAAATATTTTGAAGATTTCTCAAAATATTTGAACAGAATTTAATTATTAAAATTAGATGACACATATTTTATTCAAATTTTATCTTTTATGTTACATGTTTATATTATAGTATACATTTATCAGTTTTATTTCTCGTTTAGTATTAATGTATTAATTCATTAAAATGATCATTACATTAATAAAAGTTAAATTTTTGTGAGTTTTGTCAAGTCAGGGGCCCTGAGGGTTGTACCCTGGGGTCTCTCACTTACCCAGAAAATTCAGGTCCCAGTGAAGACCTGGACAAATCCATGAATGTGGCCTCCTTGTTCAGATGACTTGTCAAGTACTTTCCATTTAGTTGCCACGACATGGCTTGTATTGTTCCCTCCTCTGTTTCCCAGGAACTACCACCCTAGTTAAGATCCTCAGTATTTGTCAAACACACCATCGAGTCATCTTCCACACCTGTCTTTCTCTTGCACACAATCTTCAGTTTATCAGGAGTCCTATTGACTGCCTCCAGCCTAAATCCAGAGTGCACCTCCTCCTTACACATCCACTGCCAGGCCCTGGTCCAAGCCACTCTTGCCTCCTGTCTGAACTCTGCCCATTGCTTTCTACGTGGCCCCCTGCTAATGGTGGAGTGGGAGCCCTTTAGAATCGAAGTCAGATTCTGTCATTTCTGTGCTCCCACTCTGCCAGAATACAAAGCCAGGCCCTGCTACCTCTTTCTGACACTCTTTGCTCCAGGGTGACTTCTTTGTGCTACTCTGAGAACATGCCAGGCATACTTCTGCCTGGGGGCCCTGCCTCTGCATCCTCTGCTTGCAGAGTCCTCGCCCAGATCCTCACCTTCTCCCAGTTCTTGCTCCTTTTCCTTCTGCATGAAGGTTCCCTGACCGCCCTGTGGGAGACACACCTGGGCACTCCTGACCCTCTAACTCTGCTCTCCTTTCCCTTCTCTTTCTTCTTCTAGCTCTTATCACCATCTAACATATCTGTAATATAATGATTTTATATATTATTGTTTATCTAATTCTGTCTGTTTTGCTCACTAATCTATCTCAAGCACCCTGGATAATGCAATGTAATATAATGTAATGATTTATGTACCTCAAGCACCCAAACAGTGCCTGGCACATAATAGGTACACAATAAATAACGAATGACTACGTGAGTGAGCAAACGCTTGTCCCTGTCCTTTCTCTTTCTACCTGTCCTGATTTGCTATCTGACTTTACATCCCCAAACAAAGCTCTGCCTGCATCATGCCCTTGTTTTAAACACTTAGCTAAAACACTTTTGTTTTCTACTAAATAAATCCCAAAAGATGAGCATGGCCTTCTTGGACGTCTGGCTCTGCTCCTAGCCTGGCTTCAGGCTTCCCCCCTCACTTCTTTACCTCTTCCCTCTGTCCTGTGGCCATGCTGTGCCTTTATATCCCTGTGTAACAATTTGCTTCCATCTTCATGTGCAAAGATTCCACCATCATGCAGGCTCAGCCCCAGTCTACCTTCCCCATGAAGCCTTGCTTGGTCCCCCATAGCAGGAGGGATCTCTTCTTGTCTCTGGCATGTCGTGTATCTAGTACTTTCTTCCTTGTTTTTGTTTTTGGTCTATTCAGGAATACCCCCTCCCCCATTTTTTGAGTTTTGCATATTTTAAGTCAAGGTCTATTACACCTGCTTTGCCCATTAGAGTCTTTTTGCTCAGTTACTATAATTTGTCTGAATTTAACTGAATCTGTGAGTGGGACAGACTATTGCCCAGAAACCTGGATGTGGCAGTGACAGGCAGCCCTTCCCTTTGCCCTTATTGGGGGGTGGGGATTGAGCTCTTCTGGGCAGCCTTGAGCCAGTACATGAGTCCTCACTGTTGACTCATCTTCATTATCATCATCCCTGTGATGTCCACGATGTGCTGAGATGGTGCTAGAAGCTGAAACCAGGACCTTAAGTCAGAAGAGTTTATCTATCTTTACTGGCTTTATGTTATTAAAATCAAGGGAATATGTAGAAAGTGAACTACATTTGTTCATTTTTCATTCATTCATTCAACCAAAGTTTGTTGAGGGCCTCCTGTGAGCAGACACTGTGCTAGGTTCTGGGGAAACTGAGAAACCAAGAGACCTGTCTCCTGCACCCCTCCTTGTATTCTAGTGTGACGTACAGACAGAAAGCAGTGTTCAGGCAGAGTAACTGCATTTCAGGATAAATACCATGAAGAGAACAGAGTGTGAAGAGTTAGTGTAAGAGGAGGGACAGATTCTAGGTAGTGCTCTAAGGGAAACCAGGGACTTAACCTGAGTCCTATGGGATGAGGACGAGCCAGCAACGTGTGGATCCCTCGAAGTGCTTTCCTGGCAGAGAAACAGTGTGCTTGAAGGCTTTAGACTGGTCCACATCCACTGTGTTGAAAGAATGGGTAGAAGACTGACTGGAGTGCCTGGAGCCAGGGGCAGCAGGACCGCGTATGGATTTGGACTCTGAGCAGGGATGAGACCATTCGGGCCGTGGAAGAGGCTCTTCGTTTCATGAGAAATTAAAAAGGACATCATCGGAAGGATTTTAACCAGAACAGTGCTTTTGTTTCATGAAGATCCCTCTGGCTGCTGCAGGGAGAGGAGATGGGATGCAGGACCAACAACGGGAAGAGGGAAGTCAGTTATGATTTTCAGAGACAGTGGAGTCTTTAAAAAGGAATTCCTCCTTCTGCCTTCCCCCCCCCCCCTCACATAACCACAAACTTTTGTTATCAACACTGTAAAAACTGTTTAGAGAAACAGGGAGAAAAGTTATTTTAAAATGTGTTTATTTTCCAGATCATGGTCATGGACAGGGAATATACAAGCATGTGCCTGGGGGATCGGCTGCATCTCCAGTTGAACTCCCCTGCCCTTTGCTCCTAATACAGGATGCTCCTTGCTTCCTGAGCCCCAGATATGAGCTGTGTGTCAGGAACTCCTGGTCCTCCAGTTATGTTGAGAGGCCTCTAGGGTCAGGGCCATGTTGCAGGAAATGCACATACTCTGGGTGGCTGCGGCTCCATCTGGGCTTGGGGCACAGGATAGAGGCTCTAGGGACCCAGGGAGTCCATGGGAAGAGGAAGGGATGGAGCCGAGGGAGAAGGTGGCGTGGCCCTGGACATGAGGCCAGGCGGCACTCTGGGGACCGGCTCCCTGCCTTCTCTCAGTCTTTTGCCTTCCAGCTGAGTCCATCTCTCAGGTAATAAATTCATAATAAAAAATGAGAGTGGAGTCAGAATTGTACTGAGATGCCAGAGGCAATGACCTTTAAATTGGAGGGTTTGGAAACTTAGCTTGATTAAAGGACTTTCAAGACCCAGAAAGTTTGTGAGGTGAGAATACTAGCAGCGACAACAGGGCTAGTAGCAACGCCTTGCTGTTACTACAGCTTCTTAGTAAAGGCTGCAGAGCATGTGGCTGGTCATTGTCTTACTTCACAGTGGCTGGTGTTTCCACCTACAGCCACAATGCAGAGAGGCTCGCTCTGGCCTGAGCTGATGTTTCCCAGTAGGCAATGCTGCTGCTCTATTAGATGGCCAAGCTTGACCCAAACACTCATAGGTCCTGTCAGCTGCTAGTTCCCTAAGCAAATCTGGTAGAGAAGTAGGTATGTTCTGTGTTCTTTGGGAGGTTGGTAATTAGCAATATCCTGACCCCTATGATTGGAAGAGAACCCTCTGACTAAAGACAGTGGGGGAAGGTGGCTGCTAACTTATTCTTGGGTTTTGAGGTATTCGTTGTCCAGAGGCACATGAGCAGTGGTGGTGACATCAGACATCAGGTAGTATGTGCTGCCCTCTGAGCCCTTGCATAGCTGTGACGGTCAGTGCACACCACCATCACAGGATAGGTGGGTGCTGCTATTCTGTATAATGTGATGCTGCTGCTGTTTTAGTCCTATGTTATGCCAACCTCTCCCTGAGCCTCTGACTTCTGGTTGCACTGGCCTCATGGACAGGCCATGAGGTCCCTCTCCATGCTTCAGGGAGTTTGCTCATGCCATTCCCTCTGACTAGAATACTTTCCTTCACTCTCTCCCCAGGCTCAGGCTAGTCTTTGCTCATCCTTTACATCTCAACTTCCTTAGGTCACTTCCTCAGGTAAGCCTTACCAGGTCCCTGGATTAGGTAAAATTCTCTTCTGCGACTCCCTCCTAGCAACTTGAATTTGCCTGTCACTGTTTGTAGCAGTTGTAATGATATGGTGTGTATGTTGTTTAAATCTGTCCTCCATTCACTGGTCTGTAGAGGCCACTTGAAGCCAGGACTGTAACTGAGTTGTCTGACACCATACCTGCCATTTGTCAGCACTAGACAAATGTTTGTTGATTGAGTGAGTGAATTTCTGTTTTATAACCAGACAAACAGGCATACAGAGAGGCCACACAATGAGCCCATAAAGAAGTTTCAGGACCCCTGACATGGAATCCAGTGAGCTCCATGCCTCTTCATGCTGGGTCTGGGTCTCCCGTCACCATCTTTTGTCCCTCACTTAAACTTAGAGTTACATACCTTTTCTCCCCTTCTCTGCTTCCCTCCCCCAAAGAAATGAAGTACTCAGGCCCCTATAGGAATGGCCTGCCATGACATACCTTGGAATTCTCAGACACAAGAACTGAGAACTGAGCGGGAGAATCTGACCTTCCTTTAGCCGTGGTTTTGCTCTATAACCTTGAGCAGGCCACGCTGTTTTCAGCCTCGGTTTATTCACCTGTAAAATGGAAGTTGGATTTTCTGCTGCGGTGTGACTTGCAGGGCTGTTGATCTTTAGGTGCCATTACAAATAATGTTCTATTTTAAAAATGTAACAGTGGATGCTTATAAGCAACACATTAATGTCAAATTCTGGTCAAATGAACAGAAAGTTACTTTGTTTTCATCAAATAGGGCAGGGCTGCAGAGTGCTAGGGGAAGGAGAAACATATTTCATGTTTTGGAGGTGATGCTTTAGGGAGAAAAGGAAAATTATATTGAAGAAAGTTTTGACAAAACACTCGAGCCCACATAGGAAACCACCCCTCCCAGAGCATTCTCTTTTGAGAAAATTCTACTTAGGAAAAGGTGGTTGAAAAAGGTGTTTGTTCTGGGAGGGCCTGCCTAGGAGGATCCTGTGGGTTTGAGAAGAGGGCTGGTACCACCCGAGTCCAAGTCCTGGCAGCATCTTGGGCACCTGACTTTTCATGCAATGGCAGGGTCTTTGCTTTGTTAACAAACAACAAGAAAGCAGAACACCTCCACATTTCCCGCTGATGGATTTCTCCTTTGCATTTAATCTCTCATACATCTACTTGTGTTTCTTGTCATTTCAGAGGGTTTTGGAAAATGATGAAAATGTGGAAGAAGGAAATGAAGAAGAGGATTTAGAAGAGGATATTCCCAAGCGAAAGAACAGGACCAGAGGACGGGTAAGCTGGGACCCCATGAGGGAGGGAAGAGGTCATAGAGACCGGGCTGGGCAAACAACTGGCCCCAGACTCCAGGTCCTGCTGCAGTTAGCTAAAGTTGTAGCCATGATCTTCCTTGCAGAACACAGCTGGTTCTCAAATAACGCTTTGTTCAGTGTCATTTAGTTATAATGTTGGTGAGAAAAAAACAGCCTTGGTTGATATTGAATGAAATGACTTTATTTAAGGACCTTCTTTCATAATATACCTCATTTTGCTGAAAGTCACACTTCTCAAGAACCTTTTGATGACCTAAAGTGAGGATTTTCTTATTAGGAAAGAAAACTCTGGAAGAACCCTGAACCCAGGTGATATCCTGCAAGAGTTTAGAACTTGCAGATGGCCGAAGAGGCACAGGAAGATGAGGGTCGGGGAAGGTGGTGGGGTGGGGTAGGGTGAAGGTGGAGGACGAGGGAATGTGGCTGTTGCCTGTGCTCCTCTGTCATAAAAGAAGGTGCTGAAAGTTTCCTGTCCCAGGGGCTGCCCCAGACAAGCAGGGTCAGGAGTCTGCTCTGGAGTACCCTTGACTACGCAGAGTATGTGCCAGCTGGGAAAGCATGGGGGCCATAGTGAATGGCTCCCAAGTGGGTTTGGCATGAACCTTGCAGTTATTCGGGCCTGGAAAGTGGCAAGGAAAGATCAGAAGCCTGGGAAAATGGCAGAGGGGAAACCCATGGTGGAAGCAATAAAAATATGAGAATAGTTCAGGAAGGGAGGAAGCCAAGCCTTAGTGGTGCATTCAGGTGGGTTCTCCAGAGTCCTTGTGTTCCAACCCAAAGAGGCTTTCTGTGGTCACCTTCAGGGCTCTGCAAGGGTGTGACTATTACCAGGTAAAGGGTAATAGCCTCCAGGGTAAATTGCTGCTTTCCATCTAGAGAATGAACTTGCCTTGGCCTGTCTGGCCCTTCAGGCTCTAGGCAAGGCCCTTACCTTGGTTCTTGGGCTTTCAGAATCACCATGAGAGCTTATCAAAATGTGGTTCCCTGGGACCCACTCTTAGAAGTTCTGATTTAGCAGGCCTGGGAAGCTCTCTGATTAGCCAGTTCTTGGGTGATGTTAATGTGAGTTAATGCCGCCCACCCTTAGCTAAGGTGCTTCTAAGATGTGATGGAGAGTCCTTATATGTTATAGTTACTGTCCAGCTTCAGCAATTATCAGCATTTTGACCATCTTCTTTTATCTGTTCTTTATTCCCACTTTTTGTTGGTTTGTATGTTTAACTTTTTTTGTGATACTTTAAAGCAAATCCTAGAAATTTTATCATTTAACTTGTACATACCTCCATGTATTTTGCTAACAGATAACTTTATAAAATTCAATAAAAAGAGCTATTCTAGTATCTACTATCCATTCTGTTCATTTTCTCCTGATCTTATAAAAAATGCTATTACAGTTGGTTTGTATGAAACTTAAGCCTCTTTTACTCTATAGCATGTATGTTCCTTGCTCTACCTACTGCATACCTATTAATTTTTTTCATTCATTAAATTTATTTGTTGAAGAACTTGGGTGGTTGGTCTTATGGAATTTCTTAATCTAAATTTGGGTGGACTGGTGGAATTTAATATGTTCCTCTATCTTCATTTCCTTAAAACTGGTGGTTTGAATAAGCCTTGATTCAGATCAAGATAATTGTATGTAAATATGGGCAAATGTTTCTTCCTGGTGGTGATGGACTCTTCTTATTACATCACACCGAAAGGTGTCTGTTGTCCAGCTGTTCTGCTTTCAGTGGTTTGCCAGCTGATCAGTGGATTTGGGTGTCAGGCTGATTTCTACTTAGGAAGTTGCCCTTCTAGGTGTCCTCTAAGTGTTGTAATGCTCATTGAGGAACTTGCCTTGACCCATGGCTTCATTGAGGATTACAAAATAATGGTCATGGAATGTTACCATTCAAGGTTTTAGAATGTGGAATTTTGGGCCTTTTGTGAACTCCAAGACTGTGTGCCTCCAGACTTGCTCCCTTCCCTCCCTCATCCCAAACCAAAAGTATCAGAGTAGATTGTGAGGAAGGTCTTCACGTCTTCACTCCCAACCTGAATCTAGACAACTGGACTCTCAGTCAGTGAATATGACTTCGCTGTAAGAACACCAGCAGGAGTGTGGCCACGGCTGTTTATGTTTTCCCGGTCCTTGCTGTACACCAGGCCATGTGATGAGGCTCTAAACATAAGAGTTGCCGTGTTCAGTGAGGACTGAGAGCTGTATACTGTGTTTTCTTTTTCTCCATGCCTTTTTAGCGCACACTTGCTAATATTAAGAGAATGCAGAACATCTCATTTATATTTTTTTATATTGATTCATATCGAAATGATATTTTGGGTATATTGGGTTAAATAAAATGTTATTGAAATTGATTGTACCTGTTCTTTTTACTCCTTTTTTTAAAAATAGCTACTGGAAAATTTAAAATGACATATATGGCTTACATTATGTTTCTATTGGCCAGTGCTGTTTCTTTCATTCCTGAAAGTGGTATTATTACCCCCAGAGAGGTTAAGTAACTTGCTAAGGGTCATCCAACCTAGCAGAGAAGAAGGCAGAGTTTGAATGCAAGTTTGTGCTTTTTTCTGCTAAGTCAGGCCCAGCCCCCTGCCCAGCATGTGGCCTGTGACTAATTTTTTGAATGAATGATTGCATGATGGAAAAAGGTAAAAAAAAAAGTGTTGCACTTCAGCTTCATGGGAGCTGACAGGCCTGAATACAGTGAGGGGGCTGGATAGGGACCTCCCAATGCTAGCCAAGAGGTAGCTGTGCAGTGACATGTGGACATGTCTCCCATGGTGGGAGCCGTGGCAGGCCCTGGAAGGGTGTGGCTGAGCTTTCTGAGATGGAATCAGGTACAAAGATGTTTAACTCACAGACTCAATTAAGCCACCCTGTCAAGTGGTATGTGCAACTGGACTAGAAGTCTAAATTTTTTTCCCCATGTAATACTAATATTACGATACAATCTTATATAAATAAAATTGAAATACTTAAAAAAAATAAAGTAGAATATTTAAGCTGCTGTTGGCTGCTTCAGAACAATAGTCCCTCCCATTCTGTGGTCAGGACTGAGGGACAGTCAAGGTGCAGACGGTGTGGTCCCCTACTTCAGCATTAATTTCTCCCCAGAGCTTGCTGGACATGCAGGAGCCCAGACTCCACTCCAGCAGACACCATTAGAGCCTGCACTTTAACACAACCCCTGTGATTTGAATGCTTATTGGGGACGCTGAAGCTGAGGCAGTGATAACAAGGACAGTTACTGCCTTGTTTGAACCTGGGTTCAGATCCCAGCTCTACCACTTACTAGACTAAGTGAATTATGTAACTTTTATGGCCTTGACTACATGATATAAGTCCTCGGGATCTCAGTTCATTATCACTATTATTATCATTAAAATGGGGGTAATAATCCATAGCTAGTTTCGAGTACTTAAAAAGACTAGATATTATTAAGAGGGTGCAGGCAAAGGGAACATCTCTTGGAGTCTTGGCAGTGGAGATTCCCTGAGATGTGAGGGAACTTTAGGTCCAACATTGAATAATTGTGTCTTTGGTAACTTTAGCTCAAGAAATCAGAGTTCTTTAAAATTTATGAAATTTCTGTGAGTCATCCATGTATCATCCATCCATCCATCCATCCATCCATCCTTCCATGGAAGAATATTTATTGATGCATTGTGGCATAGTTGCGCATTTCTCAAAATTTAATGTGCATGTGACACACCTGGTGATCTTGTCAACATCTGCAGATTCTGATGCAGAAGGTCCATGGCTGGGCACTGAGGTTTTGCCTGGTTAACAAGTTCGTGGTGATGCTGACACTGCTGGTCTGAGGTTCTCACTTAAAATAACAAAAATGTACAGAGTGGTTCTCAGCTTCTTTTGGGCCCAGGAATTTTTTACTTAAAAATACTAGGGCCCCCAAAGCTATTGTTTCCATGGGTTAAAACTAGTGATACCACATTAGAAATCAAAACAGAAAATATGTTAAGACTACACAAGCACGCAGGACTATGACATCACCATGACATGTAACCTCCAGAAAACACCACGGTGCACTTCTGAGTGAATGGAGGGAAACATTTCAAATAACATTTTAGCACTATTACAATTGCAGCCCTCCCCCTCCCACCACCAAAAAAAAGGATCAGGGATCCCTTGACCACTAGTTCTATGAATCCTGGTTGAGCGTCTTTTAGTTGCATAAAACTCGACGGTTAAGCAGAGCTGGGATCTATTTGAAAAGCTGCTGGGCTGTTCCACATTTGAACAATTTTTGAAGATTCAAACCTCAGGCAGTATAAGAAAATGGTAGAGTTTTAGGGTTGGGAAAGAGTAAGGAACCAAGACAACGTCTAGCATCCACTTTTCCACTGTGTCTTCTCTCACACAACTGCCTTTCCTATTTCTCTCTGCATATGGCCTGATATTGAAGCTTGATTTAATTGGTTTCTGGCTCAACTGGCATTTATTAAACATTTCTTAATTCCAAGTATATGGGAGGTAGAATCTCATTGGCTAACCTTGCGTTAGGTGTCTACTCCTGGGTCAGCCAACTAGCTGTGGCCAGTGGGGCAGCACCATGTAGGATCATGGTCTCCATGACCTACCAGTGTGTGAATGGGAGGTGGAGTATGTTGGGCAGTTCTCAGGGAGGACTGATGTCTTTTGGACAGTCTACTTAAAAGTTTTCTATGACAGAGTCTAGAAAGCTATGTCCTGCTTCTTCTAGTGGCTCTGTGACTAGAGCAGTCACAAATCCCCTTTAAACCTATTTCATCCAATGCCAACTGGGAATCAGAGCATTCCTTGGCCTAACTCAGGGCATCATAGGAATTAATTAATATATACAAAAGAGCTTTGGATGCTTTCTGCCCAGTATAGTGCTAAGTGTTGGGGGTTCATAATAGAGAATGAGATACCATCTTTGTTCTCAAGGACCTTTGAAATAAATTGAGGAGAAAATACTAATAGTCATGATGCAATTAGAAAGCAGTAGACTTCTGACTGTGCACTAAATGCAGTAAGGGACAGAGAGCAATCAACATGGGCAAGGAGGGGAAATGATTATTGAGCACGTCCTGTGGATAGAGCACTGTCCTCTGTGGTTTCACACACCCTTTGCTCTAACAGCCTCAAAAGCTCTGTGATAGAGGTGTTGCTTCGTCCATTTTACAGCTGAGAAAATTAAAGAAGTAACTTGTCCAAAGATACATGGCTAGTGTTTAATCCTGTGTCCATCTTTAATTCTGATGCTCTTTTTTTACTCCTCCGTGTGACAAGAGGAAGATTCTTGGAGAAGTGGGAAGTGGCAGACTAGCGCATGGACAGAGGAGAGGCTGGCCCATGATAGGGATGGACAGAAACAAACATGTTGTCATAACATGAGCATGCGGTGGCCCTGGTGGACTCCACTAAGTTTCCGTGAAAGTGTCCTTGGGACTTAGGTGGCAATGAGTGAATGAATGAATGTGTGAATGAATGAATGACCCTGGGTTCCCTGTCCTTCATTTGTTTTATCTGATTCATCTGGGAGTTGTGCAGGATGGATTGGGGAGGGCAATACAGAGGTAGAAGCCCGGCTGGCGGGTTCTTTGAAGAGTTCAGAAGTCAATTGATGAATTCCTTGATTCAGATGTGGAATAGAAGGGAAATGCCCACGATGACCTTTGAAGGAGAAATGATAGCACTTGAATATAGAGCATGAAGGAGAAAAAGTGATGGTGATTGACGCACTGACCTACTGATTGATCCATTTATTCAGCAAACGTTTATTAAATGCTTCCTCAGTGACTGGCCCTGTGCCAGGTTTTGAATATAGTGGTGGCCCAAGTAGACATGTTCTCTACCCTTATGTGGGGAGATGCATGTGTAATATAATGTCAGATGATGCCAAGTGCTGTGATGAAATGTAAAGGAGGGAAAGAGAACAAGGTAGGGGGCATGAGTGGAAATAATTGGTCAGGGGATGGGGGCTTCTCTGAGGAGGTGACATTTCAGCAAGACAAGTAGGAGCCCGAGTTTCAAAGCTGGGATATTCCAGGAGACTGAGAGAATAGTCACACAAAGATCCTTTGCTGATCCCCTCAAGGTCCTGTGACCGTGACCCTCATTTTGCAGTTGAGGAAACTGAGGTGCAGGGAGAGTGTGGGCACATGCAGTCAGCCTTGCAGAGTGAGATTAAACCCTGGCTCTCAGCGGCGCCCCCATCCACTGGTGGCTCCCCACCAAAAGTCCTTGTGCTTCCAGCCCCACACATCTCCTCCTTTTCTCCCAGCAGTATTTTTAGTCCCTCAGAGCCCCTTCCCTGAGTTGGTTGTTGCCTCCATCATTCTGCTTGACTTGCTTTCCACCTGCTTCCAGGCAGCTGTGACAGGGCCTTGGGCTGTACCCGTCAAGCTGTCCCTGGCTTCACTGTGGGGGCATGCGTGTGGGGTGAGGGCAGCTGGGGGTGACCACCCTTGGTGTCGTGGTGTTGCTGGCAGGTAGCCTGTCAGTGGCTCGGGGTGACTGCTAGCGCCTCACAGCTCTCTCCTCAGGTCAAGTCTGAGTCATGAAGGTGAAAGGAGGGGCTGCTGGCTGTTGCCTGCAGGGCTGGGGGTGGGGAGGCAAAGAGAGAAAGACCAGTGGGAGGAGGGACAGAGCAAGGTAGAATTTTGTAATAGGTATTAGAGAGAGACAAGCTGAGGAGGTGGTGGAGGTGGTAGGTTGGCAGGTGGTGTTGATGGTGGTGTGTGTGTGTGTGTGTGTGTGTGTATTATCTCTGGCCTGGGGTGCAGGCCTTCCCACTGTGAAGTCCTCAGTGAGTATGTGTGAGTGTATGTGTCAGTGTGAGTGTGTGTGAGAACATCTTGGGCCTTTTGACTGTGAGGTCCCGAGGGAGACTTTTCCAGGCCGGGCCCCTGAGGCTGCTCCATTGACCCTGCACTCCATTTTGCTGCCATATTTTATTTCTTATCTGTGGTATCTTTCTCTCTGTCCCCAAAGACCCTAGCAGGCCTTTTCCTGGGTTGGGAGTTGACTGCACTTCACTACCAGAGAATGACCTGAAGGAGACAAGGTGTTACACACGTGACCAGTGTGGGACTTACAAAGGTTTAAAAATAAACCTTGCTGATTTCTCGTAGCCACTATCCTGGGGCTGCAGAGCTACCAGCTTCTTCTCTGGCTGGTCTTTGCTCTTCATGAAGGTAGAGCTCTTTCCACCCCCCCACCCCAGGCTACACCGACCATTTCTAGAGATGTGTTCAGGCTGTTGGGATCAGGAGTGCAGCCCCAGGAAACTGTGAGGTGTCAAGCTCTGTGTTGCTGGCGGAGGCCCGAGGAAGACCACAGAGGAGGCCTTGGCTGAAGCCTTTCGCTATGGGGTAGGCCAAGTGGGGCAGGGGACTTTCCCACATGGCCAGATTCATGCCTTGGACCTGGATGACTCGAGTGACTTGAGGGGAGCTCTGCACAGGGGAGCTGTGTGATGACTGCACTGTTTGCTCCCAACACACTCAACAGATGGTCAGCCAAGGGGAGTGGGCTTGGCATCTTCACGTGGTGTCAGTGCAGCTAGAAGGCCTGGAAGCTGGAGGAGTGGAGTGTGTGTGTGTGTATGTGTGTGTGTGAACTTGGTACAGGCTTTGGAGTCAGACTGTCCTGCTCTGTGTTGGTAGCTGAGCCTCTTGGGGCAAGCTGCTTAACTTCTCTGGTGCTCCAATCTCCTTTTCTGTAAAATAACAGTAGTACCAACCTCTGAGATACTACAGGTATATAGAGGGGTGACCTGAAGCAAGTTACCTAGCCTCTCAGCGCCTTACTCTTCTCACCTATAGAATGGGGTCGTTATTGGCACTGCTGCAGATTGAACGAGGAGAAACAGGGGAAGGCTCAGGGTCTCACAGGGCGCATGTGCTGAAACTGTAGTGATTGTCATAATAACAAGTGTCCCTGTGCCTGTGTCTCTCCAGGCCCGTGGCTCTGCAGGTGGCAGGAGGAGGCACGATGCCGCCTCCCAGGAAGACCACGACAAACCCTACGTCTGTGACAGTAAGTACAGATGTGCCTTCCTTCCCTGGCCCTGCCCCACCCCCTGCGCTTCCCTGGCTGCCAGCCCCTAGCCTCAGGCTCACAGGTGGCTCCGCTGGGGTCTGCACCGCTGTTCCCATGCCTGCTGCCCTCACCACCTCCTCTTGCTGCTGCTACTGTTCCCTGCATTTCTGCATGAGGGAGAAGCAAGTCGGGGAGGCCTTTGGTGCCCTGCTCCTCTCTCTGGCAGTGCCCTCCTTTGTGGCTTTTCTCCGACTCTCTTTACTTTGTCTCCGTAAGATTCATCCTCTATTTCTTTCTCTATTTCAGAGAGTTACAAACAAAAGCATAACTCAAAATCCTCCGACAAAGGTACCTGGCTGCTGTGACTTTTCATTTGTTTCCCTTTCAGTTTCTCTGTCTCTGTCTCTCTCTGTCCTGTCCTGGGTAGGGCAAATTATGAATCTCTGATGATGACTTAGGTTCATACATGGCCCTCAGTCCATCTCCAGCTCTTCTTGCTTGCTTCCGAAATGTCTTCTGCAGGGCGGGCAGGCAGCGGGCGGTCCTGCACAGACCTTCAGCTGTGGAGGGATGGCCGCCGCGCCAGCGAGTTGCTTTCCCACCTGCCAGAGCGCCGTTGGTGGGGGTGAAAATCTTGTCCTAGTTCCCTTCTCACTGTAGCGGGCTCATCTGCTCATTCCATGGTGAGGACAGCCCCCAAAGCCGCCTTCCCTGCCCCTCTTCTCCTCTCTGAGGTCGCAGGGGGCTGCAGCGAGAGGACCAGTGACACCGCCGAGGCAGGACCCTGCACAGTGGCGCCTCGGGGTCATGCCCGTCTTGCCAGTGTCTGTGTCTCTGAGAAAGCAGAGCCTGGAAAAGGTGGGCACAGGACATCTGGGTGATGTCCCCCCCTTCACTAGCCTCTTTTGACGTCAAAAAGTTGTTCTGTGCTTGGTTGCCAACTCCATGACCCTCTTTTGGTTGCTTAATACACCGTGCAGGTGACACTCCTGAGTGGGCGCCTGGAGGTGACATCTCCATCCCAAAGCCATTCTGTTCCAGGAGTAAGAGGGAGCAGAGCGTGGGGTCTTGGCCATATCAGGAGGCGGCTGCTTGTGTCTGGGTCTAACTTCCTTAACGTGGTTCAGTTTTGTTCTGATGCATCAAACCTAAGCATGTTAGCCCTTGGAGGCTGGTTCTGGGTGGTGAGGGCCCCGGAGACCCCATGGAGCAGCCACCGGCTGTGCCTCTGGCTGGAGCAGATACCTTGGGAATGCTCACAGCTACTTCAGAACTGGGACAGTGGCCCTTGATTTGTCTTTTAAACAGCTTTATTTTCATGATGTGATTGTCTGCTACCGTAGATAGTGCTGTTGTAGATGCACCATCTCTGCCGCTCTCCTTGGATTCTCAGCCAATAATAATTCTTCATATTCTCAGACACACCCGTGCGCCCTCCTTCACCCAAGCTCACGTCCTGCCTTCACTCCTTTGCCTCTGACGCCTGCCTTCATTCTCATTATCTCCACAAAGCTCCCTTTACGGATGTCTCCCTCTTGCCTGCTCCCCTCTTTATACACAAAGTGCTTGCATCACGGCCTCTCCCCCATATTCCTGTGGCTTTGTTTAGGGGGAACTTAGTGCCATTTGCTGTTTCCTGTTCCCCTCCCCACAGGCTCTCTTCCTCCTCCTGTTTACCATGTGCTACTTGGGAGTCTTGATGGCAGGCCCGATGTTGGCTTTCTGGAAGTCTCAGCTACTGATTTCTTGGCTCTGCCTACTCCAGTGCTGCCTCCCTCTTCCTCCCTTGGTGGAGCAAGATCCCCTGTAGATTGCCCTTCTCTGTTCTGGCTCTCTTAGGAAATTGTATGGCTGCTCAGTGATTAATAGATTTATTTTTATCTGGTGCCCTTCACATATGTGATCCTTTGGGATAGAAATGACCTTTGGAGAGGTCATGAGGCCCATCCCTCCACCCTTGAACTGAGCAAGGAATGCTTTTAATAATCTCTAATGCATCCTAAGTAGAGAGGTGTCTGGTCACCTCCTGGAATGTCCCCTGGGATGGTGTTACCATCAGCTGCCCTTTCTTCCATGTCTCCAACTGTGCTTTTGAGTGATTGTTTTCTCCTTAATAGGAGCTGAGAGTTTCCCCTCCTATGGACCCTTTATCTTTGGTGCCTCTTTTCCTAATAAGTAGGCATAGTCAGCATTTTGTCTGTTATGGAGGCCCTCTTAACATCCCTGGATTCTTGGCTTACTCAATGCCACATCCCATAATCTCTGTGATGGCTTGCTGTGAAGTCCCTTCCAGGTTTATATTTAAGACCAGCACTCCCAGTGGAAGTTATGCCAAGGCCAAGTGTCTCAGAGAGTAACAGACACATTTCCTTGTTTATTTTACACATCAGCTCTTAGCACAACCCAAGTGTAGAGAATAGACATATTGGGCCACCCCACGGCACTGTGTACCATCTCACTAACTTCCACACAGTGCCTGTCCTGATCCCCATGTTAGTGCCTCTCCAGGTATGTGTTCTTTTCTACTTATGCATTTGATGATTCCTTCTTCCATAAATCACTCTACATTTGGCACTTTGGGGTTTCAATAAAGAGATATAATAATATGTGACTTCAATATATAGGATTCAATAAAGGCAAATTTAAAGACATTGACCAGTACTTAAATTTCATTGTCCATGCAGTCACAATCCTTGCCATTTTTGTATCATATATGGTTTGATTTGCATAATCCCCATTCCATCTTTCCCATTATTTATGATAAAATTAGGCCACCGTGGACCCTAGCACCTCCTTCTGGGTTTATATGGAGAAGCTGTAGCTATTTTTCAGATGTGATTGTATTTAACCCTTCCCAGTATATGTTCTTAAATACAGTTGTCTTACTATGTTTAGTCCAAGCTTCCCTTTCAAGATGGGTGGTTGAAATATTATCCAGCTGCTAATGTAGGTGACGGATAGTTTGTCTGTTGCCTTTCACTCAGCCATTGAATTTATTCCCTCCCAGAGAACTATTAAATCATCTGGACATAATTTATTTTTCACCCAATCCATGGTATGTGTGTAGATGAATACTTGATTTTCTAGCAAGTAACCAATCTCCATTAATTATTCTGATGTTTACCAAGTTTAGGATGAGAGTTTTGTCTCTTCTCTTTTGATTTCTTGCTGAAGGACAGGTGTTCATTACCCACAAGCAAAGCGACAACATGGCTTTGTAGGGAAGTTGTCAGAGTTGGTCAGAGTCAACCTGGACAACCTGCACAGAGATAACCTAAATGTTTGTTAAAATGTGGGTTCCCTGGCCTCCCCACAGAAGCTCTGCATCAGGACCACTGCAGGCAGGCCGAGGAACCTGCATTTTTGAGAATTCCACAGGGGGCATTTATGAACACTGACTTTTGAGACCATGGTCCACTTCATTCAAATGCAAAGAGTTAAGGTCTCTGACTGCTCAGCCTTTTTATTATTCCCTGCTTTTTATGTCTGGAATTTCTAGAGTCTCCAGGCATTCTCCAGGCCGGGTGCCATTGGTTTGCACCACTGTTTTACTTGGTCTCTTTAGAATTTTTCCTTTCCAGTTCTTTCAGCATTGATATAAATCTCAGCAGTCTAATATTAAATGTAGCAAACCAACACTTGACTTTAATTTACTTAATAACTTTAAATCCTAACAGTATCATTAGTTAAACTTTAGAGGTGGGACGGTACCTGGGGATAGATACCTGAAAGGAATCGTTGGGTTGAATGACTGGGGTGTTTTAAAAATCATTTGAAATTGCCTCTTCTCTTCCTAACCTGCTCCCTACCCCAATTTTTTGTTAGCACCATTGGGCCAGGCTTCTGATGAGACTCCCACTTTTCCATTTTCTATTTCAAGGAGCATCATAGGAAAGAAGGGTGGTGGTGGTGGGGGGGTGATACTCAGGGAGAGGGAGAATGTTTTGTCTCCAAGCATTAGTTATTTTAGGAGGAACAAATTACCTATTTGCTCTTTTGCTGGACACAGTGGAAATGATTTGTGAGTTTCTTTCCCTCCTTTTTGGTGTTTTCTTTGAAAATTAACAAAAATTTAAATTTAATTTTATTGTGGAGTGTATACATGGCATAAGATCTACCCTCAACAAATTTTAAAGTCTACAGTACAATGACATACAGCAGATCTCTAACTCTTATTCATCTTGCTTGACAGAAACTCTATGCCTGTTGGCCAACAGCTTCCTATCTCCCCCTCTCCACGAGCCCTTGGCAAGCACCACCCCATCTTTGATTCTATGAATTTGACTATTTTAGATAGTTCATAGAAGTGGAGTCACGTGGTATTTGTTTTTCCTTGACGGCTTTATTTCACTTTTCCTCATTTTAAAGGCTGGATAGTACTCCACTGTATGTACACACCACATTTTCTTTATCCATTCATCCATTGATGGACCTTAAGGTGGTTTCCTTATTGTGAACAGTGCTACAGTGAACACGGGAGTGCTAATATCTCTTTGAGATCCTGATTTCAATTCTTTTGGGTAAATATCCAAAAGTGGGATTATTGGATCATAATGGTAATTTTTAGTTTGAATTTTTGGAGGAGTCTCCATGCTGTTTTCCAAAGCAGCTGCACCATTTTGCATTTCTACCAACAGTGTGCCAGGTCTCCAGTTTCTCCACATCCTCACCAACACTTACCTTCTGTTCCTAGCTTTTCATGATCATAGGGATAATACCTGCTAATAGGGGCTTACAGTATGTACAGCACTGTCTTAAGCTTTTCTTTTTTTTTTTTTAAACTTTTTATTTATTTATTTATTTATACAAGCACTGGGTACAATCAGAAGCATGGGAGGGTGAGAGAATTCACCGAGCCAGAGCGGGGAGCAGAGCAGGCAGAAGGACCGAAGTACACTGCTGAGGGGAGCAGCGGGCGGCAGGAGAAGTCTGCGCGCCATGTGGGATCCTCACCTGGTGGCCGGGGAGCAGCCGGGGATCGAACTGGCGCTGTAGAGGCTGCGGGCAGCTTCTCAACCCAGCGCTCAACCGCTGCGCCACCAGGGAGGCCCAAGCTTTTCTTTTTTTGATATCTGGTCTTATTTATTTGTTACTTTCCGAAAATCTCATTTTTTTTTTTTTTTTTTTTTTTTGGCATCATTGCAAAATATTTTATTTTATTTTATTTTTTAAAGATTTATCCATTTATGCATACAACAGCTGGGGTACAGGCCAGAGATGCAGGGGAGGGGGGCGTGGGTGAGAGGATTCACCAGAGACAGAATAGGGAACAGAACAGGCAGACTGACTGAAATACACTGCTTAGGGGAGCAGTGGGCGAGACAGGAGAGGTCTGCTGCGCCATGTGGGTTGCTCCCTGGCTGGCCAGGGATCGAACTTGTGCTGCAGAGGCTGTGGATCGTGTCACAGTGCGGAGCTCAACCCCCTATGCCACCAGGGAGTCCCTGCAAAATATTTTTAAACAGCAAATAAGGGTAGCCCATTCCTTCTACTCAGTGATCACACCATTAATATTTGGTGTATTTACTGCCAGACTTTTACATGTATCTTATTTTATAGCCAAAATGGGATTATAGTCAACGTATTATTTTGTAACCTGCTTTTTTTTTTTTTTTTTTTTTTTTTACATCTCAGAAACATCTTTATTTATTTTTTTTTTATTTTATTTTATTTTATTTTTTATTTATTTATTTTTTTAATAAATTTTATTGTTATATTCCCCATACAATTGCAGCCCCCCCATTCTGACCCCAATCCCTCCCCTCCCGCCCCCGCCCCCCTAAAAGTGTCTCTGGTTCATAGTTTTCTGTTGATTTTGATTTTCACTTTCTTATAGTTATTCATTTTCCTGGTCCCTTATTTAAGTTTTCTAGATTCCTGCTATGAGTGAGACCATCCGGTATTTTTCTTTTTCTTTTTGGCTTATTTCGCTGAGCATGATCCCTTCCAGCGCCATCCATGTTGCTGCAAATTGCATGTGTTTATCTTTTTTGAATGCTGAGTAATATTCCATGGTATATATGTACCACATCTTCTTGATCCAGTCATCTATTTTTGGGCATTTGGGTTGTTTCCAAAGCTTAGCTATTGTAAACAGTGCTGCTATAAACATAGGGGTGCAGGTGTTCTTTGGAATTGATGTTTCTGTGTCCTTTGGGTAAATAGCTAGGAGTGGAATTGCTGGATCATATGGAAGCTCTATGTTTAGTAGGTCCAGAAATCTCCACACAGCTCTCCACAGTGGTTGGACCAGTTTGCACTCCCACCAACAGTGCAGAAGAGTTCCTTTTTCTCCACACCCTCGCCAGCATTTGTTGTTGCTAGTTTTTTTAATATGTGCCATTCTCACTGGTGTAAGATGGTATCTCATGGTAGTTTTGATTTGCATTTCCCTGATGGCAAGTGATGTTGAACATTTTTTCATATGCCTGTTGGCCATTTGCATTTCCTCTTCAGAGAAGTTTCTTTTTAGCTCTTCTGCCCATTTTTTGACTGGATTATTTTCTTTGTTGTTGTTGAGTCTCATCAGCTCTTTGCAGATTTTTGTGATCAGTCCTTTATCATTAGTGTTGGGTGCAAAAATGTTCTCCCAGTTGGTGGGGTTTCTCTTTGTTTTTGTTATTGTCTCTTTTGCTGTGCAGAAGCTCTTTAATTTGATGTAGTCCCAGCTGTTTATCTTTGCCTTCACTATCACTGCTTTGGGTGATGTGTCTGTAAAGATGTCTTTGATGTGCAGATCACGTAGTGTTTTTCCTATATTTCCTTCTATATATTTTATGGTTTCAGGTCTTATGTCTAGTTCTTTAATCCATTTTGAGTTGATTTTTGTGTATGGTGTGAGGTAGTGGTCAAGCTTCATTCTTTTGCATGTAGCGACCCAGTTTTCCCAGCACCATTTATTGAACAAACTTTCTTTGCTCCAATGCATAGTCTTTGCTCCTTTGTCAAAGATTAGTTGACCATAAATCTGTGGGTTTATTTCTGGATTTTCTATTCGATTCCATTGGTCTGTATGTCTGTTCTTGTTCCAATACCATGCAGTTTTGATGATTATGGCTTTGTAGTATAGTTTGAAGTCTGGGAGTGTGATGCCTCCATTCCCTTCTTTTTTTTTCAGGAGAGCTTTGGCTATTCGGGGTTTTTTGTGATTCCATATGAATTTCATCAATAATTGTTCTATTTCTTTGAAGAATGACATTGAAATTTTGATTGGAATAGCATTGAATCTGTATATTGCTTTTGGAAGGATGGCCATTTTAATAATGTTTATTCTTCCAATCCATGAGCAGGGGATGTCTCTCCATTTCTTTGTGTCTTCTTCTATTTCTTTTAACAGTGTTTTATAGTTTTCTTTGTATAGGTCCTTTACCTCTTTTGTTAGATTTATTCCCAAATATTTGATTTTTTTTGTTTCAATAACAAAAGGGATGGTTTTTTTGATTTCTTCTTCTTCAGATTTATTGTTTGTGTATAGGAAGGCTACTGACTTTTGCATGTTGCGAAAATCTCATTTTTGACTGGACTCAGACTTAGAGATGAAAATTCTCAAAGAAGACAGCCTCTGCCCCTTGGCAGTCTATCCTGGAGGTTTCCTTTGGCCTCCTTCATTCTCTAGGCCCAAAGTTCAGTAGACACTGCTGCTTCTTCATTGCTTTTCTCAGTGTGCTGTTTCTTCAGAGAATGTTTGTATTGGGACCCTGTGAAGTAACAAGACTTGAGCCTTGGGTGCTTTGGTCCTAGATTTCTTTGATTACGGGCTTTCGTATAACATACTGTCAGCTTCTGCTTATTTAGAGAGGTTGAGAGATTCACAGATTCTGCCAGCTCTTTTGGGCCCCAGGTGACCAGGCACAGCAGTATCAGCAAATCCAGGAATAGCCTTCTCCCCTTTTCCTACAACGACAGAGCTGAGAATGCTCAGATTGGAACCCACAATGCATCCCTGAAAAGTTTTGCATGTTCTTTCTCCAGGCCTCCTTGATCTATCCCAGGAGTGCCTCTTGTAGCAGGAGAACCCACCCATGGGTCAGGACTCCCCACTTCATAGGGAAACCTAGTCTGTGGTTTCCACCACTGATTCAGACCATATAACCCTTCCATTCTTCACTAGCACCAACTTCTGTGGTGCTATCTTCTCATAAAAAATATGGAGTTTCTATTCCTTCCCTGCTTCAGTGAGTTTCTGGCAGCAGGTGTCTGGGAGAGACGTTTAGCTTTATGTTCAAGCAGCTGACCACCTCTGAGGCGCCGCGAAAAGGGACTGTTTAAGCATTTTACATTTGCTGGTTTTGTAAATCCTCATTTTCATCTTAAGAGGCACAAACAATTGATCTCACTATACTGTGAAAAAACTGAGGCTCAGGGGGTAAAGGGACTTGTTCAGGGTCACACAAATAGTTGATGCTAAATCTGGTTTCTCTGACCTGGAGCTGACTTCCCTACACAAGCTGCTGGTTATATATGCCCTCCTACTCTGGAGTTGGGCTTTCCTGAAAGCTGAGGAAAAAATATGCTTTAAAAATGGATGAATCAAGACACACATCTTGTTTGAGAGGTGCGACCCTGTCCACTGTTGACAGATAGCTTCCGGCTGTCAGATGAACAGGCTGGACCCAGATAGTAATTAGACCTGCAGTGGAATGGAGTAGATAATATAATTTTGAACCTTTTAAATTTAAATTTACTAAAATCATATCCCCCCTCTCCCCAAGTAAACTGGGGCATTTGGATGGATTAATGACAAAAGGCAAACAGACTCAATGGAGGCCCTTATGGGAGTGTGACTCACCTCTGAGTTATGTCTGGTATTCTCGCTTCAAGAGTGAGTCCTCCCAACTCAACTTCCATATCAGCAAGAACTTTGTTCCTCATCACCCTTACCCCACAGACACGTATTTTCAACTGTGACCTGTGACTGAAAATGTGGCCACTTCACAATGCTGTCTCCCTTGTAGAGGTCCTGTGGGGGTATATCTATGTATAGTTGGGGCAGTATCAGAATAGGGTCTGTGGTCCTTCTAGAATTTTGTGCTTCTTGATGGTGGCCTACTGGAGGGAGGGCTACAGGCCAAGAGTCTAGTCCTGATTCTACCCCTCAGTGGCTATAGTTTCTCTGTTGTCAGTGGGGGTTGGGGGGGGCTTCTTTTGTTTCCAGACTTCCCCCATCAGCACACCTTCTCTACACTGGGCTCCTTTCTTCCTAGGCAGCTGTTTAACAGTGAGGATCTTTGGCTGGGAGATAAGATGTTGGACCAGTGGGTATCAAGCAGACTGCCAGGCTCGGCCTACAAATCCCTGTGGTGGATGGAGCAGTGCATGCCCGTAGCTACAACTTGCAGCAGAGGCAGCTCCAGAACACCTGCCTGGCCTTAGCCTCCTTAAATTTACTCTGGTTTCCCCATACCCGAATGCACAGGGAGAATCAGTCTTATTAAAAATGTTTTTGAGGGCACTGGGGCCCCACATTCTCTAAGGCTCATGTGCTTTTAGCTTCCAGCAGCAGTGGAAAAGGCAATACTGCGGCCTTCAGGCTGGCTGCCCTTGTCGCTGAAGGGAAGCCAGGCTCATCACTCAGTTGTCTCAGCTATTATCTTGCAGGTCCTTGATGAGAGGTGGAGGGGGAGGGGTGGGAAAGGCGCTGGGCCCCAGAAACTTGATTTGTGGAGCAGGGCCCATGGCCTGGGATTGATCCCTGGGGATTGAGTGTATTTGTTACAGCAGAGCTGGGCCTGTTTAAATATTTAAATGCCATCATGTGTCATGGACACAGGTTGCAGTGTCCTGGCAGGACTGGCCTGAGGCAGGAGAGGGGCTGAAGTTTCCCTCTGATACCTCATAAGCGTACCCCTCTTCTTTCTTTGCTCCTCCAGCCTGCCCTGCCCCTTGTTTGACCCTTGCCCCCCTCAAGAATCTTATCTGTTGAGCACCAACCTAGCTTTGCCTTTTTTGGGCTGTAACCCGCAGCCTCTTGAGTTATTTTCTCATCCCTTTTAAACCTTATTCTCAGCTGGCTGTTACTTGATGCAAACTTTGTGCCAAATAATTCCTCTGAAAACATCGATAGGTACTTTTAGATGTTCTTTTTATTTTTTGAAACTATTTTTTCCCATGGAAATAATATAGGTTCACTGCAGAAAAGCCTGAAATTATAGATATGCAAAAAGGGAACTATAAAAATCACTCTTAGTCTTCTTTCTCCTCAGAGATAACTTACATTTTGTTGTGTTGTGGATTATTTTAGGATTATCTCGCTCTGTCTCTGTCCACACACACAAAACCCCAGTAAATGACAGATGCCATTTTAACCATCTCCTGTTCACCAATATGTAACACACATCTCCCCAAGTCTTAGGGCCACGCGGTGCTCCCTTATATGGACATGTCCCTGTTACCACAGTCAATCGCTGGGCCTTTCATTTGTGGCTCTTTCATCTGATGGATCTTTAGACACTTAAAAATTTGTTCACTATTGAAAACAACATAGCAGCTGTCTCTTCAAGTGTGAGTTTCCTAGACGCTTGGTGGTGTGGGCACAGGGCCTGGTGCACAGCCTTTGGTTTCTCTAATGTCACTCCATGGTGAGGATGTGAGGAAGTAGGCAGCAAGGTCACTGCTGTTCAGGTCAGAGAGACCTGGGTGGAGAAGACTGTTCAGGTCAGAGAAGACCTGAGTGCAATGACTGGAGTGAGGAGGCTGAGATCAAATTGTGGTTCTGTCGCTGATTATCTGGGACTTGGAGAAAATCAAGGTCTGCTGGAGTCTGCATTTCCTCAGACGTGAAGGGGGTGAAGCATGCTTGGGAAAGCTACATCTCAGCGTGTATGTGAAGATGTTTGCCCATGGTGTGTGCTTAATGAATGTTTTTTCCACTGTTCCCTTTTCCTTATTCCCTCCATCTCTGTCATGGACACACAGTGTCCCAGCAGGATGAGGGTGATAACACCACCAAGTAAGGATTCAGGGGAGGGAGTGGTCTTTGTGTGTGTTTGTGTGCATGCGTGCCGGGTCCTTCTCTAGGAAGCTGACAGGTCCTCAGTGAGTGTGTATTGAGTTGACTTTAGTGCCCAGGCATGGTGGGGTGTGACGATTTATGTGGTAATAATAATAATAATGGCAGAATTTGTTGATTTATATTATAGCCTGGGGTGTTCTATGGTTTTCATCTATATTCATTCTTTAACTCACAAAAGTGCCATGAGCTAGTTGCTATGGTCATGTCCATCCTATAGATAAGGAAACTAGGAAGAAGAGGGATTAACTTTCCTGAGGTCACACAGTGAATGAGTGGCAGAGCCAGGATTTGCTCCCAGTCAGCAATCTCTCTCTCCTCACCTCCAACCTCCCGCCAGCCCATCTCTCCTTTCCCTCCCCCTAGTCACCCATCTCTTCCCAGAACCTGCCTACCTTCCATATTCCTTTACTTAGGCTACCTCTCTCATCATATGGTCAGTCTATCAGTTGGTCGATCTATTCCTTCAAGCTGGACTGTGTGCCTTCCGAGGTGAAGGACCAGTCATGTTCAAATTGCATCTAGTTGGTCTAGTTCCAGTCTCGTGGTTGCTCCCATAATGTAGAGGAATGTGGGATGTATGTACCAGCACAGAATAGACCAGTTTGGCCAAGGCAGTGCATTTGGGTGGGGAGATTGGAATGCATAAGGTCAGACAAGGACTGCAGGAAACACCAGGCTGAGTTGCTGAGAGATTGGCCTACATAATCAATGGTGAATCATGACAATTTTGGAGACATCTCCGGAAAGGCTAATCTGTAGGATTAGCTGTTCAGGGGAGAAAGTCTGAAGTCTGATGGCCGAGAGGAGCCTTTTCCAAGTACCGTGGAGAAGACACAAAGTCTGAATGGTGGTAACAGCAGGAATGAGGTGGATGGGCAAATAAGAGAGTTTATGAAAGAAAAATCCATCGAACCTGGCAGAGGGTGGAAGCATGGGGTATAAGAGAGAGGGAGGTGGCCATGATGACTTGAGGTCTTGATACTGAGTAGTGGAGACATGAAGGGGTTAAACAAGAATATTCTAGTGCTGGAGGTAGTTTTGGGAGTGATGAAACTTTGACAATTGAGTTTGTGGAAATGGCGGGACAGCCAGGCAGAGAAGTCTAACAGATGCTGATGGACATTTGCTTCTCCAAAGTTATGAGGTGTTTATAGCGATGTCGCAGGTGGTGGGTGTCTGCCTCAGGTAAGGGTCAGTGAAATGCACTAGGTAGGCTGGGCTCACACATGACACCTGCTTTGCATCTGAGCTGCGTTTCTATGAAACAGTCATCCAGGGACCCACACAGGGCCAGGTGTCTGGGGCCGCCACACCTTGGTCATGGTTCTGAATTTTTGCTTTTCTCTGTTTATCTTCCCCAGAAATGTTGACAATTATATTTATTATTTAAATTATTATTAATGCAAGATTAAAAATTAAATTTTACTCCATAAGCTAATTAAGGAAGTGCTAAGTTGGACTCAATACGATAGTCAAATACCCTTTTCCCACGAGGGATGATGATTGGAAGAATATGGGTTTCAAGTAAGAAGGTCAGGACTTGAATCTTTGCTCTATTGCTTCCTTGCCATGACCTTGGGCAAATCACAAAACCCTGTTGAATCTTGGTTTCTTTTCTGTCAAGTGAGGATTGTAAGATTAACCTTATAGAGTTTCCAAGAGGGTTGAATGAGAGTAAAAACAATTAGCTCACTGCTTGGTTCATAGAGGTGCTCAATAAATATTTATTTTCTTTATACCAAATCAAGGAAGGGTACTTATTTCACACTGAGGTTGGGTTCCAGTGTGATCTGTGGACAGACTGCTGAAGTTGTCAGGTACCAGGGAGGCAATTGAATGAAATCCAATGAATGATCAAAACTAGCAAATGTTTTGTTGAATATTTGTTCTTTTGAGGCACTGGACTGAGCACCTTACATGAATAAACACATCCAGTTCTCACAACAGCTGTAAGGACAAACTATTTTTATCCCTATTTTACAGACTCAGAAACTGAGGTTTGCAAGTCACACACTGACCAGGAAGGCTGAGCCCAGAATTCTGTTCCCTGACTTCTCTGCAGGGCAGGAAAGAGTCCCACATATAATGCTTCATTTTGGGGAGTCCCTGCATTTCTCAGCTGCGTATCCAGAATGAGATATTTTAAAATGAAAATTTTGTTGGTTATCTCCATTTTTCAACTGACACTCATATTCACATACATTAAATTCCAAAATCCCCTGAATGCACACCCTCGAGGAAGATCTAGGACTTTTTGATCCCTGGCATCTGATAGACCTGTCTCTGGGCCTGCTATATGTCAGTGCCAGGGCCTCAGGAATGGTTCTCAAAAATCAAGACCTCACACCTCACCCCTATTCCAGCTGCCTGCGTTTCTGTCCAGAATAATTCAATTTAAAATAAGCATTCAATAGATGACTGGATCAAGAAGATGTGGTACATATATACCATGGAATATTACTCAGCATTCAAAAAAGATAAACACATGCAATTTGCAGCAACATGGATGGCGCTGGAAGGGATCATGCTCAGCGAAATAAGCCAAAAAGAAAAAGAAAAATACCGGATGGTCTCACTCATAGCAGGAATCTAGAAAACTTAAATAAGGGACCAGGAAAATGAATAACTATAAGATAGTGAAAATCAAAATCAACAAAAAACTATGAACCAGAGACACTTTTAGGGGGGCGGGAGGGGAGGGATTGGGGTCAGAATGGGGGGGCTGCAATTGTATGGGGAATATAACAATAAAATTTATTTAAAAAAAAAATAAGCATTCAGGGTGGCTTGAAGGAAGGCAGCTGCAGATTGCCTTGCTGGGGTGAGAGAGGCATAGGTAACTCCTGGGCGTCCCAGAGGGATGACACACAGGAGACATACAGGCATCAGAGGACCTAGAGAAAAGGGTCATGAAGTGCTATAATGGCCTTAAATGTCACCTGATCAAGCCCCAGGTTAACACATGGGGAATCCAAGGCTTAGTGAGATGTGGGCTTTATCCAAGAGTGCGCAGTACATTAGCATCAGAGGCAGGCTGGACCCCAGAGCTGCAGAGGGCCGCCCATTCCCCTGGCCTCTGGGCTCCAGTGGGGGTGTGTGTGGAGAAACCCACCTGGGTGTGAGGAGCCATGGGCTTGCCCAACAGGAGCATCTTGGTGCCTAATTGTTGCAGAACCTGGACCAACTTGAAGTCTCCACTTTATTACATGAGCTCAGTAGCTACCATTTGCTCTTTTTTTTGTTTTACAATGAAAATTATATTAAAATTTTTATATAGTCTCACACACTTGGCAAAAATACTCAAAGAAACTATACCTCAGTGTTACCATTTGCTCTTGAGACACCTGTATATTTAAAATAATTGTAGGGATTAAACTGCTCCTTGAGTATACAAGTCTGAGCTGGTGGCTTTTTGAACTATCCCTGGGTTCTGTCCTAAGCTGAGTCACGTCAGGTCTTCTCTCACTTGGGGCCTCTCCCCACCTGGGGAGATCAGTGGTAGGCGTTTCTCCAGCCCCAGATGGTTCTGCATAGAGAGGGTGGAGGGTTAAGGGGAAGATGTGGGGAGCCCCAAACATCTATGAACCAGTCTAAGGGGTGAGCAGGGAGTGAGCTTCCTGCTATGGCCCCAGCAGGCATAAGGTTCCATTCAGAAGGGCTAGATGGGGAGAATTTGGTGACAGGATGATTATGGGGGTGTGGGTAGCATAAGCTGACCAAGGAGAAGGAGGGGGAAGCCTGCCTCATCCTGATCCCAAAGATCCTCATGATTCCTGGGAGTCTCCTCCCCCAAGAGGCTTAGCCCCTGCACCACAGGCTGCCTGAGTAGGGAACAGTAGGGTACAGAGTCTCATCTTCCCTCTTCTCAGCCTCCATTCTCCTGCCAGTGCTCCCTGCTGGCCATACTGCCAGAAGCAGAGGACTGGACCTGGAGCTCAGCTCCAGGCACTAGGAGGGATACAAATCCGGTGCCAGACTAGTGCAGGCCAGGGGCTTTAAAGCCAGATGGGCCTGAGTTCAGATTTGGGCTCTGCCATTTAGAGAGTTGCTTCAAGTCCCTCAGACTCAATTTCCTCAGCTATAAAATGGGGAGCTGTTGTGAGATTCAGGGTCAGAATGTGTGCCCCTCTGACAGTCTGTGTGGGGTGCCTAGGTGGCGTGGGCTGATGACAGGCGCTGCAGAGGTGGTTTGAGGTGGGTGAGCTGTGGTGACTCGAGGGAAGTGAGTTCTAAGCGTTGTCTGTAAGTGCCACAGGGCAGAGCTGGGAATGAGAGGCGGCCAGGTGCCTCCCAAGGCCCAGGCTTTGTCTCTGGGACGCTCATCCCGTAATTGCTTTCAGTCACTGCTTTCAGTCTCTCGGAAACCACTGGCTCAGATACCCACTGCGTGCTCCAAGTTGGGCTGATGAAAATGTGCCAGAGTCATTAAGTTATCAGTGGGGAAGGCGGCCGCTTCTCCCCGGCAGGAAGGATTTTGCTGTCTGCTGCAGCCGCTTTGTTCACACAAACTGCCCCTGACTCTCCCCTCCTCCTTCTTTCCTCCTGCTTTCCCTCCCCCTCCCCCTGCCATTTCTCCCCCCAAGGGGCAAGTGGGGTAGGGCTGGCGTGGGGGACATGCTGTAAATATTCTGGGGCAACACTGAAGGCATTCATAACTCCAGACAGGAGTCCTGCCTGGAGAATCCAGCTCTGGATTGGGAAGTGGGCAAACACTATTTCTGCAGCTTGACAGATGGATCCGCCCCAGGGGAAGGAGAGAGAGGCAGGCAAGCTGGACCTTCCTTATTGTCACAGCCATTCCGCTCCATGTGTGCTGTGCCAGGAACACAAAATCCAGGTGCATGCTTGCCAAGGTGAAAAGGAGGACCTTAGGTTGTGCACAGGCAGGCTCGACTGGTCCCAGGGGTGATGGCTTCAGAAGTGCCTGACGCAAAGGAGCTTGCCCTAGGGAAGGAGACTGGAATGGGAGGATGGGGGCACAGCCCTCTTTGAATGCTTCAGCAGTCTTGGGGCTCTGTCTGATTCCACACGACAGATAATTCCAGAGTGAGATTGCTGACATGATAAAAGGATAGCAGATGGTTCTAATACTTTATTTTCAGAATGTATCTTTCCCCGCCCTCTTTTTCTTGTTACACCATCACTCCAGACTTCAGAGGAGAAGCTGCAAGTTTGCCCCCCTCCCCACCTCCCCCTTTGGACTTTCCCCCTTTGCTGATCCACTTTGATGGCAGTGGTGATAATAACAGCTGACACTGGCTGGGACTGTGGGCCAGGCACTGTTTGAAATGTGTTCTCACATGACCCTCATAGCTCTGAGGTAGGTATGCTGTCGCCATCACGCTCTTTTCCAGAAAGGATGCTGAAGCACAGAGAGGGGTCTTCACAAAGCCCAAGATTGCACAAGCCAGTAGCAGAATCAGGATTTGAACCTGGACAGTTCCGATCCAGCCTCCCAATTTACTCACTACAGATCCTGCCTCTGAGGGCAGGGCAGACCCAGAAGCAGGGCCAGAGGGGCTGATGGCACTGAAGTGACCTGCTCTGGAGTGGTCTGCTCTGGCCAGAGTGCCAAGGCCACTTCATGGGGGACTTTCACTCCCAACTCATGGCTGTGGGGTCCTGTATTCACAGCAGCTGCTCTTATTTCACCAGGTTGACAGGAATAACTTGGTCCCAGATCTCCACCCCTAGCCCTCACAGGCTTCTAGGAGCTGCTACATAATTTTACAGGGCCCTGTGCCAAATGAAAATGAGGAGTTCTTTGTTCAGGAAATATTAAGGACGTCAAGATGGTGGCACCAAAGCGTTCAACCAAGCATGGGACCCTTCTGAGCATGGACCCTGTCTGAAGCCGCAGATTGCTTCCCCATGAAGCTGGCCCCTAAGTGTTCAGACTGCAGGAAGATATGATTAAACAGAGAATGGGAAATGGTGCTGATTTTCCTTCTGCTATCCAGTCAAAGCAGGATTTCCAAGCCATTTCTTTCCATCTAAATGTAGCAGTCTGATACAGATGCATTTCAACCAAAATAAATCTTAAAAATCTCCTGTCCTGAGGATGAAGTCATTTGAAGGGCTGAGACTTGGGTCATAAGCTTTTTGCTGGGGTTAAGCATTGTACTCTATTATCTCCAATCCCTCCTAACCCTGCCTTCCAAACTCCACTCTTCCTCTCTCCTTCCCTTTAGCCTATTCGATGACCCGCTGTATTGGAGAACTAGCTCCACTCAGCCTCCTTGAAGCCTCAATCCCCACCCACCCCTTTCGCCCCCCAGCCTCACTGTTTTCTCCTTACACAGCCATGCTGGAAGGAAAAGCCTATGGGCTCCATCTCCACTTCCTCATTTCTGGGAACCTCCTAGCTCCCTGAAGTCTGTCTTGTCCTCCACGAGGTTGCAGATTCCCTTCCCATTAAGTAACCCCTAATTGTCAATCTGGTGCTCTCCTCGGTCCCCATCCTGCTTGACCCTTCTTAGTTATCTGACATCATTCTGTCTCCGTATCTACTCATCTGTAAAATGGGGATGGGGGTTCCTGAGAGCAAATTTACTTGAAGCCCCAGAATGGGCCTGGCACGTGGTGTACCCTTGAGAGCTGTTGTGGTTGGGGGTGGGATTGCTGCTGTCATCTGGAATCTCTGCTCCTTCGCCTTATGTTGCTCACTCCTGTGGAAGTCTTTCCTAACAAACTTAAAAAAGAACAATCAGTTTCTCTTTCTCCACTAGACTCTTCGTATTTTGGTGTCTCCTGAGTTCTCCCCTATGTACACACCTTCCCTTTTCTCTCTCCACACTCTGCTGGCTCTTTTCTCCATATCCATGCCTTCCATCACCACCTTGCCACCTCCAAAATCCACCTCTCTTTTCCAAGCTCCAGGTGTGCAAACCAAGCCCAGGATGAACTCATTTTCTTCCTTCCTTAAATCTGGGTTTCCTCCTGCATCCTTCCGTCCAAGTCAGAAACCTGGCTGTTTTTGCTGCTTCCCTCACCTGACACTAGTGCCAGCCACGAGTCTGGCCCCTTGCTGGTCACTGGGGATACAACAGGGTGCAAACAAACACACCAGGCCTGTCACGCGGCAGCTGGTGGCAGACACACATTCTGATACACAATTAGTCCTAGGAAGGTAATAAACTGGGGTCCTAATTTTAATGGGAAAGACTTCCCTGGGGAAGGACATTTGAACTGAGATCTGCAGGATGAGGAAGCATTTATCAGCTAAATTGGGGCCGGGGGACAATCTAGGCAGAGGGAAGAGCTTGTGCAAAGACTCTGTGGTAGGGGGAAAAAAACACATTTAAGAAGTAGAGGGGATAGAAGAGGAGGGGGGAGTGTGGCTGGGAGGTGGGGGGGGGGCACGATTCCCGGCCAGGGAGGCTGTGCTAGTCTCGCTGGGCTCCTCCTCACTGCTCACGCTACCCTTCTCTTTTTTAGCTCTCTCCCATTCTGAAATCCTCATTGTTCACACATAGAAAATTAAAATACCTCCCGCCACCTTCAAATCCATCTTGTGCACCACAGTCTTAAGTGATATTTCTAAAGCATAAATCTGATTAAGTTGGCCCCCGGGATCCAGTCCTTCCCCTGGCTCCCTGTTGGCAGGATAGAGTCCTGCCCTTCTTCCTCTTTTGTTAGTCCCCTTCACCGGGGCTCTGCTGACTCGCCTGCAGTTCCCAAAAAGTGCTGGGCAGATTGTGTTTTGGTGCCTGAGTGCCCTTGCTTTCTTTGTCTGCTCATCTTCCCGAGTGTGACTCATCCCACCTCTCCAGGGAGCTGTCTCCCACCCACTCAGGCCCTGTATTGGCCTCTCCTCTTGGCCATGCACATGCTCACGCTGGTGTTATTTGTCCTGCCTCATTCCTTGCTTTCTGACATGTGTGCTACCTTGTGAGACCGCGGACGCTGGAGGGAGGGCAGGAGGAGGGAACACATCTCTCTTTCTCCTGCTGGGGCCACCAAACTGGGCGCATATTAAATGTCAATATTTTCTTGAAAACCTGGTGGTGAAGGAATGACCTGGCATAAGCAGGTGGTGACATGAAGCTCCACCTGGATGGCTGTGCATCCAGGGGCCTGGCAAAGGGTCTGGGTCCCAAGATGGCCATGTGCTGTCTGCCTTTATTTCTAATAATCGAACACAGGCCTCGGGACTGCTTCGCTCTGCCCCAGCTGCCACCTGCAGCCATCCAGATGGCCAGGTGTATGCAGGAAGTCAGTCAAGAATGGAGTTGGTCTTCCAGTATAGTGGTTCTCAAACCAGTTGTCCATCAGAATCCATCAGAATCACCGGGAGGGTTTGTTTAAATGTAAACCACAGGGCCACATGCTCGGAGTTCCTGATTGAATAGATTTGGCTTGGAGCCTGAGAATCTACATATTTAACAAGTTCCCAGGTGAAGCTGATGGTAGTCTATGGGCCACTTTTTGAGAATCTCTTTTCTGAAGAAAGGGTTTACTCTAAAAAGGGTTTACTCACTGTGGTGTTGGGGAAGGAGACACAGCAAGTTCTTTGCTTGGATTTGGTTTTGTAGGACTATTTGTATGAGGTTAATGTGAATAAATGGAACAGCTTCTATACACTTACCACCTCCTCCTCCAGCTCCTGGTTTTCCCCACAAAGTGTTTCTGTGTTCATTCATCAGCTCTTCCATGAGTATGTTTTGAAGGTGTGCTCTGTCACGGCAGCATATAAGTTGATGTCGAGATGAAATCTATGTAAAACTGTCCTTTGGAGAGATCTCCAGCACAGATGTCCCTACAATCCAAGGAACTCAAAGATGGGTAGTGAGTTCCCCTTCAGTGGAATTGTCCCAGGACAGGGTTCCAGAGTAATAGTGGGAATTAAGCAATTTGTTAGATAGACCAAATGATTGTAAAGATCCTGAATATTCTGTGATTAAGGAAGACAATAAAATGGCACAAATGGAGTTTTATGTAGCATATAGTGGGAGAGCTGAGGCCTCCTCCTGGAAATACGGATATTATCATCTTATTTTTAATAAACATTTATTCCTCACCAATGGTATGTTTGGTGACAAGATGAATTTATATCCAGTGACCCCATAATTTGCTGTTTATTGAGCTCAGGTCATTTTAAAAGGCTAAATAGAAAAAGCTGCAGGCTGGCCCAGAATGCATGCTGCAGGGCCTCTGAGTCAAATGGGAATTGAGATATATAATGCCATTTTTTTTTTTTGCAATATTTACACACACATGTGCCTGAGAAAAAGTGAGAGAGAGACTAGCCAATTGTAGGACTTGAATTTATAGTTAGTCTCTAGATTGAATTTTAGACTTTCACCTTATAAGAAAGTCTAGCCAATTGGCAGGTCCCATAATCTGAGGTTGGGGTCAAAGTTCTCTTGCAGAAGGCTCTGGGACTTATGAGGTAGCAGGGCAAGTTGAAACCCCTTGCCCCTCACTACCACTTATTGAGCATCTATTATGTGCTGGGTACTGAGTGAGATACTTTACAAATGTTATTTATAATTCTTCAAAGTAAGTAGTAATCTCATGATTTTCAGATAAAAGGTACAGAGAGAATATTTGTCTTGTCTACTTATATCCAGCAAAAGTCCTCAATTTATGTTTGGAAGTTAATATAACCATAAAATTGAAATGTGATGAAAGTCCAAAAATTATAGACCCATCTCAAGTCTGAATATAGATGCAAAATGCAATATTAGCAAGTAGAATATAGCAGGGCATCAAATGGGCAATACTCTGACCAAAGGGAGCACATTCTAGGGAGGAGGCAGGGTCCAGCCACAGGAATCATTAGGAAATCACCATAATTCACTGTATCAGCAAACTAAGGAGCCATATATCAGCAGATGCTGATAGGGTGGCCAATAAAATCTCCTATAATAAAACTCTAAAAGGAATAAAAGAAACAACTTAAATTTGATGAAGATTAAAAATTAGCCATGGATATCATTCTAAAAAAAGTGAAACACTGAATCCTATTTCATTAAAAGAGGAAATGCTTGTTTTTGCTATTTTTAGATATTGCCTTGGGGACTCTTATATACAGGTTAAGAAGATAAAACAGTTGGTATAAAGATGAGAAGAAAGAAATGAGGTGATCTAGTTTTGCCAATAGCTGCATAGTAGGTCCTTTGTGCTGGTTTGACTTCCTGAGGTTTTGGTTACCCATGGACAACTGTGGTCTG
This sequence comes from Talpa europaea, assembly GCF_964194135.1. Lineage (NCBI taxonomy): Eukaryota > Metazoa > Chordata > Mammalia > Eulipotyphla > Talpidae > Talpa > Talpa europaea. Next base: position 98,723,696 of record NC_140075.1, on the reverse strand, counting down.
AAGACATCATGTAAAATAATATATTTTGAGAGAGAGAGAGAACAAACCATACCCACAGGCCATTTATTATAGTATATTGTAATTCTCTATCTTATTATTAGTTGTTGTTAATTACTGTGCCTAACTTACAAATTAAACTTTACCATACATCTATATGTATAGGGAGAAATATAGTACATGTAGGGTTCAGTGCTATGCTCAGTTGCAGACTGGGGTCCACTGGGGGTGTTGGAACACATCTCCTGTGAATAAAGGGAAACTACCATAATACCTAAAAACACCTAAAAGCATCTAGTAAGGAAAGAAACCTGACTAGAAATAATAAAGAAATTGGGTAAGATGGTTGAAGGGCTCTTTTCTATACTTGTTGGGGTCACGCAGCCAGTCAGTTTTGGCACCAGGACATGGGATTTGAACTCAGGTGTGATGGTGAAGTCTGTGTTCCTTCCATCTTGTGGCACATTTATGCTCACGGCTATAACCCAGTCACGTGGAGGGAGAGTCTCCTAAAGCCTGTGGCCTCGGGGGTGCTGGCACATCAGTGGGGTTTGGTGTGCCAGGGAGAGGTGGCCACAGAATGGGAAGGTTAGCACAGGAATTTTACTGGAAGACCTGCTAGTGCTTTGTGTGTATGTGGAGGGGGCAGGTGGGGAGTGAAGTAGGGGGATGGTCTGGTCTTAAGCCATTTAGTCAGATTTCTCGTGTTCTGAGCAGCCAGCTATTGGAACTTCCTCCTTCCTTCTTCTTGGCTCCAGGATATTTCTGTTGCTTGTCTCACACTGTCCATTTGAGAGATTTGATGAGATTCTGCATGTCAGAGGCTGCCTGGGGACCATGGGTATAAGCTCTTGGTTTCCACATCTTCCAAAAATGACTCAACTTCAGGGGTTCATGGTAGAAGTGGATTTTTTTGACACAAAAATCCCTGGGTGATATGTCAAAAATACCATGCGTAGGAAGATTTCTTCCTTCAAACAGAGTCAATCACAGGGTGGAGAAAGGAGCCCTGCATGGGAATCCGGGAGACTGGGTCTGCCACAACTAGCTGTGTGACCCCAGGCAACTCACTTAGTCTTGCTGGGCTCACTTGCTTCATCTGCGCCATGGTGTACTGGACTAGATAAGACTCCCAGGCCCCTTTGACTTCAAAGGTATAATAATCATCAGCCCTTGTCTTGTCTCCAACACTGTTCAGCGTGCTTTGCACAGAGGTTAAACCATCAGAACTATCTCATGAGGTAAGTACTGTTCCCATTTTCCCTCTGAAGAAACCGAGGAGCAGGGAGTATGTGACTTGCCCAGGGTCTCACAGCTAGAAAACGATGAAGCTTTAATGCAACGCAACTTTCACTTTTGCTTTTATGCTTTTTCTTTCCTTGGACCCATGTTGTGATAATGGTGTTGGTTCTGTCTGGGGGCAAAGGGTATTGGGGGTAGGAAACACTTTGTAAGGGAAACGCAGTTCTGGGGTGGATGGATGGGCGTGCCCGCCCGGGAGAATGGCCGCAGTGGCTGCGAGGTTGCTGACATTTCGGTTCCCTTTCCTTTCTTCTTTTCCTCTCTAGTCTGCGGCAAGCGCTACAAGAACCGTCCAGGACTCAGCTACCACTACGCTCACACTCACCTGGCCAGCGAGGAGGGGGATGAAGCCCAAGACCAGGAGACCCGGTCCCCACCCAACCACAGAAACGAGAACCATAGACGTGAGTTGCCAGTTGTTGGATGGGACAGGGAGGACGTGGGTGGGCAGGGATGTGGAGCAGCCATTTCCCCACCTCTGGCATCTCCTGGTGGCACCTGTTGTTTGGCTTCAATTCCTGTGGAGAGTTGGCTCTTTCCTCCCCCCACCCCAGCTGCCTCTGTGGTTCAGCCAAGCCCCGGGCTGGGCGGGGTGGGGCACACAGTTCTGCTCCAGAGAAAGGAAGGTAAGGGTTAAGGCAGCAGGGAAACATCTTTCCCTGAGCACTGTCAGATAACAGACCTGCTACCCTTCCCCCCAGCTCCAGAGATCCATTCACAGCTCCTAATTGGAATTGGGCATAGCCCTTAGGGCTGTCAATGCAGAAACAAGCCAGTGTCTTCTTGGTCACCAAGAGATGTGGAATATTCTTGACCTATTCTGTAGGCTCGGTTGTAGGGGTTGCGATTTTGGTGTAGGACTCTCCTGCCTTAGAAATACTGCCTTGGAGCCTCCTGGCCCTTCACTTGAGCCCTCAACTGGCAAACATGTCCAGGGGGATCCTTGGTGGTTTGCTGGGATCTGAAGACTCAAACTCATCCTAAAGATTTGCTTACACATTTATCCTTTCTTTCCTTCCTCAACTTCCACTTGTGAATGAGGGACACAGGAAGGACAGCATTCACCACTTGACTTCCTTCTACAATATTAAATGGGATGGGAAAATGGCATCATCAGGGCTTGCTTCAAGATGGGGACCATTCTGAGATCATTCGCTGAGGAAGAATTGTGGTCATGCCATTTGTTTTTGAGGTGACTAGTGCATTCAGACAGTCAGCTCAGCCAACTGGTGTCCATTGGCTACCTTCACTAAATATTTGAAATAACACCCTTTGGCCAAGACCTTTCTTTGCATTCATGTGTGTTTCCCGCAGCCCCACACACTTGCTAACCATTGTTGTCTTGGTCTTTTTAATACGGGGGCCATTTCTCACTGGTTCATCACTTTAAAGAGCCTGTCTCCAAATATAGTCACTGTTATTGGGAGTTAGTACTTCAACATAGGAATTCTGGGGAGACAGTTTGGCCCATACTACCTGCTTTAAATCTTACTTTCAGGATTCAAGCCTTTTGTGTGACACCCTTGACTTCTTACCTACTATTGTCATCTGGACCAAACCTGAGAAGCAGGGTGGGAGGGTCTGACAGAACTTGGCTCACCTCCCCTTGCCAGCATGAGTAGCTACAATGCTGAGGTCTCTGTCTGCTCTCTGGGGACAGCTTTCCTTGGTCCAGTCACCCATGTCCTTCAGAAAGGAAAATATATTGACCTGTACTGAGCGGCTGATATTTGCATTTCCCCATCTCGCCTCTTATCCCTTCTGTGATCTAAGTGGCCAAGGCATAGCTATTATCTCCTACCACGAGGAGGCTGAGAATGGTCTCCTTTGATTTAGGTTGCTATCTGGAAAGTATTATTAGCGATGATTACTCTCTCTAAAGTATTTATTAGCTGGTATTATTTTCCATCCCTCCAGTGCTGGCTTATCTCCTTTACGTCTCTTCACAAATGTCAGGCCATCCTATTCCTGGTATAGGCACTTCACTCATGCTATGGGGTTTGGAATGCTTCTCTTTTGTCACTGTCTCTTTTTTGTGTGCACGGTAACAAGAGCGGAGAAAGCTTCCTCATGGTCCCCAGGTATTAGGTTGTTGGAAAAGTCATGACATATTTTTTCCTATATTTCTAAAGCAAAAGTGGATCACAGCTTTTCTGACAACCCGACATATTGCAGACCCTCACTGCAACAGGGCAGTCTTTTCCTCAGATATTCCTGTGGTCCCCTCTCGGTGGGCTGTGGACTACCAAGATGGGCACTGCCATATTTTTCTGTTCACTGGTATCTTCTCTCACACCCATGGGTTGGTATCTTCTGCCTCCTCACCTGGAGGCCAGATGGTCTTGCTTAGGAAGGAATCTGTGTTTCCTTCTCCTAAATGGAGACATGTCCTTAAAAAATCTCATCCAGCTACCTGTTCTCCTCCCTGTGTTCACCAGTGAGCATACTTGCTCCCACACCCCCCTTTGCCCTCTTCTCACCCTGCTGATGAGAAATCAGAGTCTTCAGAAAGGAATCATGTGACCACTCAAGGCTTTCAAATCACCAAGATGAGACTGGCTGTCCCTGGGCTTCTCTGAGGCTTCCTCACCTGAGGAAGATTCCAGAACCCTCACAAACACATTTTTAATGATATCTCATAGCTCCCTCTCTGAGAATTCTATGAGTAACCCCAATTTTCTAGTGGGGAGGGCGTGCAGAAAGACCCTTAGTATTCACAGAAGCCACCCTTTCTCTCCTCCCAATTTTTCTAGACAAATGCAAGAGACAGCTGCTCTTCCCAGGCTCTCTGCACCACACACACTACCAATTTGTTTGCTGCTCCGAATGTGTGCTCCTTTTCCTCCCACATTCCCCTGGCGAGCAGCCCCCTAACCATTTCTCGTGAGTGCTAATTGCCAGCATCATTAATACCTAGTCATTAGCTGCTCCCACTGTTTGGGGTGGGGTGGGCTCCCATCCATCCTGCCCCTAAATGCCACCAGGGCTGTGTGGTGAACTGAAGTGACAGCTCTGCAGCCTCCTGAGGTCTCAGCTTCGTGATCCTCCTTGGGTATGTCTTTTGGAGGTGAGCTTAACTCTGGAGGCTAATCTGTAGCTCACCATCCCTCCCCCCTCCCCCAAAAAGATCTGGACTTTTTTGAAATGCTGACTTTTCCCTTTTTGGCAGAGCTACAGGGGGCCCCAAGCTGCCTGTGAGCACAGGCCTAAGGGAAAACAGTCCTACAGACTCAGGAGTTTTCAGGCCCAGGCGCTGGGTTCACACCACCTGGGGTAGTAGAGACCTTTTGACTTTGGTTCTCCTGCTGTCCCTTGCAGCCTCCCCTCCAACTGTGTCTCCAGCAAAGCCCGTGGCTCATCCCTGTGTATGCTGCTGCTGAAGGGCAGAGTGGAGCCCTGGAGCCCATGTTGATCTCCCTGCCCCCAGCCCGAGCCCCAAGCTGCCCTGAGCTGCCAGCTCAGCACTTGACCACCTTCCTCCCGTCCTCCTGCCCCTCCCAGCTGACGGTCTCATGCCTTTGTTCTTTACCCAGTTTCTCATTTTCTCCTGAGGTATATTTCTTGTCCTCTAGTAGGTTTGCCTTCTTCCCTTGTGCCCTTGCCATTCTGCCTCAACTACAGCAGCCAGAGATGCTTGGAACAAAGTCTCCCCCTTGGGAGATAGTACTTTTCTGATGGGGTCTTCCTCATCCAAGCTGCACCCTTTCCCTCCCTGTGTGAGGCTGGATTCTTCTTTCTTCCGTGGCCTTACTACCTTCTGTTCATACAAATGAAATGAAATCTGTGTGTGTGTGTGTGTGTGTGTGTGTGTGTGTGTGACACACAAATCTGTGAATACAAGGAAAGAGGGCTTGGGCAGTCAGGACTTGAGAGGTCCATTCTGTTGTAACCCCTAAAATGCCACTTTGGTAAATAGTCTAGAGGGACCAGGGGAACAGAAAGCGCTTGATTAGAATTCAAAAGTCCTTTGACACAGGTTCACAATGTCAAGACTTTTCTTGAATTTCTTTTTTCCTTCTCTGCACAATGGAAACCTATTATAGATGTTCTCAAGGTACTTTTTTGGGGTGGGGTAAGTGGGTTGGTGTAGGCCTTTATGAGATCCTGGACCGGAATGGAAAAGCTATATAAATAAATTTAGTCCCGCCTGTCCATCTGTCCATCTGTCCATCCATCCACCCCTCCACTGAGTGAGCATTTACTGAATGCTGTCTTGGCCCTTGTCTTTGAGGAGCGTACAGTCTAAAGTGGGAGTGTCTAATAAGGGCAGATACAAAAAGTTGAAGGAGCAAAAGACCCAAGGATGCAGCACACTTTTTAGGATGGTGGTGTTCAAAGGGTGGCTTCTGTGTCCCCCGGGAGCTTCTTGGAAAGGCAGAGAACCTGAAACAGAAGTTCTGGGGGTGGGGATCAGCAGTCTATGTTTTAAACTGACGTTTAGGATATTCTGATGCACAAGAAAGCCTAAGAACATTGCATGAGGGGATTTGCAAGGGCTTTACTGAGGAGGTGATGTTCAAGTTAGAATGAGGAAAGATTTCTGGGGTGGGTAAGGGCTCCTACCCAGAGGGAACTATATGTACAAAGTCAGAGAAGTCTGAAAAAGCTTGGTGCATCCAGCCAGTGATTATAGTTGGGACTGAGCACAGTATAGGATTTTGGGGATGTAGAAGAAGGTGGAGATGTAGTCAGGGGCCACAGTTGGATGTGTCTTCTACGCTGGACCATGTATTTGTCATCCTGTAGGAAATTGAGAGCCACAGTAACAATTACTAGAATAACAGATGATTTATAAATAAATTTTTCTGGCACATTATTAGTTGTGATATGGTCTATCTCTTTTATCTAATAGCAGAAATAAGTATAAAATGCTCTATAGCATACTTGGAGCTCCTAGGAGGGAAATGTTTTTTTAAAATATGGGTCTATAAAATTACTTCAAGCCTATTTCTCTGGTCCCCGGGATGGAAGTGGGGTTGCCTGAGGGGCCCGGATGTCTCGGTCCTCTGTTTTGGGTGCTGTGTCTGGCACACAGGCTGTCAGCATCTGTGCAGGAAGAAAGGGCCCCGGCTTGTGTGCCTCGGGAGGGCATCTTGTGCTCTGTGGGACTGAAAGAGGAGGGCTGAGTTGATTAAGGGTAATGTTGGCTGATTAGATAATCTGAAAATTAGTCTGATAATGTGCAAATTGTCTAAAAGAAGTGCATGATGTCATTGTTTCACTGATGGGAAAGATCTAACAGATGTTATTAGTCTTCTGACATCTCTGTCCTCTAACATATGGCCCAGGGGCAATGAATGCAGCTTTAAGAGATAGAGAGAATTACCTTTGATGCAGCTTAAGAATTTTGGATCACTCTGAAAGGTGCCTGAAATGCCAGAAAGCCAACACAACCAGCCACGTGCCCAACCTCAATGCAGGAAATTAGGCTTTGTTACAGGGGAGAGGGCAAGATTCAGATATAGGTTCTGACTGGAAAAGTGAGCTGCTTCTTGCTTTCTGCAGAGGGAATTTAGAAACTAGGAACAAGTGTTCTTTAGATGAATTATTTTTTAGCTAATCAGTATATAGATGACAAAGCCAAGAAGAACCTGGAAAGTTGCTCTGACCTTGGAGGGTGAGTTGGAGTTAATTTGCCAGATCTCTGGATCATCCTCACTCTTGTCCTGTGGCTGAGGGCAGGGCTGTGGAATCGGGAAGGCCAGGGTGTGATCAGAGCCCTGGCACTCTGCCATCTTCCATCTGTGTAAAGGTGGTCAGTTACCTACACTGCCCTGCCCCTTTGTTGCCTCATCTGTAAAATGGAGAGACTAATCCTATTGATCTCATGGCATTGCCAAGGGTCTTCACTGGCATGAAGATGAGATGACATAGGTGTTTGGTATCACGCGTGCACATCATGAGTGCTAATATCCCATCTCTGTCCCGTTTGGACCATCAGAGCCTGTCTGTGACCACAGGTGGCTGATCTGAGTCAGAGCCCATTTGCACTTACATGATACTGGACAGCTGATGTCTGTGGGGTCTCAGGCATAACTATTGCAGCCTGAGCTGGCCCTGGCACGTGCCTTGCTGAATCTTAGATATGGATTTCTTCTTCATAGGCTAAACATGGGCATTTATTGAGTATTCACTGTGCACAGGGCACTCATGGAGCTAAGTGTAGTTGGGTTTCGGAACAGACATAATGAGGTCTCAGCTCTATAAGAACTTCCTTTTTGATTGAGAAGTAAGATGGGTGCATGAAACCCAGCGATGTCAAGTGTGGTGTCTCTATTTACGATCCCATTTCCCTGGAATCACACATCCACCTGCCTCTTGCTTTTCTGTGGGCCTGTCTTATTTTCTCATTTTTGGCCTAATTACCTAGAGTGTTCAGGATGGAAGACTTCCAGGTACTGAGCCATGCTGATGACAACAGTGATACTTGCTGACATTCCCTGGATGTGTCAGATACTGTGCTAAGCGGCCACATTGATCTCATTCATTCCTCACAGTAACCCAATGAGGTAGGTGCTGTATCCCGCGGAGGACACCAAGCACACTAAGGCCGAGGGATGTGGCCAGGGACATGGAGCGTGAATGTGAATTCTCCAATCATCTGTCCCTTCTTGGGAAAGCTTAGTTATTTAGACCTTTGACCTCCCCCCCACCCCGTGTTATCAGAAATAAAGTTATTTTTCATCAGGAGATGGAAGAGGGCAAGAAATGAAACACCTCTTATCAGGCACTGTACACGCATCAGCTCATGTGATGCTCACAAGAGGCACATGCCATTATGTTATCATTTTACAGAAGAGGAAACTGAGGCCAAGCAAGGTTGAGTCCCATGTCACATGGTCAGCAAGGTGGCAGCTGAGATGTGAAAATGCTTGAGTTGGACGCCATTCAGTTGTTTCAGGGTATTGGAACCCCAAATGAGGGAGCCTTGTCTTAGCCTAGGATCTTTGTCAAGATCCTACTGCTGTCGCTTAATTTTTATCTATAAGTCAGTTGTCAAATGCATTATATTGAATAGTGATTTTTTAAAAGTAATGAATGTGTTAATGGGCACCATCTTAGCACAGGCTGCCACAACAAAATAGCATAGAACTGGGTGCTTAAACAATAAGAGTTTATTTCTGGAAGTCTCAGATAAAGGTGTCAGCAGGGTGTCTGGTGAGAACTCTCCTGGGTTGGAGGTGACCTTTCCTTGATGTATGTGGGTGGAGAGAGAGAAGAAAACTTTATGGGGGCGGGGGCCTCTTCTTCTAAGGACTCCAATCCCACCACGAGGGCCTTATCCTCATGACCTCATCTAAATTTAGTTAACTACTAAAGTCCCATCTCTAAATACTGTTACTTTGGGGGTTAGGGCTTCAATATAGGAGTCTGGGGGGAACCATAATTCAGTCCGTAGTCTTCAAAACTAACATTAGCTTTTAGTGATGTCATGTGGACCCTGCTCCCCAATATAAATTCTGCTTGAGTTTAATTTATAAATGAGTTTTACCATAAAAAACCCACACAATAATGCCTTCAATAATTTTCCTATATCTTTCTCTTTTAGTCTGTAACTAATTGTCTTTTTTAGTTCTTCTGACTCTTCTGATCTCTTCCTTCTTTAAAAAAGTGCTTGTGCCAGAAAAATTATAGGATTCATCCTTGGCTCTTTGTTTTCTTTCACCACCCATATTAGCTCCCCTTCAAAAAACATACCCCAAATCTGTCTCCATCCTCCTACCCTCTGCTGGCTCCCGCTTGGGTCATCACAACTTCTTTATTGGCCTCCCAGACTCTTTCAGGGCCCTCGTCACTGAGCTGGGCTGCCCCTGGCTCTGTGGTCTCGTGACTGTCTCCTGATACTCAGGTCTGATGCTGGAGGTTCATCCTTCTCTTTTCCTGAACACTGTTTTTCAGTCTGGATGATTAAAAAAAAACCCACTAATCCATTGTGGATGCTTGGGGTTGTCATACGTGAGTCCGGTGGAGGTGGGGGTGAGGAGGGATAAGGTTGCTTAAGAGAGTTAAGGGGCTTGATTAATTCTAACACACAATAATAATATCTTGGCATCATAAATGGGTGAAGCTTATCTGGCTCTAAAGCACAGAGATGTCCTGTAATTCTCGAAGGGGAATGACACCACTTCATTCCAAGCCCTATTGACTCTATAGTTACTCTCAAATTAAATGTTACCCCTTCCACTGACTCATTTGGTGGCAATAAGTTGCTACACCAGGGCATGAACTGACCCACATGACCTTCCACTGGAAAATGGAAATATTTCCTGTGCTTTTCCTAATCAGCGCCAAGAAAAGTAATCAGCTTTGCTTCATCTTTTTCTCCATTTTCTGAAACATCAGTGACAGAGCTGGGGTGGCCGGCCTAAGGCAGGAGCACAGAGGTCACTGCTGATGGGTCACATGACCACCTAGCTGCAGAGCTGGGGTCCAAACTCCCGGCAAATTGCCATTCTTAACCAAATACAGCCATTGAGATTCCTTATGTGCACAGATGTGTTTTTGTTTTTTACGGCACACGTGGTTTTTTGGAGTCAGTATTTGCAAAGTGTGTATGTAACTGTGTGAGTTGTAGATTCTGTAAAGATGGTGAAGAAGGAAGGAACCGGAAAGGTGGATGACTGACACTACATTTAAACACTTTTATGGAGATCCTGTAGCTGCCCAAACACACAGTAGGATGGGGCTCATGTTCTCATTGGCTGCTGCAGGACTCCATGCAAGAGACCAAGCATGGAGTCCAGGGGACTCTGGGACCAACCCAGAGTCTGGGGGTGCTGAATTCCTCCCATTCTGGTTTTCCAAGAAATGTCTAAGGGGGTGGATTCCTGTGGGAGGGGAGGCCCAAAGGCTATCTCCATCACAGCCCTATTCTCTCTAAGGACCCCCCCGTACCCCAGGACTCCTACTCCCCACTCTTCCTCGCTCCTCTTATGAACAGAACTGCTGCTGCTGGTGCCTTAGAATGCCACTCAGTACTTGAGGGACTCATCACATCTCCTGAACTCCTAATCCTTGACTTTCCTTTGCTCAACCTTTTTTTTTTTTTTTTTACCCCTGAAAAAGCCTCTCTGAAGATTTGCCCATCCTTTCATTAAGTATTTATCGTCAGTGCTGTGCCAGTCCCTGTGCCAGGTGCTGGGCATTCGGAGATGAAAGACATGCTCCTGCCCTCAGGGAGCTCATGGCTAATCTGTAAAGAGACGCGGGCACAAATATGAAGCAATGATGAAAGACGGAGTTTCTCTGGGTTTGGGACACTTTCCTGGCTGGCTCTTTCACCCTATTACAAATCCTCAGTACACCTGAAAGAAAACTGAATACATCATCTAGCATAGTCTCTTGCCTCTAGATAGGGACCCATTCGAACAGCTCACAGCCAGGGAAACCTGGCCAGACCATGCCTGTCCCTGTTTAATCACCTCCCTTTCCAGCTCTCTAGTGGCCTGTGCTGCCATCTTAGCTCATTGTGCCTCATGTTGTCCTTGGCAATATGGAGTGTGGCGATTTAGCTCCATCCATAAACTTGAAGATGTATTAAGTCAGCTCTTGGCCTTTCTTCCTCAGGTAGATTAATCTCAGGCATCAGCAGCATCGCCTCTCCTTAATCCTTCCCATGCGTTCACATTGTCCTCAATGCAGGTGGCAAAATGGCCCACAAACAAGAGTGAGTTCTTTGCCTTTGAGGGCTCTAATGGCCTAAAGGCCACTGGTGAGTGGACCCCCTGTCCCTTTCTTCACCAGGTTCCCCCCACCCCCTGCCTTTCCACATTCAGGTAGGAAGGCATCATTTGTCTTCCTCCGGGGGCCCCAGGGCAGGACCTGAGCTGTAATTAGGTAGCCCAGAAGAACCAGTCTGAATGGAATCCCAATGTTTTTATTCCTTGGATCTGTGGGATTTATTTTTTCATCAGTTCTAAGGAAGCAATGAAAAAAAGGTGCCAGGTCTTGGGGATAATTTATATGAGTAAACACGTAAGGAGTAGGGTGAGCAAGAGCATGAGAATTAAGGCCATTTATCCAGGCTTTGAGGCTCTGTTTGCCCTCTGGTCCAGCCTTCCCCACAGTCTTCATCTCGCCACTTTAACCCTCTCCTGTCCTGCTCCACATCGGCTGCCACAGAGCTCTCCACAGCTGCCTTCTCTGCCCCAGCCTTCCGCCTGCCTCTCCCTGCCCCTCCCATGTCCCTCATTAAGGACTGGGTGGAAGGGAGCAGGATGTGGCCGTGGCCTCCAGCTGAGGCCTGCTTGCTGATTCTGAAGGGAAAGCACGTTGACTGACACCCTCGCTCCTCACCCTCCCAGTCTCTGAAGCTTCCTGCGCTGGCCTGGCTGGTCCAGCGTGTCCTGTGTGGCCAGCCTGGGGCAGCTGCCTTTCTGCTTTCCCTCTCCCCTTTTCTTTACTCTGTCCTCCAAAGATGCGCTCTGCACAGCCAAGTGGCACTGGGCTAGGATGCTTTACACTTGAGAGATGAAGTAATAACAGGTGGCAAGACCAGAGGCTGTCGGAGCCCAGGATTCCGGTTGCCATGGAAACATGTCAGACCTGTGGAGGGCCAGGAACTGTCAGCCATGGAGGGTGGTGGGGGAGACTGGCGAGAGGGGCAAGGAGAGGCACAGCTCCTCCTGGAGGGCTCTCCTCATTGTCCCCAGATTCCCCAAGGACTGTGCACCCCAACTAGCAGGCTCTGAAGAACACCCGGGGGCTGAGCCTGGGGCTGGTTATGGGCACGGAGTGTGGCCTTGTTTGTCTGCACCAGGCCCTGGCAGGCAGGCTGAGAGACTGCTCAGGATGTGAAGTCACACGCTTGTGTATGTGCCATGGAGGAGCCTCAACTTCTGGCTTGCTTCCCACTTCACTAGGACACTCGGGAGGCAGCTCTGCTCTCGGAAGAGCCTGATGAGGGCTGTTGCCGCTTGCTGTGGCCAGACTGTCCCTGCCACTTGTCCTTTCTAAAGAGTGGCAGGCCTCCCGCCGCAGACATCAGATAGATGGGGGAATAGGCGGCCCTGCATGGGTGGTAGTTTCACAGATTTAGGGCCTTGTTTGCCTTAGACACATGGCCTGATTGAAGTGAAAAACCCTATGAAGTATACTAATACCGCTCTAGAATGATGCTCACCATTTACTGAGTGTGGCAGTGGACTATTTGGGGTTTGGTTTTTACTCTTGAGTTTGATTTACTGGAACCCTTCCTCCCTTCCTTTTGCATTTCCTCATGAACCTTTATCCTGATTTCCATTCTCCCCCCACCTCCCTTTGCGATTTGTAGAGCTATCTCCCTCAGGTACATTCCTAAACTCTTAAGTCTCCTTTATTTTCTCAGCAGCTTCCTTGTAGCTCTTATATGATCTCAGTCCATGAACATTAATCAACAGAAAACCAAATCCATCATTGCAGATGCTGCCATCGAGATACCACTCTGGTCTCTGCCCTCCCCGTCATCTTATTCTATAAAGCAGGACTCAATTTCCCATAAGCAGAAGCAGAATCTCTATTTAAATCCCACTTGCGAGGTCTGGGAGAGCTTCCTATTTATAGTAAAATCCTTTTTATAATGATCTCATATACTATACCAGGAAATTGCTCACGGCTGGGTCAGGCCATAGGCCAATATAGCCATGGTGTGAGCTTTACTTTAAAAAAAAGTTCTTCATGAGCCTCTGGAATTCTCTGGAGATGTGTTTTCACAGAGTATATGCCAATAAACAGGATCACCTGGGATGGATTACTGTAGTAGGGCATTACATTTAAGTTCAAAGGGAATTTCTGGTTTTTATTAGGACAGTCTCAATAATTTTAATCACTTTGGGCTTCATAAATATCATATTGGGTGAATTAAGATGCCTCTAAAGAGATTTATGAAATATTTTATATGCAAAGGATGTCCCAAAAGTGTTTGCCTGTGGACTTCCCAGGAGGCAGAGGAGTGTGGTTAGAGGCAGAGCCTATCTTGGGACATAGACACCTGAGGTGCTTCACAAGCCAGCGTCTTAATCTCGTTGGACTTCAGTTACCTCATCTGTCAATTAATCCCTACTTTACTCAGTTTTTGTGATAATCAATGAAATTACATGCAAAGTATCTACCATAAGATCTATCACAGCTTTGTAGCTTAATAATTGTCTGTTTTTTTACTTCTAAAACTTGAACCAAGAGAGAGGCTGAGTGGGTGGGTGCAGCCTGGTGTCCCTTCTCAGGAGATAATGAATCATAGTTTATGCTTTTTGGGGCATGTTTGTATGTGCTGGTGTTTCATCTACCATAGTGGAGATCCAGCATTACTCTTTACAGCTTAAGGCCCTTGACCTACTGCTCTTGTGTACTCTGGGAAGGCAGTGTGGGATCAGGCCAGATGGCTGACCCATCCATTAGGTCATGGTCCAGCCCTCCTCTCCAAGGACTGGGGAAATAAACCAGTGAATGGTGTTCGGAGACAGGTGGCTCTGCCACAGGGAAAGCAACCACAGTGCTCTGTCCCCCTTGGAGGAGGCCAAATGCCTTATCTCCAAGGGCCCCGCCATTTCCATACTTATATGCTTGGTCAAGAAACTGCCTACCTGCCTCTCTGCCTTCCTTTTCTAGGCTGTTCACCCCACCTGTTGTTAACTATTTCCTGTAACTATTAACTCTGTACCCTGTGTGCTATTTGCACAGGGATCTGAAGATCATTTAAAAATGGGGTGATGAGGTGGTAGAGCAAGAGAAGGGTCATAAATGTGATGGCAACATTGTCCTCTTCCAAGGTCATTTCTGGCTGGGGAATATGGGAGAGGTCCATGGGAGAACTCTTAACCCCCAAAATCAATCCTAAATACCCCAAAATTTAAGAGAATCAGATATAAAAGCTATTGATTTATCTATCCCAAGATATTTTACCTAGCTGGAAGGAAGCTTTGAGCTAATGTGGGAAGATAGGAGGAAAAGAAAAGAATGTTGCTGGAAACAAGCATACCTCACACCTGTTCACTATCACTTTCTATATTGGGCCATTGATAGATGAATATAGTAACCCCCATCCTCCTCCCACACCTCCCTCCCCACAAAATATGTCATAACTGCACACATCAGGGTTTACATCTAGTTTTTGAGTATCTTCCTCAATGCCTTGGCTAAGCACTTTTTATGGCCAACAACCAGCACACATCTGTGCGGGGACTCTGCTCTGACTCAGTTGCTCAGAAACTTCTCCTCATCAGATATATTCAATTCTGTTCCTTTTGTCTTCTTATATAGGCTCATTTCTCCATCACTGCTTTTCTCTACTAGATCATTCCTGAAATTTTTATTTCTGGCAATATTCAAGTCCTTGACCAATGGAGTGTTTTACCAATGGTCTGTTGCTGGTATAAACTGTAAAGAATTATCTGGAAGTTATTCCGTATTCTACTTCTTCATCCTCATAATTCACAAGAGATACAGTGTCTTAGAGAAAAACAGATTCTTTACTGGCTTAAGGGTTTTATGAAAGGGGAAGAAATCACATAATAGGAAGTCCCTGAGAGAGGGGGAAGGAGATGGATGATGAGACTGGGCCTCTTGAGAGTTTTAGTGGGTTGATATACATGAGGCTCTCTGATTGCTTTTCATGCAGGAAGAAGCGACCTAAGTCGTGATTGGCATCTCCATATTTTATATCTAATAAATGTCAATCATGAAATTTAGCTTTGGTTTACCTTTAGCCCTTAAATTTAATATCCCCTTCTTCCTGTTCACCTTTTGATTGATTTTCATAATAGCCTCCTAATGAGGAAACCCTGAGTTTATTTGCTTCCTAGGCATGTTTGAATTTCGTAAGAGAGTTCTAAAAATGGTTAAGATGGCACCAAGAAGGAACAAGGGACACTAGTGCTTCTGGATTTGGGCAATGAAGATTTTCTAGGTAGACTAAAATTTTTGCAGACATGCTGATTTTTGGAGATGATTTGTAAAACCGTTCTGTATGATGTGCAGATGTCTTGAGATGCAGTGAATGATAAAGAAAAACCCACACTCAGCAGGCCACAGGGTATGGCCAGCTTCTCTGTCTGCCCCAAACAGCCTACACTTTTCTTGCAGAGAATTGTCTGCCTCCCTGAAGATGAAAATCAATGACTTAGAAACTGATTAAACAATCCAAATAGCAACTGATAAATGGATTAACCCTCTATAATGTAATTCCACAAGCTTTTGTCTTCCGCCTTCCCCAGGTAAGTTTTTCTATTCCTGGAGGCAAAGCAGAGGCATGGAGTAAGCTAAGGCCAGAGGGAATCATATTAAAGTGGGTGAATCCGTTTATCACTTACTGTCTGGATGGTATTTGTGCTCACATATCTGCTTCCTTTTACAGATTTGTACCCTACGGGACCCTGATTAATGTTAGCCAGTGAATAATGAAAGATAGCAGGAGACATTGGGTATAGCGAGGAGGAAGATACCCTAGTGGTTTAGGCTGATCCTATAAACCTCCATTCCTTTCTTCTTAGCTGCAAACAGGGCGTATTAATGTGACAAAGAAATGTCCACAATAGGGATAGAAAAACAGGAAAAATGGAGGCATTTCTCCATACAAAGAAACTACCTGGCCAAGCCTTTTCAACTAGCCCCTGGAAACCGAGCATGATTTCAATGCTCCAGGATATGGACTGTTCTTGCAAAGCTTTGTTTTCAAGAACATATCCTAAGATTTTCCTTTGCTTTTGTGTAACACCTTTCTGCATGACTGGCTTATGAAGATCTAAAGCCTCGAGATGTGCCTGCTCACTCATCATTTAACCCATCTCTGGCATGAGGCTGAGCTAAGTGTCCAGTTCTGATTCTTGGGGTCTGGCAGTTGGGGTCTATTGATTAACTAGTCCTGGATGCATTCCATGACCAACAATTCTGGATTTCAAGAAAATGAGACCACACCAGAGTGGACACTTGTGCACCTGCCAAGATATTCTTCAGAGCTCCCAAGAGCATCTTCAGTGTCCTTCCTGGAAATGATCACCCCTCGGTGATGCTTTGTTTTCCAAAAGAGACAGGGGGAGAATCTTCTAAACGAGAGCATCTATCCAGCATTGACTTGTCTCTGTCCCTCTAGTGAACCACTGTCTGTGGTTGCCACCTGCCAGTTGGATCCTTGGCTCATTGGAGCTCATTGTTCAGGGTTCACTTAAGGAGTAGTAGGCCTTCTGGTGCTTCGTGCCTTTAAGAATGTGGTCAGATGAGCTAGGTAGCTTCTACGAAAACATAGATCTGGAAAATAATGCAAAAATCAAACTCAACTCTGCATGGCTTGCAAGGCTAATGCCTTGAACAAAGAAGCAGAGAGAAAACAGCCCAATTTAACAACTCGATTGTAACAAAATCTCAGATACTAAGCTTTGTATTCTTTCTGGAGCAGATCTGGCCAAACTCTGGGAGGAGACGGGTCAGTAGAAACTCATGTCAGTCTAACAGTGGATTTAAAAAAATTTTTTTCCACAGCCCAGAAAGGACCGGATGGGACAGTCATTCCCAATAACTACTGTGACTTCTGCTTGGGGGGCTCTAACTTGAACAAGAAGAGTGGGCGGCCAGAAGAGCTGGTGTCGTGTGCAGACTGTGGACGCTCTGGTGAGTGTGGCCCCTTCTTGCATGGTGTGCGGTAGCCAGGAACTGCTCCACTTGCATTCCTCTGCCATCTTTTGGGTGGTGGGGCTCAAAGGGCGGAGTGGTGATTTCCGGTGGAGAGGGGTTTGCAGGTCTTTTGCTATTTTTCTTCTTTGGGTCTTAAGAATCAAAAGTTATGTCTTGGGATCCGGGGAAAAGGGGAAAGAAGTTTTGACTTGTGTCTGGGCCTTTCCATGAGGTGGCTATTTCCTTGCATGTGTTGGTATGGACGTCCGTGAGATAGTGTAGACACCTGGAGACAAAGGCAGCTTGCTTCCTTGTGTCGGGTGATGTGCATGGAACAAAAAGATGTGTTTGTCCTGTGGAAGTGTCTGGGGGAAAACTGGAAGAGTATGGAAACATGAATATTGGGAGAGCACGTACATCTTGAACTGGGGGAGTCAGAGACCCCTGGGTTCCTGGGTAGATGCATAAACACCACCTCCATTGACCACTCATCTCATTTTCTCCTGTGGAACAGACAAAGGAGACCCTGACAGATCAGAGAGGTGAAAGAGCAGGCCTTCGAAGGGCTAATATGGAATAGACTTAGCATTTTTTTAAAAATTTTCATCTTTAACTTATTCAAAGACTGTAATAACAAAAAAGATTTTGGTCTTATTTTTTCATCCTTAAAATGAGTTCAGTTTTTCAAGTTTTGTTCAAGCTCTTTTGTTTTTCAACTCTAACCATACCATGATTTTTGGCTGGTCCTGGTTGGCTGTTACTACCTATTTTTTTATATTGTTTTATAACCGCTGACGAGTAGGTGATACTGTTCAATTGTATATTTGGTTTCAGCAATGAGGGGTCCTTCCTGTTTCTACCTGTCTGCCCAATATCTTTTCAACTCCTAGTCCCAAGAGACGGACTGAGATGACCACACCTCGGTTTACCTTAGTAACTTAGTTTTTCCCTTATGTTGTCTGCAAACCTTGTCATTAGTCCTTTTATATTTGGTGTTTATGTTGTTTAGATTTTAAGACTGACTTGAATCAGTTATCAGAAAAGGACTGTGGTTTCCATTGCACACAACTCTTAACATGTAATTTTTAAGGACCCTAAAATAGTGGCCCATTTTTGCTTTCCTGTCAATTCATTTACTATCCAAACCCTGAACCTATTACTCTACTGGTGCCAGTAGAGAGAGGGCCCTTGTGATAGTGATAGTGGGCCTTAAGTTTTAGATAGTTAAAAAGAAAACAAAACCATTGAAACTCAATTCCCTGTTTCTTAGAAGAAAGTGATCAGACAAAATCTTTACCCAGCAAAGTCACTTGGGGGCGTGATATTCTAGGCAGAATGTTAAGGGCTGCTGTGGATTTGGGGTACTTTAGAAAGGGCAACTTCAGAGTTCTCTTTAAAAAAACAGCTATCATTTCCTTCTTTCCCTGCATAAGATGGAGCCCTTGAGTCTGGTCTTTGGGGTACTAGAAGTGGCAGTTGTTTTTTTCTACCCAGAGCCTCTCTCTTCACATGCAGTCTTTGTTCAGCTTTGGCTTCTCAGGATCTGTGTGCTCTGTGACTCAGGGGACCATTTGACACCAGCCTAGGCCTTGTCATTGTATTTGTCCAGGATTAATTCTGGTGGATACTTTAGTCAAGGTCTGACTTTGATGTTCCTGAAACAGTGATACCTTGGAGATAACAAATGGGTGGCATTAACCCCTAGAACATGCTTGTTCAGAGAGGGGGGAAATACTTCTCTAGGGCTTTCCTGGAGTCCTTCCAAGGAGAGCATGGAGCTCGGTAGGGCTGCCTTTCTCTTCCATCTGCCCCACTTTCTCTGTTTCCTGGGGAGAAAGTGAGATTCCTGAAATGGACACCAGATGTGGCACATCATAGCCTCATTTGGGGGCAGTCCTGGGGCCCATTTTGAATGTGAAAAGGTTTAAATATGAATTTTACAGATTTCAGTATTAACTCTATCTTACTAGGTTTTTTAACCCCCAGTTCCCGCTTACTTATGCTTTGAGTTAGATTTGATGACTCGGGACTTCTCTGGAGTAATTGAGACCTGATGTGTTTAGTGGCTGGAGAGAGAGAGAGAGAGAGAGAGAGAGAGAGAGAGAGAGAGAGAGAGAGAGAGAGAGAGAGAAGAGTGTGTGTGTGTGTGCGCACGCATACATGTATGCACATGCTCTTGTGTGTGGATGTGGATCACAGATATTTCCTCCAGTGGTTAAAAAAGATGACTCTATCTACTTAACAGTTATCAGACATTCCAACTACTTTTTATTTCCAGGGCAATGAATTACCTGATGTAAGGGCAGAATTGAAAGGGTACTGAGAGAATGAGGCTAGAAATGAGTAAAAATAAAAATAAAGCGGATGGAGGCTTAAGCACCTCGAATGTGTTACCTGACAGTAATCCCTTTGTAAAGCTGACTGTCAAAATTTTAAGGACCAACATTGTTCCGATAAACACCAACTGAAAGCACCAAAGAAATACCAACCAGACTTCAAAACCACCAAGGAAACTTTTTGTTTGGGGCGGGTGGAGCGAGCGTGCATGCGTATGTGTGCCTACGGAAGAGAAGCAAGGACGATCGTGGTTGATTCGTTCTCTGTGAGAAGCCGCGGCCTTCTATATCATGGTTAGAGATGATACCTTTTCAGGGAGGGAGGAGGAATCCTTTTCCCTGGAATTGTTTGCTTTGTCCTGCTATCCCAAATCGTCCAGGTGATGAACCAGTTAATCCCTTGTGGTGTGAAATGGTTTATGATCTTGCTATTAAGAATAACATTGTGGTAATGTAATAAGAATATTAATAATGCTGTCTGTTGCTTAACCCATGTGCTGATATATTCATCATACATGTCAGCTCATTTGGGAGGAGAAGGCAGGAAGGAGAAGGCAGCGGCCGCAGCACGCACCACGGAGGACTTATTCGGTTCCACGTCAGAAAGTGACACCTCAACTTTCCACGGCTTTGATGAGGACGATTTGGAAGAGCCTCGCACCTGCCGAGGACGCCGCGGTGGCCGGGGCTCGCCCACAGCAGATAAAAAGGGCAGTTGCTAAACCCACGGAACAGACTCTCTGGGCAATTAGCCACCACCCTCTGACTTTGGTCATTGTTCTGGTTCTGATATATTTTTTTTTTAATGAGAGACAACTTAGGTTTTCCCCCCTCTCCTTGCTTTTCCCTCTCACCTTCCACACATCCTGCCCTCCTTCCCCTCTGTTCTGGGTATGTACAGCAGAAGCACAAACTACTGAAACAAAACAAAACAGGACAAAAGAGCAGCGTAACAGTCCTTCAGCGTGACGGCATCGTGATGTCCTATTTATTTTCCATAGACGTGGGGAGTTAGGTGGATTATCTATTTGGGGGGAGGGGATCTTTTTGACATGAGCAGAGTTGATTTTCTCAGTTTTCATATTTATTGGCAAAGTGAAAAGAGGAGGAACATTGGGTTTGGAAACAAAGAGCCAATAACATTAAACAGTTGTTATTTATGTATTCTTGCTATTATTAGAAATGGACCTTTTTCTTTGAGAGAGAGAGAAGGGAAATCAAAGAAATTGAACTAATATCCTGTCTAGAAGAAAGCCACTGGGGGAGGGTTGACTGACGGAGGAGACCTAGCCAGGAGGATTTCCTCCATGGGAGATGATTGCACTTTCTGTACCCCACAGAGTTTGTGGCTCCCCATGGCAGACCCCTCCCCATCTCTCCTCCTTGACCTTTCCATCTTCCTCCCTGCTTGTGAGAAAATGTCAGCAGTTCCAGAGAAGTCTGGGGCTGAACGTGGCCTCCCTCCAGCACCCGGGCCTCGACCCACAGCCACCCGGGCTCCTGGACAGCACAGCCGCTGTTTTGTTGTCGCTGGCTTTTACCTCGCTTTCCTTCTGGCGAAGAGCAATTTCCAAACGCAGGAACGGAATAGAAGCAGAGAGTCATGGACTCAGCAGTGACCCAACAAGCGGATGCCACCCTCCTGGAAGAAAGAATGATACCTCACAGTATACTGCCCCTCCCCTCGCCCTTGTTTAAAAACTTATAAATTCCTGTTGGATGATCAAGTCTCCCGTGTTTCTTCTATTTTTTTTTTTTATAGTGTCCTCAGGCACTTTGTTTTATGTTTCCAATAGCACCTCCTGAAATAAACCAAAGCAACACTTGCTCAAGGCCCCTGGGAGATGGAGAAGACCCTCCGCCTCGTTGGCAGTCCCACAAGTGAACGGCTGTGCGGTCCCGGGCCAAAGGTAGGTCTCGACTGACCTGCCTTACCATGAGGACACACCATCATAGTTTCTTTGTTTTATATTTTCAGTTTTTCTATCTCCCCATCCATGCCTAGATTGTCTTTTGTTTGCCTGAGTTTAGGCCCCCCGGATAGTGTGGGAGTGGCTACTGGCGCAGCTTCCCCAGCCCTCTGCTGTCTGTGTGTGCATGCATACCCACGCGGGCTGGGCCTGGCTGTGGGAACTGAGGCCTGTGTGGACTGTGGGAGGGGGCTCTGTGTGGAGAACGGTGGGCTTCTGGCCTCAACTGCAAGAGAGAATGGCTGGGGAAGTGTTTGGCTCACTCTGTCTCCCTTGGCTACACCCGGAAGTGGCTTCCAGGGAACTGGGGTTGGAGTTGGTTGCTGTGTTGTGTGGAATGAGGGTGTGTGACCTTGGGGGTGCTGCATATCCAGGGTGGTGGGCTTTGCTTCAGGTACCAATTTCACAGCCAGAGGGATATGTCCAAACTGAGCAAGATCTCTGATTAGGCACAGCCCTCTACCGAGCTGATCTGAAGGCTCTGAACTCCCCTAAGTGTGGTTAGGGTCTCCAGCCTCCATGCAAATATAAGTCTAGAAAGACAAGTACTGCCATTCGTCTTGGGTTGGTAGATCCCAGTGGCCACTGCTGCAACAGGCAGTTTGTAAGTGTCTGGGAAGATCTGATTTGACAGTCCAGCCTTTGCAGCTCCTCTTGAATTAGACCTTTTATTAAAATAACAAACCAACCAAACAAAAGCAAGGACCCAGCAACAAAACCCACAAATGGACCCTTTGTGTTTCCCTGGTAGCCTGAGACAGAAAGGGCTTCTACTTTTTTCCTGCTTGGAAAGTGCTTGCTTGGCATTTGCTCTTAGTTGTGAGAGAATGAAGGTAATGACCTCACCCATTTTGGACATTCTACCTAATCTGTTTGTGACTCTGTTCCTGGGAAATATGGCTAAACCTTCAGTGTAATATTCCTGCATGCTTACACGTATGAACAAGTCAATATAGTTGGTTCCAGTTGGTTTCTGCTAAGGGGATATAACCAGCTCTTGCTGTCATTCTTCACCCCTTTATCTGTTCTGATATTTTGGCTCAGGTATCGCATTTAGAACATTGAGATTTGTTCTCATCGATGAAGTGTGAGCTCCCATAAAAATATGTGTACCCGACCTGTACTATCATTTGAAATTGGTGTCATTATGAGTAGTCTTGAAATTCACAATGACAGTTTGCTATCCAACTTGAATTTTTAAAAAATTCACATAATTAAATGATAACAACCCACCTAATTTTAGAGTCTGGCTTGGGGTTTTGAAGGGGAACCAGAATAAACAATGCAAGCTCATGGAAAGATTTGTCTGAAGTTGGCTATTATCTACTTTATTTTTACTAGTATAGCTTGATGCTCAGTTTCCCTTTCCCCGGGGTGGGGAGGGGGTAGCGGTCCTTATCTTTTTCAATTGACGTAGTAGCCAGTGCTGATATAGTATCTCAGCATGGCCTGAGCACCTTGTCTCACCTTAATTATAGTATCTTTCAATAGAATTTACATCCTTAAAAAAAAAAAAAAGAACTGGAACTGGAAAAGACTTTGAAGATCAAGTTCATATTTTTCACTTTTTAGTTGAGAAAGATCAATCCAGAGAGGCTGCATTAAATTTGAGAGAGTGGGATGGACATTGAATTAAGTTTGAGAGAGTGGGAGGCAAAAATCTTAAAGTGAAGGAAGAAAACTCAGAGGAAGCTTAAGAGGAGGAAGCTTGCAGTCTTGGGTTTTCAAATATCTTGGTGACTGATGTTATATCTACATCCTCCCTTTCTTTGCCAACATTTATGTGCCAGGCATTGATCTGAGTGCTTTCCTTGGAATAGTTCATTTAACACTCTTGACATCCCCATGAAGTGGTACCTCAGTTTACAGACAAGGAAACTGAGGCTTCTGTAATAAGGTTAAGAAATGCTCTTAAGTCCTCACAAATAAGTAAGAGCCAGGTTTTGATCCCTGGCAACCTGATTCCAGGACATGTACTCTTTACCTTTACCAGTGTAAAGGTAAATGTATTCATTTCATGAATACATATACATATACATAGTTACATATATGCATGTATTTTGTATCATTTATAACCATGTTCATGCATCTGTAATTGATATCTAGGTAGATAGACTCTACACACACACACACACAGAGATATCTCCTTTTACCTTTTCTCAGGTCTAAGTGAAGAAAGGTGACTTTGTAATGAAACTAACTTCAAAAGGTAACCTTATTAAGAGCAATTTCATAACTGAAGAGTGAGCAATTAGATCCCCAAGAAGATACTTTCAATTAAAATTATGTGCAGAATATAATAGAGTTCAACTTTTAAACCATCCTTTCTAGAGAGTTCCTTCTGATGTCTATTTGAGACAAAGATCTCCTTTTTTTGTGACCTCGGGAGTTGCAGGAGTTACATGTGTGAGCAATCAATAAATCTATTGTTTTGTTGTTGCTTTTATTAAATAAATATCTCCACTCAATTTTTAAAATAGAAGAAATTGGAATCATCCAGGTAAAAATAATCAGACTAGTTTTCTTTGTCCTCAGTTCAGTACAGCACCACCCAAAATGTTTCAAAAATGTCACCTAATTTTCTGAGTCTTAGCAGAAAGATAAGAGAATCAGAGATATAGAACTTCCTAAGTTTTGTACAACATTGAAAGCCCCTGGGGGAACAGTTGATGTAAAGGTGATTACTGTTGTTGTCTATCTGATGTTTTTTCCTACCTAGAACAATCTAATCTTTTATTTCTGTTACTGAGGCTCTGTAGAAATCAGATCCTCTAATCACTAGAACACTGGGAGTAAGAAATATGCATTTAATTTTTTAAAGGTACTTTGAAGTCAGTAATGCAATTTGCTACTGATATTTGAGAGAGAAGGATTTAATAAAAATATGATGTTCGCATCAATAGTACCCCTTTAAGTCTTCCTGCTTACTTTGCATCTCTGTATGTACCTAATGGGCTGCAGCCTGCTATTGCCTTTCTATAGCACTTGAGGGGACATAAGATCTTTACTTGGGGAGAGAACTAAGGGCTGTTTGGAGGTTCTCACTTCATGGTGGAATAAGATTAATTAATATTATCTCAGTATGCCTCCTGTTACATCTGATGAATATTATCTTGAACTTATACTTAAAAGTTTGAGCAGACTCATATACTAGGAGTTTTTCTGTAGGGGATTTTGTCTAGCCTAGTGAAGTTACTTATGTATTTTCTGAGTGAGGCATTTTATTGTAGTGAGAAGCCTAGAGTAGAGTAAAAAGTTCTGGGTTCTGGACTCAGTCCCTTGTGAGTTCATTGCCATGAATCTCCATCCCAGTGCCTTGGTCCCTAGGATAGAGACAGTTCTTATGCTGGTATAATGTAGAACCAATAGCACCTCATGATGATCCTTAAAGCAACCATGAGAGGAAGATAAATAGTATTTGTCCCCATTTACTGATGAGGAGACTGAAGTTTGATTGGATTGAGGGACTCGTCTACTGATCTAGGACCAGTAAGTAGTGTCTGGTCTTCTAGTACTTTCTAATCCGCCTGTACTGACTTTCCTATAAGTCAGATTGAAGGGTTCTTGAGTAAAACCAGTAAAGGGCTTTTAGGTCATTCATCCTATATTATCTAATGTGATCTGTGATCACAGTAGATTTCCACAGAGAATAGCAATGACTTAATCCTCATGAACTTTCCCAAGGATCTCCAGTTGAGCCTCATAATGGTCAGTGTTTTGGTAGTGGCATTGGGGTGGGGGTGAGGGTGGTGAGAATGGTGATATGTCAGGGAGTGAATACTTTAGCCCTATTTTGGTTACATACCCAAGCATTTCTAACACTGAAACATTGAATTATATAATATTGTTGTGCTTAATTAGTGATTTCTAACCATTTACTTAAAATAACAGAATGGGGAAAACCATTCTACATTGATCAATTTATAAAATAGCTGAGATTTATGGAAAATTCCTGTCAGAACTGAAGTATTAGCTAAAAAACATTGGTATTTAGGTTTTCTAAGCAACTCAATACTGACTCTCAATCAATGATTAAGATTTTTAAGAAAAATTTAAATTTTGAAATAATTTCAGGCTTACAAAAAACATTCATAAGTTTAATATAAAGAATTCCCATTCCTCATCATCTACATTCTCCAAATAACCATAATACAATAATAACAATCGAGAAATTAATATTGATGTGATTCTACAATTTACAGGCTTTACTCAGATTTTGACAATTATTTCACTAATGTCCTTTTTGTAGCCCACAAGCCAGTCTAGGATCACATGTTGCATTTACCTTTCACGTACTTTTAAAGTCCTTTAATCTTAAGTAGTTAGCTTCACAGTCTTTATTTCCCATAACTTTGCTACTTCTGATGATTATAGGCTAGTTATTTCATTACCTTTAGGTTCGTTTGTTGTTTCCTAATGATTAAAATCAGCTTATGCATTTTTGGTAAGAATATCAAAGAAATGATGTTGTATCCTTCTCAATGATTGTCAGGGGGTACATGTTGATTTATTCCATTAATAGTGATGCAGACAGGGCCTCCCTGGTGGTGCAAGGGTTAGTTAAGCACTGCACTAGGAAGCAATCCGCAGCCTCTGTAGCATGAGGTTGATCCCTGGCCTGCCAGGGAGCTACCCTCACAGCGCAGCAGACCTCTCCTGACTTGCCCGCTCCTCCCCTCAGCAGTGTATTTCAGTCATTCTGCCTGTTCTGTTCTACACTCTGTCTCTGGTGAATCCTCTCACCCCCGCATCGCTGGCCTCTACCCCAGCTATTGTATGTATAAATAAATAAATCTTAAAAAAAATAGTGATGCAGATATTTGGTCTTTCAGCTGAGGGTCAGGTTAGCATATATGACAATATTTTCATTCATATATACCTTTGTTCACTTGACAACTAGAATCTGAGTAACAGAGTATACCGTTTTTCTACTCAGTCCCTTGAAGAATAGAAGGAAATTAAACAAGGGGCCAGTGGATTTATTGCAACCTATTTAGGCATACTAGATATTCACAAGTAGTTAAAAACCTGTGAGAGCTTCATGGGGTGGTATGTGATTATTTTTGCTGTGGAGCACAGGAGTCAGGGAGATTTTGTTGGGGGAAGCCATGCAAATCAACAAGGAGTCTAGACTGCCCATTGCTGTTTAATCTGTAGGCAAGAGTGTCTGCTGTCAGAAAGAATAGAAATAGAGCTGAACAAAAAGCAAAGCTGGGAATCACAACCTGAACTTTGTAAAATGGCAAAAATCACAGTATTAAAAAATGTTTAAGATTCGTTCTGTAGCATTTTTCTCATGCCACAAGTATAGCCCTTGTCCCAATGTATTACAATTTTAGTCTTTCTCATCAAACAGATGTGTTTCTTGAGGGCAAAGATGATGTCATTCAGGTCCCTCAGACAGTGCCTGGCACCATTGTGCCATAGTATTTATTGAAGTAAACTGAGAATGGAGCAATGATTCTGAGCTACTAATTAGTGGAAAGATTTAGGGTCTCATTCTATACATGGTGGACGCTCAATAAATATTGGTGACAGAAAGGTTGGGGAAGTCTTAAGTGGACACAGCTTCCACTAGTCCAGTCAAAGGGGGTAGATAGAGTCTGGAGGTGGAGTGGTGAAAGGGTGAGGGGAGGGGGATGGGGCTTAAGTCAAGGGGAAGGGAGAATTTGAAGATGCCTGGAGGGATGGAAAGCTAAGCCACCTCGAGGGGGCGCTGAGAGCAGAGGACTAAGAACACAGTAGGACCCACTTTTGGCCCAGACAAAGGAAACAGAAGGAAAAACGGATGTTAGGAACATGTAGTTGGAAGCAACTAACCTGTCATTTTTGAGGTGGCTCAAATGGGTAGATTTAGGGAAAAAAGTGAGTATGTGTTGGGGTGGGGCCAAAAGTGGAAATCTGAGGAAACTAAAGACCCACTGAAAGAATGGCTGGTGACTTCTGAGCAGGGGTGTCGGGGATGTTGGGACAGAAACCCTCCTGTAGGGGTGAAAGTCTGACCATGCCCTACAGGGGAACATTTGGCAGGTGCTCTGTGGGAGGCCTGGAGAAAGGCCAACTGGTTTAGCACTGGAGTGAAGGGGCTGGAGGCCAGTAGAACATCAAGAAGAGATGAGCACTAGGCAAGAAGACAGGAGCCTGAAGGTCCACCATAACAGCAGATCTGTGCAGTTGGGCCGCGGGGTGGGATGGGTGGTTGGAGGGGAAAGAGAGAGGAATAGATGTGGAGAGAGTGCCTGGAAATGGGTGGCAATGAGACCTTTCTGAGCCTCCCTTTGAAAACATAAGTAAGCAGACTCAGCTCTGGAATTGCATCTGATCCAGTCGTGTGTGCCTGACCAGAGCATATGGCTTGGGCACTAGGAGAGAAGGGGGGTGGGGAGGGGAGTTTCAACTTGGAAGAGACTGAGCCTCTCTTTTGATTTTGATCTTTGTTCCCAGTTGAACCCCTTCTTCATTCCTCACTCTCTGGATACTCAACTTAATGTGAACCGGGCACTGTTAGGGGCACCCATCTCTGCCCTCAGGAACTGCTTCTGGGGTGAAATGTGATAGTACTTGGTCTTATTGCTTAGTCCTTTGTGCCGACCTTTCCATTCTAAAGACCAAAATAACTTAGCAGATTTCATTTCAGCTGGAAGCAAAATCCATGCCTCTTTGATACCCATCTGGGCTAAAGGACCCACCTAGCATCACTGGCCACCATGTTGCTTGGGATCACTGGACTAGATGAGGACTGGAATGGGCCTCTTGGCTCGGTGCTTTCAATGAGTAATTCTAACACTTTGGGCAGAGTTGGGGTGAGGATGTATACTTGTGTTCTTTTGGACTTAGGCCAAATGGGGCATCAGTTGGAGTTTCCTGGCCTACACTCCTGGAACTACTCATTCCCATTTAGGTGACAGGAAGATAGATTGGATCATGATGCTCCTTCTGGGATATTTTACCCAGGATATGCTTAAAGGTGGTTGGCTTGCTTTCCAAGTGTGTGGAAAAAGAAAAGATTTTGCTAATGCCCACTTTTGCCTACTATACCCCCTATTTCAGAACACAGCAAATGTCAGCTGTGTCCTGTTTCTTGTGTCATTCAGTTGCCCAGGAGAAGCTGTTCCTGGCTGACTTTGCACTGCTGATGTTGGAGGTGTGGCCACTAGTCTGGTTCTCCTGGTTCATGGCCACTGCCTCATTACTGTGGCCATGGGTTGGTGGTTTGGTTTCTTTTTTCTTTTCAATTCATTTCATCTCCGCCACCCCTTAATTTTAATCTTTCTTGTTTTTTTTTAGGTAGTTGTTATGTGCTGTTGTTTTTTGTTTTATCTTTTGTTGCCTTTCCCTCTGCAGTCAACTCTATGACCTGGGGACTCCAGCATCCTTCAAGCAAGCCATTTCCGAAGAAGGCGAAAAGAAGCCACGATGATTTGTACCTACTCCTTCTCCTTCTCTTCCTCTTCCCTTGCCTGGCCCCCTCCTGCGTGTGTGTTTCAGCCGACACAGGAGCCTGGATTGTGGAAAAACCTCCAGTGCAATCAGCTCAGAAAAGTCTTGGGAATGGCCTCAGTTTGTGCAATAAGAAGATTTTTTTTTTCCTTTTTAAAATTCTTCATTACATTTTCTTTAATTGTCTGTGAGAAAGTACCCAGGTCAGACTGGAATTGCTCTGCAATAGATTGCTCTACGATCTAACTGAACACAACAAACTGACAAAAAAGAGAGTTATTTTATTTATTTCAATATTTAAAAGAGAAAAAGTGCTGGCATTGCACAATATTTTTGTTTAAAGTTACTTCTGCTTCAAAAATTAAAAGAATTTTGTGAAGACATGAAATCAAAAGAGTGCTTAATGTAAAATAAAGACTGCCTATTAACTCTAAGGAAAAATACCCCACATTTTTAATAAGAAAATAAAGATCAACTCTGCTCTCTCAGGCTTTGTAAAAAGCCATTCATGTATGTGCTTTAGGTATTTTTATTTCTGCGAGTTGGATGTGGTAAGTGAGGAGTGATCAGTTTTTTTTTTCCCTTCTTCAAAAGTCTGTTGAAAGTGTTGTGATGTTAAATGATCATGTGTTCAGAACTGACTGAAATAAATTAGCCACAGGGGCTATTAGCAGTCTCTTCAACCCCCACCCCCCCAAAACAAAAACAAAACAACCTCTCCCCTCACCTTGGGCAGGCCCCATTTATCTGAATGTCAAGAAGCAGCCTGCCTCCTGGTTATGTCTGAAGAGACCTAG
The DNA here is from genome assembly GCF_964194135.1 of Talpa europaea. Lineage (NCBI taxonomy): Eukaryota > Metazoa > Chordata > Mammalia > Eulipotyphla > Talpidae > Talpa > Talpa europaea. The sequence goes on along the minus strand of NC_140075.1, from coordinate 98,694,272 downwards.
TCGTGAAAGGAACCCCACCTAGTGATTAATCTAGTGATGTAGCTCCACGAGTTCAGCAGATTGGAACGTGGACAGTTTTGTTTAAAATAACACAGTAAAGGAAATTTTTAAAAGATGTCAAAAAACAAATACCAGCTGAGATTTTATGAATTCAGCCATCTAACAAATCCTAGAGGACATTTGCAAAGGGAGCCTTCTGCTGACCTGACTTGGGATTCTAGAACTGTCCCCAAAGGCAAGGAAAGCCAAGATGAATAATGGTGACCTCTCAGATTCAGTTGCCGGTGGGGGTAAGGAGAAAAGCAAGCGTCCTAACATGTCCTTTTATGGCCGTGTTGGAGGAGGTGCACGTGGTGGCTTAGGACATGGATTCAACATGGCATCTAGGGAGGAGCTGGGCTGACTGGCTGGATTACTGGGTTCTACTCCCAGTCTTCTACATGTCCATGCTCTTGAGTTTTCCTTACTTGTAAGCAGAGTGAGAATAATACATGTACACTCTAACGCTGGATATTCTTGTCAGTAAAAGTCCTTGAGATGTCCGTTACTGAGATGGTTCTGAATCTCGGTGTTTCTTTTGCCTTTGAAAGGCGAGATGGGGTGGGCACAGACCTCCTGCCAGCTCTTTCAGATTTCTCATTCAAGGCCCGTTCCTTGGGGGGATCACCAAGAGTGACTTTGTATCATTTTTTATCCCATTTCTGTGACATTTTCTGATAGAAAATGTCCCTTTTCAAGATGCTAATAATTATAGTAATAGCCCTCTCTCCAACCAACTCCCATAAATTATAACATATAGGATTTTTGTGATATTTGCATAATGTAGGGTTTGTATCGTTTGTGTAAGTTTCTGTTAAATAAAAGTCTGTTTCCAATGCTCCTATAGCACCTCTGTACATTTTGCTTTACCAACCTCATCCTATAAGAGCTCGACTTTCATACTGTCCTGTAGCAGGGACTGCTAAAGGGATTCTGCCCACCTGCCTTCCTGAGATTGGCTGAACCCTCTTGTTTATTTAGAATCACAGTCTAGAAGAGCTGTTGCACTGGCTTGGCTGGCAGGTGATGGCAGAGGAAGTGGACATACCAGGTGGGTGGTTGAGAGCCAGAACCTGCTCTCTGAGTGCAGAGTTGCTGTCACCCACCCACTGTCACGACCACCACCTTTGCCCTCTACATGGCCAAAAGAGACAATGGAGAGCCTGGGTATGTGTGTAGAGTTACTGTGCCTGCTAGTGGTACCATCCCAGCAGTGCTGAAAATAGCTTTGCACAAGAATGTGAGCTTTGGTGTTCCTGGGGAAAGCTGGGAGGTTAATGTTTCCATTCCTGAAAGGTGGTCTTGGTGGGGCATGCTGCCAGTGGGTGCCACTGTAGACTTGGTGGGGCATGCTGCCAGTGGGTGCCACTGTAGAGTGCTCCTTCTGCTTGGCTCTTGTCTGTGTGTATGGAAATGGACACTCTTCTCTGATGGGTCTGCTAAGTAAGATAGAGTCAGACCAACTTTTCAGGCCAGGTCTTGTCCTCCAGGTATTGCCAGCCCAGGTGGCCCAGGTGGAGAAGGAATGTTCCTTGGATGCTGCTGTACCTGCATCCTACCTGCCTTTAGAATGAATGCCGTGTTGTGACCTTCATTATGGACTTTGTATGTTTCCCTCGCAGTGAAAAGAACCTTACATACCTGTAATCCTCCTTTGGCACCCCTGCCCCTTTATGTGGTAAAATATATATAGCATAAAATTTATGATTTTAACCATTTTTAAATTGTACAGGTTAGCAACACTTAGTACATCTGCATTGTTGTGCAACCATCACCACTCTCCTTTTCCAGAACCTTTTTTGTCTTCTTCAGTTGAAATTCTGTACACATTTAATACTAGTTCCTTATTCCCTTCTCCCTCTAACCCCTGACAGGCACTACTCTACTGTCTCTAGGAATTTGACTATTCTAGGTACCTCATATAAGTAGAATTGTTCAATATTTATTCTTTTGTGGTTGACAATTTTCTTAACATAGTGTCTTTAAGGTGTATGTATGGTGTAGCATGTGTCAGAATTTTATTCCTTTTTAAGAATGAATATTCCATTGTAGCACATTCTGTTTATTCATCTGTCGGCATTAGGAGTAAAAAAAAGAAGTTTTGTACGTTTATTACACACTACTCACTGCCTCCAGTGGCTCACATTTTAGACAGCAGATCCAGTTCAGAGGTCACCTGCAGTCTTAAATATCTTCTTAGGAAAGAAGTGAGTGAAATCTTTCTTCTAATCTATCTATATCATGGGTAAAGGGAACCTTGATTCTGATGGATGGATTTTTGTCTACCTAAAGTATGTTGCACCTTATGACTAAGGATTTCTTTGTAGATAGTATCTCTGGTTGCTTATATAGGCACAAGATGACTAACAAGGAGCTGTAGTATCAATGTAAATAGCTAAGGGCAGAGGATACCCTGGAGAATCAAATGTTTAATGGTGAGCTGCGAGGGCAGGGACTGTCCGATGGTGAGTAGTTGGCAAAGCATGCATGTGTTTTATGTCTGCAGATGGTCGCTGGCCAAGATGGAGGGGGAAAGTGTACATGTGAGCCAGAAAAAGAGAAAAATCACTTTCCACATCCATTTGGAGACATTAATTAGTATAAAGTGTTAGCTCGGGGTTGGAGATTTAGGAGCAGGTAACTTTAGTGATGAAGCAGGTCAAGTGTGAGAAAATCAACAGCACCAGGAGGATGGGGTTGGGGGAAGCCCTTGATATTCAGCCACAAGTCACAGGGAGATAATGGGGAATGGTGAAGCATGACAAGGCAGACCCCGTGCTTGAATGGGGTCCTCACTACCCCAACTTCAGGGATGTGGACCTAGGGCTCTCAGGTCCCAGATGTTTCAAGGGCACCTTTGGGGAGACCTCCCCATTTAAAACTATTGGTAGTAAATTAAAAACAAACACCAGAAATCAACTTTGTGTGGCCTAAACCAAATGTGAGCATGTGCTAGACACCCTTTGATGGCTTGGGGCAGCTTTGCCAAGGGCTGCCAATGGGGGGCGAAGCTGAAGTTGAGGTTGGAATGCAAGTCTTCATACAGCAGGTGCTTGACTTCATCTGCGGATGTGTCTCGTGTATTCTGAATTAGAACTCTTACATGCTGGGAACAGGTTCCAGGCTTGATCTCTGGATGGATCTTGCTCATGATTCAGTGTGTATTAGGGATTCTAGTAGAAAACAATCTCCTTCTAGTCCCTTTCCCTCTGCATGTTAATGAACAATCCCTTCCCTTTAAAACTCTGGGCAGCTTAGAGATGTGTTTTTTATTTTACTTCATTCTTATTGCGGGCCAGGCACCTGTTGCATCATATTCTTTTTACCCTTTTCTAAAAACTCCAAATACTCCATGTGACTAGAACTGATAAAGTTTCATTGTATCCGCAAATCAACAAATTCAGTTCTTCCTTTGATTTAAAGGAATATTTTAAATCACTACATATTTTATTGTTTATATACTTATATTTTTTACAGAATATTTAAGTATAAAACACTTAAAAGCATACTTAAAAATTCTGGAAGAAGATATATATTTTAATTTTAGATATTATATATTATTTACACATAATTCCTCCAGAGTTCTTGTTATATGTTATTTGTTATATACATATATGATAAATTTTATATATTATATATAATTTTATATATTTGTTACCTGTACTTATATCTCACATATATTAAGTATTATATATAATATAAATATCTTCATTCAGAACTTCCATTATTTCAATTTGTCTTTAAAGTGTTTTACATGTTATATGCATCTTATTACAGAGGATACTTTGTAAGAGAGTCAGGCCAAATTTTATGCAAAATAGTATGCAAAGGCTACTCACTTAGATAACGGTTCTTTTCTTTTGGTGGGGTGGGGAGGAGATTCTTCTCTCTCTCTCTCTCTCTCTCTCTCTCTCTTTCTCTCTCTCTTTGTAAAGATTTTAAAAGAACAGATTATTAGGAAAAGGAGAAAGGAAAAAAGAGACACCTGCATAGTCACAGGCAGGCCAGGAGGAGAGCTGCTGGGAGATAATTCTGAATTAGCAGTTTTTTTCCTTGTGATTTAAAATGAGGGGTCTGCAAACTCTTCTTATAAAGGCTTGGATAGTAAATATTTTAGACTTTGTCAACCAGCATATGTTGAGCAACTACTCAGTTCTGGGATTGTAACATGAATGTAGCTGCAGACAATATATAAATCAATGGCCATGACAGTGTTTTAATAAAACTTTATACACAAAAACAGGCAGCTGGTCAGATTTGGTCATGGGCCATTGTTTGCTAATCTCTGATTTAGAAATAGTAGGCATTACACTATTAAGTTGGGTGGTGGTAGCAGTAATAATTAAGGCATTTTCTAAAGCCTCAGGACTAAGACTAGAAGAATTTCACATCAACAGATGAAGGGCTGGAGGAGCATCCTGGTCAGTAATGTTGGTGGTGTTGAGTCCTATATCCACGAATGTTTCAGAGCCAAAATAATTCTACCACAAGCTGTCTACTAGATTTTCTCATTTTCACTCATGCTTAACTACAATAGCACAATGCTTACCAAAAGGATCTGAAGAATCCAGTCAGGCTCTGTGCTAGCCAAATATAACAGTGACTCCGAGGATGTGATGATTAATATCTTCCAACTCTGTGCACGTAGGTATGAAAGATCACCATCTTAAAAATAGTCAAATTGATGTAAATGACTCCTTGGGACCAAATGAACATAGATAGTGGAGTTTCATCTGTAGGAGATAAGTGATAAAATACATTTAGTGGAGCCCAACTTGGGAGGTGCAGAGTTTTGCTGCTAAAGAAACAGGTTCTTTTTGCTGACGACCATTTCTTCAGTGGCTGTGGCTCCCTGAAATGGTTAATTATGGGGTGTTGAGGTATATTCTTCCTAAGAATTTGGATTTTCGTGGTTATATATAGAATCAAAACACTTTCCCCAACTCCTTACCTCCTATCTCCAAAGAACTGATAAATCATTTTCTTCTTTGGATGATGACAAGGATTTCTGATATAAGAACTATTATGAAATGGAAAGCTTCTTACAAATTGAATGTAGGAAGATCAATGTGGATGAAAGGTAGCTATGAGTGAGTTATGTTAGGTGGCAGTAACCAAGCCAAATTTACCCAAGAGATGCTCTCTACCCATTGTTAGAGGATGCGCAATTGTTTTAAGATGATCACTGACTTTGGATCTCAAGGTATCTTTTAATGGAGCTTATTGCTAAATTTCCTAAGTTATCGCCAACTTCCTTAAAAAAATCCGGGGTTGAGATCAGTCTATGAAGTGTTTGCTCCATTTGCTCCAAGCTCTACTCTGCAATAGTCCCCGAGGACACCCAGACATCAGTTTTTAGGCATAGGATGAAAGGAGAAAGATTATCTATACCCCAAATTAGAAAGTCTTATTTTTTATATTTTACGTAAATGTGGGTGAGTACCACAACCCCTCGATATCTGATCTTTCATTATACCTTCATAGGAAATGCTTTCTTGGGAGGTGATGAGAGAGGTAATCAGTGGTTTAGCACCAGCTTGATGATGTGTTTATGTGGATTATGCTATTAGTGCTCACTGGCAAGGCATAGCCATAGCTGAGATGGATCTGGAAGCCCCAGTGGAACATGAGCTTCGGGATACTATGGTGGTGGTGTTTTTCAAGTGAATGTGCTACCATGCTGTGTTATATTGTGAATAATGTGCAAGGGCTGGGAAGTAGTTCCCCACCTCTATTTAATATTTGACACCACCATGTTTGAGTGGCTGAAAATAACTGTAAGAACCAAGAAGTACAGAAAAGATTATAAACCACTTACTTAAAGAGATCTTAAGCTGGTTAAGAATGGTTAAAGGAGTTGGGGTTAACCTGGGGAATAAAATTAGGAGTCATTTATTAACTGTCATTATGACCAGTTTATTCAGAAAAAGATGGATTAGTTGCTTTTGATCTATAGAGCAGTAGAGAAGCAAATACCTTGGGGCTCAGTGAACAAACTGATAAACATTTGTTTTGACAGAGACATTTTGACTATAGTGGCTGATGTGGAGCTCAGTGATAGCCAGGTACTTCTCCTGTGTGGAGTTAGGAATGTAGACTAGCAAAATCATAGAGTCCTGGGCCTCCCCTGATGGCACAGCTGTTGAGTGCTGGGCTGTGAAGCTTCCCACAACCTCTGCAGCGCTGGTTCATTCCCCGGCCGCCGGCGAGGGTCCCACAGAAAAAAAAAATTGTAGGGTCCTGTCTAGCTCTGCAGTGCTTAGAACTATAGCTGCGTAACCTGGAACAGTTAGTACCCAGCTCATTTACCAGGCAATGGTCTCATAAGTGCTTAGAATGATCATTAAGATTACATTTCTAGGCTTGTTCATATTCAGACTGAGGCAATGTGCCCTTATGGGGACTTCCATACTCACTGGAAAGTGACTACTGTGGCAAGAGACATCTTCCTCCAGAGAAATACCAAGTATATGAATAAGGAATAGTGAGAAGCAACTGAAAAGGGCAGTAAGGTCAAAAGGTCACAAGATGAAAATGTTTTGGCTGACCCCCTATCTGAGTCCCACTCCAGTTCCTATCCCATTGAGTCCCACCATATCTGACATCATCCCTGGTGCATGAATGTTGTGCTTGCTCATTGGACTTGGATATTATTCTCTGATTTTGGTTGAATGACATCACTAATATTCATGGCTATCTACTCCCTTCTCCTCAGCTTAGTAGGAGAAGAAGAAAGAGCTTATTAGAAAACAAAGTTAATTATATATATGATAAAATTCTGCTTGGGAAAAGAAGTAATCAGGGTTCTTTCTAAATAACCTAAAAAAGAACTCCTACAGAATAGTCTTTCTCTGTTGTTTTGATTTGAAGAAGTAGCAAGGATCATACTATATTTAGCATGTGAAGTCAACTTTCTGTGGACCAGAAATATAGAAGAGCTTGGGGATGGAGCAATGTTGTGTAAGGGGTAAAGAAGGGGCATATGAATTTGCTAGCATGACTAATACACTGGAACTTCTACTTGGCTGAGTGATGGATTTAGAAAGACTGGCAGTTTGTAATCCTGAGAACTTCTTTGGTTAAAACAGATCGTTTGCCTTCCATTGACAATAACCTTTCCTCCATAATTGAAAACCAGATCAATGCATTCTGACCACACGCTGTTACTTTGTATAATGACCCTCTGGTTATTGGTTTGCTTTATGCTGCTGATCAATTAATCAAATATTTATTGAACACCTTCCATGTTGCAATGGTGTACTGGGTTTTGCAGGTCATGAAAGAAAAAGCAAAGTGTGATTGAAACAGACTTTTGGGTATACTTTCTAAGTACCAGTTACCCATGGGTTTCTTAAAGGTGTTAGTGGGGTTGTTATTCAGCAACACTTTCAGGTTAAAATTATGATGCCTATTTCACAGAAATGGAAAATTGAGGCTCAGGGACATTGAGTTGATAAAGGTAGTAGTGACGGCGAGTAAAGTCTGATTTTTCCCATCAAGGATTTTCTGCTCTAAAATTCTCTCTATTGTATAAAACGTCTTCTCTGTTCTTGAACAGGAGAGACAGGCTATTTGCATAATATTCAAGACAAGACAATTATAATTAAGTGCCATGTTGGCGCAAAATGTGTGACCTAGGCAGGTATATACCAGTGCTGGTTGAAGTGCGGGGGGGGGGTGAGTCTTCATGGAGAGATGAGTGGAATAGGGATGGGTAAAGAGAAAGCAGCCCCTGAAAGCAGCAGTGGGAACTACTGAGCACAAACTGTGTGTGTGTGCGCATGTGTGTGTGTGTGCACGCACTTGTGCTGGAGGGAGAGGGGCTGTGGCCCGTGGCGAGAAGTCATAGCATCCATAGCATCCACACTGCGCAGCTGGGTCCAAAGTAAGGGAAAGGGGAACAGTGGGAAGTTGGGGCCCTGGTGAGTTCTCAAGTGGGACTAATGTGATGTTAGGATGGTTGTTCAAGGGTAGTTGAACTGGGCATGTGCAGAAGTTTGGGTTTCTATGCTTTTCCCCATCAGGCTGCCTCTGATCCTATCATGGTTGTGGGATCCTAGTCCTTGTGGGGAAAAGACGTGCCAGGAGTCCTTCTAAGTGCCTTGGAGCAGAGCCCCAGTTCATCCTGACACTTAGCCAATGGGTGAAATATTCCTCTCAGTATCAATCGATTCCATGGGCATTTTCCATCAAGTGTTATTCTAAAACCAGAGAAGCTGTTGTCTTCTCCTCTTTTTATTGTGCCTACCTACTGACTTGTAATGCATTTTGGCGGGGGAGGATACAGGATGTCCTCAGAGACTGGTTGATCCAAGAGTTTGTATCAGAGACCAATTTCAATTTGGGTTCAAAATTGTGTCCTGGTCTTCGTTTGAAAAAGTACCTCTTAGACCGACTGGTGGCTAAAGGTGAGAGAGGCAGCAAGGAACGCAGGTTGCTCTGGCCGTTGCTTTTTTTGGGGTGTAGATGTTCCTTCATGTGATTGTCTGCAGGCCTCCAGCTGATTTGCTTGTTGCAGGAATCGGGACATCTGAGATTGTGATCCCCAAGTCCTCTTCCATTTCTGTCTTGGATGCTCATCTCTTCCCCACTTCATCCTCCCCAGGGCTTCCCCATGGGCCCCTGTGGCTGAAAGGGTGTAGCCGTAGGTGAGGAATACGGACTGTGCATCCAACGAACGTATACCATCTTTCCTGCCGTGGTCAAGAATGGAGGGCACCTCCTGTTGGCCACACAAGAACCTCCGCACTCTCAAAATAACCTCCCTAGCAGCTTCCCCTGGGGTTACTATCCCACCTAGCGGATGGGTGGAGCAAAACTCAGAAGGTTTAAGTGACTTGACCAAGGCTGCAGAAGTGGAGGGCCCCTTGGATTGGACTGGATTGCAGATGTTGTGATATTCATGTCAGTGCATTTGCCATGGCTTGTTGCTGCTGAGAATGTTCCGTGACAGCAGTCTTGGCTTAGGTCTGTCTAAAAGTTGCAGAGCCCTGGATTGAAAAGGTTATCTGACTGCAAAGACTTTATACAATAGATGATATCTTCCTTCCTTCTGAGAAAAGGAAAAACAATGGGGTGCCGCCTCTGGATGCACCCCTCATTCCCTCCACCTGCAGCACGTACGTAGCACTTGGGCTGAGGACAGATTGTCTGGCTGAACCCTTTCAAAATCCCTCTTTCTCCCACGTGCCTGCAGACTGCAACAGTGATGTTGAGCTGGCAGAGCCTGTGTTCCAGGGCTGAGGGTTAACTGTGCTCAGGCTCAATGTTCTGTGTCAGTTTCATGCAGCCAGCCTATATCACCTATTTGCTGCCTTGAAATTTTGCTATGTGCCCTGCAGAACACACCCCAGGCCTACCTCTAATGGCCATGCAAGATGTATGGAAGGCAGGCCTGAGTTGATTTTGCCCTGCAGAGGTTGAGAAGGTTGGCTTTAAAAGAAGGCCCTGCCTGGTGATTGGCTCAGGGAGAGAGATCTTCCGAGACAGCAACTTGCCCTCCCTGCTCCCTCTCCATTAATTCCCGGAAACTCTGCAGCTCATTCTCCTTGCTCCCTGCTATCCCCCCCACCCCTCTTGTCTCTCTGCTGAACTAATCACAGTTCATTTATGCTGCATGCCTCATTTGGGGGAACAGTGCTCCAGGGCTCCCAAAATGAGAAGAAGGAAATTAAGAATGGTTGGCCAATGAGCCAGTCCATCACTACCAGGACCGCCATCGGGACCGCCAGCTCCCCTTCCTGCTGTGTGCCCTGTCCCAGAGCTCGCTGGGTGGCTGGCTCCCTGCTGGCTCTTCTTCTGGACCAGGCGGGACAGGCTTTTTACTGGGAGGAAAGGAGAACCAGCCTCACTGAGTCCCTCGTGCAAGTTATTATAGATTCTCTGATCGCTTCTTACTTTTCAACCCTCTAGGGCTCCACCCATTTTACAGCTGAGGGAACTGAGGTTGAGAACAGTTAAGTAGTAACTTGCCTGAAATCAGGCAAATGCTGTCTATTTGACTTCATAAAGGCTGTGTGTGCTTTTTCTTTCTTTCTTTCTTTTTTTTAAGATTTATTTATTTATGCATACAAGAACCGGAGTATAAGCCAGATGTGTGGGAGGGTGAGAGGATTCACCAGAGACAGAGCGGGGAGCAGAACAGGCAGACTGACTGAAAAACACTGCTCAGGGGAGCAGCGGGCGAGACAGGAGAGGTCTGCCGCGCCATGTGGGTTGCTCCCTGGCCGGCTGGGATTGAACCTGCTGCAGAGGCTGCAGACAGCTTCGCAGTGCTGCACTCAACCACCTGCGCCACCAGGGAGGCCCTGCTCTTTCTTTTTTAACCCCCTCCCATGTCTTCCCCTTCCTCCCATAAAGCAAGGGCTCAGGGTTTCTGTTCGTTCTTGTTCCCTCTCCTCCAAGGTCCCCTGAGGTAGTAACAAGAGTCCTGCTGGCTCCTGGGAGAACCCGTTGTGGCTGGAACCCCTGTTGCCCACTGGCTGGTCAGCAGTGTGAGTGTAGCCTGTAAGCTAGTGCATCCGGTTTCCTGGCAAGGACAAGCGGAGCAGTTGCGCACGTGGAGCCACTGGCTGGGCTTCCTGTGTGGGCAGCTCTGCAGGACTGTTTTAGGTGGTTTGAGCACACTGAGATCTTTGCTCCCCTCACTCCCCGGCAGGCACTTCCCCTTTCCTGGGATTTCTTTGCCTCTCATTATCTTATTGATCTTTTTCCTTCTTTATTGAAGTGATGTTGCATTATAACATTATATGTTTCAGGTGTGTATCACTGAGAATCAACATGTGTCTATATATACTAGATTAAATTCACCACCAAACATCCAGTTTATCCTTCTCCATGTCTCATTATGTCTGAAGGCCACAGGCATCATTTGGTTGACCTGCTTCCAAATAAATTCAGTCATCTTTGTGAATAATGACTTCAACCTGGAATTAGTTGGCTAGTCTTGAAAATTCCAGCATGGCCATTTTGGTATGAATGTGGCATAAAAAAAATTACTGTCTTTTCCACCCCCTATCTTCCTGTCTTCCTCCCATTGTCCAACCAGGAATGTTTCTTAGAGGTGCCTGCTTTCTGTGACAACTTCTAAAACTATGCCTTCTAGAAGTTTCTCCCTCCTAGAAGGCTGGGTGCAGAGTGGACCCTACTTGGGAATATTTTGGCTCCAGGGTTTTGATGTGCATTTGTCCTTCCTGAAGGAGGGCCAGGGGAGACTCTTGGGGCTCTTGTGTGTGGTGGTGGCTGAGCAGGAACAGCGGTGGCATGGGAGCAGAGAGACAAGACTCCTGAACACCTGGGCCACACTCCCTGGGGCCAGCCCACCTGTGGGAGCCACAGGAGACCGCTGAGTATCCTGTCATCCTCCACCTTGCCCTACGATGCTGGGCAAGTCACTTTACCTTTTGGGGGCTTGATTTCTTTGCCAATTTTAAAGAAGGGGTTGGGTGGGGTTGTACATGGTTGACTTGGGCTCATCAGTGGACCAAGTAAGGGCCCCGTGACAATGCTGTGCTGTCTGAGAAACCGGTTTGCGTCCATTTGCAGCTACTGGGAAGTCAAGTTTTGAAACCAGTGGGGTAGCCTCAGTGGTGGCTGTTGCAGTCCTGTTACAGTGTGGGCAGCTCTGCAGGACTGTTTTAGGTGGTTTGAGCACACTGAGATCTTTGCTCCCCTCACTCCCTGGCAGGCACTTCCCCTTTCCTGGGATTTCTTTGCCTCTCATTATCCTATTGATAATGCAGACAGAGATGGCAGTTGATAGCTCCCTCCATCCCAGCGTGACCACTGGTCACACCTTGTGGTGGATGCCTCCGTGGTTCTCCCTGTCCACCTCCACCTGTGGCGCCTGGGCCCTCCTTCCCCACGCCACACACTTCTTTCCCTGATTGAATAGGCCAATGGGGAGCCAGTTTGGGTTGGGGTGAGACGGGGCATCTCCTGCAGGGGTTCAGGGCACCTGTGGGTGAACACCTGGAGAATTGTTGGTCTCTCGCGGCTCTGGCCCTCCAAAGTCAGGCACCATCACCTGCAGGCTGAGCGTGTTTCAGCTGCTGCCCTGTCTGGTTGGGGGCAGGGATGTGGTCTTAGAGCTGATCGGACAGAGGAGGAAATGGAGATGCAGCAGATTCACCACCAACATCTCAGGCTCCTGGAGTGAAGTGTGGGGGGCTGTGCAGGCCTGAGGCACTAGACTCACAGTTGAGTGCTCCCTTGCCAGGCTCATCCTCCAGCTGCCTCCTTTATCCAGGCTGTTACTTTCCATTTGGTTTCAGGGAGCTCATTAAATTCTTTGTCATTTTAGCCATTCCAATTCCTCACCTTTAACTCTGTGAGGGCAGAACTTGGAGGTGGCCTTGACCTAGGTGTGTCCTGGATGATTTGGAGAGTGCCTTTAATCTAGGGTCCTAGATTAGCTGTGAGGGCTGGGAGGAGCAGTTCCCCCAAATATTCCTGCCACCCTCCTCTGTCTTCATGGACCTCTCAAGAGCAACCTGGGGTGTGGACAGGAACAGCTGGTTGAGTAGAGAAAAGCAGGGCCTCGGGGCAGGGGGCCGCCCTCTGACTTGGGAAGCTGAGGACCAGGCAGAGAGATGCCGGTGCTGTTGGGGGTGCTGCTCACCTATTCCTCGGCCCCCTGTGTTGGGAAAAGGGTCTTTCCCCACTGCCCGTCTCCTCTGTCTGAGTGCGGTGGTGGTTACCCACGTGGATGTTGGAATAGGATGTGGGTTTGCATCCAGCCTCTTCCACTCCTTGCTAGGCTGAGTGAGTTACTTCACTGCTCCAAGTTTCAGTTTCCACAAAAATTGGAAGCTGAGTGTCAGGTTGCTTTAAGAATTAAATAAGGAAGTTTGTTCAAAGCGCCTAGCAGCCAGGAAGCATCTGGATTGCAGTTATGAGTTACTACAATGAGTGTATATAATAGTAAGAATTCTAATACTAATGGTGGGGTTGGGGGGCCTCGGAATTGAGTTCCTGTATTTTTTTAAAAAATAATTTGGCCATAATTCTGGTTGTGTCTCCTGTATAAGCAAGTGCATCTGGCAGTGCTGAAAACTGGTGCCCTCCAGTTGACTCTGGGCTTGCTAGTCCACTTCTTGCCCACATGAAGATACTTCTATTCCCCTCCACCCCCACCAAAGGCTTCCCTCCTGGTGGCAGGATCAGCACCACCCCCTGAGACAGAGTTTTCCCACAGTGATTCTTCGTCATCTTCAGTCTTACTCTCTGTTCTTTTGGTTTCCAAAAACCATGGTACATGGACATAGAAGTCTGGGACTCTGGGGAGAGGTCCGCACAGGAGAGAGTGATTTGGGAGTTACAGGTACATAGGTGATATTTAGGGAAAGTGAGCCTGGCTAGATAGGAAGAGCCTGGAGTAAGAGAGAAGGGGAGGATCCAACAAAGGAGAATGAGAAGGGACAGCCAGGTAGGGAAGGAAGAATGTTCTGGAGACTGTATTTGGGAAGGGAGATGGAGCACAGTGGCCTTGTAAAGGAATTGCGCTAAAAAGATCATGGGTTGGGGCCTGGATGGAGGGGGGATGCTCAGTCAGGATTTCTCTCTTTGAAAGATGGGCATTTTAAAATCATACTGGGATGCCAAGGAACAAATGATCAGAGGGTGTGAGACAGATGATGCACGAGGGAGTGCTGGCAGGAACAGAATTCTCAGGGAGGTATGGGAGGCTGGGGCTTGGCTTTAGGCAGGAGCTGAAAGAGTAGAGTTTACCTGGATGTAGAGGGAGTCAAGGGTAGGGACACAGGTGTAGGGAGACAAGGGATGTGCTTATAGTAGTCGGGGTCTAATTATTCTGATTCTATATCTATTTTTAAAAGATTTTTTAAATTTATTTATGCATATAAGAGCTGAGGTGTAGGCCAGAGATGTCGCGGGGAAAGTGGGGGGTGAGAGGATTCACCAGAGACAGAGTGGGAAACAGAACAGGCAGACTGACTGAAATACACTGCTGAGGGGAGCAGCGGGCGAGTCAGGAGATGTCTGCTGCGCCATGTGGGTAACTCCCTGGCCAGGGATTGAACTCATGCTGCAGTGGCTGTGGATAGCTTCATAGTGCTGAGACTTACCCCTTGTACCACCAGGGAAGCCCCTCTATATTTTCAACTACATCAGGAGGGTGGGCGGGAGAGTGAGAAGTTCGGGAATTCTAGAAGATGGAGAGACAGGGGAGGATGATTTGAGCAGGGAAATGGGCACAGTGTGTTTTTCTGGTTGGTATGGGCCTGGGGCCAGTGGAAGGTTGGGTTTGAGTTGAGGTAAGATACAAAGGGGGGGATAGGAATAAGTGGATGTAAGGGAAGGTGTGGCTTTAGGAATGGGATATGTCTCTGTATGTGGGACACCGGTGGCGAGTGTGGGGAGTAGTGGCGGGGTCTGTGGGTGGGAGCTCCTGACAGGGCTCAAGAAGTGGTGGTCTCCTCAATCTGTGAGGGCCCCGCTGACTATTACTAACTGACCCTTTTGATGTTGGCTCAATATCTTCCTCTTAAAATCATTCAAGAGACACTAAAATAGAAAATGGCAGAAAGCAATGCTCGTCCTGGGGCTGCTTAATTCTTTCATCATTTAATGAGGGCAGATTAACGAGGAGGCAAAGATATTTAGGGTTCATAAAGATACAATAGAGACAATTCTTAAATCTTTTCTGCCTCTCTTGGATCAGTGCTACCCACGCTGAGATGGGTACTTGTATTTGCTCTTATTGATGTAAAGGAACTACTCTGAGCGCTTTTTTAAAGGCTTTTCTTGGGGGGAGCCCTTACATTGCCTGTCTGGAGCTGCTAGAAGAGAGCTCAGGCCTCCTGCTTCTGCATAAGACCCACAGGTGTTGGGCAAACAGAAGTTAGAAGGAAGACAGTGCCTGTCTGGACACTGGCCAGTAGGAGCTAATGTCCCTTGCAGCCAATAATCACGGGCCTGCCTGAAGCACTCAGGGCTGTGTTGACAGGAGGCTATGAGCCTCAGAGGAATACATTCCCTGGGCTTGGGAATAGAGGTTTGTTTGGTGGTGCCAAAACAAAGCAGAAGGGTGGTGAACACTTGCCAGTTGTTGCTTTTTTAAATAGTGTTTTCAGCTTAACAAAGCAGTGACGCAGTCCCTCACGATCCTCATGGTAAAAGGATGGGGTGGGGGGCAGGGAGATTTGGAGCCCGCATCTGCCCAGCACAGCCTGAGGCCAGTGTGGCTGGTGGACGTGCATGGGGCCAGGCCTGCACTGCGGCACAGCCTGCTGATCAGCAAGAGGTTTGAGGAACCCTAGCAGGAGAGGGCCACCCACGGTGGGCCACGGACCCCCTGCAGGAGGATACAGATTCAGCCTCATCTCTGGTGGTTCTTTGGCACTTGGAAGCTTGAAAGCTGCTGGGTCACCCAATGGCACTGCTGGAACCTGGGGGATGGGAAAGCAGTGGCTGATACTTTCTCGCTGAGGCCCTTGTTTGCCAAAGAAAAGGAAAAATTCTCCCTTGAGGCAAGGAGGGTGAGAGAGGTGGGTGCCTGGGGTGTGTGTTGGAAGGGAGAGAATGGAGAAAGGGCTTCAGGGGGACCAAGAGACTGAACAAGGGAATGGATTTGAGATCAGCCCAGTTGGGGTCTTGCCCACAAAGCCACCCTGGGCTTCTCATCCTGGTCCCGGCTATGAAGTGCCACCCCTGACACTGGCTGCTGGGGCTCCGGCGGGAGGATGTGGACATCTTTGGGTGTCACTCGTCCAGGTGGCCACACGGGTGCTCAGTGTGTCCCTGGTGTGGAGTCAAGCCGTTTTCCCAGCCTCTCAGCACTGTGGGTATTTTGTGTACATCAGAAAGGTTTTACAGAAGTGGGGCCATTTGGGCTGGACTCGATGTTTAGAAGTTCCAGAGCAGGCAAAAGGCACAACTGGTATTTTCCTGATTCTTTCATTCACATGTGAACTGATGGATTCACTCATTTGATGAGAGTTATTTCAGTGGAGAGGGTGAGAAGAAAGTGAGATTAGAGAGAATGAAGACCGGCACTCCCAGAAGGGAGGGAGGGAGTTTATTGCAATGTGTGGCAAAATTCACTGTGCACGTGAATGACCCAGAATCTCGTTCAAATGCCGATTTAGGTTCCTGAAGGTTTAGATTTTCCATCGGTCTGGGGTAGACGTTTCTCACCAGCTTGTGGGTGATGTTCATACTTTATGTAGCCAGAATGTAGACAACCTGCTTAATAGGTCTGCCTGTGAATGGGAGTTGAGTGATTGGAGAGAGAGCGCTTTGTGTACAAAAGTATGAAGTGCTTATTTCATTTGCTGACATTGCAAGTAGTTTTCTGGGTGACTGTTGCATAGGGTGTAGTGGTAGTTGGGTCAGTGGATGTGAAAGATGAGTCTAAACAATGCATCCTTAATTCTCACATGAGGTTATTAACCTCTTGAGCTTAATCATACCTTCTGACTCAGAGCTAGCAACTTGGTCTCCTCTTATATGCAAACTCATTGACTAGTTATGGCTACTTGGAGTGCTGTGTTGAGAAAGAACCTAAAGTCTCATTCACAAGGATTGGAAGAGAATGTTGAATTGATTAATGATGTCTGTTATGAGTATGGAATGGAAAAATGGCACACATCACCCATATTTAGCTATGCCTGAAGCTATGTCCAGTTTCTGATGGTGTCTTCTTATTGCCCACACACACATTCCTCAGGTAAACCAGAGCCATTTCAGAGACACTTGGTGCCTTCATTCCCCTGGCTATGGGATGGAATTGCTCACTACTTACTCAGAAGAATCGTGAGGCTCTTGTCTACATTTACAAAGTTTCAGGAAAGGCTCCCTTTCTGCATTACTCTAATATCGATGGGTGCTTTTGTACTTAGTAGACTGAATAGACTACGTGTCTTAGGGCATCATTTCTATTAAATCTGAAGACAGATGCTGGTAACTGGAAATAGTCATTGATTTGCTTTCTCTTGTGTTATCTCAACTCCCTAATTTACCAGAGGGAAAAAATAAAGCCCATGTAAAATCAACTCCTCTAGCTTTCTAAGTAAATAGTGAGATCAATTCTCATTCGTGAATTTGTTGGGTAAACATTTGCTTGATTGTAAGGAAAAATCAGATTAAACTTAGGCCAGAATTTGGCTGGTGGAAAATTATTTATCAGGGGGACTGAGTGGCCCTACATGCAGGACAAGGACAGAGCTGGTGGTAGCTCTGTATTGGCGACTGGAAGCAAATGTTGAGTTAATCCAGGGCAAGACGGTGCTGTGTTTTGATGGACTCCTGTGGAACTCAAGGATATTTCTCTTTTAAGCAGTGCTGGTTCAGTGTGATTTTTGTTCCCTTTTTGTTGAGGGTGTTGAAGACATCAGGGACCTCAGGGTTTCAAGGAGCCTAGGTGAGAGGCTTCAGGGAAAGCTGGTTGTCACCATCATCATCCTCATTTTCCATTCTCCTGCCATTACAGTTTGGAAAATGAATCAGTGACTTGGGGGAATTGGAGGGTGAAGAGTAAAAGAGGGCAAAGGATGAAAAGGAGATAGTGAACTTGTTAGATCATCAAGGTGTGTAATAAGGTTATAGCATCTTGACTGCAGTAAATCTTATGATTGTGAGGGGGGGCCATTCTGTCTTCTTTCGTTTCTCTCCTAATTAAGGTGAGTAAAGGACATTTCTATCCTTTCTTGACTGACAATGTCATGGAGGTGTCTGGGATGATGTGCAATTGGCTTTGGGCAATAGAAGTCTTTCGTGTTCCTCTCAGAGGCTTTATGGGAGAGATGATGATGGGGGTTCATTCAGGGTGTCTCTAGGGAGGATTTAGACATGTGGCCCAGAAAGGCTGAGTATGATGTTGAGGTGGGGAGAGGGGAATGACATCTCTTCTCTCTAACTTCTGGCAGAGGAACAAATGAGGTCAAGTGATGTCTATTGAGATTCTTAGGAGCCAAAGCCCAATATGCCACCATAGGGTGCTCACCTACTTCCTGCAGACTTGAGGGCCCCTTTGTGTGGGCTGGACTGGCTTACTCCTGGGTGATTCTTCCCTGGGGGTTTCAAGGATTAGTCACAGGCAGATGGTGAGGACTTGATATCTTGCCTCATGTGAGTAAGCCCTGCTTTCTGAGGGATTTTGCTAGAGGCATGGAAGGTTGATGCCTCCAAAGGCCATAGGGTTCAGCTGGTCCACCTCTGTATGGTACAAATTGAGGAAACAGGCATAGAGAAATTCTGAGACCTATATTATTGTGCCCTAGGAAACTTCTTGTGAATAAAGGGGGAAAATGTTATATTTAACCACTTATAAGAAGGAGTTGATCTGAACTTGGGCCCCTGCATTTGGGTTAACCATCATGGAACATGATGATGTAAGAAACCACGGGGTGAAGAATAGAGTACAAAGGGCTAAATTGTGAAGATGTGGATTCTAGCCCTGATTATACCACTAGATGATTGCCTGAGCTATTCTGAGCCTCAGTTTCCTCAGTTATAAATCAGAAACACTTCTATTCCACAACACAGGATTGTTGTAGGAATCAGTTGAATTGATTAATGATGAAACCAGTCAATATAAATGTGCTTACCTGGGAATTTTAGAATTATCATGAAAATATCCAAGCACTGATTTTTTTCAAGCCAAAGTTTCAGCCAAGCACTGATTTTTTTCAAGCCAAAGATTCTTACTCTGTGCATATCAGATTGTCTAACTGCCAGGAGGTCCCTGAATTTCTAACATGGGGATTTTTATGGGGAACCTTCATAAAAATCTTGTTAGAGGTAAGATATAGGCCCAAGAAGGAAGGAGGGTCGGGTTAAGAGAAAGACAAGAATTGAAGGCATGGCTCTCTTTGGGGGAAAGGGTCTTCTCTGGCTCATACTGTGCTAACAGGCTGGCCCCAGGAAGCTGTGGATGTCCTTTATTACATGGTGAGGTTTCCTACCTATTCTCTTCCTTTTTTAGTTATCTCCACATTAAGTCAATTAGATTATTTTAATTCCCACTGTTAGATTTTTTAAAGAAGGTGCACTTAAAGAATAACAGCCCTTTATGAGGGAGAAGAAATGAAATAAAATCTGAATTCTCTTTTCTACCGTTCCTTGTTCAGCCCAATGCTGGGCTTCATCATAGCTGCACTCTGCCTAAGCAGGACTCCTGTGAAATGTCTGGTTTTTCTAGAGCCTTCCTATCACTTCTGACTTTGCCATTGAGTTAGTTATCTATTGCTGTGTAACAAATTACCCCCAAAACTCATCAACAAACATTCATTATCTCCTAGTTTCAGAAGGTCTGGAATCTGGGAAAGGCTTAGCAGGGTGGTTTTGGTGCATGCTCTTTCATGAGGTGGTAGTCAAGGTGTTGGCCCTGCAGTCAACACAAGTCTTGGCTGAAGGTTACTCCTAAACTCTCTTATATGTTGGCTGACAGGCCTCAGTTCCTTTGACGCTATTGTCCAGAAGCCACTCTCAATTCTTAGACATGTGGGTCTTTCCAAAGGGCATCTCACAGCACAGCAGCTGGTTTCCTCCAGAGTGACTGAAAAGAGAGAGTGAATGAGAGAATGAGCAATGAAAATGGAAACCTGAGTGCCTTTTTATAACTTAGTCTCCAAAATTGTTTATCATCACATCCTTTTTACTGTATTTGTTAAAAACTAGTCATTAAGTCCAGCCTATGTTCAAGGGTTGGGGAATAACATCCACCCCTCGAAAAGAGGAGGGAAAAAGAATTTGTAGGTCTTTTAAAAAAGCACAACAGTCACCAACATTACTGCCGGGTGATCATTTCCATCCTCACCTCCCTATTCAGTTTGATCAATAGTGCTACTCACCTACCTTTGGTGCTGATGTTGCTCTTGGACTGAAAATTCCTAGAGAATTTGCTGGGCCACTTGCAGACTTGAGCTGGGGGAGAAGATTCCAGTAGGACCTGCAGGTGGGGCTCTGACACCTGGGATGGAAGAATTTGAATCCAAGGTCAGAAGGAAAGAACTGGCTTTCAGAGACTCAATGCATTTCCTCGAGCAAGGATGGAAACTGATGTTGGTAGGGCCTACCTTTGGCCGTGGAAGCAACCTACATTAAAAAAAAAAAAAAAAAAAAAAGAAGGAAGGAAGAAATGGCCCCTGCTACCAATGAATGGAATCAGCTAAATATAATATTCCCAAGTGTTTTACAAGGTGCTTCCAAGCTTGAGCATGATGGACAAGGCCTGTGAAAGGCAGAGCATAGTGTAAGAAGGTCCGCACATGAATTCTTCCTTCCCTCTACCATGTTGAAACTAGTCAGTCATCCAGAGAAGTGCGGATGACACACTATTCTTGGAGACTGCTTACCTCACTTGATGGTGGTGGCCATTCTGTCTTCTTCCTTGGACACCGTGAAGGGCACTCACCTTTTATGACCACAATATTAGTCTTTCTCACTGATTTCTCCCATTGACTCCCTTCAGTGCTAATGGATACCCTTCTACATACTGCCAAAGTGATCCTTTTAATTTTCACTCTGGTCACTCCCTGAGTATCTCACCAAGTTCCAAGGCTTCATCTACAAACTGCATCTGATGATTCTATATCTGTACCTATAGTCTGGCCCTCTCTCCTGAATATAGACCCATATTTCCTCACTGACTCCTCTACTTAAAATGTCTTTTATTTTTTTTTAAAAGATTTATTTATTTATGCATGCAAGAACTGAGGAATGGGCCAGAAGTAGGGGGGTGGTGGTGGTGGTGGTGTGGTGGTGGTGAGAGGATTCACCAGAGACAGAGTGGGGAGCAGAGCAGGCAGATTGACTGCAATACACTGCTGAGGGGAGCAGCGGGTGAGACAGAAAAAGTCTGTTGATCCATGTGGGTCATTTCCCTGGCTGGGGATCGAACTCATGATGCAGTGGCTGAGGATAGCTTCATAGTGTTGAGACTTAACCCCTTGCACCAGGGAGGACCCTACTTGGAATGTCTTAACTGCACACAAATACAATTGTGAAAACTGACTTTATTACTTTCTACAGGCCTCTAGTTCCCATCTCAGCTGCCAGTGTTAGCATGTGCTCTGTGGCCCAACTTAAGAATTTTAGTGCAATGTTTGACTCTTGCCTCTTGTTCACTGTGGATGTCAGGTCCTGTTGACAAGTTCTACCTCCTCAAATATTTCCCAATTTTATTGCCACATTATGAGGCTGATCCTGGACTAGTGCCCCCACTAGAAAATTAGCCCCACAAGGAGCTTTTGTGTGTTATTTACTGCTTAGCCTCTATCACAGTGCTATCAGAAGTGCTCAATAAAGATTCACTGAATAAATGGATACTGTAATTGGTTACTCTGCCCTCTGCTGTATCTACCCTCTGACCTCCTCCTAAAGCACGGGAACAACAAAGCAGGTTTCCACTTAAAAAAATTCAGAGGATTCCTCACTGCCTTGAGAGTTGAAATAAAATCTTTACACCCACATAGGAGGCACTCTGTCATCTTTCTCCTTACCTTTCCAGCATCACCTTCAGTCATTCTCCCTTTCCCTTTCTGTCCTTGTTTTGCCTTAAATTTCCTGCTATTTATTCTCTTTTATCTTTTCCCCTCTTTTTTTTTTTTTCACTTAGAAAATGCCCATTTGTTCTTTAAGGCCCAGTTCAAATGCCACCTTCTCTCAGTGGTTTTCCCCAATCTCCCTACCCTCTCAATATTTATTGCTCCTCCATCTATAAGCACTTTATTCATTCCCCTACTGTGGCATTTACTGTGTTGTATTATAGTCATTTTAAAAATAAACTGTAAAGCAAAGTGTCTGAGTGTCACAGGCCTCTCTCACAGACCCCTGCTTCTTGGCACTTCTGTTATTGCTTTCCAGTCTCACACAGAAAAGGAGAGAAAAATTAAAAAGACTGTTTTCTTTTGACTTAGCACAACTCTGAATATTTTTGAAAGAACAAAATAGGAGTACCGTCTCAAAGGTGCCCAGACAACTCAAGAACTGCTAATTCATGGAAGATCAGCAGTTGCTGGATCACAGGCAATCAAGTTGACTAATCACTGTTCTTTGCCATCAGCTGCCCATCAATTACACCAGAAAATACTCCTGGACTATATTCAAGTCAGAAGGAAGCACAGATATTACAGGGTCTCCAATCCTATAATAATCT
This sequence comes from Talpa europaea, assembly GCF_964194135.1. Lineage (NCBI taxonomy): Eukaryota > Metazoa > Chordata > Mammalia > Eulipotyphla > Talpidae > Talpa > Talpa europaea. The sequence continues at coordinate 98,672,116 of NC_140075.1, read as the reverse complement.
AATCCAACAATTTCTTCTCCAAGCTCACTTTCCTGAAGAAAATCCAGAACCTCTTAGCCAGGGTCCAAGGCTGGATGCTCTGTTATTTGGAGAGACCAGACATGCAGGGCCAGTGTCAGAGGGCCACATCTGAGGTTGTGTGATGCCCGGCTCTGCACCGTGATTCAGGTTGGCCTTCACACTCTGCTATGTGTGCATTTCTTTGGCAGATGATTGCCTATAGTCTGTAAATCCAGTGAAAGAGTCAAAGAAGAGTCCACGCAAGTTGCTCACATTGGTGGCCCTCATCTCCCATCCCCTGTCTGGCAGTGTCTGTCCATTGTCACAGGACCAGCCAATCCAGAGCTAATATTCCTCAGGAATGAAACCTCACTCAAGACCCCTGTCTGCCTGGAGATTCATTGATACCCCATTGTAAAACCAACGTATTGTTGAGTGTGGGAAGTGTGCTTGATGCAATGTGACTTATCATTCTAGATTTTTTTTGGCTTTCTGTCATCGCCATGTTTGGTGATGACTTGGACTGAGACTGGGCTGGTCAACATGAAAAAGCTGACATGAATTCAGGCAGTACTTACTTGCTATTTTAATTTCCTTTTTTGTTTGTTTTCACTTTGAGTTTTAGTTGGTGACTTAAGTAAGTTTGTTTATCTCCCAAACAGATGGGCATTTTGGGATCGATAGTACCTTAAAAAATACTACTTATAAGTGGCATCCACAGCATCATGGATAGCAGATTCCTAATCTTGTATTGACATATTGGAAAGCTCATGCCCAGAGAGGCAAACTGACTTGTCCAAAGGACTTAGATGCTGAATGTATCTCAATTGTGATGCTTGCTCCATGAGGGCAGGATTTGGTTTTTCTCGGTGTTCTATCCCCACTGCCTAGAAGAGTCTGTTACATTCCTGGATTCAACAAATACTGTTGAAGGAATGAGTAAATAATGGTTCATGGATGGGTGTATGTGCACTTCCAGGGGATTCTGTCTGGAACCATATTTGACCATGAAAACTTAGGAATTTCTAAGACCATTTGAAAATGGTGTCATTAGCCCTTAGCTATTTAGCACAATTAAAATTGCCCTTAATGCTCTTGGATGAATATACTCTGTATGGTTATTGATGATAATGGCCAGTGCAACAATTTCTGTGGTTTGCCCCCCTCATGTACATGGGTGCCCTTGAGTTAGTCAGCTTTGAGGGAGGAGAAACAGACCTGTAAGAGCAGTCGAACTTGCTGCAGTTGTATTTTACTCACTACTGTGAACCAGGCAAGGCTCACACCATCATTTATTTTTAATGTGTTTTTGTTTGCTTGGTCTTTATCCTTTCCCTTCTCTTTCTCTTCGTTGTCTCTTTGAAGTACAATCAAAATGATAGGGGAAGGGAGCCACACAGATGCCTCCGGAGTGTCATTGTGGTCATCAATTTGCAGGTGTCTTAGCCTTAGAAGTAACATATGGAGTAGATCAGAGGTGTGCCTTAGGACCACTGCAGAGGGTTTATAAGTCAGGGCTTGAGAAAAAATCCATATAAAGAAGCAGAGCCTAGTTAACGTATTTATCATAATATATATGTACAGAGGTTGAACTCTTGATTGTTCAGAATTGGCCCACTCCTATAAAGATTAAGTATAATGCGTCAGAGCCTCTTTTCTTTCATCTGATTGTGATGGGGAGAGAGAGAGAGACAGAGACAGAGACAGAGAGAGGAGAAATGACTGGGAAAGAATGGATGTGACTTTCCAAAGTGATCTAATCTAGTAACATTTTTTCCTCCTCAAATTATTCTTCAGCATAGATGATTTAGATTTGACTGCTTTGCATATTCTCTTTTTAAAGAAAATTTTATTTATACAAGATCTGGGGTACAGGCCAGATGTGTGGGAGGGTGAGAGGATTCACCAGAGACAGAGTGGGGAATAGAACAGGCAGACTGAAATACACTGCTGAGGCAAGACAGGAGAGGTCTGCTTGCCATGTAGGTAGCTCCACAGCTGGTGGGGATCGAACCTGCACTGCAGAGGCTGCGGACAGCTTCACAGCGCTGCTCTCAACCACCTGTGCCACCAGGGAGGCCCTGCTTTGCATATTCTTTACCTGAAGTTTCTATACTTTTTACAATGTGTAAATTTTAGAAATGTTATATGTATATGGATATAGAAAACTGTTAGAAATTATTTTCTAATAAATGCCCATGGAGGCTTGTTTGGGTGCTTTTCAGATTGGAATTGATTCTATGTATTTTTTTGGAATACAATTTCTATAAATCAGGCGTCAGACCAAGGGGTGCAACTTGAGTTTTGCTCTCTCTTACATGTGAACCCTGGATGTTTAGGCTCTCCTTTCCTGAGAAATTAGTTTTAGAAGAGATCACCACTGATAAATCAGGTAATAAAATATAATTAGGTATCTACAATTTCACAATGAATAGATAATTGACCATACTAGATCTGTAGTTCTCTGTGTCTGTGTTATTTATGCTTTCCGCACATACCTACCAAGATAATGTGTTTTTTTCTCTTCCTGGAGCTCTAATTTAATCAGTGATGTAACTTAGCCCAGTCCAAATTAAATATTGGCGATAATGAAATAAAAAACTCTTTTAATAAGGATCATAATGTAAGAGACACATGTCATAGCATACTTTTTTTTGCCCAGGTTTTGCAAGAAATGAATTGTTACTCTCATTCTGCTGAATATGTATAACACTGACTGACTGGTTAGTGACTGAAGTCAGCCTCTAATTGTAATGTGAGCTTAACCAACAAGGTATATTTAATATTTTATCCCTAAAAGGTTGGAAATATCCTTGTGGATGGGCAGTTGTGTGTGAGCATGTGTGGGGTGGACAGCTATGTATAGGACACTAGCCCTGGGTTTTGCCTGAATATTTATCTGTGTGCCTGCTCACTCCAATGCCTTGAAATCCTGGTTGCTGTCCCTGGAACATTCTCAGCGTCTGTAGACATTCTCACATGTTCTGTAGAGACACAGAAGTGTCCTTAAGGCAGCGAGGGTACAGTCATTGTTTTCAAATGCCCACCTTCTCTTTTTCACTGCACTTGGAAGACAAATGTCATCCATACCAGCCTCATGGACAATCTTCTTTCTAAAAGATCTCCCCTCACCCCACTGGTTGACCCTTTTCTTCCTATCTGCTGAAAGAGCACCCTGAATCAAATCCTATTGTCTGAAAGTCCCAAGTAGACGTTAGATCTCTGGCACATGGTGGCCCTGGGTTTCATTTCCTGTTTAACTTTTAGGAATGACTGAGGTCAGTTTTTGAAGGCCTCTGGACTCAATAAGGAATGTTTCTTCATATCAAATTGACTGTTGGACCAACTAAACAAGTAGGCAGATTTACTGAACCTTCTTAATAGAATAAATCTGAAGGAAGATCCAGAAATGACTTGGACTTCAGTGATCTGGATGGGAGGAATCCTGCACACAGTCGTACTTTCTAAATTCATCTTGGTCATTGGACTCTCACAAATATCCTGCTGAATCATCTCACCCAGGGGTGAGGACCTGGGAAAGATTGTTTCCCTCCACTCCACTGGGCTATTTAAATAGCAATACAGGTATTCCTTGATTTAAGAAACATTTGAACAATATAGATTTCCAAGCAAGTGCATTAGAGAACAATGATTAACTTTGTTAAAGATATAAAGAATCTTTCAGTTGCACGTGGCCATGAATAAATGTCTTTGCAACCATGTGCCTCTTTTTCTTACCTCCCTGGAATTGCATCTATTATTTCCTTCCTCCACTGGTTTTAGGACTTAGTTCTGGGCAAAAATAAGTCAAACCTTAGAAAAGGGTTTCTGTCACTTTCCTTAAAACCTTTCCCTTGGTCCAACAGTGCATTATTTTCATTTCCATGGTAGGTAAGAAGTCTGATTCTTACAGTTGTATCTGCTCATGATTTTTTCCATTTTTTCAGAGAAAGACAACAGACAGCCATCTGGTTGAGGTAGCACGGTCAAAAGTTTAGTTTTGGACATTTAGTTCTGGACATACTTTTTGTACCTGTAAAAGCTGATTGGGCGACAAGCTTTTGTGCCTATTCCTACCAGGCGAATTTCCACCCCCTACTTTTCTCACAGATTTGAGTGATGTCTTAATTTCTGGAGTTCTAAAACCAATGTTGACACTCCTACTACTTCTGATTTTACTTGGAAAGTGGATGAGGTTGGGGAGATTATGTGAACTTTCATTCCATCCTTTGGGTATGGAGGGTCTTTGGAGGAGGCTGATGGCTTTCTCAAGATGGGAACACAGGAAAAGCCAATGGGATTTTTTTCAAAGACTTCCAATGGAAGTTCTGTTCATTGGTCCTGTCTTCTCTTTTTCACTGAGATCAGGAGACTGTAGTCTTATCCACATCAGATTGACTCTTAGACAATCTTCTTTCTGAAGATGCTCTTCAAAAGTCTTCAGAGCTCAGCACAGTGGTCAGAGAGAATTGGACATAGGATTGGCTTTCAATAAATGTTTGTGGAGTGTTGTTGGCTGCATGAAGCACTCTCACTAACTTCTGCACTCAACAGTGGAGGCAGCTACAGATGCTCAGTTAGCCGCTGAGTTCCATCTCCTGTCCTGGAATGTGTTGACCTTCCTTCCTAGGGAAGATGACACTACTGAAAAGTGTCATTAATAGGACAGCTTTTGCACTGATCTATCAATACTCCCTGGCTCAGGGTCTTTACTGAGCAATGACAAACTCAAGAACATGTGGCAGTCAACAGAATTTATCACCTTCTCCTTCCCGAAATCTCTTCCTTGGCTGCTATGTGTGATACTTGTTGAGTTTGCATCTTATCTCTCTGGGCGTCCTCTGGTTCTTTTGATCTTTGAGGAGTTGAACTCCTCAAAGTTCAGTCCTAGACCTTTTTCTTTCTTTTCTCCCCTTTTCCTCTCTCTTCTCTTGTCCCCTTTCTTAGATGATTTCATTAATTCTCATGGCGTCAATGGCCACCTATTTGGCAAGAACTCCTAAATTTATAGGTTTACTGCATACTTCTCTTTTGATCTCTAAACCCATGATATTTGAGTATCACCTTGACATTTTCGCCAGGAGCCTGTGAGCCTTCCCAAATTCAACATGTGCAAAACAGAGTCAGTTCTCCCCTTCCTCCATTTGGTCCTTATGTTCTTTCTAGAGTCTTCCTTATCTGAGTAAATTTCACTGCAACACATCTGCTATCTTAGGTTAGAAACTTGGGAATATTTCTCATGCCTCTCCCATATTCCCACTGTTCAAACAATGGTCAAGTCCTGTCAGTCATACCCTTAAAATGTTTCAAGTCTTTACTTTAGTGTGATCATGCTTCTCTCTGCTTCTCTCTCTTCTGGTAGCTGCATCAGCCTCCTAACTTGTGTCTCCAAAATTCTTCCATCTCTACATTTTCCCTGTCTGCACAAATGCTCTCCTTAGACAGCTGCTCCTTCCTTCCTTCTTTTCTTCCTTCCTCCCTCTCTTTCTTCCTTTATGATAACTTTAATTTATATATATGGGGTATTTCTTATTTAAAAAGATCTTTTCAACATCTTATTTTGAAATAAGTATAGTTGCATAGAAAATGCAAACTATCTTATGGGGTGTTCCCATGCACTCTTCACCCAGTTTCCTTTGATGGTTATATCTTGTAAAACAATAGTACAATATAAAACCAGGCAATTGACATTGATGAGCAATCATCAATGTCAATTAAGATACAGAACTACAATTAAGCCACTACAATTAAGATACAGAACCGCTTCATCACAGTAAAGATTCCTCATGCTCCTTTAAAAACACAATATAATCCAGCCACTGCCTTGCTTAAAATCCTGTCATGGTTGTAAAGTCTGAATCCTCAAATTAGGACTATGGGTGTTTGTGTAATCTGGCTCCAGCTACCCCTCTGGCTGTCTTTTGCCCTACCAAGCCTCTGCTCACTGGTCTTTCCCTACATTTAAATTTGATAACCTCCTTCACTGATTAGAGCTTCCCCCCACCCGCAAAATGCAGTTCTCCCCACTTGGAATCCTCCCCTGCTACCACTCCCCCCAGCCCCCTCCCAGCTAACTTCTCTTCATCTGTCAGGTATCAGTTTAAAGGTCTTTCTCAGGGAAGATTTCCTTGGCATCTCAGACTAGGTTAGATTCCCTTATTGTTTTATTTTGTTGCCAACCGTAATTTTCCTTTGTGGCACTTAAACAATTGTAAATATATAGATATGTGTGCAACTTATTGAGTTGACTAGACTGGGCTGTCTTGCCCACCAATTTATCTTTTCTGTGTATCTGTTCAATAGGTCATCCAGCTATTGCTCAGTACATACTAAAGTTCATGAACAATTATTGCAAGCTGGAGGCCATGGAATTAGGCAAAGTCTACTTGCTCATATGGGTGTCTGCTCCGTGATCTCATCTTCAGTCTTCCAAGGTTGCCCTGTCTGAGCGCTGGACAGCCAGGGTCCCCACCATTCAGAATCACACTTTGGCATTTTCCCTCTTAATCCCAGCCTAGCAGTATCTCTGAGAGATTGGAATAGGGAATAACTCTGATCAGAAGTCTTCTTAGAATGTTAAGATGCTTTCAAGCTTCTTTCTCTTCAGATTCCCTGCCACAGTGTCACCTCAGGAGGGTCATTCATCAGTTCAGAGCTGGGGGCATGTCTGAGTTCTATGGCATCTGAGAAGTCCTGGGAAAGCTTTTAAGTCAGTCTTCTCCTTGATGCTTCTACCTCCTCTCTGCTAAGTGTCTTTCACCGTCTCCACCAACAAATGATTTCTCTCTCTACTCTCAGCGATAACCACATGGTTTGTACTTGTGGAGTCTGAAATTGGAAAGGTTTGTATGTTGACTGAATTGACAGTATTTCCCCCAAATGATCATGATGTAACCAGCTCCCTGAGCATCTGGGATGGAGGAAATGGTGGCTTCCCACAGGCTATGTCTTTGCCTGGGGGTGTGGTGTCAAGTGGGACCCTGACCAACTGTGGAGGGTACTAGGTTGGTGGAGTGACACAAATAGTGTCCCTTAGAAGCACATAATCCCTCAATACAAGAGACAACACAATGCACTACATGGTGGATTTGGCAGAGTTGGGAGCGCTGGAGAAGGGTGAACCCCACAGAAGGCCAAGCTATCAATTCCTTTCTGACGATCAGTAATGGATTTGCCCTGGGAACTATGGGCAGAGTCCTGTCTGATTCACAGCACTGGAAACCTGAGAACATCATCCAACTTTCCCTTTCCTACCAAAACAAAAGGTCAAGGGTTTTCACATCCTGTGCCTCAAAGCTCTCTTCTCTCTGCCCGAGTGTCTCTTTTGGGTGAGAACTGGCTAAGAAGAGAGTCTAACTCTGCAGGTCAAGCCATGGGTGTTGGTCCACTGGCGTGTGTGCGCTAAGCTCACAACATACTGTCCCTTCCTAATTTTGCTATTGGCTTGGCTAATGTGATTCTTGGGATGGAAAAAAGAACTAGAGCCATCAACAGGTCCTTTTAGGATAGACCTGGCCTTGTCTGCCCTTTGCTGTGATGATCCATTTCTTTGCCCCCTCTGCCAGGCCATTTCCATTTAAGTCCCTGTTTCTGTGCAGGATGTAGATTTCTGCTAGTTTTTTGGCATGGGCATGGATACTTCAGGCAACAGTGCATTCCCTCATAATGCCCCTGTGCAGTCCCTGGGAACCATACAGCTCCCTTGACCTCCTGTCCTGTGCCCTGGGGCAACATGAACAACTTTGCACATGGAAAGTCCAGCTGCAAATACCTCTTATGTCTTACTCCTGCCTCAATTGGTGCTGGGGCTTGGAAACAACGCTGGTGACTCCATGTGCTGCCTTGTGCTGTGTGCCTTTCTCTCTTTCTCTTTCTCTTTCTTTCTCTTTGTTTATCACTTTCTGTCCTCATTAGCTGGTTTCACTTCTGGGTGGGGTTGAGGGGCCATGCTCATATAGCAAGAGAATGGGAAAGGATTCTATCCCCCACTAAGAGTGTTAATGTCCATTTCTCTCTTTGGGCCTCAGTCTGATGGTGGTGGTAAGTGTGGGTAGAGTGCCATCAAGTCCCCAAGTTTATTTCCCAACCTGTGCTCTACCCCCACTCTCCCTACAAATTAGGCAAAAATATGTTTTTGATTAGTGGTGTTGAGGGGTCATAGCCTCTAGCCCTAATGCTGCCATATCTGCTTCCTCCAGGTCACCCAACCTGCCTGCAGTTCACCCTGAACATGACCGAGGCCGTCAAGACCTACAAGTGGCAGTGCATAGAGTGCAAGTCCTGCATCCTCTGTGGGACCTCAGAGAATGATGTGAGTTTGGGCATCCTTTGTCAGAGAGAGATCCAAGAGTTGGGAGACCTTTGAGGGGCAGAGTCTCTGGAGGGACTTTCATCACTGGCTGCTGGGGGAAATGTCAGTCAACATCTTCCCTTTGCCCTTTGACCCCATGATAATCCTGATCACAATGGCATTCATCTGTAAATATTTCAAATACAAATAAATAAATATAAATAATCCTAATCTCACAAAGATAAGTATTTTTAAACAAAAATAACCAAAATATTAACATAGCTAAAAAAAATCATTAATTCCTTAATATACTCAAATATCCGGTCAAACTTCCTATTGCCTATGTATAAATATTTTTAACACAGCTTGTTTATTTGAATTGGGATGTAAATCAGGGCTATAATTGTGATTAGTTGACTGCTTTTTAAGCTTCTTTTAATATATCGCTTTTCCCTCCATCTTGCTCCTTTTTCCCCTTGAATTTTTGTTGAAGAAATCAGCTAATTTGTTCATTAGTGTTTCCTGTGACTGTATTTCACTGACCGCATCCCCGTGGTAGTGGTGGACATTTTCCTCTGTCTCTTTTCTTATACATTTTTACTTAGAGCTAGAGCTTTATCAGATCCAGATTTGCACTCATTCTATCTCGACCTCTCTCTACACATATACTTTATAATACAATAAAATACAATGAAATATATATATATATATATATATATATATGTACATAAGTGGTGGCGTGTCCTTCTACCAGGAGGTATGGAATGCCTGGTGTCTCTCTTTTTGTGAAGGTAAACAGCTCTTGATTTTCTTCAATTAGATTGATAATTTCATTAAGAGTTGCAGAATAGTGATATTTTTAATCTATAATTTCTTCTTTGTTTATTAATTGGAGTAATTTTACAAAAAGAAACATTTTTCAGTTTCATATTTGATTGTCCTAAGGCACAGGAAAGGCCAGATTAATACTTCATTTTTCTCCTTTATTTACAGTTTCAAAATAACAGGATGGGTTGAACAACTGTTCATGATAAATATGTTCAAGGAAATAGGAATTGTGGGACACTTTCTTAACATGATAAACTATTTATACTTTAGAACTAAAACCATTATCTTATTAATAGAGAAATATAAAGGAATTTCTATTCAGGTCAGAAAATGGGTAAGGATGCCCATAATTTCTACTATTCATCACTGTTCTAGAGATATTATAGTTAATGCAATATGATAAGTCAACTAGAGGCATAAGAATGGCAATAAAGTAGGAAACTATAATCTAGAAAGCATCACACAATCAATGATTTTTTTTTTTTTTTGTGGGGGTGGAGTTCACAAAACCTGTATGGAGTTTGCTCAGGACATCCTTTCCCCCTAACAAGTGTATGGTATACTTAGACTACTAGTTCCCAGGAAAGATGCCCCCAGACTGTAAACTTGTCCAGTCAGTGGTTCTGCTACAGAAACACCTATAACCTAGCAGCAGTGATGCCTCTGCTTCATCTTTGTGATTGATTCTTGTAAGTATGTTCCTTTGTTGCTACAGAGATCATGGGACATATAGCTCAGCTCCATGGTATTTGCTCTTGGTCTGCATTCTCAGAAACTGGAGTAAATTTGATCCCATACTCTAAACAAAATGTGCCTAGTCTTTCTTCAAAAACAGCCTGACCCAGCACATAAATCTAGATGGCAAGCTGGGTATGAAAGTGAGGGACCCACTCCAACTAGCTAGTATGGGTGGCTATCTTTATTATGAGCAAGCAATTGCCTGGACTTTTGCTTTAGTGCTGACTTTATTGGTTTTGAAGAAGGAAGTAAGGTGGGAATGTAGGCAATTACTCAGTACCACAGCAGGCCTTCAGCCTTGATAATGATGGAGTATAAGAATAGAAAAACTGAAAAGGAGATACAAGGTTGTAGGGGTAGAAGGGATTAGCATAATCCATTAACCCAGTTATAAGAAACCAAGACCCTTAGGCATCAACGCCAGATCAGGAGGTGCAACACCCAGAAACTATCAGACTGTCATAGGGAGTGTCAATGGCACAAACCATCCACCCACAAAGATGAGCCCCTCCCTGAAGATGATAAAACCTAATGTAGCCCTCACAATGGGGCAGCACTCAATCTGCCCACCTGTCACTATGCAGGTGCCTCTTCACTGACTGTCTCTCTCTTTTTTTTTTTTTTTATAAATTTTATTGTTATATTCCCCATACAATTGCAGCCCCCCCATTCTGACCCCAATCCCTCCCCTCCCGCCCCCGCCCCCCTAAAAGTGTCTCTGGTTCATAGTTTTTTGTTGATTTTGATTTTCACTTTCTTATAGTTATTCATTTTCCTGGTCCCTTATTTAAGTTTTCTAGATTCTTGCTATGAGTGAGACCATCCGGTATTTTTCTTTTTCTTTTTGGCTTATTTCGCTGAGCATGATCCCTTCCAGCGCCATCCATGTTGCTGCAAATTGCATGTGTTTATCTTTTTTGAATGCTGAGTAATAGTCCATGGTATATATGTACCACATCTTCTTGATCCAGTCATCTATTTTTGGGCATTTGGGTTGTTTCCAAAGCTTAGCTATTGTAAACAGTGCTGCTATAAACATAGGGGTGCAGGTGTTCTTTGGAATTGATGTTTCTGTGTCCTTTGGGTAAATACCTAGGAGTGGAATTGCTGGATCATATGGAAGCTCTATGTTTAGTAGGTCCAGAAATCTCCACACAGCTCTCCACAGTGGTTGGACCAGTTTGCACTCCCACCAACAGTGCAGAAGAGTTCCTTTTTCTCCACACCTTCGCCAGCATTTGTTGTTGCTAGTTTTTTTAATATGTGCCATTCTCACTGGTGTGAGATGGTATCTCATGGTAGTTTTGATTTGCATTTCCCTGATGGCAAGTGATGTTGAACATTTTTTCATATGCCTGTTGGCCATTAGCATTTCCTCTTCAGAGAAGTTTCTTTTTAGCTCTTCTGCCCATTTTTTGACTGGATTATTTTCTTTGTTGTTGTTGAGTCTCATCAGCTCTTTGCAGATTTTTGTGATCAGTCCTTTATCATTAGTGTTGGGTGCAAAAATGTTCTCCCAGTTGGTGGGGTTTCTCTTTGTTTTTGTTATTGTCTCTTTTGCTGTGCAGAAGCTCTTTAATTTGATGTAGTCCCAGCTGTTTATCTTTGCCTTCACTATCACTGCTTTGGGTGATGTGTCTGTAAAGATGTCTTTGATGTGCAGATCACGTAGTGTTTCGCCTATATTTCCTTCTATATATTTTATGGTTTCAGGTCTTATGTCTAGTTCTTTAATCCATTTTGAGTTGATTTTTGTGTATGGTGTGAGGTAGTGGTCAAGCTTCATTCTTTTGCATGTAGCGACCCAGTTTTCCCAGCACCATTTATTGAACAAACTTTCTTTGCTCCAATGCATAGTCTTTGCTCCTTTGTCAAAGATTAGTTGAGCATAAATCTGTGGGTTTATTTCTGGATTTTCTATTCGATTCCATTGGTCTGTATGTCTGTTCTTGTTCCAATACCATGCAGTTTTGATGATTATGGCTTTGTAGTATAGTTTGAAGTCTGGGAGTGTAATGCCTCCATTCCCTTCTTTTTTTTTCAGGAGAGCTTTTGCTATTTGGGGTTTTTTGTGATTCCATATGAATTTCATCAATAATTGTTCTATTTCTTTGAAGAATGACATTGAAATTTTGATTGGAATAGCATTGAATCTGTATATTGCTTTTGGAAGGATGGCCATTTTAATAATGTTTATTCTTCCAATCCACGAGCAGGGGATGTCTCTCCATTTCTTTGTGTCTTCTTCTATTTCTTTTAACAGTGTTTTATAGTTTTCTTTGTATAGGTCCTTTACCTCTTTTGTTAGATTTATTCCCAAATATTTGATTTTTTTTGTTTCAATAACAAAAGGGATGGTTTTTTTGATTTCTTCTTCTTCAGATTTATTGTTTCACACAATCAATGATTAAGCTAACTCAACAGTAAAGGTAACATTATATAAAAATATCATGCAGAAATTAACAGTTTTCTATTAATTTAATAGCAATCAGTTAGATAACATACTAGTAGAGAAATTCCACTTACAAGCAGAAATACTAGAAGAAATACTTAGAAATAAACTTAATAGTAAATATGTAAAACCTAGGAAGAAAATTTTAAAACATGTTTGAAAAGACAAAGAAGTAGAATTGAGAAAATATAACGACCTCAGATGATTTGGGATAGAATGACTCAACTTTATAAAGAAGTCAGTTCTTTCTAGTTGACAAATTTAATTCAAGACAAATAAAACAGCAATAATTTTTTTATAAAACTAGACACCTTTATACTAATATTCATATGGAAACACAAATTTGCAAGAACAGTAAAGAAAACACACCAAAAACCAAATTACTGGGGGGGGGGGGAGCTAGCCCTACTAGGTGTTAAACATACTGCAAGACTTCTATACTAAAACAGTTTAGGCAAACAGACCAATAGAATAGATTAGAAAATCCATAAATTGACCCAACTACATACATTCAGTATAAAATTTGCAGCTAAAATTATTGGATCAAAGATGGCTTTTCAATGAGTGGTTTGGGGCAAGGGGCTATGTATTTGGCAAAAGACAAAATTAGGTCCATAGCCCACAAAATAAATAAGAACACTCTTCAAATGGGCCAGGGATCCAAATATAAAAAATAAAACCATATTAGTTAACATGGGTGAGTTTTTTAAATATAAATGTAAGGAGGATTTTCTGTGACTCAAAATTCATGGGCAATTAAAGAAAATATTGATAAATTTGACCACATAAAAATTTTCATAACATAAAACACCATAAAATCAAAAGGCAGTTGAAAATCTGGAAAAATATATTTGTAGCATACACCACAGAAAATGGGCTACTATCCCTAATACACAAAGAACTCTTAAAATTTGAGGGACCAGGGACCAGAAGCTAGATAGAATAAGATAAAAGAATGACAGATAATTCATAAAAGATATAAGAAATGACTCCTAAACATTAAAAATCATTCAAATGCACTATTAAAGAAATGAAAACAAATTAAAATAAAACAAATGTATCATTTCTTATCTATAAATTAGAAAAAAATTAAAAGTGTGACCATACTGTCTATTGATGAAGCTATGTGAAAGCCACCAACTGGGAATACAAAGTGGTGCACCCTTTCTAGAGGGAAATTCAGCAATACCAAACACACCTGTTGTGCACTTACTTTTACACTCTGACCTTGCCCATTGGAATCTATCCTATAGATATACCCAGAATATATGAAAATACATATGCATTAGTATATTCATGTTCACATTGTTTATAATTATAAACTATTGGAAACAACCTAAATTCTCAGAGATCCAAATAATGGTTTAACAAATGATGGCACAGAAACATCATGGGATATTAGGCAGCTGTGAAAAAGAACAGCCTATGAGTGGGTTGATAAAGATAAGGGGAAAACAATTCTCTGAGCATGCCTTTTTGTATAGCTCTAATTCTAAGAACCAAGGTATTGTTTTATATGTTCTCCAGTGGAGAAATGCTAAAAATCTACTAGAATGTTGGAAAACTTAGATGGAATAGAAACAGTAACAAATGAACCTAAGTATAATATAAATATATAGCATAGCCATACTGAAGTGTGGAGCAGGAAGGGACTAACCAAGTAACTCTGGAAAGCAGTATTTGTATCCTAAGGCTAAAGTCAGAAATAATTCACAAATAATGTATTCTCATTAGTAAATTTGTTTCCCATAGGTGTATGAGTTAGTCATTCTGAAATCATGTGTGTACAAGGTCTGAATTAATAACTACAAATTGTGAATAATGAGAGGCAGGTTTCTCAATGCCAGAGAAAGAATTTCCGAGTGCAGGGAGCAGGCTGGACTGAACCCTGTGGCATTGGGCTGGAATAGTGGGTATCGATGTATTACATTATTACAGTATAATGTAATATAGTTTACATACACATATAGATGCATGTCTACCTACACATTTATTTGTTTCCTATCTGCATCAGTTGGGAGAGACTAGAAGCAGTGACAACCCAAAGCAATGAAAATACATACCACTCAGACAATGGTTTCTAAATACCATTTTCCAAAAAAAGGAACCAGGAGAAATGGCTAGTGCCAAAACTGGGGTAGGGAAAATGCAAAAGGAGTCTGGAGCATCCTGTGTACTAGAAAGTAAGGGTGTTCTAAAAAAGTGATGGGACATGCCCAAAGGACACGGGAGTCAAATTGAAGGAACTGCCATTTGCAAAATTGGGGACAGTTTGGTAACAAACTAAAGACAGTATGACATTACAAGGCAAAGAGTAAAATAAATATAATTCTAATCTTGAACAAGAACAAAACATTCGAATAGATAAACAAAAAAAAGGAAGAGGTAAACTCTACTGCAGGTCAGAATTGCAATTAATAAATATAGAGGGAAGAGAACAACTAATCACCAATAGGTAATGTCACCAATAGGCAATCATCATAGTTATGGTTGTTGTAAGAACCATCAATTGATGCTAATATTAGTGGGTAAAAGTATGATGAGAAAAAGGATATTTGCATAATCTCAGAGTATCTCCCCCATTAGATTACTTATAAATACATTACAAAGGGAAAGTCATAGCTTAACAATGGAGAAACTGGTCTATAGTACCTTGACCATACGACCACAGTAACATTACTAGTAATAAGACTTACTGATATCAATGCCCCCCTGATATGATGCACTGAGAAGGGGACACCATCTTTTTTCTATTATTCTTGCCAAAGATACACACCCTCGATCTTCTCATGAAGTAAGAGCAGACAAGCTCAAATTGAGTGACATTCTATGAAGTCACTGGCCTGGGATAGAAAGATAAAGAAAGATAAAGAAACTGAGGAACTGTTTCCGTGTCAAGGACACAAGTAAATGCACTGTGGGGTCCTGAGTTGCATCCTGGGATAAAGAACATGGTGGAAAAACTGGTAAAATTCAAGTCAGGTCTGTAGACTAGTTGGTGTTGTCCCAATAGTAATTACCTCCTCCTTTTTGTGATCATATTGTGGGAATGTAAGATGTTAACATTCAGGGAAGCAGAGTCTATGCAGAAACTCTTTGTACTAGTTTTGTAAACTTTTTCTAAATCTAAAATTATTTCAAAATGATAAATAAAAATATAATGGCATATTTCTCTAACATCTTCTAAAGGTGACAATTTTTTTAAAATCATGTCTATGAATTCAAGGATTTAAATATATTTGATTTAATTCAATCCATTATGGTAACATTTATACTATTTTTGCCCAGTGGGAGCATAATCAGGCTGAATCCTGAGTCCTTTTGACAAGACTCCAATAGTATTTGATCACTTCCTTGCTTTCCAAGTATGTAAAGATATTCATTTCATGACCCAGATAGAGAATCAGCCTCTTCTCTAAGGACTTCTGGTTCATTTTAGTGGCAATGGTCTTTTTTTTAAAAAAATATTTTATTTTATATAATTCTTATATAAATCTTTTTTCATCTTTGCACAATGTATGCATTTTCATTTTGGTTATATTCCCCATACAATTGCACCTCCCCCCTTATTTTGACTCTAGTCCATTCTTCTACCACCGCTTCTTCCCCCGCCCTGTCCCCCCACCGCTTTGTGTCTCTGGTTTGTAGTTGCTTTGATTTTTTACTTTGCATTGATTAGTCTTTTTTTTCCTGGTCTCTTATTTAGGTTTTCTAAATTCCTGTTATGAGTGAGACCATCTGGTATTTTTCTTTTTCTTTCTGACTTATTTCGCTGAGCATGATCCCTTCTAGCTCTATCCATGTTGCTGCAAACTGCATGTGTTTATCTTTTTTGATTGCTGAGTAATATTCCATTGTGTATCTTAGTCCTGGGTATAATTTGGAAGAATTGGTATAAATTCATGGTGCATTTTATCTTTAAAACAAACAAAACATATTTTCTAACTCTATCCATTGATAATGTCGCCATACAGTAACTAACACCATGAAAATTAGCACTCATATTATGTTCTCTAAAGACCATTGCCACTAGAGAACATAATATGAGTGCTAATTTTCATGGTGTTAGTTACTGGATGGCGGCATTATCAATGGATAGAGTTAGAAAATATGTTTTGTTTGTTTTAAAGATAAAATGCACCATGAATTTATACCAATTCTTCCAAATTATACCCAGGACTAATAGTAGAATTTTTACTTAACCTTATTGACCTTTCATCTGTATTTTTTTCCAACTATGTCAAAATCTTGCTGCTTCTCAAAACCAACATTATTACACACATAAAAATATCAGAATATAAATTCCTCTATTACCACCCACAATATGATTACTGAATATATCTATGTCTATATCTGTATCTGCACTTATTTTTGTCCTTAAGACATATTTGACTAAAGATGTATAATCAAACTACTTGTTTTAAACAGTTGCTTTCTATGTGGTTATGCCACAAATTAATACATAGATTCGTTTTCCTTTTGTTTTTTAGTAACAATTGTAAGCTAATTTTGCTTTATGAGCATGTAAAATATTCACTGGTTCCAGAATCAAATCTATAAAATAAACAGTACCATCAAAGAAATCCATTCTCACCTCTTTCACACTATCCCCTCACTCTGCCTATAGGTAACTGTTATAAAAAATTATGGTTTATCTTTCCATTTTCTTTATATGAAAGTATACCTATGTGCATATGAATCATTAGAAAATGGAAGCATCTTGGAAAATGGTAACAGATATACATGTTTTCTTCACCTCATGTTTTTATTGACTAGCCTGGAGATTACTTAACAGCAATATATAGATACAACTTTCATCCTTCCTGTAGCTGCACAGGAATTCACTAGTTTATCCATCTAGTCCCTTATTGATGAATATTTGGATTGATTCTTGGCTTTGGTTTTACAAATAGTGTTAAAGCAGAGTTTTTTTGTTGACTTGGCAGAGCCTTAGGGGAGAATCAATGTGTGATTGCTTGGGCTACTGACTTCCTCTCCACGCCCAGTGATTCCTATTCTCTGGAATTGTAGCCATAGGTGGATCCAGGTTCTTGGATACTTGGTAGTAAGAAGTCCTCAACTTGTGCTTTTCAACAGATAGGGTTTCCTGATAGCTTTAACAGGCAATTATCCTGCAAAGCAGATGAAAGAGAAGAGAATATGGTGCCAGATGATGATTAACCTTGAGAAACATATTTTAATGTACAAACGTTTTTTCCTCTTTGGGAAAGTCCAATCCAGGGTATTCTGCCTTCTTGTATTTCTCATGTGCAACACAGTAGAGGTTATCAGTGTCTTTAGGGTTCTAGTAATACTAGTCTCGCCCTGATTGTGGTCTCCATGCTAATCCTAACTTGTTCCTCTTCATATTATCCAAATTATCATGTAGCTTATCTCAGGTCCAACAATAACGGTGTCAATTTTTAGAGTAAACCACACCGTTTTTGTTTTCATCTTATCGCTCTAACTGCTTTTTCTTAGTTTCTTTATTCTTCTTTTGTTTGTTAAAATTGGTGTTCCCCAAGGGCCTTATTCTTGGTCTTTGTCATAGTAATCTTTTTTTTAGTACTTTTTAATGAAATTTCATCAAAACTATGGATTTACTCTTTCTCAGAAAAATGTACATTTCTACCAATAAGGTTATGAATTCATTTCAAGAAGTTCATGGATACCCCTCCCTGAATGCAGGTAGAACGACATCTGTGTTCACCAGCACTGGACTTCCTCTCTTAGGACTTCCAGTGCCATCTCATCACCAAGCAAATCTATGTTTCATGTCCAGACTAGTCTTCCAATATCTAGTTGTTTCCAGTTGCTTCCACTGGGTGATTTGTATGCAGTGTGCCTATAGCTGAGGTTTCTCTCTGCCTCCCATGAATCTGTTCCTCAGTCCATGTCTCAATGGGTAGCTGCATCAACTGGTGGGCTGATAGGAGACATTCTTAATTTCTTCCACATCACTCTCCACATCTAATCAATGACTCTTAAGTGGGAATAAGACCTGTTCCTTTCCCCTGGCCCACGATCCCAGTTTCCGGTCACCATCATCTTACCTGGATGTCTGAATCATCTTTTTAAGTGATCTTTGGCCTCTAGACCCAACCTTTCCCCACCTGGGTATATATGGGTATTTAGCAGCTAGTGAGAGCTATCTAAACCACAAGTCTGACCATGACACTCCTTTGTTTGCTAACTCTTCAGAAGCTTCCCATTGCCCTCATTGAAAGGTCTTAGTATAATAAGAAGGTCTTTTATGATCTCTCCTGACTCATTGTTTGCTCACTGAGGTATCCAACTTCCATATCTATTTTTTCTAGTATCTCTATACTGGTGGGAGCCAAGGTGAGATTTAATACAGACTTAATTTTGCAAACTTTTTATAAGCCATCCAAACAGGTCCATAGGTCATGTAATAGGATAGAACTCTACCTGGAGAATGGGATCAGATCATAAACATTTATTGCATAGCTACTATGTGCAAGGAAGTTCTGAAGGAGATGCAGAGTGAGTAAAAGACTCTGCCCCCATGATCTTACAGTCCAATAAGGAGTGGACCAAAGAGGCATTTTCCAAATGAACTGGCCAATAGAAGAATTGTATAGATGTCTACCATATGCCATGTTTTGCAGTAAGGAAAATGCATTTAAGTATCATAGGAAAGAGAAAGTACTATAGGGATGCAAGAGGGGAGAGAGACCTTCTAGTTGAGGTAGACTAATTAAGTCTTTATGAAAGAGAAGAAGTATTTGAAGACTAAGAGGGTGATTAGGCAATGACTGAGAAGAAAAGGAGTTCCTCTAAGCTGGAGTATGAGGTGGTAATCAAGGAGGGCTTCTTTAAGAAGGTATAATTTCAGAATAAACCCTAAAGTGGAGGTAGGACTTGCATAGTTGGGGAAGCAGAGGGGGAATTCCACATGTGGCAAAGTATGAAGCATATTCAGTGGACAGTTGAGGACCCCAAATGGGGACATCCAGGAAGTTTGATCTGTGGAACTAAGATTGTAATGCTTATTCTAAGTAATGCAATCTTTTCCTCCTCTTCACCACTCTGTGTTCCACCAGGACCAGCTCCTCTTCTGTGACGACTGTGATCGTGGCTATCACATGTACTGTTTAAATCCCCCTGTGGCTGAGCCCCCAGAAGGTAATGGTGACAAGATTGACAGTAACAACAACTACTACCACCCCCTTATTAAGTCTTTATTAGCTTGTGCTAAGGGTTTTTCATGTCCTGTCTCATTTAATCATCATGACCATTTGGGGTAGGTGTGACTGCTACCATTTTACATTTGAGGCACAATGCAGTCAGCTGAAAATCAACCTGAGGCCCTAGGAGGTATGACTGAGATGGTGGGGAGGTGAAAGATTCCAGAGTTGGGCTAGGCCTGGTGATGCTATTTAAGAGGAACCACCAGAAAGCAAGGGTCTTCCTCACAATTGAGGAAGCTTCCACAACAATTCAGCCAATCATTTCTGAGCATTTACTCTCTCCTGAGCTCTAAGGCTGGACTGAATCTCTGAATTGTGAAGCTCAGAAGAAAATAGAACTTAAAAGAATTTAGGCCCAGGGGTGGGACTTGTGGGGTGGAGAGGGACTCCTAATAATGCCATCTTGTTTTTTATAGGAAGTTGGAGCTGTCACTTATGCTGGGAACTACTCAAAGAAAAAGCCTCAGCCTTTGGCTGCCAAGCCTAGGGCCCCTGGTCACAAAGTGTGATTTGCCACTGGAAAGGCTAAAACAGAGCCCACATGAAACCAGATTGAGCCTCTATCCCCTATACCCAGGCAGACCATCTGTAAGGAAAATCAGTAATTGCAGAGGGCATGAAGATGTGGAATCAAAGGGTGAGGTATCTGCTTACCTCTTGCACACAGGTTTTGGTATTTCAGCCAGACCCTCCTGCTTCTACCAGGAGGATCTGCACTTTTGAAGAACACCCCCAGCCCTGACCCTGTGGAATACCTCTCACATTTCCCCAGCCCTACGGCCCTCGCACTGGTTCCCATTTTAAAGGAAGCCATTTTGTGACCACTCATCAGTTATTTGTGTGTAGTTTGGTGTTTTCTATTGTGCTCCAAGAAATCTTCCCACGATCTTTTTCACCTCCCAACTCAAGGCTCTTCACCCTGAAGTCACCAGAGGAGCAAAGGGTTGTGGAGAATTTTTTTTTTTTTAATTACACACCTCATTGGAAACTTCTAGACTTGGAGCCTGGAGGCCATTTTGATGATGGAGCCCAGAAATCCCTTGTTGTTCCCTACAAAGAGGAAGAGGTGATTTCTGCACTGCCAGCTGATATCCAGTGGCATCCACAGCCAGGGTGGTCTCTTAAAGGGTCTGGGGAGGGGATGGAGGCAATGAGGGGTGGGAGAAAATATTGTGAAGACAATTCTGAAGCCCCTGCATAGCCAGTCAGTATTTGTTCTCTGTCAGGAATGATTGTGCAGGAGACCTGGTTTTGTGGTTCCTTCACCTTCAGAAGTGAGGCATCCTTGAGGTGAGACTAGCTACAACCTGTGGACAGAAATGCTGCGACTCCCCCTCCTGACCAACCTGAATCTTCAGGTAGTTTTCCCTGGTAGGACTCAGGAGGCAAGAAGTTGAGCCAAGGCCATCTGGCTAAGAATTTGAATTTTGGAACAAAGAACTGTAACTTTGAGAAACCATGCAGTATTGATGTGACATCATGGATTCCTCTTCCCAAGTGAGTTCTCCCTTCCACATGGTGTCTGCTTGGGTTGTCTACTGAGACCTGACTCTGGAAATTTTAGGATGGGAGAGAGATGACAGTTACCTAAACAAACAGTTGTGGTGATGTGATGATTTGTGGCAATGACACAGAACCTTCAGCTCGAGGGCTGTTCTTGTCTCCTAAATGCTGCAATATGTGCTGGACTCTTGTTTTCAAAGTGTTTCATGAAGAAAGAGGCCGAGTCTCAGATTCCGGAAGTCAGTGTTGGAAGTCAGCCCTGCAGGCTGGAGCGGATCAGGCTGCCTTTGAATCTCAGCAGCAGTGGCAACAGCAGCCACACAATAACTGACACGTTTCTGGAAAAATCATTTGCCCAAAGGGCAGGTCCCAGTGAGCGAGACCCTGGTGCATGCTCGGATTCCCTGAAATCAGCTCCATCTCTGTGGTCCGACTGCTTACAACAAAGGCTGAGGTTATTTTTAGTCTTTCAGCTCCTGAAGAAGCCCCTGGAGACTCGGATGCGGGCTAGTTGGGCCACTCGTGCCCAGCTGCAGTACTTGTTCTGCGACTTGGCAAGAGCCTTCCTGCTGGCCTAATTGCTCTTGGCCAGGAGATCCAGGGCAGCCTGGCATGGAGCCAGGCCCTGCTTGTCTCCCCAGTCCTTTGCAAAGTGACCTGTGGGAAGAAATAGGGGTCACTCCTGCAGGGGCTCATGGTCTCGGAGTGAGTTCCTCAAACATAATGATCTCATTTAAAGGGCCCTGTCCAGATGGGATTTTCATCTCCATAGATATTTCCTTCCTCCTGCTGGTTGGTGAACCTGTTTTGGATTCTGGAGACCCAGGGAGAGTTATCCATTTACCAGGAAGGCTCACCTGAGGGGTGCATTTCCTTCCCTGACTGTGTTGGTGTGCTATGCTCCCACAAAACCCAGTCCTTGAAGGCTGATTATTGACTTGGAAAAATCACTTTGATTTAGTTTTGGGGAAAAAAATGAGCAAAATATTCTCAAGTGCCACAGTGGCTTTCAAGTTAAAAAAGCAAATCTGAATCCAAAAACTGTGACTCCGATACTTGACATGTCTGCTTTAGAGTGTGTGGACATCTAGTCCCCACCTCTGCACATATGATGGGGAAGGCTTGCTCTCTCTAGCTGAATCTGCTGTCTGCCACCTGCCAAGGGGCTGCAAGGGTGGGACTGGTCTCACCGACTGTGGAGGGTGCTGTCACCTGCTCACAGTAGTGGGAGTGGTCAGTGCTCTGGACTGGACATTAGGGAGGCCCAGATATCCTGTCCCTGTTTTTCTCATTCCCTGCAGGATGGGGCTAATTCTTCATCTTTGAGGACTTCAGTTCCTCCTTCTGGAAAGTAGGGATAGAACTTCCAAAGTATTATAAGCAGACAAACTTCTCCAAGTCATATTATCACCTTGTGTATTTGAAAAAAAGAAAAGTGCAAGTAAACTTCTAGTTGGTCTTTATTTGAGCCCCAGAGAATAAGCTAGAATCATGGATGAACATGGATGATGAGGGTTTTGGTTTTGCCTCTGCTGTTGAGCTGCTATGTGACCTTGGGCAGGCACTTAACAAATCTGAACCTCAGTTTCGCAACTTGTGAGATGAAATAATAATACCTGCTCTGCTTTTTTCATAGTGTGATTGAGAGTCTTAAAAAGCATAATGTTATATAAATAATCACTGGAGAGCAGTGGTTGTCAGGGAGGGGGTCCGCATGATTTCTGTGCCCCCCTCTTCCTTGAGATAGCAAAGGTCAGACCCTTTGTTGGAATCTATTTTGCTCAAAAGTGATTTATGTTTCAAGGGCAAGGTTGCCTCTGGTCAGTGTCCCTGGGCCAAAGGTGTGACAGGAAAGGGTGACCATGCCTGGGTCTGTGGTGGGAGGTGAGGGATTCATGCTGGAGTGGGCATGAGGACTTCATAACGAAGATATTCAAGAATGAAGCTACTCCCTTCTGCAAGATCAGCTCAGGTCAGAATAGGGAGCTAACTTTTAGAGGGGGCTACCATTCATTTCACTTTGGAATAACGTATACTTCGAAACTTTCGCTTAAAGCCTAGCTCCACTACTTTGTTGCTGGTTGACCTTGAGTAAATGACTTAACCTCTCTGAGCTTAATTTTCCACATCATTGAGGTGGGGCCGTGGGGCCTATTGGGCAGAGCTATTGCAGGAATTTGAGGCAATGGCGGTAAAGACACTGGCACGATGAAGGCCCCATTCTGATGGCACCTGTTGTCTTCAGAGCCCACCCAATGGAGATAATCATGTCTCCCCACTCAGAGCCCTGGAACATCCAGGGTGCCTCTATTCCTATGTTGTGGCTCCATCTGACCAGGGAGGAGGTGAAGCTTCAGGATCCAAGCCCGAAGTTGAAACCCCTGTTTCCTGCCTTTCATACTAAAGCAAATCCAGCACAGTGCGGGAACAGAGACAGGAGAATCACATTCATCCTCTCCTCCCCTGGCCCCCCAACTCATAGCACCCAAAGCGGGAGCCAGCAGGTCCCAGGCTCCCCTGCTGTCATTGCCTGGGGGCCAGGTGGGAAGCCCAGGCAGCCCAGAGGGAGCCTCTGCTTCTCCAGGCTCAGCTCAGTGTGGTGGGAGCTTGTGGGTGGGAGAAAGGGAGGGGGCTAGGGGAGGAGGGAGGGAGGCCCAGTGCCTGCAGAGCTGGAGAAGATAACCGGTTTTAAGGTTAGGGGAGGGTCTGGGTTTCACAGTGATGGTTTCATGATACCCTGGAGAGTTACACTCACCGTGGCATTTTAGTCTTTGTGCTTTGAACTCATCACGATTCCTTTCAGCCCTCCCCTTAAAAAGCTCAGATATTTTAAGGAAGAAAAATGAGATTCTTATTGTGACTTTTCCTACCCTGGCAAGTTTAGGAGACAGATCTGTGCTCTTCGGTGTTGTTGAAGAAAGATTGCTGGCTTTCTCAGGCTCCAGGACTCAAGAGAGGTGGGGTCCCCAGTTTCCTCTTTGAGATTGTGCATGTTGGGGGGAGGGGAACCCTGAGGACCAGCCTCCCCATCCCCCAGGACAGCAGCCTCCTTCTCTCACTCCCTCCTCCCCCACCCTAGGCTGTTCCCAGCTGCCACTGCACAACCCAAGGGAACGTTGGATCCCTGGGCCATGCTCACTTGCTCCAGTGATGACCCATGCCTCGCCTGGCCCCCAGTCAGAGCTGCGCTTGTGTCCCGTAGTGGGCTCACACCCTTGGAGAAGGAGGGAGGCAGGGGTGTTAGGAGTGAGCAGGGTCAAAGGTCTTCTGGTCAGGTAAACCAAAATGAGGAGATGGGTGAGGAGGGGGCCAGAAACCTGATTTCCACTGCTGGAGGGAGCAAAGTAACTAACTAACTGGTCTGGGATGGAAAGTTGCTGTAACCTGTTCTTCCCTTAGGCCTGTGGTGCTGGGCAGTGTGATTATTTAAAGTTTATAAAGGCCAAACCTTTGCTACCTTTGTACACCAAGCAAGCAGCCCTTTCTCGAGGCCCCCTGGCTCCCTCTTGTGCGTGTGTGTGGGGCAGGGGCCTCTGTGGGCACAGCGGGCGAGAATGGGGCCTCTACCCCCGCGGAGGTGGGAGGTACAGTGTGTCCTTTTAGATTTTCCCCCAGGGGAGCGTTGTCTGTCTTAGAAAAGCTGCGGATGTCCCTCCTGGTTTGAGAGTGTGTGTGTGAGCAGTGGGTGTGAATGTGTGTGTGAGTGCATGTGAGAGTGAGTGTGCATGTGTGTGTGTGTGCGTGTGTGTGTGTGTGTGTGTGTGAGTTGTGTGGTAGTGAATGCCAGGCTAGTTCTTACCCTGCATTCTTGGGCAGCAGATGGTTTCCAGGCACTGCCATCAGGGGAGCCCTCCAGTCCCCGAGTCCAGCTGGGAGGGGGGATCCGACCAGTCCTACCTCCCTACCACCTGGCAAAGTAGATGGGGTTCCTCCTCTCCCCTTGTTTATTGACCTTTTTGGAATTTTACTTCCTTCCTGAAGAGAAGCTGTTAGTTTTTCGATTAGCTGTTTGATCCTGAGACTAAGTAGGCCTGGGGAAGATGGTGGGAACAAGAGACACTTGAATTTGCCTCAGGCCTGCAAGCCTCCCTGCCCAAGCCCTTGGCCTGGCCTGTTTCCTTGGGCCTAATGGTTAGAAGTGGGATCTGTAGTAGCTTGGGGTTGGGGCTCCCCTCCCCTTCCTGAATATTTCTAGGGCTTGGGTTCTGTGTATGATTCCCTGCCAGGGTCCATGGCCACTGACCATGAGTGTAGAAACAGCAAAAGAGATTGGCGGTAAGTTCAGGGCCTGTGGGGTGGCAAGAGGAGAGCCTTCCAGAGGAAGCTGGAAGAGCCTGCTGAGGTCATTGTTCTGAGAGGGAGGCAAGAGGAGGAGGGGGAGATTGCTTGGGCGTCCTGGTGGGAGGATAAACAGAGCCCCTAGATAGACACTGCAAGGGTGGGGTTGGGGGTTGGGGGCCTTCCTTAGGGCATCTCAGCAGCTGCTCCTAGGAAGGCTCGGCTGAGGGGCCCTCTCTTGTGCTTCCAGCCCAGGCTACTGGAAAGACAGGCCTAAGGAAATACCTCCAGGAAACTGTAGGAGGAGGGTTCCGGGCCTGCCAGGTCCCCATCCAGTTGTTTTCCAGAAGGAGCAGGGAGTTGCCTGTGTGAGGAGAAAGATTTAGAAGAGGGTAGGTTCCCAGAGAAGGCTCCTGCTGGGTTCTGAGTGAACTCTGACTGTGTCCCCTCAGATGGCTGAGACCTGGGGTAACTCCCCAAGGTCCCTCGAGGTCAGAGGGCACAGCACTGCCCCTCGGTCACCGTCTCTTTGTTCCCGACACCCATCCTTTCTTTGCACCCGTGCCTTGAAAGAGGGTCATTGCAGGGTTTCCCTCTCTTTGGCCCCACGGAGAGAAGGAAGTATTTGTGCTGATGGTGACATTTCCCAGGGCAGGCCAGAGGAAGGCAGGCACCGGGACTGGCGGGCAGCCAGAACCCTCCTCGACAGAGATATAATTACTAATAATGACCTCTAGCCCAGGCAGCGAGTAAAGTGGCCATTCAGGACGGCACCAGCCCAGTCTCCCACATAAGCGCTGCTGTGGTAGGGAAGGAGGGGGGCAGCTATGAGTCCCTGCAGGAAACGTGGGGGCAGGGAGAGGTGTGAGCTCCTGGAGCCTAAAGTTTCCCTCCGCCTCACCACTCCATGAGTTTCCAGGTTATACTGACACTCACACCTGTTTGCTTGTATGCCAGGGACTCCATTTTTTCTATCAGTGTTATTAATATTGATGATAAAAATAGGGACACACATACACACACACACCTGTCACCTAAGGAACTAAAGTGAACCTTATGTGTGGCTCCAGGATGAGAGGGAAAGCCTGTCCTTAGCCAGGAGCTGTCGGACGAGATGCAGCCTTCCTCGAGGTGCTACCAGGCTGGCTCCCCAAGCTTTCAGGCCCTGCACAGGGTTGGAAAGGGAGCCTTATGCTTGAAAAGTCATGGGCTGCAGGAATTTATCATCTCTCCTCTCCACTCACCTCTGCTTCTTTGGGGACAGTGTTTGGCAATAGTTGTTCGAAAGTTCTCGAGTTTCCTTTTTGTGGGAGGGAAGCAAAAATTTTATAGTTGGAATTGGGTTGTGGTTTCTGTTGCCTTTGTCCTTTCAGATTTACTCCCCATGGAGATTGCGGTTCTTCCCTTCCTAGTCTGCCTTCTCCCTTTCTGCACCTTTTCTTCCCTTCCCTCCTGCCATGCCAGGTGCTGAAGAGGGGAAGAAATAATGGCACAAAAGAAAAAAACATACACCCCCCTGCACATTTTCAACACAGTTTAAGAGGCCTGAAATGGGGGCTAGGGGAAAAAAGCTGTTCAAGAATATGTGAGCAAGAGCATGAAGATACAGAAGGTTGGGGCTGAGGAGGTGGGAGCAGGTGGCTGAAGAGATGTGGGTAGGGAGTAGAATCCTGATGCGTCTGGGCCATGTGACATTTCGGAAAGCAGAGAAGTCACACTGTGGCCCTAAGTGGTCAGAGGCTTAGGGAGCATTTGTGCCTCCAGCTGGGAAGGGGTGCCACCCCCCTTGACCACCACTCCTATGTCATATTTGCACACTCTGGGCTTTTTCCCTCTGAAGGAAAAGGAGCACATTTCTGGCTTGTCATGAGGGATTGCTGGGCAGGTTGTTATTGGCTAAAACATTCTGGAGGGCACCTTGTGCAGGGTAACATGCCTAGTCCCATGGGGGCTAGAAAAAGAAACCACATTCTGGCCTAGCCTTCTAGTAGCTTTTCAACTCTAAAATGACACTCTCCCAGGGCGTCCTGATCACGTCAAATAGTGCCTTTGGGGAAGGTGTGTGTGTGTGTGTATTTCGGCCTCTCTGTTGTATGCTTGGTATTTACCCATAAAAGAGGCACAGGCTAAAGCATCCAGCTCCTTCCACCCTCTGGGGATGTGGACAGAGAACCGAGTTGACCTCAGTCTAGCTGCTGCTATCTGCTTTTCCAAGGACCGGCGGTCCTTGGGAGATGAACATTTTCGACATGAACATTAGTGAGACGATAACGTCACCTGGGCTGGAGTATGCCCGGCAGCCTATGGAAATCTGATGCTGGGCCTCCAAATGCTGCTTTTAGACTCCAGGGGTGCAGGGAGGTGCAACTGGCATGACCTGAGCAGAGGCAGAAAGAGACCCACACAACTGTCTTTCCCAACCCCACTAGAGAAAGCAGGCGGGTGGGTGGTGGGACACAGAGGGGTTGGCCCCAAGAGACCCCAAGCCAGGATGTCTCGGCTGTGAAGGGGTGTTTGCGGCACAGAAAGTGTGTGGGAGCTGGAGACCCAATGTCGAGGCGCCTCGAGTACACCTCTTAGGCCCCCTTTGGCCAGGAGCGCATCAGATTCCATCGCCACACCTCACTGGACTAGCTGTTGTCCATAATGACAGCAGCAGAAATAAACTGTTTCTTCCATCTTTCCTTTCCTCTGCACATTTCAGCTTCTCACTGCCCCTGAAGAAGTTGTACCCGGCTCATTTTCAGTTGAGTGCTCGGGCTTAGGAGAAGGCGGGCATGAAACTGCCCCTGTGGAGGTGCCGGTTTAATGTAGCCTTTGACTCCTATGTGGGGAGGTCGCTGGGAGCCCATGGCTCCCAGTGAGAAGAATTTTGGTGACTTCTGTGGAGAGAGTCAGGGACATGAGATTTTTGTGATGCTCGGCTGCCGGTCTGGTTTCAAATGCAAAATGCAATTCTGCGTGTGACCACCCACCCATTTGAAAGCCCCTGGGCAAGGTTCTTTTGACTCAAGTCTGTTTGCAGGGACCAGGCTTCTTCTGGTCTCCTGTACTGGGGAGGGGGCAGATTCTGGCTTGCATCCTTGGCAGCAGGCCTCACACCCTCAGCTTGCCGGTCTCCCAACTTCAGGAGGGGTAGACTTGGGAGCCCAGGGGCTGAGCTCTCGGAGGGTCTCCCCTCCTACCTCTGCTGGAGTCTACTCTCAGAATGAGGGCACAGGTCTGTTCAGAATCCCCTCTGACCTGCTGCTGACCTGCTGGACCAATGAGGAGACAAAGGCCTAGAGCGGGCACTGGCCCAGTCTTGTGAGAGCCAGAACCAGTCCTCACCAGCTCTGCCCCCACCGCCCCTTCCAAATGTGTTTAGGATGAGGGCACTTTTAAAGCCTGGCTTCCATAACATTCCCCCCTGAGAGCCAAGAAATGGAGCATCTCTGGCAGGGAGCCAAAACTAATTGGTTCCTTCTAGCTGCCTGACGCTCCACTGTGCTTGCTTCTCAGGGAGAGGCTGCCTGCGCTATCCAAATCCTGGGGTTCCCCTGGAAGGGCTTTGGCCCCTGGAGCAGAAGGGGAGAAGAGGTCCCCTGGAAGAAGCTTATTCCTGTGCAGACTCCGCTGGGGGCACGGAAGCCCCTTGGTTGACTTGGCTGTGTCAGTTCGGGGGTCTGGGGAGGGATCGACTTTGTCTTCACCATCCTGTTCCAGTGTCACCACAGCCCCTGCGTGCCCGCAGCCTCGGGAATGTACCCCTCACCCCCATAGCTCTGGGCTGTGGTTTGATAGGGGGCCCTTGGAGATGTTCCAATGATCTGATTGTTGCGTCTCCACTTACCCCATTAGGCCTATAGACAGGACCCGGGTGCAGCTTCTCTTCTTCCAGGTGGGAGCGAGAGAGCGGGAGGCCGTTCCCATGTTATAGTCCCGTGATTCCAAAATGCTCTTTTGTCTCTTTTCCCCTCTTCCTTCTCTCCAACTCTTCTGAAACTCAAAAATGGCCCACAGAGTGGGCGTCTAACCACAGAAATTCCTGCTAGTGAGGGTCTTTCATGCTCCCTGGGATCCCCCCATCCCCGCTGGACCTTGGGATCCAACACAGGTTATGTCCTGATTGGACATCTTCGTGTGCTTGCCTGGCGCTGCTGGGTGCTTGGGACAGTTCCAGGACCGAGGCGGACACGGCTTTCCCGACGCTGGAGAAAGGAGCTCCGGGCTTGGGGAGCTGTGTGTCATGGTCTGAAGCCCTATCCACCGGCTCCTCGAAAAGCAACCACGGTCACAGGCAAATGAAAAGCCCCCTCTTGATGTGATTATAGTCTCAGTCTCTAGGTATGTGCGTGCCGCGGCTCCTCAGTTTTCTGGGGCCGCTCCTTTCTTCCGTGTGTCAAGTTCCCACTCTTTTGTGGCTCCCGCTGTGAAAAGTGCTGTGATGTTTCTGCCCTGTCGATGGGATGTATCGAGATCTCTCAGTGTTTCAGTATTAGAGAGAAGGCTGTGTCACTTCTCCCACCGTCCGGAGGGACACGGAGCTTCTGTGACTTCCCAGAGGGCTGGAGTACTGTGACTGTCTCCAGAAGGATCTCCACGTTGGAAACAGCCACCTCTGGATTGGGGCTCACTGCCCAGGACTTGCCTGGAGGTAGAGGCAGTTGCTTCCTTCCGTGGCTGCCGGAAAGGCTGCCCAGGACCCCTCCCTCCTTCCCTGCCATGGCTCCGGGTTCCTCGGGGGAGGGGGCTCATCGACATCCAGACCTGCAGCTCATGTGATGAAGAGCACTGTGGGCATCACTTCGGGACCCCTGGACATCCCAGCCCTCTGCAGAACTCTTGCACATTTGCAAAGACTGAGTCACAGACCTCTGTCCCTACTTCGCTGTGGTTAGTATCTTGTTCTGTGGTTGGTTAGCAGTGTTGACAACCTACGTAGCAAAATCTTTTTTGTCTGCAGTTTAGAGAACGTAAACAAATAAAAGGCTTTAAAACTCTTGGGAATTTTTGGTTATTCTCTCCCCTCCACACACACACATCACACACTAAATCTTGAAAATATCAATTATTGCAAGTATATTGGTCCTGTGGGAGGACAGCTCTTTCACGGTGGGGTGTACAATGGAGCTGTGTGTGTGTGTGTGTGCGCGCACACATGTGAGTGTAGGTGGCACACATGGATATGCATACACATCATGCATGCGTGTCAGTTTCCAGAGAAACACTGGTGCTTACAGGTTTGCGAGAAGACTCCAGAAGCGATGCATTCCAGGTCTCACCTGCAAAAAGAATTCTGCCACAGCCATGGCAGCTTCATCTGAGAAGAACCCCCTAAGAAGCAGCAGGACATTCTGAATAGACCCCATCTGGAATTTCTGGGGATGGGGAAGTGGATGATTCAGAGCCTACTCAGAACTGAAGGTGGTGGGGGGAGGAAATCTGGTGGCAGAAAGAGAGACCCCAGGAGCAGGACCCATGGAGAAGCCAGCTGAGTCATTGTTCCTTCTCTCTGGAGTCAGAAACCTCCTTCCATAAAAGGCAGGGAGATGCCCCAGG
Organism: Talpa europaea; assembly: GCF_964194135.1. Lineage (NCBI taxonomy): Eukaryota > Metazoa > Chordata > Mammalia > Eulipotyphla > Talpidae > Talpa > Talpa europaea. Next base: position 98,641,275 of record NC_140075.1, on the reverse strand, counting down.
GTGAGCTGTGGGAGGCTTTTCAGAAGACAGTTAGCCCAGAGAGTCCCCAACCTGCTTAGCAACTGCCTTAAAGATACAACCTTCAGGTGAAGATCCAGGACCACACAGGGAAGTGTTCCCAGGGGCTGCAAGCCAGGAGTCAGTATTCCAAAAACAAATTCTAGACAAATAAGTAAATGAAGCTTCTATTATGTGCTAGGCACTGGGAATACTTCAGAGAAGATAAGGTCTATCCCTCCTAGTGCTTAAAAATCAGACAGGTAATAATAACACAACATGTGATGAGTGCAAGCCAGGAGTCAGTATTCCAAAAACAAATTCTAGACAAATAAGTAAATGAAGCTTCTATTATGTGCTAGGCACTGGGAATACTTCAGAGAAGATAAGGTCTATCCCTCCTAGTGCTTAAAAATCAGACAGGTAATAATAACACAACATGTGATGAGTGGGTTAAGAGGGGCACTGGAGAAGTTAGAATACAAGTAGGGAATTCTTCACACTTTTAGTGAGAATCTACTTGCGCTTGTCATAAACATAGGTGGCCATGGTCGTGGGGAGATACCAGGTCATCTTTGGTCCCACTGCTGCTTAAGTGCTCCTTTCATCCTTCCTAAGTTATCATATGTTGTCAGCCTTTCCTTCCCCAAGCATAATATGGGGCGGTTATTACTAGCAGAGAAGCCATTGATTCTTGCTGCCGATGTGGGCTCCGAGCAGGTTGCTGAGCCATTTCTACAGAGGGCAGAGCAGAGAGGCCAGGCCTTCATCAGAGTGAAGTGGGATCCCACCCAGTAGGATCTGGGCTGGCTGAGATGAGCTGCTCCTACCAGTAGTGGGGAGACTCAGGTTCACGACAAAGTCCAGGCAGGAAAGAGATCACACAAACACTCCCACATGGGTTTTTTACCCACTCAGAAGGTTGTGATGGTTCTCCTTTTGCCCCAGGGAACCCTGTTTTGCACCCCAATCTTACTCTACCATTTACCTGGAAAGGGCTTTGGGAGGCAATAAATGCACCATGGTCTACTGGGCCTGGGTCCATATCTTAACACAGACCAGGAGCTTATGATGTGGCTCTAAGGGTGTCGAGAGACCAAGGAGGGACGGGACAATGGGAGGGGCCCATATTATGTTCAGGCCAATCCAGAGAAGAATGGATTTTCTTTGTTCTTTCTTTGGGGAGAGGAAAAAGCATGGACTGGGGTGTGTGGGTGGAGACTGACGACTGACCAATGGGATAAGATGCTGATGTTGCTCTCCAATATCCCAAGTTAGAGAACATCTAAGGGGTGGCATTATGACAGAGATAAATGTGTTTTCCCCATCTAGGGTAGCAGAGAGCATATCAGGAGAAGAGTCCAAAGGTCCAGGGCTGATAATATCTTGCTGGGTGACTTTTGACTTTCATAGACACAGGTGTGAGTTTCTGTAACACTAGCTCTAGACTCTGGTGGGTTTGGGGAAGATCAAATCAAGGTGGTTCTACATGCCAGTGCCCATGCCTGTTCTTCAACCCCAAAGTTCCCTAGAGTCAGTGGCATTTGGGGTCTCTGACAAAGCCGGCCCTGTGCCGCCCCTGGGGGACAGCATGGTCTCACATGGGACACAGTGAAGCCAGAGGGGTAGGTAGTTCTGAAACACTGGTTTTCCAAGTGGCTAAAAAGCCACAGCATTTGAAGACCATTTTGGGTCTACCTATGGGAGGGTGGGGGAGGGGCAGTCCCCCGAGGCTGCAGAAGGCAGTTGATGAGGGAAGGACACCATGGGCCCATCACCCTCAGCCAGGTACAAATGGACAGGATTCCTAGGCCAGCTTTCTCCAAGAGGCCTGACTTCCACTGGAGACTGTCCTCTTGGGGTTCTCTTAGCAGCGTAGAGAAACACGTGCCATGGCCAGAAGGCTTCAGTTGCTCTTCTCTTGGGGGTCCCTGCAGCCTGCAGTTCTCACTACATACTCTGTCCCCACCAGCCCTACGGTGGCTATATACTCTGTCCCCACCAGCAGGCCTATGGTGGCTTCACCTCCTGGGCCTAAGCTTCAGCCCATCAGTAGGGCTAGAGCAACAGTGTTCCCAAGGCGGGTGGGTTGAGAATGTTCGGGCTAAACTTCAGGTAATTAGCATTGTTAATGTTCGTTCTGTGATATTACAGCTGTGAGCCTCATTAAAGTGTTCTCCAGGGGGAGGCTCACGAGATTCAGGTGTCAGCTCAGCTCTTCCTCACGCACCCGCCTGCATCTCTAAGCCTCTGCTCCCCAGCCTGGTTCATTCCCGTTGTCCCTCCTCCAACTCCCGCTCCTAGTCTGCTGGCATCTGGGCCAGGCCTGCCTCTCTCAGCTGGGACTCACTCCTGCCCGCCCCTCTGCAGTGCAGAAAGCTGTCGCCTGCCTGCTCCCCCTTCCACCCCAGAGAAACAGCCAACGCAGAGAGCACAATGGCTGCCGCTGGTCCTCACAGCTCCAGCTCAGCTTTGAAAGGACAATTCTTCCCAGGCAGGGAATCTGAGCCCGCCCGAACCAGGGCTGTTCCTTCCAGCCCTCAGAGAAAACCCAAGGCAGGGTGCCCCCACCTCCAGGCTGGATTTCCCAGGCTCGACTGGCATCTGCTGTGGCAGCCCCTCCTCAGAAAGAAACCTGAGTCCCTCTGGCTTTAATTTCTGGGATTCCTGATTCCTGGGAGGGGAGGCAGGGGACTGACTATTTGCCAAACAGAGAAATATGAAACGGCTCGTCAACCCCCTTGAAGCCTTAAGGAAAATAATGCCAAGCCCTCCAGGGACTAAACACAGGCTCAGCCCCAAAGAGTGGGAAAACACAATTCCAGAGAGCCCCCAGGGGCGAAGGGGGGTGAGAGCCCAGCACGGTCCGGACCCTCTGTTGTCTCCCTTTGGTTCTCCTTACACCTCTGGGTCCTCTGTGTCCCACAGGGATGCTGAGAAGGGTCACCTAAGCCGCTGATGAATGCAGCTTGACCATTACTGCAGACTTGGAGGACAGGTAGAGCTGGTGTCAACGTTCAAACCTCCCAGTGGGAACAATGGGCCATGGAGGGCACCAAGTGACTTTAATTCAGGAGGAAACCATGGTACATGGCCCCAGATGCACACAGCAGGGAGGACATGTTCGGAAGGACTAGGTGCATTGGAGCAGCACCTTGAGGAATGCACAGGACTTGGATAGCAGTGGTTTGAGGCTTGGAGGTGGGCTTCCCAAAGGGAGAGGACAATGAGAGGCCTCTCTTTATTCTAGAAACACTGGACTTGCTGGACCCAAACTTCCATGGAGTTCTAGTTACTCTCATGACTGCAGAGAGACCCCTATTCTGAAGCCAAGAGCTGGTATCAGATGCTCTTAAAGTCCTCAACCTATGAGAGAGGAGGCTGGGGTTTTCTGGTGACTCATCTGCCATTTTGTCTGCTCTGTGGACATGGATCCTTTGAAACTTTTTCCTTCTCACACCTTCTATCCACACATATCCTCTATTGCACCTCTGTCCTCACAAAGGCTAGCTCATTAGGCTATTCCTAGCTTTTCAAACTTTAGCCTGAATCACTTCAAGTGTTTCCTATGATCCTCATTTTCCACAGTTCCTCAGAGCTCCACCAACCTTCTGTTCTGTCTGTTGTCATTATGTCTGAACTGTGTTCTCTCTAGAATGCCACTGCCCTGCATGTTCCCACCTCTTACACTCATACTCTCTCCCCCATAAACACTCAACCACCCTCTCTCCTTGTGGAGACTTCTGACTGGCCCCCAGGACAGCAGCTCCTTTCACAAAGCCCCACCTCATCTGGCATCTACCTCTCTTCTAGCACCTGGCACTTCCTGCTGCTTTGTCAGCTTTCTTCCTGTGCTCCCCCATCAGACTTAGGTTTTCAAGGGCACAGAGGATGTCTAATTCACTGTTGAACCCCAACTGTCTTGGTACATGTGAGTAGATGGATGGATGGTTATAGGTGAGTGAGTGAATGAGCAGTAGAAGAAATAAAGTGGGATGATTGGGGGACCAGATATAGGTCTTTCACCCTCTGAGGCATTTCCCTGGCAAAATCTCCCACCATGGGCTCGCCCCATGCAGCGAAAGTATCTCTATTGACTGGGAAGGCCTGGGTAGCAAGGTTTTTACCCATCTCTTTCTGCTGAGTTACTCTGGCCCACTTAAAACCTGAATCTTTCAACTCCCACTGCATTATTAAATAGGATCTATATTAAGTGGGCCACCCTGTGTTCTTCTTAAAGGATATCTACTACACACTTAAAAAAATAATAAATGATGGAAAATGATCTCAGTGCTTTTCTGGGACAAAAAGATCAGCTTTCTCCTTAAAGATCTCATAAAGGACCCTAAGGAACTATAGACAACTACAAGCTAAAGCCATTGATAAAGACTATCTAGAAGAACAGGGTTTAAAATTTAATGATTTACAACTACCTTTTGATTTAAAAGACTAGGTAAGAATCAAGGCCATCTTCTTCCAATTAGATCTAATTTTGGGGGGATGGAACACAGTTTCTGGGGTGATCTTTAGTTGGGCTTTTGTTGTGTCATAAAATCATTAGCTTTCCTCTAGTTATGTCATTTAAAAAATAGACACTGCATTCCTGTATGCTTTTAATTATATCTTGAGGCCAGAATTATTAGTGCTGGGAATATGGTTCCAGCTACCTAATGGAAGTCAGTTAGAAAATACATTTCAATTACAAAAGTCATTGGGCTCTTAACATTTGGGAACCCATTTGTTGGCTGGAAGGGAAGCACCAGGAAAGCTCCTCCTTGCCTTAGTGTGCACTAGGAGATGGCCAGTAAAGGGGGTACGGGGCCTAGGAAGGCCTGGACATGCAGCTGGCACTGCCACTCACAGGCTGCTGACGGTGGGTGTGTTACATCACCTCCACTAGGCTCAGTTGCCTCATCTGTACAATGGGGATACTGGAGAGAGCTGCTGTGATGATTAAACACGATCACACATATGGCATCTATGGTTCTTCCTCCCTCTCCTTCTCTTTCTGCCCTCTCTCCCACCATTTAATGACAGATCTGGCAATAGCTTCTATTTAGGAAAAAAGGTGACTAAGATTCTGCCCTCAAGACATAAATCCCCTTAAGAAACTTAGGTGGCAGAGTAGGGCTGAGGAAAGTATGTGGCTTTGCCTCTTTGTCTCAGTGGGATAATTACATTTACCTTATATTTTGTATTTGTAGGAAGATTAAATGAGAAAACATAGGCAAAGAGCTTAGGCCTGGCACACTATAAACAATCACTAAATAGTTACGTGGTTTCACATTGTCAAGTTTATTCACAGAGATGAGGAGAATGTGGCCAAGGCCACCAGGGCTGTCAGATAACGTGCCAAGAGAGTTCAGAGAGCAGAGGCCTTCCAACTATAGAGAAAGCTAAGAAGGTTTCAGAGAGGAGTTGGCATTTGAGCTAGTTTGGGTATTAGGTGATGGGAGAAGGCAGGAGAGAGATTATTCCATGCCATTGTGTGGAGACAAGAAACTATGGCCCCTGGTCCAGTCTGGCCAGGATAATAGGAGTTTTGGGGGATGAGGCAGAGACACCGGGAGCTGGAGTCTGACTTGGAAACGAGGGGACAGGGTATCCTATGAGGAAACAGAGTTTGGAGCTTCTGCTGGAGGCAAAGGAGAGCTGCCGAGAGTTCCTGAGCAAGGGGGTGTTGTGAGCCTCGCTAAGTAGGCTAATTCTGAGGAGAGGCTGAGAGAGGCCCTGGGTCCTGGACCAGGGCCCTGTCACTGAGCCCTGTCACTCAGGCCTGCAGGAGGACAGACTTGCTGGACTAAGGCCAGTTGCCTATTGGGTGTGGGCTGGTGTGCTGCAGACCACACTCTCCTGGCCAGGGGGGTTGGGATTAAGGAGGGGACAGATGCTGAAGTCCCTTTGCCCTCTATTCTGTCCTCTCCTCCCCCTTCCTCCCTTCCTCTTTACCTCTTTCCTGCAGCTGCAACAGCCTGAGGGGAAGCCTGCAGGGGGCAGAGCTCTGGCAGCAGGGGGTGAGGAGGAAGCAGGAGAGGCTAAGAAGCAGGAAGCCGAGGATGGCTCCCCTCTGTGTCTCCAGCTCAGGGCATGAATGCTGCCGGCAAGGTGTGGGGGAGCCCCAGAGTGTGAATGCAGAGAAGTCCTCTGGAGAGCCTTTCTGTGGTCCCTGCAAAACTGTACACATGTCTGGTTTTTGTTAAATTTTCTGTGATATCACCGAAGTTAACCCCCTTGTCCATGGAAGCCCCTCATTTTCCTAGTGAGAAAACAGAAGTCTACAGAGGAAAAGCGACTCACCAGGCCCCACAACTAGTTAACTGTCATCCAAGGCAGAGAAGGATACCTGTCAGGAGAGCAGGGGGCAGGGGTGCTGGGAGGTGGCCCAGGAGCAGAAACAGAGGTGGGGGTGGGGGAGGAAAGAAAATCCCAGAATTGCCCAGGGATTAACCATCTGTGTGTTTGTAGGGGCCAGTTCCCCCCCCAGGATACCTGATCTCCTTCTCCAGGTATTGTTCCAGTATTTTCCCAGGGATGGACTGGGCTGGGTTGGGTGAGTAGGGGTGGGGCAGAGAGGAAGGGGATGGGAGACAGGAGGGTGAGAGATTGAGGGCAGTAACAATTTGAGAGAGAGAGGGACAGAGACAGAGACAGAGAGAGAACCCAGTCAGAAGGAGCCTTGGGGCAGGGATGGTTCAAGGAAAAGGTGGAGGGAGCTGAGGGCCTCTACCAGGATGTTCTTGAGAGCAGGTCCATGAATATCAGGCTGAGTGTGTCTACCTGCAGCGCTGCTGGCTGCTCTTGGGCTTGGTGATAAAAGCCTTTTCAGCCGATCCTCAGCCTCACCATTTCTTCCTACCCCACTGGCGTCAGGCGGTGATGACTGACCCAAATCAGAGACTGTGGCAGCAAGAAAGGACCTCAGGGACCAGTGAATCCAGTGGTTGTCAAAATGTGCTCTGATGGGCCTCAGAGGCTCCATAAGATGAACAGGTGGGGAGAGAGCTGATGGATCCCCACCCCTTTCCCAGTGCTGTGACCACCAGAGCAGCGCAGCTGTCAGCGACTGGCAGTCCATCGAAGGGTTTGTTGGGAAGGCATTCCTTGGCTAAAAGACAAAATTTCAGCCCTTCCCTGAGTTTTATAGAAGAGAAACAGAGACAGAAATTTGCTCAAGGTGATAGGGAATCTAGGGGCCAATCTTTATCTCTAATTAGACCTCCCAATTCCTTGGCCCATTGTCTGTTCTATCCCTTCTCCTTGGGCTCACTCAGCAAGGGAAGGGAAGGTCTTGCGTAGGAGAAGGCATGGGCCTGGGGAGTTGATGGGGCCAGGGAAAGGGAAGTGTGGGGGTTCAAGAAAGGGACGCAGCATGGAGAAGTCCTCCCCAAGGTCCACCTGCTAGAATCTTGGATCAGGGGCCTGGTTTTCAACTCCTGCCCAGCAGAGAAACTGGCAGGGGTGAGGGCCCTGATTTCATACTCTGAAGGGGTGTGGGGTTGACTCTGTGTTCCTGTCAGCTTGGTGGGAAGCTCTGGCAAGCCAGTCTCTCTCTCATTTCCAAGGCTGAGCAGACAAATGAAAGCTGGCCCAGCCACCGAGCTCAGTGCTCCAAGCAGAGGTGGCTTCTGGACAGCTGTGAAGGCCTTGTTTGCATATATGCAAATGAACTCCTGGCTCTTCTCTTTCCCGGCATTATCCAGGCAGACCCAGGTGCTGTTGGAAGAGTCCCAGATCCTGCATCAAAATTAGCTTCTTGAATGGATTTTTTGGTTTCCCAATGTGAAATTTCCTTTGAACTGCTTCCAGGACTCTGGGGCGCTTCCCATTGCCCAACTCCACCCACCTTCCAGTCGTATTAGCTGCCCAAGCCCTAGGAGTTAGAGTTGAAGACAGCCACGGGCAGAGATCAGGGTTTGACTTGGGCAGCCAAGAGCTTCTAGGTGCTGGGCTGGCTCTAACTCTGGTCCAGTGCTCTCTGGGGGAGTCACCTGATTACTTGGCACCACAATGCAGAGATGGGTAAGCCAAGAGGGGGGCTGAGGTGACTTCAAGCTCCTACGGCTGCAAATGTTTGATTTGTGAACACCTGTGCATGGAACTCTTTGGTTGTAAATAGCAGACACCAATTCAAGGCTACTAAATTGAAATAGAGGGACCTATTAGGAAGACTCAAGGGTGTCTCAAGAACACATGCATGGCAATGGTGGGCTCAGAAGGAGAGGGAAGCATGTGGAGAGCTGTCTGGTGCCTCCATCTCTTTTTTCCTTTCTGGCCAATTACTTTAATCCTCTCTCTCCTGATATTTTTTCTGCTTCTCAAGTGCATATGGTGAAAATGAGTATCCCACAAATCTGAGTCCAGGGAAAGTGACTCATGGAGACTAAGTCAAATGTCTGTCAGGGATCTAATTCCAGATTCTTGGGGGAGAACATCTATTGGTTTGGTGTGAGTCAGGTGACCACCTCTGGGCCAATCAGGTATAGCCATGGGGTCAGAGGAGATAAGACAGCCTGAGGCTCATAACCTGACTCCAGGAGGTTTCCAGGTGCTGGCAGACACCCAACAAGTCCACTCCACCTACCAAAGGTAAGTTTCTAAATTACAGTGAGAGCTACTGAACCTTTACAAAGAGGCAGTTTCTGGATTCAGCATACTTCATGGAAGATTCAAGAAACCAATGAACTAGAGTACTACTATTAATCTTCAACATTTAGTCTTCATAAATCTCTTTGGCGGTGGGTTTCATCCTTCTACCCATTTTACAGATGGAGAACCTGAAATTGGTGAAGTTAAGGGACTTGCCTAAGATCATGCAGATAATAAAGGACAGAGCTGGGATTCTCATGCCAGCCTCCTAGGACACCAGCTTTATCTCCTCAAAAATAATAACTTTGATTTAGTAGGATTCTGGTGAAGATAAGTGATATAGGGCATGGCAGTGCTTAGCAAAGTACTTGGCATGTTGTTATCACTTATTTGTGATAAAGTGGCCCTCTACCCTATGTTGAAGCCCTTAGGAGCTGGGAATTCAGTATCTTCAATAGCATTCCATTCTACCTCTAGGCTGTTCTGACTTAAAAGTTCTCTTTTTCCAGAACCTTTGAACTGCACTGAAACGGGACTTAGTACATTCTATCTATTCCATCCTGACTCTAGCAGTTGGGAGCCACAGGAGACAGAACAATGACACCTCAAAGATGCCCATGTCTTAATCCTCAAAATACATTGTTACCTGACAAGGTGGGAATTAAGGATGCAGATGGAATTAAGGTTGCTAATCAGCGGACCTTAATCAGCTGACATAGGGAGATCAATTTCAATTATACATATGGGTCCTATGAACTCACGAGGGCCTTAAAAGATGGGAGAGGAGGCCAAGCATTATTATCAGAGGGAGGTGATGTGAGAAAGACTGCCAACGGCCCCTGCTGGATTTGAGAATGGAGGAAGGGGTTTTGAATCAAGGAATTTCAACAGCTGCTAGCAATCTGGAAAGGCAAGATTAAGTGGATTCTCCTGTAGAACGTCCCGCATCGAATGTGGCCTTGATTTTTTTGAACTTTGGATCCTCAGAACTAAAAGATAATAAATTTGTGTTTTTTTTTAAGCCACTATGTTTGTTACAGCAGCAACAGAAAAATGAATACAGGGCATCCCCAGAAAATCAGATCCTTAAGCTTGGTGTTCCATTCCCAAGTGTCTTCTCTAGGCTATATAACTCTGTGCTCTTCACATGGTTGTTTTAAAGAATTCAAACCACATCAGGATCAAGAAGAGATCATTCAGTTTTGAAATTATTGGATCATTGGTAACTTTCCACAAAGGAGAGCAACTTGGGCAGTACCGAATGGATGAAGTCTAGACTGTGAGGGTTGCACTTATAAGATGGTGGTGATGATGGAGAAGAATAAATACAGGTATAATTTATCACGTCTCAGCCTCTCCAGACACCTTGCTAAATATCAGGGTAACCTTTAAAGAAGGCAGAGGCCATCAATTAAATAAACAGATGCCTTGATGGAGAACAGAAATGTAAACCCAGGTACCATCTCATAATTTACTGATGGTAAATCAGCCTTATTCGCTTGGTGGGCTGCTGTCCCTCTCCACTAAAGAAGGAGGGAATCCATCATAACAGTGTGAGGATCTTCATGAGACCAGCTGAACACCAAAAGGATGACGGGAAAAGCTTTGACAGCTTCATCCTGATGTTAAAATTTGTTTCAAACAAGAGATGGCATATGCCTCTGACTGGAATGATTTAGGCAATGTCTTTGGAGATGCAGGGGGATGGATTAGATGACCTTTGGATAGTTCATGCCACCTTTTACTTCTAGGACCCAAAAGTTGTGATTTGTGTCTGCACATTCACATTCATGATTAAACCATATATACAGGTTGCTTAATACAGAGAGAAAAAAAAAAATACAGTGAACCATAGCTCCAGTGACCTGAGGATGTGTATGACATATTCAGCAAAATTGGGCCAGGGATTAATATTGCTAAGGTCAGCGTGGTCATTTTGGGCACACGGGGGGTAATCTTTCATAAGGGTTCACCACTCTTCCGTATCTTAGTTCATCTATAATGGACTGGCAGAGAGAGATGGTTATTAGAAAATAAAATGCACTTAGAGTTCCCCCATGAATCATTTATAGAAGACACCATGCTTAGCAAAGACTATGAAAATATGGCTGTTAAGGGCAACTCAGTCACTATTTCTGGTTAGCTTTCAAGCGTGACTACTGACCGTAGAATTGGGTCTGGACACACTGGAAGGATTTAAGCCTTCAGGGTGGAAGGGAAAATGTGTGGCCATAGGCTGAGCCCAAGAGGAGGCGTGCAGCCTTCCACGGTGTGATACCCTTGCCGTGAAGAATCCCTTGCCTGAGAAGGGGTCACTTGCCTTCCTTCCCTTCACATTCCCACTGCAGGCCCGCACAGGAGAGGTCAGCTGCAGAGGCAATTAATTCAGCAGAACTGAGGTTGGTAATTAACTCTTAACTATGCAAGCAGTTCAGGGGAAAGAGGAAGTGGTCTCTGCACAGTCAGTGAAAGATGGTGTGATGTTATCAGGGCTTTTGGGTAACCAGCAAAGGTGTTAAAATCCCCATTCTGCCCACCCTCAGAGTTTCAGAGGCCTGAGACAGGGGTCTCAGGAGCCCAAAGAAGGAAAGAATTGATGCTCTCTGGGTCACCTATAAATAGAATTTGTTAAGATCTTTCTAGAAGGCTGGGGAAGCAATTAACTAAAGAACTGTGCAGGAGTTTGCCTGCCAGTACATTTTGACGCAGGCTTTTGGTTTCCTTTAGAGTCGATCACTAAGGGGAAGTGTATTTGTTTCTTACAGGTGTGTTTGAATCACAGCAGCCTTTGTGCTGGGGAGGTGGTTGGTGAAAGAGGAAGTGGAATCCTGTGTTTGGGGACAGAGGGCCCCACTCTGAGTCTTTGTTCCACCGTGTTTGAGTTGTTAGACCCTGGATGAGTCACTTTCCTTGCACTGGGCTCCTCTGTAAAGAAAGTGTCAAAATACTTATCTCACAAATTCCTTCCTTGTTATGAGGATTGGTAGATGGCTAATAAATGCACATCATTTGGGAAGATTGTAGGGCCTCTCTCTTGTAAGCTCTGATTCAGAAGTTGTGGGCTGAGCCCAGGAATGTGTTTCTTGTCACTGGAGATGTTTGGAAATACTGGACTAGATTATTGCCTCAGGTAGATGTAAAAATACAGACCTCAGTACCTCTAGCCTTGAGACTTGGAAAGTCGCAGTTTTAGCCAGCATATAGCATGATTCACAGGATCCGGTATGGTTGACAAATGCTAATCTAAATTCTCTGTATGGTCAGAGTCTGGATATTTCCATTCTGAGCTAATGTTTAGCTAAGATGCACAGATCTGACCATATTGTGTATAAAATTATGACGCATTTCCATCCAGTTGGTAAATGGCTGCTGCCTCCACCTCCCCCAGCATTCTACCCCGGGATCCTTAGCTCCTCCCAGGACCCTCTCCCACCTCTGCACAACCCAGTCACCAAAGGGTAAATACCTGCCACTCAGGGGGGCCCCGGGACCCTGTCTTATTGCTCTGACCCCACCTCAATTCTGACTGGTGGGTGCCTGGGCCACAGCAGCAGAAACTATTTCATGGAATGCATCCCTTCATAAAGCAATTATCAAAACCTACACTGTTAAACTTTGGGAAGCAGAAACCATGAGCAATTCCTGAATTTCCTTATTTCCTTCTGCTTCAATTTGGCCTTAGTAGTTACATGTTTATCTTATTTTTATTTGTGATGGTGGTGGCATCTTATATCGTCCCCAAAAGTCTATTTTGGGCTTTTGATTGCAAGGAGTGGACCCTGTGCTTATCTCAACACAGTAGAGATGGCAACGATGTCCCCAACTGTGGTCCCGGCCTCTCCGATGCCACCATGTCTGCCCCGGCCCTTGGCGCGGCTCTGCCCAGATCCTGGGCACTCAAGTGGCAGCAAGTCACTGCCTACAATCAGCCCGTCAGTGTCCGATCTACCCCACCCAAAATGGTTCTTGGGTTAAAAAAAAAAAATCCTTTTTTTGTTTTTGTTTTTTAATGTCTCTGGCATTAAAAAAAACCCCAAACAAACCAAAAACACTATTGTACCAAGGTATTTACTGTGAAGATACATGGAAGATACATGGACCACTGTTTAGTGTTGGGATGGCAGTATCGCTTCAGAAGTTAAAAACAGATTCCAGAATCAGGCTGTCTGGAGTGCATTTTCCTTTACATGTTACATATTTCCTTTACATGTTACATCAGGCTGTCTGGTGTGCATTTTCCTTTATATGACCTGGATCAAATCGTTACTTAACCTCTCTAAGCCTTTGTTTCCTCAGCTGTAAAATTCTAGTAATGAGAGAACCGGATTAATCTCACAGGGGCTTTGTGAAAGCAAGGTGAGATTTTGCAAGTAAAGCATTAAGAAGTGTCTGGCATATTGAAAGAATTCAATAATAAATGTTACCTGAAGGCAAACCTTTTCTGGAAAGAGCCAGACAGTAAAAATTCCAAGCTTTATGGGTTATAAGGTCTCTGACACAGCTACTCAACTTTGTCAAAGCAGGCACAAACAAAATTGTAATCGCATGGGTGTGGTTGTGTTGCAATAAAACTTTATTGACAATTACAGGCTGGATTTGACCCAAAGACAATAATTTCCTGATGACTGTTTTAAAAGAAGATGGAGATCTCATGGGAAGGCAAGAACAGCTAAATCACTAGGCCTCCTGGATACTGGAATACAGTTCAGGAACCCAAAGTCTCTGTTGAGGTGTTAGGACTGAGTTAGTCTTTTGGTTTCTCAGCAGCAAGAATTCTTTCCCTTTTGCCATCTTGGAGATTTGGCTCCTAGTTCCACTTCAGCTGATCCTGCCACAGCCAATCAACGAATTCACCCCTGTTGCAGATATATCTTTCCTCTATCACGGAGCTTTTCCGTTCTCTAGTTTGTGCTTACCATACTCTAGGCTTATCTTCTGACATCTACTCCTGATTCTTGCCCCATATCGGGGAGAATCTAATTGGTCTGGTTAATCCCCATTGCTCCTGTTTGAGTAGAGATTTTTGTTCTAGATATGTGATAGTTAATTTTAATGTCAACTTGAGTGAGCCACAAGTGCCCAGATATATCTGGTCAGTCATTCCCAGTGTATCTGTGAGGGTGTTTCTGATGAAGTTAACATTGGAATGAGTAAACTGAGTGAGGCAGAGTGCCCTTCCTCCTGCAGGTAGCCCTTATGTAATCAGTTAAAGATCTGACTAGAACAAAAGACTAAGTAAGAAACTCACCTGCCAGATGCCTTGAGCTGGGACATTAGTTTTTTTCCTGCTCTTAGACTGCAGTTTATACAATTGGCTTCCTGGGCTTCAGCCCATCAGACCCGTGGGCTGGACCTACATCGCTGGCTCTCCTGGGCCTCCAGCTTACTCACGGCAGAGCTTGTACTTCTTGAGTCTCCATAATTGTGTGAGCCAATTCTTTATAATAAAGCTATCAGTATCTATCTATCTATCTATCTATCTATCTATCTATCTATCTATCTATCTATCTATCATCTATCAATCAATTAATCATCTGATCTCCCGTAGGTTCTACTTCTCTGGAGAATGTGACTGAACAAGGTCTCTTCACAGGCCTGCCTGTGAATGATCATGGTAGCTGGGGGCCTGGGAGCTTCTTCTCTCAGCAAGGGCCTGTGGGCAGACATCCCTTATTTAAAAGGGGCCTGTGTTCTGGGGCTTGGCCTATCTGGCACACTGTCTTCCTATATCGACTTTCTGGCATCATTCATAGACCCATTAGCCAAGCCTCTCCTAGCCCTTCACATTACATTGCCCATTGGAATTGTTCCATAAATATTTAACAATATAGAAAGGCTGCTGGCTAAGGTGGAAGAGAGATGGGCCCTATAAACACACAATGGCCAAGAACAAGTCATTCAGTCTCTACCAGCCCCAGTGTTTCCTCTGTAAAATGGGGATAATGACATCACCTGGCTTGACGATGGCAAAAATTAAATGACATGATGTATGTAAAAGTTACTAGTTATGGAATGTGCTCATCAAAACATCATTCTCTCCTTCTTTTCTCCCAGAACTATATTTCTTTCCATGGTTACTTCCTTTTGGTGCTGCTGATAGAACTTTCTGGACCTCCTGTTTTGGTGATGCAGAGTATCTGGGTCCTGAGAACAGCAATGGCTGTTCAACTGGCCTCTACCTTCCCTTGTAGAGTTTCCTGTACTCCCAAGTCACTTCACATCCTCTGGGAACACCTTATTTGTCCTTTTTAACATTTTCATTGGTTAGGTTATACCTCTATGTAAAGGATGGGACTGAGTTTGGCCATGGGGAGTTCCCTCCTTTGGTTTTCAAGAAGCAGTGGATTTCAAGGCAGAGGGAGCATTCTAGACATTAAACCATGAGGATTCTTGAGATGTGATTACAAAGTGGTGTTATTTTCATTTCCAGCCTCCTTTTCAGATTTATTCAAGGATGGATGTTCTTCCCTGTCCACTGGATAAAAACTTTTTTTTAAAAAGATTTTTTAATTTATTTATTCATACAAGCACTGGGTACAGTCAGAAGCGCGGGAGGGTGAAAGAATTCATCAGAGCCAGAGCGGGGAACAGAGCAGGCAGACTGATGAAATACACTGCTGAGGGGAGCAGCGGGCGGCAGGAGAGGTCTGTCACACCATGTGGAACCCTTGCAGGGTGGCTGGGGATCAAACCGGTGCTACAGAGGCTGCGGGCAGCTTCGCAGCCCAGTGCTCAACTGCTGCACCACCAGGGGAGGCCCTGGATAAAAACTTTTGCAGTTCCATGGCTTTTCATTCCTCTCTCAGGTAAGTCCTGCAGCCACTCCAAGTCACCAAGCACTGTCTTCACCTAAAAATTGGAATGTCCAGCTCCTTGCAATGACTGAAACCCCAAAACTCAACAACAGGAGCTACTACATGCAGGAAGCCTGTGCTTGGTGATAGTGGGGAAAGGCACAGGGGTGGGGACAGCGGGTTTCTTTATGATTTCTCCTCTGGCTCCCCAGTCAGATTCCTTTGACTTGAAGCAGGCAGAGGAAATGAGAGGAGTGAGGCAGGAAGTTCTTCCTTGATTGGAAGTCTGATGTTCTTGGGTGAGGCGGTGTCCTTGGGAGGATCTCCTCCCCTGGGGCCCTTCCCTGCAGCTCTCCTGGTTTGGGGGTGGGGGGGGACTCCCCTCCAGCACACACAACACTCTTCCCACATCTCAGAGCAGCTGGAGATCATTTCAGCTTCTCCCTGGTGAGGATTCTTCACTGTCCAGGAGATTCTACTTGGATAAGTTTCAGTGTGAACACACCTTCTCTCTCTTGCATCACTGGCTCACATCTGGGCCGAGGGAAACACTGGAATATCTGGGAATTTGTAGGTCAGTCCAAGGCTGCAGGAATATCTTCTATTCATGGTGGGGAAAACTAGCCAGTCCATCCCTCACTGGTTTGGAATCCAACATGGGTTTCCTGTGTCCCCCTCCCAATCACAGGGGACATGAATCAAATTTTTTGAAGGACCCTTCTGAAGTCCCTTTTGCTATGCTTGAAATAAGGAAAAGGTACCTCTTACCCTCCCTCTTGAAAAGGAGAATGCTCACAACATATCAAGACTCTTTCCCCAAATAAATCTTTCCCCTTTAATCTCTCTCTTTTTTTTTTAAAGATTTATTTATGCATACAAGGCTGGGGTACAGGCCAGAGATGCGGGGGCTGAGAGGATTCACCAGAGACAGAACGGGGGACAGAACAGGCAGATTGACTGAAGTACACTGCTGAGGGGAGCAGCGGGAGAGATAGGAGAGGTCTGCTGCGCCATGTGGGTTGCTCCCTGGCCGGCCGGGGATTGAACTCGGCTACAGAGGCTGTGGATTGCTTCATAGCATGGTGCTTAACCCCTTGCACATCAGAGAGGCCCCACACCCCTTTAATCTCTTAAAACCAAACCATTTTATAACCCCTTTTTGGGTTTGGGTATGAAGCCTGAGTTCTGTATCAAATTTTGGGATCTTCTGAAAATTTGCATCATCGTTGGCACCAAATTCTGGAATGTCATGGTTATTGTATCATGATGCCCCAGGCAAAACTTCCTATTCAACATCTTGTTATATTTACTTTGGTCTTAGGCAATTGCAGGTGGCGACAGGGACAGCCAAGGAACTTCTGATGCTTGAAATACAGACCACTGTGCATCCATGTCTGTGCCATATGTTTCTTGTTGCCGACAGTCTCTTGGAGACCAGCAAATTTGATGGGGGTTTTCAGAAAGTCTTGTGAGTGCACTTGGCCAGAGAACACACCGGTGATTTCTCATTTTCCCCTTGGAGGGCCTTTGCAGAGAGAGTTCTGGGTCCTCTTTTTTTTTTTTTTTATTTCTTCTTTCCTTCTCCATGGGGAGACTGATTAAGCCCAGCTCTCCTGGAGTCAAGTGTGGTTGCACAGTAAAGAATCCCAGGTGTTTGTTGCTATTCATCCTTGTCTTGGACTTAAGATTATCTTGACTATTTCTACTTTCAGCACATTATTTTAAATAATTGAGTTGATTTGATATTCAGTTTCATTCCCCTCATTTCACCCCAAATATTCTTTAATTCTTCATATATATATTTTTTATCGCTGATAACATATGTGGAGGGTAAGACATTCAGAAAACTCTAAGGTATAAAGAGACTAAATAGCACCATAAACTTCCACCCAGAGAGAGCTCCTATATTTCTTTCAAGTCTTTTTTCCTGTGAACTTATTTCTATATGTTTACAATATTAGCAGCCATATGCTGTGTAAAATTTTTTACAATGTTTAAAAAAAAAACTTTAGTGAAATTGTGTGTGCACATGATTAAGTAAAAGTGGCAAGCAGAGGAGAGCTCAGCATGAAATGTGGTTCTGTCCTCTACACCCTCCCAGGCCTAGTCCTGCTCCTCAGTGGCAACTGCTTTTAGCCTCTCTGGGGTTTTCTTCTGCTGGTTATGTCAGCCTGGGTCGCCAGTTGACATGGGTCTTGACCACTGTTTCCTGCTTCAATGTTAGACTTTCTGCTAGACTTCCTGCTGTGACGATGAGGTCACTCTGTCTCTGTCTCCTCCATGGTTATAATTCCTCTGCTGGTTGCTTTTTACTATAAGAAACACATATCTTTTAAATCTTGTTCTATCCGCTTTCTACAGTTATTTTGACAGCACCTTTCTACAGGGAGACTATTAACACTCCATCTTTTCCAGCTCTCTTCCCCATAGTCTACAGATCCACTTCCATCAACGGTACTTTTTCAGTGTCAACATGCATGCGGTTCTCCACAGCAACACTTTCCATTTCCCGTTTTCCTCTAAGTTCATCTGGAACTTAGACTCGGTAAACACTGGCATGCCATGGTGGCTGCCGCACCACCCCTGCAGCACAGCCAGGCAGCGTTCGAGGGCACGTGCTTCTAAACATCTTCTCTGTTTCGCCTAAGTTTTGATTGTCTACTTTCTTTTCCTTTATAAAAGTTCTAGTTCACCTCATCCAGCCAGGTATTTCAGCCAGGTTTCATCCCCTCTCCCCCAGACCCTCCTCCAGGGGCCTCTGTTCTGCTCTAATCCAGACTCCTGCCCCTGAGCCTGCTGCACCTCCCAGCTGAGACTTCCTCCCACTCTTTCCCTGGTGTGGCTCATCTTTTTCACAGATCCCATGTTTTCCTTTGTCGAGATTTCTGTTTGGTTGCAGAACATCAAATAACTTCCAAAAATATGGTGCGATGGTAGGTTCTCCCCCACCTCCCCATTTTTCCCATGGTATTTCACCATAACTTTTAATTGATGCTTTTGTTAGATAGAACATGCTAGGTTCAGGGTAATTTACTTTCAGAACATTGACATTGTCCCTCATTGCTTATGAGAAGGCTGAGGCCAGGCTGATGTCAATTCCCTTGTAGGTGACTTATTTTTCCCTCTTTGGATGCTTTTAGGATTTTATTTTTATCCATGGTATTCTGAAATTTTGCAGTAATGTGCCAAGTGCAATGATTTCTCAGTCACTGTGCTAAGCGTGTCTGAGTCCTTTTACTCTACAGGCTCATGTCCTTCAGCTCTGGAAAAAATTGTTATTTCTTTGATGATTTCTTCTATATTCTCTATTTTCCCTGAAACACCTAACATCTGGATTTGGAGTTTCTGGATTCCGACTTGATTTCCTTATCTTTTTAAATTTATTTTCTTTTTTTTTTTTTTTATTATAAATTTTATTGTTATATTCCCCATACAATTGCAGCCCCCCATTCTGACCCCAATCCCTCCCCTCCCGCCCCCGCCCCCCTAAAAGTGTCTCTGGTTCATAGTTTTTTGTTGATTTTGATTTTCACTTTCTTATAGTTATTCATTTTCCTGGTCCCTTATTTAAGTTTTCTAGATTCCTGCTATGAGTGAGACCATCCGGTATTTTTCTTTTTCTTTTTGGCTTATTTCGCTGAGCATGATCCCTTCCAGCGCCATCCATGTTGCAGCAAATTGCATGTGTTTATCTTTTTTGAATGCTGAGTAATATTCCATGGTATATATGTACCACATCTTCTTGATCCAGTCATCTATTTTTGGGCATTTGGGTTGTTTCCAAAGCTTAGCTATTGTAAACAGTGCTGCTATAAACATAGGGGTGCAGGTGTTCTTTGGAATTGATGTTTCTGTGTCCTTTGGGTAAATACCTAGGAGTGGAATTGCTGGGTCATATGGAAGCTCTATGTTTAGTAGGTCCAGAAATCTCCACACAGCTTTCCACAGTGGTTGGACCAGTTTGCACTCCCACCAACAGTGCAGAAGAGTTCCTTTTTCTCCACACCCTCGCCAACATTTGTTGTTGCTAAATTTATTTTCTTGGAGCGTTCCTGCAATTTTCTCTGGGTCTTTAATCTCTCTTCCCCTCCTAGTTTGTGTAAAAGTGGAGCACAATGATGTTTTATTGGGGGGGGGGGTAGGGGACACCTGACTGTTTTCTGTTGCCACATTAGGGCAGGATATGGGAACAGCTGTTCCACCTACAGACATTCGATTTATTCTTCTGCCGTCACCCCCTTGCTGTACCCCTGCCCTATTCACACCTGGCATTTCTGAGTGCCTAACCTTCTTCTGTCCAAATCACTCACTGGACATGCTCTAAGTTGAGAGATCCACTACCCAACTGGGTCAGTTACCACTCCTCCTCCATCAGAATTCTAGTTTGCCTGTGTTTTTTTGAAATTGGGCCTCCTACATGCCTTTTTTTTTTATTTAGCTATTATTTTGTGGGGTCTTAGAAAAGTGCCTACAGTTAATGTGCCACCTTTTACTGAAAGTTTCGATACAAAAATTTTAAAACAAAAACATTGAGATAAATAAAATAAACATGCCCTTTTAAGTGTATTATTCACTGAATTTTAACAAATTCACATTAGTCAAGAGATAGAACAATTTTCTCTTCAAAAATTTTCATTGTGCTCCTTTCCATCAGACCTTACATCCCCTTCTGCACCCAGCCCCAAGTAACTACTATTTTTGCCTATTCTGGGATCTTATATAAATGGAACATGCAATTTGTTTACGTTTGGTCTGACTCCTTTCACTTGTAATACTTTTGAGGTTCTTCCAGATTGTTTGTTCTTTGGATTGCTGAGCAATATTCCATTCTATGTAGGTGGACATAATTTGTTTATCCAGTCTTCTATTACTCTACATTTGGATTGTTGCCAGTTTTAATGAAGTTCCAATGAGCATTCATATTTAGGTACTTTTGTGACATATACTTTTATTTCTCTTGGTTTAATACCTAGGAGTGGGATTGTGAGCTGACATGGTAAGAGTATATTTAACTTTCTGAGAAACTGCCAAATTGTTCTCCAAAGTTGCTGGACTATTTTGAACTCTCATCTACAATAAATGAGAGTTCCAGTTGTCCAACATCTTTACAATACATCCTAGTGAGTGTGTGGTGCTCTCTCACTTCATTTACATTTCTCTGATAACTACTGATGTTGAACATGATTTCAGTGCTTGCTGGCCATGTGCATGTCTTGCTCTGGGAGGAGACTTCAAATCTTTTGTCCACTTTTTAAGTGGGTCAGCAACTTATGTATTGTAAGATTGTCTTGTATTTTGTATTTTGGAGTAGGGTCTTTTGTCAGGTTGTCCTTATGCATGTCTTTGAACCCTATGTTTCCCCCATTTAATATTCTACTATAAGCAAATCTTCATGTAATCGTTTGTTTGAATACATGTTGTACAGTATTTGTTAATTCTGCTACACATATGTATTAATATATCATTATTTCTTTCAGTAGTTCTTTATTTGTTGGACATTTATGTTTCCATGTTTGTTTTGCAATTGCTCTAATAATAGCACTATACCATATTCTTTTGCAAAATCTGATTTGTTCTGTAAGATAAATTTCTAGAAGCAGAGCAACAAGGTCAAGGGCAGAACTTATTAAGGGCTTTTGGTATATAATACTAATTGCTTTCTCCAAATTTGTATCACTTCAAAGTGCTGCCATAAGAAGTGCAATGCCAGCTCTGGATATCTTTATTTGAAAAAAAAAATGTTAATTTAATGGATGGAAACAGCAACTTGGTTTGAAGCTTCATTTCTTAAATAATTACTGTGGTTGGACATCTTTCCAAGCGTTAAGGAGTCATTTGTGTTTCCTCCCTTGTGAATTGTTTATTCATATCTCTTGTTCTCAAATGGGTTTTGGAGGCACCCACACTATAAGAAGTTGCAGGAATGGAAGTGTTCAATGTTGGAGTGGGGATGGGGGCAGGGTAGAGAAATGTGCTGCTGGCTGACCAGAGAGTGGGGTGCCAGATTAATGGGGTATACTAGAACAACTGAGAGCCCTCTCTATTTCTTTCTAACACAAGCCAACCAGTTCATGAAACCTCCCATTTTTTCCTTGTATATAGCAAGGGAGTAACACTGAGTGAATCCCCCCAAAAAGGAAGAATAAAAGGTTGCATTCTAAGAGTAACTCATGAGACGGGATCAAAATGGCCAGTAGTTTTGAAAGTAACCTCAACAGAAGAATTGCCAGACCCAAATAATAAGTTTGGATGGCTCGAATTGGTGCATTTCTCAGTAATCAAAATGAATATAAAAATGCTCCTAGGCCTGTGGGTAAAGAGAATGTTACAGGGGTTATAATCCTCAATTCACTGTATCTTGCCTCAAATGGATCATGTGGAATGTCTAACCCCTACAAAGGGCCCCAGAATGATTTGAGCCTGGAGGGCTTCACATACTCTCACAGGAAGCACCCCCACATAGAGGTGTTCCCAGGGAGGTCTCCCAGGGGCTCATGAGTGATAGTCCCTCCCAGATCTTTCTTGCATCCCCTGGGGCTTGTCTCACATGCACTCACAGATGCGAGACCCTCAACAACATTTATGGGGGCCCCTGGGGAGTCCCACACAGCAGCTCACAAACAAGTCCTGAATAACTCTGGGAACTCCCAGGGTACTTCACAAGGCCTCACAGATAAGCATGCCCCCAATATTATGGGGGGTCCCTAGGCAGTATCTCACATCTGCATCTCAATAGGTTCCTCTGCCCACATTGTCCTAGGGTTCCCCGAGGAGAGCTGCACCTGAGCTCACAAATGAGCCCTCCCCTTTTCCAGAGCAGCCACTGCTCCTGCTCGATGCTCCACAGGTTCTGGAACCTCCCACTGGACATCTGATGGACTGTCATGTCTCAGTAGGTGATGATGGGACCCCTAAGTAGAGCTTTTGGGATGCTAAAGCTGCTGAATAATTTGAAGCAAAGTGGGATAGAGCCTTTCCCTCTGAGGGATGGTGGCCAGCGGGGCTGGTTGACCTTTGGTGTTTTACACATGTTAGTCAACAGTTCTTTCCACTTTTACTGACAGTTCTGTTTTTTATTTTTTTAAGATTTATTTTTATTTACTTATGCATACAAGAACTGGGGTGTAGGCCAGAGGTGGGGGTGTTGAGAGGATTCACTAGAGTGGGGAGCAGAACAGGTGGATCCACTGAAACACACTGCCGAGGAGAGTAGTGGGCAAGACAGGAAAAGGTCTGCTGTGCCATGTGGGTCAGCTCCTTGGCTGGGAATTGAACGCGTGCTGCAGTGGCTGCGGATAGCTTCATAGTGCTGAGGCTTAACCCCTTGTGCCACCAGGGAGGCGGGACAATTCTGTCCTTATGGGATTCAGATAGAAGCCTTGGGGTCTGCTAGGAAGCACATCTGAAGGGCAGAATTATTCTGATGACAGAACTTTGTTGCTGGGTTAAGCTGATTGCCTCTGTTGCTACTTCCCCGAGGATGAACCTTTTCCAAGGAGAATCTGCAGGTTTCCTCATAAATGGGTGTACTACTCAGTTGCTAGCTTAAGGGTAAAGGAACATATTGCAAAATACAAAGCCCTACAGAAGAGTCAGGAAACCAGCCAGGAGATATGCCTAATGCGTAGGCCCACTTCATTATCTCTGATGCCAGGGAGCAGGTAGTAGGACTTTCAACACAGCTTCACCCAAGAACCAAACTGTCACCACTTCTGGTCTCCCAACACAGGGCTACCTTACATTACTTTCTTCCATTTCCCCACTTTCTGATGGGTGAGTCTGCTGGGGAGAAGTAGGTCATGTGGAACCTGGAGATGGAAGTGGTTTTCAGTTCCCGGCTCTGTAGAGCAGGAGGGCAGGTGAGAAGGAACTTGGCACCGTGTTAGGTGAACCACAGTGGGCCTCTCATAGATAAGCCCCACAGCTTATCAGAAACACACAGCCATGGCTGACCCTCAGCTTCTGTTAAATCTATGTCCATGACTGTCGTGGCCACACAGAGTCCTAATATACTCTCGGGGATGTTACTCTGGTACAAGGATGTAATCTATTCATTCCTTGTGGTTTTTCTCTGTCTCCACGATCCAATGCCAAGTCCACTCTTGGTGCAAATCCCTCTTATAAGTCTGAGCATCCCAATGGTGAGTATTGTTGAGTTTGTTACCCCACCTTCCCCAGGTCCCCTCGTCTACAGGTGTGTTGCTTTCAACCTGTGACCACATCAGCTTCTGGACCCCTCTGCTGATGGCCAGAGTTTTGTTGTCTGTAGGGTCCCCTCTGACAGGATACTGCTGTTCTACCTGCCTTTCAGTGCCATTGGTCTCTCTTTGGGTCTTTGCAATAGCTCTCCCCGATACCTGTGTGGTTAACTGGTTCCTCCTTGTAGTTCAGATCGTAGTTTCAAATGTTAGCTTTTCAGAGAGGACTCTCTGAGGACTGTCTGAACCTAAAGTAGCCACTCAGTTCTTCTCTATCACATCACCCTAATTCCTTTTCTGCATAATACTTCTTTTTCACATTTCCTTATTTGTTTGCTTCTGTCTTCTCCCATCTGGATGTCAGTTTCTAAAAGGACCAATGGAAATTGCTCATCATTTTGTCTCCGGCACACAGAACAGTGCCTGACAAATGGTAGGTGTTCAATAAACATCGAATGAATCTGTTCTTGGCTGCTTTGGGCCCCTATTAGATCGAACACCCCAGGCACTGCATCAACTGGAATTAAATCTGAAGTTCTCACACTCTCTGTCTTCAAGTTTCTGGCATGCCCTGAAGCGAAGCCTGCCTGAAATATGATCTTTTATGTTATGGGAATCTGGACCCATCCACTGCTTCTGTAGCCATCAGTTCATTTTGCCCCTTAGATAATGATTCTTTCTCATCTTGTTTTCTCCTGCACCACTGGCTTGATTGGTGGTGATTAGCAGAGGGTGGTCCATTTATGAGAAACACCTGCTTCCCACCTGCATGTCCCCCTCACCCCACCCCACCATGAGCAGTCAGCTTTGGATCCAGTGTATAAAACTGGTGGTTATCTTTCAGAGCTGATCAGGCTTCCAGAATTTTCTCTAGGAGTCAGATCCAAACTGGCACCATATGGGTGACCATCTGTATGTCATTTTGCCAGTACTGCATCAAACACATCTGCCAGCTTGTAAAAGAGAACTGGGGAGGCCTGGGGGGCACCAAGGAGGACTAACAGAAAAACTGGCCCAAGAGGTAGGCTGAGCTAGAGGAATACAGTTTCTACTGACTAGTCGGTCAGGTTACAATTTTCTCGGCCTTCCTTCAATCGTGCATGGAACCAGCAAACACTTGTTCAGAAGTCTATTCTGGCATCACTCCCACTAATCTATTGTGAAGAGACTGGACTAATATGTCAAAGGTGATTTTACCCAACGCAGATTTGAAAAGAGCTTCCTGGCACATCCTAGTTCCCATGGCAAGGTGGGGGTGGGCATGGTTATGCTTCTAGTCCTTGTAGTACAGCCAAGTCATTCATCCAGCACCTAGCTGGGCTACACTAGGTGCTAATTACCGAACGAGCCCCCTGGGGTCAGCGAGAGCAGACTCATGGAACCAAGAATCAACACATTCAATTGAATGGTCTATTGGCTGGAACACACGGGTCACAAGCGTAGGGAAAACTGAGTTGAAGCCACAGGAATGTACTCCATGGGGAGACATTTCTAAGTTCTTCGTGTGAGATTTGCACTTGTGATTCTGTCTTCTTAATCCTCAATTACATTCACCCCAAGCTACTGGTTCGTCAGGTCATTGGATGATTTGTGCCCCTGCCACTATTTTATTTGTTCTTTTATGAAAGCCATCATTTGATACTGTTGAAGTGCTTTCATAGGTGACATAATAGGCACAGGGGAGCCAAAGTTGACTACAACAGCATCCTTTCCTTGAGAGAACCCAGAGCCAGGCAGTGGAGATGCACAGCTAATACACTGTAATAATCCCACAAAGAGGGGCCCTTATCCCAAACTTCTTGGAGAGGGGTGAAGCCTGAGCCCACGTCTGAAGGAGGAACAGGACTTCTTCAAGTATGGGAGGGAAAGGCAAAGGCAGCCGCGAGTGTGTGTGAAGGCTTCCTGTTAGTGAGAGAATTCGGAATCACCGGGGCACCATGAGCTGTGGCAATACGGCCCCAAAAGAGGCTGGTGGAGGTACAAGGGTGCCATGAGGCGTTGGGGCACCCTCTTGAAGACAGCAAGGGTGAGGGAGGATGATCAGAGGCTTCAGAGGCTCAGACCTGAACCTTCAGGGACAGGATGTTGGCTGCAGTGGGGCAGTGGCTTGGAGCGGGCCTGGCTAGGCTGCTCGGGTGGTGCCAGAAACAAGTGGAGAGGAGGGAGGAGAGTGGCTGGGCCGAAGAGCTCTAGAATCTGTGACTGATTGGATGTGGAGGGGAGAAGGGAAGAATGAGACTCAAATTTTAGGTTTGGGGAAAATGGATGGATGGGGAACATCAATGTTCCTCCTCCCCCAGGAGGGGCAGGTGGGAGCCCCTTAGAGGAAGACCTGGATCTGCTAAGTTCAGAAGGGCCTGGGCAGGAGGCTTCATCTACAGGGAGCTCTGAAGACCCCTCTGACATCAAGAAGCTGCTCCTTGACCCGAGACTGCTGTGGGGCCCCCTGGGAAGCCTGAAGGGATTGGGAGGGCCACACTGGGCCCTGATACTGCCCATGTTGGGATGTAGCATGATGTCACCTGCCTGCGATCTTAAAAGAGGTGTTTATGAGCCAGTTGGGTCTTTAGACCCTGACTTGGAATAACGGAAGGAGGTCCATGGTGTGTGAGTGCCCACATAGGTCAATGCTCACGTCAAGGGCACAGCTTTGGCTGGCGAATCTGCTCCCCTGTGAAAGCCAGTAAAGTAGGCATTTCTGACTGTGGTTAACTGGAGACCTGAGTTCTAGCTTCTCGGCCACGTCGGAAGCGGAAGAGCTACTTGAAAGAAATCATATGCATAGATTATACCAACACGGGCTCTGCTTTCTCTGGAAAGCAATTTCAAAGCCACTTCATTCTCCACCTGCATTTGGCTAATGGCCTGATTACAGCCACACTAATAACCTTCAAATACTCTCAGGAGCAGCCTTGGCTCTGGAAGATGTCGTCTGCCTTCCAGGGCAGGCCTGCCTCCCTCACTCCTTGCCCGATTTCAATGCTTCTCTGGGGCTGCAGTGACAACAGCTGTTTATTCCTCCCAGGGCCCGAGTTACTTGGAGGAGAGGCAGATGACTGTGGGTTAATTCCTGAAGTGCACTTCTGGGGATCATCAGCCCCAGCTCCCAGGCTGACATCTCACAGGGGGCTACAGGTCAGAGCAGGAACAATTCCCATGAATATGGATGTGAGGATGGAGGCTGATTGCTTCTGTCCTGCAGGGCAAGGCTGTCACCCTGGGTGGGGATGACATTTTTGCAGAGATACCGGGTTAGAGGGAAGGGAGCGGGTTAGAGGGAAGGGTGCTCCCTGGGCTCCCAGGCAGGGTGTTTTAAGATACAGGATGCTGGCCTCTTGGAGAAAGTGTCATTCTTTGGAGAGGTTGCATAGAGAGGAATTTGTGTCTGCCACATGCTACCTCCATTCTATGGCCTTCTTTTGCCCCAAAGCACCCAGTGAAGAGACAAATGGCCAAGGCAGGGCAGGAGGGCATTGCAGTGACTAAGAGTTGGGATGGATGAGGGTCAAGACATCTTCCCATCCTGAGGGGCTAGGCATCCTGGCTTATTCCTTGGCCTAGTGTTCCCCAATTTGTGCCTCTTTTTTATTATCCAAATCCCACACAACCTCCAGGGATTCAGCTCATGCCCTACCTGGAACCCATCTCTGAAGACCCCGGCCCACATTGATCTGACCTTTACTGTCTGCAGAGCTCACTATGACCCAAGGCTAGGTGCTTTGCTGTATGCTCCCAGGCTCACCGGTTGTTCTGATGGGGTCTCATCCATGCACCGAGATGAGTACTTTGTGGCCAAGGGCAGTGTCCTTTTTTGTAGCTTGCTGGTCTCCTGTGGTCAGTGCCAAGCAGCCAGCATTCTAAAGGATGAGTCTCCTTGGGCTGGTCATCATCACTGGGTCTGTTACCTGCAGGCCATGGGGTGCCTCATCCCGGGAGCGATGCCACTGAAGACTGGTCCCCAAGCCTTCTCCTTGTGGTCACTGGGCAGCAGGGCTGGATATTGGCTCCCATTTCCACCCTTCCATATGCCCTTAGTAGGGTTATAGGAAGGGGGTGAATTCTGAATTCAGTTTGCTGTTTGGATGGCTGGTTTCTGCCTGTTGTAACAGCCAGGACAGAGTGCTGCTTGTTGGTCTAATTTGACGGTCTTTTGCAAGTGACTGGTGGCAAGTGACAGTGATGGCCAGGGACAACGATGATGCATTTGGAGGCACTGAAACACTCAAGGGCTTCTATAATTTCTTGTCTTTTCCAAGTTATTTCCTGTTCTTAAAAGATCCTCTGTATCCCTTTCATCAGTGTCCACTTGACCAATGTCTAACTCTACCTGCTAAGCCTCAACTCAAATGCCACCAATCTTCTGTAGCTTCTCCCAACCCCTGACCCTGGAACCCCAAATGTCTTATAGAGACTTTGTCACTTTTCATGTGAAGCCACTTTCATTTATGTGCCTATCCTGTGGGCACCCTCCTGTGAGATCTTCAAGGGTGCAGACTCAGCCTGCATCCACCTTCATACCTTCAACACCAGCCTGCCAGGCCACAGTGCCCGCCACATCATTTGGAGGATTGGACTGGTGAATTCAGATGGAGGTGCGGGAGGGTGAGAGAATTCACCAGAGACAGAGTGGGGAGCAGAACAGAGCTGTTGAGATATGTTAAGTAGGAAATGGAGATTTTTTATAGTGCAGGAGGTTTTTGACCAGAGACAGGGATGTTAGTGCAAACAGTCAAGGTCAAGTGCTTCCTCCACTGAGGCAGAGACAGTAAAAACAGAGAGAAGCAGAATTCACAGGATTCCATGTCAGGGGGCGAGGCGGCTGCAGGTGGAGGATGAGAGGTTGACTCCGAGGAGTTAGGCGATGGGCTGGCCGGCCAGTACCAACCAAGGAAGGCATGTCTTTTTTTTTTTTTTTTAAGATTTATTTATTTATACAAGAGCTGGGGTACAGTCAGAGGTGCGGGAGGGTGAGAGAATTCACCAGAGATAGAGCAGGGAGCAGAACAGGCAGATGGACCGAAGACACTGCTGAGGACAGCAGCGGGCGAAACAGGAG
Organism: Talpa europaea; assembly: GCF_964194135.1. NCBI lineage: Eukaryota > Metazoa > Chordata > Mammalia > Eulipotyphla > Talpidae > Talpa > Talpa europaea. The sequence continues at coordinate 98,612,644 of NC_140075.1, read as the reverse complement.
AGGTCTGCCGCACCATGTGGGTTTCACCCTGGCTGGCCGGGAATTGAACCCATGCTGCAGAGGCTGTGAACAGATTCACAGCGCTTCGTTCAACCCGCTGAGCCACTGGGAAGGGCCCTGGGAAGGGCATGTCTTAAGGGGAGAGGTGGGCGTAAGCTTGTCCCAGAAGACAGCGAAGTCCTTTCCATTTGAGGGAAACTTCCAAGAGCATTTCCTTTATGGTATTAGTAAATATGAGGAAATTAGTAGGAATTAAGTTCTAATGGTCAGATAGATTGGGTGTTCTGGGTTGAGGAGAAAGGAAGGCAAGGCTGTCTGGCCCAGCTGTAAGGTGAAGCTAATCTCAGCATCTGACTATAAGGACCTGGGCAGCGAAGAGGTCAAGAGTTCTAACCCCTGGCAGGGAAGGAAAGTATTATCCTGCGCCAATTCCCAGGATACTTCTGTGGCCTCTGTGCTTCCCTTGAAGGTGACCCACTTCAACTCCTTTGTCTATTTACAGTGAGCTGTGATTCCCTCCCCAGAGCAATGTTTATCTGTTAAGGCGCTGCTGATCCAAGTTAGGTGACTCTAACCCAAGCTGTTCCTGTGTCCCTCGACCTGGAAATAGCAACTTGGTGACACGAGGGAGTGGCTCTCTGTGATGGGGGCTGCACAGGGCTCTTTCCAAGGACCCGCAGACATCAGTCACCTCTCTGCATGGGCGGGGGTGTGTGTCCTGGGGCACGTGTGCCTGGAGCTCAGGGCCGTGGTCCAGACAGGAGTGCGATGTGCCAACACTTGTCCCTGGAAGTGTTTGTGTGACTTACCTGGGCACCCTAACCCAGCTTTCTTTAAATTATACTCATCTTGATGTTTCCTGGTGGCATTTCAGCTACTTGCTACGGCAAAAACGGAGCTGTACCAAATGTGTGTGCTTTTCAGAAGTGGAATAGAAAGGGACCAACCAACCAGAGACGTAGGGAGGGTAGGAGAGGCGGAGGTAAGGGCAGGAGCCAGGAGCTGGTGACTGTTTATCGTTTGAGAGGTTTTGCTCAGATCTCCGGAGTTTAGGCACAGTGGGCCACGTCGAGCAGGTGATATTTCAGACTTTCAGTGAGTTTGCTCAGAAATTTGTCACATAGATGTGAACTTCACAAGGATATAAATAGAGAATTCAGGACAAGACAAAGTTATTGATTAAACTGGTATCACTCCTGAGTGAAAGACAGACTAGGCCTCTGTTGTTAGTATCAAACCGTATACCTGCCTCTTATAGGCCCTGTTGGGGGCTTCAGGGAAGATATGCATGAAGATGACTTTAATAAACAAAATGGGGGTTCGGTCTTGTAAATCTGGGGGCCACCTACCAGCAGTTTTCCTATTCAGATGGCGCCAGTGGTTCCAGAGTAAAAGAATCAAGTTCGCTGAACAGAGGCAAATGCTTTCACTAAGCCCTTGTATTTATTTCACCTGGAAGGCACAAGAAATTTCAGAGCCATTGGCTCTCAAATTGGAGCCCAGACTTAGAATTTGGTGTAAATTAATATAGTGATGAAATCCGCTTGATTTCAGATCTCTGAAAAATCATGATTTTTTTTTTTTGCAAGAGATAGTGGACAGCAGGTGGCAGGTACTGGACACCTGGGAAAGGGTAGTTGGGCCCACCATGCTGAGACGGTCTGATGGTGAGGAAGGGAAGAGCCAGACCCCAGCTCTCCAAATCCATACCTCATGAGCCTGCAGCCCAGTTCCAAGGACACCACCACCTCGGGAAACAGAACCCATGGAGCCTCATTTAGATGACATTGTTGCAAAAAGTTCTGTTCTGAATGGTTAAAACAGACAAAAAGGTTTATGCTTCAAGGTGCACAAAGCACTCTGAGATGACAGACTGTGATCTGTCTGCTGCTTTAATAGTGTATTAAAGGAATGACATCATGGTGTGTTGGAGAGCTGGGTCCTTCCGCTATACACGGGCCTCATTTATTCTATCCTGGTGCACATTACAGGCCAACGCTATTCAATGAAAATGATGTATGCACTTTGGGAGGGACGGGAAGAACACCATCTTGTTTTGTTGTGGGGAACACCTTGTGTGGTGAGCCCATGTGTGCCCATCTTTACGGGGAGAGCAGAGACATATCCAGACTGGTTTTGTAGGGCCTGTAGGAAACATCCTGAAGAGAGACACTGGGAGAATCAAATCTGTGCTGTTCGTGTGGAAAGGAAGGGAAACAGACACCGGTGAGCTGCAAGCAATGGAGAGCCTTTCACCTGGGTTCATGGAGATTGGAATTCGGTATGAGGCTGTTCACCTTGAACCTTACGGTGGGGTCCAATGACCAAAAAATCAAAGGAACAACTTCATCATTGGCAGCCCTATGTTATGGTCTTTGAAGACCAGGATGGGGAGTCCCGAGTCGCCCCAGGATACTTTCCCAGAGAGGCACAGGACAGAGGGGAATAAGGCCAGAGAGCAGAATTCATCCAGCCCAGGGGGACACAGGGGTGCACAGACTGCCACACACAGCAAGCTTCTGAAAGGACTGGCTTTTGTTTCCAGAAGTGATGGAGGTGGCAGAGATATGCTCATCCAGATATTTCACCTTCTGGGTGAAGGTGGAGGCAGGCATGCCCAACTGTGTCCTAATTGGTTGGTTCAGACCTGTGTCTTCTACTGGAAGTTGTGGTCTTTGAGCACAAGAACCACTTCTATTCAGTTCTATGAGCTTGGCAGCTGCCACAATACCCACCACATGGCTGATCCCAGTAAACATTTGTAGACTTACTTTTCCGAGGATATGCCACCCACCAGACTGGCCCCAGGGCCAGTTATTTGTCTGCTTCATTCCAACCTATCTACTTTGGGGGAGATGCCTTCCTCCAAGTTCCTCCTTCTTTGTGGGGCCAGTTATTGGGTGGTCATTCCTATTCTGCCATAACACCAGGCTGGGCCATGGAGGGCACAGGAGGGGGTGGGGGTTGGGGTGGTACAGAATGCTGTGTAGTGAATTGGCAGAAGTTCTGTGGGCTCACCAGCTGGCAGCATGTGGGAGAGCCAAAGGGAAAGTTTGTTTTTCCTGTCCCAAGCTCAGAATCCTGAGCACAGGCTTGAGTATAGCGCTCTGAAGCTTAGGAGTGAGAAGTATCAAGGTCACCTCTGCATTGTGGCTGGCCAGGGAAGGGCCTTGTGGCTGGTGTGTGTGCATGTGTACATGCATGTGTGCTGCCAGCGACTGGGCATGTCCAGACAGCTAACAGCATGCCTCCACAGCACAGCAAGAGAAGTGCCAGTGATCCAATTTGTAATTTATCTTTGTTTTGATCCCAAAGTTTTCCTTTGTTTCTGACTTGGTGCATCATCTGCAGGCCCAGTGAGTTCACTCTGGCAAAGTCCTGCAGGAATAGAAGCATTAAACTACTTGGTAGATTAGTCCACAGTCCTGTGTGTGTCTGTGTGTCTCTGTGCATACGTTTGTGCATGCATACATGCAGTGCTTTAATGTCAGGATTAGTTTCTCGTGAGAGTGGTAAGCAGAAAGCCAGCGGAGGGGAAGTTTAGGGAATTTCTGGGGGCAGCCAGACCGCAGAGCACAGGTGTCAGTTCCCTTTACTCTGGGGACGATGGAGGTGGGCATCTTTGGTTGGAGAGGAGGTGGGCAGGTGTTCTATGTCTCTTGGACATCAAACCCTGTTCCCATAGAGTTCTTAGATGGAAAGACAATGTAGAAATCATCTGGCCTAGTGGTTCCCATCTGACTGTGTTTGTGTTTCTGAATCACCTACGATTACTGAATTTTTTTAGTTTCATTAAGATTTAATCGACATATTGCATTGGCTAGAGTGTACAACATAATGATGTGATATATGTATTTGCAAAATGTTTACCACATTAAGTTTAATTAATATCATCACCATACACCATATCAATTTTTTCTTGTGATGAGAACTTTTGAGATTTACTTTCTTAGCAAATTTCAAATATGCAGTACAGTATTTTTAACTATAGCCATCATTATATTCCCCTGGCTTACATATATCTAGAATTCTGAATATAATTGTGAGTTTTAGTGCAAAGGGCTTTGGAGTGAGAAGTGCCATGATCACTTCTGTTTCATCCATTTCCCCCATCTGCTCTGGTTGGTGGTTGCCTCTGGAAACCACTAATCTGCTCTAGTTCTATGAATTAATTTTTTTTAAGATACCACAAATAAGTGAAATCATACAGTATTTACCTTTGTCTTATTTTTACTTAACATAATGTTGTCGAGGTCCATCATGTCAGGAATGACAAGATTTCCTTCTTTTTATGGCTATATAATATTCCATTAAAGATATATATATCACATTTTTATTGTCCCATTTGTCTATTGATGGATATGTCTCCATTAATCTGTTAATGTCTTAGCTATTGTAAATAATGCTGCAATGAGTACACAGGTGCAGATATATTTTTCCGTATAGTGATTTTGTTTCCTGTGGATATATGGCCCGAAGTGGAATTGCAGAATAATGTGGTCATTCTAGCTTTAAACCTTTGAGGAACAGCCATACTGTTTTCCATAGTCCCTGTACCAATTCACATTACCACTAACAGTACCCAAGCTTTCCTTTTTTCCATGTCTTTGCCAAAACTAGTTATATCTTTTTTTTTTTTTTATGATAGCCACGCCAACAGGTGTGAGGTGATATCTCCTTGTGGGTTTTATTTACATTTCCCTGATGATTAGTTATTCAGCACCTCTTCCCATACCTGTTGACCATTTATAAGTCTTCTTTGGAAAAATGTCTGTTCTGGTCCTCTGGCCATTTTTTAATTGAATTGTTTTTTCTATTTTTTGTTCATTGAGTTGCATGAGTTCTTAACATATTTTTAATACTAACCCCTTGTCAGATTAGATGATTTGCAAATATTTTCTCCTTTTTGGTAGGGTTTCTTTTCATTTTGTTGATAGCTTTCCTTTGTGGTGCAGATGGGACTACTTATTGAAAATAGAGTTTCCTGGGAATCATCTCAACTTTCCTGACTTGGAAACTCTGAGGGTCAGGCCTGGCACTCTTTATTTTTTATTTTTTAAAAAAGATTTATTTATTTATACAAGAGCTGGGGTACAGGCCCGAGGTGTGAGAGGGTGAGAGGATTCACCAGAGACAGAGCAGGGAGCATAACAGGCAGATGGACCAAAAACACTGTTGAGGGGAGCAGTGGGTGAAATGGGAGAGGTCTGCTGCACCGTGTGGGTATCTCCCTGGCAGGCCGGGTATTGAACCTGCATTGCAGAGTCTGCAGACAGCTTCACAGCGCTGTGCTCAACCCACTGTGCCACAGGGGAGACCCACTCTTTATTTTTAACTTTTGCTCCAGGTGAACTGGGTGTCCACACTGCCTAGGGCCATGTGGCCAATGATGGCAGATCCAACACCAGAACCTGAGTCTTCTGACTCCAAATGTTCCCAGAGCTTAAAGCCTTGGGAAACTTCTAATAAAAGTCTAATATTGGATGTAAGAGAGTGTGCTGGGTGGATCTCTTATCCTGAAGACCACTAATCTACCTAATTTAATTAGTTCCCTACAAGGGGGGCTCAAAAACTTGAACTCCCAGAATGGGCAGAGATGGCTGAAATGGACCACTTGCTCTGGGGTGCCTGACACTTGCTGACCCTATCTTTGTACTAAGCGGGATTCCGAAGTCGTCTGTGGCTTCCTTCTTCTGCTATCTCTAGGAACCAGCCCTGTTCTCTTGGTGACTTAGAAAAACTGACTTAAACTTGTTCCTGGCCTACAGCTCGCTCCCTTCCTTCCTCCTCCCTCTATCCCTGTCATAGTTCTGTGAACCATATATAAATCGCTGGATATTTCTGGGCTTTTGTTTCCTATTCTGTAGAATGAATGCTCTGAGCTGTTTGATTGTTATGGGAATTTTTAAATTCTGATATTTTGGAGGCATGGGAGATTCAGTTTACACAGGCAAAATTTATCACAGGCCCCCCTAAGTTTATAGCAACACATTCGTTAGACTTTAACTCACTTGGAACTCAGGTACAAGGCAGGAAATGTACAAGATGATTCTGGATTACATTGTCATAACAGATAGCAGTGAATCTATCAAACACTACTAAGATCATGTCTAAGGGACTCAGGAGTCAACTTGAAGAGGCTCTCACTGGCCAAAAATAGGGCTCTTCATACATCAATAAGGATAATAAATGTGCAGGGTTGAAATATATCAAATACATTTACATTCATGAATTCATAATGATGCTTAAAAAACTCTAATGATTTGGAACTTGTGGGGTTTGAGATTTCTAACTGAGCGAACCCCCGGCCCATCTCCTCCACTTGACCTGGTATTCATGGGTGCATCCCTCTACCCTAGACTCCTTATTCCCTGGGGTCTGTTCCAGCACTTTGCTTCTGGGTAGTGTTTATTGTTTTCTTCATCCATGTTGATCTGATTGCAGAAGGCACGATTGCTCCAGAGTACTGGCAGGTGTACAAAGCACTAGCTGCTAATTGAAGGAATGCATGACTTGCTCTGACATGCACCATTGCTTCCCTCTGTTTCCCAGGACAGAGATGTTGTGAGACGGGCAGTTGTGCATTCTCTTCAGTGTGTGGGTTCTGTGATCATCTGCTTTTTGCATCAAGGGCTCATGAATGTGGGGGTTTCAAAAGGTGACTTTTTACTGAAGAAGTAAGACCAACAGGCCTGAGGAGCTGGGTGGGCTCCAGGTCCCGCTCCCCCATCTCCCATCTGGGCCTTGGTTTCTTTATGGATAAAAAAAAAAACATGGAGGAACGTGCTACCCACATAGGCAGCCGTGTGTTGTGCTGGGGAGAGAAGCCAGATTCAAAGGCCATGTGCTGGGTGATTCCCTCAAGTGATTTCCTGAAAAAGGCACAACTACAGGGTCAAAACACAAGTCAACAGCTGACAGGAACAGGGCATTGAGGAGAGGGGATCGACCATGAGCGGTAGGAGGAAACTTTGGGGAGGGAGTGATAGGATTATTTTTTATCTTGATTTGTGGTGGTGGTTGCCTCACTGTGCCAAAATCCATAATGCTCTATCTAAAAAGGATAGCTTTTACTGTTTGTAAATGATACCTTAACAAACAAAAGAAAAATGTAAGCCACACACATTCACTGTTGGACCAGAGAACCCTTAATACTCCTCTCCGTGCTAATTGTCACTGATTCTCTACTGAGGGTACCATCAAGGGGCTGGGCAGAAGGGAGAGCTATCTAGGGCCTTGTCTCTTCTTAAAACTTTTCTCCCTGACTCCTCTTACTCCTCTTCAATCAAAAACAGTCTTTCCATGATGTCATGAGGAAGGGAGGAAATAGAGGCTTCATTTTCCTGATTGTCCATATTAGGGGTGAGGCTTCGCCTTCTGTGAGGGTGCTCATGTCCCTGTGCTCGAGGACATGCCCAGCCCCTCACCCATGCCACGCCAGGTCTGAGGGCTGAGTCCCTGGCCCTGGACGGAATATTTCTAAACAAGAGCTCAGAATCCATATCCCCACAAAGTGGCCAAGGGGAGCCTATCAGACAGAGTGGAATCTCAATGGAGAGTACAGACTTCTGCTTCCGTTTTCCATCCGGCATCTGAAGGAAGAGACCCTTAGTCTCTGCTCTGCTGTTTACGGAGGCCTAAGCAGGATTACTGATTGAGGCCATGCTAGGGACATGTAGTGAGGGGACCAGGCTGAGCTGGGAAGAGAGTGAGTGGCCAGTCACAGTGAGAGAGATGCTCAGGGGTTGGTGCTCAGGGGCCAGGTGCAGGGGAAAGCTGCCCAGCAGGGATTTGCTGGGATTCATGGCCTCTCAGTGACTGTCTCAGCTGCGGCCATATCTGATCCCACACTCATTGCATGAGCACTTACTGTTTGCCAGGCACAGGCTAGCCTTTTGTGTTAATTTACAACAACCATAGGATTTTGAAATTCTTACCCCTGTTTTAGTTGTGGAATCTAGGACTTACACTGAGGTGTGTGGCTGGGCCTCTCCAATCAAGTGCTGTTTCTCTGTTTTGTCCACTGAAATAAGCCAGACCTGGCCAGGCTAGGCCCTGGTTCTGAGCAGGCAGAGCCTGTGCTATAAGGGATCAGGAGCATAACAGAGCTCTGCTCCCAGTGGAGCTCATGCCAAGCTGCATTTTCCACCTGAGTCCTTTAACATGAGCCAGACCTGCAGCCTCACCTTGCCTCAGCAGGCCTGCCCCTCCATGTATGAGATACTGTAGCCCCCACTTAAGCACTGTGGCTTGGTGCAGGCCAAGGGGCCCATCCATGGGCATTGGAAGTCCCCTAAGGAGAGTCAGGAGCTCAGGCTGGAGCATCTGCCAGGGAAGGAAGACTGAGGGAAAGCGAGCCAGCGGAACTCCGCACCCGGAGGGATGTGCCCCACAGAGGGTCTCCTGCTTGCCTTGCTCAGCCTCCGTGTTGGAGGCTGCCCTTTGCCAGACCAGTCCTGAGAAGCTGGCTCCAAGGGAAGGGACAGTCTCATGCCCTTCATGCTGGAAGTCTCCAAAAGAGGGCAGAGTCTTTTTGAGAGGAGGATGCAGTTGGGAGGGGTGTCAGACATTCTTGGGTGAGCAGAGCACTCGGTGCTAGAGCTGGCAGCGCTACATCCCCACCTCCACGCTGGCCTTGCCACAGATCAGCTCTCAGTGGTCAGCAGAACTCGCGTGCACAGTGCCAGCTTGCTAAACAAAGACTCTGGAAACAAGCCAGATGGCTCAGCTGGTAGGAGGAGCTCCAGGGGCCCTGGAGGTGGTGGCCATGATCAAAGAAGACAGGGAAGCATGGCTCTTTCGTGGTGGGCCAGGACCGGACAGCGGGATATGCTGTGGACATGACACTCTGGGCACTGTGGCAGCTGTGACCTTGACTTTGACCTCTCGGGACAGGAAATCCTGCTCTGGGGGTGGCCAGGGGCTGGGAGACAAGTTGTTTCCCAGGCAAGTGTGACTGAGAACCTCTTCCCAGGCCTCTGAGATCATTTCTACTTTGGGGAGAACATTTCTGCTACTGAAGCAAGCTGCAGGGTGTCAGCCCCCTTGTTAACAGAGGCATTGACAGTCGTGTGGTTCCTTCCCCCGTGTTCTCTTCCTCCTCTCGTCAGCCTGACTTCCAGGCTCGCACAGTCGCCTGCGTTGGTGTTAGTGGGAGATGAGATTGTCTATCTCTCAGGAAACCATGACTCCCTGTAAGGAGTGCTGTTTGTACGCAGCAGACTTCCACCTTGGGACTTGATTCAGCAGCATCAGAGTGATGTCTGCCCACTGCTGATGCTGGTCAGGCCTCTGGGCTTTGTGGCTGAGCACAGAAAATGGGCATGAAGACCTCAGCTAGGAGACCTGGGTAGAGTCAGGGACTTCAACCTCTGGTGACGCCACTGTCCCAATCTCCCAGAGTGGATCTCACACCCCAGAAAGCTGACTTTCCTGAACCATCTAGGTCCTGTTTGGGAATGGAGGGCGAAAGTCTGTGTGCATATGTGTGTGTGTGTGTGTGTGTGTGTATCTGAGTGTGTGTTTTAGTGGCGTGGGAGTGGAGAGTGCCGTGTGATGATAGACATTTTCCTAGTGGAAAATCCTGCCCAAGAAACCCCCAAGCCAAGGAGTCACACAGCATTTGTTAGATTACAGTGGGTTCAAGTCATTTATTTTCAGACTGTACCAGCATGTTTGGTTCTGGGGTCCAATCCCCAAATTCCAGAAAAATAAACTAGTAAGAACCACATGCACTATGAGAAGGCCATTCTGACGTGTCCGTGATCATGCAGTGAGTGGGCATAGAATATAACAGGAGCCCTCGACATGGAGCGCCTCCTTCCCCGGACAGCTGACAGTTGGCTTGAGCCCTTGTTGGGGCTGGGGAGAGGGCTGAGGTGGGGTCATTTGGACCCTGTCTCTTTACAGCCCTGGGCCCCTTATTGCTACATTTGCTACTTTGCTACTTTATGGCCCCAGGGTTGTGCCCAGGGGATGCCTTATCACTGGGTGGTACTAATGAGTAGGCTGCTGGCGTCTGCCGTTGCCATGGTTACACAAGCACAGGCCTCTCTTTAGAGGGTCCTGTGGTGAGTTATCAGGGATTCATTTGGCCACTATTCAACTAGGCCACACATGGTCTGTGCTACATACTCAACTCAGCCAGCCCCTTTGGAGGCTGGGAGCACACTGTCCTCTCCCTGACCCCACATCCCCACCCCAGCCAGGTTTTCTGGCTCCTGGACCTTGCTGGAACACCTTCCTCCAATATATTCTGCAAGGCCCAAAGATCAACCTGCAATCCATTCTAGCTTCTGGAAGGGCTTCCTAGCCATGGCTTTTGCAGCCCCTGCATTGGGAGCTGAGTGGAAGAGGGTATATTTTAGGAAAACATCAACTTTCCACAACAAGCCCAGTGGCCAGACAGGTGGCAGAATCCTACTTCAGTGCCCTGTTGGTGAGGTAGTTTGAACACACCAGAAATCCCACCAGAGGAAAAAGCCGCTGGGACTTGTCTCCTATGTTCACTGATTCTAGAAACATCTCTGAGTTTTGAGCGATCCCTCAGGGAGCTGGTCTGGCCCTGGGCTGCTTCACATTGGGGGGCCTGGAGCACAGTCTGGCAGCCTGCACGGGGCCCGAGGCCCTGCTGGGCACATTCTTAGTAGAACACAGCCTCACTTTCTGGAAGGACAGGCGCCCTCTCCCCAGCCCAGAGTTCCTGCTGCTTTAGTCAGGCCAGTGGCTGCTGCTGGACATTTATACAGGCAACTTAGAAAGTTTACTTTTCCTGTGTAGGCAAGGCTATTTAGTCAGATGCCCATTGCCTGGTGTCTGATCTTATAGGTAGATGGTCATTTCTAAGGCTGCCTTGATGCTTTGGTCAATATGACCTCTTCCCCGTGAGCCTTCATCTGAAGAATTCCAGGGACAATCCCCAGTCAGGTCAGCTAAGGTAGGGCAGAGCAGAAACACATTGCCTGTCTTGCTGCTGAACTGCCTTCAAAAGTCTAAACTGTTCTTATCTTTTGGCTGTGTTGACCAGGCCAGTGGGGGCCAGGCAAGAGCAGATTTGCTAAGCATGCTTACAGGCTAAGGTCTGCGTGGTAGACTGACCTTGGACTGTCTAACTTGGGCAGACCAACCCTGTGACACCCCCACTTCTTGGCATGATCTACCAGGGAGCACATGATGGTAGTCACAGGACTGAGCTTGTCTTCTTGGGAGGTAGGATGGGGGGTATTGCTCTGGGCTTGAAAGCATCTGAAATGCCCTTAATCTATTGAGCTTGTTGGCCTGACTTCCCTTTTGATGTCCCCAGAGGTGTTTGGAAACCTCCAGCCTGCTCCATCTCATGGCCACAGTCCACCTGGTTCTGGCTGGGTCCTTTGGGGACCCCCAGGATGAGGCCAACTTTCAGGCCAGCATCATTCAGCAGCTGGGAGTGTAGGAGCTGACCCTGCTCTGCCTGCAGCCCATGGGGAAGGTGCAAGAAACAGCCAGGTGCAGGCTCTGGCCAAGTGAGGGCTCAGAGGTGCCTGCTGTTCTGGAAAATGCTTTGTCCACATACCCTGTGCCTCCATGCCAGCACAACCTGGGGCTCCTAGGCAAGGCGAGCTTCTTGTGGGCAAAGAACTTGGACTGCAACTTGGTTCTGAGACAAGAAGTCTGGGTGAAAGTGCAAGGGGATTGAAAAAAAAACAACAAAGGGTAGAATCAGGAGCGGAGGAGTCAACAGACCCTGCAATGCGGGACAGGGCTTCCTTTCTCTCACTGACTCATCATCTAGTTCCTGGTGTCTGCCAAGTGCCGGGCTGTGTGAGGTCGTGTGGACCGAGGGTGTGGGAGTCTCCAACAAGAATCCGAGTCTGTATTGCCACTTTTGGAGTTCCTCTGAGGACTCAACATATGTCATCTCTCTAATTTCCTCTGCACCTCACTGAGAGAGCAACTACTGCCCATGGGGGAGGCTGAGGGTGGTGGTCAAGAAACCACGTGGGGTGACGCTAATTGGGCCTGGTAACGCCCATGGTGGCTCCCCCGGGAGTCAGGGAAGGCTGGTGCCATGGGGACAGACCTCTCCTGAAGCAGATGGGTGGCAGGGAGTGGAGGTGGGGGATGGAGGCGGTCTCAGGGGAACACCTAGCAGGCAGGGTCTGCAAACAAGCTTATGAGCCTTTGGTCACCAGCTGGGGAATTTGCCTGCGTGAGTAAAGAAAGGCCAGTGATCACATTTGGGCTTCTCTCTTGTCTGTTTATGTACTCCCAAGGGATATTTTCCACCTATGGCCAAAAATAGACCCAAGGAGGAGTCACAGCAGATGGGGGAGTGAGCGTCTGAATTCAAAAACATGTCACTTAATACCGCTCTGTCCAAAGGCTCCTGGGAGTCACAAGGACAGTGACGATGAGAAGAGTAATAGCTACCATTTGCTAAGCACCAACTACACGTCAGGCACCTGACTTGGTGCTTCACATATATTACCTCACAGCCGGTTTGGCGGAGAGCCATTTTGACACACACACGCAGGGAATACAAGTGGGTCTTTGTAGATTGTTCTCAGAGTCTGCTTTCCTCCTCGATTCCCAGCACTGCTGGGTGGGATGCCTCCACTGGGCTGCCAGAGAACCATTTGGCCCGGCTGGTCTCTCCATAGCAGATTCTGCCTCAGCTCCCAACATGAAGATAGGCCATGCCCGCCAGGAAGGTGTGGGGCTGCCAGCCCTGCCACCCAGCCTCCCCTCGGCCGGGAGCCCTCCCAGCTTCCACCCGGGGCTGCGGAGTGGAATGGCCCCCAAGTTCATGGCCATGTTTATTTTGAGTAAAACATGAGGGAACAAACCAAGGAGCAGGGACACAAACAGGATAATTTACGAAATAATAAAATTTTAAAAGGTGGTCATCAGAACCCCCATGGCTGTGAAACAGCAAGCTCTTTCATCCACACCGGTGTTTCCTCTGGTGTTGGACCCTTGAGAGATTTGACAGGACCACAGGGCAGCCACCATGCCCGCCGAGACCTCTTCGAGAGCTGGCCTCAAAGGAGGCTGGAAGGACTTGAGAGGAAGCCATCCACGAGGCCTCTCAGGGCCAACGACACGGTGGGACATGAGGGTGACGTTTGGCGCCAAGCCATTACGTGGGGCGTCCACAGAGATGGGAGGAGGCAGGAGGTGCTCAGGACACAGTGGCTGCAACTAAGGTGGGTGCACCAGAGAGGCCGTGGGGAGGGGGCTTAATACTGGGTGTGCTCAGGGCCAGATGGTCCCTCTTGAGTTTGCTGGAAGGCATGATCCCCCCGAAGGGGGAGGAGCGATGATAATAAGAATAGAATCTCGAGTGATTGTCACACCAGGAGCTCCGAGCATCCTCCTCTGAATGGGTTAGGGACAAGGACCTCTCAGAGACCGGGGTGTCGGAGCACAACTGTACAAGGAAGTGAGGGTTGTAAACAGGGGCCTCAAGCGGCCCGACCCCAGGCCTTGTGGACACTTTCTGGTCTCCCCGTTCTGTTTGCCCACCGTGTCTCCCACCAATGCCCTTTATTGCCATCACTCTTTTTCTTTCACAGTGACCAAATCTCCCCGTAGGGAAACTCTGTCTGCAGAGGTGGAACGCCGCCGCCTGCCCGCGAGGTCCTCGGGCCCGGGCCCTGGGCTGGGGACCGTCAGGAGGACTGCATCAGGCCGGTGAGGCGCTTGCCCGCCAGCGACTTTCCCTGCAGAGACAGGCGACAGAGAGGCACACACAAGTGCATGCACACACACACACAAACACACACACACACAGGGACAGAGACAGAGAGCCAGATAAGTGAATTAATTGTTGCATCAGCCACAAAGGCCAAACGACCTAGCTAACTGGCCCACATGACTGATGGGTTTGGGAGCCTTAACAGCAAAGCGTCAGGGCGATCAGACTTGGGGGGCTGGTCAGGGAGCCAGGCTGTGTGGTGACTCTTCTTGGGGTGAGGAAATTTTACTTACCCCAAACCAGACAGCCTCTCAATGTTTGTGGATTGCCCTGAACTTGATTCAAGCGAGGAAGAATAATATGGTTTGGGAAATAATAAGACCAGGAGGGTGGACTGACTCAAATAGATGATGGCTAAAGATCTGGGTGATTAGAAAAGAACTAACTAGGCTTAAGAATGCCAAAAGAACTAACTAGGCTTGAAATGCAGGACAAAGTTCTCCTCGGGACAGAAACACAGGCTTTAAGTGTTCTTGATGTCTGGTCTGGGACAGGTGAAAGTATGGGGGAATTTACTGAGCCCTGGAGCCTGGGCTAGTGACCAGGTGCCACCACAGGACCCAGGGCAGTACACACCTATCATCTCCTGCTTTCCTGGCTCCCATCCACAGCACCCAGCTAAGGCTGTGACTCTATCAGGAAGCCTACCCACCTTTCACACCCAACCTCTAAAGTAGTTCTTTCCGAAAACTAAAAATAATGTACCAGACTGTGAGGCCTGGTGCGTGAGGCACAGAGGTCCTGAGAGAGACCAACTGCTCCCATGCCCAGGAGGAGCTGGCTGAGGAGCCTCTGACATGATACCGGGTGCCCAGGAAGAGATGAAGAGGATGAGCAGCTTATTTCCTTTCACATAATCTGTGCCTGCTCCCTGCTCACCCACTTCAGAAATCCATAGCACCAGACAGGGGCCTGGGAGTGTGGCTGGACCCGAGCAGATTGATCACCGTGTCTGAGGAAACAGTCAAAGCCCATCCTGATATTGACAGCAGGTCAGAGACACCATCACCATCTGCAAAGGGCACCACGTGATTTGAGGTCTGCATGGGCGGCCTGGGTAGTGTGGGATTGCAAGAGCCAGCAATTGCTCATGTTCATTTTCAAGTGGGGTATGAGGGCTCATCATGTTTACCGGACTTGGCTTCGTGGGAGCTGGATGTAATTAAAAAAAATTGATCCCTTTCGTAAGCCTGTGAAGTACGCAGTAAACCTGCTGATTGATGAATTGATGGATAATGGCTATAACTAATAGACAAACAACAGGGCTGTGAGCTTGCTGGATGCAGGACAATGTGTCATCTGGCTTAGCTCTCAATGGAGGGACGGGACCAGCTTGACTTTGAGAATTCCAGTGGCAAGGGTGGGAGCATGTCCAGAAATGGAATTGCATTCAGGAGCTCTTGGAAAGTCTGCATCTACCTCTCCTTGTTCTTTCCACCCTCTCCTTTCATTCCCAATTTCACTAGTGAGACAAAACATTTTTTTCTTCCCTGTCTTACAAAAACATACACATGTGCACACAAAATCTCCCCATCAGCAACCTTTTCTGAATCTTCAATTACACTAAACTTAGCCTGCAGCAGGACACCTCTCTACAAGGCTCAGGATTTTGTAATCAGATTTTTCTTCTTTTTTTTTCAATCCAATAGGGTTGCAATGCCAGTCTTTGCAAATCACTGAAACCAGGATGGCTGTAGCTGCATGTAGAGAAGCCTAGGCATGACCATCGCCGGTGGCCAGCAGATACTGACCTTCAAAGACGCCCTCATTTGGAGCTTCAGGCACATTCACAGCCATCACTCCCTGGAATGCCTTTTCTTAGATGGCACCTGGGCATTTGTCACCTGGCTGGTTTACCTGGGAACTGCACCTTTGGGTGCAGGCCTGCAGGCTGGATGCCTGGGGGTGGTGGTGGTGGTGGTGGTGGTGGTGGTGTATGAGGTCTCTGGGGAGCTGTGGAGTGGATGTGACTAGGGACCTCCTAGCTGGAGAACTCTAACACCCCTCCCCGTTCCCCGTACCCATGGCCATACCTGCTCAAGGACACGCTTTGCACTTGGGTGCCGCTTATTGCTGCACACAAATATGAACTACCCTCTCTCCTTCCATCTCTGTGCCACCAGGGCCAGAAATTACATATTGGGTACCCAAATAGATAGGCTCCGGGTTTGCCACACATGGCATTTGGGGCTCTGATGTAGCTAGCGATATGAGAAAAGAAATCACCCGGCTTCTGAGTAACACTCCGCTGCCAGTGGGGATGTTAAAAACCCAGAGACAAAGAAGGTGAGGTTTACCAGGCATCCAAGCCCTCATTACAGCTCCACTCTCATTAGTGAGGTCACTTTGGCTGGAGAGGGGGCCATGGGTTGAGGGAGGTTGGAGTGTCTATTTCTGGAGGATTGTGTGTCTGTCTATTAGCTTTGGGGGAATTTGGCCTTGAGGGGACCCACCCTCCACCCCTCCCGGGTCTGTAGAATGGGCTAGGCTGGGCTCAGAGGTGCTAATTAATCTCTTCCTGTCTAAATCCTGGAGCTCAGCCTCATAGCTCTGATTCCAGGACCTGTGACCAGCCAAATACCTGCCCCTTCCCTCCCCCTAGTTGTTTTCAATTCTCACAACTTGGGGGTGGGGGGTGCAGCTGACACAGAAGACACCCTGACATTGTTCCCAACCTCTCAGCGAACCAGGTGGTGCTCCTTCACATTTTTGTCTCTCTCTCCCCGTTCCTGCACTCACGCATTACCAAATGCCAGTCCTGCTGCTCAAGGAGGTTATGCGGGTTCAGGTTGGCTCGGGAGGCGGCTCAGCCCAACTTGCAATCTGTCCGCGCTACACGGTGACCTCCCGGGTGAGGATGGAAGCAGTTATTCATGCAGGATGCAGGCATGGCGAGATGCCTGGCCTCCGGCTTTGGGGAAGAAATCCTGCAATCACACTGGCTCAGCAGCTGACACCTCTGAAGAGCTGAGGCTCCGGTAGTTTTCAGGGATCAAAGTGAAATCTGACAGCAGAAGCTACCTGTGTTCAGTCAGAGATGAGCTGTCCCAAGTCTAGGTGCGGGGGCTGGCTGGGAGCTACCTGCTCTGCCCCAGAGAACTCCCCCCCCCCCCGCCCCCACCCCCTGGGGCTCTATCCTCTCTCTCTCTCTCTCTCTCTCTCTCTCTCTTTCTCTCTCTCCTTTTCACCCCACCCCACTCCACCAGGCTTCCAGTTTGAATGATTCTGAAGGAATGGGGAGTGGTAATTCTGTCTCTGCCTGGCATGTTGCATAGTTACAGGGGAAGCAGTTTTTTTCAGACTGTGAATGTGCGATGTTCCTTAGTGCCGGTCAGTTGGGAACCGGTCACTGTGCCAGGAAACTGCAGCCAAGCTCAGCCTGAGGCTTTGGCGTAGCTGAGCGAAGCAGCCGAAGGTGGTTGAAAAGGCTATTAGCAGGCAGCCTTTGTCCGAGTGAAAAAATATGCAGTGATTAAAAACTGAGCTGCAGAAGGTATGTTCCAGAGATACCAAAGCTTTGCACACAGACAACATACTTTTTTCACCTTTGAAATATTTGGCAAAGTTTAATCCAATAGAATTAGGGATCCTTCAATTTCATGGACCATGAGCTCAGTGCTGGGCTCACAAACACCCACACATCCAATTTCCGCCCTCCATCCTAACTAGTCATTTCAACTCTGTGGCCATCTTGATAGCGAGAAACCTGGAAGAAGGTGGTCATGGAATCCTTTGTTTCCAAAAGGAAAGGCACAAAAGGAATAGCTCCCTTTTGTGTGGCGCTTGAAGAAGGATCAACATGCTGCTTGACATGCTGTGGCTCTGTGCACTGCACTTCCAGATATTAATCAACAAAGCATGCACGGTTGGGTTGCCAAGAGCTCTCGCCACTTACTTACCTGGGAGACTGATGCTAAAGTCATTGGCTGGGAGAAGGGCTGTGGCTCAGAGAGTCGCCCCCCGGGGTTAAAGGGCATATTGGGGCAGCAAGGAGCCAACCAAACACTAGGGGTTCAGAAGGGCCCTTTTCAATGTGACAGGAGGCCAGGACGCGGAGCTGCTGGTGAGATTCTCTTGCTGACTTGCCCAGATGGTCTAAGACCAAACTTTTAGATCTCAGGTGCAGCAAGTCAAAATCCAGGCTACTTACAGGGATAGAAATCGACTGTTGTCCACAGGGGAAAAGGATGAGATTAGAAAGGGGCATAAGGATATTTTTAGGGTGATGGGCATAGGTTACAGGGGTGCCTGCATTTGTCAAATACATTGAACCACACAATCTAGATCTGTTCATTTTGCCGTATGTAATTAAACCGCAAAAGGGAGAAAAAAGATTAGAAAAAAAAAATCTCAGTTATCATATCTCTGCTTTGAAATTTCCCACTTCTTGCTCTTTTTCAGTTGCTGGGATATCTTTGCTTTCAGGCTAAATTCAATGCTTCCCCCTTCAGTATAGGAGCAAGCCAGGTTTCTCTGCTGGGGGAACTAGAACTTGCAATAGAACTAATTTGGAAACACTATTTCTAGTCTCCATTGATCCACACAGATTGCCTGGTTGTAACACACGGGCATTTTTCAAACTTGATAATGAAAAATGGTCTTTGGCTGAACTGGCCTGCCAAGTGACCCAGCAGGTGCAAAGTAGGAGGTGCCAGGGACGAACTATCCTCTCAAGGAGACTGGGGGTCACCTCTGAGTAGATGATGCTCAAGTTCATAAATGATGACTGTGTGGGGAAACCACAGGCTTCAGGGGACTTGCTAAGGAGGGTTAAGAGCCAGGTGTAGAGGTAAGGCTCTGGCTTGGGTTTGCTGAGTGAAGGAGCTGCCTAACTTCACCAGGCAACTTCTCTGGAGATTAGGGTCCCTGGTACCCCTTCTCCATGAAGCAAAACAAAAGGAGTAATTTTAAAAGGGGGCACAAGCAACTCAGTGTCCTCTCTTTTCTTTGGGGAGAGAGTGTCATTTGCTTGGGATTGTTTAGGGGTCTGAGATACTCTGGCAGGAGGTGGTAGGGAAATTCATATTAAATATAGAATAGTTTCAAAAAACTTTTCAACTCTCCCTCTCTCATTGCTTCTATTCAACTTTGTGAAGCGAGGCAGGACAGATGAAATGGGAAAATCAGGTTATGGGGTAGCCAAAGATGACCTACTGCTGGAGGGGCAGGCCACAGGGCTCTGGGGGATGGGAGGACACGTGTGCCTTGCCGGCTCCAGCTGCAGGGCAGGAGCCCTTCCTGGGGTGTGTATTACTCCTGCCAAGCTTTCTGATCTCTCTCAGGTGCTATGGGGCATTTTATTTAGTTTTAAAATATTCTCTTTATCCAACTTTTAAAACAAGACCTAGCACAAACCTAAAAAACACCCAAATGCAAAAATCAAAAGAGAAATCTGAATTTATAAAAAAATTCATGGGCTGAAGAACTAACATACATTCAGCTACACTATTTATAAAGGAAGGAATATGAGCAAAATAAAAATAAGTATTCTTTTGGAGAAGCCCACTGCCTTTTGGACAGTGGTGTAATGAGCAGGTTTTGGGGGGGGGGGCTGTAAATGCAGTCTATACACATTAGCAGCAGCCTCATCTTCTGAAAGTAACTCCCACAAAATGTCAGTGGCACCATCGCCAAGTTCAGACACCTCACTCTGGCCTCCGTTGCAAAGGACCAGTGCTACTTCTCTTATTCTAAATAGAAAATTTAGAAAGGGCAGGTCACCAGTCCTCCTACCTGAATTAAGGGTGACCTCCTGATGTCCCAGTGATTTTCTCTTTTAATTCCTTATTCCTGCCCCATGGGGTGACATCAACATCTCCGTACGTCCCCTGTCAAATCTCTAGACCTTGCTGCTGGTGGGGTGGGGACAGTGCCAGTACCATGTGCCAGGGATACTTCCTAGTGGCCACCGGAAGGCCACAGAGAGTCCCGAAGCGCACTAAGCTTTCTCCAGCATTGGCGCTCATTTCTACATCAGCCCTGCCAGTTTGATATTACTTTAACCCCCTCTGAACAGCTGAGGAATCAGGCTCAAATCAAGACCAAGGACTTGCCTGGAAGCATACAGTGCACCGTGGCAGAGCCAAGGGGGTTGGCCATCAGGACACTTGCACCTCCTGCTTTGTATGTGACCATTACACTCGAGGAAAGAGGCAGGTGGGGATGAAGGGCTCCTCCATGCCCCGCAATGTCCGCACCAGGAGACCCTTTGTGCAGCACACAGTGAATTTTCTCAGCCTAGTTCTTGGGCACACTTAAGACCAGCTCAGGCATTTCTACTCTGCCTTCATTGCCTCTCCTCCATCACATTGGGATTCCTGAGAGAGGATGGTACCACCTTCTGACTGGCAAGCCTGGCAAAGTGAACCTCTACCTACTATGGCAAGTGGGGTGCAGGTCACCATTGATCGGTGCATGTGGATTTCAAGTGGCTGCTGGGCAGGCAGGTGAAGCCACCATTTCTGTTTGTGGTCCTGTGTTATTGGTGCTGACGCCTCTGGGATCTCCATAGCAACCATCTCAGGGAGGAGAGAAACAGGTGTGATGTTTACCTTCCTAAGGGGGAGCCAGCAGAGCTGCCTTACTTCAACTAGATTCAACTCCAATTAGAACCAAATGTGCAAGTTTGGGTGTCCCAGCCAGGCTGGGAAGCCCTCGTGGGGCGTATTCCTCACGCCTCTTCACAACAATCAACCTTTGCCTGCTAGTTTTGGTGGGTGGTAGGAGACCTTCCTCCCTGGCTCCCCCAGGCAAAGTGTGGGGACAAATCTGAAACCTGGCAGGCATGCCGGGAATGACAAGGGCTCAGCAGCTGTGCCCTATGCTGGTGGCAGAATGCCCAGGCTCCCCAGCCTCCGTTCCAAGTTGTGCATTTTCACTTTCCCTGCATTCTTTCTCCTCATGCAGGGGAAATGCCCCCCTTTCACAGCCGGATCTCTTTTCTTTCCTCCAATTCTGAGTGAGCAGTCCCCGGCTCTCTCTATGCTCAGCTTGCAGGAAGTTCTTGGTGGACTCTGGAATGGCTGCAGGCGGGCATTCGGCTGTAAAGGCCCTCAGGAGCACACCATCCACTAGCCCATACAATCAAACAACGCCTGTCTCCTCTCTTTTTCTTCCTCCTCCCGCAATGTACTCTGGCCTCTCAGTCATGGTCCACTTCAAATTAGGCAAAGGGCAAAAGATTCAAGGAAGCAGGGACTTGGCTGTGTTGCTATTGGCAACAACTTGATGTTACCTTTTTCCAACAGGAAGTTCAAGTGACCCTTGACTATGGCTACAGGAGAGAGCACCACTGAAGTTTAGTGGAGGAATCACTGCTTGGAAGTGTGTGATTCTCCAAAGGACCCACGAGGACTTCCACTCCACCCTCCTGAGGGCACTTATCATCTGCAAACACGTACACCCCAAACATGCCCTTGGTTAAGCCAGCTGCCTAGGCAGAGTCCAGAGGGCACAGGTGATCAGCATACTGACTGCTGGGAGGAAGCCAGCTCAGGGTTAAAATGCAGAATGCATTCTGACAGACCTCCCCAAAGCATAATCTTTCTGTGGATGTCCATATTCATTTTGACAAACATGCAAAGAGGGCTGGCTCATTTCTCTTTCCTCCCTATCACCATAATGCAGTTCGGCAGGTATTTATCAGACATGGATTTCTACCCTAAAAAAGTGCAGCAGGGGTCAGGTCAAAGAGCATTTTCAAGAGCTCTCTGGATCTAAACTTGGTGGAGGGAATTCCTAGCTATGGGGATACTTCTTACTTCCCTATAGACCCTTTTCCTCTAGCTACAATGCTTTTGGTTCCTGTGGGACAGAAAATGGGGGCTTGCCTAGCCTTCTTCTCCCTTGGCGGTCCAGTATGTAGAAAGAAACGTGAGCTTTCCAAGTTTCCTGCAGGACTTGGCCCTGGGCCACAGAGGAAGGGTAATGGAAGCTGTATCTGGGAGATAAGTCAGAGGTTGCTGCCTTTGGATTTAAAAGCATCTTTAAACGACAGTGGGCATTTCTGTCCTGTTCTGCTAGGGGTCCTGGAGAAGTGAGTGACAAGATCAATATCCAGAGACACCATCTGTGCGGTGCCTCTAGGACAGGGGCTCAGCACCATTTCTGGACCCCTCAGCTCCTTGCCTCTTAGAAGGAAAAACTGAGCACAAAAATGGGCAGTAAAAATGGGACACCGAAAAATACATGCCACTGACTCTCCATGAATGAGGGAGTGAGAATGAGTGGTGGGTGGAGACGAGGCCACGGACAAACAGATCACCTCCTCCGGATTTTTTTACACCTTCTGTGCAGAAGGATCCCAAAGAAGGTTAGAGAGTGCAGACGGACGCCGGGATCACTCACCCACTGCTGGAAGGAAGCCACCTCGGGGGTGAAATGCAGCGGCCATTCTGACTCTGCGCCAGCAGCACTAGGCAATTGTGTTTTTAGGAAGGGAAGTGAAGAATAACTTATCCAGCTGAAACCATGAAGACTTGTGGCTTTAGGGGAGCCCCTGCCCGGACATGCACATAGCTGCAGGGGTAGGTAAGCCAAGCGCAGAGGCACATGCAGGTCTGCAGCGTATGTTACGCACGTACCATACACTGAACATGGAGGCACAGGTCAGACGGCAGCCCATGCACCTGTGGATACAGCTGTGCACGCACTCACGTGCTATTTACACCGTGGGCACTTACATAAGCATCTCATGCACGGTGTGTATGCAGCCTCGTGATTGGCTGTGGAGATTTATACCAGGCTCCTGCGATGCCAATCTTGGACAAACACTGCAAACTTAACACATTACCTTTCGGTATATATATAAAACCTGAATTCTCCCCAGGAAAAAGCCATTTGTGTCAATGGAAATAGCCTCTCTGTTCAGGTTCTGTCAATATTACAAGCACTGGGAGCATACTCCCCAGGGGTCTGGTTTACGAGGGTTTCAAAGCATCACCTGCCACTTACTTCTGATTCCTCCCACAACCCCACTTTGTTGTACGTGGTTAAAAAATAGATGCCTTTGTTTATCTGGCAGATGGAGTGACCGGCCTTGGTGAGGTTGCATTGTTCATGGTGTCTCCAGGCAGGCAGACAGCTGGAAGGTGAGCGTTTCGGGAGGGAGGTTTTCTGCCATGCGGGGCACTACATCTGGAGGGTTGGCTGGCACACTCTTATGGTGGGGGGGACATGTTCCTGTTCTGTGTCTGGAAGTAGGAAGCCTCACAGGCTCCTGCATCCCAGTGGGGGGGTGGTGGTGGTAAATGCCACTTCCTGAGACAGTCTGCTACCTTTCCCTGGCTCTCCCACCTCCCGGCACCACACATCTGCAAGTCCCCCAGTTTCCTGGGAAGTGCTGAGGGGCCCTGAGAAATTGACAACAGGCAGAAGCTGGCCTGCTGGGCACCATGTCCTTCCACTCCAAGGGAAAGCAGAAAAACCAGCTCTGTGATTTGACTTAAAAAAACAAGCCAATAAAAATAGCTACCATGTACCGAGTAGCTCCACGAGTGGCTCCCTATCATGCATAATGTGCTCAGCACACGTTGTCATGTATGAGATATCCACAGAGCCACCTTCAACTGTGAAACAAGTACCAAGGTACCTACCTGGCAGAATCTTGTTGGAAATTAAAGATGGTGGTTAGAGCTAAGCAAGGGCTACAAATAACCTTATAACAATGGCAAGAACAGTAGGAAGAGCTGTGTTTGGACACATGTACTACAAGCACGGTGCTAAGCACCTGGTGGATGCCCCCACTTCCTCGTGTGCTCCTATCTTCCTTTTACAGGTGAGAAAACTTAGACTGAAGAGGAGCTGCCCCGGTCACCCAGCTAAGAGGTGGCCCTGGAGGAGAACAAAGCACCGTTTAGGCCACGCCCAGCATGACACGGATGCGCATGGTACAACCCTGGAGCTCCCAATAAACAACAGCTCCTGCAGTGAATGCCCACATTTAGTGCCAACATCCCCCACACAGCGGGCTTCATGGTGAGCCATATGCTGGGGAGCAAGTGAGTCACTTGTTGGGGTTTTATAGCAGCAGCGGGTGGAGAGCTGGGTACCCACCAGGCTGCCCACTTTTCTATATTCCGGGGGGCCCAAAGGGAACACATCTCAGGGGGCAAAGCCAACAGGTCATCTTTAGTAGGGAATGACAGTGCAACTGGGAGACATGTCACTGCCAGGTTTTTGACAACACTTAATGCTGGCTGCTGCTGAGTCATGCTCCAGACAATGGGCAACCAAGAGGCTAAGGAGCAGTCTGGGTGGTTGAGGACAGGCAACAAACACAATGGGTACTTAAAGCTTCCTCCTGCAGGGGCAGAATGCACCCCCTTGTAGTGCTGGGGTGACCCTGACCCCAGACCTGAGGGAAACTGCTGAAGGGTAGGTGGGGGGCTCTCTGGCTCTCCCACCTC
The DNA here is from genome assembly GCF_964194135.1 of Talpa europaea. Lineage (NCBI taxonomy): Eukaryota > Metazoa > Chordata > Mammalia > Eulipotyphla > Talpidae > Talpa > Talpa europaea. The sequence goes on along the minus strand of NC_140075.1, from coordinate 98,588,503 downwards.
ACTCACACCCTTTCTTGGTCACCCTTCTGATGAAGCTCCACAGATCTAGAAGCAATTCAGGGAAGCCAGGATTGAGGGCTAGCATGTGATGGGTTGGGAAGCTGTGTCATTTCCAAGGAAATCTTCCAACTTATGACCACTGGAGTAGGGTCACTCACACATGCTAATATGGATTCTTTTACATGTTTAGAATTATGGATGCCCCAGAACCTTCCAGTATCATCCATCCAGGACAAAGAACCATGGGAATTTCCCCATGACTTTGCTGCAGATTACAAGGTTGGGTTGTTCCATCTCCTTTTCCCAACCTAATCTGCTATGATGGGAAGGCCAGGCCCTCTGTCCTTGCTTGACAGTCTGTCTTTTCCCATTAGGCACAGAGTGCAGATGCATCAGGCTCTTGGTGCAACTGAGAAAGACCAGGGGCCCCGTATAAAACGGTTCTCCAACCCTGTGAAAATAAGGGTACCCCCTGGGTTCCCACACCCTCTCTCCCTGCCTCTTATATCCAGACACCAATTCTGCCTGACAGAGTTTTAAAAGACTGTCTGAGCAAACATAGTAACAATCAGCTCGGACTGGATTTTCTTTATCTTCAAAAAATGTCTTCTTAAAACTTTGCTGACTTTACCGGGATCACCATGTTTAATGAGAGGCCTCAAAGAATTTGAAAGCCAAAGATGAAGAGAGGAAAAAAGCCATAAGCTGTAATCACCATAATTACACAATCTCATGATGAGTTGAAAGCAGTCCTGGAGAAGCCTGTGCGAGGCGGCCATGTCATTGCAATCGCTAGGCTCACAGGACAGCTGGCAAGGATGTGACACGGGGCCCTTCCCTGCCTCTGACTTGGGCTGAAGATGAGTCCTTGAGGAAGGGCCCGGGAAGAAGAGGAGGCCCTGGGAGGGCAACTTCTCCTCCATCCAAGGCCTCTGCAGGCATGTTCTGCACCTGGCCAGCCCGAGAGGTCTTTGGTGCCAGTGTGCCCTCCTGGAACCCACCATTAGCACTGTGGAAAATGACTTTACCAGCTTTTCTGCTTCCTACAAAACACCCTTTCAGGATGGAATGATGACAGGCTAAGCTTCCTCCGATTCAGAACTGGGGCACCCCCCTACCACTCTCAAGCCCACCCCTCAAGCTCAGCCCTACTGCACTACAGTCACCCAGCCTCCTGGTGCCAGCAGGCTCCTGTGTCCTCTGCTCGATGACCTCCTTTTAGGCATTCAGCAGAGAGAACCCTGTTGCCCAGAGCTCAACTGCAGCAGCAGCAATTGGCTTAAAAAAATAAGCAAACAAAAGGCAAGGATGACATGTGAAGGGCAGTAATCCCGCGCCTTGACAGCCTCCCTTGCTTTCACTGTGTCATCATCTGACTTTTGGATCCTTGTTCTCCAGCCTCAGCAAACTCCCTGCACAGGATCCATTTCCCTTTTCCACTGCTGTTTTATTAGCCACAGAATAAAATGCAGAAGGAGCCATTTAACAAATATTTAATGCATCAGAGGATTCCAGTTGGAAGAGGTGATGGAATCCAATGTTGAAAGCTACTCTCACACCCCTTGGCTATTCACTTCTGAAGGCGTCCCGGAGCTCGCTGCTCGAGGTGACGTAGTAGTTAGTGTTAGAATATTCTTCAGTAGAATGACCTTCCCTATATCTTCTACCCATTTGTTCTAGCTTTGTCAGAGCAATGCAGAAATGTCCACTCGCTCTAGAAGACAAACACAAATACAGCTCATGGTGGTTGTCAAGTCTCCTTAGGGGCTCGACATCTTTATCTCCTTCAGCCTCAGCTGACGTGGCTTCCAGATTCCCCAACTACTCTCTTCTGGATTTTTCTCTGGTTGGTTAAAGTTCCTGATAAAATATGGGGTTTAGAACCAAGTCTCAGCACAGTCTAGAGCAACAATTGTGACTATTCCACTTCTGTTAACACAGCCTAAAGGTTGCTTTAAAAAAAAAAACATAAAAATACCCTGTTCTTGCTTATTCTAAGCTGGTAGTCAACAAGAACCCTAGAAACTTTCACTTGACTTACAGCTAAGGTCTTCCTGCTGTTGTGAGACGAATTTTTTTTTTTTTTTTTTTTTGAGACGAATTTTTTTTTAATGTGTGTTTTATCTGGTTCAATTTTATGCAATTGTTTTTGACCCATCACCCCACGCAAAGGAGATATGACTCTAACATCTTCCAAATGAGTGACAGTGCCAGGTCTGGATCTCTGGCTAGGATTGGTGTCACCCAGGCTGGCAAAAAGGATGCTGATGAGGACAGGGCTGTGGCTGGACCACAACCAGAAACTGCCTTCCTGTTGACATAGATATTGACTCGCCCTCTCGCCAGTCATCAGGACACTGTGACTAGACTTGCTTTACCTAATTGAGGGCAAACAGAGGGTGGAACAGATGCTCAATGCAGCCTTCTTGCACTAGAGAGGAAACAAGTATTTTCAGGAGCAGGGATGGAGTCACGATGGTCACCCTTCCAAGTAAGTTGAGCTGTCACAGAGCGCGTGGGACGTTCCTGCCAAATGCCATAGCAAGAGGTCTGTTCCCGTTTAGTTGATCAGGTCAAAACCAATTGACTGGTTAGGGGACCAGGAAGAACCATGCCAGCTGGGCCCTGCCACCGCAGGGCAGTTATATACTTCCAACCTGTCCTACCTCCCCACCTGGCGGGAGGCCACCCAAAATGCCCAAGGGTCTTTCTCTCTTTGGACTTCTGGTAACATGACTAAGCTGAAAATCCCATGGCTCTGAACTCTCCCCAGCACCCCTGCGGGGCCCCATTTAGCATTCTGCTTCATAGCAACACTTTACAGATGGTTCCTACGTGGGGATTTGTATCCTGCCCTCCTTCCAGAACGCTGTGTTTCCCAAACATCATATTCATGTGCTATTTTGCAAAATGGAAGACTTCTGAGTTGTTTTCCCCAAGAACTCATTTAGGAGGGAACCCCATGGCCATCAAATAGCCTTGAGGTCCCTAGACCTTGGGCTCTTTGACTTTAACTCTCCAGTATGGACACAGCAGAGCTGGGTCTCCTCTCCCTGACCTTGGCATTGGCAGATTTGTCCCCTTCCTAGATTCTTGCTCTGCCAAAGGCTGACTCACACACGGAGGCTTCTCTTTCCTGACCCTTTTGCAAGGCTGCTGCTCCCCCTGGCAGGTCAGGTGGGGGCTGTCCTCTGCAGAAGTGAGCATCCTATCCTCTGAGCCTGCTGCACACGTACAGCCCTCTCTCCGCCTCCTGCTGAGGGCCCTGCACTCACCTTCACCCTCTGCATTCTCACTGCACAGATGGGAGCCCACGGCAGGGTGGTTCCCGTGTGGCTGCCTGGGGATAGGCACCAGAAGTGTGACTGTCTGAGTGACAGGGAACAGGCTGAAATCTCACAACCCCATCAGCCCCTCCTACAGTGAAAGGGCCTTCTAGAAGGATATCTTTCCTGAAGCGGGTGGGGGTAGGAGGAAGGCTCTGTTATGGCAAAGGGCTGCAGGTCACCTCCCGAAATAGATTCCCGCCTGGCACACACGCGGAGCTTATCCCCAGCCTGCCTCGCGGGAGACTGGCAGGGTGTGCGATTTGGATCTGAATCAGCCGCTGTAAACACACAGCTGTGCCTTTCTGCCTCAGAGGAGTTTGATTTTCACTTGACTGCCTGGCACTTTGGGGTCTGGGGAAGGCAGGAGAAGGCCTGGGTGGGGGGAGAGGGAGGGCTGCCTCGGGAAGCGGTGGGGGGGACAGCTTCCCCCACAGCACCCCACGCCCCAGGGGTGGGAGGCTGAGTCACCACTGGGCTTCTCTGAGAGGGGCGGGGAGGGATTTCTTGGCTGCTTTTGTTGACAGGTTGAACTATCAGCTGTAACAGCTGGGCCTTCTTCCTTCCAAGAGAAGTGATAGGGTCTGGGACCAAGCTTCTAAAAAATGGCCACCTCTGACCCTTTTGGATACATAAAAATCTCACTCCTCCCCAGAATTTTGGAATTTCAGATCCCCACTGGAGAGAATCACTTTATCACTTTGTCTTCTCTGCAGGCCACCAGACCAGCTGATTCGGTTGTTTTGCATCTCAGAGTTTGTTTGTAAAAAATTGACTTTTATATCTTCATTTTGCAGCTACAGAGTTAGGATACTAAGTAGGCGTTTTCAAACTTCACTTGGAGCTAAGATGGAGAGAGAGGGAGAGAGACCAGCAAAGATATAAGCCACCACTGACTGTAACCAGGATGGCAACACAGACTCGTTTTCTGCCTGTCTATAAAAGAGGACAGTGGTAAGCTGGCCCAGAGTTCTCCAGGGAACGGGAAAATGCTGTAGGAGATGAAAGCAGAATGATGCTGTGGTCCCCAGATGCTCACATGTCTTCCTCCCACGCCCCGCAGTGCACGGTGATGCCAGAGCCCGCACGGCACCCCTCCTCCTGCCCAGCTGACTTCCATTTTCCCGACACACACCCAGCTGGGCATCAAACCAGAGGGCTGGGCCCGTAGAACTGGACAGGCTGACAGGGTGTGTGTTGCTACCCCTGTGCCTTGTGACCTCTTCCTCTCTGCCATCTGGGGTGTTTCCTGGCCTCTGCCTGGGCAGAAAGGCAACTCCTCTCTAATTCTAAGAGATGATTAATACAACTCAAAAATCTCAGCATAAGAGAAGTGCAGACCTATGGAGCACTCCCAGAGGAAAAGTCTGTTATCTACCCCAACTCATTGTACATAGGGGAAAACCAGCACTCAGAGAGGGCTAGTGATTCACCTGAGGTCACACAGCTAGCAAGCTGAGCCTGCTGGTAGGAACCACTTTACACAGGGGCTGCAGAGTCGTTTTGCAGAGTCCCAGAAGTCCATCCCACGAAGGCAAGGCAGTTTGTCAAAATTTTCCTCCCAAATGCAACCATGGAAGTCACCCCCCCTCTAGCAGGCCAGGCTTCACTACTGCTGGATCTCAGTGCTCTGAGATGGGAGAGGCTGGGTCTCTCGTCTGTGACCCAGTGGTCCCTAAGGAACCCAATGACTGTTTGCAATCAAAATCAAGCCTGCAGAAAGATTTTTAGCCAGTCATCCTTTGCTAGAGGCAGGAAAGATGTTTTCCACAGAGGTCAAAGTCCTCTGGGGCTCTGCTGAGTCGAGGTATTTGAGAACCTATTCCAGTGCCAGTGCAGGGCCGTTCCCCATGACACGCTGCCGCTGCCGGGGAGGGGAAAGCAACGGGGGCCTCCTTAGCCAGGAGCCTCAGCCCTCCCTTCCCCGGAGCTGGGGGTTTCTTCCTGCAGAGCTGCTAGAGGGGGATGGTGAGCGGCAGACTTTTTAGCTCTTAGTAACTTCTCCTTGGCTTTTGGCCGGGGAGCGAGGGAAGGGAGAGGAGGCAGGGGATGACAGCTGGCTCCCAGAGCTTCCTGGTCTCCATCTGACTTTCCTGCTGCATTCCTTGGCAGGCAGGACAGAAACGCCTGTGGCAGAGATGGCACCCGTAACGGGCCAAGGATCCCCCCACTTCCGGCTCTCGCTGTTTCACTCCAAGAGGCACCTTGACCGAGCTCAACTGAGATGCTCTCTTAGGGGCTGGATGGCACCTGGTCCTCACCCCTGCTCTCCTCTGTGGCCTCGAGTGCTGCCTCTGGCACCAGCTACCCCATTTCTCTTCCTTGGAGCCCAAGGCTGCAGCTGATGAAGGTCTCAAGAGGGCAACCAAGGCGCAACTGGGCTTGTAGGCAAAGGTGTCGAGGGAGGCCAGCATCACTGGGGCTGCCATTTCTCCTAACTTAAGGGTGTCACCCCCACTGTGGCTTTCTCCATGGAGCTGCACACAGGAGCAGGGGATTTGCTCTGGCTTCTCCGCGCCGGCTTGGACCTTTCACCAGAGGGCTCGGACCACCACTCAAAAGAGGGACATCTCGTCGCGGCTGCTGAGCTTTGCAAAAGGCCCTGTGCCTCCTGCCCGCCTCCCACATGGCCCTGGTCCTCTATGTGAGGGCCCCCCACCCCTGCGGTAGCTCCTACAGGAATGAGCACACCTAAGAGAGCAGGGTGTGGGTGAGTGAGCTTTTCTGATCTGGTAACCTAATACCCCCTTCTTCATCTGTCAACTGCATAAGCAGGAAGACGACAGAGTCCCAAGCCGGCTGGCATGGCACTAGGTGGTAGGAAGTGGCCTTTAGTCAAGAAGCCTCTCTCCCCCCACTGGTGATGCCCGGGACTTCCCACCAAAGAATAGAAGAGGGGAGGGGAGATGATGCATAGACAGCCACAATGGGCAGCCGAGTGTTTTCTGTTGTGGCTGTCACGCCCCACAGCCACCCGGGGAGAAGTACCCACAGAGAGAGGCCCCACTCCTGTGACCTGAGGCCGTGACAGGCACCTGCCTTGAGAAATTGTGAGGAGTCGCTATGTGTTACAGCTCTTCCTGAGACTCAGGCTTACTGTAGCAGGGCCTCCATGTCCAGTAGTGTGGGTCACACACTGCACATGGTCAGCTGAGACAAAGGCCGGGGCTGAAATCCAGCCTGTGCTTTGCTAGGTGAGCTGGGCATTTGTGGGGCTGGTCCACCAGAAGGAGTCCGGTATTCTGTTTTGAATAAAGGTACAATATGCACTAATTATGCCATCCCATGGACTCCATGTTTTGTGTATGTTAGTTAGCCTGGGCCTTTCCTGTCAAGTAAGCAGGACTTCACAAAGACTGTCGTTCCAACCCCTCAAACCACAGACACCAGCACAGCATACCCTCCCAAAGTCTGTTTTGTATATACAAGTTCTGGGTGACTAAAAATGAAACTTCCATTGGAAGGGGAAACTCACATAGCACCCTCTGTATTGGGGACTGGTAGGCTCTTTCTGCCCTCACACCAGCCTAGTGCCAGCAGCTTCTACAAGCCGTGTTAAACTGCTACCTCAAGTAAAAGGGGATCCTCCATGGCCTTCAATGGATAATCCTACCACATCATGCTACACCTTGAGGCTTGGAAAAGTCTATTTACTTTCTCAAAGTGTTTCTCCTTTACCAAGAAAAGAAAGGACCTTGTCATGGGAGAAATTCTAGATTTAGATTTAGTCTTGACAAGGCTCCACTGGCTGAGCTCACCAACTGCCCATATCAACATTTCTTGTCACCAATTAGTCCTAAATAGCAGCCAACCTCATGTCGTTGGTCCATGAGCTGCCCAGCTTCACTCTCTTATTTTTCCAATTTTAGCCCCATGCCATGGATGCTGTCTTTAAGCATTTTCCCCAGCACTATGAGGATGAAACTGAATGAACCTTTCATTGAGTTTTATGGTTTGTAGTATGTGGCAGAGGAAATATTCATGTGTGCCTTCTTTTAGAGAAATCAAGCACTTTATGAACATTGCATTCAGAAAATGGCTTTCAAGTTGCAAGGCATGTCAGTTGGCTGGTTAATTCCATTTAATTAGAAGACCAAGCTGTTGAGACCAGGGTCTTGGGTTCTAGCCTCAAGTACTAGGAGAGCTGCCACTGTCCTACTGCCCTGGCCACTTCCTCACACAGCCACATCTACGGGGACATAGTGTTATCCCAACAGCACAAGGAGCCTGGGTGGATCATTGCAGATTCTTCTCCATTTACACACACACACAAACACACACACACCGGCATCAGAAGACCCATTAGGGTCTTCATAGAAAGAGTAGCAGGAAGCTTAACTTCTTTAAGTTTGGCCTTTTATCATATAGATGCTAAAATTCTTAGAAGTTTGGAAGATTTTTCTCCTTTAGCTGGCACTGAAATCAGTTCTCTAAGTTCTCCCAAGTGTGCACTTCAGATGCTTAGAAGGGGTCTGGTGCTTTCTTGTTCCAAACACTTTGTTAAAAAGGCCTTGGAGAGCCACGGAAGCCTCACCACTGCTGGGATGAAAGGTCGTTAATAATGCTCTTCACTGAGCTGCATCAAGATGGCGTTTGCCTTGCCCTACACCTACCCTCATGAAAAGTCTGGAGATGTTTGGGCATCGTGCCCAGGTACCAGGCTTCCTTTCTCAAATCCTTAGCCTGAGCAGCCAACCTGAGAACCTCCATGTAGCTGTGGGGGTTCTGTTCTAGTTTACACTTGAGAGTCCAAGTTGCCTCAGTGTACACTTTGGTCAGGTTGACAAAATCCCTAAACTTCTACTCACAGGCCTCCAAAGAGACAGTGAGGGGGTAGGTACCACCTGCTCCCTGATGGACCCTCAGGGTGAAGGAGCTACTGCAGCCCCTGCCCCTGATGACCTGGCCTGAGGCACCTTGGTGTGTGAAGCCACGCAGCCTTGGCAAACCTGCCATGAAGGCAGAAGCGTCTAGGGGGCCCTGCCTCCTGCAAGTCCTGACTTCTCGTCAAGCAAGATCACAGGAGGAAAGACCAACGAAGAGAAGGGATGAGTATCCATATTTCACTTGCTACCTACTAGGGCTATTGTGATGTTTACATCTAGCAAATTCAAAATAATGATTTAATTCAGGTAAAATGCATTGAACTATGACAGGTAAATGACTTTAACACAAAACTTGCTTTAACACAAAACTCATAGAATCTACATGATAAGGATGAGTTAAAGATACTAATCATACAGTAGTCAGGTTTTACAAGGATGTTCCTTCTTAGCAGAGTGGAGGGGGGCAAGTTAGCATGGGGGAGTTTCTTTTGGGACGGAAACTGGCCAGTCTCACGTGGGGGACCCCTGATCCCCTGCTGCCATGCTGGTTGCCTCTGGTTTTGGTGTTAGCAGAGCAGGCCGGGCTAGCAGCTAGCTCTTGATGAGTGCATGGATGAGAAGATCGAGTATTTCCTGTACCTCAAGCCCGATGCTCAAATCTTGGAGAGCACATAACAGAAAGGGGAGCTGGATCTGTGCTATCATGCACACACAGAATCTCCACTGTGTACCCCGGGGCAGGCAGATCTACCCCTTCAGTGTTCTCACCTGCTACTGTGGAGTCTCTGCGACCCTGTATGGGTCTCTACCACCCTCTCAGCGGGATGGGCCAGGGAGTAAGACTATGCCCTGCAGCGACAGTGAACCTAAAGCCTGTCTTTGCTTCCCTGTCCCCAGAATCAAGGCCTGGGGAGCCGGGAAGACTAGGACAGTGCAGGGACCTGCTTCTCCCTCACCCCAGAGCTGCTGCCCTCCTCTCCCTGTCACGCTATGCAAATGAGGCTGACAGAGGGCTGTGAGGGAGGTCAGAACTCATGCAGAGGCCACTAACACGCACACCAGCTACACCACATCGCCAGGACCCATGCAGCACGGAGGCGCCTGCACACGCAAAGCTGCCGACACAGCAGCCTCAGCTCAGCCCCCACCCGTGTGATCGCCAGAGTTCACAGAGGGAAATTTGGAATTTTTTTTTTTTTACATGAGCGATGGTTCTGAGCCAATTTATTTCATGTACAGTTCGATGGCCTTCTCCCTGGGCAGCTGCAGAAGATGCACAAACCGCTCAGCCCCCAGTGCAGTGGGGCCCTTGCCCCTGAAAGCCCTGAACAGAAGATCAAATGCGAGGCCCGAGGCTGGGTGGGCCTGTGTGCGCCTTCTGCAGAGGGAGCTGCTTGGTCTTTTGCAAATCCATCCCTAGAAGAGAAGCTGCAGACACTCGCAAAAGAAAAGAAGGGTTTGGGGGAAAGCACTCCCTCCCACCCCAAGGCAACGACAACAGAAAAAACTGAAAAACCAAAACAAAAGGAACTTCGAGGGAAGAAAACCAACTGAACTTACCACACTGCGAGTGAACTTTTCTAAGGAAGTTCTACGACCTTGCTCACTTTCTGGCTTTAGGGAAAAAAAAAAAAAGGTAGGGAGAAAAATACAGAAAAAAAAAATCTTCAGCTTACACGTGGTTTCCAAACAGCAGCAGCGGCAGCTAATGAACAAAAACAAAAGCAAAACAGGGCGAAGAAACAGGAAAGAGAAGCAGCCAGTGCTGTATGCGAGACTTAGTGGGAGAGACAGAAAACAGAAGCCCGCAGAACTGCCTCCTTGAGCAGTGAGGGGAGAGGGTGTTTGCTTCTCCTTCCTTGGGGGCATCATGCAGCAGGGCTGGGCCCGGAGCTGCAGGACGTCTGCCAGGGGGCCAAGGTCGGGTGGGGGACGGTTCACAGCTGCCTGCTCACTGCTTTGCATGGCTGAGCCGTGCTTGCCTGGTGTGGTGTCGCTGAGGTCGCAGGCCTCAGTGGTGACACGGAGCAGACTAGCTCTGAGGGCCCATGGGTGTGTGCAAGATGCAGCTGAAACACCAGGAAGTGGTCATCAACTCCTCTGTGAGTAGAGTTAGGCCTTAGAGGCAGCCAGTGTGCCCACTGCAGGAATGTCTTAGTGGCCCTTGTGACTCTCATGGTGTGCCCTTAAAGTAAAGAGGGTCTGCCCGCATATATGCAATGACAAAGGGCCTCGGGCCTCTGAAGGAGGAGGAGTTCTCTCTGTCTCCAGGCAGGTGACCCCATCCACGCTTTACTCACACAGATTCCAGTAGGCTCAGCAACCTCCCTGGGGACTCTTAGCCGGTTGCCCTGGACAAGAGTAAGCCGGTGCAAAGCCCCAGGCCTAGCTGCTCTCCTCTACTGGAGGGCACGAGGGTGCAGGTCTCACCAACTTTTCTTCCCAAGTTACCTGCCTGAGGGGTTTCAGGAGGGATTTACATCTCAAACACCCATCAGTTTCTCTTAATGCCTTGTTCCAGGATCCTGAGCCCATGACTGGGGAATTGGGAGAGCGTGCTCACTCACAGATACACAGGCGGGCACACACACAGAGCCAACGATGGAAGGTAGGGTCTGGGGGAGCAGCCGGTGCCCAAGGTCTGCAGGACGTGCTGACAGCAGAGGGGATAGCAAGCTGCTGCCATGTCCATGGACACTCCTGGTGGGCTTCCTCAGCAGGCAGCCCCACTACCCTGTGGCAGGGACATGGATAGGAAGAAGACCACACAGACGATATACCGCACCAGTGACACACCCGCAGCATGGGGCTGGCTTTTTCTCTTGCACATGGAACTGAAGGATCCCTGGGGAGCACAGCAAACCTTGACTGGGGGTGGCAGGACAGCCTCCATCCAGTGGGCAGCCTGGAGTCAGGCTCGAGTCAGGCCTACCTTTGGCTCTAGTCAGGCCCTTAGCCCGCAGCTAACATGGTCCTCTAACTATGGCGGCGTGGTTACAGAGGGAAGCCAGGGGCCTGACTCATTCGGGTTTCTCTGCCTGTGCAGGTTCTCTGAGCTGCCTGGAAAGCCACCATCACTGGTACTTTACTGTCCTGGAGCAGCCATCAAAACCCAGCTCATTTACCCCTTGAGAAGCTGGCTCCTCAGTATGACTAACCTTATCTGTGACGATGTTAGGATAGAGAAGGGTTAGGGATAAAGGTTATGCCTCCAGACACCCCCAGGGGTTGTTCTCAGCAGAAAAGTGAGGCTAATTCACATTTCCTGCCTTAACTGGAGATTTGACTCTCACATACCTGTTATGACCTGGACATTTCTATCACAGTCACATGGTAAGCATTTCTGAGGTCAGAGGATACCTAGGCCTACCTGAAAGTGCTGAGTTACAAATCCAATCCACACCTGGAGACTCAGGGAAAAATGGAAGAAAAAGTAGGCTTGTCACTGCTTCTGGAAACAATCCCTGGGCATTGAAAGGGTGTTGGCATCTGCCAGGGCTTTCTGCTGCAAGAACAGCCCTTTGTGTGCTGCGTGGAGGATAACACTGTGAACTTCATTTGTAACACTTCACAGGAAGGCCAGAGCTCCTTCCTCAATCCAGAGGCTGCCTCTGACAAGGTTTCCTCCTTGGGAGGCCCTGCAGGCACAGGTACCTCAGCCCAACTCCCTGAGTTATGGTGCATTTTCCCTTGGTGCTCAAACCCACAAAGAAACTGGCCTCTGGCTTCTTATGCAGACAGGTCCAGATTGGGCAGGCAGCTAGGGCTTCAGAGTTTCCCCAAATTGTGATCCAGTACCATGAGCCACAGAAAAATCAGGAACACTTACTTTAAACTCCCGTGCAACCTGGGCTGGAGCTACCAAAAGTTTCTACAACCTTTCTTGGAAAAAATGGGCATCAGAGCCACTTGGGGAGGGGGGCATTTATCCGGGCCCCTCCACCTCCATCCTCCTGCAAGGGAGTTGGGAAAGGAACGGCTTGGCCCTGTTCGTCAGGGTAGCCACACCTGATAGAAGGGATGCTGGCAACAGGACCTGGGTTTGTGACCATCTGGGCATTCCAGAAGTCCTTTTCTTTTGCTCAGGACTACCTGAGGGCAGGAAAGCAGGATCTAAAGTCTTTTCTAGACTCTGGAGGATCAGCCAGATATGCAGACAGGATCCTGGCACATGGGGTCGACAGTACACAGAGAGAAGGGCTGTGTGGCTGAGACAGGCAGCCGGCAGACAGCGTGTCAAGGGACAACCACATGTGGAGGGTTGGCAGGCTGAGAGGGGACAAGAAGGGGCGCACATGCTCCTTTGTGGCATGGCATGGAGGTCGTGGATCTGGGGCAAGGAGAGCCACACTGAACCACACGTGGGCCTCAGATCAGAGCTGACAAGTGCAGAGGAACCGCGCTCCTCTGGAGTCATGAGCCATCTCTCTTGCTCCTCTTTCCCAGGCCCCAATGCCCTCTGGCTCTTCCTTCCCTCCTCCCAGAAATCCAGCTGCGTCCATTCCTGCTTCAGTCACCCCTCATTGCCTGCATGCTGAGGGTTCCTGGGCACCGAGATCTAGATGCCAAGGGCTGCAGGGAACCATGATGTAGTTATAACTGGGGGAGGAAGAAGGAGCTATTATGCGATTACTTCTTGGTTAAAAGAAACAGCAACACAGTGGGGAGGTGAGGTAGGGGAAAGGGATGTCAAGGAGGAAACAATCCCAGGAATGACCTAGGTACCCGGTAGCTTCCTTAAAACCTGTAAGATTTTCTACTGCAGTCCTTGCCTTATACTTATTGCTGGGATGATCAGGGAGAGAAAGTCTGTGCTGAGGGGGTGGGCTCAGCAGTGAGGCTTCCTTGGGTTTTTAGGGCGCCCCTGTTGCTGCTGCCAGTGCTGCATCCCAGGCTGAGCCACTGTGGCCTTAATATCTGGTCTCACTCCCCACTGTGGGGAAGGCACACAGTGGAGGAAATGGGCATGTGGAGGCAGGATGCCACATCCTGGATCTTAGGGGTATTTGGGGAGGTGGTGACAATGCTAATTGTCTTCCACTGGGGTGAGAGCAGACAGAGAAGGGAAAGAAGAAAAGAGAAAAGAAAGAAAACCCAAGGGATGCTATTCTCATTTCACACCAGCAGCAAGCAGCAGGCAAAGGTCGACAGTGCTAAGAAAGGCAAGGCTGTCCTCCCCAAAGATACCTTCTTCTTGGCCAGCAGCAAGTCCTGGTAAGCATTTGACCGGAGGAAGCGGGCATAGCTGTCACTCTTCATCAGCTTGTAGATGTGCTCCTGGGGAGGAAGGAGGCAGAAACACAGGAACTGTCATCCAATGCAAAAGGGAATTGCCACCCAACTAGTCGCTGTTTGGGGGAAAGAAATAAACCTAGGTGTGTGCTTATGTTCCTAGAAAAGTCCTGAAATATGTTTGTTTTGGGGTTTTATTTTTCCCCCCACTCAGAAACACCAAACAACAACACATTTTCTCTCTTTGAATAAAAGATTCTTAAGGATCATGTCCCAAAGGCTTTGTAACTGGGCCTCGGTGCCGCAGTGGGCTGCAGTGTTGCTTGATGATGGAAAGCGCAGACACGCCAACAGGAAGGAGCAGGTAGTAAGCGCTTAACTGCTGGAATGAACCTTAAGGGGACAATGATGAGTGAAAAAGTCAAGCCCCAGAAAGTTACTTACTGTGTGACTGCGCTTATATAATATTCTTGAAATGACAATTTATAGAAATAGATAATAGATTAGTGGTTTCCAGGGGTTTGGGATGGAGGAGAAAAGAGGGAGGGGTAGTTAGAAAAGACAAGGAAGGACCCTTCTGGGGCAGGAGTGGCTCTCTCTCTGAACATATCTCACACATGTGATAGAACATACAGAACTAAACACACACACAAATACAAGTAAAATTGGGGGTGTTCCCATGAGGGGAAACTGGGTAAATGGTACATCCTTGTGTTATTTCTTACAATTGCATGTGAATCTAGAAGGATCTCTATTATAAAAGTTTAATAAAAATCAAAACAAACTACAGTCTCATTAAAAATGCAATAGGGTCAGTTGTGCTTGTCATGTCAGGGACACCATCTCATTCTGAAGTGTGCCCTTGGAACCAGATCATGGGCATGTGGGCAAACAGGTGGGCCTGAGGATGACACCCAGGGGACAGCTGCTGTGGCACTGTGCCCTCTCTTCCTCTGGGCTCTTGGTGGCATTTGCATTCAGACCTTGGCAATAAATATCACCCTTGACTTTTAGCTAATTCCTATAGCCTTGTGGGCCCTTCCTAGCAGTTCTGTCCTCATTAAGGACTGGGAAAGCCTGGCTCATTAAAAGGGGAGCTTGTTGATGGGAAGGGGGATCTTTATCAGTTGAAATGCGCAGGCAAGCTTGGCTGTCCCAAAGAGGGTGTGTTAGGAGGGAGTGTGGTCTGTAGTAAGGAGGTTGGGGTTGTTAGGCAGGAGCTGGCCTGGTAGAGGAAGGACCTTCCCTAAAGTATACTCATTGTTTACTCCATGATGCTGGACAGGAGCACCAGTGCTAGGGGTGGGGGGAATGGGTCAGTGAGGGGAGATGTCCAGCTGAGAGGCTGGGCTCATCACCAGGGACCTCTTCCTGGGGTCCTCCTCCTGGGAGGGTGAGTGCAGGAGGCAGAGAATGCCCCTCGGCTGGCAGGGACCATTTTAGAGATATTCCCCCCAAACTGCCGGTGCCTCCCAGAAGAATCTGGGACAATGAATGGCAAGGGCTGGCCAGCACGCCCTCCAGTGCCAGCTCAGAAGAAATTGAAAGCAGAGAGCAAGAAACACCTTGACTACATGTGGATCGTTCTCCACCATATGGATTCAGCTAGACCAGACGCAGAGCTCTTTGGCCACCAGCTTCATTCTACCTGAGATGCCCCCATATTTATAAAAGCAGGCTAGGACCCTACTTATGGCAATGGGCCCAATATAACAAGCCAAGTGAAATTAAATAGTGACTTGGGTCTGAGACTGCTTTGATGGTCCAGATGTGTTCTGATTTTATAAACCTAGTGAGAACTTGCCTTGTTAAATGTTTTTCTGCAAGTTTCAGATGAAAATCCAGCACACTCTCATTTCAGTGCCTTGAGGGTGGGAACAATGTGTTTTAATCCCTTATAGATGCCATGTCCAACACAGGGGCCAATGTTAGTTGAAGTTACATTTGTGTCTTGGTTCACTGAAATGCTGGTTTGATTGAATGCTCAGCATGCTTGCAGACTCCATACTCATTTCTGTTTGTGGTCAGAGGCAGCCTGCTCTGTGTGGGAGGAGAGTGGACTCACGCTCAGCTCAGCAGAAGATGCAGGTGAGAATCTTGGCTCCTCCCTGAGGGCCTGAGAGCCCAGAATGAGGGACATCATTTTGTTTTGTTTTCATTTGTTGTCACTTTACATAGCTCTAACATCTAAATCTTAGGCACAGATGTTAACACATAGTAAAAATGACTCACTGTCTACTTCTTGTCTTAGGCATTGCTTCTGTCTGGTTGGCAGAGGCAGGTGGCTCCTGAGTCATCTAGAGAGGTTTGTCACTCATGGCTGGAACTTCTCCAAACCCCTCTCCAAGGCAACTTGTCCCTGCTTACTGTTCTGTTTTTCAAAGGAACGTCAGTCTCCAGGTATATCTCACAAAAGACACCCCTATTGTCCTTAGGGGAGTAAGGACACCTCTCCTGCCTAGGCCTTCTGGTGTCATTCTAAACAAATTCCCTCCAATCCAGCTAATGCCTACAGTCTCATCATGGGCAAGAAAAGTCCAGCCATTAAAAGAAACAACTTTTCCATTGAAAAAGAGCAGGAGAAAGCTCATGTTTAAACATTTAATGATAAAAATATCCAGCAAACATTTACTGAGAATTGCTAGGTGCAATAGCAGGCTCGGTATCAGGCACTGAGATTACAGCCCAAATAAGAGGTCATTGTGGGGCCTCCCCGGTGGCACAGCGGTTGAGCGCTGGGTTGCAAAGCTGCCCGCAGCCTCTGCAGCGCCAGTTCGATCCCCGGCTGCTCCCAGGAGGAGGGTCCCACAGGGTGCGCAGACCTCTCCTGCGCAGACCTCTTCCTGCCGCCCGCTGCTCAGCAGTGTACTTCGGTCCTTCTGCCTGCTCTGCTCCCCGCTCTGGCTCTGGTGAATTCTCTTACCCTCCCGTGCTTCTGACTGTACCCAGTGCTTGTATAAATAAATAAATAAATCTTAAAAAAAAAAAAAGAGGTCATTGTGGCCATAAAGTTTAGATTCCATCAGGCAAGATCAATGCACAAAGATGTGCGCTAAGAGCCCCAAAGAAGAAGTGTGTGATGGGGGATGGCCTGCCCTGCCAGAGGTTGGAGTTGTTGTCTATTGACCAGAAGGATCCTCACCAGGATGGGAAGACAAGACAGTGTGAAATGTGTCCCCCAAGGAGTCTGATCTTGCAACTTCACTGTCTGGTCACCCAGAACAAGAAGAACAACCCAGGGAGGAAGGTGGGGCAGACAGTGGCGAGTCCACTCTCCAGGGGTGCATAGGGGCCAAGCAGCAGTTTGGACAGCACTCTCATCACCCCCCCACCCCCATGTCCTATGGCCAACTCCCACATCAGAACCAAGGTGGCAGAGGTGTGGGCAGAAAGCAGGGAGAGAGAACAGGCCCCGTGGGAGGGGGGTTGTAGGAGGGGCAGCCTCTGCTAGCGCTTGGCCATCACTACGACAGTTTCAAATTACCCTGCGAGGGGCCAACCTCAAAGCCATATTGATGATGCCAGGCACAAGAATAATCCAAGAACCTCTGTGGGAGCCCATGACGGCAGGCCCCCCTGGCCTGGGCCACGCTTTCCCACAGCCTATGGATCCGTGACTCCTCCACACTCCTCTCCTCCCACAAGCAAAGAAATGGAGCTTTGATGTACCCAGTTATGGAACTCTGCTCCTTCCTCCTTGCCAGCTTTGTCTAAGAAACACAAAGACAGTAAACAGGGAGTGGGTGAAGGGAGAGCTGAGGTTTTTCTGGGAATGAGAATTAAGATAGGACTCAGGGTCGTTGGCCAGTTCCCAAATGCAATGAGTTTATCACTGCCAGGGACAGCAAGTGTACAAAGCTCTTGGCAGTGACCTCTACTGATTTATGAGGGGTTCTGGTTTGTTTCCCCATGCTCTGCAGACAACCAGTCTTAAGGGAAATGTACATCCAGAATCTGTGAAGAGCAAGAGAGCCACTGGCAGTACCAGCAAACCCCCACTGAGAAAGATTTCTAAGGGGCTGGAAAAAAAGAAGTTTTCTTTTTCCCATTTTATTCCTTGTCTCTTATCTTTGTCCCTTCTTTTGTTCCTCCCTCCTGCTTCTCTCCTTTCCTTCCTCTCTGCCCCCCACCCCACAATAAAGAGGTGATTGAGTTATTCTGAATGAGCAGAACTCAGGGCTCATATCCACCTTTCTGATACATGGAGACTGAGAAATCGAGGCTCTGGTGCCCTAAATTACACTAAACAGCCAGCACGCTCAGCGTGGGGGCCGGTCACACTGAGGAGACCCCCCTACCTCCACTGCCATTTCCTTTCTCTGGCCTGGCCTCGGGGTGGAATCTCTGCTTGCCTGAAGAAAGAAAAACAACTGGAATCAGTGGGGACCGAGACAAAAATGTGGGTGCCGGAGGGAGCAAGCGTCTCCACACCACACCTGCTACAAATCAGGGTTTTGCCGTTCATAGTCCTCATTCGGAAATCTCTTTTATTTTCAGACAAAACACAGTGATTCTCACAAGCACTGGAGAAGGTATTCAGACAAATGCCTGGGCCCTTGGGTCCCAAGCTTGCAGGAGCAGCTGAGCTACTCACGAGCACCCTTATGTGCTCCTCCTGGCTGTGGGTTCCTGCGATGGCTGAGATCTCATTTCCCAGCTTCAGAACACCCTCCTGGAGTGGGG
The DNA here is from genome assembly GCF_964194135.1 of Talpa europaea. Taxonomy (NCBI): domain Eukaryota; kingdom Metazoa; phylum Chordata; class Mammalia; order Eulipotyphla; family Talpidae; genus Talpa; species Talpa europaea. The sequence continues at coordinate 98,570,436 of NC_140075.1, read as the reverse complement.
AGCCACTCGGCTGGCGCATCACACAGCTGCCAACAGCCCTTCTTGTGATTTCAAGTGTCCTGTTTTGCTTGTGCAGGTGTGTGCGCCTCCTCTCTGCCCTCCATGCACATGCTTCCTGGAATAACCTCCAGACTTTGGGACTGTTTGGCCCCTTGAAGAAAGACGAGGTTGCGGGCAGAAGGTGAGCTGCATGTGGCAATGGTGGGGTCTAGGGAGGGAGTCAACAGCTTGGATTTAGGTTTTGACTCTGCCCCTTTCCAGCCCTAGCACATAAAGGAGAAATATAAATGAAAGCACTATGACAACTATATACACAGAAAGTAATGATCACTGGCCTTTGTGTGGTGGCCAGGGATGAGACCAAAGACCGAACGATTCCTGGGGGCCGAGAGGCAGAGCTGAGGCTTGGGGCACAGAGCCCAGGCACACGGTCTTTGTTGCTGTTGTTGTTTGCTCTGAATGGCTGTTCAGGTTTAATTAATCCTGTTTCATAGATGAGGACAGGGAAATTCTACAAGGTTAACTGACTTGTTAACGGACTTATAAAGAGGCAGAATTTGAACCCAGAGCATGTGAATCCAATGCTCACTCTTTACTTCCCCAGCAATAGATTGCTTTTCACTGTCCTTGGGCTGCGGTTTGGAGGGGAGTCGGTGTTGTGTGAGAGAGACAAAGTCCTCCACATGTGTTAGGCAAAAACATGAGGAGCCTTTTCTCCTGACTTGAGTCAACCTAGTAGCAGATGTGACCACTGCTGACCATTCCCACTGGGGAACCACTCACCACCAGCATTGTCAGCGATGGTGCTGGCCGAACACAGCTCTGTCACCTCATAAAGAACACTCGTGCTTTTGATACCTGAAGGGAGAACTCAACCTGGCAGAGCGCTGAGGACTGAGGTCCTTGGGAAATCATAAGCAAGAATCTGTATCAATTAAAGTCACCCAGACCTTGAAGTCTCACTCTCCAAAAGGCTCTTGAGTATCTTAAACCAAAGGTCATTGGGCCTCAGGCCTGGTTAGCTGAAGCCTTTTCTTCAGCATGGGTCGAAGGATGACAGAAGGTCGTCCCGCCCTGAGTACCTGCTAACTGAACACAGAAGGGGCAGTGGCACAGATGCCACTGCAATGTGGACACACTTCAAGATGTGAGCTAAAGTGAGTGAAGGAGTGTTGTCCTCAGGAACACGGCTTTGGATGACCATCTTAGGAGCGTTTGGATCTTAAGCAGGAAGCCCTTTTTACAGTTCTCTGTCCTTTGAAGCAGGACACGGGGACCCCTTACTTCCACATAATGCAGCATCAAGCCATAAGACAGTAAATTATCATTTGCCTTTGCCCGGCCAAGCATTTGTATAAACATGCTCAATTCTACTGGCCAAAGGGAAGAGTGTTCTGATGCTCAATCCTTCTTCTTAGAAAAGGGCAGCTTCAAAGACAGCTTTGCATAATGCCTTTGACCTACCCAAATGCCATGAGTTTTAACTTAGGCAAGTGTTTTCCTTTTTCTAGTCAAGGTCACACGGTTTGGGGCAAGAAATCTATGCTCTGAAGAATCAACAAAGAAATTTTGGAATGTAGTTCCCTGAAGCCTTCTCTCCAGGAACTACTAGTCTGTGTGGGAATAAACAGAACCGGATCACAAACAACTGATTTGTTCTTTTCAAAATGCATCCCTCCCTCTGCAGTTCATCTCCCTAAAATAAAACCACCCACAGAATAAAATGAGTAATTCCTGGAGAAGCAATGCCATGGCATTCTTTATTAAAATATGTCTGGCTTGGGAAATATACCGGGAAGTACCCTCCAGCTGAGGATTAATATCAGGAAACATGGTGCAGTCTTGTGAAACTGGCACACAATGCCCACATCTCCACCACTGGAGCAAAGGTTACAACCTTCACCAGGCTGGAGGACTTCCACTTGTGAGTAATCTGGGGCAAACTTAAATGTGTACTCCTTGGGGCTCTGGTTTTCAAACAAAGCAAACATTAGAAACCTTGCATCCCTTAATCAAGTTGCTTTTCAATGTCTAAATTGAGTTAATAATAGAAACATTTGACCAGAAGCTTCTTGTCTGTTCAAAGTGGGCATAGACTTCATGGTATCTTTCTCAGTTCTTTTATCCCTCAGTCATAGTTTGCTTTGAGGTTGCTCTTTGATGGTTCTCTGCATAGATGATGACCAAGTAGAGTTTTGGTAAATTAAATGGAGGGCTGGGCATCCCCGGTGGTGTAGCGGGTTGAGCACAGCGCTGTGAGGCTGTTCACAGCCTCCACAGTGCTAGTTTGATTCCCAGCCGGTCAGAAAGAATCCCACATGGCGAGGCAGACCTCTCCTTCTCACCCGCTGCTCCCCTCAGCAGTGCTTTCGGTCTGTTTGACTGTTCTGCTCCCTGCTCTATCTCTGGTCAATCCTCTCACCCTCCCGCAACTCTGGCCTGTACCCCAGCTCTTGTATAAATAAAAATAAATCTTTAAAAAAAAATGGAGGGCTGCTTAAGGGGAGGGACCCTCCTGTGCAGCCAATTAGTCCCCATGTCTAGAACATCTTAGTGGGTATTCCCAGTTTTGCTGAATTGGCATATTGTAGAAATTTAATGTAACCAGTATTTATTGATCACCTACTATATACGCTCCCAAGGTTTGGCAAGCTTTTGTATAAGTGGGAAGTCAGGGGAAAATTGCCAGCTCTTTTTTTTTAATGGATAGGTATAACTAAGGGTGCTAAAAGTCTGTATTAAGGCATCTGTCAGGGCATTTTTTTTAAAAAACCTGAGCCATGTGCAGAACACTGCTTTGGTGTCATAGGGACTAATAAAAGCTAAAGAAGTGGGGCTCAGACAGGTAGGAAGTCTAGGTGAGGATATTCAGGGACCAAAGTCAGTGGAGGGTTGGGCCTCAATCCCCATTCAACTGTCAATCCACTTGACAGACAGATTTTCAATCCAATTCAATCTCCATGAAGTGTTTTTCTGAGGCTTGTTTTGTCTGTAAAGAATGCCATGTTCTTAGACAAGCTCTGCCTGATGGCAGCAAGCCACCCGGGCCTCCTATTTCCTTTGTAATTTTCCTCAGTATAGAACTTTGTGCCCACAGGTCAAGGTCTCACACTTGAGTGGGAGAAAGGATGTTCATGAAATGAATGGTTAGGGAGATGGACAAATGATTGAATTGACCCAGTGACATAGTCCTTGGAACATCCTTGGATGCTCTGAGACTTTTAAAATTGAAGCCAGGCAGCTATTGTGTCAGCCAGTCAACCCCATCTCCCTCCTGGAGCCCGTGGGGGTTCTGGAAAGAGGTAAATGCCCTCAGAGGTAGTCTTCATTCTCTACTTCCTGTGGTTTCATCCTTCCCTCCAAAACCTGCCAGCACAGCTTTAGACAACATGTCCCGAGATCCAGATCTCTTTTGACTCCAGCCACCCTGCCCACCACCATCCAATTCACCCACCTGTAGCTCAGAATCTTCAATGTTTTCCTACAATCTGTAGACCAGGAAATTTCACTTCCTTAGGATGACACTCTAGGTCCCCTGATTTGGTTCTTACATAATTCTATTTCACCCTAAAAACTCTTTCCAAGACCAGACATCTTCTTCAGAGAATTATTTTCTGATTGAACCTGGACCTCAGCTAATACTAAACTCATTCATTTCAGTGAGTTCACACATTGAAAGAATTTTCAAAGTTATTAGCTCATCTACTCCCCCAAAATCCATATTTCACAGACAAGGAAACTAAAGCAGAAGAGACCAAGGGCCTTGCCTGAGACCATACAGCAGGTAGGTGGCGACATGGGGCTGTGGTGCCACCCACCAAGAAGAGTCAACTCCTAGCATAAAGAACTGAGTAAAAAACAAAGCATGGCCCATTTTTCTGTTTGTTTTTTTTTCTCTCCCTTCACAAGGCTAAATTTTTGAAATTGGAACAATACAGCAAATGGCTGAGGGCTATGGTCACAGCCCACAGACCTTTATGGAAGATTTGGTCTTGGCCCAAATTTTCAAAAAAGCCAAATGGATCAGCAAAACACAAGTGCAAATGCTGGGACCGTGCTGACAGGGTGACTTGTGAAATATTTCCACAGGAAGCAAACGCAGGCAATTAACTTTGCTATAACAATGCATGTGGCCAGATAAAAACCAAAATCCTCTGAAAAAGCCTGCACCTCACCCCCAGCCCCCAATTCAAGCGAGTATCTATAAATCTGGCTGAGACTTCACTCTGGCTACTGACCCCTAAAAGGAGGACACAGGCTCACTTACACTGGCATTCTGCTCAACACCAGGAACTCCAAGAACCATCATGACTAGCTGAGGATGCCACCAGGAGCTCAGTAGTTCAATGGTGTGTGTGTGTGTGTGTGTGTGTTTCAAAGGTGTCACAATTCCCACTTAGCAGATGGACAAACAAAGGAGAGCAGATTAAAGCACATCAATGTAAAATCCCAGGTAAACTGTTTGGCAGACACAGGATATGAGCCTGTTCAAGGCTCCCCTGTTCAAGGCCCTTCTTTAGGGATCAGAATGACTCCAGGTCTCAGTATGACAACCAAGCCCTCAGCAGTAATAATCCAGGATGAATGTGACCTGGCAGCATACCTGTGGCCGGCACCAGGAAGCAGGCTCAGTACTGGGTGGGAAGGGAAGGCAGGCTGAGTGTCCAGGGCTGGCTAACTCCCCGGCTGAGTGTCCAGGGCTGGCTGATTCCCCAAGGTCCGCTCAGTCCCACTTTGCCCCATCCTTCTCTGATTGGTGCACTGCTGTTCCTGCCCCAAGAGGACTTCTCCTCAGCCTACTCTCCGCACAGACTGCGCTTACAGTATACTCTCAATATTTTATTGTCTGTCTTTGTGGATTTCGTAAAGCATTTCACTGGTTTTCTTTGGCTCAGGGGTTTCAGATATGGCCTGTGGCTCAACTACTGCCTGCTGTCTATTTCTTTTTGTCTTGTGAACTGATGATTTTCCCATTTTTATTTTTTTTAAATCAAATTGGTTTGTGGGACTCCCTGGTGGTAAAAGGGGTTAAGTCGCAGCACAATGAAGCTATTCACAGCCACTGCAGCACGAGTTCAATCACCACCAGGGAGCTACACACATGGCACAGCAGACCTCTCCTGTCTCACCCGCTGCTCCCCTCGACTGTGTATTTCAGTAGATCTGCCTGTTCTGCTCCCCACTCTGTCTCTGGTGAATCCTCTCACCCTCCCCCTAGCACCTCTGGCCTGTACCCCAGTTCTTGTATGCATAAATAAATCTTTAAAAAAATAAAATTGGTTTGTCATTCAACTACATAACTATGTAATTTGGGGAGCACAGCCTCATACCTCCACATGTGCATAAGTTTCACTGACTCCCCACCAAAGCTCAGAGCCAATGCTCTAGTACATTACCCTCAACCCTTCCTCCTACATTTTAAAATGGTTGAAAAAAATCAAAAGAAGAGTAAGATTTTATGAATAGTTACATGAAATTGAACTTTCAGTGTCCATAATACTTTTGGCACACAGCCACACCCATTCATTTCTGCTGTTTAAAATGTCACATTCTTACAATGTGCTTACTTTCATAGGGCAGGACTGAGTATTTGTGACATAGATTGTATGACTCACAAAGCTTACAATTTATACTATCTGTCCTTTTACAGAAAAAAAAAATTAGAGTTTTAAACCAACCCCTAGTTTTGTGCAAAAGGCAGGCTACTGAATCACCCAGTACACATAAATTGAGGAAGAAAATACAACAAAACAGGGGTCATCTCTGGGTGCTAAGGTTACATGCAATTACTTGACTTTTTTGGTACTAAACATAAAAGTAGAAAAACAGGAGTACTGACATTCGAAAAAGAAAATAGTAAATATTTGCCATCTTACTCCGGGCCAGACACTGGTAGTTAACTACCTAAGAAGGCTTCGTGTCTCCTGCCCCACTCTCTGCCCCTATGGTAGGCACCACTGCATCTCTTCTACAGATGAGGGAAGGATGACTTGGGGAATTTATGGCTAGTCAGAGGCACTTTGTGTATTTATGGTGGGAACACACTAAAAACCAAAAGGGAACAGGCTGTAGTCAGAAAATGATTTAGGAAGAAGGTTCATTTGAATTCATAGGCGACTAATCCTAACAGGTAGTGAGGAATTAGAGAAGTGCAATCTCAAGAATGTGATATAATGTATTTGGAAGTCCCTGAGACATGCAGGGCATGGTACTAATGGAAGGTGTGTATTCACGACTCGCTAAGGCACAATGTGCTGACTTCTTAAGTTTCCCTATCAAATATTTCTTGAATTAGAAACAATATAAATGTCAAGAACAGAGGACTGGTTGACTAAACTGTGGTGCTTCCACACAAAGGAATACTATGCAACAATTAAGTGCCTGACGGTAATCATATTGTTGCTGCTGCTGTTGGCACTAGGATTGCTCTGTGGTAATGCAGAATAAAGTCAGTGAGAACTGGTGTGAAAAACTGGTGCTGTTATCTATGCTGTCTTGAGAACCAGTATTCTCATCATAGAGAAAGTAGGCACAGATATTTATTTTGTAAATAACTCATCCCTATTGTTTTGAATTTGAAAAAGAATCAGTATGAACTCATGGTATATTTTTATTATAAACAATAACCACTTATTTCCTACTCTGTCCTCTGTAAAGATCTAGGAGTGAGGAACAATGAGCACCCTGAAGTTTCTAGATTATGGTCTCTATAAAGCATTTCCCACTAAGGGGGACAAAAGCCCATGGAGACATGGCTAGTTCTAGGTCTGCAACAGAGCCTGGAATATCTTAGCTTCCTTGATATTTAGATAATATCAAAGGCTACGAGGGTCATGTCAGAAGGAGCCAACTGGCTAGAGATGCTATCACCCATCAATAAATAATAAACAAAATGAATTAAAACACACCAAATATGTTTAATCCCATGAGCTTACAAACATACTAAAAAAATATTAAAGATCATAATTGTTCACCTTTGGATGAGAATAGTAAATCATACATTATTTGACAACTGGCCAAAAAAGGGGAAAGAGTCAATTACTGCATCTTTCCTATATTCACTCTAATACTAGATAACAAATAGTAGATACATTTAATTATTTATATTTCAGCTAATAAATTAAGAATGATAGAATCAGAACATCACTAATCCTTAATTACTAAAAATGAATCTAAATGATAAACATCTATGACAGCTAAGATCATCAAAAGAGATAGTCAAACATGACGTACCTTCTGATAAAAGTGCACAACACGATCAATGAAATGGTTTTGCCCCCAAACCCTATAAATCTGATTACATATCTAAACCAGACTATAATTTATAGTAAATACAGATGGTAGAAGAACACATTAAATAGAACCACAGGTCTGCAATCAGAAAAAAATCCACTGTGCGAATCTTTATAGGACAAAGGATATAATTTTTTCATCAAACACTGCAAAAGGAACCTGTTGATTAAAAGGCACTTAAAGGCATAGGCAATCTACTGGAATATGTGGCCCTTATTTGGATTCTGATTTTAAATTAGGTTTCTATAATAGGCATTTATGGAAATACTATAAATTTGAAGTCTTGCCTGAGGTATATTGATAATTTGTTGAAATATGAGAATGGTATTGTGGTCATGCCAGTTTCATGTAGGGATACAAACCTAAGCATTTACAGGTGAAGTGATACAATGTCTTTGATTTGCTTTAAAATAACTCAGTTGTAGTTGGAAAAGTGGGTGTGGACATAGATGATGAACTCAGTCTTATATTAACGATTGCTGAGGTTGGATTACAGTCCCTAAAGATTTGTTTCCACAGGTCTACACATTTCCAGAATACAAGATTAAAATAAATCCTTTCTTATCTTATGTGCAGTGTGATGATACTGGGTTGATGCGTCAAGGTTCTGAGTAGTGGCCTCATGAATGGTTGAACTTTGCACTTCAGATCATTCACCTAGGTAGCTTCTTCATTACCCGGGACTTCTCCATCAATCAGAAAGCTTCTCCATCACTTATGGAGCTTCTCCTCCCACATGGAATTTCTCTATTACCCTCCTTAACAGGTTATGTCAATATGTCCTTTGGAGCATATATATATGCACATGCAGACATCTATCTAATAAAAAAAGAGATTTATCATGACTCAAACATTTTGCTTTGATGTTGCAAAGGGTGTGAGGAACTCATGATTTCATAAAGTGAAGACAATGAACTCTACAAACCAAATCCACCTGGCATAGGCATTCAGTGGAGTTCACGACCAGGAGAGAAAAGATAATTATACTGCTGAGGTTGGTGAATGTTTCCATTCTGAAGTTCTGAGCAAATGACAAAGCAATTCGAAATGATGTGGGACACAATGGAATTACTTGCCTAGGAGCCTCTGAGCTTCCCAAGTGTGATAAGAATGTCTATGGGAGGGCGAACTGCCCAATTTTCAACAGGGGATCCCACAGGTGCGAGAAATGAAGGCAGTTGAGGAGATAAGAGCAAAACCTTAAGCCCAGAGGTAGGATGAAGGATGGCAGGAGGAAATGAAACTTAAGGGCCAGGAAGTAAGAAACGGATCTGATGCTTATCTTTGGAAATGGTGGCTCCTAGCCCTCAAGATAAAGTTTACTGTCTGGGGTGGCTTCTGTTTCTTTTGCCATCCGCCCCAGCATCTGGGCTGTCACTGGGCCACACAGAGTGAGGGGTGCCTCCTGTGATGATGGCTTCCTCACCTCCTAGAGCTCACACCGTGAGGCACATCTCTGTTGTTCAAATTGCCGGCTGCCTTGTCTTTCTCCCCCACTAGGTTGTAACCTCCTTAAGGCTTTTGTTTGTTCTTTGTGGCATCTCATCCCATAGTACAGGGCCTGGAATGCAGAGTGCTCCCCAAAGAGCAAAGCACACTGGGGGTCCTGCTGGTGGTATGTGGAGCATGGACGTGACAGTTGGACATGGCCTGGACTCATGGCCCCATAACACCTCTACCCACTTCGCTGATGTGTTATGACTGACTTATTAATGGAGTTGAGATTTTATAAAACTCTTGAGATTTTTTCTGGAAATGATAACACATATAACTACAAAGTTTATTCCTATGTAATAATGCCACTAATTCCTCCTAGAATTTCATTGCGTGCATATGTGGAATGCTTTCTGCTGATGGCCTTATAAATAATAAAACCTGAAATTCTCACTACATGCAATGCTTCGGACTCATAGTACAGGGTGAGGTGGTGGGATGGGCCAATGAATGGCTTGTAACAGAACCGTCTGAGCAGATAAGCAAACCTGGGCATCTTCGAATGTATATCTTCCTCCATCTTTGACGTTTTGGCTGGTTATCTCATAGCTGTGAGAATCCAGGTTGATTGCACTTGGGGCCCCTGGAGCCAGAAACTCTTGCCAGATTTCTTCCACCCTCTTGGCCACATCCTGAAGGGGTTGTTTCTTGAGATCTTGGACAGCCAACCAGAACCTAAAGTGGAACATACACACAGTCAGTTCCAGGGGGCTCAGTCAAAGAATGGACGCCATTGGATGTGGTCCCCAGGAATGACATCCTGTAAAACTCACACTGTGCCCCCACCCCAGTCTTCCCTGCTATCACTTTGTGGGTTACAAAGACTACTGAAAATGCAAAGGGGGCTCCACCATCATGGAGACCTGAAAAGCAGCTCATATCCAAAGATTGCTGTATTTCTGGTTACCAGAGTTTTCTCTCTCCATCAGGGTTTCTCAGCCTCAACACTATTGCCAGTTTGAGCTGGGTGATGCTGTTGCAGGGGCTGCCCTGTGCATCATAGGGTGTTGAGCAGCAACTTCTGCTTCTACCCACTTAAAGGCAGTGATGCCCCACCCCCACTATGTGACAACCAAAAACGTGATAGATATTACCCAATGTGCCTGGGAGGCAAAATCACCCCTGGTTAAGAACCACATGGATGCTATGATGCAGTTGGGATCAGTTGGAGGCATTGAAAAAAAAATGAAAGATCACAGAAGCAGACAGAATCTGGGAATCACAAAAAAAATTGAGCTTGAGGGATCCAGCTGCTCATGTTCTAGATGGAGAAACTGAGCTGATTCCCAGCGCTTAGCCTATGTAAGGATCTCAATAAACAGCTGTAGGATAGAAGATGGCTCATCTAGAACAAAGCTGAAGAGGCACATAGGGGGATCACTCTGATAAGAAAGTCTCTAGGAAGCATCAGGGAGAAAAATCTCCATTTCACGTCCACATTTGCCTCTTGTGAACCCCTGAGAATCAGCATAGTGGAGGCTGCTGGGAGAGCTGGGTGTGAGTTCTTTGCTGAGAGCAGCAGTGACTAGAGGCAAAGCTTGGACAACTGCTCCCCATGTCCCGAGGATGGTTCCAAGCACCCTAGGGAGGACTTGCAGGAGAATCTAGGTCTGAGTGGTGCACAATTTCCCCATCAATGACATGTGAGGACAGTCCCCTGGCTATGCGGGTCTCATAGTCATGGCAATCACATGCAGTCAAGTCAATGAAAGGACAAAGACAAGAGAAGTGGAGCCAGGACATGGTGGAAAGTGCATTCAATCTGTCATTGAATTTCACCCAAAGTAAGATGTACTTCTTTTTTTTTTTTTTTTTAAAAGGTTAAACATGTTTTTCTGTTGCTGTTTAGAGAAATGTCTTTGGAGCCAAGTGCATGGCCCAAACACACCACTCAGTGGCTACATGAGGTAATGCAACTCTTAGTCCACAAGGAGAGAAAGTGTGCGTGCATGCGTGCATGCGTGCATGTGTGTGGGGTGTGTGTGTGTGTGTGTGTGTGTGTGTCTCCAAGTCTCCCTCCGATTTTCCATTTGTGATTCTAATGATCTTCTTAAAGAAAAGCATCATGGCTCCCTCATTGATCCTGAAGAGCAAGAGGCAGAAAGGAAACTTAATAGCCTAATGACTTCACTCAACCGGAAGATCAGAAGTACAGCCCTGTCCTCATCCTGGCAATGCCACCATCTGCTTTGTTGTACTCTCTGGCATCTCTACCCTCATCTGCAAAACGCCTACAGAGTGGGGAGATGTGTGACACGAGCCTGAGAAACTTCCTGTGCAGGCTAGACCCTGAAATGCTGCCGGTGCTGAGGGCAGAAGAGTGAAGGGGCTGGCTGGTGTGATGGCTACAGGTTCAACACAGGGCCAGCCCCAACCCCCTGCACCCCATCTCATTCTCCCCGAGGTACCTGGGCAGCAGCTGTCTGTCATCACCCACGCTCAATTCCAGTCCTTTCTTTGTTCCCAGGTGCTCGGTGCACATGTCCTCTGGCTCTCCAGGTAGAAGTACACTGAGTGGGTCCTTCACCAGAGGCCAGAGGGGTGGGCAGGAAGTGCCTGAAAGGAGGTGTTAGCTGGTCCAATTGTTCAGGAGGATCCTTGCAACTTGGCAGGGTCCAAATTCTTCTCCATCTGCCAGGTCTGTCCCTGAGACCTCTCTGCCCCACCCTCCAGGTCCACCGTGCAAGGAAGGAGGTGGCTGGACATGTAAAGGTGAAAATGGCCCACTGGTGCTGACAGTGCCTCTCAGGCCTTCATCTCCTGGAGCACTGTGTTTGGCAGGTGAGATTTAGTAAACCCAGCACCTAAGGAAAAAGCTGATTTTTTTCCAAAGCCCTGGAAGGAACGCTAATGGATAACCCATCAAAGACTGTCAGTGAGTCCTCGCAGGGGGCAGATGGAGGAAGGCCCCCTCTCAGGGAGTCGCCTCTGGCTGGGTCCGAGGCTGGAAGCTACTTCCCTGGACCAGTGTCCTTCCCAAGCCCACCAGGGCTGCAGTTTCTCACACAAATGGATGACCCCAGGGGGGACTTCCTGCTCCCTCAATCACTGTCATGTAAGGCTTTGCCCTCTGTCCCTTGCTCCTTGCTCCAGTCTGCTCTGAGGAGGCGCCATGGCGCCCCTCTGGGAAAGCCTGAGGACCCAGCAGTCTGGGGCTCCCTGTGGCTCCTGAGACCACAGGAACCCTTTGGCTGGACGACTGGGGAGCCACATAAATGAACACCGCTCAGCTGGGTATCGAGAGGTCTGCAGCTGATGTAAATGGAAATTTCAGAATCAAATTTAATAAACTTTTACATAAAAAATTAAAAGGTTCCCTTTGTCAGAGAAAACCAAGAATTAAAAAAAAAATACAAAGAGAAACAATGGTCTGCTGGAGGGGACAGGGAGGGAGGAGGGACGGAGGAGGAGGGGGGGGGGCGCCAGTCCCCAGACAGCAGTTTTTCTCTCCTCGCAAGCGCGGGGACCCTCTCTGCCTTCTGTCTGCCTTGGAGATGACCTGCCTTATCCCTCTCAGGTGACAGCAAAAATGCTGTCACAACAGCATCCTGATATCCCATATGTGTTTACCATCACTGGCTTTGAAAAACCTTTGTGTCAATTTGAAATTCAAAACAGGCTTTGGTTTGTGTTTGCCATCTGCGAGCCCACAGGCCTGAGCGGGGAGCTCCGGGCCCGGGCTGCCCAGCCACACACCCCTCTAAAGAACCACAAAAGCTCCCCTCCGCACATCTACAGCGATGGGGCACTGGTGGGGCTTGAGCAGCTTCTGCTCTTATCAAAAGCCTGCAGGTACTGCTCCTCCTTGAGGACGCCAGCAGGGAGGGGGCCGCCAGCAGCAGCGTCAAACCCACCCATCCTGCACTAAGCCTCTGTGCTTGCAGCCGAAAGGCTGTCATGACTGGCAAGCCACAAGGACATGCTGGTATCAGGAAGACCACCTGTCCTGCCTCGCCTGAGTTGTCAGAGCCACGAGAGGCAGCCGGCGTGCTGGCATGTGATCCGTGTCAAGGGCTCAGGAATGTAGGCTGAAATGGGCCTTCCGAGAGAAGCGTGCTAGGCCCACACAGCACCAGTCCAGGTGGCTGTGGACGGGACTATGGGCAGTCCAGGGCTGCCCCGGAGGCCTCTCCTCTCTCTCTGCACTGGATGCTGATGGGAAGTGGGTTTTTTCCTCACGGTTGGCTATAACAAAAGGAACCAAGCAAGGTGGTCATTCTGGAGTCTGCCAGGGATCTGGGCAGCGCCCCCACTTTCTAGCTTACCTATCTTTTCATCAAGTAGGATTTTTATGGTTAGGAAAATCGAGTTTTTAATTCACTCCCAGAGCAAAGCAAACTCCATGCAGAAGGAAGGGTTTCTGTGCCCTCTACTGGTCAGCAGAGACACAGGAACGACGGATTCCACTTGACTGTCTCTGGTGGGGCTGAGACCCTCTGGTGCCACCATCAGCATCAGCCCCACAGAAGCCGAGTTGTCTCACTGGGCAGTGGCTGAAAGGCTGCAGATTGTCACGGCAGGGTACGAGTCACCTCGGTTCAGATTAATCATGTGTTTGGTTAGTGGTAAATCCCGCCGGGCCTAGTGAACCTTCCGAGGTCTCCCTAGGACTCAGGGCAACTGTCGGAGATGGGAGCTCTCCAGGCGAACCTGGCAGCTCCCCTGCGCTCTCTTTAATTGCTTCTCTCTTCAGCTGACACTGTGTGGAACTAGGATAATCAATCTGCAGGTTAGAAGAACAACCACGTTCTCTCAGGAGACGTTACAGCTCATAAAAAATGTACGGGGGACGCTCTTTGCTGCAGGTTTTGATTTTTAACTCGTGCCCTGCCACGTGGCAGAGGATGCTGAGCCAGGAAGGACAAAGGTGGTAGCAGGGAAATGAAGAGGGGGCAAAGTTGGCAAGGGGTTCCTGTCACCATTCAGGAGAACACAGTGAGGAGGCCCGATTACTTGCTGGCGCTCCCTGCTTCGGAACTGAGAACTCCCCACCTATGGATGAGAGACCACATACACCCCCAAGGCCTCAAGCAAACAGTCTCCAAGGGCCCATGTAGACAAGTGGAAACCTGGGCCCAGCTCAGGGTGCCACAGGGAGCACGCGGCAGGCTGTCTGAAGCAAAGGGGGCTGGTCATGCCTCTGCCAGGGCCTGGAGGGAATGTATCTCCCTCATCTCCAGGCTCACCCAGAAGAAACTGTTCAAAGGAGGCTTCAACTTACATAATATGACCACAGGTATCCTTCCATAAAGAATCCAGGGGGCACTTTGCAGTTGTAGAAGAAATACCCACATCTTTTCTGTTCTGAAGCTCCGTATAAATTCAACTGCTTGGCTACTTCACTGGCAAATTTTTCAGGGTGCTGTGCAAAAGTATTCCAATCTCACTATCCCTTTCAGGGAGATGCGTGGAGCACAGGAGACAGAAGGGGAGAGGCCCTTGGCAATGCATTTCTTCTGACCATCCTCTTTCTCTATTCTGCCCATGCTCCAGTGCCAATTGCCTGTGCTCTAGATCACTTCTGGGCAGAAGGGACAACCCCAGGGTGGCCAGTGCAGCAGATGGGCCCCAGTTTGCAGCTCCCAGGAGCTGCCACCCACATGGAACACAGTGCAGGTGACTCTGTACTGCCTACATGGTTGCCCTTGGTAAGGGTAAAAAAACATTCTGCTCTGAATCCTTGGTACTGGGTCAGGGAAGGGGCTAAAACGATAGCTGTGGCTGAAGGAATGAACACAAAGGGAAAGGGAAGAAACCTGGTTGTGGGTGACTGAAGAATCCTAAAGTTATATGATTTAAAACTGAGCTTCTCCCCATATATCCAATTATGCTGAATATCATAAAAGTAGAATTTGGGCCTCCAGAGAGGATTTTAAAAGCTCTTGGGCTATACGTTTTATCTCTGGCTGTTCTATTTTCTTTATCCTCTCTCCTGTCATGGATCAGAGGGGACCCTCTTTAAGTCTGGGTTTATGCATTCATGCTGGGGGTGTAGATTAGTCCCCGCTCACTCATACGTGCTCACACACGCTCCTTCCCCCAAGACTGAATGTGGCCTTCCTGTCTCGGGAGGAAGGCGCTGGCATAGGCACAAGAGGTGATGGCAGGACTAGCTCTGAGCCCCCACCAGACACCCACTCCTCTGGCTCTCAGGCCTTGATGGTGAAGCACGTGTGTGAGATGAGCCTGAACCCCAAGTGCTCTGGCTGCGCTTAGGTGGCAGGGCTGAGCCAGCAGGTGGTCCTGCTCCTGGACCCCTTCTAAGAACCAGCATCCTGGGGTCATTCTTCAAGTGTCGTCCCAGTGCAGATGGCAGAGGTCATGTGGTTACTCGCAGACTGAGATATAGTTGGGCAGAGGGGGCCTCTATACCACCTCATCATGGAGGCCCACAGGGACCAAAGATGAAGAGAGATGGGAAGGAACCCTGGAGGTGGACCGAGGGCTGAGCTGGCCACACAGAGAGGTGACCTGGGGCATCATGCTGGCCCCGGGACACACCTCCAGGCAGTTTCAGCTGTCTGAACACCACCCTAACGAGGAGTGTTAAAAGTCAAGCCTATGGGCCTCCCCTGGTGGTGCAGGCAGTTGAGTGCTGTGCTGTGAGACTGTCTGCAGCCTCTGCAGCGCTGGTTCGATCCCGGCTGGCTGGCGAGGGTCCCACATGGTGTGGCAGACCTCTCCTGTATCGCCTGCTGCTCCCCTCAGCAGTGTGTTTCAGTCAGTCTGCCTGTTCTGTTCCCCACTCTGTCTCTGGTGAATCCTTTCACCCTCCCGTGAATCTGGCCTGTACCCCGGTTCTTGTATAAATAAATAAATAATTCTTTTTTTTTTTTTTTTAAAGTCAAACCTCTGTCACAGATACCTGGTTAGGAATGGAAACAAAACTCAGATATTTCAGCACAAGGAAAGAACCCTTGTATCAAAGCTCATCTGGTTTACACCAGGCATGTGGCTACCTCAAGAGGCATCTCTGCACACGTTCACGGCATCTACATGTCTCCCCCAGGACATCACGGTGTGGGAGAGTCCCCCTGCCCCACCTTTGCTCCAAGGACCTTTCAGTTCCTATGGGCTCCCTTCCTCTTTTTCATCTATTGGTGTCCTGTGTATTTTTCCAGGTATAGTTTATGGTTTGCCTACTCTGGCTTATATTCTTCCCTGCCTTTTAAAAATCTTTCCAGGGCCTCCCTGGTGGCACAGTGGTTAAAGTCTCAGCACTATCAAGCCAGCCACTGCAGCATGAGTTCGATCCCCGGCCAGGGAGCTGACCTATGTGGCACAGTAGACCTCTCTTGTCATGCCCGCTGCTCCCCTCAGCAGTGTATTTCATTAGATCTGTCTGCTTTGCTCCCCACTCTGTCTCTGGTGAATCCTCTCACCCCTGCACCTCTGGCCTATACCCCAGTTCTTGTATCCATAAATAAATGAAAATAAATCTTTAACAATAAATAAATAAAAACCTTTCCAAATGTTTTTTGGAGTTTATACTTGTTTCTACTCAATTAATGATTTAATAGTTTCTTCCTCAAGTACCTACAAGGTCATTGCAGGTGGAGATCCCGAATCTTGATTTTCCTGCATCCCTCAGCAGATTCTTGATACAGCATAGGTGTGTAATAAATATCACTTGATTGATGTGTGGGACTGATAGGGTCTCTAATGCCCAATAAATGAAATGGATTTCACACATTAACACCATAACAAACAGTTTTTCACCTGCTGTATATGCTCTGACTTTTTAAAGTTAAAAATTATTTTTAAAAAGTTAATAATGCCACTCTTTGAAAAAAAGGCCATTAGAAGACAGGAGTCAACCTCATATATGAAAGAGAAGCTTGTGCCAACAAGAAAACACTGAGATTTCCATCCGAGCCACCAAGAAGTCACCAGTTTGCTAAGATTACTAAAGGGGCTTAGATGAGTGGTAAGTTTTCCCTGGGTCTCTGTGTTCCATGCAAAATACCATGAGGGTCTCCCAAGAAGCCCAAGGACCCCCTCCTTGTAACCAGTATCTTCCCTTTTCTTCCTCCTCACAATGGGCCCTGTGTTTTGAAAGTTGTATTTTTTTCTTTAAGTAATAGCATTCATATGTTAATACATTTCCCTGATCCTGATTAGTCAGAGACCAATAGGAACAATCAGTTGTTCTCACTGGCATCAGCAACCAGATTAACTGCTATGTAGATGGATGGACTTCCCGCTAAAGGAAAAGCTTGATTTAATTCACTTTCACAGTTATGCCTCCATTAATTGAATGCTATTTAGTTTGGTTTTTTGAAATTCTGAAGTGGAGCCCAAGTCTCCTCTTTCCTTCTATTTAGCCTGCTGAGTCTGTAGGACTCCAGGCTGGGGGCGATTTGATGGAGAGGGTCTCTTGGTTGCCTCTTCCACTCTGAAGCTCCATGGTTTCAGCTGAAGATTGGTGTGATCCAATCCACTTGACCATTTTCTTATCATTGAAGGCATGTCTTCAATAACTTGAAAATTGTCATCTGGACTGAAAGAACTAAAAACGCTGGTGTTGGGAGAGCTAACATATGATGACAAAGCTCCCTACAAAGTGTCTCCTCCATTTTGGCCTTAGCCAGATTAGCTGAAATTTGAATATAATATTCAAAATATATAATATAATATTTACCTGAGATTTTCTGAGCTGAATTCGGACTCCAGGAATCGTAGGAATTGATCCCGTCCCACTTGGTCCTTCAGTATCTCATCAAAGGAGAAGCCCCATCTCTTCACTCGCTGCTGGCTGGGCTCCTTGCTTTTGGAGGAAACAAAAAAGGTTAAAAATGACCAACACCAGGGAAAAACTGTGTCACAGTCTTGAACGTTGTAAATCTATTTTGCTGCCACACAACAATGGGAAAATCTCATATTTAAGCAATAGATTCTATAAAACCTATGCAAACTCCAAAGTCTTTTGTATGCCAACAGTAACCAACAAAACAATAAAAAATCTCCTTAAAAAGGACAACAGGATGCTCATTGAGTGGCTGCAGGACAGAGAACCACCTCACCGATCTGGCGTCCCGGGACCATTCCCATTATTTATAAGCCCAACTGTTGGCTCCATCACTTTTCCACCATTTTAAAAAATATAAATGAGGATGTCTTGTGAATGCAGCCTTTTGTTAATATTTCCCACCCTCCATCTGTTCCTCAATGCACAGGGGAGAAAGGAATCCCGTGTGAGACACCAGGTCAGAGTGCATCCGCGCCTCTAGGCAGGCCTCCGCGCTGTCTAGGACAGAGGGGTGTCTCTACTTATTGATTCCACCTGCATGTGCTCACACAGCTCTAGACATGTTCCCAGCATTTACATGTGTTAACTCTCTGGGGCTTCACAACTATTCTGGGGAAAACAGTACTAACATGATTGCCATTTTAAAGATTGAGAAACCAAGACAGAGTGATCATTTGTCCAGGGACTAGAAAGTGATGGAATAAATTTATTTAAATAAATTTGAACTAAAGTTTAAGTTTAAATTTTTTTAAAGATTTATTTATTTATTTATACAAGCACTGGGTACAGTCAGAAGCACGGAAGGGCGAGAGAATTCACCAGAGCCAGAGCAGGGAGAAGAACAGGCAGACTGACTGAAGTACACTGCTGAGGGGAGCAGCGGGCAGCAGGAGAGGTCTGCGTGCCATGTGGGACCCTCGCTGGTGGCCGGGGATGGAACCGTTGCTGCAGAGGCTGCGGACAGCTTCGCAGCCCAGCGCTCAACCGCTGCGCCACCAGGGGAGGCCCCTAAATTTAAATTTTAACTGAGGGGAGGATGCGAGGGCATGGGGAGGGAAGAGGCCTGATGGGACATGGTGGAGGGATGTGTGGGTTTTGGCAGGCTATGAAAGTAGACATTTGTAGAGATTTGAACCTATAATCTATAGCAGATACAAAGATGTAAACCTACTTTATCTTAATAAACATAATTTGGAAAACATTTATTCATTAATTAAAAAATTTAATTTAATGTTTAAATTTTACATTTAAATGGCCATATTGGTTGGTGGCTACTGTATTAGAAAGCACAGTTCTGGACTTAAGCAATTCAAGCGCAGCCCTTCTATTTCTGCATGGCTAGTTGTGCTCAGCAGCAGCAGGATCTTCCAATTTTGAGGTTGTGTCCTTGGGGGCTCAGGGAGGTTCATGTGCATACTCCATGCCTCCAGGCTTGGCCCAATAGGGTCACGGGGGGTAGAGCAAGACCATCAGGCCAAATGATGGAGAATTCTGGGAAAGATCTCTTCTAACACACCAGCATGGACCTTTTACAATGAGACAAGAAGACAAATACTGGATTCTCCCAAACTCAAGCCACAGAACCAGTCAAACTTGATACTTTTCTATTGGACAAAAAGCAGTTTTTCAGAGAAACAGGTGCGGGGTTGAGGCCAGCAGCAAACGTAAGCCCTGGAGAGCAGCAGGATGCTGTCTCGTTCTGCCAGGGTCTTGCTGTGACCTGGAATGGGTTCAATCATCTGATCTTTGCCAGTCGAGGTGGCAGGCTGTGCAGGGATGGTGCTGATGGCAGGTGCACCCCAATCAAAGGCTGTACCCAGAGGACCAGATGTGTTAAGTTGCTCAGTCTTTGCAGCGGCTGCCTTGGGGTACATGCCCACCACCAGTGTCACCCACTTTCTGGTACTCAAGCAGTGAGTCCACATTCATCCTGCCAGTTTCCTCGGTGGTCTCAGGGGTGAGACAAGTGAGAGGGGCCATTTTGGGGGGCGGTGGGACAGAAAGCTTGAGGTATCACTTTAGGTGCAGAATCAGAGGCCTAGGACAGACAGCTACAGGTCACCCTCTCTTCAGCAAGACAAGGAGGAAACCCTGTTGTAGTTTTCTAGGGAGACTATCATAACTACCAAAAAACTGGTGACTTAAAATGGTGGATGTTTATTCTCTCACAGTTCTGGAGAGTTAGTCTGAAGTTTCTGAAGGTTCTAGGGGAGCATCTACACCTGCCTTTCTCTAAGCTTCTGATGTTGTCAGCAACCCTGGGCATTCCTTGGCCTGTGGGCACATCACTCCAATCTCTGCCTCTGTGGTCACATGATCATCTCCCCATGTATCTGTGTCTATACATGGCATTGATCCTGTGTCTCTGCTGTCTCATGAACATGCCAATCATGGTGACTAGGAGCCCACTCTACTCCAGCACAACTGCATCTGCAACAGTCTTGTTTCCAAGTAAAGTCACATTCTGAGATTCCAGGAAGGACATGCATTTTGGGGGTGACACCCTTCAACCTAGCACATCTGTGTTCTCTTGACTATCCATCATTCATATTTCTATTACTGAATGCTCCACATCTGCTCCTTTTTCTTCCGAGGACATCTGTCCCTCAAGATATTCTATTAAAAGGTCCTTGGCTATAACTCCTTTATATGCATCTTTCCTGAATCACTTAGGTTGTTTCCAAGCATCATTCCCTATATGTTTTAATATCAGATTTGAACATGCTACTACTGCTGAATAGTCTCTGTGGTTCTGAAATAATTCTGAAAATTAAGATCTCTGGACACTCTCCCCCAGGTGATAGGTACAGCAGCTCTCTCTTGGCCAGGCTCAAACAGTCTATCCATGGAATTTATTACTATCCATTGTGTAGAAATGTTTCCTTGTGATATGTATATTTTTTACTATTGCTTTGTATTATCATTTAGCTTCTTAAAGGCTATGTCATTGTGAACTCCTTCAGTCAGAGTCCATGTCTCATGTCTTTGTATTCACCACACTGTTTTTCACATAGAAAATGTTCAACACCAAGAGGAAATCAATAAAAAAGTGTGTATGGTGATGTAGGTGATGTGAGTTATCTAGCATTTTCTAACACTAGCAGGATGCCTTTTCCTAACTCTTACTTGTCTTCTCTACCCATTGAGTCTCACTAAATTCTTACTTTCCCCTGGGAAGTTCAAACCAACACCTCGCAAGGACAGATGGTTCTCCAAGGAAGTCATCATTCATTCCAACTGACCTTCCAATCAAAAGAACATGGGGGAATCTCCCTAAGTGAAGGCAAGAAAGCCATATTCAGAGGAAGCAAGTACCTATAAAACACTCATTTCTGTAGGGTCCACACAATGCCAGGCATGGTGCTAGGAGCCTTCCTTACAGTAAGTAGCTCATTTGAGTCTCAACATCAGTGAAAGAGGTGGAAGTTTATATTTAAATTTCCAGAGTTCAAAGGACTCATCAGATTGCCCAAAGCCACACAGCTGGCAGTTGTGTGAATTAGAAGCAGGGTCTGCCTGTCTTCAAAGCTGATTCTTTTATTCCACTTCAAATATCTTTCCTTTTGTTGTATTTCCCTGATTTATTATCTAAACCAATACTGGGGGAAAGATACCAGCTAGCTTCGAAAGGTTTTTGATTTATTGCAAAAATTATGAAACAAAGGACAGTTCTTCAAGAGTAGGAATGTCCAGTGACCCCTTCCCATGGCCAAAGCTACTGACAGAACTATCACAATTTTATTTAATGCTTCAAGAACAATCTAAAGGTCCTAAATACACCAAGGGCGGGGGGGGGGTAGGCCCATTATTTATTGCTGTGTAACATTATCTCAGTGTTATCTATCTCACAGATATCACAGATATCTAACACTATCTCACAGTTATCTCAGTGGCATGAAAGAGCAATTTGCTATTCTCATACCAAGGTATCCTCTCTTACTATTCCACTGGCCTTGGCTGAGTGCTTCTCATTTGGGGGCTTTCAAATATCTGTAGTCAGAGGCTGGAGGTGGGGTCATCTAAAGGCTTGACTGGGGTGCGCATCCAGGGGGGCTCATCCAATGCAGTGGATGCTGCTGACTGGCCAGGAGCTCAGCTGAGACTGTCGACCTTGTGGTTCTCCAGTGGCTTGGGCTACACACCTCATGGCTGGTGGGTTCCAAAAAGGAAAATCTCAGGAGCAATTGTTTCAAATAACCAAGGGAGAAGCCTCAGGGCTGCTCTATCACCTGTTCTCTAACATTATTTCTACCATACTCATTGGTCAAATGAGGCACCGAGGCCAGTCCAGATGAAAAGGGAGAGGTGGGTCTCTGATGTGAAAAGTTGCCCATGCAGACAAAAAGGGAAGGTACGGAGGGGGCCGTATTTAGAATCTGACTACCACTGGGAAGGAGCGTGACTAATATCCTGGATTAATAGTTCTATCAAACTTGCTGAGCATGGACAGTCTGCCTCTGGCAGGTCAGGCTGGCAGGATGCCAGAGGATGCCTGTGGTCCAGCAGGATGAGTCAGGTTCCTTGTAGCTCTTTGCTCATTTGCCACACCCAGCGGAGAGAGGAATCTAACCCTAAATCTTGTGGTGAGAGCAAATGATGAGCCACAGTTCTGCTGGCAAGGCCAGGTTTTTGTTTGATCGACTGTCTGGTTAACGGCAATAACAGAACACTCTCCAGTAGCTCCTGAGACACCCTCCTGGCAGTGTCTAGACTACAGCATTCTCTCCAACTGTGATCTGGCAACTTTTGGCTGTTTTTTCCCTCAATGGGGAGCCCTTGCTTTCACTAGTTTCTTAACTTAACTTTACTTCTCAGAATTTTTAAGGGCAGTCTTTTTACCCTCTGAATAAAAACATTCATTTCTAGACTTCATAGTTGGAGAATGAGAGATGATTAAAGTGGAACGTTTTATTATTTATGCAACATCCTGTATCATCTTCCCAGTGATTCTGTTAAACCCTGTGCTGTCTCCCCAGGGCTGCCTATGGTCAACATATGGCAGAAACAGAATGTTCTTCATGTTTCCAGAATCCAGATGTTGCTGACACAGGTTTAGGTGTGCCCTCTGCCCTAAACATGGTAAGAGCCCACCGGGACCCCACTCATACCCAGTAGAAGCCAAAGCCTCACATGGATCCCAAGACATCCTGCTGCCTCACGCGCTACGTCTGCTCTTCCACACACCTTCACCTGTCTTCGCTCGAAGCCTCTTTCATATGAGGTGTTGTGGGTGGGGTAGAAGACTTCACTAAAATTCAAGAGTCTGAGACAATTTAAAAATCCTTGAAAAGCTCTTGGATGCTTAGTGCTAGAATTTGCCTGGCCCTGCTCAGGGCTTGGTCTCTCTCATCACTAGTTCCTGTCTCCTTGCTTTTCACTGTCCTTTGGTCTCCCCTTTCAGGAGCAAAAACTACATTTTCCTCACTCTGCACAGCCCAGCCCTCTCCTGGCAGCTCTGCTGACAGCTCTGCCCTCACAGCCTGACATTGTGTCACATGTGACTTATCAATATCCTTTGTCAAAGGAGGAGGGAGCCTATGGCCAGGTGGCAGGATACATGTTTTATTTACCTTGCCCCATTTGTATCTTTTTTTTTAAAAAAAAGATTTATTTATTTTTATACAAGCACTGGGGCACAGGCCAGAGGTGCAGGAGGGTGAGAGGATTCACTAGAGACAGAACGGAGAGCAAAACAGGCAGATGACCAAAATACACTGCTGAGGGGAACAGCAGCCACGACAGGAGAGGTCTGCCACGTCATGTGGGAATCTCCCTGGCTGGCTGGGAATCGAACAGGTGCTGCAAAGGCTGCAGACAGCTTCACAGTGCTGTGCTCAACCCGCTGTACCACTGGGGAGGCCCCTATTTGTATCTTGAGAGCCCTTCTTGATCAGAACTGGGCACATGATAGGTTTTCAATACATATTTGTAGAATTAAGCTGAGGTGAGTAAAAATGACTTGATTACTTTACTGGTCATCTCCAGCCTTTGTTTTGTGGATAGGAACCATCTCTAGGCTGACGCAGGTTTTTGGCGCTGATCCCAGACAGGTTCCTAGTCACTGCCAGCATCGAGTGAATAGGAAGGTCCTACTGGGAGAGGAAACAGGCTCTCATGCGTTCTCTTTATTTCTGCATCTGAGTAGCTTGATTCTGCCTGAAGGTGGACAGACATTGTGGGTGGTGGGTCACGGCTCAGAGCAGAAGCCTGAGCAATCAGAGCAGGCTTGCAGCACTGCCTGGAGGGGCAGGTGTCACCCGCTTGGGCACAAAGTGTTGACAGGCTGAGATAAGCCAACAGGCAGGCGACCACCATTGCCACAAACTATCATGTGCTTATTTGTGACTTCCAGAATGAAGGAGGGAGTCCCAGCATCGTCCAGGGCAAGCAAGTTCATGCACTTCCCTCTCCTCCGTTCCTGAACACCAGTGAAACAAGCAGAGGAATAGTCACGTCTATCTAACATCCAACCAATGCTTTCCAAATGCCTACTGTGTACCAAACACAGGTCTCGGTGCACAGATAATTTTAAATCCTATTTGGGAAAAGAACTAAGGGGAGGATGTGGGAAGAAAAGACAGGGTGGACAGGGTAGCCACTATGGACTGAGTGGTCACAGCAGGCCCTTCCGAGGAAGGGACACAGATGCCAGGTGGGACATAGATGAGAAGGAAAACCAGCCACATGGGGACCCAGCAGAGTGCTTCGGAAAGAGGGAGCAGGCCAGGTAAGAGTTTAGTGAAATAGATATATCTATCTATCTATACACATACACAAATATTTAAATATACACATATAATTATATATAAATATATATGCATGTTAAAATTATAGTTTAGAGATAAACTATATACACAAATATACACCTCTATTTATAACCCCATAGTCTGTAGAGGTGAACACATTTCCCATCAGCAGATGATAAACCTTGAGCAATCTTGGGAAGACAGGAAGCAGATGGACTAAACTGGTGATACAGCTGATTGAGAGCATCTTATGATTCCGACTGGACCATCAGAGAGGAATGTAACTGGGTGTCCCCAGCAGAAGTCCGGGGAAAGTCCCCAGCTCTGATCTGCAGGACTGGAGTTGGAGGCCATTGGTGGGCACTGGACAGAGGGCATGGGGAGAAACTCAGAACTATGTAATCCAGGCTCCATGAGGCAGAGGTTCTTCTCTGAAAACGGGGGATGTTTTCTGCTCAGTTTCTGATATGGGCAATACACCAGAGGTCTCGACTAACCTAGGGGTGAAACATAAAATACAGAGGACAAGACACCTCAGCCAACTAGGGAGACTTTCAGACACTGCCACCTGCCCCCTACTTCTCATTGGCTTTTGCCAACCTTATCAGTTCCCCTAAGATCCTGCAGCAGAAATGAGAAGAGTGGACTTATTGGGGAGCACTGTAGAGAGGAAAAAAACGAGCTTCAGAAACTCCTCAGGACCTAAAACACAGAACTGAGCACCCAGCCACAGGATGTCATGAAGGCAGGCAGGCTGGAGCCCCCCCAGCCCTCACTCTGAGGGCCCAGCTTCAGTCTGATCCTGGACCATGTTCCCAGGACCCCAGGAAGAACCCTGCGGAGTTACCTGTACCCTCTCATGAACACACTTAGGGGAACTGCTCAGAGGGAAGCCTGCTGGGGTGGGTGGGGCAAACCCACTAACCCAGAACTGTGCAAACTGTGCTGTGCCTAAGAATAGCCTAGAATGCTTGCTAAAAGCATGCCACTTGGAGCATCTGGATTTTTAGTGAGCACCCCAGGTTATTCTGGTGCACCCCAAGATTTGGGAGCCAGGACCCACACAGCAGCTGAGGGAGCCCTCATCAGCTATGATACAGCCCATCTGGACCAGTGCTGAACATTAGAATCACTTGGTCAGAAATACCAATGACCTATAGCCAGAAATTCTGATTTAAAGCCCCAGGGAAGAGTCTAAATGTTGGTATATTTATAAACCCTCCAGATGATTCTTGTTTGACCAGGGTTGAGAGCCAAGCTCTTCATTTATGAAAATCATGCAGCAAGTTTCTGAGTATATGGAAAGACTGCTATGCACTGAGCAGATATTAAGGAAACCATGACAAGAGACAATGAGTCTCTGATCAGTGACCCCTAGTCAAACAGACTAAATGACATAATAGAGAGGGGATATAAAAAAATATATGTATCACATCCTTAGAGGGATTGAAGAGGATAAACATCAAATGAACAGAATAGGCTACTAAGAAAAAAATAGTCCAAGAAATATTATGAATTCTTTGAAATGAAAAGCATAATTGTCAACCACTCTCCCAGTACTCAGTAGGAAAAGAAAAAACTCATTAATGTATAAATATCACAGAACGAACATCATTGAAAACCAAACTCTGAGTGACTCTGAGAGTAATTCGAGGAATTCTATCATTGAATAGAGAATAAAAAAGACTAAGAGAGAGAAGATAAGAGACATGGTTCCCTGTGACACAGGCCCAGAATTCCTACAAAAGGGTTTCCTGAAATGGGAGGTTAGGGCAGAAAAAGAGCAGCAGTAGCTTATTTTTAAAAAGAGAGAGAGAGAATGACGCCGAGTTAAAGAAAGATTTCAGTTCCTAGATCAGATTAGAAGGTAATCCTAGGGCATGTCAGAAATATTAGAAAGAAGATACCATCTACATATCATTTTTCTTTTAAAGTCAACAGAGAAATATGTCACAAAATGTTGGTTGAAAATATATCAGGTTAACATATCCCTGGGGGAGAAAGGGGTTGGGAGGTTAAGGGAGAGTTTTCACTTTATATGCACCATTATTATTTGCATAAATTAATGACATCTTTAATTGAAACATTTTAAAGTACATGGACTAGAATAGAAAGCAGAGTAGCAAAAGCTAGTACAAAAGTTGGTTAAGAAAGTAAAAGTCAGAGAAGAAGAAAAGGAATAAGAAAGAGGAATGATATTCATAAAACACACAATATCAGGAAAAAAGATAAAATACATGATACAAGTAAATGCGACTGTTTGTATCCCAACATCTGAAGCAAACACACTACTAGAAAAGTGGGCAAGGAATACAAAATATCTTAACCACAAAAGAAGAATAAATATCTACTAATTGTGAGAAAAGACTCTTAATATATTAAAGAAATGTGAATTCAAATGAGATTTGCATTATCAGATCTGCAAAGATAAAAAAAGATTAATACTGGCTGAGTGGGTGAAGATGTAGGAATTGGGCACTTTTAAGGTGGAGGCATGAAAAAAGTTGTTAGAATTTTGCTCAAGAGGAATCTGTCTACATGAGCTAAAATTAAAATATGCATACCATGCTTAGCAATTCCACCCCTAGGAATTCGTCTTGAAGAAATAATTGGACTCGCATATAAGGCTGTTCATTTCATAATTGTTTTTGTTAGCAAAAGAAAAAAAGTACAATCTAAATATTTATGGGGGCCCTCCCTCGTGGTGTAGGGATTAAGTCCCAGTGCTATCACTGCTATCACTGCTGCGGCCTGAGTTTAATCTCAGGACAGGGAGCTGCCCACACGGCGCTGCAGGCCTCTCCTGTCTTGCCTGCTGCTCCCCTCAGCAGTGTATTTCGTCAGTCTGCCTGTTTTGTTCCCCATTCTGTCTCTGCTGAATCCTCTTACTCCCCGCACTTCTGACCTACACCCCAGTTCTTCTACACGTAAATAAATAAACAGGGCCTCCCCGGTGGCACAGCGGTTGAGTGCTGGGCTGCGAAGCTGTCCGCAGCCTCTGCAGCGCTGGTTCAATCCCCGGCCGGCCGGCGAGGGTCCCGCATGGCGTGCAGACTTCTCTTGCTGCACTAGCTGCTCCCTTCAGTAGTGTATTTTGTCAGTCTGCCTGTTCTGCTCCCCACTCTGGCTCTGGTGAATTCTCTCACCCTCCTGCACTTCTGACTGTACCCAGTGCTTATATAAATTAAAAATAAATAAATAAATACATCTTTAAAAAAATTTTATCACCTGGGTCATATAACCAATTTATTAATTAAATAAGTTACACCCATGCAAGGGGTCACGATGTAGGTGTTAAAAAGTATAAGGAGGATCTATGTGTGTTCACATGGAAAGACTGTTATATCACTAGTTAAAAACTATAGAACATTATAGATATAATGAACTCATTTGTGCAAAAGAATATGATTAGACACTCAATTAAGGCTCCCAAATTTTCTGAGTTCATGGCATCCTTAGTGTTTCAGCTGCCCCCAGGCAAACAAAAAGCAAGGCAAACAAAAAAGCAAACAAATCCTAAGTCAGCTCCAAAAAATTTAATAACAACTTGTGTCCTAACAACTTGGTAGCTATTTGAAGTAGATATACACTGAAAGAAAAATTATCAATTTACTTCGTTCTTTTTTTTAAAGATTTATTTATTTATGCATACAAGAACTGGGATACAGGTCAGAGGTGCGGTAGGTGAGAGGATTCACCAGAGACAGACTGGGGAACAGAACAGGCAGACTGATTGAAATACACTGCTGAAGAGAGCAGCGGACAAGTCAGGAGAGGTCTGTTGCGCCTTGTGGGTAGCTCCCTGACCATCTGGGGTTCGAACTTGTGCTGCAGAAGCTTTGGATAGCTTCACAGTGCTGTGCTTAACCCCTTGTGCCACTAGGGAGGCCTAATTCACTTTATTCTTAAATAAACACACTGCATGCCTGTTGGACTCCATGCATCATTCTCATGCTTTGGAATCAATTGGTGCCTGTTACCTTCATTCCTATTCCATGTTGACTTTTGCATAGTACTTGCTTTTTATCACAGCAACTGAAAACCCAGCTTTGCAAAGAGATGACATCATTGGAAGGAATGTAGTGTGATCATATGCCAAATACCACTGTGTTTCCTCAAAGATTTAGAATGTGACTCTGAGGTCCCTGGTGCAATTTGGGAACATGGCATTAGACTATGAACAAAGGTTCATTCTGGAAAGTGAGATGGCGTTGGAGAAAGAATTTTCTACGTTATGTACATCTCACTGGTTTGATTTTTTTTCTTTTTTTGAAAAGATTTATTTATTTATGCATACAAGAACTGGGGTACAGGCCAGAGGTGTGGGTGGTAAGAGGATTCACCGGAGACAGAGTGGGGAACAGAACAGGTAGATTGACTGAAATGCTGTTGAGGGGAGCAGGGGGTGAGCCAGGAGAGGTCTGCTGCGCCATGTGGGTATCTCCCTGGCCAGGGATTGAACTCAGGCTGCAGTGGCTGTGGTTAGCTTCACAGTGCTATGCTTAACCCCTTGTGCCCTAGTTTGAATTTTTTATAATAAGCATTGATGACTTTAGTTTTTTCCAATTCAAGAAACAAAACAAAACAAAAAGAGTAAGCATGAAAGTGAATGAGGGGATATCAAGAAAAACCCAAATAGAAAGTTGTTTTGTTGAGGGGCAGAAGGTGCAAAGTCACACCACACCGGCATCATCCACGCACTTCTTTCCATACTGTGACAACAGTCCAGAGCCCTCTAGGCTTGGCCCCTCAGCCAATAAGTAGACACGCTTGCTTTCCCCACGGGAAAGGAGGGGCTCAATGTGATAGCTGTTGCCCATTATGAAGAGCAGAGTGCAGAAAACCACAGCTCTGCTGCATCTGATTGGGGTCTAATCCTAACTCTGCCACCAGCT
This sequence comes from Talpa europaea, assembly GCF_964194135.1. Classification (NCBI taxonomy): domain Eukaryota; kingdom Metazoa; phylum Chordata; class Mammalia; order Eulipotyphla; family Talpidae; genus Talpa; species Talpa europaea. The sequence goes on along the minus strand of NC_140075.1, from coordinate 98,541,259 downwards.
TGCTGTGTGACCTCAGGAAAGTTTATTAACTCCTCTGTGCCTTAGTCTCCTCATTTGTTTACTGCTGAGAATAATGTTGACCTGTTGTGGGGATGCCATGTAAGGCATTTACTATGTGGTCAGTATGGAATAAATGCTCGGTGTTATTATTGCTGCTGCTTCTTAATATGAAAAAACCAATTGACCAACAGATTCTTTCCCTTCAGTGACCAGAAATGGGAGATGTGAGGGACTGTCCCAGTTATTGCAATGTCCAAAGAGTCAGAGAGAGGTGAGAGGGAAGCCAGAAAGATCCATTTACAAACAAGAATTATGAAAGACAAACCGTGAGTAAGCAGAACTCAGTCTGGAAGTTACTTGAGGGCTCTCTGTTCTGGTGATAAAATACGAGAGGAAATCCTGTGATCTCATAATTTCATAACCTTTCTTTCACATCCCTCTTACTTTTAAACATGAAAATGCATTTTTTTTTTTTACCTCATCTCTATGTCCCATAAAGCAACATCGTCGCTGATCCAGGGATTGGACGGCTCAGCCGGTGTGATCAAAGGATCGTATTCCACATACTGTTCCGTGTAAGTGATCAAGCTGCAGGAGAGGATAGAAACAATGGGTTGACTACACAGGATACCATTTATACTTCATGCAGAGAGGGTAAAAGGCCTTTGAGTCTGCTCCGAGGCTGAGGTCATTTCCTAGGAGTAAAAGGTAGTGCAAACGGAGAGAGCAACATGGTTGAGGAATACAGTGTTAACCCTCATGCTGTCTCTCTAGGGGGTTGGATGAAGCAGGTAGAGACCCTGGAGGGTGAGGATTCTGCCAACATGGAGGAGCTAGCACAGAGAACATTGCTGGGTTCCTGCTCAGTTTTATCAATCTCCCAGGAAGTGCCCCCTGCACATGTAGAGGGCTATTTCAGGGGCTGCCATGTATATGTAAGTCCTGCATCTAGTCATGGCAGAATGACCAGGAATGGTCACCGAACCCAAGCTGGGTAGCACAAAAGTGAAACTGGGAGCTGTCATGGATCGAAGTGTATCCCCCCCAAATTCCTATGTTGACACCCTACATGCAGTGTGACTGTTTCTGAAGATAGATCCTTTAAGGAGGCAATTAAGTTTCAATGAGGCCCTACAGGCAAGATCCTCATCTTAGAAGACTGTCCTTAAAAGAAGAGGAAGGGACACCATGGTTGTCTCCTCTGTGTGTGCATGTAGAGGGACAGCCACATGTGGACACAGCAGGAAGATGGCCACCTGCAAGCCAGGAAGAGTGGCCCAACACCAGAAACCTGCCCCATTGGCACCTTCATCTTGGACTTCCAGCCTCCAGACAAAATATATCTGTTGTTTAAGCCACCCAGTCAGTGGTGTTTTGTTAGGGTAGCCTGTGTTAACTAATCAGAAGGAAATGGAAAAAATATAGAAAGTTCATTAGGAAAATAATTTCTCATCAAGCAGTTATAACATGCTTGTTCCCTTAGCACTGCTTCTGCCTGATTACTATATGGATTTGTTATTTTCAAATGATAAACTCACATCCTTAGACAGGTTAGTGAATGCTCTCACCACCATCATCAGCTACTCTATGATGCTTCTTGGGTGGAGGTGTGGAGCTGGCTGATTTGTTCACACACTCCTGTCCCACTCTTTAGAGTCAGGGGCAAAAAGTCACCACATGACCACCCAAGGTAAAGCCTGTAATCAGTCAGTCATTCAATCAACATTATCCAGCACCTACTGGTGCCATGAAATAGTGAAGCACTTCTGGATCACAGGAAGGTGCTGGTGCTGAGCTAACAGAACTCACAGCTTCCCATTACACTGATCACTCTTGGGTATTATAGCTATATTTATACACATATTTTACATACATACATACATATTTATTTATATATGCATATGATATCATATATTTATACCTATGTAAAACATGTATTATATAAAACATAATTTGGGAGGAGTATATACAATGGAGGTTGTTATCATGATAACTTCCCAACTTAGATTGCTGGTTAGGTCCTACCTTTGAGAAACCTAGAGAGGATGGAAATAGTGAAAAAAAATTCAGAAAACTTAGTCTGACCTCTTGAAAAATTTGGAGAAAAAGTTTTAGATTTTACCTTCTCTTCCTTACCAAAAAAAGAAAGACTCATAATGCTGCTAAAAATTGTATAGAATGTGACCTAAAAGAGCATGGGGGGTAAGCTGGAGAAAGAAGAGGTGCTGTTCATTGTGGGTTGAGGCTTCCTCGGAAGGAATCTGAGGAGCAGAGTTCACGTCTGGGATCCTACCAACAGGGCAGGTAGGGGAGAGATGGCAAAATCCCCTCTGCTCTGGGAGGAGGGGCAGTGAGCGAGGTGGCTGCTACAGAAAGGCCCATTCCTGGGGAAACAAGGCAAGGCAGGCACAGCTTTAAGGAAGAGGGACTCTCAATCCATCTTGGAAATACAATCGAAATGTGGCTGAGCACACACTAGGAAATCAGGACCTCCAACTGGGAAGGAACCTTGGAAACTGTGTGAAAAGGGGTTGGATAGCAGGATATATTTGCCCCCCCCCCCCATGGAATGGGCATTTTCTTTTCTTTTCTTTTTTTTTAAAGATCTATTTTATGCATACAAGAGCTGGGGTACAAGGCCAGATGCGCGGGAGGGTGAGTGGATTCACCAGAGACAGAGCAGGGAATGGAACAGGCAGACTGAAGAAATACACCGTTGAGGGGAGCAGCGGGCGAGACAGGAGAGGTCTGCTCGCCATGTGGGTTGCTCTGAGGCTGGCAGGGATCGAACCAGCACTGCAGAGGCTGTGTACAACTTCACAGCACTGTGCTCAACCGCCTGCGTCACCAGGGAGGCCCAGAATGGGCATTTTCTAAACTACAAGCCACAAAAGGGAATTGGGGCAGGAAGATGGTCTGATTAGAAAAAGGAATGAAAAGTAGAGTAGCACTGAGAGACAGAAAAGCAAGCTTGGTTCCTGTCAATTAACTAATCTTTTTCATATTAGAGAAGGTAGGGAGGAGAGTGAATATAAAGAAAGAACTTAATTGCAGGTCACCCAGAAAAAAAACATCTAATATAGAAACTCAGGATGACTGTCGGGATGTGGTGGTGGATTCAGCCTCTCAGAAAGAAGAGCACATGTCAGGCCACGTATCTTGTCCTTCCAGATACGGATCTGGATAAAAGCAACCTGGTAATCATGTTTCCTCTGTGTTTTTTTCCTGTCACCTAAGATGGGCTGGGAGAAAGGAGGAGCCAGGATCCATGGTGTCTGGAATTTCATAAAAGCAAAGTTGTAATGACCTCCTTGGCCCCTTCTTCCCCCCTTCTCTGAAGCTATCATTAGACATGAAATTCACAGGCTTCTATCACCCTAGCAGGTTCTTAATAGACCCTTAAGGTATCCAGTCCTTTGCTGTCTTATCTCATTTCATTAATTACATTTCATGATCACAGAGGGTCAAGAGGCAGAGGAAGAACCAGCATCCAATTTCAGGGAGCAGCAGCGATCTTGAGATGGGCCAGCAAGGTGATGGTGAAGAAATCAATTCAGCAGTCAGCCGTGACACACACATGACCTCCAGGGACAGGTAAGGGCAAGTCAAGTACAGGAACAGATATAAAATGCTACAGCTCATCTCTCCAGGTGGGGGCAGCATGGCATGATGCCTGCAGGGCCAGGTGTGGCTCAGGGTCACTGCCAGTGGGCAAAAGTATCTCGGAAAATCCAGCAAAACATTAAGGCTTTCCAGACAATTTGGAACTACAGCACATAGATTTTTGCACTTGCAAAATTGGTTTGTCCAGTACTCTTAGGCTTGGGTGAACTGAAATAAAACACCCTCCAGGCTGGCAAAGAAGAGTAAGAATTTATTATTTAGCAAGTTCAATGACTGAGAAAAAATTGGTGAGGTAAGTGACCAGAGGCACCTCTAAGCAGTGTGCGCAGATGAATAAACTCTATGCCTCTTGGCATGTTGTCTCTTGTTTAGAAGAAGACTCTTTTGCTTTAGAATCAAGACTATGGACATGGTTATTCAATTTCCTGGCATAGTCGATCAATTTCAAACAAAAAATTGGAGTCTATTTTCCCAGCCCTTGAATCTGGTCTGGACTTGTGATTTGCTTTATCTGATAAAATGCAGCAGAAGAGAGGAGCACCAGTTTCAAACCTCAGGAGGCTCTGCATGCTTCTGCCCTCTCTCCTAGAATGCTGCTGTGCCGGTGGGGGCAACTAGCCTGCTGGCAGTGAGAGACCATGGCAGGGGAGAGCACAGTTGTCCCAGCTGAGGTCATCCCAAGCCACCTGAAGCCAAACATCTGAGATAGTCCAGGTAAGATCAGTTGAGCTGCCTACTCAATCCCAGCTGCACATGGACACGAGGGTGAGCTGATGAAGCCAGCGGGCTCATAGATAGGTGAGAAAATGCCTATTGTTGGAAGCTACTATGTTTTGACGGGTTTTGTTACTCAACAATAAGTAGCTGATGCACTTGGTTTGCTACTGACAAGAAATAGGGTTGGTTGGAGAGGAGGAAGAACTATTAAAGTTTGTTGACTGGAAACAAGAAAATAAGCCAACAGCTACAAAGCAGAAATAGAGACTCAAAGAGCTTAACGGTCTGGGGCCATGAGGGAAAGGGAAGCAGTTGTGGCACTTTGTATGACCTCGGTCACCGAGCTTTAAAACCCAGTCTAGGAACATGACCCTCAGTCATCCAGAAGAAGGAACTGACAGGTGGTGTCTCGGCTTTAGGAAGCAAGCACATAAACCATTTCTAAGGAAGATTCTCATCTAAAAGAGCTAAAAGGAAGAGCTTAAGGTGTTAAGGGTATTTTATCCAGAAATTGCATTTGTGCATATGGGATCATACTTTCTGAAGCAAAAGCTGGGTAACATCTCAGGCACTGTTTCCAGGTGCAATGGACAGCCTGGGAAATATGGTTTGGTTGCGGTGGTATTCACACTCATAGGGACAATAGGGCAGAATAATGAAACCGCTGAGTAAGAAAATCTGTGCTGGATGCTAACCTCTTTGTGGGACCCCTCTCTACCAAAGGTGGCAGGTAGTAGTGACACAGGGGTCAGACGAGGCAGACACACCGACTGTGGCTGGCAGGGCAGCCTCAAGGGTTCTCTGTGTAGCGAGAGGGTGGGCACAAAACTGCCATTTGCAGGGCCAGCCTCACTCCTTGGCCAGCCCTTTGTTCCTTTGAATGCCATCCACCAGTTCATTCCAGTCTCATGCACATGAATTTGGCTCCCTTCCAAAGCACCATTAGGCACCACACTGGAAAATAGTAATAATCACTCACATGTGCTAAGTACCAAGCACTGAAGCAAGCTCTGTCATGGGTTAACTCCTTCCCCTGTCAGTAAGGACTATTGCTCTCTCCCCTTTAAAGAGGTGGAAACAGAGGCACAGAGAGGCGAAGTCACTTCCTCGAGGTCACACAGTTAGAAAAGGCACTGGCAGCATCAAACCCAATGGTTCCCGCCTATCCCCCAAATGGTTCTGTTTTGCCCTTTTTCACAGTTTTCTTATTCCCATCCCAGCGGGGCCCGGATGCACCCTGTGACACCCCCTCCCCCCACCTATGGCCCTTGAATTTCAGGAACTGGATTTTCATGACACCACTGCTCCTGCTTCTCCCCAATATCAATTCTCAAGGAACTAACTGAAAAGGGATAAAATCCTTTGCCAGATGCCTCCTGGCGAATTACCACCCACCACCCAGAGCTGGCCTGGGAAGCCAGACCTGGAGTGGGTGTGTGCCCACCTGAGATAACTCAGCTTTCACCTCTGGTGTGTCCAGTAGCTGCCAGCACCACCTCCCTGTCCCCACCCCTCCAAAGCTGCCGACAGACCGGGGCTCCAGGCTGCTTTATCTCCTGCTACCACCCGGCTCCTCTCCTTCTGCCCTCTCTGTCTGGGAGTTTCCTTGTGGCGCTAATGAAAAACCCTGGTGTCACATTGAAAAGTTGCCAGTTATTGCTGCTGGGAATACAATCCAGTCACTTCTGGGCGGAGACTCGTGAAAGCCTTAGGCTGAGGAGTGAGGAGTGGCTGGTACGAATAATCTCTTCAAGGCTTCAAGGCTAGAGGCCTCTCCAGCATAATTAGATGGTACCAGGTGGCACCCCTACCTCCCTGACAGCACATAAACAAACAATAGGCACTGCGGCCTCCTCCCCTACCACACTGAGGCTTTCTCCCTGGCCAGTCTCAGCACCTGGGGCCTCAGCACACCTGCCCGGTGGTAGGGGGCTCGGCCTCCCTCAGGTTCAGGCTCTTTCCTGAATGTAAGAAAAAGCTGGGTGTCCTTTCTGCTGTGACTTCTCGGGTCAGTCTTAGAGGCTGGCAGTGGCTTCTCCAAGCTCCCAAGGGGTCCCATGAAGCCACTGGAAGAATATTCAGAAAGCAAGTTGCTGCGATCTGCTTACAATCACTGAATCTGAATCCCTAGAGTCAGGGTTTTGGTATTTCCATTCGTAACCCCTTAACCTCCATCTGCCACCTGGACTACCAGTCTCCAAACCAGGGGATCTGAATAATAGACCCAAGAATGATGCACCCTCAGACAAGTCACCTAGGATTGCAGACTCTCAAGTGTCCTTTGCAGACCAGACATAGCTGGCACAACACTCACAACATCCTAGGGCAGCCATTTCTGTCTCTCTCTCTCTCTTTCTTTTTTTTTGGGGGGGGGGGGCGGTAAAAAAAGTTCATAGTTCCTCCACAGGCCGTGGCACCAATGGAATTTAGATCATTCCAGTGATTTCACTCACAGGCACTCTTCTGGGACAAAGGCAACCACAGTGAGATCTGAAAAGCAGTATTAAAACCAGCTACTCTGGGAGTACGAATAATCTCTTCTTCTTAATGATGGGTTAACTGATAGTGGGGTGAGGTGGCTTCTACGGAGTTAGCGAAAACAGGGACTCCAGAATAATTGGTGTAAAGGTGAGCTCCAGCCAAGGCAACCCTCCGAAGTATTTGCAGTAGGGAAAATAGGAATATCAGTGATTCTCAATGGGGTCAATTTACCACCCCCTCCCCAATCCCTAAGGATGTATGGTAATGACTGGAGACATTTTTGGTTACAATTGCGAAGTGGAGTTTTGATATCTACTGGGTAGGGGCCAGGGATGCTGCTGGATATCCTATAATGCATAGGACAGTTTCCTGCAACAAATTCAGCTCAGAATATCAATAGAGACACTATTGAGGAACTTTGGTGTACACGTGAGCTACCCTGTGAGACATGAGTCCAAATCCAGGGATATCTGTGACTCCCCGAAGGCAGGGCATTAATTCAGGTTTTTGACTGGGGAGTGGGCTTCCCTTAGCCTCACATTGCTGTTATTTATCTAGAAAGAAAATATGAATCACCCCAGGGCCAGCAGTGAAAGGCTGAAAACACCAGCCCCCTGTATGACCCAGGCTTACAGAACATTTCACTCTGATATGCTAAATGCTAAGACCCCACCTAAACCCTTGATCCTTTAGCTATCTGTCATTGCTTTAACAGTAGCATATGGATGAACAAACGCTCAGCATTAGGCTGCCTGACCAGACTTATCCCATACAGATTCCCAGGTGGTCACCCCTCTTTCCTGAGACTTCAAAAACAGACTATTTAGTTGACAAAATTGAATCTCCCGTGAGTTAACGGAGTGGAACCAGCTACTGGTGCAGATTGTAGCACAAATGCTCCTGCACAAGCCAGGCTGGAGGTGCCAAATATTTTCTTTCCAGTTGATTCGATGCAGTTCAGTGGTTGATGGTGTGTGGAGGCGGAACGCCTCCTGATGGTCCAGTCCCCTCCTGTTTGTGCAGCCAGCACCTCAAAGGGCACAGATAATTTCCTTCATCCTATAAAGTGAATCTAGGCATTTTATAGCTTAAAGGGGAACAGAGCAATTCCATTTGAATTAATCAAGAGGCTGAAGGCAAAAGCGCATGATGTAGCTTTTAAGGATGCTCTTCCTGATTGACAAGGACCCATAGCCACCTCCCTGGAAAAGCTTTAGCAACAGAAGATTTCTTGACACCATTCAAGGGAGGTCTGTTACCTTAGATGTACTAACACAGGGCCTGTGGTTTTTTCACCCATCAGTTTAAGAAATGACTGTGGTCTGCCTCTTGGCATTATTTATTAGCAATGACCCTGGGACATTTCTCCTTTGTTACATTAGAAGATAGCTGGAATATTATTGAGGGGAAACATACCTTTCAGCCACTTTGGACATTTTTAAACAATGTCTGTCAATCTGTGCATTCAAAAATGTTATCTGGGGGAAGAGAAAACAGGGGTGTTAAGACCAAGATAAACCTCTATTTATCCCAAGAATTCAAATTCTACATTTTCATCAAGATCCAAATACCTTTTCTGGAAAGACTTTGCACTTCAGCAACCATTCAGCACCTTTGTATTTTTCTGCCACACTTAAGATTCACACTTCAATTTAGCCTATGTCACTTAGCTTTCAGTACTGTGTTCTAGCTAAAGTCTTGATCCCCCAAAGTAATTGCAAACTGAAAGGGAGCATATATAGACATAGACATACCTCATATCATACTTTGCTTTATTGTGCTTTGAAACACTGCATCTTTTTTTTTTTTTTACAAGTGTCTCCACCAGCAAAAAGAGAACCATTCATAGGAGGCTAAGGTGATGGTTGGCATTTTTTAAGCAGTAAGGTATTTTTAATTGAGGTATGTACACTGATGTTCAAAAACATAATGCCATTGCACAATTAACTCCAGTAAAGCATACATGTGGTGAGAAACAAAACAAACAAACAAACAAACAAACAAACAAACAAACAAACAAACATGTGACTCTTATGGCAGTATTTGCTTTATGGCAGTGGTCTGGAACCAAACTTGCAGTATCTCTGAGGTATGACTGTATACTGCAAAATTTAGCAACAGCATGGACAAGTAATGAACACACACTGTAAGGATCTGGCTTAACTAGCTCCAGTGACCTTCCTCTGCTCATTTTTCATGCCTACATGGCAGATTAGAATCATTCCACAGCTATTTTATATACACCTGTTTCCTCTTCTCCAGTCAACAATAAACTTGTCATGGGCAGACACCTAACAATTTATTCCTTTGAATTCTTGCCCAGAAGTCAGTAAGATATAATGTAAAGAGTAGATCCTAAAATTACTTCATTACTAGGAAAGTCCAAAAAGGAGTAATAATTAGATATTGACTTCTGACCTGGGTTGACCAGTTAACCCATCGTCAAGAACAAGGTAGCATTGAAATGACATTGACAAGGGGGGTTCTTTATTTTCAAATGTTCCTTTTGAACCATAGCCATAAAGTCAGTGGTGTGGCACTGGTTTGCTCTGGAAGTGCATTAAAATTCTAAAGACCCCACAGTGTCTGAGTGCCTCCCTGCTCCAGCTCCCACAGCAGTCACCCAAGGCACTGGGATCACCCATTGATGTCCTTCTCTAGAGTTGCTGGAGGAATGCAGCAGAAAGTTTTCCCTCTCAAGCTTCCAGGGTTGTTCACACACAGACTCAAAGGCTCAAGTGCCCCACAGCTGGATTCCACTGTGGTTTACAGGAACTCAAAGCTTCCACAGCCTTCAGAGGTGAACATTCAAAGCATTTTTAAACTGGCCATGCCTCCCCATGGGAGTGCAGGAGTCACTTCATTCACCTGTTTCCGGATGTCCTCCTTTGTAGTTTTTCTGACTGGCTGACTGGGTATGTGCAAAGGGCTTGACTGGGCATCTTCAGTCACACCATACACTGACTAGAGAAGAAGCAAGAACATAGAATCATGTACCCTGAATGTAGAAGAGGGCCTCCTGGGACAGCTAGTTTGACTACTTATCCAATGTTTCCAATCCCCTCTGTGACATCCTGACAAGAAATGATCAGTATCTGCTTGAATTTTTTCAATGATGGCAATTCTGCCTCTTGAGACATCACATCCCATCTTTGGGTAATGGCTGTTGGAAAATATTCCCTCTTACTGAGCTGAAAATGGACGCCTTGAGTATCAGTGTTTCTACAAACATGGTCCTTAGGTCATGTACAAAGACTCATTTAGAAATACTTGGTAAAGCTGAACATTGCAGAGCCACACCCCATATGTAACTGAATTAGAAACTGTGTGGGTGGGGTTTGGGAACCTGCACAAAATACCCACAGGTGATTTTGAGGCACAAGAAATTCAAGAACAATTGCTAAAGATGATGCACTAAAGATCTCTAGGTTTTCTGTTGGCCCACAGGGGACACACCCATCTGGTGCAAACTTGAGATGGCAGAGTTTCAGATTTTTTCCTTTCCAGTTAAACAGTCTCCTGGCCTCAGTTTCTCTACATGTTCACAGCTTTGGCTACTTTTTAAGCTGTTCTTTGTGTTTGGGAGCAGATTAAAAATAATCTTTGCGAATGTATAGTTGAAATCTATAAAACCCTGAAGGGCTCAGATAAGGGTGGAAATGGGCTCCATGAAATTCTGGAATACTATCATTTTGGGGGTCCTTAAAGATGAAATGAGGACATTTTAAAACTAACATTATAAACTATAATACAGTGGGCATCATTATCTTAGTGAAGAACAAAATATATAGGCAAATTCAAGAAGTTTATCCTATCCTATCCTATCCTATCCTATCCTATCCTATCCTATCCTATCCTATCCTATCCTATCCTATCCTATCTTATCTTATCTTATCTTATCTATATGAGTGAGTGAAAGGATTACTCGTGACAAGAAATACAGATGTTTGGGGACCCATCTCTCACCTTTTGGAATTAATATTATGGAGGACTGCTTTGTCCTAAATATGGTCCCGGTGTTATTCTAAGGGTGGGATGTACCAACTTGGGATGGCCTGAGTGTGCCACCCTTGGGTGTACCATTACCACGCATTTCCAATAGTGAAACACCATGATCTTTGACTCATTCATAGTTGGGCAAGAGGTAACTTGAGTTTGGAAGATTAAAATACACTAACAGATTTCCATTTGTTTCAAACATCAAGTTTACCTTCATGTGTTAGACTTTGCTACTTTCCGCGTTTAGTTTCCTTTCATAGAGACACCTGCTACTCTCCCTTCAACCTCACTATATGGTGACCCCACATGGGAAGTCCCTGTAGCAGCCCCCATTCTGGTGCCCACACCCACTCCTGATATCCTTTGCGTTTCCAACACAGCCTGGACACTGCTGCCTGTTGGTGCCTTTCATCCCCTGCCAGACTATGGGCTTTGTGAGGATTTGCTACAGTGTTTCAGCAGCAAGAACAGTGCCAAGAACACATCAGTAACTGCATAAATATTTGTAAGATAAATGAATGAAATAGTTTCAAAGGATAAAATGCAGTAGAATTCCAAACAGCAAATTATAGTTTGAACAGTAGCAGAAATGGAAGGGCTGTTCACACCACGAATTTTTAATTCAGCTAAACTAGCGAACCTTTTTAACCTTTTGTGGATTCTTCAAACGTCGACATTTTCTGATATCCATTTCTGTTGTGTTCACACAACCTGGCTGAGAAAAAAAAAAGATGATCACATAAATTACTAAGTAAAAATCACTCCTCTTCCAATATAGCCCAAGTGACACCATCAGAACCAACTGGTATCTTTCCCATCACAGATAATTCACAATGACTTCCATTTTGCCTTTTATAATTTTTTTACAAAGATGTTTTGCCTCCAATATGTATTCCTCCACAGAGTTCTCATATGAAACATAAAAGCTTACCTCATACTCTCTAAGGCTGATAGGTAGAGGGGATAGCTACAGTTTCTAAGAGTAAACTTATTCAAAAAGTGGCCAAGTCTTTTCACCACAGCCTTTGTCACTTCACTGACCCAGACATTAAAAACCTCCCAATATCGATCTCCCTGGTGGTGCAGAGGTTGAGCACTGGGTTGCAAAGCTGCCTGCAGAGGGTCCCACGTGGCGCGCAGACCTCTCCTGCCGCCCGCTGCTCCCCTCAGCAGTGTACTTGGGTCCTTCTGCCTGTTCTGCTCCCTGCTCTGGCTCTGGTGAATTCTCTCACCCTCCCGCGCTTCTGACTGTACCCAGTGCTTGTATAAATAAATAAATCTTAAAAAAAAAAACAAACAAAAAACCTTCCAATATCAGGATGGGGAATTATTTCTTTGGTTTTGCTTTTCACTGGCTTTTAGGAAGGCCAAAATAGTTTATTCATTTTTAGTTCCATTTCATGAGGGGAACACAATATTTGCTTTAAATGAAGTTAAAATACAATCGAACCTCATTTTTCAAGGAGTTTGTACTTCTGACTTTGTCCACCTGATAAAATTTACTCCTGCTCCCCAAGTCAATGCTCTTGGTCATTCGTTTGTGGACTCGCCCTGAGCGGCCGCAATTCTGAGCCCACCATGAGCATGTGCTCAGCTGAGGCTGATAAAGTGGCTCTGCCTGATGGCTGCATCTCACACTAAGCATCATTTCACACTCATTTCAGTCTAAGTGGTGCCTCGTTTCCCACATTTTTGAGATTGTTGGTGGTATGACTGGTTAAGATGACCTCCAAGCACAGGCCGGAGGTGCTATCCAGGGTTCCTAAGCACAAGATGACTGGATGTGCCTTATGGAGAAAAAAATACATGTTAGAGAAGCATCCTCCAGGCTCCTCAGGCTCCTCCAGGCTCAGTTGTGCTGATGACCATGGGGGTCAGTGTTAAAGAATCAACACCACATAGCTAGTGTCTTAAAATAGAAACAAAGTTATGTACTAATCTGTTTATACAAATATTGTGTCCAGAGCTCACAGGCATCTAACTCTCATTCTCCAAGGAGCAATGGTTCAATATTGGCTAGTCCAATGTTCATGGAGATGTTCTAGATATAACAACTGAGAAGAATGAGAATAGGCTGCATTTGAAAGAGAATATTCTAAGATTTTGAACAGAATGTCAGGAAAAATGGAAACTGTTTATTTGGGGAATGACAACTTCTAAGGTCCAAAGGTCCCAGGTGGAATTCTCAGAGTGCCCCTTATACTGATTCCATGTTTTCATGGAAGGATAATTTTTAAAATGTGGTACTGACATGCATTCTGGAAAATCTATTGAAATTATATGAATGAGTGGCAAAAGCAATTTCACAAAGCTTAGCAATTTTAAGAATGAGACACCTTGTGGCAAAAAGCAGTCTTTTAAGTGGAAGAAGGAGGAAAATAAAGAGAGTGGAGAGCCAAGCAGTTTTCTCACCACTGGCCTGTGGACATCCCAAAAGGCCCGCTCTTGACTATCCAAAATTTTCCTTTCTGTCTTGTCCTTTTTCCGATCAATCCTGAAAGAGTAAAGAAAGGAAATCAGAGGCTTTTGTATTTGGCACTTCCTCCTGATGTTTGCCCCAGCTCTCTGCTCCTGTTTCTAGAAGTTCAGTGCAAACAGGGACATGGTACCTACGCGGTCTCTGCTCTCTGCACAGTTGTAAATATGATGTTAACTCCCTGTAGGGGAACCTCAAGTCTGTACCTTTGTTTTAGGTACTTATGCTTTCGGCTAGATGTCAAACTACTGTAGGTATGTGATGAATGTGGTGGGTCTAAGCATGCACACATGCAACTGTCCACTTGAATGATTAGGATCTGGATGATTAAGGACTTAATTATCCATGGACCCACCCCCATCCAAGTGGATACCGCATATACAAATTATAGCAAAGAATCTAACCACAGGCTTGAGGTGTGTCATCTTAAATTTGAAAGTTTAGATTCAGAGACAGTAGAAATGTCTTCAAAATTCTGCAATTATGTGTTTGGAAAGTCGCTTAAACCATCTGGCTTTCAAAAAGCAGAGTAATAGCCCTAATATGTGAGAAGATCCAGAAGGCAAATATCAGTGGCCTCAGCTGGGAAGATACAAATTACAAAGGGGGAGTGACAGGCGACAATGCCAGATTTTTAATGTTCTGATCGGGAGCATAGACAAGAGATCTTTTAAAAAGTCTGCATTGCTTTATATTATCCTTCTAAGTAAAATGTAACTGAGATTAATTGTATTGTAACTTCTGTTACTTGGTTCTCTTGGGAGCACTTTAGTTTACTGGACTGAAACAAACCCATAATCACCCAGTGATTCTTGTGATAATTACTGTGTACTTAAATGTTCCAAATTATAATGTAATCACAGAGTTAATCAAAAAAGTTAATCGAGAAATACCACATATGTGCAAAGTGACAATTTCCCCTTCTTTGATAACATGTGACCCTAGTTGGTCCTGAAAGTATAAATTAGCATTCCTCTTTGCTTCCTGGTGGCTCCTGAGGATGCAGGCTCAATGCTGCTTCCTTCTCACCCACTTTCTCTTTCCTTCAGCGTTAGGGTCCTGGTATAGCTCAGCACCCAGTGCCTTGCTCTGGAGTTGCTGGGAGCATTGGGGGAGTCAGCAGGCCACTCACATCATGGGGGGTATGTCAGAAAGCAAGGCTGAGGTTGCAAAGGGAAGATGAGAGCAATGTCACCACTGGCACAAGGCTAGGTCATTTCCAGCTGTGACCACACCTAGTGCCAAGGCTCCCCCACACTGCCTGAGACTGGTGGCTACAATGCTGCCCAGGGTGTGCTGGAGGAGGGGGTGCTTAAGGTCAGCGCCAGACACAGTGGGTACCCAGAGGAAAAGTTCTCGCCTGCTCCCAGCTCAGCATCCCAATTCCCCCAACCCATTTCTTTTTTTTCTTCTTTTTTTTAAGTACTCAACAGATAGTATTTTTAAAAAATATTTTATTTTATATAATTCTTACATCATTTTTCATCTTTGTACAATATATGCATTTTCCAACCCATTTCTGTTAACAATCCCAGCCAAACCAGAGGAAAGGTCGAGAGGACCCAGACTGAGCAAGTCCATTTCCCAGAATTAAAAGGATCTGGTTGACATCATGGGTGTAATCTTGGGGACATCTTTCCTCACTTTTCATGTTTCTGTGGTAAAGAAGGAATTTTTGCTATACTCTGCAGGAGGGAAAAATACACTCCAACTTTTCTCCTCCTTTTATCTCTGGTTCTCCAGAAGAGGAAGAGAGACACAGCTTATTGGCAGATTTAAAAGAAGAAATCAAGAAGCTCAGATGGATTCTTTTTGGATCCTTCTGGGTCAGACTATTCTCTGCATGTAGTAAATTTAAAGGGGTCAACTTTGCCCTGGTTGGGGGTGGGGGGTGGTGGTGTACTGCAGATGCTCAGCTTTGTCTGGGATGGGTAAGTTTAGTTCCACAGTAAAGATCTGTGGTCACAGATCCAAAATCAAGTCCTATAATTTAGCTTTTATGAGAAATTAGCTGACATTTTGGGCTCCAAATGTCTGACATCTGTGCTATTTTTTTTTTTGATTCTGAACCCTTTCCCAGGGGAGAAAGAGGGGGGCTGAGATGTTGGCCTCCCCATAACTTCAACATATTTTCCATTGAAGACAAACTCTCTAGACCTACAGATCAAGTAGGCCAGATGCTTTCTAGCCTCCTAGCACAGAAAAACAACTGTCAATCTCTTTGGGAAGTAGGTGTATCTTCTTATAACCAGCGTTTGGAGGCATGCCATTGCCTACTGGAATATAGACTTTAGAAATTATTTTAGAGTACCATTGGTTGCAAAGATAAAATTTATCCATCCTGACCTTAATTTTTGCTCTCATGCGAGATTAGAGTGTCTAGCCATGGCTGACCTGGTGTGGGAGAACACCCCACTTTCACACCACCTCCAAAATTTTCTTTTTGCAAGAAAAGTTCATGCAACCTTGTGAAGTTCACCTACTTTACTTGTGCTTCTGCTTGCATAAAGATGAATTCCCACTTCCTTGCAAAGGCCCTCTGGAGTCTTGCTAAGTTTTCCTAATGAGAAATGAAAATCCAAGAGAAGGTATTAATCATTGCAGGTTGCACATTGATACCCATGCTTATTACAAGGCAGCCATCTATTTTGGTTACTCTCAACAAAACAGCAGGGCCTCACTTGCAACCCACTGGACATGAACCCTATTTGACTTTGTACCAAACAGTGCTGTGCTGTACAGAGCAGAACTATTAATATTCATTTACATAGCCATTCAGTCTGAAGTCTCTGTGACTTACCTGATTCCTCTAGTATGTGTTTTACAAGAACACAACTCACACAACACTTTTCCTGGGGACTGAAGAGAGGGAGGATGGTTTGTGGCTACTCATGCAGGATTTGGGGAAGGGATGGAAGCGGGGGGTGGATTGCAACCTGTTGGACAGCTCAGAGAGCAAAACCAAGAATGCATTTCCTAAGGCTCGCCTTTCAACAGGAAGCTGGGAAGGTGGCAGGAAAGGAGAACCAAAAGGCCCTGGCCCTTGAAAGTCAGATTTGAAAGTGGAAAAAAGGGAGAGCCTATGTTTGTGGTGTTCATGAAAGGAACCCCCAAAAACGGAAAGAAAGAAAAGTCACCTGAGTTGCCTTTACAGGTAGAAGGGCACACACTTTCCTCTGAGGCTGTTGACTTGCCTAGAAGCAAGGTGGGACAACGAGCGGGGGTATTTGACAGCCCCCTAATGATCAACCTAATTCTGATGGAATGCAAGGCTGGAGCCCTCATTCTGCTATGTATTTTCATAGAGCTTATGCCAACACTAATTGATTACTCTCATTAGTGGATTATTAATATAAAAGGAGCCTCCCTGGGCAATCACTGCATGTAAACTCAGTTATCACCAAGGTTTGGTGTATGAGTACCATAAGCCCTACTCCTTTGATTCTTCCACTGTTCACAAGAAGCCAAGAGTGTAACGTCTGAATGTCAGTCAATCGGGGGAGAGGAGTTAATACATTATGACACAGCCAGGTCACTGTTATGACCTGGCAGCCACTAACTATAGTAAATCAGATTCTTAGCACTGACATAGAAAGTGTCTCAATGCACTTAGAATATATGATTTTAGAAACAGACGACTTACACAATGACGTGCATGGTATGATCGACATTTTTGGAAAAGAAAAAAATGTATGTATGGAAGAAAGCTTAGTGAAGAGCGATTGCAGGTTATTTTCTTTGCTGTTCAAATATTTTTCCAAAAGGGATATATAATCAGGAAAGATAATAAAATTATGAAATCTAAAAAGAAAATGTTTTAGTTTCTAACCACCTTTAGGCAGAACTTCAACCCCGAAGAGGATTTTAATGCCTTTCTTTACAACCACCAAAGCACAACACTAAGGCAAGAGAAGAGAAAATCCAACAAAACACACCAGGAGCTGTGCTGTCTTGCTTTTGTTTAGGACTTTTTCTAGAACATGGAAAATGTGGGGAAGAGAGACACAGGGTAGAGGGGTGCATGCTTCGGCGCTAGGGCCCTTCCTGGCAGTCGTGTCAGGGAAGTGATGTAGGCAAGTCAGAGTTAAAGCATTTTGCATAAAATGCATGAAATAAGAAGGGGGTTTTCTGACAGAGGGGTGGCTGTGGGTATATGGGAACAGATGTGGGCAGGGACTGGGTGCCCAGTATGTTCAGAGTTGCAGAACAGCCATCCTAGGGTTTTCATGGGAAGATTATGTTCCAACATATTTTTGTTTAATGATCCCTGTTGATAGGCAAACTTAAGCCAGGTTCCCAAGTTCTGGGTGAATTCCTGCACTGCCTCCCCCTCTACAATTTCCCCCACTCACAGATCCTCTGATGCCAGTGGGGAGGGCCATGCCCAGGTTCAGGTCCTGCCCACTGATGACATGCACGTTCCCCTTGGGGAGTGAACAGGGGAGTGAGGGCGCAGTTGGGTTGGTTAACTTGGGCAGAGGCACCCTAGATGACCAGGTATGATGGAGTGCAGCCTGTTTGTTTTGGAAGACTAGTGCAGTGACAGTGGGGGAACATTAGAAGGCGGGAGGGTTATGATGGGTCTGCTAATGCTGGTTATCCAGGAAAGGCTCTTCACTGCCCTTAATGCTGCCTTTCCTCCTAGCTGCCGCCCCTCCATCATGTCATTACTTGGCAGCACCCCCTCTGGAGGATACGTGAAAGTCTACTCAATTTCCCTAATTCTCCATGACCCACATAAGGTTTAGTATGGGGGAAAGATGCTGACACCAAAAACATGAATGTTAAAAAGTTATCTGTGAGTTTTAGTTTTCTTGTGTTGGCTCTGTTAGATGGGAATAGATCTGAGCATGGCAGGGCTTCAATTTTTTGTAAGGACTCACATATTATGAAAGGAGGAGGAAGAAAGCTGGGAAAGTAGATACTTCATATGATATACACCTTACGTGACCTTCTGATTGATTTTTGATATCAGATTCTGTGAATGCTGCCAACCACAGAGGAGTTGGATAGAAAGATGCAATTTTTACTTTTAAATTATCATGTGGTAACTACTTTTTTTCCTTTTTGGTCTTAAGTATAGATTCATATAATCACTCCCACAATCAGGATACAGAACAGTTCCATCACCCCCAAAGTTCCTTTGTGTTATCTCTTTACAGACACAACCTACACTATTCATAACTCTTGGCAACCACTGATTTGTTTTCCCTCATAACAAAGTTGTTATTCAAAAACCTCATATAAATGGGGTTATAAAGATTGTAATCTTTTGAGACTGGCTTCTTTTATTTAATATAATATCACTGATAGTCATTCAAGTGGTTGTGTGTATTAATAACACTTTCCCCTTCACAGCAGAGTAGTATTCTAGTATATGGATGTAATGGGTTTATTTAACTATTTATCGGTTAAAGTGCATTTAGGTTGGTTTTAGCATTTGGTTATCACACAAAAAACTGCTATTTTTACTTTTTTCCCACACTTGTCCTCCAAAATAATCATACTTACTGCTTCATAATCTGCTAGTTCCAGCCTTGCTTTATTCTGCATTGTCCTCTTACAGAGATAGATGGCTGAGGAAAGAAGAGAAAATTATAACAAACACAAAACCAGAAGTGTGGTGGGATTGTGAACTCAGCCATGTGTCCGTCCGTCCATCCATCCTTTCCTCTATGCCTAGCACTCTGCTGTGAAGAATATGCTCCAATGTGGAAGCCACAACATCTGACCCTAGGAATCTTTCTTTGGTCAGGATAAGATGAAGACCTCATCTTCCCATCCATGCTTTCTTCCTCCTCACTCTGCTTGACCCCAAACATCTTCTGTGCAGGTTCATACATATGACCAAGTTACCCCTCCTTAAACGCCCTGAACTGACTTTTCAGTCACCTCAGAAGAATGGTCACGCTCTTTGGGATGGCATGTTTGGTTCTTTATGATCCTGTCTCTGGTTATCTCGTCAACCTCTTCCCTCCCTTCCTCAGGCTACCAAACTGCTTTTAGTTCTACTCTTCCTCTGTGTACATGTAGCAGCCTGGAAGGCCTTTCTCTCTTCTTTCTTCTTTCCCTTTATCTGGTAAACTCCTACTAACCTTTGAAGACTTGGCCCAGTGTTCTAGAAAGCACTAATGCATCCACAACCATGGAAACTAATTCCAGGGCACTGCAATCCTGGACTTATTAAACTGTCCCCTGCTCTAGGATGAAGGCTTTTCAGGGGCAGAGGCTGTGTGTGTCCTATCAGCCTGAATCCCTGCACTGAGCACCATTACCTGGTCTGCCAGGTGGAGACAATTTAAGTCTCTCTTCCCAAGCTAAAGATGGGTGCTAGGCCCTCAGTTTCCAGGGCATTCTTCCTCAGGCCTGGACTTCATCACTCCTTCACCCTACTTCAGTATCCCTCTTCTTCTCCAGTGCTGACCAGAATGTTCAGGGAAGACAAGGAAGACAACAGATGAATGATATGAATGAATAACAGAATGACCGGGAGGGAAGGTCAGAGAGGACCTGTGGCCAACCTGTCATTTGACAACTTAATTATGCCAGGAGATCTAGCCAACTCCATGCTGGATCAACCAAGCCCCACCATGTGGGCTGAAAATGTCCTGATGGCAGCCGGCATCCGGTGGAGGCTTGTGGCGACCAGCCCACTCTGGTGTTTCCACACTTCTGCTCTCACCAGTTGAGCTGTATGTGGACAAGAGCTGTGTTTGTTCTAAAATCTACTGACATCAGGCATACCTGATATTTTAATAATATTCATGAAATATTAGATAGGCCAATGAAATGAATGTGAAGAGAGAGCATGTTGTTGTTACTATGAAAATCCAGTTGAATGGTTTGGAACAACGTGGCAAAGGAGAGTTGGTTAAGATAATTGCTAATGAAAGTACGCAAGTGAGGTAACTGAAGAAATGGGACAAATGTAATAAAAATCTAGCAGAGGTCAATGCATAGCCTGCTTCAAAGGTGTTTTTAAATTCCTGATGCACTTTAAAGATACTAAAACTGAATGAACTATCTATCTGTCTATCTATCTATCTATCTATCTATCTATCTATCTATCTATCTATCTATCTATCTATCTATCTATCTATCTCAGTAACACTGTATATGCTTTAGGAGACCAGATTTACACCTCAGATGTATGTGATCACATCACCTCCATCACTGAAGCACCCATAAACTAATGGGTCCCCTCCCTGCTTTGTTCCCAGCCCTATCTACCCCCCTCCAGTAGCCTCAATTCTGCACCCATATCTCTAGTATTTGTTTTGGTTTAGTTTTGTTTCCCTATAGTCCACATATGAGTGAAATCATCTTCTATTTGTCTTTCTCCTTCTGATTTATTTAACTTAGCATAACACTTGATAGTTTATTTCAAATATGGTTTGTTTAAGAAAGAGACTCAAATTATTGAGACACATTCATAAAGCATCTTTGGTCCCACCTCAAAAGGCTGTTGAAGGAAAGTTTCTTTATATATCTTACATTATTACAAAGTGTTTAAGGTAGGGAAGTATCACTTTTTATGATTCTCCAATTACCAACTTTGCAATGGATGAGGCAGCTACAGCTGTCCATTGTGCTGGACAAAGGGGGTTCTGCTTAATTACAGGGTGCCTCCTTTGGTCTCCAGGACCACTGTCTAGGCACCTGAGCAGGCAGTTTGGCTCATCACCAGCCCCATCTGGCACAGGACACTGGAAAAGGCTGCCCCAGACACAATCTTATATAAAATTTAGGAAAGTCTAACCCAGTTCTGGACCAGGGCTTTGTTTAAGCAAAATCACCCTGAGACATTTTCAACCCATCTTGGTCAAAATGGGCTGGAAATCAAATGACATAATTACATACATGAATGCAAAGCTGGCACCTCTCTCTCTGACCAGCACTTATAGGGTAACAGACTTTTGGCTACTTCCCCTTGACTAATGTCACACCTTAGGATGTCTGTCCCTGCTTCTTGGGAGAAAGATATAACTGCTGAGGAGGGCTTTTCTTAGCACAAACCTTTTACATCTAACTAACAATGGCCGATCTAAGAGTGCATACCTAGGGAACTTGTGTCATGCTCAGATGTTGGTTTTTCTTGGATATTTGATTTCTCATTGAAAACACTTTGTTTCCTTGTCTTCATCCCTGGTATTCCCACCTCATGGCATCACTTGAATGACCCACTGCCACCTCAACAACTTGCATTTCACCATGACAAAACAGAAAACAAAGAAATTTTATAAAGTGAATGGGTCATCATGTACTACATGTTAAATGTTTAATTAAATGTCAAAACATATATTGACCTTATCCTATTTCAATACGCTTAAAAAACTGACTTCCTTCCAAACTTTTGCCTTTGCTAATGACATCATTTTTTACCTCCATCTCTTAACAAGGGAACATAAAAGCCACATGTTTCTCTATTTTTCTCATGCCTCTAATTGCTTTCTAGAATAACAGGACTTTAGAAAAGGAAGTAACCTTGGAAACCATCAAGACCCATCATTGACAGATGGCAAAGTGAAAGGTCAAGAGAAATGAAGTGATTTACCTACAGGCTAGTTAGCGGTAGAGGTGGAATTAGAATTGAGGTCTAGTTCAGAGCTTTTTCCACTATGACATTCACTTCCCCACTTATTCATTCATTTATTCATTCATTCAATGATTAAAAAATGTACTGAATGACTCTTATGTGCCAACAGCACTATTTTAGGTGCCAGGGAAATCACTGTGATAGCAGTTCCCTTACATGGAGATCACTGAATGTCAGTCTCTTTCTAGACACTTTCAAAATATTCACTTACTTAACCTTCATTGTGACCCTATGAGGTGGGTTCTGTTTGTTAATATCTTTACTATATAGATGAGGGAACTTTTTTCTAGGTCATTCCCCATTGTTGGAGGGCCCACCACTCCATAAAATTGTTGAATCCATTCTGAATGGACTACATTACCTGGAAAAATGTTGTTTTCCTCATTTACAAGAGCACTTGAACATTCCTACATGAAGTCTTTTAAAAAATAAATCTACCTTCCCAATCTATTCAACATCCTCAAATAGTCTTCATTAGCACAAATCCTTTGAATACCAAGATCACACTCCTCACCATCCTCTTCTTGCCCCCACTGTACTGTCTCCCCCAGCCTAGAATGGTGGGTGAGCAAACCAGTGACTTGCCTCTGTAACAGCTGTTGATGGGGGGTGGGTGATCAGTAAATGCTTGTTGAATGAATGAAAGTTCTTGGTTCTTCATCAACCTAAGTCATACCTGATCATACCTACTCTCAGCTCCAAGTTCACTCCTTTCTGGCAAGGGAGCCACTGCAGAACCAATAATATCAAATATTATCTTAGTAGTAGTAATACTAATCACTACCCCAGTTCTGAATGACCCCTTACTATCTGCTACGCACCAACTTCAGATGCATTTCATTTCATTCTAACTTCAGGAGAGGAGTACTGCTATTATTATTATTATGCTTTCAATAGGAGATTTCCAAGACACAGAGAGGTTAAGTAACTGTCCAAGGTCACACAGCTTGTGGAGCTAGTTGATCATGGGGCCACTGTGTTGAGTTCTCTCTTTGTGAATACTTACTGATTTGGTGGTTAAAATAGTTCTTTTGCATCCTACACTTGAACTTCTCCATCTAATTTACCAAAATTGAGAAAGGAATTCAGAAGAATTTTGTTTTAATGAGCGCCTGATAGAAATTGTTATTTTATCTCTGTTCAGGCTACAAACTAAAATGATGAGAAGGAAAAATCTTGCAAAGAAAGGGAAGTAATACCCAGTTATATGAGTGTAAGATGACCTAAACTTTGTGCATTTATATTCAGATAAATATTTTAATCTTACTTGGGCCCACTTTATGGGCCCAAGTAGGATATCTGGGTATCTGGTACTACCACAAACACCACCCTTTACATTGCCTGGGAAGATACTGGTTTTCACATTTAAAAGGGCACCTGCCTGCTGCCTGGAACTGAGTTATGATTATTCAAATTCTGAGCTGGGTTTTCCTGAGTGGTGTATCAGCCCCAGGAGCACTTGTTTTATGAACAGCCAAATGTGGCTCCTATTCTGAGCCAGAAACTTTTCTGTGTCCACTTATCACATCACTGAGGGCACAGTACAGTTCCAGAGGGAGGAACCGTGGTGTCTGCAGATAGCAGATGAGACAACAGAGGAGCTGCCCTTGCCTTTGGAAACACAACAACGGTAGCCTTATTAGGCTTGTCCACTTCCATCCTCAAGACCACTCCAATTGCTGCCTCTCCCTCACTCAAATGCGTGATCCAGAGGGCGCAACTTATCTCACAGATCTCCCGGACAGGCTCCCCTGAATGTCCACCAGGTGCAGGCCTGTCTTCCTCTCACTGCAGTGGCCCCTGTAGGATCACAAATGATCCTACAAAGAACCTGGGACAAAGCCGTGGATCTCACTGGGTGTCCCAGTGTCAAAAAGAGCACTGTGGACTGCACAGCAGCTGAGTCAGTGAGCAGGATGCTGTGCAAAGGTTTGAATCATTGTCTTATAATATTGCCATGGTTCCACAGAATGAGCATATCAGGCAACCTTGATAGAAGTTTTTTGCCCTTCCGACAGCTCTATCTTTCAGTGTGGGCTGCCTTTGTTCATTAGGTAAGATAAGAAGTTTATTAGCTGTCAACAGTATGAGAAAACCTAAGCAGGATAAAGGCCCTCTTCCCTATGCTCTGTGGTCACTAGACACCAAGCACTTGTCTTATGCACTCCTAGGAGTAACATAAAGTGTGGGTTGTGGTTTCACTGCTCACCATAGTCAGTATTTTCAGGTTCCCAGCAGTTTGAAGGCCAAAAGTATGGGGCCTGCAAAAAAGCACAGGTGTCAGGACTCATGTGGGCCAGCAATTGCCCTCCCTCATACCCAGTGAGGACCCCTCCCTATGCCAAGCTCTGTTTCATTTCCTTTTCGCTGACACCATATCCCAATTATCTCCAGTTCTGTAGCTGAGCCCAATCAACATTTTAATCTAGGAGCTAGGTAGTAAAATCCATGTAAGCAAAATAAACACAAGAATAAAAAGTTTACAGAAAAAAAATTTCTTATCCCATGACAGTGGGAGTCTAACTATAGATGTTAGGCTGGTACAGTTTATATAAGTGCTAACTTCTTTTTATCCCTTTGTTTGTTATGGACTGAGTTGTGTCCCCTCCCCTCCAATTCATATATTGAAGCCCTAACTCTCCAGAGCATTTTGTTAGGAGTTAGGAAGTAAGAAGGTTAAATGAGGTCATAAGGATGGGGCCTTAATCTAAAAGGATTAGTGTCCTTGTGAGAGGAAATGTCAGAGCTTGCACTGTGTCTCTGGTGCTCCCTTCTTCCCTTCCTCTCTCTTCTCTACTTGACCATAGAGGTCACAAGCAAGAGGAGGCCATGTGCAAATGAGGACGAGAACTCTCCCCACAAACTGAACTCTGCTGGAAGCTTGACCTTGGACTTCCAGCCTTTAGAATCATGAAGAATAAACTTTTGTTGTTTGAGCCCTCAGAAGATTAAGAGCCTCTTTGACCCCATCCGAAGAACACACACAAACCTTTTGGTTTTGACCTTGACATGCCCTTTAGTATCTGCCCCTGTGCCCTCTAGGATAGGATCTGAGAAAAGGAGTGGAAAGTGGGTGGGAATTCCAGTTTCGTGGTTAGTGAATAAACTTCACACCTGGAAGGCAGCATGATTTAGTAGAAAGATCAAGGACTTCATCAGCAGGACCACCTATGTTCAAATCAAAGCTGCCTCCTAGATTGACCAAGGGCCCTATTAATTCTCCAGCACCTCACTTTTCTCTTTGGTAAAATGGGTGATATTTATTCCCCCAAAGTTTGACCTTTAGAATAAATGAGGAAATAGGTATAAAGTGTCAAAAAAAAAAGTAGGTTCCCTTGGAGAGCCATGTGCTGTTATTTGGTGGAACCAGAAATGGCCCAGACCAAAGTCTGCGTGGTTTTCCCAGCATTAGTGAGAGGTAAGATTGCTTCCTTAAAAGTCCTTAACTTTTTTTATGTAGCTCTAAACTGAGATCAGCTGATGATGAAAATAAAATGTTCTTTAGGAGGACGAGTCTAGCAGGCCTACCTGGAAACGATAAAAGGTGCCATCATCCTTCATGCTGAGAACATGGTCCGAGATTGGGAAGATGTAGCCCTGGGCAGCTATCAGGCTTCCCACATGTATTGCTTCAACTGCAGGGACAGGGAAGAAGGGAGACATGATTAGGAAGCTGTCAGAACACAGATCTACTTAGCTGAAATGTAAGTGGGGAGAGTATAAAGGCAACCAGAAGTCAACTGCCATCACCCTCAGTCAACTCCCATCACCCCTAGTCATCTGCCATCACCCCCAGTCAACTGCAGTTAGGATGTGAATTCACTGGGCTGGAGGGAGACGCCAGTGGTTGAGAGAGGCAGTCATGTGTTTGGGCTTCTCTGGATTCTAGCTCTGAGAGTCTGACATTGTTTAAACCCTTTGTCAAGTCTTTCAGAAGAAAGTCTAGCTTCATGGTCAAGAGACTAGTTTGGCATAGATAAACCTGTACTTAATTGAGATATTTCACAGTTACCAGTGTCTGTATAGAGTAAGTATTTGATAAGTACAGGCAGCCTTGATTCGTATTTTTTTCCATCATTTTTATCATCCCCAGTCATGAGCACGGAGCCTCACATTGCTTTTCTGGTAAGACAGTTCCACCACCGATGTGAACGGTGTTCCACTTCTTTTTTGGACATGAGGTAAGATCTCATTTTTTTGGCCATGGTATAAAAAAATAGGTGTAATGGAAATGGAAATATTGATATTTTTGTCACAATCAACATATTGCTTTGTAATGTTAAAACCAGTCATAAATAGATTCACATAAATAGTTGAACATTTATATTTATTTTGAGCAGAGCTAAGGAAAAAAATATAAAAGTATTCTACTGGTAAAAACTGAATTTTGGGCATGGAAGCTGTTGATATGAGAGGAGTCTCAGGTTGGGGAGGCTCTAGGAGTTAATACTTTTGTTGATTTTATATTTTGAAATCATGATTAAAATTCAAATTCAAATAACTGAAATTTTAAAGTGACTTGCTTTGGTTTTACTTGCAAATGTTTCCAGAGGTTGCAAATCATCCAAGCATTTGTTCATTAAGAATCACCCATCCTCCCTCAGAAGGAGCATGGACACTGGGAAGTGGTAACTGGAATAATGGAGAAACAGTTCATTCCTGTCCTTATGACCAGTTTGCTCTTCAGAGTCTGTTCAAGAACCACAGATCCAGTAAAAAGGGAAGGTTTCTCACCCTCAGCTGCTCCTTCTCCAGGAAAGGAAGAACAAAGTCCAGTGCAGCGGCGACTTGGACACCACACATCCCGGAGCTAGAACTTTTGATTCATCCTAAGAGCTTTTGACTAGAAATGGGGCAGATGTTGGCCATGCCTGGCTTCCCAGGGTCTTGGTTTGCCATATTTCTGCCCTTCTGGTCCAAGCTGGTGAATTGTTCTTAACTCCTCCCGCTCAACGACTTCTCAGAAGCCCAAATAGATCTCAACATCTCAAGGTCCTTTCAAGGGCATCAAAGAATAACAAAGCTTCAAAGATACTACCCTCATCATTCAGAACCTTCACAGAGGCTTCTCCTATCAGGGCCAGAGGATTCCTGGACCTATGTACTTCTCCCTAGCTGGTTCAGGGTCCTCAATATACAACTGCTACTCCTACTACCACCTCCTCCACCACCAATGATGAAAGTAAAATATATATCAGAAACACAATGTTTATTTTAGAAGAGCAAAGAAACCAGTGCACTTGGAAGAGAAAGCCATGAAGAAGATCGTTCCAGAGTTTAGCTTCAAAAGAAATGTTGACCTTAAATGCTTGTAACTAAACTCATAGAGACTTACACAGTCCAGAGTTTACTACTGGACAATCAGAAGTTCAGGATGCATACGAGAAACACCGAGAGCAGTGGATATGGATTTTTTCCTTATGAGGATAAGCATTCATAGCTTCCCCCTTGGATTAAGAACTTGACCAGAATTAAGAATTGTCACTAGCTATGAGAGTAGCTATTAATCAAGAAGTGAAAGGGCTAGTGTTTTTTCCACAGGGCTAGTGCCTGATTTCCTGGCACTCCTATCTCTGGCAGCTATATTTAATTGAACTCCATGTAAATTGTTCTGTTTCATAGTCTACAGTCTATTAGGAGCATCAGATTAAAATACATACAGGAATGCCTGAGTTGACATATCGACCCTAGCAGGAATCACAGCTGAAGGTCAGACAGCCAGAATGGGTATCAGAAAGTATCTTCAAAAAGCATAGCATTTGGAGGTCATTTAATCTGGGGCAAGTAGATCCAAGAACATCAGATTACGTTAGTGGATATTTATAAATATGACCTTTAAGCATCAAGAATACTTAAGACAGGGGGTGGATAATAATTTCAGAGAAGTATTAACTAACAACACAGACATAATGAGTTTTACTTATCTAGAATTTTCATTTTTTTCTGGAAACCCCTCCCCCCCCCTTTCCAATTATGCTATGAAAACAATTTTTTTACTACTAGTTTCTGGTGGGAGGACAGATTTGGAAACTGCTTTATTAGCCAGGGTTTTGTTGTTGTTTTTCTGGTAAGGTTTCCCTAATTGAAATGAACAATTAAAGTTGGAAAAAAAATCATTCCTGTACTTCTTGCAGAAGCAGAAAACAGAAGGAGTCTTAGCAAATAATTAAACATCTTAATTGTGGATCAGCAATCTAATTTTAAGAGCTGGCTCTGGAAGACTGTTCTGTGGCAGCACTACAACTTATCTTTAATTGCTGTGGCGAAGGAAAATTCATCTCATTTCACATGTTATTGTATTGAGCTCCCTGGCATTCTAAATAGTTGTTCATTTCCTCAAAGGATGATTTAAGTTTAAAGATAGGTATTCAGTGGAGAAAATAAATTAATTTTATTTGTAAATGGAGTTATCCCACATCTTGGAATTCATATTTATAAGCCAGTTCCCAGGTGGGTAGAAGAAACTATTTTGGGGCTTGGGTATGGGGTAAAGTCAAGGTCAAGGGTAAGGTACCTGGGTCCTCAATGGAAAGATTCTTCATGAGCCACTGCACAATGTCAGTACCTGCAACGATAGAGCAATATCCATTGAAGACTCAGGGAAGTTTAACCCTGTGGCAGAAGAAACATGTTTACCCAAGAGACTCCCCATTAATAAATGCACATACAGAGAGGTGATAATATCGACGATTTTCCATTCTAAACAACCCTTTCCACCCATTGGTATACTTTCATCATCACAATCTCATACTTCCCCCCCAAATCCACTTCTGGTGACTCAGGATGACCTGCTCTCTGTACTTCCAGGGAGTGCCTGCAAAGGAGTTGCTGTGAGTACAGATTTGATGAGTTTCTCAGACAGGACAGGTGAAGTTTTATCACACTGGCCCCCAGGCCACTTCCTGAGAGAGCAGCCTTTTCAGCTCCTCACTCTTACTGACAAGGGCTGAGCAACACGGAAAGCTGACGGGTTCTGAAAAATAGCTCTAATTTCTTCTGACAAGGGCCCGCCCTGAAAGAAAGTGCCCCTGTGCCATGGGAGAAACTTCGATGTGTTTCTCAAGACCACTTTCCTCTATTTCCTGGGTCACAGCAAGATGACATCTCCAGATTCTTCTGCAGTTGGGTGTAGACTGACAATGACAGTTGAGTTCTGACAGTGGAATGTGGGTAGAAATGACATTAATTCCCGAACCAGAATCATAACAACTCCCATGTGATAACCCCTCCCCAAACATCCTTTCATTTTCCATTTGCTGGCTGAATGGTGAGGGTGCCAGGGGAGGGCAGAGTCACAATATGGAAGGAGACTAGGCAATGACCATGAAGATGGATGGCCATTTTGGGCTCTGACCTGACTGTAAGTTTGCCATGGTGATGCCCAGAAGTTTGGGGTCTATTTGTTTTGGTAGCATCACCTTTTTTGTTTTATTTTATTAAATTTTTAAAAAAGATTTATTTATGCATACAAGAACTGGGGTATAGGTCAGAGGTGTGGGTGGTGAGAGGATTCACCAGAGACAGAGTCGGGGACAGAACAGGCAGAATGACTGAAATACACTGCTGAGGGGAGCAGCAGGTGAGACAGGAGAGGTCTGCTGCGCCATGTGGGTTGCAGCCTGGCAGGGATCAAATTCGTGCTTTAGTAGCTGCAGATAGCTTCATAGGCTGCATCTTAACCCCTTGCATGGAGGCGGGCAAGGGAGGTCCCCAGTATTATCTTTTTTAAAAGAAATATTATTCTTTCTACTTGAGGTAATAGTGGTTTACAGCACTGAATGAATTTCAGGTGGACCCTCACACCTCAGCAGCTATATATGCCATATTATACCTACCACCAAAAGTTTAGTTTCCATCCAACAACAAATCATATTCGTTTTCCTGTCTCCCCAAGCCCCCATATAATTCTGTTGTTAGAATCTAAGGGTTTGTGGGTTTGTTTTTATTTTTCATTTATTCATTTGCTTTGTTTCTTTACATACACATGAGTGAAATCATATGGTAATTGTGTATTTGTTTTTCTCCTTTGGACTTATTCTGTTTAGCATAATCCCCTCAAGGTCCATCCATGTTGTCACAAGTGGCAAGATTCCATCTTCTTTTAAATAATTGAATAGTATCCTATAGAGTATATATACCATATTTTCTTTGTCCACTTATTTGTTGATGGATAATTAGCATTATCTTAACTAATTTGAAATCCCAAAGGGTAGAAGGGACTTTTAAAGCTTACTTACCCCAACCTTACCAATGCACACAACCCCTGGGACAAGAAGTGCCTGATCTCCATTTAGAAAAACCTCAGCATTTGGTATTTTTTTCTTTCTGGTTTATTTTACTGAGCATGATCCCTTCCAGCTCCATCCATGTTGCTACAAATTGCATGAATTTATCTTTTTTTGATAGCTGAGTAATATTCCATTGTGTATATATACCACATCTTCTTGATCCTGTCATCTATTTGGGGGCATTTGTGTTGCTTCCATAGCTTACCTATTGTAAATAGTGCTGCTATAAACATAGGGGTGCAGGTGCCCTTTTGAATTAATGTTTTTGTGGAATTCACAAATCCCCGATTCTAGCCTGTTCCAGCTAAATTGTCTTTGGTCTCTCTGACCAGAAATTTGCCCCTCTCTGACTTCCACTCTTAGGCCTTAGCCTTTCCTTCTGATTACAGAAAAATGAACCCAGACAGTCTTGCTCTGTGAGTTAATTCTTCAAATATTTGGGCAGTCCATCCAATACACTGCCAACTTTCTCCTGAGTTTTCCTCCCTCCTGGTGAAACACAACTGAATTTCTCAGCAGTTTCCTTGTGTGACACAACCTTGAGTCTCTCCATCTTGGTCACATTTCTCTGAATATGTTCTCACTTGTATGACTCCCTTTGGAAATGTTGGGCACCTAGAACCTATGTTCTTTGGGCAGCACATTTTACAAGGAGTGGAAGAGCCCAAATTTCTGGAAGGTTCGGAACTTCTCACCTACCCACTACTCAAAGATCTCACTTTAAATGCCTCTGTCATATGACCCAGCAATCCTACCTCAAGTTATCTGCCCCCCAAAATACAAAAACACTAATTCAAAAGGAAACCTGCTCTCCCATGTTTATAGCAGCACTATGCACAATAGCCAAGCTATAGAAACAACCTAAATGTCCCAGAACAGATGAGTGGGTCAAGAAGATGTGGATGTTTTTCTGAGTGATCAAAAAAACAAAATAAACTCGTGTCATTTGCAGCAAAATGGATGGAGCTGGAAGGGATTATGCTAAGTGAAATAAGCCAGGGTGAGAAACATAAATACCAAGAGGTGTCACTTATACAAGGAATACAGAGAAAACAAAGGGTCAGACAAAGTCAAACTTTAAAACCAACCCTTGAAAGCTGAGCATAGAACCACAGCTTTCAGAGGGGGAAGGGGAAGAATAAGAATGTGGGGCAGGAGTGGGTATGGAGAGCACAGTGGACTTCGGTGGAAGCATGTGGGTGTTTTGGTGGTGGGAGAGCTGCAGTGACTACACCGAGGCGGGAATCCTATACTGTCAAAATTCTGGAACAATGTAACTTCAATAACAATAGATTAAAAAAACAAATCTCACTTCAAACCCCCACAGACCTTCAAAGGTGAGTTTGCCATCGCAGCATGGACTGTTCAACGGAAAAGAACCTGAAAGAGGCAACATTTCTACGTGTGAGTCATGGGTCTGAGCTTACAGCTCTCCTGGGATAGATTCCCAGCTTGCAGACTGGACGGCCAGCAGAGGGGCTTAATGAATATGGCCCTTTTTCCGGGAAGAAAGTTTCCCAGAAATCTGACTAGTGGCCAGAAATGAGACCAGCTCAGGCCTCTGCCGGTCATTTGGCTCCTCTCTGGCGCCTGGAAGTGAATGCAGCCGCAAGGTAGGCTGCCAGGGCCTGTCCCAGTCGGCCCTTTCTGCCCCCTGGCCCCCCTCCCCAGGACTAGCCTCTGCTGACTATGCCCTGCAAACTCCACTCATTGCAGCCTCAAAGGCATGGCTGCTAAGCTTTCCCTGCTCCTGCTCCCGGATGGCGTCAATGAGCTAAACTTTGGATCACAAACACTCCTATTCACTCCCCTGCTTTGAGAGGGAGCAGGAGTTAGTCTGTGTGTGTTTGTGCGTGTGTGTCGATTTCCTCCAAATTATACAAGTTCAACATTTGTCCTAGGAAATAAGGAACAAAGCAGAAATCAAATAAGAACTATAATCCCAAGTTGGGGGTGGGGGAGAGACTCTAACCTGCTTTTTCCTCAAAAGAAAAATAGTTCTTTTTTGTGGGTTGCCTAGAAACTGAGAGGCTTCCAGCATCAGCAACAGCTCTCCCCCGGGCAGGCGGATTATCTTTCTGCTGAGCTTGCTGAACCATTATTTATCACCTGCCAAGATTGATTACTCACCCTGGGACAATGACAGCCCTTCCTTTCCCCTGTTAATTACTGTCATCATTAATATCCATGTCACTAATTAGTATTCATTCACATTGAAACTCCTTCCTTGCTATCATATCCGCTCCCCCCCTGCAGCCCACCCCAGCCTTCGACACCATTGTTTGCTTTTCTACCCCCTTTTGGCTTTATACACTCAGAGTCCAGCCTAATTGTTCTCCCTCAGTCCACCAGGCCCCAGTTTGCATTCACAGCTAAAGGATCACATTCTAAGCACTTGTGTGTGTGTGTGTGTGTGTGTGTAAATAAGAGAAAGCCACAAAAGCCCCTCGCCTTCCCTCCCAGCACTGTGGAAACTCATCTGGGTTGCAGTTGCTGGTCCCCGGTGCAGCCTCCATGACGGTCACTGCTCAGAAGGCGGCTGGCGTGACTGTCCTCAGGCCCTGGTGAGGGCTGACCCGCCACCCTTGGCTGCCCCAGGCCACTGCCCTCCATCTGGCCCATCCCTCACGTGCCATGGGCTCTGCTTCAGCAAACACCACCATGCCTAGGGGCTGGCGGTCATCCCTGCTCTTGGGCAGGGGGTACTGAGCCAGGTGAGTGGTAGGAGGGAAAGCACAGCATGTTCAGCCCAGGAAGAAGTAGGGCAGGGAAGTCTGTCATAATATTATGTCCTTTAAAAGACTGATAATTATTACACTATAGCATCAGGCAAGATAATAGATACAACCATGCGGAGAAAGCATTTTAAATCTTTTCTTTCTTCTCTTTTAATCCCTCTTTCTGCCCTCCCACTAACTTCCAAACATTCTTTCCTTCCTATTCTAGAAAGAATTTGAAGTAGAATATTTTCTTGTTCTATCTAAAATGAACTGGTATCTTTTGTGACCACTATTGGATTCTAGTTGGTTAAGCTGCCCTGCCAAGGACTTTAAGGCAGTATGAAAACAGTAGGAAGGAGTGCAGATAGGTATCTTTTATTTTTTTATTTTATTTTATTTTTTTTTTTTGAGGCCAACTTATCAATGTATATTTTAACTGTTAACTTTAGGGCCTCCCTGGTGGCCTAGGGGTTAAGTCTCAGTGCTATCACCACTATGACATGAGTATGATCCCCAGCCAGGGACCTAATCCACATGGTACACAGAACTCTCCTTATTCATCCGCTGCTCCCCTCAGCAGTGTATTTCAGTAAATCCGCCTGTTCTGCCCCCCACTCTGTCTCTAGTGAATCCTCTAACCTCCTATACCTCTGGTCTACACTCCAGTTCTTCTATGCCAAAAAAAAAAAAAAAATTAAACTGCTAACTTTGGGATATCTTGGGGAGCAGGATGGTGTCCATTATGGGAAATTTTTATTCTTTACCTTTCTTATAATTTGAAGCTCACTGATTCTTTAGATCACTACATAAAAATTAATATATTTCTTTTGCACTGAGATAAATACTTTTTTATTTTAAAGAGCAGAGAGGGAACAATTGGCCTTTGAGACTCAAGTGGAGAGAGTATGGGGAATAGGATTGCAGTCGCAAAGCATGGAGGTAGAGGAGAATTGAGTGGCCTCCTTCTGCCCCCAGGCATTGGCCTTTTCTGTTCCCCAGGGAGAGAGCAGGGAGGAATGAACACAGCATCACACAGTTGTCTTTTCCCTGAGGAGTGGAAATGATCGATCATGGGCCTCAAACTGCTTGCTCCCTCTGGTTACCTGCCTGGCCCCAGAGCCTCAGGTGGCCTTTGGGGGTGCCAATGACTGCTCACACATCCTCCTGGACCAGGGCTGGGAACAGTGTCTTCCCTTGTGCTTACTTACTTAGGTAGAGTGAAACTCAGTGACCTCTTCCTGGTGACGTTCCAGCTGACATGACCTCTGGATCAATGAAAACTGGATTTGTGTAAGTTAGTAAGGATTGCTAATATTTGGGGACTTCCATTCCTGGTTTA
Source organism: Talpa europaea (assembly GCF_964194135.1). Classification (NCBI taxonomy): domain Eukaryota; kingdom Metazoa; phylum Chordata; class Mammalia; order Eulipotyphla; family Talpidae; genus Talpa; species Talpa europaea. Next base: position 98,507,019 of record NC_140075.1, on the reverse strand, counting down.
GGGGGAACCCTTACTGAAGGGTTTTATTTTGGATTTTGCCTTCAGGTGTTTTAAGCATCCCCAAAGATTTATCATCTAACATGAGTACCTGGAACTCCCTCTCAAGTAAGTCAGAACTTGAGCAGACCCTATGATGAACACCCCCCCCCCACTGTACCATTCTGAGTCCCAATGAGATAATGCAAACTTAGACTGGTTCCAGTGAACTACAAATTTCAAATGGCCTGAAACATGGTAGTTTACATATCATAGTACTGATAACTGAAATGATTGATAACTTAATTACCAATCCTTGTTGCTGGAGAAAGACATTTCCTTTTGAGTAAACTGGTTTGGGAATCCCACCGGAGATACGATGGTTCCACCACGAGTGTGCTCCCAGCATTCCTAGGTCAAGGTTATAACTTGGTTTCCCACTGGATTCTCACGTACCTGCCTCTATCTCTGTTGCCCCGGTGGGTAGAGTGGGTGGCTGCCTGCCACCTTGTCACAGCGTGGGTGCCACAGACAGGCCAATGCCCATGAGAGGGGAGCAACATTGCCAGGTGCCCATTGTGAACCAGGGCAGAGCTGGGTACTTCACCCTGTTATCACACATCATCTTAACACTTACTGTGTAAAATATGATAACCATTACGCTTATTTTAAAGACCAGGTGAAGACCACATGTAACAAAGTCAAGGCTGGATTCCAGGCAATCTCAAGCCAAATGTTATTTCTACTACAGCAGTCTGTCTCCCTTATCGTGGGACAAGTTTCCAGATCATCTACAGAAGAACAATTGGAAAAGTGATATTCTGAACTCAATTATATTGCCTAAAGCTGACATTCATTTAGTGTTAATAATAATTACTACTATCATTAGCTATTTGAGCTAACAATGTATTGACCACTTCTAGTGTCCTGGCTTTGGAAAGATCCTATTGACTATAATCATCCTATGATGTAAATAGATTATGATTAGCTCCATTTTGCAGACAAATTGAGGGACACTCTAAGCAGAGCATTTTAGTGGCCTTTTTGAGTAATATTGTTTGGTTAATGGGTTTCAATTTTTCCCAAGGACAAATTTCCATGGCAAATAAAACAGTTACATACTTGCTTACCAAGTACATGAAGCAATAAAGCAGTGTTTGTAATGTTGGACTTCAGTTCAGCTCCTGCGATGTGACTTGCACATTGTGTGACCTGGGCAAGCCCCTCAACCTCCCCCGCCCCTCATGGGCCATTTCCTCATGGGCCAATGGGGAGGGGGGAAATACCGCCTGTTTACATGATAAAGTAAGATCATCCAGACAACACCTTGTCCACAAAGGCTGGTACATGGTTTTGCGCCTGTTAATTATCAGGTCACCTAGATACTCTGTGCCTTCATTTCCTCACATGAAAATAAGGACAATATTAATAAGACCTGTTGCATAGGTCCTGTGGGCTTACAAACATGTTATGTGTGCAATGCTGGAACAGAGCCCGGTGGCGTCCATGTTTTAGGGACCTCATATTGGATTCAAGTGTCTAAGTTGACTGCCTTGTTGGGAAAAACAGGAGTAATGGAGAATTTTTGTGTTATTTGCCTGCTTTTTCAGTTTTAGGCCTTAGAGTATCTCAAAATGTTTCCTTATGCTTTTAGGTAGGAGTCTGCAGAGTGTAGCTTGCTGAGTGGAAGAAGCAGCAAGGGGGGCAGTTGCCTCCTTGAGATAGTGGACCCTGCCTGGCAGCCTTTCTGACCTGCTACTGGCAACTGTTTCCAAGTTATTGCTGTTTTTCCCAGCCACGCAGATGACTCGATTAGACACCTGTCTCTAATATGAGATTTTCCGCCCTGCTCTTCCAGATGTACATTTCCCAGAGAGCAAAGGCAGCAGGCAAAACAGGATCCCTCACCCCACTGTCACTCAGGCAAATGTAATGGACTGAGTATGGTTCTGTTTCTATGTGGTTCCAACCATGCCTATATTCTATTCTCCCTCCCTTTTTTCTACTGCATACTACCTTTCCCTTCTTAGAATACACCCCAGGGTCTTTGCACGTGCTATTCCCTGGGCCAATAATGCCCTCCCCTTTCTCCACTCCACTTTTGCCTCTGGCTGACTCTTGGAAAGACTCCAGATCAAAGTCCTTTGACTTTCACTGATAGAGGATGGGACTCCTTTTCTCTGGAGTGATATTGGTTTGGAATTAGACATTCATGACGTGATTATTTCACCAGTTACCGTCTCCCCCTATGTATTAGTTTCTGGGTCTTACCATAAAAAAGTGCCACAAACTGAGCAGTTTAAACAACAGAAATGTATTGTCTCACAGTTCCGAAGGCCTGAGATGAAGGTGTTGCTGAGATTGGTTCACCTGAGGCCATAAGGGAGCATCTGTGCCATGCCTTTTAGCCTCTGGTGGTTTGCTGGCAGCCTGGAGTTCCTTGGCTAGGAGAAGCACCATCCCCTCTGCTGTCTTCATTTTCACATGGCCTCTCCCTGCATGTGTGGGTCAGGGTTCAAATTTCCCTTTTAATAAGAACACTGGCACATTAGATGTGGGTCCACCCCAACTACCTCATTGTAACTTATTAGATCTGCAACAATCTTCTTTCCAAATAAGGTTACACATTCATGGTACTGGAGGTCACGATCTCAACATGATTTTTTGGAAAGACATAATTCAACCCATAACACCTCCGAAATGACAGCTGAGAGAGAGCAGGACTCTGCTAGGTGGTCTAGCTCCAGCACCAAGCAAAGACCTGGCACAGAATTAGCATGCAGCGGGTATCGATTGACCAACGGTCATTTAAATACACATCATAGCATACACACACACACACCCAAAGGCACATATTCATTACATGGCAAGAGATTCTCTGCTCTTGTGACCATGGGCAGGCATTTTGAAACCACTGCTTCTGATGAAAGAGTCAGGACTTTCCATCCATGGCCATCAATTTCTTTCAAAAATCACACCTTTCCTTAAAAAAACAAATCTCAACAAGTGAATGTTTCGAAAATGTATGGCAGTCAATCAAAGCTCCCTGCTTCTCCTTGTTCTACTCTGGCCATTGTTTGAGGAGGGCAGGAGGAGGGAAGGTGGCCTATTACTCTCTTCTTTGGTCCAGAAGAGTGTCCTTGTCCTCCTGCCACCTCCCAGCCTGTCACTGCTCCTCACTCGCTTGGCATCTGGACTGCAGAGTTGAAGCTGGCTTTGCCTGGCTCTGATCCAGTGGGTGATTGTTCTCGCTGTCACAGGGAAGCTTCTGCATCCATCTGACTTGGTTTTGAACAGGTTGGAGGAGTTAATCCTGATGTAGCAGATATGACTTGGACCCCAGTGAAACAGGAGAATCGCCTCTGTACCCTGTCTTAAACCAGGGCCTACCAGGGCCATCTGCCTGAGGTCTTCTTCCAGACAAAATCAGGGTGGCAACTTCCATGGGCACGGGGTAACTGTGCCCCTCAGTGACTCATGGCCAGCATAATAGGAAAGACAATCAGCTTTCTGGAAACCCCAGTGGGCCTTCACCCCAGCAGCCCTAGCCTCCCCTGCTCAGACGCTGCACTTTCCCATTCTCTGAAATTTAAAGCTTCCCTGTGCATTATGAAAAATAATAGGGGGCAGGAGACCAGATGAGGTTATTACCAACTCATAAATCAGCCGGGAGGCTCTGAGGGCTGTGGCGAGGTGTCTGAGATGGGTTCTCTGGTTTGTTATCTCACCCGAGCCCCCAAGATTGATTCACAACCTCATAACCCTCATGCGTTCGAATCCCAAGTCTTATATCTAATTGTCAGCTGCAGAGTACATGATTTGCAAGAGGATGCAGGCCGTGGCAGACGTAGGGGTGGAGGAGAGATTAGTTTTGTCAATCAAAAGCATCCAGGATGAGGTGGTGTGCGCTTGGGATTTAGCTCAACAATCAGCTTATTAAAGGGATGGCTGAATATGGCTGCTGTGATTGGGTCTCAATGCAGGGAAACGGCTGTTGGTGGTCGCTGTGGGGATAGCCTCTGTTCCCCGAGGCTGGCTGTGCTGAGGACCGCCTTCCACACCATCCAAGGGCAGAAATGAAAACCAGTGAGCAGAGCTGTGGCTTTGGGGGAGAAGTGAGCTCATGCCAGGTGTCTAAAACACCCACCAGGGACCAGTATAGGTGTTTTAAGCGTTTGCAGGGCTGGTGGGGGGCCAGTCCTGGAAGGCATCGGGGGCTCTGTTGCCTTGCCGTGTGGTCCAACAGTCACCTTATTTGAGCAAATTTGAATTTGAGACGTGGTTCATGAACATCTGGTGTTTAAACTAATCTTCAAACTAAACTAAACATCTGGTGTTTAAACTAGAGGGGAGCAGGGAAGTCCAGAGGTAGCCAGATGCCCAGGTTTGCAGGTGGCAGTCACACTGGAACCTGATCTGGCTAACCACACCACTGGGGCAGGGGTCTGACACACGCCCAGCAGGCCTGAATGCTGACTGGCTGCCAAGTGCACTGGCTGTACCACCACGCAGGGCCAGGCAAAGTGTGCACAGCAGGGAGCACAGGTTTTAAGGCCTTGGGGACCCACAAGCTCCTGAGCAAAGATTTTATTGGACTTGCACTGATTCCAGCTGCAGTTCCCCAGAGTCTGTCTTCAGGCTTTGTCAGAAAACAGATCCTGCCTGATGGCATGAACTTAGTTTTTGTAGCTAGGTGGACTGGGCTCAAATCCTGGCTGCACTCCTGGCCAGGGCATCACCTTGGACAAGTTACTCAACTTACTCTGTGTCCCAGTTTACCACCTTCCAAGTGGCTGGTCACAGACCGCGTCGTGATTCTGCTGAGTATTAAAATGAGAAAATGGAGGCAGATACTGAGCATAGGCCCTCACGTCCACCAGGCCAGGCCACTGTCCATGGCTACCCTCCCTCCCTTCAAGCCATACACAACTCCTCTTTCTGCCTGCACTGGATCTTATTTGAAGCTGATCTTCTGGGCAGAGATCCCTAGCCTGGAACCAAGCCCCTTTCCTGCCTCCTCCCCAATCTATGCTCCAGTCTATGGATCCTGTTACTTCAGAGTTTGTTCTAGCCTGGCTCTTTCAAGCGGTTTCATTCATATGTATGAGCCTATTCTATCAAAATAGGTCTTGGTTCTTCTCCATAAGCAGAGGGTCTATCTCAGGTCAATTTCCAATATTTGTGGCAAAACATCAGAAGAACCCCAGAGGCACCCCAAGGTCTCCCCTTCTCCACTTCAATTACAACCAAGCTCTTAGTTCGGCTTCTCCCACAGGGCAGCCAGGAGGCAGGTGGCTGGGTACAGCTCGGCTCCCTCTCACACCACTCTGTGACCTCAGGGGTGTGCCCCGCCCTTCCTAAGCTTCAGTTGTTATATGATGCGGTAAAGGCCCAGCCTGTGAGGGTGGGCATGAGGGCACGCTTGCCTTCCAGCACAGAGCGTAAGATTAGTAAATGTTGACTCCATTATTATTATTATTACTATTATTGCTGATAGGAACATTTTCATTTATCTACCTGCAATGAGACAGCTCTGTCTTTAAACAAAGAGGTGCACTAGGGTGTTAACAAGGGCGATGATTGGAGTACTTGTGGGGATTCTGGGGCCACAGACATGGAGTGTGTCATTCCAGATGACCCAGTGTCAGGAAGAGGTTCACAGAGGAGGGGCTTGTGGCTGAGGGGAAATAGTGACAAAAACAACTGAGGAAGGAGAACTCTATGTGGAATCAAGGACTCCAACCCAGCAGCCCAAAGCCCCTACAACAGAGACATGTGACATCCAAACACTTGTATCCAAGGGGGTGGAAGAGCAAGTCTCTGTGAAAGGGAAGAGAGTTCTAGAAGACCACCAGCATGCTCTGGCATCACCTATGTGCAAAGCGCTTAGCCAGATACCAGAGGTTGAGACTCATGACTCAGGAGAAGGATGGGACTTAAGAGCCAAGGTGAAATGTCCTTGGAGTTGCCAAGGAATGAGCTCAGGTCTCACAGCAGCAGGACCTGGCTTTTATTCCATCCCACTTTTTAAAAAAATATTTATTTTTATTTATTTATGCATACAAGAACTGGGGTGTAGGCCAGAGGTGTCGGGATGAGAAGATTCACCAGAGACAGAGTGGGGAGCAGAACAGGTGGCTCTACTGAAATAATACACTGCTGAGGGGAGCAGTGGGCGAGACAGGAGAGGTCTGAGCCATGTGGGGAGCTCCCTGGGCAGGGATCGAACTCGTGCTATCCTAGCCACCCCCTCACTTGTGCCAGTGACTGCCCATCCCTTGGAACACCAAAGCTGCTGTCACATGTGCATACCCATCCACACACACAGACTAGACATGCACTCAACTCACATATGCACTCACATCACACCCACTCAAGACACACCCACAGCACACAGTCACACACGCACACACACTCGCATCCTCACACTCACAGGCATGCAGCTTCTCATAGCTCACAGGCTTCTAGCTGCTTCCGTAATAAGTCCCCACCCCTAAAATCCTGAAAAATGAGAAAAGCTCAGGTTCTTTTTGAGATAAGAGCTGCCTTGATCCATTAGGAATCTAAGTGACCCAGAGCACAGGGTAAATCTCAGCACTACTCAGACATCCACTGCCATGAACCCATTTGCCAGAAATAATCTTGAGTGTCTCACACAGTAGCTGGAGAGAAGGCAAGAGGGGTTGGGGAAGGGAGAAATAACTGCCTTCACCTCCAAGACGTCAGGCCTGATTTGTCCAGTCCTAGATGATTTTGCTCTTCTGTGGTTAGGGGGTGGGCTTGACGTGAGAGCACTAGGTTAGATTAGGTGGGAAAAGGCAGGCAGGAAAGAGAAGCCTGTATGTTAGGGGCACAACAAGTGTGGTCACCACAGGCATGAAGTCAGTAAGGTGGGGAGCAGGGGACCCCTGAAACACCAGTTGGGGAGAAGCTGTATTGTCAAAGTGTGGTTGGGTTAAGGCTGGTGGGGAGGCCTGGAGCTGGAGTGTCAGCTATAGATGCTTCCACCGCTAGGCCCTTGGGCTAGGGGGGAGAGGCAGCAGGAGGAGAGGGTGGCTGGGCAGGGCCATGACCTTCCGCAGAAGCGCGTGACCACGATCAGGGCGAGGCTCACCAGGGAAGACACGCTGCGCCCCGCTCTCTTCCTCTGATCTCCTGCTGTTGTCACCCAGGGGTGAGTTCAGCCTGGCTCCCTTCCCCCAGAGGGCAAGGGAACCTGCTGGTGCAGCCCACAGTGACAGCCCTGAGGGGCAGAGTGGGTGGAAGGAGGAGAGTTGCTCTGGAGCAACAAGGCAGAGGAGCCAGCTCAGAGGGGGAGAGAAAGGGCTTATCATGTAGACTCAGATGAGTTTATTCTTTCACACACTCCACTACTGGAGGGTTTGCTGTGAGGGCCCGGTGCCCACAAGGCTGACACTTCATGCCTTTAAGGAGATGTGGGTGCCGCACTCACTGCCTCAGCACCCGGGCGCCTGTGCACACACACTCCCATTCACACCTGGGGAAACCGAGGCCCAGGAAGCCATCCCTCCCTCTCTCCCTCTCTCCCTCCCTTCCACCCCCGGGATGTGTCTGGTGTCTCTTGCCCTGGGGAACGAGATGGGTGCAGTCCCCACCCCCTCTACGCTCATCCTCTGGGAGAAGTCAAACAATGAATAAGCAAGCCACACAGAAACATGAAAATCAGTGCCACACAGGAGATAAAATGGGGCACAGGAGGGGGCTGGGGGGGCTGTGAGGACCTTGCTGGTTTGCACTTCGGCCAACACAGCAGGAAGGAAGTGGTTGTGTTTTTGGAGGAAAAGCGTCCCCACCAGGGGTCAGTGATACTCCAGCCTGAGCTGGCCTGGGGGCCTGGGGCAGGCAGATGGCAGGTGTGGGCAGGGTGACCTGGAGGAGGCCGGGGGAGACCCCGGGGAGGGTCCCAATCCTGGAAGCTTCCCAAGGACTTGGAAGAGGGAAGGGATCTGGTGTGTGTTGCAGTGAAGACGGCTTCCCCTGCTGGCGGAGAAGGGGCTGTACAGACCAGAGGAGAAGCGGGGAGACCAGGAGGAGAAGGGGCTTTTAGGGTGTCAGAGAAATCTAAGGCCTGCTGGCTTGGAGGAGGCAGGGAGCGAGGCTGAGAGAAGCGAATGGGCTCAGGCTCTGTCTGAGAGTGGGGTACCCGGGGCCCCTCTCATGGGTGGAGTGCACAGAACGCCGCATGGACGCCTGCATTTCCAGCTTCTCTCCCCGGACGCCTGGTGAGGGAGGCAGGTTGGTGAGGAGCCCTGCGCTCAGTGCTTGCCATGTTTTATGCCACCCTTTATAACAAGTTTAAACTTGTTTCCTGGCTATTTTATCACGAATTCCAGCAGACTCCTGAGGGTGTCTTGTGCCACTGGAGCTGCTGCCACCGCCGCCAGCTGGGAGGGTGCTGTGAGCCAAGAGGGTCCCTCAGCAGGGGGTGACTCTGAACTCAGGCCCTGCCCACCCCTGCTAGAAGATTCTGGTGCCATGTCATTAGTTAGGGCACCTTCTGCTGTGCCCTCTTCAGCTCACACCCACCACCACACACCCAGAGGAGCTGGATGTTGTCCAGAGAACTTCCTAGATGACGCAGAGGCCCTATCACTAGCAAGAGACAGAATGAACAGAAAGTCCATCAGGAGTTGACTCTTTCCAGCCCCAATTTCTTCACTATTGCTCCCAAGCGCTGGTTACTTCCAAAGTGGATTAAATTTATGGCATAATTTAAAAATTGTTATAATTAATCGAAGGAGACTACAGAATCCAAATAACCATAGTGCTGAGACTTGAACCCCTGCGCCACCTGGGAGGCCCAGAATCCAAATAATGAGTGTGGAGAACTGTAGGCGGGAACCCCAAGGAAGGAGGCTCTGCAAGGGATCACAGAACTCAGCTTACGGTCCCAAATATAAAACAAAAAGACTACTAGTCTTCTTCCTTCACCCGTCTCTCCACTATGCACATGGGGGTTCTTAGGAGAGAGACCCTCTCTCCTCTCCTCAGCTCTGCCTCCCCAGCTGGATATGGGGGGCACATCAGGGACTTTTAAGAAACATCTGCTGACTGTGTCAAGGCATGCTGGCGGGCCAGCCATGGCATTTGATATAGCTAAGCGGTACGCTTGTTTTTCTTCCAGACACTGTTTTTGATGGAGTTGGTTCCTTCTGGGCTACGCCTGAATCCTGATAGTTAGACAGGTCAGATTTTCAGTGTGGAAAGTCATCTTGCAGTTTGCCATTGCAGACTATTGATATTAAAGTAGAGAGAACTAAAACACAACTTCATCTTTGCCTGTTCCAGACTAGGATTTGCTATGTCCGTACCCTTTTCTGCTCACCCTGCTTCTCTGCGTGGTAACATGGTTGGCTCTGAGAGGAGGGCCAAGGCCCAGCTTAATACTGAAGCTGTGTGAATCACCTTCTAGGCAGAACCCAGGGGTGGTGTCCCATCAATAGATGACAAAAACTGTCCCTTTTCCTAAAACATTTTCTCAGCAATGCTCTTATCGGTGCCAAAGGGAGGGGGTGGTTTGAGAGACCCAGACCTGCAGTTTATTAAGATGAGAATTGTGTATAGTTTTGAGGGGTTGGGATTAAATGCAAGTGCGCAGTCTAGAGAAACCAAAAACAAGCAAGATAACAATGGCTTAAGTAAGAGAGAGGCGTATTTGGGGGAGTCTAGCCCAGGGGGTCCTCATCGATCCTTATGGCTAAGTTGCTCTCCCGCCCTCCCAGGGCCAGGCTTCCATCCCAAGATCCCCTGCAGTTCACCATGCCCAGCGAAGCACCCGCCAGCACCCCAGCCTTGGGCAGGAGGCAGGCAGAAGAGCAAGAGTCCCAGGCCAGACACCCCCCTTTAAGCACCTTTCCTGAAAATCCCACACTGTATTTCACATTGGGGCACACAGAATAAAGCCTCCCCAAACACGCCCCGTCCTCATCTCTGGAACTGGGAATATTTATCTCATGTGGCAAAAGGGACTTTGCAGATGTGAAGAATCTCAAGGTGGAGAGATGGTTTTGGATTATCCAGACACGGTGAAAGTCATCACAGGAATCCTTAGAAGGAGAGGCGGGGGTGTGAGAGAGGAGGAGACAGGAGGAGAGAAGCAGAGGGGCGAGGAGAGAGCGAGTCAGCATTGGCTGCTACTACTGGCCTTGATGATAGAGGAAAGAACCAGAAGCCCGGAGCGCAGGCAGCCTATGGAAGCTGGAGAAAGCAAGTAACAGATTCTGTTCTGGAGCCTCCAGAAGAATGAGGTGCTGCCAATAGCTTGAGTTCAGCCCTGGAAGACCCACTTCAGGCTCTGGCCCCCTGCAGACCCCTACGGCCATACACCTGTGTGCTCTTACACGCACGTGTTGTGTTACCATGCAGTGTATTGTCTTCAGTCACTAGGTTGGTGGTAGTTCATTGCAGCTGCAGCAGGAACACACACACATCACATCTCTGGCCAGGACACAATCACCTGAGCTCACCTAGCCCCGGCAGAGCAGGGAAATAGTCCTGGACTCTGGGCACAAGTGGCTCAGACAAAAATGGGGCTTCATCACTAAAGAGGGGAGGAAAACTGGATACTGGGGTTGGGGGCAGCAGACTGCCCCTTGGGGCTATCCAGACTGAGGGGTCTCAGCATATCGACCATAGAAAACTATCCTTCAAATAGAACTGGTGACACTTTGAATCCACTTTGTGGAAACAGAGCTGGGAAGGCAGCATCAATAGCTTTAAATGTACTGTGGCCACTGATTCCAAAAGTGATTCAAGTCAGTATTTTGACGGAAGTTTTCTGCAGTGCCTATTTGAGCTGATAGTGACCACTCTGCTGGGCCGTGGCCGTGGGGCTGTCTGGGCCAGCTGTCAGTCTGCAGTCTAAAGCAGGGCTTTGAATCTGAGGGAAACAACTCACTCAGCTATCATAAGACTTGGTCCCAACATTCCTCTTGTAAAGTCAGGTCACGAGCAACCCTAGCTCAGAATCCATTCCCTGTCTTTGTCTTTGCTGAAAGCAAGGGCCGATGCAGACAGAGCATTACATACAGAGCATCAGATAGTATTTGGTGGGTCACACATCGCCATAGGCTGCTCTTTTGAATGAATGAAGGAGTAAATGAGCAAGTGAATACACTTAGGGACTTAATGGAGTTTCCTGCAGTTTCATCCAACTAGAGAGCCTCACTATGTCCTTGGGCGACGTGAACTGCCAGGTGCCAAATCCCACAGACATTCGTGTGCTCGAGGGACTCCCCACCACAAGTGCACTGAGATGGTTCTTCAGTACATGGTGGGAAACTAGGCGCTTAGACCAGGGCACCTAGGTCAGACCTGGCTACCAGATACTTTCTGGCTGGACAGATTCCCACACTTGCTCTCCACATTGTGCATAATCCACCCAAGGAAGCAGGTGTTGTCTTTATGCCCATTTTACAGAACAAGAGAGGCAGACAGAGGTTGGGTAACTTGCCTGAAGTCATGTGGTCTCTCAAGCTGGGATTCAAATCCAGGCATCTTGGCTCCAGAATCTACCATGATTGAGATTCTGGGATGATTGAGGAGGCAAGCCATGCCGGAGCTTGAAAGCTATAGATTTTAAGCAAGTGAGCATTCTCTAAGATGTGCTTAAGATGCTCTCGACCCAACAGACTATTATATAGCTAGGTTGACTCGGCTTCTTGGAGTGGCCTATACGAACTGAGGAGGGTGGCCGGTCCCCCCAAGCTGTCGAGGTGGAAGTTCTTTCTGGTGTCAACTATGATCTGTTCACAGTCATTTACTAGGGACAGATCACCAAGGAAACAGGCAACAATGGCCCAATGCTCATTTAGATTTTTGGTCCGCAGCAACAGACCACAGAGGAAGGAAGGAGCGCTTACGCAGCTGTGGGTGTGGCATCCCGGACTTCTGGGCCAGGCCTGCTATTTATGGACTGTGTGCTATTGGGAAAGTCATTACCTTCTCTGAGTCTCAGGTCTGTCCTGTGGAAGGATGATGTCACCTGCTCTGCTTAACTCAGAATCATGAAGGGTTTCAAATAGGTGAACTCGAAGACTTATTGGTAAAGACTTATTTATATGGGTTAGATCAGTTAATTCTATTATTATTTAAACAGTCATGACTTTTCAATCTTAGAAAAAATATTTTTTTGCCAGTGTAAAAGTAAGTTAATTTTAATAAAAACTTCAGAAGGCACAGCTAAAGTAAAACGAAACTTAAAAGTCAGATATAATTTTCTCCCTCAGATTAGATTCTCTCTCATTTTCCTCTTTATTTTTAATGGTTAGTATTTTTATATCATATCTATGTTACTATAGTTAAAGATGTTTTTCACCTTGTCTTATTTTCCAATGATAAACAAAATACAGTTGCAACTTTTCATACTTTCTAGGATTTTCTTAATAGAACTCTCAACAAGTAAAACTTCTGGATCATTTTCAAGTCTTCAGAAGCTACACAACCTGCCTTTAGAACCTGTTGACCAGATTCTCCTTCCTCTAGATGTGCTCACATTTCTGCACCCCAGTTTATCACTGCCAACCCCAAGGAGAAAATAATAGGCCACGGCCCGGGTTTTACAGGATAAAGAAATCTTTCTCTCCAAGTTTTAAAAAAGAATCTCAGTACAATAACATCTAACAGTACTCGTCTTCTGGGCAAAAACTGCCTATCAGCTGAAAGGGGGAGTTTTTTCTTAAATTTAAAAAAAAAATAATTTTATTTTATATATTTTTTACATCATTTTTCATTTTTGCACAACGAATGCATTTTCATCTTGGTTATATTCCCCATACAATTCCCACCCCCCCCTTATTTTGACCCTAATTCCTCCTCCCCTCCAACACCCCCTCCCCACCTCCCCCGTATAAAGGGGAATTTTTTTTAGGGGTGAAGAAGGGTCCTTGCTCCAGGTCAACCTGCCTTCCTGCCTTGAAATTTTCAAATTGCTCTTGGGGGAACAATACACATATTAACCACACGGGGGCGCTATTGCCCTTGAAAGCTGCAGCCTTTGGCTGGCAGTGCAGCGCCTCCGATTTAAAAAAAAAAAACCAAAACCCAGAATCCAGACTCGTGATATTGATTTCTTATTTCTTTTAAATTAATAATCATTGGTATTCTGAATAACTGCTTAATGTCTTAGTCCTCGAAGTAGAGATCTGAAGTCTGTTTGATGTCATTTATAGCATTTTCCAGAGGCAGGTAATGAAGGCCCAGGGAAACCTTTGGTTACAGCTGATGTTACTTGTGAAGGTTTTTTCATGACTTTAAAAGTGTCCCTGAACCTTCAGGTTGTACGAATTAAATTAACATGTTAATTGTGGCCGTCCAAAAGATAAAAGGGGAGAAAAATGAGCAGCAGGAAAAAAAAAAAGTTTTAGATTTACTGAATGATGGGGAGGGTGAGAGGTGGGGAGCTGAATTAGCTGAAGCCAGAAGGAACCATATGACACCAGGCCTCGTGAATTATGCAGCAGCGATGGCTGGTTATTAAAGAAGAATAATTAGGCCGGCAGTTCCAAACTTTAGGAGACTGATGGAAAGCCTACCTTCCTCAAAGTGTCTGCGGCAACTTTGATTGTCCAAATCCTCAGCTTCTCCCAGTATACAGGTGGTGCTTATCCTCCCCTGCACACTAGGGTAGTGTTTGGCTAATACTAATTCCAAATATGGTGACTTCAAAGATAGGCTGTGTATTCAAAGGCCTTCCTAGAGAATACATTATGAAAAAGTAAAGCTTTCTGGTGGTTGTACCAGTGAGCACTACAAAGAAAAGTTGGGGTACACAAGGCCCAAATGTGAGACTCAGGTCTGCTAGTAATTGTATGGTGTAAGTCACTCAGCCTGGCTGGGGGTCACTGTCTGTAGCTTGAGGCATTTGGTTAAGCTGCCCTCAAAGTCTCTTCTGATTCTCACCAACCCTCTTCACCCCTTACCCAGCCCACTTCTGACAGCCTTCCTGGTCCTCCAGTCCATCTGTCTGTCTCCATGACACAGGCCCCCAGGTGGCCAAATTGGACCGTTTAAAAGGCACCCAGCAAAAAACCTCTTTTCCACTTTTGCTAAGTCCCCCTGCCTGGAAGATTCTTCCCCACCCCCACTCCATTTCCAAATGTTATTCCTATTCCCAGCACCAGAGCAAAGGTCCCCCCTCTAAGACCCTTCCCCAGGCCGTAGGTGCTGCATTACCTGCTCTTTATGACTCTGCAGCTCCTTATCTTCACTTCTCCCTCTTGTGTTGTCATGATTTGGGGGTCTTTTTTATCCCCAGGGGATCTCTAGGGTCTTGATTTACTTCTGATTCATCCATCCCACAGGCCAGTGGCCAGCACAGGGTAGGGGTATAGGACACGGCTGGCGGGTGAACCAGCTCATGCATGCTGTAGCTGTATTTGCATGAAGCCTCTGAGCTCGACTTAGCTGACACGACTGGCACGTGGGGACCTCACAGTCTCCATTGCCTTTGGCATGGGGGTGGGGGCTGTAGAGCAGTTAGGGCCTGGACTCTGCAGCCAGAGTGCCCCAGACCTGACCCCTGTAAGTGGCCTGACCCCACCACTTACAAGCTGTGTGACGTCAGGCAAGTGGCAGAACTTCTCTGAGCATCACTGCCTCACCTGTATGGTGAAGGTAATGCCAACGGCCACTTTCCATGCATGCTGTGAAGATAAAATGGGCCGCTGTGTGTAACCTGCATGAGAAAGTACCATGCAAAGGAAGCGCTCAGTAAATGCCAGCATCGGATGGTACTTTTATTATGAGTAATTATAATAGAATCACCTCAAAGCTTCTTGCCAATTAGCAGTATCTTTCTTTTATAGTAAGAAAAAAAATATCCCTCATCCCCTGGCCATTCCTGTCTCCAGTCAGCTTTCCTGGCATCCTCTGCAGCGGGCTAGGAAAAGCAAGACCAGACAGCCCGCTCCCTGGGTGGGTACCAGCTCTGGATCTTCCGTGTGAACCCGAGTTTGGCAGAAGTCTTGAGTGCATGGAAAACAGATTAGCTCGCTATCATTGCAGCCTGCTGCCGGCCATTCCCTAAATGGCACAATCTGATAATGGCAGCGTCCTCCTGCCCCCTCCAAGGCGGCCCAGGCGCCAGCCGGCTTCTTATCTCTATGGTGTTATGGCTGTAATTCACCTGACCCCTTAGTGACATGCGTCCTCTCAGCCCATCTGTGCGCTTATCTGCTGGGAGTCAAGGACAGAAGAAGATGGGAAAAGGAATGAAGAGAGGTGAGAAAGAATAACCTGCAGAATGACTGTGGATCTGGTCACCTGCTGGAAGGGAGATCTGGGATGTCCTCCAGGGCTGGGAGCTGAGCCTGTGTGTACCTCCCTACCCCAGGGCTGCTCCATGGGGTGTGCCTCCCTACCCCAGGGCTGCTCCAACTGCATCCTGGCTCCCAGGGCTTCAGAGAGAAGCACAGTTCCCTTTCTTTCTGACTTTTTGGCCCCTCCCATTCCATTTCCTTGCAAAGAGGCTTATTTTGAAGTAAGACACTGACACAGTTGTGTCCACCCCGTGGAGCTAGTGAAAGGGGCTGTGCTTTCTGCCTGGGTGTCCAGGCTGGGGGCTGGGGGTGGAGGGAAGGAGGAAGAATGGTGGAAATGGGGATGCTATGAAAAAGTACCCAGTGCAATGCAAAGTCTCAATAAATGCTTTCAATAGCCTTTTATGATTGCTAATTACAACAGAAACACCTCAGGACTTCTTGCCAGTTAGCAATGTCTTTTTTTACGTGGTAAAAAAGAAACAAATCCAGAGACACACTATGGGAGGTGGGGAGGGGAGGAGGCATTAGGGTCAAAACAAGGGGGTGGGAATTGTACTGGGACTATACCCAAGATGAAAATGCATACATTGTGCAAAAATGAAAAATGATGTAAAAATACATAAAATAAATTTTAAAAAAAGATGACCAAAAAAAACAACACACAACAATCAGGAAAAAAAAAACCCCAGAAACAAATCCCCTTCAGCCCGAAGCTCATTTATCTATGCAGCGCATTTTGCTGGCATCCTTAGGTTGGGGAACAAAAGCAGGGCATGGACAGGCCAGTCGTGCCCCTTGGTCTTCTCCAGATCACCTGGTGACCCTCTCCTGGCGAAGCGAAGCTGAACACATGGCCTTGGATCTGCTGGTTAAAGATGTGACAAGAATGGATGTAATGTTCCGTGGGCCAGTTGTTATAGATGAGGCAGCTGAGGCCCAGAGAGCTGGAAAGTGTTAACAGCTAGTGCCCCCCTAGCTCTGAGGGGGTGCAGGGTGCCATTCCAAGCATACATTTCAGTCCCAGAACAACACCACAAGGTACTATTTTATGTGTTTTGTTGGTGAAGAAACTGAGATACACATTTACTAGATTCTCCCCCAAGACCATCTGGTTAGTGAACCCAGAGCCAGTACCAGCGCCAGCGCCCTCACCAGCGCTCCTACCTCTCTAGGACAGATTGATTCAGGGTGGCTGTCCTGTTACTGCAGAGGGCCAGAGCGCCTGGAAGCCTCTCCACTCCCAAAACCCAGCTTCCTATTGTCTGGAGCCACAAACCCAATCAAGATCCCCTAGCACCAAAGGGCCTTCCCAGGCTCAGTGCCCATTGTCCCTCAAAGGCACCCCCCAGGTAGCTGTGGCGCTGGCCCCCTAGAGTGAAGAGTCAGTGGAGGGGGACGGAAGGCCCCAGGCTTACCAGCCACAGGTCTTTCCACTGTTTGAGGGTGATATAATCAAGATCTCAATAAAACTTCCCACTACCTTCAGAGCCAGGTACTGCTCACACCGCTCAGCTGGCAGGGGGCATCCTGAAGGCAGAAGGATCCATTTGTTCCCCCATGGGGGTGTCACAGCAGGGGCCAGTGCTGATAGACACTGAGAGGGGTAACACCTTTGTCCTCCCCTGAAGGTGCCATCTCAGTGAGAGTGGAAGGGCTTGGGAGGCCTCTTCCCTTGGGGTACTCCACGTGCCAGCCAGTGCTGGAAGCATTTATATGTGCCAGGTCACCTGTCACCCCTACAGGGATATAGGGGGTATCTGCACTATTTTTAGGCCCATTTTCTGGCCAGGCACTGAGCAAATAGGAAATAGCTGATGGCAGAGGCAGGATCTGAAGCCATGCCGTCTGTAGTCAAAGCCCATACTGTCAGGCACTCTTTCCTGCTCCCTCAGGGAGCTCAGAGAGAGTGGGGGTTGCTTCCTCCTGACCCCCCTCTGGAGGGTTGCCTCCTGGCAGCAAAGGGCAGCCACTGGACATGGTGAGAGGGGCAGCAGAACCCAAGGCCAGCCTCACTCTACTCCCTTTAGGTCTCACCAGAAGCCCTAAGCCTCTAAACAAAATGACTGAAGCTAAAATTTCAGGGTGGGGGATCTAGAGAGGTCAGCATAAGAGCTGATTTCAGTCTTCATGCTGGAGCCACAAAGACTCTGCAACGATTTCTTTAAGGAGTAAGTGCTATTAGTGGATTCATGGTTTTTATTAAGCTTATTAAAACTTGGTTTACATACAACTTTGGGGGGAGCAAGGGCCAGTTACTCAGCAGAGGGAAGACTGCCTGATGTCAGCAAGTGAAGTGAACCCTGTGGCTGAACAGCAGGCTGAATTGTGTGACATTCAGGGCTCCTTTCCTGACACGGGTCCACCTCCCTGTTGCACAAGGCTACGGCATATGTCGTGACACAGGTAAAATGTCCATGGTGATGGTGTGACGGGGAGCATGACAGCCCCTCCATAGTAGCAATGGCCTATTTCCCTGGAGCTGCCACCGCTGGGGGAATTTTAATATCTTTACACTGCAAAGGTCATGGTGTCCGTGTTTCATGCAAGGGCAGAGACTAAATGGAAATAACGTGTCTTGACACAGGGGGCTTTAAAGAGGGGCTATTCCAGCTCACCAGATGGAATAACACTGATCTCCCAGGAGTGAAAGTGACAGCTAATGAATATGAAGCTTGTTAGAGAGCCAGGGAAAGCAAGACCAGTGTGTCCTAGAGGGAAGCAAAGCTTTCCACAGACAATAAAATGTACACTTATAACTGCAAGATGCTTCTCCTCTGCACGAGGGATCAATCAAGACTAAGAGGACCATACAAACACAAGGTGGGGACCCGACCTCGCTCCCCACGGGGCAGTGCTGCAGTTTATTTCAGAATATTACATGCTCTGCCTCATGGGTTAAAGGTGGTCACCAATCTTTAAGGGAGTAAGACCGTAGGCTTGTTATTACAACCTGCAGTACAAGCAAGCATGATATAATACTGATCAATAGCGTTAACTAAGAACTGTATGTAACAATGTCAAGGTAACTAAAGAAAACTGTACATGATGTTTATCACCAAGTGTGAGTTTAATCTTTCTCATAAAGACTGAGTTTAATGTTACCTGTAAATATCTGAATGGTGTGGACCAACCCTGCATCAAGCCTGGATGCCCACCGTGGTGGCCCCTTCCTGCCTACCACCTTCCTTTCCCAACATAGCCTTGAGGAGGCTGACTTCCAGGCCTCTAGCACCTGTAACCCACACATACCTTCATGTGGTGACTGCTTTGTGAGTCTTGTTCCTGAAACACTCATGGGAACACACCTATATAGTTGCATATCAACCACAAGGAACATCGCCAAGCACAAAACACAAAATTGGAACCTGTCACAATATATGGAGTTTTTCTGTCTATGGGATAAATCTGATCACTGGTGGCAGAAATGAGCATGTCCCCTGCCTCCCCCCTTAGAGTCCCCCCATGAATGACTGATGGACCCTGTGCAACCCAGCCCATCACCCACACCTGTGCAGCTGCCTCAGCCTCAGCATCCACTGACCTAGACACTCAGGGGCCCAATGGGGCGTGTGGCTGATGTTTGGCTGAGCGGCGCCAGTGAGAGCTGCTGCTCTGTCTTGGGTCCTATCCCAATGACTCGATCCTATACAGAGATAGTATATGTAGGGTTCCAACTTACTCAACTCTTGGTACCTTCCCTATACTCTACCCTTACCTCTTAAAATTCTTTTTATTAAAATATCTTCAAATACCATCATGAGCCATCTGTTTCTGTTTTAGCCTTCCCATGTCCATCCTGTCACTCCAAATCTGTCTTCCATTGTCATTGTGGCTGACCTCTGGGTATTTCACAAGACTCCAATCTTCCCCAACATTTGCCTGTCTGAAGATTACTTTTTCAGCTTTGATTACTTTGTGCTTATTTCCCTTGCTTTATTCCATGCATCTTTTTGATATTTTTTGACCTCAGAAAGCATCCTATGTAGTTTTCTGATTTTTTTCTGATACTTTATCTTTTCTTTCTGATTAGAAAGAAGGTTGGGAGGGGCCTGCAAGGTCACCTTTGCATTCAGCATCCTCTCACTTGGGCAACATCTCACACATATATAATCACTATATAGGAGTGAATTCTGTTCCTCTTTCCCAGCAAAAAAGTCATGGCGATATCCTCCCAAGTGATGGAATGTGTTGCAACAATGAATCTAACCAACCCAGTCAATGATCAAAGATTTCACCATCTGCTTTGAAGCTCTTCAGGAGAACCAGGAGGGCAGGGAAAGCTTAAATGGGATAGAGTAGAAATTATTGTTTAAAAACAGATCTCAAATGAACCAACAAGGAAAATTTAGTTAGCACATCTTTGTCCCAACTCCAGGAAACACATTATGGTTCAATTGTATATCAAAGATTTGTGTTCATGACATAATTTTAAAGTAAAAAGTTAGATTTTGGGCAAAGAGATGACAGCAATGACAACAATACATAATAAAACTTAACAATACATAAAATGAACAATGACAACATCAAAATAGTGTAAGCCAATCAAAATTTTGATCAGCAGCAACCAAAAAGGGAAAATGACATAACCTAATACCACACATTCCCCATACTGACAGTCTGGGAAATTGCCAAAAAGTAGTGGAGAAAGGCTTAGCCTGAGGGGGTGACCCCTACCTGAGTCCTTGGGATAGCACTAGGGGGAAACATGCTGAATCTGGAAAGGAGAGAACTTTTCCCTGTTCTAAAGCAGCAGATATGGAAGGGATGGGGGAGAAAAGAAGGCAAGAAGTGAAGTGAGGGATGGCGCCAACTTTCAATGGTGGAAGTAAATGTACTGAATCATCCCATTTTCATACATGTGTGTTTAGGAAAGACTCTCTCTGCCAGACGACATTCATATATAGAAACAATACTGAGCAATGAGAAGACTAAAGTTAGTGAGCAGAATCAACACAATATCAAAATTGTAATTGATTTGTTCTCTCTATTAAAATGCAAGAGCCGGGCCTCCCCGGTGGCGCAGCAGTTGAGCGCTGGGTTGCGAAGCTGCCTGCAGCCTCTGCAGCACCGGTTCGATCCCTGGCTGCTCCCCGCCACCGGAGGGTCCCACATGGCGCGCAGACCTCTCCTGCCGCCCGCTGCTCCCCTCAGCAGTGTACTTCGGTCCTTCTGCCTGCTCTGCTCCCCGCTCTGGCTCTGGTGAATTCTCTCACCCCACCCCGCGCTTCTGACTGTACCCAGCGCTTGTATAAATAAATAAATTTAAAAAAAAAATAAAATGCAAGAGCCAAGATGGGTGAGAACACTGTCTGCTCTGTCTACAGCTTATAGCGATAAGCCCAGCACCTTGGAAGTGTTTTGTACAAGGCAGACCCTCAATCAACACTTGATAATGAACTATGAAATTTTGGAGGTAGGGGATAGGAAAGAAGAAGATGTTAGTATTCTTCTTTCCTAGCAGGGAGTCAGTCGATGAAACTACATATTTATTGCTTGACACTATTATTTCTGATGGCGAGAATTGGAAGACTGACTATTTTCTTTATGCTTTTCTGCAAACCCTTGAATTCTTTAAAAAATGAGTGTATATAATTTCTATAGAGGCAACACTGCAAATTTCTTCAAATTTTAAAAAAAAGAATAAAGAGATAATACAAGCAGATACTGGCATATCATGTTATTGCCACACAGATAAAAAATGTCCAATAATTTGATTTTGTTTCTTTTAAAAGGAATAATTGACAAGGTTTTGAGGAAAGAGTATAGGTTGAAGGTGGCTCTGTTTACTTACTAAGCTTTCATCATCCAATTCACCATTTCTTTCCCCACTGTCTTTCTTTTTAAAGTGGATTGTCTCAGAGAGCTCCTGGCTCAAGTCTATCTTAGATTGAGCATGTGACTGAATGCTAGCTGAGATGTCTCCATTTGGGGGACATAATTATTGGCTATTAAGATTGTCCGGTAATTTACAGAGTCATTTCAAAACACATTCCTCTGAACAATACATTCCTAGACTCATCTATTTTCCTTTCTATTTCTTATACTATGGACAAGATAAACTAATGGACAAGACAGGCAGGAAGCTCCAAGGCTTCAGAGTCAGCTGTATTTGTCTCTGTGCTTTAAGAGTTTGAGCAAAGGACAAGCATCAATCTGTCTTCTACAAATAATGTATATTTTCAAAATCAAGACATTCTATGGGGACCAGGGGGAACAATTCTAATACATGTTTCCTATTATTTTCAACAGGGCATATGGCAGGATGCACAATGGAAAGTGGTGAGTTTACAAGTCAGAAGTTGGGTCCTTTTTGTAGGCACTGCAGGGCAGCACACCTAATTTCTCCACGACTTAGTTCCATGAGAGGATTGGAGCTAATCCCCAGGTCTCCATCCTGGCTGTGCACTAGAATCACCTGGGAGGATTGGCCATCATGAAATGCCTTGTTCTCACACCCGTAACCTCGGGTTGGAAAATGCTGCCGGTGATTCTAATGTTGGAATTAAAGACGACTGAGCCACCTCATCGCCAAAATACCCTTTTCCTCAAATCCCATCTTACATCACAGAATATCCTGCTATAGGCTCGGTCCTGACATCCCAGCACTTGGAAAAGTGTCAGACAGATCTGTCAGACCCTCCTGCATGCCTTGAAGATCTTTAGGTGGGAGAAGACAGAAAAACACTTCAGCTAAGCAGACAAACCAAGGCTGAAATCAACCTGACTCTTTGTTCATGCAGGGTTTAAAATCTATCTCCAGCAACCCACCACTTCTTGATTTGATTTGGCCACAAAGAGTCTCTTTTCTCCCACTTGCTGTAATTATGATAGGGAAGGTTGGCATTGCTGCAAAATGGACCTATAATGGAATTAGTTGCTGCTTCCCCACCTTTGTCTAGTGGCAGCTCATCAGGGAATTCCAAATGTTTCCCTGGTTAAACTCTGTCCCCTAAAAGCACACACTAGACCCAGGAGATGAGGGTGACAGCCCTTTTCACACTGCAGCCAGGTTACCTGGGAGGTTCTATAAAGCACCAATTTGGTTAGACTCCAGCACCTTCCCCAGATACCTTTCCTCAATGTCTCTGGTTACAGTGGGTCACAGACACAGTCCCGTGTGGGATCCGGAGGGTGGAAGGGAAAGAGCAGTTGTTTTGTAGGGGACACAGCTCCCACATGTCCCTTACCTCCTTACTGGCAGGCTCACCCCACTGGGGGGCAACAGCCAGGCCTGCAACTGATTCACCATTCCCCCCAGACTTTTCTTCAGCTGCGCTACTGGGCCAGGTGTGTGTTCATCTCTGTGATGATGGGAGCCAGCATGTCCTGCAGGACAACTACATTATCATGGGAAGCATTGAGAACTGACATGGGCTTCCATGGCTCCCAGTTCATGTGGTCCCAACTCATCCTTTCTCTCCACTTCTGTCTATCCTGCTGCTTGTCTGTCCTGCAGACTCCAAACTCCAACATCAGATGATCAAATGGAAGACGACAGCTTTATAGAGACAGCTTAACTAGCATCCACATTGGCACAGCCTCATATCCCTATAACAAATATATATATTCATATCTATACTTATGAAATATAAGTATATGTGTATGACATACATATATAGGTAAAAGGTATATCTATATACTTATAATTCAAAAATACATACAGTTGTATATATACTTGCAATGCATATATGTTATACACACAATACTTCTACATACATAAATACATAGAATGCTATATCCCAGTGGTTCTGCTTCTCCAAATGGACCCTGAGTGATCTTTTAAAAATTCTCCTCTGATCAAATCATCCTAACATAAAACCTTCAATGGTTTCCCACTGCTCAAAAGACTAAAGCTTCTACCCACTCCTCTAGCCTCCTTGTTGTCATGAGGATTATCCTTTAGTCCCAAGAGCTTTTGCACACTGTCCTCTCTGCCTGGCTCCCTCTCTGGGCCATCACAACCTGGTTAACTCCAACCTGCCTTCCATGTCTGGCCAATGCCGCCCATTGCTCCTGCGGTGACCCTGACATCACTGTCTGCTTCTCCCTAAAGCATCATCACCCACGCGGCAGTGCATTTATTTGTGGGATTCTAAGTTTGGAAGGCAGGGAGAGTTAGCTTTGCTTTCCATCGTGTGCTCTCTATACCCAGGACATAGGGCGCGTCCTATACCCAGAACATTGTGTGCTCCCTATGCCCTATACCTTGCTTAGCACACAATTAGCTTTTCTTTATGGCACAATAAGTACCCGTGGAACACATGAATAAATAAAAAATCTCAACAGAGGACAAAGATGAAGGAGTTGCTGAAGGAGGCAACTGCGGGAGTAGGAGGCAAAGTCAAACTTGGAGCCTAGTTAGACCTGGGGGTCTAGCAGGTCAGTCACTGTGGGGAGGCCCATCTTGACCACACACAGTCAGGGGCTATGCTTTTTCTCCTACAAGAGATCAGGATGACTAACTCATGTAAGATGGGCATTTGTTGTGAACTAGACAGATTTTCCTTTCCCAGGGCCAATTTTTGCTAGTGATTTTTCAAAGTTATGACAGTTGATATTCTTAACCTTCGAAACCATCACAATACAGGGTTCAACTTTTTTGTTTCTTGAAGCTTAAAGTCTTTAAAGTAAAACTAGAATTTGGAAATGTATCATTCCCTTCAGAATAAATTAGTGCATGTCTGTGGAAGAAAAAAGACAATTAACACATTCATGAATTATGGTTAAGTTTTCACCTTTCTTTCCAACAGAAATTTATGTAAGAAAAGCTTTCTGCCCTGATTTTAGTTGATTTCTCCATCTGCTTGCATTTGCCAAGGCATGTTTATGTCTTACAATCTCTGCTTCCAGCCTAGGACAACACTCTCTTAAGCTCAGGACTCATCCCTAGAGTATGAAGTCTAAGTAGAAGGTTCTAGAAGATTAGTGTTTATCTGTGGCCCAAAAAGGAAGTAGCCACCAGAAACAAAACACCTAGAAACAAACCACTTATTGTAGAGCTCTGCATTTCAGCCCTACAATAAAAGCCAGGAAGCCTGATTTCAGTTCTTGATTCTATCACTAAGTAGCTACAGGACCTTGGAGAACTCTACCAATTCTCTGAGTCTCTTTCCATGACTGTAAAAGGAGTCAACTGGATCACAAAAGGAACATTAAACTCTGATATACTGTGATTCTAAGGTTTACCTTTCTGGCAGCAACCACAGGAAATGACTTTGATTAGACAAATACAATGACTTTGGGAAAGGCTGGTCCAATGGCTAAATTTATGAAATTTTTATTTATCTCTACATTTCCTGAAGTATTTTTTCCCCTCAACACATTTTACCTCTGAACATTTTCCACATAAACATTTTAAGCTTGAGTATAACATCTTTCTCTGTGTGAAAGTATCCTATGACTCTCGCTTTATAGGACAGTCATGGTTTGTAATTACAACTAATCCCCCTGTACCAACACTCTTGTTCTCCCAATTCAGCCTTCTCCTTATGTCCATACTTTGGGCTTTTCCAGGCTCCACTACAGTTGATGTGAAAGGTTTCACTTTCCACTGAGAAGTATGGCTCTCTACACTCTTCTGTTTTATTTGGCATTCCTCTATTTTAAGGACTGATTTATTTTTTTAAGTAGTTTTTGCAGTTTTCCTACACTTTGCTGTTCTTACCATCTGTTGTTGAGCCTTAAACTACACAAGTCTGTTTATTCAGCACGTGTTCTCCTTGGACCCTAACTTTCTAGTTTGACTTTTATTGTTAATTTGAGAATGTGCAATGGAATCAGAAGAATTTATGAAAATTAATTCAATAGACTCGATTTATGTGACTCCAAGATTTTCATTCACCTAGGATAGACTTCAATTTTATTAATTTACACAAAACATTCAAACTTGAATATGCACTATCTAAACAGTTTTCTTGTGGGATCTTTCTTTTGCCTGATTCTTAAAAAATGGTTTGTTTCTAGGTGTCTAAAACAATTAACTACCCAGTTGTATTTCTTGATGGATTGTGTGAGACCATCAGTTATACCATTGAGCTGTTCCTGCCATGTGAGTCATGACATTTACAGGCACACCTTGGGGTTTTTGCAGGTTTGGTATCAGACCAGGACAATAAAGTGAACACTGCAATAAAACAAGTCATATGACTCTTTCCTGATTCTCAGTGCCTTACAAAAGTCATGTTTATTTTATCTTGCTGTCTAGTAAGCTTGCAATAGCATTGGGTCTAAATAAATAATTACATATCTTAATTAAAACTAATTTATTGCTAAAATAAGCTGTCATCTGAGCTTACAGTAAACATCACAATATTTTTGCTGGTTTTTCAATTTATGAAAAATCCAATATTGGTGAAGTGTAATAAAGTGAAATATAATAAAATGAGGTATGCTTGTGGTCCCCAAATGTTCCCTGTGCCATGTGTCAGGAAGTCCTGGGGATCAGGTGATGGGACATGGGTGATACAACCTTGCTCTAGGATGATGTTGGAAAGGCCTTTATAAAGTTTCTCTGGTATTGTTGGGGAAATTTTGATAAATGAATTCAAGTGACTCCCCCATCACCAGCCTGTCCTCGCACTCTGTTCCCCAGTGTGCACCTTGCCCTGCACCCCAAGGATACCCAGGGAGAAGTGACACAGTGGGTCAGAGTCAGCCCTGCATTTGAGTCTTGAAAGTCCCACTCATTCTTCGGGGGCCTCCCAAACAAAACTATCTTCCCAGCAAAGGGGAGCAGGAAAGGGAGCTGAGGGGCCAGTTCCCCTGAAGGTGTAGGGCACCCAGTCATGCAGCTAGTGGAAAAAATATTGGGGCATCTAGGACAATTTGTACCCCTCCACCTCCCAAGGTGGATGCAGGGAGTCTGCAAGGCACCATATCCCATTGCACCCAGTCCCCAAATCTGCATTCCTAGAATGATGTAGTAACAGAAATTATTTGTCTGGCAGATGGACTCAAGACTCCCAGCAATATTCACAGCTAAGAGGAGAAAATCAAGTATTTTATACACTTAAGAAAAAAAAAGAAACAATGAAGTTCATAAAATAAGAAGAACAGCACTGCTACTAACACTAATAACAGGGAACATTTATAGGACATAGCTCTTACTAGGAGGCAGACACTATTACACATTAACACACTTAATCCAATAATTCTAGCAAGTAGATGCTATTATTATAGCTCTTGTAGATGAGGAAACCAAGGCACAGAGGAGTTAAGTGTAGTTGGTATTCAAACCTAGGGAAACAGGCTCCAGAGTTTCCAATGTGTCTCCGCCCTGCCCCCCAGGGGTAGCCGGGGATAAGTGACACAGTGGGTCAGAGTCATTTTCCACCTGATCCTGATATATGACCCAGAGAACCATTTGGAATCCACAAGCATACCTCATTTTATTGTAACTTGATTTATTACACTTCACCAATATTGCATTTTTTATAAAGTGAAAGACCAGCAATTGAAAACAGGAGAGGCCTTCAGATTGGGACAAAGAGAATATGACCATGACTTATGTGGACAGGAGGCTGGACAGGAGTGAGACCGAGGCATCTTATCTCAGAGAAATGAAGAGCTGCCTACCTTGCCTGCCTGATCTCATACGCCTCCCTCCCCTGCCACAAATTCAGATACAACTCAGAAAAGCAGCACTTGTCTAGAGGCTAAGTCTGGTTACAGAAGAAATACTCCTTGCACAGATGTGTGTGAGGGCTGTGCTGGTTCTGACCTCAACACGGAAGGTAACGTGTAAGTGATTCATCAGTGGAGACTGAAGAGGGGCCCAGTCTGCTGATCTCATCACCACATTCTTGGGTCTCTAGAGGTTTCTGCTTTCTTGGAATATCTATGTTTCTTCCACACGCACTCTTTTGGTGATATTACACATGCCCCTACTAAAAAACTCTATCGCTATAGTTAGTAAATTAGCCAACAAAGGACCCCAGACACCATTTCCTATTGTAGGAATTGTAGCTTCTTTTGCCAGTCTCATATGTTGAAACTCTGTGTGTGATGGCATTTGAATGTTTAACAAGGTAATCAAGTGGAAATGAGGTCATTGGGTGAGTGTCATCCAGGATGACAACTGTCCTTATAAGATGAGGAGATTTGGACACTGACACCCACGAGGGGGTAATGTGAAGACAGGGAGAAGAAGGCCATCTACAAGGCCTGGAGAGAGACCTGGAAAAAACCCAGTGTGGATCTTGGAATTCCAGTCTCCGGATCTAAGAAGTAAATACATTCTAGTCACTCAGTCTTGGAAACTCACTTTGGAGGCCATAGCAGTCAACTCGCCATCACTATCTTCCTTCTCCCCATAGTTTCCACTGACCAGACCTCTTTGTTCATCCCCATATTAGGAGAGAAGGCAGAAAGGGATGATTGACATATATATATATATATATATATATATATATATATATATATAATTAGTTTAATTGCAAAAAGTATGTAAAATATGTATAAGGGTATTAGTCACTATTTTAAGTGTACAATTTAATGAATGTTGGTAATTGTACACAATTGTATAATCATTATCACAATCACAATAAAACAGTTCTCAAAACTAAGTTTCCTGGCACTCCTTCAGATAGATTCTCTCACACCCCACCCCACCCCCAGGGAGCCACTGATCTGCTTTCTGTTCTTATAAATTTGCAGTCTTAAAAATTTCAGATAAATGGAACATTTGCCATATTTTTGGAGATTATTCTTAATTAAAAAGGCAATGCTTCATTTACTTTAGATTACTGGATGCTATTTTTTATATATAGGGATGTTAGAAAGAAACTTAAAGTAGGATGGTGTGTGAAGAAAGTTTTGAGATAGATCTCGGCTGGCCTCCCTGCCTTGCCCGGCTGGGCATGAAGGAGATGTGCTGTCATCTCTGATGCTTGGGGGTTAGGACACCACCCGAGCCAGCCCGGGAAATGGCCAGCCCAGGATGTGCTGAGGAGGACTTTAAACGAGCTCCCTTCCTCCAGGTTTGCTAGTGGTCAGACATGGGGCAAATTCCCCGCTATTTGCTGGTCACAAAGACATTGGCTCAAGAGATCCAGACCATACTGGGATTCTAAAGCTTTGTCAAAATGAAGAATTCCTTGTAGTTTAGGATTTTAAAGTAGGCCAATTTTTGAGACAACTTTTGAGAAAAGTTAAGTTTCTTTATTTTCCCATTGTGTGTATGTATAGCAGGTGGAGAACTCAAGATGAGAGAAATGTTTAGCTGGGCCAGGAGTGATCCAGGTGTTGGGTTCCAATACTGTAAAGGGTCTTTCTATGACTCTACACAAAAGGCAAAACCTGGGGGAAGTCATTCCATTTCCTCTAAAGAGAAACAGGTGCCCTGGCTTCTTCGATAATGATGTGGAGCTGGTGACAATGACCGAGGTCAACACTCCATGCTGGGCTCATTGGATATTTTCTCATTGTCTGAAGGACAACCCTGTGTAGAAAGTTCCATTGTCCTCATTTCACAGCAGAGGAAACAGTTCAACACCATCTGATATCAATAAGAGGCAGAGTTGGGCACTGAGCTCCTGTCCTGATTTAAACTCTGTTGGCCCTTTGCCCACTGACTTTGCTCACATACCAATGGTCCCCAATGTTCTAAGAAAATCCCCCCAATATTACTATGAAGGTTGGTTGCCTCAGATAAAACTTGCCCTGCTAGTCTTGCCCTGGCATTTATAATTTTCAGATGGAGGAAGTGAGGGAAAGGATAAGGGAATAGTCAAGGTTGGTGCCAGGACTAGAAATGGGAGCAGGTGACCACTCTGCCCAAGATGCCAGTCAGCTCCTCCCATTCACATCCTGCATGTCTGTCATCTCTGGTGACTGAGTAAGGCAAGCCCAGTGAGGACGATGTTTGGGCAGCCCCTGGCAAGGAATGAGTTCTCTTTTAGAACAATCAAGAGGACTGAATTTTCTCAGTGACAAAATAAAAGGTCACCTTGTCACAGAAGCTTTTTCCACCCTCATTCATGACTGAAAACATACTGGACTGGAAACAGATTTGAGTCATGTTTACAAATGAGAAGGCATTTTGGGAACTGTGATGCTTCCTCACTGTTCCATTAGAATTCTTTGTTGAGCATTATATTGAAGATCTTTGTTGAAGATCACAGCAGAGCTAAACATAGCGGGAGGGGGTGAGGCCCCTGGTGGTGAGGGTCAAAATCCTGTTCCCATACCAACCAGTCTGGGGTCCCCAACTCCCAACTCCACCTTCACTGAAAGAATTCCACAGCCAGGATTCACTTTGCTATCCAGAGCACTAAGTAAGAGAACATAGAGTGTGAACTGGTTAATCACTAACAAACTCCCAGGAATACCTTCCTACTCTGTGGTTTAAGGAATAGATCCCAATCGCCCAATATTTCTCAAGAATTCTTTTGTAAGAACATTGAGGAGACTTGGCTGCTGAGGTTTGCCTCAAAGGTGCATGCTCTGCTAATACCACTTTACAGCTGCAGCCTTCAAGAACTTTTCCTCTTCATGTCATCCCAAAAGAATTTTGGTACGCTCAGGATCCCCTTACATATTTTAACACAAACAACTAAATCTTTAAAAGGGTGTTGAAATGGCAGCAAGGATAAAATTTCAGGTGTAATATCTATCACACCTGAGCTTTAAGTATATTTTTGATAAAACCTTGCAGGTTTGAAGCATCCAGTTTATGGAAAAGGACTGCCACAGAACCAAAATGGCAAGCAAAGGTGCATTCTCAGTATAGAAAAGCGAGGAAGCTTCCATATATTATCATAACTTACTAGTAACTGTAGCAATTTGGAATTCTTAGACCAACAAAATAATTGTGGGTGAAGGAGGATTTTAGCATCAACATATTTAGAATTGCGTGGTGATAATTTTATAAAGCAAACTGACTCTTATTCAGGTTTATCACTACTTTAAAATTCTCTACAGAAAGTGACCCAGTTCTCCTTAACCCCCAAACTTAATGCCTGCATTTGGAGTGGATGGCCCCCACAGTCCTACCCTTGTTATCCACCAGAGGGTAAGTGACCTTCCTTGGGAAAGAGTAAAACAAAAGGAGTTAGGTGAGAGAAATCAGCACTGTAGATGAAGCTCTCTACTTTTTCTTCACAGTCTTGCCCTGATCTTCTGTGATCTATCAAGGGAGAGAGTCAGTTCCATGTAGGATTACTGCTCATTTAAGGCTGTTAGTAAACATAATAGGTGATAATTGGATAATAACTAGCAAGCAGTCAGATGGGTCATGTTGCAGGTTTGTTTACAGAAGCTTGACAGTATGGGTGAAATACCCTAAACCTGTTTGAAATACATAGACTTGATTGGTGTTCTGTCTGGCAGAAGTCCAAAGTTAGATTTATGGACAGAGTATAATCCAGAAGAACAGCAAAGTCAGATTTTTCAAAGCGTTCAGTTACCTCCATTTCATGATATATTTTTATTTTATATTCCTTTAAAATCTCTCTCTCGTTCCCTCTTTCTCTCCCTCACCCATCCACACACGTGTATATTCAATTTTTACATGTTGCAACTCTAGTATATCTAATTATGCATTTAACTATATATATAAAATTGTAGTTTATATAACTATGTATAAGTATATATAATTATATATGTAGTTGTAAACTACATATGAAAAATTTAATTGTGAAATACATCAATATATACATAAAATATATAAATTATAAGGAAAAAAATCCCATCTATAATTGCATCAAAAAAAATTAAGTACCTAGAAATAAACTTAACAAAGGGGATGAAAGACCTTTCTTGCTAAAAGAAAGGAAGAAGACAAAGAGCAATGGAAAAATATTATTTGCTTACGGGTTGGAAGAATTAACAATATTAACAATTAACAATATTAAAATTTCCATCATACCCAAAGCAATATATAAAGTTAATGCAATCCCTCATCAAAGTTTCAGTGGCATTCTTCAGGGAAATAGAGCAAACATTACTGCAATTTGCATATGGGGCAAAAAAAGACCTCACAAAGCCAAAGCAATCCAGACAAAAAAAGAATGGATCTATTGTGCTTCCATCAAACTATACTACAAAGCAATCATAATCAAAATAGTATGGTACTGGAATAAAAATCGATCAATGGACTAGAATTGAGAGCCCAGAAATAAACCCACACTTACATAGCCTGCTAATTTATGATAATGGATCCCAGAGTGTACAATGGAGAAAAAAAGTCTCTTCAATAAATGATGTTGGGGAAATTGGACAGTCACATACACACAAAAGAATAAAACAAAATCACTACCTCATACTGTATACAATAATTATTTCAAAATGGATTAAAAACATGGATACAAGACTTGAAACCATAAAATACATAGAAGAAAACACAGGCAAAAATCTCCACAACTTTGACTCCAGTGTTGTCTTTGGGGAATTAACAATAGCAAGGGAAACAAAAGCAAAGATAAACAAATGGATATATCAAATTAAAAACTTCCACACAGCAAAAGAAACTGCCATTAAAATGAACAAGCACTCTAGTGAATTGGAGAAAGTATTTGACAATCAAACATCTGACAAGGGGATAATATCTAAGTTCTATAAAAAACTCATAAAACTCAAAGCAAACAACACAAGAAAAATGGGCAGAAGAACTAAATAGACAATTTTCAAAGAAGATACACAAATGGCTAACAGGAATGTGAAAAAGTGCTCATCACTTATTGTTAGGGGAGAACAAATCAAAATCACAATGAGAGCCACCTCATTCCAGTGAGAAAGACTCATGTCAAAAAGACCTCATGGCATAATACTAGTGCCTCTGTCTCCAGACACAGTTGTTGGTGTGGAGAAAAAGGAGCCCTCCTACCTGTTGGTGGAAATGAAGACCAGTCAAACCCCTTAAAGAAAACAGTATGGAAGTTTCTCAAAATATTAAAAATGGATCTACCATATGATTCAGGAATTCCACTCCTAGGTATATGTCCAAAGAATACAGAACACTAATTTGAAGGCACATATATACTCCTATGTTTATTGCAGTAGTATTCACAATAGCCAAGATATAGAAACAACCCAAGTGCCCCACAACAGATGAGTGGATTAAAAAGATGTGGTATATATACACAATGGAATTCTACTTAGCTATACAAAAAGATGAAATTTTGCCAGTTGAGACAAAATGGATGGGACTGGAAGGGATTAGATTTAAAAAAGTAAATCAGGAGGAGAAAGAAATAATGGATGATTTCATAGGTGGACTATGACAAGTAAACAAGCTAAGGAACAGACAAAAGGAAATAAAAAGAAATTCTAGAAGTCTAACTGCAGAATAGAAGCTACCAGCTAGGGGGTAGGAAGCAAAGAAGGGAAGGGACCCAATGTTCTGTGGTGGAAAATTACTGGTGTTTTGAGGGTGAGTATGGTGTGACAGGTGTGTACCTAACCGCCTAATAGTGTTATAAACCAACATCACCTCAATAAAAATAAATAAATGTTAAAAAAGGAAAAAGAGCAAAAAAAAAAAAAAAAGAGGCTTTATGTGTACAGAACACGGCTTATTAAAGTCAAAATGTTTAAGGGGAAAAAGCCTTCACAGATGACATAATGACAAGTTCTAAACATGGTTTTAAAATTTTTTATATATACCACATGCCATAATGATTTAAATTTAAATATGTGCTTCCACTAAAGCTTTACATAGTAGATAAAGTGGTCTGTCCTTAGTAGAACAGAATGACAAAATCAGCTGTGCAAGCAACTAAGCCAAAAGTTAATTGTCCCATGTTCAAAGTCTTTGCAGAGGCTTCCTGACAAAAACATGATTTTGCTAGTGTCCTCCCTGCAGCCACTCATCTGGCCATTTCAGTGGATAGCATTTAGTGTTACAACTTTCAATTCACAGGAATCCACAGTCCCTGTTGCCAGCCTGTACCCCTTGTTACAGGGCCCAGTGCCCATGACAGCTTCCTGATGCTTTCCTTAAAAATGACTCCTTGGACCTCCTGGTGGCGCAAGGGTTTAACTGTCAGCACTGTGATGCTATCAGCAGCCACTGCAGCACAAGTAGTTCCCCTGCCAGGGAACTAACCGACATGGTGCAGCAGAACTCTCCTGTCTCACCCATTGCTCCCCTCAGCAGTGTATTTTAGTGGATCCACATTTTCTGCTCCCCACTCTGCTTCTGGTGAATCTTCTCACCCCACCACCCTGGCCTCTGGCATATACCCCAGCTCTTGTATGTATAAATAAAATAAATCTTAAAAATAAATAAACAAGGGCCTCCCCGGTGGCGCAGCAGTTGAGCGCTGGGTTGCGAGGCTGCCCGCGGCGTCTGTGGCGCCGGTTCGATCCCCGGCTGCTCCCCGGCCCCCGGAGGAGGGTCCCACATGGCGCGCAGACCTCTCCTGCCGCCCGCTGCTCCCCTCAGCAGTGTACTTCGGTCCTTCTGCCTGCTCTGCTCCCCGCTCTGGCTCTGGTGAATTCTCTCACCCTCCCGCGCTTCTGACTGTGCCCAGTGCATGTACAAACAGGGCAAACAAACAAACAAATAAATAAATAAATAAAAATACATGCCTCTTTAAAAATAAATAAATAAATAAATAAATAAAATAAACAAACAAATAAATAAATAAAAATAAAAATGACTCCTTGGCCCTACGTCAGTTACAATAAATTTGTATTTCATTCTCTTCTTAAATTTCATCTCACTCTGAAACAGACTTTTAAACAGAAGCGTTTAAAAAAAAATTAAGAGCACAAATTAGAGGGCTGTGTGCTATATTTTCACCTTTAGCAAACTGTCTTTTACTTTTTTCATTAACTTATCATTTCTTCTCAAAGGGAAAAAAAATCAAACAAGGAAAAATCTGGGAAGGATGAATTAATGTGATGGAATAAAATTTTAATGGTATAAAGACCAAGGAGATCAGAATTATTCCTTTTGCTTCAAATTATAACTTAACTAAACATCAGGATATTGTTATTAAAATGAATTTCATAAGAAAGGGAAAAAAGGTACATTTGAAATAAATCTGTTAGAGGTATATTTGTTAAGGAAGACATACCATATTCAATATTTAATTAAGCATCATCTTTCTCACATTGATCCCTCATGACTATATATCCTTATTTCAATCAGTACAGGCTGTGCTACCAATGCTTTTAGAAATCCTCTTTGGAAATAAACTTATGAACAAGTGTAATTCAATTAAAGGAAACCAACTTCATTTATTCAAAGTCCTACTTTATGCCAAAATCAACTTTGCCTTGGCAATTAGTATTTCCCAAATATTATTCCCCAAATTCACTTGGAATTGCTTCTTATTAAAAAAAAAAAAGAAAATTTTTACAGTGAAACTTTACAGACACAAATATGTAGTTTAAAAAAAACTAACATTTTAAGGGGGCATTTTATTTTATTTTATTTTAAAAGATTTATTTTTATTTATTTATACAAGCACTGGGTACAGTCAGAAGCACGGGAGGGTGAGAGAATTCACCAGAGCCAGAGCGGGGAGCAGAACAGGCAGAAGGACCGAAGTACACTGCTGAGGGGAGCAGCGGGCGGCAGGAGAGGTCTGCGTGCCATGTGGGACCCTCCTCCTGTGGCCGGGGAGCAGCCGGGGATTGAACCCGCACCGCAGAGGCTGCGGGCAGCTTCGCAACCCAGCGCTCAACTGCTGCGCCACCGGGGAGGCCCCATAAATATGCAGTTTAAATTAAAGAAAATATTCATGTTACCATAACTGAGGCTAAAGATATTTTCCCCAACATTCCAGGAGTTCCTTGAATACATTGTCCCAATTATCATATACTCCCTGCCAAGCAGGGATAAATGCTAGTTACTTCCATATATTTCCTGTCACTTTTATCACCTATTATATAGTAAATATATAATTTGTTTTTTACTTTTACATAAATGGAATTGTACAGTATAGATATGATGGAGGACAAGAATAGAAAGACGGGAAAGGAGGTGGCCAAGACTAAAACCTGACTCACACCAGGAGTTGGGGGATGGTGAGGGAAATCACGTGACCATTAACCCAGCTGTGGAGGTCTGGCCCTTAGGCACCAGCGCCTTATCACTAGGCAGGAGACCCATGCAGGATCAGATGCTCTAGGGAGGGGAGCACAGACCTGAGGGGAAAGATATGGGATTAGGCCTCCCTGGAATCTCTGGTCCCTTTCTAGTTTTGCCTGTTACCCAACATCAGGCACAAGCAGCCACTCCATGGAGGAGGGACCCCTCCCAAAGAGAAACGGACTGTATCAGGGCAGTTTCTGCACAGGCTGGGGGCAGCACTCCCACTGCCCACCTGTGACTATGCAGGTGCCTCTTCTCACCAACTTGCTCCTCTGCAGGGCAGCAGCTTCTCTGCCTGCCCATGATCTGTACCATGCCGGGGCTTCTCTTTACTGACTTCCCTCAGCGGAGGCAGCTCTCAAGGCCGCCTGCCTGCAACCATGCAGGCCTCTCTCAGCAAACCTGTCCCTTTCCCTAATAAACCTGTTCTTTAAATATAACTACCGTCTCTGTCTCGTGGAGAAACTCGCCTGGGGAACTCGCCTGCGGCTGAAGCAGGAGCTCTGATGAATCTTTCCCAGATGAACCCAAGGACCCCGCATGCCAAAAACCACATCAGATATACAAATCTCCCTTTTCTTGCTTAATATGCTTATGAGAGATGTAAAGCAAGGGTAGGCAAAAGTGGCCCCCTGCCTATTTTCAGCCATATGGCCACACCCACTCATTTACATACTGGCTAAAGTTTTTGCATTACAATGGCAGGGATGGTAATCTCAACAGGGATGGTTCATAAAGTCTAAAGTATTTGCCATGTAACTTTTATGGAAAAAGTTTATCAATTCCTGACCAAGATTTACTACTTGTTTCAAATTGTTACAGGGCAGGGAGAGGACCACCCTGTTACAAAATGTCTAATATCTTAAGATTTTGCACTTATTTTCATAGAGACATTGTGTTGTAGTTTTCTTTGCTTGTATTGTCTTGGTCTATTTTGTTATGGGGTAAACTTAGCTTCCTAAAGTGAGATGAAAACTCTTCTCACCTTCTTAGTGTCGAACTAGTATTTCTTCCTTTCTAAGTCTTCAATAGAATTTACCTAATAAGCCAACGGGGACCATAGTTTTGTATGTGGGTAAAATTTTAACTATGAATTAAACTCCTTAAAAAGTTATAGTCCTACTCAATTTAAAAATTTATCATATGTCAGTTTTGGTAATTTGTATCTAAAGGAATTTTAACATTTCATTTACTGTTAAATTTGTTGGCACAAGGGCATGTCGCTGCGTATAGAATTTTAGATGGACAATATTTGCTTTCAGCTTATTACCTTTCGGTTTCTACTATTTAAGAAAAATTAGCTACCAACCTAATTTTTGCTCTTTTGACATAAGCTTTGTCTATTTTTCCCTCTTGCTG
This sequence comes from Talpa europaea, assembly GCF_964194135.1. Taxonomy (NCBI): domain Eukaryota; kingdom Metazoa; phylum Chordata; class Mammalia; order Eulipotyphla; family Talpidae; genus Talpa; species Talpa europaea. Next base: position 98,470,362 of record NC_140075.1, on the reverse strand, counting down.
TCTTTAAATATTTTATCATTGTCTTTTGTTTTCTGTAATTTTCCTAAGGGTAGTAAGGGTAGTAGTGCTAAGTGTAGCTTTTTTTTTTTTTTTTGGCTTGAGGATTCTTTTCACTTCTGGACATTCTAGCTGGTGTCTTTTATTAATTTTGGAACTATTCTCAGTTAATTTGTCTTCAGATAATGTTTCTGCCTTATTCCCTCTCTCTTCTACAATAAGATTCCATTAAATATTTGTTTAACCTTGTTATATATTTTCTTTTTTAGTTTTCATTCTACCTACTGTCTTTATTCTGATTTTTTTCTAACTTATCTTTCAATGCAACTAATCTCTTTTGAATCACATTCAATATGCTATGAAATGAGTTCTTTTTTCTTTTTTTAAAGATTTATTTATTTACTTGTACAAGCACTAGGTACAGTCAGAGGCACGGGAGGGTGAGAGAATTCACCAGAGCCAGAACGGAGAGTAGAACAGGCAGAGTAACGAAATACACTGCTGAGGGGAGCAGTGGGTGGCAGGAGAGGTCTGCGCACCATGTGGGATCCTCTCCCGGTGTCCAGGGATCGAACCGGCGCTGCAGAGGCTGCGGGCACCTTTGCAGCCCAGCACTCAACTGCTGTGCCACCGGGGAGGGCCCCTGAAATGAGTTCTTAATCATGGTTATTAAATTTATTAGGATCCTGTAATATCCATCTCTGAGGTTTTTTTTTTTAAATGATTTGCACTTCTTTGTTGAAAGTTCCCCTTTTTGCTCTTTATCTCCTTGAAAATAGTCATGACAGTTATTTTAAAGTTTGTGTCTGATGATTTCAATATGGGGAGCTCCTCTGAGTTTGTGTCTATCATCTGTTGTTTCTACTAGTTTTCCTTCATGTTAACTCATCTCCTTATGTGCCTGGTTATCTTTGATTATGGACTGACTTTATATTTGGAAATTCATAGAAATAATTTGAAGACTAGAATAAAGTTATCTTCCTCCAGAAAGTATTTTTATGTACTTCTTCCAAGTGTCCAAGGGCCCTAACAATCCTAACAATCTGGAATCAGATTCCTGAGCATAGGACCATGGTAATGTCCTGGGATGTGTACTGTTAATAATTATCTAAGCGTGGGCCTCCCTGGTGGCACAAGGGGTTAAGCACAACACTGTGAAGCTATCCGCAGCCTTGGCAGCATGAGTTTGATCCCCAGCAGGCCAGGGAGCTACACACATGGCACAGCAGACCTTTCCTGTCTCACCCGCTGCTCCCCTCAGCAGTGTATTTCAGCCAGTCTGCCTGTTCTGTTCCCCACTCTGTGTCTGGTGAATCCTCTCACCCCTGCCCTAGCACCTCTGGCCTGTACCCCAGTTCTTGTATGCATAAATAAATACATATTTGAAAAAAACCAACAACCCCCCCGCAAATAATTATCCAAGTGATTCTCATTTCCAGGGGGAATGCTTCAGACATCTATAAGGAACTGTTCCAATTCAAGAGTCTATAATTTTCTCCATGAGGTAATGGAAACCACATTGCAATGGTAGCAAGTAATCCAGATTCTATCTTGGTTCTGTCTTGACAAGCTGTGTGATTTTTGAACACATTACATAATGTCCTAAGACTCAATTTTCCTGTCTGCAAGAATAAGTGAGAATAGATGTATCTCATGGGTCTTACAAGCTAGAAATGTGGGTTTCTGAGGGTGGCCTGGAAGAAACAAATCTTCAAAGTCACTGGAAAATTCTTTGCAACATTCAGGCGATAGAGAATTATCTTGGAATGACTGTCTGTGACAGCTGAGCAAGGCCTCACGACCTGGCTGGTTTCCTGGAGTTGGCAGGCATTCAGCCCTGGCTATGTCTGTCACACAAGGCAGGTGGGAGTGGATAGGGTGGCAGAACTGAAGTTGGAAACTCAGAAACCTGACCAATTTGGCTCTAACCACTTCATTACTTTTTACTATTGAAAAGTGAGGGCTAAGGAGGCAAATCAGCTGTCCTGAAGAGTGGTGAGATAACCATGCGGTGCCTTATCTATGGGCAACTAGCTCAGGAATACACCGGCCTATAGAAGGTGAGACTAGTACCTATCTCAAAGATGAAGATATGCAAGTTTTAGTAGCTACTCACATCTCTGCCACTTAAGCTCTGATGACTTTCAAGTCCATCTCTCTCAGATAAAATGTTCTTCAGAACAACAGTTCCAACTGTCTCCTGGACAGCACCACCTAAAAAGCCCCTTCAGAACCTCCAACTCAACAGGATCAAGATTGATCTATCTTCTATTCCAGACTATATTGGGTAAAGGTATCCAGACTAATAAAAGTTATCTTTATTTTTATCAAATTTATATTTATTTTTATTGTGTTTATTATTAATAAAGAGCTGACTAGTAAGTTTAGATTAGCTATTTGAAGACCAGAAGACAAAGTAGTGAAAAACATGATGGAAAAGACTTTATTTTCAGCATAGATAATCAAAATTGTTGCTTTCTATCTAGGTTCTCTATGGGTTCTGATGAAAGCCCTGCATAAATTTAATTAGAAAGATGGAAGGCCAAGAAATGCCTATAACCTGTTGGGCAACTGATTCCAACTGACAGACACCAATACATTAGGAAGATTGTAAACAAGTGTATCACGAAGTCTGTTTTAAAGGAAATCATCAGAAGGTAATAATACCACTCAACTCTGATCTTTTTTGTGTCACGGGGTGCTGTGGATCCCTTCTGACCATGCCTGTGAATTCTAGAGAACTTTGTTCATCCCAATGCTCGACTGTGTTTGTAAATACAGCTCCCCCTCCTCCCTACCTTCATTCCTCACTTTTCTGAAAGTCCATATCCCCCAGGTCTATATTTTCCCCTTGACTTCAATGTTGACATGTTTTTTTTGGCAAATATATTATTCTTGAACCTTCTCCTTATAGTCTAAAGTCTTAAAAGCTTAGAGTTTTCCTACCCAGACTTACTCATTCGATACATCACAAATGTACCTAACTGTATATATCTGTGCTGCTGCTTTTTACCGTTGGGAGATTTCCAACTCAGAATAGTTGTTGGGCAGTATGCAAAAGAATATTTCAGCAAGGCTACTTTCTGCAGATTAACGTTATTCTCATCTTTAATTTTCACCATGCTGTTGAGAGAATGGTGATAAGAAGCTTTCCAGAGCTTCTGTTAGCCATGGGGTCCTGGATGTATTGGAACATACTTTACATCAATGATAGTCATTTGGAAGAAACTTGTCTCAGCTTTCACCAGAAGACTCTCATCAATCTCCTGTTTTTCTCCATCTTCTTGCCTTCATCATTGTCACTCTGATTTCATCCCTATTATTTAACCTTTTCTTCACTCTATTTCGACTCCCTCCACTTAGTTTCTTATTATGCCAAGTACATGTCTGCGTTGGTGACCTAAAATTTGCTGTCTAGAATGTTCTTTCCTCAATATACATATGAGTCAACCCCTCATCTTAAATGAGGTAAATTAAATGTCACCTTTTAGGGAATTCTTCTTTGACCACAGCTCCAAAATTGTAACACACCTATCCCTTTTCCATGCTTTTTCTCCTTGGCCTTTATCACTGCCTAAAATTCTCAAAAATTCCTGACTTATTTTTTGTGACCACCACTAGAATCTATGAGATTCTCTGAAAAATTTGATTCAGAAATTTTGATTTGTTTCACTTACTTCTGAATATCCAGTCCCCAACAATTCTTATAAAGTAGTAAGTATGCAATACATACTTATTGAATAAATGATCAAGCATATAGAAAAAAGGACCAGATGGAATTGTAGAAAGAAGTACATTGGACACATCATCTTTACTGCTCATAAATTCTTAGACACCCTTCATCTTACAATCAAAACTATACAACCAGAAATAAGCCTTGTCTTATTTCCACCAATACCTTGTTAGGAGATCATTTACCTGTGACAACACTGGGGATTTTAGAGAGAAAGCTCTTGACTGTTCTGATGGGTACACCCCCTGTCTTGTCATCTTGCATCTTTGCAATGATATCTTCAATCTGAAAAAGGTAAAGAAAAGAAGTGTCATTTCGCCCCCACAAATAGTAAAGGATACCTTTATAAAAAGCTAAAATGAATATATGTGCCAAAATGAATACCAACAACAGATACCAGAAAAAGACTTCAACTGGTCAGTTATTAAATATAGTAGCAGGATCTGTTATGGACCAGTGCTGGGGCTGGGGAGTTTGAGGATTCATGGTAGCATGCTCTATCAGAACAATAACCTAGTTGAATAAGGTAAGGAAAGAGAAATACATTAGAATTCTTGATAGGATGCAACATGTAATTCAAATTGAATGTGATAAAATCCCCTCTCCCAAATTGGGTTTTTACATAGGGTTGAACCATATGAACCACCACATTCAACCTAATAAATGGTAATTTCCTAGGGTTCAACTTAATACATTAACATACTATAGTTCAGAAGCACAGCATGGACTGCCTTTGAGCCAGAATCAGGTGAAAGGAAAAAGATTGTAAATCAAAACACAGAAAGTTCTGATGCTGCAAAGTTGGAGGACACATCTCACTGGCTGGGAGCAATGGTATAGGATGATCACCTTGAGCTGGAAACAAGGTTAACAAGGACAGGAGCATCTCCTTTTGGACTAAGGAAGACCACACTATCAGGAGAAAGACCATGTGTGTTGTGACCTTTAGCCAGGTAAAACCTTATTGATGAAACAGAAACATGTACATACACTGAAAATAGAACAGAGAGAGGTGACGGACTACCAAGGATATAGGTCCCTAACTATGAAACCTATTTGTAGCTTAGATGTTTTAAGTCAGATATAAATTCCTGGGCAGAAATCTTCAGAACAGACCACAGAACAATCTGTAATAAAGACATACACTTTTTGTTTAGGGAATGGCATGCGGGGCAAATGGAAAAGGGAAGACGTTAATGTTTGCTTTTTCATACATTTGTTCTCCTTAGCAACAACATAACTTTGAAACATGAGACGGATTTTCCGAGCACTTACATAATAGAGTTCTAAAATTTTACGTCTAGAAATTTAAAGATGTAGTTCATCCAGTTTAACATACAAGATTGTAAATGGAGGTTAAGTTTCTCAACCTAGACACACATGGGAGGGCTGGTTATGGCAAGATCATTATTAATGATTGGTGATGAGTAGCTTCTTCCTAGAAACCAGGACCAGGACTTGGCTTTATTTAAGAAGTCCTTTCAATGTATCATCTTTACTACTTACAATTCTAGACAACCCTCAGATCAATATCTTTTTCAATAGAAAGAGAACCTGTTACAGACACAGTTAAGATATGGCATAACTTAATAATTACCTAATTATTATGTGCTAGGTTTCTTTCTAAGAATTACATATAGATTATCCTGTTTAATCCTCATGATCACTTCACAGGCTAGATCCCACCATTATCCCATTTTTCAGATTAAAAAACCTAAGATTTGGTGAGTTGTACTAATCAAGGCAGTGGATTCAATGTGGTAACAACCTCTCAGTGGCATAAACAACCTCTTATTTCCCTTTTACGCTATAAGTCTACTCTGCAGAGTAAAGGGGGGACTCTGCCACTGTAACTTCTCTGGCCCCCGGCTGATAGAGCAAACAGTGTTTTGAATGCTGCTGTTGGCCACTGTACCAGAGGGACAAGAGAGAATTCTGGAGAGCCTCATATATTGATTATTAAATGTTATAGCCAAGACATTACATATAATACATCTGTTCATAAGTCTCTATCCAGACCCAGTCAAAGGGTACCAAATAACCACAAAGGACCTGAGGGATCCTGTCTTCTGGGTGTCAGGAACTAATCATTGTGAGCAGAACCAAGGGCCACCCCAGAGGTTAAGCAACATTCCCAGAATCCCAACTGGGTTCTGAATTTGAACCTAGTCACAGACAGATCTTAGAGCTTAGGCTTCTCCCACCTAAGCTGTTCTGTCTCCCAGTAAGAATCCCAGAAAACCAGTGAATCAGGGAAACCATCCCCTGATGGATATTTCTGGGTTTCCTTGAGAAGTACTGATAGCTAGAAAAAATCCTAAGCATCTAGCTCTCAGAGAGCACATGGATATATCTATCATGCTAGGAGAAAGGGCCTTTCTCTAAAGACCTCATGCTGTTAAGTAAAAGGATGAGAAGGATTTTCATCTGCATTCTGTTAATAGTCTCAGCTGGTGTTCCTCCACCTTCTCTCCTCAGCCCAACAGTTCAGGGTAGTTTGAGGACTACTGACAGTCAAGAGGGTCACTCCTAAAAAATGGTCACATTTCCAGAATAATCTTTGCTTTTGATCTAGCATATTATCGGGAACCAGAAGTGTCAGTTACATGACTGCTTTCTACCGGATGGCCTGAAAATGGTTGGGAAGTGGAGGGAAGCCAATATTTCAGATCAGTTAGACCCTGGCGTCACTAGATGGCAATGATTATCAGTCTGCTAATTTGGACTAGAGTTAGAAGCTGGCTGTGCAGATTCTTTTCTCTTCTGCTCTGTTTAGTTGCTCGCTCACACACTGAATCTTCAAAGAGCTTATTTACTAAAAAGGAAGAGCTATCACCTTATGGTGGTTCACACTGTGCCAGAAAGGCGATTATGCTATAGCGATAGCTTACAACATCGGGGCTGGAAGATCCCAATCCTTGGGTCCTCCATGGTGTTGATATACACCTATATCCTCACCCTTGCCTTCTGGTGGGTAGAGTCTGCTCTTGACTCTTGGGCTTGACTATGTGATCTTGCCTGTTATTAAATATGACATGATATAAAGGTTTTCAGTGTACCTGCATGGTTATGCCTAACTTCTCTTGCTCTCCTGCATCAGATAGCTGTTGTTCTTTCTAAGGAAGATGAGACACCTCTGGAGCAGGAGGGACTCAAGCCAGAGCTATATACAGAAACCTTAGATGACCTGCAGATACGTGAGGAAGAAATAAATGTTTACTGCTGTGTGACACTGATTTTGGGGTGACTTGCTAAACAACCAAGTTGGGGCTATAGCTGACTGATACAACAGGGCTCTGAAAAAAATTATACTTGTCAAAAATTGCTAAAGCCACAACAGATACTTAAAATGAGAATAAATGAATCTTAGAGGTGGAGTATCTTAGAGCCCAACCTTTTTTAAGAACACAAAAATCCCACCATTTACCCACCTACTTCAAAACTCTTAGGCACTATGCTATTCTGGTAGCTCATTCTATTGCCATGTTAGACAATTTTGTGTGGCTCAGTCTCATTCGAGAGCACAGTCGCTACCTCTGAATTTTTTGTCATGGTTTCTGGATAACTGCTAAGAGTTTAGAACCCTATCCAAAAAGTAAAAGTGGGCGCTTAAGAGCTTCTATAACATGTGATGACGAGCTTTTTTAGAATATCATTATGATCAATAGTCTCAGATACTTCAAATTATCTAATTTATTTCTCAGTTTAAAAATTATTTAATAAATAATTTTGTTGAAATTGAGACTCAGAAAGGTTAAGTGACTTACCCAACAACCCATAGCTAGCAGTGGTAAAGCCAGAACTCTTACCCCAGTCTTCTTGACTCTGCACTTGTCTATCTGCCTAAGCTCTGTCTATCACATCTAAGATTCACCTTTTTTTATTTTCAATCAATGCCTGCTGACATGCTTTTTCAGGGCACTTAATACAGTTTGCATCAAAGAGAAAGTTTATCACAGTCCTAAGGGGGAGGAGGAAGAAACAGAGAAATTGATCCAGATAATCAGATTATCAGTCATTTTAGGATTGATTTCTGCCCAATGGCTGTGGTATTTTGCTGCTCAGCATTCTCTCTCTGTCCCAGGGCTTGGTTGGATTTATCTTCTGCTGGTAGATCACAGCTTCTGGCTCAGGAACAAGGAAATGGGAATGTATATACTTAGATTATCTTGATGGCTCAGCTCCATCTACTTCTGACATCTTTTGTTCCTGAAGAAGAGCAAAATCAATTCCCTGACATCCTTTCCTCTGAGGTTCTGTGTCATTAGGGAGCATGTTGGACCTAAGTTTCACTGTGCCAATCAATAAACAGGTGGCCCTTATCTGACAGCCAAGCGATGCAGAGAAACCACTTGGCCAGCTCGGCAGTTCTGCCTGGATGGGTCACAACAACCAGGATGCCCTTCTCCAAAGAGCTCAAAGCTCAGCACTGACATGCAGGTAAGACATTCACCCAAACAGCAGGAAAAAAGGGAAAGCATTACACTGGGGGTGCGGTGGGTGGGGTGAGGGGGTGATTCTTTGAAACAAGAGATATTATGGGATGGTAGGTGCAATCACTGAACTAGGGATGGGGTATGAGAAGGCAAGGAGAAGCAATGCTTTCTTTACAAACTGAAGCCACAGCAAGACCCTGGAAAGAACACTAGACTGAGGCTCAGGCATCATGCTAACCTTAGCATGACTTACTGTACTGACTCACTGTGACCTTGGACAAGTTACTTAGCTATTCTCAACTTCATGTTCCTCATCTCTTACAGGTCATGGGTCTGGTTGCTAAACTAAGGTGTCTTGTTCTAAAACACGAGTCTTCTCTGGCTTGACAATACAGAGTTGCGTCTGCAAGGAAAGGACAGGACAGGCATTCTCATTCTCCACATCACCCATCTTCTCAGGGGATCTGTGGACTGCTCCCTGTGCTGTGAGGGCCAAGAGCACTGGGCAGGACCAGGTACTTTTGATATTTTTCAAAATAATTTTGGACAAATCAGAAGCCAGACAGGATGTGATCCAAAAAGGTCCTGACACCGTTTCTTGCTCAGCCCAGACCTGCTTACCCCTGCTTGGGTAGATGGTATGCCTAACAGAAATGACCAAGGGCCAAAGTTAGTTTTGCTTGTGTAAACTAATTATTGACTGAACTAATTTATTTAGCTCCTCCAATTTTTTTTTCTCTGGGGAAGATTTAAAAACTTCAAGAGTAGGTAAATGATGCTGTGATTATTAAAGAAATAAAATCCACAAGCACTTCAGCAAAGAAGACTGAGTATCCCTGGGGCATGAAGGTCTTTTTTATTGAAGCGTTTCATCTTCACTTCATGATCAGTTGCCTATTTCTAGCTACTAATGACTGTCACTTTGGTTTCTGCATTTCATTAAAGACCCCTTCTGTTTAGGTGTCTGTGCAGGAGTGAAAATAACTCTTTGGGCACTATCTTATCAGCCTGGAGGCAGGAATCAGAGCTGGAAAATGATAATCATATTTCTTAATCCAAAATGGGCATGCTTCACTGAGCATGCTCTGTCCCATATGTACCCCATAAGATCACATTTATTTTTGAAAGCATAGTTATTCTCAACCTTTAAAAGCTTTCAACTTCACTTCCTGGCTCAGTGGGCAGTCGGACAGTCATAGAACACCTACAAAGTGCCAGGCACTGTTTTAATTCTGTGGTTACAAAAGGAGGTAAAACACAGAAATGTTTCCCCTTTATCACGTGCTATTACATTTCAGAAAGATTAAGGGCTGCAGTTTCCTGGCTAAGCATGTGTTGGAGATAACAGAGCTAAGTAGTCATTTCAAAGAAGTCAGAAGGTGAGGCACTAAGAAATATCACTTTCAGAGACCTTTTGGAGAGGGAATCAGCAGAACTTCCTTTTCGCCCTTCCGTTCAAAAGACTGATTTCAATGGCATGAGGGTAGTTTTCAGATTCTGTGATATTGACGACAGTGAATGACATGCCTGCTAATTTACTTTTCATTAAATTAACTTTTGACTCACTGTTATCAGTCCAAAGTTAAAAAAAAAAAAAAGGAAGTTAAAAAAAGGTTCAATCTCCAACCGCGAGTGGTGGTTCCATTCCAAGTAGTCTGGGTGCGGGTGGCCACTGGAGTGACGAATGACCTTGCTGTAGTTATCCGGTTTTATGTGATTCACCATCTTGGCCTTTCCTTCATGGTTCCACGGAGCTGCCCTAGCTCTAGCCATCACTTCTACATTCAAGAAGAAAGGTGGGAAGAAGAGGTGCTTGTTCCTTTTATACAGGAAGCTATATTCTTCCCAGAAGATCCCAAAAGATCTCCGTTCTAGTCTCACTGGCTAGAAACAGGGTCTTGGGGCTTCATGTTACTACAAAGAGAAGAGGGTAGTTAGCTTTTCCAGCCTGCACCTCACATTGACGCAAGGGAAGAGGGAGATGAAGGTGGGGTGTTAACTGAGTAACATTGTCTGCTACAATGGCTGTATTAGAGAATATTCATGAAGACGGTTGGGCATACCCTGATTCCTCTACGATCTGTTCTCCACACTCAGCCTGTGTGTGCTCTAAAAGGGAAAATATGAACATCAACTACTTAAAATCTATGATTTCTCAGCGCCTATTCTGCCATGAGCTCAAGGACTCTATGTTTTCTCTACATTAATTATCACTTTATATTTGTATTTCCCATTAGACTGTCTTGCTGACACCATAGAATTTTAATAGTTTTATGCTCAGTAAATATTTATAGAATGATGGATTGAATGAATGCCTCAATAAATGAATGAATGAATGACATGCATGCCATAATCTTGACTTTATCTTGGATTTCAGCATTGACTGGGACACTTAATGGTTCAGGGTCTTAGGGATGGTGTAGCTGCAATTTAAAGTAATTGGTATTTAATTTTTTATATTCTGTTTGGAAAAGAGTTAAATAAAGAGAAATCTCAAGATTCCACGAACCTTAACCACATTCAAAGAAAAGTTCCACAGGCATCAGAGAACCCACTGAAATAGGAACCAGATCCCCAATACACCCAGGGTAGTGCCAAGCTAGAGTCATGAAGCAGGTTATCTGCTTTGTCTCCCAGAGGCTGATTTTTATTGTTTAATATCAATATGGTACTTCATAAGTTACTTTTATGGAAAACATATTTGCCCCTTTAATTGAAGAGAAAAGCAGATAAGAATGGTGCTCTAGGTCAGTGAACAAATGGCTGTTTAATGATACTTTAGAGGAAATGACTTTCTCTTGAGCTTGACTGGAATAGCCAAGCCAAGCCCCAAGAAAGCATCATCTTTCTTGTGTAAGAATCTATTGTCTGCTTGGAAATATGAGCAAGCAAGTCCTTTGGACAGGTCATGGAATAAGGAATCTCTGAGTGCAGAAGACCAACTACAATGCAAATGAGGAAAACAGACACTGACCATGGAACATTCTAGCAATGACAGAGGACCTAAAATCTCCGCAAATTACTCTAATTTGATCGTGCCATCTGCTTCTAATTGGGAACCATTCCTCCTTTACTGATAAATACACTGATACTTAGGGAAGGAAAACTGTCCAAGGCCAGTTGGGACTGTTGAATAAATGAGATTATTGGCATCACCCAGGCAGTCTTGCTGCAGAGCTGGGTCTGGGAACACTAACAAATGTTCCATATAAATTACTGATAATAGAATTCCCAGACCCCAAAATAACCTACCAAATCATACTAAATAGGAACACTCTACTTTTAGATAGTGGGGGAACCCATGGCATTTTAAATGCTTCAGATTTTGGTGCACCTGGAACCAGTTAGATCAGGTAATTTCCAGGAGCTTCTTAAATGGACCACAGCAGCCCATCAATAAACTCTGTCACTACATCCTACCTATGGAAAAATAAATACCCTTTTACATATCCCATCTCAACTTTTACCCTGACACATCTTCAACCTGTCCGCCAGAGAATTGTACAGAGAACAGGATGTGACAACATATTAGAACAACACAGTAAAATGCTCCAAATTTGAACACATTAAGACTCTGCAGAATCTTCAAGTTTTAACAAGCATGCCACCTTCCCCTTACTGCTGGAGAGGTCAATACCCTTTTTTCCAAAGGCCAATATGGTGTCCTGAAATATTACTACAATTTCTTCCTCCTGGAGAGAATCCTTCTGGAATACAAGGCCCTGTCCTCCCTTGACCCCGAGGACATCCTGACTCTGGAATCACTCGTGTTTTCTGGCTCACTTCCTTCTGAACCTTCCTTAGAGCCCTCCCCTACTCCAAATGGAACAAAAAACCTGGCAACTGGAGCAATTTTAGGACTTGGAATAAGGTATGGAAATTATCTCCTCCTTGAGATCCTGCTCTGGCCCCTACTGCTACACAACACATGCCATGCTCCCTGCTATGAAATTCAAGGTTCTCTAATATTTGGCATCATGTACCTTTCCAGCATCAATTTCCTAAACCCATTTTAATCTAAATACACCTATATGCAAGCCAGTCCCTGCATTCTATCTGTGAAAACCCACCCAGATCCTCACCTTGTACTGGGCCCAACCCAAAAGCTATCTCCTCTAGGAAATGTTCCTGGATATTTCCAGTGCAAGCATGCATATGCATTATGAATGTCTATACTTTTTATTTCCTTTTTCCATTCCAAGAATGTGAGGTAAGAACCAGAATAAACTATTTCTCCCTCTGTTCCAATGGTAAGTGCCATATGCCTTTGCTTAGGGCTTATTTCATGCTTGGTTGCTGCGATTCTGCTTATTTTCCTCTGGAATATAGTTTTCTGGAGGGAAGAGACAGTTGTCATTTCTGAAGCTTCCCTGGTCTTCCATCCCTGGGTGGCACCAAATGGAAATAGAGAATACAGAGGATAATACTCATTCCTTAAAAATTCTTTCAGGGAAGTAGGAGAGCCCTTCCCAGTCCCTCAGAATTTGAGAGAAGAGCACTTCCAGATGGGACATGAAAGGCTGGAAAGATGTTTTCTCAGCAATTAAAACCAGAGAGCTTCCAGAGGCCTCACAGAGTTCAAATGAAAAGGCAGGCCAGCATCTGAGGCCCTGTCATCCCATTCTCCTCCTACCTCTGACCCCGCCTCCTCTTATAGGGGTGTCAACAGACTGCTCACTTACTCTGCGGTGTCTTCCCAGCTTCCCTGTCCCCCAAGCCCTCAGCTGCATTGCTCAGAACCACCATAGCCTGTAGGGGATGAGCATATGGAAGCCCCCAGGAGGAGAGAGATGGAGCTGGAGCACAGAGGGGGCACCCCAATCTTATGTAGGTAATATCCGATGAAACAGCCCTGAAGGTGACCCAGGAGAATCACCACTAGCTGCAAATACACTTGAATACTTGCTATGTGTGAGTTGCTGGGAGACAGACAGGCAGGTACATCCTTCCACTGCGTTCACCTTCTGGTGGTAAAGCCCCCACCAGGATTTTAAATAAGCCTAAGGAAGAACACAGCAGTCCCCACAGGGGCCGTGGGTGACATGTCCTGGCATAGGGGGAGTCTTACCTCCTCTCACCAGAGCACCCCTAAGCCACTGCCCACAGCAACTCAGACCCTGCTGGATCCCATGATCCCTGCCTTCTTTTCTGCCAGAGGGATAACAGCAAACATTCTGTTCTGGACTTCATGTCTCATGTCTCTCCACTGATAATTAATGCTGCTTCTGAACAGGCCTGCAGACTGATATTTTCTAGAATAATGTAAATGATGTCAGAGCCCTTCCTGGCCTATAATTGCCAAGAGGCTGCTTTCTCTCCTGTGGGATTTGGTCCTTCCCCTCACTGCATTCCTGCACCATAAAATGCCCCTATACCTTCTTACCCCTTCCATGGAAGGGAGCACAAACCCACCTACCCTTCCACCCTGTCCTTCTGGTCTGAAGTGGCCAATCTCTTCCTGTCAATCCAGCCACCATAGGACTCAACAGGATGGGTTAAGGAGCCATGGGACTTTGATTCTTACAATATTCTCTAATGCCCATGAACTATTTTATTACTTTCAAATATAGCAATTTATTTCTAAAATTTAAATGAACAGGCAGCCAAATAGTATTACCATAGTGCCTGGCATATTAACAGTCACTACTGGTAAGTGTTAATTACTCTTTCTTAAAAGTAGATTTTACTTTGGGCTTGACTATGAGTAACCATGGCAGATCCAAGTGCTCCCTTCACATGCATGTAATTGAGCCTTCTTTCCTGCCCTTCTGCTGAGGCTTCAGAGGACAGCAGCTGAGACTGGAGGGCCACTTCCCAAACAGGTATCACTAAAGTCACTAAGTGCGTCCCACTTTGCATAGCTCTCCAACTACACAGAAAATGGTAATTGTATTACCTCTGTGCTAACCCTGAGCTCCCAGAGTAGCCTTATATCCCAAGTTCCTGCAGGTCCTTCCTGCCCACAGGTAGCACCTTGGCATGGGGAGGTTGACAGGAGGAAGAATATTCTTTGCAGTTCAACAATAGGTGTTTTTTTTTTTTTTTCAATTTTCAAGTTCTTTGCCTTTTGCTCCTAAAATTATAGGCTGGAAGAGAAACTTACTTTTCATCCCCAAGAAAATGAAATTTAATACAGTACAAGCACCCCTGGGAGATATTGTGTTTGGTTCCACATCACCACAATAAAGCAAGACCCATGAATATTTTCCAGTGCATATAAAAGTTATGTTTACACTCTATTATAGTCAATTAAGCGTGCGATAACATTATGTTTAAAACACAGTGTACTTACCTTAATTAAAAATAGTTTAGTGCTAAAAAATACTAATCATCATCTGAATTTTCAGCAAGTCTAAAGCTTTTTGCCAAAACCTTCCATTTGTGAAAAATGCAATATCTAGAGGGTGCAAAAAAAAAAAGAAACTCAATAAAGCGAGGCATGCCTGCTGTATGTATCTACTGGATTTAATTCTGACTTTAATCTAAGAAAAAGTCTGAGTGACTCTGGGAAGCATTTGATGCACTGCTGCCCAACACACTGAAAATCTGTGTGATAAATATCAATCGAGGAAAATAACAAGGGCAAGCCCCTTTTTCCCTGCAGGGTCACCTGCCAACACTCCCACTAATCACACTCAGGGCAAGGCCCTGTCTGCACTCATTTTTGCAGGCTCCTGCAGCTCTTCTACAACAGGAGGGCAGGTAAGTGTCTGGTGGAGCATGTAGGCCTGTGCCCAGCCCTCACCCATGGGCAACAGGAGGGAAGACCTGCTTGCTGGTCGTTAAATCTGCCACAGGGCCCAACCTTTCCTGCTTGATGGAGATGTTGCTATTTACCCCACAGAGAGGGAGAAAAAAGGAATTCCACAGTAGGCCTCATGCCAGCTCTCTAAAGAGAAGGACATTCTCCTTCCTTTTCTTGTGGTTTAAGGAGTTGCAGGGAACCAGGACTGGATTAGAAATACCGACCATGACAATTGGAAGGGTGCGAGTTTTGTCCACTCCCCAGGAAGAAAGACTTTCACGGGCCTGAAAGACTTGGGGAGGGGTGTTGACTAGGCCAAGGGTGTGTGTGGGGGTCAGGATAAGGACCATTTCCAGAGCTGCCTCCAACATGATTTCCACGCAGGTGTCGCTGCCCGCTCCTCAGGAGTCCCTGCTGCACTGGCATGATCTTTCCCCCACTCATCATGAATCCCCAAATTTAGACATCAGAGTCCTAACCTAGAGCCTCAGAAGGTAACCTTATTTGGAGAGAGGGTCTTCACAGAGGCCATCGTGTTAAATGGGGTCATTAGGCTGGGCCCTTGTCCCATGTGACCGTGTCCTTATAGAGAGGGGCTATTTGGACCTGGAAATCTAGAAGGGAAAGATGGTGTGAAGAGAGAGGAGACAGTCATCTCTCAGCCAAGGAGAGAGGAAGGCCTGGAACAGATAGATCCTCCTGTCACAGCCCTCATGAAAGAGCAGTCCTGAAACCTTGAATGCAGACTTCCAGGCTCCAGAGCTCTGCGACAGTGACTTTATCCTGTTTCAGCCAACCAGCCTGCAATGCCTTGTGTGGCACCCCTAGCAAACAAATGTAATGCCTTGTGTGGCACCCCTTTTCTGCACATGGTTTTTATCCTTGCTTACATCCCTAAAGTGACTTTAAAGATCACAGAAATGAAAAATTTCCCACTCTTTCAACGCACGATGGAAATGATTTGCTTTCATGCTCCATTTCTCTCTCCCTCTCTTCCCCACCGACCCCCAAATTCTCTCTTAGGAGGTGATGACTATTTCAAAATTAGACAGTGTTCCACATGCTAAATTGACTAATTTCACACCTTGCATATTGTCTGATTCCCAGGAAATGACACCACACGGTACATCAAAGCTCTGACTTTCTGAAATGTACATTATGTACATAATGTGCATAAGAACGGATACCTGCTTCATGGACCAGTTCAGCTCCAGCAGGGGCTGGGCACTGTTTCTATGTTGAGGAATGAAGATTAACACAACTAGAGTTGGTCTTCTGCTTGTTCTAAAGCTACCTGTAACAAGGAATAAATGTAACTCCTATACCTAGGACACAGATATATAGATAGTACACCCCAGAAACAATTTGATAGATTCAGCAGCCTGAATATGATATTTTGCAATTGAGTCAACTGAAAACTTAGAGTATAATATAGTAACAGCAGCACAGAGGTTAATTTGATCATAGAGTGCATCAACAGAAGCACAGTGACCTAAGTGAGGGAAGTGATGAGGCCCTCAGATGCACTGATTAGGCCATCCTTAGGAATATCTAAGCTCCTTACCAGTGCCAGACCCAAGAGGATACTAACAAACTGTAGTGAGCATAAAACCAAGTGACCTAGATCTGGTGAAAGCATTAAATGGCAGGGAGAGAGGTTGGCAGCATAACGATCAGCCCTTCTTCCCAGAATATCTATCAACTTAAATAAAATCACGGTCCAAGTAGAATGAGTGTGCTTGCTCTGCAAATGGAGCTTATAAGCAAGGGCTGCAACTCTTGGCCTTTTCTATATAAAGATTCTGGATCCACAACTACCTGGCTCTAGAAGCGTTTCTTGAGCCAAGATCCTGGTCCATAGGAGTACTTTTGCACCTTAAAATGCACCTTAGTGGGCTTGAAAGGGAAAAGTGCTAACCTATGAACTGAGTCCTCCCTAGGATGGACGAGTCCACCAGGTGAGCTAACTCTTACCAGGATCCCAGAGAATGGGGACACCCTAAAGGACTGGGGGATGGGAGTGATGGCATGGAAGATGGGGTGGAATCTGAAGCCTGGATTCTAAGACAGGCAGGCCCAGCCGAAGACTGCAGCAGAAGGGGAGTGGCTAGAAGTAGGGTGGACAGAAGCTTCTAGGCCCCTGGGTGACTATTCTGCACGTGGTTCTTATCCTTGCTTACAAAGAATCACTTGCCTTCTGAAGGTCTTATGCTCCTCATGATGAACTGGAGAAGTTCCCACGATAGAACAAAATTTTGCAGAAATGTTTAAGCAGACACCTCTCATCTGAAATTCAAATCTCAGTGGGTCCCTTCGCATTTCTGGATGTTTCCAGCTCAGTCCAGACCAGCAACCTTCCTTCCTGCCTTCACAAGGTGAATGCTGCCTCCATGAGGGAGGGGTAGAGAAGTAGGGAGATGTGGGGAGGAAGAAAAGAGAAATCAGCCCCGACTGCCCACCCTATAACCTTAACCTCGGAGCCCCCCGCCCTGTCTGCTTCTCCAGGTTAGTGTCGAGTTCAAATGAGACCTGGATGAAAGCTCTTCAGAGAACTGTGAGGGGCTGTACTTGGCCAGCTCCCACCCCCTTACCCCTGAAGAGAAGTGGGTATTAAGCAGGAGCCTCAGGGCCAGAGGTTCTGCATAGCTGTTTTCTCCCCCCAGCATTGAGCCTTATGGAGAAGGACCATGTTGTAAACATATGGCTGAGTTCTCTCAAAAATTTTTTGTCCCCAAGGGGCCTCCTCTTGGACAACAACTACATGCTGGTTTCAGCATTCTCCTTGGGCATTCAAGATCCCAGTGAGTTGGGAGGCAGAGGGTTTTGGGGGGCGGGGGACAGATGGGGAGAGGACTGTACAACCCACATTTGCAAGAATGCTTGTGCAGCAGGGAGACAACAAAGTTCCATTTGATAATAACTTCTGACAGATAAAAAGCCTTTGCCAACATGTAGGTCATTTGGGGATGCAGAGATCTGATAGGAATAGAAGACTTGTTTGCGTGTGCATGTGTGTGTGCCCGTGTGTGTGTGCACCTCCCTCACTTAGGTCACTTAGGTCAGGTATGAACTTGTTACCTGTCAATGTTGGAAATAAAATTCAGCCAGTGGACCTTGAGATCTCAGTGTCTCCTCTGGCAGGGAGGTGGGGAGAGCCTGTGGGGGAGACCCTTCCCTGCTGTCTCTAGCACATGGTCTGGGTACTTTTTGGGGGCCCAGACCAAAGCACTTCTGGATTGTACCCCAAAGAGCATAAGAAGAGAGACAGTGCACAAATCTAGCGATGCAGTGAGTGGCTGGGAGAAATCTGATTTTTAACAATGGAAATTGTCGCCGAGGTAAACAGAGCAGCGGAGGCTGTGTCCCAAGGACAGAAGGAAGGGCGAGCAGCTGCCTAGAGCTCTGGACGTTTGCAGAATGACAGCATTTGCAGGGTGACAGGAGCCCATCTGACTTGGAGGCAACAGCATTCTTCCAAAGATACACCAATTAGGTGTCCCTCCTCCTGTCTGTCCCCAAGCTGGCTGCCCTGCCCACTGGTGCAGATGGGAGCTGCCTGCATTTCCAACTCTCTGCTGCAGTCAAGGAAGCTCAGGGACAAAGCACCAATAAAGACCTTTCTCTGACTTGATTTCACAGATACTGATTTTTTTTTTCTTAACTAGCATGTGTTATGGATGGCAGCCAGATGACTGTGTATCCTATAAGCTCATCCCTTGCCCAGGGGGAATAGGTGAGCCGGGTGGGACTGGGATCTGAGACCACCATGGGCAGGCAGGCTGTCTGGCCACCCCGGTGAGATTGGGGTGTGAAAGGCCTTTGCGCTGCTATCCACCATGTGCTCTTGGCATCGGGGAGGGGCTAAGTGGTTACCTGGTGAAATGCCACACTCAGCTCAGTCTTACCCTAACAAGCTCTGCACCTCAGAGTCCTTCTGCGAATGGCCAGGTGCCAGAGGCTCTAAGATCCTCCCAGCTTATAGCATCCAGGATTTCCTCTCCGAACACACAGCACGACACGTCCCTCAGGACGAACATGGACTGCTACCTTCCCTGAGGTGGGTTCCCTGCATATGCCTCTGCCTCTGGCCACAGCCTCTGCCCTCTCCCACACGGATGGGAGAAACCCACCTGCAAGGTGCGTGTGGGTCACAGAATTGGTTCCCGGTTGCTTCTGCTCAGGTGCCAGGTACTTCAGAAAGTCTGATCCATCTGTTCCTTGCTCCAGGGTAAAAGGATCCTGGATCCTGCCCACAGGGCCAGGCTTATGGTTTCCAGCACTGGGGGAGGAAGTGTACCTCCATCTTGGGGGCCCAAGTCACGGGAGGGCCACTGTTCCCCACACTCTGACAGGTTAAGGGGTAATCCAGGTGACATGTTGATCTTTACCTGTCTCATCTTCCTGAGCCTGACTGATTCCAGATTCAGGTGGGAATTGGTGTGTTATTAAATGGACCCCAAGAGCCCAATAATAACCCTTGAGTTCATAGCATGAGGGGAAACCTAATGCCTGACTGAAACATTGCCAGCTCTCCTTCCTGGCAAAGCTCTCGGGGCTCTGCGAAACTCTGCTGTAGTTTGTGAACCATCTGGAGTCTGTAGGAACTTAGTTCAAGTTGTTCTCAAGGAGACCTGGGGCTGGCAACAGCCCACAATGTCTGTCAGACGGTTTCCTCAGCCAAGTGGAAGCTCGAGGGCCCACAAACAGCACCTTCAAAGTAACAAGGGCTGAACTGTGTGCGGCCAGATGCCGAGCCAAGAGTCCTTCAGTTAAATAATGCACAGGCTGCCTTTGGGTGTGCACACACACCCTGGCTAATGCAGGTTGACAGGTGATTTCATGCATCATTTAACTCTTTGCATTGCAGAGGAATGCAACAGAGATTAGCTCATTGAAATAATTTACATGTTTGTAAACTATTTTTTTCTTTAAAGAACAGAATATTGCAAACACAATCTGTAAAAGAAGCATTCATCTGGATAGCCCATGGAGAAGAACAAAATTAGGCATTTGTTACATTGATAAGTTAGACCCACCTTTGTTTCTCTACTTTTCCCTCAGGTGAGTAACCTTAAAGTACCGGAGGTTAGTGGGTGTGAGCAGGGACGGGCTACCTCTTTTTCGGTGAAAGAAAAGGAGGGCACCAGAGGGAGTGGAAAAGACAGAGAAGGTGAATGAAAGAAAAGAGCAGTACTCCCCTGACCTTGGAGACTTGGTCTGAACAGAACCTTGAAGTCCCAAGTCAGTCAACCCTGCTGACACCTAGTAGGTCTCCACTGGACAACTGTCCCCAAAGGGCTATTTCGCCCCAACCAATCCTCTATAATAACAACTTAGCAGGGCAGTCCCACCTTTCAAAACAGAGGATATCAACAAGCCTCTCAAAAATATATAATCTGGTTGCCTCATGTTTATTTCCAGATTGTAAATGAAAACTGAAGACCTGGTCACTTCTCTAACAAATGGCTACCCTCAGCAAGGAGAGTTTTAAACCCCACGGGCAACCAGCTCCATCTTCTTGAATGACAGCATACCGGGGCCTCAGCAAGCCAGCGCAGGTGCTGCGGGAAAAAGCACCAGGTGGACCCAGCCTGCCTGTGAGTCTCCCAGACCTTCACTTTCGGACAGTCCCTCTGTCTCCAGACAGGGTCCTGGGCCAGCCGCTGCCTTGGCTGTCTCCCTCCACAGGTAGACCCTCCAGCAGTCCTGTCTGCATCGCCCCTGATCAACTGATTCATCATGGGCACTCCCTGCCCCCAGGCGCTCTGCCGACCACACAGCTTTGGAAAGAGCACAGACTCATAGAATTGGCATCTCCTCTGGGAAGATGGGACACACTAAATACTTTTTAAAATGTCACATCAGGGTGAAAAAAAAATCTTTGCAGGTGTTTTGTTGAAAGCTGTGATGGAGCCCATTCACCCCCATCTGGCCAGGAGTCCCCAAGTCCCATGCATGGCTGTGGAGAGAGGGTTTGGAATTTGTTCTGACAAGCACGCAATATTAAGTTTAGATGTGGCCCTGCAGATCTGAAATGAAATATCCTGTCACTAACTCAGATTTTAAAATCCTACTTAGGTGAGGTATATGAAAAGTTAATTCCCTTTGCAGATGAATCAAAATCAGAGACAAGTGTGGGAAAGGCCTTGATTTGTTTCAACCTGCCAATAACCTCCCTGGCACAAGGAGGGGGAACTCTGTTAAGAGGATATTCAGGCTCTTTGTGTGCCCCATCTTTCCCCAGTTCACATATGCTCTGGGTGTGGCTGCAGGTCTCAAGCACTTTCCCATCTTCTAATATACTCCTCAAGAAGAGATACACCAGGGTACCCCCAAGTCACAGACTTGCCAAAGAGCGATAAAAAGGGGCCTCAACTGGTGGCACAGGAGGTCAAGCGCAGCACTGTGAAGCTGTCCGCAGCCTCTGCAGTGCTGGTTCGATCCCGGCCAGCCGGTGAGGGTCCCACATGGCACGGCAGACCTCTCTTGTCCCGCCCGCTGCTCCCCTCAGCAGTGTATTTCGTCAGTCTGCCTGTTTTGTTCCCCGCTCTGTCTCTGGTGAATTCTCTCACCCTCCTGCTCATCTGGCCTTTACCTCGGTTCTTGTATAAATAAATAAATAAATCTTTTAAAAAAAAAGTACTTAAAAAAAGATAAAAAGGGCTTGGGAAATCTCCTCCTTTGCAAAAATGTTGCTCCTTTAGGGGATCACCCCACAACCACTGGCAGTGGGTTACCTGCACACAGTGGGTATTTAGAGCTGGCATTTAAAGCATTTATTGTTATAGGCAAAGACTGGTAGCAGGGGCAGGTGGAATGGAACCTTTAAAGCCATCACTCTGGGACAGGATCCCTGTGGCAGATCCTAGCAAGGCTCCCGATGCTGGAGAAACATTTGTAGCTGCAAGGTCAGCCTTTCACTGACATTTACTCAGCACGCACTGTATAGGATGTTGTGAGGAACACAAAATGTATGTGAGACTGTCAAGGAATTAGGGTTCACCAGGCAGGAACCTTCACTCCATTGCACTGGCCTCTGACCTTAGAATTCACAGTGGAGAGAAAGTAGGAAGTTGTGTGGTCAGACGTGCTGAGAACAGCTACTCCTGGAAGTGCCCCCAGAGCAGAGCTTACACCCTGCTCAGGGAATAATCCTCCCTGCCCCTTCCTCCTTTGTTTGACAGTCCCTCCTCTCTACTCCAAGGGCCCAACTGGTGTTCCTGCCTGCCCCCCCCCCAAGATTCCTCACTTAGGCCCCCACCTGGCCTGCTCTTCCCAAAAATATGCATCCATACTGTGGGTTTCGCCAACCTGTTATTGACATTTGAATGAGCCCACCCTGAGCCCCATGATTCCAGGAGCCTCCTCTTTTTTCTTAAAATGAAAAAATTGTGACGTGTTAATTAATTGATATTTTGTCTTTCTTATAGAAGAATTTTGACAGGGACCTTCTGGATAGCTAATGCCAGCACAAGCTTAAGCAGGAGAGCACCCCTGGGGCTACCCTGCCCAGTGTTTCCCACCAACACTCCTTCTGAGCAGGCGATGCTGTGTGCACTGGCATGCTGCCTTGGCTACTTGGGGGTACTGGGGCCCGGGAAACCTGGATGAGGGTGTGGTTGGGGTTTTATCTGATTTATTAGTCTCACCAAGATGTCACCAAATCACCATTAATGTTGGGGAGCACTGTGGAATGCATGTGTGCACACACACGTGTATGCAAGTGAGTGTATACATGCATGTATGTGTGCCTGTTAGTGTGTGTGTGTATGTGTGTGCATGCATACAAAGGAGAGAACTTGCAAGCAAGAGAATTTTCATTACAACTTTTCCAACACTTAAAATAAAAAGTATGCAAGTGTGAGTGTAGCACATCGTTCACATTTTTTCTCAGGTAAGATTTTAATGTATTGTGTGAGAACAGGAAAGTTTAAAATGGCTCTGCTTTTTGCTACCTCTTAAATCTCACCCCATTTTCCTCCTGTTCCTGGCAGCTCTGAGACCCTCCTGAGCACTGTCAGTTTAAGTATGTAGGTCTGATCCCCACGCTGCTGGTTTTTCTCCTCTTCCTCTTACAGTGATTCAGCGTGGCCACCAGTTGGCTGGTGATGACTCCTCAGTAGCCATGCTCTCCCCTTGCTTCATGCTCGACTGCTAAAGGGCTGGGTGGTTTCATTTCTCTGTTAATTTGTGAGGACATGGAAGGCAGGAACACTTTCTTGTTCCTTACACATCAGCAGGAGTATTTGTTGATGCCGGTTATGTATCCGGTAGTACCCTTCTAGACTGATGTTATAATCCACACAGCACCTCTGCAAGGGAGTTATTTCTGTGTTAAGGTGACCCTATGGAAGGGCAGAGAAGTGATAAAATGTCTCCAGTGATGAACCCAGGAATCTGGAATCCACGGTCTGTACATGATCATGCTTCAGCAGCTTTTAGTTTTACTTTAATTGTGCCAAGGACTGGTTAACACCTAGACTTGGCTCTTGAAATAAAAACTGTCACTTTCACAACAGGAAAGATGTTGGCCTGACTGGTGATGTATGCCAATGGCTCTCCCTCTTTCTTAGTGATGCCTAAGGAAGCCAGATGTTTCAGTCATTTGTGCATCACAAAGTAAAAATGCAGAGGAGCAAAATTAGACAACTTACTAATTACTAGTAGCAGTCAGATGCAACTTAGTCTAAGTTTGGCATTTACTAAACACCCATATAAAGTTGCCAGGTGCTGGGTGGGCCCTTTACAGTGGTTGTCTGGTCTCACGTAGCCCTGACCACCACTTGGGAGGGCAGCTAGGACATCCCTGCCCCACAGAGAGACAGGGAGGAGGGACTGCTCAGTTTGCACAAGGTCATAAAACTGGAAATAGATGTAGGTCCAAACTTGAATTTGGACCTAAATGAACTGAAAATGGATTAACTTTTTGAATACATATCATATCAGTGATAGGAATTTTACCAGATAGATAAAGAGGAACATTAAAATAGAGATCTACCTCTCCCCACTGACCCTGGCCACACAGTTCCTTCTAAGAGGTATCCATTGTTATCAGGCTTGTGATCTCTTATTAACATTTGTAAGTACATACTTTATATAGAACAATCAGTATTACTATTATTATTTCACAGTAATGGTAATGTATCCTACAGTACTGTCAGCTTTTTATTTTCTTTGAGATCATATCCTTAAAGGCCATAGGATGCCTTTGCACAGGTTGACTAGATATTTGTGGTTTCGAGTCTATACTGATCAGCACTCAGTTGATAATCTCTTGATCTTACCAGGTAGCAATGAATATTCCCACACACATATCACTTCTTACAAAGCTAAGTACAGGTAATCACCCAAGTGTAATGTAGGGAAAATACCTAAAAGTGGAATTTCTGAGTCAGAAGATACACGCAAATCACATTTTATGAAATACTGGGCCTTCCCTGATGGTACAGGCTGTTGCGCGCAGTGCTGTGAAGCTGTCTACAGCCTCTGCAGCGCCGGTTTGATCCTGGTCAGCTGGCGAGACACCCACATGGCGCAGCAGACCTCTCCTGTTTTGCCTGCTGCTCCCCTTGGCAATATATTTCAGTCACTCTGCCTGTTCTGTTCCCTACTCTGCCTCTGGTGAATTCTCTCACCCTCCCGCACATCTGGCCTGTACCCCGGTTCTTGTATGCATGAATAAATAAATCTTAAAAAAAAAAATACTGACAATTTGTTCTTAACCAACATTGTAACAATAGTCCCACCGAAAATCTCCAAGGGTAATTATTTCCCTACAGTGCCACCAACAAAGTGTAATTAAGTTTTTTGACCCTTGCTAATATGAAATCTGGGAAATTTTTAGAAATCTGGCATTGCTCAGTAGTCTTAAGGGAATGATTCTCATTTTGAGTGAGATTAGGTATTTTCCAACTGTTTGCAATCATGGATATTTCTTTTTGGGAAGTTCCTACATACTTTCATTGCCCTTTTCAATTTTTCTCTCTTTCTTTTTAAAGAAAGAGTTGATATAGGCCTCCAAATTGTGAAACTGTCACACAGTCACAAAGTAATAAAAATACCCACTACCTCCAAGCATTTCTACCTGTTCCTTTTTCTTCTGTCTTATTCTTTTGTGTGTGTGGCAATAACAAATTTTGAAGTATTTAATACTGAATCATTAAATATTAACATATTAAGAGAGAAGTCCTTTGTCTACAAATTATTTTTCTGAGTATGTCATTTTTGTTTTATTTTACTGTATTTTCTGCAATGCAGGAATTTTTTTTGTAGTAAATAGAATTAATTAAAATTTTAACTTTTGCATGTGTGGTCAAAATAGAAAGGGCTTTCCTATGTAAGGCTGATAACATTTTCCATTTTTTTCCCTAATGTCTTCATGGTTTATTTTTTTACATTTTAATCTTTGAATCATCTGGCACTTATTTTTGTGTACTTTTTTTTTGTTTTTGTTTTTTTTAAATATCAATTTCAGTTAGTTTTTTTTTTTTAAGATTTATTTATTTATTTATGCAAGCACTGGGTACAGTCAGAGGCATGGGAGGGTGAGAGAATTCACCAGAGCCAGAGCAGGGAGCAGAACAGGCAGAGTGATGAAGTACACTGCTGAGGGGAGCAGTGTGAGGCAGGAGAGGTCTGCGCGCCATGTGGGACCCTCGCCCAGTGGCTGGGGATCGAACCAGTGCTGCAGAGGCTGCGGGCAGCTTCGCAACCCAGCGCTCAACCGCTGCGCCACCGGGGAGGCCCTATTTTTGTGTAAGTTTTGAGGATTGAATTCAGCTTTTTTTCTTCTTGTGCACCAAGTGGTACAACATCAGGCAGTCTGGCAACATCAAGGAACTGAGTTCCTTTGTCTTGCCCCCTACACCAAACTTCACTGTGTGACTTTCCTTCTTCTGCGAGGAGTGGCTGCTGGCTGGCCCGTCCATTTCACAAAGAAGATGAGCAACAATAAAGGGCAGAAAGCAAAGAGGCTTTACCTATCGGGGGGCTGAAGTATGGGGAGAGAAGCTTCCCCTGGGAATTCTCCCTACACATCATTGCACAGACCTGTGTCTCCTGGCCACCCATACCAAGCCATAAAGAAACTGGAAATTGGAGGCCTCTGGCCTGTGTGGTGGAAAACAGACAAGAGAGAAGGGGTTCAATAAGGGGCAAGTGGGCCAATCTGTTGGGTGTGCCACACTGCCTGGGAAGACCTTACTTTTATGGATAAGTGGTGAAATTGTAACAGAGAGCCACAGAGAGGGGAAGCTCCAGGTTCCCTGCCCCACCCAAGGGAGGGTAGAACTGAGCAGTGAAAAAAGGACCCTGGAAGAAGAAAAGGAAGACAAGCAGGAGAGCTGTGGGAGGCACATGGAGCACAGGGACATGCAGAGAAGCCGAGCTTGCTTCTCACCCTTGGACTTATACCAGGGACTTGGGGACATGGAAGGAGACACTTGAAAGAGACGGAGATGTGGGTGAGAGATCTGTGGGGAGGCTGCCAATGGCAACCTTTATTTGTTTTTTTTTTTAAATTTCTACTGCTTTTGTATACTTTATTTTTTAAATTTTATTATTTTTTACATCATTGTTCATTATTAAACAATATTTGCTGCCCCCCACCCCCTTAGGTGTAGTCTCCATAGAGTTTCCTTCCCCAATGCCCCTGTGCACCAGCACCTCAGTCCCCTGTGCTCCTCCCTCCCTCCCTCTCATCCCTCTCCCTCCTCTTCCCCTGCAGGATGTCTCTGATTTATAATTGTCCATTTTTGCTTTGTTGTGTATTGTACTGTTATTATGTTTTTACACTGATGTCTTATTTGGTTCCCCTATATTCCTGCTGTAAGGAAACCATCCAATATTTTTCTTTTTCCTTCTGGCCTTTATCTTGATGTGGATTTTGCTTTTTTCCTTCCAGACTTGCCTGGCCCCTTCTGCCCCTTTCCTGAGGTTCCCCACCAGAAGGTGCCTCAGATTTCTGGTAAACCTTCAAGCCTCAGGGGCCCTGTTCTGAGCCAACCATGTTTGGTTGGGCATTTACCCAAGAGGGGATGGATAACTGTGGGTGTTTCATGGGGAAACTATTTTAACTATGTTCTTTCTCTTTTCTCTATTGCACATTAATTGTATTAAAGTTCTTTTATATTGATGGTCTTACACACTAAAAGTATGTTTTGTCTATATGTGGCAGATGGCAGAACCCATTTAGAGCAGGCAGATTTGAGAGTCTCAGGGTGCCCCTCACCCTACCTGCAAACAAAAGAACTTTACTCCTTCCTAACTGTGGTCTTGGATGACTTACATGAGCTCCCAGTGTCCTGTTAGTCCTCTGGAAAAATAAAACTAAGAACTGGGTGAGAACTTATGGTCTAATGATTATAAAAATTGGCTGTGCTGGTGCCTAGCACAAAAATGGTAGTTCTTAAATATTCCTTTTAGGCGCAGTAACATTCCAATTTACCAAACACTCTTAATTAACTTAGGAGTTTAAAACATCCTTGCTAAAAATAAAAGATTCACCAGAAAAAATTCAACGGGACTTATTTTGTCAACACCTAATTACAATTCTCTCCAGGGCAGCTATTATTCAGTTTACCTACAGATTTCATGATTTATTCAAAGTTTCAACTACTGACTAAATATTTATCAGATGCTATACTTCCAACTTACTGACGGGAGCGTTTAAAGAAAACACAACAAAAATTCCTCACACAACATCCTTCAGCTAAAAAGAAAGAAATTGGTGATAATGTTCTTTCAAGCATCTCCAACAGGAACATATTAACATTTCCAGACTGTTATTGCTCTACCTTGGATTGAATTACACAGCTTAGCTTTCCTGCTGTGGTAGCTACATGTGGTGATTACAGTGGAGAAATTCCATCCTGGCTCTCGTTTCTAATCTCTCAAGCTCATATTTATGTATGGTTTTGACTCTGGTCTTGCTTTAGAAAAGTGAGTTTAATAAATTACTAGGGGCATTCAAATATGACCTTCATATGTAAATAATCCCTATGAAAAAAACAAGTCAGCTGTGATTTGAAGAGCAGCAGGGTGGGGGGAGGAAGAGCCTAAAGCAAACATTTCACACAATTTCTGTTATGTTTCCAAATATGCCACAAGTAGTTCCATGAAACTTCAAGTGCACAGACTTTTTCATGTGAGGAATAAATTGTTTAGAAGTCACCTATTTTTTAATTTTACATAAATTGGAAGAGGTTTTCTCTGAGGAGATTCAAGGCGAGGCATGGTAAATATATTCCCTATTTTTAAATTTCCATAATGTGAAGTGACTTCTGTCTACTCAGCTCAGCAGGAAGTGGCCTAGTTAGATGGTGCTGGGCACATTTTAAAGAGTAGAGAATATGGCAACATCACTAAACTCAGGATTGAAGGACTGAGGTACAGGCTCTGTCCCGCCACTTGCTATCTGTGCCACTATGGCCTATGCTGTTGTGTGCTTCATCCAAGAGGTGTCTCAACACCCCTCTCTCTGACCACCTGTATAAAGACTAGGAAGTAACCACATACTTTCTCAAAGTATGTTGTAATGTAGCCCAGAACCCCCATGTTGCACAGATTTGGCCAAGGAGACATCTGCCGAATTCTACAAGCCAGAGGATGCTTCAGAAAGTAACTAACATAAGAAAAGGGAACGTGTTGACTAATACTGCTCCTTCCCACATTTCTTCTCCTAACTGTGGTCACCTGGAGGAAGGTGGCCATCTTGTGACCTTGATGGAAAAGTCAAGAGAATAGCAGAAGGGGCCCAGGGTATAGGAAACTGTCCAAATTGATGCCGTGGTGTGTTTCCAGGTCTCTTATCAGGAGGCCCTCTTGCTCCCAAACACACAGTAATTCAAGTTTTCTGGAAAACCTTGGAGCTTAAACACACCCACCTGACATAGTAACTGTGGGGGTTCTTTTATTCTTCCTCTGTAAAAGGAAGACACAGGTAGCATAACCAAACCCACAGACCCTGAGACTGGTGAATAAACAAAATACTCTGTTAATTAAAAAGTTCAGAAATAAGAGAATCAAGACCTAAGAAAATACTTGCTTGCTTTATTTCCTGGAAATGAGTGAAAGTTGGGAAAAGAATTCTGAGGTGATTTTATAACTACTCTGCCTCATTTGTCCTTAGACAAATGGTAGCAAAATAACAACTTAGGGAAGTAAAGGCATTTATCTTCTTCTAATAGCATTATTTTCCTTGCCTCAGTTTACATTCTCCATCCTGAATCCGCCACATACACACACCCCCTAGCCTTTTATACATTGTAATACTATCAGTTCGGTTTTTCCTTGGGTTGTCTTTGAGAGAATTGGGGAAATAGAAACACAGAGATAGGTGGGTTAAGTAGATAAATGATCTTCTCTTAGTCCTGCCACCTGGTTCCATGATTTCAGAGGCAAAAGGAAGGGAGCAGTTTAATCATCAAAGGGAAGCATCCTAAGAGGGTTGTGAGAGAAATTGCAGCAGAAGGTTTACCAGTAAAACCAACTCTCCCTAGGGATATAGAGCTATAAAGGAAGCAGAGAAACAAGGTGAGAAGAAAGGAAAGGCAGTCTCTGCTGAGTGTCAGAAATTGTGGCCCAGGCTGACTTCCCGGGTATGACCTGCACAGTTGCACAGGACCTGGGGCTCAGAAGGAGCTCCTGTTTGGCTGGATGTGCTGCTGTTACCATCTTGAAATTCTTAATATATTACAACAAGGGACATTTCATTTTCATTTTGCAATGCATCCTGCAAATTAGGTAGCCACTCCTGACTGTGGCATTTGTGTCATTTTAACCCATTTAACTTCCCTGATGAAGGAAATGAAGCACAAAGTATTGAGGAAGTTTGCCTAAGAACACGGCCAGCAAGCGAGAGCTAAAATTAACAATCCACATTGCTGCAGCACCAAGGTCATTCCAACTCCAAGGCTGTTCCCTGTGGATGCTGGAATCCCTTAGATAGAATGGTCAAACTCTGCAAGCTGGAACACAAGGGCTCCCAAAAAGCAAAATCTCCTAAATCTGAGTACATTAGCATTGAAGTGACCTTTGGAAGCTATTTAGGTTCCTCTGCTTCACATGGGAAGAGGATTATGGAAGGGATTTGGGGGTAACACTCCTACTGCTCAGCCTTCCAGCAGCCATCTATTGAGTATTATTTTTGTGTCAGGGTCTCTTCTAAGCCTTTTGATATTCAATCCTCATAATCACCTTTTTGCAAAAGCAGTGTAATTCATTACAAGAGGAAATGGTATCTAAACATTTTAGAATTTTGCAAACATTTTTATATCTGTGATTTTACTTTACCCACATTACCATGTTATAGGTCTGTTAGGGAAGGTATTATTAGCCCCATTTGACAAATAAAGAAATCAACTCCCAGGAAGATCCAGACCTTTGCATTAAAAAAAAAAAACCCAAAACACATTAAGTGAGCAGAAAGAGCTAACGCTACAATCTGGTTCTTTCATCTCATATGAATTCATCTCCCATTAAAACACAAAAAGATAAAAAGGCAAAACAACAACAAAAAAAAACCAGCCCACAAAAACTTAACTGGACACTTTATAGCTTACTTCACTAATGTTTCCAGGCAAAAATAATGAGTGAGAATATAACATGAGAATGTATTCCAGAGTTTTTGATGGATGCATTTTTTTCAAAGGCATGGAATGATATTTGCCTGGGAAAATTAAGGCTGGACACTAAAAGATATTTACCAACTACACTAAGCAGCTCTATAACTTTGGACAGAAGTTTAATACTGAATCCAGGAGTGCACAACCCCTTCCCCCCCACACACAAACAAACTCTACAGGGGCATCCTTATATGGAAGGAATAGACTGAACCCAGGAGCTCCAGGCTGTCTCCAGCAGCCAGTACCTTTATATGGGCATCCTATGGTACCCATAGGTGCTGCTTTTTTCAATTACTAGAAACCCTAAGGCTGGAGTTTCCTGCTGGGGATTCTTCAGAATGCTACCTAGAATAAACAAACAAACAAAAACCAAAGAAATCAATCTTGACCCTTGTAATTTTTTGATTTCACAAGAGAACTGGGAGTAGAATTCTTTGCAATTTCCTCCTAGAGAGCTGAAGGTCATTCTTTTTCCCATCGGAAGTGATAACTTCCATTGCCATACCTCTAAGACCAAACCATGATTCTGTATGCAAATTAAGCATGTATATCAATGACTGTAATGAAACCAAAGAGTGATCTTTCAGGGTAACAACGAGAGGCGCTCTTGAAAGATGTGACGTGGCCCAGAGATGCTCTTTATCAGCATCATTTAGATGAAAGAGGAAGAGGGAAGAGATGAACCACACGAATGACGAAGAGAAATTGCCAGATAACCAGTAAATGTCCATCCTGGGCTTGGTTATAAGTAGTTTATGCTAGATTCATGGAAGTGAGAAAAGTAGAACAGCTACAATAATGTTTTCTCCCTTATTTAAAAAAAAAAAGGCTCTCTTGACCTTCAGCAGCAGGATTATCCCACTTTGATGTGAGTGCATTAAACATTAACAGTCTTACCATGTTAGTCTCCCAGGCCAAATCTTATTAGCATTTAGTTCTGACATTGGTTCTTGCTGGTGAATTATTTAAAAAATGTAAGAGTCTGAAGTTGTGTGATAAAAATCACATAGCCACATAATGGAGATTATTAAAGGTCTTTGAAGATGTGAAATAGGCAGGGCCGGTTGTACATGAGACGCTTAGCCTGTTTTGCTTTCATTAAAATATTTTGCAGAGCAAAAAACTGTTCCTTTTGTGATACAATTCTGAGCAAGGCTCGAAAACTTTAGGTGCATTGTCTCTCATAGGAGATCAGGACTAAACAGATGGTTTGCTTGTCTCTGCTCTCTTGAGCTTCTTGGCTAGAGTGATTACACGCTTACTCTCTTACTTTCTAGACTAGGCAAATGCTAAGGTGAGTTTCCTGATGCCCGAAACAGCAGGGTCCTATTTCCTTATTCTGTCAAGAACACCTGCTTTAATTTCTGGGTACTGTGAGATAGAAGTCTGATTGTCTTTTTCCAAAATTACCCTAGTCCCTACAACTTCTGAATTTTCATATATGAAATCTGGCCAAGGTGGGAGAAGGCAGAATGGAGTGAGTCCTGGGCAGGGTCTGGGTTGCTAACGTTCCCTAAAGCAGCAGCCTGTGCGAAGCCTCAGGGGAGGCTGGTTATGAACTTGGGGACAGAGCTTGATGCTTACAAATGTGAATCTGGATGGGCCCTAACAGTATGATTCCAGCTTTCTTTGTAGAATCCTCAAGCAAAGAATCTGCTTCAGTAAAGGCACTCTGTGGAAATGACCCACCCAATGACATCTTGTCAGAACTTGGTTGACTAAGAAAGACGGGAAACTGAGAGCATCAGTTTTTTTTTTTCCTTCCATGCTTGTCCCCAAAAACTAAACCAGCAGCACATATTGACCTCCTTCACCCTGCCCAAGTAGAAAATGGGAACAAACCACCAGAAGGCATGAGCAGCTTGTGTCACTCGAGAAAGACAAAGCTCAGTATTTTATACCCGGCAGGGGGAGGGTAGTTCTTGAAATGAACAGTTTAGGCTTTTGTTTCCTAGAGAACAGAGGGGGAGCACAACATCCCCCCCCTCATAGTGGTTCTGTGGCTACCATCCTATCTCGGGCGCCAGGAAGAGGAAGGTGCCCCAGCAGCATGGGAGCAGGAGTCCTGGCCCCCCACTTAATTCTGCACCTGTCTCTGCCCAGCTGGGGCCAAAGGACATTGCCGTGGAGGAAGTGCTGAGGGGCCATCAATAATGGATGCCCAAGATGGCATGAAGAGCTGGTGGGGAGGAAGGGCTAGGTGGCAGCAGGGGGAGGAAGCTGTCCTCTGAAAGAGCTGACACAGGCAGAGCACACCCACAGACTCAGCTTGGGAAAGGAAGTGAGGAAAGAATGATGAAAGCACCAGAATATTAAGATGGGGAACAAACTGTCACAATACCCAGAATCAGTCTCTAATCACAAAGCCACTCTTTGAGTTAACTACTGGTAATACAGTTTCGACCTATCACAGAGATGATGATACAGGCAGCTTGCAAGTGTGACTCTCTCCTCCAGGGTCTGTGACCAGAGCTTTGAGGGACCAGTCAGTTGCCATCATCACCAGTGTTGTTTTTTATTTTTTCTTCCTGACTATGGAAGACATAACCTCTGCAAGAGAGCATATAGCTTAAAAGGATTTGCTGCTGCTTTCAAGGCCTGTGTTCTTTCAAATGCATGAATTAATAATAAAACCCAATTTATCAAGTAAGCAAACTTGAGCTCATAATATTGTGAGAGACCAGGTTAAGGGAACTTTTCTAAACCAAATGCAAACATACAAGCTGCCAATGTCAATCATATTGAAAAACTAGAAAAGCCAGTAGTGAAAGTTAGTGCATGACATCAAAGACATCTTTACAGACACATCATCCAAAGCAGTGATAGTGAAGGCAAAGATAAACAGCTGGGGCTACATCAAATTAAAGAGCTTTTGCACAGCAAAAGAGACAATAACAAAAACAAAGAGAAACCCCACCAACTGGGAGAACATTTTTGCACCCAACACTAATGATAAAGGACTGATCACAAAAATCTGCAAAGAGCTGATGAGACTCAACAACAACAAAGAAAATAATCCAGTCAAAAAATGGGCAGAAGAGCTTAAAAGAAACTTCTCTGAAGAGGAAATGCAAATGGCCAACAGGCATATGAAAAAATGTTCAACATCACTTGTCATCAGGGAAATGCAAATCAAAACTACCATGAGATACCATCTTACACCAGTGAGAATGGCACATATTAAAAAAACTAGCAACAACAAATGTTGGCGAGGGTGTGGAGAAAAAGGAACTCTTCTGCACTGTTGGTGGGAGTGCAAACTGGTCCAACCACTGTGGAAAGCTGTGTGGAGATTTCTGGACCTACTAAACATAGAGCTTCCATATGATCCAGCAATTCCACTCCTAGGTATTTACCCAAAGGACACAGAAACATCAATTCCAAAGAACACCTGCACCCCTATGTTTATAGCAGCACTGTTTACAATAGCTAAGCTTTGGAAACAACCCAAATGCCCAAAAATAGATGACTGGATCAAGAAGATGTGGTACATATATACCATGGAATATTACTCAGCATTCAAAAAAGATAAACACATGCAATTTGCAGCAACATGGATGGCGCTGGAAGGGATCATGCTCAGCGAAATAAGCCAAAAAGAAAAAGAAAAATACCGGATGGTCTCACTCATAGCAGGAATCTAGAAAACTTAAATAAGGGACCAGGAAAATGAATAACTATAAGATAGTGAAAATCAAAATCAACAAAAAACTATGAACCAGAGACACTTTTAGGGGGGCGGGAGGGGAGGGATTGGGGTCAGAATGGGGGGGCTGCAATTGTATGGGGAATATAACAATAAAATTTATTTAAAAAAAAAAAAAAGAAAAAAGAAAGTTAGTGCATGAGCCATGTTTGTGGACACACGACTGTTCACTTATTCACGATTCATTTAGTCAGGGGACAGATGTTTATTTAGAGCCAGATGCATGCCAGTCAGTGTGCTAGGTTTTAGGGGGCAAATCCTGGTTCCTGATTTTGATATACTTTCTTCTTTGTATGCCTTATAATCTAGGGCGAGGGAGGACAGGGGAGAAATTCAACCCCCACATCCTCTGCCCTGTGCTCAGCCTCCCTCAAGCCTCTGAGGGTGTTGGTAGGTACCAGCAAGATGACAGCCCCCAACCCCAAACATTTCCACTTCAGCATTGAACACTTTTTTATACACTTGCAATGGGTATGTGGATAAATCTCTGGTGTAAGGGGGTGGAAAGCGAGAGTGAACACATAACACAATATACAGAGAAGATAAAAATAGGAGTTTGACATCAAGAGGACATTCCACACCAGATAGGGCCAATTGCACATTACAAAGAAACCAAACACTGATACTCCAGTCACTCATTCTATTATCCCCATTGAGAGAGGCTTTTTAGAGAAAAAGATTCTGAGGTTAAATCTAAAAGGCATGAAGTGATTTGATGATTCATACCATTTCATAAAGATTTGGAGAACTGATCAAGGTTCAAAGGTTCCAAACTCATTGGTTGCAAGTGGCTTTTCCTTCCTATCTTATTACCTTCATTACAATTTAAAGGTGAATGTTGCACCAACTTTTTGGCTAGTTCTGAACAGGAATATGCATATGTATGTCTTTTGTCAGCTGGATTTATATTTATTACTTGTGGCTAAGTGCTCTGTATAAGAATCCCATATGAGGGCCTCCCCAGTGGCGCAGCGGTTGAGCGCTGGGTTGCGAAGCTGCCGGCGGCCCCTGCGGCACTGGTTCGATCCCCGGCTGCTCCCCGGCCACCTGAGGAGGGTCCCACATGGCGCGCAAACCTCTCCTGCCGCCCGCTGCTCCCCTCAGCAGTGTACTTCGGTCCTTCTGCCTGCTCTGCTCCCCGCTCTGGCTCTGGTGAATTCTCTCACCCTCCCGTGCTTCGGACTGTACCCAGTGCATGTATAAACAAAACAAACAAACAAATAAATAAATAAATAAAACATGCCTCTATTAAAAAAAAAAATTATTTTTAAAAAAAAAAAAAGAATCCCATATGGTATTTGAGCAGATGTTGACTTAGAGTTTATTGGAGCATATCTTCATATTAATTAATAATTAATTAAGCAGCATGGTGTTGAGCATTTGTTGCATACAAGGCAGAATGCTAAGCATGACTAAACTATTAGTCAAAGCCCTTGCCTTCTCTGAGCTTACATAATTTAGGGGAATATATAAGACAAGGACACAAATAACTAAACGAGGATAAAAAGTATTAAGGGACATGGGGAGAAAACTATGAAGTTCAGAGAAGACAAAGACAACTTCTGCTTGAGATGATCAAAAGTGTTTTGGAAGAAATTGGATTTGGCTGAGTCTTGAATGACAGCTGGGTTTGAGACAGCCTGGTATCTGGAATACAGTGGACAGTCGATTAAGATTAGGTGTGGGAAAACCACAGAAGGAAGTGGAGAATAAGATAAGACATTCTTTATCCTTCATTCAGAGTTCTTCTAAAGACCACTGCAAAACAGGCAAGGGAAAGAAATAAGGGCTAAGAAATTAGAGTGAGGAAGTAAAATAATTATTTAGTGATGATGTAACTGCATACCTGGAAAATTATTATAAGTAATAATAACTGAATTAGATGACTGGGGGAAGTTCATATCTAGAAATGAAAAGCCTTAAAATGTGTAAACCATAACTAGTTAAAAAATCTCAAAGAAAGAAAGGACTATTAACACCCAGGAATAAATGTAATGAGAAATGTGTAAGATTTGTGTGAACTAAATTTTAAACACTGTTCAGGGGTATAAAGACCTTTAAAGAAATAAACCATCTTTACTTGGAAAACTCAACATCTTAAAGATTTGATTCTTCTTAATTTAGTACATAAATTTTGAATGCTAGCAACAAAAATAGCAATATAATTTTTTTCATGAAATGGTAGAGAAGATGATTCCAAAGTTTATATGGGAAACAGAATAAGAATGAGAAAAATATTTTAAGCATATAATAATTAAAACATACTTTCATCAGTACATGAAGAGACAGAAAGATCCATGGAATAAAACATAAAAAGAAGTCCCTTAGTATTTGATAGAAGTAATATTGCATGTTAGTAGAGAAAAGATGCATTATTCTCAAATAGAATACTCAACTGAAAAAAGAAAAGTTTGGTGTCTTTATCTGTAACTTAATCAATATGGATTCCAGATGAATCAAAGATTTAAACATAATCCCTGAACCATTAGAGCCCAGACCAAAAAAAAAAAAGAAAAAAAAAATCAAGAGAATTTCATTATATAGCTCTCTGTGCATTATCTAAAAGCAAGAATCCATATATAAAATTAATTTGACAACATAGAATATAATAAAAATGACTTTTGTTTGAGAAAATTTACTAGAGCATGGCAGGGAGACTAGAGTAGAAACGAAATGTCAACTGATAGAAGACAAAAATGAGAAAATTAGTTTGCATTTGGAAGATGGAACTCTATAACTTTAAAAAAGAACATAGTTCTTTTGTTATGTGTACTAATATGTAATTGTCCCAATTGCCTCCTACTCACCCAGTTGGTGAGGGAGGGATGTTGAGACAGGCTGCAGCATGGACGAACCTCAGAAAAGCATGCTGAGCAAAAGGAGCCAGTCACAAGAGCACATACGGTCTGGTTCCATTTCTATGAAGTTCTACAATAGAAAACCCAGTTTTGGTGAGAGAACTCACATCAGTGGCTGCGTCTAGGTGAGGAGGGATTTTTTGGGGGAAGGAGAATAAGAACTTTCTGGGGTGACAGAAATGGAGTTTTTGATAGAGCTATGGGTTACACATGTAAATACAATTTGTCAACCCAGCTGAAACAGTGCACCTAAAAGCTCTGCATTTATTTAACTGTGTGTAAATGCACCTCAATACAAAGAAATAATTGAAAAAACTTCTGTGAAGATGTTTATATGCATAGCAGTTGTGCTGTTCTATTTGTATGTGAACAAACGTGAACTGTAGTTTCCTTTTACAGTTATTTGTATTTATTCTCTTCCAGGATACCTACACATACCAATGTTACACTAAGCCTTCCAATTCTATATTTCTATATAAATATTCCAAATACACATGCAACAAAAAACATTTAGAGTAGGGGAATTAAAACACCCACCTGGTGGATTTTAAAGGGAAAGATGTTTTACTAACAAAAGCAGGTAGAAAAGGTTATTATTCTAAATTGTTTAATTTCTCTATGGAGTGTATTATCAGCTGCTTTCCAACTGGAGGAGGGGTTTCAGCAGCCAGCTGGGGGCAGGCAGAGGTTGAGGCAGGGAAACCAGCGAGGCCTGTCACTCAGTCTTACTTCTCCAGTTGTACCAGAGCAAGTTCTTGTTTTGCAAATTGTTCTATGGAGTGCCACAGATCTCATTTGAGAAAAGGACTATGATGTTCAAGTTTGAAAAGAGTGATTTCTTTCCTCCTACTTCTAATATTCTACCAATGTGAGATAGGAACTGGTCACCTAAGCATATTTTTTAGAACAAGGACAAACTTTCTAGAGAGACTATGGTTTTGGCAATAATAACTAATAAGACCCATCTTAGTTCATCCAGGTTGCTACTGCAAAATCCCATAAACTGGGTGGCTTATAAACAACATAAATTTATTGCTCACAATGCTGGAGGCTGGAAGTTCAAGATCAAGGTGCCACTAGGTTTGGTCTCAGGTAAGACTCTGATTCATGGTTAAGGGATGGCTCTTTTTGTTGTGATCTCACATGGCACAAGGGGCAGGGGCCCTTTCTCATGCAGCATTTTACAAGGGCACTAATCCCCTTGATGAGGGCTCCATCCTCGTGAACTAATCACTTCCCAAAGGCCTTCACCTTCTAATACCATCACCTTGGGGTTAGGCTTCAACATATGAATTTTTGGGGCACACAAATATTCAGAGCATAGATATTCAGAGCATAGCCATCTCTAACCAAATGAACTTACCTCCTTCAAGGAGGATACACCTGCCTACTCTATATGTCCAATTCTTTGGTATTATTCTCACTACCCACTCCTAGTCCCTAGGTGTGGCCAAGGAAGCCCACCTGTGTGGGGCTGGACCTCATTATTTCAATAATAATAACTGGATCAAAAATTGACCCTAATCCTAATTCAGGAAAATCAGGTCTATCTATGATAAGAATATTGTAATTCTATTTAAGGGGTTGGAAGAAAGAACAACATTAGAAGAAACTTTGAAAGCCTCACCCCAATCGGAATGTGAGGAATGCTGTATACCAGTTCCACTGTTTTTAAAAATAGACCTCATCTGTGGCTTTACTATTTTTTGTGTGTGTTGCTTCCATAATTTTAACATGAAGCAAGATTGTGAATAATAACTGGGGATGAAAGTGCAATTTTTCTTTAACTTTTTACATGACAGTGTTTAAAATGAATAACCAGTTGGAGAGGGAGTTGATGGGAATATTTAGTAAGAAAACATCTTACTAACAAGTTCAGTGTGATTTGGGGGGGGGGGGCGAAGGATGAGTTTAAGGGCTGAAACTCTGACTGAGGCAGAATATACACCATTAAAACTCACACCAGAAAAAAACTACTATGCCCCAAAGATGAGAAATATTTCACGAGACTAAGAACTCTCAGCAGAGTGATCTATTTAGGAAATAGAGTGACATTCTCAGTCCATCAGCTGTTCATGTCCTGGCTCTTCTAGGATGGCTCAGGTGAGGCTTTGCAAATTCTCCTCATCAAAGAATGTTTAGGAGAAACAAAGAAATCTCTTGCAAGGGCAAGAGTACCTCCTTCCAGTAGAGTGACAAAGTCCGCTTTTGTGCTCTTAAGACTCTGCAAATCAATAACACGTTGCTTGCCTCAAGAAAGCTTTGGGTTCAGTCCCTCCTACACAAGGAATTCCTCAACCAGAAGTGCAGGGAAGCAAGCCAGCCCGCAGAGCACTGTAATTTTGGAAACAGCCTGTAGAGGGCACTGTTAAAACAGCCTGATGGGGAAAATGTCAGTCACAGGAACACAGAAGAGAAAATACAGGTTTGTTTTATTGCCAGGACCAACTCCTTTCCCTCTAGCCTGCAGATCTCGGTAATTCTAAGCATATGGGATTCCTCAGACATTTTTAATTCCACTGTTCTACTCGCCTTGGCTCAGCCTTCGTTCTGTCAGCCCAGAGTCTCAAATTCTTCCGTAGTCCCCGGCAGTGGGAGGGCTGTGTGTGGTCAGGGAAAGTGAAGTGTTGTGACATCTGAGACAGG
This sequence comes from Talpa europaea, assembly GCF_964194135.1. Classification (NCBI taxonomy): domain Eukaryota; kingdom Metazoa; phylum Chordata; class Mammalia; order Eulipotyphla; family Talpidae; genus Talpa; species Talpa europaea. Next base: position 98,430,618 of record NC_140075.1, on the reverse strand, counting down.
TTCCAGACACTCTGCCGGAAGGAGTGGAGCAGAGCTGACTACAGTCGAGATGACCACACAGAGGTGTCACATCTCTGCTTGTGACTCGAATATAAATTTACTACAAAGTGTGCTTGGAGTCCGGCTAGGGACTAGCGTTGTTTTCTGCTGTCAGGGAAAACCAATGAAGTGGGGGAAGCAGGTGCCACATCTCTTGGCCCTTTTGGGGTCCACTCAGCCTCTTTTGGGGTCCGCTCAAGTATGCTATGGAGCAGTAGGTCGAATCAAATCACTGTGCCCATGTCTCTTAGATGCAGGCGCCTCTGGACTAGATTTTGAAAAACACTATATATATGTGCATAAGTATATATACACCTACACACACACACACACACACACACACACACCAGTGTGTGTAGGTGTATATACAGCTGGACATTCGTGTACGACTATTCCAGGTTTAATAACAGAAGGGACTTTGGGACTTTAAATGAAAATCTCTGAAAAGGAAGTTTTGTTTGTGTTTTTTTTTAAGAGGCTTTTTTGGGGGGTATCTTTCTATTGTACTTGATACTTGGCCCTGCATATGTGTAGACTCCATAAATACTACTGATGAGCTCATCACTGAACTTATTTTTTTTCAAACCTGCTCTTGTGAAGCGATGAGGATCCTCACAGAAAATCTTTTTTAGAGATAGATTTTGGTCAGCCTTGCCCTTCACATCTTTCCAGAAGCTACAATTCCACCTTTCTAACTGTATCTTTGTAGTGCATCAGAAAGGTTGGCCTGCTGTTTTCAATTCAATAAACACTTTCAACACTGGGTTTGTAGAAAGAATTCTATTAGGTGCTGTGAGATTACAGAGATGAGTAAGACATGGGCAAACCCTTGAAAACTTGAAATTCAGTTGGGAGAAAAGCCACACAAACTGCTGTAGTACAAAGCAGCACCAGAGCTGTGGAAGGAGTCCTTTAGAAGCATTTGAAAAAGAACCAGCAATCTGTCCTGGGGAGAGAACGTGGATTTGAGCACAGTCACAAAGAATTGAAAGAATTTTCCTAGGTGAGGGAGAGAGAAGGGGCAGTAGGGCTGAAACCATGACCTGGGAACAGGGTATATGAGAGACAAGCAGGGTCCACTGTGGCTAGACAGAGCTCCTGAAGGACATGGAGGTGGACACTGACTCAGGGAGGTCCAGGAAGAATTCTATGTTCAGGGCTTGAGCTTAATAATACAGCAATAAGGAGCTGAAAATTGGAGGCTGAGAGAGAAAGTAGAAGAATATGGCCACTGCCTGGCCAGGGCAGATGGGGATGGGCAGACAACGGGCTGGAGCACAGGAAAGGGAGATGACAGAGCTGAGAAGCTTGTGGTAGTTCAGGGAGAGCAAAAAGGGGAGAGTTCACCTGCACTGCTCTTCCATGTCTTTTCCCGTGAGATGTCAGCTCTCCAGAGTCTGAGAAATGAAAGAACCTTCCACATTTGAAAGCACCCAGATTGAAACCTTACTCCCCTTTGCCTGTGTGTGGCAGCTGAAAACAATCCAACCCAGCCATGAAGGTTTCACTGGTGGGACTAGTCGCTTTTAATTAACTGATGTGAGGATCTGCTAAAATAGGTGCAAATGGAACGTATCCTTTAAGATCCTCTATGAGGACCAATTTCTAATTAAGCAGAATTTTTCTCCCATTAGAAGCCTGCTTTCCCCTCGCTTCCACAGCAACAGAAGCAACACTAATGTATGAGCAAATCAACCCCCAAAGGAGTCAACTAGAAGAGGGGATCCTGTGAGTCTAGGAACTTTTTAAATTTTGAGACTCAATAAAGGGCTTTCACCCCTGAGGATCAGTTTAAAGTGGCTCCTAAAATACCTTAAGCTGAAGCTGTGGAAAGGAACCTAAGTGTGAGGCTAAGTAGGACTGCGGAAGGTCTGGCGAACCTTACCACCTGCCAGGTTCATGAAGACGTGATGACTGCTTGAGAACCGGAGGCAGAATGCAGGGTAAATGATTGTCAGGCTTTTCTGCCCTCCTGCCATTAGGATTGGTGATGGATCCCTGCGGTCCTGAATGCATGCCTGATGGCGGGCGCCTGGAGCAGGGTGTGGGCCTACGTAGGTGGGTGCACCTGGGCTGAGAGACTGGGTTCATAAGGGCGGTGTCACAGGACGTCAGAAGAACAGAAATACCAGGAGAACAAGTGAGGAGAACAGAACCAGCAGAGAAGAGGCCACAAGAGAACGCCGGGGAGCCCAGAAAGAGTGAAGATGTGCCGGGGGCTACGACATCTGCCAGCTTCCTGCCCCTCCAGCCCCGCCCCCGCCCCCCCCCCCACGGCACCCCTGCCTGCCATGTACCTGATAAGCTCAATAAAAGCCTGAAAAGCCACCTAGGGCTCCATCTGCATAGCTTCATAGAGATCTGCACTGTGCCATCCTGCCCCTACACAGAAGATGTCTGTGGAGCAGGTCGCCATGTGAGTAGGGGGTGGGGGTATGGGTATGAGGTGGTCTTCTTGAGAATGAACTCCAACGTGAACAGGTTTTCAGTGACACATTGGGTATAATGCCCAGCCTCATAGATCAGTCCCATCTTAGCCTTTGTGCCAAATTTGTTCTAAGGAGTCATTTCTCCTATTGCCTCATTTTGTTTTATGAGAGACTGATCTTCCTTAGATTTCTCTACTCCCCTTTGTTGATGTGATTTTCCACACCGAAATGAACTTTTCATTCTGTTCTGATGAAGAATAAACTTGATGGTGAGGAATAAACACATTTTAGATGCCAATTTTCTTGATGCTTAATTTTGTTGGGTATCCATTCTTAGGAGTGACAGGAAAAACAACAGTTCTGACAAGGAACAACCAATAACTTTCAGCAAATCCATTAATTAGGGTCATGTTTATACTTCTTGTCGTCAACTAAACATCTGCCTAAATAGGTTTTCTTAGTATATAAAGTCATAACCATCTGTCCACATGAGATAATGTACTCCACTTAGGTTCTGTAAGTATGGGCTGCAGGCTTCTATTTTCTGTTGGAAGAGGGCTTTTGGCTGCAAAGAGTGCTGGATGTAAACTAGAAGAACTGACCTGAGTAGTCTCACCTTTGACACTTAGTAGCAGAGAGGTCTTGGGCAAATAATTGATTCAGCATTTGTAAAAGGGAAATAGTAACTATTTCCCAGCATGAAAGTGAACGTATAATGGCTTTGAAGGTGGGCACTGGGCAATTAAACAATCATGTCCTGAGGAGCCTTTGCTAAGGGCAGGGGTGGAGGATCCTACTTAGCTTCATGGCCAGGAAGCATTCTAACATCCGTACTTCTGTGAAGACAGCCAATCTAGAATAATTGGACATTACCTAAGCCTTAGAATCAAAATTCAGTATGTGAATCCAGAATGTGCAAAATGAAACTGTCTTCCTTTCTTGAAAAAATTATTAAAATAATGATTTCTCTGATTATAATATTATGCAGGTTTCATGTGTGTTTAACTCAAGTCTATATATAATAAATTATGTGCACCACTGAAGGACCAATTGTATCCTTCACCTGCCTCCCTTTAAAAATTCTATCTGAAGACATTTCTGGCAGGGTGAGAATCCCTGATAAAAGCACCACATTAAGGAGCCATCGCTCTGCCAGGCCCTTGCTCACTCTTCTTAGAACTCTCAGCTTCTGAGCTGCCTGGTTTCTTTCCTCCAAGCCTCACTCCTAGCTTCATTGTCTGCATCTTCATGGCCAGACACCTTCACTGCTGGCAGCCTCCCTTCAGCTCAACCCAGTCTACCCAGACTGATGCTGACTTCCCTGCAGTCTGACATTTCACTCTTTCCACTGTGACCTGACAGACTCTGGCCGGCCACTGGAGTTCTTGCTCTTGCATCCCAGCGAATACTTCCGTTCTTTCTTCTTACCCCTGGGCCTGACCCATAGTCAACTTATTCTGGTATTGGGTGGCTGCATCTAGTCAAACTTAAAGTCTGTTTCCAGCAGTGCATTGTTTTTATCCAATAATATTACAGAATGAATTTCAGTATTGTGGTGTTGTGTAAGAAGCAAGACAACAGAATTAGAGTAGTCACTGAAGAATTGAGCTAATACCTTTTTAGAGGCAATTCTTGACTTACAAAATTATACAAGCGTAATATTTCTGTTATCCTACCAGCTAGAGAAAAATCTGGAATCACGTCTTCGGCCAGGGGAAGCACAGGCACCAACAGAGCAGGGGGCCATTGCTGCCTCTGGGTTTCAACCTGTCTTCCTGCTCTTCTTCCAGAGGCGTGCTGTAGACTTGGAAACCACAATTCTGTCAGCCACATATCTAAGGCTTTCTGAAAATTTGGGCATTTTAAATGGTTTAAGGAACCCTGTTACCTGAAAAGGGTAGCATATTGACTATCTGTCAGAGTGACCGGAAAACTAATTGATGCTAACGCTAGTCACCAAGTGGTAGAAAGTGTCCTATGAAGGTCAGCTCTGCGTGTGGAGGGAAGTGACAGCAGGGGCCTGACTGCCAGCACACCCATCTCTCGCAGAGGCCCCCGCTCTAAGGGCTGTACCACTGCCAGGATCCTAATTGTTCTCTACTCTTGGATGTTCCAGAACTTCCCACTTTCCCTTATCTTGTCCATTTCATGTCTGAAATGCACAAACAACTTAGTGTACAATAATGTTTAAAAAGAGCTAAATATCTAGAATTGCCCTATATGTGATGCTATCATGACAGCAGCCACAGTGAGTTTTTTAAAAACACAAATGATCATTTCAGCACTGCTTAGAATCTTGTAGTAGCTTCCCATGCACTTTACATGAAACAGAAACCCCTACCTATGGGACCCTGGGACCTGGTTCTTCTCTACCTTTCCAGGAGCGTGGGTTCTCACTTCCCACTTATGAACCAAGCTCCAGCCTGCTCCCTGCCACTTCTCAAGCACATGCACCTCATTCTCCTGCTTTAGGGCCTGTGCACCTGGACTCCTCTTCCACAATGGGCAGCCTCCGTATTTTTGCCTATCTTCCTTGTCAGGTCTTGTCTTAGGAGTCATCTCCTCAGAGATCTTGCCTGACCAATCTGTCTGAACAGACCTCCTTCCTAGTCACTTGCTTCGCCCACCCCCTTTATTTTCTTTATTATATTTATCACCCTAGTAGCAGAAGCTCAATACCATTTGAAGTCAGGAAATAAATGTGGATAATTCCCAGTGGTTTCTCTTGCCCTAAGAATCTTGTTTCACTTCTCACTTTTTAGCTTGTTACACATACATATATATATATATATATATATATATATATATATGTATCTTACTCTCCACATTAATACACAAATAACTATTTCGTATTAGTAGCAACCAATAACTTTCAGCAAATTCATTAATTAGGGCCATGTTTACTCTTCTTGCTGTCAACGAAACATCTGCCTAAATAGGTTTTCTTAGTATATAAAGTCATAACCATCTGTTCCCCTGAGATAACATACTCCGCTTAAGTTTTATTAGAAGGTGAGAACTGCAGGCTTCTATTTCTTATTGGAAGAGGGTTTAGGCTGCATGCAGAGGATAAAGAGTGTTGGATATGGCACCAAAAGACCTGGGCTATGTCTTGCCTTTGACAATTGGTAACGGAAAGGTCTTGAGCAAGCACGCTCTCCTCTGGCATTTGTAAAGGGGAAGGAATAACTAGTGATACTTCCCTGGGTGGAAGTGAAGGTATAATCTCTATGTTAGTAGGCACTGAACAATTAAAGAATAAATTAGTTATTCACTTGCTTCAGTCCATCTCTTCTCACTATGCTGTAAGGTCTGTAAGAGCAAGGACGTGGTCTCTGCCTTTATGGCTGGCTCCCCTATTCAGGTAATGCCTGGCTTTAGTTGGTATCCACTACATTGTGAGTACCTGCAGTATCAGCTGGTTTTTATAAGTGTTCTGGGAGATAAATATATTGCTTCCAGGGCCTCCCTGGTGGTGCAGCAGTTGAGCTCTGGGTTGTGAAGCTGCCCGCAGCCTCTGCAGCACTGGTTCGATCCCCGCCTGCTGGGCGAGGGTCCCACATGGCACTCAGACCTCTCCTGCCGCCCACTGCTCCCCTCAGCACTGTGCTTCGTCACTCTGCCTGTTCTACTCTCCGCTCAGCTCTGGTGAATTCTCTCACCCTCCCACGCCTCTGACTGTACCTAGTGCTTGTATAAATAAATAAATAAATAAATCTTTAAAAAATATATATTGCTTCCATATTACATTGAAAAGCTGGAGGTTATGAAAGGGTGACCACTATGGCAAGGCTGACTTTACTCCAGTGAACAGATTCTTTATACTGTGATGTGATGGTTAATTTTATGGGTCTACTTGACTAGGTCCATGAAATAAACTAAGTCATAGAGTGCCCACATGTTGGGTCAAACATTACTCTGAGTTTTTCTGTGACGGTGACTTTTGGATGATTTTACATTTACATTTAAATTGATAGAATGAATACAGCAGATTGCTCTCTCTGACATGGTGGCCCTTATCTAATCAGCTGAAGACATACATAGAACCAAAGGCCCACTGTCCCCTGAATAAGCAGGAATTCTTGATGGCTGACTGCCTTCTAGCAGGAACATTCATTTTCCCTACCGCCTTCAGACCTGAATTAAAATATTTGCTCTTTCTGGATCTTGAACGTGCTGATCACCAAGTTTGAATTACCCCATGGGTCTCCAGCTTGCTGATTCACATGGCAGATCTTTGGACTAGTCAACCTCCACAATTGCATGAGCAAATTCCTCCTAAGAAATCTCTATATACCGTCTGTCTGTCTTTCTCTCTATCTCCCTCTTAGGATCCTTAACTTACTTACATATGCAAAGTTCCTTAGCCACATAAGGTAACAAACACATGAGCTCTGGACATTATTGAGGGCCAGTATTGTATCTATTTTTTTTTAAAGATTTATTTATTTATTTATAAAAGCAATGGGTACAGTCAGAAGCACGGGAGGATGAGAGAATTCACTAGAGCTAGAGGGGAGAGCAGAATAGGCAGACCGATGAAATACACTGCTGAGGGGAGCAGCGGGCGGCAGGAGAGGTCTGCACGCCATGTGGGACCCTCGCCCAGCGGCTGGGGATCGAACCGGCGCTGCAGAGGCTGCGGGCAGCTTTGCAACCCAGCGCTCAACCACTGCGCCACCTGGGAGGCCCTGTATCTATTGTTTTAAGCCTTGAATCTAAAGAGAAGTGACTTTCACGGCCTTTGGAGTCACTTGGGGACCCGTGGGAGGTCTAGAGTGCTGGGTTTCGCTACCTTATGTGTGTGGTCAATGATGTTAGGGAGCAGAAACCCCAAGTTTGAGAAGCAGCACTGGTAGGGCATAGATTTTTGGAAATGCACCTGTGTTCCTGTTGCATTGGAGTGTGATGAGATGAACCAGGACTCATCTTCAGATTAAGTAGGTCTGAAGGACTGCCTGCGGAAAATGATTCTCTGGTACTCCCCTAAAGGGGTGTGGCATGGGAAGGAAGGCCTTACCATCTCAGATCTCAGACTTGGACACTGCACCAGCTGTGTGGGCTGTCCTAGTTCAAAGTTAGCTGCTTCATGATGAGAAACAATTGTTGTTAGTGGCAATAAATGGTTCCAAATAGTCTCTACACTTGAGCAGAGAACACCCATCTTTTTGCAGTTAGGCAATGTTTCTATTTAACTCCTGAAGAAATTCCACTTCTACCTGCATGTACCAGGGTTAAGGCCTTCTTTTCTATACTTTCTTCTTAAGCTGAATCCATGATCGCTTTTGCAAGTAGATGCAACTCCATGTACCTGCCATACTTTATGTTTTTAGATCTTTCTATAGTAACCCAAAGCCATTCTCTTTAAGTAACTACAGAGGTGACATTTCCTAACCAAGAGAGATTATACTTGAGACATTAGAAGCCAGTAAGTGAAATTAATGCCTTCACGAAGCAGGGATGTTTCCCAGCTGCTGGTAACCATATCTCTTCTCTTATTACTTTAAATCTTAGTAGGTCCCTTGCACTATTCAACAGCTTATCAATGCTGGCTGCACAGTGTCATTTATTTCCTGTGTATAAACCACTTACTGTCCCTGCTGTCTATACTCATGCTGTGTTAGCTGTTGACCCAATTTAATGCCTAGCTGGAAATTTTCCTCTCAGTTGTGATTAAAGGGAAAAAAAAGAGAGAGAAGGGGTGATCCAGTTACTTGCATATGTATAGTTCTTTGATTAAAGGAAAAAAAGTAGTGAGAGAGGAGGTTGTCTAATGACCCACATACCTATTATTTCTTTTCAGGATCAGGTTTCTTACCCATAATGCAAGCTTTGAAAGCTTGAATCAACCTTCTCAAGCCTCTAGAATGCTCACTTTCAATTATAAGTGACCTCATACATCTCCAAATCGATTTTCTTAAAGCCACGTTTCAACTGTAGAACCATGATTTTATTTCTAATTCACCTAATTCTCTGGAGTTACTCTTTTGGCATAATTTCCAGCTTAGGAAAAAAAGACTGAGGTGGAGGCCGTTTATGATAGTCAGCAGGCCCAGGTGATGGGGCTGGGCCCAGGAGGGAAAAAGGCTAGAATCACTGAGCTGTGTATTGGGCATTTTCTACACTATTCTAACATTTTGATGCTGGAATGATGGTAGTACTTTATCAAAGAGCTAGCTTTTCTCCACTTTCAGTATATTTCTTAGTAGAGAGCCATGGAAAGCTAGAAGCAGAAAGGGGCTTGAGAACCTCTAACCCACTCCATTCATTCTACAGAGAAGGCATCAAGGTCACAGATGGAAGGAAGGTGCTAATCAGCTCTCCTTAAAATAGGGCAATTGTCTTGGATTATCCAGGTGAGCCCAATGCAATGATGAGAGACCTTGTAATTATGAAATGCAATTACAAAAGGGAAGAAGGCAAAAAAGTTCAGAGTGAAATGATGTGAGAAGAACCGGACTCACTGTTACTGGCTTTGAAGGGGGAGGGGACCGTCTACAAAGGAATGTTGGCAGCCTCTACAGACCAGAACAGAGAAGAAGACATTCTCCCCAGAGCCTCCAAAAGGAACACACCCCACCAACACCTCAGTGTCAGACTCTGACCCCGAAATGTACGAGAATGAATTTGAGTTGCTTTAAGCCACTGAATTTGTGATGATTTGTAACGGCAGCCACAGACAACCAATACAATGTTGAGGATATACCATGTGATCTATCACATGTTAAAATGCTGTGCTCTTATTGGAGGATGTGGCACCATTCTGCAACTAGCTCCTTTGACACCTGGTCATGTATACAATGGAGGAAACAAGGAGAATGGACCCACTAGTTTCTCACCCTATCACAAGTCTACAGCCTCCCCTTCTCCTGACCTTCTGAACACATTGTTGACCCTACTTCTCCAGCACTGGAAACCACCTTGGTGCACATAGTTCCTCCAACACGTCTTCATTCATCAATTAGCACAATGCTTGGCATACAGCAGGTGGTCTATAAATGTTGATAGAGCTGAATTGCAAGCCTTAAGTTCCTATGTCTTTTTTCAGTCCTTAAAAAAATATGTCCACAGCACATAAGTTAAAAAAAAAAGTATTCTACTTAACTTTGGGGGCACTAAAGCGTTTACTGTGGCAGAATGAGGGGTAGCATGAAGTGCAACTACATGAGCTTTAGAAACCATGGCCTTTGATGTGTTGTAAAGTTCTTTAAAGATCAACTTCCAACATTAAATGAAGATGTATTTTAAGACCAGGTTGACAGGCAGTGTTGGAAGTCCAAACTATTGTCGCTACAATGGAACAGCTTGTCACAGCAGCCTAATTTATTCTCTTTTTCTGAAAGCCTGGCACAAGATCTGAAACTGAAACTGCTTTTGTTTAAGACTCAACTATTGCTGCCAACCAAGCCAAAATGTGTAGTCATTGTATGCGTCTGGTTGCATGCTAATTGTGGCAGTGTCCTCGGGTGACATTTGAAAAGGCTGGACAGTTGACAATGAACAACTCATCACAGTCTTTGCCAGTGGTCCTTTCTCCCATCCTTTCCTATCGGCAGTTCCTGGGAGGATGCCATTTCGTTTCCTGTCTTTCTTTTTCTCCTGCCCTAGAGGATTCCATTTGTTCTGGCTGTCACCCAGTCTCATTCTTTTCCATGGACCAATACTGTGGGCATGAATCTCACTTTTGATGGTGGCTGAGTGCCAGAAAAATTGCACGTGAGCTGAAATCTTGCAGACAAGAGCATTTTGAAAGGAGCATGCAGCATAAGGGAACGCAATCTAAATCACCCTCACTTGCTTCATCTCCTCTTCCAGTCCCTCCTCCAGGTAATCTTTCCAGATTTCTGCTGCATTCTCCCTGCACAACATTTCACTTGCAACCTTTTTTTGGTGTGTAAAATGCTAACTTTTTGTGTTCTCCTCCCTCAAAACGTAAATTTCCTGAAGGCAGTACATATATACTCTTTTATATTTTTATCCTCTAATTTCCCTATGGAGTAGTTTACACAGTAGGGACTAAACCCATATTCGATGCATTCAATTAAAGCTATCTGGAATTGCATCAAGATGAAACTGTGTGTATGTGTGCGCGTTTGTTGGGAGGGAGGGCAAGCAAGTTTCTTATAATATTTATTTTCTCTCTAAAAGTAAGGCAGATCTACTCCTTTGGAGGAAGGACATATTTTGTACTGTTATCTATAAAATCATATATTGAAATAATATACATTTAAAAAATCTCATTTTTCAATTATCTCAAAAACCTTAGTCTCTTTAAGGCCATGGATTCAGGGCACTGACTGGTGTTTGCTTTTTTATATGCACTTTCCTCTAATCTTACATAATGGACAATAGCTCCTCAACCTTCGTCAAGCCATGTCAGTATCTTTACCTCATTCCTTCATTTAAGGGATCTTTACAACTCAGAATCTTACCCTAGGCCACAATAAGATTCCCCACTGGATGATTTCCCAGAATTCTAATACTTCTTGATAGACTGGAATGTTGAGCCTAGTGCAATGTTAACTTTACCAAACAGAAGTATTGATTAGGATGACTGTGGTTCTGAGTGCCCAGGGCTGTGTGCCTAGGTCTTGAGTGCCCACATCATGAGTACACAGGTGCTGAGTGCCCAGGCCTGTGTACCCATGTTCTGTGTGCCCAGATCCTGTGTGCCCAAGCCCTGTGTTCCCAGGTTGTGAGTGCCTAGGCCCTGCCTGCTCAGATCCCAAGTGCCCAGATCCTGTGTCCCATGCCCTGTGCATCCAGGGCAGTGACCTCTGATGTTGGCAGCAGGAGTCTTAGAATGAATTTCTCAGACTTCAGTCTAGGGGAGAGTTCAGTAACAACTACAATTTTTCCTTTAGTTGTGTTAACAAGTCAAATTCACCTATAGCTGAGGACAGGATTGTATATCTGGGACTGTGAAGAAATAAACCAAGAAAGAGAAAACTTAGTTTTGGTTTTCAGAGAACTAAAGTCTTTGATATACATTCGGGAGGAGACAATACAAACTAAGGAACAGATTGCTTTGCTTAACTTAGTGGATCAAAAGGTATCCAGTTTGATGTGGAAAGAAGAGGAATGACTGTGCACCAAACTTGCATATTTTACAGACAGGAAAGCTGAGGACCAAGAGGGTGACATCCATAGCACAAGGACACTTATCTGGAAAACCAATTCTCTGTGACACAGAAATAAATTCTGATCATGAAATCAGCCTTTGTAGTCATAGATTATCAAAGTCCAGATGGATTTCAGATATCAGGATAATTTCCCCTCCCGTACATAAATCCTTTAGCTAGTTCCTGAAACTGGCTGTTTGTTTTTTTTTTAAATCAATGTAATCATATAAAAATTAAGCAGTTGAATTGTGGGAATCTGGGAAGAAGAGAGAGGCTTGGATTTCAAATCCTAATATTGTGTCAGTCATGTTCTTCTCTTTAGTATGTGGAGAGATACTGGGGACCCACACTGACCAGCACAGACAGAGGTTATCCCCTCCAGGAGCTGACATTCCAGGAAAAGACAGACAAAACACAAGGACTTGAATACATTGTGCTGTATGTCAGATTATGAATAGTGTAACAGAGAGAAGTAAAGCAGATGTAGGAAATATACAATGCTGAGTAAGGGGGGAAGGAGTGGGAAAGGTTTTTAAACAGAATGGTCATAGAAAAGGCATCATCTCAGGAAAGACACGAAGAGGGTTGGAGAGTAAAGCATGCAGTTCTCTGAGACAAGAATGCTCTAGGCAGAGGGAAGAGCAGGTGCAAAGGCCCTGCCCACTCAGGGACAGCAGGGAAGCCAGTGTGGCTGGGTAGCCATGAGCAGCAACAGCAGGTAAGGCCATAGGGACAATGGGATTTGGAGGCAGGCTGTAGGCCCTGTAAAACTTCTGCTTTTATTTAGAATGAAATGGAATTTGCAATGAAGAGACTGATCTGACCTACCTGCCTGCATGTTGGGAATTGACTAGGGGAGCCAGGGAAGAAGCACGGAGACCAGATTGGAGGCTATTGCAGCTGTCCAGGAGACAGAAAGTGGTGGCTTGGAACAGGATGGCAGTGGCAAGGCTGATAGATTTAGGTATACTGTAGATTCCTCTTATCTACTGGGGTCCAAGATCCCCAGTAGATCCTTAACCCCATGAATAGGACTGAAACACACACACATGTTTTTTCTAAGCGTACACACCTATGATAAAGTTTGATTTATAAACTAGGTAGAGTACAAGATTAACAATAAATAACAAAATAAAACAATGATAAGAGGATATTATAGTAAACATTATGTGAATGTTCTCTTGTTCACTCTGCCTCTCAGAATGTTATTGTACCTATTACTTTGGATCACAGTTGACAGTTAACTGAAGCACCTGATAAGGGGAGCTATGACTGGACTAAAGAAGACTGCAAGAGCAAGACAGGAGACACAGAATGACACCAAGGTGTTTATCACGAGCATCAGTAATGGCACTGCCAGTTACTGAAATGGAGAAGGCTGAAGCAGCCCATGAAGACCTGATCTTATTATCAGCTGAACGTCACTGGGTGAGTCACTTAACCTCTCTGAACCTGTCTCCATAATGTCTACTTACAGCATTGCTGTAAGATTTGACCAGAGTAACATAGGAGGGGACACATTTCCTGGTACAAAGCATGTCCCCTGAGAGCGGACATGGCCTCAAAGGGGAGGCATGTGGCCACATCTGCTCTGCCTGCCCACCTCCCCTCTCTCCATTATCCCTCCTCACCTAAAATCTTTCCTCTCTAAGTCAAGGGTAAATGTATCACTGCTGCCAAGACTATTAGAAGTCATGAGTAACTTACAGTAACTGGTGAATGAAATCCTATTTTGGGTGAGAGTGACTGAAAAACCATGCCAGGGGGCCGGTACCGCACACAGGGCTGCCATCTCTCCCACTGCTGTGGAAGGGGGTGGACGGAAGCAAGGAAAATATCGCGGGGTGTGCCCTGCGTTCCCTCAAGTGGAGCCACCCATGAGAGAAAATTCACTCCCTATCAACTGTGTGAGGAACTCTAAAATTGCCACGGAATGTATGAGGAAAAAATAGCACAGAAGAGGGAAAGAAAACAGAAAACTCCCAATACCATCCCTCAGGTCAAAAGCCATTTTCAGATACCACCTTGTCCCAAATGCCCCGGGCTGTACTGGAAAGTCCTGCTCACCTGGAACTGGAGTGGGCTATTTCAGATGAGTACCTCCTATAATGCCCTGCGGATAAGAAACACTGTCTACAGGACAGGCCTGCATGATTAGCAACTTTCAATATAGAAATATATTTAAAACCTTTTGTAGAGCAATTAGGGGAAAAGTTTCACTCCTAAAAGTTAAGTGGGATCTTTCTGATATGTTTTATGAGGTACTACATGAGTGTGTGTGTGTTTGTGTGTGTATGAATATGAGTGACTCTGGAAGCTATAATGACAGGTATAAACATTTCATGTTTCAGGGCAGGAATTAATTGGATATGTGGACAAAAAAACCTTTTTTTGCTTATACATTTTTAAGCATCAGGAATACACAGTTGTCTGAAAGAAGGTTTTTCAACTTGAAGGACTATTGTAACAACAGAAGTCTTTCATTCTTCCCTCATTTGCTTCCATGGAGTTGAAATGACCAAAAGAAAAATATTCATTGCTAACACTCCTACAGGTTTGTATGTTTCCCCTTGTCACATCAGCACCAATCCCAAGCGACTCTTTCTGTTTTTGCTGTGACCCTGAGTCTGCAGTCCAGCTTGGGAAAATGCAACTGTTTTTAGGCAGGATCAGTAAAATGTTACTTGTTCTGTAAAAGAAGGGCAGTAAATATTGCTGATTTGGAGGGTCACAATGCAGTCTGTTACAACTATTTGTTCCTGTCTTTGTAACATAAAAGCAACTGTAGATAAAACATGAATGACTGAGGATGGCTGAGGTCCAGTAAGACTTTATTTATGGACAAAAAATTGAATTTCATAGAGTTTTCATGTGTCATAAACATTCCCTTTCTGATTTTTCCCAGTCATTTAAAAAATAACAAAATAAAACAACTATAACAGGATATTATAGAAAACATTATGTGAATGTTCTCTTGTTCTCTCTGCCTCTCAAAATGATATTGTACCTATTACTTTGGATCACAGTCGACTGTTCAGTTACCACCTTGTCCCAAATCATTTAAATGACCTCTAGCTCATGAGCTAAATGAAAACTGGTGGCAGACTGGATTTGGCCTGCAGACCATCTTTTGCTGGTCCCTGGCTTAAGATGCTATGATATGGGGCCTGCGGCAGGGCCAGTAAATGAATCTCTAGTTAGCCTGGCAGTGAGAACTGCTCAGGCTCTGCCTTGACACAATGAGCTCTGTGTAGAAAGAGCAGTGCTCCACATCCCCAAGGTGAAGGCTGGGAAGAAATCCAGAAATGACAACCAGCTTAGGTCTGAGCCCAAGATATGAGATTGGAAGAGGTATCCTCAAATCACACCAAAAAGCCCTAATACTTCCTAAGAAAGGAGTCAGTGGGAGAAACTTTCTTTCCTCTAACTCTTTTCATTTCAATTAATATTACTTGAAACTTACCCTAGGTATCACAAATTTATGAGACAACCTAGGAGAAAACAGCTAATACTCAAGAAAGTTGGATGACACAGGAGGCAAGTATGGTAGATTTGATATGGTGGCGACTCTGCTATTCCACCCAACTGAGAGGTGTGGTCTAGGTTTTCTTCTTTAAAAATGGGAGAATATTGTAGCTTCTAGGCCATTAGAATATGGCAGAAGTGACTCTGAACCCAGACTTTGGAGGCCAGTAGCTTCCACTTTCTTTTTTGAAATGCTCACTCTTGCAAAAGCCAGTGACTGTACAAGAAGTCTGATGTCACCAAGTGTCGGTGTGGGTGTACCAGTGACAGTCCCTCTGAGCAGGCCTTCCAACCAAGCCCATCCAGGCACTAGGCATGTGAGCAAAGTTTCTCTGGGCCCTCCAAGTCATCCATCTGCCAACCAAAATCACCAAGTAACTGTGACTGATGGCACCAGGAGCAAAAGACTCCCAGTTGAGCTCTGCCATTATTTCTGATCCATGAAACTGAGATATGATATGATGAAATGTTGACAATTTTAAGTCATTAAACTTTGGGGTAGTTTGCTATAGAGTATAGATGAGCAAAACAGCTAGTATTAAGATGCACTCTATCCCCCACACTCCAGAAAAAGTAGTATGACTGAAATTCAGAGAAAGAAAAGGTCCAGAGCCTGCAGCAGTTGGGGAAAGCTATGGGGATATCTGGGAGCTAGACAGAACAGAAAAGAGAGACTGCACAGACAGCTTGGGGAGAAGGTAGAGAGGGTGGAATGGGACTCTAGGATAGGGAGGAAGGTAAGTGTGTAAACAATGAGTGGGGTGTTGGGAAGAAGGCAAAGGAAAAAGGACCTTCAACAAATAAAGCTACAGTAGTGACACTGGGCAAGCCAGGATTTGGCTTGGTGAGGATCGAGTTTCTTTTTGGCAGTTGAGTAGCCTTTGGTAGCTCGTGGCGGGTGTGATGGTACTAGTTGTGGAAAGGGAGTTATTCTAAGTTCTGCTTCTGGAAACTTCACCACTAGTGGAGAGAGATTGAATGGTCTGTCATGTAACAAGCAAGCAGTCTTGTAGCAGTCAGTCTATAGCTCCCATGAGGTTTACTTGCCCTCCAGGATACTGACCAGCACCCAGCAAGGAATGCTCCATTTAAACCAGCAGGGCCATGGCTAAGACAGGTGGCATATCCCAGCAGGGAGAGACATGGGGTTAGAGGGCCCAGACCCCAACTGCAGCCCTGCTGACAGAGTTGGTTGGCATGCCAGTCTCCTGATGCTGCATTTATGCCAGGATGCTGAGTCCTGTGCCACCATCCTACCCAAACATAATAAATGCCACTAATTTTACCAATCCAAACATGTTTTCCAGATTGGGACATTTCACATGCACATGGCCAACCCTAAAAAGTCCTCACACAGAGTATTTGAAAGCTACATTTCCACAATTCTAATCAGACAGCTGTCCCCAGTTCTGTTCACACACACCCCTGGCAGCTACACATGATCATCTGGAATTTCTAGGAGGTCCTCTAAGCCCCTCCTCCAGCTGCCTTCTGGGAGGTGTCAGAGCGAAGTGCATCAAATTCATCCATGACATTTGCCAAGCTCCAGAATGTATCGCTGAGAAGTTCTTGAAAACATGATATGTTGAAATACATCAAAGTCTTTTCGAGCTGACAGATGGGATAACTGAGATACCATGATGGTAAATGGTTGACACAAGCTGGCAGAACATTAGCAAAGCTAGAATTGACTCTGCCCTCTGCACTCCCTGGCAGAGACTGAGTTTGTAAACTTGAAAATTCTCTTGGACTCCATGTTTCCAAGTGGTAAACTAATTTATTTTTTGATGCTCAAGTTTTTATCACTCCTGGTAAGTGTTGTCTAATTCCTAAGTTCAAAGACAAAAGATTTGGAAAGCCCTGTTGTGACATCCCCGAGGGTTGCTGGTAAAGGAGAGCCCCCAGCAAGTCCTTGTTGACCTCATTTCACTTAGTAGCAGCCTCTCCTCGGATAGTAAGTGGTACTTTAAAGAAATGAATACATAAAAACTTAATTTCAAGTACAGTGGCTTTCTACCTCTTTGCCCCCCAGGAATCTCTCAATGTGAAGACACTGGCATAAAATCTGTTCTTTATAGTTAGCCACCCACACAGATATACTTTTATATTTTTAACATTGGCAATTGCTGCTTTAAGTGAAAATGTTTCTTGAGTTTTAAATTTCATGGAGACCAGTCAGAGCCACTGAGAATCCAACAGAGGTAATTATGAGCATCTACCCTGTACCAGCAAGTACAGACCAGGAATCCTTGTTTACGCTTCTGAAATACAAAGAGTCCTGCAGGCAAATCTCTCTCTCCACTCATTTGATGACCAAACCTGATCTGTACCCCAGTAAGGTCGCTAGAGTTCCTTTGTTCCTAGTGTAAACACTTATATTTGCATTGCAGAAATTTGGAGCTGGATTTCTGGGTGCTGCTCCAAACCCTGCTAGGAGGACCTGTATACAGGGTATACAGGCCAGTATACTGTGACCTTTCTAAAACTGGAGATATAACTGACCTCAAGAATTTCAGGTGAGGGCTCAGGCACCTGCTTCCACCTGAGAGTGGCTACACCACATGTGCAGAAGGGAGCAGAGAAGGGAAGGTTGGAGGGGAGGGCAGAGCTGAAGGCCATCCAGGAACAGCCTAGTGAGGCTGGAGCCAAATCTGCCGATGGTGACAAGACTGTGTAATCTGAAGGGTTGTGTCTGCAGACACCTGCAAAGGTTAACATGACAGGAACTGACTTTCTAAAAGATTCTAATGACTTTCTAAAAGATTCTCTTAAAATAGAATCTCTTAGAGTATGATAAGGATGAACTAATTTGGACCTTCTCTGAACTATCAGTTATAATATTATAGAAGTTACAAAATCGTCTTAGAAATTTAGAAGGGAAGATTGTGGCATGTCTTAGAGTTGAATATACCTAGAATCCTCTCTCTCAAGAGCTGGTCCTCTTCAATCTGCTGGGGTCCAAGCTACCAGTGAGTGTCCCCACCTCATGCAGAACAGTCAGAGGTGACTCTTGGGAGAGACTGTCTTTCCTTCTAAAGATGTAAATGCTCATGACTAGGTCAACCTGGTGTGACTTAGGTCCTCATTGCCACCTTATGGAGAGGACCCGCCTGAGGAGGGGGCAATATGGTGGAAAATAGGGCTGTGGGAGAGAACAGAGATCTGCCAGCACGGTCCCTGGACAGGCTGCCGCAGACAAATTAGACCCATAGTCATGTGCTGTGTGAGCAATAAAAAAATAAAGCCCAGTTTTGTTTAGTCTTTTTTTGGGTTTTAGTCACTAGAGAATGAAAATTATAAAAGCAATTGGCTCTAGAAATTTCCTAAATTTGGAAATTCTGTATACTTTTCAGAAATGTCAACTCTAAGAAGAGGAAACTTGGAAGACTCTCTTTCCTGTTAAGGTCTGAATTATGTCCTCCTCATATTCACATATTGAGGTCCTAGTCCCCAACATATTTGGAGAGAGGGTCTCTAGGGAGGTGATTTAAGGCTAAATGGGACCCTAGTCCAATAGGACTTGTGTCCTTACAAGAATAGGGAGACCAGAGTCCATTTGTGCTCTATCTCCATGTCCACAGAAAGGAGGCTGTGAGGGGACACAGTGGGGAGGTGGCCGCAGGCAAGCCAGAAAGGGAGGCATCACCAGAAGCCAACCCTGACCACCTTCCCCTTGGCCATCCAGCCTCTGGAGCTGTGAGAAAATAAACTTCTGTTGTTGAAGTCACCCAGTCTGGGATTTTGTTATGATAGCCTGTGCTCGCTTACACACTCCTGTGACATCTCTGAGGGGGCCAGTTTGACAGTTTGTGGCACTGTGAGTGTCACTGCCTTATTGGCCACCATCACCCCCAGAGGAAACGTCACGCAAGGACAAGGAGGAAGCTCTGACTGACCTTCCCTAACCTGGGAAAGCTAGAAGGCTCTCATGACCCTCCCGCAATAAAGGAAGAGATTCAACATGTTTCAGGTTAACTTCCATTTTCTCCAGAATGTGAAGTTATGGTAATTTAATAACCTCATTGAAATCACCAAGACTGAAGATCAAAATCAAAACAGAGTTTTTAACGAAGGTATCGTGACTCAAAAATTATCTCTACAATAGATTCCCCTTCAACACTAATTAACCAAGACAATTTGCTTTAATTCAACTGTAAGAGAAAATATTTTTGAGGAAAGCTTAGAAGAATATGATGCTGACTTTTTGGCTTTTGAACAGGAAACTCCCACCCTACCTCCCTCCCACCCAAATGGTTATAAGACATGCAAGATGGCAACAGAAGAAGCCTCCAAGTGAAAAGATTCATATTAGAATCCTATCAAATAACGCCTGAGTGTTCCAACCAGTCTATCAAATGGTGGGAATTTGAGAAATGGTTTCATTTTTCTCCCATCACTATATTTGGCAGGTTCTGTTGGATCTCCCTTCCCTGTAGCTGAACAGCATCTCTGGAGGCTCCATTGCTTTTCAGTCACTTTCACTTATATGAACAGTCTTTGTGGAATATAAAGACACACTCATTTATTAAAGGTGCAGTGACCTCACAGCAGAACTTCAGTCTCGGCCAATTCAAAGCTTCCCTCTTCCAGGGGCATGCTGCCTGGCCTGTAGTGGGGAGGGGGTCGCAGCCTTTGTTCTCATTCTCACCCACCTCTTTTGCTGCTCCCCACCATCACCCTGCCACTGTTGCTCCTCTAGGGTCAACACAAGGGAAATGACATCACTGTGAGTGTGTGTGTGGGCAGGGGGCGCTGGGGGTTAGAGCTGAGTAGCTTTGAACATCAGTTTATGCTATTTGTAATTCTTTCTTGATATCAAAGTTGTTGTCTTTGTGAGGCAAACAATCAAGTCTTAGTACTTTCATGGGGTGCACCTGTACATTCTTCAGAGGCTCACCTAGAACTCCTCATGCCCAGTTCCCTAAAGAGGTTGATAAAACACTTGACTGACTGTCCCCCCCACCCCCACAAATACATAACCACCTCCTCGGCTTATACTTCACACTCTGGGCCCACTGCCTGGGTGACCTTACCTCCCAGGCAAGGTACTAGCAATAATCACTCAGCTCTCTGCCTTGCCCGCGGTACGGTCAGCTGGCGGAAGTTGAACTCACCACTGCTGACACCTCTCCCTGTGTCTCACATTCATGGGCTCCTTAGCAACTTCCCAAATTCTCCACATGGGATGCAGACCCCTGTCTCTATAATCACACCCCCCAAAGTTTTCATTGTGGTACACTCCGATGGGACTGGACAAAGCTCAGCAGGGATGGCCTGGGGAGTGAGTGAGATGCCAACCTTGTGAGACATCATGACCCCAAACTCTAGATATCAGAGGTCCCTTCCTCCTCTGTCCATGGTCACAGAGGGGAAGTGTCCCAGCACTTTTCAAGGCCCGCAACTCTTCCATCTCCTGAATCATTCCTTGTCTTGCGTGTAGGCTAGAGCTGTGATGGGGCAGGGAGTTACTAGACCAATTTTGACATCTTTTATTTACATGTCTAGCACCCCATTTTAGAGCACTAGATAATTATCACTCATTTTCAACTTTGGAGCATTAATTTCTTCTGATAATTGGAAAAGTCCCATTCAACATCTTCATTTCAAACTATGTTTCTAGAGTATTAGCAGCTCAGTGCTGAAAACATCTTATCAAACTCGATGAATATTAGAAGTCAAAGGTGAACTCAACTCTGGCTTGAAACACCAACCTTACAAAATTCAGCTCAAATAATATTTTATGACTATTATAACCATGTAAGACAGTTTATCAATCATACTTTTAGCATGCAAAGGCATACATGAAATATATCTTTGCTATAACACTGTTCTCTAAAAATATACAGCTATGTGAATATTTAAATGAAATCTTAAATTTTCATTTAATAAATGAATAAATGGAACAGTTACCCTGAGTAAGCTACATGCTAGGGAAAGAGTTCTTTTAGAGATTCATGGATTTGTTAACTATTTCAAATTCTTTTTCATTAAGCACTTTTTTTAATACTCAGTGACCTAATTTTAGAATATTAATAGCAACAGCACTCCACACTTCTACACTTCAGCCTGTCCTCTCAAGGATAAAACTTATTGTTGAACCCACAACAAGGATTAGTCAATATATGAGTTGCCTAGGTTAACGAGCAGGTAATATAATATAGGAAGTAAGGCATTAGGGAATGGTGGGGTCTATGCAAACCTGAAATCACAGTGCTACATAAAAAAAGCAGCTGCTATTATGTGCCACTATCTTTGGCATGCAAGTCCATTCCATGCTACCAGAACATCTGATTTTTTAAAACTGAAATATAATTAACAATAGCATATTAGCTTCAGGTAGAAAACATAACTCAGTATTTGTATACATTGAGACATAATCATTGCAATAATTCTAGTTAACATCTGTCACCTTAGTTACAATTTTTTTCTTATAATAAGAACACTTAAGATCTATTACTTTGCTGATCATCTGATTTTTTTCAAATAAGCTTTATAGTTCCTTTGTTTAATCTACTGATTGTTAAACTATTGGATCAAATTTTTTAGACATCAAATCCAAACCAAGCAAAACAAAACCAAGCCCCTGAAAAAGCTGACCTCTATGGGCTGCCAGTTTGCAACCTTTCTTTGTAGGAGATATTGTAGGTTGTATTATGCAGCATTTTCTCTATGCAGACCCTTGAGAGCCATCTCCTTTAATTAAGGTATTTGGAAGAGGTTTTTTTCTCCCTAAGTTGCTAGTTTTGTCGCTGATCTTGTGAATACTCTGATTAAAGAAAATGATCAAAGTTCCTATTTTTTCCCTTGGCTGCCAGAAAGCACAGAAGCAAATCTGCTGCGTGCTCCCAGCAAACATGCAGATCCAGACATGGCACTTTTTCTCCCTCTTCTACTTTTAATTGATGTCATCCGGCTGTATTTTATAGATGTCTACACAGCCTCATTTGAACAAAGCAGGGTATAAAAGTTCTTCACAACAATCCCTGTGAAATAGACATTACGGGTCCTATCTGACAAAAGAACAAACTGGAACCCCACAAAATTAACTGACTTAACAACGAATCAACTTTTGAAATAAGGAAGTTTAAAAACCATCCTATCTCTTCTGGATCTAAGTCAATGCCCTACTGACTACTGAAATCAATGCAGTCACTTAGCAGAGATCTCAAAGTCAGATGCAGCCCAGGCTTGGATCTGTAGGCTCTGGAGAGGGCCTTGCCCGCAGTGACTGCATTGTGAAGGGACCCAGTTTCCTAGAACACAGTGTGATCACAACACATGTGGTGCCCCCTGGGGTTGTGCAGTGTATGCAGCACATATTTTTTGAAGGCACTAAAGTCCAGTGTAATAAAACAACAATAAATAAAAGGGCTGCTCTGCAACCCCAGTTTGAGAAGCAGGCTCTGGAGTCTGCTCAGATGCAGCACGTAAGTACACTACACAGAGAACACAATTCAAAGTAGCCTTGTGAGCGGTCCGCGTTGGTGGTATAGTGGTGAGCATAGCTGCCTTCCAAAGTAGCCTTGTGAAATGAAATGGTGCACACTGGGGCAGGTGCTGGAGAGGCCAGAGCTCTGAAATCTGGGCTATACGGTAGCTTTGCGGGTGAGAGAACACAAACAAGTCCTTTGGATTTTTCTGTAACCAAACCTCCAGAGTGGTGCAAAGCTAATCTGTTGTGTATAAAACACTATTCCTTGTGTGGAACTGAATTATAGTATTGCTCCAAAGTATTTGGACTAAATTATAGCTGTGTAAGAGCAGAGATTTCATAGGTCCTAAGGTGTTAAGGAATTAGTTATTCAAAATGAGTATTATTCTTATTCTCAGTTTCTTTTCTCATAAAGGATACTAGAGCAGTGTTTTCTTTTTTAGTCTATCATAAGGAATTTTATTAAAGAAGGAAGAAATATTTAAACTTTTTTTTTACTGAAATAATATGACCTTATGATACAGGCCTCTGGTGTGCATCATTATAAATCAGCATCTGTGTATAATTCCTGTGTTTACCACTAAAAGTCCAATTCCATGCTTCATCATACATTTGCCCCCTCAGTCTAATTTACCCACCCCCCTTCTGCTAACCAGTAATTTCTGGTCTAAAAATTCATTCATTTAATAAAATTATTTATTAAGATATATCATTATTTACACGCTTGTTTTTTGACGATACAGGATTTCTCCCCTGAGGTGTGGTCACCATAATTTTCCCACCACCAAAGCACCCATAGTCTTTCACCTTAGTCCACTCTGCTCTCTTTCCCACTGTTTTCTTCCTTTCCTCTCTGCCTTCCCGGATACCTCAGAACTACGGTCAGATTTTGAGGGTCAGTTTTAAAGTTTGGCTTTCTCTGATTTTGGCTTCTCTACATTCCACCTATAATTGAAATGATCGGGTATTTATGTTTCTCCTCTGGCTCACTTCACTTAGGATAATCCCTTCTAGCTCCATCCACGTTGCTACAAATGGCTGATTGCTGAGTAGTATTCCTGTGTGTGTGTGTGTGTGTGTGTGTGTGTGTGTGTGTGTGTGTGTGTACCACATTTTCTTGATCTACTATTCTGTTCTGGGACATTTAGGTTGTTTCCATATCTTGGCTATTGTAAATTGTGCTGTAGAACTGTGTTTATTAAATCTCTCAAGCAAAAGAACTATTTTTCCAAACAGTTCATGCAACTCCAGTGCTCTGGGCTGGGCGGCTGGGTGCTATGAAGGAGGCAAGTGGGCTGGCCCTGCATGGGCTGCCCTTCTTGGACCAGAGCTGCTAGGAAGACAGTTTGACCCCTTTTCTCTCTCCCACAGGATGACCGATGGAAGGATAGTCTAATTCAGATATGTTTATTTTTCCCTGGCTTTTAAGAGTGTAAAATGTTTTTCCTTTCTTTGTAGCTTTCCTTTGCAATTGTTTTTGTGATTTCTGAAATACACATCTTGGACACATATTAAATGTTTTTAAAATTTAAATAATACACCAATTGTTTATGGGATTTAATACTCACTGATTGTCTCATGATTGAGCCTGCTTTAATGATTTGGGGAATCTCTAAAGCAACTCCAAAGAATCATAGGGTCCCTCTAAACACAGTTCAAAAACTGTTCCTTTTCTGGACATATGGTCATTCTAGTAACTGCCTGAGTGATGCACTATGTGGGACTTTACAACATCACTAGAATAAATCAGAAACACTGTGCAAGCTAATTCTGGTTTCCACAGCAACTTGTAACATTACTGGCAAAACTCCCACTGAAGTAGAAAGCATCTTTATTAGAAAAATTTCAACAAGTAGTCATATTACCAGCATCAGCCCATTTCCTTGGTGTACATTGGGGTGCACATATGATATGGAGTATTACTATACTCCATATAGTATTACTATACTCCATATCATATACAATCCATCCCCAACCCAAAGTCCAGTAAGCTGACAGTTTCCAGTGCTTATTATTGTGTTCAAATAAAATTCTAAAACTGAATAAAGCTTAGCATGTTGCTGTCTATGAGGAACAACTGGTTTATTATTTAAATTTTAAAACATTTAATATGTGTCAAAGATGTGCATGTCAGAAATCACAAAAGAAATTTCAAAGGAAAGCTACAAAGATAGGAAAAAACATTTTACACTCATAAAAGCCAGGGAGTAATATACATATTTGAATTATACTTTCCTTGTAAGTTATTATTCAGTTCTACCTCTACTGAATGCAAGCAACTAATTGAATTTAGGATGGTGCGGTAGAAAAATATGAAATGGAAATTAAAGTTTTCTAAATAAATAGAAATGCCCTTTCATGTACAGAGTATATGATAAATAGTTATAGAGAATATGCAATTATGCAACCTTGCAATATGCAAGTGAAGTAGGAAAAAAAGAAGTCTGCACTTAGTGGTAACAGCAAATCAACTTCTTCAAAGCCTTCCCTAAAGGGCTTCAACTGAAGAAAGAACACTGGTCACCCAATCTTAGCCTGCCTGAGGTAGCCATAAGCCTTAGTCCATTTCTGGGAAGCAATGTGGACACAAATTCAGAAGCTCTGCCTGAAGAAACAGACTTAAATTCAATACCCCACTCATTTTTCTCTTATAAGACATCCCAAAACTTTAGTTCATGAAACTATTGTGTCAGCTACACACCAAGTAGTGCCTTGGTCTCTGTCTTAGCTGTACTCTAGTTTTTTGTGCTGTCTTGACCCAGTTTTGAGGCCCTGTCAGCTCCTACTTCATGAGTTATCGATTAAGTCCACACCCCTAATCACCTCCCATATTTTTGTTTTTCCTAAAGATTTATTATCTATGCATACAAGAACTGGGGTACAGACCAGAGATGCAGGGGGTGAAAGGACTCACCAGAGACAGAGTGGGGAGCAGAACAGGCAGATCTACTGAAATACACTGCTGAGGGGAGCAGTGGGCGAGTCAGGAGAGGTCTGCTGTGCCATGTGGGCAGCTCCCTGGCCAGGGATCAAACTCGTGCTGCAGTGGCTGGCAATAGCTTCGTAGATTGCATCCCAACCCCTTGCACCACCAGGGAGGCCCCCTCCCATATTTTGATTCCACATTCTGCACCAAGGTGCACCCATCCTAACTGTACCAGGTACCAGAGAACTGGAACCAGTCCCTTTGCCCCGGCATCTGCTGGAATTATTCAAATTCAACCCTAAACCTGCTTGCTCTGTCTCACACTTTCCTTCCTGGGGAAATCACAATAAACAGGTTTGCCACTGTCCTCTCACACTCCTCTGCCTGGTGACCACCATGTGAGGGGGCTGACTTCCTTTGGGGGACTATGAGGAGCACAATTGTAACTCTGGCCATATTTTCTTCTTGATACGGCAATACAAAGAAAATAAATATATATATATTTATATTTTACATAAAAATATAAAGATCAAGGCAATATGAGCAAAACACTAGTTTAGAAACTTTTACTATAAAGAAAATCTCTAAGACTAATTGTAGATGATGCCAGAAGGACTGTCTGGAAGGCATAGCCCCTCCTGCGGTGTCAGGAGCCCAGAACGTACTAGGCGAGAGCTGACAGGACTGGCAACAAAGGGGTTCTGCCTTTGGCTTTGTGGCTACTTCCAGAATTTATAGAGACCAAGAGGACTGCTACTTTTCCCATGATGGGTTCGTAGGCATAAAAGAATGGAAACAAAGAGCCCCTCGTGAGTTGGGAATTTTCCAAAAATAACAGTGGAGATCACAGAGATGGGGCAGAGGGTTTCTGGCAAGCTCAAACTAGGCAACAATTTAAGGTTGCTGGTCAACACAGGCCTGGGGGAGGGACAGGGACAGCCCATGCCATGTCCACAAGCAGACAGGACTACAAAGGCAGGGCAGTGTACAAAGGCAGCCACAGGTCCAAGGTCAACACACATAAGGCCTAGCTGGACCTGACAGTATTGAAGAAAGGCTGCTCTGGTTATATAGGTGATGACTTCAATGAACTTGTGTTTTTGCACCAAGTGAAAGTCTAATAATTAAATCCTGTGTACCAGGGAAAATAGGGGTAGGGTCGAGATCTCTGATTTGTGCTTTTTCAAAGATGAACTTTATGAATCCAAATGCTAACAGATCTTGTCCACCACAAATTCAACATCAAAATTACTTCAGATGAGTTCATGCTGTTGAAAATATTCAAGAGCTTGCTAATTGATGTAGTTGTAAAATAATTGCAGTTGCATTGGATCAATGCAACAATCCCCATCCCACAGTAATATCACACTCAAATATAATCAAAACATTATCATAACAAAAACATTAGTATTAGGATCAACAACCTTAACATTATTAAGAAGACAATAATGTAGAATGTCACATGGGCCACTGGGATGGTAGTGGACAGGGTTTCTCTACATAGTATCAGGTAGACCTGTGTTCTGAAATATAGACAAGGTTATGCTTTCATAACAAACATCTCACAGGTCTTACTGGTATAAAATAATAGGTTTATTTCTTAGTTATGCCATCATGGATTAGCTGGCACCCAGCTTTCTAATAGTCTCTCTCAAGACTCAGGCTGACAAAGTAGCCAGGCTTCATATTTCATCTGAAATGCTTGGCTTTCTACTAACCAGAGCGAGAGCAAGCATCACACTCAGCTTTGCTGGCCACACCTAAATCAAGGAGATGTGGCAAACTACAGCCCACCAGCCAGTCACCTGTGCTGGTACATCAAGTTTTAGTGAAACACAGCTACACCTGTTTGCTTACAAACAATCTGTGGCTACGTTCACCTTAGAGTCGGGCAGTTGTAATGGAGACTACATGTGGTCCATAAGCCTAACACATTTACTAACTCGTCTTTTAAGAAAATGTTTGCAGATCTCTGGCCTGCTATTATAGTTAGCTTTTACAAAGTTACGCTGCTGTAACAGAAAGCCTCAAAGTCAGAGGTGGTTGCAAGAACAGAGCTGAGTTCCTATTCATTCACAGACATGTTAGTTGTGGGCAGGCTGTGGCTGATTTGGGTCTTCTTCATAAGAACATACAGAATTTCCTATTTCAATATGTTATTCTCATGGCAAAGAGAAAGAGGATGGCTGAATCCCACAATGATTCTTAAAGCATAAGGCCTGGAGCTACATTAGGACATCACTTTTGTTCATATTATATTGGCCAATAAAAGTCTGGCATCATTGGATACAGAAGTGTACTCCCCATTACAAGGAGGCACCCAGAGTTACCTGACTATGTGCAGGGATGGAACAAACACTGGGATAATAACAACATTGACCACACTTGCCAGTGAGTCACTTGGCAGAGGACATCATCAAAGACTAGCAGGGGGTGTTAAGCAGTCACCCTGCTGTACTTCTTAAATCAGCCCAGTACTGTGAGAAAACAGGACCAAGAGGTAATAGACCATGGATCTAAAACAAGTTGTGTCTCTCTCTGAAATTCAGAGTCCACCTCTATAAAATGACATTGTTCTGCATCAGTGTTTTCGACATTTTTATGTCAACTGATTTGAGCAGCAACCCCTCCACCCACTGTGACTACAATTCTACGTTGAGTAACTATAGATTGAGAAATCTATAGTTTGCATTTAGCTAAAACCATCACATTTACCAATTTGAGCCAGTTTACTATATCTAAAGGTAATTCTCAGACAGTTGAATGACAGTACTTCTCTCCTGGGATTGCTAATTAACACTTTAGCAGATTTGTACAGGCTAACAGGGAGATGGGAGCAGACACATTGGCTTTAAAGGCAATTTTTCTAGAAGTGCAGACACCTAAATATAAATTGCAGAGAGATATAATGGGATTGGCAATAAATTCACTAGATGGCAATCATCTGTTAAACTGTATACCTCTGTGACTCAGAGCTGTCTCGTGCAATACTGTATTCCAGGGACTTAGGCTAGCTCATGCCCATAATCATTTCTAAACTAATTAATACAAGGAATCATGTGTCCCATAATGCTTTTAAATAATTTTATCTTTTCTGTTAATCAAGCTCATGCATGCATTTGAAAAGGAATGACTGACAAGTGTGAGTGAATCATACAACATGCTTAAAGATAATGGTTGGTGTTTTTATGGATCTGATTTACTTACAATATCTCCCTTACCCTCCAGGGATCTCTGGCCCCATGAGTTTGGATTACTGGGCTAAGAAAACAAAGGCAAATCTATCTTTTAATGGAAAAACTAGTTCCATTTAGAGTGTTTGTTCCAGTGACATGGCTCAATCATGGAGTAAACCACAATGGAGGAGTTAAGCAGAATTCTCCTCACCTTCGACAAGTTTCCCAGTGGGGCAAACAATCAGCCTAACAGGACTCGAATTCAAATCTCCCAGTAGGCCCGAGTCCTAGATAAAGGGTAAAGGCTAAAGGATTAGATGGAAGCACTTTACCACTCTCATCCTCTCATTGTTGCTTGGTATCTGCCCACATCTTTGAATGTGTCATTAGTTCTTAATAATTATGTATCAGAATCCTCTTACCCAAATTTTAAAATATACCAGACATTCTGGCCCCTACCAGATTCTGATTCAATCACCCAGACATGGGTATTTTATTCAAAAGCTAGTAGGTGATTCTAATGTATATCCAAAGTTAAAACCCACTGACTCGATGACTATCTATCAAGAGTAAATAAATGAGACAATTTGATGAGAAACAGAATATTTTCCTTTTTTCTTCTTCTTTCTCAGATCCTAGGAATTTCTTTTTTAAATTTATTTACTTACTTACTTACTTACTTATTTATTTATTCTTAGAAGAACTGGGGTGCAGGCCAGAGGTGCAGGGACTGAGAGGATTCACCAGAGACAGAGTGGGGAGCCGAATAGGCGGATCTATTGAAATATACTGCTGAGGGGAGCAACGGGCGAGACAGGAGAGGTCTGCTGCACCATGTGGGTCAGCTCCCTGACTTGGATTGAACTCAGGCCTCAGTAATGATAGCACTGAGACTTAACCCCTGCGCCATCAGGGAAGCCCCAAATTTCTTTTATTATTCTAGTCATATTGATGAACTGGTTGCTTTACTTTGGAGAATCTTATCAATGTTTTCTGATGGCTTGGGATTTTTTGACCACCTAATTTACATGTAAAATCAAAGGTCACTTCCTTGTAAATTCAATATAGAGCGATTAGGTGAATATCCATAGGAGCACTTGAGGGAGAGTTTGCGAGGATCTGTGAAATTAAAGGGAAAACCGGCATTTTTGGACAGTTGCTTCTCCCTTTCTCCTTACTTGACCTCATGTGTGAGCTTCTCCCATCTCTCCCCTCCATAAATCCAAAATCATAAAAGAATGCAATTGCACACTGATGTTTCATTCCATTCAGGATGCATCATCCAGGGACCAGGCTTCCTTGTGTTTCACAGGAGCTGTTTCACCAGAGAAGACATCACTGAAAGGCGATCAGGAGTAAAGGTCCCAGCCATTGTAGGAAGGCAGAGAGGAGCAGCATTCATAACATGTACACCGTGTCTAACTAAATCACCTGAAGTCTTGTGAAAATTCAAGTTCAGATTCAGTAGGCCTGGGTCAGGGCCCGAGCTTCTAAATTTCTAACAGATGCTCATGGTCCGGATGTCCCAAAGACCAGGCTTGGAGTAGAGAGAATTAACATCAGACTTAATTAATATTTCTGGTAGGTTCAACTGCAACAAATTGATCTGATTTGAAGCTAAGCATCAAAAGATCTTCTAAAATATGTTTCTTAAAATATCTGCTTTGGTCTAAGAGAGCAGTTCTCACACTTGATGGTCTTTATACTCTTACGAACTTTATTTTTTTGCTTGTATGTGTGGGGTACATCTAGCAAGATTTGCTGAACTCAAAATTAAAACTGAGGAATATAAAATATACTTGTTTATTTAAACTTAATAATAATCCTGTTACAAGTTAACAGACACTGTTTTTATGAATAACAACTATTTTTTAGCAAACAAAAAATTTAGTGAAAAAGTGGCACTGTTTTACATTCTTTGCAAATCTTTTTACTGTCTGGTTTAATGGAACACAACTGGATTTTTATATCTGCTGCCACATATCACGTGGGGTCTGGATGACTCCATTATACACGTGATGGGTGAATAAAAAAGGTAAATAATAACTGGGTAATGTTGCAAAATCATTTTATCTCCTCAAACCCCTGAAAGGTCTTTACAGGGGTTCCCTGGATCATACTTTGAGAACTGTTCACCTTAGCTAGGCAATATACACAAGGAAGGCCTTCACTGACACAGCTGAGAATCTGCCATGTCTCTTCAATGAGGACCCCTTCAGTGTTGCAAGAGTACCTATTTTGCAGATAAAACCAAAAAACTGCTGCTATTGATTTTCCACCTTTCCTCTCACATATCTTTAGAATGAATGTCTGAAGCCAGTTCGAGGAGGAAGAAAAGCAGTTGCACTTGGACACCCAGATCAACATTTTGGAAAATGCTGATAAAAAATGGTGATATAGGGCCTCCCTGGTGGCGTAGGCAGTTGAGCGCAGTGCTGTGAAACTGTCTGCAGCCTCTGCAGTGCCTGTTGGATCCCCGCCGGCCGTGGAGATACCCACATGGCACGGCAGACCTCTCCTGTCTTGCCCGCTACTCCCCTCAGCAGTGTATTTTGGTCATCTGCCTGTTCTGCTCCCCACTCTGTCTCTGGTGAATCTTCTCACCCCCTCCCACACCCCCCCACACATCCGGCCTGTACCCAGTTTCTTATATAAATAAATAATTTTTTTTTTTTAAAAAGATGATATAAAGCTATGAGAGTACAATGACATTTTTGCCAGTGAAAGAGTCACTTTGGAAGGACTCCAGGAGGTACAGCAGAGCATGGATCTTAGTCAATCAAGCCCTTCCATGAGGGGTGCTGAGGGAGACACAGCTTGCTGGGGGCTTCCATTCTATTTCAAAAGAGAAGTCTTAGAAAGGCATCCATGCCGGCAAACAGTCATGGGCTCCATCTTGGGAAACTGTAACATGTTAGAAGAATTCAGGGTGAAAAGAAACGTGGGTGAGTCATCAAGATGAGTTTCAGGGAGGAAGTCAATGTGTTTTGTGTTCACAGAGATGCAGGAATGGGCAAGGAAGGAGCTGGGTGGGCTCGGGTGGTGGCCAGGGCCAGGGCTGTGGCCGGGGTGGGCCTTGTGAGACCTCAGCCTTCCAGTCAACACAATTATCTTCAGAAATGAGCTTACAATAAATAAGCACTAATAAAGCCAGAAAAGAAGTGAAAACAATTAAATCTTGTATATATAATTAGGTTGGTAATTATTATAATACAAAAAAAGGAAAAAGGGTGAATTAATAATTTTTAATTACAGTAAAGTATTTCCTTTAAAGGCACATAAAAGAAACCCTTTTGAAAGAGTAAGTTCAGAGAAAGAGTCACATATGAAACTGCTGTAAGGCAAGCCCTACTTTATCCCTACAATTTCTGAGTTGCCATTATTTATTTTGCATATTCTATTTAAAAGCAGGGATACGTAGTATTGCAGGGCTTAGAGACAGTAACTCTCTTAGGAAGCCAGTGAGAATGAGTTCAATCCTCACGAACTTACACTTGTGAGAGTCAGGGTTCTCCTGAGAAACAGAATCAATTCACGTTATTTATTTATCTAACTATATCTTCAGAGTAATTATGGAGACTGAGAGGCCCAGGGATCTGCCATCTGTGAGCTGGGGCCCAGGAAAGCCAGTGGTGTAATTCAGTCTGCGTCTGAAGGTCTTAGAATCATGGGCACAGATGATGTGGCTCCCAGCTGGGCAGAAAATGAGATGAGATCCCAGCTCAAATGGTGAGGGAGAAAAAAAGGAGGGTGAATTCCTCTGAAGGGGCCCAAATCAGACCACCTCAAGATTCTCAGACCTCATGTCCTCAAGATGCCCTGCTCTGACATGGAGAGTATTCTGAACCAAGAGCAACGAAATCCCTGGAAGTTGAAATGTTCCTGTCCTTACCTAAGTTGTTCACCCTTCCCTAACTGAAGCAGAGATCTTCACATCCCAAGCTTTTGTCCTTTTTCTAATTGAATAAACAGTCACTACTCCTCATTTTAGGACTTAGAAAAATGTAGAAAGGAGGGGGGTCTCATCCAGTTATCAGTGAACATATCCTTTCTAATCAAAAATCTCATCTTTAATCTCAGAGTAAGGGTGAGGTAACCGCTATTTATTGTCAGATGAAGTCCCACCACCCCTCTTTCTTGATGTCCTGGGTCCTAAAACAGGATAAACACACCTGGTCTACTCCATTATTCCTTAGAATTTACAACCTTGTAAATTCTCCACATGTTATGTTATAAAATTGATTGTTTTTCCTTTGCTAACCATCTGATGTTGTTTTGATTACTCACCCAGCCCAAGAAGGACTCAGAGCCTCAGAGTGGTATGGGATGATTTCCTTCATGCCCTGACACCTTGATCCTCTGCCTTTTGTTCTCTTCAGGTCCTCAATGAATTGGACAATGCCTGCCCACAATGGGGAGAGGAATCTGCTTGACTGATAATACCACTTCAACTACTAATCTCATCTGGACACACCTTCTCAGACATACCCAAAACACCTATGTTTAATCTGGGACCCCTGCCCCCAATCCATGGCCAGTCAAAAAGACACATAAAATTAATCATTACACATTTGATTCTGTGGCTGAGTCCAGATGCTTAAGGAGTCTAAGGTATAACTGGGAGTTTTCCAAATTGACTTCCAAGTAGAAAACAGTATTTCTTAAAGGGTAAATCATGAATGTGCCTCATCACCACCATTATCACCATCATCATCATCATCACCATATCATCATCATCACCATCATCATCACCACCACCACCACCACCACCATCATGATCATCATCATCATCATCATCATCGCTGTTGTAATCATCAAGACCCAACAAGTATTTTGGTAGTTTTCTGGAACATAGATCAACAAAAATATTTTCTGCAGAGGCGTATTCTCTCAGTGATATCATTTAGACTTACTGGAACAAAAAGCAGATAGACTTTACTTTTATCATTATTTAAAAATTTCCTCAGAAAACGCACCCCTTGCTGCCTATAGTAAAACTGACAGTACCCAGGGCCTCATCTTGATGCAGCAACAAAATCTATGTCTCTCTTTGTACCAACAGGTAAGCTCGCCCATTTTTTTCTTTATTTGCCCTCAAGGTTTAAAAAACTTTGTTTTCTTATATTCCAAGTGAAAAAGAGCATCATTGGGAAGATAAGATCAGAACTGCTGGCCCCCAGGTGACAACAAAAGCAAGATGGCATCAACCGAAATCTCCAGAGGCTCATGTTGCGAGGAGGGACAAGCTGACCCTTGCACACCTCCCACCCCCACCATAACTCTAAAAAAACACACTCCACTATGCCAAAGAGCAGGACGGTGGTCTTTCAGATGCTCGTCTGCTGCCCACCTTAATTTGCTTACAAATTAAACTACATTCCTTCTCCTCAAACTGTTTCCTTTTACTGGCCAAGGGAACTGAGAGCAGCTGGCACTCCGGTAACAATCTTGGTTCATGACCAAAGACCTGATCACCGGAGGGAGGAGTATGGGTGTGGATACAGGGATGGGGGAGCTTACTTTAGGGCCCATTTTCCCTCCATCTTTCCCTCATTGGTTGTTTTACCACTCGGAGTGGCTTCCTGGCGCGAGGAAGGGCCCAGTGGCAGTGGGGGGGAGGGTGACTCTCCCTGGAGTCACTGTCCACTGGAGGCCCAGGTATGGCAGTAAGGGATCACCTACAGCTGGACCCCTTCTCCTTGAGAGGCAGGGAAGGTGGGAACAGGATGATAAAGCAGAGGGAGCTATTATTCTCCTGTAGCAGTTTTCTCAGGAAGGTATAGGTGTGGGTTGTTTGCTTTGGGAGGTGGGTAGCAGTGACGCTTGAAGACAGTAATAAAAGTCTGAAACAGAAAAATCTCCAAAACTAAAAATAAAAAGCTAGACAAACAGTAGACAAATGCTTGGGGGCAGGGGTTTGGAATTCTCCTGGAGATCTTATTGATGACGTTGCATGCCTGGTATTCCAGCTCTGTTGTTTTCCCTGGGCTGTGGATATTAAGTCATCAGTCTCTCTCAGGGAATAGATGGGGTCTCCAGAGTCACAGGTTGGCTCCATATGTTTATTGTTCCTAGGGTAGGCTGTGGGGATTTTTTCAACTTGCTAAATATATCTGCTGTTTCTATCTTCTATGTATAATTAGAATCACTGATACAGGCCAACAAAAATATTGAAGAAGAAAATTCAAAGTAAAGATTTCACAAACCTTTAGAGAGCAACATTTCTGGTCCCTGAGCTCTCAGACTGCTATTTCTCTAAAGCAGTGAATTGCATTCCCTTTACAGCTTCCTCATAACTCTAGCATCTGAAAAGTTGCCTTGTCCCAGACTGAATAGCTGAATCAGTGACACCAAATATCAGGGTTATAAAGATAGAGAAAAGAAGTCTTTTCCTAAAGGGGATGTTTAAATGCCTCCCTCCCCAAATAAAATGAAAAGAAACAAATTGCCTCACTGCAAACAATGCTATTTAGCTTCATATTAAATCTAAAAGAAGGGGATATGATTTATGCCTTTAGAACTTGCAACAGATCTGGGAAGAACTGGGAGGCAATGAATGTATGTATGTGGCAAGTATGCAATGGAGAACCCAAAATGAATCACGTTGTCATGTCTAATGAACCTTTGTTTTGAGGTATGTAACCCATTTTCTCACTTGTCATTCCTTCTGATTATGTCTCTCACACGGCATCATCCACCACACTACTAGGGGATGTCCCAATCAATGGTGGCTGCAAAAGTCAAGATTCCAGGAACTGAGATTTGCTTGAATAATATCTGTAGAACAAATTATTTGGTAGGTGAATAGCAAAACAAGGTAAAATTAATCTAATTTCCATCTTTGATACTTATGGCCATTTCTCCCAAATTCGACATATCCCACTACTACAATCTGAAATCAATGAACACCAGGTAAGACTGTGTTGAGAGGCTTGTTAAAAATTCTTTGAAACCCACAATTAAAATCCCTCTCACATCCCACTCACTAGAATCAATTTCTGCCTGATTGTCTTATAAAGCAGTTGGTAGTTCCAAGCAAATTATTTCTACTTGTGATTAAAAAAAATTCTTGGTTTTTTCTTTCTTCTCCCCATTTCTTCCCCCATCCTCTTCTATCATCCCTCACTGGTAAATTTTACCTGTTAAAAATGACAGAAAACACCATTATTACTAACTCTAAGCATAATTAATGGTCAAAAATGGACTTAGCATTGAGTATTTTGGTGATACATTAAAAACAAAAAAAAAAAAAAAAAAAGGAAGGTAGGTATCCACTCAGGCTGCCAGAATTGGTATAAAAATGATTTTAAAGTAAAAACTTTTGAGTTATAAAAGATTCAAAAGGAGATTTATCTGAACTCTCCCTATTTGACTAAATTGGAGTCTTTCCCCCAAAGAGCACAGCTACAAAGAACTTCCTCCCAAAGGACTTTGCTGTAAGTTCCGCCGCTGTGGAGATGGATTTCCCACTACTATGAGCAATTAAAAGTCCAAAATCATCCTCTGTAGTTTCTCACAGATGTCCTAACAGTCCCCTCCACACCCAGCTCTTCATTAAGTTGGTATATAAATCTTTTCTCTGACTATTCTTGCGAGCTACCCATAACTAAGCAGCTTCCTTGTGCATGTGTGAATAAATTTTGTCTTTTTCTCCTTTAATCTGTCTATTGTCAGTTGATTTGCAGGGCAGGTCCCCATCACTGGACCCAAGTTGGAGGACAGACAAACGTTTTTCTTCCTAACAAAAAGCAAAATGAAGCTTTGAAAAGTTATTATTTGACATCCCAGCATATTTCATTCATCAAATTTCTGATGAATGAAAACTATTAAGTTAGCAAGTGAATATTATTATTCACTTATAGGTATATTAAGTGATTTAGCTGCAGTGATCTAAGGCACTCCGAAATGCTTCTAGTGGACTGGAAATTTGTACAATTTCGTGGGAAGCAATTTTTCAATATGTACCAAAAACTTAACCATGTCCTTTCCATTAGGCATAAAAATATAATTTCTAGAAACTAAGGAGATCGAGATGCTTTCAGATTTAAAGACCGTTTCAACAAAATACATATTTATTTTTTACAAAAGCAAAAATTACACATTTCCAGAAATGAAGGATTAAATAAAATGTTAAGGGGTAAAGTAAGGTCACAGAACTGTGTGATCTAAATTTTGTTTGAGATACAATCTTGGAAAGGAATCCAGGAGGGAATACATTCAAATGCCAGGTACTTGTTTTCTCATATCTTGACTTTTGCAGCCACCATTGATTTATGAGTATTATGGGAGATTTTTTATTTCATCTTAAGGGGAAAAAAGAAGTAAAAGGAAAATACCAAGCTGTAGGTAAGAGAATGAAAATATACACTAATTACCTATGAACCCATTTAGCAACCATGGAGAGTTGGATCAAGGCTTAGGGAAGGATTTAAAGTTCTTTCTAAAAAAGGAAGGAAGAGGGCCTCCCCTGTCGAGCAGCGGGTTGAGCGCAGCGCTGTGAAGCTGTGCCTCTGAAGCGTGGGTTTGATTCCTGGCCAGCCAGGGAGATTCCCACATGGCACAGCAGACCTCTCCTGTCTCACCCGCTGCTCCCCTCAGCAGTGTATTTTATCAGTCTGCCTGTTCTGCTCCCCGCTCTGTCACTGGTGAATCCTCTCACCCTCCCGTGCATCTGGCCTGCACCCCAGTTCTTGTATAAATTTTTTTTAAATCTTAAAAAAAAAATAAAAAAGGATGGGAGGAAGGGAGGGAAGGGCTATGCTCTTAGCTAAAGGTGGGGGGTCCTTGTCAACACACTCTCAGACATGTTTACAAACACCCATGTTTGTACAACACTGAGTTCCCATCATATGTAAAATCCCATGCCATCGTTATTCTTTTCCTTCTCTGATAAAAGCATAATTTTAATTGTTGGAATTAGCTACAAATTGTCATTGAATGGATTAAATAATGAAATACTAAACCATACGGTTAAATGTTATAGCAGTTTCTACTATACACACCAAAGATAAATTTTTAGTAATGAAAGGAAATGCAATTAAAAGTTCAACTCTCAAAGCATCACACAATCTTTCACATATAGAATGTGCAGCAAATCAAGTCACTAAACTGTTAGTACACTGATAAGGAAACTTAAATATTTATTATTTCTGATTTTAATATACAACTTTAACATATTCCCTGAGGTACTGCTTATGACTGTAAATTTGTATCAGCATAACTAATAACAGTATCAGAGCCAGGAACTAATAATGAGACTGTAAACTTAATTAACAGCAATAGTTATGAAGTGAGTGGTACTTGACTAGCCTGAACAATCACTCGAAAGCATTCCTTCCACCGCTGCTCCATCTCTGTGCTGTTTGCTCTGAGTAGAATGACTTTCTATCCAAATGCAAGTCACAATCTGATATCCACAAACCATAATCAGAGCTGCATTTAAACATTAGACTTGCATTGAATAATCCCCCAGGAATGAATGGCAGTAAGTCCTCACGCTGGCTAGCAAACAGTCGACTTGCATACCGATTGGCTGCTGTCAGTGGGGGTGGGAGCAGATGAGTGTGATGGGGATCAAGCATGGAGTGCTAAGGACATTAAGTATATATATAAAAAAAAAAAACCATACAAATGTATTCTCTCAAACTGAATACTCAAGATTCCAGAGGAAATGTCAGCATGACAAGGGGCACTATTGGGGGTTCTGAGAGTGGAGGATGAATGCATGGACTCTTCTACCTCCCCAACATGATCTGGGTTTAACTGAAAGACTCCAGCATCAATAGTAAGCTTGATGTGTGTGTGGATTCACATTAAGTCACCCCCTGAGAGTTATCAGTTAATATGTGAATTATCTCGAGCAGGAGCCTAAAGACAATGGTATAAGCACGCACTACAAAAGCTCACCCTCTCAGAGGCAACTTTTGCTAAAGCTTCAAACACTCCTATCTGAAACTGAACCACAAGTTCACTGATTAGCGTAAAGGGATATTAGATGTCCTGGTGAAATGAGGGATGATAGTTGTGTGGATTGGCTAGAAACCCTAAAGTTTGCATGAAAAGGGTGTTGGGCTCAGCTAAACTGGCCTTTTAAGAGGAGGGCTGGGGTCTGGACATCACAGGGCTCTGGCCTGAAAAGGAAGTGATAGGATGCTGCTGGGAGATCAGTGTGCCAAGAGGTGCCCATTGGAGAGCTTGACAGGACAGATGACAGACCATGGAGGCTACAGGACAGGCAGTGAGAGGGCTTTTGAATCTGCTTGCTAATAAATGTTCCTTTGTTTAGAAGAATCAGGTCTGAGAGTAGTGCTCATTGTCACAGACCAGCTGGTGGAAATGGTACAGGAGAGACTTAGGGTGGGAACATAGACTCCTAGGTCACCATCAACAGGGGGATAGGTAAAAAATTGTGGTATATCCACACAAAGCAATATTACACAGTACTAAAAGGGGCACTGATAACTGATACATGCAAAAACTGAATTTCAAAAATAAGCAGAGTCAAAGCCACATACTCAATATAACTGCATATACTATATGCATACAATAGTATATGTACTAATACATACATACTTACTCCAAATCATATACATACTATACATATACTATATAATTCTAAAAGTGTATTAAGTTTCAGAAGTGGTCAAACTAATCCATGTTGAGAAAAATCAGAATATTGGTTACCTCTGTGTGATTGGTATTACCCAGGTGTATGCGTTTGTCCAAACTTATTGAATCTTTCAATTTGTGTCTATCACTATATGTAAATTTGACCTAAAGCAACCCATATAAAATATTGAACTCTAGCTAATAATACATATCCTGAGGTGTTGAGTGATGAAGTGTACTAATTTTTATAACTTATTTTAAAATACCTGAAAAATAAGATGGAAAGAGGAATTGATAGATGGGTAGATAAGAATTTTTAAAATACAGTAAAATGTTAATTATAAAACACAGGGGGCAGTTACATGGGCACTCCCTGTGCAATTCCTTTAGATGTTCTGTTTATTTGAAAATCATCCGAACAACATTTTGGAAAGCTCTTGACCACTCTCCCATCTTTTTCATTTTTGTCAAGCAATTTTAAGATATTAAGAAAATGAAATTGATAAACACAGCTGCTATAAGAACACATTTTTTTCAATGCATCATGAAAATTATATTATCTATAAATCTTCTGGCTTTCTTTAATTATTAAAAATGGTATAAAACTCTCTGGCTCCATCTGATTTGGAACATGGTATCTTTAAGAAGATTTAGAGAAAATAATTCCACTTTCTAATAGAATAAATATAGGACAATTTCTAGAATTTATGCATCTCTATATCAGAGGTGCATTTTACATGCAATACTGGACATACAAGTTAAAATGTTATGGGTTATTCACAGAATATTCAGAATACATATATATATATATGTCCATCAGTCAGCTATTAACAATGAACAAATTAGTGGACTATATTGAAGTGACTATATATAATCACATTCCACATTTGCAGTTGCAAAAAGGTAACTTAGCCAATTTATTCTCTTTTAAATATTAATGTCAAAGATGCTGGGAGCTGTTATCAGGTCAATGGTGCTACCTTTATGTAACACAAAGATGGAAA
Source organism: Talpa europaea (assembly GCF_964194135.1). Taxonomy (NCBI): domain Eukaryota; kingdom Metazoa; phylum Chordata; class Mammalia; order Eulipotyphla; family Talpidae; genus Talpa; species Talpa europaea. The sequence continues at coordinate 98,390,357 of NC_140075.1, read as the reverse complement.
TACTTGAAATAAAAATGATAAAGGAAGTAGAAGTTGTAAATGATTCATCTGGCTCCAGATATCATCTATAAAGATATTAAAGGCAGGATAAATTGTTTCTTTCTTTAGCATCAACGTTCATTTCAATCATGCCAGTGAAAGAACTTCTACATTCTTGTACCACTGCTTATCACCAACTTGAGTCCCATAGGTCAAACTGATTTTTTAAGAAGTATCCCTATCCCTGTTGCCTCCACTGCAAACAAGCCCCATGTCAATGTAGAAGAACGTTTCAGACATGCTGTTCTAGGTCCTGGACCCCATTGGCTTATGCCAGCACAGCACTACAGTAGGGCATCTCCATGGCCATGTCTTGTCAATGCCTAGCACTGCTCTCAAATGACAAACTTTCTTTCCTGGATTATGGTAACAACTCTAACTTGTCTTCTTCTTCTACCCTTGCTCTTCTGTTGTCCATTCCTCCCATAGCCTTCAAAATGACCCTTATAAAAGGTAAGTCATGTCATGTTACTTCTCTGCTCAAAATTCTTCATTGACTTGTTACCTCACGAACTCCAGAGAATTTATGTCCTATCAGACCCAACTTAATCTCGTCCGTTGCTCCTACCTGATCACCTCTCACCACTTTCTTCCTTAGAGCATCCTGCCCCAAGATCTTCGCATGTACCACTATCTTTTCCTAAAACATACTCTTTATAATATGTATGTGATTCACTCCTCTCCTTTTTTCCTTTAGGTTTCTATTTCAATGTCACTGTATAAGAAAGATTTTCCCTTCTGACTCTACAATCCCATTCCGGTCCTGCCTGGCACACCACATCACTCCCTACATCCTGACTCTCTTGCTTTATTGCACTTTTATTATTGGACCAGTTACTGATTTATTTATTTAAGTTGTTTGCTTCACAGCTGACGTCTCCTCCCACCCATGGAACCTAACCATGAGAGAATTTATCTGTTCTATTCACTGCTATATCTCTAGCACCTCAAACAATACATGACTCATAATTGCTGCTTATTAAATAATTGTTGGGTGAATTAATAAATCACAATAGACCATGCTTACCTCACTATCTTACTCTCACTAAAATACTTATTGACATTATGGCAACTGTCATTTCCTTGTGAGTTAAATGAAACCACGATGATAGCAATAATTAAAAATTAGTTCAGTGCACAATGTAAGTATTTTTTCATTATTTATGTTAACCTATGTGGTTGATTTCTTATTATCATCAATTAACAGTTGGATAACTGGCTTCTAAGTCCATCCTTGACACTGAGAGACAGTCAGTGCTTGACTGTCCAGTCTCACCACCATATGCCCTAAGTTTCAGTATTCCCATTCTGAAAAATCCTGCAACCATATATCAGTTTACTGGCTCACCTTCTCTGCTCCCATATGCTGGATACTTAGCTTTGATGAACGGAAGGAAGCGATAAAAGGGAATATCATGCGGACTGGTGCATAGTGTTTATGGTCTTTGTCAGGCACGTACTTTTCTATAATAATTTGACTAGGTTATTCCACCCAGTTATTCAAACATTAACCAGATGTTGCTGTGAAGGTATTTTGTACATGTGGTTAATATAGTAGTTACTTGACTGTAAGTAAAGGAGATTATCCTCAATAATGTTAGGAGGGTCTCAGCTAATCAATAGGAAGACCTACAAGGCAAAACTGAGGTTTCTCAAAGGAAGAAGAAATTCTGCTATAAGTCTCTAGTATCTGCTCCCATCTGACACTTTCCATCCTGTAGGTCTGCTTTACAGATTTTGAACTTGCCAGCTTCCACAACTGCAAAAGACAATTCCTTGAAATAAATCTTTCCCTAAAAATGTTTGCATATGCATATACAAACACAAAAACACACAAATATACACACATATCCTATAGGTTCTATTTTTCCTGACTAAATAGCCGGGTCTTCAGCACTCTTAGCAGTCCTCTCTGTTGTCCCTGGTCACCTAAACCTCTCATTCTTCAAATTTGCAACTAACTCTACATACTCTTCACTCCACCCTGCTCTCTTTTAGCAGCTGACTTTGTTTTGTTTAGTTGTTACAAGGACAATTAAAGGTATTAGGCACAAACTCCTGGCAATTCCATTTTTTACCTAGAAACATCTCTCTATTTGCAGTTGTCATCTTTTGCTCTCAACAATGTCCATACTTACTGCAAGGGACAGCTCTTGGTTCTATGTAACATTGCCTCTCTCCTCACTACAGAATATGCCTGATCCAATCAGAACTAAAATGAACAGCAGTTGTTTTACCCAGTCCAGCATTATCCCTTCTTTTGCAGGAATTATTTCTCCCTTTCCATTTGGCTCCCTACAAGACTGCCAATCCCAGGACCATCAGATAAGCCAGTTCATCTTAGCATGAGTAGAAAATATGTAGTTCATCTTATCACAAACAGATAAGGTTGAGTCCTTTATATTACTTAGCCCTTCAATACAAAAAAGTGATTGGCCCATGGGAAGGGCATAGGATGTAAATTAGGCCAAACAGAGTTCTTCCCCAATGGGTGGTGGAGGAGCAAGACTTATCCCTCAGGCATCCCTTGGAGTTGTAAGGGCATGACTCCAGATCAACCAGTAGCCATACAAACTATGCCATGAAGAGCATGACGTCAACAGATTGCCAAACAAGAGAGAGAGTTCTCATCACACTATTGTGTCCCAGGAATCTCAAGGGGAGCTTTGTTCCCTGGATTTTCTAGCTCAATGTGCTGGTAGACCTACCTTTGCTTCTCAAGTTAAGCTAATTTGTGCATTGGTCATTGACATGTCAAAGTCCTACCTACTGTAGGAACAGATTTTCCAGAAATGTGGGACAAGGACCCCAAGAAACTGTCAGTGACCTGGGGAGGCCCAGTGCCAGAATCAAAGTCCTGACCTAACACACATTCAATAATATGGTGAAGAGCACTGCCGAGACCGCAGTCCCTCCGTGTAGACCCCAGTATGCTGTGTGAACTCCAGAGCATGAGGCACCTAGTGATCCCCAGGGCCCTGACTTTCCATGCCAGGGTCAAGCTCTGCCCCACCAGGAGAGCATAGCGACAGAGGCTGGGACTTAGCACCATTAAATGGGGAGTGGATGAGGAGATTGGGAAGTTACTGTTAAAAAATTAGCAGAAAGTATATGGATATTTTAACTCAAAATTGCTCTTGATTGATCATAATATTTTTAGCAAGACTTGTTTTCCTACAGTTATGCAAGATGATTACTACTAGGAAAATTTGATGAAGAATGTATGGGCTCTCCCTCTAGTATTTTCTGCAATGATCTAGTAGTATCTGCAATGATCTCACATGGACGGGGCAATGCAAACAAGGAGCAACTGTAGAAGAAAAGTAGGAAAGACAGAAAAAACACCTTTTATTTCCACCTTCTTTTGCCACACCAACATCATGTCAGTCAAGCTGGACTCTTCAAAGTCTTTATGTCCTTTTACTCTCCCTGCTCCATCTCTTTGCCTGTCCCTAATTCTGTCCATTCTACTTTTAGCATCTCTTTGAACTCAGTCCTGTCACTGCTATGGTCACCATCACAGTCTCAGCTCAAGCTCATCTTCTATCACTCACATGGTTGCAACACCTTCCTTGTTATCTCCCTACCTCTGCCCTCCGCCTCCCTCCTCTATTTCTGCTGATTTCCAGAATTATCTCTCTCAAATACAAATGTTATCATTCTTCTGATTAGAAACTTCTAATGACTCCCCCATTATCAAGAGGATACAGAACACATTTATTAACATGGTAACCCACCTTTGTGTGTTTATATTGATTCTCACAGTTACTTGACATATTCCTTCCTCTGGCTCCCCCAGGAAAATAATATGTAACCAGCAAGATTCAGTTCAAAGTTCAAAGCACAGTTCAACAGTTTCACTATTCAGCTTTCTTGGTGCGTTTGCACAAAATCAGGTGCCCTGTCACATTAATGTCTCTTACAAATCACAGAGACATTTAGGTCTTTGTTATTGGCACATGACTTGATTATTCCTCCTCCCATGTAAATTACCTGGCACATAGTAGGTGCTTCTGAAAAGATTTTGTAATGGCTGGTGTTGGGAAGGGAATCAAAAGCTTTATGATCACTGTGACCCAAAACAGCAGAGGGTTGTTGAGTGCCTTAACTCATCCTAGTCTTCACTCTAATATACTGGAATATCTGGACACATTGAATTTAATTTGGAAATATCAATTTTTATTATGAAAATACAGTGAGAATAAGATTCACTATATATAAATATTTTTATGTCAGTTTGATTGAATACATGCATTCCAATATTAATCGACACATATCATATTTGAAGTCACTTGATAGACACTACTGCAGGAATCAATTCCTTTGAAAGTAATGCTATGTATCTAGTGGGGAGCAGTAAATGGAGATTGTATATGCATTTGGTTGTTCTGGTCTATTGGGTATCTTTTTACATTGTGTTTCTCAAATTTTAAAGTGCATAAGAATTGTCTGAGGATCCAGCTAAAATGGAGACTGTGATTCAGAATGTGTTAGGTGGGACTCACAGCTCTATTGTTGAACAGACTCCCAGGTGATGCCAGTGCCACTGGTCTGTGGACCACACTTTGAGTAGCCAGGTTCTGCAGTGCTTACATAATAAGAGTGGAGCTCTGGGGTCCCCAAAATGATATTAAGCCATAGCAATGGAAAAACTTCCCTTTTCCCCCAGACTTCCACACATACATATCTAGTTATGTACCATGATTTAACTAGTTAGAAGAAAGAAAAAAATCATATTCTTAGTCTGGTATACTTGCTATGACATCTAAATTTTAAAATTTTACCATCTGATGTAAAATGCTAAACAAGAATATACCAATTAAAATGGCCCTTTCTTTTGAAATACTGTTTTAGAAGGCCAATTTATAACTTGCTTTAGAAACTGCTGCTAAATGCCTAATTAAAAATGATTTCTTTGGCATTTTCAGTTTTTTCCTTTGAAATTTTCATAGACTAGAGCTGATTACTTTCATGAGAAGGGTGGAAATTTTATAGATTTTGATTTTATTTAACCTTAGTTTTCCAGAATAAAGTGAAAATTACACCTAACCCTATAAACCTTGAATCCAAAGAATTTGCTTTTAAGCAAGAAAATCTAACTCTACAAAGCTCTTGTAGAGAAGTCCCTTCAGACACTTCAAGATTATCCATAATGGCACCAAGAATCTCAAATATTAATGGCTCTAAGCACAGAAAGGTATCAGAAAAACATAATTTATAACATGAGCCTACCATCCATTTAATGAGCACTTAGTTAAATAAAGTATATACATAAATATTACAGAATGCTAGCAGCCAGTAAACATGATAAAGTAGAAATATTTTATTGGTATGCAGATATTTAAGGCATACTAAGCGAAGATATCAGATTTGATTACATTAAACAATATCCTGGGTTACTTACTAAGCAAAATTTGCTTCTCGGTCTCTTTTTGCAAATATTTTCTGTGCTGCTTCTCAAACTTAATAAGTCCAGGAATAATCAGCAGTGCTTAATCACACAGATTCCTGGGCCCTACCCAGATATCTTGAGTGTATCCTAAGGGCTTATAAGTATCCTTTTTTAAAAGTATATAACATATGCTAGGCTAAGACACTCTAAAATATTAATATGAGGTGGTTTTGGGGGTAATGGTAGTAGTAGCAATAGTATAGGAATAGTAACATTATATTAGGAGATTCAATTTTTCTTTTTTTCCAAAATGAACAGTTTTCTTTTTTTTTTAAAAGATTTATTTATTTATTTATTTGTTTGTTTGTTTGTTTATTTATTTATACAAGAAACCGGGGTATAGGCCAGATGCGTGCGAGGGTGAGAGGATTCCCCTGAGACAGAGCAGGGAACAGAACAGGCAGACTGATGAAATACACTGCTGAGGGGATCAGCGGGTGCGACAGGAGAGGTCTGCCGCGCCATGTGGGACCCTCGCTGGCCAGCTAGGATCAAACCAGTGCTGCAGAAGCTGCGGACAGCTAATGAACAGTTTTCTTAAAAATCTAATTTGTATTGGAAGCAGACTAAGTCAAGGGTCACTTCCACAATCCTAGATAAACTTGGAGATTGTAAGCCTCGAATGCTAGAAGATATCATCTCCATTTGATGTGGCCAAACATAGAGTCTGTGGGGCCTGTTGTCATGAGGGAAGACACTGAATGCAGTCATCCTGCCTGTACTTTGGTTCTCACCTAATGAGAAAATGAGGGGAACCTGGGACTTGCATCTGAGCTAGATAAGTCTCTATCACTCTTGCAGGGAAGCAAATATTTTCATGGCAGTTCTGACAGGTCTGAGTCACAGCTTAAGGGAAGCTGAATTCCTCAGACTTGTCACTATCTACTTGTTCCACACACACTGTGCCTTTCTCTCCTTGTGACAGCTGTATGGTGAGTGGAATCACCTGATGAGTGATTTAAGCTTAGCTCATAGGTTCTCAATCTGGGCTCTGTGGATTAAGTTGGAGGGGGACGTCCCCCAAAATAAATGTACTTTATACATGTATGTACATGCATTTATAGGAATCAGAATCTGTGCTGTTCATCAGATTCTCAAAATGTAAAGTACCCTAGTAAAAAATTACAAATTACTGCTGTACAGTTTTTCAGGAAAGAAAAAAATAATTCAGCACATCCATGTTTCTTATAGGAATAATAAAAAGAGAACAATAATGCAGCCAACTCAAATATACATCATTAAACAAGACCACATTCAGCAAAAGAGAAAAAGCAAACCTCAAACAAAAAAAATCCATTCTCTTATTATCTATTGCAAATTTGATCCCTCTCCCGCTTAATAACTTATCTCAGTTTAGGGCAAAAATCCTGGCAATACATACAAATTGAATGATTTCCCAGTACTTTATTACAAATGCTCTAAAATCTAAGCTGCATTTAATTTGCTTCTCTGTCTCTTTTTGCAAATATTTACTGTTCTGGTTATCAAACATAAGTCCAGGAATAATCAGCCAGGCTTAACCACACAGATTCCTGGGCCCTCCCCCAGTTATCTTGAGTGTGTCCTAAGGACTCATATTTTTTACAAGTTTCCCAAATGTCTTTCCACTGGCAGAGTAGTAAAATTGGTCTAACACAATCCTCCCTTCCTGCCAAGCACCCTTCTGGATGGGTTGAAGCAGTCTCCACTTTCCTTCCAGACTCTGGAAGACCTGGCCTGCAAAGGTGTCCTTTTCTACTGCTAGACGGTGTGATGATGTCCTGTCTCAGCAGTTCCAGTCAAACTTCCCAGGCTAGAACTGCATAAATGGCTTTTAAATGGGTCACACCAACCTGAACCACAACCACTGTGTTCTAAGAAGAGACGCCACTAACACACTCATTAGAAGTTCAACACAAACAGATTTTTTCTTATCACTGACAGAGATTAATGACTGTAATGAATGAACACTTTAATTCAATCTATTAGTGGTGATAATCAGAGGTGTGATCAAGACCCAACTAATGAATCTGTTAATTGAGTTTCACTGCTACATTGCAGTTTGGTTTTATATCATTACAAGGATGTCTTTAAGAGTGCGAGGTATCTGCAAGATGCTGAATCCAGAAGGCTGAGCTTCTTGGCCCATCATGCTCTCCCACAGTGAGCACAATGGAGCCTGAGTTTTTCTTTTGGGGGTTGACAGGTTGATCATTTGTTTCCCGAGCTCATTGTGAAGACTAATGAGAAAATTTCATCAACAAATATGAACTTTTGAAAGTCTTCATAGAATTCTAAAAAGTTTTAATTAGCACAAAGTAATACCTCATTAATTTGGATTCCATGAACACAAAATTTGTTATAATTTGCTCAAAAACCACAATAAAGTTAGACTTTGTGAAGAAAGGTGTTGTTTTTTTTTAAAAGTAAATCAATGAGATAAATAAACAATGCAGGAAATATTTAACCTTAAAGAGTTCTTCATTTTGCAACTGAAAAGAAACTTAAACATTAAGGTGATTTATTCATAGTTGCATCTACAATAAACAAACTTAGTTCTTAGCATTCCTCTCTCCCAGTCCACGACTCTCTTCACCTTATTGATTATTACTCTATTAGTCAGATGTGTATCTTACCATACTTAATACATATGTATTAAGTGAGTTAGCTGTCACACAGATTTTTTTGCTGGGGCACTTAGTGGCATAAAATTCACACAATCTGACCTTTCATCTTCTTCTTTTTCTTCATAATCACCCTACATTTCTGTGACTGGTATAATGCTGTTTTTATCTGCCACAGAACCTTTTAATTGAATTGCAACTGATCAAAGTGATTCCATTTTATGGTGATAAAGAATCATGAATCTTGTTGACTGTGTGAAGATAGGAACCAAATCAGTGCCACCCTGCACTGTATCTTGGGTTCTGGAGATGCAGCAAATGATACTGCTGGAATCTTTCATTAAAACAGACAATACCCATGGTATCTATGACAGCTTCAAGGATTCAAACAGATGCAAAGAAGTGCAGCAGAGGAAGTCAGAAGCAAGTGGGATGGCCCAGGGTGGCCTATAAGGTGCCATATACCTGGAAAATTTTCCTGTATAGGATATGGTCCCTAGTCTCCCAGACTGAAGACCTAGTATATTACAGGCAGACCACCAATATCTTGGAGGTAGGTCTGAAGGGCTCAATTAACTCAGCTCAGAGATGCCAATTCATGAAATCTTGTACATAAACATATTAGGTAAGCCAGTAATCAGACCACAGTGTTCATATTTAGTGCCTTCATTCTGTTATGTTATGTGCTGGCAGGAAGTTATGTGGGAATCAAGTCTAACCAGTAGATTGCTCAGTGATCATGAAAGCAGAATAAGACTAACATTTTATATATATAGGTATATTTTATTTTTATGCCATATTTATTTTATATTTTAATATAAATTTTAATGCCATATCTAATGCCACATCACAAGAGAGATGAGGTGGACATATTACCTACCTACCTACTTCACATCCAAACCTCCCTCTCCTCTTCCTGCCAGCACTTCTCTCCCATGGAACTATGCATAAATGGCTTTAATGGGTTTGACTCAAGCTCCAAAGGAGGGCCCTTACTGGCCTAGGTCAATTAGCAAACAACATTTCTTTTGCCAAAATATTTGGATGCAGGGTTGGGGTGGAATCTAAATTGGCCCCATCAGTGAAACAAAGGGAATTTTATGTTTCTATAAGGGAAAGGCTTTTCACTTGCCACACCACCTGCTCGTGATTGTGTTTGACTAATTGTAAGAGTAAATTCAAGTAAAGAATGATTTAAATAAGTCATGTTTCTTTTCCACCCCATGAGTAAGAAGAAAAGTGGTCATTTGTTCAGGGACTTAAAAAGGTCAGAATTAAAGTCTTAGCCATTCGCCTGGCCTTTTCTTCATAAAAGCAAGATGGCTTTTACAGTTCCAGAAATTATGACCATCCAGACAGCAAAAAGCAGTGAGCAGCACTTTGGAAAATAAAACTTTTCAAGAAATAACCAGCAGACTTTTACTTGTGTCTCATTGGCTATCTCCTATGGTCATCCCTGGATGCTAATAGTTTAGGAACTATTGACATTTTAACTAAGTCATTGCAAAAACACATGTTCCTGTTAGGAAGAACATTAAGGAGTATAATAGATTAGTATTAGGTAGGATTTTGCAGATATAAATTGAAAAATCTTACAATTTTATGCTATGTAAGAAGTTGTAACAGTAACAATAATATTAGAAGAAATAATTTTTCATTCAAGGTATGACTTTATGATTAGTTCGTGACATTCTAGGATCTGATTTCAGAAAGATGAATGCAAGCAATGGAGGGGAAAATGGAGAGGTGGAGGGAACTGACATCTTTTTATAGGGTCTTCAAGTATGAGTGAGCTCATATCAGTCATTGATTCCTCCCAAACACCCCAAGAATCAGCCCCATTCTTTTCCTCCACATGCCATAACTTTCATTTAAAGAATCTAACAAATCCATGAATTGTGCCTAGATGGTAATTCAGCAAGCCACAGGAATCAGCTTCATCAACCCTGTGGCTTATTGATAGATGGTATATTTTTAGAACAATCATAGAATTCCCCTTTTTTTCTGAGCCTGTATTGAGGCAGGACTTGAAAACCTTGAGCATTTCTTCTGTCTTGAAGCTCTTCCAAAAATTATGTAGCTGGTACAAATGTTTCTTAAAAAATATTATATGGAAACAGTCACTTGAGTGTACCAAAGCCTTGGCCTTTAATAACCACATTTCGATTCACTTCAATTTACACCAACATTTAAGAAAATGTTTCCCTCCACATGCTTTTAAATCCAACTAGATCAAATAATTAATCTCAGATTCCCATAATAGTCTGTTATGTGCAAATATTTCCAGCACCAATTATTACTATTTTTAGTTGTAAAACTTAGTTTCAAAAGCAGAATCTATTTTAACTAGGCTAAGTAGAAGGAGATTAATACAAATATTAGATAGCTCACAGAATCTCTGGGATGCAGGCTTGGATGTAGACCCAGAAATAATTCTGATAGAAAAAAACAGTCATGTCACAGACTGACATTGATATCCATGAATTGACACCAAAGCTACTCAGTTCTAGATCCTAAAAATTTTGTCACAACCACCACAAAAGAAACACAGCAATGTAGAAATACATCTACCACAGCAACTATGCATGGGTGAGAAAGCATGTAGTCGTCATTGCTATTGGTCAACACCTTATGAACATGAAGAAGCCAACTGTAAGCCAATACTGAGGAAGGCTGAGCATGAATAGAAAGAAATTGGGTCTTGAAATATTCTTGAGCAGCTGGATCAAAGCAAAGGAAAATCCATTGTATCTTGGATTTTTCCAGTGCGGTGAGTGATGAATTTGTAATTAGTTACACCATTTGAGTTTGGCTATTTAATGTTGGCAACATGGGGCCCTAAGTGATTTAAGAGATACACCGAGCAAGCAGACATACAGATCCAGTCCTTGAGTATGTGTTCTTTGTTTCTGCATAGTGCTTGAATAAGCACTGCCAACTTGTAGCTTATCAGGTTTCTATTTTTTGCTTCATGGGCTTGTTGCTCTCAAACATTAATTAACATGAGAACTGGAGAATATTCATCGAGAAACAAATAAACACAAACACTTTTTAACTCCACATACAAAAATATTCCAGATGGCTTCAAGATTTCAATGTAAAATATATAAAGATTTGATGGCTATGTAACTTGGAGATATATAAAATAGAAGACATTAACTCACAAAAGGGAGAGACACACTTGAATATTTAAATATATAACAAAGATACGAAGCCAAAATTAAGACAAGCAATCAAATGGAAAAATATCCACATAATATATGATAAAAGGTTGACATGTCTAATATACAAAGTTTCTGCAAATTAATAAGAAAATTAAGCACTTAACAGGAAAAGGGGCAAAGAATGAACAGGTAAATGGCCAAAGAATGCATTCAAATGTACAAAAACTGCATGAAAATATGTTCAACTTCACTAGCAGTTAAAAAGGAAATATTTTCACAAAAGTTTCACAAATATTTTAAAAATGATAACATTCTGTGAAGATGAAGGACATAATGAGCATAACAAACACATTGCTAGTGGGAATATAATCAATCCTTCTTATTTGTGGATTGACATTCACAAGTTTGCCTACTGCAAAAATTTGTTTGTAGCCCCCAAGTCAAGTTTGCATTGCCTCTGTGGTCATTTGCTCTCATTTGTAGTCATACACAGCCTGGGAAAAAAAGTGGAGTCACTCAGCATGCACAGTGCGAGCTGAGGTTGTTGCAATCTTAACACTTCACAAATGTCTTTCTCATCATGAATTCAGTGCATGATTTCTGCATATTTGTGCTTTTTGTTGGTGATTTTACTGTTTTAAATGGCCCTCAAGTATAGGGCTGAAATGTGTCCTCTTTCTAAGCACAAGATGTCTGCGGTATGCTTTCAGAGAAAATATGTGATAATAAACTTTGTTGAGGCATAAGTTAAAGTGTTACTGGCTATGAGTTCGATGTTAATGAATTCACAATGTATAATAAATAAGCTGTCTTTAAATGTATTGATTAGTTGACGAAAATGTCGTGACCAGAAGCTCACAGGACCTCCACCCTGTGTTTTCTCTAGTGGCAATGATTCAGTATTTACTACTTCGGTATTCACACTGACAGTCTAGGACCCAGTTAAGCAGAATGGTAATAACTGTAATTAGCCTCATGCTTCCAGGAAAGTAATATTGCAACACTCACAAAATGAAGAATGGATATAGCTTGTGAACCAGAAATTATATTTCTGCAAATCTATACCCCCAAAATAAAAGCATTGTTTCTGATGGCAATGAAAAAAAGATACACAACAATAAAGGGAAACTACCTGAATATTCATAATAAGGAGATGCTGAAACTTAATATAGTCACACTATGGAAATTACACAATTTAAGAGAATTTATATGTATATATAACTATATATAGTGTGCAAATATACAAAACAAGAATGTATATATGCACATATCACTTAATACACACATATGTGTGCATATATGTATATATATTCTTTAGATAGACTTACCATCTATTCTCAGCTATATTTTTAACCAAACTGACACACATATATATGTGTGTATATGTGTGTGTCTATATATAGATGTGCACAACAATAAACAACCCTCAAGGGTTTTCTATTATGGCTTGAGAAAAATAAATTTCAAAAGAATGTGTATCATATAAACCAGTTTATAAAACAACAGAGGCAAAAAGGAAAGAAAACCCACACCCTCTTGGTGACTGTATACACATCTAAATAAGCAGTATGCAGAATGGGGTCAAAGGCTGCTCACATGCCATCCGCATGGCCACACAAGATGCAAGAGACAGAGGAGTCAGCTAACACCCACTTTGCATGCATCATATGTGCGGTCTTCTTTACCATCAGTCCATATTTTTATTTTTAAAAACTTTAGGAGGAAATCTATAAAAGAAAATTCCATTGAATATAGAAAATAAGCCAATTCTTTGACCACACCCCCAAATTTTCAGTTGTGCAATGAAGCCCCAGACTCTGCATGTTCACAGAAACCTCGGATGATTCCTAGGCTGGTGGTGCTCTCCCTGTACTGTGAGGAGCCCAGCTCTGGGCTGACAGCCCCCTTCTTGCCACTCAATCTACCTCTGGGGTTTCGACCGATGAGGTGTCACAGCTAAATGCACCATCATCCAGTTCTACTTTCAGGAGATGGTTCCCAGATCACCTTGATTGGAGTTTTGGGTGTTCTCAAACTCCCCATCCATGCACTGATTGAAAACCTGTTACTTCCCCATTACAGATGGCTAATGGCATCCACTGTGTGAAGTTTTACTCATTTAATCCTCAGGGGGCTCCTTGATTTCCCTTATCTTCAAGCTGTTAGGGGAAGGGGTCTGCCGCCCGCCCAATGAAGCAGCAATGTTGGGTCCTTATTAGGGCAAGTCATCACTACACAGGAGACCCACACCCCAGTGAGCCTATTATTCATTGCCGAGGGGAGAGTTTGGTTATGTTTGCCATGAAGTCAAAATTCATTCTTTCTTTTCCACATTTGTAAAGTAAATGTTTCTTCCCTCCCAAACAAATATATTCTCAGTCTTTGTAATTATCAAAGAGAATTATGATTTTATTGCCCAAAGTAAAAATTATTATGTGTCTCATGAAAGGCACAGAAAGAGGGTAGCAAAGAGAAAAAAGCAAGAGCTAAGTGAGAGAGATGACTTAGTGATTTTAAGCTCAGTTAGCTCTTTAATATTATTTTTACAGGATCATTATTTCACCATAGCTGTTCCCCTTCAACAAGTATCATTTTGAATTTACTTTAATTACCATTTATTTAGTATCAAATTTGTGAGACCTGTAATTTAATTGCACATGTTCGTATTTTCCTTTACATGTTGGTGAAATTATCTTTAAATATACTGTTCCATTTCACATTATAAAATCCCTGAAGGAAATTTACCTGATGTGGAATGATTTTGCTCTCCTCTCAATAACAAGATTGATAAGTCCTTGTGTTGGGGATGTGTCTTCCATTTGCTGTGTCATCCCCACAGTAGCTATGAGAGAGAGTTAGGGTAAATGGCAACGCCTGCATGCTCTGAATACATCCGGGTCCCTTCGTAATATATATGACATCTTTGCAGTTATGTAGAAAGCATGATCCTACAGCTAAAATACTGAGTAGCATCCAGCAAGGTTGGCAAGAATAAAGGCTATCCTTTGCTCTGGGTAAGGCATGTGCCTTACTAAGTGAGGCTATAAGATTATCACTCAGTCTTTCTGAATAAACTAGATTTGTCATCCACCTAATTCTCAAAAGAGACTATGGCTGTATGACACAAGGTGAATGTATTTTATGCACCTTGTGCGCATGGGATCTATTGATAGTAGAATGGATATTTAGTGGAATACAATACTATTTTAGTATCTGTTTTTCGGAACCTCAGGAGGCTCTTCAGGAGATCTGGGAAGCTGAGAGGGACTGCAAACACCCCCTTGCTTCCACTCCCACCTCTGTCAGCAAAGCAGCAGCACCCAAGCACTCAGAAACAGACACAACCCAATGAGATAATGGACAGAATTGAGGACATGCCTCTGGTAGGCTCTGAAGTTAGGAGTGAACTCAAACACACTGGAATAAGAAGGCAAACTAGGGAAGGAAGAAGAGACGGTGCAGAGCTGGTCTGTGTATTGAAAGCGACAATGGAGGCAACAACTTATAGAGTCTTACAGTGAAATGATTAATAGAAAGCAAAACTGGAACTGTCTCTGGTCTTTGTTACCTAGCGCTCACTAGGGAATAATGGGAATGATTTCAATATCACATTGCCCTGTAAAGACACATGGCAGGATGGTTTTCTTCTATCCTTATATGCTTCTTTCCTTACCCATTTTCTGATAAAGTACTATACTGCTATGCTCTTATAGTATTATCATTTGCTATTACTTTTTTTTCAGCAAACATTTGCATGTTTTGGGATAAAATAAAATGGTGGCCAGATGCCTACATCTCAATTCAATACTCTTTAAGAAAGTTAGTTCACATTATATATTTTATGTAGTGTGTGTCTGTGTGTATATATATGTATATACACACATATAGTAGAAATCATATTTAGAAGCCACAAGAAAATTATGTCTATATATACATATATATACACATACATACATGAATTAGATGAAAAGTATGAACTCTATGATTATTCTTTCAACAGCATTTTGGCTTTTTTTTCTGGTCAGCTGAAATTTCCTCATTATTCCATATCTAAATGAGCTTAAATACAAAAAAGAAAAGTAGCTACTCTATGCCAAAAATAAGTCAGCCCCGGTGTTTGTGCCAGGCTAGCTGATACCATCAATAACTACCTCGCCAGCATAAGTTGATGTCTTAGTCTCAAGGAAAGTCCAGTCATACTCAGTACATTCAGTATTAAAGAGTAAAATAGAGAAAGTATTGTCAAATAAAAGCAAAGCTAGACATAGATTTTTTTTAAAAAAAAAAAAGATTTTATTTTAAAAGACCATT
The DNA here is from genome assembly GCF_964194135.1 of Talpa europaea. Lineage (NCBI taxonomy): Eukaryota > Metazoa > Chordata > Mammalia > Eulipotyphla > Talpidae > Talpa > Talpa europaea. Next base: position 98,374,788 of record NC_140075.1, on the reverse strand, counting down.
CGAAAAGGGGAGGATTCCTGCAATAGGAAGAATGCTCTGGCCATGAGATCTATAAGGTTTTTAAAGTTCAGGCAGACAGGGCTTCCCCATTGATAAAAATAAACAAATCCAGGGAGGGTGTGCATCTTAGCGCGAACGGCTTGCTGTGGCAAGTGGATTCTCAGGAACAGCCTTGAGCAGGGTTTGTTCCATGTTCAAATGTTCAATTAACCTCAGGGTGAGCAGAGCTTGGTAAAGTCAAATTGGTAGGCATAATGATCAGTGGGGGCAAACAATCAGCTAATTACTATGATACCAAGAAGGGGGTGCCTGAGGGTAGGTATCTGACCTTGTCAGAGGTGAACAGGGGATTTATCCATGAGTCCAGAAAATCTATGAGGGAGGTGACTCTGCAGTGAGCTGCAAACACAAAACGGAAAGAGTATTTCTTAATCATCACTGTTTTCTAGAAGCGCAAGTTCAGGTGAAGTTCAACATCATCAGTAGTTAAGAAAAGTTCCCATCTGTAGGTAAAACACTGTAAGACATACATCTCAGAAACATCTTTAAAGACTCATCATCCAAAGCAGTGATAGTGAAGGCAAAGATAAACACCTGGGATTACATCAAACTGAAAATCTTCTGCACAGCCAAAGAGACATTAACCAAAACATAGAGACACCCCACTGATTGGGAAAAAATCTTTGCACTCCATTCAACTGATAATGGACTGATCACAAAGATATACAAAGAACTTACACAGCTCAACAAAAACAAAATAAACAATCCAGTCAAGAAATGGGCAGAAGAACTTAAAAGACATTTCTCCAAAGAAGAAATGCAAATGGCCAACAGGCATATGAAAAAATGTTCAACATCCCTTATCATCAGGGAAATGCAAATCAAAACCACACTGAGATACCACCTTACACGAGTAAGAATGGCACATATCAAAAAAACAAGCAACAATAAATGTTGGTGAGGATGTGGTGAAAAAGGAACTCTCCTGCACTGCTGGTGGGAGTGCAAACTGGTCCAACCACTATGGAAAGGTGCCTGGAGGTTCCTCAGTCTACTAAAAACAGAGCTACCATACTACTAGGGATCTACCCAAAGGACACAAAAACATTGATTCAAAAGAACACCTGTACACCTATGTTTATTGCAGCACTATTTACAACAGGTAAAACCTGGAAACAACCCAAATGCCCAAAAATAGATGACTGGATCAAGAAGATGTGGCACATATACACAATGGAATATTACTCAGCAATCAAAAAAGATACTCATGCCATTCACAGCAACATGGATGGAAACTAGAAGGAATTATGCTCAGTGAAATAAGCCAGAAGGAAAAAGAAAAATATTGGATGGTTTCACTTATAACAGGAATATAGGGGAACCAAATAAGACATCAGTGTAAAAAAAATAATAGCACAAAACACAACAAAGCAAAAACAGACAATTATAAATCAGAGCCATCCTGCAGGGGAGGAGGAGGGAGAGGGATCAGAGGGAGGGAGGAGCACAGGGGACTTTGGTGATGGTGCACGGGTGCCTTGGTGAAGGAAACTCTATGGGGACTACACCTGAGGGGGTGGGGGGAAGCAAATATTGTTTAAAAAATAAAAAAAAAATTTAAAAATAACAACAAAAATAAAAATTAAAAAAAGTTCCCATCTAAATCCAAAACTGCTGACAATTTGGGCTTAGAGATAAACCTTCTTGCCCACTTAGACCTGTCTGCTCTCCAGGTTTTAAGGAAGGGCCTGATGGTTTTGATGATGCTCTAAGAGTCTGACCTTACACATGGTCTCTCAAGATGTTGCTAATGAGAATTTGATGGTGATGCAAATGTCTTTGGGAAGAGGGATCTATTTTCCCATTACACAGTGCTGCTGACCTGGAGTGCTCTGTCAGGCCTGCTGACCAATGTGGGTGGATGACATTAATGAAGTATGAGCTGGGTCATCTCTGCTGACCCACTGCAGAAGCTCCCTGGAGTGACATCAACAAGGCACTCAAACAAAGCCTTGAGCAGCCATCCTACACACTTCACAGCATCCAAAGAGGGAAACATAGGAGTAGGGTCACAAACTGGGAACGCAGCCCAAGGATGCTGGCAAAATTATCTCCCCCCTAGAAGGAAACTAGTTAACCACAGTCCTCAGAAGACGAATGTAAGAAACTCTAAAATACCCAAAGATGGCTGGTTTCACCAGTTTTAATCTCATTTCCATGCCTTTCCAATTTACCCCTTTCCAATTAGTTTACAGATGGTAGGTGAGGCCTCAAAGGGAATGAAATGCCTCTGGGTGCTCTTTTTCTTCTCCTGATGTACAGGATGTTGGCACCCTGCCCACCCTACCACCAGGGAAGTTAAATTCTTTTACTCTTGCCTGAGCCCACAAAAGGGTGTGTTTTGTGAGTTTGTGTCCAACAAGAGGACTAGAGAATCACTTCTTGAGGGCACATACCAACTGGGGGCTTTTCATGTATCTCACACAAAGGGAAGCAGTGACCAATGCATATCAGAAAATAAACACTGATTTAACATAAAAGAGAACGATGTCAAAGAAAGCAACAGCACAAAAATGTAATAATTTATTAAATCTCTGATGTTTCCCTGGAGAATTTCCAAATCTAACATTCCTGCCAATTTTTGAAAAATCTCAAGCATATCCAGCTGCCCACAACATCTATTCACAGCTCCTACTGACAAACACACTGCCTCCAGTGGCCCCACACAAATCATAACACAATCTGCCTCCAGTCTCCCTGCTGCCCTCCTCTCTGATGAAATTGTGGGCGGCCAGCACAGGCAATCAGCAGGGTCAGCATGGTCTAAGTGAGCCTTTGATTAGGTTAACTTATGAAGATAAATACAAGACTAGACAGCTCATTATCAGTGTTTAGCATAATTAGCATCGCGATGTTCTCAAAGCCCAGCGATTCATGCCTTCGAAGTCTTGGTGTTGAGCCTCCAAAACGGACACAAGGGAAGGGCAACTTAGGGTCAATCAGGAGAGCACTCTCAGTGGTCACAGCTATTTTAACTTTATAGTTTAAAAATTCTGGCCGTTTTCAGGCACACACACCATTCTTTTTTTAAATTATTTTATTTTATATAATTCTTATATCATTTTTCATTTTTGCACAATGTATGCATTTTCATCATGGGTATAGTCCCCATACAATTCCCAGCCCCCTGATTCTGACCCTAATCCCTCCTTTTCCTCCCCCCTACCCCGGAGCATGTCTCTGGTTTATAGTTGCTTGTTGATTTTGATTTTTACTTTATTACAATTAGTCTTTTTCCTGGTCCCTTATTTAGGTTTTCTAAATTCCTGCTACAAGTGAGACCATATGGTATTTTTCTTTTTCTTTCTGGCTTATTTCACTGAGCATGATCCCTTCCAGCTCCATCCATGTTGCTGCAAATTGCTTGAGTTTATCTTTTTTGATTGCTGAGTAATATTCCATTGTGTATATGTACCACATCTTCTTGATCATCTATTTTTGGACATTTGGGTTGTTTTCATAGCTTAGCTATTGTAAATAGTGCTGCTATAAACATAGGGGTGCAGGTGCCAACTCAAAATGGATTAAAGAACTAGACATAAGACCTGAAACCATAAAATGTATAGAAGGAAATATAGGCAAAACACTACATGACATGTACCTCAAAAATATCTTTACAGACTCATCACCAAAAGCAGTGATAGTGAAGGCAAAGATAAACAGCTGGGACTACATCAAATTAAAGAGCTTCTGCACAGCAAAAGAGACAATAACCAAAACAAAGAGAAACCCCACCAACTGGGAGAAAATGTTTGCACACAACACTAATGATAAAGGACTGATCACAAAAATCTTCAAAGAGCTGATAAGATTCAACAAAAACAAAGTAAATAATCCAGTCAAAAAATGGGCAGAAGAGCTAAAAAAGAAACTTCTCCAAAGAGGATATGCAAATGGCCAACAGGCACACACACTACCATTCTTAGTAAGAACAATTTAAGTAAGATTTAATCTGTTACCAGAACAAAGACCTGAGGTGTCAGAGATCTGGCAAATCACTCCCAGTTTTCCAAAATGGCCAAGTTCAAACTCTTCTTTCTTTCGCATGACATGAAAATGATTTTCCCCAAAGATTGACTATAATGTTGATCTATAACACTGTATACTTGAAGCTTATATTTTATAAACCAATGTTACTTCAACAAAAAATAAAAGTAAAGTAAGATCAAAACATTTATCAGAAAGAAAAAAAAATTACTCTACCTAAGTGTACTCAAAATATAGTATTATGTCCTTCCCAACTACACACAGATATGTGAGAAAGGTAAAAATAATTGATCTCGAAGCCTCTGGAAATTTGCTTTTCTGACAGTGAGTAAAAGTGCATTAGAGAGAGTCTGTCATTTCTCATCCTTCTCTGCATGAATGGCATGCTTCTCTTGGGCAAACAGGGGCTCCATCTGCATATACCTCACTAACATGTTGGTCCTTAACATAGGAGCAGGCCAAACACACCTTTCTAAATGAACTTCTCTCTCCATCAAAATTCCCATTGTAAAGGAAAAACAGGATTCAAGAACAACTCAACTTGTTCATGAGCTCCTTGAAGCAAAGAGACATAGTGTGTCTTTGTATTCCATGAAGAGTCTGGGCTGGCGGGGGTGCTCTTTAAGTATTTGCTGAGTAAGCATAGCAATAATCAATTTTGAGAATTTTTCAGTATCATTATGCATATAAATGAATGATTAATATGCCATATTTATTGGTCATTATACTTCTATGATAGCTTTACATAGAATAATTACAAAAGGAAGAGCTGAGCTATACTATAATCTTTATTCTTGTGCTCTGATAAACTAACTTTAAAAAATTACAAATTGAGGGGTTAAGTCTCAGTGCTATTGTTAGGGGGAAAAGGATGTCCCAAAGCAAATTCCATATAGGCTTTGTGGACTCCACCCCCACCCCAGGTCAAAGCCAATGACACTGGGAACTCCAAATCCCATCACCACCAAAGGGAAGGTGGCTGGGACCTGAGGGTGGGGTTAAGCTGCCAGGTGGATACAAAAGGCAGACACGTGGGCTTTGGGGGCTCTCTCCATTTTGGCTCTCCGCCAGCTCACAGCGGTCCGGCCAGCTCTGAGGGTGACTTTGGGTTTCCAGGTCATCGGATCGGGTAGGACGCATTAAAGACTTTATTTCCCTATTTTCTCCCTGAGTTGTACATTTTCCTTATTTCCTTTTCCCTTGTAAATAAACCTTTTATTAACCTTTTGTGTGTGCCTGTAGTGGAGTATTCATAAGTCCCTTTTAAGCGCGCGGGTGAGGACCCACAGCCAGGAACCCGTTTAATATCGGGGTTGCTCTATAACACTATCACTGCTAAGGCCCGAATTCAATCCCCAGCCAGGGAGCTGACCCACATGGCACAGCAGACCTCTCCAGTCTTGCCTGCTGCTCCCCTCAGCAGTATATTTCAGTAGATTTGCCTGTTTTGCTCCCCACTCTGTCTCTGGGAGCAAAACACTGCACCTCTGGCCTACACCCCAGTTTTCTACAAACAAACAAACAAACAAATAAATGCAAATTGCTCATAGATGGGAGAAAAGCCTTCTAATTCAGGTATCCTTATTACTGCATGCTCCCTGGGAGTAGGGGATAGTTAGGGACAGTCAACACAGAAAATTGTCTGGATTGAAGGCTGTTCAGTGTTTCTCTGCTGGCCACTTACTCCTGAGCTGAATGTCACCCCCAAGGGAACAGTAAACTGTAGCCTGGAGAAGGGAAAACGTTTCCTGTGACCTTCAGATTAGCCTGTTACACAGGCAACCGCATTGCAAATTAAGGGGCTGGAGACAAGCACATTGCTTATTGTAATCATGAGGGGATTGATTTTTGAATTTCAATGTCTCATAATTGAGAAGACATACTTTGATGGAAATCACTCCTTTCAAAAATAATAATAATTTATAAAACCTAGCATCTTGAAACTCAAAAGTCTCAAATGTTTGTTTCTTTCTAAAGAACAGAGCTTACATGCTTTTAATCTACTTTTTGCTTTACTTATTAGATGCTTAAAGATTGTTGACATTTTATTATTTTTTTCATTAATAGATGAAATCACTCACTTGCAAATGATTAGTTCATTATTTCATATTATCTCATTGATAGATAAAATCATTCACCTATCATGGGAGACTAAGAATAGAGGTAGAGAAACTGGGTTTCTTGAATAAATGACATAAAATAACTGATTATATACATCACCTACCTTCTCATCGGCATTCAATAATGTCAGTTCCTTCCCTTGTCCTTGTAAGTCTTCCTGATAGAATCAATAGAAATTTAGGCATGGGTAAGCCAGCAGTATTAAATAGATTATGTGGACACATTCAAGGTAGTATTTGGGGTATGTTATTTATCCTTAAAGAGAGTAAAATCTAAGAAAATGTGTTGTATTTATGTATGTGTGTGTATATATACACATACACACAATGGAATACTACTCAGCGATCACAAAAGATAAACTCATGCCATTTACAGCAACACTGATGAAATTGGAAGGAATTGTTCTAAGTGGAGTGAGTGAGAAAGAGAAAGATAAATATTGGATGGCTTCACTGATAGGTGGAATATAGAGAAATCAAACAAAGGACGAGAGAATACCATTATTATCCTAAAATAGATGATGAGCTTGAAGCACTGACTGCTTAATAACCTTCTCCATAATGAATGATTTTGTCAGGAAAGGAGACAGTGCCTGACAAAGCAAGAGATGGCCAGGACTAAAGGCAAGCACAGGATGCGGTGGGAATCAGAGAAGGGGCTAAGACATGGCGGAAGCGAAGCTGAAAGCTGAAGAGGAGTGGAAGTCAGGAAAACATGGGAGGGTGACAGGAGTTGGGGGTAAAGGTATAGACTAAAGATGTGCTGGAGGATAAACAGGAAACAGAAAATAAAAGACCTTGTAATGCTTATAAGGAAGGTAGAATTTTATCTTGAGGACAGTGGCAGCCATGGAAGATTTGATTCAAGACACTGACAGGACTTAGGTATGAGCATGGGCAGGGTTGCAGTAGAGATGGCCAAGATTGCATGCAAGGACCAGATTTACCTTGCCCCGTTTCTAATTCCTCATCTCCAAAAATCCCATGTTCCACAAACCATAATATTATAACCACCAGACCCATTGCTGAACAGCTACTGACACATAAATGTGCTTATTCTGTAACTTTTTAGGGGATAATCTCATTTATCATATATTGTGAACTAAAATAAATAGCTTGCAAAACAGTCTCTATGGAATGATTACTTTAAAAAAAAACAATACATGTGTAGGAAAAGGTATAGAAGATTAGTTGTAATTATATCTGGGTAGAGGGAATATAAGGGTTTTTTTTCTTTCTTTGCTTATAAATAAACATCTTATTTCTGTTCATCTTTCTATGTGAGGGCATATAAATACACTTCATTATTTTCACTGCTCTCCAGTACTCTGGAGTAGAGGCACACTGTGATTGGTTACCTGGTCTATTATCGAGGCATATTTAAGTTGTTTTTATTTTTTCTTATGGTAACAGTAGTGCAGTGAAATGCATATAAATATATATACACATGTATACATACATGCACATATATGCAGTATAAATGTATATACACGTACATATATACAAATACATATGCATACCCTTCTGTACATGTACAAGGATGATTTAAGATTAGTTTCTAAAAGTAGAATTTCTGGGTCAAGGGGTATGGACATTTTAGATTCTGATAGAAACTGCCAAGTTGTCTCCCTAGAGACTAGTCCAATTTACACTCCTAGCAACTAACAGAGTACGACGACTGCTTCACCATATTCTCATGAGCCCTAGAGAGCGTCGATTTAATTTTGGTCAGTGGGAAAATAGTATTTAATTCCACAGAGCACACTTTAGAGCTCTGTTTAGTAATTATTTTTTGGTTTTAGAGCATGAATCAGTAAACTATTTTTATTTGAAATGTTTTAAATAGTGTTTCCAAAATACTTATCACTGGAAACCTTTGTACAGAATATTAATACTTTTTTTGACTTACACATACAATCATCTGAATTACTTTTCAGCAGTTAGTTAAGAATCTAAACTGCCAGTCTCCGATAGGAACTATAGAGGGAGAAGTCTAGGTATAAGGCTGCAATGTATGGTGCCTCCAGAACACTCTGTAAGTTGGTGTTTGGAATGAAATCCTGATCTGCCTGGGACTGACTTGCGAGAGAGGACCAGAAGAGAAAAATATACTGCCATTTTGTAAATGCTTAAGAATAGCTTTAAAGGCAGATTCACTGCATAATACCAGACACAGAGCTCCAGGGGAACTATTTCTTATTCATTGCACAGGACTGCTCACCAGGAAAGAGAAGAGATGCATTAAAGAGATATGTGGGAATTTGCATGGAAAAAGGAGAATAAATCGTAGCAGAAACCAGGATAGCATCTTGATAGTGAATATGAACAACCGAGAGAGGGGATGGACCAATTTCCAGAGACGGTAGGATGCCAACAGATGAACTATGCATTGTCCAGTCCAGGTTTCAGAGGAATCTGTGTTTTGCATAGAGATTATACTATCCACATTTCAGGATCATATTCTGGCTCTTGATGGTTCTGCTTCTATCTGCTCATGATGCTGGGGGTCCAAAGATGTGACGGTTGCTAAACCATCATGGAGATTCCAAGAGGTTGTGCAGGAAGACATGGTTTGGAGTCCCAAGTGGTCAACTTCGTGATTGAGTGCCCTGCATTAATCTCACTTTGATGAGTAGAAAGTTTGGTGTCCCACTGAATTTGAGCACAGTTCTCATAGAGATATCATTCTGTTTTGCAAATAATGAAACTGAAGCTGAGCAAGGTCAAATAACCTGCCCAACATCACATGGCTTTTATAGCGTTAGCCTCAAAGGTGAACCCCAAGGAGCTCAAACTCTTGGTTTCTTGCCCTGTGTAATCCCGTCCCATGTGTGTGGGCTGGATGTAGTGACTCACTTCCAAGGAATAGAAAGGATGTTATGTCACTTCTGAGATTAGTCTGTAAAAATACAGTAGCTTTGTGTTTCCTTCTGGGTAATGAAAACATTTTGGAAATAATTGTGGTCACACAACATTGTGACTGTATTAACACCATTGAGTTGTACTCTTAAAATGGTTAAAATAGCAAATTTTATTTACATATATGTATATATCTCCACCATAAAAATTTCACAAAATGAAACTGAAATACTATAGCTTCTGTCCTAGGACTGTCTGAGGTTCCACTCTGGGAGGGAAGCTGGCTACCACACTTCGAGCAGCCCTCTGGAGAGCCCTGGGTGGTGGGAACTTAATGTCTCTGACCAACAAACTTAAGTAAGGATGGAAACAGGTCCAGCTCAGCCAGAGAAGACTGCTGCCTTGAGGGTACGCAGCAAAGTCATACCCAGATTGTTTACTCACATAAGCTGTGAGACAATAATTAAAGCCGCTATGCTTTGGGGTAATTTATTACTCAACAATGGATTATTCACAGGTATTAATGGGCAAGGCTGGATTTAAACTCAGTTTTGCTTGTCCCTAGATGCAAGGTCTTCATTCTTTCATTCAAATGTGTACCTGTGTCTGTGCCTGACTAACACCCTGCTAGAGACAACACAGAGTGATGTGTTAACAGACTATTTTTTCCTAAACAACCACATCCATTCTACACAATTTCTGATTTAACATCAAGGAACAGACTTGCCATTCAAGAAGTGGCAACAGCAGCCATGCTGGCTTCCGTATACCAACATACCAGCCTGCACACCCTACCCTTCCTTCCAGAGGCTGACATTTCCAGTACCTGTACAGAAGTGGCCTTTGCAGACTGCAGCTGAGCCAGAGGCAAAGACTGTGCCAGGACACCGGAGAACTGACCTTGCTTCCTCTCCTGAAGTGGCCTTCTGTTTCTGAGTTTGACTACAGAATCGGGAGAGTCAGTTGTTCTAAAATATTCTGTGAAGCACAGGGGCAGAGCCTGGCTGTGTATCCTCTTGCCAGCGTCTTGGAAAGAAAGGCCTATGAAATGAGCAAGAACCGAGCTTCTCAGATCCAGATCAGTCCTCCTGCAGGGTAGACCCTGGGCAGGCCTGGAGATGTGGGACAGCAAGGGAAATTTGACTGGACCACACTGCATGTGCTCTTATTCTGTTTGGACACCACCTCTCTTGCAAAGAGATTTGTGGGTACCCTCAGCTAGTCATGGGCCCTTCTTCTCACTCTGCAGTGGGGGTAATGCTGTCTTTTCCCTCCTCATGGCATCATCAGTGATCTGGGTATTATTACTCGTGTTGAAGATGATTTGCTTCATAAACACATTCAGTAGTCAATTGTTTGTATAAAGAGACACACATCGAAACAAGAGACACTTCAAGCATGTGAGTGGTAAAAATTTGCTGGAAGCATGTTAATACTTATCAAAGAAGAGGTGATTTTGATTTAAACCCAAATCTATCTCGATTGTTAACTAGTGTTAAAATGCACCAGTTTTTATGTGGTACCAGTCAGAGGACCTAAAATACTCTTTTTATTTTATATGGGGGTTTGGTATCATCTCCACCAAGGATTGGTACTTTTCTTTTTCCTGTGAAGGGCCAGATAGCAAATATTTTAAGTTTCACTGGTCCTCTCCTATCTCAGCTCAAAAATGGCCATGGCCATAGAAGCTGTGTAAATGAGTAGACACATCTGTGTTCCAATCGAACTTGATAAAAACAGCCAACCAGGTGAATTTGACCCTTGAACTGTAGTTCGCCAACCTCTAGCCTTGACACTTGGACTCTATCTCACCAGGTTTTTGGCAGATGGGAAGGGTGGGGTGGGGTCACAGATGCTGCTATTGCATGAGTCCAAATTTACTTCTTTATGAAAATTCTTGTCGACTCACTTGGAGTACTGATAGTAGCAAGTGGAAAAGCTCAGGCTTCAGATGATCACAGCTGAATTTTAAAAGTCAAATCCAGTAACAGGAATGAGGGGAACATAGTATTAAGAAGAATTCTCCTAATTTCCCAGCCTAGATTGCAATGATTCACAAATCTGTTGCTCATATTGGATTGTGAGGGGGCGGGCAGATTAGGGTCTTCATTCACCGCCGTGCCGAGTCTTTTGGAACACAGCAGTGCTCAATAAATGTCAGTTGAAGAAACACATAGGAAACATATGCGGCAAATTATTAGTTGCCAGAATAAGCAATTAATTTACAACAATCTTGACATAGTTGGAGCAAAGGCAAGAACATGGAGCAGACGTCAAGAGAGTGGAGGGTTCTTCTCTCCACATATTAAAAAAGCACCTTAGGGACCACCTGCCTTTGTTTTTCAGTTGCTGGCTCCCTACGGGTACCATCTGTCTGCAGAAGCTTGCTGTGGCTGACCTAATCTTTGCAGGGTGAGCAATGCCAGCATGATTAGGAACAGCCCAAATTGGCTAAGAAGCCAGAGTCTTACATCATTTTCGTTACTCCCCAAAACAATTTTTCTTTTCCTTAATTTTTTAAAGCAAAGTACATTCAGCAGTAAATCTCTCCTTTTGGGAAGAATCCTAAATCATGCCAAGCTCCCTGGTGCTTTGATGATTTCCCTAGGTGTGTCTAAATAGAAAAGCATCTCCATTCATGCCTCCCAAAGAGTTTTGGATCTTTTGCTCTCCATGTTAATCTTAGATGACTCCATAAATATGTCAACCACATTAGGTGACTTTTTTTTTCACTTTGGCATCCCCCTGGAGATTTAGGACTTTTGAGGTAAGGGAGACATACTCTGTTCTTTGCAGCTCAAGGCCGATTGCCTGGAACCACAGCGTTACTAAGAGAGACCTATAGCATTTCCAGGAAAATCCCTTTCCCCACCTCTCTGTTGTGTGATCACCATCCTTGAAATGTCCCTCAACACTTCTAAGTTTGTTGCACTTTTAAGAGAGAAAATTTTCTGATTCCACAATGGAGATAAAAATCTTCAGGTACAGGACCTCCCCAGTGGCACAGCGGGTTAAGCGCAGCGCTGTGAAGCTGTCCACAGCCTCTGCAGCATGGGTTTGATTCCAGGCCAGCCAGGGAGCTACCCACATGGCGCAGCAGAACTCTCCTGTCTTGCCCACTGTTCCCCTCAGCAGTGTTTTCAGCCCATCTTTCTGTTCTGCTCCCCACTCTGTCTCACTCTTCTGTGCCTCTGGCCTGTATGCCAGTTCTTGTATAAATAAATAAATCTTTAAAAAAATCATCAGGAACAAATACCCTGGGAGGAATTAATAAGTGGACAAACTAAATGATATTAAATGGAGATAAAAATGAGATATCAGCGCCCTCAGTGATGTGGTTGAGAGGCAAAGGGCACAGTGTCCCAAGGTGGTGAGAGAAAGACATGGTGAAGGCAGGAGACACAGCAAGGGAGGTCTGACGATGAAAACCCAGCATCTAATTCACAGCTCAGCCTCAGGTCAGCTGTACCAGGTAGGTGTCAATGAATAAAGTAGCATTTTGCCAGCCTCCAATTTCCTAGCTATTTTAAGAAAGTAGCAATCAATGTCGAGAATAGACTAGATTCATTACAGGAATCAAGGACTCTTAGACAAAGCAAAGACCATCAAGAACTTTTTAATTATCCTACCAGGACAGATTAATTAAGCTACTTAAAAGCTCAAACCATGAGAAGTCCATAAGCTGAAAGCACAGTGCAGACTTGACTGTATTTAGAAGGCAAATGCCGGAGTCTACTCGCAGGCCACAGTGTCTCTATCACCCAAGTGGACTAAGCCATTACAGCATGAAAGGAATCACAAGCAGTCTGTAAACAAATGCATGCAGTGAGACTTCAACAAAACTTTATTAACTAAGAGTCTGTGGGCCAAATTTGGTCCATGGGCCAGTTTGCTGACCTCTAGCTTACATCATGCTAAAGAGAAGGGAGACCTTTTCACCACTTGGACCTTAAAAAGGATTAGGTTATAAAGTTAGCAAAACCATAGCCAGAATTACCTCTCAGATTCATTGTTGCCACAATGGCCTGTGGGAACAGCCACCTGCTGAAGGAGAACATATCACATCTCCCTCCTAAGTAATTCACGCGTTGATGCACAAGAGCTCAGCCACTGAGCTGATCACGCCCATCACCAGCTTCTCATGACTTAAATGCAAATGTCATAGGAAGACAGGGTAGACACAGAGGACATCTTCTGGGCCTTCAGCATTGCTTTAGACTACTTTTATTGCCATGTTGCTTAAATGTGCATAAAACTAAAACAACCCCATGCAAGGTGGTTTGCTTATAGCTTTTACATAATTCTGGAACCAAAATAAATGTAAAATTTAATACGAACCAGCAATAGTCAACTGCAATAAAATACTGTAATGGATGATGGTGTTCTGCTGTGATGACATGTCATCTGCTGCCACAGCCCCACACTATGTCATAACATCATCATGTCATCACTGGGCTTTCATTAATGTATGCATATCATTGACAAATCAATTCCTCTGCTTTCCCTACCCTCACTGGTCAGGACAAGGTCATCCCTGCTCATGGAAATGAACAAGAATCCTGAAATTCAGGAGCAGATCAGAATATCTGATGAATATTCACTGTGTTCGAGGGAAATTAAAGTTCTCTGAGACTGCACCAGAACACTGCAGTTTGAGAACTACTGCTACAGCTACTGGATTACTTAAATCCAGTTATGGTTCTTTGTTTTTAAAATAACAATTACTGATTTTCAAATTTGGCAGTTACTTTTTAAAAACACTATTTATAAAAGCCTTCATCATGCCTGTATACTGCCGCTGTGCTCTCTGCTCTTTGCCCAGGATTCCACCAAGCTCTGTCTTCTTGTATTTACAAAGTGCTCTACTGTGCACCCATTGCAGGAGGGGAAACTTGTAGACACAGGACTCCTGCCCAGATATTTTTAGTAAAGTTGCTTGGAAATTAGTTAAGAATGCTTGGAAATTAGGAGCTGGAGAGGGGGGTTCCAAACATTTCTTCCAATTAAATAACCCTTTCTTAGTTCTCACACTGCTCCCACAGGAGGTGAGGATGTACTTTATGAATTAAAGTGACTCAGGTCTCTGGAGTATTTATAGATTTCAAACACATATGCCAAATTCGGCTTTGCGTTTCTCCTGAACACTTCCTGTTAAGCTGCCATATCAGTCTTGGGAAACTTTGATTTCATATTACAACAGGCAGTTTTGAGGAGGAGAAAAGTCCAGGGTGGGGGACACAAATCCAAGTTGCCATTGCAAAGTGGAAAATTAAACTTGGATGTGCACTTGACAAAGGCACAAAAAGTAAATGAAGAGAAAAGTTGCCAAGGTATTTTTGCAAAACACCACTACTGAGAATGACAATTCTGGGCACATATATTATTCCCTTTCCCTGCTTTTTCTCCACTAGGCAAAGAACATCTGAAATGTGATGGAGAAGACAAAAACACTGATGTCAAGGATACCCCTGCAGAGCTGGGTTTCTGAGAGGAAAGTTTGGGTGTCATATGACAGAGACTCTGGATCCCCCTTCCTTCACCACAGTGACTCCGGGGGTGGCTCAGCCACTTCACTCCTACCCCACAGGGGGCAGGCAATAGCATTAATCAGCCACTGCTTAATTACCAGCTAACTAATTAGTGAGGAGGGGAGCTCCCAGGTCCCTGCTGTGTCTTAATAATTAATCCATAAACTGGTTAATCTGACAGCCCCTCCCCTTGATCATTTCCCCAAAATCCAGTGGGCTTTCACCTCCAAGTACACAAAAGGAAACCCAGGAGTTGCCTTCAATCCTTCCTTTCTTAAATCTACCTCCAATCACTTACCACACACTGTCAGCTCTACCTTCTCAATGTCTCTCCTATATCCCTTGCATCCTCACTGTTTCTCCTCTGATGCAACTCCTCTCCATCTCATGCCTCAACTGCTGAAAGAGTTTTCCTACCAGTTCTCCCTGCCTACCACCTCTCCACACTCCAACCCCTCCTCCCTCCTGCTCCCCAAAATATCTATGTGAACCGGGCTATAATATGTCATTGCCCTGCTTCAAAACCTTGTCTAAATCCCAAAAGCCTTGTAAAGCTAAGTCCAAACTCTTATGTGTGGCATTCAGAGTCACCCATGAACTGTACCAGTTGCAGTGCCTTGGAGAATAATCCCTTCCTCTTAACACATCAATACCAGCAAACACAATGGCCTTAGCCCTCATGTGTTGGTGGGCACACAATGAGGGCACACCTTTCTGTGACTATACACCCAGTGATAACAGGCAACTTGATAACTTGCCACTCAGATCCCTGTTCAAAGACCCCCTGTTTGCAGAGGCCTTCCTTGGTCACTCCATCTTTTATCTTCCACCATCATCAAACATTATCCCTATTTTTACTCATTCTCTACAGTGCTTATTACTGGGAATAAAACTTATTTCTTTACTTTCATTAACTGTTTCAAGAGGACAGGAACTTTTGAGCTGTTCACAGTATATACCCAGAACCTAGAACTGCTTAGCATTAAGTGAGTGCTTAGTAAATATTCATTGAATGAAAAATTGAACAAGTGAAAATCCACTGAGGAAGCACACAGTCCTCTCTGAGGCCCCGGTGCCTATGGGAGACAGGATGTAGCCTTGAATTAGAGGGAGCAATCACTAGTACTGGAATATTTCCAAGGTCTGTCCTTTCCACAGCAGAAGTTCAGGCAAAAGTGCACACAGCAGTCAAGTGCTTCCCCGGTGGTCACATGGAGACATTGGGACCACATGTTGGGTCCTTACACTGATGAACACTTCAGCTTATGCTTAACTTCTGCAAAGATCTATCCAGCTAACAAGTCTGATAGGAGTCAGTACCTCTGTGGAAGCCAATTTAACTGGAAGGCTAATAAGAGAGCCAGTTCCAATTAAATGCTTCCTGGTGAAGAGGATAAAGTAGACCTGAGAGAGTGAACGAGAAAATTATGTTCCACCAGGAGAGAACTTTTAGGTTTTTTGTATTACCTTTTATTTATTGTGGGACTTACACCAAATACTCAGCCTCTAAGAAAAGAGACATGTAAGTTGGATGTTGTCAGGATTAATGGGAAAAGTTCTAGAAATTGGCAAGGCACTAGAAATGATTCCTAATTGCCTTTATCCTTTTGCTGGAAAGTAAAGGGAGAATCTCCTCCAGTCCCTTCTCCTGGCAGAGCGTGCTTAGGGGAGTAGACTGAGGATGAAGCTCAGAATCCTAATACTCAGGTCTGAGTTCTCGTATGTTACAGACTCCTGGGTAACTTATGACCCTTTTGGGGTTTATGTTCCTCGATACAGCTATGAACAGAGGTGCTCTATCTACCTGCTCAATCTGCCTTCCAGAATTACTGTGGTAATGGGGAAAAATGATGATCAAGATGATGTAGTTACATGACCATGAAAACAACCCCATTTAAACTTTCTATCATATTATGGGATATCGTGTTTCACTGGAAAACATCAGATAAATGCCTATTAATTGCTCATTAATCAACAAGCAAGTCACACTGCAATGAGAGTTATAAACCAACTCAGTCTTACTGTCACGGAACTTCCAATCAACTGGAGGAGTGAGTAGTTAATAAAATAACCATCGTACTTGACAAACACTCTTAGAGAAGGGCGCTCAGTTCCATAAAGACACAGTGCAAAGAAGTCTGATTCTGGGAGGAGACAATGGAGTGAACTCTGAAGGTTGAGCAGGGCCAGGTGAGGGAGGAAAGCAAAGAGGATACAGCCCATGCAAGGGCCTGGGGGAGAAGAAGCACCGTGGGCTTCAGAAAGGATATGGCCATGAAGGCCCGGGTGCATGGGTTTTCACCTGGGAGGCAGAGTGGTCTGGTCACTCTGCAGTGATCTTTCAGATGAGTGTGGGTGAAAATGGCAATTACAAATACAGATCCAGAGTCATACTCTGCCCGATATATCTTTTTTAATGGTGCATTAAATCTTTATCTTGAATACTGCCTTTTCTTGAAACTTTCCCTTCATTTTGCACCCTTGTTCCACCATATTAATCCTAACACTCTTAGGGGGAAGGTGTCACAGTAAGGTCTAAGCAAAGAATTCTTATGACTTGTTTCCCTTTTTAAAAGATATGATGAAATTCACTTGGAGTAATACTGATGAGATGACTTTTCCATGGAAAATGAGCAAAGGGTAAAATCCCACTGGGAAAATAAACATATTGCTACTGATGAGAGAGAAATCTAGTTCTACTTGATACCCAGTAGTGGTTTCACAAGTTCACTTTATAGCATGACCTACATTTCTAATCTCAAGGATTTACAGAGATTTCAAAAGGACTAATGTAAGGATTGAAAGCTAGAAGAGACATCCAATCAGGACATTCTGCCTGGTAATAGTATAATCATGCTTTGATGGGCCACACAGCCTATGGGAGATCTAGATAATGGAGTCCCATGAACAGTAATAAACTGCACGTCTTCGGTTTCAGCCTCCACGTTGCACCCCCTAGATTCTCTTCCACATACTTCCAGAAGTTGTTGGGATTCTTCTACATAACTGCATAGACACATCTCATTGCAAGGAAATTGAAATTGTCCAGGTCTGCACAGTGCAGCCCGTGGAGGGTCAGGGCCTGTGGCATTGCCCCAGGGATTCTCAACTGCCACTGAAGTACCAGCACTGCTGAGCATCTGCTGGAGGGCAGCTGCCCCAGGGCCTCGGCCTCTGCCTCCCAAGTGGACGTAATGTCAGTGCACCTCATATACCACCATCTGCCATGCACACAAGTTCCAAGACATCATCTCCCCTTCCCCACTCAATTCACAGAACCAACAGGTGGAAAACAGTCCTTTGCCACTCAGACGAAGAGTGACTGAATAGAACAGTGGAGTATAATGAAGTAGAACATTTTATTTAACAGAGTAAGAGGAAAACTGCCCACTCCAGAGAGTTCCTCTTACTTCTCTCCCTAAAAAAGAGGCTTAACAGGAACCCAGGAGACTGTCAGAATTGGCAACTACATAGATCCAAGTTAATGAGCAGGTTGGAGGGGGCACCTGTGCCTCCACGGGAGAAAAGACATTGCAAGTGGTTGGCTAAGGGAATAAAGAAGGCCCTTAACTGGAGAAGAAAAGGAAGGTTTGAAGAAGAAGGAAACTATAGCCAGGGGATGAGAGGACGAAAGAGGAACAAGCAAGGGAGTATTTAGAAGTTGATGTTGGTGTTTTATGCCTGAGATCTTACAATTAAATATTTGGGCCTTGGGGGCCTCCCGTGGTGGTGCAGCGGTTGAGCATTGGGCTGCAAAGCTGCCTGCAGCCTCTGCAGCGCCGGTTCGATCCCCCGCCAGCAGCGAGGATCCCACATGGCGTGACAGACCTCTCCTACCAGAGTGCCGGCTGCTCCCCTCAGCAGTGTATTTCATCAGTCTGACTGTTCTGTTCCCCGCTCTGGCTCTGGTGAATTCTCTCACCCTCCAGTGCTTCTGACTGTACCCAGTGCTTGTATAAATAAATAAATAAATCTTTAAAAAAAATATTTGGACCTTGGCTGACATGTGAGTTACCAGAAACATGTGCCCAAGGCCAAGAATAGCTCTGGGTCTTGTGTGTATCTCAGCCACGAACTCTTTATTTCTCTTTGAAAGACCAAGAATAGGGGAAAAAAAAATACTAAGGGATTGATTGACTAAATCCAGCCCTGAATCAGTAAATGAGGAGTTATTAAGTAAAACCATAAGAAAAGAGGCTATTACATACAAAGAACAAACCCAATCTAGATAGCATGGTTGTTATAACCAAGGGTAACAGTAGAAGGGTCATTGTAAGATCATCAGTTCAAGGTAGAAAATCCTTCCTTCACCCAGGTTCAATGACCAACTGAACAATGAAAATCTGTTTAGAGCCAGCACCAGAGTACTACTGGGCATGCATATCATTCACTGCTAATAATGAAGATCATTTATTTCACAACGACCAAAACCCAGGATGTCAGTGAGCATCTAGTGGGAACCTCGATGAGCAGCTCCTGCTCTAAACTTAGCGCCTGGATCTGTGTGTGTGTATATATAGCCTCACTGCCTACCCCCTCTTCTTCTGTGGCATTTACCATCATGTGTAATTATACTTTAACTTACACAATCATTGCATTAAGAGCTCTTTCTATCCCTCCACACTGCAAACTTATTAGACACGGAAAATTTTGTTTTGCTTCACTTGCTGATGCTAGTACCTACCACAGCAAGGTCTGACAGATCCTCAAAGTTTTGTAGCAGGCATATAGAAATGAGGGAAATGTCCACCTTGTCGTGCAGACATTCTGCTTAGAGCTGAACCTCACTTGTGAATAAGATTTTCTTGGACCACAGCCACACTCACTTGCTTAAGTGTCATCTATGGTTATTTTCCAGCCACAGTGCAGTGCTGAGCAGTTGTGACTGAGACCACATGGTCCACAAAGTCTCACACTTTTACTCTCAGGCCCTTTAAAGAAAAGTGTGGTGAATGCTGAATTAGACTATCACTTTCACTAAGATTAGAGTTACTCTCCCTTTGAGCTCTCTCAGCATACTTGTTCCACTGAATAATGACCCAAACTCTCTGGCTTAAAACACAGTTTTTCACAGGAGATAAAAAGATTGCATAATAAATTTCTCTACTCAGTAAAAGTCTTCTCTCTACTGCTGAGTTATATTTTACAATTAATCACAGAATTTTAAGACTTTGTCGGGGTCGTGAGAGATTAATCAGTCTCCTACTGGAAAAGGACTGCTTTTAAGTCATTCCAGGAAGAACATTTTCAACACTTTCAGTCAACAAGACCAGGGAAATGAAGGCTGTGTCATTACACAGAAGGAAGTGTGTGACAGATTGGTAAGTGAAAAAAATTACTTGAAATTGTATGCATTTTCATGCAGTTTTGTGAAAATGTGCATACGGAGAAACAAAGGCATACTCAAAAATGAAGCCTAGTATTGAGATGAAATGATAGAAATATTGGTAATTTTTTTCTTTTCCCAAGTTTTAAGTTATAATGATGACAACCACAGCAGCTGGCAGTTACTGGGCATTATGCCAGGACCGTGCATTCTATAGGCATTATCTCATGTGACCCTCACCAGGACCTCAAAAGGTAGGTAGGGTCATTTGCTGTTATTTATGATAGTTACATTCTGTAAAATTGCTGTGAACACTGAATCACAAATGCTCAATCACTGCTCCCAGGAGAAATACAGGGTTAGATTCCTAAGAGCTTCTGGTTATAATTTACTGAACTGATCAAATGTAAACTTTGTTTTACATATATTTCTGTTTAAAGACACCTTGTTTAATAGACATTGTTGATTTGGTATCACTGGACTCATCTTATCACCAAGCACCATAACCCAAGCCTGGACCAAGCTTATCTAATGCACATGTTTTCCCAGCATCTCACAGCCTTCTTGTTCTTAGAAGCAAGTGACAATTCAGCACTATGCTTGGGGGACATTTTGAACAATGAAAACACCAACAAAAAGCACAAAAATGAGGAAAAACATAGCATCTAATAGACAGAAGAGGATACTATCTTCACATTCAGAAAGCTGAAATAAGCAGACTAGGGTCTGTTCATTTTCAGCTGGGGACATACTTGAGCAACACACATTTTCCAATTCCCTGCAAGTCTGCAAATGGCCACAAAAGCATTTAAAGTATTGATTCTGGGGTTATATATAAGTTTTGGTTACATGTAATTAGTGAAATGGTAAATTTGAAATCTGGGCCTCCCTGGTGGCGCAAGGGTTAAGATGCAACCTATGAAGCTGTCTGCAGCCACTGCAGCATGAGTTTGATCCCCAGCCAGGGAGCAGCCCAATGGTGCAGCAGACCTCTCCTGACTCGCATGTTCCCCTCTGCAGTGTGCTTCAGTCAAATTGCCTATTCTGCTCCCCACTCTGTCTCTGGTAAATCCTCTCACCTCCCAAACCTCTGGCCTGTACCGTAGCTCTTGTATGCATAAAAAAATAAATCGTTAAAAATAAATAAATAAATTTGAAATCTGTCAATAATAAGGATCAAATGTATTATTTTCCCAGTTTTACAGATGGGGAATCTCTGAAGAGAAGACAAGGAAGAGGTAGGGGAGGGAGGGGAGGGAGAGGAGAGGAGAGGGGAGGAATTAGAGGAGGAGGGGGTAGTTTGTCAGACTTTTTTTTCCCCCAAAGGAAACTTGGTGGGTGTTTAAAATCAGGAAGTCTGGTGGCACAGGGATTAAAGACACAGCGCTATCAAACTTTCACCAGCCACTGCGGCATGAGTTGGATCCCCGGCCAGGGAGCTACCCACATGGTGCGGCAGACCTCTCCTGTCTTGCCTGCTGCTCCCCTCAGCAGTATATTTCACTAGAGCGGCCTGTTCTGCTTCCCACTCTGTCTCTGGTGGGTCCTCTCACCCTACCACACCTCTGGCCTGCACCTCCATTCTTGTATGAATAAATAAATCTTTAAAAAAAATAAACAAATCAGGAAGTCATTTCTAATGTAGCACTTAACTGGCTGCAATTGCAAGCTTGTTTGTTCTCTGCTTCTTTGCCTACTGCCAAGACAGCTAATCTTCGTGCATAATAAGCACTCAAATCCACTATCAACTCCAGGAATCTAATGTAAGGAAAAAGCCCTATTTTCATAGCAGAGCTAATAGCCAGCTAGCACCAACAGACCATGACTGTTTAGGGTGGTAGAGTCAACACGATACACAGTAGTCACATGACAGAGACGACTTCAAAAAAAATGCCCTCTCTGTGCCAAACAAGTTTGGCAAATTTGCAGTTGTGCAGAGCAGTATGGCTTTCTGATGTACTCAGAAAGTAGTTGGCAGCATTCTCTAAGGAAATGTTCATCTATTTAGGTTCAAGTTTCTTAATGTCTATTACAAATTTTAAAAAATCAATACATATATTTGAATAAGCCCAGACAATTGCTTAGGCAAATAAAGACCATAAGCCAACAATAATGGCTTTGCATTTTGCAAGCCCTTTAGAACTTTGGAGGACCTTCCTGTTCATTCTCTTTCTTGAGGCATTTGCTCTGGTTAAGAAAAGACAAATGACCAATTTTTGATGCTTTCCATTCAGAGAGAAACTGACCCACCTAAATGTAGGGGATCATTATCTCAATTTTTTGTGTCTGCACATAGTCCTCTCAAGGAATTCAGTTGTCCCAGAGACAGACTTTATTCCCATACATTTATGCAATCAGTTCCCCCAACTGCTTCCACTGACTCATTGAACCAGAACACGTGTCTTCAGCATCTATTTAAATAGCACTTATTGCCATAGTAGCTAAGCACTTGGACAAGTCTGCTATTTTTGCAAGAAAATAGACAAACAATGTAGAGGAAATACAAAAAAGTTGACATCAAAGTCTGTCAGTGATCATCTTCTTTGGCAAGCAGAGCAGGAGGGTTAGAATCAGGTCAAATTGTCCCCAATAAAAAGCATCAATCATCTGGAGTGATTTTGTTATTCCAGACATAAATAGGTCACCTCAGTGTACTCCGAGCTGACCAATTAAACTTCTTTTGAGTTTAGAGATAAAGGGAGTAGATGCTTAGCAGAAGACTTTTCCTTTCCAAAGGAGACAGACCAAAATTCCTGGAGAAGATAAACATATCCAAGCCTTTCACATGAAATCTATCTTCAATCAGTGGCAACTGTGGGCTCCGTTAGAAGGCTGTTGTCATGCTGTAAGTTTATATGCAAACTCTGACTGTGTTTCCTCTGCACCAGTGTCCAGCAGAATACACTGAGAAAGAACACAATGCAGGGCCCCTGCAGATTTTGTCTACATTAAGAGGAATCCTTAGGCTCCATCTGGTTCCCTAGATCTTAGAGAACTAAGATCTAGTGGTGATCTGCTTTGGCCTGTGAAAGCCAGAAGAGCAGGTTAGATAAACATCTCTAGTCAGAGGCTTTGGAGTCAAAAGCACTGGGCTCAAATCACCAGCTCCCTCCTTACCAGCTGCTTGAAGCCTCATCTCCTTGTAGGCAGTTTATCTATTACATAAAAGAGATGCTAATGATTCTCAGAGGACTGTTTGAGGATGACTGATAGAACTTTTGGAAAGTGGGTCCATATATCAGAAAACTGTGTACCGATAATTACTTTTATTATTTATAAGTACTACAACTTCTTTCATGTGCAACATTTGTAACTACTTCACAATCCAGTCCAAATAACTCACACTATAAAGCAGTTAACCACATCCCATTTTTCATCTGGAGTATTGTCATTTTGTGGTATAAATACTGAGTCAAATAAATGTGTAGTTGGGAGGACTTGGATATAATCATTGTCATGAAGAGTTTTCTGAGGGCATTCTATAGGCTTGGACCAGTCACAAAATGAAGCATGTCATTTACAAAGCACTCAGATAGGAAAATACATATAAGTATATTTAACAGGATTTTACATCTGTGCAAAAAATACTTTGTGCCAGTGGTACAAAAGGCTGTACTTCCATATAATTCCCACCCCCACCCATGACCAATATGAAAATGCATACATTGTGCAAAAATGAAAAATGATATAAAAATATATAAAAAAGAAAGAAAGAAAGAAAGAAAAGAAGGAAGGGAAGGGAAGGGAAGGGAAGGGAAGGGAAGGGAAGGGAAGGGAAGGGAAGGGAAGGGAAGGGAAGGGAAGGGAAGGGAAGGGAAGGGAAGGGAAGGGAAGGGAAGGGAAGGGAAGGGAAGGGAAGGGAAGGGAAGGGAAGGGAAGGGAAGGGAAGGGAAGGGAAGGGAAGGGAAGGGAAGGGAAGGGAAGGGAAGAGAAGAGAAGAAAAGAAAAGAAAAGAAAAGAAAAGAAAAGAAAAGAAAAGAAAAGAAAAGAAAAGAAAAGAAAAGAAAAGAAAAGAAAAGAAAAGAAAGGGGCCTCCCAGGTGGCGCAGCGGTTGAGCGCTGGATTGCGAAGCTGCCCGCGGCCTCTGCGGCGCCGGTTCGATCCCAGGCTGCTCCCCGGCCACCGGAGGAGGGTCCCACTTGGCGCGCAGACCTCTCCTGCCGCCCGCTGCTCCCCTCAGCAGTGTACTTCGGTCCTTCTGCCTGTTCTGCTCTCTGCTCTGGCTCTGGTGAATTCTCTCACCCTCCCGGCTTCTGACTGTACCCAGTGCATGTATAAACCAAACAAACAAACAAACAAATAGATAAATAAATAAGACAAGCCTCTAGAAAATTAAAAAAAAAAAAAGAAAGAAAGAAAGAAAGAAAGAAAGAAAGAAAGAAAGAAAGAAAGAAAGAAAGAAAGAAAGAAAGAAAGAAAGAAAGAAAGAAAGAAAGAAAGAAAGAAAGAAAGAAAGAAAGAAAGAAAGAATGAATGGATGTATCTTCTGGTGCTTAGGTAAATAATAAACTTTGCCAAATGAAAATAAAAAAGCTAATTTGACGTTTTTGCAACTATTCCATAAGAAACCTAAGACAAACTGTATAAAGGAATATTTCCAAGCTCTCCTTTCTTGTCAGTTATTCAGACAAAGCATTTCGAGGCCTGGAATATCTATGACAGACATAGAAATGGGGGTAGCTCACTGGAGCTCTTACATAATGATGTAACATATGTTCAAGGGAAAGCATAAACTAACTATACATTCAGTAACTAGCAACAGTGATATCATTTTAATGGTTTCCCTTAAGTGTTTTGTTGGATGGGGGTTGGCATGTGTGTGTGTGTGTGTTTGTGTGAGAATATAAAACACTTTTGTTATATGAACAAAGTGATATAAGTGATCCCTAAACATCAGGATGATTATTGCCTTATTAAATATCTTTAAGAAGGCATTTGTGAGTCATGCAGACTCTAAGTTCTGTCACTCGTTTTTCAATAAATGTTTATGGAGAGCACTAGAAGAGATAACACATGACTGAGGTCCTGCCTGTGAGGAGCTTCATGAAGTAGAAACACATGACCTGAGAGAGGGTGAGGCTAGGCTCCAGAGACAAAACACAGGGGACAAACCTTTGCTTTTAATTATAACATTTCTATCAAAAGCAAACCTTTGACTCCAGAGCTATAGAGGGTGCAGACTGACAGGAAAGACTTGAAATGTGTACATGGCTAATAAAAATAATCCCCCACGTGGAATGTTATTAGGTTTTTGAATATCACTAACCTAGAAACTTTACCCAAAGAGGAGCCCACATGAGCCTGTTTATCTCCTAAGAATAAGAGCTCTCCCCACTTACCATAGCCCTCGCTCCCCAAGGCGCTTGAAGTCACATGGAGGCAGCTTGGGTTCGTAAAAGTGTAAAGAATTCCTCATGTTGAATTCCAGATGTGAGCACACACTTGCTTCAATATTGTTTGCTTTTGTTCTTGGTTTTGTAAACTTCTCTGCCTTGTCTCTCTCCACTTGCTACCCGGTGTCCTCTCCAGGTGCAGTGTATTACTTAGGTCCTCTAACCCATATGATGCACTATTTATGTACATCTATGACCTTGTGCTTGGAGTTGAAGATTAATAATTGTTCTTAATGAAGGAATGACAAAACAGAATGAAGCAGATCAAAAATACACCTGCAATTATGACCACATTCTGATGCTAATTTATAGACCAACCACAGAAGCAATAGGTCAGACCCAGAGTCCATTTATCATACAAGTTACATCAGAGGTTATCCAGGGTCTTGTGTGATTGTGAGTGTAAAAGACAGATTTTCAGGGATAGAAGTAACTCGGCCAGGTCTGAGCACTGCAGCGCAATGACCTAAGCCAGGCTTTCTCTGTCCTAGCAGAAATGGAGAACTGCCACTGAATACTTTATATCTTGCAGTACTTAGCTGGACCTCTTTTTTAAGGTGACATAAGGAAGGTTATATTATCAGATCAAATAGAAAAGGATTTTTGAACCTATAATTAATAGCATATCTGAAGCCAGGAAGAATATACTTCCAAAATCACCACCACAAAAGCATCTACCTTTGACCTGTGTGGTCTCCCTCAAATGTTATGGGGAATTTACCACGTGGTGAAGGTACTAGCTTAGGACAAGCCAGGGGTGTGCACTGGCACAGAATGTTTCTTTCTTTCACTCACATACGACCTGAACAAGAGACAGTGTGTGGGGGAAAATCAATGACAGCAACACAGGATGATTTTCTAAACTGCGTCAGTTCTGCTAACTCCTGGTCATTCTAACCTTTAACCAAAAACAGTCATTGGCATCTTTCCACAGGAAGGATTTTGCCTTGTACACAATAGAAAATTGTGGCTGACCTTACCTAAAACAGTGTGTGTTTTCCGCAATTTATTCCTCACTTCCCTCACTTCTTTGGAAATATCACTCATATTATAATTCACTTTCATCTGGACCAAGTTTCCACTCGACTTTTGATGTGGGTGGATGTTCTTGTCAGCATCTCTCAGTGGATTAAACCGCAGTGTTGCTAGGCTCATCCCCAGCACTAACCTCGCTTTTTAAAATTTGTTGTTTTTGTATTTTTGTTTTTAGTTAATAGAAAAATATAAGCTATATATTCTCTAAAGAAAAAACTAGCTTAGGAAAAAAATCAAACCTGTTATCCTTATGGAAAAAATTTCATTTCTGAATTGTTGCAAAAATCCAAACTGAAATATAATGCAAAACAAGGAGCAGAAAGCAACACATCTAGTAATTTTCCTTTCCTTTTTGTAGTAAATCAGTCACTTAGTAATTGTGAGTATATACACATTCAGCAATGACAATCATTCTTTTTGCTGCCACTGTACATTTATATAATAAAGACAAATTGCTGGTGACTCAAATTAATTGTAATGTGAGCTACTCTTATACCATTTATTAGGCACATAGAAGGCATTCAAATGCCGGTTGGAAGAAAAGACCCTCACTTTATTAGTAGGACAAGGTCACTGGAGCACCTGATTATTTTATCATATCATCAAGATATTTTCCAAATATCCAAATCTGGTTAAAGAAGTCTTCACATCACACAACAAACACAGGTATATGGTCTGGTGAAGTCATATAACCTACGTCATACACAGGCTCCCCAAAATCTCACACCTGGAGGCTCAAATCCCAGCAGTGTCAATTTGCCTTTTTATATTTCAAACAGACACATTTAAGTAACCGGCAATTTGCTCTTTTTCAGAGCTCTGAATGATGGCGAAAATGATTGTCCTGTCAACACCTTAGGGTCAGGAACAATCTGGCATTGAACGTTGTCTACATAGCAATTACAAAAGCCTGGATCAAAACATTAAGTAACAGAGCTTACTTATCCAGCAAAACAAGTTATTTCATCTGCTACTCACTTCGTCATGAAGGTCAAGGATGGGAAATCCCATTTCTCACACAGAAATAACTAAAAAGTGCCAACTAGGATTTTTTAATATGTGAATTATAATTAAACAGGGACAAATAAATCAGAATATTTTAATTAAAGCAACACTGGAGACACTGAAGGAATGCAGTGCATAGGTCACATTCTGCCTCCCTGACTAGTCTTTCTAGAACTGTGGAGGCACTGGAATACATGAAAGGTAGAAAACTATAAAGTAGCAGATTTCCTATATTTTGGCTATCTTGATATCTCAGGATACACGGATTGAATTTTTAATTTTTTTTTAATTGTTGCTAACCCTAAATATGCCTCAGGAGAACAGAATTTGGGATATTTCTGAGGCAGAATCACCCATGGTGGCTGAACGAGTCTATAATGGTCAGAGACTGAGGTTTTCTTAAGCAAGCAAGCATATGTATCATTAAAGACTAAGAGCCAAGTTGTGGCCACATGCCTTTTATAAAGTTTGGAGTGAACCACTCAGCACCACATACATTTCATTCAATTTAACACTGATTGAGCATCTCTTACATTGAAGCCCAACAACAGCTGCTCTATGGAGAAGTGCCTCTGTCTAATCCAACTCAAGGCTGCTGGTTGCTAAGATTTCGTTTACTTGGGGACACATCTGTTACTTGGCACTAAACCCAATATGATGTCTCAGATGTCAGCAGAGTTGTGAGGGACTGAAATGTCACTCATCATAGCAGTGCTTGGCACTTTTAGTTACCAAATAAATGATGAAGAAATGAATTTGGCCTGTGATTCTCTCACCAGTGTAAGCCCAAACTTCCTTATTAACCTCCCATTCACTTCCCACCTCTAATTCTGAAAATCCAAGTATTTATCAGTAGAAGTGATCTGCAGGAGAACCAACATAGGGAATACTTACCGCCCCCCTCCCCCCCTCCCCAGGAAAAACAGCTTTAAAACTACATTATTCCATCTGTGATGCTAGGTGGGTATCTGACCTCATACAGTAGTGGCTTGTACATCTTAATGTGCCTTAGAATCATCTGGTGGGCTGATTCAAATACTGATTGCTCCACCTCCAGGATGTATTAAGTTTACATTCAGTAGGTCTGGGGTGGGGTTGTAAGAATTTGCATTTCTAACAAGTTCCCAGGTGATGTCTATCTAGCTGGGTCTGAGACCAAAATTTGAGATTTACTGCTGTGAGAGATGACTCAATTCACAAACAGCCTAAAAGCACAGCCCTTGAAACACAGATGCAACCAGTACAGTAGGGGAGGGGACAACCAGGTCATACAAAATTGGTGCTAGTAGAGGTCAGTGAAAACTTTCGACTGAGCATGCCCTGCTTACTTTGTGACCAGAGACAAGCTCTGTATGAAACAGGGACTCAGAGAAGCTTGCTTTACTTGCTGTGGGGCTACTGCCAGTCACCACTTCTACTGCTTATACCTGTGGCAAAGATCTACTAGGTCAATCCCCACTGGACTCACCATGTGCCAGGCACAGCTGCAAACTGAACAGTGTTTCCCAGCAGGGGGACTGGGCAGACATTGTTGAAACATGAAATCTAGCCTGACAGTCCTCCTTAACCAAGCTAGCTGGATTTGAGGGGTCTCAGCAGATCCATCACATCGTTGAGGGGTGTCAAATGCAGACTAACCATATAGTTCAGCCCTAGAAGAGGAACAATGGAGATAAACTTGCATAACTGAAAAAAATATCTTTGCTTGGAATGTCTGGAAGACTGTCCTGACACTAGAGCTCGTCTATTTTCACAGCAGCATCTTATTTTTCCAAGAAGCGGTCTGGGGACCCAGTTTCTGTTTTATAATTTTCTGATTGTTTGGATGACTGGGTCCGTTACTTTTAGTTTTCACCAAATCAGAACAATATGCTGGATCCCATGTGACAAAGGTGGTATATAAATGGTTAGAGACTGTATTGTATTTACTGGCGTTTAAGAAAGTAAGGGAGGGACTTCTCCCAAGATGATATATCAATTCTTTCTCGAGCTACAAGAGCACAGTTGCGGTGCAAGACTAGTCTCCCTCAAAATGTTGAACTACTCATAAAAAACGATGATGACCAGTTCCCTCTATGAAATATTCTGTCACATGAGCTGATGTTCACTGTTGAGATCCAGTCATTAGTTGCATATTCTGTGCCCCTGCATCCTGGGTAAATTGTCCCCGGGGGGGCAGCGATGCCAGCATCTCTAGCTTGCACGTGATTAAGAAAACTACTTCCCACTGCCTCTCTATTCAATTATGAAGGGTTCCTATGTGCTCGATATCAAGCTAGGAATTGAGAATAGAAAGATGGGCTGATCTGGCCCTTACTTTAGCAGAAATGTTAATTCTTTATTAAACATAGTCAAACTTCAACAAACAATATACACCAGTTACAGAGATATTATTATGCAGCTCTTAAAAGTGAGGTCTAGAACTGCTTGGAGCTGGAGGTCAGGAAGGCATGGCCTCTGTGGTTAGCCTATTCCCTGGGGCTATCTTAGCAGATAAAGGGGTTTTCCTCCTCCAGGCAGCTGGACTCTTCAGGTGGAGGAGGCGACCTGAGGTGTCACAAATGTGGCCCGAATCATTAGGTTGTGAGTTAGATGCCCCCAAAGGCTCCATCTTATTTCTACAGAGCCCCCCACATCTAAAGGGAGGGTCACTTCACAGCCCCGGTGGGCATCAGAAAGGCTAGGGCTGGCATGTGTTCTCTCATTCTTGAGCTAATGGCTAAAAGAGAAGCAGTAAGATAGAGGGGTGTCCTCTGGGGATGGGCTACTGACAATTTTAGTGATTTGGCCATACACCAAAGGGTACCTCTTTGACTTCATTTATGTGAAGTTTGCAAAGAGACAAAATTAATCAATGGTGGTAGAAATCAGAATAATGGCTATTCTGGGAAAGAAACTTCTAGAAAGGAATACAGGGATCCACCTAGGGAGATGGAATGCTTTATATTTTGACCTAAATAAAGGTTACATAGTTGTATGTGCACTGAGTGTGTGTGTAAAAGTTCACCGAGACAGGTAAGATTAGTGCACCTAATATTTTCAACTTCTTATATTTAAAAATGTTTTTACTTGCTAAATTTTCAAGCAGGTTCAAATATTTTCATGAACTCATCACTCACAGCCCTAAACTGTCTCTTTCCCAGCTTCCTTTCCACCTTCTCCCAACCCTCCCCATACCTGAATCTAGCATCCCAATTCCCAGAAGTCTTCATGCTTACTCTTTGCTCTTCCTTAGCAGTGAAGACAGAGAAGAGTCCAGAATGTGGGTAAAGGCATGTCAGTGGAAACAGGACACAGCTGGTTCATGGCCATGTCCTCGTGTCTTCATGCATAGCTGTGTGCTGCCTGGCATCCTCACCCCTTTTGGTGGCATCTGCCCTGTGGCCTCTCCCCCTTGCTCCGGATGAAGGCACAGAGCAGGTCTACAGGTGCTGCCCTCAGCGAACTGAGGTTAAGGAGCAGAACACCATTTTCCCCATTTTGCAATGACCCAACCTGCAATGGGAAGCACACCCTGTGCCCTCTCTCCCATCGGGGGGACGGGGAGAAGGGACAATGCACCAGAGTCTTGAGTTCCTCGAACATGGCTTCTCCAAAATACATGCTTCCCCACTACTGGGCCAATCTGCTTGATAATAATGGCTTCCTCTCACTGCTATGGGAGACCAAACACATTTTATCTCAGTTAACCAAGGTGTGGATTGCAAGAATCTGCACAGTGACCTGGGGCTCCACATGAGATTTACCACTTGGAGTTTACTGTTTTTGTTTGCAACTGAGGGCTCCCTCTATGAGATTCCATGTCCTTCCAACAAGTCCTGAGATGGGGAAGAGAAAGAACCTTGGTAGCAACCTGGGGAGCAAGGCAGGGCATCTCTTAGTGATACTTCATGGCATCACCATACACACACATTCACCCAAACAACATGGACGAAGAGTGCATTCATTACCATACTAAGGAAGGTAGGGACCCAGCACTGCCCATCTTCCTAGGTCAATCTCCCCAACTCCTTACTTCCATACCCTCCA
This sequence comes from Talpa europaea, assembly GCF_964194135.1. NCBI lineage: Eukaryota > Metazoa > Chordata > Mammalia > Eulipotyphla > Talpidae > Talpa > Talpa europaea. Next base: position 98,343,446 of record NC_140075.1, on the reverse strand, counting down.
TGGGTCATTCCAGAAAGCAGCTCCCCACAGAACATCTATAGCAGTTCACCTGACACTTGACAAGCACACACCAGCCACCAGGCAACCCAGCAACACCCCAGCACAGTGCCACTGCCAAGGGGCCTGGATACTGACTTTATATTTATGTGGTGCTTTCTTTCATCCTGAGCCACTGTCTTCCAGGACTGTTGACAGTTTGCAAAGCCAATACTTGTCTTCTCCATGCCACTCAAACTTATTTGAAAGGAGGAACATGGCCTATTTCATCTTTGCATTTCTCACAAGGTCAGCCCAATCCTAGACTGGAATATGCACTCAAGTTTCATTGAATGAAGGAAGGCATGCAAACATGAATGAAGAAGCAGGCCGTTCAATAGCTGATAGGTGAAGCCATACAACTTTTGCTCCAGTGGAAGAAAAATTGTTGATTATTGGCACAGAGGCCATGAAACTAAGTATGACTAACTGAAAATTCTTTAGAAGTAATAGTGTATTCTAACAAACCACCTCTTGCCTTCTTTTGCTTTCTTTTCTTGTGATGAATATCCACAATACAAGAGTTCCAGGTGCTTGGCATGAAAATGACAAACAGAATGAGAGAATTATCCAGAGTTCTATGAGGACAAAAGGTGATTTGGGGGTATGAGGAACTCCAGTCACAGCAAAGAAATTGCCTGGAAAGCATTTAATAATTTCAGTACTAAAAATAGTTCTCCTTGGTGAATGGCCACTCCCTGACACACAGCACTGTCCCCCTCACTGCATTCTTGGGGTGAATCTGTGTTCCCGGAGAACAGACCTGCTGAGGCACAAAGGCTCAGGGAGCACCCTGACTCCTGACCTTTCTGAGGCACAGTTGAGCTCCTGCATCCACTCCCATTTCACATCCGGTGAGAAAAATCTTTACGGGTCTGTTCTGTATATGGGCTTCTGTGTGGCTACCAGTCCTTGGACTTGCAGCCATCCCTCCAAGTCCCTCCTGAGCTGGGGATATCTTGCAAGGCTCCTGGCCTGCAGGAGGGATGGGGCCCAGGACATAATACCTACAAAACAGCCCATGCCCCCTGCCCAGACCCTTCGAAGATAGAGCAGGTCTGCCAGAGACCCCCCAAGAGTTGAATGATATGGAATATTCTGAGAAGAATTTTTGCTGAGACTCCCTCCCCTCCCTTCTCAAGCTTACCTCTGAAAACATCTCAAGCTCTTCTGCCTTTGTTGGGAAGCCCAGAGGCAACCCTCAGGAATCTCAGGAGGCCAGGGCATTGGGTTCAGCACCAGTGGCTGAACAGTCCTGCTTGCAATCTGGCACAAAGAAGCAGGGGCGCCGAGGCCTGTCTCCGGGGAGCAGTCACCTCACAATCCTCCCTCCTGCACACTGGGGGCAGGAAGGGGCCTGCTGGTGAGGTCCACGCATGGATGGGAGGCTAGAAATACAAAAGGGTATGTCCTCTTTCAGGAGGCCAAGCATCCTCTCAAGTCACTTTGTGAATGAAATTCTAGCTGTCAAGGGGCAATTATTGAGAGGATACAAAAGGGAGAGACTCTGAAGTGCTTTTGAAAAAGAAGTGAATCTTTCCTCTTCTAGTGGAGCCACAGCCACAACAAAGAGGATGTTTCTTTTCACTGTTCTATTGAGGGGAGGGGTAGGAAGGTGCCGTAGGGCTATTTTAATCCAAAGAATCTTGAGATTGTGGAGTATTTTTAAATAAAATTCACGAGGCAGCCCCAAGGCCCAGCTGAACAGTTACTATTGAAACATTCACCACCCACTCAAGGCATGAGGTTAATGCAGGAACAGAAATCACGTCGTGTCATGATGGCTTGCTCCCTGAACACGCATCTTATCAGCGAGCATCTTTGGCAAGTCCAAGCAGGAGACAGCAGCCATTGTCAATAACACTGGCCATCACCAAATGGGCTGTGGCCTGGGCTCTCCTAGGCCAGAAAAGGGAGCCCCAGGGGAAAGAAGTTTGGCTTTCCATGCCTTCTTTGGGCAGTTTGCTGGCCTCCACACGGCTCTGAAGCAAGTTTTCTCTGCTTTGGCACTGTTGGCACTCCAAGCGCTGGAATCCTTTGTGGTGGGGGTGTCCTGTGCATTGTGGCATGTGAGCAGCGTGCCAGATGTCCACCTCCTAGAGACCTGTCTGCCCTCTCCCCTACTCATGACAACCAAATATGTCTCCAGCTACTGCCAAATCACCCAGGAGCCCCAAAACACTCCTGTGAGAATGGTTGCATCACTCCTGTGAGAGCAAGAAAAACCTCAGATATGGTGAGACTTGAGGGGTCCTAGGAAGAATTAGAGCCTAGCCTTGTGCCAAAATGTTGTAGCACAGCCTATTTGATTTTTCTTCAGGAGAACTTATCACCACCTGACAGATAACACACAATGTTTTTTCTCTGCCTCTTCCACTAGACTCAGGGACTCAAGCAGAATGACTCTGTGTAAGTCACTGCCAGTGAAGGAATCCCAATTCCTGGCACACAGTGGGCTCCCCATAAATATCTACCAAGTCTCTCAGTACTATGTTCATTAAACTGTAGGTTCTCTCCCATTCGGAGGCAATAAAGTCAGCATTCTTCTAAGTGGAAAGGAACAGACCAGAATGCAATACACTGATGTGTATCATACACACTAAGAGTGCTCGTGAAGTGTTTGTGTATTTGTGTGTCTGTATGCAGTAGATAATGCAGAATACAGAATAGCAAATATACAGTAGATGCATCCAAGTATATGAGTGCCCAATGGCATAAAAATAAACTTTAAAAACCTCAATCTAATTTTTATCGTCTCAATAAGCGGAACTTATAGTCCCAAATGGTAACTAAATATTACTCACTGAGCCTCAAGGGTGTTGTAAGGATAAGATAACATTTGTAAAATATGTTGGCTTCCTCCACTGGAAGGAATCACTAGCTTATAGAAAAGAACTATGACATCATCTCAAAAGGACTGCTGAGTGAGGATCTATGGAAATCTAAAAGAGTTCAAATGCATCTTAAATCATCACAGTTCTTGATTTTTGCAAACTAGCATAGCCCATTAGGAAGGGAATGAAATTGATTTCCTTGGAAGCCCCACCCAGTCAATGAGCCATTTTCATATCCCTGAGCAATCGGAATCTTTGTAAAACTTCCAAATTTAAGTGAATTAGCCAGATCCAGAATCACAAGACACACCACCTTCAGGCATGACCAGGAGGCAGAGGCAAGCTCAGCAGAGGAACATGATGAAGAGCTTATTTCTTGGAGCCAAACAGAGAAGAATCACCAGAGAAGTCCAGCAGGTTGCCTAACTTCTCTAAGCCTCAGTTTCCTCCTCTGGAAAATGACACAGTGTGCCCAGTAACCACAGGATTTTTGTAAGGATTAAATGAGAAATTGCACATAAAATATGTGTTAATAATTCAGATTTCAACTTGGCAGTTCAGGCAAATTTAAGTCCCATTGTATAGTTTCTAATTTACTGTTCCCTTTTCCTGCTAGGAAAGGTAACAGCAGTGAAGGCAAGATGCGCCACAAGGCCACGAAGCCTGACAATAGAAAGCAGACAGCAGTTTTACTTCTCCTGTTTCAGAAAGGCACATCTCCCCTTAAAAAAAAAATCTCAGTACGTATCGCCACCAAGATATTTTAGGTGACAATGGAGGAAGGCTAAAATTTGGGAAAACCCTTATCACAGTAGTGCCTAATCTCTTCGACAACTTGCTGGGGAATAAAGATCTATTACAAGTGTAGCCCAAATGGGAAAAGTTTCAAAAAATCTTCTTTTCTCCATCAACAAGCTGGTGGTTCTCATATATTGCATTTAGTTTGTATATTATATTTGCAGAAGTTGTCCTTCTGCTCCACAATGACTGGCTAATAACAAGAAGAGAGGCTGAAGGGATTTGCTTGTTCATGTGTATATGCATACTTTTGTTTGTATGAATGTGTGCACAAATGCCTTTAGCCTATTTTCTTTCAATATGTGTTCACATGTACATATGCGTATCCACACACATGAATATACATGCATGCATGGGTGTGTATGCAGCTAAAGAAAATATAAGGCTTAAATATTCTGGTGCTTTAATAATTCAGTTCCATGTATGATTTAAACCAATAAGCAAAAATTACTGGTATTTCCTAACTAAAAATGTGTCATTGGATTATGGTGGAGGACTATAGGTGCTTTGGCGATGGGTGTAGTACGGTAGCATACATCTGAAGAGGCGTGAAACTATACCCCTTAATCATATAGTGTTGTAAACCAATGTTAGCTCAATAAAAGGTAATACAATTTAAACAGATGTATCAGTATAGGGAATTTTAATAAAGGCTTAAAATTATTGGCTCTTCCCAATTCAACACAGACATACACATCCACAATACAAAAAGAAGAAATAAGTTAAAGATTCCAAACATCAAAATCACTAATCCTTCCTACTAGTAAGCTCAGATCAAACTTATTCAGGGGCAAAATGCACAATATCCTTTAAAAAGCCATCACATTCTGTTGAAACTCTAAAGCCACAGTCTAAAGCATTCATTGTAAATTCTTAAATCTGTCATAAAGCAATATACCATAAACATGAATTTCTTAAACAAGTCATAAGGGTCTGCCTAAGTTTCCTTTTTAAGAGACTAGATAAGTAAATTTTCTTCTTAGAAATATAATATCTGTAAATAGTGCTGCTATAAACATAGGAGTGCAGGTGTCCTTTTGAATTAATGTTTCTCTGTCATTTGGGTAAATACCTAGGAGTGGAATTGCTGGATCATATGGAATCTCTATCTTTAGTAGGTTGAGGGCTCTCCACACAGATTTCCATAGTGGTTGGACCATTTTGCACTCCCACCAGCAGTGCAGGAGAGTTCCTTTTTCTCCACAACCTCGCCAACATTTGTTGTTGCTAGTTTTTTTAAAATGTGCCATTCTCACTGGTGTAAGATGGTATCTCATGGTAGTTTTGATTTGCATTTCCCTGATTACAAGTGATGTTGAACTTTTTTTTATATGCCTGTTGGCCATTTGCATTTCCTCTTTGGAAACAACCCAAATGCCCAAAAATAGATGACTGGATCAAGAAAACGTGGTATATATACACAATGGAATATTACTCAGTAATCAAAAAAGATAAACTCATGCAATTTGCAGCAACATGGATGGACCTGGAAGGGATCATGCTCAGTGAAATAAGCCAGAAAGAAAAAGAAAAATACTGGATGGTCTCACTCATAGCAGGAGTCTAGAAAACCTAAATAAGGGACCAGGAAAAAAAATAACTATAATAAAGAAAAATTCAACAAGCAATAAGCAATGATAAACCAGAAACACACCATGGGGGGGGGGCAGGGAGAGGAGGGATTGGGGTCAAAATAAGGGGGGTGTAATTGTATGGGGAATATAAAAAAATAAATCTTGAAAAAAATAGAAATATAATGTCTGTATTATAATTCAATAGTTTATATTAACCCCTAAACATACAACAAAATGCTGACCTTTGTATCCAAAAAGGTATTTTTGATCCTGTGTCATCACTCTACTAGAAGAATCAATTGAGAAAGATAAATGTGTTCTCTGAGCTAAAAAGAGAGGGAGAGAAGAGGCTCTGTGCCTGCGAAAATTTGCTTAGTGATTAGATTCTGTCTCATCCAAAGAACAGCAGCTTCACAAAGATAATTGTTAATACAAAACATTTTTGCTTTCTGTGCCTGCTACAAATTGATTTAAAGGTGGCTGTGGGATGGGATCTTCTTGCTCCAGTAAAATCACGTGTGAGCCAAAGGGAGACTGGAAGGTCATTTCACCACAAGAGAATGGGTGAGCCAATTAATTACCAATACCACTTAAAAGCAAAACCACTCTTGGACAAGAGAGGTTCCAGCCTTGAACCCCATGGTTTTGAGTGTTCTGCTCTGGCTCTTCCTCCTGATAGGTCAAAGCACCACGTGGACGTAACCCCTAGCTGACCCATATTTTATCCATCTAAACGCACTGCCCAACAGAAATGTTAGGGGAGCCATAAAAGCGAGTTACATATATGATCTTAAAGCTGTAAGTTGTAATATTAGAAAGTAAAAAAGGAATAGGCAACATTAATTTGATGCTATATGTTACTTATCCCATTATATTAAAAAATGATCATTTCAACATGTGACTTATATAAAAATATCAATGCATTTTATGGTCTTCATTTTCACATTACATCTGCAATATGCATGTTGCACATTTACAGCACATCTCAATGTCTCAGTGGCCACAGGTGTCTGCTATGCTGCACAGTACCGTTCGAGCCCAGGCTCTGGGCCACACACCCTCAAATCCCCTGCTAACAGGAGCCTGGGGTCACTCCCAGTGTCTGAGGGAGCTCTTATGAGCCCATGCTCTGAGGTCCAACAGAGCTCAAAGAACAGCTGTTTGGGTCACGTGTGGTGGGGTGAGCCATACAGGCCGGTCTCATGACTGTCCAGCAGGAACTTCCCTGTGAGGAGTGGGGAAGGGATGGAAAAAGAAGAATGGGATGCAGGCCAGGAAGCTTCCTTCCCACCCCACCATGCACTGACCTCAGCCTTGGAAGTTTCCAAGAATGCTAAATTCAAAGCTGGCCTGCAGGTCCTTATAAGGGCAAGTTTGTTAAGGTTAGAAGAAATATATATTTATTTTGTTGATTTATAGCTTTTAAATATTTAACCAAATGGATCTGTATGTCTCTTGGTCCAGTCCCATAAATATTAAGGGGTGGGGAGGGGCTACTTTCAAAACCAGATAAAGACCGTAACAGCAGCAGCTACTCTGACTAGTGACAAAATTTGCACTCATTCAGGGGAGAGGAGCGAACTCATTCGTCAATTTCAAAACGAGGTGGGGGATGAGCTCAGCCAATCTGCAAGGCCCAGGGAGCTCCCTGCACAATGATGGATGACCCCCGACTCCCAACACCGCCACCATGGGCAGAACTGGGTCTCTGCTCTACTGTTTTCAACAGACCACAGCACGCAGGGGCCGCAAGGTTTCAGATGAGTCACTGTCCTCAAAAACTTAGCGCAAAAGATTTTGCTAGGTATGTTTATAAAAAAAAAAAAAAAAAAGCATTGCAGTTCAAATATGCCTTTGATTTTTTGTTTTGTCCACTCCCATATCCTTAGCAACTAGAACAGGATCTGGCACATAGCAGGTACTCAATAAATGTTTTTTGAATAAATTGTCCTCGCTACTTTTGACACATTATATATAAACCTATATATCACAGGGACTGCTAGCCCCTCTAAATAGAGCTGAGACACTGGCACAGGTGAGACTGGCTACATGCTCTTTCTGTACATCACAAGTGATATTATTGAGAAAGCACTCAATAAGGGTTAGCTATTATTGTTAGCCATTAATAAGAGAACTGATATTCAGGGAGTATGTGCTGGTAGGAAAACACTGATTATTGTTATTAAAATGTCTTTAACAGTTCATAATACTAATTGTCCTGACCTCCCCCAGGATTCTCTGTCACCACCATTCAGACCCATTCCCCAGAATCATTACCAGAAATCACCCCCTACCCAGCAACTGATGGGTTAATACCAGCACAGGTTGGGTCTTTCAGGCAGGGGTTCCAAAGGGGCCAGAGTAACTACCAACACCCCTGTTGTACAGGCTGCTCATTATCCTATCACCCCAGGCTATATAACATTAGCTACTGTATTTTGTATATTCTGGCCCACTTCTCCCAGTGAAAATGTTTTCATTTACCCACAATACACAAAGGATCTTATTTCATGTTGGCTGTTAATGAAATTTCTGGTCTAGGATTCTGTTTTACCACTGACAGGTCTGAAGTTTTGTTTGGAATAATCATAGATGGAGCAGGAAAGGTGAAACAAGAGGACCAGCAGTATAGGCTGGCATACAGTGGGTTTCCCTCTGCAGAGTGTTGCTAATGTAGAGATACAGATGATGCTAACACTCGGGGTACAATTGGTGCAGAGGACAGAGTCTGAGACAGACCTCAAGGGCTCCTACCTCCTGATTTTCATCCACCTGCATCATTTCCTCCCCTTGAATGTGGGTGGGACCTATGACTTGCTTCTAAACAACAGATTATGACAAAGATGATGGCAAGAACACTTGTGTGATTTTATTATATGGAATTATAACTCCCATCTTGCTGGCAGACTCTCTTCCCTACTGACTTTGATGAAGTAAATTGCCTCAAGAGGGAGGTCCATTTGATAAGGTAGTCTCTGACCCCTATCAGTGGGGGTTTGAGAGATTTCAATCCAGTAACCTAAGGGAGCTGATTGCTGCTAACTACTATACAAACGATCTTAAACATGGATCCTTCTCCACTCAAGCTTCAGATAGGACTCCAATTCTGGACAAGGATCCCCTCTACCTTGATGAGAGCCTCATAATAGTCCCCCAGTCCCTGAAGCAGAGGACTCAGTGGAGCCTAGCCCAGAATCCTGACTCATAGATACAGTGAGACCATAAATGTATGTGCTTTTTAAGCTCCTGCTTCCATGGTCCTTTGCTACACCACCATAGCACAGTTAGCAAACATGTTTGGGTTGAATGTACAAATAGGCATGTAATTTTATATATGTATAGCAAATTTCTAGGTTAATAAATCTGGTTTTACTTTGAGAGAAAGAGACTCAGATTCAGGAAAGAGAAGGAAGAGTTTACTTCACTTGTATAGCCTTTTGTACAATTACAGTGTTGATGCAGTGCTCATGTTTTAGTTAGTTACTTTATTAGTTAATTGAGATAATGTTGATTTACAACACTGTATATGATTTAGGGGCCTGGGTTCATACCTTAGGTTCATACATCATGTTTTATTATTATAAATTTTGAAATCCAGTTTGAATAGATTTGAGAGAATTTTGTTCCAAATAATATAATCTTTCCAAGAAAATATATTTGTTTTTGAATTTCAACCCTATATTTATTAGGATAAAATTGTTAAGCCAATAAAATATAAGCCCTAGTTCTGAGGCATTAACTTTGCTAGTAATGGGCCTTCAAAGGCCTAATCTTTCTGACCTCACAGGCAGGGCCTCAGGTGGGTGAGGGAAGGTATGTACCTTATTAAAGAACTCAGACTGAGTTGGAGAGGAGGTACTGTTTCACCTCCTACTTTTTCAGATGATGCTTTTAATCCCCACTTGACATCTCTGAGTGCCTTCTCTAAGAACAAGTAACAGAAGGCCCTGCAGAGCCAAGTCTTAAAACAGGAGGTGAGCACAAAGGATGTGGAAGCTGAGCACAAAGGATGTGGACTCAGGGAGAGGAGCTGGGTCTATTACTATCTTTTCTTCTAGGCCACCATACCCAACAATAAACATTCTCCCTTAAAAAGAATAATTCTCTCTTTAAAGAAATGCCATTAAAAATACCTTTTAAAATGACTTATTCACTTGAAATATGCAGGTGAACTAGCAAGAAATTGAAAGAAATTAAATTACAGAATTGAAATCAGTGCCCAACATTTCTAACAGTACTTGGCAAAAACACACACAAAATGATTAGATGAACAAATAAATGAATAAGAATTAAATTAGTCTAGCAACAGCCCTGAGAATCATCTTCAAAAATTAGGTAGAGAAAACAGTCACCATAAATCAAGAACATTTGACAGGGAAGAAAATAGAGTGGGAGTGGAGAATGATCCTTGTCCCTACCAGCTGCCTTTAGAGCCACCAAAACCCTTAATATGTCTGTAGAAAAGTACATTTTTCCCTTAGAAGATTTTCAGCTTGTGAGATGGCCCCATCCACAATAATCATCTTTGACCTTAAACCTTGAGGGCCCCCTGTGCTTCCTTAGATTTCTCAAACCTCCCTCCATCTTTGGTCTGCCTCTGAAGTTGATCACAGACAGGTTCCAGTCACACACTTGATGGCTAGTGTCCCCATGTGGTGTGACCTTCCCATCCAGAAAAGTCCTGAATTGGGAAGTTCTTGAGAGCGTGGAACAATGCCATTTCCCATTCTCCATATAATTTGCTAGTCTGTTTTTGGAATTAACACTGGAAAAATAAATACAGGAAGTTTACAAATATAATTGGAAGTGCTCTAATTTCCACTTAACTATGTTTTAGAAAGCAAGAAATACGGTAAAAGAATCACAAAACTACAAACAGGAGTGGAGATTTTGAAGGCAGGAAGATAAAGGAAGTAGCAGAGAAGAGAGACTTATCTCATCATAGGTTAAAAATCTGTAAGGTGTGGGGGCTCTCTCTCTCTCTCTCTCTCTCTCTCAAACATGGTAATATAAAAGAAGGGGTGATTTAAAAGGACTTGCACAGGAAGGAAAAATTTAACAACATTCAAATTGAATTGATGGATTAATTATGGAAGCTCTCAAAATATGTTCCCTAAGGAATTATCGCAAATTCAGTAATGTACGGAGTTTATAAAAAAAGGTTTTCTAGAATGTGTGACAAATTTGAATCAGTGTATTACCCTAAACATAGCAGGAAATGCCTGAAAGGGTTTTGATTTTCAAGATAACAGCATGTTGACAGAGAACATGTTAGGAAGAGGGGGTCCTGGAGAGTGAGGTGCAGTGAAGAGCGATTCTGGGCAAGTGTCGCCAGGAAGAGCCAGTGCTGGTGTTTGGATGCCCGGGCTCCTCAAACACACAGCCCATCCCAACACCACTGCTCTTTTCAGCAGTATTTTCATAAAACGAAGGGCTGGCATTTGTAAACATGTTGCTTGGGTGGAAAGATGCCCGTGCAACAAACCAAGCTGTAAAAATCCATGTGAAACATTTTGCCAGAACAACCACAACAAATAAAAGCAGGGTCCCCAAGGAAACTCAGTAACCCTCTTCTGAACCCTGAGCTGTTGGATGTAAAGCATAACTCTCTGCAGGTGACGTGGAGGTTAGAATGGGATGCTCCTTGTTGGCGAGGCCTGGTCACAAAGACGACTGCTCACTGCCTGCGACATTTAGGGGTGCAGAGTGTGTTAAGAGTGTGGATCCAAGGCTTCTCATCATGAGGAGAAATTTTTTTCTCCATTTTATTTTTATTGTACGTATATGATAGGATGGATGTCAGCTGAACCTGTTTGATCATTTCACAATATTTGTAAATCAAACCATCCTCCACTATGCCTTAAACTTATCCAGTGATGGATGTCAATTACTTCTTGATAAAGTGGAAAAAGAACCACTGCACATTATCTTTCTTTGTGATGGTAACTACGGAACTGCTTCATTCTGCCTCATACCATTCCACATGAGGGAACCCGCCTGATGGGCTGATGTCCTCTGGAAAGCATCCCCTGCATCTCCAGTGTGGCTAAAACATTATCCCTGGACATACCCTACTTAGGCACACACACATGTGTACGTGTATACGTGCAAACACACACACACACACACACACACACACACAGCATGTTGATATTTCCTTGCCCGAAATGAACAACCCAAAGCAAGAGTCCTGGCTTCTTTGCTCTTCTATCCCGAGCAGGGTTCCTGGCTCCTTGTTGGAACCCAGGAAGTGGTCATTGAGCTACCACTGAAATAGGTGCCACAGAAGAAGACCTCCAATGAGCTCCCACCTTCCGAGTCCCACCCTCACTAGGTTGCTGATGCCATGTCCTCTTTAGAGATCTGCAAGTTTACCCTGAATTTACAGAGAGAAAACAAAGGTTGGTGACACCAAACATGTTTCTTTTGCTAAAATTCTAGAACAGGATAAAATACAGTTACAAATTGAAGTCAGTCATGGTTCATTCATAATGTACCTCTAGGACTTAAGCATCATCACCACCCATCTCAAGATAGACCAGGGATGGAAGGAGAGAGGGTTGAGTCATGACATTTCCCAATTCTGACAAAAGAACACCATTTTGGAAACCTAACTGTGCCTTCTACTATGGGCCATTTGCTCAGTCTGAGGTTCTGTCTCCTCATCTATAAACGGGAAAGAAATCTCTCTATCAAAGGGTTGTGTTAAAGATTTGATGAGACGATTGATATAAGATATCTCACAGAAACCTTCAACAATGAATTCCAGGCCTGTCCTCGCCCTCCTTACCCCTCCCACTTCCCTGTGTGTCCTACGCTGTGACTGTCCAGGCAGGGAGCTGTGAAGAACATCCAGAGAGCAGCCAGATGAAATAGTCCATCTGAGTTGTTCTTGATACAGCAAAAACAACCTGCAAATCAAAGACTGAGTTTTCCTTCACCACAGTAGAGCAGGACAATTCTTACACCCCATGCCTAGAGGGTAATAGCGCCTTCCCTGCCTTTGCTCTCATCAGAAAAATCTCTTTGCATAAAAGAATACAAAAGTGTTAGAAGGGAGAAGGCAAGCTGGAAGGTCTTCTGAGTCTGGTACAGGACAGGTTAAATCAGTCAGCTTCCTGGGTAAAATAGGTCCTTTTTTCTTTCCTAAAATCTTCTTGGGTAACTGACCACTAATACATGGAATCTTCTCATCTTATTTACCTCCCACTTTGCACGCCTCCTTCCTTACACCCTACCCCTCCCAGGAGAAGATTGATAATCCCAAGCTCAGCTGGCGTTTGAGCAGAAACATTCTCATTCTCTATCCTCACTGTTGGGATTTTGAAGCTTCTACACTGCAGTGTGGCTTAAGCCCAGGGTCTGTAGCTGGGGTGTCCACAAGTTCTCCAGTTTCCTAGGAGTTACTATTCATGCATTTATTTACTTAATGGTTCAAAACAAATAAATCCTCACTAACCTCATATGTTTGTGGGGGTTCAGTGACCTTGAATGTTCTGGGGATTCCTGATGGGTTTACAGTGTGTCATTTGACAACTGATGGCTGGTCCCACTGAATCACATTTGCTCTTCATCTCCTGTCTTAATTTTTTTTTTGGCCAGAGAAAAGGCTCTAGAGTGTATAGTCTTCTATGAAGGTTTTGGGGAGTGTGGTGCAAAGAGATTACAAAGCAGCAAAGCTCAGTGATGTTAGGCATGCCTGTCCCCGAAGTTCCCTTTGAAGCCCCATACCTGACCTAAGAAACCACTCCAGGCTCCCGATGTTGTCTCAGAGACCCATCATTCTAGTTATATCTCACCCCATTATTTCTCTTCACTCCCCAGAACTCAAAGAATCCCCCAACTACATTTTTCAGAGTAGTTTGGCAAAATCGCTATTCTGAAGCATCCTTCCACACAATGCTGAAGGGAAGAAAGTTGGGCCAGGATCTACTCCCTTTACCTGCCTTAAAACACATCAAAGGCATTCTCCTAAATAAAGAGTTGAAATGAACCTGTCCCTTTCCTCGAATGGGCAAAATAAGAGCAATCATTTCTTTTTTCAAATAGTGCATTTTTTTTCCTTTCTGCTGTGCTAATTAAGCATTTTATGCTAGTGAATGCAAATTAACAAAGTCAAGTACATACAAGTGCCAATTAAGGGCTATAACATAATCAAAGTTTTGATCTTGAAATCTTAATAAAAAATTCACGTCACTCAAATTCCAAAGCAGAATTCTGCTCTGCTATTAATCTTGCCCTTGAGTATATTATAAAAACACAGTGGAATAGATGAGAGGAAGAACAAAGGAGATGAAATGATTTGAAGTCAAATACCCTGGATAGAACCTCTCACTTCCCATGGGTTTCCTACAGAACTTAAGAACAAGAGGAAAACAAAGAAGACAGAAGCACCATTATATGGTGTAAAGAATTCACGTTTCCTTTTTCTCATTCATTATCCAGCACTCTAGTTGGTAGATATGGACAAATAGTTTAATTCAAGCAAGGCTGGCCATAAACAAAATTCTGTGTCAAGGGCATTGTCGCTCAGCACTGCTGAAGTCCTGCTGATTGCTGAGGGTAGAGGAGTAGGGCCGAGAAGGACAGGCAGAAGCCTCCTGGAAACAGAATATTTCAATAATGACTTCACCACAGTGTCTGACACCTAGCTCATGACACCTGTGTGGAAGATTCCACTCGGTCTCCTTCAAGACTGACTCTGGCCTCAGAATTGAGAGATGTGAGCAAAATGCACGCTGAGGCTTTCATAGTCCCCTGTGCTACTTACACTACTTCATTAAGCCAGAAAAGGTCTACATCTGTTAACATCCCCACCCCTTCATTTTCACATTTGCTAATTCTGGGATCCTGCAAATGCTGAAAGGTGGCGGCAGCTATACTAGTTTGCTAGGGCTGCTGGAACCCAGTCCCACAGACTGGGTGGCAGAAATGACATGGACTTATTCACAGGTCTGGAGGCTAACGTCCAAGATGAAGGTGTGATCAAGTCTATGTTCTCTTGAGGTCTCTCTCCTTGGCTTGCACACGGCCACTTTCTGGATGTGTCCTCACCTGGCTTTTCCTTAGTGTACACATACCCCTGTGGTCACTTCGCATAGTCCAGCTTCCTCTTCTAATCCTGGTATCCTGACTATGGATTCTAAGGATTCCAGTCATATTAATTGAGGGGCCACCCTAATTTAATCAGCTCTGTAAAGGGCCTGTTTCCAAATAAGTCACATTCTTAGGGATATAGGACTTCAACATAGCAATTTTGGGAGAACACACATCAGCCCCTAAAAGTAGTCAAGGTAAATAATTCACCAACAGGACTGAGTCTTCTCCAACTGATGCCACCTCCTCATATTCTTGTCACATGCAATTAAATATCAGAAATTATCTGTAAACCTAACAGTGTCCTCTCCGATGGCATTTGATGACCCTTTTATAAATTCATTAGCTTCCGGTTTCATAAGTTGCTTTGATGATAAAGGGAAAATTAAATAGCTATTATCAAAGCACATTGGGCTTGTTAAATAACTTCTCCTATTATTGTATCTGAATTCAGTGGGCTTCAAGGCATGCGATGGGCATTCCTGATTGCCATGAACGTGTTTTAGATTATATCTAAGTTTCTGGTTGAACTGAACAATATTTACCATTTATTGAACACTTATTATTTCCTAGGCTGATAAAAAGTTTAGTGTTGTGATACAAAGTTAAGTCTTATGAGTTGGTTTATAACTGAGAAACTATATTTCATTGATAAAATATTTTTATAAAGCACTTTAAATCAAAGTCAAAATTTTGAAATTAGCAAGACTGGCCTACAGTACAGGTAATTTCAAAGTTCCAAGTGGGCAGCATATTATGGGTCATGTTAATGCTGCCCTGCCTCGTCTCTAAGAATAGTGATGTCTCCCCATTTGTTCTTTGTGTCCACATTGGAGGATGCAACAAGGACTCTGGTGAAGACCACACTTGGGAGAATAAAGAGGAACATTTTTCACTTCCATGTGCTGAGTGTATTATTGAGAGTTCTGGAATAAAATAGTCACAGGCTGTACGTTAAGCACTGGAACACTATAAAAACCCCCCATGATGGTGACCTAGCATAGCCGCCCACACAGGACTGGGATATCTGAGGCAACACAAAAACAAACCTGGGCCTCCCCTGTTGGCGCAGGCAGTTGAGCGCAGCGCTGCGAAGCTGTCCACAGCCTCTGCAGCGCCGGTTCGATCCCGGCCAGCAGGCAAGGGTCCCACATGGCGCGGCAGACCTCTCCTGTCTCCCCCGCTGCTCCCCTCAGCAGTGTGTTTCGGTCAGTCTGCCTGTTCTGTTCCCCACTCTGTCTCTGGTGAATCTTCCCACCCTCCCGCACATCTGGCCTGTACCCCGGTCCTTGTATAAATAAATAATCTTAAAAAAAAGAAAAAAGAAAAACAAACCTGACAGAGGAAACCTTCAGTCAATGATCGCCTTCAGCATCAAGTAGCCATGCAAGGCTCTAAGTCCGACCTCCTGACTGTATTGCAACCTGTGGTGCGCTGACCTGCCAGGAGGCAAAGCGCTCTGAGAGCCTTCTCACCCAACATGCACCCCTCTCAGCACTTCTGACGATGCCTCCTAGGAGATTACCCCCTTGTTCTGCCCTGAGGCCAGCCAAGAGTAGGCCCTATTCTGGACTCCCCTTCTTGCCATTTTGGAGTTCTGCTTCATTTTGGAGTTCTAGTAGCACCCTCAATGGTGAGGCAGAATTTAGGAACATTACCATATGCCCTGGGATGACATACCTAATATCTTACAGCCTCGGTCTCTTCACCTGTAAAGTAGGACTAATTCCTTTTATTCCACAGGGTTGTCTTAAGAGCAAAGAAGAGAACAGGGATATATGCTTTGCAATTCACAAAACATTATAGTAACAGCCACATTGCAGTGAAACATTTATCATAAGTTAAGAGCTGACCAGGCATGTTTTATATGTTAGCTCATTTATAAACAATGATGTGAGGCAGGTGCTACTATTATGCCCAACATCCAGATTTTTTAAAATCACAGAAAGACTAAATAATTTTAATTTCTCTCACACAGAGAGAAAGAGGAGGAGCAGGATTTGAATCCAGGCAGACGGGCTATGGAGCCTTTGCTAATTCCCACAATGTCATATGGACTATTCTAAATAGTGTACTGTGTCACCTATCTTAGCGTGTCACACATCTTAGGCTCCCTAACTAGCTATGAAACATTAGTACTTGTATGTAATTTGGTAAACAAGTTCATCCAAGAGATCACTGGCTGCTATTATTGTTCCTCTTATGTAAAAGGGGCTCATGTTTATAGAAACTATGTTAAAACACTGCTTTATTCAACCAAGTAATTCTGATGATGAGGTAATAGGTAGCAAGAGATGATGAATATAATTTTAGGCAGATGGTGGGTAGAGGAGGGGGCTGCTGGGTTTCAAAATATCCCTTAAAATAGCCTGTAATGACTTAAATGTGAGCCCCCCCAAAAAGAAAGTTTCCAAAAGATTGGTTGTTATAGAGTGAATTGTGCCCCCACAAATGCATTATTGAAACTAACACCACCCTCCCCGCATACCCCAGAATATGACCACTTTTGAGGATAAGGTCTTTTTTTAAAAAAAGATTTATTTTTATTTTATTTATGCATACAAGAACTGGAGTATAAGTCAGAGGTGCGGGGGTGAGAGGATTCACCAGAGACAGAGTGGGGAGTTGAACAGGCCAATCTACTGAAATCCACTGCTGAGGGGAGCAGCAGAAGAGGCCTAAGAGGTCTGCTGCACCATATGAGTTGCTCCCTGATAGGGATCGAACTCGTGCTGCAGTGGCTGGTGATAGCTTGACAGCACTGAGACTTTAACCCCTATGCCACCAGCGAGGCCCAAGAATAAAGTCTGTACAGAGGTAATTAAATTAAAATGAGATCATTTGGGTGGAGTCTAATGCATAGGGCTAATGTCCTTATTAGAAGGAAAAATGTGGACACAGAAACACACACATAGAAGAAAGATTAGGTAAAGACATGAAGACACAGGGAAAAGCTGACCATCTAGAAGCCAAGGAAAGAGGCCTGGGACAGATCCCTCCCTTATGGCCCTCAGAAGGAACCAGGCCTGCTGACCCTGGACTCTGGCCTCCAGAATTGAGACAATAAATGTCTATTGTTTAAGCTGCTCAGTCTGTGGCATTTTGCTATGAAGCTCTAGTAAACTAAGACACTGGGAAGAAGGAAATTGTGTCCTTGCGAACACCAGATCTCAGAGAAAGCAAAAAGAATAGAAAATAAAATGGTGGTCCTGCATCTTCACATCCACTTATATCATTTCATTTACTCTTCACAACAAGCCAGCGGTTAAGTATTATTATCTCCCACCTACACATGACTGCCAAGTGCATTTTTCCTAAAATACTTCTTTCAGCATGTTGCCCGCCTGTCCAAACACCTCCAGGAGCTCCCCACTGTCTTGAAGAAAAAGTTCAAATTCCTCCCAAGCGGTCCTGAAAATATCTTGTCATTTATAAGTCACAGAACAAGAGATCTCCTGGCCCAGCCCTGCATGTCCGCCATCTTGGGCTGAAGGCAGCCTCCAAGCTCACCTCCCAGAACAAGGGGGAAGTTGGACACGGCACACAAGGTCTGTGCTGCTAAGGGACACGGAGCGAGGTTTTCTACACAAGAAACTCACCCCAGTTTCAAGTAAGGAGCAGACACATCCACCCGGACATGAAAAGATTCTCAAACCTCTGGGGCCATAAAACTGAGCTATATTCCCACTTCTACTAGGCAGGTATCTAGTCTTAAGTGGAATCCTTTGCCTCCAGTTGCTAGGACCCCACTTAAAGGTGAATACAAACTGTATTTTCTTTCTTGCCTATGCATAGTGTTCAAATGATCTATATTTCTAAGGAATCTTAGAGATCTTTACAGAAAGTACCTGTAGGGGCATGATGGTCACAGGGCAGGTTTTATGATTTGAGCAGACCAGGCAAAGGAGAGTTCTGGAGCCCTCCATGGCTTTCTCAGGCTTATATTGAGCTTTTACATGTAGTGTAGCAACCAGGTACATGGCAGGCAGGGGTACCGGGGGGGCCAGGAGGTAGGCAGCCCTCCAGGCCCCCACCAAGTCTTCACTCTGGGCTTCTCTGGCCTTCTTTCTTATCTTTTCTCTCTCCTGCCTCCTCTCCTATTTCTGTTTCTCTTGGTGACTATTTCAATACTCCTCCCATGGCCCACAGAAGTAAATAAGACAGCTTATAACAATGTAACAACTGCAGGTGCCCCATCAGACAGGGCAATCCTAAAGGTGGGAGTGCAGAAAAGCCTGAAAACCATTTACCCTACAGTACCCTAATTCAGCGCTTCCTAGATCAGAGTTGATGGGTGTTATCAGACCAGTTGGTAGATAAATTTACTTTCATGAAGAGACACAACAAGAACATCTTCACCTTTTCAGTCAGTTCTAATGATGACACTAATAACTATAAGGGACTGAGAATCAGGTTTTTTGTCCAGACCTCCCAGATCCCAAGTGCATCAATCTCTGACTGCCTCAGGCTTGGGTAACCTAGGAATTCTAGTCTTTGTTTTCCTGTCTTGAGCCTGGGGAGCAATGAGGAGACCAACTGTCCCATCAGAAGGCAGGTTCTGGAGTCAGCCTCTGTCCCTTAGAGAGTGGAGCCCAATGTGAGTGTGACCATCCGAATGCAGCGCTTTCCACACAGCCCTCTGAGTTCCTTATCTAGCTACACATTCCTGCCCGAACAGGAGAACTGCGAAGCGGCCCAGCCTTTCCAGCAGTCTAACCCTTACCACCTCCTCCTGTTCCTAGACACTCATCGGCCTGGAAACTCCCAAAACTCCCGCTACCACCAAATTAGACCTTGGGGGTGAAAACACTATCACATATCAAAACTGTGTTGTAACTCCTCTCAGCTACCACTGTTTGACCTGCCCTTTTTGATGGGCCGTTGTTCAAGCGACTGGTTCGCTACCCCGCCAGCACACTGGAATTACTCAGGCTGTACCCCAGGGCAACTATATCAGAATTTCCAGGAGTGGCACCTGGGCATCACAATCTTCTCAGAGGTCCCCAGGAGAGTCTAACATGCAGTCGACTCTCATCCTTTCCAGCTGCTCTCCATCCTTTCCCCAAATCAACTTCATTTCCACACTGGCACAGAGCTGGGGTCCCAGCAAGGCCCAAGCTGACACCCAGATAGGTAATGGCAACACCAGGAAATAATACTGAGTGAAAGAATGAAGATAAAGTGGTTCCCAGGTGCCTCAATAGATGTGATGATTCAAACGACTGATATTAGAGGGGAAATTGCCAATTGCTGGGCGTTTGTCACTGTGTTGTTGAAAGTAGGTCAGGGCTTCATGTTACATTCAAAAAATGGCATGCAGTGAATTGTAATTGGTAATCAGAAAACCTATCATAAACTTTAGGAATCCAAACCACTAATAATTAAGGTTGGAAACCAAAGTAAACTTCCATCCTAACCCGGCTCATTACCCTGGCTTTCGTGACACCCCAGGGATAGGTCTATTCCTCCTGAAATGACACAATTTCATTGAGTAACCACATATAATGTTACTAATCTGCAATGTGGGTGGTTAGTTCTGTCAGGCATATCCTGGGTGGGAGGTTGAATTACCTGACCTTTAAGGTCCTCTTTAGTTCTAGCAAGTCTTTGATTCCAGGTGACAAGTGCTCAGGAGTCTAAAGAATGGTAGGAAGGAAATGACCTGTTGTTTGCCTGGGCCACTGTTCTGCATCACACAGAGCTAAACCACAGAGTTAAAATCAAGCCATGGGGAACAGAAAACCCTGCTGTTCAAGCAGTGCCATAGGTGGGACTGGGCATCACTGCAAGACCATAGCTCCAGAAAGCTGCAGTGGTGACACAAAGTGATAGTGAAGAGGATCAGTGTGAGTGCTGGGAGGCCCAGCACTCTGGGAGGAATAATCATTTCTCCATCTGTTAGTGGCTTTCCAGAAAGCCAACAATAGAGACGGCAGAGAGAACCATGTATGGGCAGAAATGTTTTCTTCACCTTTGGTCACCTTCATATTGAGAGCCAAATTCTCTCTAGGCTTTTCTTACCACCCACCACCAATTGGTGTGTCACTGCTCCTAGGCTTGCTGAGCACCACTGAGAAGAGGTGTTTTGCTTTGCATGCTGCCTGATAACATGGTCATGACCTTGGGTAATGTCAATGGAGAAGGGATGTGGAGTCTTCCCACTTACTGGGAAAACAGCATCTATGGCAAACAATAAAACATACCGTAGATAGGCATTTGCAACAAATAATAAGGTAGGTGGAAGGAACACTACTATCACGTATCTATTTAGAAAGAAAAGATCTGGAAACTTGAGTATCTAGAGTAGTAAGTTAATTACAAATTACTTTCATGTCAGTTGACTGCAGTGTGACACCAAGGCTAACATCAGACAAATGGCCCCACACATTCTTGCTGGCACCATGCAGGAGGACCAAACTCTGGGAGACCAAACTGCTCCCTCCCTCCCCTCCAATGTCTCATTGATAACAAAAAGAACAGACTGGAAGAACTGTTAACTGTACTTCTCAAAAATGAGTCAGCGCTCAGTAAATACGGCCCCTCTCCCTACTTTATATTCTACTAAAGTCCACCTTCTTCCTGAAGCTCTGCTTTAAACTCTGGGGACCCTAGGGAGTGCAAGGATGGAAAGTGAGCAACCCAATAATGCCATCCTCCCTACCCGAGAGGTTTCCAAACTGCTCCAAAACAGAGACCTCAGGGCTGATGCTGGGGCCATCAAGGTGTCAACCAGGTGCAGAGATTCTCGACAGAGCACTGGGGTAGGATCGTTCCTCACTAGGTGGGACTGCCCCACTCATTTCAGGATATTTCACAGCTCTAGCTGCTCCCCCTAAAATGCTTGTGGAGCTCTCCAGTCACCAGAGAAACCTAAATATGCCCCTATTTCTTCCTGAAAGGTCCAGGGTGAGAGTTACAACAATAATGTCCCCTCCGAGAGAACATCTGATAGGATATCCCTGCTCTTACGACAGGACATTCATGTATTCTTTTTGCTAAAGCGTCCTTCAAACAAGTTCATGCTGGTCACTGACCCAGAGGATGCCAGAAACCCCACTCCAGAGTTGGTCAGGAGGTCACCAGCAGCTACTCCAAGAGAGAAGCTGTTGTCACTGCTGCAGGGGTTCAAAAAGCACTGCCCTCTGAAGTAAGTGGAAGTCATCCCTGAACCATTAATTAGAAAGTTCCACTTTATTCTGCATGAAATTTATCTTCCTGTGATTTCCACCTGCTGAGCTGGGGGGTGGACCTCTAAAGGCCACCAAAAAATAAGTTTGTTATCTTTTCCACACCACTGCCCTTTAAATATTTGAAGAAAGCTGCCTCATCTCTCTCAATTTAGCAAGTGGCCTGCTTCAACTCTCCTTGTATGGTTTTATCATTTCTAGATCATTTGCTATGCCTCAGCCACTTTACCAATGTTATCTTTGATTATCACCAAACCCCATTAGGTAAGCTTATTATCCCAAATTGTTGACAAAGCTGAGCCATCTGCTCGAATCTACACAGGAAGGAAAGGGCAAGCTCATGCATATCTGCATTTAAGTCCATGCCCCTTTCATTACAAACCTGTGGCTTCCACACCTGACTCTCAGGGTCCCCTGGGAAGTTTCATTTTAAAAACAGAAATACACAGGTTCCAGAACAGATTTAATGAATCAGAACCAGATGATTTGATAGAACCAATTCAGGGACCAGCATTTAAAAACCATTGCCTCATGTATTTGACCACCTGTTGCCTTTTGGTGGGGAACAAACTTTATCTTTAAAACAGTCAAGGTTCTTCCTGTAATGGTTCATGCGAGTGTGGTCTGCTTAAGATACACTCCAGAACTGATCCACTCTCTCCGGGTTGATGTGTCCCCCATGGCACCTGAACCCAGGTCCTATCCCCAACAAGAGAGGAAAAAACCCCACCCAAGTGCATAGCTAGCACCTCTCTTGCCAACACTGGGGATTCAACAGGGCTGCTCACCTATGCTTTCATCCCTGTGGCTTCTTTTCCCCCATCCCAGTCTTCGTGGAGCGCATCTCTTGAAGGCAATTAAAATTACACAGTGCCCTGATTTCAATCCTCCTGTAACCATGCTGAATATTTTTCCACTTAAAAAAATTAAGTTTTAATTAAGTTTTTTCATCAAAACACCAGTCCTGCTGATAATGTCAGGAAGGTCTGAGAAAGTAATTATGTTCACAAACTGTTTTTGACACACTTCATTCTCCACTGGGACATTTCTTCTGTCTCCTTTACTTCATTAAAAATCCCCCATTGCCACAGGAAGACTTGATTTCTTCTCTATGCGTCATCATAGAGACAAAAAACCAGGATCCCTTCTTTGGAGCACAGCAAACGCCTCCTGCATGGCATAAACTTCGTTAGGCATCAGGAGACTCACCCAGGCATCCCCATTCTACTATTTGCTTCGTTGTGATCCCCACCAGGGCAGATGAAAGGACCAGCCCAGAGTTTGGGGCACTTTGCTGGAGCCCATCATTTACTCTTCTTACCTCCTTTTCCACCCTCATATACATTAGTTCTGATCTCCTGAAGGTAGAAGGGGTCAAAATAATACATAATATTCAACAGACTCAAAGTTTTTTCTGTTCGGTAAACCAAGAGCCATACCTTTCAGGTCTGATTCTCTTTATACCTTTCCTAATGTTGTCATAACAATTCACACAAACTGGATGGCTTAAAGCAGCAGCAATTTATTCTCTCAGTCTGGAAACAGAAGCCAGAAATCAAGGTGTCAACAGGGTCACTCTTTCTTCAAAGGCTTCAGGACAGAATCCATCCTTGCCTCTTCTAGCATCTAGCGATCTTTGGTTGATAGACCCATAACTCCAATCTCTATTTCTTCATCTTCACATGGCCTTCATCCTTCTAGCTGTGACCACTCCTTTTCATATAGGATGCCAGTTATTGGATGTAAGTCTCATCATAAACCTGTGATCACTTAATCTTGAGAACCTTAACAAATTACATTTGCAAAGATCCTATTTCCTAACAAGATGACATCTCACGTTCAGGGTAGACATGAATTGGGGAGATATTATTCAACCCATTATACTAGTCCTGATGCAATCCTTTCTGGGTAGTCCAATAGTAATAAGTGAGTAGGGCCTCCCCTGGGGGCACAGCGGTTGAGCGCTGGGCTGTGAAGCTGCCCACAGCCTCTGCAGCACCGGTTCAATTCCCAGCCACAGCGAGGGCCCCACATGGCGCGCAGACCTCTCCTGCCATGCCCACTGCTCCCCTCAGCAGTGTACTTCATCAGTCTGCCTGTTCTGCTCCCCACTCACTCTGGTGAATTCTCTCACCCTCCCGCGCTTCTGACTGTACCCGGTGCTTGTATAAATAAATAAATAAATTTCCAAAAAAAAAAAAAAGGTGAAAAGATATTTGTGATTTAAAAAAACAGTAATATTGAAACAAAAAAAAAATCAAATACTTGGGAATAAATCTAACAAAAGAGGTAAAGGACCTATACAAAGAAAACTATAAAACACTGTTAAAAGAAATAGAAGACACAAAGAAATGGAAAGACATCCCCTGCTCATGGATTGGAAGAATAAACATTATTAAAATGGCCATCCTACCAAAAGCAATCTACACAGTCAATGCTATTCCAATAAAAATTTCAATGTCATTCTTCAAAGAAATAGAACAATTATTGATGAAATTCATATAGAATCACCAAAAATCCCGAATAGCCAAAGCTCTCCTGAAAAAAAAAAAAGAAGGGAATGAAGGCATCACACTCCCAGACTTCAAACTATACTACAAAGCCATAATCATCAAAACGGCATGGTATTGGAAGAAGAACAGACACACAGACCAATGGAATCAAATAGAAAATCTAGAAATAAACCCACAGATTTATGGTCAACTAATCTTTGACAAAGGAGCAAAGAATATGCATTGGAGCAAAGAAAGTTTGTTCAATAAATGGTGCTGGGAAAACTGGGTCGCTACATGCAAAAGAATGAAGCTTGCCCACTACCTCACACCATACAAAAAAATCAACTCAAAATGGATTAAAGAACTAGACATAAGACCAGAAACCATAAAATACATAGAAGGAAATAAAGGCGAAACACTACGTGATATGCACATCAAAGACATCTTTACAGACACATCACCCAAAGCAGTGATAGTGAAGGCAAAGATAAACAGCTGGGACTACATCAAATTAAAGAGCTTTTGCACAGCAAAAGAGACAATAACAAAAACAAAGAGAAACCCCACCGACTGGGAGAACATTTTTGCACCCAACACTAATGATAAAGGACTGATCACAAAAATCTACAAAGAGATGATGAGACTCAACACAAACAAAGAAAATAATCCAGTCAAAAAATGGGCAGAAGAGCTAAAAAGAAACTTCTCTGAAGAGGAAATGCAAATGGCCAACAGGCATATGAAAAAATGTTCACCATCACTTGTAATCACGGAAATGCAAATTAAAACTACCATGAGATACCATCTTACACCAGTGAGAATGGCACATATTAAAAAAACTAGCAACAACATATGTTGGCGAGGATGTGGAGAAAAAGGAACTCTCCTGCACTGTTGGTGGGAGTGCAAACTGGTCCAACCACTATGGAGAGCTGTGTGGAGATTTCTGGACCTACTAAACATAGAGCTTCCATATGATCCAGCAATTCCACTCCTAGGTATTTACCCAAAGGACACAGAAACATCAATTCCAAAGAGCACCTGCACCCCTATGTTTATAGCAGCACTATTTACAATAGCTAAGCTTTGGAAACAACCCAAATGCCCAAAAATAGATGACTGGATCAAGAAGATGTGGTACATATACACCATGGAATATTACTCAGCATTCAAAAAAGATAAACACATGCAATTTGCAGCAACATGGATGGCGCTGGAAGGGATCATGCTCAGCAAAATAAGGCAGAAAGAAAAAGAAAAATACCTGATGGTCTCACTCATAGCAGGAATCTAGAAAACTTAAATAAGGGACCAGGAAAATGAATAACTAGAAGAAAGTGAAAATCAAAATCAACAAACAACTATGAACCAGAGACACTCTATGGGTGGGGGGGGGCAGGGAGGGGAGGGATTGGGGTCAAAATAAGGGGATTGCAATTGTATGGGGAATATAAAAATAAAATTAATTAAAAAAAAGAGTCGTGAAACAAATAAAAAATAAAAAAAAATAGTAATAAGTGAGTAATTTGAAGACACAATCAGGAACAGAGAGACTGAGATTTGTGCAGTTAATCACTAAGGGATAATGAAGAAGAGCTTTTTCCTGGTGGAACCATCCAGGCATGCTTTTTCTTGACTCATATTCCCAGAGATTTGAGCATATCCATAGTTTAAATTTGGAGACATAGGATATAATATTTGTAGATTAAAACTAGAAAATTGGCAGGAGTCATTTTATCATCAAATAGAATTATTCCTAACCCATGCTAGTTGTTGAACTATATCCACAAATCTTTATTTCACAAATTTTTACTTGTAGTCTTTGAAAACTTGTTTCAGGGTTTAAAATAATGAATTTCAGAAATTTGGGCTCCACCATAATTTGTCTCCAATTTTCTAATAAACTTATGTTTCCCACAATATATGACCCTTCATGAATTCTCTAATTCAGTCAACAGCAAACATTCCACTTCTGGTGAATACAATTTCTCCTTTCCTGCTTCAGCCTGTTCCCCCAGTTGGATGGTCTTGCTTTCCTCTCTTACTTCTTACTCCATGTAGAGGAGTCAAACCATGTTCACAAATTCTTCAACAGTCCTTTCACCAAAGGATGGACCCTTCCACTAAAAATTACCTCTCCAACTCCTCACCCCTTGGATATGGCCTGATTAGAATGCAATGAGTCTGGATGGCTTCTGAAGCTAGGTCACAGAAGGTGGCCTGCTTCTTGCTCTACTCAGTGACACTCACATTGGAACCCAGTCAACCAAGTTTTTCAGAACCCCTGCATGGATTGGCCAGAAGCAGGTGTTCTGGCCAAAACCCTGGCTAAGGTTCCAGCAAACATCAACTGTCAGACATATGAGTGAGCAAGTTTTCTGATAATGCTAGCTGAAGTTCAAGTTACCCCAGCTGCTGTCAAGTGGAGCAGAGATGAGCTATCTATATCAAAGCTGGCCAACACTGCAAATGAATCATGAACAAAGTAAATGTCTTCAACTATAACTTCTAAGTATTTATTACGCAATGTTAGAAAACTGGAGTCCTCTATGTCCAGCCATCTTGATCTTTCTAAAATTCATTTATTTCTTCAATTCTATGTACCAAGAGTCTACTCTATGGCACCATACATCAGTTAAAATTCAACACATCCAAAGAAACACTCAGTTTTGTTCCCCAAATCCTACTTTTTTCAAGATTTCTTTCTCAGGAATGGTACTACTTACTCAGCCTACTGAGTCAGTTAGAAATTTAGGAGTCAAACTAACACACCTTTCCCAAATCATAGTCAATAAATACTGAGGTCTACTGATTTTGCCTCTTCCGAATACCCAGAACCATTCATTTCTCCCTTCTCCATTATGACCACTTGAGTCACTGCCACCTTTCATCTGGATGCAATAGTGCCCTCCAATGGCACTTGAGTACTCTTTGCAAAACACATGTTCCCGTCACCTTTCATGCTTAAAACCCTTCAAGGATTTCCCACTATTCTTAGTATAAAACCCCACATTCTTAAAGTAGTTATAAGGTCCTTTAGGGACTGGCCCTAGCCACCCACTGCAGTCTCATGTCACCCTGAGCTCCCCCTTGCTGTCTGGGCTCCCATACTGTACCATAACCTTTGTGTTCCACTAGCTCTGTGCTTGCCCTCAGTGCAGAGACCCTGTACCAGCTGCCATCTCCACCTGCAACACAGTCCTGCACCCAACTTCTTGCCAGGTTAATCTCTCCTTGCCTTTCAGTCTCCCCTCAAATATCACTTCTTCAGAGGAGACTTTTATTCCCAGACAATGAGATTGTACTGTGTTACATCTCTATCATACACCACAGTTGTAATTTTGTACTTTCAAAGTGTGATTTTTGTTTCATGGGTGTCTCCTCTACTGGACTGAACTCCAAGAGGGTAGGTGTCTTTTCTTGACCTCAGTTCTTAGCCACACAGTGTGTACAACAAATATTTGCTGAGTGAATGAACTATTTCTCCTCTATTTTAAATCTTCCATGGTACCTTGCTTCAAATAGATTTTCAATAAATTATGAATGGACAAGCTATTTCCAATCACTCCAAATTGTTCCTGCAGCATAAAAGACTTAAAGGAGGAAAAAAAATAGAACCTCAGGCTTAAAAATACAGTCATCTTCCAACTGTTGATCTATGAGTTCATGGAAGTTCTCCTGTGGCCGTGGCAAGGAACCTTATAACTAGTTTCCAAATGCAACTTTGTAAAATTTTCCTTAGCAGTCTAATAGAGTGTGGTTTTTTTTGTCAGTTTTGTTAACTAGTTGTGAACTGCACTATGGCTCCCAGACTTGGTCTTAGCCATTCAATTGAGACCAAATTATTATTATGTGGTAGTTTTTCTCTAGTTTGTTCAGAGTAAACGGTATTCTAAGTAAATACACCAAAAAGTATGACAGTTTTCCAAACACATAATGGTCAAATGATCTGGGAATGGGGCATCACTGGCTAAAGATTCAGAGATAATTTTCCAAGTCTTGCCAGTGTCTTAATGATGATTTTGAAATTCTCCAAAGATGAATCTAGTTGTTTCTTCAGCTTCTTTGGTCTTCTTACTACACATCCCTAATTGTCCTGTGATTGAGATGCCACTTACTAATCTAATGTTAACTAGTTTCTAATCTTATGGAAATAGATATTATTGTCATTTAACCAAAAATTTTATTAAGAACTATCTTTCCTGCACTACTATTCATTATATACATTGTTGAGAGAAAGCATGATTTAACTATCTAAATAAACCATCAAAAAGACTAAGTAAGTTATAAATTTTGACTTAAATGTTTAAAATATTAGACATTAGACCTTATAGACATGCTCTGAACAGAGAAAAGTTTATAAAAGGCTAAGTAGGTATTCCCTTAGCTTAGAAACCACATTCACATTGAAGAGTTCATTGCTTTTGCCTTGGCATTAATTGATCTTCTAAAGCTTTTGTTATGTTAGCAAAAGGGCCGTTTTAGAACTGATGACCTGTAATTCTCATAACTTTTCATTTCCAGTTCAAGCAGCATAAATGTCAGTAGTATCTTATATACAATTCTCAAAGAAAATAATGCTATTTAATCAACAACTGATCAAATAAAAGGCAAATGGAGGACAAGGAGACATAGAGCTAGAAAAAAAGTTGTATTCTTTATCTCAGCTCCCCCTCTTTTTCTTCAGGTACCTCCTTTATGGTCTTTCAGAGTTATTTTCCTATGACCATCTTTTTTTTTAAAGGATATATTTATTTATTCATACAAGAGCTGGGGTACAGGCCAGAGATGCAGAGGGTAAGAGGACTCACCAGAGACAGAGTGGGGAACAGAACAGGCAGAATGACTGAAATACACTGCTGAGGGGAGCAGCGGGTGAGACAGGAGAGGTCTGCTGCGCCATGTGGGTTTCTCTTGGGCAAGCCAGGCATCCAACTCACGCAGCAGAGGCTGCAGATTGCTTCATAATGTGTTGCTAAACCCCTTGAGCCACCAGGGAGGCCCTTATGACCATCTTTTTTTACACGATGACCATGATAGTAAAAGCTTTGCTCTAAGTCTGAGAAATGAAGGGAAAAGGAATTCCTATACATTATGTTAATTAATATTGATTAGTGCCCATCTAATATTGTGTTTGGCTTTTATCTTTGCATGACAGTCTTCAAAATTTCTCAGTTTATAGGCCTCTCTGCCATAAAAAGCCCTATTAAACCATCTTCCCCAGCATCTGACTCAACTATCACTACTAAATAAAGTTTCACCTGTGGAAAGAGAAATGGAGTTAACTACCTTTGAACACTAGCCTAAATGAATGTATCCATGGACATCAAATGCTCTTGAGAGAACAAAATATGGACCACATTATATTACGAGACCACTACTCCAAAGACTAGTCTATGAAGAACTGAACCCAAGATCCTTCTCTGACCATCAGCAATCGGCTGATGACTCCCTGGAAGAAAAAGCCCTTCTCCCCAAACAGGTTGGAATGCCACTGCCTTTGCCTCCCTCTGATTTATGTCAGAGAAAAACATGAAACAGACGGATGGAATCTCAGAGACCCTTGGGACTCCCTTTGAGTGATTTTCATGCAGGCTAGTGACGCAAGGACGCAGAGAAGGGAACGCCATCAGTACACTTATTTTAATCACTGAAAAGTTTTCATTTATAATTCATAGGTACTTAGACTGCTTGGGATGCCTTATTAAAAAGGATGTCATTTTTTTTTTTACCTCTTTATGACCACAGGAAAGAGAAACCTCTTAAATGTAGTATAAGAATAAATTGTTACCAAAATAGAAGCTGGTGCCTACTAATTACAGTGCTAGCCAACCTACATTTATAAAATCATCATCATCACCGTATGAAGAGAGGAACGTGTAATTTAGCCTCAAGCTAGTACAATTAACAGGTTTTTAAAAACTCAGCACCATAACAGTAACTATCTGATGACTACTAAATATACCAATTCCTCTCTCAGAAAATCCCGGCTGAGTGGCTGGCTCCCTAAAGTAGGGGGATTTATAAGTAGAAATCAAGAGAGGAGTATCACCAGAGGAAAGGTATTTAAATACACATTTAACAGATGGCCTGTTGTTAACAAGCATTTAGCTCTGACCACCGTGGTCATAAATAGCTTGGGGGGTTAATTTTTTAAAGTAAGATGTGTAATCTAGGAATGTAACTCAAGTCCATGGAAACTCTATGGAACAAGGTTAGCCGAGGTTATTTCTGGCAGTAAAGGTTACTATGAGTCCCAAGGTCCTATGTGGGAATATACAAAGATGTGCATACTTCAGGGTTGAAGCCTCTTGCTGGACAACTCAAATGAGGACACAGCCAACAGGAGGTGATGGACTTTTAAAGGGTCCACTGGGGAAGAGCAGCTTGGAAGATATGAGAAGTCACCTGGAGTCAAGGACTTTGACTGGCCTTCAGCCTTTTCTCACTGTCCAGCAGAGGACAAGCTCACAGGAAGCAATCAGGATGACTTAGATGACTTGACAAAGATTTATCCATTTCTACAGCTTCAGAGAGTTTAAGTTATTCCCCAGAGAGGGAACAAGCATTAGCGAGGATCTAGAGAAAAGGGAAGTCTTTAGCACTGCTGGTGGGAATGAACTAGTGCAGCCCCTAGGGAAAACAGGATGGAGATTCCTCAAAAATTGAAAAATAGAACTACCATATGATCCAGCAATTCCCATCTGGATATATATCCAAAGGAAATGTAAATAGGATGTTATTAAAGAGATATGTGTGTTCCCATGTTTATCACAGTGTATCCCTATCACAGCATTTTTCACAATAGCCAGCCTATTTTTACAATAGGCACTGGATGAATGGGTGAAGATTTCAGACATAAGTATATATGCATACAGGTATGTGGAGATACACAGTGGAATATGATTCAACAAGAAAGAATGAAAGAAATACTGCCATGTGTGACAACACAGATGAACCTTCAGAATATTATGCTAAATGAGATAAGTTAAACAGAGAGTTACAAGTACTATATGTATGTGAAATCTGAAAACATCAAAATCATGAAAACAGGGAGTAAAATGGTGGCAACCAGGGGATGAGGGAAGAGAAGAGACGCTGATTACGGGCACAATGACAGTCATTTTACAATACATCAGTGTGTCAAATTGACTTGTCATACACCTAGCATTTACACAATATTATGTATCAAATACATTTCAATTAAAAAGACTGGAAGAGTAAAATATATTCTTCAGGGGCCTCCCTGGTGGCACATGGGGTTAAGATGCAACCTATGAAGCTATCTGCAGCCACTGCAGCACGAGTTTGATCCCCGGCCAGGGAGATACCCACATTGCGCAACAGACCTCTCCTGTCTCACCTGCTGCTCCCCTCAGCAGTGTATTTTGTTAATCTGCTCATTCTGTTCCCCACTCTATCTCTGGTGAATCTTCTCACCCCCCACACCTCTGGCCTGTACCCCAGTTCTTGTATACATAAATAAATCTTTTATATATATATACATATATATTCTTCAGAGAATCAACTCCTACACAGAGAGTTGGAAACTCAGAATTATCCCTGTAGGGTCCACTGAGGCACAGTGACTGGTCACTCCCCAGAAGACTGAGAAGCATCAGCAATAGGACAGGCTGATGGAGAGAGTGAACCCAGTGCTTTATGCAGAAAAGAGAACCTGGGGATGCTGTGGAGACTCAAAGTGAGTCCTCAGGCTGATGGTGTTCACGTGCAGCCTGAGTCACCAGGAAGGCTTCCCAATGGGGACTGGTCACTAAAAAAGAGTGTTAACACTCTCTAGCTAGGTGTTGTTCCCTCACTGTGCACAGTCATCATCTACTAAGTGAAAGAAACTCCAGGTGAAGGCTCTGATCAATAATATAGACTTGGAATATAATTGAGACTCTGGATGCCTGCAGAAGATGTAAACAGGGAAAGACAGGGCCTGGGCTCTGATGGAACTTACCATCTGACTAGGAAAATACAGCTCGTGTACACACAACAGCAAATGGGAAAGCAACATTAGAGTACAGTTTGCTACGTCTTCACAAGGCACTCCACACGTCTTACACAGAAAGAGTAAGAAGGGTCAGACAACCTCTCCCAATTCAAGGGGAAGGCAGCTGTGTCAAATCCATCAAGAATGAAAGCCTGAGACAGGCCTCCCTTCCCACCAGAGAGAGGCCAAAGTCCTAATTCCCGTCCCCACAATCAAGGTTCAACCTGCCAAAATCCAGCTGAAGTTCAGAATATTATGCTAGATGAGTCCAGCTGAAAAAGTCTGAGGCCAAAGGCAAGAAGTCAGCACAGCAGTTATTCTAGAAAGGGGCAGATTCAGGTATGTTCTTCTCAGCACTGGCCACACACTGGCTGCTGTAACCAAGGTGGCTTCAGCAGGTGTGTGTTTTGAGACAGCGTGAGTGAGTTCTGCAACAGACTTCTGTTAGCATTTCTCCTTTCATTAAAGTGACACTGCATGAGAACATTATGCAAGTTTCAAGGATGTGTCATTACATGCACAAGCGCATACACTACGTCAAGTTCACCACCAAAAGCCCAGTTCTATCCTTCACCAAACCGCTGACCCCTTTAACACAATGTGTCCGCATTTCTAATGATGCCTTTTTACCTCTAACAATAACAGTCATCAACTCCCTCCCTCCACTCTGCTTAGGCCTCTCAAAAAGGATGAAGGAACAGCCAAGATGCCAGAGAGTCAGTCCTCCTGCCGTCATTCTGAGGATATCACCACCAACTAGCATCTGTGTCAACTCCATCTCACTAACACGCAGGCCCCCTGCCCTTTTTTTTTTTTTTTTTTTAAGAAAATGGTGCCAGTAATCTCATACCTAGGACTTTGGTGAGAAGATATGCATGAAAATATTTTTCAGTTATGAAGATTTTACGTATAGAAAATGAAAGCGACAGAAGTACCGTTCCCTTTCCTTCTCAAAAGATCCTGCCCAGTACGCAAGCTAAATGTGAATCTGAGCTGCTTTTCAAGAAGCTGGTTAGGACTGTGAATGCCTCCGAAGCTCCGCTCTGCCTCACATACAGGCCATGTCTGTTCTGGGGTGGCCGGGGTGCGGTTTAGGCCAGGGGTGGGAGGGTCACTGGTGAATGAACACTCAGGCCAATTCCATCAAGAAGCATCAGGGCATTTTTCACTAAGAATCATGAGAGAATTTCTAATTTTTACTTTGTTGTGACTTGGTGACATCAATAACTCTAAGTGGCTTCCTTAACAGGTCTCATAGAATTATAATAATTGAGAGTCAAATGGGAAAAAAGTCTGACCACTTCTTATGTGATTTTTAAATTATTAGTTGAATATGCAAATATAGGCCCAGAATACCAAGTGGAAAAAAGTCCACTTGAGAAATGTGAAGGACTCTCATAATGAATGCTAAAGACTTAAGTGTTCTAGGTTCCAATGCTTTATTCAACATTTTTAGCCTCATTAATGCTTTATTTTCTCCTTCCCATGGCTTTCCCAATAGTTTTAATTGTTGAATGAACATGCTGAAAATATATAACAAATAAACCTTTTGAGCTTACTTGAAACTACGTATTAACTTTATTTCCTTATATTTTAATGCTCACTACAATAGTACTCTTTATATTTGTTTTCTGCTTATTAAGAAAATTCAAACCAAAATAATTCTGCTGTCAATATGGAGCAAGTTTTCACCATGAAAGTTAAATTAATAGTGATTTATAAGGACTACAGATGTCTCTAAACTGAGCAGAAGGTCACTTATGCCAGGAGACTAAGCAAAGTCACAATATAAGTGACTGAAATAATTCAAGGTCATTGGTCCATGTCTTAAGCAGAAATGGAATGTATTGGAAAAACATTCAAGAACAGAGAATTTGACAGAAGTGCTGGAAAGTCAGGCAGAACTTTTGCCCTACCGGCACACTATCTTCCTCAGGCACATTAGACCCCAGGCTGCTTCTCACTACTCATCCACTCTGTTTCCTAAAACCTTCCTCAGCATCCTTTGGTTTCTATAAATTTCCCTTAGAGCCAAAGTCCAGAACCAGAGCACTTCATTGGCCATGCCTACGTAAGGTACCCTTGTCCTAGCCACTGGGGGGCACAGGAGGAGGGAGTATCTAGTCATCTCACCTTCTGAGACAGAAGGTATCTTCCTCTGAGAAAGAAAGGGGTTCAGGAAGGAACAGGGAAATACCCACTGCAGTGAAATATTAGTTTCCATCAGGGAGGATACAAACATAATTCTACCACAGGAAGAGCAATGAAGACATTCTCACTCCCCCTTAGTATATTCATGGTGCCCATTTTGATGATGAAGCTGGAACATATCAAACTTTTTCTTCTCTGCACAGATTTTGGTCAATTTTACACTTGCATTCTGATTTTCAATAACAGGTGACATAATTTATATTCTCATTTGGTCTCTAACAGGTCTTTGGCATTTCAGGATTCCATATTTATCTTCTATTCTTAGAGCAAAAACTTCTATTCTTAATGTGTAAACCTTCAGTGCTTCCTGGTAGTGTTATTACCCGAGTACCTCCCTCACCAATGTCCAGTGACCATTGCAATCCATGTGACTTTCCTTTGTTCAAAGTTTGCAGGGTACCAGGGTGGATAGAAAAGGGGACACTGAACTGAGATTAGAATGTAAAAATGAGAGATCTAAGAGTCTAAGACACCCTGTTCCCATTTCACTTAGAAATTACATGTGGTATCATGTTAGCATGTTAGGGCAATAGTTACATGAATGTACTGAACTATCAACTTGGTGAGCAGCGAACTCCAATGAACAGAGCAAGAGAGGCTACAAAAGTGCTTTCTTTTAAAAAGTTTGATAAGTTTCTTTACTTCCCCATATCTCAGTTCCCTTAATATTAAAAAATGTTATTAAACACCTAACATTGGGCATTTACTTTCTCTGCATTGGGGCTATGAGGTGCTTAGCGTCTAGGCTCAGTTCCTTCTTCGTAGCTAACAGTATAGTGTGTCTCCTTTGGAGGACAGTGAGAACATGACATAGATACACAGAGTACGATGTGATTCCTCAGGAGGAAGGGTGTGTCCACCCACTCATCTATGGCATGGGCAGATAAGGTCACTCAGGCAAGGGACAGGGCAACTCCAACAAAGCCAAATTTAGAAAAAGAAATGATAATTGCCAGAAAATGGTGCAACAAATTTCCTTGCATTGAATCTCAAATACACATCATTGTCCAAATTAAGACAATTAGAGACAGTAAGAAAATAAAGATCATGCAAAAATGTTCTAGCTAGGTGTTTCCTTGACTCCTCCTCCTCCTTTTTCTATTTCAACAGTAGGTTGAAGACTAAACACTTAAGACATCCTACTTTCAGGAAAATAGATTTGTTATTTTAATAACGCTCTTAAAATGGCACCATATAACCATCTGTTATGAACCCTGGCAATTCTGCATTCTCCACTCCTCTCTGCATATCAATATCGCTACAGCCACCCACCCCTCCATCCACCCCCCACAAAATGTTGGAGGAAAAGGAGGAAAGACAAGTTTTGCAGGAACAAAAGTATTGGGCTGCTCAGAACACAATTTTTCAGCTATTTCTCACCCTTTCTCATGCTGTAAACAGGTTTTACAGTGGGGACAAATTTATAATATTAAATACAAAACTCAAGCCAGAAAGTAGAGGATACAGAGGAGAAGAAAAGAAGACCCAGAAAAGATCTGGAAGGGAGTGTGGGGATATACTCAAGTCCCCTCTCACATTTTACAGCTGAGAAAACTGAGACCCTAGTCTTCAGCTGAACCCATAGTGGCGGCAAGTTAGTGCCAGTGCGAGGTCTAGAACTAAGGCAATCTGCTGCCTCACTGGCCAGGAAGTTCTTCAAAACACCAAAAATACCATGAAGTTATATCATAAACATACTTAGAGTCAAATTTTTTATGATATTATATTAAATGCCATAAAGAGGACCACAAGGTGTTGCCCCACCCTCATAGAAAACTCAAGTGAGTACCTAGGCCAGTGTGCATGCACAAGAAACATAGACAAAAATTAAACTACTTTAAAAACAAGTGAAGTATTTTAAATAGTATAGTCTTGCTTCAATTTCTGTGCTCAGAGATCTGATTAATGACCATGTTGTGCACATAATAGAACCAGGGAAAATGGAAATGCATGTGTAAGAATTAAGCCTCAATATTGTTGAAATGCTAAATTATCATTTCAGACAACTCTGGAAAACTAAAGTATGGTCTTTTGAGAAAGACTTCCATGGAGCCCAGTCTAATGGTGGGCCCCTAGTAAGCACCAAAATTTACTAATGGTATCAAATCTCTAAAATAGATTTACTTTTCTTTAATATTTATGAAGAATGTAGAGGTATGAGCTGAAATAATGGAGGAGGAGATGCTTCAACCCTTAACACCTGAAATTCTCTTCTCTATTTAATTCACTAAAATTATTCCTTAAATTATTCAGGCTATTCTAATTAACTCCCCAAAGAATTATCTTCAAGGCACTGTTAGTTGGTTCTTGCCTGAGGCCAAACTCAAAGCCAGCTCTGGGATGTGGGAAGGATGCAGGTTTCTTTGCACTTGAGGATTTCAGTTACACAACCAGAGAGAAGGGAATAAAATTATCTCATAAAGATTACCGTTGAACCCACCAGAGCACATGAAATTTCATATTGTAGGTTGCCTCTGGCTGCCTATCTGAAAATCTCCCTTACAAAATAAAATGCTAGATGAGGAGCACTGCAGACCCTTAACCATCTGAATGGTGACAGGAAGGTTCTTCCCAGGACACAGTGGTAAAGTTCTTCATGTTGCTGATGTGCACTGGGAAATCCTAAACAGAAGACTTGAGCACAAGATCCCAGAGGAACCTCCAAGCTAGACCTGGGGAGATAATGGTGCCAAAAAGTCACAGTCAAATCCTAAAATAACTTTTTAATAAGATTGGATTGAAAAAATATTTGCAAAGCCAGAATAAGATGACTGAGACGGGGGCTGGGAATATGATCTAAAGGAAAAGAAAACAAATAGACAAAATCCAGAAGCTGAGTCAGAGATCAGTGCAGAGAACACAAAGGTAGGGAGGGAGATGATGGAGACAGTCATGTTCAGGGAAATCAGAACAGCTTGAGTTTTCCTAGAGGCAGAGCCTCTTGGACATGCGAGTTGAGAGGATTAGGAAGATGCCAAAGAGGCTGCGATAGGCGGCCAGAGTTCACCAACAAGACCTGTTGGAGGGCCTTTCTGTTACTGCTCTCTTCCCCTTACACATCAGTTCAATGGTTTTTCTTCTGATAAATCCATTTATATATTTTGCATGTACATAGACACAGCATCAGCTTTCTGGGAGTTTGCTCTTGGGGCAATGGGATTAGGTGCTTAGGGTTATTTTCCAAATCAACAATAGAAAGGTGCTTTGGTTTTGGGAGAGCGATGGTGACCACACCTGAGGGGAGAAATCCTATACTGTCAAAATATTTACAAGGATGAGGGGGCCTCCCTGGTGGCGCAGCCGGTTGAAAGCGGTTCTGTGAAGCTGTCCGCAGCCTCTGCAGAGCTAGTTCAATCCCCACCGGCCTCGGAGCGACTCACATGGCGAGCAGACCTCTCCTGTCTCACCTGCTGCTCCCCTCAGCATTGTATTTTGTCAGTCTGCCTGTTCTGTTCCCCGCTCTATCTCTGGTGAATCCTCTCACCCTCCTGCACATCTGGCCTGTACCCTGGTTCTTGTATAAATAAAATAAATCTTAAAAAAAAAATTTACAAGGATGTAAAACAATTGTAACTTATTGCTTAAAAAATACTAAAAATTAAAAAAAAAAAAGATGGTTACAAATTGTCATCACCCCTGTGGTATTGGGGGAGGGTGTATTTAGCTGTTGTCCCTACTTTCTTCTTAAATGAGGCCAGGAAGCTAGATTGTATTCATGCACAGGTAAATCAGTAAACTACAGGACCCAACATGCCTTGCATGTCCCCAGAGAAATGACGCTACTTCCTGGCCTCGGAACTGAGGGGAGATCCTCCAGAGGTTCCTTAGAGGGTTGTTAGTCATGGATTCAAGGACATGCTCATGGATCTCCAAGCTGTTGTTTGCTTCCAAATAAGTCCATTTTGTTGTTAGAATATCTGGTTGCTTTTGTTTGAGGTAAATACGACATGATCTGGATAAGGTGTATAGAACAGTCTGAGGAAGTGTTTAGTAACACCAGCATTAAAAATCATGTCAGCATGGTTGCCCATTCATAGTTTTATTTATGTATTGAACAAATATTATTGCATTGCTACTTGGGTAAACTCTGACTAGGTATGAAGGACATAGATGAAAGAGTAATCTTACCTTCAAGGAGTTTGCAGCCTAAGCCTCTCTTTTACTTTTTTCCTCCTTTAATAAAGCTGTCAAGTTTTATCCCCCAGAACTGTTTCCACCTTTAGATTCCCCACTTCCAGGGCAAAAAAGATTTAACTCAAGTTTACCTTTCTCCATAAAGTTTTCCCAGAACAAACTGGCTTAAATTTCTCCAGTTTTAAAAATAGTCCCCCACAGCCTTAAATAATAGTATATCTAAAAGATTGTTATGAGGTTAAAGCAAGGGGGAAAAAGGTTACACCTTTTATTTATTTTAAAGATTTTATTTTATTTTTTATTTATACAAGAACTGGGGTGCAGGCCAGAGACACAGGAGGGTGAGAGAATTCACCAGAGACAGAGCGGGGAGCAAAACAGACAGACGATTAAAAACACTGCTGAGAGGAGCAGCAGATGAGACAGGAGAGGTCTGCTTCGCCATGTGGCAATCTCCCCGGCTGGCTGGGAATTGAACCTGCGCTGCAGAGGCTGTGGAAAACTTCACATCACTGTGCTCAACCTGCTGTGCTACCAGGGAGGCCCCAGCGCCTTTTAGAAAAAATTACGAAGCAGATGACACTGGACTTTCATCTGTCTACTAAGATGGGTTTGCCCAAATTTGGTGAATCAGATTAAAAACAATGTCTATAAATGACCATTACCTGGGGAATCTGATGAGCAGATGTCAGTCATTCTGCTTCTCTGGTCATGCCTGGGCGGGCATGGAGCATGAACAGATGCACAGCATACTTTGTGGGATTGTGGCAGAGGGGGCAGACAGGCTTTTTCAACTTCCTACTGACATAACCACATGTGTCTGAGCATCCCTCAGCTGATTACCTACCATACATCAGTCAGTTGTGGACTCCTGGATCATGCCCATGCTGGCACTGCTGCTCATAATCAAATGTTTATTTAATTAGACCATTTTATCAGGGACACCAAGTGCATAAGGGCATTTAATGTTTTTAAAACATTCAACAAATGAGCTTGGCAGAAAAAAAAAAAAAACCCACGACATAATCATGTGCTATCACATTACTAGCTTCAATAAACACAATGAGATGTGTGAGCAATGCTTAATAAAGGCAAATATTTATAGTGCATAGTGAGCAATCATTTAGATTGAGAACAGATCTAAAAACAGGGAACAAGATAGCATTTGCAAAATCTATTAGTGGACTTTGCCAATAAAAATCTTTAGTTTGATCAAACACTATAAGTAAACTGCATTTACAAAATCAAAGTACTTTAGGCAGGACTGTCACAGTTTGTGAGATTTGTTTTCAGTCCCATATAACTCTAATCCTATAACTCTTTCTCTTCCCAGACCAATAAGTACCCTGTAATAAGACATAATCATATAAGTATCTCTGTAACTGTGCTTTTGAAAAGTCTTGCTTATTTTTTTTTATAAAAGGCAAAAACTAGAAACATCTCAGATGTCATTGAGTGGGTAAATGGTTAAATAGACTATGCTACATCCATGCCGCTGAACACTACTCAGCAATAAAAAGAAACTAACTGCTGTTCAATGTAACAAGTTGGATGAATCTTGAGGCAATTATGCTG
This sequence comes from Talpa europaea, assembly GCF_964194135.1. Lineage (NCBI taxonomy): Eukaryota > Metazoa > Chordata > Mammalia > Eulipotyphla > Talpidae > Talpa > Talpa europaea. The sequence continues at coordinate 98,303,507 of NC_140075.1, read as the reverse complement.
AGGGAAAAAGAGACTCTTCCCAAAGGTAACATACTCTCTGACTATATTCTGGAAATGGCAAATTATAGAAATAAAAGATATGTAGCTACCAGGGGTCAGATATGGAAAGCAGGGGGTGTGGCTATAAAAGAGAAACTCAGGGCCTCCCCCGGTGGCGCAGCAGTTGAGCGCTGGGCTGCGAAGCTGCCCACAGCCTCTGCAGCGCTGGTTCGAGGTCCCACATGGCGCGACAGACCTCTCCTGCCACACCCGCTGCTCCCCTCAGCAGTGTATTTCCTCAGTCTGCCTGTTCTGTTCCCCACTCTGGCTATGGTGAATCCTCTCACCCTCCCTCGCTTCTGACTGTACCCAGTGCTTGTATGTATAAATAAATGAATGAATGAATGAATGAATGAATCTGTAAAAAAAATAAAAATGAAAGGGAAGCTCAAAGAAGACTTGTGTTAACGGAATGCTTTGTTAATGTCAATGGACTTGACAATATCAATGTCAACAACCAGGTGGTGACCACACCTGATTGTGATATTATACTACAGTTTTGTAAGGTGTTACTTTGGAAGGGTGGGAGGAGACTGTGAGAGGGGAAATAGGGTAAAAGGAAATATGAGATTTCTTTGTATTATATCTCACAAGTACATATGGTCTATAATTACTCAAAATTAAAAGTTTAATTAAACAAAACTTCTTGGTTAATTATGGCTTGTGCTAGAATTCCGTTGAAACTGCAAGTGTATACTATTTTTTCTCGATCTTATATTTTTAAACCATTAATGTGCTCTACTACAAAACATAATTGTCTTCCAAAGTAATGAAAGACAGCTTAAGAATTATTATTTGTTTCTAAATCACAACTTAAGAAAAATTAAATAATTAAATATTAAAATATATTCAGGCTATACTTAGGTGACATAAATTTCATAATTTAAAACTTGAAGATGAATATTTAGTGTTAATACAGAAAATACCTACAGAGTGGGAGAAAATATTTGTAGATTATATACCAGACATGAGGCTAATATCTGAAATATATAAAACAACTAATACAATTGAACAATAAAAAAACACTCTTCCTGGCTGAAAAATCTCTGGAGGATCTGAATGGACATTTCACCAAAGAAGACATACAGGTGGCAAATAGACTCGTGAAAAGATGCTCTACATCACTTCTCACCAGGGAAATGCACCCAAACCATGATGAGATAGCACTTTATGTCCCTGAGAAAGGCTGTTCTCAAAAAGACAAGAAACAACCAGTGTGTTGAGGATGTGGAGAAAAGGCAACCCTGGCACATTACTGATGGGAATGTAAATTGGTGCAGTTATTGTGGAAACAGTATGAAAGTTCTTCAAAAAATTGAAAATAGAAGAATTACCACGAGTCAGCAATTTCACTTTGGGGTATTCATTTGCAGAATATGAAAACACGGGGCCTCCCTGGTGTGCAGGTGGTTGAGAGCCACGTTGTGAAGCTGTCCGCAGCCTCTGCTGTGTGTGTTTGATCCCCACTGGCCGGCGAGGATCCCACATGGCGTGGTAGACCTCTCCTGTCTCGCCCGCTGCTCCCCTCAGCAGTGTATTTCGTCAGTCTGCCTGTTCTGTTGCCCGCTCTGTCTCTGGTGAATCCTCTCACCCTCCTGCGCATCTGGCCTGTACCCCAGTTCTTGTATAAATAAATCTTTTTTAAAAAAAGAATATGAAAAAACTAATCCCCAAAGATACATGCACCCTATGTTCATTGCAGCATCATTCACAATAGCCGTGATATGGTAATGACCTAAATGTCCATTGATGGATAAGTAGATAAAGAAAATATGGTATAGATACATAATGGAATACTACTCAGGCATTAAGCAAGATAATCATGCTTTTTGTGACAACATGGAAGGACCTAGAAGGGATTATGCTAAGTGAACAAAGCCAGAGAAAGACAAACACCCTGTAACTTCACTCATATGTGGAAGATAATGATCAAAGCAAATGAATAAAGACAAAACCTTAGATTCTGACAACAAAATGATGGTTACTAGATGGAGAAGAGGACGGGAGAGGGGGCATTGGGGTGAGAGGGTCAATTGGGTGGTGAATGGAAACTAGACCTTGGGTGGTTGGTGTGGCTTAAAGTACACAGAAGTCAATGTATGAAGCTGTGAGCCTGAAACTTCCACAGTAACCAATGTGACTACCCTCCGCCCCCTCTAAAAGTATATAAGAAGTAACTGGATCTTATTTGTTCCCTGTATTTGTCAGACAGGTGAGTACCTATACTTGAAAAGGAGGGTGGAAGAGAGGACCGAGGTTGCCGGAAAAGGTAAAGAGGCAGCATCCAACACAAAGAACTGGTGGATCAGATTTTCACATCACCATTGGGGAAGCCTAAGGGACACAAGTGCCACCCAGCCGGGTGGCCACAGTCTGGAAAGGCTCTGGTCAGTACCTGCAAGGAGGTCAGAGTGCCTTTGCTGCCTTGCTTTGAAGTCAGGCAACACTAGCTTTCCCCAGGTGTTCTGAATGACTCAGGCTGAGGTGCCAAAAAGACTTCCCTCTCAGGATATCTGGAAGGGAAGGTTGGAGCATTTGCTAATTCTATTACAAGAACTGGGAGTCTGGAGGGAGGTAACATATTTCATATTTGTTGACTAGTAAAAGAGAACCTTTGAAAATGATTATCATTAACCATCTCAGGAAAATGTCAACTGGTGCCTCTCCACTATATAAGGCAGCCTCATTCTGGTCCCCCATGCTGTCATGTCTTTTCACACCATTTTGTCTGACTTTTGGCCTTTACACTACTTAGTACTGGATAAGGGCAAGCCGGTGGGAGAATGGGGTGAAAGCATCAGACATCTGTGTCACTGCACTATTCCAGACACCCATAGAAACAGAGCAAGAAAACGAGCTCTTGCTATGGTGAAAATTATTCATGAAAGATAAATACTTTGTAATTCAAAAATTACACAAAAGAAAATTACCTCTGTACTTCTCTATAATAATGGCCAGTTACTGGAAATGCTTTTCTATTTCTATTTTAAAGAATTCAGATTCATTTTTTTCACTAGCAATGGATTGCTTCAAACCTAAGGTAATCAGTTTATAGATTAAATTCTATTCCAAAGGCCTAGGGTACATTTGCTATTTAGAGGTATCCTATGGTGATTTTTCTTGTATAATCAAGAATCCTATTGCAACGCTGTAAATTTAAATATAGATTTTCATATAATAAGTCTTTACATGGGCTCCTTCATTGCTATGCTTTCCTGTGTAGTATGCTCATTAATAAGAAAAAAACCTTGGATCAAGTCTACCTTTGGCTGTAATGGTTTGCTGCAAACTCTACAATGTAGGTTAAATTGATGAGATCCCTGAATTTACAAGATGAAAATGCAAGTTTAGACCAGTAACATTTTTATCACTAATATTGAAAACACACATGGAATAAACCACAAAATAAAGCTAAGGCAACTGTATCAGCCAGAAATTAAATGCCTGTTATTATTAGACAGTAAGTGAAGAATGAGCTCCACACTCAAAGCTGCAGGAGACACAAAGCAGGTGTTACCTAACTTCCGGTTCTGATCTTCATTCTTGCTTGTGTTAGCAGTTTAAGGGTAAGTTGTTTTTTGTTTATTTGTTTGTTTGTTTTGAGGCAGGATTGGATTACAATACTGTGTATAATTGAGAGGTGCAGGGTCACAATCCTCAGGTGTATGTCGCCATACCACACCCACTACCCAGATTCCTCCACCACAGTCCATTGTGCTCCTTCCACTTAAGGGGGAGTTTTAAGTGAACCCTACATAGTGATTCTGTACGTTCTGTCTCTTATTGACATTTTGGGGTCATTACCCATAGTAGTCAAGCCAGTTTGAGCAAAAGTCAGTCCTTGAGCAGACCAGGGCGGGGGACATCTGTTACAGAGTCAAGAAGCAGCATTTCCATTTTCGTGTTTTTCACCTGAGTCTTCTAAGTGATTTCCAAAGTGTTGAGGAACATTTTTTTTCTCATTAAAGATACATCAGCCTTGCTTTATGTAAGTTGCTTATGAAAGGTTTTGTTTAGGTTAAATTTTGGCAAATTACATTACATAAAATTCAGAATTGAGACTGTTATTTTAAAGAATCTTTTTATCAATTTTTCAGCTTTACAAATACTTTTCCATCCCCAACACAAAAGGCGACTCCTACCTGACCAAATTCCAAGTTTGGTGCCTACTTCCATTATAATCACGTCATGCTTAATTATGTCCTGTGATTGAGCCCCTCATTAAAACATGCAGAGACCTAGAAGCTGAGGCTTATAGAACTGAGGCTACCAAGAGGAAAAGGCAGGGGGAGGGACAGAGCGAGGTGCGGAGGGAGCACAATAAATTATGGTGGCAGACTATGGGTGTCTTGGTGTGGGGGGAAGGTATGGTAACAACACCTGTGGGGGAGATCCTCTACTTCTATTAGATGAACAATGATGCCAACCAATGTTATAACCAAAATAAAAATTAAAAAAATAAGTGAAATCAAGCATAAAAAGTTTGTGCCTGTAAAACAGAACTAGACTGACGACCATAAATTAACAGTGGAAAGACTACCTGAGAAACCAAGTGCTCAGAGAAATAGTATCCCAAGCCACACCCAAATTTCAAATTATATTTCATGATTTCAATTGTAACCAATCCTGCCTTTTCTGCTTTAGAACAATTCTCCTTTCTTAATTCCTATACCTCAAGCTGGTGAATACTGCAGATTTAAATGGAAAAAAAAAAAAGAAAAGGCTGTGGTATAACAATAAGAAAAAAAAATCTGACCCTATGGTCATAAATTTTAAGATCTAGGAGGAAATCTTATCTACCAAATTAAAGATGAGGACTTGCCTTCAGTCACATAGTTAATTAGTAACCTAATTAGAAAATGTTTGGTCCTCCATTTCTTTCTAGTTTTTCCCTACATTTTAATTTTTACCTTAAATAAAAGATTCTTATGAAGCACATGGGGTGAACAAAAAGACAAGCTAGCGCGTGAGAGCTGGCCTAATTCAGATTTAGAACAGAATGGCTGAAACTACAGCCTGTAACTAACATGATGAAGTCCCTGCACTTTGGAAGAGCCTACGCCCTGGACCAAGAGTAGTAGAGAATCTGTGATAAGTAAAATCAATTTTACCAGGGAGAGGAGAGACTATAAAATGAAATTTAAAAAAGAAACAGGTAGAGTGACAAATGACAACCTTGGGAGCCATTAGCAATCTGGATGGGATCTGACTCCAAAAATTCTAGCTGGTGACCTTGGGCAATCTGAGTTCATTTTGCACATCACAGACCCATTCTAAGCAGAGTGGGCAGGTTTCCATGAGTTTTACCAGGAACCCCTATTATTCTGGCAATATATTCATAGATGGATCAATCCAGAATCAAGCTATTTGGTTTTAGAGATGAACTGGTTCAAAGTCTGCTGAATGTGATTCTAGTTTAGCTAGTGGCTACCTCACTCAGTCAAACACCCTCATCTCAGAGTTTGACTATGATGCTAGGAGAATCAAGAACATTAATAGAAGCTGAGTGATTCACCATAATGGAAAAGCACTGGTCCCTGAATAAGCAATGATTCCGTGATATTATTGCTATTATCTTATGTACAATAAAGCATACTTTAGATGAGTGTTTCTCAGTCTTGGCACTACTGACATTTTGGGCTGGATGATTTTGATTGTGCTATTCTATGCACTATAGGCAACTAGCAGCATCCTCTACTCACTCCGATGCCAGTAACACACCCCCGTCCCCGCCCCAGATCCCCCTGACAACCAAGTATCTCTGGACTTTGCAAAATGTCTCCTGAGGTAATGGGGGAAAGAAAAATAACTCCAAGTGAAGACTTCTCTTTCCAGACTAAGACAGTCTTGTGGCTAATGGGAACACAAAGATGATGAAGTTACATCTCCAGCCCTCAGTAGAGTGAGAGTCAGCATGAATAGATGTGACCCTGTGGATAGGCGATGGAGCCCAACACACTCCAGAGCACCATCGACGCTCAGGCTGTTTAAAGGCCTAGATTCTCCTGAACAGCAGCAGCAACTCCTGGGGCTGCCCTGACATCCAGTGCTTCCATGATCACCACCCACTTCTTCCGGAAGTTCACACTGGAGCACATAGCAATGCTTGGCCTCCTTTTGGTGAGTATTGATGAAGCTGGACTGCACATGTTTCGTAGGTGCTCCTTGGGAGTATCTAATAACCAGATGGCCTTGAGAGCTGACATTCCACCCATGTAGACAGATTTACAGTGGAAGCCACCAGTGCCTTTTTCTCTGGCATACTCCCATCTAGTACAAAAATGGCTAAAGCACAAAGGATCCCCTGACTATGAAACTTAACACTGTTTATTAATTGGTCGGCAATACGAACGAGGCACAGTATAGAATTGTGTGGCTGTGTTTGCCACCTCTGGTCTCATTATGGGAAAATTTAAAAACTGAGCCAGAAATTCTGCAGTGCTGTCAAGTTAACACTTCTCAGCAACAGTGACACTTTTCAGCTGGTGGTGGGAGTGGGGAGTAGTTGGGAGTAGAGGTGAGTCAGCCCTGATGATGTGTTGGTGAAGAAGATATATGTCTCTGAGGGGGCAGATACAGTGCAAACACTTGACCACAAATTAGGGAAACCTAAACTCCAGGCCCTAGTCTTCCTCCTGACTAGCTGGGAACTGGGCAACTTTCCCTCTAAGGGCTTTTGATAACTCAACTGTTATTGATGTATAATGAACATGCAATAAAATGGTGTTTTGTGTGATGAGTTTTGACAACTGAATACACAAATGTAATCATCTTGTAAAACAAGATAAAGAACCTCCCCAACATTCCAGAATTTCCCCTATACCGCTTTTGAGTTTATTTTCTACTTTACCATGGAGGCAGCTACTTTCTAATTTCTTCCCCCATAAATTAGTTGCAAAAGGTCTCAGATATCAGATCAATGGGGTCAGAGAATGTGTACTCCTTTGTGCCACACTTCTTCCCCTAAATGCTTCTGAGATTCATCTACATTGTTACATGTGTCTGGAGGCATTCAGGTCCAGTTTTCAGTTATTATGAATAAAGCTGCTGATAATATTTTGTACATGTCTTTTTGTAAACAAATGTTTTTGTTCCTTTGAGTTGCTTCATCTTTTTTTTTTTTTTTGAAAGATTTGTTTATTTTTATCCAAGAACTGGGGTACAGGCCAGATGTGCGGGAGGGTGAGAGGATTCACCAGAGACACAGTAGGGAACAGAACAGGCAGATTGACTGAAATACACTGCTGAGGGGAGCAGTGGGCAAGACAGGAGAGGTCTGCCGTGCCATGTGGGTTATCTCCATGGCCAGCGGGGATCGAACCAGCACTGCAGAGGCTGCAGACAGCTTCACAACACTGTGCTCAACCGCCTGTGCCACCAGGGGGGCCCCTGAGTTACTTCATCTTTAAAATGGCATGATGTCCCCCAATTTTGCTCTTTCTGTGGAGGTACCTTGAGATTGCTACAGGAGTTGAAGGGAGAACACAGCAAATGCAAGATTTTCCTGTCACGTTTTCACCAAAACTGCTCTTCTATCTATCTTACAGATGAGGCATTTGTGTAAGATGTCATTTGAAGAAAGAATCCCAAACAATATTTGAAAACCACCTCAACAGTCAATCTCCAGTGTCCCTTCAAGAAAATAATTTCACAGTTTATATCTAAATTATATCCTCTAAATTTTTCATGACAATCTCTTACTCAACGTCTTCTAATGGATCCTCTGTTGCATGGAAAATGCAACACAAACCCATTGGCAGGACCTTCACAATTGCTCTCCAAATTGATCTGAATGCTTTATTAGGATCACCTCCAAAACTTCAGCTTCCCCTACTGCTCCAATCTATGCCCAACAAAACCAAACAGGCAACACCCAACTCTGTACCTACCCCCACACACACACTCTTTCTACAATGGATTAGTCTTGCTGATTTCATCTGCCAAGGTTTCATCCTTTTCTTTTAAATCAGATTGAAATTCAAACCCTTTTAGAAATCTTCCTAACCCACTGAGACCTTTTTTCATGTCCATAAGAACATATATGCTATCCATGTGTATGACAACATAGCTACTTGTAAGTGTCTCTATACCCTCACTTGCAAATCAAAAGAATAAGAGACAGTGTCCTGCTCTGCCTCTCTCTGTCCTTTGATTCACAGATAGCAGCAAGAACAGTCCTTGCTCATACCAGGCTAAAATCAATACTGACTGAATTTGATTTGTGAGTATGTATGACTGTAATTTTCCTTCATCTTTAAACCAAGTGAAATTCAGGCTGTTCACAGAATGGCAAAGCTTAAAGGACATTTGTGGAGCATTTACTCACAGGCTCACCTTCCCCAATGACGTCTGAAATACATGGTCAATTTTGTAATTCTCGTCCTCCACAAAACTGCCACTGGCACAAACGGCCCATGGAAAACTATTGCTGATTTTCTTTTAGAACCACTGGGGTATGATTTACCTGTCTAAGTCCAACAGCATCTAACAAAACTGCTTCCTAAGTCCTTACAGTATTGGCTTTTGCCGTGGTCTAAGTCAACAGCTGTCTGGAGCTGTGTTAAAAAGCTCAGCCTGGTCCCTATTTAGTTATTCCTCAGCTCAGTGTTTCCTATCTTAGTTTCAGATGCTGTTCCTTTCTATATCCTCTGAAGAAAACCGAAAAAAAGGCATCTGTATGCCTTAGGTTACTCCTTCCACCCCCGATCAACCTCAATACTTCATAAAATTATTTTGCATCAACTATATATTCTCCAACTTATTTGTGTCCTAGAAACCTTAAAGCAGAAAAATAGATAATATCCATCCAGAAAACATATTTTAGAAGAATGGATAAATGTCTTTTGAAAGATTCCAGGGAGACCTACACCAATTAATAAAATTTGGGGAAGGGATAACTTTTAGAAAAATATTTTGGATCATCAATTTTTTCCCCAGATAAGTAATTCTTTAAGCACCACAGCCATATCCTCATTTTAAATCAAAGTATAATTTAAAAGTGTAATATTTTTCCTGCATTTTTGAGTAAACTACACTATAAGGATAAGAGCTTTACTCTGTGGCTCCTGACCACAGCAGGAGACCCACTGTCATGCGGTCCTGTCACTCAAATAATATGCCTCGGATGACATTGGGATGCTGCTGCCAAGGTAGGGGACCCTGTGCTGACTGGGGAGAGGTTTTTGGACCCCATGTCTACTGATCTGCTCCCAGGCTGGCAGATGCCCGTCGGATGACTCGCCTGTGCAGGATCTCCTTGCCATCTACTTCACTGCTTCTGCTCAACTGGATGTATTCAAGCCACATTCAAAACACAAGCAAGCAAGTCTTTCAGGAAAGGTGGAGCACCTCTCCTGTGAGTGAAGCGCACCGGCTCACGTTTGCATCACTCATCACTTTGAGCCCATATGGGCTCAAAGCCAGGAAAGAGAAACCTCCTGAAGGTATGGAGTAGAGGAGTGGGGGACCGGTGGAGGGAAATAACCCACAGAGTACAGACTTTTTGATCAATAAGAAAAGAATATTAAGGGCAGTAATCAGGCAGGAGACTTTCATACTTCACCCAAACTCAAAATCAATCAATGGCAGCCCTCTTTATTATAGCCCCAGGAAGAAGTCAATGTTTACCAAAGGCTGTTTTTAAAACAGGGGTGAGGTGGGGCCCAGCACTTTTGGCAAAGACATTTATGTGTGCATACAGGGCCAGAAGCAGAAGCAGCCAGTATTCCAGAAATGCTGCTGATGAAAGTACTAGACTTTCAAACACCATTTTGATCATGAGCAGACAAAGAGACTCAAACTCTTTACCATAGATGATCAGTCTTTGTAGCTGGAAATAGCCAGCTGTAGGTAGCTGGCATGATGGAGGAGGCAGAGCAGACATTGCAGAACAACAAGGGATTTATTTGTCCACCCACCACATGGTGACCAGCATTGTCCATTCAAGACTAAATCAGATCGCATCACTCCCCTGACCCATTCTCCTCCACATTTTCTTAAAGCAGTCAGGCTTAAGTGCAGATTCCATACCAGGACCCCTGACTAAAGCCACCCCCCCAACATGTCATGACCAACTTCCCTTCCACCTGTGTCCCATGCGATCCCCTCTCCTTTTCTTACACATATTCCAGGTCCCCTGGCATTTCTGCCCTCTGACATCCTGAGCTTGTTTCTACCCAAGCATGGGAGTCTTCCTTCTGCTTAAAACATTTTGTCCCCAGATCTCAGAATGGCTGTCTGCATTTGATCAAATGTCAAAGGGTGCAACTGTACGGGGAATATAACCAAAATGAAAATGCATACATTGTCCAAAAATGAAAAATGATGTAAGAATTGTATAAAATAAAATATTTAAAAAAAAAACAATGTCAACCTTCCACAAGGCCTTTCCAAACCACCCTGAACATGGTAGTTTGGGTCATGTAACCATGCCATCCTAATTGATACTCTCAGTAGTACCTATTCATACCTGAAAGTATGTCAGAGGTATATATTACCTGTCTCTGGGGGTGATTGTGACCTAAGGCGACATTTTTTACTATTTTAGCTGAGAGTGGAAGGAGGGAGGACCACTGGGGTATCTAGCAGCTAGAGATAATGATGCTGTTAAACATTCTAACAATGCACAGGACAATCCCCAAAACCAAAGAAATATCCAGCCAAAATGGCATAGTTGAACATCCTGAAATAGATGCATACTCTACAGGGCAACACTACTCTGTTAACAATGTAGCCTGTTGGTACTGCCTGACACACAGTAGGTGCACCATCAACACCTGCTGACTGAGTGATTAAGCTGAGCTGCTCTAGGTTTCACTGATGAGAACCGTCTGGTGCCATCACTAGGCCATGTTCTATCAACATCTGCATATTAGTTGTAGTGCATATAAATATTTAACATGCATCTCTATGTATCTCCACATAAGATGTGACTATCAGAGCAATTTGCTATACTATACTCATTATTCTCAAATAATCCTTTCAACATCAAATTTAAGATTTTACAAATGTAAACTTTCAAATTTAAGAGTTAAAAGATTCCTATCAGGTAAGGAGATACTTAACAGGTAATAGAGAATTAATGTTTGTATCTAGCAATCTAGTGCCCTAATTGAACAAACTAGGTAAAAAGTGGCCCTTTTTAGTGGTTGAGCGCCACGCTGTGAAGCTGTCCAGAGTCTGGTTTGATCCCTGCCAGCCGGCAAGGGTCCCACATGGCACGGCAGACCTCTCCTGTTGCTCCTGCTGCTCCCCTCAGCAGTGTATTTCATCAGTCTGCCTGTTCTGTTCCCCACTCTGTCCCTGGTGGATCCTCTCACCCTCCTGTGCATCTGGCCTGTACCCCAGTTCTTGTTTAAATGAATAAATAAATCTTTTTTAAAAAAAAAAGAGTGGCCCCTTTTAAAATGGTAAAGCAAAAGGAACCCCACTCTTGATGGGCCACGTGTGACGAATGGCCTCAGTGAGAATAAGTGTGATATGGTGAATATCATATCAACCCAGCCAAGCTGGAACTATGTTTCCCAAACTTCCTTCTCCTGCTTAGTTCTGGATTAGCATGAACATAGGAGGCATTCTACATGAGGTTTGGAAAAGCAGCTGTTTTCCTTTTGCATTTGAAAGGTCTGTGCGGGACATCAGGTACTGCCACAGTTCTTGAGTGTTATCATTTATCTTGTAGTCACCCAGGAGTCCAGGGGCAAATGTGCCTGCCAGCCTAGCCCAAAACTCCTCCTTTACCTGCACTGACTCCTGACCAGGAGCATGCTTAGTCCACAGTGCAGGTCAGCTGACTTCTCCTCGAGGCTGTCCCCATCATGGAAATTGCTTGAAGGCAGTGAGAGACCAATATGGGTCATCAAAGATTCCAGCTTATCCTTGCAGGCTTCGGTTCATCTTTGTGTCTTCCTCAACTCTGTGTCCATCTCTCCTTCCTGCGGCCTGCCCTTCTGACCTCAGTATCAGATACAAATGCAACACCCTTTACTGACATATAACCAGATCCCATAATTGCATGAATGAAATCCAGGTAATACATCCTGTAAGATAAATACCACTGCTTCTGCTTCTTTGATCAAATCCTAAGACACAGCATTGATGATTGTCTGGTCTTCCTACATCCTTTTGTTCATATTCTGAGATTTGTTACTTGTCAACAAGATTGCCGTAGATTCAGGTAGATAGGATCTTATTAGAAAGAAGGGGATTATAGTACCTAGATACACACAGTTTTAATGCCAGATGATTAGAAAATGACTTGTTAAATCAGATCAAGTGGTCATACTTGTATAGTTTCTATGGCTGTGATTCTCTCCATCTTTTTTAAACCACTGAAATTACTTTCACTAACCAGAATGGATGTGAGGCTTTTCATATCACCGGATGATTTTCTTATTTCCCTTTATCATCATCATTTGTCCCACAAAGTAATCACTCTCCAGCTCAGACATTCAGTGAAGAGCGCTTGGATTACTTGGATGCATGACTTGCAGTGTTTAGAGATTGTCACCCAAGTAATTAAACTGACTGGGGAAAACAGCAGTGAGTAAGATGGGGAGATTCTGTCTGCCCTGATCCTCCAGAATGAATCTTTATTTTGCAACTGCAGTGGTGCATTGAAGTACTGTCCATTTGTCTGTACAAACTCCTTATGGAGTCCATTTCAGAAAATATGCTACTATAGGTAACTCTTTACACCACTTCTTCAATAACACAATAGAACATTGCTGGCACATTGTGTTCCAAGGCAGATTTGTCATTGCTTGACCTCTTCTCCATTTACTTGAACCACATTACAAAGAAGACAGAATTAGGAGAATCTGACAGTTTATGGAGGCAAATTAGCCAGTCTAGGGTCAAAAGGTACAAACCACCTGGGAACAGCTTTCAGCAGGTAAAGGCTTGAAGCTCAGAGGTGCAATTGACACCCATGGACAAGGAAATGGTGGCAGAGGAAAAACTGGATCCATAGACCAGCCTAATATGGATGTTGGAGGACAAAAAGGACAGGAGTCGAAGGTAAAGCACAGAGCGAAGCCTTCAAATACAATAAGGATGGAAGCTAACAAGGTTGGCAGATAAATATACATTGTACCTTGCAGATATCACTCCATCTCTTAAACACACACACACACACACACACACACACATACTTAAACATCACCCAACCTGAACAAGGCATAGGTGGAAAGACAAGGACACTGACCACACCCCAAGCTGACAGCTGCTCACAAGCAACATTGCTCAGACCTGATTATCCCTGGGTACAAATACAGCAGCCACCTCCAGTTGATCCTATGGTATGGAGAACTAACTCACTTTCAAACGGAAACACAGCAGCGATGCTAAAAGCAGCTGTGGCGGGCTGCATGATGGCCCCAGCTTGTCACCCTACTCTGTATCCATAAGCAGTGAGCAGCTCCATCCTGGACTTTGGGCTTGGCTGTGTGATCTGTGATCTGCTTCAGAAGTGATAGCTGCCAGCTCCATGTCTACATCTGGAAGATGACATGAAAAGAATGTGCGGGCCAACCCACTGGTTCAAGGAGGATGTGAGGCCTCGGAGAAGAACTGCCCCAGTTGACCCCCACACCTACAATGAGGAGCAGAGATGTCCCTCTGCTGCAGCCAGAAGCACAGCAGCCTGGCAGAGCCCATCAAACCCGTCCCCCAAACATGCCTACACAATAACAAATGGCCGCATGTCACAGTGGGTTGTAGCATGGCAACAGCAAACTGATAGAATGCAGAGGCTTTATTAAGCAAAGCTACATGCAGACCCCTGTAATCAATCAGAGGACAGCAGAGCTGCACCATTTGAGAGATGGTGTGGGTCCCTGAGATGCTTGGTCCCCACTCATCCTAATACTTTGGGAGGCACCTCAGTTTGAAAGTCAGTACTCCAGCACCATGCACAAAGTCAGAAAATAGAAATCCTCAGTTCAGATCCACTCTACATCACTAAACTGCTTCTGAGATTCAGATCCCTCCTGTGTGACAGAAAGGGCAGAGGCAATCCTCGGTCACCAGGCTACACTCAGGAGGTCCCACCATCACCACACCACCCCCTCCGTGCTCATCCCAGGGGCGGCTGGATGCCCCAGAGCCACTGCCATCACCCTAAACTGGTGAGAGGTGGGATGTGTTTGGGGGTCTGACTGAGGCTGCAGCAGTTTTCAACAGTCCCACCCAAGCTCTCCACTGACTTCAAGCAAAAAGTGGGACAACACATAGAATTATTTCTACAATTCGATTCAGGTGTATGACAGGTTATATGTTCATTTTAAGTGTGTTTATTCCCTTGTGTGTTCCCGGTACTCAAGGAACAAGTGATCTACAGAGTCTGGGCATTGGTAAAGTAAGAAAAACACGCAGATGAGAGGCTCCCAGGCTGGAGGCTTCTTGCACGTTGAAGGCCATGTGTGCCAACAGGCTCTTAGTGCGGCAGATTTGACCAGGACTTGGGAATCACACCTCACTAAGTGAAAGCTGCAGCTACTTAGTAGTTGTGTGATCTGGTTGGAATATCATTTAATCTCTGTGAGCCTCAGTTTCCTCATCTGAAAATGGTGATCACATTATTTATGTATAGCACTTACTGAAGGAGTAGCTGAAATAGTGTCTATAAAATGATTAGTGTGGTTTCTTGATACCAATAAGCAATTACCATTGTAATTATCATTGGACAGTGGCTATTTCACACCCGTTGTTTTTCCCTAAAACAACCATTATGATTTCTAGGACATGACAAGACTTCCAATTAAGATCCTGGGCTTTGGAAATTAATGAATAAAGCTTGGAATCCCACACCACGGTCACACAGTGCTTTGTGACCTTGAGGGTAGTGCTGAACCTCACAAGCCCTGGAGTAGAAGCCAGGGCCCTGCCGGGAAGACCTGACAGTATGCATGACCACCACCACTGGCTAGCAAGAAAGAAATGCAAAACTAAGTACTATAGTTTTAGGGGTTGCAACTAATGCCACAGTGTGTGTTGGGGGGCAGAGCTGCTGCGCTGGGAAGACCTCCCAGACCATCTGTGCCTGGGATCACAAACACTCCTTGCCGATCTGCATGGTAAATACCACCACCTGCCCAGCATAACGAGCACCATCAGAATAAACCTCATGCATTTCACAGCCATATTTCTCTAAGACCCAGAGCCCTGCCAGTGGATTCTGGTCTCCCAGAAGGATTATACCAAAGAGACAGCTCGAGGAAGGCAAAACAGAATAAGCAGCAGTGGAAAGCAACCTGCCCATCTTCTTTAGCATTAACATTAACTTAGTCTGGAACCTGGGTTCACCACTGGATCACTAGTTGAGGCTGCCAAGTCTGCCATTTTTGTTACATACAATGATTTAAGCAAATGGTCTAAATGTTCCTCAGAGGCCCCCCTTTTGAGTCTGCACTGAATAGGTATTTGAAGCTCCTGGAGATCTGTGCTCCCCACAGATGCAGCCCGCTACACATAGATGCAGTCTTGCCCCCGCCCTTTGATCTGAGGAGGCAGGAACCTCCTTTAGCAAATGCATTGTATCAAAACCTGCTGGCGGTGGTATGAATAATATATAGCAGCAATCAGAATTTTTGAGGTTCTACTACATTCTAGGAAATTCACTAGACCACTTAATACATTTGTGTGGTTTTGTTATTTAATCTGTATTTTAAATATGGACAGAGTATCTGATCCATCCTGTCTTCCTATTTGAAGATTTGCAATATGTGAGTGGCAAATTATATAGAAACACTGAAACCTGCTGCAAGGTGTACAACTGTCGCATGAGCCAACACCTCCCCTCCACAGGGAATGAGCATTTGGGCACGCATGTTGCCGACACCCTGGAAGGAGCCAGTGTGAGCACGTGTGCATGCCCAAGAGACTACCTGTCAGCACTTTAGTGGCTGTTTCCATGTAGGGAGATTTGCATGTCATTTAGCTAAAAAGATTCGATCTCTTTTCACAGTAACTGTGAAAAAGAAAATGTTCCTCAGTGAAAGTACAAGTGGTCAGAGAGAGGCAGGATGGAAAGAAGAGGAAGATTTCAGACCATTGTAATTCTAAGCCCTCCTCCCAAAGCGCTCAGGGAGGCAAGGGCACAGCATCTCGAAAGTCAGGGTTGGATTAGATTTGGGGAACAGTGAGAAAATGTCGATGGGTGCTGGGTAGGAAGGCGACTGAGTGAAAGGAGATTTAGGGCCTGAATTGCAGATAGTGTGTTGGATGGATCTGAGAAAGATGAAGGTCACAACAAGGAGATAAGCAAGGAGGTTACTGGCTGTCATCAGCCCTTGAAAAGATGAAGGTGGCAAAGAGAGGGCAGCGCCTCCTGCCTCTGGCTGCAACGGTTAACTGGGCCAACGAAGAGAAAGGCTAAGGCAAAACATTCTTGCCTCCTAAACATGTTTGTTTTACTTATTACTTGTTCTACAATATAGACACCGAGGCAACAGGTTATAAAGACTTCAAGTAAAAATTGTACATAGAAAACGGCACAGAAATGTACATTGGATCAAGCCTCTATTCTCAATGAAATGATTAAGTTTGGAGGGAAGCACAAAGGGAAAAGGCAGGAAAACAAAAGAGGCTGCCTCCCTCCTACAAAACCCATTAGAAAGGATAGGCTCCCCGCCAAGACAATCATCCAGGATGCTTCCATCCTCCTCTTTCCTCTCATTTGTGTGTGTGTGTGCGCGCGTGTGTGTGTGTACATGCAAGCGTGCAGTGAAGCAGAGAGGGGAAGGCAGTGGGACACACAGACCATGGTGTCCAGAGTGAAAGGAGAGAGGCATTTAGCTGCCTAGAACACTTTAAAATAATAGAACGTCTATTTCAATACATTTGGATTTATTAGTAGAAAGTTTGGGGCCACTTTCTCTGAGCTGTATTATGTCTCCTCATGTGTAAACTTGGGATGATGACGATACATTGCCAGGTGGTGAGGATTAGGTAAGAACATGTTTGCAAAGCAGCAGTGAGGTCTGGAAGACAGCAAGCCACAGTAAGTCAGCTAGGTGAGCCTGGCAAAGCAACTCCGCAGAGATGGCTGCACTGCTGACTTTTAAGAAAAGAGAATTCACAATATTCTTGGGAAAATGACCACATGTTCCATGTCAGGAAGCTCTATTTTGGTGAACAAATCCATCTTCTTTATAGTTAGTGATGAGACAGAATGTTGTGTTGAGGAATCTTGGACTGGGAGCCAAGGAAATGTAGGCTTGAAATCTAATCCACAAAGGAACTGTGCAGTAGTGGACAGGTCACTTCCCTCCCCCTTACACTTCCCCATATGCTCTTAGGCCCTCCGTGCATGATTTTGTATATGGCAGTATGGGCAGGCAAACCAAGTAGCAAAGATCAACATATTTTTAAAGCACCTAAGATAATATGTAAGTGTGCTATAAGAAACTATGTAAATGTCTTCACTTTGTGAAAAAATAAAGTATATGTCCTAAAGAGGAAATAAACTATGTTGATTAACCTGCTTCAGCTCCAGATCACATTTAGGCTTTCTGTAACATCATTTTTATTCCTATTTTGCTCTGTAATTGGGCAAGACAAAGAGAATAACTTTACCCATCTCTGCATTATAATCCATTATATTTAGCAAATTCTTACCACTATTTCTCATAATTACATTTCTATTTTTTTTTCTTGTCCCAGCTCCAAAAATGTTATTGCTTTCAAGTTCTAGAGTCTAAAGTTCTAAAATCATCATCTTAAAAACTGAGATACTGGTGTGGTAGTAACAGAGTGTTTTTAGATATTCTGGAATCCCTAAAACAGAGAAATTAACAGGAAAACTGAAAATTCATGGAAAACATTTACAGCAAAACTAGGTGACAAGATGCCCCAAGAAATACCAAAATACAAGCAGGTAAGGACAAGCCACTACTAGCAAATGACTAGCCAACTCTTGCCCCCAGGACAGAGTTTCATGCAAGAGAGAAACTACTTGGAGAAAAATAAAAGTTGAGATGAACATGAATAATAAATATTAAAAAACAAAACAGAAGAGACTGATAACATTAAAGCAGGGAAAAAAAACCAGGAAATTTCAGAAAACAGGTTGTTATTGCTGCTGGTATTTTAATACTGCATGAATAGAAGAGGGAGTTCTTTGAAGTCAGAAAAGCTATCTAAATCAAGTCTCTTCCTAGAACTTCAGGAAAATCAACAACAGGAAAGCACAGAGATCAAATTCAACAAAATTACTATAAGGAAAGAAACGAGAAAAAGGAATAAAATAATAATATCACCACAGGCAAGGAAAGTGCACCAACAAAACAGGGTCAAAGATCATACCACAAATGGAAACACAATTTCTAAGTTTGGCAAAAGACACTAAGAAAATATACTAGGCGTGAGGGAACAACAATTTATTCCCAGGAATAAATGTGACCTAGAAAAAAATTAGACATGAAGTGACAGAACTTAAAGGAATTAAAAATTATAGAAACAAAGACTTAATTAGAAGGAACTTAAGAATGAATTTTTTAAAAATATCATAACCTAAGAGGGGAAAATGGAAATTTTAAAAATGAAGAAATGAAGAAAAAAATGTTAAAAAGAAAAGTGACAAGATATGAAGATTGACAAATAAAATGCAACATAAGGATAAAAGCTGGGCCTCTCTGGTGGCGCAATCTGCACCGCACTGTGAAGCAATCTGCAGCCTCTGCAGCACGAGTTCGATCCCTGGCTGGCCAGGGAGCAACCCACATGACGCAGCAGACCTCTCCTGTCTCACCCACTGCTCCCCTCAGCAATGTATTTCAGTCAGTCTGCCTGTTCTGTTCCCCACTCTGTCTCTGGTGAATCCTCTCACCTCTTACATCTCTGGCCTGTACCCTACCTCTTGTATGCATAAATAAATAAATCTTAAAAAAAAAAAAAAGGATAAAAGGAGTCTGAAGAAAAATGTCTTTTGTTCTATGTACATAAAATATATCTATATGGGTGCATAATTAAATATAGAAAGTCAAAACAGCTAATGCGTTTATTCTGTTATTGATAGCTCAGAACTACTGATTGTAGTTCACAATGATATTTAAAAAAATATTGGTCATCTTCTGAATATGACAAAGCAGCAATACACCACTTTGAAAACTAGGTAAATAGAAAGATGATCATTTGATCTGCTTTTCATGTATGAAATCTATCACTGAATAGACATGCAGTGATATAAATTATTCCAGATAATAAATGAAAATTCAATGACAGAACATCACCAAAATATACCTCCCAGTAGATCAAGGCATTGAACATCTATGTTCCTAACATCAAAAAAAAAAAAAAAGTAAAATTAGACATTATGTGCTTCGTGATGAAAGAACTTGATATCATCTCTATTCTTGGTAAAAGGATTAAACTTGGGTTTGATAAAGACTATCTATTCAGCTGCTAATCTGCAGGAAATGCAGAGGAATGTTTTGAACTGCACTGTGAATAGCAACTATCAAAAATTCACACTCTGGGGGTCTCCAACAGGTCAAACAATCTATGTTCCATTGAATGAGAAAGAAAGCAGCAGTGGGGGAAGCCTATAGAGAAAAAGTTATTATCAATGGTCAAGACTAGAGTATCTGGGGACCTGCAATTCTGTGATAAAACTATAGCGAGACAGGAACACAATGACCGTAAAACTCAAGGATTTTTGGAAGGAGATGTGGCTTGGAAGGAACACACAGAAGGACTTGTGAAGTGTGTGTTAAAGTTCTGTTTTTTGAGGTTGGTGGCAGTTACAAAGATGTCCACCTTATCAAAGTCCACTAAGTCAGTGGTTCTCAAACTCAAATATGTACAGGAACCCTCTGGAGGGTCT
This sequence comes from Talpa europaea, assembly GCF_964194135.1. Classification (NCBI taxonomy): domain Eukaryota; kingdom Metazoa; phylum Chordata; class Mammalia; order Eulipotyphla; family Talpidae; genus Talpa; species Talpa europaea. The sequence continues at coordinate 98,283,646 of NC_140075.1, read as the reverse complement.
GTTGAAACAGAGGCCCCAGATCCATAGTTTATGATTTAATAAGCCTCCACAGAAGCTCTAGTATTTGTATTTCTAGCAAGTTCTAAGACAATGCTGATGCTGCTGATAGGATCTTTGCATAAAATTATATTTCAATATTTTACTAAATTATATTTCAAAGACTTCAAGAGTCTTTGCATTAAATTATATTTGCTTTGTGTGTTTTTGAGATTGTGTTTTATTTTTTTTTAATAAAGATTGAATGGATGGATGGATGGATGGATGGATGGATGGATGGATGGATGGTTGAAAGGATGGACGAGTGGGTGGTTGGCTGGATGGATGGATGGATGGATGGACAGATGATGGGTAGACTGAGAGAATGGCTTAAGTTGATTGGGGGGATGGAAGTTGGGAAACTGACAGAATAAGGAAAAATAAATCAGTACCATGAGAAGACTTCCTTTCCATTCATATATTATCTGCCTGGTCTTAGCAGTGAGTGCCACACAATTAAATCATACGTTTACTAAGTGATTGTCCCATCTTTTTCTCCCAGTCATTACCTGAGAGTTTCTCCATTCAAAAGAAGAATTATTATGTACTTAGTACCAATGTTGATGACATCTTTTAATGGTTTATTTTTATAAGGTTGGGCACAAGTTTCTTTTTCCTTATAGGGAAACAGTAAATGCTCAGAGCTTACATCTGTGATCTTTCTACAACCTTGAGCTTTCTTATTGAAGATACATTCACTCACTGTCTCTTCTGACAGAACTTCTCCCCAGAAGACTGGTATCAGACTATTCAGAAAAGATAAATGCTGGCTATACAAATTATCAAATGGAAATCTACAAACATTTCTTATCTTTTTAACATTTATCCTCAGATCAAAATAAAAAGCAAATTGTACCTGACATTCAAGAATAAAAAATGTTAAATTCAAGTATCAGTGACTGAGTTTTAGTCATTTGAGTTTAAGGAATATTTCCTAGAAAGAAAAGGAAAGAAGAAGTAGTAAATAACAAGTGTCCTGAAATACAAAAGAGCAAAATTCCTATAATTTTTAGAAAAGCAAAACTTGGCTATGCAAATAGGAAAGAGCACTCAGAAGACTCATCTAGCTAATAAATTCAATCCCACAACTGCTTATGTTTGCTGTATGAAAGTATAAAAATGAATAGAAAAAATCCTTACCCTCGGGACATTAAAATTGAAAAAGAAAACTCAGCTGTGTTTTTAACTCTAAGAGCAGGCAAAATATGAATGGTGATATTAAAAAAAAAAGGACCAAAAAATATTTTGCTTGGGTGAAAAAGAGACATTTGATTTATAGGAGGTAAAAACACTATTGACGGATGTCACTGGAAGAAGGGTCATCTATGAGTTAGGTCTGGAATGTCAGAGAAGCCTCTAGAAGTTCCATTTCCTCCTATGTTACTGGTAATGCCTGCTATGCAACTTCTTACTTAGTGTCCGGATTTGACTCTCATAGGGCCAGTATAATGCTTTAATAATTAACACAGTAATTGTAAGACTGGGAACTATGGATATATCCATATATATGTAAAATTTCTACTGATATGTAAATTTTTGTGTCTTTCATTTAAACTAACAAGTACTTCTAGAGGCACAATCAATGCCACAAACAAATATTTATAAAGACCCTATCCCTGAACCAATAGCAAGAATATCACCTGAGAACTTGTTTGATAGGCAAAAATACTATGCCCCACCCAAGTTCTACTGAGCCAGTGTACATTTTACAAAGATTCTTAGATGATTCATCTGCGCATTAAAATTTGAAAGTCACTAAATTTAAATAGGCATCTTAGAACCAAGCACTGCAAGTGATTTCAGTGTTGATATTCTAGCTTATAGTCAAGTCAACACCAAGTAATGGCATGCCAATTACTGCAGGCCAAAGGGAAGTGGACAGAGATGGACCTGACCATTAAATAATGCTGTCAAGCCAAAGAAAGGATAAATAGTGTCACAGATCACTGTGACATGGAAAGACCTGGCAATTTATTTTTCAAAAAAAAGATTTATATTTTAATTATTTATGCATACAAGAACAAGGGTATACACCAGAGGTGGGGAGGGGGCATTGAGAATATTCACCAGAGACAGAGTGGGGTGGCAGAATAGGCTATTGAAATACACTGCTGAGGGGAGCAGTGGGTAAGACAGGAGAGGTCTGCTGCGCCATGTGAGTTAGCTCCTGGCTAGAGGCCAGCGATTGAACTCATGCCACAGTAGCTGGTTATAGCTTGATAGCACTAAGAAATTTAACCCCTGCACCACCAGGGGAGGCCATGGCTTGCCACTTTTTTGGTAGATAAAACTGTGGGAGAACCAAGGGGTCAAAGGTCAGAGTGATTTTGAGTCAGATATCATTGTAGTAAAAATAACATGATCTGTCATATAGACTAATGCTGTTATTTTGAAATTCTAATTTTTCTTGCCTTTAATCTAAATCTGTTCTTTTAGGTTCACTTTCAATTGTTTCAAATTTTACAGATGCATAAAAGCTATAGATAAGCACAATTTATACACAGCTCTTTGTATTATTTAACATCATAATAAAACTATAAATTCACAAGACTGATTTATTCTGAAAGGAAAATATTATTCATAGTTGGTAAACACCACAATGGTAAGAATAAAGGAAAAAGCACAAAAACACAAGATACTTGGGAGTCCCCAACAGCACCACCTAGAGGGGCATCTGGAAAGTGGACAAAATATCTCCCACCTCAGATCTTTGTTCTGTAAGTCAGAGGATATAATGCATAGATAACAATTTCAGGGTCAGAAAACTCACGCTGTTCTTCCTATATAATTTTAAGAAACAAAGGTAATATTAAAGGAAACCTAATAAGCTCCTGGAGAAATGTCTAGAAATAATAGCAATATAGCAAAAGATGTCTGTGTGACAGACATCTTTTAAACACTTGACTTATATGAACTTACTTAACTCCATTAATAACCTATGACAAAGTTTCTCCTTTGGTAGATTTTTTTTTTAATCTTTTATTTATACAAGCACTGGGTACAGTCAGAAGCACAGGAGGGTGAGAGAATTCACCAGAGTCAGAGTGAGTAACAGAACAGGCAGACTGACGAAATACACTGCTGAGGGGAGCAGCGGGAGGCAGGAGAGTTCTGTGTGCCATGTGGGACCTTCACCCGGCGGCTGGGGATCAAACCAGCGCTGCAAAGGCTGCAGGCCACTTCGCCGCAACCCAGCGCTCAACCACTGCACCACTGGGGAGGCCCTCCTTTGGTAGATTTTAAACATGGCCACACTCCCTCACTCACTGGTGGAATCTGCTTCCCCTCTGAATCTGGCTGGCATTAGGGACTTGCTTTGACCAACAGACTACGGTGAAAGTGATGACGGGCTACCACACACATGCTCAGGACCCCTGTCCCACCACAGAAACAAACCCAAGGACATTCATTTCAATCTGGAAAAAAAAAAACAAAACAAAACCTTTTACAATTTGATTTTCTTTCTTCAGTGGATTTAAAATAAATGATTTTTTTCTGTAATTTTTTTTACATTTACGGGAAATTTTTATTGTCATTTTTTTCCCTATGTTGTTTTATTTATTAAAAAATGTATAAGTTAGATAGAATGAGATGGGGGTAGAAGTTACCTTGGTGATGGTCATTAGTGGGATAAAAGGAGGAAAGGAAAAGTTGTTTTCCTCTTGTGCTTTTAAGAATTTGGGTAAAGTTGGGCCTCCACGGTGGCGCAGCGGTTGAGCGCTGGGTTGCGAAGCTGCCCGAAGCCTCTACAGCGCCGGTTCGATCCCCGGCAGCTCCCCGGCCACTGAAGGAGGGTCCCACATGGCGCGCAGACCTCTCCTGCCGCCCGCTGCTCCCCTCAGCAGTGTACTTCGGTCCTTCTGCCTGTTCTGCTCCCAGCTCTCACTCTGGTGAATTCTCTCACCCTCCCGCGCTTCTGACTGTACCCAGTGCTTGCATAAATAAATAAATAAATCTTTAAAAAAAAAAAAAAAGAATTTGGGTAAAGTTGCACAAAAGATACTTGGTTGCTTATGGTAGGAATTTTCTGTCAAAACATCATTTTTAATCATTTCAAAGTGCTGAGGTTTTTAATTTTCTTCCTTAAGTGGGTCTTAAATACAGCGCATGCCACATGTGACACTCAGATACCCACATATTACAGTTTGGAAATCTTTTTTAAAGGTGATTGAGCTGGGATTCCTAGCAGGACTGGCTAATGCTGATGATGCTGATGGATGCAATGGAGTTGTGAAGGGGCCAAGCTTATTATGTGCTCAGTGTTCAACTCAGAGCAGCAAACCAAGCCTTTAGTTCTTCAGAATCTCAGGATAATCTTTTAGCTTTTATAGGACATTTTACAAATATTTCTGGACGCTGAGATTTTGGTTCAGAAAGGAATTCAGGTTTTCTTGGGCTTTGTGACTTCATGAATGTGTAGACTTTTAGAGATGAAAAATAAATGAGAGAATAAATATAGATGACCAACTTTAAGCAAATAAAGGTATTTCAAGATAATGAACTTCATGACTTAAGCTGATATCAGGAAGAATCCATTCAAACTAGCTGCTCGGAATATATTAAATGGACTCATTTCCCCTTGTTCAAAGGAATATTCTGCCACTTACTAGTTGTATAATCTTGAGTAAATTACTCTCTAAAAGCTTCTATACATTCACCTATAAAATGGGGAGTCTAGTAAGCATCTCCTTGTGTTGTAAAGTGCTTACCATAACATCTGACCCTGGGAACACTCCACAAAGATAGCAGTGACTGCTACAAAGAGTACCACTATGATCACTTTCTTTAAAAAGAATGAGCTCAATAGTTCAACACTAAGCAAAATAAGTCAGAAGGAGAAAGACAAACACCAGATGATGTCACATATATGTGGAATATAGAGAAACCAGATAAAGGGGCAGATAAAGACACACCCAAAAACCAGCTCTTGAAGACAAGCTGTAGAACTGAGAATTGGGGCAGGAAAAGGAGGGACAAGCACAAAGTGGCGGGGAGCACCATATATTCTGATGGTGGACTATGAGTGCTCTGATAGTGGGAGCATTATGGGAACACTGGGAACACTGGGGGGTGAAGGGAGGGGGAATCCTATACTTCCGAAATACAAACAACAGTGTAAACCAACATTACTTCAATATTTAAAAATAAATATAAATTTTTAAAAAGGAGTAAGTTCAAAGACAAATAATCGCAGTCAACAGCACCAGGAAGAGAGAAGGAAAGCCCTTCATAAGACAAGAGGCAGGACTGTCTTAATATGTCTGGCTCAACTTTTCTCCAGGGTGTCCATAGCTCCCAAGAAGCGCAATCCCAGACCTACTAAACCAATCAAATGGAAGGAAGGGTCTCCAAAGAAAGAAAAGTCAGGGCCTCCCCAGTGGCGCAGCGGCGCTGGGTTGCGAATCTGCCCGTGGCCTCTGAGGCGCCGGTTCGATCCCCAGCTGCTCCCCGGCCACCAGAGGAGGGTCCCACATGGCGCGCAGACCTCTCCTGCCGCCCGCTGCTCCCCTCAGCAGTGTACTTTGGTCCTTCTGCCTGCTCTGCTCCCCACTCTGGTGAATTCTCTCACCCTCCTGTGCTTCTGACTGTACCCAGTGCTTGTATAAATAAAATAAATAAATAAATAAATAAATAAATAAATAAATAAATAAATAAATAAATAAATAAAACATGCCTCTATAAATTAAAAAAAAAAAAGAAAGAAAAGTCAACACTTCCCTTGGCAAACCAGCTGTAGTGGGATGGGAATCAGCTGTGTTAAAGACCATGTCACTCTCAAAGGATGGTCAAAAAGACATTCTCAAATCAATAAGGGTGCCATTGTCTGCCCTTTGCTTGCCTTTGCGGTGCTTCTATATCCACCTTCTTGGACCCTTGGTTCAAGCCAGACCTTTCATTTGACTCAACTAAAACATCATCTCCCATGTAAAATGTCCATAGATTCTACTTAAATATTATGCTAAGGCTCCTGCCTCTGCCTCTCTATTACTTGCACATCACAATATTATTGTTAAGTGTTTAAATTGTTATTTTTAGAAAGTAATCACAAATCCATCATAGAACTAGGTTTAGTGCAAGAATTAGTCATTTTATATTCACAATCCTACATCTAACTCAATAATTATAAACATTTAGCTGTATTCCCCATATTTTATTTTTCCTTTGCATGTTTATATAGTTTTGATCACAGTGAACAATTGTTATTGTAGTTTTCAATTATTTGGGGATTTTTCAGGTTACTTCATAATCTTTGATATCATCTTGTAATCACTACATTACATTCCACCAAGGAAATGTTTTTAATTTACTTAAGCATGCCTCCACTGAGGGACATGCAGAGCATTCCCTATTTTGGGCTATTATAAATAGAACTAAAATGAATAATTTCTATGCATATGGATTTTTCCATATTTGGAAATATTTCCCAAAATTAGATTCCCAGAAGTTGTATCACTGGATCAAAAGGAATGAGCACTGTGATGACTTTGGATACACATTGTCAGGTAATTTTTGACAAGAATATAGATTTGCATAAATATCCATTTGCATCTCATTTTCTAAGCAACTCATTCTGTCTTTTCTCAGTAATGTGTCTTATCACTCTAGCTACCTGCTGTTATTTCCTTATTGTCTATATAGAACTGCTTATAGAAAATCTATTGTATAGGAACACAAATTGTCCATAGATACCGAAAACATCAGTCCTTGGTACAGGATTCCCTGAAACAGTTGTGTATCATGCCTACTTTGGGGTCTATTTTCTCTTTAGGGAACTTTCTCATGAATGGGAGAAGACAGAGGGTATCCTCTAGGTAATAGGCAAAAGGAACAACAGCACAGTTATCTCAGGGTAGTGTAACATCCCCTTCATTTAACACTGGAAAAATCTGTATGGTTCATTTTGTTGTTTTAGTGTCTGTTGTATTTTAGTTATGGAAAGGTATAAGCCATCAGTCATCATAAAAATGACCTATCTAAAGTAAAAATCAAAATCAACAAGCAACTATAAACCAGAGACATACTATGGGGGGTGGGGGGAGGGAAGGAAGGATTAGGGTCAAAATAAGAGTTGGGGGGGGATTGTATGGGGACTATAACCGAGATGAAAAGGCATACATTGTGCAAAAATGAAAAATGATGTAAAAAATATATAAAATAAAAACATAAAAATAAAATAAAATGACCTACATGTTGGTGCATTTAACTATGCATTTTGGTTTCAAACATTTACGGAGCTTCTGTACACGATGCTTTGTCTGTCTTTTGATGTCAGGCTCAGAGATGGCCTCTGCCCATAAAAAGCCACATCGAGTAAGGATGAGGACTACACAGAGACAAGGTGACAAGACAGAGGATTGATGTAATGCAGCACACAGTCCAGGGACTTGAGGTGGCTTCACACAGACGCCACCAGCTGGGCTGCATCTGGAGATGAGTGGGAGTCAGCAAGCAGAAAAGGGTGTTCCAGGTAGCAGCAGCAACACAGGCCAAAGCAGAGAATGGTGAAAGCTAGTAGTTTATAGCAGCAAGGATACCCGCCCTCTTTTCCACCTCTTCCTTCTTGGTCTGTTTGCTAATTATGGCCTTCATGAGTTTCAGCAAGACAGGAATCTCTAAGGATCCCTGAAGATTCCTAAAACTTGCTCTATTATTGCCATTCATTCCCATAAAAAGGCAGCAAAGATGGAAAACCCCCAAAGACCAAGATAAAGAGAATGATTTAAAGTGCCTGTATTCCATTCAGATGTATTTAAGTATGTTCTTAAAGTCTTATGAAGACAATGCTGTTAATAAAATCAATTTCAATCTCAGTTATTTTGGAATCAAGCGTTCTCTGCTTGGTCTCTAATTTGAGTGGAGATATTTACATATAAAGGATCGAAATTGTACATCAAAGCTCAGGTCTAGTTTCTATCTGAGCTTGATGTTGTCATATGGTTAGTGTTTTGTTGGCAACATTAATATTAAAGGATTTTTTTTAAGATAATGTTTACTTATTTTTGCTCTGAAAAGGAAAATGTCAAAGTTATAAAGCTCAAGGTTTCAACTGTACTCACAACTACAATTGTCATGTTTGAAAATGATATGAAAAGTGCGACAACTCTCAGCATCCCTGGTTCATTGCCTGCTACATTCAGGAGTATCCTCATCCTCTTCTCTTTACGAATGGCTTCTGATAGTCCCTTCAATTCCCATGGAAAGAAAGGGAGGAGATTATGATAGTTTGCCTCCAAAGATGGTCCCCAAGGGGCCATATCTCCTGCCACACACTTTATCTGGGTTGTCCTGCAAATCCAGTAGAAGGTGGATGCTTGACTTCCAAGACTATATCAAAAGAAGCCTTGGAGCATCAACCTTGATCTCGTGAAAGCTTTAACTTCAGAACCTAGCCACCAGACTGGGAGAGGCCACATGCCACATGGAGAGGACACAGGCAGGAGCCCACCTGAGGTCAACTGCCAGCCAGATGAGGAGCCATCTTGGATATCTAGCTCAGTGGAATTTACAGATGACCCCAAACAGCTGCCATTTGAGATCTAGAGCATGAGAGACCCCAGTGAGAACCACCCAGCTAAGTCCATTGAATCCACAGATGTGTGGCTTATGATGAAGCAAGATATAACAAGAAGATAAACATCAAAGGAAGAAAAGGAAAACATGAAGTGAAGAGGAACTTGAGAGATGAGATTGAAATTTGTGGCCCAACTGAGTTTTTTTTTTAACTGACTGTAGTTACTGTTTCTCATCCCCTTTCCCTACTGATTACCTGAAAATAATCAAGGAACAAAAGTATACATTTTCTGAAAATATATACTAAAGTAAAAAGCTCCATTTCATATGTCCATGTATTTCTCTTCATTTTCCCCAAGGTTATTTTTAGCTTGAGAAAACAGAAGCAAAATCTTCTGAAACAGAGCAAAATTAGCCTTTCTCCACCAATATCCTAAATGCAGTCAACAACTAAGTACATTGATATGGACAAGGCACCAGCATTTCCTGCCTTTCCATTTTAACTATGAAATTGGCATGACATAAAAATGCAATAATTTTTCTTTTCCATGGTAATGTCTTTCATTCTTATGTTTGATGATTAAACAACAACTCTCCTGCACAATATATGACAGACCAATGACAGGCAGTTACTTGCTCTGTCAGTATCCAGTCTCCATGTGTTCCTTGTTGATGCCCTCCATTTTGTTTGGAAATTTAATGTGTCAGCTAAATACCCAACTTTTTGAGACTTGAAATTGGCACAACCTTGTGACACTATAATAGCCATTAAACATAAAAGCAAAATTTTGGGGGGAAGTTCTGATTAAACTTTTGCTATCCTGATAAAGAGGAACAGTTATGACCAGCATCACCACTTCATATTTCCTTCCTAGAATATGGATGTGATGCCTGCAGTCAGCAGCAGCCATTTTGCAACCATGAGGCAAGAGCATCGTGCTAATACATTGAAAATCACAACAAATGTACAAAAGACTTTTGCTGGAATTTCCAACAAAGTCTAGAAGAAAGAAAGTCTAGAGATTCCATTCTAGATTTGTCTCTTCTAGATTCATCATATGAGAAAAATCAGCCATCAATTCAGTTTTCTATTACCTGCAGCCAAATGCATTGCTAGGTATTCATTAAAACCTAATAAATTCTCATAAGTTTGAGCTCAAATATAATTTTTTACAGACTATGTTATGGCTCACATGGTTGATGATGAGGTACATTTTTGCCATTTCAACCATTCATTTAGATAGTGTCATAATGATAATGAGAACTTGTGCTTTAAATAGCATTTGCCACAAAGAGCCAACTACTCAGACTGACAATCAAATAGACATCAGATTAAAAAGCATCAGACTTTCAAAAGCACAGTGCTTATTAAGGAAAGTATCACAGTGATTTGTGGGAGGTTTTTTTTTTTTTTGCTTGCTTGTTGTATAATGGCAATAATATCCCTGCTTTTGAAATATACTTGCAGAAACAACTGTTGTGGTTATCAAATATCTCAGTTTTGCTTTAGTATTTAATCACCCACAAAACCCCACTTATTGTCTCTCTACTCCTCCATGGTTATCAGAATCCCATAATTAAGGCATAATGAAAGTAAACAGTGTCACAGAAAACTAGATGGCTTTAAAAGGAGAGTAGCTAAGGCAAGACAAATGTTCCTAAAGATAGCAGTAGAGCCAAGTGCTAAGGAGTTCTGTGTGTGTGTGTGTGTGTGTGTGTGTGTGTTGGTTAGTAGTGATTAAAAAGAATCACCATCTAAGTGAAGTATTTAGGGAACAAATTGACTCTTGATGGATGATAAGTTAATTTGGAGAATTTATATTATAATTAAGCAATAGTGTCAGTACATGATACCTACACAAATACCTCAAACCCCAGGTAAAAGGAAGTCTACTAGTCTCTGAAAAGCTAACAACGAGGGTGACCGATATCTCATCCTCTCCTCAGCTGTTTACCTTAACCACTTTCACAATAATTTGTTATGCAAAATAAGACACATAAAAATAAAAGAAAACCCATGATTTAAAAAGTCAAAATAGGGCATCTCCTGGTGGCACAGCAGTTGAGCGCTGGGCTGTGAGGCTGCCAGCAGCCTCTGCAGCGCCGGTTCGTTCCCCGGCCGCCGGCGAGGGTCCCACAAAAAAATAAATAAACAAAAATTAAAAAATAAAATAAAAAGTCAAAATAAAAAATACACTGAAGGAAACTGGGGGGGGGGTGTGTGCCAGGCACTGTAACTGGGCACTACATTTAGATGAAAGATGGCTGGTAGCTAAGGCAAAAGAGAAACCCTTTGATTTATATTGCTTAAATTGTTAAAAAGCAGCACATAAATAAAATAGGAGGGATACTTTGTCCTAGCAGGAAATGCTTTTGGTAATTTATGACACAAGAAATATTGAGGTTCTCACTAGTCCTTATCATTTTCTTATGGAACACAACACAATATATTGTCCAATTTTTTAAAATACATCTAGATACATATCTTGAACGTTTGTTTTTCTAAATAACCTGTAATCCCAATGATGAGGGAGGGATTATTTCTGTTCTGTGTACTTCCAGAGCTTGGCTCAGTTTCTGACCCACTTTAGGTGCTCAATCAATATTTATTAAATGAATGAACTATTTTGTCAAAGATAAAAGTTGAGGCCCACAAACCACCCTCCCCAAGCCCCAAGGAAGAATGCTCGTGTATGGGCAGAAAGGAGGCACATCAACACATCTGCTCAGCGCACTGCAATGACCATGGCAACCTGGTCAGGGAAAAATCTGTATTCCTACAATGGAACCTGATTTAGAAACTAAAATCACTAACTGGAGCCATGCAGATCAAGAAATATTATGTGGGGACAAAAGCAAACTGCCGAAAAGGCTGACAGGATAGTTCTCATACCATTTTTTAAAAAGATTTATTTATTTATGCACACAAGAACTGGGGTACAGCCAGAGGTGCAGGGGGGCAGGTGAGGCGAGAGGATTCACCAAAGACAGAGTGGGGAGCAGAACAGGCAGATTGACTGAAATACACTGCTGAGGAGAGCAGCGTGAGAGTCAGGAGAGGTCTGCTGCACCGTGTGGGTAGCTCCCTGGGTGGGGATCGAACTCGTGCTGCAGTAGCTGCAGCTAGATTTGTAGTGCTGCGACTTAAGCCCTTGAACCACCAGGGAGGCCCTCATACCATTTTTAAATATGCAAAAGAACACTATATATAAAATTGTTTCAAAGCCTGCATGGTACAAATACACCCAATTTAAGATACTGGTTATCTTCAGAGACAGAGAAAATGGGATCCAGGAGGGCTCACACAGGGTTTCAATCACACACACGCGACGCTCACACATACTTTTTGTATGCTTGGAGTATTTCATGAAAAAAAAAAAAAAAGACATTCTGGGAAACTGTCACAAACCAGGGGAGACATAGAAACATAATGGCTGAGTGTAATATGGTCATCTGAATGAGATCCTGGAACAGGAAAAGGACATTAGGTAAAAAGTATGGGGAAAAATGGACTTTAGTTGATAACAATATACTAATTGTTTCATTAGTTGTAATAAATGTAGTATTCTAATGCAAGACGTTAATAATAGGGGAGACTGGATACAGGATATATGTGCCTTTGCTGAATTATCATCATAGTCCTTCCATAAATCTACAACAATTATAAAATAAGTCTGTTTCAAAAGAAGTAAACAATATCAAGACATTCTTCAAATGGATCTTTCTTATGGCAAGCCTTCAAAAAAGACACATGTTCTTACAAACCACTAAGTTTAATAAAGACCACCCTGTAGGGGACAATGAGATATTAGGGTCCATGGGTAGGTTGAGGGGGGGCGGTGTTCATGATCCAACTTATAGAAAAAAAACTTAGAGTACCTTCCCCAGATTGCTGCATTTCTCTCAAAGATCAGAAGTCTCAAGTGCGCCTTCTATGAGAGCTGGAGGGCAGTCAAACTGACCTCATTCCCATAAAGTGAGTTCATCTGAGAACAGAGGCCTCCAGCAAACTGCTTAATAACAGGCTTGGCCTCCCTCCACTCTGAGCTCCTCCTCTCCAGGCAGCTTCTCTGTCCTGCTTGCTTAGGCCATTTTCATCGTCAAGTGCAGCCAAACTGTTTACATCCTCTTTAAATAAAATACGAGTAAAAAAGATGCCACAGCAGATACAGTTATACCTGTGGTTTCCTATATATTTAAAGGGATTGCATGCTCAAAGCCAGCCTCAGCTGAGGAAAGTCACAGAGATCTCCAGCCAAGGGGGAGCTGGGAGCTCTGCTCCATGGCCTCCTCACATAAGGTGTCAAGCTAGGTGCAGGGAGGTGCAGCAATCTGGTGAAGGCCCTTTTCCATATGCCCCTCACAGGCTAAGGGCACAGAATGCCCTCCTTGTGTGAATAAGGAAAAATGTGGCCTCAGCAGTGACCGGCATCCTCTCAGGGAGCGAATCACCCAAGCACTGCTTACTGGGGAGGATGTCAGCGAGGGGGAGGGCCAGCACAGCAAGGAGGATGGCCCAAGGGCTCTGTGTAAGAGTAGGTGAAAGAGAGAAATCGGCCAGGAATGTGAGAGACAAAGGGCAGACTCTGGCTGGGGAAGTCCCCTCCTGTGGCTGGAGGGCCTGTGAGAGCCGGTGTGGACATTACTGTCTTCTGCTCTATAAACACTGGACACTCCTTCTCCCTCCATCTTCAGTGAAATCCACCACATTCAAAATAATATAAGAGGGTCCATTTAGTAGAAATCACTGAAGCAGGACTAGAAACGTGGGCAATCCGGGAGGAGGGAGGACATTCACGGAGAGTGGAAACAGAGGCGTGAGCCAAACCTGTGCAGACCCTAATGGCATAGATGACAGATGCCAGCAAGGCCACACTGGGCCCGCTAGGGCTCTGGCCCACCAAGTACACAGCATGGAGTTCTCGAAAAAGAAGAACAGTGGGGACAGTGCTACTTTCTCTTTAGTCTTCTCCAAGAAGACCTGCTTTTTCACTGGTCTGTGAGTGGATTTGACCATTTAAAGGAGAGCTGCCTATAAAAAATAACTTTGCCAAGAAGGACCTACAGTGTGAAAGAACTATGAAGGTACCTTAAGAAATACAAAGGGATGCAGATTCTCCATCTAGCTACTAACGAAGGGTTTAAATAAATAAATATGTATAAATGTATGTGTATGTGTGTGTGTGTATTTGACCTCCCCCCCCAAATTGCTGTATTTCCCTCAAAGTTCAGACAGTTCAAGTACACCTTCCCATGTTTATTGCAGTGCTACAAATTGGGTGGGGGCACTATGGTGAGGGTATCCAAATATTAGCTCAATTAAATATATATATATATATATATATATATGTATGGCGTGAAGTGAGAAAAAAAGTGGAATCAAGACAGATAGATCCTAGAAGCAGCTAGAACAGCCAGTGAAAGAGGCTAAGGGAAACTGCCAGACCTTGAGCTGCAGAAACAGAAGATACTGGTATCACATTTTCTGAGGAAGGGGGGTAGGTTCTATGAGGGCATTCTCAATAGTGTCAAAAGTCACATAGAGCTTAATATGAAGTTTGAGAAGTATTCATCATATTTTACCAGCAGGAAGTTATTGATCAACTTGCCAAAGCGTTTATTGGCCAAAGATATTTGTATTAGTTATTGACTCCACAAGGACAGCAGGCTGTCCTGTCCCCATGAAAAAAGGATGCTCTTTTCCTAATTGGGACAAAGGTACCAAATGTGCCTGTAAAGAATCTTGTACTTTTTGTGGAGTGGAAGGGGCAAAATTGCAGTACATGGAGTTGAACATAAGAGAAACATAAAGAGAAAGAGGGTATGCCCAGGGTCCAAGCTTAGCCCTTTTGCTAAGCAACTTAAAACTGACATGAAGAAGGATTTTCACCATGAAGAGATGAACTGTATGGGAGATGGTAAGGAGAACAAATGGAGAGGGGAAAGCAGAAGGAACTGTGGTCCAGTCCTTATGGAAAGAAGTATGAAGAGTCTCAAAAAATTAAAAATGGATCTACCCTTTGACCCCATAATTTTACTCCTAGGCATCTATCCCCAAAACCCAAAAACACTAATTGTTTATTGCAGTGCTATTTATTAAATTATGGAAACAACCGAAATGTCCTAGAAGAGATGAGTCGATCGGGAAGATGTGGTCTAGATACGCAATGGAATACTACTCAGCAATCAAAAAGGATAAACTTACGCCATTTGTGGCAACATGGATGGATCTGGAAGGGATTATGTAAAATAAATAAGGATAAAGTCAAATATCGGATGGTGTCACTAATATGTGGATTAAAAAGTAACTAAATTAAGAGAACTATAAATACTAGCTTAAAAACTAAATAGTTAAAAACCTTGATAGCTAAAAACCATGATAGCTGACTGCAGAACTGATGCAACAAGAAAAAGAGTAAGGGAAGCACAAGGTACTGAGGTGGTGGACTATGGGTGAGCTGGTGGTGAGTGCACTGCAATAATACATCATGAGGGAATCCAAATATTACCTCAATTAAAAACTGAAATAATAAATAGATAGATAGATAAATAAATAGAAGGAACTGTGGTAGAATATGTGTTCTGACTTTTGCTGCTAATGAAACCTACCTGTTCATTCCATTAATTCTTAGGTTTGAAGAACTGCACATCATTTTCAAAGTTGTTTCACATCACATTTGATTCTTTTTTTTTTTTTTTTTAGCAATCTGTCCTTTTTTTTTTTAGATTTATTTATTTATTTATACAAGTACAGGGTACAGTCAGAAGCGCGGGAGGGAGAGAGAATTCACCAGAGCCAGAGGGGAGAGCAGAGTAGGCAGAAAGACTGAAGTACACTGCTGAGGGGGAGCAGCGGGTGGCAGGAGAGGTCTGCACACCATGTGGGACCCTCACCCGGTGGCCGATAATTGAACCGGTGCTGCAGAGGCTGCAGGCTGCTTCGCAACCCAGCGCTCAACCACTGCGCCACCGGGGAGGCCCACATTTGATTCTTAACACATTGGGAGCTAGGTCATGCTGCATTCTGATTCCCCCTCCACACATGAGGATCCTAATATGCAAAAAAAATCAATTATGAGCCATGGAGCCAGAGAATGTATGTTGAAATGGACAAAGGATAGGCCTTACCTGCAAATTCAGTTGCCCATCCTAGCACTGTCACTTAGAAGTTGCATCATGCCACTGAGCCTCTGTTTGCACAACTGTTAAATGGAACATATAATATCTGCCTTATAGAGACATAAAGATGAATCGAGAAAAGATGTGCAAATATCTAGGATAGCTCCAAGCACAATCAACACACAAAAACTCTTTCCCACACAGAGCTCATATTTAGATTATCCAGCTCCAGATTGATAGTTAAAACGAGAGGACTGCTATGGTCATTTACTCATTGATTCTCAAATCTATGTAAACTTTTGATTAGTGAGAACTCGGAGAGTTGCTTTGTAGAAATTAAGTTCCTAAAGAATGTTACTGCTAAAAAAATTTTGTGTTATATTTTTCCATTTACATGCCCCATGAAAGTCCCAGTTAACTTTAAAGTTTTCATCTCCTTTGCATCAACCCTCTTGGAAGCTGGAGCCCCAGCGTGTGGATAATGTTTAGTGAAGGCAGGGGGAAGGGCTGTCCCATCAGACCTGAGGGGCTTCCACCCAAGTGGAATTGAGAGTTGGTAACAAGCAGGAAGAGCTCCAGGCTTAGCCAGGGGAAGACGCTGGGGAAAAGGATGAGAATTTTTCTCCTCATTCTGCTTTGCACTTGGGAAGGAGTTATCCCTTCAAAGAACAAAAAAGCAATAGCATATGAAAAAATACATAAAACAATTCAATTATCTAGCTCTAATAAATATTTTTTCCCACTAAACCATTTTCATCAGTGGATCAAGAAACAGGGTCAAGAAAGTAGCTTTTAAACTCAACAGAGATTTCTTAGCTAAGGAAAAAAAATTGGATAGAGCCGATGATCCTCATATCCCCAACAGGAAAGACAGAGCATAGAATGATTAACCCAGTTTTGATCATCAGGAAACTAATACACAATGTGTAGAATACAAGCAGAGGTCATGTGATGCTGGCCTAATTCTTTTAGCAATATTTATTTAAATGTGCACAAGCAGGTCACAGCAGTATTAAGTGTTGTTCCAGCTGTGTGTGCTTATTTTCCACCCTTTGTGATACTACGCCAGAAAATTAGGAAGGTTTCCCCCATGCTTGCTGGAAGTGACCTCACTGGGTTACGTAGGTGACAGCCATACACAGGAGGGAGTGAGTCTCAACATTCCATCCTGCTTTCATTTCCTGAACACTTTCTATGTGGCAGGCACTGTATTGGACTCCAGGAATTCAATGGTGAACCAGTCAAGATTCCTTTTCTCCTGATGGAAATAATTCTAATTGGGACAACCATAAATAGAATTACTAGAATAACTACTTATTAGACTAGAATCCAAGACTAGAATAACTTCAGAGAATGGTAAATGCAATGAGGATAATACAAAAGTACAATGAGATCATGTCCCTAGAAATGTGGCTGAAGTTACTTTAGACAGGATGGCCAGGGAAGGTCCCCCTGGGAACAATGAGAAGATGACATCCTTCCTAAGATCTGTGGAGAAGGAGTGTTCTAGTAGAGGGGACAGGGTTGTTCAGAAGCCTTCGGGCAGGAATGTGCTCTCTGGGGAACAGAACAGAGTGAGCAAAGGGCAAATTGGCCTGAGATAAGGTGGGGATCACAGGCAGGGGCGAGTGGTGATCTTATTGGCACATGATAAAAATACAGTGGGAAATCACTTGAGTGTTTTTAAGAGAGAGAATGAACTAGTCCTATTTAAACCTCCAAAGAGAACTCTGGCTGAGGTCAAGACAAGGGGTGGGGGGCATGAAGGGAGTAGAGAAACCTTACAGTTCATGACTGTAAGTGAGATGCCCCATTCTCTCTTTGCAGCATGTCAATGAATCAATCCAAATGAAGTCCCACTTCAGTTTTGCCAAAGAGAGCGGAGCCTTAATAGGAATGCAGGGATCTGTGGTGAATGTTGAGCTGAGCTAACCTCAGCTCAGCCAGCCACTAGCACAGGAGAGAGCCTGCAGAATCAAGATGCTGGTCACTCAGAAAAACCTTTATGTGATGATGGGAAACAGGAGCACATGGCAGCTGGCAGATCCATCTTTGATTCAAATGAATGGCCCCCAAATTGATTTCTTCCAAACAAAATTGAGCTCCAGAGATCAGTGATGAGCAAAGCATGCCATTTCTTCCCAGTAAGACATCCTCCTGACCTCTGAGATTCTTCTTGGTCATTTGCATCCACTGGTCATCACACTGCTCCCTGGATATAAATCTCCACTTGTCCTTGTATTCAGAGTTGGACCTTCTCTCTCCTCTACTAAAATGCCTCATTGTAGTAATCTCCCTAGAATAAAATCCCCCTTATCATCTTTACCAAGTATCTGAATATTTTTTTCTACAAAGGCTCCCTAAGGATGACAGTTAGAAATACAAAACAATAGGGAACACCAGAAACTTAAAAAATCCAAAATTTATAGTAGATGAGTTCACCCGTGCAATTTATTGCAAAGGTTCTTGGATGATCAGAACTCCTGATTGTTGATAATCAGGAGAAACTATTATCATTGGTCCACAGTGGGTTTACAAAAAATAGTTTTAATACTATATTGAAGAGCCACAAACTTTAAAATAAACTCCAAAATAAGAACATTAGCAATATTTACTTGGGTGCTCACATCACCCTTGCTATAATCATTATCATGAATTTTTGTCCATTTAATTCTTTCTTTAAAAACAAATGTGTTACATTGAACTTTGCATGTTTCTGAATTTCATGAAAAAGATGTCATCATACTTATTGTATTCTTCTGGACCATCCTTTTCACTTATAACAATTATTGAGATTTATCCATGCTGACTATATCTATGAGTTATTCATGCTTCACTACTTCATAATATTCCAGCACATTCCCTATCTTTTGTAAAATGTGTGTCATTTTATGTGATGAAGGAAACAAAAAATACTCAGAACAAAATATTCCAACTCTTCCTAATTCGTATTTTATAATTGTAGTCCTAAGGACACATGGTGGTAAACATTGCAAGGAAAGTGCATAGGGGGCTGGGTATTTAGCAGTCAGGACATTAACTGGAGTCTTGTCCATTAGCTACAAATACTCAGACACTATTTAGTTTACTGATTAGAATCTGAATCAAGAAAAAATCTTTCATTTTTAACTTCCAGGTTAAATCTTACATTTAGTATAAATACATATACTTTTAAGAACCAGTTCACCAATTTATTTTTTCTGTTATTTAATTGCAAAGGGACCAGTCAACTTCAGATATGTCAGACAAACCTTGAAACAACCCCCCAAAATTTCCTGGTTAGCATTTCAGGTGGATCTTTGTGGGGAGGAATAACTGGGGGTGAGATGAGTTCATAATTGGAACCAGAAAAATGGGAAGTCTAAAGAATTGATACCCCATTAAAAAACATAGCTCAAGACATGGAAAGTTCCTCTGTGCAGGGCTCAGAGAAGAACTAAGAATGCGCACAACGATGAATGCAGTGGGATTTTAGAGAAGGTGCAGGAGACAAGAAGAAAAATACAAGGCCTCAATAAGGAGCAAAATATCCTTGGGGACCGTTTTAAGGTTGCAAAGTAGGTATGCCAAGGCTGAAGTCACTGCCTGTACTGCTTATTTTTGCCGCTCAAGGGTCAGACATGAATGCTGAGGGAAGAACACCAATACCCAGGCTGTCATCAATTAAAATAATAGAGCCCAGCGCTGTAGGAGAAAAAGTCTGATGCCTCCAGACCAAAGATGGCAAGAAAACCCCCCAGCAAATACCTTTGAAATCCACAATGACTGGGAAAACTGCTTTATCTCCCCAGTACCTTAGCAGTGGGGATCACAGATAGAAACTGGTTACCCTGTTGCTTTTCTGGATTCAAACACAGCTTAATTTGAGTCTTTTCTAAGACAGTAGTCATTCAGTGTATTTAATTGCTGAGATTTAAAAAATATCTTTTCGTGTGGGTCTCTAAGGGAAAAAGAGAAGAAATAAACACCACATTCTTGGCATTAGAGCAAGAAAAGGAAGGGGCCGGGGAAGACAAATAGGAGAGAGTCCAAGGAAGCAAAATTTTCTCATTTATTGTGGGACGCAGCAACGATAACAAGCTCTGAATCAGGAAATATCGTTGTAAATGTCATTTTAACCCTTCTCATGCTTATCCGCTTTCTATTAAGCACAGTCCCACTTTCTATGCTCTTGGAAATAATCTGTGGCTGCTAAAAATGATGACCCAGGTGAGTCTCTGGGCTGGGCCCATCTCACACATGAGCCCTGGCATCACTGCTTCTAGACTGAGGCCTAAGCATCTACAGCCCCTCAGCCCTGGGTTGGAACCTCTGTTTTACCAATTAATACTGATGGAGAGATGCTGGGCAAGTTACCTAACCTCTCTGAGCAGCAATTTCCTCACGCAGTAGTAATGAACTCAGAACCATGTTATCATTGCTTCCTCTCGCAATAAATGAGAAAAGTTTATTGAAATGTGATTAAAATATTCAAGTGGCTCTTGTGTAGAAGACAGTCAATAAATGTTAATTCCTTTCCCTTTTGCTTACTTGATTCCCTCTTTCCACATCTCACTGCTACCAAGTTAATGACTCCCACTTATTCTACATACATAGTCTCCACCATGTTCTATAAGGAAGAAGAAAGTTATTCCAAATAAAGCCCACAAAGGTAATCAGCCTCCAATCCTGCCAACAGGGAAGACAGTGCTGCCCGAGATGGTAGACTCCTTATGTGGCTGGTTTTCCCTGGAAACAAATCAGGGGGGTTAATATTAAATATCAATTACACAAACATATGAGCCTTCAGAGAGGCTTTCCAATGGTCAAATATTTTAAAGATTTCACACTTTAGTTGATTAGAGAACAACTTAGGATGAGCTGCCACAATACTGTACTATAAGTTGGTGAAAATTCACATTGGTCTCTTTATTAATATATGTGTATATATGCAAGTTTCTGCAGAGAAAAAATCAATCCATGAGTTTTGAACAGATAATCCACAGGCCTGAGAGACTTCAACTGATGTGCTTACCATTGATTGTTAAGACCAATAAAAGCACAGCACACATCCATGAGCTCCCATCAAAATTGTGAGTTCTCTTGAATTGAGAAGGGGATCTATTTTTTGTCAGTGGTGAGGTGAATTACAGGATTTGTGACATTGGGTAATTCAACTCTTTGCTTTTAGGGATGAGGTACCCAAAGCTGAAAATAGTCAAACGGCATCTCAAAGTTGAGTGGCTGTGCTGGGATTTGCAGAAGATCCTTAGCTGCTTAATGCAGAATGTTCCAGTATATTATTAATTCCAAAGCCAGTGAGTTTTTAGGAGGAAAAAAATGTGAAGTTCTGTGCAAAGTGGAATTTCCTCACAGCACTACTGCCACTTCTGATAATGAGAATTTCTGACAATTCACAACCCTAATGCTTGGAGGCACAAGTACAAATGAACTTCTCTTGTGTCTTCCCACTGCCCCTGTCACTAAGTGCAGGACTGACAGGAAATCTTGTCGGGCCATTTTCCTTATGTGTCACTTCTTTGGCCTTCTAGTCAAGCAACACACAGGCACTCAAACTTTTTTTAAAATAATTTAAGTACCTGCTTAAATTCATTAGAAATGTCTTCAGCAGAGAGTTTGGCAAACGAAATGGTTGGGAATGAATTTGAGAAGAATATGAAATTCAATGCATTTGGCTCATTTTTAGTGAGAGCTGAAAACTCACAACTCTGAGCTGCCTTTCCCAGCAACTCAGAGGCAACTCTCTCAGGGAGCAGGTTCCTGTGACTCTGTGGTCTCTACAACACCCACACAGTCCCTCTGTAGTCCTGTGCCTTCCTGATTCTCTTCAGCCCCTGGGATGAAATCCTGGTTTTTTTCTGTCAGAGTTTCTCAACCTCAGCATCATGAACACTTGAGGTTGGATAACTGTGTGGGAAGGTGTCCTGTGCAGTGAAGGATGTTTAGACACACCTCTGGTCCCCAACCACAAGATGCCAATAGTGTGTCCCAACTGTCATGACTAAAGATGTCTCCAGCCAAGTGTTTCCTGGTGGCAAAACCATCTCTGGCTGGGAAGCCCTGGTCTATGTCAGTTATGGGAATTCTATTCTTTCTTATCACTGATTGGTCTAAGTGTGTCAGTGAATTCTGGCTGTTGAGACCCTATAGATAGGTTTTGAGTCTGGAAAAGGGTTTCTCACAACTAAACAAAAAAGACAAATTGCCTTCCTGATTCTTGAGGACATTTGTATGTCTGTAGGTGCATATCCAGGTGTGGGAACACCTGGAACTGCTATACCCACAATGGGTCCACATGAGGGATTGGCCTGTGGAGAAGCTAAGTAGCCGCTGTTACTGGAGAGAAGCCATTTTTTTACTCTTAAGTCAATTGGAAGACTTAAGGGGTTTCTAACTTGCAGCAAAAAGCATCCTGATACAATTACCTAGTGCACTGTATATTACAAATATTTATAAAATCAGTATTATCACTCAGGATTAAAGTTCCATGAATCTTAAATTAATGCTTCCCACTGAGACTTCCCTCTGCAGCTACTGGTATGCCTTGCATTTCATTATGCTCCAACTCACAAACAAATATCTAAGTTGTAATAAATGAATGGCTATAATTCCAGTTTTCTAGAAAACATTTTAAAGTACACTATACTTTTTAAAAATAATTTGAGGGCCTCCCTGGTGGTGCAAGGAGTTAAGCACCACACTATGAATCAATGCGCAGTCTCTGCAGCATGAGTTTGATTCCAGGCAGGCCAGGGAGGTAACCCACATGGCGCAGCAGACCTCTCCTGACTCGCCCGCTGCTCCCCTCAGCAGTGTACTTCAGTCAATCTGCCTATTCTGTTCCCCACTGTCTTTGGTGAATCCTCTCACCCCCCGCATCTCTGGCCTGTACCCCAGCTCTTGTATGCATAAATAAATAAATCTTTAAAAAAAAATTTGAAACAAATTGGGCCAAATAAGAACTCGGGCCAAATAAGAATTTGCTTGGGCCAAATAAGAACTTACTATGTTATTTTTTATACTTTCTGTTATGTTTTTAAATGTAAACAAACACAACAAGAAAAAGTAGGTGTTGTAATAACTTTTTAAGATAAAAGAAAGCTTTAGTGATTTTGAAAGTTCAGTTTTCAGCTCAAAAAGCTTCACCGAGTGATAGACACGTTTTCAGGATAAAGAGGCTGTAGAGATCCGAGCAAGGTTTAATGAAAAGACATCTGGACATATTCTGGAGAAATTTTTTTAAGGACAAATGAAAAAAATTCTTCAATCTTTCTTAAAAACAAAGCAACTAACTTAAAAACAGGAAAGAACCCACCTAACATCAGACTTCTCATCTGTAACACGGGGTAACAATGACACTTTTTATACACATGTAAAAGAAAAGAAGGGTAACCCAAGGCCACATGACTGAAAAACATGGGGGGAAAAACATTTTTGGAAACAAACCCTAATACAAACTCTGGCTCTAAGAAAGCATCCTAATCAAATACAAATTAAACATGAACAAAGCTCTCAGGGGAAAGAGAAAGAGAATATGAATTCAGGCTGAGCAGTACTTTCTATGAACCGAGATTAAATATATGATAATGTAGTTGTTAAAGTACATGACATAAATGTGAGTAGTGATAAGTATAAAAAGCTTTGATTCTTTAAACTATAGAAGTATGCTGCAAAAAAATTTTTAAAATTAAGTCAATAAACCCCAGACTTTTAAAGGAAGAAACTGGGAAAATGCTAAGAACACAAGAGTATTTTAAATGCCCTACATCAATTTGGGAAGAGTGTGTGAAGCCTCAGAATGGTAGCAAAGTTTAGTTGGGAAAGGAAGTCTAATATGACCATTAATTTTGGTTTATTTATAAAAAAATATAGTTTGATCTATGGCTGTTATAAACAGGACAATGAACACATGCAAAATGTAATTAATTGAACAAATTACTAAGAGTAAAGAAGATTTTTCAAATTCTCATAAACCTAGTAAAAATACAGAAGGAGAAAACAGAAAACAAGATATCAAAAAATATAATGGAAGAGGGAGGAAATAAAATGAAAGACATAAGCAGTGACCACAACGGTTAGGTCCAGTTGGAGATACAGATCCAGAGGAGTAATGAAGGGACATCTAAGCAGAATGTTAGGCTGGGACACTGTGGGCTGGGGAGCCATTGGAGGTCTGGGGGAGAGGAATCCTGGTGGAGAAGGACTTGAGAAAGTTTCCATCATCCTTGAGGATGTGAGAGAAACTTGAGAGGATAAAGAACGACAATGCCCACATGCAACACAGATGCTGATCTCCCATGAACGAGCTGAAAGTCAAATATAATCTAAATACAAATATGAGTGGGGTCTTTCTTAGAGCTTTACAAAATATTTAACCTTCATTTAAAAGGATGATCGTTCAAGAATAGGCTGAAAGTTATCCTTACTCTCGAGTGTGCTGGCTGCTTCTGTATGACTTTATGTGTGTATGTAAACACGTGTCCTGCTATAAGCACAACAGTAAGGACTAGACACAGGACAAGACACAGGCAAATTAAAGTGCTTCAATATACCAGATTATGCACTTAACAGATATTAGAACAGAAAGAACACTTAACAGATATTAAGTCGACATCACTTTCTCAATAACTTTATAACTTTGGGGTGTACCATAACTTTCTGTGCACCATTAAAGTTGGCAACAATAAAGAAAAAGATCAAAAGATAGGATTACATAAAATTTAGCATATCTAAAGGAAGAAAAAAACTAATTAAGGTTAAGACACCTATGGAAAACTGGAGTTATGTGCGCTACATAATATCAGCAAAGATTGATGCTCTTACCATCTATTATCACAGATCTATTACAAATCAATAACAAACACAATCCAAGGGAAAAGTGAGAAAAGATGAAGAGGGACATCGGATATAAATGTAAAAAATATATGGAAATATTCTCATCAGTAAACAATTATAAATCAATATAAATGTGTTATTATTTATTTCAATTCTAAATCTTGAAAGAATTATAAATAACCAGTGTTGGCAAGACTCTGGGAGAAAGAAATTACAGTGCCGTGTTGGCAGGAATATGAATTAGCATAATTCTTATGTAGGATAATTTGGAAAATTAGATATTACATACACATATATACTATCTCACACATCTTTCAATGCAGCAATTTATCATCTAGAATAAATCCAAAGTAAAAGGAGATTGATTATAGCATTAATTAGTATATGGAAAAACTAAAAATAAATGTTATACCATTGATTATATAAGTCATGGGATATCTTTGCAGTGCACTGGTTTATAGCTATTAAAAACTATTTTGATACAGTACCAATGATATAGATGTCAATAAGAAGACAAAAAACAAGTAATCCATGGCCCCAAGTATAACATGACCCATTGCTGTTGAATAGCACTGATCAGAGGAGAAACCCAGACTAAAACTCTACCAAATAGGAGAAATAAAAAGAACTTATTAAATTATTAATTGGAAACATAGAACTAGGAAGATCAGTCATAAAGATAGAGAAAGGAAGACAAAAAAGCAAGAACAGAAAAAAGGTATGGCTACAGTATCTCTTATCCTCTTTGTGCCCTGGTGAAGTAAAGACTAAAATGGGAATTCAGACATGCAGGGTCAGGTGCTCAAGGTAGCACAACGCATCATCAGCTCCAGGTGGCTCTAGCAAAGGTCTAACTTTTCTTCTGGTAATGGAATTGCAGAAAGAAGCTACAAGATGCAAAGTAATGTAAAGGTGTGGAAACCATATGTGCTCTAGCCAGGGCCTCTTAAGAAGTTCTGGGTAGGAGTTAGGAAAGATGTTACCTTGTAAAAAGCACAAGAGTTTAGAATTTGATGGAAGAATTTAAGGAATGCATCAAAGTAGTATTAGCCATATGTTGGGAAGAGCTCTTAGGTATGGGTTGGAGCACATTTCCATCAGCCCACCCCATCCATACTTGCACTGCTTGCCACCTGGAAGAGCTCAAGATTCCAGGATTGAGAAAAGGTAGGAACTCATTCCAATGGCATGCATAGGTGATGCTGGGTTGAACCATTGTAACAGCCATGAGTACAGAGGCCAAATTCTAAGAGTAAATGACCAAGTGCTAGTAGCTATTACTTCCAGATGTTGAAATCATAGATAATGTTCTTTCTTTTATGTTTATGTATCTTTCTCAATTATCTTTTCCCTACTTTGTGGGAAAGAAAAGGTGGTCTAGGTTATGGGAAAATCACAAAAGAGGGCCTCCCCTGGTGGCGCAGGTGGTTGAGTGCTGCACTGTGAATCTGTCTGCAGCCTCTGCAGCGTGGGTTCACTCCAGGCCGGAGGGCAAGGGTCCCACATGGCGCGGCAGACCTCTCCTGACTCACCCGCTGCTCCCCTCAGCAACGTATTTCATCAGTCTGCCTGTTCTGTTGCCCGCTCTGTCTCTGGTGAATCCTCTCACCCTCCTGTGCTTCTGGCCTGTACCCCGGTTCTTGTATAAATGAATAAATAAATCTTTAAAAACAAAATAAACAAAACAAAAAAAACACACAAAAGAACTCGATCTGGATTCTACCTTCATCTATGTCTGTTCCTATCTTCATACATCCTGTGTATATATATTTTTTCCTAAACTATAGAATCCTAAGTGCAAGGCTGTATCATATTTATCTTGCTGAGTATGCAAATAAGTAAATGAATCTATGAATTAATGAAATGACTTTTCATAATAGGAACAAAGAAATTAATAATATCTCATAAATGCTCTGATTGGCCTAATGTCACAAGCCCATTATACTTTCCAATACTATGTGAAAGTAGCTGATTTTCTTAATGATAATGATATCTAACTGGAGAGATAGATCAGGCTGAGATAAATAATCAAAACCATATTTGCATGACTTTACTCACAACAAAAAATAAATGAAGCATAGCCAGTGTGGGGGCAATGACTTACAGAAACAAGAATGATGTCTCCAGAGGATCCTAAACAAGAGCATTATTTGCCTTTCAAAAAGATCCTTCAGGGGCCTCCCTGGTGGCACAGTGGCAGACCTCTCCTGCCGCGCCCGCTGCTCCCCTCAGCAGTGTACTTTGTCGGTCTGCTTGTTCTGCTCCCCGCTCTGGCTCTGGTGAATTCTCTCACCCTCCCGCGCTTCTGACTATACCCAGTGCTTGTATAAATAAATAAGTAAATCTTTAAAAAAAAAGTTCTGGTGGCGCAGCGGATGAGCGCTGGGCTGCGAAGCTGCCCGCAGCCTCTGCAGTACCAGTTCGATCCCGGGCGAGGTATCCCAAATGTCCCACATGTCATGCAGACCTCTCCTGCCACACCCACTGCTCCCCTCAGCAGTGTACTTCATCGGTCTGCCTGTTCTGTTTTCTGCTCTGGCTCTGGTGAATTCTCTCACCCTCCCACGCTTCTGACTGTACCCAGTGCTTGTATAAATAAATAAATAAATCTTTTTTTTTTTTTAAAAAAAAAAAGATCCTTCATTGTAATACAAAATCCTCTTAAGAATTATGCTAAATGAAATGTCAAAAGAGAAAAGATGAATATAGGATGATTTCACTCATGTTATATAGAGGGAAAAAAATGAAGGAATAGACCAAAACTAACCCTAGAAATCTAACTGTAGAATTGAGGCTACCAGATGGGGAGGATGGAACATCGAGAGCAAAGTGTGGAGGGCCCAGTGGACTGTGGTTGAGGACTGTGGGTGTTTGATGGTGGGTGTGGTATGCTAACATACATCTGAAGAGATGTGAATGTTTACCTCTTAATCATACAATGTATTTTAACCAATATTACCTCAGTGAAAAATAATACAATTAAAAATAAATTAAAATACTTAAAAATATAAAATATCTTCCTAAAAAGATAGTTCATTCAAAAGTTTGTAGATTTTTCAGTAATAACAAAAGCACCTGAAATACAGGGGATACCAATTGCACAAATCAAAAATGCAAATAAAGCTTCTCTAAAATTATCAAATCATTTAGTAGGAAAACAGAAAATGATTTACTAATGCAACCCCGTTTGAGAGCTAGTGTATGATCTGCTTGAGAAATAAAAATATAAAACCAAGAGCACAAACATTCAAAACCTCTTATATGTGATATAGGATTAAAAATAGGACTGGGGGAAAATCATCTAGCAAGTAGATCCTTGGAAATACAGTCTCTAGCTGGTATTACTTCAAAAAAAATTATATAATTTATGTTAATAAAGTGCTCCTCTGAAATCTTGAATATTTATTTCATCAATGCAGCATATATTAAATTATTAAGGTCCTAGTTTCCGGTTTAAGGAAATGTACCCTGCTACCCAACTCTGCTCTTTGTTATGGAGGGGAGCATTTTCTCTAGTCTACCTGCAAGCTGGCCATCACTTCTCAGCAAACATCTTGATTTAACTTCTGCAATCATCTTAAATGATTCCAATAGTACTTCTTAAATTCAAAGGGTGATTAGGACTAACTTTTAAATAAAACCAGGGGAAAAAATTAAACAAAACCAACCAAACACCAAAGTTAGGTTGGTGCTACGCAAACTGATTTAAATTTGTAGGCCCCCAAAATGTCTTTGAGATGGAAATATCCAATAATAATAATAATTTCTTGTCAATTGTATATTCAAAACAGCAACAACAAATGTGTATTTTGTGCTAGTCACTACGCTAAGCACTTGACCTGTGTTTACTCATTTTGTTCTGACCAAAACACTTTGAGATTAAGATGCTGTTACCATCATCATCATCATCTCCATGTTACAGATAAAGAGAATGAGCCACATTGATATTATGAAATTTGCCTAAGGTCACATATTAAGTGAATTTGAACCCAGTTAGTCTAGATATGGCACCCATATTTAAGTAATATCAAGTAATACTCAACCATATCAACACATTACAAACACATGGGCAGGTTTTTAAACTCCTGACACCATATGGCACCAGATACATAGAGTTTCTGAGGGTGATTTACAGGCAGTAAGAAAATGTAAAGCTCCCCAGGAAGATCCAATGTGCAGACAAGTGTGACATCCACAGCAGAGTGCCATACTGCTCTGATGATTACCAGACTAACCTTAATTCTTATGTGGCACCATTTAATATATTTTGATGTGAAAATTGACATAACATTGAAACACTCTGTCGATAAAACATATATTAAGTTGCTAACTGATTGGAGGACTGGTGATTACCTTAGAGACTGGAAACCACTGTTTTCTTAAAATAGAGTTCCTGTCCCCCAATTTAAGAGATATCAAATTTCCCAGGCCTACATATACTTCCTCCCAAAGAGGGGAGGGGCTTATATTAAAAGAGCACAGGTGCAGATATAGACTGGGTTATGTTAGCACTAGTGGGGACTGATGATGCTGCCCTTAGCCAGAGACCATTCTCTCTTTAAATGCTTCTTTACATCCACCTGCTCTTTACACATGTACATGTATATGTACAAATGTACACACAGGCTCATTTTTGTATACATGTCTTATGCTTGTGTGTATATATGTTTATATATGATAATTATGTGTGTGTGCGAGTGTGTGTGTACCTCAGAGTGTGATTCCTGTGAAGTCCACTAAGCATGGAAGCTGGCTTTGCCTTGTCATGATGTGCCTCCATAGACTTGAGCTTTGGTTTAAGGCTCAGCAGACATAACCACAGCAAGCAGTGATGTTTCTGAAATTCACCTTGTGCTACCTTTACTGAGCTACCCTCAGAATCACTGCTTGAAAGGCTCAGGGGGGCTTAGGGCCTGCCAGAGACAGGGTGGTTAGAAGGTCCCCCCAGCAGCACCACCAGCAAGATCAACACATCAAACCACAATCCTAGATGAGGAGCAGGCAATATGCCTGTCTCAGCAATGAATGTAAAAAGAAAAAGAAAATCAGCACTAAGAATTCATTACAATAAATCAAAACTTATACAAGTCTGCAGCACAAATTCATACAACAAGCAAAATCCCCCAAAACCCTAAATTAGAAATTTTCATGTTACGCATAGTTGATATCTCAGACATATGGCAGAAGCAACCTTAAATGTTTTCTGGGAGAAATCTGTAACTTAGACCTGGAGAATCTCCACAAAGTGAGTAGAAAAGCGAGTAACTCAGTTAAAAAGGAATTAATTAGTTAATTCACACACTCACACACATACACACACAAACCTAGAATGCAAGGTACAATGAGTAACTAATTGTGTAGAGTAGAATCAGAATGAGATTCACAAAGACTTCAATTACTGGAATTATCAAATTCAAAACATAAGATACTATATTTTACTATATTTCAAAACATAAGATACTATATTTCATGTGCTTATAGCCAATAGACTAGAAATTTGAAATAAAAACAACCAAGCAAATATTAAGTTAAATAAACTAAATAGGTTCTACAAATAAAAAATATTGAATTTTGAAATTCAAAAAATGGGTCAATTTAACAATAGAATAATGGCAAAAAAGGGCATTTTCAGGAAAAAACAAGAGAGTCTGTCACATTCATTTAAAGAAAGTCTATAGTATTCAGGTGGGATAAAAGAGAGAGGAGATCTAAAATTCAAAAATGAGTAGTAAGCAAAGAATGTGGCAAGCATTGGGATAAATGTAAATAAACCTCCTCTTTAAAACAATAACAAAACCTGATGTGATTAATAACATTTTTTAAATAGACTAAACTCAATAACAATAGCATATGGCACAAGAAAGAATAAGGGAGCTAAAATGTTCTAAAGCATTACTTGGGAGGAAGAAAAGAGATTGACTAAATTTAGACTCTGTAAGTAAAGGATGCATGCTAAAATCTCTAGGATTATTACTAAAACATAGAAATAGAATATGTAACAAACTAGTTGAGAAAGGAATGGCACTAAAAATATGCAAGAAAGAGAAAAGAAACAAAGGGAGAATGGATAAAAAGTATAAAATGAATGATATAAATAAAAATGCATCAAGAATTACAATAAATTAAAGGGACTAGATGATCCAGTTAAAAGTCAAATGTCAGACTCAAGAGAGGGGGAAGGATAGGAAAGATAGGAAGGAAGTGGGGAAAGGAGAGAGGGAAAAAGAGGAAACAGTGACTATAAAAGTTGATTATGTTGGGGTCATCTCGGTGGGGTTGCAGAGAAGAGGGGTACCAGGATGATGAGGGGGTACAGGACACACCATTCTCCAAGGGCTTGGCTTGAAAAGCTGGTGTACTCACCTGTGCCTTTTCCCTCTAACACTTGGTTTCTAAATGAAATCCCATGCAATTGTAGACCAGTGTTCCTTGATCTTTAAAAACCCATGGGATTTATTTAACTAGGGACTTATTTAAATGCAGATTCTGACCCAGCAATTCTGGGGCAAGACCTGTGATTCTGTATTTCCAGCAGCTCCCTGGTGACTCGGATGTGCTGGATCTGGATTATACTTAGAGAAGTAAAATTAGAGGATATGATAAAAAAAATAAACATAAAAATAAAAAGGCTTAATTGCTCCACAAATAGACTAACAAATAAGGTATAGATGATCATGAGAAAAGCAAGGACAGGCCCAGGATCTGAGTGCAGGTCCAAATTTTAAAACCTTGAAGACAAAGTTCTTTTTGTTTGTTTGATTGGTTTTGAAGTTTGATGGCACTCAATAGCAGGCAACTCCTCAGCTGTTTAGCAGTTAGGATTTGGCGCCCTCAATTACCTGAACTGATGTGAGATCATCATTGTCTTTACCCACTGTGAATACACATATGTTTCACTGTACAAATCCCAGTGGAAAGTGTCACATCAGACCTTGCCTGTTAGTTTGCAAACTGGCCCCCTACATTAGGGCAAGAAGAGACCAAAGAAAGAGAAAGATAACTCCAGATTGGGAGGTGGCAGTTTCAACAAGCAAGGGAAATTAAAATGCTCGTCTCAGGCCACTAGACCAGTAGATCCTTGCACCTGCCCTCCAGAATTTTAAATTTTTATGCAGCGGTCTTAACTGGGCTCAGTCACATATACAATGGTCTCCGTGACACATTACCATTTCCAGACTGTGTCCCTGGGGCAGCTTCTAGGGTGGGGAAAACAGTGTGGAAAGTACATTCCAAGGAAAGCGAGGGGATGAAGAGGCTCTGATGACACAGGCCCAGCTGGGGGACGGGGAAGGGAAGGCACCCTACTGTCACCTCCTTGCAACAACCTGCTCCAACACTACTAAAGTAAAGATAAATTCTTTAGTTCCAAAATATATCTGTTCCCGAGGTTTTGGAGAACGGACTATGGACCTTTAGTACATTTCTTTCATTCTTCAACTAATTAGAGTGTTGTGGTCTTTTTAAAAACATTCGCTCTAAAGTCTAAGAATGCTGGAAGCAGAGAGGAAAACAGAATTATTCAGTAGTACAATAATTATTCAGTCTCAAAACTGGTTTTTCAGGAAATTAAGTACTTAAATAAAATCCCAAGTCATTGCTCACTCGGGGTTTTATTTTTGTTACCTGAAGACAAAATAACACTGGCCTAATTTCAGCTTTGAAGTGGACAGTCACTGAGCATCCTCAAGGCAAAGCAATGATATCTCCTTAAACAAGCCTCTCTAAAAAGAGGTAGATGCCAAATTAGCTTAAAATTGGCTAAAAAAAAAAAAAAAACTTTGACAATACGAAATAAAATACATCTACACAAAATGTAATTCCTGGGAAAGTGCTAGTATCTTGTTTATTTAAAGAAAGCACAGTCTCGGTGAAACCAAAATTGTCAGTTGCTGAGCTTGAAGTAGTAACATACAGACCTATATATAGACATTAAAAGCTTTAGAAAAATCTTTGGTCTCATACAGGGTTCTTCCCAACTCTTATCTGCCTTTGATTCTCAAAGCATGAATCTTAGAGTCTGCAAAGATAAAATCTTCAGTGACCTGTTCCCTCCCCCCGCCACCCCGTCAAACCACATACTTTCAAAGATCAGAAGTATTTCCAAGGCAGCAATAAATGGCCATATCAAGTATCTCTGCATTTGCTCCTTTCCAGAGCCCTGCAGATTTCGTGAGGGATGTAGAAACTTCACCTGTAGAGAGAGAAGACATACTCCCAAATGTTTACCAAGGACACTCTGAACTGAGTCTATAAAACAGGTAACACAACAGTCAACAGGCAACCTTGATTTAATTCTGTGAAGCCACTTTCCAAAGCCACCTGATGCACAAGTGCCTTCTACTCCCTGCTCCTTTTAAAATGGTCAACTTGAAAACCCTCACTGTTGAGGAAAGGCACTGACAAAGGTGTGAAAATAAGGAAATCTCCTGATGATCCCAGTGACTTGTGAGGGTTTGTTGCTATTGTCTTAAAGATAAGGAGAGTACAGCAATAGAAAGAGATCATTTTAAGAGAGAAATATTTTGAGGCAGTTAAGCATGGGTAAATTGAACAAGTGAACCTCATCCTAACGCTAAAAAATTAAGCAAAGATTCATATGAAGACCTGAGATATCATGCATCATCAGTTCATCCCAAATTTAAATCAATCTAAATTCCTAGATCTAGGAATCAATCTAAAATTATTGTAAGAAATAGTTGTTGCTGATAGTTCTGGGATAAAAATCCCAACAGACTCAAAAATGTTGACCTCTGAGGAAATTAGTAGTACAGGGAAAAAATGAAAATTATAACCTTAACCCCTGCCTCCCAGAAAATCAGATAAAATAAATAGGGAAGCTGGCAACTGAAATAAAACCAATGTTAGATACTGAGATAACATTTTCAAAGTGTGCCAGCTGGATATTTAATAAAAGTGGCAATTATCATATTTCAGTTTCAATTCAGAAAGCTCTCCTTCTAGAAAACATATGTTATTCATTGGTAACGTGTCCTAAAAACAATATATGTGAGAATGCCTGTAGATTTCCAGAAAATATGAAATAAATCTGACTATTGTAATAGTTCTAGCCAGTAATGCCTGATACTGGGGAAAAAATTCATCTGTGATTTTAAATAAATCTACATCTATAACACACCTTACAATTGCCATATCTTTGACAAAGTCCCTTTTATATTTCTGAAGCAAGTTTTTTTATTCACTGATGTTTCACAAGATAAATACAAATGACAAAAATATAGGAGGGATATCTCTTTGTGTGTTACTATTTAACTGCCAGATAGATGACACCTATCCAGCAATCTCTCATTGGTGGCACACCAAAGCTTCTTTTATTGTACCAACCAAGACTTTATCTTCCACTTTTATCTCCTTACCTGAGGCTGGGGGGGTCAGCTGCAAAGACTTCCCTGCAATTCTCGCCTGCCAGTTAAACAGCAACAAAGCAGTGAAATTCGGTGCAATGGAACAATCACTAAGTGTTCAATTCAGTTCTGCTTTCTCACTTGTTTCCTTCTATGGGTCAAGACACAGAAAGAGCTGACTGATTTCATTGACTTGCCCAAGAACATCATCTAGACGAATGACAACAGTCAACCACATGTTCAAGGCAAAGTCAAGACTAAATCCTAACAGTTAGGCTTTCAAAACATATCCCAAATCCAACCACTTCTCACAACCATCACTTACCAACTGCATCCAAACCCCATAGCCTCCTGCCAGACTTATCCATAAGCCTTCTAACCAGTCTATTTGTTCTCTTAACCTCTACAAACTACATCTGCTTCAAACATAAAACACATTCAAAATCCTGATGGCCGCCTATCGATGTAGAATGTGTCTGGAAGACCTGGGTTGTCTGTCTGCTGACTGCTTTCTGGCTTTATCTCCTCTCAGCTCCCAGTTTCCCCTTGCACCCTCATCTCCAGCCACATTAGCCTCCTTGTCCCAATACTGTATGAGATGCCTGCCTCCAAGCCTTCACAATTGCAATTTCCGTCACCCAACATATTCTTTCCCAAGGTACTCACACAGCTTTCCCCCCACACTTTTTTTAATTGCTTGCTCAAAATGTCACCTACTCATCCCATGCCATATCTTAAACCTGTACCTTACCATTCTCTATCACATTTCCCTCCTTTATTTGTCTTTATTCAGTGATGCTACATTGTATCTTTGTTTATTTCTTTTACTGTTCAACTGCCCTTCACTCATATGTAAGGTTCATGAAGTTAGAAACTGTTTTGTTCCTCACTATACCCACAGAATCTAGAGCTGCACTTGGTTCATACCAGATGCCTAATAAATGTCTGTTGAATGAATTACCAATTTAAGCAATGAATGAATTACCAATTTAACCAATACAAGCCATGAGTATGTGTAGTCAGGCAGGCTGTCCCCATATAACAACAACAACAAAAAAGGACAATTTTGATTAATAGATGTCATCAAAGAAAATCTGTATTGTTTTAAAGATTTTCATTCCATTTTCCAGGTAAATAAGGTAGAAATAACATTGGAGAGATAACTCATAGTGGGTCTCCTTACCCCCAGTTTCACATTGAAGATATCTTATATCTACTGACTAATTAACAGCAAACTTAAATTCCTCTGTCAGTGTTTTGATCAACTGTGATCTAAAAGTCTCATGAAAAATAGCTTTTTCCCCCAGCTGAACTACGGTGTCAAAATTAGGTTCAAAAGCTCAATCTTAAAAAAAAAAAAAAAAGGTTCAATCTTATGCTATGATCAGCTCTCTCTTTTGCACAGTATTAAATGTAGCCAAATAAGAGGTACAGTGTCTAGATATTTCTTCCTTGTGAAAGTATATCTTGTCCACCCAGCTAGATCTATCCTGGGTATAAGGAAATAATAATAGTAATAGAATAAAATAGTCATCAAAAACACTAATTCAAAAGAAAACTTGCACTCCTATGTTTGTTGCAGCATTATTTACAATAGCCAAAACATGGAAACAACTTAAATGCCTAATAACAGATGAGTGGATCAAGTAGATGAAAGTGTATATACACAGTGGAATACTATTCACTGATCAAAAAAAAAAGATACACTTATACCATTTGTGGCAACATGGATGGAGCTGGAAGGAATTATGCAAAGTGAAATAAGCCAGAATGAGAAAGCTAAATACTGGATGGAGTTACTTTTATGTAGAATATAGAGAAGCCAAACAAAGGGTCAGACAAAGACAAGCTTAAAAACTAACCCTTGACACAGATCACAGATCTGAAGCATGGGGGTGAGGAGGTATGGTAAGAACGGGAGAGTACAATGAACAATGGTGGAGGACTTTGGGTGCTTTGGTGTTGGGAAAGCAAAGCTGACCACACCTTAGTGGAGAAATCCTATACTGTCAAGATATTAACAAGGACATAAACTAATGGTACTTTATTAAATATAAAAAAAGATTATTGCTAAAGATATATGTTGAATATGGGTAGCTACAATTCAGCTTACCAAAGTTGATTAAGTACCAAGAGGTTCTATTTTAATACTGGCTTTTATAATCACTATAGCAATGGGACATGGTGGATCATATATTATTGTTGTTTTAACATCACCATAGTTTTCTCACCACCAAAATGCCCACAGTCTTCAAAATGGATGAAAGACTTGGATATAAGACCTGAAACCATAAAATACATAGAAGAAAATGTAGGCAAAATTCTCCCTGACATAAACCTCAGACATCTTTGCAGACTCATCTCTAGGAGCAAGGAAAACAAAGGAGAAAATAAACAATTGGGACTGTATCAAACTAAAAGAATGTGAAAGAGACAGAAACCAAAACAAACACCCTACTGAATGGGAGAAAATATCTGCACATCATACAAGTGCTAAGGGATTGATGCAGAAAATCTACAAAGAGCTTATATAACTCAATAAAAAGAAAGCATAAAATCTCTAACATTTTGTTCACATTTCATTGGCCAGTACAAGTCACATATGCTTCCTACCTTCAAAGTGGAGGGCAAGGGGAATCCTGCAATCCCGCTAGAATATTTTCAACCTTCATGACTACAACATTCTTCTTATAGACACTTGGATACTAACAGCAAGTAAAGACATTCCCGCTTACTTCATACATTCTACCCACTCACATATGTGAACACAGATGACTTCAATGGATAGCCCCAAACCCTGATGACAAAATCCCCAGAAAGAGGAAAGGAAGGAAAGAAAGAATTCAGACTTCAAAAATAAAAAGTAAAATTCAACAATGTACATTGCCTAAGAGTTTCGCAATAGTAACCAAAACTTTCCATCACCAATGTAAGAAAAAAATATTTAAGAATAAAATGCCAGCTAACAAAATTGCTAATGTTCCCTTGGTGGCACTTCTAATTTTGCAGCCATTTGATAACATTTCTTGGTTATATCACAGGCTTAGGGGCCCCTAATCTATTTGTATAAAAGCAAGCTCTAACTTCAGATGATTTCACCCCCAATGAAATAGATGATCCAGAAGCCAAAGGAACAAAATAAATTAAAAAATAGATAAGAATATGTGTATCTATACAGAGATTTGTTTTTCACAGACTACGTACATTTTATAAGAAAATGACAGAATTGACAGATTAGATGAAATGGAGAAATATCTGTAGTATCACAGTCTTTTGTAGTTGAGTTACATTAAAGCATATGAATCATGGTTAAAAAAAAAAGTAAGAGGTGGGGGACAGCAATGCTAAATCTGAAGATTATAAGCAATTATGGAAATGAAGAGTAAACCAAAAAATGCTTACAGGGAAATTATATATATGTCATACACAGAACTTCACTATAAAAGCTTTTACATCTCACACAAACCTGTGGTCAAGATCTAATGCAAAAGGGCAGATGACCAGTCCCCTTTGAGGACAGTGCGCTCACAACACAGAACCCTGAAGGGAAAGAACATTCTTGACACATCTGAACAGTCCTTCTAGATCTTCCATCACAGAAATATTAGGAAAGTATTTAATTTAGGAAAACAAAAAAGGAGATGATTAAATAACTACTCCAGCTGAGGTGTCTTAATCTACCTAGGCTGCCATAACAAAATCCCCCAGACTGGGTGGCATGAACAGTAGAAATTTATTTCCTCACAGTTCTCAAGAAAGGACAGTCCAGACCAAGGCCTGGCAGGGTTTGGTTTCTTGTGAGAGCCCATCCTGGCCTGCTGAAAGCCACCTTCAGGCTGAGTCCTTACATGGCCTTCCTCTCTGCGCGCGCGCACACACACACACACACACACACACACACACACACACACACACACAGATCTCTTTATTCCTCCTCTGATAAGCCACTAATTTCCTCATGAAGGTCCCACCTGCATGACCTAAATGAACCCCAACTTCCTACTAAGGGCCCCATTTCTAACCACCATCACATTGGGGGATTTTCATAATATAAATATGGATACTAAGCCCATTACAAGACTCCAACTATGATTTAGTGATAATGAAACATGAATTCTTCTCTGAAACATGGGTTCAAAGCATAGCACCAAGTTTAAAACAATATGGCACCTTGATTTAAGTGCCAGGATACCTCACAATTAAATGAGAGTGTGCAAGTAAGAATGAAAAAAGAACTCATTCAGAATTTGACATGAACCAGCACATAACAAGTTCTCATCAGATTCTCCCAGAGGATGTGCCTGCTTTGTCCAGGGTAAACAATCCTAAATGGCTTTAGAATTTTAAATGATGGAACAGACACATACATACGCTTCTAAACAAAGGCATTATATAAAAGCTGAAAAATTCCCATTCTGCTCTGGTTCTCAAGGGTCCTGAGAAAAGAGCATTAACAGTAAGTCCAGTTGTGAACTGCTGCTTACTTGATCCTGGGCACTGAGTAAGTTGCTTTTTTAGAAGTAGTATAATAATCACAGACATCCATTTTACAGATAAACAGAAGCCCAGAAATGCTAAATATTTGCTAAAATCAAACAGTCAAAAATATGAGAATCAGGTCCAAACAATCTGTTTTTATCCATGAATTCATCTTTGACTGGGAAACAATTTGCTGGGTGGCTAACTAGCTCTGGGATCATAAGCAAGTGACTTAATCTCTCTGGAATTTAGTTTCTTTATCTGTAACATGAGGGAGTTAAGAGTGAGAATCACTAATTAGGTTTTCCTTTCTCAAGTTTTATGATTGCTACTAAATAACACTTGGCCAAAAACAAAGACACTTATTATACCTACCTCAGAGTCTGTTACAAAAAATAAATGACGAGGAATGTGATGTTCAACTTGAGGACTCTTGCTAACACTGCATGATACAAAGGAAAATGATTAAGAGAGCAAATCGTAAGAGGTTTCATCCAAGAAGAAATGTTTCTCCTGTTCTCATTTTTATTTTATTTTCTCTTTATCTATATGAGAAGGTGGATGCTAGCTGAACCTATTGTGTTGTCATTTCACTATAAATATAAATCAAACCCCCATATGTACATCTTAAACTTATACAAATGATATTTGTTAATTATTTCTCTATAAAACTGGGGCAAGTGGGCGCGGGGGAGAATGAGTGATATTGGATGTCAAAAAAAAAAAAAAAGCTTTTGATGATGAATAACCATATGATTTTAAAGTTTTGTCATTACTATTCACAACCAAGGAACATCCAACTCTAGCCAGCAATCTCAAAATGTTTAACACCAGGAATACTTGAAAAAGAGAATGAGCAGATAGTCCCATTAAAAGAAAATCATCTCAAAACTGATGCTCAATTGCATCAGCTTCAAAGTAGCTTCATTGCATCAACTTCAAAGAAATTTTTGAATATGGGTGTTTTAACATGAGTTTTTCAAGACCCTTGCTGAAACTTCAGCACATCTTAGAGAACTGGGTTGATTACAGCCACACCTTCTGCAAGTCAATGTTTGTGCTCAAGAATACTCACATGGAAGATGACAAGCAGAACAGGCATGACCTGACAATATGATAACCAGCATCATATACCAGGATATACCAGCAGATTGGTTATCCTGGCAGATTTAATAACAGTTTTTAATTCTTGCCTCATGGCATCAGGAATGGTATGATCCTAAACTAGGACTCCACAAAGAGATTGGCAGACCCCTCAAGAAGTGGCGGAGAGTGTGTGGAGCTAATGCAGCTTTCATTGCCAAGTCAGATAGAAATCCTACAAAGAATGAAGTTCTAACTTTCTGAACACCGTGGATACCTGGAGAGGTCATGGGTAACAGGGCTGCTTCTTGAGCAGTTAACTTCGTACCACAGATGAGCATTAAGTAGAGCACAAATGACCCTAAAAGGTTCTTGGAATGAAGCCTTTTGGAAGTTATTCAAGAAGAAATCACTGCAATTCAAGTCTGCTGGTTTGATAATGAGTTAAAATGAGAACAGTTACAGGAGGGAGGGGGAGCAAGGAGAATAAAGCAAAGTTTGCTATGAAGCAGCTCAGCAGCTTGTAATGGAAACAGCACCCACAGACAGATACATTTCACATGTAGCCAACAGAACCAGCGGCTCTTCTGGAGCAAGTGCACTGGGAAATGGTCGGATGGGGACTGAACTAGAGCAAAACCACAGACCCAGTGATGCCCTCCTTGAACAGCTACAGATACAAACTGGAATGAACCCTGAACATGTCACACAGTGTGACCAGAAATGTGCCTGTAGTGACATTCTTAAGAAAATTACCATTGGACCTCCCTGGTGGCGCAGGAGGTTGAGCGCCGCACTGTGAAGCTGTCTGCAGCCTCTGCAGCGTGGGTTCGATCCCAGCCAGCCGGCGAGAATCCCACATGGTGAGGCAGACCTCTCCTGTCTTGCTCGCTGCTCCCCTCAGCAGTGTATTTCGTCAGTCTGCCTGTTCTTTTCCCTGCTCTGTCTCTGGTGAATCCTCTCACCCTCCCATGCATCTGGCCTGTACCCTGGTTCTTGTATAAATAAATAAAATCTTTTAAAAAAAGAAAATTACCTTTGCACGCAAAGTATATACATCACAATGCCAACACATATGATGGCATAGCACTTACTATAGATAACATGAGGATTTATAATTATTGAAAGTGATTATGAGATATTCATGGCAAAATATGGACACAGACATCACCATGGCACTTCCTTGACAAACTACCATCTGCTCACAAATGGAACAAAAACATAAAAGTATATTGTGTTTTGTGTGGAAATACACAGCTGTATTACAGATGGTTGCAGACATAGTACAATATGAATATCATTTAAATACTTAGGCCAAGGGCCCAGATTTCATAGTAAAGTTTTAATTTGGAGAGAAGAACATGCATGGAATACAAGTTTATAAAATGTGCAACAAAATGCTTCCATCTACTTGTCCATTTGTTTAGAAATAATTCGTTAGGGGCCAAATGAGATCAGATATATCACATTTGATTTTCTTGCAGATTCAGTTTTTAATTAGAATCCTTCTACATGTAGTTGTCTCTCAAAAGTCAATCCACCTCAAAATCAAAATCAAGAGGTTTGCGCTAATGGCAATTTTAACCTGTCTACTGTTTTCTACAGGAAAGGATTTGCCAGGAAATTTAGTTATACATAAACAAAGCCTGACACGTTCACTCTACAAGCAGCCAACACATCAAGACACTCTGGCCCCACAAATTAGCCATGAACACATGGAACTTTTTCCTCAAATTTTATTAATTTTCAGTCATTTACATGTCTATATAACTTTGGAGGTACATTTTCACACCTTCATTCATACATATGCTTCACTCACCCTCTACCAAAACTCTGCCAGACTCCTTCCTGCCACAGCCACACCCACCTTCACCCCATCCTCTCTGCAAAGCAATATATTGTTATAGAGTCTAAGAATTACTTTTGCTGTGTTTTGCCTGTTTGTGTTCTTTGGTTATTTATAGCCCACAAATAAGTGAAACCATCCTGTATCTGTCTTTCATTTTCTGACATATTCACTTAGCATAATCACCTCAATCCATCCATTTTGTCCTGAAAGGGACTGTTTCATCTTTTTTTAATAGCCAAACAG
This sequence comes from Talpa europaea, assembly GCF_964194135.1. Lineage (NCBI taxonomy): Eukaryota > Metazoa > Chordata > Mammalia > Eulipotyphla > Talpidae > Talpa > Talpa europaea. The sequence goes on along the minus strand of NC_140075.1, from coordinate 98,242,129 downwards.
TATTCCATTGAGTATATCGTCCACAATTTCTTTACCCAGTCATCTATCATTGGGCATTTCAGTTGGTTCTGTGATTTGGCTACTGTGGAGACTGCGGTTATGAAGAGAGGCAAGCATAAATCTCTTCATAACAGAGCCTTCATATTCTTGGGATAAATACCTAGCAGTGATATTGCTGGACCATATGGTATTTCCATTTTTTAAAGATCTCTTCATACTATTCTACACCAAATTACATTCCCTTGTTTGGATAAGAAAAAAAATTTGGGCCTCCCCAGTGGTGCAGCAGTTGAGCGCTGGGTTGCCAAGCTGCCCGCAGCCTCTGCAGCGCCGGTTCGATCCCCAGCTGCTCCCCGGCCACCAGAGGAGGGTCCCACATGGCGCAGACCTCTCCCACCACCCGCTGCTCCCCTCAGCAGTGTGCCTTGGTCCTTCTGCCTGCTCTGTTCCCCGCTCTGGCTCTGGTGAATTCTCTCACCCTCCCGTGCTTCTGACTGTACCCAGTGCTTGTATAAACAAATAAAAATAAATCTTTAAAAAAAAAAAAGAAAAAGAAACAAAATTAGACATCAACTGTTTTGACTACCTTGACATCAGTAGCCACTAACCCTTTGTCCAGAGCATATCCCTGCCCCTCTAACAGGAAAACTGCTCCCTTCTCCATTTACACTACAAGGAAGACAATCATGGTGTCCCACTTCCTGTTTGGTGTAGCTAGTGGAGAACAAACCATTAGGCAGAGAGGGAAATCACCCAAATAAGAAATAATCCAGTTTCCAATTTAACAATTCCCAATTTTCAAAGGATTATGTTAATATTTCCATTAATCTATCAGGATCGAATGGATTTTTCATACTGGATTATTATAATTCACTTTCTGACACACAAGGAATGACTAAGGCATGGCAGGTGTGGCTAATATTTATTGTTGGTTGGGAGAGAGGGTTATTTATTTCACAATTCTTACCCAAAAGACAGCTGATAGCAGTTATGGAAAATTTTATCCCTTACTTCCCACCTCCACTCTTGCGATGTAAAATTTATCTGAGCCATTTTGTCTTATCTCAATTTCTTCCTTTTAAAACCAAGTGACAGGCTCAGTTCTTTTCCATTAAAAACTTTTGAAAATATGTTTTGACTTTCAGGAAGCATTTGAATACATAAGCCTAAGGTCAGCAATTCTGACAGGCAGTAGTCGAATAGAGGACAGATTTGTTTAGCATTTGAGTCAGCAGGTCTTTTTAAGATCAATTTCGTAGAGGAATTTTGAAGAGAATATTTCTCTTACACAACAGGGCCCTTATTAATTTGAAGACAGTGTTCCAGTTTTAACAGAAATAAACTCTTAAGCTTCTACCTTTGTATGATATAAAATGAAAACAGAAAAGTAGGTTTGCCTTAGGAAACCCAGGGGCCCTAGGCAAAGATTCTCAAACTTTGGTGTGCCTAAAATCTTCCTAGAACCATGCCACAATGCAAATTCTTAAGTGTAAGCCCAGACCTACTGTAGCAGAACTGGGGCACTGGACCAGGAAACTACCACTCTAACAAGTGCCTCAGGGCCAATCAGATGCCAGAAAGCTACATTATAGAAAATAGTGTCTTCCATGATTTACAATGAAAATTCAGATAAACATGCTCTGTCCTGGATACTAGACACCTTGGAAGAACTTCTGAGATATCTAATATTATATCCACTGGATTTCATCAATAGTTTTAAAAGAAACTCTTGTGAACTTTAATGCACTTAGAATATTTCAGTCTGCTATAAAACTTGATAGCCCTTTTTTTTAAAGATTTATTTATGCATACAAGAACTGGGGTACAGGGCCTCCCCTGGTGGTGCAGGCAGTTGAGTGCAGTGCTGTGAAGCTGTCCACAGTCTCTGCAGAGCCAGTTCGATCCTGGCCAGCCAGCAAGGATCCCACATGGCACAGCAGACCTCTCCTGTCTCGCCCACTGCTCCCCTCAGCAGTGTATTTCGTCAGTCTGCCTGTTCTGTTCCCCGCTCTGTGTCTGGTGAATCCCCTCACCCTCCCACGAATCTGGCCTGTACCCCAGTTCTTGTATAAATAAATAAATCTTTAAAAAAAAAGAACAGGGGTACAGGCCAGAGGTGTGGGGTGTGAGAGGATTCACCAGAGATAGAGTGGGGAACAGAACAGGCAGATTGACTGAAGTACACTGCTGAGGGGAGCAGCAGGCGAGTCAGCAGAGGTCTGCTGAGCCATATGGGTTGCTCCCTGGCTAGCCAGGGATCAAACTCATGCTGCAGAGGCTGCAGACAGCTTCATTGGCTGTGTCCTTTTTTTTTTTTTTTTCTTTCTTTTTTTTTTAGTATTGGCTGTGTCTTAACCCCTTATGCCACCAGGGAGGACCGTGAGAGCCCTTTTTTTAAGGAACTAAATAAAAACAGAAATACAGTGTTGAACCACTTTTAATCCCTTGGAAATGTGACTGTTCCTAGCTCTCCTAAAGTTTGAATTCAAATAAACAACTGACAAATAATGGCATTTAAAAACTCAAGTATGAAAAATCCATGAGATCTTTATAGATTAAAACACCAAACAAATTTGACTCCAATCCCTGATCTGCCCTTTTTTTTGGTCCTTGTGTTAGAACAAGTCTTGTATACCATCTGGTATCAAGTCTATGTGGAATGAGCCTTCTCATCACTCAGTCAGACACTGGAGAGCAGTCACTCACTAAGTTAACATAGCTAATTTATCTGTATTGATTTCACAAATCAGTATAGTATGAAAAGAAGGGAGGAACTGAGGGTAGGAATTGCTACCATGTATGTTGGGTCTAGTGGTCCATTAATAAACTCCTTAAAAAGCTTTTGATAAAATAGCACACATTGGCATGTCTTAAGTAGCAAATATAATAAACATATCTATTGCCCACAGATTAAAATAAGATCACAATCCTATTGTATCAAAAAGGTGTATACCAGGATACACAAGAAAGGTTGTTTTTTGTTGTTGTTGTTGTTTGTTTTGTTTTGTTTTTAATTTAACAACATGTGCTATTCTGGCTTATATATAGATCTCTCTTCCACTAAAAAAGCTGTTTCTGATACTCAAAGCACAGCTTCCACAGCTCCCTGCCTGTCTCCTCCCTAACCCTCCAACTGATATTTGCACAAGGTCGGAGCAGATCTCCTTTTGCTCTCAACCTTAGATTCCATTAGAGGAAGTCTACAATGCCACTAAAATTTCTGTATCGACTGGAATCTATAGATGCAGGAAGGGCATTAGGGTTGGATGGGAAGAATGAAGGTCAATAGAATCGGGTTGGTTTGGGTTTTTTTGTTTGTTTGTTTGTTTTTTTGGTTGGGTCACTCTGTTTTACTGAGTTGGAAAATCAGCTATCTTAGTTTCTCAGTGACTTAGTGATAAGAACAGAATTTATAGCTCACATACTAAAAATCATGACAGTATCTCCAGATAATACCTTTATCTCAAAGATTTCAGTTTTATGGAATTTTTTTATGAGAAAATGTCACAGGAAAAAAAAAAACATTTCCCTTCTTCTATTAGAAAGTGACTGAAACTTATGATTAGGATAAACTCCTTGTACCCCTTTACTACCCCTAAACCCCCAAGAACCCTGCCTTTTAAGATTCCTTTATAAATGTAGCCATTTGCTTAACTATGTTATCTTTTTAGAATATTAAATTAAGTCATTTAAAGGCTATTTTAATTTTCTATGTGCTAACATAGTCTTGCCTTATTCTTTGATTCTTTTTAACTCCTCCTTTTTCTTTACCAATTTCCATGCTATTTTCCCAAGTGTAAAGATACATGACTGTAATAATTTCCTGGTATTTTGTAACTTTCATATTTTAAAATATCCCCTCTTGTCCACTAAAAACATTTTGTCTTGACATTGTTCAAGGCTTAAGTTGCCAGCGCTGCTTTCTTTGTGCTGGGGCTTGCCTAGAATCTTGCCTATTTATTGTTAAAATTGGTGCCATTTTGTTCATGTACTTCTTTTGTAAACAGAGGCAGACTGTGCTTTTTTACTGCACTTGAAACTCTGTTCTAACAGGGAAATTAATTGAAGTTTTGAAAATGCTTTTCACAGTTTCTTACAGAGCATGCATTTGTCTTTTTATTTCAAAAGAAGCACATATATGTTTTTAAAAAACAACATAAATTAAGCAAGGACAAGGAGTGAGAAGTATAAGCTTGACTTGCTCCCATATGGCTCTATAAATTTTAAGAAATTTGTATTGATTCCCTACTATGAAAGAAAAAGATTTCGGTATCTATCATCTCCTTTCCCTTTTGTCTCCTTCACATATAATATTTTATTGGTTACTGTAATCACATAATTATATAGCTAAATCTCCCTCTATTTATCAAGATTAAAGAGTCTCATTCAACCATGTATTACAAAACCAAAGAAAATTACACCCACATGCTTTGATTCATCTCCTAGCCCTTTCTACTGCTTATATAATATTTTATCACCTATATCATTATTCTACAACGTCAACCTTTATAGTATTTTCATTGTGTTCACTAAAAATAATTTATCTTTCATGCTTTGCACATAAGCTAATATTGAAATTGAAAACTAATAAAATGTTTCTGATATTATTAGTAGATAAATGTTTTTATTCTGTGTATATCCAGATAGTGAGGTTAGATCAATTAAAGGAGATAAAATCCTTTGTTATTGTTACCAGTTGCAAGCAGTAAGCTCAATTGTATTCTTTTTTCTTACATAGCATTAACTACTCAGAATTCTGACACATTTTAGTTTATTTCATAGTTGAATGGGATTTCCTTTGTAAGATTTTGTTTTACCAAAGAAAAAGGTTTACAGACCATACACAGTAGGTAAAATTATGCCCACCCCACTTTTCATGAATTAACACTGAGCAGTCATTTACAAATCACCATCATAATAAAAGTAACATTGGTCTCTCAATGATTAGTGAGTAGGTAACAAGGTAACATGGAATGCAACATTTGCATAGGACTCCTAGGATGAGGGAAGTCAGAACTTCCCTGTCTGAAAAGTAAAGATGGGTTAATGGTTTCACCTTAAGAGTTCAGAACAGAAACCTATCAGCAAATGAAACAGATGACTGCCACGGACTTCAAACAATTCCAACTACACTTAACTGTGATCACCAAGGGTCAAATGGAGCAGCTACTTTGTGTGGGCTATTGGGTTGATATGTCCAAAGCCATTTGTTTGGTTCTAGCTGATTGTTCCTGGCTCCCTCACTTTCTACTGGTGGGATATTAGGGCATATTCAAAAGATTAGATCTGTTTTTAACACAAGACAGGCCATAAGTCTGGTAGCTATCATAAGGGACTTATCACTGTTTTTACTAAACTTTCCCAATATCCTGATCTAAGACTTGAAGCCCCTCCTTCATTTTGAAACTAATGCCCTCATCAAGCACAAGTAAAAGTGGCAACCAACTCTTTAGCAATCTAAACAGTGGTAGTTTCCAAGTTAAAAACCTTTGCCTTGCCATTCACCATATCCATATTCCTTCTCCTATCACACTAGCTCCGACTTGGGGGTTTTCCATAGTTTTGTTGGGAAAACAATTCTACTTGTTTCTAAGAATGAATCAGGGGGAGGAATCAAAAACTTTTCTCTGTCTGAAATTTAAATCATCCAACACAAAAATACACTTAGAAAATAATTTCAAGGTTATATCTTTTTCCTACTTTCCAAACGAGAAAATAAAATTCTGACTTTCTACTAGACCGTAATTTCAGATCTCTGTGAATTAACTCTGGAAAACTATTAACAAATTACCCTTAAGATGAAAGTAATACTAGTCATCCAATATTTAATAATAGACAACATGAAATGTAATAGATACACAGAACTTGTCACCTGTATTTTAGAGATATAGGATCTCCCCCTTCAGGTGTTGTTATCAAACCACATCCCCCATCAAAGCATCCATAGTCTTCCACCATACTCCACTGTGCTTCCTCTCTTTTTCTCTCCCCTTTGCCCCCTTCCCCTGAGTTGCTCAGAAAGATGAAGAGGAACAGGTTTGCTCCTGAAGCATAGCAGGAAGAAAAGACATGGGGAAAAGAAGGGGGCCCAGCAGAAGAGGATATGATCCTCAGGCCTCTGGTCCACCAGCTGCATACTCTCATCAGCAGGACATCACCATTCATGAGCAGTGCTTGGTTTGGACTACTGGACATTGTGAAAACTATCTGAGGTAGGACAGATGGCCATTTGTAGCCTTAGAAACCCCTTTTCATTTTCCTATTTTACATAGACACTCATGACCTCATATTTATGATAAGCTCCCCAATCAGAAATATAGATACGGTTATGGTTAAATAAGATATAGGACAGCCATATTTTAGCATAATGTAACTACGAAAAAAATCACTAAATGTTCAACAGGGAAAAAAAAAGTTCATTATATAAATTTGGTGATCAGAGAGTTAACAGAACTTTGTACAGAAAGTATTTAAAAATATATACTTTTGAACACATTAAGCATAATCACCCAAAGTGTAAAGGAAATACTCCAAATTGTTGACAGTTATTAGTCAACTGACTTCATTACAGATTATTAGAAAAACAGTAAAATTACTAAAGGAAATTTTTTTACTCTTAACACTCTAAGAAGGAAGATGATAAGCAATAAAGTCTTTCAGGCTTTATATTAAATGCTATTATATATAATTTATATTCTAGTATCATTTAAATTTTTTATGAGGTAGCAGTTGTTTATCATTAGTTACAGCATACAATAGACTTTCCACTGCCACACACTGACAGTTATAAACTTTTATCTTCTTGTGAGGTGACATTAGCAAGATGCAAAATAGGAAGTCCTAGATATCATTTTCTCATAAAGACACCAATTATCAGTGGTCCAAAAGGTTTATATGAGAATTCCAGAAACAAGTTAAGAAGTCACAGTACCCCAGATGAGTACAAAATCAAGAAAAGATTCATTGATATAAGTAAGAGGCCATTGTGTTTTACCTTCAAAAGGCTTTCCCTTGGACAGCTTGATGTGACAAAAACAAAACACCCAACTTGCATATTTTCCCTCTGGATGGGAAATAGAAAAGTGAAACAGACATCTAAAGTCTGACATTTCAGGGTGCTTCCTGAAGGCCTCACTCTGATTTTGGAAAACTGGCATAGGATGCCTAAAGTAACTGAGAACAAAGAAGAGCTTGGTGACTTGTTACTGTACCAGAGAACCAGAGTACTACAGAGAGACACCAGAGGGAGCAATAACTGATAATTCTGGAAAAAGAAATCAGCAAACCTCTGTAATTGGGAAATTATGCACATAAGGCAAGAGAAGATGCATTCCTACAAAAGGTTGATGAGGTCTCCAGATTCTCTGGTCAGGCTAACTGAGAAAGGTCTCCCTCTATATGAAACCAATCCATAAAGACTATAAGCATAGCTATTTCTTTATGATCAAACTCCAGGAAAATTAACAAAGTATAAGCAGAAGTAATGAAGCATGGCCCAAAGGACCAAAATAAACCTAAAAAAAAGTCAAAATCTCCATAAAGATGCTCAATAAACTAAAAGGGAACACAGGCATTAAAGAAAATCATAAAAATGATGAACAATACAAAAATATCAACAGAAATAACTAAAAAGAACCAAACAGAAATTCTGGAGCTAAAGAATACAATAACTGAATTGAAAAATCCACTGAAGAAATTCAACTCCAGCTGACTTGATCAAGCATGATAATCAATGAAAGGCAGTTCATTTGAAATTATCCAGTCCATAGAGCAAAAAGAAAAAAAGAATGAATGGAAGTTCAAGGGATTTAAGGGATACTATTTAAATAAATCAATATGTGCATTATGGGAGTTCCAGAGGAGAAGGGGGAGAGAAAGGAGCAGAGAGTTTATCTGAAACAATGATTGCCAAGAATTCTGGACACCTAAATTCAGGAAGCTCAAAGGACTCCATTTTGATTGAACTTAAAAGAGCCCACAATGAGACACGTAATTAAACTGTCAAAAGACAAAGACAAAGAATCTTGAAAACAGCAAGAGAAAAGTGACTTATTATATACAAGGGAGAGCCTATAAGATTGTGAGCAGAATTCTCAGGAGAAACATTGTAAGCCAGAAGAGAGCGGGACAATACATTCAAAGTACTTAGGGAAATATATTGCCAACCCAAAATACTATATCTGGAAAAACTGTCATTTAAAAATAAAGGCTAAATAAAGATTTTTCTTGGGAACAAAAGCTAAAGGAGTTCTAGAAATGCCTTACAAAAAACGTTAAAGGAAATGTTTCGAGTTATATTGAAAGGATACTAGATAGCAACTTGACTGCATAGACTATAAAGCTCTCATTAAACATATGGGCAAATATAGAATCATTAATCCTGTAATATAAATGTGTAAATATTAATGATTTTAATTCTGGGATAGAATTTTAAAGGTAAAAGTGTAAAAAAGTACCTAATTATAAAATCATGCATTCACAATAGAAAGTAATTTTTTATACCAAAAACAAAGAGACGGGAAAAAGTAAAGGAGTGTTTGTTTATATTCAACAGAACTTAAATTATCAGTTTAGGAAAAAAAAATTGTTATACCTCTGTGTACTCCCCATAGAAAATATCTACAGATGATGCACAAAAGAAAATAAGAAAGAAACCAAATCATGTCACTACAAAAAAAAAAAAAATCAACAAAACACGAAAGGAGACAGTAAGAGAAAAGAACAGGTACAAGACATACATAAAACAACAAAATGGCAACAGTTAATCCCTCCCTATAAATACTGTAAGTGCAAATGAATTAACTTGCCAATAAAAAGACATAAAGTGGCTGAATGGGTGAAAAACCAAGATCCAACTATATACTGTCTATTAGAGATTCGCTTTAGAGGTAAGGACATGCAAAGATTAAAAATGAAAGGTTGGGGAAAAAAATAAAAAAATAAATAAAAATGAAAGGTTGGAAAAAGATATCCCAAGCAAATGGTAGACAAAAAAAGAGAAAGGATAGTTATACCTATAACAGACAAAATAGACTTTAAGTCAAAAACTGTCACAATAGACAAAAATATTTATTCACTAGAAAGATATAATAATTATAAATACATACACACCTAACACTGAAGTACTCAAATATAGAAGCAAACTTTTACTGAATTAAATAGAGACACAGATAGTGGCACAATAATAGTAGATTTCAATGTCCCATGTTCAGTAGTGGACATATAGCAGTCTGGTAATTGGAGGAATTGGAGGACTTAAACAATACTGTAGATCAATTGGACTTAATTGGATATATAGAGAACACTTCATCCAACAATGAAAGACTAAAAATCTTCTCAAGCACACATAGAACATTCTCCAGGATAGGTCATATATTAAGTCACAAACAGGTCTTTAGAAATTAAACAAGGCTGAAATCTCATCAATTATCTCTTCAAACACAATGGTATAAAACTAAAAATCCATAGTAAGAGAAAAATGGCAAATTAACAAACATGTAAATTAACAGCACACTCTTGAACAGCAAGGAGTCAAAGATGAGATGATAGGGAAAATTAGAAAATATCTTGAGAGGGCCTCCCCTGGTGGCTCAGGCAGTTGAGAGCAGTGCTGTGAAGCTGTCTGCAGCTCTGCAGCATGGAATCAAGCCCGGCCAGCTGGCGAGATACCCACCTGGCACAGCAGACCTCTCCTGATTCGCCCACTGCTCCCCTCAGCAGTGTACTTGGGTCAATCTGCCTGTTCTGTTCCCCACTCTGTCTCTGGTGAATCCTCTCATTCTCCTGCGCATGTGGCCTATACTCCGGTTCTTGTATAAATAAGTAACTAAATCTTTAAAAAAAAATATGGGGGGGGTGTGTGTGCAATTGTATGGGGAATATAACCAAAATGAAAATGCACACATTGTGCAAAATTGAAAAATAATGTAAGAATTATATAAAATAAAATATTAATTTAAAAAGGTAGTGTTAAAAAGAAAGAAAATATCTTGAGATTAAATAAAAATGAAAATACAACACACCAAAATTTATGGGATACAGCAGAAGTAGTAGCATGAGGGAATTTTATAGCCATAAATATGCACATTAAAGAGAAGAAAGATCTCAAATCAACAATCTTATTTCATGCCCACAGGAACTAGATAAAGGAGAACAAACCAAACCAAAGTTAGGAAAATGAAGGAGATAAAGATTGGAGTAACAGAAAAAATAGCATAAGTTGATGAAACAACATTTTTTGAAAAGATCATAAATTGGCAAACCTTTAGCTAGACTAAGAAAAAAGAGAAGACCAAAATAAAAGAGGGGGAAAACATCCTAAAATAGAACTGTAAACAATTATATACAAGTTACATAACCAGAAATAAATGGATAAATTACTAAAAAATACAATGCCAAGGTTAGATTATAAAGGAATAAAATATATGAATAGACCCTAATATGAAGGCTGAATCAATAATCAAAAACTCAATAAAAAAAAAGCCCAGGTCCAGATGATTTCACTTGATAATTTTACCAAATGCTCAAAGAATGTCAATACTTATCAAACTCTTCAAAAACCTGAGACAGGACACTCTAAATTCATTTCAAAACTTGATTGAAGTTACTACAAAGAAACAGGAGTACAATCAATAGCAATGATATAAATATCACCAACAAAATAATAGCAAACTGGGCCTCCCCTGGTGGCGCAGGCGGTTGAACGCTGCACCCCAGAGCTGCCCACAGCCTCTGCAGTGCCGGTTCAATACCCGGCCCGCTGGCGAGGGTCCCACATGGTGCTGCAGAACTCTCCTGTCATGCCCATGGCTCCCCTGAGCAGTGTATTTTGTCAGTCTGCCTGTTCTGCTCCCTGCTCTGTCTCTGGTGAATCCTCTCACCCTCCCACGAATCTGGCCTATACCCCAGTTCTTGTGTAAATGAATAAATAAATCTTTAAAATAATAATAATAATAGTAATAATAATAGCAAACTGAATTCAATAGTATGTTAAAAGGGTTATATGACACGGCTGATGGGATTTCTGTGATGCAAAGATAGTGCAAATTATGAAAATCAATAAATGTGATATACCACTCAAGAAATGAAGAATCACACAATCATTGCAATTGATGCAGAAAGATATTTTGACAAAATTCAAACAAACTACAGAGGAAATTACCTCAATGTAATAAAGGTCATATATGAAAAGCCCACCACTAATAAAATATTCAATGGTGAAAAACTGATATCTTTTCCTCTAAGTAGAGAAATAACTCAAGGATGCCTATTCTCATCACTTCTATTGAACCGCGTTCTGGAAGCCCTAGCTAGAGCAATTAAGAAAGAAAAATTAATAACACATAAATGTAAAAAAAGTAAAACTCTCTCTGTTCACAGATAACATCACATTTTTTTAAAAAAGCTAAAAATTCCACAAGCATTGTTAGAATAAACAATTCAACAAAGTTGCAGGATACAAAATCACATTATGCTCCTAGTTAGAAGCCATTGGGAAACATGTTTTCCACCAAAATTCAGTTTCATTTCCTGCCCCTGCAACAAACCAGAGCACTTCTGAATGCCAGGTGAGACCGTGCAAGTGGCAGGGCCTCTTCACAAGGAAAATAACTTGAAAAACTTGGCAGAGTACATTTGGGGAACTTTCTTAGCTAGTATCACTGAGCATCAGGTGGTGTTGAAACCTCCAGGACCAAGAAATCTAAGGATTTAATCACAGAGTCTTCTATCTTAAAATGCAATGATGGCTGCATTTTTTTCCCAAGGTCAAGTGATAAGATGAATATATGTCAATAATTAGCAAGGCCCTTGTTACACAAATCCTAGCAAGTTGTGCAGTTTGGGGGTGATGAGGATTATGTAGTTGCTACTCACCTGAAATTATTAATGTATTATAGGCTTTAATAATAGAGACCCAGCTAGTGGTCACTGTAAGAGGGATCATGAAAAATCCCTGCTATATGGGACCCTTCATAGTGTCTACAAGTGCACTGTGATTTATAAGAAATGTCCACATCCAACAAGCCCTCCCATTTTCTGTTCATTCTTCCTGATAATAGGAGATTCTTAACAAAATTTAATCCCACCTAACTTCTCCGTGGAGTACAAACAGTAAGAGTCAGTATTAAGCTAGAAAACAGCTAACTAATGTATCATAGAAATTCTGCTTTGATGGCTCCTACTGTTCATGCTAGTTGACATACACAATATATATAAGACATAAAGGAGAAGCTGTCTGGATCTCCTCATGCAGACGGCATCATTGATGGATTCACTAGACAACCAAAGCAGTAAAGAGAAGAGTGAACCAACCCAAGTTGATTGTTCAACTATGTCTTTGAAAGTTGCCCCAGAGCCACAAAGCCAAATAGCACTAAATCCTCCTGAGCAACTCTAACTACCCACCATAGTGAATCTTGGAGACATCCAAACCCATTAGTGGAGCATAGACAACTTATAAAAGAGTCTTTGCATGCTAATTACATTAGCAACATGTACCAGAAGGATGCATGTCCTTCGAAAAAGTATTATGAGGCCATTTTGCTAAAGGCTCTTCACTGTATTTGGAGACGCAACATTAGCAGTCTGTTTTCATGATAAACATGACAGTCACTATCCACCATGTTTAGTATGTTTACACAAATTCTTCTTTCAGAGAGAAAGACAAAACGTTTTTTGCAAAGAGGGAAGAATGACAAAGGGCTTCCCCTTGAGCAGCACTAGCTCCCCTCTTGCCTTTTTATTTTCTGTGATGTGCTGTAACTGTGCTCAGGAATTCTACAAACAAATGACATTCTAGAGAGGGAACACAAGCCAGGCTGCCACTCAAATGTGAACAGGCAAAATACATCCCCGAAGTACCCAGGGCAATTTGGAGGTGTGGCTGAAGGAATGCGCTCAGTCATTGGGACTGATGAAAAGGAGAACAATTTCCACCCTAATTTAAGTGAGTGCTTTTTGGAAGAAAGAACAAAGCAGCCTGGAATTAAAGAGTGACCCACCCACCCAAACGGCAAGGCCATCACCCAGTGTAAATTCAATGTCCATGTTAGCAAGAGTCAGCAGCACAGCACAAGTGACCCACTGCAGCAGCCTCCCCAAAACTAAGGCTTGAGCAGGCATGACATTCATATCCCACAGCAATTTATATCTTTCTTCAAGTACTAGCTAATGAAAATACTCCCAGGAGAAGACAGATGGATGATCTCGCTGGAGAAACATCAGTGTAAAAAAGAGTAAAATGGAGTATATTTTGTCTTTTGATTGGCACCTATCTCCATCTGTGAGAACAATGATCAGGATAAATCATCGTTGAGAAACATCGACTTTGAGCTCTGTGTGTAACAACACGGAAAATAATGTCTGATACATTTAAGAGTAAACCGCCCCTCCTCTGACTTGGGCAGGCTTCACAATAGTTTGGGGATACTCTGACCCCAGTCTCTGCCCCCCCAACACACAGGCATCCTCTCCTACCTTTAGGTCTCTTCCCTCTCTGGAAGGCCTAGGCCCACACATGCATGTGGACACTTCTCAGATCATTCAGGTCTCTCCACAGACATTTCCCCCACCCAAGAGGTTCTCCTGAGCTTTCTATCAGTAACAGTCTCACGCCTGCCATGCTCCAACCTCTTACCTGTGCTATTTTCTTGGCAGCCAGATACTGCCTGACCTGTATACTTGTTTGTTTTGTCAAAAGACATTGAGATCACTACTTAGTATGTGAAATTGAACCACAAGGCTCACTGTGTTTCTCACAATAATAAGGAAGAGCTATGTTTGCCAAAAAGCCACTCCAAGCAGAACAGACAGCAGATGTTAGGGAAACTTTAGAAAGTCTGGCATTTTGTGATGGGTGGAGATTCAGAGGCAATCTCACCTACCTATATCAGGTGAGTGTTCAGGTAAGGCTCTTGCTGGTTGGCAGGCCTCAGAGGCAGGTTTTCTAGAAGGTGGTCATTCCTGATTGGATGATTTTCAGAAGTGAGGGACTCAGATTGGTTGGCTTTGAAACCAATTTTCACCAAGACAACTTGTTATTGACTAAATGAGCAGATTTAAAATTGTTTCTGATGGCTACCTGTTCCCATGGTTACAGAATAATCAGGCTTTTCCTAAGTTTGGGGGTTACTTTTCATTCTGAAGGTAAACTCCATGTGATCAGGTTTGCCTGTTTTATTCATCCTGTATTCCCAATAGCTGCCACAGCACCTGGCACATTCACTGCTGAATGAATAATGAACCATTCTTTTTGCTAGATTACTAATAATGAGTTGTTATTATAAGGTTTGTCACTCCATTCTGACAGCACGATATAGCAATTTAAGGGCTTTATAATTAGATAGTCCTGATTTTGGATTTTTGGCTTAGTCATTAAATATATGGCTTATGCTCTACCTGAACCTCTACTTTCTTCTTTGGAAGAAGAGTGGGTGAGAAGAACAACAGTAACTCTATCCCAAGGCTTTTCTGAGGATGATAGAAATAATGCCCAGTTGCTAGCACATAAATATGCAAAAATATGAACCATATTTATTAGTACTTGGAAAGTCCCTCAAAATTGCAAAGAAGATGGGCCTCCCCGGTGGCGCAGTGGTTGAACGCTGGGTTGCGAAGCTGCCCGCTGCCTCTGCAGCGCCGGTTCGATCCCCGGCTGCTCCCCAGCCACCGGAGGAGGGGCCCACATTGCGCGCAGACCTCTCCTGCCGCCCGCTGCTCCCCTCAGCAGTGTACTTTGGTACTTCTGCCTGCTCTGCTCCCCGCTCTGGCTCTGGTGAATTCTCTCACCCTCCCGTGCTTCTGACTGTACCCAGTGCTTGTATAAATAAATAAAATAAATCTTTAAAAAAAAATTGCAAAGAAGACATGTCAAACCATAAAAACCAGGATGCTCAGGCTTGGCCATGCGGAAAAGCATAAACTAAGGGCTAAAATAAAAGACCCTGAGAGGTGCTCCGGACCAGAATCTCCCCATTTCTACCCACCCTCCCTTCACTCAGCCTCAACCCTCATCATCACATGGGTTCTCCCCTCTCTTCAGCCTCCCCAAAGGCCACTCACTCCTGATATTCCCCATGCTGACATCTTCCATGCCTGGAAATACCTTAACTTGATTAGCTCATTTTCTCCCCAGAGAAACACTATATAGCAAGTACATTCTGTTTACCTATTTAATGGACTAACCCTGCCCGATTCATTGGGACTTATCATACAGCAGAAGTCGAGACAACAAGGCATAGGACAGATAAGTCTCAAAGAGGGGGTGCTGCTCGGCGCATTATTTGGCCCTGATGGGGCAGGTGCCCCGCGGGGCTAGAGGTTCAAGGTTAAGAAGAGCTGTTGTTTTGCAGAAGTCCAGTTCTGGCAAAAAATGATTGCTTTCCAGGTCTTTGTAGCATTTAACACCTTCTCCCTCTCCATTGCTCCCACCTTCTTTCTTCCATTTTGTCCTTGTCCCCTTTCTCTCCTCTTTTCTCCTATTTCTTCTCTTCCTCTCTGTCTCCCTCTCTCATCTCTGTTTCTCTCTCACACACACACTCATCAGGACCCATAAAGTATCACTCAGCATCTCTGTCCCCAGTTCTTGCCAATCAGAACCTCTCATACCTTTAATTAAGTTTAGGGGCACAAGGAGCCTCAAGTTGAACATTTGTTCCTTTGGAGCTTTCTGAAAGCTGACAAGATCTGTGTGTATCTGCTCCCACTGATAGTCAACTGTACTCGTTATAGGACATTGTTTCACATTATGTCAATTTTGTGATATGATTTTTGCCCCTGGGCCTCATTAATACCGACACATTCAATTGTACTCTCTGTGAAATGTAATAGAGACCACAGCAAGGCCTGCGAGCAGACAGCCCTGGGTGTGACTCTTCCACCCCTACCTTTACTAGCTGTGTCACTCTGGGGAAGCTGTCTAGGCCTACTGAGCTGGCTTCTTCAGAGACTGGGCTGCACAGAGAATTTCAACACAGAAACCACAGGCATAGAGCAGGTACTCATCAGGTAACAGGGAACACAGGGAGGGTACACCATACTTCAACCCCTAGCTGCCAGGTCTGGGTCTGCAGTCATAAATGACTCAGGGGAAGAATCTCAGAGAAAATATGGAAGCAGTATGGATGTCTTCTCAGGAAGAACAAGAACCCACTTGGCACAGTGTAGGCCTGGGGTGGAACTGGTTTCAAACCCAAAGTTTAGCTATAAATGAAAAAAAACCCTTCTGAAGCATTCTTCTGGGCCTCCAATGGAACTGACCAAGGAAAGTTTCAGTGCTGGCAACTTATCTGAATTCTGTTTGCATGCTCCACAGAAGGAATAAAAAAGTGTGGTGACTTGCTGATGGACATGCGTGCTGGTGGTGATTCTCCCAGGTTTCCACTGAAGAGTCAAGATTTCATTTGCTCCTGCTCTTATGAAGGCACCACCTGGTGGTCATTACCAGAAAAGACAGCGTTGAATTAGCCTCTGCACCTCTTCCAGCAACTAATTATTTTTTATTTATTCACTTAGTAAATATTTACTGAGTCCTTATTATGAGCCACACAAATGGTCAGTGCTGGATGCACAAAGTAAAGGACAGTAAGCATACCCTCAGTGAGTTCACTGTCAAGACCACCTGTAAGTATGGAATTGCTTGCAGCTGCAAGAAGACAGAGGTCCTGAGGTAGCATGGGCCATGCCCTCTACGTTCTAGGCTTGCTCTCTGTGCAGTTCTCTCCCTTACCTCAAAGTATTTGCAAGCAAATAGCTTACCTTTGCATGACTGCCTTTCTGCCTTATTTCTGCTGCCCCTGCCATCCATCTTTCCAACCTTGTAGACCAGGCCTCACTCCATTTTCAAAATGGAAATTGCTGCTCAGCCCTCCCCTAAGGAAGGCTTGGGGTCAGGAGGGGATGCTGTTCACTTTCTTCTAAGTTTGAACTTCGTCACCTTGATTCAGGTTGATCTGAATAGCACCCCTTTCATTTCCACACTTCCCTTTTCCCCCTTTTCCTGGGTCTTCAAAGAAGCAGGTAAGTGAGAGATGGTGAACTAAAAAAAGGAGGACCACACCAGTCCCACATTTCTCTGTTTCATCAGCTGACATTTTAAACAAACATTTCAGAACTCTTATTTCAGTATTTCCTGCGGCACGTCCTAGTGAATATCTAGTTTCAATCCCTTGAGGATGGATTTGATTCAGGGAAATTTCAAGGGGAGTCCCTACTAATGACTCAGATGGGTGACTGAACAGGATTCATGTCATTATAAGTCCAAAAATGAGATGCAGCTATTAAAGGAGGAAATTGAATTTCTTGAGTAGCTGGAAGGCAAGTCAGAAAAGGGAACTCCTCCGAATGAGCTCTACATCTGTGACTCCTTAGTGAAATAAGTACTCATCTCCCAAGACCATTGCTTAGGAAAGTTATTCTCATGTTGGATATACATTATCTTATTATTTGAGGATCACATGAAAAAGTACTAAGGAGATTAACAGGAATGGTAAGCTGGAGACAGGCGCTAGGAGAGCTGTTAAGTGTCGATGGGATGGTACAGGGCATTCTCTGAAGTTAGGACTGGCTAAAACAGAGAACCCCTTCTGAGGGTAGAAGTAAGGTAGACACACCTGAAGATAAGAGGGAGGTAGAGTATGAGCTGGAGCAGGAAGAGAGTGACTTTATGTAGAGGGAATGAAACATGCTCACCTTATAAGCACAGGCAGAGCTGAGTTTTCTTGCAGGATCAAGTGTGTGTGTCCAGCAGGCAGCAGTTGTCACAGCAGAGAACGCAAATAGAAAACTGGAAGACAGGTGAAGAATGGTGCAGGTCCCCACAGATTGGACACACAAAAGCATCCTGAGTAAGGGAGTAAGAGATCCAAGCAGGATCTTGGTCATACAAAAGAGTGAGCTAGAATAGGCTCAGGTAGGAAGCTGGGAGATGTGTGTGGATTCAGCTGGACCTGAGAACAAATTCTAGCTTAATCACTGACTAGCTCAGTGAGTGACCTGGAGAAAGTCTATGTGATCACCTGCAAAACAGGAATAAAAATTACAGCAGTGGCATCAAGTTCTTGTGAGGACTTAGCACCTGGCAGAGGAAGCACTCAAATGGTAGCTTGTATGTTCCAGCCCAGTGGCTGGAAAAGGCTGGTGAGACAAAAGCTCACATTGGAATCTGGAAATGCAACAGCAAAATACTCAACTGAGCAATAGTTTCCTTTCCACAAAGGGAGTGGGTTTTGCTGCCTTAGGTATTTCAAAGGAAAAATTGAAGAGATTTGGCAACTTGACAAAGACAAGAATAGGAAAAGGTCAAGATTCAGGCCTTGAACTTGGGCTCTGGAACAAAGCAGTGTCATGATCAGCAAATATGGAGAGGAGGGAAATCTTCACCAGACATGCTCTGTCTGATGAGCAAGATGTGGCAAGACACCGCATGGTGTGGGGGTTTGTGCCTTCATTTCCTTTCCAAATGTGCCCTCATCTGCATTCCCTTTATATACAATCATTTTCCACCATACCCATCCCTTCAGAGCACATGACATGGAATATGTTAATTCCCTGATGGGGTGGTCTGTCTGGCTGCCCAATCAAAGTTGTGCTCCAAAAGGGTTGGCTCTTGTTTTGGTTGGGACATAGTAGATGCTCAAGAAACATTAGTTGTTTTTATTAAAGGACCTTCCAGAGTGCCTGGCCTATAAAATACATTTAATATATATTAGCATTTATTGAGTTGTCTCCAAAATGTTGTAAAAAAAAGAAAGGTAGATGGGAAGATCCTTGGATAAGTCATAGTTAATCATCAGGAGAAAGAAGAATTCCATTAGGGCAGCTGGAGTTACAGAGATTAGGAAACGTGGGCTACAGAAGTCAGGCAAGATCTGCCCTGAGGAGGTCACACCACAGACCATATAGCAGAAACAGGAAAGGGAGGTAAAAAAACAGCTCCTCTTGGGGCAGGTTAGCAGTTATGAAAGGGGAAGAATTAGTATTTTTTAGCAACAGCAAAGGAAAGCACTTGGGTTGAGTAAATGTCTGACTATAGGGGCCTCCCTGGTGGTGCAAGGGGTTAAGCAGCAGCACTGTAAAGCAGTCTGCAGCTACTGCAGCATGAGTTCAATCCTTGGCCAGGGAGGAGATCCACATGGCACAGCAGACCTCTCCTATCATGCCCGCTGCTCCCCTCAACAATGTATTTCAGTACATCTGCCTATTCTGCTCCCCACTCTTTCTCTGGTGAATCCTCTCATCCTCCTCACCTCTGGCCTGCACCCCAGTTCTTGTATGCATAAATAATCTAAAAAAAAAAATCTGACTATAAGAAATTGACCTACTTGAACCTCTTTGGACCAATCCTTTCCTTTCCTCCTGTCAGATCATTTGGAAATTCAGATTCTGGCAAAGTTCATAAGAGCTCACTTAGCTGGGAGACCAAACATCAAGCTAATTAGCAGATTCATAATTGACTGCTCCAGATATACGGGGCTTGTGAGATCAGCTCCTCCAGCAAATGTGCCTACTCTGCATTGAGAAAATTCTTGGCAAAGTCATTAGCACAACTTCGTGATACAAATCTACATACCTGATCGATTAGACGTTCCACCTCGCCTCAACTTCTCTAAGATAAGTCAGGGCTCAGAAAGGGCATGATTGCCAGAATTCCTCTTCTCAGGTAGTATCAGGTGGCATGGAGTGTTCCAGAATGCCCTTACAAGCTCTCACACAAAGCCCCTAGACCTCAATGCAAAATATATTGCTGCAGAATTAGATGGTGACAAGGGTGAGCTATGGTGAAGTGCACTGGAGTCTACCCTTGGCCTTCAACCAAGATTAAAATGTCAGCCATCTGGAGCCCCCTCCTCACAAAATAAAATGACCACTGGCTCCATCTTCAGAGACCTTGATTTTAGAATCTGAATAACTAAACTGAGGGGACATTAAAATCCACCTGCTGTGGCTTTCCAGAAGCTGTATGCATGACAATATATCCTTAAAACATGTTTTAGTAAGCCTGACAGCAAGGTATATTTTGCCAACACAAAAAAAAAATAATGGCTCTCTGGAATCCCTAAAGCTCTATCTTGCTCAGAAGGAACAGATAGCAGTAATCCCACATTCCTTTCTCAGCTGCCGAAAACTCCTAGACAACTAGTTTTCAGCTTTTTCTTTAATTTAAAACCACACCAAATTGCCAATTCTCACAGATAAGCTTGATAATGATTCCATTCTAGAATTACCAGGTGACAACTGTGTAAATATTTTTAGAATTGTTTGATGGAAATAGTGTTGACTTTTACCAGAGTCACCTTGAGAAGCGACATACTTAATACCCAGCGTTTTCCACTGTTCAGACCATTTAAGAGGCCATGTCTGATAAAGCTGAGTCCGTTGTCTGACTCTGTCCCGCCCCAGCTGCTAGGCCAATTAGTTAACTTGTCTGTTTAAAAAGGGCTACTGGGTTTTGTAAGAATGACATGAACTAATATCAAAGGACTTGACATGCTGTTGGCCACATGGTTATATCCTATAGAGATCTGATGTAGCAGTTTTGCTTTTTGTTTTATTGGGTTTATTTTGTTTTGCTTTTGTTTTTTGGGTTTTTTTTTTTTTTGAGTAGTGAAATTCCATTTAGAGGATGGTCTCTCATTCCAGCAAGAGAGTTAAGAAAACAGGGATTCACACATTCCTGCTACAAGCGCTTGGAAATATCAGATGTAATATTTTTGATAACGCATAGCTGAAACTGCAATAAGCAAGGGAAATCCAGGTGCCAGAGACAAAGCAGCAACTGGAATCCAGAAGTAAGCAGAGGAATCAGCTGCACAGCTGCTTGTGGGCTGAGGGCCCCTGAGGAGAGGGAGGAATAGAGCAAGTATTGATCCAGGAGACATACACATTTCGTTTCATTTTTATTAAACTTGTCAGTTGCTACACAGAAACATCAATTCCAAAGAGCACCTGCACCCCTATGTTTATAGCAGCACTATTTACAATAGCTAAGCTTTGGAAACAGCCCAAATGCTCAAAAATAGATGACTGGATCAAGAAGATGTGGTACATATACACCATGGAATATTACTCAGCATTCAAAAAAGATAAACACATGCAATTTGCAGCAACATGGATGGCGCTGGAAGGGATCATGCTCAGCGAAATAAGCCAGAAAGAAAAAGAAAAATACCAGATGGTCTCACTCATAGCAGGAATCTAGAAAACTTAAACAAGGGACCAGGAAAATGAATAACTATAAGAAAGTGAAAATCAAAATCAACAAAAAACTATGAACCAGAGACACTCTATGGGGGGTGGGGGGCGGGGAGGGGAGGGATTGGGGTCAAATAAGGGGGCTGCAATTGTATGGGGAATATAAAAATAAAATTTATATATTAAAAGAAATGAAAAAATAAATAAACTTGTCAGTTGCTCACATGTCTACATAACTTTGGGGTACACACCTCCAAATGTGCACATGTTTCACGCATCCTCACCAAACATTCTGTGCCAACGCCCTATCTCCTGCCTTCCCTCTCTCTTCTTCCCTCCTTCCTGGCCCCTCTGGTAACCAGTGAATTTTTCACTAAGCTTAAGATTTCTTTTTGCTGTATTTTGCCAGTATCTATCTTTGGTTATTTATATTCCACAGATAAGGAAACCATCTGATAGCTTGTCTTTCACTTTCTGACTTTTTTCACTTAACATAATCACCTCAAGATCCATCCATTTTGTTACAAAAGGCACTGTTTCATCTTTTTAAATTGCTGGCAGTATTACCTTTAGCATATATTCCATAATTTCTCTATCCAGCCATCTGTCTATGGGCACTTAGGTTGGTTCAATGACAGTGCTGCTAGGAACACAAGGGTGCATAGGTCTCCTCGTAATGGAGTTTTCATATTTGGGTAAATACCTAGCATAGGTGATAAGCATTTGAATTTCAGCTACCACAAAAAGCAAAGCCAAGGGGGAAGGCTGCTGCCCTATGTGAGAAAAGTGTTTGAAAAATATTTCCCCATCACACTCATAGCAGGAATTTAGAAAACCTAAATAAGGGACCAGGAAAAAGACTAATTATAATAAAGTAAAAATCAAAATCAACAAGCAACTAAAAACCATAGACACATTACAAGGGAGGGGGGGCGGAGTAGGATCAAAATAAGGGAGGGTGGGAATTGCGTGGAGACTATAACCAAGATGAAAATGCATACATTGTGCAAAAATGGAAAATGATGTATAAAAATATAAAATAAAACAAAAAAAGATTATAAAACTTTAATTAAAAAAATTTTTTTCCCATCAGCTTGGGTTGCTTATTGATCTGTTTGGCTCAGGAGGAGAGAACACACCCTGAAAAATTTAAGCCCCAAGTCTGTTCCTTGGGAGCATTTTGAGTACAGACCTGAATGGTCCAGAAATGCCCAACCTGGGAAATTAAGATAAAAATTGATCCTGGACCAATGATAGACATGGGGAAAACTAGAGTAAAACTCCCACGATCCATGCTGTTTTACCATTCCCTCAGGAAAATCAGGCCCACTCAGATCCCAAGCTGTAAAAGCACATTATAAACAGGAGAATTCTAGCCCCAAGAATTGGAAATAATAGAACTAGAAGAGAATATAATTAAGTATATTTAAAAGGAGAGAAAAATCTTCACAGATGCCAAAAACATCCATTCACAATTTTTTAAATAACAAATCAAAGAAGAAAATATTTCTTACAAATCTCAGAAATGGGTTACATTTTCTTAAGTCAAAAAAGGGCCCATGCCAACCAATCCATGGGCAGCCAGAGGCATAGCATCACAAACTCTCCTGGTAAAGTCAGGAATAAGACAGGAAAGGTCACCATTGCTTCCCACATTCAACTCCCCACTATGTGAAGGAGTTGGTAAAATTTCTGTAATACTTGAGGCTTTGAAAGCTAGACAGTCTCTGTTATAAGCCGTCAACTCTGTTATTATAATGCAAAAGGAGCCATAGACAATATGGGCATGGCTATATTTCAATAATACTTTATTTACAAACACAGATACTATCGTGGAAGTCAAAGACAGTACATTAATACAAGAAAAATAAGTGAAAGTTACTGTGATATTGTGATATTACATATTTTACATATATGTGTATGTATTTGGTCCTTGTCCTCTTGTCCCTAGAACAAAGATCCTATAAAACCCTTGGAATTTTTAAGTGATAAGGGTACTTTTCATAATAAACCCCTTGTCACTCTGCCTGAGTTGTTGCTAATGAAATGACTCTTGAGAAAAGGAACTGGTTACCGGAGAACAGGAGAGGGTCTGGAGATTGACATCAAATACCAATGGCCAATGATTTAGTCAACCATGCCTATGTAATAGGGCCTAATAAAAGCCATAAATGATGGAAAATGAACACATGGAGGTGCTGGGAGGGTAGCATGTCTGCAGAAAACATGGAAGGCCCATGCAGTTCCTCCCCTCGCCCCACAAACCTTGCCCTATTCATCTCTCCCATTTAGCTGTTCCTGAGTTTATCCTTTAGAATAAACCAGTAATATCCATTCTGGTGAATCACTGAACCCAAGGAGAAGGTCACAGGAAAACTGTCAGAAGTATGGGAGGTGCTGACTTGCGATTATCACCTAAAAGGAGCTAGTCTTGTGGGACTGAGCCTTTAATCTGTAGTGTCTCTGCAAATTCCAAGTAGTTAGTACCAGAATTGAATTAAATTGCAGGAGAGCCAGTAAGTAGCCACAGAAAATCAGATAACTGAAATGTGGGGAAAACCCACACATTTGGTGTCAGAAGTATTGTGATTAGTGAAACAGTTTTCCTTTCATTATACAACTTGAAAAATTTTTTTAAAAATCTGTTATTATCAAAGGATTAAACATCTGTCTGCAAAGGAAATGCAAGACTATCTACAGATAAGCCATGAACATTAATGAGAGATCAGTAAAACATACCAAAAAATGTTCCTATAAACAAGTAACAATAAGAAAAGAAAATAATAGATGCTATCAAAAATTACAACACAGTCTATGGGGCAATTAGAAATATATTTAACAAAGACATATAAAAAGGATGGCCAAAAAATGTGAAATTTTATTGAAGGATGTGAAAAAAGAATGAAATAAACATAGCTATATACCATGTTTGTGGATAATACAGTATCATAAGGGGAAAATTTCTCACAATATATCTGGAAAAACATCTGAGTAATTCCCAACAATGGCAAACAAGGCTTCCATATTCCTAAAATATACTTGGAAGTATAAAGAGCTTGGTATAGCAAAACAATTCTGAAGTCGAAACTTAAACAACCCAGACCTCCAAACCCAAAGTAATTAAACTGGAGTAGAGCTGACGCACAGTAGACAAATGCAGCATTGACAAAGAACAGAAAGCTACAGAACACACCCGTGTGGGTCTGGGACATAATGCGTGATGGTGGTGAAAAGATTCAGTATATGGAACGGAGACCACCAGACAATAACCACTATACACAAAAATCAGTGTTGGGTAATTATAAAATGCTACATGCAAAACTTTTTTTTTAAAGATTTATTTTTATTTATACAAGAGCCGGGCTACAGGCCAGATGCACAGGAGGGCAAGAGGATTCACCAGAGACAAAGTGGGGAACAGAACAGGCAGAATGACCCAAATACACTGCTGAGGGGAGCAGTGGGTGAGACAGGAGAGGTCTGCCGCGCCATGTGGATTGTTCCTCGGCCTGCGGGGATCGAACTGGCACTGAATAGGCTGCAGACAGCTTTACAGCGCTGTGCTCAACTGCCTGTGCCCTACATGCAAAACTTTTAAAAGGATATATAGGGAACTTTTTCTTTTGGCATTGGGGTAAAGTAGGATTTTGTAAAAACACCAAAAGCCCATACCATAAAGAAGATATTGATAAATACAACTATATTAAAATTTAACATTTCTGCCTAATAAATAGCATCATAAAAAGTGAAAACATAAGCCATGGGCTAGGAGAAGATATTTGTAGTCCATCAAACTGACAAAGAATTAGCATCTAGAATATAAAATGATTCTTACAAATCATTAATTAAAAAAGCTGGTGGCTGGAGAAAAACTGGCAAAGGCTATGAATGGGCAATTCACAAAACGGGAAACTCAGATGGCCACTGAACAGATGAAGAGATGCCCAATCATACCAGCAAGTGGAGAAATGCAAATTAAAATGATGAGCTATGATTCCATGCAATCAGGTAGAAAAAATTAAAAATCTGATAAGCCAAAAAGGATACAGGGAAGCAGTAATGCTAATGAGAGTTAATTACCAGTGGTTTGGAAAACAGTTTGGAAACATCCACTAAATTGAAGATGTGTATATTCTAGAACCTAGCAGTTCCACCTTCAGGTTCTTGCTTTATACAATCACTAGCACATATTTCTAGACAGATATAGACACAGATGTTCACTGCAGCACTATCAGTAATAGCATCTTAACCTTCTTTTAAATAATTGGATGAATAAACTCATCTATCCACATCCTGCAAAGCTAAAGAGCAATTAAAACAAATCAACATGAAAGGGGGTGGAGGATGAGGATGGGAGCAACAGGTAGAGGAGGGTCAGTCAGGTGGTGGTGGGTGGTTTCCAGACCCTTGATGATGCCCCGGTTGTGGCACATACGGTTGTCAAGGTGTGAAGCTGTGCTCCTGACACTTGAATAGTGTGGTAAAACAACAGTGTCTCAATGAACAAGAAATCAACATGGATAAGCCTAAAAAACGATGTCAGAGGGACATATACACATAATACAATTGGTATAAATCCTTAAACAGTCCCTCCAAAATATTGAGCAGTCCTCCAACCACAGGTTGAAGCATAGCAACTTTGGAGGACAGAGAGGCAGGGAGAAAAGGAGATAGGCATGGGGCAGGTGAAGTTTTAGAAATACCTAAAATATTTTCTTTCAAAGAAAGAATAAGGATCACAAAAAGATGAAAGAACACATACCAACAAATAGTGCAAAATGTTAGCATTTGTTTGACATGAATTCTGGGAACCTGCCTGTCATACAGTGTTCCATAGTGTTCTATAGGTTGGAAATATTTTATAATATAAAATATTATTTTTAGAAAATATTCTATTCAGAACAAATGCACACCTCATGACATAATTACAAGGTGTCTAAACCCCTATGTTGCCTTGGACAGAACTAGTACTCCCTGGTCCATCACCTCAGTGGCTGGACCCAGTGCCTTTTATTCTTGCAAAAATCAAAGCCTCCTACAAAGAATGAATTTGTCACACTGGAAAATATTCACAAGAATGTGCCATAGGTTCTGAAGGCAACATAAAATGAAGGATTCCGGAAATGTTTGGGGCAATAGCAACATCAATGGAAGCATCAAAGCATTACATCTATCCCAAGGTCACCACTTTGAAGAGAGTAAAACCCATTGATATTGCAAGTCTGATTTTTTTTTTAATTTAATCACAGCAGCTAAAGTCATTCCTCTCATGACTGTCAATGTTACCCAACATGGGAGTTGACGCATTCCACTGAGAATGCCCTAGGAGTGGACATTGGTGCCAGCATCATAAATGCCACCACCGCTGGACAGAGCACGTCATACAACACAAGCCTCATAAGGTGTCTGTAAATGACTGTGGAGTCCTGCATCATCCAAAGGGGACTTACCTCTAGGTATTTTGCTCAGAAAATGGGAAATTTGTTAATAAACACTGAACCCCAAGGGTCAGCAGAAAAGAAACACTATTTCCACAGTGAGATCAGATCCAGCAGCTGCAATAAGGACAGAGCACACACAAGGAAACCACAGGGCAACCAAGAGCCTGACCAGCACAGAATGAGGTTTTTCACTCAGGGAAACAGCTGCCTGCATAATCTCTGAATCTTCTCACCCTCTCATCCAATAATAATCAGGAGAAAAGCCGAATGGTCACATTCCGCTTGGCAGACAAGAAGTCAGTTGTCCATTGTCAGCTCATCCCAGAAAGCCTTCATTTCGTTTAAGTACATGCTAGGCAGCCACATGCTAGGCAGGGATATAAATGGCAGACTGAAATAGCCATATCCCTGCCCTCACCCATGGTCTAACAATAATGCTCTCAGATCAAATGGCAAATTTCTTCTAACAAGACTTTAATTCCCCTCTTTTGTCATTATATGACAAAAGGGCTCCTACTTGTCTTTAAAACCTGCAAGATTGCATACTATCCCTGTGAACTACCACATGTTGAACTTGTTCATAGTTCCTGGATATTAGAACTGATACGATGGAGTCAATATTCAGTTCACCTAATTAAACAATATAACCATGTCTTATTCTACAGGAGCAGTTTGACAGTTAACTTGGCTTACTTGGTTGGCAAGGGATATACACTAGAAATAATTGCCAAGATGCATTGCTTGCTTACTCTGTGCCAAGCACTATTAAGTATTTTTCACTTATTAACTCATTTACCCAAGCAATGGGAGTGTTATTTCCCCCCCCAATTTACACATGATGAAAAACGAAGCATACAGAGTCTTACAACTTGCCCAAAGTCACACAGGTCGAGTGTTGAGTGTTCACTACTACACAAAATGGACTTGGAGACAGACAACAAAGATGAAGGCTGACCTTTACCTCTAAAAGAAAATGCAAATTCTAGGCATTTCTACTAGAGAAATATCATGGATATCTAAGACATGGTTGATAGCCTCTTACAGAAATGTTGACAAAGCAAAAAGAGAAAAAACCAAAATTAAATATCCAATAGCACATGAATCAGGGTATCTAAGTAAATTAATTTTATATCTTCACAAGATAAAGTCATTAATATGTAGAAAGAATGTTTAGTATCAAAGGAATGTTCACGGAATTCTTTAAGGTACAAAGAAAAATGCATGAAATTTATAAAAATTATAAATATAACATGATTTTTCCTTTTTAAAAGAAAACCATAGCTACATGTATAGAAAACTACATGGAAAAAAAAGGAAAACTACCTGAAAGTAATACAGTAAAATTTTAATAATATATATGTGTATCTATGATAACTCATAAATCTATTAACTTTTAATAACATTCACGTATCTAAATTTAACATTTTTTCTCTACAAAGCAGAAATCAATTTTGATGAAAGATGCCAGTAAAATCACTTAAATCCAAAGTTAATATTTATAAAATGCCTAGTTATTATGGATCTCCAAATCATTTTTGGTTGTTTCTATGTCACTTAAAAATTTGAGCATATATTTCTAATACATGGATATTTAGTTAGTTTGAAATTGCATATACTCTCTAAACTTATATATATCTAAAAATTTCATAAAAATAGAAATTTAAAAAACAAAGTAAATAGCAATTATAATATTTTATTTTCCTTTTTTAAAAAAGATTTATTTATTTATGCATACAAGAGCCGGGGTAGAGGCCAGAGGTATGGGGGGTGAGAGGATTCATCAGAGACAGAGTAGGAAACAGAGCAGGCAGATTGACTGAAATACACTGCTGAGGGGAGCAGCAGGCAAGTCAGGAGAGGTCTGCTGCACCATGTGGGTAGCTCTCTGGCTGGGGATTGAACTCATGCTGCAGTGGCTGTAGATAGCTTCATAGGTTGCGTCTTAACCCCTTGTGCCACCAGGGAGGCCCTATAATATCTTATTTTCATATCTTAATGACTTATACATGAATCCTAAATACCAAAAGAGCATAGACTCATGGTGTCATCAGAGTACTAGAAATGAAGCATTACACAATGTAGAAGAAAGTCGATGATGTCACTGTGAATGCATGAAAGCCTTTGTGGGGTAAAACCTCACAAACTTGAGATAAGGTTCAAAGGTGAGGATGAGTTTCAATAGGCAAAAGTGATATACACTTACGTGCTTCTTAGAAAATACTAATTTCCTCCAAACTCCTGGTTTTTTGTTTAATCTCAAGAATTACCTTCAAAGCTGTATTCCACTCATGAAACCTATTTCAAGGGAATAACAGGAGCAAAAGAAAGGCGGGAAAGTAAGGATATTTAAGAGGGGAAAGGTGGCTAAGAGGCTGGTTGGGGAGGGACATTTACCCTTTACTTACCAGGAAACAGTCATGTATTGTTTTCAGATGGTAACATAACTGGGCAAGGATTTCACTTTTGAAAGAATCATTGAGCACAACTACAATCGGAGTGCAAGAGGAATGAAGGCAGTGTAGTTAGGAGAAAATACTAGTGGTATTGGGAATAGAAAAATATTAAATAAAGGTAATATTTATATAAGTAGCTCTGACAGGATGTGAGGGTCTTTGGGACTTGAGTGTAGACGAGGAGAAAAGTTGAGACTGATTCTAGAATCAGACAAAAATTAGAGAAGTCAAAAAAAAGGAGCTATTTGGGGAAGGAAAATGAAAACTTTGGTTTCAGCTAGAATTTCATTACCTCAGATACAATTAAGTTGATATATATACCTCTTGGCTAATATAGAATTCTGGAGTCATATCCAAATGAATAAACAAGACGGCACAATCAACAGTACATGATTACACATTCAGATGTAAAGGTCTCCTACTCTGTGTGAGCAACACAGCTCTAGGGAAGAGGAGGAAACAGACCTTCTGTAAATGGACCATTCATCCAGAAACCACTTTTTCCCACTTGGACGAATCTTAGTTGATTGACTCATTGGTCAATAATCAGAAATATAGCTATATTGGGCCTCCCTGGTGGCCTAGAGGTTGTCTCAGCACTATCACCCCTACAGCCTGAATTCTGTCTCTGATCAGGGAGCTGACCCACATGGCAGAGAAGACCTCTCTTGTCTCACCTGCTGCACCCCTCAGCAGTGCATTTCAGTAGATCTGCCTGTTCTGTTTCCCACTCTGGTGAATGCCCTCACCCCCCACACCTCTGGCCTACACCCCAGTTCTTCTGTGCTAAAATAAATAAATAAATAAATAAATAAATAAATAAATAAATACCAAAAAACCAGAAATACAGCTATAAAATAGGAAAAGAACCAAAACAAAAGTGTCAAAAGCCAAAGAAGAAAAAGAAGTTTCAAAGAATTTATCAACAAAGATACTTGTTTCTGTAAGGCAAACAATCTATACATGGGGTGGGGGGTGGGGTGTTTTAGACTTGGTCATTAAATACCTTGGAGGGGAATTTCCAAATGGAAAGGGTGACACACGGGGTTTAGGATTAAGCAATGAGTGGATGGTGAGACATGAAGGAGGCCAACAGAAGGTCTAATTTTAAGAAGCGTGGCAGCAAAGTAAGAAATACATAGAACTATAGTTGCCAGAGAAAGCAGGCTAAGGAAGATGGTAGTGGTTGTACTTAGTGTTCAGAGAAACCTGCACATCCCTATAGAAACTGGTAGGAAGAGGAAGAAAGAAAAACAGAATAAAAAGCAGAATGACAGAGAAATAACATTCAGGAAGAGGGAGGAAAGGGTAGAGGGGGAATACTTTCAAAGAATAGAGAAATTTTTTGATGAAAGAAGGGAAAAGTTTTCTAAATAGTTAAATGAAAAGAACATAAAAAGAAAGAGTTTCAGGGCCTCCCTGGTGGCGCAGCGATTGAGCGCTGGGTTGCAAAGCTGCCCGCAGCCTCTGCAGCACCAGTTCGATCCCCGGCTGCTCCCCGGCCAATGGAGGAGGGTCCCGCATGGTGCGCAGACCTCTCCTGCCGCCCCCTGCTCCCCTCAGCAGTGTACTTCAGTCCTTCTGCCTGTTCTGCTCCCTGCCCTGGCTCTGGTGAATTCTCTCACCCTCCCGCACTTCCGACTGTACCCAGTGCTTGTATAAATAAATAAATCTTTAAAAAAAAGAAAGAGTTTCAATTATCCCACCTTGATATTGTCAGGAAAACAGAACCCAAAGTCATCTGCTAAAACTAAAGGAGACTTGAAGGGAGGGGGAAAGTTCTGGCAAAGGATATGCCACAGGAATCAACATGGTTTGTGTGTGTGTGCGTGTGTGTGTATGCGTGTACACACATTCCCTTTGATAAAAATACTTTTATAAGAAACTATAAGTAACTAAAAGTATCCTACTTTATTTTATACTTGAGGTTCTTCTCCCACATTAAATCATCTGAGCGGGAATGATTGCTATCTTTGTATATAAGTCTATTTCAAGATAGTGTGTAGAGGAGGGGGCAAGGTAAAACATGAGTTAATTTGTCTGAACTTCTGTCAAGGTGCTCATATGATAGTGCTAGAGGCAAGACCCAATAGAGATATATTAATATCTTATAAGGCCCTGAAACACTCAGTAATTAATTTTTCAGCAGGAAGAAAGTTTTATTCCAGTGGTAAGAACAGCGATCATCGCCAAGCCATAAGACAGAGAGAGAAAAAAAAAATAAAGGACCTAAGAAACTAGTAACAGAGAAGAAGAATGGCCATACAATAGTTCCTATCTCAGGGACCACATTCAAAAAGGAAGATAGCAGGATCTGACAAGTATGAGGCACACTGCTGCCACTGGGACTGGTTTCTCCAGACAAAAAGTAAGGTAAGTCTGCTTCATGATAACATCCCAGGATTTAGATTTCTCCTGCTAAGAAACCAGAAGGACAATATAATTCCATAAAGGCAAAAATACCAATTGTACAACAAATATTTTTTTAACACCTGTGTTCCAGACACTAAGCTAAATCCTGGGGAGAGAGAAATGACTAACTTCCTGTTACTCTGGGAGGGAACTACTCCAAAACTCAGTGGCTTAAAAAATAACAAACAACTGTTAATTTTGCATTCTCTGAGTAGGGATTTCTGGCTTAGGGTCTCTGCATTGGGAATCCCAAAGTACACCCCCAGATTCACTGATCACTGGGAGAATTCCCAGGACTCAAATGTATCATTCATGGCTGTGAGTGAATACAGCAAAAGGACATAAAGCAAAATCAGCAAAGAGTAAAGTCTATAGGAAAGCAGGACAAGCTTCCAAGAGTCCTCTCCCCAAGGAGTAACACAAGATGGGCTAAATTTCTCTAGCATTTTATCATGACAACTATTTGTGAACTGTTGTCTACCAGGGAAGCTCACTGGAGCCTCAGTGCTCGATTTTTACTGCGAGTTGCTCATGTACACACCCTCTGTCTAGCACATACCAAAACTCCAGATTCCCAAATAGAAGCAGGTGTTTATCATAAATGATATTGTTTGCACCACTTTCATCTCTTCATTTAGGAACCTACCTAAATCCAAGTTCCCAAATGCTGGCCAGGACCCAATCTTGCAAGTAGGCCCTTCTAGAGACAGCCATCTCAGGCCTACTGTTGTTAATTCTTTTTCACATGGTATTTCATGACACTGCCATCAAGCTCTCAGCTGTGTCTCTACCATCTGAAGTCTTGATAGGGGTTGGAAGGTATACTTAGAAGAAGCTATAACCTGGCTACAGGCTGAGGTTCTTCTGCATGAGGGTCTCTCCATCGGGCTGCCTGAGTGTCCTTACCAGTTCCAGGTGGTTTCACTGAAAGCATCTTCACTGCAGGTATTTTGTCACATAATTAATTGGCCATAAGGCAATTTTGCCATGAAAGAGAAAAGAACTAGTTGGAAGTTTGGTTTCATTTCTCCCTTGACAAATCAATCACTCTTCTTTGGCCAACTTTAATATATTTAAGCTAGTTGTCAGTTTGGTTTCATATCCCATTGAAGAACTAAGAAACCAGTTTTGCAAAATGATGTGTTATCATTTGCTAGTATGCAATCTGGCTTTACACTCTCTGATTTCACACTTCCAGTAAGCTTGATCACCAAGGGAAAAAAAAATGTATGATACTATTGACAAACCAAACACTTGAAGCCAAGGGCACAGGTGCCATCCACAAAAGAAATCAGCTTTTTGCGTAGTATTGCCACAAATCTATGCATGTGAGAAGTCATGCTTCATTTTGTCCTCGGCATGTCCCTCCTTTCTTTTTTGTTCTTTTTTCTTTCACCAGACACAAACATATGGCAGCTGACTTTCCCCACTGGGAGTGATCCAAGAGAGCAGGAGAGTGAGAGCATGCCCAAAATGGAAGCTGCAATCTTCACTAAACTAATCTTGAACATGACACACCATCACTTCAGCTACTGGTCATACAGACCAATCCTAGTAGACTCTGTGAAGGGGTGGGGATTGACAGCCACCCTAGTCCACCCCCTGGCTCCAATGACTCACATCTCTTCTGCATGCAATGTACACCAATCTCTCCCTTGGTTCCCAGAAGTCTCACCCCATCACAGCATTACTTCTACGTCTAGATTCTCATCATCTAAAGCAGGTCTAGGTACAGATGGGGGCCCCTTGAGTACAGTCTCTGACAGATGAGTCCCTAAATATGACTCCTTTCAATCTATAGACATGCGGCTAAAGCAACAACTTATCTGCGTACACATATACAGGTGATGGCGGGATGAGAAGGGAACAGCCACCATAGACAGTGCAGCTCAAAAAGGAGGAAAAGGGAAGCGTATAGGGGGAGCCAATCTGAAATCCAGCCTAGCAAATGTTGGGAGTTCCTTAATCAGGTCTTGAGTTGAGGTCTGAGAATAATTCTCTATGTTGTTTAGCTGCACCCCCTGGACTCTTGGTTTGGGCCTCTCAGTCATCTTTCTATTTTCATGAAAGGTAACAAGCATTTACAGCTGAGTAGTTTTCTCAGTCTGCTTCTTACTTGTTGATACTTTCTTTTCTTTTTTATCATTCAGACTTGTTTATTTGACTTACTGTATACACTTAAGCTTCATTCACATCTTTAATTAGCTTAAGAGTTTTTTCTTTTTATTATTATATAACATTCCATCAGGTGGGTATAGCACAAATTAGTTATACATTTACTATTGAAAGACATCTTGAATCTCTCATGTTTTGAGCAAGGGTGAATAAAGTTGATATAAACATTTCCATGCTGATACTTTTATGGACTGAGTTTTCAAACCCATTGGATAAATACTAACAGTATCATTGCTGCATCTTATAGTAAGACTTTGCTGCTCTTTTAGAAAGTATCTCCCACGTTCCTATCCCACCCAAAGGTCTCTTTTCATTTAGCACTCTCTATATCCCTTTCATTTCAGAGGAATCGTACCTCTTCAAACATAACACTCTTAAAAAACATTGCCCTCTGTAAATCCTTTTAGGCTTCATTCCATTATATAAAAGCCACGCCTACTTCTTAACCTTGGACTTTTGCTGAAGTGCACTATCCTTGGGCTTCCAAGGACCCCTATTATTTAAGTATCTCTAAGGCAAAACCTCCATTCCTTCAGAAGAACTTTGGCTGACTGCTTAGTACTCTGAGACTACCTATGACTTTGGAATCTTAAGATTTTACATTTAGAGAGGCTG
Organism: Talpa europaea; assembly: GCF_964194135.1. Lineage (NCBI taxonomy): Eukaryota > Metazoa > Chordata > Mammalia > Eulipotyphla > Talpidae > Talpa > Talpa europaea. Next base: position 98,207,844 of record NC_140075.1, on the reverse strand, counting down.
AAAATCATCAAAATCACCATCTAGAGAGGCTGAAAATCATCAAAAACAGCAAGGCGTGGCTCTTTTTTGCTTACTAGTTCTGCCTTCATTTTCTCTCTCTTCTTACCATCTAACTATAAGCAGCAGGGAAAAAAAATAAAGGTACTTTCAGCTCTCCGGTAGAAATCTCCATAACTGAATCTCCCAGTTCATTAGGGACATTTTCTACTTTCTACATTACTACAGGGGACAGAATTGCTAAATTTTTTGCCACTACATAACACAGACTCTCCCTTTTTCCACTCTCCAGTATGATTTTCCTCATTTGCCTTTAAGGCTTCACTGGCAGCCTCCTCAAAGTCCAAATTCTATGAACAATGTACTCAAGAGACTTTGAGCCTTTACCAGTGTGTTCCTCAAAATCCTTACAGGTTTTCCACTGTGCGCTACCTAAAAAGAAGCTTCCACCACATTTCAGTTTTTGTTATATCAGTACCCCTCTCCTAGTACTGAAATATTACAAACTTTATTTTGCTTTCTAGTAAGTCACTCCAAAACTGAGCACTTAAGACATTTATTGTTTCCCATGTTTTCTGCAGGTCAGAAACGGGTCATCTAGCTAGGTGGTGTGGACTCAGCTCTCTCATGAGACTGCAGTTCAACTGATGGCAGGGCCTGTGACATCTGAATGCTTTTCCACAGGAGGATCTGCTTCTAAGCTCACTCACATAATTGCTGGCCAGGCTCATTTTTATGGGTCATTGTCACCCTAAGACTCTCTCCATACTTTGCCTCAGTGTCTTCACAAGATGGTAGCTGGCTTTCCACAGAGTGAAAGATGCAAGAAAAAGAGTCCAAGATGGAAAACTTAGCCTTTTATAATATAATCGAAATGACATATCCCTTCTGTCATAATCTATTTGTCAAGGGCAAGAACACCAAGCAGGAATTGGGAATCATCAGGAACGTCTAAGTGGATGGCTACCACATATCCTATCTAGAGGTCTAATGGGATGACAGACATACATAACATCTTCAACATAGTTTAATAAGGGCCACAAAAAACCACAGAGAAGTCAGCACCAGCTTAGCCCAGGGGAGTCAAGATGGTTTGACAGCAGATGTGATGTTTAATTTAGGGCCTGAAGGGATGGAGATTTGTGAGACACATGGGCAATCTGCCTTCTGCAAATGCTCCATGCATTTCTCTTTGCATAACCTACCTGTCTGGTAAATTTTATAACCTTAAAGCTCTACCTAGGAGTAAATATGGGATGATTTCATTTAATACCAATATTTTTGGAGGACACATCACCATATAATAGATGAATCAAAAGCACAATGGTAGATGATGGATGCTATGCTTGCAAATGCCTTACCTGAAGGTCAAACTTTACTTTAAAAATTTGATGAACAGAATGAAAATGCACAGCTTGGTAACAAATGTGCAAGTTGGAATAAATGCCCCTAATTTGGATAAGCACATGACTATTCAACACATAATAGTGATTATTTAAATAAGAAGGCAATAAGAAAGACATGGAGAAAGAAATGCTAACCAAAGAATCCTCTACTTGCAAATGCTGTTTAAAGAGTAGATGGAAAAGTAGGTCAGGCAAGCAGGCTGCAGTATTAAAAGCTACTTTTTTATTTCTCATTATGAGCGAAGCATTTCCCATTATAAGAGTGCTACAATCTCATTATAAAAACCTGTAAAGAATAAGCATAAGAAAGAAAATAAAAATCACCCATGAATCCAAATTCTAGAGATACTCACTAATCGGATTATAGACTATTTCCTTTCAGATTGCTGAATATAAAAACACACATATTATATATGTGAATATATATTATCTGTTGTACATATGTACATATGTATTGTATAAACTTTGTGTGTGTGATATTGTAAATATATTATTTTGGAAATGGTTATTTTTCATGAATATAAAATTAACACAAAACTTAAATTAATATATGGGTAATTTTTGCAAGTCTATTATGGAGAGAAGAGATGGAAAATATAATTTACCTGTAATTCTTTTACTCAGGGGAGAGAATACTGTTTACTATTAATATCTGTATTTTTCTTAAAAACAATTTTCATTGCAAATATGATTTTAATGCAAAATATAGGCTCATGCTGAATTATTAACTGCTTCTCTCCTTTAAAAGTATGTGGCTATCTTCCTCTCTTAATACAGGCACAACATATTATTCATTTTAATGATTATATTTTTCCAGATAGGCGTATACCTAACTTATTTAACCAATATCCTATTAGTGAGCATTTATGTTTTTCTCAATTTTCCGCCACTGCCAGGAATTACACTGCTATATACACATCTTTGTACACTTATCTGTTGCTCCCTCAGGATAAACTTCTAGCATGAGATTTTTCCATGTCAAAATATAATCACTTTTAAAAATTTTTATACAGATTACTGCATGATCCACAATAAACATTGTTCCATTGCACACTGAAACTAAGAGTATAAAAATGTTTCTAACCATCTTTTTCACCATTATTGAGTACAATAATCAGACAATCTTAATATCATTTCTTCAGACATGAAAAACAGACAATTAATATATTAAGACTATATTTTCAAATGTTTGCAGAGATCATTTTAGACATCTCTGTGAACTATGCTTTTGTCTTTGCCATGAAAATGTTCAATGTTTTTGTTTTGATTTACAAGTGCCCTCCCACCCAGCCAAAAGCATATCCATTCACATTTTTTAAATCCCAGTAGCAAAATCTCATCAGCAGAACATAAACAAGAGCTTATGGAGTTAGTAATAGCTGGAAATTATAATGATGATAGCACAAAATTGTGAATGTAAACAAATCCCTCTGGTTAAAATGGAAAGTCTTATATATTTATATATATTATATATAAACATAGATTGCCACAATTTTAAAAAATAATGAAATATACTGAAAACTCTGAACTGTATATTTTATGTGGGCACATTGTTGATATATGAATTATATCTCAATAAAACTGTTTAAAAATTCTTTCAGTGCAATGTAATGACAAGGCAGTCATATTCTCATTTATAATGAGTAGGCTCGGATCTACTGATCCATAAAACAATGACAATACTTTTAGGTCCTCATCTAGGGGTTTTCTTTCACTCATTGTCTCATTCCCTAAAATATAGAAACAAAATGCTTATTGATTTGTACTCTATGTATCTTTGGTCAGCAGTAATTCAGGATTTATATGCTAAGTGGTAGAAGGAAAACAAAAAGCAATTTCTTGGGCCAGCTCCCAGGATTAAGAATGTTTAAAGACTACTTGAGGACTAAGATATTGGCCACATCCCGAAACTCAGTTTTGCAGTAGTAGAAGGGCTCAGTTTAACAAAAGTGCTGTTCACACAGACAGATAACAACCGTGAAACTAAATGAAGACCTGCTTCTAAGGGAGAAACAACATGGGCTTTTTTATAAAAACAGGACAAGAAAGACCAGTGTCCAGTGAATGTAAAAATCCATCTGCCCAGGTACACCATGGCCATGCCTCCAGAATTTACAAAGTCCTTCATATCTGCAACACCTTCCACAATCACTATCATTAGCCATCCCCAAGGTATCCAGAAGTTTCCATTTTTTGTATGACTGACAAGCCTCTTATCTCAATGTGTACTACCCTTAACAAAAGACCTCCATTCAAATAAAGGCCAAACCTCCAATAAGGTAACTGTCATTTAAAGTCTGTGGTTGAGGCTCCTGGCCCTCCACAATCAATGTACTACCAGAAGCCAACTTAATAATATAGGAAGATTAAACAACAAAATATTAAGAATGAAAGAAAACATGTCAAAAATGCCATCCAGGGCTTCCCCAGTGGTGCAGCGGTTGAGCGCTGGGTTGTGAAGCTGCCCGCAGCCTCTGCAGTGCTGGTTCGATCCCCGGCTACCAGGCGAGGGTCCCACATGGCGCGCAGACCTCTCCTGCCACCCGCTGCTCCCCTCAGCAGTGTACTTCGTCATTCTGCCTGCTCTGCTCTCCCCTCTGACTCTGGTGAATTCTCTCACCCTCCCGCACTTCTTACTGTACTCAGTGCTTGTATAAATACATAAATAAAATCTTAAAAAAAAAAAATGCCACCCAAAGCACGTCGGGAAAAATGATGAATTTAGATCTGGGAAACACAAGCTTCGGCCTTGAATCTGTTACTCTCAACCTGTGTGACCCTGAGCTAATTAATTAACTATTCTGAATCTCAGTTCCTTTAACTGCTATATGGAATTAATGGTATTTATGCTGGCAACTCACAGACTATGTGAGGTGAAATGAGAATAATGGATGCCTAAACACTTCAAAAAACTAAAGTTCTATACAAATGTGAGAGTACTGTAACACTTCCCATCTCTAGAGAGCTCCAGAGAAACATAGCTTAGGGCCATTTAAGTATAACAGAGCTGTTTAAATATGAGAGTGAGGAAGTGAATTCCTCCGAGAGAAAAACATTAATCCAAGTTACCTCATCTTGCATCCATTTCATAACCCATTTGAGACCAAGCTGATTATGTTGTGGACGCCATAGGCCAAGGTGTGAAAGGAAATAAGAGCTGGTATATCCTTTGATTTAAACTGATAAAATTTTTTTCACCTAAAACTCTAGCATCTGTTTCATGTGTTGTTTTTGTCGTGTGAGTTATTTTTATTTATTATCATTGAAAGCACTGATGCGAAGTACTCAGTTCCTCTGTGGGGTTGGGCATACCAATTTTTTTTTCCTAAAAAAATACCCTGGAGAAAACTAAATTTTCACAGCACTACACAGCAATTCTCTAGTGGGTTTTAAAGGAATCCTGTGAGGTAAGACAAAAACCATCAACACACTGATTTTATAAGCCACAAACGTATAACCTCTGAAATTTCAAAAGCATGGATTTATATTTTCCTACTGAACCAAGACTTAAATTGGGACTAATATGTGTTCCGAATTTAGCAGAGCCACATGGCTGGAAGCTGTTGCCTAACAACTGCACACATGGGTGTGTTACCTCACAGGTTGCCAGGAGAGGCCACAGGCAGAGCCGAGAGCATAGTCAAGTCAGAGACAAACAACTGACCAAACAAGTAATCCTGAAATCAGGAAAGAACCAGACTCCTCTTTCCAGCTTTTTAGAAAAATTATTATTCTTTATTTAGGAAGACCTAGTCAGAGGAGAAAAGTCAAAATGTATTATGATGTGTCTCATTTGTGGTATGTAGGCAGTGAAGAATTAATCAACCCTAAAACAAAAAGTTTCAATCTACTATCCTCTCGACTCCTTCCTTTCAATATCAAACTCCTCAAGAGAATCCAGTCTTTCACCTACATTTACTCACCACCTACCACACAGCTCTCTTGGGGGGTCACCATCTGACTATATGATCACCCCTTCAGTTCCTGTAAGGGGTTGGGCATACCAACCCTCGACCTCTCTGTGGTGGCCAGCACTTCTGGACATTCCTTCTTGAATAACCCCCCCACCCCGATTCCTCTGATATAATCCCCATCTGGCACTCTGCTCATAGCCTGTACTCCATTTTCCTGTTCCTTCCCTGGTTCTTGATACCTAAGTCCCCTGCTTTCTGCACAGGCATCCTCCACTACCCACCCTCCTTGAGTGATCCCCACCCATCAGGGGCTCTCTTCCAGCTAGTTGTATGTGACAACTCCCAACCACCTGTCTCCTGAAATTCAAGGCCACCTCTCTGACTTCCTACAAAATAATTCCATTTCTGCCCCTCAGCACCTCATCACCAAAGTGGAACCCATTGCATTTCCTATACAAAAAGTGAGCTCCTGCTCCTAGCATTCCAAGCTTTGTTATTCTCAGTTCTCACTCTCAAAGTCATCCATCTACTCCACCCATATTTAGCAGTCTCCAAGTCCCACAAATGCTGCTTCTGCATCCTCGTGCAAAGATACTGCAATAACTTCCTATGTGGATCCTTGTTGGCAGTCTTTTCTGACTTTCAAAAAATTCTGCCGGATAAATCTTCCTGAAGTTATGTATCACAGCCCTGTTCAAAAATCACCAGTGCTTCTGTATTTTACGTCCAGATTCCTGATCCTAACACCTAAGTTCTCCACAATCCAGTCTTAGCTCTGCTAACACCCTAGAAGGTCGAAATATTCCAATGAGTTTGGACCTAGCTGTTTCCTGAAACTTGCCTGGAAGTTTCTCACTCCACTTGAAATGTATTTTGAGCTGATTTGCCCAACCATCTTAATGTGCAGCATACCTTTCTTCAACAACTTGCTCAAACTACTTCCACAATGAAATATCCTGATTTTTCCTGTCAAAAATACCTTGCATGCAAAAGCATCTTGGACCATTCCTGGGGCTTTTACCAATGTCTATGACAATGACACACACATTTTGTCTCATCTTTTAGACCACAAATATCCCCAAAGGAAGGGCTCAGCATCATGGTTTGCTGAAAAGAAGATGAGCTATGAGACCAAAATAACCAGTATGTATTTTCACTTGCACTAGTGAAATGACCTTGAATCTCCCAGATTTTAGTTCCTCATCTGTAAAAAGAACTTACTAATTACTTTGCATTGACTTCCTTACCCCAGCGGTGGGCAAGCTATGGCCAATGGGCCAAATCCAAGCTGCCACCCATTTCTATAAAGTGTTATTGGAACATACCAGGCTAATTCATTTATCTACTTTCTATGGCTACTTTTGCACTGAGATGTAAAGCTGAGTAGCTATGGTAAAGACTATATGACCCACTAAGTCTAAAATATTTGCTATCTGGACTCTTAGGGGGAAAAAAAGACCCCTTCCTCTACCTCCACTTCACCCACCTGTTAGTTAGAAACATGGAACAGTTAAAAATATTTTCCAGACTTCCCTGAATCTAGAGTACAGGGGCTCCACTAGCTAGATGCACTCAAGCAAGGAGTTCCAGAAAGTGGAAGTGAAATGGGGACATTTCCTGGCTCCTCCTGGACTGCTCACCACTGTGAAGGAGGTGACAGAAATGTGCAGCTTTTTAACTACAGCAGCACCCCAGTACCCTTCCTCCAGCTTTCCCAGGGTGAAGAAGCAGTGTGGTGGTGGCAGCAGCACAGCAGTTCCCAATGCCCAAACAGCAGGTACAGGAGTGTACTCTGAACCAGACCCCCAGATTGTTCTGGAAATCTCTCTCAGAGGCACACCTTTCCAAAGGTTTTGTAAGCATCTAATTCTCTGTATTAAATCACTTCTTGTTTAAAATTTATAGCCCAGTGTCTGTGTCTTGTACTGAACACTGACACAGAGCCAAATGACAAATATCTAGCTGAGTTACTGAGACATGAAATGACGACGTCAGTGAAAGTGCTTTATAAATAGTGAAGCTTTTTCTGTAAATCATCTCACCCCCCCCACCATACTTTGGTCCCCCACCCCTGATTTGGCACAGTGCCTCCCATCCCTGCAATATCAATGACCCCCCAGCACAGTCATCAGCTCTCTTCCCTGCTCACTCTGCTTGGAAAACTATATAATGTTATAGCCAATGTTACCTCAATAAAAAGAAATAAAAAAAAGAAAAACCTCATCTCTCCTTCTAGCTTCAATAACCATATTCTCAAGTGTTAATTTACTTAAGAACATGAGTACTTTGGAAAACTGACACAAGGCCAACTCTCCACAATAATGCACGTTCATTAAAATTTCTACATAATTTCAAAGATTCATGGGTCATTTGAATTTTATTTATGGAAATTTACTTGATGAAATTATGAGATTTTATGCTGATGAATGGCTAGACCTATATCTTGAGGTTAAGACTGACGTATGCAACTACCCACTGGACTTCCCACAGGCAACCTCTTTATTCATCACAAAAATAAATGATGCTAGTGCCCCCACAGACATGGGCATTCTGTCCTTCCTTGTCCACAGAAAATTGCCAGGTCCTGACCAATCCATATCCCTAAGCCCCTCTGAATCTGCTCACATTCCCATCTCAGTTGTCAGACATTTATCCAGTCAACATCATCTCTCATCACTTCTGCTGAGGCCGTCACTGTGGGCTCATGGCTTCCCCTCTGTCCTCTTCCAGCCATCTCCTGCACCTTAAAACATATACATCAAATCAAATCATATCTTTCCTCTGTTTGAGACCCTTAATAACTAACACCGCATTAGTTGCACCATCAGCTCTCTCCATACCTCCCAAAATGGCTTCACACCAACCCATCCTATGTGCTGGCAGTTCTCAGAATTAGTCCTTGTCACCACCAAGGAGCACATACTACTCCCTCCCAATAATGTCCTTCCTCTCCACTTTATTTCCTATTACCAGCCCTTTTTACCACCCCACCCCAGACACAAACATTCTTTCCTTTTGGCTCACCCCTTATCCTTCAGCTGTCAATTTAGATATCATTTGTTTCCTCAGTTTATTCATCAAATATTATTAAGCGTCTACTACAAGCCCACCACTGGTAGCACTAGAGACAGTAACACAAAGAAAATCACAATGCTCATCCTGACAAAGCTCAATCTCACAAGAACTTTAGGTCAGTGATGACAAGTGCAATAATCCTTCAGTTGCCCCAAGTCCCAGCCCTAGCTGGAGTCAGGATCCCCAACACTGGGATCCCCAAATCCACATCTATGGCTTCCCAACCTCCCAGCACTGTTGGTTCATTCATCTTTCCCAATGACCAGACCATAAACTCTTTGCAGGCAGAAATTCTGTGTCTTTCCTTCATTCCATTTATCATTGACATCCAGTACTGTATCTGGTACCCAGGAATTGCTAAATAAATACCTATTGGTTGGTGAAATTGAGGCAATAAAATCAGCTGAATGAATCAGCTCTTCTTAGGAGTAGTTCTACAAGGGAAATACAATGGAAACAAATGGATTGGGGGGTCCTCACTGTTTGCTTGTTTGGGCTTGGCCAATGCCTCAGATCATAGGCAACATGATTCTATCAGTGGACTCGCTGTCTGCATTTCATGGTAAGCAGCTATTCCCAGCAGCCCTTCCTGCCTCCAGGATAAATACCTGCTTGCTCAACAGTGTACCTAATTAGAGGCACCCCTCAGCAGCTGCGGGGGCCTCAGGAGGCCAGTCACCAAGCTGTGCCCTTGGTCACTGGAACCTAGACAACATAGAAGGCAGCTAAGCACAGGGCACCTGGCAGCCAGGAGACACCCAGGAGCTCAGCCGAGTTAGATCCCAGGAGCTTTGCTCCAAATTCCCTGCTTGGCCAGCCCTGCATCTGTGTGTACAAACCAATGCCACCTTTCTTAATGTGTGTGAAACTGGTGGGGGATGGGGAGAAGCAAAGAAAAACTGGGGAGTAAATATATCCTTCTTTATGAAAAACAACAGGGCAGTTTGGATAAATGCTGATGAGGTTTTCTTGAATATATTGTAATACAAGTGAACACTTACAGAGCATTGCTATACGCCAGGTTCTAACCTCTTGATATGCATTAAATCATTTAATTTTCTCAAGGCCACTATGAGGTGAGCACCATTATTATCTCTATTACAGATTCATAAATGGAGAAGCCCGAGTGAGATTAAGGAGCCTCCCCACAGCTGCCCCCCAGCCAGGAAGTGACACAGCAGGATGCAAACCTCCAGTCTGACTCAGCCCAGGATCTGAAGCTCTGCACTTCCACCCCGAGAGGGAGGGGCAGCGCTCTGCACTCTGGTCTGCCAGCATCCCCCTCATGATGCAGGATGCATGCAGTCCAGGCAGGTGCTTTCTACCACACTAAGAACACGCTCTCTGTATGAATGCCTAGTCCCTCTCTGTCTGGTCAATTATTGCCATGCATTAATGAGAGTCTATTGGTGCCAGATATTCCAATATTTCAAAAGAAGGCAGAAATCTAGATTTTTTTTTTTAATTGGGGATAAGGAAGAGGAGGAATCACAGAAGGTTTTAGCCATGACTGTTCTGATAACAAAAATTAAGTGGCATTAAGAGGAAAAGGTTTGGAGATGACTGTCCAGTTTTGACATGCTGAGTTTGTGGTGCTAAAGATGCCCACAGGGCTGGGAGCACCTTGGGGCTGGAGCTTGGACCAGGGGGTTCAGACACAGAGAAGACTCTGGTGACTGTGTTAACAGACTTACGCGGAACTGAGACTTCAATCTCATCTAACAGAGGATTATCTAAAACACCTCATCTTGTTTGTTGTGAACAAAGTGGAAACATCAGGCTGGAATTAGTTTCCTGGGCTAGCCATAATTAAGTACCACAAGCTGAGTGGTTAAATCAACACAAGTTTACTGTCTCCCAGTTCTGGAGGCTGGAAGTCTGAGTGCTTTTCCTGAGTGTTCTAGGGAAGGAAGTGCTCCGGGTATTCTTCTGGCCCCTGGTAGTTCCCTGACTTGAGGCAGCAAAATTTCAATTTTCACATGGCATTCTCCCTGCATGTGTGTTTCTAAATTTCCCTTTGAGAACACCAATCATAGCGGATTGAGGGACCCATCATACTCCTATATGACCTCAACTAATTATATCTGCAATAACTCTTCCAAATAAAGTCACATTCTAAGGTAAAGTTGCATGGCTTTTGGAGACACAATTCAATGAAGAACAAAACTCTAAGCAGAGGTTTCATTTCTTCCAGAGTCAGGATCCCTGAGAACAGGATTAAGGCATGTCATCACTCAGCTCTGGAAAACTGCCATGTTTAAATCTCCATGCAGGAGATTTTTAAAAATGAATTAGATGCCAGTTCTCCAGGGCATTCCAAGAGAGCTGGAGAAAGGAGACATGAACAACTATGCTACAACTAAATATACCGCCTAAGAAATAAGACTTAGCCACACATATCAACCTGGCAACACGGATTAAAGCCTTAAAAGCACTTGCCGTTTTGATTCTAGGGATTTATCCTAAGGAAATAACCGCTGATATGTGTAAAAAATATGGGTATTTAAGAATTTGGCCTCTAAAAATCAAGCAAATTTAAATTTATCTTTTCTAATTCACAGTCACCTAATATTAGGCAAATTACCTGAGTTTCTTCATCTATTAAATAGACACAATGATATCATCACTGCATAGCTTTACAGGCAGCAAAAGTGAGAAAGTAGATAGAAGAAATCTAGCAATGTACCAAAATCAGTACAAGGTCACAAACACCATTAGCTATTATTGTAATCAGGTAAGTAAATCAGGATATTTCAATAAGTAGACTACTGCTTAGCCATTTAAAATTGTATTCTAGAGCAAGGATAGGCAACCTGTAGCCTAGTCCATGAACAAGCTTGCCCCCTGCCTGTGCTGTAAATAAACTTTTATGGGAAGATAATCATGCTCATTCATTTATATACTGTCTATGGCTACTTTTGCACTACAACAGCAGAGTTGAATAGTTGAAATAGAAACGACATGTCTTGCAAAGTCTAAAATATTTACTATTTGGCTCTTTACAGGAAAAATTTGCCAATCCCTGATCTTGAGGTTTATTTACTATTATGAGAACATGTTCTCATGTTTATCTAATAAATAAAAATAGGTTTCCCTAAAGCAAGTATAGTAAGGCTCCACTGTTGTTAAAAATATGTATATGGGGGCCTCCCCGGTGGCGCAGCGGTTGAGCGCTGGGTTGCGAAACTGCGCGCGGCCTCTGCGGCGCCGGTTCGATCCCCGGCTGCTCCCCGGCCACCAGAGGAGGGTCCCACATGGCGTGCAGACCTCTCCTGCCGCCCGCTGCTCCCCTCAGCAGTGTACTTCGGTCCTTCTGCCTGCTCTGCTCCCCGCTCTGGCTCTGGTGAATTCTCTCACCCTCCCGCGCTTCTGACTGTACCCAGTGCATGTATAAACCAAACAAACAAACAAAACCAGCAAACAAATAAATAAAGCATGCCCCTATTAAAAAAAAAAAATTTAAAAAAAAAAATATGTATATGGGGGGTGGGAAAGTATATGGAAGTAGGTACTCCAAACATTAAATATAGTTCTCTGAATAAGGAGGTGGGATTATACATTTTATTTCCTACTTATGTTTCTCTATAATTGCTGCTATTTCAACAATAAACTTGAATCATTTCTGCAAAACGAAAAAAGTTAAAAGAAATTGTGATAGAGAGAAAACAAGATGGGAAAATATTTTCCTTTCTTCTCATTCTCTCACAGATACAAATGAGAATGAGGAATGCACGGGAAGAAAGAAAGCAAGAAGGCAAATGTGGTAGCAGAACTGTTACATGATATAGAGATCAACCTAGTTATTTAATTCCTAAGATAAATTGAGTTTGCAAAACTTAGAGAGACACGAGCAATCTTTGAGCCAAAGGTCAAGCAACAGCCTATACAGCGTGAGGAGAGACCATGTGGCAGCAAATCTCACCTAGGAAAGATAATGAAGTATGTTGTAGGAGTGTTTAATCAATAGGTCTGTCCATCAAACATTTATTGCCTACTTAGTGCCAAGCATTTACAGTATCGTAGGGAATTGAATACAAAATGTAACACATAAAAAAATAAAAGTATTTATATGGCATTAAAGGTGAGATCGCTGAGTTTTCACTCAGATGCCAACAGGATTAACGACACTACACCCACCACTGAATCCCAAAGGGAGAGAGTTTCAGAAGACAAGCAAGGAGTCATGTGGCTACCTGTCGAGTTACAGTAAGCGAGAAGGATTCAAACAGATGTCCTTTTGGCAGCTAGATATAGGCATTTGGAGTTTGGAGAGGAGATAGTAATTTGGGGATCGCTAATCAAAGAATAGGGTGCAGGAGATGGTGCACAGACATCATGCCGGAGAGAAGGGGGACAGGCAGAGGAAACTACTTCACTGACGAAGTCTGTAAACAAATGTGCAGAGACGGGGGCAAAACCAAGACAGAGTACTTGTTAAATGTGCTATAACATGATCTCCTCTAGTATTTAATTTTTTCTCAATATGAGCTGTTCTGTCACTTGTGCAGCTGGAAACAGCCGCTCTGATTAATGACATATTCCTGTGTCCTACAGAACACAATCTTTCTTTGAACATGCTTTTGCCTACAATTTTTCAGCCTTTTTCTAAGCACAACACAAGCATTGTGCCCTTCCTCATTTGGAGCCAAGTGGTAAAGGGAACATGAATGGGAATCCATTTTTAGTTTTGTTTTGTTTTGTTTGGGCTGAAACACAAGCAACAGATGTGGTGATGCGGAAGAGAAAGGGATTCAGCAAATGCTGTCTTCAACTTAGGCGATTTTAAAGCAATGCCAAAAACACCTAGCATGTGCAGTTGGTCTTTGGAGGTCGATTAGTGACAGCATTAGACGAACCTAAATAGCAAATGCCTGGACTGTGGTCCTCTGCTGAGGTCAGTTTGAATGACAAGGCTCGAGGGTTGAAGGCATGACCCTGCCTCATGGAGAAGCCAGCGGAAGTAGTAGACCAGATACCAGGCCCCAGGTTAGAAGGTCTGGCTCTGTCCCTCAAAGCAAGTTGACCCTAGACAAATCTCTTACCTCTTTGAGTCTCAGGTTCCTCATTTTCAGAGTAGAAATAAATAATATCTGCCTTCTATACTTCATAGGACTTTCACAAATATATTAAAAGCATTTGGAGTATTGGAAGGAACTATAAAGTAGCAGTTAACTTTTTTTCCAGATTTTCTGAGCTATAATCAATAAAATTATATAGTTAACATATACAATGTGACTGTCTGATATATATACATATGTACATGTGTGCATGTATAGAGAGAGAATATAGGTGTATAGATATATATATTGAAATAGATGCCACAATAAGGTTATCAAACGTCCATCACCTAACAATGACTTCTGTGTATGTGTGGGGGAGAATGCTTAATATTTATCCTCTTAGCAAATTTCAACTAAACAATACAATATCATTAACTATATTCATCATGCTGTATATTAAATCCTCAGAACTTATTAATCTTGTATCTGAAATTTGTACTTCTTTGATCAACATTTTCCTATTTCCCTACCATTGGCAAACATCATTTTACTCTCTGGTTCTAAGAGTTCAACTTTTTTTTTCTAGATTCCACATATAGGTGAGATCATATGGTATTTGCCTTTCTCTGACTTGTTTCACTAAGCATAATGTCCTCTAAGGACATCCATGTTGTTGCAAGTGGCAGGATTGCCTTCTTTTTGTGACTAAACAATAGCCCATTATATGTACATACCACATTTTCTCCATCCTTTGACAAATACATTGGTTGTCTCCATATCATGGCTTGTACACGTAAACCAAAGCCACGATGGGCTAGCACCTCACACCTGTTAGGGTAGTTATTATAAAAAAAAGACAAGAGATAATAAGTGTTGGCAAGGATGCTGAGGAGGAGGAAGGCTGTACACTACTGGTGGGAACTAAAATCGATGTCATCATTATAGAAAACAGTATAAAGCTTCCTCAAAAAATGAGAAATACTGGCACTATATGATGGAGCAATCCCACTTCTGGGTATCTAGTGAAGGAAACAAAAATCAGTATATTAAATAGCTATCTGCTCTCCCATATTGGCTGCATCATTACACACAATGGCCTACATAGAGAAGCAACCTACATGTCCACCAATGGAAGTGATGCCTGACCACTGGAACTCAGGGACTAGAGTAATTTGCTTATGACATTGTGATAACCCTTCTCTTCCAAGGAAAAGGACAGAATTAAGCAGCTCCCCAGGTGAATGACTGGTTCCTTCCAGGTCTTGTGAGAAGAGCATGGTCTTCAATGAAGGGGCATCACACTGACACAGGTGCGTCCACTGCAAGACCCTCTCTCCTCACAGGCAGAGTGGGAGCAACAGCAATGATCTTGCAAATGTGCTGTCAGCGTGAGCAACCATGTGCCAAAGCACTGGCCCAATGCAGAGACAAGGGGAGTCCTGCAGATGTGAGCATCACTTACTTCAACACCACGCCTGAAAAGTAGGGAGCTAGTGCTTATCCCAGTAGGATATTTCAGAGCAGGCAGCCAACAATTCCAGCAACTCGATGTGTGGTTTTTACTTAAAACAAACAAAATCTCATCAATAATCTACTGGTAGAACCTATGTGACCCCTCAGTAAAGGAAACATATTCAAAGGATGAATGGCAGGACCTGTGTAGTATTTATAGCATGGGGCTAGAGTCCGAGCTGTCTTACCCATTCCCCAGTTAGATTCTGTGGGTCCCTGGAAATGAGTCTGCATTATGCAGAATTTCTGGGTCCTGGTTCCTATGGAAATACTGTCCCATCAAGGACGTTTGCAGATGTTTCTTCAGTTTCTTCCAAACTCTTTATAACACAGGTTGCAAACTGCCCTGGAAAAGGCCAGTTAGTAAATATTTTAGAATTTTCTTGACTATATGGTCAATCTCTGTCATATGCTACTCCTGTGTGTTAGCAAAAAAATGTCATAAAAAATTAATAAACCAATGATATGGCTTTACTTTTTGAACACTTGATTTTTGAACACTGAAATTTGTATTCTGCATAACTTTCACATATCACAGAATACAGCTTATCTTTTGATTTTTTTCTGAAATGTTTCAAAAAGTAAAAACCGTCCTCAGCTCCAGTGCTATACAAACTGTCATGGAGACAGACTAGGCCCAAAGGCAAGTAGTTTGCTGACCACTGTCTTAAAGTTGTAGCAGCTCATCAGTCACAGCAGATTTTTCTTCAGCTACTGACCTCTCCTTCCCAGGAAGGCAGTGAAGTTATTGATATTAATAATTCCTTCCAGGAAGGGAGAGCTCACTCCCATATCTCGTTGACAGGCTTTGTCATCTGTTTCCTTAATGAGCTCCTTGGAGGGGCTCATTGCCCTGAGTCATTTTAGCACCGAGGGTCATGCTCTCCCTTGACAGCTTTACTGCCAACACCATCACCCACGCACCTTTTGTTGGCCATCATCTGTCATGGTTCCTCACCTATTGAAAAAGAGTGGGAAGTGGGGGCCTCAGGAGAGTCAAGAAGCAGACTGTTATATTCCCCGCAGGCTAAAGGAGCACACTTTGCCCCCTATTGTTTGACCAAAAAAAAAAAAAAAAAAAAAAAAGCAAGGTTATGATCTTCTACTGTACTGGTCAGCTAACCACAAGGAAAATGCTTGGTAATTACATTCAGTTCCATTATTTTAATATATTCTAGAATATAAAATAACTAGAGATAAACAGTCCGATATGGAAGCCACTCTGTATAGGGCTACTGTAAAGGAGGTTTTCCTTCATTTATTTTTAATGCACCTGCTTGGAAATTTCCCCTCAATGGGAAGGGCTTGTGTGTGCCCCAGCAGGGTCTGATCTGGCCACACAGTGAGGATCTGGGGAGGAAGGTTGTTAACCAAGACACCTTCTCATCCTCACTGCAGTCACTGAAAGGCCTTTTTTCCTCTCTCAAATGAACTTCAGCCAATCCAAGTGGATATTCCAAACTTAATTTTGGTTGCCACACATCTACCATTCTAAACACTGAAAGAAAAAACAATCCTTCAGCACATCTCCTCCATAGCTATGGAGAAAAAGATAAAATTCCAGAATAATTTCACCTTTCCTTTTCTAAAATAGGCAATACAGTAGGCAAATAGTGCCCCCTCCCCCTCATATGTACATTTTAATATTCAAAAACTGAATGTGCTGCCTCATGTGGCAAAAGGGACTTTGCAAGTGTGATTAAGATAAGGGATTGGAGGTGAGGAGGTGATCCTGGATTATCTGGGTGTGCTCCATGTTGTCAAAGCTTCCTGTAAGATGGAGGCCAGAGGATCAAGGTCCGAGAAGAGATATGATCACCAAAGCAGAGGCCACAATGAAGTCGGGCCATGAGTTAAGGAATGTGGGCAGCATCAAAAAGCTGGACAAAGGAAGGAAGTGGATTGTCTCTGAGAGCCTCCAGGAAGAATATAGCCCAGGCAAATTATTTCAGACTTCTGACCTCCAGAAATGTCAGAGAATAAATTTAAGTCACTCATTGAATTTTGCATAATTTTCACACATCACAGAATATAGCAATTTGTTATAGCAGCAAGAGGAAACTCATACAGGCAGCTGCTAAAACTGTCACAGATAAAGTGTAGTTTCCAATAAGTTTCTTTATCTCATAACACTTAACCTTACAGAACAAAAGGAAAGAGCTACTCTCTACTCTCTCATGTACAGTCCTTAAACCCCACAACCACCCAACATTTAAATAAAATGAGATATAAAATGGAAGGTTGAAGGGGGTGAGTGGGCAGTTAGAGAACACTGTAGTCATGTACAAAAAGCATTACCCAAGAGTCCTGCAAAAGATGAGATAGAAATGGAATGTGACTTATTTATAGCAAAGCCTGCCTCCCTTCTCAAGTGTGTGACAGAAGAGCTGTTTTAAAGTTTTATTCTTCAAACTTGGCTGCAGAACTTGGCTGCTTCTCAGAACTGTGCTTTTGTATTTAGCTTTAAAATATAAGAAGCAACCCATGGTTAAACTGTAGGCAGACTGGTACAGCAGGAAAAATGCTATGGGGAATGGAAAAAGGTTGAAATGTTATTCTTATTTAGTTAGTTGCTTAAGAAAAACAAATAGAGGATAAAATAGCAAATGACTTGGAGAGGCTCCAACTTGAAAATTTCTGAGTATCCCAGCACTGAGGCTCTAAAGATAAAGGTGATATTGCAAAGCTAGCCAGACACTAAGGCGGAGGTCTGCTTTAGAGGGAAAGTGGGAAGAAAACACCTGTCTCCAATTAGCAACCCCTTTCCTCTCTTTCTGTAGTTCAATGACACAAATTTTGACAACCCAAAGAAGACTATTCTGTATATGTAGAAACCAGTACTGAACCCATTTATATCGGGAGTTGAGACACAAGCCATGCCTTTTGGCCTAGGCATCCTAGTTTCATTATTAATAGCAAATAAGAGACCAAATAATTAAATTATTAATTTAATTATTATTCACTTAGAACATTATACAATGTTTAAAACTGTGATTATGGGCCTCCCCGGTGGCGCAGCGGTTGAGCGCTGGGTTGCGAAGCTGCCTGCGGCCTCTGCGGCGCCGGTTCGATCCCCGGCTGCGCCCCGGCCACCGGAGGAGGGTCCCACATGGCGCGCAGACCTCTCCTGCCGCCCGCTGCTCCCCTCAGCAGTGTGCTTGGGTCCTTCCTGCTCTGCTCCCTGCTCTGGCTCTGGTGAATTCTCTCACCCTCCCGCGCTTCTGACTGTACCCAGTGCATGTATAAACAAACAAACAAACAAATAAATAAATAATAAATAAAATAAAACATGCCTCTATTAAAAAAAATTAAAAAAAAAACTGTGATTATGATGACACTGATTAATGCTGAAAATATGAAAGGGAAACACATACAATAGTATACTATGATGACCCACTACATTAATATATGTTTTAACATATATATGTACTGACACATATATTTACATATGTATATTACAAATTAAAAAACTAGAAGGAAATAGACCAAAATGCTAACTGTAGTCACATTTGCCTGATAAGAGTGTGTGAGTTGTTTTTTTTTTTTTTTAAGATTTATTTATTTTTGCATACAAGAACTAGAGTACAGGCAAGAGGGGCGAGGGGTGAGAGGATTCACCAGAGACAGAGTGAGGAACAGAACAGGCAGAATGACTGAAATACACTGCTGAGGGGAGCAGCGGGCGAGTCAGGAGAGGTCTGCTGTGCCATGTGAGTATCTCCCTGGCCGGGGATCAAACTCATGCTGCAGCGGCTGCAGACAGCTTCATAGGTTGCTTCTTAACCCCTTGCACCACCAGGGAGGCCCAAGAATGTGTGAGGTTTATTTTTTTGTTCAGGCTTTGATACTTTTAAGATGAAAACAATTATTTTTTAAAAGAAAAGGAAAAAAGAAAATCAGTTGGCAGAAATCTTAGTTTTACCAATACCTTACATGTGAGTTTCAGAACTAAAAATATTTTATGTTTTATTGCTTCAGGGTCTCCACATGAACAATGAGACTATTATTACATTAGGGATAACTCCTATATTTAGTATTATAAAATATACTTCCTCCTAAATACAGATTATGTTTTCTTATCACCACACCTTTGCTCACACAACTCCTATCACCTAGAATCATTTCTTAGTTCTTTCTGACAGACCAAAACCTGCCCTTTCGTAAAGACACAATTCAAGTTACTCCTCTTCAAATTTCTCCTTTCTCTGTAAGCCCAGGCTGCCTACATCAACCTTTCTAAAATCAATTACAAACAGCCTTGAGATATGCTTTTTGTTCCTTTGTTTACATAATTCAATTTGTTTTAAAAAAAAAATTGCAGACTTTACAATAAGGCAAACCTAGACTCAAGTCCTAATACCAGTTATTTTTACCAGTCATTATCTTTCTGATCTTTAGTTTCCTTATCTGTAATATAGGATGATCACCACCACCTATCTAAGAAGCTGTCTGATAATTAAATGATTGCCTGTGTGTACAGAACCTGGTAGAGTACCCGGTATATAGTGAGTGATCAATAAGTACGAATTTTCTTCCTTAATCCTACACCACTCTTGTTCTTCCCATCTAGATTGTAAAGTTGCCTAGGACAGGAAACATGTGCTATGGCCCCCACATAACAGTGTGTCGAGAATGAAGTACAATGCTTTGCCAGAAGTAGAAGTTCAATTCATACACTGTTGGATTGGTATTTGCAAGAAGCATGAAGCTTCAGACAGAGACAAAATAGAAACTGTTATGGTTGAACTGTGTCCTCCTAAAAGATATGTTGAAATCCCAACACCCAGTCTGTACGTTTCTGATCTTATTTGGAAATGGAATTTTTGCAGATGTAATGAGCAAAGTGAAGATGGAAGTCTTAACTGGACTAGAGTAGGGTGTGCCCTACATCCAATGACCCATGTCATTATGAGAAGATCCTGTGAAGACACAGAAGTAGACACAGAAGAAAGGGGGCCGTGTGAAGACAGGCAGATACTGGAGCAATGCGCTACAAGCCAAGGAACACCAAGGAGAGTTGCTGTAGCCACAGGAAGTTAGTGACAAGGAAGAATTCTCCCCTAGAGCCTTCAGGGGGAGCATGGTCTGGCTAACACCTTGATTTTAGACTGTAAGCCCTCTGAACTGTGAGAGAATAAATTTCTCTTGTTTAAAGCCACACAGCTTGTGGTAATTTATTACAGAAGCCTTAGAAAACTAATACAGGAATGGTCAGAATCGTTATACTGACAGATATAAGCTACTTCCTGACTGTTTTTGGAGCCAAGTAAGATTTCCTCCAAATAAGGCTTCTTTTCAGATCTATTTCAGATAAGAGATATTTGCCTGACACTGGTCCCTTTTCAGATTGCAGAGCCAGGTTGGGATGAATAACTGTCTTTCAGTTCTTGTAATGACACAGCGTTTCAGTGGCATTCTCGACTGCTATTTTTCCCCAGTGACTGGTGATCCACCACTCTGGCCCAAATCCTGGACACTAGCCTCAAATCCCTCTCTCTCACTCTCCAAGTCAACAGTGCTTCCTAAGCACACTGAAAGTTTCTCTCACTTTTCTTCATCTCTTCCACCATGACCAGGGACCAGTAAATCATTCTGGAAATGTCCTTTCTGAAACATATTAGCAAACAGAGGTTATAAGAAACAGACCCATCTCCTTCAAAGGCAATGATCTGAAGTTCTAGTTCTGGCAATGGCTAACTAATGTTTCAGAAACACTCTCTTACTGAGAAAGACGGGAAAATGTTTTGTTAAAAATATTTGAGGGATGGGCCTTCACTGGTGGCACAGCGTCGTTGAGCGCTGGGCTGTGAAGCTGCCCGCAGCCTCTGCAGCACTAGTTCAATCCCCAGCCGCTGGCAAGGGTCCCACATGGCGCGACAGACCTCTCCTGCTGCACCCGCTGCTCCCCTCAGCAGAGTATTTCGTCAGTCTGCCTGGTCTGTTCTCTGCTCTGGCTCTGGTGAACTCTCTCACCCTCCCATGCTTCTGACTCTACCCAGTGCTTGTATAAATAAATAAATAAATCTTTAAAAAAAAAATATTTGAGGGCATTGGAGAGCAACTGAGGAAGAATTTGTGAAGTTACAATATGAAAGAAGAAAGCTAAGGTGAGCCTAGCAATTGAAGCTGCTATTTCCTTTCAAGGGATTTTCAGTTTCTTAAGCAAAAGGTATAACTGAAAAGTTTTCTGTGCTTTCAGCAGTCTCATGGAGCTTAAGGGACAAAAATCAAAGGTCAGAGCTCACTAAGGCTGAGGGGATTGAATGAACACCCAAAGTACTGGTTGGGAACAGAAATGACTCCCAATAACAAAGGCAATCTAGAAATATACTGGCACTAACAAGAACTAAAGTTCAGTTATATATAATCTCTGTATCTACTTAGATTAAGATAATATGTCCCTAGTCTAGAAAAGAAAAAAAAATTAAAACCTCTGTGGGGTAAGATAACATTTCCTCTGAGCTTTAAATTATCTCTCCAATACTTACTGTATAAGCAATGTCCAGAAATTAGTTAAAAACATAAGAAAAAATTTTTTAAGACAAAATAACAGTCCAGCAAATGATACAGATTTTGAAGTATCAGGTAGAGACTTTAAAATAACAATGACTAACATGGCTAAGAAATTAATTAAATGACAGAGAACTTTAGAAGGAAACTAGAAACCATGAAAGTAAATTAAGCTAAAATTTTAATACTAAAAAAAAACTAAAGTTATTAATTCAATGAGATGGGTTTAACCACAGACTAGATACAATTAAGAAAAGAATTGATGAACTGGAGAATAGGTCTGTAGAGAATATTGACAAAGTTTGAGTTTGAAACATAAAACAGACAAGGAATCAAAAGTACAGAAAGGGCCTCCCCTGGTGGCGCAGCAGTTGAGCGCTGGGCTGTGAAGCTGCCCGTAGCCTCTGCAGTGCCGGTTTGATCCCTGACCACCTGCGTGGGTCCCACATGGCTCAACAGACCTCTCCTGTCTGGCCCGCTGCTCCCGTCAGCAGTGTATTTCGTCAGTCTGACTGTTCTGTTCCCTGCTCTGGCTCTGGTGAATTCTCTCGCCCTCCTGCGCTTCTGACTATACCCACCACTTGTATAAATAAATAAATAAATCTAAAAAAAATTAAAAAGTACAGAAAAAGAACATAGGAAACCATTTTTTCCTAAGGTAATTTAAAAAACCTTCAAAATATATAATGAAATAAATTTTCAAATGTCGATTATACAATTAAAACAGTCACCCAGAACACCCTCTGAAATTAGTCCTTGGGAATTTTATTTAACATTTAAAAAAAAAAAAGAGACACAGACAAAAAATAATGAAAGAAAGCCCTAAATGTTCAAAACCAAAAAGCTTTTACTTTAAACATAGTGATTTGCCTGTTTTCAAGTTTTTCTTGGGCTATTTTTTTTAAAGAATGCAAAAGGATATTATGAAAGAATAACTGGATCATAAAATGTGGATAGTTTCACTAATTTGAAGAGATCTCTGCACACCCTCCCCATGTTCATCACAGCATTTTTCACAATAGCCAAAAGTTGGAAAAAACCTAAGTGCCCACCAGCAGATGACTAGATAAAAAGATATGTATTATTCCACAAAACTATTCAGAAAACTATTCAGCCATAAAAAGATGAAATCCTGCCATTAGCAACAACATGGATGAACACTGAGAGGATTATGCTAAATGAAGTAAGTCAGATAAAGACAAATACTGCATGACTTTACTCATATGTGCGAGATGAAGCAAAACCAATGAACATACCAAACACACAAGAAGGTTAAGGGGAAGTGGTGAAGGTGAGTAACATAAAAGGAGTCAATTATATGGTCTTGGATGAACACTAGATTAGCAGAAGGTAATTGTATAATTTAAATAAGGTTTGAATTGTATAAACAAAAAAGGTAAATTTATTGATTATTAAATCCATTGAATGTTTGAACTGACAAATGCCATCTCTTTCATGACCCTCTTAATTTACCCACATACAGGGAGGAGAGGGGCGGGCAGACAACCCAGCTCTATAATTATTTGTTCTAACCTTTTGTTGGTCCCAAGAGATCTTTTAATAACTCCCAGCTATAACCTCATAAAAAGACCTCTCCACATTCCTCCTCACCCTCACATCCTTCCTAAATCTTAAGTGTCACCAAATCCTGTTAACACAACCTCTTAAGCAGTTTTCAAATGCATCCCTTCATCTGTTACCACTGCCACCAATTGGATGTCACTTTTCCCTCACCTCAATTGCTGTAAAATCACTAAACTATCCTCCTGCCTAAAGCCCTAGCTTTCCACCCTCCCTCCACCTGTTCTTCACATTGAACATAAGACTTTCCGGCTTCAAATCCTTTCATAAGGTATTTCCTTATGAAGAAAAACAAGGTCTCAGTGGCATCCTTTGCTTGGGGGATAATTTCTACATGAGTCAGAGCCTTATCAGTAAACAGATGGCACACATAATATAAGACAATCCAAGGAAGGTTTATTTCAAAAAGGACCAAGTATAAAGCAGCCACAGGATACAGAAGAACCATAAGGAGATCATCAGGAATCTCTGAGTCAGGGAAGAACTCAGGCACCACAACTTCATAAGCACCAGCAGTCCATTTCTGTTTCCCATTACCCATGCCCTTATATAATCCCTTTCCCCACGGTAGACCTAGTGCCTTGCTCCTACTGAAAGGGATGGCATATTATAGCCAAGATTAACCTATAAAACAGTAAGACTCCCACTACCAACACCCCCCTCCCAGCCTCTTCCCTTGCTCACGCTGATGAAATGAGCTGCCATGTTGCAGGCCACCCCACAGAGCAACACATGGGGAAGAACTGGAGTGAGGAACAACACTAGAGAATACTAGTGAAGAACAGATGCCCTTGAGGAACTGAATCTAGTCAACAACCATGTTAACCAGCTTCGAATTGGGTCTTTCCCCAATTAGGCCTTCAGATAAAGTGCAATTCCAGCCAACATTTTGATGATAGCCTTGTAAGAGACCCTGAGCCAAAGGCCCCACCTTGCCCACTCATAAATTACTGACCACAGAAACTGGGACATAATAAATATTGTGTGTAAGCCCTTGAGTTTTGGAGTAATTCCTTACATAGCCATAGTTTACTGACACAAACTGGAACTTCCCTGAGGGTTCAAAAGACTTAATAAAGGAAAAGGGTATCAGGACCCATAGAAGAGAGTGGACCACTTGAGAGGAAGAAAGACATTAAGTGACACAGCCAGAGCAAGACCTTCCAGAGAAGAAGCCAGGGGAAGAAATACCGTGACTTTGCTCTTTTTCCTTCCTCCCATCTCTTCCCAGGCTTCCACTGACTGAATCCAGTTGAAAGCCAGAGGTCACAGGATGCTGTAGTTCACATAGTGCTGGCTTCTGGGGCAAAGAGCAGCAGGCAGCTGGGTGCAGCAAGGATGTGGGGGCACAAAGGGAAGACACACCAACACCATCCAAACTTTTTGCATGGTGTATAAGATCTTTCATGGTCTGGTCCTACTTCCCCAGCTTTATTTTTCAACCCTTCATGGATTTGGAAACATTGTTCCATGAAAACAGCCACTTGAAATTGCCAGAAGCTGCAGACAGTTTCACAGTGCTGCGTTCAACCCGCTGCACAACCGGGGAGGCCCTTAATAGGGCCCTTAATAGGGCCTCCCCGGTTGTGCAGCGGGTTGAATGCAGCACTGTGAAGCTGTCTGCAGCTTCTGCAGCACAGGTTGAATTTCCAGCCAGCCAGGGAGATTCCCACATGGTGCAGCAGACCTCTCCTGTCTCGCCTGCTACACTCTCAGCAGTGCTTTTGGTCTGTCTGCCTGTTCTGCAACCCATCTGTCTCTCGTGAATCCTCTCACCCTCTGGCACCTTTGGCTAGTACCCCAGCTATTGTATAAATAAGTCTTTAAAAAATATATATATAAAATATATGATACTATATAATATATAGTACACAGTATAATTACATAGTATAATATATATATAGTACAATACATAGTATATTATATATCTCATAATATATAATATAATGTGCAGTATATATGATGTGTATGTTATATATTTATATAATATATGTATATGTTATATATTTATATATATATATATATATATACATCACAACTCTGCCCCTTTTCATGTGCAGGCCCTCCCTACTACCTCCTATACTATTTCCACTCCTTCTCTGCCAAGTAAATTACTATTCATCTTTCAAGAATTAAGACAGATCTGAGCATCTTCTACAGAATCATCATCCTCTCCCCTGATGTGAGCTATGTGACCCTTTTCACTCCTCCCAGACCCCTCTGCCTCCCAGGCCCTCATCACCCTCTACCAGAATGGCGATGGTCCCACCAACCTATGGGCTTATTTAGAGAACTAAGCTCATCTTGCATGCCTAGTCTGGCACACGAATGACACTCAATATGCACTTGATGATTAAATAGCTTATAATCCTCATCATGTCTTAGTCACCAGGACCTGCAGGTTCACCTCTCCTCAATTGTGCTGGTCTCTATGACTGCCTTCTGTTAATTACAAAACAATACCCTATTCCTATCTCTCTCCACAGCCCTAACCTCTTCCAGGTTAGATTTTCTCTTCTTGCTGTATATCACTGCCTGTGTTCTGAAAATAGTGCTCCATTTACTTTCTGGAAATATACCTAAACCAATTACTGCCCAAGACTTCAAGGGTCTTAGGTGATTAGGGAAGGCGACCTGGGGTATCATATAGCAACGCAATGGTTAGACCCAAATTCCATCATAAAAGGAGTCCACAGCCAGAAACTAATGGATGAAGAAAATCAGCAATGACAAGGCTACTTAACTGTAAGAATGTTGATACAAGATCACAGGCTTTTCTTCTTCTAATAACATGCCTAATTCATCCCTATATTTTACTGACAGTGTCCAGTGTTGCTATTTAAACACCAATCCTGCTACCTGTATAGCTTACAATCAGTGTTGCAAAAAATTATAACTGTACAGATACCTTAAATGTTATTTATGAGTCAGCGAAACAGGTTATCAAACTAAGAAGACACTCTAACTGCTGAATCACTAAAACTAAAATTTTTCCTTCTGATGCCTGTCTATATTGGATTTAATCTCTATCCAAATTCGGTTGCTTAGTACTTTTTGAAATATTTCCACAAATTTCAAAAGACCCTTAACATGCATATAGTCTCACAACATTGCTTTGAAATCAATGTACTAAGTTCTAAAAGATCAAAAAGTTATGGCATGAAACTTTGAAATCATTGTGGAAGATACCTACATATTATCTAGTCCAATCCCCTCTCTTTTCAGAACATAAAATGAAGCCAAAATAATATTTTATTTATTAAGTTGCTGGTGGGGACACATGATTTGTTTTATTATGCTCCTTTCTACCTTACACGGACACTAAATATATTCTTTTGTGTAAGAAGTATTTTGTAAATGGGAAGGAAGGAGGAAAGGGAAAAGACAAAATAAGAACAGGGCCAGGAAGATGGAGTTCCCCAGCCAGGAGCCAAAGTAGCAAGTGTGGGAGCTGGGAGCAGATTCTCAGAGCTCTAGGTGAGCTGTTTTATTATACTGTACGGCCTCTTGACCCAAGTTAAGCTACAATTTTCTCTGTCTACCTACCATCTAATCACCCAAAGTTCTATCAAATAAAATTACCAGTCCAGTTGGAAATTTATCAAAAGACATTATTAACACCACTCAGAGAATTAAAGTCAGAAAGCAAGCTACACTTACTCAAAAGAATGCCCAGTTATGTAAGAAAGTAAACATATCAGAAAGTCTTTAGCCAAGGCATAAGACCAATAGCAAGTAAAATGGAGCTTTAGCAATACAAATGTTTAAAGTTAGCCCACATCAAATCTCCATAAATAAACATGAAAACCAAATATGTGCTGCACAGCCTTTTCATTTATTTCACATAAACAACGGCTATTGAGTCCCAGCGATGTGGGAATGATAGATAACATAATGGTAGAAAGGTCACAGACAGAGACCATGCTACCTGGACACAATCATAGCTTCACTGGGAAAATGATGAGTAACTTTAAGCAATTTACCTATCTTTTCCATATTTTGGTTTTCTCTTCTATTAAATCAAGGTCTTATTAGAAAAACCTAGGAAGAAGCTGCTAAGATCCTTTCATTCTGACTCTATGAAAAGAGCCTAGTCTACATATTGAGAGATCTACAAATAGTTAATGAAGTCAAAAACCCACTTCAAAACACCAGCATCCCCGTTATTTTGCCACACATGTTCCATGCCACACTTACTCTGTGCCGCACATATTGTAAAAGATTCTAAATAAGTATTCTTCAAAATAAGCTGGGCATCAGATTACTCCTAAGAATATTATAAAACTCAAATTCCTAGGATCCAGCTGAGCTGGGTGTAGAGGGGTCCTTCGAAGATGAACATTTTTATAAAGCTCCCCTAAATTACCTGAAGTATATAGTCAGGTTCAAATATCATCTCCACCTTGAGCAATTCAATGACCCAAGATCTTTTAGAACCAGGAATATAAAAAAGGTTAAGAAAGGGTGATTTCATGAATAATTAAGGTTTTCTTTTAAATAGATTTTTAATGTGACCAATACATTTTTCATACACACCTCCAATCCAAAATGTGAATATGAAAGATGGAAAACTAAATTAGAAAGTCTGCTCAAGACAATAAATAAATCATGCCTTGGGAAAGTACAACTTCTCACAGTTAATGACATGGGAAACATGAAAAGAGAATAAAAAGTATTCTGAAAAGTGTGGGTTTAGGACACCTACCCATCATTACTCATAAGTCAGAAGGTTATCATCCTAAATGGCATTTTAAAGTCATAACAGCATTATGGACACCATCATCCCACTTATTACTCAGAAGTTTACCCAAAAGTTCCATTTCTCTAGATTTGGCTTTTTAAATGTCAGCATCTGAATCAACACAACACAGTCCAAGCAAAAATTTCACATTGAAAACAAGAGAAAGAAACAACCAACATGAAAACACAATTTGTGTAATATTTAAAAGTCAGTTTTACTTGTAGACATCTGAACATCTATAAGAGTTTTGGTCATATAGCTATGACCTTGAATAAATCATTGCACAAGAGGACTTCTATACAAAATATTTAGAATTGACCTGGGTTTCAAGACTTGAACTTTACTGACTTCTTGAGGATAATGTCCTGCAGTAGGTCAGTCCTGGTTGTGGCCAAAAGCATTAGGAATAGGGAACTAGGTAATGGTAGGTAAACATCCCATGATTCAAACACAACCATGGCTCTAGCTAGTCAAATTAACTGGCTTAAATGATTCCAGGTCCTGAGCCCATATTGGACAATAATTGTACCTTCTCTCTTCTAACAGATTGAATACATGGGAATTAACTACATAGCAAATAACACAAACATATACATACCCCCCACACAAATTTGTTATGAGGGAGCAAATCTATTTCCAATACAGAAAACAAATGGCTAGTGGTCATTTCTCTACAGACCTACAACTAACAATTTGGTTACTAAATTAAATCAAAAAAGTATTCCCTGCTATTGCCTGAAAAATAAAAATCAAGTTCCCATAAACTTGTAGGAAGTTTTTCCTTTCAACATAATGCCAAACATCCTAGTGGTGTTTGGATTGTCTGACCTTTACATTTCTTATTAACCTTTAATAATCCATGGATTTGTAATCTCCTGAATAATATAAAAACATTTGTATTGTTTTCCTGTGTCTTAAGAAAAAGGCAACTTGCTATATAAATGAACATTAGCCATCTTATTAACAGCACCAACAATTATACATTTTATAATTTATTTCCCTTCCAAGTAGCACTGTCTCTACAAGACCTAAAGATAAAAGAACATGAAGTGCTCATTATGCACACGTACATGCCATCCACGCTGAGCAGGATGCCAAATGTCTTATTTACCTTCTATAAATGAAGCTTCATAGCAACTCAGTAAAGAGGTACTATCCTTCTTCCCACCTTTTTTTCCTTGTTATAGATTTTAAAAAACAGACTCATAGAAGTTCAATAGCTGATTCAAGGATGCATGGCTAGAAAGTGGGAGTTTCTATTTCAACCCAAATGTGAACCCAAAGTCCATGTTCCTATGAACTCGGCACAGTGTCTCCCAGTTTTGAGTGGATGAAGATGAAAATCATGAATAAACGCCTTCCTATTATTCGGTATGCCTCACCTATTAGTTGTCCCCATTAACCTATTTTTTTTCTTTCCTACAACTTAATAAGCATCTATTTTCAAGATGAATTATCTAGCCATCTCTTGCAAAGGATTAAGGAATTTGGGACTCAGAAAATGAATAGTTTGAGAGTTCTATTTTTGCAAGGAAAAGAGAAAAATTCACCATATTGATCATCCAGGAATATCTAGCTCAACATTGCCCATATGACTAACACAGATCAAGCATAGGCTTGCAGAACACATAGACCCTAGCAGACAACTCAGAGTTAGCAAAATCAATCAACATTAACTCATTTTCTTATTAATATATAATATAGTTAGGTTAAATTTTCACAAAAATGCCAACATTGAAAAGGTATGTAAAAAGCACCGTTTTCTTCCTGATATTCAACATGTACACAACTAAAACTTATGCACCATATTTTCCTCCTTTAAAATGCATTTTTCTAAATGTGTCTAGTTGAATTAGTAGCATCATGCCTTTTTATCACCCAAGGTCAAAGACCCAGTCATCTTTGATTCTACCTTCACTTCCTAATTTCATATCCATGCAATTTCCAAGTCATTTTTAATTCAGATTCTTTAATCCCTCTGCTCAGGTGCCTCTGTTTTTATGGGTAGTCCCTCTACTAGATTAACATCCTCCTTACTTTTCTCACAGAGGCAGAAACACTGACACCCCCTCACCCCCACCCCACGCCGCCCAGAGTCTCCAATCTGTCCTGGGAACAATACATTTGACACAAGGGGGTAAGAATCCCCAAGAAATTTTGTTTCTACCACTCCCGGCACAAATGCTTTTCATTATATTGCCTGTAGTTGAACATTCTAAAATCTGACTCCATGCAGTCACTCTTCCCAAAATCTTACCTCTATTTACTCCTAGTATTTCTTTCTATGCCCAAGATAACAGGCTCAGGTTGTTGCTCTTCACTTTCTTCAGCTCTTTGCCTTTGCAGGATACATCTCTCCTGCAATGTTGTTCTTTCTGCTTTTCACATAAAGCAGTCCTACTGATCCTTTAAAATGGGGTTCAGAGACATCAGGTGGGAAATAATCTAACGTGGGAAATTAGCTGAATTGGGAAGCGTTCTGCACTTACGTAACACTTCCTTCATGTCACTTTTGGAAATTATCACTCAGTCTCTATTGCAGCCATGTGTGTGTATCCTATGTCTCCTGATGACAGTGAGCATCTAGTACACCAGAGCTTGTGTACACCGTGGGCCTAGAGAACATTCGATTTATAAATGTTACGCTAAGGCCTTTACACCACAAGAGATACACCTAGGGAGAGTCTGTCTCCATCTATATTAGTTAGGCAGTCTTTACAGAAAATTAAACCACATGATCTTATTCAAGTGTTCAATACTAAATACGGCAAAAGCTAACTTCCTTGAATTTTAGCACCAGAGAATAAGAACATATGAGAAGAACATGATTTTCATTTAGAAGTCAAGGAAGAATACCTGTGTTGAGCTGTCAACCATCAGTCAGCCCTACACAGATCACAAGCACACACACTGGCAGCCTTAAATCAGATGCCTTACTTTGCGGTAGACTATCATGTTCGGAGAATTGTCCTCTGGGTCAGCCGTCCCCACCGCTTTCGGTTCCCCGGGTCCCTGAGCCATCCTCAGTATCTTCACTCACACTCACCCTGCAAAAATAAATGAATAGACCATTAAGACATGAAAAAATTAAAGAAAGTTTTGAAATGCAGCGAACTAAGTATCTTTTTGCAGGTGGCATGAAAACAAAACATGATGTCATTTCTTATTTCTCCTCATTAATTTAGGCAGTATTTTAAAAAGTTAGAAAATGATTGTGGTATTATTGACATACATCTTCTTAATCTCAAAGCCACATGTTCTTTGTTTTGTGGTCAGTAACATGCACCTTAGGGGTAATTGTATGCGAGTCCTAAAGAATCTCCTGCACACTGATGAACCAATCATTTTGATGCTGATTTTTATCTTATCAAAGTTCATTTTTTGATTAATTCTATGCATTAAGATACGAATAATTTATCAGAAGATAGCACATTATATTCAGTGGGATGGTTATAATAATGTTTTAAAACTCAAATAACAAGCTTTGGCAAGGATGGAGAAATCAGAATCCTGGTATACTGTTGGCAAGAATGTAAGATGGTATAGTCACCAAAGAAAACAAGTTTAGTGTCTATTCAAAAAGTTAAACACACAGAATTACCATGTCCTGGCAATTCCAATACTAAGCATATTCCCAAAAGTGTATACTAAAAACAGGTATTTGAACAAATAGTTGAACGTGGATGGCCATAGCAGCACTATTCACCAAAGTCAAAAGATGGAAACAATTCAATGACCATCAAATTATGAACAAAATATGATCTATCCTCATAATGGAATATAATTCAGCCCTAAGAAATAACACACGATACATACTACATTGTAGATTAACTTGGAAAAAATACACTAACTTAAAGAGAGCAGACACAAAAGATAATTGCAATGGACTGAATATTTATGTCCTGTCAAAATTTATATGATGGTATTAGGAGGTGAAATTTTGGGAGGTAATTAGTGCCCTAAAAGAGTTCAGAGAGCTCCATTCTGCCAGGTGGGGACCAATGAGAAGGTCACTTATAAGCAAGAAAGCAGGTCCTCACCAGCCACCAAATCTGCCTTTATCTGGGACTCCAACTCTCCAACCTCCAGAACCAAGACAATAAATTTCTGTTGCTCACAAACCACCCATTCTGGAGTGTTTCATTATAGCATTTCTGATAGAGTATGATAGCATGTGTTGTATAATTAGCATGCATTGTATGATGGCAATCATACTGTATTATTTCACTTATATGAAATCATCTAGAATAGGCAAATCCATAGCAATGGAAAGCAGATTGGTAGTTACCAACAGCTTGTAGGAGGAGGGGATGGGATGACTGTATAATGGAGATGGGGTCTCCTTTGGGGGTGATGAAAGAATTTTTTAACTACATAGAGGTGATGAGTGCAGAGCAGTGTGAATGCATTAAATGCCACTGAAATGCACACTTTAATGGTTAATTTTATGTTATGTCCATTTTACGTCCATGAGGAAAAAAGATTATTTTTAATTTGACCTTTTCAAAAGCCTAAAAAGATAACAAGAGACAATGACAGCATGTGGAATTTTTGAGTAAAGAAGCAAGTTCAATTCTTGCTGTGACACTATGTGTGCCATATGACCTCAAGCAATTTAAAAAACCTCTCCACACCAAGATTTGAACTTTCTTCTTTTAAAACGAACATGTTGTATGCCTGCTACATGCTCAGGACCATGACAAGGCACCTTCCTCTACATCACTCTCATCAGCAAAGGTGAATTCCACTGAGTCCTCACAGGTCAGGATCAAACAGCTGAGTGTAAAAGTATCATATAAAGCCATAAAAGTCCTACACAAATGTTATCACTAATCTAAGAGCCTGCCTGGGTTATTTGCACAAAACTCACAGGCTTTTCATCAAAGAAACTTTCATAAATACCATACTTGACAGAAAAGGCCATTTCAATTTAAAATAAAAACTCAGTAAACATTTTATCAGAAAATAAGTTGGTACCAAAGGTCATTTCATAAAAAGAAATTTGGGTGGAAGATGGGGAAGAGACAAGAATCTGCAGTTTATACTAATCATTTAATTGCTGTGTTTATAGCAGCACTATTTACAATAGCGAAGCTATGGAAACAACCCAAATGCCCAAAAGTAGATGACTGGATCAAGAAGATGTGGTCCATATACACAATGGAATATTACTCAGCAATCAAAAAAAGATAAACTCATGCAATTTGCAACAACATGGATGGAGCTGGAAGGGATCATGCTCAGCGAAATAAGCCAGAAAGAAAAAGAAAAATATCGGATGATCTCACTCATAGCAGGAATTTAGAAAACCTAAATAAGGGACCAGGAAAAAGACTAATTATAATAAAGAAAAATCAAAATCAACAAGCAACTATAAACCAGAGACACACTAATGGGGAGGGAGAGGGAGAAGAGGAGAAATGAGGGTCAAAATAAGGGGGGTGGGAACTGTACAGGGAATATAACCAAAATGAAAATGCATACACTGTGCAAAAATGAAAAATGATGTAAGAATTATATAAAATAAAATAAAATATTAAAAAAATAATAATAATTGTCCAAAATATCCATTCGAATAATGTCTCTTGCTTTCTTTATCCTTTATAAATTGCAATGCATCTTAAAAGTTAGATTACAAGAAGAGATAAAGAACATCATTCTGTTATCTGTACACATCATAATATGGGAATTTCTATGCATAAAGCACTACATGGAAACATATATTATTATTCTAACCAGTGACTTTTAAAAGAAAATGAACAACATACTGCTTCATTTTAAACTACTTATTTGCCTACTCTTTTGCCTCATACAGAGTATGACAGAGCATGAAAAACAAAAATTGAGTCCATTTATGTATGCTCATTTATCTATGTAACAGAGTCATTTCTGAGTTTCTATTGCTTTATTTTAAAATGAACACGTTCACTTTAATGAGCACATTATCTTCCACCTAGAAAACGCTGTTATAATAGCATGGCTGGAAATGACCTAGAAACAATCATGTCAGCCCTCCCTTCGCCTTCCCCTGGCCACCCACCTCGCACCCCCACAACAGAAACATTTCTCTGTTAAACAGGCTGAGGTTCCAGGCTCTGGACTTTAGACTGGTAAGTGAATACAGGTAGTCTCTATGTTAAGAATTTAGTGAATCTAGTCTGTGGTAGAAAAGTTTGTGTTTTTGGTTCTGTCAACTCCTTTGAAACTCAGACAAGTCCTTTAACTTTTCTATGTCTACAAAGAATCATTCCTAAATCATGATGAAATCACTTTTTAGGCCATATGTCAACAAATGTTAGAAAGAACTAGATGCCAAACCTACAAAGGCAAGGGTGTTCTAATTAAATTCATTTACTGCAAAGTTGGGGCTCATGAAATTAAAGGAATAAATTTTCATATTACAATATAGTATGAAATATTTATTTTTAAATTAAGTACTAGAGAGGGAGGTTGAGTGCAGGAGGTTGAGTGCAGCACTGTGAAGCTGTCTACAGCCTCTGCAGCGCCGGTTCCATCCCCGCCAGCTGCAGAGCAGCCCACAAGGCATGGCAGACCTCTCCTGTCTCGCCCGCTGCTCCCCTCAGCAGTGTATTTCAGTCAGTCTGCCTGTTCTGTTCCCCACTCTGTCTCTGGTGAATACTCTCAGCCCCGCCCCAACATCTGACCTGTACCCTGGTTCTTATATTAATAAAATTTTAAAAATCTTTTATAAAAAATAGATTAAGTACTAGAGAAATAAAAGGGTAGCAGTTTAAACTTAGCAGTAGAGAAAAATAAAAACTTCCTGGTATTTATATATACTATATGTGCATAAATACAAAGTAAATAATTCAGGGACTTTTGTTTCAATATTTGGAGGATGTGAGTGCTTTCCTGAAAAGATATAACGACAGTGCAGTAGAAAGAACACATGTTTATAATAATGTCTTCCTATAATTGTTTAGCACTGGCACTAGGACAACTGAAATTTGTTAAGACCATGCATTTTACAATCTCTGAGACAAGACAGCTTCATCGTTATAACCTGGCTTCTGTCATCAGGCAAATGTATGCCCGAATCCTGGCCCCACCACTTACTCTGTGATTTGGGGCAGGACACTTCACCTCTCTATGCTTCTGCTTCTGTATCTGTCACAAAGCACAGTCCCGACATAGGAGACGGTCCTCTGAATGGGGAGAACTAGCATTTCCACCTGATCTGCCACTAGTTGTCAGAACCAAGTCAAGTTTCTCTGGACCACATTAGGACATGAGCTATAAACCCAGCATCCTTAGTGTTCCCTCTAGTTCTGACCTAAAATCCCAGAACTTCAAATTTCTACCTTTCCTTCAAAGACTCACCAGAATGTCCTATGCCACATCTCTGCCATCATCAATGCCTATAACCTACTCTTTGCTAAACTTCTCCAAGAATCACAGAACTGTTGTTGGGAAGCCTCCCCTCCAGACTCACGAAGCCTCCCAGGAGCAATCCCTATAACACCAGCACCTGCCACTGAGTGCTGCAATACTCAACATTTATTCTTGGAGCAAAGAAGATACCTTCATCCCTCAATCTCTGGCACCTACAACAGAGCCTGAGACAGTAGGTACTCAATATTTTTTTTAATGAATGATAGAACTGATGAGATTCCACCAAGGTCCAGTACTCTCCTTCTGGAGCATACATGTGGATAACAAGCCATTAAACTGCCCAGCGCCTGCACCCACACCACCCTGAATTCACCCCATCTCACCTAAAACTGCTCAAGAAAGAGGTTGTCAACCAAGACCCACACATGAAGGGTCCTGGTCTCTGGACTCACACATGAAGATGTTCCCCAGGATGTATCAAGACGGGCCACCCCTACGCTCAGGAACACACTTTTGGAATCCATGAGCAATTTAAAGTAAGGAGTATGTGGGCGGGTAGAAGATGTAGTGAGGACAGACCCTTGTGAACAACGGCACAATCAAGCATTTATGACTCAAGCTCTGAGTAGTAAACCTTTTGAAAGTTAAGAATGCAATTTACTCCAAACTTACACTACATTTGTAGCTTGCAGTTACAAATGCCAGCTGTGCCTTTGTCATGCCTGCCTCTTAGGAACAAGCAAAGCCAAAGCTCCAACAGATCGCAATGCTGAGCAGAGCAGGGAGGGAGGACCTCAAGGCTGGGTGAAGGAAAAGGGCTCTGTAGTCAGATCAGGAAGTGCACTCAGCTCTGGCCACACCAAAGATTCTGACTGTTCCACTCTAAACTTGCAGTTCTTTATCCAGAAGATATGAATGCTCTGCTTTGCAGAGTTGCTTTGCAAGATAAAATAAAACAAGGCATGCAAATTCCCGAGCACAGAATGAATGTAGCAACTCATGGGCAGTTTGTTCTCCTTACTGTCTGACCAAGTGAAATTCCTAAGACTTGGGCATCAGGATCTTTGAAGAAGGACCCTCCCCACCTGGGGTATTCTGACTCAGTGTCTCTGAGTCAGTGCCTCTGTTTGACCAGTTTCTCAGGGGATCCTGATACTCCCACTAAGAGGTGTCCAACTGCAATCACACCACAATGACACTAACATCAGGGTCACCTGCAGCTAAAAGCCTTAAACATCATCCCTGCCACTCACTGTGCCCAGCCTTCAAAGCAAGAAATATCTAGTAAGAGAGGTAATCAAACCTTGACTGAAACATAGTCTCAATGTGTTTGCTGCCAAGTAAAAATTTCTGTTGATGTTGTTTCCTCTCTTCCATATTTTATCAAATTCACATTGTTTGCCTTAGTCCATTAAAACACAATGGATTTTTTTTCTGACATCAGCATTGTTAAAGCACTTCAGAAACAAAATTTACAAGATATGTGTGAGCTCAGTAGTACAAGCTTGTTTATATAGCTCTAATCTTACTGAGTGGGCAGGAACCTCAAGGGGGAAGAAGGAAGAACAACAGCTCTAAAGAACAAATAACTCTTTCTCTTAGAGCAGAATCTGCCAACTTGACATTTCCTATATACTCAAAGTTTAGATGCTCAGTGACAGTTTGAGGATCTGCTTCATGTAATGCACCAAAAATCTGAAGTCAAGATGATAGTGCTCAACCCCTAGGGGTCAATTTTGGTGGCAATGCAGACACCCAGTATTTAGTGGGATATTATTACTTGATCAATTCAGGACTTCAGTTAGAATTCAGTGGTTCCCAAAAGCTGGTCCAAGGATCTGAACCAAACTAGCAGCTTTGGAATCACCTGGGGGATATTCAAAAGAAAAGTGTTTCCAGTTTCCATGATCTAGAAATTCTAAACCAGTAGGTTCCGGTAGTCCCTGGAGTATAATCTAAATGTTCTCCAGGTGACTTGGGGAATAGCTAGGCTTGGGAACCACTAACCCAAGCCTCCACATTCCATGAAGCCACCACCTTTTTGCCTGATCCCCTCCCATGTCCATGCTGCCCACTGTCTGGGCAGTCATGCTGGGTGTGGAGATGGTTCCTCTATCTTCCTTGTATGAGGCAGAAACCTGCTGTAATGGATAAAAAAAAGGGTTCTGACATCAAAGAATGTGCCCTCAATCCATGCCACTCAGTGCTTGTGACCAAGAGCAACTTATTGCTTTGGTTAATTTAGCCTCTCTGAGCTTTGTTTTCCTTATCTAAATAAAGGAACAAATAGTAACTACCATCTATCAGTGGTTCTCAGCCTTCCTTGCTCATCAGAATCACCCAGACAGTGAGGCACTGTAGCTGTAACAGGTGGCTATTATTCCCACCACAGATGAAAAAATTAAGGATCAAAAACATAGGTAACTTTCCCAAAGCAACATAGTTTTTCAGTGAAGAAACGACAAGTCAAGGCCCTCTCTGGTGGCGCAGGGGTTAAAGTGTCAGTGCTATCAAGCTACTAGCCACTGCTGCATGAGTTCTATCCCCAGCCAGAGAGCTAACCCATATGGCACAGCAGGCTCTCCTGTCTTGCTGGCTGTTCCCCTCAGCAGTGTATTTCAGTCAATCTGCCTGTTCTGCTCCCCATTCTGTCTCTGTTGAATCCTCTCAGCCCCCTACACCCCAGTTC
The DNA here is from genome assembly GCF_964194135.1 of Talpa europaea. Lineage (NCBI taxonomy): Eukaryota > Metazoa > Chordata > Mammalia > Eulipotyphla > Talpidae > Talpa > Talpa europaea. Next base: position 98,170,066 of record NC_140075.1, on the reverse strand, counting down.
TTCTATGCATAAATAAATAAAAATATATCTTTAAAAAACAGAAACTACAAGTCAAACCCAGGACTGACTCCAGCTCCCATGCACCTTCTAACATGTCTATCTTGGTTGGGTGAAATCACCTATATAAAGTACTTAAAACAAAATTGTGTAAATATATAAAATTTAAGTATATACTTAAATAGAAAGTACTCAGAAAACATACACTATTTATAAAGTACTTAGTACAGGATACCACTGATACATATACAAACTGTAATAGTAGGTCCTCTATTAATCTTCTCTTCTTGGGCATCCTAATATATCAATGTAGTTGATGTCCCCAAACCAATCCTACCTGAAGACCTATAAATTCATACAATCCTCTCTAGGTTATCACTGCTGCCTGACAACCCAAATTAATCTACCAAAGCTGCTTATAAAGAAAAATATTTTTGCATTCCTTACATTAAGCAAGTCCTAGAAAGGTTGGAGGGAAAAGTAGAAAGTCGTTCACATAAAAGAAGTGTTTGTCTGTGTGATATGCCCCACAGTCCTGTTGTTGCAAGACTGAACTACTCAAAGCAGGCCCACCCAGGCATCTTCTCTCCCTATGACTCAACTCTACTCTGTTCTAGACACGCCCTGGCCCTACCAAGTCACCACCAACTCTTCCTGCCTTTTGAACTCCTCTTCTGTAGATAGCATGAACTACTGTGTCTTTGTCTCCTCACTGAACTGTGAGATTCTGTGACCTTAATGGAAACTTGGCTTCCCCCAAGGACATCCCCTACCCTATGGCCTTACTGTCCTCATCCCACATATGTCAAGAATAGGAAGAAAGGTAAGCATCCTCCTGGCTCTCCATCAGTGCTTCAAACAATTTCCCTTCTATCTTCCTATGCAAATCTCCACTCCTGTGACACTTACACTATCTGGATCTGCCACTTGCTACCCATCTCACCTTCCCCTGCTATGTCTTTTCATTTCCTGATGACTTTGACTTTCAGTTCTCAGAGGTTTCCTCCATACTTTGCTCTCTTGTCAGCCTTAGTAATTTTAACATCAGAGTCCAGGATTTCACTGAAAAACTGTTTTCTCCTTTATTTCTTCACCTGAAACCTTTAACTCCATCTCCCTGCCTCATGGAAACACATGGCCACAAGCTAAACTTTGTCATCACCAGTGACAGGACCACCGCAAATTCCAATACAAGCATTCCCCAGTCTGTCTACCTTCCCTCTGTCCAGTTCACTTACTCTACATACATTGCAAACATTCTTCAAATTAATTTAGACCTCCAATCCATTTCCGCCCCAAACCTTTTTACTATCCTTTACTTCTCCCTCTGCTTTTACTTTCTTCTCTCACTGGCTCCATGATTATAATCACTCCGTTGCACATATTCTCAATTCTCTCACCTCCTCCTTTCCTGGCATAATTCCAACACTGAATAGCCACCTCACCATATTCATACCATATCCAAATATCTAAGCTCACATCCAAGTTGGTGAACACTTAGGGGATGGGGAGTGGAAGAAATCACACATCAAGCTGAGAGCTACATTTTAAATTCATGAACACAAACTATAAATGAATTACTCAACAGTGCCCACCAAATCTGAAATGTTTCCTAGCAAGTTTGCTTTCTCCCTTTCTGAACTGGCCATCTCATACCATCTCTTCTTTCAAACTTCACACACAATATTAGTTGATGGGCTCACTTTAAAATTCAATGAAGAAATAGAAACCAGCAAAGGAAAAGCCTCTCATCTTGAGACAGCCCCATCTAAAAACCACCAAGTGCTTTGTGCTCCCTCCTATTGAATAAAGGGAAGTGTTACTGCATTTATTAAAGGGAAGTTGTTTCACTTTTGCTCTTAATTGGAACATAATAGGACAGCGCTCCTCACGTCCACCCTACCATCACACCAACAGGGGTCCAGGATAATAACAGTGGGTACAGCAAAAAGACCTTTAGGACCTAAACTCTCTGAGGAATACTTATGGAAACCAAGAGCCAAGAGGGGAAACAAAAACAAGAACACAGGAGGAGGCTGAGGTTGTGCTCTGAAAGCTGCAGCACCCATTAAACACACCCAACTCCTAACTCAATGAAATGACATGAAACCTCACACTAAAAATCTACTTGCCTAAGTTCCTATGACCTGATACATCATATTTGGCATGATTAGAAGACTTATTAAAAAGGTAAGAAAAAACACAATCAGAAGGAACAAGCAATCGTCAGAACCAGACTCTCCTATGACACAGATGTTGAAATTACCAAACAAGAAAATTAGAATTATTATGATTAATATGTTAAGGGTTCTAATGAGAAATTAGATGGCAATGCAAGCAGAAAGACAGAAACTCTTCTTTAAAAGAAAAATAATCTCTGGGGCCTCACTGGTGGCGCAGCGGTTGAGCACTGGGTTGCGAAGCTGCCCGCAGCCTCTGCAGCGCCAGTTCGATCCCCGGCTGCTCCCCGGCCACCAGAGGAGGATCCCACATGGCGCGCAGACCTCTCCTGCCGCCCGCTGCTCCCCTCAGCAGTGTACTTCGGTCCTTCTGCCTGCTCTGCTCCCCGCTCTGGCTCTGGTGAACTCTCTCACCCTCCCGCGCTTCTGACTGTACCCAGTGCTTGTATAAATAAATACATCTTTTAAAAAAAAAAGAAAGAAAAATAATCTCTAAAGAAAGGAAATGAGAAAATTCAAATACTAACAAATGAATAATGACTTTGATGGACTCAAAATGGCCAAGGAATAGGTAAGCCTGGAAAACAACAGAATTTTTTCCAAGAATTATAAAATTCTTGGAATATAAAAAGGTATACAATACCTTTTCAATATAAAAAGGTATACAAAAGTATCACTGGATTACCAGGAGAGAAGAGAGAAAAGAGCAGGAGAAATATTTGAAGGAATGACTGAAAACTTTCCAAAATTAATTAACATACACCAAACTACATATACAGGAAGATCAGAAAACACTAATCATAATAAATGAAAAACCAAAACCAAAACCACTACATCTATTGACAGCCTGTAAAAATAATCTGTTAAAAAAAAAAAAAGATTTAAAAAAAAAAATCTTAGAAGCCAGAGGGAAACAACCTTACCTCTAGGAAAATAAAGCTAAAGGTTACAGCAGATTTCTCATCAAAAACCATGAGACAAAGAGTGGACTGAAATACTTAAAATGCTAAAAGAAAAAAAAAAATCCAACCATCTAGAATTCTGTAACAAAAGTGAAGGAAACAAAGACTTTCTCAGACAAAAAAAAAAAAAAAAAACAAGAAACAACTGAGTAAATTTGTCACTAGTCAACCTTCCCAGCAAAAAATGGTAAGAGAAGTTATTCAGGCAAGAAGAACATTAAGTAGGTCAGAAACTTGAATCTATAATAATAATAATAATAATAATAATAATAATAATAATAATAATAAGGCAAGCATTCGGGAAGGAATAAAGTAGGGGGAGCAGGGGAGGGAATTTTCATTTTCTTATTCTTAATTGATCTAAGAGAAACTTTCTCTTGAACAATGTCCATGGGATAGAAAAATATTTTAAAGCAATGAGCACACCAATGCCTAACAGAATGCTCTGGAACAGCCCCACACAATCAATTAGTTGGGATGATTTCTTTGGGGGGCAAACCAGCACTTGTGAGACAAAACAAGTAGGAATGGATTTTACATGTCTAGATGGTTGACAGAACTTAAAAAAATTTTATGGTATGTGCAAATTATATAAAATTCAAATTTCTGTGCCCACCTGTTTACTTATTGTCTGTTTTCTGTAACCATGGCAGACTGGGGTGGTTGCAGCCCAAGACCAGACCACCCACAAAGCTCAAAATATTTACTATTTGGTCCTTGAAATAAAATTTGTTTTTGTTTCCTGAACAAGTCCAGTCATTTAAATTTTCAGAGGCTGTAAATAAGATTTGGGGACATTAATTTATATTTCTAACACCACCGTGGAAGTTGGTAATAGACTCGGCATTAGAATTCAGGTCTTGAGAGCTCACCGGCCTTTCCTCTCATGAGAGGTCTTACCTTTTAGTAAGTATGAGTTTGAAGATTACAGTGTCTAATACCACTGACTAATACTACTGAGTGTAGGGACTACATGAAAGATTATGACTCTTAGAGAAGAGGTAGGAGTGACAGAAAAGCGTTGCCAATTTTTATACAAAAGAAGGGGATGACTAAGAGATGAAGAGGATAACATGTTCCCAAAGGACTCAAAAAAAGGAAAGCATTCCTATGGGCTTTTTATAAAGAATGTCAGCTTTATTCTTTGGAATTTTGTTCCTTTCTTTCTTCTCTCTTTTTTTTAAAGAGCAGGCAAAATCAGTATTCTAGACCTTAAAACTATACATTTAAATACAGACTCTTCTATGATTCTATAATGCATATACTTGGAGCAGCAAGAGTATGTTTTTCCTCTTCTGGAGGTAGTAATGCTTTAAAAAAAAAGATGGATTCATAAAACTCAACAGGAAGAAGTAATATAGGTTAAAGAAATAACAATTGAATGGGTTTCTGTGAGTTTGTTTTATAGCTTTGTTCCCATTATATAGATGGAAGACAAAAATATTATAAGTAGAATGTACCACCACCTACAATGAGGGCTTACTTTACAATAATACAAACCTAGAAAACAACTGGAACAACTGTATAAAATTGAAAAGGGAGGGGAAACAAGGCATACGGGGAGTGGAGGCAAGAGTCTGGCATTCTACACAACTGTTGCTTTAAGTTATTGAGTCAACATGACATGCACCTCAAAGACATCTTTGTAGACGCATCACCCAAAGCAGTGATAGTGAAGGCAAAGATAAACAGCTGGGACTACATCAAATTAAAGAGCTTCTGCACAGCAAAAGAGACAATAGCCAGGGCCTTCCCGGTGTCGCAGTGGTTGAGCGCTGGGTTGCGAAGCTGCCCGCAGCCTCTGCAGTGCCGGTTCTAAGCCCGGCTGCTCCCCGTCCACCGGAGGAGGGTCCCACATGGCGCACAGATCTCTCCTGCCACACGCTGCTCCCCTCAGCAGTGTACTTCGGTCCTTCTGCCTGCTCTGCTCCCCGCTCTGGCTCTGGTGAATTCTCTCACCCTCCCGCGCTTCTGACTGTACCTAGTGCTTGTATAAATGTATAAATAGATAGATAGATAGATAGATAGATAGATAGATAGATAGATAGATAGATAGATAGATAATAGATAGATAGATAGACAGATAAATAAATAAATAAAAATAAATCTTAAAAAAAGAGAGAGAGAGAGAGAGACAATAGCCAAAACAAAGAGAAACCCCACCGACTGGGAGAACATTTTTGCACACAACACTAATGATAAAGGACTGATCACAAAAATCTACAAAGAGCTGATGAGACGCAACAAAAACAAAGAAAATAATCCAGTCAAAAAATGGGCAGAAGAGCTAAAAAGAAAATTCTCCGAAGAGGAAATACAAACGGCCACCAAGCATATGAAGAAATGTTCAACGTCACTTGCAATCAGGGAAATTCAAATCAAAACTCCAATGAGATACCATTTCACACCAGTGACAATGGCACATATTTAAAAAACTAGCAACAACAAATGTTGTTGGAAAGAAAGGAACTCTCCTGCACTGTTGGTGGGAGTGCAAACTGGTCCAACCACTATGGAAAGCTGTGTGGACATTCCTTAACCTACTAAAGATAGAGCTTCCATATGATCCAACAATTCCACTCATAGTTATTTACCTAAAGGACATAGAAACATCAATTCCAAAGAGCACCTGCACCCCTATATTTATAGCAGCACAATTTACAATAGCTAAGCTTTGGAAACAACCCAAATGCCCCAAAATAGATGACTGGATTAAGAAGATGTGGTACATATACACAATGAAATATTACTCAGCATTCAAAAAAGATAAACACATGTAATTTGCAGCAACATGGATGGAGATGGAAGGGATCATGCTCAGCGAAATAAACCAGAAAGAAAAAGAAAAATACCGGATGGTCTCACTCATAACAGGAATCTAGAAAACCTAAATATGGACCAGGAAAAAGAGTAACTATAAGAAAGAAAAAAATCAAAATCAACAAACAACTATGAGCCAGAGACATTCTTTGTGGGTGAAAGGGAGGAATTGGGGTCAAAATCGGGGTTGCAATTGTATGGGGAATATAAAAATTAAAAAAAAGTAAAAAAAAAGTTATTGAGTCAAACACAACCTCTATTCATGAAAATACTCTTGGCAAACTCTGAATGTAAAGGAACTGGCTTAAACTGATATAGGATGTTTATTAAACACAGCAACCATGACATTGAACAGCCACACCATGAAAACATTCCCACTGAAATTAGGAATAAGAGGATGCCCACTATGATCACTTCCCTTCACTGTTATATTAAAGGTCTCAGCCAATGCAACAGGAAAAAAAAATAGAGGCATAAGGATTGCAAAGGAAAATGTAAAAACTGCTTAGTAGGTAATTTGTGCATATGGAAACCCGTAATAATCTATACAAGACTATTAAAATATGTATGTGAATTAGCAGTCATTAGTTACAAGGTCAATATATAAAAATCAAGTGTGTTTCTACATACCTGCAATAAACAGGTGTTTTATTTTGTATATGATATGTATTTTATTTTATTTTAAAGATTTATTTATACAAGAACTGGGGTACAGGCCAGATGCACAGGAGGGTGAGAGGATTCACCAGAAACAGACTGGGGAACAGAACAGGCAAATTGACGAAATACACTGCTGAGGGGAGCAATGGGGGAGACAGGAGAGGTCTGCAGTCCCATGTGGGATTCTTCCCGGCTGGCCGGGATCGAACCTGCGCTGCAGAGGCTGCGGACAGCTTCACAGTGCAGTGTTCATCCGCCTGCACCACCAAGGAGGCCCCCGATATGTATTTTAAAGACGCATGTATAAGAGCATCAAACAACTTCAAACAACTAGGAGTATAGCTAAAGAAAGATGGGCAATACCCTTAAAACATAAAGTGGTTCAAAACAGTAATAGAAATTTAAGAGCTAAATAAATGAAGAGATATTAATGAACTGGTATAGTCAACATTCTAAAGACATTAATTTACTCCCAATTTGGGATAGGGATTTAACACAACCCCAATGAAAATCTCATCAAAAGATAATTTCAAAATGTATACAGTAATGCAACTGGATGAGAATAACTAACCTATTCTTAATAAGAACAATTCTAAAGGACATAAACTACCAGATATCAAGCTTATTATTAAGCTATAGTAATTGGGTAGTGTTATATCAGTATAAGAATGGACCAATTGAACAATGGAATGGGTTAGAAAGCCCAGAGATGGTGGGGCTCCCTGGTGGCCTATGGATTAAGTCACAGAGCAATCACCCCCGTGGCCTGAATTTGATCCCAGCTAGGGCGCTAACCCACATGGCACAACAGATCTCTCCTGCCTTGCCCATTGCTCCCCTTAGCAGTGTACTTCAGTAGATGTGCCTATTCGGCTCCCCACTCTGTCTCTAGTAAATCTTCTCACCCCACACATTTCTGGCCTACACCACAGCTCTTCTGTTAGGGGGAAAGGATGTCCTGAGCAAACTCCATACAGGACTCCAGCCCCACTCCATCAAGACACTGGGAACTACAAATCCCATGATCACCAAAGGGAGGGTTGTGAGCACCTGAGGGTGGAGTTAAGTAGCTATATTCTCTGTTTGAGTATTTAACCAGCCATGTGGCCGGGGGGTCGCTCTCTTGGCCCGACAACACATGATTTTTCACCAGCTCAGCGGGTCATTGGGATTCCAGGTCAGTGGAACAGGTAGGATGCGTGTACTAACTTATCTCTCTCTTATTCTCCCTGAGTTATTCATTTCCCCATGTCCCCTTCCCTTGTAAATAAATCTTTTATTAAACTTTTGTGTGTGTGTGCGGTTTAGCATTAATAAGTTCCCTTTAAGCACATGGGTGAGGACCCACAGTCAGGCAACATTTTTTATATCGGGGTTGCTCTGTAACACTTCTATGCATAAATAAGAAAATCTTAAAAAAAAAAAAAAGGGCAGCACAAAGATGGACCCAGATATAAATGAACACCTGATTTAAAAGAAAGCTAGTATTTCAAAGAAGTAGAAAACAAGAGACTTCAATAAGGATAGCTTATGGGGGAAAAAAAATGTGCACCTCTTTCTCATGTCATAGCCAAAACTCACACTCAGGTAGATTTCTTCACCTTAAGATAAAAGGCAAAAACAATAAGGTTTCTACAAATTAAAACAGAAAAATAGCTTCATGACCTTAGGGCAGGCAAACATTTCATAAGCAAGGACAGAAAACAACTACCATTTCATAAGCAAGGACAGAAAACAACAATGGAAGAGACTGATGAACTGGATTACATGAAAAGTAAGAGGTCCTGTTCATCAAAAAGGAATCAAATAGCAGAATGGGAAATGATATTTTGAATTCATATGACTGCTACAAATATATTAACTCAGAGTTTGTTTTTAAAAGAGAAAATGTCTGCAAACCAATAGGAAAAAGATAGATAATCCAATAGGAAAACAGGTAATAACTGTGAATAGGGACTACAAAAGATTAAATAAAATTGCCCAAAATAAAAATATTAAAAAGGCACATCATTAGTCACCAGAGAAATGCAAATGGCATCCACAACAAGACACTACTAAACACCCACCATAATTACTAAAATTCAGAAGTTTGACAATCCCAAGTGTTGACAAGGTATTAAAGAAACCAAAACACCCATAAACTGATAAGAGTATGAACTGATACAAAGGAGAACTCTATGTAAGGACCTAAATCCATGACCTAGCAATCCAGTCCCAGCCTCATACCAAACAGAAATGCTGTCATATATGCACCAAATAATACAGAAAAATGTTAGTAGTAGCATTAGTCATAAAACCCCTATTCTTGAAGAGCCTCAAATGCCCTTCAATGGTAAATGAATAAAGCTCATGGAATATTACAAGGAAGATTGCTACAGATCAAAAAAAATGAATAAACTACTGCTACACATCACCACATGAATGAGATTCTCAGTGATGTTGACAAGAAGCCAGAAAAGTGTGCATAAATATATGTAAACCCCAAATACATTTTGTATTTCTCATTTTAAAATGAGAAAGTTATGGTATTAAAAATCTGATTAGTGGTTATGACTAAGGAGAGGGGAGTATGGAGTTACTAGGTGGGCACATGAAGGAATAACATTTTTTGATGAAGGCCAGGTAACATGGATCTTTTCACTGCTTGGAAATTCATGAAGCAATGATTTACACATTTTTCTGTAAATATATTTCAGTGGAATTGTATGTTTAAATAAATAATAATGAATTACAGGATCATATTGTGTATAATACTTTTACACATATAAGAATGCATGGTGCATATTTATATTTTAAAATATTTTTTTTTTTAAAGATGTATTTATGTATTTATACAAGCACTGGGTACAGTCAGAAGGGCGGGAGGGTGAGAGAATTCACCAGAGCCAGAGAGGGGAGCAGAACAGGCAGACTGATGAAGTACACTGCTGAGGGGAGCAGCGGGCGCAGCAGGAGAGGTATGCACACCACGTGGGACCCTCACCGGCAGCCGGGGATCGAACTGGTGCTGCAGAGGCTGCAGGCAGCTACACAGCCCAGTGCTTAACCGCTGTGCCACTGGGGAGGCCCTAAAATATTTTTCAAGAATATTATTGAGCAATAATTATGAGTGAAAGAACTGGTGTAGAAATGAAATGAAACTAGAAACATACATTGAAGAAATGCCTCACACTATCCAAAAGCTTTATTTTATATAATGAAAGTCTTCCAACTCTAATATTTCAGAATTTCCAAAAAGGTATTGAAATATTCTGCACTTGTTCTTAATAACTTTCTACTGCCCAGTAGATAAAATCCAATGTTCTTCAGCCAATTTAGAAGTTTGATTCAATTACTGTCTCTGGTTGCCTGGTCTCACTCATGTGTATATGATGTATGTGTATGTCTATGTATATATGTATATATGTGTATATGTATACTACACATCTTCTGCAAAGAAGGATGGACCTGTGAACTGTGCTGGAGCATGCCATATTGCTGGACACACTGACTGGACCATGATACCCTTAAGACTTTACTCAAGACCAAGTAGGGTTCATCCCTGAAACTGAGATAAGGACAAAAAGAAGACTCCTTCCCTGTGAGAGTCTGTGCTGAAAGGATATGAGGGAAGGGATATTAGTGACCATCTTCTTTTCTTGAGCATCATAAGAAAAAGGAAGTCAAGACGATGGGGTGTCAATATCATTTAAGTCCCTGGAGTCAGCCATGCCTGAATCCTCATATAGGAGTCAGATAAACTTCTGAATTGTGCTTGAGTTCAACTTTGGTTCTTGCATCCAACAGACCACAAAATCACCATTATCATTAGCAACAGGATCATCATCATCTACATGTTCACGTGGCACTCAAATTCCTCAATAAATTTGCACTTCTTGTCTTGTCAATCACAGTTCATTTTCATATGGAGAATCTCAGCACAGGAAACCTTCCCAACCAAGAAAACTCAGTAAGTGATGTTCTACTTAAATCAACCTACTTCCAAATACACTTTTGATAGCCAACTGGTCATTTCTGTTAAGGATAACAGGAAAATAAGGATTAGAAACAGATTTTTTAAGTGGGGGGAGAGGCTGTAGGGCAGATGGCAGGCAGTGGAAGTGGTTTTTCAGCAAAGCTTTTGAAAGCTGAAGGAAGTCAAAGAAATTGAAACCTGGAGTTGACAGTGTATGCTTTGACATGAAGCTAAATACCCTAATGCATGGGGTGAGACATCTGAGAACTTCCTAATCAGTCATACCAAGTAAGTTAATAAAGTTTATCCCGAAGTTTGTGCACTTTACCCTGAGCCACAGGGAGATCTGGGAGTCAGCAGTCAACTTCTCAGAATGAAAGTCTAAAAGGAACTGAACATTTGGACAGAGAGCCTGACAGAGTTGGGGAAATGCCCATTTGCATGGGAATTGTGCACTGACTGTTAAAAAAAAAAAAAAACCTGCAAAAACACAAGCATTTCACTGCAAGGAAGTGTTCCCCTCGGAAAATACTAAGAGGTAACTAGAAATTCATGTGATACACCTTCTATTGCCAACATAAGGTAAGTAAAATGTCATTCAGTCTACTTTTTCTCATTTTAGTTTTGGCAAGCAAAAGGTTTTTAAATCCGTTGGCTTACAATCTGGTTTTCCCGTATTCTGATTCCCCCCAACTTCTAAATTCATTAACGTGGATTTCTCCTGCCTGAAGGGTTTGTAAAGACCCAACTCTCAGTATGGGGTATTAGGTATTCTTTGCACACTTAGTCACCTCTATCCTTTCATTTGCATTAAAATGACTCAAGGATCCTTGCTACCTCTGTCCCCTGTAGCCCCTTATCAACAGGCTCTAAACCCATCATTGGTCCTCCAAAGTCCATTCTATCCACTCAGCCACTCATTCCAAGAATATGTGCCTGTCTTACCACATGGTATTTCTCCATCTTTTTACCCTCACAGGATTCTAAACGTCTTGAAAACAAGAGTGCTATCTGATTAATCATCATCCTGCAAAGGGTCTTACTGCTGATGTGCATAAGCAGGAGGAGGAAAGAACACTGGAGACCTTGAACCAAGCATGAGCAAGAGCCCTCCCTCCCCATGTTCCCACTACCACCACCTAACCCAGAGTTGACAAAACGTAAGATTATTCCCAGAAACACTCTTTTTTTCAGTAACGTCAAAGCCATCACAATTCTCAGTCCTATTCTGCACCTGATGAGAATGCAGACCACTTCTAAGTTACTCTGTCTAATCCTCCTGGAGATGGGCAGAAACCAGCTGTCAGACCCCTAAACTACCTGCCATCCTGAAAGGTAAAGTGCCTTCCCCTAAAGAAAAAAAATCTAAAATATAATCAATACATGCGTTCTTTGTGTATACATCCTTTCTATTTTGACCAGCTGCTGATTCAGTTTTTGTATTAGGATGTATGGTCAGCAAAATAATATAATGGCATCTTCCTGCTTGGTTTGGAATGTGAACATAGCAGCACTTAGATAGCAGCTTAAGGGGGAAATTCATGGGATATTTTTTGAAGTTGTCTTTTTTCTAGAGAGGTCACAAACAGAAAAAAAAAAAAAAACCCACAGTCAGCTCTAACAAGTATTTCGTTTGGATGGGACAGTGTAAATCGATAAGATATTTTTCTGATTGGAATTGCTAGTGATTAAAATTGGATTACAAATGGACAGCAGCAGCAGGGCTTTCTGAGCAGGACAGACCCTTTGTTTTAACAGTCCTCACCTGTCCTTCATCTTCCCAGGCCTGAGGTCCAGCATCATCCACCACCACACATGGGTGCTGTGTTGCTTTCAGAAAAAAGAAAAGTGGGCCCCCCCCTCTGGTGGCGCAACGGTTGAGCTCTGGGCTGCGGAGCTGCCTGCAGCCTCTGCAGCGCCGGTTCAATACCCGGCTGCCGGCGAGGGTTCCACATGGCTCAACAGACCTCTCCTGTCTGGCCCGCTGCTCCCCTCAGCAGTGTATTTCTTCAGTCTGCCTGTTCTGTTCCCCACTCTGGCTCTGGTGAATTCTCTTACCCTCCCGCACTTCTGACTGTACCCAGTACTTGTATAAATAAATAAATAAATCTTAAAAAAAAAAAAGTGTGACTGGTATCCATGTACGTTTCTAGCAAAAAAATGGATCAGAGGCCACATATTTCAATACAAATGGGTATAAATGTACTTCTGGGAGTAAAAACTTTCTATATGTTTAACACAAAAACAAGTCATTTTTTTGTTAGAAAAATGCAACTTAATTTACTATTGTGAAAAAAACTTCCATTTGATTCATTCATTTACTTTACCTTTATCTAACTGGCTCTGTGTTTTAGCTTGCAACCTTATTTCTAAGATTTTTTCTTCCTTCACTTATTCCACAAATAGTTCTTAAGCAATGACTATGAACCAGAATCTGTAGCAGATGTTGAAGTTATAACAGGGAATTAAACAGAGTCCCTGCTCTCATGGAACATATATTTTAGGAGGAGACAAAACAATATACAAATCTATATAGTATGCAGTTATGATGATAATGAAGAAAACTAGATCAGAAAAGGCAATAAAGAGCAATACAGAGGTGAAACATTACTATTTTAGCTTGGGTAATCTGGGGTGGCTTTGATGATGAAGACTTTACAATATTAGTTCTCACTCTGAAAGCAAACAATATTTGGTTTAACAACCAATTGTTAATACCTCTCAATTGTAAAGCTGGCTACTATCCCTTTCTTCACCTATAAAATTTCTACTAGTTCCCAAAACCTGTCTCTTCTAGGTCTCATTATACAGGTGTCCCCCACAATCCAAAAGTAGAGCTTTCCATGAAACCTTTGTAAGCCGGAAAAATGCAAAGTAAAAAAAAAAAAAAGTAATTACCATAAACTTATATAGGAAAAAAACAACCTACCAAATCATATCAAATAACACATGACATCGAAGGTAATACTAACATATAGTAAAGCAGGAATGATATGATACAGTCTATATAAAGTTGTTCCCAGGAAAGGGGCTTGGCAGTGCCACTCGCTATTAACATGGATCTAGAAGAGTTGCTGAAAAACTAACACTGAATGGCATTTTCACTTTGCACCTCTTTGAATTTCTTTCAGGTAGCAGAAACAAGTACTAACATAGGTTTTTTGGTACAAGCAACGTGATATAACCCAAGCTTTTGAAAAGCAGAAAGGGGAAACATGTTCAATATTCTCTCTGAACTGTACTCTGGCATCTATTTGCTACCTAATCTTTAAAATTACATAATTATTTTCCTAAACTGTCACTTAATATCCTTTTTGTTAATTTTCTATTTATATTTTACCATCTCTTCAAGACAACTGAAATAATTTCAATCCCCCATCTTGTGATATGTCAAAGAAAGTCCCATCTTTGAGGTCAAATTAAATCTGAGTTTAAATCTTGGTTTCTCCACTCAATAACTATCTGATTTATAGTAAGTGGCTGAGCCTATTTTCAACTTCCCTCATCTATAAAATGGGAGTAAAGCCACCTAATTCTTATCAAAGGGCTTTGATCTACAAAAAGCTTTACCAAATGGATTGTTATTTTGTGAGCTCAATCGTTATATGACAAATCCATAACTTTGCAGGCTGGGAATATTTTTGTTTATGCAACCAATTTTTTGCAATCATTTATGATGCATGTGGCCTTGTGGTAGGGGCAGGATAAAAGTATGGCTAAGAAATAAAGATAGACCACAGTCTAGTGGGAGAGACAAACATTAACGTGTAATACAAATTAACATGATGGCTCACTATATCCTGAATGGGGAGCGGATCTAGCCAGGTAACATGCAGCAAACAATAACACTGGGGGTTATAACTATGTGCACCTCGTGTCCACACTTGGCTCAGCCCATACACCCACACCCAGAAAAGCCCATGCAGCCACACCTGAACCAATCCAGGCATCTGCACCTCTAGTAATCTACCCTGCCTCCAATTTTCACCCACCCACAGCTGTCACTCTGCAAACCCTCACTATATGCCAAGCACCATAAGAGACACCAACGGTACAAAGGAAAAGTAACACATGGCTTTACTCTGGGTGTGGGCCATAACCTAGCACTAGAGATACCAATGTCGTAGCAGTTCCTCTTCTTCACTTCTCCTCCTGCTGGTGACTAGTGAATAGCCTTTAGAGTCAAGGGAACGCACACTTGCTTTTTACAAGTTTCCTCAAATCCACTGTTAGAATTCTGGAGCAGGATTCTCCAAAGGGCTTAAGAATCCTTCAAAATGTAGGTAATATAGCAAAACCTCAGAGACAGAAAAAAAGGTAGGATGAACCATTACCCTGAAATACTTATTTCCCAACAAAGTCATTTTCAACATTATAAGAAAATAGAAGGTGTAGCATGACAGTCCTACCTTCTCAAGTTGCTCTGATCCCCTGCCTGGAACACCAGACAGCATCCTATTTTCTTCATAGCCACACAAAACTCACAGGGTATATTTCTTATTCCTATTTTATAGATGAGGAAACAGATGTTTGGAAACACAATTTACAGGGTTTTGAAATGCCTGTCATGCTGATTTAAGAGCCACCATTCTCAATTCTCCATCAAGGGCTGGGCTGGTTGGCTTTAATGCCCACCACGCAGGAGCCTTGGTGCTTCCCAGAGTTTCCCCACAGGTGGCCCTTCCTGCAGGACTCTACCACCTGGGAGGCTTTGTTTCATGTGCACTTTCTGGGGAATGAAAATAGCTTCTTGGGTTGGGCAGATAATAGTGAGCAAGGAAATTCTACCATGTTATTTTTCGGGGGATGGTTTATGTGAATATTCAGAAAAGCCAAGACAGCTGTTTCTACCACAACTCATTTGGATGGCTTCAGATAGGTGAGCATCTACTATATCCATATTCAAATAATTACTCGTATCTTAAAGTTTCATGCATAAAAATGTATGCTCTCTGTACCCTATGTTTCTAACAACTTAGTAGAAGGAAAGAATTCATTTTCTATTCACAAAGTAGCCACAGAATGATGGCCAAATTTCTAACAGGAATACAGTTTTGCCCTCCCATCCATTCCTATGAGAGCTTTCAGAAGCCAAAATGGCATAAGGCAAAGAAGCAAGTACTATTCAAAGATATGAAAAATAGTGTTCTCAGACCCCAAAAGTAACCTACCAAATCACAGAGCAATAACATATAAAGCCTAAAGTAATACTAACATATACTAAAAGCAGGAATGACATGAATAATACTCAAGCTGATTACGTACGTTCCAGGGGAAGGAGCTTGGTGAGGCCACTTTCTCCACAAGAGGTGCCACTGCTTCTAGAGTGGCTGGCTGTTGCAAACTTCACGCTCAATGCTATGTGTTCCTTTGATTTCTTTGGTAAAAGCCAAAATCCCCTTCAAATCTCTTTCAGCTAGGGAAAAACTGGTACTGAGGTGGACCTATTGTAAATGCCAAGTGATATAACTGAAACTTCCAAAAAGTGGGGTGTAACGGCAGGAGGACACGGAGCAGGATCTCTATGACCCAAACAGACAGGTGACAGGTGAAGTCCTGGAGCCCTCACTGGCTTTTCAGGCTTTTATTGGGATTTTACTGGGTACATAGCAGGCAGAGGTGCCAGGGGGCCGGGAGGCTAGTCTTCACTCTGGGCTCTCTGGAGTTCTCTCTCTTTGCTCTTCCTTGTGGTTCTGCTGGCGCCCCTGTGACGCCGCTCTTATAAGTGCAGTCTGTCAGCCCAGGTGTACCCCCTTGTGCATGCCCACACCCTACTCCAGGTGACCACCATCAGGCATGCATTCAGGATCACAAAAATCTATCATCAATCCTAATGCCCCGAGGGCAGAAAAGCCTGATACTTTATTTACCCTACATGGGGGCTATTTCAGCCTGGGGTGAATCTGCTACTATCAAATGCATTCTCTCAGGGGCAGTAGAGGGAATGGTGACAAACACCCTCTGGTGTCAGGCAGCCCTGGACCAGATTTCTGGAGCTTCCACAGATTTGTCTTGTGGGTTTGCACAGATTAATCTGTTTCTCTTCATTTCTTCCATCATAAATTGGGACCCATCTCATAATGGCTGTGTGCTCTAATGAGCGCTGTTCTGCCTTTGAGGGTCAGGGGTGGGGGAGGTCTGGGCCATTGCTTGCTTTACCTGCTCCTTTGGTGGTTGGGGTAATTAATGATGAATTTCCTCTTCCCCCTTTTTGGAACAGGTATGTGGTAGAAATGAATTGCCTATTAAAGGTCTCAGGGAGACAAGAGTGAGGCATTTGATCAGCTTCATGGTTTGTAACATCTCAAGCAGGTATACTTACTGGGTTGTTATTTATATAACTCATTAGGTTTAATGTTCATGTTAACTACCTACTTGGAAGCATTTTTGCTTTCCTTGGAGTTTTAAGAACTGGGTTTCATGACTGATTATTAGTCTTATTATAGACATAATCATTCCAGGTTCAAGATGATTATCTCTTCTATCTTGACAATTTCAGAAAGATTTTCCCCCATGTAGAAAACTAATATTGATTTAACCAGTGTTTAATGATCCCACTAGCCTATCAGCTACATGGTTGGGTAGATGGATTTAGAGAAAAGTGAAAAGGGTTTTTTTGCACCCCAGAAGTTTATCATCTAGCTCTCAGTATGGATCCCAGATCAGCAGAGTCAATATTATCTGGGCTTGTTAGAAATGCAAGTTCTCAAGTTCCATCCCAAACCTACTGTAGGGGGCCTCCCCGGGGCGCAGTGGTTGAGCGCTGGGTTGCGAAGCTGCCCGGGGCCTCTGCGGCGCCGGTTGGATCCCAGGCTGCGGAGGAGGGTCCCACATGGTGCGCAGACCTCTCCTGCCGCCCGCTGCTCCCCTCAGCAGTGAACTTCAGTCCTTCTGCCTGCTCTGCTCCCCGCTCTGGCTCTGGTGAATTCTCTCACCCTCCCCCGCTTCTGACTGTACCCAGGGCTTGTATAAACAAAACAAACAAACAAACCAGCAAACAAATAAATAAAGCATGCCTCTATAAAAAAAAAAAAAAAAACAAAACCTACTTTTGGGCAAGTGGAGGCGATCAGGTTTTTTTCCATCCTCCAGCCACTGGCATCAATGATCGACACCTGTGGCCTTACACGCAAGCCTGATGGTGGACACCTGGAATATAGTGTGGGCACACCTGAGCCTGAAGGCTGGGCATATAAGGGCATCGTGCAGAGCGCAGAGGAGCTTGGCAGCAGAGGATGCCGTGGACAAGAAAATGGCAGAGAGCCCAGAAGGAGTAAAGATCCGCCCCGGGCTAGGAGGCCTTCCGGCCTCAACCCCACCCCCCCCCCCAATCCCCTGCCTGCCCCGAAACTGGTTGCCTCTTTACAAATGGTGTAGAAAGATCATTAAAAACCTGAAAAAGCCACTGAGGGCTCCAGGAATCCTTCTTTACCCATCTGCCTGGATCATAGAAAACCTGTTCTGTGCCTTGCTGGCACTTCACCTACTAAATCAGAAACTCTGGGCAAGACACCCAACTGTCTGTGTTTGAAAAAGATTGCTTCAATAAAAGCCCCACCTGATGTTAAAACAACAGCTAGGTTAGCTGACTGAGCTAGCTCTAAAAGTGTCCTTAGAACCTTAGAAGACGTAGAAACCCAGACGCCAAAGGTCACATGAAGAGTTGGTGGAGGAACTGAAACTAGAACTCCAATTAGAACTACAACCAAAGTCTTTCCTTTTCTTTTCTGATGCTTTACTCCCTAAATCTTATGAGGAGTCCCAAGTATTACTGACCCAAAGTACAAACCTTGGTTTTCAGGGGATTTTTTTTTAAAACCAAACAGGGAAAAAAAAGAGAAACTATTCTCCTTAAAAATTTAAAATCTATCAAAACCATCCAGTAAACTAACAGTAACTCAAATCCTTAACACGCAGTCAAGTTTCATCTACAAGATTTGAAAATTGGAGAGTGGGAAGGGAAAGACAAGTAATCCAAATAAGAAACTCTGGAAGGATATACAGTATACAGAAATGCAACAGCGGGTCACTTTCCATGGGTGAATTACAAATGATTATTTTTATTGTGCATTTCCTGAATTTTCCCCAATGATTAGCTAACTTTTTGTACTTAAAAAAAGTAGGACTGTTTTTTGCAATGTTACATCCACATCACTCAACATGAAGGTTTATTTTCCAATTCGATTTCCTTCCATACAGCGGGACAGTGTGTGTGTAGTAATTATTTATATCATGCCATATGTTACAATGAAGATGAAAATCAGTAAATAAATTCAGCTGGCACTGAAAATGAGGAGGTTAAATGCTTCCTTGGGTTCAAAGCGCTATGAATTAAGACAAACTAACTGTGAAGTTAAAGGAAAAATTAATCCCAGTATTGAGATCACTGAGTGCATCCCTTTTGAAAAGGGTTCATGTGACACATCGCTCCTTACTCATATCTCCCTGATGTTTAACCCCTGGCTCGAAACAGAATGTTCAGCAATTCCTGGCAAAGTCTTAGGAGTTCAAGAGATAAAATGCATGAGAGAATATCAAAGAAAGAAGAAACAGAATGATCCTACTTTACCATAAAATTCTATATCTGGGGACATTAAGAAATCCAAAATTATTGGCAAATTTCATTGTCCTAACTATTCCTTAAAATTATTTTTTCTTCCCCAAGAAATGGTTGCTCACTTAACAAAAATAACTAAATAAATGAATAAATAAAAAAGACTGTCTCATTACTACCATAAATGCATTCTTGTAACATTTCATTTGGATAAAACAAATGTATTGCTTTGAAGAAACACTAGCATTATTTTACTGAAACTCTCAGCAATGCAAATTCCATGAATGTTAATTAGTTTCTTAAAGGAGACAGGGAAGTAAAGTTAAGAATCAATGCAATGAATATAAAAAAAGAAATACCCATGATTACCTACTTCGTCCAAATGCCTCACAATAACTGATGCTTCTAGAATTTTAGGCACTTTCAGGAGAAGATGAGTTATTGGGAAACTATGTAGAGTGTGTGTATATATATATATATAAAACATGTAAGTGGTATATTATGTCATATATATTATATATGCTGCATATATCACATATAGTACAAATAGTTCTAATACATATGGCATACCCTGACATTTGGGTATGGGATGGTAAATATGGAATCACCATATTTACACAACCTAGCTGACAATGGTGTCAGACAACTCAAAGAATTTATCATCTTGGCTTTTGCTATTCAGCATGCAAGCTTTTGCTTGCAAAGGTGTATCTCTGAAGAGTCTGAAGTTTCCCTCAATCTTCTACCTACTTTCTTTCACAGGGTAGTCCCACATGTTGCAAAATTAGTACATCAATAAGAAGATCAAGAATAAAAAAACACACAACTCAGAAAGTTTCTCACCAACCCCCAGTTGCCAATCCATGCAATGCCCCATCTGCCTGTGAAAACGGATCTGTGGCAGCCTCGTCATTGACACAGGACGCCAAACCTAGCAATTTCCTTTTAATCTACACTTTTTGACAGATCACACACAAACGTGCAGCCTGGTAGTTACTTCCATTCACACAGGTAAAAGTCCAATTCTTATTCTTCCATCTCTCCCCCGCTCTGAGGAGAAAGGGGTCCAGTGTTAGATTTTTACCTAACACTGCTTATTTTTGCAGTTTGACTTCAGGGTTGCTAAAAGGTATTGATTAGAAACTACCTGCAGATCCAGCTTGTAAGCATTGATAAATGCTGAGGGAACAATTCCAAGCCAATAAGACCCAAAATATCTTCACTCTGTAGCATAGAGATGCCGCTCCTCTCAACAAGAAAAGAAATAACGTCCCTACTCCATCAAAATTTTTTTAAATAAAATAAAATACAGCTTCTTTCATTCTGAGCAAAATTAAATTTTCTGGGTCACTTTCCCAGTCTCCCTGGGCCACTTTTCCCACAGCCTCACGGAGACAGTCAACGCGCTCTCTCCCCTCAACCGGTTTAGTGGAAACCCTCTCAGAACCAATACCTACCTGATCTCCCTTTCCAAGCTGCAGACCCCAAAGAACAGACCTCCCCCACAGCCCCCGCCCTCCACACCTCACCCCTGGCTTGCTTCCTTACCAAGCACGAATGGGCGAGCTTATTCAGAGAAAAAGTTAATAAACGTCTGCTTTGGAGGTAAAGCTGCCTACCTGCGATCACAAAGTCAGACGACAGCAAGTGCCCAGAAGCCTGTCCCCTCTGCATGCCTATCCCAAACGGTGAGCGCTCCACACCCAGAAACCCAGGAACATGATTTATATGCAGACCTGCACCCATCCCACACAAGTCCACACGCCAGCATGCCAACACTTATGTAAGCTCGTGCCTCTACAGTCCCAAACTGCACACACGCGCGCGCACTCACACCCCGACACCTGTCACACATCGAAAATGGACAAGCATCACAGCCAAGGGATGCAAGAAAGCAGCACACAGGCATTGGGGGAGCGGGGGCGCATACCATTTTGAGCCATCTTTCCCATTTGTTTCTTGCCCATTTTTGTCACAACTACAATTACCTTAGCAACCAAAGAATTGCCTTGACTCCCCCTCGGCTTCTGAATTTCTCCTAAAGCCAAGCTTGCTCCAGGTTCATGGCAAAGCTAGAGCAACCCAAGGACCTGGGGGCCGGCAGCCTCTTGGGGCGCAGAGGACGTGTGGGTCCGTCTGCGCGCGGCTCTCCAACGCCTCGCTGGTCTTTTCGAGTTTCCGTGGCGCGGAGCGCGGGGGCTCAGCGAGTGGAGAGCGAAGCCCGGGGCCGGCGGGGAGGCGCGGCGGGTCGCATGGTGCCGGGGCGCGGGGCGCTCGGGTGTCTCCAGCGCGCGCGGGGCCCGCCCGGCTCGCAGCACTCCGGGGGGCTCCCTACTCGCCCGCCTCTCCCCGCCGCAGGCCCGCGGGGTCCGCCGCAGGCCCGCAGAGGGTGCGCCGAGGTCGGTCCGCCCCCTCGGCGCCCGCCCGCTCCCGCCGCCGTGGGTCCCCGGCGCCCGGGCGGAGCTCTGGCCGCCGAGCCGCGCCGCGCGCGAGGAGCTGCCCCAACTCGCGGAGCCACCGGGCTCCACAGCTCGCCTGCTGCTGAGCGGCGCCCGCTGTCGGGGGCCGAGCGGAGCTGCAGCCCGCGCCCCGCGCACCTGGGCGCCGCCACCTGGGCCCGGACCCGGCGGCCGGGGCGGGGCCGCAGCACCTGAGCGCGTCCCGAGGGCGCCGCCGCGGGGCTCACCTGTTCCGGGCGCCGCGGAAGGGGCGGCCGGTGTTGGCCCGAGGAAGCGAACACCTAGAGATTCCAGGCACTTTGGCCGCCTGCGAGAAAACTGGCAGACGGGCTCGGCCGCGCGGAGACGCCTTCCGTCGGTGGCGAGGGCTGCCCGCGTCTGCAAACTTGGGTGGCGTCAGAGTCGTCCTAGGGATCCCTGGCCCGGAGTGGCTTGCCCTGTAGCTTTTGAATCTCTTGCTGACAGGTCGCTGGCGCCCTCTAAATTAAAATGAGCCGCCGCGAAAGCCAGGGATGTTGTTACTGACCGCGTCATTTTTACTGATTCAACATTTACGCCACTTGCTGTATTGGGAGTGTTTAATGATTATTCTTATCTGGAGGACTAACCCCCCCCCCAAAAAAAAAAACTTTCAAGAAAAAATAATGGTGCACATGTTCTTGAGTAAGGAAGAGGTGAAGGCAGTAAATGAGAAAGGATAAAAAAAACTGCCGACTTTCTTTAATGTGGGTGTTTTGAAATTTGAGGCTTGACGATTCAGGAAGCTGCAGGTGGAAACAGAACAAGATTGCTGCGGCTGGGTGGTAGCTATGGGATTTGTGTGCAATATCAGTGTTATCCTTTTTTTTTTTTTTTTTTTTTGAATTGTATTATGTTCCATGGGGAAAAAAAAAAAAACAAATAAAATGCCCAGGTGTCTTTAAGGATGGATAATGACCTGGACCGTCTTCATTCATGTGAGTCCAGAGGTTGAAACTTAAGTCTCCTCAACACATATCTCTTTTCCTGGTGTTTATGTAGATTGATGGACGCATTCATTTTTTATGTAACAAACAATAATTAACATGCCCTGTGTAAAACCCTCTGCTAAGTCTACAAATGGATAAAATAAGCAGCCCCTGTGTTAGGCCTCCTGTCTCATGAGGACACTACACCAGGGCTAATTCCACCTAAGAGAGTCCAGTGAAACTTGGAGGAAAACCTACAACCTAAAGAAATGAAACCCAACTTAGTGAGTAAAATGTCATTTCAATGGTATCCCAGTAACTTCATTATTGAAGATGAAATTTAAATCTCCCCTTCCCCACATTCAGCATTTGACTTCAGCAAGGTTATAGAGCTGGTGGTGGCTATTTGCAGCACTAAGAGCAGTTTACTTACTGAGAGAGAGGTGGTGATTACAGGTATTCCTCTTTCTTTGGGGAGCTCTACATGTCTGAAACCAGCATCTTCTTGAAGATCAGGCATGAAGGGACAGCTACCTGAAAGTAGGAGTAGAAGGTTCCAGGTACACCTGAAGAAAGGCCTTGCTGTACACTTTCCTTAATACTACAGCATCAACAATAATAAAACAGGAAAGATAACTAAGGAGCTGAAGGAGCCGTACATTGACAATTACAAAACATGAAAGAAATTAAAGAATGACAAATGGAAAGATAACCTGTGCTCGTAGGTTGGAAAAATTAATGTTGTCAATATGTCCAAATTACCCAAAGTCAACTATAGAGTCAATGCAATCCTTATCAAAGTTCCAGTGACATTTTTTACAGAAATAGAAAAAAATCGTAAAATTCAATATGGAGCTACACAGAACCTGAATGGCCAAAGCAATCAAGACAAAGAAGAAAGGGGCCTCCCTGGTGGCACAAGGGGTTAAGCACAACACTATGCAGCAATCCACAGCCTCTGCAGCATGAGTTCCCTCCCCAGCTGGCCAGGGAGCAGCCCACATGGTGCAGCAGACCTCTCCTGTCTTGCCTGCTGCTCCCCTCAGCAGTGTACTTCAGTCAGTCTGCCTGTTCTGCTCCCCACTGTCTCTGGTGAATCCTCTCACCCCCCTGCATCTCTGTTCTGTACCCCAGCTCTTGAATGCATAAATAAATAAATCTTTTTAAAAAAAGGGAAAAAAAAAAAGGAAAAGAACAAAGTGGAAGGCATCACACTTTTTTGATTTCAAATTTATTATAAAGTGATAGTAATCAAAACAGTATAGCATCAACTCAAAATGGATTAAAGAACTAGACATAAGACCTGAAACCATAAAATATATAGAAGGAAATATAGGCGAAACACTACGTGATTTGCACATCAAAGACATCTTTACAGACACATCACCCAAAGCAGTGATAGTGAAGGCAAAGATAAACAGCTGGGACTACATCAAATTAAAGAGCTTTTGCACAGCAAAAGAGACAATAACAAAAACAAAGAGAAACCCCACCAACTGGGAGAACATTTTTGCACCCAACACTAATGATAAAGGACTGATCACAAAAATCTGCAAAGAGCTGATGAGACTCAACAACAACAAAGAAAATAATCCAGTCAAAAAATGGGCAGAAGAGCTTAAAAGAAACTTCTCTGAAGAGGAAATGCAAATGGCCAACAGGCATATGAAAAAATGTTCAACATCACTTGTCATCAGGGAAATGCAAATCAAAACTACCATGAGATACCATCTTACACCAGTGAGAATGGCACATATGAAAAAAACTAGCAACAACAAATGTTGGCGAGGGTGTGGAGAAAAAGGAACTCTTCTGCACTGTTGGTGGGAGTGCAAACTGGTCCAACCACTGTGGAAAGCTGTATGGAGATTTCTGGACCTACTAAACATAGAGCTTCCATATGATCCAGCAATTCCACTCCTAGGTATTTACCCAAAGGACACAGAAACATCAATTCCAAAGAACACCTGCACCCCTATGTTTATAGCAGCACTGTTTACAATAGCTAAGCTTTGGAAACAACCCAAATGCCCAAAAATAGATGACTGGATCAAGAAGATGTGGTACATATATACCATGGAATATTACTCAGCATTCAAAAAAGATAAACACATGCAATTTGCAGCAACATGGATGGCGCTGGAAGGGATCATGCTCAGCGAAATAAGCCAAAAAGAAAAAGAAAAATACCGGATGGTCTCACTCATAGCAGGAATCTAGAAAACTTAAATAAGGGACCAGGAAAATGAATAACTATAAGAAAGTGAAAATCAAAATCAACAAAAAACTATGAACCAGAGACACTTTTAGGGGGGCGGGGGTGGGAGGGGAGGGATTGGGGTCAGAATGGGGGGGCTGCAATTGTATGGGGAATATAACAATAAAATTTATTTAAAAAAAAACAAAAAAAACAGTATAGCACTGGCATATATATATACACTATATACATAATTTTATATAAATATTATTTTATATGATTAAACTACATTACAAATATCATTATATGGAATTTTTAAATATATAATTATTTTAAAATACCAATACAGACAGGTCATACTGGCATGGCTTATAGACTGGTTTATATACTGGAGCATTAAGAAAATAAATAAATATATCAAGGATATTGGAAGACAGGTTTCTCACTGTTGGGGAAGGTTTCTCATTGCCTAAATATACACATATAAAAAGAGGAAAGACTAGAAAAAAACCTGCTGATGTGACTTGAAATTGGTGATGATAGTGTAAAATGGTTTTGAATTTAGATAGACAGAAAAATACATGTATTTCTGCATTTCTGTGTATATGCTGATCTATTTCCTAACTTTGTTCACTGATAGAGCCTAAAAGCAATAGCACCTCATTAGCAATCGACACCCCTAACACTCAGACCTCGGTTTCTAAAACACCATTCTCAGTAAAAGGAACTGTGGCTCAGTGGTGTAGTGGGTGAATCTGGAATAATTTGCTGTATAAGAAAACTGAAGAATTACAGAGATATGTCAAAAGGCTATAGGAACCAGTTTGAACAAGTTCCCACTGGCCAACTCTAGGACAATTTAAGCATCAAAATAAATGACAGCAACAGGTAGTAACCCTTTGAGTAAAACAGGAATGAATGAATCCATGCTGTTAGAAAGAAAGTAAAAAAGGAAAACAATACTTATAAGAGAACACAACAAACAGATGAAGAAGCTGTCATACTTCGGAGATACCATCTTAATTAACTGGTAAGGGTTCATATAAATAAAAGCCAGTAATGAGCTGGTGGGAATGCAAACTGGTCCAACCATATGGAAAGCTGTGTGGAGGACCCTCAAATTACTAAAAATGGGTCTATCATATGACCCAGGAATTCCCCTGCTAGGAATCTACCAAAAGGTAAAAAAAAAAAACATTAATTCAAAAGGAAGCCTGCGCTCCTATGTTCATTGCAGCACTATTTATAATAGTGAAGCTATGGAAACAACCTAAATGCCCAAAAACAGATCAAGAAGATATGGTATATATACACAATGGAATACTACTCAGCAGTCAAAAAAGATGAACTTATGCCATTCGCAGCAACATGGATGGAGCTAGAAGGGATTATGCTCAGTGAAATAAGTCAGAAGGAAAAAAAATATCAGAAGGTTTCATTTATTGGAGGAATATAGGGGAGCCAAATAAGGGATCAGGGGGAAGAAAAGACAAAGCTAGCAGGCAAACTATAAATCAGAGACATTCATCGGGGAGGGGGGGTCAAAATGGGAGGGAAGAGCACAAGAGTCTATGGTGATGGTTCATGGGTGTCTTGGTGTTGGTAATTTTATGGGAACAGCACCTGAAAGGAGATATCAAACATTGCACAAAAATGAACAATGATGTAAAAATGTATAAATAAAAATTAAAAAAAAACAGTAATGAGACAAATCAACTTTGTGATGCCTCCTAAAATACACTGAGAAGGATGTAGAAGTACTTATGTTTAAATACATGTCATGAGAAAACATTAGGCAAACACAAATTGAGGGAAATTCAAGCAACTGGCCTGTACTCTACCAAAATGTCAAAGTTATGGATGTAAAGGTTGTAGAGGATTGAAAGAGACAAGAGAAGATGAGAGTAAATGCAACAGGCGATCTTGAATGGGATTTAAGGTCTATAAATGATATTACTGGCTGGCATAATCAGTGAGCTTTCAATCCTGAAAGAAAATTAATTTCCAGGTTAGAGATTTTAGAAACGGGTTTTCTCAAAGGGTAACTCAAAGGCCATGGCATTTGCAGCACCTGATGTATTTTTTAAAATTTAGTAATAAAGATTCTTTAGCCCCACCTCAGATCTGTGAGTAGATACTTCTAGTGACAGACTCAGGAACCTGCTTTTGAATGAAAATTTGTGACTTAAGGATGGTGGGGTCAGTAGACCCTTCAGAGTACCCAGAATTTCTGTCGTCGCCAGTGGCATAATGTCCTTTCAGGAGGAGTCTAAGGCAGGCAAGCAGATTACAATGTGAAGTGGGATATTTTTCTTTTTTTTTTTTTTTAATTTTCTAGAGGCGTGTCTTATTTATTTATCTATTTGTTTGTTTGTTTGTTTGGTTTATACATGCACTGGGTACAGTCAGAAGCCGGGAGGGTGAGAGAATTCACCAGAGCCAGAGCAGGGAGCAGAACAGGCAGAAGGACCGAAGTACACTGCTGAGGGGAGCAGCGGGCGGCAGGAGAGGTCTGCGCACCATGTGGGACCCTCCTCCGGTGGCCGGGGAGCAGCCGGGGATCGAACCGGCGTCGCAGAGGCCGCGGGCAGCTTCGCAACCCAGCGCTCAACCGCTGCGCCACCTGGGAGGCCCGGGATATTTTTCTTTCTAGGACTGACAGTTGAGCTGTACTTTTGAAAATTTTGGGTCTGGGAATGGATGTGTTTATATCATAGTGCTGAAATGGCAACATTTTGAAAAATGGAAGTAATGTTATGTCAGAGTGCAATGCATATTACCAAGTTCCAGGGCTTAATAATTAGGATACAGGGAGAGACAGAGATAGAGCTAGATATTGATACAGGTATAGATCTATATATAGGTCATACATCTATTATATATGTGTATGTGGTATATATATTACCAATGCAAAAGGGTGTAAACTTCCATCAACAATAACACCTTTTTAAAACCTACATCAGTCCCCAAATAGCCATGGGATTCTGTTCATACCAACTGTTTGGACCAAGCTTCTTCTTCAGTTCATCTCCTGTGTACCACTTCAGGCTTTGCCCTTCAGGATTTTGTGGTCGGAATTGTTACAGAATAGGCAGCTTCTTGTGGATGTGACTTGGAATGTTAAACAAAAACTATCTGTTCAAAACTATCTGTTCTTCACTCTACCTCAATCAAAACTATCTGTTCCTCACTCTACCTCCCTCTGCCTCCCTGCTAGGTGCTGGGATTTGCAGCTTGTCATAACCAATTACAGGCATGTTTGCTTAGGTCCGTGGTGAGTAGTCAGAAATGTATGTCAGCAAGAAATTTCCTTAAATGAGGCAAAATCTGTCAAACACTCAGAAGTTCTGGTCAACTAAGACCCAAGCAGTCCAAATAATAACACAAATTGAAGATGGAACACTCTCTGTAAAACATGGCAGCTTTCCTCTTAAGGAGAACCATATTTTAATTACTTTAAGACTTTTTTGCAGGTATTTAAGAACCAGAACTCAGTTCAAAGGCTTTTCTCAATCCTCTTCAGAATCCTGTTTGCCAACTCCTCACTGATGTTCTAAAAAACATTTTGTCCAAACCAAAGGCTGGGCAGATGACCCTGTTTCTCAAGACAACAGAACTGCACCCTATGCTCAAAATGAACTTTGCTGCAATGTTGCTTCATTACCTTTTACATCATCACCCAAGACCCAATTGTAGCTTACTCTGTTTATAGAACATTTTCATTGCTCAAAAAAGTCCTTTTGTATTCAGTCACCTCCCTGTATACCCAGCCCTTGGCAACCACTGATCTGTTTTCTTTCCCCATGGGTTTATATTTTCTAGAATATTACATAAAGAAAATCATACAGTTCATAGTCATTTGTGTCAGGAATTTTTTATTTGACATATTGCCTTTGAGACTCATCCAGAATGCTGCATGTGTCAGCAGCCGTTCATTTTTATTGCTGAGTAATGTTTCATTATATGAGATATCCTAATTTGTATATCCATACCAGCCATCTTTTTTCTCCCTAGGGTGATAGTTTATTGTTAACCACTTCTTTTCTTTTTTTTTAATCAAAGTAATATTGCATTATGTTTCAGGTATACATCATTTTAAATTAATATCTGTATAAACTACATTAAGCTCACCACCAACAGTCTAGTTCTATTCCTCACCCTATCATTGATTGATTCTTGACCATATCATTGAATATGTACCCTATTTACCCAGTTTACTCATGGTCTTTCTCCCTTTTCTTCTGATTTCTTCTAATTTGGTCTAATAGTCCAAAAGTTTGGTTTTATTTAGTTCATTCACTGTTTCTTTATGTACTACATATGAGTGAAGTCATAAGGTATTTTTCTTTCTCCATGTGAGTTATTTTACTAAACATAGTACTTTCTGGGTCTTTCCATGTTGTTTCAGATGGCAGGATTTCATCTTTTTTAATAGATGAGTAGTATCTGTGTGTGTGTGTGTATGTGTGTGTGTGTATCATCTTCTCTAGCCAATCATCTACCAGGGCATTAGGTTGTTTCCAGCTTTTAGCTATTATAAATAATAAACATGGGGGTACATAAATATCTTCCAATTAGTCTTTGTATTTTTCATGTAAATATACCCAGACACTTACCATCTTTTGGTAAGTATCACACTTCTGAGATGTTATTTTCCTAGGGGGTATCTGAACCTTACTGATACATAGAATACATAAATAGACTCGTAACAGACACCAAACCTACCCCACCCTCCTATTGGAAACTCTTCTAACTCCCTCTTTCTTGTTTGCTGCCTTCTCCCCTTCCTGGCAGCCATGACTCAGGGAAGAAGACATATTTCTATATCACCCGGGAGCATCTTCATTTGACTAAGCTAATTGTGGTAGCTCCATTTCTATGGATGTCACTTAATTATAATCAATAAGAATTGATGGAAAATCTACTATAAAGGGTTTTGTAGCCCTTACTACCCACTTGCCTGTTCTCCTTCGTTCACAATCTACCAATTCTGGCATCAGGAACTCATCCATAAGGGAGCCCATAGCAGGTGAGCTCTAGCAAAAATTTGAGGGGGCTTGCAGAATCTGGTTTGCTGGCTTATTATCACATTGACCTCTTACTATCACTTTGACCTCTGTGGCAAACAAATAAAAATAACACAGTCTACAAAATACCTGACCAGTGCTTTTCAAAACTGTCATGATCATGAAAAGCTGACAGGTTAGAAGCCACTATGGGGGATGGCGACTAAATGCATGGTAGTATTTTATACTGAGTTTAGAACACAACAGGGCCATTAGTGGAAGAAGTGATGATATGCAAGTGAGGTCTGTAGTTTAGTTAACAACATCACATCTGAGTTAACTTCTTAGCTTTGATAAATGTACCTTTGTTATGGAAGATGTCAACATTAGAGGAACTGGGTGATGGGTATATAACAACAATCTGTGCTATTATTTCAAGTTTTCTCTAAGTCTAAAAGTATTCCAAATTTTTCTTTTAAGTTTCAAGATCATATAATTTTTTAATGTTATAATACTTTTGTGACATATCCTTTAAAGGATATCATTCAATAAATATTTAATTTTTTTCTATATGTCAGGTGCTATTTAGGTGCTTGGGATATGCCAGGTACAAAACAAAGAACCTTCTTCATAGCACATATATTCCAGAGAGGATGGACAAAATGAAAGACAAGGAGGGAGGGAGGATCAAAAAAATATATTGTCAGAAAATAATTGTCACAAAGAAAAATAAAGCTGCATAAGTTTGCTTTAGAGTAGAGAGAGACAAAAGGCCTTTTTTGATAAGGTGATATTTGAGAAGACTTGAAGATTGTAAACCAGGCACACATATATCTAGGGCAAGCCCTTCCAAGACAGAAGCATCAGCTTTTGCAGTGTCTCTGAGGTGGGACTAAGCATGGCATGTTTAAACAATAGAATCCACCAGGGGAAAGAATTGGAAGAGATTAAAACCAAAAAAAAAGTACCTGGGTTCAGACTATGTAAGACTTTGTAGGTCATGATAAAAACTTTGGATGTTATCTGAAGTGCAATGGAAAGCTGTTGGGGAGATTTGAACAGTAGAATAACACAATCACATTTATTATCTAAACTCTAGCTGCTGTGATTTGAAGGAGGTGCAAAAATGGTGACTATACGACAAGAGATGATGGTGTTTTGTATTGGGGATACAACTACTTGAAGGTGCTATTAGTAAGCATCTCTACACACACACACACAGAGAGAGAGTCTTTAGATGCGAATCTCTATAAATTCCCTAACTATTCCTAGAATACTCATTCCTGACTAGGACACTCCTGGTCCCCCATATGCACTTACCCTGGAAAAATTTGAGCAAACCAAGAGAAGCAACCCTGTTTTCCCCTTTAGATGCTGAAGCTGTTCAAGATGCTGTGGAGAAATTGGGAACAACTCCAAAGAATTTCCAAGCTGCAGATAACAGAATCCACTCCTGTTGGGAGGTTCTCAAGCCTCTCCAGGTGCATGACCACAAAGGAATTGAGCCCTTGTCTCTTTCCTACTTATCTCAGCACTGGGACAGATCATTTATGATCTGGTTGGGAACATCACTTTCTGGGAAAAAAATTATTCTCTAACCAAGAAGAAAAGAATTTGAATACTTTAAATGCAGCTGCCTAGAAACGACAGCTGTTCTGTAACCTCATGTGGGTTTTGTCAAACAAACCTCTATCATAGTGACTCAACTCCCTTGCTGCTTACCATACATTATATTTGTTTTTCATTTCATATATATCTTAGAATGCAGCAAAATCATAGAATCCCAAAAATACAACCATTGACTAAAATGAAAATTCAAAACTAATCCCCAAAGAAATTATCAGAGTGCTTAGTTTCGAGGATGATAGGTTGTTTAACAAAATTGCATACCAAGAATGAAAACTATTTCACGTAATGGAAAAAGACAGAGGTTTAAGAAAATATACACATATAAATATTTATACTGAAGGAGTATTTTTAAATAAAAGCCTTTTTTAAAGCTACCTTATCAACTCAAATGGGAGTACAAAATTATTTTGGGGTAAACAATATCTCGGTATCTATTTCCTCTCAATTAATAAAGAATTTCAGCAGTAAAATCCCAATCCCAATAAATCACGTGTTTTCATTCTCCAGAGAAGTCTCTAAATTAAGTAAAATTAAAAGAAAGAATCTATTAACTACTCCTTTTATGAGGTCAGGGTTTAGCAACTGATGAATGTAGCACATAAAATAAGCCTGTAAATGATAAACTTAGCCTCAGTCTTTAATATCACTGTGTTGGAAAATATGAGGAGTGTTTTCCAAGTGAGATGAATTCAAGGTGAAAAATCTAAGATCCACCAGTATAAAACATAAATTTAAAGTGTTTCTCCAAGTTGGCCTTATATGAAAGAGGCTTAAATTGAAAATACAATATACACACCAAAATTCAACGTAGCTAGAACTCAGTTTTCCCAGTTCCAGCCCTGTGATCTTCCTAAAGGGGCTTTTCAAAGTTTTTGTTATTTGATTTGCTTTTCTGAAGCTGAAAAAACACTCAGGACTAAAATAACCATAGGAGAAGAAGCAACTGGACCACATGGGGCGATGCCAGCAAGATTAGCAGTCAGTCTGACGGGTACCCCAGGACAGACCTCCAATCCTACCTGCTCTAAATGGGTTCTGCCATCCACAACATTAAGACAAAACATACTCTTAGTGTATAAGACCTTCAATAGAAAAGAACTTTAATAGAGTGGGTGTACAATAGACAGAAGAGAAAGAATATAGTTAACATAGTTTCTAATGAAACCCCCAAAGTTACCCATCCCCTCATGAGTAAATGCCCAGCTACACAGGGTTAACCCAAAGCAAAGCCACGGAGACCCAAAATCTTGCCACAAATCTAAGGGACCTCCTGGTAGGGACCCATAGAAAAGGGGCAGAAGGGGTCAGATAACTCTGAAAGGAAAAGAGCAAAATCAAAATACAAGTAAAGATAAAAGCTGCCACTGTTGACCTGCTGATGGGTCTCTGTAGTGTCTCCTTCCATGTGCCCCAAGTACGTGGTACAGGTCCAAGGCCAAGAAGCAGGCACTGCTTCTTTTTCACATGTCTCTCTGCTCTACGTGCCTCCTCCAGGTCTTTTCCAAGTCTTCCAGCTTCTACTCCCCGCTCATCTCCACTCTTCCTCAGGTGGGGCAGGGAACTGGAGCCTCCCCTTTCTATGGAAATTACACTGTTACTTCTACTAACTTTGAGGGCTGCCAGGTCACAGAAATCACTGTGATTCCTATCTCCCCAAATTCCTGTTGCTTGACCTTGGAGAAGTCTAATACTTCAGTTTTTCTGCCTCATTTATAAACAGTGCGGGTAAAAATCTTTTTCCTGCTAAACTGTACTATTATTACTCCTGCCGTCTGTGTACTATTAAAATCAGGGGCAAGAGAAGAGAGTACATGAGGAGAGCTGTCACATGGACTTTGTGACCTTGATACAGGCCAGGGGTGCTCTGATGGTACTGGGGTCTATATGCCAATCACCCCATATCTCCATATCTTCAAAGCTGGCAGACTGATCCCATGAAGTAAGAGTAGTGTCTAAGTTCACTGACAATACTGAAGGTGGCTCTAAAACTGTCACAGGGCAGGGAGAGGGGCAGCCCAGACCTTGCAAACCTGCCTGCTCTAAATAGGTTCTGCCATCCACCGCATCAGACTTTAGTGAAAAGGAACTTTAACACAATTAGGAAACAATACAGGAAGGGCAAAGAATATAGCTTCTAAATCAAGCACCAAAAGTTACCCATCCCCTCGTGGGTAAAAGTCCACCCAAATGGAACTGGCCCAGAGCAAGTCCCCAAAGCCTGCCACAGGTCTAAAGCACCTTTCAGTGGAGACACAGAAAAGGATCAGAAACAACCAAACAAGTCTGGAAGGAAAAGAGAAAAATCAAAATCAATATAAAAGCTGCCAAGGTATTTAAAGATTCATCTTGTCCCTGGACCTTAAGCCAGCCTGACCCATGGGTGACCAAAAGTGATCACCTATGGTTTCCTATTGCTTCATCAGCTGGAACCCTAACCCTGGGTTTTCTTGCCACCTATTTTCAGCCATTTCACTTCCCTGACTGGGGATAACAAACCTGAACTTTCTTAGCTTCACCCTCCACACACTCTCATGAGTTCTGTTGGAGGAAGACATTGACAGGATGCAGGTTGTCTTACAACCTGGATCCAGGCAATCAGAGGTTCCTTACTCTTCCCCATCCTTGCAACATGCATTCATTCTGCTTGGCCCTCCTCACACCAAACGCGGGCCCAAGTGTTAGAAAAGAAAGGAGGCCAACAGCATCAGACTGAAGCAGGTTTTATTGAAAGTTCGTGAGGACAATTCTCTGCTGGCCAAGAGTCACCCCCTGAAATGGGGAGAGCAGGTCTTTATATGATTAGACAACTGCTGGAATTTTTGGCATATGTGAGGGGGTCTATTCTGCAGGAAGGAGTCTGCTGGAGTTGTTTACGCCAGGGGCAGGTCTGCTGGAATTGTTTACTATTGTCAGCTTCATCTCTGATTCTGCTTATCGCAGGTCCCCTGGAGCCTGATTGTGCTCTCATCACCAAGGACAAAGCTTTGAGATACTAATGTGCTGTTGAGACTATCTGGACAGTACAAATGACTGAACCCAGTGAAGGCCTCTATAGAAACTCGTGAGATTCTGATAGGCAGGTGCAAAGGACTGCTCTTGCTTGAAGACAAGCCTGCAAAGTTCCCTTGCTTTTTAACACTGCAACCTACCAGTCTGAATTGGCCTGTGTCTTTCTTTGGTCTCTCCTTGCTTTCCATGTACCAGGGCCATTTTGGGAACCAACAGTTCTTAAGTTAGCTGGGATGATTCCCAAAATACCTGCCCCAGGCTGTGCATGCAGGAGTTCTGATTCAGTGACTTTGGTGTGTGGTTCTATCATTGGAGCCTAAAGGGCAAGTCTGGAACCAAAGGCTGCTGCAGGTGGTGCCCCTCGGGGCAGGGAAGGGGGGTGCAGGTGAGGATGAGTAGGGCCAGGATGGGATAGGCCTGGACAAGGAAGAATCGGTGGAGGTGGAGACTCTGATGGGGACTATATGGGATTCACTCATTCCAGCCCCCACCACACCATGTCCAGACTGCTGTTGCTGGCCTCTGAAGGCTGTGGAGAGACCTCCAGCAGCCGACCTTGGAGGAGAAAAGTTGAGAAGCTTTGCAGGTAGCAGAACGGCTCAAACTGTTCCCAGTTTTGTTGCCATTACACCCCAGAGGAGAAGGTGAGGGCCTAGAGGTGTGAGTGTTGGATACTTTGGCTGCTGCTGCTTCCAGTGTTGCTTGTCTGATATTGAGCTGTTGCCTCGGGGGGCATCTTGACAGCTCCAGTTTCCTGCTGTCCTTGAGAGTTGGATCCTGGCCTGCTGTCTCTGGCTGTCACGTGCTGCAATCCTTCAGTGAGGGTAGACACCATTTTGGAAATGTGGCATTTTGTTCAGAATACATGTTCCACATCTTCAGTGGCAGGAAGACACCATCTTGGACACCATTTTGTTTAGGACTTCTGTAACACTGGACACTACTTGGGGTGAGATAATTGACCACTTGTGGCCTTAGTGACTCTTTGTTTCCCCCTGTTTATTAATTAAATCCCATTATTTTTGGTCCCTGAACCTGAGTGGTCTTGCAATTTTGTGTGTTTTATGGGTGAACTCAGACAGTGACCAGTAAACTATTTGGACACTGTCCTTGCTTAGCTTTAGTGCCCCTTATTGCCCAGTTACAGTCCTAGGAATCTTCATTTCAACAAACAGGGCAATTGTGGGTTACTCGTCCTCCACACACTGCCCAGCATTTCTAACACAAGACACAGACAAGCCTCTTTTCTGGGCCAGCAGGTGCCTCCATGGCCACTCCACCAGGTTTACCCCCATCGTTGACCCCTGATTGCCCAGTTCTGTTAGGCACCAGCTAGCCCAGCCTCCTCAGAGACCCCACACATCAGCAGTGCTGCCTCTGAAAGAGTGTGGACCCAGTCTCTGGA
Source organism: Talpa europaea (assembly GCF_964194135.1). Lineage (NCBI taxonomy): Eukaryota > Metazoa > Chordata > Mammalia > Eulipotyphla > Talpidae > Talpa > Talpa europaea. Next base: position 98,134,286 of record NC_140075.1, on the reverse strand, counting down.
AAATTCCTAAAACAAAACATTGTTGCCTCCCAGGCCTGTGTCTCTACACTTGAAATCAGGATAATTTTCTTTCCAACCCTCAAACACAAAGGATTCATTGCCCCCACCCCTTGGGCAAAAAAACATATTTGCCTTAAGGAACCTAGGCTTATAAAACACATTGGCCTATTTACTAAAATTTCTTGAAGGCATCTTCTTCCTCAGCCTGTAAACACAAATGGCATAAGCCATTGCATCTGTGGACCCTTTTAACTTGCTGCTAATGGAAAACTCAATCACCAGTGCAGAGAGTTCTTGGCTTGTTTCACTGTAAGGTCCAGAGCCAGGTCAGGCCTGAGTTGGTTCAGTTTGTTTCCATCTGCTTTTTTGTTTCATTTTCAGCCTCTCTCCTTTGCCTTCCATACTGTCAGCAGCACCCAATTCCACATCCACAGACCACGGGAGGAGAATGTGTCCGCCACAGCATTCTAAGCAACATGAGAGTCATCCTGAGAGTCATCCTGACTGGACCATTTCTGTCATGCCTGCCCCTGAACCAGTGACTGCAGATGTGCTGATTGGCTTAAGCCCATGATACTGGGTCCTGTTAGCATAGGGAAAGAGTAGTGGGATGCTGGGTAGTCTTCCCACAATGGTCAAAACAGCAGCTTCTGGCTAAAAATTTCAACTTGGGGGCCTCCCCGGTGGCGCAGGCGGTTGAACGCTGCGCTGTGAAGCTGTCTGCAGCCTCGGCAGTGTGGGTTCGATCCCAGCCGGCCAGGGAGGGCTCCATATGGCGCAGCAGACCTCTCCTGTCGCACTCGCTGCTCCCCTCAGCAGTGTATTTCAGTTAGTCTGCCTGTTCTGTTCCCCACTCTGTCTCTGGTGAATCCTCTCGCCCTCCCATGCATCTGGCCTGTATCCCCCTTCTTGTATAAATAAATAAATCTTTTAAAAAAAAAAAGAAAATTTAACTTGGGAATTAGGCAGCACAAACAAGATGCAAAATAATTCTGCAAATTATTTTGTCTACAGGTGAAGGAGCCATGAGAGGTAAAGGAAAGGGCAGGACTCCCATCAAATGAGAAAAAGATCCACCTAACTGACAAATTTCTTTCCTCTACTAACTTTCACAAGTCCCCCAAGTGAAACTGAAAATTTCCCCTGGTACATGGAGGCTATGGGAAGGATGAAGAAAGAGGTAGGTGGCAGTTTGAATAAGCTAGGATCTTCCATTCAAGGCTTGTCTTGGGTGGCTTCATGATGAATAGCTCCCCACACCTGCCCCCCAAAATCTTAAAGATTTATATGAGGGCATAGGGGGGTTTGGTAATGTGTAGCTGGGTGATCTCTACAACACATACAGTCTCAAGGCTGCACCCTTGAACAGTGCGGGAACAGTGGGCAGAATGGCACATTCCAACAACAGGGAGGGAAGTGAGGCGCCCCCTCTTACCTGGGTCCTGCTCACAGGTCAACCTACGGTCATGTTCTCTCAATGACTTTCTCCCACAAATGCAAAAAGCAGGCAGGGAGACTGCCAGCCTCTGCTTTTTTCAGCAAATTGTTCCCAGAAGTCCCTTAGCACACAGCCCCTTAAGTCTCACTGGCGAGAACAAGTGGGTTACACAGCCATCCCGCCTTCAAGCAAATGCCTGACCTTTCCAGTCTCTCCCTGAACTGGCTCTGCCAGACAGGAGGATGAGGGCGGGCATGAATGCTGAGCAGGATACCCCATTCACCTCATCAAGTCTCCCAGCCCAATGTCCTATAGGCCACACTATGCCCATATTCTCTGAGAGAAGAGTTTCATACACTTCTGGCAGAAAATATATATTACTATATCAATTTCAATTATTATACATTTAATGAATAGCTGAATGTCAAATTCCTAGAGAAACCCGTTTCTCATTGTGTGTTGGGCCAACTCTCGGAGGGATCAGGGTCCCAAGAAGCTCTCACTTTGCCGGAGTCATTGTGAAACCTTTTTACTAGGCAGGAAGTAGCATAAGAGGAGTATGGTCCCTCCGGGAAAGGAACCATACATGGGTGATTTGACAACAACTTAGTCCTTGAAATACTTGAAACTGCACCTGGATTTTATTGTATCTTCAGTTCATTATGCTGGGTTTTTTTCTCCCCGCTTCCTCAGCACCTAAGGTTCTTTCTCCAGAAAAACAAACAAACAAAAAAAAACCCCACCAATATCAATGGTCTTAACCTAATCTATGACTAGGTCTTCCCAGGGATATCTGAGATCTGGTTCAGGACATCTCCTACCAATGTATTTTTCAGAGAAATGGTCAAGAGGGAAAAGAAGGTAACATTAAATAAGCACATATTTTATGTCAGATGCTGTATGACTTGTCATTTTTAAATCCATCAAAGAATAGGGGAGGCAGTTTGGCAGAGAAGATACAGACTTATGGTATGTCCACATATAAATCCCTTAACCTCGCCACCAATCTATTTCCTTATCCCTAAAACAGAAATAAAAATGGTATCTACCATACAGCACTGTTATGAGAACTAAATGAGATAATCCAAGCACAGTGCTTAGCAGGTAGTAAGTGCTCTGAGAATGATTGACACCCCTATGACGTTGGTATCATTACCTCCAGGGGTGAACTATATCCAGTGGCTCCTGAGAGCTGATGGTCAGATTTGCAGGAATTTTGCAAGTTAACTATTGAAGAGTTGATAGCTTGATGGGAATATTTATGCTAAGAAAATCAGCAAGTACTATGAAGCAAAACTCTCCTTCTCCCTGGAAAATCAGTTGTATCAGCTCAACATTTAGCAACTCAACACTGATTGGCATCATTTGATAGATAAGATTCAGAGAGGTCAAGTAACTTACTCAGGGTAACCCAGCAAGTGAAGGTTAGAAATGGGAGGTGAACTCAGTTCTTAATAATGTTAAACCTGGTCTTTTTCTGGCCATTTGCAAGTATAAATGTAAAATAATTTTCACAGTCATTTATTTTTTATTTAATAAGTAACCATTTCTTGACCACCTGTGTATATTCAGTATATATAGTTATAGGCACTGTAAGGTCAGCATACAAAAAATGTTATAATTCCTCATGTCTGCCTTCAAGGAGTACTTATCACCACATTTATTTATTTATTTATTTTAAAGATTTATTTATTTATTTATACAGGCACTGGGTACAGTCAGAAGCGCGGGAAGGTGAGAGAATTCACCAGAGCCAGAGCGGGGAGCAGAGCAGGCAGAAGGACCGAAGCACACTGCTGAGGGGAGCAGCAGGCGGCAGAAGAGGTCTGCGCGCCATGTGGGACCCTCCTCCGGTGGCCGGGGAGCAGCCGGGGATCGAACCGGCGCTGCAGAGGCTGCGGGCAGCTTTGCAACCCAGCGCTCAACCGCTGCGCCACCAGGGAGGCCCTCATCACCACATTTAAACTAAACCTTCAGGGGCCTCCCTGGTGGCACAAGGGGTTTAAGCACTACACTATGAAGCAATCCCCAGCCTCTGCAGCACAAGTTCGATCCCCGGCAGACCAGGGAGCTAACCACATGGCACAGCAAACCTCTCCTGGCACACCCGCTGCTCCCCTCAGGAGTGTATTTCAGTTAGTCTGTCTGTTCTGCTCCCCACTCTGTCTCTGGTGAATCCTCTCACTCCCCGCATCTCTGGCATGTACCCCAGCTCTTGTATGCATAAATAATAAATAAAAATCTTTAAATAAAAAATAAAACAAACCTTCATGTCATTTGAATTCCATTCACTTGTCAGTGGCTGCACTAGGTGAGGGTCACCTCCTGTGGACTCTCTATTCAAAACCTGAACAAAATTGTGAGATTGATGAACTGTCTTGGAGTCTGCCCCACTCCCACTGCAGCCCCAATGACCCCCTTTTCCTTGCAGAAATGTCCTGGTCAGAGTGTAAGGGGGTCATTAAGAAATGTGTTTATAATATGATAAAATATGACCCCCCTCCTCAGATAATTTACATTTGCAAGAAATAATCTTCTTGAGAGAAAAGCCCATGTGATGACATAACCTGATGAAGAAGTTACTTCCTTGTGGCTCATGACAAGCCCTGTGGGTTATTTCCTCTTTCTCTCACTCACCTCCACCCAAATAAAACACAATCATTGATATTTCCCAAATATTAGTGATAATACAACCTTTCCATTTTTTCCATATTCTATCATCTATTTTTAAATACTTTTTCTTTAAATCATCTCCCTATTTTCTCAAGCAAAGCAAATTTATTTTGAAAGAAAATGTCATGTCACCACCTTAACTGGAAAACATAATGACTTGGCAAAGATCTTGATAGTCAATAGAATATTCATGTTTCCCTCCAATACTCATTTCTCTGGCCGCCGCGGTATGTGGGTCCCATTCGAGAAATGCAGCTCTCAGGTATACTTTCTTCTCCTCCCAGAAGAGTTAACATCTAAAATACTCTGACCTGAAAACTTTATTCTAAGGGTGGTTGCTCTAAGTTATCTTTTCTCAATTTGAATGAAAATTATTCAATAAACCCAAAATATCTTCTTGGTCCTATTGCTCTTCATTCTGGCACCTTTTCTGATTCAATCTTCATTTCCTGCCTCTTTCTCTTCAGTAGACTCAGTGCCAATATATCAGCCCTCCTGATCAGCCCCCACACTCAGCTGTTCAGTTTTGGGATTTTCCTTCCATCTGTCCTTCCCACACTATTGACATTCCCGCCCTCCTCAGTTATGAGGAATATGATTATCCTATAGCGAACTATGGACACATCAGCAACCAATAGTAGACCTTAATTTTCTGGTCTGGCTAATAACACTGCTGAGCTGTCTTGGGCACATCAACCACCAGCACAGGTCAGGCAGTCCCTCGGGTCCCCTGTGTCCTCAGCCCTAGAGGAACCTTCTGGAAGATCTGGGTCTCAACTAACAGCTGTTAGAGATTACCTAAGCCTAGAACAAATTTTATATATGCCGTGTTCATGCTCAGGGCATATATACATATATGCCCTGTTCATGCCCTGTGTAGTATTCCTAGCCCAACTACATCTTGAATTCCTTTCATTTCACCAATGAAAAATAGGACTTTAGGTGATTCACTGGGGATCCCAATTTTGACTGAAGATGGATGTCTAGCCCATCCTAGCAAGCAAGAAAGGCAAAGCAATGTAATAAGATTAGAAAAAATAAAGAGGCATGATGTGTCTTGAATTGGAGTGTTGCAGAGCAAAGAAATACCCTTTAATCTCATAGAAATTAAGTCTAATGGTCAGAGGACAAGCAGTGTTATTAGAAATTTTATAGAGAAATCTTTGCTGGATGCTCTGTCACAATGCAAATCAGCCACACACTCTGCCTATTTATAAACTAATATGCTGATGACTGTTTTTTCACACCTTGCACTTCCCTGAAGACATAAATATTTACATTTCTGGAGACATTTCAAAGTGCTTTTATATATCTCTTCTCTTTGAGAACTCAGATCAAGCTAGGGCAGGTGACACATTTTATGGATAAGAATTTGGGAAGTCAGACAAGGTCATGCCAACAGAGCTGGGAAAAGAACACAGGTGCTACCACTCCATACCCTGCCACTTTGTCATGCACAAAGTACAGTTCCAAAAAGACATCCACGTTTCCCCAAATTGCATCCTTCCTCTTCGGTTCCCACTCTGAGAATGGCACCTCCACCCAATCACATGCTGGAAGTTTTGGCATCTTCATAGACATCTGGAACTCTTTCATCATCTCATCCTCTTAATACCTCTCAAATACACTCTCACCCACTGCTGCTGCTCCCATCAGCACTCACCAGGTCTTTGTAATAGTGTTTTAATTGGTCTTTTGGCCTATAGTTTGGGAACCCTTCCCAACACAGTTACTACCTGGCTGCCTGAGTAAGCTTTCAGTGTGTTCTAAAATTATCTCTTTCTTCTTTTCATCCTCTCTCTCACTCTCTTTCACTCTCTCTCTCTCCTCTCAAACACACACACACAGAGACAGTATGTTCCAGCCCACTAAAGTGCATTCAATTTTCCAAATATGACAGATCATTTATAACTCTGTTTATTCCCCAGGAAGGGCATCCCATCCTATACATCCTATTCACCTAACCAATACAGGCTCATAGAAAAGACCCAGTTTAAGGCTTACACCCCCCGGAAGTGTCACCTGATTCTCCAATAGAACTGATATGCTCAATCCTCTGGCCATATTGTGCCCTGGACATACTGCTGCTTTGGGACTAGTGACACATTATCATGTTCATCTATTTACTTTCTGTCTCTTGCAAATTTTGAGTTCCAAGAGGGTAGAGAAAAGATCTTAATGATTTTTGTAGATCCTGTGACTATAGTAGAATAAACATATCACACATAAATGAACTCATGAATTTCTGCAGCAGTTTATGATTAATTAATAATTTTCTAACCAGTACTTCTCCTCTTTAGATAAGATTGACTAAGCCCAGAGGACACCCAAAAATTTGTCCAGTAAATGGGGTAACCATCTTTTTCAAGGAAAATAAGTAGCCTGTGAGTGGCCAATATCTCAATTCTTTTCATATGACCTATCTCCAGCAGCTCCCACCCAAGGAATTTTCTTCACCTATTGGTCAAGGGCAGCTTGTTCTAGAGGCATTTGTTTGTTTGTTTGTTTGTTTTGTTTATACATGCACTGGGTACAGTCAGAAGCGCGGGAGGGTGAGAGAATTCACCAGAGCCAGAGCGGGGAGCAGAGCAGGCAGAAGGACCCAAGCACACTGCTGAGGGGAGCAGCGGGCGGCAGGAGAGGTCCGCGCGCCATGTGGGACCCTCCTCCGGTGGCAGGGGAGCAGCCGGGGATCGAACCGCAGCCGCAGAGGCCGCGGGCAGCTTCGCAACCCAACGCTCAACCGCTGCGCCACCGGGGAGGCCCAAGGGCAGCTTGTTCTAAACTTGTGATTTTTCAATTTGCTCTTTCTTACTTTGGGCCCAGGCTTCTCTCTCCTTTCTACATTATTGGTTTCAGATGAAGAGAACAGCATGCATATACTGTCTACAAGGAGCAACAAGGATATTGACTTGGCCAAATATAAGGTTTTATTTTAGGAAGCCATAAGAAATAAGCCGGGGTAGATGAGGCCAGATGTGAACTACAGTATGTCAGCACTATAAGAAGGCTTGGAAATAAGCCTGTCCAGTTTCCCAGACTGGGTCTATAAATCATTATGGTGGAGTGTATTTAATTTATATATACATGTAAAGCATTTTTATTTTAATTATGTGCTTATTTATGTGTATTAGAAAAAGGTCATTATAACATTAATCCCATGATTCCACATTTATTATTGACTTTTTAAAAAGTCCATTTAAAGTAAAAAGTGTTAAGAAAGTAATGTAAATAAAAGGTCAATTTGGCAAATATAGACTTGACTGACTGAAGCTGGAGTATGCTTAGCTAATACAATCCCATTCTTGTCTTTTGCAAAGGAATCAATGCATAGAAGCTACAGAATATGCCCCAGGCCAAGCATGTGGAGGGCCTGGAATGCCAGTGTGAAGATCACTCACCAGTATTCAGATGCTGACTACTCCATACAATTCCAACTAAATGAAATAAAATTGTGGCTGTTAAATGAAAATATTAAGTGAATGTGGCCTCCCTAGTGACCTAGGGGTTAAGTCTTAGCACTACCACCATGACAGCCCTCCCGAGGGTGGCCTGAGTTCAACCCAGGCCAGGGAGGTGACCTACATGGCTCAGCAGACCTCTCCTGTCTTGCCCACTGCTCCCCTCAGTAGTGTATTTCAGTCGATCTGCCTGTTTTGCTCCCTACTCTGTCTCTGGTGAATCCTCTCACCCCCCGCACCTCTGGCCTATATCAAAGTTCCTCTAAGCAAAATGAAATAAATAAAAATCTTTTTAAAAATAAAATATTAAATGAATATTAAATAATTATTAAATATTATTGAATGAGTATTAAATGGAGAATTAAGAAATAATTTAATGCCAGGAACCAATTGAGGGCAGAGAGTATAGGTTGAAAAGGAAGAGGAGAAAACCCTACCAACATCACGATGGCAGGATACCAGTGTAGCTACTGCCTACTGCTCCTGAGTCAAGACAATGGAAAACTCCAGCACTGGAAACTCTTGCTAGAAGATGTTCTGAAATGATCAGTCATTCTGTGCTACCCTCACTGTTCCACTTCATCACACTTTAAGTTTTGCCGGCTGGGATTTTTGCTGTCTTGGCAAACATGATGATAGTGTCAAACCTAATGTTTCCTAAATTTTTGCAGAAATGCTGAGAAGACTTCCGTGGGGGCCTATTGTCAATTATCCGGGAGAAGAGAAGTTTGCAGACATTAGAAACAAGAACTGTGTGGGGTTAGGCTCTGGGTTTTAATGAGAAGGATTCTAATTAGAATGTTGGCTATTTCCTATAGCTTGCTAAAAATAACCTGGGTGACTGCTTCCTTCCCTCAAGCTTCATTTTCAGTGCCTGCTCATGCTGAAGATGCAGGAGAGCTGGGAAATGCTTCTTGGGATCCAGCATCAGTGCTGTGTGTTCTGATAAATGTAATTTAGCTTTGACCTGTGCTACCATGCTCTAGCGGACATGCTACATGCAGGATCCTGTCAGATTTGCACTTGAGGAAGCTTGAAGGTGATAAAGGGGGTACACACACCAATATCATATTGATTTTATCTCTTAAATCTCTCTGCCCATCACTGTCACCAACTTAGTTCAAGTCACCACCATTATTTGCCTAGGACACTACAAACCCCTCCTACATGCTCTTCCCACCTTGGATCTACCCCCTCCCACACCCAATCACATTGTAGTCAGAACAATCTTTTCCAGCACAAACCTGAACATAGCCCCCACTGCTACCATGATCAATGACTTTCCATTGCTTGTATAATAAAGACTAGAATCCTTGACATCATCTACAAGCCAGGTCTTTCAGATCTGGCCCTAGACCCTCCCCAGCCTCGCCTCCTCTCTCCTTTGCTCCCCCTTCTCTAGCCCCCATCCTTACCCCAGTACCTTCTGCCCACCAGACCTGCACAAGACCCTGACTCATGCCCTGTCCTCTCCCTTCTTTATCTACCTAATTCTTACTCATCAGACTTCAACCCAGCTGTCACTTTTTCAGGAACGCTTATCAGTCTAGTTCAAATCCTCTCTAACATTGCCTTTCTTTTTTTTTTTTTTTTTTAAAGATTTATCTTTATTTATTTACACAAGCACTGGGTACAGTCAGAAGCACGGGAGGGTGAGAGAATTCACCAGAGCCAGAGCGGGGAGCAGAGCAGGCAGAAGGACCGAAGTACACTGCTGAGGGGAGCAGCGGGCAGCAGGAGAGGTCTGCAAGCCATGTGGGACCCTCCTCCGGTGGCCGGAGCAGCCGGGGATCGAACCGGCGCTGCAGAGGCCGCGGGCAGCTTCGCAACCCAGCGCTCAACCGCTGCGCCACCAGGGAGGCCCCCTAACATTGCCTTTCATAGCCCAGTTGACCTCTCCTTACAGTAGTAATCCCTTCTTCCTTTGCATATTTATTTAATTAGTAATTGATTACTAGCATTAACCCTCCAGAGGGTAGCTCCATGAAAGCATAAACCACACTTGTTTTCTCATCAGTGTATTCTTGACATCCAATATCATTCCTGGCACATCCGGGACATTCAATATTTGTTGAAGGATACAAATATTAATCCCCTGGGAATGCAAGTCTTCCCTTTGGCAGGATCCCTTCCCAAGAGAAAGGGAAGTGTTACCACATCTAACTATAGCATCTCTTTTACCTCTGGTTCCCCATCCCTTACTGTGCTCACCTTAGCCCTTTTGAGGGGGGAGGGAGGTGTTTCACCAACACATGGAGAAATGTTTTCCTGAATTTCCTTGTAGTACTGGAAATACATTATCTTACACTTTCCAGCACAAACTTCCTGACTTCTGCCTGGATCATCTAAGGAAAGGATCCCTAAATAAGCTCCGCATTGCCTCTCTCAAAGTCCTGATTCAACTGGAAGACCTAATATATCCTTGTCTCCTCTAAGTTAAAAATACGTATTTTTTAACATCTCAATGCAGGTGAAGTTTTAGGCATTCACTGATATCACAAAGGAGATTTATGGAAGGAAGGGCATGGTGGGGGGAAGAGTTAATGGTGTATCAAGGCAGGAGACTCAAAGGTTTCTACACAATGTTTGAAGTATCAGTTTCCACTGGGTGGGGCGGGAAGGCGAGAGGTGGAAACAATAGTGAGACAAACTGCAGGACCTTCACGGCAAAGGGAAGTTCAAAAGAGCTGATGTTAATGGTGACATGTTCTTCCTTGTCCAGTCGGCCCACACCAGCATCTCTGACCTGCATTGGATCAGTCCTATAGTTTGAAGAGAGGTGGATCTGGACCCAAGGTGATGGCAGTGCCCCCAAAACGACCCCCCTCCAATAGCACCCAGCTCCTTGTGTTTCCTTGGGGAGCAACATTCAGCATCTGGTGCCTGGAAACCCAACCCAGCAAGCAATGAGGCAGTTATTATTGGCACGTTCTTGAATTTTATCGAGTGTTTTTAAACAGTGATTACTCGAGATGATGCAGAAGTCCAAGTGAAGTCTGTAAACACTGGGAAATTTATCTGCCTTTTCTGTCACGGCTCGGCTGCTCCCACATGGCAAATGGCAGGGTCAAATCAAGGCTACACAAGGCCGCCGTCAGAGAGCTACTATTTTGGGGGCACAGGTCATGGGAAAAGCTCACAGTTCAAAGCTGCCTTCAATCCCATCCTTCAACATTTCCTTGGGCCTCATGCAGCATAATCATCAACAGAGCCATCAAACTTGAGGAAATCATCAGTTATCTTTGCTTCCAGACCCTAATATGGAACAGACTTTCAAACCTACAAGAGAAATAGGGTCACCTCACAAAAGAGGGGGCAGGCAGTCTTATGTCTCTCCTGTCTTTCACAGAGGGGGAGAAGAAGGGTAACATTGACATGTCTGGTTATGCCCTATTTCTTTTCTGATTTAGGTTGAGTTTCAGGAATTCTGTGTCCCCTTCAAAAATTCCTACTGCAAAAATTACAAATGACTATGTCAACATACTTGTTAAAAAATCAAAGTTCAAATTCCAAAGGGCAAAGAGCTAAGTTTTGGGGTGGTTCATCTGGGAAAATGTTCCCAGCTCAGTGAAAGATAGGGAAAACTCAGGGCAACAATGGCCAATGAGTGGTCCCTATAACTAGAAACATGACAGGGAGACAACAGCAGGCTTTCTTCTAAAGGCACCTTCCTCTCCTGCAGACTTAAAGGGAGCACTGCTGCTGCTCCTGACAGATGGGGCCAGGTCTTAGGAGCACCCCAGCTTCCTGGAGTTCTTTTCATCACCCTGTTGGAATTAACCCTGCTGTGCCTTGACCAATAATTATGTCTCTGTAGGTAGAAACAAAGGGGATAAAAAATGTACCTGCTATATCCAGGGAGTCAGGAAATTAACCTGTCAACAGAAACTAAGGAGTAAAGATCTGATTCCCAGATTAAGAATAGGACACATCACCTCCCCGGGGCTCATTCCAATAAGGTAAACAGATTGGCTGCATTATTTGTCACTCTACAGTGGTTGCAGGCAATATCACTAAATGTCCAGTTTTATTTTTCATTAAGGTTTCAATTAATCTCTTCCTCATTTCGTCGGGCAGAGAAATTGATCTGCCTTTAAATAAATACCACACAATTTTTTACTTTCCAAAAACAAATAAGTTTACATATTTGATTTATTTCCTTTGTCAATATATGGTCCAGAAACAGCATCTATTCTTCTTTCTAACTATATTAACTTTGCCAGAAGTTGTAGTTCTAAGAGTTTTCCTCTCTGTAGCTGACTTTTTCCCTACATGAAATTGTATATTCCCAAATACACCTCAAAAGCAACACTACTATGTGTGAGTATCCAGACTTTAAAGATTGTATAAAGTAAAATGTCCCAAGAAATACCCAAAGGTATTTCTGCCTTACCCAAGATTCCACATCTAATAGAAATGAAAGATTTTGATTTTTCTTTAATCCTAGTAAGATTTGATGTCATGCAAGTGACTATGAAAATAATGAGTTGCCAAAAGAACCTTTAGTAATTTTTTGTCTAAAAAATGAATAAAGCCGTTCCTGATTTTCCACAGCCTGCTTCTCTCTGAATAAAAGGAACAACATCTAAGAGTAGTTGAATCATTTAGATTTTTTTTTTTGATGCAAATAACAGAAAACACAGCTCTAAACAGCCTAAACAATAAAGGGATTTAATCGACCCTATGGTGTGGCAGAGAGGTACTGAAACAGGCCAGTTTTCAGCTGCCCACCAATGTCAAGGAGCAGCTTCTCTCCCCAGAATGTTGACTCTCATCTCAGGCTTGACATGTCATGGTGAAAAGAGAGCTGCAAAATCCTTATTGTCTGAAGATGATGAATTGGCAGCTAAAAATCTCTTTTCACTGAATATTTTAGGCAGTTAATACAAAACAAATATGTAAAAGCCAGCAGTTATTTTAAAGTGGCATGCAGCAGCATATAGTACATTCAGAATGGTTTGCAACCATTTAAGGTGCATAGCTTCTATTTAATTCCAACACATTTTTTTCATCACTACGGGAGCTCTCTACATTATGTTTGCAACTTTTGTGGAAATCTAAAATTATTAAAAAATAAAAATTAACAAAATAGTGGGAAAAAAATATTTTCTTTTCCAGATGTCAAGAAGTCTAAAAGTACAAAGACTCTTTATATTTAATTGACTAGAATTGTAATAAACACCCATTTTGAAACCAGTCACTAGCATGGAAATCAAAATTATCAAGATTCATTCCCCTAACACACAGGAACAGGGATTAACCCAAGTATCTTGGGGGAGTCACACAACGCTCCTCTTTATGGTTGGCCTGGGATTTCAATCACTGCGCCTATTCTATGAATTGAACATATTTTCTCTAAAAGGTTTTTGTTAAAATGCATATATGTTAATTGAAATGAAGAAAGACAAACAGGTAACCCATGCCCTTGCAAATAATGCCAAAGGTTATGTTAGATATTATCACATGCTTACCATGTGCTGGCATTGTATGAAATGCTTTCCATAGCTTAGAGATTACAGAGATAAAAACTGATGCAAAAAGAAACCAAATAACTGCTAATAGTCACACAACTGGTTGGGGAGAGAGTCAGACTTGAATTCAAGCAGATTGACTGTAAACATACTCTTAATATAGGTAGTTAATCCCAGAATTGATTGGCAGAACCATCCATTTAGAAATGTATCAGTCGTGGCACTAGCTCAAATGGCCTTCATCAGTTATACTCCCCTGAGAAGTACATGCCATGCATCTAATAAGCACATGCTAGCCATGTTAAGGGAAGAGAAGAGAAACCACTTTTGAGTAAGAGGCAGTCTTTGTCCTGCTTACATTTGTAATCACCTAAAAACAACAGACAAGCATGCCAAGAATAATCATATTTCTTCCTTCAAAACAGGAAAATGACTATGCTCTGAAATAGTAAAATTGTAAAATATTTTTAGATCAATATATAGTCACAAAGAAAAACAAGATGAGGATGTCTCATGGACCTGAAGCCGGAAGGTACCTCTGAGGGACCAGAAACTCTAAGAGCAACTGAAACAGGAGATATGCTATCCCAGACATGCAGAATTCATTGCCAACTATAACTAATCAAAAAGCAGAAGTGACATCAATTTCTTTATTATAGCAATTTTTTAAAGATTTATTTTTTATTTATTTGTGCATATAAGAACTGGGGTGTAGGCCAGAGGTGCGGGGGTTGAGAGGATTCACCAGAGGCAGAGGGGGGAGCAGAACAGGCAGACTGACTGAAATACACTGCTGAGGGGAGCAGCAGGCGAATCAGGAGAGGTCTGCTGTGCCATGTGGGTAGCTCCCTGGCTGGGGATTGAACTCATGCCTCAGTGGCTGCCAATAGCTTGATAGCGCTTAGACCCTAACCCATGCACCACCAAGGAGACCCCTATAGCAATTTTTAAAGAAGGAAAAAAAAAGAAGTGACATCATGTGTTTTCCACATCCAGTTGTGGTAGAAGTCAGGAGTGCCAGGTGAACCAACAGGGGAATTAGAATCACCAGAGGGCCTCCGAGGACTGGGGAACATTCAAGTCCAAAGACCAGCCAGCCAGGTAGCCCACCAAACAGACATTCTGTCCACCTCTCACTGTCCCTGAAGAGGAGCAGTGGACAAGCCCCAAAGCTACTTCTCTCCTCCCCCTGGGTGGAATGTATACGCAGAGGCTCCAGGCAATCTAGCAGGGAATATCAACAGCAAAAATGTACTTAAAATAGGGCCTCCCCGGTGGCGCAGCAGTTGAGCGCTGGGCTGCGAAGCTGCCCACAGCCTTTGCAGCCCCGGTTCGATCCCCAGCCCCCGGGCGAGGGTCCCACATGGCGCGCAGACCTCTCCTGCCGCCCGCTGCTCCCCTCAGCAGTGTACCTCGGTCCTTCTGCCTGCTCTGCTCCCCGCTCTGGCTCTCGTGAATTCTCTCACCCTCCTCCTCTGACGGTACCCAGCGCTTGTATAAATAAATAAATAAATCTTTAAAAAAAAAAAAATGTACTTAAAATAAAGAGTCGCCAACATTTGGAGAAACTCACACCTCAACAGAAAGGCAATAAACTGCTACAGAAGACATGCACACAAAGAAGTGCTTTCATACAACCAGAAAAGAAATTTAATGCAAGGTGATCAATCAGTTAAAGATTGGATTTAGGGCTGACTTTTTAAATGGAAGCAAAATGGCTACCAGTGCTCCAGATTTCACATCCACCTTCCATGTTCAGAAAAGAAATTTTTGCAGCCCAAAATTCCCAGCAAAAGCCTCCTTACAGATAATTGGATTGTCTGCAGCAATGCCTGTGTCTAAAGAACAGTTCTCATTGGTTCCTTTAGACTTTGATTGCTTGAACCAATCATTTCAGTAAGGGGAAGTAGGGTTACCTGGATTGGCTCAGACTGCAAATCACCCTTCCCTAAAACTGAGGGCTGGATCAATCCCACCTAAACCATATAGTTGGGGCAAAAAAAAAAATCAATGTTGGAGAGACAATGACAGATTCTTAAAAGCATTTTCATGGAACAGGAGAGTAGAGGAAATTTGCAAAAGGGACTCAGCTTACAAAAATGTTGAAATCCTGCCGATAATTCAGAGAAGAAAGTAACGCTAATGAAAAATTTGCTTAGTAAAATCTATAAAGAAAGGGTAAGTACAAATGAGCTGCTAAAAGTTGGAGTCTGGGTGGGTTTTAAATTTTTAATTGTCTCTATCTGGTTTTCTTACTTTTTCTATAGTCAGCTTGTGTGTTTTTTTAAAAAAAATTTAAAGGATAATCTTTTTTTTTGAGAAGTACTTGAAAAGCCAGTGCAGAGGATTTCACCAGTATATGGGTTTTCCCACATCAGCATCAGTTAAAGGAAATTGGATTAAAAAAATAACATTGGAGTCACCCAGTTTAAGAAGAGAATTCATCACAGGACGAAAGCTCTTAATACATTTAAATTATGCTGCAATTAATAAAAGTGCCTAGGGCATCCCTGGTGGTGCAAGGGGTTAAAGCACCGCACTATGAACCAATCCGAAGCATCTGCAGCATGGTTTCGATCTCTGGACAGCCAGGGAGCAACCCACATGGTGCAGCAGACCTCTCCTGACTCGCCCGCTGCTCCCCTCAGCAGTGTATTACACAGTCAGTCTGCCTGTTCTGTTCCCCACTCTGTCTCTGGTGGGTCCTCTCACCCCCCGCATCTCTGACCTGTGCCCCAGCTCTTGTATGCATCAATAAATAAATCTTAAATAAATAAATTAAAGTGCCTGCATATTTTTAGGAACATCTCTATGGCATTTATCCATTGCCAATTCCACCCTGTCCATCAGATGCTAAATTCTCCAGACTTTACTGAATATATTTATACCAGACTGTGCTAAACACCAGTGACCAATGACCATTTAAAAGAGAAATGTCAGTAGGCCCTAAAAAAACCCTAAACTTTTATATTGTATGCAAGTCTCAGGTTATGCCTTCAAGGAAAAAAAAAAAACTTAATGCGCATCACTCTTTTGAAAGTTTCTCCTTTGCTATAAACTTTCTTTTACAGAATCTAAGGATGGATGAATGGGAGCAGTGAGAGGTTTCACCCTATGGCCCATTGTCTTCCTTCATGTTCCAGGCCTGCAAAGCACTCAATGGGTATCTGTTTCAAATTTTAACAAGGTGATACTAAACATAGAGCTTCCATATGATCCAGCAATTCCACTCCTAGGTATTTACCCAAAGGACACAGAAACATCAACTCCAAAGAGCACCTGCACCCCTATGTTTATAGCAGCACTGTTTACAATAGCTAAGCTTTGGAAACAACCCAAATGCCCAAAAATAGATGACTGGATCAAGAAGATGTGGTTCATATACACCATGGAATATTACTCAGCATTCAAAAAAGATAAACTCATGCAATTTGCAGCAACATGGATGGCGCTGGAAGGGGTCATGCTCAGCGAAATAAGCCAGAAAGAAAAAGAAAAATACCAGATGGTCTCACTCATAGCAGGAATCTAGAAAACTAAAATAAGGGACCAGGAAAATGAATAACTATAAGAAAGTGAAAATCAAAATCAACAAACAACTATGAACCAGAGACACTTTATGAGGGGAGGGGGGTGGGAGGGGAGGGATTGGGGTCAAAATAAAGGGGTTGCAATTGCTTGGGGAATATAAAAATAAAAAAATTAAAATTAAAAAAAAAATTTTAACAAGGTGAGTAAATTTTACACTGGGGGTGGGGGTGGGGAGTAGGATCAAAACAAGGGAGTGTGGTAATTATATGGGGACTATAACCAAGATGAAAATGCATTCATTGTGCAAAAATGAAAAATGATGTAAAAAATATATAAAATAAAAAAATAAAAAAAGAATAATCATTTAATAGTGATAATCATAGTGAAAAGAAAAAAATTTTTATAATCCCATGTTATACAAGAGGAAGTTGGCAGCTTTGAGAGATAAGCAGTTTGCTAAAACCTCTTGCCTCCAAAATAGAGCAAAAGACTCAAACCCAATTCCTTCCTATTCTACAGTCTTTCCACGTCACTGATGCTGCCTTGCTGTCAATTAGCCAGAGCCTTCATTCATTCCTTTATTCAGTAATCATTGGGCACCTACTGTGTACCTATACCATGGCAGTTAGTACAGTGAGACATATCTCTTGGTCTCATGGCCACTGATGAGGTGGCAGCAAGGCAATAAACAAATAAACTAATAAAAATATAATTAGGAATGACAATAAGTACAGTGAGGAAAAGAACAAGGGTTTGAGTCTAGAGATGTAGTGAGTTCACCTAATCCAATCTAACTCTTCATGGTATGAGGAATCAAGGAGATAATTCCTTCCTGATAGCCACCGCTACTTATCGTGGGAGATGAAGCAGTAAGCCTCCTACCAGCTGGTGATATATAATAAAATTTAGGTCAGACCAATTTCTGCTACACTTAGTGAAAAAGAAAATTGGCCCTGAACTGAGGCAGAACTTTGTCATCTGATGTGATTAGCTGCTCCTTTGGTGAGATAATTACCATTTCCGATATATTGCATAAACTATTTTCTGATAAACTTCAACGAGCTTAATGGGCCTCCCCGGTGGCGCAGCGGTTGAGCGCTGGGTTGCGAAGCTGCCCGCAGCCTCTGCAGCGCCGGTTCGATTCCCGGCTGCTCCCCGGCCACCGGAGGAGGGTCCCACATGGCGTGCAGACCTCTCCTGCCGCCCGCTGCTCCCCTCAGCAGTGTACTTCGGTCCTTCTGCCTGCTCTGCTCCCCGCTCTGGCTCTGGTGAATTCTCTCACCCTCCCGCGCTTCTGACTGTACCCAGTGCATGTATAAACAAAACAAACGAACAAACAAACAAATAAATAAATAAAACATGCCTCTATAAAAAGAAAAAAAAAAATAAAAAAATAAATAAAATAAATAAAAAAAAAAAAAAAACTTCAACGAGCTTAAGAGTCCTTTCTAAAAAACAGGATTGTGCTGGAGCTTCTATTTGCCCCTTCAGCTCCAATCCACATCTTTCTCCTCCTTCCTGTGCCCTGGAGGCTAACCTACCAGTCTGCATTCATGGGCACTTTGGCTTGGGTTTAGCCAGTGAGAAGCACCCTCTGGAGTCTGAGGGCAGAGTGTCAGCAAGACAGTGAGGTTAGGTCTCCATGCCCTGGTTCTTCTCCTGCAGAGATTGCATGGGGGGCCTGGCAGCCTCTACTGAAGGTGCCCCTGGCAGACAGCGCCTGCTCCATAGCTCCCTTCTATGGGTCTAGAGACCTCCCTCCCTACAAGTAGTCGTGGCTCCCACTCTTGCCAGCCCTGAGGACTGCCCTTTGTTAGGGTCCCTCGATCCTGCACATACCATAGCAGTCTATTCCGCTGTCTTCACATTACCCAATCTAAGTGAGCCATCTGCTTGTGACCAAGATCTTGACTAACATACCCATCGCTTGCTGACTGTCAACCCTGGAAATTGTTTAGCAATTTCCCAAGTCTTTATCTAAACATCCTTTTTTTAAAAAAACTGCAGTCAAACAGTGATTATCTAACTGACTTTTTTTTTTTTAACAAAATCAATATCAAGGAAAAAATATTGAAGACAGTGTGCATGTAAGTCTCTTTCCTGGCAGTGAGTTTGAAGAATTCCTTTGATACAGCCTCATAATTAATTTTCCCGAGACATTACTTTAACAGAATAAACACAAAGAGTCCTATGTCCTACTCTGTTCACTGGCTGAAGCCGCAGCTTTCTGTCCTTTGGGGTTCTAGGATAGCATCTTTCTTGAAAAATTCACTTAAAGCAAATTTGGTCATTGCCACAGCCTAATGTGGGGTGAGGCCAGAGATGTGGGGTAAAAGGATTCAACAGAGGCAGAGTAGAGAAAAGAAAGGCAGATTTATTAAATTCAGTGCTGAGAAGAGCAACTGGCAAGTCGAAAGAAGTCATCTGCAGCAAAGAAGGGTTTGGGGCTTTCTTTCATAACCTATTTTCCCCGGCTTTTTCATAACTGGGGGAGTCTATCTCTGCCTGTTGCCATCTGTGGGGACACCAGGTTTTGGTGGGCCTTCCACACAAGAGGTGTCCCACCTGGTTCCCTTTGCCATGTTTCCACCTTCCTCGGAATTCTCCATGGCCCCCCCACTGCTCACGTGGACCCATGGCCAGGTTCCCATGGCAACTCTATCGGTATCCCTTTCTTATCTATTTTGTGTCTCCCAGTGTTGTTTAGCTGAGCAAAGTGCAGGGCCTAAGTTTTAACTCTATTAAATGACACAGTAATGTCCCAGCTGCAGATTCAGCTGCCAAGTGAAAGGAGGGTCACAAAAATTATCCATTCAGTATCTGAGCATGAGATAAATTTGGAATCAAAGTCCTAAGAGGTGGTATTGAAACCACTAGATTCTTAGACCCTCTTTATATAAAGGTGAGAGTATCCAAACAATATTTCTAGCAAGTCCACTCAGTAAGGACCACTCATTTCATTAGTGACAAAATGATCCTAACATCACTCTATTAAAGCTGAAGTCTCTCTACAAGCAGGAGTTTCTGGAGTGTAGATTTTGCTTAGAATTTTCAGATGCTAACCCACCATCCCTTTGATGTATAATTTCTGTGTATAATTAGAGTACTTTAAATATTAACTAACTGACTTTAAAATGTATATAACAACCCAAAGAATGTGGTTATATATATATAAATCCAACTAATAGTGTCTATACAGAAGGATTTTAATGTAAATTAGCAATGATCTAACAAATAAATACCCTAGGCAAAGTGTTGCCACCCTATAAGGCTGGTTAGGGTCACTTATTCATCTATTTGTAAAGCACATTATTACTGTCCTGCTATACTATTTCTATAATGCAAAACTGCATATACAATATTAATATAAAACCACCATGAAATTTCATTGGATTATAGAAACTATATTGCATTTATAAATCCCTAAAATCCCATGTCTTATATAAACCACATTTAATTTCTAAAAAAGCATTCATAGTTTCTTGCGTGAGCCTACTGCCATCTCGGTGCCGTGCTATTCCTTCTAAATTTACCATTTCCTTTTGCTTCAGATAACAGTTTAGATAATCTGCAAATCAGAGTCTATACCCTTGGAAAAGCTAAGTGTGAAATGCTCAGGTTATACTGTGACATTTGCTCTTTACTGGCACCTTCCATCTTCAGAACATCCGCCTATGGGAAAAGCAAGCACTCTTGTATCCTTATTCAAATAGGGGCAAGCGGTAGGATCCACCCTACCAATCTTAGTCCACTCATTATTAAGCAACTAATGCTAGCATAACTCTCAGACTGACCCAGGAAGACCGAAGAGGAAAATTTAAGGTGATTTGTAAAAAACTATACACATCTGGCTGAAGATTATTGGCAATTATCCAGTTTTTAAAGCAAGAAAGAATCTATTTTTATGAGGCTTATTGGTGCCTAATTGCTTGAAAATGTTAAGACAGAAAACAACTTCTCAGGCATTCGACCAGCTCCCAAGATCTTTCCTTTTCTAACATGGGCCCAACCCACCACAATTGTTTCCTCAGGACTGTTCATAGTATTTTATTATAGAGGAATGTCATTGTATTGTTTCAAATAGAAGGACAATTAGATGCCATTAAGATGAAAAAACACTCTTCCCTGAAAAGATATATATTAAAATAAGATCCAAGTGTAATGTAGTCATGTGAAAGATATTTCAAAGAATGAGGTATTGTATTAAACTCTCTGCTTTATCAGTAATATAAAAATAAAATTTTATGACATTCTTCATGCAAGTTAAGAATCCATTAACTGATTAGAATCAAATCAGCGAGAAAGTGTCCAAGTAGATAGAAAAATATGACAGGGAGAGGCTGGGAAGAAATTTGGGAAGACAGTGACTATCCAAATGCTAACAGTTATGGGTAAACTTGATAAGAATTTCTGGAAAGGGGCTCAGAGAGATGTGAAGCACTGTAGCATTTGCTTATTATTTTCTTAATGGCTGCAATGATCAGATATTTTTCAGATATTTTTCTCATCAAGACTTGTGTCTTTGCCCCTATACCTGGGACTGCTTCAACTCCTAGTAACAGTGGCTTCTGAGACTGGCTTGGCAACACTATAAAGCTTCCACCTGGCCTTGTTGGGAGGTTTGCTCTGGGGTTAACTGCCATATTAAGTTTGACTACTCGGAGGCCTTCCTGCTGGTAAGGCCATGTGTAGACACTCTTCTTGGCCAAGAGCCAGCATCAGCTGCCAGACCATGTGATAGACCATGTTGAACATTCGGCCTTGTCAAGTGTTTGATGACTGCAGTCCCAATAGACATCTGACTGTAGTTACATGAAAGCTGAGAGAAAATTATATTTGAGCCCATCCAAATCTCTGGCCCTGGGATAATTCATTTATAAACATAAAAATAATTATCAGAACAAGGATTGATTCGCTAATCTACAGGAGATACGCATAGAAATTTTACAAACAAGAATATCCTGTAAACTGCAATAAGTTAACTGAAAAAAAATAAGTGAACTTGTTGGCTAGTTCTGGAAAACTGTCCTTTTATTTTACCAGCAGTCACACCAAATACTAAGATATTTTCTCCAAACATGCAGATTTGAGATATAAAGAGAAATTTTATATTTAAATATATTCTGTTGTTTTTAAGCCCATGCTGAATGGAATCCTCCTTTGTTGCTTCTGAACTAAACCTTTTTCACTAATAAGTTTTTTATTCTTAAAGGTTTCACTAGCTCTGAATCAAGTTCTGTTGTGACTCATGTGGTGCGTGGGTAGCAGCTAAAGTCTTTCCAGAAGAATAAGTTACTACAGGGAAAACATTCCAAATGATCTTGAAAAATACGTTGTAATAGTTATAAAACATGCTTGGCACAATCTGCAGGCAGTCCTAGAATTAACTATGCTGCGATTAGCAGCAGGTACATGGTTATGTATGGAATACATTGGAAAAAACCTTTTCAAGAGTGTCTTAGAAAAAGGTCTTGCTCACCAAAATATACCTGACAACTGATCTAACAGGAAGCAGGTGCCATTGAATTATGAGGGGTTGAGAGGAGACCTGAAGGACCTAGTTCAGTTTCTAGACAAGATCTCTCTCTCTCTCTCTCTCTCTCTCTCTCTCACTCACTCACTCTCTCTCTCTCTCTCACACACACACACACGCACACACAGCACTGTCTTAGGTCCCTGGCAACAGACATCAGACTACTACAACTCACCATACCTCTCCTGCACTGATTTTGCTCCCCTATACACTTGAAAGGACCAGCATGAACCAGTTGACCAGATCTCTCGTCTGCTCAGATCAGTAACTTGTCCAAATTACAACCTAAAAAAATCATCTTCACGGCCTTCCTCTTTTCCTTTCTATACTGTACACCCCCTGAAGTGAACTTCAGCAAGTGCCCTCTCCACTTAACAATCCCTTCTCTGACCAAAAAGGTGTGACCCACTTAGTTGAGTCCTTTTGAAGGGGCAGTTTCCATATGGACTTTTGCCAGCTCTCATCCCCCACCCATCAAAAGTCCCTCCCGTTTCCCATTCTCAGGGTGCAAAATCCCTCCACTGAATCTTCATTGTTCTCACTTCCTTCAGGGCAGAGGCAGTGAAATCCGGATTCCATATCTACTATTTAAGACTATCCACAATTTAAAATCCAACCCATCTTCCCATCTAAAGCTTTTCTCTCTTTCCTCTTCCAAAGGCATATATTGATGCTTCTTCTCTTATTATTCACCAGGTACTTTCCTATAATCATATCTCTGTCTGTGCCTTGCTCCCAGCACAGAACATCCTCCTATCCACATGTAATTAAGACCACCTTTCTTTCTTTTAAGGCCCAGATCAAATATAACCAACAACTCAAAGGGTTCTCCTCTCCCCCCAAATCCTAGTGATAGTGTTCTACTCAGAATTCTAAATCACTCATTTGGCCCTTAGCATATGTTGTGTTTTTCACTTATGTTTCTCTTTCTTGACGTGGACAATAACAATACTTTGGAATTTCTGATGCACCATGCTCCACACTCAATTTGTATTAGAACAGATGATAATACTGCAGTAAGAGACAATCTATATCAAAAACCATTGACTTGGTACTCTTCCTAGGAAAATAATACATTTAAATGTTGCAGTTTTACTGTTGTTTTGAACAATGTAACTCTTAGGAGTTACTAGGGATATATTTTTTAGCACCTTAATGATCAAATAGGGAAGACATATAAAGGCAGCTCAGCTAATCCTTTAGACCAAAGTAGGGCTTCTTGACCTTTATGGTCCTATCAGTACCTGTATGTTCTGGCAATTAGGACAGAAATCTGTGCACTTTCTCAAATTCCCTTGACCACCTTCTTTTACTCTCTTGATTGGTGTCCTCTTGTGTCAAGTTACCCTTCCACTTACAAACTTAGAAACAACCTCTTGTACACCACCAGATATGGTCAATTTTAGGGTCTATTAAGGTGCACCCTGAAAGGAAGGGAAAGTTTGCTTCCTGTGAAGTAAATCTTGGTCAGTGAGAACTAGGAAGCTAAATTCTTCCTCTTCTTTTTCACCTGTTAGATATCACGATGAGGTTTCTCCTTCCAGAAGTCCCACCTTTGTCTCTGGAAATACATTGCATTATGTCATACCCTATCTTCTTGCTTCCTTTCTCTGTTTCCTTTACTCTTTTTGCTTCAAGTTTGTACCTCCCTAAAAAGGGATTAGCACCTTAATCCTTGCCACATGCTGTTTTCTGGAGTAGCCAATCTACAACAGTTGCCTTTCTTAATAATCACATTTTATTACTAAGAGTTGGAGTTCCACTTCACAGAATGGAATACAAATGACAATTTTTGTGTTCAATGCTTGAGCTCCCTTCTGCCTATTTTATAGAAAGTCTGCCTTTCTTTCTGGAATCTTCCTCCCCTTATAGACTTCAAATCTTCCTAATGTACACAGCATCAGATCTGTACATTACTGAATCACAAATGAAATCAGGAGAATCCCTTGAGGCTGAAGACTTCACCAGTATGGGAGATTGCTATTGTCTGATAAGATACATACTCTCTGCTAAGATCCATGATATACATTTAGTGGGGTACACAATTGCTGAGTTAAAGGCTACATTTCCCAGCATCTCTTCATCTGCCTATTCATATGATGACATTTTGGCCAATGGGAGATAAGCAGAAATGATGTGTGCACCACTTCCATGTCTTGCTTTTTAAAAAAAATTGGTACATACATCCCTGGCCCTCTTCTCCTTCCTCTGTCTAAGAGATGAAAAAAATTAACTGCTTTATTTTGACATGGAAGCCACAAATTGAGAACCATGTAGCTGTTCAAATAGCCCGGAGAGCTTACCTCTGGAATGTTACACATGAGGGAAATAAATTTCCATATTGTTCAAGTCACTGTATTTTGGAGTCTCTTATCATAAGCAGCCTAACTTGCTCCCTATTTAACATTACACACACCAGATCCTGGTTGCTATGGAAACTTGCTGTCACTAAACTGAGAGATACCTCTGTTGGGCCATGTCATGGCTTTTACTGATAAGACCCAGTCTTTTGTCACCACCTGCTGAAACCCTAGTATTCTGAAGACTCATTCTCTGTGTGACTCACCACACTCTCATTTCCAGTGACTAACCCACAGCTAAGCTTGTTAGACCATCTGAACAGAGTTGGAAGGAAATAAGTTCTCTATGGAAGACTGCTAGTTGCTAACCCAATATTTACTCTCCCCCTATTCCTTACTAATGGAAACTCCATTTTGCAAAGCCATCCTACCCCACCCTAATGTAAATTTTGCCCAAGGTGAAAAAAATAAAGTTTCTCAACTCCTGCATCTGAGGCTAACCATATGACAGAGGTTTGGAAGAAGGCTCATGGTGACTTGAAGGAAGAGTTTAATTCCCCTCCTTTTGCACCTCCTCACTTCCTTTTTCTTCTTAGTTAATGGAAAACAAATGTGAGGCCTGAGGTGAAACAGTACTTAAGAATCTAGAGGAATAAAATCTTATATTGACAGCTTAAATGCCAGGATAGAAGGACACCAGCGCCCTCATGGACCACCATACCAGACTTAGACTACCTGGCCACACTGTTCCCTATATGAGGAAAAATAAATCCCAATCTGGGTAAGCTTCCATAATCAGTGTTTCTTTATATGCAGGAAAAAGCAATGTCTCCTGAATAGGTCCTGCCAGAAGTCCAGGGTTCCTTTCAAGAATCTGTCAAGATCTTCAAGTTATTCCCCTCTGAAACAATCGTTTCCTCTGAAACAAACAAAATTAAATTGTTCTCCTCTGAAACAAACAAAATTAAAGTTCTAACTTTCAAAAAGTATGGTACAGAGAAATAATGGGTTAATTGTTTGGATTTTTTACTAGACCTTAAGCTCCATGAAGGGAGGAGCCACACGTTAGTCTTGTTCATGACCTTATCCTTAGTGCCTGGCACACTGCCTGACATATGTTTCTAAATATGTCTTGAATAAACCAATTATAAAATGAGAAAATTCAAACACAGTTTTATTATTTACTTAGATTATTCATTATTGGAATGCAACTCATGCTTTTATTCATTCATTCATTCAACTAATATTGATTGTGCATAGTGATACGTAAGAAAAAAATCACTACCCCTGATGATCTTACCTTCTAATGAAAGTGTCAGACAATCAACTGTTAAAAGAGTTTCAGACACTAAAAAAGTATTGAAGGCAATGGAGTTACCTTACCTAGAGTATTCAGGGAAGGCCACATTTAAGCACAATTCACTGCCATCACATCAACATGGTTTAAATCTTAATTACTTCAATCTGAACAGTCCAAGTCCTAAGAATGAAATGTTTTTCTAATGATTAGCAAGAGGTAAGACAGTCAATTTCCCTTCTTTGAATTTAGGATTGCATGTGTTCCTGATTAAAATGAATAGTGGTGGGGGGGCAGAGAGGAGGAGGGAGGACAGAGAGAGAGAAAGAAGGTGGAAGAGCAGGAAGAGAAAGGAAAAGGAAGAAGAAAAAGAGGAGGGAGGTGGGAAGAGAAGCAGGAAAGAAAACATTGTATCCTGCTATTCAACAGCCTTCCTTCAGTGGCCAAAGACCAGTTACAGGGGTATAAATCAAGGCCAAAAGGGAGGGTCGCTGAGAGTAGAAAGCACTGAAAGGAAATTTCAATATCCCATGAGAACAGCTTTTGAACTCTTCCATGTTCCAAAGAAGGCACTGTGTTATTCATTTGTAGTCCTTGTTTGTGTTTCAAACTCTCCCATAACCTCAATCATTGTTATTCTTCAAATCCCTCCTGGGCTTTCTGATGTGATTTCTGGCACTCAAGAGACTAAGAGAACCACCGAGACTTTCCCCATGTTGCTCTGCCCTCTTTCTACCATCTGAGCTCCCAAAACTCAACAAGCTGCCTCCTTTAGAATCTTAGAATTCACTTTAGAACCAAAGTGAATACATTAAATTTCTAAAAGCCAGAGATGGCTGTAATATCACCTAGTTCAAGCATTCTAGAAATGAATGACACAAGTCCTTACATCTTGAATTTCTTTGACAATTTTATAAAGCAAATAAAAATTCTAACTTGGTCGCATTGGTGGGTCAGAAATGTTCCTGTTCATTAGTGTTGGTTAAACAAAATTTTGTTTATGATTTAAATACAATTTTCCCTTTCAATAGGATGAGTCAGAATAGCCTGGATCAAGGTAGGTAAAGGGGGTGGGTGAGAGCTATGCCAGGCCTGCTGAACATTGTATTGAGGGAGGGACACTGTGATGGGAAAAATGTTCCTACATTAGCAGTAGAGTCAGCTTCAACCTGGTGGGAAAAACAAGACCAGGGCAAAGTGAGGCAAGTGAGTGTGGAAAGTGTTTGGAGGTGCTCACCCTTGGGTGCTGACTCTGTACTTGTACCATGTGGAGAGGGAGCCTCCTTAACTTTCCTGCCCAAACAAAGCCCTGCATCCAGCCCCAGTCCTGGCCTGGGGCAATTGAATTTTGTTACCTATAAGAAAGTGAGTGGGGCCTCCCTGGTGGTGCAAGGGGTTAAGCACAGTACTGTGAAGATATTCGCAGCCTCTGCAGAAGGAGTTCCATCCCCGACCATGGAGCTACCCACAAGGCACAGCAGACCTCTCCTGACTCACCCACTGTTCCCCTCAGCAGTGTATTTCAGTACAACAGTCTTTTCTGCTCCCCACTCTGTCTCTGGTGAATCCTCTCAACGCACCTCTCCACCACCCTGCACCTCTGACCTGTACCCCAGTTCTTGTATGCCTAAATAAATAAATCTTAAAAAAAAAAAAGTGAGTGGATCCAGACATAAATTCTCTTACCTGTGACAGGCATGCAAATGTAGAAACAGGACTTCTGAAGAGTGGACACATTTACTATTGATACTATAATATAACCAAGAAACTATTGATAATATAATATAACCAAGAATCCAAAGCCTGCTCAGTCACACCCTTTATTCCTGAAAGGCTACCTGGAAGGTACAAACCCAAGAAGCATTTGAGCTGTATGTTCCTGCAGTCTGGTGTGGGAAGCCTTTCTGTACACAGGAGAGGATACTCTACACTCAGGTCTGCTTTATGCAGATAAGTTTTTTCAGTTAGCACATTCTGATTGGTGGAAAATTTGTAAAGCAATGACTGGTAGAATTTCAACCCTAGAGTTCCTTGGAATGTGGACATGGTTTCATTTCCTTCTCAGAGATAAGCCTCCCTGGGGCCCAACCTTAACCACCTCCCCACTCCATTTGGTTTTTAATTTTTTTTAAGGTTTATTTATTTATACATATAAGAACTGGGGTGTAAGCCAGAGGTGAGGGGGGTGAGAGGATTCACCAGTGAGAGCGGGGAGCAGAACAGGCAGATCTATGAAATAAAATGCTGAGGGGGGCAGTGGGCGAGGCAGGAGAGGTCTGCTGCATCAGGTGGGACGGTCCCTGGCCGGCTGGGGATGGATCTCTTGCTGCAGTGGTTGGCAATAGCTTGATGGCACTGTCTTTAACCCCTGCGCTACCAGGGAGGCCCCCATTTGGTTTTTAATCCAGACAGAGGATAACTCCATTTTGCTTTTATTTTTCAAATTATCACTACTAATAAGGAAGATAGCCCTCATTCTATGGTTGGGAACAAAGCATATCTTGACTTGGAAGAAATGGGGTCACTTTGCCCTAGAAGAGGTGCTGCTTATGAAAACCCAACCTGTACTTTGACAACCGCCCCCTCACCCTTCTGGCTTGCTCATTTGCTCTTGATTTTCCACACCTGGCCTACTGCCAAGCTAAGATAATACAGAAGCATAAGTAATAAAGTGACTAGAGTAAGGAAATGAATCTGAACTGTCCCACTGAGATCAGGATTCTGCATAAGAAATTAAGCCTCCAATCAAGGAAGTAAAGTCAACAATTAAAAGGGTACCCCCTCCCCCTAGCCTCAGTTAAGGGACACAATTTAAAGAGCCAAGTCACAGTTGAACTGGCATTTTCAAGATACAGCTAACTGCATCAACAGTAAGCAAATGTTGTCTCCAAGCAAATCAGTAACTTAAAAAAAGAAGTCTTCAAGGTTTATGACATTGTTAAAACTCCCTCTCCTAAAAGATTAGACTGTAAATAGGGTAAACTTTAATAACTCTCCCTGTTTTCCTCAAAACAGAAACAACGTCAAATAGATACATTAACCGAACATTTCCCTAGACTTTCTTGTGAAAATCCCTTGAAAATGTGTTTTCCTTGCAGAGTGTATAAACTTCTCATTGTGAGGCTCAGAATTCAGACAACTTTCCCAGCACTATCTGGAGGCTGTATTGGGAGTTGAGCCCCCAGACTTGATTCTCTAGTAATCTCACTTTTGCTTGGATCAGTTTATATAACTCAACAAGGATAAATGGAGAAACCTCCAACCTCCAAATAACCTCACCTAGTGCTCACACTCACAAGCTCTTGATCTTGGAGATGCTTTCTTCTTTCACTTTATTTCTTAGTAGAGGGTTTTCATTTCTCCTGCTGGACTGTAAATTTCTCAAGGGCAGAGACTTCCTTGCCTTTGCCCAGGGTCCTTCACAACACAACAGAATACCCAACACATAGTAGGTGCTTTTTTCTAAGATCAAAAGTTTCTTTTGATGGTGAGCTGCAGGTACTGATAAAATGCAGAACTCATTGTTACAGGTGAAATCATGTAAGGGGGCATCCAGGCACAGAGAAAGGTAACAGAGCTGGAGCTAGAGGTGGACAGCAAATGGGGTAGACCACACTAGATTTCTTGACTTGTGTGTGGATTAGAAGATGTGAAACATTTTATGGGTTCCAGGGCATAGGAGCTGCCCCTAGTTGTCTGGAAAGTGACCCTAGATACCTGGTGCTGGGCAGCTGGGGCTATTATACAGTGTGCTGGAGCCTGACATCTCATAAGGGGAGTGGTTAGCAGTGTGGACTTAATCAGCTGCTCAAAGGGGCAACTGACCAGCCCTCTAGCCAGAATCTCAAAATTGGATCAAGACAGCACTTTTAAAAAAATAACATAGAACTATGTTACAGGTGCTTGATAAATATTTGCTGAATTATTTCAGGGAATTACAATCAATCAATCAATCCATCAATCAATCCCCTGATACTCCTTTATCTGAAGGTACTCAGATCACAGGTAGGAAGCTTAAAATGTAAATGGCCCTGAAAAAGGAAACACTCACTCAAACTCAGCCCCTTGGGGTTGTAAAATCTCATGTAAGAGCCTGCTACAGGAAGCAGCTTTGAGTTTGTCATTAGTACACAAACAAGGGTCTGGTTGCTGGTTTTTGCCCAGGTTCCACCTCTTTGAATGGAAGAGAAATTTAGGAGAAACAAACAGTAGATGAAGTGACAAATCCACAAAACAAGTGCTACTATCGACTCTTTGAGAAGCAAAGAGCAAGACAGACCAGGAAGAAAACAACATCCTTATTAAAATTGTACAAATTCTCTATTTCTTTCACTACCTCTATTAAACCTTCTAAAAGATCCTATAAGGCATTAACTATAATCATTTTTTTCCTTTGGTGCAGATATCATTTGCACTGAAATTGGACAAGAATTGTTTCTACTGCTACTGGTTTTCTACACACTAACATTTACTGACATATTTTATAGCTGAGTCCATCATAAATAGGAAATCAAACAAAGGTAAACATCCCTAGAAAATCAGATCACACCTATGCAGGATGGTCCCAGCACAAAAGGACATCCAGTAATTATTTTTGCCTATTACCATTTCTGAATCATTTTTTATAACAAACCACTTCTTTTAAAATTAATGTCCAGAAAGCAGGGGTTCAAACAGATATTTGAGCACCAATGTTCACAGGAGCATTATTCATAATATCCCCACTATGAAAACAACCTGAGTATCCTTCAATAGATTGAACAATAAATAAAATGATGCATCCATACAATGGAATATTATTCAACAATAAAAAGGAATGAAATTCTGACACATGTTACAACATAATGAAACTTAAAGACATTTGCTAAGCGAAATAAGCCAAACGCAAAAAGACAAATTATAAACAGTTCCACAACTATAAGTACCTAGAATAGTCAAATTCATAGAAACAGAATATGGAATAATGATTACCATGGGCTGGAGGAGGAAGGAATGGAAATTAGTGTTCAGAACTTATTTGTGATGACAAAAAATTTCTGGAGCTGGATGAAGGGGATGTTTGCACAACAATGTGAATATACTTATTGCTACTGAATTGTACACTTAAAATGATTAAAATGGTGCATTTTATGCATACTTACCACAATAAAAAGGAAGGGAGACAAGAAAATAGTGCTGTCCAATTGTCAGACTCACATTTACTTTGGGGGCCTTGTAATTTTGTCTGCTACTGTGGGTCAGCCTCTGTGCTAAGAACCAGGCATAGCTGGCATATCAGTTCTCTATCTTGTAGATGAGAACACAGAGATTCAGAGAGGTAAGTTCAGTTCCCTTAAGTCACACAGCAGAGCCTCAGTTGTCTCCATTCTGCCCTATGCCCTTAACCACTCCTCTCTGCTGCCTTTTCTATCCATGAAAGTCTCTCACTTCTGAATAAAGCACATTTCAGAACTACCTGTTATATTTCTAAGCTTGTTCATGTTGTGCTTTCAAAAAGAAGAAATGAAAATAGCTTTCTCCCATAAACACACGGTTTTTCCCTTTGAGGTGTTCCAACATAAAGGCTCCAGTATCGGCGAGTTTTTCTTTCTTTTCATAAGCCTCAGGCTCAGCACATTGGGTTGAGAACTGAGACGAGGGATTTTTGCAGGGTGGGAAGGAGATCAAGCCACGAAGCGGAGGACATGGAGAAAAACGAACCAATATGACAAATATGCCTGATGAAATGGCACAAAACTAACCACAAGGAAAGTCTTAGTGAAGTCTAAGGAATCTAAATCAGCATTCCTAAAGATAGAGAACTATGGCAAGGATAAAGTGAACTGCTGATTTTTTTTTTTTTTACAAATTTATTTTTAATAGGCTTTGGAATACTTTTTCTATGTTTACTTATAATACCTCTTTGATTTTGCTAGGTAGGCTCTACTTAATGGTAGCATTAAATTAAAAACTCCCTTTAAGACCAAGAAAATCCCAGAGCTGCCCTACAAAGGCACTGGCAAGAAACCCCGCTATCCACAGCAGCATGTGAGCACCCCTCAAGCTAGGTTAGGCTCCAGGGGGAGGAAAGCGAGCTTTTCATTGAACTGGAGAGAAAAGGAATCATTCCCCTCTCTGTCCTAATCAGGGAATCCAGCTGTGCCCCTCGGATCACACAGACGTAATTCTGGGAAATTTTGTGCACCACCAGTGAGAGGGTGGGATTGTCAGTGGGAGAAGGAAGCCCTGAGTCATTAAACTGATTCTTCTTTTATCCGATCTTGTGGGTGGAAGTGAGGAAAACTGCTCATTTCTCATCTCCTCTTAGTGAGAGTAACATGAGTTAGTGGCTAAGGAGTGGGGGTGGTATTGTGTTCACTTGTAATTAGAACCCAATAAACCTCAGTCTATACCAGAGCCAGAGGCCTGCTGGGAGGCTGCCCACGGCCAACTCCTGGCCAATCTGTCAAGGAGGGGAAGCCTGCCTTGCCACTCTCCTTGTTAGGGGGAAAAGGATGTCCTAAAGCTAATTCTATACAGGCTTTGTGGACTCCACCCCCACCCCAGGCCAAAGCCAAAGACACTGGGAACTCCAAATCCCATCACCACCAAAGGGAAGGTGGCTGGGACCTGAGGGTGGGGTTAAGCAGCCAGGTTGGTATAAAGCCAGACACGTGGGCTTTGGAGGAGTCCCCCATTTTGGCTCCCGCCAGCTCGCAGCATCTGGCCAGTTCTGAGAGGCTTTTTGGGTTTCCAGGTCGGCAGATCGGGTAGGACGCATTAGAGACTTTATTTCTCTATTTTCTCCCTGAGTTGTACATTTTCCTTCTTTCCTTTTCCCTTATAAATAAACCTTTTATTAACCTTTTGTGTGTGCCTGTAGTGGAGTATTCATAAGTCCCTTTTAAGCGTGCGGGTGAGGACCCACAGCCAGGCAACCCGTTCAATATCGGGGCTGCCCTATAACACCCTCACCTACCCTCTCATCTGCACCACCCCTGCCACCTCCACGCAGGTTGAGCTCAAAAGTAGTGTGTTAGGAAGTCATTGTTGGAGGTTGGGTGAAAGGGTGACAGGACCTGCTGAAAGACACTCAGGGAAAATTTGTCCAGCGGTAAGGAGTGGCATGAACTGGACAGCAAAAGAATGTCATTGGTAGACTCCTAGCCCAATGACCCAGGCATGAGATAATGGAGACAGAGATCAGGGTGGTGGCCATTTTCATTATTTTGAGAGCATGAGGTTTGATTCAACCATTCAAAGTATCCTGCATTCATCAGAGATCTCCTCACACCTAAAGAAAATCTTCTTCTCCAAAGAGGACATACAGATGGACAACAGGCATATAAAAATATTCATCGTCACTATTGTTAGGGACTTAGAAATCAAAGCCACAATGAAATATCATCTCACAGCTGTGAGAAAAGATCAGAAACAATTGTTGCCAAGGGTAGGGAGGAAACTGAACTCTCACACATTCCTGCCATTGATGGGAATGTAAATTGTGTGGCCACTTTCAAAAACAGTATGGAGGTTCCTCAAAATAATTGAAAATTCAACTACCTTATACATCCACAGTTCCACTTCAAGGTATCTCCCCACAGAATATGAAACACTAATTTGAAATGATATATGTACCCCTATGTTCATTGCAGCCTCATCTACAATAGCCAAGATATAGAAACAACCTAAGTGTCCAACAATGGGTGACTGGATAAAGAAGACATGGTATTTGCATGCAATGGAATACCACTCAGGTATAAAGAAAAAAATAGATGAAATCTTGTCATTTGTGACAATATGGATGGACCTAACAGGATTATGCTAAGTGAAATAAGTCAGAAAGAGAAAGATAATTTCACTCTCATGTGGAAAATAAAGCAAACAACATAAACCAAACCAAACAAACACTTGGATTCTGACAAAAGAATCCAGAGAGGAAGGAGGTGTGGGTGGGAAGAACTAGAGCAGAGTCAATTAGATGGTGAGAGGGTTATTAGAACTTTGGTATTGGATGTGGTAGTATCAGGCAATTGAAGAAATATGAAGCTGTGCTCCTAAAATTTATAGAGTGCTGTGCTGTCCATTCTGAAGTCAGCTGGCACCCTGGGCTGGTGGGGCCTGGCAGGATTGGTGAGTAGCTGATTTGGCATCTTTAGTGACCCCGCCTCTCTATTGCCATTCCCTCTGCCCACAAGGACTTGTATGTGACCTCTCCCCCCACCAGAGGCACATGCATAAAACTATGTCTGCCTTACAGAGAAATCCCAAGGCCCTTAGTAAGGCTCACTTCTCCGGTGCAGCCCCAGCGGCCATCCACACAGACAGTCCTGCTCTCCTGCGCACACACTGGAGAAGGCAGGGCTTCCCAACCCCCCAACCACTCCCCTCACCCCCCTGCAGTGACCCAGCAACAAACTATGTCTGTCTGTCTCTCTCTAGATCAGCTCTCCTATTTTCTTTCTTTCTTTACCCTCTGGGCTTAAACTTTGTTTTCTTACATTCTGAGGGGGAAAAGCATCACTGGGAAGATAATATTGGAGTTGCTGACACCACGTGACAGCAAAAGCAAGGTGGTGTCAAGCAAAGCCTCTGATGCTCGTGTTGCAAGGATGGATGTGCTGCCCGGCCCACTCCCCTTTCTCCTGCCTTATACCTCTAGATAAATACCCTGCACTCTGCCAAAGAGCAGGACGGTGGTCTTTCGGACACGAGTCTGCTGCCCATCTCAATTTGTCAGCAAATTAAACTGCTTTCCTTCTCAAATTCTGTTTCCTTTTATGGGCCAAGGGAACTGAGACCAGCCGGCATTCCGGTAACAGCAGCTGCTCCTTGGACTGCTGGTTGGTATCTGGCCTCTAATGGCCTCTCTCCCGATGTTCTGTGCCAGGGCTTTGGGAGGGAGCCCAACAGCAGTAAAGAACCACAGCCTTTGGAACAATTTTTTCTGGGGGGCCTCAGCAGCCTCAGGGTGCTTCCTGGGACACCTAGCTGATGACAGACACAGAGGTGTCTCGTTCCTCACTCAGGAGGCCAGCACAAGCCCACAAAACTCCCCTCTCCGGGTGACTTCTCCAACTCTCCTACTGCTTTAGCAACAGCTCCTGAAACTGCATCTCTGGGTGGTGCAGGAGTTAAAGTCTCAGCCCGATCAAGTTATCACCAGCCACTGCGCTATGAGTTCAATCCCCAGACAGGGAGGTCACTTACCCACATGGCACAGGAGACCTCTAACCTCACCTGCTGCTCCCCTCAGCAGTGTATTTCAGTCGATCTGCCTTTTCTGCTCCCCACTCTGTCTCTGGTGAATTCTTCACCCTGCCACCCCCCTCCCACCTCTGGCCTACACTCCAGTTCTTGTATGCATAAATAAAATAAATCAAAAAAAAAAAAAAAAACCAAACTGTATCTCGGGCTATCTGGATTAGTACCCAGAGGCCACTTGCAGATTTCACCCCCTACACACACCTCTCCACTCCGTCCTGAATACCCTTGGGCTTCCCCTGGGGAGGCAATGCTGTTGCTCCCCTTAATAACACTGAATACTCTTCTATTCCGTTTCCCTCCCACATTGGAGGTGAGTCATTGTTTTCCTGACTTTACTCAGTGATCTTTATGCAAATTGCAAATGGACTCTGAGTTGAATGGGGGAAAATGCTAATAGTTGAATGAAAAAAAAAGCTAAAGATCAATGGAGAGGGTTTTGCCTTTGGTCTTACAGGATTGGCTAGTTGTGTGCCTGTGGAAATAGACTGGGCAATTGTTAGGGGGAAAAGGATGTCCTAAAGCTAATTCCATACAGGCTTTGTGGACTCCACCCCCACCCCAGGCCAAAGCCAAAGACACTGGGAACTCCAAATCCCATCACCACCAAAGGGAAGGTGGCTGTGACCTGAGGGTGGGGTTAAGCAGCCAGGTTGGTATAAAGCTAGACACATGGGCTTTGGGGGGCTTCCCTTTTTTGGCTCTCCGCCAGCTCGCAGTGCTGGGCCAGCTCTGAGAGTGCCTTTGGGTTTCCAGGTCAGCGGATCGGGTAGGACGCATTAAAGACTTTATTTCCCTATTTTCTCCCTGAGTTGTACATTTTCCTCATTTCCCTTTCCCTTGTAAATAAACCTTTTATTAACCTTTTTATGTATGCCTGTAGTGGAGTATTCATAAGTCCCTTTTAAGCGCGCAGCTGAGGACCCACAGCCAGGCAACCCTTTTTATTTTATATCGGGGTTGCCCTATAACACAACCTCCTGACACCTTGGCCTGGAGTTTACCAGCTTATTCTTTTGGGAAACTCAAGTTTTGATGTGCACAAATTGGCTTAGGGAGTTTTAGTCAATGGTTTTGCCTCAGTCGTTAGCTGGCATTCTATATTTAAAATATCTGTGGATATTTTACTATATTTAGCGCATTGAAGGATATTGTTTCTTTGAGACAGCCTGTCAAGTTCAGGTTTAGTCTTAGAAGTGACTAGATCAACTGCAGAGTAGTTTTGTTTCCCCAATAATTGTCATTTCAACTTCACTCCATAGGCAAAGGGAAGATCATCTCCTTTCTTCACCTGGGAAAGGAACCCTGGCCAGTCCTGGTGTTAGGGGGAAGTGATGTCCTGAGTTAATCCTATACAGGCTTTGTGGACCCCACCCCCACTCCAGACTAAAGCCATCAAGACTCTGGGAAAGACAAATCCCATCACCACCAAGGGAGGGTGGCTGGGACCTGAGGGTGGAGTTGGGCAGCCAGGTTGGATATAAAAACCAAACACGTGGGCCTTGGGCTCTCTCTCTGGCTCGCGATCGCTCGCCTCCCGGCTTCACCACTCCTGGCTGGCGGCCAACTCTCAGAGCGCCATTTTGGGATTCCTGATCGGCGGATCGGGTAGGACTCACTTAAAACTTTGTCTCCCGCTTTTCTCCCAGAGCTGTACATTTCCTCATTTCCCCTTCCCTTGTAAATAAACCTTTTATTAACCTTTCACGTGTGCCTGCAGTAGAGCATTGATAAGTCCTTTTAAGAGCGCGGGTGAGGACCCACAGTCAGGCACCCTGTTTTGTATCGGGGTTGCTCTACAACACTGGCAGTGACGATGGTTTGGAGTCTAAGTTTCTAATTCTGCCTTCTCCTGGCAAATAAGTGGGCACTTGCGGTGGGGGCGGAGCAACATGGCGGCGAGGAGACGCTGCGAGTAAGATCTCCCATTAAAAAAAGTTAATAGGGAGGAAAAGCGGCAGGTCCCAGTGAGAACTGGGACACGGAAGATAAACGGGTGACTCCAGCAAACTGCCCGAAGAAGAAAGTTGCCATAAAAGAGGACCAGAAGGGAGGGAAGCGCAGAACCCTGCTCCCCTCCCCCGCCCACAGAGGCGGCACTCTCCGACCAGCAGAGAGGAGGGAAACAACAAACCAAAACGGCCAACAAGAAAAACGGACGCAGCAAGTGGGACTGTGAGTGGAAAGGAACTATTGCAGCCACCACACCCCGTGAACGGGAGCTGAGGCGAACCCTGCAGGATTCGCCGCGGCAGTGAGCGAACGGCTCCGGGCGCCATTAGAGAAGAACAAAGACCCCAGGAGACGCGCACACAGCCCGGGCTGCCGGTAAGCTTGCGCGGAAAGTGGTGCGCTCGGCGCGCTTGAAAAGCAAGTGCAGACCAAGATCTCGGCTGCCCAGGTCCCCGCGCCTGCGACCTAGGCTTGGGAGACGACCTAGGCTTGCGGGGAGACGCGCGGAGGTTCTCACTGAGGTGAAGGTCCCTCCCTGAGTAAGCAGGAACCAGGCGCCCAGGCACGGGAGCGGTGCAAAAGGCGCCATTCCCGCGCCACTGAACTGGGCTACAGCCCGCGTCCTGGAACTGAGGGCTTTGGAACTGAGACCCGGGGCACGAAATTAGGGGCATGGGTTCCCCACGACGGTGGGGCACAAGGCAGACACAGCACCCCAAAGCCGTTGAGGTGTACCCTACCATCCCCGCTCTGCTCCCTGTCCCACGGGGTGGAAAATCAGCTCCCCAAGGGCTCTAGGAGAGATCTCTGGCGCCACCTAGCGACTTGAAGCCAGCAGAGGCTCCTGAAGGAGCTAGTGGCCAGCTGGGGAGTTAGCCCACACCGGGCCCCTTCCGAACAAGTAGTCTGAGCCCACAGGGAGAGCGAGCACCCACAGCCGGGGCAGACCAGGCACGCAGAAGAGTGTGCCTGAGACCAGACGCGCAGCGAGTGTGTCTCACATCACCATTTTAGAACAGGGACATTTCTTCAGTAAAGACTACCTGCAGAAGGCTTCCTCAGGAGCCAGAGGTGAGCGGGGGAAGTTCGCCCACGCCAGACCCCCTCTGGCCTGCAGTCCAAGCCCAGAGGGGGAGCAGGAACCCACCGCCGGGGCAGACCAGGCGCACAGGGGAGTGTGTCCCCACATCGGCATTTTAGGACAGGGACCTTTCTCCAATAAAGACTGCTTGAAACTGACAGATGACTCCTGGAGGAACCAGAGGGGAGCAGAGAAGCTCACCCAAGATGCCGGCCAGTCCCAACTACACAGTGTCCCAACGCATACGGCAAATTAGAAAACAGACAGTAGGGAGGAGAAGAACCACACGCAACCTAGCAACTCTCCAGAGAAAAAGCACACCACAAAAAGAAAACCAGCCCTCAGATTGCAACGACAGTAACTTGGAAGAACTTCTGAGCCTTCCAGAAAGAGAATTTAAAATTGCCGTGATTAAAAAACTGACAGAAGTCATAAAGGAAAACAATGATAAGGGAAAAATAATCAACGATCAGAAGAATGAAATTGAGTCCCTAAAGAGGGAAGTAAAAGAAATGCAGGAGATCAAAGAATTAGTGGAAGAACTAAAGAATTCTGGGAAAAGCAATGAAAGCAGAATTGATGAAATGGAAGAATGAATAAGTGCTCTTGAAGACACAGAAATAAAAAGAACCAAAACAGAAAAGGAAAGAGAAGTACGAAGGAAAAAGAATGAAGAAAGACTTCGGGAACTATCTGACTCCATGAGGAAAGGAAATATAAGAGTTATAGGAATACCAGAAGGAGAGGAGAGAGAAGTAGGAACAGAGAAAATATTCAAAGAGATAATTGAAGAGAACTTCCCAAATGTGAAGAAGGAGCTGAAAATTGATATACAAGAAGCAAGAAGAACACCAAACTTCCACAACGAAAGAAAAAATACAGCAAGACACATAATAGTAAAGCTCCCAAGAATCCAGGACAAGGAAAAAATAATGAAGCTGGCAAGAGGGAAGAAACAGATAACATTCAAAGGAAAGCCAATCAGGCTGACATCAGACTTCTCCGAAGAAACACTACGGGCAAGGAGAGAGTGGAGGGACATAGTCAACAGACTCCAAGAAAACAGATGCCAACCAAGAATACTCTATCCCGCAAAGCTCTCCTTCCTCTGAAGAAAGAATTTGGACCTTCCCAGACAAAGAGAAACTCCGGAATTTCATTGCAACTAAACCCCCACTCCAAAAAATACTACAAGGATTCCTAAAGCCAGAACCTCAGAGGGACGAATAACAATGAAAGAAGGCCAAAAAAAAAAAAAGTTACTAAAAGAATAAATAAAATCAAAGGAAAGCCAAACACAATGGCAAATACAGATGTTAACATATCAATATTAACTCTAAATGTAAATGGACTAAACTCTTCAATAAAAAGACACAGAGTTGCAGCCTGGATTAAGAAACAAAACCCAACCTTTTGCTGTCTCCAGGAAACACATTTAGCTACAAAAGATAAAAATAGGCTCAAAGTTAAAGGATGGAAAACAATCCTACAAGCAAATGGACCAAAAAAGAAAGCAGGAACAGCTATACTTATATCAGATAAAACAGATTTCAAACTCAAAAAGATAAAAAGAGACCCCAATGGTCACTACATTATGATCAAGGGGACAATACTTCAAGAAGAAATAACACTCATTAACATATACACACCAAACGAAGGAGCACCAAAATATATCAGACAACTGTTGTCCTCTCTGAAAACAGACATCAGAGAAAACACATACGTAGTGGGAGACTTCAACACACCACTATCAACAATGGATAGATCAACAAGACAAAAAATAAGTAAAGAAACCAAAGCTCTAAATAAGGACCTAGAGCAATTGGGCTTAACAGACATCTATAGAACACTAAACCCCCAAAAAACGGAGTACACATTTTTCTCAAGCGCACACAGATCATTCTCCAGGATCGATCACATACTGGGGCACAAGACAAACATCAACAGATACACCAAGATTGAAATCATATCAACCATCTTTTCTGACCATGAAGGCATCAAACTAGAAATAAACCATAAAAAGAAGGCAAGGAACTTTCCTACCTCATGAAGATTAAAAACCACACTACTGGAAGACCACTGGACTAAGGAGGAGATCAAAGAAGAAATTAAAAAATTTTTTGAATTGAACGACAAGGAGGACACCAATATCCTAAATGTATGGGATGCAGCAAAAGCAGTAATAAGAGGAAAATATATAGCAATAGAAGCTCACATCAAGAAACAAGAAAGAACTCAAAGAAACAACCTAATCTCGAAGCTCCAAGATCTAGAAAAAGAACAACAAAAAACCCCCAAAACCAGTAGAAGAAAAGAAATAATAAAAACCAAAGCAGAAATAAATGAAATTGAAACTAAAAAAACAATCCAAAAGATCAATGAAACCAAGAGCTGGTTCTTTGAAAAAATCAATAAAATAGACAAACCCCTAGCCAGGCTCACAAAGGAAAAAAGGGAGAAAGCACAAATAAACAGGATCATCAATGAAAGAGGAGAAATCACAACGGACACAGCAGAAATCAAAAGAATAATCAGTAACTACTATGAACAGTTATATGGAAACAAGTTTAACAATCTAGAGGAGATGGACAAATTCCTACAACTCTACAATCACCCAAAGCTAGATAAAGAAGAAATAGAACACCTAAACAGACCAATTACAATTAGCGAAATTGAAATGGTAATCAAAAACCTCCCCAAAAACAAAAGCCCAGGACCTGATGGATTTACAAATGAATTCTACCAAACATTCAGAGACGAATTAGTGCCTATCCTTCACAAACTCTTCCAAAAAATTGAGAAGGAAGGGACAATACCAAACACGTTCTATGAAGCCAACATTACACTAATACCAAAACCGAACAAGGACAACACAAAAAAGGAAAACTACAGGCCAATCTCCCTAATGAACACTGATGCAAAAATCCTCAATAAAATTTTAGCCATCAGAATCCAACAATGTATCCATAAGATAATTCACCACGACCAAGTAGGATTCATTCCAGGGGCACAAGGATGGTTTAACATCCGAAAATCAATCAACGTTATCCAACACATCAACAAAAAGAAATATAAAAACCATATGATAATATCAATAGATGCTGAGAAAGCTTTCGACAAAGTGCAACACCCATTCATGATAAAAGCCCTTGAAATTCTTGGGATACAAGGAACATACCTCAACATCATAAAGGCCATCTATGACAAGCCAACAGCCAGGATCATTCTCAATGGTGAAAAGCTGAAAGCAATTCCATTAAGATCTGGAACAAGACAAGGATGTCCACTCTCACCACTGCTTTTCAATATAATACTGGAAGTCCTAGCCAGGGCAATAAGACAAGAGAAAGACATCCAAGGAATCCAAATAGGAAAAGAAGAAGTCAAACTATCACTATTTGCAGACGATATGATATTATACATAGAGAACCCCAAAAACTCCACAGAAAAGCTAATTCAACTCATCAATCAGTTCAGTAAAGTGGCAGGATACAAAATCAACACGCAAAAGTCAGTAGCCTTCCTATACACAAACAATAAATCTGAAGAAGAAGAAATCAAAAAAACCATCCCTTTTGTTATTGAAACAA
Source organism: Talpa europaea (assembly GCF_964194135.1). NCBI lineage: Eukaryota > Metazoa > Chordata > Mammalia > Eulipotyphla > Talpidae > Talpa > Talpa europaea. The sequence continues at coordinate 98,092,715 of NC_140075.1, read as the reverse complement.
AAAAAATCAAATATTTGGGAATAAATCTAACAAAAGAGGTAAAGGACCTATACAAAGAAAACTATAAAACACTGTTAAAAGAAATAGAAGAAGACACAAAGAAATGGAGAGACATCCCCTGCTCGTGGATTGGAAGAATAAACATTATTAAAATGGCCATCCTTCCAAAAGCAATATACAGATTCAATGCTATTCCAATCAAAATTTCAATGTCATTCTTCAAAGAAATAGAACAATTATTGATGAAATTCATATGGAATCACAAAAAACCCCGAATAGCCAAAGCTCTCCTGAAAAAAAAAGAAGGGAATGGAGGCATTACACTCCCAGACTTCAAACTATACTACAAAGCCATAATCATCAAAACTGCATGGTATTGGAACAAGAACAGACATACAGACCAATGGAATCGAATAGAAAATCCAGAAATAAACCCACAGATTTATGGTCAACTAATCTTTGACAAAGGAGCAAAGACTATGCATTGGAGCAAAGAAAGTTTGTTCAATAAATGGTGCTGGGAAAACTGGGTCGCTACATGCAAAAGAATGAAGCTTGACCACTACCTCACACCATACACAAAAATCAACTCAAAATGGATTAAAGAACTAGACATAAGACCTGAAACCATAAAATATATAGAAGGAAATATAGGCGAAACACTACGTGATTTGCACATCAAAGACATCTTTACAAACACATCACCCAAAGCAGTGATAGTGAAGGCAAAGATAAACAGCTGGGACTACATCAAATTAAAGAGCTTCTGCACAGCAAAAGAGACAATAACAAAAACAAAGAGAAACCCCACCAACTGGGAGAACATTTTTGCACCCAACACTAATGATAAAGGACTGATCACAAAAATCTGCAAAGAGCTGATGAGACTCAACAACAACAAAGAAAATAATCCAGTCAAAAAATGGGCAGAAGAGCTAAAAAGAAACTTCTCTGAAGAGGAAATGCAAATGGCCAACAGGCATATGAAAAAATGTTCAACATCACTTGCCATCAGGGAAATGCAAATCAAAACTACCATGAGATACCATCTTACACCAGTGAGAATGGCACATATTAAAAAAACTAGTAACAACAAATGCTGGCGAGGGTGTGGAGAAAAAGGAACTCTTCTACACTGTTGGTGGGAGTGCAAACTGGTCCAACCACTGTGGAAAGCTGTGTGGAGATTTCTGGACCTACTAAACATAGAGCTTCCATATGATCCAGCAATTCCACTCCTAGGTATTTACCCAAAGGACACAGAAACATCAATTCCAAAGAACACCTGCACCCCTATGTTTATAGCAGCACTGTTTACAATAGCTAAGCTTTGGAAACAACCCAAATGCCCAAAAATAGATGACTGGATCAAGAAGATGTGGTCCATATATACCATGGAATATTACTCAGCATTCAAAAAAGATAAACACATGCAATTTGCAGCAACATGGATGGCGCTGGAAGGGATCATGCTCAGCGAAATAAGCCAAAAAGAAAAAGAAAATACCGGATGGTCTCACTCATAGCAGGAATCTAGAAAACTTAAATAAGGGACCAGGAAAATGAATAACTATAAGAAAGTGAAAATCAAAATCAACAAAAAACTATGAACCAGAGACACTTTTAGGGGGGCGGGGGCGGGAGGGGAGGGATTGGGGTCAGAATGGGGGGCTGCAATTGTATGGGGAATATAACAATAAAATTTAAAAAAAAAAAATAAGTGGGCACTTGCAGGTATAACAGAGGAGAAAGCTGCCTGCTTGCCTCTGGCTGGCAGCATCTTCAACGCTAACACTCACAACATTGAAGCTGATTTTCAAAGCAAAACTGGCACAGAAACTGAAGATATATACATTGCTTTGAAAATCAAGGCAGGTTTGCACACCTGTTCCTGCCTGAGTTCCCCAGAAGCAGAGCCTGAGGCAAAAGCTCAAGTGCTACTCCTTATTAAGAAGTACAATCCCAGGCAAGGAGGGGTGAGGGAGAAGATGGGAGAGATGGGAGTGGCAGGGGAGCGGGAACCCCACTGGCTGCTCAATCTCAAAGGCTCCCTTTTTGGAGTGCAAACTGCAGCTCCTGTCTGTCCCACGGGAAAAGGAGAGTGTATCACTGATATAAGGGCCACTCTACAGGCCATGAACCCCCATAATTTTGGGTTGTCATAAACACCCCAGCAGGCCTCACAGCAGAGCTGTGCTCCCCATCAATAGGGACACCCCTGAACAGTGAGGAGTGTGGTAAAGGCTAAGGAAGGGGCTATGGAACTATGCCCTCCTGAAGGTGATGAGGGTCCTTCAGAAAATATTTTCCAGAGCAGATCAATTATCGAAGGGCCCAGGGACAGATAAGGTCAAAGGGTTCAGAAATGGTTCATGAAATGTAACTAGTACAACATAATGAAAACTGACTGTAGTGCCAGGAAGGCACAGAGCTGGTTCTCTCTGATCCAAGCAGACAGGTTAAAGGAGAGTCCTGGAGCCCTCGGCGGCTTTTTAGGCTTTATTGCCATTTTACCAGGTACACAGCAGGCAGGTGTGCTAGCAGGCCTCCAAACCCCCGGCAAGCCTTCACTCTTTCTGGATTCTCTGGCGTTCTCTTGTGACCTCTGCTTCTCCTCTGGTTCTCTCCTAGTCTGCTGACATCCTCGTGATGCCGCCCTTATAAGCCATTATAAGCCAATCTTAGCCCAGGTGTACCCACCTATGCATGCCCACCCCCTACTCCAGGTATCCGCTATCAGGCATGCATTTAGGACCACCGGGATCATCATTAATCTAATGGTGGGAGGGCAGAAACGCCTGACAATCATTTATCCTACACTGACTTTCCTTCACATCTGTGCTGTATGACTGTTACGGAGCAGCCCCGATATAAAAACGGGTTCCTGGCTGTGGGTCCTCACCCACACGCTGAAAAGGGACTTATTAATACTCCACTACAGGCACACACAAAAAGGTTAATAAAAGGTTTATTTACAAGGGAAAGGGAAATGAGGAAATGTACAACTCAGGGAGAAAACAGGGAAATAATTTTAATGCGTCCTACCCGATCCGCCGACCCGGAAACCCAAAGGCACTCCGAGAGCTGACCGCGCACTGCGAGCTGGCGGAGAGCCAAAAAAGGGAAGCTCCCCAAAGCCCACGTGTCTGGCTTTATACCAACCTGGCTGCTTAACCCCACCCTCAGGTCCCAGCCACCTTCCCTTTGGTGGTGACGGGATTTGTCTTTCCCAATGTCTTGATGGCTTTGGTCTGGGGTGGGGGTGGAGTCCACAAAGCCTGTATGGAATTAGCTTTAGGACATCCTTTTCCCCCTAACATGACCACTTCCTTACAAGGTCATGTGAAGCCTTGTGGATGCCATGCCACTTGGTTTGAAGCAACAAAGTCACCTGGATAATTTTTTTAAAGAAATGTAATATAATAAGGGAGAATTCAACATCGGAATAAAAACATCAAGTAGGTCCCTGCCAGTCCCTGCCCTCTACCAGGCCCTGGGCAGCATTCCCACCGGGGAGTGAGCTTCCTTGACAGCACTTCAGTTTACACACACAGTTCCTCAGTTACTTTCAGTTATCAAAGTCATCTCCTTTAGTCTTAAAACACAGTCATATAAATTTTCAGTTCCTAACTGTTTAAAATCAATTCTCTGCTCCCAGCCCTCCCACCCCAAGCTAGACTGGAGCGCTATGGGGTCTCCCTGACACACCTCCCCTTCCTTCCTGTGTTCGTCCCTCTGCTGTTGGGCTAAGAGGAGAGACCAGGAAAATGCCATCGTCTCTGACCCTTTCCGTGGTCGGTCATAACTCGTTTTCAAGTGTTTCCTTTGGCCTGGATATAGATGAGTGATGGTCTCAGCAGGCTTCCTTGGGATGAGACATGGTTTCCCCTGGTCTCTGGGTTCCCCCAAGAGGAACTTTCCCATCTTCAGAGTGGCCCCCAGCTGTCCTTCTTGAGCCTGGGCTCTTAGCTCTTTGCTGTGATGGTCACCAGTGAACCCTACCCATCACCTCCTCAATTCAAGAAGGTCCAGACTCCAAGAACCTGCTGGCACATGAAGGATCTGTTTTCTGTATCACTGGGAATGGAAGCTTTAAAGGGATGGCCCTTGTCCCTGGGTCACCTCGCCTCCTCATCTCTCCCAGGACTCTTTCTCCAGTCTCAACCGGAGCAGTCAGTCCACCCTTCTTGAAGACATTGCCTCTCCAGGCCCCTGCCCCTTTTACTTGGCACTTACTCTCTCTCCCCATAAGGGGTGAGAGAAAGGTAAGACAAAGCTCTTCTTTAATACTTTCCTGCATAAAACCACCTTTCCCTCAAAGCCCTATATGGATGGAGGTGGTGTGGTAGTCTAGGTTGGGGCGGACAGGTCCTGGGAGGTTGGTTGGTGGCAGTGTGGAACCCGCAGAAAGTGTTGCCTCTCAGCAAGTAGTTTTGGAACACTGCCATCCCCACGAATTGGTCATTCTCTGCACTTTCAATATGGGGAAAACTGGAGCTTCTGTTTTCAGGAATAAGGTCATCAGTTCCAACCAATATGAGAAAAGACTCCCATGTGGCACCTGGCTTCATCCTGTTATATAAATATCCCCAATCACTGACTATTAAAAAGTATTAGCAGGGCCTCCCCTGGTGGCGCAGCGGTTGAGCGCTGGGCTGCAAAGCAGCCCGCAGCCTCTGCAGCGCTGGTTCGATCTCCGGCCACCGGCAAGGGTCCCACATGGCGCGCAGACCTCTCCTGCCACGTCCGCTGCTCCCCTCAGCAGTGTATTTTGTCAGTCTGCCTGTTCTGTTCCCTGCTCTGGCTCTGGTGAATTCTCTCACCCTCCCACGTTTCTGACTGTACCCAGTGCTTGTATAAATAAATCTTTAAAAAAAAAAAAGTATTAGCAATCATCCCTTTGAGGTGATTTTGCAGCCTCTATGAATTCTTTTCTATTTTTCTAATATTTTCATGTTTTGGCAAGGAAGTTTGCTGCTTTTCCTTTGTTAATTTCATTTGCAGTCAATTATCCCTGGCTTTAACTGTGGGGGTGTCAGCAATCATATCCAGGGAAAGTAGGACAGAAGATGGGAAGGACCCAGACCCATGCCACGCCTTTTAAGATGTTCTAGAAAGATCACATAGCCCCTCTGCCCAGGTCAGAACCTTGCCCTCAGCCCATGTAGCCACAAGAGAGTCAGCCCTGTGGCTGAGTGCACTGCTGCCTCTAATTACACGGTGATGAAACAGCAACTGCTAGTCCTGCCACGTCCCCAAAGCTGGAAAATTCCAGATCATTCCTTATTATAGTGTATTTAATTAAGAAATTTTCTCAAGTTATATTTCCTATTAAAACAGTAATGGATGTTTGCTCAAAGGGAGGAAATAGACAAACCAAAACACAGAACCACCATAAAAGTCTACCATCACACCTTGGTAATCACCAAGATGTTCATATTCCACATTTTTTCTAGGTATATCATGTGTCTTTTCTACAAGAATGGCCTGCATCTTAGCTCTGCATTTTGAAAAGTAACTAATTTGGGGGATGTTCATACTGCCTTAAAACAATCATACAACTCTGAGCAATCCACAGGAGGTTATTTTTAACAATATTTCTTTTGCTGGGCATTTAGGATTTTCCAATTTGTTATTATGCACAGTACAGAGCTGAAACAATTATCTGAAAATTAATTCCAGATTTAAAATATTAAAAGAATAAGGAGAAAAAAATTCACTGTGCTTTAAGGAAGCAGGGAGGGGGACAAAATGCCAAACAAACCCATTAAAGTTTGCAAAAGCTCCCCCATGGTCTGCCAAAATGATTAATACATGAAAAATCGATGACCAAGAAGCAATAATTTTTTGACCGAAATGATCTTATCGGCCAACTCATATTCCACCAAACTGCTTTTGCTTGAACGGCTTGCAGCCAAATTACCTGGAGTGAGTTAAATAATTAAACTCTTGGAAGGTATTTCTGGTGCCCTTTTAACCTGCATCCCTTTCTTTAGGGAAGTGTTCAGGTGAAGTTGGTAGAATGCACTATTGGTCTTTCAATTGGAAAAAAGAAGTAGACTTTTAAGACCTGTCTTTTTATTTAGCCATCTCTTGGGTTTTGCTCAAATGCAATTCCAAAAAGTTTAGAGCACCTCTTCAGAATATTTAGAGATTTTCTGACATTCCTCAGCTATAAAGAGAGGATGCCCAGCATACCCACTTAACCCTTTTTAGAAAAGAGGGACTTTCAGCTTTTACTCCTTTAGATTCCTATGCCAGAAAGAGAGAATGAAACTGCCTTCCTTTAGCTTTTCTTGGGATTTCTCTGAAGCTAAATTAAATGTGTCCTCTTGTGCTCATGCACACGGATGGATTCATTTCTCCAAGGGGCTCTTTCCTGGTGAGGCACTAAAATAGTGTCTTATGGCAATAATAGCCTGGCTCCTTTGTCCTTTTCTGCCTTACCTCATCAGTGCTGGCAATAAAGCCTTCTGCAAAGGTAACCCAGAGTCAGTGCTGGGGATAAAAGGATCAACCTGGTCACATCCAGCAGGTGGGGGCAGTGGAAATAAGCTCAGGGAAAATAAATGGACAATTTTGAGCCATGCAAGCTCGTCCGGATCCCCGGGAGACTGGGGTCTACAGAAAAGTTCAGTGCTGGGAAGATCTGAGAGGGCACCCACCCTGGTAAGCATCAACATCTGTTTTTGCTTTAGTCATTTAAGATGGGAAACTTTTTCAAAATATATTTTATGCATTATATACTTTCCAACTTTTAAACAGAATAGTAGGATGTAAGTAAGCCTTTTCTTGATGGGGTCACTTTATATGGATTATTTTAAACATTTCTTGGGAGCCAGTTTTTATTCCAGGCACTATGCCAAGGGGATAGAAACATAAATAAAACAAAACCCCCTTGGCAAAGCATTCTGAGTCTCAGGGGAGAGAAGAAAAACTAATCAACTAGTTATGAAACTTCCTCATCATTGAATGTGAATAGGATGGTTTGGAAACACAGAGGTAACCTCTACTCTCCCTGACTTTCAGACAGGGAAACATTTAGAGAGAAATCAGTGTCAAGGATTAACTAAAACAGGATTTCATTAAAAAGTGAGGATGATGTAAGTATTTTCTGGCAGAAAATCAAGTTTGAAAATGTTTTTAGGAAAACTTCCAACAGTTTGGGGTACCCCAGAGGCACTGTGCATTGGTGAATGGCAGGAATGTGGACCCAGTCTTGGAGGCTAGGCTGTCTTGAAGGTCCAGATATACTTGAATTCCTTTCACAGAGAGATGATAATAAGCTTCTGACCCTTGATGCACAGGTGATTCTCAAACTTTGTCATTTATATGTGGTCTATAAGGAAATATTTGATTTAAAAAGTACTTTTGGATTACTATATTACAGATTACATTAGAAATTTCACCTTTTAATATATTCTTTAATATTTTACAAGGCATTTTTCTTTGTTCCATGAATAAGCAACACCTGCTCCTTACTTTACCTTGTTAATTACATGAAGAAAGACATGGCTACTTCACTAAGATGTTTAATATTAACATCTTGTAGTGTGGGTGTGTTTTGAGATTGAACACACCTAATATAGAATGATTTGACTACATTTTAGAGTAGCAAAAATAGATTAAAATGGCCTTTATGACCTAATGCTGGAATGCTTGTATTTGCTATTAAAAAAAATACCAACTGGTTTATTTTTGAAACATTCAGTTTGTTTCTAAATGATGAAACTGAAAAAGGATTTCAGACTGCTTTTTTTCCCCAGCTCTTCTAGCAGTGAGGATATCACAGGTATTCGTGGTCTTTATACCCAGAGACAATACATATGACAGCCACTATTTTTTGAAGCACCAAAGATATTTTACTATGAGTTTAATTACATGATTGCAACATTTCTATCTGATGAAATCATCTTGAAGAGATTTAGAGAATAGTCTCATGTTTTGCATTAATCAGTTGCATTTCAAAATGGATACCTAAATGTGTTCTATCTTTAGTGCTTAATCCATTATGGGCATAAGTTTTAAAATTAAATCAAAGAACTTTACACAGTACAGCATCTAACCCCCCACTATGCATGTCGGTAGACTCACCCAGCTGAGTAAGTGCTTCCAGAGAGTTTCCCATCTCATTAACCACTGCGCACACCACTCACAGAGGATCAAAGGCTTCTCCACTAACGGGTAGGGATTTTTTAATAACTCTAAAATTCATGTTTCAAATTCAGAAAAATAGAAACTGAAAGACAAGAAGTGGGGGAAAAAAAACTTTCAAAGGTATAAAACCCTAAGACATCTGGGATATTCCCTGATTGGGAAATACACTTCTGAAGGATTTTAAGTGTAATTTGGTTTGCATTTTAAAATGAGCTCTCTGACAACAGTGAGAATGAGTTAAGGAGAGCTAAGCCTGAAGCCAAAGTTAAGTGATGTCTGCAGTTGAAAGAGCCGTACAGGGGCTATCCCCTCAAAGGACAGTAGCTGGCAGAGGACAGGTCACTGTGGCTTCCTCACCGACATGCACAATTGCAAGACCACTCACACTCGGGGAACAAAAACAATGGGGTTAATTTAACAAAACAGGGGAAAGTCTCATAGGCCACAGGTGGCCAGTTATCTTACCAACAGAGTGTCCACAGAGTGTCCACAGTGTCCAAAAGTCCCAAACAAAATGTTGGTTGTCCAAGATGGTGCCATCCCACCAACAGGGCCTGGAGCTCAAGGCAGTGGACCAGATCTAACTCACTGAGCTGGAGGCACTCACAGGTGGGGTTGCTGAAAGGACCCCACAGCTGCCTATAGCAACAGACTAAAGGTCAGGATGGATAGCATCGGATGCTGGACCAGATAGCAATGGAGGCAGCAGCACCATGAGGTTGTGCCAGGTGGTCAGGAGCAGTTAACAGCTCTCAGAGATGACTCAGACATAGAGTGCCATTCACCCATTAACAGTCCTGAGTAGCACTGTCCAGTAGTGCTGGTCACCCAGTCTCCAAGAGGTGATGGGGTCAGAATACCATGTTAACAGCTTTTTTGTGAATTCTTGGCCCACCCACAAACAGCTCTTTGAGACACCAAGCTGGGGCTTCTTCCAGGTGATGTCAGAGGCAAGGTGGAGGCAGGTGTGGCTGGCCAAGCCTCTGAGAAGCTCTTTGGCTTCCCTTCTTTGTTTGGAGGTCTGCTGGGTGCTACTTCTTTCTTTGGAGTCCAGGAACAGAGTCCTTCTCAAGCACAGAGTGAGTCGGTCTGAGAGTCCCAAACTGTTGCCTGCTTTACCTTATATTCTCTCAGGCTTCCCCACCTACAAGTCTGATTGGACCATTTTAATCCTACTGATTGGACTGTAGCACCAATCAGCTCGTAACTTGCACCTGATTGGTCCATTCTACAATCCAGTCACCAAGTAGGTGGGCCTCTTTATTGCCTGCAACTGGGGGTAGCCACAGCATTGGATATGGGTCAGTGGGGCCCCATGGTCCTCCCTGCAGCCCTAAACCATAGGCCACATACCTTGGGGTGCTGTAATAGGGTGATAAGATACCCACCACCCACTGACGCTTACTCTGCCCACAAGCGGTGCTCTGGGACCAAGTGTCAGAGCCCCTGACACTTGGGAAATGGATTGCAGTACCCAGTTAAGAGTGAGGATTTAGAAATTAGAAAACTTTTGTCTATAATTCCATAACACATATCCTCTGTGGCCACCTGAAGGATATAGAACTAAGTGGCCTCTGCCTTTGTGGATGCCAATAATCCTGACCACTTTTTTTTAATCATGTTTTTGCCATTCCTTTGCATTCACCTTTTAATTTACCTTTTAATTCACCTTTTAATTCACTTTTCTTTACCTTCCTGTAGCTTAATTACTCTCGTCTAATGTTTTACTTCTAATCTGCTGAGTTTTGAAAATAGATGTCTAAGTTTGTTAGGCTTTTATTGCTTCTAAGTCATTAGTGTGAGACTCAGTGCTCCTCAAGTAAAAGGTGTAATGCTTCCTGAAAGATTCCAGGAACAGAAGACATATTTTATTCTAAAGTATTGAAAAATTGGAGAGGATCTTCTCTTGATAAGACTGACAATCCTCTTGGTAAAGGGAGTTTAGCTGAAGCTGAATAGTTTGTTCACAGTTTGTTCAACCAGATAATCTCCCTGAAAGACAACTTCTTTTCTGAATTATTGCAAACAGCCTTTTCTGCCTATTCTTCCTAATGAAATTAAATTAACTATCTTTCCATAAGAAAATCTATTGCCACACTGAAACAGACTACTAGTTGAATACCTGACATCCACTTTCCTACTTCATTAGTAATAAAACCTTGATTTTATTCTGGACTGTAATGGACCCAGCTAAAAGATTACATTTCCCTTATTCTGGCCAATGGAAGGAAGTATGTGTGGGATGCCAAAGAAAATTCCTTAAAAGGACTTGACTCAGCTAGAATGTGTACCCTTTTGCAATTTTTCTTCTTCATCTTTCTTGTTACTTGAAAGGTAGGCATAATGGTTAGAAATCCATCAGCTTTGACCCTGAGGTGACCTTGAGGATGTAGGGTATATACTAAGGTTGGATAAGCAGAAAAATAGGATGGATTTCTGTGTTCAAGCCACCCTGGTCAAAAAACAATATGAGGCTGAAATGCAAATGTATTCTAAGACTAGAATGACTCCTTACTTCCCCACCTAGATTCTTGTCTCGCACAGAAAATGACTATCTGAATGATAAATAAAACACCTTCTACTTACCATCTTGATCTCAAATTACAGTATTGTAAGCAATTAAACATGGAGGAATTTATCCTTAGTATTTTGCAAAGGAATGGCTAAAAAATATCAGAGACATGGTACCAGAAGAATCTTGAAAGTTCATTTTGCCTGATCACTGATTCTTAGGGGTTTCAGAACAGTAAATGTCTGCAATTAAAGACTCAAATATTACTTCATAATACTTAAGTTAACATAAGATGTACAGTTCTAGGGATTTTAACACTTCTAAATTTTTCTGTAACTATCACCAGTCAGGATACAGAACAATTTCATTACCCAAAACAGTGCCTCCTGTTATCCTATGTAATTACACTTCCATATCACTCCTAATCTGGTCTCTGTCATTATGTTTTGTCTTTTTAAAAATATCATATAAATTGAAACTGTAGCATATAACCTTCAGAGAGTGATTTCTTTCATTTAGCACAATGCCTTGAAGAATTAACCAGATTATTTCATGTGTCTATATTTCAGTTCTTTCTACTGCTGAGCAAAATGCCGTTGATGCCACCTTTTGTTAACTATTCATTGATATATATTTAGTTAATTTCCAGTTTAGGGAGATTTTGAGTAGAATGATATGTTGAACATGAGTTTTCATTTTTCTAGGGTACATACCTAGGAGTGGGATTGCTAGATTATGTGTGGTGTATTTTTTTTAAATAATAAATTTTATTTTTAGATTCCCCCATACAACTGCACATGCCCCATTCTGACCCCAATCCCTGCCCTCCTGGCCCCCACCCCCCAAAAAGTGTCTCTGGTTCATAGTTTTTTGTTGATTTTGATTTTCACTTTCTTATAGTTATTCATTTTCCTGATCCCTTATTTAAGTTTTCTAGATTCCTGCTATGAGTGAGACCATCCGGTATTTTTCTTTTTCTTTTTTGGCTTATTTCGCTGAGCATGATCCCTTCCAGGGCCATCCATGTTGCTGCAAATTGCATGTGTTTATCTTTTTTGAATGTTGAGTAATATTCCATGGTGTATATGTACCACATCTTCTTGATCCAGTCATCTATTTTTGGGCATTTGGGATGTTTCCAAAGCTTAGCTATTGTAAATAGTGCTGCTATAAACATAGGCGTGCAGGTGTTCTTTGGAATTGATGTTTCTGTGTCCTTTGGGTAAATACCTAGGAGTGGAATTGCTGGATCATATGGAAGCTCTATGTTTAGTAGGTCCAGAAATCTTGTGTGGTGTATTTTTAACTTTATTTTAAAAATCACCAAATCACTTTCTAGAGATGTATACCATTTTTCAATCGCACCAATAATGTATAAAAGTTTCAATTTACATCTTTGTCAGCACTGTCTATATAGTTTAGCACTTCTAATAGATGTGTACTAGTATTACAGTGGTATTATTATGGATTTATTTTTTAACTTTTTAAAAAAGATTTATTCATGCATGCAAGAGCTGGGGTATAGGCCAGAGGTGCAGGGGAGGGGGAGTAAGAAGATTCACCAGAGACAGAGTGGGGAGCAGAACAGGCAGATCTATTGAAATAGACTGCTAAGGGGAGCAGCAGGCGAGACAGGAGAGGTCTGCTGTGCCATGTGGGTTAGCTCTCTGGGCAAGGATAAAATTCGTGCTGCAGTGGCTGCCGATATCGTCATAGTGCTGAGATGTAACCCCTTGTGCCACCAGGAGGGGCCTATTATTATGGATTTAATTTGCATTTTCCTACTGACTGATAATATTGGGTAATTTTTTGCGTGCCTATTTGCTATCCGTATGTCCTGTTTGGTAAAGTGTATGTTCAAAGCATTTGCCCATCTAAAAAATTATCTTGCCGTTCAATATTGAGAGCTCTTTATATACTCTGCATATGTTACTTTTGGTATGTGATCTATACTTTGTCCAAGCATAAAGTGTGTATTTGCATTCTCTCAAATGCCTTCATCAGAAAAAAAAATCCCTTTCATTTTGATGAAATGTAATTTCACAATTTTCCTATTTTGGGCCAATCTGTCACATGATCAAATTATCATAAATAAAAATTCTTTGCCCAAGTCAGATCATGAAGAAAATTTTTTCTAATACAAACATTTAATGCTACCATTAAATGTTACAGTCTACAAATCTTTTGTTTTAAGTCAGTCCAATGCAATGATCCTTAAAGTCCCCTTTTGTCTTTAATAGGTACCTTCCTTACTTCCATGAGTAAACAGAAACCAGCCAGTTTCTTCCTTATTTACCTGCCATCAATTACAAAACAGTCCTATCTCCATTTACCCAAAAGCCATGGGAAATTTGAGTCATTTATTACAAAAAAAAAAGGCTTTCTACAAGGCTATTTCCACAACCTTATTAAGAAAAGAGAATGTGAATCTATTCCTTTTTCTGAACTTGAAAAGATATTGCAACTCCTTCAGTCTTAGTGTTATGACCTGGGATTACAGAATTGATTCCATAATCTCCTTGTTGAAGCACTAACACTCTGCCAGATGAAAAGAGCACTGTAGTTGCTCCACCCAGCTAGACTGCTGATGGCTTTTCCAGAAATCAGCCAAAAGTGATGCATCCAGCAGTTCCCTGGGGCTAACAGTGCTACAAAACAAGGTCAAGAACTCTTCAGCAACCTATACCTACCCTTTCATCTCTCCCTGGTCCATCTCAAATAATTGTTCTGTTTTCAAATATTTCACTAGCATCACAACCATGAAACTGAAGGTTAAATAAAAACAGAAAGGATGGGATTTCAGAGCTATATCCCAGAACATGTCCATAAGCAGAGAGCTGAAGAAATTAGAAGGATGGGAATGAAAGGGAGGGCACAGTTCCAGGGGGATACTTATGAGTCCTTGGCACCACAACATGAACCTCAAAGGTTTCATTTCTCTTATTTCCCAATGTGCCATTTTGGAGGAGCCATGGTACTTTGTCAAAGTAGCCATTAATAATTTTGGAATAGAAAGAACATTCATTTATTAACATCTGAAATGAAGAAATCTCGCCCAGAAAACCGTTAGTGGAGAGCTCACAGCTTGGACTCAGTTATGGTGGAGACCCTTAAACTTGGGCACAAAAAAATGGCACGGGCCAGCAGGGGGCAGCAGCACAGCAGGAATCTAGAGACAGGCCTAGGTTGTGTAGATGAGGCCAATGAAAATTTTGCCAATGGAAAGGCCTTGTGCTCTGCTTTGGGAAATAATCAGCTATGAGCTAGAGTTTTGCATAATCATGAAGATATAAATTTTTTTCAAGTTCAGATTTCTTTCAAACTTTTAATTATGAAAAATTTTCAGACATATATGTGCACATATGCATGCACTTGCCCCCCCCCCCACACACACACATAGAAATAGAGAGAAAGGTAGTAAGCCCAGGTATGCTTTCTACAGATTCATCATTTGTCTGTATTCCCTTATACTTCCTTATCTATTTTCTTATCTTAGAGATAATTGTATATCTAACTTCTAGTGTGAATATAATTAAAAGGTGAAATTTTGTAGACAATCTAACTCTGATACAATCCCACATAGTCATTGAGGATCCAGGCTCCTACATTTCTGCACTAAAATCCTTACATTGTGTGGGATAATCCTCATGATGGCAAGATGGCTGCTGCACCTCCAGCAATCACATTAACTTTCCAAGTAAAAGAAGGTCCAGGTTAAAATGCAAACATGCTTATCTCATTAGAGATGAAGATAGGGAAAGCAGTAAAATTTGAGGGCCAAAAATAAACTTTACAAGTCGCCTAAGAAATAGAGAATACTAGGAAGTCCAATTCAGAAATGATGCATCTAACATTCACTGACTTCTTATAGCTCCCAGTGAAACCAAGCCTTATATAAATTATTAAGTCTTCATAGCAACCCTATTGAGTAGGTGAAATGAGACATAAAGAGATCTAGTAGCATTCGCAAGACTACAGAGCTGATAAAGAGTGGCTCCAAAGCCATCCCCTTTCACTGCACTTATTTCCTTGTTACTGATCCTTTCAGAGAGGCAATAAATGACCCTCATTGAAAAATCTATACTCCTCCCCATAAAAGGCCACTGTTGCATATACATGATTCTCAGCCTAGGACCACGAAGTGCAGAATCTTCTGTGCCCAATACAGAATGCCACCTACCACACTGCATATTGGGCTGTGCCTGCTTCAAGGGGTCCTTCGAGGTAAGGCCTGGGCTGCCTCTCTGGCATGACCTCCCGCTCTCGCCTCAGATGTAGATACTTACAGAAATGGAATAAAACTTTCATAAAGCCACTGTTTTTCTGCTCTTTCCAATAGTGGAAAATGCATGTAGATCCACTGAGCTCAAAATGACCTTCTGTCAAGGACTTCTGGATTGTCTTCAAAGAAGGGAAATATTGCTTTGTGCATAGCTCTTGGGATAGTTTAATCATGAGCTGAACTTCACATAAAAGCAAAGATAAGAGATTTGATGCAATCCAAAATTCTTTTTTAACTTTTTATTAAAGTTTTACAAAATACACAAAAGAAAGTATAATATAATGAATCCCATGTACCCATCCCCCTGATTCAACAATTATTACTCTTTTCCCACTGACTTCATCTATTCTTTCCATCCATCTTACCTTTTTGTGAATGTCTTAAGCAAACTTTTGTCACGTTATTTCATTCTAAATCTTCCCATACATGTTGCTAATAAATAGTTTCTTGTACAAAAACAAAGCAATTTGCATAGCCAGTGGCATGAATACCCACTCTATATTCAAATTTTCAATGGTCTCAAAAAATGTCTTTTATAACAGATTTCTTCAAAATAGGATCTGAACATAATCAAGTCACTGCATTTTGGATCCAAACTATCCATAGTTTGCATAGACCTAACCTAGAGTAGTGTTAACATCATAGCAATTCCAATGAGTTCCCTAACTTCACCTCCTCAAACTTGCTCTCCCACCTTCAGGCTTTTTGCTCTTGTTCTTTCTGCCTCAAAGATGTGTGTATATCATCTGGAAATTTCCTACTTTTCCTTCAGCTTTCAGATCAGATGTCCTTCCTTCTATGAAGTGGCCCCCTACCAGAGCTTCCCCTATTAAATATGGACTCTGATTCCACAGTTCTGGGGCAAGGTATGAGTTTCTGCATTTCTAACAAGTCCACCCATGCTCTGTCAGTGCTGCTACCTTTGAAAGATATTTTTAAGAGAACAAAAACACTACTGAAAGAGTAGGAACCAATATTTGCAAAGCATACATTTGATAAAGGGCATATTATCAGGATACATAAAGGACTCCCAAAACTCAAAAGTAGGAAAACAACCTAATTTTTTAAATGAGCGAAGGATTTGATTAGCCAAGTCATCAGAGAAGGTATACAGATGGTAAATAAGCAGACACAGAAGACTCAGTAATATCAGCCATGAGAGAAATGCAAATTAAAGCCACAAGGTTTACCACTACGCACTTATTAGAATGACTAAAATTAAAATGTGTGACAGTACCAAATGTTGACAAGAATACAGAAAGATGAACTCTTGTGTGCTGCTGGTAAGAATATGAAATGATACAATTACTTTGGAAAAACAGTTTGGCGGTTTCTTAAAAACTTAAAATACACCTGTCCTATTACCTACTCATTCCCATCCTTGGCATTTGTCCAAAAGAACCAAATGCATCTGTCCACACAGAAACTTATACAGATTAATTCATGAAAGTCCTTACGCCGAAAACTAGACACAATCCAAATGTTCATTAATAGGTGATTTAATAAACAAATTTTGGTGTGTCCTTGCAATGGAATAAAAAAGTCATGTGCTATTCAACACATGCAAAATGGATGAATCTCAAAATAACTATTCCAAATGAAAGGAATACATGCAGTATGATTCTATTAATATAAAAGCCAATCAAATGTCAACTGACCTACAGTGGTAGAAAGCAGATTATTAGCTGCTTAGTAGGAAAGTGCAGAGAGGGTAGGAGGAAGGTTTCACATGGAAACTTTCTTTTGTGGTTGGTGCATATGTTCATTTCTTCTATTGTGATAATTTCACAGGTGTATTCATGTATCAAAACTTTAAATTTTACACTTTAAATATGTGCAGTTTATTGTATGCCACTCCCACATTAACAAAACTACCTCCTTTTAATCCCTTATTTCAAATTAAAAGAGGTAGGATAGAGTTATGTTCAGGTCATTAAGCAAAGCTGAATGAGAAAGATAAATCTGTCTCTGGAAACAGTATGAATGAGATGCAATTTCTTTATAAAGATTTCCTTCCTGCTCTTCCTAGTTTCCTGCAAGTCTGTGCCATTTCCTGCTCACCTGGATCCTACCTTTCTGAATCCTATTCCCATGAAGGATTACCCTGGCATGGCTACTGTACACACACTGTCAAATCTTCAGGGGACTTTATCTTGCAGATAAGAGAACAAAGTGATCTTTTTCCCCTTCCATCATTGTTCATTTTGGGACAGTATTTGATTTCTCCCCTCAGGTGTAGTCCCTGCAGCTCTCCCACCACCACAGCACCCATAAACACCACCATAGCCCCGTGGGTTCTTCCCTACCCTATTTTGAACCCTGTCCCTCTCCCTCCCTGCTGCATGCCTCAGATCTATGACAGCTAGCAAGTTTTCTCTTTTTCCCCTATCTTTTGTTTGGTTTCTCTATATTCTGCATATAAGTGAAATCATCCAATATTTATCTTTTTCCTTCTGACTCATCTTGAGTAAAGCCATCTTCACAAGTGACATTCTATATGCAGACATCTATAACCTGAGGGTAAATTAGATTTTTCAAACAAAAAGGTTTCACAATGGTCAATGGGTACCCAGCCTTTCCATCACTGCAGTGCATTCATTAGCAAAGAAAAAATTAAATCATGCATTGCCTCCCCTAGTATCAGCGTAGCTTTAGGTCAAGACAATGTAGACTCAGAAGCCCCTCCTATTAAGAATAATTACCTTCTTAATATCACAGACTCACTATGTGTGTGTGTGTGTGTGTGTGTTTTCAAACTATTCCTACTTATATATTAAAACTGTTTATTGGAACAGTGCTCACAGAGTAAAATCTGTTGGATTGTTGTTTCAGGTTTGAATCTTCACTTTGATTATCTATTAACTGTTGTGGAGACTTAATTTTCAGTTAACATTCCTCTAATCTTTTTCTTTTCCTTCTCATGTAGCCTATTCTCAACTTACAGTCATTTGGAAAGAGATGATTTACTCATTCCCACAAAATTGTGGGGGGAAAAAAATCAAACAAATGAACACTGAAAGCAACTTATCATTCTATATCCTTTAACCCTACCCCCTCAATCCCTAGTGATATTTGCATTTTAAATGTTAAAATTACATTTAACCAAAATAAATATATGTTACAAGTGGAACTTGAGGCAACATCAAGGAAATACTTGGGGCATAGGGGGTTTCCTGGCATCCATTTTATATCTTAAATCAATCTCTGTGTAAATAACATTCCCTATGTCTTTCTCATTAGTTAATATAAATTTATTTGTGTCTAAAAAAAAGATTGTTTCACAGACTTGGCCACTTTTTTTCCCCCCTCATAAATATACATAACAAAATTTGTAGATTCCAGATGGGGTGGCATCTATGAGGTCAAAATACCAGAAGAAATGCTTCTTTAACTTTTATAAACAAAACGGGCCAAAAATCTCATTTCCTGAGGGATGGTCTCAGGAGAATGATGACCTAGTTTTCAGACAGTAAATTAAGTCTTGAATATGAGCCTTAAAAAGTACTTGAACTGTTTATAAGACACCACAAGTTCTCAGAGACAATGGGACTAAAAAGAGCATTATTTTTCAGAGATGCCAATTTTATGTCCAGGGCTTATGCAAACAGTTAAAAAATAACATTTACTGTGGAGCTATGTGTCAAATACTTTATCAGACAATAGAGGCCCAGTTGTGAATAAGACAGTCCCCATTCCTGGCCTTGCTATGGTTCTGAAAGAGAACCGTAGCTTCAAGCATAAGTGCCAGAGGTTGCTGTGGGTGTGTTAGGCTGGAGAAGCTAAGGAGCATCAAAGGAGGTTTCCTGCAGGAAGAATATTTGAGACTGGAAAGATGACAAGGCAAAGGGGGAGAGTTTGGGCCTAGGATCCAGTATGTATCATGTTCTTAGAAAAGGAGAAAAAATGTATTATATTTGAAAATCTTAGAGACTATCAATATGGATAAGGTGGACCAAGGGAGAAAAAACTCAAAATGATACAGGAGCAGACACTAAATCTTTAAGGGACAAGTAAAAAAAAATTGGTCTTTAACCTAGGAACCATGACTAGTTACAAAGGATTTGAGCAGTCACGTGTTGTGTAGAGATGTGCATATGAGATTCAGAAACTGACTGTCCGCTGGAGGTCATAGGTCACCATATGTCCACAGTGGTACAGGGCTGGGGCCACTGCTGAGGTTTTCACCCTGCCTCTTTTAGCACCACAAGTAATTGAACTTCTCTGAACCTCAGTTTCTTAACCATAAATGAGAATGTCATTCTCATCATAGGGTTTTTACACATACTAAATTTGTTAGTACATGTATAGTATTTGGGATTATTCCTGTCATATTGAAAAGGCTCAAAAGTTATCTCCTCTTGTACTTATATGTCTCTTAGGGATCTCAAACATGTTGGCAACTGAGTTCCGGTTCATTCCCTCAAGATACTTTTCCCCTCTTAGCTTGCATCCCACATAATACAGCCCCAAAATATTTAAGGAAAAAAACTGACAAAAGTACAAGGCACAATATACCAATGCACTATCTCAATAATTGATTAAACAAGCAGAACAAAAGATGGTAAGGAAAATAAATTGTCTTGAATCCTGGTACTAAGTGAAGGGAGAAAAGTCACAGGATTATGACTAGAGACAAAGAGGGACATTTTCTAAAGATAAAAAGTTCAGCTCATCAAGAAAACACAGCGACCCTAAATTATTATAAGTTACAATGTTTCAAAATGCAGGAAGCAAGTCTTAAAATTAAAGGGAGAAACAGACATTCACAATCATAACTGGAAATTTTAATATTTCTCTTTCAATAATGGATAGAACAAGCAGGTATTTTAAAAAAGTAAGAATACTGAAAATATGAGCACTATAGCCAACTCAACCTAAATATTTGTAGATCATAATGACCAAAAATTGCAGAATATTCTCTGACTATGTACATGAAACTTCCTCCAAAATAGGCCACCAGATGGGTCATAAAATAATCTCAAAAATAGTCAAGATATTAAAATTATGCATTTAATGTTCTGATTACAATGGATTTCAATTAGAAATCAATAACACTAAGATATCTATAAAACCTCCACATTAAAAAAAATTATATGAAATACTGCTTAATGACCCAGAGGTCAAAGAAGAAATCACAGAAGAAAGCAGACAGTATTTTTTAATTGTCTTTCTTATAATGAAGTGTCATTGTTTCACATCCTAGTGTTTTGGCAGTGTAAGATTTCCCCCCTCTAGCCAATATTTTTAATTGAATAACTTTGAAAAGAAAATATAACCTCTAAAATTAAGTGGTAGACAAGAGCAAAACAAACCCACAACAAGGAATAGGAAGGAAATGATACAGGTATGAACCATAATTTAATACTGGAAAATAGAAAAACAGTTTAAAGTCAAAAGATGGTTATTTTTAAAAAATCAATAAAATTGATAAGTATTAGCAAGACTGAGTAAAGAAAATAGATAGAATGAGAAAACTGAAAGCCCCAGTATCAGGATTTAAGTACAAACATTAAAAGGATAAGTGAATACTAGAAATGACTTTATGTCAATAATAGAAAGTACCAGAGGACTCCCTGGTGTCGCAAGGGGTGAAGCACTGCACTCTGAGGCATTCTGCAGCCTCTGAAGCACAAGTTCGATCCCTGGCTGACCAGGGAGCAACCCACATGGCGCAGCAGATCTCTCCTGGCTCCCCCGCTGCTCCCCTCAGCAGTGTATTTCAGTCAGTCTGCCTGTTCTGTTCCGGACTCTGTCTCTGGTGAATCCTCTAACACACCCCCTCTCCCTACATCTCTGGCCTGTACCCCAGCTCTAGTATGCATAAATAAATAAATCTTTTAAAAAAAAGAAAAAGAAAGAAAGTACCAGAGAAATAAAAGGAAATAGAAAATCTGTTAAGGAAACTAAATTTATAGTTGTAAACTGTTCCACAAAGAAATCTCCAGATTCAAGTGGATTTACAACTGAATTATTTTAAATATTTCAGGAATAATTTTAATCTTACAGAAGCTCTTCTAAATAATACAAAAAGTATTTGCCAGATTATCTTATAAGACCAGCATAATCATAGCAAAACTGAAAAAGATATTAAAGGAAATATCAGAGCAATGCCACTTACGGACATAGACTCAAAAATCCTTAATAAAATGCAAAATGAACTCATCAGTCTATTAAAGTGGCAAGCCACCATAATAAACAAGCAGCTTTAGCCAAAATAGTTTGATTGAATATTCCAAATAAATCAATATGATTTATTAACTTAATAGAAAAGAGAAAATTTAATCATCTCACAGATGCATAGAACATTTGACAAAATTTAGCATACACTTATAACTCTCAACAAACCAAGAAAATGGAAACTTCCTCATTTTTATATGGGGAATCTACAAAAAAAAATCTAGCAATGATGTGCTTATGCCAATGAACCATATGCTTCAAAATGGATAAAATGGTAAAGTTTACATCTGAATCTCTGTCTCTGTTTTGCTCTTAAGGAAATTCACATAAGACAAACTACAATGCTACATTAATGGACTTTTAGACAAAAATGTTTTCTTGAGATAACAAGGGTCACTTCATAATTTTTTAAAGGATTCAATTTACCAGGAAGCTCTAAAAATATTAAATGTGTATGCATCCCATAATACAGCCCCAAAATATTTAAGGAAAAAAATTGACAAAAGTACAAGAAGCAATATACCAATCTACTATCTCAATAATTGATAAAACAAGCAGAACAAAAAAAAAATCAATAAAGACATAAAAGATTTGAATAACACATTTGGATTGTCAGTCATTTAGCTTCTGCTCTTCATTTCAGGCTTGAATCCCCCAAATACATTTTCAGATTCCTTTTTAATTGACTTCAATTTATATTTTGCCAATGAGAGCCACTGCCAATTTTAAGGCAAAAAAAGAGAGTCCCTTTTTCTTTTTTTGTTTCTGAGAGCAACTTCAGCAGTAGCAGTCCATGTGACTTCAGCTTACTGGGCTTCTACATCTGTCACTCTGCATATTTCTATTTTGCACAAACAGCAGCAATGGTTCTAAGCAGTAGTGGCTCTCTCATCCTCAGATGGGCAGACATCCTGGACTCTGGATAAAGCCAGTTCTGGATAAAGCCGGTTTAACTCTTCTCTTGTGGGGGGGGGAAGGAAACTGCCAATTGCTTTCTGCCTTTACTAAGCTCCCCTTGCTTTTTTTCACTCTTCTAACCCTTCTAATGAATTTGTAAACAGTTTCCTGTATTAAATTCTCTCTGTTTGAAATACCTAGCATGGTTTCCATTTCTCTGAGAGAACACTGGCTTTATACAATTAAGTACAACATTGCACTTTACACTGCAAAATATATATTTTCTTTTCAAACATATGTAGGACATTTCCAGAACTGTTTACTAAGTCATACAGTCATTGAAATCAAACAGAAAAAAATGTTCTCCAATCAAAGACTGAAAATAAAGTGTGAAGGATAACTAGAAACTTGAAATTAAGGAACTATAGTGAATGAATTAAAAAAGAAATAACAGCTAACACATAACAGCTTACACTTCCATTGCTTCTACTGTGTGTGAGGTTCCATTTAATCTGCACAAAAATCCCCTTCAGGTAAATACTATTTTCTCCATTTTTACAAACAAAGCAATCAATGTCCCCAACAAGTTAAGTGATTTACCCAAGTTTATATAGCTGACGGATTGCTTTCAATTAGTAAAATCCTACATGCCACACTTGTAATCAAAATGCTATAATTTTTCTCATCAAAAAGAAAACTAGACCTATTTAAAGCTGAATGATTATAAAAACAACACTACAAATAGAAATTAAGGGATAAGTAAAAACAGAGCTGAGAGGGATAGTTATAGCCATATATATATATATATATATATATAACAATCTCATATATATAACAATTATATATATAACAATTAGAATTTATTGAGCTATAGTTAGAAAATGAGACAAAGATTTAGAAAAAAAAGGTTAAGGGGCGGAGCAACATGGCGGCGAGGAGACGCTGCGAGTAAGATCTCCCATTAAAAAAAGTTAATAGGGAGGAAAAGCGGCAGGTCCCAGTGAGAACTGGGACACGGAAGATAAACGGACGACTCCAGCAAACTGCCCGAAGAAGAAAGTTGCCATAAAAGAGGACGAGAAGGGAGGGAAGCGCAGAACCCTGCTCCCCTCCCCCGCCCACAGAGGCGGCACTCTCCGACCGGCAGAGAGGAGGGAAACAACAAACCAAAACGCCCAACAAGAAAAACGGACGCAGCAAGTGGGACTGTGAGTGGAAAGGAACTATTGCAGCCACCACACCCCGTGAACGGGAGCTGAGGCGAACCCTGCAGGATCCGCCGCGGAGGTGAGCTCCAGACGCCATTAAAGAGAGCCCCGCCCACCAGGAGGAGACCAGCACCAGCACACAGCCCCGGCCGCCCGGTAAGCTTGCGCGAAAGCGGCGCTTGGATTGCAGCTGCCCAGGTCCCCGCGCCTGCGACCTAGGCTTGCGGGGAGACGGCGGAGGCCCTCCCTGAGTGAGCAGGAACAAGGTGCCCAGGCAGGGGAGCGGGATTCAAAAGGCGCCATTCCCGCGCCACTGATCTGGGATACAGCCCGCGTCCTGGAACTGAGGGCTTTGGAACTGAGACCCGGGCGGAGGCCCTCCCTGAGTGAGCAGGAACAAGGCGCCCAGGCAGGGGAGCGGGATTCAAAAGGCGCCATTCCCGCGCCACTGATCAGGGCTACAGCCCGCGTCCTGGAACTGAGGGCTTTGGAACTGAGACCCGGGCGGAGGCCCTCCCTGAGTGAGCAGGAACCAGGCGCCCAGGCAGGGGAGCGGGATTCAAAAGGCGCCATTCCCGCGCCACTGATCTGGGCTACAGCCCGCGTCCTGGAACTGAGGGCTTTGGAACTGAGACCCGGGGCACGAAATTAGGGGCGTGGGTTCCCCACAACGGTGGGGCACAAGGCAGACACAGCACCCCAAAGCCGTTGAGGTGTACCCTACCATCCCCGCTCTGCTCCCTGTCCCACGGGGTGGAAAATCAGCTCCCCAAGGGCTCTAGGAGAGATCTCTGGTGCCACCTAGCGACTTGACCCCAGCACAGGCTACTGAAGGAGCTAGTGGCCAGCTGGGGAGTTAGCCCACACCGGGCCCCTTCTGAACAAGTAGTCTGAGCCCACAGGGAGAGCGAGCACCCACAGCCGGGGCAGACCAGGCGCGCAGAAGAGTGTGCCTGAGACCAGAAGCGCAGGGAGTGTGTCCCACATCACCATTTTAGAACAGGGACATTTCTTCAGTAAAGACTACCTGCAGAAGGCTTCCTCAGGAGCCAGAGGTGAGCGGGGGAAGTTCGCCCACGCCAGACCCCCTCTGGCCTGCAGTCCAAGCCCAGAGGGGAGCAGGAACCCACTGCTGGGGCAGACCAGGCGCACAGGGGAGTGTGTCCCCACATCGGCATTTTAGAACAGGGACCTTTCTCCAGTAAAGGCTGCTTGAAACTGACAGATGACTCCTGGAAGAACCAGAGGGGAACAGAGAAGCCCACCCAAGATGCCGGCAAGTCCCAACAACACAGTGTCCCAACGCATACGGCAAATTAGAAAACAGACAGTAGGGAGGAGAAGAACCACACGCAACCTAGCAACTCTCCAGAGAAAAAGCACACCACAAAAAGAAAGCCAGCCCCCAGATTGCAACGACAATAACTTGGAAGAACTTCTGAGCCTTCCAGAAAGAGAATTTAAAATTGCCGTGATTAAAAAACTGACAGAAGTCATAAAGGAAAACAATGATAAGGGAAAAATAATCAACGATCAGAAGAATGCAATTGAGTCCCTAGAGAGGGAAAACAATGGTCAGAAGAAAGAAATTGAGTCCCTAAAGAGGGAAGTAAAAGAAATGCAGGAGATCAAAGAATTAATGGAAGAACTAAAGAATTCTGGGAAAAGCAATGAAAGCAGAATAGATGAAATGGAAGAACGAATAAGTAATCTTGAAGACACAGAAATAAAAAGAACCAAAACAGAGAAGGAAAGAGAAGTACGAAGGAAAAAGAACGAAGAAAGACTTCGGGAACTATCTGACTCCATGAGGAAAGGAAATATAAGAGTTATAGGAATACCAGAAGGAGAGGAGAGAGATGTAGGAACAGAGAAAATATTCAAAGAGATAATTGAAGAGAACTTCCCAAATGTGAAGAAGGAGCTGAAAATTGATATACAAGAAGCAAGAAGAACACCAAACTTCCACGACGAAAGGAAAAATACAGCAAGACACATAATAGTAAAGCTCCCAAGAATCCAGGACAAGGAAAAAATAATGAAGCTGGCAAGAGGGAAGAAACAGATAACATTCAAAGGAAAACCAATCAGGCTGACATCAGACTTCTCCGAAGAAACACTACGGGCAAGGAGAGAGTGGAGGGACATAGTCAACAGACTCCAAGAAAACAGATGCCAACCAAGAATACTCTATCCCGCAAAGCTCTCCTTCCTCTTTGAAGAAAGAATATGGACCTTCCCAGACAAACAGAAACTCCGGAATTTCATTGCAACTAAACCCCCACTCCAAAAAATACTACAAGGAGTCCTAAAGCCAGAACCTCAGAGCAACGAATAACAATGAAAGAAGGCCAAAAAAAAAAAAAAGTTATTAAAAGAATAAATAAATAAAATCAAAGGAAAGACAAACACAATGGCAAATACAGATGTTAACATATCAATATTAACTCTAAATGTAAATGGACTAAACTCTTCAATAAAAAGACACAGAGTTGCAGCCTGGATTAAGAAACAAAACCCAACCTTTTGCTGTCTCCAGGAAACACATTTAGCTACAAAAGATAAAAATAGGCTCAAAGTTAAAGGATGGAAAACAATCCTACAAGCAAATGGACCAAAAAAGAAAGCAGGAACAGCTATACTTATATCAGATAAAACAGATTTCAAACTCAAAAAGATAAAAAGAGACCCCAATGGTCACTACATTATGATCAAGGGGACAATACTTCAAGAAGAAATAACACTCATTAACATATACTCACCAAACGAAGGAGCACCAAAATATATCAGACAACTGTTGTCCTCTCTGAAAACAGACATCAGAGAAAACACATACGTAGTGGGAGACTTCAACACACCACTATCAACAATGGATAGATCAACAAGACAAAAAATAAGTAAAGAAACCAAAGCTCTAAATAAAGACCTAGAGCAATTGGGCTTAACAGACATCTATAGAACACTAAACCCCAAAAAAATGGAGTACACATTTTTCTCAAGCGCACATGGATCATTCTCCAGGATCGATCACATACTGGGGCACAAGACAAACATCAACAGATACACCAAGATTGAAATCATATCAACCATCTTTTCTGACCATGAAGGCATCAAACTAGAAATAAACCATAAAAAGAAGGCAAGGAACTTTCCTACCTCATGGAGATTAAAAACCACACTACTGGAAGACCATTGGACTAATGAGGAGATCAAAGAAGAAATTAAAAAATTCTTTGAATTGAACGACAAGGAGGACACCAATATCCTAAATGTATGGGATGCAGCAAAAGCAGTAATAAGAGGAAAATATATAGCAATAGAAGCTCACATCAAGAAACAAGAAAGAACACAAAGAAACAACCTAATCTCGAAGCTCAAAGATCTAGAAAAAGAACAACAAAAAAACCCCAAAACCAGTAGAAGAAAAGAAATAATAAAAACCAAAGCAGAAATAAATGAAATTGAAACTAAAAAAACAATCCAAAAGATCAATGAAACCAAGAGCTGGTTCTTTGAAAAAATCAATAAAATAGACAAACCCCTAGCCAGGCTCACAAAGGAAAAAAGGGAGAAAGCACAAATAAACAGGATCATCAATGAAAGAGGAGAAATCACAACGGACACAGCAGAAATCAAAAGAATAATCAGTAACTACTATGAACAGTTATATGGAAACAAGTTTAACAATCTAGAGGAGATGGACAAATTCCTACAACTCTACAATCACCCAAAGCTAGATAAAGAAGAAATAGAACACCTAAACAGACCAATTACAATTAGCGAAATTGAAATGGTAATCAAAAACCTCCCCAAAAACAAAAGCCCAGGACCTGATGGATTTACAAATGAATTCTACCAAACATTCAGAGACGAATTAGTGCCTATCCTTCACAAACTCTTCCAAAAAATTGAGAAGGAAGGGACAATACCAAACACGTTCTATGAAGCCAACATTACACTAATACCAAAACCGAACAAGGACAACACAAAAAAGGAAAACTACAGGCCAATCTCCCTAATGAACACTGATGCAAAAATCCTCAATAAAATTTTAGCTATCAGAATCCAACAATGTATCCATAAGATAATTCACCACGACCAAGTTGGATTCATTCCAGGGGCACAAGGATGGTTTAACATCCGAAAATCAATCAATGTTATCCAACACATCAACAAAAAGAAATATAAAAACCATATGATAATATCAATAGATGCTGAGAAAGCTTTCGACAAAGTGCAACACCCATTCATGATAAAAGCCCTTGAAATCCTTGGGATACAAGGAACATACCTCAACATCATAAAGGCCATCTATGACAAGCCAACAGCCAGTATCATTCTCAATGGTGAAAAGCTGAAAGCAATTCCATTAAGATCTGGAACAAGACAAGGATGTCCACTCTCACCATTGCTTTTCAATATAATACTGGAAGTCCTAGCCAGGGCAATAAGACAAGAGAAAGACATCCAAGGAATCCAAATAGGAAAAGAAGAAGTCAAACTATCACTATTTGCAGACGATATGATATTATACATAGAGAACCCCAAAAACTCCACAGAAAAGCTAATTCAACTCATCAATCAGTTCAGTAAAGTGGCAGGATACAAAATCAACACGCAAAAGTCAGTAGCCTTCCTATACACAAACAATAAATCTGAAGAAGAAGAAATCAAAAAGACCATCCCTTTTGTTATTGAAACAAAAAAAATCAAATATTTGGGAATAAATCTAACAAAAGAGGTAAAGGACCTATACAAAGAAAACTATAAAACACTGTTAAAAGAAATAGAAGAAGACACAAAGAAATGGAGAGACATCCCCTGCTCATGGATTGGAAGAATAAACATTATTAAAATGGCCATCCTTCCAAAAGCAATATACAGATTCAATGCTATTCCAATCAAAATTTCAATGTCATTCTTCAAAGAAATAGAACAATTATTGATGAAATTCATATGGAATCACAAAAAACCCCGAATAGCCAAAGCTCTCCTGAAAAAAAAAGAAGGGAATGGAGGCATCAGACTCCCAGACTTCAAACTATACTACAAAGCCATAATCATCAAAACCGCATGGTATTGGAACAAGAACAGACATACAGACCAATGGAATCGAATAGAAAATCCAGAAATAAACCCACAGGTTTATGGTCAACTAATCTTTGACAAAGGAGCAAAGACTATGCATTGGAGCAAAGAAAGTTTGTTCAATAAATGGTGCTGGGAAAACTGGGTCGCTACATGCAAAAGAATGAAGCTTGACCACCACCTCACACCATACACAAAAATCAACTCAAAATGGATTAAAGAACTAGACATAAGACCTGAAACCATAAAATATATAGAAGGAAATATAGGCGAAACACTACGTGATTTGCACATCAAAGACATCTTTACAGACACATCACCCAAAGCAGTGATAGTGAAGGCAAAGATAAACAGCTGGGACTATATCAAATTAAAGAGCTTTTGCACAGCAAAAGAGACAATAACAAAAACAAAGAGAAACCCCACCAACTGGGAGAACATTTTTGCACACAACACTAATGATAAAGGACTGATCACAAAAATCTGCAAAGAGCTGATGAGTCTCAACAACAACAAAGAAAATAATCCAGTCAACAAATGGGCAGAAGAGCTTAAAAGAAACTTCTCTGAAGAGGAAATGCAAATGGCCAACAGGCATATGAAAAAATGTTCAACATCACTTGTCATCAGGGAAATGCAAATCAAAACTACCATGAGATACCATCTTACACCAGTGAGAATGGCACATATTAAAAAAACTAGCAACAACAAATGTTGGCGAGGGTGTGGAGAAAAAGGAACTCTTCTGCACTGTTGGTGGGAGTGCAAACTGGTCCAACCACTGTGGAAAGCTGTGTGGAGATTTCTGGACCTACTAAACATAGAGCTTCCATATGACCCAGCAATTCCACTCCTAGGTATTTACCCAAAGGACACAGAAACATCAATTCCAAAGAACACCTGCACCCCTATGTTTATAGCAGCACTGTTTACAATAGCTAAGCTTTGGAAACAACCCAAATGCCCAAAAATAGATGACTGGATCAAGAAGATGTGGTACATATATACCATGGAATATTACTCAGCATTCAAAAAAGATAAACACATGCAATTTGCTGCAACATGGATGGCGCTGGAAGGGATCATGCTCAGCGAAATAAGCCAAAAAGAAAAAGAAAAATACCGGATGGTCTCACTCATAGCAGGAATCTAGAAAACTTAAATAAGGGACCAGGAAAATGAATAACTATAAGAAAGTGAAAATCAAAATCAACAAAAAACTATGAACCAGAGACACTTTTAGGGGGGCGGGGGCGGGAGGGGAGGGATTGGGGTCAGAATGGGGGGCTGCAATTGTATGGGGAATATAACAATAAAATTTATAAAAAAAAAAATAAAAAAAACAAATAAAATTTGAAGTGCAGAATTATGGACAAGGGGAAAAAAAAAAAAAAAGAAAAAAAAGGTTAACAAAATAATCTCAAAGGCCAGGGAAAGAAGAAAATAATAAAGCTAAAAACAGAAATTGATGAAATAGCAAATAGATTCGCAGCCAGAAGCTTATATTTTGATTACTCATAAAAACACACAGCTTACAAGAATTGACTCAAAAAGAAATAGAATCTCTATTATCCTAAAACCATTACAGAATTTAATCAATTTTTTAAATTCAACATAGAAAACTTTTGCACCCCAGAAGTCTTCCCAGCTAATTCTGTCAGACAAATTTAAATACAAATAATCTTAGGCAGTTTTTACTAAATATAGAAAAAGAGAAAACACTCCCTGTTTGTGTTATAAGACTAATATAAACTTGAAATAAAAAACTGACAAAGAAAATATATAATATATATATATATAGAAGCCAACCTCTCTCATGAACAAAGAAGAAAAGAAAAATTAAAATATAAGCAAATGAAGTCCAGCAAAGTATAAAACAAGATTATGTCATAAACAAGGTTGGTTTATCCTAGGAATGCAATTCTGGGTTGACATGTACTTTAAAAATGCCCTTCAGCTTTTTCCTGACATCCAATTTTTGATGAGAAATCCGTGGTCATTGAATTATCTCCCTGTGTATGTAATGTGTGTTTTTCTCTGGCTGCTTTAAGAATTTATTCCCCCTGTTTTTAGTTTCCAGCAATTGATTTGATGTATCTGGACATAGATTTCTGGTGTATCTCTGTATGACATACACTGAGCTGCTTGACTTTGTAGCTTTCTGTCTTCTGAGAAATTTGGGATGTTTTCAGCTTCTATTCAAGTACTTTCTGCACCACACCCTTTCTCATATTCTGCAACTCTGAGGCCACAGAAGTTTGACCTTGAATCATGAGTTCCTAAATTTCTGTTAATTTTTCCCCTATTCATTCTCTCTCTGAAGTTGCTATCAAGTGACTACTGTTGGTCTGCAAGTTCTCTGCCTCTTACATTTTTCATCTCCATTCTGCTTTTGAATCCATCCAATACAATTTTTTTTTCATTTATCATGTTGTTTATTTCTAAAATTTCCATTCCCTTTTCCTTATATCTTTTGTTTCTTTGCTGAGACTTTCTATCTTTTCATTTATTAAGAGAGTATTCAACCTTATTTCTTGAAGTAATTTGTAACATTTACTTTAAAGTCCTTGCCAGGTAATCTCAAAATGTGAGCTATTTCAGCATTGGTGCCTGTCAATTGTCTTTTTCCATTAAAATTGAGATCTTTGTGGTTTTTAACTTGCCAAATAATTTTGGATTCTGTCCTGGACAATTTGGATACTGTATCATAAGACTTTAAGTCTTGTTTAAATTCCATAGCAAACATTGATATTTTTGTTTAACCAGGATATTGCCCTTTTTGGTTCAGGCATGAGTTCTTTTTTTTTTTAATTTATTTTTTATTGAAGTAACATTACAGTATACCGTTTCAGGTGTGCACTGTTATGTATCAACCCTGGTATATACAATATTAAGCCCAACACCAAAAGTCCATTCTATCCTTCACCATAAAATTGACGTCTTTTTGCTGATTTATCCACCCCTTTCATCCTCTTCTGGTAACCACTAATTTAGTCTTACAGTCTAAAATTTATTTTGTTTTATTTAGTTCATTCATTTGATGTGTCTCTTTATGTACCACATATCAGTGAAATTATATGATGTTTGTTGTTCTCCCCCCGACTTTTTTCACTAGCCATAAAACCCTTTAGGTCCTTCTGTGTTGTTGCAAGTGATAAAATTTCATTTTTTAAATAACTGAGTGGTATTTCCAGTGTGTGTGTGTATGTGGTATGTATGTGTTTATACACACGTATATAAAAATACATATATATAACATAATAATATATACATAAATATATGATTTTTATAGAAACATCTTTTAATGGGCTTAGGTTGTTTCAAATCCTTGGCTATTATAAATGATGCTCCAATCAATGTGGGGGTGCATATGTCTCTTCAAATTAGTGGTTTCATAGTCTCAGGTAAATACCCAGTAGTGGAATAACTGGGTCATATAGAATTGCCATTTTTAGTTTTTGAGGAATCTCCATAATGGCAGCACCAATTTACATTCCCACCAATAGCATCCAAGAGTTCCTTTTTACCACATCCTTTCCAAGATTTATCTTTTCTTGTCTTTTGGATAATAGCTGTTGATACCTTATTGTTGTTTTGATTTGTACGTGCCTAATAATAAGAGATGATGAACATCTTTTCATGTACCCATGTACACTTCATGTACACTTCTTTGGAGAAATATCTGTCAAGATAATCTGCCTTTTTTAAATTTGGGTTGCTTATTTTGATGTTGTTAAGTTTTATGAGTTCTTTACATATTTTGGATAGCAACCTTTGTCAGATGTATGATTCCACAAATAGCTTCTTCCTTTCAGTAGCATGGGTTTTTTTGATAATAGTTTCTTTCACTGTGCTGGAACTTTTTAGAATTTTGATGAAGTCCTATTGGATGGTTGGTTGTTTCCCTTTAGGCATCAAGTTATGACCAGCTTTCTGTGAAATGTAATTCCACTGTCAATTCTGTTTTCAAATCTTTTCCTGTACTACTCATGTCTGCTCACTGCATGTGCCACCCAGTGGCCAGTTTGGGACTTAAGTGGTGGCCTATCTATGACTTTAGGGTCAGATCTGTGCACAACTTGGGGTGAACCTGTTATAGGGCAGCCCCGATATTGAACGGGTTGCCTGGCTGTGGGTCCTCATCCTCGCGCTTACAAGGGACTTATGAATACTCCACTACAGGCACACACAAAAGGTTAATAAAAGGTTTATTTACAAGGGAAAAGGAAATAAGGAAAATGTACAACTCAGGGAGAAAATAGGGAAATAAAGTCTTTAATGCGTCCTACCCGATCCTCCGACCTGGAAACCCAAAGGCACTCTCAGCGCTGGCCAGATGCTGCGAGCTGGCGGAGAGCCAAAATGGGGGACCCCCCCCCCCAAAGCCCACGTGTCTGGCTTTATACCAACCTGGCTGCTTAACCCCACCCTCAGGTCCCAGCCACCTTCCCTTTGGTGGTGATGGGATTTGGAGTTCCCAGTGTCTTTGGCCTGGGGTGGGGGTGGAGTCCACAAAGCCTGTATGGAATTAGCTTTAGGACATCCTTTTCCCCCTAACAATTCCAGTAACTTCATGGGACTTCTTTCCTAAGTTCTCCATACTCTGTCATATTTCTGGTAATCTCTTGTTCCTAGACTCCCTTTTGTGGTCCTCTGGCCACAAACTAGGGCTTTTTATTCTACTCTACTGCAGTTAACCTATAATTGCCAAGTATTAAGAAGACAGAGGGAAGAAAAGAAAATAGAGATTTACCTTATATTTTTGGGACCACAGACCTTATCAAAAAGGAAATTTTCCCTCCCTCAGTTTTGAGTATCTGCCTGTTGCCGTTAGCACCACTGTTGCCACTACCACCCTGGAGTGTCCTTGGAGCTGAGCGGCAAGAGAATGGAGAAAACAAAGAGAAATAGGGTGTTTCTCAATATGGTAGGGATCTCCTTTCCCATTCTTCAAACCTACAAGTCCTAGAGGATTTTCCTGGGGCTTTCTGTGTCCATGCACAGGAAACTACTTTCCAGTTCCAAGCAGCCTTGGGTCCAGGCTAAGGATAACAGAAGAAAAGGGGCAGGGGAATTCATCACTGATTTGGTGATTCTTTGAATTCTGGTCTTATTCCCAATTTTCCCACTGTAATTTACTTTTTAGTATCTTCAGATATCAGTTACAAATATTTGTCCAGGTTTCATAGTGGCATTCAGTGGAAGAGACAAGGCTGTGTGTCTGCTCCATCTTACCAGGAACTGGAACTATAGCACCTTTCATTTTGCTCGTCAACATTGTCAATGATCCAAGATAGTTACCAACATTCCCATGTTTATGTCTACATTAAAGCTAACATAAAAGAGGAAAGACAAAGACATTTTCTAGAATCTTTAAGGACATTTTCTAGAATCTAACAATCTTCCCACTCATAACTTATTCATCAGAACTTCACCACCAGGTCTCAACAAATTATTGAAAGGGGTTTCATTTTAGGTAACTATTTGCCACGCTAAGAAATTGTGACTGTATTAATAAGGAAAAGGGGAGAATTAAGATATGGGGAGTAAGTATCTGTCTCTGTCACAAGTTTCTAGTTTTAGCCCTTTCTAATGCTCATTTCTTTAAAATAGCTAAAGTGTATGTAGAACTGAAATTGTGATAAATGCATTATAGCAGATGGAAGATTGTGGAACAGTCCGGATTGCTCTGCATCTTCCACTGGTCTCCCTGAAATGTCCTGGGAGGGACATCAGGGCAGATGAGGTTTGTGAGTCAGAGTATAGTATTTTTTTACAACCCCTCCTACTTGTCCCCCAGGCTTCAGTCAGTCAGATGCTGGTCTCTTTCAGATTTCACTTGAGTTTGATGAGGAGAGGTTGATTAGGATAGGAGGGCCTTTCTTTTATTTCCCTATAATGCCTATCTCTGTTTCCTACCTTTCTGAGAGACTTGACCTGTTATTTGACCATATTCTTGGCATTTTCTGGGAATGAGGAGGCTTGGAAACCACACACCAGTTTCTCTGATTCTTTTCAATAAGATTGAGTAATATTTCATATATGATCAGAAAAATAAATTGATCAGAAGAAACATGTAAAAGAACAATTTAAAGTCAGTAATTCAGTGTGGACTCTGTAAATTTCATTTTATGTTTTACCATAATTTATTTAATAAGTCCCCAATGGAAGGCCATTGCTTTTTTCCTGCATTCCTTTTATTGAAATGTCCTTAAAATTTTACACTCCCTTTGTGTCCTTTAAACTTACTTGTATTAAATTTTTGGTGAACTGCCTGTTGGTGTACCTCACCAATTTTTCTTTTGGATTATTGGAATTTTTCTTATGGGTTTGAAATTATGCTCAATCTACTATTAAAATCAACCCTTTGCTAAAAAGGGGAGGACTTGAAATTGCATAGGAGTTCAAACCTGGCATCTTCTTTGCTTTCTAACCCCTAGCAAATAATCAATGTATTTTTGTTAAGTGAATAATTATGTTACTTTGGGCCACTTATGTAATTGTTCAGCCTTAGTTTCCTCACTGTAAAATGGGGATTAAATCAAGCAATCATAATTTTTGTGAGAATTAAAGAATGTCATATATGAGACTAAGAAACAGAGATGATGATCACCCTTGCTTTATTGAGCCTCTCTCAGGCCTATCTAGAGTATGTTTCTAGAATCAGCCTCTATTTCTATAGCAGCCTCCACCAATCCAGAAACAAGCCAGACCTTTAGCTTCTGACTTAGCCCCACCTGGAAGTCAGAGCAGTTTCATGCACTCCTCTGCTCTAACCTGCCTGGGGAATTCGTGACTGTAGAAGAACAAAGAGTTCCTGGCCAGTTTCTTGCTCCTGCAGCCATGATGGTCTTCATGGTCTATTTGCTCATAATTTTTCATTTGGAAATGCAAAATGATTCTGCATGCTAATCACTGAGGCCCTTCAAGACAATCAGTTAAGGCCTTCCTGGTGAGGCAAGGGGTTAAGCCTTAGCACTATGAAGCTATCCGCAGCCTCTGCAGCATGAGTTTGATCCCTGACCAGGGCACTTACCCACATGGCACAGCAGACATCTCCTGTATCACCTGCTGTTCCCCTCGGCAGTGTATTTCAGTCAATCCACCTGTTCTGCTCCCCACTCTGTCATTGTGAATCCTCTCACCCCCACACCTCTGGCCTACACCCCAGTTCCTGTATGCATAAATAAATCAATCTTTAAAAATAAAAGAACTGAGACTGCAGCTCACCTCATCAATCTTGTAGTTTGTCCTATGATTTTGTGTACTAAAAATGCTAGATTGTAGTAAGCATTTCACAAACTACACAGATATTGACTCACTGTTTTGTACATCCGAAACTAATATAAGGCTGTACGTCAATGACATTTTTTAAATGTCAGGTTTCCTCTTGTCTGAACACTTTTGAGAGCTTAATTATAGCTAATGTTTTGCTTCCTTCCCCCTGCCACTCCAAGCTTCCTTGATTTGTGTGCGTTTGGTTGTTTTTATTATTGTTGTTTCCTGCCTTTCCCCACTCTCTCAATAACTGCTAGCCCCAAGCATTTAAAAAACTTTATATTTTCTTGAATCCAAGATATTGGCCACTTTAGTGGGGATCCCAGTCACTTCCCACAAGGACCACAGCAAGATTAGCCTCTGGAAGGTTGGTGGGCTCTGCTGAGTCCATCCAGGAAGCAGCCTCACCTGCTCTGGTGACTTTATAGACTGAAACAATTTCCTTATGGCCAATCAAAATCTGCCTTTCTCTAATTTTAGTCCCCGAATCCTAGTTTTTCTCCCAGGAGCAGTACTACTTCTAATAATATGTCATTGCCTAGTATTTTCTGATATAAAGAAGTACTTGGAGAATTTATTAAAAAACTAAGTAAAACAATCAATCAAAAAAACAGATTTCCCTGCCCTGCTCCATACCTAGTGCACCAAAGCCCAGGGAAAAAGCCAAGATTCTGTGTTTTCAATAAGCTCCTCAGGTGATTCTTATGACAAAAAAAAAAAACACCCCTCTATGAGACTGAGCTTCCTATGTCTGAAGGTGATGAATATCTATCTCTAAAACTTTTTTTTCCAAAATGAAATATTCTTTGTTCCTATAACCCAACCCTCCAAGAAAATCTCCTGATCTCCTTCCACTTTGTTTACTGCCCAATGTAAACAACAGGTCTTACCAATTTCCCTATTGAAACAGGACACCCATATGTAAAAATGATCTTCATTTATCGATGTATTCATTCTCTTAACAAATACCTATTGAGTGCATATTGTCAGGACAGGTGTTGAGACAAAAAACACAATAATCAGGCCTCCCTGGTGGTGCAGGTGATTGAGTGCAGTGCTGTGAAGCTGTCTGCAGCTTCTGCAGTGCCGGTTCGATCCCCGCCAGCCATGGAACTACCCTCATGGCGAGGCAGACCTCTCCTGTCTCAACGACTGCTCCCCTCATCTGTGTGTTTTAGTCTGTCGGCCTGTTTTGTTCCCCACTTTGTCTCTGGTGAATTCTCTCACCCTCCTGCACATCTGACCTGTACCCTGGTTCTTACATAAATAAATAAATCTTTAAAAACAGCAACATGCAATAATCACAATTCCTTCATTGTAGTCTAAGACTTATGGAAAGAAGAAAAGAGAGTGAAAGCAAGGGAATGAGGGAGTAGGAAGGAAAAGAAGAAAGGAAGAAATGACTGTGAAATAAAAAGCAGAAGAAGGGAAAGTGACAAATAATTTCAAAATGTAGTCCCCGTCAAGGCAAGAAGAAGCAGGTTTGCTGACCATTACCAGCATTATTTAATATTAACCTAGAGGTACTAGCCAACATAGCCAGAAAAGAGGAAGACATTAAAAGAGTAACCAAAAAAAAAAAACCAAAAAACAAAAGAGGAAGGCTAAAATTATCATTATTTGAAGCTATTGCTCTGTATCTATAAAACTCAAAAAAATCAACTGTTAAGTCACTGTCCATGATGAGTTCATTACTCTAGTGGCAATAAGACTGACAAAAATTGCTCAAGGATATATGAAGACAATGTTTAAATATTATGAAAAGGCCCATGTGAGCCTCACTGTTGATGAAGAGGCAGAAAGCGTAGCTCTGGCCCCCGCTCGAGCTGGTACAGGTGGACAAGCCAACAGCAGTGAGTTCCTGACTTTTCCCTAGAGCTCTAGACCAACACATCCTCTGTCTCCTGACCAGGCCAATGGAAACACAACTGATGGACGTGTCACACACACACAGTAGTCACAACACGGCTGCTTGTCAAGCCTGCTGCTCCCACAGGGCCCCTCTGCAGAAGGCGTTCCCCCACCCAGCCCTCTGAGTTGTCAGGCTGCCAGCACATTTCATCCTCAGGAGAAACATGTCACCGCGATTAGATTATTGCTTGCTTAGTTTTTTTTTTCTTTAATCAGCACTTATGGGCACTTTCTTCCTGAAGATACCTTCTAGTTACCTCAAGTGGATTCTCTTAACTGTATTTTAAAAAAAATCTTTCCCATCTGTTTTTTTTTTTGAAAGATTTATTTATTTATGCATACAAGAGCTGGGGTGCAGGCCACAGCTGGGGGGGAGTGAGAGGATTCACCAGAAACAGAGTGGGGAGCAGAAGAGGATGATCCACTGAAATACACTGTTGAGGGGAGCAGCGGGTGAGTCAGGAGAGGTCTGCTTCACCATGTGGGTAACTCCCTGGCCGGGGATCTAACTCGTGCTGCAGTGGCTGTGGATAGCTTCATAGTGCTACATCTTAACCCTTTGCACCCCCCCAAAAAAAAAAAACTTTCCATATTTAACCTCAGAGCCCTTGGGATATTTGTTGATGTTTGTCTTTCTCTTTCACTCCCCCAAACTCATCAAAATCTCATTGGTTGTGCCTCCCTAAACTTAGCCTCCTTTCATCCCTTCCACCTTTGTCTCTCTTGCTCATCCAAATCCCCATGACAACTTGCCTAAGCATCTACAAAGTCTTTCCAAATAGTCTACCTCCTCTGTGCTTGTCCTCACTCCAGCAGCCATAGCCATCATTGAAAAACATCTATTAGAACAGTTCAAGAGCCCCACTCAGACATCTCAGCGGTGCTCATCACCCTTAGAACATGGTCAGAGAGGACAGGAACCTCATGTTTTATTCTGTTTATAACCATGTGACCTACAACAGTCTCTACTACATTGCTGGAACTTAATAAATATTTGTTGAATGAATGGCTGAGTGAGGGAATGAATGAAAACCTGGGCAAGTGGATTAGAGTCCTTTATAAGCTCAATGTCACTATTTCACAGATGTGACTGATAGACCCAATAGGAATAGGGTCAGGCTAAAACAGGGCTAATGAAATCTTTTGCATACCGTATAGAAATAGCCTCTCAATATCACCTAACTTGCTGCAAATTATTCAAAATACAGTATAAACCAGTTTGTTTATATCTTTAATACCAATTTAAGCTTGTGGTTGTTCAGCCACAACATGGCTTTAAACCTTTTCAGAGGCAATGTAGGGATATGACCTTTTCACCATGGACCAGCAATCCCAAGACTTTTATACACCCTGGGGTTGTGTGTAATGCATGTGATGATAGGGGAGACAGGGGTGCTGTAGCAGCAGGAGAACAGGCACTGTAGCCAGTCTGATCTGGTTGTGACCCAGCTACAGCACCTGTTAACAGGATGCTCGAGTGTACAGCTGCATAAGAGTCGGCCTGAGTGTGAAGCACACTTCTACCATTTACTAGCTATGTGACCTTGGGCACATCATTGGCATCTATGAACCTCAGCTTCCATACTTTTAAAATATAGAAAAGTATAATCTATCCCATAAAGTTGTCTTGAGAATCAAATAAGATAGTCCACACAA
Source organism: Talpa europaea (assembly GCF_964194135.1). NCBI lineage: Eukaryota > Metazoa > Chordata > Mammalia > Eulipotyphla > Talpidae > Talpa > Talpa europaea. The sequence goes on along the minus strand of NC_140075.1, from coordinate 98,053,549 downwards.
ATCACGTAGCAAAAACCTGGTATTGGTAAGGTGGTAAATACTTAATAAATACTGGTCAATATGATAAATAATGTTATGTATAAGCATTTGTGAAGATTAAATAAAAACACATGAGAAGTCTATACTGTGACTATAATAAATGTTAGTTTTCTCCATTCAGCTCCACCCTTACCCCTCCCTCACTAGCCATAGGAAGAGAGGAACCCTGAGGATATCCATTGCATACATAGTCAATGTTAGAAGAGAGGGGGAAATACAGAAGAAGAGTTACAAGACCAGATTTAAAGAACAAGAAAACAAATGCACAGAAAGCCTTGACACTTTAAAAGGTCACTTATTAGAAACTCCAGGGGTATGCAGAGGGGGAGGAATTGTGTGACAAAGGCCAAAAATACTTGGCAGTAAAAACCAGCAAAATCAAAGTGAATACCACAATGAAAAGAATACTTCTCAGGTACCCCAAATGAGAGCACAAGTACCCCAAATGGGGAAGACCACAAAACACAGCAGCTGAACAACGCTCAACAGTATTAAGTACCTATCATATCACCTGGGACTTGAACCACAAAGACTTTTGCATGGAAATGCTGGGTAAGCACTCCTTTAAGTCCATCACAAGGAGGAAGTGATCATGACCTGCTAACCCCAGTTTGAAATTGAGAGACTAAGAGGCCCAGGAAATGGGGCTGAGCAATGATGCCCCCAGGCCATACATACAGGATAGGGGCCAGGACTCCAGGTTTCAGAAGCCAGGAGCAGCCCAGGAAGGGACTCATCACACCTTTGCCATCCAAGAATATTATTCTCTGTCTTTATGACATCATATTTATAAATATATGTACATATTACATAAATGCAATGACAACAACATTTTTTTAGAGTTCAAACTTCAGAGTAACTACTGAGGAGAGACAGATGCAGAATTATCCCTAAGAGGTACATAGCACATTGTTTTCCCTCCTTAGATGCTTATTAAATATGAGCTTTATCATTCTGGAGATGCAAATGAGCACAAACTTTTATACAATAAAACCCATGTGTATTAAAAGGAATCAGAACCACAATTTCAGTGACATTTAAAATTTAACTACACAATTTTGAATGAGTTTCATAAATTCTTGTGGCTAGTAATAAAGATGCCTGGGCTAGAATGATACAATGGAAAGCAAATAAAAATTGTTTGAAGCTTCTTTCAAACTTTCAGAATCACTTTGTTGGAGAAAGCTGGTAGAGGCCTATGTAGTGGATCTTTCTGGATGTGTTTTGGCTCAAAAAGAGACAGCCAAGCTGGAATGATACATCTTCACGTGTTTAATAGATGTACCTGAACTCTGACTAAGAGGCCAAAGTCAACTCCATTTTTATTCCTGATTGGGCTAAAGCCATTAATTAATTGAACATTTATTGTGTTTGAGTCACTCCATTTTAAATGACGTGTGTGTAGAAATGTGCTAATTTGCAAACTCTTCTTTTTAAGTTAAAGACATTTTCAATGAGATGTGTGATCATTTGTTATACACTGGGTAGTGCTGTTTTTGCTATTTATTGTGGAAATTCGTTATGGAGCCTCAAGACCATACCAAGGCTGCTGTGATTATCATTCACTTCTGTTTGTTCTGAATGTTCCTCATTGTCATGCAGACATTAATGCTTACACTTTTAAACCATCTATCCATGCTCCCAATTGAAAATGTAAACATTTAATTTTAAAATCATCCCATTTAAACATAGAATAACAATAAGGTATCTCTCCCCCTCTCCCTCTGTTCCTCCCACTTCTCTCTCTCTCTCTCTCTCTCTCTCTCTCTCTCTCTCTCTCTCTCTCTCTCTCTCTCTTGCACACACACACACACACACACACACACACAGAATTGTCTATACTTTGGTCACATCTTGTGTGTTTACTTCTAGGTTAATTTAGGAGGAAATGCAACCCAACTTTGGCTGTTGGCGCACATAACCTGAACTGAATTAGACAAGTGCATCATATCCACACAAGCTCGTTTCCTTCCTTAACCAGTTTACCTTCCGCTGCTCCCACTTCCCACACACATCTAAAGTCAGCAAAGGAAAACCTCCACTAACATCCTATTCAAACCCAAGCAGCCAAAGTTTGCAAGACACATAAATAAGCAATCAGGAGCTCTTGATTTTATAAGGGAAGAATAAAACTCTCTAGAAAGGTTGGAAAAGTACCTGAGAGGGAAGATTGGGAGATGGCAATGGGGTGTGTGTGTGTGTGAATAAAAAATACCTTTGATGTATGAGTAGATTGTGGCCATTCCCTGAGCCACAGCCATGTGCTTGTCCCACCTTGCACATCACAGGTCCTCAAATAACACTGCAGCCTGAGTCCCCAAGGCTGGTTCCTCCCAAGAGCTTCCCATGGGGCTCTGCCTCCCTGGTTACCTGTTTGCCTCTACAGGAAGCGACACCTATGGAAAGGGTGAGCGCATATCCCGGAAGCCTCACCCTCAAATGTAGTTGCTCCCCAACTCCACCTACTCCTTCTTTGAAATACATTTCTGTTTCCAGGGAACATGACCCTTCATGGCACTGGCCAAGACGAGATACTGCTATTTTCAAAGCAAATCTTTTTTTTTTGTTGGTCTTCACAACAACCATGTGAGGCAGATATTAGTTGTATCGTTGAGGTAGGTCCTAATAGTAGTCAAATCACAAAATCAGGCCTTTAACTACAAAGCCAGTGTTCGTCCCATCACACTACACTGTTATCCTGGAGAGACCTTTAACTGTAGCCTTCTAACCACAGCACAAACTACATTGGGCTCCTTATCCCTGATAGTATTTCTCTTCTTTCTCTCCCCTCCTCCATGCACTACCCCCTCCAAAAAAAAATCTCTGAAACATTTTTAGCAGAAAATCTATTTCAGAAGATCGAGGTACAAAACAAATGAAAAATTCACTGAGCTTTTGCCAAAAGAGACTCTTGCAATCTAATCATGTTGACCCCTCCCCCAACCTTGTGCATATTGAACAGAACTGGAGTGTGCTGTTTACCAACTGAATCACAACAGAGTTCTTTGTTGTAATTTTTTTTACCATTGCTTCCAGAATTAGGCATCACCCTGTGCAGAGAATGCAAATGGGTACAAATGGATTGGCTTTGATTCTATTTTATTGTTAACTACATTTTGTTAACTGGAAGTGCCCTGGATGAAAACATAATCAGGGATGCCCTGGGGAGTGCTGTGTCTTGCAATCTTTCCTCACTAACTAAACAGCCTTTCCACCAGTATTAAACATGTGGGAAGCAATGTGTCTTTTTCAATTCCATTCTTGTCAAAAGTTTAAGGGGGATTTTGGTATTTGGATAAATACAAGAAAGAATGGGCAAGAGTGAAGAGAGAAAAAAAAAAGGAAAAGGAGGAAAATACAGATGCTTTGTTTCTTTGGGGGGTCATTTTATAATGGGAGGTAGGTTAAACCAGCCAAAAATCTAATATAGAAGGGGCTCAGTGATCATTTAATCAGACCATTCCAGTCCCATTTCCCAGATAAGGAAACTAAGGCCCAGAGTCATTGAGGGGTTTGCCCATGGTCACTTGGTATATTACAGAGCAGCAGGGGCTAGTGTGACAGTATCATACCCTGGGAAGCCTCAGAGGTACTGTCTTCCCCTAGGGCACAGCAGAGTCCCCAGAGTCAGGCCTGGGCATCTGCCTTCCAAGGGCCAAAGGCCAATATCAGTTTATTTCAGAACCAAGAAACAAAGAAGTGGGCCAGGACGCATCTATTTCAAATACATTACACTTTTGTTTGTTTTGTGCCAATAAGAATGTTTAAGCTGCCATATGCCTGGAGTCACTGTGACTGCCCATGAGTTTTGTCCTTTCTAGACTATAAGCCAGACCTCAACTATTGCAAATATTTACTATCTCCATCTCTCCATTTCCCATCACTTGTCTCCACATATAAACACACACTCCTGTCTAAGTTAACCAGATAGTTTACAGGTGATTTGTCTGTTTACTCTGCTACAGTTAACATTGCTGCTGGAACTGGCCAAGTACATATCCAAATTAAACTAAAAGTCCCCACTATGAACATTCAAAAGGGATGGACCTTCCTGTAGTGCTCCCCAACTGAATGATGCTTCTTGCCCTGGAACTTTGCTGAATGTCACAGAAATGTGAACTAAATACAGATCTATCATGGACTTCATAAAAGAGGTTTTGGTTGGGAAACTGCCAGAGAACCTTGTTATAAGCATACCAGGGTGCTAAAATGGCACTCAAAGTTTTAGCTCAGTCCCAAGACAGGACTAGCAAATAGTCACTGGAAAGGACTTGCTCAGGAGTTGGTTAAAAATCTGTTTTGTACTTATGAAATGTAGCTAAGAAGTGCTTACAGGGAATTCCCTAGCTAGAAATGCATACTTAAAAAAAAAGAAGAAATAAGTGTACCTAAGTCCTACTGCTTCAAATAAATTATTGAATAATAAATCACAAATCTCCTTTGTGGAAAAACTACAAATAAATTATGTAGATACTCCAAAGGAGGGGAGCACAAGTCTCCACTATCTGTGTGAGGGCTGCACAGAGTGACCACCTTCCAAAGAGGATGGTACAGAAAGGACATAAACAAGAGTAATTTACATTGGAGAGATCTGACATACACTGATTCAGTCAGTCAGGTGATCGAGATCAACATCAACAGTCATCAATCAGGTTGGTAGTATGATGTGCTAAAATTGACCTCTGTGGTTTTCCTAAAACCCATAGCCCAAGAGTAGAACAGCCTACAATGTAACTTATCAGTACTCAAAACTGTCAAGGTCATGAAAAGCAAGGAAAGTGAGAAACTGTCATAGCCAAGAGGAGTCAAAGGAGACATGACAAATAAAATGTTGTGTCCTAGGAAGGATCCTAGAACATAGATGAAGCTTGAAAACATTATGTTAAATGGGGAATAAAAACAGACACTACACATCATGTAGTGTATGGTTTTTATTATATACAATGTCTAGAACAGGCAAATCCAAGGAGAAAGTAGATCAGTGGCTGACAGGCAATGGGATGAGTGGATAAGGAGGGACTGACAATGGTTATAGGATCTCTTATGGGGTAATGAAAATGTTCTGGAATGAGATAGGGATAATGGTTGTACAATTTTGTGAATATACTAAAAACTGAATTGTATACTCTATAAGGGTATTATGGTATGTGAATTATACCAATTCACAAACAAAGAATATTGGAATAACTGGATATGTACACACAAAAGAATGAAGCTCTCTGCACAGATAAAGAAGCTATCACAAAAACACAAAGACACCCTACTGAATAGAAGAAAATATTTGCACACTATACATCTGACAAGGGATTGATTTCCAAGATCTACAAAGAACTCAAACCAACTCAACAAAAAGAAAACAAATAACCCAATCAAAAAATGGGCACAAATGCTAATTGGGCACTTCTCCAAAGAAGACATACAGATGGCTAATAGGCACATGAAATAATACTCATTATTATTTACCACCATGGAAATTCAAATCAAAACCACAATGAGATGTTACCTCATACTTGTGAGAAAGGCCCATATCAAAGAGACCAGAAACAATAAGCTTTCAAGGATGTGGAGAAAACAACACCTTGCACACTGTTGGTGGGGATGTAGTCTGGTCCAGCTTCTATGGAAAACAGTATGGAGGTTTCTCAAGGTATTAAAAATAGAACTACCATATGATCCAGCAATTTTACTCCAGGATATTTAACTGAAGAATGTACCTAATCGTGCCTGTGTTCATTACAGCACTATTTGCCATAGCCAAGCTATGGAAACAACCTAAGTGCCCAAGGACAGATGGGTGGATTAAGAAGATGTGATGTAGGGCCTCCCCCATGGCGCAGCGGTTGAGAGCTGGGTTGCAAGCTGCCCGCAGCCTCTGCAGTGCCGGTTCGATCCCCAGTTGCTGGCAAGGGTCCCACTTGGTGTGCAGACCTCTCCTGCCGCCTGCTGCTCCCCTCAGCAGTGTACTTCGTCAGTCTGCTTGCTCTGCTCTCCCCTCTGGCTCTGGTGAATTCTCTCACCCTCCCGCACTTCTGACTGTACCCAGTGCTTGTATAAATAAATAAATAAATAAATAAATCTTTAAAAAAAAAAAAAAGATGTGATGTATATACACAATGGGGTACTATTCAACTATTAAAAAAAAAAGATGTATTCTTGCCATTTGTGACAAAATAGATGGAATGGGAGGGGATAATGCTAAACAAAATATGTTAGAAAGAAAAAGACATATACCAGATGGTTTCACTTGTATGTGAAATATAGAGTAACAAAGCAAAGGGTCAGATAAAACCAAACAACATACCTATACCTCTAAATCATACAGTATTGTAAGCCAGTGTTACCTCAATTAAAAAAAAAAAAGAATGATACTGGACCCCTTCTTTAGAACATACTTAAAAATTAAGTCAATGAATTAAAGAGTTAAATGTAAAAACTAAAACTATAAAATTCTTAGATGGACACACAAGGAGAAAAAATCCCATGCATTTTTGGGAGAGGCAGTCTTCTTAGACTCAATGCCAAAAGCACAAGCAACAAAAGAAAAATTAGATACATTAGATATGATCAAAATTCAAAACTTTTGTGCATCAAGAAAGAAGTCAACCCACAGAATGTGGGAATATTATTTTTTCAAATTATCCAGAATATAAAAAGAACTCTTACAACTGTAAATGAGCAAATATGTGCAAAGAATATGAATAGACACTTCTTCATACAACAGAATATTATTTTGCCTATAAAAAGGATTGAAGTGCTATTCATGCTATAACATAAACCTGGAAAACAATATGCTCTGTATAAGAGTCAGTCACAAAGAATTCATATCACATAATTCCATTTATATGAAACATCCAGTATGGGCAAATCCATGGAGACAGAAAATAGGGTAGTGCTTCTCTAGGATTTGGGGGTAGGGTGCTAGTAAAAGGTATGAAGAGTAAACTAATGGGTATGTGATATCTTTTGTGACTGATAAAAATGTTCTAAATTTGATTTGGTGCTGACTACACCAAAAATCATTGAATGATAAACTTTTCATGGGTGAACTATACTATAACAAATTATATCTCAGTAAAGTTGTTAGTTTTTTAAAAAACAAAACACTTTCCAGTCTATAAGAATTTGGAGAGACAAAAAAATTGCTGGTTGACTAAAGAGAAGATGAGTCAAGAGAATTTCTCTCTTGGGAGAAACTGGGGCTGCCTTTTCCTCAATAGTGAGGACAAGCTAGATAGAATCCCTGGGGCCTACAACACACACCTGAAAAAGTTAATAGGTGAGTGGACAGGTGAGTGGCTGTTGCAGCAGGAGAGGGCTAGGTCTGGGAGGTAACTGCATTCCACCAGAAGTGGGTCCAAGGTACCTGCTTTCTGGGAAAGTGTGGGTCTGGAACAGCCATTCCAGGAGCTTTCCCTGCCCAACAGCTGTGCGGATGGCTGGAAGGGCTGTGCTCCGTCCACAGGGAGGGCAGAATCATGACTGTGTACAGAGAGGCATACTCATCTCCAGCCCGGGAAGCTCAGCTAGTGCTGGGGCTGGGGAGATAGGAGTGAGGCACTTCAGGTGGACAAAGAACTTAAGGGGACACAAAAATAAATTCAGCAATGAAGCTAAATAATGTTTTTGTAATATCAAAACTAAAAACATTCATGATGAACTAAGTATTAAAATTTTAAATAAAGGCAAGGTGGATAATAGGTCACACCAAATTGTATCAGAGCTTGAGGTGAAAGGAAAGATGTTGTCCTTCATACACATTTTTAATGTATCTCTTTAATGGTTGATTTCCAGAATATTAGCATAGTTGAAAAATAATGAAAAATGTACTGAAACCACATTACTTCAAATTTACTTTAAATATTCTATTGATTCCCCAAACAGATTTACCATCATTTTAATTTGCTGACTTTAATGGACACAACCTCATCAATATTTTCAAAATGATCTTCTTTGCTTATCTCAGTTTCAATTGAGAGAATTGCTGGTTTGACAATTTCTCTTGACTAAGTGACTATCTAAAATAATTTTGAAATTTATTTCTGCTTACTTAAAAACTCAACATTTTGTTCAATATGGATTTTTGCTTTAGTGGCAGGTCTTTGAATTTTTGTGTTAAAATATGATTTACCTCGATTAATAATTCTGGTGGGAGAGTCTTAAATTTTATGTCCTAATCCCAGCCCCAATGCCACCATGTTTGTACCAGTCAGAGAAGACCCTCCTGATCTCTAATCAACTTCTCCCTACTTTGCCCTGGAATGAGCAGAAACTGTGGTTGCTGAACTAAAGAAGGAGGGTGGGGAGCACTGGTCAAAGAGCTGGATTGGGGGCCTCCCCGGTGGCGCAGCGGTTTGAGCGCTGGGTTGCGAAGCTGCCCGCGGCCTCTGCGGCGCCGGTTCGATCCCCGGCTGCTCCCCGGCCACCGGAGGAGGATCCCACATGGTGCGCAGACCTCTCCTGCCGCCCGCTGCTCCCCTCAGCAGTGTACTTCGGTCCTTCTGCCTGCTCTGCTCCCTGCTCTGGCTCTGGTGAATTCTCTCACCCTCCCGCGCTTCTGACTGTACCCAGTGCATGTGTAAACAGAACAAACAAACAAACAAATAAATAAATAAATAAACATGCCTCTATAAAAAAAAAAAAAGAGCTGGATTGGGAAATCATGAAGAACCCTATCAGCCCCCCATTTTCTGTGCAGGCCTGAGAGAAGGGAAAAAAGAACCACTAACTCTAAATGGACTTGGAGTTAACTGTTTCATGGAAACAACAGTCCCATTAACTAAGATGAGTGAGCCTGATTCTGTGACTTAAAGGGAACAGAAGATGATTCCTTATCGGAGAGGGACAAAGAAAATCTGGGGCCTGCCTAGCACTCATCTAAAGTCAGAAAAAGGGGCCTCCCCGGTGGCGCAGCAGTTGAGCGCTGGCTTGCGAAGCTGCCCGCAGCCTCTGCAGCGCCGGTTCGATCCCCAGCTGCTCCCCGGCCATGGAAGGAGGGTCCCACATGGCGTGCAGACCTCTCCTGCCGCCCGCTGCTCCCCTCAGCAGTGTACTTCGGTCCTTCTGCCTGCTCTGCTCCCCGCTCTGGCTCTGGTGAATTCTCTCACCCTCCCGCGCTTCTGACTGTACCCAGTGCTTGTATAAATAAATAAATAAATAAATAAATAAATAAATAAATAATTATTTAAAAAAAAAAGTCAGAAAAAGGAGCTGCAAGGTACTGGCCATGACCAGGACCTGAAGTGGGAAGGCCAAGATGGTTGTTCTGGGGCCTGCATCTTAGGAGTCAGTCCTGTTTTGTTGATGGTCCATTGGTGGGAGGTGACTGCAACAGAAAACACCCCATACGTGAAACAGAGGGCATGAGCACAGTGACCCTCTAGCATTTCCATGATTTCATGCTGCTCAGAATCCTGAATTTACGTACATCAGATTTGCTGTCTGAAAAATATGCCTTTTCCAGCACTCTTCCCACAACTGCAAGATAACATTTACTCCTCTTTCCTCTTTAAAATGAGTAATCCATAATGCTATTTCTGTCCATACTGAAGTTTGAAATTCTCATTTCTTCTTCTGACCTTTTAATCAAAAGCTAAGAATAGGGCCTGTTCTAAACTGAAAATATCCTCTTAATAGGATGAATTTTAAAATCAAGAAATCCCTCCAACTACTTTCATTTCCCCCTCACCAATTACAGTGTTTCCTTTTCAATCTCCTTCAACATTATCTTGGTTTTAATATCTTCCCCTTTCAACTATATTCCACAATAATTTCCTAAGGGAATGCTGAGTCTTTCGTGTTACATATCTCTATTAGCTTTTAAGTCTCTCGTCAGCAGGAACACTTCCAGTGCAATAACCCAATTATTTCAAGGGAGATTGAAAACGGGCAGCTACCAGTAAAGACAATTACATTTGTGTGAAGTGGAGTTACTGCAACTGGCTTCTGAATTTCATGAGAATGCAGGGCTCAGTCTAAGACCTTTAGAAACTAAAAAAGGGGAACTTCTGAAGTTTGTCAAGTTCTATGCCATGAGGATTTCACTAGGTGATAGAGTTGATACTATTGCCAGGAAGCCAGCCAAAGCTTAGGAGGGCATCCCAACTACAGTCTACCAGGGACTGAATATTCACAAGTCAACAAGAACCCCAGGGCAAAGCCAGCGCCCAGTGCTGGCTGGCCTCAGAAAACTCTGCAGTCTTTCTTGCCATGTAGAAATATGCTATTTTATTTCTGAAAACATGCCACTTGTTTAGCCTTTTATTTTTCTATTTTGATAGGATTATGCTGCTGCTTAATGCCACTCTAAGAAAAGTAACAGGATGGGTGTGATGATAAACAGCAACTGATGCTCAATAATGGTGTGAGGGACTGGAGAGTACAAGCCCCACCTAGTGGGGACAGCGCTGTCACCACGGGGAAACAATGGTCTGTCTTGCTAGATATTCCTATTGTCAAGAAACCCAGATATTTACGTGCTACCTTCCTACTCTTAAATGTTAGTTCTTTTGTTTTTTAAACACCATATGGGCCTACACTGATGGGCTAAACTAATCCCATCTGCAGGCTAGATCTTACCAGAGTAGCACTAGTTTACAACATCTGCTGCTCATAAGCAGAAATTTTGTTGCTCAGCAAAATATTGTTGTAAATAAGGTAGCTAAAGGAACTTCTGTTGAATTCTTTTTTAATTTAAAAGATGTACACATACATATGCATACACATACATAAAATAGATTCAGGTTCACCCAGTTTTGTGCCGGAGAAGCTCTCAGCCATGTTGACTCACTCATGCCCGGCTGCCCCCCACCCAGCAGTAGGTTCATGAGAGAAGCATGTCAGTTGTAAATCAGCACCTGTTTGTTTAATTTTTGGGTTTTTTTTCTCACCACTGTCCTTTATATTCCCTGTCCCTTTCCCTCTCTACCTCCCCACTCCTGCCCCCAACCTCATGGTTTAACTAATGTCAATTGGTTTTTGAAAAGTGTTTAACATTATCAAATTGCTGTGTAACTATCTGGTATTTGTTTTAATCATTCTGACTTACTACATACACATAATTCTCTCAATCTCCATTTTGTTGCATTTTATCCTTTCTTATGGCTCTGGAGTACTCCATATTGTGGCTGTATCACATCTTCTTGATTCAATCATCTGTTGATGGCATTTAGTCTGCCTCCATGTCCTAGTTATTGTAAAGAATGCCTCTATGAACACTGGAACATAGGTGTTTTTGTGTTGATGGTTTCATATTCTTTGGATATACGCCCAAGAGTGGGTTTGCTGGGAGGTACAGTATTCCATTTTTAGTTTTCTAAAGTAAATCTAGATTGTTTTCAATAATGGTTGTGCCACTCACAGTGTAATAAGTTTCCTTTTTCTGCACAGCCTCTCCAACACTTTTTGTAGGTCTTCTTAATATGCATTATCCTCACAGGGGTGAGATGGTCACTCATTGTGGTTATAATCTGCATGTCACTTAATGGAAGCAATGAAGAATATTTTTACATGTTGTCTATTGGCCTTCTGGATAGCCTCTTTGGTGAATTGTGTTCATATCTGCTGCCCATTGATTGTTTTTTTTAATATAAATATTTTCCTCCATTCCTTATGGTGTCTTTTTTTAACTGTTTCATATTTCCTTTCACTGCATAGAGAATTTTTAACCTGAGATAATCCCATTAGTTAGTTTCCTTCCCTTTTGTGTCAAGTCACTAAAATTATCTTCATCATTGATATCATGGTATGCATCGCCAATGTTTTATGCATTTTTTGTTGTAGATCTCATAGCTAAATCTTTTTTTTTTAAAGATTTATCTATTTATGCATGCAAGAACTGGGGTACAGGCCATAGGTGTTGGGGGGCTGAGAGGATTCACCAGAGACAGAGTGGGGAACAGAACAGGCAGGTTGACTGAAGTACACTGCTGAGGGGAGCAGCGGATTAATCAGGAGAGGTCTGCTGCGCCATGTGGGTTCCTCCCTGGCGGGGGATTGAACACCTACAGCAGTGGCTGTGAACAGCTTCATAGGTTGCATCCCAACCCCTCCACCACCAGGGAGGCCCCTCATAGCTAAATCTTTAGTCTAGTTGAAATTAACTTTTGTGTGTGGGGTTGGTGAGTGATCTGACTTCATTCTATTATGTATGGCTTTCCAATTTTCCCAGCAGCATTATTTATTTATTTATTCATTTATTTTTGAACTTGAAATTTTTTTTTAAATTTTAGTTTTATATTCCCCATACAATTACAACTTCCTTATTTTGACCCCAACATCTCCCTTCCCCACCCCCACCCTCCATAGTGTCTCTGGTTCATAGTTGTTTGTTGATTTTGGTATTTTCTTTCTTATAGTTATTCTTTTCCCTGGTCCATTATTTAAGTTTTCTAGATTCCTGCTATGAGTGAGACCATCCGGTATTTTTCTTTTTCTTTCTGGCTTATTTCACTGAGCATGATCCCTTCCAGCTCCATCCATGTTGCTGTAAATTGTGTGTGTTTATCTTTTTTGAATGCTGAGTAATATTCCATGGTATATATGTACCACATCTTCTTGATCCAGTCTTCTTGATCTATTTTTGGACATTTGGGTTATTTCCAAAGCTTAGCTATTGTAAATAGTGCCAGCAGCATTTTTTAAAGAGACTTTCCTTCCCCTTTTTATGGTCCTTCCCCTGCTTTGTCATAGATTGGTGGCTGATATACATACATGTGGATTTATTTCTGGGCATTTGATTCTATTCTGTTGTCCCATGTATCTATGTTTTGTAACAATACCATATTGTTTTTTTGTTTTTGTATTTTTTAAAGATTTATTTATTTCAGCATACAAGAACTGGGGTACAGGCCAGAGGTATGGGGGATTGAGAGGATTCACCAGAGACAGAGTGGGCAACAGAACAGGCAGAATGACCCAAATACACTGCTGAGGGGAGCAGCGGGCGAGATAGGAGAGGTCTGCCGTGCCATGTGCATTGCTCCACGGTCTGCGGGGATCACAGAGGCTGTGGACAGCATCACAGCACTGTGCTCAACTGCCTGCGCCACCAGGGAGGCCTTACCATATTGTTTTTAGTACTGTTGTTTTATAGTAAAGTTTGAAGTCAGGTAATGTGATACCTCCACTACTCTCCTTTTTCTCAGGTTGCTTTTATAAACTGAGGTCTTTTGTGGTTCCACATACATTTCAATATTTTTTGTCAAGTTTCTTTGAAAAATTTTGTTTATATTTTGATGGGAAGTATGTTAAATTAATATATAATTTTAGACAGGGTAGTCTTTGTGATTGTTTTGATTCTCCCCATCCATGAGCATGGAATATCCTTCCATCTCCTTATGTTGCTATTTAAGTCCTTTAATAACATCTTGTAGTCCTCATCATATTGGTTTCTTACTTTGTTAGTTAGATTAATTCTAAGATATTTAATTATTTTAAGAACTATTATAAATGGAGTTATTTTCATAATCTCTTTCATTTCTTGTTTTTTTTGTACATAAAATGGCTATGGTTCTTTGTATTTGATACTGTAACCTACAACTTAGCTGTTTTCATATATTGTTCTGGTAACTTTTTATTCACATTTTTAGGATTTTCTGTTTAGAATATAATGTCATCTGTAAAGAGTGATAGTTTCACTTCTTTTCCAATTTCAGTTCCTTTTATTTTCTTTTTTGTCTGATAGCTCTGGCCAAAACCTCTAATACTAAGAAGTGGTGACAATGGCATCCTTATCTTGTTCCCCATCTTAAGGGGAAAGTTTTCTGTTTTCACCATTAAGTCTTACATTAGCTATTGGTTTGTGGTATAAGAACTTTGTTATTCTATTCCCATCTTGTTTAGAGTTTTTATCATAAATGAGTGCTGATCTTATTGAATCATTTCTCTGTATCTATTGCTATTATATGACTTTTATCTTTACTTTTGTACATATAATGTACTATATTGAATGATTTACATGTACTAAACCATCCTTGCATTCTGGGATAAATCCCATTTGATTATGATCTACAATCCTTGTGATATAGTGTTGGATTTAATTTGCTAGTATCTTGTTGAAGATTTTTGTGTCAATGTTCATCAGGGGTATTTGTCTATAATTTTCTTGGGTTGTATTTGACTGGTTTCAGTGATAGGGTAATTTGGCATCATAAAATCTTTCAGGAAACCTTCCCTCTTCTCATATTTTTAAAAACAACTTGCACAATATGGACATTAGTTCTTTTATGGTGAGTTTTGTTTTGTGACTTGTATTTTAAACCACTCCTTTTTTCTTTGTTCACTGCATCTTACTACATAGAGTAGATTACTCCTGGTTGGAAGTCATTTGGGTTTTATCTGAATTCCTGCTTCTCTAATGTGAGATCCCAAATCTCTTTAGAGACCCCAGGACCCTCCAAATTAAATTTGGATGCATCACATACTTTCTATTTTATTTCATTATAAGACACCCAAACACCCTTCAAACATCATTCACATGAATTGTTTAAAGACACCAGAAATCTTATTGTTTTAAAAAGCTTTTCATTAAAGTCTCCATGTAAGAAAACTGCCCTAAGGAGGTTGACTTTGTGCAAATGGGGAAATAGTTCCCTGGGGAGAACTGAACACTCTTTTAAAGGTCTACAAGACAATCAGAATTTGAGGGTAGCTTTTCTCAGGAGGGAGAAGAAAAGGGCTTTAGACACTTGCTACTCTCAGATCCTTTCCAGTGAGTGACCACGTCAAAGGGAGAGGCTGTCTCATGAAAGGACTTTGGGAGTATCATTGTACTAAATGACCACAGACCAAAGTTCTGCAATATTCATACAGAATCCAAATAAATATCATTTAAATATCTATAAGAGTTGTGACCTGGGCAACAGGAACAAGGAGGAAAACTTCAGAATATAATAAGGAAGTAAATACATTAGCAGAATCCAATCAAGTTGTGAAGTACACTTAGCAGAGTAGGGAGGGAATAAAGATGTCAGTCAAAAGAAGGAATGTATAATATCAAGGCAGATGAACTGGGCTCCAAGATCACCCTCTTTGAGCAAAATATATAAAAGGCTTCAAGAGATAGTGTGTTTGATGCCCCTCTAGAGGTGCCTGTAGCTCTGGATTGCTCACCACGGCCCAACCCCTCTTGGTCCTCTGCTAATAGCCTCAATCCTTTGAAATTAAAACCTCAACTTGAGTATGAGGGATGAGAAAGATGTAAGCATAAATAAGGAGATGACAAAGTACAACAATTACATTGAATTAATGCTTTCCTAGCAATTTAAGAAAAGACTTATGAACCTTGAGAAAAATCTGCATATATTTGATTCTTGAAGTATCGAATATGTTTAATAGAATTTGTCATATTAGAGAATAAAACATTGCTTTGTGATTCCAACTGAAAAAGTAAGGCTGAGTAGTTAATTTTAGACTGTGGTTTGTAAGTTCCTGGGAGTTGAGAGAATTTTACAATGTCACTGGAACTTTTAATATTGATAGTCACTGATAAGACTATTAGATTTATAAAATTTGTTAGTTTTGTTTAAGAACTTGGAAACTATTATTTTACAGACTTGAAAACCTTTAAAAGTGAAAATAGAATATATCACCTTTATAAATAATATTTAAAAGATTTTTAATTGCATTAAATAGGGTTGTTGATAAATGAAAATAGAAGACATAAATGTAAATGTAAATGTCTAGGGGAAAACTAGGATTTTTAAATTTGTAGCATTAATAAATTAACTGTTTATTTTAAAACCCTAAAGAGCCCTCAAGGACAGAGGAAATGCTGTTTTGGCATAGTACAAAAGCTTTAGGAAGGCTTCATCCTAATATTCTTTTATCACTGTGTGACCTTGGGTAAGTCACTCTGTCTCTCTGGTCCTTAAGTGTTTTCCTCATTTATAAAATAAGGGAGATGAATGGGCTAGCTGGTCTCTAGAGTCCCTTCCAAATTCAACATTCTAGAATGCCAAGACTGCTTGTTCCACTTGCCATCCACTTTGACATGCTGCTGATTGGACAGATGCTCAGGAAGGCTGTACACCTTGATAACAAGCCTGTTTGGATGTTCTCCAGGGACTCTTTCAGTTTATGGTTTTGATAGCATTCTACTTGTTTATTTTTAAGCCTTCGGAAAATATTTCCTTCCTCAAACTCAGCTAGGACAATAGGACAAACCATAAACAGGGAAAGCCTCATGATCTATGAAATATTCTGACTCTTCTTAACGACTTTCTTGAAGTTCAAGAAAAGAAACATATCTTAATCTAGACTTTCTGGATCTTAAAGTGGACAACTTATTCTTCCTTGTCCACATGATGTCAAAATACCTGGCTGAATTCATGAATTCCATTTCTAAATAAGTGAGATCAAAAAAGATGAACAAGTACAATAACTAAACAAGACTCTATCCTATAGGTGAAGCAACCTGTTGCTTGTCTTTTGGCCCAGTTACTAGATTTCTTTCAATGGATAAGATTGGGCAAAAATGATGATGTTGGTTGGCTTTTCCCACATGGTGGTATCTCCCACTTCCTTTGGGGGTTTCTCTCAAATCCCTCCTTCCCATTCTTTTTTTCTCCTGCACCAGTCCTATGCCTGTTATTGATCTGACTGATTTTGCTCTGGGTCAGTTCTTAGGGCCACCATGTATCAACTCTGGGAAGAACTGCTTAGACCATGTACCTCTAAACTCTGTGGGCTGCAGAATCAATGCTCCCCTAGGGATGTGCACTGACCTTCTGTGCAACCTTGGGCAAATTATTTTCTTCTCTGAGTGCATTTCATCTATAAAATGAATAATAATTCCTACTTCATATGATACCTTTGAGGATTTATTAGACAATGTATGTAAAGTGCTTAGTATTAGAGCTTAGCATACAGTAAGCAGTGAGTAAATGCATCCTTTACTACTACAACTAATAACTGGTGTCAGAAAGATCTTCAACACATTTGTGCAATTTCCATTAGAAAAAACAGCCCACTTACCATCTTCCTAATCCACTTCTAAGACAGCAAAGTATAGAAGGAACTGAGTCATCAGTAATGAAGTTAAGCACTGCAGTTGACAGATGGGGACCCATCCATGGGAGTGCAAATAGGATCATTTGATTTTGATTAGCCACCGTTTTAACTATAAAAGAGAAATAATTACAGTATTGACTTAGTAGAATTAGACTGAGATAAAATCAGATGATTATATAAAATATCTCCCACGGAGCCTGGCACATGGAAGAGTTTGATAAAAATTGGCAATGGTTAGAATGTAACCCCCTTGAGTCCTGTCTTGTTTCTGTTTCCCCAGCATCCAACTCAGTGCTTGGTTCCATGTAAGAGCTCAATTAATACTTGTTGAAGAGATGGATATTATTAAGATTGTTGCTACTACCTTTGGAATATTAAACATGAAAAATCAATTCTTAATTTCTAAATTTAGGTAGCCACATGGACAAAATGCTCCTGATCCTTAGGTAAAAGAAGGGACTGCCAAATATGGTTGGGAAGCAAAAATGCTATCCCAAAAGAGGTTTAGAAAATTGGAGCCTAAATTGGCAAACAATACAATGTAAATTGTGTTGCTAGCAGTGTGGTTGGTGGTTTTAATGAAGCCCATGAAGTTGAGGCAAATCGGACTGTTTATCTGGAGCCAGAGACCGTTCCAGCCCTTCCTGGCAGATGTGTTCCTGCAGGATATAAACAGATACATCAGGCTTTTACAGTTTGATCATACTAACCATTGAGGTCAACCAACTAACTCCTTGTCCTGAAAATGGCTCTTGAAACAGTCTTCTGGTAATAATTTAATCAGCAATTGCAACTGAAAAGTGTGTAGGCATGTTTGGCTTGCATGATGATTTTTAAAACTTTAAAATTAGTTGCTAATATTTATAAATCAGGAAATTGCTCATATAAATCTGAATCTCCAACTTCTGGAAAATCAGAAATTCTGGGCATGCCACACTCTGAACAGCAACAATTGGGTGGAAATCTTATTGGCTGCATATTTTAGAAGGGGATTAGGGGTCTCTACTCAGGACAATCTCCATGATTTTACCTAATTGGGGGTCCATTCATTTTTTTTTACCCGCCTGGTTGCACAGTCCTGTCATCCCCGTGAGTAGCCAACATGCTAACCAACTGACACAGTATGCAAACAGTTATATTTATTGCTAAAAATTAATGAATTGTCACTTGGGCTTTTACATCTGCCTCCTATGGGTTTAGTTAGTGTGAGTCAGTCCCCTGGGTTGGTTTACCTTGGAGCACACACACCAAAATCAAATGTACAGGTCTGCTCAGGGTAAGGCTCAGTTTCCCCAGAGAGATTCTGCCTTCGCCGACACCAACTATTCTCTGAACATCATTCTTCAGTTTACCAATTATCTTCATGAATTCCTCAAAGACCACAGAACAAACCTCCAAACAATCTTTGAGTTGCAAATGAGACACTGACCCAGTTAATCTGTGAACCCACTGAAGAAACTGGAAAAAGCTGTTTATGATTGCCCTTGAAAGACTCGGTCTTAGATGTTACCTAATTGTGTGTAACAAAAACAGATGGAAAATTGCTATTGACAGACTCAGTCCTCCTTGGTTCCCTTGCCATCTCTTTGTGGTTTCCTTCATTAGCTTTTCTGTCCTCTCAGAGAAAGCCCATGACCTTGAAGTTTTCACACTTTTTTTCTGAATGTGTTTCACCCCCGTAATGGACTGAAGGTGTCTTCCTGCTACCCCAGGATCTGCGACCAAAAAGACACCACAGATGCCCTCTCAGCTTGTAGCCTTATCCTTCTCAGTTTCATCTCAGCAGGAAAAGGGTCTTTGCAAACCATGCTTCCCCCTCCACCATCACATCAGAGCAAAAGCAAACAATATTTTAAATAGCATCTTTTTATAATGAGAAAAGCCTTCAACCTTCAACACAACCAGAAAGGAAGCCATTTGTTGCTGCCTGGAATGAGCTGCCAGCATGCAATTGGCATTATTTCCCCACTGGGGGTGATGGATATGCACTGAGCCATCTGGACTTCTTGATCAGTTCTCATGACCAAAGCAAGGTATTTGCAAGGCATATTAGGAGAGTAATTTGTGGTCAGAACTTGGAGCTAACAGGTTTAACTATAGACTAAATCCTTGGCTTCATTACTGTTCCTCCGGTCGCTACAGTGATCTGTCCAGACACCCATGCACTTACACAGGCAAAATACCTCAACCACTTTTCTTCTTTACAGAAGAAAAATGCATACTCCCCATAGGGAATCTGTGGAAAATAACCTTGCATTATACACAGGTGACAAAATATCTGCAGTGTCTCCTGTTGTGTTCATGGTTTCTTCTAGAAAGGTACAGTCTGACTATCCACCCAAGGCATAGTCCACCAATCCTTACCACCCATTCTTCCCCTAGAGGAACTTAGAGATAAAAGAAGCTTGAAGAAAGCAGCTCTTGATAGCCTCTGAGAATGGCTACATTTTTGTTCCTTGATCACTTAAATTTCTATAGCTCACTTACTGAGTTTCCAACACTTATGGAGACTTTATCTCTCAGAAGTGCTTGGAACATAGCTATCACCTGATTTGCTCAAAAGACACAGAACCAAGAAGAATAATACTCAGTCAAAGGGCCTGGAGTTAAAAGGAAATTGAAATTTTACTCTGAGCCCTGGTGACCTTGACAACAATAAAGGAGTTAAATGTTCACCCTCCTGAAAGGTAAAGATTACGTGTCTTTGATTTTTGAAAATTAGATGCATCTTCACATATTTTCATAAGTGAAATAATGCCACCACTGTGGAAAACTTTAGAGAGAGATAATACATTCTATTCAAAATATCCACTCAAAGGTAAATGTTTTATGGTTTACGTTTTCTAAAAACATTACCTTCCACTTGCAAATTAGTATGATCACAGTATCCAACTTAGACTTGACATCCTCTTTCCAGAGTAAATTAAGGAAACATTTCTGAAAGCTGGTAAGGTCTGGCTCCATAGCAAATACAAGATTTAAACTCTAGAAATATAGTAAGCTGAACACAATGAAGATGAATAATTGAAATAATAAACAAGTAAGGAATAAAAGGAATTCCTGATCCCAGGAGATGTGGCTGAAAACCATAAATCCTAATAGGGTTTTCATCTTCTGTCCATCCCATTCAGACTCACTCATAGATTAGCAACCTTGGGTATCTTACCATTCTCATTTCTGTTGCTAACTGTGAGTCACCCCTCGCTCTCTCACACAAGAAAACTCATGTGTGTATTGCCTCGTGCCTCTGTGGACTGAAGCATTGTCAGGTTTGGCCAACATCAAGTCCTCCCTGCCCTGCCACCTCCCTGCCCTGCCACCAACATCAAGTCCTCCCTGCCCTGCCACCATCCTCCCTGCCCTGCCACCAGCCTCATTTGCCTCCACCCACATGTCTGTGAGGGCCTTGGGCATCCAATGGTTCTGAGGTATACTCCTCTCTCCTGCTAGCTGCCTAAAGGCCCAGGACTCTGTCCTCAACTCCCTTGATGGAACTAGAGCCCAGGGCATGCTAAGCACAGAATTTAATCTCCTTCTCTCTCCTCAGCCAGCCGACCCTTGATCAAGTTTAGGGCAGGAGAACTGGCGGACAGAGATCCAGTGTCCTTCCCAGGCTGACAGCAAGTGGCATGAACTTTGACTTTGGTACACAAAAGTTATATATTCCCTTCTGGGAATATATAAGTCCACTTGGAAATACAAAAATCAAGAAACACGTCCTTCTTTACTTTTCCCTTTGAACATCACTCTGACAGCTCTTCCTTAACATGGTCTGACCGAAGCGCTTGGAAGGGAAGGGACAAAGGGAGGCTGTGGAAATGAAAACATCACCCCCACTGCACTTGCCAGTCCCAGGAGCACCGGGATCCAACACCCCAGCTACACTGCCCTTTCCCAGAAGCTCCACACTCGCTGTTTCATTGCCTTAGGCTGTCTCTCCCTGCTGCCAGCGGACTGGCTGAGCTCAGGCCCCTCTTCTCGGGCTAGCTCTGTGGCTCTGCCTCTTCTCGGGCTAGCTCTGTGGCTCTGCCTCTGTTCCTGCATCTATGCCCAGGACACCCCCATAAAGTGCATTTTCATTGTCCTCTCTGGGATCCTGGCTGCTGACTCAAAATTGGTCCCATCAGCGAGTCTTGTCCTTCTTGCTGCCATTCCCAGGTCGTGTGCCCAACCCTGCTTCTACGCTTTTCCACCTCATCAGCTTGGTCTCTGTACCCAGAAACACAGTGCTGAGGCGCCCTCCAGACAGATGACACCTTGCATGGTCACCGCCTGGATTTCTCCCTCTCCCACCATTCTGTGCTCACCACAGAACCTCCTCCCTGACAGCTAACTTTGGAAGAAATTCACACTCCAATTTCCTTTCAAGTGGAACATCTGCCTTGCCTTTCTGGGCTGAGGAATAATCAGGAGGCGGAGGACATGAACAAGAAGAAATTCAGAGCTGTTTGATCTGACTTCATGGCTATCACATGGGCTCCGGTTTTTCCTTAGGTAGAAGGAGCTCAAGTCTTCAGTGGGGTTTGATTTTTTCAAGTCTGCCACTTGTTTTCAGGATTTAGCTTGAAGATGTGGCCCTAAGAATAGGAGCTACAGTCTATGTTGTTGGTTTATAAAGAACCCTTTCTGGCTTAATGACACTGTGATTATTTGGATTTATATTATTTTTCTTTAAGATGTGAACACACAAAAGGTGAATGCAAATAAACACTGATAATTATATAATCAAATGTCCAAATCTGCAGGCTCAAGATATCACACAGTTGTGCCTGTGATGAAAGCTTTTATTTTCACTGTCAACTAAATAGATGGGTTGGAGGAACCACTTTAATTCATTTATCTCTTATGACTTTTTTTTCATCCACATGAAATTTAAAGAATGTTGGCCTCTTCGGATAAATATTTTCCTACTCTGGAAACACCTTAAATAGGGGTTCCTTAGCAAGATAATCATCGCTTCTCAAAATTCTCTTTAAAGAGGTTTTAATTAGAGTTCTGTGCCTCAGGTTATGAGTTGTTTTGGTTTGATAGACTTTGGTTCATGCATCTAAGTGATTGATATCAAGCCCACACTCCTCTGTCACCTAGGAGAGTCATCCCCAGCAGGCGGAAGTGAAGTCACTCATCTCCAAGGGCAGATGTGGTTTCTAGCCTGCTGCAGTGAAAATCCTGTTTCTTGGGTATCATCATTTGTACCTGTCTTTAGTTGCAGGTAAGAACAAACCCATAAAAAGAGTGCATGTATATATGCATGTGTGTACATGGGCATGCATGTGCGCGGTGTAAATGTGCATGTCATGAACATATAAATTAGCAGTAGGTAGGAAAGAAGGAGGGGAAGAAGGGATGGGAAGAGAGGCAGGAAAGAAAGAAACAATAGGTCCAAAATGGATCTTTGATGCAAGCCCAGAATTTACCTAATGTAATTGTTGTTTCAGTATCAACATAAAGCAGAAATTGAATCAATTAGGAGTTTCTGGGTAGAACTAGGAAGATCATCTTCCTGGGGAGACAAGCCTCTCCCATCACCACCTTCCCCTTAAGGGAAGGTAGCTTAGCCTGGAAATAATTCTCCCTTTTGCTAATGAATTTGTCCCACTCTCTTTCTGGCTATGTAAAGCTTTTCATTTTGTACAATGACCTGCATTGCCTTTCTACTTGGCAAGGCTGATGGGATCCTGCCTGATTAATGAATCTTTTAATAAAGCATATTAGATCTTTAAAATTAACACAGTTGGACTTTTGTTGTTTAACAGAAGTTTACTGGTAGGAAACTAAACTATGTGATCCTTCTGAGCTAGAACAGGTGTCACCTAAGCAGACATCTGGGGACAAAGCTGGACAGATTCTTCCCCATGACAGCAAGAGATGGCAAGGGTTAGTTATCAAGCAGAAGGATTTGGAATTAATCCAAATGTAAGTCTGATCTCAGAGGAGAATGCAAGGAAAAGACAATCCTGACAGACCCAATTTGGAAAGAAACCAGTTCCAGTTGTGAGGAGCTTGAGGGGAAAGATAATTTCCAAACTGAACTCAAAGAGGGAGGGAAGAGCTCTGTTCTCATCTAGAACTGCTGTGGTCAAAGATGAAATGTAGCTAGTGCATGAGATGAGATGACAGCTTTGTCCATGAGAAGCTAACTATGCTGTTGTCCTGCAACAGAGGCATCTCCATAGAAAGGGGAGGTACTCCCATGTTCCCCACCCCCATTTACATACAGCCCCCTAACTAGCTACTGGGAACAGAGGTGGGACAGAGAAGCCAAGTGATACAATAGAACGGGGAAGGCAGGTGGGGAGAAGGGTGCTTTCTTCTTGGCTTTAGACTTGCATCAGGGACTTGGAGGAGATACTTGGAAGAGACATGTGGGTGAGAGACTTGTGGGGAGGCTGAAAGTGGCAGCTGTTATCTAGATTTGTGCTTTGATTTTGCTCCTTTCATCCCAGACTTGACTGGCCTCTTTCACCCCCTCCATTTGGTTCCCTGCCAGAGAATGGCTTAGATTTGTGGCCAGCTTTCAGGCCTCAGCGGCCTTGCTTCGGGCCAACCCTATTTGGCCTGGCATTTGCCCACAAGGGGATGGGTAACTTTGGATCTTTTACTTGAAAACTATTATCCTTTCTTCTCTCTCTGTGCACACTAATCCTATTAAAGTTCTCTGACACTAAGCCTGCTTTGCTTCTGTGCTCAGATGACTGGATCCTTTTAAAGTGTACAAATTAGGGGGGGCCAAGGTTGCCCCTCTATCATGCGCTAACATCATGGCATGGAAAACTGCAGGGCACTAGTCTGTGAGCATCACAGTTAACCCTCAAAGTGAGAATATAGGATTTACCCTCTGACTGGAGTTGTCTCGTGGAGTTGTCCCAGGGAGGAGTTCATGTGGAGGAGAGAGTGGAATCATGGCAGTGTGGCCTAGAAGACAGAGCAACAGCCTGACATGGCCTCATCCCAGTTCTGCATTTCTGGCAGAAGTCAATGAAGAGTGAGGACATCATCCAAAGGCCTGGACCTCAGTGTGCACACCTGTAGGACAACCAGCTACTTTTCTGCAGGTAACACGTACAATTGAACAGTGCTCAGGAGAAGCCCACATGCATTTTGCAGTCTCGGCTGCAACCGGGTGATCTTCTAAAACTCCTTCTAGCTCTAAAATTTCACCTGCTGTGGAGTAAAGAGCTTCGGCTGGGGTTCCTTTCTGTGACGCAAACCCAATCTGATTCTCAGTTCTGTTGATTACTAATAGTGAATTTGGGAAAGTTACTGGACCTCCTTAAAGATCAGGGAGGTGTCTAAAATAGGCATGATGATAAATCTCCTGTCATTTCTTGCAAGAAATAGAGAAGGCAGTGCAGTCCCCTTCCTTAGTGCAATGTCGCTAGGGCAGGCTGCTGTGTCACATCTAGATCTGGCCAGATGCCTCGTTCTTGCCATTGAATGAAGCACAGAGGATGCAATCACTTGCAGGCCAAGTCTTTTAAGATTCTTTCTGTGTGCTTTCTGCCAGGAGATAACCTGGCTCAAATGCCCATTTATTTTTCAAAATAAACTATCACTAGTTTGACCATTTTTTTCAACAATATTGGCTTACTATTTATTTATTTGGGGGGGTTATAAACAACTTTAATTGGGTACTATACTTACTATTTATTTTTTTAACCAGGATCTTGGCATAAATTGTCTTAGGTTAAATCAAATTCTGTTAGTGAAGATGTTCTTGATACAGAAACATTTTGTCTTTGCCATTTGTTCAAGTCTTATACATGTCTTTGCAAGGGAATTTTAACGTTTCTTAAGTTTTTTCTAATGCACTTTATCTTGGCCAGCTTGGGCTGCTATAACAAAAAATGCCATAAATTGGGTGACTTAAACAATAGGCACTTTATTTCCCATGTCGCTTGAGGCTGGAAATCTGAAGTCAGGGTAGCAGCAAGGTACATTCTGGCAAGGACCCTCTCCTGACTTGTAGATGACATTCTTCTTGCTGAATCATCACCTCACGTGGAGGAGAGAAGTGTAGACTTAGTGGTTGCTGAGGGTTGGGGACTGGGAAGAGAAAGGGACGAGAGCTAAAGGGCTTGGGGTTTCTTCCTGAGTTGATGGAAGTGTTCTGAAGTTGACTGTGGTATGATTGCACATATCTGTGAATATAGTAAAATTCATTGAATTTTAAGCCTTATATATTGCATTATGTTATGGGGTGAATGTGTGTGCCCTCTCCGCCCCCCAAATTTGTATCTTGAAACCCTAACTCTCAACATAATGCTATTTGGAA
This sequence comes from Talpa europaea, assembly GCF_964194135.1. Taxonomy (NCBI): domain Eukaryota; kingdom Metazoa; phylum Chordata; class Mammalia; order Eulipotyphla; family Talpidae; genus Talpa; species Talpa europaea. The sequence continues at coordinate 98,028,228 of NC_140075.1, read as the reverse complement.
GTGAAAACTTTGGGAGATGGTCAGATTAGGTCAGAGCGTGGGCTGCTCGCAATACGGTTGTAACGCCTTCACAAGAGGAGAAACAGTTTCTCCCTCCATGTACACGCACCAAAGAGAGTGCCTTGTGAACGCACAGTAGGAGGTGCTGGCTCCTTTCCAGGTAGGGACCCTCCCCTCAAGAACAGACTCTGCTACCACCTTGTCTTAGACTTCCCAGTCTCCAGAATTGTGAAAAATAAATACCCCTTTAAGCCACCTGTCTATTTTGTTATGGCAGCCTGTGCAGACTTAAGACATATGGTATTTGAATTATATCTCAATAAGAAAGAAGGTAACTGCAGAAACTATTCCATTAGTTCATTTCCTCTCTGGAAATCAACCGTGTATTCTATGGGACCCTGGAAAAACTCAAGAATTTTGCTATTTCTAATTCGAGATTGTGAATCCAATGGTTATATTTACAGAGCAAAGAGAATTCTCACGTCCCTTCACAGGACACAGAAAAAGATATCTATCAATGAAATGAAAACACATCAAGTTACACTGGTCAAAAAAAAAAAAAGTTACACTGGTCAATAAATGATTAAAAAAAATCCCCCAAAATGACAAAAACAGTTTTACATGAAATAAGAAAGCTTTTAAATATAAATACAAGGGACAAATAAAGTCTTGTACATTATTCGCTTACTTTTTACACTTTGTGTGTAACACTGTTGAGAGGAACTGCCTGCACACATCTTCCCCAAATACATATAATCCAACATCTATACCTCCATGATGCTGGCTAGGTTGGGACACAGAGGGAAAATCCCCCCACCCCTGGGCTGTTCTGAGGCTGGATGTATGAACAAACTACCATCAGATAGATTAGTAGGAAAAAGGTCAAAATTTAAGAACATATGTATGAAGAATTTGCATGACTGTAAATTCTAAAGAATAATGGAGTAGACCAGGGATATTTATCCTCTATTTTGGAGAGAGAGGAGGCAGCCTTTAGATGACAAACAAGGAGGGGGGTGACCTCATCTTCACTCTGAGAGAAAAGGTACAATCCTCAGGTTTTTTAAAATCCATACATGTTCACTGGGAAATCTGCACCCAGATGATACACCCCGCCAAGCATAATCTTTTAGGTCATAAAAGGTGGAATCGTGATTACTTCTTCAATTAGGGAAAAAAATACAAAGGATTAAAAAATCCTAACAGCCTTCATTACTCTTAACTTGAAGTAATCTGCTTTCTTTAAGCAATGGGAACAGATTCCTGAAGCTCGTGAAGTCTCGATTGATCTTTAGTTCATACCAGTGTGACACTTGCTGGGAGAGACCTATTCTGAGCATATTGAAAAAAGCCCATCTGACTCTTTTGGGGAGACTGACCCCATGATTAAATTATTGAAGCGATTCAGAAGCCGATAACCTCATTTCCCAGTAATTAGAAGAAACGTCATAAATGGCAGTGGACCATGGTGCCTTGGGGTGGGAGTGCTGTGGTAACACACACCTGAGGAGGTGTGACTCTATTTCCCTGAATCACAGACAGTGTTGTAAACTAATGTTATCCCAATAAAATAAAAATATTGTATTGCTTTGCGAAATAAACCAAATTTCTTCTGTGTTAAATTCCCTAGAGGACTCTTCCAGATCTTAAACCAGCTTAGTCTGGGAAGGCTGATTGTTTCGCTCTCAGCACTAAACCATGTAGTTGCTGTATTTAGGATGTTTGAAGTGAATTAATTCAGAGTTACTATTAAATATGAGCTTATCGATAAACAAAGCACAACAAATCAGGTTTTTCTCCTGTCAGTGCTTCCAATAGCTGTTCTTTTCATCACCCTGCTCTCATCCTCCATGCTTGTTCTCTCCTTAGGGTATCAGGCCTCTTCCAGAGCCAGGACTCTCACCTTCTCCTGCTCCTGGCCTTACATAGCTCCCGGACTCCAGCACTGGATCCAAGGTGGGGTGTGTTTATAGGCCCAGAAATTAGCTTGCAAGGTAAAAGATTGCTGTGGCTGTAGTGATGGCTAAAGTTAGGTTCTTCTCTCTTTAGAAGCTTCTCTTTCAGAATCTTTTTACTGTTTTTCAACAAATAATTGTGACATGCCTACCTTACCTGGTTTCCTAGCCGTCAGAGACTAGAACTGACTTTTGGAGATAAGACCCTATCAGAGGCAGTGAGTTCAGATAACAGAAGAGGAGAAGCTAGAAAATCGTGAACGTGAAAATCACAGCAGTTACTTAAAGCGCCACAAAGAAACACATCTCAGTAGTCATTACACAGTTTATTGTTCCATTGAAATAGAATTCTCACCCTGAGACAAGGGCTTGAGACTTTCAAGGATCACGCTATGCTCAAGATATTCTAAACAGAGAGCACAGAGATTCCTATAATAAAGTTACTTATTTACTTATATGTATGGAAAAGTTTCATTCAGAAGGTAAACATTCTTTAAAACATTGACACTTAAAAAAATGTTGTCGTGTGAGACTTAACCTCTAAAACAGCCCATTTCTGGTTGTTCTGAATTAAAGAATGTAAGCCTGATACAGAAAACAGCTGCAGAGCCAAGAATTAGTTGCTAACATGAGCGATTCTCAGGTAGTTAATATTTGGTCAAATTCCAGGGTCCCTTCCTTAAACAAATACTGAATGCCTAGGATGTGCTGGATACTGTATCAGGTGATATGAGGAAATAAAAACAGATCGGATTTGGTACCTGCCTCAAAGAGCTGGGCCTAGTGAGGAAGATATGTCTTTGAGAAACAATTACCACACAACATGGTGCTATACTAAAAAGCTTCACAGCCATAAAGAGTGCTGTTTATTATACATGGAAGGGATGAGAAAGACTTAACAGAGGTTATAATTTTTGAGATGAGTCTCATTGGGGTTTTAAGAGTGATAATAAACCATATTCTTCTTGGAGCTTGAACCAATTAAGAAAAAGAATTGAGAATAAAATATTGCGCATGAACTGGATTTGAGAATGAGGATTTGGCCTATGGGAGATAAAAATATATAATATATATTTATATTTATATATATATATATATATATATATATATGAAATCTTCCTTCCTCACATTTCTCTCCTATTCTAAACCTGAGGAACTCCATACATAGGAGTTCAGGAGAAACCCAGGTGAGCAGACTTAGAGGAAGACATGACTGTGGGCTGCCTCACACAGAACCACCCCAAAAGGAAGTGGGGTGGCCTGGGATATGAAAAGAGAGGGAAATGAGGAGGGGGGAGAGAGAGAGATTAATTGGTCAATGCATCCTACCAGTAATGCTGTCAGAGCTGGGACCCCAAGTGCATGCTGAAGGCAGGCAAAACCAAGAACGCATGTGTTTGCTTTTATATCAAGCATGGCTGTTTAACTCCACCCTAGTTCCCAGCAATCCCCCCTTCAGGAAGTTAAGAGTCATGGTAGATCCATGGCATGATGGAAGTTGTAATCCTTCATGGCTGGGATCCCTTTGGCATGAAGGTCGGGGTGGAATCCATAAAACATCCGTGGGTGGAGTTCATTTAGGACATACTGTGGTCCAAACGGCTCTCATCTGATATTTTTACTTATCTGTGATATGATCTTGCTTTTCACGTTTACTAATTTTTTATTGTATGCCAGACATTTGGATAAAAGACCTATAAAGTCTCCGGATGTTGTTGCCTCTCTCCTTTCCTCTGTTGGACATCAGGTGGGAGACTTCATTGGAGATTGGGTGAAATTGAGGCTAATGCAATTTTGGTAAGCTTTGGTAAAACTGGGTCAGTCTCTAGCTTATCTCTGTCCCTAGTTGGTGACTCTCCAGAGTTTTCAATTATTTCCTGGAAGGTCTTTGTCTCTTTCACCCTGAAAGACTGCAGGAGATTTAGCTCCTCCCTTCAGAGGTTTACAACTTAGCTTTTTAGCATCCCACCTCACAGAGATTTTAAATTAGATACTGTAGGGTAAAGAAAATATCAGGCTTTTCTGCCCTTCCGCCATCAGGATAGATGATGGATCCTTGTCCTGAATGCATGCCTGATGGCGGGCACCTGGAATAGGGTGTGGGCATAGGTAGATGGGATTCAGCTGAGCTAAGACTGCTTTTAAGGGCGGCGTTACGGGCGGACGCCAGCAGCACCAGCAGCAGCAGCAGCAGCACCAGAACCTGAAGGAGAAGCCGAAGCAGAAGCAGAGAACGCCAGAGAGCCCAGATAGAGTGAAGACTTGCTGGGGGCTGGGAGGTCTGCCAGCCTCCCAGCCCCCCAGCCAGCACCCCTGCCTGCCATATACCCGCTGAACCCCAATAAAAGACCTGCAAAACCATTGAGGACTCTGACTCCTCCTTTACCCGGTCTGCATGGGATCAGAAAACCTGCACCGTGTCCAGTCCAGCCCTTACAGATACATATCTTGAAAGGGAGGCTGGCCATCTGTTTGAGATCTCTTTCTAGTCATCAATTGTGTCACCCCAGTTTTTCACAAATATAATCTCTCTGTCCTCTAGCAGCCAGCTTAGGAACAAGCCTGGATTCCTAAACTCTAGCAGCTCCCAGAATTAAGTGGTCCCAGGTAAAAGGAATCTCATAGCCAATTCCTACACTCCCTACAGCTTTCATCTGTTGCCTTTTGGCTTTCAGCTTACCTACACCCAACCATTTTCATTTTCTTAGCACTTCTGGACCATAGAATATTTCACTCTTTTAAAATATGTCACCTAGCCCTTCAGTCACCCACATGCCTCGGATTCAAAAAAAAGCTTTGTGGGGAAACTAGTCAAGTGTTTGAGACTCCCTAAACCACTGGCCCACAAGGGTACGATGAATGATGCTGAATTCTCTGCAGCTCCTCTCCTATTCCCTCTCCAGCTGGTAATCTCTGCTGGAGCTGAGCTCTGGTCCTCGATCCAGACCAAAATCAGTAAATGATCTGGCAGAAATAAATGTCTGCTTACCTCTGGGCCAGTCTTTCCTTTCTGCAATGCGAGTCCATTTTATTCCTGTTGCTTCCTCAACTCTCTGATGCTATTAAAAATATGACATTTGTAATTTATTCAGGTTTTTTTTTATTTTTGCTTTTTTTCAGTGAGCAATTTCATGTCCCATGATCTACTCTGACCAACCCAGAAGCAAAACTCAGCTTCACAAGTTTGGCTAAACGAGTGCTCCTCTGCCCCAGCCTGTAAATGCACACACTCTGTTCCTTTAATCTGCTGTGTTTTTCCTCGATGGACTCTTCACTTCTGTAAATACAAGCCCAGGTCACCAAGTTTTCACAGCCCCATGACTCCCCTCTCACCACAGTTCTCCATTAAGGAGAGCGCTGTACTCACCCCACACAAACCTGATAGGTGGGACAGAGCTCAAGGCCTAAGACTTGGGGCTGTAACATCTCTGATGCCTCTCACACTTCCAATCATCACCCTGCTTGAAGGGGAGGTGATGGCCTTAGAAACTGTATAGAAAAGAGATTTTTTTAAAGCAAAGAGTGCTTAGAAAACTTTTTTTTTTAAAGATTTATTTATTTATACAAGCACTGGGTACAGTCAGAAGCGCGGGAGGGTGAGAGAATTCACTAGAGCCAGAGCGGGGAGCAGAGCAGGCAGAAGGACCGAAGTACACTGCTGAGGGGAGCAGCGGGCTGCAGGAGAGGTCTGCGCGCCATGTGGGACACTCGCCTGGCGGCCACTGGGAACCAAACCAGCTCTGCAGAGACTGCGAGCAGCTTTGCAACCCAGCGCTCAACCGCTGTGCCACCGGGGAGGCCCTGCTTAGAAAACTTTTAAGCAAAGAATCATGGTTCACACTCTGGCTCAAGGGAATAAAAAATGTTAGAGGAGAATGTTTTTATATGGGGAGATTTAAGTCCATTCCCCCCTAACACACACAAAAATTTAAATTCCAGTTATTTCTTCAAAAACCAAGTGATCTGGTGACTCAACTCACAGTCAGTAGCAAATGCTGCCCTGAGGTAGGACATGACCCCACCCCCAGCAGGGCCAGGTGGGATAAGTGGGGTGCTTTATTGGAAGGAGGCACTCACTTGCACAAGTACAGGATAGTATTTGCACCAGCCTGAGGGGGAACCCCACCTAACATTTTCACCCCAGGTGCCTCTCTCTCCTCACCTGCCTCATCTAGTCCTGGCTCTGCCCTCCAGGACCTCACCTGGTGGCCTCACTCATTCAGTAGCTTGCTTGGCCCTATAGGAAGGGAAGGAAGGAGAAGGTCCTGCCAGGCAGAGGCAACACCCACGCCAGCACACACCTGATTGTCTTTGCATGACAGCAGACATAGCAACTCTGAGAAATCATTAGGAAAACGTCCTCTCTCCTGCACTGCTGCTGCAGTGGATTTACGAACAACTTCATTAGCCAGTGGGAAAACAAACATGTACCCCTTCACACAATTCTGAGTCCTCACAGCTCAACTGAGTCTCAAACACGAGGCAGTTGCTAGGAAACCCACAGGCAAACTTCAAGGCAGTAGTTTCTCCTTTTTCTCTCTGAAGTTCTCTATCCAACCCCAGTTAAGGTACATTTGCAAAAATAAAAAAGGAAAACACACACACCATTCTAAAGTCAAAGGGGATTTTGCACGTGTTACTGTAAAAATAACAAAGCAGTTTATTAGCATACAATAAAATATAGACCTAACTTTAAAAGTTTTACTGTAATTCTGCTCTCTGCTTTTCTAGGATGTTGGTATGATGTGCTGAACCCCTATGAATTGAGAAGGGCTTTTTTCTTTTTCTTTTCATGTTTCTTGTAGAACTATAAAGGTGATGAGTTAGATCATAGAAAGGAACCTAAAAAAGTAAGTATAAAGAAATTCTTTATTGAACTTGCAAATGTAAAGACTGTATCTGGTTAGTCAAATAGTATGGACCCCTTAGAAGATATGGGAAATTCAGTTAAATGATAAAAGTCCTAAAATGTTCACAAAGAAAATACGTGCATAGACCACAGATTATTCAATGAAATGTGCCACTGGCAGGTCTAATTTTGGCCTTCCCACAGCAGGTGGTAAACAGGATGTTGAGATACTGAGATTAGAGTCTCTAAATTGGAAAGGACCCATTAGCATGGTCCATTTGTAAATGGGAATCCTGCCAGGCATGCTGGGTTGGGGATCCTGTGTCTTTTTCAGCATTTCCTAAAGTTTCCATCTGGGACAACCTAAAACGTCTTCTTTATGCCTGAAAGAACTAGAGGGATTGGCGGCACAGCCCATCGGCAAAGACTAAAATATTTCCTATCAAAACCACTGCTTGAAATCAATACCTAAAATTGAAACTTGATCAGTTCTTCACTTAGAACAAAAATGTCTTCTTTTACAAGAGTCCTGAAACACTAACGTCAATGTTTTGTTCGCTCGTGGTCGTTCAATGATCTGTATAGTAAGTGTTAATTCAATTGGATTTTGTAGCTAGTGCCATCTAGTTGAATGATATAATTTCACATGTTTTTACTCATAAATTAATAATCTCATTGTAATGTCTTCATTCTAGAGAAAGTTTATTGTTTTAATCAAAAATTTTAAAGACTTATTTATTTATGCATATAAAAGCTGGGATGTAGGCCAGAGGTGCAGGGGGTTAGAGGATTCACCAGAGACAGAGTGGGGAACAGAACAGGCAGATGTAATACTGAAGTACACTGCTGAGGGGAGCAGCAGGTGAGACAGGAGAGGTCTGCTGCGCCATGTGGGTAGCTCCCTGGCCGGGGATGGAACCCGTGCTGCAGTGGCTGCGGGTAGCTTCATAGCGCTGAGGCTTAACCAGGGAGGCCCTTAATCAAATTTTATTGTCTTACCATTCATTTACAAAACTGTGTCATTTGGGGCGTACAGCTCCTGGACTCTGGGGGTGGGGTAGGGGGAGGATTAATGCTTCCTTCTCCACCAATGTCCTTGGGCATCACAGGGTTGCGGTGACGTCCTCTGGCCTTTCCTGCCCCCCTTCCTCCCTTTCCTCTCCCCCTCTGCTCACCACCCTATTTTCAGAGTCCTGGAGTTATTTTAGGGAGTTTTGCCAGTTTTTTTCCTTTGGTTATTTACATTTTGCAAATGTGTGAAACTGGTTATTTTTCATTTTCTGACTTATTTCACGTAACATCATCACTTTAAGTTCTATCCATATTGTCACAAAAGGCAAGATTTCACCATTTTTAATAGTTAAGTGGTATTCCCCAAAACTTATATATCACCAAGTCTTCATCCAGTCATCCAATCATCTGTTAATGGGCGTTCAGGTTGCTTCCAGGTCTTGGCTATTGAGAATAATGCTGCAATGAACACAGGGGCTCTTTTCAAATGAGTGTTTTCCCGTCCTTTGGATAAATACTTGGGAATAGTATTGCTGGTCATGTGGTATTACCATTTCTAGTTTTTTAACAACTAAAACCAAAACTCATGCCATTTTCTATAGAGGCTACATCAGTTTGCATTCCCATTGAGAGACTTTACCCACAACCTCACCAGTGCAGGTGGTGTGCAGCCTTTTTAATACGGGTCATTTTCAAAGGCATAGGTGGTTATCTTATTGTGGTTCTGGTTTGCATTTCCCTTATAATAAATGGCATTGAATATTTTTTCATGTGGCCTATGGGTCACATGGATATCTTCTTTGGAGAAGTGTTTATTTAACTCTTTTGTCCATTTTTTGATTGGGTTGTTTGATTTTTTTGTTGTTGAATTATATGAGTTCTTTATATATTTTGGAGATTTACCCCCTGTCAGATGTGTGATATACAAATATCTTCTCTCAGTAAGCTCATTACTTTTTTGTTTTTGAGATATTTTCTTTTGCTGTAGAAAACTTCTTTTAATTTGAGGTAGTCACATTTATTTATTTTTGTTTTTGCTTCCTTTGCTATTAGAGTCTGAAAATACATCTCTGAGGTAATGTCCAGGAGTGTATCATCTATGTTTTCTTCTTTGTGTTTTATCGTTTCAGGTCTTATATCCATTTTGATTTTTTTTTAACATGGTATTAAATAAAGACCTAGTTTTATTTTTTGTTTGTCTTTTTTTTTTTTTTTTGCATGTGGCTGTCTAGGTTTTCCAATACCATTTGTTGAAGAAGTTTTTCTTTCTCCATTGTATGATCTTTACTCCTTTGTCCATATATATGTGCATTTATTTCTGGGACCTCAATTCTTTTGACCTGTGTCTGTCTTTGTTCCAGTACACTACTGTTTTGATTACTATCACTTTCTAGTCTAATTTGAAGTCAGGGAGCATGATATTATCAAGGGGTTATTTCATTTTTATCAACAAATGTTTCAGTCATTCTGGCATCACATTTCAAAATCATTTCTATTATATTTGAAATCATTCATTGTTTTCTGTAAATACTGTAGTTTTAGTGTCATCAAAGGCATAAGATATCCAGCTAAATATTGCAAATAATGATATTATCTCAGGATCTCACACCCATTTCTCTTTGTTGAATACTTTAACTATTGGCTATGTACATTTGTCAGTTGTAATAATGGTATAAGTACATTTTGATTTGCTCGTGTGCTCACTCACAGTGCTCATTTTAGTTTCTAAGATTTTAAGTAGTTCATTTCTCTGAAGAGTTTCTATTTCTTTTCCCTTTTCAGCCTTTCTTCTTTTCCAAGTTCTACTGTTGTATTTTCAATTTTCATCATCTTTACTTATTCTCATACCTTCAAGGATCTAGAAAAATTAAATACAATTACATCCCACAATTTCAACATACAATTATCAAACAACATGTAAATGAGTTTTCTCATTAACGAGGCAGCCAAGTAGCAGACTCAGAGAAGCAAATCTTTATGAAAACCCTGAATGGCAAGAGTATCACCACCAGGACTAGCTCAGTGATTCCACTGAGAATGTCAAAATCAAAACCAAACCCATGGAGGGCATCACACCTGACCAGTAGCATCTGATCTTTGCTGGAGAACAGATGGAGGATGGCTGCATTCTCTCAGACTACAATATTTAGAAAGAGTCCACCTTGCACTGGGTGCTGCACTTGTGGGATGACACCATCAAGCCATCCTTTCACCAGGTCGCCTGGAAATAAAAATGCAGCAAGATGATCAGCCGCACCTACTCTGCTCACCTGCATCCTTGCGCTGTCAACTGCAGTGAAAGTAGTGCAGCCACACTAACCTGCGCCCCAAAATGAAGATCAAGAAGACCCCAGGGACTGGCTCTTCCTCTGCCTGCAGGGTGACCATGTTCCCGGGGCCTCAATAATGTTTCCCTTTCATTGGCTGGGGGGAAAGTGTAAATGACCATAAATATAAAAATAAAAATGAATTGCTAGCTCACTTCAAATGTGTGGCCTTTAGACCTTTCCATACACACATTTAAGAGTAATAGGAATTGTATAATATTACAAAAGTTCTCTCAGTCATCACAGGCACCAGTTGTGAAATAGAACAGGAACCATGAATTGAAACACAAATAGAAGCACGAAAATAAAATAGAATTCCCTTTCAACCTAGCCAGATTCGATTTGGAGCAGGAAGAAAGGAAAGAAATGGGACATGTCTTACATTTTGTTCAATAAAATCATAATCCACCACATAAATAAGTTGAGCAACTACTGCAACTCTTCCTCTCCTCTTTCGTACAGTCTTGAAGCAAGAGGATCTGCAGAAAGGTGGACAGTGGGGCCTTACTTACTGGAAAACCCTCCATGTTTCTGGAACTTACCTGAAGGGGGAAATGGTCTGTGTTTCGGCATCTGGTTGCTCTCCCTCCAGATTCCTGGCCAGAAAACCAGTGCCCTGGGAGCAACTTCTTGAATTCAGGGTCCCATCTCTGTTCCTACTCCCCCAAAGTAGCTGAGGTTGGCTCCCCAGGGACTTTCAGGTTTTGGTGGAGAAGGTTCTAGGTGGTGGGGAGTTTTCTATCAATCTGAGGAGAGGAAATTGGAGTTTCTGGGCATAAAACCACAAAGAACCACCAACAGAAGCTTCCCTTTCCTCTGACTGCATTCCAAGTTGAAGCCAAGCTTTTATCACTTGCTTGGTGCTCTGAGGACCCCTTTATTTGAGGACCTTGCCTCCTGGACAACTCTCCATACTTCTGGAACACATCTTGGGGAGAAAACTATCTGTGTTTCAGTACCTGGATACTACCCCTCTCAGATCACTGTGTGAAGAATTGCACGAGAATTCGAGAAATTCCAGAGACTCCCTCTTCACCCCCGTCCCAAGAAGACAGAAAAGTCCTTGAAAGAAATTGTGCTTTGGGGGTGGGGGGGTGTCCCCTGGCCAATGAATGGGTCACTGACGGCTATGAGTCTGGTCCAAATCCACAATTGGGGCTATCGTGGCGCTGGGCAAGCCCCAGGCCCAGGTCTCCCAGCCTTGGGCTCTTCTCCCTGTCCAGCTCCTTCACGCGAAGGCAAAACGCAGGAGCGGACAGCAGAGGGCGCCCGCAGCCTGCTCTTGGCGCTGGGGCTGGGCTGAGGACAGGAACCGTTCCCAGGGCTTGTCCCTTCTTCCCCGTGGAAGCTGGGGCACGAAAACACAAATTGACTTTAGTGGATGCCTGCCAAGGGCCCACTGTGCTTTCCTTCCAGATGTATTACCTCTGGCTCTGAGAATCCACCTTTTCACAGGGCTTGTGTTCCCAATAAACAGGTGACAAAGAGCTTTTGCCCATGAAAGTTCACTTGTACAGTATCAGAGGGAATTTACCCTCATTTCTCGTTCTTTTGCAGTAAAGAGTCCTTCCCTACCCTGGACTTGAACCCTTTGCCCTTCCCTCCGCCCCTCTTTGGACGGTTCATCTGGGAACACGTGGAGAAGCCTTGCAGGAGCTCCCTGTTTCTGAGGCCCCGAGAGCATGTCCGTCAGTAGCACCTTTTGGTAATGAAACTAATCCACTCCTTTGCCAGCTCTGAGTTTTTAAAAGTTATTCCTAAAGTGAGACGCCCCTTTACCTTGTGCTATAATATCATTTCCATACAGGGGATGAACCCAGTCAGAGAAAAGGCCTGGGGTGATCGGCCTGTTGAGAAAAATGCAAAGAAAAGGAGCAAAGGCAACCCCCATTTGCTCTCCAACCTGTCTCAAAGTCAGGGTTTCAGCTTCCTCCCTTGGGCTGAGCAGTCGCCATTCTTTGCCATCCCCCGGCCCCAGGGTGTGCCTGGGCCTGGGCAGGTGCTGCACGTTTCTCTTGATTAGCACTCAGTTCACTGTGGACTCTCAGACGCTTCCATTTTGAAAGCAGCTCCTTTCCCTGGCTCTTCCTCCTCACCCACCACTGGGGATACCTGGCTGTTGAGCAAGGTCCTCTCTTGGTCACCTCCACCCTGATCCTGCGCAGGTATCAGCCCCACAACTTTCAAACCTATCAGGAGGCGCTGCAGAAAACAGCGCTACCATTGTGGGCCAACGCGGACAGTGTGGAGAAGAGAAGCTGATCTTTATACCATCCAGACAGACACAAACAGTCTGGGGTGCAAGGGGCCAGGAGAAGGTGGTGGAGAAGGTGAGTATGGGGTTTGGATTAAGTGATAGTTTCATAACTGGTTGGGTGACACCTCCCACAGAGCCCTGTTCACCAAGGACGGGCCTGGTGGCATGTGGTGGCCACAGGCCCATTCTCAGCCTCACCAGGCGCTTTTGTCCTTAGAGTCCTCCAGGAGGCCTGTGAGCCTCATGCATGAGACCCCTGAGGGACAGCTTTGTGCTAAATGACAGTCAGCATTGTTAAAAGTATCAACAGACTGAAACAATCGGTCAGACCTAACAAGATGAAATGTAATTGTAATAAAGGTTTTGGATGCAGAAGGAATGCCCCAAAAAAGCCCCTGTGAAAGTCTGGGAGTTACCTGTGAGCTCGTGGGGGGATAGAGAGGCAAAACAAACTAGCAAGAAAGAGATTAACCTTAGGCTGCAGCACATAGGATATAGGGGTGGTTCCCAGCACGGAAATACTGTGTCCATTCTGCATGTGCCTGTCACCCTTTGAAGAGAAATCAGGTAAACAAGTAACCAATGCCGAGGCAGGATTTTGCGATGAGAATGCCAGGATGTGCGGTCCAGGACAAAAGACTTGGCGATGGAGAGGCTAAGGCAGCCTCTTAGTAGGTGAAGGACAAGGACAGCCGAGGAAAAGCTTCTTTAGGTTTCTGAGGATAGACAGGCCCACATGGGACAGGGCACCAGAATCCCACAAATCTGTGTTCCTACCCAGCTGATGTGCCGAGGCTCCCTCAGCCCTCCTAAGCCACCCCAGCTTGAAGCTGCCTCTCATGGAGGAGCAGAGGTGAAGTGCTTGGAAAGGTTTGCAGGAGCACTAAGTGCTGGAGCACCTGTATCTCCATCACTATTCAGGAGCAGTTAGAGGAGGCAATTTCTGGTGGAATGTGAAAGCTGAAAGCGCCTCCTAGCACCTGGCGCTTCCCCTCCACGAGAGCAGCCTTGGCAGGTCACAGATGTTGGGGTGGTTCCGACACTGACGAGGGGCACTTGTGCGTCCTTGTCACCCTATTAGGCCATTGCAAGTTTCCCCCTTTGCCCCAAGGGAGAATTTAGCAAGGGTGCCTGCCCTGCCTTGGGGAAAAGAAGTGTGCTGGGCCCCTGTCCTGTCCGGTTATCCTGGGCAGGCCCCCTCAGGCCACCAGGCTGGAGAACAGCTCATTAAGGCGGGTGGCGAAGTCCCCACAGCTGGTCATGGAGAAGGGCGGTGGTTGTTTACACGTTGGGCCTAGAAGTCATGAAGGCTGGGCTGGCTGGAGGCAGCTGGGAAGTTGAGAGGCAATTAAGTGTCAGAGGGGTTGTGGGTGCCCCTTCCTTGGATGGCATCTTCTTTAGTGTCACTGGGAGGCTCTTCCTAAGCCCCAGCAGAGGGTTTTTCTTGATTCTGTTTCCTGCTGCTCCTCGTGGTCAGTTCTCTGGCCAGTTAAGAGTTTGGACCCAGCTGGCAGGGCTTGCAGCTGAGCACGAGGCTCTCAGGAGGAGAGCTTTTGGGGGGTAAGCTAACTACACTCCCTCACTACGCTCCCCAGGCTGGGGCTCCCAGCACAGAAGCAAAGCAGCCAGGCTGCCTCCTATACCTCCAGAGGCAGGCAGAGGGTGTCAGGGCCCCACTAACTGGAATTCTGGCGCATCCCTTTCCCGTCAGCAGAGGAACCGCTGTCACTGGAGCTTAAAGGCAGCCAGGGGACTCTCCCTGGAGCTCTGGCCACCGTCTCCCTGCTGGCCAGTGAGACGCTGCCAGCTGTCGGCCTCTCCCCTGCTGCTTCCCACCAGCTACCTCCTGACTGCCCTGTCTACTCGTCCTTCTAGTAGCCCAGAGATGGTCATTTGAGGGTCAAAAGGGCTGCTCACAATTTATAGCAAACTTGGGTGATGCTGGGGCCCTGGTCCTTTGGGCTGGGTCCCTCTCAGAACCTACAGTTGTCAGTCTTTGCCAGGAATTTTGGGTGGAGATTCTTGATCTTGGTGGAGAAGAAGAGCTGGAGGAGAGGTTAACTCCCTCTGCCGGTCTTTTTTTTTTTTTTTTTTTTGCATGCAAGAGCTGGGGTGCACGCCAGAGGTACAAGGTGGTAAGAGGATTCACCAGAGACAGAGTAGGGAGCACAACAGGTGGACTGACTGAAATTCACTGCTGAGGGGAGCAGCGGGCAAGACGGGAGGTCTGCTGTGCCATGTGGGTCTGCTCCTCGGCCGAGGATCAAATTTGTGCCACAATGGCTGCCAATAGCTTCATAGTGCTGAGACTCAACCCCTTGCGCCACCAGGGAGGCTCCTGATGGTCTCTTCTGATGGCACTCAGGCCAAGCTGGTGAGAAAAATGGGAGCTGTCAGCACCTGGTGAAACCCAGAACCGTGCATAGGGGGGAGGGAAATGAGCAGAGGATTTGAAAAGGGCCTGCTCTTGCCCCCATGACCCAGTGAGGAATGGGGAGAAGTAGTTTTCATGTCTCCTATGGCACCTTTTTAAAAAATTGAGATTATAATTGACATGTATTAGTTTCAGGTGTTCAACATAATTGCATATTTAAATATAGTGCAAAATATCACCATAATAAGTCTAGTAAACATCCATCACTACCGTTAATTTTTTCTTATAAGAACTTTTAGGATCCATTCTCTTAGCACCATTCAAATATATAACACAAAATTGTTGACTACAATCACTGTGCTATATACATCACATCCCCAGGATTTATTTATCTTATACTTTTGCCACAATTTCACCTCCCACCCTGCAATTCTCCACCTTTGGCAACTACCAATCTGTTGGCAGTATCTACTTTTTCATGACTGAATAATAGTCCATCGTGGACATATAACACATTTTCTTTATCCATTCATACACCAACAGACACTTAGGTAGCTTCCAGGTCTGCGTTGTTGAAATAATGCTGCAATAAATATGGGGGGAGCAGATATATTTTATATATAGTGGAAATATTTTTTGAAGTTTTTAATTTGGGGGGTAACATATTTTGCTTTTTAATATGTGCACATTTCTACTTGCCCTCCACCAAACTACCCATGTATCTCCGCTGTGGTTCCTACACTAATTTGTTAGTTCTTGGCATCTTGTCTAGGAACCTGCCCAATCATCTCAGATCACCTGTCTCAGAGACAAAATCCATTTCCTGCAACTCACATTCCCTGGTCGCAGTTTTGCCTCTAGAATACAAAGATTAAGCCTTGTTTCTCCTTCACACCATGGTATATCAAATAGCAAGCAGTTTGGAGATTTCCCCTTCCCAGCCTCTGCCTGTTCTTTTCTTTTTGGAGTGGAACTGCTTGGGCCTAGTGTCTGTAAGTGAAGTCCTACTTCTAATTCAGCTAGAAGCTCTTGTAGTAAGCTAGACTGTGTTTACAGCACATGTTTTAATAGGCACAGTCCCATTAATTTGAAATATGCCTACACTGAGCTGAGTTTATCTTGCTACCAACTAAAACGAGAGCTTGCTGAGCACATTCATTATCTTATAATTGAAGAGCAATGTTTAAGTTTCCTCAGAGAAGTAACTGCTTTCAATGCCCTTAAGCTCTTTAGAAAAATTACTAGGTTGAATTACAAACCCATCCTTCCTCGTCACTAAGTAGCTAAAGGGCCACCACCAGGTGACTTTACCAGTCACTAAGTTTGTTATTTGAACTTGGAAAAAAGTCTTTAAAATGTATTTTCTAAGAGTTTTAATTCCCAGGAACACAGGGTAGGTGTTAGAGAGTATGTAGGATGGGAAGCTGGGTTGGAGAAGAAATGGCTTGGGCTTGGTGATTTGATCCAACCAACTCAAACATCTGCCTGCGGAGCGGGTTGCATGAGTGTGCTCATGGGTTCTCCATGCTCTCCTGAGCCTTTTCTACTTTGGTGGAAGGTACTGGACTTTATTGGAGGATAGCTATTTGAAATGCTGGATTACAGAAATGAACTGGGAGTATGTGTGTGTGGGCTCATTATGAGTTCCAAGGTGGGCCAACAAGATGTTTAAAATGTGTAAACATGTAAAATGTGTAAAATGTTTAAAAATGAGTAGCGAGTGCAATGTGTTTCAAAGGACACAGTACTTTGACTAAGGGAGAGGAATAACAGAAGCTCATGACAAGATCCCTTAAGGAGGCATTTGTCAAAAGACACCGAGTAAGGGACCAGAGTTTAGGGTAATCTGTGTGGGAGATGATTCAGGCTGCGAATGGGTCACGAGTGTACATGTTAGAGGAAAGTGGGCTGCACAGGTGTAAGGGCGGGACTGTGTCTGGCAGAGGCACTGTTTAAGAGGAATAATGAGATGTGCTCATTGAGAGTCAGTGATGGAAGAAATTTGAGCTATGCCTGTTACGGGACTAAAGGCGAGCTGACGGGGTTTAATGAGAGGTATAATGAGAGAAGGGAAAAGTTAAAGCTCTCTTGGGTCTCAGGTGTGATGACTCAGGTGCTTGAAGGCAAGACAGGAGGAAATACTGGATTTTAAAGGCTGAAGGACCTTTCGGCTGATCTGACAAGGAACCTAGGGAGCACACAGCTATCAGGCTGGGGGAGAGGCAGGAGAACTACAGAGAGGAGAGCAGTAAGAGGCGAGAGGCGAGAGCAGCAGAAAATAAAACCAAGGTTAGAATGATCTTTGCAGAAGACAGCCTACGGCAGTTTATTTAATAGATACCGATGATAAGAAACCTTTCCTTCTCTGGCCAGAGCAGAGCAAGTAGGCTGTTATGCAGCATGATTAGGGGAAGATTTGCTCAGTCTGCAGCAGGTCAGTGGGGAAATGCTTCACCTAGTAACCTTGAGGTTTGGTGGGATCACGGCGACTGGATGGAGACACTGCCTGAATGTGGAAGGCTGAGCCTGGAGCTGCAAACTCCAGCCTAGAACCAGGATCCCAGTCTTTGTGCCCTCATGTGGCTCCCCACTGAGGGCCCAGCTCTTCCACCATCCCAGGCTCTGCTCTCCCCAGCAGCACCGCCATCCAAACTATCAGCCCCCCAATGTCACCAAGGTCATTCCTTTCTGAGTAGGCTCTTGTCATTAACGGTGGTGAGGACGATCTAGTTCCATCCAGGTAGCACGTGAATTTGAAAGTAAAGCAGAAGAAAATCTCATGCAAAGGGGACTGTAAGTGACCTTTTTAGTAAAGAGAAATAAATAAATTCTTTCTTTTTAGATGTCGGTTAAGCCCGTTTACCCCTACAAGGTATTCTGTGGTCAAAATAATGTCAAAATAAAACTGGATATGGTTAAGTGCCATGTAGTGCCTACTTTTAATTACCAGTGGGAATGGACAGCCTCCTATTCTTTGAAATTCTTCGAAAGCCCAACTTCTAAATCATTCCCTTGAAAATACTAAGTTCCCAGCCCAGACCTGCAAAATCACTGATCCTGATGATGTGACCCAATGACC
The DNA here is from genome assembly GCF_964194135.1 of Talpa europaea. Classification (NCBI taxonomy): domain Eukaryota; kingdom Metazoa; phylum Chordata; class Mammalia; order Eulipotyphla; family Talpidae; genus Talpa; species Talpa europaea. Next base: position 98,010,376 of record NC_140075.1, on the reverse strand, counting down.
TGTGTGTGCTTGAACAAATCCACCAAGTTACTCAGATGCAAGCTCAGGCTTGAAAGTCAGTTATAAAACATACAGCAAAGGGTTACAAGCACCTGACTGATATTAAACATAATGGACAAGCTTATTCTGATTTTATCATACTCCATTAATACACTGATAATCTGTCCTAGGAATACAATAAAGTATTAACATATTAGAAACAAAGGCCAAAGGCAGATGTGCTTATTGAGTGTCCATAATTTGCTAGTCACTGGTTTTACAATTATGGTCCCATTTAATTCTTTTTTAGCCTTCACGAGAACACTAGTGCTCATACCACATCTGCCTCACTCTCCAACCCTTACCCCCTTTTCCCTATTCCATCTGGTAATCATTATCTTCTTTCTTGGTGAATTCAAATTTTTATTTCTATTCTTTGCATGTAATTGTTTTAAGAGTATTTATATTCTGCAGATGAGTGAAATTATCTGAAATCTTTCACTTTTTGATCTTTCACTCAACATAATTACCTCAAGTTGTCCCAAATGCCACCATTTCAACTTTCTTCACAGCTGTGTAATATTCCATTGAATATATGTGCCAGTTTCTCCATCCATATATCTGTTGAAGGACATGGGTTGGTTCCATGATTTGGCAATTGTAAACAATGCTACCATTTATATAAGTGTAGAAAGATCTTTTCGTCCTAGATTTTTCATGTTATTAGGATACATACCTAATAGCAACATTGCTGGGTCAAATGGGATTTCCATTTTAATTTTCTTTCTATTTTTTTTTAAAGATTTATTTATTTCTACAAGCACTGGGTACAGTCAGAAGCGCGGGAGGGTGAGAGAATTCACCAGAGCCAGAGTGGGGAGCAGAGCAGGCAGAAGGACCGAAGTACACTGCTGAGGGGAGCAGCGGGCGGCAGGAGAGGTATGCGCGCCATGTGGGACCCTCCTCCGGTGGCCGGGGAGCAGCCGCGATCAAACTGGCGCTGCAGAGGCTGCGGGCAGCTTTGCAACCCAGTGCTCAACCGCTGCGCCATCAGGGGAGGCCCCATTTTTATTTTCTTGAGACACCTCCATACCATTTTCCATAGGGAATGTACCAGTTTGCATTCCCACCAACAGTAGATGACAGTCCCTTTTTTTTTTTTAACCACAACCTCACTAACATTTGTTAATACTGCTCTTTTTCTTGTGGGTCATTCTCACAGGGGTGAGGTAGTATTTCAGTGTGATTTTAATTTTCATTTCTCCTATAAATGATGTTGAACATTTTTTTCATGTCTGTAGGCCATCTGAATGTCTTCTTCAGAGAAGTGTCTATTGAGGTCCTTTGCTCATTTTTTAATTGGGTCTTTTGTTTCTTTATTGTTGGACTGTGTAAGCACTTTGTAAATTTTGGAGATTAAGCCCTTGTCAGATGTATGGCATGCAATTATTTTTTTTTTAATTCTGTAGATTTCCTTTTTGTTCTTGGATGGTTTCTCTTGAGGTACAAAAGCTTTTAAGTTTGCTATAGTCCCGCTTGTTTATTTTTTTTAACCTCTTGCTGTTGGGGCTGTTTCCTTTTTGTAGCGTGTCCCTATATTTTCCTTCAAGACTTTGTTTTTGGTTCTTATGTCCAAATCTATGATCCATTTTGAGTGAATATTCATTGTGTTAAATATGGGTCGGTCTTTGTTTTTTTGTATGTGGTTATCCCTGTTTCCCAGCACCACTTATTAACAAGTCATGTCTTTTCTCCCTAGTATGGCCTTAATTCCTTTATAGAAAATCTGCTGTCCATATTTATATGAACTTCTCTCTGGGCTTTCAGTTCTGTTCCATTGGTCTGAGTTTTTGTTTTTTGTTCAAGTTCCATACTGTTCTGATTACTATCGTTGTATAATATTTTTGGAGTCAGGAAGTGTGATGCTCCCATTTTTCTTCTTTTATCTCGATTGTTTTGGCTATTTGGGGTCCATATAAATGTGATAATTGTTCTATTTCCTTAAAAAAGTCATTGTTGGTGTTTCGATATGTACTGCATTTAATTATTAAAACAATATATGAAACTTACTATTTTACCAGTTGAAGAAACCAGACTCAATGAGATCAAGTTATTTACTTAAAGACACAGGTGCTCTACATTAGACAGGTTTTGAGTCCTAGTCTAAGGCAAATGCCCTTTCCATCAGAGTACGATGATTCCTTATAAATAGGCTATCAGTGGCATTAACTCATACAGGGAAAAGATAGCCCACATTACTGTGGTATCATTCTTTTACGATCACACAATTCATGTATAACAATGCCCAAGTCATTATTGGCTACGTGTTTTTTGCCCAAGGTGTGCCTGCCATCCTGTACTGCCATCTCAATTTCATTCATTCTGGGGAAGGAGCACCAGACAGTTGCTGGAATGTTGTACTATGATATTGGAATGTGTTCAAGTCATCATTATACAGTTAACAAGAGGCAAAGGCTTAAGCTTGCTGGCCCTATTTCCTTTGCTCTTCGGCTATCATTTTTGTCTCTAAAATAAAAGAGAATCACGAGCACTGTTTAATTTTACTCATGTTTTACAGAGAGAAAAAAAAAGCAAAATTGTACACTGTAAGACCAAATTAGTGGTCACCAAAAGGGGGGAGGAGGACAGGTAAATCAAGTAAAAGGGGTCAAGTGTATGCTAAAGGATAGAACTGCACTTTTAGTGAATTTATAGTATATGCAGATGTTGGTTTCTGATGTACCCAAAACTTATAACCAGTGTTATTTCAATGGGAAAAAAGTAATCCAACCCAGTCCATTTCATCACCTGCAGCAGATCTGGAGTGCAGTCCCTTAGCCCCTCCAGTCAGCTTCTGTGATGAAGACCTTCCATCAAGCAAGGCCAGTGGGATCTTCTCCAAGCACCTTCCAACCCATGTGCCAAGTACTTGCTTCAGAAATTATGTAAAGTCTCCAAACCAGGTAAGAGTCATGGCCGAAACACACCTTGTTAATCAGAGTATCTTGTGGCATACAGTGTTATCCTGTCTTGTGATTCTAGATTTGTAGAAATGTTGAATCAAATAAGGGAAAGAAACTCTACTGTCAGCTCTCAATTAGCTGCACCACTGGAGAAGAACAGTGACGTGGCAGATACAAAAAATTTGGATCTGTTTGGTTTTGGAATGCATTATGATTTTTTTCAGTAGATTAACTTTTCTAATTATATTTTGCACAGCCTAATATTAACAGGCATTTGTATTCCCCAAGCACACAACATGTAACATTGAGAGATGCAGTAGAGGCAGTCCAAAAAATGTGCTGGTCTCGGGGTATGAAAATGTTATGGAAAATCCACACATGGATAATGAAGGGGGAACTAATTATAAAGGACTCTGAGAATATTAAATCATAAGCAGAGAAGCATAGGAATTCTCTATGGACATGTGGACAGAGTGAAAAAGCTTATTAAAATTCTAAAAGGGGCAGAGACGTTCATGAATCATCTTTAGTACCAGTGGGGCCTGATGAAAAAGGAAAGATAGAAGGAAGGTGGTCCTTCAAAAAAGAAAACGTCAAGCAATAACACAAAATCATTTTAAAAGAGCATTTAAAATGAATTTTATTGTTTGAATTTTACAAGTAGTCTTTAAAGGCTTCAAACAAGAACTCTGTTGCAAAACTCTAATAAATAGCTTGCCCCAAGTCCCCAACAAAAGTAAAACAAAATAGAAACTAAACTCGGATAAGCAAGACTTCAGAATGCTTGGATGTTAGCGATAGTTCTCATTTACAAAGAGGCATCCGGCAATGTACAATCTCCTTCATACAAGTCAGAGAGAAGAGCCAGACAAGGGAGACTTTACAAAGCACTCTGAAATCTTCCTATTTCCATGATAGGAATGTCACCAGAAAAAAAAAAGAAAAATCCCATGGAGAAATCACAATCATGAATGAAATTGTAGCATAAAAGTTTGGTGGCGGAGGCAACAGAAGGGGAGGAGAGAGGAAAATCCACCCCCATTTCTTTCAGGGATGGAGAGAGGAATGAGTTGAGATGACTTGGGACAGGGAGCTTCTGAGCAGATGTCATTAGGCTGCTGGATGTTCCCTTAGACCGGAGTCACCACAGAAGGGTCTTAGGGGTCAGGTTAGAGACAATTATGAAGGCAAGAAACAAGGCCACCAGGGGCTCCCCTTGGTGCTCTCAACACCAGTGGGCCAGTGTCTCTGTGCTCTGCAGGACTGAGGGCCTTGGAACAAGGGCCCAGGTGTTCCAGGAGGCAACATCTCCAGACAGGACAACAGAGCACGAGTCATTTCTGCAGCTGGCACCTGTGGATGGCCACACAAAGATGCAGAAAATGCAGTGTGTCAAGTGCACACTGGGACATGCAGGATCAAAAGCCCATTCTAGTCACAGTCATTGCTCCTAAGCAAGTATTAAAATTCACAATTCGACATTCACTTTTAGTTACAATACTGGCGAAGTCTTGCTTTGGAGAAAAGGACTGATTTGTCTATAAGTGCCAATTTTGAGCAGCTAACAAACCCAATGTTGTCACATTTTTAACTATCCTTTTGACCAAAATGTATCCAAGTAAGATTTGAGTTAGAGGAATTATGATACCAATGAATGTGGACAGGCTGATTTCAAGTTAGTGGGCCTTACGAGATTAAGAAAGGGCTTCAGCGCTGAGGAGCACCTGGGTCCTTCTCCCTGGGGAAGGAAGGACAGATGGAGCGTGGCCACAGGCATGGTCTCTGCCTCGCTCCTGGTCCCTCACTTGCTATTGTTAATCCCAGTCCTGCAGATCTTATCTATAAGATGGATACAAACAGCGCTAGCTCATGCACAACTCATTCAAGGGAGGTGGGCATTTTCTAAGGGCACCTCCCTCTCCAGGCATTTAGGAATGGGGTAATAAGGAAGCACCCCTCCCCATCCCCAAAGAAACAATTTAAAAAACTTTATATTCCTAGGAACAATGACATTTGTTGGGATGAGGAGGGAAAGCTTGGGTTACCTGAAATAGATAAGAAAGAGTGGCAGATGGGCCTGGGGGATGGTGGGGGACCCTGGGCCCAGGCCCAGTTTCTTTTTAAATACATAACAGATAAAGATAATTGTGCAAAAAATAAAGACATTCACATTTTAGCAGTTAAACTTTTATTTTACTTTTTAAAATTTTTATTTACTTTTTTTTTGTTTTTCTTTTCTACAAAAGGCAGATAATGATTGTTGATCTGCAATTGTGTTGTGCACTCCCTGAAGGGGGGCAAAGTAGGATGCAGGGAGGGCACTTGGAGAATGCTTTCAATGGCATGGCTAGGGGCTTCCAGACACGCACGGGAGGGCACCCTCCTCCTGTCCACCTAGCCTCCCCTAACTCATGTCTATGGTATTGAAGACCCATTCCGTGAACTTCTTCAGCTTGTCAGAGGCATTCTGGGACTCTTCCTGCAGCCTCAGGTTGTCCTCCCTCAGGTGCTGAACTTCGGCCTGAAGGTGGGCTTTGTCTTCCTTTTCCTGGGAGGTAGAGCAGAGCAGAAAAGAACTAAGGGGGGCCGCCTCAGCCCACAGCTAGAAGTAGCGATCTGTTTGACCCTTGGCCCATTTCCATTCTTCATTCTACTGCACCGCGGTGTGCATGGCCTGGTGTCGGGTGTGAGCTACTCTAGCTGACTGGGGGCTGACCCAGAGCCCAGCGCTTCCAGAGGTTCACTACAGGTTTATGTGGGAATGTAAATATTTTGCTGTGCATTTTAATGTCTTTGTTAATAAGGATATCTGCAATTTTAGACTACTGTTTTGGTGGCTGCTGTTTCAAACAGTCAAAGCCACTTTAAGAAAACAACCAAGATTCAGACCTTTTAATGTGCAAGCATCATGGTGACAGGTGGGTCTGGACTAGACGAGGGTGGGGAGGCTGGGGGAGGGTGGCCAAGCTTTAAAGGCTGTCACAAAAGGGGCTCCGTGTTTGGCAGTGAGGGCCTTCTTGTACCATGTGGTCAGTGGGAAGTGAGCTCCAAGCAGCCTCCTAAAGGTGTGTGTCCCAAGAACAGGGAAAGCATCCACCTCTTACTGTACTGACACTGCTTAAAAAGGGTTCACACAATTCAAGGACAGTTTGCACAAACTGGGCAATTTGTCTTGAGGACACGCGTTTACCTTCTTCAAATCTTCCCGAAGCATCTTCAGCATACCTTCCAGTTGGTCCACTTTAGAAGCCAGAGTGGGAGAGGAATCTTTACTGCTGGGAATAAGAAACAAAAGACCATGTTGGCAGGAGCCTCCATGGCTGGATTTGGCATTTTTTTTTTTTTTTAAATGAAGTGGCTGTATTTATAAAGTGGTTTTCAATGGCAAATTAGTCTGGCCACCCAATGTGCATTTTCACTTAAAAAAAAAATGGTAATCTTAACAAAAGGCAATAATAAGCTTGAGCTACAGCCAATCAGTAGCTTCTTTTGTTGAAGACGCTGCATCTTCACACAAAAGAATATAGGACAAAAAGTGAAAATGGTCTCTGGCAGCACAACTGGCGCTTCTTTGGCAGACAGAATTGTCCAGCAGCATCATGAGTCCTATCTCTGGTGGACTTTGTGAGGAGGAGAGCGTCTCTCGCGTGTGCATGTAGGATGGGGAAGAGTTGAGATTAGGCAGGTCTCCAGTTGCCCATAAAAGAGTCTGTGTATACATATCCAGTGGCAGCTAAGTCATCAGGTTCATGTTTTAAAAGCTAGTCTACATAGCTTAAAATATTTTAAACATTGCATGTCTCAAAAGCTTTTCAGTTTAATGACTTAAGTTCTCTGTTATTTTATTGCTGTGTTAGCAAATTATTCGGCCCATTTTCTTATTTGCTCTCATTTTAAATATATTGCTCTGGTAGTGGACTAGCAAGGGAGGGCGAACTAGAGGACAAGAAGGCTACCCCACTGGCAGGACAGATGGCATGGCAGGCAAGCGCCTACCTCCAGGGCCTTAGGAATGAAGACCCTGGACATTCTCCTTCCTCCACTGTCTTCACCTGCAGAACATTTCCCAGTGCGTGCTGGCCAGCAGCAACTACAGGATCACACAGCAGAGAATCTCGAGGCTTCCACTGGGGTGGCATGTCACTCCTCTTTCCACAAGTCAAAGGGGGAGAGGAAGTGACTCTGAATTTTCAGTCTTTACTTTAAAAATCAAAGATGCAAAATGATTTGTGCAATGTCTCCTGCTAATTTTACATCTACAAGCCCACAGGCAAACCCCAGAGTGGGATGGAGCGTCACAAGGCTGTAAAAGCTGACAGTGGATGGATTTTAAAAGGGAAGTGGGCAGTGGTAGTCTACAACCTCATGATGATAAGGTACAATCTGGGCAGATCTGGAGGGGTCAAAGGCCAACGATGTGGTTGAGTAGGGGGTGCCGAACAGACACCCAGGCTGTGGTTAGGAGTCCTCCACAGGCCCCAGCCCAGAGTCCCAGCCCTCGAAGGGCTGAAGCAGCTGGTCGGGATGGAAGCAGCTCTCACTAGCCTATCTCGATGCCTGAAGGTTTTCAGAATGAATTGTCTGTGTGTGCACTGATGATTTTTAAAAAACATTTAATTTCATTTGCAGTTGCTAATCTCCCCTGAACTAAGAGCCTTACGAGTCTACAGAGATTTAGGAACTGTTTTCAAATCCTTTTTCAGGAAACCATTCTTTGCTCACTCAGACTTTTTTCTTTGTTGGAGGCCCCATTCTAAGAAAGTACATTGAGGGCTCTCTTCCCTGCCCCTCCAGGTAGCTGCTGCTGTCCTGCCTCGCCTGTTATTTTTGTAACAAATGACCCACCACTCAAGTTCTCCTCTGAGTGAAGGCCACATGTGCGAGCCCACAGAATAGTTGCACAATCTATACCAACCTCCCTTTTCCTAATTACTGTTTCTGACCAAGTTTTACAGACACCTGGATTCTAATCACCCTCAAAAGGTTTTAAGGGAAGAGGTTTCAAATTCTTGAAATTCTGTATCCAGGAGTGCTCTGCACTCCAAGCTGACCGCTGGATGCCCTCACATGCAGGACTGCACATTTATTCAAGAACCTCATCATTTGAAAAGTCAGTCTCTGCACAGCTAAACACAAGTCAAAGTCTGTGCTCTTAACGCATAAAAAAATCCTCTGGGCCCCAATTATTGCTTATTTACTTTTTATTTTACATATAATCCTAACTATCCTGGTGACCCAGTTCTCCAGCAGAGATCTGAAGCAGCTAAGACCCAGGTACTTTTTACAAACATAACCAACTAATGGCTGGGGAAGGACTCAAAAACCAGATCAAGGACTGACTGCACAGGAACCCGGGGATTCTTCCTGTAAAAAAATGATTTTCCTTACCTAGTAAGCCCTGAGGGCATAGATTATGGCACTAAAAATAATGAATATTCGTAATTACGACTTTAAGTCATCAAGAAGTTTAATTGTTGACAGTACTGAGTTACAGAGTTCTAACTAGGATCTGAAGTGTCTGGCACTGCAGTGATGAGCTTCATTCAGCTAATCCATGGGGCCTCCATCGCCTTTTCCCCACATCTGCTGTCACTAGTGGAGGTGACGCGTGGTACAGAGTGGTGCCCTCGCCACTGGGTGACCAACCTGCTATAAGACTTCATCTGGGCCAAAGCCTGGTCCTCCAGCTGGTCACTGTTGGATGCCGCACTCAAGGGGCGAGGGTTCTCATCACTAGCAGCAAAGAACGAGGCTCTCTGGACTGGAAAGTAGATAGGAAACCATTCAGTGTTTTGGAACCAGGCCACTTCTTGGGCCCCTGTCTACTGAGAGGCAACAGCAGACAACTGCACTGACAGCCAACCCGGGTCACCTGCACGAATGCGTCACAGGCCTTGCCTCTGGCCCTCACAGGGAGAAGCCACTACCGTCTCAGCTGTGAGGACAGGAGATTTGTTAGCTCCCTTTTAAAAATAGTTCCTGTGCATCAGTTTCTAGTCCTCCTTTACCCTTGCACATCAAAGTAGCACTCTTAAATGTTTCCCTGGAAATGGGCCTTGTGCCAAACTTCTAGACCAAGGCCTTCCACTTGGTAGAAAATACACCAAAGAGCCAGCGTTCAGCTTCTTGAAGTACATTTCCTCGGGATGCTTGGCCACCTTGGTGGACTTTAAATGAAGTCCACGCCCCCGTGTTTCAAAATATACCAACTTAAAATGAATGATTACCATCATCTATGAAGGGCAGTGACCAAAAAATTGAAATCTAAAATCTAGTTAGTTCTGAGGAAGTTGCAGTCTGCTGAATGTGGACTCCTTGCTGGCCACTCTGCATTCTGTGGTCTGCTCAGCTCCCCCTGAATAATGGAGCTGGACTGCATAGCTACATTCAATTCTTCAAGTAAGAACAATAAAAACAAAAGAACTCCCAAACCAATCATCTGCTAGTCTCCTCATTTGGTAGAGAACACTTTGGGATCAAAAAATTTGGAATGACAACCTTGGAATAAGGTCAGCTGGTCAAGAAAGGGCATTTACGGCCTTCTGTGTTCGCATGCTTCTGCAGCACAGGCCTCGCCCCCTTGCCAGTTCCCCACAGCTGGAGAGCTGGCCTGTGAAAGATTCAGGGATCCTGTTTCTTAATGTGTTTGATGTGGCACAGCAAATTCTGGCTATTTAGGAAATAGTAATGAGTTAAAACAGCAGACGACATGTGAACATTTTCAGAATGACATTGATGGGAATTTAGTCGTGCCCACAGCTACATGTGAGATGTAGCAACAGACACGGAGGCCACGTGGGCACACGGCGACGTTGTTCGTGGCCAGTGCGCATTCTTAGCCATTCATGGGTACAGATCCAGTGAGGGAAAGTCAACCTTAACTTGCTTCTCTCAACCCATCCTGGCCATAAACGTACAATGGATGACTTGCCTCTATTATACCTCTCACTCCCCTGAAACACTTTGATTTTCACTTGCTCTCTCCTTTATGCACTAGTTGTGCATTTTAAAAAACCTCCCCATAAATATTTTCTCTTAATTATCAAAGGTACAGAGAATAAGGCAGATTATTAACTCATTTGCTTGTGGTTTTGCAAAGTCAAATTTTGACTTAATATTATGGCTTACTGAAAATAAAATTAAATCTCCCAAGGTACAGGAAAAGGAGAACTTAGTTTTCCTAATCATTTTCTGTTAATGGTCTAGGCGCTGTACTTTCCGAGACTGGTTCCGGCTTATCTCCTTGTTTAATTTTGTAAAATATGAACTTATGAGCATATTTCTCATAATGATGAATCCCTGTCCCATTTTTATCTTATGGAAAGTGATTACTGTATTTTAACCGTGAAATGGTTAAGTACCTAGAAGATCTTAGTAAAACAAAATACACCAACAGTATCTAAAAATTACAGGAAAAAACTCACGACCCACTGGCCTGAACTGGCAGAGGAGCAGCGCAGGCAGAAAGTGTGCCGGCCACATGGGCCAGATGAAATATGAGGGCAAAGGGAGCACTGAATTTTTGTCAGGACGGGGCTGGGTCCAGCAGGACCAGCGTACCAGCATACAGACAATGTGTCTGGCGATGACGCCTTCATGATATGATGAAAGACTTGCTGCACCTTCCTTTCAGTCATGTGGCAGCTGGGTTCCCCAGCCCTGCCCTTCCCATATCCAGGGAGTTCCTGCACAGAGGAACGCCAGGCTCCCTGTGACTGACGCTTACCACAGACATCCCTACCCCGTGCTCAACGACTCTTACTGGTTCCTGGCCATGCCAGGGAAGCACGGGTGCTGCACAGTGTCCAGAGCAGCAGAGGGAATGGAAATGACCGGGGGAGTGGTCACCTGCTCTACCTGGGTCTTCAAGTAGACTCACCCTCATAGGCCTTGGCAGCATCCACCAAGTTGGACCAATCCAAATCCGCAGCAGCATCAGGCAAGGGCATCAGCCCGGGGTCAGGCATGGGCCTTCGCGTGTCCTGGATGTCGGTGAGGGAGCTGTCCGAGGCGGAGAACTCTCCTAAAGGAAGGGATGAGGGAAAAGCTAATTCCTGGTGTCCAGGAGATCTGCAAGTCAGTCGTTACCAGGAATAGGCTGCTAGCAGGCCACTGGTGGCTATTCTAAAGCTGAGCTAGGAAATGGATTCCACCAATTTGAAATCTTTTTCTTTTTAATGACCTGTAATGTGTGTCATGGAAGAGTTAGTGGTGCACAGGGGGAATGTGCTTTTGTGGGAGCTGTCTGTCTACAGTGGGACCCGGGGCAGCTCCAGGGCTCCCTGCCCGTCCTAGAGCTGAGGGCCCCAGGCTGGGACGAAGATGCTTTTCACCAGAAAAGTGTTTTGGAGTCTGACCAGGGAAGCCTACTGATAACTATATCAGGGGACAATAAGGCTTGTTTCTGTCTGGACTAGGACCTGGGATCCGACCTGCCCTCTCTGAGGACTTCCAGTGTCCCTGGGACCGACGAGGGACAGCCGCAGCCCCAGTGCCATCTGCTCGAGGTCCCAGAGATGGCCCACTGGTTCCTTGGTTGGCAGTGCCTGTGGTGGTGGCAGAACCAGGTCAGATCACATGACGGTCCTTGGATACCCGCACAGTTACCAGAGGAAGGTGACTTTACAGCTGGTGCTGGCACTATTCTCCTTCCCAAGGACACAGTAAGGAACTCCAAGGATTGGTTTTGGATTACAGCAGTCCAACATCCGGAGTCCCTGCTACGCTCACAATATTTCAGATTCAAATATTAAATCATCCTAACAACTAACCCTTGTGCAGCCTGGGTAGGGAGCAGGAGGCCACTCTGTGCCACTTGAGGCCATGCCACACTGTTCATGCATGTGGAGGCCAGAAAGGAAGGGCTGGAGGGGCCAGGAAGCTGTAGCTCAGGAAAAGTAAATGCCATCAACAGGGCAGTAGGGGGGTGAAAACTAGGGCAGAGAAAGGACACCCTCGGAATGTGACTGTAACAGTAAAATCCCTGCCAAGACAAGGCTAAAGGTGAAGCTATCTGTTAAGATCTTATCAGTCACTCCAGAAATACCTGTTTACAAGGAGTTAAAACATTTCATCAATTATGCTAGCCTGGTAAACCAGAGTATATTTAGTGCTTGTTTTCCCTTTCAAATTACATAAAGGACTGCTCTGAAGTGCAGCTGCTAGTTATTAATGTGCTGAAAATTAGCAAAATTATGAGTAAATGGCAATCAACAAAAACTGCCAGATATTAAATGTTCGGTTCTATTTAAACTTGCTCCCACCAAGGCTAAGTAGGGGGAACAGACAATTTTGTGTGTCACTCACAGCCCTCTGCCCTTTTATATCAGGGGCCCAAATTTCCATATGGGGGAAAAAAAGAAGTTGTCATTTCCCTTTTCCTAATCACACTGCAGTGGTATTCATACCAATAGCGACCAGGGCTCAGGGCTTAGCCCAACAAGAGCAGCTCAGCCCAGGAAGCAAGAAAGTGCTAGAAGGCACTCAGAGAGGGCAGCCTGGCCTCCCTACCCTTCCCACAGTTATGTCGGCTCTGCTGCCTTCATCCCCTGGCTTCCTCACTGGACAATGGATGTGTGAGAGTAGGATGTCTGGGGTGCCCTCTTCAATGTAAGCTTCTAGAAGGCAGGGTCTACTTTGGCATGGCACATGCAGAGACCTTTCACCGGGCCTGTCTACAAGGTCATTGGGGTGACCTCTTAGACCAGAGAGAAGCCAGTTCCAGCTGCAATCAGAGGTGGGGTGGAAGCAGGCATGATGCCTGAGTGATGGCTGCCATGGAAGGGGAAGGGACTGCAGGGGGCCATGAGCAGGATGGAGACAGTGCAGGAACATTCATCAGAATGGGCTGAGAGCTCAAGAATGATGCAGGAAGAAAACAAACTAGCCAAGCAAGTGATTCAAAGAAAATACTGTTCCAGAGAAGCAAAAGGGAAAGGAATGTGCCTATGAGTAGACAGGGAGATATGTGGCCCCACATTCTCAGCAGGAATGTGGGGCCACAGTCACATGTGCAACAAGCAGGAGCACAGCTCCACAGAAGTCACGGTCTAGGCCACAGCGAGGAGGCCCGGAATGGGGGTACACAAAGGTTGGAAAAAGGAAAAGAATACATTTAAATGCACAGTCACAGAATGTGGGCCTTCATACAACTGGGATCTGGTGAGGTCACAGAAGAAAGGAGGCATTTAGGAACCTATGGCTGGAATGGAGGTGCTGTCCCCAGCGAGCTTTTCCCTAACATATTAAGTGTTTGCTCATGGGACAAGACTGAGTGAGTCCACATGTGAGGGCTGACACCACAGGCACTGTTCCCACCACCTGGGACAGACAGACAAGAGCAAAGTCTGGGTTCTGATGGTGCTAGGGGGGGAGCCTGTGGATACAAGTCTAAGAAAAAACTACTCTAGTATTCGTCATTTGTCCAGTCAGAACAGCAAATGGGATGTTTGGCAAAAACACTAATTCCCAGACTCACTGTGGACATTCAAATCCAGCCAGTCTTGGGCAAGCCCTGGGGATCTGTAATTTTACAAGCATCCTGGGTCTGGTGAGGCTGAAATGTCTGTACCAGGCAGACTGGAACACAGATGAAGGGTCAGGTAAGGGGATGGGCAGGACGAGGCCCTCTACGCACCAAGTCATTCTCTAAGCAACTGGGTGGCGGCAGTTTCTGGGGACACTGGTCATCAGCAGCAGGGCTGTTTAATGGCTACTGGAAACACACTCACCATGCAGCGACTTCATCCCCAAGGTATATGAAGGCCTCCGCAGCGGAAGAGACTTGGGGAGAGAAGGGTACGTGCTACTGAAGAGGACATCGTTGGGGAGAGCTTGGTCCAGGAGCGAAGCCCTTGAGGTGAAGAAGTGCTCCCTCTGGCCGCTGTAAATACTCTCGTCTGACAGTGTCCGGTGCAGGGCCCGCCTTGAGGTGGGTGTGGTAGGGAAAGGAGACTGAGGAGAGGAGAGTGCATGGAACTGCAAAACAGGACAACAAAAGTCAGTTTCTGGTTCAGACACCTGTCACCCAAGTCGGGGGGTGGGAGGGTGCAACAAAGTCCCTGCTCTTAGACACATCCCATCAAGTCCTGGAGCCCAATTAGCACCCCTGAGCCCACCAGCCTACTTACTTCCTTCGGAGCTAAAGTGGGGGTCCTGGTCATTGTTCTTCCAGGCCTTGACTATCAAGGCTGAGCACATCAGAGACATGATTACAGGGGTTCACCAGTATGTGTTGTGGTCCAGGACAAGACCGGAGGGCCAGACTAGTGTGAGTTCTGTTTGAATTCAGCATTGCTAAATCATGTAATCCCTCTGAACCCAATTCCTGGTCTGAGAACTAGTCTAGTGGGCCTCAGACTGGCCAAGGAGGAACCGAAACCCTGCACCCGCCAGGCGCATGTGCAATGGCATGAGAAATCACGCAGGGGCCCAGCAACAGTGCCAGGAGTGTCCTCAGAAGCTTGTCAAGTGACCACGTTTGCTAGGCAACAAGAGCAACCGAGCATCTCACTCTATTAACTCAAATAGTAGGGGGATCTTGGTAACCAATGAGCTACTAAGTTGTGCAGTAACTGAACCTCTCAATGCAGCTAAATTTAATGATTTGAGACCATTTATTGGTGATGAATTTCTACTCATGAGACAAATACAGGGAAGTCATTTTATAAGTGACAAATATTTATAAAGATATATAAACAATAAAAATTCCAGGGAGCTTACTGTCTTATTGCTATCTTTTGCCTTTCTGGCTGCATCTGATTTTACTTGAGATTTTTCTGCAAAAGGCAAGCTTCTGAGAATCCCACGCATGGAGAAATAGACCTATTAACAGTATTTTAATGTCCAGAACCTTGAGAGTAAACAGAGCATTTGATATGTTAACAGTTATCCTCCTTTGGGTTCTCTTAACTGCTGCTCACCTTGGCAGGGAGAACGAGGTGAGAACAGGTGAGCATGTGGGTAGGAGGCCTGAGTCGCTGCTGGGGGACTCCCGTGTCACAAAGGGGCAGAGAGGGAATGACATAGCAATGGCTCCATTTGGAGGTTAGGAATACAGAACTGACCCTCAAGTTCATTCATGGGCTCTGGGGGTCTATCACGTTTTTGTTCAACAGGCCAAGGGTTCATCAATTGGCTCCCCACAATGAGGTGTGCACAGCTGCTGCGTAAATGTGGAAAAGTTATTAATCAAATGCATCGTAAATGAGCCCCAGATGTAGCCAATCGTGTAAAAATCCTATTCACTTTAAAAATTCATGATGAGTTCCCAAGGTACATATGTGCTTGCCTAGAAAACTAAGCTGCTGTGACAAAGGCTTCGGGAGTCTTTAGTGTAGGGAACTTGGTCTGGAAAAGACCACTTCCCTCCTCACGTTACAGAGCAGAGAGGACACACTGGACCGGGGAACCGGCCTGCTCATTCTAAGAAACAAACAAAAAAGCTAAGCGTTCTCTTCTCCATCTGTGGTCCTAGGCCAGACCACAGGTCTCTATTCAAAAATTGCTCTCAGCCTTTGCTTTTGGCAAAGGGATTTCCTTCCTCAGTGAGTATCACCACAATGGTGTTTTTACAGGAGATGAATTTTCCACCAACTCTAATTTTGGCCTCTTTGGGAAATATTAATGTACTTAAGAAGCAAAGAGCTATCTTGAAGAGCTCCATTGAGCCAGCTGTTTCACAGCAGTTCTGGCAGCCTGCAATAGGGAGGCAGGGGATGGAAGGAAGCAGTCTGCCTGGATGCTGCCTGCCCATCAAAAGGGAGGAGGATTCAGTCTTGTTCCAACATGTTGGGGATGGCCCCTCACCCCGGCCCTCTTCACTTCCAGTCTTAAAGGTGTGCCCACCTGTCCAGTTCCCTCTGATTTCCCAGCAGGTTACACCTGAGACTCCTGAGTGCCACTGCTCAGTGCTGCCAGCCCCTGGGAAAGAGCCACAGAGGAGCTGGTGACAAGCCCAAAGGGGCTTGAGAGCATCAGGTGGGGTTCAAATTGTAATAGGGTGGGCCCCAGAAAGGGGAGGTTCCAGGTTCCCTGCCCCACCCAAGGGAGGGTGGAGCTGAGCAGGGAGGAGAAGCTGGAGAGGAGACAAAGGAAGGAAGGAAGCAGGATGGAGAGCCAGGAGGAGACCTGGAGGAGGCATGTGGAGCAGAGAGACATGTGAAGAAACTGCGCTTGCTTCTTGGTCCTGAGCTGAGTGAAATAGATGTGGGTGAGAGACCCGTGGGGAGGTTAACAATGGCAGCTTTTATGTTGACTTTGATTTTGCTCTTTTCCTCCCAGACTTTTCTGTTTCTGACCATGTTCTATGGGTCCCTGCTGGAAGGTACCTTAGACTTGTGGCAGGCTTTCAGGCCTTGCTTTGGGCCAATCCTGTTTGGATGGACTTTTACCCACGAGGGGATGGGTAACTGTGGGTGCTTGATTGGGAAACTATATTCTTCGTCTTGCCTATATTACACGCTAATTGTATTAAAGTTCCTTTCCATTAAAGGGCTATATGTTTTGTCTTGATGTGGCAGATGGCAGAACCTATTTAGAGCAGGCAGGTTTGGGGGTTCTGGGGTGCCCCTCTCCCTGCCCTGTAACAAAACTGGGTTCCTCACAGCATCATTGCTCAGAGTTGTTCAGGTAGGACCCAGGAGTCCATGACATCCATGCCTCTCCCAGAGAAACTGCTTTCTCCGCCCTACATACTGGGTTTCCATGTCTAGTTTCACTCTAGAAAAAGGTTCCTGAGTTTTGTTATCATTTGGGCATCAATGATCTACACTGGTCCTCTATTTCAAAGCCCAGGAACAAGGCCTAGAGGTGACCTTGCTCAGCTCAGGCTCCTGGCTCCCCCGCACTGGCAGTGAGCATGGATCAGCTCTTCCTAAGTGCTGCAGCTGCATGTGGCCTCTTCTGTGGTCTGCACATGGCGTGCTGCTAGTGAGGGCTACAGATTGCATGACCTCTGCTCACTTGCCAGGCTGTCTGTGGCCCTCAGGGAACATGAGGTTATCCCATCTCTGCCTGCCAACGTGGCTTCTTAAAATGTTACGGCTCTGACACTTTTCCTGGAGCAGGAGCTCCACAGCAGCTGTGCGGGCCTTGAAGTCGCCTGCTGCCCAGCTGCAGCCTGCCCAGCAGAGCACGGCCATGGCTCAAAGCAGACACTCTGTGGGCAAACACGCCTGGCAGTGACCCTGCCCTTCAGTACTTGCGACCATTCAGAGGTGCCACTTGCTATCCAAGAAAGCCCACACGGTGAATGGGTTTCCAGTGTCAGAGCCCAAAGCCAGTGGCTGCTCCTGGTATCTCAGAGCCTGACACAGTGGCTCAGATGTCTCAGCCAGGTGTGACCACTAAGATGCTCCAGGGAAGGCTGGCTTTTCTCGCCCAGCAGCCATTCAGTGTATCAGCCCTCAGTGACTCTCTGAAGAGCCTAGAGCCACATGGCTGAACTCGTTTGGAACCAAAGCAAAAAGGATGAAACTGGAGAGTTTCATCACAGTGAATTTCCAGCTCCCGCTCCCAGCCTTTCCCAGAGGCAGCCTGGCCGGCAGGAGTGCTTTCTGCACAGGCCTCTGGTAACAGAGCACACCCCTGTTCTGAACAGGAATGCCAAAGTAATTCACTCTGGAAATAAAAGCCAAGACCTGGAATAAGGGCAAAACAGACATTTGCTTTTGATTATTTCCATGGCATGAGTAAATCAAAAGCATGAAAAGCTCTAAGGTTGCCCCCTTCCAAAAATGTTAAGCCAAGATATGGAGGAAAGATCCCTTTTAGGGCAAGTTTTATTTTCCGCTAACCTAACAGGGAAAATCTGAAATAATTTTTACTTTGAAACTGGTACTTAAACATTTTATACACCTCTTTGGGTTTTGATGGAGAAAGAAGTTTCAAGTACTATCTTTTGTGAGGTTGCTAAGGAAACCATCTGTACTCTGGGTGATGAGTCAGAACTGATCAGTGCTGGCTTATAAAGCAATTTAGAGAAATCAAGAATGGTAAGTCTTAAAAATGACTTATTATGTTTATGTTAGTAAGTCATTTATTTCTCAGAGAAACTCTAGAATGGTCTTTAGGTACCTTACATTTCTGTAAATGTTGGTTTATCTGAACTACCTGGCGGGGCATGTGGTGCACACAGTAGGTGGAGCTTGCACGTAAAGGCCCTGCAGCTCCTGCAGCCAGCATGCCACGCCTCTTCTCCTCTGAGTACAGTTTGAGGATGGGGACTGGTTAATAGTCTAGTGTCCATTTTTAAGCAAGTCTCCAAGGTTTCCTTTGTCTTATTTTAGTCATGTCAGGCAGACTACAAATCATTTAAGAGCTCAGAAAACAGGAAACGTCCAATCTGCCACAAACTTCCTGGGAGTGGATTCCCTCTGCCTGGGGCTGCCCGTTACACCACAGACAGAAGGCCTGATGCCCAGGAGAAATACCTTTGGGTCCAGTCCAGCAAACACCAGCTCTGAGCCCTGGGGCTACACACTTGGAGACAAGGCAGAGCCTGAAGCAGGCTGCAGAGTCCTCCAAGTGGAGGGAAGAGGCCCTGCAAGGTCTGATCACCAACCCACAAACCCTGAGCAGGTGCTCGAGATTTGTGGGGCCAGAGGCTGGGTTTTAGAAAAGGCACTTACACAATTCTTATGAAGTGTGGTTTCTGCCAAGTTTTGAAGGTAAGGGTGTAGACTTCAGGGGTGGCCCTTGGGGGGTGAGTGTCGACCAGGCAGTTCCTCTGAGTGGCTGAAGAACATGAAATGGATGGCCAGTAGGTTTGTCTGGCTGGGTTCGGGGCGAGGTCAGAGTGCAGGGCACAATGGGCACACATGACTGGAAGTGAACTGGAGGCTCTGGGTGGGAGGGGTACAGTTAGGGCGAAGGCACTAATGTCTGTATAGAAAACTGCCTGATAAGGGAACTAAGTGTGTCTGCAGAGTTCTAAGGAGCAATGTCAGCTGCATAATAATGTTCAGAACAGAGTAGAGTTTGTGCACTGTGGGCATGGCACACTGAAAGAAGGCAAAGCTGTGGGAGTAGGGACAGATTAACATAAACCCAGATTAAGGAGGTGTGAATGCAGGGACAGAGTATTTGGAAAATAGTGTGAACTAATTATTGGGAGGATTAGATAACAGCGGGAAGTGGGGTTGAGTGAAGAGGCTCTGGGAACCAACACTTCCTGAGGGAAGAAACTGCAGTGAGCAGCCTGTGCTGTCCGGCCTTATCTAATTGCTCTTTACCCCAAGCTCTGCCCGGTACCTTAAAGTTCTTCTGGGATTCAGAAGTTGGGCTTTCCAAGTCAATGAGTTTCTTGAGATCCTCCTCAATGGTGGATTTGGAGGCTGGCTTAGGGGATGCCCGGAGGTCCCTGGTTGAGGCACGCAGCCTGGTGTGGGCTATTTCATTGCCATCGCTCTGATGACGCCTGGAAAGAAAGGGGGGAGATAGTAGACATTAAGCTGACAAGGTTGAATCAAGGGCACATTGGGCCCTGAAGGATGTCAGTCAATGGGGAAATAAAGAGAGAAGAGGGGGATTACTTCTGTTCACTGGTATTAGAATCCACTTAGATAAATGCTTGTTAAAGAAACACAGAATGAAAAGTCTGATGAATAAATTACTCTTTTACAGGAAACTCTTAGCTCTTCTGAGCCAAAATTAGCAACAGACTTATTAATAAAAGACCACGGGGTATGAATCCCAAATGCAACCTTTGTACAAACAAAAACAAAATAATTGAATGAATCATGTATATTTTTTGCTGCACTACTTTGACAAAAAGTTCTTTATATTCAGAGATAGTCATTTACTTTCTAATATCCCTTCTGGTGCCTCCTGGCCCAGTTAGGCATGACACAGGAAGGCTGTGATTAATGCCATCAAAGGGGGGCATCATTCTGAAGTCTTTTCTTCAGACAGATTTTTTCTTAGGAGAACTAATATTCTTGAATTCAAATATTTTGCAATACATCTTATTTAAGGAAGGAAGTAGAGAAATAATTGAAGTTTTACTTAGGGGAAAAAAAAGGACCTCTCTACCAATCAACCCCTACCAAGCCCCCAAGCCCAGCCTCCCCTGTTGGAGGAAGCTGCCCCCACCATTTTGGTTCTCTGTCATACTGAAAGCAAACCACCCAGCAAGAGAAGCTAAAGAAGTCTTACTTTCTTGTGTCCATAAATCCCACAGAGTTTATGGTTCCTTCAGGTTTTTTCCATCCAATCAGGTACTTGCTAGTGGCGCCCTGGCGGGGGTAGAAAGTCCTAGGGCCAGAGGAGGATGCGGAGGAGAAGGAGGGCGCGAGCTGCGAGGCAGCGGGGAGCTCTTCTTTAGGTGAGCTGCGGGTGCTCGTGAAGACCACGGGGCTGGCAGAGTGTCGGGAGCTCATGGTGCTGAGAAGGACAAAGAAGGCACAACTCAAGAGTGCATCCTGGGGTCAAAGCATCAGCTATAAAAGTGGTGTCTGGGATAGAGGTTACGGCCAGGTTAAAGAACAATGAATATTTCATAAAATATTAATGGGGATGACTGGTTGGCCTTCCTTGCTCTCTCTCTCTCTAATTTAAATGTCTGCTGTCAGAAGTGACAGATGGCCACTGGGGCTTAGGCTGCACTTTGTTAAAAAGTAAAAATAGTTAAGACTGTCAGGGATACTGCAGTGTGCTGGAACCACTGAGGTTTACTACAGTAAAGTCCAGAAGAGACAAGCGTCGGGGGAGTCAGTGGTGTAAGAGGTGTGCCTGTCTCCACCACGGACTGCGTTCCTCAGACTAGGTGGGGGCGAAGTTCCCAGGCCCAAACTGAGGCAGGCAGAGTCTGGGGCATACAACTCAGTCCAAGGCCCAGGGGCACAAAGGTCTCCTTGCCCCATGGTGTCTGGCATTATTATTGACTTTTCTACTGGCTATTCATCAGAATGACACTTATACAAAAAACTCAAAATGTATTAAAGACTTGAATGTGAGACCTGAAATGATAACACTCCCTCAGGAAAACATAGGTTTAAGTTTCTTGACATAGGTCTTGGTGATATTTTGGATTTGTCAACAAAAGCACAAATAAGTGACTGGGACTGTATCAAAAGGCTGCTGTACAAGCAAAGGGAACTCTCAACAAATGAGATGACAACCTATGGAATGGGGGACAATATTTGCAAATTATATATCTAATAAAGGGTTAATATCCAAAATAGATATACAACTCAATAGGGGAAACAAAATCTGATTATCACATGAGCAGAAGGTCTAAAAAGACCACCCCCCCACCCTGAAAAAGAAATAGGCCCACAGGAACATGAAAACGTACTCAGCTCATTAATCAGGGAAACACAAATCAAAAGCACAATGAGCTATCACCTCACACCTGTTGGAATTGGCATTATCAAAGACATAAGGGATAACTAGTATGGATGAGGATGTGGAGAAAAGGGAACCCTTATGCCTTGGTAGTAGGAATATATTTGGTACAGTGTCAAAAAAATTAAAATAGGTATGATTCAACAATTTCACTTCTGTATATTTATCTGAAGGAAATATTATTATTGCGAAAAGACTCTACCCACACCGTGCAGTGTTACAACAGCCAAGAGATGAAAGCAACTTGATGTCCTCATGGATGAACGGATGAAGAAAATACAGGGAACACACACACACACACACACGTTGTGGAATACTCTTCTGCCATCTGTGATGACATGCATGGACCTTGAGGACATATTGCTAAGTAAAAGAACTCAGAGAAAGACATACATTTGTACAATCTCACTTTACATGTGGTACCTAGACAACCTGATATTAAACAAACATAAACAAAAACAGAGAACAGACTAGTAGTTGCCAGAGGTGGGGGAAGCTGCATAACAAATGGGGGAATGTGATCCAAAGGAACAAACTTTCAGTTATAAGATGTAACTGGGGATGTGATATACACTGTGGTGACTAAAAATTAAAATAAAAAGCTGTTCATCACTGTGTTTTAAACTTCAATTACACTTTTCAAACCAAAAGCAGAATCTTCAAAACGAAGGATAAAAACTAAAGTTGGCTTCTAATCTGAAGGGCCTTGGACTGTACGATTTCCATATTTCCTGCCCATTGATCTCACAGGATCTATATTCATATTTGAGCTGCTGAATTCACCAGCTTAGACGGAGACTAAAGACAGTGGAGTCTTGCTATGGTGGACTTTGTAATGGGATATCTACCTAATAGGACATGGTCTTAAAGTATTATTCCTCAACAGCACTTCTATTTGTCAAAAACTAATGACCCTGATCTCAGTCAAGTGTGACTTGAGTCAATAGCAATACATCCATATTGTATTCTTTAGCTAGGACAAATATACTATAGGGATGTAAGATAATGATAAGGGGAAAACTGTGTAAAGGGTATTTGGGAATTCTCTGTATGACCTCTGTAATTTTCCTATAAACTGAAGTATTCTGCAATTTAAAAAATATATAAAAATCTGTAAAAAATCTAAGCAAAAGACAAACCCTAATAGTCTCCTTAGGTTATATATATATATATATATATATATATATATATATATATGAAAATGACTCTTGATCCCCATCTCAAACTTTACAAAAAAAAAAGCAATTCCAGCTGGATTGCATATTTATATCTATATCTAAGGATTCTGGACTATAATATGAATTCATTTATGATAGCAAAGGACTGAATCCCACTAAAATTTCTACTCATCGAAAGACAGAAGAGTAGGAGACTATACATAAAACATATCCATAGTGGGTTTCTATCCAGAATATATAATTCCTAAACTCAACAAGATAAACAACCCAATAGAAAAATGGGCCAAGATCTGAAAAGGAATTTCACAAAAGAGGATACTTAAAAGACCAATAAACACTAGTGGTCAACACAGAAGACTGCAACGCCACAGTCACCAGAATGGTTAAAATTGGAAAGACAGTACCAAGTGCTAGAAAGGCTGTGAAGCAGTAAGAACTCACACACTGCTGGTGGGCTGGTGGGAGTGTTACTAATTACCACTTCGGCAAATTAGTTTCCAGTCTTTGCTCAAGTTGAATGTAGGTATATCCTATGATATAGCAGTCCCACATGTGTGACAAAGGACATGTACAAGAATCCATAAAATGCCCAAATTCAAAACATTCCAAATGTCCTTCAATTCTAGAAAGGATAGATGAGTTGTGGTGTGCTCCCACAATGCACACATACTACAGCAATGAAAATCAACACACGGGTGAATCTTACCAACATAGTTATGATTTAATGGCACCAAACACAATAGTACAGATAGTATGGTTCCATTTACACACACAGACAAAAGTTGGCAAGATGAGTGCTGGCTCTAGGATGCAGGACTGTGTTCGCCTTGGTGAGGAGGTGGGAGGGGGATGTAAGAAGGAGGGTCTAGATGTGCATGGTGCGCCAATTCCTGATCCCGGCAGTGACCGTTCACTTTAGGAAAACTCATCCGAGTATATAATAGTGACTTGTGCCTTTCACTGTGTGAATGTTATACTTCAATTAAACACACCCACAGAAATCAAGTAGGTGACCTGAAAGGGGAAGGACCTCTCTCTCCATGAGGCTCTGCAACAGACAGGAAAGAGCAGGGCAAGGTGTTAGGAAGAGGACACAAAGCAATGGTGATCTGGAGGATTTTCCACACTAATTGGGTCCTCCTAAGAGGACCTTGTCTTTATGACTAAGGAGGAAGAACTGTGCCTACACCTTACCAAAAAATCATTAAAAAAAGGACTAGTTAATCTCTAATCCCTTTAATAATATTTTTCTCCCAAAGATTTTTCCAGCTAGAGAAGGGCAGCTTAAATTGAAAGGCAATGAAATCTCATTTAATTTTTACCTTTTGACAACAAATATCCAATTTGTTATTAAAACTAAGAAAAAGGGAATGCAAAACTCTTCCATGCAAGCAGTACATGAAGTTAATAAGAACAAAGTAATAACAGGTGTATGTTAAGGAGAAGGCTGGAAGTAGGAAGGTGAACCAAAAGACACAAAGAAGAGGGAAGATACCCAGGGACAGAGGTGGATGTGCCACGGGGGACACCAGACACCCGGCGTGATGGCATCACATAGTGACTGGACAGCTGACAGCCAAAGAATCTCCAGAAATGGCTCCAGAATGCAGCTTTTGGAATACTTCAGAACAACATGTAGGCCTGTGCCTTTTGTTAGTCACTTAGAGAAGAGATTGAATCTTTGGCTTGCAGATTTTTTCATCAGACTATACCTCCATCATACACATTTACAGCACAGATGAGGAGATTCTCAAGCCTTAGCCCTGGCTAGTGTCTGTGCAATAGGGCTGAAGGTACACATCACTTATCCTGAGCAATCATGTGCTTGTTTTACCTGCCGTGACTAGTATCCACAAGCAAATGCTAGTGTGGTTGAATGATTGGAACTGGTTCTCACAAGGAAGCATGTGACATACAGATTGCAGAGCCCACCCTCAGAGATTGATTTAATACATCGCCTGGGGACGGGAGAGCATGTACTTCTGATGTGTGCTCAGGTGATATTGTGGTCCCTGACTCACAGTCTCTGCTAAAACGTGAAAACCACTGTACCAGAGGCACATTTGAATTGCCCATACTTTACATTTCTCAGCAACAAGCCAAGATGCCTGTTGGTAACTTCAGTATTCAAAACCCTGGGGCTTTAGAAGATGACATGCTTGGTCAAAATAGAAGTAATTAGCCACGAGAAGAGAAAGTAAATGGCATAGCCTGTTAATTTAAAAATCATCCATGTTTTACAAAAACAGCTATGCTGGTTTTATCCATAAAGCAAATATTCCATAAAAGGAAAAGTTGTAAGGCTTAGAAACTCCAAGGAGGGAGCAGCACATACAGTATATACAGCTTGGGGGCTTCTTCCTTCCTGTATGAATTTAGTTATGACCATGATTTCTGAGATCAGGCAGTAAGTTTGTGTACTGGATACTGAGTTCTTTGAAGGCAGGGATTTACCTTTATATATCTAACAGAATCAGAAAATAGTAGCCTCCCAGTAAAATAACTGTTGAACGAAGTGTTTCTCTTTAACACTATGTAGCATACTATATATTTAACTTCTTTTCTTGTATAAATGGAAA
Source organism: Talpa europaea (assembly GCF_964194135.1). Lineage (NCBI taxonomy): Eukaryota > Metazoa > Chordata > Mammalia > Eulipotyphla > Talpidae > Talpa > Talpa europaea. Next base: position 97,985,332 of record NC_140075.1, on the reverse strand, counting down.
CCCTGTGCTGATTTCGATCCCTGGCCAGGGAGCTAACCCACATATGGTGTACAGACCTCTCCTGTCTCACCCGCTGCTCCCCTCAGCAGTGTATTTCAGTAGATCTAGCTGTTCTGCTCCCCACTCTGTGAATCCTCTCACCTACCACGTGTCTGGCCTATAACCCAGTTCTTCTATGCAAAAATAAATAAATCTTTAAAAAAAAAATTAAGACCATGAGGGCTGAAATTTTTTTGTTGACAGCTATATTCTCCATTCTTAGAGCAGTTTCTTGCCATTGGAGTCACTCAATATCACATGAAAGAAACTGAAATAAATGATAAATTTGTCACCCTTTTAAAAAGGGTTAAGGATATTTATATATAAACATTTTACTCATGCTGTATTTAAAACTGAATGTTGCTTTATTTTTGTTGAAAGAAATAAATCTACAAATTGTCTTCTCTTTTCTTACAATGATAATTGCTTAAAGAAGAACATGGGTACTGATTATTAGTTTTATCTGTGAACATGATGGCTAACATCAGCTCCCAGGAGTAAGAAGCCAGCACACTTTTGTTCACAGATAACTTAAAATCAGGAAAGCCAAACTTAACAATTGATTAGATATGAGAATGAAGGAAACAGCAAAAAAAAAAAAAAAAAAAAGCCTTTCCTTGGGAGAGCTTCCTTCTCTAATGTATACAGCTGCCAGCGTGACATTATGATGAGGACTTCAGCACACTCGGCCTCTAATTCAATAAGCACATTAGGGTCACCTGGGAGCTGTAAAAGAAACACATTCTTGGGCCCTAATCCCAGATATTTTAACTTAACAGAGCTGGGTGGTGGCTGGGTTGTATATTTTGGCAAAATCTCCCCCAAGTGTGCATACCAATTGAGAACAACTGCTTGAAGTTGAATTATTCTATGAGCTCATGAAAATCTAACTTCATAATGTCAAGATGAAGCAGGTAAAGGCATTAGAGAAGAGTTTCTCCAGTGTAGACTGTGGGTACCTACAAGTGTTGATGTGAATGAAGATTCTTTGACCCATAGCACATCTTGCCCCAGAAATCTGAATTTTAACAAACTCCCCCAAAAGTTTCATTTTCCTGGAGTTAGAAACTACTGCACTAGCCCCTTCAGACCTTGCACTCTAAATGGATCTCCTCCTCCTTTTTCAGCCCCACTCCTGGGCCCAGCTGAGGGTGGAGCTCATCACAGTTGGCCAACCCTGTGGGCTCAAATCATCTGGAATGACTTGCACCCACATACCTTCTCCAACTGCCCCCCCCCCCACGCCCAACCAAAGAATCTCTGAAAAATCTCTGAAAAGTCTTTCATTACAAATCAGCTAAAATGAGTTGTCAGCTTCATACTTTTTAAGGGGCACTGTGGTGGTCAGACTGTTTCATTACGCTGGAGATTTCATGTTACTGTAACCTGGTGCACTTCAATTTTACCTGTGGCAAATTAATTGTCTCCATGGGAATTGTGCAAGCAGGTAATGAACCAATAATATGGAACAAAAAAAGAACAGCAGTAGAAATGTTAGGAAGGGATGAATATCCGTTACTTTTTGCAGTGTATAACAAGTGAGTTTAGCTGAATATGGCAAAACTAAAACCACTAAGAATTCGTTTGGATTTTCCTGGATTCTACACGAAAAGATCACTAGCTTTATTTTTTAATAGAAACTATAGGGCATGTCCCCTTTCCTAAAAATGACCAGCCTCTGATTTGTTTGATCATCCCAGGATACGAATATTGACGAGAACACACATGGGCACTTCATATACAATGAGAAGAGGCAGCAAGGTAACTGAGAGCCCACTGAACAGTGTGAAACTGTCCACTTTATACCACAGGAACTACACCTGCTTGCTGACTTCATGGAAGGAGGAATCACACAGATTGGAGGAGCCGGAATGATAGAGCCAAAGTCCCAAGTGCTGTAGCCAAGAGGGACCTAGAAAACTGCTCTGAGTTTCTGCCTCATCGTGGAGACCGCCACCTCCTATGGAAAACATCTCCCAGCCTGCTCTGTGCTGCTGAAGGAAATGCCAGGCATCATCTCCTATTCAGGTTTGCCATGGAGGGTCGGATTTTACACAGGCTGCTAAGGACATTTCCAGAAGGGGCAGAGCAGCAATTAGTCTCCTGTCAATGGCCGTGGAGAAATCTGTGCAAAAGGCTGAATGTTGGCCTAGCACCAAGGGGAGGGGATCTGATCACGTTTCCTGTGATTACTTGTACAAATAACTAATAAGCTTTTGGGTGAGAGAGAGTGTGGAGGATAATGACTAAGGAGGACTCCCCCTTTTGTGTTCAGCACTAGCCAACTCTATTCAATACTGGGCTCTACAATTTAGGAGGGATTCAGGAGACACTAATTCTAAAGGACTGAGGGAAACAAACAAGGGAAGCAGGAATGATAAGTCGGCAGAGGGAAACATCCAAGTCACTGCAGTAAAGAAAACATTTCCTCTGAAACTTGCTATTTAACAAGCATCAGGGCACCTAATACATACAGCACAGGGGTATGAGTGGGCACCGCAGCCAGAGGCCTCGGGGCCACTGTGGACTGCAAGCTGTACCAGTGCAATGCTGAACTAGTCAGGGAGCTAAGGACAGAACACCCAGCTCTTATTATTCGGTTTGGCATCACTGAGAAGAATGATGTACAGGTCTGCATCTAAAAAGGACAAAGAAAACAAAGCAAGGAACTTGAGAAGCAAAAATAAGGTTATGGAATGAAATACATAATTTCAGGTGTGGTGGGAGATACATGTCTGTTGAAGGAAGAGGAGTTACTGCATCAGACGAGGTGAAGCCAAGCTTAAAAAAGCAGTGACAGAAAGCTGTCTTACAAGGACATTAAGAATTGCCAATACATTGATAACCCTTTCATTTTCAGTAAGCTTAAAAAAATTAGTAAGTGAATGAGAATTATTAGCTATAGTGTGGGACAAGCTTGGTGACTAGCCACATGGCTGGTCAGCTCAATGTCTTAGGCTAAGTCCAAATCTTTTTTCCATACATTTCTCCCTCAACTGGCCTGGAGGCAGTCGGCTGTCACAAAATTTCATCGTTGAAAACTGTTTTCAAAAGTCCTCCTGTTGTCTAGAAGACTTTAGCTCAGAAAAACCACTGTTTCTTGACTATATATTGAAGCTGCAAGCTAGAGGAATTTCAGATTGGTAGATGTGGGACAGAATTCTGAAGCGAGAAAGGACTGTTAAGTATTCAAAGTATTCCGAAAGGTTGTGCAATTGCTCCTTTTGAGATGATTCTTCCCCCAACTTTTCTTTTTTTAAAGCAATTAGATAGTCACCTTGGTAAGATGGTTTAAACATGACAAGGGATGGACTCTGTTCTTTCAGAACTCTATTGGTCTGAAGACTGGATGGCATTTGGAGAATGTGGGCTTTCTACATTGACTGGGTGACTGCATTAGTTGTTTCACAGAACAAAGCATCGACAAACCCTTTGTGGGTAAGCTCTACCTCAACCAACCTGACATTTGTGGCTTGACAGAGGCCTCATTTTCTCAATGTGCACTTGAAACTTTAACCACAGTGTTTCTATTTTTCAGCCTATGAGGCTGGTTGAACGCCACTGAAGACTTGGATAAAATAATCACCCACTCCTGGAGGCTGGAGAAATGGGATCAAAGAGCTTAGGACAGATCACGTGGAATTCTGCTGTATAAAAACAAAGTATAGTCCTGAATGTTGACTGTGTGCAAGACCACAAAGTAATAATTACTCACGAAAAAGATCTATACACATTAGGTGGCAGAGCAACTTCACCTTGAGGAGTTCTGGGTTTGCCATTTTGGAGGCTGCACTTTCAAATTTTGAATTAGCCTATAAAGTTTAGAAACAGAATATTCCCTCTTTAAGAAAAAAATGCAGGTGAGTGGAGAGTAATTTTTTAAAAAGTCCAGGGAGAAGAAATTTAAGAAAAATGTTACAGAGAAGACAATGGATCATTCCTAAATGCGAAAATGACGCCTATCTTTCACACTCACAGGATGCCAGAGTGTAGAGAACACTGAAACAGTCAGTGCGGGCTCACAGGCACACAGATAGAGGCAGGCTATTCTGCGATAGCTCCCGGCATGGCCTTACTGTCCGGTGCACACTAAACATAAGAAGTCTTTCTTTACCTTTACTCTCAAGAAACTTAAGATTTCCTGGCATGAATAGTTAACTTATAGGTCAGCAGAAAAAGCACATTCATGAAATCAAACTAGACTGACAACTGTGCAGGCATATTTCCTGGCCTTTAATCAGCCCCTTTAATGAATGTCAGACACTGACCACCTTATGCTCAGATATGCATTTTTGCATATAAGCTGTTACAAAATCCCTCCGTTATATTTTGCAGGTTTAAAAAAAAAATCTTATATAGTAATGATCCCTAAAATTTATGCTGCACCAGCACCTTCTATACACTCATAGGCAGAGCTGTACATAAATACACTCAGCTCTGCGCAGAGATTGACATGTCTATATCATAGGCTCTGAAATGCAGTAGTGGTTTCCTAGAAGAGTAAGGAATTGAGGTTTATGTTATTTTCAAAATGGTTTGTTAGCGGAGGCCTCAGTCATTGTGCAAAAAGTGGAAACATTAAGGGAGATACTATTCCTTTTTGTTTATCAAAATATGCAGAGCATCTGTCCACTATGTGGGTGCAGTGAGCATCTGCCTATTACAGGTGGGATGGCACACACCAAGCAAAGGTGCTTAGATTGAGCCGGTGATCACACAAATGGATACTAACGGGCTCCAGGGCTCTGAGCACGATGGGCAGGGAGTGAGACGAAGCAGCACAATGGCTGGCTCACAAGGGTGGGCACCAAGTCCAGACCCTCAAGCAGGTCTGGGCATTACAGAAGAGACATGCATGTGCGAGCAGCAGAGGGATTGTTCAGCTTTGTCGTATGTGCTCTCAAATCCTGTTCTGGCATCAGTGATGTTGGCAGGACCAGAGTTCTGCATGCTACATAACAAGGCCTCTGGTCACCACGAAAACTGGTACTGCCTAATGCCCAAGTCAGAAAGCTGAGGAAAAAGTGCATGCAGCTAGTAAGTGTATATTAAAATTATAACTCTCTTCACCTTGCCTATGTTCACCACAAATCATTATTTTGAGGGGTTCATTTTAAGATCAGAAAATAAAACTGTCATTACAAAAATTATTGTAAAAAATAAAATGAAAGCGTCTCCCTAACTTTCCAAGCTTCACGGCAAATACACATATATTCTAGGGAGCAATACCTTAGAACAATTAATAGGCTTTTTAATTGTAGAAAGTTATCAGTGTATATGGCTTCTCTTAATGATATTCGAATATAACAACCCTATGTAATTACCAACCTACATTAATGCAGTTCTCAGGGGGTGCCACAAAAACCTGCACAATCATCAATAGGGAGACTGGGGGACAGAGGGGTAGGAACACAGCCCAGCCAGAAATATGCAGTGGCACTTAATCACTGTAATTTAGATTTTGTCACCAAGTCCCAGGTACAAGCTCTTTTATGCACTGTCAAGAGATTTCCACATTAATTGCTGTTCCTGTCTTTTGAGGACACAAACACTCTAATTTGCAGCGATTTCAGTTTTTCTAGCAATTGTGCATTTGGTGGCTAAGTCCCGCTTTCCCTCCAGAAAAGGCAGGCTGCTAAAGCCCTGATTATCCAGCTCATTCTGCCAAGATCAACAAACTGAAGTCACAAAGCATCCCGCTTACCAGTCTAGAAAATAATGTGACTCAACCTATCAGCGGGTGGCAAGCCTTACCACCCTCCCTGAAAGGCCACATTCTTCTCCAGTAAGTTTGACTTTCAATAGAAGAGTTCTTTCTAAATGACGATTTAAATGATTTCAGCATGGGTAGGGTGAAATGGAACATGTGGGATAATCCTGAGGCCTTCAGGCAGCCCCAGTCAGCACACTCAGATAATGCATGCCCAGGTGCCTATTTTTCAAGGGGGACATAATAGTTCCCTGGGATCTGTCAGATTCGTTAGATGGCAAAGCCCACATTTTGTACTTTGACTTCAGATGCCCAGCCCTTTTCTTTATGCTGCCTGGTGGTGCCACTCTAGACAAGACTTCTATAACTGACTTTCTCCTGCCATCAAGGTAGACCAGAAATACAGACCCAGGTGAAACAGTCTTAAAAAAAAAGGGGGGGGGGATCCTCCTTTCAAATAGAATAACTGAGAATCAAAGAGACAGAGGAGTCACACCAAATCTAGAAACCATAGAGAAATTATACTGAACCAAAAAGCGTTCTAAGTCGATGCACAGGAGATGGTTAGTTGATGTAGAGATGGTGAGAGGCATCAAAGCCAGCGGGAAGTGTCACAACTCTGCCATCTGGTTCTAGGTCTACAGAATATTATGGGACCTAATGCCCAGCTTTCTATTCTACTTTTCCAAACGGTTCCGTCATACACTTGAATCAAACATTCCATCTTCAGAATTGTGGGAGGTGAGCTGGGTGCCTGGTATCTAAGAGCACTGAGACGACTTTCCAGCTGCCTTCTGGCTTGGTGGCGATGTAGTCCAGCCCTACTACAGTCATTTTTTGTTACTGCAACATAGCAGTGGAAAATAGAAACAAAAGTCGTGAGATGCTTCCTACAGTAAGGTCAAGCTGGAATTGCTCAAGATGGGAAGTAAAACAGAAACAATGAGAGAAATGAATATTTAACTGATCAGTTTAAACAAATTCAAATTAATAGGCGATGCCCTCTCTCATTAAGATCATCTGGGGTTCACAGATAGATTATGTACCTGGATTCGCACATGAAAAGTAAAACTGCATTTAGTTTCTCTGCTATTTCCCTTTAGGGCATAATAAGGAGACAACCCCAGAAAACAGCAAGGTTAGACTGCTGTCAAATCAGCTGTACAGTGACTGAAAATCATCAAAGGTAAAAGAAACCACACAGAGATCAACAGATCCAGAAAGATATGGATAAGATGCTTCCTCCCTAAAAGGAAGAACCTAATGCTACTTTGGATTTTAGGCTCAAATCCAGAAGCAGATATGAAAATAGTATGGTCTATGAGCATGCTCTTCAAGGATACAGGGGAATATGCACTTTTCAGTACTGCAAGGTAGATGGCTCATCTAATTTTAGCTACACTTTTCTGTTGGGCACCCCCAGCCCCCTGCCATCAACATATCACTGTCAGGAGGCAATTACTGTAAAAAATTACCATGCAAATACTGGGTAAGTGATGTTCTCTGGCAGAGAGGCCGTGTAAAGGATGTGTTCAGCATCATAAATAATGGCATATCAGCTTGAGAAAAAAATCCTTTCTTAAAAATAAGGCCAAAGTATCTTCAAAAGACTGTCTCCTTCTAGAACTCTATCAGTAGCTGAAAGTGGAAGTCACAAAACTCTTCCCTAATTCTGATCTGTAGTTAGGAAAATTTTATAAAATCAAATACAACTATAAAGAACGAATCTGAAAATTTTTCTCACAGTTTAAATAATGATGCATCAGGATTATAGTAATGAGGTATTTTTGTTACAAATAAAAGGCATTAAATATATACAAATAACTGTCACTGCATAAAAACCCCCCCTTTTCTTATCCATTCTTGAATAAAGTGGGATGAGGCAGGAAACTCAACTGGGGACTGGGCTGGGGATGGGAGAAGCCCAGGCAGGGCAGTTACCTTGTGTGGGAAGCAGCGTCATTTATACTGAAAGTGCTGTTCTCCCTCGTCAGAGGGTTGGAGCCGACCGGGCTCTTGCTGTGGATATCCAAGCTCAGGGAAGACTCTGCCTTCCGGTCCATGCCGTGGCTCTCTGGCTCTAAAGTTCGATCTGCCATGGAGATCACTTCACTGGAGCTATGCCACAGGGGTGCCACTTTCTCCTTGCCCGGCCCTGAGCGAGGGGATGACGTGGCAGCCCCCAGGGAGACCGTGCTGCCATGGCTGGGGCCGTAGGAGGTGGTGTCGATGCCGCTGTCGGCAGACGTGCCTTGCAGGTAGTTGTAGCTGTTGAGTTCGGATTCGGTGCGGTCCCCATCGTACCACTTCTCGTCACTGTGGGCGCTCGAAGCATTGCTGGAGAGGGTATTGCTGCTGGAGTGGCTGGAGTAGTGGCTATCAGACTGCAAGGAAGGGAAGCAAAATGGACTTCAGTGCAGGTGCCGCTGTTTGAACACCGGGAAGAACCACGGTGGACTGACTCGTGACGTGTCTAGCTATGGGCTCTTGAGGCACAAAAATGTCAATGATGATGACAAATCAAAGACAAGAGATACCTAGAAAAACCCATCCAGAAGTGTCTGTACAGAGACCTGGAAATTATATTTCTTAGGATCCATTTTTCATTATTTGACTTCCAAAGGGCTTATAATCACAATCAGAAAACCTGCTTGACTCTACAAGTCTGACTGCTCGGAGTAAACAGAGGCTGAATGGAAGACTTGCTCCTACAGAGAGCAACCTTTCCTTCGCCAGTTAGCATCTGTTTAGGAGACAGCTTTCCAAGGAGTGCTTAGAGGTAAAATTTATATAAGAGGTGCCAAGACAATTCAGTGGGGGTGGGGGGAGATATAGTATCTTCCAAAAATGGTGCTGGGACAACTGGATATCCACATGCAAAAAATAATGAAGTTGGATTCCTACCGAATAGAAAAATAGAGACCTCGATGTAAGAGCTAAAATACTGCAAGCTCTTAGGGGAAAGCACAGGTATATTGCTTCATGACGTTGGGTTGTGCAGTTATTTCTTAGCAATGACACCAAAAAGCATAAAAAATAAAAATAAATAAATACACTGGACTTCATCAACAATTGTGCTTCAAAAAACACAATTTAAAAATGGGCAAAGGGGGCCTCCCTGGTGGCGCAGGTGGTTGAGCACAGCGCTATGAAGCTGTCGGCAGTCTCTGCAGCGCGGGTTTGAGCCCGGCCGGCGAGATACCCACATGGCGCAGCAGACCTCTCCTGTCTCTCCCACTGTTCCCCTCAGCAGTGTATTTCATCAGTCTGCCTGTTCTGATCCCTCTCTGTCTCTGGTGAATCCTCTCACCCTCTTGCACATCTGACCTGTACCCCGTTCTTGTATGCATGAATAAATAAATCTTAAAAAAAATTAAAATTGAAAAAAAAATGGGCAAAGGATCTGAAATATCTTTCAAAAAAGATGGACAAATGGCCAATGAGCACATGAGAAATGTTCATCATCATTACTCACTAGGGAAATGCAAATCAAAACCACAATGAGAAACACTTCACACCCACTAAGACAACTTTAATCAAAAGGCAGACGATAATGGTGGGTGGCACTGGTGATGGGACTGTAAACTGGGCCAGCCGCTGTGGGAAAACAGTTACAAGTCCACACTTTGAAGAGAATGAAAACATGTTCACACAAAAACTTCTACATGAATGTTTATAGCACCATAATTTATAATGGCCAAAAAGGTAGAAACAAGCCAAATTGTCCATCAACTGGTAAATAGATAAAAAATTTGGTTAAGTCCCTAAAATGGAATATGATTCGGTCACAAAAAGAAATGAAGTACTGATACATGCTACAACATGGAAGAACTTTGAAAACATTATGCTAACTAAAAGAAACCAAACAGCATGTTTCTGTTCATATGAAGTGTTCAGAACAGGAAAATCCATAAAGACAGAAAGTAAATTAGTGTGTGTCCAGAGCTTGGAGGGGGTGGGAAGAGTAAGGGTGACTGCCTAAGGATATAGGACTTCTTTTGGGGTGTTGAAAATATCCCAGAGTCAGATCACAGTGCTGGCTGCACAACTTTGTGAAGATATTAGAGATCATGAAATTGTACACTTTAAATGGGTGCATGTTAGGAAACTGAAAATAGCTGATATGTGGACTGCAGCTAAATTAGAAAATCTTTTCTACATAGTAACTTAGCTGCTTAGAAAGACTGTCATGTAGCTTACCAAAGAAGTATGACTTCAAAAGACACCTGAATGCAGGAGAATATTAAGTTAGAGGGAGGCAGGAATTCCAGATACTTAGTGGAGATTAAGAGGAAAGTGGCAAGAATTGTGTGTACTTTGGTTGAGGAATGAATGCCCTCTTGACCGGCTGAGGCAAGGGGGAGGGGAATACACCCCTATTTTACCTCAGAGTGATAGATCTCTTCCCCCTAAAAAGGAATCAACCCCGGTTACTTTGCTGGCACAACTCCGTTTTCCTCAGTAACAATGTTTGTGTTCAAGGCTTGGCTCATTTTCACTATCTGTAGGGCAGAACTTGTTGAGTGCTGTCCTGTGCTGCGGAGCTTGGCGGCCCCTAGCCATGTATGGCGACTGGGCACTTTCTATGCGGCCAGTCCAAACTCAGAGGAGCGGAAAGTGTAAAGCACATGACAGGCTTCTGGAGAAACATAACATGAGCCACACGTGTAATTTAAAATTTTCTAGTAGTCAGACTATAAAAGTAAAAAGGAGGTGAATTTAATTTTAAGAACATATTTTGTCAAACAAATCTATTCGAAATATTATTTAACCATGTAATCAATATAAAAATTACTAATGAGGGAGGGGAAGCCAACAAGTGGACTGGGGCATCCTCGTTTACACACAGCAGCACTGTGTTAAAGAGTGCACCACTCTTCCTCAGCCCATCCCTCCCCACGGTGGAGAGCGGGCAGCTCGCTCACACACACACACACACACAGGGTTCTCTTGTTTTCAGCTTCAATGTTCATTTCTTCAGAGCAAAATGTATGACAGCCTCCTCGCTGGAAGTTCTCTGAGCCTCATATAAGCTACAGTATTTCCTCATCCTATATGATGACACATACATAAATACACAGTCCAGTGAACAGACAAGGATATTAAGAGGGCGGGGTGGAGGGAGAATGATAATCTTTATCTCAATTCTACCTTTACATGATCAGGAACTATTATGGGAAAAGGACAATAATGTGAGCAGTGATGGAAGATAAGAGAAGCAGTTAGGGGGCGAGATCATGAAGCTGCCTGTTTCCTTGACTGATGCTTATGCTTGCAATTGAATAAGCAAATAGAATTCACTGCTAGCACATTTCTATTTCTAACATTTTAGGATTGTTTGTGACTGGATCCGTCTTCCATCCAGACCTGTTGGGTGGCGGGTGCACACCAATGTGGAACTACAATTTATGTCAACACAACCTTAGGGCCACTGCAACCGAAATTCCAGGCCCACGGCAGCACATACCCACTTCTGCCAGGCTGACTTTTTCTTTGACAGTGTGGAAGAAAGAGCGTGGCAGACGTGTACCATTTTCACACTGTACGGAAGGCACAGTGCTAGGAATCTATTGTTTTTAATATTATGCAGTTAACTTACATGTCCTTGTTTGTTTGGTGACAAATGAACCACTGGATCCTGCCGCATTAATCTCCCACTGGGGCTCTCTCGGAAAGCTGGCAGTACCTTTGATACTGCGGGGAGATGGCACGTTGGCTCTGGAATACAGCACAGGACATTATAGGGCAAGCACTAAACAGGGAAAAGCACAAGTTGACAAATGAAGACGGCTTGCATTGCATCTGTCAGTTCACTGACCAGCAAACTCTGAATTTCAGCAAAAAGCTTGTTGAGAGTTTACACAATAGACAGCATGTCAGAAACTAAGTGGCTGATGGATAAAGCTTGCAGCTGGTGACAGTGTGTCATGTCATACACATTAGCATAGCCAAGTACCACCAAACCAAAGGCCATGAACAACGCAGCAAAGTTAGGAATCAACTTTTTGGTTTTGGGGGAAAGTTTAGTGTACATGGATTAAATTTATGATAGTCATTCATTGCAAAGTGTGGCTAACCTGGCTTGGTCTACATTACCTAGACAGGCATGGATGCAATCACGTGTTACTTACCATGACACTTTGGAAATATTTTACCTGTATATTCATGCTGCTCGAGGACAAAAGAATTGAAATCCTGAGGTCCTCTATAACTGTAAGCTAAGCACAACAGAAAAGACACACAGCAACTAGTTTACTTAAAACAATTGCTTCCTTTTGGACTCCAAGCTGCTGTTCACGATGGGGTTCCAAAGGTGAAAGGTAAGTGATTTAACCTTTAACATGCCTATAGCTAACAGCAGCAGTTCTGGACTTCTGCAACACCATTCCCGACACACAAAGGCTGAGCAACATACTCTGACTCTCAACCATTTCCAGAAGCAGAAAGGCAGAAAACAACATCCACTGAGATGAAGGAGTCAATTAAGTTAAATTCCTTGCCTTCAATGGGGTGCCAGTTTATAACACGCTGATGTACAAAGACAGGTGGGTATAGCTAACAGGAATCTCCTCCATATTATCAATCGGCCTGCATATTGCCAGACAACTTTGTTCTTACAAATGGAGTGTACTGAGTGCTGGAAATGTAACAATTTTTTGTTGTTGTTTTCTTACTAGCATGGTTTATACCAACTAAGACCCAGATTTTTTCTGATGTACTAGCTAGAAAAATTTATTCTCCTGGAATGCCATAAAATCTAAAAATTATAAATATTTATCTTCATATTTTATTTGAAGCCTTAGATTTTGGATGGAGAAAGGTTACCACTTGGTGAAAAGGTTTTTCTAGCAGCCTCAAGGGGTTATCTCAATAATAAAAATAATGGGATGAACGAATGTGTAAAAAAAGGCCCATTGATACAAATTTCAGTTCTACCTATTTGCAGTGGAGAGTGACTAAAGTGGGTGCAAGGGAAAATGAGCAGAGGGAGTTTCATATGAGAGAATGAATAGGGATCTAGGAAGAACCTTGTAATTACCCTTTCCAGTCCCAAGATACCTTTTCATTCCCCACAGGACTTCACATGAGTGAAGTGTGACACTGCACACCACACAAAAGACTTGCTGGTGGCTTTGTTCAAAACCAGTACTTGGAGCCAAAAAAAGCTGGTAAAGTCATGCTGAAGAAGGATCCTTTACACATGTGTCGTTACCATCCCAACAGTATCAAAACATATGGGATTAAAAACATTCTGTCAAGAGCAGAACAGCAGATCTGAATATGCTCAGGTTTTCTGTGTTGGGTGGGAGGAGAGTGGGGAATGACAGATGGCTTTAACAACAAGGCACATCTCACTGAAGTTTCTGGAACAAAGCATATCTTCAGAACCTAAGAATTACATTTTTCTTCCTCAACTCAGGCCTTGGCCTGACACATCTCCACTTGTACGTTCCCAGGGTCACAGTCATTAAAACAGAACAAAAGGTGCACTTGCAGAGAAGATCCAAAAGATGGGTCTTTGCCTTGAAAGTTCATCTTTCTCAGTCCTGAGATTTACTTCTTTTTATCTCGCATGGATGGTAATGCTACTAGAGATAAAATGAAGGCACTGAAATACCTAACACTCTAGATTCAAGTTCTGGCTCTATCTATGTGTTGCTACTAAGTCCCTGATACTACGGTATTGGAATAATCATGGTGCAGCCTAACGTTTTAGCATATCAATGAGTGATCTGGAGTTACTGTAGAATAACTGCATGCAGAGGCAGAAAAGGCTAAGTATCAGAAATCCAAATGAAGCTCACCAAGGTACATCTTCTCCATCCAGCTGTTTTAGACAGCTAAGACATTTCCTTAGCTGACAGCGTAATAGCAGTGTGGGGGGAAATGCACTGAGAAAGAGTCCTAATCAAGTTACATCTGTGCCTGAACAACAACTACATCTCTTTCCCAACCTGCACACAGTTTTTTGTTTTTAAAACGTAACATTAAGAAAACCAACAAAATCTCTCCAAATACGTATTCTAGGCTAAACAAACAAGGGAGAAGAGAGATACCTGGGACTTGTGCATTTAATCTCAGGGCTGAAAATAATGTTGATGCCTTTTCTATTTTTAAATTTGAGGTCATTTTTCATTCTCTGACTTTTCCCTCAGGTTTTTTGTTGCTTTACACATATTGTAATCTACCACGCCTCAATTCTAATACATGTTTATTAACCAGGGCTATATTTCATCAGAATGCTTGGATGACATCATCAAGAGGTGGCCAAAATCACCTTGATGTAACATCACCTTGCTTTTCGCAGAAATGAGTGACTTACCCATCTGGTCGGCAATGCTATCCTCACTTCTCTGCCAGCTGGGTGTGGACTTCCCGCTGCCACCAATATCTGACTGGGTGTTCTGCCTGTCGATGGAGGCTGGGGATCTGCGGCTTACTCCAAACCTGTGGCAATTTCCCCAAACAAAGCGAAGATGACATCAGGGTCCTCACCCATGGGGGAAGATAGTCCTTGGTGTGATAAACTAGACTCTCACAACAGGTACTGCTAGCTCTGCTTACACGTGTGTACTTGTGCATGCATCCTCGTACATGCGTGCAGAACTGTGCAGACTGTGGTCTGCATACACTGCTCGGCTCAGAAAGGCATGTGTGCTAAATACATCGACTGTAGCCAAGGGCAGGAGCCATCAGATTCATTCAAAGTCAAAGGAAACATCTCACCATCTCTATGTTCCAAGTACACCTTTCAATGGGCACATCTCAGGGGGTTGTTTTCTTAGGTTGGTAATTTGCTAAATCACCATGTCATTCATTCTCGGAACAAATATTTTCTGAGCAGTTACTGTAAGGTCTAAGAGACAAAGATTGCTATCCATTTACATGACACAGAGACCATTTTCAAAATGTATCAATTTTAAATTGCCTTTGGGAAGGGCAATTTGGAAGTAGGTAAACTGGTATACATTGAAGGTAAAAGCCCATTTCTGGAAAGAACATTTAGCTGTTTAATGAGCCCAGAGTTGTTTTCCCTGTGTAGAATAACAACATAATATATACTTAAAGTACATGCCTTGACTAGCAATATCAACAAAGTAAATACTGATCGAGCCCATTAAAAAAAGAAAAAGAGTTATAAAATTCAAACATTTATGCAGAACTTTACAAATCTGTATGTGGGTACTAATGAACTTGTAAGTAGCCTATACAATAAAAGACTAACAGGACCTGACTTAATTGATGCATGTGCTCTCTCTCTCTTATTCTCCCCAGAGAGATAAACACACAGGGAGGGACAGCAAGTGGCATATTGGAAAGAGTAGGAAATTAAGAAGACCATCTGCAGCCAAGTTCCAGCTCCCCCCAAAGTCACTCCGGTTCACCTCTATTTCTCTAGTCTGTAAACTGCCAACTCTACTGTATGGATCCAGGAAGAAAAATCTACATAAAAGCACTGGCAAAGAAGAGAAGGTTATCAAATATTTTAATAAAACTCCCACTATAGCATCTCCCTAGTTTTTTTCCACAAGTGCCACAAATGACAGTCATTTACAAACACAATCATAAACCTCACTCAAAAAACTACTTCCATTATAAAAACACAAACCTTGATTTATGAACACTTCAGTGAAATTCCTTATTTAAAAAAAAAAGATTCACTATGAACTTTTTCATCTCCTTAAACAGTAGGGTCATTGGTTAGTGTAGAAAAGCAAATAGCCCTTTAATTCTGTTCTAGATTTACAATGAATTAACACCATTTTTTAAAAAGGCAGAAATATAAAGACTAGAAATGGACTCTAATTTTGCTTCTAATTTTTGGTAGCAGTCAAAACAAAAGATAACATCTTAAACTTCTGAATTTTAAGCTAATTTTTTTTCTTGCTGTGTGGTGTTAACCAAGAAATTAAATTCTGCCTTGAAAAATATTTCATGCAATGGTCTTGCAGTTTCATTTTCTTCTCACACTTGTATGCTGGGTGTTAGGGATGCAAAGATCCTACTATCCTTGAGAAGCTCAGACAAAACCTGTTCTGATTTTACATGGTGCTACTCTTGGAAGGGCTTAGTTGGGTTTTGTTTCATGGAGTACCTAATAGTTTTGCAGTCACAGTTCAGACCTAAAGGAGTTTCGAAGCAATCATCTGGCTGATACATGAAACGTAGTGACCAGGAGCTCTAACTCATGAACCCCTCAGTCCTGCCTAGAGGGGCAACAGCTTTCAATTATCTTCCTCATAATGGGCCAGAGAGAGGTTTTCTCTATAACTTTCATTTATTGGTCTCAGTTGCCCTCATGGACAGTTTAATCCCTCATCTAAGAGTGCTGGGAGAGCTACGGTAGTCACAACTCTCACTTTCAGGGTACACATCCTCAGAGAAGTTTCTCACACACCATGGGCTGCAAGTTCCTCGCTTACCCAGCCTCTCCCTCCCGTGGACAAGCCCAAGTGTGTGGTCCAGAAATAAATCTCCACGGTGGTGGACCCTGTGCCTTTCAGTGTTTTGTTTTTTTTTTTCAATTTTGTTGAAACATTTTTTAAATATTTATTTTTGTTGAGATACCATTGGAAGTGATGTATTTCAGGAGGACAGTTTCACACCTTGATAAATGACTACATCACACTAGAAACCACCACAACAAATGCAAAGGCAACCTATGCCTGGGAGAATTCCCCACAACTCAATGACAACAGAAAAACATATAAACCAATCAAAAAAATGGGCAGAAGATCTGAAGAGACATTTCTCCAAAGACAGACAGACAGGCGGCCACAGGACATGAAAAAAATGCTCATAATCACACAGTATCAGGGAAATGCAAATCAAAGCCACGACATACCACCTCACACTAGTTAGAATGGTCATGAGCAAAGAGCTAAGAAAAGAGCACAGAGCAGGACGCGGACTTAAAGGAGCGCAACACATGGTGGTAGAAATGGAAACTGGTGGAGCCACTATGGAAAACAAGTAAAAATACCACATGGCTGAGCCCTTCCACCTCTAGGTATCTAAACAGGGTACTTTTAAACGACCTCATTTTCATCCTAAACTTGTGCAGGTGCCTTTCCCCGCCCCGCTCACATAGAACAGGTATTATTAACCTCCTCACTAAATTTTCATTTCTCAACTGACTTGGATGGACTCAACATCCTCATCCTAGGAAGTGGGCAGCCACCCTTTGAAACATGCAGACACCCAGAGTTGACTCATAAGGGAAAAGGGTACATTTAGATGCAATGATTTTCTTTGGGAAAAAGGCAGAGAAAGAGACCTTCTGACTGCCTTGCTGAATTATCTGCTTTTAACTCTTCCCATTTCTTTGTGCAAGGAAAAGTAATTCTAAGGGAATAAATTCTTTCCTAAAAATATTCAGAATAGTTATGTAAAGAAAAAAATAACAAAACAGGATTCCCTTGGTAGCATATCTAAAGTTCACATTTCTTATTTTAATTACTTCACTGACAATGAGAAACAAATTTTTAGCTCTTGTTCATGAGTCCCTGAAAAAGGTTCTATAAGTATTATTATTAAACCACACCACAAGCCCCCTAATTATTTCTTGCTTTAATTAGTAAATTGAAAATGGTCTACCAATGGGCTACCCAGGCAGAGGGAGGGCAAGCGAGGGGCAGGTTTCACGTGTGGACAATCATCGTGCACTGACCCACTGTTAGGACGTGCTCCTGGGCTTTGTCCAGCTTAACATTAGTGATTATGCAGCAGACTCCGCATACTCCTGCTTCACTGTCAGGCAAGCACAAGTTATTTGGGACCCAGTGAAAGACTATGGGTCATAAGAAAGGTCACCCCAGGTAAAGAAGACATTACACAATATGACTAATTACTGGGTAGCGGCACAAAGGGGAAAACCCTTAACATCATTAGGGTTCGTGTTAAACATCACGTGGAATAACTGCAACCTCCTTTAAAAAGCTATTATGCAGCATGGGCATCGAAACCACATTTCTGATATTCATATTCACCAAAACACTAATGTTTCAAGTTAAATTTTTGGCATACATTTGAAGTCTAACATAGTCAGAAGAAAACAATCCTTTTTTTTTCTGTTGTGGTAAGCTCATTTATATTTTATCGCTGCACTAACACTGAAGTTGAATTCTTACTTTTGAAGTCAAACCAGACCATTTTCAATTTACTAATTAAAGTAAGAAATAACTTGGGGGCTTGTGGTGTGGTTTAATAATAATACTTATAGAACCTTTTTCAGGGACTCATGAAGAAGAGCTAAAAATTTTTTTTCATTGTCAGTGAAGTAATTAAAATAAGAAATATGAACTTTAGATATGCTACCAAGGGAATCCTGGAGAACCGTGGTGGGGAGGGTAGCATATTTTTATAGTGATCTTATTACCTACCTACTTTCTGCTAACATAAATATTTAGCAACAACAAAAATCATAATAGCTGTGAAAGCCAACAATATACTGTAGGACTGAGAAACTACCCATTATGAAGGTATTCTTAGTAAGCATCCTTATTCTGTAATGTGGTAAAAATCTCAAGAAAGTAAACAGACTGTGTGTATTTATTAAAAATACATTTGCGGAAAACTCAGAATAGAAACATCAGCTTTTTAAACATCTCAGATTTGATTTTCAATAGGTTTCTTCTTCAAGTTCCCCAGCGAGCTCTCCCAGAAGGAAGTGGGGATGGTTTTCTTCCCCTTCCGCTGGGCAGGGCTGGCTGGTGGGCGCCCTGTAATGCTTGGCTGCCAATTACTTCCAGCTTCAGACATTTCAGTCCTGCCACCAGCCCTCCCCCCTCCCTTTAGCAGCCTCTAAAATCCTGCACATTTAGCTTTTTAGTTTGTAAGTCCTGTCAGACACAAATAGTTACTTTTGGGTGTTTAGTGTTTTTTTTTTTTTTTAAAGAAAAGAAAAAATAAAAAAAACACCCACGGGATGAAATCACAGAAGACTTCTAGTGTGTGAGAAAAATAATTTTAAGCATTGGATATGATGATCATTTTCTCTCCTTTAACAGCAATACTGACTCCAGTCAGGGCCAGCAGTTCACGCGGGAGGAAAATAAGTGAGAAAACCTGCACTATGATGAACGAGACAGCACAGAACATAAAGACAAATGTTATCTGATTTCTCTGCCACTGAGTCCCTTAGAGTAGAAGATGATAAACTTCCCAAAACACTTTTGACCAGTTAATGAAGACACTTTTCTATCTGGACAACCAACCGCATTTTCTCTTATGGTTTTTCTAAGTTGCTCAAAGTGAGCTGACTGGAAATCATTTTGTATGTCTGCATTTCAGAGGAAAGATGGTAAACCGTGCACAGCAGGGCCGATGGCATACCTACCCTTCGGGCATGGATTTCTGCCTGTAAGTGCCTCCACCCGAGCCAGTCTCGCTGGATGAAGACAGGTTGCTCGGGGAGTTACGGCACTGCTGGGATCTTGCTAACGCTATGGATGAGACCGTCACATAGATGTCCGAACCAGGAGACAGCCTGCATGTGCAAACCAAAAATATTAAGTCAACAATTCAGAGGGAGAATCCCAAGGCAATGCATGATGGATCACAGCATATAAATTTGACAAAGGCAGCGACTTCATGGAGATAGTGAAAATGAAGCCAGCTGGAAGCCTACAGAAGAAACTCCCCCTAAACCGTTCCCTCAGGGAACAGCTGGAAAACTGCCTTAAAGGGGGTGGGGGTAGGAGGTGTCAAAAATAAAAGGGATGAAAAAATGTATGTTTCCAAAAACTGCCAGAATTCAGTGGGTTGATCTGCTTATGCAGCGCCCTAGTATGGCCGTGTGGAGGATAACAGAACCCCAGTGGCATCAAACAGCGATTAATTCCAGTTTCTCACATCAGTTCTTAGGCTGCATGACCACAATGAGATTGTCACCGTCTTTGCAAGCTTCTTTGTTTTCCAATTTTATTACTGAAGTCTGAAATGAATGTTCAGATTTTACCATTTAATTTTTACAAATTTGTTTGATACAGAAACCTCTATGAAAAAATGCCTAGACTGCAATCGAATTTAATAGGAATTACTGAATTCATAGCCTATCAGAGTAAGGGTGTGGCAGCCTAATACATCTACTTCTAAGGTCAAGGATCCTTTGCCTGCTGACTGCGCTCAGCACAGACACTGCAGCCTATAGTCAGGGAGTAGACTTTCCCTCCTCAACCTCCACTACTCGAGCAGGCCAGGGGCAGCCGCTGGGACACTTGTAAATGATGCTGACAGCTGTGTGATGAAGGGGAAACTGGACTTTATTAGCTGTGAGCTTTTATTTTAGAAGTGGATGCTCACACACGTCATCTGACTCTTGGAGCAGGGTGGGCCTTGTTCACTTTGGAGTTGAGGGATGCAATTGAAGTCATTCATTCAATAAGCCAGGTCTCTTGATTCTAAGTCCACCACACTCAATGCCAAGCTACAGTGGTCACTTAGAGATGACTGGTTTTTCTTAAGTAGAGAGTCTGCGGTGGGTCTGCATGGTCAGATGATTTTGCACAGAACCTTCTAGAACCTGACCTGTTGAACTATGGCATTTTCCTACCAGGGTATGTTCTATAGCAGGGCAGGATGGGGTCTCAGGCACAGGAGGGGTAACAAAATCACAGTGAGAAATTTTACTAATGGGAAAAGAATAAGAATAGACACTAAAAGGTATGAGCCCCAAGCCCAAGAGGCAGAGCTGTCTTGAGAGCCACTTCTCCCTCCCTGGTGACATCCTGCCTTCTCCAGCTGTCTTCTAGACACCTCTGTGAGCTCCCTCACCAGAAATTCAAATCAAACCTCTTCAACATGAATGGGTTTTTCCCTTCCCCCACCCCCAATCCTGGCCCTCCTATATTTGTTTCTCAAGGTAAACATCTTGAAGTCCTTTTTTCCCCCTCCCCTTTTTTCATCCTCTAAAGTCAATGGGTCTAATTAAATTCAACTATTTGTTGAGTACAATGGGTGCTGGTCTTGAAAACACAAAGACAAAAAAGTAAGTAGTCTCCAACCTGCTGATGGCCCCCTGGATCCCCCATCTCCAGCCTGGATCAGAACAACATTGCTCTAACTGCTCTTCTGACTCCCCGGATCTGTCCACCCCAGAAGCTCCAACGCCCCTCAGCCCATTTCCAACTCATCTGAATGCTGACAAGCTCTAGATAGCTTCCCTTTGCTTACAGGATCAAGGACCAATCCCTGGTACCCTCTTCCAGGCATTGCACCATCTTACCCAACCTCATTCTCTCCTCCATGCCCTTTTTCTGCACATTCACATTCTGTTCATACCTGGTGTGTCCTGGTTCTTAGGACTGTCATTAGCATTCCTATCTCTGCTCATCTTACCTCTCTGTTTGGAACCCCTCCCCCCTTTTAACTCACAAAAAATTCTTTCTCTCCAAGGCTTAATTCTAACATCTTATTTCTGAATTCATCGATCAGCACCTTCCTGCATTCTACAATAGTCTGTTTTTTGCACCATTTTAGCACATCCTAAAAGATGATGAGTTTTATGTGTGTCTATCTCCCTAACTAGATTCTGCCCTTAAGAAGCAGAACTGAGCATTTATCTTTACAAGTCTGATTGCTCAATACATGTTTGCTGGATGAAAAAGAATCCCTATGAGCAGTACAGAAACTGAAGACCAGTATTTAGGAACGCTAGCTCACCCCTACATTTGGCAATGTGTTTTGATGACAGGAAGATCAAAACATTTATCTGGACACCATAAAAAAGATCTCCCTTTACTTTTTTCCATTAAGACACCTCCTAAATTTCTCACTATATATTCTGAAATCATTGGAAGGAGACTGGGGGTGGGGAGTGGAATGAGAAGAGTTGGTTATAAAGAAAAAACTAGGTAAGGATTAAGGAATGGCATGAATTCACATGTCATGAGCTACTACACTCTTTCTGCTTTAAAAGTTTGGTTTTAAATCAGGGAAACTTCAAACCGTCATTTTATAACTGCTTTTATTTTCTTACTGCAAAGAGGAGGTGGTGTCGCAGAATGATGGAGAACAAGGACAACAGTACAACATCAACATAGTTGGGACCAATGCTACATCTGGGGGCCGGATGGTTCTTAAACTTTCTTAAGGTAAACAAGTAATACTAATGAATCCCATTTATGGTGAATGCTGGATGTGTTATGTTTCCATAGGGAAATGATAACACAATGTCACAGGAAAAGTTAAGCTGTAACTTTTACATTTGTATTTAGAGCTTGCTTTTCTTACCCTGCCCTCTAAGATGTTCATTAAGCTGAAATATCTCAGGCTCACTCTCAACCTCAGCTCTTTTATTTGGCAAATGTATCAGAACATTCTACTTGGTTACTGGAGTTATCCCAAACTAAAAAAAAAAAAAGCATTTCCAGAAGGCCAGCATTCACTCCCATCCCCTTTCTGCATTTATATAACTCAATAGCGGCTTTGTTGCCTGACTGTTCACACACATAGAGTCTGCACATCAACTGATGGAATGCCACCCCAAGCCTTGTATGGCTCTAGATAGATGTACGTTGGGCAAAAACAGATCAGAATTGGTCCTTATGCTGATGACTTAGCTGTTCTCTCCAGACTTCCTGAATTTGATACTGCCACACAAATATTTGAGAACAGGCCTAGTTCAGGGAGAGGGCGGTACCACCTGCTGTGCACAGCTGGCCCCTTCTGCTGGAGATGGACTGTGGGTGGTCGTTACTGGAAGCGGGGCAGCTTGCTGTCCTGCCGCATTGAAAAGGAGCACCCCTACCCCAAACTGGTAGAGAGGTGCCAGCATGCTGACCTCTTGAGTCTCTTTCCTTCCACTCTCAAGTACCTTAAGAGGCCAGTGAAGAGGTGGTGCAAAATCACAAGTTTTCTCTTTTGAGATGAATCCAGATATTTCTGTTTTCTCTTAGTCTTAACAAGCCCTCAACATCTGAATGTTAACACTCAGATAGGTTTAGAAGACAAGGATCAATCTGTCCAGCTCTACGGAATTTAAGAAATAATTTTTCCTAACATTCTGGTCACTGTCAGAAAGGAAATTTCTAAACCTTTTAGCATTAATTTCAGTAGATTCTCTTCCCTATATTTTTATAAGTTCAGCCAAGAAATAACTAGATGTTTTTAAAGTGATATTAAATGGCAATTACTTCCCCCTGCAGAAATAAAACATGGGTATCTTTTGACTGTACAAAGAATGTAGTGATTGAAACAGTCATGATCAACAGCCAGCCAGTTTGTCTGTCCATAGTCACAGGACTACACTTCAACACTACCTTTTCATTTACAGCAAAGCACTTCCATTGCAATGTAAACAAAGAGTTCAAGGGATGGACATTTAGGAAGAGATGCTCCAAGACCAGTATCAGTTCCTCATTTTTCCAGAAGTATTCTCACACCAGGATAAAAGAGAAACTGATGCCCCCCTCAAACCCCAGATTTCCAACAAATAACCATTGCTCCCCACCACACCTTTTCCATGAACAGGACTATACATACACTGTTAATATGAATGGATTACTTTAATTGATCTCTTAAGCTTGTGACTGATTATAATTTATAAATTTCTTAATAAGGAATTTTCAGCATGCAAGCAGTTGATGATACATTCCTCCCCCTCAGTCGTTTTTACATTTAATTATGCCTCTATTTCCTGATTTTTACTCCCAGTGACAGCACTGCTGAGATGTGTCCAGGGAGATGAAGGCCTTTGTAACTCAAGCACACACAGTGGAAAGATGTGGAAGGGTGGTGAAAACAATTGAGAGAGTTTCAAATAGCGGCAATGACTGACAAATTAGATACTGGAGTCCATAATTAAGCACAGCATTTTACCACAACTTGGCAATTAAAACACGACTCACCCAGGGAACAGGACCAAGTTAAAGTCTGTCTTCAGCAATGTATATCAACTGGGATTCTTCCAAAATTATGTAGAAGACAAGTTCTCTAAACATGATTCGAGGTAATGTGGTTTGGGTGCTGTATCCAGACGACCATTTGAACAAGTCATGCTGCAGCTCTAGCACCTGACCCCACTGTCTTTTCACCTACCCTACTGTGCACGCTGGGACCCAGAGCTATGTCTGGCTTGCCAGCCACATAACAGCATCATGGAAAACCTGTTCTGATGCGTCTCCTGTGACAAGGTGGATTTACAAGGAATAACTCTCTTGTACAGTTGGGAAAATACAGCAATTCACTGTACTGAGTTAAGTGGACCATCACTTCACAGCTGCAGCAAGCGGTGAGAAGTTCAGAGCCTGGCACACATCATGGGTGCCTCTTGAAAAGAATCAATTTTATGTCTAAGGGTGATTCTGAAGAATAGAAAATAAAAATGGATCACAGGCAGGGCCAGCTACATGATTTGTGGGATTCAGTGCAAAATGAAAATATGGGTTCTTTGGTTCATACAATATGAGAAATTTCAAGACAACAGCAGCAGAGCATGAAACCCAGCGTGGGCCCTTCTAAGCACAGGGTCCTGTGCACCTGCCCAGGTGGCACACATGCCCATGAACCTGGCCTCAGCTGACTGCTGTGCCCTGGGAGACATACAGACACACAATCATTCCACAAATGATCCTAGAGCTATAGGTACGGTGGTGGATTTCATTCACGTAGTGTGGCGGCTAGAAGAGGGGTCTGGAGTCTAAAGGATCAGATGCTAATCTCAGCTCCACACTGACTGACTATGACTTTGTGTATGTTATTACATCTTTCAATCCCTGGGCATCCTGTACATGAGATGGGTAAAAACTCAACAAAAGACTCTGAATAGGAAACTTGGCGCCAGATATGAGCACAGTAGCTGTCACCTATAGTTTTTAAGTAAAACACAAACAAAATCTGTCATGAGGGCAGTGCACACTAAATATATAGGTGCTCAGGCAGGTTAGAAATCATCTCTTGTTGGGAGAAACTAGGGGAAAGGAAGCTCTATGAAGAAATGTATTTGAGATGGGTTTGTAGGAAACCAAGGATTTTCACAAGAGTTGGGATGCAGGAATACCAGGGTGTGTGTGGCCATGACGGCATGTTAGGATGGAGCAGTGGAGACATCGGTGTGACCCTGGGTTGGGCATGACAGGAAGGATGAGTGGGTTTTGCAGGCTGAACTGTAGGAGCACGAGCATCAGGTGTGAGGTAACTGGGACGGACAGGAGGATCTGCAGCAAGGCCTGGTGAGGTCAGAGCTGAGCTGGTAGATCCTGGATCAGCTGTCACAAAAGAGAATGCTTAAATAAAGTCTTTTTCTTTTTTCCTTTATTTTTTTTTTTTTTTGGCTGAGGTACAAGAAAACTGATGAAATTAGTCAAAACTCTGAGATACAGACAGATAAGAATCCATCAGCCCACCACACACACTAACCCCTTAGTTAGCTCTACCTGCCTTCACCAACACAAACACTTCATGGAAAGTGTCACAACCAAAGCCTTTGGTGAGAAGTGGGTTTCCGGGGCATGCTAGGAATTCAAAGACTGGGAAAAAATAAAATGACTTCATTCTCTATCCCATTATATAAACAAAAACAAGGGAAGTAGAAGCTGGAAGTCAGGAGTTAGTGCACCACACTGGCATCCGTTTAGATGGCTACCCATATATATCTTCATCAAGTGGGTCTCCAAAAGCCCCTGGCCCTCCTTGCGCTGCCCTGAGGTAGGAGAAGAGCACACAACCTACTTTCCTTGTCCACAGAATTCCAACCGTACTTACACTCCTGGATTTCAGAGATTTTGATTTCTACAGTAACGTCCAAACCATTTGCAAGAGGCCCATCAATTATTTAATAAGCACACACTGCTGACCATGGATCAGGACAGCACTAAACCTTATCTCTACATCCCCACTTTCATTTTGTGCTATTTAGCATGCTATCGTCACCTGTCAACTTTACAACTTAATGGGAACTAGAAAAGTCAAGCAAAAAGCAATAGGTTGGAAACGACAGGACACTTTATTAGGCTGGATTCTGATTCTCTCCAGAGTGGGGACTGGTGGAGAGGGTGAACGCCTACACATGCCTGCAAACATGGTCACAGGCCTGAGTCAACACCTTCCACCCCCTTCATGTACTTTCGCTTCCCATGTTCCTTAAAGAAGAACCTACAGATCCTAAAGAGGTGGGTTGAGAGCAAATAGGCCAGGAACATCTTGAGGTCTACCACACCTTCCTGTGGAGGTGTCACCAGCCAAGGGTTGGGGGATTAGAGAACACATCCCACCAGCACTACAGAAACATACATGCTCAGGGAGGAGATGGACACAGCTCTGCTGACCAGCCCTGAGGACACTGCCCATCTCCTTATTTCACAGCATCGTTCCTGCAGGTAAAAAGGAAATTAAACCCACTTTTCTCAGCAAGTACTTGGATGACAGGCCATCCAAATCACAGTCTGTCATCAGACCAAGGGATTTTTCACAAGTGGAAGCAGACTTTATTCAAACTGTTCATTATCCAAGCTCTGAGTGAGACTTACAGGAATATTTTACACTGATGCTGTTGGGAGATGGTCTAGGTAGCTAATTTGTCTTAATTATCATTAATTTCCACAAATTTTTGCATGTGTTGTGTAATCAACATGTCTAAAGAAAAACAGTGTTTTCAAATATAAAGTCATCAGAATAGTTGCCTACAACCCTACCCCCCGCCCCGACTCATTTAAATTCCCAGTGATAGTTCCCATAGCTGACGTGCCCTTGTCAGACAGGGCCTGATGGTTCTTGCTTCCCTCTCTGAGAGGAGGAGGGTTGCAACAGCACACATGTTAGATCTGGCTTCTGGTAAGGTCTTCCCTGTGGTTTAGTGTTTGTGTGCTTAGCAGGGGTGAGGGGTTGGGGTTGGAGGGTGGGATGTGAGCACGTTGAGGAAGGCCCTTTTCCCTGGGTCAGTTTGGGTGCTGTTAGACCCTCCCATATGCTGTGAAGAGCCAGGCCTCCCGGGTGGTCCTCACACAGAATGCTCCTTGAGCTGGGTAGGAAGGCAGGGCCCCTGCAGTGTGCACACAGGTGTCTGGATCCTGGTGACAAGCAGAGATGAATGCTACCACAAGCCACCTGACTGCTCTTCCAACTGCTTTTTACAAGATATCTCTACGGGCCATGTTAACTTGCACAGACATTTTTTTTTGCCAAATTTCCTACAACTTCTGCAAATGCACAGCTCACCCTGGCTGTTTTCAGCACAACAGGTGTTCTGAATTCACCCTCTGTGTCACCAGTCACACAAACACTGTCACTGAAGACCATGCAGTCTGTTCCTGAGAGCACACTGACCCACCACATGAACAGCCTAGATGCGGCTGGACACTGGCTCATCAGCCGGGCTAGCAAGCTCTCCCTGTACCCCTATGGTGGCCAGTGTGAACTAGCTTGGTTTCACATCCATACAGCTGTGTTTGGAAGGCAGTTACCAAATGACAACAGTGACAAACAGCAACTATCACTCTCTCAGCCTCACTATGTGTCAGGCCAGCCTTCAGGGCTTGGACTGGATACGGAGTCACTGTAATGCTAGACAGGCGCTGTGCTGCTGGTAACCTACCTGACAGCCAGGGACACTGCAGTGTAGAGGGGAAGGAACTTCCCACTGTCACACAGGCCCCAGGTAGGCCCATGCAAACCAAGTCCCTGGCACCTGGAGGAGCTGCCAGCAGGTCTCACTATAGCCCTCAACGCTGGGCAGGGGTGAAGCCCCGGGGACACTGGCCAGGCGAGTGCAGAACGGCTACTTCTGAGGCCCAAGGAAGGACTACTGAGGATTTCTAGAGCCTGAGTTGGGGCCTGGCTGGAGCATCCTCACTTGCTGGGTCACTCTGGAGTTTGTAAAGGAAGGGACCTGAAGGTGAGACAAGATCAAGCTACCAAGTCCAGTTCCCAAATGCTTAAGCAGCAAACACCTTTGTACCATAATCTAAATATGTGACCTTGCAAACCATGGAAGCTTCGATCTTCCCCCTCCCCTAACTGATTTACTCCTGAAGAAGGGGCACAGTTGTTGCTTCATGGGCAAGGTTTCGGCATGGGGAGATGAAACCATTCTGCAAAATGGATGGTGGGGATGGCCACATAATAATGTGAATGTGTGCAACTGCCACAGAACTGGCCACTTAGAAATGATACAATGTAGATGAGTTTATTTCATCGCAAAAAGTTTTAAAATTTTATATTTCCTGACTTAATTTACTTCTGTTCCCACTTCTTTCAGCAAGTTCTTCTGCTTATTGGCTTATTTACCAAAATGAAGTTTTAAAAAAAACTGTTGCAAGCTTGCTGAGGTGCCAGAGTCTATGGCTGGTCCTTGAGATATGACGATGAATCAGAATACCTCAAGCTGAAAAAATGGACAGATTATAATGAAGTGTTATTAAATTCAGCAAAGGAAATAGATATTCAGTGACAAGAACATTCCCAGGAGGGGCAATTAAGGTAGAGGAGGGAGGAGGGTGTTTTGAGAAATTCTAGGGACTTCTTAGAAAGGGTGAGGCTTGGGCTTGGTGTAAGATTCTGGTGGTTGTTAAGCTTCCAAGCAGGGTGTGGAGGGCATGTCAAGCAAAGTAGTATTATAAGGGCATCAACGACAGAGAAAACCTGGCAACAGAGACATCTGCAGGTCTACCACCTGGAGTGGAGGGGAAAAGCGAAAGACAGAGCCAGGTAGGGAAGTCACAGGGAGAGGGGAACTAGACTCTGAAAGCTGCGCAGAAGGCTGTGATGAAGGCCTGGCCAAGGATCACTGCCATTTTACCAGAGCACCATGTGTACTATGCAGCAAGGGGAAGTGAAAAGCAGGTGCCCAGAAATCAAACTTGGAGGCTGTTTTGATCAAAAACATTTTAGTGTGAAATGACAGGGAGGAATCTTAAAACTGAGAAACACGGGCCTCCCCGGTGGCGCAGCGGTTAAGTGCTGGGTTGCGAAGCTGCCCACAGCCTCTGCAGCGCCGGTTCGATCCCCGGCCGCCGGAGAGGGTCCCACATAGCAAGCAGACCTCTCCTGCCGACCGCTGCTCCCCTCAGCAGTGTACTTAGGTCCTTCTGCCTGTTCTGCTCCCTGCTCTGGTGAATTCTCTCACCCTCCCGCGCTTCTGACTGTACCCAGTGCTTGTATACATAAATAAATAAATCTTTAAAACTGAGACACACGATGGAAGCTTAGTTGTCTGAAGAATGTGGAGGTGTGGATGAGGTGAGAGGGGAAGGTGATCATGCATCCCAGCTCCGCTATGGCTACACACTTGGGTAGGTGGCCAAGCCGCTCCCCAAGGTGGTGAACAATGGAGAAGAAAGATGTGAAGGAGGGCAGGAGTGAGGCTGAATCACTTTGGATTTGTGAGGGTGAGACAGGTGCGTCACATGCAGGTACAGATGTGCAGGAGGCGGGCAAACAGGTGAGGTTACTGAAAGAACTATGAAGAGATATTGTAAGGTGTGGGATTAAAAGAAAAATCAGGAAGGAACTGTGAGGGGACAGAAAATTTTGGAGGTGATGAGAGAGATGAAGAGAGATGGCAAAAAGAAAAAAGTTAAGTTTTGGAAGACAAGGGATAGGAGTTTAAAGGAGAGGCAAGAAAACAGTATTGATAGCTTTAGAAACATGGAGTTTGATGGCAATGGCGGCTGAGTGACCCCAGCGAAGCTCTGAAGTTCCACTTTTTAAGGATCCTCAAATCAGGACACACAACTGTGGTCCAGCTAGACTGTATTTGGAAAGTACAAATCCTGCAACTTCCAACAATAGCTATCACTCCACACAAAGGAAGGGGAAAGTCACTGCTCCTCATTGTGTCTGAAAGTGGCAAAAGACACCGTGTAGATTGGCGTAGAACTTGCACAAGAAAATAAAACAAATGAAAAGGAAAATGGATAATAAATTTAAAAGCATTTCCTTAAAAACAAAGACTGAATGGACACATGACCGATGCTCTGATTTTGCCTAAGCGATGCCCACAGAGGGCACAGGGAGGCCGCCACCAGCATGCAAGGAGCAGTGTCCCATGACCAGCATTCAGAGCCACGATCTCAGGAACAGGGACAGCATGGCACCCGGAAAACTCTAAAGTAGCAATGGTCAATATAGTCCAACACCAAACATTTATACACAGCTGGCAACACTTCCTAGAAAATAAGGAGAGGGTACTTCTTCTCTCTACTAAGATGCCCAATTATGTAAAGTCCTGGAAGTGGCTGAACCTTTCTGAGTATATTAAGAGATCAGGGTTTCATTAATGATCCCAAACTATGCCTAAACACAGTAAGGTGTTAAGTTTAATGTGCTAAAATCACATTTATGTCAATTTTCCCCTTATATTACCCCATAAGTTTGAGACCAAAATAGTGATTGTATCCTATTACAATTTTTGTTGCATAAATATTAATTCTGTTAATAAATATCACCCTTATAAATACTGTAGAACTCTGTACTCAAAAGACCACCTGGAGAGTATAAGTGCATCTATTTAAACCAAAGAGAATTAGACTTTATTCTATTTCAATGGAAAATGGGTTATTTGTTCTACTGCATCTATTTTGCTTCACAATGTATAGAGAATACAAATTCAGTAAGTTAGAAACTCTAAGCAAAAGTCTCTCAAGTAGTTGCTTCCATTTATGACTCAAAGGTAAAATTTTAAAAACAAATAATGTATTCCTAAAATAATAAATTATGGAATAGGAAACTTAACTCTTAAGCTTTCATTAAAGGACATCCAATTCCCACATATTCCAAAATGAAGAAGAGCCAAATAACCCAAATAAAATATCCTGAAAATGCGGGGCTGAGTCTCACAAATCACCTATGCCCTCCACTGCAAGATGTGAAATCCTAGTCCAGTGTCCTGAAGAAGATCTGAAACTAACAAGCTTTCAAGGGGACTGAGTGGAGGTTAAATTTTCCTCAAACCATAGGTAGCCTCACTCTGTCCCTTTTATCTGTCCAGTGTGAGATCCCCAGGGCTACCCTCACGGGGTACTCACTCAGATTCCCTTTCCGCTGGGTGCAGTTAAGATGAAAGGTAGACACATGGACACACAGGAAAAAACCTCTAAATTTCAAAGAGCTCCATTGGAGCTGATGCATTCTCTAGCACTAAAAGCTTCATGCATTCTAAGATAATAATTAGCCACAAAAAAATATTTTGCTTTTGGAGGTCACTATGTCCAGCACTCAGCTTTAGTTTCTATTGTAAAAATTAAGCTCAACATGGAATTGAACTACAACCTGCTGTTTCATTGCATGGGATATAAAGAAATAATATAAAAACCATTTCACTTGTAAAAGCAAGATTGTTCTGAAGAGAAAGAAAATAGCATGGAAAGGAAAAAAGGTCTTTCTGTAAACAATGCTTTCCTAGGCTCATCTTTCAAAATGTGGGCCAAATCATGGATTCCAGTTAACACACACCTCAGAGAGAGCCAAGTTTGGAATGTGGAGAACAAAGAATTTATTCAGAGATCTTCTGGATGTTTTCACTCCTCAAAAATAATGGAAGTGAGAGCAGGGCAGATGGGATGGTGGCCACTTCAGGGAGAGGAATCTTTTACTGAGATAAACAGCAAGGTTCTGGACATAAATCTCCAGGGGTCAATGAGGAACTTTAGAAAGACAGTTAGCTTTTTTGTTTGTATTTCTTTTTTATTAAACTATATCCACATGGTATTCTGGTATTTCTGAAATAGTTACGTGATGATGTTTTATGCAACAGCTCAAAAGTCAGATTAAAGGACACCTCGTGTGGTTTTTGAAAACCTCCAGCTTTCTTCTCCCAGACTGAACCAGTGACGATGCACAGCCAGGGCCTTCCTCCTTGGCAGCCTGTGCTTGCTGGGCCTGGCTCCTGCCACTCAGGTACACCAGGGCCACACCTGGATTCCCCTAGGGGCCCTTCCTTCTACACAGGACAGTTCCTGGAACAGAGGTGTAGGCCCAGGAATAGGGTTTCTGGTGCCTCTCTAACATGGGGGCCACAAAAACATTCTGAGATGTGACCAAGACAAGCAGAAGTGATGGGAGGAAAGGAGAGCAGACGGACAAAAAGGGGTTTCTTCTTAGTTATGCACCCAGCAGCTTATTGAATTAAATGTTCTCCCTTATCAGCGTTGATAATTTGGGGTAACTAAACTAACAGTGGGATTATTTAAGATTTTATAGCCAATTTCTATTTACATTTTAATTTTTTTTTTTTATAGAGGCATGTTTTATTTATTTATTTATTTATTTGTTTGTTTTTTTGTTTATACATGCACTGGGTACAGTCAGAAGTGCAGGAGGGTGAGAGAATTCACCAGAGCCAGAACAGGGAGCAGAGCAGGCAGAAGGACCGAAGTACACTGCTGAGGGGAGCAGTGGGCGGCAGGAGAGGTCTGCGCGCCATGTGGGACCCTCCTCCGGAGGCCGGGGAGCAGCCGGGGATCGAACCGGCACCGCAGAGGCTGCGTGCAGCTTCTCAACCCAGAGCTCAACCACTGCGCCACCAGGGAGGCCCCTCTATTTACATTTTAACAATACTTAATCTAATTTAATTTTTTGGCCTGGATCCTAGTTCAAAGTGTGGCATTTTAGAGTGAATTCCAGACAAAACTGTTAGGGCATCCTTGTTAAAGAGGAGCTAGTTATCATTTCAGAGGGGACTCACTGTAACTTATAATTTAACAACAAGGTTTCTTGGTTTCTTCCTTCCTGGGATCCTTTAATCCTTCGCCTTTGGTTTATTTTACTCAAGGCTGAGTGTTCTGCCCTACCTACTATTTTCTGCAACTTTCAGAGCAGTGGAGAGTATGTTTGTGATATACTAGCTTTTTCCTTTCTCATAATTCTTTACTAACAAAGTGACACAGACACACAACCAAACACTTGCATTCTGTTACTACTATCATATCACTTATTCCAAAAAGATGAAGACTGTCCGAGATGATGATACGGTCAATGTCACCTCAAACAGTCTGCCAAGTTGTAACCCAGTGTGCAGTGAGGATTTCTGTGGATGCCTCACGGAAATGAAAGAACAGAGCACAAATACCATTACGCAGAGCTGAATGTTTGCTGGAATCGAGCCTCATTTATTCTTATGGCTTTGGAATGCTACCATGCTTTGAGATCCCCTACTGCATGCATCTCTGTTTTAATTCTTGATTTTAATAAAACCTGGGAAGCCCTAAAGCTAGTGCCTAAGATCCGGTGTGGCTGGTCTGGGGTTGAGAATCAGAGTCATCTTTGAGGGTGAACTCACCGCCTCTCTAGGGGGCGCCCGTCGCTGGAAATGCTCCGAGGAATGTTGGCAGCTCTTTCTGGAGGAGGCATCTTCCCATCTCCTTTCCCTGCATTCAGCCTGGAGGTCATGGGACTCTGCACCTGGGACGGAACTTGAGGGGAATGAGTCCCCTTGCTGGCATTCCTCTGCCACTTGTTGTTATTTCGGAAGGGAAACTTGAATTCATAGGAAACTCCTTCGTTCATTTTGTACTCCATCACTGGCATGCGGTAGGTTTCTGAGCAGCTCCTAGGAGTGAGGGCACAGAGAGAAGAAAAGTTAATATTGCTTTTACTTGTTGGTGGAACCACACTGCTTCCCATTAACAGTTAAAACAGATCAAACACTTTTCTGTCTCAAAACATCTTTCAATCAACGGGCCTTGCAATTATTTTCCTTTCAAAGCCAGAACCCCAGGAAGTATCCTTTGTTCAATCCCAACTGTTGAGTCTGAGATGTGGAGTCTTCATAGAACGATGAGACCTGTGGTCATCCTGGTGGACGCAGCCAGTGCTGAGACACGAGGGAGGAAGATGGCACAACATTGGATAGACCTAAGGCGGGGCCCCTACAAGCAGGCAGCATTCAAACCCTTCATTATTATGACCAGGCATATAAAAGGTGTACAGTTTTAAATGTTGGGATCCTGATAGTCAAAAAATGAAGTGGGAAAAAATCTTGAAATCCAAACTAAAAGCCAAATTTAGCTCAGGAGGAGGGGAAAAAAAGGCCAATTACAGAAATTCTGCAATTATGAAATCACCAGGGAACAAAGCATAATCTGAAATCAGGCTTATTAATTTTTTCTCCAAGCTAGACTCTCCCACAGCAGGGCTGTCCCCAGGGAGCATCCTGAGTGAAATCAATGGCAGCACAAATGTCTCCTGTTGTTTTAGCCTCTTTTTGTGCCGCTATTCCAGCCCCCAAGCCTTAGGAAACATGGAATCCATATTCCATTCTCTTTACCCAAACCACCAAGGAAGATTCAATTACTGACTTGACTGATAGACAGATTACTGAAAAAAACTTAATTCCCACTAACACATTGACTCAAACGTGCAATTGAATTTTAACACTAAGTGAAATAAAAAACTCTTCCTAAAAGAATTTCAAGGATTGAAAAGCAGGGTTAAGAGTAATCATGAACTATTCCTTGCAGAGGCTGTCTGGTGGTAACATAAGGCCAAACCAGCACCGCCAAACAGGAATAAATGTAAGTTGCTTGTGTAATTGAAAAATTTTCAGTAGCCAGATTACCAAAGTAAAATCACAGGTGAAATTAATTTAACAAAACATTCTATTTAATCCAATATAGCCAACATGCTATCATTTTGATATATAATCAAATCAACATTTAAGCAATGATTAATGTAGTACTTTATGTTCTCAACATGGCTGTATTTTTTACTTAGAGCACGCGTCACTTTGAATTAAAGGTGCTGCAGCCACACATGGCTCCTGTACTGGACAGCACCAGAGAGCCATGGTGTCCAAGGCCTGATGTTGTCTGGGGGCGGGGTTATGTTGGTGGGAGAATGTGCACAATGGGAGATGCCACTCTTTCATGATCTAAACTATGTCCCAGGTTGACCCCTGACATTTCAAGTGTACCCCATAATGTATCCTTCCCCAGGTCTCCAGAAAGCCACAGGTTTTAGAGAATGCAGCTTCTGGAGTGCAGGTGCATATTTGCTGAGTCCTGGTCCTGCTCACTTGTAGCCTGAGCATCTCTTCTTGGAATATGCTCACCCCTCCCCAGCTCCTGAAATCCCAGATCACCTTATCAGCCACTCTGGCCCAGACTGTCCTTTATGCCTTAAATGGTAATGGCTTCTAACTCTGGACCACAGGCCCAGTTATAGATACATTCTACACAGTAATAACAGTGTAACCACAAACACACATAGCCTTCCTCTGACAGCTTCCATTCGACTATATTCTCTGTTAATCCATTTCATTCGAAAGAAAAAATACAGGGAGGGCAACCTCTTAAAGTGATGTCATGATCTATTCGAGAGTTATGATCCACAGTTTGTACAACAGAGCTTTGTGGCACATTTGACATTACGTTTAAACAGTTAATAACTTCTTATGCCATAAACCATTTACTGTGACAAGAACAAGCATTACTTTGGGCTTTAATATAATATTGAGCTTTGATTCTGATACCACCGACAAAAAAGATGCCATTATGACACTTCTTTGATTGTTAATGGAGGCATTACTGCAATATGTTTAAAGTCTTTCATTTCTGACAAAATAAGATATATAGCACTTAGTGTCTGGATCTGTAAGTATAATGTGAGAATGTTGTCCCTTGCCAAAGGAATATTAATAGAAGCTCTCAATCATCCATGGGAAATTCTGACTCCACCTCAGCATCAGGACTAGGTTGGTTTCTATTCAGCAAAGGTCTGTTTTTAACTAGTATACTCGATGGGTCATATCAATTGCGCCCCTTTGAGTGGGCTGCCAGCAACTAACCCATGCACAGACCACGCTCAGATCATGTGTTTGGGGCAGTATCCAGAAGTTTTCACCGTGGCGGTGTTTAACTTTCACTCCCCCATTCCCCACCCCTACCCAGGCCAGGCACACATATTTCCTGAGTTTTAATTTTGTGGTATCTACACATGTACCTTCATAGGCTGCTTTAAGTCCATCTTGCAACCCTGTAAAAAATAATGTCAAGAGAAACGACGATAACATAGTATTAAGTCATAGGGCAAGCGGATATAGGGCAAGGGTCATATAGGAAAAACCTCAGAGGAATAAGGAAGACTCCAGAGATGAGGGCAACAAATTCCAAAGGGGGCTAATCAAACACCCCCTTACTAGGAGCAGCAGGACATTCTTGGACAAGGGCAATAAAAAAAGGACTCTAAGATAAGAGCTGTGAAGCAAGATGTAATTCTGGGCACAGAGTTATGAAGACAGAGCAAGTGAGACCACCCAGAACCAACCAATCACAAAGAGACTGAGGGGGCTTTAGAATAATTGGGGAGGAAGGTGTATATCCCTGAGGCACGACTCCCTCCTTGTCCTTCCCTGGCCTGGTTCCACCGGCCTACGAGTCCCACTTTATTTTTGTTCCCTTTCTCCTTAATAAACTTCTCCTTACATCTGTCTCTCTAAACAAATTTGCCTCTTTACGCTTGTTTGCTCGCCTGAGAGTCAGTGAAGTTCCTGCTGTGGCTTCCTTAGAAACCAGCCCATGGTGGTCTAGTGTCTTGGGCTCAGCACTGCCACTGCAGCCTGGCATCCATTCCTGGCTGGAAGACTGGGGCTGAAAACCTGAAATTATGGTATCCTTATCAGACAGACAGGTGCTTTCATCTTTTGAGTCTTAGTTTCTTTGAAAAATGAAAGATTTGGAACTGGTGATAGCTAAAGTTTCTCCTGAAGTGGTCTTTTTTTTTTTTTTTTAAAGTTTTATTTATTTATGCATGCAAGAACCGGGGCACCGACCAGATGCGGGAGGGTGAGAAGATTCACCAGAGACAGAGTGGGGAACAGAACAGGCAGACGCAGACCAACAGAAATACACTGCTGAGGGGAGCAGCGGGCATGACAGGAGAGGTCTGCCGCGCCATGTGGGACCCTCACCTCCTGGCTGGGATAGAACCCGCGCTGCAGAGGCTGCGGACAGCTTCACAGCACTGCGTTCAACCACCTGCACCACCAGGGTAAGCCCTGAAGTGGTCTTTTAAGTGACATAAAATTTTACTAAAACTGGTTAAAAGATCTCATCAGTCAACGGTTTTTGTCTTCTCTGTAGGCTACACTTCAACTCCACACACATTACCCGTAACTAGAAACCTTGTGCATACTCTAGGATGACAGCAAGAAGGATGGTAAAGCCTGAGCAGGGAGAAGGATTCATTTACCAGGAGTGAACAGCACAAGCACATAGATCCAGCCCTCAGCCTCCCCCACTGCTGAGTGCACACTGGCTTCGGCTCCCTGCCTGTCTCTATAAACGACGAGAGCTGCCCTGGGATCAAGGAGGACAGTACACGGAAAAGCAAATGTAAAAGCCAGCCTTGAAATGACATGCATAAATGTTTGTAAAAGGGTTATTATTGTTTAAAAAATATTTACTAATCATTCCAAGTAAAATCTGGCATTGAGTAAATATGACTCCAACTGCTTACCATGCACCAGCCCTTACATTTGCCTCCCCACAGCACCCTTAAAGGTGCACATCATCACCCCTGTTTACACATGAGGAGGCAATACCGCCAGAAAGAGGCAGATCAGAATGTGAGCCCATAGAATCAGTCTCCTCACAAGTTAGTCTTGTTTTAGTCATCAAGTAAAGATACTTCCACTCCAGGTCCCCACGCTTCTTCACCTTACAGCGACTACTGTTTTCCAAGAGGGTGCACAGCTAAGACAATATGGAAAACGCAAGTTTTGAAGAGCTTTGGTCAACAGGAACGACAACTTCAGTGCCCAAAGTGACACATATTCATACACTGAAGCCCTGTGTCAAATAGAAAAGTCAATCTCCTTAATCTCTTTTCAACCTGTTTAACTTTCTGCTTTAATTTCTTATTGCCTATAGTCTGTTTTCTTTAATATATTGTTGGGGCTCAGGGCAGGCAGCCCCCAACTATGTGTGGAAATGGCATGTTTATTATTTTAAGTTAAAGTTACTTGAGGACCAGTCAATGCAGGAATGCTGCCTTGACCTCTCTTGCCTCCTAAAAGCAGGAAATCAATCGCCCATTGAAAGGCATCCT
Organism: Talpa europaea; assembly: GCF_964194135.1. Lineage (NCBI taxonomy): Eukaryota > Metazoa > Chordata > Mammalia > Eulipotyphla > Talpidae > Talpa > Talpa europaea. The sequence continues at coordinate 97,947,603 of NC_140075.1, read as the reverse complement.
TCCTCCCCACATCAGGAGGCAGAGAAACATCTTTATCAAGAAATTCAGGGTGTAGAAGGCCTCTGAAACAAACTCTTAGTTTTTTTGTTGATTAGTAGAGTAGCCTGAATCTTTGTCCTCTTAGTTCTTCACAAAGCTATTTGTTTAAAAAGTGTCTAAACCTCACGCATCCATCACTCCACAAGTTCCATTTTCCTATGGAATCTCTATACCTATGAAATTAAATGTCTTTTTCTCCTGTTAATCTTGTGTCAGTTTAATTATTTTCCAGCTGAAGGACCTGACCCAGAGGGCAAAGGAAAATTTTTCCTCCCAGACTACATTAACAAGTAAAGATAGAAAACCAGTTAAGCCACATTTTGAATAGAGCAGAATACCACAACACAGGAGTTTTAATCAGAAAAGTTATGGTTTGAGGACAGCTGAATCCCTAAGAAGCAATGTGACTTTGGCCTGGAAGAAACACTGAGCAACTCTGAATCATAGTTCCTGATCTGTTCAATGAGATTTGAACCACAGATCTCAATAGTCATTCTAGAGCTACCTCCTCTGTTGTACTTTAAAATACTTGTCCTATTCTTATTTCAAAGGTAACTTGATCCCTTTATGTGACTTATTTATTTATTTTTTTTTAGCTCTTTTTCTTAGTCCATGAATGCTTTCTTTAAAAACTGTAGAGTAGGCCCTCAACAGAACTGTCCCCCACTCCCAGGCAAAACCATTCAGAAGTCACAATTAAATCTGTTATCTGGGTGTTTTTCATTTTGCCAAGAGAATGTGACTCAGGGATCATAGATACCAATAGATTAAAACGGCCACATACTCCTGAATCAGGATGGTGGGTGAGGGGCCCCTCCCACAGCTTGGCATCTCCCTCCCTGCAGGGAACCTTCCAGAGAGTCTGCAGGCGAGCAACACCCTTGCTCCTGCTGGGACTGCTCCCATATTGCTGTCACTCTACCTGGTTTGCACTGACTCTTGTTAAGCCTCAGTCTCCCCATTGTTTTCATGGACATGAAGCTGCCACCCAAGATTTTATAAAAGCTCTGCCCATAGGAGGAATTCTGCCTTACTCTCCATTCTTCACTTTAAAAGATTTTAGCCTGAAAGCAATTTATAGAGGGGTCTGCTTATTTCAGAAGGACAGGGAAAGAATCCTATTTTATGTTTACTCTTAAAGCCCTGTTTTGTTGTTGTTAAACTAGGTTTTCTGTAAAAAAGACACAAAAACCTGCCTTTTCAAAACCAGTGACTCTGCCACGAGGACACACAGCCCCACGGGTGTCTGTGATTACATAGGTCACCATGCCTGTGCCTGGGGGTCCTGGCATCCCTGAGACCGGGGGCTGAGGGCAGTGGGGCAGCTGCTGCAGGAAGCTGTGCTGCCAGGCGCTGGATCCGCAGTAATAGCTGACAGAGAGGAGAGTGACTAGTCAAAGAATAAAGTAATTAGTTGCTAGGAAAACAGCAGTGGGAGTGTGAAGTGCGGAGGAGAAGGGAAAAATGACAGAAGAGCATTATCTTATTTAGTTGAAAACTGTAGCAAGGTGTTAATGCTTCAACTGTTCCTTTGAAGTCGTTTCTAAGGGAGGGAAGGACAGAGTGGGGCCTTCAGTCCTCCACAGGCCTCAACGGCGTATTTCTCACCTCTCTGCTGCGTCTCTCTGGATGGAAACTGCAGTGGAGGGGGCAGACTGTCTCTGGAGCTGCACAGCTACATGGGGTACTGATCCTCCATCCCAGCCTAGCCTGCCACCCTATTTCCTAACACCCTGCAGTCATGTCACTGCCAGCTCTGCCGCTGAGGAGAGGATGCTGTCGAGTGTCTCACAAGTGGCATTGGGAGATGAAGACAAATAACGGCTCATTTTCTGAGGGTGTGCAGGAGCTGGGCAGGCTCTGCCTCGCAGTAGTGAACTAGGAGCACCTGTCGCAGCTCAGCGTGCAGCGATGGTGTTGGCAGCCTGAAGTTGGCCATGGTGGGAGGACTTACACCATGGGAATCAGCAAATACCATAGATCAAGGTTCTTACCCCCAAAGAAAGCCAGTTTTCCAGCATATCCTTGCTTACGCTGGTATTTAGGAAAGGATTTGTGCCCCAAGCATATGCGATAGCAGTTAAGAGCTTGGGATTCTGAGGTTAGACCTAAATTTGCCAGATGAGCTTGGGAAGCTACTAAACTTTCTGGGTCTTGGCTTCTCAAATAGGAGTAATATAAATAAATTACTTCATAGAACTGTTATAAGGATTATATGCAATAATTCAAATAAAAACGCTTTTTCCAGAACCAGGCACATTAAAATAAGTAACTCAGCAAACGTTAGTTGTTTTTACCAATGTATCACAGAAGACATACCTTGTCAAGTACCTGGCCGTAGACCACTGTTTCCTATCATGAGTCTATCTATGCATGCTTAGGCCTTAGGACCCATCTTTCTAGCAACAACTATTCACAGTTCAATGCCAGTAAAGCTGCCCGTTCTGTCCTATTTCCTCAGACTCACCATCTCCCTCGCCTCTCCTGCAGATCAACCTGGGAAACTAGGGACAAGGAAGAAGAGCTGCGAGTTGATGAGATGGTGTCACAGGATCTAGAGGCTTCATTCTGAGTAAATCGTCTTCAGATTGGTGTATACAACTCTGTACTGTGTTAACTGAGGTTGACAAGTTACAAAGCGTGGTTATCTCCTCTGGTGTCTAGCTGCCTGTTTAGAAGCAATGAAACAGACAATCTGAAGGAGAGGCCAAAGGTCTGAAGACAGACAGACAGATAAGAGTTGGCGCACAGGGCAGCTGGAGAATGTCATAAGAGCCCAGCTGCCTTTCTTTCTTTTTTTTTTCCCCTTGGAAGTATCACTTTATTTATTTTTTTTAAATAATACATTTTATTTTTATATTCCCCATACAATTGCAACCCCCCCCATTCTGACCTCAATCCCTCCCCTCCCGCCCCCCACCCCCCAAAAAGTGTCTCTGGTTCATAGTTTTTTGTTGATTTTGATTTTCACTTTCTTATAGTTATTCATTTTCCTGGTCCCTTATTTAAGTTTTCTAGAGCCCAGCTGCCTTTCTAATCCACCTCGAGAGTCATTCTCGAATCCCAGTTTAGCAAAATGCTTAACACTAATGACATGTTGAGGAAACCAGAAAAGGGCTGGTGAATTAACGCAAGGTATATGTGTAAGACAGCTTCAGAATATATCCACACTACTCCCAAAAGAGCTGAAAGAAAAAGTTCGGGATGTGCCTTTTGGTTTCCAGGAAAATCCAAGTGATCTAACATGGAGCAATTCTTACAACTACCAGAGTCACAGGGCTTTCCCCACACCCTGACACCAGCACACACCTCGAGGCTGTGCAAAAGGGACAAGCAGTTTTAAGAAATGCTATCCTGAGCACAGTCTGGTCCTGCAACATTTTGTCTGAAGAACTGAAGCATATTTAGATGCTCTTTGCTGCTCAGTTTTTAGAAGTCATGAACTGCCCATCCAAATGGTTCATCTATTTCTGGTCATTTTTTGGGGGGGGAAGGAAACCTCAAACAAGAATATTGTCTTGGTTTTAAAAAATCCACAAATTAATTGTCAAAGCTTAAGAGAAATTCTTAGAAGATAATGGGTTCAAAGCAAATTAACACTAAACCCCCCCCCAAAAAAAAAAACCAAAAAACTAACCAAAATAGTGTATGCATGCCGAAAGGAGAAAAGAAATAGTTGATTAAATTTGTTCCATCAAGAAACCTCCCCAGAGACAGAGAAATTAAATTTTCAACAACACTGCCAGCTGGCCATAGCTGGAAGGAGCCAGGAACTCCTGGGCTGGCCTTTGGGGAAAGGCTGGGTACCCACCTGCCAAAGCATCATGAGCTGGTCCAGCTCATTTGAAGCCAATTAGGAAAAAGCTTAGGGAAGACATGTTCAGTCCTCCAGGCTGAGACAGCGGAGTCAAAACAGTACTTTGGGTTTTGGACAGCATGGGTACAAATGGGAGAGGCAGAGGGCAGGAGTGTCATGGAACATGAAAGAAAAACATCTGACAATGCTCAGTGCTGAGTTAAGGGTACAATGTTCCCAGCTACCAGTGCAAGATGTTTAAGATGGGCATCACCAGACTTCTCTCTCTGTAAAGACAACTTTATAAATCCAAAGATGTAAGTCCTGGGAAGGGTCCAAGTTAGTCATTCTTCCCAGCTGTTGTTGCCACATGTTAAAAGGGAACCGTGTCTTGAGTCAGATTTTCCATGGATGGAACTTTCAGCACTGCACGTAAGCTAGAGTTCTTCACAACACCCTTCCCGCCAGCCAGCAAGAGATGGTCTCCCTGCTCCATACACCCGGCACGGGACTCCCGGGCTCACAGCTGCCAACTCAGACCTACCTCCGAGGGGTGCAGTCCTCATGCGGGGGGATAATGACGACCTTCACTGTGACAGATGTTCTCAGGAGGTCGATCATCTGCTCATGGCTCAGGGTGGCCACTGCCACCTTGCAGATCTCCACCAGCCGGCTGCCCTGCCTCAGCCCTGCTTGCCAGGCATAGCCGTAGGGCTCCACATCCGCCACGATGCCCTCGTAGTTAACATGGAAGCCAAGCTGCCCTAGCCCATTCCTCCGCAGAGTCATCTCCACCGACTCACAACCTTTTGACACAAACTAGACCAGGAAACAAAAGATATCATGATTTGATGTAGCAAAGTATTAAGTGGTTGACGTGGAACTGGAAAAAACATTGTAAACAGGCTTATTTCTAAATGCCCTACTGTCAGCGGAAGGGGAGTCTGGTTGTTTTCCCTTCATTAATCTCTGTTCAGTAGGCAAAAAGAACATACTTGTCCCATCCAATGAGCTCAATGGCTTCAGTGAAGTTACAAAGAAACCTCTAACAGAGACCTACAGTAGGGAGCTGGCAGCTAACAGAGACACTTCTGCTCCTCATTTCACCCTTAAAACTTCAAGGCAGCAGATACTCTATCAAACAATTCATTTCAACGACTCAAGGAGATTGGCTGGGCTCCATCATCAGTCACAGAGGCAGTAGGCTCAAGTCACATGCAGACGGATTTCCAACACAAACACACCATAAATGTGTCTTTCCCCATTTGTCCTACTACTTTCCTTTCTGAAAAATGAAGGGAAATAAGTGTGCTTCACATTATCAAGAGGGGTTTTCAGAGGAACTAATAAAACAGTACAAACTTCAATAACTTGACACTTGTCTGTAGCGAAAGCTTTATGAAAGGGAAATTGCATGGAGGCAAGCGAAAAGAGGCTCACCTGCAACCTTTTCACGATCTCCTTGATGTCCTCACTGCTAATGAAACTCTCCACGGAAACACACTCTCCTCGCTCGTAGAAGATTTTGAGGCTGGTGTCAGTTGAAGTCCACCCAATCACATCTCTGCAGGAACAGTTGAAAACCACACTCTTAGTTTCTTGCTCGATGAGAACGATGAACTCATTGGACACCCCCAATAGGCAGTCTATTTCCATAGCCTTGTTGTAGTCTTTGGCTCGGATCGTCCACACGATGGCCCCCATGCTGCTAAGCTCGGCTCCTGGATAGGGCTTAGACTTTTCCTTCTTCTTGGAGGCCAGAGAGATGAAAGGGAACTTGCCAGAAGGGTCGATAGGGGTGTTGGTGACATTCTTTTCAGCCAGATCTTTCAGGTACTCCTGGCGGGTCCGTGTTGCCATGGCCCGGAACTTTTCTGATTTATGAGCAGCGTTTTCTGCATTAATGACTTTTGCCAAAAGAAAGTCCCTGAACACGTTTGACTTAGGGAAAGTGACTCCTTTGGGGATGGGAGGTCCAAAGGAAGGTACATCTCTGGACCTGGTGACAGCCACACTGAGAGACAAAGATCAGAGAGAAAAAGCATGTCAGTATTTCTCAATCCCACAGCAGAATAAAATAATAAATGAAGTAAAATTAGAGACAAAAATGTACTTGAGATAAAAAAAGTGCTCACTTTCCCACGAGAGACTACACACATTTCTGTCTAACATAAATGTAATTTTTCACTCAACCACATTTAGGAGTTATAGAATATCAATTTTTTCCCAAGCCGAAATATCCCAAAAGCTTAAAGTAAAAATGTTCTTTTTACTGACAAACAGTAAACCAATTATAATATCATGAAAAAAAAAAGTTTACGTAATATTCTGCAAAATGAATACTTCAGATACCCACTGATTATTTTCAAGAAAGATGACAATCACATAACCTATCACAACAAGCATAGAGCCTGTAAGACAAATGTGGTCTCCCTTTTCGATATGAAGCCCACAGGCAGTCAACTAAAGGCGAAAGTACTCAAAGATAGATGAGATAAGAGAAATGGGTTAAACTTTAAAAAAATTAAATACTATTTGTTTACTTGTATGTTGGACATTATGCGTTAGATCAAAAACAATTTTAAAATGAAAACGGGAATTTGAGCAAGTAAAAAAATGATTCTGATCTTTATGGTAATAGTGATAGTGCTTTAAAAATCATATTTTTAATAGAACTGTTATTTGGTCCAAATTCTTTAGTTTTGACATTTGAATCTGACAATTCATTTCTGATGAAATGGTTTTCTTTTCCCATTCCTCCTTCGAGCAAAACAAATTTCAGGAAGCCTGTTCCAGTCACTCCTTCTGCAAATGTATCACTAAAATTGGGCCTAAGATAAGACCCAATTTTCATAAGGAAAAAAAAATTGTTTCGCAAAAAAGAATAGCAGCAGCAATAGAAGTTAAATGGAAGCAGAGAGGTTGTGTGTCTTATATCAAATTCCAAGATCTCATTCAAGGACCTCAGCAAAGTTTGAAATGATGGCTCCAACAGATCAAATATCCTTCTTTTCAAATTATCTATTAATTTAAAATGAGTCAACACACAATTATATGAAGAACTAGGGGAGCAGTACAAAAGCCATTTCTCCTCAACTCCCAGAATGGAAAGGACAAAATCAGAGTGTGCATCTTTCAAATTAAATTGAAGAGCTCTGGTTCATTATTTTGTCTTCATTCAATGAAGGGTTTGCTTTAAGATTCTCAGCTTAACCTTTTAGAAAATGATTATTTCTTGTGAAAATAGGATAAATAAATAAAAATCAGGAACCTCAAGAGAAAATTATGTATTTTGTCAGAGGATGCCATGGAATGGCCTATATATTTCTTTGCAGAAATTCATTGGAAGGAAAAAAAAAAAAAAAGCAAGACTACCTAGGTCACTGCCTCACAAAGGAGGCAAGCGACACTATTTTCTAGGGAATTCACAGAAACTTCCATATGCATTACATCCTAATTATACTAGTATTAGAAAGACAATTTTTCTTGTCTATTGTGAATTTTCTTGCTCCAGTGATAAAAATTATGATTTTTAAAAAAGATCTTATTTATTTATTTTTGTATACAAGAACCAGGGTGTAGATCAGAGGTGCAGGGAGTGAGAGGATTCACCAGAGACAGAATGGGGAGCACAGCAGGTGGATTTACTGAAAATACACTGCCAAGGGGAACAGTGGGTTAGACAGAAGAGGTCTGCTGCAACATGTGGGTTAGCTCCCTGGCCGGGGATCGAACTCAGGCTGTTGCGGTGATAGTGCTGAGACTTAACCCCTAGGCCACCAGGGAGGCAAACAGTGATATAATTTAAATTTGATTTTTTTTTAAGTAAGCAAAAGATGCTAATATTAAATATGCTCGATTTTCTAAGATGTATACTCAAAGGATCCAGAAATATTACTTTCGTTTTTTAAATTGATAATTTCTTCCCTTTTTATTCCCTTTAAATCATTATTTTTTCTCAAGAAACAACTGTGATTTTATTTTAAATAAGGAGAGGAAAGCACTTAGTGGGTGTCAATAAGAATACCATCCAGTCACTTGCCACAAACTCACCGACTCTCTACAGATCTATTTATTAACTGATAGAACTTTAGACAAACATACTGAAAACCCACCAATAATTAGAAGTTTCTAGAACAAACTATGAGTGAAAGAACTGAATCTTTAACATATAATTATCAATGATTCATCATGGTAGGGAGGTAAATGATACAGACACTAAAATCAGCTTCACATCATTAGAAATAGAATTCTTAGAGAAGAAGATGAGGAAGATGATACCCTAGAATGCTCTTTTCAAATAAAGGGTTTTGTTTTGGGTAAATCTGATGTTCAAGGTTTTCTACAAGGTTAAAAGCTCATTAATTTAGATGCCACGAATTCTGAACTCTTGATAATAAGGTCTGTTTTAAGCTAGGTAAAAAGAATATTTTCTTTCCCCTCCATAAGAATAAAACCCTTTCCAGAATTTTTATTTGCTATACATTGAAACTTGAGATGTATTAATTATAAATATAAATGGTCCTTGCTATTTTTAAAGGAAGATTTTCAAAGGACCCCTGCTTTGTCACACTTACGTTAGCTTTGCATGAAATACAAGAAATAATATATTCTTTAAAATTATAGCCATGCCTTATTTACCCAGCACTGTCAAGGACTGGATAGTTCTATTTAAGGGGTTATCTAGACAAAAGCCAGACAGAAGTTCAGTGGCTGGAAAGTTAGCACTGCAAGGGAACTTGGAGAATTCAGTGTTCCTCTAACTCTGCCAACAAAATCTTGAGTTTCCTCTTAAAATTCATCTCCAGTTTGCAATCTACTGAAGAATGTGTTCATTTTGACATAAAAATATGTTCTCTCCAAAACCTCTGAATATGATGGAAGGATCAGGAAAGTGTCCTTTTTTTAAATTTTGTCTTCTGACCTATCTTGAATCTCTGTCTGAAGTGCTGGTACAAATTCTTCACATCTCCAGGAAGCAGACTGAGATGATTTGCAGTTCTGTCAGAGTACTGGGACTGGAATCTGAGCTTCTGGGAGGCCAACAGGGTGCACTGTGACCAGACCACACTCAATGTCTGTGAGGGAATGTTTTTAACCCTTCCCCTCTTGATAGAGGGACCAGCCATAAAAGTCACATGACCAAAGAGATGACCATTATGCTGTTTCTAGAAGGTTTTGGCCTTGTAACATTTGCTGGCATTTGCTTGGATGCAGGTCTTGATACCCCAAAGCCAATTTCAAATTGACACATGGGAATGTTCCAGAGACATGGGAACAGAAATCCCAGTGGGAAAAACCATTAGAAGAATAAGACACTTGAACCTCTGAAGCACAATGAAAACGGCAGTAAACAAGTCTCAATACAAAATTCCGAAGGAACAGGACAGGAATGTCCGCTCTTGGAGCTTTGATTGGACTGTCAGCTTGGGAAACTTTTCAAGAATGAGACCTGGGCTAAGGACAGGAAAGATGAAGGATGAAACCTAACAGGGTCAAGCCTGCAGAAACTCAAAATCTGGTGGAGGTTACATACAGGAGTTAGAATATTGTCCTGAAAGTTGTCTGGTATAAACAGAAACACAGGAAAGCACTTTTTCTAGATATGTCCAGGGGAGCACTCCAAAGAGAAACAGGATCTCATCAGACGAGGGAGGGTAGGGAGGGCAGGGGTGCGTGTAAGCAGCACTCTGCTCACAGAGAGCAACAGTGGGACGAGAAAGGGTGGAGCACAGTTTGTCCTGCAGTTGTGAGTGTCTCCACATGGCTTGAGAGTAAGGTGGGGCCGGGGGAGGACTGGCAGAGGAGCCAGTGGAGGCTGAGAGTCAGGCCATGCCAGACTTGAAGGAACTCACGCAGAGGGTTATGAGAGGGAGTCTGAATGTTTCCTTAAATGGTTTTAAGCAAAGAAGAATGACATTCAGGTTTTTTGTCTTCGAAAGGTCAGCTACAATGGACAATAGGGATGCTGATTCATTATGGCTTAGAACAGACTTTCTGAAACACATCTCTACCATCTGACCCACTTTGATTTTTGTCTTTCTAGCTGAAGTGGACGTATTTATTTGTTATCAGACAGAAGTGCACAGACATTCCCAGTGCACACACCACACTTCCCGCCTACGCTGGATACTTTACTGATGGGATTTTAAGTAGATGTCAAGCAACCTTCAGTGCACAGAAAGGGAAATTTATGATCTGAGAGGTTTAATAATCTGGTCTGATTCCAAGTGCTTTTTGCACTACATCATACTAACTCCTTTCAGCATTTACTGTATTTTAACCACTGAATGTGAAAATCTTTCTGAGAGGAGTACTGTACATTTCCATGTTCTGAGACAGTTACTGACTACAGTTTGACATTTGTTTTGAAGACTTGGAGTCATTATTATAACCACTTATTACTAGTTTGAAAATTAACAATCATTCTATAATTTCATCCCACAGTAAGTCAACATTTCAATTTCCAATTACATAGCCTAAGGGTTTCTACAGATTTTTGGATCTGAATGGAATACAAATAAAGTCCACATATTGCAATTAATTAATTTTATCTTGAACTTTTTTTTTCCTTGTTAATTCTTCGCCCCTTCCCTCATTCTCTCATTTATGTTTTGCAATTTTTTGTTGAACTGGGCTGTCTGACACATAGAGTTGTCCAGAGTCTGGATTTTGCTGACTACAAAGAAGTTGTTCTGTCTTGTCTGTCTTGTAAATTGGCTTGTCTAGAGGTGTTGTTATAGAGCAGGGTGATCAGATTCAGATTCAATTTGGGGAGGAAGAGACAAGATTAATTCATGGTGGAGGGCGGCTGTGTTCTTCCATTACGAAACACACACATTTTTCTCTTTTTTGTAATTATTTGAAGCTTTTGATGACCAATACTTAGATCTATTAATTCAATCACTGTTTAAAAATGGTGGGAAAAGTTTACACTGTGTTTTTACAGGATGGGTTAAATATATTTGGTTGTTTGCCCTCATTTCAAATGACCCCAGACTGTTAGGTTTATTGAAATTGTCTCTTTGATGGAACAGCTTTTCTACATCTCCCTGATCAGTATCCCTTACTGATGTTTTCGGTCCATCCTTGCCACTAAACAGCTACTTCATCTTTTTGACTTGTGAATTCTAATTTGCTCTACCAAGTAGGGCTGGAAAATTAGATCGTAATGAACAAAAAGAGTAAGGGAGATCAAAGGGTTCTCTTATCAGGTAAGGGCATAAGCTGTAGTTCACAGACTCAGTGACTGACTCCTGAACTCTTGGCTGTGCTTACTATTCAGGGTTAAGCGGCCTCTGGAACTAGTTTAGTGAGGTATCCCTGTATCAACTTTCTAGTCCCCCGGGAGCTATATTGCAGGGTCTCATCTCTGCATGGCATTGGTGATTTTTCTTCCTTTCCCTGTTGTACCTCAGGCCTAGAATGATACCCAGCTCAAAGATGATAAATGCAGTAAAGAAGTGGAGAAAAATAAAGGGATAGCAGTAATACCTCCACATTTTTTGTGTATAAATTACCTTGAATGGTGACACCGGGTAAATTTTCCTACAACTCTATCTATACTACATTACTCTGAGAGACTAGTATTCCAAGCCCCTGACTCCTGAGCAACTTCCCTACAGCAGCAGGCTTCTCACTGCACTTCACCTCTCATCGTCTCTGTCCTCTTATATGCACCATCCATCATTCCTGCAAGTACATCTTTTTTCCACTGAATCCCACCCAGCTATGCTTGAAAATACACATTCCTTATGGCCTCCATATACACTGACCCCCACACTTCTCTACCTCCTTACAGCAAAAAAGCTCCTTTAGCAATCAATTTTTGCATTTTCCACAGTCCAAGCACCAAGCAGATGTCAATTAATAAAGGTGAGTGGCAGAGTGGAGAAAATTGGGAACAAGAGAATTTAGATAATAAAAAGGACTTGGATTGGCTTACCTACACCACTTAGGAATAAAGTTAAATTAGACAATTAAAATTAGTATAAATCAATATATCTCTAAACTTTTCCGCCAACGTACCTCTAATGAAAAAAGGCCTATAAATTTTTATCTGTAGTAGTCTGGAGAGTGGCTGGGTATAATCAAACCATAGGTATGGAAATTCTTTGAAACCCACTTTTAATCTTAAAATGGATACAAATTTTTCTGCTCTACTTCACAATACATTTATTTTTATGTGAAAATAAGCCCTTCACACCCCTTTTCCCCAAGCATTAAAGAATACATGAGGTGTCCCTATTCTGGGTCTTCCACATCTCCTGACATCACCACCTACCCCAGGAAACATGTCACCTCATTTTGAGAAAGAGGGAGAAAAGTTAATGTCCCCAAAGTTTACAAAGGGGAAAGAAAGATCACTACTTGAGTTTCTTGTGATCTCTTTTAGTGATGTTTCAATCCAGTGTATTTGCTGGAAATGACAAAAGGCCAAACTTCATACTTCAAAGGACTGCACTGGGTCTTCGGACAAGGTTAGCAATTATATTTGCTTAAATTAATTCAATTTAATTCATTTAATAGTCATATTTTAACTTTAGATTAACCAGGTGTCCTGAGCGCAACTGACTCTGTCCTGATGCAGAGACTCCCGGCATCACATGGCTGGGTTAAGAAGATGACAGATAAAAATGAGAAAGAACAAAAAATCAAGATTTTCAGGGGGGGTTGTGACAAGAATAAAACAGCCTTCCTTTATCTGCTTATATAGCAAAGTGCCTTAGAAACTGAAGACACTTGTCCTCATTAGTCTGTTTGGACCTCCGCTGGCCACATGAGGCTGCTGGGCACTCAAAATGTGGCTGGTATGATCGAGGCATATTAAAGTGTATTAAAATTAAAAATTGGTATGTGACTCATACCATACCAATTTGCACTTTTTAGAGTGCATTTGAAATAATCTGAGTAAATGAATCCACTTGTTCAATCACAAATTAAATGGAATCTAAATACAGATTGTTTCCAGTAAAAATTGAGCATCCTAATTAAAATGAGCTGTAAAGCTCAAATGCACTCCAGATTTCAAAGTCTTAAAAAATATGTGACATATCTCACTAATTTTGTGAATTTAATATTTCATGTTGAAATAGTAATATTTGGAAATGAGAGATGAATTATTGGGTCAAAATTGTTTAAAAATTAATTTTACTTATCATCCTAGTTTTAAAGATGAGTAGTAGAAAACCCCAAATTAATATTTGACATTCATTATATTTCACTAGACAGCATTAAAACAAAGGCTTTTAAAGAAGAATCTCTGTTTAAAAGAAACCACATAGCTTTGAGCTCTTTAAACTTCCTGGTGCACATTCAAAAAGGGTTTAACACTTTCTTGCTACAGAGCAATATCAAATACTTTGCATAAATCCCCCAAATAGCATATCTCAACTCTTTGGGGGGTATTTTCTAAAGGCAAATAGTTATCCTTCTCAATTATATAGTCAAATCTTCTATACTTATTTTTTCATTTTAGACTGAACATAGACAGCTTTCAGAGATCATATTCATACTTAGAAGCTACAGATTTAGGTTTCCTTTGGAGATTATACCCAGAATCTAGGAAACTACAGATTTCTGTGGTCATGGTTTTCATATAGGTCCAGAAGCTAAAAAGTTTGGAACAACTTCTGTGCCAGAAGCCAAGGGCAGCAAAGACCCCACTTCACATGGTACCTGCGTGAGGCAGCACCAGGCACTGGGCAGACTGGCCTCTACCTCCTAGTTCAGTGAATGTGAATCTGAATTCCATCCCAGGCAAGTCTCCTGGTCCCCATGTGTTAAATGAGGATAAAGACAGTAACTATACCTCAGAGGCTTTAAAAATTAAATGAGGTAACACATGTAAGGTACCTAGAACAGTACTGGGATTACAATGAGATCAGATCAGCAAAGAAAGTTACTGTGAAAAACACAAGGATAGTGGAAGTCAGCAGTAGTGCAAGTAACCTTTACTTGTCTTGTTCCCTGAACTTGCTTGTTCCACTCCTATAATTAACCTTTATTACAGCTAGAATTAGACAGTTGTGGGTCTCATGATGAACTAATTATCAGTTTGTGTTGGCGACTCTGTGGGCAGATAGCTATATCAGTTTAAACATAAATATTAAAGCTGTATCAGTTTAAACATAAATATTGAAAATTAACAAAGGTTCACCTTCCATATTTTAAGCAGGGAAAGATAATAAAATTTCACATTGTGCAAGGAGAGATTCATACTAGGGACCTTTTACTAACACTAGACTATCCTTACACATCTTCTGGGCACCGAGATCATATCAACCCAGCATCACAGACTCTTGTCCCTTCAATAGCCTGCCTGTGCAGTACCATTGTCAACACCTCTACAGATAGATGCTGAAATTCTGACACCTGTGGGACTAGGTCAACAAGTGACACTGAAACAATCCCACCAAATGCCTTTAAAAATGCAGTTATAAATGTTAGAGTTTTCAAGTAAGTCCTAAGCCAGAGTTCGAGTTTTTCAAATAATAATTAAAAAGTAAAGTTCTCCCCATACTTATTATGATTATTCTTCTCTGTTTCTGCCCTGCCAGAAGTACATACAATTACCAAATGAGTGCTGAGCTAGCCGGTGACCGGATGGTAAGGATGAAGGACACCACCTAAGGAGGAGGTGCCAGGGGAACGGCAGGCACCTAACCAACATGTCTAAGAACGTCAGCATCAGCAGGTCATGTCGTCATGTGAGCTCAGTCACCCATGTGCACAGTGGAAAGACAAAAATCAATTACAGACCTCCCACTTCTACTTCAGAAAGCAGAGCTGGAGGGGGCCCTCTGTGTGGCCACCAGCCAGCACTGTCCGGCATGGCTGCGCAGCGTACCTGTAACAGACACTGTCCGTGCAGGGGTTATGAGCCCGGACAATGACAAAAACATGCTGGAAGTGGGAGCGGATATTTTTGGGGCTGAATGGCTGTGCTCCAGGCTCTTGGAAAACGATGGTTACGATATCATTTCCAATGTGCCTCTTCCGCAGGAGCTAAAAGAAACATAAGTAAACAACATGAATGGTAATACTTCATTCTTTCCTTCCCGTTCCCTTATGTACTTTAAATCATTCATTGTTAATCAGTATATATGAGGGCAGGTCACAGTATTGGGTATTTTAGCCTGCCTTATCACTCCCTCCAAGGAAGAATATGGAAATGAATATTCTGAAATTTGTATGATATATAATCCATTCAAATAGACCTCACCAATATCTGGTATATTATGACAAGTCTCACTATCTTCAAATCCTTAGTTTCCATAACAACAGTTTGTTCTATTTTCATAGAATAGAAAAACTTGCCATGGGAAAGAATTTTAGAGCTAAAAACAACTATAGTATTTACAACACAATTTATGCTCTGGTTTAATTGGCTTCATTTAAAGAACTGTGGCTAAGGTGTTTTCTGATACACGTTTTGTGTCACAAGCTGGGAATGTAGAAATTCGTAATATTCCAGAATTTGTAACATATTAAAAGCAGGTTAAATTTCAAGTTTAAATAGTTTCTTTAACTACCATGAAAGCAGCTGAAGACCGCCTTGAGGCTCACATTGAAGTGTTTTGGAAAGATGGCTTTCAAATGTAGGCTCCACAAATCATCCCAAGCCAAGGCTTTTTCAGGGGGGCTTTATTAGATAATTTAATTCAATAGTGTTGAAGAAAATTGGAATAAACTGTATGGTTCTTATATTTATTATATGGCTATTAAAGGGAGAAAAATAATCAAACATGGCATTTACATAAACTATCCAATAGATATAAGTTTATATTTATAAAACTTACTTTTTATTCTTCAGTGACATCAATGTATACAAATTACATGCCCATAAAATCAATGATCTAGTATTGACCACCAGCTGGGAAGAACAACAGCCTTTTATTGTAGGTTAAGGTTGAGAATTGGGGGTTAGTATGTTCTGGAAATATACTTTTAACCATAAGAATTTTAAAGCACCCCAAATTATCTTCTAATAAGGCAATTTACTTTCTAAACATGATACATTATGGAAATAAGGGATAATCTATAATGGCTTCCATACAAAATTTACCATTAAAGGTCATTCATTTGTACTCATTATTAAAGATTATTCATTTATTTAGGATGCGGACATACCAAAAACAAACCCTGTCTATGTACTATGTCACTCCTGCTTAGATGATGTCATTGACAATGACATTGTTATTGTCTCTTTGATGCAATGTCATTTTTCTTCAAAATAGGGTTTGATATGTGATATTAATGTCATCATACAGGACCCAAACAGAAGTAAATCTATTTCATATGTAATAAAAGACAGTATTTATAAATTCTACAAAAAGATTTAAAAGAATCAGGCTTTCTCATTTTCTAAGTATAAAGAAATCCATATAGGAGAATACATTTTTTACCTAGAGAACAAAAATTCTTAAAATGCAGTAGTACGAATTACTCCCTCATTTTGATTTAGGATCTTAACACTATTGCCTTGAATGGGCCCCCAAATTAAATAATTTAGATAGCTGTCCATTTAAATGCAAACATCACTTTGCTCAGTAATTCAGCTCATTTAGTCAGAAATCACTGAATCTTGCTACTAAATTTTTTACCTCCTTCCCCACAACTTATCATTCTCAGCAGAGAAATCAGGTGCAATAAGCCTGTATCTCCCCTTTAAAGGTCATTTGTCAAAGTTCTTACTTTTCACTGGCGACTGGCCAGAATAAGAAGTCTAGTAGTGTATTTTTCTTAGCACAAGATATTCCTCCTAGAGAAATCTAAACTTGGAATTTGCATAAAACAAATTGTCAACAAACTCCAGATCAGGGACTTTATTCTAAAACAGGCTTATTTCAGATTGATAGAGGATTCATTGTTTTGCATCCTGTGTTTACTTTGGTAGTCATAAAAGGCAAAACCTTGTTACCTAGATCTGTGATTTAATCAAACTTTAGTTTGATGAAGTGTTTGATTAGATTTGTGTTTTGTTAAATTCTGTGAAAGAGGATGTGATTCATTCTGCAGCTGGCCTGTGGTCTGTTAGAGCAACAATTGACAATAACAAAATCTATATCTACTTTAAAGTCAGTAGTTGGGCCACTGCTGTTTAAGTAGCTAATGAAAGGGGAGTTGGTTATAACGCTCTCCGGTTCTTTAAATTTCAGTTTGGTACCATTTATTGTGAAGTATTTTTTAAAAACAACAACTACAACATACTCTCTAAACAATACTGCCACTTTCCATTTTGCAATCTGTCACTTCTTAATTTCTGCATTTTTTAATCTTCCTCACTACATTTTAGTAGCAGAAACTGTGCAAACACGTAAGCAGTTATTTCGATAAAAAAGAAAAACTATGTATGTTGTACACAAATGTAATTGTATTTATGTCCCTTGCTATCTTCTGATGAACACATTAAGACTATGTTTACTTTTCTGATTTTTTTGTTTGTTCTCCAAGTTAACATACAAAACCTCCTTTGAAATCCGAAACGAAGCATCGGAACTTTCCTGCTTTGTACAGTGGCCTTTTGAGATGAAACTTCGCCCACTCATATATATGTTCTCCGCAACCCTGCAGAGTCATCTAATCACCATGATTTCAACTTGTTCTCTTCAGATTTCATGAAAACCTCAATCCCCGTGGGTGAAAAGCAAATGATTAATTCACAAAGCCATCCAGCTGGCTGTTAACCTAGAATTTGTGTCTCTTCATTTGTTCTCAGCTCATTTGCTATTCCTTACTTCCACAAAGTACAAAGCTTCCTGCTGCTGTGACAGGTGCAACATTAAACTCTGGTTTAAGATTTTACAAACTTGCCACTTAGGCTTCTGGGGGAAATGAGACTAGGAGGAAGAAACACAGAGAACACCAGGATGTCTCACCTGCTGCTTGTTGTTGGGTGTGTAGGGCAGCATGGTGGAAACATGGAACATGATTTCATAGTCCTTGTAGGTCGTATACAGAGAATGGGTTCCAGTGGAATCAGCTACAGCAAGAGAAAAGGTGACAGATACATGTTTATACATAGTGACATGACATTAAGAATAGGAAATAAGTGTGGAGATTTCTTGACCTACTAAACATAGAGCTTCCATATGATCCAGCAATTCCACTCCTAGGTATTTACCCAAAGGACACAGAAACATCAATTCCAAAGAGCACCTGCACCCCTATGTTTATAGCAGCACTATTTACAATAGCTAAGCTTTGGAAACAGCCCAAATGCCCAAAAATAGATGACTGGATCAAGAAGATGTGGTACATATACACCATGGAATATTACTCAGCATTCAAAAAAGATAAACACATGCAATTTGCAGCAACAAGGATGGCGCTGGAAGGGATCATGCTTAGCGAAATAAGCAAGAAAGAAAAAGAAAAATACCGGATGGTCTCACTCATAGCAGGAATCTAGAAAACTTAAATAAGGGACCAGGAAAAAGAATAACAATAAGAAAGAAAATATCAAAATCGACAAACAACTATAAACCAGAGACACTATGGCGGGTGGGAGGCAGGGAAAGGAGGGCTTGGGGTCAAAATAAGGGGGTTGTAATTGTATGGGGAATATAAAAAATAAAATTAAAAAAAAAAGAATAGGAAAAAAATTCTGTGACAAAATATGGTGACAGATAGTAACTGAACTATTTGTGGCAATCCTTTTGCATATACAACAAATACTGAATCGTTACCTAAAACTTGTATGTGAATGTTATCACAGTAAGACAAAAAATAGTTTAAGAGAAACCCTTAAAAAATTTCCTTAAAAGGAGATAGTGTCGTATCTGATCCCCTTTGGCAGTGTAGTGACATCTAGGGGGTACCTTCTTAGAGTATTATTTGCAAGTCATACAAAATGTGATTTCAACAGAAATCAATTATCTGGAAAAATAAAGTTACCAAAATTTTAAAATGATTTATGACATAAGATTTTTATAGCAGGATCTAGCAGTTGTTCTATTAAGTACTAGAATTTTGGGCCTCCCCGGTGGCGCAGCGGTTGAGCGCTGGGTTACGAAGCTGCCCGCGGCCTCTGCGGCGCCGGTTCGATCCCCGGCTGCTCCCCGGCTACCAGAGGAGGGTCCCACATGGCGCGCAGACCTCTCCTGCTGCCCGCTGCTCCCCTCAGCAGTGTACTTCGGTCCTTCTGCCTGCTCTGCTCCCCGCTCTGGCTCTGGTGAATTCTCTCACCCTCCCGCGCTTCTGACTGTACCCAGTGCATGTATAAACAAAACAAACAAACAAATAAATAAATAAAAAACATGCCTCTATTAAAAAAAAAAAAAAATTTAAAAAAAAAAAAAAAAAAAAAAAAAAAAAAAAAAAGTACTAGAATTTTGAAGTAGTGATGAACACAAACGATATAATTAAAAAATAAAATCTGTGCTTCCCAATAAAACCACAGGTAGAGTTTATATTACTGTGGTTTCTTGCCTAAATTCACAACATAAGGAAACACTAAAATTAAATCAGGGGGTCAGTGAAAAGAAATGTAAGCTATTTCCCATCCAAGTTTACAGACATCCTGTTCATACACATCAAGTTAAGTATCTTTTTTCCAATATTTTTGATTCGAGGAAGACAACTGTTTTTAACAAGCAAATGGACATTTCACAAGACGGTAACACTGAATAGCAATGGTATTACAGCAATGTCCAATAACTATTTTTTATAATAAATTTTATTTTTATATTCCCCCATACAATTGCAACCCCCTTATTTTGACCCCAAGACCTCCCCTCCCACCCCCTACCCCCCATAGAGTGTCTCTGGCTCATAGTTTCTGTTGATTTTGATTTTCACTTTCTTATAGTTATTCATTTTCCTGGTCCCTTATTTAAGTTTTCTAGATTCCTGCTATGAGTGAGACCATCCGGTATTTTTCTTTTTCTTTCTGGCTTATTTTGCTGAGCATGATCCCTTCCAGCGCCATCCATGTGGCTGCAAATTGCATGTGTTTATCTTTTTTGAATGCTGAGTAATATTCCATGGTATATATGTACCACATCTTCTTGATCCAGTCATCTATTTTTGTGCATTTGGGTTGTTTCCAAAGCTTAGCTATTGTAAATAGTGCTGCTATAAACATAGGGGTGCAGGTGCTCTTTGGAATGGATGTTTCTGTGTCCTTTGGGTAAATACCTAGGAGTGGAATTGCTGGATCATATGGAAGCTCTATGTTTAGTGGGTCCAGAAATCTCCACACAGCTCTCCATAGTGGTTGGACCAGTTTGCACTCCCACCAACAGTGCAGAAGAGTTCCTTTTTCTCCACACCCTCGCCAACATTTGTTCCAACAACTATTTTTTAACTTAAGTGTGCTCTCCTGTCACCATAGGGAAAAGAACAACCTCTATTCTCTTAATTATTAAAAAACCAATGTGCCCATAAATACCTAGAAACCAGAAATAGAATTATTAAATGTCCAACTGAAAAGGGATATATTTTGACTGGAGTTCCAGGCTACAAAGTGAACAGAAGTGCATTCATCCCAGGTAGACTCAAGCCTCCACCATCCATATCATTGAGGATAAAGCACTTACTGCATCACGGGGAAGGATGCTGTAAGACATCCTCTGGAACATACCAAGAGGCGCAAGCTCTCAAACTTTAGCATGCATAGTATCAGTTGGGGAGCTAGTTTAGAAGACAGATTCCCATGCCTTACCCCCAAATATTGTCCAGTGGATGTGGGGCTGGGCAGAGGAATCTATTTTTAAAAACTCTCCCAAATAATTCTAACACAGTCACTCCACTGCCCCCAGGCACTGCTCCAAGAATAGACCACAGTGGTGATTTGCAGACAGACTTGTAAAGATGTTCTAGAGTCCTGAGTTTCAACCTTGAGCTTCTTGGAGGATCTTAATTTTACAGTTGACATAAAATACAAAGGGCTAAGACCCAGAAAAACACAAAACAAAAACTAATTTTCAAAAATTCCAAAACATAAAACTCCCCAAGAAAAATATCTTCTAAATGTTATTGGGTACTACCCCAAAGAAGTACAAATTACTACAATCAAGTATTGAAATATTTCAGACAGGTCTTGAGTATGAAGAACTTTATTGTTAAGGACCCTTTCTATAAATATCTCTAGAACTGATTAGTACATTCTAAAACTTTAAAGTGAATGTGTCAGCTTTGACGTGTACTTACAAGTCAATTTTAAGCAAAATTAATGAACTAGAAAAAAAGAGACTGTCATCCAGTATTCATTTAGTACATTTTGCTTTATATGTCTGTCTAATTTTAAAAAGATTATTGCCAGAAAGGAAAAGTGATGTGGAAGACAATCCTAAAGATAATTTGTTTTTCAACTTCTAGTTCTTTCTCTTGATCCTTTGCATGCCTCATTTATAAAATACATGCTGCTTAACCAGCTCCCCACCACACCCCCACCGAGGACCTTTAAAATCCCAGAGTTTTGCTGATAATTTAAACAGTTTGGAAACAATTTCAAAATTCAGAGAGGAAACTAGGCCAAAACAATAAAATTTTCCTTCCTAAGAAGAAAAGAATTCCAAATTCCTGAAATTACTATATACATAATTGAATTGTTAAGCTTTACCAGAAAGAATGGGAGATGCATGTTTGCTAGATTCTAAAACATAAAACACCCAATGTTGTTATCTTGTTAGTGACCTTGAAACCCTGAAAGATTTAGTAGAGTGATAATCAGAAAAATGACAAAAATCCTTTTTACTATGGTTGAAGAAAATCCATATTGAAAATTTTCTAAAGGGAAAATATGCTTGAAAAAGAGGGATGAAAAGTAATTATGCTACTTCATATCTGTATGGAGCTTTAAAAGTTAAAAGGTAAATTCAGGCATCTATGCCTCAGTTGCCAATCACGTGATTTGCCTCCAAATCAGACTGCCAATGAATGGCACATGTCCATAGTAAGGTCAGCCCTCTACCAAAGTCACACAAAGTAAAATTTCTAATATTCAAACTAGAAGATAAGAAGACATTAAATAATTGAGGAATGATAAGAATATTGTACTCAGCTGTTCTGAAAAGGTGTAGATAAGACAGAATACCCTATCTTAGCCATTTCTATTGGAAGATGATGTGAACAGGTTACTAAGTTTGTAGAAGCACGTTCAGATATGGTACATGTCATAATCCTCTATGACTTCTCTTTTGTTTCAGTTCTTTTGCTTTTGGGTAGTCTGAAACTTGAATAATAAAGGTATGTATATGAGTCAGAATGAAGAAAAAGTGATGAGACATATGACCATTCCCTGCTCGCTGGGAGATATGCTTGAGTTAGGAAAAGCAAGATGAAGGAAAACAAGCCCAGGCAATTTGATATTTGGATATTTTCTAGTTTTAAATATTTATGAACACAGGGAGAAAATTAATTTCATTAACTAAATGCATGTAGACTGACAAAGTCAGTAGAAAGGGAAAAGCTCCAGCTCAGCTTACTAATGTCCTTACCACCAAGAAGACATCAAATGCAAGATCAAACTCAGGCCGGCTGTGGGCCTAAATGCCATGAGAGTTGGGAGCTACAGGGGACCCTCCATTTAAGACCCCCAGATCTGCCATCTACTCAGCCTTGCTCAAGGTCTGGGGATACAGAAGTCACCCCTCGGAAGCTCAGCAGGGGCACGTATTGCCACATACAGGAGAGGAGGCACATTTTGCCCGTGCCACACTGTTTCATTCACAAATGAAGCATATGGGGGAGTCAAGGAGTCTGTCTGCTTCTTGAATCGATCATATTTACAATATTGCTTCAAAGTGCCTTTAGTCATGGTGAGGACATGAGTTACTTTACTTCAATGAGGATGGGAGCAAGGAGGACGCTGCTTGACAGACAAATCCACACTCGTCAGTTCAAGGGATGCCTGAGCATGCACTTATTTGTACCTGGGACTCAACTTGGTAACATGCCGTTAGAAAAGGATGAGAGAGGTGTGTGGCTGCTACTTAGAAACCAGTCACCACTATTTTCTACGTACTGCTCACTTTGCCAGATACCTGCAATTACCTGGATTTCCAGTTTAGAAGGAGGAAGGTCTAAATCTGAATGCTTACAGCATCGTTTGCTAAGTGATCACAGCAAATCACTCACTTCTCTGCCCCTTGATAGTCTCACTGTTGTGAGGACCATGAACATTAATATACGAAACCTATTTAAATGAGGGTGGGAAGCTCAAAAGAGAGCATCACGTATGCATGAATCACCAAAGGAAAGGACCCAGGACCAGGGGAGTGCTGCTATACCCCGTCCTGCAGAACTGCAGAAGATCCTCCAGAGACTATGGTGGGGCTGCCCTTGGGGCTGCAAAGGAGCACCTGGGTTTCATCATAAACACACTCTCTAACCTGCCCTTTTTCCTATTGTTCGTTTCCTAGTAAACCCATTTGTTGTTGGAATAAATGATTGCTTTTCTTTGAGGCCAAAAGGATTAAGCGAACTAATACATATATGAAAGCACTAGCTCACAGAAAATGCTCAAAGATGTGTTGACTAGAAGTTAGAATTTTGTACAGCTGAGGTATGAAGTGTAGTTTCCTTAAATAGGGCTGTTTATATATTTTAATTTCTTTGCCAACTGAAGTCAGGAACACTCTACGGAAAAAACTTATACTGTAGCAGTTCAAAAGTGAAGGCGATTAAGAAAGAATCTTTCCTTCATTCATCACTCTCTAGATCTCCAAATAGGCGTTTGCATGTGCAAAGCATTTAAACAATGCTGGTTTTATTCCCTTCCTTATCAATGTTTAAATAGTCCAAATAGAGAAGGATTTATTTTCTTTATGAGATGTCTTATATATCCTCTAAAATTCCACTCTCAATGGTCTTTAGAACTCTGCTGAAAAATGGAGGAAGCAACAAAAATCTGCTAATATTGCAGCAAATTAATGAACACAAGACTCTGAAGGAATGCCTTACAAGGGGCTTCAAGTCTCCTCTGTGCTGACTCAACAAATAAGCTTCAGTGAGGAAGCAATTTCCCAGATAACAATCGACATGTACAGCTTAACCTGAGGGTGGTCTCCAGCTTACAAGTAAACCGCTTGATGGGTAGTTTATTTTTGTATTTATTGTAGTGTGAGGGGATGGTAATTATCTGGATGTTATATCATCCAAATGAGAAAAAAGGAGGAAAAAAATCCACAATTGAAAATTATTTCACTGCAAAACTGCTCCAATTCCTGACACATTTGTAGTTTGTTTGCCAGAAGTCCTATTTCTGAGATTGGAAAACGGACTTTGTATAGAAAATTAGGAAAAAGAAGAAATGGATTAGTAGTTTCAGCAAGCCTTCCTTTCCTAAGTCTTTCCTTCCTTTACCAAAGTACTAAAGCCTGAATATATAATTATAATACACGGTAAGTAGAGCTGTCTCGAGAGATGGCTTGGGTTATTTTTTAGACTGAAGGTTTGACAAGGTAAGACATGGCCAGAGGGAAGCCAAATCATACTGGAGTTGAAAAAGCCCAAGGTGGAGGATATTTTCTGGGCTAAGTACCAAAGAGGAAGAAACTCCACAATAAAAGGGGTCCTAAAATCTGCAGAGGTCCTCTTGGGTCTCTGGCTGAATATTAAACTGTGCTTTTAGAAAAAAGATTCTAAAAGCCAGGCAAGGAGAAACTATTCGAGAAAGAGCAACCATCAGAGAATTTTAAGCAAACAATCTCACAGTTCACACAGGGCTGGAAGACACTCAAGTTCTGATTAGAACATGGGACAGATACCACACACTGAATATGTAGGAAGGTATTCAGGCCAGGAGAAGTCATGTATTTCCGTAGGGCTAGATTAGTCAGAGAACAAAGGCTACCCTAGGGTGCTTTATAAGAACAAGATTTATACATTCAAACTGTTTTTGCAAGCAACTTAAATGCCCACCAAAACAAAATAGCACTCTTTTGAAAAGATGACAAAATCTACTCAACAATGAAATAGTCACAATGTCCAGCATCCAAGCGAAATATCCAGATACATGTAATTCTAAATTAGTATAAATTCTATTAAAAGGAAACCCCAAATGAAAGGTTCATGGGATTAACATATAAAGCCTTTAAATCAGCGATTATGTTAAATGATTTAAAGAACAACATGAACGTGATAAAACAACAGAAACTGTAAGAAAATCAATACAACTCCAGGCCTGAAAATTACAATAACCAAAATCAAAATTTTATTAGACTAATAGAAGAATAAGATACTGTGGGAGAAAAACACAATGAAACTTGAAGACATATTAATATGTATTATGCAAGTGGAATCATAAAGAAACGTTAAAAAATAGTCCCAATGGGTAATCCACTGCTTAATGACCTAACATGTGAAACTGGAGATAAACAGCAACAGCGGGAGGGGCAGAAAAAGATACTGACAAGTAATATTTAAATTTGATAAAAACAACATTTTACATACAGATCCTATCACATCTAGAAGGAATGATTCTTGAGGAACACTTGGTCTGGAAAGCACTTCCTCTTTTTAAAGATTATAATGAAACAGAGTTTCCTGACATAAGATAAAGTCAGAAAACGTGGTGTGATGATCCAGCAGCACACTGGCCATCTATCAACTCTTGGTGTTTCAGAGCCAGGAAGAGGTTACCAGGGTGTCAAAGACTGCTTGTTCCCTTTTTCTGTGGTCTGTTTCTGTTTAATACTCATTTAAATGATGAGGCTAATAGTCTTGACTTTTGACCCTGTTAGTTTGGAGTAAGAGAAATAAATGTGCATTCTGCCTTTGGCAGTGCTGTAGAATGGAAATGCTTCCCTATTTTTTGTTTACTTTAGGAAAATTGAAATGGTGAATGCTTCTTCTCAGGACCTATGTCTTGAAAGGTTACAAGTGCCTTAAAAGAGAGTAGTCCATTGGAAAGGACTCCTTCCCTACTGAAGGTATTACATAATTGTAAAACTGTGCAATGAAGAGCTCAGCCCCTTCTCACGCTTAGAGTTCCTGGGATATTGGAGCCTTGCCTTATCAGCTGCCACACTGCATAAGCTCAGTTCTGCTACACATTTCTCACATCATCAAGAGGTGGCTGGGAACGTGTAAATACATAAACAAGATGTAGCTTACCAACTCCTTTTCTGAATACTGATTTATAAAATCAGGGTGCTTATTACATTCTCTTCCCAGGCCATTTAGACAGTACTTTGTGGTCATCAAAATTTATACAACACAACAAATTGGGACACCATGAATGAACTATATAGGGTAAATATCAGAATGGATAAAAAGAGTTTAGGGGCATACTGATGTTTAACATTTCATGCAGTTGCTTGCAAAGTACAGAACGTTAAAATCATATTTAAGAGTCTAGGCTATTTATGGGTTTTAATAGTCTCTCTTCCATGTCGTTTCCAAGTTGGCAACAGCAAAACCATGGCAACAGGAAATTCTTCCCTGCAGTGGAGTTTATGAATGCTTTTCTGTTTTCATGACTCAACTCCTTATTTAATTTCCTGTACAGAAAATCAGAGAGATTGCTATAGACTGCAATATAGAAGTGCTAATCCAAAGACCCTCTCAAAGAAAAACGGGTCATAGTTATCTATGGATGAATTTTTGTGATAAAATTTAAAATTGCCTCGACACAGACACATGGCAGAAGTTAACATACTCTACCCACAATAGATACCTGAGAACTTAACTGTCTTTTTAGTGATTTGGGGAATGGAAAACACAATGATCTATGTTCATGAGCCACAGCTCCACAGATTACTTCATTACTGTTCTTCTAATCAACACATTCTATTAGCCAAACTAACCCCAAGGCTAAGACCTACTTTGTTAGAGATTAGACTATGGATAATAATAATAGAAAATTTAAAAAATCTCCTAAATTGAAAGAATACACAAGTGAATAAGAATACAGGGCTTCCCTGGTGGCATTAGGGGTTAAGATGCAACCTATAAGGCTGTCCACAGTCTCTGCAATACGAGTTTGATCTCTGGCTGGCCAGGGAGCAACCCACATGGCGCAGCTCCTGCCTCACCCACTGTTCCCCTCAGCAGTGTACTTCAGTCAATCTGCCTGTTCTGCTCCCCACTTTGACTCTGGTGAATAGTCTCACCCCCCACACTTCTGGCCTATACCCCAGCTCTTGTATGCATAAATAAATAAATCTTAAAAAAAAAAAAAAGAATACACGTAAAGACTGAATATATAGATAAGCATGAGAATTATGAAGTTAATTAAAAAATGCAAAATTCTAGGGCTTAAAATCAGAGGGCTACCAGTCTCTAGGGTTTTTAATCATTGTAATATTCAGTTAAATATAGTGAAATTTATGCAACACTATTCAGGAGCAATTCTATATGACCTGCATCCATTGCTCTACTTCATGCACATTGCTGCAAACTATTTTTTTTCCCCCAACAGTTCAATCTTAACTACTTTGATTATGATCTTCTATTATTTTTGGGGCACATCCTCCCTCTCTGGCTTCCTCTCCTCCATCACC
The DNA here is from genome assembly GCF_964194135.1 of Talpa europaea. NCBI lineage: Eukaryota > Metazoa > Chordata > Mammalia > Eulipotyphla > Talpidae > Talpa > Talpa europaea. Next base: position 97,920,318 of record NC_140075.1, on the reverse strand, counting down.
AGCAGTTTTCTACAATAAATGGCAATGCTGTTTTATGGGCAATTTAGCAGATGAACAGCAACACAGCAGGAGGAAAATAAGCCTAGTAGGAGGGTATAAGTGTTTCTTACTTTTGGTGTCAAGCTGTGCACGATACTTCTCGAACCCTTTGAGCCGAACACGTTCTCCCAACAGCTGAAGGAATTCCTCAAAGGCAGGGCCGGCTGATTCATTGTTGTACATCTCCTCTTCTGTGCTCTGTCCAGCTTTGCAGTACATGATGCCCACTTTCTGCTGATAATTCAGCTGCAAAGACAGACAACATGATGCACTTAAATACAAGCAGATCCACTCTGCACCACCTAAATGCTAGTAAAGTCCTAAAGAGAACATGCCCATCAAAGAGGTAGTACCTCTGTCTTCCTTGAAATCCTTTTAATTCTTCTGTCTCTGTGGTAAAAAATGCGATAAAATAAGAATTTATAATTATAATCTTCATGGATTAAGAGAATAGGTTAGAAAAATAATTAAAGTTTCCTATATACCAAGAAAATGCATCATTAGGACATATGTTAATATTTCACAGAATTTCTGGTAATAGATTAAAAAGTGCAAAACAAGACTAGGGAAAACAGCCTGGTGCAAGGGGTGGTGCAAGGGGTTAAGAAGCAACCTATGATGCTGTCTGCAGCTGCTGCAGCATGAAGAGCTACCCACATGGCACAGCAGACCTCTCCTGTCTCGCCCACTGCTCCCCTCAGCAGTGTATTTCAGTCGGTCTGCCTGTTCTATGTCTCTAGTGAATCCTCTCACGGCCCCCTCCACACCTCTGGCCTGCACCCCAGTTCTTGTATGCATAAATAAATAAATCTTTAAAAAAAAAGGGGGAGCCTTTATGAATTTAAAAGCAGAGGTCTACTTAACGAAAATCACTTTAAAATAAATCACTTGGCACTAAAGAGCCTATTCATATCCTTGTAAAGTTAAAAGACTGATCTCTCCATGCCATTTCCCAACATATTAAATGACACACCTTGGTTATCCCATCAATATCATCAACATTGTACTTTTCAAACATTTTCCTAAATGAAGAGTCCCCAGTTAGAAACTTTAAAAGGGGCTTCATAATAGGAAACCAGCTAGTGACAATATTCCTTTAGATACCATTAAAAATGAAGTATTCTAGACATTTAAATATGATATAACATTAATCTGAAACAGTTATGGGCCTCCCCAGTGGCGCAAGGGGATAAGCACAGCACTATGAAGCTATCTGCAGGCTCCGCAGCATGAGTTCGATCCCCGGCCAGCCAGGGAGCAACCCACATGGTGCAGCAGACCTCTCTGTCTCCTCGCCGGCTGCTCCCCTCAGCAGTGTATTTCAGTCAGTCTGCCTGTTTTGTTCCCCCTCTGTCTCTGGTAAATCCTCTCACCCTCCACATCTCTGGCCTGTACCCCAGCTCTTGTATGCATAAATAAATAAATCTTTAAAAACCAAAAACAGTTTTTCACACTGGGAAGTCATTCACTAGTCATTCTGTAAACATATTAAGGTGCTATTAGTCATAATAAGAAGTGAGTTTTCAACATAAAAATTGAGACTTTTAATTCTCCTATGAAATCAGGACAACCCAGGGGACTTGGGCCTATTTCAAGATTAGCATTGTGACAGCACATCTGTAAATTTTTATCTAATAGTAGGGGGAAAGGAAAAGGCAAAATTCTGATACATGTGCACCAATCACAATTGTTAGTGTTGAGCATATATTATTTATTCTCCCAACAGTCTCAAAGCAAATATACCCAGATAAACCAAGAGAAGGTCAGGGAATGGAAAAGTAGCCCAGAAGGGAGAGATCAGACTCTCAGTGCCGTGACTTGGTTCTATTAAAAATGACCAGGCCTCTCAATAGGGCTGGCCTTGCTCTATGCCTGCCACTGCAGCATCTGTCCACACCCTCTGATTTGCAAGTCTGATCTTGAAAGGTAAAAACCAAATTTAAGAACACATTTGGCTGATGTTAATACTTTTGATTTATTCCCCTCTGTGTAAATATTCCCGGTTTTCCCTGTGGAAATATTAATGTGCTTTATTGTGGGGTGCTGCCGCACCTTTCTTAAATCTGGAAATTTGAACCTCATTAAATCTGAATTCTAGGGTCTCCCTAGTGGCACAAGAGGTTAATAAGTCTCAGCACTATGAAGCTATCCACAGCCACTGCAGCATGAGTTATATCTGATCCGGCCAGGGAGCCTCCCACATGGTACAGCAGACCTCTCCTGTCTCGCCTGCTGCTCCCCTCAGCAGTGTATTTCAGTAGATCTGCTTGTTCTGCTCCCCATTCTGTCTCTGGTGATTCCTCTCACCCCCACACCCCGCATCTCTGGCCTACACTCCAGCTCTCGTATGCATAAATAAATAAAATAAATCTTTTTAAAAAATCTGAATTCTGGGCCTCCCTCGTGACGCAGTGGTTGAGCGCTGGGCTGCGAAGCTGCCTGCAGCCTCTGCGGGGCCGGTTTGATCCCCGGCCACCAGTGAGGGTCCCACATGGCGCGCAGACCTCTCCTACTGCGTCCGCTGCTCCCCTCAGCAGTGTATTTTGTCAGTCTGCCTGTTCTGCTCCCCACTCTGGCTCTTATGAATTCTCTCACCCTCTCACGCTTCTGACTGTACCCAGTGCTTGTATAAATAAATAAATCTTTAAAAAAAAATCTGGGGCCTCCCCGGTGGCGCAGCGGTTGAGCGCTGGGTTGCGAAGCTGCCGGTGACCTCTGCGGCGCCGGTTCGATTCCCGGCTGCTCCCCGGCCACCAGAGGAGGGTCCCACATGGTGCGCAGACCTCTCCTGCCGCCCACTGCTCCCCTCAGCAGTGTACTTCGGTCTTTCTGCCTGCTCTGCTCCCCGCTCTGGCTCTGGTGAATTCTCTCACCCTCCCGCGCTTCTGACTGTACCCAGTGCATGTATAAACAAAACAAACAAACAAACAAACAAACAATAAAACATGCCTCTATTAAAAAAAAAAAATTTGAATTCTAATACAGGCCCAGCCCCTACTGTTGTATATGAGGGACTGTGAACCTGAATTACTCTTTTCAACTTTCCAAACCAAGTGATTCAGAATAGAGATAACACAGAAAGCATTACCAGGAACTCTTCCTGGTTTCTAACCCAACTCCTCCACAGCACATGATCTACTTGACAAGGAAGCTCAACAGCCTTTCATGACCCATGGACTTGAGAGCATCATAGCATCCCTGGAACTGCACAGACTTGAATCGACCTTACTCTGCCTCCCTCAGTGAGTGGAAGGTAAAGTTCCAAGTCTGATATAACTGGATACACTGCTATTAGAATATCTTTTAAACAGCATACAACACTACTGCTTCTTTATTTTAATTATTAACAGAAACACACATAGGAAAAACAAATCAAATGTGGATTCCACTGACATTTCACCCCTTTCCCAGCTGGTCTTTCTTCAAATGTCTGAATGTGGTTAATGCCTGGAGAAGAATTCCCCACAGGCAGAGATTTCATCTTGGCTTTAGAAGTGAGCTGAGTACCCCTATTAGGTCTCAACAAGTGAAAACACAGTAGTAGGTGCTATGTCTATTATAAAAGAAGTCCATAATACATTCAGGTCCTTCCTCTCTCTCTGTAGGGAGAGCTATCAGAGACATGAGCAATCTGGAAAGAGGAAGGGGCTTCGAGTTGCTGGTTGGCTCTGTGCCTCCATATCAGCCTTCTCTTGCAAGGCTATAAAACAAAAGTCACCCTGTTCAACAGAAAGCATCAGTGACACTAGATCTGTGATGGCTTTTTAAAACTTCTTAAAGGTCTGAGGTTTCATTGCACAGCTTTTAAAAGGATTCATTCGTATATATACATATATATCCACACACACACACACACACACACACACACTCATATATATGTATGTATGTATATATGTGAGTTTTCTGTGAGAAGTAAGGAAACTTCTCCCAAACCGCTGGAGATGCAGAAGCCAGGGACAGACAATGTAGTGCCTTCTTTTGACTGATTTCTCCGATTCTAGCGAACTCAACCTGCAGACAGAACACACTGGCTTCTGTTGGTTGTGAAAGGAAGTCCCTTTGATAAGAGGATTAGGAAACTTCTTAGAAAGATTTCCTCTGATTTGGAATTCTGCCAGATGTCTCTGCTCTGTCCTCTAAGGTGACACTATATCTGACTGTATGCTTAGTTTCCACTGTAATTAAATCAAGGTAGGTGGCACTCTCTGCACTCAAGTGCCTAGAATCCTTAGTTAGCAACCATGTATGCTGCCAAATATGAGAAGTTGTCGAGGAGTTATGTAAATGTATAAGGAAAATTTCATAAGAAAGAGCAAATGTAAATAGAGCTAGATATATGGTTTGCAGGCTTTGAATTACCATGAGGTGATATAAAACAGCATTTTCTTTTAGACATGAAAATGCATCTGTATGGTTTTATGTATATAAATATATAATGCTCAAGAGTGATGGTGACACAGACTGACACAGAAGTCATGTTGGGGACAGGTTGGGTGATCGAAGGTTTTGAACTATCATTTCACAGTAATACTGTGCCATTCCATGCTCGCAGACCACTGTTCATATGGAGCACTGACAGGAGGTACTGAACACTCCACCCATGTTTGAATTATAACATGGGATGATGGTCAGTCCAACCGGACAAAGGTTGTATTTGAAAGGAAGGTCTTGAATCTCCACAAAACAAAGTAGCTTTCAAAACTACTGATGTGGGCTTGGAACCAACAGTCCATAAAATTGTTCTTCCTCTCATAAAGCAGGCACTTACAGACTCATTTTGACTTACACAGCCTGCGTTCCAGTAAAGAGGGGTGATAAACTCAGCATCCGCTAGGTAGAAACAGATTTGAATAGCTGAGTTTTCAGAGACCTCTCAAGACATTCTGCATCTTCACCTCTTCTTCCCTGGTGTTTCAGCCTCTTGGGCAGCACAGATCATGAGCACACCTTTCTTTTAAAATCTCTTAAATTGTATGATTTAACCTCAAAAATGTCAACAGTTTCTATGAGGTATTTTACATACAGCAGTTCTCAAAATGTGGACCAAGAACCCTAAAAGTGTTTTTGGTATTTTTCCTGGGACAGAGTTTTTGTAAATAGTTTGACCTTTGCAGTTCTTGCTTATAAAAACTGTTAAGGGCACCAGAGCAATGCAGGAAGGTAACTCCACAGCACTAGGAAGGCAAAACAAAGCCATTCTGAGGCATTATCCAATACCATGCCAACTATGAGATTTTCCAGGCTGCCTGGTGGGAGCAGAAACAATTCCCAACCACTTTGAAGGAAGGCTACCTATAGACTCAAGTAGCTTCCTCAAAGAATGCACACACTTAACATCTCCATTGTGTGAATGCTGGCACCCTCCCCTCTCTGCAACACCTCTCAGTTTCAGCTCAAGGAGAATCCTGGGCTTCAAGACTCCCCCCTCACCCCTGCACTGCGCATCCTGGAAACACCATAGGCAGAAAGCTGGTAGGTCCGAGAGTTCACTGGCTTCTAGGCCATCAATGACCTTTACTGCCTGACGTCCAATGTCATAAAAACCATTGTTCTGCACAGTTTTTAATAGTTGTTTTAGATGGAAGAGAAACCAGATTCTTTTAATTTTTAATCTTCTGCAGAAACAGATATTTACCTTTAGTTTTTAAATCAGCTTCACTTCTGATTATTTCCTCTGTCACTTCCATTTTGCTACTGAGCTCATCTATTAAGTGTTTTTTATTTTGGCCACTGTACTTTTCAGTTCCAATATTTACATTTGTCTTTTATGAAGATTTTCAATTTTATGCTAAGATTTTCTACTTTTTCATTCCTCAGAGTAATTGTTCACTGAAGCATTGTTTGTGAAGGCTGCTTAAAGATCACCGCTTGTAATTCCACCATGAGTCATCACAGTATTGGCATGCGCTGTCTCTTCTTCAAGTTCATGTTCTTCTTGTTGGGAGAAATGTGATTTTCAGTTGAGATATGGGCATTCTGGATAATATGTTTTGAGGTTCTGGATCTTTCTTGAATCTTGTGTTTTGGCAAGCCTCTTCTATTATCTCTCCAACAGGCTTGGGAACACTGCCTCAGTGCTGCCAAGCGAGGCTGGCAGTCAGGCTCCCCTGCACTGGCCCTGGGAGAAGGACATCTACTTGTTGCTGGGCAGGGTGGGATCCCAGCCTCTGCTGGCCCTGCGACTCTACCATCCAGGCTGGGAGGGCACCGGAGCATTTATTGTTCTCCATTTGACTTTCACTGATGCTGTGAGGTGGGGGCCCCTCAGAGGGTGTGTGGAAGAGGGTGATTTTCCATTCAGCCATTTCTGATTGTACCCCAATGCAGAAGAGAAGAGGTGCCTCATTACCATTCCATGGGGTGTAAGCACCAGTTCCCCATTTAGTCTTCTCCAAAAACATCTCCACAAGGGCTGGGGAGGAGGGAGGGTTTGGAGATTGTCGGGTTATTATGTGTGTATGTGGTGTTTGGTTGAAGCAGAGAGAGTACTGTTTTAAAGTTTTCTGTCTTTCTAAAACTGACCCCTTTTTGGCCCTCTGGCCAAAGAACAGACTTTGGGAGGACTCTGTTGTCTATACCCATTGGGATTTCCAGGTTGGTAAATTCTTCAGCTTCAAAACTGAGATACAAGAGCAAAAATAAAATCCAGGGAACTCACCGCTATGCAGTTTCTCAAGTCCCAAGGCCCCCAACCAATCTGCTTCTTACTCTTCAACTTTCATATTATGTTTGCTTTCTGTACAATAATCAAACTCTTCAGCTATACTTAGAGGGATGAATTGGGAAAAAAAAATACATCTACTCTGTGTTTACAGAATCAAAAGCCCAACCTTATTTTTAAAACACTCTTTGCCCAATGTTGGGGCCATGGGCTAGGACAAGCTCCTCTGACACTGCTGGAAGGAAGTGGAAACCTTGGTCACCCACTTTTTTCAATCCTCATGATTCACATTGATAGCAGTGACTTTGGTTAATTCTTCATAAACATGAAGACTAAGACTTTCTTAACTACTTCATAAAGAGTTATCATTATCACTATTTTGTCCTCCAAAATGAATGACAAACAGATTGGTAAACGTCAGTGTTGGGTGCAAAAATATGTTAGATGGTTTTTCCTCATTAGAAATTACTACGAAAAATCCAATTGCTTTATTTTAAAAAACAAAAGACATATGGATACTAAGAGGGAAAGTTAAAAAAAAAAAATCCAACAGAGAGCCTGTCAAAATTATTTATACATAAGTGCACGGACACATTCTAATCTATTTTTATCTTTGGCATAATGTGAAGGAAATATTCTATAGTCACAATGATCTTGTTTAATGTTATGCAAAATTTCTCAAAAAAATTACAAAGTTTCGTAATGGTTATTAAATTGATAAGTGTACCTGTTTTGATTTCACATTATGATGAATTTCAACTATACAGGAAAAGGCACTTCAGTGTAGCACTGTTTGTAACACAAAAATCCTAGAATCAACCTATGTGCCCATCAATAGGGAAACTGATCAAGTTGTGCAGCAATATAACAGAATATAATACAGCAGTAAAAACTATGGGAAATTTGTCTCTATACTGACATAGCTCTCCAAAATCTATTACTAAATGAAAAAAGCAAAAGCCTACAACATGTTATATTTTATATAAGAGGGGGGAAATAGGACTACATATGCATATTTGATACCTGTGCAAAGAAACATAGTAATATAGCCACGTATAGCTTACCAACAATTTAGTGTATGATGCATCACATATAGAGCAGTGGTCTCAACAGGTGTATTGCACAGCCTCACGGTGCAGATATTTGCACAAGGATGCAACTTCCTAATAACACATTTCTCAGAACATACCCCAGTCATTCAGCAACTCATGGCAGTACATAAGAAACTCAAAGTGGTAACTATGGGGAAAGGCAGAGGACAGAAATAGGAATGGCTGGTAATGGGGTTCCTTGATGTAAATGTGATTACTTTGATTTTTGGATCTTTTGATGTCATTAGCTGGTAAGGTAAGGTGTGAAGGAAAGCTACCATTTTAACTTTTTATTTTAAAGCTGAATTTAAATTTTAATCCATAATTTAAATTGAGTAAGACTTCAGTATGAGTCAGTTGCTCTGTCCTTTTGTATTATGAACCAAGAAATCCTCACTGCATGTCTTAGTCTGGCTCAACCTCATTACTGCAAACTACAGACCTACCACAGTCCAATGTCTTCCATATGCTACAGAGATAAGGCATGTTAAACATTGAATATGTCACTGTAAAGAATATCATCCAATCATCCGACCCAGCCCAGGCCAGGCCAAAGAGAACGGACAGGCCAAACTGTAGAGCAATCACTGACCTATGAAGAGACAAGACAAAGCTACCAATGTCACTCCATTCTTTCTCTGACCTCATGGCCATCATGTATATTTTCTTCCTGATAATATACCTAAGGGTCTGGGGGTTTCCTGAAACCATGTGGACAGCAATCTGAAATTTAAACATGCATGAGTTGATATCATAATCTAAGAGGAAATTACAATTTTAGGAAGGATAATTGTTCTGCCAAAGCTTCATCCACAGAAAATGGACTTTGGAAAAAATGTTTTCCCTATAGCTCATTCTTCAAACTTAGCTTTCTGAATCAAAGAACAAAGTGGCTGGTCAAATTTATTATCCACAATAATAATGCACATGGTAATGAATAAGCTAAGTCAACAAAGAGCTTCATTCACTTCCTAATCAAAGCATCAGCACTATTCCATACCAAATAAACACTGCCTCTTTACTTCCATCTAACCTTGAGGTATATATTGCATACTTCATTAGGGATGATCATTTCCCCCCTTTAATTTCAAAAACTTGCAGGGTAACTTTGCAAAGACAAAAGAATCCAAGAATATTTTCATTTCGTTGCCTTTTTAATAAAATCTAGGAAAACTGGAGATACTCATTTAAGTGAAACCAGTAGCGTGTACATGAAACTTGGACCAATTTTCTTTATTGCAAACTAGCAATTGTACTTTAAAGATCTTTAACCTCTACTCCAACTGTATTTGGGCTTAACATGTTATACTTAATATTAAGCATTGAAACATGCAGCGATCAAGCCTGGAGCCATTTTCTCAGTTCTTTCTCCCACTTACAGGGAGGGGGAAGGAAGATGGGGTGTCTGCACAGCCTATTGGCTGAGAATGTGGCCTCAGGAGTCTGAGGCTTGCCTCCACCAGATCCTAATTGTGATGGGGGAGGAGTTTTTTTAGCCTCTGTGTGCCTCAGTGTTCTTGCTGTAAAACAAGAACAAGAATAGCACCTACATCAAAGGAGCCTGAGGATTAATTAAAATAATTCATGTAAATTGCTGCACACCTGGCTTACTCACTACTCAATAAAAACTACTTTTTAAAAATATTCTCTTACATACGCCTCACACTTTGGCTCAGCTGGACTGCTTGTTGCCCCATAACTACACTTACTACCCCAAGTTTAGACCACCACACTGCTTATCCTCTGGACTGACAAAATACTCTTCCTTTCTAAGGCTGCTTCATCCTAATCTATCTAACCAATCCTGACTTAGCTCCAATAGCTTGGATGTCCATTGCTCTGTGTTTGCAATTCTCTATTATACTCTCTATATTAAACCTGACTTCCATTACAGTAATTTATGACCTTGTCCCTCTCACAGGTAAAGACCGTATTTTACTAGCCTATTTATTCTCTATAGTACACAACAATCTGCAGAGTGGTTACTCAATAAGCTTTTATTAGCTATGAAATAGTTACATTTACTTATGAAAGCATAATAAATTATACAACCTATAATAGAAGCTCTCTCCTAGGATGTTTATAAAGACTATATGAGATAATGTGTGTAAAGGGTTATTAATACTTACTATTTTATTATTTTCAACCACAGCCAGTGTTTACTGCATGTCCACTATGTACCCAATGTTGTGTTAAGTGCTTTGCAATGTAAACTCTTTAAAATAGATACTTGCATAGAGGAGATGAAAAAGGTATTTTTTAAATGACTGATGAAAAATGACTTTGCTATGGTGAATTTAAAGTAACTAAATGAGCCCTATTGTTAAAAAGTTGACTAGATAATGAAATTCCTGATATTTCAAAGGCTAATTTTAGGGTCGAAAGAACTCAAGATACTTAAAAGTATATGAAAACTTGGGGGTCTTAAAGATGAAACACAGCATTATGCGAATTTGTGTTCTAAGTTCAGGACTCCTAAGCAAAACTGGCAGGGAAAAAACCGCAAGTCTCAATCAACCTTTCACCCCTATCATAGGCCACTAAGAGAAAGCTCCTGCTGGGTGCCAGGAGGACTCAAACAGATGATGCTTAGAAAGAAAGTAATGAGTAAATATATATACTTAACATAATGTACATCTATCATGAGAGAGGTTCTCAATTACCTTTAATAAGTGAAATTCTGGGAATATAATGGATAAATTAAATCTAGAGTTGATCCAAATTTTCTGAGATATAAGCGTTCTTATAAGTGTGAAATCATTGGCAGGTCTCTTTCATCTTACAGACCTTTTGCATGATAATGAAGTGGACAAAAGTAAATAGTAAATGACCCAGAAATATATCTGTAAGTAGAATGTGAAAGCTTGGAGAAGTCACAAAACATATATTCACTTTCTAAAAACTTCAGGAAGCAGAATGCCTACTTTGGTTCCAAGCACATACTAGACTCTAGTCAAATGAAAAATGTCCTTATGCTTTTGTGAAATGTTTTCTTTTATATTTTATACATATAATTCTAAATTTATTTTTCTGTTCATTTTAGCTTATGATTTTAAATCTGTGAAGTGAGAAAACAGAGCACCAAATACCTGAAAAGCAAATGCCTCAAAACAGCAAATAAACAGCATTTCCTTTTTCCAAGCATAATGAAGTGAGCCATTTAAAGTAGAAAATATATTAAAGGAATCATTTAAATAAAACTGAAGGGGAGGCTTAAAAGTTTTTTAGTAAGTTCCAGCTTCTTGGTATCATACCATGCATCTCCTTAAACATAAGGATATACAAAGCATTAAATTTTTAAAAATGATGACATTGATGGAACTAAAAATGCTATGCAATGATTTGTATGTACAATCAACTGCATGTATAAGCATTTCCTTTTAAAAAATCTGTATTTATAAAGGCACCAAATAATCAGTTTCTCAAAATGAGATTTCCTGTTTTAAAAAATGACTCTCCAGTCCCGGTTTCAATTGAAAAAAATGACTTCCCAGCCTAATTACGTGTGACATTTGGTTTTCATCAGTACAATCCTGGATTTGAATGTTATGGAGACAGAAATGACAGAAACCAAAGGTGGATCATTTTTGGTCTGGGTACAGAGCTACTTATAAATGACTTAAAACAGGTTTTAAACTTCTGTATTCTACTACCTTGTGAAAGTCCCTAAATAAAATTGGGAAGATTCACCTAGATTGCCAAATTTTAATTTTGCCAAGGTAAGGCATTAAACAACCAAACTATAATTTATCAATAATTTATAAAGGAAAGAATATTTTAATACCCCCCCCCAAGAATTGTAAGGCCATAGTAATTTCAGAATAATAGATCTTTGCTAAACTCATTAGTTTCTTTCCTATGTTGACGGGACCACACGGTGCTCATCACAGGGCAGCCCCATGGGCAGCCCAACATTTTGCAATCACTAAGAAAGGGCACAGAATGTGCCAGAGGTCCCACAAGGGTGGATACAATTGGGGTACTTTTTTTTTAATTTAACGTAACTAAACAAGGAGAAAAAAGGCAATAAATATCTCCCTCATATGAAATAATCTGTTTAAGGTAGAATTTAGAATGTTCATTGTCCTTGAAAAAAGCACAGTAATGGAAAAGACTGAATCAATAAAGCTGACCCTAATCATTTTCCTACTTTTCCTTTATTAGAATAAACATTCAATTTCTTGAAAAACAAGTTTATGAAACAATTGTCTCCTGAAGCATTCAAAGTGTCTCATATTTACATGTCATAAACATGGACATTCACAGTCTACTTCAAATATATGTATGTGATAGTTACTAGTTGTACCTTATCATAAGTGAAATGAATGGGCAGAGAGAGGAAAGATTAAAAAAATTGCATTCAGAGAGGGGCGGAGCAACATGGCGGCGAGGAGACGCTGCGAGTAAGATCTCCCATTAAAAAAAGTTAATAGGGAGGAAAAGCGGCAGGTCCCAGTGAGAAATGGGACACGGAAGATAAACGGACGACTCCAGCAAACTGCCCGAAGAAGAAAGTTGCCATAAAAGAGGACGAGAAGGGAGGGAAGCGCAGAACCCTGCTCCCCTCCCCCGCCCACAGAGGCGGCACTCTCCGACCGGCAGAGAGAAGGGAAACAACAAACGAAAACGGCCAACAAGAAAAACGGACGCAGCAAGTGGGACTGTGAGTGGAAAGGAACTATTGCAGCCACCACACCCCGTGAACGGGAGCTGAGACGAACCCTGCAGGATCCGCCGCGGAGGTGAGCTCCAGGCGCCATTAAAGAGAGAGCCCCGCCCCCCAGGAGGAGACCAGCACCAGCACACAGCCCCGGCCGCCCGGTAAGCTTGCGCGAAAGCGGCGCTCGGATTGCAGCTGCCCAGGGCCCTGCGCCTGCGACCTAGGCTTGCGGGGAGACGGCGGAGGCCCTCCCTGAGTGAGCAGGAACAAGGTGCCCAGGCAGGGGAGCGGGATTCAAAAGGCGCCATTCCCGCGCCACTGATCTGGGCTACAGCCCGCGTCCTGGAACTGAGGGCTTTGGAACTGAGACCCGGGCGAGGCCCTCCCTGAGTGAGCAGGAACAAGGCGCCCAGGCAGGGGAGCGGGATTCAAAAGGCGCCATTCCCGCGCCACTGATCTGGGCTACAGCCCGCGTCCTGGAACTGAGGGCTGTGGAACTGAGACCCGGGCGGAGGCCCTCCCTGAGTGAGCAGGAACAAGGCGCCCAGGCAGGGGAGCGGGATTCAAAAGGCGCCATTCCCGCGCCACTGATCTGGGCTACAGCGCGCGTCCTGGAACTGAGGGCTTTGGAACTGAGACCGGGGCACGAAATTAGGGGCGTGGGTTCCCCACGACGGTGGGGCACAAGGCAGACACAGCACCCCAAAGCCGTTGAGGTGTACCCTACCATCCCCGCTCTGCTCCCTGTCCCACGGGGTGGAAAATCAGCTCCCCAAGGGCTCTAGGAGAAATCTCTGGCGCCACCTAGCGACTTGACCCCAGCACAGGCTACTGAAGGAGCTAGTGGCCAGCTGGGGAGTTAGCCCACACCGGGCCCCTTCCGAAGAAGTAGTCTGAGCCCACAGGGAGAGCGAGCACCCACAGCCGGGGCAGACCAGGCACGCAGAAGAGTGTGCCTGAGACCAGAAGCGCAGGGAGTGTGTCCCACATCACCATTTTAGAACAGGGACATTTCTTCAATAAAGACTACCTGCAGAAGGCTTCCTCAGGAGCCAGAGGTGAGCGGGGGAAGTTCGCCCACGCCAGACCCCCTCTGGCCTGCAGTCCAAGCCCAGAGGGGAGCAGGAACCCACCGCCGGGGCAGACCAGGCGCACAGGGGAGTGTGTCCCCACATCGGCATTTTAGAACAGGGACCTTTCTCCAGTAAAGGCTGCTTGAAACTGACAGATGACTCCTGGAAGAACCAGAGGGGAACAGAGAAGCCCACCCAAGATGCCGGCCAGTCCCAACAACACAGTGTCCCAACGCATACGGCAAATTAGAAAACAGACAGTAGGGAGGAGAAGAACCACACGCAACCTAGCAACTCTCCAGAGAAAAAGCACACCACAAAAAGAAAGCCAGCCCCCAGATTGCAACGACAATAACTTGGAAGAATTTCTGAGCCTTCCAGAAAGAGAATTTAAAATTGCCGTGATTAAAAAACTGACAGAAGTCATAAAGGAAAACAATGATAAGGGAAAAATAATCAACGATCAGAAGAATGCAATTGAGTCCCTAGAGAGGGAAAACAATGGTCAGAAGAAAGAAATTGAGTCCCTAAAGAGGGAAGTAAAAGAAATGCAGGAGATCAAAGAATTAATGGAAGAACTAAAGAATTCTGGGAAAAGCAATGAAAGCAGAATAGATGAAATGGAAGAACGAATAAGTAATCTTGAAGACACAGAAATAAAAAGAACCAAAACAGAAAAGGAAAGAGAAGTACGAAGGAAAAAGAACGAAGAAAGACTTCGGGAACTATCTGACTCCATGAGGAAAGGAAATATAAGAGTTATAGGAATACCAGAAGGAGAGGAGAGAGATGTAGGAACAGAGAAAATATTCAAAGAGATAATTGAAGAGAACTTCCCAAATGTGAAGAAGGAGCTGAAAATTGATATACAAGAAGCAAGAAGAACACCAAACTTCCACGACGAAAGGAAAAATACAGCAAGACACATAATAGTAAAGCTCCCAAGAATCCAGGACAAGGAAAAAATAATGAAGCTGGCAAGAGGGAAGAAACAGATAACATTCAAAGGAAAACCAATCAGGCTGACATCAGACTTCTCCGAAGAAACACTACGGGCAAGGAGAGAGTGGAGGGACATAGTCAACAGACTCCAAGAAAACAGATGCCAACCAAGAATACTCTATCCCGCAAAGCTCTCCTTCCTCTTTGAAGAAAGAATATGGACCTTCCCAGACAAACAGAAACTCCGGAATTTCATTGCAACTAAACCCCCACTCCAAAAAATACTACAAGGAGTCCTAAAGCCAGAACCTCAGAGCGACGAATAACAATGAAAGAAGGCCAAAAAAAAAAAAAAAAGTTATTAAAAGAATAAATAAATAAAATCAAAGGAAAGACAAACACAATGGCAAATACAGATGTTAACATATCAATATTAACTCTAAATGTAAATGGACTAAACTCTTCAATAAAAAGACACAGAGTTGCAGCCTGGATTAAGAAACAAAACCCAACCTTTTGCTGTCTCCAGGAAACACATTTAGCTACAAAAGATAAAAATAGGCTCAAAGTTAAAGGATGGAAAACAATCCTACAAGCAAATGGACCAAAAAAGAAAGCAGGAACAGCTATACTTATATCAGATAAAACAGATTTCAAACTCAAAAAGATAAAAAGAGACCCCAATGGTCACTACATTATGATCAAGGGGACAATACTTCAAGAAGAAATAACACTCATTAACATATACTCACCAAATGAAGGAGCACCAAAATATATCAGACAACTGTTGTCCTCTCTGAAAACAGACATCAGAGAAAACACATACGTAGTGGGAGACTTCAACACACCACTATCAACAATGGATAGATCAACAAGACAAAAAATAAGTAAAGAAACCAAAGCTCTAAATAAGGACCTAGAGCAATTGGGCTTAACAGACATCTATAGAACACTAAACCCCAAAAAAACGGAGTACACATTTTTCTCAAGCGCACACGGATCATTCTCCAGGATCGATCACATACTGGGGCACAAGACAAACATCAACAGATACACCAAGATTGAAATCATATCAACCATCTTTTCTGACCATGAAGGCATCAAACTAGAAATAAACCATAAAAAGAAGGCAAGGAACTTTCCTACCTCATGGAGATTAAAAACCACACTACTGGAAGACCATTGGACTAATGAGGAGATCAAAGAAGAAATTAAAAAATTTTTTGAATTGAACGACAAGGAGGACACCAATATCCTAAATGTATGGGATGCAGCAAAAGCAGTAATAAGAGGAAAATATATAGCAATAGAAGCTCACATCAAGAAACAAGAAAGAACGCAAAGAAACAACCTAATCTCGAAGCTCAAAGATCTAGAAAAAGAACAACAAAAAAACCCCAAAACCAGTAGAAGAAAAGAAATAATAAAAACCAAAGCAGAAATAAATGAAATTGAAACTAAAAAAACAATCCAAAAGATCAATGAAACCAAGAGCTGGTTCTTTGAAAAAATCAATAAAATAGACAAACCCCTAGCCAGGCTCACAAAGGAAAAAAGGGAGAAAGCACAAATAAACAGGATCATCAATGAAAGAGGAGAAATCACAACGGACACAGCAGAAATCAAAAGAATAATCAGTAACTACTATGAACAGTTATATGGAAACAAGTTTAACAATCTAGAGGAGATGGACAAATTCCTACAGCTCTACAATCACCCAAAGCTAGATAAAGAAGAAATAGAACACCTAAACAGACCAATTACAATTAGCGAAATTGAAATGGTAATCAAAAACCTCCCCAAAAACAAAAGCCCAGGACCTGATGGATTTACAAATGAATTCTACCAAACATTCAGAGACGAATTAGTGCCTATCCTTCACAAACTCTTCCAAAAAATTGAGAAGGAAGGGACAATACCAAACACGTTCTATGAAGCCAACATTACACTAATACCAAAACCGAACAAGGACAACACAAAAAAGGAAAACTACAGGCCAATCTCCCTAATGAACACTGATGCAAAAATCCTGAATAAAATTTTAGCTATCAGAATCCAACAATGTATCCATAAGATAATTCACCACGACCAAGTTGGATTCATTCCAGGGGCACAAGGATGGTTTAACATCCGAAAATCAATCAACGTTATCCAACACATCAACAAAAAGAAATATAAAAACCATATGATAATATCAATAGATGCTGAGAAAGCTTTCGACAAAGTGCAACACCCATTCATGATAAAAGCCCTTGAAATTCTTGGGATACAAGGAACATACCTCAACATCATAAAGGCCATCTATGACAAGCCAACAGCCAGTATCATTCTCAATGGTGAAAAGCTGAAAGCAATTCCATTAAGATCTGGAACAAGACAAGGATGTCCACTCTCACCATTGCTTTTCAATATAATACTGGAAGTCCTAGCCAGGGCAATAAGACAAGAGAAAGACATCCAAGGAATCCAAATAGGAAAAGAAGAAGTCAAACTATCACTATTTGCAGACGATATGATATTATACATAGAGAACCCCAAAAACTCCACAGAAAAGCTAATTCAACTCATCAATCAGTTCAGTAAAGTGGCAGGATACAAAATCAACACGCAAAAGTCAGTAGCCTTCCTATACACAAACAATAAATCTGAAGAAGAAGAAATCAAAAAGACCATCCCTTTTGTTATTGAAACAAAAAAAATCAAATATTTGGGAATAAATCTAACAAAAGAGGTAAAGGACCTATACAAAGAAAACTATAAAACACTGTTAAAAGAAATAGAAGAAGACACAAAGAAATGGAGAGACATCCCCTGCTCATGGATTGGAAGAATAAACATTATTAAAATGGCCATCCTTCCAAAAGCAATATACAGATTCAATGCTATTCCAATCAAAATTTCAATGTCATTCTTCAAAGAAATAGAACAATTATTGATGAAATTCATATGGAATCACAAAAAACCCCGAATAGCCAAAGCTCTCCTGAAAAAAAAAGAAGGGAATGGAGGCATCAGACTCCCAGACTTCAAACTATACTACAAAGCCATAATCATCAAAACTGCATGGTATTGGAACAAGAACAGACATACAGACCAATGGAATCGAATAGAAAATCCAGAAATAAACCCACAGATTTATGGTCAACTAATCTTTGACAAAGGAGCAAAGACTATGCATTGGAGCAAAGAAAGTTTGTTCAATAAATGGTGCTGGGAAAACTGGGTCGCTACATGCAAAAGAATGAAGCTTGACCACCACCTCACACCATACACAAAAATCAACTCAAAATGGATTAAAGAACTAGACATAAGACCTGAAACCATAAAATATATAGAAGGAAATATAGGCGAAACACTACGTGATTTGCACATCAAAGATATCTTTACAGACACATCACCCAAAGCAGTGATAGTGAAGGCAAAGATAAACAGCTGGGACTATATCAAATTAAAGAGCTTTTGCACAGCAAAAGAGACAATAACAAAAACAAAGAGAAACCCCACCAACTGGGAGAACATTTTTGCACCCAACACTAATGATAAAGGACTGATCACAAAAATCTGCAAAGAGCTGATGAGACTCAACAACAACAAAGAAAATAATCCAGTCAAAAAATGGGCAGAAGAGCTTAAAAGAAACTTCTCTGAAGAGGAAATGCAAATGGCCAACAGGCATATGAAAAAATGTTCAACATCACTTGTCATCAGGGAAATGCAAATCAAAACTACCATGAGATACCATCTTACACCAGTGAGAATGGCACATATTAAAAAAACTAGCAACAACAAATGTTGGCGAGGGTGTGGAGAAAAAGGAACTCTTCTGCACTGTTGGTGGGAGTGCAAACTGGTCCAACCACTGTGGAAAGCTGTGTGGAGATTTCTGGACCTACTAAACATAGAGCTTCCATATGACCCAGCAATTCCACTCCTAGGTATTTACCCAAAGGACACAGAAACATCAATTCCAAAGAACACCTGCACCCCTATGTTTATAGCAGCACTGTTTACAATAGCTAAGCTTTGGAAACAACCCAAATGCCCAAAAATAGATGACTGGATCAAGAAGATGTGGTACATATATACCATGGAATATTACTCAGCATTCAAAAAAGATAAACACATGCAATTTGCTGCAACATGGATGGCGCTGGAAGGGATCATGCTCAGCGAAATAAGCCAAAAAGAAAAAGAAAAATACCGGATGGTCTCACTCATAGCAGGAATCTAGAAAACTTAAATAAGGGACCAGGAAAATGAATAACTATAAGAAAGTGAAAATCAAAATCAACAAAAAACTATGAACCAGAGACACTTTTAGGGGGTCGGGGGCGGGAGGAGAGGGATTGGGGTCAGAATGGGGGGCTGCAATTGTATGGGGAATATAACAATAAAATTTATAAAAAAAAAAAAAAAAAAAAAAAAAAAAAAAAAAAAAAAAAAAAAATTGCATTCAAATATTGGTTCAAAATATATTCCCATTGACTCAATTAAGTTTACATACCTCTCATCATTTGAATGAAATGGGAATTTTTGATTAATTAAGGATAATTTGTTTGTAAAATGGCATTCATTGACTGGACTTACTTCACCACTGGAGGAATTTCTGATAAATCATAATCACTGACTGCCAAGATGTTACAGAATTTATTTAAGTTTTTAAAGAAAGAGTTAAAATAAGAGTATATAAATATAACATCTATCAAAGCTAGTTCATAAGTTCAAATTAGTCCAAGGAGAATGTAGATAAACTCTACCCTTAGTGGATTTTCTGGACCATAACTTTTCATTCTCTACTTGCTTGCTGCCTCTATCTGATTTAGCCTGTCACTCGCTTGCATCCATACACAACAGCCCCCACATTAAGGTACAGGAACTATGAGGAGAGAAAAATCTTGAACATTTTCATTTTGTTACTAATTAAGAGTCAAATTTTTTAAATTTTGTATTAAGAAATCTTGATTAAAACATATCTTTGGTGGTACTAAAAGACTTTAAAAATTTAAGCTTTTAAGTAGTGTGACTGGTGTGATAACATTCATTTGTAGAGGTGTGAATCTATACCCCTGAACCTTATGTTACCTCACTGGTTACCTAAACCAATGTTACCTCAATAAACACACACAGTGTAGTGTGGCAACTAACAATATAAACCCAGAACATACCAACTATGTGAACTTGGACTTACTAATAAATCGCTCTATGCTTCAGATTCCTTACTCTAAAATGGGGATATTAAGTAACCATTCTCATAGGGCTGAGAGATTAAATGAGATACAGTATTTAAGGCACTTAAAACAGAGCCTGGCAAATTATATTCATTAGTGTTTAGGATTTACTATTACTGCTACTGCTACTAGTTATTCTTAGCGCACTTCTAAAATTCACTGCATTTATGGACTATTACCATATGGAAGAGACCCGAACATATTTTAGTACCACATCTATCACTTTTGACATAGAGAATTTCATCAGATGAGAAATGTTCAGAGTTAAGAGAAAATGAGTAATTTCAAAGAGAATATCCTTCACAATAAACGGTATCAGTTTTCCTTGTCAGAAAAGAAATATTAAGGGCTGTATTCTGGAAGTCAAGTGGGAAATATGAGCACCCAGAATATTCTCTGGAAGCCCAACTTACCCCTTGTTCGTCCAGCTTCATGAGCTGCTCTGTGACTTTGGGGGTGTTAAAGGCCAGCCGCAGGCAGTGGACGTTGAGCTCAGGAATCACGTGCTCCAGCACCTCCTTCAGGGGCAGCCCTCTGGCAGTCGAGTGCTTTGCTGTAGAGGGAATGGCATCCTCAAGGACCGAACCTCTCAGTGTCATGAGCTGAAAGAGAACGTGCTCCGGTGAAGCCTCTCTGGAGGTGTGAGCTGAGTGGATGCATCAAATGCACTGAAAACCCAGACAGCGGGCCTCCTTGGGGAGCTGGGGATGACGCCTGATTGCTCAAGTCGTTGAGGGAAGGTACAGAAGACTTTACATGGGAACAACAGGAGGCCAACACTTTCAAGAAGACCCAGGCCAGTTCAAGGGAATTCATATCCAAGCCTGCCTAAGACATTTGCTTAAATGCCAAATAAAGCACTTCCCTAAAGGGCTCGAGACATGGCTATAAAGTGACACTAAGCAGACTCACTCATGAAAAATGACATACCCCAGAGAAACAGCTAAGAATACATATTCCCAGAATTTAAATGATGTACCTTTTTGAATTATAAAAGGGGGAGGGCAAGGGGCCTCCCTGGTGATGCAGGGGTTAAAGACACAGCACTATCAAGCTATCTGCAGCCACTGCAGCACACCTTAGATCCCCGGCTGGCCAGGGAGCAACCCGCATGGTGCAGTAGACCTCTCCTGTCTCGCCCGCTGCTCCCCTCAGCAGTGTATTTCAGTAAATCTGCTTGTTCTGCTCTGCACCCTCTCTGGTGAATCCTCTCACCCCCTGCACCTCTGGCTTATACTCCAGTTCTTGTATGCATAAATAAATAAATCCTAAAAAGGGGGGGGGGCAAAGTTTTAAATGTTGTGAGATTGCTGAGAAGCATAAACTATTCATTGTCCCAAATGCTGCTACAGTAGGGCAGTGATTGTGGTAGCTACACAGAACAGCCAGCAGCAACTGAAGTTACATTAGGTGTCCCCTTGTTATTGGCAATACCTCCCATTACTATATATAAACATATATAGACATACATAAAGACACATATAGACACAAACAAAGAAATTTCCCTATGTGTTGATAGGGTTTGCTGGAGCAAAGTTATCCAGCATAAAGCTTAAAAGTAATCTGCATTTCCAAACATTTTCGCCTGGCAAAGCATGACAAAATTAAATTAAACATTGTATGCTGACCAAAGGGAATAAAAAAACGATTAAGCAAATTTCCTTGAAGCATGCAGGGGATGAGAACATGGCACAGCAACAGGAGCTGCAAAAGCTAACAGTGGGATATACTGGGGGGTGAGGGAAAAGGGTGAGACACCAAAGCATTCAGGAAGCGGGGTATTTACTGAGCAAAGCTTAACTAGTTCCTTCCTAAGAGAGGAAACAGTTGTGGCCTGGGGGTTAAGAACATCCCTCGTGGAAGGAGTAGCACTAAAAGGGGGCCATGGGATTCAGGAAAAATGCTACAAAAAGAGAAAATGCCAGAGAGATCAGAAGGAACCAGTGTGAGTGGGGAAAAGTCATTACTACTGCAGGGGCTAAAGAGAGCAAAGGGAGGGCCAGGTGGTGAAGCTTCAAGGTGGGGTAGAAGCCCAGGGCAAGCCCTCCCCCTTAATGACAGGGATGTACTCTGAGAAATGCACCCCGTTTTGGGGTTTCATCACTGTATGACTACCTGTGTACCTGCACAAACCTAGATGGAATAGCCCCCTAAACACCTAGGTGATATGATACTGATTGCTTGGACCACTATTTTTTTTTTTAAGAAAACTAAGTTGACAAATAAGATGAACTGCAAGAGGCAGAAACTTGAGGCAGAGCAGAAAGTTAAAAGGAAGCTGCAATATTCGTCAAGTAACAGGAGAAGAGGAGTAGCAGGGGAAATGGAAACCAAAGGAAGGCTTCACCCGAGAAGTACAATCTAGAATATTTACCACGGATGGAGGAGATGAGGGTAGGAAAAGCAAAACTTACCAATATCTTACTCCTAATACAGAAAAAGGCACTTGAGGTATTTGCAGTCAATTCATTTGATTAGTTCCTTTTCTTTCACTTATAAATACTGAATAATTTATTTTCAAACAAACATTAGTGTAAAAAATAGTATTTTCCGGCCTCCCCTGGTGGCGCAGGGGGTTGAGCACCGCGCTGTGAAGCTGTCCCACAGCTTCTGCAGCGCTGGTTCATTCCCGGCAGGCCGGCGAGGGTCCCACATGGTGTGGCAGACCCCTCCTGTTGCGCCCGCTGCTCCCCTCAGCAGTGTATTTCAACAGTCTGCCTGTTCTGTTCCCTGCTCTGTCTCTGGTGAATCCTTTCACCCCTCCCCCTCATCTGGCCTGTACCCCACTCTTGATAAATAAATCTTTAAAAAAAATAGTATTTTCCCATTACCAATATGACAAATCTTTATCTGAGAAATCATTTTTGTTTTGCTTTTTAACACCCAGGAAAACTGCTGACTAACTCAGTTTCAGTGGTCCCCTCCCCGCCGCACCTCCCTACCCCAGACATGGACCTGGGGGTAAGAAGCTCCAAAGCTGCAAGTATTCTCAGTCCAGCAACCCAGACCAGTAAGGCTCATCACTGCGAATCCTGTGCCTCAGAGAGACAGCAGCTCACTTCACCACAGCCAAGGCAGGGGAGGAAAAGAATGGCCAGTTTTTATAAATGAATCACTAATATCACTGGCATTTCTGCTGATGAATCCCAGAAACCAGAAGGGCATCCTCATGATCCCCTGAGCGCCTATGCATCAGAGCACATGCACCCTAAGATCTTGTTCATACACAACTGCCATTCTCACAAATAGATAGTTAGTGGTTTCTGTTTTCGCAATAATTCTATCTATTGACAATAAGCTGTATCTCTGTTATCTTGATGCTAGTTAATGAAATGAGAGTATCACTG
Organism: Talpa europaea; assembly: GCF_964194135.1. Classification (NCBI taxonomy): domain Eukaryota; kingdom Metazoa; phylum Chordata; class Mammalia; order Eulipotyphla; family Talpidae; genus Talpa; species Talpa europaea. The sequence goes on along the minus strand of NC_140075.1, from coordinate 97,897,277 downwards.
TGGTGACCATATTTTCCTTTTTCTTGACAAGTTAATAAGCATGAGAAATTAGTAGCCTGAGATATCCTTCCAAAAGCATAAAAATTAGGTCTTACACAACCTCACATGTAGTGAACTGGCTGCAGTGAGCAGGGCACAGAGTTTCTGCCTCGCCGAGTGCAGGAGTGATGGACATCAGCATCCAGAGATGCTATCAAGAGCTTCTGCTAGTTTATTTCTATGCAAAGCAGCATAAAGATATTACAATAAACCATACTTAAGGAATATTTTTAAAGAATATTATAAGAATAAAAAAAATACACCAAAGCTAGTGGCAATTAATTAAATAGACATCAGAGTTAGGAAGGGAGGGAGGGAGGAAAAGGAAGCAAAGACACACTGAGGGAGGGATAGTACTACTTTAGTCTTTAGGCATGTAGTAATCAGCAACTCAGACAAAATTTCCCATCCCATGGAGCTTGATGGGGGTGGGGGGGAGGTGTCAGGGGACAGAAAACAAACAAAATGAATATGTGTAATACGCCAGAATGTGCTGAGTGATTGTGGCAAAAATTATAGTCTGGAATTGCATATGAAATGGGGACTTGAGGGAGTAAGAATTTTGGATTCAGTGGCCAAGGAAGGCCCCTATGATTTATGAATAAAGGTCAGAAGGAAAAGAGAGAACTGCAGCCAAGAAGATGCCTGGGGAGGAGCATGCACTACAGGGGACCAGGGAGTATTCAAGCCCCGAGGCACAGGTGGCCAGAAGGGGCCCCAGAAGAATGAGGTCAATGTGGTCTCAAAAGACCAAGTGGGCGTATCTGGAGACAAGGGGGAAGCAGATGATCTGTACCCCTTAAACTAGCAGAGGAGATGGCAAACCATTAAAAGATGTTGACTGAGGAATGGCAAGCTCTAGATTACATTTCAAAAGGCTCCCTGCTGGGCTGAAAGGACACAGGGCTTAAGGGCAGAAGCAGGAAGAACTGTTCTCCGAGCAAGATGATGGTGGAGGTTGAATTTGGGGTGTGTTTTGAGGACAAAGTCAGCAAGTTTTGCTAACAGATTAGATTTATGGAGCAGGAAGGATAAGAAGGAGGAGTCAAATGTGACTTCAAGGTTCCTGGCCTGAACAACTGTGCTAAGAGAGTCGTCATCAGCTAAGCATTACTTTAACATGGACAACTTTTGATTTGGACATTTCAAAGTCTAAGGAAATGAACCCAAAGGCTCTAACTCACTCAAATGGGTTAGCAGATGGGGTCTGAACTATAAGGACTGAAGGACTGGAAGATTCAGGGAGAGCATTTTAGGCGCAGCTAGTGAGTGGGGAAAGAACTGAGGTGTGGAAGAGTAGCTCCCCACTGACGGGAACAGAGGGGTCAAGTACATTTAGGAGAGGGGTTATTTTGGGGAGAAAGAGAGGAGGGCCAGGTGTGGAGTGCCTGCAAGTGGAAGAGGACAAGCAAGGAAACCAGTGACAGGATCTGGGAAAGAAGTTTTGTTTTTTGTTTGTTTTTTTTTAAAATAAATTGTTTTGAGGCAGCACTGGTGAATCAGATGACAAGTTTCAGGCTCATAGCAGCAAGCCCCATACCGGTATATACTATACCACCTCATGATCATCAAAAGTTTTCTCCAGTGATTTAGAAATTTTCAAAGTCTGACATGAAGGATGAGATACTAATGGCAAGAGGAAGAATTTAAATAGATGAACAGAAAGGGAAGATTATCAGGGGGGTTATATCAGAATGACCTTGGGAGGAGAGGTAAGAACAAGAGGACAGAAGCACTCGGGAGGATAACTGAGGCTCATGGACATGTGGTGGGAGCTGAGTAGTCAGCTCGAGCAACTGCTTATGTTCAGCCTCGAAAGCAAGTGTCCTCTCTGTGCTTCCCATGGGCAGCAAAAGAATTTCCACGGCTTAACAGCTAGCTCTGGCATGGAGCAAAAGTACACTAGAGTATGTTAGTTCTTCATTTCTCTCTGGCCCCTCTATAAAACACATTAGATATTAAAGTCTTGCCATTAAAAATCCTATTTTTGATTTCCCCAGAGTTCAAGCATAAGAACAATTACTAAGTGAAGCCAACCCTGGAAAGCTGCCTTGCAGTCAATGGAGAAAATAAAACCAAATACCCTATTTAAACTAGTTTCAAAACCTGTATTATCTAGATGCTAAGCAGGGAGATTAGGAATTAATGGACAACCACAGCCCTAAAGTGAATTAAGTGCTGAGAGGAAGTTAACTGATAACTGGCGTATGTTCACATATGCTTAAAGCCCTTGTGGTGCAGGGGTTAAAGACACAGCACGATCAAGCTATTACCAGCCACTGCAACTTGAGTTCCATCCCCAACCAGGGAGTTAGCCACATGGCGCAGCAGGCCTCTCCTGTCTCGCCCGTTGCTCCCCTCAGCAGTATATTTCAGTAGATCTTCCTGTTCTGTTTCCCACTCTTTCTCTGGTGAATCCTCTCACCCCCTGCACCTCTGCCCTATACCCCAGTTCTTGTAGCATAAATAATCTTTAAAAACAAAACAAGCAAAAAAAAAAAAAAAAAAACACACAAACCCTTATTGTCCCAAATGTTTATGAGTGGTTGTTTTTTGTTTTTTTTTTTTAAATAAATTTTTTTGAGGCTGCACTGGTGAATCAGATGACAGGTTTCAGGCTCATAGCAGCAAGCCCCATACCGGTATGTACTATACCACCTCGTGATCATCAGGTCTTCTCCAGTGAATTTTTTAAAAAATGCTTTATTGGCTATTTTTCCTTTTCTTTTTGTAACTGGAATTTCATTTAAAACACAGGTCTTGTATTTGTTAATTTCTAAAGAGCTCCAGGGACCTGATGCATCCACAATTTCACATTGGTTCAAACAGTCTGCTTTCTAGGCCTCAGAGAACAGGTCTTGCAGATAGCTAAATGAAAGATGATGAAGAAAAGAGTCTCTTTCCTCTTCTTGGGTCAAGAGATGTCAAGAGTACTAGTTTGGAAGAATGAGCTGAGGCCTGGGTGACCCTCTCTCATATATACGCTCTGGCCCCCAAGCTGGCACGGGGCTCTCCGGCTGCCTGAGCAGGACATTCTATATCCCATTTGGGAGTCTGAGGACTCCAATTTCCTTGGGACACTCTTAAGAGACACATCTCGCTCTGTATCAATTCTCCCATTCATTTATTACATCTAAGCAGAGCTGGACAGAAGGATCCAAATGTAACCATCACATCCCCCCGCCCCATCACCAAAATGAATGAAAGTGGCCTTTGTTTATTCTCCAGACATTTGTAACCACATGCGATCAAATTTAATTCCTTTACTCCTGCTACTATATTTTTTTCTCACATCAATTAAGCCTCAAGTCTTTCTCATTTGCAACTTACCTCACTAGTTCTAAAAATTATTCGGTAGTTGTATGGAGATACGTTTTCCTTCATTTCTTCTGGTTTTTCCCTTCGAATGCTCACAGCCACCGGACCAAGATTCTCATCAGCCCCGAAATAGTTCCAGTGTTCTTAGGTAAAATAAGACAAAATGAAATTAGGATGTTATATTCTGCTTTATATTTCAAGCTCCCAGAAATTATTCTATATTAATAAAATGCAAAAACACTGAACAAACATTAATATTTTTCAATGAGTTATAAAAACAAAGACCGGGCTATACAGGTTTAGTTTCGGAGGCGGTTAACACTGAGCAGAGGTGCCTGATGAGCTTTTCACTACCTTGTAACTTACCATTGTACTATTTTTTTTAAAAAAAAATTGTGGTTTTTTCCCATATCTACCATTTAAGTAGGCTACATTGTGTGTGTTTCCTTGACTAAGGGAAGGTTTGTGTTAGGGCTTCTCTAGTTTAAGGGGAGGGGGAACCCTAAATCTGTTGAGAACAGAGTTTGAGGAGGAAGGGGTTTCCCCAAGATTAAAGATTTCCCCGGACTATGGAGAGGAAGGAGGTCTGTGAGTCACAGAGCAGCAGTCTGCTCCCAGGGAGACCGATTGAGCTGGGGCAGGAGTTCAGAGAAAGGGCTTCCAAGGGCCCCAGGGGAGAAGCCTAGACCCAGGGAGGGCTCTGGGCTTCACCAGGGGTCCCCAGGCAGGCAGCGCAGACGGCACCCACGCAAAGCCGCCTCTCTCCCAAGTGACCAGCAGGGTACTGGGGCCTCTCCTCCGTGTTGTGGTATTGCTCAAGGAGCAACCGAAGCATTGGGGGAGTCTCCAAACGACTGGTGCCCAATTTGCCTTCCTCCTGACAAGAAGGAAAGTGAGAACCAAAATTGATCTCTAGAAAATAACGGAACGACATTACTGTGCACCTAAGTATACATTTCTTGAAAAGATTAAAATTTTGATACATACATGAAATGTTCACAGATGAGGAAGTTCAAAAAACACGAAATATATGTAAAGTTAGAGTAGATGACTTAAACTTTTTTTAAACCTCTAAAATATTTCGCATTGTCTTATTTTGTTTACATGTGACGTGGCGAAATGAGTTGTGACATGGCACATAATCTCATACAAAATACACTGGTATTTGAAAATCCATGTTATTCCCATACAAAATACATCATATTTGAAAATCCATGAGAATATTAAGAAATAACAGTATAAAATGTCAAATCATCTAGCTAAATTATGTATACGAATGTATTTTACAATTACTAAAGGACCATTAGAAAAGGTATAATTATAAATACTGAGAATTCTCCAGATATCATAACCCATGGAAATTCAAAAGAAGAAAAACACAATGGGAATACAGGCAGCAAACATCTCAAAGATGGACAACTGAGAAACAATCCAATACATGTCACAAGATTTATGTACAAACACTCACGTACAGCACAGCACGTGAGAATCACACTCAGAGGTTTTTTACTCTTACTTTGCACATAATTTTAATAAGCTTGGTTGTCTGGTCTTCAAGCCCACCGCTTTATTTCAGAGGTGTGATAATTCCAGATGCTGACAAAGTCCAGAGTGTAGGGCTGATACAGACTTGCATGCAGACAGCAAAGTGATAGAACGACCGACGACAGGGAAGGAAACAAAAGGGAGGAGACAGAAATCGTATAAAAAAGCGGACAAGAACTTAAAGAAAAACAAGACAGCAGTCTGGGGCCATTTACTGAAGCAGCAGAGAGCTCAACACACTTCCATAGCTTCAGAGGCTATTTTCATACTGCAGCACAGAACGACAGTGGAGTTGTCAAGGGTGAGTGTGCGTCACGGCCATCATATGCTGTTCCTTGAACTTCCTGGACTCAACTGACACCCAATTCTAGAAACTCCTCTGACACACCCCACCACCTCCGGAAGGGCAGATGTGATTGCTGTTCTCTGCTGCTGGGAAGTCACAAAGATAATGGGCTGCAATCAATGGGTACCATCAGTACCCTCAACTCTTGCTCAAGCTGTTGGTGGTCATCTCTCTTCCCTCTTCTCCAGAACAGTATTTCACACATGCTCTATTCTAGCTTCAACCAACCCCCTGCAACTACTCCCACCCCCTGCCAACTACCTCCTCCTCAATCTCAGTAAATAATGTTGTCTATATCACAAAGAAGCCAATCCAAAGGCATACACCTTTATTTTTCACCATCATAACCACAAACTTACCTGTATCCAGACTTTTGCTTCCTTTTCTTTACCCAACCACTCCCTAAATCCTGGCCTCTGCCTATTCCACCACTGCGGGACTCTATGTCTTGTTTACCCTTCTCTCCATCTTTAATGTCTCCCTCTCTACTTGCTCATTCCCTTCATTATTTATCAGGCTCAAGTCTCCATCTTTAAATATAAGTTACATTCAACTCCTGGAAACTTCTTAAAAGAGCTGCTTAATTGCTCACCTTGGAATTACTATAATCTGACCTCCAGTGCACTGGTCATCAATGAGCCTGAAAGTTAAGAAAATTAAATACTTTTCGTCCTAACCTTGTTCCAACGCCCCACAGCAGCTGGCACAGTAGATTGTTTCATTTTTTTCTAGAAACACTCTTACTCTTGGGTTTCTGTGATACCACTTCCCCCTGATTTTCCTTCTACTACTCTGGCTATTGTAGTTCCCCACCCTCCTCCCACTCCACTCTCTGGCCTTCAACTGAGATCTCAACCTTGATGACTCTCGAAAGGGTGTGTCTACTTCAGACTGCTCCAAGTCCTAGAAATACCTGAATGAAACTCTCAATTTTTTGTCCCGTGCGTTATCAGCAAAAGCAAACCCACCACTTTTATTCCATCAATTCAGCTCTCCTGCTTTCAGGGCTGCCGCCACATTCACCTTGCACTTGAGCTAGACCCAGTGTCATTCCCTTTCGTCTACTGTTAGTTTTTCCCCTGGTTAGTGTCCTGCCCGCTCATCACTTGTTTGTAAGTTCTAACCAGTTAGTCTGCCCCCACTCCTTTCACAGAGGAACCGGGTGACCCTTTTAAGTCTGGTCATCATGATCAAGCTTAAAATCCTTCGCTGGCTTCCCAGGGGTCTGTGGAAACTCTTCCTGGCTTCCCAAAGTCCCTCACAACCTGCCAGCATCCTCTCCCCAGTCTCAGTTCAGTTCTTTCCCTCATCTTATTAAACTACACTCTCCTGAACTTCCAGCTGCTCAAACTCGGGGTGCTCGTTCTCATCTGAAGAACCCTGCCCTCCCACACTTCTCTTGATGCGATGAAATGTTCTCATCCCTAAGCTCTCCTCTGAAATGTGACTTAGACCTCCTCTAAGTGAGTGACTGACTACCAGGGCAAAATGGAAGTGTCTACTTTGTATATTAATACATCTACTTGACGAAAATGTATTAAAAATACATAAAAATACAAATTAGTGAAACCAATTTATGTATTTCAAATGGAAAAATTCAGAAATACTTGAACACAAAAGTATACCTTTACAAAAACATAAATATTAAAAACAATTTTAGTATAAATTGGCAAAATAAAAATACAGTGTTACCCTAAAAGTAAACTAAGCCCTAAATAAAAATGAAGACTGCTAATTTAAACTTAATAAAAAATAAAGATTAAACTTTTTTTGTGTATCATCATCAACTCCTGTATATATTTTTGCACTGTTTTTCCCAGCTGCTGAAGAAGTACATTTCTGAGTCTGGGGAATGTTGATGGGATAATTAAAAGGTAACTTCAAGCACTTTCTCAGACTCTATCTTCAAACAAATACATTTCTGGCTTGATAACTCTAGGAAGCACTTTTTAAACTTTGTAGGTGTATGCAGAAACAGCGATATTTTTTAATTGAAAAAGAGCTCTATTATTTCCAAGCAAGCATTTCTATTTGATCTTCAACTACTGGAGCTTGGCTGCTACAGATGGAGGTTCTGGTCTGGATCCCTATGTTACCCACTCTCAGGATCAGACTCTGCCTCCTCAAACAATCTTTCAACTAAAAAAATATAGCAAAAGCCTTGGTGTTTTTATAGTTTTGTTGTTTTTGCACACTGTCATTTCCTTTCTGCTCCTAAGATCATGAAGGTATAGGGGGAAAAAAAAAAAACAGGTCTACACAAATACAACTTTATTCAATTCAAAATCCTAATGCAGTGTGCAACTGGTAAAGAAAGATGGGTTCAACAAGTCATCTTAAATTGTTGAGCCCTTAAACTTTGATCTCAAGATAAATGACTCCATTTCCTTTCTCTTAAAATAACAGCCTTTGAGGGGTAATCTCAGGCTGGTGCCAATGGCCACTCTCAGGTTCTGCCTGTCCTTTCATTTCACTGGACTGCAGTCCCTTCCTCGTAGGCCCACAGCCTCCAGACAGCGCTTCTATATCTGCTACCTGCTGCAGTGTTCTTTATTTTTCCCTACTTTCCTCCATCCTCTGCTAGTGGAGCGATCCATCAATTGCAGACAGCTCTTCCATTCCGAACCATAAGTTTTTGCCTTTTGAGGTGCAGGGAAGCAGGGGTAGCGGAAGGAGATCAAGGACAGAGAAGTTACAGGTGATGAGTATTAAAAAAAGACTGGGAAACCTGTGAAGAGAGAATTTAGGATGATGAAACTTGGAGTAAGGAAAGTGGCACAGAGGAAGAATTGGGACACGAGGAGGGTGGATATGTCAGCTATGAAGGAATTAAAGTACAGGTATTACACCACCAAAAAACAGCAGTATTTTAGTGCCAGTATACTGGACAGTCAGAAACTGTTACTGCAACCACAACCATTATATAATGTAAAGATATAATGCACCAAAGTGAGATACTCTATCCAATATTTACAGCAATCAAAAAAATATATTTTCTCCTGTTTTACAGATGTGGCAACTATAATTTAAAGAATAAGTCACTCAAGCCACTATTATATAACAAAATTCAAACACTATTTTACTCATTCCAAAGCTCATTTTGTTAGCCATTTATATATACATATACATATAAAACTTTGCCCAAAGTTTCTAAAATCATATTGCAAATTTTAAAATGCTACAAAATTTGAGACCTAAAGAGGTTAACCAGTCAGAATATACATATAGCTTATTCCCTGATGTGCTATATAACCAAGATTTCAATGTTTTTAAAGAGTGGGATATTAAGTGTATTATCGACATACGGCTGAATTTTCCCTACCTACACATTTTTCATATTTAACACCTAACCAATGCTTACCCTAAAATTTTCTTATTTGTTCTGGTTCTTGAGTTTTAATAAAGATAGCACAAGAGTGCCAGTTAGCAGCTCTGCCTCATTAGAACATGCCAACAAATAGCTGTGTTTTTGGTTGACAGATTTACAATAATAAATTAAAAAGTCACATCTTACAGAAGACATGTAATAAAGAGTTCAAAGCTCCAAGTAATTAGATCAAGCACAGTCATATTACCTGGTTAGGAGTTGCACGTAAGCGCAGTGTGCACACAAGGCAAAAAAAGTTAAGCCTGATGTTTTAATTATAAAAGAGGAAAGGAACATGCAAGTACAAGAGTTATCAGGCTCCAGCCAGCAAGTTTTGAATTATTTGATGTTTTTTAGTTGTACCTTTTCCTAGGAGACTAGCACAATCTGGACTGTGTATCATTATGAAAAAAAAATACATTTTTATTTTTTATAAATAGTTTAAAGTCATAATTCCTGGCTTAAAATATTTCTTCACAATTGTTAAATTGGAAAATGAAAGAAGGAAAATAGACACGAACACAAATCAAAGAAATAGAAAGCAAATAAAGCCGAATTACTGTATCACACCTACCAAAATTAGTTACAATGTTTCTGAAGTGATAAATGGCCCTTGGTAGAGCTGTATATATTCTCCAAACACTGCCGCTGGCACTGTGAATTGGTACCAACTGTTTTGGAAAGCATTATAGCAATATATGTTAAAGTTACCAAAATGTTCACATTCTAATCTTAGCTCCCCTAATTGACTCTGCTGGAGGAAAAAGGAAAATTCTTCCATTTTCTCTAGAAAAAGCATCTTCAGTCACTACAGAAGGGAACCACTAGTACTAAACAGACCTGGGTCTCAGCATATCTCAGCAGGTCAGAATAGAAAAATTACAACTTAATTTTCCTAATGAGAATTAAAGTTATTTCACCACTTTCAATGACTGTTTCTGAAAATAAGTCTATTTCAGTTACAAGTTTGCCACTGTCAGTGCAGTGGATGGCCTGAACTTTGACCTTCACTATTTTCACTTGCTCAGTATTTTTCTTAGAGAAATTGGATGAAATTAGAGAGACCATAAACTATAGCACATGCATTATAAAGTTGCTTATCTTTGTTACTGGGTTCAAACTATTGATGAGTTTTGTTTTTGTGCAAATTATTACATCTTAATATGGCTACATAACTGGGTTAGAAAGACAACACATCCACAAATTAGGAAAATCAAACGAAAGAAAAAAAAAGCAACAGCAGATCTATTCTGCTTTTAAAATAAAATACTCAGCATCCAACTGTTTGAAGAATGGCTTTTCCAGGAAGTGCACCACTCAGAGAGTCTCAGTCTCTGGTCTCTAAAGGGCTCATCCTAATTATAAGGGCGGAGGTTCCATGAGAACTAACCAGCCTGAGACTGCATCATAATCAAAAGCAGGTCAGAGTAATGGATGGGGACATTTACACAGGACTGGCCACGTGCCAGAATTCTGTCCCAAAGCACTTCAGTAAGCTTATAATTATTGTTGCGTAAGAGTAATTACCCACATTTACAAAGTCATAGTACTCTGAAGTTTCAATTCTTTTTGTGGTAACTTAAAAAGTAGGGTGGTCTACTTGCCAAAACTGCATAAAGTTCAGGGGCTGAAAACAACATGTGCTAAGTGGTCCTGAATAGCCCCTTAAACTGTCAATGAAAGGTAGATTTTAATATAAAGTTTTATTGACAGTAATAAATTGCATCAAAAATTTAAGAAGTACAAAGAAAAGGATTCGAAGTAAAGGGAAAATAAAAAGTAACCATCAAAATCAGAGTTTTATTGGCCATTATCTAGCTATGACCATGAGTCAATAAAATTTAAAAAATTCAATCTCATTAGTGATCAAAGAAATGAAAATGTTTTGGATCTATAATAAATATTCAAAAACAAAAAGTGGAAGTATTCAAAGTAGTCAAGAAAATGTTAAACTACACAGTCTTGAACATACCAGTCACAGCTTCCTGGTCTAAACTTTCTTTTCTTCTAAAATCTTTTTTTTAAAGATTTATTTATTTATGCATACAAGAACTGAGGAACAGGCCAGAGGTGTGCGGGAGGGCAGGGAGAGGATTCACCAGACACAAAGTGCCGAACAGAACAAGCAGATTGATGGAAATACACTGCTGAGGGGAGCAGCCGGCGAGTCACAAGAGGTCTGCTGCGCCATGTGGGTTGCTCCCTGGCCAGGGATCAAACTTGTGCTGCAGTGGCTGCAGATAGCTTCATAGGTTGCACCACCAGGGAGGTGCTGGTCTAAACTTTCTTAAGAGCCATGTGGCAATGAAAATTAAGGTTCCTGTAAAGTTCACACTGTTTTATTTACAGCCCTCTCTACCTTACGGAAATAATTAGGCATATGGGGAACAAAATCTACTTAACAAGGTCATACATTTAAGACCAGGGGTTTTTAACTTAACTTTGGATAGAAATCCCAAGGTCCATGAATTTGAATTTAAAAAATTATAACTTTATTTTGATTAGCTTCTAGCTGAAATTGAGCATTTCCATCAGTTATAAATGTAGGCAACTAACTACAGTAACATTCGTTCTACAGGTGACTTTGACATTGACATATACCATAGATATCTTCCTATCACATCACAGTTGTTGAGGCATTATCAAATTATTCATCACTTCTTTGAAATCATGGTAGTTATCAGATCTGCTGCTACATTTTGTGTAATACACTGAGAAAAAAGTATATTGCTAATAAGTACTGAAATTCTGAACACTTTTGCAATTGTACATAATAAGTTTGACAAGATTCATGTGCTTTTGCATTTTTTTATCTTAAATATTTTTATTTTAATCACTTGAAAATGCTTTTCTAAGGAGAATCCATAAGTCTTACTAAACTGCCTATAGGAGCCAATGGGGGCAAAAAAAAAAAAACACTTAGGAACATCCAATGTAAGCATTAATTTTTTTATAAGATTTATTTATTTATGCCTACAAAAACTAGGGTAGAGGCCAGAGGTGTAGGGGGGGGTGAGAGGATTCACCATAGACAGAGTGGGGAACATAACAGGCAGACTGATTGAAACACATTGCTCAAGGGAATAGCGGGCGAGTCAGATGTCTGCCGCGCCACGTGTGTATCTCCCTGGCCGGGGATCAAACTCGTGCTGCAATGGCTGCAGACAGCTTCACAGCTTGCGTCTTAAACCCTTGCGCCACCAGGGAGGCCCCAATGTAAGCATTATTAATAATAATTAGAAACAGAAAAACTTGAATTTCCAATAGTTGGAAAACTTCAAATAAATGATGGCATAATCAATTATGAAACCATGCAAAACATAAACTTGTATTTAATGCTCCTTATTTTACTCAAAAAAGGAATATGCATGCATTGAAAAAGATGAGAGAAATAGTACCATAATTAATCACGCAAGATTTTCTATAGTTACTAATATTTCTGTAATGACTATAACTTCTATACTAGGAAGGATTTTTAAGAATAAAATGCATTTGTTTGCAAATGGTTAATGACTTTAAAGAATATTTTTCTGAAGAATATTTTAAAAGGTTGCCTTTTACTTGAAAATTTTTTATAAAGAAATTCAGTTTTATTGTTTCTGAAGTAAATCACCTATATGCAAAATATTTTCCACTTCAGATTAAATGGGGCCTGACAAATAGATACTTTTCATTTATAATCAGGACTTTTTGTGACTTTTTCTCTAAAATGCTAGAAAATTGCTTATCCTTATAAGCAGAACTTTTCCCTCTGATTTTTATTTCTTTTTAATTGTATCATTTTTTATTGAGGTAAAATAAAGTTTGTTGTTTTACAACACTAAGTATGATTTAGAGGTTCACACCTCTTCAGATGTATGTTACCACACAACACCCACCACCAACATACAGATGGTTAAGAGGCACACGAAAAAACGCTTATCATCAGGGAAATGCAAATCAAAACCATAATGAGCTACCACCTCACACCCATGAGAATGGCCCACATCAAAACAACCAGAAACAAGTGTTGGAGTGTGTTTAGAGAAAAAGAAACCTTCCTACACTGTTGATGGGAATGCAGACTGGCCCAGGACCTATGGGAAAGGGTATGGAGGTCTCTCAAAATATTAAAAATAGATCTACCATAAGACCCAGCAATTCCACTTCAAGGTATCTAGGCAGTGAATACAAAAAAACACTAATTTGAAGGGCTATGCACACTGCTATGTTCACTGCAGCACTATTAAAATAGCCAAGTTATGGAAAAGGTTACATTTTAATGTAACTCTTTACTGTTAATGCTCATTAACAGTAACTCAAATGCCAGCCCAGAAAAAAAGGGGAATCAATATCCAAATGACAGAAATGACAATGCCAAACCTGCAGCAATCTCAACTCCTTTATACTTGAAACACCCTTTAGACCTCCCTACCAGGGATCCTGAAGAAAGATGTCTTCCTATACAAAATGCTTTTGAAGGATTCAGGAGTCCCTTAGAGATAACCAGACATTCAGCCCAGGCAGAAGTCACTGCAGCTCCCGGGATGGGGTGAGGGGGCAGGGGCTGGGTAGAGTGTCCTAGCACTCAGCACAGCTCACATACTTGTTGACTGATTCCCTGCGAGTTGTGGTGCTTCTCCCTGACTTAACGCAAATGTTAGGAAGAGGTCTCCTCTGGCTGCCTTGAAGAGCAGATGAATGACCTCCCCATACAGAAAAGGGGCTTCATGAGAGGACCAGAAAAGAAAATGATACAGCAAATTTTTTTTTGAACACCTAATTTCAAAGATCAGGAGAAGCAGCTCACTAGTGTCTGAAGTTATAATGAGGTATGTAGTTGGTAGGTATGTATTTGGAAAACAGGTAACTGGATTTATTATGTCATCAACTTACAGTGAAATAACAGATCTAAAAGGACCTTAATCCCTTAAGACAATGAAACAAATTCTTTTGAAAAATGGTAATCAGTAAAATGGTAGACACTGATGGTCAAGGTCACAGGAAGTTGGGTGAGATTTCTATTTGCATGTAGGTGGTTTGAATGTTAGCCACTGTTACTGACTGTACCCATTTTTTTATGGGTATGAAGTTTTACCTGTCTACTTATCTTGATTACTTTTCCACTTACAGAAAAGCTGCAAAAATAGTATAAGGAGTTTGTGCATTTATCTAACCCAGCTTCCCCAACTTTAATTCCACACATAGCCTGCATGTAACTACGTACCATTATCAGAACCAGGAAATTATCACCGGTAAAATTCTACTAACTAAAGATCTTATTCAAACTCCACCAGCTCTTCCACAATGTTTTTTTTTTTTTTTTTAATTCTGAAATCCCATTCAAGATCCTATGATGCATTTAGTTGTTATTTCTCTTTGATGCCTTGCAGCCCATAACAGTTTCTCAGTCTTGTCTTGTATGATTGTAACACTTGAAGAGTATTTATCACTCAACTTGGGCTTGTCTGGTGGTTTCTCATGACTGGATTGGGGCTATGCATTTTGGGCAAAAAAAAAAAAACACACATAGAAGTTGTATTGTCAGTGCATCTTTTAGGTTTTGACGACAAGGACCTGATTGATGTCATTGCAGAGGTGTCTGCCAGGTTTCCTCACCTGCAAGTTACTATCTTTTTCCTTACGGTTTACAAATATATTTGGAATTATGCCATCTCTGCTTCTCCTCCTGTCTCTTCACAAACCATCACCATTAGTCGTGACTAATGACATTTACAATAGTAAAAGTCAATTTCAGTAATGGTGTTTGGGGGCCTAAAGGGATCAATCGGTGGTCTTGGTAAATGTCCACAAAACCACCATGACCACACGCAGACTTGTCTGTGGTCTCATTTCCTCAAAGAGAGGAGAAAGCACTGCAGCACACTATTCAGCATCTGGACATATTACACAAAGGGCCCCATTGCTCTCCCTGGTGCCTAACTACAAGGTACACTGTACCCACGCCTACATAAATAACTCCATAATTGGCATCAGCACCAAACACCCCTTCCCTTCTGAAACATTTTCTAAGCCTGCCTCATCTGTGGTTCCTCCCTTCAAGAAAGAAGTTAAAAACTGTGTGCACTGCTTTGAGTTACCAATTAGATAGCCAGTCAGGTAGAGCAGGTGACAGTCAGTGAGAAACATAGCTGTAACTAAAGAAAAAGTTTGGGATAGAGTGTTATTACTCAACTATGAACAGGTAGTAATTTCTTTTCTGAAAAAAGAAATTTTTTTAAATATTTATTTTCATTTATTTATGCACAAAAGAACTGGGGTGTAGGCCAGAGGTGCAGGGGGTAAGAGGATTCACCAGAGATAGAGTGGGGAGCAGAACAGGCAGACTGACCAAAGTACACTGCTGAGGGGAGCAGCGGGCGAGACAGGAGTGGTCTGCTGTGCCATGAGGGTAGCTCCCTGGCCGGGGACCGAACTCAGGCCACAGTGGCTGGTGATAGCTTGATAGCTGTGAGATTAACCTCCACACCACCATGGCGGCCCCTCCAAAAAAGAATTTTGAGCTCATTATTTATACAGGACACATGTAAATCATGCTTGGGAACTAAAAATAGGAAAACAAAAGACGAAAGTAGAAACAAATGTCTTAATAATGAAAGGCAGGCATTGGGGAGCCACCAGAAAACAATTCCTGGGATCAAATTCTAAAATTAATTTCTTAAATGGAACTTTCTTAGGTTGAGGTAATGACATAAAAGGGCAATGGCTTCCTCTCCACGTTTACTACAAAAGCATACCCTGCCTTTATATCATAGGATCTTTAAAAAGATGACCTTGAATAATGTCAAGTATTTGTGTAATCGTGGCTTCCTCACTATCTTGATTTTAAAATAAAACATGAGGGGCAGCAGAAGCACAAGCACTTTTAACCAAGTTCAATAACTCTCTGAACTGAGGTGGCTCAGACAGTATGAAATCCAAACACATTAAGAGATCAGATCTTAGATGGTCAGTGCTGGGAATCAGGAGGTCAGAGGCTAGAAGGCGGAGGATGCTTGTTTTCAAAGGAGCAAACATACAAACTTAACTAGGGAATGACCTCCTCGCTCATGGAAGCCCTGAGAAGATAAAGAAACAGCAGCAAACACATTCTTAGGACAGTTTCTCAAGTAGTTATTTACTTGAGAAATTCTTTGTAAAGGACTCAGATTAGAGATTAAAGAACTACCTTCAAATGAATTATTTCAAATTAATTTATGTGATCTCAATAAAAAAATAAGGCCAGGGCATTAAAACAAAGAATAATGATACATGTATAAAATCATTCCCTAATAATTCTGACTGAAATTAAGTTCAAGAGCATAGAGAACACCACAGTTCAGCAGAGCAGAACTACTGTGAAGAGACTTCACTCACTCTGTGTTTATCATTTACCTGAAATAGAAAACTGTCCACATCAAAAAGTAAACACAGAATTATCCTTAAAGAACTCTAAATTATAACACATACTACATAACTTCCTCAACCCTAATGTTGCTACATCTATAGAAGGATTTAAAAAACAACAAAAAAGAGAAACCAAAAATAAGCAGATTTTTACAAATGAGCTTAGTTACGTGGTGTTCCTGAGGTTCTATATGTATCCTATATTGATCTACTAAAACTTCTAATAGCTGCTTAATGACACTCATTTAACAAACTAGAAGTTAGAGAACAACTCTTGACAGCAAAATGTAAAATATAACAACGTTAAAGTGGTCACTTCAAGTATGAATGAAGTTAAGTGCACATAGTCTATAGAAGTAATGTTAGCAAATTATAAGAGGGTGAGAGGTACATAAAGACAACTGGATGCCACAACAGCAACTGAAATCCAACTTGTTTGTGCCCACAGCTGATGAATTCAGGGACACAGGGCACTGCTGAACCTGTGGGTGTGTGCATGTGTATGTGGTAGGCAAAGGCAGAGGAGGAAGAGGATGGTGAACAGTAAAAACAATCAAATCTGGTGGCTTAAAATTAGCACAAGAATAATTAGCAACACACATATTAGCTTTCCCTCTTCTCAGGAGAGGGAAAACATTCTTGATGAGCTTCAGACTGGATAACAACAGTTTCTCCAGGCCACTGGGCAGTAGGGAGAGGCCCCTCCCTATCACACCACCTTCAGTAACTTGACTTTGAGAGTAGCCACTCCATCAGGCGTCAAGATAAAGCCTACTCCACTGCTATCAATGGAGCAACCCATGAGTTCCTCTCTTTTCCATGAATGCTTCCCTCTGACATGCCCTATGGACATCTGTACACTCTGTTCCAAACCGAGTAAGACCTGCGTGGCCCCAGAAAATGAGGTGAGTAATGGCTAGAAAAGTCTCCCCCTCAACAGTCATGCCAGGCATGTAGGCAATGTTGTAATTATTCTTTCACGGTATTTTCCACTTACAAATTTTCTTGATATTTTGATCATGGTGACTATATAAATAAAAGCTAAATACAGAATAGAAACATACTCACAGAGAATAAACCAATTAATGCCTACGCTCTCTTACTGTCTAGTCTGTGTCTCTCTAGGAAGGACTGGGGGCAGCACTTGGACACCAAGCGCAAGGTCAGCTTTGCCTTGGGTCCTAAGAGCATTAAGTGAGAGCTGCATAAAACACCAAGTATTCACACAAGCAATGCCAGCAAGTATTATTACTGTCACTTCATTCTGGATGAGTCTAAACATCCCACACACTAGTAAAACAGCCAAGAAAACGGGCAGGAGAAAGGAGCCTTGATGGTATATTGTTTATTTTAATAAGTGCAAATAATGGGATTCCTTTATAGATCTGGTATCTTTCCAGCAAAGGAATAAGCTTACATGGTAGAGCCAAACATCCTCTAAGGTCTAAATTTGCAAAACAATCATGTTTATAAAAATAATGTAATATCAGGAAGTGAATGGAGCTTCTTCACCTGAAGATAGTTAAAATTGATGTACAATGTCAATGACAGAGTACACAAGGGAGAAGTGAGTCCCGCTCCCCCTAGCTTGGCCACAGTGCAGTCAGGAATGTATCAAGCATCAGAATGGAAAGTATCTGGTGCTGAAGAGGCTGGAGTGAGAGCCAGGTCAGTGGCACACCCTGTGGCTAGAGAATAAATTCCACCTGACACTGATGTACACCTTCAAAAAGATGACTCGCTTTAGGGTCTAATTAGGAAAAACCACTTAGTGCAAGAATTTCAATGGCTCAAAGTTGAATATTAAAAAATATGCAGTATTAGCTCACATTTTTATGCTGTGATAAAAAGTACAGATAGCATATAAATTTGTTAATATACAGTTATACTTTAAGGGGCTTAATTTCAGCTTCAAATGTGTGGCACATTATCATATTGTGACAACTAACCTGCCTGATTTGAAAATTCTAAGTTGTGTGGTCTCAGAAAATATGGCAGGTGCTGGCTGTAACTGCCTTTCATTGGAGCAACTTCTTGGACTAAACCATGGGTCTGAACCATGCTCGTGAAAGTCCAAGGGCACCAGCAGGTAATCTCCAGCCCCACACACTTTCTGCTCCCACCAGCTAGACTTCATGCTGACAGAGTCCTCTGTGTCTTCCCGAACCTGTTGATGCCAGTTGACTTGCTATTGTAATTTTATAATTTAAACATTAGGAAAGATGATGGAACAGAAGCACAAAAGATACATCATGTTTCTATTAAAAACTAAGTACAAGGCTTTGGAAGAACTTAATATAATGGCAAGTCACTGAAAAAAAAAAAAGTGGGGCTTTTGAATCAGACATGGGCGAGAAAAATACAAAAAATGAAAAAATAAAGAGAAACAAAATCCTGTAAGACTTAAACTACTTTGCTAGCTACAGTCTATGTGTTTGCTCCTGTGGTTTGTACTATTAGTATATGATTCAAAATATCAGAATCACTGCCAAGGAAAAGTCACTGATTTCTCAAGAGTTTAACAAATATTCTTATACATGTTGATGAAAATTAGAAATTTTGCACATATATGTGTTTTAAAGATTCCCTGCCTTAACTGATATCTTCAACTAACCAGCTCCAACTATGTTGGGTAAAAGGGTATTTTCCATGCTTCAAATTAGAAACTATTTTGAATTTAGTGGGTTTAAAATTTATGGTGTGTTATGCTCTAAACTGAGTTACACTAGAATAGAGGTGTTCAAAAATTTTTATTCCAGCTTTTGAAAGACAAAATATTTAAACAAATTTCTGTCAGATTTAAACATAAAAATATACTCTTCTGATATACTCTATTATAGTAGAGGAAGGGCATAGTAGTTAGGAACAGCGCTCTAGTCAGCCTCTCCAGAAGTGGGATCCTGGCTCCTGTATTACGAGTTCCATGGCGGTGCATCCCCTTAAGTCACTAAACCATTTCAGCCCCAGTTTTCTGATTTGGAAAATGCCATCAATAATGGTAACCACACCCCAGTGGGCATAAAGAGGTAGAAATGGAAAAATACATTTCAGAACAAATGTTTAGTAAAGTTCTTGGTATATGAGAAGTGTTCATAAGGTTTATTATTAATATTATTATATTGCCTAATAGGAATAAGTACCAACTACCACATAAATAAGATTATAAATAATATGTTCTCTTTTGTTAGACTTAATGTCAATTTTTAACAGAAGCATATCCACCCACAGACAGATCAGAAACACCTGTGGAAAATTTCCCTCTGTACAGTAAGGCTGGGGCTCGAGCTCTGAGTATGACATTTTTATATCCTAGGGGACATCTGGCAATGCCTGGAGACGTTTTCGGTGTCACAACTGGGGGTGGGAAGGAGGTATAAGCTAGGAAAGCTACTAAACATTCTACATCTTACAATGCCTAACATCACAACCCCCTCCCCCGCCAAAGTATTAGCTAGCCCCAAATGCCAAGGTGGCAATGTCAAGACACCCTGTTTCCTAATGGACAGCTTAAGAAAAGTGATTTCTAAAATCTGACCTGCAGAAAATTCTGCTGAGAAAATAAACATTGCTTCAAAATGAAATTGTGATTTTCATTACCATATTGATCCCATAGATCTATACCATAAATATTAAATAATGAGATATGGATATTTAGTAATGAGACAAGATTCTTTTGGGCAATAAGCCTCTTGTGGGGGGTCTATCACATAATAAGCTTAAGATTAATTTTATTCTCAAGTGACATGGTCATAAAGTTATAATGAGTACTAGAAATAATACGAAATTTCGTTTGGAACAAACAAATCCAAGTAAGATTTAAAACTCCAAAAGAGTAGGTAGGAAATAAAAATGTGGCAACCTGCACACAGGGGGCTCGATCCAGCTGCAGAGATGACAGGTGAGGGTAGCGGACCACACACATGTGTCCTTCCTTGGTGCACATCCTGTTTTCTAGCTTTCTTACTTATATGACTTAAAATCAACTCTTCAATTAACAATGCTGCTCAAAAATACTACAAAGCTCTTAAGAGTTCATTCATACTACTTACTTTTGAATAAATCACAGGGTTTTTAAGGAAAGTATGAGATAAAACAGTACATAAAGCACAACCTGCAATGTATGTACATACCCCCCTCAACCTCCCAAACATAATAGACTGTCAAGTCTCCAGTGTGTTTGGGATGCTTGTCTCTTTAGAGTCTTTGTTACTCAAACCTGTAAGACCTAGATTTGATTCTTGGCTCTGAGACTCACTGACTTTTTCTGATAATGTAATTAATTTTCACAAAAATTGCAGTGAAATGAAAAGAAACGTATCATAATTCTCATTAACTGGTGAGAACATTGAGGAAAAGAAATGGTCTTGTACTATCTGTAGAAGTGCTAAACAAATGAAAAGCAGCATTAAGATACTTAATTATACGACATTTATCCTGAAAGGTGACATGCCAAGTCTTCTACACATACTAATTTCATTCACAAAATTTAAAAAACAATTAATATCCAGCAGACAAGGCATTTTCATACCTGAAAGAAGGAAGTAACTGAAAAAAATACAGGACATAAACTGCAGCAAATACCTACACTGAACTATTTTACCATCAAGAAAGGAAAGGAATTGATGCAAATCTTCCGGCACACTGCTTGAAACAAACCTTTTTCAGAGAGCACAGCAGAAGAAAATGAAAATAATCAAAGATCTCTGCTCACCTTTCTGATAGAAAAATTTCCTGTAATAGTATGCACCAAGATCCACATGTTCCACAACGTATCTTTTCACTCTGTCTAGATGCAACACCAAGTTTTCCTTGGGCACTTCAAGTACTGCCACTCCTGCGTTGGTGCAGTGGGAGCTGAGGGTAGACTCAAAGGAGGCACTTTCACATCCACTGAAGGAGCCAGAATTTGATTTCGACAGGCTGATCTTCCTTTCCCCTTCTCCCCCTATCTCATTCCGAAAGTAAGGACAGCTCAGCACAAGTTCATTGCTTTTATCATCTCCCTGGTCCATGCTGAGGCTGCCTTTGGAATTCAGGTCCTCTGTGCTGCCCATCGGGGAACTGAAACTGGCTGAATGGGACAAAGGTCCCGAGACCAGGGATGCCACGGCAGCTGCCGAGGCCCCTGTAGTAGTGTTTCTCCTCTTAATAACATTGTGCCTGTTCATGATCGCCTCGTTCAAGTCAAATAATATGCTCTGGACATCATAGTGGGCAAAGCACTTTGGACATGTCCAAGGCCTGACGGAGTCTTCCGACCGGTTATCTTCAAGATCCGAGGATTTCCCAAGTTCTTCACCTTTGGCATTGCGTAATTTACGAAAAATGGATGAGTCTCCAGTTTCAGACTTGGACCGTCGCTTGAGTGGTTTTTCCCTTTCCTTAAAGAGCCTGAGGTTCTCTCTCTGTGAGATGGGTCCGTCTATAACATCCAAAGAGAAACCAGAACCCTTGCCCCCACCAGCAATAAGAAAATCACTCAGCTTGGTCGGAGTCGGACCTCGGTCAGATTTGTTATCTTTGTAGCCCTTTAACAAATCGAAGAAGCTTTCTCCGGACGTTCCCTGCTTATCAATTGAAGATGTGCTACCATATTCCCTGTGCAGCGAGGGCCCAGTCTTATAAGTGGGCGAGATACATTCATCAAAGCTATCCACGTCAAGCTCACTTATGGTGATGTCGCTGTTGCTCCGCTGCCGTATCCTGCGCAGAGCTTTCCTGGGGGAGCTGGGATAGGCTTCCGGCATGAGGAATCGGGAGTCCATGTTCTCCGAAGGTCTCGTCTTGTTCTTCAGTGTGTTCTGTATGCTTTTTAACATGGCTGAGTCACTGGAATTGAGGCTAACAGAACTTCCCTGACTCACGGGACTGCTTTTGGAGGACATGCTCTCAAGGCAACTTGAGGTTTCTATATCCTGGCTTGAACGGCTAGATTCTTTTATGTTTTCCTTTCTTGGGGGCCAATCTGCGATTCGTGCCCTCACCCCCATCTTTGGGACTCCAGGGGTTGAGGTCACATGGTGAGAACCTTCACTTCGGGGGGGCCCTACGGGAGCCATGACCGATGGTCCTAAGCTGCCGTTTTGAGACCTGAAGCGCCGCATGTACAGGTCGTCGGTGTGGACCTTGGGGGTGCCATCGCTACCCACCACCGAGGCCCTGTCCGAGGAGACTGGCCTTTCCGTCTGCGACCGTTTCAGGCTGGTCATGATGTAAAAGCAATGAGACTTAAATCCCTGCAGAAAGGACCACCATCGTGGCAAGTGTTAAATGTGCACTTCTCTTTTGGAGAACGGTTTCCAGAAAATACAACAGTTGCATGAGATCTTAATCTTTTTCATTTAAAAGGTTAAACGATGCCTGATTTTCTTAGCTCTGAAAATCGGGATCTTCAAAACATTATAATCCACAGTCGTTCCTTTGCTTCACCGTAACAGACAGCTTTCTTTCAGAAAAAACTGAATGGAACTTGTATTACTGGGACTCTGTGATTGCCATAATCCCAGGCTTTCCCTAAAAGAGAGGAGGACAGTTGGGATTAGCATTTGACAAAGACATCTAAAAATAAATATGCTACTGCCAGAATCAAGCACGTGAAAATAAGTCTCAATAACAGAGTGTGGTTCACAGTTCACAATCCATGATTTTAGTGAAGCAGGTTTGAAACCAAGCATTTAATAAAATCCAAACTTAAATTGCAGACATCCAGAAGACCACTGACACTTTAGCTGAACTGAACTGTTTTATGTAACTGGGGGTGGGGGTTGGGGGAGTCTTCTTCCAAGACAGCAAGGCTCTTAACCCAAGCACAGACTCTGACGACCTTTATAATGTAGAACATCAGGTATCACTGCTCTGCCCAAAAGTTGGAGACCTAATCAACAAGGTTCAATAATTACAGCCAAACAGCTTTTTAATAAAACTAAAAATCAAAGAATTACGTTATAGAATGTGTTGCTACACTTACTATTTAACACCCTCCATATTTCAAAATCCATACTTGCTTTTTGTTTCTTTACAAAGGCTGAACATAGTTGGCGAGAGCAAATACAACAGAGAAAATAAACAAGGTTTTCCCAGAGCCATAATAACACCCATTAGCACATTTCTGTTATTTCCTCTACTTTCTTACTTACCCAGAGGAGGAATATTTCAGAATGAATTCAGCATCCACCACCGTTTCCTAAGCTGTCTTTAGTTTTGTCTACTCTTAAAGCTAGAAATTTCACTAATTAACAAAATGCCTGCATTTCCTTATTCGTTGCAACCTACCCCACCCTTCGGCACTAATTTATGAAGACAGCAGAAAGGAAACGTTGCTCTGGGTAGACCTCTCCATGTTCCCCAGGCATCGGACGACAGAGAACTGTTAACATCCTTCCAGGTGAAGGGCAAAGAAAACCAACTTCATCAGGAGCATGTCAGGCAGCAGGCAAGAGGCACAAATCCTGGTACAAAATCCTGCATGGTTGCATACAGCCTGCAAATAAAGGCAGAGGACCCTTTCCCAAAGACTCCACAAATTACACAAGAGGTGGCCTTTAAATTCTTGCCAAATACATGTTTGGAAAGATGCTGCTGAACCGGCACTGCGCTGACAGGGCTGCATTGTCTACAATTCACGGCTGACACCCCGAGGACGACCCGCGCTCGCTGCATTCCACTCAACAGTAACAAGCACTTACTTCCACAATAATTAAGCATCTCTCTAGTCAGCTTCCTGCCTCCAAGGCAGCCGCTTTAATTTCTCCTGCAGTACGCAGAGTCTTTCGCTGCTATTTAAAGGCTGGAACATTTAAGAGTGTTTCAAAAAATGCATGCTGCCTGCAGAATTCAGGGACAGCCAAGCTCCAGCTGGGCTCACAGGGGCCGGTCTGGGCAGCTGGTCAGATAAACATTAATTGTTTCCACTCTTGCTCCTGGTCCCCATCTCTTATGAAAGGGATGCTGGTTTTATACTGCTACCTCATTAAACCTGGCGTTTGAACTTCCTAGGTACTTCCACTGTCAGATTGCTGTGATTTTCTTTACATTTGCTAACTTTGGAACAGCAAGCATTCAAGTGGACTAATGTGCTAACTGTTGATTCTACAGGCAGAACAAGTGGCTACAGCTACAGATCAAGAAGTGCTCCTCATAAAATGGCAGGGTAAAGGTCAACACAACCCAGATGCAAAGTAAACACCAGTCCATCTCCCCAAAAATCTTTTGACAACCAAAACCAGAATGTATGAACTATTCTGTAGTGGGGATGAGGGTTTGGGAGTAGGGAGGGCTGGGAGGGCAAACTACCTATTTCAGTGAAATATCTTTCGAAGAGAGAATACAGTAGCATGAAGAATATATTCTAAAGAGACTTTCATAAATGTCAGATGCTTTCAAAATTTCTTACACTCTCACCTGCCATTCTCAGAACCGACAGTCCTTAAAAGGCCAATGCACTAATCCCACCATGAGAAAAACACATTCTTGCCACATTTCATTTCCCTTAGAAAACAGTTTATTGCAGAGCTGTCCTTTAAAAAAAAAAAAAACGATTTTAAGCATATGTGAAGTTATATCCATTGTAAGAGGAAAACGGAAAACCAGCAATAAAATTCAGTAGTGTCTTGGAAAAGTCAGTCTTGGGGCCTCCCCAGGTGCACAGCGGTTGAGAGCTGGGTTGCGAAGCTGCCTGCAGCCTCTGCAGCACCAGTTCGATCCCCGGCTGCTCCCCGGCCATGGAAGGAGGGTCTCACAAGGCGCGCAGACCTCTCCTGCCACCCGCTGCTCCCCTCAGCAGTGTAGTTCGGTCCTTCTGCCTGCTCTGCTCCCAGCTCTGGCTCTGGTGAATTCTCTCACCCTCCCGCGCTTTTGACTGTGCCCATGCTTGTATGTATACATAAATAAATAAATCTTTAAAAGAAAAAAGTCAGTCTTGGCATTACCACAACAGCACTCCTCTTTGGAACCTCCCCACGTGCAGCCTACATAATAGGCTTTCCCAAAATTTTATCTTTAAACATAAAAATTCCTTCATAATTCAAAAGAAATATGAAGACTCCTTGATTATATGACATCTTGATTTTAATCATGACCCAATGTTTTCATTTAAGCTCAGCATATAGATAGAGACATGGGGGAGAGAATTCAAGATGGATAACTAAATGATGGCTTTTCTTTTTGTAATAAGGCCTTCTTTCCTATTTTCCTCGTTTCTCCCCTTCTCTCTTTCCCCATTCTTACATATACCATCAAACTCCTTTGTATACAATATAAGCTTTGAACACTAGCTAGCAAATGTAGAAATCTATATGCTCTATGTTGACTGCACTAACCAAAAAACAAAGATGACATGTATGTCATACAATGACAGATCAATAAGCTATTCCTTAGGGCTGATGTAAGTAGCAAATATAGGCTGCCAATTATTAGAAATTCTCTTCATTTTCAACAAACCTACCTAAGCATTACTAGATGTGGTAAAATGCATTAGAATTCAACCGAAGAGCAATACTAATTTATAGCATGTTACCTCCATCTGCTGAAAGATCAGGCTGTAGGAAAAAAAATGTCCTCATTACATGGTTAGTTTTACCGTTCTAGGTACCACCTGAGTCCATGGTAGACCCATTCAGTTAGAATACCAACACTGTTTAGTGTTCCTGGAAACTATATGAGAAAACGAGAAGGATCCATAAAAATTCTACTACTTGAAGGTGTTTTCATAACTCTAGGTTTACTGCAATGCAATCAACCACTCTTTTCATAGAAGGTCATTCAGAAGAAGTGTTTCCTCTTCTCTAAATCATCCTGGCCTTTCTGCACTCTCTTCTGAACATCAACCAGACACTCGAAGTTAGGGATATTTGAAGAAACAGTGCCCCCTTTCCATGGCAACTACAGGTATAAAAACTGTTCTTGAGACTGCTCCAGACCCTTCCCCACCTTCCAGAAACTCACTCTCCTAGACATCCACAGTAGTAACAGTCTTCATTTTCTCTTTTTTTTTTTTTGGGGGGGGGGGTGGCACATATTCCTCAATATCATCAGTAGGTTCCATTCAAAAGGTAGGGATACCAGGATGGTATCTAAGGCTTACTTCTCTTACCATTCTCCATATGTTTGGAAGGAGATGTATAGATGTTCGATTAGGATGCATGTGCCCAACGAGTGCATTAAGGTGACTTGGCCAGCATGGAAACCTGGGTGTTGACTAGCTTGGAGAAGAGTTGCCTGTGCAACTGAATGAAGACAAACAGTGAAATGACTTGGGGGAGCTATCCCCATGGTACCCAGCACAGCCTGGTCATGTCATAGGAACCACAGCTTTAAATACTAACTCTCTGAAGTCTCTGCACATCACTAGCTGAGACTCTCTCAACTGGTAAAATATAAGCCCGTGCTCATTTGATATCTTCTTTATTTATGTGTTTCACAGGGAACTAAATAACAAACAGAAAAATGGAAAAATCTTTTTCCCCAAGAAATGAATGGGCAATAAGGAAGCAAGAACAATAAATAATTCAAGGAACCAAACGAAAAGGACAGCATGGGAAACTTTCCTGTGCCAAGGGCATAAAGAACAGTTTAAAGCTACACAAGAAGATGTGAGAAGGAAAAATAAAAAACCAACAACTACAGTTTCTTTCTTGAAATATCTTGCAATATGGCAAATTCATCAAAAAGATGTAGCATTCCTCATCAAACACATTCATATTCCAAAAGGGGATTTTGTTAGATTCCAGAGCTGGTGTAGCCTCAAATACAGGGTCATTTCACAATGTTTCTGGATAATAAAAGGCATTTTGTGGGGTTTTTTGTTTTTTATTTTATGTAATTAAATTTTTTTTCTTACATCACTGTAGTCCCCATCGCTCTCTCGCCACCACATCACTGGTGAACCATCACCAGTTTCTCTCTCCCGTTTGACCCCTCTGCTCCCCTTCCTTTGCAGCATGCCTCAGTTCCATGGTCAGTTTGCTTGTTTTGATATTTTCTTGACCTAATAAAAGTAATTTTGATGAAAAATAGCTATTCAAATGCCCTAAATATACAATATTATTTATAAAATAAATCCAGAGATATACAATATTATTTATGAAAATGTCAGTGTAAATAGTTTACAATGTTATACAACAGGTTTAGACTGCCCAGAAACTTGCTTCAGAATGTAACAGGAAACTATTTTAAAACAGAAATGTGACTTCACAGTACTTGAACATTAGATTAGCTGAACTAACCAAATAAGGCAAACTATTTTCTATACATCTCTTCTTAGCTTTCCTGAATTTCACTCACATTACATAAAAGTAACATCTCAGATAATCTGACAGGACATTTCACTCTTTCAAGTCAGCTTGAAACACACACAAACGTCTCGGGTAATGTCATGGATAATTTAAGATTTATGAATCAGCACATAACTTTTCAGACTGGGATTTCCCCACTTTTTTCATTTCCATACTGTCCCTTCAACAAAAAGTAGGAAGGGCTGGGGAAAAAAACAGAGTGGATGAATCTAGTCCCTGCTCTCTGAATATTTACCATCTGAGAAAGACAACACAGACAGAGACGAGTAGATTCAAATACCTTGCCCCCAAATTTCCTAAGTGAATAAAAAGACAGATACAATTGGACAAAGTTGCACCTGAACTTAAGAGATAAGAAAACAACTTAAAATGGATCCATTTGGCCAGAGTAAAGACCAACAGAGAGAATAATGTTCACCTATCACCCATCCTCCTACCTAAAAAAGTTCAAAGAAGGAGGTTCTACTCGGCCTAGTAAGGCCTGAAGTTGCTGTGTTCTCTTTGAGAGTGGAAGGAAAACATGAAAATTTGCCAAAAAGCCTTAATGGCAGAAGAGGGGGCAGAATAAAAAATCATCCAGAGGCAGTTACATGGTGTAGTTACTGACAGGTAGTGAAATGGTCCCACAGCTGGAAACATAAAGGACAGAAATAAATGTGAATATTCATCTTCTTAAATATGTTGAAATTTCTGTAATAAGAAATTAATATAATGCCAAAGTGACACGTCTGAAGTGCTTCAAGTGGGAAGGTAAGAGGTAGAAAGTGGAGTCAAAGATAGTAAGTTGAAAGGAAGCAATGAATCAGATTTGTTAGAGGAAAAACACAATACTGTAAAGGAAAGAAATCAAAGCCCACCAGCTTGTGAGGGGCATTTGGGGTGCCCATGCCTAGTACCAGGGTATCAGAAGACCAGAGGAAATCAGTGAGGAAGTGAGTGTTTCCCATGTATTGATGCTCAGGATACATGAAAAACTTAACCACCAGTACTGTAAGGTGTGGCCTGGTACTGAACTGCTGGTTATCAACTATGATGTGGCACTAAACAACTTACTGCCCACGTGGTCTGGGGAAGGGCTCATGAAAGTAGGTGCCATTGGGACCGCCAGGAAGTGTCCAGTGAAAGGGGAAATGCCAGTCAGTTTTCCCCAAACTGTGCTTCAAATTCTTCAAGTTATGAATATAAAAAAATGGGTTCTACATTAACTAAGGCAGGGACATACTATGTTTCACCTCCCTGAGGCTATGACAGGATATGTTAGTATTTTAAAAGCACCATGAAATCTGCAGCTAAAAATCCAACAACTAACTTCATTCAACTGAGAGATTCTGACCACTCACTGAAAAAAAAAAAAAAAGTTGATACTGTGATCCTATTTTATACCGTGATCCTACCGCACATAACTAGGGACAAGCAGAGCCCCAGTTACTAAGCAGTTTTGGAGGAATTTAAATAAAATTGTGTCTGCATTATAAATTTAGCTACTTGTGTTTTTCTTAAGTTGCATATAGATATGTAAACAAGCCAAAGGAAGTTCACCAAAGGATTTACTTGCTTGCTTGTCTAGATGTGGATTATGAGTAATTTCTGGTTGGATTTTGTTTCTTATGGTATTTGTGTGCATTGTTTTCTAAAATGAACATGTGCTGCTTTTATAATCAGAAGAAAAAAAATTAGGAGAAAAAAGCCTATTATTCTATTGCTAAAAAGGTGAGGTAAAATAAGATCCGGAAGAAAGTGTGATGAGCACACATCTGAATACCAATTATAAAACGCTGTACTGTTAAACCTCCAAGCATTCCAATTGCCAAACAAGTCAAAATTCAACAGATGTCAGGTTCTTTCAATAAGATGTTCTTGTGCTAAATCCCCTAATTAAAATGAAATCAAAGAGGGCTGTACAAAGGACAGAGAACTGAAGGTGGTAAGATTAGCAGTATTTCTAGGATTTGAATAATCACTTCATACAGGTGATGAACACAATTGCCTCTATTTCTTCATTTACAGATGTTTTCTTTATATTTAATATGGACATAAAAGTCTCGTCTTGGGGCTTCTGGACCCCAGGAGCTCCTGCCCGAAGCCCCTGGTTTGCCCTTCACAAGGCTGTAGTGACTGCCTGCATGGCAGAGTGAGTCACGATTGCCCATTCCCCTTTCCTGAGCTGCTGCTACTTCCCACATACATGTACCTATGACCCCTGTCCTCCTCCAGCAGAGGCTGGGGCAAACTCTGGAGAAAGTCCCCCACTGGATTCAACAACCAGCACTCGGGAGACATTACAAAGTATATTGGGGTGCAAGGAAATGAGACTGTTTAACCTGGAAAGGACAACTCCAGCAGTACTTTCTCCTCTGGGGGAGGGAGGGAAAGAGATGGTGGTGACTGTGTAAGTCAGATTTAAACTAGGTAAAACAGGGAAATTGCCTATGATCCACGTAAGAGCAGCACAGCTGAGTATCTGCGTCACTAGACAGTTCTTCAGGCTGCTTATGTGCACTATTTGGGCACCATGTGCTTGTTCTAAAGCTAGACAAAGGCAACATTTCCAGGCCCCAGCCCCTTTGTTAAGGGTAAAGGATGTCCTGTGAAACTCCATATAGTCTTTGTGGATGCCACCCCCACTCCATCAAGACACTGGGAACTACAAATCCCATGATCCCAAAGGGGAGGTTGTGAGGACCTAAGGGTGGAGTTAAGCAGCCATTTTCTCTGTTTGTAAATAAAACCAGCCATGTTAGTGGGGTCACTCTCTTGGCCAGGCAGCGTTTGGTCTCAGCGGGTCACTTGGGATTCCAGGTAGGCAGAACAGGCATTTAAAAATTTATCCCCCTCTTGTCTCCCTGAGCTGTACATTTTCTTATTTCCCCTTCCCTTGTAAATAAACCTTTGTTAACCTTTTGTGTGTGCCTGCAGTTTAAGTTTCCATTAAGCATGCGGGTGAAGACCCACAGTCAGGCAACCTGTTTTATATCAGGGTTGCCCTGTAATACCATTAACCAGAAGTAAGAGGACTGCAGCACACAAGAGAGGACAATAAGGTAGAATGTCCTTAGGACAATAAGGTTGAATGTCCCAAGTGCCCTATTGAAGATATTATGCTTTTTTTATTTGAATACATTCCAAAAAGAATTTAAGAAAGTGCACTAGAAAAAACACATTTACATTTAGCTAAAGAGTAGAAGGTGGCTTCACTAAGAACAATTTCTTTATACTCCTAGTTTTCAGTTAACCTCTCTCCCAAGAGGCCCCATTTCACTCTGACACAGGTTCATGCCTTTAGTCCTCACAAGCACCTGTGAAGCAAGGGCATCCATTTTCAGAGGGGTTAAACAGACTGTCTCCAACACCTGGCACTCATAGCCGAGTGGCCCCTCTTGCAATAAACACAGAGAATTCACGGGCATATAGCTACTCTGAGAATACACTGTTAAGAACAGGACTCCCTTTATAGCCTGAGAGTTGCTTCTGAAGTCCAATCCAGGCCTGAATCTCTACATCCAACAAGAAGTAGAACAGAGATGACCAACTTGCCTAAAATGCTACTGGACAGTAGCACTTCAGAACCTTCAGTGGCTCCATTATTCTGTGACTTAAGTCTAGAATTCAAGACTTAGTGCCCCCAAACTGCATCCTCATCCCAAACAGCAGGACTAGGTCTTCCCAGACCACTGGAAGCCCTGCATTTCACAAAGCTCTCAGGTAACTGAGCCTGCTCCAGAGTGCCCCTCTCTGGCATTACATTCCAAATCTTGTACTGGAAACTATTAGGAAGATTAACTTGCTGTACCACACTGTTCTTCCAGAACATGCTTGTCCTTCAACCTGCTGCCATCAGTTGTCACTACAGTTTGTTTGAGCAGGCACCGTGCACCCATCCCTCCCCATGGCGTCCCTCTGGGCTGGGTTCCACTCCCACCTGCCTTCTGCTCAGGAGAGACTGGATGGTGTCACAGGCCATATCCCTTACAGGAGCACCCTACCTCCTCAACAGGCCTCTCCCACTACTTTCTGAAATCCATGGTTAACTACATGTAGCTGGATCTCTTCTCCCATATTAGATTCCTCAATCTTGAGAGTAGAGATCTAGCTAATCCTTGTTCCCAAAGCACCTATGCTCAGCATCCTTGAAACAGAATCATTACAAAAGTCACAATGTTTTAATTAAATGAATTAGAAATTAACTGATACATTAACAGAACTTTTATTGTAATATAAAATGTAATTATGGGTATCTCCTAAATAACAGTGCTGAGTGAAGACCTACCCAAAAAAATCCACATAATCAAAATTTAATATAGATTCCAGCTTCACTCTCTCCTGAGAAGCCTTTACAACAGGTATGTATGAAAAATAACTGCAGTGTGACCTTCTTCCCTTTTATTCATTCATCAGAAAGGGCATGAAAAATAGCCACAAAAGTGAGCAAGCCTCTTAAAAAAGCAACAAGAAGTGAATCAATTAGAACTGGGTAAGACACCATTATGATGAAATAACTGAAAGGTAAACTAATGCAGCATACAATCAACTATGTAAAAATCCCAGCAAAGAAAACAAAGACATTTGCAGAAAAATGGAAGGAGGGGATGGTTAATAGAGCATACACAGAAAGACAACAGAAATTAAAATTAATTGCCATCAAATTAACAGTATTCAAAATAATTTCTATCTTTTATCCTCAAATAATTTCCCCCCGCTGTTGTCCTCTTTATCAACTGTTTTTTTCAATGAATGAGTTATGTGCTTGCTGTTTAAGATAAAACTGAAATAGTACAGAGAAAGTAAAAAATATGTCTTCCTAAGACTTCTTAATGTTCTGTGGATTCTTCCAGACATTGTGCGTGGGGGGAGGGGGGGCGCCGCACACACAGACAGTGAAACAGTGGCTGAATGATGAAAACAGGGGAGAGAAAGGATCCAGTATACGGAGCAACTTCCTTCTGAGGAAACTTAATTCAGCACTAACAGAACCAGAAAAGAAAGGCAGAGGTGTGGATGACCGAGAAAGGAAGAATCCACGTAGGTCCTTCTATCTGGAAGAGGCAGAGGGCCTCCCCATGCAAAGCAGAAATAAAATATTTGGTGAAATATTTCACAACTGAAACATGTGAATCTTATATATAACCTGTTCTGAAAATAGGAGCCCTATAAAAATGTTTCTGTTAATGTGTCAACGAAAAACAAGAGCAAATGAACTAGCTCCGTAATTCAGTGCCTGCCACATTCCTCCAGGTGTTGTTGCTTTTTTAGAAATTATGAACATACATACACAAATTTACATACATATTATAATATACAACCTTCAAATAAAGTTGTTTTTATCTATTTTTTCAAACTTAAAAGTCCCTAGTTTCTAAGTGAGATTTTACTTATAAATTCATTAACTTTATCACTTAAGCTATAATTTACAAATTAGGGAAAAAGTAAAATGCAAATCAATCAAATGTTCGAAGAGAAGTCTTTTGTTTCCTGGCCACCCTTTTCATTTTTTGTGGCAAAGTGAAATTAATCCTCTCAGTTTCTGACTTAAGATCTAACAGTTTTGTGTTTGCATTAGCATTTGCTTTAACATTTGATCACTTTTGTCTGTTCAGTCCTGAGTGTTTATAAAGTGCAAACAAACGTAACACATTTATACTCTCGTGCTTAAAACTCACAAGAGCTTCCCTCCTGCTTTCAAGGTAAAAGAATTTCCCAAAAGCAGGCTATCCCTAATTACACAGCCCTATACTCCTGACCTTCAGCTCTGGTCAAAGGCAAAGGGAACGGGCTGCAGCCCCTGAAGGCACTCAGGAGCATGCCTAAGAAGCCAATGTGGCAACTTCTGTGGCTGCACAACCTAAACAACTCTTTCTTCCTTCTCTTGGCCATCCCTACCCATCTCTCTCTCTCCCCTCCTTCAAGACTGCACTGTGCGTAGTTTCTACCAGGGAGCTGTCCCCACCCACCCTATCCCCAGCCCTCCAGAGCATCCCTGGAGGCCCACAGGTAAGTCTGGGATGGCGTTTCTCAGAAGAAAATAAAAAATATCATTTTTCCACATGATTACCTTCTAACACCAGCTCCCCTGGCAATAAAAAGCGAAGGACCTATCAGTGTGGAGTTTTCTAACAAAATAACAGATTTTTAAGGGTTTTTTTTTTTTTTGACAAAACTGTAGTTAAAACAGATTTAAAAGTACGTTGATGTAAAAAAAATCTTTAACAGAACACAAGTGCAAGAAAAAGCCCATGAGTGTTGAACAATCACAGATTTAGGAAGCATCAGAGATATACAAATCAAAACACATGCATCATTTTTTTCCTATTAGGGATGTTTCTAGGGATGCCAGTACTCACTGTTAATGGTGCCAGTGTTAAAACAGACATCCTTACCTCGATTGAGGCAATTAAAATTGACAGAAACCTTTCTGGGGGGAAAAAAATGGTGGGAAAATCAGAAAATGCTCATATTGTTGGGTTCTGTAATCTCTTTCAAAGTAAGGGAAAGAATGCTGGCTGTCCAGAAGCAGGAGGGATTTTCTGCTGAGTCCCACACTCACACCAGCTTTCCGCAATTTTCCTCAACAAGCCCCAGGTGCTCTGCAAGTGTGACCTATTAGCAACCACTCTTTCTCTTAAATTCCCAACACCTACCCCAGTCCACCTTGCTTTCCAAAAGACAATCGCAGCTATTTTATTTTTTCAAAGTTTTTTGATGCACCACCCAATAAGTCCCAAGTATTTCAGGCCAGGGACTGTGCCTTATTTTGCTCAGGATACTTAATTCTAAATAGAGGCTTCATGACAAATGCCAACCACATTTGAATAGAAAAATACAATATAACAAACCCTGAGCAGTGAGTTGACAGTCTGCCGGATTTTACAATCTACAATCACCTACTGTACAAAGAAACTGCCGTGCTATTTATTTACTCAGCTTCTCATGTGTGTGTTTATCAAAGTAATGCCTATACTAGTGAAAAGTAATCATTTCACTACATGATTACTTTCTAACACCTGCTCTCCTGACAATAAAAAAGCAAGGGACGGGACCTCCCTGGTGGCACAGTAGGCTGAGCGCCGCACTGTGAAGCTGTCCGCAGCCTCTGCAGTGCCGGTTCGATCCCGGCTAGCCAGTAAGAATCCCACATGGTGCGGCAGACCTCTCCTGTCTCGCCTGCTGCTCCCCTCAGCAGTGTATTTCGTCAGTCTGCCTGTTCTGCTCCCCGCTCTGTCTCTGGTGAATCCTCTCACCCTCCCGCGCATCTGGCCTGTACCCCAGTTCTTGTATAAATAAATAAATCTTGGGGGAAAAAAGCGAGGGACCTATCAATGTGGAGTTTTCTGACAAAATAACAGATTTTGAAGGTTTGGGTTATTTTTATTTACAAAACTGTAAAAAATAGACTTAAAGGTAAAACATCTTTTAAAATACAAATGTTTTAAAATAATACTGCCAACAAATAATACTGCAGGCATGAGGGGGGGAAAACAATGCTTTCCTTATCTTTTTTCACTCCCAGATGCAAGAACTTTCAATTCATAACACTGCTTGCTGTAGGAGTTCCTGTTCCTAAGTAGCTTACTCATACCCATATTTCCTTATTTATCAATTTTATGTGTTATCTACTGAAGTTCCGAGTGGAAGATAATAGACATTCTTCCAGAAATTGCCCCTACCTTTGCCCTAGTCAATGTAAATGTGTATATACACATATATATCACACTTAGAAAACTTACAGAGAAACAGACTGTAGAGAGCAAGATTTATCGTATTCTAGCTATATTCCCCCAATTGCTTACTTTTACCTTTCCTAGAGCAAGTGACTGCTTCATTCCCTGCCCCCCGCCCCCCGCAATTTGCTTAGTTTCTATATATCAACCTTAATTCTTCCTAAACCCAGTAAAATAATTTCTTCTTGCTACAGTTTTCCATATGCTTAAAAGCACCAGGTGCCCTGCCCTGTCAATTTCCGCTCTTTCCGGGTGACCTCTCCCCTAAGACTCCCCGAACTCACACTCCAGTCCTGCCAGCTGGTCTCCAGGTCTCTTCATGGGGCTCCCAGAGACACCCCATCATCATGGTCATCCTTGCAGTTCCTTCCCTGCTCTCCAGTGGTAAAGTTTAGCAGTTTGTCATAAGCCTTAAACTGACTGATGGCCTGGCTGGGTATTGCGCTCAAGGCAGTTAAAACCTTTACCACTAGACTTTTAAGGTTATATTTCATTATATCTAGCTTCCAAATCTAATCATATTCTAATTCCGGCTCTTTTATGTATTCTATGTTCTTTTTCAGGATTTCTTTAAGATTATCCCTCTAATACTGGCTAATCTTTGTGTAAGGTTTTTTATAGCCCTTAAATTGGACATCTAGTGGGCCTTTTAAACATAAAATATACCTTTTCCAGCTAACTGAAATTATATTTCATTGTTGTTGTGTTGTTGTTTTTTAACAATTTCCTTTGCTTCTTTTTCTGGTCTTTCAAATTTTGTAAATTTTCTGTTTATTGGATATTGGACCTTCTGGAGTTCCTTTTCTTCTCCACTCTAATTCTTTTTATTTTAGGTACCAGAAGAATTTTTTGAATTTCATTTTTCAACCAGACTACTTAATTTTTTCAAATTGATTCAGGATAAATTTTGAAGAGATTATGTGTCCTCTACTTCTTCATTTATAAAAGTTCTATTCTTGTTTCACAACTGCAATATTCTCTCCCATGCCTGCTAAGAGCAAACTAATTTTGAAAGTTTTATTTTTATATTCAGAGTTTATATTTTTCCCAGACTTGATTCTCTTCTGCATATTGCAATCACTGCCATTGTCAGGTGGAAGGCTTGCGCAGCTCTGCTATCACTGGCCAGTCCTTCATCTTGACGACTGAAGGGCTGAAAAGGAGACCGAAGCTCTGTGTTCTGAAGGCAGGGCATGAGTACTGAACAGACCTTCCAGTAGGAGACTAGGTAAGTATCCAATCAGTTTACTTGGTTTATAGGAGGAAAGTATAAATCACACTCTCTGACCACCTGTTTAGTCTCTGAGTTCCTATTTCCAGAGAAATTTGTTGCTTTATATAGTCTGTCTGCCATCCAAACACAGAATCTAAAATTGCCACTTTGTCAATTAACCAGCCATTATTACAGATAGTGGGCAGACATATAACCTATCCTCAGCCAATGAGATAGGAACCTGTTGGACTCTGAACTGAAAAGCAGAATCAGGGTCAATAGCAGTGACTGCGGCGCAGCCCAGGGCCCTGCTGACAGTGCAAAGCTAAGCATCAGTGCTCTGGGCAGCCAGCCCCCGCTGATCCCGCTTTCCTGTGTGACTGCTCTCTTGGCCACTTGAACCACCCTTGGTTTTGCCCATTTTCTAGACGTAGTCCCACAGGCTTCCCAGTGATTCAAGTCACTAAGTATTATTTCCATAAATTCCTTTCCTGCTTAAATAAGACAGAGGATTTTTTTCTGTATAGTGGGAACCCACAGATGCCTGTATTCATAGATCATTTTTAGAATATGCTTCAGTTTCTCTAGAGAAGAGCAGAAGAGCAGTTCCATTTCCTGCCTGGCTTCCAGTCTTCTGGGAAGCTACTTCAGCAAAGAATGTTTCCAAATAATTCCTCCCTGATTCCAGAGCCTTGGGGCCTCCAACTCTGGGGTTGTGATGGGTGAAATGCATTCACATTCAATTTTATCCATACTGAAAAATGAGCTTAAGATATTTTCTCTCTCTCTCTCTCTCTCCCCCCACCCATGCCCCAAAACCCCCACCCCGAGGAAAACTGTTAATAATTCCAGACATGCTCCTAAATTTCCTCTTCTTTATCTCTCTATCTTTCTATATTCCTTTAATAACAGTGTCCTCAGGCAGGGGAGGGGAAGCAGCAGAGCGCTACATTCAATCTGACAAGGTTAACTGGGCACTAAAATGTTATTAGTCCAAACTGAAAACTTCCAATTA
This sequence comes from Talpa europaea, assembly GCF_964194135.1. Classification (NCBI taxonomy): domain Eukaryota; kingdom Metazoa; phylum Chordata; class Mammalia; order Eulipotyphla; family Talpidae; genus Talpa; species Talpa europaea. Next base: position 97,860,042 of record NC_140075.1, on the reverse strand, counting down.
TGAAATACTACAAACATGTAAAAACTGAGACGATACCTAGTATCCATCACCCAGATTTCGTAACAGTAAACTGTCTGCCAAATTTGCTTCAGGTTACATAGAAATACAACATGACAGAGCTAAAATACAAGGTGCGATCCCATTCTCTCAGCCTCTCCAGAGGAATTTCACCCCTGAAGGTGCAATGCACCCTTCCAGTTAGTACTCTGGATGTTTACGAGATCTAAGTTGATAACATCATTTAGAACACATCCTGTTACAGCTTTGTTTTTCACACAAAATTGTTTTTGAGATTTGGACATGTTGATGCAGAGTCCTTATAATTATGTCTGTGTGTTTTCCATTTTTTGTATAAATATGAGTTTATGTATTTATGAGTTTGGTGATTCAAATCTAGGTTGTTTCCAACTTTTTTGCTTTTATAGACAAGGAGATAAGGGTCATGCTGCTCACATGTTATTTGGGAAAGGTCATGAGAGTTTGCCTAGAGGCTTCCAAAACCGGGAGCTGCTCAGTCTCAAAGCGGAGCACCTTTCACTCTAACTAGAGAATATGTTCCAATCCGAAAGTAAATTAGACAACATTGTTTCCTGCCAGGTCTTTGTCTTTGAATTATTACCAGTGTGATGGACTAAAATATCCTCTTTTGTTACTTTCACTGGTATTTTCAACTAAAATGAATTCAACTAAAATGAGAATTTTATTTCCTTTAAAATTCTTATCTATTTATATTTTGCCTGTTTTTCTACTAAATTTTTGTCTTCTTTGCTAATAACTCCTAGGATTTCTTTATATACTATGGATATTAATCCTTCATTAAACATGTGTCTCATGTTCTATGGCTCTACCTTTACCTTTTTTAAGGTCCATTTTCTTATACATATACATTTAAATTTTTTAACAGTGAAATTTATCATTCTTCTTTATAGTTTGGGTTTTTTCTATCTTGTTCAAAAAAATTCTTCCAATCTCTAATAACATAAAGATGTTTTCCTGTATTTTTGTTTAAAAATTTAAGTCTCTCTTTAAATGTTTCTAATTAATCTAAAATTTATTTATAGGAATTTAATTTAATTTTTACCACACTGTCCACAGTATTTTTGAATGTAAGAATTTATAGCTTTAAAACCATGGTGCAGGTTTTCAGATTAAAAAAAAAAACTAAGTGTGAAATGAAAAGCAAATTAATTCAGCTTACTGAAAGAACCTTAGTTTATAATAAAAGCAAATTAAAATCCAACATGTCACTTTCAAGATGCATAAACAAGAAAAGATAGAGAAAATTTTGAACAAAATTACAGTAAATATACACACAGAGGCAATATTATAGGAACCAACTTTAGAGGAAAATATTAAGGTAGGTTTTATATGACAAAAAGAATAATAAAATAGCAGCATTGGGTCAAGTAGTAAGAAGTGACATCAAGGCAAAAGTTGAGACATGAAAGGAGAAACTGACAAAAATAATCACATTTCATTATTAACTACAAATATTTACTGTGTGTCTACTCTATATGAGTTATTATTCCTGGTACTCAAGCTACACCACTGAAAATAAGTGACCTAATTACTCACTTTTAAAAGTGACCAAATTTTTGCTAGAATTTCCCTATAGCAAAGATACAGATCAAACATAAATCAAAGTATATCTTACATTCTGCAAAGTGTTATGAAGAACAAAGCAGGAAAGGGGTGGAAGAGTGCTGGAAATCTCAATTCTACAAGGTAGTCAGGGAAGTCATGTGCTCAGAAGTCGACATTTCTGTCAAGAGCAGAAGGAAGCAAGGGAGCAAGGCCACCACAGCACCAGATGGGCCCAGTGCAGAGTCACAAGAATAACAGAAAAAAAAGTATGACATCAGTGAAACAAAGTTATACTGACCTCTGTGCCTTAAAATGCATTCAACTTTCTATTCAGCTGTTCAGTATGTATAAAAAACAGAGCAAGCATTAAGTACTTAGAAAAGCTAAAATTTAATTACTTTATTCTTGAATCAAAGGTTAATTTTTAAGAGTACCTAATAAAATTAAAATAACACCTACATCTAAGAACAAGCTGAAACACAAAGAGATTTAGAATTTTTGAAAAATGTAAAGCAAAATTTCTAACCTATTAGACTAAAGCCAAAATAATATACTAAGATGAATTTATAACTTTTAATATAAACAATAAACTGAGAATTCAACTCAGAAAAGAACAGGAAAATGTAATAAAGAAAAAGTAAAATTTAAACTATAAACAACCAATAAATGATAGAATAAAGCACAGTTCTTTGACAAAAACAATTTTTTTTAAATTTATTTTTGTGTAGAAGGATGGGGTATAATCCAGAGGTACAGGGGGTGAGAGGATTCACCAGACACAGAGTGGAGAGTAGAACAGGCAAATCTACTGAGATACACTGCTGAAGAGAGCAGTGGGTAAGACAGTGGGTCTGCTGTGCCATATGTGGGTCAGCTCCCTGGCTGGGAATCAAACTCAGGCCCTAGTGGTTATAGTACTGAGACTTAACCCCTAGGCCACCAGTGAGGCTCTGGTACTTATTTTAAACAACAAAAAACCTATTAATATTAGAGACTGGATAACTCATCATGACCCAAAATGAAATGACATAATTGTATTAGGGAAAAAATGGAACCCCATCATTATTCTGATATCCTGGATTTACTTGATAGCTACTGTATTCACAGCAGCATCCCCAGGGTCTGAAACATCATTAGATAAAGATGAATACTTTATGTATGATGAATAAGATGTATGATTATGTACATGAAACATTTGCCCAAATTGTTCAGAAAAATTAAAAAAAAAAGTGGTCCTTGAGAGGTGAAAGATAATGCTAACACATGATCCACACTAAGAATGTATCTTTTCAGGGCCTCCCTGGTGGTGCAAGGGGTTAAGATGCAACCTATGAAGCTATCTGCAGCCACTGCAGCACGAGTTCAATCCCCGGCCAGGGAGCTACCCACATGGCGCAGCAGACCTCTCCTGACTCGCACGCTGCTCCTCTCAGCAGTGTGTTTCAGTCAGTCTGCCTGTTCTGTTTCCCGCTCTGTCTCTGGTGAATCCTCTTAACCCCCACACCTCTGGTCTGTGCCCTGGTTCTTGTATGCATAAATAAATCTTTACAAAAAAAATAATGTATCTTTTCACAACGAAAAATGCATTTTGTTATTGAGCAAAGTAACAAACAAAAAGAATAGGAAGAGGAGACTCACTAGAAAGAAAATGCTTCACTTTACAACCATAAAACAAATTCTTTAGTACAGTGTTATTGTAATACAAGCAGCTAAATAGTGCAAGTCATTAAAATGTGAGAATTCTAAGGAAAATAAAGAACAACATTAAAAATTAATCTACATAAAAAAAATTTAAGTCACAGCACTATGAACTGCAATGTGAAATGGAAATAAACTAAAAGTGTAACTAGAAAAGAGTTAAGTAAATTATTATGCCAAAGCAATTTTTTCAATGGTATAATAATAATAATACATGGGAAACATTTTATGGTTCACTAAGTTTCAAAAAAGTGTATGCTTACAACAAAGAGTATGTATATATGTGCATATACATATAATCACTGTCCATGAAATTTTGAAAATAATTTAGCCTCAAAATTTTAATCATAACATAAAAAATAACAGACATCTACTTAAAAGAACTTTTATAAAGTACTAATTTTTCAAATAGTTTTCCAAGTCAAATTTTAGAATCTTATGACTAAAGTTCCATTTTTTCATAATAATATTATGAAGACTCTAAAACACAGCATTTACTGTCCTAATAGCTGAGTCATCCAGGAAAATGACAGGCTGACTCTATAAGAATATCTGAAATAAAATTTTGAAAAAAAAAAAATCTATAATTTGTTCCAGGAAATCAGAGTTGAGGGAGCTGAAAATGTGCAGAGCTTCTCAACTTAGCTGTTACACATTGTCCTTATTTTAGCAGGTGTGGAAGATGCTATCCATTACCTACCCTTTTCTATCCCTCCTAATTCTTCCATAACAATAGATTCTCGATTTGTTCAAGCATCTGTGGAGAACCCTGGCAGGCTTCCTTTATCCTATTTATCCCTTAACCCAGGGGAGAGATCAGGAGTTTTCTAAATCAGTCATGAAACCTCATGCCCCTTAGCCAGTGACTAATCTAGGCTTACTACCCAATTTGGTTGTGACCAATGAGATATAAGCAGATGCCTGCAGGATGCAACATCCTGGCAAACTACAGCTTTCCTGATAAAACAGACTCAGCTAGCAAGCCCTTTGTCTAGCACATTCTGCCTCCCCCTTCTTCCTGGAGTACAGGAAGCCTGGAAGAGCAATAGGCATCCTACATTCATAAGGCCAGCCTGAGGAAAGACACCAGTGGAATGAAGAAAAAGATCCAAAGTAGTAAGGAGGGGGTGGGGAGATAAGGTGATTTTTTGTCGTTCAATGAACAGCTCAGTCTCATATCAGAAACTTTTTATTGTTTAATGAACAGCTCAGTCCCAAATCTCTGCATAGGAGAGAGGGGTGCACACAACCTGATGTGGAAACAGCAGCATCTCATCTGAGAAAAACAGGACTCAGGTAAGCAGAGAGCCACAGGCAAAATTGGGAAAACAGGTAAACACCAGCAATGGCAAGCCCTATGTTGCTTGACAGCAACCAAGGAACAAGAGCTGGAGGTGAAACACCCACCATCCCTGCCTTTAGTGGTGCCTGAGACCACCAAACAGTCTTATCTAAGGGGGTGACTGTCATCCTACGAGTATGGGCAGCTGAACTCGAGCTTATGGGGAAAGGCTGGTTAGTTGCACTTGCTGTGAGTGGGAAAAGGTCTACCTGTGACCCACATCTACCAGTCTTCTTTCTACCACTGGCTTCTCTGTTTACAGAAAACACCACATCTACCTGTGGCCTTGCTGGGATAACATTTATCTATGACATCTGCTGCTTCAAGTCAGAGTTCGAATCACCTAGTCCCTGGTGCAGAAACTTGCATCTCACCTTGGAAGGCGCTGTAAATGATAGGCACTGGGAATAGCCCTCCACTGCGCTCCCTCTCCACAACAGCCCCTGCCAGTGCCACAGCCTGAGAAAGGGTCAAGAGGGCTGCCAGGGAGACAACTTTACAGACAGCACCTCCAGACCCTAAGAACACACGGCCCTCATCCACCCATGCTTGCAACTGGAACTGCAGCCTGTCTATAGTCCAAACGCACAGATCTTTGCCTCTGCCTGCATACCTGGGAAAAACTACTGGTTGCAGAACCTGCAAACTCTAGTTGAACCGCAGCTGAAGGGTCAGTGTTAGCCTGAAACTGTTGGGAAGTTCTGACTGAGGAGGAACTTACCTAAGGGAAGGAGTCATTGCAGACCTCCTCCCTATGCCCAGCTGATGCCTCTGCAGCCCCTCAGTAGTTTAACTCTTGCTACTCTCTACCAAAACCTCTTGGCTCACTCCTGACCTGGTCCCTACCCTGTTCCAGCATTGGAGTTCCATTCTTCTAAACCAGTGTACAAACATCAGTGTTTTAAGCAAAATCATATACCTCAGGGTCCTGGGCAAACAATCTACGAGTATCTCCTGCAACCTGTAATCTTACTATAAGGCCAACATACCAAAGTAAGAAATGGTTTAGCTTAACCCTTTGAAATTAAAAATGAAAAGCCAGGAATTTACCACAAAAGATGGAACAATAAAAACCTTGCAAAACCCAAACTGAACAGAAATAGGTAACTTACCTGAAATAGAGTTTAAAGCAAAAATCCAAACTACGCATACTGATATAAGAAAAAAATCAATGAACAAAATGAGAATTACAGAAAGGACAGAGAAAACAGGAGGAAGCTCTAAGTGTAAATATCAGAAATAGAATATAGAATCTTAGAATGAACAGAAAAATAGAGGAAGTGAGTTTGAAGGTATAGTAATGTAAACACACAAATAGACTAGCAAAAAGAAAACAAAAAGAACAAAAATATTGCAAGAGCCATATTGGACAATATCAAGAGAAACGCTATCTTCATCATAGGTGTCCCATACGGAAGCAAGAGTGAGAAAGGGGGAGAAACCTTATTTAACAAAATAATGGCAAAGAAGCTGACTAACGAGAAAGTTAGGCCTAAAATCCAAGAAGCCTAAAATTTTCTAAAAAAATTAATTCAAACAGACACATGCCAAGGCATATTATAATTATAAACTGTTAAAAACTAATAATGATAAGGAAATAACACTAAAAGTGCCCAGAGGAAAAAATGACTCATTTATATGGGAATCACTATAAGATTACCTGTAGATTTCTTGGGGGAAATTTTGAGATCAGAAGGGAATAGCATGATATATTTAAAGTGCTAAAAGAGGGCCTCCCCGGTGGCGCAGCGGTTGAGCACTGGGTTGCGAAGCTGCCCGCGGCCTCTGCGGCGCCGGTTCGATCCCCAGCTGCTCCCCGGCCACCGGAGGAGGGTCCCACATGGCGCGCAGACCTCTCCTGCCGCCCGCTGCTCCCCACAGCAGTGTACTTCGGTCCTTCTGCCTGCTCTGCTCCCCGCTCTGGCTCTGGTGAATTCTCTGTTCTGACTGTACCCAGTGCTTGTATGTATAAATAAATAAATCTTTGGGGGGGGGGGGGAACACATGAACAAATATATGGCAGATTATAATCCACTAAAATATATAAAAATCTTACATATGAAGCACAAATGTGGAATATTAACAAAGAAGTCTCCTTCTCTCAACCTGTATTTTAAAAAATATCCAAGACAAAATATTTTATATCAATTCTGGTTCAGGAAAATAATTAAACTAAGTTCTCCTACTTTAAATGGGTGTTGTGCCGTTCTTGTCCTTTAAGACTGCCCGCCTGTGTCTATGCAGGCATTTTTCTTTCCTTTTTCCCCCCTTTCCTCAATAAACTTGCCTTAAAATAATAAATAATAAATAAAAATAAATTGAATAAATATGCATTTTCTTCTTCTTTTGTCAGCAATTAGAACCTGCTTTTGGAGATTTCAAAAATTAAATTTTACCCTTTGTAAAATTTACCAAAGTACCCAGAAAACGCTACATTCTGTTTGCAATGATGAATTAGGTTCCTGGTATTCTAGTGTTGAAGCAGAAACTAGGTCCAAACCCTTTGGTTTAAAAATCATTGTTCTCTTTCTTCATCTACATTTACCTGTCAGGTAAATTAAAAAGTCACAATACTGCACATGGTTATCTCCATTAGATTATTATCATCCAAAATAATAAAACCTGTATTTTTATATAACATTTTTCATAATATTTTGAGACAACACTGGTATAAAAATTTTCTTGGGGTAGTTCAATGCCACCGGGAGGGGAAAAAAATCTATAAACAGTGTATATTAAGAAAAACTTCAAAGCCTTTTTTTGTCTTGCTGTGCATTTCTCTACCAAGAGTGAAACTGCAGTTAAATCTGAGCAGAAAACAAAAATGCTGACATCTGCTTTTAGTTTGCATGCATTAAATACTTAGGATAATTAAATAGAGAGGAAACTTAAGATCATTTAGATCACAAAGTAAACTTTCACAAGTAAATCGTTTTCACGTGTGGGGCAAGCATGCCGGTTCCAGGGCACCCATGGCTGTCACCAGCATTCCACGCCACCTCTGATCACAATTCACCCAGTGAAGCCCTGGCCTATGGGCAGGGGAGTGTCACACTGAGGCTCTTCACTCACATTCTCTCAGAACAGAAATCTGTCTTCAGACAAAATGAAGTTCTCCCCGTGTCCTACTGTCTCCTAAAAATCAACTGCTCATAATATATCCAGAAATTTAACAGAAAAAGGAAAAACTGAGTCCATTTTTAGTAAAGCAATACTCTTTATAGACTTATAAGAGCAGTAAGTGGGCAACGAGCTCAATGCCTGGTGCGTTCTGGGTACTGAAGCAAACAGTGCTTTTTCTTCTCTTTTTCAATCTATGCATGAGTATTCACTCAACAAAGATCTATTATTCAACAAACATCTGAGGCACTGTCCTACAGGCTGAAGTTACTGCCCTAAAATGTTTATAATTAGTGGTAGAGAGAGACAATGAACAAATACACAGGATAGAAGAGCAATATATTTCTTTATGTACTCTACCTGGAATGCCACCAAAAAGTCTAAAAATGGGTTTTGAGTTTACAATCATGAAAGACATCTTAGCTACAAATCACAAACCAGTATTTTTAGTATTTACCTGTGATACAGTAGTATTCCTTTTACAGCAAAGTTGGAAGAATTTTCATTTCAACTGAGTTACACTTTTTTTTAAGATTTATTATTATTTTTTAATTTATTTATACAAGCACTGGATACAGTCAGAAGCGCGGGAGGGTGAGAGAGCTCACCAGAGCCAAAGCGGGGAGCAGAGCAGGCAGACTGAAATACACTGCTGAGGGGAGCAGTGGGCGGCAGGAGAGGTCTGTTGCGCCATGTGGGACCCTCCTCTGGTGGCCAGGGAGCAGCCGGGGATCAGCAGGGGATCGAACCAGCGCTGCAGAGACTGCGGGCAGCTTCGCAACCCAGCGCTCAACCGCTGCGCCACCGGGGAGGCCCGAGTTACACTTGTTTTTAAAAGAAACTTGTGCAAATTAGAAAATTAGTAGTTATATCATCATATAATAAGCTGGAAATGATATTTTACATTTTTTTGGCAGTCCCTTCAAATCTAACATTGCAATTGATAATATTGTTATGGAAAAGTGAAGTAAGTTTCTATCAGTTACACCTGAAAGGAACTGACTTTCACTTCTGTGCTTCTTCAAACAAAGGATGAATTCGTGGAGGAGTCAATCAGGACTTTGGTTTAACTTTGTTTCCCTTTTTATTCTTTCTAGTCAATAAAGCACTTTTACAAGGATGCTAGTTTAACAGAAGCACGGTCATATGAATCAAACAGGCACTCCAGTTTTGAGTGCCCGAGCAAAGTCAGAAGGTACAAAGAGCAAAATGGCCCTCCTCGCAGAAAAGTACAAAAATGCCACCTGGAAGAGCAGCAAAGCCTTGCTGGTTCACAAACAGTAGATTTCTTTTCTTGTGAAATTACAAGTGTAAAAGATTTCTCTGAAAATACAATGCTGGGGGAAAACATGAATGGGGAAAGATTTTCTATGCACAAAAGCAATATAGGAACACAAAATGTGGATACATTTTAAAAATATCTGTAGATTAAAAGGCAAACCATGGCCAAATAAGAAAACTATAAAGAATATAACACATTTGTGTTAAAGGTATGAAAATGTGTTGTTTCATCCTGACAGGGGACATGGCTTGAGTTAAGCCAACTAAATAGTTTTTTCAGAATTAGGGCAGTGACGCAAAAGTGAGACGAACAGTTGCCTTTCAGGCTGGGGCCATTCTTCACAGGGACAGGGTTCTCACCAAGTCACTTGTGGGTTTTATTGCCTTTTTTTTTTTAAAGAAAATGTGCAAACTGGCTACTGGAAGGAATAAAAACTGGTTTAAAAAGCTTTTAGGAATATATAACAAAAGTCCTTAAAATATTTACATACTTTTCACCCAGTTATTTTATTTCTGAGGCCTTCTTAGGGAAATAATCGAAAATATTTTGAAAAATTATGTAAAAGATGTTCATCACAGCATTGTTTATGTCAGCAAGGAACTATAAATAACCCAAATGTTTCCAAACTGTATAAATTATGGAATATCCACAGTCAATATCATATATGCACTATGTTCAAAGTAGGTTTAATTACATGAGAGAATACAACATACTAAGTTTAAGGGGAAAAACTGTGTGTAATGTGATCTCAACAACATAAAGAGGCTTAAAAATGAACAAAAACAGCACAAATATGGGAATATCAGCAGAAAGTAGTATTCCAGGGCTGATAGTGTTAATGGTAACTCTTATCTTTCTCTGCATGCCAGAGTATGTTCCAAGTTTTCTACAAGCTCTAAGAACAATATCAACCAGATCATCTTAGGATACAGCACTGTGCCTGGCACAAAGAATCTGCTGACTAAATTTAAAGTCAAATGAAAAGATAAACATTCATTAAATAATTGATAAGATAAACATACACATACATATAGATATGTAAATATATATGTATGTGTACCAAAAAATTTGTAAGAATGAAATCAAAGTGTATTTTAATTTGTAAATTATTATTTTTATTCTTATCAGTATACAAATTAACAAAGAAAAGCATTCACTAGCTCTTTATACAGAGGGCCACCTATGGGGAGTTTTATTCGAGAATGCCAAACATGTTCCCCTATGTTTCAAACTGTGGATAACTGATAAGAAGCAAAAGACAATTCAAAAAAGCTATACTTACTCATTAGTCCGTATCACAAAAACAAATATTTTTAAACTTTCCATTTTTCAATCTTTATGTTTCAGTCTGCTATTTAAATTCCATAGTTTTAAGATTATGCACTCTTAAATTCGACATCATGTCCTCAGTCATGCAAAGAAAGAACTATTAATATTCATTTTTTGTAAAGATTTATTATTTATGCATACAAGAGCTGGGGTACAGGCCAGAGGTGTGGGGGTGAGAAGATTCACCAGAGACAGAGTGGGGAGCAGAACAGGCAGATTGACTGAAATACACTGCTGAGGGGAGCAGCGGGCAAGGCAGGAGAGGTCTGCTGCGCCATGTGGGTAGGTCCCTGGCTGGCCAGGATGGAACTTGTGCTGCGGATAGCTTCATAGTGCTGTGCTTAACCCCTTGCACCACCAGGGAGGCCCACTATTGTTTATTTAAAAAGAAATGAGGGGGCCTCCCCGGTGGCGCAGCGGTTGAGCGCTGGGTTGCGAAGCTGCCCGCGGCCTCTGCGGCGCCGGTTCGATCCCCGGCTGCTCCCCGGCCACCGGAGGAGGATCCCACATGGTGCGCAGACCTCTCCTGCCACCCGCTGCTCCCCTCAGCAGTGTACTTCAGTCCTTCTGCCTGCTCTGCTCCCCGTTCTGGCTCTGGTGATTTCTCTCACCCTCCCGCGCTTCTGACTGTACCCAGTGCATGTATATACAAAAAACAAACAAACAAATATAATAAATAAATAAATAAAAACATGCCTCTATAAAAAAAAAAAAAAAAAGAAAGAAATGAGGTACCTAAGCTTCCTGAAGTTGATGTCCGAAGGTTTGAACACAGTGAAACAACTAGATAATTAATTGATATCAAAAGATATCAATTTGCTTAGAAAAATATGTAGAATTTTACATAGAAGAACTTTCTAAATCACCTTTGCTGAACAGAAATAATGTATTCATATACATTAGTGGAAGATGCCAGCATTCACAATTACTAGGGGAGAGGGCTTTCCCCTTCATATAATGCTCATCCTTGATATATTTATTTAAAGGTACTGAGCAGAATGTTCCCTTCAGATAGGCTAAAGCTCAAACTCACTGGGTGGGGCCATCAATCTCAAAGTTAAAACCCACCCCTTTTCCCATGGGGATTAAAAAAAGTTTGTTCAAGCATGCTGCATTGGTCAATCTCCAACATTTCCACTAGTAACTATGAATTTATCAATAAATAGACTTTTATAAAGAGATTACTTAATACTTCATAGATAATATTGTGTGAAGGTCTCAGTTCAAGAAAGCTGGTAAGACTTGCATTTATACAAAGAAAAAATCAGATGAACACATTTTGATATTGCTTTAATGTGAAAAAAATAATTAGATAGTGTAGAAGAGTCCTAGGCAATTCAATGTGGTCTCTGAAGCACACAGATCTATAAAATGGGTACCAGTCAATGAAAAAGGCTCCTTCCCCACACGGTTCTGGTGCATTTCCCCTGATCTAGGAACATCAATTCACAGATATGCTCAAATTATGACATCAGCATATTTCAGGAGGTGAAAATGCTCTGGAGAATATGCCATTCCAACCCTGATGTCCAATTTTTAAACATCCAAATCAAATATACCATTCTGTTGACTGATGAGTAAGGAAGAACTGAAGAGAAGAAAAAAGAACAAGCAGCAAACATTTTTTTCCTTCTCTATCATTACTGTTTTTAACCTAACATCACTCTCAAATTATTTAGCTCCATGGTGATGGAAGCAGGCGAAAAATATAGAAACACTGAAAGAACATATTTCCTCAGAATATTCTAGCGTTTTTAACGCAAGGCGTACCATGGGATCGCACAGACATGCGAGCTGAAAATAGACTGTTATGACTTGGTAATGATGTAAGATGAATAATTTTTATAATAACTTTTTAAAAGCCTACTACATCCCCCCCCCAAAAAAAAATGCTTTCACCTTGATTTTTGTTTTAATCAGTAATCTCCTAAAGTAAAGAATTAGAAGAAAACATAGTCATTGTTTAGAACAATGGTTTTTAACTCTGCTCCCCTAAGGAGACATGTGGCTGTGTATGGAAACATCTGGGCTGTCAGAAAGCAGGGAGTTCCACTAGCATCCACTGAGCAGACACCGGGCTCAACACCTGCAGTGACCCAGCTTCCACAACAGAGAAGTATCCGGCCGCAAATGCCCGAGTTCTGAGGTTTAAAAGTATCTTGAACACTGAAATACAAAGATGTGTAATCACCCAAGTTCCAAGAAAAAGGCACTAAGGTCAAACAAAGCAGGTCCCCAGCTCCCTGTGCTCTCACAGCCTGAAGAATGCAAACACCTAGGTCCATACTCAGGCATAAGCCCCAAGATGTGCTACAGGAGGAGACTGCAGTGTTAAGTAACTACATCCTGAAAAGAATACAGGCTCTGAGAAAAGTACATCTGCAAATAAACCTAAAAGGGATTTTTTGTTCATTTAGCTAAAATAAGGAAGACAACTCATTAAGGGAGGACATGAAAGATATGCTATATATTTTGTAGTAGTAATTAGCAGAAAACCTTTCAGTAAATCTCCACTCACTGACCCTTGCTTGCTAAAGATCCTTTAAAATCTTGACTTAGATGCCTTGAGGTCATAAAATTTATTTTTTACTTCAATTAGTAACATTTCCTGAACACCTACTCTGTGAACTGTTCTAAAGCCTGGGGACAGGATGTTGAACACAGCTTGTGAACACAGGATGTGAACAAAGCTGCTCCTCTTAAGGGGCTTCAATTCTAGTGGAGGAAAGCAGGAACAAGCAAACCAATAAACAATGTGAAAGTCAGACCGTGAAAGTGCCATCTAGGGAATGAAACTATGGTAATATGGTCAAGATGACTGGTTGGTTAGTTTGGCCAAGGAAGGCTCTCTATGAAGAAGTAGTTTAAGATATAACCTAAATGTCAAATGGAATGAGCTACACAAAGGAAGGACATTTTAGGCAGAGCTAGAAGGAGGAGCATCCTAAAACATGAACAAACTCAGTATACACAAGGTAAAAAGCAAATGTGGCTGGAGCTGGTGGGTGAGATAACAGGGCAGGAGAGACTGACTCAAGTCAGACCGTGAGAAGTCTGGAGGCCTGGGTTAAAGTGATGTGAATCAGCAGCAAGGCTCCATGGCTTAATCTCATGACATGACCCAGCAGGAGATGCCAAGTTCACATTAAGGTGGGGTCAGTAAAGACAGAGAAGTAGAAAGAATTGGGTATTTTTGGAGTCAGTAACAAGAAGATGTTCTGACAGAGTACATGTGGCTGAGTAGTATGACATGCCAATGATGGTTTAGAGAGAGACGAATCAAAGATAACTCCTGAATGTCTATCTTGAACGATGGGTAGATTCTCCTCTGGATCAGAATGGAAGAGAACCAACTATCCTGAATTGCCTGGGGCTGAGAGGTTTCCCAGATGGAGCACTTCCAATGCTAAAATCAAGAATGTGCTGGGAAACCAGGCTATGTTGACCACCCCAGTTATAACTGTAGAGTTCTGTGGAGACTGCATCTACAGTCATTTATGTAGATACCAGTGAGGCAGCTGGAAACACAAATGTGAAGCAAGTCAGAGCTGGAAATACAGAATTGGAACTCATGCAGACACAGAGATGGCATTCAAAGCCACAGAAAAAGATGATACTAACTAGGGAGCTGGTATTTCATTTCTCTCTTATAAATCATACACTTGAAGATGCTGCTGCTATCCTGCTGTCTACATAACTACTGCCTATAGTGGCTTAAGACTCTGTGTTTTTGACTCTTACTTTCCATATTACCTCAGAAAATCAGAAACCCATAGTAAAGTGCACACTTCAGATGCTTTGAGTAACTTCTGAGTTTGCTTAAAACAGCTTTGGGAGCCTCCCCGGTAGCACAGCGGTTGATTGCCCCGCTGCAAAGTTGTCTGCAGCCTCTGCAGCGCTGGTTCGATTTCCCGCCAGCCAGGGAGAAGCCCACATGGCGCAGCAGACCTCTCCTGCCTTGCCCACTGCTCCCCTCAGCAGTGTCTTCTGTCCGTCTGACTGTTCTGCTCCCCGCTCTGGCTCTGGTGAATTCTCTCACCCTCCTGCGCGTTGACCTGTACCCTAGCTCTTGTATAAATAAGTAAATCTTTAAAAAAAAAAAAAAAAAAAAAACCTCAGCTTTGACTGCCGCTCATCTAACCCTTCTGGATGCCTCTCAGAGAGCAGAAGAGCCCAAAAATTTTGAACAAGTTTACTGTCTAGTCCTTTCTCTTCTCTTTCCAAAAGCTACACTGCGAATAAATACCACTGTTGCTGCTGCCTGTGTTTGGCCTCTTTTTTTTTTCGCACTCTCAATCCCACTTTTCCCCTTTTCTAATTATCTTCAACAAGCATAACCCTCAACTTGCACAATCAAAAAAGCAAACTCTCACAATCAAGGGAAAGGAATACAGAAGGAAACAAAAGATAATAAAAACTCTCCAAGGGAAAGTTTCTGTTGAGAGGGACCCTGCTCTTCAGTGCATTATTCTCTTTGAAAAGACTCTAACATCCTTGGGTACAACTTCACTGGGAACACTGGTAGTCACAAAAGGAAACTATTACCAGAGAGGCTTAACAGATGGCCCATTTAAACTGTGGGATTAATACAACATGTCTGGTGACCTAGTTTAAATAACTAAACAAATCTCCCTGTTGGCCAACTTGTGATTGACAATTTCAAAAGTTTATAGCAGACCTTGTCAAATCTCTCTGGCCAAAATAGGCAAATAGATTAAGAGAAGAAATAAAACATCAGAAATAATCAAAAGGGGCCCAGGGACTTGGATGGCTGTTAGCAGAATTACACCTGGCTGTCAAGTTGGAACAGAGAGGGCGAGTTTCCCCAGAATAAGTAAAAAGGGGGTCTTCCAGGCATTAAAAAAAAAAAAAACTTTCACCAAGAACTCTGCCTGTAAGATGTCAAATTAATTGAAAAGGTAGAATTTCAGAAAGAAGCAATCAAGGGAAAAATTACACCAGATAAATTCCAGACTAATGATAAATGGACCCTCCATTGTGGGGTTACTGGTAGAGCCAAGGAAATATAGTGGTCACCTGTCAGAAGGACATTCAGAACCTCTCCCCAGCACTTAAAAGCACTCAAATGCTGAATCGTTTTGAATTCTTATTGTGTTTAATGAAGGCAAAACTTTTTAAATCATTTCATAGGAATAATCAAGCAGAGAAAGTAGACTTGAGTTTAAAAATGTAAAAATAACAACCCTCGGAGGAGCAGAGCTCAAGTGCTCAGGGTTACACAGCTAAAACAATATTGTATTTTCTAAGCATGGCTTTTCATTTTACATTTATATTCTTTAACAATATTAGAAATGTAAACATTCTAATGTAAATTACACTTAAAACAATGATTCTCCTAGTTGACTAAATGTTGATTTTAAGGCATTCCCCCCCCCCAAAAAAAAATCACCATAAGACATATTCAATTACAGGGATGTTACTGCCACATTCCCCTTTGAGTGGATACAAATTTTGAAAATCCATTAGTAATAAAACATAATTTGTCTGCCCAAGTTATTTCAAAATTTGTAAATTACAGAAATTCAGTGAATAAAATACTGATAACAGACTTTATTATATAATTGGGTTTACAGACTTAACATTATGCTTAAGCACCGTAAAGTTAGAGAGACACTATTTAGTGGATACTAAGCAGTACACATTTGTCTGAAACAAAAATTTGTAATTCAATTTGTATACTTTAAAAATGTTTAATTACTTCACCTTCATTCCAGTGAAATCACTAAATGATGCTTTATCCATCTATTACCAGTAAGGCATTATGCATAGCTTTATAATTTAATTATCTGAAAATACATTAACCCCTCCCTTCTATGATGTCATTATGTTTACTAGAATAAGCAGAGCTTTCTTTCTTTCTTTTTTTTTTTTTTAAGAGCAGCTTTCTGTCAAGCAAAAGAAGAGAGCAGCCATTGTTTGGGTGAAAAATGGGATAAAAAAGCCCCAGACAAGAATCAGGAAGTACAGACTCGAGGACATTTGCTATCCAAAGAAAGCTAGAGTCTGCCTACTTGAACAAGTCAGAGCCATCCTGATGCACAGCAGCTTGAAGGGAAAGGAACCTTCCATGGAAATATTTCAACAAAAAATTATTCTGGGAAATTAATACACTAAGGGCCTCCCTGGTGGTGCAAGGGGTTAAGAGGCAACCTGTAAAGCAATCCACAGTCACTGCAGCATGAATTAGATCCCCGGCAAGGGAGCAACCCACATGGCGCAGCAGACCTCTCCTGTCTCGCCCGCTGCTCCCCTCAGCAGTGTATTTCAGTCAATCTGGCTGTTCTCTTCCCCACTCTGTCTCCGGTGAATCCTCTCATCCCACCCCCTCATGTCTCTGGCCTGTACACCAGTTCTTGTATGCATAAATAAATAATTTTTTTTAAAAAAAAGAAATACACTAAGGAATTTTTTAAAATTCTTAATTTAATAAAAGATCTATCCAGTAATGAAATAAAAGCTAATGTAAACCAAAAAACAAAGGTTTTCAATGGGCTCATTCATTCCAAAATAATTTTCAACTTTCTGATGCATATGAAATTCTGAGAACTCTCTGAAGATAAGGACAAACAAGTTACCACCTTTGAGCGCCGCACAGCTATTACATAAAACCACACAGCACACGAAACAATAAGAAGCAGAGTAGAACTGTGATAACTGTGCTTCTGGTTTGGGTTTGGGAGAGGCATGGAAACTTTTCAGAACAGGGACCAGGGTGTATCCTGAGTACTCAGTCTTGGACGAATGCACTGAAGAGGAGAGACAGACCATGACTTCCCTCGCAGGTCTTCTGTCTGACCTCTGGTCAGGGGGAGGTGGCTGTCCCTTCCCGGGGCTCCCAGCCAATCTCTTAAGCCATTTATCATGTTTTATGGCAAGGTCTTTGTGGGGCAGAGATTAGGTCTCACCAACCTGTGTACTTCAGATACCAGCCAAGCCAGTCACATAGTACCTGCCAGTAAATATTTGCTATAAGAAAAAATGTGGGAGAAGAGGAGAAACTAGTAAAAGAGAAGCTATTTTCACAGATGTAGGACCAAAAGAAGAAATGGTCACTCTGGGAAAGAGACAGAAAACAAAGAGCAGAATGGGGGAAATACAGTGATGCCCCAGCAAGGGAAGGTCTAGGAATTTATGGACTGAAAACTGTGTACTTAGAAATTAGGAGATCACAGAATTATAGAGCTTTAAGAGCAGAAGCTCCAGGGCAAAAAAATCTAGGTATAAACTTAGTTAAACACTGAATACTGTTTTTCCTATGATCAGGAATAAAGCAAACATTCAATTCTCACCACTTTCAGTTGGATTTATGGTGAAAGTTCTAGTGTGTTCACGAAGGCCTGGGGAAGCAATTTTAAAAAGTATAAAGATGAGAAAGTAAAACTGTCATTATTCACAGATATCTATCATGATTATGTATGGCAATAACACTCTAATACACATACAATAAAACTAGCAAGTGAATTTAGGGTTTTGCAGAACATAAGGCCAATGTGCAAATAGCAATTACATGTATCTGTACTAGGAAGTGAACATTTGGAAATAAAATTTTAAAGCAGTATCATTTAAAGGAATATAAAGACCTAATATATCTAATGAAAGATGCAAAAAAGCTCTAGACTGAAAACTACAAAACACTAATGAGAGAAATTAAGTAGAGAGGCTGTGGATGAGAAGACTGGGTATTATTAAAATAGCTATTCTGCACACATTGAAAAATAGATTCAATGAAATCCCATTCAAAATCTAGCTTTCATGAAAAAATGACAAGTTGATTATAAAATTTATATGAAAATCCCGAAGACCTATAGTAGTACTGAAAAATAAAAAGAGTTGGAGGACTGAATTACTTGATTTTAAAACCTACTGCAAAGTTACAGTTCTCATGACAGTGTATAATTAGCATTAAACAAATAGACCAGTGGGACAGAGTCTAGGAGTAGATTCACAAATATTTGGTTGATTTTCAACCAAGACACACATTCTGTTCAATAGGGAAAGTTTTTTTTGCAAATGGTACAAGAAATACATAAAAAAAAAAACAACTCTCATGTTACCTTATTTTATACACCAAAAAATTAAAGATAGATTATCAACTTTAATATAAAAGATTAAATCCTAAAACATATTTCCAATATTGGATAAACAGAGATTTCTTACATGATAGACAGGAAAGCAATAACCATAAAAAATGATAAGTCAGACTTCAAATTAAACTTTCCGTGTATCAACAAGAGTTCAAGAATCAGACTTTTAGTGGCAAACAATATGGTATATGTACACACCTGTTGATCTTTAATATGGACCTCTGAGGGTCCTCCCTCCTGGCACATAGGGTTGAGCATCAGCATTGTGAAGCTATCTAGAGTAACTGCAGTGCAATTTCGATTCTTGACCAGGTTGCTACCCACATAGCGCAGCAGACCTCTCCTATCTCGCCCGCTGCTCCCCTCAGCAGTGTATTTCCGTCGATCTGCCTGTTCTATTCCCCACTCTGTTTCTGGTGAATCCTCTCACATCCCACACCTCTGGCCTATACCCTAGTTCTTGTATGCATAATTAAATAAATCTTTAAAAAAAAGGACATCTGAAAAACTTGTTATAATGCAATGTTACTTCAATAAAAAATAAAAGTAAAATTAAGGTACCACTAAGAATATATAAATGCATTTTTATACATATTTTAAAACCTTACAAATAACAGTAAAAGTAATAATTTAGAAAAAGTTAAAACTTGAAAAGACACTACAAAAAAGATACACAAATAGCCAATAAGTACATGAAAAAAAATTCAATGTGATTTCACTGGAAAAAATCATAAGGACACTGTTTCACACTCACCCCACCATAATGGCTAAATAAACAAAAATGTTAACCACCACCAAATTTTGGTAAGAATACGAAGCAACTGGAACCCTGATAATTGCTGCAGCAAATATAAAATGCACAACCACTTTGGAAAAAGAGTCTGGCAGTTTCTTACATAATAAAACACATCTACTCTAGATTCAACTACTGCTAAATATGAAAAACTATATTCTTCTGTATTTACCCAAGAGAAATGAAGATATACGCCCACAAAATGACTTTATAAGTATGCAGGTAGCAGCTAATAACCTAGAAACAAACCACATTTTTCATTCAAGGTTACATAAATTTCTTTTCACTCCCTCCATTTTCAGCAAACACAATTTCAACTTGTTGTCAATGCCCCGCAGTTGTCTCCACTGTACCCTCCTCAAATTGGAGTCCAAAACTTTCTTAAGCGGTGACCACATCAACGCTACTTAGGTCAGCACTGCAGCTTCAACTGCCTGAAACTCCAGCTACAAGGAGGAGGGAAGGGAGGATCGTGAAGGCCACAGACACCACTCTTCCAGGCAGTGCTGCACGTCCTCCACTCTTGGGTGAGTCTCTCCCCTTAGGGGTTGATGAGCTGAAGGGATCATTGCATTCCAATACTGAGGCTTTTCTGGCAACAACCCAAGTCCAAGACAAGCAGGATAGAGCTCTGCAAACCACTCCAGCCTCAGGGGACTAGGAAGGGTCTTCCTGTTACATCTTTCTGACCTGTGATGGGGTTTTAGAAGCAGGATGCTGAAATGAATTCAGTAAAGGCTGTGATGCTTGAGGGTCACAGCCAGATTTGGGCTCCGGGAAGCTTGTTCCATCGATGCCCTTACATCAGGGACTTGGCTAGACTGCAGACTTCTGCTTTCTCTTCTTGGAGAAATTTTATAGCCAGAGAAACAGGACCTTGACTACTTGACTGTGATACAAAAAGAAACCCACTGCAAGCTGTTTCTCCAGCATGAACAAATTTAATTGGAGATCTACTCTCTGTGGCTAAATCACTGCTGCGAAGTTCTTAGAGTCTTCACTCATGGGAAGTACATTCCTGCATCTCTCTCTCCCAGACCCACTTTCCTCTGCATTTCTTTCACTCCCACCTTGTCTCTACTCCAAGTCCCTTTCCATAAATCTCCTTGACTTGGATAGGCTAGTTTTAAAATCTAAAATTTTTGATTTCATGTTCTTTCCCTGAATCTCTTGAACACCAATGCAAACTTTGGAGAAGTGGTCTCTGGTCTTGGAATCTTTGTTGGACAATGACATTTTTATTCTTTTATTGCCATTATTGATATTGTGGGAGAATTGTCATCACCAATAGATAAAACAAGTAAGTTTACTAGATGTGTCTGTGTTGGGGGTCACGACTCTCCAAACTTAAATTAGCAGAAGTGGCTTGTACATTATTAGGTAAGACTAAAGAATATTTTCTGTACTGATTTGCTGAAGATTTGCATTGAGTGAAGAAGTGGAAAAGACCCATCAGTTTCTGAAGGATCACTTCTTTCCCTTGAATTAGGCACATCTTTGGCAAGTTCTCTTTCAGAAACAGTATTTTCTGATGCATAAAAATAAGCTTTATTTCTCCCTGGACAGTAATCTTCAGTTTAGCTTTTTTCCTATAAATTATGTCTACTGAGGTAAAGTAGGTTTATATCTTTGTATCTGCTCCAGTGGTTATAGGTTCAAACCTCTACAAATGTCTACTTTCATAGCCCACCAACTTCCAGGGCCCCAACAATCCTCCACCATGTTCCACTGGCCCCTTCCCTGCCCCACCCCATGCTCCCCTCTGGTTACCTCGTTTTGCAGTCAGATATTAAGAGTTTATTATTGGTTTGGTTTTGACAGACTCTTTGTTCTTTTTCTTTTTATTCTACTTTGAGGAGGAGCAGAATTTGATTCTGGATGTCTTTTCATTTGCTATTATATTACTTGCTCTTTCCAAACCAAATCTTGTAGTAAAAAGGATTTAATTGTACCTTCTGGTTTGTGTCATCAATTTAATATTTCTTTACCCAACCTCTGTCTCCAACTTTCTCTTCTTAGCTTTGTCCTCAAATTTCACTTCTTAAATAAGTCTTGACTGGCCTTTTGGGGCTTTTATTTACATTAGGTTGACAATCTCCTTTTCTGTGCAGAGGCTTTTCAGTATATATAGTCTTATTTATTTTTGCCTTTGTTACTTTTGCTTTTAGAGATAAATCTAAAAAAAAAAAAAAAAAAAAAAATCACTGTGTCAGACACCAAGGAGCTTGCCACTATGTTTTCAGGTCTTACATTCAAGTGCGTGGTGTAAGAGAGTAGTCTAGTTTTGCTGTCCAGTTGGCCTGGTGCCATTTACTGAAGAGACTGTCCTTCCCCCATAATATACTCTTGGCCCATTTGTCCTAAATTAATTGACCATATGTGCATGTATTTATTTCTGGGCTCTCTACACTGTGCCTTAGGTGTTTTTAAATTCCTTTGTGTCACCCAAAGGAAAATAATTGAATGGAGAACTTTATTACTGTGCAACAGCTATAACACTTGCCTAAAATAATGAGAGACTATCTGGCCAAAGACTAGAACCTCGCATGGGAAAGATGCATGCATGATGTCAACCAGGATTAACTTCTATGAAAAGAAGTATGCAAGTGTCCATCTGTTTCCTTCACTTTACATGGCCTGTTTTGCTACTTTTAACAACTAACTATGCATTTGGGCCTTTATTATCCTTTGAAACTGGAGATGTCACTACCTAACAAACATTAGAATCCTTAGATTAGCCAAACATTCTACACACATGCTCTCTAGGTCAATTCATTCACCAACAGGTAGGATTCAACATTTAACTAATGGTCCATGAAGGAGCTGATCTACTTCTTAAGGAGTCAGGAGTTAGTCTCACAAGAGGCAGAGACAAGAAATTATCTTCCATGTAGTATGAACACCTTCTGGTTGCTGTGGAAGTTACAACTTAGACTTTCTTTTCTCTGTAACTTTGAGTGCTCTTTTTGAACACTATGTGATTTTACCCTAGTTTTAAACAATTTGAAATGTCTAATAAATGTTACATTTAAATATTATCTCTCTTTTGAGGGAACAGAATTCTGTCCTAACAAGAGTTCAAATGTCTGTGTTGGGGTGAATCAAGCATTTTTGCTGTTACTATATCCTTCATCTTATTCAGCAGAAATGTCACTTCCAAGATAACAGACACAAGTTTTTTGTTAGTCCTCATGACAATACTGTACTTAACAAAAGCTAAAATTCCTGAAAACAAATTCTGTGAATCAACTTTATCACACCATCTCACAGAAGCTGATTTAATGTACACTGGAAAGAACAGACCAGTCAGTATGAGTTCAGAAATGTACCTCTACTCAGTCAGCCCCACAAGTCCTGCGACCTCCAGGCCGTCTCCCCGTCAGTGGAACAAGCTGCCGGGAGTGAGCGATTAGTGCCTGACCCAGTTGCAAGAGGCACACAGATGTGCACTATCAGTCCATTACAGGGAACGTTTAAGCTCCAGGACACGGTATTTTCGGAGCTCTCTCCGTCACAGTCAGCACAGAAATGCGAAAAAGCATTTCTGATGAGGCGCTGCTGCCAAGGCTGAAGCAATTTCAGGCCTGCTTCCAAAGGCAACAGGACAGCATCCCACTGAATGAGGCACTGGCTCAGATGCATCTGCAGCAGCAGCAGCTGGACACCCCTGGTAGGGGGGTAGGAGAGGTGGGGACTAGGGGGCAGACACTTAAAACTGGCAACCGGTCCCTGTCTGATTACTCTGGAAGAGAGGGAAGGAGTGTCTTTTCCCCCCTTCCCTCTGACAAGTTATACTTTCCCCAGTCCAGCTCACACGCCTCTCCATGAGGCTTGTCTTTCACCCTAATATGTACAAACTCAAAAGCCTGAGAGCGAAGAGCTAAATAACAAGACAAAAAGCAGTATTCTATATAAAAGTTTAACAAAGGTTGTAAGTCCCTCAGTTAGAGAAATAGCCCTCTCACTGAACAAAAAGTGAGACTGAGACTCTCTGATATAATGATTATAAAAATCAGTTATTTTTCATGGTCATTGCCAATAAAAATGTACTGCCATTTATAATGGGCACTAATTCCTCTCTTTGTAAATATTATGAAATACCAACAATGCACTTTAATGCAATGCACGCTGTATTTGTTCAAAATGCACATCACTGTGTTTGCAAAAAAGGTCTAAGCAGGTCAAAGCTGGCATAATGAAGAAACAGCTATTCCCTGGAAGCAGTTTTATCAAAAGCAACTGGTTCTCCGATGTTAAGAACTAAATAAGTACTTATGGTCAGTTACTCAAGCAGAGAGTAAAAGGAACCACAATCCTCTTTCCCATCTATGACACTTCACAGTTTACTAGAGAACATTCTTCTACTCATTATCACCTTCGGGAAAACAAAGCAAGTCCAGTGAGACTGCAGGGAAGATCCCGGCACCAAGTGCATCAATGGCCACACAGAGGCTACAGGAGAAGCAATGAGGCTCTCTGCCCCTGCCCTTGGAGGAAAAAAATACAAATAATAAAATCCAAAAAATACAAATAAAAAATCCAACCAGTTGTACCCTCTCTCTGGTATTGAAAACAGCAACTAAAAAGCTATTTTGCAGATTCTGCTGCTCTCCCAAGCGCTGCAGGTAGAGGTGTGCCACACTGAATAAACTCCCCCAAAGAGAGGGGCTAGGTAAAGACAGGCAGTAACTGTCTCAGATACAGGCTGCCTTTCTTCCTTCCTTTTGGTTGTTGTTGCTTTGAAACTTTAGGAATGGGCCTACTTCACCCTTTTGCATCCAGAAATTCCAGAAAATAGATACAAACTCCTCCAAAAAAGCACCATGACCCTATGTGTATTTTATAACATTTGGGAAAAAATGAACTTGACAATGAAGTTTAGATACCTGCTGATAATGACAAATATCTAAAGTAGCAAGCCAGCCTAGGCAGAAAAGAAACACTCAAGCATGCAGATTCCTTTATTCCAGGCAGGACAGATTAACTGCCTTCCTCAGCCAGGATGATACCCCCAGGTACCAGGTAAAAGGATTCCCCAGCTGTGGTTTCACACCACCTACAGGGGGGCTGACCATTGGTGGTGGGTGTAGTATGGCAGTGTACACGTAAAGGGTGTGCTCCTATACCTCTAACTACACCCAGCATTGTAAACAATGTTATTGACACGCACACACAAAAAAACCCCCTCATAATCGGTGGCAAATTTTCAGACAAAATTTTAATTCAACTAATTTTTAGAGGACTGATATACCACACAAAAATTGAATGCAGAATGGATAAAAACCATCTCAACAGTATACTCTCTTATCTTGAATCCTGAAGAGAAAATAACATCTCACACTTCCCACTCAGGCAGAGAAGAAAGATCCTCGTGGGCAAGAACAGGGAAGAAGATTTGATCTTTAAAAAAAAAAAAAGAAGTGTTACTGTTGGTGGGATTTGAAAATCAGAGCAGCCACTATAGAAAGCAGTGTGGAGACACCTCAAAAAATTAAAATTAGAAATTTCATACTATGCAGTTATCCCACTTCTGGGTATTTTCCTAAAAAATACGAAAACACTAATTTGAAGAGATATGTGCACCCCCATGTTTATTGCAGCTCTACTTGCAACAGCCAAGAACCAGAAACAGCCTGAGAGCCCATCAACTGATTAATGGATAGAGAAGATGTGGTCTCTAGACACAATAAAATACTAATTTATATTTATACTTATATATTTATTTTAAAAAAGATGAAATTACACCATTTGCAATTACATGGATGGATGCAGAGAGAATTGTGCTTAGTAATGAAATCCAGAGAGAAAGCCAGTATATAATGTCACTTGTATGTGGAACATAAAGAAAACCAAGAGATGTTCTAAATAAAACAAAAATAAACTGTTGGACTACTGGCCAATTAGTGGTTACTAGACGGGATGGGGGGTGGAGGGGACAGGGAGGAGGTAAATCCCAGGAAGGGTGGCACTGGTACCGTCAAAGACACACATTTTTGCACAGATGCCTGAAACTTATATAATGTGATAAAATGCGACCTCCAAAGGATTTTTTTTTAAAGATTGATTTATTTATTTATTTATTTATTTATTTATTTATTTATTTATTTATTTATTTATTATACAAGCATTGGGTATAGTCAGAAGCACGGGAGGGTGACAGAATTCACCAGAGCCAGAGTGGGGAACAGAACAGGCAGAATGACGAAATACACTGCTGACTGGAGCAGCGGGTGCAGCAGGAGAGGTCTGTGTGCCATGTGGGACCCTCTCCGGCTGCTGGGGACCGAACCAGCGCTGCAAAGGCTGTGGGCAGCTTCGCAGCCCAGCGGCTCAACCGCTGCGCCACCGGGGAGGCCCTCAAAAGGAATTTTTTAAATAATGTTTTTGACTTATTTCCTAGTTGCCTTACAGAGTTAACAAAAGAGGAATTCATCTGATAGGAAATTAAAATATTTTAAGTTGACAAGCCAGTCAAGTTTTAATTAACTGAGCAACTATGATTTAAAAAAAAAATTCAAGAAAACACTCTTTAGACCTTGGTCAGGTAACAAGTTACAGCAGTAATGACCAAGTTAGCAATTTCTCTTTGGTGTTTTATAGAATCCTCACCTGAACTATTTTGCTCTCTAATTTTCTTGAGATCTAGTCCACCACTTTATTCTTTACCTGAGTTTGATTTTATTCCCATCCTCCCCTGAGAATAAAGTCAGCTACACCTTTCCCCCATCTTTATTTAAAAAAAGGAGAAAAGGAAGGGCCTCCCCTGGTGGCACAGCAGTTGAGCGCTGGGCTGTGAAGCTGCCCGCAGCCTCTGCAGTGCTGGTTCGATCCCCGGCCACCAGCGAGGGTCCCACATGGCATGACAGACGTCTCCTGCCGCGTCCGCTGCTCCCCTCAGCAGTGTATTTCGTCAGTCTGCCTGTTCTGTTCCCCACTCTGGCTCTGGTGAATTCTGTCACCCTCCCATGCTTCTGACTGTACCTAGTGCTTGTATAAATAAATAAAATCTTTAAAAAAAAAAAAAAAGAGAGAGAGAAAAAGAAATGGAAATAGAGTGGAGAAAAAGCCCACTTGGAAGGAATGAGAATAAGGATGTGAATCCAATTTAAAAACACTTAGCCAGGTCCTTTCCAAAAAAGGCTAGACTCTTATCTAAAACAAAAAATCTGCCCAGCTCTTCTTTGTATAGGAATAGAAAGTTTACTGGAATCAGTGACCCACTGATAGCTTGCGAATTAGATTCCAAGCAGTAAATAAACACCTACCAAGGGCTCTTTATTTATGGCATTAACATTAGGGCTGACAATAATGAGTGCTATGAAGTAAAACTAAGTAATAAAGAACCCCAGACATTCAGTTCATCAGACACACTCACCCAAACTCTAAAGGTTCCACGAAGCCACCCATAAGTAAGACAGGTATGAAAGATAGGATTACTGTTTATTCATCATGACAGTTTGAAAACAAATTCAATGCTTTCTTCAACCACTGCAGCGCTCAGATCTCAGGTTCATTATGACACCAATGAATCAAAGTTGCATATTTTCCAATAATACAAACTGACAATCTAAAACTCAGCATGATATGCCTAACATAATTCAAATCATCCTCTCAAATAAAGGGGCTGTGATCTCCAAAGAGGAAGCCAGCAAGTTGCTGCTGAATGAACTTCAAAGACAGTGCTAAGTTCTTGCTAACATCAACAGCTGCTCAGACACATTCTTTCTCAAAATTCTCATTTTCTTCCAGGGGTGGAGTTTCCCAAAGAATTCCAGACTAAAACCTAAAAGGACAAAGTGCCAAAGTTGAGTGGTACCACAAAATGCATACTTTCTTGCAGACAACTTTTACACTCTTTACTCGGAAGAGAGCACGAAAGAATAACATTCTTTCTCATTTGCTCTGTTTACCCCACAATGGCTTCAGAACAAGAACCTGTGGGGGTCATTACTGGCCTACTGGTTGCAGTGCATCATTGCTCATGGAGAATGCCTGTGTTAAGGATAGACACTTAAAAGAAGCCCAGTGGAAGGAAGTTAAGAGGGCTGTGGCACACATACCAAGCTATTTTGAGCCTCAGAGAAAGCGGGCAGCAAACAAATGCTGAGGAACTATCAAAACACCACAAAGGACAAATACTTTCAGATCCAGGCAGATGTCTGTTGCTTGAGTCTTGTGGTATAATGATTTAAAAACCAGACAACAACCCAAGTTACTGTAAATGAAAGCATGAGACGGGGTAATCAGAGATCTGAGTCAGAGCAGAATTCCACAGTTTTGCAATGCTGCACTGTTAAGATATGCAAAGCTGTTATAGGGCTGGAGAGGAGCAGAGAGAAGAGAGAAATCAGACAGAATGTGGCAGGACCATATGTTAAAAAAAAAAAAGGTAGGAGTAGGAGGGACCATGACCTTCAATTATCTCATGGGAACAACCACTTGTAGTCTCTGGTCACTTGCCTTTTCTCTCCCATCTTTTTTATCAGGGAAAGAGAGTATATTTTAAAAATATATTCTTTTTCTTCTACTACTCTTTCTATAAAGCACATTGTACTTTTACAAGATTCCTTCACTTAAAAAACAAAAACAGGGCCTTGCTGGTGGCACAATCGGTTGAGCACTGTGCTGTGAAGCCACAGCCTCGGCAGTGTGGGTTCAATTCCCAGCAGGCCAGGGAGATACCCACATGGCACGGCAGACCTCTCCGGTCTCAACGCTGGTCCCCTCAGCAGTGTCTTCGGTCCATCTGCCTGTTCTGCTCCCCACTCTGTCTCTGGTGAATTCTCTCACCTGTACCACAGCTATTGTATAAATAAATAAATCATAAAAAAATAAAAATTAAAAATAAAAAACATATCCACTGAGACAAACATGCCTTACAAAAGAAAATCTCCCAACAAAAATCACTGGAAGCAAAAGTTAACCAAAAAATAGGCCAGAGTCCCAGCTTCTTTTTGAAGAGGTAGCCTCCTTACACTATGATGAAATAGCACGACCTATAGAAGTAAACACCTGCGATTTAGAAGATATTTAAGTACATAAGATTCCTGGCTGTCATCACCTACAGTAGGTATTTCAGTTGGTTGTTTTTTCTGTTTTAGTGGTGTGCTCATTGTTCTATGAGAAAACATTATTAGCCCATGTTAATAATAGCTATTTCCAGGTGGTAAAATTATAGATGGTTTTTATTTTCATCTTTATGTTTATCTGTATTTTCACCTGTATTATTTTTATAGAAGCTATTTTTTTAATTTTCTGGGAACAAAATCTTAAATGAGATTTTCGTGATGCTTAGAACAAACATCACTGAATGGATGTTATCTCACATATTCATCAGAATACAATTAAAGACAGAATTATAGCAACAATGCTTTCTGAACCTTGGGCTGAATCTTTACAAGTTCTATCTATACTTACAAGCAAGTTTTATGTATACTTGCAGAGAAGCTGGATAAACACTGCTACCTCCATCTTCAAAATAAGGTCACTACAAAGTAATACCATAAGGATATCATCAAATTTTAGGGGTCAAATATTCAGATAGAAACAGAGATAGTTGTTCTACCTTCATGCACTGTTTAATACAACTTTTCAGATTACTGGGGGGCCACCTAATTCCACAGACCAGACTAATTCTGTTGGTTTGAGAATTAAAAACAAAAATAAGGATGGTAAGTTTTCATCAGGGATTAACATTCACTCAGAAGTTGCCTCTGAGGGTGGCAGAGTTGGGGCGGGGCAGAATGAAGGGCACATTACTCAAAGCCCAAGTAGAGAGACACCCAGAGGGGCTACACCAGGAGGGAGCAGCCCCTATCCATGGGCAGTCTCTTATTTATTTAGAACTGGGTTCAGAGAAGGTGGGCAAGTCCATGGAGGAATATACATGTGTGGGCCATCGCCTGGTGCAAGCTAAGGTGGAATGACCAGCGGTTATCGCTGGGGGCTGAGTGGGCTCCATAGTTCCTGCTAATCAGAGCATAGTATCTCTATTCCCTATTCTTACCTAACTTTCTGCTAATCTTTACAAGTAAAGTATTCTAGCAGATCTTGCTAATCTGACCATAATATCTGCCTGCTGTTTTCAGCAGATACTGGTTTCCCAATATGTTCCTCATACCAGGACTTTTGCCTCCTGGTAAAAGGCCCCTGCCTGACTATTCATTTAGCTTGACCAGCAGGAACTCTGGACACCAAGACAACAGCCCCGTGAAGAAGGCCGGGGATTCCACAGAAAATTGAGATTTCATTCCCCAAAGTTAGAAGGCATCCGCTGCTGAGGGATAAGATATAACCCAACATAAAACTGCTTTAGATATTTTTATACTCATTGAGAACTTTGGAACTCTTTGCGGAGTTCTAATCACTGCACACATAATAAGAGATGCTAACTGCCACGCTCTGCAAGTGATGATTTACACAGAGTAACCTAGAAGCCATAAAGTAAGGCTGAATTCCCACTGAAGGTAAACCTTGGACAACCTTCTGCTTAGGTGTTGGCTAGTGACCCAAGTATTTACACAATATGCAAACAAAGGGTAATAATGTTGGGCAATTGATATTTGGTACAGAAGCATGGTCTCAGCTCCTAACTGCAAAAGGAACTTGAGTGAAAGATGAATTGAATACCAAACTAGTCCTTCTGAAAAAAGGATCACAGTTCTTAGTAAATAAGCACTCTTTATAAACAGAGCCCAAATCAATAGCAAGAAAGTCTTCGTGATTTACATTAAGAAGAGCTTAACTATGTAGTGAGGAATTTTTTCAAGTATATTCACTGACATAAAATACTTCACAAATCCATTTCTGAGAAACTTATTCTAAAATTTTCAACTTAATTCAGCAGATGCGTTAACCATAATTGCAAAATTAGAACATATTGTTTTCAAGAACTCCAGAACGAAGGTCTCAGTGTTGAGCAGACAGCAAAGACACAGATGCACAAGACAACCTAACTCACATGCCTGAGCACAAGCGCCCACAGACACACAACAGCGCCATGCCCACAAAATACATTACATAGTGAGCTGCTACTTCCTGTCAAACGACGCATTCCTCAAAGTGGTCCAACCTCTATGGAAAGTTGTGTGGCAGCTCCTCAGACTACTAAAAATGGAACTAACATATGACCCAGCAAGTCCACCCGCAGGGATCTACCTAAAGGACACTAAAACATTAATTCAAAAGGATACCTGCACCCCTATGTTTATTGCAGCACTATTTATAATAGGTAAGATTGGAAACAACCCAAATGCCCAAAAATAGATGACTGGATCAAGAAGATATAGTATATATACCCAATGGAATACTATTCAGCAATCAAAAAAAGATAAACTTATAACATTTGCAGCAACATGGGTGGAGTTAGAAGGGATTATGCTCAGTGAAATAAGTCAGAAGGAAAAAGAAAAATATCAGATGGTTTCATGTATAGGAGGAATACAGGGGAATCAAATAAGGGATCAGAGAGAAAAAAATAATAAAAAACAAAACAAAAATAAACAGGCAACTATAAATCAGAAACACTCTGCAGAGAAGGGAGAGGGATCAAAACAAAGGTGGGGAGAGCACAAGGGACTATGGTGATGAAGCACAGGTGAATTGGTGGTGGAAATTCTATGGGGACTATACCTAAGAAAGCAATATTGTACAAAAATGAACAATGATGCAAATATATATATATAAATAAATTATTTAAAAATACATTTCTCTGAGATGCTTACTTGTATACATTCCAATATGACAATAAGGGTTTATCCATGTGTTAAAATGAGCTCACATACAAGTTGAAAATCTCGTCTTTCTGCTACTAACTAGGTAAATCTGTTTCTTTTTCTCTTTAGAGCAGACACACTAAGATGATAAATGCTGGGCAAGAACCCTAATGCACTATCAGAGAAAACCCAAGAGGAAAAAAAAATAATTAAAAGTCCTGCTTTCTAAGGAAAGGCTTCATTTTACCTTTACTCCTAATCGACTTAGAAATGTCCTCAACTTTAGAATCAATATGATTATTTTAAAGTTGTACTGCCATAAAATATATCAAAGCAAAGTCAACATTATTTCACGAGGACAAAAAGTGACTTTCACCCACTTCACTGCCAGGTCCCACAGAGCTCACTGTGTCTGTCGACCCACTGTTAAGGCAGATGAAGAAAAGAATATGAAAATTCCACCCAAACTATCAGAAATAGTGATGCAGGGCCCAGTTAAAAGGAAGCCAAAAAGATACAACAAATTTCTAGATTTCCCCTTCTCTCATCTGTGCTGTGGAGGTGAAATCGAAGCTTCAGGTAGCAAGACACCCCAGGATTTTCCTACCTGAAAGGCGTGAATGAGAGAGTGAACTAGAACTCGAAGATGGAAGAGTATATTTACCTTCTTCGCAATGGAAAGTATATACATCATGGAGAAATACTCTAAAATGGAACAGCAAAATCAGAATTGCTTACTGAAGTCAAATATTCTACGGCTCTTCCCTTTACTAGGGAAGAAAAGTGCTTTGACAAAAGTATATATAACCCTCTGTAATACTTTCAACCTCAAGGAACAGTTCTCCCTTTCTAGTTCCCTCAATCAGAATAGACCAGAAAACATTCAGTAGCGTTCCAAACAATTTGTGCCAATTTAGATGATTCATGTATGGCTTTCCCAGACTAAGTGGTCGACAGCCAGTGCTTTCAAGTCCACAGGCTGTGGGGCCAGACCTAATTACAGATCTGAGTCACTGTCTACAGTGGACCATCCCCCCAAGAGGCACCATTTCTTTTTGAGGTATGAAATAACCCAGTCCAGTTCTTTTTATAAAAAAAAATAAATAAGAACACATCATTCTACAAGAAACAAAAATATCAATTCACTGAGCTGATTTCACAAAGAAAAATTTACACCAGTCTTTTCCCTTAGAAATCAACTGTAACACTTTTTTTTTAAAACCACAAAATTAACACTAAATACATGATGAAATTAGATAGCTTAGATATCTTGCAATTCTTGTGTCTGCACTTGGCCTGCTGGCTTACTATCTTAAACACAGTTGTCACCCAACTGGAGAGATTTAGGCCCTCTTTTTTACAGGGTGTCATTGATTTTAGTGTTTCCATGTAATGGCTGTAATCTTCTAACATCGGTAACATTTTAAGATCCTGGATCCACAGCTGAGGAAAAAACTGAACACGGTAACATTTAAATAAAACTGAAGGGCCCATTCTCTGAACAATAACCAAAAAGAAAAACAAAATTCATACAGCGCACAAAACCCTAAAAATTCAATTTCACATAAGATATCATTGTTTTCCTTCCTGTGACATAAATACAACATGTGAAGTGGAGGGGTGGGGAGGGAGGGGATCTTTGGGTTTTATTTTTTTATCTTTCAGATGTAAAACATCCAAACAAAATTAAGGCTCTGGGAAAAAAAGAAATCCTCTTTTGATTATCAGAAAACTTTTTCTATTTATCAGTAATTACGTTCTCAAGTTGAAAGGATTTAGTTCCAGGATAGCAACATTCCCAACAAGGGGTAATATGAACCCTCAAAAGAGGAAGGATAAATTTTCCAAAAGCAGAAGTAAAATGACGGAAGAGACATTTCAGATCATAACATGAAACCATCTCCAAGGCTTGCGTTAGGGCACAAAGGCAAATGAGCCATGGCAAGTATTTCTGAGAAGCACGAGGTTCCAGGTACCAGGGTCACAGTTAGTCCAGCTGTGGAGCCTGTTCTCTAACTGTGCAGCCAAGATAAGGAACAAACACACTACTCAGAAGCTCAGAAGTAAATTGTGTCAGGGTGCTTCTGTCAGGCAGCTAATTGTCAGAGCACAGAAAAATGCAGATTTATCGATGTTTGCCCAAAAAAAACATTCTGACCACAGAATGAAATGCAAGAGCAACTAACATGTGCAGGTTGTTAAACGTCTTGATTATGTACACATTTCATTACAGATCACTAAGACACTTAGTAACAGATCTTCTGACAGGTGTCCGGGAAAAGATTCATAGCCTCTCTCCATGATCCTGAATTTATTCTACACTCCTTTGTGATTTTTAAGCAACAAATAAATGCAGTGTCTACAATGACTTGTAGTTTAAAAAGCATGTGCAAACTCCTATGACACATACTACACTTATGTGGTAAACGTACAAACAAATGCATGGGAATTTAGAAACCAGGATGGCAGTTTCTCAGCGGTAGAAAAAGGGAAGCACCCTTAGGGAGGATTATCCTGGGGATTTAACAGTTGAACAGAACCAGCAAACTTTAGATTTCTCTAAAGTGCTGTGGGAGGAAGGTACATCTGGTTTTTCATTATGTTCTTCCTTACACAGTTACATAGGTGAACTACTCAGGGTAATTTTGAAGAATAAAAGTGAGCAACAGAAATCTAGTTATAAAGACTGTTAAGAAAACACCAAGAACAGGTTCACACTGCCAAACACAAGTCTTGAGGGGGCCAGCAGTGAAGACCCTTTCAGCATCAACACAGCCCAAGAGGACTGTTGATTAAAAAGCAAGATCTTGAGGGTGTGGGTAGGGGTATCTGAAAGCAGTATATTTTATTCTCATGTCTTTGAATACTAAATCACTACCTGTTAACTTCTAAGAGTGAAGAGAATGCCAGTCAACACCAACACTCCCTGCCAGTTTAATTTAACGGCATTATTTTGCCTCCTTTGCAATTACTCCCACATCCCCCAGGGAGAAACTAATGGATTACTAAAAATAAAATGGAGATTAAGTGAACCACTCAGGATGTTTTGGCTCCCAATTCACACTGGCTTAGACAAAAAGGAAATGTTTTGGCTCAAATACTTGGACTACTGGAGGAAGGACAGGCTGAGGCGCTTTCTTGTCCTCCACCCTGTGTGGCTTCTTGCTCAGGCTGAAGCCACCCCAGACCTCACACCAGCACATAACAATTTCCAGAAGAAAAAGAAAGAGAGGCAGGCTCTTCCTGTAGCTGTGTTTTAACTATGAGAAGACTTCTGCCAAAAATTTCTGGCAAACCTACCTTTTAGTCTTGTTGGCTAAAATAGGATTACAGGACAGGGATTCCAGAAACCATCCTTCTGGCCAAGTTAACACTCAACACCAGATGATGGACAAGAAGGTAGCAGATCCAGGATTGCCCCTCTTTTTTTTTTTTTTTTAACATTTATTTATTTATTTATACAAGCACTGGGTACACTCAGCACAGGAGGGTGAGAGAATTCACTAGAGCCAGAGTGGGGAACAGAACAGGCAGACTGACGAAATACACTGCTGATAGGAGCAGCGGGCAGCAGGAGAGGTCTGCGCACCATGTGGGACCCTCGCCCGGTGGCCGGGGATCGAACTGGTGCTACAGACGCTGTGGGCAGCTTCGCAACCCAGTGCTCAACCACTGCCCCTCTTCAGGGTCGAACCCAAGTTCTGATTGTGTGAGCTCAATTCCTTATGGGAGTGGATGGGATACATGTGTGAATCCAGCCCTGATGTACATTCTGCTAATATTACAGGGCAATGCTGTGTTGAAATAAATCACTATCGTGACACATTTGTATTAAAATGCAACAGACTCAAAAAGCAGGTGAACAAATGAACCAATCTCTTT
Organism: Talpa europaea; assembly: GCF_964194135.1. Taxonomy (NCBI): domain Eukaryota; kingdom Metazoa; phylum Chordata; class Mammalia; order Eulipotyphla; family Talpidae; genus Talpa; species Talpa europaea. The sequence continues at coordinate 97,825,193 of NC_140075.1, read as the reverse complement.
GAGAAAAGTAGGTTTTAAAAAAAAAAGCTCCTGGGGCCTCCCTGGTGGCGCAAGGGGTTAAGTCTCAGCAGTATGCAGCCACCAGCAGCCACTGCAGCATGAATTTGATCCCTGGCCAGGGAGGTGACCCATATGGCACAGCAGACCTCTCCTGTCTCACAAGCTGCTCTCCTCAGCAGTGTATTTCAGTCAATCTGCCTGTTCTGCTCTCCACTTTGTCTCTGGTGAAACCTCTTACCCCCCACATACTCTGGCCTGCACCCCAGCTCTTGTATGTATAAATAAATAAATCCTTAAAAAATATTGTTTCTATATTTTCACCATCTCAATGAGATTTTAAAGATGGAAAGTCAATAGTTTATAAAGCAGGTAGGTCATAACAAATACAACATAGTACTTACTATATTCTTGTGCCATGACCACTGAAATTTAGATGACAGCATCCACACTAATAAGGTAAAGCCTGAAAAAAAGTAAAAGAAAAAAATGTAAGAAATTTCACTAAAATAAAAGCTGCAAAATTTTGCCAAGTCTTATCTTTTTTTTTCTGAAAGAAGCAAACCAGTCTTTTCAAAATAAGCAGTGACACTTAAATAAGAAATTAAAGAAAATACCTATACTATTAGAGAGTCTATAAATATTTAAGTTAAAATCATTTGCTTCTTGTGTAGGCCTTACCGCAAAAGAAAATATAAAACATAATACATTTTAATCCAGTAACACTGCCCTGCCCTGAATGATATACACAAAACTGAAACCAAAATTATTAAAAAGTCCTCAAAAACCATGTAATCTAACTTGCTTTAATGCGACTTCAAGCTAGGTAAATTGGCTTCAGTTTTTCAATTTCTAGATTTATGGATCTGAGGAAAAAAATCTCGGGAAAAAATGCACATATCTGGTTCAAATATTTAACACTGCATCTTAATAAAAATCTTGGAATACTCAGCATACCACGGAATGCTAAAGAAACTCATCCATAGACTGGGACTATAAGACCCTGAAATGCCCTTTAATATTCAAATGTGAAAGATAAGAACTTTGTCTCTATCCAGATAACAAGACAAAAAAATAAGTAAATCAAACTAAATTACTAAGAATTTAAATCATAAAAATCTAACAATGCTGTGTATTTCCTAAGTATGCTGTGCCTTGACAAGGCTGGGGGAAGCTACTGACCTTGAGTCTACAAATATCAAACCTAAATTCACTTTCCTGTGTATGGAATATTCTATCATCTTTTCATTCATCATGGTTTGTAGCAGAGGAAAAACCTTTTCCTCTACCTTCTCGGGTTCAGTTCCTGAGGGTCTTCAAATTAAAATGACAAAGACAAATTAGTAGAAGAAAAGGCCTACATCTCTTTATTAATGCTAATATTTTTATGCCTGGGGAAATGACAGCAAGGCAGTGAACCCCCAAAGCAGCAGTTAGACCCTGGGATTTACTTGCCTTGTGGGGAAGTGATTAGGAAATGCACAGTAGATAAAAACCCTTTGATAAGATTAGTTAAGCAGACTCTTTCTCCTGTTTGTGGTAAGGGGAGAAGAGGAGCCTTTACAAATGGAAATTTATGCCTGATTTCAGGCAGAAAAGGGGAAAGCAAAGGACAATTCCTGTGTCTACTGTTTCTGTTTCCCTCAACTCTAAATAATCCTTATGCCAAAGTAGTATATTTTGCTTTGGCATATCCTGACCTTCATGTTTTTAAAAATAAAAATAAAAATAAAAGAGGGCCTCCCTGGTGGTGCAAGGTGGTTAAGACGCAACCTATGAAGCAATCTGCCGCCTCTGCAGTATGAGTTCGATCCCAGGCCAGCCAGGGAGCAAACCACATGGCGCAGCAGACCTCTTCTGTCTGGCCTGCTGCTCCCTTCAGCGCGCGCGCGCACACACACACACACACACACACACACACACATCACCCCCACTCCCACCCCCACATTTCTGGCCTGTAACCCAGCTCTTGTATGCATAAGTAAATAAATCTTTAAAAAAATAAAAATATAAGAATACCATTTAAAGGATAAAGGTGCAAGTTTTAGAATGAAGATATTTGCAATACACACACACACATGCATCAGAGGACTGGGTGAAATACGAAAAACTGATACAACGATAAGAAAAATTCAGATCAAACAATCAAATAAGGATATCAAAATAAGCTTACGAAAAGGTACTCAACCTATTCATTACCAGGGAAATACAAATTAAAACTAAAAGGCAAAAAATTATAAACTGATCAAAATGACTACAGCTAAAAAATCTGCCAACACTGAGTCTTAGCATGTGGAGCAATTCTGCTTCCAAACACTGCTGGTGGTGTTACAGGGCAGCCCCGTGAATGAGCTCAGGACATCCTTTCCCCCTAACAGTGGGACTGTGAACTGGAAAGCTATTCAACGATATCTATAAAGCAGAACAAAAACTTCCACAGTGTACCAGGACTTCACTCCTAGGTAAATGCCTATCAAGAAGGTACACACACAGGTCCCAAAGGCACAGACAATAATATTCAAAGACACATTAGTTTTAACAGGCAAAATTCAATAACAAGTAAAACATGGACTATTCATACCATGGATTAGAAGAGGTGAGCAACTTTTTTTTATGAGGGCCATAAGGTCTCTGTGGAAGCAGCCACAGACAGTATGTCAATGGGTGGGTATGACTGAATTCCAACAAAATTTATTTGCAAAAACAGGCAGCCAGCCCACAGGTTGTAGCTTGTGTGTTATACAGTCAGAATATCAATGAACCATAACTCATGGACAACATATATGAACCTCACAAACATAATGTTTAAGACAAAGACATCAGACACAAAAGAACAGCGGCGATTCCATTCTCTCAAGTTCAAAAACAGGCGCAACTACGTCGGGATAGTAGTACTTTTGAGTGTGTGTATTGTGGGCAGGGTGATGAAGACTGGTAGGGGCCAAAAGGGAATTCTGGGATTCTAGTAAAACTGAATTCACTGATTCAAGTGACAATTTCATGATTATGTTGAATTTGGGAAAATTCATCAAAATGTCCACTTATACTGCATTTGTCTTTACATGTGTTGCAACTGTATAAGTGAGTAAAATATCTTGATTTTTATTATAAATTAACAACATAGTAACATAGTAATGTAAATGGCTACTTTCCTGTAACTCGTGTGCCCTCCAACACCCCAGCACCATGGCTTGCCCCTTACAAAGCACTGGCCAAAGATGCAATACTGCAGCATATTGTCTGCACTGCAGCGAAGATCAGGGAGTTTCAGGTAGGACTTTGGGAAATGTGTCTGATTAGGTAGACCACACCGAGTGGTTAGCGAAGAATGCAACACAGAGGAAGCAGAAAGCGACAGATGGGAGGACTAAGAGCTTGGCAGAAATAAGCCCCTACATTTGAACATAATCTGCTGAATAATCTATATAGACTAGAAAGTAACATAAGCAGCTTAAAAACACAATTTGGAAGGTCACCAAAATCGCCTTTTGAACAAAAGTGAAAAGTTGACTAGGGTTTTTTAAAGTCTGACAAAGGGATCTGTTTCCAGTACAATTTAGTACAATCTACAGATTAAGTAGACAGAAAGTTTCACCTTACAAGTACGGAAGCAAACCTAAGAAATAAAACAGTCTTTGCTTTCTAGGCCTGCTTATCAATTTCTATATCTCGATTTCACTCTATATCACATGGAAAACTGTAACTTCCCAGCAATCACAGTCCCTACATCACCGGAGATGTGCCCGATCGCATCAGAGTAGGAAAGATTCAAGAGTACAAAATACCAGGGACGGTGACATCATGGACAAAACATGACAAGATTCACATTCTACTGCTAACAGCTTACATCATGAATGAAATGAAGATGATGGAGTAAAGAAAAAATAGTGAAAAGCACAGAAAGTCATTCACAGTACTATATTCACTGAATAACTGGTAAGTGCAAGTTACTGAACCAGATGCTGGAAATGCAAAGATAGAGTTACTGTCTTCAAGGAGTTCACAGTATAAAGCAGCTGACAAATCTATGCATCAACAATTTCAATTTCATGAAAGTTACATAACATTCACAAGTGCTGTGGAGTTACAGGTTAAGAGGGAAGAGCTAATGTGGGAATAATGAGTGCAAAGAGGAGGGTAAGAAAGGAGTTTTCAGACAAAGTGAGTGAGAGCTGAAAGGGGTTTTGAATGATTTACGTACAGGTGAACAGAAGCATCATCTAGGCATATGGAAAGAATGTGAAAGGAACAGAGGAAAGAATGAGTCGATCCTGTGTGAGGAGTTAAGGAGAAACTGAGGCAGCCAGAGCACGGTGCACAAGGGCGAACTAAGACTGCCAGGATGAGGGCTTGTCAGATACACTACTTTGAATAGTATCTTTCAGGAATGATGGAACCATTGGGGCAGGAACTGGGAGGAATAGAATGGAATACAAGGAGCAGAATGTGGCAAGTCTCTGACCTTTTTGTGTAGTTTTGATATGTTTCAGAAATTAAAAGTAATGGGCCTCCCCAGTGGCGCAGTGGTTGAGCGCTGGATTGCAAAGCTGCCCGCAGCCTCGGCACCACTGGTTCAGTCCCCGGCCACTGGGTGAGGGTCTCACATGCCGTGCAGATCCTGCTGTGCCTGCTGCTCCCCTCAGCAGTGTACTTCGTCAGTCTGCCTGTTCTGATCTCTACTCTGGCTCTGGTGAATTCTCTCACCCACACCTGCTTCTGACTGTACCCAGTGCTTGTATAATAAACAAACAAACAAATAAATAAATCTTAAAAAAATTAAAAGTAACAAAAATCAACCATCAATTGGAGAAACTCAAAATGAAACACAAACAGTAATAAATGAACTACATTACAAATGTATGTAACCATACTTCATAGAAATAAAGAACTAACCTTAATCACCATGGATATTAGTGTCTTGACTAGATGCTATGAGACTAGAGACAAAACAAACATGGGAAACGGTTAGAATGAACTGGCCTTTTTGGGCAATAAAATTTAAAACACATTGTAATAGGGTATAATTAACAAGCTAAAGCAAATGTCTGCATATCCATATTGATAAAAATGAACACCTGTACTCCTGAATAAATGGGAGAGTAGGCCAAGCTCTTTTTGCAAGAGAATTTCAGTTAATAGATGTAGAAAGAATGATGGAAATCTACAATCATTTGGTCCAAACTACATGTTACAGAAGACAAATGAGATCAGCTAAAATCAAATCTTGATCCCAGATTGGCTCATGATCCAGACAAATGATATTGGGATAGTTGACAAAATATGAACATGGCCTATAGATTAGTTAATAATGCTGCGTTAGGTAATAATGGTGGTGGTGTAAGGGGTTAAGTCTCAGTGGGCAGCCACTGCAGCACCAGTTTAATCCCTGGTCAGGGAGCTGACCCACATGGCGCAGCAAACCTCTCTGTCTCAGCGCTGCTCCCCTCAGCAAGTGTATTTCAGTAGATCTGCCTGTTCTGTTCCCCACTCTGACTCTGGTGAATCCTCTCACCCAGCCCCTCCCTGTGTCAGCACCTCTGGCCTGTTCTCCAGCTCTCATATGCATAAATGAAATAAATAAATCTTTTAAAAAAATGCTGCATCAATGTTCATTTCCTGATTTTTAATAATTTTACTATAGTTACATAAGAGAAAGACAGGTGAAGCATATGTGGAAATTGACCTATTTCTGCCACTTTTTCTTAAGTATGAGATTATTCAAAACAAGGAGTGAAAAAAAAATGAAAAGGGAATAAAGGAATAAATGAGATAGTGTGAGTAATAATCATCTTAATCCAAACAGAGCTTCAGGCCTCTTTCTCTTTGTGCCAAATATTAAAGCTTGTAAACTTTGATTTAAAAAAAAAAACAACTGGGCTTCCGCTGGTGGCACGGGAGGTTGAGTGCAGCGCTGTGAAGCTGTTCGCAGCCTCTGCGGCGCTGGTTCGATCGCAGCCACTGCCAAGGGTCCCATATGGCGCAGCAGACCTCTCCTGTCTCTCCCACTGCTCCCCTCAGCAGCGTATTTCGTCAGCCTGCCTGTTCTGCTCCCCACTCTGTCTCCTGCGAATCCTCTCACACTCCTACACATTGGCCTGTACCCCGGTTCTTGTATAAATAAATAAATAAATCTTAAAAAAAAAAAGCTCATCTATACATATAGGTGTAAATGAGAGTCTGAAAAATAATAGGAGATTGCATACAACCAAATAGAACTAGAAAGGAACCTGGCAGAAGGAATCTAGGATGCTTCCCAAACAGATAAAGAGATGCAACCACGAAAGAGAGATTAAGAGACAAGAATGATATAATCAATAGGTCTAATATCTACCTTTAAGAATTACTGTAAGACCATGATGAGAATCAATAGTGTAAATGACACTGATCCCTGAATCCAGATAGGCCAACAAAACAACCAGCAGGGGGAAAAATCAATATGCAGGGACATCCGGATGAAACTGCAGAACACTATATAAAAAGTAATCGTAACTATTACAGAGAGAAAAGTGAATTAGCTACAGCTGAATACCAGTTAAAACAAATGTTGATTTCTCAACAGCAACAATGGAAGCCAAGAGAGTGAGAGAGAGAGCTATTATCTTTAATGAACAAAGAGAGATAACTATTAACCTGGAATTCTATAGCTAGAGACAATTCCTTCTAGAATATTGAAGGTTCTGAGGCAGACAACCAAGAGCTTACTTTCAACTGACATACTCTTATAAAGGGGGAAGAACTGAAAGGCAAAAAAGAATGGTGATACCTTACAAAAGACAACAACCAAAATATAGGAATAACTAACAAATGATGTTAACTTCATTAATCATCAGAAATATACACATTACAATTACACAGTGTGGTACCACTACATACACTGTCATGGCAAAAGTAAAAACCACATCACCAAGGATGTGGAACAAATGGGACTCCCTTACAGCACTGGGGGGAGTATTAACTTCAGAGTTAACAGGTAAGACTGTATGGTACTATCAAGGAAAGTTAAATAAAGGTGCCTATGTTGCAACTCAGCAATTCAACTCCTATACATATGGCCAACATGGATATCTGTGGGACAATAGATGTAGTGCAGTTTATAATAGTACCAAATTGGAAACAACCCCAATGTGTCTTCATTAACAGAAATTTAAAATAACTAATAAATTCAATACTGTGGGATGCAGTACTGATAAAAACCAACAGACTATTGCTACAGACAACAATGCCAGTTAATGTCATAACTCTTAATGCTGACAGAAAATAGACATAAACAAAAACATGTAATATTAAACTCCATTTACATGAAGCGCAAACTCAGACAAAACTACAAGTTGACAATCTAACAAGATGTTAAAACAGGGGCTCCTAGGATAAGACCTTTGATTTCTTGATCTAGGTGCTGGGTACTACATAAACGAGTTCAACTTTTGAAATTTACTGACCTGCACACTTTAAACTGTGTTCCTTTCTATATGTATGTCATACTTCAACACAAATTTATTTAGAAATAGAATGCCTGAGGAATAAACATATTGGCAGGAATATCACAGAAAGGATGGTGTGTCCTTCCCATTGCATCCCATAAGGTAACTTGCAATTCTGACTTGTATTACTGATAACACTTACATAGATTAATAGATTATGGTGGTATCTTTGTCTATTGTAGTAGCTCTTGCTCCTTTTAAGTATTTCTTGGGAGGTACTTGGGAGCTATGTAAAGATAGTGTGCTTCATCAAGGTTTTAATCAATCCATTCATTCTTATCATTCATTCATCCATTCATTGATTCACTGAGTAAAATTACTATCATTATTTTTTACTATAGATGAGATTTATTAGTCAGTTGAAAACCCCCTCAAGATGGCTTCTAGGTCACTGTGACATGACTTCATTCTTTGAACTTTTCATTTACTTTCTGAATTAGATGTTTTAGTCTCATTTTATATGTTCTTATCCTGAAATCAGCTAAGGAGTCATGGTTCCTTTTATTAGAGAGTGATATTTAGAAATCAAGGTCCAGGTAACTAGATGTGTTCACTGCTTACACAGGTAGAAATGTATGCATACATTGACATTTATAGCCATAGAACTTTTCAAGAACTCAGCAAGGTTATTACATATAAAGCTTACTAGAAAAGTTAAAGGTCTGAGAAGAATCAAGACATTCCATAAGATGACAGTAGTGAAGAAGCGGTTCCATCAACAATCAATTATGACACAGCAGAAATTGAAAGTTGAATTGTTTCATAATGGTACTTGCACATATGTTTATCCATGTGGACAAAAATTAAACTGAATCCCTATTCCATTCTCTAGATAAAAGTCAACTCCAATTTAATCAAAGACTTGTATGTCTTTAGTGAGGTAAGATTATAAAACTTTAGTAGACTGCTAAAGTATATTTTATTTTATGGCCACAGAATAGGTTAATAGCATTAAAAATAATAATAATAAAATCATTCTGCATTAAAGTTAAAACTTTCTGTTCATTAAAAGACACAATAAAGAAAATAAAAGGATGGGCCACAAATTAGAAAATATATCCAGCAAAATATAAGGATCTAGAATACATCTTATAAATTTGTAAGAAAAACAATCCAAGAGAAAAATGGACAAATGTCATTTTAAAAAAAGTTATGACGCAAGTTCCTTAAATACTTAAAATAATGCTTAGTTTTTTAGTAATTAGGAAAATACAAATAAAATGCACCTTTACACAATGACCAGCTTAACTAAATCTAAAAAAGTCAGATAATGTCAAGTATGTGGCAAAGATGTGTAGCAATGGAAATATTCAAACTCTGGTAGGGCTTGTCCATTGTACAATCACTTTGGAAAATAAGCTAGAGCATATCCTACCAACTTCACTCCTGAATTTATGGCCATCAGGAGAAATGTCACACAGTTGTTCATAACCATAGAAAACTGCAAACAAACCAAATCTCATCAGTAAAATAGGAAAAGAAAATGTGGTCTGGGTTACAGCAAAATCAAACTCTAATACTGAATGCATCCCTGTGGAAAAACATTCAAGGAGACAATGTCCTTAAGTACCTTTTCAGGAAGATTTTGTAAAGATTAGATTACAAGCTTGCTGAAGGCTGAGTCAATACCACTTAACAGTCATTAAAAGCTTCCTACAGTTCTGTGCACAGAATGGTAGAAGCTTCCAAAACACAAATAATTAAGTCCTCCAAGAGCTAATAGCATCATATCCCGTAGCTCTGAACACCACACTGAGCCCTGGCAAAGGCAGGACTAAAGGCAACAAACAAACAAAAAAACTGTTATTTTTAAAAGTAGGTACTTAGTATTCACATAATCTAATGAAAACACTTGAGAGGCACCACTGACATTAAAAAAGAAAAAAAACAAAAAATCTGTTATTTTATTAAGTGATTATAAGGACAGATGAGACTGCTTCTCATAGATAATCAGACTATCAAGTCATTAAAACACATAAATATTAGATAGCTTTCCACCAAAAAAGTTAAAAAGCTTTTCAAGTCAAAACAACTGGATTCAAAAACTAAAACACACCACACAAATGAGCAGAATCGCGCATAGTGGTATCCATTATCCTCTAGTGGTAAGCTACACTGGTAGCCACCTGCTAAACAGACCGAGGTACAATGAGGCACACTCAGGAGGCTCATAACCAATCAAAAAGCAAAAGCAAATAGAACCTCAAAGCAAAAACCTTTACACCATACTAAGTTAACAAACTTCAACAATTTGTTAAAGTCAATAAGCTATGTATTCAAATTTGGCAAAGATAAAATATTTTTCTTGATTTTTAAATGTTATACAATAATGTGCAGGGTTTAGAATATTATGGTCTGCACTGCATATGGGCGGGAATATGTACAAAATCATTAAAACATATGGTAAGTTACATCAAGTGATGATTCTAGCTAATTTAGCTCTAATCCGCTTTGTTTGCTTTCTAACAATACTATTTTAAAAAGAGCAACTCCACAGCCCATAGAAGAGATTTCTATTTTAAGCAGAGGTGACAATCTTTACATATGTAAAAAGCTATTATACAGGTTAACAGAAGAAATGAATTGCAATGGAATACACTAGAGATATGTTAGGGGAAACCATTAGCTTTCATTCTCAAGGGTATGTGCAGAGGGTATCCGTTTAACAGTCTTTGAATTTATTAAGCCATAATTTTGCTACACGAATTCTTCATTTTTCCCTTCTGCGCACACTGAATAATCAGAAGGCAATGTTTGCTTTCCTCTCTACGGTAACAACTGTGCATTTGGCCTGAATTCTAAATAACCAGGTTCTTTATGAAAATTTTGAAATTCAGCCAATATACAGATCTTTCCACTAAAAATAAGCATGGAGAAAACAGGCTCAAATCGTAACTGTCATATTTAACTACTCAAAATGGGGGAGAACAGTTTTCTCAGACAAGTTGGGTAAACACACAGAAACCTCATCATCACCATATATGCTCTACTGTCACTAAAAACAAAATTGTTAAAAATCTAACATATGACTATTCAATTGGATGTTTGATGATATCAGCATCTATGGCTTAAAATCTATCGATGCACTATTTAATCACACCTTTCTACACTGGGTAAACCTACACTAGGTTAGATATGATGGTTTAATATGTTAACTTGGCTAGAATGTAGTATTCACTTATTTAGCCAAACTCTTATCTATGTGTTGTAGTGAAGGTGTTTCATAAATGTCATTAACAGTTACAATCAGCCACTCTAATTAAAGGAGATTACCCTCCATAATGTGGGTGGGCCTCATCCAATCAATTGAAGGCTTCAATCTCAAAGACTGAGGTTTTCTAAAGAAAGAATTCAGTCTCAGGATTTTAGCAACAGTGTTCCCAGCCTGCCATACTTCTTTTGGACTTCCCAGCCCATACAAGTGTATAGGTCAATTTCTCAAGTAAATCTCACACACTTAAAAAAAAAAAAAAAAAATCTCACACACTAACACATGCATGTGCATAAGCGTTTGTGTTTATTCCTACTGATTCTGTTTGTGTAGAAAACCCTGAGTGATTTACTAGGCAAAATGAAGTTTCAAGCTTCATAAATTTGAAGTTATACATGGGAAAAAAATGGCACTAGCTTTAATTTTATTCAATTCACCTGGGGAATCACTAACCTATCAAAAGACCACTCCTACTGACAGAAAGACTCCCCTACTAACTAACAGGAAAAAAGACTGTGAGAATGGGGGCGGGAGTGGGAAATGCTGGTTCAAGAACAAGGGATAGTTCCAACTGGGGGTCTAGAGAACAGGGAGGGCTAAAAGAAAATTGGGAAAAGCAAATAGAGAATGCAGAACTGAGTGGTACTGCATGCTCATTTCAAAGTTAGGCCTTGGATTAAAAAACTAAACTACAGGCTTCCCTAGTAACAATAGAATTTCCCAGGTAAAATGACAGGGTAAAAACATTTTAAGGAGGGAAAATAGGTAGTTTTGGTTAAAGTGAGGGTGTTGAAAAGTGAAGTATGAAGAGTGTCTCAGTACTCACAGCGGTTTGCTGCTGGACTCTGCAACCTGGACCCCAACCCCAGTGGACCACCTGGGTTCGGTCCTCTATCTTCTCCCTCACACTTCTTTCCCTCTGCCTATAAACATGTTCAAAGGTCCCCTAATTCATAAAGACCTTTTCCCCCCAGATCCCTCTCCAGAATACAGAGGTAATAAGGTAAAAGGGGTTAATGATGATTTTAAAGTTCCTAGTCCTAACTGGGTGGATGCTTGTCCTATTAGATGAGCAAATGAAGTCAAAGATTGGGGAGTACTTGATGAGAACATATAAAACTTAAACGGCCTTTACAGGAAGAGGTTTTAAACTAAGAGGTTACATATTGAACTTGAATCATGGCCTATTTTCTTTGGCCCACACATTCTTTCAAAAATTCAACCCATTTTTTAATTTGGGGTATTTAACATGCAAACCTTAATTCACAGTTTCTCTTGAAAAACTGGGAGCTCTGGTAATTTTGGGCCCATAATCCCAAATAGCTATCATGGCCAGAGTCCAACAAGATGCCTGGAGCCAGCACTCTTCCCTCATCCCCAGTACTGTCTTCCTGATGCTGAGTCTATGTCACCCCACTTACCCCACTGTTTTTCTTAATGTAGAAAAATATTTTTCTTACCCTAGGCCTTCTTTTGCTCATTTCATTGTTGGCCAGACTCACAAGCTTGTAAATGGGCTGTAGAATGACAGAGTACAGAATGGAGATGAAAATGGGGTTTCTGACTGGTAGGAGAAGCTAGGGGTGCATTTGTGGTTTTAAGGGGGGTCTGAAATAGGTTAAACTGGAAGGAGGTTGAGCTCTTGGTAGAAGATTGTTCACACTGGGAAGCAGCAACTATGAATATAATTCAAGTCACAAAAGAATGGTAAGAGTATATGAAAGCCAAGGTCAAGGGAGCAAAAGGTGTAAGAAAATTAAAAAATAAATTAAACTGATGGTGCACAGATTACAGCAAAAATTCTTTCAGTTGTGAGACATGTGATATAAAGATGAGAGTCCACTGTAATTAAACAACAAGAAAGTCAGTCTACACTACCCATGAAACTGTTGTAGTTAATACAGAGAGATGTTTCTCTTAATTGCTGTCAACATAAACATTATACCAAACTCCTGAAAGCCATTTTTTATTGACCAGAATAGTATATGATATCCAAGTTAGCTAAATTTCATCTTACATGTTGAAAAGCATTTTCAAATAAAAAGCCAAGACAGGAAAAAATATTAGGCACAATTCAACAACAAAATTTTTTTCAAATTATTGTAAGAAAATAATATATATTATCATAGTAACAAAACTGTGAGTCAACAAAAGGGAAAAATTACCAGGCTTGCTTTCCTCCAAATTTCTATGGAACAAGGATAGGAAAAGAGTCCACTTAACATGAGAAGATTTCCAAGAACTTAAAGCATCACACTGTGAATTAGTAGCAACACATCTGTGAATGAGATTTAAAAAGAAGGTATTTAGAAATTCTACAACCAAAGATAGATTTCCTCATTGCATTTTTATACTAGATTGATATAGATAAATGGGATATCAAATATAGACAGAACTCACAAGGAAATAGACAATGTATATAGAGATGGATAGAACTCATAAGGAAATATAAATTGTATATTAAATATATGTTGAAATTATCACCCACATTAATAATCAAGAAATATTAAAGCAAAACCTAGAACTATTACCAGTCATAATTTCTACATTTATAACAAATTAGCAAAATAATGTTTGTACCCTTGATACAAGTCTGAATTAAAACAGGTTGTAGACCTATAAATTAGAATAGCACCTTTGTTTTCTTGTTTTTGGTTTGCTCTGTTTTTCTATATTGTCATGTAACACTATGTAAATTTAAGGTATATATCATACTATCTGACACATGTATATTTTTAAATGATTGCTTTTTTAACAATCCTTATCACATTACATAATTACAGTAAGTTTATTGCCTATACTCATTATACTATGCACTAGATCGTTATGATTATTTACTATTTGTTGTACATATGCACCCTTAAACAACATGTATTACATCTCCCCACTCGCCTACCCTGGTAAACACCATTTTACTCTGCTTTTTACAAGTTTGACTTTTTCAGATTCCACATATGTGTAATATCATACTGTACTTGTCTTTATCTAACTTATCTCATGTAGCATTAAGTGTTCAAGGTCTATCCATGTCACTGCAAATGGCCAACTAATATCACCATATTTACCACAACATTATTCACAAGAGTAAAGATATGGAAAAAGATGCCCAACAGATGAGTTAAAAAATATGTAGTATATATGTAAATGGGATTGTACCTCTAAAAGTAGGCAATGTTTAAAAAAATGCTCAAAACCCTTGTAATCAATGGCATTCCCAGAAATGGCTCTTAGGTAAATAATACAATAGAAGCAAAAGGTTATGTGAATAATATACTCTGCTACAGTGCTTTTTAAACAAACAGATAAAGAATCTGGAATCATGCCAATCATCCAACAACAGAAATGTTATCTAGAAAATTATGGTGCATCAACACTAAATAATTCACTTTCCTTTAATGTGACAATAATGAAGACTGCAAGGAAACCTGGAAAAATAATTGCTATCATGTGAAGATAGAAAATTAAATAATATCACTTTCAGGATTATAACCAGTTTTTAAAAAATTTAGAATGTGTTTGCGTATGATCAAGTCAACCAAGGAAGTAGAAATAATAATATGCCAGAGTGATAAGGCTAGGAACATTTTTTCACTTTTCAATATTATTTTACTAATAAGTAAGAAGAAAATCTGGTATCACAGGATTATAAAATTGGCACCGAGACAAAAACAGTAGCCACAGAGCCAAGGAGATAGAACTAGGGAGAGCTGAATCTAAGAGAGTAGTAAAGGTGAGTTTTAACAAGTGAACTAAAAGAGGTTACCAGCTTGCAAAAATCAGGCTACCCGGGACTTCAGAGTGAGCAGTTTCAGCAAATGCTGTCATAAATGTTATGCAGAGAGTGAGCAGTTTCAGCAAATGCTGTCATAAATGTTATGCAGAGAACTGATGAGTAAATAACTAAGAAAAAGATAACCTCATGCCATTTGCAGCAACATGGATGGAGCTGAAAGGGATCATGCCAGAAAGAAATAAGAAATAAGCCAGAAAGAAAAAGAAAAATGCTGGATGGTCTCACTCATAGCAGGAATTTAGAAAGCCTAAACAAGGGATCAGGAAAAAGACTACAATAAAGTAAAAATCAAAACCAACAAGCAACTATAAACCAGAGACACTGCGCGGCCGGGGGGGGGGGGGGGGGGCGGAGTATAGAAAGGAGTAGGAGCAAAACAAGGGTGGTGGGAATTTTATGGGGACTATAACCAAGATGAAAATGCATACACTGTGAAAAAATGAAAAAAAATTGATATGAAAAATATATAAAATAAAAATCAATAAATAAATCTAAAAAAAATAACTAAGGTAAGGAAGTATCTGTGCAATACCTACCTGCTGAGAAAGAAGAAATGGGTGGTAATATGGAGGAGAAAAGAAAGGAGTTTGGGGAAAGAGTCAGATCTATAAGTTTTATAGGGTATAAACTAGAAGTAGAGTGAGTAATCACAGAAGAGGGTAACTGAAAATTCAGAGAAGGAGACTATGAACCAGAGACACTCAATGAGGGGTGGGGAGCGGGGAGGGGAGGGATTGGGGTCAAAATAAGGGGGTTGCAATTGTATGGGGAATATAAAAATAAAATTTATTAAAAAAATAAAAATAAATAAAAGACTGTGTTGTTGTTGTTTACTAAATAATACATGAAATAAAGACATGTCTTAGAATTGAACATCTTAAATTCAATAAAATGTGGTATCTGTGTCCTGACAAACTACTCCCTCATGTTACTACATAACCACAACAGAAAAGAACTTAGCATATGAGATTTTAAACTACTTTTATTTATAAATATGAAAAAGTGTGAACATTTCACCAGGCAAATTTCTGATTCTTTAATTAAATGATCTGCATGATGAAAGTGATTCAAAGTTTACTTATGTTCATAAATGTAAATTATACATATACACTCAGCTGACTTGCTTCTCTGAATAGTTGTAACCATTTTACAGCACAAGAATAGTGACAGTTAAGGAAAAAGGACAACTAAAACAGCATATTTTAAATTTAAACATTATATACTTTACAACACTTTCCTATTGAACAAAAATCAAAGGCAAGAACATTTTCATTTAAAAAATTAAAATGGACTATTCGTAATGGAATACTAATTAATGAACTGTAAGGGCAATTTTAATACATGTTCATATCTTTACAACTTTTTTGTAAATCAAAAATAATTTGCAAATAAAGTTTTAACCTCAACATGGGTTACCTGGAAAGATAGAAGCTTAAAGAAAAATACTTGATGAACCATTACAGCATCAGCATCTTTGACAATTGACCATAATCATAGCAATTAGCCACTCCAAAATGGCATGCACTACAAATTTTTTGTTTTACCAATAAGGAGACCAATTTTCCAGGCAATAAACTTATTATAGCCCTGCCAATACTATTGGGAACACACAAGAAAATCTAATCAATGAAATCAGCATTTCAAAATGTTTTCTTCAGCATAATGAACTTACATTTGGTCAGTGATTTACTTATAACACATTTAAAAAACTGATTTACCATCAAAGCCAAAATAGGTGCCATGCCAAAAAAATTCCTTCATGATCTCCTAATTACATAACTTCATAATTACAAAGTACCCTCACAAATATTACTCTTATGATAAAATGAGCTATGCTATTAAAAATAACAGATCCAGATCTCCCAATTTTTAAAAAATATTATCTACACAGCTGGAGGCTAAATTCAGACAAGGTTCCTTACATTGCTGTATTAAACACATTTTTCTTCAATGGAGGTCAGAGGAATGAAGGCCACAAAATTTTAAGACCATAAACTAGGATACGTGTTGTTACATCATCATCATCATCATGCAAGAAACTGTAATTTATTTTGTGTAATATCAGTGAAAAAGGAAAGAGCAGAATTCTAAACCCCCAGGATGTTATCACTATCTTTTATAAAATGAGAAAATAATTGACATTTTCTAATTATTTAATATAAGCAATGTATTACGTTAGGAAAAATAAAGAAACAGTCCCTGGCTGCAAGAAACTTAAAGTACACAGGGGAAAGAAATATAAAGAACTTTAACATGTGGCAGAATATGGTAAAAGCTAGAGAATTTTATGAGAACACAAGGATGGTAAAATCTTATTACTAATACCATAATTACATTTACATTATTGCAAGTTAAAAATATTCTTTCTGGACTAATAAGATCACTAAGACTAAGGCTTTCTACTATCTTATTTTAGTTCTCCATTTAAAAATTTGTAAAATTTTGGGGGGCCTTACTGTTGATGCAAGGGGATAAGCACCACTATGAAGCAATCCGCAGCCTCTGCAGCACAAGCTCAATCCCCAGCAGGCCAGGGAGAAACCCACATGGCGCAGCAGACCTCTACTGTCTCACCCACTGCTCCCCTCAGCAGTGTATTTCAGTTAGTCTGCCTGTTCTGTTCCCCACTCTGTCTCTAGTGAATCCTCTCACTCCCTGCATCTCTGGCCTGTACCCCAGCTCTTGTATGCATAAATAAATAAATCTTTTAAATAAATAAATATATGTAAAATTTTAAGATTTTCCAATTTAATAAACCCATTATATCTTATTTCTAACCTAACAGCAAAGACATTTTTTTTTGTAGTCCTTTAAAATACTCAGATTTCACAAAGGTCCTTATAACAGTAAAACTGAAACAGTCAAATAAAAACAAGTTAAAAGATTTTAAGAACAATTCTGGCTAATACTTATTAGCATTTCAGGATACGCAGAAGGAAAAAGTTAGACTCGATAGATTTTTTTAAGCAAACTTTTATAAAAATTGAAATAAAAAAATTGAAATAAATGTAGAAGTATGCAAAGTCTAAGTGTACACCTTTAAGAATTTGCACACATATAGTAAATCCACCTATATAACTACAGCCCAATCAAGAAAGAGCATAATCAGCACCTGAGAAGCCCCCCACAGCTCCCCAGTGACTTCCAAACCAGCAACTATTATGACTTCAAATCTGACTCAGTATCACAGGTTGGGCCTGCTGGCTTTTGAACTGATCATTTTACAACACAGGAAACGTATGAAGTTGGAAATTATTTAAGAGTCATATCATATGCTACCTTCTTTCCCTCAGCACTGAGTCTCATCTCAAAGGAAGCAGTAGTGCTATTATATGGACACAGCACCATGCATTTCTCCATTTACTACTAAATACTGAAGATCATTTTACTTTTTTTTCTAGTTTGGCATCAGTACCAATGATACTGCTATGAACGCTTCTGGACATACTCTTTGGAGCACTTATGTGTATGTGTCTGTTGGATCTGTAAACTCCTGGGGGTTGGAGTGATGGATCAAAGTTTGCACCAATTTACACTCCTACTAGCAGTGCCTATGAGTTCTAACCCCTCCTCACTTGGAACAATCAGTCTTCTTCAGTTGTCATCCTGGTGAGAACACAATGGTATTATAATTATGGTTTAATTTATAGTTCCTTTATAGGAAACGAGTTTTGAGAACCTAATAAAAGTCTTATTGGCCAACTGAGACATTATGTGGACTGCATATTCAAGCCTTTAATTCTTTGGCCAGGAGAGGGTGAGAAGAATGGAGTGTTTGACTTTTGCTGACTTACAGTTTTTTGTATACTGGATGTGAGTCCTGAGAGAGAGAGACAGAGAGAAAAAGATGGGGGAGGGAGGAGGCAAGTATCTCCTCCCACTATGTGAAGTGCCTTTTTAGTCTTAAAAATGTTTTTGATAATGCTCTTAATTTCAATGTAGTTTATCACTTTAAACAAGTTTATACAAATTATTTCAATTTCTTATAAAGTAAAGGGCATTTTATCAATAGTATGAAATGCACGGAACCTGGATCCCTTTTTCTGGTGAGGTGCATCTCATGTTAATGACTTACGCCCTTGTCAGAAACATTTTAAATTTCTACTCCCACTCAAAGCAATGGTTCTTAAATTGAGATTTTGCTTGAATATTATGAAGAAATTTGGGAATCTAAGTATATCTGATTTTTAAAAAGGGATCCAAAAGACAAATTGCATTCCTGAATATCCTGAATAATCCTGAATTACATTCCTGAATAACTAAAATTAGGGTGCTAAATATTTAATAAACCAACAACCTTTTCATGATACCTTGGCTTTATTTCTAGTAATGTAGATGGAATCACTTCTTACTTCATATCCTAAAATGAGAACCAAAAGTAACTAAGGAAAATAAAGTTGTCAAAGTGATCATTTAAAATTAGATATCTGCATAACAAATTATCATATATAGTAGAACTGCATTTCTTAACAAGAACTTACTTGACAGTATGAGGCATGCAAAGCACCAAAGAACTTTATAGACTTAAATAAGAAAGTGATCAAAATTATACAAGAGTGGACACTGTGCTTATATAAAAAACATACATAGGAACAGTTTTCTATTTTTGCAATCCTTGTATTACACTACCATGCCATGAATCAAATTTTATTTATAATAAATGCAACAAAATGACATGATAAATATAGGAAAGAATCAACTCTGTAACCCATGATTTAAACATTTCATTTATGAGCAAAGACTTGAAGAATACACTTTTCCTTCTCACTTTTTAGGTTTTAATAATAATTCACATAGGCTCTATCACTTCAAGCAAAGCGCTTACATATATTCTAATTTTCAAAAACAGACTTTCAACAAAAACATGTCACACAACATCATCAAAAACTGACATAAGCCTTGTAAAGAAGAGTTCATGAAACACCAACCCAGGGTTTCGCAGCAAAAACTAAAAAGCAGCTATCTCATGCTCTCCTGGCTAGTGATGAACAGCACTATTTAACTCACCAGCAAAGCTCTATTAGACCACCTCTACTTACCCCGAATAACCAAGAAAAAGGAAAGACAAATAACCAAGAAAAAGGAAAGAAGCAATAAGACTTGGTAAAGAAAATGCATTAAAAAAACAGAAACAAGTCAGAGGCACGGGGCGGGGGGTCGGGGTGGGGGTAGGGGGTCAGGGATGAGAGAATTCACCAGAGGGAGCGGGGAGCAGAACAGGAAGATGGACCGAAGAAAATGACCTGTACCCCTGTTCTTGTATAAATACTTTAAAAAAAAAAAAAACCTATTACAATGAACGCAGGTCTGTCCAGCTGCCTCCACATTACTTTTGAAAAACAGAATATCTATTGCAAGGCATGCTCTTTATTCAGTCTATAAATAATGCGTGGTGCATGTACAGCTTCACATTCACAGACCTTCCCATCAATTTTATGGTTCCACTTCGAGAAACTCTAAAATAGATGTTACAGAGTGGAGGCATTTTACTTAAGCGCTCTTGCAGCATTTACTGAGAGGCACTTCACTATTCCTTCTCAAACACACTTCTAATAGACTTATTCATGACCGTTTCATAAAAGCTATAAACCATAAAGGGACTGGAAAGTGGGGCTGCAGCCAGAACCAGGCCACCAACAGCAGAAAAAGAGAGACATCAGCAGCCTCACACAACTCAACAGTCCTTGACAGGTTCCCTGTAATTCCAAAGCCATATAATAATTATAGGTCATCACAATGACCTCCATTATCAAGAAAAGATCATATTCAGTGTGCTTAAAGCAATTTTTCAGAAATGGTTAACACAGAAAAATTGAAGCTCAAAGCAGGCACTTCACCAAAGAGAACACGAGGATGGTAAATACATGAAAGATGTTTAAAGACATTAGCTATTAAGGAAAGGCAAGCTGACATCCTAACTGCAAAATACCCCTGAGAACACCAAAGTGAGAAACACTGGCGATACCAGGTGGGGACCAGCAGCAGAAGCAAGAAGCCTTCTCACACATTGCTGAAGGGAATGCAAATTGATGCGGGCGCTCTTGAAAATGTTTGGCAGTTTCTTATAAAGTTAGACATACATTTGCCCTACAACACAGCATATCTATCTAAAAGAAATACTTACATTAACAGAAGAACCTGAACACAAATGTTTATAGCAGCTCTACTCATAATCACCCAAGCTGGAAACAACCCAACTGTTCTTCAGTGGGTGATGTATCAACAAACTGCTACATGCACAAGGAGCACTCAGCAATAAAACATCAAAGTGCTGACAGGAGCAACTACTAGGATGAATCTCAAAGGCACACTAAGTGAAGGGGGTCAGTCTCAGAAGGTTAAATACCATATGACTCTGCTTATACGACATTCTAATTCATTCACTTAAATGACATTCTCAAAAGGACAAACCATAGGAATGAAGTAAAGGTTCTGTGGTTGCCAGGGATGTGGGTGAGAGGCGGCGTGATGATAGGGACAGCATGAGGGAGTTTGGGAGCTCTATAAAACTGTTCTAAATTCTGCTTATGGTGGAAGTTTACAAATCTATAAATGCATTAAAATTAACAGAAATGTACACGTGCAGGATAGTTTAAAACTATGATAATTTTAAGAGTTCTCCTTTTACCTTAACTCATTCTCACGGCTATAAATAAAATTTTATGATAATGTGAAAGGTTTGAAAAAATAAGTAAAGCTTTACATTGTAACACTTACACTGACAAACACAGCCTTCCAAGGCAGACAAGCATACCACAAAGAGAGAGCATGCACCAGAAGAGAACTGGTGAAGCTACACTATTAGACAAAAATACTACTGGAGAAAAAGAGGAACAGTTTAAATATAAAAGGGATGCTCAATCAGGGAGACTAAACATTATGAATATATATGCAAGTTTAGTTTACAACAAAGCCCCAAAACAAATGAAACATAAATGGACAAAAATGAAAGGAAGAGACAACCCAACAATAAATGGAGACTTCAAACCCCACTCCAAATTGGGCCTCCCTGGTGGTGCATGGGTTGAAGACACATGCAACATGAGTTCGGGCCCCAGCCAGGGAGTTAACCCATATGGCACAGCAGACCTCTCCTGTCTCACATGCTGCTCCCCTCAGCAGTGTATTTCAGTAGATCTGCCTGTTCTACTCCCCACTCTGTCTCTGGTGAATCCTCTCACCCCCTGCACCTCTGGTCTACACCCCTGTTCTTATATGCATAACTAAATAAATCTTAAAAAAAAAAAAACACTAGCACTTTAAATAATTGATAGAACAACTGAAGGAAAAATGAGCAAGGACATAAATTATTGGCATAGCACTGTTTACCATATTGACCCACTGACACCCATCCAAGAATAAGACACACAATCTTTTCAAACCTCAGGACTGAACATTTATAATGTCATATAAACAAGTTTTAACGAATTTAAAAGAACTGAAATAATACAAAATATGGGACTCCAAAGAATTAAGTCAACAACCAAAACATATTAAGGAACTCTCCAAAATCTTGAAATAATTTCTAAAGAACCCATGATTCAAAGAAAAAAAATCATGAGCCAAATAAAAAATATTTTTAACTGAATGAAAAAAAAACCAACCAATATGTTAAAATTGTATAGGATAGAACTAAAGCAGCTATTACAATTTTATTGCTTTAAAGTTAAGCCTATGTTAGGACATAAGAAAGGTTTCCATTTACTTCCCCTTTAAGAAAGTAGAGTAAATAAACCCAAAGCAAACCAAAGGAAGGAAATTAAAGGTTAGAACAAAAGTCAATGAAATTTAAAATCAAAAATAGGGAAAAATCAATGAAGCCAAAGTTGGTTCTTCTAAGGTCAATAAAATTGACAAACCTTTATTTAGACTGAACAAGAAAAAAAGAAAAAGATACCAATTAACAAAATCAGAAATGAAAGAGGGAGCAACACTATTAAACCCACAGAGAAAAATTAAAAGGGAATATAATGAAAAATATGTCATACCATTCAAACTAGACAAATTAATGTAATGGACAAATTTCTAGAAAGACCTAAGTTAACAAAACTGACTCAAGAATAAACAGAAGAGGGGCCTCCCCTGGTGGCGCAGTGGGTTGAGCGCAGCGCTGTGAAGCTGTCTGCAGCCTCTGGAGTGCGGGTTCGATCCCACCCGGCTGGCGAGAATCCCACATGGCGCAGCAGACCTCTCCTGTCTCGCCTGCTGCTCCCCTCAGCAGTATATTTCAGTCAGTCTGCCTGTTCTGTTCCCTGCTGTCTCTGGTGAATCCTCTCACCCTCCTGCCCATCTGCCCTGTACCGTGGTTCTTGTATGTATAAATAAATTAATCTTTAAAAAAAAAAGAACAGAAGAAATGAATAGATTCATAACAAAGAAATTTAACTGGTGATTAAAAATCTTTTCACAAACAAAATCCCAGGCATAGACTGCTCAATTGTGAATTCTAGCACCAATTTAAAAATATTGTCAATTCTTCACAAACTTTCTAGAAAGTTTCAACAGTTATCCTGATACCAAAACCAAAGACAACACACACAAAAAAAGGATGAATCAATATCCCTTATGAATACAGACACAAAAGATTCTCAATTAGTAAACCAAATCCATCCATATAAAAGAAGATCAGATATTATTGCCAAATGGGATTCATTCCAAGGATGCAAGTTTGGTTTAACAACTGAAAATGAATGAACATAATGTAACATCTGAAAACTACCTATTTTAATACAATATACTAATATAGCAAAAGATGAAAGATCACAAGAGCCTATCAATATACACAAAATTCAATTCTACTCATGATTAAAAAAACTCAAAAGAGGAACAAAAGAGAACAGCCTCAATTTGATTTTAAAAAAAAAAAGTATCTATATAGAAACTACATCACACATAGTAGTAAAAGACAGAAAACTTTCCTCCAATAGCAGAACAAGATAATGATATCCACCCTCAACGTTTCTGTTCAACGTTCTACTGGAGGCACTAGCTTCCACCGTGATTCGTGCAATAAGACAAAAACCAAACAAACCAAAAAAGTTAAAGGTATTCAAATTAGAAAGATTTAAAACTTACAGCTTTCAAAATCTCAGTTTTCTAGACTTTCAATACACACACACACACACACACACACGCGCACGACTCAACTAGACAACTCATATTTAAAAACAAGTGTCAATGTGCTTTTCATGTGGTAAATCTCAAACCATGGGCTTCCCTCAGTCTGGTTGTCAACTTTTTCAGTGACCATGAGAACGAAAGCTCTTCAATGAACCCTCATAAAGCTGGGGATAAACAGAACAGAACTTAACATAATAAAAACCATTTACAACAAACCGAGAGGTAATATTCTCAATGGTGAAAAACTGAAAGCTTTTCCACTAAGATCTGGTACAAGACAAGAATGTCCACTCTCACCATTACTATTTAACATAGTATTGGAAGTTCTAGCTAGAGCAATCAGACAAGAGAAAGCTATAAAAGGAATCCAAATTGGGAAAGAAGTAAAGCTATCATTATATGCAGACGACATAAGAGTATACATAGAGCACCCTCAAGATTCCATGGGAAAACTAATTGAAACTCTCAGTTTAGCCAAGTGTCTCATCTATGAAGCAAGTACCATGCTGGTGAAGCCTGGTAAGCAGAGGCAGAGGAAAGCATCCTTCAGCATTTACCCACAACTCCTGGCCACCAGGGCAGAGGCTGAATTGCTTCCTCAAACACTCACCTCAGAAAGTAGGCTGTCACAAAGCAACTTTAGACCATTAAAGAGCAAATGCACAAGCCTAGTCCTATCACACAGTCTGTAAGTCTGAACCAGAAAATAGAAATCACTTATACCCAGAGTTTATATCAACATCATCTATATCCAAGAACAAAACTGCTATCTGTCTCAATTGCTGTTCACATTATTAAACAGCTTTATCTGTCAAGCTGTTTCATAGCCAAAGATTTATACTAGATAAAAGGAACCCTCAATTACACATGAAAATGTAGACTGCAAAGCCCCATCTCTTGCTGCTTCTTTTTAAATACACAACATCAAGTTGATTTTTTATACTACTGGAAAAACCTGGTTAGACTGAAATTTAAAACTTCTGAGCGAATAAAACCAACACCATGTTCCTATATTCTGGCATGCCTCAGCTCCCCCTGAAGCTTCAAGCAATCTGCACTTGCTCCTTACTGCCAAGTCTTTTTTGTAGCTGTGCCATGAGGCTGCTAGCATGAAAAATTAAGCTAATATGCCACTTCTTTGCACTTCAGCCCTAGCAGTAGCCAGTATTTCCCAAAGTAACCAAACAAAGACCCTGTTGTCAAGGATGAGAGTGTGCTGACCTGGCTGCCTCAGGCCCTCACCATCAGGCCAGCCACATACAGTCAGACCACCAGCGGCAGAGGAGAAGGTGGTGACAGACTCGGATGAATACAAACACAGAGACTCATTTTTCTCAGGCCATCAGGCCATGGGGTCAGAAATATTTACTGAGCCCATTCCTATAGAGCTCCGTTAAGGTTTTACAGGCACCTCACAGTAAAAAAAGACAAAACCTGCAGGGCCTCAAGAAGCCTATAGTCTACTTGCGGAAGAGCAGGAAAGCTCACCCAAAAGGCAAAAACTAAGACTTTCAGGTCTAACCTGGGAAAGAAAAGTTCATCTAGTCCCTTACGGCCCCAGAATACCATCGTAAAACACTATATCACCTATCTCCAGGCTTCCACTCTCCCTACCTATTAGTACGTTATCAACACAGCACCAAAGTGACCTCTATAACACGCAACACACCCTACTAAAGTCACTGGATGGTCTCTTACACCTTGGCATAAAACCCAAACTCCCTGATTGGTCTAAAGGACCTGCATGGTCATCCAGCAACCTGTAATTTTGAAGGCATCATCACCCACATTGCTATGTTGTAGCCTCACCAACCTTTAAGCTCCCCAAATACAGCTTTCCAGTCAGGGGTCAGGGTTTGTCTGAATCACAGTCCCATCTCCCGAGTCCCAATTTAGTTAATTCCTATTCATCTTTGTCAGATGAGCTTTTCCCCATCACGCCTCCCCTTCTCTCCCACTGTCACCCCTCACACAATGTGAGCTAAATAGGATATCAGGCATTTTCCTATTTCCAAATAATTTGTTTTTGTGTACAAATGTATACAAAATGTAGCCCGAAACCCCACCTCTTGCTTTGTGTATGTGTGTTTGTGTTTTAATAAACCATCAGGCTCCTCCTGTGTACTAGTGGAAAGACACAGTTCTACTGCTTCCAGAGCACTCATTACAGTTTCCAAGCCTATCTTGTTAGTTTTTGCCTCCTCCTCTAAGTCACAAATTCTGTGAAGTGTGTTGTCCCTCTGAGGAAATATAACGTCTCCACAGCCTATGGCGATGGCTGGCACACAGAAGGGACTCAAAGTGAAAGTACAAATGAGTGAGAATTGCCACCAAGTAAACCACGATAGTTAAACTTCAGAGAACTCTGCCCAACGAGAACTCAGTTCCAAGTGCCACAGGTGGTTTGCTTGAGTTTTCTGTTGTAATGAAGGCTTTGCTGGAAAACAAAGTTTAGACTAAGAGATGGCTGAAAATCTACTGGTAGTTGACACTTCTTTTCCAGTGAACTAGAAATGTATCTAATATGTGGCTAGGGGGCACTATTTTTTAACGTGGTTATAATGGCAATTTGAAAGGATGATTCATAGGATCCACAAGGGAAAGCACAAGCAACCTGTAGCATATTATAAAAAATTAAAATAAAATCTTAATTTTTATGTTAGTGTTACTAAGTTAAATGAACGAGCTTCCCTGTATTAGGTACATGCACCTTGATTTCTATGAAACTTTAAAGTTGAAATGTTCTCTATTACATAGATACATCATTAGGTAGCTACTCTGTACCCAAGGTTGCCTGTTTGTAGGAAATTCTTGGCTTTTGTTATGACAAATGACTGTTGCAGGTAAGTATTTGGATTTTATCCAATTGGTGCACAACAAAGAAAAAAAATTATAAAGGCCCTTCGCAAACAAAGTCACTGTAGATATTTCTATCCTGGCTAGTACGGCATGTTAACCTCTTGAGGGAGGTCCAAACAATGTCCCAACATTCCATGTGCAATGGCAAAGCATTCACAGTAGTCCTCTGTGGGAAACATATCAATTATCATGATGATGTGTATTATGAACACGTGTGCAAACACACACAAACACACACACACAGCAGTATGTACAATATACTCTGATCTGCAATAAACAAATAGCAAACTAAACCCCTATTTTATCTGTTTTAAAAGATATTTGTTTTGATGTAAAAATTAACATTGGACATAGGGGGTGACAAAATATAAAATTTGTTTTGCTAGAAGTTCCCAAAAGACTCAATGGTAAACACCTACTCAATTTAAAGGGATCAGTCTCAAAGAAACTGCTATACAAAGGCATTAGTGAAGATGATTACCACTAAGGCGAAAAGAAAAGTGGCATATGGAAACATTGCTCTTACTATAGAAAAAGAAATGCTTATTTTATATTTTTAAATCATGAAAACTGCCTTTAAAGGGTTTTCTTTAAAACAGTCTAAGTAATGTGTTTAAAACTTAAGTTTACTATTTCATTTAGATTTTAGACAAAATTTTAGGCTATAATTCAAATGTACTCATGCAAATGCAATATAAGCTTGTTTCTCTGATAATTAAGTAGTCATAAATCTCTCCCCAGCCACAAGTGTACCCTTTGACTCTTCTGTTGGACACATTCTATGTAAACTTCAGACATGGGTGTGATTAATGAGGTAGGAAAGAATCCCTCCATATTTTGGTAAATAATTATTCATTATAAATGTTAAATTACATCATTTGATAAGCTGACTTTCAGCCCACATGTTGACAGGAATTTATGATTTCTCTCTTTTGAGGTTACCAGCATTTATCCTATTCCTGAGGAAAACTTCTGACTCATCTAAATAAAATACGTAACATAAAAATTTTATATAAAAATAAGAAATATAAAAATACCACGAACATGTCATACAATGATTTATTACCTTAAAATTTACCTGTAGATTTTCTTTCCATGTTCTCTAATCTTTCCTAGTCAAACTGAAAACGGCCAATAAAAAGTACAGAAATCGGATTCTACTCTATGATGAACAGTCTCTTGTCTTGCCATGAATTCACTAGAAGAAATGAGTATGGACTGAAGAAACCAGTGTACAGCATGAAGACCGGACTCCCAAGTACAGGGACAATGGTTAGCCTGGTGCACACCACCTTTTAGTGTAAAACAGAGCTGCGTGAGTTACAAGAAATAGCCGAGCAGGCCCTATCCCCAAACGTACCAGAGGTCAATTTTCTAAAGGCAGTGTCTAATTTTAGACTAATCCAAGTTGGGTTCTAAATTTGACCTGCATTTAAATTACCATCTGGTGAGGAATGCCCAGCTGGATTCTTACAGTTGAAGTTGCTTGAGGGAGGTCCAAACAAAGTTCATTTTATATGCCTGAGACAAAGCTTTCTCTTAGCAACTGGCACCCTCCACAAAGGAAGCAGCAGCAGCTGTGAAGACAGAGCCATCCTGCAGCTGAGGGCCCTGGAATTTACTTCTTCACATAACTAATAAAGCAGGCCATTCTTCACTTCTCGATGGTTTGGGAAAAACCAACTTCCGATTGCTCAGCACAATAGAATGAAGTACAGAGAACATTTCAATGGGGTGCAAAGAACATGAATATCATCCCAAAGAAGAACCCAACAAAACCCTATTTTTAAGTTTCCTCACAGTACACTTCAGAAAGTCAAAGTTCACAAGGGCCATACTGACCAAAATAGTCTCAGTGACGATGAAGAGTTTCTTTTGAATTGCAGAAACTGTAAGATAAAAGAGAACCATGACGATCGATCATAATATCAGTTAAATAATGACAACGCTGATGGATGATAAATTTGGAAGCTGTTATCCTCAATTTTGAGAAAACCTCAAAGCACTTTGAACTTTTACAAGTTCTTAAATATTGTACTTCAAGGGAACTACAGTGGTTAAAGCTGGTACTCATATACAGCACCACTTAGAAAATTATCGACTTTATTATCCTAATTGAGAAAAATCACTGCTAGGACAGAGATGAAAAAATAAAACAAATAAATTTCTGGGAAAACATCTAAAAATATAAAACTACATAGGTGAAACCCCTTTAAATAAACTATTGCTAATCAGGAATGAAAGTAAAATAGCAAATGTGTCCCAGTGCATAGTTGTACACAAATCAGTTTCTCACTAAACTATAATAAATACCACTGTGATTCAGAGGGCAGAGCAGTTCTGAATTTTAATATTTAAAAATTATAGACCATAAAAAGTCAATGCATAGTATCTGCACCAAAGCCTTGATTTCATCATGCCTTGTTCATTCATTCATTCAAAGAACACTGCCTGCAGAGTGATGGAGGCTATTTACTGCTCCCCAATATCCACTCTCCCCTTGTTCCTAATAGAATTCCCAACTTATCTAGGGGAAGCAAAGGAACTAAGTAAAAGACAACTAGTCATAACTTCCGCTGAAGCTAAGTAAATCCACATGAAGTTTTGGCCAACAAGAAACAAGCATGTGTATACATGTTTTGAAAAAACTAAGCCAAGAACAATGCTTAAGGGGAAACTGTTCCCTCCCCTTTCCATCTTTTGGAATATGAATGTGATGTTTCCAGCAGATATCTTACACCATGCAATCACCTTAAGGATAAATCCCAAGAACTCAAAGAGAATGTCTAAGAGATATTTTCTTCAGTGTTACAAGTAGTAAGAAGCCAAAGACACTGGCAGTGCAGAGGTTATACACTCACCATGGAAGCTGTGTTTGTCCTATGATTACCAGCAAGCATCCAGTATCTCAGACATATGAATATAAGTAAGCTTATTAAAAATCCCTGAAAGAACAAGGCTATGGAACTGTCTTTACCTTCTGTAAAGAGAACTTAATATTCTTAAAGAAGAAACAAGGGACATGAGTCCCTTGTGCCCCTTAGTCATCTTTCAATTAAGGACTTATATGGGGGTGACGGCATGTGTATGTCTGAAAAGAATTTAAAGGCAAAAATTGCCATTACTCGCTTTTGCAGCTCTAGAACCTAGAGGATACTTAATATCTATAAAATGACCAACTGGAAGCAAATGAATACAGAGACCGTACATTAAGAGTCTCCCAATGACAGATAATTTTATAGTTTTATAGTTTTGAATTATGCCATGGTATATGCTTAAGGAACAGTCCCCTCAATAAGACAAAGTGTGGTACAAAAACTCGCACTCCCTACTACTCCCTGCTCTTTACCCCCGGGCTGTAGAGACCTCACTACCTCATGTCCCCATGACGCAGCAGGCTGCAAGTGGACACTGCGCCCCACTCACAATCACACCCTTTACTGAGCACCTACTCTGTACCACCCACTGCAGGAAAGCCAGGAATAATTCGAACAAAGCATAGCAATTCTGTTCATCAAATCTATCGCCCAGAAAAGCAAATCAACATTACAATGCAGCGTGACAAAATCATGGATACACGTAAGCGTGCTTCCTGCGTGGAGGCCAGGCGCTGTTTTACACGACCTAGTATTCACGGCACACCCTTGTTGTTATACTTCCTCTTTGCAAGGCAGGAAGTAGAGAGCAAGACAGCACTCTAAGCCACTCAACCAGTCAAGAGGCAATGGAGCAGAGAGGGAAGACAACAGGAAGGACAGGAAAGGCTGAACAGTGAAGCCTGAAGGATCAACAGACTTTCCCCAGGTTGAAAGGAATAAGCAGAACTTTTCACGTGGGGAGTCTACTAGGAAGAAAAGTCCAGAGCAAGAGAGAACATATGTGCGAGAGCAAAGAGGAATTTGGTAGCAGATAAGTGAATGCAGTTTCCAAAGTGGTTTTAACACCTGAGTGATTGAGCTTCCATGGCAGAGCTAAAGAAGAGGCCCTGTGAAAAGTGAAGATTGTTAGGTCCAAGAGTCAATTTGATGACTCTCCATAGATATTTCTAAAATAGTAGTCTTTAGGAGAGGCAACAAAGAATTTCTTTATCTGAAGCTTGCAGTAACAATCCTGCTCTGCAGGGATGACTCGATGGAACCAACTCACTCCTAAATGGTGGCCTTAGATGTTTTAGATGAGAAATAATCCTGTTTAATCAGATACCTGTTGGCACTGGTCAAACAGAGGTTTCATTGGCTGAAGTTAGAGAACATTTAAAGTGTTTAAAGATTGGGGGAAAAAAGTTTCGACGAAATTTACAACATTAAACACGTCATTTCACGACTTGTTGTTTTTTGTTTTTTTTTCAAACATCTAAATCACATATCCACATTATTAAATAACCTTTTAAAATCAAACCATTTTTTCTTGGGATACAAAAGACAGCTGGTTCTTAAAACATCTGCTCTACTCTGGGAGCTGGACCAGGGACAATGAGTGAGATCTGAAAACTGCCCTGGAGTGCAGGCGTGGGGAGCAGCATGTGGGGATCGGGAAGTTTGAATATCAACAACCCCACAAAACAAGGCTGTTTACAAAGAGCTTCTTTGTGTTTTGCAAGTGAGGAAAATTGTTAGGTTTAAGAGGCAACTTGGGGAACCATGATCTGAACTAATCCTTACCTGTCACTTGGATAGACTCATTTGGATTTAAATGTCACAGCATTCTTACTCTACTTGAAACCCCTGTCCTATTAGTCGCCTGATAAGCAACTAAATACATTAGCAACTTACTTGATAAGAGGTATTTTATTTCTGTGGAAATACTATGGCAGCACTCCTTACCCCATTCCCTACCAGCCACAGGATTATGTGCAATGGGTCATGCCTAACGATGTAGACATTCCAGAGCTGAGAGGGGGTGAAGGAAGGGAGTCTTATCTTTGGGCAGGATCAAAAATTTACTGATTGTAGAAAAACCAGGATCACCAAACTCAAATGGAGAAACTGAACAAAGATTTTCCATTACCATGCTAATTTCTATTCAGTTGTTTTAAGAAAGATTACTCCTTTCTATTTCCAAGAGTGCTGCTAAACTAACAAGCCAGTCTGCTGTCAAGTTACCACTATCTGACAATAGCAGAATTCCCACTGTATGTTAAATTATTATTCAGACATCGGCTTTCCTTATGGACAAACTGGGATGGTGAAATGTACTTAATACCCAGATTCACACCTAGATTGAATCCTAGTTCTAACTAGCCTGTAGGTAAAACCTTGGGCAGAATAATTTACCTTTCTCTGGCCTCAGTTACTAAAACTATTAAATAAAGATAATGCTATCACTCCCAAGCATTGTTGGAAAAATTAGTGCTAATGAATGAGGCATTCAGTACAAAATGCTAATGTATTAGGCATTTTGTAGTTACTAATCTGATGCCAAATACTAACAAAGGTTTCAGGCATTTAAGCAACGAGATTCACTTACTTGAGTAACAGAGATAAAGTACTAGATTAAAAAAAAGCTAAATATTTAAAAATTAAAAGCATCGAATAAAATGAAAAAAGAGCCCTCTCTGCTGCCTGAAACTGTTCTAGTGATAGGTACTGACAACACACTGGGGACAGTATCTACTATGTGTTGGCCTCAGTACCAGGCTTGCAGCACACAGAACACTGAAACATGACCCTGCTCCCAAGGAATGCATAGCTCCCTCCAGTGAAGAGACCCACAGTCCAGTGACAGGCACCCCCAGCTGGCACACCAGGGCTAGAGAGTAGTGAGGTAGGGCACATTGGCCAAATCTGTAGCATCAGAAAGAAGGAATCCCCTGAGTAAAATCTTACATAACAAGGAGGAGGAAAGGAACATACCAAAAGGAACAGCACAAGCACCCTGAGGTGAGAGACAGTGTGGCATGTCCGAAATACGACATTGAAAGCAGGGAGCGGCAGATGGTGAGGCTGCCCAGGTCCGCATCAGCGAGCTGGAAGGCCACAGGATAATGTTGGACTTTCGCCCACAAGCTGTGAGGAGCCCTGAAAATGGTTTAGGCAGTGAAGTGATGTGGTTAGACACATATTTTGGAAAGAAATAACGTTGGCAATGTGGAAAATGGAAAAAGCACAGGTGTAGAAGGGGATGGTAAGAATAGGAAGGTAAACCAGTGGTCCAGGTAAGTGAGGCTAAGGCTGGAGTTCACTTTTTTTTTTTTTTTTTAAGATTTATTTATTTATTTATACAAGCACTGGGTACAGTCAGAAGCGCGGGAGGATGAGAGAATTCACCAGAGCCAGAGCGGGGAACAGAATGGGCAGACTGACGTAGTACATTGCTGAGGGGAGCAGCGGGCGGCAGGAGAGGTCTGCACGCCATGCGGGACCCTCCTCTGGTAGCCGGGGAGCAGCCGGGGATCAAACCGGCGCTGCAGAGGCTGCAGGCAGCTTCGCAACCCAGCGCTCAACCGCTGCGCCACCGGGGAGGCCCCTGGAGTTCACATTTTAAACTTATCCAAGTTGTTATAACACTTTCCCAGTGAACTACAATTAAGCCGTCTGGGTCTTCCTCAGTTTCTGAAGACGTTTTGAATACATGTGATCTCCTAACACTATCAATAAATGCAGAAGCACAAAAAAAAAAGTAGTTTGGCTTAAACTCCCATAAAGTGTGATAGAGTGTAAAATGAAAGATGAATGTGGAGACATTTTCATAAAGAAGAATGTGCAATTTTACTCTAAGATTTCACAGAGTCTGTCCCCCACTATCAGTTTCACAACCAAATGCCTCTATTTATGATCAACTGTTAATAATGGAATAAAAGGTAAAACTCAAAAAACAATTATCATTTGTCTATGCAATGCAGGTAAACTACCACCCATACAAATATTTACTGTAAAGTTTAATGTAAAGTGTTTAATGTAAAGAATTAAATTCTAATAGCTCAAATTTTGACCACTTTTAAGACCCCACCCACCTCCCAACAAATATAGTATTTCCTTGGCCTATGAAGCCATTTTTCAAAAAGAGAACAAAACAGTTCTGTGGGCATTGAAAAAGAATCTCATCTGTGCTTAGCTATCAGTCAAAATTGTTCATAAAAAGAAAGAATACCACACAAGTTGTCTGGCTGACTCTTAACATTCACAAAGAAAAATGTGTATAAACAAGAATATCTAGGCACAAATATCCATCTGGACAGGATGTTAACACCATTACTCAATTCCTCCTGGGTCTTATTCTCTCTTAGAAGACTAAAATCAACCAACTGGTTTAAGAGCACTTTAATTAATTTTGGCGAAGGGGAGGGAATGATCGAGGAGACTCATCTCCATGAAGTCACTGGGAAATTTAAAATATTAAGAATATTAGGACCCTAAATTACCCACAAGAAAAAAGTACCAAATTCTTACCTCTTTGAACCTCAAGTCGTCTAAGTCTTCCTTTGGGTTCAGTCCCCTTGCACTGGATTAAGAAAGCTCACTGCAGCACTATTCGAGAGAATGAATGCACCCAGAAAAGGGTGGTGTCAGAAGTGGTTACTAGCACCAAGCCGACATGGGAAAACTGGCAGAAAAAATGTTCTGGTAACCTAATGAATCATAAGACCAAGGCTGTTCCCATTCTTTCTTTGGTTTAAGCTAGATAATCACTAAACCCAGCACATGATGTTTAAGCTCCTACACACCTTGTCAAAATGTTCTTGACTTTTATAAAATGTATAATTAATTTTTAGTATTTAATTTGGACTTCTCAATCCCTTCTTTCTAGAAATTTTTCCCCATTAAACTGCACAATCTTATTGCTGAAAAGCTGAGAGCAAAGAAAGGCTCTAGACTCCATTTTAAGCATTTATCTCTCTGTGTCCATCTCCTCTCAGTGAGGACCCTCACGTGGTCCTTGTGCGAATGACATACTTCCAACTGCTACTGATCTTAAATGGGGCCTCCCTGGTGGTGCAGGGGTTAAAGTCTCAGCACTATCAACTCCACAAACGCTTCCAACTGTTATTGATCTTTAATGGGGCCTCCCTGGTAATGTAGAGGTTAAAGTCTCAGTGCTATCAAGCTATCGCCAGCCACTGCAATAAGAGTTCAATCCCCAGCCAGGGAGTTAACCCATATGATGCAGCAGACCTCTCTTGTCTCACCCACTGCTCCCCTCAGTAATGTATTTCAGTAGATCTGCCTGTTCTGTTCTCCACTCTGTCTCTGGTGAGTCCTTTCACCTCCCCCACACCTCTGGTCTACACCCCAGTTCTTGTATGCATAAATAAAAAATAAATCTTAAATGAGAAAAGCACAGTAAACATAAGGAGAGGTGATATTCAAGTCCTCAAGACTTGACCCATTTGGTAGGAAGTAGATGAAAAGCATAAAAAAACAGACAGTAATAACCACTGTAATATATCTATGAGATAACATGTGATTATCCAACTGTTCTCCATCTTTATATGTTACTGCCGCTTTCTATAATTTAAATGCCAAATGAGTTATTCTTAATTACCTTAAACTTGGCCTTTCTAATTGTCTACTCCTATATCCTGCTGTGATCCTATTAACATGGCCTCCTGAGGTTGATTTCAAGAGATTTATGATCACCTTCAGTTGATTTCCACCACACTAATTTTTAATGGTTTTCTACTTACAAATAATTACTTAAAATAAATTAGCTAATTTCTAGACCATGTAGTTGTTTCTACTGAGCTATATTTGTTTTTCACCAGCTGTCTAGATAATTATATTTAGTACAAATTTTAAAAAAACAGTATAGGATGAATATGCTAATAATTACCAGTTTCTTCTTTGGGCTTCCCTAGGTGCCCTCATCCCTCCGAAAACTTAGGCTAGAAGAATCAACCCATATCTCAGAGGCAACTCAATAATGCACGTGGAGGGTTTCAATTCAGACAATCCTCATGTGACAAAAGGTAAGAACTACAAGGTAAACAGAATAGTAAGTGCCTACAAATCTCTCAGATGAATCCAGGTACATTTCTGCACCTAAAATCAAAGGAGACTAAATAAAAGTTGCATGTGGTACTAAAGTGTACACCTTAAATTGTTTAATTTTTTGGCCGTGTGGAGGAGCAAGAAGAGCCTACTGTAATCTCAACGCAGGATTTCCACAAAACAAAAGCTTCTACTTTGTTCTCATATTTACAAATGTAACTCAATTCAGCCAAAGTGAATTCAAAATAAAAGCCTAAGAGAAACAATCATGCACAGAATATCTGTTTCAAGATGTAAGCAACTTGCCCAAACACTACTCTAAATTTTGTATTTAAAATCCACAGGAAGGGTCCTGGCTTCAGCTAGATGTAGACAAGCACACTCCATCCAATCTCTCCACTGAATGCAGCTGTAACACCTGGAGTGAATAAAGAAAGCAGCTATTTGAGGTTTCTGTAAACTATAATCGCAGGTTGACAAGGGAAGAAGAGCAAAACCCAAAAGTGCCACCAAAACAGGGGTGAAGTCCCTTTTTTTTTTTTTCCTCCAAAATGCTGTAGCCTACACTCCAGGCAACCAGACACCTGGAAGTGTGAACCAGGACATAGAAGTGGGAGGAAATTAAAAAACCCTTTGGTTTCTACCCTGAGAAGCAGGAAATAAGATTTCTAACCCTGAAGAGGGTGAGAGAAATTCTTCATTTCCCCTTTTTCTCTTCCTCCATTCTCCTTCTCTTGCTTCCATTCCGAAGGCACTTGCAAGGTGGTGAGCAGAAGGAAGCACAATCACATAAAGGAGACTTCCTCTCTGATCAAGGACATTATGATTTCAAGGTGTGGAGGCAGACATCTGCTGCCTTTTTTCTGTCACCTTGCCCCTTTGTCTAGAAGACAGACATGAGAATTGCACTGAACTTTTAAAGTGCCATCTTTGTGGCTGCAGGACTAAAAACAGGAATCTTGCAGATATAGCAAGTACCAGAGACTCATCCCACACAAACACAGCAAACTAACTTTTGGTAAAGATGCAAAGGCAGAAAAATTGAGAAAAGACTGTCTTTTCGACAAGTGGTATTGAAACAATTGGACATCCATATGCAAAAAAGGAATATTTTTAAAAATAAATTTTATTTTTATATTCCCCATACAATTGCAATCCCCTTATTTTGACCCCAATCCCTCCCCTCCCCGCCCCCCCACCGCCCATAGAGTATCTCTGGTTCATAGTTGTTTGTTGATTTTGATTTTCACTTTCTTATAGTTATTCATTTTCCTGGTCCCTTATTTAAGTTTTCTAGATTCCTGCTATGAGTGAGACCATCCGGTATTTTTCTTTTTCTTTCTGGCTTATTTTGCTGAGCATGATCCCTTCCAGGGCCATCCATAGTGCTGCAAATTGCATGTGTTTATCTCAAAAAAGGAATCTTAACCTAAACCTCAGGCCCTATATAAGTTCAAAATAGATTGTATAGGTCGAAATAAAAATGTAAAACTACAAAACTTATAGAAGAAAACATAAAACATTATCACCTGGAGTTAAGAAGCGTTTTAGATAGTACCTCCAGATCCATTTAAAAAAAAGAGAGAAAAGTTGTACTTGTTCAAAATTCACAATCTTTGCTCTATTAAGAAAATAAAAACCATTCTCTATTCTATTAAAAAAGGGTACAAACTAGAAAAAAAATTGCAAGTCACATATTAACAAAGGATTTATATCCAAGATATTAAAAAAAAAAACTGAAAAGAAAGCCAACAAAAGAAACAATCCAACTAAAAAATGGTCAGTAGACTTAAACAGACCCTTCAACAAAGAGATGTGTAAATGGCAAATAGGCACATGAAAAAATGTTCAACACCATTAACTATTAGGGAAATAAGGATGACAACCACAATGAGACATGACTGTGAGGCTACTAGGATAGCTAACATAACAAATACTAATAATACCAAGTGCTGAGAGAATGACAAACACTTCAAACTCTCTTAAAAATTAATTTTCTAAAAAGTCAGTTTCAACAGATGACATACAACATGCTTCCATTTAAATGACATCTTCGAATCTGCATCTGTTCATGGAGAACAGATCAATGGTTGCCATGATTCAGGAACATGGAGAGACTATAACACAAGGAAACTTTTTGCAGGGACAGAACAGGTGCAGGGATGGTTACACATCCATACATGTGCTAAAACTCAGAATTATATATCAAAGTAAAAAATGACAATTTTACCTCATATTACTTTTTAACTAACATAAAAAGACCCCCAATCTACAATAACTTGCATAACCTAATCATATGACTATTGTATTGAATATTATTTTAGAAATAGGTTTTAAAGACAACGGAACAAACAGTATTTCATTTAAACCAAGATAATTTTAAAATATTTTAAAAGACACCACAAAACTGTTTCTTGTAACAGTTAACTGCTGGGCCACTATATATATATATATATATGTATGTGTGTATATATATACACACATACATATATATATACACATACATATATATATATACACACACACATAAACTGTTTATGGCAAGAAAGCCAATATTCAGCAAAGCCCAACAGTTCAAGTCATTTGGCATCTGGCTTTTGAGAGGCTGATGTAACAGAGCAGGTGAATCATCAGGGAAACGGATGCATGAACTTGGAGTCATCCAAAGTTTGTCCACTGCGCTCCCCAGGGACTTCACACGCCTCCTTCATTTCCTCCTCAGGAAGCACATACAGTTTGTTTTAAAACTTGAAGAGCATGTATACAAAAAGAAAAGGTCAAGGAAACTGGTTTCACCGAGCAAGTCTGCACTTCGTCATCACTTCCGCCACAAAGGGGCGGTGCCTACATAATGTACCAGAAACTGAGCCAATTTCTATAAATCTCCTGCTGGAACTGATGCGCTACTCAACAGAGGAGGTGAAGAAGAACATTTCTCAACTGCACTGTTAAAGCAAAATGAATTCAATCCAGGTGTGAGCTACTAGGAAGAAATTATTTTCTAAAGCAGATCTCTGCACTCTTTTTGTCAAAATATGCTAGTCTTCCACTCTTCAAAGTATTTTTATGTAGTTCTTTTTTGCCTATTTTGAAGACAAACAATAACCGCCACTAGAGGCTAATATGGATTCACCCTCATCACTTCACCAGCACCCTCTCCTTTTCAAGTATGAGCAACGTGATTTAGCACTGCTAAATTGCATAAAATACTCAGAAGTGTTAACTTTTAAAAGTATTTTTAAAATAGAATTTTTATTTTAATCGTGAGTGAAGCTAATTTTTTCCTTTCTATTTTTCTCTATTTCACAAAGGTTTCTCAATAATGAAGCATCAAGATAGTTGAAGAATTCTTTTTCATCTACTCCTGACATAATTTGCCATAAATTATCACTGTGACTATTATGTTTTCATTTTGAATACTCTTGGGGAAATCCTACTTTTTAAAGTCTCTATCTAAAACTCCACCATCACCACCAAAAATGGGGTAGGGGGCGTATAATACACTAAATGTTCAGATAAAATTGCTCTCACTAGTTATAACAAAAAGTAATTCAGTTACAAACATAAGGAGAGTCTGGTTATTTTTAAATAGTAGAGGCTCCTCCTTGATCTGTTTAACTTGTTTGAGAACAGAGCACAAGAACAGATGAACATTTAATAAGCCTGCTTTGATTATAATTATTTTAAGCCTAAAGTATATGCTCCTTTATTCTTTAGAACACATGAGTTCTTAGGGTTCTTTCAGATATGTATTTAAAAACAGTCACCTGACCATGATGGACCTGACTCACACACAGGGAATGCTGTTTTTTTGTTGGATGTCAAAAGTGAAAGGTGATGTCAAATGATACCTTAATGCCATAACAGCAGTGCTCTCTCCTATTGCCTAGGATGCTATTGTTTCTATTAGCCTTTACAGCTAGCAAAGGCATTGTGCATTCAACATAAAATCAAAACACAGAAGTTCAAACACACAAAAAAAATTTTTTTAAAGAAACTTAATCACTTTATATGTTTTAGAGCTAAGCTTTCAGGGTTTTATTCGGGTTGGAATATATTAGCAATGTCTACTGGCAAAAACACAAGTTAGAAAATCAGGACTAAGAATGTAACTATAAATAGCCAAATGAAGAAAGGAAAAACTAGTTGCTGTTATGTGAAGTCTGGTGATACAAAGGAGGGGGTTTCTACAGTGGGGTCCCACAGTGGACTCAGCTTGTAGTACATGCCAGATAATGTTCTCACTTAAAGAATAACAAAGTTGGAATGACTTAATGTTACAGGACAGGGTGAGGGACACCCCAGAACCCCCAAACCTGCCCACTCTAAATAGGTTCTGTCATCTACCGCCTCAAGACAAAACATACTCCAGTGTCTAACACCTTCAATGGTAAAGAACTTTAATACAATTAATGTTAGCAACAAAGAGAAGGGAAAGAATAAAGTTTTCAAATCAAGCACCTGAAGTTACCCATCCCCTCGTGGGTAAATGCGCTGCGCAACAGGGTTAGCCCAAAGCAGGGCCACCAAAGCCCGAAAGCCTGTCACAAGTCTAAGGTACCTCCTGCTGGGGACCCATAAGAAAAGGGCAGAAGAGGCCCAGCACATCTGAGTCAGGAGCAAAATCAAAATCAAGATAAAAGCTGCCATTGTTAACCTCCCCACGGGTGCTCACCCTCATCTGTTTCACCCAGTCCAGGACCAAAAGCAAGTGCAGCTTCTTCACACGTCTCTCTGCTCAATGTGCCTCCTCCTGAACTCCTCCTTGTCCTCCACCCTTCTTCCTTTCTTTCTCCTGTTCCCTCTCTGACTTCTTCCTGCTCAGCTCCACCCTTCTTCAGGGTGAGGCAGGGAATGGTGTAACCTCCCCTTTCCCTGGGGACCACCCTGTTACATTAATACATCTCAAATCACTTACAACTACAAAATTCTCATTCTCTCATCTTAGCAAGATTGAGACCTTCTACGACTATAAACTCCTTAAAGGCTTTGTCTCCTTCATCACCCTAGTACAGTGCCACACACCCAAGAGATATTCAACAATCGGCTGCTGAATGGAAAGAATTAAAAAAGAAACTGAAGTACATGAAAAGGAGCATCACTTCCCATGGGCGTGAGCCACAGTCTCTGGAGGCACTCAGAACACTGCTGCGGTTGGCCCTACACACAGTCTCCCCCACTCTGGAGGGCTTTTGTAACTGCATAGTAATTCCACAAAGGAGAACAGAATTTACTTAGACAAAATTCAACTTCATAGTTGATAACAGTGTATGCTGACAGAGGTCTCGACACTGCCAATTTTTCACAGTTCATCAACATTACCTTCAACCTGTGGTCCTTTGCAGGAATCTAAGTCAAGTGTCAATTTTGACTTGCTGTTGATTTAATTAAAATTGGTTAACACAGTCTGTATGTCTGTTGGGCAAACCCAATGCCTGACAATAAGCTGAAAGCAAGCAAGAGGAGGAGCCACCTTCCCCACCCTCCATGTTACGAACATCCCCACGACCCCCAGGATAGCTGCTTTCCCAAGCAAGGGTCCCACTTCCAATGTCAATGATGAACATTAGTAAACTTTAGTTTTTTCCTTACAACAGCTTTAAAAAAGCTCTGACAGTTTCTTCCTAAACTCCAACAACTGCACCATTTTGGAAAACATGGATAGAGGCCCTTTCTAATGGCATTTTTGTTCTCAAGTTCCTGTTTCAAAGAGACTTATTTCATTATTTAACCAATTTTCTATCCACAAGTAAGTAGTTCTTCACTTCAAGACTTTTGTGCCAGATTCCCACTTCCTTCCACACCTAACTGCACTTAAAAAAACAAACAAACAAACAAACCTAGAAAGCAAGTCCTGTTGACTAAGATGCTATTGTTT
Source organism: Talpa europaea (assembly GCF_964194135.1). NCBI lineage: Eukaryota > Metazoa > Chordata > Mammalia > Eulipotyphla > Talpidae > Talpa > Talpa europaea. The sequence continues at coordinate 97,783,927 of NC_140075.1, read as the reverse complement.
CTATTAGTCCTAGTAGCTAGGTTTTTATTCAGGTTCGTATACAGTAGCAATGTCTACTGGCATTTCACTAGCACTGTGTTCAAAACCTTCCATTTCTTTTTTTTTTTTAAAGTTTATTTATTTATGTATACAAGGACTGGGGTACAGACCAGAGGTGTGGGGGATGAGAGGATTCACCAGAGACAGAATAGATATGGGAACAGAACAGGAAGATTAACTGGAATACACTGCTGAGGGGAGCAGCAGGCGAGATAGGAGAGGTCTGCTGTACCACGTGGGTAGCTCCCTGGCCGGGGATCGAACTCGTGCTGCAGTGGCTGCAGATGACTTCATAGGTTGTGTGAACCCCTTGCGCCACCAGGGAGGCCCCAAAGCCTTCCATTTCTAATTATATGACGTGGGGTGGGAGAAATGACCCTTTCTGTCACTCTCCTTCTTTATTTCTGAAATGTGGAAAAGCCTATTGTATTGAATTGTCTTGGCTGTTATAAAGGTTGATAACAACTACAAATGATCAGTAATAATTATGAAAAAGAGCAATTTTATTTCTATACTTCTAAAAATGAATATATTTTAGTCACATATTATAATCTTGTATTAGTATAGGTGAAGAGTAAGAGTAATTTCATTTATATTTGTATATCTTTAAAAAACAAAATACAGGGCCTCCCCGGTGGCGCAGCGGTTGAGCGCTGGGTTGCGAAGCTGCCCGCGGCCTCTGCGGCGCCGGTTCGATCCCCGGCTGCTCCCCGGCCACCGGAGGAGGGTCCCACATGGCGCGCAGACCTCTCCTGCCGCCCGCTGCTCCCCTCAGCAGTGTACTTCGGTCCTTCTGCCTGCTCTGCTCCCTGCTCTGGCTCTGGTGAATTCTCTCACCCTCCTGCGCTTCTGACTGTACCCAGTGCATGTATAAACAAAACAAACAAACAAATATAATAAATAAATAAATAAATAAAAAACATGCCTCTATTAAAAAAATAATAAAAAAATAAAAAAAATAAAAAACAAAATACAAATAATTATTTAAAAGACTAAATTATATTTTGCTTTTTCTGTCACTCAGAGTTAAACACTATTAATACCTCAATGTTTAAAATTGAGATATTAAAGACTTTCTATCCTTTGCAATTTAACTTATATGTGCATTTCTCCATGTCACTAAATGTTATTCAAAAATGATATGTTTAATCACTGTATAATAGTGCTCTATGTATGTAAGTAATAATTAAATAATTTTTTTACAACTTGGCATATAGGTTGCCCCCAATTTTTATGTTACAAATACTGAAGTGATAAACATCCTTGGGCACAAAATTATTTATGAATTAAAAAAAAAAATTTTCCATAGGCTAAAACCCTGAACTGGTAAAGCAGTTACACAACACTCTGAAGGCTTTAAGCACATACTATAAAACTGCATTGTTTAGAGTTCAGACAGTTAAGCCACCTAAACAAGGTAATAAGAGGATAATTGGTCTGGAAACTTAAAAGACTGGTTTAAGCAGAGAACCATAAACTCTGGCATATATTTATCTTAGGTACTTTATTTGAAATTAACATAACATACATTCACCAATGATCTGATATAGCGTCAATGTCTTCCCATGAAGAATCAGTCTCCACATTAACCGTTGAGCTTGTCATTTTCACACAAACCATGTCCAAAAAAGCCTCATCTGAAACTTCCAATTTCCCTTTCTTATTAGATTGAGCAGAAATGTAAAAAAGACTCTCAAGCAGCCAGCTGAGAATCCTTAAAGTGTGATTATTTCTCCCAATCTTTTCAAGTCATTGTGATCATACCTAAGTAAACAACATTCCTTTTGAAGTATTGCCTTTGGAGGTTTTCACAAGCATTGAGCATATTTTTGTAGCAAAGTAATACTCATATTCCGTCATATTCCACAGACCTTTAATTATGTAATTACAAAAACCAGGTGTTTGTTACAAACAAACTGATTCAACTCAAGGAGCAGACCCTTGTGTCTGTACAATGGCGGGCAGGTAACCTATTTGTAGGTGTTGGTGTTCCAGCCATCTGTGACCTTGAAAGGAGGAGGAAGTAAAGAGGAGGTGGTCCCCAAAGAGATCTCTCATCTATCACTACTTTGCAAGTATTGAGGATTATGGTTTTGAACAGCATTTATTAATCCTATGTGTATATGCAGATATTGTAACTTATGCTGATATTATAACTCAGGCAGTTCCTGACTTAAAGGAAGAGCAGAAAACATGTTAGTGTTAACTTGATTTACTGCATAGAAGGTCAAGAGCAACCAAACAAGGTCTCTTGTCTACTTCTCTCCTCCACTTAATTTCCAAATGTTAGGCCCAAGTTGGTCCCTAGCTCTCTTTCCTTTCCTTTTTTTTTTTTTTTTTTGTGGGACCCTCGCCGGTAGCCGGGGATCGAACTGGCGCTGCAGAGGCTGCGGGCAGCCTCGCAACCCAGCGCTCAACCGCCGCGCCACCAAGGGAGGCCCCCTACTTCTCTTTTCTACCTAAATTCAGTCACCAGCTGATCTTCTCCAGTCTCAAAGCTTTACACCAGTTATAGAGCAAAACTGTCTAACTTGAAACTGTCTCCCATGCACATCAAACTGAACAGACCTGCTGTCTTCACCACACTGTAACCACCACCATCATCAGCTCAGACTAAAGGCTAAACTGTCCTTGACTTTTCCCATTCCTAACTCCATGTGCAGATCAAAGGTAATTCCTGTCACCTTGTGAGTTTATTCCCTGTTTCTTCTTTATCTGTATCCAGAGGGCCAGGAGCCTGCTTTGTTCACAGCTCTATCTTTAGCACCTGGGCACATAGTATGTCCTTAAAAAAGACTGTTGAGTGAAAAGAGCACCTAAAAATTTCAGATTCTAGGAGTTTTCTATAATTAGAAAACTAGAATTTTCTAGTTTTCTATAATTAGAAAACTAGGAGAGTGTTTTAAAACCCTTTTAAAATATGCAGTATTTGTGGCTTGGGAGTTGCAACAGATCACTAAGAACACCCTCATTTTACATATGTGAACCTTAAGTGCCAGAGTTTACATAATTTGCCCAAGATCAGGAAAACACAGAGCTCCTAATGCAAATGTCTACTGATGTACAAGCAGCCCCATCCTGCAACCTCTCTTGTTATATAAACACATTTCTTGCAAGTATTTGGAGAACTGAAATTACTATCAAAGATAGGTTTTTTTTTCCTCATTTGGGGCATGTAAGAAAACATTCAGCAAGAGGCTTTTGCAAGGACCCAACTGCACAGTCATTTGAAAAGCCCACGATGAGTGTAGAGGCTGATGAGGTGCTGGAGAGCAATTCACAGCAGAAACACTAAAAGTCAAGTTGCCCAAATTCAAAATCCCAAAGTCACTGTGGGAAGCTGTTGCTGCTATTCCGCTTCCTTTTTTTAACAAAGCCTTCCCTGCCAGAATCTACTGTAAATTTCCATACAGGGGAGAGAGTAGCTGGGTGTCTATAATTTGGTAATTGTCATCTGATTTCATATTTGCTATTCAAAGGTTCTTCATAAAATGCAGTTATCTAAGGCTCCACCCTGAAAACTTCTCAAGGTAAGCTTCCCACAAGTATGATGTAATATTACCTCACTGATTTTTATCATTTCCCTCTCTCAATCAGAATAACCTTGGTGTTTACAAAGCTCCTGGTGTCATTTCATTAAGCTTCCTAGACAAACCCTAAGGCACTTCCCAGGCCCCCTGGGGCTGCTTCCACCAGATCAGCACCAGACCCAGCTGAAGCAGTCAAAGTCAGTCAGCTTCCCCCCTCAGCACCTGTCCTTTTCACCTAATCACATCCATCAAGCTTCTGGTTAGGACTGAAAATGATATGTGAACTTATCCCACATGTGATCAGTGTTTGTTAGAAATAACAAGCATTTAAAAATTAACAAAATGGTTTTTCCACAAATTTCTCTTTATCTACTCTTCACAAACACTCCACAAATTACAGAGCAACATCTCCATCTTTGTATTTCACATGACAATGTGGATGGTAAAGAGGGTGCAGAAAAGGGACCAAAGTTGCACAATCAGGCCTGCACCAGTCTTTAAAATGAAAGTCCTTGCATTTTTTTGGATCTGACCCAAAAGCAAAGGCTTTTCACAAAAGTGAAAATAAACAAGTGGAGCTGTGTCAAAAACAGAATTTTCTGGGGCCTCCCCTGGTGGCACAGCGGTTGAGTGCTGGGCTGAGAAGCTGCTCGAAGCCTCTGCAGCACCAGTTTAATCCCCAGCCGCCGGCAAGGGTCCCACATGGTGCGCAGACCTCTCCTGCAGCTCCTGCTGCTTCCCTCAGCAGTGTATTTCGTCAGTCTGCCTGTTCTGTTCCCTGCTTCGGTTCTGGTGAATTCTCTCACCCTTCCACATTTCTGACTATATCCAGTGTTTGCATAAATAAATTTTAAAAAATAGAATTTTCTCTACAGCAAAGGAAACCATCAATAAAATAAAATGGCAACCTACCAAATAGGAGAAAATATTTGCAAATCGTATTTCTAATAAGTGGTTAATATCCACAAAGTATAAAGGACTCAAACACTAAACAAAAACAACAGCAGCCATCCAATTAAAATGTGAGTAGAGGATCCGAACAGACATTTTTCCAAAGAAAACACACAAGTCAACAACAGGTACATAAAAAGAAGCTCATCACTAATCATGAGGAAAAAGCAAATCAAAATCACATTAAGATTCAAGTCACAGTTGTAAGTGTTGGCAAAGATGTAGGGAAAAGAGAACCCTTGCGTAATGTTGATGGGAACATAAAATGCTGCAGTCACTATGCAAACAATATAGAGTTTCCTCAAAAATTAAAATCAGAAATATCTTATGATCTAGCAATTCAACTTCTGAGTATTTATCTGATGGAAACAAAAACACTAACTAGAACACCCCTGTATTCACTGTAGCATTATTTACATAGCGAGACATGGAAGTAACCTAAGTGTCCGTCTACGTATGAATAAAGAAAATGTGTACATACATACACAACGGAATACTACTCAGTCATAAAAAGAAGGATATCGTGTCATTTGTGACAACATGAATCATTCTTGAGGGGATTATGCTAAGTGGAATAAGTCAGAGAAGATAAGTACTGTGTGATTTCATTTATACATGGAATTTAAAAAGAAACACATAAAAATAATCTGGACTCACAGATAGAGAGATCAGAGGTGAAGGTTAGGGAGGTAAATGGGTGAAGGGGGACAAAAGGGATAAATATCCAGCTCTAAAATAAGTCATGGGTGTAACGTACAGTGTGACAACTGAAGTTAATACTGTATTGCCTATTTGAAAGTTACAAAGACAGTGGATCTTAGACGTTGTCAACATAAAAAAAATTATAACTGAACTTATTGTGATCATTTCACAACAAATACTGAATCATTATGTGATATACCTGAAACATGTTACATGTCAATCATAGCACAATAAGACAAATATAAATGTGACAAAAACACATAGGAATAAACAAACACAAGAACAGAAGTCCTTGCTCTTTGGCCTGTACTGATGACACAGCCTCTTGTGAAAGCTGCACCCATGTCCACAATACCCGCCTCCATGACACCAAGCAGAGCATCATAGATTTCACTTAAGTTTCCTATTGCATTGATTTTTTTTTTTTTTTTTTTTTTTTGTAGATTAAGTTAGATTAAGAAACACAACCTTTGGGCCTCCCCGGTGGCGCAGCGGTTGAGCGCTGGGTTGCGAAGCTGCCCACAGCCTCTGCCATGCCAGTTCGATCCCCGGCTGCTCCCCCGCCACCGGAGGAGGGTCCCGCATGGCGCGCAGACCTCTCCTGCCGCCCGCTGCTCCCCTCAGCAGTGTACCTCGGTCCTTCTGCCTGCTCTGCTCCCCGCTCTGGCTCTGGTGAATTCTCTCACCCTCCCGCGCTTCTGACTGTACCCAGTGCATGTATAAACAAAACAAACAAATAAACTAAATAAATAAAGCATGCCTCTATTAAAAAAAAAAAAGAAAAAAGAAAAAAGAAACACAACCTTTAACCTCTAGATTATGTACTGCACCTGTACTGCATTTTACATTTCCAAAGAGCTTTCATGTAGAATTAACATCCCCAGAATAATAACTAAGTCCTAAGGTTAAAGTTGGGGAGGTCAGGACACGGTTCAGGTGGTTGGGGAAGGTGTTTTGGAGCTGAGACTCATGTGGACTCTGAAAGATGAGGCATGATCTCAGAGAAGTTGAAGCAAGAGAGATGAGTGTTCCTGGAAAATTCCAAGATCGGCACATACATACCAGCCTGGCAATGGGGAAAGACCTGGAGAATCAGGAAGCATGGGATGAGCACTTGGTTTTCCCTGGGAAGTAACCAGAGGCAGGTGGGGTAAAATGAAAATAAAATGGAGGTCTACCTCTGCCAGAAAACAATGGACAAAGTAAGCATTCTTTCATCAAGATATGTGGCTCTCACGGAATAAAGCTGAGACTTTTTCGTAATGGGATTTTATAATACCTGCCCTCCAAGGTCAAAATTCACCTTTTAAACTTCATTATCCCCCTCTGTTTTGATAGCAAAAGACTTGTATCTTTTCACTTGTACACTGCTATATACCACTTTCACTTGTCTATATCTCCATTTGGTTACCTATTTAAATATGGTGTATATGCTCTCAAAGTAGGAACATTGTCTTTTATTCCTGTTTTATGCCCCTGAGAATCTAGGATAAAACTTAATATGAAAGTCACCCTACAGATATCATTGAACTGGAATTGCTTCATCCTGTACAGTCTTGCTCTTTTGCCCTTACTATGAACCAGGCACAGTTCTAAGCACTTCATTTATATTAACTGGTATCATCCTCTCTTAACCACCCTAGGGTGCAAACCACTATCACTATTACTACCATAATAGTGGGGGAAACTGAGGCACAGAGAGGTTAAGTAACTTGCCTAAAGTCACAAAGCTGGTAATCAGTACAGACAACATTTGAATCCAGGCAGTCTGGTTCGTTTGTCAATGAGTTAAATCTCATGTATGACATGGTCTTTCAAAATAACATATTAAACTTGAAAGTATATGGGCAAAATTTTGTTTCCTCAGTTTTTAAGCTGGGACAGCAATCATAACTGCTTCATTTTTTTTTTTAATTTGACACAATGCAAACCACAATTGCTTTTTTAAAATCACATAAAAAATGATTTTAATATGCTTCTAAATAATGCATTTAGATTTGGGCTTTGCATGCTGTGTGTACTAGGAAGCGCATCTGTTCTTGGCATTAAACACGACAAAATTAGCTATTTTACAACTACACAGTAAGTATGTCAGTGCCATCAACTGATCAGTGAGTGACTAATACTGCTTCTTAGAGAAACTCTTTTTAAACATATTATGGTAGAAATAGGTAGGCAAATACAACTTGATTTAAACAATCTAAAATCTAAAAAGCAAGGGAGTTCTTCACCATTAAATAATAGGCAACATCCACTTGGACAAGATAGCACCCAATGGTGTTTTTTAAATACCCACATACATTTTTTGCTCAAAGAATGCCCCACCGACAGGTGATTAATGCTGACATCAATCTGGACCCTGAGATGGCAATGAAGGAAATGGCTGGTTGCACATGACTATTAAAAATATTGTTCCAAACAGTCAGAAAATTTTTCTGTAGAAATGTTCTAAAACCTTGTCTATGAATTATATAAGATAAAGTCAGTTTGAAAGAGACTCTAAAATTAACTACAATATAAATAACTGATTTAAAGCTCAAAAGCATTCACAAAGCATGACTTCATTCAATTAAAATAGAACAAATATGAAAGAAACTTATCAAAATATACGGAAAGAACAAATAATTGAGTCCATTAAATTGGGTTCCTTGCACGAACAAAATAGTTCATAGAGGGTCTCACTGGTGGCGCAAGGGGTTTAGACACAATCTATGAAGCTATCTGCAGCCACTGCAACGCAAGTTCGATCCCCGGCCAGCAGGGAACTATTCCCATGGCACAGCAGACCTCTCCTGACTCGCCCGCTGCTCCCTCAGCAGTGTATTTCAGTCAATCTGCCTGTTCTGTTCCCCACTCTGTCTCTGGTGAATCCTCTCACCCCCCAATCTCTGCTCTGTACTCCAGTTCTTGTATGCATAAATAATTTTTTTTTAAAAATAGTTTATAGAACTATCTGGTCAAAATGCAGGGGATATAAAACAGCATCCTTAATCCACTTTAATCAGAAATAGTAGCAGACACTAAAAAAAAATACTATTTGGGAAAAATCATTGAATTTAGCTCATCACGCATACAAATCTCCACTTTTAGACACAACTTTTGCATTTAAAAGTTAATATAACCTTGCTAAGAGGATCCAATTAGAACACAGTGAATTGTATTACTACTGCTTTCGGCATGGCTCTATTAATGCCCGTTGTTTATCTGCACAAATAAAGAGCAGCCTGGGAACTGTCCTAGTTTCTTTGAGAGTTATCAACTGAAGCTAATGCTTCCTTAGTGAGAAGCCATTTTTAAAAGGTACCATGAAGCTGGCCAGTTTCCTGTGCTATTTACACAGACAACACAATTTGCAGCATGAGCAATACTAGTTTTGCAATGGAACCTGAGTATCCTCAAGTGATGTCTCTCCATAGTCCTCATTGTGTTCACTTGCTCAGTTAAAAATAAAGGGCAGCCTTTTCCCCTGAATAAATAGCAAGTTCAAAATGAGTTTAATTCTTCATTCTAATGGATGGCAGCCTGATAACAAAAGTGACGTTCCCATTAGGAGTAATACCAGCTTCTTCCTGCCCCTACTCATCTTTGAAAACCCCTACATGTAGCGTGATGTCTTGGACATACAACCCACCCCCCACCAAAGTACACCATTATACCTCAGAATTAACTGAAATTACCAGTATGTTGTATTGTGATAGCTATTTCAGCTCAGACAGTTGCAAGATTTTATGATGTCACCCCCCCAAGTGTGTGCTGTGAAAATCTTTTTAAGCCCCTTTTTAAAATAAGATTGTTTTAAGAAATATAGTGTCTCCAGCATCACTAGTCCATAGTAAAGCCCCAAAATATATGCCACCAAGGACGCATCTATTGCTCAGCATTCCCTTTAGCCTAGATGCTGGTACAAGGTTTAACTACAATGTCAGGGGAGAGACATAAAATATTCAGAATAAGGGGTAATCATGGGAGAACTGAAAAGAGATAGCAATTTTGAGGTCTGAACTATAGCTAGTAAAAACAATAAATTAGGCCAGATTAAATAGTTAACTTCTTATTGCAATATGATTAAGTATCTTGACTCGACTGTCAAATCCCACTACGCCAACTATAGACTATTTTAACATAAATACAGCATCTCTACATGACAGATAGAATAGATGCACACCAAGGCTGTAGTTCTTTCTGCCACTAATCCCACTGGTTTCATTGTGGGGGTAAACCCAGTTATCAAAAGAACATTTGTTTATAACAATACTTTTGGACAAAGTCAGAAATATGTCTCAATTTTACCCAAGACACTACGTACAGATATGACCTAAAACATATCTTCATCACAATAATTCTCAAAAGATTCTAAAACTCTAAATCAAACTCACTATTACATTTGCCAAATCTTTACTTGTAAAGTGTTTAAGGCTGAAGGCCAATAATACAGCATGTAAAAAAGATTAATTCATGATGGCTCATAGACCTAAATGTAAAAACTAAAACCGTGAGATTTTCGGAAGAAAACATAAGAGAATACTTTCAGGATTCGGGAACGAGAGTAGGTAAAACCTTCTAAGACAATGAAAGTAATAAACATAAAAGAAAAAAAAAACAATAAATTAGATTTAATTATATTAAAGACTTCGCATATCAGATGACACTATTTCTAGGCTATATAAGGAACCCCTATAATTCTGTAATAAAATGTTAACTACAGCTTGTTTGGTAACAGCCTGTTCTGGCTGCATCAGCTCTATAGGGGAAGAGGAGAGTCTGGCAATTTTCCTCTTGTGAAGAATTAAGGGGGTGGGGGAGCGCTGAAGGAGAACATATTCCCTAAAAGGTTCCTTAGGAAGATAACAGAAAATAAATATTAGATAGCTGCAAGGACCATTTTGATTATTGAAAATACACACTTAATGTAGTACATTCTACACTGAAAATAAATCTGGATTTAAAGTAGCCATTTTGCTGTCCCATGAAGTTGACTTCAAAAAGCTTCTATGGGGCCTCCCTGGTGGCGCAGGTGGTTAAGCACAGCACTGTGAAGCTGTCTGCAGCCTCTGCAGTGTGGGTTTGATCCCAGCCAGCCAGGCGGTGAGATACCCACATGGCACAGCAGACCTCTCCTGTCTCGCCCACTGCTCCCCTCAGCAGTGTTTTCAGACCATCTGCCTGTTCTGTTCTCCGCTCTGTCTCTGGTGAATCCTCTCACCCTTCCGCACATCTGGCCTATGCCCCAGTATTTGTATAAATAAATAAATCCTTTTAAAAAAAAGTTTCTATCCAAATTTAACACCGCATCTAATAAACACTATTACCTAAAAAAAAACTATTTGGGTGTATTCAATTCTCTCATCAAGAAACACATTAAAAAAACCAGAATTTCTATCATATAATTTAGATACTTTCAGTTTGTCTAAATATAAACTTTATCTCCTCTACAATAATACACCAATAAAATAAGGATACATTGTAAAATAAAAGGGCACAGAGTAGCCAATAAAGTATTTCAGCCCTAATTCCAGAATTATGATTTTATATAACTCCTCACTTGGTTCTGTCTAGACATTATTCAGTTGGATTTACAAAGCATCTCCTCCTACCCCACAAATGCTGGAAGACTGATATATAAAAAGGTTCTCCACTGTAGTATTCTAAGACAAGAAATTGATAGCAATGTTTTAACATGTAGTTGTCAACTACTTATAAGATTTTCTGACATTTATTGCAAGTTTCTGAAATGCAAATCTGAACATCTGATGACAGATCAATTAAGGTGTACCTGTACTTTGTTCTTTGATTTCCCTTCTTTTAGCTGCTTGACCTGAGTATACAAAGTGTGCCTTGTTGTTAGGCATACTTTGAGTCCTCCTTGCATGGTTATACTACACAACAGCTTGAGGTGCTATTTTGCTCAAATTAGTAAAAGAAGTAGCTAAAGCCTCAGGGTTCTGTATCAGAGGATTGTTAGACCCTCTTTAGACTCAAATGCCAGCTAGAAAGATATTACATGTGAAAACTAAGTAATTTATCTTTTTCTTTTTAAGTGTTAAAAAAACCAACATGATTTCTAACTACTATTATCATTTAAAAAAAGACCTTTCAGCAGAGTAGTTAAGATGTCAAACTAACAAATATGGCTGCACAGAAGGATTAGAAACAATCACAAGCACAGTGTCTTTAGGTAAGAAAGCATCCTATCACCACTGTGTACGAGGAAACATGCATAAATCCGCAAACGCCCAATACACACAATTAACAAAGTGATTCAGGCACTGAAGGCAGACAGATGTGAATTCAAATCCCGGTCCAGACATATACAAGTTATATGACAGTGTAGACATTTAGCATTAACATGAGTGTATCTGTCAACATCTCACAGTATGGATATGAAGATTAAATGAGATAAAGGAAGTGAAAGCCTTTAGCAAAGTCTGGAGTACAAATTAAATGCTCAATAATGGTAACTGTTATTGTAGTTAACTTAAAATTTCTTCAATACCGATTTGGAATTACTAAGAGGTTATAAAATAAGAGAAACAAGTTTAACACAAAAAACATACCAATTAAAGATTTCTATTTTAGGAATTTTATCTTGTGGTCACAACATTGTGAGAACCAATAGAACTTTAAATTTAAACAAGCAATACAGGCAGAGGAAATAAACCCTTCTGCTTCCTTTCTTCTAGTCCAAATAATTTAAGAAAAGAAATGAGAGAAAAAGCCAAAAACAGTCATTTGGAATCAATCATTATCAGCAGTCATTCATTGGCTCAAACAATGGCACATATGCAATTGCAGCTGAAGTGAAAGCCAAACAGTTCCCAAGTGGAGTTACAAAACTGCACACTCAATTCCTCTTACCTGTAAACCATCTTGTCATGGTTCCACTACAGTGATTTTTCTGGAACAGGTTGCAAATAATCAAAAAAGTACTTGTGTGTGATAAAAATACGAGCTTAGTAAAAAGGCACAAACTCTTTCATTCCATCCTTCATTTGTGTATTCACTCAAGTTCTATCACACCCTGTGGGTCTACCAAGGTCATACTGCATGCCAGCTGTGCCAAATATTAATATGGTAAGAAGAGCAATCCCTGCAGGTGGAACAGCACCTAAGAAAGTGTGGAGGACTCTGGCACAAGGTGCCCTGTCCCATACAGCACATGCTTCTGAACCTCCAGAGTAAAAGGGCAGATGGGGGCGCCACCAGGGGTGACAGTAGGAGGACATGGCCAGCGCTGAACACGCCCATCTAACCTGTGCTTCTGCACCTCCTCACCACTACAGCTTACAACACATACCATTTTGCTGTTGAATGGTAAATTTCTGCTTACATTTTATTTAAGGCAGTCATCGGATCAACATATTTATTCAAATTTCTAAAAAGATAAACTCTCGGTGCCTTTGTCCTCAACCAAATACCGATTTCTGAGTCTATAGTCTCTCCATTCTTGAAGGACAGTTTTCAGACCATCTTCACCCCCAAAGAATTTGATAGACTTCAGCTGAAAGATGTTGCCCTGAAATCCTGACTCTGCCTGCACCTACTTCATGCACATTTTCTTTCTACCTTATGTTAATTAAAGTAATCTCCTTTCTATCTGAGATTAGATCCCTGTGGTGCTCAGGTCCCTAGAGCAGACTCACATCTGACTTACCTAGGACAGATGCCAGCAGTGCTTCACCATTCACAGTAATTATATAATTAACATAATTAATAAATGCTTGCTATTTTTTTAAGACTGAAGATAAGCCATAAGTTCTCTAACTTCACTAATCCTGGTGGTGTTACACTCACTGATATCTGCATCCATTACATAATATGAAAAAAGATTAATCTAGAACTCTCTCCATAAAATATCCTGTTTGGCCTTTAACTGAGATTCATTTTTATATATTACCGCCACCCTGAGACATCTAAAGAGTTGACAGAGAGTTGTTTACTTTTAACCAAAGGTTTTAATACTATAATTTTCCATCAGTATAATCATGAAATCAGTTAGGGAATTTCCACCTATCCTTACTAATTATCTGACCTCCTTTAACCTTCTTCAGCCTCAATTTCTTCACATATACAACTGGTATAACATTGCCTATCTCACAGAAGAAGTGAGCATTCAATGAGAAAACATGTTACAACTGAGCCCTGCATCACACCGGGATCCCCAGGCCTTGCTCGTCTCCATGCCATTTCAGGATGGACGACTGAAGTCTGCCATGAAGTCTCCCTGGTTCTGAAACCAGTAACTTGATAATTCAAGAATCTCTTAGTTACATTTCATGACCAAAGAAAATTTATTATTAGAAGCTAGGAACTAGACTCTAGTATTACAATTCTGCTACATCTATTCCACACAGCTATTGGATTCAGACTTCAGTCTAATGTGTACTTTCCACCTGCATAAAATTTACTTACAATAATACTCGAATGAGATCCTTTCCAAAGTCACTAAATATTCCAACTTAATGGTTTAAAGAAAATTACTGCACTAAAACCAGAACGGTTTTCCTTTTGGATTTCTTACGTTGAATTCTCCAACCAGTGTCTTAATCAGCCACTGTGTAAAATGGAGAGCTAGCATGAAATATTTCACAATTTCAAACATTTGCTAAATATAGACCAGGAAGTCACATTAAATTGAATCATTAAGCAGCAAAATTTGTTTGCATAGTAAGTCATACTTATTAGTGTCTGCCCCATTTAAATGACACAGAAGAATAAATGTTGGGTCTGGTGATTTGAAGAACTCAGTGCACAATATATCCTCAATGCCATGGAAGGTAACAGTATCTGTTACTATTTTGAAGCCGAATTAACATAAGGTATAATAAGATAAAGTTTCCTCAGAAGGGAGTTCTTCAGGCCGAAGTGCTGATTTCCATGCCCATCAGGAAAATGCAATTATAACAGAAACAACACCATACCCACCTGAGAGGCTACAACTAAAGACTAAAAAGAAATATTGATGAAGATGAGGAGCCACTGGAATTCTCACACACTGACATTGACAGTAATTGGTGTAAAATTTTAGCAAAAGGCTCTGCAGTACTCACTAAAGCTGAACACACACATATCCAATCTCAGTAACCACTCCGCAGGTAGAGATACCCAGCAGAAATATTATATAGTCTATATTTAGCAAACAACAAATATAGAAATGCTTCTATGGTCAAAAGCTTCACACAAACACACCCACTCAGATATTCAGTAGTGAACAAATAAACGATGGTACAGTTACATGATGCAGACTAAGGAGTACATACTATATTATACTTTCATAAAGCTCAGAAGAAATAACTCCGTGAAGAATACAGCTAAACCAGAATAAATAATTTCTCTAAAGTTTTGTTTTATTAAGACACATCTTCTTACAGATTGCAGCACTAATAAATAAAAACATAGTCTTAAAGAAGACACTCTAGCTATAAAATGAAATAAATCCATTAATATCAGTATAGGAATGATGAAAAACATCAAAATAGCCTCAAAATCCAAAGAAATTATAGAATATCAAAGCAAATAAAAAGTACTTATGCATTTTTATGTCTATAGATACAATCCTCTATTAAAAAGTGAGATGACAAACATCTTCCCTATTCACAAAATAAACCGGAGAGTTTTCTTAATGTTAAGATTTTTCTCCCACATATTTTTCATCAACCTTCTGGAATCTGCTGCCAAGATTCTACTAGCAAATACCAACAAGCACACACAGCATAACAATTAAGAAGAGTAACAAGAAACTGGCAACTCCCCGCCACCACCATCACCAGTATCAAAAAAAAAAAAAAAAAAAAAAACAAAAACCATATGTCGCATACATATAATAACTAACTACGGACATTTTCTTTTAATAAAGCTGTTCTTAGAAATTCCTTAATACTTGAATTAAGTATATGAATATTTCATGGTTCTCTAGTAAAATCATCATGAATTCCAGGTGCTCTATATCAGAACAAAAAAAAATAAAACCTGGAGACTTCCCTGTAGACAGAAATGTAACCTCAGGTCTAACCTTAGTTATTTCCTAGACATCCAGAAAGGGAATTCATCTCCTTAGGAAGACAGGAGTATGTTACTTACCAGGTAAAATTTTACCATTATCTCAATTTCCCCTACCAAGAGAATGTCACTTCATTTGCTCAGAAAGAAAAAGAGAAGTCAAGTGGGGTTAATGCCCCCAATCCTTCAAGTTAGGCATGGTGAACTACAGAATCGGAATCTGAATTTACTGACCCCTCGCTTTAAGGTAGTGTCTTACTTATTAACAGTAATTGAAAATAGGCGCCAAAGAGCAATTGCCTTTTGGGTGTCCATTTATCATCAAGCATCATGAAGGTCACTCACAGTCCTAAATCAACCAGGAACACTCCTAGTTTGGGAGAAGCAAGCTGATTAAGAGTGAACACCCCACTGAGAGTAACGGCCTTATTTGCCCAGCCTAGCTGTTCACATTTTTTAGTTTGCACAAATGGATTTGAATTGCCAGCTATTCAGAGGTCTCTCTTGGCTATAGCTCAGGGCAAACAGAACATCTTAACAAAAAAATATTTTCAGCTTTCCCAAATTACACTCTTTTAGCCAATATTTCAGAAAGTTCTAAATCTCAACTCAAAAATTTACATTATACTTGTTTCAAATGTCAAAGATATTTAGAATACAGACTTCAGTGGCTAGAGTTGGCATGAAGGCCACTTTCAAGTGTGTCAAAATCTCAGAACCCCACCAGCCCCACGGAGACACAGGCCAGCAAGAATGAAGAATTCAAGGAAGTCGGCAGCCAGAGCACAAAACCCTGTGGTTTCAGAATATTACCCATCTGTGTAGGTAAAGTGTGACAACTATTAAGCAGGTGATTAAGCAGATGCTAATTCAATGGCTCAGTCAGCAGTAACAGCAACACAGCACCAAGCCTGGACCAGGCTCTGGGGCTATGGTAACCAGCACAAGGCTATCATCTCAACAGCTGACAAAGACTGACATACAAGTAGAAAGGAGAACTGGATATAATCATCACAACCAATATCAATTACTGCAAGCTTAGCACCTTCATGGAATTTTACATATATTATTTCATTTAAGATTCTAAGTATCCTGGGCCTCCCCTGTGGCGCAGGCAGTTGGTTGAGCGCCGCACTGAGAAGCTGTCCGCAGCCTCTGCAGCGCTGGTTCGATCCCGGCCAGCTGGCGAGAATTCCACATAACGAAGCAGACCTCTCCTGTCTCGCCCGCTGCTCCCCTCAGCAGTGTATTTCGTCAGTCTGCCTGTTCTGTTCCCCGCTCTGTCACTGGTGAATCCTCCTCACCCTCCCACACATCTGGCCTGTACCCCAGTTCTTGTATAAATAAATAAATAAATCTTTTTTTTAAAAAAAAATTCTAAGTCTCCTATAAGTGTTACAAATCTTTGGCAGGTTATTCTTCTCTGTGTGCCTCTGTTTCTTCATGCCTATAAAGAGCATAATACTCCACAGATTTGAGATGAAGTCTGTATGTGAAAAGTACTTAGAACAATGCCAGACACAAGGCTATTGATAAATAAAGGTCAGCTCTGACTGCTATAATCATTGGTAGGTTGATGATATCACCACTGGAAAGATAACCAAGGAAAATAAAATCAAATGAAAGGATGAGCACTAAGAGAAGAAGAATGGCAGGTGCATATAAAAGCCAAGGTGCATCAGACAAGTTCTTTGTTTGCTCAGGAAAATCTGCTCCATCATCCCTCTCCTCACAGGCAGTCCCCAAGGACACAGGAAAGCAACTTCAGCCATACAACACAAAGTCAACATCATACATGGTCACTGAGCAGAGGACTTCCACAAACTCTAGGAATCAATGAACTTTGAATAAGTCAAATAACTGGACATTAAAGTAATGTTCTGGATGTCACTAACAACCAAAAAAAAAAAAATCAAAACTGTGTGCTTTTTTAAATCCCACAGTAGACAAAAAGAAAAAATGCTCCATTACCTAATGACATCAACTATCATACACCAAGCATCATACCTGGGGTTCTGCACTGGAGAAATAATCAGGACTCTTGAGATGCATTTGAATCATTTTTAAGGCAACGTCAAAGTGCTGAGGAAGCCGAATGCGTCACACCCCACAGGCTTATTTTGGGTGCCACAAGCAAATACAACATAGCATATCTAAACTACATGTTATGGGAATCCCTGGTAGCACAAGGGGTTAAGTCTCAGCTCAATGAAGCAATCCACAGCCACTGCAGCACAGAATTCAATCCCTGGCCAGGGAGCCAGAGTTTGATCCCTCCACATGGCGCAGCAGACCTCTCCTGTCTCACCCTCTGCTCCCCTCAGCAGTGTATTTCAGTGGATCTGCCTGTTTTGCTTCCCCTTCTTCTCTCTGCTGAGTCCTCTCATGCTCCCACACCTTTGGCCTAAACCCCAGCTCTTCTTGTATGCATAAACAAATCTTTTTTAAAAATAAATAAACTACATTTTACTTCGACTATTTAACATTTGGATGAAGTGACTTTCAAGACCTGATTCTTTTATTATGTCTTAGGAACTTCCCTTTACTACAATATTAATGTAAAAAAAGTCAATAGAAGGTAAAGATCCAGGAATCTACAACTGCAAACACAAACACAAAAGCTTCTGCCACTATTTTAATCTTGTGGTCAGCATTGTAAGATTAGACACCAATAGACCGCTGCTGGAGTGTAGGATTTTCTGAATAGATGCCACCTCTCTTTGACCTGCAGTATCTACTCAGCTTATTCATGGTGATGTGCTTGCAAGCAGGGTTTGAATACTGCAGTAATTTTATTTAAGAACATAACAATATTAGAAATAGAAATGAGCTATTTTCCAAGTTAGCTAAAATTAGCATCTATTACTTATCTGGTCTGTAAAAAGGAATAGTTTTAAATTTTAAAAGGCATCAAAAATAACTTGATTTTAATTGAAAATTCTGTTAAGTTACCTAATATCTATATGATTTGTTTGGTACAAGTACAGAAACTGGGAGAGAAAATTTTGCAATAGCAATTCAAGAAAGAAATACTTGTCCTCCAACTGTTGTAATCAACCTATGTTGGAAATTTTTACACTAATTAGAGTGTTTTCCATTTAAATAAGAGATAATTATGCTAAGTAATAATAATATCAAAGGCATGTCCCCATGTAGCACATATGCATTTAAATAGTTAGCCACCAGCACAACCTGTTAAGAGAAAATCTGTCTAGTCTCTCTCCCATTCACAATGAGTAAGGACAGATTCTGCCAGGCTAAAACCAAAATTCCCAAGAAAGATACAGTGATCAGTGTAGGTAAACAGGATTCAGTTTCAGCTCTGGCTGAGAATTTCTCTCATCTCAGGGTAACAAGAGATAGGAGATATTTTCCTAAGAACACAGGGTAGATACTTAGCAACAAACATTTTCTCCAAAAAGGGGGGAGAAATAGATCTTGATTATAATCCCAGACTCTCATCAAGACTTGTTTGTAGAGGATCCACCACAAATTAGGAAATACGGAGATGGTCACAATTTTTGAAGAGCAGATTTTCTCTAGTTGATATTCTCTCCCCCTTTTCAGACATCAGAAAAGTTCCCACT
This sequence comes from Talpa europaea, assembly GCF_964194135.1. Lineage (NCBI taxonomy): Eukaryota > Metazoa > Chordata > Mammalia > Eulipotyphla > Talpidae > Talpa > Talpa europaea. The sequence continues at coordinate 97,765,122 of NC_140075.1, read as the reverse complement.
CGTTTTCACCTTGAAACTAGGTTTTCCTTCTAAATTTGAGAAAGTAAAAATTATCAATGAAACATTTAAATTGTATTTTTGTCTTTTACTATTTGGAATTACTTCACAGGAACAAGTTTTTTCTCCCCAAACAGAAAACAAGCTCATTTTAAAAGTCCGTATCACTAATATTTTATATTTAAACTTGGCATCTGTTCACTCTGTTTAGCCTTGTAACTCTGGGTACCAAGTGATGTTGGGGAGGTGCCTCCATACTTGGGGCTTGGTCTCATGGACACAGAACAATAGGAGTAGGTAAATATAATACCATCAGCCTTTAATGCAAGAGTCATATCATCAACTTTTTAAAAATCTCCCCCACGCTCTGAGTATCATTCACAATTTTCTTATATGAGTCAAAAATGGCAACCAACAGCATGTGGGAGTAAAGCCTAAAGAGTTCAACTATGTTCACTCAAACAAAGGAGCTAGCAGCACAAACCTCCTGGGCTTGATTCAACCATTCCTAATGTCAACACCAGTCTCCAGGAACCAAAGGAAAAGAGATCAGTCTTGCTTCTCACAGTCATGCTCAGTACGCGGACTATTTGCAAAAATTAAATCAGATCTCCTGGTCTCTCAGGATGAGCAAAAGAAATACCAACCTGGGAACTGTGGGCGGGAAACAGTCTCAGGCACTGAAAAGTTTGATGCATGTTCATTCCCTGTTCTGTGAACCATGAATCAGAAAAGTCTGGGAATTTTTTAAACTTCTCTCTTCTGCAGTTACTCTCATTTCAAAAAATATTCTCTTCCAACTCCAAAGGAAGTTCCTTTTTTTCTTTTTCAGAATGAATGCTAACTTGATTGAGACTTTTATACAGGTTCCATTGAAATGGATGAAGTTGTTCTTTGTGTCCACAGAGAGTGGGGAAAGGGTTGCAGGTTCACACTCCAGTAAAGGCTGTGGGCACCTGAAAGGTGGCTATAAATATTACTTTCGAGGACATGAACTGTCTGGCTCTGTTACCAATATACTGCTATCCCCAGAAACTAGATCCCTGGTTCAAAGTATCTGAAAACACACACACACACACACACGCACGCACGCACACACACACACAAATGGAACATCGTAACACTGACAACTAACCCTCAAAAATATCTTCTTGTTTTCTTTTAATGACTATAATAGGGCTGCATGAGCCAAAAATGATAACTAAAGAAAAACATGCCCAAGACTGTCTGGATTTCACATGTGAGTTCCCTCTTGTGTGTCCAAGAGATAAAAAGTATAACTCTAGGCTTTTCTCCCTCTCCACCCACTCCAGAGAGATGACGCCCCATGCACCATCTTTTCAGCACCACACCGGGTAGACAAGGAGAATGTGGCTCTACTGTATGAAGCTGACCCTAGTGACTTCCTTTCTTTCTCAGTAAAAGGTTGTTGCAACTATGGGTACTATTAAATATGCCATTTAATATTTTGAGTTCAGTCTTAAAAGTCTACATGCTACATAGTAAAAGTTATTCCACTGCACCCACTTACCCTAACAAAATTGTAACCATCAGAAAAGTTGCTTAGTCAAGACAGAGTATGTCAAAGAAGGGGTGCTACAAGCATATTTATGGATTTTCCAAGAGTTCTACTGTGTAAATCATTATTTCAAGTACATTAAATATTGGCAACATCTTCTGCTTCAGTATAAGCAACTTCCATTTGAAAATCAATTTCATTTTTACTCACTCAAAAGGACATCAGAAGGATTACAAGTATAAAATGTAAACTTTATCAATGATTAAATTTGAACAATTTTCAAAATGGATGGATGTCAAGAAAAATATTTCCTTCTTAAAAAAAATGGGCAGACTGGGCCTACCCAGTGGCGCAGCGGTTGAGCACTGGGTTGCGAAGCTGCCAGCAGCCTCTGCAGCGCCAGTTCGATCCCCGGCCACCGGGCGAGGGTCCCGCATGGCACGCAGACTCTCTCTCTTGCCGCCCACTGCTCCCCTCAGCAGTGTATTTCGTCAGTCTGCCTGCTCTGTTCCCCGCTCTCGCTCTGGTGAATTCTCTCACCCTCCCATACTTCTGACTGTACCCAGTGCTTGTATAAATAAATAAATCTTTAAAAAAATAATAATAATGGACAGACCAACAGCCACACCAGAAACCAACAAGACTAACAAGGTCTATGTTTAATATGTCAATTGCCTCCGTCACACTATATAATAGGCAGCAAAAATTTATAAAATGAAATTATGAAAGGCCAAATATTTTCAGAGACAGATAACAGTGAAATTTCTTATAAAAATCAAAACTCAGGACGTGCTGAATTTGAGACTTGTAAGCACAAAATTTAACATTCCACCTACTACTATAAACTGATTCTGAGATAAATGCTATCCAGAAGATTCTACTGGATACGGCAATGATCACCTTAACATGCAACATGCCATATGACAGCACTACATTACCCTGTAGAAAATATAATGGGTCACAAAAACATAGGCTCTGTTAGGATGATCAAATTTCAAATAATCACCTTTTCCTCTTATTTTGCTAGCACTCCATCAGAATAACAAGTCATATTTAATATTTATACACACTTATTTCAACTTTTTCTTTATTAAATGTTAATAAAAATAACAGTCTTTCAAAATTACAAAAATAAAGTTCTAAGTTGCTAGAAGGGGGAGCAAGAACAAAAAAAAAATCTCATTACTGTTCCATGCTCTGGCAAATCTTCTTGAACTTCCATCTATACTCTGGGCTTTGAGTCAAGTAAATGAAATCTTGGCTAGAAAAGGGATATCTTAATTTAGAATAGTGACCCTTTCTAAAGAGAACAGAAGAGAATGCCAATACTACATGTTCTATATTTTTTTTAAACTAGCCTACAAGATTTTGTTTTTTTAGTTCCCTCTACTCTATTTGGTTATTTTCACTAAAAAGAATGTTAAAGTGTTATTAACATTATGAAGCAGCATATCAAAAAAGCATCTTTGTCACTAATAAAACCTACAGAACCAGGAGAAAGAAATCAAAATTAAAAACTTAACCAGTTCTTCCATGAACTACAACAACCATTTTACAGCAACAATTGCTGGAAATTCACCCAACCAGCATTTATTTAGGACTTAATGTGTCCCCTGCAGTATATACAATGATGAGCAAGGTCAGCCTAGCAGCTGACCGTAGGCCCCTTACAGGCTGTATCCTTCCATGCCACCTCTATGTCACATGCTTCACCATAGGTCCTAACTAGTTCTGAACAAATGTTCTTGCAATATTGATACTGAGAAAACTTTTATTATAAAAAGTATAATCATCTCCAAATGTTTATATATACTTTTTAAATTTAACTTATTTTATGTATTTTTTTAATTTTTATAAATTTTATTTTTATATTCCCCATACAATTGCAACCCCCTTATTTTGACCCCAATCCCTCCCCTCCCGCCCCCTACCCCTCATAGAATGTCTCTGGTTCATAGTTTTTGTTGATTTTGATTTTCACTTTCTTATAGTTATTCATTTTCCTGGTCCCTTATTTAAGTTTTCTAGATTCCTGCTATGAGTGAGACCATCCGGTATTTTTCTTTTTCTTTCTGGCTTATTTTGCTAAGCATGATCCCTTCCAGCGCCATCCATGTTGCTGCAAATTGCATGTGTTTATCTTTTTTTGAATGCTGAGTAATATTCCATGGTGTATATGTACCACATCTTCGTGATCCAGTCATCTATTTTTGGGCATTTGGGTTGTTTCCAAAGCTTAGCTATTTTTATAATTTTTAAAAAATAATCTAGGTGGCTAAAGGTTCAACCAGAACCCTTTGGGAACTTCCGGGCAATAACACCAGGACACAGGCAGATCTGGCTGAAGTTGGCTCTTTGCTGGGATGGGGGTAGAGGGAAGGTCACACTGGGTCCCATGTAAACATTTTGACCAACATATGTCCCAGGGGAAAGACTCCCTATGCAAGACTTTGGATCTGAATCGGACCCATAAATAACCTCCATCTGTGGCAGACTCGGTGGTGTGTGTAAAGTCAGGCACAGAAACACCACTGCTGTAACAGATTTCTAACAAGACCATGTTTTCAATCATCTCATGAACATGAATGCATCACACTGACAAGACTACGAAAACTTAATCAGAATTACAGTCCATTAAACAAAGTAGATTTTATAATCTTATATGGCAAACCTTACGACTTTTTCCTACTGAATCATAACTATTAGCCATATATTTTAAATTCAGAAACAATTTCATTTGAAGATGTAGCTAAAACAAAATTCAAATTTAACATGAAAAAAATCGTATCAGCCACATTTACCTGCCTCCAAACCATCAATGTTTTGCTCAAATCTGTATCAAAAAGATTCAAATTCTTTAACTAAGCTTTCCAAGTTCCAGATAACTCATTTTCAAACTGATTTTTCAACCTCATTTCCCTCTACACTTCACACAGCATCACTCCAGGCAAGTTTAACCATTCTCTCTTGCCTGAATACACTGTTTACTCCACCTTCTTCCACATCTTTTCTCCTATATTCCATCTGCATTAGGTTTCCACTGACACCCCCCCCCCATATGCCTAATTCAAGGGCCACCTCTTCCTGCAGCCTTTCTGAATGTCCCCTCTGCTGAATTCCTGTAGGCTGGGATCTGTTGTGGAAGATCCATGCTTTACAAACAATCATTCAAATCTCAACCCTGCCACATGAAGTCAGGCCTTGAGCAAGGGACATGCCTGGCTAACTTCAACCTGAACAACACAGAGGCCATAATAACAACCCTGCAAGGTTTAGGGGGTTCTCAGCAACAGCTGCTGCCATAGGTCCAAAGGTCAACTACAGACGGTGTGAAACTTGGGAAAGGAACTGAAATACCATGAGCCTCCGTTTCCTCACAGGTCAGCTGGGAAAGTCTCTGTTCTTTCATAGGGAGGCCAACATCATTGGGCATCACTGCAGACTCCTGTGCCCTGGGTACCTCTGCCCCACGTCCCATCCTCCGGTTCTCAGCCATCCGCTCTCTGGATCCTGCTATGGTCCTCCTGTCAGGTGGCTGCTGCTCCCCCCTCCCGTCCCCCCCATCAGAAGCCCCTCCTCTGAGGGCAGGTTTACAACCCAAGTCTGACATTCTGCAGGCACTTGGATGAATAAACACACTAGTGAAAAAGTATTTTTAGGTTTGAAGTTCTTCGTAGGTATAAACTGAAGCACACAAATAAAAAACAGAGCCTTAAGAAATTCTGAATCTGGAAAACACATGTTGAAACAATGCTTTTTCTTTAAGATTCTGTGAAAACAGTAATAGCTGCAATTTGCCAACTGCCTCCTAGAGATGGGGGGCACTGCCCCTGGGCATCCTCGATGCTGGCTTCTGGGTCTCCCCAGGGAGAGTCACGTTTTGTCCGCTGCCACCACCATCACACTGCACTGGATCCTCCCCAATACAACTGACCATAACCCTCCCTGTGCACTCATTTTTTCTCATCACCTTACATCCCTGATCAGAAATTCAAGGCGAGCTAAGTCTGTACATGGCTGGCCTTTCTTTCCAATTCCTCCTCTTTACCACAGAACAAAAATGAAATGAATTAGAAGGGAGTGTTAGCACTTCTAGAAATAAATCAACCAAATCTCAAGGTAATTCAGCATCTCACGGGTTTTGCCATGAGATTATCTCTAAGACCCCAACATCAAGGATTGAATAGTTCTTGACAGCCGCCTTCTATCTCAGGAAGGAATTCCACAAAACCTCTCAAAATCAAAAGAAAAAAGTTTTCCCTGAATAAGGTTTTCATTAGCAGCAAAGAATCAGAAACAACAGAAAACAGTGAACCGAAACCAAAAATGGTGAGGGGAGGGAGACGCTTTCCATCCTTTCAAACTTACAGTGTCCACAGTACTTTAATATTCTTTGCTCCTCAAGCCAAATACTTTCCTTAGAAAAATAAATCAATGCTTTACATTCCATATTCATGAGTAGTTACAAAAATAAACTAGCATACATGATGGGAAAATTTTTTAGACTTAATAATTAGTCAAATTAATGAAAGTTGACTTCTAGAACATATTTTGAACACACTACTTTCCGACATGGATATCACCTCTTAAAGCATCTGTTTTTTATCTTCAACATTTCAGAATCAGCAAACCTAACAAAAACCGAATGATTCCTCCACCCACCCACCCTTTGTGTGTGTGTGTGTGTGAGAGAGAGAGAGAGAGAGAGTGAGAGAGAGAGAGAGAGAGAGAGAGAGAGAGAGAGAGAGAGAGATAGAGATGGTGGTCATGAAGACGAGAGAAAGGTTGTATGTAATTCTGGAATTAAAAAATGATTTTCCTGTCCCCTTGTCTGCAACGCATTCCTTGACAATGTAAAAAAAAAAAGAACAAACAAACAAACAAAAAGCAAGAAAAACAGAAGGAAGCTCAAATTTCATTCTAAGTTCACAGAAGCCTGAGAAGCCAATTGTGAAAACAGAAATTCATGGGCAAAGGAGTGGCCCTTTAAGGTGTTACTTCCTGTGAAGTCGGCCTGGGAGAGGACAGCTCAACCTCTCCTTAGGCAACCAGAGGTGAGCTACTGCAAATGCTCCCCCTCCAGCTAACAGCAACTTAGCTAAGCAAGTGGAAGAACAGTGAGCAGGGATGCCAGAGGGGAAAAAACCCTGTCCTCCTAGGAGTTTTGGATTAATTCCAAGAACTTTCCTTCTTCCACTGCCAACAGCACCCATCAATTCCCATAGTAACCAGCCCACGGCTTTCCAACTGGTCCAAAAGGGAGGCCTGCATGCTGCAGACAGCAGCACGTAAGAGAGTGGCCCAGAACCCCAGGCACCAATCCAGTAGTTGCTTAGTGTCTTAGACATTTCAATTCTACTTCCTTGCTTCCGTTCATTTCCAGGTTACCAGATGGTTCTCTGCTTTCTTCCTTCAGCTGAATATGAGGCCATGAAGGGAGTTTTGTTCTGGGACTCTGCACAAAACAATTTTCTATCTCCTGATGCAACCTTGGTTCAAGTCTATTTGGTACTAAAGCAATCAGCAACCCCAGGGCCCCTTTCCCTCACAATACATGTTTACTGGGTGAAGGAATCTTCTGGTATAGAAATAAAGATTTCAAAGATAATGGATTTGAGATCCAGGGTGGTGAAGAAGCTGTACTTTTAAAAGGAATGAAGAACAGACAAAAGGATTCTGAAGTGGGTGGGGGTGACCTTATCTTTGTGAAGAATAAAGCTCATTATGCTGACAGAGCAGACCTGGGACTGGGCAGAGGAGGCCCAGGGGAGACTGAGCAGTTGTGTCCCCAACACACTCATCAAGGACACTGCAATCAGGAACCAAGGCTCAGGATGGTGATTGTTCAACAGGGAAAAGGACAATGGGCCGGGGTGGGGGGTGGGGGGTGGGGGGGTGGATATAAGCAATGATTTAAGAAGTTCAAGAGGAAAGAAAACATTTAGCTAATGCTAACATGCTTATCTAAAGGGTTAATACGTTGAGGAGTTTTGTTTAACTGAAAAGCAAGGTAGAGAATCCCAATAAAGTGCAAAGCACGGGCTAGGAACCAGTTCTTTAAGATTCTGCGTCTTTAACAGAATTTAACAGCTACAAGGAAAGAAAATAATGAGGAAGACAGGAGGTGCTGCAGAAAGAAGGCAGCACCTGCCACTGCTGTGGAAATGCTCATTGGTAGATGCTTTTTCTCAGGTGGATGCTGAGTGACGCGGCTGCTCGAGCAGACACAGGGCGTGCATTTCCCATTTCCACAGATACTCCCACATAATTCTCTTGTGAGGATCCCACCTACTGTATGGATGTTCCTATACTATTACAGAATATAAAATAATACAGACCAAAAACATGACTCAACAGCAAGAGAAGTGTAGGAGAAATGGAAGGAAATACATAAAATCATACATATGAATAAACATGTATGGAAATATAAGATATATGTTTATCTTATCTATAAGATGTGTTTATTAGGACAGGAAAATCATGAGTAACTGCCCTTCATGTTATCAGCAGTAAATTTTTTTTAAATAGGCTTATAAAAAAATAAACAGTTGAGAAATATCTGAGCAATGCAAAACAAATTCTGAAAGGATTAGTGTTTTAAAAAATATATCTAAATTACTATGTGAATTCACCACAATCGCAGTAAAAGGAAGAGGATATTCTTGTAGAAATTCAGAATCGAAGTCTAAAGTTCATATGGGAAAATAAATGAGCAAGAATATGAGAGTAATTATGAAAAAGAAGAGTAATAAGAAGTCAAGCCACAATACTTGCCAGATAGTAACATGTGTTATAAATATACAGTAATTTAAAAGGTGTGAAATTGGTTCGTGAATAGACCATCAATTCAAAGGATAAAAAAATTCTAAAAATCCTCCAAAGAGTTTGACATAGGATAAAATGTGACATTTAAATTCAGTGCACAAAAGATAAATTACTCAGTGGTTTTGGCACAGCTGTGCAACCAACCACGTGGAAAAGAGAATGGGACACTAATTCACATCAAATAAATAAATCCCAATTTGACCCCAAAATTTAAACATTAAAAAGGAAAACACAAACATATTAAAAGAAAGGAGACATTTAGGGCCTCCCCGGTGGCACAGTGGTTGAGCGCTGGGTTGTGAAGCTGCCCGCTGCCTCTGCAGCGCTGGTTCGATCCCCAGCTGCTCCCCGGCCACCGGAGGGTCCCACATGGCGCGCAGACCTCTCCTGCCGCCCGCTGCTCCCCTCAGCAGTGTACTTCGGTCCTTCTGCCTGCTCTGCTCCCCGCTCTGGCTCTGGTGAGTTCTCTCACCCTCCCGTACTTCTGACTGTACCCAGTGCTTCTATAAATAAATAAATAAATAAATAAATAAATAAACAAACAAATCTTTAAAAAAAAAAAAAAAGAAAGAAAGGAGACATTTATGTACTCCTAGAGGGCCTAAGTCTTCCACAACTATGAAGTAAAAGATGAATGGATTTGATTATCCAAAAGAGAGAAATTTATATGTGACAAAGTTACTAAATAATAAAATGTAAAGCCAGTGGAAAAAATCAGCAGCTCCTATCATGAAGTGCTATTTCTCTTTTTATATCAAGAGCTTATCTCATTAGAGAAAGGGGCAAAAGATCACAACAGTCAATTCACAAAAAAGGAAACTGTTCTTAATCACACAACAGTATGTGTGACCTCCTGTATATCAAGAGAAATGTACAGGAAACCGCAAGAGATTCCCCTTTTCAGTTATGAAGCTGGCAAAGATCAAAAGGTTTAATCACATACTGCTGTCAAGAGGGAGGAGAAGGGCATACATGGCTGAGGGGAGCGTATATTTCCACAATGTGTGGAGGGCAGTTTAGCAACACCTCCTAAAGATACGAAGATAAACACTCTTTAATCCGGAAATCCCTCTATATCAACCTGCACACTTGCAAGTTCTAGGACAGCCACTGCAGCTGTAAATAATATCTAAATAATATCAAAGATTGGAAACAATTTAAAGTCTATCATTAAGAAATCAGATAATAAAGTATAATCATAAACTATAATAAAGCAATGAAAGCATAATAATGTATGCTGGCATTTGTGTAAAATAAATTTAAAAAGCATACACATTAAATGCAATGAAATATGACCTTTCTGGATTGGGGTGGGGGGGGAAGTGGGACATTAACAGAAAAACTGGTGAAGTCCAAACAAATCTACATAGCTTAGGTTCACTGCATTACCTTTTGCATTTTACTGCATGGGCATGCATTACCAACTTAAAACAAAATTTAATTTAAAAAGAACTAATTGCGGGGCCCTCCTGGTGGCACAGCGGGTTGAGCGCCATGCTGTGGAGCTGTCCACAGCCTCTGCAGTGTGGGTTCGATCCCGGCCGGCCAGCAAGAATCCCACATGGTGCAGCAGACCTCTCCTGTCTCACATGCTGCTCCCCTCAGCAGGGTATTTCTGAGGTCTGCCTGTTCTGCTCCCTGCTCTGCCTCTGGTGAATCCTCTCACTCTCCTGCGCCTCTGGCCTGTACCCCAGCTCTGGTATAAAAATAAATAAATCTTAAAAAAAAAAAAAAAGAATTAACTGCGATTAAATTTATACCATTCTTGGTATTCATATCCTTTTACATACCGCTGAGAAGAAACATCAAGGGACGAGTGTCAACACTTCCAATATCTCGATTACTACAGCTCAATACATATCTGTATTGTCAACTTTAGCTCCTTCAAGATAGGCGTCATGTATCTCATCACTGCACTCAAGAATCTGTAGAATTTTTGCCATATTATGTAAGAGTTTAATAAATCAGAAACAAAATTAATATGTTCTGGTTCAGTGATCCAATTTTTGATTGGTAAGAAATGTTGCATTTCAAATATCAAACAATCCTTCTATGTGTTTTGTTTCACCCTTAATTCACAAAGACAGAAAAGTAAGGGACAGAGAAGGATGAAGTAATTCTAACTGAAGATTTGTGTAGAAAATAGAGAGAGATCTTTTGGATAAAACTCCTCTCCAACTTAAGAATCTACAAGGAACATAAAGATAAATAAGATACAGTCTTTACTGCAGAAGTTAGGAAACATTAATATTAGTTAATACTTGAAAAGGTGAAACTGTGAACCACCCTAAAACATTTTGAACATTTCCAAAAACACTTTCCACAAAGGCTATTAAATTCTTTTCAAAGAAAAATCACTTATTATGCAACATAAGAAAATGATAAACTTGTCCAATTTAAACAAGTTTTAGTTTTCTAATGTCTTATCATCAAAAATTTGTGTGCTGTATATTTAAGAATGTCCAATGGAAAAATTCTAGCCTCAAACCACACCAATGACCCAATTTTCTATATATATTCACAATACAAAAGATAAGTAACTTAGGAAATACTCTGAGGTCCCTGAATAGGTAAAGAAATTTACTGAACTGCTCCCAAAATCATCAATAATGCGGTCCCATCTCCACAAATGCAAACCTCTCAGTCTTAGTGCCAACACCATAAAGCAATATAACCTAGAGCAAGCCTTTTGATCTCTGTGAATACCCACTTTCATTTATAAAATGAACAAAAGACAGTTAAGGTTCATTGCAGGTCTAAGATTTTATTAGCTTTCTTTTTCTTCACACTGAAAATACAAACTAAGAGTCCTTTCAAACAAACACACGTCAGCATGTACATTTGCTGGTGTTGGGGAAAGAGCAACCTGTTAATACTTCCTTCCTGTTTCCAGAGAGGCCTAACACAAAAACCAAAATAATATCTGATTACAAACTGGTGCCATATATAAGCAGTTCTCAAATGAATGGGAAAGGATTTACTCAACTTTATATTGAAATTAAAATGTGTACACTGTTCAACAAAATATCCACTCCCTTGTATAGTCACTAATGTTTAGGATTACAAAAACTCCTCACTTGGATTTCAGGATATCTTATATACTATTGTTCCATCTATAACTTCTGCAAGCTACCTTTAAAAATGTATTCTACTAAATACTGTTATGTGTTTATCATTTTCCATAGCACTGACAAAAGATGAGGACACTGGAGGAAAGTTGCACCGCATGCTTTCACATGCAAACATACATGAATTATCAGTGGATAGACTTATCTGATATATTGGACATAACCCTTGGTTTTGAGCTACTGGCTTGAAAGATGACTATGTAATAAAATGCAAATCAAAGTCCATAAGAATTAAACACAAAAGCATGACACTATACAGACTGAGCTTAATTGTCAATTGGAATTTTCTCTTTCAAAAGATAAAAAAAAAAACACTGCACTGCTAATAAAAATGATTTTGTTCTAAAGAACTTCTTTTTCCCAAAATAGCCAGTATCTTATGGTATGGGTCCTTCACAAATGAGAGTAGAAGACAGTTTTCCAAGAAACATATAAATAAATTCAAATTTTTAGAGTGAAAGACAATACTTGAGTGGATGTGAATAAGAAAGAATATCCATCTGGAGCATTAGTCAGAAAAGACCTCTTGAGAAAATGAACCTGAACATGTTTCAAAAAGGGCAAGGTAGACTGACAGGTGGCCAGAAGAAAGGGAAACTCCAGGCAAGAGAAGAGATGTGCATGAAAGCTGCCTCTGTGGTTTCCCAAAGAAGTGCAATCACATGATTGACGCGAAGCCAGGACTGTTTTAGTCACCAAGACAAACTGAAACGGATCACTTATTTATTTCTCCACTCTTAAGGCCTCAGTTTTCCCATCCATTATAAATGAATGATTTCTCTGTACCAAGCAACTGAGAACTTGCATCCTAGAGGCAGTTCAGTGGCAACTAAAGGCCCTTCAATCTGTGAGGGCTTATCAGTCCCTCATGCTAGAGCACCACAGCTGGGCTGGCAACCCAGGGAGGCCTCCAGCTAAAAGGTTTTAGAAACGAAAAGTTATATGCATGATGTAGGGGAAAAGAAGCCCATGAAGATCAACTTGAAAAAATCAGAGCTCTTGAACATAATCAATTGATAAAATAATGATTATATTCTTCTCTTCAGTGTAAGGAACCGTATCTGTCTTCCAAGGTAAACATTCAAAGGAAAGAGAAAAAGCATATACAACGGATGCTTTACTTTGAAGAATGTCCTTCCTTTAAGGTTCTTTAAAGGAAACCAAAGGAGGTGTGGCACCTATTCCTGCTGCAGAAGCAGTTCCCATTTAATTATGTACTCCCTCTGTCCATGGTGTCCATGGTGAGGAAGGTGTCAGGCTGGACAACCTTTAGGACAGAGACAAGCAGTTAAGTGAAGAGTTCTTTCAAGGCTCAGAAGCACTTAAAGACAACTGTCATCTCCAGTTTTACACTAATACAGATTCTGTTAACTAGGTATTATTTTTGTTAAAAAGGGCAATGGACATTATAACAACTTACTTGCAATTATTTCATTGCAAAATTTTTATGCATATACAAATTTACAACTGGTAGTAAAATGTAATCCAATAATAAAACTAGTCTTTAAAAAAACTTCAAGTATTGGAAGTTAATAAGGTTCACTTATTTGTAAAATTTAGCTCCTGCCTGTCCCCTTTTCTCTACATAAGCATGTGGAATTAAAAAAATCCATCCTCTGCTAATGGGAGGTACTCTGGTAAAACAATTTGGGAGTATATATTGCAATATCACATGAACTAACACAGGCCCTCCAAAACGTATGTCCATGTGCACAGAGCCAAGGACAAAGATACTCTTTGCAGCCCTATTTGCAATAAGAAACTATGAGAAACAACCTATTAATAGAATAGGAAAATGGTAGAAAAACTATCGTATATTTCCATGACAAGTCTACAAAACATTATGTGGTATTTTGAAAAAAAAGTTACTAATATTTGATACAATATCAATTATGTGAAGTTTTAAAACAAAAGTAGACTACTTTTATATTATAAATGAGAATCAATATAAATACCAAATCAACAAAGCATTTGCCTCTGCAGAGTTAGTCGGGGGAACCATGAAGGGAAAGGTAGGAAGTAAACCTTCTAGAGTCATCTATTACTTCAATTAAAAAAATTAATTTTAAAATACATCTCACAAGAACGTCATAGAGTTAATAAAGTGATTTCAGATTAGAGAAAAAGGTAAAAATAGTATCTCTGCAACCATACTAAATTAAAATCTATCCAAATCTAAGAGGACAAATTGCCAGGAGCAAATGTTAATAACATCATGAATGAAGGTGGGATTTTATTTGATGAAGAACAGAGGACTTTGTTGACTTAAACGGCCACATGAAGCTTCAGCTCATGTAACAAGTTATTACTGGTGTGGGCTGGCTCACCTATTCCTTTTCCCCTGGCTAAAAACTTGACAGTAACTAAGAGAGCACCAAATGTAAAAATTATACTAACATCACTAAATTAAAAGTCATACTTTCTTTTAACCACCAAGATACCTCTCCCACCAGTGGCCCATACTGATGTGAGAATATAAACTTCACTTGTTAATAAAGGTCAGCCATAGTAAGGCTAGGAAGCAGGCTCCCCTGTAGTGCACTGTCCAGATGAGCAGGGCCTAGATGGGCACCACTCACCTCCTCAGTGAACCCGGTCCGCCACCCTCTAGATACCTTTCTCAGGGAAAATAAAACAGGCACTTAATTCAGAGAATTACATCACCAATAGTATGTCCATCCGTACGAGCTACTGGAATGAAAAAGGAAGGAGGGAGGGAGGGAATAACGTGTTTTACTTTCATGTATGATTTACTTTAAATATAATCAAGTGCATCATTCTCATTTTGTTATAAATTGCTGTGAGATTCCACAGAAAATAAAAACTATGGCGGAGTAAGTAACTGGAAAATGTCCTCATTACATCATATAAAGTAGCTTATAAAACAACCTATAACATAGGATCACTATTTTGCTTTTTAAATATATACATGGTCACATAGAAGAACAAAAATTGAAGAAAACTATTAAAATGTCAGCAATCCTAAAGAAAAAATGACCCAGACAGGAAGGGAAGCAAAAATGTAACTGATTAAGAAAAGAGACACATGTAATGTGTTACTACTCCCTCTTGGAATCCTGGGTCTAACTAACTGTAAGGTGACAATTTTGAGAAACAGAAGGAAACTGGGCATGGATTACAAGACTACCTAGCAAATATTATTTTAAAATAATTATTAACTTTGTTAAGGATAATGATGTGACATTTTTAAAAGTCATTATCTGTTCCAGTTATTTACTGAAGAATTTATAGGTTAAAAGACAGAATGGCATAATATCTGTACTGTGCTTTAAAACTCCAGGTAAATAAATAAAAGCAAGAAGACAGATGGAACAAGAATGGTAAAATGTTTGTTACTACAGAAGACAGATGACAAGTACACAGGACTCAGTGCACTGTTCCCTATACTTTAAATTTGAAAAGCTCACTAAAAGTAAAAATGCTAGCAGGGATATTATCTCTGGGTAGTGGAGAGTGGGTGACTGGATGGGAATTGTATGATTTTTCCTTTGATCTCTGTTCTGTTAGGAACATCCAAATCTTATACAAGAAAATATAAATTACTTTAGTTACTTGAAGAAACAAATGTTACTCTTTTAGGATGGGCTGGTGGGTGGGTAGATGGATTGGATGGATCTATCTTTTAGTGCCTAGTCGCAAGTTTGCCAATTCTGTGTGTTTAATTCTCCCTCTATAAACACTGCATTGCATTTTAGTTGTATTTCCATAAAGGTCTTATTACAACTGTTGAATTACTATGATAATTTTTTTAAGGAAAGGCTACTATCTCATTCATTTCTTAATTTTTTTTTTTATAGAGGCCTTCTTTCTTTCCTTCCTTCTTTCCTTCCTTCTTTCCTTCCTTCTTTCCTTCCTTCTTTCCTTCCTTCTTTCCTTCCTTCCTTCCTTCCTTCCTTCCTTCCTTCCTTCCTTCCTTCCTTCCTTCCTTCCTTCCTTCCTTCCTTCTTTCTCTTTCCTTCCTTCTTTCCTTCTTTCCTTCTTTCTTTCTTTCTTTCTTTCTTTTGTTTATACAAGCACTGGGTACAGTCAGAAGCGCGGGAGGGTGAGAGAATTCACCAGAGCCAGAGCGGGGAGCAGAGCAGGCAGAAGGACCGAAGTACACTGCTGAGGGGAGCAGCGGGCGGCAGGAGAGGTCTGCGCGCCATGTGGGACCCTCCTCCTCCGGTGGCCGGGGAGCAGCCGGGGATCGAACTGGCGCCGCAGAGGCCGCAGGCAGCTTCGCAACCCAGCGCTCAACCGCTGCGCCACCGGGGAGGCCCTAATATTTTTTTATTGAGGTAACAGTGGTCTCCATTGTTGTTTGTATTTTAGAGGTGCAGGATCCTGACCCCTCAGGTGTACTCCCATAGTGCACCCACCACAAAGCACCCACAGTCCACCACCTTGGTCCACTATGCTCCCTCACTTCTCCCCCTCTAGAAAAGCAACTTGATGACAAGGGCATGTCTTTCTTTTATTTCTATCCTGGTCAAAAGCTCCCTCTATATAATAGGTATCAAATAGTTATTCACTTATTTGAATTAACTCTTCTAATAAATTCTGGGAGGAACAAGTGACAATAGCGGTAGACATTAAATATTGCAGCCACATACTGTAATCTTACATATTGTAATCATAAAAGCTTTAAGGTTAGAACACACCCAGAAATCCCTCTACAAAGACTGATAACCATCAACTATTTCTCAGTCCATTTGGCAAACCATCTATTTTCCTTTGTCTGTGGAGAAAAATCAGTAACAGAAAATGGTCGATTATTGAACTGAGTTACAGACTTTAAAAAAAAAAAAAAATGACTCTGAAAAAAAAAAATCAAAGTCCATTAGTTCTTCAGCAACCACTCATAATTTAACCTGAAGACTCATCCAGAGTACTCACCAGACCATTTTTAATAAAGAAACCATTATAGGGAAGAACACAGAAAAAGCCAGGTGCTGAGACAAACAATGGCTCAGGAATATCCTCTGCTCTGTGGAGGCTGTGGTCATGTAAAGGGAGGCACGTCCACATGCCTGGTATGTGCTTTGTCACTGCCTCACTGGAGGCCGTGGCACGTTTAGTGCAGATGTGATGCATAGCTTTCTGCAAGTCTAAGGCATTCTTCTCTACATTCTCTTGCTTAAAGATCATTTCCCAAAACACACAAAGCTCTCTACCCAGACTACCAAGACTCCCAAAACATGGCATATTGGAGGTCCCCACACATAAGACTTCACCTATCGCTGCCCTTTATTTTGCATTTGTAAGTTCTAGCTCAAGACACTCAAGTATGAGTAAAGATATTT
The DNA here is from genome assembly GCF_964194135.1 of Talpa europaea. Taxonomy (NCBI): domain Eukaryota; kingdom Metazoa; phylum Chordata; class Mammalia; order Eulipotyphla; family Talpidae; genus Talpa; species Talpa europaea. The sequence continues at coordinate 97,748,350 of NC_140075.1, read as the reverse complement.
ACAACTTCCTTTTATACATAAAATATGCTCAGGTATTAACAAATACCAGATAAGGTCCAGTTTTTGAAATACAAGCCCCACCACTAAATTTCCCAAGCTCTTGGAGAGAAACATCAAAGTACTATGAACTGGTGGAAGCAAGCTCTCCCCAAGTGTCATCTCCTAACCGTATGGCTAGCAGGCAGATTGCACTAACAGATACACTGTTGGTGGTCACCACCATTGGAAAGACCTCAATTCAAAAGTTCCAGAAGCCAGTTCTTCAAAAATACTTTGACCACTCCCCCCACCACAAACTTTTAAGGTAGGTAGGTGGGTAAAGAATGGATTAGGGCTGACTTCTGCACAGTTCCCACCCTGCTCTCCGCCTATATCCATACACAGTTGCTGTTCTTGCTTCCATGTTTTCTGATTCCTTAATTTTAGACTTTGGTTCAAATATACTCATTTTGGCAAATTTAAATTCATTAAACAGTCACTCCTCCAAAGAAAATTTCATTCCTATTACCATTTGTTCTATTTTGTCACAAGAGATGTGTTTAAAGGAGGCAACTTCTTATTTTATGTTCTGGAGAACATAAAAGTAGGAATTCAGTGAGAATAAGTTGTTCTTACTAAAGAGAGAGGGGTATCACAGCATTAGTAAATGAGAAGAGGTGCTATTAAAGTTCTACAGGCCAAAGGATTGCACATAATTTTCTTTTTTAAGAACATAGAAGATACCTTTGAATAATATATAAGTATAATGAAATAATTCTGAAGTAACCTCAAGGCATGCTAACCTCAACTCAAATGAGTCACGACTAAAGAGAAAAGGAAAGCTCTGCAGTCACCCTTTGCTACTATAAATTTTTCATATTTTCATCGTATGTTATATATAGTTAGCATATAGTTAATAAAATTTTAAGTATTGATCCAAAAAGGCTGTGTCCCTTTTTTACAATTTCAATTTAGGTTGACCCAAAGAATCTAACAAGTCTGTCCAGATGAACATTTGTGATATTGTCTGGTGAGAATTAATACACTCAAAGTACTATTACTGTTTATTGTCTTTGTCATTGAACTATGTTCAAAGAGGAAACTGCACTGAATGTGAACAGCAGTGCTCCCGTGTTTTAAAGAAGGAATAACCTGTGGGCCTCCCCAGTGGTACAGTGGTTGAGCGCTGGGCTGCGAAGCTGCCCACAGCCTCTACAGCGCTGGTTCAATCCCCCGGCCACCAGCAAGGGTCCCACATGGCGCACAGACCTCTCCTGCCACCCATTGCTCCCCTCAACAGTGTATTTCGTCAGTCTGCCTGTTTCTGCTCCCCGCTCTGGTGAATTCTATCACGCTCCCAGGCTTCTGACTGTAGCCAGTGCTTGTATAAATAAATAAATAAACAAACAAATAAATAAATAAATCTGAAAAAAAGAAGAAAGAAAGCATAATCTCTTAGAACAATGAGGAAAACAGAAGAGACTGTGCAGTAGTGGATTTCAGGGGTCAGATTACAGTTTGATAGGCCAGGCAGCCAGGAAGGAAATGTTCTCCAGTCATCCATTTCTTACCTGGTCTCTGAATCTGCTACAGTCTCTCTAGTGTCTGGATGGCCAACGTAAGGCAATATGATCACCAGATTTCTTGCTACCACTCCATATAACACCCAGAAAAGCCTGGGAGAAAGTGCCAATATGCACCTGCCGCGGACCAGCACAGCAGTAGACGATGAGGCCACCTCAGGGTTGAGAGAAGCGTGCAGGGTGGTCAGGGCGTCGGCGAAAGAAATGACACACAGACACACTTCAAGAGTGAAAATCTGAGTGTAATTTTCTTTAAGTTTGTGACCAGTATATATATGTTTTCCAAAAGCACAGGAATGAATATCAAAGAAATTTGCTTGCTCATGGGCTCAGTCTATCACCATCAGGGAGGTGATCTACATAACAAGCAATGACCATTATAGAAGAAAGAAGGAAGTTTAGAAAGACAAATAAGGGATTAAAGTTTGTAGTTCTAGGAAGAGGGATAAGATTTTTAGCATTCTTGTAGTGGTTTTTGGTGGTTGTTATCTTTTGATAAGCTTCTGCCTTTTCAGGGAACTTCCACTGCACTTCCTCTGCTTCAGGCTGTTCCCCCCCACCCCCACCCCCCACCCCACGCACTCGCACTGGTTGCCCAGCCGGATCTAGGGACCATGGCGAAAGCCATTCCTAAAGATCACTGCGGGGGGAGGTGCAGCAGGTAGGGTTTTGCTGTTCTCCCCCTGCGCGCTGGTTGCCCAGCCGGACCTAGGGACAGTTAGCCCTAAAGGTCACTGCAGGGGGAGGTGCAGCAGGTCCCCCTTTGTTTTTAGAATGGAGCTGGAAGGCGTACATATCTCGTTGAAGATGATGAATGGACCTGTGAAGTAAGCGGACACAGAGGGGAAGGAGTAAACAAAGGAGCAGGACAAGTAGGGAAAGAACAATAAAGGAGAGAATGAGATGATACCAGTGAGTAGGAGTCAAAGATTGGAGAGTGGAAGCTAGAGAATGAGCAAAGGAAGAGAGTGAAGTGTGCATTCTTTTTGCATATATCAATTGTTGAAACTCCCTTTAAAACATCAAAAAGTATGTCTTTACTGCTGTATATTGTTCCAGCAAACTATTAGTCTGAATGAATGTGACCAGCATTATTCTTTTTTATTATCAAGAAAAGCAGAAAACTTCTTTAAAAAAAAAAAAAAAACTTCTTTCATTAAAAGCAGAAGCCTGGGATAAAATAAGCAAAGTGAAGTAAAAAAATTTAAATAATCTCTCACTTACCTACAAGTATGTATTTCTAAATTTATAAAAAGAGAAACTCCAATGCAAAAATAAAATGCTTGGGGAAATTATTCAAATGCTGTCATGCATAAAACACATAATTTAGCCAGAGATCATTATCAATTAACATCAATCTTTGTTTCTTGCTGGATATTTAGAAAGAAGGTAGCAATTAAAAAAAAAATTAAAGGGAAGTAAAAAAGAATACTTTCTCAAGTATATTCTAGAACATGCTACTCAAAAATTTCTAAGATGATGATTTTTAATAAGATACACGGAACTACCTATAAAATATTGTTTGTTTTGTGGGTTTATTTATTTATTTATTTTTTTTGGATTTCTGTTTCCTTTTGGAAGAAGGGGATCACTCAGCTGTCCTTCAAGTAGAAAGACAGCACTAGGAATGAAGGCCAGGAAGTCACACCCCCAGCAGTATGGGAAACAGTCCAACCAGGGCCTCCTTCCCCCACTGTCTGCTGGATCTGAACAAGTCCCACGCCAAGGAGAATACTCTCCCATCTGACCTAACAGATACACTACACCAGCATCATCGGATATCACCACCTCTAAAAACAACTCAGTTCAAAAGACAAGGTACAGCTGTTAGTACAGCAAACTGAAAAAGCTTGGCCTCACAGTACTCCCTAGGATGGAAGGCCTCTGCTAAAACTGTGCCATTCACGCTTACCAAGCGGCGTCAATCTGTAGTTAGTGTGCACTAAAGGTGCACATTTCTATAGTATGGGATGGGGGAAAAGTGACTCTTGGAAAAAAACTTCCAAGATGGAGGTGTAAAACAGAGGACGTTCAATAACATGCAGTGATTTTCCTTCCTTCCCAAGGTGCCTGAGCTCTAGTACAGCCACCCTGGCAGAGCACTCCTGCCGGCTGCTTGCTTCACCACTAAGCAATTCTCAATGCACCCAGAGATGCTATGGTCTCAAAGACAGCTTTTCAATTGTGTTGCTAATAAAAAACATGAGGCTCTTCAAATGGCTAAAAACTACAGAGATCTAAAAATCTTTCCTTGATTCCACATATATTAAAGAATGACATTGGGAATGGTCAAATAAATACTAATGGGAAAGTGTCCTAATGTACTTCAAAAACACTTTCAGAGATAATCGCTCCCCAATTTCTCTTACTGAAATTCACAAAAGGTTGTAAATAGCAAGCCACTTTGAAAGCAATGCTCCAATTACTCAGAGGACTTCAGAAAAGAAGCCCTTAGCTCTGCACAAAGGTTTATGGAGGTGAGATGCTCAGATAACCTTGACTCTCTCTTATAGGATGCAGCTGCTCCAGGACAGTTGAATCCTTAGAAAATTTTCTTCTGCTTCTGTCAAAGCAGCAGATAAGAAAAACCCCCGCCAATGTCTTTGTTTCAGCATATCTGAGATGAAAGTTTAGTACAAAGTAACCAAACCAAAGAAACCTACATAACCTTCAATTCTTACCTGAATTTAAGAGCTTAACATAATGGAGCGTTTTCAGTCTGTGGAAATGTCTCTATCTGCATTAAGCTGTTATTTTTATCAGTAAGAGAATATCGGTTTGTAGCATATTAAAATATTGGAGTAATGTCCACTATAACATTCGGGTGGGCCTAGGATAGGGCTGGGTTTCTACCCAGGAGCAGGCAAACATAATCACTCTAAAATTTAAGATAGACATCAGCAAGTGTCCATAAACCATTCAAGCCTCTCAAAATTTTTAGGATGAGCTTGGCAATTCAAATCATACACTAGCAAACCATGGCTAACAAGATTTTTATTTAGAACATGGAGGTATTTACTCCATTCCAAGTGGACACGTCCATGAGATGGCCTATGGGATTATATACTAATTACAGGCTGATTTCTTTCAAGTTTTAAGAAACACAGATTTTTTTTTAAATACATTTACTATGGAATGAAAACATCAGTATGTAACAAAAACCTCTTATAGAAGATTTTTTTAAAACCCATTTACTATGGAATGGATACAGTGTATGTAATAAAAACCTCTTATTAACTGAAGTAGTCAGAAAGAAAAATACCTAAACTATACAAAGCTGACAATATTGAATTCAGAAATCAATGACAGAAACTGCACAGGAAGTTTCCCCTTTTCTCCATTTCCATTTGTGCCACTCAACACTAAAACAAGAAAGGAAGAAAACCCAGTGGGGAAAAGATACAGGATCCACATTTGATAAATCAAAAATCTACTATAAAAAACAGGTTTCCTAGGAACCAGTGTGTGAATGACATATCCCTGCCCCCACCATGACTTTGTGACAATTTTACCAACTCACCGTACTCCACTTCAAAGTTATAGTAAATCTTGCTTTTGGGTCCAACTTGAGGTATTCGTTCAAAACCTAGAATAAAATAAACATGAACATTAGTATACAAGGTTATGTGTGGATTCTGGAAAACATACAACTATACAGCAAAGTTTATGGGGGGTTGGGGAGAGAGCAGGAAGGGGAAGAATCACTGTTACAAATCATAACTGAAATGGTACATACTTTACTCTAAAACCCTCTTTAATTTGTAATGTCTTCACCTGCAATTCAACACACATTTAAATTTAAGGCCACCAATAAGCCAAACACTGCCACCTAAACAACAAATTCTTAAGCCTAGGTCTCTAGGCAGAGTGCTAACCGCAGCCTCACCTCATGCACAGTAACCTGCTCAGAAAGTCCTGGGAGAAACCCAGGAGCCAGGCAGGACCTTCTGAAGCAAGCTCCACAGGCAATTTAGCTGTAGTCAGCACCCATTACTCCCTAAGGGAACTCCTATTCCAAACCAATTATGTCCCCTAGGGGATGTCAGGCAATATCTTGAGACATTTTTTAATGTGACCACAGTGGAGAGGGGCATGAATAGGTAGATGCCAGGAATGCTGCTAACCTAACCATCCTACAATGCACAGGCTGGTAGGAGGAATGCACAGGTCAGCCCCCACACAACAAAGAATATCTGGCCCAAAATGACAACAGTTGTGAGGTTGAGAAACCCTATTCCCAGGCAACCAAACAAATAATTTCTGATTATTCACAAAATCTGAAATTCTCATACTGGTTGCTGCAAATAGGTTTTAAGATCCCACCATAGTCACAAAACATTTCCTACACATGTTAAGCTTATTATTAGTTAAAAGAACACATATGCATGTCCCAAATTCCTAATTTACAGTATATGTACTTATTTCTTTAATATTGTAATAAATCAGACTATACTGGTCCACAAGAGCTTCTAAGAAATGAATTGCTTATTGTTTACTGAGGTAAAGTACTCTTTCAAATTATGTTAGTTCTCAAATTCTTTCCTGAAGATATAAAATGGAAATAAGAAGAGAAAAACTTAAGTAACCTAGTTTCACTCACAGATAGTCCCAATTCCCAGTAAGGACAAGAGGGAACGTTCCTCCTACTGTAACAGGGTGGCACCCAGGAAAGGGGAAGGTTCCAGGTTTCCTGCCCTACCCAAGGGAGGGTGGGACTGGGCAGGGAGAGAAGAAGCTGCAGAAGAGACTGAGGAAGGAAGGAAGAGGATGGAGAGCCAGAAGGAGACCTGGAGGAGGCACATGAGCAGAGTGACATGTGAAGAAACTGAGCGTGCCTTTTGGTCATGGACTGGTTGAAACAGATGTGGGTGAGAGACCCGTGGGGAGGTGACAATGGCGGTTTTTGTCTTGATTTTGATTTTGCTCTTTTCCTTCCAGACTTGTCTGGTTGTTTCTGATCCTTTTCTGTGGGTCCCCAATGGAAGATGCTTTAGACTTGTGGCAGGCTTCAGGGACTTGCTCTGGGCCAATCCCATTTGGGTGGACTTTTACCCATGAGGGGACGGATAACTTTGGGTGCCTGATTTAGAAACTATATTCTTTGCCTTTCCTGTATTATTTCCTAATTGCATTAAAGTTCCTTTTCGTTAAAGTCTCACATGTTTTGTGTTGATGCGGTGGATGGCAGAACCTACTTAGAGCAGGCAGCTTTGCAGCGTACGGGGTGCCCCTCTCCCTGCCCTACTGTAACACTACCAGCCTGTTAGTCCACAGATTAGGCCCCTATCTTTTAGTCAGCCAAATACAAAGGTATTTCAAAACTTATTTTAACAGCATAACATGAGACTTGCTGAGGGCCTATTACGTGCCAGCACAGTGTTCTTATGCAGTACAACAGAACAGAGCGTGGGTAGATGTTCCCACCCTACTATAATCAAGTGGTAGAAACCTCAGAAGAAACTAGGGTAAGAAACCCATAAAAGACATTCTGAGAGTCAGATACCCCAGATAATAAAACTTGCAGTTTTCACACGATTGACCTACAAACTACACCCACAGAATGGGTAAAGCAAGCAGCAACACTCAAAGCCTATACTTTGCTTTGTTCATCTTAATAATGAACTAGTTCATTACACAAATAAAACATACCTGACAGCTGATGTGCACAAGTAACCCACTTAGATACATGAAGAAACATGCAAGTTTAAAACTCAATCAAAAGGACATGATTTATGAACATTTAGAAAAATTCCATCAGAATTACTCTATTCCAACTGGACATTTCCATGAGATGGCACAGGAGTTTATATTCTAATTATAAACTGATTTCTTCTTCTGAATCCCAGAGCTATGAAGTAGCACCCAAACCAAACCCAAGCACCATGACCCAGGCCGTGGGCACCAGGTGGGAGGTGGGACAGAGGGACAGAGACTGGCATTCATATCCCAAAACACGGAGGTTTGGGCAGTGCAGGTAGAAAGGTTGGCAGAGGCAGGTCTTCAATCTGGAGGTGCCTACCCAACATCTTGGGCACACTTCACTAGCCAAGTCATTAGGAAGCTTTCCTGAGTGATGTGCTTATCCAAAGAAGGGACGAAATGGATGGAGCTAAACTACAGTTGAGATTCAAGATGCCTGCGAAATCAACACAGAGCCTTTCCACTGTGGAAAGAAGGCAGTTGGGAAGGCAGCCTAAGCCACAAACCAGAAAAACAATGACCTCTCATCAAAGACAAATTCCTAACTAATGGCTAAGAGAACAAAGCAATGCTAGGAATAAAGGCAGATCCCCAAATTATCAAGGTACAGAAATGTTCATGTACCATGTGGGATTTAACCCCTGCCTCCATTTATCTACATTTAAATTGGTCTTTAAATAAAAACTCATAACAAATTTCCCAAACATAAACACTTCATTTTTTTTCCTCCTTCTGCAGTTAAATATATTCTGTTCCAAAAAAGAAAAGTTGCTCAATTTCCTGTCAAAGGCAATCCGGAGAAGGCCACCTACACTATAAAAGCAGCAAGAAAGAAACAAAATGCTAAAGAAAATCCTGCATGTGTGGGAGTGTACTAAGTACATGGTAACTACCACTCTGGGTTTTTTAAAGCTTCTTTCCTTGATCATTCTGAGAAATATGAAAATCAGTGCTACTGCTAAAGAGAAGTTTGTCTTCCAACCTACCTAAGGAAAACAAGCCCAATGCTGGATTTTAGTTCTACCAAAGAAATAAAGGGGTGGGGATGGGGGGTGGCAATCCAATGCCTTTTAACCCATGATTTTCTACATTCTATTTCTACCCAACAAAGGACTTCCATGCAATGTGCTCAAAGAAAGAAGGCTACTCTGAAAATTAACCATCCCCTGTAACTGTCCTACCTCCACCCTTCATCCCCCCAAATTTTAGACTAGGACCAGCTTGGTCTCAATATGCTTAATCCTAAACCTTTGGGAGCTAACTATTCACACTAAAGCCAGCTGACTAGATGAGGTCTTTCTCTCAAATTTCCTACATGGCTTGTACTTTCTGAAACTATAAATTCTGAGGTAGTAATCAACCAGAAGCAACACTTCTTACTAAAAGTCTATATGAAACATGAGGTAGCTGAAGGTAGTGAAAAGAGAGAAAGAGAAAAGACAGCTCATCAGTGAACTGAGGAGAAAAGAGTAAGTCAAAATAAAATACTGGTCATCACTGACTTGGAACACAGTGCAGCGCCCTATTTCTGTAAAACACACGTTCCACTGAAGGACGCACTACGTGAGCAGGGCAGTATACACTGGTGAAGGCAAATAAATAATGAACAGGGGAAAACGGCACTAATGAGTCAATAAAAACCAAACTACCAAACCAAGATTCAACTGCAAGCCACGCTGACCAGCAGCTGCAAGACAAGAGAGCAGATACAAGCAAACGCTTTTGGCTATACAAATGATTCATTTGATAAGCTATAGATTTTGAGCAGCAGGAGAGTTTTCTATTTTGTTTTTGCTTAATAATAATCTTAGATATTAAAAAAAAAGGTTGCAAGACTAGTACAAGTAACTTTAATTCTCTGAACCACCTGAGAGTAAGAAGCCAGCGTGCTGACCTCTCTATCACCCCTGCAAAGTGTAGTGATCAATTTCTAGCAGGAAGGGTATTCTACAATACCACATTATTTATGACTATCAATATCCAATTTAACACTGAAATAGTAACATCATCTAATCTACACACCAGATTTAACTTTCTCTAATTAGCACCAATAATGTCCCTTTGAATAAAAGCACCCAACCCAGGAGCTCACGCTATACCGAGCTTTGCTATCTCATTAGTCCACTGCATTCAAGAACTCCTCAGGCTTCCCTTGACAATTTTGAAGATTCCATGTCAGGATGTTCCTTAATTTGCGTTTATCTGATGTTTCCTTATGCTTAGAGTCAAGATACGAATTTCCAGCAGGAATGTCACTAAAGAATTCCTCTTATTATATACCTATGAGGGAACACACTATTTCAATTTTTTCCCATGGCTGGTAAGCTTGTATCACTTGATTAAGGTGGGAGCTGCCATATTCTTCACTGTAAAGTTTCTCTTTTTCCTTTTGTAATTATCAAGTATTTTATGGGGTAATAGGGTGATATTTTAAGACTATATAAAAATTCTATTTCTCAACAAACCCAACAAATTTAGCATCCACTGATAATTCTTGGCAAACTGAACTATATTTTGATAGTTGCCAAAAACTGATTTTCTACTCTGGGTGTATGTCTTACAATAGGGGCACCACTTTACCTGGGTCATCTGAGTGAACAGAATTACAGGCATGTGTGCACACACCAAGTTCTTTTTTTCAGTATCTGTCTACATATACTGAAAACAAAGGGCTCACAAAGATACTTTGACTTCCAAACCAGCACCACAGGGTTCATTCTAATTTTCACCTTTTCCTTTATAACACTAAATCTGGCTCCCATTAACCTCAATTTACTTACTTCTAGGAGTCATTCCCCCAACTTCCATAATGCTATCCCCTACTTCAGATCTATTGTAGTATCAGAAAATGTCTGCTCTAACAAAAACACCAAGGAAGATGTCTGGACAGCCAGAAACCACTCCAACTCCAATGGAACACCACAGAAAACACTGCAACCTCCTGCATCCACCTCCACTCCCACCAGCAAAGGCCCAGTAAAGAGAGTCAAATGCATTACACTTACCTGTGTTAGTGTATCTACAGAGACTCTCACTATGTAATATGCTACCATCTGCACAAAGTCCAGAGAGGCAAAGCTAAGAATATACTGCTTACAGATACATTCATTTTTAAAAGCAAGCGGATGCTGAACATAAAATTCAGGGACAGTGGTCACCTCCAGAGGGAAGCAAGAGGAACGCAGACGGCTTCCAAGTACTGATCTCAGTCCAGCTCTTAATGAGAGCCCACCACTACTGAGCTGGTGTTCCTTGACAAGTGCAATTAGTGTCTGACCAAACCCCGTGGGAGTTGCTAGTGAGGATCAATCTTACATTTGATAAGATGGTTGAGCATATGTCATGGCCAGACAAATAAAAAGAGGTGAGCAGAAGAAAGGAAAGACCAAAGAAAACAAAACTACAGGACAAAAGTAATAAAAGGACACAGTAGGGTGCAGAAATAATTCAAGCTCATGCAAACTTCATGCCGCAGCCTATTGGTGTCCGTTGTTTATAAAGATTAAGAAATGTAAACCCATCCTGTAAATACAGTGAGCATGTGAGCATCACACAGAAAAATAAATCTCAATAGAGAAAAAGGAAAGGAAAGCATCAACAGACAGCAATGCAGGGCAGGCTTGTTTTTTGTTGTTTTTTTTTAAGGTTTTCTGTTACTTCTTTATGAAAAGAGCAATCAGTCAGTGTTGAAATCAGCATCTGGCATTAGAAAGACAAGAAGTTATCCTGAAGAATTTCTGAATGAAGATGACAAACTGAATAAATTAATCCATAGGCTCTTGTTTCTTTCATCTTACATAATCACAAAAGGGACAGAAACTATCCCTCAGAATAAAGAGAGAACATCTCAGTTTTTAAAGAAATTCAAAATCTAAAGAAAGAAAAAAAAAAGAGGAAAAAAAAAAAAGAGAGAGAAAACCCTAAAGCATATTAAAAAGTTTCAATGCAAACTCCCTGATAATGAATTTGAGTAAAAAAAAAATATGGCTCTTTAAAAAATAATCTTCCCAAGCTAATCTAATTTGCTGTTATTGAAACAACCTACTTAACAGGAGACCACAAGACTTGAATTTCTTAACTTCAGTGGATTGTGATAACTTATGAAGACACAAGAAAAATGTACTTCCCAGAAAAGTACATACCAATGGCTTTTTATCCTAATTATACAAACTACTTACTTTCTTAGTGCAATTCTAAGTACAAATGTTCTATATAGACAGTCAAGCAAATAAAGTGGCCAGAAAGAGGATGAAGTGGTGATGACAAGAGAAATAAGTCCTGCTCAAATAATCATTATGTCCCTTCTTACATACAAATATATATGAAACTTATATAAGCTTACTGTTTTCTTCTTGAGGCTTTTCGACCTCCCAAGTCACCTCTATCTCCCCATTTGCTCAAACCAAAACCGAAGCCAAAAGCCTATGGATCCTCTTCTCCACTTTGCCTGTCAGCCACTGTTATTATCTCTCAAATGGACAACTGCCCAGATTCCTCACTAATCTCCTTTCTACCTCTGATCATTTTCCAGAGTAATCAAGCTGAGTTTTTAAAAGGTAAAACTACTGCTGAAGAACCCATAATGGTTTTCCATGTCCTGAGATGTCAAAATAAAAGGTAAAGTATATAAGATTTTACCCAAATTTAAACTGCCATGTTAGCCTGCCAGAGTTTACCGATGCTGGCAAAAGACAAGAGACTCATGTGTCACAGTTAAAGGAATTTATTACTCAGAGGAACAGCAGTAGCCAGAATATCAGCATTTTTGGTGCCAGTCCCAGGTGACACAAAGAGGACCAGATTGATACCTGCACGGGAGTGGTTTTTGTTACAGGAGAGTAGCCCTGAGCTAATGACCCAAATCTTTATAATGAGCAGTGAGTTATCTGACCTTTAGTCCAGAAAGAGATATTGTCTTTATTATAACAGACCATAATGTGCCCAATCTTTGCTGTGGAGGGAAACAGTCTATTTTCCAAGCTCTATTTGTTGACCATATAGATCATCCTTGAAAACAGTCCAGAACAAAAGTAGTCAGGGGAGAAACACAAGACAGAATAGTCTCCCAAGATTAGAACAGAAGCCAATTTCTTAGCATGGTCTATATTACGTAATTGTAATAACATGCAGAATCGCTGTCTCCCGAGCTTCTGGCCATTGGTGGTGTCCTCAAATAAGGACACCTTTGCCACAAGGGTCCTTTATCTAAAATGTTCTTTCCTGGTCTCAGATGTCACTCCTTCAGGAAAATCTTCAATCTACAAAAACCCCCACACTCATTGTTTATCCTTTTAATTACCTGTCTCACTCCCCCATTCATTCAATAAACAGTTATTGATGATCTGCTCTGTACCAATCATTATTACATCAGTCACAACAATGGACTTAACTGTTTGTTTCTTTACTGACAGTCTTCCTTGAGGGTGGAAATCTTGTCTCTACATTCATAAAAGCCTACAGCTTAAAAGTGTGCTCTCAATAAAACCGTTGCATAAATAACTATTATAATACTATGTATCAAAGTATTTCCAGGTCAACATGAGAAAACAGCAAAGTACTGTGTAAAAAGCATGGGTTTAGGAGCTGGACATCCTCAATTCAAACCCTGGAGCCATCACTAAGTGGTACCTGAGCAATTGTATTAAGTTCCCTATAAAATGAAGAAAATCCCTCTTCCTGCTTAAGTCACAAAATTGAGAGGATCAAATGGTAGAATCTATTTGAAACCTTTGCAATATAATTAAAGCTTCGCAATATAATTACATTTTAAATACAATTTAAAAACAGTACATTTTTAGTTAAATTGATAGTTAATAGTCATGAGATTATTCAACAAGAATATACTAAGCCCCTATTATAAAGCTGACCCTATTTATGAAAACTTAAAATAAAACTGTGTTCCTTAAAACATTTTAGGAAACACCTTGTTCTTTAATAAACATTACGGGGAATAGATTTTTTCCCTTTAAACACCCTTTGGACACGTTTTAAAAACTTTCACATATAAAGTGAGTCACCTTTAGCTCCTCCTAATCCCAGAACAGTAAAAGAATGCTTTCTGGTTGCTTAAGTTATTTTTAAGCAAGTCATTCAAGTGCCAATTCAGAAAATTTTTAGACTATAGTTACACCTCTGAATGTCAATCTCCAAAACAGGAACTTTTAGCCTTTTGGCAAAAGTTACGAATTTATTAATTCTGTTTCCTTATATGGACGTCAACTGAGACCAAATATAGTCTCTACACTGCAAGGTGGTGGTGTGTGTGCATACTGAAGGGAAAGCAAGGTTCATCTTAGATTTAAAAAGCGCAGTCTTGTGCCTCCCTGGTGGCGCAGCAGGTTGAGCACAGTGCTGTGAAGCTGTCTGCAGCCTCTGCAGCGCATGTTCAATCCCGGCCTGCCAGGGAGATATCCACACGGAGCAGCAGACCTCTCCTGTCTCGCCCAATGCTCCCCTCAGCAGTGTATTTCAGTCAGTCTGCCTGTTCTATTCCCTGCTCTGTCTCTGGTGAATTCTCTCACCCCCACACCTCTGGCCTGTACCCCAGTTATTGTATGCATAAATAAATAAATCTTTAAAAAAAAAAAAAAAGAGCAGTCTCAGAGTTAAGGCACCACACTCAGGAGGCCAATGGGAAGAATTAAGCTGACAACACTGAGGTGTGAGCAGAGGGGCTGACCCTGGGCTGCAGGCAGGGACAGCCACACAGGCCACACAGCTGGTGTGAGCTCACCAAATAACCATTCTAGAACCTCTCAATAAAATTACTTCAAACTTATTTGAAACGATATTGTTTCTATGACTGAGATGTATAAAATGACAAAACTGAGTCTATGCAGCATTCATTAAAAAGGAAATAAAGTGGAATATGAGAACTACATGTTAAGATCCTTTCATGTAATTTTTCAAATTCAACATATATAAATAACAACAGGTAGATCACGCTAGCAAAAAAGTAACATAATATGAATTAGTGTTTCCAGAAGTTGAAATCAAGAAGTATGAAAATGAAGGGAAGAAAGAGATGGGAAGATGCTGAGCTAAGAAAGATGCTCGGGTTAAGAGGAATGCAGGAGGATGGCCCACAATATGCACATGGAAAATCAGACACAAACACACTTAAATAAAGCAGCTTTTCATTACAAACGTGAAGGACTCTCAAAAATGCCTCCTGCTGTGTTATCTTAAAGATGGCTATTATTCCAAATTTGGGGGTGGGGGGACAGCAGCAGTTATCAAACTATCATCTAGTCCTCATTAACCACACTTTCGCCATAGTAAGTATAAATAAAATCTAGGGCATCTGGAAGCTTCTACATTGATACTCATTTAAATAGACAATGCCTAAACCAGTCTTATAGTTAAGTAATATTCCATAATAATGATAGCAACTGAGTACCTGCATGTTTCAGACACTTATATTCTCTATCTCTGATAATGAATATGACAATCCAAGGAGCTGGGTATTACTACCTCCATTTTACGAAGGTATATAAGTAAGAATCAATGAACTTTTCTATTTTGCCCTAGGTAAATTAAGAATTGATGGCATGAAATTTAAACCCAAGACAATTCCTCTTCCACATTTTAGTCACTTTCATGCAATGCTATCTTGTCTCTCAACAACCAGTCAATATGAGTAAATGAGTTTTCCATTTATTATTTTACTTAATCCCAATAATAACTCTGTTAAGTAACTTGGCTAAGGTCACACAGCTGACTTAATAAAATGACAAGCACAAAATGAAACCTAAGTGTGTTTGATACTAAGTTTATGTTTCTACTATATTACACACTCTCCATCTTACAGTATTTAGAATATGTGTAGTACTGGTATGGTTTATAAATTACTAGTTCACTATTGAAAAAATATTACATGAAAATACATGGCAAAAAATTTTTTAGTGATATTTATAAGTGATAAGATCAGTAGTAAGAATTTTTTAATTTGTTTTTCTCTTTATTAATTATGAGAAAACAGAAAACAGGTGGGTTTGTTTCTTAATATTTTATGTTATTATTACTTATACCTATTTGTCTTATACTTAAATGTAATTTTTACCAAATGAACACACTCTGAAGAAAAGAAATGTTAAAAAGCACAAAAACTACATTTGGGTACAGATATTTTTCCCTTTGTTCTTTGGAACCTATTACAATTAAATTTTGATGTAAAACATGATACAAGCTTAACAAAACTTCAGAGTTGAACAAAAGGTGAACAACAATAAAAATATGCCACACAGTTAAACCGTGCAGAAGCCTGACAGTACCAAGGGAAAATAAATAGCCTTTCAAATCTTGAATTATACAGTAATTCCTCAGTGTTGTCAGGGCTTCTTGGAAACTTGGACTTTAAACAAAATGACTTAAAACAAAACCAACTTGACCACAGGCTAACTGACATAAACAAGAATTAAGTCCCCACAACATATTCCTGATCACAAAAGCATCACCAAACTTGGAAATAAAGACCAAAACACATCTAACATTAAAAAATCATTGGTATCCATTCATTTATACATTCACTCATTCATTCATTTTCCTAATCTGCTTATTCCAATTCAGGGTTTCAGGTGCCAGAGGCTATCCTGTCCCTGTGGTGTGCAGCTCGCAAACCAACCTTGGACAAGATATGCTTCATCGCAGGACACACGAACCTCACTCCTATTGGGACAACTGAGACATGCCAAGGAACCTAAAGTGCGAGTCTGTGGGGCACAGGAGAAAGTCTGCATACCCTGAGAATACCCACACAGACATGGGCAGAATTTGCAAACTCCCCACAGACAATAGCCCAGGCAAGGAACTGAGTATTTTTTTCTCATCAGTGGTATTCAAAGACCTGGTTACTTATCCAAAGAAAGTAAAAAGGAGAGCTATTCTGAATTACAACTCTGGAAATGCTGAGAGGAAAATTACTAAAACCAAATTAAGTCCATGCAACTTGAGAAAAAACATCCTTGGAAATTCCAGGGCAAAATCTTCTTTAAAAAAAAAAAAAGTCTTACAGGTTGTCCAGGCGTTTGAGCAGGTTAATAGTTAATGTGAAGAAACTACTGGCTTTGGGATGTTTAAGCTGAACAGCTAATCAGAATGTGAATGCTTCATTCAACCAAATTACTTTTCAAAATATATACTCTTCTCATCTTGTTCTGATGCTAGATCATGCTCATTAAACATCTTCAGGAATACTGCTCCACTGTGGTGGAAGCTACCGTAAACATAACTAAAACGGGAGGTGCAGAAATGCCATTTCCCTAAAGGAAACCATCACTCAACTGCTGACTGTGTCATCTGGTGAAAATACAGTACTTGTTACCAAAGCCATCAAATAATATGCATTCCAATAGCAGAGCAGTATGGAGTCAGAGGGGAGAAAAGAAGAGCTTTGACTTTTTCCAGAATGTTTTTAAGATCTAAAACAAATATGGCAAAATATTAAGGTTTGATGAAGCTGGAAGTTATAGTATAATTCCCTATCTTTTCCAGTTAAAACATTTTAAAATTAAAGCAGTAATGTTTAAGAGTTATAAGTCAAAACAATAGCCCTTCCTTTAAGCACTCTTGTATTGAAATACATGCAAGTCAACATCCCTCTGAATTACCTTGTGACATTTTACCACCCAGAGAAGCCACTGTTGACATTCATACCAAACATTTCCTAATAGGTAGCTTACTCTCTTGGAAAGCATGACTTCAGAAAAATTACCATTTGGTAGGCTAAAAATAATTAATTCTTCCTGTAATGATGCCAACATGGTCATAAATCACCTGAGATAGTCTGCATCTGTGCCCTGAATTCATTTCTACAATGAAAATAAATAGATTTACCTCTCGAAATGGCACACTTCCAGAACAGACAGTCCCACTCTCCCACAGGAAAGCACAGGACACCTTACAGAGTGCCACCTACTCTTCACACCAGAAGAGCCACTTTTGGTATTAAAGTGACAAGAAAATGTATTAATGGAAAGCCTGTGGACTGGAAAAAAAAATCTTTAGAAAGTGAGTTCCTAACGTTCTTATCAAGAATTGGAAAGCACCAGAATCTACATTTGTGTGGTGTTCTGACTCAGTAGACAAAGGTACAGAATAGAAATCACTATGATAGGGCCTTCCTGGTGGCGCAGCAGTTGAGTGCTGAGCTGCAAAGCTGCCCGCTGCCTCTGCAGCGGCGGTTCGATCCCCAGCAGCCAGGCGAGGGTCCCACAGGGCACGCGGACCTCTCCTGCCGTCTGCTGCTCCCCTCAGCAGTGTACTTCGGTCCTTCTGCCTGCTCTGCTCCCCACTCTGGCTCCGGTGAATTCTCTCACCCTCCTGTACTTCTGACTGTATCCAGTGCTTGTATAAACAAATAAATCTTTAAAAAAAAAAAAAAGAAAGAAAGAAATCACTATCATATACAGGAAAACAGGTGGAAACAGGTGGGGTGGATAAAGCAACTAGATCGGTCCATCAACTACCTCCCTCTTGCCTTCTCTAGAATTTAGAAAATACTTAGATAATACCAAAACAAACCTGAAAAGCAGTAGTTCATAGTTGAAGGAGGACTTGAAGACATGAGTGTTGTACTTGGCACAATCACAGTTAAAACTGAGATTCATCTGTACCCTCACCAGCCAAGCAAGTCAGTAGGATCTTAAAGGGGGTACAAATAGCTGCTGTATTTAATAACAAGTATTTACATTGAATAAAACATTTCCTAAACATGTACTGGATACAGTCTCCGAGCAAAGAGCTGCAGAGCTCTGATGGCACAGACGTTCCAAAGATTTACAACCAAATTCATGGGGAAGAAGATGGAAAAGGAACAATAGTACCAACAAAACTGTAAGCAGGTACAGATTCAAGGATGGTGAAAGAACACAAAGGCTTGGAGAACAACTCAGTGGGATCAAGGAAAGACTGAGTGTGAGTTTCCAATGAGCAAAAGAAAAGAGCTGGGGAAAATCCATTCAGAGAGGTCACAGTACAGAGAATAAACACAGAAAGGGCTACTGCACACAAGGTGCTTGAGTAAACAAAGAGTAAACAAAGAGTTATTTTAAATATCAAATATTCAGATGAAATATTCAGAAACTTGGAAGATTGTAATTCTATCAGATAGTTGAAATGTAAATTGGTGTTAATGCCTTATGAAGCTTTGTGATAAAATTCATTGTACAGGGAACAGCAGACTAGCACAGCACATGCGTTATTCCCTGCCTCTCTCCACTTTCACTGAGATATAAATGACAATATTGTATTAGTTTAAGGTGCACAAGATGATTTAATGTATGTACATATTATAAATGATTAGCACAGTGAGTTTGATTAACATCCATCACCTCACATAATTCCAAATAAGAATTTATTATGGCAAAAGAAAATGTTACCATTCTAACAATGAATTAGAAAACTTAACATTTAATGTACAAATGTGGTTCAGAACTTTCAAATAGCAACTAAATTGTAAAGTAACAACCTTCAACAAATTAGTATAAAGAACTGCAATTAAATTTTGGATGTCTGGTTCTATTTAGGCCATAAGTCTTTCAAAAACAACAAAAAAAATTCTATGTGGGAATTCTTCACACCTTGTAAAGCAGAAAGCAAACTCTGCTACCTTGGGTGGTAGAACTGCCTCACCATGTACTTACATAAGTTGTTCAAACAAGTTAAAATAGTCCTGTTCCTTAAAATGCTGCATGGACAAAAGAAAGTCTGAATATCACATATGGCAAGTAATGTCAACAAAGCACCACTAACAACTGACTTGCAAAATAAACAGTTCATTTGCTAGAACTAATAGCAAGAGCCAGGAGAGAACTGAGGAGTTAATGTTGGAAGGGTGGAACTATCCCACAAAATCTTTAAGCAACCTGTCAAGGAGTTTAGATTACCAATACATTGAGGAACTTCGAAGGTTTATTAGGGATTGCTGAAACCAGAAACAAACATGCATATATGTATGTGTGTGAGCACAATCCTTCCATCCATCCATCCATCCAACCATCCAGTATTTTTATTTCCCCCAAAACAACTTTAACAGTAATGTGGAAGAGGGCTTAAATGAGGAACTGAAAAAAGAAATCCTAGTAAGAAGGATGGTGTAATTGTCCGGTGACACATGATTGGGATCTGAACTAAAATAAGTGGGAATGGAGAAATGAAGGCGTTTAAGAAGGACTTAGAGATAAAACTGACAACATTAAGAAAACAATTAGATGTAGTAACTGAGAAAAGTGGAACTGAAAATCAACTAAAATCTCTATCTTGATGGACTGGAGAGCTTGGTGGTACTGTTGTCCAAATAAGAAACTGAACCAAGCTTCATTCTTTTGCATGTAGCAACCCAGTTTTCCCACCATTTATTGAATAAACTTTCTTTGCTCCATTGCATATTCTTTGCTCCTTTGTCAAAGACTAGTTGACCATAAATCTGTGGGCTTATTTCTGGATTTTCTATTTGGTTCCATTGGTCCATGTGTCTGTTCTTGTTCCAATATCATGCAGTTTTGATTATTATGGCTTTGTAGTACAGTTAGAGCTGGAAAGGATCATGCTCAGCGAAATAAGCCAGAAAGAAAAAGAAAAATACCGATGGCCTCACTCATAGCAGGAATTTAGAAAACCTAAATAAGGGACCAGGAAAAAGACTAATTATAAGAAAGTAAAAATAAAAATCAACAAGCAACTATAAGCCAGAGACACACTACAGGGGGCCGGGAAGGGAGCAGGGTCAAAATAAGGGGGGTGGGTGGGTGGGAATTGTATGGGGAATATAACCAAGATGAAAATGCATACATTGTGCAAAAATGAAAAATGATGTAAAAAATATATAAAATAAAACTTAAAATATATATTTAAAAGTGTATTTCCTAATTAAAAAAAAAAAACTGTATTGCTAAAAACTGCTCTCCATCATGTGAGCCTTCAGCAAATCATAATAAATTCACTGGTTGAGGATCTTGAAAAAAAAAAAAAGAAACTAAAACCACCATAAATGAGTAATTAACTAATTTTCAAAACCAGTTTTATCAAGATTACATTTAACTTCTCTTTGACATTATTAATATTTTCATTCAGCAGTCTGAAATTCCCCATTAGTCACACAGAAAACCAGTCCTAAAAATAGACTCACTCTAAACAGGTATTTTAAAATCTGTCAATTAAGTTTACCCTAAAAATCTGTCAGTAGATAATTCAGATTTATCAAAAATTAGAAAATATTCTATATAAGAAACATTTCAAAACTACAACTACTAACTCAAGAGTCTCCATAGTGAATCCCATTTGCTCAATGAATTTCATCTATAATCTGTTTCATACTCTAGTTAATGAGTTTTGGCAATGATTCATTACATCACATTAAAATGTAGTAACCATATATTGTTATGGCAATATATGGCATATATTATAATGCCATATATGGCATTATATGGCCAATTATAATGCTATTCAAAACAATGACAGGTGTATATATATGCAATGTTACTAGGGTTAATGCCTAATAAAAAAGCTAGACATAAAATTTTATCCAAAAATTGTACCACTTTTATCATATTACATTCTTTTTATCCCCCAGCTTTACTGAGGTATAACTGATAACAAACTGTGGTATATTTAAAGTGTGAATTCCCTCCAACAATTAAAATAACACACCCATCACCTCACATACATAGCTCTTATTTTGATGAGAACAAGCAAGTTCTACTCTTAGCAAAGTTCAAGCACACAACGCAGTGTTACTAAGCCACTATATTACACATTAGATCCTCAGACCTTATTCATCTTATAACTGAAAGATCGCTGTAGAAAACACTTATTTCTAAATATTAACAGATGGAGGATATGGGGTTTGTTAGAACTTGGATATCTTATTTTTCTGTGGTAGAGTATACATAAGAAAATGTTTAACCATCTTCACATGCCCAATCTAGCAGCTTTAATTGTTATTGCTGTCCAATCACCACTGTCTAGCTCCAGAATTTTGTCATAATCTCAAGCTGTACCCATTAAACATTAACTCTCCAACCCCTTCCCCCAAGCCCCTAGCACCTACTCTAGGCATCTCAAGGAAGCAGAATCACATATTTTCTCTTTTTGTAACTGGTTTATTTCACATGACATTATGACCTTGTTTCATACATATTGTAACAAATTGGTTCTTTTAAATCTCTGCTCATCTATATGACCCTCCTACATACTTTTTTTTAAGTTTTTATTCAGGTAACACTAGTTTATAACATTAAGTAAGTTGCAGGTTGTAATTCTACATCTGTAAATACTACTTGTGATCAAGTCTAGTCACCGGCCACACACCTCACCCTCCCTTTGCCAATTTCACCTACCCCCAAACCCTCTTCCCTCTGGTAACCACCAATCTGCTTTCCGTATTTAAGCATGGTTTAGTTGTGTTTTGTAGGTTTGTTTGGTTGGTTTCTTTATATTCCACAAATGAGTGAAATCGCGAAGTATTTGCCTTTCTCTGAACAGAATGATCTTAAACTGAGAAAAATACACAAACTCAAGTCAACAATTTAAAGTACAACAACCATAAGTGAACTAACAGGGACTATAATTGACCAGGAGCATAAAAATTAGGTGAAAGGGGTGAGGCAAAAGAAACACTGGTGGAGCCTCCACTATGTCTGGCACTGGGTTACAAAATCCAGACACTCACACACCCCGCAGTCACAGTATGATGAGTCTTTGGATAACTGGACATAATCTTCATGAAGGCGATCAGGGTTTGGTGCCCAGCACATCTCCAGGTTCTGAAATAGCTCCTGGCATACTAAAGTCCTCAGTAAATATTTGTCAGATGCATGGATGAAAGGACAAATAGCTAGATGACTGGTAGACAGTAATGTTGATCTAGTCCACATATACAGAAAGAGATCCTGACACCCTATGAAAGGAGGAGAGAAATGTTCTCGAAGACACCACTGCACTGCCTTTACAAGTACAGGATATCACATCAGAGCAGGAAAAGCATGGGCTCCACCACCATACGTGGGTGGGAAGCCAAATCTCAGACTTACCTTTAGTATGACCCTTGCCAAGTTACTACTCTATGACTGAAATGCACAGATTAATTCCTTAATCTTGAAGTTGTAAAAAGGCTTAACTAAAATAGCATATGTAAAGCATCTAGCAAGTATCCGCCACATAATTAGTACTTAATAAATACAAATCCCTCCATGCACTGGGCCGAAGGAAATGACCCTGGTGCTGACAAAGAGTCTCAGTGAAAGGAATTCTAGCACAGGAATTCCAAAGCAGGAAAGCTCTTGAGTCATTTTTAAACATCCACTGAAAGGCCCAGCTCATCATATCATGTTAGAGGAATTAACAATCAAAGCAGGGGCCTATGCAGAATTCAAAAGGAGATTGGACTCTGCCGGTGCAATGAAATACAAAACCAAACATGTAGCATATGCTCTCTACTTGACAATTTCATGCTTGCCAAAATTAAGCATATTTTTCTTTGCTATTATGTCAGTGCTACTTTATTGACAATATCTGAGGTATATTTTGATGATGTGATGAAATTATGGATCACCAAGAATTCTTTTGAAGAAAAATGGCCTACAGGCCAACCCATGCTTCATCCCAAAGTCACCAAGATAACTACAAACTGGCTGTAATTACGCACTTAGCTGTTTTCTCTTTCATACAGAGCATAGCATCACGTCACATGATGCAGTCCAATTATATGAAACATGATGGAAAAAACCCACATTTATTATCCGTACTGAAATGGTAATATGAATTTTTTGACATGCTAGAATACAATTTTTTCTCTTTTCAGTTAGTAGCAAAATAAATCACACACCTTTTTAAACCTATCTTTCTAGTTATTGCTTAGCCATCAAGTGAAGCTAGTAGCAGGACATCCTTCTTCTTAAGAAGTTAGCCAAGGGCCTCCCAGGTGGCGCAGCGATTGAGCGCTGGGTTGCGAAGCTCCCCGCAGCCTCTGCAGCGCTGGTTTGCTACCCGGACACTGGCGAGGGTCCCACATGGCGCACAGACCTCTCCTGCCGCCCGCTGCTCCCCTCAGCAGTGTACTTCGTCATGCTGCCTGCTCTGCTCTCCCCTCTGACTCTGGTGAATTCCCTCACCCTCCAGCACTTCTGACTGTACCCAGTGCTTGTATAAATAAATAAATAAAATCTTTAAAAAAGAAAAAAGATTTGGGTTTTAAAAAAAGAAAATTTGACCAAAAACTTACCTGAACTTTAGAAGACGCTTTAAGCATATTATTCAACTGTAACCAGTTTCAGGAATATCTAAATTGATTTTTTTCCCCAATGAATCCACATCACTTCAGTCAAACATGA
This sequence comes from Talpa europaea, assembly GCF_964194135.1. Lineage (NCBI taxonomy): Eukaryota > Metazoa > Chordata > Mammalia > Eulipotyphla > Talpidae > Talpa > Talpa europaea. Next base: position 97,724,760 of record NC_140075.1, on the reverse strand, counting down.
AACTAAATCACTAAACTCAAATATGCAGTTACATAGTTCTCTTTTGAACTAAGGTAATGTTATTCACTGCAGATTTTGAGTCTTTTACAAAGGATATACATAGCTGGAGAGGTGACGAACAGGAGAACAGATTTGGATGGAGGGACAGAGTCACACTACAGAAAGCTTCACACATAAGAATATTCTCTTATAAACAAAATCTGGGTATCAACCATCAAGTCTAGAGAGTATATTAATGGAACAAGAGCTCAGAATATAATATTCTGAGGACTTAACCAATTTATGAAATCTGTCTTCGAAATAACAATCACTCACAGAAGGTTCTAATTAATGAATCAACATTTGGAAATGAATACTGTGTAATTTGGTGAACAGAAGAGCTGAAGCTATTTAGGGGAGGGGGGAGGGTGGGGCACACCCTATTTTGATGAGAATCAGCCAGAAGCTATGAGAAAATAGAACAGGGCCTAGAAGAACAACTCCCTGAAGAAATCTAGGACAGTATGTTGGCAGGGAACAAAGAATAAAACTTGGGTAGCCAAGTATTATGTCCCACCTGTAGGAGTATCTGATCAGCTTCAACACCTTTATCCACCCTTGCCAGTCATGATGCCACATACATACCAAGAAACTCTGAAGACAGCAACACTGCCCTAGTAAATTACCAGGTGGAAACAGAAATTACTTCTGATACCATAAAATACCCACTTGGAAATACATTTGCCACTGAGTGTTAATCATTGATTTTCTAGTCATCAATGTTCAGATATTTCTATTTAAGCATATCAGATTTCCTAGGGTCTGATCAGCCTGGATAACCAGACCACTGGTATTGCCGAAATACAATGTTTTTTTAAGTTCTGCTAGCCTAAGTGTAGTCAGACAACATCTTTGAAATCAGCTTTTGCAAACCAAAAGCTCTCCACCATATTAGAATACAATCTGTTCTTTAGCTGTCCATAGTATACACCCGGTTTAATTTGGAACACTGCTTACTACTATGTTCTTCATTCCCAAATGGTTATATTAACTTTCTGTAAATGCCTATCACTTCTTTACCAAAACTACCGAAATAGTGATTTTCAATTTGCTCTTAGTCTCATTTTGACAATTTTTAGGCCTGATTAAGACATGATTATTGACAATATGGCGACAATAACTTGGAAGGAATGTTAAAAGAAGGTCACCCAAAAGACAAACTGGTTGTGGACAAACAAGGAACATGTCATCAGGTAGCAACACCCTCTCTACTGGCATCTTTAATAAAGGATTCAAGGAAACTATATTTGGAACTTTTCAAGTTTTTAATCAACCAATCAAAAGTTCAACTATCTCATGGATATTAAATTTCAAAGTCAAAGTTACAATAAGGTATCAAAAACAAATGAGCATTACATTCGTTCAAGAATTACTGAATGCCCAGGATGTGCTATATATTAAGTGCCTTTCTAGACAATGAAAAAAATCAGAGTGCATAGTCCCTACCTTCAAGAACTTTTCAGCCCAGAGGAGCAAGAAAAACAACTAAATAAAAAATGTCAGTACTACATCGGAAGTATGTGCAATGAAATAACTAACTCTAGGAGGCCAGAAAAAGTTGACAGATGCTAGCTTTAATCTTGTCCTAAAAAAAGGAATAAAAAGTAATGTATTCAGCAATCAAGAGGGGAATTTAAGAAAGTGCAAAGGCAACAAAGGACAAGACAAGTTACATTATTTAAGGAACTTCCCCCTTTCTGGAGCAAACAGGGCTCCATGACAGAAAGTAAGGAGACAGAAGTCAGAAGCAAGAAGTCCCATGTGGGGGGTTCAGACTTCATCCTATGGCTTATGAGGAGTTCCTGAAGTTCTGCCTGTAGAAGGCAATCCTCAGAGGACACAAGTTACTGGAAGTCACAGTTTTCCCTGAGGCCTCAAGCCCTCCACGGCTTCCTCTCTTCTGGAAGGCTGAGGTGGGAGGGGCGACTCTGGGGAGGGGGCAGCCGGGGAATGAGCAGACACTCTTCTGCTAACTGAAATGTGCACAGGCAGAAAACACAGGGTCCTCCTGGTACCCATCAGATATTGAATGAGCTCACATAACCTTACAAAGTGTGGAATCACAGCATGGAAAGGGAACCAGTAAAACAGTCTCACTTCCCGTCAACTGCCAGAAGCCTTTTTTTTTTTTTTTTTTTTAAGGATTTATTTATTTATTTATACAAGCACTGGGTATAGTCAGAAGCGAGGGAGGGTGACAGAATTCACCAAAGCCAGAGCAGGGAACAGAACAGGCAAACTGATGAAATACACCGCTGAGGGGATCAGGGGCGGCAGGAGAGGTCTGCACGCCATGTGGGACCCTCGCCCGGCTGCTGGGTCTCGAACCAGCGCTGCAGAGGCTGCGGGAAGCTTTGCAGCCCAGTGCTCAACCACTGCACCACCAGGGGAAGCCCTGCCAGAAGCCCTTCTATACACCTTTGATAAACAGCTGCCTACTGAACAACAGCTACAATGTTCTCCCTGTGTCTCAGGTGCTACAGCTCTTTTAAACAGGCATCAATTGGAATCCTTTCTAAAACCTTCTCCAACATGGTCCCCTCCTTAAAATGTATACTCCAGTTAGTCAGAGCTGGCACAAAGACCCCCAATGTCCCTCCACCTAGCAGAGCACTGTAGGCACTTTAGGGTCTCTGAGCGGAAAAGGCATGGTTCCTTGGTTGCACTGAACTAACAGAAGCGCAAGACCTGGATCATATTATAGCTGTGGTCAAATAAAATATCGTGTTCAATTGAACTGTTCTCGTAAGCACTATTGAACTGTCCTTCAAATCAGTTTCACAGTTCTAAATTAACATTTATTTGTGTGATTATTTAAGAACTATCTGCAACTCCCCAGCCCACAGACTAAGTGTGTATAGTGAATGTGGTACAGAAGCAGTGTTAGTTTTTTATATCCTTTCCATTATCATTGTATTGTAAGGTCTTCGCATATTTGGAAGCACAGCATAGCACGGTGAGGTTGACCTACTCTTTAGGAAGTGTTCAGTGAAGAATTACATGGGTAAACAAAACAACACATGAGGCAGTATCTGGTAAGTGTGATGGGAACATTAAAATCAACAGTTGAGATTCTTTTAAGTTCATCTGTGAAAGAAAGGCATCATGGAGAAAAGGCATCTAAGTCAATCCTGAATGGTGTTTCACCTAAATATTTAAAGAAAATATTTGGGCAATCAAACAACCAGAGAAATCATGCATTTGAAAAAGTTATTTACATGGGAAATTGTTCTTAATATTACATTAATAATCAGGATACAAAACAGTATGTGCAAACACCTCCACACCCCTGCCCCCCCCCCACACACACACACATACAAACCTTGCAGAAAATAGCTTACGTGTTAATAGTAGTTATTGCTGGGTTGTGGGATTACTAGTGATTTTATTTTCCTCTTTATACATTATTATAGTTCCTAAATTTTCTACAACAAAAATCTTTTAAATGGAGGAGAGGGGGGATATTTGGAATTTTAAACTCAAGATGATTTTAAGTCTTCAGGCTTTATCAGAAAGGCTGGTTTTCTCACTGTCATACTTTATATAAATGGTGTAAAGCAGAAGGAATGTTGGGTAAGAAATTTCAACTCCAAAGAAGTATTATAAATAATCCAGAAAATTACTTTTATTCTTTAATCTACTTTTCTCCATCTTGACAGCTGGTGTAGAGGACTCATGCAGAAAAGCAGAAGTTAAGCATCATTGACAGCACTAGTCACGGAACAGCCATTCCCCTTTGCACTCTCCACTGGGCTCTTCGAATGATGAAATACATACATCCACACCACAAGTCAGCATATCCAACTAAGGAATAAGAGGGCTCTGATAACACATCTCAGACAAAAGCGTTAAGAACATAAACAACGATCCACTAAATGAATAGATACCTTAAGTCTATTAGTTAACAAGTCAGATGTGCACCAAAAAATACTGTACATTACCAAATAAAAGCAGGAAACTATGCTCAGTATTACGATCTCCCAGAAATCTGAAATGGGAGTTAAAAGTACCCTTCTGTGTTTAAGATGACCTAAAATATTGAAGAAGTGGTATGAAAAACTACCACCTTAAACAGATGTCATAGTTCCAACAAATAGTACTGCCTTAAAAACATTGCAAATAGACATAAAAGGTTTTCTAGGCAATGGTCATTCATCATGACACTTCCTATTCAGACAGAGGAGCAAAGGGGAAGGGAAACGTAAGTCATAAAGAAATGCAGTTTCCAGACAGTTAAACCCAAAACCCACCCAGCATCTCAGACAGACCCCCTCGTACAGCCCAGCCCTTTCTTTCCCTTATAGTTCTAGGCTTTGGCCCACCTCCCTCTCTTCTTTCTAGATACCACCAAGGACTCAATTCCTAGGGTTCTAGTCCCCTGGGGACCTCCTATGGAGGAGCAGCACAACGTCACCCTTACTATTGATAGCTTTCCTATCTCTGAAACAAACAAATATTTCTGAACACTTTGGCAATTCACCAGAAATTACTACTAATAGGTAAGGTGGTTTAAAACGTGTGTGTGTGTATATATACACATATATGTCTATTTGACATATATAATAGATTAAGAACTTGATTCTCACAGAATCAAGAAATCTCAGACGTCTTCAAGGAGAAATTAAAATCCTGACTGAGAATGTAGGCAGCACCAGGGAGCCTCAGACATAAAAGGGATGGGCCTGAGCAACTCTCAGGTCCTAAAGCTCCCTGGTGATTTTGATGTTCAGCCTGGGTTTGGATCTTCTGTCCCAGACCCTCAGTCATATCACTCATGCACAGAATTATGTTCCAGCCCCTGCTACCTTCCGCAAGGAGGAGCTCCAGGTTGCCCCCCAGTTTCATCCATTCAGACTGTAGGTTATCTTACTAGGAAAGAATAGGCCTCTAGAGCCTGGAATCTGGTGCAGAAAGGGTGGGCCTCAGTAACTTTAAAACCTCACATGTGTGAAATTCACAGCATTGCAAAAATGTGTGTAGGAGCTCTCCACTCTTAAATGCTTCGTGCACATGGTAAGCAAAGATACTCACATGCTTTTGTAGAAAATTCCTCGTGAATGATTTCCAAAATATGCAAGATAAATTAGAGGTAACTTCTTTGCTTACAGCTTGGTTCAATTAAGACCCAAGCAATGGAATTTGCTATGACAAAGACCTGCATTTACATTTTTTTACTAAATAGCTATTGCATTACTTTTTTCAAGTTCATAATAAATTATCTCAAAATGAGTAAGTGTGAACAAAATATTTTGCAGTATCTTCTGACTTTGGGGGAAGCCTATCTTTTTCTCAATAAATGCCATTTTCTACAACCTAACCTTATTTCTCACAAATTCAAACATTTGCACACCTTGTATAATGTATGTCCCGTGAACTGATAACTCTATTAACACATGTTACTTCTTTGAGTAGGATTTGGCTACAAATGACCTATGTCAAGTAAATTAATGTTCCTGTTTACATCTTTGAAGCTTTGCCACTTCCTTCTTCCCTTTCTCTCCCTGTCTGCTTTCTCCTTTCCTTCATTAAACAAATATTTAATGTTAAGTATACCAGATAGAGTTCCAGATCTGCACTGTCCAACATACAAGCAGAAGTCACATGGGGCCGCTGGGCATCTGAAATGTCACTAGTCCAAACTGAGATGTAGTCAAGTATAAACTGCACATTTGATTTTTAAGCCATAGTAAGTGCAAAATATTTCAGTATTTTGTATTTTTTTTTTTACATTGAAATATTATTCTGGCTATTTGGGATAAATCGATTATTAAATTAATTCCATCTCTTTGGGCTTTTTCTTAGCAACTCAAGTGGCAATTTTTAAACAAATGGAGGCTCACATTATATTTCTAATTCACTATGCTATTCTGGACCCTCTGAATATACTGGAGAGTACGCCCAAGTCCCTGTCCTCACGGGGCTTCTATTTAAACAGCTACTGCCCTAAAATATTCCCTAATCAACTAAAAACTAAAACCAGCAACTAAGTGTAGCAAGGCCTCTGGGACACAGGCGATAGGCAGAGGAGCAAGACCCAACCTCCCTTTCGCGTCCAGTCCTTACTTCTTCCAAAGGTAGAATCCACGGTCCTTGGGATAAGCAGTTTTGGGAAGCCACAGCTTTGACCATCTTTTAGAAGACACTCCTGTCTGTTTAAGGTGCTTTTAAGACTATAACTGCTGTTAATCCAAATTTATAGAGAAAGCGTTTAATTTGGAGCACCAGTAGTTTCCCAGACATCATTTTTTAGTACTTCATATTGTGCAATCCAAAAAACTTGAGAAGGTCTTCAACTGTTAGGAGATATTTCTTAACAAAAACATCCTCTCTCTGGATTCCAACTCTCTCCTTTATTAGGAAGTTCTTTATTGGTTTTCTCTCCACGAGTCTGACTGACCCCATCTCTCCTCAATACTTCAGTTCCCCACATCACTAGCAGAGGGCTTCTAGAAAGAGCACAAAGCCGAAGTCAACAACAGGAGTCCATTACAAGGATCTGAAAGTCTCTCGAGTCCAAAGGAGAGTCAAAAGAAACTCAAGCCAGGCTGACTACAAAAGGCATGCCAGTCAAATCTGAGCATACTTGTTTGAAGGTTTCTGGAGCATAAGTTTAATTCAGGGGAAATGGACCTACTTTTTTATTTATTTTCTATATATTTTACATCATTGTTCCTTTTTTTTTTTTTTTTTTTTTACAATGTTTGCTTTCTTTTCTCAGGTGTAGTCCCCATAGAATTCCCACCACAATTCACCCATGCACCATAGTCCCCTGTCTTCTTCTGGCCCTCGCTTTGGTCTCTCTCCCTCCCCAGGGACCTACTTTTCAACAGTACTTTCCTACAGAAAAGGCATCATGAACATTTGAATTTCATATCCAATTGTTTGGAACTTTACCTTAAATTCAAACCACACTGTAGCAAATGTTTTGCTGGCCCATACATCTCTCTGACAGATGATAAAGAAAATCAGGGCTTTCCAGGGATTCTCTGTGTTGCCAAGTACTCTAGAGAGTATAGGAGAAAGCTTCGAGGCTCGGGTTTCAAAGCAGATAGTGTATTTCATATTCTACCCCATCTCTGTATTCTGCTGATTCTGTTCTCTCAGCTGGCTGCCCCTATCCCCTGTCAATTTAAATGTTCGACCTATGTGAGGGCCATGTCCCAGACCCAATTCTCACTCAAACCATGCCCAGTAAACCCCAATGCAGAATAATTTCACGTCTCCAATATCAGATGTACCCTATCAATCAAAGTGTTACATCACATATTGCTTTATCTCTCTCTAGGTATTCAAACACATTAACCCAGGACAGTCATGAAAAATGTCAGTATGATGTCTGAAAATCTATCATTCTCCATTTCAATCATTTGGTGTACCTGGGCTTTACTCAGGAACAAAGCTGGGCCTAACACCAGGACTAACAAGAAGGACACACAGCCCAAGTCTGCCAGTGATTCACAACCTAGTGAGGAACAAAACAAAATAATGATCTCCTACCTGAAGAAGGATGCCTGAAAGTTTCAGGCAAAGAGATGCAGGCATGGACAGCTGGAAAAAACTCACAGAAAAGGCAACATGTGAGCAAAAAACTATAGAAGCAGTAGACGCTGACCAGGTGAGGTGGGAAAGGCAGTTCAAAGGAGCAAAACACACACAAAGAGGTGACCCTCACAGTGGGCCTCATACAGATCACTAAATAAAAAGTATCTTTCTATGTATTAAAGGATTCATGTGGCCATTCAAGGGTCTACACACACAGCTCCAAATGCACTTCGGCCCACAGTATAGCATAACCAGGAAGGGTGGGCTCTCCACATCCAGCCAGGGCTCAAATTCTACTAACTAAATAGGCTCAGACAAGCTTCTTAACCTATCTGTACCCCAATGCTGTCTGTAAAATGGGGGTGACAGTAATACCTACCTCACTGGTATTATATTATGGCTAAGAGGAAATGAACTAAGACAAATGACAACACAAGTTAGGCACTCAGCAAATGCTAGTATTAACATTACTATCATTTACTCTTCCACAGTAGACATTGCAGCAAATCTCAAGTTCTCATCCCTGACACTTACCCATGACTCAATCTGTCCGAACCCTACCTAACAAGACGCTGCTTCAATAGCACCTCCTAATAGAAGCTTCCTGAGGCAGCCCCCCCCCCCCCACTCATTGGGAAAATGAGTTTTTCTCTCTCTCTTCTGAACACCCATTCTGTCAGGCTTCTCCTGGGGCATTCATCACTCTTTAGTCATTATTCTGCGTCTGATTTCCCCTACAAGGTAAGTTCTATAAGAGCAAGGAATACATTTACTGATCTTTGTTTTTGTCAGATAACTGACCTATCTTTTTCACACCTGGCATTCAGTGTTTGCTCTTAAACAAATTAAGATACTCTCCCCTTTAATTAAGTCAAGAAAAGATCAGAGCTTTCAAAATTGCTATAACATCTACCAAGTTATTCTTGCTACTAAAAATTTACCTAGAGAGAAACTCAGAGCAATTTTACATAGCTCCGTGTGTTACTGAATTCTAAAGAAAAGTCAGTAATAAGATGTTGATCTTTAAGTGACCAACTATGGACAGAAATGAGTCACCTTTGGACTGCTGTTAGGTAAACAAACCTCTCTTTCCTTTCTTAATTCTCTGGACAAGTTCTAATATAAATGTGTTTAGGTTATTGGTACTTCTCTGGTACATATTTGCAAAAGGTGGGACTAAGTTTCTATAGCAGTGTCCTTTTCATTGCTTATCCAGGCTCTATTCTAAAGCCTATTCTGTCTGGTTCTATCACACAAGCAAAGGAAAGCTAGCCTTGAATGACCCAGAATGTTTGACTTACACAATCACAGTGTCAATACCAAACTTCACAGATCTCTTTATCTTTGATATACCCCCACCCCGGTGAAAGTACACTGGAAGACCAGAATCATCACTATCCTCCAACACTGACCTAACTCAATTATAATCACTGCTAAATGTAGTGTAATTAAAATCCTAAACTCACAATATAGAAGTTTCTCAAAATATTAATATTAATTTAAATATTAAAAATAAATATATGATCCAGCAATCCCTCCTAGGTATCCCTCCTAGACTCTTAGGTATCTACCTGAAGAATGCAGAAGCCCTAATTCAAAGGGAAATGTGCATTCTTACAATTACTGTAGCACTATCTGCAACAGCCACATTATGGAAACAACCTAAGTGCACAATGACAGATGAGTAGATTAAGGTGCAGGACATACACACAATGAAATTACTACTCAGCTATTAAAAAAAGAAGGAAAGGAATCTTACCATTTGCCACAACATGGATGGAACTGGAAGGGATTATGCTAAGCGAAGTCAGAAAGCAAAAGAAAAAAATAACAGATGATTTCACTCATGTAGGGAGTATAGGGAAACCAGTCAAAGGAATAGACCAAACAAACCCTAGAAATCTGACTGTAGAACTGAGGATACCAGAGGGGTGGGGAATAGTGACAAAGTGGGAGGGGGCCCAATGGCCTATGGTGGAGGTTATGGGTGATTTGGTGGCACACACAGAGTGTAACACACATCTCAAGAGGTCCCAACCGGTACCTCTGAATCATACACTATGTTGCAAATTAGCATTACCTCAATCAAAAAATAGCACAACAAAAAAACACTTGAAATTTATAAAGAAAAACCGTAAGCTTTAATTAGCAGAGAAAAATGTTAACTTGGATTGGCTTCTTCTTACAATGAAATTCCAAGCATATTGAAGTAATTCAAAGATAATCTTCATTTACTATGCATACTGGCAACTTTTCTAAAAGAAGAGCCTTAAAAATTACATTAACAAAATGACAAAAAGGAAATGGAATGAGGACCTCCCTGGTGGTGCAAGGGGTTAAGACACAGCCTATGAGGCTATCGCAGCCTCTGCACCATGAGTTCCATCCCCGACCAGCCAGGGAGATACCCACATGGCTCAGAAGACCTCTCCTGACTCGCCCGCTGCTCCGCTCAGCAGTGTATTTCAGTCAGTCTGCCTGTTCTGTTCCCCACTCTGTCTCAGGTAAATCCTCTCACCCCCCACACCTCTGGCCTGTACCCCAGTTCTTGTATGCATAAACAAATAAATCTTGGGGGGAAAAAGAAAAAAAACTAGAGTGAAACAGAGCTCAAATAGTACTTCCCTATCATTAAAGTATATATGTACCATTATTTCCCACAGCCCCACACTGAACATCATGGATTCAAACAGAATCAGGCACAGACGACAAATAAGGCTGTCATCCCAGAATATATTCACAGAGACAAGGATACCAAGAACAAGCCAGCTGATCAGCACACACAAAGTTGATCATCGCAGGGCAACGAAGTAAATAAATACAAAGATTATTTATAATTTATCTTTAAGATGTAAATGATCATAAGCAAGATAATGCAGAATAGTTTCTAAAATTAATATACACATGATTTTCCAAGCATTGAAACTAGTTACACATTGTATCAATAAATATTAAAGTCCATACCGGTATAATGCTTTTATTTAAAAATATATATATTATTTCTAATCTACTGATCACTATTACCCCAAATTGACCAAAGCACTAAACTTTTCCCATTGCCTCTACAATTCAGGTGCTTCCAAACACACTATACAGGCGTGGGGGGTGGAGAGGTAAAGTGAGGGGATGAGAGAATTCCAAACTCGTTAAATAAGTTAACACATCAACAAATGCTTCTACTTGGTCCAACTGTCAGGGGTGCTGTTAGTATTAACCAATTATTAATATTCTTTTTTCTTTCCAGTTCTCCCAATTAGAGTTGGAAACTTCTATTCTTCTTCATATCTGATACAAGCTTTAGGAGGATTCCTTGACCAGCAGGTAAGCATTGCAAACCACGATCATACTTAGACCTTTGTCCTAACTGCCATGGATTTTATGTTCCAATGTGCCCATACCATAGTAGTATTATGGTGATTAAAAGGTCAGACAGGGCTGGATCTAAAAGTGCTATAAAAAGTCATGTTATCCCTATTTTCTTAACAACATTTCCTTATTTCCCAAGGCTAACAGCTACAATTCTCTATCAAGACCTACCATCCCTGCCATAGCTGGAGATATTACATCTATTCTACCTTTTCAAAAAACTTAACAGACCTACACCCCATTCCCTTGAAGGTCCTATTCTACAGAGAAACTAAACTGAGCTGGCAAGGCAGAAGCAATATCATCTCCAAATACAGGTTCCTCACTGACAATACCAGTCCCTCAAAACACTAGAAGCAAAAACAGAATAAGGGAAGAAAAGGACAGTCACGCAATTATGGCAGGAGATTAGATACCCCATCTCAATAACCGATAGAATAACTGGGCAAAAAAAGAAAAAATAAATATATTGACATTCATTGAGAATATAACCGAAAAAAACGCATTCCTTTCAACTGCATATATTACCAAGATAAACCCTATGGTGTGCTATAAAGTAAGTCTAAATATATTTTAAAAAACTTAAGTCACAAAAGGTGTATTTCCAGGCACAACAGAATTAGAAATCAGTAACAATAAGACACTAGGAAAGTTTCATGTGTATGGAAATTGAACAACATGCCTCTAAAGAGTTCATGGATCAAAGAAGAAATAAATCCAAAAGGAAACTGGGGGGAAGGAGGGACAGTTAAAAATCTTTTTAACTGAATGGCAATAAAAACAAAACACACCAGAACTTGTGGGACGCAGTTAAAATAGTATTGGAGAGGAAATGTAAAACTTTAAATGTTTAATGTTAGAAAGATTTACCATAATGACCTATGATCCACCTTAAGAAACAATAAAAAGCATAAACTAAATCCAAAATGGAAGGAGATAATAAAAAGCAAAACTCAGCAATATAGAAAACATAAAGACAACAGAGAACGTTAACAAAGTGAAAAGCTGGGTGTTTACAATGATCAAAATTGATAAACTTCAGGAAAGAGACAAAACACAGGTAACCTGTGTCAGAAATATACATATATACACACACATACATTTAAGAAGAGAGGCTATGGAATATAACTTTATGCTAACAAAGTCAACGACTTATATGAAATGGACAAAATTCTTGAAAAATAGAATAAAGAAAATCTAAGTAGTCCTATATCGTCTAAAATTGAATTTATTATCAAAAAGTTAGCCAATACTTCAGTTCCAGATTATTTTACTAATCCATTTTATCATTCAAGAAATACAGGAGTAAAGGTCACTGCCCAATTTATTTTATAAGATTAGCTTAATGCTGAGCCTCCCTGGTGGTGCAAGGGGTTAAGCACAGCACTATGAAGCAATCTGCAGCCTCTGCAGCACAAGTTTGATCCCCGCCCGGCCAGGGAGATACCCACATGGCGCAGCAGACCTCTCCTGACTCGCCCGCTGCTCCCCTCAGCAGTGTATTTCAGTCAGTCTGCCTGTTGTTTCCCACTCTGTCTATGGTGAATCCTCTCAGCCCCCACACCTCTGGCCTGTACCCCAGCTCTTATCTGCATAAATAAATAAACCTTTAAAAAAAAAAGATTAGCTTAATGCTAATATAAAAAATTAATATAAAGAAATTACAAAAAAATGAAAATTAAAAACTACTGTGGTTTATCCCAAGAAATGGTTTAGTATGTGAAAAATCAATGAAAGGAACAGCATAAAGGAGAAAAATCTCAGGATCAGATCAAAAGATTCAGAAAAAGCATTTGATAGAATCCAATAGTCATTCACAATAAAAGTGACACACAAACTAGGAAGAGTAGAAAACATCCTCAAATTTATTAAGGATAACTACCAAAAACAAAAACAAAACAAAACAAAAAACCTTAAAACTAACATCACACTTAAAGGTAAAGGACTGGATTTTCCCTCCGAAATAAAAAAAATAGGGCAAGGAATGCCGGTGCTTTCCACTCTTTAGTCAACGCTATACTGGAGGTCCTAGTCATTGCAACAAAGCAAGATAAATAATTATAAGGCATAAGGAGCAGATCTGATCTTCTTTGTAGATCATACTATCATTTATATAGGAAATTCCAGGGACTCTACAAAACAGCTATTAGAACTAATAAATGAATTCAGCAAGACAGCTGGAAACAAAATTGATGTATGTTCTTATATACTAGCAGCAAATATTTAGAAAAGGTTGTTTAAATCCCATTCATGGGTGATGGGTGGGTGGGTAGGTTGGTGTGTATGTCCCATGAAAATGAAGGTATAAACAAAGATGACACCAAAAATCCAGAAAAGATCCACCAAAGGAAAAAAATCCAAGGGAACCCCCAAGATGGTAATAAAGAGAAGTCCCCAAATGGCAGACACCAAGTAGTTCAGAACCAGGAGGACAAAGAGTTCTGGGAGAGGCAGTGCTAAGAGAAAACTGTACTGACAGACACCCTAGTAAGTTTTGCGACTTGAGTCTTTATAGTTCTAGCAGAATGTTTAAGAGCAAAATTAGTGTTTGATCAAAAGAAAACTAAGCAAACAAAAAACAAAGTAGCCACTGTGTTTGAGAGGAAAGTACGGAGAAGGAAAAACAAATATCTAATACTCTGTTCTACAGTCATCAATACTGAAATGACAATTCTGTAAACATTAAAATTATCGTTGGGACAAGGTGGAAAGGCAAGTTGGGGAGCAAATCTTCACCTTCCATAGGAAGAAGCCATAAGGTAATGCTTAGAATTGAAAACTCAAGCTGTAAGAGTAAAAGGAAATTATTTAGTTGTGTGGCAGGGAGTAAATGATAGAAGCAGCAACTTTAAAAAAAAAAAAAATCCTGAAAATGGTTGCCTCTGCCTCTGAAGAGAGGTGGGCAGGTTGGGACAATAAGCTGTTTCTCTTCAGGCCTGTATTACTCTTTCACTTACCATTTAAACCATGCACATTATTACTTTACCAAAAATAAGAACAGTAAATACTTCAAATAAAAATCTGTAGTGTCCAACCTTAGGGCTTCTGTCAAGAAATATGTTAACTGAATTGGTTTTCTCTTGACTAGCTTACAAAGACAAAATCAGTTTTTACGAAGTACATGAGAAATGTACATGAACAACTACAAGAAAATTAAAACTTCTACTTGTAAATTGAAGAATGGGTGGATCAACAAAAACATTTAATAAAAGTTAAAACCTCAGGAACACTGAACCCCATATCAAATAGATTCAATTTCCTGATAAATATGGCAACTGATAAGGAAGTAAAGATTTTTTTCAAAAATATTCACATCGGGAGCCTCCCCGGTGGCGCAGCGGTTGAGCGCTGGGTTGCAAAGCTGCCTGCAGCCTCTGCTGTGCCAGTTCGATCCCTGGCTGCTCCCCGGCCACTGGAGGAGGGTCCCACATGGCGCGCAGACCTCTCCTGCCGCCCGCTGCTCCCCTCAGCAGTGTGCTTGGGTCCTTCTGCCTGCTCTGCTCCCCGCTCTGGCTCTGGTGAATTCTCTCACCCTCCCGCGCTTCTGACTGTACCCAATGCTTGTATAAATAAATAAAAAATAAATAAAATCTTAAAAAAAAAAAATATTCACATCAGTCTCAAAAAATATCTACCATGCCCAAAAGGCCATTCCACCCACCCTAAGAGGCACTTTATTTCAGTCAGGCAGCTGCTCACAGACACATGGGCTGTTTCCTGGGGATCATATACCTCACTGCTCCAAAGACCAAGTCCTCACAGCCACAGCAGAGGTGCCCTGCAGACACACCACCAGTCATGTCAAACAAAATGACTCTAAGCTCCACTCTGTCTACTCTCTGGGGGGTAAATTACTTCTGAGGACGACTTTTGTCAAAACAGCTTTTCAGTCACAAAAGTATCAGGAAGGGAGAGAGAATGGAACATGAGAAAAAAATATAAAATTCTGAAAAAGATACATATTTTTAAATCTTGATAACGGTTTAAGTCATTCCTTTAGATGTTAGGCAGAAGGCTTCCTGGAAACCCTGAAAAACAATTCTTAAGTCCATCCAACCAGAAACATTCTAATTAAATTCTTATTATTTAAAAAAAAAATTGTCTAAAAAATTAAAAAAACAAAAAAACACTCTGACTATAAAAAAATAAAATAAAATAAAATAATAATTGTCTAAGGGAACTCTACAGGCAGATGGTTCCTAAAGGAGACTCCACCCTGTGGGGCAATTTCTCACTGAAGATGTATGTGGCCCATGTGCTCATTCCTGTGTTTGTAAAGTGTAATCGGTGATTATGCAACTGACATTACAGTCACCTCAGGCCATGCTGTGTTTAAAGAGAAGTATTTATGGTCCTATGCTACCAAACAACCATACTATACTTGTTAACAGGGTGGTCCCCAGGAAAGGGGGAGGTTCCAGGTTCCCTGCCCCACCCAAGGGAGGGGGTAGCTGAGCAGGAAGAGAAGAGGATGCAGAGGAGACTGAGAAAGGAAAGAAGCAGGATGAAGCCAGAAGGAGACCTGGAGGAGGCGCATGGAGCCTAGATACACGTGAAGAAACTGCGCTTGTCTTTTGGTCGTGGACTGGGTGACACAGATGTGGATGAGACCCATGGGGAGGTGACAATGGCAGCTTTTATCTTGATGTAGATTTTGCTCTTTTCCTTCCGGGCTTGTCTGGTTGTTTCTGACCCTTTTCTGTGGGTCCCCACTGGAAGATGCTTTAGACTTGTGGCAGGCTTTGGGGCCTTGTTCTGGGCCGATCCCATATGGATGGACTTTTACCCACGGGGGGGGGGGGGGGTAACTTTGGGTGCTTCATTTAGAAACTAGACTCTTTGCCTTTCCTGTATTGTTTCCTAGTTTTATTAAAGTTCCTTCCCATTAAAGTCTCATATGTTTTGTGTTGATGCGGCGAATGGCAGAACCCATTTAGAATAGGCAGGTTTGCAGGGTTTGGGCTGCCCCTCTCCCTGCCCTATAACATATTTAACCTCAGTTCAACCACGGCCTGAATGAACTTGCTGGGATTACAGGTGAAATACAGATGCAAAACAAACACTAGGCCAAGGAATGTGGCATCTACATATTAAAATGGAGTAAAAATCTTTAGATAATTACAGCAGAATGTACCTGACTGTTTAAATTCTAAAAGCTGGGATTTTAAGTAAAGAACATGAATAAAAATAACAAATTCCCAATGTGGGGGGGGGGGGGAGGAAGGATCCCTCTGAAAGGTGGAATATGTCATCTCCAAAAGCATTGCCTAGTGGGTGGCATAAAGCACAATGCAATGGTTCTGGCCAAGAAAATTAGCATATGTAGAAAATGGATAAGAAGTTGAGTCTGAGAACATTTTTTTAAATGTATTGCTTAGACAATAGGGACTATGTGAAACTAAAAAATTTTCTGCACAGAGAAAAGAGATAATAACCAAAATTAAGAGACGCCCTACTGAATGGGAGAAAATAATTGCATACCATGTATATGATAAGAGGCTGGTATCAAAGATTTATAAAGAGCTCATACAACTTAACAGAAACACCCCAATCAAAAAATGGCCATAAGAGCTAAACAGGCGCTTCTCCTAAGAAGACAGACAGATGGTCAACAGGCACATAAAAAATATTCCCCATCACTTATCAACAAGGAAATGCAAATCAAAGCCACAATGAGAAACCACCTCACATCAGTGAGAATGGCCCATATTCAAAAGACCAGAACTACGGTGTAGAGAAAAAGGAACCTTTTTACAGTGTTGGTGGGAATGGAGACTGGTCCAGCCCCATGGAAAGCTGTGTGGAGGTACCTCAAAACTCTAAAAATTGATCTGCCACATGAACCAGCAATTCCAGTCGTAGGAATCAACCCAGAGAACACAAAAACACTAATTTGAAAAGAAACCTGCACTCCTATGTTCACTGCAACACTATTTACAATAGCCAAGAAGGAAACAATCAACAAGATACGGTGTAATACACAAAATACTACTACTCCATGATCAAAAAAGATAAACTCATGTCATTTGCAGCAACACAGAAGGGGCTGGAAGGGATTATGCTCAGCAAAAATGTCAGGAGGAGAAAGGCAAATATCAGATGGTGTCACTTATATGTAGAATATAGCAAAGGAAAACAATGGGTCAAAGATATATATTAAAACCAACCCTTGAAAGTTGATCACAAATCTGAGGCCTCCAAAAGGGGAGTGGCCTGGCTGAGAAAGGGAAGGGGGGGAGGAGGGAGAGGAGAGCACCAAGGACTGTGGTGGAGGGGACCAGGGTGTTTTGGTGGTGGGAGAGCAACGGTGGCCACCTGAAGGGGAGAAATTCTATACCCTCAAAATATTAACTAGGCTATAACAATCGTAATTGATTAAATCAAAATTTAAAAATGCATTAAGAGTAGATTACACTGGGTTATTGATTTGAATCTACTGCATACCAAAAGCAACTAAAAGTCACACAATTGCTTCCTGTGATCTAAACCCCTCTGTGATGCCAGGCTAATTCTTAGTGAACAAGTTCATACAAGGTGAGCCAAACTTCATTCTCATCAATCATCAAATACAGACTGGCCAAAACATTACATTCAAAAATGCTCCTCAATTAAAAACCAGAGTTGAGACCGTATGATCATGTCAGAAATGCGGTTTATCAAGTATTTTCACTTCGTAATAAAATACTGTATATTCTGTAAGGACGAGAGTCCACAAAAGATCTGTTCCAACCATTCAGTTACCCTATTTCTGGCTTCAAGAGGAGAGTTAGCATGAGAGAGACCGGTTAAGAAATTGAAAGTAGGACCTCCCCAGTGGCGCAGCAGTTGAGCACTGGGTTACGAAGCTGCCCGCAGCCTCTGCAGCAACGGTTCGATCCCCGGCTGCTCCCCGGCCACCAGAGGCGGGTCCCACATGGCGCACAGACCTCTCCTGCCGCCTGCTGTTCCCCTCAGCAGTATACTTCGGTCCTTCTGCCTGCTCTGCTCCCCGCTCTGGCTCTGGTGAATTCTCTCACCCTCCTGCACTTCTGACTGTACCCAGTGCTTGTATAAATAAATAAATAAATCTTAAAGAAAAAAAAAGAAAAGAAAAGAAATTGAAAGTAACCTCACTTCCATGCTAGACTATGCCCCATACACCTCAATTTTATCATTCAGGAAAAATATGACACAAGTACACAAAGCATACATGTGAAACTTACCTTTGCTGAAACTCCATTTAATGATCATTTTTGAGAAATGACCACCAATGGACCCTTAAACTACTCAAACATTTCTATAATAAAGTGATAATATATTTTAATGCTTTTTAAAACTTTGAGGTTGCATTCTGATACTTTCATCAAAATAGATCATTTCAATTTTTCATTTGTCATGAATAAACAAACATTTTCTGAGATGTTCTCCTTATTACTCAAGGTAAGGGGAAGCATTACAAGAATTCCATTTAGCGTAATCATTTCACAATCTATGCAAATCAAACCATGATGCTCTATGCCTTAAACTTATACAATGACATTATATTATTTCTCAGTAAAACTAGGGGAAAAGTACATTTCGTAATTAATCTAGATTACAACTACCAAAGTTCTTGCAAGTACTTCTTGTTCATATTCATATTACTCTTATTCATACTAATATTACTCAGGATTAATAGCTGATTAAGCATACAGTGAAGTATTTATGAGAGTTCCATTTTATCAGTGAGGACACAACATTAATTCATCAAAGTCATTCTTTTAGTTAATAACAGAATTCAAGATCAACTACCTGTTTAGTAGTCCCTTGACCCTAAAATATCATTCCTCATGTTAGATTATTACTGATATTAACAAAATGAAATAAGCAAAGGTATGTAATTTAGAAAATAAACTGCGAAGTTATAGATACAAAGTCCCACCTGATTCAGATTCAGGGAAATTCTAACATCACAGTTGGAAGCAGGACTTCTGAATGCTAGATCCATAATTAAATATGGACAAGTGAATGGACCTCTCTTATTCTCCATTTCTAAATGGCTAACTTGAATACCACCACCAACTTTACTAAGTTACTGAGAGGAAGAAACAGGTCACCAAAGTGTCGGCCATTATTGTTGTGTTGCTGCTAGTATGGAAGGGAAAGTAGGAAGCAATTACATCTAAAAGAGATAAATTTAATATACCCACTAGCCTTTAAAAGTCCATTCAAATAGTGAAATGAGAATACTACAAAAATATAATAAAATTTACAAAGACCATATGAGAAAGTTCTCTAAGATCTAAAATATATTTTACCACACAAATGTCTAAGATTTCACATACATTACTACCTCCCAGTATCTTGAAAATAAATCTTTTTTTTTTTTTTTTGAGCCCCCAGGACTAAGATCCAAGATGTGAGGACAGAAATGAAGGTTCCCAGCACAGGGTCCAGGACCCAAGTAGTGAAACAAACCCCACCCACCCCCACAATGAGGTGTGAAAAGCAGAGAGAAGGAAGGTCTTCCTCTTCACGGATGTTGTGCATGCCTTGCTGGATACAATAAATCTTTTAAGAAGAACTAATATTTCAAGAAGAGCTAAGAAAGTTCATTAGCATTTTTTAAAAAGTGGGGAACAGATCAATACCTATGAATATGGAAATAGATGGGAAAAAATATGGAGCTATAAAAAGAATGAGAAGGATTTGTATGTCCTAATATTACAATGATCTAAGAAATGCTGTCAAGTTAAAAAAAAAATAAACCATATAAAACTATTTCTCTTAAGACAACCAAATACGTATGTTACACGCATACATATTTATGTACACAGAGCACTGAAAATATACAATGGTGACTCTTGATTGTAATCTGCCTACTTCTGTGATTTGACTCTTTCAGTGACACTATATATTATTAAATGTGGAATTTATGAATCCCAAGTAAAAATAAGTTTTAGAAAGCACTTTACAGTTTACAAAGACTTTGTGATTCCTTAAATAAACCCTTAAAAATCCTTTAACATGTCATCTAATTTGACCCCCACAATAAGCTTCTAGACTTTAATGTAGTATTCTTACCTTGAAAGAATGGACTCAAGTATTTATTAATCCGCAGTTAATAAAGGAAGAGTCAACAGTGACACTTTAAAAAATACTAATACCCAGGCCTGACCTCCAGAGATTAGGACTTGGTCTAGGGCATTAGTACATTTATTAAAAAATCCCCAGGTCTTTCTAAGGTGTAGCCTGGTTAAGACCACAGATTTAAGGCATAATATCCTTATCTGATAAAAATAAAAGACATTAAAAATCACTTGTGCTATGTACTCCAAAGGGTTGAAATAAGGGACAAATGTTATAATATATGGGAAAGCCTCTTAAAAACCACAAAATACCTTTCAAATGTAAAGGAATTATTTATTCATTTCAACTTAGAGCAAACCGTCTATGTGCCAAGCATGTGCATGGAGCAGAAAGAGAAGGCACTGCCCTCAAGAAGCTAGGTAGTCACCATGCCCTCAAATTACTGGCCAGCAGTGGAAAAATCACAGCAGCAGCACAAGGGCAGTGGTGATGAGCCCAATCCCGGGTCCTGACGGTGCATAAGACAGTGATGTTGGGAACAGAACATAATAGAAAGGCCTGCAGAGAAAAGACCCATAAGCAACATCTTGGCACCCTGGCCAGCGGGCACATCAGACAAGACAGGTAGCTCAGGACAGCAAGGAGTTCTCAGAGCAGTCTCCGACCCTAAGAGCCCTTGTGACCCTCTCAAGGGCCTGGGAGATTACCTGCTGTAATAGCAACAGTGTAGGGTAAGGTAGAAAGTACCAGGCTTTTCTGCCCTCCCGCCATCAGGATAGATGACGGAACCCTGCGGTCCAGAATGCATGCCTGACGGCGGGCACCTGGAGTAGGGTGTGGGCATATGTAGATGGGATTCACCTGGGCTAAGACTGGGCTTTTAGGGGCAGCTTCACGGGAACG
The DNA here is from genome assembly GCF_964194135.1 of Talpa europaea. Taxonomy (NCBI): domain Eukaryota; kingdom Metazoa; phylum Chordata; class Mammalia; order Eulipotyphla; family Talpidae; genus Talpa; species Talpa europaea. Next base: position 97,703,862 of record NC_140075.1, on the reverse strand, counting down.
CCAGCAGAAGCCAAGAAAGAAGCACAGGAGCAGAGAAGGAGAGAGAGAAGCAGAGCCATGAGAAGAGCAGTGAGAACGAGAGAAGGCCAGAGAGCCCAGAGTGAGGACTTGCTGGGGACTGGGAGGCCTGCGCCCCTGCCTGCCCAGCACCACTGCCTGCAGGGTACCTGGTAATCCCAATAAAAGCCTGCAAAAGCCACTGGGGGCTCCAGGACTCCTCCTTTACCCGGTCTGCTGGATCAGAAAACCTGCACTGTGTCCTTCCTGTCCCTACAAACAGTAAGACCCATAAACACCAAAAAGTAGAAATAACTCAAATGTCCTTCAAAAACTGCAATGTATTCATGCACTGGAATAAGACTCGGCATTATAAGGGAACAAATTAGTGATACACACAATAGCAAGAACGAATCTCAAATAGTATTAACCTAAATAAAAGAAGTTAAGAGTCAGAAGGCTCCAGACTACATGCTTCCATTTATGTGACTCAGGAAAAAGCAACCTGGAAGGATAGCAAAGAGGTCAGAGGGGCCTGAGGCTACAGAGTGGAACATTTGTGGTGACAGAAATTGTGTACATCTTCATCGTGGTTACCTAATCATAACGCATTTGTCCAAACCCAAAGAAGAAATGTAAAAAGGAGTACTACTCAAAGACGTTTTCAGTAGTAAGTTATACCTCAATAAATCTAACTGCAAAAATTAATACTGCGCCATTTGGCTTTTTCACTCTCATTCTCTCGTAAGTGTGCAGTGTTTTCCAGAAGTTCTAAGATGGGTGCTGATGTCATCACGCTGCAGCTAAGGGACTGTAAGTTTGTATATTCTGTTCTTTCAAATTTTTCTCCATCTTAATTTCTAAAACAGTAAACAGTGATGAATAAATCGACATTAAACCAAATCTCTCCTGGGGGCTCAAAAGTTTTTCACAGTATAAAAGGATTTCTGAGACCAGTAAGTTTGAGAACTACTGCTCTAAGTAATGAATGGGAAAGCAGGACCCAACTTTACAAAAAGTGGTGTAGGGAAATTAGTTAAGAAGTTATTACGGGGCCTCCCCGGTGGCGCAGCGGTTGAGCGCTGGGTTGCGAAGCTGCGCGCGGCCTCTGCGGCGCCGGTTCGATCCCCGGCTGCTCTCCGGCCACCGGAGGAGGGTCCCACATGGCGTGCAGACCTCTCCTGCTGCCCGCTGCTCCCCTCAGCAGTGTACTTCGGTCCTTCTGCCTGCTCTGCTCCCCGCTCTGGCTCTGGTGAATTCTCTCACCCTCCCGCACTTCTGACTGTACCCAGTGCATGTATAAACAAAAAAAAAAAAAACAAACAAACAAAACCAGCAAACAAATAAATAAAGCATGCCTCTATAAAAAAAAAAAAAAAAAAGACATGTTTAAAAAAAAAAAAAAAAAAAAAAGTTATTACGAAAGTCTATTTAAGGTTGATCCCAGAACATGCTGCAAAGAAACTGTCCACACATCACCTGCAGCTTATTACAAATCCCAAGCCGGTTAATCTTTATAAAACTATTTCTTTGTTGGTTTGTATTTTGCAAACCAATTAACTGTATATTAACTGATATCAGGAGACTAATGGTTGTCACTGTCCTTCTGCAAAGATACCAATAATTTAAAATTGAGTTTTACATGAAAATGAACCATCCTAAGGAGGTACAAAAACTAATTTAGAAGTGACTCAATAATTCAAGATCAGGGCCTCCCTGGTGGTGCAAGGGATTAAGCACCGCACTATGAAGCAATCCGCAGCTTCTGCAGCATGAGTTGGAACCCCGGCCGGCCAGGGAGAAACCCACATGGCACAGCAGACCTCTCCTGTCTCGCCCGCTGCTCCCCTCAGCAGTGTATTTCAGTCAGTCTACCTGTTCTGTTCCCCGTTCTGTCTCTGGTGAATCATCTCACCCCCCCCCCCCATCTCTGGCCTGCACCCCAGCTCTTGTATGCATAAATAAATAAATCTTTTAAAAAATAATAATTCAAGATCAATTAGAAAAATCAGATGTTTGATTTAAAACAATTACTTCTCTGAAACATGCTTTATCTCCAAAATCAATGAAAATTCCAACTCAGCATAACCTGTTCTATGTAATGTGGTTTTGCAGGAATTGGGGGTAGGAGGATGTTTGTTTGGTTTTGGTTTTCATCCGCTCCGTTCCTTTCCTCCTAGGGAAAATTCACTTCTAAACACTAACCCTAAAAACCCCATTTCACTTGTCCTAGTGATCTTTTTCAATAATCATCTCATGCCAAGAACTATTACAGAACTTTGGTATGCCACAAAGGTAGCGAAAATAATCTTAAATCACCCCTTTTTTCAAGCTATAAATATAGGAACTGAGGGAGGACTGGAGATAGAGAGACAGGGAAATGGATGGAAGGACTGACGGAAGGTTGATTCCCTCCCCCCTAAAAAGAAAACTTTTCTTTCCAAGTCATTCAAAATGGGTGTGTGTGTGTGTGTGTGTGTGTTTATTTTATTTGCCATCACATAATACTTCTCTAATTGTTTTAAATATCCTATTGTCACCTCTCAACCTCAAAGAGATGGAAACCTGTCTGGCAAATCTGGTTGATTTGCCATCTTCAAATTCACATACATTTCTATTCATGTGAAATGGGGCAGGGGGAACTCCATGCTTCAGCCAAAGTAGTTGTATATTATTAAGATAAAAATTAGATCCTTACCTGTAAGTACAGTTCTTGTGATCTACCTCATATACCGAAATCATATTATAGTCAGAACTACAGGAGATTTGAATTTGAAATTAAATCTATAGATTGAAAGGGGGAAATAATTCATTTGAAATAAATGCGCAATGGAGACAAAAACATCAATTTGATCAATGATGAAATTTCCATACACTTGTTAGAGCCAAGTGGCTTCTGCAGGAAACCTGTTCTCTGTGATTCAAATCCAAAATGGAAGACGTGGGTGGTTCTTCCTGTCTTACCATTAAGAGTCAGCCAATTGGCTGATGAAGTTTTCACATAACTGAAGCTCAAAACTCTAGCCTTCCATCTGCTCTAATACTTCACACCTCAGTGAAAGGAAAGGGGAATAAAGGTATTCTTCAGCCTCAAAGTAAGTCTTCAATGGGGAACATTTTGGCTTAGCCTGAGCAAACTGTCAAGTTCTTCAATAAGAAAAAAGACCACAGGTATATATAGGGTTTTAAAAAACTATATGTAGCTTTCTCTAAAATTGATTTTTTTCCTACTCAAAGACAATAACGTAATGTGATCTTTATGATCACTGTTCACTTTCTCAAATTCCGAGTGACAAAAAAGAAAAATGTACATGCCTAAACACCTAAAAAAAAATGGAAGGGCAGAAATAATTTGTATAGAACGAAATACATGCATGAATTTTTTAAATTTTTAACATAAAACATGAGTCTCTATCTATAAACACACTCATAATTGGTCCCTGGATTATCTCCAAAGAAAGGCTGCTCTTCTATTTAGAATACTTCAGTAAAAATTTATGACAAAAATTAGTACCAACTCTGCCACTAATTACTTGTGTGGTATTCGGCAAGTCATTTAAGCTTTGGGTTCATGCTTACTCAAGCAGTCAAAACGTTTATTTCTAAGGTATTTTTGAGGTTCCTTAACATCCTCCTAGGACATTAAGCATCATCTTTATTTCCTTTGAATTTTGAAAATTCAATTATTTCTTCAAAGTGTAAAAAAATAATGAACATTTATAATTACATTATGCCCCAGAACTTACTAGGAGACTACCACCCGCTTAGCTAAATGAAAATTTTATAATATTATGGACTTTGTATTAAATGCTTCTCCTTGTCTCATATTTTCGCTCTCCCTGAGTGGTTTAGAAATGTATTTTCACATCTGGATAGCCAGCCACTGAAGCATTTTCCAGCTTTGCCTGGCCCCTGATTCCTTCTTCTTCCTTTCCCCATGGCCTCTGTGCCCTTAGACTCTGAAACTTGGCACTTTTTTTGCCACAATGTTGAAAATAAAAATTTTAACTCAATCATGTTTAAAATAGGCTACTATCCAAGTGCCTATTTGAGAATCTGTGCATTTTTATCATTTAATATCCTAGATTTTAGTATCTAAAGAAATTGTTCCAGTAATAATACCTGTAAATTTTACTTCTTTCCTCTGAGTCTGAGTCAGAGTCCCTTACTGCCAAAGAAGCAAGTACCAGAATATTGTATATTAGACAACTCATGCACTTGAAATATTGCAGTTTACTCTCATTACATACCAACTAGTGATTTTGCCATCCTCAATGAGTTTGTGAATAAAAGAACCTCTAGGATTGCAAATCTATCATTTTACTAGAAGGAATCCTACAGAGTAGCTGCTTTTGCCAAGATTAGTCATGCAACATATATTTACTAAGTAGCTACTATGGGGCAGACACTATTTAGTCTTCCTGCTAGGGATATACAAAGTGACAAAAGTCTGTCTTCATGATATCTGTAGATTAGGGGAGGAAATACACGATAAAATGATATATAGGCCATGTTTTTATGAGTATATATACGTGTGTATATGTATATATATACACACATGTATACACACATATACAAACACAAAACACATAAGCAGTGCACTAAATAAATAAAGTATACGGAAGATGCATTATAATGTTAGAGGGGATAGATACTGCTATCTAAAAGAAAAAGGCCAGGATAACAGAAGAAGGTGATTTAGGAATAGATGGAGGGAAGTTAAACTGTAATCTGAGAGAGGATCAGAGTTAGATTACAAAGACTTGAAAGAAGTAAAGAGCCAGACTGGAGCTCCTTAGTAATTTTTACCTGGTTCTGACTGCATGTAACAAATACCTTATCAAAGTGTAGTGTCTGAGTGAGCTTCTGAACAATGGAGCAGAGTGAGTAGAAGGGAGCTGTGTGTAAACCCCCTTCATTTTGGAGCTTACATTACCTAGTAAAACATCTTTGATGTTTCAGTGTGCTCACTGTGCATTTTTTCTCCAAGTGTTGTTTTAAACAAAATTTTGATTTCTGGGATTCATTTTACTCAAAACTCAAGAACGAATTTCCCGGTTTTCATTTAGCACGTAAGTGTCAGAGCCAACAACACCCCAACAAAACACCCCAACTACTACTTCAGGACTGAAATCTCAATGTAGAATCCCAGGAGTACTGATGCTTTTTCCCCACAGAAACCTTGATTTTCTGAGAATTTAGTGAAAAAACCTCATGCTATCAAATTAAGAGGCTACACAAACACACACACACACACATCCCACCCACCACCCCCCAGTCAGTTGCATAACGTTGCGCAAATCACTTCAACCCTAAGCTTCAGTTTCCTCAACTATAAAGTTAGGGTATTGGGCCACATGATCTCTTAAGTTCCTTCTAGGGCTACCCATTTGGGGGCGGGGGCGAATAAGGTAAACAACCATACATCAAAAATTATGATTATGTTATGTAATCCTGCTAACCCACCACCACAAATTCATACACTTTAAATTGTTCTTCTCATAACAGCAGTGCGTTTATACTGACTCACGCATCAAGTTTCAACTCTCCCTCTCTGATCAAAAGAACAGATTCACATAAATGGGTCCTGACTTGTAGGTACACTTGTTTTGGCTTACTATCAACATACTCTTTTAGACTAATATGGAAATTCTAAGTAATACAAACATGCAACTGCTGGGGTTTAAAACCTCCTTTATGCACCACCATCCTTGATTTTTAAAAATGTGTTTTTTTAAACATGTTTGCTTAAAAGTTACTTGTAATCCATTAGTATTCTTACTCTTATATTATCCCACACAGTTGTATTACGCATGTTACACCGGGAGCCCAAAATCTCTGATCCTTTCTCAACTCAACACAGTTTAATAGTTCCCTGCTATGCAAAGTTCATCTTCTAAATGTAGAATTTAAAAAAAAAAAAAAAAAAACAAATAAACCAATTAGGAATGGGAGAACTACATTCCTGCCTCCCTTAACCTCTGGTACAGGATGACTTCTGAAATGGGTTCCACCAACCAGACAGGCTACAGGGGACCCTTCAGCATCCAGTTAAGCGGGGAAAGCAGCAAGGTGGCAGGGCACAGAGCAGCCTTTCTGCAGGCAGACTAAGTGATTGTGGCTCTGGCTTCCTGATCTGGAGCATCCGGGGGAGGAAAGGGTGGCAGCTCCTCAGGGGAGCGGGTCGGCTCCCCATTGCGGGTCTGGCACCCATTCCTAGAGACACTGTCTCTCACCTTAGACCTTCAAATGATTTGCTAAGTTACCTATCACCCTTATTAAACCACTTTCTGCTTGCACTAACTAGAACAGATAATTGTAATAATTCTAACTATAAACCCTGACCAAGTCATGTAACACATTCTCATTTCATGGTTTCCACACACAAAAGCTGAGCTTGAAAGAAACAAGCAATACAGACAACATTCCACTGTAAGTCATGAGCTTTTTTCTTTCAAGCCAGGGCTCAAATCCACAATCAACACGTCCAGCCTTTCCTTATATGTACTTTCTCATGAATTTCATCGCCCCTGCCATGCAAGGAAGGGAAAATGATTTTTGCCTAACTAATTTTCTATCAATAAAGAGACCGATGACAGTTACTTGGCAAGATATTTGAGAACAGGATAAAATAAACATCACCTTCGATACCAGCTCAAGTTTATGGAGAATCCTGCAGTGTTACTTTCAGAACATTCCCAACTGCAGACAAGTGAGCTAATGCTATGCTGGAATGCCAAAATGATCAGTACTCTGCGCCAAGGCACAACTTAATTCACCAAGCAGCAATGAACTTTTCACTTATTTTCTCCCAGCCCTCAGGGCAAGATAATCTTGTTAAAACCACAGACACACCAGGTAACCAAAGGCTGACACTATTACCTAACACCAAAAGCAGACTAGAAATGCTGAGAAGTGAAAATTCTCTTCTTGGTAGAAAAACATAAAATCTCATAGAATCAGCAGACAAAAATGGGAAAAGTAATCGGGTGCTCATAGCACTGTTCTTTAAAATGGCAACAGAATCCTACACAGGACATCTGATACCTTTGAATCATCGGATTATTCTGTACTGTCAAACTGTGCAAACCATTTCTCTGGTGATACCCCAAAGGGAAACTTCTAAAGCTCACTTACACACTTCTGAAGCCCATCAACGACATGATATTCATTCAGAAGGCACCACAAAGCTCTGTTGAAAAGAAAGGAGGCACAAAAAAAAAAAAAGAAAAAGAAAAAGAAAAAGAAAAAGAAAGCTCTGTCAATTTGAAGGAGGCACAAATCTTGATCAGCAGAGATTCAAGACAAGTCTACTGCAGCCAGTGCCCCACAAGCTCTGGCCAGCAGGGGCTGAATGGCCGTCCTACACCCTGCCCTCCTACTGTCCCAACCCTCTGTAGTATCACCCTACACTCAGTAGTGCACTGAGCTTTAATGCCAGTGGTGGAGAGAATGCAAAGCACAAAAGTTGAAACAGAACTGTATTTTCCCCTAAGGACAAGGAAGAGCAGTTTGCTAAAGAAAACTCAAAGCTTGGCAACTTCAAAACAAAGTTTCAAAAACAATAATTTCATAGAGTCTGTCAGCAAAGAACTGAGTATCGAGCTTTATTATGATTACACATGTACATCTGGCCTTTGCATGCACCTGGATTAACATTTTTTTAAGAAATGAGATGCATTTCTGGGCTAGAAATGACACATGACCGTGTGTATGATTTCTTGTAGACTCTACCAATAGACTCTCCTAGACTCTACTCATAAGACTCTCAGAGACTCAACCAATCTTATTGTGAGTTGAAGAATGGAGATGCTTCTCCATTAAAGATATAGAAATCAAAGAACACATATAAAATAAATATAAATAAAATAAAAATAATTTAAATAAAAAATAATTGACTCTTCTTGCTCATACCCAACTTCCAGACCGCTGGCATATGCTGTTAGTTTTGCTATAAAAAACATATCCATGGCTCTAATTGTCACAATGAAGATGAACACTTCCATCACCCCAAAAAGTGACATCAATAAATATATGAAAAAGTCCTCAACTGCATTATCTTCAAGGAAATGGAAATTAAAGTCACAATGGAATACCTCCATACACCCACCAGAATTATTAAAGTTAGACTGTAAGCAATACCAGTATTTCTAAGAATTGGAGTGTGTCTGATGGATGTATGCACTAAAACAACCACTCTGGAAAACTGTTTCTCAGTGTCTACTAAAGTGAATATACCCATACACCAAGGGCCAGTAACCCCACTCCTAATTATATCCCCTGCAGATGTCTTCACCAAAAAGATATACACAGGGAACTTCTTGGCAGCGCTATTCACTAGTCAAAGATGGGATGCAATCAAGTGTGGAATTATCACACAACAGAGTATCACAGCAAACAAATGAATAAACTACAAACAGGTAAAAGAACATGGATGAATCTCACAACCACAATGTTGAGTGAAGAAGCCAGAAACAAAAGAATATATTATGCATGATCACATTAACCGAAAGCTCACAAACTGGCCCCCCAAAATCCTAAACTCTAGTATTAGTAGTGGTAGAGGACTAATGCTTTAACTGGGAGGAAGGAGCCAAGCCTTCTGATAGGCTCTTCTGTTTCTTAATCTGAGTGCTAATTACACACATGTACGCACTTTGTAAAAATTCATCCCACTGTACTTTTCACTTTTCTGTATGTCTGCTACAATACGGGATGAAGTTATTGCTGTTTTTAATCACCTTCTCAATAAGGCTTTCTCTGGCATGACCTCTCCTATCTAAAATTCCTACTACTTCCCAATATTTCACATCCTTCTCCCCCCTTATTTCTCTTCTCCTAAATATATTTTACACTAAATATATTTTACAAATTCATTTTGTTTAATGTCTGCCTCCACCCACTACATTATCACAAGCACATGTATTTTGTCCATTTTACAGAGTATTGCATTTCCAGTGCCCAGAACAATGTCTGGCAGATAGTAGGCACTATAAGTACTAATTTAATTTACTAACTATACATCCTTTCCCAACTTAACTGTATTTGTGAATACAAGGCATAAATTCTTGTAATCATACACTCAGACAGGAGGCCAGCTGCTGTTCTGGTTAAAGATTTTTCAACATGATTCCAGCATCCTCATCTTCCTCATCATCATTTGGATGCTGAAGTTTTTCAAATTTCCAGACCAGGTTGTGTTGGTGTACAACAGAAGGCTAACTCTAACATCTATTTTTATAAATGAAGTACAAGGCTGTATTAATATTTTTCTTAGCCATTTCCATCCTGGAAATTCACAATGAGTTTAGTCAAATAAAAATAACAGACTTAATTTTATTTAATTTCTTTTCCTTCACATAAGCATATAAATCAAGAAATACACCCACCCTATAATGGGGATCTTTGGTTTCTGGCCCTAAATGTAGAATTTGGAAGGTATCCACCTACTACTAATGTAAGCTTCAGTGCACCTTTCCAACCCCCACATTGTTTTAAAGCAGTGCTGTCAACCTCTAGTCACTACTGCTCCTCTAGGAAGACTTTTTAGACCTTTTTTTTCCTTAATCACTCTTCCCCCCAAGAAAGTTTACCTCGTGTACAGATATGTATGCCCTTACATATATTCTGCTTTAAACACTGAGCAATAAAATTTCTGTACACCAATCCCCATCCAGCCCCAGCTCGAAGGACAATTTCATTTCTTAGAACATAAGTATTTAAAACCTTGATTCTGTCAACTATTACATAACTGTCTAATTTTATTTCATGTGCAAATTTGTCAACAATAAAGCCATTTTAATCAAAGATTGAAAGATAACCAAAAGAACTATAAAAGCCCAACAGCACAGGAAAAATGGCTTCCTGATGTGCAGATCTGGTACAGGTCCATGAAATCTGTGTTTATAAAGTACACTCGTTCAACAAGCTACAGACCCACCTAATACCTAGTCCACAATTTCCACCTTGTTCATAACACAGCATTTTGTTCAACCAAACAGTGTTGAAATTAAGACAGCAGTGTCTTTATTAATTACTCATCTAATCTTCTTAAAATCCATTTTAAATTCAAAGCAAAATTAGAACAGAATGACTTAATTTACTCTCTCCTAAATCCCTCCAGAATCTGTTCCTTTTCTTGGCCTCTTGGCCCACATATTCCCTACCCTCATTCTTTTAAGAATTTCCAAGTTCCCTTGGTTCGAGTTAGTACTTATTATTTTCCATGTTACTAGCAAACTTTTAAAATACAAATCTGGGGCCTCCCTGGTGGCACAACGGGTTGAGCGCAGTGCTGTGAAGCTGTCCGCAGCCTCTGCAGCACCAGTTTGATTCCTGGCCAGCCAGGGAGATACCCCATGTCACGGTGGACCTCACCAGCCGCACCCACTGCTCCCCTCAGCAGTATATTTCTGTCGGTCTGCCTGCTCTGCTCCCCATTCTGTCTCTAGTGAATCCTCTAACCCCATCACCCGCGCCTCTGGCTTGTGCGCCAGTTCTTTATAAATAAAAAATAAATCTGTAAAAAGTAAAAAAATTAAAAAAAATAGAAATCTGATTATTCTGCTTCCTGGATATTTAAAATCTCTCCAGAGCTCCTCTCTATAAGATAAAAACCCCAAATCTTTTGCATAATATGCAAAACCTTGCATTATGACACCAATCAGTGGCAACATCTTCCCATTTGTAGAGAGCTTTCTCATAACCACTTTATCCTATGGCAGAAATGCTCTTACACGCAAGCCCTAGGTCCCACCTGCCTACCCACTATGTCCACTTCTCCTTAGTCCTTCAGAAGTCAGAAACAGCATCACCTTTTCAAAGCCTTCTCTTCTCTTCCCTTCCCAGTGTCACAAAGCACTTCATAACCAGCTCTACAGGCAGACACTCTGCATACAATTGGTAATTACATGGGCATCGGTCTGTTTATCCCACAAATGAGCAATTAAAAAGGATACGTGCAAGGAATTGTATTAAGAATACCCGCTATAGGCTGATCTCCTAAACTGGGAACTAGACATTCACCTTTACTTCTGGCACCAGGAGTACCAGGAACCTACAGAGACTGAAATTCCAAAAAATGGTTCTGGAATGACAGAAACACTCCTGGCTCCTGATAAACACTACTTTTCTCTCAGTGTTATCAAATCACTTGTGTAAATCTACACTAGAATTCTGCCAGAAATTCACATGAAACTTAACCCATTTTCCTTTCTTTCAAAAACAAAAACACTGATGCACCTTCAGATTACAGGTGCTTCTCTCACCACCTTATTTCTTGAAGTTTCCCAACTGGAGTTCCTCGGTTTCCCAACTGCAGTGTTCGGTATCGTGGAAAACAATTCATTTAAAACTGGAGAGTTTCACCTATATGAAGTGAAGTAAGAACTCTCCCCCAAGAAATTTTCTACCTTTTTTATTCTACCCTGCATGAAAACAGTCGCTGGAGGTGCCTGAAGCTATGATACCACCTCTGTGGTCACAGCAAAGTCAGCTGTCAGACTGAAGGGTTTGAGAGACCAGGAGAAGCTCCACAATATGAGACATTGCCAGCCTACAATAACTGGGATAATTTGTGTAACAGAACTACTTGGATTTGATCATTTTGTTAATCAAGGTATTGACATATATTGCATTAGCTTTGCTGTTAAAAAGAAAGACTTGGAAATTAAAATCCTAATTTTTACTGGAAAAGTTACATAAACAAACTTGTCTAGTTCCTAAGGAAAATACTACAGAAGTTTCTCAAAATATTAAAAAGATATCTATCATAAGAGGCAGTAATTCCACTCTTAGGTATCCATGCAAAGAATATAAAAATACCAATTAAAAAGACATATGCGGGGCCTCCCTGGTGGCACAAGGGGTTAAGACACAACCTATGAAGCTATCTGCAGCCTCTGTAGCACAAGTTTGATCCCTGGCCGGCCAGGGAGCAATCCACATGGCGCAGCAGACCTTTCCTGGCTCACCCGCTGCTCCCCTTAGCAGTATACTTTGGTTAATCTGCCTGTTCTGTTCCCTGCTCTGTCTCTGGTGAATCTTCTTACCCCCCTCCCACCCTGCCCCACTTCTCTGGCCCATACCCCAGCTCTTGTATGCATAAATAATCATTAAAAAAAAAAAAGATATACGCACCACTATGTTCAATGTAGCACTATAGTGACAATACGGAGACTTTAGTGCCCAAAGACACATGGCGGGATAGAGAAGATGTAGTCTATCTACACAATGGAATACTACTAGACTACACAGGAAGATGAAACCTTGCCATTGTGGCAACCTGGATGAAACTGGAAGGGATTACGCTAAGCAAAATAAATCAGAAGGAGAAAAACAAATACCAGATGATTTCATTCATATGTAGAATACAAAGAAACTAAGCAAAGGAACAGAAAAAGCAAATCTAAACAAACCATGAGGTTACAGGGGGAGGTGGAGCTGGGAACAGGGTGGAGAGAGTTCAGTGCATTGTGGTGGAAGGTTATTGATATTTGGGTGGGAGGTGTGGTAAAACCTCAATGAAGAAGTATGAATTGTACTCCTAAAACATATACAGTGCCAGAAGCCAACGTTACACCTCAATGTAAATGCATACATACATATATATACACACAACTGATCTATGGTGACAGAAGTCAAAAGAATGGTTACCGTTTGGAAAGAAGGTAGGCTAGTGTTGCAAACATACAAAACAGGGTGTCTGGGGACTGGTAATATACTTTTCTTCCTTGACCTTGCAGGCTGGTTACATATGTGTATTCATTTTCTGATAACTTAATGGTTTCTACTATGTGTGCATTCGATGTATATTACACTTCCAAAAAGTTTTTTAAATTATGGTGGTCATTTCAAATTTTTTCCAACAAATCATAAGTCATTGTAGGCATAATCATTCAAATCATTTGGGGTTCAGTCTATTCTTTTGTTTTCGTGCTTCTTATGTGTCCTTTTTTCTTTTGTATACCACTTAAAATCTGGCTTCCTATTAAAGTAAAAAACCCACAAAATAGGAGAAAATTTATACAATGCTTATCTGATAAAAGATTTGTATTTAGAGTATATAAACAACTCTCACCACTCCAGAATAAAATGACAAAGAACTCAACTTTAAATGGGCAGAGGGTCTCAATAGACATTTCTCCAAATAAGATCTATAAATGACCAACAAACACAAGATGTTCAGCATCATTAGTTGATAAGGAAATGCAAATCCACAATGAGATACCACTTCACAGTCATTGGGAGAGCTGAAATAAAAAGCCAGACAGTACAGCAACAAGTGTTGACAAGGATATGAACATATCAGAATGATCCTATGCTGCTGATGGGAATGCAATAGTGTACAGACAGCTACTCTGGAAAACAGCCTGACCGCTTCTTGAAAGAGTTACTGCATAACAAATGGCCAACAGACATATGAAAAAATGTTCAACATCACTTGTCATCAGGGAAATGCAAATCAAAACTACCATGAGATACCATCTCACACCAGTGAGAATGGCACATATTAAAAAAACTAGCAACAACAAATGTTGGCGAGGGTGTGGAGAAAAAGGAACTCTTCTGCACTGTTGGTGGGAATGCAAACTGGTCCAACCACTATGGAGAGCTGTGTGGAGATTTCTGGACCTACTAAACATAGAGCTTCCATATGATCCAGCAATTCCACTCCTAGGTATTTACCCAAAGGACACAGAAACATCAATTCCAAAGAGCACCTGCACCCCTATGTTTATAGCAGCACTGTTTACAATAGCTAAGCTTTGGAAACAACCCAAATGCCCAAAAATAGATGACTGGATCAAGAAGATGTGGTACATATATACCATGGAATATTACTCAGCATTCAAAAAAGATAAACACATGCAATTTGCAGCAACATGGACGGCGCTGGAAGGGATCATGCTCAGCGAAATAAGCCAAAAAGAAAAAGAAAAATACCGGATGGTCTCACTCATAGCAGGAATCTAGAAAACTTAAATAAGGGACCAGGAAAATGAATATAAGAAAGTGAAAATCAAAATCAACAAAAAACTATGAACCAGAGACACTTTTGGGGGGGTGGGGGGTGGGAGGGGAAGGATTGGGGTCAGAATGGGGCGTTTGCAATTGTATGGGGGAATATAAAAATAAAATTTATTATTTAAAAAAAAAATTAAAAAAAATAAATAAAAATTAAAAAAAAGAGTTACTGCATAAACCAGCAGTTCCACTCACATGTGTATACCCAAGAGAAATGAAAACACGCATGTACACAAAAACTATACAGGAATAGCAGTGTCACTCCAACAGCCAAAAAGTGAAAACAAACCAAATGTCTATCAACTGATCTCTAGATAAACATTATCTAACCATACAACAGAATATCACTCAGCAATAAAAATTAAGTACTGATACATGCTACAAGGATGAACCTTGAGAACATCAATGCTAAGTGAAAGTCATGAAAGATCACATATTATATGATTCCATTCATACAAAATGATAAGCAAAGCAATAGAGACAGAAAGCAAATGAGTGGCTGCTTAGATCTAGAGGGAACGGGGACGGAGGTGAGGACCGTGACAGCTAACCCTGGACAGGGGTACAGGGTTTCTTTTTGAGGTGATGAAGATGTTCTAACATCGACTGTGGTGATAGCTGCACATAGCTGTGAGTGTACTAAAAACCACTGAATTGTACACTTTACATCAGCTAATTACATGGTATGTGAATTATAGATCAATAAAGCTGCTTTATTTTTTTTAATCTGGCTTCTTTTGCAATGATCCTAAACAGCTGTGCTGACTTCTTCATAAGCAGGCCCTATTTTTGCTTATCAGTGTGATTTGGAATCACACAATCACAACTTTTGTCTCTTGGAGCTTCCCACCCATCTGGATAAAACCATACTCCTTTTTATAGTTCTGCTGGCCTGGAAGGTATAATGTCTTTTCTCTAAGCTTTGTGAAATCTCTCTCTAAAAATCTAGGCTGTGAAACTTTTCCATCATAAAGAAACCCCAAGACAAAATAACCACTTTCACCCAAAGTTCTCAACGTGAATTAGTTCATCAGAATTTCCATCTTCTATCTTCTAAAAATAGAATTACCAGTAAGTAAGGGACTTATCAGATGTTTCCATTTACAGGGTTGAAATTTCCACAAATATACAGATAGTTGCAACATACCATTTATAAATTACCTTATCCCTGTGTCAGCTTTGAGCTTATACATATTTATTCAGGGATGCATTTAAGATTAGACTCTGGGAATACAAAGCTGCAAAAGACAGAGTCCTGGCCTTCAAGTTCTAGAGGGAGAAATAAACAGAAAGATAATTTTCACATGTTTTGACAAAATTCCCCCAGCACTCTCCTGTCTTGGTGCTTAAAAAGTGAATTATAAGTTCCTGTTACTCATCTGTCAAATTTTGCTTACTCATGGGAGAACAGACATTCCGTCCGGCAATGTCCTAAACCCAGGAGAGCTTCAACAAACTGTCTACAAATAACTGAGTGGAAGAGTAGAAACACGTAAGGAGAACCTGCCCTCTTTACCTCTGCTGTTACAAATCCCCCTACACCTGCTCAGAGTACAGTCGTTGCTAAGGTTCACAGATTTCAACTTCAGCCAGAAAAATACTCAAGTTGATTCTTCCCTCTGTAACGTCCCTTCTCCCCCGTCTGATCTCGTAGCTTTCCTGCCCCTGATGTTCTCCCATTTGACTCCCAAGGGAAAATATTCAGATGACCTTTCAAACACAATCACCGATGAGATGGGATTTTCCTGCGTAAAAGAGATGAAATTTATTTTACAAATCCAAGAACCAACTCAGTTTTATAATACAAATGAAATGCATCTTTCCATCAAGGCCTTCAAAAATCCAAGGGAAAGAGATCAGGAAAGCTGAAGAGCTGCAAGGGTTTATAAGAAGGAAGGCTGAGAGGGAAACTGACATCATTTCATCATCTAGTAATGCCAAGCACTGTGTGAGTGCTGCCATAAAACAAACTGATAGTAAGAGCTCCCATGTACCAGTACATCACTCAGACTGTGGGAAGGGCGCTGAATGCATTGCTTCACTTCATCTTGACAATAACCTCATGAGTGAAGCATCAGCACTGTCACCTTTTTACTCTGAGGAATTGTCTTCAGGTCACACTGGTAGGTGGAACCAACGTCTCTTATTCCCAAGACTATTAATGCCACTGGCCCTTCCTACGAAACCCCAGACAAGCAACTTAGCTTCCAGATCCATTCCCGCAACCCCACTGCCAGGATTACAGATGTTTTCAGGATTTAGTACTCTATTAGGCCAGACGCAAACCCAGGTGGTACTTGAATGCTGTGTGTGTGTCCAAGCAGCTGGGCAGGGAGCACGCTTATAAAGACAAAGAGGTCTGCTTTGTGCAAACGAGGTTTTCAGTCAGTGAAGTTATGACTGGTGCAAAGTTCACCAAGCAGAGGCTGGTCAAATTTCAATCCAGGGCAATGATGGGTTTGTGTTGGTGGATGCGTCTGGGCATGATCGAACATGCGGGTGCACCCAGACAGGTTTGGGACCTGACCCTGGACAGCTCCCCGGCTCGGTTTTGTTCTTATGCAGACACGGATGGCTTCATGTTTTCCTTTTCTGTATTATGTATCACATTGAGAGAAATCTTTCCTTAGGTAAAGCACAGATTATCTTCTTGAGGAATTCCTTATCACTGGCATGGACCTATCCCAGGAAGTCATAGCAATTTTGGGCGGGAAATTCTAAAACTGGTGCAATGCAGATGAGTCTAAGGGTTTCTAGACAGCATTTGAGAAGCAACTAGGAATTATTGGTTTCAATTCCCAGGCAGGTCAGAAGCAAATCAAAATCTTTGCAAAGAAAGACACAAATCCATTTTCTAAGTTTAAACCATAGAAAATTCCTTTTTCAAATGCTCTATATGAAAATTAAAAAGTATATCCAAGAAAGTTCTACTATATAAATAGAAACTCAAAACTAAAACTTTCTTTTCTTGCATCTCCTGCTCTGAACTCTTCTGTCTTAAACTCTGGACACACAGTGAACACAATCATCTCACATCTTGTCCTATAGTGTAGGATGCTCTTACACATCCAAAATAGATTAAAATTAAATTAATGTTTGGAAAAAAGCATTTGGAATGTCAACTACCATCTTATGAAGTTTTAGAACAGGACACACTTGCTCAGAAACTATTCACAGAAATCTAAGTTCAATGTTCCTGGTTTTGTTCCTCAATGTTTTCTCTTATTTTAAATTTATTTATTTGTATTTTTTTATCGAGGTGATATTTGGATACACGCATCAGGTTATTACCACCGCAGTGCCCCCACCACCACAGTCCACTGTGCTCCTCAATGACTTCTGAGAAAGCCCAGACATTGCTGCATTCCACACCAGGCCCCCAGCGCTGCAGTAATACAATCATTTTCCCAGGATCTCTTTTCCTTCTCCCCATCACATTTCATCTTAAAGACATCTTTTACTAGATAGATTCCTAGCTTTTGCTTGCTTTTAGAAGCCATTTTTAAGAGACAGGAAGCATGAAACATTAATGTTACTATCCTTAGGTGGCAGAATGATGGATGACTTTTCTTCATACTTCCCTGTACCTCCAAATCATGTAATGCTTTCATAATGAAAAAGGAAAGACACTGCATTTCAGTGATTCCCTTTATCTCCACTGGATATTGTCTTTTTATCCTTCCCAAGTTCCCCGATGACTTGGAAGAGTCTTGATAACAGGGCTGAAAAATTACCAGCAAAACGCTCAGCAGAGCACCTCATATAGGAGCAGGTACCTGGCACAAAACAGCTCAATAGGTTTTTGTTCTGTGAGTGATGAATATTCACTTACTATTTAGAAATAAATGGACTCTGCTGACTGATGCCGGGTGGACCAAGATGCGAATGTGGCATGTCCTAACAGACTTGGATATATCATTATTTAAAAGGTAACTTTCAAACAATGTAAGCAGTTAAACATTAAAAGTCTGCATCCCGAAGACAAGGTGAGCGACACAAGGTGATTCACTGCTGCTGTGGCAAACCAAGAACAGGATGGTGAACAGACTTAAAGTTTTTATGCATCTTGCTATAAATGAGCGTACAAGGAATTGAACTGATTAAACAACCCCACTCAGAAGGCGCACCATGACCCTGGTCAGCCATCAAAGTTTAACAACATTCTGTAAAATTTACCTTTGTTCCTAACATTAAATAAATCTAAATAATAAAGCAAACATGAGATTAAGCTAAAACCAACCCAGTCATGTTATTACACCACCAAAATCCTTGTCTAATAAACCAAAGCAGAAAATCTTGAAGATTGATTTAACATAAAAGTCTCAAATTTATGATTGGGAAAAAAAGATGTGAACATAAAAGTTTAAAGAGAGGTTTACTGGATTCAATAAACATACAATGCTCACAACTCAATAGAACAGTTAAGGTTGTACGATTTTCTCCTTTCTCACCACAATCTAAGTTAACTAAGTTAACCTGTACTAGCTCAATTGTTTGATCAGTTGAATGTGTGTCTCCTAGTAGCATGCTGAAGCTAGGACAGGTCTTATATCTGTACTTCTAATTAACTTCATTTCTGTTATCCTCTCCTTATAAATCTATATATTTCTGGGCCTCCCCGGTGGCGCAGCGGTTGAGCGCTGGGTTGCGAAGCTGCCCGCAGCCTCTGTAGCGCCGGTTCGATCCCCGGCTGTTAACCGGCCACCGGAGGAGGGTCCCACACGGCGCGCAGACCTCTCCTGCCGCCCGCTGCTCCCCTCAGCAGTGTGCTTCCGTCTTTCTGCCTGCTCTGCTCCCTGCTCTGGCTCTGGTGAATTCTCTCACCCTCCCGCGCTTCTGACTGTACCCAGTGCTTGTATGAATAAATAAATAAATAAATCTTTAAAAAAAAAAAAATCTATATATTTCTAATATGCCTCCAGGCTCTTAGATCACATTTATTTCAAAACAAAGCAGATGCTGACTTGACGACAGCATGATAAATTTTAGGGCAATAGGCGGAAGTCAATGACAGGATGACAACTTCACAGCAGAACCCATGCTGCAAGATGAGAAAGAAAGAATTTCACCCCAGAAAATACATTTCTCAAGTTTCCTGTCTTGCCTTCAGTTGGGAAATAGAAGGTGTTCTCACCAGAAAACAGATTCTGTGGTTATTACAAATGCTGTGAAGATTTATATTTATTTTAGCACAACTATAAATATTTACACTTCATCTACCTATTTGTACTAGAAACATGTATAAAACCCGAGCCTTGAACTTCTCTAGCAGGAGAGAGTCCCACGTGAGGCTGTCCCCCACACTGGCCAGAGAGAACATTTGGTGACAGCCATTAGCTCAACTGCATGCAGGGGAGAAAACTCGACACATCAACACAGGAATTGGCCCTAGGAGTTGGAGATAACTTGCATCTTCATTTTCTCAAGCTCGCTCACCTACCACCAATTTTTCCTAGTGAACCCAACAACAGAAGGGGAGAGAAATGAAAAGAAATGGGTAGCACCTCTGTAAACCAAGCCTGAGTTCCCTGGAAAAATGCAGTCTGAAAGCAAGGCAAGTTACTTAATCTTTCTAAGCTCCAGTTCCACCATCTGTTAAATGTTGATACCTATTTCAGAAGGATAAAATAAGATGGCACAGGTAATGAACTCAGCAGAACTAATTCACTGGTGTTCAGTCAAAGCTGTGTATGAGCATTAGTAACTGAGCACTGTGGAGGCCACCTTGACAGTTCAAAGTCCTAAACAGATATAGAAAAAGAAATCTCCAAATGGTTCTGGGCAATGCAGATCATCACTGAAGACACAAAAAGCAGCCCCTCCACTGTGACACAAGACCGACAAATGAGAATCCACATACCATACTTTAAAATTCTCCCAACGAAATGAGCCTTTCGTTGGATACATGGGTGGAGAGCTTCTATCATCAGCATGGCATAGTATTTAAAACAAATTACAAGTTTAACTAACAGGGTGATGGCTACCCTATTATATATAGACAGGTTTTTTGGCATTCCCAACAATAAAATTAATTCCAGGCACACAGACAAAACAGGATGGCAGCTACTCCGGTCCCACCAGATGATTGCACTAGACAACTCAACTCAGCTGCCACTGCATGCTAATATAAGAAGAAATCTGTACCAGGAACTCAATGTGTTGCCTCCCACTCAGAGTCCGAGCTCTATCTTGGAGGCTTGTTATAAAGATTAGCAATAATTGTGATGAGAAGTGCCTGGCACACTGGGTACTCAATAAATGGTAGCCAATGTTAATTTTATTACCAGGAAGCAACAAAATAAAAAGGTTGAACCTGCTATGAAGCAACTGAAGATAGCGTGGCGTGGCTCACCTTCAAGCAAGAAACTAAGTCATATAAAAACAGCCGAACAAAAACCACAGTAACAAGTTTTACAACAGGGAGAATCAGTCATTAGCAGTGCACTGGTGAACCACTCAGGAATGAATGCCCATGTGCCCATTCCTCCTGGCCAAGCAAACACATCAAATGAGAAATGGTCATGCCCCCCCACCCAAGAATCTAAATCTCCCAGAAGAGAAATCCAATTCCTCCCTTGTCTCTATGCCATATAAATGCAAACCCTGCATTTACATTGCCACACAATGCAGGCAATCTATAAAAATTTGGTAAACAAGTGAGACACTCTGAGTATCTCAGGACCAGCAGGTGTTTTAACTCAAAAGTTTTCTAAGCCTGGCTTCCAATTGCTCAATCTAAACTTCTATCACAGTGACAGAACACCAATCTCACTGTGCTCTCAGGACGGTCTGAAAGGCCTTCACCATGGCCTCCTCCAGAACAATCCTCCTCCAGAACAATGCCTGTCATACTTGCATGCAGCTCTACCAGAAAAGTCCTTTCTGAATGTTATTCAAAGGTACAATTTTACTCTATTCCTTGTGTTCTAACATGTGGGGTCTGAGAAAACAGAGGTCTCTCTTTCTTCCACATGACTTTCAATAGGGTGACAAGGGATGAAGTTCCCTTTGAGTCTTCAACCTAAATATCCCTGATGAATCACACATTAATTATTAAATGCTGAGCTCTTTAAGTATACAGCAGCACTTCAGAGAAAGGAGAAATCAAGGTGAGGTACAGTAACCTGAAAGACATCAATGGAGAGAGGTCAGGGGTTAGCATTAGCAGAGGGAATAAGGAGAGAAGATAATGATAGGGGAATGATATGCAGAGGAGGAGGAAAGACCTAAGGCTATGGGGGAGAAATTTGGTAGATTTCATATACTTTATAAACTGAATATAATTAAAAGATGAATAAAGGCTAAAAGAAATCAGAACAGTTGGGAAGAAAATAGCAGAGGTCCAGCATCTGACGGCAGAGACACAGTCCTGGACAGGCCAAAGAAATCAGACTAACAGAAAAGTAGCCCCACTGAAAGGTCACAAAGAAACAGCAGAGTCTGAGTTTGAAAGTACTGGAATCACTTTAGTTCCTTGAGCTTGGCACAGGCACTTAAGTGATATGTTAGAAAGAAGTCTCAGGGCCTCCCTGGTGGAGCAAGGGTTAAAGTCTCAGTGCCATCAAGCCACTGCAGCATGAGTTCAATCCCCGACCAGGGAAAAACTCACATGGCAAAGCAGACTCTCCTGTCTCGCTCCACTGCTCCCCCCACCCCCCCGCAGTGTACTTCAGTCAGTCTGCCTGTTCTGCTCCCCACTCTGTCTCTGGTAAACAGTCTCATCATCCACACCTCTGGCCTATACCCCAGTTCTTCCACGCATAAGTAAATAAAAATAAATCTTTAAAAAAAAAAAAGAAAGAAAGAGGGCCTCCCTGGTGGCGCAGCAGGTTGAGCGCAGCACTGTGAAGCTGTCCGCAGCCTCTGCAGCGCCAGTTCGATTCCCAGCCGGCCAGGGAGATTCCCACACAGCGCAGCAGACCTCTCCTGTCTCACCCGCTGTTCCCCTCAGCAGTTTTCTTCGGTCCTTCTGCCTGTTCTGCTCCATGCTCTGCCTCTGGTGAATTCTCTCACCCTCCGGTACCTCTGTCCTGTACCCCAGTGCTTGTATAATTAAATAAATAAATCTTTAACAACAAAAAAAAAAAAAGAAAGAAAGAAAGAAGACTCAGACAAAACAGCCTGAAGCCAAGAGCAGCAGGAGTAAAGGTGGTCAGAAAGGAGACAGCAGTAACCACCTAGCTGTAAAGAGGAAGAACACGCTCCATTGAAGAGAACCAATTCAAAAGGACAAAAGTGTCACCAGACCAAAGGTAAAAGGAGAGCATCAGAGCTGACATCTAAAAATTATCTGAAAACTTCAAGGAAGCAGCAGGCAAAGCTCAGGCAAGGAGAGGCCAGATCACTGCCCAATGTCAAAGACCAAGTACTGCATGAGCCAGTTCATACGAACATCCAGAAAAGGCAAATCTATAGAGATGGAAAGATTAGTGGTGAACTACAGCTTGGGGTAAGGAGGGTGGGTTGGTTGGAGAGAACTCAGGGGTTGGGCAGGGAGGGGGGGGTGTTACTGCAAATGGGGCTGGAGTTTCTTTTAGGGATGATGAAAATGTTTTAAGATTGTTTATGGAGATGGTTACACAACTGTGCAAATGTACTAAAGACATTAACCGAAAACTTTGAATGGGAGAATTATACAGTAAATGAATTTTAACTCAATAAAGCTACTAACAAAACATACACACACTCTTTAGAAGAGTTTATTGGGTAATGTGACTTCAGAAACCTAGAGCATATCTCCCCAGTAACAATGTCGATTAGACTTAAATTCAAATAAAAGGTATCAGATACTATGGAAAATCCTAGAAGATATTTTAGATAATTTAAGTTGGGGAGTGGGGGATGGGAATTAAGCATGGAAAAGATAAAGATGGAAACTTATAAACTTATAGATTCCTTTAAAATTATTTCCCAAAATGATCTAAATTTTCTAATAGGTACTTCAAAAGGCTTAGGGTCTTCTCCAACAATTGCATAAAGTGATAAATACAGCATACCCATAGTTTAGTTTCTTAGAAGCTGAAATAAAATATATAGTAAGCTAATGCAATGCAATGAAAAGTGAAAACATAACAATTACTGAGCAGATGAGAGAACCTCTTGTATAAATTGGAGGCCCAGACAAAAACCCTAACATTGAGAAGTGTCCTCCTGCCTGAAAGATACCAGAACTACCCAAATAATCTCTGCCTCCATGATTATCTACCGAAAAATACAGTTCCTGTTTCTCTGATCCTTCCCTCATTATTAAAGCCACTATTGCTTTCTGCATTGAACACTGAGAATATTACCAAGATGGAGAATTCAAGGACTGTCAGTTACTCATCAAATGTTATATTCACTGCACATACTGGGTCCTCAAAAACACCCTTTAATGATGCCCTTACCTTCCTTTCTAAATCACATAATCTACGTGGGCACAGAGAGCCAGCGCTCAGTTGAATCTTGTGTGGACAAATGAAACTAGGAGGCCAGAGAGGTAAAGGCAGTAGTAATTTTATTCAAACTACCTGAGGAATTAGAAGAACAAGAACCGAGAACCATGAAGACATGGCCTGACTAAAGACATTCCTAAAGCAACATCTAACAGCAGGGAAGGCGTCAGTGGACTGCACATACTGCTTTTCAAGGACATAACTATTAACTGCAACCTTGAGCGGTAAATTCATTTGAATGAATTCAAAATACCTCTGGTTTGAAATATAAGAGGGATGCTTTCAACCTTTTTAATTGAATCTTAAACTTTAATTCAGTAGGTTCAAAAGTACATAATTCATCTGCCTATAAAAAATTTTAAAGCAAGCCAAAATCCTAGAAGTATGAAAATAAGTATTCTAAATCTAGAAATACGGACAATGGTCTCCTTAATAAATTTCACCTATGAGACCCTATTTGTTAACTGACCCAAGTTACAGAAAGCCTAAAATAATTAAGACTTTGAGAAAGGAAAGAGCTGTTAAGTTTTCAGCTACAATATCCTCCCCCCTAAGTGAGATCACTTTGGCCTAAAGCTGTTTCCTAAGGGACAAGTTGATGCCACAGAGGCCCCACACAAAATGATGTGATACTCTCCGGGGAATCAAAATACCAAGTTCCCCCAGAGGTTGGCTAGGAATCACAGAATGGACCAAGGAGAAAGTTTTTCCATCTATTGGAAAGAAAGCCAGCCTTTGGAGGGCAAATGTCAACTTTCCACACACAACAGCCTCTGAGTTAAGAAACCATGAAGTACCTCAGATGCGAGGCATTTGCCAGAAACACCACTGTTATAGTACATAATGTTAGAAGTTCTAACCTTTTTTTTTTTATTTGATCTCAAGAATTCTGAGAAGGAAAAATACTTCCCCATTTCACAGATTAGAAAACTGAAACTTCTCACAAAGTCAGCTCCCAGCTTGACTTCTCCACTTGCACAGCAACCGGCATCTCACACCCAACACATACAAATCAACTCTTCTACCCCACCCAAACCTGCTCCTCCTGTCTGCTCCATTTCAGCAAATGGCACCCCATCATTCCAGTGCTCAAGCCCAAAGTCTTGGTGTTATCCTTGACTCCTCTTTCTTTCACTCCATATCATCTCCCCCTCCAGGGAACAGTGTTAGCATCACCTGGGATATGTCCAAACGCCAGTCATTGCTCACCCCCACTGCTGCTAACATCACATCTCACCCAGATCATTGCAAGAACCCCCTAGTCACTCCTGTATGCCCTTTCTTGTACTCTCTACAGAGTTTGGGCGCTTAAAAATGTCAGATCACAAATACATAGTGTCACTTATATGTGGAATATAAAGAAAGAAAACAGAGGGTCAGACAAAGCCAAACTAATAACAAACCCTAGAAATTCAATGATAGTATGAGACTATCAGACAAAGAGAAGGGAGCACAATGGACTATAAGGATGGTCTGTGGTGGGTACTCTGGTGGTGGGTATGGTGTGGTAACAACACCCGAAGGGGGAGATCCTACACCTCTAAAACACATTGTTGTAAATCATGTTACCTCAATTAAAAAAAAAATAATGTCATATCAGAACCCTTTATGTGTTCCCAGGGACTTCCAAGAGCTGCTCACTGCTGTATACCCAGGATGCAAACAGTATCTGCTATCTAGAAGCTGTTTAGAGAATGTTACTAATTAGTGAATGAAAGAAAAATGGTCAAAATCATAAAGTCAGGTCCACCACAAATCTCCCAGTAACAATGGGACCAGCATTAAAATAGCCACAATCCACATAGGAGGAAATTCTTAAATTTTACTTTGCTTAACTGAATCTTCTAACACTATGTTGAATTTCTGACAACAAATTAAAGTAAAAATATCATTTCATAAAGCCATGAAATTTTATATTGGGTTACCTGAATTTTACATATTTGGCAGCATGGGCAACTGTCAGCTTAAATTTCCACAGTGGAATCTGCAGTATGACTCTTCTGTATTCAGTGACATAATGTCACCATATCTCAAGACTCCCACACACGTAAACAACAAAGGCTCTAAAGGATTCGGAACTGAGCACCTAGAAGAAGGGGTGATAAGCGTTTCTAAATCTCTCACACTGGCACCAACCATCTGAAACATGAATTAAGTATCCAGGGTATGACAAATAACAGAAGAAAGGTTTAATTCAGAATTGTCTGCTACCAAAATTACAAGGAAAGATTCTCACAGTCGACTAGAAATGTTGCTTGTTTTCAGATCAGAGTGAAACGAACACTAAAATTATCTACCCTTATAGAATTTTCTCACTAAAATGTTTATCATCAAAAACATAAACTCTAAATTTCCCTTTTCAGTACTTTCAAAAACATTTCTACTATCTGCAAAAAGCCCTAAATCTCACTAACTCACAATAAACATTTCATAGAATTTTAACAGTAGGCCTTAAAAGAAACTTAATTTGACACTCATTCTTATTCCTGATGTAAATTAAATTACTTGGTATATAAAAAACAATGAAGACCTGTTAAATGAATAAACGAATGAATGAAGATCCAAAAAAGGGCATATGACACTGATAATTCAAGAGCCAACAATTAACAGAAAAATCCAAAATTAAGCAAAAATAGGTCTCTAAATTCTCTTGTAGTTGGCATGGAATTAGAGGAAACCAAGATTCAGCAATCCTATCTGGGTCCTCAGGAAAACCTTAACCAAAATCCATTAAAGCCAGTTTTCTTTAGTTCTGTTACTTAGAAAAGCACTTGATAAAATAAATTTTGCCAAGATATATCTCCTTGGAAACCAAAAGCAGAACGGTCTAGTGCTTCTTTCTTCCCCGACACAAAGAATATTTAATATAGAACTATTTTCACAATAAACAATTACAATTATTTTGCATCAGAAGTAAACAGGTGACCTTTGACCCCCTCCCCAAAACCCACACAATTCCAACCAGATGAGAGAACAGAACACTGACAAGGACTCATCTGTCACTAGAAGAGTTAACAGGAGGGAGCAAGAGCCTCGTATCCTTTTTTTTCACCAGAAGCAGCACCAGCCCTATTCCCTCCACATCCCCCCACATTTAGGGGCACTCAATAAATACCTACAGGATAAGTGAGTAGTTGCTCCTTAGAGGCCCCAATCCCATGCAGACATAAATTCCTTTAGTAATTATAAAACAAACACTTACTATAGTCCTACTAGGTACAAACATACTCATTTTTTCCACCATAGAAATTCTACTAAATATCCTTTCAAGTAACACCCAAGCACTGCAGTCCCCAACGTTTTATTAAGAAGGTGAGACACTATGTCTCAAGTACCCTCAGTGACTCACTAAAGCAGTCGTTTTGTTGCTCTGGCTCCAAGCTCTCACTCAATTCATCCTATACAACCCAGACAGGTTGACTTTCTGTTCTCTGAACATCCTAGCAAATGAAACAGTGCTGTGATTAAATATTCTATCACTGTATATGGCCCACTGCAATTCAAGGAATACAGAAAATCAAAAACTACTGGATTAGAACAAGTAAGGCAATTCAGTGTCAAGGAAAAAAATACCCTAAGTAACACTTCTTATCACTGATAACATTGAAAATCTTGAAATTACTACTAGCCACTTTTATTAAAGACCTCCCTATAGCTCTATAATACAAGTGACACCGTTGAACTTATAACCACTGAGGCACAGAACCAGTCTTTGAAATCAATGCATAGTTCACTGCTTCTCTGAAGTTTTCCCAAGTCACTGCTCTAAATATCTATAAAAGCACTCTGTGAACCATGAAGTGCTGGACATACAGCTCTTCCTACACTAACCACCATTTCATAGACTCACATGCATTCTATTTATTGTGTTCATCCCTTAAAAAAAAAAAACAATAAAGAGGGCCTCCCCTGGTCACACAGGCGGTTGAGCACAGTGCTGTGAAGCTGTCCACAGCCTGTGCAGCGTGGGTTCAATCCAGGCCGGCCGGTGAGAATCCCACATGGCGTGGCAGACCTCTCCTGTCTCATCCGCTGCTCCCTTCAGCAGTGTATTTCAGTAGATCCGCCTGCTCCGCTCCCTGCTCTGTCTCTGGTGAATCCTCTCACCCTCCCACACATTTGGCCTGTACCCCAGTTCTTGTATGCATGAATAAATAAATCTTTAGAAAAAAGAAATAAAATTCTTTGAATCATGTTCTCTGCTATCAAGTTTTCTATTACTATTACTCAATACCTAGAATAGCATAAATTAAAAATGATCTTCACAGCTCCTAACTGCAAAAGTACAAAACTAATCAAAACAATGTGGTAACGAAATAAATACAAATAGGTCAATGGACTAAAATGGTGAACCCAGAAATTAACCTTCATGTCAACAGTCAACTGATCTTCAACAAGGATACTCAGGCCACGCAATGGGAAAAGGACAAACTCTTCAACAAATGGTGTTAAGAAAAATGGACTTTCATGAGCAAAAGAATGAAGTTGGACCTTTATCATATACCATATCCAAAAATTAACTCAAAATGGACTCAAGACCTAAAGCTATATAGTTTTATCAGAACTAAAACAATAAAATTTCTATTAAAAATAGAAAGAAAACTTCATGACACTGAGCATGGTGATGATATTTTGGCTATGATGCTAAGAGCACAGACCACTAAAGCAAAAACAAATGGGACTACAACATATTTTTAAATTTTCATGCATCAGACACAATCAACAAAATGGAAAGACAACCTATGGAATGGCAGGAAAATAGTTACAAATCATCTATTTGATAAGAGACTGATATCTAGAATATATAAAGAACTCCTCCAACTCAACAACAAAAAACAGCTACCTGAAAAATAAAAGAACTTCAGGCATTTCTCCAAAGATGCTATACAAATGGCCAACAATGGATGCTCAACAGCCCTTATCATCAAAGAAATTCCCATAAAAACCACAATCAGATATCACCTCATACCCATTAGGATGACTTTTATTTTAAAAAAAAAAAAACAGAAAAGAACAAGTGTTGGCAAAGATATGCAGGATTGGGAAGCTTTGTATATACCCTGCTGATAAGAATGCAAAATGGAACGTAAAAATGAAAACCAGTATGGAGATGACTCAAAAAATAAAAAATAGAACTGCCATGTGATCTAGCAATTCCACTTTTAGGTATATATGCAAAAAAATTGAACACAGGTCTCAGAGAGAGATTTGAACCCCCAGGTTCATAGCAGCATTATTCACAATAGCCAAGAGGCCAAAGCAAACAAGTATCCACCAAGAGATGAATGGATACACTGTTGCACACAGTCACTGTGACACTTAGGCCACAGACACAACAGTGGTCCCGAGGTGTACAGCAGTGTAGCCCAGGTCTATAGCTGTACTGCCCGCGTCTGTATAGGTATACTCTATGAGGTTCATACAATGATGAAACTGCCTAATGATTCATTTCTTAGAATGTATGTATGACTGCATACACACAATAGAATATTATTCAGCTTTGAAAAGGAAGAAATGCTGACACATGCACAGATATGAACCTTAAAGACATTATACTAAGTAGAATGAGCCAGTCACAAAAACACAAATACTATATGATTCCACTTACACAGGGTATCTAAAAAGTAGACAAATTCCTAGAAACAGAAAGTAGGGTGGTGGCTGCCCAAAGATGAGGAAAAGGGAAAGAGGAACTGCTTAATGGATAGAGTTACAGAATTGTGAAATGAAAGGTTCTGGAGATCTAGTGTAACAATATGAGTATAGTAACACATTTGAACTGTACACTAAAAATGGCTAAAATGGTACAATCTATGCTGTTTTTTACAATAAAAAAAGAAAGTGCCAACATAAAAAGATCAAGTTGGATTGACAGGTTCTACATCCACTGCAAGAATCTAAGCAGCCTGATCCTTTAAGTTTTTGGCAGTCATTTCCAGATTTCTTCCAAGTTGTCCTTTTTTTTTTTTTAAGTTTATTTTTATTTATTTATGCTTATAGAACTGAGGGGTAGGTCAGAGGTGCGGAGGGTGAGAGGATTCACCAGAGACAGAATGGGAAGTAGAACAGGCAGACTGAGTAAAATACACTGCTGAGGGGAGCAGCAGGCAAGACAGGAGAGGTCTGCTGCACCATGGGGGTCAGCTCCCTGGCCATGATCGAACTCATGCTGCAGTTGCCAATAGCTTGATAGCTCTGCGACTTTAATCCATGAGACACCAGGGAGCCCCCACAAATTGTCCTTTTTAACCAATGGGATGCTATAGCAGATCCAGAGGCTCTTCCTTGCTTCCATCCAAAAGAAACTTTCCATAATCCCCGGTCGGCTGTTTCAAGTTGAAGCCTACTACTTATTTACCTTATTGCCAAGCATAGCTTCAAACATTACATAAAAGCTATTGTATTCTCAACTGGGTGAGGGAGAAGCTTAATAAAATCACCTGAGTTTCTTTGAGCCTCCCATTCACCTGATATCTAACATGCTTCCCTAGAGAAAAGCCCCACAGTTCAGTGATATTCTACCCTCTCTTATCCAAGGGCTTGCTGCTCCCCCAAACATACATCCTACCCAAAATAGGGTAAGGTAAAAAGTATCAGGCTTTTCTGCCCATCACCATTAGGACTGATGATGGAACCCTGCGGTCCTGAATGTATGCCCGATGGCAGGCACCTGGAGTAGGGTGGGGGGCATATGTAGATGGGATTCACCTGGGCTCAGACTGGGCTTATAAGGGCAGGGTCACGGGGACACCAGCAGAATAGAACAAACGGAAGTACCACGAGGGAGAGCAGAGAGAACGTAAGAGAAGGCCGGAGAGCCCAGAAAGAGTGAACACTTGCTGGGGGTTGGGGGCTGGGAGGCCTACTAGCCTCCCAGCCATGTACCTTGTAAATCCCAATAAAAGCCTGAAAAGCCACTGAGGGCTCCAGGACTCTCTCCTCCACCCATCTGCTGGAATCATAGAAAACCTGCTCTGGGCATTCCTGCCCCTCACAACCACTATTTAAAACACTTCCTTGAAAATGATCATCAGAACAATCCCACTAAAAGTAAATATTAGGCTGAGGTTCTTTGACCTTATAATAAGCCTTTTACGGTTCTCCATAACTATCACTTTCCTACTGAAACATCACTGTACCTCTTTCCCTATTACAAAGGCTCAACGCTAACATGCTCATTTAAAAAATAAAGTAACAGCGTCTCTTTGAAGAATCACAAACATTTCTCAAACTGGAAAAGATGCAAGTGTTAGGAACCACAATCAGTCTCAGCTTCCTGAGCCAGCAGGCATCAAACCCACCTCAACACATACATACACTCTCTTTACATATGAAATAACAGCTACTGGGGCTCCCTGGTGGCACAGGGGTTAAGTCTCAGCCCACTGTAGCAAGAGTTTGATCCCCAGCCAGGGAGCTAACCCACATGGTAGCAGACTCTCCTGTCTTGACTGCTGTTCCCCTCAGCAGTGTACTTCAGTTAATCCACCTGTTCTGCTCCCTACCCTGTCTCTGGTGAATCCAACTACCCCCGACCTCTGGCCTACACCCCAGTTCTTGTATGCATAAATAAATAAAAAGAAATTGAAAAAAGAAATGGCAGCTACTGAGACATCAGACTCTGGCAAAGCATATTGGACTAATTTTTTGAGGTCTTTACTAGAGCAGCCAGTGTTTGAGAAGCATTAAATCAACACACTAACCCTCATTTCAAGATTATGAACATGTTTTGAAATCTACCAAAAAAGCGCAGGGAAGCTACTCACAGTCTTACACTTCTTGAAAGATTACGGGACACAGTGCTTCCCATTTTTTGCCTTTGTACACACAGGTGAAGTGAGCAATAAAAGCCAAACTATTTGAAATTTTGAAACATTCTATTAATTTATAATTATATATCTTATAGGCATTTCCTTAGTAAATAGTTTCTTCTTGAATGCGTAAAATATAGTTTTCAGTTACTTTTCCGAGAACATCAAGAACTCAAAAGAAACCTGCAAAAGCAAATAGTAAATTCTGGGAACTAGGATTAGTAAAGGAAACGTAAAGAGTGCAATATATCAAATTATCGAGAGAATTCCTATCTGGACAAATAATTTAGGATATAAAAAAATGAGTTATAGAAAGATAATACAACAGTCAAAGTGAGAGATACCAAACTTCATCAAGACTTAATTATAAGAACGTGATCATTCAGCACAAAGCCCTTCGCTTTTTTTTTTAATTCCCCATACAATTACAACCCCCTCATTTTGACCCCATGCCCTCCTTTTCCCGCCCCCCACCCACCATAGAGTGTCTCTGGTTCATAGTTGTTTGTCGATTTTGATATTTTCTTTCTTATAGTTATTCTTTTTCCTGGTCCCTTATTTAAGTTTTCTAGATTCCTGCTATGAGTGAGACCATCCGGTATTTTTCTTTTTCTTTCTGCAAAGCCCTTCGCTTTTTAGCTCTCAATAGCTTTCTTCTGAGTGATTCCAAACTCATTCTAAGAGAGCAAGACAATGAACTGCAAAACCAATGACTATGCCTATAGCTTCGGTAAAGACTTTGTGGAAAGAGAAGAGAGGAATTACCAAAATTAACTAGTATTTCTGTGAAATTCATTCAACCTGGACCCACTCTGGAGACGAGAGAAAACACAGAATCCAGCGGAGGCTATGGTTGGATGGGTCAAGTTGCATCTGAGCGACCCCTGTGTTTGTGCACACCAGCAACTCTCCCTCTCCAAGCTGGCATTCTCCAAATACCCATTTTCCTCCTGCAGCTCCTGAATTGAAAACAGGGAAATCTAATATTACATAATTGCCTGTTTCCCAGAGTTTAAAGTCAGGCATACTAAAATCCTAATTAAAGGGAGAACTTAGTG
The DNA here is from genome assembly GCF_964194135.1 of Talpa europaea. Lineage (NCBI taxonomy): Eukaryota > Metazoa > Chordata > Mammalia > Eulipotyphla > Talpidae > Talpa > Talpa europaea. The sequence goes on along the minus strand of NC_140075.1, from coordinate 97,671,537 downwards.
CAAGATGACAAGTAACAAATGAGACATCTAAAAGCTGACAACTCTCATCCCAGACCTCCAAAAGCAAAGAGAACAGGCTTCACCTGACACCAGCACACACTCACCCAGCCACCAAATTTACTAAAGTCCAACTGGTGTCATTTCTCAACATCTTCCAGAAAACGACTTTTCTCTTTGAAACTGGGATTATCTTACTCTGCCCAGGCCAGAATAAAATGAGAAAATGGATTGAATTGGCAAAGCTTTCCCCATCTTCAAAAGACACACACTAAGTATCACAAACTCAATCGATCACACGTGGGTCATCCTAGTCCTCACTCACAGCATCAGTGCTGAAGAGCTCCCCGGCAAAGGGACTTTCTCCCATGCTTCTGACTAGCTCCAGAGTTCATCTAAGCCCACCAAAAGAATAAATGAGCTATCCTCTAAGAATAATTAATGTTAAATAACCTTTGCAAAACAAACTACCATATAAGCGTGCAGCTTTGTTTTGCCTTTTTCTTTTCCCTTTTTTTTTTTTAAGCTAGGCATGAAAGAAAACTAAAAGCAAAATTCCAATGAGGCTTTTATTTTTCATACAAAAAAAAAAAAAATAGAAGTGCAGTGGCTAGAAAGCTGAATTTCAATCTCAAACGATAGTGGAACAGCCGTATTTTAAAAAGCACCATATGTGGAACAAGGCAAATTTCTGTATGAGCAGTGAAGAATAATATAAGGCTTAACCCTACCAGAAAAAGGGGGAGTCCCTCATCTAAAGGCTACTCACCCACCTGGCAGGGATGTCTCTTCTCTTCTGGCTCAGATTACCTTAGTGGGAGGCAGGGCAGTACTAGATCAATCAGTCACGTCTTTACCCGGAAGCTCCTACATTTTCCTCTTTATCTGCAATTATCCCTCCACCTGAACCATGCTCCCCACCTCATCCCACTCCCTGCCCCTTGACAACCTTTACCTGTCCTGAGGTAAAAGGTCTACAAGTTGTCAGATTCCAGAAAAAGGAAGTTATGTATAACCATTTTATTTTACAAGTGAGAAAGGTACTTAAGAAGGGGGAAAAGTTGGTAAACACATTAAGTTTGGCTTCTCAAAAGCACATCCAAGTATATTATGTCCCAAGTTAATTAAGATGGCTTAAAAAACAACTACACAGGCTCTACCATGTAGCTATTTTAGCTTGCAATTTCTTTTTCCATCACTTTGTAATATGAGTAACTCTAAACTCAGTTACCAAACACTACATCAGTTTTCACAGCTTTTCAACCTTCATGTAAATTTGTTTGTTTCCTTAAGTTTTGTTTCTTCTCAGCGTAGACAGTTAATAAACACTGAGACTAAAGGGGACACTAGTGAACCAATTTTAACGTAACAGATTCCAAGCTGGAAAAAAAAAAACCCACGGAAAACAAGGGAATACAGTGTAGTCTGGAAGCCTGCCTTCCAATCACTGCCTAATTGCTAACTAGTTCTTCTATATAACCTTCAACAATCACTTGCTTTCTCACCCGTGTGTGAGGAAGATGGGCCAACATCCCTCCTAGCTACAACATATATGAATCGGTTCTTCATCAGAAAGGAAGAAAATGCAGTTGCAAATAAGACTTAGTTTACAAAGTACTTTTATATATTCTCATTAATTTTTGCAGTAAAGCTGTGAAATATTACGCCCACCTCTGCAGAAGAGTTTTTCAGAAAAACAGCAGAAAGAAGTCAACTGTTTATTACAATTTCATAACTGGAAACTTTGAATCCCAGACCTTCTGAGGACAAATATTTGGCTCCATTATCTTAAAAATTAACTTAAGTAAGTTAAAATTAAAAATAATTGCCTGCTATGTAAAACCTTTGGGGGGGGGGCCAGCAGGATGTTACAACACCAAGACAGAAAACATTACTGCAAATGGTGCCTCTGAACTGCAGGTCCCGCTAGTGCAGGAATACACTTTTACTCACCTTTCCAATCACAGGACCTGGCAGTGTACCTCCCACACAAAGGCACTCCATAAATATTGTCTGACTCACCACAAATCTCAAAAGGTTAGGAAAATAGGGAGAAATGTCCTTCTGATTCTGAGCTATGAACTTCTGCCGTCTGAGTCAAAAGGAAGAAAGAATCATGCTCTATCAGACCTCTAGCTCTATAATAGGGAGATGAGTCCATTTGTCTTCCTCAGAAAAAGTCCAATTTGGTCAGTGAACCGAAACGCTCAAAGCCAAGATATCATCTGAAAATCTTCAGGTTATTCATACTTCCTATGTGCGTGGATATGAAGCAACAGAAATTACATGACAGCGAGAACTAATGAGAAGCACTGAATCATGTTATCAATCACTACAAACTTTCCTGGAATCGGAAAGATTCAGGGAATCTGCCTCTTAACACTGCTCCTTCTCTTCCTGGGCTCCAGTTTCACAGCTCAAAAAGATACAAAACAAACATTTATTAAAAAATTCAAACTAACTTATAAAGACAAGAATATATACAAATTTATAATCAGCCAGGATCTCCCAAATCCACTAATCTCACGAAATCTTCAATCTATGACTTCAACAGTTACTAGGAGGTGTTTTCAAAAGTTGTTTAAGAAAACTCAGGGGCGGACTTACACGCATAAATCAAAGAAAAGCAAATACAAAAGTTAGAAAAGAATAGTGCAAGAACAGAGTAAAAGAACCTCAATATAAAATTTCTGTGAGATACTATGGTACTACTGCCAAGAGTTCAAGTGAACCTTGCCATAGTATCCTACAATGAAATCACAATTGATACTGCAGGCTATTTTGGATCTAAAAAGTTCACTGCATCAGAATTGCAATTTCTAACTCAGGAGAAGTACTAGAAACTGCAGAGAAGCTAACAGCAGCACCTACTGACTGTCTTGAGCCACTTGCCAAACTTGTTCTCAGTCAAGTAGAGAAATCTAATGATAAGTCAAGTTCAAGAGTCCTTTACTTAAGCATACTGAGATAAGAAGAAAATAAACTGTCAGCTACAAAACCCCTTATGCCCCAAAATGTCTTATTTTGTTCCTAATCATTTAGGTGCAAATCATCACCCACGTCATTTAAATGCATTGTTCATTGCTAATGCCTTAGTATAAATATTCCATGGGGAAAAAATGTTTTAATATTAATATTTTCATTAATAACTGGTATGTCATCTCATAGTCAGACACATCAGTGACCATAAATAGCTTTATGTAAACCTTTTATTTGAGACCATCGCCGCTACCACTGTTTTATATTATTCTATCAGCTATTATTTTCATCCTGTTAAAAGTGGCTTAATTGCAGCTTGCAAAAAATGAAAAAGAGAAAAGTGAAAGTCATTAAATCGAGATTCCACAGCAAATTAATACTGTTACTAAACAGGCTGCAGAGAATGATCCTACTTCAGCTCATTTCCAAAAGATTCAGAGAATTTTTGCCATGGACGAATATTCCAAATGAGAAAACAAGAGAAAGTTGACACTTAACTCCCACAGAGTACCAGTATAAAAACAATGGCTTTGAGAGTCTGAGTCAGAGTTTCAACATGAAAGGTTTGCTTTATAGAGGAAACGCCAGCCCCAGTTCATCCAGATAGACCTGGAACCCGGTGAAAGCCGGCACGTTTACTCTGAAATTTGCATCGCATCGCTGGCCCCCGGTTGAGAAATAGAATGGTTTAGCAGGTACTATGAATTTCTGAGAAGGCTGCCTCTAACTTATCCGTCATGAAAAAAAATAAAATCTGTAAGGTAAATAAATGCTAGCCTAGGAGCCATCAATCCCCACATGCTTCCCTTCAAAAACGAACACCAACAACTCCATCAAACATCTTCCTTGAAAGTGAGCCACTTCCCTTGTCTGTTTCCAAACGCTGAGCCCGATGAAATTTCACCCTGCCCAACACGATTACTTATCCACCTACGAACGCCTCGCAAATTTCCTTTAAGGTCAGGAAAGAAGTTGGAAACAGATGGGGCGATGCAAGAAAAGTTCTTTTTGCAGCACCCTCCCGCCCCCCCTGCCCACTCGCGGTTCTACTTGCTCCAAAGCGAGCAGGTTAGAGCCCTCGCGGTTTTCACTACCTCCCAGACCCGAGCGCAATTAAGCATCGGCGGACGCCCAGCTGCGCTTCTCCCTCTCCAACGATGCCACCTCTCGGCCTGCCCCCCGCGCAGAGCCTGCAGGGCGCTCACCAGGTGTGGGGGGGAGGGTCGCCGGTGGACCCGCGAGCCGAGGAGCGGGCGCAGGTCCCCCGGCCTCCGAGGTCGCTGCCCGGCCGGGAGTTGTGCAGCTCCGGGAGCCGAGGTGCGCGCGCGCGCCGGGCGCGGAGCAGCCGGACGCGCCCCCGCGGGCTGCGCTATCAGCTCGCCGCCGAATCGGAAATAAAACTTTGGCCAGTGTCCCCGCGCGCTGCCCCGGGGCCTGAACCCGAGCGCGGACGGAATCGGCCGGGGGGGCTGTCGGCCGCCCCCCCCCCCACGCGCCCCAGCCCGGACCCCGGGCGCGGGAGCCACTTACCGCTCGCCCCGGCCTCCGGGCGCCGCCGCGCGTCCCGGCGCGTCAGCCGCGCGCTCCCCTGGGGAGAAAGAGAAACCTTCTAGCCGTCGGCGCGCGCTCCTCGCCCAGCCTCTGCGGAGAGCGGAGCGGCGAGGCCGGGCCGGGGCGGGCGCCGCGGGGGGGGGTCCGCGGGGGGGGGGATCAGCCCCCCCTCCCGAGCCTGGCTCCGAGGGGGCCCCGCGATGCCCGCGAGCGCGGCGGCCGGGGCCGCCTCCCGAGGCGCGGGAGGGCGGAGGTGCCCCGACCCTGGGCATCAACTATTGTCTGGGCGCCCGGGTCCCCGCTCGCGCCGCCCGCCGGGCTCGGCGCCCCCCATCCCGCCCGCCGGCCCCCAAAAGAGCTAAGGGGGCGGCCGGCGCGGGGGCCCGAGGCGCGAGGTGGGCGCGGGGGGAGGGGAGGTGCGCTGCGTGGGGGAGGGGACAGGTAACTGCCCGCGGGGGCGGGAAGGCCGGGGGCCCGTGGTGGAGGGGATGGGGGCGCCACCGAGGCGCGGGGCGTGGAGCGGCTGGGGGGCGGCCTCGGAGACCCAGACCTGGCCCTCCCGCGGGCCCTCCTCCCGGGCAATCGGCGCCGCACAGACTTTTTCGATCACTCGCTCACGCACGCACTGAACTCGCTCACAAAGTTGCCGGCGGTGGCGACGCCGACGCGCCCGCCCTCCCCCGCCCCTCCTCCCGCCCCTCCTCCCCGCTCCACTCCTCCCCCGCCCCCCCCCCCGCTCCCTCCTCCCCAAGTCTCGGGTGAGATCACCGCCGGGGCGCTCGGCGCGGCCGTAACTCTCGCGAGAGAAGGGGCAGCGCCGCCGGCCCGCGGGGGAAGGGGTAGGAGTCGCAGGAAGGTGGGGGACCGCGGAACTCCTAGTTGCTATGACGACGGCAAAGCCCTGGATTCCTGTCTCCTGCAGAGAGCAGAGGCAGCCAACGTGGGTGCAGTTCTCAACCTGCTCCCTCCTTTGCCCCACGCCCTCACAGTGGGGAAAACGAAGGGTAGAAGGAAGGTATTTTAAAGCTATTTGAGAAGGGGGCTGTAGAAGACTAATGGCAAGTTATATCTGGTCAAATTTGACAAGTGAGGCTGATTTTTAAAAGGGGTGCTGGGGCAGATGTATGCCATAGAAGCCAGCACGTATTATTCCACTTTTCCAATCTTCCTGTCTAATCTCATCCCCCAACACCCACTCTTATGCGCCCCTAAAATAAAAAATCCCTCCCCAGCTTTCCTTCACCACTAGACTGGGCTCCTTGAGAATCTGTCTTCTTCATCAGAGCCTCCATAGGGTTAGTACATTTTAGGTAGTTACTCCATGCCTATTGAGAACAAAAGATGTCCTCAATACTTTCACCCTACCCTGGAGAGTACTTCGGCTTAGAATACAAGTTTCTTGTTCACAATCATGTTTTTTACGCTCTTAAACTTTTCTCTCTCATTTCTATTCACACAGAATCTCTCTCCATCTTTGTCTCTGAAGAGCCCTGTTCACTACGGGGGAGGGGAGGAGAGCAGAGGGGAAAAGGCATTTTCTTTCTAATCATTCTCAGATCACTGTCAAATGCTGTTACTGATGAAGATGAATTCTTTCCATCTCCTGTTTCTTCTTTTAATTGTACACACTTTCCTTTGGGGATTTCATGTACTCACTGCCCAAACAGATACTGTAAATAGAAGTTAAGCTTATACTTTACATATCAAAATGGATGAACAAAAATAGGTTTCATGGCATGTGAATTGTATCTCAATTTTAAAAGATTCCATCCCTATTTACACACTATAGGGAAAAAATTATTTAACTCAATCCCATAGAACTGGAAACCTAAAATAGTGCATGAAGACCAAGCATTTAAAACTCTTCAGATTTACAAAGGTTATAAACACAAGTAAGCTTAACTGTTATGTAGATGAAGGTTTTCATATCAGAAACCTAAAACATACAGGTTTCTATTCAGTGATAAATAGCACTGGAAAAGCCAGGGAACTAGGATCCAAGTTTTTCTGTATCACTAATAACTGATTCTCCTTGAGAGGTTATTTCAACTTTCTGATTCTTCACCTGTAAAATCAGGACATGATCCAGATGTTACATCATTACAGCCTTAAAATCCTCTACCTTTTAGACCTATAGTTTCCAATAAATAACAGATATTTTTCTTTCATATCAAATAAAATTTTAAAAGTGAGTTTCCTTTTATAGCAGGTCAGTTTCACAAAGTTAGCAACATGCTGACAGATTGATTTTAAGGTTACTTTTATCTCAGCTATAGGAACAGCAAAAATATTAATAATGCTACAGCAATTTCAAAGGGAATCCATTGTTTGATTTGTTTTTAAACTAACTCCAAACAGATTTATTGTTATTTAATATCCTATCTCAAACCAAAACTGACTACTGAATAAATCCATACCCATACTAAAACAACTATGAGAAGGAGAAAAAGGAGGGGAGGAGGAGGAGAGAGAGAAGGAAGAGTGGGAGACGAGGAGGAAGGGTGAGCTCTAAATGCACAGATTGGTATCTATAATCTCAAATTTTTACAAAGACACAAAATGGAGCATCACTATCAGTTTTGTTGATCTGTTGCAAGAAACCATCTTTCATGGCACACTACTGTAAGTCTATTGTTCATGTGCTCCGGCTCAACTTTTTTTTTAAAGATTTGTTTATTTATGCATACAAGAGCCAGGGTACAGACCAGAGGTGGGGAGGGGGTGTGAAAGGAGTCACCAGAGACAGTGGGGAACAAAACAGGCAGACTGACCAAAATACACTGCTGAGGGGAGCAGCGGGAGAGTCAGGAGAGGTCTGCTGCGCCATGTGGGTTGCTCTCTGGCCAGCCAGGATCGAATTCATGCTGCAGAGGCTGCAGACAGCTTCATGGGTTGTGTCTTAACCCCTGCGCCACCAGGGAGGCCCCTGGCTCAACTTTTAACATAGTTTTGCCATAAAGGATGGCTGCCAACCTGTATCCACCAACTCAGTACAATTTCTGGGCCGCCTGTTTTATGACTCTCAGATAGCTATTTGAAATACATTTGAAATGAGTGCCCTAAAATGCTAGCCAAATCTTTTAACTTTTTTCAGTGCTTCTTAGGAGGCTCAAGAGATGGGTACTGACCTCAGGTTACAAAGACAACTTCCCTTACCTTAAGTTATAGTGAAATAATAGACATTATCCCAGCATCCTAAAACTTCTCTTTCAAGAGCCTGGGCTACTATTTACCCCTCACTGTTAGCAGAACTTTCACCAGTATTTCTTAAGGCAATAAAAAGCAAAATCCACCAAAGCTGAGGTTCCAGATGCATGTTCTCTGGATCAGGCACAACAGCCTCTGTGTCCTCATTGACCTTTTTGGGCTTTCAAAATAGCAGGCAAGGGGCAGCAGAATGGACACAGGGAGTTTGCCAAACACAGTTTCCATCTCAACTTCCTTCTGCCCACTCATTCTCTGCCCAACCCCCTTCCCACATAAGGAATGTGCAACCTTTCCTAATGCTGGGAAGGCTAGTCATTTAATGTTACTCCCACCCTATTCACTTCTTAGTGTATCAGAGCACAGATGAATTCATTTCTCTCTGGTTTTTTACTTCTACTCAACAAAACACTAGAATACAATGAATATGAAATGAATTTTGACACATGCCTACCAAGCATGCAAAATTGATAATTTTTAATATTAATTTAACATCAAAGTTGCATGTTTTGCAGTTAAAATCTGGTTTGTCCAGTCTATTATCTTGGGTTCAGAACTTCCTGTTACCGGCTGTACCTCTACAGGGTATTACTACCTAATGTTCAGAAAGATGACTCTGATCTGTTAAAAAGGACCAAAGTGCCCTCAGAATCATCCAAGATGAAATTATATCCAATGTTGTTTCAGTTTTAGGGTTTTATTGCATTAGCCTTAGGTGGTGCAACTCTGTTTACGTGAATACTAGGTTTCCTCAAGCACCTCATTCCCCATCTGCATAATCAGCTTCATCACGTGTTTAAAACACCAACTACTCTATAACCCACTAACATTCCTCAGCAAATCTACTCTATTTCCTTATCTTCTCCCCACTTTTCTAAAGGATCATTTCACACCTTCTTTCCCTACATCAAACCTCCAGCTTCAGCTTATTACTCACTGCTAATGGCTGTGCTGCTTCTTTCATTGGTAAATTAGAAGCAATTGGAACTTAACGTACACACTCGCTCCCGACCACTTTGTGGGCTACCTGATCTGTGTCTGTCTACACATACTCTCTGTCCTCCTGTCACTAATGATGAACTCTCTGTGTTCTGAGGTAAGGTTGTCCAGTCCACCCAAGTAGTAGTTCCATCCCCGCAGACTCAGGGACATTGTAAGGTGAGGAAGGGACACAGTGCAGGTTTTCTGCTCCCATGCAGACCAGGTAAAGGAGGAGGCAGAGTCCTCAGAGGTTTTGCAGGTTTTTATTGGGATTAAGAGGCATATGGCAAGCAGGGGTGCTGGGGGGCCAGGAGACTGGCAGTCCTCCCAGCCCCCAGGAAATCCTCACTCTATCTGGGCTCTATGACCTTCTCTCTGCTTCTCTGCTCTTCTGTTCGTTCTGCTGCTTCTCGGCTTCTTCATCGGCTTCTATTGGCATCCCCGTGACGCCGCCCTTAAAAGCCCAGTCTTAGCCCAGGTGAGTCCCATCTACCTCGGCCCACACCCTACTCCAGGTGCCCGCCATCAGGCATGCATTCAGGACGGCAAGGATCCATCATCTATCCTGATGGCGGGAGGGCAGAAAAGCCTGACAGTTTTCCTTACCCTACAGACATTGACTCAGCAATTGGCCTCTCTCTCTTGCATCAGGAAATCTCCCTTCTCTATTGAATCATTTCTAACAGCTTAAAGCAGCCTATAATATCTGCCAGGTTTTTTTTTTTTTTTAAAAAAAAAGGAACATTTCCTAGATACCTTCTCTCCCTGGATTCCCTCTCTCCCGCTGTTTCATTTTACCACGGGAATCTCCTAATTTCCCCCCCTCACTTTCTATCTTTAATTTTTGCTCTTCCATTCTCTTGAATCCTCTCTGAGCAGCTTTCTGCCCTCACTACTCTGAGGAAATAGGTCTCCTGAGGGTCCTTAGTGGCTGCCTCTTTGCTACGCCAGGGCTCCATTCCCATCCTCATCTCTGATTGACCAGTCTCTCCTTCAAACCCAGGCTCTGTCCCGGTTCTTCTCTTACCATTCTGGCCTTTCTCTGTCTCCTGTTTCTCACAGTTTCTTCGGGCATCTTTATGAGATCTTACTTTGTGTGGATCTTGCCAGTCTGATGACTTTAAATGTCATCTGTAGGCTAACCAGTCTCAAACTTACATCTCCAGACACCTCCCCAAGCTCCAGACTTACAAGTCCATCTCCTACTCCACATTTCCAGTTGGATGCATACAAAGTATCTCAAACTTCAAATGTCTAAGAAAAGCTCCAGATATTATCCCCCAAGCCAATTCCCTCTGCAGTCTTCCCCTACCTGGTTAAGAGCAGCCTTCCAGTGAGTCAGAGGTTGTTTTCAAAGCAAAAATCCTGGAGTTGTCCTTGATGTCTCAATTTCTCTCACATCACACACCAGACCACCTTCTCTTTGGGTCTTCCTTCAAAATATGCACAGGATCCAAGCAGAATCTCTTTCTCTCTCTCTCTCTCTCTCTCTCTCTCTCTCTCTCTCTCTCTCTCAGGCCATTTCTCACTTGGATCCTCACAACAACCCCCTAGGCTCGCCCAATTCTTGCCCTTTCCTCCAGCAGTTTTTTCTGCAGAGAGGACCTATGAGTGTGGAACAGAAGCAATTCAAATCCTGTCACTTCTCAGCAGAAAAGCATTCCAGGGCTTCTTATTTCATCAGCAAAAAAGCCAAAGTTCCCCTTCTGGCCCAGAGACCAGACTCCATTCACAGCTCTGGCCTCATGTCCTTCCTTTCACCCTCTCTCTCATTACCCCCCAGCCACACTGGCTTCTCTTTGTTCCCTGAGGACACCAGGCGCTCTCCCACCTCCTAGCCTTGTATTTACTGTTCCACTGCCTAGAAATTTTTTTCTCTAAATGTCTACAAGGCCCACACTCCTAAGGTTCCTATAGAACATTACATTCCTCTAAGGTCTGCTCAAAGATAACTATGCAAATCATTTGCCTGATTGCCCCAGGCATGCTCTCTTCTCCTGCCTACCTTGCTAGGGAGATGACCCCACGGACTGTGTTTCCAGGCTCCCAAGTCAGGCTGCCTGCTGGGTTCAGCCAATGAGAAGCATGACAGGAATTTGAACAGATGAAAGGGGCAAGCCACAACCTTTCTCTTCCTCTCAGGAGCAGACACTTCTTCTCTTTGGCCCCAGGTTGCATTCTCAGGCTCCAGAAACATTTTTAGCCCTAGGGGGACAGCAGCTTTCTAGAGTTAAGAATCTCTGGATTACTTCATTTTTCTGGCTAGCTTCTCAACCCTTCCATCTCCCACCCAAGAGTTCCTCTGTGTTAAATGTACTCATTTTGGATTACTAAGATGGACTTCTACTTTCCTCATTGGATTTTGATCACAGTCACCCTTTATGAAACAGCAATCACCCAAGCTCATACTCCTCCCCCAACTTTATTTTTCTCTTCACTCTCTGACATATGCTTTAGTTGCCTGTTGGTTTATTGCCTATCTTTCATCTAGTATTCAAGATCTAAGAAAGCCAGAACTTTATTTCTGTTTTGTTTTTCCTGCTATATTCCAATCACTTATTACAGTGCCTGACACATAGTAGGCACACAATACATGTTTTTTGAATGATGAAATAATGTTTTAAAGACAGAGTAAAAGGGCTAGTAGACTATGGTAGGCAAACTAATTCCCTCCTAAGATGCCCCTGTTCTAATGCCTGGAACCTGTGAGTATGTTACCTTACATCACAAAAAGGGACCTTGCAGACATGGTTAAATTAAGGATCCTAAGATGGGAAGATCACCCTGAATTATTTGAGTGGACCCACTATAATTCAGGTTTCTCATAAAGGAGAGGTAGGAAGGTTAGAGACAGAGAAGGGGAAACCACCATGAAAATAGTCAGAGAGACATTTCAAGGTGCTACACTGCTGGCCTTCATATGGACAAAGGGGCTATGAGGCATATAGGCAGCTTCTAGAAGCTAGAAAAGGCAAGAGAAACAGATTATACTCTAGAACCTTCAGAGGGATTACAGCCTTGCTGAGATCTTGATTTTAGCCCAGTAAAACACACTTTGAATTTTTGGTTTCTAGAACTTCAAGAGAGTAGATCTGTATTTTTTAAACCACTATATTTGGGTCATTTGTTACAACAGTGACAGGAAACTAATACACAGTTTTCTCAGTGTATAACTCTTTGTAGTCAGGATGTGTCTTGTTGATTCTCTAGCATAGTGCCACTCTCTAGCACAGTTCCCAGCAGGAGCTAGGAACTCAGTCCATGTTGGCAGAATGAAGTTTATCAGCAAGGCTGAATCAGAGTTCCCATCTTGATGGAGTTGTGAAATCACTCCACTGGCTCTACCTGATCTCAGAAAGGAAAGAAAGCAGCTTGCTAAAAGGAGGCCTCCCCAAGCGTTTGAGTCATTAAAATACATGGGTGTGGGGTAGGGAGATAATCCAGGGCTTAGGCACCAGTGCCAGCAAGTGGCTCTGTGTGATACATTAAGGAGCTTGGGCTTTATTCTGTAGGCAATAAGGAACCACTGAAGAATTTTCAGCAAGGCAGATTCATGTAAATTTGCATTTAGGAGGCCTGTACACTTAAAGCATGAGATTTAGTAATCCATGGGTTGGAGAAGAGGTCAGAACTTGAGTCACAAGTGTGCAAGGTATTAAAGTATAGTTGCTGGTATATTTCATTTAGATAACATTTTAATTAAAAGCACCCCTACAAATTTTCTTTGCTTTTCATAGGTGTCTTTTAGAAACATTCCATTGAGCTGCTCACGCCATTTCTGGTTTTTTGATGATAGTCTTTTTAACATGGGCTCAAAAAAAAAAAAAAACCAAAAAACAGAAGGACTGAAAGTTCTGGCTCATCAGTCCTTTTGACTTTTTTCTGTGTAGGCATCAGCATGTACTATTCCAGCTATAATTTTCAAAAGCTATTTCAAAAATTTTTATTCATCCCTCCAATGGTAATTCCTTTCAGGGCTCTCTCTGTACTCTTTAAAATAACTGGAATATTCTCTTAGGAGCTGGAAATTTCCTTCCAACTAAGTCTTATTCCTTTCATCAGTTTGCATGAGTGAGAATGTGTCAGGGAACGGAGGTGAAAAAAAAAGGTCTCCTTGCACTCCCTGGTCTTTTTTAAAGCCCGAGAAGTGAAAAGAGGCTTGCTCATGACTTGGAAGTAGTGGGCTGGGGCCTCCTGGAACCATCTGGTTTATTCCATCGCCAGCCAGAATCAAGGCGACATTCGTGAGAATGCAGGAGCTGCAGGGGCACTTGAGTGGCAGCTGTGGAGTGACATCTGAGGAGAGCACAGAGAGATGCTGCAAGGGAATCATGGTTTGCATGTTCCTGGGTACAGGAAACATGTGTAATGAGGGTGTCTGTTTGTGGGCATACCAAGTAGCCCAACTGGAATGTTAAAGTCATCAAAGCTGTTAGTTAAGGGAAAAGAATGAATATGCTGATAATTCAAATTTGGTTATAAACATATGAAACAGTTCAGCACTCACCCCAATTCGTACAAATCACTTTCAGAATGAAGCTTGTAAAAGTCTCATTCCATTTCATATGCTCTTTTAATGGGATGTGGGGGGGTGGTAGCGGTGAGTACACAATGAATTTTCTGTTTACTCTATAGTTACATGAATAAAATGCCATCCAGTAGAGTGGGAAAAACCTCCTAGACCTTTTGATTAGGCTTAGATTTCTGGACTTTAGCTCAATTCTAAGTTTCATAAGTTTTTTTTTCTTTATCTTTAAATGCAAAAGGGAGAAGCTAAGAGTCCATCCCTTTAGACTAAACATTTGTGTATTGTGCATTACCTTTTTTCAGGGGGTCTTTATGCTCTTGGTCAAGAATCTGAGGTCTGAACTTTGGTTCCAGAAAAGACAAGTCCCTGAACCTCCTTCCATTGCCATTGGTTTCACTCTTCTAAATATGGTCTCTATCTCCCCTTCATTTCTCCTCCCCTACCCACATCCCCTTTGCACAACCCCATTTCAGATCTGAGGGCGACCATAACTTAAGCAGGTAGGGTGGAGACCCCTGAATAATTCTCAGATACCACCAGCCCAGTTTGCTTGGTAACTACGGTTGGCACTGCTCGAATGGATCTAGATCACTGCTTGTGGCATGGCCACACCATACTTGATGCATTTGGTTAACAGAGGAGCTCTAAGGACTGCTGCACCCATGTCTTTGTTCCCATCTCTTAGAAGAACCAGCTCCTAGTCCCTGCCACGGCAGGGCCAGTAGGCGTCACTTCTCCCATACTTCCTCTAGAGGGCAGCACAAATCCCAGGCCCTGCTAAGTAGTTGCAGACAAAGCAGAGATGCAGGATTACTGAACTCATTCAAATTCCCCTAGCCCAGGAACAAGAATGACAGCCCTGGTCTTCACCTGAAGGCAGCTGTGCATGGTGGCATCAGAAGAATCTGGCCTCAGGCTCCACCTTCACCTCCAGCTTAGTGGCCGGGTGGCTTTGGGATAAGTTACTTAACTGCTCCCAGCCTCAGTTTTCTTACCGTTAAAGCAGGAAACTAATGATTGACATTTTAAAAATAAATGGTTGTTTGAGGCTTAAATTCAATAATACATGTTTTGTTAGACCTTGAGCATTGGTTACCTAAAAGCCATGCACAACCCCCTTTTCCCTTGCTCTCTTGGTCTTTGCAGACTTCCCTAAAACCTCCAGATCTAACTCACACAAAACGGATTTTAATAGGGAAAACCTGAGTTCCAAAAGCTTCCCAGGGACACACAAACTGCCTCTCTCCATCACTCATGTGCTCCTCTCGCTGCATCTGCCTCTGCAGCATTCTCCCTAATAACTGTAGAATGGTTTTCTCAACCTTCTTGACCCACCTCGGGAAAATTTCTTCTGAGTTCATTTCAGATTCAAACACATCCCAAGTTTGCAAAATACCTAGAGAAAAGAGGATCTGACTGCCCAGTTTTGGATCAGATGTCCACATCTGGACCAAACAGCTATGACCAGGAGTCTGGGGCCATGTCACATCAATGGCATAGAGGGAGCATTACAATACTGGGGGTGGCAGTTCCCAGGGAAGAGAGACACAGACATCGATAAAAGTGTAGGGTGGAGGGAGCTTTAGAGGAAGTATAAGACTAAGCTTCGGCCCTTAAGGAAATAATCATATTGTTGGGAAGAAGAAACATTAAGTCTTAAGCTTAAATTGATTTTGATGCCAAGGGAGATAATGTAGGAAAAAAAAAAAACCAAACAATCAATAGTAGTGGAAGAAATTTGTGCATCTGAAGGTCCAATCAATGAAGCCTAGTGCAATGCAGGGTGGGAGGGAGAGGATGAGGAAGATAGCTAGCCCAGGGGTTTTCTGTCCTTACAAAGCTCCAGCCTCCCTCCCCCCTTCCTTCTGTCTTGGAAGACAAGTTGTAAAATCACTTATTCCAAATAAAGACCTAAGAGACAGGTGCTGTCAGAGAGGAAAACCCTTTAAAGTGGGATTTCTTTGCCCTGGGCAAGAGGGAATGGAATTAGGCCTGGAAAGGGGGTTTACTGTATGCATGAAGGAGATTACAAAACAGGGCAAGACAGAATTAAGTACTGTAATTAGAGTTCATAGGATAAAGATCAAGATGTTGGGGAAGACTCCTTAAAGTTGAGGATCTTGGTCAGTGTGGTGAAGTGAGGGCGGGTGGAGGGCGCACACTGAAGAGAGAAACAGCAAACAAAGGAGCCAAGGTCAGAGAGAAGTGGCAGGCTTATGGACAGCCAGCTGGCGGGCGTGCAGCGCAGGGCCCTTAAGCCTCGGTGTCCGTGGTGGCAGCACCAAGCGTGCCTGTTAAGTGGACATCCCAGGGCCGCCTGTGCAGAAGCTCCTTTAGTTGTCTGGGGTGGGCCCCAGGGGACAGTGGTGTAGGGCATCTGCAGAGCACAGCCTGAGAAACTGTTGCCTCAACTGGTGCTACTTATTAGGGCTCTCCTTTTCAGAATGTGTTCGCTCCGGGACAGTAGTTAACTACTGGTCTACAATGTCCCTTCTGATGGCCCGGGAGAGGGGTTCTCAGCCAGTGCCATGGCAGCAAAGCCGTGGTCGCAGTAGCTGTCACAGGTAGATGAGGAGGGAGCCTGCTTTCTCAAGATCTATGGCCCACCCTTAAAAGATTGCATCCCTTGCAGACCTCTCTGGGAGCTTGTTGCATCCAGAGGGATCTAATGTCAGGAGGGAGCTGTGGCCAGACTCTTTTCCCAGCAACTTCCAGGGTGCCAGCTCCTGCTGCCAGGACCTAGGTGCCTTAAGTTGGTTAGAGGCAGCAGGTGTTTTAGGTGAAGGTAACTCCAGCGATGTCCCCAGATGGGGGTGGGACAGGGGTTTGGCACAATACAGAAGTCAGTTGTGGAGCTGAGTGGCTCATGTGAGGGGGCTACAAGGTGGGGGGCCTCCTGCTGTTCCCAACAAGTTCCACTAACCCAGCATTTCCCAGCTGGCTCTCCAGCTGCCTACAGCTGGGTGTGGGGTTATGGGTTCTCTGATAGGCACTCCCATGGACAGTGCTGTGCTGTCCTCAGGACTGGACAATGGACTCAGATGCCTAAATAGCAGGGACATGGGGTGTTTTACCCTCTGGGGTAGATTTCTAGCCACATGGCCTCAGCCCTTGCAGTGTCTATTCCCCTGCACTTGGCTGCAGATCTCTGCCCCTCAGAATCCTATTGATATTGGAGGGTGCCTTCCACAAGGGCATGAGCCTTTCAGTCACAAAAAGAAAAAAAAAAAAAAAAAAGACTTGGTACTGCATCTACCCCACCCCATCTTGGGTTGTGCTGCGCTGGTGGCCATTTTGCTTGTCCTCTCTGCTGTTGTGGCTGTTTCTGTGCCCTGTGAAAACACTGGTCCTCCAGTCATTTGGTCTGTTCCAGGGCTTGCTGTCTCTATCTAATGTTATTTTGTATTATGTGGGGAGGTGGTGAGCCCAGCCTCCTACTATTCCACTGTGGAACTCCCACAGTAAATGTCTTACATAAACTTAATAATCAGCATTTATATAATATCTAAAGAGTGAGTTATCTTAATTTTAAAAAATAGGTTGTTTGGAAGGGAAGATTTTCTATTCCAAATTTCTCAAGAGTTGGTGTTCTACATATACATGTGTATATATACATATATATATATTCTTCCTATGGCACTTCTCTCCTACAACTCAGCCCACATAATTTCTATTAAGGTATCATTTTTACAACAAGAAAACAGTTAAGAATAAGGTTTTCAAGGTTTGGGGACTGAAACTGAGGTTTCTTAATCCACTGCCCAAAGATTTTTTTTTTATTAAGCAATTATCTAATTATTTCAGTTTTCAGTTGTTCCCTTCAGTTGTTTTCAGAGAAATCTGAATTACTGGTAAATGTTTTCCAATGCCTTGAACCAGAAAGTTCTATTACACACAGAATGAAAAAGACTTTTTATTGTACTTTGTCTTCTCAGATTTCTCTTTTTCTTCTCATCTCTAGTCTGATTTTTGCAACTGTGCTTTTCTGGACATACCATCAAATGAAAATAGAAAGGCATCTGCTTTCTGTCACTGGGTTCATTTAATCCAGTGGTTCTCACGCCATCATCACATGAATGGACTTTGGATCTTCTATCTGGGATCCATTTAATCCCATTTTATTAGAAATGTTATTTCTGTTCAGTGGTTAACTCTTCCAATAATCAGAAGAAAGAGCTATGATGACTCAATCCTCTTGGGTTCCAAGTGCTGGCTGGAATTCTATTTGAGATCCCTGTATCCTGAGGTTTATCTGGTTCTCTGTTCTGTGCTGCCCCGGATCATAGAAGAGGAAAAACATTTACTGCACCTCCACTAGCAGTAGTTACCAGCCAACTCTTGCTGCTCTTTCTGGTAAACAATAGCTGTAAGTATACAAGTTTATCTTTGGGGTGCTGAATAGTACACACAGAGCACCCCTCATTGTGGTCTAGCTATTCTTCATTGTCTAACAAATTACTCTAAATTTACAGGCTCATTAAAAAAAAAAAATTATCATAGCCCATGATTTTTTGGTTGGGAAATTCTGGCAGGACCCAGCCAGGAGATTCTTCCATTTTAAGTGACATTTAACAGACAGCTGGAGTCTTTTCTCACATGTCTGCATCTTAGTTGGGTTATGTGGAGGCTGAACTTGCTGGGACCACTAACTTCTTCAGCAAAGCAGAGTCAGAGTGGTCAGAATTACCTGAAAGAGCTTCCAGAGGAGTGTTAGGAGGAACAAGAATTGGAAACTGTTACTCCCTTAAGGCCAACGTTCAGAAATCAGCATACCATCACTTCTGCCAGATTTTCTTTGTCAAGCAATTACATCACCTGTCTATGCAGCAAAAGAAAGGAATAATAAAGAATAAGTTTATCCACCAGAGAGTTTATTCATCAAACATTTGCAGAGCATGTGGTAAAACTTGGGCCCAGTGGCAGACTGAGAACATGGAGCTCATTAACACGCTCCATCCACGAATAGGCCTGTGACCAGGAGGAGAGGCTGCTGTAGTATATAGCTCCTCTTCGCAACCATGCTCCTTTGCATCTAAAATAGTAAATCAGTGAAATCAGGAATAAAATTTTAGAAAAAGAAAAGTTTAAACAAAAAAAGAGAATCTACTGCCTAATAATTTACAACTGCTCATAATTCAAATGTCTGTTTATCTAACAGCTGGCATACAAATAAATTGTGATGTGGAGCTAAAGCTTAAATTGTTAGAGGGGAAAATAAAAGGCAGAAATAATGTCTTTGAGAAATAGATCTTGTGTATGCTACAAAGAAATTATAGTCAGAGCTCAATGATAGTAGGTTGAAGCCCAAACAACTTCAGTTCTCCTCTGTTAAGTGAGTGGTTAAACCAGTTGTCATCCTAGACATAACTGTCAATCACAATTCAAGCAGCCATACCCCTCCAATAGAGGGTTAGTAGCCTAAAGGAGAAGTAAAACAATCACACATCATCTTCTTGGAAGAGGGGAAGATAAAGTTTCTGGGATATTACCTGGCTCCTGAAGGAGAGCTGTTAGGCAAGAAGTCACTTAGCTTGATAGACACATATTTCACAATTGTTTAAGGTCTGAGACTTCCAGCAAGAGTGCAGGAGAATATGGTCACACTTTAATAGAATACTATGTTCAAGAAGCAAAATAGGGTAAGAGATTTTGAGAAACTGGTTTAGATTGTTTCTTAGGAGAGTTTCTGGAGGGACATGACCATCAAAATCATGATGGGCTTTGCCCATGTTTTCTTCCCCGAAACACCTGAACCACATTTCAAAAGGAAAAGGAAAACATGACAGGGTGGCTGGGACCAGAAAGTAACCCTAGCAGCCCACTGCTTGGAAAGCACATGTTGTTCCCAACAGTGATGAAAATGACAAAAGCTGTTGTTTACAGAAGAGATCAGTGAGAACTCATGTAGTTAATAAAGGCTTTTTATAAGGTGTATAAGCTATAGTCAGACATATATGACAAAGAGAAGGATTTCAGGCTGGCAAAACACGAAGTGAATATGGTTCTAGCCAGTATTTTTTTTTTGGACACACCTACACTATGGCGTGCACTGACTGCTAATGAGTCCTATAGGGGATAACATATTCGAAGAACTCAAGTAGACTAGCCAATACAGGTGTCTATGGATATTTGAAGAATGTTAGGAGATATGGGTAACGACACAGGCAAGGCCATGGGGAAGCATAAAAGTCATCTGCAGCCCTGTATCAGATGTCTAATTTGCTTAGGGATGCTGTCTTTGGACAGCAATATATACACCCAACTATAGCCTCCCTCCTTACCCTTCTGGTAGCCATTCCAGTTTTCCTAGAACCAAAGTCCAGCTATGAATAGAAGCCATGAATTTAACTAATTCCTACCCATATCTTCTCTTAGCCAGATAGCCAGCTATAAGTTCCAGCACTCTGAACAGAAGTCCTTGAACTTTGACTCAAGCTTAACCCTTAGAAACTAGGTGCTGTTTGTCACTCATGCCTTTCTACATCAGACTTGTTGATATTGGACCTAGATTGGATTTTGGTCTTAGTTGACTTTGGCTCAAATCATCTTCTAGCAGGGAACTCTCTCCTTGAAGCTCAAGACATACCATTTATGACACATATTACTAAATAAATTCTTGTTGAGTTTCTCTGAATATTTAAATTCCCAGGATGTCAACTGCTGATTCTAACAGCAATAGCCATCTGTCAGAAATGCTATTAAGGAAGTAACCATATTCAATGAAGATTTGTACCAATTTAACTTCACTTTATTAGGCAAATATGGTCAAAGATCCAAGTTATCTTGTTACCATTTTTAAAAAGGAGACTTGAAAGTTTCAAACAGTTGGAGAACCACAACAAGAAAGAGTGACAAAATAGGACAAGTCAGTTTGTTGTTTGATCTTATGCTATGCAGCTAATCTGAATTTTAACTGACAAAATTTGACTGAATATTGATCACTAAGGTTTCAAGTAAAAGAAGAAGAAAAAGGAGACAGAAGATTTATAGAATAACAGAGTACCAAATATGGTGACATTATGTGCGAATAATCCTGGTATATGTATCCCAGGAAGTGCTGAATCAGAAATTCTTTCTTTTATCCAGATAATAAGAATTATTTACCTCCCATATTTCTCTATCGCTCTAAGCTAAGAATAATGCTTAGCTACAATAACCATGTTCTACTGGGGTTTGAATATTTGTGTATCCCTGTAATGCTGCAAAGTGTGTGATTGTATTTTTCTGTAATTGCCTTATTATATATATGTCCTATTGAAAGTCATCTCAAAGTTTTTCTTTCAAATGATAGTTTTTTTTAATGGGGGGGGCAACCCAGAGGGATTTAAGTTAATCATCATATGTAAATTTTTGGTGATCTTCTCATAAAACATAGAATATTAGAGTAACAAAAAGTAGATAAATGAGTAGATAACATGGACTTTCATACTATATCAATCGGGCATTAACATGGTTTGACAGGATCTGAACAGCAGTTGCATCAATATTAAGCTCTCTAGCAAGACCCTGAACTATAGACATTGGGCTCAGGTTGATAACTGGAAATTTCATATGCTGTGTTACTGGGCATGCATATGTCAGGGATGATACCTGACTGTGAAAGTTCAGAAATCCAGGTTATCTTGTTATTGTCCTGAGGGTTTCCTAAACTTAAGATAGAGGCACAATTTTCCTTTAGAAAAATTCAAGTAGCAGAATAATGCTTAACTGAGACCTCAAAGTACATGTCTTGACTACCCATGCCAACTTTGATTGATTTATAGTGACTGTGGGCAGTGCAATGAAAAGGGTCCTGAGATGTCATCCAGACTCCTGGGAAAGATGATCAGCTTCATTAATTACATCTGCCAGGGGTGGGGGAGGGGTGGATGGCTCTATATGCTATAGATCAGTGTTACCCAAGAGCTTGCTAAACCGTAGATTGTTGTATTTCAGTAAGTTTAGGGCAGAGCCCAAGAATTTGTATTTTGAACAAGTTCCCAGTTGATGATGATGCTTCCCATCCAGGAACCACACTTTGTGAACCATTTTTGTAGGTTATAACAGAAATAATTTTAACTGGGACATTTAAAAATCAATTGTTTTAATCATAGAAAAGCTTGATATATCACTTAAAGATTTTCTGATTTTAATGAACAAATATCTCCATGGAGTCACTTGCAGGAATTAACTGCCCTTTGTGCCCATAGAAATTGATGTTCTGGATGAGTTGTTTAATATTGATCATTTGAACTTTAAGGACATATTAGCTGAAGACAGCAGTTCGGACTGTCGTCTTGCTAATATAGAATTCTTCCCTCAATGCTAATTAGATATTAGGAGAAGCTGCATATTGAGTTCGCTCTTGGTTCATGGCTCATGTAATCAGAATAGAACAGGACATGTCTCCTATTTGCTGGGCCGAAGGAATGGCATGCTGATCATCTGACAGCTATTAACAGTCGTTAATAATTCAGAATATGGCAGAGAGATGCTGTTAAATATATTACCACATTTAATATATTATCATATTTTAACCCTCATGTCAACCATTTTCCAGGTGAGAAAACAGGGGCTAAGAGAGATTAAGTAACTTTCCCAAGGTCATAGACTTACTAAGGGGCATAGCTAGGACTTAAGTTCAGTCAGTCAACATTCAGAAATTTATAGTCTTAACAACTTGCTATAGGTGTTAAATTGCAACTCAGGGTGAACCAAACTAAACAAATGTTGGATGAAGGGGCAAAGACAAGGACATCACCAGGTTTCATAACATTTTGAATCAGACATTGGATTTTAAAAGGTTATTTCTCTCCACTGTGACTCTAGAAATTCTACTTTAACACAACCTTGGTTCACCTGGACCTCCACTCTCCTTCTCTGGCAAGGACACCCCAATGGCATGTTGGGACATGTTACCATAAAAGTTCCACATGCATCGTGCCACTGTCAATCATATCTCCTTTTAAATTTGCCAAGGGAATTGGTTATTTAAAGGAATCTATTGGCAAATGCTCTTTTTGAAAAATGTAAAAAAAATCTTGTAGTGAAAATAATCACTCCATGTTCTGTTCTGCAGTCTGATTTTTTTTTAACACCAAATTTTTTTTTTCTTTCTTGGCAGGTGGGAGGTGTTTGGTTTAAGTGGAAAGAGTTTTGCCCAGAGGAGAAACCAGGAGCTAAAGCCAGAAGTCCATTTGCTTTTTTATCCTTCTTAAGTGGAGTTAGACCAGGAATGGGTTGCACTGGACATGGATTTCTCTGCATGGATAGTGCCTGCCACCAGGCCAAGAGAGAGGGGTCTTGCACAGGAAGTCTCCTCAGAGAGGACTCCAGAAAGCCTGAGAAGCACATTGAACTGAACCCCAGCAACCGGAAGGCCAGCATCATTAAATTTTTGCTAAGGATCAGGGAAAAGAAAGAAAAGATAATCAGTAGTTCTCATAATGAAGGGCAAAGAGATTATTTGTAACTTTTCTATGTATTCAACCAAGGATGAACCATCAATGGCACTTCCTCAAAGCAAGCCCTCATGCTGGTTGTCTCATGGGAGCCTTCTCATGAATGGGAGTTTGGATGTGTCTCCGTGTGCTTCACTGATTTGCAGAGACATTTTGAATTGTGCAAACTCAGGCGTGAATAGGAAAGGAGGGAAGATACAAAACCCAGACTGAAGCCTGTGCTCCCAGAATAATCGTTGTGCTGCGCCAGCTTCTTCATGAATCTGCACTTATTGTGATTTAAATTACATCTAAAAGGCTAAAAAGTCCTCCTAATG
The DNA here is from genome assembly GCF_964194135.1 of Talpa europaea. NCBI lineage: Eukaryota > Metazoa > Chordata > Mammalia > Eulipotyphla > Talpidae > Talpa > Talpa europaea. The sequence goes on along the minus strand of NC_140075.1, from coordinate 97,648,540 downwards.
CCTGAGCTATGTCTAGATCAGTGTGTCTCAAACTTTTCAATGGAAGCACCTCTAACAGCAGAAGGGCTGAGCCACACAGTCTGCTGTGGGCCCACATCCTCCTGATGCTTGAGGATCATGGAAGGAGCATTCTCCAAGGCAGACTTCTCAGGATTTTCTGTTTTAGGTTAAAAAAAAAAATTCAGATTTTGCACACCTGCTCTGGAGGTGGGAGTGTGAGTTATCCAGCATGGAATGATAGGACCAGGACATACACCTGCCTGCTGAGTGAGCCGTTCTACTCTGGGTCACCTAATTTGGTCTTTGCAGTCACATGTGAGGCCAAATGTGATGGATCTACTACTGTTTATTTAGAGCAGTGTAAGTAACCAGACTGTGCTACAGTTAGAATTTCAGCTCCTTCTATTAGAGATAATGTTGATTGTTGTTTTAAACAGTTTTGTTTTGCGGGTTCTAAATAGCACATACTCATATATGCATTTTATAACTGTCCATTCAGGGTGTTTTGGTGGTCAGACCCTATGGTGGTGATACCTGATGGAGTGAATCCTAATGTTACCACATCTAAAAGAATAATTGAAAAAAAAAATGTTCATTTTGTCAAGACTGAAAAACAATGCCCCACCCTATAATGGGCTCTCTCAGTACTCAGAATGAGGTCTTGAAATACTTTTTCACTCTGAGAAATCAGGGTTTCTTGAAAATTGATTTCAGGCCCAGGGTGAAAATATTACAAAATGAACCTGGAACATCTTATCATTGCAGATAGCAAGTTACCAAGGATTATTAGGGTCCTCTCTGAAGGACTCAGAATCCAACTTGAAGTGACTTCCACTAGCCCAAGATGGAATTATCTGAGCTTTAAGAATGAGAATAAATGCAGTAGATTGAAACATTTCAAATGTGTTTAGATCCATGTGTCATAATGATATTAAAAAATAATTGGTCACCTTTGGAGAATGATGGGGAACTAATATATTATCTTCAAAACTGATAAATGATGGGAGAAAATCAAGGACTTACTCTATTTTCTATATGAGTAGTAACATTAGATTAATAGATGAAGGAACCCTCTTCTTATAAAGTATGCTAGTTAATAAGTGAAAAAGAAAAGACAGAATAAGGACATCAGTGTTTTTTAATCCATAGTGAATGGATGAATCCAGACATTATCAAAGCTTCTAACATCACAGAAGAAGAGAGATCCAACCATTATAGGCCTCCCGATGAAAGAACAGAACGCCACCTGTCATCTTGCCAATGAGATCAAACTGAAGGTCAATAAGCTTCTGGAACCAGCTGCCAATTTGCAGGAAATACAGAGTAGAGAAGAATATGTTGAACTACTCATATTCAATCAGCAAATTCATGTATTCAAATTCAAATTCATGTATTCCATCAGCAAAGTCCAAACTGTGGGAAACTTTACAAGTCACAGAGACTAAGTTCTTTAACTGATCACATGTAAGGAAAAGAAAGGGCCGAAGGTGAAAACTTTAAATTAAAAGAGACTTAAAAGACAAGCTTAAAGATTGGCAACTTTGAACACAATTGTTTTAAAGGATGCACACTTTGGCAATAAAACTGTAAAGAAACATAAGGAAAGGAATACCATAAAACAAGGGTTCTCAAACTTTAAACACACACATCAGATTCACCCAAAGGTGATTGTTAGGCCATTCCCCAGTTTCTGATTCAGTAGGTCTGTGCAGGGGATCAAGAACTTGCCTTTCTATCAAGTCCCCAGGGAGAGATGAAACCTCTTGTCCAGAAACCACACATAGAAACTCACTGTTAGGAAAGTCAGAATAGTGGCTACATGGGATGGGAAGGTGAGAAAGGAAGAAGAGGAATATACTTGGGACAAGATCCCTGGAGAAATTTCTAAGGTGGCTGGCCAAGTTCTAGTTCTTTGGTATTGGTTATAAGAATGTTAAGCTTGGGCCTCCCTGGTGGCGCAAGGGGTTAAGACGCGACCTATGAAGCTATCCCATAGCCTCTGAAGCATGAGTTTGATCCTTAACTGGCCAGGGAGCTACTCAATAGCGTAGCAGACCTCTCCTGACTTGCCCGCTGCTCCCCTCAGCAGTGTATTTCAGTCAGTCTGCCTGTTCTGTTCCCCACTCTGTCTCTGGTGAATCCTCTCACCCCCTGCACCTCTGGCCTGTACCCCAGTTCTCATATGCATAAATAAATAAAAATCTTTGGGAAAAAAAGAATGTTAGCCTTATCACATTCTTAATGTAATGTTGTAGCAGCCTTATGTTATTCGTTAAGATATACATTTGTTTTATGTGGGTTTTGTATCTGTAAAAATTAAAAGCCTTTAAAATTAAGCAGAAGTAGATGTCTTTCTAACTTTTACTGTTCAATTGAGTGATTTTTTTCATGTTCCAGACCGAAAAATAGCAATGGTACGTGTGCTTCACCTGTTGCATACACAGTCTGCATTCTAGCTCTAGGTTCAACATAGATTGTCATGTAGCCTACTATAGAATCTAGATAATTCACAGAGAAATAGAACAACCTCCCATATGGGAGAGATTTGACAACGTTTTCATAATGATATTCTTATTCATCTTTGTCACTATTTTTGTAGCACCGTTGAAAGTAAAGCTCTCTGCTCAGTATAAAATATTGGAAGTTAGAATGAAACAAAATATTGATCTAGTCTCAAGATCATTTTAACCTATTGGGAAGAAGATTTTTTACAGCTATGAACAAAGCTACATAAATTAGAAGCATTGGCTATACTTTTAATTGTTCTCTTCAATATTTAATATAAAGTAAAATTTACAAGAGTATAAATTTAGAAGTCACACTTATAAAACCTAAGTCCAAAAGTATTCCTAAAAGATTTATGACAAATTTAAGTTCTAGCAAAACTTTTGGGGGGATATCTTTATAGTACCTCCTTTTCAATTCCTCTTGCTTCCTTATAACCATCAAAATATTTATTCATTAACTTCTCTTTGTATGACACTGTATTGAGGGTTTTACAATAGTTTTGTATTAAAATAGATAACCTGGGCTATTGATAAGATTTGACTCGGGCAAGAGCAAATTATAAAGTGCTAGACTTCCTATCTCTCGCTACTTCAATGTCAAAACAAAACCATGGTGTTCAACTTTCTTTCCTTTTCTCCCTTTGAATTAGGTATTAATGGCCAATGCAGATATTGTGGAATTGTTTGGATCCCTCCATAAACCTGGTATTTCTAAGGAATGTCCACATTTAGTTATTTAATGTTGAGAGAGAAGAATAGTAACTGTACAGTTATTCAACAAGTAAGTAGATATATAAGGTCCTCATTATGACTTTCAGCTTTTTTCTTTTTTGCCTCAAAAAAAAAAAAAAAAACAGATGGGAGGGGCCCCCCTGGTGGCATAAGGGCTTAAGCATCAGCACTGTGAAGCAATCCACAGCTACTGCAGCATGAGTTTGATCCCCGGCCAGGGAGGTGACCCACATGGCGCAGCAGACCTCTCCTGTCTCGCCTGCTGCTCCCCTCAGCAATGGATTTCTGTCAGTCCACCTGTTCTGCTCCCCACTCTGTCTCTGGTGAATCCTCTCACCCCTACCCACCCCTCCCCCTTCCACTGCTGGCCTATACCCCAGGTCTTGTATGTATAAATAAATAATTCTTAAAAAAAAATCAGATGGGAGCTATAAACTTGTACCTCAAAGTTGCCAAATGCATCCATAAGACTTCTCGACACATCCAGTCCATCAACATGTATGGATTTCACATTAGGTTCAAGGACCAGGTGGAGGATCCCTGGCTTCATTATACTACACTATGCTGAGTGCTGGGAATGAAAACATGTAAACAAATGGTTCCTGTTTTCAAAGAATTTTCATCCCAGCGAAGAACAAAATAGACAAACATTTTTATTTCAGTAAGATAATGTTTTAATTGAACTATGTATAGACAGAAGCCTTTTGGTAAACAACACTATTATTTTTATATGCTTTTACCTTTTTTGAAATAAAATGCCTTAGAGTTCTTTATAAGCCATATAATCCAGCTGGAAAAATAGAGGAAAAGAGATTCAGAGCTTGCCAAATATGACTCAGCAAGTCAGTGACATACCTAGAAATAGAAACGAGAGATGAAACAAGTTTTTAACAATCTACCTTACAAGCAGCCATCTCTGGGTTAGCTCAGCCCTGCAGCTGGGAGGGAGGCAGCTCTGACACCATCGGAGGAGGAAGCCAGTGAGTCAGCTCAGTGTGGAGAGGGAGTCTAAAGAGAACCCTCTGGGGTGGAATAGTGCAGAATTCTGCCTTTAGTCACTTCCTCCCTGGTGGCTGGAGAGAACCAACCAAACTCTGTGCAGCTGCCCATTCTGTCACCTGTGTTTTCTTTGATCAGTGACATAGACCTGTCACTTCTGACTTCTTTAAACAGTCCCTGCTCAGTGCAGGTAAGCCAGGCTGGAGGCTAAAGGGGAAGAGAGTTCCAGTCTGTGAACTGTATCCTACAGACTTCTGGTCTGGGGGAGAAGCTCGTCTTGCTGACTCAAAAAACCCTGACAGCCTCCAGGTGAAAAAGTCCCCGGAGAAAGTGATGTGTTTCTGTCCTAGCACCTGGCCTAGGGCCTGGTTCATATGCGGATGGTTAATAAAAATTTGTTGTGAGATTGAGTCAATACTTTTGACATGTAAAATCAGAAACTCAGGTAATCATATTTATCAGAATGTGTTAAGAGTTGTGTCCTTAGTATTCTTGCTTAATTGTGATCTCCTAAAAGGCAAATATACCATTTATTCACTTCTGTATCCTTGATAGTTAACATGTGATCTGGAGCATGGTAGATGTCCAATAAATTAATAAATGAGGGAATGTTGAATTACTAAGAGTTTATATGGTAGTTCTTGAGATGGGTAAAAAAAATAGTTGTGGAAAGAAATAATTCAAACTATTAAGGGCATTTTCATTATATTACTGGTTATTTTTTTCAAAATTCAAACAATAACAGAAAGCACAAAGAATAAAATAATCACCTCACCCAAATTGCCTAAATCCAAAAGTAACTGTGACTGAAAGTTTGTTGACATCATTCCAGACATCTCTTAATACCTAGATTAACAGATAATATTTTTAATATTAGACTGATCCATTCTGATTTCCTTCTTATTTGGTTTCCCCACAGCCTTTCATCATTAGGGCTGAATTGTTGAACTAAAGGCTTATATTCCTAGGAAAGAAGAGGTACCTCCTAGAACAAGGGGTATTGATCACAACTGACTTCCTTGACCTCTTGACTTCAAACAAGAAAATATTCATGAAAACCAGACATCACCAAGAGGAAAGGGGATTTTTAATCTATATTATTATCTCCCAACTTTACATCAGAACTAATCACAGAACTTCTTCCCTAACATTTCTGTGCTCCTGGCAACGGTTGTGCCATGATGCTGGCTATACGTGAGAAGAAGGATGAAATGAAAACCTCCAAACTTGGGCCTCCCCTGTGGTGCAGCGGTTGAGTGCTGGGCTACAAAGCTGCCCGCAGCCTCTGCAGTGCCGGTTCGATCCCCGGCCAGCTGGTGAGGGTCCCACATGGCGCACAGACCTCTCCTGCCGCGCCCGCTTCTCCCCTCAGCAGTGTGTTTCGTCAGTCTGCCTGTTCTGTTCCCCACTCTGGCTCTGGTGAGTTCTCTCACCCTCCTGTGTTTCTGACTGTACCCAGTGCTTATATAAATAAATAAATAAATCTTTTTAAAAAAAGAAAAGAAAACCTCCAAACTTGTCCAATTTTGTCTCCAGGAAGTGTAGCACAAGAGGGGACATATAGGGACAGAATAGGTCAGACATAGGTGCTGGTTTTCAATCTGCCTCTGACCGAATGGCACAGGGAAGTGAGCCTTAGGACATCCAGATAGCTAACAGAACTTGAGGGCTTCCTCACTCACTCTACAGGGAGGCCATCTCCAGAGCAGCCCTGCAGGCCCCCCCTTCCCAATATGGCACAAGGCAATGGTGCAGCGACATTGGTGGGGCCCAGGTAGATGGTTCAACTGGAGACAACGTTCCTCATATCCCATGACTTATTTGTGGTCTACATTGTCCCAGAAGGTCCTCTGTGACTCAAGCAGAAAATGCAGAAGGGCTGATGGGGCCAGTGGGCAGGCAGAAGGCTGACAGTATGGAACCGCAAGAACAAAACAAGAATCCAGTGGTCAGGACCATAAGTGCCTCAGAAAGAGCCGATAGCAGCTAGTTCAAAACTGAGGTCAGTAATTGGAGGTAACTGGAGGATTGAGTATGAATTTGAGGACTGTCTTCTGCTTCCTGCTGTCACCGCAAGATCATACAATTCACCTTACCCCATAAAGACAGACTCCATTTTGGAGAGGAGCCAAGAGAAGAGAGGAAATCTGAGAGACTGAGATTTTACCTAAACAAATTCCTTAAGCCACTTCATTATAATACGTCTACCGGACTGGAGTAAAATTTAGATTTTCTGTCTTTATATTTCATGCACCACAACAACAATTACTACGTAGCTGAGTTTATAAGCAATATCAGAGCATTTGTTTTAAAATAGTGTCTTTCCTTTGTACAGATAAGTATAGTAAATTTGCAGCTCAGTTATTCACATACACAGATAAAAGTATAGAGATTAAAATAAATAGTTATATCAAATATATGACCAGACTCAGTTGAACATAACAAAAAACTGTCTGAAGTTTAGGCAGACAGGGAGTGGGTAAAAATACAATAATGGGAGCACCCTTGGGAGCTGGCTTCAGGCTTGGGCTTCTAGGAATGACTTTCTGAACACATCAGAACTGGTATGTCAGCAGTGTCTACTTTTATCACAATCAGAAATCTGGAGAACCAGGAAGCTGCTGTCTCAAATTCATTCTCCAGGGTTATGCCACTTAGGGTAGACTGAGAAATCGTCCCCCAAGGATATCCATGTTCTACTTTCTGGAGCCTATGAGTATCACCTTACGTGGAAACAGGGTATCCATAGATTGAATTGAGTCTCCTGAGATAGGATTACCCTAGATTCTGAAGGCATTCACTGGTATCCTTCTAAGAGGAAGTCAGGGGAGATTTAACAGAGACTGAAAGGAGAAAGTGGTTGAAGATTCAAGATTTGAGTGGTGAGGCTACAAGTCAAAGAATGCTTGCAGCCCGCTGGAGGTGGAAGAAGAAAGGAACAGAGTTTCAGCCTCTTGAGGGAGTCTGACCCTAGTAACAATTTGATTTCAGCCCAATGATGAATTTCAGACTTTTGGCCTCTAGAAGTGTAAGACAATATTTTCTATTGTTTTAAGCTACCAAGTTTGTGGTAATTTGTTACAGCAGCCATAGGAAATGCACCATCCCAAGGTGATGTTTACACAAGGAAGTCACTATCTCATTTCTCAGTGCTGGTTCCAGGAACCAGAGTATTATGTTGGCTATCATCCAGAAACCCACCAGAAACATAGACTCCAGAGCTGTGGTTTAACTTCTGAAGCTCCAACACAGATACCTCATTCCACCCCTGCAGTCTGTGCTCAAATCTAGTCTCAAGTGCATCTGATTGGTGGCTCCTAAATCCCACTGGACATGTGCTGCAAGAGTCTGGAAAAACAGGTTGTAGCTCCTGAAGAACTGAAGACACAAAAGACTGAAATTGGAAAGTTGTTAAATGAGCCAACCTTTGTAAATACTATACTATACACACTTTTATTTTTTATTTTTTATTTCTTTAAAGATTTATTTTTATACAAGAACCGGGGTACAGGCCAGATGTGCAGGAGGGTGAAAGGGTTCACCAGGAGACAGAGTGGGGACCAGAACAGGCAGACTGACGAAATACACTGCTGAGGGGAGCTCGCCGGCTGGCCAGGATCGAACCCGCACTGCAGAGGCTGCGGACAGCTTCACAGTGCGGCACTCAACCGCCTGCACCACCAGGGAGGCCCTACTATACACACTTTCAAAAGTACACTCTTACATTTGATAATACTCAAAAAATGGGGGGAAAAAGTGAAAAAGGTATCTTCCTGGTGGCGCAAGGGTTAAGCACCACACTGTGAGGCAATCCCCAGCCTCTTCAGCAAGAGTTCCATTCCCAGCCAGCCAGGGAGCAGCCCACATGGCGCAGCAGACCTCTTGTGACTCACCTGCTGCTTCCCTCAGCAGTGTACTTTGGTCAATCTGCCTGTTCTGTTCCCCACTGTCTCTGGTGAATCCTCTCACCCCCCGCATCTCTGGCCTGTACCCCAGCTCTTGTATGCATAACTAAATCTTAAAAAAAAAAGTGAAAAAATTGCCAAACTTCAGCAAATAATATCTTAACCACTTAAGATATTACTTTCTAAAAGACTCCCAACCATTAAGAAGAAAAAAGTTATTGAAAACAAAATAAGACAGAACTTAACAGGTTACAGTTTTTATACAAGTGTTTGATTTGTAGACAACATATTTTCTTTCTAGTGTACATTCTAGTGTACATTCATAGCCTGGTCTCGATTTCCTTCCTAAAACTGTTGAATTTTTATTATATTAATTTTACCTTATCAAAATTTTAACATCTACGTTTGCTTTTAGGGCATAAATCCCACAGGATTCAATGCTGATTTCTGGTTCTTTTATCACAGCTTTTGTTTGGACCCTCCAAGTCCATTAATATGGCTCGAGTTCATGTTAACACTTATCACCATCAAATTATAATGCATTTGTCTTTATTAAAGCCTCTAGGACTCTTCTACATGTGCTGCTGTTAAGCCATATCTCTTCCATTTTGCATTTGCTTTGTTGTTTTTCTGTTGTCTTTTGCTTGTTTTGCTTTAGACCTTCAGTTATTCATTCCATTTTCATTCATTAAATTAAATTTGATCTTTCATTTTAAATTGTTGATCTTAGGAAATAATTTCATGATGTGATTCATTAGCTGTCTCTGAAAGCTTAATGTCACCAGAGTGTCACTAATATCCTTGTCTGGCTAATAGCAATGGGTTTTGGAGTCCATTAAATAGAGGGTTAAGTTCCTTCTCTAACACTTACTAGTTTTGTGATGTGGAACAAGCTAATTGTCCATTTTGAGCCCCCGTTTTCTCCTCTATGAGTTGGTGATAAAAATGGTATTTTTAGGATTAAACATATAGTGCTTAGCATGGTACCTGATCTATACTAAGACCCTTATAAAAAGATAATTATTGTTAGTATTGATTATATTGCCCATGACAAAAGAGCTCCCTGGTTGGCCATTAAAAAGTACCTCAAGGTTTGTATTAACCCTTTAGCCAACAGCATCTGAGGATAGTCTTCACAAATGGTCAAAGAAACATCATTTTATTTGCAATATAATGAGAGTGGTTGTCAAAGCTGTTGTTGTTTAACCCCAGATAAACTCTGCTGTAGTATTCTACCTGTAGCCGATGGAAAAGAAAATGAGATTGTCTGACCTTCCTCTGTCCTGGGGAATCCTTACTTGCCGGCCTCCAGAGTTCACTGCTTCCCTTAATAGGAGTATAAGATTTATTCAGCAAATGTCAACTTGGCTAATATAGACAGGCGGTTCCCCACAGGGTTCAGCAGAGCGTTCAGATTGTGCTCTCTGTCGAGAGGAATGGGTGTGCTGGCACTTTTCCTTCCTGATCATACCCAGGACATCTCTACTCTGATGTGTTTTCTATATTTTAGTTCTATAGAATCTGGTTGCATTTGAAAAAAAAGGGCATCTGGAAGGATCTGAGAGCCAACATTTGGAAACAACCTATCTTAACCATTTTGAGATCTCACCAATTTATCTTTCTCTTCCCTTCAGTTTAACCTTCTAGATCTTTATCATTTGCCAAAACTCTCTCAGAATTAGGACAGCAAGTTTAACTGTACCAAGTTCTTTCTCACCTCTGGCTTGTATTGTACTTGGGCTGAGACTCTCCAGTCTGCCTGAGATGCACGCAACTCTTGACTCCTGGCTTCTACTTGCATTCACCCCTTTCTGTAGCGCCCCTTTCTGCAGCCAGAAAGCTTCCTCTCTTTGGAGTGGGGTTGGGGTGCAGGTAAGAAGGCTGGCAAGCACCAGTAGCTCTGTATTCTCTGTCATCTGTTATTGTTACACATCTTGCCCCAAGCAAAGGAACTGAGTCTTCCTTGTTCTTCCTCCTGTAACTGAAGAGGCCCTTTTCATTGTCCTAACACATTACACAGGAGCCTACTCTTCTGGGTGTTAGAACCCCTGGTCTTTTACAAGGCCCCTCTCCTCATTCTAGTTCTTTTCTTTTGTTCTTAAACATCCCCCCTCCCCCTCTAAGTATATATGCTGGTTTCTTTAATCCTCTTTGGGTTTTTTAACACTTTCTTCTCTGTGTGCTTTGCTTTTTATTCTTATAAGTTTCTCAGTGTGCCTTGGTATCTAATGCTTTAGCTATCTCTCTATTTTTCTTCACCAGTGTTCTTCATTCATTTATCAAATATTTACCAAGGTTTATCATTGCCAGACAATGGCTGAGCACTGGGAATATAACACATGATTCTCATTCTCAGGAAGCTAGCCACTACAATACAGTGTGATTGTTTTGTCAAAATTGCATTTCTGATGTTTTCCCTCTCTTTTGAACCACTTTTTTTTTAGAACCTGAGACCATAGGCTAACTCTGGGGCCAGTATGACCTTCACTAGCCGTGAAAGAACATGACTCTACACCATGGTTTCTATTAAAAACTGAAAGGAGAAAGGTAACTAGCATTTTCCCGGAGCATGTTTACTGCATGCTAAGCACTAAGCTGGGCCATTATCATATTCATATATATTAATATGTTTTCTTATTTATTCTTTGCAATAAGTCAAGAAGGAGATATTATAATACTCATTTTATTTTATTTTATTTTTTAAAAATAAATCTTTTTTTTAAAAAAAGATTTATTTATTCAAGCACTGGTACAGTAAGAAGCGCAGGAGGGTGAGAGAATTCACCAGAGACAGAGCGGGGAGCAGAACAGGTAGACTGACGAAAAAATACACTGCTGAGGGGAGCAGCAGGCGCGGCAGGAGAGGTCTGTTGTGCCATGTGGGACCCTTGCCCCGGTGACCGGGGATCGAACCGGTGCTGCAGAGGCTGCGGGCAGCTTCGCAACCCAGCGCTCAACCACTGCGCCACCAGGGGAGGCCCAATACTCATTTTATAAGTGATGAAATTCAAGTTTAGGGAAACCTCAGGTTCTAGAGCTAAAAACCAAGATGTCAGAACCCAGATCCAAGCTTGCCTTTCCACTAGAATGCAGTATTGTGTTGCTGAACAGTATTTCGGTCAACGATGGACGCCATGGATGGTGGTAGTCCCAACAGACTGCACTATGCTGCCTGGGTGGGCAGTAGGTTATACCATCTAGGCTTGTGTGATTACACTCTATGACTTCACACAACAATGAAATCACCTAATTGAGCCATTTCTTAGTCCATATCCCTGTTGTGAAGTGATACACAATATGGGCTGCAAAACTCAGCCTCCTTTGAAATGGTGCCTTGACCTTCCTTTTTTTTTTATTATTTATTTTTAAAGATTTATTTATTTAGTTAGTTATTTGAAGATTTTTATTTATTTATTTACATAAGCACTGGGTACAGTCAGAAGCGCGGGAGGGTGAGAGAATTCACCAGAGCCAGAGCGGGGAACAGAGCAGGCTGACTAACGAAACACACTGCTGAGGGGAGCAGCGGGCGGCAGGAGAGGTCTGCGCACCATGCGGGACCCTCACCCGGTGGGCGGGCATTGAACTGGTGCTGCAGAGGCTGCAGGCAGCTTCGCAACCCAGCGCTCAACCGCTGCCCCACTGGGGAGGCCCTTGACCTTCCATTTTAAACTCAGTTTTCATTTCTCACTCCCTTCTAGACTCACCCTGTCTCAAACCTCCCTTTCCAGTAGCCTTCACCAATAGCCCCAGAATATTCATTCATTCTCTACAATTCTTCTTTTAGCTTCTTCTTCTTTTTTTTTTTTTGTTATTTTGTAATCATTGGCTTTTGCTTTATAACTCTCTGGGTACTGTTTCATATTTGTGCACCTGGTTTTCCTGAATAGGTTTCCAATTGCTGGAGAACTGAGTTTATTCCGTCTCAGTGACTAACACAAGTGTCCGAGTGACAGATTATACTATAATATCCTTCACACCTGGCCTTCATCCTTCCATCCTCTCCTTCTTCACTGGATTTTTATTCTTTGTCCTTTTCCTTTTAATTACTCGTGGGTCGTTAAACCTCTGATCTTATGAACATTTAAACAATACGTTTCTACCCCAAGCACCTAGCAAGATGACTTCAACGGGTGTCTTATTGGGCTCAGCCCATAGGTCAGGCAAGAGGAACAATTATATGTCCTTTGTAGGGGTTTGAGGCCACCAGCTCGAAGGAGCCAGAGTGCTCCCTTCCCCTCGTGCACAGAGACCTGGTCTCCCTGGAACACAGCCTGTGCTCTGCTGGACTTTGAGAGCTCTACCCCCATCATGTACTGACAGCCAGGCTTCTGCTCTCTTCTTGAGACACATGGTATTTCCCTCTGAAAGCCATAGCTTTTTCTCCTTTTTTTTTCATTCACAAACTTCTTCCAGACCTTTTCCAACAAGTGAGGCCACAGTTTTCATTGCCATTTCTGCAGGAAAATTCTTCAGATGGTTAAGAACAGGTATTGGTGCCATACGACATAGCATGTGGGAGTGTGCTATTTTTTTCTTCTCTCATCTCCACAATGTGTGCATATCCTGGCTTCAACTGTGTGAATCATTCATCTCTGACATGTGCTCCTAGCCCTGACATCATTGTGTGACAACGCTGCTGTTGTCCAAGCTAGGACTCAATAGATAATCATTTCAGGGCAAAGGATTAGCACACAGACCACTGTCAAGCTTCTTTGCCAGTCTCTGCACCCATCCAAGCAGCCCCTTTTCTACTCTCATGGATTCATCCCCACACTGACAACCCCCTGAGCAGGTGTGTTGGCAATTGTTGCCCATCATTTTGTAAACAGAGAAAGTAAAGATTCTGGGTACGAAACTTGTTCAGGGACACATGAGTTGGATAGAACCACATTTGAGTTCAATTGTAGAACACCCAGCTGGTCTCAGAAGTTAGCTTGATGTGAGAAAATCACCCACATATCAGGTCACAGAAATGCTTAGTGTCATAGTAAAGAGGATAAAACAGAGTGTTCCCCTAAACTGACACTTACCTCATTGTTTCCTATGTGCAGTTTTCAGGCATCACTTAATCCTCACAACCTTAAAGGATGGTAACTAGCATTTCCCCATTTTGCAAGGGAGACAATGAGGCAGAGAGAGGTTAAATAATTTGCCCCAGATCAGAATTCTGGTACATGATGGATTCAGGATGAGAATCCAGAAGTGTACACTCCTGAGCCTGCGTGCTTGGCTGTCATGCTTTACAGTGTCCAGGCTACATTTTCCAAATAAGAAGCAAAGCACTGTGGAAAAGCAGCAAAGAAGGGCAGAACCATGGCTAGAGAGTAGCAGAATGACCCAGAAAGCACCCGGTTGGCTTGTGGCGGGAATGAGCTCTATTCTGTCCTAACAATGAAATATTAGGAGTCAGGTGCACCTCTAGCCCTATACCCCCCTCTCCCTTCCTTTTTTAAAGCATACAAGAACAGGGGTACAGGCCAGAGGTGTGGGGGGTGGGAGGATTCACCAGAGACAGAGTGGGGAACAGAACAGGCAGATTGACTGAAGTACACTGCTGAGGGGAGCAGCGGGCGAGTCAGGAGAGGTCTACTGTGCCATGGGGGTCACTCCCTGGCAGACCAGGTGATCGAACTCTTGCTGCAGAGGATGCTGACAGCCTCATAGATTGCGTCTCTACCCTTTGTGCCACCAGGGAGGCCCACCCCTCTCCCTTTCTGAGTGATGTATGCCCTCCCCACCCCGGCACACACTCACACTAACCCTAATTGGTCCCTTGGAGTCATTCCCAAGTATCAGGAATTCCAGAAAGTGAACCCAGCTCTCTGTAACTATCCTTTACTTAACACAAGAAGGAACAAAAGAAACTCTTTATATTGACTTGTACTGAGCAAATATGTTTATATTAATCCATTCACTTTCAAATTCCCTTTATTTACTCATAGAAATTACCTGGGCATGTTCTTTAAACCAAAAGTAATTTCTTCTGGAGGAAAGAGTATAAAATAAACGGTGTCTTTGACCTTTGGTATTAAAATATCTTTATGTTTCCTTGGAGAGTGATGAAGTAGAGGAAAATTTTCACTCTCCTCAAGCCTTCTCATTTCTTCTTAAAAGCTGCTTTGAACTATACAATATAAGTGTCAGAACTATGGGCCAGGGGGCTGTTTTTGCCACAAAAAAAGGTGAATTTGTGAAAAAGTAGAGTGACCAATGGCATAAGGATAGTGCCAGAAAACTTTGTTACTAAAAATAAGAAGCTATATACCAGGGCCACCCTGAGATCCTTCCCCAAATATTACCAGAATTTAGCAATACAATACATCATTTTCAAGAAGTCCTATTAAGCCAGGTGCTCTTCTGAATGGCAGGCTTTCACGAAGGTCATCTTGGGGGGAGGGGAGAGAGAGAATAAACAATTGCACCAGTGAGTATAGAATTTGTCATGTGGTGGTGAGGGTTAGAGGGAGAAATACTGACATGGAGGGTGTGGACCAATAAGAAATATGTGGGTCTTGGGCCTCCCCTGGTGGCGCAGCGGTTGAGCGCTGTTTTGCAAGGCTGCCTACAGCCTCTGCAGCACCAGTTCAATCCCCGGCCACTGGCGAAGGTCCCACAAAAAAACAAACAAATAAATAAATAAATAAAAATTACGTGGGCCTCCCTGGTGGCACAGGTGGTTGAGCACCACGCTGTGAAGCTGTCTGCAGCCTCTGCAGTGCTGGTTCAATCCCCGCCAGCCCCAGAGCAACCCACATGGCACGGCAGACCTCTTGTGTCTCGCCCACTGCTCCCTTCAGCAGTGTCTTCGGTCTGTCTGCCTGTTCTGCTCCCTGTTCTGTCTCTGGTGAATCCTCTCACCCTCCTGCGCATCTGGGCTGTACCCCGGTTCTTGTATAAATAAGATAAATCTTAAAAAAAAAAAAAAAAAGAAATATGCTCAGTCTTTGTCCCTGGTTTCTGGCACAAAGCTTCTTAAACCCTTGGAATTTCTTGAGTGATAGGAGAGTCTTTGTTACTCAGGAGGAGCCCCTTTTGAGCACACCTGAGTTTGTACTAATGAGGTGACTTAGCCAGGGGCCTGTAGACACGCTCAAGATGGGGCTGGTCCGGAGAAAGGACAGTGGTGAGAAGATTGGAACTTTCCATGGTCCTCCTAGCTTTCAGATTACAACTAACCACCAGCACTGTGGACACACAGTGTCCCTCCTTTAGCGTTATCTGCTGCCCTGCCCCTGCCCCATGGTGCTTTGGCTGCTTTGGTCTTGTTGCAGTGCCCCTGTGAGCCCTGCTTCCTCATGTCTGGGGTCTGCTTGCTCCTTCCCTGTAACGCTCCTCCCCAACCCTTTCTTTATTGCCTCTACTCCTGTTCATCCTTCAGCCTTAATTTAAAACCGCTTCCACCAAGAAGCTGGTTGGGGGCCTCCCTGGTGATCTAGGGGTTAAGCCTCAGTGCTATGGCCTGAGTTCCATGCCCTGCCAGGGAGCTACCCACATGGTGCGGCAGACCTCTCATGCCTTGCCCGCTGCTCCCCTCAGCAGTGTATTTCAGTGGATCTGCCTGTTCTGCTCCCCACTCTGTCTCTGGTGAATCCTCTCACCTTCCCCCCAAATCTCTAGCCTGCACTCTATTTCTTCTATGCAATTAAAAAAAAAAAACTACACCACCAGGTCTTATGAACTTAGGGGAATCTCCCTTCCCCACCCTCTTTGGGACATATAACAATGTTTGAAGCGCTCATGTTACACCCTTGGGTTTTGTGAATCTGGTGAAAAGAAGCTGAAGTTGAAATGGTGAGAAGCCAGTACCAACGTGCCCTCCCTCAGCAGCCCGGCCAGGGACTTGATGCTTCCTTGATGCCTCCAGGCACTCCCAGGACACCCATCTTGGCTGCTTTTCTGCTTTGTGGCTCTCTGGACTTCTCTTCTAGACATCTTGCCTCCCCGGCATCTTTTATCTAATGCCAAGATTCCATGATTCGCAGGATATTTGAGAAGGAGGCAGATGCTAGAAAGCACAGTGGACAGACGCCAGGAGTTGTCCATCCATCCAACAAATATCTGCTGAGTATCCAGAATGTGGCATGTTCTTCCTAGCATTGGGTATGCAAAACTGAATTCCACTGGGGTTCTCAACCTCACTGGGGGCAGATTCATAAATAACTCTAATGCTAGCTCTCATCAAGTAACAGAAGAGCTAACTTGAGGTGACTGGGACAACAAAAACATATTTATTGCCTCAAATATCAAATAGCCCAAAGGCAGGGCAGGTGCCATGTGTGTGATACTAGGTTTTAGCTCCTCTTTCCTGTGATATCCTTGGGTTTGCTCTGCTTCATGTGTCTTGGGATCCAAACCAGGGAGCAGTTCCAGCCAAAGAAAGAAAAAAAACTATTTTATTTTCTTAGCTCTTCCTTAAGACAGAGGAAACTTTGCCCACCCATTTCGCATCATGTGCACCCACATGTCTTAATATGGAGAATTTGGCCATGTGTCCATTCCAGACTCCATCACTGGCAAAGGGCAAGTGATCACCTTCCCTGATGCTGAGTATGGGGAGGTGCTTCCCTGAGCCTCATGGGGGAGGTGTGGACACCTGAATAAAACTGAATTCTGTTGGTAAAGGAGAATGGGGGAAGGGCTCTGGGTTTTAGTGGGTAGCAAATTGTCACCCCAGGACTGGGGAGATGCTGTATCAGAGGTATATGGACAATGCGTGGTGAAAATTCCGAGAGCAGGGCAGTTTTTTCCTGGTTCAGGGAGGGAAGGGGACAGTTGGGAAGGTTTCAAAAAGGAGGAGTCTTGGAAACTGGATTGGGCATAAAAAAGATGAGGCTGATCGAGAGGATCTTTAAACCCCTCTTAAAGGATTTGACCTAATCATATAGGCAGTCCAGGGTCACTGCATATACTTAAGTATCTATATGCATATACTTAAGCCTTATTTTTGAACTGAGTAATAGAAATATGGAAAGAACAAGAGCCCTGTATTGAGTGTCTACTATGTGCTGCAGGCTGTGTGGTGCTCTCCACAGAGTCAAGAAAAATTTAAGATGTTTTTAGACGGAGGAGTAGGAATTAGAAAAGATAGGAGACTCTGGAAGTACAGAGAAAGAAATGGCAATGGTTAAATCTGGAAGAAATATGGTCCCTCCCTCTGAGACAGGAGAGAATAAGGCAAGATGAATTTAGATGTGGCAGAGTTTATACCCACGGCCTTTATTCTCCTTGGGAAGAAAAGGCAAAATGAAAATAGTATCATTTACCCAAAAAGAGGTTTATTTTTGTGGCATAACAAGGAGCAGGAAGCAGCTGGTGTAAAGCAGGCGCAGGGGCTCCAAACATCACCTGCACCCAGGCCCCTGTATCTTTGCCCCACCAGCCTCCCCGTGGCTCTGTCATCACAGGGACAGTACGGCTGCTGACACTCCAGACAGTAAGTCTTCATTCCAGGAGGAAACATGGAGAAGGGTTAAGAAATTGCACACTGGCTAGAACCTTCTCTTTTTTCAGTCAGGACAACAATACTCTCCTAAGATCCCCACCTGATAAATTGCCATTTTCCTCTCTGGGCCAGATCTGGGTCTGACTGCAAGGGAGTCTGGGTACTTAGTGTTTCTAACTGCTAGAAAAAACAAAGTGAATACTAAGTAAACATGTAGCTATACCTGCTGCACTGAGAATAAGTGAAAACGAGTTCTTGGACAGTGCAGAGACTCTATCATGGGTTTTGAGAATATGCAAATTCTGGTAATAGCTGCAGTTGATGCTGGGGCTCCATCACCGGCTATTTGGGTAACTGAGGGAAATCATTACACTTCAACAGGTCTAAAATTTTCTCATCACTGAGATCAGTTGGTTAAACCCTATCAAAAAGTCTGCAAATTGCAATTCTAAAGCTTGCATAATATCCATAGATAAGATAGCAGGACACTGTGGCTGAATCCCTGGAAGTTTGTGGACTGAGGATGGCTCTCATCTAGACCAGCAGTCTTTGAGTTCACATGACACAGCACAGGGCACGCCGAAAATGCCATCTGTGGGGGATGTTTGATAAGACCTATCAGTACCCCAAACTCAGGTTTTCCAGAGTTAAAATGCACTTATACTATTTCTCTTGACACCTATTAATAGAAATGCAATTGTAGGGTTGAAGTCCATGGAATTTTAAAAATTACACAGAAACAACCAAACTGGCCTTTGGAAAGATTGGTACCAATTTATATTCCAGCAGTGTACAAAGATGCCAATTTCCCTAGTAGAAAAAAAAATGAAGAAACAAAATAGCATTATGAGTTTGTTTAGTCTTTGTCAGATCCTATCACATGCCCTTTAAAATCAATATTTTATGAAATTCTTCTGGCTACCTCCAGAGATAAATAGCATCATGTCCATCCTAGGGAGGAAGAAACCAAGACTCAGAAAGGCTAACTAGCTTGCCTGAGGCCATTCAGTGAATCACTGGCAAAACTGAGGCTAGAATCAGGGTTTGTCTGGCACTGAGTCCATCCCTTTAAACCCTGTACCCTGCCACCTCACAGATTCTTCCTTCTGGGTCTTTAGTCTATGTGGGAGAACAAGGAAACAGTAGCTTATCAGGCCTCAGGATTCTGCCCCGAAGCCTTGACATTGCAAAAACTAGAATCTGCTGGACAGTAATAGTGCTCAGAGTAAGTTTGAGAGTCCACAGAACCATAAAGTGGAATTTTTCCCTACAAAAACCTTCAAGAATCACAAAGAGACTGCCCTTTTATGGTTTTCCACAGTGTGAGTAACAGGAGGAAAGGAAATTTATTTTCACCTTTGTTTCCCTTTACCTGGTAGGAACTGTTCTGCTGCATTTTAGAAGAAAATCTCAGGCTTTTCTTGTTCTTTGTCACAGACCTGAGGGGAGATTCCCATGTCCCAGTCTAGGCCTATTTGATCCGCCTTGTATATGTGCCCGCTCACACAACTAGAACTACAAGCCTGAACTTCTTTTTGTTAGGACACATAACCACCACAGGAGGGAAAGAAAGCCCTGAATGGGAAGCCCTGTGTTCATAGCACAGACTTTGTGGTAACAAGGTCAGCAAACTGTCATAGCTCTTAGTCATTGCTTAGCCCCCAGAATGCCTCTAAGAGAAACAGCCAGCACTAGTAAGTCTTCAGAGTATCCCGGACCTCTTTGACATCATAAAAGAGGGTTGTGGTGGGTTGGTCATTACAGATTGTGGGTGCCTTGATGAGTGGGTGCCTTGATGAGAGGCGCTGACAGGAGCTTTGATGAGGCCACTTACAGGAGGGAGTTGCCTGGGGGCAGTGATGGAGAAGGAGGCTTAGGTATGTCTGAAAAGGAACTAAGTGGAGTTCTCTATCATGAAGCCTGGAGAACTGACATGGATTGATGGGATCATGTGGTTTTTCTTCTTAATTTTATTAATTGGACAGATCACACTGATTCTTTTATAGCTTTATTGCGGTATAACTCACTTGCAATCAAGTACTCATTTTTAAGTGTATATGAGTTCGGGAATATCTATGCGGTCCTGCCACTTTCCACTATCTCTAAGTTTGGTCCTACTATGTGTCACTCCTGATATTGGTAATTTATAGGCTCTCTCATTTTTCTTTCTAGTCTTCCTAGGTGTTTACCACTTGTATTAATAATTTCAAAAAAATCACTTTAGCTTTATTGTCTGTCTGTCTTCTAGTTTATTGACTTGTGCTCTTATCTACATTGTTTCCTAACTTTTACTTACTCTTGGTTTAATTTGCTCATTATCTTTCTAGCTTCTTTTTTAAAACTGAGTTATACTTGATACATATATTCGTTTTGGATGTATAACATAATTACTCACTATCTAATACCCTGCAAAATGATCACCACAATAAGTCTAGCTGATCTTTGTCACTATATAAAATTACAAAAATATTTTACCTGTGATGAGAACTTTTAAGATTTACTCTTTTAGCAACTTTCCAATCTGTGATACATTATTATAATTATTAGGCATTAGGAGGTACATTACATCCCACTGACTTATTTTATAGCTGGAAGGAGGTGCTTTTTGATACTTTTTCTACTCATTCCCCCCTACCTCTGGTAACCATCAATCTGTTCCCTGTACTTATGAGCTTGTTCTTTTTTTTTTTAAGTTTCCCCATATAAGTGAGATCGTGAGATATTTGTTTTTTTCGTTCTGACATATTTCACTTAGCATGACGCCCTCATGATTCACCCATGTTTTCACAAATGGCAATATTTCCTTCTTTTTTTATGGGTGAAGCATATCCCCTGTGTGTGTGTGTGTGTGTACCATAATTCACTTATCCATTCATCTATTGATGAAAACTTATGTTGTTTCCATATTTTGGCTATTGTAAATCCTGCTGCAATGAGCATGGGGATGCATTTACCTTTTCACATTAGTGTTTTCACATTCATTGAATAAATACTCAGAATTAAAATTGCTAGAGCATATGATAGTTGTATTTTAATTTTTGAGGGCCCTCCATACTATTTTCCATAGTGATTGCACCAATTCACATTCCCACCAATATTGCACAAGGGTTTCCTTTTCTCTACCAACACTTGATCCATACCAACACTTAATACTTCTTTTCTTAGGAGGTATCACACTTCCAAACTTCAAGCTATACTACAAAGCCATTATAATTAAAACAGTTTGGTATTGGAACAAAAACAGACACACAGACCAACGGCACCAAATAGAGAGCCCAGAAATGAAGCCACACTTTCATGAACAACTAATCTTTGACAAAGGAGCAAAGAATATGCAATGGAACACGGACAGTTTGTTCAATAAATGGTGCTGGGAAAACTGAAACTAGACCACAGGCAAAAAAATGAAACTAGACCACTACCCCTCACCATGCACAAAAATCAATTCAAAATGGATAAAAGAACTGGACATAAGACCTGAAACCATAAAATATATAGAAGAAAATATAGGTAAAACACTACAAGACATACATCGCAATAACATCTTTAAAGGCTCATCACCCAAAGCAGGGATAGTGAAGGCAAAGATAAACACCTGGGATTACATCAAACTGAAAAGCTTCTGTACCGCAAAAGAGACATTAACCAAATAGAGAGACACCCCACTGATTGGGAAAAAAATCTTTGCACTCCATTCAACTGATAAGGGACTGATCACAAAGATACACGAAGAACTCACACAGCTCAACAAAAACAAAACAAACAATCCAGTCAAGAAATGGGCAGAAGAACTTAAAAGACATTTCTCCAAAGAGGAAATGCAAATGGCCAACAGGCATATGAAAAAATGTTCAACATCCCTTATAATCAGGGAAACGCAAATCAAAACCACACTGAGATACCACCTTACACCAGTGAGAATGGTACATAGCAAAAAAACAAGCAACAACAAATGTTGGTGAGGATGTGGTGAAAAAGGAACTCTCCTACATTGCTGGTGGGAGTGCAAATTGGTCCAACTACTATGGAAAGCTGTCTGGAGTTTCCTCAGTCTGCTAAAAACGGAGCTACCATATGACCCAGCAATTCTACTCCTAGGGATCTACCCAAAGGACACAAAAACATTGATTCAAAAGAACACCTATACACCGATGTTTATTGCAGCACTATTTACAATAGGTAAAACCTAAAAACAACCCAAATGCCCAAAAATAGATGACTGGATCAAGAAGAAGATGTGGTTCATATACGCAATGGAATATTATTCAGCAATCAAAAAAGATAAACTCATGCCATTCACAGCAATGTGGATGGAGCTAGAAGGAATTATGCTCAGTGAAATAAGCCAGAAGGAAAAAGAAAAATATCAGATGGTTTCACTTATAAGAGGAATATAGGGAAACAAAATAAGACATCAGTGTAAAAAAAATAACAGTACAAAACACAACACAGCAAAACCAGACAATTATAAATCAGAGACGTCCTGCAGGGGAGGAGGAGGGAGAGGGATCAGAGGGAGGGAGGAGCACAGGGGACTGTGGGGATGGTGCACGGGTGCCTTGGGGAAGGAAATTCTATGGGGACTACACCTGAGGGGGTGGGGGGAAGTAAATATTGTTTAAAAATAAAAAAAATTATTTATTGTAAAAAATATTTAGATAATTTAAAAAAATACCTTTTTTTTAAAAAAAAAAAAAACCAGCCATTCCAACAGGTGTAAGGTTATTATCTCACATGTGATGTGATTGATGATGCTAAGCATCTTTACATGTACCTGTTTGTGATCTCTATGTCTTCTCTGAAAAAAAAAAAAAAAAAAAGTCTGTTCAGATGTTCTGCCCATTTTTAAACCAGGTTCTATTTTTTTTTTTTCTGAGATGTATGAGTTTCTTACATGTTTTGTATATTAAACTCTTCTTGGAAATGTGATTTACAAATATTTTCTCTTTTATTTAGTAGTTTGGCTCTGTCAATTGTATAGATTTTCAATCTGATGTAGTCCCAATTGTTTATTTTTGGTTTGTTTTCAGTGTCAGATTCAACAATCATTGCCAAAAACTACATCAAAGAGTTTATACCACTTACATTTTCTTCTAGGAGTTTAATGGTCTCAGGTCTTACATTCAAATATGTAATCCTAGGCCTCCCGGGGGCACAAGGGGGTAAGTCTCAGCACTGTCAACCTATCAGCAGCCACTGCAGCACAAGTTCCATGCCTGGCCAGGGAGGTGATCTGGCACAGCAGACCTCTCCTGTCTCATCTGCTGCTCCCCTCAGCAGTGTATTTCAGTAGATCTGCCTGTTCTGCTCCCCACTCTGTCTCTGGTAAATCCTCTCACCTCCTGCACCTCTGGCCTGTACCCCGGCTCTTATATGCATAAATAAGTAAAATATATCTTTTAAAAAATATGTAATCCCTTTTGAGTTAAATTTTGTGTGAGTATAAGATGGTGGTACAGGTTTTCTGACACCATTTATTGCAGAAACAGTCCTTTCCCCATTGTATATTTCTTGGTTCCTTTGTTGTAAATTAATTCACCATACGTGTATGGGTTTATTTCTGGGCTCTCTATTCTATTCCATTGATCTGTGGTTCTGATTTTATGCTAATACCATATGGTTTTGATTACTACAAATTACAACATAGTTTGAAATCAGGAAGCATGATGATTCTAGTTTTGTTGTCTTTCACAACATTGCTTTGGCTATTTGGGTTTTTAATGGATCCATACACATTTTAAGATCTCATGGGCCTCCCCGGTGGCGCAGCAGTTGAGCGCTGGGTTGCGAAGCTGCCCGCGGCCTCTGCGGCGCCGGTTCGATCCCCGGCTGCTCCCCGGCCACCGGAGGAGGGTCCCACATGGCGCGCAGACCTCTCCTGCCGCCCGCTGCTCCCCTCAGCAGTGTACTTCGGTCCTTCTGCCTGCTCTGCTCCCCGCTCTGGCTCTGGTGAATTCTCTCACCCTCCCGCGCTTCTGACTGTACCCAGTGCATGTATAAACAAAACAAACAAACAAACCAGCAAACAAATAAATAAAGCATGCCTCTATAAAAAAAAAAAAAAAAGATCTCTTGTTTCTTTGTAGCTTTCTGATGTTGAAAATTTACACAATATTTTAGGTAATAGATTTATTGAAATATAATTCATATTCTGTACAATTCACCCAATAATCAAATGGTTGTAAATATATTCACAGAGTTGTGCTACTAACATCAAATATATTTTTTTAATTATTCTTTTTTTTAAAGATTATTTATTTATTTATACTAGCACTGGGTACAGTCAGAAGCACGGGAGGGTGAGAGAATTCACCAGAGCCAGAGCAGAGAACAGAACAGGCAGACTGACGAAGTACACTGCTGAGGGGAGCAGCGGGTGGCAGGAGAGGTCTGCGAGCCTTTTGGGACCCTCGCCTGGCAGCCAGGGATCGAACTGGCACTGCATAGGCTGCTGGCAGCTTCACAACCCAGAGCTCAACCACTGCACCACTGGGGAGGCCCTAACATCAAATATATTTTAAAAACATTTCATCATTCCCCAGAACAAATCCTATAGCTTTTATCTGTCACCTCACCCTGGTTATTTCCTTACCCCAGTGCTAAAAAAAAAAAACAACCCACCAATATATTTTCTGTCTCTATAATTTACCTCTTCTGAACATCTCCTATTTAAGGAATCATACATACATCATGTTCTTTTGTGACTGACTTCTTTTTCTTAGCATACTCTTTTAAGTTTCATTCACTGTACCACGTGTCAGTATTCATTCCTTATTATAGTTGAGTAATATTCCATCATATATATTTGCCACATTTTATATACCCATTTACCAATGGCTGAATAGATGATTGATTTTACATTCTCTTCATTGCTAAGATAGGAACTCGAAAATACAAAATCCCCTCTTAACATATCTTTCGTGCCATAATATGAATTTTGTTTGACATGTTGTATTTTCATTGTAATTCAATTAGATTCAATTTAAAATATTTTCAGATTTCCCTTGTGGAGTAAATCATAAAATTTTTATAAATGCATTGATTAGTTCCCAAATATTTGGGACTTTGATATACATCCTGCAGAACGAAAAAATCTCTATTGCCTTATGTTTAAGTTCACTGTGTCTTTGGCTGTCTCAAAATGCTCTTACAAGCATCCTATGAATTTTTCATTTTAGTTACTGTACTTCTCAGCTCTAAAATTTCCATTTGGATCTATTTTTAGTTTCTATTTCTCTGCTCTGACTCTTCCATTATTTTCATCTGCTATGACCATTTTCCCCTATACTCGTTGCTTCAAAGTCCTTTCTATTTATTGCAACAATATCTGGGTCATCTCCAGGTTCATTTTCCCCCTGAGTATGGGTCTTATCTTCCTGTTTCTTCGCATATTTAGTGACTTTTAATTGGATGATTATCATGAAAGGTACAATGTGGAGACTCTAGATTGCTTTGTTCCTTTGAAGAATAATCTTTACTTACTTGGCTAGACTTAGATCCCAAGCTCTGTTTCTTGCATTCAGCGGCAGTTGAACTCTGCTCAGTTCTTTCAGTTTCCAGCTAATACCTTTTCCTTTGGTTTCTCTTCCTTCCTTAATTTTGTCCAGCCTCCCTTCCTTGTTTCTTTCCTTTCTTTAAGTCAAGAAGTTGCTAGGTTTTTATTTATTTTTTTTATTTTTAAAGATTTATTTATGTATGCATACAAGAGCTGGGGTACAGGCCAGAGATGAGGGGGAGAGAGGATTCACCAGAGACAGAGCGGGGGGCAGAACAGGCAGACTGACAAAATACACTGCTGAGAGGAGCAGTGGGAGAGACAGGAGAGGTCTGCTGTGCCACGCCGGTTGCTCCCTGGCAGACCGGGATCAAACTAGTGCTGCAGAGGCTTAGAGGCTTCGGATTGCTTCATAGTGCAGTGCTTAACCCCTTGCGCCACCAGGGAGGCCCTTAAAAGATAGTTTTTGAGTCACATGCTGTTAGCAGTTCATTCTCTTCTAGGATTTCCCCCTTAATTGGCGTCCATTCTGTCAGTTCAACTCTCCCCTGGTGACTCAAGACAGTGGACTGGCAAGTGTGCCCAGGTAAAAAGTACAAAGTTTAAATCTCACAAAGTTTACTGTCTAGTTTTGAGAGTGAATTTCTCTTCGCTTTGTTCACTTTTGACATATTTCCAGTACATTTAAGTTGTTCTCTTTTTTTAAACATTTTGTCCAGACTTTATAATTCTTATGAGAGCATTAGTCCAATCAAGCTGTTCATCAAAAGCAGTTTTCAGATAATTTTAAAAAACACACCACTTCTAAAGATCTTATAGGGAGGAGATCCAGATTTAATATATCCTAAGAACATGGTTTTGAATGAATCAGAATTTAGTAAGAATATTGTAAAAGTCAAGGAAATATAAATCTTTATGGGAAATTCACATTCATCTCTCTGAAATACTTAAGTTTTAAAATGGGAAAGAAAACTGAAAGGGAATAAACAAACATATCAAATTTAAGAATACTTTCATAGAAGACATTGCCAAATGTTGAAGAGATTGATGCATTGCTGCATGTAATTCAAAATCTTAAATTTTAAACATGTTGTGTCAAATGGGGTCAATTGCTATGCGTCTTCTAGTCGATCCCACCTTACTCAAATTATCTGTAGCTATTAATGACAAACAACAAGCATTCCTGTGGCTGTGGCTAAAGCAGCTGCCACAGCGCAGAGGGTGGTGGGGCCACAGAGTGATCCTACAAACTCAAAGTCCCAGTGGGGAGGGGTGAAGCAGTACAGCAGGGATTGGTCTGTTTGATGAGCAGGTCATAATACATTTTGTCTCAGAAATACTCAGGTTCACTCTGGCAAAAAAAAAAAAAAATGTTACAGTAAATATCTTAAATGCAGATCAAAACTTTTGAAGTCACATAATTGAATCTAGTCTTGCAACCAGGTGACTAGTCAATGGATTAGCAAGATGAGTCAATTAAAAACTCCACTATATCATTTTCTTTGTGTCACAAGTGTTCCTTGAGAACCTTTTTAAAGTGATGTTCATGTTATTTAAGTGAATATATCTTCAAAGTTATCATATAAAAGAATGACATTGGATTGCTCTCTAGCTTAAGGCATAAAAGTAAATTCTAAATGGATAAAGACTTAGATAAAAGACCTGTAACAATAAAATATACAGAAGAAAAATGAGTGATATGTTTCATGATGAAGATATTTTTTGGAGATTTGACCTCTTTTGAAAGGTAAATTAATGCAAAAATGAGCAATTGGGGAAGGACTCAACTTTAAAAGGGTTTATACAGGGAATGAAATATAATTAGATTAAAAAGTCATCCTACTAAAATGGGGGGAAATATACCTAACACAGACAACAAGGGGTTAATAGCCAAGGTATATAAAATACTTATGCAATTTAACAATTAAAAGAAGTCCAACTAAGAAATGGGCAGCAGATCTGAACAGACATTTCATCAAAGGGGATATACAGAATGCCAATACACACATGGAAAAACATTCATCAACACTTTTAGTAAGAAGCTCAGGTCAAAACCAGATTGAGGTATCTCACACCCTTGAGAATGGCACATATTAAAAGACCCCCAGCAACAAATTCTGAAGGGGATGTGGAAGAAGAGGAACACTAGTATTGGTAGAAATGTAAATTGATACAATCATTTTGGAAAGTGATATAGGTCATCTTAAAAAACTGAAGCTGGAAATACTGTATGACCCAGCAATCCTATTTCTATCATGAAACCATCAACTCAAAAAATTATACGGTCTGCAATGTTTATTGTAATAATTACAATAGCTGGGACATGGAAACAACCTAAGTGCCCACTGGTAGAGGGTTGGATCAAGGAAATGTGGTATAGACACACTATGGAATGCTATTCAGGCATAAGAAAAACTGAAATGTTGCTATTTACTCCAAAATGGAAGTTCGAGGGAATTATTGCAGGAAAGCAAGTCAGAATGACAAACACAAATATTGGACATTTACATAGCAGCCATTTTGATAAAACAAAATACTTATAAAAACTAATGACCACTAATAAATGAAGTAAGGGTTCCCAAGGTTAAGGGATGGGAGAAAGCATCAAAGAGATGGTTGTAGGAAAAAAATAGAAGACAAATTATCAGTATCAGGAAGGACAGGGGATCATTACTACAGTACCCCTCACCCCAAAAATGTCCTCATCATAAAACTGCTATAACTATGTGTGGTAATAATTTTGCAAAATATACATATATCAAATTATTATATTGCACATCTATAATAAATACAATGTTATATTCCAATTTAAAAAGTAATATGAAAGACTGGCATTTCATGCATCCCCTGAAGTTTGGTAGATGCTTAACTTGTGAAGGTGTAGTGTTGGCTGTAATTTTTAGTTTGATTTTTATTTTTAAAAAGAGATTCCATCATTATTTTTAGGGTGAGAAATCTCTGGCCCTCCCACTGGATCATGAGAACCTAACCACCTAAAAAGAAAAATAAAAATGAAGCTCCTCCTGCAAAGATTAAAATCTTAACAATTTGAATGAAAATATTTTCAGAATCCTCCCTCCTCTAGAACTGCACTATAGCAAAATGGCACTCTTGGGCTCAAAGTACCATAATTTTGTCCTGAAATAACTGAGGTAATGATACTAGTTTAGATTTTTTTTTAAAAGCAATTTCACATGATCCAATGAACTAAAGGAAGGCAAAGAAAAAACTATCTCACAAAGATACACTGAGACCCTGGAGGAGGACAGAAGGAATGGGAGTCAATTATGAAAATGTTATGAGATGCAAGCAGAAGTGAGATAGGAGGCAAAATAAAAATTGGGTTATTTTGAAGAGCCAAAACATTTATAGCTCAAGCATCAGGACATGTTATTTTAATTGATCTGTGTATTGTTGGAATTTTAAACATTGTTAAAAATTTTTTAAATGTGGTAAAAACACAATTTTAATATAATAGATAACAAAAAATAAACATACAATTTACCCCCTTAATTTTTTTTAAGTATACAATTTAGTGGCATTAAGTAACTTCCATAGCTGTTGCAACAACTGGCATATTTTAAACACTGTAACCTTTACCATGCCCTGGATAACACTTCCTCATACCTTCTCTCTCTAAGGCTAATGGTTTTTCGTTGAGGAAAGAAGACTCAGGGGAAGACATTGCTGACTGACAGGTGACAGTTTCAGGGAGAAGGAATTTGGCTCAACATGAGAAGGAGCATGCTATGTTTAGAGCTGACCAACAGAGAAGCCGCAGGTCTGGGAGCTCCCTTTGAAGGTGAGGAGTTTGCACACAGGAGCCCTTTGGCCATCTGTTGGGTGTGTTTTGGAAAAGATTCCTGTCCAGGGTGGGAGATGGACCTCTGGGCTTCCTTCCAGCTATGAGATCCCATAGCTGAACCGACTTAGAAATTGCTGTACACTCAGGTTTCAGACGAGCTTACTGGAATTCAAGTATACTAGATTGGACTTTAAAATAGTCACACTTAAAATCACTTATCAGCAAGTTTTATCCTTTCCTGGCACATTGTCTGCTATTTTTGTCTAAACTATGAAGAAATAATTAAAAGTAGGATCAGATGGAGTCCAACTTATTATCCAAAGGATGTGGGAGGAGCAACCTTCACAAAAAGCCAACGTTCACTAACATGGGCTCTGCTGGCTTCAGGTTTGCCCTGTCCTGTCCATTTTCTACATTGCAGTCAGAATAAACTTTGTAAGCTATAACTATGAATAGTCTTCCAATTAAAAATGAAAAACCTTCAATCATTACTTCTTCATTTACAAAGTAAAATTCAAGATATATAAAAACACTTATATGGAATGGGCAACAAATCTGAACAGACAATTCACCAAAGAAGATATTCAGATCAATAGGTGCATGGAAAAGAGTTCATCATCATTTTTAAAAAAAGATTTATTTTTATTTATTTATGCATATAAGAACTGGGGTGTAGGCCAGAGGTGCAGAGATGGGAGGATGAGAGGATTCACCAGAGACAGAGTGGGGAGCAGAACAGGCAGATCTACTGAAATACGCTGCTGAGGGGAGCAGCTGACAAGACAGGAGAGGTTTGCTGTGCCATGTGGACCAGCTCCCTGGCCAGGGATCAAACTCATGCAGTGGCTGGTGATAACTTGATGGTGCTGAGACTTTAACTCCTGTGCCACTAAGGAGGCCCCACATCATCATTTTTAATTAGGGGGTGCAGCTTAAAACCACAACAAGATATATCACATCCAAGAGAATGGCAGATATTAAAAAGACCTTCAACAACAAGTGCTGGAGAAGAGGAGGAAAAAGAGGCTCTGTATTATATTGTTGGTAGAAATATCAACTGGTATAGTGATTTAGAAAGCAATCTGGATTTACCTTAAAAAACTAAAGGAAAAGATACCATATGACCCCTTAACCTCACTCGTGGGCATCTAACCATCATCTCAAAAAACTTATGTTCTCTATAAGGTGTATTTCAATACAATTTACAAAGGCTAGAAAATGGAAGCAACTTAAATGCCCCTTGGAAAAGACTGGATCAAGGGGTGTGCTATATTCACATCATGGAATACTATTCATCTTTCCTCATGGAAAAATGCTGCCATTTACAACAAAATCAAAGGTGTTGGAGAGAATTATTTGCAGCAAAGCAATTCAGAATGACAAAAACAAATATTGGACATTTACATAGTAGATGGTTTGACAAAGTAAAATACTTTTAAAAACTAGGTGTCCTTAATAAAAGACATCCCATTGATGGGAGAAAATATTTACACATCGAACAACCAACAGTTGGTTAATATTTAAGATATATGTAAAAAAAATAAAAACAACCTACACAATTCAACAATTTAGGAAAAAAAACCCATTTTATGGATAGGCAGCAGATAGGAATGGACAACTCACCAAACAGGATGTCCAAAAGGGTGACAGACACATTGAAAAATGATCATTACTTTTAGTAAAGGAATACTATTCATCCATAAGGAACTTACTATTCATCCATCATAAAAACCACAATGAGTTATTATCTCACACCCATAAGAATAGCACATATTAAAAAGACCCCAAGAACAAGTGCTGGAGAAAATGCTGAGAAGGAGAACAGTATTACACTGTTGGTGGGAGTGTAAACTGGTACAACCATTTTGGAAAGTGATGTGGATTTCTCTTAAAAGACTTAAGGTGGAGATACTGTATGACCCAGCAATCCCACTCGTGGGCATCTATCCAAAGACTGTGAAACCATCAACTCAAAAATCTATATGCTCTGCAGTGTTTATTGCAGCATTATTTACAATAGCTAGGACATGGGAACAACCTAAATGTCTATGAATAGAAGATTGAGCTAAGACCTTGTGGTCCATGCACACAATGGACTGCTCGGCCATAAGGCAAGTTGAAATGCCATTGCCAGCAAAATGGAAGGTGTCTAAGGGGATTCTGTACAGTAAAGCAAGTCAAAATGACAAAGACACACATTGGACATTTATGCAGTAGATGATTTGACTAAGTAAAATGTGTATAAAAACTAGGCATCATTAATAAATGAAGTGAGGTCTCTGACTTAAGAGGGAGGGGAAGGAGAAAAGAGTTAAGGAGGATAGAGAGATAGCAGTGGGGGAAAATAATTTAAAAAGAAAGTGCAGAGCCTCCCAGGTGGCACAGGGGTTAAAGACAGTGCTATCAAGCTATCCACAGCCACTGCAGCAAGAGTTCGATCCCCAACCAGGGAGCAGCTCACATGGCACAGCAGACCTCTCCTGTCTTGCCCGCTGCTCCCCTCAACAGTCTATTTCAGTCAATCTGCCTGATCTGCTCCCCACTCTCTCTGGTGAATCCTCTCACCATCTCACCACCACCCTGTACCTCTGGCCTGTACCCCAGTTCTTGTATGCATAAATAAATCATTAAAAAAAAGTAAAAAGAAAGTACAGATTTGACTCAAGCATTAGCCCTCTGTGTATAATAGATGCTTTCATTTTGGGTATATTCCAATGTCTCTGGAAACTTCTATAGATCTTTGCTTCAGAAGTGGTCCAGGACCATTGGAACAGTCATTGCTGGAGTGCCTCTTGCTAGAAATGCAGACTGGCCCAACCTCAGACCTACAGAATGAAAACACGCTTTTTTTTTTTTTTGGTGGGACCCTTGCTGGTGGCCGGGGATCGAGCTGGCGCTGCAGAGGCTGCAGGCAGCCTCACAACCCAGCCCTCAACCACTGCGCCACCAGGGGAGGCCCTGAAAACACACTTTTAACAGCATCACTGGGTAAGTTTGTATACATACTAAATTTGAGAAGCACAGTTCTAGACATCATCATACTATTATCACACTATTGTGATGTTTTCTTTTTCTCCTTTCTGGAATGTGAGCTACATAGAAATACTGTCTTTTATTATTGTATCCCTTAAACCTACGCAGTAATTGTTATAAAGTACTACTCAATAAATAGCTACATAATGAATAAAACGGGATAATGACATGCCTACTTACAGGTTATTTGCTTTTGAAAGGGCTGCACCTGAAGGTGGTTGTGTTTCATTCCTAGATTTGCATTAAGTATCACTCGTAAGCAAACAATGGGAACTATTCCCCCTGGATCCACCAACACTATCTGTCATCTTATAACCACATACCAAAAGGTTTTCTAATCTCTGAAACTGTGCCTGATGATTTAAGAGAAGGTTTTTGTTTTTGTTTTTTAAGCCAGAGTTTAGATAGCTGTTTATTTAGTGGCATGTGTTAGGTTAGGCTGTTAGAAACATCTCAGAAAAATAACCTTAAAAATAAGCTCAAGGGCCTCCCCTGGTGGTGCAGCGGTTGAGCGCTGGGTTGCAAACCCCACAGCCTCTGCAGCGCCGGTTCAATCCCCGGGTGCCCGGTGAAGGACCCACATGGTGCGCAGACCTCTCCTGCCATCCACTGCTCCCCTCAGCAGTGTATTTCTTCATCAGTCTGCCTGCTCTGCTCCCCGCTCTGGCTCTGGTGAATTCTCTCACCCTCCCTTGCTTCTGACTGTACCCAGTGCTTGTGTAAATAAATAAATCTTTAAAAAAAAAAAAAAAAAAAAAGCTCGAGTGGGCCTCCCTGGTGGTGCAAGGGGTTAAGCACAGCACTATGAAGCAATCCACAGCCTCTGCAGCACGAGTTGATCCCTCGCGGGCCAGGGAGCTACCCACATGGTGCAGCAGACCTCTCCTGTCTCTCCTGCTGCTCCCCTCAGCAGTGTATTTCAGTCAGTCTGCCTGTTTTGTTTCCCACTCTCTCTCTAGTGAATCCTCTCACCCCCCTGCATCTCTGGCCTCTACCCCAGCTCTTGTATGCATAAATAAATAAATCTTTAAAAAAAATTAAGTTCAAGGACAAGCTTATCTTTGTGACAAGGCAGTACAGACAAGGCACTACAGATTAACACTACATTGAAAGCACTTTTTTGAATAATGAATTTTAGCATCCCCAACCCCAAAAGGAATGCCCATTAAGTTTTGTTAACCATGTCATCATCTTATTTTAGTGCCTCTATGTTCATTCCTGTTACCTGCATATCTTAAAGAATATAGCTGTTATTAATGCATTTTGGCTTTGCATTGAGTGTACACTCCTGAATAACTGTTGGAATTTTATGTTTACCATATAAGTATTGCACCACTAGAGATATTTTGCATATCATTCATGATGGTAATTTCTGTATCAAAAAAGCCTTATATGGAACATCATTTTTGCAGTCAAACCCCACCCTTACAAAAAATGGCCACATTGCAATAAAAATGGTGGCATATTGCTGAAAAAAAAAAATGAGGCCAAGGAGAATGGAATTAGATTAGCCCCAGATAATGCCCCATGTCTAGGGGAGAGAAATTGGTGAATGGAAGTCTTAAATTCATCAAGAAAAGAGTGAGAAATGGAAGAAGGAAGGAGAGAAGAAGGATGCAAGAGGAAGGAGTGTGTGTGTGTGTGTGTGTGTGTGTGTGTACACATATCTATATGCATATATATAAAGAAAGGAAAATTTCCATGAGCATCAGGTCAGAGAAGACAAGGGAAATTTTAGAGTCCCATAGAATGTGAATGCTTGAACAGTGCCTACTGAATTAAGTGCAAATGCTTTGTCTGACATTCAGAATTCTCCACATAATGTCCAAAGCTTGCCCTTCAGCCACTTTCCATTATCTCTCTGTGTGTTCCCACTCCAGCCAAATTGCATCACTTAATATTTGTCCTTGTTGATTTGGGTCATTGCTCATGATGCTCTCTTTATGTGGACTGTCACTTTGTCTGAGCTTCTATAAAAATTCTACCAATCCTTCAAGGCTCTTCCAAAATACCCTTCTTCCTGGTAGACTTTCTTTTTTTCCTTACAGCAAATACCCTGTAGTCTATCTCATTGCAGAGAATTCTGTGATTTTATTTTCAAGTCAGTTATTTACGTACTTGTCTTCTATTATTCAGTTACAGATGTAATCAGCCCCTTTTTTGGTCTCTCTCAGTCTCCCAGAGCACAGCCAAAGTGAAATGATCGCAGTGAACTGATTTGGAACTTACAGAGAGAGTGACTCCCTTCTCAGAAAATTGCTACTTGTTCTATCTTAAAATTCTGAAGATATATCTGCTTCCTTTTTCTGTCTGCAAATATTGATGGACTCCTAGCTTGGTCCCATGGACAGTTCATCCATCTCCCACTGTTAATGGCTCATCTTTAAACATGCGTTTAGTTTGGAGTACTAACATAGCAGGGTATTCTCACCCATGGTTTTGGCCAGTCACGAGTGGCCTAGGATGTTGAGGACCTGTTATAACTTAAGATCTTTCTAGGGTAGGAATTTGTAAGCACTGCCTGGTGTTCAAGAGTGAGTCCCTTGAGGGTGTGCATATCTTGTTCACCATTCA
Source organism: Talpa europaea (assembly GCF_964194135.1). Classification (NCBI taxonomy): domain Eukaryota; kingdom Metazoa; phylum Chordata; class Mammalia; order Eulipotyphla; family Talpidae; genus Talpa; species Talpa europaea. Next base: position 97,614,045 of record NC_140075.1, on the reverse strand, counting down.
CCATGTTCCAACACAACCTTGTTGTCTGTCACTCACTTTATTTATTTTTTTAATTGTTGTTGACTATTTTCTTTTTTTTAAGATTTATTTATTTATTTTTTATTTATACAAGCACTGGGTACAGTCAGAAGCACGGGAGGTTGAGAGAATTCACCAGAGCCAGAGCAGGGAGCAGAGCAGGCAGAAGGACCGAAGTACACTGCTGAGGGGAGCAGCGGGCGGCAGGAGAGGTCTGCGCGCCATGTGGGATCCTCCTCCGGTGACCAGGGAGCAGCTGGGGATTGAACCAGCGCCGCAGAGGCTGCGGGCAGCTTCGCAACCCAGAGCTCAACCGCTGCACCACCGGGGAGGCCCTGTCACTCCTTTAGAACTTAATGACTAAAGAGGGAAAACCCAGAGTTCCAAACAGATAACTGCACTCACATATGTTTGTTTGACCCACTCCCTTTGTGTTGGTTTGTCCTGAATTTAGAAAAACGTTGGTTGCCAATAATTAAAATTTTTGATACAGTTTTATTCACCAAAGAGCAGAGTTTTTATTAAGGTTCATATGCTGTGCGGTTGTATGAGATTTGATAAATGGATAATCTCATTTCTCTAAAACTATTATATCTTGCAGAATAGTCTCACCACCCTAAAAAATCCTCTGTATTCCATTTTTTCATCCCTCCCTTCTTTCTCCCAAGTCCCTGGCAACCACTGTTTTTTTTTATCATCGCTATTGTCATCCTTTTCCAAAATGTAAAATGATTGAAATAATAGTCTGTAGCCTTTTCAGACTGATTTCTTTCACTTAACAATATGCATCGAAGGTCTCTCAATGTCTTTCATGTCTTCATAGCCTTTTTCTTTTAAGCGCAAAATGGTATTCCACTGTCTGGCTGTATCACAATTTATCCATTCACCTGTTGAACACTTTGGTTGTTCTAGGTCTTGAGATGTATGAATAAAGTTGCTATAAATATTTGTTTGCAGATTTTTGTGTGGACACAAAGATGTATTTACACATTTGTATAAAATAACAAGCAGCACGATAGATGAGTTGGATGGTAAGACTGAGTTGAGCTTTGAAGAAACTGCTGAACTGCTTCTGAAGCAACACTGAATGAGACCTTCTGTTGCTCCCTGTCCTTGATGGCATTTGATGTTGTCAGTGTTTGGAATCAGTTGTGGGAATGTAAAACCTACCAATGTTAATTCTCCCAGATGAAGTTCAGCAAACCAGTGTGTATGTGTGTGTATACATTGCACACACACACACACACACACAGGGTCCACATAATCCCCCAGGTGGTTTGAATGTGCAAATTGTGTCACCAAGCACTGCCTAAGGGTGTGACACTCCAGCTTATTTCTCCTCAGATGTAATCCTAAGATCTAATAACCTTATCTGAGCAAGGATCCTGTACACACTCCCGTACAGGAGGCTGTTTATAGACACTTTACTTTTGTGCTATTAAGGCACCTGTTATCGTAGAAGGTAACTGACTCTCACTGACTCTCCTTTCTTTCTTTTTTTTTTTTTTTTGTGGGACCCTCGCCAGTGGCTGGGGAACGAACCTGCGCTGCAGAGGCTGCGGGCAGCCTCGCAACACCCAGCGCTCAACCACTGCGCCACCAGGGGAGGCCCTGGATCTCCTTTTTAATAAACAATGTTCTTTCTTTCAAGGGAAATGGAGGAGGTGGAATTGAAGCCCACCAAGATAATTGAAGCAAATAACTGCAGGCACAGATGACAAAAAGTTCTTCCACATATATATTAAATAAAAGCAAGTGCTACTTTTAGAAAAGACATTTGTACTAAATCTTATTCTCTTTGGAATTATCTATACATTTCTAAATGAACTTGCAGTTGCTGAAACATTTCTTATTATTTAGAGAATACCTTCTTCCCCTGCCCTCATCCCCTCCCCCCAAAATGCTTTCCTTTTATTCCTTTGGCTACAAGTTGGGAGAGTGGGAGGAGAAGTTTTTCTACATGTGTTTATTTTAAAGGCAACAAGTAAAATCTTATCAAAACACAAATCCAATTTAAAATTCTTCCTGGCTCCTTCAGCAGTTAAGTAAAGTGGGTAGGAGAGGGATTTCAATGTTAGTTCCCTCAGAACAGGATTGGTCTGTATCTGGCATACTTGCAGTGGGTTAAGTCACTAGAGGAGTGCAATTTGTAAAGTAATTAGCCAGGATCCAATACCCAACATCCTAAGTAAACTGATCTGCTTTAGAAACTAAGCTGGTTTGCTTTTGGGTCTGGGAAATGTGTTCCATGCCTCAAGGGTTAGGAAGTCTGGTTGGATATGCTGCTTCAATTTATCTAAATCCACAAGTGCAGGCCTTAGAGCAAATGGTTCTGCAGTGAGAAAGTGAGAAAGGCAAAAATCTGAGGTAGTGGGGAGAAATGAAGAAAGGTGATGCGGGACTGAAAACAGTAGGTGGAAGAAGAGTTGCATTTAAATGTCCATACTCATCAGATCCCAATAAGAATAATTCATTGTGCATTGATTCATCTCTGAGCTTGAAGAAAATTGCATGGACTGCAGAAGTTTGGCTCTTGAGTTTAGAATGGAATAGTGCCCTGTCATCACTCACTGGTCACTTAGAGTGTAGGCTATACAGAATAAGAATAGTAAGCGGGAATCACGATGACATTGGGAAAAATTACTCAAGATGCATGCATGGTTGATGCAGTCATCATAGCAGAAGACAGATGGCCTTCTGTGTTGTCATTACACATTATCAGCTTGACTTGCTTACCAAGAGTCTGGTGACACTGACAATTCGGTTTAGTTAGAATGGAAGAATTTATTGGGCACATAGAGATAACCTGAACAGGAAGGAGGCAAAACGCATTTCTACGAGGAAGAAGATCACAGAACCATTCTAAAGACATTTCTTACAACTTCCATCAATAACTGAATACTAGCAGTCACTAGTTTCCCTTTAGCATGCCTTGGTCTATGGGTAAGAGAAAAGAAGAGCAGAAAAGCCAGAAACCATGGTCCTTAACATGTGGCCTAGTGTGCTAAGCTTGTTTTGTATATTTGGAAAGCCTGATTTTTGTTTTTTTCCAGAAACTGACTCCAGGATTCTGAAAATAAAGAAACATTTAAACGAATATCCATTTTTATCTATGTATCTGGTAGTATGTACCAGGCACGTAAAACTACTAGATATTTTCCTTTGTACATACTGTCCATCTCCTTTCCAATCTCCACCCTTCTCTGTCTTTGAGGTTCAGGTTGGGATTGGCCAAGGTGAGGGAATAGTAACAGATATCAGTGGACAAGAGGAGAGAAAAAATGAGATATTTGTTTTCCCTATTTGTCCACAGCCCTTATCCAGCACTGCTTTTCCTGGACTTATAAAGTGCTCGTTCATTACCATGGTATAACTCACAGTATTGCCTCCCATGAAGGTTCTCACAAGCCAAAGGAAATAAAGTGATGAAGATGCATCTCAAAGAATTAAGTTGCTGCTCAATACCTCTCAGTTAGAAAACAAAGACAAGAATCAAAACTTGCTATCTCCACCAAAATGGGAACATTTCATTTTTATCCATGTAGAATATTGCTTCCAGTTTCATGGAAAAATATGTTTTCCCTGACCTGAATAAAGTTATAAACCAAATAGAATAGGCATATACAGAAAATTCCACCCAACAGTACCCAAAATTTCTTCTGCAATGCCCACAAAATATTCCCCAGTATAGCTCAATATATTGTTGGATAACTAAGCAAGCCTTAACAAATTTAAGAAGATTGAAATTATATCTAATATCTCTTCTGGCCACAATGGTATGAAACTAGAAATCAATGATAGGAGAAAAATGAAAAAAGCCACAAATATGTGGAAATTAAACACAACCCTGAATAACCAATGAATTAAAGGAGAAATCTAAAGGGAAACAGAAAGTATCTAGCAATATACAAAAATGAAAACACAGCATGGGTCACAAAGGAAAAAAGGGAGAAAGCACAAATAAACAGGATCATCAATGAAAGAGGAGAAATCACAACGGACACAGCAGAAATCAAAAGAATAATCAGTAACTACTATGAACAGTTATATGGAAACAAGTTTAATAATCTAGAGGAGATGGACAAATTCCTACAACTCTACAATCACCCAAAGCTAGATAAAGAAGAAATAGAACACCTAAACAGACCAATTACAATTAGCGAAATTGAAATGGTAATCAAAAACCTTCCCAAAAACAAAAGCCCAGGACCTGATGGACTTACAAATGAATTCTACCAAACATTCAGAGATGAATTAGTGCCTATCCTTCACAAACTCTTCCAAAAAATTGAGAAGGAAGGGACAATACCAAACACGTTCTATGAAGCCAACATTACACTAATACCAAAACCGAACAAGGACAACACAAAAAAGGAAAACTACAGGCCAATCTCCCTAATGAACACTGATGCAAAAATCCTCAATAAAATTTTAGCCATCAGAATCCAACAATGTATCCATAAGATAATTCACCACGACCAAGTAGGATTCATTCCAGGGGCACAAGGATGGTTTAACATCCGAAAATCAATCAACGTTATCCAACACATCAACAAAAAGAAATATAAAAACCATATGATAATATCAATAGATGCTGAGAAAGCTTTCGACAAAGTGCAACACCCATTCATGATAAAAGCCCTTGAAATTCTTGGGATACAAGGAACATACCTCAACATCATAAAGGCCATCTATGACAAGCCAACAGCTAGTATCATTCTCAATGGTGAAAAGCTGAAAGCAATTCCATTAAGATCTGGAACAAGACAAGGATGTCCACTCTCACCACTGCTTTTCAATATAATACTGGAAGTCCTAGCCAGAGCAATAAGACAAGAGAAAGACATCCAAGGAATCCAAATAGGAAAAGAAGAAGTCAAACTATCACTATTTGCAGACGATATGATATTATACATAGAGAACCCCAAAAACTCCACAGAAAAGCTAATTCAACTCATCAATCAGTTCAGTAAAGTGGCAGGATACAAAATCAACACGCAAAAGTCAGTAGCCTTCCTATACACAAACAATAAATCTGAAGAAGAAGAAATCAAAAAAACCATCCCTTTTGTTATTGAAACAAAAAAAATCAAATATTTGGGAATAAATCTAACAAAAGAGGTAAAGGACCTATACAAAGAAAACTATAAAACACTGTTAAAAGAAATAGAAGAAGACACAAAGAAATGGAGAGACATCCCCTGCTCGTGGATTGGAAGAATAAACATTATTAAAATGGCCATCCTTCCAAAAGCAATATACAGATTCAGTGCTATTCCAATCAAAATTTCAATGTCATTCTTCAAAGAAATAGAACAATTATTGATGAAATTCATATGGAATCACAAAAAACCCTGAATAGCCAAAGCTCTCCTGAAAAAAAAAGAAGGGAATGGAGGCATTACACTCCCAGACTTCAAACTCTACTACAAAGCCATAATCATCAAAACTGCATGGTATTGGAACAAGAACAGACATACAGACCAATGGAATCGAATAGAAAATCCAGAAATAAACCCACAGATTTATGGTCAACTAATCTTTGACAAAGGAGCAAAGACTATGCATTGGAGCAAAGAAAGTTTGTTCAATAAATGGTGCTGGGAAAACTGGGTCGCTACATGTAAAAGAATGAAGCTTGACCACTACCTCACACCATACACAAAAATCAACTCAAAATGGATTAAAGAACTAGACATAAGACCTGAAACCATAAAATATATAGAAGGAAATATAGGCAAAACACTACGTGATTTGCACATCAAAGACATCTTTACAGACACATCACCCAAAGCAGTGATAGTGAAGGCAAAGATAAACAGCTGGGACTACATCAAATTAAAGAGCTTCTGCACAGCAAAAGAGACAATAACAAAAACAAAGAGAAACCCCACCAACTGGGAGAACATTTTTGCACCCAACACTAATGATAAAGGACTGATCACAAAAATCTGCAAAGAGCTGATGAGACTCAACAACAATAAAGAAAAGAATCCAGTCAAAAAATGGGCAGAAGAGCTAAAAAGAAACTTCTCTGAAGAGGAAATGCAAATGGCCAACAGGCATATGAAAAAATGTTCAACATCACTTGCCATCAGGGAAATGCAAATCAAAACTACCATGAGATACCATCTTACACCAGTGAGAATGGCACATATTAAAAAAACTAGCAACAACAAATGTTGGCGAGGGTGTGGAGAAAAAGGAACTCTTCTGCACTGTTGGTGGGAGTGCAAACTGGTCCAACCACTGTGGAGAGCTGTGTGGAGATTTCTGGACCTACTAAACATAGAGCTTCCATATGATCCAGCAATTCCACTCCTAGGTATTTACCCAAAGGACACAGAAACATCAATTCCAAAGAACACCTGCACCCCTATGTTTATAGCAGCACTGTTTACAATAGCTAAGCTTTGGAAACAACCCAAATGCCCAAAAATAGATGACTGGATCAAGAAGATGTGGTACATATATACCATGGAATATTACTCAGCATTCAAAAAAGATAAACACATGCAATTTGCAGCAACATGGATGGCGCTGGAAGGGATCATGCTCAGCGAAATAAGCCAAAAAGAAAAAGAAAAATACCGGATGGTCTCACTCATAGCAGGAATCTAGAAAACTTAAATAAGGGGCCAGGAAAATGAATAACTATAAGAAAGTGAAAATCAAAATCAACAAAAAACTATGAACCAGAGACACTTTTAGGGGGGCGGGGGCGGGGGCGGGAGGGGAGGGATTGGGGTCAAAATGGGGGGGCTGCAATTGTATGGGGAATATAACAATAAAATTTATAAAAGAAATAAAAAAAAAAGAAAAGAAAACACAGCATGGGATGCAGCAAAAGCAGTTTAAAGAGGGCAGTTAATAGTGGTACATGTCTGTATTAAAAAACAAAGATATATCACAAATAAAAAATTTAACTTTACAACACGAAAAATTAGAAAAAGAACAAGCTAAATGCAAAGTCAGAAGGAGAGAAGTAATAAAATTCAGAGTGACATAAATGAAATAGAGGCTAGAAAGAACATAGGGGGAAAATCAATGAAACTAAGACTTCTTTTAAAAAAAAAAAAGATAAAGCTAAGAAAGTTAACTAGATTAACCATGAAAAAAAGAGGACTCAAAATTACAAATGAAAGAGGAGACATTATAACTGATACCACAGAAAGACAAAGGATCGCTTTGTAAGAGGATACTATGAACAATTATATGTTGACAAATCAGATATGCCAGAAGAAATGGATAAATTTCTAGAAATATCAACCTACCAAAACTGAATCATGAAGAAGTAGACAATCTGGACTGACCAATGGATCAACAACTGAGACAGAAGCAATAGTCAAAAAACTCCCAACCAGGCCTTCCTGGTGGCGCAAGGGGTTGAGCACCACACTATGAAGCAATCCACAGCCTCTGCAGCATGAGTTTGATCCCCAGCCGGCCATGGAGATACACACATGGCACGGTAGACCTCTCCTGTCTCGCCCACTGCTCCCCTCAGCAGTGTATTTGAGTCAGTCTGCCTGTTCTTCTTCCCATTCTTTCTCTGATGAATCATCTCACCCCCTGCATCTCTGGCCTGTACCCCAGGTCTTTTATGCATAAATAAATAAATCTTTAAAAAAAAAAATCTCCCAACAAAGTAAAGCCTAGGATGAGATGGTTTCACTGGTGAGTTCTACTAAACATTTAAAGAAAAATGAATGCCAATCCTTCTCAAACAGCTCCTAAAAATTGAAGAGGAGGAAACATTCTGAAATACACTTTGTGAGGTCAACATTATTCTGATGCCAAAGTTAGATAAGGGCATTACAAGAAGAGAAAATTACAGGCCAATGACCATGATGAGTTTAGATGCAAAAATCTCTCAATTAAAACTCTAGCAAGCCAAATTTATTTTTTTTTTTTATTTATTTTTTTTTTTTTTAAATAAATTTTATTGTTATATTCCCCATACAATTGCAGCCCCCCCATTCTGACCCCAATCCCTCCCCTCCCGCCCCCCTAAAAGTGTCTCTGGTTCATAGTTTTTTGTTGATTTTGATTTTCACTATCTTATAGTTATTCATTTTCCTGGTCCCTTATTTAAGTTTTCTAGATTCCTGCTATGAGTGAGACCATCCGGTATTTTTCTTTTTCTTTTTGGCTTATTTCGCTGAGCATGATCCCTTCCAGCGCCATCCATGTTGCTGCAAATTGCATGTGTTTATCTTTTTTGAATGCTGAGTAATATTCCATGGTATATATGTACCACATCTTCTTGATCCAGTCATCTATTTTTGGGCATTTGGGTTGTTTCCAAAGCTTAGCTATTGTAAACAGTGCTGCTATAAACATAGGGGTGCAGGTGTTCTTTGGAATTGATGTTTCTGTGTTCTTTGGGTAAATACCTAGGAGTGGAATTGCTGGATCATATGGAAGCTCTATGTTTAGTAGGTCCAGAAATCTCCACACAGCTTTCCACAGTGGTTGGACCAGTTTGCACTCCCACCAACAGTGCAGAAGAGTTCCTTTTTCTCCACACCCTCGCCAACATTTTGAGACTCAACAACAACAAAGAAAATAATCCAGTCAAAAAATGGGCAGAAGAGCTTAAAAGAAACTTCTCTGAAGAGGAAATGCAAATGGCCAACAGGCATATGAAAAAATGTTCAACATCACTTGTCATCAGGGAAATGCAAATCAAAACTACCATGAGATACCATCTTACACCAGTGAGAATGGCACATATTAAAAAATCTAGCAAGCCAAATTTAACAGCACATTAATATGATCATACAGGGATTAATCCCAGCTATGCAAGGAAGGCTTAAAATACACAAATCAACAAATATATGCCACATTAATAGAATGAAGGATAAAAATCATATGAACTTCTCAACAGACAAAAACAAACAAACAAACAAAAAAAAAAACCGGGCAAACTTCCATACTCTTTCATGATAAAACCTTTCCACAAAGTGGCCATAGAGGGACATACTCAACTTAGTAAAGGCCATATATGAAAAATTTATAGCAAACATCATACTCAACTGAAAAGTTGAAAGCTTTGCCTTTAAAATCAGGAATAAGACAAGGGTGCCCATTCTCACCAATTCTATTCTGCAGAGTCTAGATGTCCTAGCCAGGGCAGTTAGGCAAGGAGAAGAAACCAAAAGCACACAAATTGGAAAGGAAGACGTAAAACTGCCTCTGTTTGCAGATAATATACCATACATGGAAAACCCTAAAGGCACCACTACGAAACTGCTAAAGCTAAAAAATGAATTCAATAAAGCTGTAGGATACAAATTAACATATAAAAATCTTTCACATTGTTTTCGGCAGTGATTTTTTTTATATGACACCAAAAGTATAAGTAAAAATAAAAAAAGCAAAATAAACAATTGGGTGACTTAAAATTAAAAACAAAAAAGCACAACAGAAGAAGCAATCGACAAAATGAAGAGACAAACTAGGGAATGGGGTAAAATATTTACAACTCATATCAGATAAGGAATTAGTATCTAAGTTATATAAGGAACTTACAAAAAAATCAATCTGATTAAAAAATGGGTAGAGCACATGAATAGGCATTTCCCCAAAGAAGACATATAATGGCCAAAAGGCATATGAAAAGATGTTCAACATCACTAATTATCAGGGAGATGCAAATCAAAACCACAGTGAGAGATCATCTCATACCTTTTAGAATATTATCAAAAAGCTAAGAGATAACAAGTGTTGGTAGGATGTGGAGAAAAGCAAACCCTTGTACACTGCTTGTGTGTACAAGGGAATGCTAATAGGTTCAACCACTATGGAAAACAGTATGGAAATTCCTCCAAAAATTAAAAATAGAACTACTATGTGATCCAGCAATCCATTTCCGGGTATATATATCCAAAGGAAATGAAATCACCATCTCAAAGAGATAGCTGTGCTCCAGTGTTCACTACAGCATTATTCCCAGTAGCTAAGATTGCAAACAACTTAGGTGGTTATTGATGAATGGATGAATAAAGAAAATGTGATACCCACATACAGAAATATTGTTCAGCCAAAAAAAAGGACATTTTTCCATTTGCAACATGAGTAGACTTTGAGAGAATTATGCTCAGTGAAATGAAAGAAAGGGAAATACTGTGTGAATTCACTAATATGTGAAATCTTAAAAAAATCCAAACTCATATAACTAGAGAGTATAATGAAGGTTTCCATATACTGGGGGGTAGAGAAATGAGGAGATGTTGATCAAAGAGCACAAACTTCTAGTTATAAGTAAGTTCTGAGGGTTGAAGGTACAGAATGGTTACTGTAGTTAACAATATGTATTTTATAGTCTTGGTATATAGTTGTTGTAAGAGTAGATCTTAACTGAGACACAAAACGGGGGCAGGGGTAAAAGAGGGGCGGGAACAGCACTAGGGGTGGTGGTGATGGATCATAGGTCCTGTGGTGGTGGGAGAGCTACTGGTACTATTCCTTAGCGGAGATTTTTAATACTGTCCAAAAATTAACAATGATGTAAGAAAAAAAAAAGTTTGGGCTACTTGTAAATAATATGTAGTGGTATAAGCCAATGCTACCTCAATAAAAAATAAAAGGTCAAAAAAGAAAAAAAAAGAGTAGACCTTTAATGATCTCCCCACACACAATTTAATCATTTTGCAGTATATAATCAAATCATAACACTCTACATCTTATGATTACACAATCAACCATCTCTCAATAAAGCTGGGGAAAATAGGTTTAGCCTGCATGAGCCTTAAGAAAAGTAATTTAAATTGTTACCAGCACAGAGCAGCGGTGTGGTAGAAAAGGCACTGAACTGAATCAGTGAGCACTTGTCTCTTCTATCTGGAAAGCCTTGCTATGTGACCACACTTCCATTGATCTCAATTACTCCTTAGCTATAGCCGCCCCCAAGGGACAGAAATAGGGCAGCCAAACCGTGACGTTCCACAGAGAATCTATGGAGAGACTTAGCAGGCCTAACTCAGGGAAACCCTCCCTTCCCCAGATCCCATGGCTGTTAACTCCATTTGCAGTGTGTGTCCTCAGTTCTTTGCCTTTGCAAGTTGAATCCCTCTTCTCTTCCTCCCTACCTGGATGGCCATTGAGCCATCTCAGCCATTCGGAGTATCTGCTTCCCCTTGCCAAGGACTGCTTTGGCCAATGCCTGGGCACTTGTGACTGAGGAGATGTGAGGGAAAGTTGTGAGAAGCACTTCTGGGGAAGGGATTCCTTGCTTTTAAGAAGTTAAAGAAGTGTATGTGTGTGTGTGTGTGTGTGTATGGAAGTGGGGGGTGCTGCGGACGGATTCTATTTCTCCCTTTCTCTTTTTTCTTGGTCCTTAATATTATTGTCTGCATGGAGGCTTAAAATTAAAGCTGCCGGGGCCTCCATGGTGGCGCAAGGGGTTAAGATGCAACCTATGAAGCTATCCGCAGCCACTGCAGCATGAGTTCAATGCCCAGCCAGGGAGCTACCCACATGGCACAGCAGACCTCTCCTGTCTCACCCGCTGCTCCCCTCAGCAGTGTATTTCAGTCAATCTGCCTGTTCTGTTCCCCACTGTGTCTCTGGTGAATCCTCTCACCTCCTGCATCTCTGACCTGTACCCCAGTTCTTGTATGCATAAATAAATCTTTAAAAAAATTTATAAAAAAAAATTAAAGCTGCCTTAAGGAGAATCCCCTTAGGGGACGAATTCTCTGGATGGCAGCAGGGAAGATGCAAAGGAGTGGGGGGTCCTTATGGTAGGCATGGTGCCCCTGCCTGGAGGAACTCTGGCCCCACTCTATCTCATCTAACTTCTTGTTTCATGAGATAATATATTCCTTACAGTTCAAATCCTTCCTGCTGGGTCTTCTGTTGCTTGTGGCCAATACTACCATGACTACAGAGACATACAGTTTGTGGTTTGGGTATTAGCCTATAATATCCATGGCCATTGTCTAAAGGAAATAATCCTGTCCTGATCCTATTTGGATCCTCTTATTCCATCGTCTTTGTCCAAAACTCTATGTAGTTCCTTTAAATGGTCACCTCAGCCACGAGTGAAGCATCATATAAAAGAACTCCAGAAATTTCAGATTCACTATATTTGCTCTGAATTTGCAAACTTGACCCTTCACTACCTTTTTCTCTCCAGGCTTTTGATTTCTTTTTCCAGTCATCAGTACTCAACTTGCCCCCTTCTCCAGGCCTGACCTTAACTACTGCCTTGTGCCTTATAGCTTAGACATCCCACTGGTTAAGTTCCAGCGTCTCCTGCAGCAACAAACTACGTCCCTGTACTTGCCTGCCCGCCCCCCCCCCCCTCTGCTGTTCCTGGACTCCCACGTGGGTCACCTTGGGCTTTGTTTCCTGTCCTTTATTGTTTGAGTTCCTCCTCTGGCTGCCACTGCTGCCATTTCTGCTTACTCAGACCAGAGGTTTCACCCAACTACTCTGACTAATCTAGTTCAAAGTTCCCCCTAAGTCCTGGGTGTTCCCCCTAAGTCCTGGGTGGTCCTCAACACTGTTTCTAAGGAGGTTTGCTTCTCTTTGGTGTGCACTTTAGGAAAGCCAAGTGCAGCTGTTGCCCAGGAAGAGCTCTTCTGTGTGCAGTGCTACACAAGCCTCTGCCCTACTGTGACAGACAGGAGATGAAGTCTTGCTATGGCTGTTTTTAATAGAAAGGGAAGCAGGCTCAGATTGGACACAATGCTATTTTATGCTACTGACCCTCTCCTGATTTCCAGGGTTAGCAATGAGGGCAGTTTCTGTTCAGTTTTTCAGAACAACAATCTAAAAGCTATAGTAAGAGCTGAGAGGTCTGCAATGCTGGACAAAATGCTCCCTGTCCCTGTTTCAGTAGGAGATGCCTGCCTACCTCAAAGGTCCATTTCAGCTCTTAAATTCCATGCTTTCAAATGAGACAGTTAAATATTCAACTTAATGGATTGCTAGCAGATTCTTGGACTGAAGCACATTGTTATCCAACATGCCTGATTGGATAACAATGCAAAGTACAATGGTGCAACATGTGCAATGCATTGTCTTTCCTTTTTAAAAACTCATTTTATGAAACCCCTTAATTGAATCAGGCTTGAACTTCCTGTGGCATAAAACCAAATAGAATTACACTGATGCTAAAGATGTAAATGTATCCCAGATACCACTGAATGATGATGTATTCATGGGAACATTTAAGCCTGAGGATTTGCGTGCACACACTGTGGTAATAGAGCGGAGTCTGAGGATCAGGCATTTGAGATATAAACTCTATGGGAACAGTTTTAATCCCCTGCTTTCTGAGGACTGTAAAACTAATTTTGACCATGGAATCCTAGAATGTCGAACTTGGGACAGCATCTCAGAGATCATTGGTTCATTCTCCAGATGGTAAAAAGATGCCTGGAAGAGGTAAAGAGACACACGCAAAAGCACTCAAGGCACCAACAGAGCCAGGCCAGGTCCAGCACAAAACACCTGCACGAAGCTTCTGCTCCGCGCATGTCACTGCTCTGTGTTTCGATCCAGAGGAAAGGAGACGTGACCTCTCAGGTAGCCCTCAGTGAACCAGATGCCCGCATCAGTCCTTGTACTACTTTCTTCCCAGAATAGACTCCTTGAGAAACAGCAAACCATATCGAGCAGCACATGCTCCAGAGACTAGGAAAAAATGAAGGAAGACTTCCTTGTCTACTTAACGCTGAGTCCTGACCCCCTCGTTGAGGGTCAGTTAGCTCTGTCCCTCTCATTCCCTTGCAGCAGCTAATTTCTTCTTATTCATTCATAGTATCGCCACGGAAAGCCACGCCGGGTGTAATCCATCACAGTCTCCCTGTTGGGTGGCATGTTAGAGGACAGCCTAGAGAAGGCAGGCATCGAACACTTCTCTTTTCTTTTTTAAGAGACTGGTCAGTGTACAGGGAGGGAACTTGAACACTATGCTGCTGCATGGCCAGGGCGAAGATTCTGGCACTGATGGAGCCTGGTATCTCTCTTTCCTGGTATCTCTGCTGTTGCCAGGCAGACTTGCTACTGACACAAATTTCCTCCCTGATAAGTTTTCCCCCCTCCCAACTTCATTATGCCTCCAGCCGGAGCTCTGCTGCAAAGGAAGCCATGCCAGATACTCTGATTCACGCTCCTAAAATACCAGCCTGGCCTGGGTATGCGAGTGATGCGATAAATCTGGAAAACATAAATCAGATTGTCAGAGGCTATATCTGTTCGTGCACATAGGCTGCAGCAGGCACGGCAGAATGCCCTCCAAATCTTTGGGGGCTATCCCCAGGATGAGGTAAAAGGACATGGCATCCAGACCCGGGAAAGGTTGGCAAGGAAGGCTGCAGCTGACATGCAGGAGATGCTTTGCCGCTGCTGCCAGCCCTCACAGGCAGCAGACATGAGATGGAAGTGGGGTTCGGGCTCAGAGGTTGCCAAGAGAGGCTGGAAACAGAAGCCCGATATTAGAAATCTTAATATAAAGAACTTGCAAAGTCCCTCAGTTTGGACATCAGAGGGTAGGTTGACTTCAGGAATCTGTTCAGGATGGAAAATCAAATGGTAGGTTGGAAGCTTCCTTAAAGAACACTCTAGAAAAAGCCATCCAACAAGCCCCATTCTTCAATGAGCAAAGAAAAGTATCTCTACTGAGCCACAAATTTCCTTCAAAGTCCAGAAGAGAAGGACTTGTCCATTTAGCTGAGTTCAGGCCATTTGATCCCAGCTTTTCTTGAGGGGTCTGGAAATAGTGGGCCCATCACACAGGCCAGACTCCTCTGGGTGGGACATGAAGGGCCTCAGTTCTAAAGTAGTTTTAGAATCATATAAAAATGAAGAGGGTTTCAATTCAGTCTCCTAACTTGGTATCATTTTGCTGGAGGTAAGTCCTGCAGCAAGAGGGTGACTCTGCCCTAAAACGAGATCATATTCTTTGGGATCTGTGCCTGAGGAGACAGGAGAGTAACTAGGAGTAGGCAGGAGACAGGTGGGATGAAGCATTGAATGTAAATTGAAAGAAATGAAGCAACAATCAGTGTCCCATTCTGAGGTATGGAGAGTTATACCTCAGGGAGCTAAGACAGGTCCACAAACAGGGGCAGACCCAACAGCTCCCCCTAACTCAGTAACAGGTGAGCGATCGCAGCTTACTGGCTCCAGGTGTTCAGATGACTCCAGCCATTAATGTGCAACACAGGGTGGGAGACTGAGAAATGAGTTGTAACTCATCTTTTTTGCCAGAATGACCCATCAGCAAAAACAATGGAAAGATAATTTTGCCCTTTCCAGTCCAGGAAAGGCATCCAGGGCTTTGTGTTCCCAGTTCTGCAGGTTCTGACCCCAGGCAGGGAATTTCCAGCTTTTTATGAATCAGGCCCACCTGCAGGAAGTAAGGAGGTATTCAAGAAGGAGGGGGGTGGCGGTCTTTGTGCTTTGGGGATAAGAGTGTCAGGGTCTGACCTCAGGGAGGTGGCTGGATTCCTTTTTTGGAAAACAAAAAAGGGTGTGTTTGTGGGATTCTCCCTGAGGCCTGGCCCCTACATTTGATGCACCGGCCACGGTCAGGTGAACTCTGGCTGTGGGTACTCATGGATCCTAGACACTGCTGTGGCCTGGGGAACAGGGTTAAGAGTCCTCTTAGGGGAACCTGGAGAGGAGCAGCAGGGCTGTCCTTGTGGTTGTCTGGAACAGAAGTGCCCGTCAGAAGACAGGGCGCCAGCACATGGCAGAAACAGCCACAGTGACAAGGGTGACCCACGCTGGTTGGCAATAAGCTGGTGAATGAGTTGACCTTAATGATCTCCCAGGTTGAAGACATAATTCTCCATGAGTTCTGTCTCCTTTTTGCAAGATGACCACTCCCCACCCCATGACTCAGAAGGACAGACAGCACTCACTGATTTCAAGGTCACAATCACATTCTGTGCTGCCCTCAACTTTGGGCCAAGGCCATGGCGGTCACACGGCTGTGCAGCACGTGCAAGCCATCACCCCACGGTCAGCCCATGCACGCGGGCGCGGGGAAAGACATATGCTGCGGATTGGTTAAGTCTGAGATGCTGACAAGAAACATTACATAAGCTTTTGGAGCTAATGAAAAAAGCTTCTATTCCTTTCGTTGTCAGACTACAAAACCAACAGCTGCACATAATCAGGCACCCATGTGCAGGGAGCCATTTTCCTGTTTGCGCAGGAAGCTCTGGTGGCCTCAGTGTTTTTCTAGGATCACACCACTCTGCTAGCCAAGGTCTCAACATTGGCCCTGGCACATGGCTGGCTTTGGCTTTGCTTTCTTATTCAGCCCACTTTCTGGGTTGTTCCCCCAGTAAAGAATATACCATGACAGCCAGGCCTAAGCTTGCCTTCCTGCCAGTGCTCAGCTCAGCTTGCCCCATGATGCCTTGTGACCGAGTAGAGGCTGTGGCACTTGTGGGTTGACTGGTTTTCTCATGCCTGGTGCTTTCCTTCCATCCTCCTTTGTCCTACTTTCCAATGTGCCCCCAACATTC
The DNA here is from genome assembly GCF_964194135.1 of Talpa europaea. NCBI lineage: Eukaryota > Metazoa > Chordata > Mammalia > Eulipotyphla > Talpidae > Talpa > Talpa europaea. The sequence continues at coordinate 97,597,534 of NC_140075.1, read as the reverse complement.
ACCTCCTTCTCCATTAGTATGCTAATTGTTCTTCAAGGTCCAGTTTAAACACCACTCTCTCTGGGAAGCTTTCCTAACTCCCCAGGCTAAATTCACTGCTTTATATCTACACTTGGCCCATTATTTTACTTCCCTGTGGATCACAATTAATTACTTACCTGTCTTTCTTACTATTAGATGGCAATTCCTTGGAGAAGAGAAGTCATATCTATTTAATTCCTAAGCCTAGTGTAATATGGGTATAATAAGTATTTTTTTCTTATGTCATTTACAAATTCATATAAAAAGGAATACTGTGTAGGTGGAAAGCCCAAACTCAGGAAATAATCTTGTTTTCAAAAGAAATAACAAGCTATCCAACTCAAAAACTCTTATAAAATTACTGATGGGAAGATAATTTTTTACTTTAAATATGATGTTAGAATAAATGTAACATAAAATTTACCCTTTTAACCAATTTTTACCTGTACAATTCAGTGGATTAAGTACATTTACGTTGTCATACTAGCATCACCACCATCTATCTCCAGAATGTTTTCACCTTTGCCAACTGAAACTCTGTACTCATTAGATAACAATGTCGCATTCCTCTTTCCCCAGCCCCTGGCAACCACTACTCTACTTTCTCTATGAAAGACTACTTTAGGTAACTAATACAAGTAGAATTATACAGTCTTTGTTTTTTCACTTTGCAGAAGCATGGACTTAAGGTTCATATATGGGCATTGTTCAAAAACGTCCTTTTTAAAGGCTGAATAATATTCCACTGTATGGATATACCACATGTTGTTTATGCACTCATCCATTGATGGTCATTTGGGATGCTTCCTTCTTTTGGCTAATGTGAGTGATAGAGTTATGGGCATGTGTGTACAAATATGTCTTTGAGAGCTTGCTTTTATTTTTTTTTGGGTAAAAACCCAGAAGTGGAATTGATGGGCTATACACTAGTACCATGTCTAATTTTTTGAGGAATCCCCATATTGTATTCTGCAGTGGTAGCACCATTTTATACTCCCACCATGTACAAGGGTTTGCATTTTTCTAGATCCTTGCCAACACTTTTTTTTTCCCATAATAGTCATCCTAATGGGTGTGAAGTGGTTTTGATTTGCATTTCTCTAACAATCAGTAAAGTTGCGCAAAAATGAAATGTCTACATTTTTTCAAATCATTAAAGAAACATATCATATACTATAGAAAATTTGAAAAATAAACAAAAATTAAAGAAAAGTACATGCACGTAGAAGAGGAATAAAAAACCACTTGTAATCCAGTTACTGGGAGATAAGCACTGTTAACATTTTGGGAATATCCTTCCAGTCTTTGTAGTCTATATGAATTTTTATCACAGAAATTTTTTTATTGGCAACTCCCCACAAAATTCTGACTCCAGAATAGATTTTTTTTAAAGATTTATTTATTTATACAAGAACTGGGGTATAGGCCAGATGTGCGGGAGGGTGAGAGGATTCACCTGAGACAGAGTGGGGAACAGAACAGGCAGACAGACTGAAGACACTGCTGAGGGGAGCAGCTGGCGAGACAGGAGAGGTCTGCCACACCATGTGGGTTTCTCCCTGGCCGGCTGGGAACTGAACCGGTGCTGTAGAGGCTGCAGACAGCTCCACAGCACTGCGCTTAACCTGCTGTGCCACCGGGGAGGCCCCAGAATAGACATTTTTTGTCCAGTGAATTATTTGCTAAGTTCCTTGAGAGGTGTGGTGGAAGGAAAACTATAGTTGGTTTTTGGTTCACAACAGTTTTTTTTTTCCTTCCATGTTGCTCTGTAAGCACATTAAAAAGGGCAAGAGCTGAATTGCTCGGGAATCAAGGAGACACTTTGAGACCAGCGATGGTGGAAAAGAAGCTTATGATAGATAGAGAAGAGTAGCAGGTAAGGTGAGATTGCTGACAAGGAGCAAGATCTTTAGAGGGAAAAAACAGCTGTCCGTGGAGGAATTCCATTTGTGTCTCCTTAGGATGGTGGAGTATATTTGCTAGAGAGAACTTCATGGATGTACCAGAAGTGGAACATGGTTGGAGAAAAGTGAGTAGTAAACTTGCCAAGGCCTGAAGCAGAAGGAAGCATAGGTTGTGCACTAATAGATATGTCTTTCAGGAAACCTGGGCTGATATTGCACATACTGCTCTGTTAGCATTTTCTCATACAATTCAATAATCTTTTAAAGTATTCTATCTGGGCCAAGACTGTGAACTAGTTATCAAAAATCCACTCCTTTCTCCTGGGCATATTTGCAGTTTGATGTGGTCATGTGACTTTTAGCAAAGGGAAAGTAGAAATCATTTAGACCGTTTCTGGGCCAACTATTAAGAAGCAAGAGTGCCTTTTCATCCTCCTTGCCTTTCTGCCAGCAAGATGAATACGATGACAAGGCTCTAGGGCACAGGGAGCCAAAATAGGGGAGAAGCCTGGGTTCCTGGAAAACCAATGAACCATGTGGAAGAGAACCAACTGCTGACTAGAAATACTAGCTTTGGATTGTTGTGTGAATGAAAAATACATTTCTGTTGTAATAGCCTAGTCTGTCCTAGCTAATATACCATCACTGGATATAATTAAATTACCCAGTTCTATTGTTGACTGGATAAACTGTATTTTGAGGTATAGTATTATATTTTAGTTCAACTGTCAAAGTTGTATGTCTTAGATAATACATTTCAATCATAATTCTAATTGAAATTCATAACCAAGAAGAAATTTCTTGACCACATAGTGCAGAAGACAGTGGCTACAATGATGTGAGGAAATGACTTCTTCTCACCTCTCTTCTCTTTTATACCCAGTGTTGGTTGCCTCCTAGAGTGGTTGTAAGAGTCCTTATCATCAGGCAATTTTGCTCCTTGTTCCCTGGTAACAGGAGAGTTCATCTCCCATAATCAACCAACAGCAGCTAAAGCTTTGTGCTGATTGGCTCTACCCTGAACTAAATTTTGTGATCACAATTAGATTGCTGGTAGTCTAGACCAATCAGGGCTGTACATTCCACGAGAGCTGAAGGAAGGCTTGATTCCAACCACACTAGATGGCTGCCACCAATCATGCTGTTTCTATAGGGACAGAGAGACTGGGTTGCCCCAGGTGTACAGAGGAGAAAGTCACTTAATCCCAGGTTTCTCTGAAACAGAGAAAAAATAAAAATGAAGTAAATAAAAGTGAAGTAACTCCCCCCCTGCTGCCATATACATTGAAATATGTCTCTGGGAAAATTACTTTCTGCAGAGAAGACAAGAAGATTGAAACTGTGAAAGAGGTAGATGATTTAAAGTCAAGGACACAGAATCAACAACCTGGGGAAATTAAATGACTTGAAAACAAAGTTCAGGTATTTCAGAAAGATTATTTTATATGAAGCACTTTCATGGTGGGATAGTGCAAAGTGGAATAAAAAAGGATAGTGTTCTATTCTGATATCATGGGTGGGATGCTTTAGATCAAATTTGTTTCGTGGATGCTTCCTTCTCTGTTAATGAAATACTTTGCTTCCATGTCATGCGTATTAAGCATGACTGTCAAGGACACTGTCTCTGTGCTAAGTTCAGGCTAGATATGCTGATCTCAGCAGTTCCTCCAAACAGTATAAATTCATTTTCCTGGACATCATACCATAGATCAGAAACACAATAGAGATCGTTAGGTAAATGTTTTTCTTCCCATCCTGCTTACTTTGCCTCTAAGACAGACATTAGATAAGTTTTACTTGTTGATTCAGAGAGGAATTGGGCCAATTATTTTAATGTACACAAAAATAGTTTCTTTAAGCACAGACACTCTTTGATTGACTTAAACCCCCTGCATGTAAACTCTGCACAAACAAAAGAAATGTGAAGAGCTCTACTATAATAAGACTAAGCTCGAATGGCAAGGCAGGTGTTGAATTTGAAATTAATTGACAATATCCATCATAAAATACTCTAATTCACCTTTCTACAGCTCTATGGAAAGAACAGAAATGATAGGCTTCTCTGTGGGTTTTCCTGCCTTATCCTCCCCACGCCTGCAACTCTACAATTCTCATCCTTCTAATGCAGTCCTCAAAAATCCAGCTCAATTTCCATTTTCTCCATAGGCTCTTCCTAAACTGAACTTCCAACCCCGATTCTCCAGACTTCTTGGCACTTTCTGAAATGGTCCCAAAGAACAGCGATTAAAATACAGACTATGATGTCAGAACTGCAATCAACTTAGATCTCTGCCTGATACCTGGGTGAGCTGGGGCTCCTCCTCTCTGAACCTCAGAAGCAGTCAATAAATGTTAGCTATTAATAATAGTCTCTTACAGTTTTCACCTAGTCCACCCCCTCTTATACCTCCCCCCCACACTAGCGCACCATTGGGCAGATAGTACCTGCTAAACCCATCCCTCTGTACAAAAAATGAAGGGAATGGAAAACATTTTTCAAAGTGGAAGATGATTGTGGACCTGTTTGGGGCAGGAAGGCCAGGCAGTGATCACACTGTTCTGAAGCGGGCCTGCAGGAAGCTCTCCATAAACATGGGACAAAGACAAAACTCCAATCAACTCAACCTGTATACTAGCTCTGCTCCAGAATTTTAACAGGACTATGGATGTCAATACCCAATTCCAAAGGGCATTGCTGCTCAGAACTTTCTCTTTGATGACTGGTCAAATCGAAATTTGGTCTAACAGAACTTAGGAAAGGGTCAAACTCACTTATGAAAGTTCTGTTAGACCATAATAGGGTTTGATGGAAGAGGCAACACTAAACATTATTAAGAGAAGAGTAGATTTGCAATCACCTGGACAAAAAAAGTCCACAAACAAGCCACTTAAGAAGGATTGTTATGTTTGCTACTGGACTGAGAAAAACAAGCCAACCAGCACCTGTACTTGGAGAGATGGAAGCTTATTTCTACTTCAATTGAAAATGTGCAGTCCTTGTTCATGGCCAGTGGTGAGGGCCTGGCTCACAGAATGATGTAAAACTTTCCAGAGACCTGGTTCTGGGCTCCTGATGCAAATGACGTTGGGAAAGTTACATGCACTCTCTAAGTATCAGGTACCTCATCTGTGAAACGGGCATAAAAATTCTCTCTACTTCAGATGGTTACTGTAAGGATTAAACAAGCTAATTCAGGCAAAGAACTCAACTTAGTAGCTGGCACACAAACATTCAATAAATATAAATAATTAGGGTCGTAATAACTATTGCACAATTCAGTCTTCTCACTTTTCTTCAGCAATGTCTTTCAAATGCTGACTAGTTAAACCACATCTTTGCATGAAACTTGAAGACAGCACTTTGCTGTTTTAAAGAATCTGCATTTTTTTAACGAATAAATCTTCCAGATAGCCCTCTGTAGATATCAAGAATGATAACAATAAGGGTTGTCACTGAAAATACGTGTGAAGGTGGGAGAACGAGACCCAAAGGTGAGGGAGGTTGATATAATTTACAATTACTCATTTGAGAAATCAGCTTTTCTTCCAAATTGAGTTGTTTTCCTGACCTCAGCAAAACATGCTTCAATTTTCCTCTGACTTGAGGAAACTTCTATAAATCAAATACCGACCAAATCATCCATGCCCTTGCACTGAATCTGGGAAACTCTGAGTTATGATATCATGCACCTAATATAGCAAGAAGGGGCTAGAAAGTAATTCTTCTTAGAGAGTTTTAAAGATTAGGCTGTCCTTTGTGTACATGCTGAGGTGATGCCACTGTCTCCTGTCACCGGAAGTTATAGGAGTTGTGACAGGGTGAAGCACTGGGCAATAATGGATGCACCTCTCCCTGGACCAAATTAAAGTACAATATAGGACTTTATATTGGGACCTAATAGGAAAGTTATGTGTAAAATTAAAAACGATTTATATATCATTACAAGCACAGATAGAGGATATAGAACAGAAACTTTGTGTCAGCTTTGAAAATAAAGGTAGAGACAGTAGAGAAATAGCCCATTTGTCTGTGGGGAGCTGACTTTTCCTTGTTCCCCTCAATTCAGTATTGAGGCTTCCAATGCTGGGGAGCTGAGTAGGAGGTGGGGCTTCAGAGGGGGCCTCTACAAGTGGCCTTCTTTCAGAAGTGAAAGTCCTCTAAAGAGGATAGCTGAAGGGCAGGCCTATGGCCTGGAGATCCCTCGCCCAGATTGGAGACCAAGGCCTTTACCTGGCCACATCATTCTCCAGAGTCATCAGACAGTTTTCAGCTGTTTCAGCCTCAGCCTCAGACAGTTTGAGTTGTCTCCACAGCCCAGGCTGTCCTCTCAGTTTACAGTCATCTAATCCTCCCTGAGGGTGTTGATGAGGCTCTCAGGCGCTTTCTCCTGAGAGCCAGGAGCACTTAGGAGAAAGGAAAGAGAGGACAGGGGCTGAGGAAGGGAGGGAAGCAGAGACAAGGAAGAAGAGAGGAAGGGAGAGAGGGGAGGCAAGGGGAGGGAGAGGCAGGCATCTGACTCACACTCCTTTCCTCCTGCAATCTGCAGTTATCTCTTTGGAAAATTCTCACCTCTCCCTGTCCCCTGAGGTGGTATCATTGGCAGAGCTGTCTCCAGGACTAAGAAAGTTCACACACAGTAGAATCTGAATGCTTCCAGGGGTTCACCCCAGAAGTGCTGAACCCTTGTATTCCTGAACATCATCAAGGCCCTAAGTAAAATATTCCATGGGGTAGCTAACAATAAAAATGACCTCTTAGAAACTATTATGCTGTCATTATTATCATTAGTAATAGTATTATTAATAATATACTAATATACTATACTAATATACTAATACTAATATACTAATACTATACTAATATACTAATATATAATATACTAATACTATACTAATATACTAATAAACTATATACTAATATACTATTAATAATAGTAATAATATTAATAATAATATGCTATTACTAATAGCATATTACTATTATGCTATTACTACAAGACTCCAGTTATTTGTAATGTTATTTTTACATTCTTAGATCCCTCAACATGCATCATTAGCAGCTATCTTGCTCTCAGAATAGTTTACTACACATAAGCAAGTTCTCACCTTCATGACAATAATTACAATGAGCAGCAAATGCCTGTGTTGATCTATGGATGCTGGTAATTAGTCTCATGCTCCCTGAGATTTGCACACCTGTATACCAGCTCTGCCATCAAACTGTATGCCTTAGAATACAGACGACATTTTCTAAAACACTTTGAATTTTATTTAGGGTACATTTCAAAGCAATGGAGAAAGGAAGGACTATTTCAGAAATGGCGTTGGGTTGATAGGTTACCTGCTTAGGGACAGAGAAAAGTTAGACGTCCTCTACCCCACCACAGACTGTATCCAAAAATTAATTCCTTATGATTAAAGAGCTTATAAACATAAAAGAAAACTAGCAACTTTAAAACATATGTATGCATAAGACTATTTTAAAGAATAATCCCGAGCTAGGAAAATTCTCCTAATGCAAAACTCTGGGTTGCCCCCAGTCAGGCATAAACATTAAACAAAATAACTGGCAGATCTGATTAGATGAAAACAACAAATTTTGCAACTAAAAGGATGCCGTGAACAAAATTAAAAAATCACAATACAGTCACTATGGAAACAATATGGTTTCAAAGAGTTTCCAAAGAGTTATCATATGTTTCCAAAGAGTTATCATATGATCCAGCACTGCCACTTCTGGGTGTATCTAAAGGAAATGAAATCAGTATCTGGCAGAGATATCAACAGTCCCAAAATTATTGCAACATTAATTACATAAGACAAGAAACAACCTGTGTCCCTTGACAGATGGTAAGAAAATATGTATATATACACAATGGAAAGTTAGTCAGCCATAAAAAAGAAGGAATGCCTCTTCTTTGTGAAAACATGGGTTGACTTTAAGGAGATTATGCTGAGTGCAACAAGTCAGTAAGAGAAACAGAAGAACAGTATGAGTTCACTCATAGGATATGAAAAAGCCAAATTCATAGAACTACATAGTAGAATGGTTGTTTCTGAGGTCAAGAGTGGTGAAGGAGAGACATTAATCACAAAGTACAAGCTTTGAGTATGAGACGGGTCAGGTCTGGGATCTGATGTGCAGCCTGGTGACCACCGTTACTGACACTGTGCTGTGTACCTGAAAGTTGTGAAAAGTCAATCTTAAGTGTTCGCATCACATCCAAGCAAAGATAATTATGTGTAGTGATGGGTGTGTTAACTGACCTTTAAGTGGTGATCTCTGCACAATATAAATCTGTACCAAGTCATCATCATCTTGTATGCCTCCATCTTATACAACATTATATGTTATATATATCTCAATAAAGCAAAACAATAACTCCACACACACACACACACACACACACACACACAAAATGCCCAGGCTGGAGCAAACAGAGATGCTTCATCCCCACTGCCTCCCAGGCAAGCTTGCATCAGTGAGCTCTGATCTTGAACACTCCATGTCATCAGCTATGCAGATCTCCTCAGCTCAAGGCATTTTGATTCAAGGTTTAACAGGAAATTGATTTGTACATCTTGTACGGCCCCCAATTCAAAGAAGCATTTTATTTTATTTTATTTTATTTTATTTTATTTATAGAGGCATGCTTTATTTGTTTGCTGGTTTGTTTGTTTTGTTTTGTTTATACATGCACTGGGTACAGTCAGAAGCGCGGGAGGGTGAGAGAATTCACCAGAGCCAGAGCGGGGAGCAGAGCAGGCAGAAGGACCGAAGTACACTGCTGAGGGGAGCAGCGGGCGGCAGGAGAGGTCTGCGCGCCATGTGGGACCCTCCTCCAGTGGCCTGGGAGCAGCCGGGGATCGAACCGGCGCCGCAGAGGCCGCGGGCAGCTTCGCAACCCAGCGCTCAATCGCTGCGCCACCGGGGAGGCCCTCAAAGAAGCATTTTAAACAAAGTAGTCTGTTTATGGGGGAGGCAGAGGAGCTCTCTGTTTACTTTCCAAGTAAAACTGGAGGAATGTCAGAGACACTTGCAGGTGTTTTGCAAAGCACAGAATGTCAGCACAGGCATGTGAACCAGATGCTGAGGTGCTGAGAGGCTGTGACACTTTGAAAAGTCATATTCACTGGTCATCAGCAAGCAATGTTCTCTGCATCTGACATAAGTAATTTGTTGCCTCTACTGACATTTTTCTGTATTTTAGGAAATTGGTTGGATTGATAGAAGAAGGGTTGCTGCCTAATATATTCACTCAGTGTCTGATTTTTAGGAAAGCTCCTGATGGGAAACAAGAAACACTTGCATTCATATCCAGTAGTACAAACAAATGATCAATATTGAGGAAATGTGTAACATAGCTCACTCAGACGTGAAAGAAAAAGAATCACTAGAGAATGAGTGAAGAATGGAAGCAGAAATTCACAAAGGAAAACACTGAGAAATTGCCAATAAATACAAAAGATTCTCAGTCTCACCAATACACAAGGAAATGCACTAAGTTCATTAAAAACAATAAATTATCATTTTTAAAATTCAACAGATGGACCAAAAAGAAGTTTGATAACATTAAGAGTTGTTGGGGATTTGGGAAATCTGCACTTTTACGTTGCTTATGGCTATGAACACTGATGAAGGGTATTTTTCAAGACAAATTGGCAGTATCTATTAAAAATTGTAATGAACCTATGCCCCACTTAACAATTTATTTCTAGACACCTACTTGTTATTCAGAAATACACATGCACACAAAGATATGTGCATGTATAATATTATAGCATTATTTGTAACACTAAATTTTTTTGAGATCTAAAATGTACACCAAGAATTTAAATATAGTATTAGGCATGAGATGCCATGCAGTTGTTAGAGGAGTGAGACTTACATGCACTAACATGGAAGGGTCTCTGAGGCATATAAAGTGAACAGAGTAAGTTCCAGAATACTATGTGCAATATTCCATATTTATGTGTGTGCTTATAGATAGTGATACATAGGCAAATGTGTCAGAAAGGGGATGAGCTATTGAAAACAGTTACTATGGGAAAGATGTCATCCTAGGAGGAAGCAGTGGAGAAGTATTCTTGTTGACCAAACATTCTAGTTCTTTCCCTGCAGAAGGATATGTTCCCTTATGGTTGACCTCAGGAGTGGCTATATGACTTGCTTTGCCATTGAAGTGATATTGGTTTCTTTTGTGCAAAATCTTAGAATTCAGAGCATCATTTGTCTTCTTTTTCCTTTTGCTACTAGACTGACAATGCACCAGTTAAAGAGGAGGTGCTTTCATCGGCTTTGATTCTGAGGTGAAAGAGGGCAAGAAGCAGAGTTGGAGCCAACTCATGAGAAAACATGTAGTAGAGACAAAAAATAAACATTGTAGCTGAAAGCAAGTGAGATTTGAGGGGTTTGTTACCATACTAATGTGGCATGACCAATGTAAATGAAGACTTTGAGTTCTCCCCTCTCTGGAATGAGCATGAACATACACATTCATATATTACCTGCTTAATCAACACTTTTTTCTTTTTTTTTTTTGGTGGGACCCTCGCCGGCAGCTTGGGGAATGAACCGGCACTACAGATGCTGCGGGCAGCCTCGCCAGGGGAGGCCCCTTAATCAACTAATTTCAAAAAGTTGACGTCTTAGAAAAATTACAAATGGCTGCATGTCAAGGACCTTTGGGAGTGTTGAGAAATAGAGACTATAAAAACTAAATCCTGGAATCCGTAGGGCAGTGTGGACAGGTGTGCCTGAGACTGCAGGCCCGCACTCCCTGGCTACAAACTGCATTGCTGTGAGGAGGCGAAAAAGGTGGGAGTTTTCAGGCTGAGGCCAAGAAATACCATGGTAAATTGGACAAGTGAGAATTCTTCTGTACATTAATCAAGGAAGTCAGGGCAGTAAATGTTCTTCCCCTCCAACCACAGTGCTGAAGGGCATCCCAATAAATGGTAGGATCACAGTGGCTGCTTTTACACATAATGGGAGACACTGCTCTCCAGTAGTAGAGGTTGAGTTGTGGTTATTGCTGACTCAGTTGCTTGAATATGTCGGTTCCTTTGGATGTTTTCTGGACACAAATTTGAGAACCACTGACCCAGGAAGCAGAGCAGACAATTGCATGTAGGCTCTTACTTCCTGGTAGACAATACCCTTTACTCAAATTCCAGATTGATTGTGACAAAGGTTGAGTTCCTCCTCTGTGTCAGGCACTGAACTTGCCATCAACCATACAGACACAATCTTTGCTCCCAAGCTCACAGTGTAGCTGGGAAGATAGATAACTAATATATACACAAGGTAGGGACAACAGTCATAGCAGCACAGGTTTCTCTATCGGAAATTAAGACATTCCTATTTGGTATATTTGGCAGGTTAATTTGGGGGCTTGAGAGTGCTGTTCCTTCAATTTATGTGGGGGGAAAAATTGAGCACTCCCAGAACCAAAAAATAACCTACTAAATCATTCTAAATAGGAATATTCTACTTTTGGATAGCACGGGAAATCTGCAGTAGCCATTTTTGAAGGAAACAGTAGTTTCCAAGCATTGCTCTAGTATGTACTATTGATAATTAAAAAAAAAATCCTGTAATCAAATATAATTTATCTTACTTTTTAAGATGAGAAAACTGAGGTTGAGAGAGAAAATTAAATTCCTTGAGCTCTGATAGCCTTTAGGTAGGTGATCAAGTTCATTTTTCACCTAAACCAAGTTACCTCCTCTGCAAAGGGATGAATAAATAATAGCAGCAGAGGGGCTGCGACTAAGTTTGAATGGGAAATTTAACCTCTGAGCTGGGGGCAAAGATCCAGCCTTTAGTTTATGTTGTCCCTAGTGGGAGCAGCAGAGCCCTGGTTTGGGGCCAGCCTGGAGAGCTGATTTAGGCTAGCCATGGTTTGCATTCCTGCCATTTCTGCCCACAACCCCTCCTTCTGCTGGAGCTGGAAGTGAACTTCTTGTCTTGCCTGGGGCCTGAGGGTGGAGGGTCAGGATAATCCTCACAATAGGTCTGTGGTAGTACAAAAAATTCAAAAGAGGCACATCTAGTCTTCAAAGTGCAGGTTCCCTTCCCCCACCCCCACCTGGCCCCAAGGTCCAATCCTTGAAGTCCCTTCTGTGACTGAGGTTGGGGAATTGGTTACAAGTATTTGCTATCAGCTCAGTACCATGTTCAGCACTCTTCCTGGTTAAGTACTCGGCGTAGAGAAATGCCAAATACCCCAGGGAATCCAACACAGGTTCCTTTTTGGTTAAAGAAATTTATCCTGGGGGCCTCCCTGGTGGTGCAGGGGGTTAAGACTCAACCTATGAAGCTGTCCGCAGCCACTGCAGCATGAGTTCAATCCCTGGCCAGCCAGGGAGCAACACGCATGGCGCAGCAGACTGCTCCTGTCTCGCCCGCTGCTCCCCTCAGCAGTGTGTTTCAGTCAGTCTGCCTGTTCTGTTCCCCGCTCTGTCTCTGTTGAATCCTCTCATTCCCCCACACCTCTGGCCTGTACCCCAGTTCTTGTATGCATAAATAAATAAATCTTAAAAAAAAATTCATCCTGAACAAAATTGTGCCAAGACCATGCTCATGTGGGGACTCTTTTCCCCTCAGTGCGCAAGCAGAACAGGGCTGATTTCACTAAGCCATATACAGGATTATAAAACCAATGTTACCTCAATAATAAGCAAAAATTCTCAAAAGATCCTAAGCAAGAGGACTGAGGAAGGGATGGTCATTTTTCCTCAACTTAGCTCCTGGGCTGATGTTGGGGTTCAATGCCTTTGCACCTGAGCAGCTGAGTTTCCCAGAGCACTCAGAACAGAGACGGGCCTTCTTAGCTGAGGAGAGAAATCCTGATTGACCTATAACCAGATCCCGGAGAGTGACTCAGCTCTAAATTATGGATGGAAGTAAGCGAAAAAAGACTTGTGAAAGCTCAACAAGCTCTCCAGCCTATGCTAAGATGGCAAACGAAGAGCGAGAGAAAACTGCAGGGAGAAAGGAAGAGAGTATGAGGAGTAGCTTCTTGGAAGTGAGGTGACTGTGCAAAGGTTTGGATGGAACAACAGGTGGCAAAGCTTTCCTCAGAGTTGTGATTCAATGAAAAGGACTGTCCAATTTTTGTTAGTGTCAGATGTTTATCTTAATTGGTTGTAAATGACTCTAGATCTTTCTGGAATCATGGAGGGGGAGAACACTTCACTTTTTTCAGTTGTGTTCAACTGCATTTTTTAGGGGGATCTTCTGTGCCCTGGGCCATCTGGCAGTTGCAATCCCAAAAGCAGTGGTGAGAGCTGTTTCTCACTGGCTTTCTCCCGAAACTGTGTGGGTGCTTTGAGGAAGAAAGTGTCTTCAAAAAAATGTTGTATCTAGAAAAGCTGGGATTAGGATAAAGTATGGTGTTTGAGATTCAGGGGCCTCCAGCCTTAGAGGTGTGAAAATGATCCCCTCTTTAAATCTTGTCCCCTAGACCCTTCTGTTCTTCCCCTAGTCCTGGCTTGGGGGCAAGCACAGTGCCACAGGGAGAGTAGTGCAGTTGTTGAATGAATAAAGGCATAAACAAATGAGGGGTACAGGGAAGAACACTCCTCTGGGCTTGTAGCTGGCTGCCTTCTGGCTAGGTCCTCACCTGGTAGAGGTGGGGTTGGGGGGAGAGAGCGAGCGAGCATGGGAACCTCACCCTCATCACCTCATCAAAACCTAATCACATTCCCCCCAATCCTGTATCAAATCCCACATCCAATCTCATATCCATTGGGGGGTAGGGCTTCAACATAAGAATTTTGGTGGAACATAAACATTCAGTCCTTAATGGTAGTACTAAAATGACATGGTTTGGGTCCTGGCCTCTGTACAAAAGTCTGATGACTCAGGTAGAAAAAATTCTAAGGCAGCCCCCAAGATTCTTGGCCCCTAGTGTGCACACCCTGTGCATTCCCCTCCCTTGAGCTGTCGGACCCAATCAGCCAGGGTCTTTAAAAGAGGGTCTAGAGGGCCTCCCCTGGTGGCGCAGCGGTTGAGCGCTGGGTTGCAAAGCTGCCCACAGCCTCTGCAGCGCGGGTTTGATCCCCGGCCATCGGAGGAGGGTCCCACATGGCACGCAGACCTCTCCTGACGCCCGCTGCTCCCCTCAGCAGTGTACTTCGGCCCTTCTGCCTGCTCTGCTCCCCGCTCTGGCTCTGGTGAATTCTCTCACCCTCCCGCGCTTCTGACTGTACCCAGTGCTTGTATAAATAAATAAATAAATCTTTAAAAAATAAACAAAAAGGGTCTAGAGGTTTGGAGACAGAAGAAGTTAGAAAGACTGCAAGTGTGAGGGGGATTTTCCTGGGGTCTATGTTGTGAGACAGCCTATGAGTGGACCACCTGGGGAGAAAATCGGGGGTGGGGGGCCCTCTAGCAGCTGAGAGCCGTTCTGGGTGACAGCCAAGACAATGGCGGGAAACTTAGTCCTACAACCAAAAGCAGCTGAATTCTGCCAAAAGCCGTGTGTGCTCAGAAGAGGACCCCAAGCTTCCCATGAGGCCCCAACCCCACTGGCTCCTTGATTTCAGCCTGGGGAGATCCCAAGCAATGAACCCCATCACTCCATGGCCTGACTTCTGACCTGCAGAACCATGAGGTAAAAAAATATGAAGCACTGTTATTGCTAATTTGCTACACAGCCTAGAAAACAGAACTGGCCTCTTTTCTACACAACATCAGCCCAGATCTCTTGGGTCCCTTTGTCTTATTAAAAACAGCTTCTCTTTAGCTGTTGATTACATTTTCCTTTATATTAATACACAGCTTCTTTCTCTATTTTGCACTGTTTTCTTTTGGGAATGTACATAGTAATTCAAATCTGCTGCACACACATTGCTATTTTAACACCTTTGAACAAAGAAGACAATAATATCTTCTCCCAGCCTCCAAGAGCATCTCCAGGGCATGCATCAGATAAGCTGTGTTTCCCCCCTTCCCAACCAGAGTTCAGGGCTCCTGCACCTTAACATTACATTTATTACATAACAGGAAGACATAAGCCCAAACAACCTGCTGCTGGCTTTTAAATATAGCAACAGCAGAAATCTCTTCTGGACTTGATGAAGAGCCACTTCGAATGTCTCCTAATTCCAGCAATTTTCGGGGCCATAGAATAAAAATCTAAAGATGGCTCTGGAGGCATTTAATTGTGCTCCCAGGGAGCCCATCCCTCCCCCGCCAGGCTCACTGTTGCAAGGGGGGAGGCGAAGCAGAGGGAAGCCAGGGCCCTCCGGTGGATGCCAGCGCTGCTGGGATTTGCAGGCATCCTCTCAAGGAGTCTTGCTTGTGGGCTGAAAGCTCTCAGAGGAGAGCGGAAAAGGCACGAGTGGAGCCCTTCAGGCTGGCACCACAGTAGAGGAACCCAGCAACCGAGCTTGCAGTACCACTGCCACCTGTGTATTCATCTAGAGAATTCCTAGTTGCATTAAGAAACCACTTAATTTCTTCTTGGCTTGGGTAACTGGCTTAATAAAGGTTGTGTTATTATTCCCTTTGACCCCTCTGTGCTTTTTTTTTTTTTTTTTTTTAACCTAGTATCCCTCATCTCCCCACCTGAATCTCTGGGCTTGCCCCTGACCAAGAGTGCCTCTTTCTGTTCTGGCCAACCACCCTGGGCTGACTGGCAGCCTCAGGTGACTTCCCCTCCTCCTAAATCAACCCTGTATCTGGGGAGATGGGCCCAGGTTGGGCCGGGACAGGGCCTCTTGTCCACTTCTAGGCAGGAGAGGGGTCACAAGAACTAAGGGGGGGCGGGAAGGGGAGACTCCCTCGTGGCGCAGGGGTTAAGATGCAGCACTATGAAGCTATCTGTAGCCTCAGCAGCACAAGTTTGATCCCTGGCCAGGGAGTTACCCACATGGCACAGCAGACCTCTCCTGACTCACCCGCTGCTCCCCTCAGTAGTGTCTTTGGTGTGTCTGCCTGTTCTGCTCCTTACTCTGTCTCTGGTGAATCCTCTCACCCTCACACCTCTGACGTGTACTCCAGTTCTTGTATGCATAAAAAAAAAAAATTAAAAAAAGAAGAAAGAACTGAGAGTGGGAATGGGTGTGTTCCCGAGGAAACTGGGTGCTGTTGTGAGAGGAGGGTAGAATGATGCTGGGCAGGCCGGGACAGCCCATGGCCTCCGCAGTCTGACTGGCAAAGTGGGGCATGGCCGGGAACCCCTGAAGCCTGGCGAGGCCCTGGAGCAGAGGGCTTTCCCCACCTCCATGCTTCCATCAAGGCCATAATGTTCATCGGTTGTGCACCTGCTTTTCGTCCAGGTGTGAGTTTATAACTCATTTTTCTCTTCCCCACACCCTCTATTTCTCTCTTGGCTCACAAGGTGGTAAAGATTCCTGTGCCCTCATCCCTGTTGCTGCTGAGAGTTGCCTATCTTCCCTCAGCACACAGAAAATGTGGGCGCTGAATGAGCACTTCACAGTGGTGGCCCAGCCTGCTGTGTGTGGGAGTCTGGGTGCAGGAAGAAAAAGGAAGGTTGGAGTGACCTGTGTTCCAGGCTTTTGGGGGCCCACACTGCCCCTCCAGCTATTGTTTCTCTCCCTGGGTACACTGTGCTCTGCCATCTCACATCCTATCAGTTCTAACACCTGGCAGGAACTTTCTGTACCCACTTCCTATTGCTTCCTCCCCCTGTATTTGTCACGGGTGTCAGCACCCTGCTTTCTGGACTGGTTCTCATAAGTCGTTTTGATACCTGGTCCAGGCCAGACAGCACCTGTGTCCATTGACCCTTCCAGGTATCTTCTGCAGTCCCGCGGACACTTCCATTTCTGCTTCACACGTGAGATCTCCCGATCTCATCAAAGAGTTAAGCAATTTTTAATGGAGAAGGCAGGAGATTTATATTGGAACATAACTGAACACTGAGCTCTTAGCAGTTGAGTGTGCATATGCAAAAATGCCAACCAGTTTTGCCCAATTTTGCTAATTTTGGGGTGCATTATAGAACCCCTTTATAAAGTTGTTCTAATATATAAAAGCACACTTCAAAATGTATCCTAGTGGGATTAGCTATTAAATTAATGCTACTTAAATCATTATATATATGTGTGTATATATAAACTAAGGAATGTGATGAAGGATTTATGTCTTAAACTTACGTGTATTAAATATTTACTAAGTGTAAGGTCCTGAGCCAAGGGATACAAAGATGTTTAACATTACTTCTCTAAAAGTTTACAATCTGCTAGATGAAATATGTGTATAACACACAAATAGCTAAACATGGTTGGCTACCACAATCAGTCTGTTTCTTGAAATAGACAGCTTACTCGGCATTCACCTAACCTCCTAGCTCGAGGGGTTTAACTGAAATTAGCCAAGGTCTGGCTTGATATAAAAAGGGCCAGTCAGAAACTATGAATACCAGGAAAGGTTCTGGAGATTAGGAAGAGAGCTGTAATGTTGAAAGAATCCTTTTGCTTCAAAATGAAGCAAGAATCTTTTGACTGCTCTGAAAGCAGCTCTGTGGAAACCAGTGTAGAAAATGAGCAAATCATTCTTGGTCTTTTTAACAAGAACAAGATGTAAGTGGAAAAGCAGCAAGAACATTAGATTATCAATGGCACATGAAGCACCTGGAGACTCTGTTGGTCAATAGATTGTGTAAGAGAACCCATTAAGGGAGCTCAATGGAGAATAGGTCGTAGGATGAGGCCTATAGGCTGGGCATTCGCAGGATCTGTGGCATCACGATGGAGAAGCTGCCTCCACAACTTGGGTGCCAAGTGAAAACATCTCTGGGAAGTACCCTGGTTGGCCTTTCCTTGGTCAGATGTCACCCTTGGAACAATCAGCTGGGGCCACGGGAGAGGGTTATAAGGTGGTAAAGAGCAAGGATTCTGTAGTAGCCGTGGCTGTGTGGGGAAGGTAACTAATGAGAGGGCACACTACGAAGAGGACACACTATGGAGAGGGCACCCTATGGAGAGGGTGCACAGACTCAGGATTGGGGAGGGTGGGAGTGAGTTAGGCAGATGAATATATGTGTGTCCAGGATGCCTGCCTTCAGCGGATCTCAGTAGGCCAG
Organism: Talpa europaea; assembly: GCF_964194135.1. Classification (NCBI taxonomy): domain Eukaryota; kingdom Metazoa; phylum Chordata; class Mammalia; order Eulipotyphla; family Talpidae; genus Talpa; species Talpa europaea. The sequence goes on along the minus strand of NC_140075.1, from coordinate 97,579,551 downwards.
CTTTAATGCCTTACTCTGCATTGAGTTATTGTTACTGCTTCTAGGTCTCAGATATTAAGCTCCAGTTCCAAAAAAACAAACCATGAATGAGACAACAAATCAACATCTGGATTGTTAAAACTGGGCAGGGGACCTCACTTTATAACCTGTCCCAGTAACTGGACTGGCCTCCCAGGGGCTGGGGTTCTTACCCCAGAGCTGGGCCTGTGTCCTGAGCTTCATTCTCTGGCAGCAGAGCTCTGATGCCAACCCCACGACTTTCTCCTTCTTTCTGGATTTCCAGCTGCCATGCTTTCAGCTCCACTGCTGCCCCTTTTCTGCTGTAGTTAACTGAACCTGATCACTACCTCAGAAGGGCTGCCTTCAAGAAAAAGCTCGTTGTGAAGGCTTTGCAGAGCATCAACGGGGAGTGAAATGGTAAGCGACCAAGAGTCTGTGTTCCTCAAGGCAGATGGCACCTACAATGTCTGCAAATCTGGGTCACTCCAAAAGACCATCTTGGGGAGTTCCTACCCTTTTACTGACTTTCTCATCACTCCAGGCTGGCATCTGGAATTTGAGCTGGTTGGAGTGGGTGGGTAAGGTGGAATAAAAAAAAAAATCAAGAGTTGACAGCTTTAAACACCAGAATAACAAGATCTTCCTGTGGCTCCAGCTGTAGCTATCTGGCTAGTTCTTGAGAATACTTGAAAACCACATACAACTCACAAATCAGTTGGCAGCCAGCAGCCAGTCTGCCAGTGCTTTCTGTTTTCATATTCATGACCCCTCCAAAATCTCCCTGGGAGTCTTCACTGCCCCTTCCAAGGGGACCCTGGGGTGGAAGAGGCAACAAGCGAAGCTTGCCAGTAGCTTGGCCATAGGGACCTCTTCTTAGACCATCAGACCCTCCCCCCTGCCACCCCTTCCAGGATGTGACAATAGCCCCACATCTGCAGGGGTCCCAGGATGCCAGGGAGGATTCTGAGACAGGCCGCAGCCCAGATGCCAAATCACAAGGCAGTGTGTCGGTATCAGAAAAACTTTCTGCTGTTCTCTAGGGGGTAAAAAAATGATCAAAAACCATTCAATTTTGAACACTCCAGGAATATGAGTACACAATGATCTTTAAGTCCCTGGTCTCTAGAAAGAACCCCTAAATTTTTAAAGCTATCTCTCAATAGGAAGGCATGTAGGGACAGTGCTAAAACCCTAGCCATGTCTTTATTCATTTGTTGCGAGTGTAGACCGTCACTGGCCAAGTTTTGGTGGAGGTCGCGAGGCAGAGTACAAGGACGGCGGGCTTGAGGTGGGCAATCGAGGAGGGGTCCCAGCTGTGTGATCTTGGGCAATTTTTATAACTTCTTAAGCTTATTTCCTTATCTAGGAAATGAGCATACTGATAGAATCACTCTGATGTGAAAAAATGTGAAAAATGAAGAAAGCATGCAAACCCTTGGCTCATTGTTTGGCACAGAAGAGTCAGAGGAACAAGTTTTGTGAGAGGAAGAGTGTGAAGGGGGACCCGGATGGAGCAGGCACCTCTGGGAGGAGTCAGGAATAGGTCACACTTACTTTGCAGTGACCTTCTAGAAGTGCTGGCTTTATCCTGTTCATTCTAGAATCTCCAACACCAAGCACAGGCCTTGTACAAAGTAGGCAATAGGAAATTTTAACTGAAATGAAGCCTTGCTTGGCCCTGATAGGAGAGTTTGCAGAAGAGGAAGGCAGGCAGGTGAGAGAAGACATGACAGGGAGGCAGCCGGAGGACACAGACAGTGGCGAAGCCAAGCTCTGGAGGCTCCAGAGGACAAACTCTACCTCGGCCCTGCCTTTAGAGTCCCTTTAAAATTAATGGACTTGTGATAGAATTGTTTCAATAGAGCTTTGGAAGCCAGGTGGGAAACTTGTGTTATTGTTTTCACATTCAAGTGAAAATCTTGAGCCCCATTTCTGCACACTGCGGGAGGAATCCCCTACCTTTCTGTCCATGATGCTAAGATGGTGCCTTCCCATCATCCCTGCACAGGCACTCCTGCTCTGCTAGCTCCCCTGTGGGGCCCTGCTGGCAGCTGGCAAGCCTGGTGTGGGGGGAAGTGCCTGGAGGTAAAGTTGAGCAAAGAGAACTAGAAGTTCCACCCCCACAACAAAAACACATCTCACGTCTCCTCCCAGAGGTGAATGAAACACTCAAAACTAACCAAATACTGAGGCCAGTGCTTAGGGGATTTTTTTTTAAGCCTTCAAGACTTAAAGCTGTTATGCATGGCAGCTGCTGGAAACCTATAAACTACTGCATAAATATAAAGGGTTATTCCTTATTTGTACGGGAGAAGCAAAAATGTCAGCTCAAGAGATATGGCAGGGTCCTCTGCCTCTTTGCAACTCTCCCTGTATCAGACAGACCATAAGCCTTTTTGAACCTGAGTGTTTTACCTGCAAAACACAGATATCATCCCTGACTCAAACTGGGGTCCAAAAGGACGCCTTGCTTCTTGTGCTCCCTAGTCACAGAGCCCAGATTTTTACTGGACATGTATTTCATTTATCTGGCAGAAGATTTTTTTTTATACTTCAGTTAATTGTTTTTACAACTCTTGACTCAGCAGATAATATAACCTCCAGGAAGGCAGGGCTCAGTGGGAAACATAGTCAATAATTATTCATTTTCAATCATTCGACAAGCATTTCAATCATTCAAACCTGCGAGATGCTGCACTAAACTCTATAAATAGTCAAGCAAAGCAGATAAAATCTCTGTACTCAGAGTTTTCCTTCTGGTGTGGAAGATAATGAAACATAAAGAGGAAAAATAGACTCAGGGCTCCTGCATTGCACAACTCTAGGGGGCGCTATTCACACACAGAATGCAATGTTAACAGGGCTCCAGGGTTGTGCCAGGGCAGCTGCCCGTTGATATCGTATCCCCAGAGTCTGGCCCAATGTCTGACACATGGTAAGCATTCTGCAAAGATCCACTGGAGTAAGGGAAGGGAAAAATGACTGGTCCTTGTCACTGTGCTGTCTCAATGTCTGACTACACTCATGTTCCTCTCCTGTAATCCTCCCTGGCCCTTGAAGTCAGGCAGGGCCCAAGAGGTACCAGGAGAAAAGCTGGGCATCACTGCTGGGTACCTGATCCCCTCCTGCTCTTCCTCTGCCGTGACCAAGGCAGCAACAAAGAAATACAGTGGATTCTCGAGTAGCTCTAGCCCTTGGGATTCTGTGGAGCAGAACAGACCCTCACTGGATAGAAAGCATTTGCCAGATAAGCCTTTGTTAGATTCAGTCACAGAGACTTTGGGCATAGCCTAATCCATTGTGACTAATCCTGTGAGCTCTGTGAGGGTTGGGTCAAGGGGTGATTTACAGGGCCCAAAATACAGGTTATCGTAGTTGTTAAAAATTAACTGGTAGATGAAGAGCAACGCGCATGGATGCCTACATGTCCTCGGTGCCTTTCCTGCTCTGGGATCCCCGCTCTTACGGGATGTGCTCTTGGGGGCCCCGGGCCTGGCCCCAGTGGCTGGAGTGCTCGCTTCCAGGCTTCCAGTGGGTGGGTTTCCTTTTATCCCAAAGGCCCTCTTTGGGGTCAGTGAGGTAATGCTGCCCTTGCCACACATGAAAACACATGCCGGCTTCTTTCCTGGAGGAAGGACAGGGCTTAGGAAAACCCCAGGCTCCAAGGGTTGGGACAACAGGGGCCTTGGGCAACCCAAGTCCCCCCTCTACAGCTCACACAAGAAAGACAATCACTTGCAGCCTTGCTGTGAGTGTAGACAAAAGTATGGGCCAAAACACTGCACTCCCCACTCCTGCAGATCCATTTCCTAGACCAGGGGTTCCGGAGCTGGTCACTGGAGAGCGGAGAGTGCTCCTCTAGGCGTCTGAAAACCTGCAGTCCTGGCGCAGGAGGCTGCAGCTGCTGGCAGCAGTCAGGCTGAGCCGTTCTGCAGTCAGTCAAAACAGAACAAACAGCTCTCGTGGGTAGGGCCTGCAGGTTTCAGGGTAGGTGAGCCCTGCCCACGCCCTGTGCCCCGCGCACTAGCTGTACCAGGCCGAGACCCAGGGTGGGAAGCCACGAGGCACTGCGTAGTGCCGGGCATCTTCCCACTGACATATCCGGGGCCCGGCAGGGCTGTTCTGCGCCAAGGGTTAGCGTGGGTGGCCGTGACTCACTCAGCCTCGTGGGGAAGCAGATGCTGCCGCTGCACCAGTGCTGCCACGGAAACAGGCTAAATCCAGCCCAGATCCCTGTGGGGGACAGAGGATAAGCAGCCTGCAGCCAGTGAGCTGGGGCCTCTCTGCTTCTGTGCTGGGTTCAGTCACCGACTCTGTGAGCACCGCCAGTCCACAGAGCGGGCCCAGGAGCTGAGCCACAGAAGCTTGTGCAGACACTGCAGCAGGAGGCAGGAGGCTGTGTCTAGTGGTGGGGTGCATGTGGGAGGGGGCGAAGTGCCCTTGGGCACTAGACTGACCAGGTCCTGCAGATCCTGCTCCTAAAATCTGTGGAATCTTTGGAGACAAGAACCTCACCGTCAGCTCTCTTCCTACTCAGCTACCCAGAAAGGCCCCCCTGGAGTGGCCGCCTCCCGACGGGCCAGAAACATGCTCCCAAGAACAAAGGGAAACGGGGGCCAGAGGATGGATTCCTGATCGCCTGGACCCATATCATTTTCCACTCGACCCTACATCCCCAGGAAACAATTTGATGGGCCTCGGGGAATTTGCTTTGCCTTGCATATTTGCAGTGGGCGGTGCCATTAATAGCACATTCCACTTCTCCCAAGAGCAATAGTGAGTCTTTAGACCATTTTCCCTACCTTCATCAACTCCTAAGCCAGGAGGACGTGTCTCCACTGGCTCCACCCACCAGACAGCGGAAATCCCAAGAGTTTCCAGGTTTACCCAACATCCTATCGTGATAGGGTCTGTCATGCAGCCAGAACTGGGCCACTTGGGTTCTCAGAGGTGGAAGGTGAGCTTCTAAATGCACCTGTTTCACTTGGTGCCTCCCGGCCACCTCCCCAGGAGACCCCTCTATTCCCAGCCAGGCTCACGCTGGCTGGGGCAGCAGCACAGCTTTATACCTGAGGCCCCTCTGTGCATCTCCTCCAGCCCTTTCTGAGTTCCTCACCTGCAGGGGGGCCAGTAGGGAACCTCCCTTCCATTTCATGGTAGAGACAAAGGCCACAGAGTGGGTCTCCTTCCTGCCTCCCCCTCCCATCTCCAGTTTAAGGGAAATTCCTTCGCTGCATTCTGGCTCCTCCCTGAGTCTTTGATCCAATACTTGTCTCCTTTCTTCTCATTGTTCAGCTTCCACTTTTCTGTGAGCTCCCCTCCCCCAGTCTATAAAGGCGTTTCTGTCTCTGTCCCACATAAACCAAGCCGCAAAACCACACACGTTCCACTCTGGTTGCTCCTTCCTTAGCCAAAAAGCTGCACCTCAGAATATGTATCAGCCCTTTTACTCTCTCCTTCCTTTCCTCCCGCAGGGGCCCAAATCTCTTTCTGGGATGCTGTTCAGCTCCTGCTCTTCCCCCCTGGCCTCTGCCAGGGGCTCATCCGCCCTGGGGCTGGCTCAGGTGTTCCCCTCTGTCGGATGCCAGGACAGTGGAGAGAGGTGGAGGAGGATCTCCTTCCTCTGAGCCTGTGTCCTCTCTTGAGCTGTAAAGCAGTTATGTTTGTGCTCAAGGGTTCCTGAATGTTCTCCTTCAGCTTTAGCCTTGGTTCTTTTTAGGCACACCCTGCACCAAATTTGGGTTCCACATCAGTCTCCAGGACCAGCCCCCAAAAGGGATGTCTGACATCCTTTTCATCTCTTCTGGGCTTTTCCCTACAGAGAATATTTTATCCTTTTCCCTACAGAGAATATTTTATCCTCTCCAGGTTGCAAAAGAAAATCTCCCTTGCACGGTGGTGGGGTGGGGGAGGGGGTGGCTGTGGATGGGAGAAGGGCAGGAGCTCCCGTAGGGGCTAAGGGTCACTGCCTGTGGAGTGGGCAGTCCTACCAAAAGGATGAGTGGCCATTAGAGAGCAGAAGAAGGAGGTCCGAGTCTGACTGTCAGAGCTGAGGGCTCATCGTTGAAAGATGTAGAGGAAAAGATGAGTTTGTAGGCGAGAACCACCGGGAAGGCAGGGCAGGCCCATCGCCCCGGGAGGGGAGTGGCAGCTCACTTGCATTGCTTGCAGGATGAGATTCCAGGATGCAAGGCAGCAGGTCTGAGCACTTGCAGCTCCTGGGGCAGTGGGTCCTGCCATCACCCTCATCTCTGGAATGCCAGGCACAGCCTGAGGAGCTCAGGGCTCTGCTGGCCAGAGAGGGGTTCCCCACTGGAACCAGTCTGCTGGGACCTGAGCAGCAGACTCAGGTCCTTCTGTCAATGCACTTTGCAGCCACAGGAGCTCTTGACTCTCTGTGCCGTGGAGATGGCAAGGTTGTTCTGGACAGAATCCAAATTGTCAGTTTCTTCTTACCTAGCTTTCGTGTCCATTCCAGGCTCTAGACCTGGACAGGGTTCTGGGGATATGTGCAGAGAAGCTGGCATGCTGACAGAGTCCTAGATTCCTCCCCAAACCCTGCTACCTACACCAAAATACGGACTCTCATGTTTCAAAGGCACTTTACATGCTGGGGTTCAGTCCCTCTCCCGTAGGACTACTGTCAGCTGGTTGGCCAGCAAACTTGAGTAGCTCCCCTGGCTCTGCTTGATTAGGAAGTCTCTAGAATGGACTTTGGTTAATGGCAACATCTTCCTGATTTTGATCTGAAATCTGTTTCCTTGTAACATCCACCCACCTGCTTCTGTGGTCCTTGGAAGAAAATGTCTCATCAATTATCTCATTGGCCTCAGTTGCTGAAGAAGGTGAGGATGGAATTGTTTGCTGCTCTTGTAGAAAATGTGTGCCCGGAGAGGCTACAAGGCTTGTGAAAAAGCTACAGATGGAGCTGGGGCTAGAGTCCAAGGCTCTTAATTTCCCAGACCAGTCTTCCTCCTGTTACTCCGTATTTCACAACCCATGTCAACTGTTGCTGAATACTTACTATGTGTACCTGGGTGGGCTTGGAGGGAAAGGGCCTTGACCCTCTCTCAGGGGAGTCACGAATTCCAGCTCAGGACAGACACACGCAGACACGCGGGACTCAAAGCACTTGCTCACCCAGCACTCTAGGTGGCCTTCTCCTCTCCCAGGAAGGTCAACCTGGAACACCAAGTTCCTTCCCACTCTAAGCTGTCCTGCCAGCACAGACCAACAGGCAGGAAAGGGAAAAGGTGGGGAACTAGCTCTTAACCAGAGAAATAAAAGAGTCTGTACTTGACAGGAGAACAAAAGCTTGACAGAGTTTGGAAACGATAGCTATAAACACTGGGCTTGGGAAGACGCACAGAGAGCTCGTGGGCGTGTGGGTGGGAGGGATGCTCACCAGGTGCCAAAGCTTAGTCGTGTGGCAGCAGGGAAGTAGGGGAGCAGGACCTGGAGTGGTGCCAGAGCTGCAAACCAGAACCTCAGGGACCTGGTCTCCACAAAGGCAGGTCCCAAGCACCTGGATCGCTGCACCAGGCTCCATGCCCAGAGACGTGCCTCCATCTTTCTGAAAGACACCACGCCTGACTGCAGTGACTGGCTGCACATCCAGCCTCCCACGTGGGCACACGGTTCTCCCGGCCTCACACCCTCTCCCTTGGGGGGCAGCATCGACTCCCCAATCATTAGGCACAGAGAGACCAGGCTCTGTGCTCTGCAGCTGTGGAGGTAAAAGCTGACATCTTCTGTTATGGACTGAACGTGCCTCCCCCAGTGTGACGGAATGAGGAAGCGGACACTGGGAGCTTGGCTGAGGTCATGTGAATGGAACCCCCCCTCTATGAGACTAGTGTCCTCGTGAGAAGGGGAGCCCAGAGCAGAGGTTGGAGGATTAGCCTCCCACCTGGTAAGAGGGGGGACCGGGGACACCTCCATGGTGTGTCTCAACTCAGACACCAGAGGTCTGCCCCTCTCCACCAAATGAGCTTGTCCTTTTGAGAAACCCAGAATCCCTAGAGGGGATTAAAAGACGTCAGGCTAGGCCTGGAGGAAATCAGAGTTGAGGACAGCACAGCCTCTTAGGAAAGGAAAGACTGACGTCCAGGAGATATGCTCTTACACCCACTACTTGGAGAGGCAGTTTGATGGGTCCTAAAAGGCATTTCAGGGCTCTGTGTGGGGATGTTTAGCTCAACAAGAGACACCTGCACACGTTTGCACCCCACCCCCTTCATGGCACGAAGGCTTTTTAGCTCAGGCTACACCTGCTGGAGGTGATAACTGACTCCTGAGCACTGCCCCGCCCCCACCAGAGCTCCTGCTTTCACCTTGGGCCTGGGGAGGGGCTGAGCCCCAGCTGAGACCACTTTCACTGTGGGGGTTAGGGGTCAAAGGTGTGCCCACCCTGTGTACTCATCTGAAGAGGGTGAGGCTGACAGCAGGGCTAAGGCCTGAGTCCCCACCCTATACTCGGTTCCCAATCCTAGCAAAGACCCATCCAGGTTTGTCGAAAGTTCCACCTATTTTAAATGACAGAATTCTTTCTTTTATATTATGTGTAGCCTACTTATTTAAATAAGACAAACATGTTTTTTACTTTTGGCCCTGATCAAAAAAAATAAACGTTAGCCATCATTATATCCTTTCTTTTCCAAAAATTCTTCTGGTGACTTTGGCTTTTAATGTCAAAAACTTTAAGATTGTTTGCTCTGTCAAAGACAATGCTGCTTGGAGATGAAAAAAGTTAGCAAGTGGGCTCTTCGGGGTGTGATTACAAACCCAACTTCTGCCCCACCCCCACTTTGCACTCTCCTTACCTGCCTGGAAGATCACCAGCAGCGCCTGTCTCACAGGATGTGCCTGGGTCTCCTTCCTCTTCAGAGTCTTTTTAGCCAAGTTAAATTCCCAGAAACAGTTCTATCCAGTCTGACAACAACCCCTGTAGGGTCGGATTTTTCTCAGTTTCTCAGGCTTTTTCACAGTGACCTTCTGGCACAGGCAGCGTAGTAGACAACGTGTGGCCTTGAGATGCAGTCCACATGTGCAGGTAAATAATAATGTAACCTTGATGGATAGTTTGCACGCCCAAAACATACTTCTGGAAACCAAGCCTAAGCTTGGCCCTGTGCCTGCTTTGTCCATAAATCATATAAGAGCTAATAAAACTCCTGGGGGGGGGCCTCTTGCCGGCCACTCACTGGGCACAGGGCCCACTGCTGCGGCCGGAGCCACTGGGCTGGGCGGCTCCCGCCAGGCCGGCCGGACAGGCAATGCTGTTGCCATCTGTGTGTCTCCTGCTGCGTCGTGATAGACTTGTTCCTGCTCCCCACATATGGGCTTCACGACCCGCTTTGTCTGACGCCATTGAGAACTGGGCAAGCGCGTAGCCAAGGCCCCACATCTCTCATTAGGCTACTTGTCACCCGGCATCCCGGGTGCTGTCCTCCAGCTACAGCGCAACAACCAGCTACCCCTCTGCACCGCTCATGCCTCAGTCAGTCTGCGCTGGGCTCGCACATTTCACGGGCTTCCTCGCCTCAAGTCAATTCCTTTCACCTGGAGTGGCTTCCCTGTGCCCTCCCGCTCACCGCTGCTGCTCCAGGCCCCACAGTTGAAGTGATCTTACCGCCCTTCATGTGCCCTCAGAAATTCACTGGTGCCTCCCTCAAGGCGCCCGTACCTCTGCCAGGCTGCTGTTAGTCTCAGACATGTTTTGTTTGTGAGACCACGCACTTCTCAAAGGAGGACTTTTTTTTTTTTTTAAGATTTATTTATGCACACAAGAACTGGGGTACAGGCCAGAGGTGTGGGGGTGAGAGGATTCACCAGAGACAGAGTGGGGAGCAGAACAGGCAGATTGACGGAAATATATTGCTGAGGGGAGCAGCCAGCGAGTCAGGAGAGGTCTGCTGCGCCATGTGGGTTGCTCCCTGGCCAGGGGATCGAACTTGTGCTGCAGTGGCTGCAGTAGCTTCACAGGTTGCAGCTTAACCCCTTGCGCCACCAGGGAGGCCCTCAAGGGAGGACTTTTTCATTCACCTTTGTAATCCCAAACCTGCCCTTGGTGGGCACTCAATGAAAGTCTTAAATAAATGGACTTTAAATATTACAATGTTAAATAAATTTCCTCGTAACTCAGTCTCATTGCAAACCGTGACTAGGTGGCAGGAATCTACATCTCAGCTCCTGCCCGAGGGAAGGCTGACTGTTTTCTCAGGTGTGAGGTTCTGACAGAAGCACTGCCTCTCCAGACTCCAGGTGGAGGGCGGAGCTCTCCAAGGGTCTTGAGAGCTGGAGCCAGAGTGGATTTTCCTAAGGCCCTGGGGCCATGAGCGGGTCCTTTATGGCCCCATAACCCCCACCTCCTCGTCTCCCCTTCCAGTAAAGTCCCACGATCTTAACGTACATGAAAAAATAAGTGCTCTCTATACTGCTGCAAACACATAGCAAGTACTCAGGAAAGCGCAATTTTGTTCTCTTCCTTTTGGTTCACACCCTTTTCTGCACAATAAAAATTCTGATGGGCTGGGCGAATAAGGAAGATCCAACTAACTGGCTTCAACACAGGATTTATTGTCCTCACATAACAAAGAAGTTCATGGATTATTTTAGTAACTCCAGAACGTACTGGAAATCCCACATATATTCTTTTTTTCCTTTCAACTGTCCTTGACACCCTCATGCTGTGTCCTGAGAGTCAAAAGAGGGCTGCCACAGCCCCTGCTATTGTGTCTGTTTTCAAGGCAGTAAGAGTGGAGGACAGGATGGGACCAGCCATGTTTTCCTTTTATCAGAAAAGCAAAATCTCTTGCAAGAGCTGCTCAGCAGAGTTCCCCTAATGAGTATTAGTTTTTTGTCACCTGCTGTGACAAATTACCACAAACCTGCTGGCTTGAAATAGCACAAATTGTCTTCAAGTTCTGGAGGTCAAAAAGTCTGAAGTGGGTTTCATGGGGCTAAACTCAAGGTGTGAGCAGGACTGTGCTCCTTCTGGGGACTCTAGGAGAGAATCCATCTCCTTGCTTTTTCCGACTTCTAAAGGCTGCCTACATTCCCTGTCCTGGGCCCACATTCCCTGTGCTGGGCCCACCTTCCATCTCCAATTCCAGCAGTGCCTGGCTGAGGCTTCCTCGTGCTACGTCACACTGGCGTTGACTCTTCTGCCTCCCTCTTCCACTTTGAACCCTGGTGATTTCCCTAGGATAACATAGGGTCCTCTCCCCCGGGGTAAGGGTCAATTGATTAGCAAATTTAATTCCACCTTCAGCTTAATTCCCCTTTGCCATGTAACTGTTTTCACAAGGGCTGTTTTCACAAGGAAAGAGGGTAAGTTTGGGGCTGGCTGCTAAACTGCTGGCCACAACAAGGAGCAGATGACTTTGGGCAGATTTTCTCTAATCACACATCATGTTTGTAATGAAATGGGATGTGAATGTTCCCAGGCTGTGCCCAAATCTTGTGCCTTTCAGAGGACCCTGCCAGCCAGGACTGTCATTCCTTCCCTTTCTTCTGCTACCCGCCACCCCAGTTCTCCAAAAAAACTGCACAGACAATATGGTTTTCTTGGGCAAAGAAGACCAATTTTAATGTGTGAAGAGGAGAGAATTAGAGCGATGGCAGAGACAGGAGGAATTTACTGAGGATGAGTGTTAATATGCCTCATACAAGTCTGGTAGATGAGAGCAAAGAGGAGTAGAATGGGGGAGATCTGCAGGTAGGCAGGAAGTCCCCCCAAGGTTTTGAAGAGAACATAATAGTTGGGAACTAAAGTCCTCTTTGGTAGGTTAGAAAATTCACAAGTAAAGATCATGAGTATTTTGGAATCACTTTGGGTGGCACAGTTGACTGTGACTGGCTCTGGTAGAATGAATGCGAATTATTACTAGTAACTGCTCCCCCCCATGCTTCCCCTTGGTGCTAACTTGCTAGTCAGCGCCTGGCCAAGAGTCAACACTGGTGTCAGAGGTTCATCTGCAAAACAGGTATTTGGACACAGTCCCCTTCCAGCTTTGACAGCATATAATCCTGGGTCACTGGGATTGTGTGGCTTAGGTCAAACTCCACTGTGTAGCCTCAGATGTTTGGGGTGTCTCTTTCCAGTGCTCTAAAAGATGTTCTCAGAACACAAAGAACACATAATTTGGAGGTCACTTAATTTCCTCAAGCTCAAATGGCCTCAGTAGTAACCAACTTGGGGTGTCAATGTGAGGATTAAGGGTAACATACATAATTAATGGAATATATGGAATTAATGGAATTAATGGAGGATTAATGGAACATACATACTATGTCTGCCACACAGTGGGCACTCGGGAATTTTTCTCCTAAAAAAAAAGGGAATACAAGATGAAACCTTGTGATTTAAGAAAAAGACAGTGGACATTTGGATTGTGACAATATTAAAAAACACCTATCAAAAGCAAACATCTTGAAAAGTTGAGCTCCAGGTCTCACAAGTGTTGCATTTTTTTATTACTCTATGCTTTCCACTTACACTGACTGGTCTTGCACCTGAGAACTCACAGGTCTGCAGAAGCGCACACCTATTCTCGGAAAGGAGAATATTTGTTTGCTTGTCCCCTTTCAAAACATTGCACGAGCTTCTCCCACTCTACATGACCAGGGTCCTGTCACTATCGCAGATGACTTGAAGACTGGTTTTTGTGATGGCCTATCAGTGTGGTTTTTCATCTCCATCCAAGATCTGCCTGCCCTGCACCATCCAATATGCCAGCTACTTCCCTTATGTGGTCATTTAAAAGAAAATGAAGTGAAATGAAAAATTCATTTTCTCCATGGCACTGGTCATATTTCAGGTGCTCAATAGTGACACTTAGTTAACAGTAACAGTTGGTTACAGAACATCATCACAGAAGGTTCTATTGGATAGAACTGCCCGAGTCTGATTACTTAATGCTTAAAATAAACAAACAAACAAACAAACAAATAAATAAGAATACCTTAAAAAAATCCTGGCGGTTGAAGTGCCAGTCCTGATAAAAGGGGCAGCTGCCCCTCTGGCGAGGGTCATTTTCCCAGGAAGCCCCGGAGGGAGCAGAGTCAGCCTGGTGACCTGCAGGTGGGAGATTCTATAAAGCCATCTCCCTGGACTCTCAGGCGCTCCCCTGGGAAATGTCTTTTTAGTCTGAGTTCTGTGCCAGCAGCCTCTTGTCTGATAGCTTAACTAAGTCACTATCCCCAGCAGTAGACGCGACAAGTGATCTCTCAGACACGGGCTGTGGACAGAAGTGAGAGAGCCCAGTCACGCGGCCCCCTCCGCGCTTTCCCCTAAGCGGTGGAGACTGCTGGCTTTCCTCACACTCTCCAGGCCACAGATAAGCGGGCAGACATGTCCTCCCCACTTATCCTGCCTGTCAAAATCTTCCCCAGTCTTCTCCTTCTCAGACGCCAGCTTCCAGGGCCTCCTTGCTTCCCTGGGAAGACTCTCTTAGCACGTTGTTTGCAAATCTCTAAGACCATCTACTTACTGTGCCTTGAACCCTAGGTGTCTGTGGACAGGCACCCCCCCCTTGCTCCCCCGCCTTTACATAGCAAACCCATCAGATGGCAAGGCCTGTCATGCAGCCCAGCACAGGGCCCTGCCTTGCAGTGGCAGAAGGGAATTAGCAGGAAATGGAAATCCTGGGGGGGTCTACAGCAAGAGTTCTGTGGAGCGACTCTGCTCCACACACTTGTCACAGAAAAACCCTAGTGGTGGCCTCTATGCCACTGGCCAGGGCCCCTGCCTGGGGAGGAAACAGAGGGTAGCTGCCAGCTCAGATTGCTCAGCCCTTACCTCCACCCTTAGTAACGGGGGATGACTTTAGGAAAGTTATTCCACCTCTCTGGTCCTCTTTTTTTCTGTAAAATGGGCATATAAATAATTTACATTCCTGGGGTTGCCTTGAGAAATAATTGAGTAAGACATATCTAAAGATGCCTCGCAAACAGTACACAAGTCATCACTACTGCGTTATTCTCCTTCTCAGCAACAGTGTAATTGTTCTGGGAAGTGGCTGCCTGACTTTGTTCCTGTTTGGATTCCTGCCTTGACCGTCAATTTCCTGGTCTCTGTCATCACTCCATTCAACCAAGCCTCTCCCAGAGTCCACTTACCTGGCCTGGTTTGGCCTGCCCCCAGCACCCGCAGCCCCAACTCCCACACCGTCCTGCTTTCTTGGTCTCCTCTGCACACGGCCCAAGACAACACTGATAACCTGGCTCAGGAGGAGGAAACCCAACAAATACTGGCCTGTTGGAATTGCTGCTCTCAGAAAAGCCAACTCCCTGAAGCAGGTTGGGCTGTCTCTGAGCACAGGTTTCCAGGGGGCTGACCACCTCCACCTGACATGGGGGTGTTTCCCAGAATGAAAAGGGTGTTAGGAAAACAAAAGGTGTGAATCTTCTGAGTGTGTGACACCATGAATAACAAAACAAAAAGCATAAACCAAATCTAAAATCTTCCACTAAACTGGTATTTTTTTAAGATTTATTTATTTATGCATACAAGAAGCGGGGTACAGGCCAGATATGCGGGAGGGTGAGAGGATTCACCAGAGACAGAGCGGGGAGCAGAACAGGCAGACTGACTGAAACACACTGCTGAGGGGAGCAGCGGGCAAGACAGGAGAGGTCTGCTGTGCCATGTGGGTAGTTCCCTGGCGGGCTGGGGATCAAACTCATGCTGCCAAGGCTGCGGACAGCTTCATAGTGCAGTGCTTTAACCCCTTGCGCCACTATGGAGGCCCCCTAAACTGGTATTTTGAACAAAACTCTGGGGGCCACCAGACCACCAATGATCAGGAAACAATGGTGTAAAATGTTGGCCGGGATGCCACGTGATGTTACCTCAATTCTATACCACTAAAAGGTGGGTGGGGGATTAATAATATTTACCAAAATGTCCAAGTTCTTTGAACTAGAAAGAGTTCTAAAAATATAGTCCATGGGCCTCCCCTGGTGGCGCAGGTGGTTGAACACAGCGCTGTGAAGTCCGCAGTCTCTGCAGTGCCGGTTCAATCCCGGCCGGCTGGTGAGAATCTCATATGGTGAAGCAGACCTCTCCTGTCTTGCCTGCTGCTCCCCTCAGCAGTGTATTTCGTCAGTCTGCCTGTTCTGTTCCCCGCTCTGTCTCTGGTGAACCCTCTCACCTTCCTGCACATCTGGCCTGTACCCCCGTTCTTATATAAATAAAAAAATCTTAAAAAAATATATAGTCCAATGATAGATCAGAAATATGGTCAAAATTTATATATAAGATCAGAAGCAGCATTGCTACAAAGAGAAAAACTGGAAATAACCTAAAAGTCTAGCAATAGAAAAACGCCTGTGTCACAGCAGAAATCCATCATTAATTGGAAATATCATAAAATACATTTGGTCTCTTCTGCTGCCCAGAGAGCTCTGGGGCTGCGGAACATCCCCTTCTCCTCTGCTTTAGGACCCTGGTTGACCAGGTTCTTCACTGCAGAATGTGCAGCGTGAAGCCTCCAGCAAAAGCCCTGGCAACCACGCCAGCAGAATTGCCCTGTGCCGTAATGTGTGCAGCAGCGCTTACCTGGAGAAAAATGACTTTTGCAACTCCAGGGTGTTCCCTAATTATTACAACCCCCCTTGAGAAGGAGGGGAATGCTCCTTCTCCATCCTTGAGACTGGAGCAGGGGACAGGGAGGAGGGGAGATGGACAGACTCACCTCAGACTCCCATGCAGGTGACTTCAGGTCTGGAAGCAAAACCGTCTTCCCAGAGTGGAGACACGGGCTGGCTGATGCCAGCCTTGGGCTGAGCCAGATTTTTAATTCAATGTGATCCAATTCCTGGCTAATCAGGTGGCAATTGAGAGGTTCCAAGGAAAGCTGCAAGAGGAGTTATCACTCCCAGGCACTTGCCACATATTAACCCAGGGGATTTCAGATAGAGAATCTAATCATCACAATAACCCCATAAAAAATAAGGGTTCTTGACTGTCCCATCACAGACAAGCAAGACAAGCAAAGGAAAGCTGAGACTTGTCTAGAATACTCCCATCGCAGTCATGCGTGGCAAGTACAGGGATAGGTTCCGAAAACCATGTTGTTGAGCAATTCCATCACTGTGCAAATGTCAGAGTGTAATCACACAGACCTCGGTGGTATAGCTCACGACACACCAGGCTGTGTGCAGGGTCCTCTGTCGTCTACACGGCCCATCATAGTCCAAAGTGTCGTTGTATAGCACCTGGCTGCACTGTCCCCTGTTGATGTGCAGGCCTGGGGAGCAGCAGTGACTCAGGTCTTCCCTGTTCCCTCTTCCAAGCCACCTCAGCCAGCAGCAGGGTAAGAGGAAAGCCAGCGGCACGAGCAGGAGGCCTCAAAAAGATCTCTGTCTGGCTCCAAAGCTTGCAAAGCTCAGTGCACCCCACTGGGGACCCAGGCTAGGTGACTCCTAACTCTGAGCTGACTGTCAGGGTAAATTTCAAGTGTCCAGGCAGTGCTGAAGGCCAGGAGGGGGCATTTGCACTTGCACTGTCCATCCTGCCTGCATTTTACTCTAATTACTTAAATTGATTGATGGATTTATTAATTGATTGATCAATTTGATCTTTTATTCACACAGTAACATTATATTGAATTCCCCCTCAGGGGCAGATCTAGCTTTGGTGGGGCCTGACATTTCATTAGAAACCTCCTTCAAGAAAAGTAACCAGTAAAAATGGTACAAAAGAGAATAATATTCAGGATGAGAAGAGAAATCATAACATATGACTGGTGGCTGGCACACCCAGGTACTTACTCTTGGGTCTCTTTGATCATGCTGGTATAGAAATGCCACCCTCTTGGCTGCCTGCTCCGCTAGGATGTTTGGTGACTCGGGGGTCTGACAGCGACTGTGCAGGTGGGTCCTGAGCTTGAACTTTATTAACATTCATGCATGAGCACACACAGATTCTGTCTGCTCTCTTGGCACGTCCCATCAAATACCATCAAATAATCACAATTGAAATTATAATTAAGAACCGATTAGTTCCATTGAATAGAGGGTCATGGTGCGATCTCTGCAATTGTGTGACAAAGGTAATGGCAGGTCTGCAGGCTCCAGGACACCTGCTCTGATATGACAGTTGAGGTGAGCAGAGTGGGCAGAAGTGGGTTCTAGAGAGGGAATCCCTTTATCCTCCAATGCTCCTTCATCCACCTTGGTATAATATGTGTGCACTTCCTTCTGACGAGAAGGCCTCTGCTGAGCCCGAGTTCTACCTGTCCTGCTGAAAATCTCTGAGAGGGCAGGTGAGCTGGCCCGTGAGGGGAGGGCACTGTGCTCAATGCCCAAGAAGACCCCTCCCGCTCTGACTTCTGAGGAACCTGTGACATTCATCCCCATCCTAACCCATTCTGTACCCCAGTGGGATTTCCCTCCATTCTCCATCCCCAAGACACATCCTCCCAGGCACAGCTGCCTCCAAGTCACGTGTCGATACAGGGCCCTCGGCAGGTGGCAGCTGGCACCACGCAGTGTGTGAGAACGGAACCAGGTGGCTCTGTAGTCCCCACCCCCATGGACACTGGCGCTGGTCATGGTGGAGACTCTGCCACTGCTCACATGCTAGGACATGAGAAGTGAGTCCCCAGAGTAATACAACAGGATGCAGTTCTGGGGGACAGGGGTCAAAGCCCAAACTCAAAGGTGGGGAGACCCATTCCAAGTGCCCCTAGGGATGCTTATTTGAGTTGGCAAGTTTTGCTCCTTTGTCATTTGAAATGGAAGATGCTTTCGCACCGTGTTTTGTGCCTGGCACAGAGCAGGCTCCTGGCAAATGTTTGAAGGAAGGCACATTCGTGGATTAGAGCACACAAGTGGTGCTCAGTTCTGCCTGGAGAATGGAAAAGGACGTGGGGGGCAGGCGGGGGCACAAGCCGGGGCTGGATCCCTGGCTGTTTCTGCATCCCAACCACACAGGCTTGCAGGTGCCAGCCCTCAGCCACCAGGAGAAGGGAGCAGAAAGCAGCTGTGATGGCAGCTTCATTTCCGAAGGGGAGCGGAGGGGGGGGATGTGCCCTGGTCTCAGGTGCAGGCCCCCTGTCCTCCCCCATCTGCCCCCAGGTCTCTGCCCCCTGTGGAGCTGAGTCCCAATGCTTTCTAATTGGGTTTGGGGCTCAGGCAGGGCTCGCTTGTTCAGGAAGGCAGTGAACCATTTAGCAGGCTCCTCTAGAGAGAGGTTTCTGCAGCTGCTGCTTCCCACCAGCCCCCAGACCCCCTGCTTCTTGTCACAACTTTGCTTGCAAATTAGCCTGTCTCCTCCACACATGATGAATCCATGGTTCTCTTTTTGTTGGGATTTCCCCCCAGTATGAAGCTAGTACCCTGCTAACGAAAGTTTGAGGAAAAGACAAAACCACCTGTGGTGTCCCCAGTGGACCCGCCCAGGGCTGTGGGCTCCAAATGCCTGCACGTGAGGCATCACTGCCCACCCCAGTCTCTCCACTGCAGGACCAAAAAAACCGAGCACCGTTCCAGGCTGAGGGCCAAGGGTCCAGGCCCGAGGGTCTCTACAGAAGCTGCAGGACTCATCCAGAGCCCTTCTCCTGCTGAAAGCAGTGAAAGCAAAGGAAATCAGTGGAAGGAGCTGAGTACTGGGAGAGGGCAGCCTGGGCTGAAGTGGAGCGGGAGAGTGCCAGAGGGGATGGTCCCCCGCCTGCTCAGGGACTCAGAGCTGCACTGAGGTCTGAGCCAGCTGCCCTGCGTGGTGCCCCCTTCAACAAGCGTTGAGACTGTACAGGGAGCAGAGACCAGGGCCCTCTCTGGATGCCTGCAATTCTCTCACTTCTTCTGATTAGCTCTGCCTCGAATTCCTCTTATCTCAGTTTATGATGGCTCTCAGAGTTCTGGCAATTTCCAGATGTTAGCACCCCCCTTTCTGGGCCAGCATTTGGGTGCTGATGCCAGCTCAGGTGGGAGTGAGAGGCCAGGTGGCAGGAAACAGTGCTGACTTGCTCTTGCTCCAGGGCTGCTGGGGGCCTGGCAGAGACTCTTTGGGAAGCTCCTGACTCAGTTCTTGCGGGTGCATTGGGGCCCTTGGGGGGGGACACAGGGGAGAGTGGAAAAATTCCCACCTGAGCCGGTGGCTCACTGCACATGGCATGTGCCCGGGGCGCCCGTGCAGGCACACAGACTTTCTTTTGTAAAAAAAAAAAAAAAAAAAAGGAACACGAGGCAGTAATAAAATGATCCGCAAAAGGTTCACACCTTCTCCAGTTTGCAAGGGGCAGGAGCCCTGTGGGCACTGGCTGTCTTCTCTTCTGCAACCCAAGCCTGCGTGCTCGTTTTGGGATGAATAATTAGAAAGAGAAAGGCACAGAGGTCATGATATCTAATAAAGGAGCACAGAGTTGGGAGTAAAGTAGCCACCTGACTTTGAGCAAATGATGTAACCTCTCCCAGCTGCAGTTTCCTTCTCTGTTATAAGGGGATAAAAAGTCCCCACCTCATACCTCATTCCCAGAGCTCGGCTTTGGGTCTCTTCACAAGTAAAGGGACCAGGGCTCACGGGAGAAATGGCTGATTCTAGGGCTGGGGCAGGAAATACACATGATGAGCCCTGAGCACCTGTAGTTCTAGAAAGGAAGGAAGTACTGAGAACCAAAGCAAACCAAACCCACCAACCCACAAAGGTGGGGGCTGGGGTGTGTGCACTGGGAGGTCAGTCTGTCAAAAGGATATAGCAGAGAATGCAAAATATTTCCACTGGCCGAAACTGGGACAATTTGAGCAACAAAAAAGATAAAGCCCTGTTAAGTTATAATCCAAATTACAAAATAAACATCCCTGAGTCCATGCTGATATAAAGAAATGATTAGATAAATAAATAAAACAGCAAGAAGAGACAAATCTTCCATGCAGAAGAAATGTAAACGACTTCTACCGAGGCTCTGCTCTCCAGGAAGTGTGGGTTGGGCACAGTGACCTCCTTCCAAAGAGGATGGTTATAGAAAGGGGGGTAAGAGGGCAGCTTCACAGAGAAGCTGACAGTCCTATCTCAGCCAGGTGACCAACATCAACACCAACCTCCGTCATGTCACCAACCTCCGGAATGTCGCAGTACCAGCACCTATGCTAATGTTATATGTGATGAAAGTGTCATGAGATCTCTGTGGTTTTCCTCTGAAAAACACCTTATTCCCACCCAATTGCAAAAAGCACATCAGTCAAATTACAATCAAGGGATTTTCTACAAATGCCTGAGTGGTGTCCTCAAAATCATCAAGGTCATCCAAAGCAAGGTAAGTCCGAGAAGCTGTCGTGTCCAAGAGGAAGCTACGAGTGACACGGGATCCTAGAACAGGAAAAGGACATCCTATATCCACCGAGGAAACCTCGATAAAGGACCGACTTTAAGAAGTGACAATGTGTCAGCACTGAATTGTTAGTTGTGACAGAGGTACCCCACTCACTCACGTAATAGGTGAGCCCCAGGGGGCACACAGTCTAGAAATCACAGCAGTTATTTGAACAGAGAGAAATTTCAGTAAAGAATTTCTAATTATAGGGCCTCCCCGGTGGCGCAGCGGTTGAGCGCTGGGTTGCGAGGCTGCCCGCGGCCTCTGCGGCGCCGGTTCGATCCCCGGCTGCTCCCCGGCCACCAGAGGAGGGTCCCACATGGCGCGCAGACCTCTCCTGCCGCCCGCTGCTCCCCTCAGCAGTGTACTTCGGTCCTTCTGCCTGCTCTGCTCCCTGCTCTGGCTCTGGTGAATTCTCTCACCCTCCCGCGCTTCTGACTGTACCCAGTGCATGTATAAACAAAACAAACAAACAGACCAGCAAACAAATAAATAAAGCATGCCTCTATACAAAAAAAAAAAAAAAAAAAAAAAAAAAAAAAAAAAAAAAAAAAAAAAAGAATTTCTAATTATATTCTCATTCAAAATCAAAAATATAGGGGCCTTCCCGGTGGTGCAGGGAGTTGAATGCAGTGCTGTGAAGCTGTCCGCAGCCTCTGCAGCATGGGTTCTATGCTGGCTGGCCAGGGAGATTTCCACATGGCGCAGCAGGCCTCTCCTGTCTTGCCTGCTGCTCCCCTCAGCAGTGTTTTTGGTCCATCTGTCTGTTCTGCTCCCCACTCTGACTCTGGTGAATCCTCTCACCCTCCTGCACTTCTGGTCTGTACCCCAGTTCTTGTATGTATAAATAAATAAATCTTAAAAAAAGCTGCCAAATCAAAAATACATGAAATTATAAAATATAATCAATTAATTAAACATCTCTAAGTTTGAATTTGTATTTTTTAACGAATGTAAGATATTGCCGCCAATAATGTTTATGTTATGTCCAGTTCAATAATGATTAAATGGTTCAAAAAATAGAATTTCTAATTATGTATAAAGTTGTTAATTGAGTAACGGGAAAGGTGAAAATAGAATTCGAGTGGATTACAGCATAAGCAACTGCCCCAAACAGCTACTATCCTTAGGACTGGGGGAATGAAAAGAAGATGTTGGAATTATTAAAAACTTAGAAATTTGAAGAAGGGACCCAGACTTTTGGTGGGGGGGGTGTTGCCAGCTGGTTGATGCCTCTCAAGTATGACAGATCAACTTCAGAAATATTTTGCCAAATGAAAGAAGCCAGATATAAGATTGTACACTTGTTTTATGAAGAGAAGTCATAGCCATAGATTGGTAGTTTCCTTGGGTATTCTGCCTGTTCTGCTCCCCGCTCTGGCTCTGGTGAATTCTCTCACCCTCCCGCACTTCTGACTGTACCCAGTGCTTGTATAAATAAATAAATAAATACATAAACAAACAAACAAATAAATAAACAAATAAATAAAATCAAGTAGGATGCAGATGTTCACTGTTGTTATGGTGGCAATCATCCGCAATACATAAACATAACAAGTACCTTTTGACCTTCCATAATAAATGTGTTGTTTTTATCTCAATATGCTGGGTAGGGAGGGGAGCCAGGAGATAGGAAACCATAGTGGGGAGCAAGTTCCTCCACCCTCTGGCCTCCCAGGGGCCCTCCAGTGCCCACTGGTGCAGAGTTTAGCAGGAAAGCTTTGCAAAGGCAAAGCAGGAGAGGTCTGTGGAGTCGCAGCTCAGCTCAAAGGGGGGGGGGGGTCGAGTGAGAAGTGGAAGGGTGAGTTTGAAACAGAGAGTGAATTAATAAGTGTAACAGGAAGGTGTTTCCCAAAGGAAGGAGGTCTTTGGTTCCTGAAAAAGAGACAGGAGATGCCAGACAATCAGAATAATAAATGTCCACAGCCTGCGTGGTTGGGGGAAATAGGACAGGAACTCAACCACGAAAATACTGGGGAAACAGAAAATGCTGAGTCAAAGGATGGAACAGGAGCTGTTCTGGTTCCTCGGCCCACAGGGTGCACCCTGTTCTAGAAGACACCCGTGTGGTATGCCAGGAGCTCCCAGCTCTACCAACAGTGTGGGTTTGGGAGGCCCACTGGCTCACTCCCGCCTCCTCTTACCAAATGCAAATGCATTGAAAATGGCAGCCTATTTGATTTCTTCCTAAAATATGTATCATGTGTCCACTATGTGCCAAGCACTTTTAAATCATTTTAAAGATCTAAATTCCAAACATTTCTAAATCATGCCTTCCCTGAATCACACTATCCCTGGACTGCAGAAAACATCAGCCTAGGAGGCCTGGGAGGGAAATGAGAAATGGGGTAAATGCCTCAGCTCGACCTTTCTTGGACAGCTGGGAAAAGCAGGACTGGAGAGACAGGAATAGGGTGGTGGCTGCCAGGGGCTGGTGGTGGGAGCCGGGGAGGAGTGCAAGTGGGCACGGGGTTCTTTTTGGGGTGATGGGAAATATTCTGACATTACATTATGAGGATGTCATACAACTCTGTAAATATACCAGCAGGCATTAAATTGTGCATTAAATTAAATTCATGGCATGCAAATTATACCTCAATAAAGCAGTTTAAAAAAAGAACAAACATACCTCAAAAGAAAGTGTTTATGGACACTTGACCAGATGTGGACAAGACATCTGGGGGGACTTGGCACTCTGCCACAGGTGGTGTCTGGCCCATTAAAGGCTTGCAAAGCTGGCTGGTGGCTTCTGGCCCTCTCTCCTTCTCCCTGTAGGGGACTGTCTCCAGGGAGCATTGCTCACACAATCCGGAGCATCCTGTTTGAAGGCCAGCGTGCAACCGTACCTCTCCATTTTGCTCCACTACTCCTGGTGGCTGAAGGGCATGGGACTCTGCCTAGCTGAGACCCTGTCCCGAGATTAATTTCCCTGTGCAGACTGAGATGGAGAATCAGGAGTTGGGTAGGGGACTATGGTTGCAGGTTCCTATTAGGCTTTCATTTCAGTTCTGCAAAGAGATTGTGGGGAACAGCTCAGCTACACAAAGTGGGGGTACTGAATCCTATGCTACAGTTGTCACTGTTGGCTGTTTAAAAAATAAGATAGAATTTGTGCATTTCTTGCCATAAAACAATCAAAGTACCACACAGCCCCCAGGGACATTGCCTGAGTGTATTCCCGGTTGAATTACCAGGATGTGCCATTGCAGGTGCGGCACCAGGAGGCTAGTCACTGATGAGCCTGGGGACTAACTGCTTGACTGGAGGGATCGCCCGAAATGCATGTGATTCTGGAGCTGGGCGTGGGCCCTGGATTCTGCATCTCTTATGAGCTCTGTGATGACCACACGTTGAGTAGCACATTCTGTTCCATCTCCTAGAGCATCCAGCTGCAAGACAAAGGGCAGGCTTTTTTGTAGCAGAAGCTTACGGGAGCCCACTAGGCTCTCTGGGCATACAATGAAGGACTCTTGGCTCGGAGACAGGTCCAGATTCCATCCTGAGGTGGCTGCAGGCTGGGATAACAGCACAGGCAGAAGTTGCCTCACCCTACCCCCTCCCCAAGAGAGGAAGTGATGAGCTGCTGATTAAGCAGGACAGGACATGCTCCAGCTGAGACTAGCCTGAACTGTGGCCTCCCTTGGGGAGGGAGCAGACAGGAGAGGACAGATGCCTATGTCCCCTGCTCAGCACCTTCTGGTGATGATGGGCCCAGAGTGTTGTCAACAATAAACAAGAAAGAATCTGCTGCCAATGCCAAAGGTAAAAAGAGCCAGCCTTGAACTTCCACAGCTATTCCGGGCAGAAAACGTTGGTTTAGCATCACTGGGTGCAAAGCACTGCTATGAACACTGAGATGATTTGTCTCTGGAAGCCCACACCCCAGCACCATGGAGTGTGAAGGACCTGTGATAAAAAAGGTGGAATAAGGAGAAAACCCTGAATATAGGGAAGGGAGGCCCACTGTGAACAGGGAGAAGAAACTCCACTGCAGGACAGGGCATCAGGGCATCAGACTGAATATCAAAGGATGAGTATGCTGTGGTGGGTGGAGAAGAGCAGCGAAGAGGATCACAGTCAAGTTGAGGAGAAAAGGTAGACAGGAGAAAGGTCTCTGTGGGCTGGATGAGCAAGCAACATCAGACAGATTAGTAGGAGAAAAGGGCCATATTTAATCACATGTACAGGGAATCTCTGTGGCCGCAGGCTCTAAAGGAAATTGGACAGGCTGAGGTTTCTACCCTGAACTAAGGACTGGGACAGAGGCCTGGGGTGTCCAGGAGAGAGGAAGGGTCTCACATGACTAGAAGAGGATGACCTCATAGGACAAAGCCTCGCCTCTGGATGTTTGCCCTGCCACAAGTAAGCTTTCTCCAATAAAAAGGTGATTCCAGAGAGGGCCCTCAAGCAAAAAATCTTCATTCTTTAACATGATGGTACCAGTTTCTCCTGAGGCCCACAGGGCTCTATTGACCTTCACTCCACATGCCAAGGTGACGTGTATTAGAAAGAGCTTGCTCTGGACAAAGATCTTGCTCTGGAAAAGTCTGCCTGGACCATAATGGGGGATCAGAAGAGAGATGCTTAGCGCACACTTGCAGAATGGGTCTGATGAGGCATGGAGATGTGTGGTTCGTCACGTGTTCATTCAGTTTTTACTACATGCCAGATGCTGTAGGTGTTACTGGGTTGCAGCAGCTGATAAAAAGGGCAAACACTCTTCAAACGACAGGACATTCGTGCATTCTAGAATATGCAGAGGTTCTGGGAGAAAGGGCCATGAGGGGAACCCAGAGGAGGCTAGGGTTCAGAGGAGTGGCATAGCCTTCTGGATCCTGTCTTTGGACAACTGTGGGTACTGCAGACAGACCATCTGATTCACCAGGAACTGGCCTCTGGCCAAGGCCCTATAGCTGTTGACAGAGCAGGGTAGTGTGGCCTTTCTCAATGGCATTCTACCTCCACTTCCAGAGACTTCTCCCTACCCTACCAGACAATGCAAGATTTGTTCAGTACCCCACGGCCATGAGGCCATGCCCTTGACCAGCTGCTAATGTGAGGGTTACCTGATACAAACTGAGGAGACTACCCAGCACCTGGAAGAAAGGCCCAGAGGATATCTGCATGTCCTTTGACTATCACTCTGGAACACAGCTTAACAGGCTCACCCGAGGGTTGTTAATATTCCAGGAGAACTACTGTTTAACAACACTATTTGCCATTAATTAAGGACTCAGACTCTGTGAAGTGAAATTTAGCTTTTAGGGTTGTGTAGATGCAAATGAGCCTTGTACAGTAGCAAAGATGCCCTTGAAGGTTAGGGTTAGTTGCGAGGTAGAACATCAACCCATTCGGTATCTAACCTATGTATCCATCCTCTTCCTTGATTGGATTATGTCAACTCCAATGCTTCCAACGTTCTTCAAACCTGCCTTTCCATTTTACTGTTTCCTTCCTCAGTGGAGGAACTGAATTGGTTTTGACAGGTGTTCATTCTAGATTTGTTAAGAAAGTCATGTTTTTAACTTTTGAACATTCTATTTGCCCAGCCCCAAACTGGGGTTTCTAAGTATTATGAGAGGCCAAACAAGGTGAATTGGTTTTGCTTAATAGGACTAGAACTTCCTGAAGATGGTCATGACCAGGGTCCACTGTCAATAAAAGGAAGCAGGGGCCCCCACAGAAATTCACCAGCAGGAAGAACTCTCATAGGCTCATTCATATTCCTCATTGAGGTTTGGGATTGTTCTCTCATAACATGTGGCTTGAGCTAGAAGCTCCCCAGACTTGTGAAACTTGGCACAACAATAACACTTAGGAAGCAACAGCAAAATATGTGAGTATAACATTAAAAAAGGCTGTAAACTTGGGGCTCTCCGTGGGGGCACGTGGACCAGATTGTGTGTCACCCCAGCAGAATGGGGAACAGGACATACTGGCCCAGCCAGGACTGGTTTTCATCAAGACTCCAAATGGCAACAAAAGAAGCAACCAGGACCTCCCCAGTGGCGCAGCGGGTTGAGTGCAGCACTGTGAAGCTGTCTGCAGCCTCTGCAGCACGGGTTCGATTCCCGGCCAGCCAGGGAGATCCCCACATGGTGCAGCAGACCTCTCCTGACTCACCTGCTGCTCCCCTCAGCAGTGTATTTCTTCAGTCTGCCTGTTCTGCTCCCCGCTCTGTCTCTTGTGAATCCTCTCACCCTCCCGCACCTCTGGCCTGTACCCCAGCTCTTGTATAAAAATAAATAAATAAAAATTAAAAAAAAAAAAGCAACCAAAACCTCAGCCCAGCTAAAGGCTGAGCTGACCCCACCCGAGCTCTGCCTGACATCTGGGAGGAGGAGAGCCCTTTGCACTGAGTCAAGGGGAAGATGATGGGCTTCCTGCAGCTGCGTGAATGATACATTGGAAACGTGAAAAAATAGATACATTTGTACCCCGCTAGTAAATTGGGTCACATGCATTCTGTACACATGATATGTATGGGATTTTCTTTCAAATAGGACTCCAGGGCTGAACTGGAGATACTTGCAGAAGTCTGCTCTGGAGCTGTAGGGAAGCCTGGAAGGAACTATCCACCTACAGAGAAGGAGGGAGGGGAACCTCAGAAGGCATGAGAGCTCCCCCCACTCCCCACCCCCACATGGTCTCTGGGACCAGTCTACAGGGGACCATGGAGTCCGGCTGGGACTGGTGACCATGCGTCATATGACAAACCAGCCACACTCGCTGGCATAAAATAACAATACTTTATCACGGTGGCTCTGTGGGTTGGCTGGATGTCTGTGCTAGTCCCGGCCCCTGCTCAGCTGGCCCAAGGGTGCCTCACTGCAGGTCTATGAACTGCTCTCTCCCCTCTGTGTGGTTCATTTGTGTGGGGAAGGGATAGGCCGCAGGGGTGGCAGTCACCTAGGCACAGGAGAAGTGGAAGCACGCAGGGACTCAGGCTCAGAGCTGCACTTCGTGTCTTCCATCCACGTCACTGGCCAAGTCAAGGTCAAGGAGTACCTGCGGCTTATGGGAAGGCTTTGGGTGCAGGGGAGGGTGAAGGAATGGGCAGTCACTCAATGAGCCCCAGAGGATAGACTGCGACTTCTGAAGGCCTTCCTGTGTGTCTGCCTCTTTCGGCCTTGCCTGCCAGAACTAGGCCACCTCCAGCCCAGGTCCCCGTCCTCAGAGCATCTCCAGGGGAACCCAGGCTGTGTAACTGAAAGCCCTGGGCCTGCCAAAAAACTACTGTCTTCTTATTCATTCATTCTTTTTTCTCCTTCCACTTCTTTGGTGAACATTTCGATCATGCCAGAATTGTCTCCTAGAGCCCATTAAAGTGGTTCTTGTTCCACCTCATTGTGCAGGGGAAGTTTCAAATCAGTTTAATTACTGTGCTGGCATCCCAGGGACAACTCAATATGTCAAGTGGATCCTAGCAGAGGCCCAGTGTTTACCATGATGGTGCCCATAATTATCAATAAAATTTCCTGCTGCTCCTACTGCCCTTTATGCTATCCTCCAACCCCCTCACCCCTGTGAAGATGGAGGAGAATTCTAATGACCAGACAGGGACCAGGATTTGGAGCCACAGTTACACCCCTGGAGTGTGAGCTACAGTGATGTGTCAGGTGTATGCTGGAGACACGCCACACACTATGGGGGAGGGGCAGTCTCTTCCCTGGAGCAGGAATGGGACACTCTAGGGAAGCTGGGGGGAGAAAATAGGGGGGGGAAAGTGGGGGGAGTGTGTATTGGGGTATCAGTGACCAGAATTCAGGAGCTGGAAAGGACACGATTTCTGGATGTGGTTGAGGTTAGAAACCCTTTCACACCCAGTATCCTAGCACTATAGGAAAGAGCCTGGCATGTGTGTGTGTTGGTGGGTGTGGGGGGTTGGGGGACAGGGGTCCCCAACCAAGCTCCTGCAATGGCTATGCAGCTCACACAATCTGCAGCCACATTCTTCCCATGGACCCCAAGGGAACTGAGACCAGGGTGGGACTTACAATGCTGGTGGGGGGCACCAGTGAGAGGCTCCCAGTTCTTCACAGACTTCTGGCAGGAGAGGGAATCCAGATGGTACAGGAGATCTAGAGAGCTCAGTGTTCCAGTCATGACCCCGAGTGCCAGCGACAGCCAGATTCCTGCTCCATGGCAGAGAGGAGCCAAGTTCCTCTCCGCAAGGAAATTGCAACCAAGATCTGATGCTGACTCTCTCCCTGGTGGTGGATGAGGGCCCCCAAGAGAGGAAGGTTAAAGTTATAAGTACATGAGTACTGGAGCTATTTATTTGAAATGAAAGGTGTCCTTAGGTATATCTCACACTGGAGAGACAGTGTGTAACAGTTACATACATATTCTTCCTAGTCCTTTTTTTAAAAAAGATTTATTTCTGCATACAAGAGCTGGGGTATAGGCCAGAGGTGCCAGGGGCGGGTATGGGTAGGGTGGGTGGTTAGAGGATTCACCAGAGACAGAGCGGGGAGCAGAACAGACGGATCCACTGAAATACACTGCTGAGGGGAGCAGCGGGCGAGTCAGGAGAGGTCTGCTGTGCCATGTGGGCAGCTCCTTGGCCGGGGACCGAACTCGTGCTGCAGTGACTTTGGATAGCTTCATAGTGCTGAGACTTTACTCTTTGCGCCACCAGGGAGGCTCCATTCTCCCCAATCCTTGCACAACTTTGAGAAACAGTTATTATGACATTATTATTCCTATTTTACATACATACCCACGTCTTCATTCAGCAAGAGCCAGTGTAAAGTGTATTGGTTCTCCGCTTCCCCCAATCCTGGGCTTGAGGAAGGACAGTGCATGGGGAGGAGCATCCTAGAGGAGAGCAGAAGGGCAGGTGGGGAAGGCTGGGTGCAAGGTTGAGCACCAGGACACACAGCCAAGGACTCACATTATCCCTAAGGAGCCCCCCGGAGCGTGTGAAGTCTCCGGAGCACCCAACATACAGGTGTGAATCACCCTTATGCAAATCTCTAAGGGAAGGTTGACCTGAAAGGCTTGGGAAAACAGGGAAACTGAAAGCCTGAACTGTATGCCCTGAGTCCTAAATATCCTTTAGGTGCCATGAATCTTATATACATCACAGCCATTCTTCATTCAAATTTAAAACAAATACAGGAATACAGGTTTTTTTTTTTTTTAAAGATTTATTTTTATTTATTTATACAAGCACTGGGTACAGTCAGAAGCGAGGGAGGGTGAGAGAATTCACCAGAGCCAGAGCGGAGAACAGAACAGGCAGACTGACGAAGTACACTGCTGAGGGGAGCAGCGGGCGGCAGGAGAGGTCTGCGCGCCATGTGGGACCCTCCTTCGGTGGCCGGGGAGCAGCCGGGGATCGAACCGGCGCTGCAGAGGCTGCGGGCAGCTTCGCAACCCAGCGCTCAACCACCACGCCACCAGGGAGGCCCAGGAATACAGGTTTGTAAAACTGCAAACAACACAAAGGTGTGGAGAACAACTAAGTCTCTCGACTTGTCCTGCGTCCTCTAGCTCCTGGCAAGTCTCCTCTCCCGCCTGAGGGGATGCTTCTGCCAGAGTTGACAATTTGGTGTGTGAGCTTCCAAACCTTGCCCAGATGAGAATATCTGGGTATATTTGCAAAGTACCAGCAGACAGCATATGCGAGAACTCTCCAAAACCCAGAAGTATTATGAATCTACACACGGACACACATTTTTTAACATGTAAATGGTGTAACATGTAAATTTTTTCCACTTGCTTTTTACTTAATGTTTTTGAAAATGTTTCCTATCACTACTTACAGATCTGCTGCCCTTTTCAAAAAACCATTTTATCTTAAAAAAAAAAGTGCAGGCATAAGGTTAAGAACTTCAGTCAGAAGGGTGAGGAGTGAAATGTACACATTTCCTGGCTGCCTATTTCGTTTTGTTCTCAAGATCTAGTTCCCTTAATAGTCCACATCTCACTCATATTTATGTATTAAATTTTTAAATTTTAATAGTTCTACAATTTCCTTTGCTCACTTCACTTATCTTGGGCCTTTTTCCTTATAGCAGATAAACATTTACCTTGTTCATTTTTGACTGCTACATTATATTACATGGAAGGACTGTTTCATTTTGGTCCTCTACTTGGTATGTCATTCAGATTGTTACCAGTGTTTCTCCAATTACAAAAAATACTGCCCTGTGTCCAGGTCTACACCAATGTATGTGAGTGTAGTATCAGAGATTGCTCAATGGTCTCTCTTAACCAACCTCCTCTGCTTTCTTCAGACATGCAGTTCCTTCAGACATTAGTAGGCACGTGGGTGCCCAAAATAAAGACTCATTTCCCAAACCCCTCCTTTAGGTCTGGACACGTGACTATGCTCTACTGGGTGGGCCACTGCAGAAGTGGCAATTGGAACTCTAGGGCTCTGACCCCCAGGCAAGGGGTGTGCTCCTCATTGCTCTTCCACTGGCGCTGGCTGGACATGATGGACAGCTGCCTGCCGCCACGCAGGCAAAGCCAGCACCTCTGGGAGAGCAGAGCAACAAAATATGGAGCCTAGATTCCCAAGGCCAGAGAATCACCCCCTGCCCGCGCCCCCTCCAATTTTCCACGCTGACCCTACATGGATCAAGCTGGGCTGTTTTGTTTCAGAAAGAAATACATCTCTGTTGTGTTTAAGCCAGTGTTATTTTGGGAATTATAGCAATCAATCCAATATCCTAATTAAAATTAATATATTCATAGGATATATTCAGAGCAGTGTTCGCTACATCAGAAAGTATATGCATTTTAAAAATTGCTTTTCAATGCCAAATTGCCTTTATTGCTATTGTATTAATCTATACTTCTGCCAACAGTATATGAAGGCGCCTGCTTACCAAACCTTTGCCAACAGTGGCATTATCAAGCTTGATGCATGTTTAATGTTTACCCGTGAGTTGAAAATATCTCATAATTTTAAAATTTGCATTTGCATTCTGATGACAGAAAGTCAGAGCCTTTGTCTCTGTTTATTCTCCTTTTTATGTATCATCTTCCATCTTTGTCATAATTCTATGGTGTGTTAGTATTTTCCCCATTAGCTTACGTCTAAAATGTTAAGTAACTTGTCCAAGAGGACATTGTTGGCCAGGGACAGAGTCAGCTTTGAAACCAGTTTGGACTCACTCCAGAACAGAAACTAGAGATCCTTTCCCTGCATCACACCTTTGGCCTGGCCAGGGCTCCCCTGAACCCCCCTATATATACTGAACTAGAACTTTGATGCCCACATGGGCAAACCAGCTTCCACAGCCAGGTCCTCTGGGGTGCCCTGGAGACCATACATTATGATGTCAGCGCCGACGCCAGGCCGTAGGGGCTCATCACTGTGCCTAAGACGATCGAGACTAGTGGTCTCTTTCCGCCCTTCTCATGGAGCAGGAAGGTCATGGAGCCTCTTCATTTTTTTTTTCCTTTGATTTTGCTTATTATGTCTAGCACACAATAGAAAGAGAGGAAATTGTCTCTCCAAGTAAAGATTGTAGCGGCAGCATCAATACCCTGTTTTCTAAGCCACAAGAACAACATCCAGGCCAAAAGCAGAGGGGGCCTTTATAGTTTGATTCCTTCATCTTGAACCTTGATATCGAGAACAATTTAACTTCTATCTTTGTGTGTGTGTGTGTGTGTGTGTGTGTGTGTGTAAAGAGAGAGAGACAGGGAGAGGGAGAAAGAGGAGAGAGAAATAATAATAAATGTGCAGTGCTTTGCCTATCGTAGAAACTCCAAGAATTGTACCTATATTTTTAATGATGGATCCTGTCCCTGCCATACCCTGCCGCCTCCACCCCACACCATAGCACCTTGTGCTCCTTGAAGCAGGACTGACTCACCTGGGCTACGGTGGTGCCTGGTCTCTATACCTAGGAAGAACCGAAGCTGGGCGTGGAGGGCCTGAACCTGGAGCACAAGGCCTCTTTCCAGCTGTGACAGAGCCTGCTACAGAAGGAAGGTTGCCCCCTCCCGAGGGCTGGGAGAGCATGGGGAGGCCTTGCAGGTGCAGACCTGAGCACCTAGGTCCAGCAAAGTGAGCACTGCCTAGGGTCCTCAGGGAAGCGGGGTTCCACACTGGTGTGAGGGGGCAAGTGTGCAGATGTACAGGTGGCCCCGTATATTCCTCTCTACTCTGGGAACAGGTGAGTACCTGAGAGAGAAGAATTTTGTGACCATATCTGGATTCTTTGGGTGATGCCCCCAATCATGGGACAGAAGGACTGACATAGATAGCAACAGGGAGGCCCCCCCGGAAATGAAGGAACTCTGCCTGCACAAGACTCACAGACACGGCCTCCCTGTTCTGAATCAGGGAAGGCCTCACAGGTTCATCTGACCACATAGGCTGTGGGAGTAACCACTACCAGAAGGAAGATCTGGTGAGGGCTGCATGGAAGAGGAGGAAAGGGAGGTCATCTGGGGTAGCCTGGAAGAGAGGGAGGCAGCTACCTGGTCCAAGCCAGGCAGCAGAACCTCCAGGGCCCATGGATCCCTAAGGCATTTTCCAGGCTTGGTTCAGGCCGATCGCATCTGTTCTGCTTGTGCTTTGTGTTCGGGGAGATGAGCAGCAGAGATTGTGTCTTGAGACAAGAGAGTAGGGAGAAAGTTCCTGGGGCTCCCAGCACCCAAGTCTTCATGACTGTGGATGGCCTATGGGCCCTCTTTGGCATGAGGACTAAACCAAGTCAACACAAAAAAGGATCAGTCCAGGGAATTCCAATCTGACA
Organism: Talpa europaea; assembly: GCF_964194135.1. NCBI lineage: Eukaryota > Metazoa > Chordata > Mammalia > Eulipotyphla > Talpidae > Talpa > Talpa europaea. Next base: position 97,546,508 of record NC_140075.1, on the reverse strand, counting down.
ACAAGTGCTCAAGTTGTAGGATTTTGTCTGAACTTCGCGCAGTCAGGTGGATTTTCCAAATGGTCCTGGGAGAGGAATGGATGTGCTCATGGGCCTCAACCTCCAGCCAACAGCGCTGGACCAGGAACCCCTGAGGACAGGGATCTTTTTTAGATCCCGAGTCTTAGCACAGAGCTTGACATACGTTCAGTTTCAGTGAGTTTTTACTGAGTAAATGGACAGCCGGATAGATGGAGATGAAGTGAAGACCAATGATGATGGAAACACCTGCAAAACGCCTTTCACTAGCAAGACCCCTCCCACCACCCAGGGGGCGATTTGGTTCCTAAAGTCACATCATCGTCTTTCCCAAGAACCAGGAGTACTGTAAGATGACAGGCCAGTCCTGCTTAGACGTCCTAAATTCTTCCTTCTGAGACTTGAGAACAAGACAGTTTCCACGTGGAGGGGGCTGAGATGGACTCCCTGGTTTACTCAGGCTCACTGCTTCCGAAAGAAATCATTAAAGCTTATCAGTTTTTGAAAGATGCTGAATAACTCTATAACCCCAGTTTTCCAATTTGTAAAATGGAAGTAAAAGTCTTAACTTTCTCCTGAATTCAATGAAAGGACTCGTGCAAGGCCCTGAGCCTGCTTCAGAGCACCGAGTAAGTCCTCAGCAAGTGCTAATATCATCATCGCTGTCATCACTACTAGCCCAAGTACCATTTCAATGGACTTTTGCGCCTTCTGCTTGCTGTGCTATTTTTGTCAAAGAATGGAATTTCTTCCCAGTGTTATATTCTTGCCTGCTGAGCACAGGTGTTCTCTCTTTGAAGGCCAGAGCCCAGGGGGTGAGCGGCTGGTGCCTCCTGCCGCCACCAGCATCAGCCCAGAGCAGGCTGGACCCTGAGGGCTTCGGGTGCTGGGGGGGACGGAGCAGAGCTAGGTCAGTCTGCAGGTTCCCACTGCGTGTCCCCTGGTGGTCTCACTGGATTCTTACATTGTCCCCTTACACACACACACACACACACACACACACACACACACACACACACACCCTGCAAGGGCATCACCCACTCTTCCACTCCTCTGGTTTGGGGCTCTTAGAGGAGGCTCCAGGGGAAGGTGCCCTCACTCCGCCCAAGAGACTCCTTGACACAGTTAACTCCAGGGCCGTGGGGGAGCCTCTCCCGGACCGGACCGTGGGCAGCATCTGTCTCCAGGACAGACCCCCTGCCAGGCCCCTTCAAGTCTCAGTATGTGAAATGGAAGACTCCAGTCAAATCATCCAGACTGAAAAAATCCAGGTCTCTAGAGAACAGGAAAAGGGTCAAAGTCGGATTACTACTTTTAATGACTTAATTTCATTTAGGGAGGGAGACACGGCCGGCAGCACAGAATCTTGTCGCTGAGCAGAGCTTAGGTTGATGTGGTCTGACCCTCTCATTCTGCAGTTGAGGATACGGATTGGCTAACAGAGGGAATTTGGGACAGAGCCAGGACCAGATGCCAGGTCTCCTCATACTTGGATCATGTTTTTTTAAAAAAGTTCTACCGGGCCTCCCTGGTGGTACAAGGAATTTAAGCACAGCACTGTGAAGCTATCTGTAGCCTCTGCAGCAAGAGTTCCATCTCCAGCCAGGGAGCTACCCACATGGCACAGCAGACCTCTCCTGGCTCGCCCACTGCTCCCCTCAGCAGTGTATTTCAGTCAATCCACCTGTTCTGTTCCCCGCTCTGTCTCTGGTGAATCCTCTCACCCCACACCTCTGGCCTGTACCCCAGTTCTTGTATGCACAAATAAATAAATCTTTAAAATTAATTAATTAATTAAATCAAAAAGGTCTAGGTTTTTCCACAAGGGAATTTATCACACTCTGTTCAGGCAGCAGGAAGGCTGCTGGCCTCTGAGAGTAGAGATCAGGGACGCTGCTCCACATGGGTCAAGGCATAAAACAACACAGATGTCCTTTCACTATCAGTGGGACTAAGTCACAATTTAGCCTAATTATCCAAGCCTTGAAAAGTGGAATTGCAAGAGAAGAAAAATGTAGTAGAAGCAGACCACAGTCTAACAACTCCACTGTCTGGTGAGAAAAGCAGCAAGAGAGTCTTTTTTCTGACACCAAATCTGTGGAGTTTTTTCACATCAACAAGCAATGCTCCAACACCAGCTATGTATCCAGTTCCACTCAATTCTGACGGTACCTGGTGGGATCACAGACCCCACAGGCTGCCCCTACCTCTGTGGCCAGTCACAAGTCTCGTGGTCCTCTCTGTACAGTCCAGGGCTTCCACACCCAACTCAGGTTTAGTAATTCACTAGTGCGATTCGCAGAACTCAGGGAAACACTTTATATATATTTAAAGGTCTATTATAAAGGAAACAACTCAGAAACAACCAAAAGGAAAGGAAGGGATGTGTGGAGGAGGGGAGGCACACACCTCCATGCCCTCCCTGGGTGTACCACCCTCTCCACACCCCATCATTTAGGGGTTTTAATGGAGGTTTAATGACATCGGTAGGATTGATTGAATCACTCAATTTCCAAGTCATTTCCTCTCCCTGGGAGTGGGAATGAGGGACAGGGTTGAAAATTCTAAGCCTTTAGTCTGTGATTGATTTTCTTGGTGACCAGTCCCCACCCTGAGGCTATCTACCTTGCCCCTCCTTCATGAATCATCGCATTAGTCTATAATAGACAAAAAATTCTAAGGGTTTGAGGAGCTCTGTGTCAGGACCTGGAAATAAAGACTAAATATCTATTTTGTCTTATAGGTAATGCCAAGTCCTGGACAGCTTGCACTGAGAGAGAGTTTTTTGAGTCAGAAGACAAGACAGTTCAAGGGTCCTGTGTTCACAATCTCCTGTGCAGCTGGGGGGACTCAGACTTCACTGGGTGCAGGTATTGTGGAATCCCCCGATCTCATTATCCTATAGCCAGGCTACAGATAGGTCAGACAGCAGGCTCTCTGTCAACCTCGGGATGAGGGCATAGTAAGCTTCTGTTTTAACTTTCTCCTCTTAGAACTAGACAATTGCAGACAGAACGATTGCTTTTGCTATCTCCCTGCCACTGCCCTGCTGATACTGAGTGGAGGACGAGGGAGGACTAAAAGCCTGCCTTCTCTCGTTGCGTTGATTACAACATCTTCCAGAACTCAGCAACAAAGGCATGACGTGAGCCTACCAGGCCAGTCCCCTGGAGCGGGTAAAAGACAAGGGGACTGTGGATTTAGTTTGTCAGTAGCGGTGAGATTTCACTGGAGACTTTTCCTGTCCTTTCTCAAAACGAAATGCAATGACACCCAGGGAAGCACTGAAAATGGCGGACCATTCTGTTTTAGAAAGTTGACATTTGGAAACTTGAGAGTCAGGGGTTTCTCATGAAGATCTGATATACATTCCTTGAGTCAGACAAGGAACTGAATCATCAAGTGTGGTGGCCCTTACCATAAAGCCTCCAACCACAAATGTTTCACCTTTAAATTTTGTAGAATTTGTTAGATAGACATTTTTGCTGAGCACTGTGTGAAGCAAGGGAATGATTGGCTTCTTTTACTTCCTACAGCAACTTTATGGATCTTTTATAATATGTTCATGCCAAATGGTCAGCTTGCAAGGAAGAATTTATTAATGGATGTGTTTAGGAACTTTCAGCTGGAATTCTTTTTATACATGGAAGTGTGTGAGCCCCAGACCTCACTCCTAATGAGGCTAGTGGGTGGGAATGATGTGAGGACTGATGGTGGGAGTTTTCTGTGGAGGACCTATTACTGAAGAACTCTCTCTACTTCCTGACTTTACCCAGATTTTCCAAAGATAAAATAAAAGGTTTAATGGAGGAGGGGGGAGGTAATCTTTTCCAATCTATAACACTTCTCCCAGTTTCTCCAAATTTTCAACCTGACTCAGCTTTCAGAGAAGCAGTCATGGGTCTCAGTAGATCGGATGGCAACAGAAGAGGGTGTCATTCCGGGGGCAACCTGTGTGCATTGAAAAGGGATCATGAGGTCAACAGCATTGTCTCCAAAGCTGTCTGCCCAGTTCTGCTACTTATTAACTGTAGAATTTAGGGCAAGTTACTTCACCCCTCAACCACCTCTCGGTTTACATTGTGTCAAAATAAGGTAGTAAAATTGGGACTTCCTGGTGGTGCAAGGGGTTAAGTTTTAGCACTATGAAGCTATCAGCAACCACTGCAGCATGAGTTCAATCCTGGGCCAGGGAAACCACATGGTGCCACAGACCTCTCCTGTCTTGCCCACTGCTCCCCCCAGCAGTGTATTTCAGTCAGTCCTTCTGTTCTGTTCCCCACTCTGTCTCTGGTGAATCCTCTCACCCCCTGCACCTCTGGCCTGTACCCCAGTTCTTGTATGCACAAATAAAATAAATCTTTAAAAAAAGGTGATAATAGCATGATTCACAATAACCAAAAGGATACCCAAGTGTCCATTAGCAGATGCACAATGGGCAGATAAACAAAATGTGGAATATTCATACAATGGATATTATTCAGTCTTAAAAAGGAAAGGAAAATTCTGAAAAATGTTAGAATATGGATAAACATTGAAGAACAGCCAAGCGAAAGGACAGATATACTTGACTCTACTTCCCTGAGGTACCCAGAGGATGGATCCATCTAGACAGAAAGCAGAGTGATTGCCAGGGGCTGGAGGAAGATGTGGGGAGGTGGGGGCTAACGGGAATGGAGTTAGTTTCAGTTTTTCAAGAGGAAGAGAGTTCTGGGGATAGATGGGGGTGAAGGCTGCATGACAGTATAAATGTGCATAATGTCACAGTACTGTGCACTTAAGTTACAGTTAAGATGATAAATTTTACATGATGTGCATTTCACAATTAAAAAAATAAGGAGGGGTAATAGTGCACAGAACTGAAATACTGCAAGAACTGAAAGAGCAAATGAGAGTAGACTGGAAGTTGCCTACTAGGGAGCTCACTCCCCAGAACACACAGGCACACAAGGATTTGCCGTGGCTGGGAGGCTCTGGTGTAAAGCATCTGGCACAGGGCCACTCTGGATAAACAGCGCCTGTGATTTTTATTTAGTTTACATGACAGGAATTTCACATGCCCCAGAGTTCCTGCCGTCTCTCCAAAGAAGCCTGTTACCGAATAGAGCATCCAGAAGGGCCACCGGCAGCAACAAGGGCTCCAGGGCGAAGCTTGAATGGCTGATGCATGTGGCAATTTGTGGTCATCAGTTGAACCAGAGGATCTTTCTCTACAAACTCAGGTTTATTAATCTTATATCACTGTATTTCCTTTACATCAAATCAATTTGGAGCAGAAACCTCATCCCTGAAGCCAGGTCAGAAATATAATCCATTATTTTCAAGTACCTCCCCCTGCACACACCCTCAATGATGAGCAAGGAATCTGGGGTTTTTATACAGAGCCAGACATCCAAGGTGGTCCCTCTGGCCTGCAACCTTCCCAGGGCTAGCCCTGCTGGCCCCTCTCCAAACTGGCATGGTCCCTGGCAGGCCAGAGTGGCCCCCACGCAGGGACCTTTGCTGTGGTCAGGAGTCCCAGGGTTGGGGGTCGAGCTTCCCCAGCCTTCTAGGAAGTCATTCTTTTCTCCTACATATCCCACTGCCAGCTGAGGTCCTGCCAGCTCCTCTATACATTGAGGAACCTTTGACCTCCACCCCCTTCTCAGCTGGGGCTCCTCTTCTCCTAGCCTGATTCCAGCTCCAGCAGGAGCAACTCTGCCTGACCACTGCGCCACCTTGAGGCAAAGCATGGCCAAGCTCCAGGTGGCTGGTCTCCCCCACCTCTCAGCATCAAAAGCCTTCCACACTCCTTTGTCAGCTGGCTCCTCCCTGGGCTCTGAGCAGAAGGGTCAAAAGGAGACTGGTGGTAGGCAGAGGGACAGGGGGGCAGCTTCTACCTTGCAGTGGGTGCCAGTCTTCAGTTGTTCTGTCCACCCTCCCAGCATCAGTGGTGCCCCAGTCCAGGCTGAGCCCCTGTCTCAGAGTTTGGAGTTGCAGTTCAGTGGGGCCTCTTCCCCCAGCCCCAATCCCCCCTCCCTCCGCCACCCCCCCACCATGGTGTCCCACAGGTTCTGGGACAGGAGCTGCTCCTTGTGATGGCCATCTTGTCCCTCTCCAATTTAGCCAACTCTGACTAGCATCCAGCATGGTTTCTATCTGTTGTCCTAGATTACGGTCAGGGGGTGGGGGCAGGTGAGCATACAAACCCCCCCACCTTGTGCACCCCTACAACACCCAGGCTCCTGTACCAAGACGCCCCCTCCTGTGGTGTCACAAAACAGCCCAGGACAAAATGGGCATGCTGGTTACAGGAGCCCGGGGTGGCTCGCTTCTCTGAGTACACCCGGCTCATCCCTGCCACCAGCCCACCTGCCATCAAGGTGGAAGCAGGACGGTGGGCAGCTTGTCCCCCAGAGGTTTGGACTCTCCTGAGTAGGCCGTGGACTCACACACTGTTCCTCTGGGTCCTGTGAGAAGCACCAGCCTTACAGCCCGACCTCAGTTCTCTGGAGAGCTCAGTGGAATGGCGCTGACTCGTGAGCCCTGCGGTGTCATAGGGGCCATCTTGATACTAAGGTTTATCACCATGGGGCCCACACTGAGCCAGAGGAAAGAACTTGAGGGGGGCAAATGCAAATAGGCAGAGGAGTCAAGCAATAAATGTGTGCATCTGTGGGTTATATACATGGCACATGGCCCAGGGAACGCCGGGGAGAACCCTGATTGAAACAAGTTCTAAGAGCTTCCCAGTTTGTTTTTTTGTTGGCGGTGCTTGTCACGCCGCTTCTGGAAGGTGCGTCTCCAGGATACTAACTCCATCCCACTCCAGAACAAGCCATCCCCCAAGTGTGGGCTGAGCCCCTGCTGCCATCTTGTGGCAGTTTATGTGGAGACACCAGCCAGGCAGAGCAACCCATCCTATGCTTTTATTGACAGAGATTTGGGAGCTTTCTGAGCAAACTCTCCTCTGTCCTTCATGAACAGGAGAAAAGGTCACTTCTCAGTACACTACCACCACAGTCTCTCAGCGGGGCAGCTCTTCCCTGCCTGTCGTCGAGACCTCCCACCCTCAAGTGCGGCACAGTTGAGTGATAGGACTCTCGCTGCGTGTGTATGGTGTGTGGGGTTTGTGAGTGTGGTGTGTGCAGTGCATGTGTGTGGTGTATGTGTTGTGTGTGTGGTCTATGTATAGTGTGTGACACGTGATATGTGTGGTGTATGTGCGTGTTGTATATGTATGTTTGTCACTTCTGACAGGGCATGCACAGGCAGGAATGATACTAATAACTAGCTCTGTACTTCAGAGTTTTCCAGTGAGAGGCTGCTTCCTATTGAGCCAGGGATCTGGGTGTCTCTTGAGGGCAGAAAACAATGCGCTCCAAAGCTAGTAAAAATGCTCTATGGGGCCTCCCTGGTGGCGCAGGGATAAGTCTCAGCACTATCAAGCTATAGCCAGCAACTGTGGCAACGGTTTGATCCCCGGCCAGGGAGCTAACCCACATGGTGCAGCAGACCTTTCCTGTCTCTCTGGTGAATTCTCTCACCTCCCACACCTCTGGCCTACACCCCAATTCTTATATGCATATATATATAAATAAATCTTTAAAAAGCTACACCCCATTCATGCTGCAGTCCGACCCTCGCTGCATACTTTCACCCCTCTGTGGGTTATGATTTCCAGTTGTGAGTGCCTTGCGGCAAGGAGCTTTTGTGTGCATTATCTGTACCTAGCCCTGAGCTGAGCAGAGAGGACGCACTAAGTGTTTTTGAACAAAAGAGCTCTATGCTATCTGGTCAGCAATTCTTCTTCCAGAAATTATCCTCTTATCTGGTGCCCTCCTCTCTAGTACCAGGGGCAGTGTAATGGACACTGTTATCACCCTTCCCGATGAAATGCTCATTCACCTTGGTGCCCAAAGCTAAGTCCCTCTCAGTAATGCTCTCCTTCCAGAGGAAGCTAACTCATTGAGGGTTAGTATCCTGCAAGCAGCCCACATTCTGTAGCTGGCCAACGCTGGCAGGGATGGCTCCAGTCTTTGTACTTCCAGTTGCCGTAACCCTGGAGGTCCATCAAAGCCCCTGGGATGGGCTGATGGCACCGCAGCTCACCTTCTCCCTGTGCCCACATGTCCCCTCCATCCCCCTCCATCCCTCAATGCCCTGGAGAAAGACAGCAAGGGGCTGAGGACAACCCTTCTATTTCAGGCAGAGTCAAAGTCAGATGGGTGCTTTGGGTAGCATATAAAGTGATCCTATTCTCCTTCAGCCAGAGGGTGGAACCAGCTGAGACTTGAGCCAGGACATAACGGAAGGGAGCATAGCTCCTGAGAAGACTGACTTCTCACCTTTGTCAAGTCCACCATGCCAAGGTGGAAGAAGTTGAGGCTTGACACGGGCGTCACAGCAGCTCTAGAACTACCTGCAAGATTGGCTGACACCTTTGTTGTAACTGAGCTGCAGTTCAACATGACACCCTTGAAAACCCTGCATGTCAGCCTGCAGACATGACCCACTCCCCTGTGTTTGAAGACGATTCAAAGGCAGCTGCTGTTTATCCCCTTCATGATCTGCCCACAACCCCCTCTTGGCTGTCTGGTCAATAACGTGTCAAGACACAACACTACTTGCCCAGGGAAGTGCTGGGAGGCATATAAATTGGCCCGAGTTGGAGGAAAGGGAGCACCCCTGGAAGCAGCTGTAAGAGACCCCCCCATGTGTGTTGGCAGAGGCAAGGAGAACATATATGATATGGATCTAGCTCTGCAGGGTACTGAATTGAGAGAAAGAGAACATAAAGTTAGATGTGAGGGCATTTATGAATATGAGAACACTCCTTGAACACATTGAGAGTCTGACAAAGTTCCTAAAAGATTATGCGAATATGCAGCCTGGTTGTTTCTTACAAGCTTGGAAAAAGCAATAGTCCACACTGAATAAAGCAGAAGTGCCAGAATTGCATGTCAGTGATGGAGAAAGGGTTCCAAGGCCCAGAGAAGTGGGCATGCTGAAGTGAGCATGTTACACAGAAACCCATGACTACAGTCCAAGGGAGGGAGGGCTGGAGGACACTTAGTTTAGCAAAATGCTAAGAAATGTGTTGGTGAGAGGGACACCAGCAATACTGGGGGGGGGGGGAAGCTGGACATCTTGGCACTATCCTCTGGAAGCCAGGGCTGAGTCTAGGACATGCTGTTTTAGAACTAGCATTCCTGAGAGCTATGGCATGGGAGCATCTCAAATTAATAGCAGCTAGGAAGCACAGGGCACCAAAGCAACGTGGATGCAATTGTAATAAGGAGCAAGGTTGGAGTGACAGCCAGGACAGCTTGACTCAGAAAGAATGTGGAAATGGTTCCAGAACATGACATTCTGAAGGGCAGGCTAGACAGAGCAGCAGCCAATAAGGGTATCATGGAATCTACATCATCAAGTGCAATCAAGGAGGCTAAAAGAAGTATCCCAATAAGAAGTCAGAATCTGCTGCCCAGTTTCTGAACTTGGGCCAATTTTCAGCCTTGGAAATTGAGACTGAAGGAAGCAGGGCCCTCAGGGAGCGGGACCCTGCAATACCACAACATTTATGTGGGGTAATTAACTTTGTCCTTCCCCAAGGGGCCTCTGGGCCAAGGAAAATATCCAGAAAGCCTAAGGACTGGTTGAATACAGAAAGTCTGTAGCTGACCTTGACATTCAAAGCACCCTGACCAGATTAGAATGCAGGTTGGGGAGACATGGGGACCACATGGGCACACTTCACACCTATTGTGGCTTTGGCTCTGGACCGCCACAAAAAAGTGAGTATTGTGGGCCTCCCTGGTGGCACAAGGAGTTAAGGCACAACCTACGAAGCTGTCTGCAGCCTCTGCAGCACGAGTTCCATCCCTGGCCAGGGAGCTACCCACATGGTGCAGCAGACCTCTCCTGTCTCGCCCTCTGCTCCCCTCAGCAGTGTATTTCAGTCGATCTGCCTATTCTGCTCCCCACTCTGTCTCTGGTGAATTCTCTTACCCCCCACACTTCTAGCCTGTGCCCCAGTTCTTGTACAAATAAATAAATCTTAAAAAAAATAAAGTGAATATTGTAATAAAGTAAGACAACTGAATTTTTTGGTTTCCCAGTGCTTAATTTAAGTCATGCTCACAGTATACTGTAGTCTAAAGTGTGCAATAGCATTAAGCTTTAAAAAATGTATATACTGGGCCTCCCCGGTGGCGCAGCGGTTGAGCGCTGGGTTGCGAAGCTGCCCGCAGCCTCTGCAGCGCCGGTTCGATCCCCGGCTGTTCCCCGGCCACCGGAGGAGGGTCCCACATGGCGCGCAGACCTCTCCTGCCGCCCGCTGCTCCCCTCAGCAGTGTACTTCGGTCCTTCTGCCTGCTCTGCTCCCCGCTCTGGCTCTGGTGAATTCTCTCACCCTCCCGCGCTTCTGACTGTACCCAGTGCATGTATAAACAAAACAAACAAACCAGCAAACAAATAAATAAAGCATGCCTCTATAAAAAAAAATGTATATACATTCATTAGAAAATATTTTGCTGCTAACAAGTAAGAAACAAAATGAGCACATGCAGTTGGCAAAATAGACCTGGTCGGCAGACTTGCTTAACACACAGGTATTCGATTTGCAAAAAGTGCAACATTTGTGAAGTGCAATGAAAACATACAAAGCCTTTGTAAATAAAATACAAATGATGCTCCGGCCAACTCACTGGGTCTACAGACCTTCTCACTGGTTATTTCCCAGGTCCCTGCAGATATAGTCAGAATGGACATTCTTGGTAGTCAGTCAACCACATGGGGAAGTCAAGTGGAAGCCAAGTAACTTCTCCCCTCCAGGGGCCTCCCTGGTGGCCCAAGGGGAAGCACAGCACTGTGAAGCTATCCGCTGCCTCTGCAGCATGAGTTTGAGTTCAATTCCTGCCCAGCCAGGGAACTACCCACATGGCACCCCACACCTCTCCTGTCAGTTCTTCTATCACGAATAAATAAATCTTTGGGGAAAAAAAAAAGAAGCTTCTCCCCTCCAGACAAGATAGCAAAACAATATCCTGAGGAGATAGGAGACTTAAAGGCAGGGGTTGGTCGCTCTCCTATTCCCAACTTATTCACAAGTCAGTTCCCTACAAAAACCAGATGGATGCAGCCCCTTGCTAGGGCAAACTAACATTGTTCCAGGCACGTGGTGGTACTTATATACAGCCTTCGTGACAAACATACTCTTATCCATCTCTTTTGAGAATAAGGACCAGAAGCAGTTTGTGTTCCCATGACGTGGACCATGCCATATGTTTACAGTATTGCCTCAGGTCTATGTTAGCACTTCTGTTAGACAAAATATGGTCTGGGGGAAGCTGGACATTGTAGACACGCTGATGAACATGTTGATCCACAACCTTTTTGACATATAAGACTGGATGAGAAAAAAGTGGCAATTACGGTGGGAGGTAAATCCTATAAATACTCCAGAGTCTACTAGGACATTCCTTCAAAACTAACGACACTTTTCTCTCATCACTAAATGGAATCATAATGCCCTGTAGGTCAACATGGTTTCTAATATCAGTAAAGGCCATTTGTGGGAATACTGCTGTGGCCCAGGAACAGATAAGGTTATCAGCTTGGCAATGATATCCTATAAGGAAGGGACAGCATCCTTCATGATGTATGACATACCCTAAGTCAGCAACCAGGATGCACACACAACCATTCTAGTTGTTGTGACCCCAACAGGTGGTATACAAGGAGACTGGGAACCCACAGATAAAAATGAGAATGGCCCCACTTACCATTTTTGTCAATGACCCATGTGAGGTGTTTATGCTTCCTATGCCCACAACTTTAGCCTCTGTGGGTCGAAACAGCCTGGCTCCCAAGGGGGAAGACATCCATCAGGGGATACATGAGGAGTCCTGTGCCACTGCAAGCTATGGCTGTCACCCAGTCATTTTTGAGTTCTTTGACCTAAGAGACCAGCAGGCAAGGAGAGACATCACCACAAATTAGGGGTAACTGACCCACATCATCAGGAGACAGGGCTGATGTTACACAAATGGGGGAAAGGGAACATACCTGGCATCCAGATGATCTACTGGGGTGTCCTTGGTAATCCCTTGCCTACTCTAATGGAAAATGATTAGTCAAGCACAGCAGCCACTGCTTGACAAAGGCACAGTGAACAGAGTTCTAGAGCTCTCAAGCATAAGAGTCTGAGTTATTCCAGAAGGTAAGCCTAAAAGTTATAGCAGGTAAACATCTAGAACAGCGGGTGTTAGTCAAGGGGGAAGTTCAACAGGGCAGTGGAGGAGGGAGATGTGTGGCTACAAGCAGTACAGGAACTGGTGGATGTGGTGTTGCTGGCCAGCTTCCTCTTCAGGACGGCGGCAATCATCCCCCAGCTGCTGGGAGTGTGGGCCTCCCCAGGAACTACCTCCAGCCATCTTGTCTTAATTCAGGATATCTCAGAAAGGTCACCCCAGCTCCAGATCTCCCCGTGGATTTCAACTAAAGCCTTTCAGCAACTGAGGCAAGTGTATCATAGTTCACTTTCTTCTTGTGCTCAATCCTGGTCCTTGTACTCCCCTACACATACTGTTCCTCAAAGACTCCTTCCTCCTTGGCCCACCCCTGGCCCCATAAACTCCTTGCGCAAACATGCCAGCCTGAGATTGCTTCCACAGATGCTGACACATCACAGTCAACATCTCAACCCAGGCCAACAGTGCCTCAAGGCTGACTTGGTCAAGGCTGTAATGGTCTCTGAGGACTTCCACAGGACTCCTCTTGCAAGTCACACGTCAATAGGAATTTTCCTTAATCTTGCCTCCATCATGCTATTACATGTATTATCTCAGGCAAATTACTGAATATCGGGTAGGAAAAACTTGCACAACAATGGAAAACTATACATTGTCTATAACACAAGCTTCTGTCTTAGATTCTGATTGGGGGAAGCTATTTTATAACTTTGTAGGCTCTACGTAACTGACAAAATATTAATTCTGTGCTGCCTAGTAGAGAAGCAGTTGACTGCCTCTCTAAAATAAAAATTTGCCTGTAATTTTATGATTCATTTCAATATTCCTTTATTCCATATAAATGTATGCTCTAAAAAAATTAGTTTATAACATGTGGCTAGTCCTCTAGATTAATGAATGCATCAAGTAAAATTTTGAACATGAGTGCATTTATATATTTGAGTCATGATTTTACTCCCCCCCCCCAAAAATGATGTTTAAACCCTCAATTTCCCCATTGGTAAAGCAATGGTAAAACCATCTGGTGGGTTTGTGGTGAACTGATCTGATGTAGAGAAGGACTCACATGCCTATTACTATTAACTCTTTTCAAAGAATAAACTTGCAATAAAAATATAATGCACTTTCCATAATCTTTAATCTGGCAAGAGTTACCATATACCAGTCCTGTGCCACAGACACAGCAACAATTTGTCCTAGTTTCTTTTCACTGTTAGATCAGTTATACATAAGATCAAGCCATTGCTGTAATTAATTATCTTCCATCCATGAACATGGAATATTTCCGAAGTCAGTTTACTTTACAACAATGCTTTTCGGGCTACACACAGATCCCAAAATTTAAATTTTTTTAAAAAACTATTTTACTTTTAATCTCTTTGGACATTTGTTTTCTCTTAGTTTAAAAACGACCCGAAATTCTTTGATGAAGCCTCCTTCTCCCACATTTATGGTGAATTTAGAGGAAGTAATTAAATTCTTCAGTTGGAAATGTAATAAAGTGGGAGGTCAAGTAAATTTATGTCCTCTGAATGGTTAGATAAAGGGACTTTCCCAGGCTTACACTAGTAAAACACACATCTATGGTTAAGACCAATTCTCTCCAATCAAAGCAGGAAGGGCAAGGCCTAACAGTAATCTCAGTAAAAGTGAGAGCTGATTTGAAAGCATGATGCATCCCAACACAGCCATATTAACATAGCTGATGTAAAAATGTGACAAGGAAGTATTGTAGTCTGCTTGGAGTCTTGAAAAAGGAAGCCAAAGATCAAAATTTGATACTTTTTCCACAGAATAAAAAACTAATATTGCCATACACGCATATTTCATCATTAAAAAGGTGGAAAAATTATAAAGCAGGTTTTCCCCAAAGAGAAAAAAAAATATATATTCAGAAGTATACACTTCTTTGTGCTCTAATTCTATGTCCATAAACTAACTTTTAAGGACCAATGCCATTTATCAATTATCTCCTGATACCAGGCTGACAGTGCCCCAATCTCTAGATCCATAATTAATCAACTAGCATTCTGATCAACACATCAATCTTTTACTACTTTCATTATCATTAGTTGGTTCTGAAGCTAATTCAGATTCTGAAAAATGTCAAGATTCTAAAAAAATCATAGATAGCTTCTGACAAAACCAAGTTTAAATACTCTTAACCATCCTTAAACCCACATGGATTTGGTTAGCCAGTCTGCTTCTTCCTAGATCTCCTCTTTCCACATTAATTCTAGCTCTTAGCTCATCTAGTTCCTTTATCTAAAACACACTTTGTGCGTGCAACTTTAGCTAGAAAGTGAGGTTAGAGAAAATTTCATTACAGAAAATGATGGAGGGGCCTCCCCTGGTGGTGCAGCGGTTGAGCGCTGGGTTGCGAGGCTGCCCGCAGCCTCTGCAGCGCCAGTATGTTCCCCGGGGCACCGGCGAGGGTCCCACCAAAAAAAAAAAAAAGAAAAGAAAAGAAAATGATGGAGGCTAAGAGTAGAAAATATAGGAAGGAAGTATCACAAGACCAGAAATTAATGGATGGTGTAGAAACAGTTAACATAGTCATTAAACTAGTAACAGGAAAGAAAGGAGCACAGACTGGGGGAAGAGATAAGGAGGTGGAGGACCATTATAGAGAATCACCTGTCCTTTCAATGCTACCTAGCTACACCTTAGAATGAACAGTTAATGAACAGTTAACAACTCCACGGAGATGCTCCTCCACAGAAAGAAGATGATAAAAATGCAAGGCTGTTCCCTCCAAACACAGCTCTTCCTGCCTGCTTGTGTCTGCACAAGCATCCTTGTTTTCTTTCCCTTTTATAATAAACCTGTTCATTTGGATATAACTAAATGTCTCTGCCTCCTGGAGAAACTCGCTGTGTGTTGCTGAAAGGGGAGATCTGGTGAAACTTTTCCAAGATTCCATTCTCCAAACACAATACCTCTCCAAAGTGACATCAGAAAAATGCATCCTAAATTTAACTTTACTCTCCGTGGTAGTTAGAAAGACTGGGGACTGAGGATCAGTGTTCTCTTTCCCTCCAGCTCGCTGTGGGCTGATGAGGGGGTCAGGTGGCCCTGGTGGCTAAGCTGCCCCTCATCGCTGGGGACTCTGGGCCCCCCCCACCCCCCACACCATGTCAGTACCTGCCATTTCTTTGGTTCTTTCCCTCTTGGTCCAGAACACCTGCTGGTATTCTTTCTTACCCGCATTTCAAGGTACTGATCTAATGCCGAGATGCTAACTAGCGACATATCGGAAAAAGTGCGATGGGGAGTGTTCTGGTTTCCAGAAAGGAAAAGATATTATCCAAGTGAAATGTTTGTTTTGTTTTTTGCCACCTGCTCCTTGTCTGCATGTTTTCAAAGAAAAGAATTCTACAGTCACAAAATGAATCATATGCTTCTGGACTGAGTGGTATTCAGTAATTAAATCACTTTAGTTCTCTAATCATTCATCCCACTCAACTCAGAAAAAAAGACAAAGTTCACATTTAAGTGCTTAGTTATCAATCATAATGATCAAAGGGTTCTATCCATCAAATTAAAAATTGTCCTATTTTATATGCATGTAATAATGTAACCTCAAGATCTATAAATCAAAAATTGATAGTACTAAAAGGAGAAATAACTCTACAACGATAGACAAAAAAATTTAAAATATATGTATATAGGAACTGACTAACATAACAAAATTGACTTGATATATACGGTACAGAAGGCTTTCATAACTGCAGAAAATATATTTTCCCAAATGCCCATTGGGACACTTACTAAAATTGAAAATGAAACACAAAGCAAAGCTGACCATATTTCAAAGGATTAATATCATGCAGAGCTTGACCAGTTATTAAGCAATAAGTAGGAAATTCCCAAATATTTGAAAATTGGCCAATATGAGTTTAATTAACTCATGGGTTAAAGTAGAAATAATAATGTAAATTAGGTAATAATTAGAAATCAAAATGGAAATTGATAATGACTGTAATAAAATTAATGTATCAAAATGCTGATATAGCTAAAGCCAATGCTTAAAGAGAAATGTATAACCTTTGGGCCTCCTTGGTGGCGCAAGGGGTTAAGATGCAACCTATGAAGCTGTCCGTAGCCACTGTAGCATGAGTTCGATTCCCAGCCAGGGAGCAACCCACATGGAGCAGCAGACCTCTCCTGTCTCACCCGCTGCTCCCCTCAGCAGTGTATTTCAGTCAATCTGCCTGTTCTGTTCCCTACTCTGTCTCTTGTGAATCTTCTCACCCTCCCGCACATCTGGCCTGTACCCCAGTTCTTGTATGCATAAATAAATCTTTAAAAAAAAAAGAAATGTATAACCTTCAAGATCCAAGGCATACAGCAGGGAAGGGGGACGGAAAGGAGTCAACACAGGGGAGGGAAGAGCATAGGGATGGGAGAGGTGGCTCACATGTGCTGTGACGTGGAAGAACTGTGGGGGTACACCTGAGGAGAAAAGCAAATACTGTTGAAAAATTAACAATGAGGTAAGAAACTCAACCAATATATAAAAATGTATACAGTAAGTAGGCTGAAAACCAGAGTTGAATGTCAATCTCAAGCAGTTAGAAGAATAACAAATTAAACCAAAAGAAAAGAGTATAAATGTGGAAATAAAGTTAAAACAAAACAATAACAAGGAAGATCAAAACCATAAATTGCTTCTTTGAAAAGATAATCTCTTTTTGAACTTAATCAAGAAAGAGAAGGCAAATACAATCAGCATCAGGAATGAAGAAGTTTTATTAACACTACAAAGGTGAAAGAATATGATGTGTTACTTTATGTCAGTACATCTCAACATGAAAATGAGATGGACATATTTAAAACTTTCAGTGTAGTTTACAGATCAAAATTATCTTCATAATAATTCTAGCACATCATCTGACTCTTTTATGTATTGACATTTACAATAATTGTGCAAAACCCATAGTGAGTAAAACTGCTGTGTGCTTTAGCAGGCATCAAGGCAATCACACCAAACTATACCAGTAGCCAATGTACTCTTTACCACCCTGTATTCATAGGGGAAAAGTTATCAATCTCAATTAGGAATGTCCTTGAAAAATTAGAAAAATTTGTTCATTTTATTAAAAGATGTTCTTTCAAAACACATCTTTTTAATATATTCAGTGGCAAAATAGGAAGTATTTACAAACCACTTCTTCAGTATACCAAAGCATAGTTTTCTGAAAGAATAGCCCATTTGTGATTGAGTTACGAGCTAAGCTAATCACTTCTTACTGGAATGCCATTTTTTTAACTCAAAAAAAATGATTAAGAGATGAACTATAGTTATTCAGACTTCAGGATTTGACTTATATATTCTCAACAATGAAGTGACCTTATTGCTTTAAGGAAAATGACAAGATTTGTTACCCATTTAAAATTTTGAGTTTTTAATGGGGAATTAGAATTTTAGAAAACTTGTATGAGTGTTGTAGCTCCCCAATAAGTGATATCTAATTAGATCAAAGTTGATACAATCAAATGTGCTTTTTAATATGCAAAGTGAGATGTGTCAATATTTGGAAGATCTGTAGATCATTTTTTTTTTTTATTGAAGTAACAATAGTTTACAATGCTGTGCAAGTTTCAGGTGTAGGGTTTCTCATCTCAGCAACTATTTCCCACTACAATCACCACTAAATGTCCAGTCACCGTCAACCACCAAATTATTTCCACCTCCCTTCTTCCCTCTGGTAACCAACCACCTCATCAGAGTCTAAGTTCTTCTTGTTTGATTGCTTTTATTTTTCTTTACATTCCACAAATAAGTGAATCATACAGCATTTGTCTTTCTTTTCCTGAGTTATTTAGCATAATTCCAAGTTCAATCCATGTTGTTGTAAATAAGATTTTTTTTATGTATTTCACTGTGTAAGTAAGTACCATATCTTCTTAATTCACTCATTCATAATTTGGCCCTTGGGTTTTCTATCTCAGCTATTATAGTGCTGCAATGAATATGAGGTGCGTATTTTTCAAATCATTGTTTTCATGTTCTCCAGGTAAATATCCAGAAGTGGACCATATGGTAGTTATATTTTTACTTATTTATTCCTCCACCACCATCCCTTTAGATCACATGTCCTTTTTCCTTCCCTGTCCCTCTTAACCTTAGAGCCTTCAGGGTACTTGTTGATGATCACTGTTTTTAGAAGGCAGAATTGTCTGCTATGTAAATATCCAATATTTGTTTTTGTCATTCTGATTTGCTTTACTATGTATAATTCTCTCAAACTCTCCACTTTTTTTGAAAATGGCTGCATTTCATCTTGTTATAGCTGAATAATATTCCACAGTGTGGGATATACCACATCTTTTTGAGTCATTCATCTATTCCATTTCCTAGCTATTGTAGCTATGAACATTGCAGAACATATGAGTTTTGCACTGATGGTTTCATATTTCTTGGATACTCAGGAATGGGATTGCTGGCATTTTTAAGGTAAATCCATAATGCCGTCCATAATGGCTGTACCAGTTTACATTCCCAACAACAGTGTAATATAGAGTTCCTCTTTCTCCTCATTCTCTCCAAACTTCTTGTTAGAGGTCTTTTTAATATGTGCCATACTCATGATTGTGAGATAGAATCTTACTGTAATTTAAACCTTTATCTTTCTTACTAGAAGTGATAATTAACATTCATACATCTTTTGGTTTTCTGTATATCCACTTTGCTGTATTGTTCTTATCTGTATCATATCTGTATGTTTTTTTTAATTTTTTTTTATATTTCAATAGTATACATTTTGGATGTTATGCATTGTGTGAATATTTTCACCCATTCAATAGGGAGTCTTTTCAATCTTTTTTGTATTTTCTCTCACTTTATAAGAGCCTTTTAATTTGAGGTAATGGTTTTAGTTTCCTCTGCCATAGGGTCATCCACCAAAAACACCTTTGTCGTTGCTGTCATGGAACATATTGTCAATATTTTCTTCTATATATTTTATTGTTGCAGGTATTATATTTAAATCCTTATTCCATTTTGAGTTCATTTTTGTGTATGGGACATTTTAAATTTTTTTGAAGAACCTCCATACTATTTTCCAAAGTGGTGCATTAATTTGCATCTCCACCAACAGTCAATGAAGGGACCCTTTTTATTTTGAATCAATAAATATTACAAAATCATACACAGGTAAGAGATCCATTCAAAGTAAGATGATGGATTTTAATGTAAACCAGTACAAATGGAATCCTATATTGCAACTTGAAGCTTTAAGAAACTATCACTTGTTAAATTTTAGTAAAGTTAACAAAGCAAGAATATCAACAATTCTTTAAAAGGACCATTAAAACATTCCTTTCTTTTTCAACTCTGTATATGTAGGAGGCTAGATTTTCTTCATATACTTCACCCAAAATAATATAATGCAACATGTGTAGTAGATACAAGTTCAGATTCTTTTTTTTTTTAAAGATTTAATTAATTAATTATTTTTTTTTATTTATACAAGCACTGGGTACAGTCAGAAGCGCAGGAGGGTGAGAGGATTCACCAGAGCCAGAGCGGGGAGCAGAACAGGCAGACTGACGAAATACACTGCTGAGGGGAGCAGCGGGAGGCAGGAGAGGTCTGCACACCATGAGGGGCCCTCCTCCAGTGGCCAGGGAGCAGCCGGGGATTGAACCGGCGCTGAAGAGGCTGTGGGCAGCTTCGCAACCCAGTACTCAACTGCTGCGCCACCGGGAAGGCCCAAGTTCAGATTCTTAATGTGGACGTATTTTAAATAAAAATGTTAACTTGTAATTTTATCTAATTACAGTATCTTTACAATACAGTTTTAATTTCCAACACAATAAATATTAATAAAAATAAAGCACATAAAACTCTCTGGGGAGTGCTTCTCGATAATTTTTTTAAAATGTAGACAAGACCAAAAAGTTTGAAAACTACAGTTTTAGAAAAATCATACCGGAACTAATAAAAAAAAGAGAATCTGTAGTCCTTCAGAAACTGGCTCCTTCTTCTGAAGATCACTGCAAGTCCAAGTGGTTTTACTGGAGAACTTCTACCCAAGTAATTTAAGAAAGGAAATACTGTACATGAAGCAAAGCAGAAGTGTTACAAGATATAAAGGCAAACCCTAAGAAAGAGACCAAGCATCTGGCTGTGTCTCATTTTCTATAGATGCACCTTAAAAACAAATGCCTCATTTCATGGGTGATCCAAGTTTCTGCTTCTTGACAATACTCAAGTCCTGGGAAGCTGTGTACACATATACTGTGCACACCAATCAGCCCCTCTGCATGCGCGTGTAGCGATTAGACAGTTTGGGACATGGACCCTGGTTTGAGGCTGGGTTCTGATGTGTCTGAGTCAATCAGGATGATTCTATTTCTCTTATCAGTGACTGGTTTAGAAAATCAGGACATAGGAACAAGTTAAAGATCTTTCGTATGTCAAATCTTACATTAACGAGACGTAATGAGAAACACGCTGAGGCTCTGGGGAAATTTTCCCTTTTAAGAAAACCATAAGAACTGTTTTTTCCCTTTCAAAATGATGTGTACAGGATGAGGTCCAGAAAGATAGATACCTGCTTCCTGTGTCAAAAGGAAGCCAGCATACCTAGTAAGAACTGCAAAAATTAGACATGTACAGAGCTGGAGCAACTTGAAAAAACCAATCCTGAAAGCCCAGTCTAGCTTTCATCTTATACTGAGCCAATTTTCTATTTCAGCAATTTAAAAAAATGTTTACTGATTTACCATGGCTTACAATACTACGCTTTGGGAGTACAGCTGCACACCTGGAAATGTGTACATACCATACCACACCAATCATCACAGCCCAGGGCCCTTCACCACTATCACACTGACACCCTCTGTCCTTTTCCTCCTTTCCTCTGGTAACCACCATATTTATTTTTCAGAGTCCTTTGTTGTGTTTTCTCTGCTTTAATTACATTTCATATATGAGTGAAACCATCAGTATGTGTCTTTCACTCTGATTTCTTTTGCTCAGCACAATCACCTCATGTTTCATCCATGTTGTCTCCAAAGGCAAGTTTTCATCTATTTTAATAGCTGGGTTGTTTTCCATTGAGAATCTTCCACAACTTCTCTATCCAGGGCTCCATTATGTTTCAGCAAATTTGAGTTGAGTTTTTTCTTCCTGTACCTATAAGCATCCTAAGTAAATCACTATTTAGAGTTCATGAAAGAAACATAATTTCATATTGCAATTGTGCATGTCACTTTCAAAACTTACAAGCTTGGTAAGTCAGCATTGTGTCTTACTACATGAAAGTATAAACTTAAACATTCATGCTACACTGTGGAATTCTCATTGGAAACTGTGGCACGCTGTACTGTTGACTGGTGTAACTGAGAGGTGGTGGGTAAGAATGAGAGCAATCTGGCAGTACTATGAAGACAGAGGCACTGCCTAGAACCTGTGTGGACTCAGTGCGGTCCCAGGATGTTGATTTATCTGATAAGATGGATTAAGAGAACGTGCTTCAGGATGGGACTCAAGGCCTGGAGTCTTCTTATGTGAGCCAGTTATTATGTACTGGTAACAAAATTCTTAGTTGCAAAAGGGAAACTGAAGCCAAGGATGATGTTTCCCATTTAGCAGTTTCCCGGACACTGAAACAATAATTTCTCAGAAGGCTTCTAGACAAAATGGATTCATCTCTATCCACTATTTATTATAAAGCAATCTAGGGATCCTCTTGCACCAAATTATATTTCCCCAAGATATGAATTTTAATTTAGTTTCTTTTTGTAAACACATAAGAAGCAGGGGTTAGGGGAATACAACACATTGTGTTTAAAGGGCGTGTCTTACTTCACAAGGTCACTTTTCACCCACAGCAAAAGAAAATGTGCCTGAGTGGTGTGATTCACTGGCTACAGGTTAGCAAAACATTTCTGGATCCTTTAGGATCCTGCACTTTAACTGGAATCAAGAGTTTTATGGGAATTAAATTTCACGACTTCAGCCCTCTGACTCAATGGCCCTGAAATTAACATAGTACATGGATACAAGGAACGCCTTTCTTTGAAGATATATTTCATTTCACCAAAATATTTCCTTTCAAGGTAAAAAGATCTGGCTGTTTCAGAAAAATACCACTACATTTCCAGTTGTGCACTTGTCATCTTAGTGCAAACACACCAAATTGTTTGGGAATCTGATGCAGATAGCAAATAATCTATTTTCTACCAGCTTTGGTAGTTATTAACAGTAAAAATGAAATAGTTAAAATGGCTTACTAAAACATTTAATCTAGAATATTATACACATGACCAGTAGGTTAGTACACACCCCAACTTAGTATTTGCCTGTATTATCTGTCTTTCCTTTTTCTGTACTGTAATTCAGTGTAGCCAACCTACCCAAAACAATATATGTCAGGGTCAATGCAATTCCAATAAAAATATTAATGACATATTTCAAAGAATTGGAGAAAATACTACTGAAATTAATGTGGGATCACAAAAGACTGAATAGCTACAGCAATCTTGAAAAAGAAGTAATGCGAACATACTTACATTTTTATCATCCTACCTGCTCCATTTAATATTATATCATTAATATGACACATTCAGATCAATTCAGAACCTTTTCTACCAAGTGTGAAGTTACCTTCTATTAATATGAAACATACTTTTGTTATGACCTGAATCATGTGCCTAAGCTAAAGCTTCTGTTTAAAATGATTATTTCAGAATATAAGTACATTTTAACAAAATACCAAACAGAGTTTAATATGGTGTACTCTAATTTTTCAGTCTCATAAAAATGGACAGAAGGCAAAATGAAAAAAAAATTTATTTCCTCAGTGTTTATCCACTGTCAATACTGTATTTTTGAGGCAATATATTTGCAAAGGAAAAAAAAAAACAATCTCGGCTTTTATTTTTCATTTAAACAACTACAATATTTACAAGCAATTTAGAATAACAAACACTCAGACACACACACACACTCATAGACACGCTCAAGGACAAATATTCTTATCTCTGGTTTATACTGAATGCTGGTAGAGGCAATGAATACTTTTCAGAGCCCATGATCAGAAACAGGAAACCCATTTTCCTTCCTCACACCTATCTTCCTAGGACAATTTTTAATATTCCTCTTTCCATTTCCTCATGCAGAGCTCATTGCCAGACTTGTATAGGGTTAAGGTAATCTGTTTTTAACAATTTATTTTTACTTAAACTATAAGCTTTAAAAAAGCATAAGCAGAAATGATTCCCCTTACCCACCCCCATTTTTATGATTTTGGTTGTAGAATCAAGCTTCATATATCGAAAAAAAAAAAAAAATCTTGTTTAACCACAATTACACTAAATGCAAGAGTCATCTGGAGCAGCCACCTCTCTCTCTACTGTTACTACTTTGAATTCCAGGGTATCAACTAATCTGTGCAAGTTGACACCCAGGAACTCACCCTTACCACAATCTTAGATGACTGTTGTTCTATCTACCTTGGCTCCATGGGATCATAAATTGTCAGATATGGAGCTGAGGCATAAGAAAAAAGATAACAATCCTATATAATAGGTATAAGTCTTGGAACAGAGTTGTCAAAGAACTTTGCAATGACAATCAGCTCCGATTTTCCCGTGATATTATTTTGTTTCCATAATGGCAGATAATGAAGTTTATAGCTCACAAACAGAACTAACTTACTCTGATTCAGAAAGAATTTGTGGCTTCTAGGTAATGAAGAAAAATTCTTATTACACATAGACAGATGATTTGTGAGGTGATTCAAAGCAGAAAATATACCTATTTCAAATAAAATCAATACTCCACTCATATACTAGTCAGTTCTATTTATATAATAATTTCTTTGCAATCACAATTCTTGCCTAAACATTTAATAAGTTAAAAATGAGAAGGCCTTGGTGTATATCAGCCAGAGATAAAAGAAAAAAAGAGAGAGAAAGTAAGAAAAGAAGCTGGTTTTTAAATACTTAATTAAAAAAAAAAATCTATACTGATCCAAAGTCATACATAATTTTTCCCTTTCTCCAGGTCAGTAAGACTCAATTTCCATGTAAGACTGAAACAGAGCTAGATAAAAAGGGATGCTTTATACCTCATCTGAACAATGTATCATATCAAAGGAAAAAATTGACTAGGTCTGTGACCAGGCAAAGCAATTTTATGGTATGATTATATTACACTACAAAAAAATAAGAAGAATGAATACTGAGAATTTAAAAATTAGAAAGAACTTTTCAATAATCATGAAAAAGTAATGAAAATAAACACAAAAATAATGAATAATCTGGGCAACAGTTCATAATTTAGTAGATAGTAAATATAAATTAATAGAATTATCACACAAAATTACTAAACTGTCTTTTTCTCAAGTCACATATTTAGGAGGAAAGATGTTTGAAAGTTAACAAAGACATACAGATAATCAGCCTGGGAAAATCATAACTTTAAAAGACCCAGTTCCTGGCGGATGACTCTCTGTAGCAATCTAGCAAATAAAGAATTTCTAAGCAGAGGCAGAAGGCTGCTGCTCAGAAGCAAAGTGGAATTTATTAAGGCTAAGTTACCTTTGTTTAGATTTGAAGCTTTTAAAAAATATTTTGATGAAAGAATAAACAAGGAAGAAAAATACATCTTAAAGAGTTGTAGTTTCCTATATAAAAATTTGTATTTTCATTGTCTGACTTTGGAAAACAGAGTAACTTTCTAAATCTCACTCAGGATAAGAGATATTTTCTGACTACTTTTGTCTCAAGGGTTAGTAGAAGTATCTCAGATATACTTGAAATATTTTTAAAAAATACTTCACATCTATTGGAAATTAATCTTTGTAATGAAAACTCAAAGAAGGCAGAACACCAATAAAGTCTGTTCACTAATTTCATGAAAAGTAATTAATCTCCTCTAATCTTAGAAATACACAGCCTCACCAACTACTTTCCCAAGCCCCTTAAATGTGAATACCTTATATTAATCTAGACTCTTGAAAAATTAAGAGTTCTCTAGAAAAAGGAGAACATTTGTTTTATCAAGTATTGAAAATGGTATAAAAAGAGGGTTCATACCAAGTTATAAACTGAAGATTAACCATAAGCTTAAATTTTGAGTTATAAAATGATTTTTGCCATTGAATGAGAGGAAACAAGGGAAAAAGTTAACAATTTCTAACCTATTCCAGGACTCTAAAAAAATAGAAACAAAAAAATAAAATTAGAAAAAAACTCCATAAAGATAGCAAGAATGGAACTCTAAAGGAAAGGAATTAAAAGATATTGTCTTACTTACATGTATTTATTTCATATTATCAAACTGACATTTTTGGCAATTTTGAACTAAGGAAACTAATGTATGCATGCTGGAGTCTTGTACACTAATAAGAAAAGTTAAGCAAAGAATCTAAAACAAATTGCTCACTCTTGGTGGAGAGGGCTCATGCATTTAGGCAAAATTATTGTGAATCTTTCTTCAATTATCATTGCTTTTCCTGATGTAATTTTTAGAAAAGCATAATTTTTTAAAAGACCATCAGTTTTAGGTTTTAAAAATAAGAACAGGTTCCTCTTGGGATTTCTAATTTACAATCTCATAAATAGATTACAGGGTGATCTGATAACAAAATCCAACTTGTTTTATGAAAAATGTCCACTGGTAGCTACCACAAATCAAGAGCCAATATATATATGTTCTGTATAAAATCTAGTCTTTCTTTTGCAACTTGACTTTTTAGAGTTTGTGATGTGTTTACAATTGAGGGTGGGAATTTGGGGGGCTAGGAATAAAAATAAATCTAGCCCTTCTGGTTGAATCATTTGAAGCTCAGATTTTTTTTTTTCTGTGTAGGAAAATGAATTATCTTCCATCTAAGATTGAAAAGACTCAACTTGTCTCACCAAGGTAATGACCAAGAAAAGATCATGTTATTTCAGAAAGGGAACAAGTAATAGGGAGCATAATACCTTTGACAAGATTTTAAAAATATCTCTCTACAGAGATAGATAGATAGATAGATAGATAGATAGATAGATAGATAGATAGATAGATAGACAAACAGATAGCTAGACAGATAGACAGAGAGATACATACATAGGTAGGTAAGTAGATAGATCGACGGATTGATCTATCGATCTATCATATTTTTAGTTTCAAAGAAAGAAGAGCCTGAACTTTTAATAGCATACTGTAGATTTGCCAAAAAGAGGCAAATCCAGAATATAATGGCATTATCAAGAAAATACATTTTATTTAATTTAGAAAGGATACCTTTGTGTACAATGTCAATTGGTCAATTGATAAATGTTATTTGAACAGTAAATTTGCTATGTTAAGTCAATGGAAATATCAACACGAGGCACTTTGGGTCATGAATGACCGCAAAAATTTTAAATTAGAAAAAGGGAAAAATAGATTTAAGAAGTAGAAATGCAATACGATGCTGTATAATAGCTATATATTTCCTCAGATTTCATCTCTTCTACTAAAGAGTTATACTGTGAGACCTACATCAGAATTAGCAGGAAAAACAACTCTTTTTTCCTGTCACCCTCATCAAAAGATACTTTAAACCCACGCCGAACCAACAGTCATCACTGGCACATGTGGCCATCAAATATATGAAATGTGGCTGTGCTGCAAGTTGAAACAGTAATGCTTTGCATATACTGGATTAAATAAAATGTATAATTAAAATTAATTTCAACTGCTGTTTTTTCATTTTCCATTCATGGGAGTAGGAAGATGGCTGCTTCTATGTGCTCAGAGGAGATGTATACTCTTCTTTGGAATTTCACCCCAAAAAATGAAAATTTTCTGAAGGATTTAAAAAAATGCCAAAAGTTGCAAATTAAATCTAAAACTGCAGCTCCTATCTAGCCCAATTGTAAATCTGAATTGCATATTTCCCTGAATACACGCATTTAAAAAAACAATAAAATTTAAGTTATGAGATAACATACAAATGAAGTCAATTTCACAGTTATAAATATTTCAAATTACAGCTACACACTACAATTTACAGAAAATAAAATTCAAGTAATAGAAAAAGAAAAGAGGGAAATAAAAGGTGAAGTTATTAAAGAGGGCTGTAACAATAAGAACTGCACCATTTGGATAACTGTCTGAAAAAATTTTACTTGATTAACTGAACTGCATGTAAAGGACTTCAAGACCTAAGCACTTCTCAAAAAAAAAGCAATCAATCCTTTCTTTAACTTCTTGGATGTTCATCCTCTTCTTTGAAAGTGAAAGTATTTTTTTCCCAGAACTGACCCCAGAAGAGCTTGCCCCAAGTGGAAAGAAGCAAGAGTCCAGGGGCACACAACGATGCTGAAGCCCATCTGCAATGTGAACACAGGGTGGCAGTAGTGTGCATGGGGCCAATGCACTGTTGGCTCCAGGAAATGCCAATGATGAAACCATGTATATCTTGAGACCAAGTACTCATTTTAAAGAAAACATCCAATGTACTGGCATGAAGTACAGACTACACACAGGAAACAAGCAGCACAGTTCCTGCTATATGTTTATAAGGAAAGGGAAGGGGTTAATCCCAAAGGCAATTTAAATAATGTATTTTACTTTTATATATAAATAAATGTTCTGAGAAATCTCAGACTTTAGTGCATCGTTGTAAAAAATTAGTGCAGTTTTTTCATTAAAGTTTTTAGCTCTCAAGGAATAAGATAAATCTATGTCTGTTCATAGTTTCTTTCACTGTACATTAAACTTTCATTCTGCTATATGTCAAACTGAAAGTTTCTAACTGGTCTGTTTTTAAAAATCAAGGTAAATGGATTTCATGTTCTATGACAAAACATGGCAATTATTTTTGGCAAAGAAAATTAGAAAAATATGAGATCATAGTTTAGAAATGAAGAGTCGGTTGACTTAAAACATAGGCAATCCATTGGGAAAAACTTTTTTTAAGGACGCAATTTTAAGAGAACTTAATTTTTATCCTTCATGCAAAATGTTTTCTCTGCAGCTAACTTAAAAAAATATTTCAGCTTTATTTCAGGATGGAGACAGTGACAGGGGTCAGGGTGAAGGGCACAGGAGAGGTGCTTGACCAAGCCCACTCTATGTTCAAGTCTCTCCCATCTAGGATCAAAGTGATACCTGCAGGCATCTCTGTTTTCTCCTCTCTTTCCAGTGTTTTAGAATTGAGAGGGAAAAGAAATGTAGCTATAAAACACCGGCTCACACTTCAGCCCCAAGTTCTAGTACCCCAGTTTCAATGACAGTCACATATTTATCATCAATCTGGACCAGAAGCACTGTCTTGTCGATGTGGGATCTAGTACCTGGATCTCGGCTGCAAGGCACCCATCGGTGAATCACCTAATGATTCAGGATAAAACAAGATGTTAGTGGCAGAGACCTTGAACGTACTCACAAACTCTTACCCTTCTCTTAAGATTAGAAATAGCAACTGTTTGATGATTAAATATAAGTACACAAATTAAATACGCAAACAGGCACACAAGTCAGTCAAACTACAAAAAAGCAAGAATACCAATTAGCTTTGTAAGAGAACTTACATGGCCTTCCATGCCCTCCTGAGGACTCCAGTCTTTCCAGCTATTTCTTCCAGCTTTTAACCGAATTCCCTCATCAGGCCACTGCAGCTCTTTTCTTTTTGATAGGTTGATCGCATCCAAAATTTGACTGGGATCTACAATCTACATATAAATAAATATGAGTCAATTTCTACTCAATTTTTTCTTGATGGTGAAAATGACATAATCCAAAACAAAATTTCATTCATAGGATTCATGTCTCAAGTTCTGTATTGTCTATAACAGAGTAAAAAAAGGGAATGACCCACCATCTGAATTCTTTTCGGCCTACTGGTAGAGCTTCTGCATTGGGCATGACAATAGCTAAGTAGGGAAAAATATCACCACTGTAAACTGTTTGCTTTCATTAAGTTTTTATGCTAGCAGATGCTTTTCTCCCCCCAACATTCAAAAATGCTCTATTCAGACTAACATAAGGTGTGTTTTCATAAGAATCCTTCACTCAAAGAAGAAATAAAAGCAAATGAGGGGCCTCCCCTGGTGGCGCAGTAATTGAGTGCTGGGCTGCGAAGCTGTCCGCAGCCTCTGCATCACCGGTTCGATCCCTGGCCACCGGTGAGGGTCCCACATGGTGCGCAGACCTCTCCTGCCACCTGCTGCTCCCCTCAGCAGTGTACTTCGTCACTCTGTTCTGCTCCCTGCTCTGGCTCTGGTGAATTCTCTCACCCTCCTGCGCTTCTGACTGTACCCAGTTCTTGTATAAATAAATAAATATTTTAAAAAAAAGCAAATGCATAAAAATAATAGCACAAGTTGATCCTAGGCTTACTCACTTGAACTCTGTAAATGACTTCCCCCTTTTTGGCATGTGAATTACTGGCAGGACTTAAGGTATTGCCTGGTGGTGCATCAATGGCACTGCTCTGACCTCCCTCTGTTCCAAGAAAGCCCACAAGAGTGTGATGCTTGCAGGCAGGGATGCTTTGGCTGGAGCTGCTGGAAGAAGGAAGGCCATGCTGTACGCAGGCCATGCCATTCTGACTGGAGGGTTCCAACTGGTTCACCATAGAGAGGCGGGACTGGATGGATGACGGTAAGTTTCGAAGTGATATCTGACTGGTAGAAGAACGCCGACAAGGCACAAATCCTGTGGTGGACATCCGGAGAGACGAATGCCGGCTGCTGTAGCAGTAAGAAGACTGGCTGGCCACTGAGGCCCGAGCAGGGGACTGTCTGACCAGGCTTGACTGTACAGAATGAGAGCTGTGGCTCGTGCCTAGAGGAGAACACAACAGCACTCTGTCAAAGATGGATGGCTCCAGTAAAATTCCTTTTGCAGTCTTTAAGACTGTCTCCCTTAAATAAGAATTTATAGAACTTTTAACATTTGTACCTAAACTTTTAAAGTTACCAGAAAGAAAAATCTGACATCTGTTTTCTTGAATGCTTTTGATCATTTTTATTTGCTGAAGCTTTTTGAAATTCAAATTCTGGAGCATAAAAAAGACACATAATTAAGATTTAAGGTTGGGAAAAAAAACAAAATATCTCTCACAGAAATATTTTAGAATAAGAAGAGTATCTCTTTCATACATCACAAATGAAATCTCTCATGGAAATCAGACAGAAATATTAAGGATCTACGATGTGGTGAGTTCCGTAACCACTATTTTTCAAAGTATAGTTTTAATATCCTTTCATTCTATTTCAATGGCAAGCTACACTGCTTATAGAGCCAGTGACACCAAGTTGCAATTTTCATATGCATGAAGAGTTTGCTACTATATACAAAATCATTTGACAAATTATCAATGATACTGAATAGCAAGTTCTTCTGTGTCCTTTTTCAAATGGCTTGATATTTGAATCCTTCAGATTTATCTTTTTCCTGACTTATAGTAGTGACTGATATGAAGACTATTAGAAAATCATAAAATTGAAAAAAAAGCTACATGTGATTTATATCTGAAAACAGAGCTAATTAATTGTAAAAGCAAGAGGTACATAAGGAAGCACTTTGAAAATCTTAAGTTTTCATTTAAAAGTAAAAAAAAAAAATCAAATGTTGATCATATACCTATATACAATCTGGAATTTACAATTCCAACTGTATTGGAATTTATTTTTAATTTACGCAAATATCTTAAAACTTCAACGGACCCATGTGAAGTGGTCGGAAAGGACAATGCTGGACAAATTGACCACACAAAGGGCAACAGGAGAATCTGATTCCTACTGCAAGCTGTACAGATTACAGCTCTCATGTAAAAGATAAATAGTAAAATACTTTCGTGGCTATGGGATAGGAAAATTTTTCTTAAATAGAATAAAAAAGTGTTAATCAATAAAGGAAATGATCTATAAATTGTTTTACACTAAAGCTAAGTACTTCTCATCAAAAGAAGGCAGGTCACTCTTCACAGGAAGCCAATGCATAAACAATGGCTTGGTGTATTTAGAGAGTTTAACATTTTTAAGAGCCAAAAGCAGAAATGGGAAATTTCTGTGGTACAGAAAACACAAAGGCCCCAAATCCAGAATATACAAATATAAGTAAGAAAAAGATAACCAAATTGAAAGATGGGCAAGAGACTTAATAGGCACCTCAGAATTAGGAATAGCTGATAAACTCATGAAACAGCGACCAACCTCAGGTGTCAGAGCAATGCAAATTAAAGTGAAAGAATTAACAACCAACTCTTCTTCTGTCCCTCCAAGCAAGCAAGGTGCAGGCAGATGTGGGAACTCATAATACTCGAAGATGGTCAAAGTTTATAGGAGGGGTATTTGCCTATGACTGGTAAAAAAAACTTTCTGGAAAGATTTTGGCATTATATATAACACGAGTCTTAAACATTCTCATGATTTGACTTAGGGCTTCCACTTCTAGCCTAAGAAAATAGTAAGTGATCACAAAATTTACATACAAAGTTTACAACATATCAAAGAAACCTAATTACTAGTAAGAGAAGTTATATTAAATATCACCCTGTATTTTTTTATTTTCTTACATTGTTGTTCATTTTTGTCTAATATTTGATTTCTCCCCTTGTGTAGTCCCCATAATTCTCCCACCACCACTGCACCAGTGACCATTACCATAGTCCCTTGTGCTCTTCCCTTCCTTGTTTCGATCCCTCTTCCTCCCCTCCATGCTATAATGCCTCAGATCTATGGTTTGCCTGCAAGTTGTGTCTTTCTCCTGATCCCTTTGTTCCGTTTCCCCATATTCCCCCTATAAGTGACACCACTGTATATTTTTCTTTTTCCTTCTGCCTTATTTCACTTAGCATAATCTCTTCTAGCTCCAACATGATTAGCCTTTAAAATATTTTCAAAGAAATATTTTAAATATATGTATTATTTAAGTTATTAATGATTAATGGAAACAAACAGGATAATGTTCAAGTGGGAATCAAGTCAAATATTCTATTTATATTTTTCCAAATAGGTAATATACCTTCTTCTTCATACACACATACCAACTAAGCCTAAGAGGCAAACACTACAGACAGAATTTTGCTTCCTGTTACCTAGTGTTGGAGGGTAAGATGTGACTGGTGGATGGAGTCCTGTTCCTGATCCCTGGCCTGGATTTCCAGTGCTTCCTTGGGACATATTGCTGTGAGGATCATTGGCAGTTGTTGCATTGTTACTGGTGCAGGAATTTCCACCTCCAGTATCAGAATCTTCAATATTGCCACCACTGTTACATCCAGCTCCACAACCTTTCCTTAACCTAGGAACAAATACCAGCATAGGAAACATTATCCCAAGATCACTTCAAGATAGGCATTTTATGCCGGGCGTGGTGGCGCGCGCCTGTAGTCCCAGCTACTCGGGAGGCAGAGGCAGGAGGATCGCTTGAGTCCAGGAGTTCTGGGCTGCAGTGCGCTATGCCGATCGGGTGTCCGCACTAAGTTCGGCATCAATATGGTGACCTCCCGGGAGCGGGGGACCACCAGGTTGCCTAAGGAGGGGTGAACCGGCCCAGGTCGGAAACGGAGCAGGTCAAAACTCCCGTGCTGATCAGTAGTGGGATCGCGCCTGTGAATAGCCACTGCACTCCAGCCTGGGCAACATAGCGAGACCCTGACTCGAAAAAAAAAAAAAAAAAAAAAAAGATAGGCATTTTATTCTTTCAGCTATTTTGGAATTGTTGATGCTAGTAAACTGTTCACCTTGAAAGTCTTTAGGGTGTAGTCAGTTTTAGGGAAAAAATGTCTAATCTATTTTCATAAAACTATCTCCCCCTTATTTTCACTGCCTTAATTTTTCCCAATCTCCCCCACTTTTATACACTCTATCATTGTCCCTACACCACGAGAACTACACATAATACAAATCACAGGGAAAAAGACAATTCTTGCAAGTGTCTGTTCTGTGATTCTGAAATAAGCAACCCATGAAAACCTTTATTTGTGTGTGTGTGTGTGTGTGTGTGCGCGCGCACACACGCAGAAAAACTGGGGTGTAGGCCAGAGGTGCAGAGGGTGAGAGGATTCACCAGAGACAGAATGAGGAGCAGAACAGGCAGACTTATTGAAATACACTGTTAAAGGGAGCAGCAGTCAAGAAGAGATCTGCTGCACCATATGTGGGTTAGCTCTCTGGCTGGGACAGAAATCAGCCTTACCAGTGAAAGCACTGAGACTTAACCTCAGGGAGGCCCCCCCAAACCTTATTTAATTGAATTAAACCTAATTTATGCTGTAACAGACTGGAAGAGAGCTGTTGCAATTATTTTTCTTGTTCTTTTTTAAATGTAGGGTGAACAACTGTCCTGGTTTGCCCACAATTGTCTCTATTTGTACTGCAAGTCCTCATTCTAGGAAATCCCTCAGATAAATCCCAGGTAAATCAGAACAACTGGACATACTAATCACTATGTTGTTTCTCTTCGGAGGAAAGAACTTAACCTCTTTAAGATATTTCCTGTACAACAGAAATTTATTGAAAAGAATATTTTTTTGAACGCTACACTCTGGTTTATGTTCCTCCGGCTGTTTGTATATTTATGTACATACTTGAAGACAGTACACACTTGCAATTTGAACAATAAATGTGTTGTTAAAATACTAGTAGTTACCTGTATCTTACAACTAGGAACATCAATTATATAAAATGCTCCCCCTACTACAGGGAGAGAATAAAATAGAAGAAAGTAATCAAGCTGCATAGGTTTCTTGGGTTTTTCTCTAATTTGCTCTGCTTGCTAGACCATGCATTCAACTAGTGCCAGTATGCTGTAATAGAGTAAAAATTAAACAAAAAGGGCCTCCCCGGTGGCGCAGTGGTTGAGCACTGGGTTGTGAAACTGCCCACAGCCTCTGCAGTGCTGGTTCGACTCCCAGCTGCTCCCCGGCCACCGGAGGAGGGTCCCACATGGTGTGCAGACCTCTCCTGCCGCCCGCTGCTCCCCTCAGCAGTGTACTTCGGTCCTTCTGCCTGCTCTGCTCCCCATTCTGGCTCTGGTCAATTCTCTCACCCTCCCAGTGCTTGTATAAATAAATAAATAAATAAATCTATAAAAAAAAATTAAACAAAAAAAATGGAGCCACTCAAAATTCTACCAAATGCTAGAGTAGGGGTTGTTACCATGAGTTGTACATTAGATTTCTCTAACAAGATTTTGGAGGTATAAATGTTCAAACACTACTTCCTGAACTTCAGCTATAATTGGTTTATATTATACCATGGCATCTGTATTTTCCTACAAGCTTTTCAGGTAATGCTACTGCACATTGCCTAGATTAAGAGGGTCAGACTATACCATCACTGAAAAATGCATTTCCAAAGCTTACCTGTGCCAGGTTGACACTATGAAGTTTCTGATATTTCCCAAGCTGATAGGTCCCCCAAGAATTTCTTTAAGCTGCTCGTGGCTATCAGAATAAGAAGTTGTCAGAGGTGAGACAAAGATTGGGTAGCCGATGGGTTGATCACAAGATGAGTTTATCATGTTTCTCAGGGCTTGCTTTGCATTTTGGATGCTCCCTCTCTCTGGGTTACGGTTACGTAAAAAAACAAGTTCCTGCTGTTGTCCTGCCCAAAGGCCTCGAACACATTCCTTATTCACCTGAAAATCAGAACACATGGGAATTAAAGTGCTGAGAATGAAGTTCACATAAACAAGAGCAGAAATGGAAGAGATACAAAAGACATTATTATAACCAACTGTGAAAAACAGAAAACAAATATAAGCAGGTCACACTTGAATAGAGTTAACCAATTTCTTATTGTCATTAGTAGTCTGTTACATCACAAGCATGTACAGAGCTCTCCCCTCTGCTCTGCCTTGTAAAAATATCATGTACAACATAGTTCATTTAATTTTCCCAACTGGTGATATGGTGCTGATGTTTTAAGATGAGATGCTGCCCTCATATCATATATAATAGATCAAAGACCGACATATAGATAAGACTGCCAAAACAGAAATAAGTAAAAACTTTTATGGTTTTATGGCCAATAAGGATATTTCAGAAGACAGAATAAATTACTAACAAAATAAATTAACTGCCCACAAACAAACACAAATGCAGTATGGTCACTTTTTAATTAAAGTTTCAGTCATTTTTTAAAAAAAATTGAATAAGATAATCTAAGGTCTACTTTTTCAGTGGCAAATAAATGCCTCAAAAACCTACCTTAATGACCCTGAAGCTAAGGTAGCGTCTGTTGAGCATGATGATTTTGTATTCATTGGTGCCATCATCCATGACGTGCCGCAAAGCAAGCAAGGAGGGTGAGTTGGCAAGGACCGCACTCCGCCATGCAGGGTCCCCTTCGTGGGCTATTACTAGGTTTTTTTCATGAGATACAATGGCTTCATAGAGCACAGTAGGGTCATCATACTCATCCGGAGAAGTGAAATGATCCTAAACACAGAAATAAAAACTAGTCATGTATTTATTTTAATATAAAATCTAAATCTTTCCTATCATCTCCTTGATTCTTTTTTTAAAAAATATTTTATTTTATATAATGCTTACATCATTTTTCGTTTTTGCACAATGTATACATTTTCATTTTGGTTATATTCCCCATACAATTGCACCCACCACCCCTTATTTTGACCCTAGTCCTTCTTCTCCTTGCCCTCCCTCCCCCTGTAGTGTGTCTCTGGTTTATAGTTGCTAGTTGATTTTGATTTTTACTTTGTATTAATTAGTCTTTTTCCTGGTCCCTTATTTAGGTTTTCTAAATTCCTGCTATGAGTGAGACCATCTGGTATTTTCCTTTTACTTTCTGACTTATTTCGCTGAGCATGATCCCTTCTAGCTCCATCCATGTTGCTGCAAACTGCATGTGTTTATCTTTTTTGATTGCTGAGTAATATTCCATTGTGTATATGTACCACATCTTCTTGATCCAGTCATCTATTTTTGGGCATTTGGGTTGTTTCCATAGCTTAGCTATTGTAAATAGTGCTGCCATAAACACAGGGATGCAGGTGCCCCTTGAAATTAATGTTTTTGTATCATTTGGGTAAATACCAAGGAGTGGAATTGCTGGATCATATGGAAGCTCTATCTTTAGTAGGTCCAGAAATCTCCACACAGCTCTCCATAGTGGTTGGACCAGTTTGTACTTCCAACAGTAATGTAGGAGAGTTCCTTTTTCTCCACATCCTCGCCAACATTTGTTGTTGCTAGTTTTTTTAATATGTGCCATTCTCACTGGTGTAAGATGGTATCTCATTGTAGTTTTGATTTGCATTTCCCTGAATGTTACATGCCAGTTATATCTCAATAAAATAAATTCACCTGCACAAAGAAATATATAGAGAGAGACTTGGAGAACTCACAAGTTGATTCAACATCTCCTTGATTCCTGAATCAACTTGTGAGTTCTCCAAGTCTCTCTCTATATCTTTCTTTGTGCAGGTGAATTTATTTTACTGAGATATAACTGACATGTAACATTAGTTTTAGGTATACAACATGATTCATTATTGGCTTTTATTTTGAAATGATCACCACAATAAGGCTGATTAACATACATCAACAGTTACAAATTTTGTTTATGTTGAGAAGTTTTAAGATCTACACTCTTAGCAACTTTATTTTTTTTTTTTGGCATAGAACTGGGGTACAGGCTAGAGGTACAGGAGGGTAAGAAGATTCATCAGAGACAAAGTGGGGAGCAGAATAGGTGGATTTATTGAAAAACACTGCTAAGGGGAGGAATGGCCGAGACAGGAGAGGTCTGCTGCGCCTTATGAGTGTTAGATCCCTGGCCAGGAATTGAACTCAGGCCATTGCGGGGATAGAGCTGAGACTTAACCCCTAGGCCATCAGGGAGGTCCTTCATTTTGAGCAACTTTCAAATAAACAATATAGTATTATTAACTATAGTCTTTGTCTTTATTTATTTTGTATTATAGTGGCTGTCTTCATATTTATAGTTGAGAGATTGATAAATTTTATGTCCATCTACAGGAACTCATTTGTTTTTATGTCAAATGAACAAAGTATGTGCTATCTAAAGGAGAGAAAGATGGTGCAAGAGGGCACCATGTCCAAGGATGAACCTGGAGGTTGGCCTAACTGAGAAAACAAAAATTCACTATGAGTAACATTTCACTGTGTAAAATGTTCTACTTCGCCTCACTCCTACAACAACCTTGACAAGGAGATTGAGCAGATAATATTGGCATATTAGAAATACCAAAATGGAACCTCAAAGAGGGTCAGCTACTTCTCACATTTAGAAAGTGAGGCCAAGGCCTAAACACAATTTTTAGTGGTTTTTCATTTTCTAACTTTAAAATTTGTATGATTACAAAAGTTAGCTGGAAAAAAAAATCCTGTAGTTGATGTGATTAGGAACCACAATGCAGGTGTTTTTGAGCTGGATTTTAAAGAATGAATCAGTGCCAGTAGAGGGAGCTGGATTTTAAAGAATGAATCTGTGCAGGAAAGCTAAAGGGCTCTAGGGAAAAGCACAGAAGTCAGGAAACCCATAAAGATAACTCTACCATAAAGTCTCTATGGAAACTGAGTGCCTAACATGCTTCCAGGCATTGTATGAGGCACTGGGGAAGATAGCAAACAGCCCATTAGGGAAGTAATGACATCTTTCTATACTTGTATTGGCAAAATTATTTGAGTGGAAAATAAAACTGCAGACATTAGGTGCGCCAAAAGTGGAGAATGTTTAATTTTGTTCAAATATTTCCTTTCACTGCACCTGAAAAGGATTGAATGAGTGTGTAAAGTTCTATGCACATCACTGCAACACTATTTTAATTGTAAAATGTTTGAAATAAGCAGGAATAAGGAAATGATTGAATAAACTGTAGTAAAGATTATACTCTGAAGTATTATAGAGCCATTAAAAATGTGAAGTGCCCCTATATGTCCCCACTGTGGATCAATTTATATAGCATGACTTTTTTAAAGGAAGATATTTATACACATATAAATTCCTGGCAGTGATTATCTTTTAATGGTGCAGTGCAATATTACAGAGTAAGGGGAAAATGCTTATTCTTGGGTGATGCTTACTTTTCAATGATTTTTTTCCCCATGATTTTTCAAATAAATAAAATGATATCTCCAGTTCTTATGGCAAGTTTTCAGAAGCATTCTATAAATTATACTTGAGAAGTTATGAGCAGATGCACAGGGTATATTATTTTTTGAAGACAATAATACTAATTATATAAGCACTCTTTGGCTGCCAAGCACTGTGCTAAACAATGAGGCTATGAAGTTTAATAAGTTTAATAATAAGATTTCTATCAAACAAATTTGATTTCTAAAGCAAATATAATAGATTGGAGAATTAAAAAATAAAAAATTATAAGGGAAAAAGCAAAAGTTAACACTTATGCAGTGCGAAAAGTATATCATTAAAGACTGAAAGATTAATTCAAATTTTATATTTTAGCTGTCTGGAAACAGATTTTTTTTAGGCGTGAGGTATAATTAAAACAATAAATTGCATCCATGCTAAGTGTACAGTTAGATGCATTTTGATAAATATAAACTCACACACATGTAATGTTGCCATAATCTATGCATAGATATTTTCATCACCTCAGAATTTTCCATCCTGCCTTTTAGCATTCAATCTGCACATCCCAAGCAACCACAGATCTACTTTCTGTAGTCAGAGATTAGTTTGGTCTGTTTTAAATTTTGTATAAATTAAATCATATAATGTATACTCTTTGTGTCTGATTTCTCCTGCTCTGCATAATGTGAGATTCTTTCATACTGTGGTGTTTAACATTAGCTCATTTCTTTCTATTGCTAAGGAATATTGCATCAAGTGTATATACCATAATTAGTATGTTCATCTGTTGATGGACATTAGAGTTGCTTCCAGTTTTAGGCTATTATGACTAAAATCTTGTGTGGACTTATTCTTTCATTCTCTTAGGTAAATATCTAGGAGTAGAATTGCTGGATCATATGCAAGTTTATACATATCCTTTCTTTTATTATGTAACCTTACTGTTCACTTTTGTGGATTTTCATGATTATAAGACATATGAACTTGCCTGATGACCAGTATATATTTATACTCTATCTTTTCTTAGGCTAAGCCCCTAACAGGCTACCTAATATCTGGTTCTACCTAATATCTGGCTCATTTATTGAGTGATGCTCAATAAATGGTTATTGCTTATTCCTTTAAAGGTAAGTGTTTACCCTGCTCAAAGGTGTTTCAAAATTATATAACTTCCAGGTTGCATTTGCATTCTCTATCTCCTCTCCTTCCTCCAGCGCTCCATAGCTCTGGGTTACAGAATCCACCTTACATCCAATGTCTGTCACTGTTGCTGTCAGTGGGTAATGAGGGTGTGCTGGGCCTGATTATAAGGTGGAGAACCACTGAAACAGGCAATAACTCCACAGCCTCAGGCACATGTAACAGACCTGGCAGCAATAGGCTACAGCACTTGTAGGGGCAGAGATTAGGGGCAGAAACCAAAGGAGCCATACACAGGGCTTTGAACCTTGTGCCTCAGTTTCCTCCTCTGACAGATGGAGATAATTTATCTGTGATAATGTTCAGAATGAATTGAAGATGTCTGTGAGGGATTGTTGTATAATTATGATGTACAAAAGAGAGCATTTCCTACATGGTAGATACATAATTGGTATCTTTTGAGAAATTCTGAAGCTTTACAAACAATTTAATCTGAAGTCACTATCTTTTTCTTTCAAATACATTAAATTTTGTCTCAAAATTATAGTTAGCTTAAAGATGGACAATTCAATGTGATCTCAAATGTGTTATCTTACCCATTATCCTCAAAAAGTTCTATTTTCCACAGAAAAATTTAAATATATCTTTTATTAGTAATGCTCCTAAGTAAAATGGGCTTTTAATTTCATTCTATGTCTTTATATCTTAGTAAAATCACCTAAAGAGTAGTTCATGCTTTATTTGGGGGGAAAAAGAGTCAATTAGATTTGAGCAACACAGATGCATTTTAATGAGTTTTATCACACGGTCTCTATCATTAGATCTGTAACTACTGTCAAGTGGAATGATTAGAGCAGAAAGTGCCAAAATTTAATTTCATAATGTATTACTGAAAAATGATCCAAGGCTTTGCATATGTATTTTTGTCTCATTTTAATTTTATTGCCCTCCTAGGATTATTTAACTAAGGCTAAATCTGTCCTAATCATCTATTATTCTATTTAACATGCTAAATGAAACTCATAGTTCAGTGACAGCAGCATTTATAACACTCCTGAGATGTTACTACACTGAGCTGGGAGTTGCATAACATTCACCTACAGAAGATGTGTGAATAACAATCACATGAAGTCAAAGCAAGAAATAAAGGGCCAAAGACCCATATTTCCCATTAGTCAATGCTTTAATTTTTCCTTAAGTTTATGTCCATATCAGTCACTCTCCAATATTAATATTCAAGTTCAATGTTAGAAACACAGATTCAGGCTTTTAAGATTTACTATCTTGCTATGAATCATGTTTTTCACATTTCAGATGAGAATATTTCTCAAAAGGTTCCTAAGACACATAATTTGGATATCAAGTGAAGAAGTACCATTAAACAGCAGTAATACATTAGATATTTCCTCTTCTTACCTGATGAAGTTTAATGGACATACGGATTCCAGGGACTACTACTTTTCTTAGCAATTCCATGTCAGCAAATATCCATTCATCTCGAATTGAAGAAATACGGAAATCTCCCTTAAACAGGGCATGCAATCCATAGAGGAATGACTCTAAATTACTGTTAAGATTAGAAATAAAAGTTTACATATTTTGACAAAGGTCTTCCATTACACTGATTCTTACATTTGGTTGTAAGTCAGAAATATCAAGGAGTGTTTTCAAAATAGAGACTCTATGAGCTATTGTCAGAAATTTGTATCATGGATAGGGTCTGTTTGATGTGGGACCCTTATTTATGAACCTGTGTGGTAGTGAGTCCATGAAAATAATACATGCAGATAGTATGCAAGTAAAAAGAAATTGTGGGCCTAACGGAAAACATGAAGTAATCATAAAAGAAAATTAAAATATGTGTTATCTTAATTCTAATTCAGTTGGATACATGTCGAAAAAGTCAGTTTATATTTTGAGACCCCAAATTTAGTGTACAACTATATTAAAAATATAAATGCTCTGAACCAAAATATGAGAGGAAATAAGAAAAATTAAAAAATGTGAATTGTTAGAAAAATAGTTT
Source organism: Talpa europaea (assembly GCF_964194135.1). Classification (NCBI taxonomy): domain Eukaryota; kingdom Metazoa; phylum Chordata; class Mammalia; order Eulipotyphla; family Talpidae; genus Talpa; species Talpa europaea. The sequence goes on along the minus strand of NC_140075.1, from coordinate 97,505,063 downwards.
TATATGGGAGAAGACCAATCAGATGTTACAGGGTGATTTTTTTTAAAGTCTTAAATCCATTAAATTATGATTACAATTTTATTATAAATCAGCTGTTAGCCATTTAGTAGAACTCAATTATGTTCAGCAAAAAGATCTACACGAGACCTTTACAATAAACTTTGCATAGAATGTGCCCACAAAAAAACTATTTCTTATTTTCAGAATTAGGTTACACAGCATCACACAATAACTTCATGAAAACAGAAATGCCTTCCTTACCTGGACATATGATGAGATGCAGTGCCCAAAGCTCTCCGTCCCAGAACACAGAGTCCATAACAAAGAGTCACCAGGGATGAATCTTTGTCCACGTCCAGCGGCTGCAAAAAAAAAAAAAATATATATATATATATTAGATATTAGAAAGGTACTTAAGCATTTAACAAATCAGAAGATAACTATTTAATAAATCAGCATATATAAAACTCAACTAGTACATACTTTCTATCTTCAAATAAAAGTACTCATGAAACCTAATGAAACAAAATAAAGTATGAATGTGCATAAAGAGGTTTTTTGAAATCTTTAAATCCTAAATCTAATATCCTATATTATAACTATATTCTATAAACTCAAATGAGCATGTTAAGTGGAGACATGGAAGATTTATATAAAATGCACAAATTTAGTCACATGAGATACAAATATGCAATGTCAAAGACTGAAAAAAAATGGATGGAATAAAATAAATAGCATAATAAATAACAGAAGAAAAATAAAAGAGCTCCCAAATCCAGCTCATCTGTGGGATAGCAGGCAGCCTAAATAAATATAATGGGAGTTCCCAAAAAAGGAACAAAAATTTTGAAAAAATAATAACTGAAAACTTTCCAAATCAGATAAAGACCATATACATATGGCTTTAAGACTCTCAATGAACTCTAAGAACAAGAAACATGAAGAAAACTATGCCAAGGCACATTATAATTAAAACTGGGAAGTTTTAAGAGAAAAATCTTAAAAGCAGCAAATGAAAAAGGGAAATTATTTCATTACCCACATTATTTGTACAGGAGTAAAGATAGTAAAGATTGCATCTTAGATGCCTTTTGTTTGCACTGCTTTGGGTGAGGTAAATGGTCATTTGTGGCCTCAGTGACTCTCTTTTCCCTTGTTCATTAAATAAATCCCTGAACCTGAGTGGTCTTGCAATTGTGTGTGTGGGTGAAGAACTCAGACAGTGACAGGTAAACTATTTGGGTGATGTCCTTGGCCAGTTTTAGTGCCCCTTATTGGCCAGTATCACCTGCTACCTTGTTCTCTATACCCTGTGTGCTCATGACCTTGGATGGAGGACTGCCCTTCCCCTGGCTCTCTGCATACCTTCTCACCCCCATCCCATGGTACCTGTCAGTAATAAATCTTATGGCTTGACTCTGTGTGAGTATACTGAAACTGCATTCAATTAAAACGACCTTGGGGTTTTACTTCAGCAACGTGGGAGCACAGATGCTGAGCGAGCCACCTGCCAAACTTAAAAAGGGTTACCCTCCTCATTCTGTAGGTCATAATGTGCACTTTATTTCACCAGTTTAGGGTCTTCAATACAAGGAGTACTTATCTGAACAGTGTGATTATGACAATGCAAATGAAGGGATGAGGATGCTTTAACCCGCTTTGGCAGAGACGACCAGTTGGCCCAACCATAATGAACCTTCAGGCTCTGTTACTTAGAAGGTTAGAAAAAGGAAAACCTGGAAAAATTGGCTTATAATAACCAATAGAAATATTCTTTCCATCTTTGGAAAAACAAATTCAAAAGAGATACAAATGAAATAAATTCTACCTTTGCTCTTCGGGAAGAACAATATTCTATCCAATTGAGGTAAATCACACAGAAACTCTCCCTGGATATGCCTGCTAGCCGATGGTCATAGTCTTCATCAATGTTTGGATTAAATGTTGGGTCTACATCAACATAATTTCGATCCGCACATAGACGCAGTCCTTCCTGCATTGTCTCATTAGCGAGCCACTCCTCTAACTTAGAAGAGGTTGTAACATAATAAATGATACCCTATTGAGGAAAAGGAAAAAAATGCAGGATAAAAAACAATTTGTATTAGCGCTAATTCCTCAGTAAATAAATTCCAACTGTTTATACTGATAGTATGACTCAAAAATATATTATTCTAGCTCAATACTACAAAGTATATCTTTTTTAAAGATGCTTTATTGAATGAAAAAAAATTTAATATTTAAAAAATCACCACCATAAATTCAGCAAGACAATCTCAAAACAATTCTAGTCCACAAATTTAAGAACTTTTGAATTTAGGTCTTTAAGAAAGATGAAAAACCTTTATAATGGTGCAACTATTTTGAGTTATTTCTCATAGAAAGCTATTAAACTATCTTGTGATCCTAGGGCAAGTTATAAAAATATAGTAATAAAGCAACAAACATATACATATTTAGAAACAAAAAGAGCACAGCGTTGTTGAAGCTGTCCACAGCCTCTGCAGTGTGGGTTCAATCCCGGCTGGCTAGGGAGATACCCACGTGGCATGGCAGATCTCTCCTGTCTCAGCTGCTGCTCCCCTCAGCAGTGTATTTCAGTCAATCTGCCTGTTCTATTCCCCGCTCTGTCTCTGGTGAATCCTCTCACCCTCCCGCACATCTGGCCTGTACCCTAGTTCTTGTATGCATGAATAAATAAATCTTTAAAAAAAAAAATGTTTCAAAATAAACTTCTTCACCTACTTGAGGTTATGTTTAACCAAACATTAAATAGAAGATTCAAAGTTCACCCATAAGCACAAATAAGGTGGTATATATGGTAGTAACAGAGGCAATGAAAAATTCAGATTTGGGCCAATAAAATTTAGCACACATATCCCTCTTAAAATAATGGCTTCACTTGCAAGTCTTCAAATCATGACCATCCCGTATTTCTGTGACATTTTTTGCAAAAATAGAATACCTGTGCAGAAAAGAACCAACCTTGCCAAAAGAGAGGTTCGCTGTTTGCACACAGGAGGTAATCTCTAATCCCTTGGTATGTCCTAGCTGATAGTCTTTCTTCACCTGGGGGCTTAGAGTCATATGTTACCAATTTGACTTCTGGAGGAGCTAGAGAATAAGGTTGGATGGACAACCACATCTAAGTGGCTACACGCCCTACATACGGAACCTCAGGGGAGCGTCCTTGGTAACATTTGGTAACATTTCATAAGTCTTGTCACACAAGGTTGTTGGGAGAAATATCCATTGCTTATACACACTCCACTGGGAGAGAACAGTTAGAAAGTCACGTCTTGGTGTCCCTGGACCTGTCCTGTGTGCCTCTTCCTTTGGGTGACTTTAATTTTTATCCTTCCACTGTAATAAATCTTAACCATCAGTGTAATAGCTTTGCTGAATTTTATGAATCCTTCTAGCAAATTATTGAACCTGAAAGTGGTCTTGGGAACTGTGAAATTACAGTTGGTGTTACAAGTAAGGTTGGTCTTGAATCTTGTGATATTTTATTCAGTTGTTAAAAGCAGTAGTTAACAGCAGGGCTTAAGAATCAGACAAATCTGAATTTTAAATCCTTAGCTTCACTTGCAATTAGACTACTCTGGGAAAGTTAACTTCTGATGCTTAATTTGCTTATTTGTAAAACAGGACTGCAATATTCCTTTAGAAATTTAGGCAAGATACATGTATGTGCATGTATATGTATAGGCAATCCTTAGCATAATGTCTAAAACATATGAACTACATGGGCTTCCCCGGTGGCGCAGCGGTTGAGTGCTGGGTTGCGAAGCTGCCCGCGGCCTCTGCCGCGCGGGTTCAATCCCCGGCTGCTCCCCGGCCACCGGAGGAGGATCCCACATGGCGCGCAGACCTCTCCTGCCGCCCGCTGCTCCCCTCAGCAGTGTACTTCGGTCCTTCTGCCTGCTCTGCTCCCCGCTCTGGCTCTGGTGAATTCTCTCACCCTCCCGCGCTTCTGACTGTACCCAGTGCTTGTATAAACAAACAAACAAATAAATATATAAATAAAACAAGCCTCTATTAAAAAAATAAATAAATAAAACATATGAACTACAAATGGTAGGTGTTAATATTAGTAAACAAATGAAATAAGTTCCACTAAAGGAATAGCAAGATGGTCACAGGTATATTTTAATGACTTTACTGGATTCTAGGGCATTTAAATCTTTATTCAGAAGCAAAGCAGATATTTAAAAACATCTATGTGTAAGCACACATACACATGAGAGTCTTTTCCAAGAAGAGCTTCTGATTATCAGAAGATCCAAGTAGGCATAGTCCCTTACCTTAACATAGTAAGTAGTGAGCACTTTCCGGAGATCAAAGACTTGAAGCATAGAAGCAGCACTATTGTCAGTGATACTATAACCCTCCAGGATATACTTAGTTACTATCACTTCCCAAGCTAGCCAGCGCTGGCTAAATGCAGCATTAAATGAAAGCACATGAGGAATATGGCCAGGTTCACAACAGCAAAATCCTTCATCTTCTTCAACACCTTCAGTAATGGCCTCTACTTCCCGTTGTTGACAATAAGTACCTTAAAGAGATAGAGAACATTACAAAAAAGGAGAAACCATGAGGTAGAAAAAGGAATGTTTCAAAAATAAAAGAAGTTAGAAAAAAGACACCTATTATAGGGATTGAAAGTATGTGGTTAATTTGCCTTAGAATGTTCATTAACAAACTACACCAAGCTCCAGAAATCAGGCATATTATATATAAATTCCTCTCCTGCAGAATCACAATACGCATTAGGACACTCAAATTTCTGGAACTAGTGCAGCAATGTAACCTTAATTTTGATACATCAATTCCCAAACTTTTCAAATTTGGATCTATAATTATATTCAAATGAAGTGAATAAAGGTACATCTCATTAAGTTTTGAGGACGATGAAAGTAGAATCATCCCAGGGCAAAATATATAGACTGACATAGAGAACTCAAAAGAACCTGAGCTTAAATTACTAGCATACTGTCCATTCTGTAAACAAACATTACCTAAATCCTGCTAATTTGGGTATATAGCTTATAATAGTTCGTTATAATTTATTATTAAATACACAATTAAAAGTTTCTATTGTCAAGTCTAACAATAATCAGTAAGGGGCCTCCCCTGGTGGTGCAGCAATTGAGCGCTGGGCTGCGAAGCTGCCCGCAGCCTCGGCAGTGCTGGTTCGATCCCCAGTCGCCAGCGAGGGTCCCACATGGCACGCAGACCTCTCCTGCCACCCGCTGTTCCCCTCAGCAGTGTATTTTGTCAGTCTGCCTGTTCTGTTCCCCGCTCTGGCTCTGGTGGATTTTCTCACCCTCCCGCGCTTCTGACTGTACCCAGTGCTTGTATAAATAAATAAATAAATCTTAAAAAAATAAGGCAGTAAGATTACATTATTGACATTTCAGGTTTACCTACTAACAAAGTTTCACTTAGATATGAGGTCTGATTATTCTACAGACTACCAAGTAATTCTTTGAAGTTACATTCATTGATACAAGATACTTATCAACAGGCTTCTCTATTATTAGTGTTACTGGAATAAAAGCATAAAATCAGATTAAATTTAGAATCTAGTGCCACCAAAACATCATTAATCACATTAATGTTAATTTTTTCTTATTCTGTGGTCTTGCTTCCATTTAATTTATAAACTGCTTATATTAATGAAGGTCTGTAAGATGATTATAATTAATTTTATAAAGGCACATAGTTGAGTTACATTGTAAGTGGGAATGTTCAATAATGTTTTCCTTTAGAGAGAATATCTATACCACCCATGTTTAACACCTATCATTTGCAGTTCATATGTTTTAGACATATGCTAAGGATTGCCTATACATATACCTGCATACATGCACATACATGTAGCTTGCCTAAATTTCTAAAGGAATATTGCACTCCTGTTTTACAGAGAAAAAGATGCCATGAAATGTAGACCCGGTTAATGGTAATATGATGAAAGACAAGGCTAAAGAGGTAAGCTTGGTCATGCTAATGAACTTACTGTTTGGTATTCTAGAAACCTCTAATTATATTATTTTATTTTCTTATTTAATTAATTATGTGGGCAAACACTTCCAAATACATTACACAGCAGTGATAAGAAAAATCCTGTCTTGACTGGGCATTAACAGGAAACCTTGCTGGAGTTGATTGACCATTACAAGTTTTAATTTGTTTAATTAAATGTGCATGGTATACATAGACATTTTCTTCAGAATAAAGATGTATATAATTGTATAAAGTATTTTTTAAACCAAAAATGGAAGTGAGTCTTGTGACAGCTTTTGAGAGGGTATTATATTGTTTTTCTCCTTAGATCTATTGAAGATAACTTCTATTCATTTGCCTTTTAATACTTAATTTCAAAAATGAAAAACAGCTGAATTGTTGAGAAATACTTAAAAAGGTATTCCTGGTTTTAGCTTTTTTGGGGGGTTGAAGATTTTTACATCTATATAAGTAAATTAAACTGCAGTTACTCAGCCAGTTAAGTCATATTTTGACATCAGTGTTACACTGGTTTTATAAGAAGCCTTGAGAAATTTTCCTTCTTACCTATGTGCTAAAATAAATTACAGAGGGCAGAAGAATTATTCCATTTCTTGAAGAAACTTCCTGAGTCTGAATTTTTTTAATTATGGTAAGGAGTTGGATCTATTCTTTAGGTTGTATGTGTTATTCCTTTTTTTAGTATATTTTCTCATCTTTCTAGGAAGTCAGTAAAAGGTTTTTAAGTAAAAGAAACAACATAATGAGAGCGACACTTTATGCAGATCACTTTGTAGCAGTATATGAGAAGAAACATAGGGAATTTGGAGGTTTTCACATTTGTTCAAGAGAGACAGAATGAAGCTCTTGATTAGAACAACAGAATAAAGTGAACAGCGTAATTGATTTCAAGTAGGATGTTCTTATTCTACCATTCAAATCCCAAGAATAATTTCTACAACAACATAGCATAGTAATATATTGTTTAAAAAAATGAAGTCAACGAGAAGGACAGTAATTAACAATTATATTGAAAAAAGATTTCAAGGAACTACTGCCAATTGCTTCCTGGATTAGACAGATTTTTATTCACCCCATCATGAATTCTACTGTAAAAATAATTATGAAAACTAGATAGCTTAAAATTAATTTGAGCAGAAATTAAAAGGAATTCAGTCAACCTAATAAGTTTCTGACCCATAAAGTTTGACTTGGAAACCATTCTTGGTAGAAGTAGCATGTACCAATAAAATATTACCATGGTAGAAGTTCTAATCAAAAATTTTGATAGGCAAACTAGTTACTCAAAATGTCGATATAAAATTCACCTTGGAAAGAACCTTGAGAAAAATCAGTAAAATAAAAATGTAAGTAAATAAAAAATTTAAGAGTTAGTTTAACCAAGACCTGTAGGAAATTAAGAAATTTATTTAATTTAGTATCACTTAAAATTCAGCATTCACTATGAGAGACATTAAAATCAAAGGAATTAAACTGGCTTATTAGAGTATAGCCCACAAAAGACCTCAAAATGCCTCACAGATCCAAATATCTGCCAGGCAAAATATGAATATTTTCTATTTAATATTTTGAGAGACAGGAGATACATGGAATAGGGGTAACATTCTGAAGGAAAGAAAATAAGCAAATACCACAACATTTAAGCAAGCATATAATCATACCTTAGAGAGTTCTCAAGGGAGGAGGAAGGAGGAAAAAGGCTATATATTTACATTATTTAATCATTCTACAAAATTAAACAATTATGACCTATATGCTAACTGCTATGAATAGGTGTTGGATACAGAATGAAGTGAATGAATGAATATGAATCAAGTGAAACAGGTATGATTTCTGTCCTTGAGAAGTTTACAATCTATAGCAAAGGTCTATAAAATACAGCCCTGGGAGGGCCTCCCCGGTGGTGCAGCGGTTGAGCGCTGGGTTGCGAAGCTGCCGGCAGCCTCTGCAGCACCTGTTCAATCCCCGGCTGCTCCCCGGCAGCCAGAGGAGGGTCCCACATGGCGCGAAGACCTCTCCTGCTGCCTGCTGCTCCCCTCAGCAGTGTGTTTCGTCAGTCTGCCTGCTCTGCTACCTGCTCTGGCTCTGGTGAATTCTCTCACCCTCCCGTGCTTCTGACTGTACCCAGTGCTTGTATAAATAAATAAAAATAAATCTTTAAAAAAAAAAATACAGCCCTGGGTCAAATGTAAGCTAAGAATGATATTTATACTTTTAGAGGGCTGTTTAAAAGGAAAAAAAAAAAGAATAATATGTAATAGAGAATGCGCATAGCTTCAAAAGCTTAAAATTATTTTATCTGATGTTATATAGAAAAAGTTTGCCAATCCGTGGACTAGGGAAGAATTAAACTTGAAGGGAAGAATTAAACTTGAAACAAATAAATATAAAATTATAACTATGCTTAATACTAAGGAAATAAAAACAGGATGATATGAGAATCATGTGAGACAGGCGATTGGTAAAGGATCTCTGAAAAGGTGACATTTAGGCTAATTCTTGAAGATAATTAAGATATCAGCTAGGCGGAAGAATGGTGAGAGGAAGGGAGATGGCTGGTGTTTTCTGGGCCAAGGGAAGGGCAATAAGGAGCCCTTAATATAGAATTCATTACAGCTGAAACACAGACAAAAGGTCAGTATATAGACTGAGTGAGGAGGATGGTGTAAAAAGAGATAGAAAAAAGCGGCAGAGACCAGATCATACAATGTTGTATGACATGTTTAGGAGCTTGAGTTCTATTTTAACACCATGGGAAGCTACTGAAAATGCTAAGCATGGAAGACACATGATCAAATTTGCCTTTAATAAAAAAATCATTATAGCTGATTGACGATTTACAGGTACCCAGCATGAGTAGAGTCAATAGGGAGTACTCTGTTCCCAGACAGATTTGATTGCAGTTTTGCCTGGCAAATATTGAGAGTTGGACTGCAAAGAATGTACCCAAAATTGTACTTGAATCTGTTTGGTACCAGAGTGTGAAAGCTGGGAGACTGGAAATTTGGATCAATTTAGAGAATTTCTGATGAACATGATGAACATATAAGAAGGACCCCTTCCAGATCACACATAGAGCTAGATAAAATAGTCTTCACATGCACATTTGTAAAAAAAAAAATTAAATTTAAATATAAGTTATAAGTATAGTGATGAGAAGGTGCTGACTTTAGGGTGACTGGAACTGGGTTAGATTTGAACAGCAATGGTTAAGAGCATACATAGAAGAAATGGAATTAAGGTCCTGGTCTCCTGATGGAGCAAAAAGAATTATCTAAAACAAGAATAGAACATTTTGAAAGAAAGGAAGAGGGAACTGATAGAGGGAGTTGGACAAAGAAAATAAACTAACTTCTAGAAAAGCTTACTACATTAACAAATGTATTACATAACAAAGGTGCATGCAGCCTTCTGATTACACCAGGGGGAAACTAAAGCTATAGGCACAGGTCTGACTTGATCCTCTTCCAGGTGAAAAATACCTAATGCATAGATAAGATCAAAACACAGCATAGAGGGCCTCCCCTAGTGGCGCCGTGGTTGAGCACTGGGTTGCGAGGCTGCCCGCAGCCTCTGCAGCGCTAGTTCGACCCCTGGCCACTGGCGAGGGTCCTACAAAAAAAAAAAAAAAACCAGCATAGAGGCTCTCTCTAAAACTCAGTCCAAATGGACCCTAGAGTGGAAAGATATAAATTAATAGGACTTTCTTCAATTCCTTAATACGATTTTTTAGTCATGCTTATAAAGTATTCAACATACAGCAGGTGATTACATCAAATGGATATGTTTCTCAATGTATGATTTTCTGTGTAAAAATAGCTTCATTTGTCATATATAAAATTATTGAAGCTGGTGGGAGAATTAAAGGGATGGGCTTATGGGCTCTGGGTGATGAAAATATCTTGAAACTAAACAGGTGGTAGTTATGCAACATTTTGAATGTACTAAATGCCACTGATTTGTTTTACCTTTAAGATGTTAATTTTGTGATATATGAATTTCACCTCAATAAAAAAATGGCTGAGGACATGGCATTTATATGAGGTAACTTGGTTAGGTATATCTGCCTCATAAAAACACAGCATTCTATGCTGTCAGTCATACAACAAAAATAAGGAACTGGTTACAAAAAGAGATTGGCAAAAGCAAGCACAAAACAACAGAAAAACATTGCCAGGAAAGCAAGGCAATTATATAGTAATAATTCTACCTTTCCATATATTGGGCACCATAAAAATGATTCTCCTCTGAATATGAAATGTGGAAAAAAATCTAAAAATTACTCTAACACCTTTTCTTACAACTCCAAAGGTCTAATTTATAACTTTTGACTTGAGATATAAGCACATAAATTTAGGTGTCACAGAAAAACACTATACCAATGAAAGGTAAATGAGTGTCTTACCTCTGAATTCAAGTCCTCGCAGCTGGAAAGTGACCAGTCCATTGCCTATCTCTATAAGGTGTACAAGTGCGTTGAGGTAGTCTGAGGCAAGAATGAAACAGTCCCCTGTGCTGTAGTTTCCCCACCGTCCAAGGAGCAAATCACCACAGAGACTGTGTTGTAGGGATCTGGTTAAATGTTCATAAAAGATGGAATTCAGATTGTTGTCATCTGATCCTAAAAGAAGGGATTAAAAAAATGTCAAACTTTATCTATCTTAAGACCCCTTTATATCAACCAACAAGACTGTTTAAAATTTTAAAACTAGTTTCCAGTTACAGCTGTGTCTCTATTTTTTTGAGAGGAAATTAATATTGAAACCATTACAATTTCTATATAAAAGTGAAATGAAGGGTATAATGGGGAAAGTTTCAAAATTAAGAGTTAGAAGCCATATAATATCTATTAATCTCTGGTTTCCATCCATAAAATATGGGAATGGATTAGATGAAATCTACAGTATTTTCCAATTTTTTAATAGTTCATATTCCTTTTTATCAATGTTCAATAAACTATGCCTTATAATTTAAACCACACAAGAGAAATGAAAAAGATAAAAGAAAACTGAACTAGAACAAAAAGACATACTGGTGGAAGAAGTGAGTAATACAATACAAGACAGTATAAAACAAAAAGAAGCCAGTTCAAAAACAAGCCTGTATATTGAGATGACGAATATTAGCTTAGTAGAAATAAACTGTATACACAGAAACAGCAGAATAGAACCTACGAAAGTTAGTAGAATCATCCTTTAAGAAAAAAATTAAGATGAAACATCACCAAATAAAGGAGATAACCATATCTAGAAGGAACACCCAAAGCATCAGTCTGTAATTGGGTGCCTAGACTATAGGATTAGAGAAAGGCAAAATATACAAAGCTTAGTAATTATTTTAAATTCAGCTGAACTAAATAATAAAGTATAATAATAATAATAATTTATTACTTATTTGTGCTCAACTTAAAATAATTAAGAAAATAATTATTAAGAAAGTGGAACCCAGACTCTAATGTCAGTAAAAGGGCTATATTTTAGTATTCTGTTTGCCTGTTACAAAAGTGTACCTATTAATTAAGGTCAGGGTCTTTTTATTAGTGTCATGAAGATTCCAAGTCACTTACAAGGACATGTGAAAGCTGGGATGGTTGCTTTGTCTACCAGAATGTGATGAACAACAACCATTAAAGCCAAACAACTACTACTCCTAAATCCAATTTTATAATTATAATAAATCAATCTGATTATTATAACTCAGTTTCTCAAGCAGACAGAGCAGATGAAGAATCTACAAGTCAAAAGAATACAAATATTACAGTTTATTTCGGTTGATTTGGGAAAATATTTCTTATAGTAAATTAATACATTGGAAAGCTAGTTGGTATGTTAATCTCTTAGGCTGGGGAAGTGAGATCTGTTCCCTCTGTGTTTGATTACTAGTGGGTGGGCTGACAAAGGGTGTTTCTCAAATGTCAAAACTATGAACTAGAATTTAAATAACACCACCACCAAACTGCCATCCACTGAAGCTCTGTCTTGAGTGGCTATTTGGTTCTCTTAGATAACATCTCTGTAGAAAACAAATGAAATGTATTGAAGTTAATAATTACTTAAATTTTGAGGAAGGTGGGAAGCAAACATATTAATAAAACATGTAGCGGTCACAATTAGAACACATACTCTTCAAAATAGCTGGCCACATGGTTTTACTTTGTGTTCTACCTTTTAACCCACATAAGAAAAATCTTTAAATGGTGTTTCTTATTCTTATCAATATTCTTACAATGAATTTTATAAAAGATGGGTATATAAGTTGTAGATACTTTAATTTACATATATTTTGCTATCGCTTAAAAAAAAGCAGATGATTTTTAGATCTTTAAAAATGAACATTTGTAATCCACACGGGATTCCTAAAATGTGGGAGTGAACTTTAAAAGAAAATACTTATGTATGTGTACAAGATAAATGTGTGTATGTATGTGTATAAAACAAACTCTTTAGATTTACTTCTTCATTCACAAGCAGAGCTATTACCTGGATTTCTATCAAGCTGGGAAGCCAACCTGGTATTTGAATGATCCACTCGTTTTGTGCTGAAGAGGCAAAAGAAAACATTTTAGCAAACTTTTTATATTTAAAAAATGTTTAATAATTTAAAGGGAGTAAACAATACAATATAGATAAAATAAGTATTATCACTTTATGAGAATCTCTGGGAGAAACCAATGATTGGTAAATTGATAAAATTCCTGGTTAGCACAATTTTAGGATTTCAGGATTTTATTTTACTCTTTCACCTCCATCATACATAAACACAGCAGTTTTTTCCTAACTGGTGTTCCACAGAATAATCTTTAAGGACATCAATGAGTCTAATGTAAAAAATAAAATTGACCAGGATGAAAAAATGCATAATGTATACAAATCTTAAGCTTACAGTGCATGGAGCACTCTTTACAAGGGGAAAGCACATCTATTAATGTCCAGTGGTATAGTGTTCTTTAGAACAGTGGTTTCCAAAATGTGGCCCACAGAACACGAAGTAGGTAACTCAAGATCCTCTCAGAGAGTTTTCCAGATCAAAACTATTTTCATAGTAACACTGAGCTGTTATTTGCCTTTAATTATTGTGCTGACAACTGCTCTGATGGTGCAAAAGAACTGCTAAGATTGCTGGTTTTAATATGAGTCAAGGTAGTGGCAGTGAACTGTACTATCGTTTCACTACCCACTCAAGCACAAGAAAATAAATTCTAATTTTGTTTTTAAAAAAGCAAAAAATAGTATCTTTATTAAACTGCATACCCTCAATAAATGTACTTTTAAGTTGTGTATGGCAGAATGCACACAAAGAACTGCTGCTGTATTCTGAAGTAGGACAGTGGGACGATGAGGGAAACCATCCTCAAGGGAAAGCATTTATGCAACAGTTTGAATTGCATGCAGCATTTGCTTCTTTTATTCATGGAATTCTTTTATTTATAGTTGACAGATAAACAACAATAATTCAAACTTGGGTATTTGATAGGCATTTCTCAAAAATAAAGTGAGTATGTCATTTCATGGAAAACAACTGACAGTATCTACTGCCAATAATAAAAATCAAGTTTTCAAAAAAAAATTATAATTTTAGGAAACACATATTCTACCATGAGTTTGATAGCTTCTCAGTACTTAAAGACTTTTCTTTTGAGATTGGTAGTGATATGAATATTTTTTTAAAATATCATGCAGTGGAATGTGTCAAATTTTGGAAGATCTATATTACTGAGTGAACCAGTATTTTGCAAATGATAGATATGTTATAAGAATATGTATGGATGAAAGAGCCACTTGAAGTATAAGGTCTATTAGTGGAATTTAACATAACATAGTTCCAAAAATTCATGGATATAGTTTTAGATTCCACATTGCAATTAATCTTTAGGAAACTATTTATTGGCTTTGATTGAAGGACCAAAGAATAGCCACAATGTCTGAAAAAAGCTATTAAAATACTTCTTTTTCAACTATATGTCTGTGTAGGTCAGCTTTTCTTCATATATTTTAATCAAAACAACATATTGCAACAAATTAAATGCAGACAGAGATATGAGAATCTGTCTTTTATGAAAGTAAATATAAAAGAGATTTATAAAACTATAAAGATAATGGCATTCTCACTTATATTATTGGTGGGATAGGAAATATAGTTATCATCCTTACAAAAATGTTATTTATATTAACATATTATGGGTTGTTTTATTATTATTATAAAAATTAGTTAATAAACATTCAAAATATTCTGAGTTTTTACTCAGAACTACTCATCACTGATACAGTAAATATTGGTTGGTAAAGCCTATATTTTAAAAAAAAAATCTTTGGAGACTTCAATAACATTTGAGATTATAAAGGGGCTCTGAGACAAAAAAAGTTTAAAAACTTCTGAACATTATCTTGGACTAAATTTAAGTTGGCTCAGAAGAAAATAATAGGATGGGAATAATACTTATATTTAACAAAAAGGAAATCATCACTGTGGCTTTTGATAAAGACCAGAATGAAAGTTTCAAATCCACAAGATGATTGTATAAAAGTTAAGATTACCATTTTCACCTATTATATATGCCAATTATAAAAGAGTAGAAAGGCAATCATGGGGAACATAGAAATATAAATTAGTATAAGCTGTTTTCTGAATCAATATGTTAGTACACACTGAAAACCTTTAAATGTTTAAACTCCCTAACCTCTCTGATTCCTCTTTTTTTTTAATTAAAAAAAATGTGGAGAGATTAGATATAAGGATAGTTACTGTGCATTAAACAACTTGCCTAGGAATTAAGCCTAAATAGAGAAAATACTTCATGTACAAAGATGGTCATTAAAAACGTACCCCTCATAAAAAATCAGAACCACCTATAAAAAATTTAGCTAAAGAAACATATTTCTAAGAAAACTTTGAGAAGTTAATGACTATTATAATGATGAAACATATATCAAAGTTTCAGGATATTGTTAACGTGGAACAATCCTAAGAAATAGCATTAAAAGGGGAAAATGAGCAGATTAAATTACAAGTATTTTTTTTAACAAGTATGTTTTTTAAAATCTTATTAATAGAAAAAAAGAGTAAATAAGAGTAACTTTTTCTTAGTTCTCTAATTTTACATAATTTTCAAACTTTTAAGAGTTGAAAAATTTTGCAAAATACTTCACTAAAATTTATTACTTATAAGAATGCTGTCAATAGTTTCTCAGTAAAAATAAAATTCAGGTGTTTTATTTTACTCACTTATAGTCTCTTTCCCAGAATTTCACAGGCCGAACATATGAAGTGATGAATATTGCACTTCCCAGAAAGGGATTTAGGGGAGTAGAAAAGAAGGCTGATACAGCAGCCTGAACAAACAGCATGGCTGAATCTTTGGAAAAACTGGTTAAGGATCTCGGCATTCCTGAGTGCAAGCACACGCACACAAACACATACACACAAAACCATTGCACAACACACTGCAACTATAGCAATCAACAAATGAGCTTCATCAGAGGAATACAGAAGAGGGCATCACTGAAGAGTGTAGGGGTCACCATAATAAGACACAGTCTAGAAAGTACAACCTGGCATCATGATTTGAAGAGAGCCAAGTAAATATCTGCCAAATGTATTTGGTAAAAATACCAAATATTTTACCATATTTGGTAAAAAATATGATTCTTAGGTAGATACTCAGATTTAATTTTTCAGAAGATTAAAACTAAAATTTATAGAAATAAAAAGTCTATTTAACATCTATGTGGTTACTAACCTTTACTTTTGCTTAAAAATATTTCTAAAACTTTTTGCATTCATGTATGAAATATTCCTGGCCTTTCAATAGATACAGAAACATAAACTTTTAAATATGCATTACTTAGTTATAGAACCTTGAGACTCTTCTCAGGTTTAGGTGATCTGTGGCTACAGATGTTAATACAAGGTATTAGTGGGGGTATAGATTTTAAAATTTTGATAATCTGACACACAGTGATGCTTATAAACCAACATTCTCTTGAAGGATAACATTGCCCATTTCTATAGGAATTTAATTAGAAGGATACGAGGCACTGCAAAGGGTTGAGCAAAAGCATGAAAAGCAGAACCCCAGGTAATCTGCCATGGGGCAATGTAGGTGTACACAAATTGTAATTTATAAAGGAGCTCCCAAAGCTGTAGGAGGAAAAAAGAAAAAGTCAGTAAGAAACTTATCAGATATTTATTTGAATTAGAAAAATGAGATACCCTGAATTATATTTTCTTTCTAATAGGAAACAGCACTGAAATTATGTGCCACTTGCATAAAATGAAAAGCTAAGAGGATACTCTATCAAACACTGCATATATATTTTTAAGTAGAGACATATAACTTATTTGTGTTATCTGTTTAAAAACTTTCTGTCCTCTACTGGCCATATTATTACTGCTACAAGCAAAACTACAAGCAAAACAAAGCCAGGAAATCTAGATGACTATAAAACTTAGAGAATACAAGTAATATGTTTATTCTAAAACATATTTTCTCGAATGTTAGTGTTTTGGAAACTGACTATGTTTCAAATGCAGTACCAAAGGAATGTGAAAGCACCCAGGCAGGAGATAAAAGTTTTAACAGCAGTCACTGTCTGTCTAAAAATTCGTAGTGTGTATTAGGCGTCTGTTCATCAATTGTTATTGTCATTGGAAATAAAATACACACTTTAATCTTATTTAAATTAGGTCCTGTTTTGTTGTTAAACATATCTTCAATAACGAAACAGAATTACTGTGTTTGCCCAAGACTGCCTCTGTATTTAGGCCAATGCAAGACAATTCTTAAAACACATCCCAGTATCTTAAAACCAAAAGGTTGACTAATTCACTGGCATGATTAAGGCACCCAATACCTTATCTTAAAATCTAAAATTTAGCTCCTTTACTAAGAACTTATTTAGTTTCCTTCTAACAAAGAAATCATAACTTCAAACAATAGAAATTGCAGATGAACCCATCTCTTCTTTGCCATGGCTCAAAATTAGATTGGCAAAACCTCAGTATTACTGTGATCAGGATGACAAGTGAAAGCAGCAAGTATATTTTCAAGATGCCATCATAACACTTAAAAGCAGTGATTCAGAAAACGCTGCAGACTTAAATGCAAATCAGAGTGTACTCAACTTAAGACTGTAATATTGGAAAAAATGATACCTCATTATATAGCTAAGTAGTTAGTAGGTAAAAACACTTTTGGATATATATTGAGTAATTTTTTCTTGGAAGATTAAATCAATGGTATATCTTACAATGATATCTTAAAATAACACTATATCAAAGGAGATCCTTTCCTTTGAAGATTACTTGCTTATTTTCACTGAGAAATTCTATCAAGTTATCATATAAAATGCAAATAACTTAAGGGCAGAGCTTCCTCCATTTTCATCATTGACATAGCCTAAGCCTCTAGAACAGTTTTGGAACTTGGTATGTTCTCAAAAAATGATTTGTTTAACAAACGAAAGTATTAAGAAAATCCAAACTTATCAGAATTAATTGACTATTAAACAGACTATTTCAAGACTGACTAATTTATATTTAACTACAACTTTTGCTTTTTTTAACTAGTGTAATCAAATGAAATACAATTTCCCATCTAACTATTTAAATTTGTGAGAAACCATATGCTTCTTTATACAAACAATTCTCTGATTAACTTCCTGATTTCTTCCTTTGGTTAACCATGCTTACTCAAAGAAGAAATGATCAAAATGCATACAAATTTGTGATTGAACACACAAAATATTGCCACATTTTAGAAGTTATTTGTTACAACATTTATCACAGTATTTTGAACCTGACCATCATTAAGACCTTGTTCATACTGGTAGTATTCATTTGTCATCTTCCCAAACTAGGTCACCTCTACCACTGCCATAATCTCTTAAGCTGTTCTCCATACCTTTGGGTTCTCTCTTCCCCAATTCATCCCAAATGTGGCTGACCAGGCTAACTTTCCTAAAATTGGTCATTCATTGTGTTTTGTAGCTGCTCATATGCTTCAGCTCTCTGTTAACCTATCAAATGGGATAATTAATATATGTCAAAGTCCTTTGCAGGTGGTTAGTGTTAACATGACTTCTAAACTCTATTTAATTTACAAATAATTTTGACAGCACAATCTATTTCATTTAGAAAGGTAGTGTAGCTTAACAAAAAAACTCTTGGAATGGGAAGCAGAAGTTCCACATTTTATCATCTCATTTGTAAAAGTACTAAAAGCCCCTATCTTATGGGTGGATAACAGACTTTATAAGTATTCTGTAAATTTCAGAGCATTCTACAAATGTCATCATCACATTAATTTCTGATTATTCCCATATAACCTCATTGCCCCTAGTATCTACCACCTTCAGTTAGCTATCAGGTTGTTTCCCCCCTTTATCCACCCAGAAGCCCATAGTCCAATTAAATTATGGACCGCATCTATTTTTAAAATTATTCAAAACCACACTCCCTTTTGAAAACCCTGAATATTTAAACATATCTATTTATTAGTTTCCTTAATTTTTCTATGTAATTTAATTTTACTTCCCCAGCTATCGCATGAAACATTCTTTTGTGAATCACAGTGACTAGCATTGTTTAAGGATTCTAATATGCTCCTAAATAACTGGATGATTGACAAAAGATATTACTTACAAGATAATAAAGCAAATGATAGCATAATCCTCACTAAAATAATGTGTTACTTAGGGAAATATTTTTTATAGATAAGGATATTCCTTTCTATGATAAGTTACCTTGTTGAAGAGTATGGACATGAAGAAGAGATCCAAAAGCATAGTCTCTGAGAAAGCTTCATAGTCAATTTTGAAAAAGAGCACAGTAAAGATGACTGTAACGTACTGGTAGGTGGGGCTGCTAAAAGAGGATCGTAGCAACTTCAGACCAGCAATGGTGATCATTAAAGCACCTAATCTATAATATAAAGAAAACACAATTCATCAAACAATGACTGAAAACTTCAGAAAATCTATTAACTTCAGAAAAATTACCATTTGGTTTATTAAGTGTAAAATATATATTAAGTTTAAACATCGAAAAATAATTTAGAAAGCTAATCACATACTAAACTACTATAATATTCCCTTTTAATAATGTGTTATGATTCTTAAGCTTTGTAACCATGTTTTATTTTTTATTTATTTTTTTGACACAGAAGAACTGGGGTGTAGGCCAGAGGTATGGGGGAGTCAGAGACAGAGTGGGAAGCAGAACAGGCAGATCTACTGAACTATACTGCTAAGGGGAGCAGCAGGTGAGACAGGAGTGGTCTGCTGCACCATACGTGGGTCAACTCCCTGGCTGGGGATCGAACTCAGGTTGCCAAGGTGATAGCACTGAGACTTAACCTCTAGGCTACCAGGGAGGGCCCCTGTAAGCATGTTTTTAAAAAGTAACAATATTATAATTCTGACATTTAGTTCCAATTTCTTAATATTTTTATTGCTTTAATATCAATTGCATTTAAGCACATGAAAAACGTATCAGTGCTTACCTAATAACATGTATCTATTTTAGTGGGTAGGCATACAGGATGACTGCACAGGCAACTAATCACCTATGCCATACAACTGACCACTATATGGTGTGCTTTAAGTAGTATACAAATATAGTCACTACATGGTATGACTTACATACTACACAAAAATAGCCATCTCCCAAATGTACTACAGAATATTAAAAATTAAATTAACTTTACTTTTTAAGACAAATTTCCCCTGAATTTTTATTTCTCACAGTGCCTTACATCAAAAAGACAGTGACTGTTTACTTGGTCAATAATGAAAGATACTGCTTATAGTATCCCCCGGTAGTCAAAATTAGATTATAAGAAAAATGCACTTACTCTATATCCAGTTTTTTGGGGCTAGCAATAGTCTCTGCACTGCTACTAAGTTCATTGAGAACAATCAACGGATAGATGATATTCTTCTCCACAAAAAGAAGCCACACATGAAGTTTCTCAAACCACATCATAGTGGCTGCATCTAAAAAAGCAATATAATTCAAGACTACACGTAATCTAATGTATAAAACAGTTTGACGATGTGATGAAAAAGGAAAATCTTAGAGCTCAAAATTCACCTCTACTATAAATAATCTAAGAAACCCAGTATTTCAGTCAAGTCATATTCTATGAATCTGAATTACATCCAAATTTGCCACTTACCAGTGACTTAAACTTATACAGATATAGACATACATATACACACACATCTACACATACAGATAAAACATAACATCTCAGGACAATATGCAAGTATGATTATGTCTTGAAGTTACTTCATAACATTCATTTTCATTGCCAGTAATATTTATTCTAATACTTTAATATTATTTCATTGGGGACAGTGTGTAGGGTAAACTGAAAGATTTAAATAAGTTTCTTCAGCTACCTGAAAGCAACGTCCCCTGACTATAGGAAATGTTCAAATGAGTAATATTTTTCTTTCAGTTGCTAAAATCAGTAGAAGGTAAAAAATCTATTTTGATAAGATCTAGCACTTTCAATAAGTCACGTAAGTTATATTCATTAAAAATTTGTAAAAATTTAGACAATGTTTTTTTAAAATCAAACTAAACATTTTGGTGATTTACTTAAAGGAAAACTGGTGAGCTTTAATATAAATCAGATACACTTGCTATTATTCATATGTTAAAGCAATACCAATAGTTTACCATCAAAAAATACATCATTTGAGTTATATTCCTGATGGTAAGGATAGGCCAATACAATTTCATGTCATTTTCCCTTATTAAAAGAGCAAAGTCTACACAGTGATATTACTGCAACCTACACTTTAGTGTTTATTTAATTATCTCTGCAGGATCAAACTGATGATCAAAATTATAATACCATTATGCTTTTGTCAATTTTGCTGTAAGACTCAGGAAATTTGCTTTAAGAATGCGAAGTGAGTTTGGGATAGAAAGCTTTCAAATACTTCATAGTTCTCTACATAAGTTAATTGATCTTCAAACAATTTCTTTTCCAGAGACTTCACTAACTGAAAAAAAATCTGAGGAAAAATATGCTGATTAATTAAATCACTGGTATGTAATAAAATATGCCATAGGTCTGAACTTTAATTATTTCTCTAAAATGAAAAAGTATAGCATATAACAGGTCATAGGACCTACAAACTAGGGCTAAACACTTAAAACAGGAAAGAAAAGTCAGGATTGAAAGTGGCAAGCAATAAGCTTGCCAAGTAAACTGGTCTTCTGCTGCTTTTCAGTCATTTTATACTTTATCCCAAATCTGCTCAAACAACAACTACAAATGTTTTTACTTCTTTTCACTTTATCAAATCTTTTATACCATGCTCTGGTATGACATACTGTCTCTGATAGAAACAGGAACAAAGATCTATTTTCCCTAAGCTTTGAGTTAAAAGTATTTCAAATTCAGCTGCATGCATATGGCAAGGTAAAATGAGTGAAAGAGTGAGAACTGGTCAGAGAGATCACAGGTATACATTTAAAGAAGAAATTAATTTTATTCAGTGAAAAGTTGGCATTGAAGTACTGACATTTATATTTCAACTAAAATTAAAGCATTCACACAAAGTTTGACATATTACAGCTTCAAACCTAAGTATAAGAAACACAATCCAATGTGCTACTTGATACTTAAAGCTGTTGTCTTTCTACAATGAGAAAAAATCCATAGTACTCAAAAGGAAGTGTTTAATGACCCACTTACTTCGAACTTCATATTGATTATACTCTACTGTCTTCAGTAGCGGGTGAGAGAAGCAGTGCCATGGTAGCTGTTTTCTAACTTGAGGCAGGACGTAATGGGTTACAAAGCCCACAGAGCCAACCAGTGCATACAATACATACTTGAGAGCAGGCTACAAGAAAAAGAAAGTTGAGAAAATCTGAAGTGGTTTTCTGACTCACAGGAAAACTTGTGACTTGTCAATTTTATATTTGATAATGAACAAGTAAGTCAATTTCAGAATCTAGGAACTAAATATTTGCTTATAGTGAACACGTCCATATTATGCAGTTTTCTCATTTAATTAGCTACAAAAGTTAGTGATTAGTCAAGGATTACAGACATTTAAAAATGTGTTGACTACTTTCTTTGTTGCTCACTATTATATGATGAGGATTGGCCTGAGTTGTATTGCTTGCTACTTAAAGAACAACTACTTAGCAGAGAAATGTATTAAATTGTTTTAGCTAGTAGAGAACCTGTGTAAAGTAAAACAGTAAACGTTTGTGAAGAACAGAATAGATCAGAAATATATTTTTTGTGCTTTCTCATGGCATATCACTAGAACAGAGTTCTTATGTATTACTAAATCACAAAGAAGGAAATCAAGTAACATCACTTCAAAGAGTCCATATAAAAGTGTTCTATTTAGAAACTCCAAGATCTCTTAGATGTGAAGGAGTCTCCATCTGCACCTGGAAGACACACTGGACCTTACTTAACTATGAGTATTCAGAATTAATAGTTCAGATTGAAAATAAAGAAAAGCAGGTGAAAACATTAAATAAGATGAAATAATATAAGCTTTGCTTCTGGCCAAAGACAGTAACAGGGATTTATTCTCCCACATGAAACAACTAAAAGAGGATACTAAGTAAGAATCAGTGGTTTGCAGTACACTAGACATAAGGAGATAAACAGTGAACCCTGAGAAAAAAGAAAGAGAAAATAAACAGAGGCTAATTTTAGGACTGCCCAGTTTACAGCCTTGATAGTATGTCCAAGCTGCAATGTGGGGAAGGGAACCCACTGAGAAGCCTGGTGGTCCCTTGACTGAGACAACAGAGCGGAGAGATTGAAGAGACCAAGACGCAAAGATGACTAATGTTCACAGAACAGACTGTACCAAAGGGAAAACTACATGGAGAGAGAATTTTGAAGATAGGCAGAGGTCCCCTTGTGCATCCAGAGGAAATCAAAATGTGTATGTGAGAAAGCTACATAAGGCCAGAGGAAGAAATACATGAAAGGATTAGGCAGAACAATATCAGCACTTACATAGAGCTAAGAATTGGGCCAATTTGCACAGCCAGACTAGAAAAGCTCTTGATTCACAGGGCACTGGTTTGAGTACTCAAAAGGGTACTGCCTTGTAAGAGGAATGAATATTAGTCCTAGATTAAACACAATCCTGGTTCCAACTAACAAATCTTAAAAGCAAGATCTAACAGGATCAAAATATTAACAAATAACAGCGCATAAATTTAAGAAAGTTCAAGAATATTTCTAGAACTACAAAAATATATAATCCTCAGCAAAGTAAAATTTATAATCTTTCACATCCAATCAAAAATTACAACACATGCAAAGAATCAGGAAACTATGATCCATGAAGGAGAAAAATCAATCAATCTAAACCAACTCATAAGTGACACAGAAATTAAAATTAGCATACAAGGACATTAAGAAAGTTAAAACTCTGTTCGAATTAGTATGTAGAGGCATGAGAGATATCAACAAAAATATAACAAAGTTCTAAAATTGAAAATGATAAGGTCTGAGATGAAAACTACAATGTATGGGATTAACAGGGGATTAAAGAAGAAATTATTAGTAAACTAAACAACAGAGCAATAGAAATTATTTAAAATTAAACACACAGAAAAAAGTTAAAATAAGAGATGACTGTGAGGCCTCCCTGGTGGCGCAGCGGTTGAACGCTGGGTTGCAAAGCTGCCCGCTGCCTCTGCAGCACCAGTTCGATCCCCAGCCGCCAGGCAAGGGTCCCACATGGCGCACAGACCTCTCCTGCCGCCCGCTGCTCCCCTCAGCAGTGTACTTCGGTCCTTCTGCCTGTTCTGCTCCCTGCTCTGGCTCTGGTGAATTCTCTCACCCTCCCACGCTTCTGACTGTACCCAGTGCTTGTATAAATAAATAAATCTTTAAAAAAAAAGAGAGAGAGATGACTGTGGGGAAACTTTAAGAGGACTAAGATCATGGAAGCTGGAGGGTGCACCATGGAAGTCAGTGTCCAACTTGGTTCCCATGATCCCCACTTCCTGGTATTTACACCTGCTTTTATTTCTCTCCTGCACTGTATGAGGATTACCATGTGCGACAAATAGATACAGAAGAAGTGGTGGTATGTCACACTGGACATCAGTTATAAAGTATTGGGGCATCTGTGCTGAACTTTCTCCAGGGTCATTGACTCTACAAGAAACCAAATATCATTTCCAGAGGATACTCAGGCAGCCTGTGGTAAGAACCACAAGGAACAAAGGTCTTTAACCGTAGTCAGGCAAGGGGCTCAGGCCTGCTAACAGCCACAGCTGGTTGCAACTCCTTATGATTGCAGCACTGTAACACACTCTGAGCCGGCACCATCCCACTAAGCAACTCATGGATTCATGATTCAGGGGCCCCATGAGGAAGTAAGTACTTTATATTAAAAAACAAACAAAAGTCAAATTCCAGATTATGGACAAACATTACAATAACCAGAAATGAATCCAAGGATTTTCCCTCAACCAAAAGAACAAAATAATTCCTTACCTGTAATACTGTGAACACTGTGCTTACATGAATAGCAAAATACAGCACACCCATTACAATGCACACTACTAGGTCAGACTGTAAACGCTCACTCTGGAAAAAAACAGAAGTTTTTGTTTTAGACATAAGAATTGTCTAAATTTTTTCTTTATTCCTGGCAAAGGTTGGAATATTTCTCCACTTATCCTACTCTTTAGCACCTCTCATGTTTCTTATCCATAATAATTAGCTTATGTTTCTTATCCACAATAATCCATATTTTGATTTGACACTGTGATACTAAGGAAATGAAGTTAACCTTAATTTAACTACTGATACTTCCACACAACATATACGGATAAAAATTCCCCCCACTCCCACCAGCCTTTTACATATAAGAAGAGAAAATTAAACTTACTATATAATTTACAGAGTATATCCTTTGGAATGACCATGTTATGTATTTCACTGGCCTTTTGAAACACCAAAACAGTACGCGTATGTCCTATTTTACTCAGCAGATTTTGGTGATCTTAGTAGTTATAGCAAAAACTAGAAATCTTTTGATACCTGTGGTTGTCAGCTGAACTGTAGATTTATACTTTGAAGCTAGATTCAGAAAATGTTTACTGTGTTAAACATGAAACATACTTTGCTGACATGGAAATTAAAGTCAGGTAAAACCATTTTAGTTCTATCTAAAGGCAATTTTATATTTCTAAATTTTTCTAAAAAATAAATGAACAGCTCTAATTCAATGAAGGTAAATATTATCTGTAATTCAAGAATTACCTATATTCAGTGTTTCACAAAAGGAAATCATCTAAAACAACTTAGAAAAAGAGTGTTCTTATATTTTGTTTCATAAAGCAGATATGAACCTATAGAATCTAGAATAATTGCTAAAAGGATACCGGTGATATTAAAATTATTTTAGAAATTTTTAAAATTACTACATTTACTTAAATATATTAAATTGGTTATTTAACACTGTTATTGTTCTCTCCTTCAACTTGGAACATACACACTCATGAAGACACACTTTCTGGATGCCCCTGAGAAATAAAACATGCTGAATCACTTGTAGATGATTTACTAGGACACAGTTTAAATCAATAAGAACATTAACAACAGGGCCTCCCCGCTGGCGCAGCGGTTGAGCGCTGGGTTGCAGGACTGCCCACAGCCTCTGTGTCGCCGGTTCAATCCCCAGCTGCTCCCCGGCCACTGGAGGAGGGTCCCACATGGCGCGCAGACCTCTCCTGCCGCCCGCTGCTCCCCTCAGCAGTGTACTTGGGTCCTTCTGCCTGCTCTGCTCCCCGCTCTGGCTCTGGGGAATTCTCTCACCCTCCTGCGCTTCTGACTATACCCGTGTTTGCATAAATAAATAAATAAATAAATAAATAAATAAATCTTAAAAAAAAAAAAAAAGAACATTAACAACAAAATCAATCTAATAAATGATCATATTCACCTTTCAAGTCCTAGTTTAAGTTGAATAGGATTACTGCAAACAATGAAATCACATAATTTCACTTGATCTACAACTGACCATTTACCATATTATTATTTCTTGAAGTCTGAGGAATAAGCATTCTTATAATCAAAATTTGAAGTAAAGGCAATCAATAATACGTATATGTCTTTGGGGGTGAAGGATATATGGTTACATGGTTATGACCACACTTTTCTCCCAATTACTAAAGTCTTGTTGTTATATAACATGGTGAACTGTCAAAAATAAGTTTTCAGATGACTTGAAAAAGCTAAAACTTACAACAGAATTTCTAAGTTTTTCAGGCAGTGGATCTTTTACTTCAGACAAAGGGTCTTCTGGATTTTTATCTTCTGATTTTGGAAAAATCTTGGATTGCACCAAAGAGCTTTATATTAAAAAAGAGAGGAAAAAAAAACCAATTAAAAAAACACATACATACCCTGATAACCAGTAGTTATCAAATGGCAAATAAACTTTACTGTAAAAAACCAAGTGATCCAAGTATAATTTAGTCATTAGCAAATTACAAACTCTAAAAAGTTTAAGATACCATAAAGAAGGATACAGTGAATGAATTTTTGTTAAAATGTAGTTCTTGCAGTTTGAGAGAAAAAGCTAACAAATACTTTCAGTGAATGCATTGATAATGACTCAAAACTAATTTTTTTAAGTTATAAAACTGGAGTTAAAAAATATTTGTCTCGGGCCTCCCTGGTGGGCAAAGGTTTAAGCACAGCACTATGAAGCTATGTGCAGCCTCTGCAGCAAGTTCAATCCCCGGCCTGCCAGGGAGCTACCCACATGGCACTGGGTACAGTCAGAAGCGCGGGAGGGTGAGAGAGTTCACCAGAGCCAGAGCAGGGAGCAGAACAGGCAGAAGGACTGAAGTTCACTGCTGAGGAAAGCAGCGGGCGGCAGGAAAGGTCTGCACGCCATGTGGGACCTTCAACCCGCGGCTGGGTATCGAACCGGCGCTGCAGAGCTGCGGGCAGCTTCGCAGCCCAGCACTCAACCGCTGCACCACAGGGGAGGCCCATGGGCTGTCACTTTAAAAAAAATTTTTTCTTCTTTCTTTTTTTATTGAGGTTTGTAAACACTGGTTTCCAACACTGTTGAGTTTGAAGATTAGAGTTTCACGCCTGGGCAAATGTATTCACCATAACTACCATCAAGGTCTAGTCTCTATATCACAGTTAATTTATTAATTGTATTTGAAATTGAATACAAATCAAATCAGAGCACTTTGGCAAAAGCGCTCTAGAAAACATAATTTGAAAGTTGAAAGAAATGCCAACTTAGTTAAATTACTTTAGTTTACTAGCAATTGATTGCACTTACAAAAGTACAGATGGATCACTGCTTTGTCTGCTGAGATGATAGGATATTGCCACTAACAAGCCACAAAAAATAGAGAAAAGTACTGGAATATGCTGGCCATCCCAGGAATCCTATTCAAGGAAAAAAGAAGTTTGACAGAACAATTTACTTCTAATTCAGAATCTATCACATAATCTTGTTAAGTCAATTATTTTGGAGAAAGATTAACTAAAATCAAATTCAACTAAATTGTACCCATACATTTAGAATTATTAACTTCTGATGAACTAAAATCAAGCTGCTTGGCCATCCTCAGATTTCTTATGGAACAAAAGCTCTATTTATATGCAAGGAATAAATAATATATTTGCTTCAGTTACATGCTACTTTAAATTTCTTTTAGATTTTAAGTGGTATTAAGCTACAGTAAACTATATTCACCCTTTTACAAAATGAAATAACTTAGTATAGTAAGTTTTTTGATTATATCTAATAATGGATCAGGGAAAGGAAACATGCAATACATTAAGCAAAATAAAGTGTCGACACCTGGTGTGCTACTTGATGACTTTGTTATATAATACGGCATTATATAATCAGCATTACACTGTATTTCTTAAATGAACAAACCATATAATTCAAGAAATAAATCACATACAAGCTAGTCTCTAAGTCCAACCGAACATGTTTGGGATGGGCCATGTCTGTTCTGCCTACAGCAGTGTCTCTCGGAGCTATGTGCATGGTACATTGCACCCAGTAGGTAATAGTGATACAAGGAATAGTCCGCAGTCCTAAATATGGCCTGTGAGGTAGAAACCAATCTAATCCATTGATTCTCACTTGGGATTTGAGAAGGGAAAATGAAAGAGGGGAGCCAAGTGGGAATTTATTATAAAACTTGATTTTTAATTTTCTTTAATTGAGGTAATGTAGGTTTGCAACACTAGACATTCAGGAGTATACAAGCTTACACCTCTTCAAATTTATATTACCACCGCCTTCACCACCAAGATACCAATAACCCTCCACCACAGTCCATCGGACCTCCTTCACTCTTTGTTTCCATGCCCTCCTCCCTCTCTGGTAACTTCAGTTCCTCAGTCAGAATCCAAGGGTTTGTTTTTGTATATTCCACTGCTTTGTTTCTCTATAATCCACATGTGAGCGAACTGATCTAGTATTTGTCTTTCTTGTCCTGACTTACTTTGCTTAGCATAATCCACTTCAACAACTTGCCTTCCACCCTCCCCCCTTCCCTGTCCCATTTAGTAATAGTTTTGGACACTATTCCACATCACAATATACAGACCTTTTTTAAAAAATGGCTAACTGAAAATCTTATTATCATCTTACTGAACATTTTATGTTGAGTCCCATTTATAGATTTTTGTTAAGTATCTCCTAAATAATTATTGCCCTCATCTTTGGAAATACTATTAACTCACAGTGTATAAACAAGGATACTAAGGCACAGAGGGTTTGAGTAATTTGTGAAATGAAATGGTGAGGCCAGGAAATAAACTTCCTGGTATGTTTGAGTTTGTTGAGAAGGAATTTAAAGAGCTTGAGAATAAGAGATAAATAAAAAAGAAAACAAAGTAAATAAGAGAATGTATATAGGAATAGCATTTGTGCAGTGATAATAAGGCAGACATTCAGATATAATTAAATTGGTAAATATTCAGAGACTGTGTGGTGGAGTCTGGGATGGAAGAATCGCCAAAGAGGCTGCTTTTGTTAAAGTCAACAATTTGGTGATTCTATGAATTTATGATTCTATGAATCACCAAATTTAATAAAACTTTTTGAGACTCAATTGCCTCTGAAATTTCCTTTGTAGGATTCACTTCTAACACTTAGATATTGGCATTCCCATGATTCTATCCTATCCATCTTTTCACAATTGATATCAGCAATCTTTCTCTGATACTTTAGTTTTGCTGATGAATTCTAGATTAATCATTATCTCAAATCTCTCTACATAAAATTACCTGTTACGCATCTCCAGATACCCTGTATCAAAAAAATACAGGTTTCCAAATGTAAACCATAACCCTTGCTCGCTAAACTCCAAGGTTTCAACCTTACTCATTAGTATCAGAGCAGTTGTTCATGCCAGACTCTACCCAAAAGTCATCCTAGATCCTATTCTGGCTCTTTGTCTCTTTATCCGGGGTTCCCAAGCATACTCACTGAATTCAGTGAGTGAATGATACTGACATAAATTCTTAACTTCAAAATTAATGTCATAATATGTTATCACCATGCTCACTAATATCCCAGACCAGCTTAGTTTTTAACTGTTTCAAATATTAACCTATGATTACTGCATGGAAAAGGATTTTCGCAGTAATGATTAAGAAATTCCTTTCAAATTCAAAATAAATCAGAATGAGAATAATGCCTAATATATGAAGAACATGGAAATTAATCCTAAAAGTGGCACTAGAGGAAAAAAATATTAGTCACCTTAAAACAATTTTCATATAGAAGAACAGCCTTAAAAATAAAACATACACTGTACTGCTCACCTTTAAAGCGCCATAACACAAACCATATAGCAAGGCCACTGCCACAATGCTACAGATAAAGCTGTAAAGTGCTGCTAGCAGGCTTGTAGTGGCTAGACGGTTGAAATGAAAAGAAATTAGTATTTTATAAACATTTATGGAAAAACATCCTAAAACGTTACTAGAAAGTATTTAAAATGGCATAGAGTGACTGTAATTAAATATCTACTAATTTGATTTTTAATCAGTTAGTTCACCCTATGGTTTCAAAAGATTTTCAAAGGATAAATTACTAGCCACAACTTTTGATACAAAATAAAATGTATTTGCTTTGGAAGTAATGAATATTTATACCTTATGGAAAGACTATATATATGCCTCAAGAGTTTATCTTATTGTTTACAAAAGGATGTAAAAATGAAGCTAGCAGAGGACTGAAAAAAAAAAAAAAACTAATGCTGTATTAATCATTAACTGAAAGACATTAGTCTACATTAACAGAACTTGTGTTACACACAGAAGTAAATGTGTATCCCCATGTGCTAATTCTCACCAAAAAAAAAAAGCTCTGACTAATTACTAAGAACAAAAAAAGAGTTCCAAGTGCATTACTAGTAATAAGGAATAAAAGATGGCTGAGATAACCTCTATTTTTAAAATATGGAAAACAGATTTCCTTTAATGGCAATTTTATATGGTGACCACAGAAGAAATCTATAGGAAAAATTTTTCTTTAGGAGATAGTAAAAAACTAACACCTATTACAAGTTTGTAAATTACAATATGACAAACATTATAATCTATATTGAGGTAATGTTGGTTTACATTGTTGTTTTTTTTTTTGAAGTATAAGATCCCCCGCTTCCAATGCTATCACTCTAGTTTTCCTACCACCAAAGCACCCACAGTCCATTACCACAGTCCACTGTGTCTCCTCCTCACTTGTGCTCTCCCTCTGAATGCCTCAGTTCTATAATGTGCTTTCAAGGGCTAGTTTTTGGTTTTGGCTTTATCTGACCCATCATTTGGTTTCTCTATAGTTCCACATACAAGTGACACCATCCAGTATTTGTCTTTCTCCTTATGACTTATTTTGCTTAGCATGATCCCCTCCAGTTCCATCCATGTTGCTGCAAACAGGGTGAGTTCATCCTTTATAATCACTGAGTAGTATTCTATTGACTATATATACCATATCTTCTTGATAAAGCCAAATATTATAAATTACCTACACTAAACCCTCATCATAGTACTAAGATTAATACAGAATCTTTAATAGTTCCTAAATATTGTACTGTCTCCTACCCAATAAACCATGCTTAAATCTTGCCCAGCCTTAATTCACTCCTCTTCAAAACAATCTTCAAAACATTAAAAATGCTCTAGATACACAGCAATATAGGAAAAACTTGTTTTCTATTTAAAATTTAAGCAATAATATCAACATCTTAGCTGCAGAGATTACTCGGAAGATAAACCGTGACCGAAAATGTGAATTATGAAAATAGACTATAAAGTCACAGTAATTCTTTTCCTTTCATATTTTTTCTCTAGTTTTTCACTCATCTTTTAATAAAACTTAAATTGCCAAACTAAGTAAGGGTATATTTTAACCATAGTGGCTGCCCACAGGGTTTATTTTCAAGTTTGGCAAACCATTAACTATCCCAAGATAATAATCATTCATTTAACTAAATATACATGTAATAGGAAGAATACCAATTAACATCCACATATTCTACTCTAAAAACAGGTACTTAAAAGCATTCTAGTTGTAGTGCTCCCATTCGATTTATAAAACAAAGTTCTGAAACCAACTATATAGCTATACCAAGTGCATACACCAGTTCAAAATACAAACACAATGTCTTATGTCAGAACTCAATCTTTTGGAACACATGGTACTATACATATATTTCTTAAGTCTATATAGGTTCCATGCAAAATAACTATAACTTAATTTTAAACAAAAGTGCTTTATAACTTCTTAGAAATCAACTCCTATCACTTTCGCGCCTTTTGGCTAAGATCAAGTGCAGAAATCAACTCCATATTCCTGGATCTTTTGTTAAAGTAGGACACTTAACTTTTTCTTCTCTACAGGTTAACTGCTGCTCAGTCTTAAATTTTATGTACCTTTTTTTTTTCCTAATTTTAATTCTAAAATGACAACCAGAAAAACATGCTAAGGCTCAGTTTATTACTTCATGATCTATAAAATTAATAAATACTCTAACCTGTAATTTCTATATGGAAGTACTCACCATTACCACCAAAGATATGAATATCCAATTGTTCACAGAGGTACATCACAAATGTATTCACCTGAGGCAGGAGACCAATGAAAAATACTATTGGGAAACAGAGTGTAAACACTATAGAAGGAAAGAAAAGGATATTAAAAATAATATATCATATCTATGCTTTTGCTCATCGAGGATCATAAAGAATAAAAAGAAGTCCAAAATTAAGATAAAACACTAAGCAATTTTTTAAAAGATATTTAAAATTATTATCCTACAAAACTCGGTATTTAATAATCTTTTGAACTATAAAAAGCAACTTTAAAAATTATTTCAATCATTTTCACATAATAGGAACCTGAGATACAGAATCCCAGTACATTGGCTTCAAAAACAGAAGGATTACTGTATTTGTTCATCACCAGCATTTTCAGTCATAATAGCCCTATAGTTTTCTTCTTCACTGAGATTACAATAAATGGCAAAATAAGCCTATTAAAATTATTTTTATCTATGTAATTGGCCTATTCATCAGTGAGCAGCTTATAAACATATAAATTAAAATTAAGATTTGAGATACTTTAAAGATTACTTACCTATAACTAAATCCCTGGCTGATATAAGCACCAGTGGATTGGTGAAAGTTATTCCATATAATTTGAATTTGGTTGCAGTAAGGTTTCTGCTACCATAATCCAAGAGCCAAATAAGACCACAACATAAGCAGAAGTAAACTGGCCTACTGTAGGCAATGATACGATTATGACCCTGAAAATAATATGAAAAAAGATGTTACTTAATTTCAAGAGCCATAACTAAGCACTGTGATCTTTGATGGCTCACAGTCTATAAATTTAAAATGCTTCCATATGGAAATCAGGTTTCTGATGTTTGCAGAAGGAATTACAAATACGCAAAGGAGGAAGAATATAATGAAGCCTGGATAATGGACTAAAATTAGAGGTATCAGTATGAACTCATTGTTTTTAATATGCATATAATTAGATATTAGGTATGTGTATATATGTAGGTGCATGTACATGTAAAGATGTATTTTTCTTAGCTTTATCCATTGAGAAGACCTAGAAGCAATGACTTACTAGTAATAAAGATGGTTAGCATCCAGATCTTGGTTTATAAATACTATTATTCACTAAAAAAGAACCAGGGTTTCATAGAGACAAAATTGGTTTTGGGCTAGGGTTGGGAAAGTGTAAGATGAGCCTGAAACATATAGAGTGCCAAAAAGGATGTAGAGTTAACTCTTGAACAACTCAGGGGTTTGGAGAGTGACACTCCCCACCCCATAGTCAAAAACCTGTATAACTTCGAGTTGGCCCTCCACACCAGAGTTTGATCTGTGGATTCACTCAATCGACAGCAAAGGTTGGTTGAATCTGTGAATGTGCAACCAGCAAACAGAATAAAATCTAAGTGGATCCTGCAGTTCAAATCCTGTTGTTCAAGGTTCAACTATATTTAAAGAATGGCACTGAGACGTCGAAAGGAAATAGCAAGCAGCTTTTGACACCCAATTGCCAAATCAGAAGTGATTTCAGTATCAAAACAAATGAGAGAAACATTATAGTACACTGAATAAAATAAGAATCCATTAAAACACACAAACACACAAAAAAATAGACAGAGGACACGTTCTTTCTTACAGTTAAAGGAATGATGGAATTAGGAAAATCACTACCTGGCAATCACCAAATGATAACTGATTCAAGCAAAAAAATCAAGATATTCTAACATAGGTAAACATCAACAGTTATTAAAAACAAAAACAAGTAGATAGAAGTTTGCTTGGCAACCAGACATACATAAAATCTTGAAGTATCTCCTTTAAGAGACTTCTTTACTAGAAGAGAAAAACAGTAACATTCCAGTGGAGTATTGGTTCTTAAGGGAATGGAAGGGGGCTTCCCCACAGAGGACATCTAGAAATGTCTGGAGATATTTTAGTTTTTACAATTGAGGTGCACATGCTACCAATATCTAGTGGAAAGAGGTCAGAGATAATGCTAAACACCCTACAAAGCACATGCTCCCTGCAATCAACAAAGAATTGTCCAGCTCAAAATGTTAATATTGTAGAGGCCTCCCTGCTGGCCTAGGGTTTAAGTCTCAGTGCTATCACTGCGATAGCCTACCCTGGTGGCCTGATTTGGATCCTGGCCAGGAAGCTGGCCCACATAGGCACAGCAGACCTCTCCTGTCTCGCCCACTGCTCCCCTCAGCAGTGTATTTCAGTAAATCTGTCTGTTCTGCTCCCCACACTGTCTCTGGTGAATCCTCTCACCCCACATACCTCTGGGCTATAGTTCTTCCATGCAAAAATAAATAAAATCTTTAAAAAAGAAAGTTAATATTGTAGTGGCCAGAAACCCTGCAGACACTACCCCTAGCCAAAATGATCAAAGTTAGTATCACCAGTAAAAGGATTTATCAACAGCATGGGTTTCCTAATAAGATGTCCTGAGAGTACAACACTTTCATAGTATTTCTACCAAAATTTAATGTCCTCTATCTAATCAAGATTATCAGAAAAACCTCAATTAAGGGATAGTCTACAAAATAACTGTCCTGTACAAGGCAAAATGTCAATATTTGAAAGACAAATACTGAAGAACTTCTCCATGTTAGAGAGGCTGAAAAGCTCAAACCCATAATGGATTTTCTATCACAATTGAAATGATGGAAAACATCTGAGTAAGATCTGTGCCTAGCATTATACCAATATTAATGCCCTATTTTAATCATTATATGGAATGGAATGCCTTTGGTTCTAGGAAACATACTCTGTAGTATTTGG
The DNA here is from genome assembly GCF_964194135.1 of Talpa europaea. Classification (NCBI taxonomy): domain Eukaryota; kingdom Metazoa; phylum Chordata; class Mammalia; order Eulipotyphla; family Talpidae; genus Talpa; species Talpa europaea. Next base: position 97,470,163 of record NC_140075.1, on the reverse strand, counting down.
AGATAAAAGGGCAAAGAGGCATCATGTCCACAATTCACTCTCAAACAGTTTGGAAAAGTGTGTGTGCACATATACGTATGTGCAAGAGAGAGAGAGAGAGAGAGAAGGAGAGAGAGAGAGAGAAAAACTAGAAAAGGAATAAGCACATGTGGTAAAATGTTAACATAGGAATCTAAGTGAATTACATCAGGAATTCTTTGTATGATACCTGTATCTTTTCCCTAAGCCTGAAATTATATCGAAATAAAAAGTTAAATGATACTTCCATATCATTACATTTCAAAAGCACTGTTACAAAATAATAAACATAACCAGCTGAAGGAAAAATCACTTGCCTCTTTGTTTTGCCTTGCTCATCTACTCTCATTAAATATGTATGGGCAAAAATAATAATATTCAAGTAGAAAGGCACTGTCATAAAATCGGGGTCTGTTTCTGAATTACTTGAGGAAAGAATGCCTTTTCGTCTGTTAAGTAAATACTCCATAGTGAAGACTAAAAGTGGATCATACATCACAGTAAATAGTGTCAAGCAACTAATACTTTAAGTCATAATACAAAACTTTCCAACCTCAAAATTCTATTTTTCAATACTTATTCATAATCTATTGCTCAAAATTTATTAAATGCAACTCATGAAACAGATGAATCTATATGAACCATGTCTAATTGATAACCATCTCCTTAAAATAGGTTGTCAAAAATTTGAATTATTATGCTCATTTTCAACCAAGATTTAGAGCATAATTACAATGCCACTTTACTTCGAGCTCATATATTTCTAATAGTAATGTCAAAACTTAAATGAGAAAATAACAACATAAATTTTAATTCAATCTGACATGTGACAAAGAAAGGTTTTGATGAATGTTAAGAAACTATGAATTAGGGGCCTCCCCGGTGGCGCAGCGGTAGAGCGCTGGGTTGCGAAGCTGCCCGCGGCCTCTGCGGTGCCGGTTCAATCCCCGGCTGCTCCCCGGCCACCGGAGGAGGGTCCCACATGGCGCGCAGACCTCTCCTGCTGCCCGCTGCTCCCCTCAGCAGTGTACTTCGGTCCTTCTGCCTGTTCTGCTCCCCACTCTGGCTCTGGTGAATTCTCTCACCCTCCCGCGCTTCTGACTGTACCCAGTGCATGTATAAACAAAACAAACAAGCAAACAAATAAAGAAAGAAAAACATGCCTCTATTAAAAAAAAAAAAAAAATCTTTAAAAAAGAAACTATGAATTACAGGCATGTTACAGTGACTTACATGTCTGGGAGAAGAAGAATCTGGTTGAACACTCTAAAAATGAAACAGAAAGACAGATTATACTTCTAAAGTCCTAGTAATTTTACAAGTAACTTTCAAAATGTCTCAAATAGGGCCTCCCCGGTGGCGCAGTGGTTGAGCGCTGGGTTGCGAAGCTGCTGGCGACCTCTGCGGCGCCGGTTCGATCCCCGGCTGCTCCCCGGCCACCTGAGGAGGGTCCCACATGGCGCGCAGACCTCTCCTGCCGCCCGCTGCTCCCCTCAGCAGTGTGCTTCGGTCTTTCTGCCTGCTCTGCTCCCCGCTCTGGCTCTGGTGAATTCTCTCACCCTCCCGCGCTTCTGACTGTACCCAGTGCATGTATAAACAAAACAAACAAACAAATAAATAAATAAAACATGCCTCTATTTAAAAAAAAAAAAGTCTCAAATAATTTCAAGGACAGATTCCACTTGGCTTATGGTATATAGATCCATCTTACTATTTGGCTCATTACTACATGTAAGAATAGCTAAGGTACAATGCTTTTTTATACAACACTACTCCATTCAGGAAATAAACAAAATTCTAGTTCTGTTCACAAATTCCAAGCTTAATAAATAATTCAATAGTGCTTGCATTAAGCTATGATCTGTGTTTTTACATCAAAATCATCAAGTAAGTTAAACTGTATCCTTCTAAAATAAAAATGTTGGAAAGTGTTACACAGCTACTTCCAAAATCATGACTCTCCTCCAAACACCAGTTCATTTCTAGTAACATATGAAACAGTTTCTTTAGGATAACCTATCACCACCCTACAATTCTACATTAGATCAAACTCACCAAGTTTGGTAAGTGGTCCTTGGCTGGATATGAAATCTGGTTTAAACTCTTTCAATTTTAAAATCTATCCTCAAAAAGTTTTGTTACAATCTTTCTTATTTCTATTTATGACATTATTAGTCTTCAAAGTCAATTAATTTAAAATAAAATTTGTCATCTTTTACGTATCTTTTACAAATCTTTGTCATCTATTATATGTCATCTTTTTCATATCTAAACTTATATTAACCTAAAATTAATGGGACACTGGGACACAAGGAACTGGAGAATAAATTTAAGTGGCTTAAGGCAATAAAAAGATAGATTAAGGGTGGCTGAGACAGAAAGCAAAGGCTAGAAATTTTGATGCAGAATCACCAAATTTAATCAAAAGGACTTGGCTGCTTGTCATTAGGTATCAAAAAGGAAAAAGTAGAGGTTCTAAGGTTTTGAGTCTGTGCACTACTTTCAAAAGCAAAGGAATGGAGAAGGCAAAATATTTAACCTAAGATTATTATGCCGGGCCTTCCTGGTGGTACAAGGGGTTAAGTCGCAGCACTATGAAGCAGCAGCTATTCACAGCCACTGCAGCATGGCACTAGTTCGATCCCCTGCCGGCCAGGGAGCCATATGGGTTACCACATGGTGTAGCAGACCTCTCTCCCCTGTCTCACCCACTGCTCCCCTTAGCAGTATATTTCAGTCAATCCACCTGTTCTGCTCCCCACTCTGTCTCTGGTGAATCCTCTCACCCCCCGCACCTCTGGCCTATACCCGAGTTCTTGTATGCATAAATAAATCTTTTTGAAAAAAATTATGATGTCTTCTTTTTTAAATGTGCCTGACTGTTAGATATATGGAACCAGAATTTTTAAAGTTGAAGGCTTTGAAGTACAAATGTAGATAAAATTATTGATAGGGGCGACAAATCAAGTAAGAAGAGGATGACCTCATTGATAAGGGCTTACAAATTAAAAAAAGAGCCAAATAAAATCCTATCAAATTCTTATAAATTCAGAAGAGATCAAAAGAACAAAGAGGCATCAACAAAGGAAAATAAAGTTATTCAAAAAGATAATTGCCAGGGTAGTATAGTCACAGAAAACCAGTGAGAGTAAAAAAATGGAATACACTTTTCATAGGGATTAGATTATCAACATTCAGAGAAGGAAGCCTAAGAAACGAATACAGATTTGACAATCAGAGATTATTAGCAGCCACACAGACTGTAATTTCAGTGTTGCAATAAGGAAAAATATATGGATAGGTCTTGGAGAAAAGGAACAGTTGACATAGGTGACTTATTTCAGATGTCTATCTATAAATAGTGAGAGAAAAAAAGAAAGAACATTTGATGGTATAAACAGAAATAAATAATAGTTTTCAGGACAGGGAAGGTTCTGCATCATGGTGTATATGAGGCAAATTACCAAAACAAGCAAGGTGTTGCTGACTAAGAAAGAATGGAAAGGAAAGAATCCACATTAACAGTCCAACTGGTTTTGCATGGATGGTAAAAACTGTAGTATATGATTCTCCTATTTTTGGAAAGCTTAAAATAGATAACTTGGTATTTTAAAGCCACAGAAGTGAGAACAACTTTCCACTTCCAATATTAATTTTGACATTACCATATCTACCAAAGACTGATTTTAATAAATTTCACCTACAGAACAGAATATTTAAAATATAAGAGGGAGCTAATCTTCATTCAAAAGAATAAATTTCAATAATACAAATTCTTATTTTTAACAAGTGCTCACACATTTCTTCTAATACATGAAAGTAATTTTGAGGATGCTTCATTTATATATCATTTTTAAAGTTTATATGTCCCTTCTGTTCCCTGCCATATTTAAAGTAAATGTCTAAAGAAAATAAATCGAAAAATAAACATGACAATTCAGTGATACACACACACACAATCTGAAACCTTCTGCCTTTTAATACAAATATCATCCCTGTAGTCTGAAGAGAGATGTTGGTACCTTAAGTAGTGAATATTGACAGCTGGCTATCACCAGGCAGAATTGGAAGACCCATATATCTCTGAAGAAGCCTTGAATGAGAAGAACAGAGCCCAAAAAAGCCACAAGAATAGCCAGGATGACAGCTAACACATTTTCTAGGATCTCACGATTTCTGCAGATAGAAAAATTTTGAAGTGAATCATCTATACGATAAATTAATTGGGATGAAAAAAAGAATGACATCAACATGTTCATATTACAATGCTCACAGTGTTTTAGTACTAGATTTGAATAAGTTTGGATTACACTGAAAAAGAAACGAGTTTATGTAAAAAATTAGCACAAATTTTTGGGGCCTCCTTGGTGGCGCAAGGGGTTAAGCACTGCACTACGAAGCAATCCGCAGCCTCTGCAGCATGAGTTCGATCCCTAGCTGCCAGGGAGCAACCCACATGGTGCAGCAGACCTCTCCTGTCTCACTTGCTGCTCCCCTCAGCAGTGTACTTGGGTCAACCTGCCTGGTCTGTTCCCCACTCTGTCTCTGGTGAATGCTCTCACCCCCCGCCGCATCTCTGGCCTGTACCCCAGCTCTTGTATGCATAAATAAATAAATCTTTAAAAAAAATTAGCACAAATTTTTATGTGCAAATAAAGGATGCTACAGTGGGCTATGAAGTTCTAATTATAACACATACGTAGTTTTAATTTCTATTTAAAAACTTTATGCTTTTATTTCAAAAACTATCTGCTTTTCTGTCAAATTTATCTAACAGTCCACATTAACAGCCTAAATAACCAAGTTGGATGATGCATAAGGAATATATACAAAGAAACAAATTAGAAAAAATTGTAAAACATTTTCTAGAAAATTAAATTTGGACGTTATTTTATATGACCAAGTTTATAACCAAATTTTGATAATACATGATTTCATCTAAAATAATCTGAAAATTAATTTGCTAAAATTACTGAAAGAAACGCTCTGTGTAAAGTCATCAACAGACCTAGAAAAAAATTCACAATACCTCTATACTATTTCATTTCATAGTCCTATCAGATTAAAACAAAATCAATGATATTTTCAAATAAACAAACACTAGCATTTTCATTTGATCTTATATGGCAGCTGTGGAATTCTAGAGTTGCTGAGCCCAGTGATCCTCACTGGGCCTACTGTACTAGACACTGTCTCTATTGCTCCTCACTGAAAATGTGCTCTCCTTTGCTTTTTTTTAAGCTTTTAATTTTGATGAATCAATTTATAAATCTGTTGATTTATTGAACTTGTTTTTGGTGTCACAACTAAGAAATTTTGCCTAACTCAAAGTGGCAAAATTTTCTGGTTTTACTTTTTTCTATACGTTTTATTACTTTAAGATTTTACATTTAGGTCTGTGATCCATTTTGAAGTAATTTTTGTAATGCGGTGCAAAGGAAACATAACAAGTTCTGTGGTTTTTGTTTTTGCTTTTGGCATATGGAAACCCAATGGTTCTGCCACCTTTCTCCACTTCACGGATGTGGGATATTATTTTGATGCCATCTAGGATTGACGTTTTCTTTATGGGAGATTTTAACTACAATTTCCATTTACTTAATAGAAATAAGACCCTTAAGGTAATTTTTTTTTGTTTCAGAATGAACTTTCATCATTTATAGCTTCAAGAAATTTGTTTATTATCAAAAAAAGTATTTTGAATTGTGGCTTTGTATTACTGATGCCTTATTATTAGGAAATAACCTTTATCCTTAGTAATATTCTCTGCTCTTAAATCTACTTTGTTTGATATTACTAAAGCCATTGCAGCTTTCCTTTGATTGTTGTTCATATGGTATATCTTTTTTCAAGATATTACATGATCTTTTTCTGTTTTTATATTTAAAGTTCATTTCTTGTTGGCAGCTTAAAAAAGTTGAGTCTTGGCGTTTTTTCTTCCACCTGACAATTTTTTACTTTTTCTAACTACCACCTTGCTATTTTCTATCTGTTGATCAGTTCTTGAAATTGTTCTTCTTTACCTACCTTCTTTAACTTAACAGTAATTTTTAAGAATCAATTTAACCTTTTCTTTTTCCACGTGGGGAGCTATACTTCTTTCTTTTACTCTTTTAGTGGTTGCTTTAGGGTTTATAGCATACATTTTATGACCATCTATTTCAAGTGATGATATACTACTTCACATAAAAGAAACTTATGTAATATACTTTTTTAATCTTCCTTTCTGGATTTTATGCTATTACTGTAATGCATTTTATGGATATTATAAACTACATAATATACTATTATTTCTGCTTAAATAGTCACTTACTTCCGGAAAGAAAATATAAAGGAAAAATGGGTAGCCCATATTTCCATTTGGTATTATTATTCTCCTGCTGTCTACAAGACATTCTTTAACCTATTTTGTAATGTGGGTCGGCTTACAAACAAATCTTTTCAATTTTACCTAGTCTGAAGTATCTATCTTGGTTTTTGGAAGACTATTTTTGCTGAATATAGAATTCTAGCTTTACAGTTTTATTTTTTTAATACTTTAAAAATGTTGCTGTACTAACTTCTCACTTGCATTATTTCCTACAATAAATGTTTTTTATTCTTGTTTCTCTGTACAAACTATGCCTTTTTTCCTCACAGGTTTTAATATTTTACCACCATTTTAAAGCAGCTATGTACCTTTGTACTGTTTTCTTCATTTTTTTTTTTTTGTATTTGAGATCCTTTGAAGTTCTTGACTGCATATGTTTACAGTTTTTATCAAATTTAGAAAGTTTTCCACCATTATTTCCTCAAAAAATTTCTATTCCCTGTTTCTTCTTGAAATTGTCATTTCATTTTGTTTATGTTCTTTTCACTGAGAGAGAAGAGTGGGGTGATGGTTCTTTTTGCTTTCTCTTTCATTTTGGATAATTTCTATTGCTATACTTCCAAATCACTAATATTTTCTTCTGTAGTGTCTAACTTGCCATTAATCCCACTCATTGTATTTTTAAATTTGGACCTTTTTTTAATCTCTGTAAGTTTGATTTGGATGTTTTAAAAGTTTCTTCCAGTATCTATTTAACTCTTTAAACACATAAAGTACAGTTATAGCTATTTTACTGTCTTTGTTAATTGTAATATCTGTGACAATTAAAGGTGGACTTCTCTTTGGAGAATAATCTATTCAGATCTATGCTGGTTTATTAATTGGGTTGTTTTATTGTTGTTAAACTGAATTTTTTGAGGGGTATATCTTGGATATTAACCCCTTGTTGGTTGCATAATACTGGGAACTCTCTGAAGGCAATAGAATGGGCAATTGCAAGGCTCACATAATTTGTTTCCCATCTATCAGTAATCACTACCCTGTTGTTTTATCTCCAATGTCCTGCAAATCACTTCACTATTATAGGAAGGTGACCCTTAAAAACCCATGTTGACTGCAAGAAACACTTGATCACCAAGTTCATAAGAGACTTATGTTGTTTACTATTAAGACCAGCGCTAAGAAATAGGGAAAAAGAAATTTCTTCTATTCCTTTTATAATTAGGGTGATAGTACCTATAATCTCAAGATAATTAATACCTCATATTCTCTATTTTTAAGTATTGCTGTATGATTTTTTTATTGACGATAAACTATTTTGGTATAAACATATTAAAACCGTCACAAAATGCTTTTAATCAATTCAAGAGACCCAATGTTTGGGAACCCTATTAACTTAAATTTTATCTAAAGAGGACAAAAACAGAAAACATTTTCCAGTGAAGAAACCAATTAAAAACCTCAATGGGTAATTAGGAATTTCTTAATTTAAAAATAAATCTACACTCATTTTGATATCAACTATATGCTCACCTATCAAACAAAGCCAAAAGTGTGAGTCTGTCAAAGTTAATGCCAATCCACAGCTGTGGCAGGATCCAAAAGCGGTAATAGTGTTTAACTTTTTGGGCAGCCTCTTCTGTTGGACCATAAGTAGTGCCCAAGTCAGGGCTTAGATCAATGTCTTGCTGCTCCAACAAATCTGTATCGATGGTTAATAGTCTGTTCAATCGAATCTGTGGAAGAGAGAGCTGAAAGAAAGTCAGCATTGAAAGACTTAAAATAGCTAATCAAATCATGATTCAGGGCTATTCAGTCAGCATGTGTATTATTAAGTCTTGTAATTCTCTACATTCGTCCACTCTTTGTGGATACTATATAATCTTCAGAAACTACAAAAGATGACATTTTTAAGTCAATAAACAAAGCAAATTAATCAAAAGGCCCTTTGGAAAAGGTTTTATTAGGAAAACTGAAGTCTTAACACCTTATGATTGTGTGGCTAGTCAATTCATTAAAATCATCTACAGTTAGTCAATCTGAGCCTATTCAAGAAATCACAGTATACTTCTTTTAGTTTTAATTCAGTCATTCACCAGTTCACCAATTTCCCCTTGTTCTGAAAGAATCCAGTTTACTTTATCTAGCACAGCATTGGCCAGCATTTGGTTATCATAAGGGTTTCACACCATTTAACAGTGACAAACAATATAATAATCAATTTCCCCTCTTTTGTTTCTCTTTAAAGCTACCAGGAATACTCTGCAGCAAAAAAGTAAGGATAATCTTTACTTTTCAAAGACATATGTAAGAATAGTCAAGAAAAACTGCGCTCGCTCGCGCTCTCTCTCTCTCTAAATATACATATATAAAATATGCATTTCTATTTCAAAGCATTGACAAATCCTTCCCCAAACACATTTTTTCTTATCCTCAAGGGTTTCTTAAACTTGTCACCACAGATATTTTCAGCCACATACTTCTCTTTTGTGGGAGTATGTGTTCCACTGTAGGCTGTTCAACAGCACCCCCAGCTGCAATATACTACATAACAGTAATATTCTCTCAGCCATGACAAGCAAAAAATGTTTCCAGACATCGCCAAAAGTCCACTGGTTGAAAATCACTGCTACATGTCAACTCACACCTATGTCTTAAAACCTTGATCAAAACTCTCATCTACAGGAACCTGCAAATGATTAATCCCTTTAGCAATAAATGAATCTACCTGTATCTCTTAAATGGTGCTTTAAAACAATTGGTTTGTTTTGTGTTTTCTAATTCAATATATACATCATATACATCTTGATGGCAAAGGTGGTGTTATCTTTTTAAAATTTCCCCATGGGGGGGAAAAGATTTCCCCCTGGTATCTCCAATAATATTTTTTTTATACAGTGAGAGGATCATTAAGTTTCCCACAAACATGCTGCCATAAGTATAACTAATAGTTAACCAACAGGTAATGGCACATAAATCCTAATATTTAAGTGAAATTTTAAAATGGCACAATTAAAAAAGTCACAGCCAGAAACTTTCGTAAGTAAACTGATGTTTTTACACACCCTCAAAGTGTAATTACTGATTCATAGACAGCTAATTAAATGTCAGGGTATTTTGATCAACGAAGATTTACAAGAAGAGATCTAGTATGGGCAGCAAAGGTGATTTTGCTATAACTTTCATTAAAACTGAAAGTTACATTTTGTAATTTCAACAATTTTTATTTGTATAGTTACTTAATCTGAAAGTACATTTTATAACAATAAAGAAAAACCTACCACATCATGTGGATAAAATCGAACTGAGGTAGAACTGGATACATGAGAATCCGTGTCACTAAAATAAAATGGAAGAAAAAAAAACTTTAGGGAATAAACAGCTTGCCAAGTAGGAAAAAGAAAAATAAATCCTTTAACAACGAGACAATATTTACAATGTCTTCACTTTTCCATGTAAAATCCAAAATTTAAAATAGTATTTTTCTAGAGTTGTGATTAAGGGTACATAATCTTTGGTCAGAGTATCTACATTCAAATCTCCTTATCAACTAAATGAGATCCTGTACAAGTTATCTAACCTTTTCATATCTCAGTTTCTTCAATAACAAAATAGTAACAAAATAACCAAATAATAGTACTTCTATCACACAGTTCTTATAAAAAGTATTTAAGAAAGCAATATATTACCTGGAACCATAATAAATTTAAGCTATAATACAGTAGCCTAGAACATGACAGTTCAGTTTCTATAACTCAGTCAAGTTTAGATTTCAAAACTTGGTATCTTACCATGTAACTGTTCTTATCCTGAATTATATTAAACATAGTTAAATGTTTCCATTGCTTCATCCTCCAATTGTTTCTACTATTATAAAATCTCCTGATACTCCAATTTAATCGTTTTTGAAAGGGTGAATTCTTAAACTGGTTTCAGAATGTTTCATCTTTTCCATACACTAAGCTAAGTGACTGTAAGATTTAATTTCTTTAAATGGTCCCTGAAAACTTAAGAAACTAAGTGAACTGTTCACAAGTACATAACATTTATGTAAAACGGTAACAATTAAATAAGACATTTCTCATTATTAAATGGAAATCCAAAATTAAAAATCAAATTACTCTTTTGATAGTGAGTTAATCAATAGATTTCAAAGTAACTCGAACAGATGAACAGTAAGATTAAAATTTTAGAAAACAAAATTTTAACACATTCAAAACAACAGTTGATTATGTTAAATGATCAAGATTTCTAACTTCTTATTTTTCTCCTAACTTCTCCATTATCTTACGATTCCTCAGGGGGAAAAAAGACATTCTTTGGAGACAAATGCATCACTGTGACAAATTAAATAAATATAAACAAAATGTTTTCAAAGTAACTTTTAAAAATTTAAACATGGCAAATATTTGCAAGTATACACTTTCTCCTAATATGACTTCACACATACCAGATATTGGATGCTCTCCTTGCTGCTGGTTCAAAATTCACAAGTGACATATCACAGCCACCAGTCTCATAAAGCGTAGAAGAGAACTTACCTAGCAAATAAATGAGTTTTTTAAGATCCATTAGAATACTCAGAATTTTTCCCTCATGATATACTAAAATTTAAACTTATTATAACTGAAGAAAATGCACTGTAACCTTTTTCTCCAAAATACCTTAAGAATAGTGATCTGCACATAATTCAACAGAAAGAGAACTGAAAAGGAAAGCTAAAGACTGGGGCAAATGTTAAGAAACAATCAGGTTTTAAAAGTAAAAGATTTAAGTAACCTTTCTACTACCAGTCTTTTCTCCTCCCAGTACATTCTCAATTCAAGTAATCATATATTTGAATTTAGGATGGTTTGCAAGTCATGTGACCACTACTTACAAGCAGCATGCAGCCACTTGGAAACCTGCTTAAATCCTGAGAGAGCTCCAACTATAAGACAACCAATTTGTGTGATTACCTTCAGAATTGTATTTTCTGGGGGAAAAAAAAAACCAAAAAAGTATCAACTGGATCTAAGGAAATTCAATGCATTAGATGGGGATAATTAAATTATATAAAAAATGGTACTTCATTAATTAAAAAAGAAATTAATGGTTTTTTAAAAAATAAATTACACTATTTAGTGAACATTAGTAGTTATATGATTCTATAAGAATTTTGAAAAAAATCTAGGAATAACATTTGGCTATACCCAAGTATCTCTACAAAGCTGATAAAAGTTTTAGAAATTATACTGGTTACAAAGAAATATGGATTTAAAAAAAAACACTTAAAATGAACTCTAAATAAGAGTTTTACTCATGAAAACATGAGTTTTCACTTAGAAAGAAATGGCATTTTATTGCTACTTATGTTTCTTCCTAGACCAGAAGTCAGCAAATATTTTCTGTAAAGAGCTAGATAAATATTTTAGGCTTTGTGGGCCAGAAGGCCTCTGATGCAAGAATTCAAGACTGCCATTGCAGTCTGAAAGTAGTCACACAACACATATAACAAATACACATATCAAATTTTACTTACTTTATTTACGAAGACAAGAATCAAGTTAGATTTAGCCAATAAGTTGTAGTTTGCCCACCCCTGTTTTAGACCAAACCTTAATACTTCTAAAACCTCTTTAACTCTCATGCAACAATGGAAATCAAGTCACTATACTACTTAGGATTAAAAGTTTCAATCTTGAGAACCAGTCCATTTTCCTGGAATGTGCAACACGGTGATGGATTAAAAACAGGGGAATAAGAAAAAGGGCAGGTACAAGAAAAAAAGCTTGGTTTAGAAGAAAGCTTTTGCGCACTGGTAAGGAAAAACAGACCTTTATTGCTTAGCAACAATAAAAGATCAACAGACTGATTTACTGGCATGGCCACTGTTCTCTAGTACTAACTTAATATAACATGACTTAATTCATTATTAAGTCTCCACTCCTGCTGCCTACCAGATCAGGTAAGCTTTCCAAAAGTGAACATTAAAGTTCGTATCTGTAATGATTTCATAATCTGCTCATATTTCCTTTCAAAGGGACAAGTACTCCTTATCTTGGTAAAACAATCCGTAACAATGACATTGATGACATTACAACAAGTAAGGCAAACAAAAGGAAATGCCAGAGAAAAGGAGAAAAGATTTGCAATTTGTATCTGATTAATTAGTTGTACCTAAAATATCAAAAGAACTCTTACACCTCAATAATAAGACAAACAATCTATTCTAAAAGTGAGTAAAAGATCCAGACAAACTTCACAAAAGGGCTATGGATAGCTAATAAACACATCAAAAGATTCTGAGCATCCTTAGTCATATGAAAAATGCAAACTTAAACTAGGATGAAATACCATTATACACCCATTAGGGCTAAAACTTTAAAGGCCAACAATAGCAGATGTCAACAAGAATGAGAACAAAAGGAACTCACACACATTGCTGCATGGAATGCAAATCCACTTCTGAAAAACAGTTTAGAAGTTTTATTCAAATAGCTAAAATCTTGAAAACACCATAAATATCCACCAAAGGATGACTGGACAAACAATATACAGCATGTTCATTCAATGCAGTACTATCCAAAATATAGGGAATGTACTACTAACATGTAACAACATGATGAAGCTGAAAAGCATTGTGCTAAGTAAGAAGCTAATCACAAAGGCAACATATTTCATGACTGCATTTAAATGAACTTCTCACGAGTAGGAAAAGCACAATGACATTAAATACACAGTGGTTGCCTGTAGCCAGGGCAGAGGAGGGATGAACTGAAATGGAGGCACAAAGAATCTTTTGAAGATGAAGGAAAGGTTCTATATAATGATTGTGGCATTTCAAAGGTGTGCTCCTGTTAATCTCATCACATTGTATATATCAAGTAAATGCAATTTTTCATACCTAAATTATGTATAGATAAAAGTGATTTAAATACAAAAAAGAAAAAGATTGGCCAGATATGAGCTAATTAGATGAAATATAATGAAACAGCTTGTGAAATTCCCACATAAGAATCAATATTTTTAAGAATGAGTGAATTTGTTGCTTTATTTTTGTACTTCATTTTAAAAATAATATGCATAAGATTTTAAAGTAGTATATAAAATCAAGGTTCCCCATTCACCAGAAGAGACAGCTACTGCCAAGTTTCCATGCAAATTAAAACCACGCTGAGATATGTTCAACAGAGGAAATGTATCTCAACCCTGGTTTTAATTTGCAATTTTAAAAATTATGATCAAGCTTAAGCTGTTTCCCCATGACTGCAAGCTTGTATTTCTTTAAAATGTTTATAACTTCTAGTAGGTCACTGATCTTTACCTTATGATTAGAAATGCTTACTGTCCTATTGTGGCAAAAACTGATGACCGACAGCCTGTATTCAACCTGTCATTCCTTTTAGCAATAGGACCACACTCACTGAACTTCACCTGGGCATATGTCCCCTAGTTAGAGGCAATCCAGCCTCTCTGGCAGCTACAAATGAATACATGCCCTATATATGGGACCACAGACAGAGGAAAGAGAGAGGCACATTTCCCAAGTCACACTCTAAAAGATAAAGACTAGTTGTCCTTGACATGATGTTTAACTATCCCCCTTCCTATTTTTATGGAAATGTTAACAAGGAGAGCGATCACTACGGATCTGGCAGGGAAGCCACATGTGAAAGACAACCGAACATGGTTCCCATTAGACTACTATGAGAGAAATACAAACTTCTCTTTATTTTAGCTACTAAAGATTAAAAAATATTTAACCTATATTCCAACTCTACATATACTACTAATCAACTTTAATTTAGATCTAAGAATGTTAATGTTAAAAAGAAGATAATCTAGTCTAGTGCTTCAAAGAAGTCTTTACAACATAGACTAGAAAAACACAAATTATTTGCCTCAACCAATCCCTGTTATCTTCTGTAAAATACCTATAATAGTTCAGGCATCTAAAACATCTTTTAAAGTAACAAGCCACTAGTCTTTCAATAGTACCAATAATAACTTTCTGAGCATTCTCCATGAGATGAGCATTAGAGCACATAAAATTTCTCTAGGTTTATTTTTAATGTACAATATTTGTGAAGATAAAATGAATACTATCAAGCCATGCCAGGTAAAGTATAAACTGGTACAAGTTTTTCATAAGCAATTAATGGTTTATAGGGGGATGATATTTATTCCCCTTGACTATGACTCTACTTCAACATACTTATCCTAAGGAAATAATCACTGCTGTATTGAAAGGTTTACATAAAGGATGTTCAGCAGATTATATTACAATAGGAAATATTAGGATTCGCTTTTAAGATTAACAATGCAATTTAAAAATTACGATAAATACAACTGTTAATAGCAATGCTTGTTTATATAATCAGCTTGCAAATGCCAGATACTATTCCAATTAATTTGTATGTTTTAACAGATAAAATTCCCATCAAAACTCTATGAAGTAGGCATTATAACTGCCCCCTCTTTGGTAAATGAGGAATTTGAGGCACAGGAGAAAAAATAACTTCCCCCAGTCACACAGCTAGTAAGTGGTAGCTTGGATTTGAAGCCAGGATGTCTGACTCTGGAGTCTACTATGTGGATTGAAGTGACAAGGTATTATGCAGTCACTCAGAAACAAATTAAAGAATAGTTACAAGAGTGTATTTCAGATGCACTAAGTAAAAAACCAAGATACGAAATCCATAAAGTAGCACAAAAGTCACACAACAATATCTCAATTCTGTTTCAGTAAAGTGTGCATTAAAAAAGACAGGAAAGAAAATATATAAAACATTAATAGTGACTTAAGTAATGAGATTTTAGAGGAGTTATATTTTCTTCATTATATTTTCCAGCATTTCTAAACCTGTATTTATGTTGTAAGAATGGGAAAAGAATAGTCTCATTTTACCAAAAGTAAGCAGGATATTTCCACCAAATCTTTAAGACATCTAGGTATAATGAAGCATTCTTAAGAGTTTCAATAAAAGTAAACATTTTGCTTTCATTTTTATATATTTTATATTGCCTCCTAAAAGGAGCAAAGATAGAAATTAATATTCCTTGTATTAAAAACAAGATCAAGGGCCTCCCTGGTGGCACAAGGGGTTAAGTACAGCACTGTGAAGCTATCCGCAGCCTCTGCAGCAGGAATCAATCCCTGGTCATCCAGGGAGCTACCCACATGGCGCAGCAGACCTCTCCTGCCTCACCCGCTGCTCCCCTCAGCAGTGTATTTCAGTAGATCTTCCTGTTCTGCTCCCACTCTGTCTCTGGTGAATCCTCTCACCCTCTGTATCTCTGGCCTGTACCCCAGTTCTTGTATGCATAAATAATCTTAAAACAAAATTTAAAAAACAAGATCAACGGTGTTACAAAAAGAATATAACATTTGCTTAGATGAATGAAAACCATATACCAAAACACAGGGGACTGAAGCATAGATTACAAGAGATACACACACACACACACACACACTCACACCCTCCCTCTTCACTCCCAAATAAAGAAATGTATATATCCTTCTTGATTGCTATTAAGAAAAAGTACTTATAACATAGCCATAAGTAATAAGTGTTAGAATAGTCCATAATGCACATAATCTTTTTTAAACCAGTCTAACTCTAACAAAAACCACTAGAAGTATTACATATCCTCTATTTTTTAAAGTAAATAATTTTAAAGCCTTCAAATCATATATCTGCTTAGTAATGTATAATTTAATACAATCAATAGGGGTTGCCAGATTTCTGGAAGCATTATTTTTGGAGCTGACCACATTTTCAATTAACAAATTCTGTAGGAAAGCAGATTATCTCAGAGAATACCTCTGTGTCACTCCTGTAAAATAATGAAACAAAAAAAAAAAACCTTAGAAAAATCAATTTACTCGTCACTTTTTAAACCTCTAATATATTAGTGAAATTAAGAAAGTCTTAAATTCATCTGGACACTACTTATGATATTTATATATTTTATATTTAAGTCTTGATAAACATAAAATGTCCTCATTCTTGCTTAAGTCATAATAGTATTTTAAAGTTTTTTCACAAAACAGTGATAATTTTATAACTACATTTTCAAAGCATATCCTCACCAGTTATAACCACTAATTTCATACAAAGAAGAAACACATGTAAATTTTCCTGTTTTATTTCATGTTATCTATTTCCTGAGATGATGTTACATACTAAGATTTTAACTATCAACTACAATAGCATGTTCATCACTACATCAATCAATCTTAATTTACAGAAGGAAGCTGGGATAACATAAAAAAACTGAGAAGTGATTGCCAGATTTTATAGAAAAAAAGCTAGTATGTACACAATAACATCTTTAAAGACTCATCACCCAAAGCAAACAAAGTCAAGGAAAAGATAATCACCTGGGATTACATCAAACTGAAAAGCTTCTGTACAGCAAAAGAGACATTAACCAAAACAGAGAGACACCCCACTGATTGGGAACAAATCTTTGCACTCCAGTCAACTGATAAGGGACTGATCACAAAGATATACAAAGAACTCACATGACTCAACAAAAACAAAATAAACAATCCAGTCAAGAAATGGGCAGAAGAACTTAAAAGACATTTCTCCAAAGAGGAAATGCAAATGGTCGACAGGCATGAGAAAAAATGTTCAACATCCCTTTTAATCAGGGAAATGCAAATTAAAACCACATTGAGACAACCACCTTACACCAGTAAGAATGGCACATATCAAAAAACCAGCAACAACAAATGTTGGCAAGGATGTGGTGAAAAAGGAACTCTCCGACACTGCTGGTGGGAGTGCAAACTGGTCCAACCACTATGGAAAGCTGTGTGGAGGTTCCTCAGTCTACTAAAAATGGAGCTACCACACGACCTAGCAATTCCACTGCTAGGGATCTACTCAAAGGACACAAAAACATTGATTCAAAGGAACACCTGTCCCCCTATGTTTATTGCAGCACTATTTACAATAGATAAAACCTGGAAACTACCCAAATGCCCAAAAATAGATGACTGCATCAAGAAGATATGGCATATATACACAATGGAATATTATTCCGCAATCAAAAAAGATAAACTCATGCCATTCACAGCAACATGGATGGAACTAGAAGGAATTATGCTCAGTGAAATAAGCCAGAAGGAAAAAGAAAAATATCGGATGATTTCACTTATAGCAGGAATATAGAGGAACCAAATAAGACATCAGTGTAAAAAAAATAGTAACAGTACAAAACACAACAAAGCTAAAACAGACTATTATAAATTAGAGAAATATTGCAGGGGAGGAGGAAGGAGAAGGATCAGAGCATAGGGGACTGAGGTGATGGTGCGCGGGTTCACTGGTGAAGGAAACTCTATGGGAAACACCTGAGGGGGGTGGGGCAAAGCAAATATTTAAAAGTGAACAATGATGTAAAAAAATAAAAATTAAATTAATAAAATGTAAAAAAAAAAAAAAGCTAGTACATATATAACTCAACTTCAGGTTACCTGAGTTCACAGTCTGTTGTATATCTGGGCACTTAGCCATAACCTGTTTTATTTAGCAAAACCTCAATTTAATTCAGGATATAGTAGAAAATCAACTGCAAATACACAAAACTGTAAGAGATTGATGAGAAGGAAATTAACCTTTAAGAGGTGGTTTAAAAAATGTTACATTTTAGGACTCATGAAATTCTTTGATAATAATTTCCTTTTCAAAGATGCTAACTTACATTATGTGAACTTTTAAAAAAAAATAAGGTTTGTGTGAAAAAGGAACTCTCTAAAGGAAACAATCTAAATATTTTTAACTAGGTTCTGGATAATACATATACAATTTACTGTTTAAAATTGTGATGATTAACAATCATGCCTACTGAAATGAAAATACATTTTTCTCTGAACACAAGCTAATAAAATTCTTATAATACCATCTTCAATAAATATTCCACCAGGTTTTCTACTTGGTAACCTTGAAATGCTAGTTAAAATGCAACAGAGAAAAAAGGACTCTTATGATTTAGAATAAGATCTGGATGTGGATATCTGTTACGATACCATAAAGAGGGGGGCAAACTACAGAGGTTTGGAATGAAATAAAGCCTAACTGCTTATTTCCTTTAATACAAATAGGCAAATTTACAAGTTTAAAAATAAATACACAAATTCTTACATCTATATGCATGTAACATTTGTAGATATACATGTGTACATATGCAAACATGTGCACTCACACATGTATAACACTGTTTTATATAACTGTATTATATATGCATACATTTTCACATGTAAATACTGTGCATTTAAAAGTTCAAATGAAGAAGCTACATTCGTAAGGAAGCAATCCTTTATAAATAGTTCATACTTGTAGGGACTATCACAACTAATTCTAACATATTTGAATACACAGTACCTAAATTCACACAAAATCCTATTACCAATGTTAATTAAAATCATATAGAAAATTAAGCCATGGAATGAAAGTATACTAGTAATGGAATATTTCATAAAAATCAGTGTCTCTACCAATACCTTTAATCTCAGCTGATTTTTCTTTTTAGCCTTTATGTGCTATGGAACAGTGTGCTTTGTGCTGGTTTTGTGCTAGTTTTTAGTAAGTATCCAGTTTAGCAGCTACCATGGGTCAAAAACTAGTAAAGTCAGTTAACACAAAAGATGAAATCCAAATTTCAAAAGAATATCCTGAATATTCACCAGTAGATGCTAAAGTCACCTCTAATCAGAAGAGATTCTTTATCTTCAGAATCTTCAAGGTAGGTCATTAACATGCATCATTAGCGCCTATGACCTGCATGTGGCTTTAGCATGAGGCTTGATAGCAAAAGTTTGATTAGCAGGGTTGTTTTTTTTTTAAAGCAAATTAAGAGTTTTTATATAGGAAAATCATGTGTTTGATTTAACAAAAGTCTAAAAATTCAAAACTGGGCCAAAACAGTCTTTTATTTTAGCTAATCTACTATCATAAACCCAATGGGCAAAGGTAATGGTGACCCTAATTTTATATATACAAATTGACAAATCCTCTGAACTTTGGGTTAACCCAAGAGAAATATCAATATAAAGATATTATTAACTGAAAATACTTGCAACTAAAAAAAGCATCACTGCTTAAAGTCAAAGCAAGTAACTAAATTAAGTCCACTTTGTTCTCTCAAGCACCCTCCTGAGAGACGCCTCCTCCCTTTTCTCTTCACATTACAAACTCAAAAGAGCATTCTAAAATAAAGATGTTTTATTGCCTTCTCATTTTATTTAGAAATCACTATGCATTTTAATATTATATATATCTTAAATGACCATTTTCAAGTTTCTAAATGATTAAAGATGATTTTACATCAATATGCATATCTAATATTTATTAACATCTCTCCAAGAATTTTTACTAAATGGGAAGAATTAACAAATAAGCAGCATTTAAAATTTTATTATGCCTTATGTGGACACTTTACACCACATAATCATCTTAGTCAAAGCATCAACTAGGTTATCACATTTTTAAATGAGGCCAGTTATAACATGGACAAACAAAATCATGATGAGCAAATATTTTTTCAAATATGTACTTGTGAATAATAAGATTTTCCTCTTCACTGTATTTACTTAAATAGCTTTTAAATTGCCTCTGAACACAAGAAATCTGTACAGAGAAATAAACTAAAGTAATAAACTATCTTCAAGACACAAAACTGACCAGAGAGGCTATGCATTACTGTGGTTAGAAATAAGAATTAATTTATAACCTATATTGAAAGATATATTAACATAAAAAGAACTTTACAAAGTTATTATTGGATATTAGTACACAGCTATGTTGTCCTAAGAGGTCTACATTTAGATAGGAAGTCCTACTTCAGGTGATGGACATTGAAGTGACATACAGAATACCCAAAAGATTACATAATAGACTATTAGAAAGTATTTTGCTTTTCTTGTAGCCTAGTCAGAGAATTAAAAAAAATAACGGTTTAATCAAAGTAATTTTTTTAAAAATTGCTATTTTCCCACATGGTACAAATGCAAAAAAAAATAAAAAAATTGCCCAGATCTTTGTAAGAGAACATTAAAGCATGAACATTTATTAATATTTTTAACTACCTACTAAAAATGGACATGCTCAAAGAAAATGAAAGTAAGAATAGAGAGAACACAGAAGGCAAAAGCAAAATTTTCCTTACACACAGAACAAATCCCATAAAGCGTGCACTTGCCATAGTTCCGAAATGAAGCTATCACAAGAGAGAATTGCTTTCATTGTTACCCATTATTTGCTGCATTAAAGTTTCATATACCAAAATTACATAAGGCCTGCATACCAAGTTCATCGTGCAAACTGCTGCCTCCTACAGCAGATGCATTGTCATGTGGTGCTTCTAAGTGGACACTCCCATTTCTCACCAGCAAGGAGGCACTAGCACTGAGCACTGCAGTCTGGGAAGGGGGGCGGGACTGGACTTTGACCTGGGCTGTGGACTGCTGGCCTTGCTGACCATCTTGAAGGCTAGGAAAAAACATGGATTGGGGAGACATTACAGGGAGAAAAGAGAAAACAATAGCTAGAATGAAGTCAATATAGAAAATCTTTCAAAAACTTTTTCAATGTAACCTAAGAAAGAGCCAACAAATGTAAAATATGCAGGATATACTGCCACATTAAATCATCTAGTCCTTAGAAATCTGATTCATATGCATCAGTATGGACACAGTAAACACTTAGTGCATATGTAAATTAATCAAACTATGAACTTTATTCCACCTCAAGTTAACAGAGTTCTCGTATAAGGAAAATGAAAGCAAAACAGAAGAATCACAACTATATTAAATGTATGTGGGTTGTAGTTGCTCCCCAGAAAATAAATCCTATCTTTCAATTAAATACGCACTTTTACCTATAAACTATATTCCAGAATTGTTCTTTCAAATATACTGGCATTGCAAAAATCACAGAAAGATAAAATTTCTACATACATGAAAACCAGAGAATCTTTGTAAAATGCAACCAAAATGACAATTTTGAATCAAAAGAATCACAAACTAGTGCAAGAGAACCAAAATAACAGACTCAACCAAGTAAAATGCAAGTGACCACTGGAATACTAGAAGTACAATTAACATACAAAATGTTTTTCTGAGAAGTCTATATATATATATCTGAAATAAGGCCACAGGCTTTATGTACAAGTGTTAGTTAACAAGTGAATTTTGTTAACACCTTTTCCGATTTGTATCAGTTTCATTAACAAAGATCTATCATTCCACAAAATTTTAAAAATAATTTAAAAACCAGTAATCTGTCAAGGAATATCACAATCTTTTCTAAATTTCAAAATTTTAAAAATATTTAGTATTTTGTGATTATACATATTTATTTATTAAAATGATCAATAGTATTTAAATTATTTTAAAATTATCTAAAATTAACAAATTATATTAGCTTGTTTTATATATTTTAAAGCACTGAATTTTAACATTCTTAGTACAAAACTAAAATTTACTGATGAAACTCATGAAAACATTTTAAGTATAATTCCTATATTACATTCCCTACATAATGTTCAATACAACTCTGCATTCTGTTGATTTAAGCTTACTTTGAACAAACTACAGTCTGTTACTAAATTATACCCTTTGGGGGAAAAAAAAAGAAGAATGCTACTTAGAATGGCTTCATTTAGTTTCTTTATCAATTTTATTATGAGTATCAATTTCTAATTCTTTGAATTCAGTGCAATGGTTTCTCTGATCTGATGTCAACAAATTCATCTGCTCAGACTGTAATTTGAAGTAACAGGAAATAAGAGACTAAGTAGAAAATACTATCTATACTGCTTATGCCTGTGGTTATGGGAACAGAACACACTCTGGAACTATACTCTCTGATAACAGTACTCACATGTGACTACTTAAAGTAACTAAAATTTTAGTTCCTTAGTTCCACTAACCACATTTCAAGTGCTCCATAGCCACATAACAAAATTAAAAAGCTAACAACAAAGAGTGGGGAGAAGCTATTAGTGTCTACCATACCAGATAGTGCAAATTATAGAATAAAATGGAAAGTTCCATTAACCATCACTACCTGGAATATTCACTTTTCAAGCTTCTTTTAGAGCCAATAAAAAGCTTACAACCTAAGAGAAGCACAGGAATGTACACAACAATAAAAAAACCAAGTCTGAAAAATGTTGACTTGTCAGTGCTAGCTGGCATTTTTTAAAGTCATAAATATCAGAGTATTCATTTAATAACGTCTATTCCACTATTTAATAACGTCTATTCCACTTAGTCTATGGAATAGAATCTGTACATAATCAGACATAAATCAAGACATGATATTGGGAACTGATATAATCAAATTTGTATTCTCAAAGACTGTTCCTCTTCCTCAGAAACTATTTAAACATCCATAAATTTTACCAAAATGACTAACACAAGGAAGAAAATTCTGATGTGAAAATGTTTAAATAGCTCAAGTGCTATGTCTCTTCAATTCAGAAGACAGCAGAAATTCACAGAATTTGTGCTTAACAAGTTTTTATCACTTTTTCACTTAAAGTAATAAACAAGGATGCAATATGACAGATGTATTTTAACGTCAACATATCTGAGACTCTATTAATCTTTGCCATATCCAAAGAAACAAAAGACAGAGGAAACTGGACAAAATCTTTGAGATTGTAAATGCCAACTTTTTGAATAGCAAAAGTCAGTCGTAAAATATCTTTTGAATTCTTGTTCAAAATCCTTCAACAACAACAAAAAAGTCTGCAATCTTTAAAGAAACTGTTAAGAAAACTATTCTTGGGGGTTGTACTTTACCTTACATTAACTACTAATTGGCAAGAGTTAACTTGCCTACTATTTTATAACACGGCAAAAAAAAAAGGTAGAAATTCAGGTCTATAATATCAACTATCAACAGAATCACTAACATGCAATTGTACTAATTATTGATAATTCACATTTCTATTTTAACTGAGAAAAATAAAGGTGATCTCAGTGTTTCCTCCCTCTATACCACTTAGTATCTATCACATCCTACTTTATAGTTTCATTTTTGTATGTGTCTTCCAATTAAAAAGCAAACTCTAAGAGTAAAATCACATATTCCTATGAATCTCTAGAGTTCAGAGAATAGTCTCAGAACAGTGTCTTGTACACAGTATACAACCAACAAATATCATTCCTGAGCACCTCAAAATGATTTTTATGATTATGTTATTGCTATAACCCTCTTTAATTACAGAGCTTTCAATCTTATGCTATTTTAAACAATAAATCTAAAAATACAGTAAAGCTTTTTACCCTTTCCCAGAATTCACTGGTGATATCTTTTCATTATAATCCATTAAATAGAGTTCTAAATGTTATCACATTAAAGTTGATAAATAAAAATCTAGAACTCTTAAAATTAGTATTATGTAATTTTAAAATATTTGTCTTTGTTTCATCCCCAGTAATTGTGAAAAAATAGCAAGGACCTACAAAACCTGTGTACAAGGCTAACTGAATGAAAAGACTTTAAAAAAATGAGGTCCAAACAGGATAGTCTAGCAAGTATAAAACACTTGCAAATTGATGATTCACTCTCAATCCCTGGAGACATATTTTACTAAGTTGCTTTTTAGTGCTGATTAAACTATTCACTAAAGTTTAAATTAAGTTAGCAGAGTTTATTGGTATTTATATATTATTGTAATTAACCTATCCCATTTCTTTTTGACAAACAAGTTTGCAAATTTTGTGTGGCCATGCCATCCTATATTAAAAAATGAGATTATTTTTATGTAATCACACAGAATTAACACCAATATGCTTTACCAATATATTTTTGCAACTACAAAAGAGTATTAAACTGGTGTTTCTCCTAATTCCTCACAGTATATCTTATTTCATCTGTGATGATGTCAGATTATTTGAGAGACAAGCAGCCTTTGTTGGAAATATCCTGGAACCTCAACAAAATCAACATGCTGACTACTCTCCAAAAATTCTGACATGAGCTCTTTACAAACAAGTTTCACACCATATCCTCTGAATGGTGATTTATTTAAAAACCTAAAAAAACATGGAGAAATCCTATTTGATTGGAGGGAGTTAGAACAATTCTTTAACATTCCACCAGGCAGAGAAAAAAACTAATTTGTGTGAAGTTTTTGATGAGTGGGCTCCAGCAGGCTCATTTGTGGCAAGAATGAAAGGATTTTTAGAGGAGGAAAGCAAAGATGTCTATGGCAGGTGTTACTCAAGGAGCAAAAAGTTTAGAAAAACACAAAATAGAAAAAGTAAAATGAAGTGTTGAGCTCTCTGCAGTTTGGAACTTTCTGCTACAGCTTTTAGCAGAAAGAAAAGTTACTTCAGGAAGCAAAGGAAAAGAGGTGAAAAGGAAACAGAAAAGGGCTAATAAAAAGCAAAGATACTCAGTAACAGTTTCTACACCAACTGCTTCTTTTAATTGCTGCTTTTCCTTGTTTTATATTTTAAATATTGGTTTAACTGATCCATATTACGTATTACAGATATATGTATTACTGTAAGATTAGGTAGGAACATGACCTCAGAAAGATGAAGTTCCTGATTATAATGTAAAATCCAGAAAAACAGTCGCCTCTATCCCAGGGGAATGTAAAATAAAGCAATATTAAAAGAAATAGGGATTATGCTCCTCTCAAAAACAAGGTTTTAATAAGGATTTTATGTCCTTCAACCTGTCATAAATTCAACAACAGTTATTTTGTCATTTCATTAATTGCTCGTTTTGAATTTCAAATGTGGCAGGAAAATAACTTGAATAATGGTGCCTAAATTTATATGCACTGCTTAAAGCAAGGACATAGAAAGTACTTTTATTTGTATTCAGGTTCTGAAAATAAGTTAAAACACAAGTTTTTTTTAATAATTTTTTTTATTTCAAATTCAACACAAACTCCTTAGATTTGACACAACTGAGAATAAAACATTTACTAAAACTTGAATGGAAATTTATTCCCAATATTATAAATAGGCGTTTTCTTAATTAGGAATATTGGAAAAAATTTAAATGTTTCTCTTCAGTACATACACAATAAAGGCTGAGAAAATCATCAGATGTATATGCAAATATATACATATATCCAACTGACCATCTTTACTATAAATATTCTAGTTCTCTGTCATTTACTAGATCCAGATTTTTGAAATAAAGAACACCAATTTTTAGACAATATGAAATGAAATATATATTAGTGAAATAAAACAAACTGGCTTAAGAAATTGAGGTCAGTTATTTGTTATTCCTTATTATAAGCACCACTCAGTTCGTATTTGTTCATATTAAACACTGTCAAGGTGTTAGGGGAAATGCTGCTGTAATGTTATTAACTTGAAGTAGGAAAAAAAAATCAAAAAACTTTGCCTGAAGGTTTTGTTTACATTTCTATATCTGCCCTAAAGTGATCTTTCAATTTAAAATTGGCTACACCCATCTGATCATTTTGTTTAAACAGTGCAACATAAGGCATGCACAAGGCAATAGGCTCATGATCACATGCAGAGAAGGAATAAAGAGCTTACAAGTAGGAAAGAAACTGAAGAAAAAGAAAACACAGCTCTTTCGATGCTTCTCGGGATTGACAGAACAGGTTAGAAGGTCTGTTACATGCATGCTAAGCTTGGTGGAATTTTAAAATACCATACCTTGGGGGTGATCCGATGAGCAATGTAGGAGGGGTAGGGTTACTCCCTGCATTGTGCCGGCGCCGCACTGCCTGGCGCCTAAATGTGCTGCGTTCACGGCGAAATGCCACCGCCTCCTCGCTGGCCTGTGCTGCTGCATCAAGACAGACTTAGGTCAAATAGGAGCCTAGGTCAGAGATGTAAATAGCAGCTGAGCCTCTCTCTCCCTTGAATTCCCACCCTCGAAGGCAATACACAAAATATTTGTTCATTTATTTAAAAGATATTTGTTTCTCTAAAAATGTTTTCAATCCACTATCTTGCCTCAGCATGTCCTCTCAAACCCAATTTCCTACTTTGAGGCCTCTGTTGCTTTAAGTCTTTTTCTAAGTCTTGTTTATTTAGCCACTTGTTTCGTTCATTCCCCCTTTAATTATGCTAGTCTTAAAGTACAGTATTGGTTAGTTACTAGTAAAGGGGACGGAGCATTAAGTTTCTTACTCTCACGAGGACCGTATAAACAGCAATGAGGGTACTTCATTTCTGATGCTCAGGTGTAGTAAAACTGTAAGTTTATCTCACACTACCCTGCGCTACAAATTTGGCAGCATTAAATGAAACCACTGATGACCAGCTTACACAACTAGTTTTTCAAATGTTCATTTCAAGATAGCATCAATATATCTTGATGGTAAGGTACTTCGCAGCCATTAAACTGTATTCAATTCTATGGCCCAGACTTGGTTCCCTCAACATTAGGAAGCAAATTATCAGCAAGAGGGCAAGAATGCAAAGTCATAGCTTAATCCAAAAGCGACTAAAACCAAGTACACAGCAAAGAAGAAATCACAAAATGGCTTAATACAATCACATACATTTACATACAACTATAGAAATTAACTGCTCTGGGCTTCCAAAACAGCAAAATACATCCATCCATTTGACTCTAAAACTATTTTTTTCCTCATAATCTGATTATTTTAGGAATCATTTAGTGCAAGTTAGTGCAGAAACATTCCTTCCAAACACATGAAAATTCCTTTTACTTTTAATTTTTAGCAAGTATGAAATGGATCACAAAATTAAGAATGTTCCATTTGGATTTCAGTTCTGTTACAGGTCTTCTTGACAAGTATGATTGATTCTAAAATCATTATACTGCTCAGCTAAAACTATGTCCATCGACTTGAAGAATGTTGATTTCAACACACAAAGTATTCTTTTTAACTTGTACACTTTTATCCCCTGCCCAGGCTGACTCAGTGAACATTCTTTGCGTATTTAGTACACTATGGTTAGAATATATGGACTACCCCCAGAAGGCTTGAACTTCTCTATCTTTAGACATTTTCCTTAATTAAAGGACTGACAAGCACAAATCTTTTCATCCATTCAGCAACCTTCTGCCATTAAGAAGTAAAAGTCACAAATCATAGGACACTTATTTGTACTGCTTGTTTTGTCTCAGTTCATGCACTATAGTCATTCCAAAGCTAGGCAACAAAGTAAGAATTAGGCTTTGAAATTTTGGATCCAAATCAAACTTGACACAAGTTAGTATTTCCTTTTTTTTCTTCCAGTTTTATTGAAATATCATGAAAATTACTATAAATGTGAACAAAGCTAGTATTTGTAGAATCTCATATCCAAAAATCATATATGACCTACAAGAATAAATGATGTGGATTAGACCTGACCCCCTAAAACTGTGTTGTCAAACACGGTTGTTACTAGTCAGTTTTGGCTAGTTAAACTTGTTAGTTAAAATTAAATAAAATGAAAAATTCAGTTTCTCAGATTCATGCATCACATTTGAAGTGCTCAATAGCTTCACATGCCTAGTGGCTTCAGTTACTGGACAAGAGAGACATAGATCGTTTCCATCAGCAAAGCAACTTGTACTGGACACTACTGATATAGACAGCCAAAGGGGACTTTGTCACCACAGTCTACAAAGCACACTGAGTACCTTGCCTATTCCTGACAATCATGACCTTAATAAAAGGAACCAGTATAGTCACAGAGGAGAAAAAATATTCGTAGACAGTGACTGGATGAAGGACAAAGCAAACAAGCCACTCGAATGAAAAATTAAAAATTAGGCAAGTGACTGTTATATCTTTTAATAGTTCTTAGACATCAATAAGGTTAACTCAGGTTATAGAATTTAAAATCAACATTTTAAAACTCAATTTAAGAATTGTTTTTGTATAATTAAATTGATTACTAGCTTATTGTATAACAAACTACAACTTATTACACAGGTCAATATACTTTATTAAGAAACTTTGAAACATTCTCTCTTTTCATGTATTTTGTTTTAACCAAAATAACAGAATAAAATTTAACCAGATATACTTTATAGAGACTAGTTTAATCTGAACAATGTAATAAAATTATTCAGAAAGATGTGGGAGGGGCCTCCCCTGGTGGCACAGCGGTTGAGCGCTGGGCTGCAAAGCTGCCTACAGCCTCTGCAGCGCCAGTTCGATCCCCAGCCACAGGCGAGGGTCCCACATGGAACGACAGACCTCTCCTACCACGCCCACTGCTCCCCCCAGCAGTGTATTTCACCAGTCTGCCTGTTCTGTTCCCTGCTCTGGATCTGGTGAATTCTCTCATCCTCCCGCGCTTCTGACTGTACCCAGTGCTTGTATAAATAAATAAATAAATCTTTAAATAAATAAATAATGAAAAGGAAACTTAAAAAAAAAGATGTGGGAAAGCAATGTAACCCCTAAATACTAGGAGCATGAAGGAAAATAAAGTTTTCTTTACCATCTTCATTGTACTGAAGACTTAAAAGTGTTAATATTAAGTAAAGGTAGTTATTCCACAGTTTTGAAACCAAAGAATAAACTACAATGTCCATTTATAGTAAAAATGTTCTTTGGCTTCTTCAGAAAATACCCTTTTCTTGCCATTAATCCACCACTTATATTTTGGTTCCTGCAAAATGCTTTAACATTACTTACTTTCTTACTAGTTTTTATTTTTAAACACATTTTTGATTAATACATCAAGATGACCATTTAGACATCCATTAAATAACATATCAAAATGGAGTTATGATAACTACCTGTGTTATCCTTTGTAATATTTAGGGTATAGATTGCTAATACTAATAAAACTCTCAATGTTTTCTATATTCATTGCTTTAACTAGAGTAGCCAGAGTCACACATTCGAATTAAACCACTATGCTATAATTTATGGTCTCAACAACGAAAACTAACTCATGGCCCCCTAGGAATGCACTACTTGAACAGAAGATCTCTATTTGGAATAAATTCCAGTGTGGATTCAGTTCTATTAGAGACAGGAAAGAACAGTGTCTTTAAAGCTTAAAATAATGTTATATGCATATTCAGCTGCATAAATTATACAGCCGCACTTGATGTAAATTTACTTCTGTAATTCAACTGCAATAAACTCTTTTTGAATTCTTTAACTTTGTAAGAAAAAGCAAGCAAGAGAAATTTTAAGTAGGGTACCAAAGAAGAGGAAAACATTCTAAAACCTGATTTGGAAGTTGACATATTGACATTGCTTAAAACCTAGTAACTCCTAGAACTCCTAGCAAACAGTGGAGGTAACTAGTATAATAATTAGTATAAAATGCAAATAATGAAAATTTAGCAAACTAAGTACAAATATGTGTATGTACATAAAGTAGGAAAAAAATCACAAACATTCAAGAGATTAACAAACCACGAATGACAAAACAAGTATAAAGAACTTTTCAAGACACATATTTAGACAACTTTGCCTTTTTAAAAACTTCTTTTTTAATTATAAGAATCCTGGCTTTCTAATTATTTCTTTGTGTTAAGAAGACTTCAAAAGACTGCATTATGATCGTTGTAGGTTTAAGAGAGACATTCAGATAATTATTTAGCTCTTTACTTCTGTGGTAGTAATACAATCGTTCAATGCAGTTTAAACACTTACTAGGTGACTAAGGGCAATTCAGCACAGGGCACGGATATCCTAAGACATTTTAGACTGCTATGACCTGATCTATTTCTAAAGATCAAAAAAAGCCAAACACACATCTACAATACACAACACACCCTACACATCTTCCACTTCAGGACTTGCTTTCATTTATCTCAATGAGTTTAGGAAAATTCTACACATTCTCTACTTGTATTATATTAGTACAATTTTTATTTTACATGTGGGTATTAAAACAATAGACTGTCAATCTGGTTTACTCTGTGAATGAAAACAAGAAAAGCAATAAAAACATTAATATGCTTTCAGAAAGGTTAAGATTCATAAAAGAGAAAAATGTGGTGAGGTAGGAAGTAAGGACTGTGTATATTCTATCTCAAAAGTTAGAAAGTTATGATAATCCTCTGTGATTAAATAAGGAAGAATGAGACAACCTGAAAAGACCAATCACAGAAAGGAAACTGAAGCAAAAATCAAGTTTCCCAAAAAGCAAAAACCCAGGCCCAGACGATTTTACTAGTGCATCCTACCAACCTTCAAAAACAAACACCTATTCTTCTCAAACTCTTCCAAAAAAAATAGAGAAATAGAGAAAGCTTCCAAACATATTCTATGAGGCCAACATTATTCTGACACCAAAACCTCACAAAGACATCACAAAAAATTATAAACCAATCTCCTTGATGAACACAGATGGAAAATCCTCAACAAAATCTTAGCAAATAAAATTCAACAATACATCAAAAGAATTACACGTATCATGGTCAACTGGGATTTATTCCAGGAAAACATGGATGTTCAACATCTGAAAATAAATGTAATTCACATCAACAAAATGAAAAATATCCTATGAATATATCAATAGATGCAGAGAAAGCATTTGATAAGATGCAACATCCATTTATGGTTAAAAAAAGAAAAGCCTCAGAAAACTGAGTAAAATGGAAGATACCTCAAAATAATAAAGACCATACATAACAAACCCACAGCTAACATCATTGGCAATGGTGAAAGACTGAAAGCTTCTTCTCTAAGATCTGGTATAAGAAAAAGATGTCCACTTTCACCACTACTGTTGAACAGTATTAGAAGTCCTAGCTAGAGCAATTAGGCAAGAGAAAGATAAAAATGAACCCAGACTGGAAAAGAAGTAGTAAAACTACCACAATTTGCTAATGACATAATAATATACATTAAAAAATCCATGAAATACCACTAAAAAAAACTAATTGAAATAACATTGATAAATTGGCAGGGTACAAAATCAATTTACACAAATCAGTTGCATTTCTATATGCAAATGAGCTAGAAAAGGAAAAAACAAATTCCATTCACAATCACACCAAAAAGATTTTAATACACAGGAGTAAAATTAAAGGAGGTGAAGGTCTAGACAATAAAAACTGTAAGACATTGTTAAAAGAAATAGAAGACACAAGAAATGTAAAGACATTTCCTGCTCATGAACTAGAAGAATTAAGATTGTTAAAATGGTAATCTCACCCAAAGCAATATATGGATGCAATGCAATCCCTATTAAGGTTCCAATAGTATTCTTCAAAGAAATAGAATGAACATTACTGAAATTCAGATAGAATCCAAAAGACCCTGAACAGCCAAAGCAATCATAACGAAAAACAGTGTTGGCACCACACTCTTAGACGTCAAACTACACTAGAAAGCTGTAATAATCAAAACAGTGTGACATTGCAACAAAAGCAGGTAATTGGAATAGAATTGAGAATCTACAAAGAAATCTACACAACTATGGACAGTTATGGAAAAAGGAGCGGCTCTTCCAACAAATGGTGTTGGGAAAACTGGATAACCATATGCAAAAGAATGAAACTAGAGCACCATATTACACAAAAAGTAATCAAAATGGATTAAAAACATGGATGTAAAACCCAAAACCTTAAAATACATTGAAGAAAAATAGGCAAAATGCTGGCTTCGATGACATCTTTGAGGATTTATCTCTTAATGGCAAAAGAAACAAAATTGATTATAAAGAAATGGTAATACATAAAACTAAAAAGTGGTAAATTATCAGTGAAACAAAGACACCCTACTAATTGGAAGGAAATACTTACAAGCCACACATCTGACAAAGGGCTAATAACCAACACAGATGAAGAACTCATACAACTCAATAAAAGAAAACAAAACTAACAAAATCAGGCAGAAGAACTGAAGAGACATTTCTCAGAAGACATACAAATGGCCACAGGACACACACACACAAAATGTTAAACATCTTACCATCAGGGAAATGCAAATCAAAACCACAATGAGATGCCATCTCACACATGTGAGAAAGGTTCATATAAAAAAGGCAAGAATAAGAAGCTTTGGCAAGGACATAGAGAAAAGTGAACCCTGGAGTACACTGCTTGTTAGATGGTAGACAGGTCCAGTTCCCATGGAAACAATATGGAGGTTTCTCAAAATTTTAAAAATAGATCTACCACATGTTCCAGCAATTCCACTCCTAGGTATTTATCTGAAAAAAGCAAAAACACTAATACAAAAATACTAATACTTCTATGTTCACTGTAGCGCTATTTACAACAGCTAAATTATGGAAACAACTTAAGTACCCAAGGACAGATGAGTAGATTATGAAAATATGGTAGGTATATGTATACAATAGAAAAACAAACTGGGGAGGGGGCACAATGGACTACACTGAAGGATTGTGGGTGCCTTCATGGTAGATGTGGTGTGATTACATGCATCTAAGGTGTGATCTTAGGCTGTAAATCACACACAGTGTTGTAAACCAATGTTACCTCAATAAAATATACATATATATATATGTACAGGTAAAGATACCACTTAAAAACAATGTTAATCATATAGCTCATTGCTTACTGAAAACATTTACAAGTAATAAGTTACCTTTTAGTTGTTACACCACTATACCTGACCTCTGATAGTTCAATTGCTATTAAATGAATAAAAATGTAGAAAGTAGAAACTGTTTAAGAAAAGTATTTTCAGTGGGGAGTGTTTATTATAAGAAAAAAGGAGTAAATATGCAAAGATGATGAAAATTAAAATGTACTTTTTGATACCTCACATAGATCAGAAGCAAATTAAAGTTTAAAGAAAAAAGATGAAAGTTGAAACAAGTATTAGAGATATATGCAAACATTCTGAAGTACACAAGTATCTTCAAAGTAAAAAGTATTTTCTTTAAGAATAAAGTTATATGAAAAAAATTTAAAGAAAAATCTTTTATGTCTCTAGACATAAAATCCTTTTTGTCTGAACATCTTTTCCCTTTCTTACTTCTCATGTCAGCCAAGAAAGATAACATCAGCATGCAAAGGTTTTTGTTCTGATATTGAAACAAATGCTTACAAGCATCATTTTCTGGAATGCCAAAAAGCAATGAGAATCTACTGCCCAACTTCTAAGCATTCATCGGAATTAAAATAATGTCTAACTGTGAAAACTTTTTAAAGGATTACTCTACGTTTTGGTAAGTAAACCAACAAGCAATAGCAAAGAATAACATTATTTGTCATGATTGAGTTAAAGAGAATTTGTCTATCCTTATTGATATTTTCCACAATCCCAAACAGTTAAACAAATACAGCTGGGAAGACAAAATGTTTTCAAGAACTCAAGTAAATCTCAGAGATGATAATTCACACTAAAAGTTCCTGTAAAACAAGAGTTTAAGGATTACCAATTCTTTCAATCATTTGCAATGATTGATGTTATGAACCTCTCTAAGAAAACTACACTCAAAAACCATTTTTGCACATATTTTCAGGAAATTCACTAAGAAGGGATCATTAGTGCAGAACATATATTTGAAATGACATACATTTGCAAAAGGAACTTTCTAACAAATGATTAATAGGAATCGGCTCTTAGTTTTCATAGTAGATTTACAATTTACAAAGCACTTTTTACAGTCAAGCTTACTAGACAATGATGTTAAGTGTGAAAGAGGCCCAGTTATTATTCCTGCTTAACAACTGTGGAAATTGAGGCACAGATTTAATGACTTGCTGAAGTATCTGGCTAGTAATTAGATATATTAAAATGCAACCATTTGATTCCTTATCCAAAACATTACCGCTGCTATAAAGAAAAATACTAAGAATTCTGCTCCTGGCACACAAAATCAGGCATGAGATGGTTGGGGGAATTCAATATATAAACCCTATTTGTCTCATTGATAAATACATCATTTCTTCTTGATACTGTTTTAAGAAAAGATAATTTTTTCAAATAACTGATTTATCCAAACCTGTCTACTACATTTAATGAGCATTTTTGCTGTGTGGTTTTATGTCTACATTTTCTTCTGTAAATACAATCTTTCCTTAATGAACATGGGTTCAGCTAAATATTTACTACTGCATTATATTATAATACAGCATGAAGTTATGATCTTATGATGTCCTTGAATACTATTAAAATGAAAAAAATAGTCTGCCCCTGCTTTTTGATCCCACTGTGCTAATGGTTGCTTTTGTTTGTATAGTTATTTCAGCTTCTGCTTTAGTGTTAGCAGTATATTTCTCCTGCTGTCATTACTAAGCTTCTATAATAACACCCCCCACCCTCCCCACCACTAATTTGCTTCTCCTAACTTGCCAGGTGGTCGGGGAAATCAGAAAATTAAGTTTTATTAGAATCTAAATTCTCTATTCAGTAAAGAACCAAAAAATAATCCACATATTCTTATCTTTAGTGGTCTTTGTCTTTGCTTTCTAATGTTCAATGATATGTGGGTTTAAAATAATCAAGCTTCAATTACATTTTATAGGACAAACCAAATGTTTATCAAGATGTGGCTGCTCTTTGAATAAAAGACCATCTTCTTAACAAAAATTATCTTTGGTTTCCAACACAAAACAATTAAAATAGGATCCTATTTTGATGTTTACAGAATAGTGAACCAAACATTACATTTAATTTTCTCAAAAAGACAAACTGAGGAAAGAATAAAAAGGACTACAGAGTGAATAGAACATTTCCATTTTGCTTGTTTTTTATAATCTGTTGAATCATGCAGTAAGTGTAAGTGACCCAAAGGAAAATGATTTTTTTTTATAGGCTAGGAAACAGGACACTTCTATCATATAAAAATCATCTATACACTAGTCTTAAAATATTAATCATATTAAAGATATGCTTTATAATTTTAAAGAAAAATTAATGCAAAATAAGAAGTCAACAATAGAAAACACCTTATTTGAATATAAAAATTTTTTCCTACCTAAGACTCACAGAATATTGATGAAATCCAATCCAGTACTAGATTAACTGAAGTCTCATGTTAACAATCACTGTATGACTGAATATCAAAAGTTACGACATATAGTCCAAATAAGATTAAGCCCATATTACTAGATTAAATGTTAATACAAATGTTTTTCTGTTGGTATCATATAAGAAATTAGGATATTTTAACCTTTACTATTGCCAAGTTTCATAATGGCACAATTAGAATATCTCTAGGACACTTAACTATTTAATCATTTTCTTCCACATTAAGGACATGGTACATTTGAGTAGCAAAACAAACTGGTCTGCATAGAAGTAACATCACTATTGAAGCATTTACCATATGCCAGGCACTGTGCTAAGTATTTTTCTATCTACTAACTTCTTTAATCCTCACAATCACCCTATTATCTCCACTGCAAATGAGGAAGCTGAGCGAGCCTTAGAGAAGGTTAAGTGGCTTTCTGACAGTGACAGCCACAGTGGAACACATACTACAAGGGTGTGTGACTCCATGTCATTATATTAGATTACCTCCTATTTTAGTACAAAGTACATTTCCTAAATTCTATCCTCTCATACTACCAACCTCCTTCAGCTTAAAAATAAAACAAAAAGAAATCACTGGGAAACTCAATAACACCTACAAATTTATTAGGATAAAATGTATTTGTGGGTTACATACAAGCATATGAACAGTCAATCAATATCTAGTTTTGCTGACACATTTCAGTAGTACAGTATGTACAATAGAATAGATAGCTTAGAAAAATTTTTCTTAAATTGCCCAGAAAGGAATATAATAATTAATGTTAATAAAACAAATCTTTACCAAGTATCTGAGGTTCTACATAATTTTGAAGTACAAACATATCCCCTCCCACTATCTCCGGTCTTAAAAAGAAAAAAAAAAAATTCCCTAATAAAATTTAATGAAAACCAACTAAATGTAAATTCTCCACACATTTAGGCAGTTCACATTTGCTTTCTAACATAATAAAACTCAAGGAAAAATAGTCCCTATAAGCTTTCATTTGGCAAAAATATATTTTTAATAGCCCATAGATAACTACATTTATCCTATCAAAGGGCACAGAAATTTTTCGTTCATTGTTTCTTATTAATTTTCAATGATTTGTTTTATAAAAATAAGGAAAAACAAAAGCTGAACTCTGGAAAAATGAGGGCTCATATTAGTCAAAGGTATGCACTGAGAAGCAAATAAGACTTTCCACATAGTTTTTCCTAAAACAGAATACCTCACATTCCCTGTGAAAAGAAAATGACATTTTAAAAAACAACGACAAAGATTTACTATAGTTTTTGTACTATATTTTCAATGTTTACATTTCAACAATATTTAGGACATCATTCTTTTCTATCATAACATGTTCACTCTTAAAATTTGCTAAAAACTTTAAAACTTATGCTGCATTTTAAAATCCAATTGTTTCTTACATGTTTTGAATATATCTCGCATGACTTGTATGAGAAATCACAAAAAGCATTTCAGACCTTTTATAAAGAACAGAGTGATACCCATGACAAAGTTTAGAGTGAATTACTTACTATATCGCCAAATTACAGTCACTTAAAGAATAATCAGCTATCAATGTCTAGGTTTTATAGATTGCTATTTCCCTTAGGTAGTAAAGGTTATTTCTTTTTGCATTCCCATTAGAATTTAATTTTT
This sequence comes from Talpa europaea, assembly GCF_964194135.1. NCBI lineage: Eukaryota > Metazoa > Chordata > Mammalia > Eulipotyphla > Talpidae > Talpa > Talpa europaea. The sequence continues at coordinate 97,433,300 of NC_140075.1, read as the reverse complement.
GTTAAAGATACAAGAGAATATCATAATATGAACTTTAAAAATTTCTGGGTGAAAGTAGAATTGAGAGAAAAAGCACGTGCCTTGTTTCAGAAATCCAACTTAAATTTTAATAAGAGACTATACCTTACTACCTACACTATAAATTTGAAAACTGAAGATATAAATTTAAATTAAGGAAACCAGGGTGAAACATTAAAAAAAAAAAGTTATGGTGCTATCAGAAGACTTCATTCTTCAACTTCAATTCAAGAAACAGCTTCCATAACAACAACAACAGAATAAACAAACTATTCTAGGCAGGAGAAAAGAGCAAGAAAGAAGTCTGAAGTAAACAAAGTCCAACACACACTAGCAATATAAAAATCATCTATCAAATATTGCACAATTTTCCATAAACCTGAAATAAATAAGCTATTATTTTAAACCAAATACTGTCATTGTTATCATAAGGAGCAGCGTATACTTGCTAATGGATACTAAAGGTCAATGTAAACTACACACCTCCATATAATAAACTTCAAAAAAACTGAAGTTACAAGAAAAGAATTTTCTCTTAACACCTGAAACTTGAGCAAGTGAAAAATAAAAACAGACAAAAAAGGAGCCACGAGTGCATAGAGTTAAAAGTAATATTTGGGGAAATCTCATAAAACAGTTTGAGTAATATAATTCTGAAAGTTCAGTGGTACACACACTATATAAAAAAAACTGAAAATGGTTTGGTACCATAATAAAATTCTACATTTTATTGTTGATATTGTTGTAACAAAAAGGAAGAGGACCAATTTTCGTTATTCCTGGTAAAAACATTAATAGGTGGCAACTGACTTTAAAACAGTGAAAACCAACAAGAATAAACTGATGCATTCCAACAGTACAACTAAAAAAATATTTTCTTGGTGTTCATACCAAAATCTTCTTTAAGATCATCATCTCCTTCTTTGTGGAAGTTTATTTTAATGAAATAGAAGGGGAGATATTAACACTCAGGATATTTTAATAAGTACTGATTAATATTACCAAAAATTATAGTGAGCCTTGGGAAAATCTCTCCCTGTAATTCACTTACCTCCACTGACTGCATCTTGCTCTTCACCTTCAGGAAATGCAACCTGGTTTGGCAAGCTATTCCTAGATCGAGTGACGGTCTCTAACTGGGAAGCCCGTCCCAATAAAGATAGCTCATCTAGCACCTCTCCCTCTTTGGCCTCAAGATCTGATTTTGAAGTGGTTAAGGGTTTTATATTTTCAGGTGCCATCAACCTGTTAGAATCATTCAAACATGCCACTGTGCCACTGTCCAAGCTCAACACTCGTGCCCGAGTCTTGGCACTATTTGTGCTGGAAGTCCGCCGTGTTGTCCTCTTTTTGCCAGTTCCTTCAGGACCCAGATGAGCTTTGTGTGTGTTTTCAGAGTCAGGGCCCCTTTCTTTAGGGACATGTTTGGTCTTCAGAGTACTGTATCTGCCCTCAGGAGACTGACACGAATGAGAAGTGGTGCTAGACGAGCTATCGCTGCTGAACTGGTGAGCAGACTGAACACTGGATGCTCTGCTCAAGTCACTTTGGTCACTAGAATCCTCATCATGACAGAATATAGCACTATGTGGCTTGGTGCCGGAAACACCTCGAAATGAAACATAATCTTTATGCCGACTTGAGTCAAAACTGCTGGCCCGCTTTTTTCCTGTCCGTCTCCTCCCAGACTTATGTGAAGAAGTTGTCCGGTGGATTAAGCTTGAGGATTTAGGGCGTACATCCCCTTCCTTTTGCTTTCTATCACCATCTTTACCAATTATTGAATCCACTGAAACAGCTGACTTATCACTCTGCTCTTCTTCCTTTTCAGCAGTTTTCCCCAGTGGTCTGTCCACCTGTGAACTAAATTCATTTGCATGGGGGTTTTTATTGACTTCTTCAGATGCAGAGGTGCTGAGACCTCTCTGATTATGCACGTCATCAGAAGCATTACAATCCTTGGCCTCCTGAACCCCGCTATTTGTACTCACTTCCAAGGCAGTCTTTTCACTACTAGTCCGTTTGTCACTGGTACAGCTACTCTTGTCCTCAGAGTCAGCACAGCATTCCTTTTTTCTATCACTTTTCTTTCCTGTTTTAGGAGACTCCTCATGCTCTGACAAGATGCTCTCTATGTGTGTTGAGCTGGTCTGTTCACTTTTATAGCTGCTAACAGTACTGTTAGTGTCACGGTCCGTTCCACTGCAATAACTCTCTGTTGACCCACTACTCCTGGTGCTCAGGCTCCTCAAGCTGTCCATACTTTTGTCAGCTTTCAAAGGTCTGCCCTTTCCGCTTTTTGTAGGTGGCTGAGAATGACTGCTTTTCAACTCACCAACAAGCTGAAATTCCCCAGATAAACAAGAATTTTCCACCAGGGATTCCTTGGATCCAGAATGAGGCTTAGAATATTCTAACTCACTCACTGGATCTAACCCACGTCTTTGTTGATACAAAGGGAAGTCATTCAATGAAGTGTCTGGAAAAGCCACAGCAGAGCTAGAAGTCCGTGGGACACCCCGCGGCCGGTGTTCCTTCCTGTATGAGTGTGAATGTAAAGGGACAAGAGAAGCAACTTCTGTGTCACAGGCACTGGACAGAGACTGATCGACATGGTGGTGGTGGCTGTGACTTGGCAGGCTCACTTTGTCACTTAAGTCCTTTGGTAAGTCCTGTCCACAAGAGGATAAGGAAGGCTGAATGGAGACGAAGGAATCATTGGAGACCAGACGGAAGAGCCTCCGATCAGTTGCCAGATCTGTTTCAAACACATATTTAGAAATGTTACCACAAATCGACAATCTGCTTTTCTACTGTTTACAATGGAGAGAATTCACAGCACGCAGTAACTCAAGTAAAACAATTTCTCAAGAATAATAGCTAGCCAATTATTCTAAAAGGTTGGGTTCTATTTCACAGCTACACAAAGAATGTATTCTAACTGATGGACTGATGTAAGCTTTCAAATCTCCATTGACCTCAGCAAAGGTTCTATAGATTTTCAACAATACAATAAGAAACAGCAAAGGCTTATATTTTAAATGGACCTGTACATTTCTATGAACTGTTTTTAATTCACTAACTGTGTAACCCTAGGTTACCTAAGTCTCTATTCCCTCATCTGTAAAATGTGCTATCAATCTCATTGAGTAGTACCATGGAATAACTGAGTTAATGGCATACACTGTTTAGCACAGTGTCTCACACAATTATTGGTAGCTATCATTATTTTAATCTAACAAAATAAAAATATCTTTTTAAAAAACTAACAGGACTAACTTACAATTCATCAAAAACCTAGAATAATCAGAAACAGAAAAAAAAATCAAAAGGCTGACTAATACTCTATAAGTTACTCTGCTATTCATAATGGTTAAAAAAATTAAAGCAATAATTATGAGGCAAAATGCTAATTTTCTCATTTTCATTACTGATACAACAATTACAAAATATCTCATGGAAAAAAATGTATTGCCTCCCTTTATCTGTAAAATGATTCCTATACTACTACATTTAGGTCAGTGACTAGGGACTTGAGTTACCACATACACTGTGTATATAAATACAGACATAAATATACATAACCCATCCACCTACCTACCTACATTGTAATTTATCTTGAACTATAGCTTGACAACCGAACTGCACAAAAGCTGATTTTTTTATATACCCTTTGACAAGGCTGGTTGAATCTGCTGTTAGTTCAATAAAAGGAAAAATTATTACCCTTATTTATCATAACTACATAAAAAAGTAGACTCTACAGTAAGTCAGACATCCCAGTAAGATTTCAGTAAAAGCATACTTTTTCCTTAATAGCATAAAAAAGAATGAATTACTAAAAATGTACTATTTGATAAAAATGAAATATACATTTAAATTTAAAACTTAGAAATAGCCTCTAGAATGTACCATATAAATTTTGATCTATAAATAGCCCATTGGGCTTTACCTTATGTTTTAAAGTCTTCAAAATAAACAAAACCATGTTCCTTATCATTTGTCAAAAGTTGCCACTGTATTTGGATTTTCATATTCTCTAAAGATTAAAATTTTTAAAGTTAACACTGTATTTACTTTTTTGTATTATTAAATCATGTTATTTCTAAAAATTCTCAATAAATATCCTAATAAGGAATTATGGAATGGTATGATATTCACAGTTCAAGGAAGTAAACTTCACATAATAGAAACTTTGAGTTAATTGAAAAGCACTAATTTTAATACACAGCAAGACTTTTAAAAAATGCTAATGATCAAAATCAATCCCTTCCAAGACATAAATAAAGCAGAAATTAAATCTTTAAAGATAGACAACATTACTTTAATACATGCACAATGTTACTAAGTAAACATATCAAAAATAAACCCCCAATTTTTTTCAGGAAGAACTATAGGTAATTTTAGGACATTTTCAAGTTAATATTCTTCCTTAAACAGTTCTCTTACTGGCAACAATATAGTCAAAGACAGGCTCAAATCAACATAGGGATCCTATTTTTCTTTTTCTTTCTTTTTTTTTTTTTTTTAAAGATTTATTTATTTATTTATACAAGCACTGGGTACAGTCAGAAGCACGGAAGGGTGAGAGAATTCACCAGAGCTAGAGCAGGGAACAGAACAGGCAGACTGACGAAGTACATTGCTGAGGGGAGCAGCGGGCGGCAGGAGAGGTCTGCGCGCCATGTGGGACCCTTGCCTGGTGGCTGGGGATCAAACAGGCGCTGCAGAGGCTGCGGGCAGCCTCGCAACCCAGTGCTCCACCGCTGCGCCACCAGGGAGGCCCAAGAGATCCTATATTTCATCTAACTGTTTTAAAGATTTATTTTTATTTATTTATGCATAAAAGAACTGGGGGATAAACCAGAGTTGCAGAGGAGTGAGAGGATTCACCAGAGACAGTGTAGGGAGCAGAACAGATGGATCTACTGAAATACACTGCTGAGGGGAGCAGAGGGCGAGAAAGGAGAGGTCTGCTGCTCCATGTGGGTTAGCTCCTTGGCCGGGAATCAAACTCAGGCCACAGAGGTGATAATGTGATAGCACTGAGACTTAACCCCTATACTACCAGGAATGCCCTATTTAAACTTTTTTTTCAACTAGGCTATTAGTGGAACTTATGGTAAGATAGGCATGCTCACATACTGCTTGTGGTGGCACACAAACTGTTACCATCTTCTGTAAAGCAATCTGATGACATGGCCAAAAGTCTTCAAAAAGTACATTTACCCACAATTGGCAATTTATTAAAATATTTTTAGAAATTGTGACTAAAGGATAAAATCAGGTAAAGTTTTGGCAAAAAGTTCTTCACAGGTTGTTGTAAAATTTAATACAGAAAATATAACAATGTCCTATAAACACTGGTTGAATAATTTATGTTGTTTATTAATAACATAACCCTCATTAATTATAATTGCATTATAAGATATTCTAATTATCATTTCTCACATATTCTTACAAAATGCAAATGTCTCCTTTATCATTTTTCCTTACCTCTCTCATCCCCTTTATATCAATTCACCAAGAGTAGTCCATACTCACTATTTTTAATTCTCTTCTAAGTATCGCTCATGTGTTTTCTAATCCCACTCCATTAAGATGCTTATCAAGGTCATCAACAACCTCTACACCATTAAATCCAATGGTCAAGTCTCAGTCATATCAACTGACCTATCAGCAACATTTAACAAAACTGATCACTCCAGTCTCCTTGAAACACTGGGCTACAACACTGTCTTGGTTTTCCTTTTACCACACCTGTTGTTCTTAGTCTCCTGAGCTTATTAAGTAGGAGTTGCTTGGAGCTCAATCCTTGGAACTTTTCGATTTTCTGTCTGTTTTTCTATCTCTTGCAGTTCCCTTCCAGTTTTCTTGTTCCATGATAATTAAAATTTAGAAATATTTGTAACAGCTCCACCATCTTCTATGCAGATTTCATACTCATGTAGGAATGAGCTAAAGTTTTGATCTTGGGTAGGAAAGACAAAAGCGAGGCTGGAGGGGGAAACTAAATAATCCCTTCTCAGAAATGAAGAAAGCAAAGGACACATCCCACATCTTCAGTTTTCTCCGAATCATCCTGAATTATGTTGATAGTCTGAGTGCCAATCAACTAACTTGTAACCAACTAACTGAAGATCACTGTCCTATAAACGTAAACCAGCGAGAACGACAAAATGTAAGCCAAAATGAACTGCCACTAGGTGGTGCCAAACCACAGCCACGACTAACGGATTTGGATACAGGAGCCAAGGCACCTAACTGTGCAGGCTTGTCCTGTTTGAGTTTATAAAGGTAATAAACTCCATAACACAACCCTACATTTGACATGACTGAATTTTTTTTGGTATTTATGAAAACTCCTTAATTTCAAACTTCAATCCAGACCTCAGACCTGAAATCCACACATACCTATTTACTAATTATTGCCACTAGAGATTCTATCTAGGTATACTAGAAACTCATGCTTGATATGACAAAACCTGAATTCCCTATTGACCCTCCTCCAAGCTCTTCCTATTCTAAATCTGCTCCTTCTGTCTTCTTCCCTGCTGCTTAACCCAAAAACTTGAGTCATTAAGACTACTCTCTCTCACATGATATATCCAATTCTTACTAGCATCTGCTATACATACACCCACAGTCAGACTACCTCTCACTACCCTAATCTCTGTCCTGAATGATAACAATAATCCGCTAACTGTGTTCCCTGCTTCAGTCTTTGCCCCTCGATAGATTCGAAACCTAGTGATTCTGTTAAAATATAACAGATCACGATTAGTCTCTGCTTAAAATCTGATAGCAGTTTTTCATCTCTCTGGGAAATAAAGCCAAAATCTTTAAAATGGTTTATGAAACTGCAAAATCTGGCCTCTCACTTACTCTCTACCAGCAACACTACTTGTCAGAACTGACAGGCATGTTTCTACTTTAGGACTTTTGCCTGTGCTATACTTTTTTACGGAGGAAACCTTTCCCCCACCAAATATCCTAATGACTTGCTCCTTCACCTTCTCCAGGTCTTTGTTCTAGTAAGGCTTTCCCTTGAACACTCTATTTAAACTTACAATTTCCCCAGCATTCTGCTCTCCCTCTTTTGTCTGTTACTACATATATGTGTATGTGTGTATCTGATTTATACTAGTATGATTTTACACTAACAGTATGGAAGTCAATGGGCATAGAAATTACTGCCTGTGTAGCTCACTGATTTATTTCCAGTACTTAGGATGGTGCCAGGCACCCAATGAGTACTCAGTAATAGTTGTTAAATGTTAAATACGTGAGAAAATGTTTCATGATAGAAGCAAGTTGAAAATTAGTCATGAGCTACTTAACCAAGTGCTATGTTGTCAAGGGATATTTGGTCATTGTGTTAACATCACAGAGTTTAATTAAACAAATACAGAAAGTAGAGCCTGCTACATACCTAGGATATAAAGGTAAAGTCTGTAAGGACCACTGTCCTATATGTAGTTTACAGCTGATCAAAATGTTGTTAAGCAACACATGGCTGTAAAGTGAGAATAATGTTAACCTTAAATGCTGGCAGTGACTATTACCTGGAAGAAACCATAGAAAAAATGCTTAGAAGAAAAGTGAACCCTGGAGTTGACAAACTAAGGCCAAGTTGGTCCTCTACCTGTTTTTGTCCATTCATTGTGTGTTGCTTCTGTCTCCTTTCACCTCTGCAATGACAGAGCTGAGTAGCTGCAAAGGAGACCATGTGGCCTATTGTTTATACAAAAAGTTTGCTAACCCCTAAGACATCATTAACTCAGTGAATGTTAGACATCATTATCTATATCGATATGTATCTGGCAAGTATAAGTTTGTGTGTATATAATTTTCAACTTGCCAGATTACAACCTCTTGCTTGTGCATGCAACTTCCCAGATTACAATAAAGAGATATGTGACCTCCTGATGCTGCAGCACTCACCACTCTGATGATGACATACTATAAAAATACTGTAATTCTTAAAGCAATTAGTTCACCTTAAGGTTTTACAAGAAAATCATTAGCATACCATGTAGTATGTTTAAAAGTTTATTTTTAGGAGACGGGCAGGTTGAGTGGAGTAGTTCACGAAAGCAAATAAATAACAATGGGGTTACTGTAGTTCCAAAAAAAATGGGGGACATAAAATTATAGTAACAACTTAAAATTCCAAGTATCAGTAACAAAATTTATAAGAATATGCTGGTAAAATATTTAATTAATGGAAAAATGTTATAAGTTAATCTATAATCTCATAAATAATTTCAAAGTTAAATACAGAAAATTTATTAGGCTGTAAAACATCACCCATAGCTAATAAAAACAGTAGGCTGAAAACACAGAAACTAAATTAATTTCCAGGTTAGTAATTACAATATATAAACTGGGTTAATCTCCACTTGTAAATGGGGTTGATATATCCATTGATTTATTCTTGAAAACTAAAAATCAAGCAAAAAAAATTGCCATTCTTAAAAACGCTATAGAGTCCAAATACTCATTTATAATAGTGTTGAAAGGGAAAAGAAAACACACACTCAAAGCCAAAATTTCTATTAAAAATCTGCCACAGAAAGGCACCATATTGAAGGCAGACATAGTTTCTCAGTAAGTCCAACTGCAAGCTATTACTCTGTTGAAACATATTGTTGTTTCTGCACTTAGACAAGATATGAAGCAAGGGGCATTTTGGAGGTCATAATGAATGGAAAAGAACAATTTGTAGGTTATCACAAGGTAGGCAAAATGCTTAGATAAACCAAAGGAATAGCAGGTTCTTATTTCTGTCTTACACTCTGGGACATATGCTCATAAAATTTCTCTCTCTGTTTGCTTGACAAAACATGTATAATTAAATTCCAAAAAAGCTAAATGTGCTTGTAACACTGTATTACTCTTATCCAGTAAAGCCCAATTTATTTTAAAATTTCTTAAAAATACAGTATTAAATTATTATGAAACTCTGCCACAATGTGAGCAGCACATTCCACAAACTCATCCTGGAAACCACAGCATATGATGTCCTCATGAAGGATAATGTTCTTACCTTGTTCTTCACTTCCTTCCTTACAAAGACTAGAGCTTTGGCCTAGACTTAAACTGATATCATCAGAAGTCTTAGCAGTGTCTGTATCTCCTACAAAGTTAAAAGAAACAAGTGAAGATATATTAAAAGTAACAGCTATACAATATGCCATAACAAGGAAGGACATCAAATAACATAGTAGATATCTATCAATTAGCAAAAGCAGTTTTTTACATCAATGTTACAATAATGGATGATACACTGAAATAATAAGAAGTATCACGAGTTATCAGAACACGTAATTAGTCTCATAGCACTACACACTACTACTTTAAAAAGAAGCAGTTAAAAAATGGAAATGCAAGCTATGGAACACCAACTTGAAGCAACATAAATTTCCTTGCCATGGAAAATTAGTAAGCTAAAAAATTATAGGGTAGGTACAAATTTATCTGAAATAAATTTATAGAATAAAGCCATGTATAATACATTTAGAAAAAAATTGTTCTCTTTTTAGTCTCTTATTTGTAGGCAATTTAAAGGTTTCATATTAATTTACTTAGTTTTCTATAAACCTTCCAAAATCCATCAAAGTATTTTCCTTCAAAGCAAGGATCTTATAGATTAAATCTTACAATTGGTGCAATGTAATGCAAATGGTCAAATACTTGTGTGAAATTTGGTTGATGAAAGGGGAAAAAATTAAATCAAGTGACCTTTAATATTAGATACATGATTTTAATCCACAAAATAATTTCAAGAACAATTTTTCATTACATTTATGTGTGTGAATGAGGTGTGTGTGTAATACTCAGTTATCTTTATTACAACCAAAAATGAGGTGGAAATTCTGGGGCAACTTTCAAGTTAGATCACATCTACCTTTGATAGTTGCCGCTGTCCCAAGCCGAGAGGAACCAGATCCAATCTGAAAAAAATTAATAAAACTAATTGAAATGTTAGCAATGACATTATCAATGTAGTCTAGGAAGACTATCAAACAAAAGGATCATGTCATTAAAACACATCATTAAACACCTTTATCAATAAATAAGGAGAGCCACTGGGCATGTTACATCAGAGCCATATAACCTGTGCTAGGACACATGATCATATGTATTACAGATATACTGGACCACTGAATCTTTCTGCATGCTCAGGACTGATAAGAGCCCCCATGGCGGGATGCCTCCAATCCCAAACAAGCTGTGCCATATAATTGTTACTTGTTATATTACATCATGATATGTTCATGTCACAAACAAAAGCGAAACTGGGTGTTGCATGTATCTGAAATAAATTTAGACTTATCAGGGCACATGGGGGAAGGTTTGAAGACAAAGTGACAAAACATATTAATATATGCTACAAAGAAAAACTTAAATATTACTGTCAAATAATGTATCAATTAAAAAGTACTTCTCTGTAGACTCATAACATATTTGAAAAGAATAAAAAAAACTCAAACAAAAATAGCACAAACCATAAACAGAACATAAGCCTTTTTAGTATACTTATATTTAAGTATACTAACATGCCTCTAAAATTTCAGTCACATTTATTTTACTAGCATAAAAATCATATAGATAAATACTACAAATTCTATGAACACAATAAGGAAACCAAGTGGAACAACATGACAGTTACTAAATTAACAAAGCTTAGGAACTCTGTATGTAACTGATTTCAGTGAATACAAGACAACAGTCAAGTAATTTTAGTATCCTACAATAGAAGTTAAGAACAGTCATATAATATTTTCATATTTTACAAATGATCCCTTTCACTGATTTAAAAGGCGTATACAAGAAATCTGCTCAAAATATAGGTTAATATTGACTTTGAAGGGGCACCTGGGGCTTTCTTGATCTGAATGGCAATTAAACGAGCATAGACTTATGTAAAAATCCACCAAGCTATACATTTAAGATGTGTATATTATGTTGTACAAAAGTTGTATGTCAGAGAAAAAGAAGTGAAAATAAGCATATGCATACAGGTTAAAATGACTAATTCCCTTGATGTAGGCAGTAAAATAAAGGTTTTGTAATATTTTTGAACTGTTTATTAAACTTGTTCTTGAGGAAGCTGGTTTTTCCTAATTTGTTTTCAATTAGCCATAAAAGGCACTGCAACTAGACAGGGGGAAAAAAGGTCAAAAGAGAATTGATAACAAGAGCTGAGATTATCACTTTCAAGGAGCTCACCAACAGTACAGAATTTTCACCAATTACGGTATGTGCAGCAAGTGTAGCAATAACGATGTGAAGCACTTCCTCTGTTACAAAACCTATGAAACTAAGACACCAAATTCAAGTTCCACAATAGCCTCTAGTATTTGCCCATTTTTACTCAAGAGTTAATATTTTAAGGAAAACCAAATTAGGTATACTGGGCACTTATATATACAGATACTCTTTAATTATATTCAGAATGGGACTCCCTCTCTGAAACAAGTAGGGCAAGTTCCAATAGACAAATGCCAAGGACAGAGTTTCCAAAGGTAGCTGGCTACTTGCTGTGTCCCTTTACCTGTCTCACTGAAAAAATGAAAAAAAGGTATGGCTCTTCAAAAGAGAACTGGGAAAATATAGGCTTACTCCCCAGGGTATCTGACATTGCTGACATTTTCCAATAAGAAGAAAGGCCGTGGCTAATAAAGAATAGAAAGCATGCATCCATATTTAAGAACTAAGTCACTTCACTCCATAAAAATAGACCAAGATAAGCACAAGGCCAACAAAAACCGGACCAAGGATAGAAAGTGTTCTTCAAATCAGCATTGCAAAATCTGAAACTTAGAAAGTATCAACCTAATTAAAATGTCACAGTCCTTTTTCCCAATGTACTTTAAAAAAAATTAAAAAACATCTCTGACACTTCCCATTCCATCTGCTTGTTATGGAAAGAAGACAAATTTAAAATTTATTTATTCTATACTACATGCCATCACAACTGAAATTTATCAAAAATTCACCCACGTGAAATACAATTCCAATGGAGGCAAATCTTCCATTAAAGTATATTAGGAGACAAGATTCTATTTAGGATTTTGATTCACAGAATATGGTGTTTTGCATAATACTGTTCATGCTGGGCTAGGAAGAGAATACTGAGGGGCAGAGTTAGGAAAATTAGGTATGCTACTTACTGATTAGTTAACTGAGAGTTAAGTCTGATTCCACCTCAGATTCTTATTATCTATATAGATAAGGACAATTAACAATCATTAACTGAAAGTCACACATGAGACAGTATATTAGATTGCGGGGCAAAGAGGAAAATCTACTCTTGTAGACTTTTATAAATTGCCACATATCGTTATATACCAAAAAACAGTGTGCTCAATAACTACCACATAAGCGCTCCATCCACAAAAGAAAGCGGCAACATCATAACATCCTTGAAAATAGTGAGGAATGGGGGAATGGTTGAAACTAGAGTTAGGTCAGAAAACAGATGACTAAGTCTGGAACCAAAAGGAGGAATGGAGGGAAGAACAACTTCAATTCACACATGGTGCCATGTAACAACAGGAAGAAAGGAGTGAATACCCAGAAATGAGGTTCTGCCTACACCCTGATATAAATCAGCTGTGTCTTTCCCCATGTAATGAAAGGGCTGGAATTAAAATCCACAGCTATTCCAAATTATACTAGGAAAAGATCTTTAAAGCTTCTCACTAAGTTTACTGTCTTAAACTTAGAGAATTTTGCTCAAGCAAGTGATATTATCTGTTGAGAAGGCAAGCTAGAATAACTGACTTTGATTAGTGTGGCAGATGTTAAAATGAAAAAGAGAAATACAGCAGCAAAGACAAAATGAAAGTACAGCAGCAGACTTCAAATCTTGAGTTAATACTTTGAGAGTTAACTTTTAAGTTTCAGAAAGGCATTAAAACTGGCAAAGCAGATTTATATTCTAATTCAACCTCTACCATTAACAACTTGAACACTATGAGATCTTGAGGAAGTTTTTATTTTTCTTTTGCTATGCTTAAACTAAAGATAATTACAAACTTCTATACTCCTCTCATATAATGGGGATAATGTGAAGATAAATAAAACTGTGCTAGCTAGAAGCTAAGTTTTCTAGGGCATTCACCACAATGGCCTTCATCAAAACTATGCCCAGGAAATGAGCATGTAGTACATTCCCAACAAAAAAAATGTAACTTAACTAAAAATCATAATATTAACAAGAGATAATAAATGGGCAAGATGAACCTAAATACCAACTGACAAAGGTAAGAGAATACCTGAGACCATCAGGAAGAGGGAAATACACAAAATAAGGTTACACAGATTCCTACCTGGTTATTTGGATCTAGACCAGCATAAGAATTTCTTGAACTGCAACCAACTGGGGGTGTGGCCTCTCGAATGAACTCAGACATTTCAATCCCTCCACCAGGATCACTGTGGGGGAAAAAAATGAGAGAAAGAAAGTAACTGTCATGTTTAGGCTTTTTTCAAGTAACATTTTTTTATCTATAAAACCAAGAGGTTCAGATATCCAACAGGGCAAACAGCAAAAAACAAAAAAGAACAATCATCCTTCTTTTATAATCTGATAATTTAAAACATCTTAGAATCATATCACTACTTGAAAATATTTAAAACTCTCTTCCAAACTATCTACATCCAATCTAACATTAGAAACTGGCCTTAGTAATAATGATAGGATACAAAATATAGCACATATTTTATGGTAGGTGCCGTAAAACCACTCCAGCAAAGAAATGAGCTGCTTTTTGTTTCCCAAGAGCAAAGAGAGGGCCTCCCCTGGTGGTGCAGCGGTTGAGCGCTGGGTTGCGAAGCTGCCCGCGGCCTCTGCAGTGCCGGTTCAATCCCCGGCTGCTCCCCGGCCACCGGAGGAGGGTCCCACATGGCGCGCAGACCTCTCCTGCCGCCCGCTGCTCCCCTCAGCAGTGTACTTCGGTCCTTCTGCCTGCTCTGCTCCCCGCTCTGGCTCTGGTGAATTCTTTCACCCTCCCGCGCTTCTGACTGTACCCAGTGCTTGTATAAATAAATAAATAAATGTAAAAAAAAAATATGTATTTAAAAAAAAAAAAAAAAAAAAAAGAGCAAAGAGAAATTGGTCAATTGTAAACACAGAAAGTAATCAAACCTTAACACTACCTGATCTCTCCAAGAGCAGTCTAAGCCACGTGACACAATGACGAGCACACAAGAGAACAGTCCTCCCAGTCAAGCTACTACTTATAGCTATGTTTTTTCAAATTAACAGAATTTAACTGGGATACTAACTCTTTTTACAAAATTGGAAACTTAAGATTTTAGATTGTGTGTATTAAATTAGAAATCTTAAGTTAAAAGTATAAAATGATGCTATATAGTAACAACAGGTATTAGAAAGACAAAAGAGAAACAAGAATATACTAGGTTCAAAGAACTGAAGTTGCTCACATATAGTATTTAAAGATAATGGGATCACAAAATTAGGGAAAAGGATCACACCAAATCTCAAAAAACTTAGAGTAACTCTAGAATAAGGATCCTTAGAAATGTAATTTTTTTAATAATTCATATCTGAAAGTTGTAACACTGCTTTTTGCCCAGTTTTTCATTCATGCTACCTGGTATACAGAACAAGTACTCAAAATTTTTAGCTATTACCATCAAGGATATAAGCTCTAACATTATATCTGGACATTACAGTGGATACTATAAATATAAACTGTCTTGCCATCTAGCCTAGTTATCAACAACAACAAAAAGCAATCCCAAATTCTTCTGGTGAACTACCTTATCCCAAACTCTCACATGGTTTTGGATAATATTCACCTCGCCCTCAGGTTTAGGGGAGCTCTGCTGACCAAAGTCAATCCACATAACCAATCTCTCAGTCACTGACATTAGTTCTAGAACAAACACATGACCTAACTTTGGCTAGCATGAATCAGAGCAGGGGTACTCTATTGTCGAAAGAGGAAGTTTCTCTAAATCTGTTATTCTAATGGGGAGAACAAAAACTTTATATATATAAAGGGAAGAGCCTGTAAGAAGCCATCAAAAAAAAAAAAAAAAAAAAAAAAAAGGCGCACACAGCCTGGTAAGGGAATCAGGGTAATGAGGTTATTTAAAATTCTGTATCTTGCCACATTTGAAGACATTCCTTCCACAGACTTTTCAGTAATGTGAGTCATAAATTCCCTTAAGCCTATTTTGGGTGGGGTATTCTGACAGTTAGACTCAAAATTAGAGGCAAAATAGGATTTCTTACAAGTATACCTTCCATTACTAGTGTGTTTATTGTTAATAGTCTCATAACTATTAAATGCTTGCTTAAGGGGTTCCTAACTCTGCATCACTGGCTCTAGTTAGCTAACTAGTGCTCAATAATGAAAATTAGCTTTCTAATTTGCTACCCATTTATAAAAAGAAAATATACTGGAACTCAGTTACAAATTTGATGGCCAATTCAATATACAAATGTCCACGTGTGAAAAAGTGGAACATACCAGTTTGTTAATCTCCTACGTATTAACTCATACAGGCTACATACGTCAGATGACAAATATATATTTTTTTGCAAAATCTTACACACACACACAAAGATGGCTATCACCATACTGAATTAGCGATGACTAATAACCAGAAATATTACTGTTAGCTCCACTAAAACACATTCTCTAAGTCAGATTTCTCAAAAATCAGAAGCCCAAGAAGTAAGGTGAAGTCTAAGGTATAAAATATTCAATACTACAGAAAGAAAGAGAGCCTTCTCCTTGCCTGGTATCTATATACATCAGTTGACTGAAAATTCACTATCAGACAATTTATGTCTAAATTTTGCAATTCAACAGTCTATTGTGTTCCTGAAGTTACTATGCAATTGTTACCAATCTCACAGTATTTTTATCACCTCAAAAACAAACCCTTTGAGCCATTACCTCACCAATCTTCTCATCCATCACCTCCTTCTCACTTCTCCAGTCCTAAAGCAACCACTAATTTACTCATTTTCTCTATACATTTGCCAATTCTAGATATTTCATATAAGTGGAATCATATAATGTGTGGTCTTTTGTGACTGGCTTTTTTCACTCAGCACAATGTTTTCAAGGTTCATCCACATTGTAGCATGTATCAGTGTTTCATATCTTTTTAATGGTTAAATGATAGTCCATTGTATGGCTACAACTCATTTTGTTCATCCATTCATCACTAAATAGAAAATCTAGTTTTATGCATCACTTCTGATAGTAAGCCCAAATGATTACAATCTAAAATTTATTAAGAATAAAAACAAATTATTTATTTATAAATATTAAATATTTATTAGATTCTAGTCATAGGGGCATGTGCTTCGTTTGCATTTTCTCATTGAATCGTCTCTAAAATCTGTAATACATATGTAATACATACATCTTCATTTAACTGCACAATGTGGCCAAGCAGGTGTTCTAAGAACCAGCACTGAGAGGGCCCAGGGGAGTTATCTGTAGTTATCTGTATCCTTATTTTACAGATAACTAAAAACCAAAAGGTATGAAAATTTGCCTAACTTCTGAGAGGAATGTATAACATAAACTGAGTGACTGGTATACAGAGGTCATGTAGGTACTCGACACCTAACAATGTATCATCACATCTATTTTTTCTTCCCCTCTCCCGGTATTTAGCTGTTAACTAAAATTTCGTGGGATCAAAGCCCTCCAATCTAGTAAGGATTTAGCTTAATTAAAGTGGTCGATTTGCATTCAATTGATGTTGGATAGAGTCTTGCAATCCTTAGTTCTCAGGAGTTAAGTAAATTGTACTTGCTTAGGGCTTTGAAGGCCCTTGGTCTGGCGTAACCTAAACCAGGCCCTTGGTCTGGTGTAATCCCACTCTGGAATGTAGATACCACAACCTTAAGGGCTGAGACAAGATTTGAACACCAAGTCTATACAACTCCAAAGCACACTAAGACACCATTCTTACTTTTAATAAATAGGCACTGTCATTCTCTTCCTAGTTCAAATTCAAATGTAAACACTATTATTGAGAGCAGTACTTAGCCTCAGTACTACTGATACTTTGGGGCATATATTCATTGATTGTGGAAGACCACCCTGTGCACTGTAGGATGATCTAGAACTAGTGCTCATTGGTGAACACTGAGTGGGAAGGGGGTATTAAGGGAACAAAAAAGGAGGGGGTAAAAGGGACTAAAGAAGTAAAAAATAGATTTTAAAAAAGGAACATTTCTGTACTTCTATCTTCTCCACAAATTCAGAAGTAGAGCTTTTAGTTAGATGTTGGTGTTCTAAATGTAAACATATAGCATTAGCTAAAAATATTACTCAGTAAAATTTTCTTTATTAACAAGACTTGCAGATTACCAGCAATGAAGATTTCAGCACATACCTGGAAAGTATAGTGGTTTACAATTCTCACAGAAGCAAACTGGTCTACTGCAGTAAGCAATACACCAAACTCAGGGAATCTCTACCTTTATGCCTTAATTTCCCCATCTGTTAAAAAAAAAAATACCAGGTACAGGGAAAGGCAGAAAAGCAAAAGGGGTCTAGCCTGAATTACAAAGGAGAGTTCACTAATTTGTTGACTACTAGTATTATTAACTGCTCAGGTTTTAGTCAGAAACCTCACAGGACTATTATAATACTAAATTTACAAATCTAATCTAGATTACAATAATGTTCATAATAATATGAATAGCTAAAAACAAAGTCCCTAAAAGGAAGTTTATTCTCAAAAAAGCTTAGCCTAAAGTTCACCTATATTTAGTTCATATGGATCCATAATTTACATGAAAAACAGAAAATGTGGTGTCTCCAAAATAGTTGTTTTCAAATCCTAAAACGTAGTACATTAATTTCCTCTCCCAAAACATTACAAATGTAATACAAACAGTAGTGACTTTTTCTTCAAGACTTAAATCTTTTGAGCTGCTGCACCAAAGTCAGTGAAAACCATAAGGCTCACGCAGCCCTACTATATTCATTCATGCATGCAACAAATTGATAGCTATACTGTACTAAGTACAGTAAATAGCTCTGAAAATGAAAGTATTCATTTTCCTCATCATTTCTTTTCCCCAGAACAAAAACTGAAATTCACAAATAGGAAGGTAGGGGAAAGGCGATGTCAAAAGCAAAACCTACAACAAAGATCTGATTTAATGACAAAACTTAAAAACACTCTCTTTAAGATTAGAAAAAACGAAGCTGTACACCAACACTACTTCAATTTAACCATGTGCTAGAAGTTAGAGCCAATGAAAAAGTTAAACAAGAAGTATAAAACTAGAAAGGAAGAAATAAAACTGTCATCATTTACAGAAAATCAAGAAATAAACTTTAAAATTGCATCACCGATAAGGAAGTGTAATAAGACTACTAGATACAAAAAAAAAAAAAACCACTACATTTAAAGGGAGGAAAAAATGGAAACAGCACTTATTTTAAAAAAAATTTATAACAGAAAAAGTATAAAATAATTTGGAATACTTAACAAAAGTGATGCAAGCTTTTTAATTGAGAAATAAATCTTTACTGAAAGACACTTATTGATTATAAACAGAGGAATCTACATATGCAATGTAATTATCAAAAAAAAACCTAAGTTCTTGTAGACTTTTCCCAGCAATTTACATTAAAGAACCAAGACTAACAAAGAACACTTCTGAAAAAGAACAAGGTGGGAGGTTTGCCCCACCGAATATCAAAGCAATTAGGATAGCGTGGTAATGGCACAGGAAAAGACAACTAGAACAACAGAAGAGAGAGCCAGAAACACACCCACCAAGACAAAGAGAGTGCTGCAGATCATCGAGGAAAAGAGTTTGTTTAACAGTAAACCAGTTATTAATAAAGAAAAAAGTCTCCAATTCCTATGTGACACTACATATTTAAATAATTTCAGGTAGAAAAGAAATGTAAAAACAAGGAAAACAAACTTTAAAAATACAATACAGGAGACTATCCTTCTGGTCTCCATGTAGGAATTAATTTCTTAGACAAGACACAAAAATGCTAATTACAAAAAACTATTAACTTTCATTATATTAAATTTAAAAGTGTCTGATAATCATAAGAAACCTTAAGGATAGCAAAATGACAAGGCACAAAAAAACTGGAAAAGATGTCTGTATTGTATATAACCAAAAAATGAGTAATGTCATGGTTAGAAATAATCCTATTAATAAGAAAAAGATAAATTCAAAGAAAAATGAAACAAGGTGTGAACAGACATTGAAAAGAGCAATCAGAAGGTTTAACTAAAAATCACAATGAGTCTCATTTAATGCCTACCTGAATGGCAAATTTTTAGAGCTTACTAATGTCAAAAACTGAGGCTGCAGAACAATAACTTTTTTTTTTAATACACTAATGGTGAGAGTACAAATTAGTACAATCATTTTGGTGAATAGCTTGGAATTACCTAATAAAACTGAACATGAAAAATACCTATGGACCAGCTTAAATATACACATGTATACTAAGATGCACACAATAATATGCTATCAGAGCAAAACAAAAACAAAAACAAAAACAAAAAAAAAACTGAATGGCTATCAATAGAAGAACGGATAAATTGAAGTTTATTCCTAAAGTAGTACACACACAACTGTAAATATAAACAATTGATAGCTATAAGCACCAACAGGGGTAACTCTATAAAATACAATAGTCTGCACAAAAAAAGCTCTTCACATAGAAATAACACAGTATGATTCTCCTTAGGATGTCCTAAAGCAGACAAATTAAATAACGCAAATTTAGGAATAGCTATAATGACTATGTAACGCTAAAGAAAAGCCAGGGAATTAATAATACAAATTTCAAGTGACCAGACCTGAAGGAAAAAGTACAGAATGAAATGGGAAAGAAGTGCATGAAGAGATTTCATAATGCTATATGGAGAGTAATTAAGTACTAACTTGGTTACTATTTTCTAAATTATAAATATAAATGATGTTTTGGAAAGGTACTATCCTTCACAATAAAATAATTTTACACTAAAAGAAAATGGAAAATGACCAAATAATTAAAAATATACATGTAATATATATAATAACCAGAAATAATATGGACTAATAGTTCTAAGTACTTTACATATACTATCTCATTTATTTTTGTAATAATCCTACTAGAGAAAATAATAAGTACTATTATTTGCCTCATCACTCAGATTAAGATTCCAAGGCATAAAATGCTTAAGTCCTCCAAGGTCATACAATCAGGAAATGTCAAGCCCTGGCAGTTTAAGATCTATATTCTGTTTATATAGAGGGAGTTTTATAATAGAAACAGACTTAAGAAATATGCAGAAATCATTGAAAAACTAAGATTTTCAAGACAGAAAAGTCAATTAAATAAATAAATATGAACACCATGTATCTGGATGAGACCCCCCCCCTATTTAAAAAGTTGCATTCTCCCCAAATTTAATACAATTATTGTCAAAATTATAATGAAATTTTCTGGAAGATGAACACACAAAGGGACATTGCACAAAAAGCTAAGTATATTCATAAGAATATTACAGATAATATTGAAAGAAAAAATTGAAAAGGGCTCACTTTACTATTAAACATACTGTTAAGTCATAAAATATTAAGTTACAAAAAAGAAATGGAGTTCAATGGAGCAGAAGAAGAAGAAAAAAAGCCCCCAAACTGACATAAGTATATTTAAGTATGCTACAAGAAAAAGAAATCATTTAAAATAATGGGGTGGAGGGTAGTGAGGGAGGAAATGCAATATTTACTTAGTAGTGTTGGGACTATGAAGCCTTAAAAAAACTACTTAGAGGTGGCCTCCCTGATGGCGCAAGTAAGCACTGCACTATGAAGCAATCCGCAGCCTCTAAAACACGGGTTCGATACCCGACCAGCCAGGGAGATACCCACTTGGCACAGCAGACCTCTCCTGTCTAGCCCGCTGCTCCCCTCAGCAGCATATTTCTGTCAGTCTGCCTGTTCTGTTCCCCATCCTGTTTCTGGTGGATTCTCCCACCCTCCTACCCCCACATCTCTGGCCTGTACCCCAGCTCTTGTATGCATAAATAAATAAATCTTTAAAAAGAAAAAAACTACTTAGAATATTTTCAGGTTGACTACAATCTGAAGAGTAAAAAAAATAACATGATGAAAATACTGAAAGTAAATACAGGTGAATATTTATATAATTTGGGAGAAGAAAATAATCTCAAAAAACTTGATATCAAAGGTAGAACTAATAAACATTCATAGAATAGGCTACATGAAAATAGTGACATGAAAAAATAAAATGCCATAAAGTATGCGACAAAAATACATATTAACTAATATCCTTCATAAATATCTTCTCCAAATCTATAGCAAAAAACTAATCACCAACAAATATTTAATTCATAAAGTAACAAAATTGGCAATAACATGAGACAAATATCCCTATTTCGCCAGTAGTCAAAAAACTGAAATTTTAAACAAATTATCTGTCATAGTTTTGCCTAAATACTAAATATTCTGTGTTGTCAAAAGCGCAAAGCAGAAGTCCTCAAACCACTAATCACAGTATAAAACATAAAATCTTTGGAATCTATCACTGCACTTTATATTGAAAAACTTTTTTTTTAAGATTTATTTTTATTTATTTATTTATTCATTTATTTATTTATACAAGCACTGGGTACAGTCAGAAGCACGGGAGGGTGAGAGAATTCACCAGAGCCACAGTGGGGAGCAGAGCAGGCAGAAGGACCAAAGTACACTGCTGAGGGGAGCAGCGGGCGGCAGGAGAGGTCTGCGCGCCATGCAGGACCCTCCTCCGGTGGCCGGGTTGCAGCTGGGGATCGAACGGGCGCTGCAGAGGCTGCGGGCAGCTTCGCAACCCAGCGCTCAACCGCTGCGCCACCGGGAAGGCCCCATATTGAAAAACTTTAAAATAGCTATAGATTTCCAATAATTCTACCTCTGCAAAATAATAAAAAAAAAAAAAATCAATCACTTAAAAAAATTTTTTTAATAGAAGCATGTTTTTTATTTATGTATTTGTTTGTTTGTTTGTTTGTTTTGTTTACACATGCGCTGGGTACAGCCAGAAGCGCGGGAGGGTGAGAGAATTCACCAGAGCCGGAGTGGGGAGCAGAGCAGGCAGAAGGACTGAAGTACACTGCTGAGGGGAGCAGCGGGCGGCAGGAGAGGTCTGCGCACCATGTGGGACCCTCCTCAGGTGGCCGGGAAAGAAGCCGGGGATCGAACCGGTGCTGCAGAGGTCGCCGGCAGCTTCGCAACCCAGCGCTCAACCGCTGCGCCACCAGGGAGGCCCCAAAAATCAATCACTTAAAATTTCAACATCACAGTGATCTACCACTTAAGTTGAAAACAATTAAAATTACTAAAAATAAGATATCTAAATTATACAACAGCCACAAAGTGGAATAATGTATAACTATTCAAAGTAATACCATAGAAAATGTTTTCTATGTAAATAACTAGTATATAACTGCTATTGTTCTAACATGTTATTTTAGTAATAAAGTTAAAGATACTGCTTTAACCCTCTAAATATGCCACTTAATTTTGTTGTGGTCTAATGCTACAATGGGACGAACCACCACTGTTTAAAGCCATATAAACAAGGCAACACAATAATTGTATTATTATACACACACACCATCTACATCTTTACAATGTAAGTGACAGGATTTCTTTTACCTGGGTCCATTGCTGTCTTTTCTCCTAGTTGAACAGTTGCCTTGTTCAGCTTTGGCTCGATGATCTGTGAAGTCATTTGCATTCCTATCTACAACTTCTCCAGCATCAAGTGCTCTGTGGAGTCGATAGTTAACCATCTTCAGGACAATGAAAACAGCAGCTATCACAGGACAATAAACTGCTACTATAATCATGGAAGAAGGAAGAGCCTTTGAAAGAGAAAATAAAGATACACATTTTTAAATATTTTATATTTTATTCAATTAGAGAAATCTATAGCAAAAATAATAAACACATTAACACACAAAACAACAATTACATTAACAGCAATAACTTGTAAACGTATAACACCGCACTGTCCAATACAGTAGCTACTAGTTACAAGTGGCTAGTGAGTACCTGAATTGTGGTTAGTCTGCATGAAATGTGCCCTAAGAATAAAAGAACTTTGGGCATAAAAAGAATGTAAATATTTAAATTTCACCAAACAAAAGGTCAAGAGTCAAAACTAGCAAGCTGACCACAGAACTGAAGCATACAGCAAAGGCAGGGGAGGGATGAACACAAGGGACTATGGTGATGGTTCACTAGTGATATGGTGGTGGGAGAACTATGGGGACTACAACAATGTAAGAAAAAAATTAATATAAAATAAAAATATCTCAATTTCTATATTGATTATATGTTGAAATAATATTTAGATTATACTGGGTTATAGTATTAAAATTAATTTCACCAGCTTCTTTTCACTTCATTTCAATATGGCTATTAGAAAATTTTAAATTACATGTGGCTCACATTACACTTCCACTGGACAGCACTGGTATACAGTCCATGCCAAAAAGCTTATAATACCACTGGAGAGTTAAGGTATCACATTACATAATACATATTACATAATACATAAATGTCAAAATTGTGATCCAAATATACATAATCCTTGTTTATATGCTCTGCATAAACATTCTGTATTCTAGAAAATTGGAAGTTAAAGCTTTCGTGAGAATAACCTTAAAACTATGACTATAAAACCAGACAAGGCATGAGAGACATCCAAAAACCAAATAAGTTTTATTTAAAAATACTTGAACACTTAAAATTTGTACCCTGACCAAAAGAAGAATAAAAACAGAACCAAGCAATAAATAGACAAATTGAAATAAGCCAGCTACATCCTAGCATCAGGATTAGAGGCTCATCATACTGAGGAGTCAGTGATACAGATCTCAGTCCAGGGGTGGCAGGTTTGGAGATCACCCACCCAGAAGTTCTGGCCTCAGAGACATTGTTGGCAAAAGCACAACTGCACAGTTTTATGAGAAAAATCAGCTTGGATGTCTGTAGCTCTACAGTCTGCATGTTTTCACAAGATTCAACCTCAGTCCTCTGAGAATATGCCTCCAAAATTTGCTTGGAAATTGCTTGATATTGTAAAACTGAAACAGTCTTGGTGAAGCAGGTAAGTTTAGAACACATGATGAAAGTTTTTGGGTTTGTTTTTTTTTTTAAGGTATTTGGGAGGAAGGAAATAGGCAAGAGTATGGGGAAGTGAATCAAGTCCACAATTTAATACTATTGTTTTATGAAAGGGCAGAAAAGGTATATATCTTAAGAAGTACTGCACATTAACATGTCTAAAAAATTAAACTTGTGATCCCAATTTACAATGTCACTGATTAACTGATTTAGGCTTATAACTTTAAAATAAAAAGTATCTGAAATTTTATAAAACCCGTAAATTATCAGGTTTAGAAGAATTAAGTACTTGGAAAGATCTGTCAGTAAGTACTTAAAAATGAGAATTAAATTTATACATGCAATTTAAGTTAAAGGGATCTTAAGCTATATTTATATCCCTCAAAATATATTTGAGGTCCCTCAAAACCTCTCAAAATGATTGCTAAAACTATTAGATTTTAAAATTCTAATTTGCTTAATTCATAGCTTTAAAACTAGTACATTGTGCTGGAACAACCTTTCAAAGCAGAACACACACACACACACTCTCAAACTGACAGAAATTTCAAAGTAAACACAAGTGTAAACACATGAACACATATGCTGCTTAGAACATTTATAAATATTCTGCATGATGCCAGTTACCATAATATGTTCACATAAGAACTAGAATTCTTGGGGATCATTTAGTTCAATACCTTCATTTCCAGACACTGAGACTTGCTAATAACTGTGAATGACAGCCAAGATCACGCATCTTAATAACAAAATTAAGAAGGTTTATAATGCCTATATCACTGTTTTAGTATATACTATACCAATTCCATTTTCAAATGCAAAGTGTAAGTGAAAAATAAGTCAGAGTTCCATCATTACTCACAGTAGTCCACATTAAGATAAAAATAATTGATTACATTAAGTGGATAGAAAAAGAACAGTCTCAACATTATTCAGAATGGTAGACAAATTCAATGGGAATGTTAATGGCCCTTCCAAAGGGGAAGAGATAAAAGAGGCTACTGAATATTGAATGATCTATCACATTTGCCTCTATAAAAAGATTATGAATGTTTAAAACAGATCTAAATAAACTTACTGAGACTATTATATTGCTAAGAGTAGTAGATACTGGAGTCCCAAGAAACACATTAAAATATACACAAGCTATTTAGTAAGCACAGAATTCCTTTTTAAAAAACATAAAACAATGGAAAGGTTAAAAACAAAAATGTAATAGTCTATTTCATGATGAACAATCACAGTATCAGATGATTAGTACTTATACTTTCTATTCACACTATAAAAGTTACCTCTTTATTTCATACTACGTGGTTTAGATGCTTAAGCCCTGCCAGTAGTTACCCTTGATGTTTCTAGGTGGCAGAGGACAGCTGGACTATAACAGTTTGACTTCTCCCTTCTCCCAATAGGGGTAAAATTGCATAGACACACACATTTTCTCTACTTGTATTACTTCATTGCACTCTGCTGTTCTAGTGCAGCTGATACTAATAGCATGAAATCACGAACAGGTCATAATCCCTCCCTGTAACTGTCCCTCACTAATATTACAAGAAAATTTTAAATGGTAACTGCCTTTACATGGCTTCAGTGGCCTAGACAGGCACCTATTCTTCAGTTTTATGAAGTTGACAGTAAAAGGGCAAACCAAGTAGTATTTACTATTTCCTTTTATATTTTATTAAATTACATCTACCAATGTGCTTTCAGAGAAACTCAGAATTCTATTTAGCAACAAGCAGCAGCTCATGGGAAAGCAAATTCTTTCTTTAAAGAAAAAAAATTTTTACAAGATAAAGTTGCTTATTTCTCTATTAAAAATACAATTTTGTATCTCACTTAACCAATTCTCAACTAAAATACCTGTTTTGAATTTTTGTGGCAAGTACTTATTTATGTTCCATTAAAAAAACCCAATACTTGAAAAGTACTAGTATTTCCAAAAGGACACACCTCATCTTCATAAGTTATAATATTTTAATACAGGTGTCACCTTCAAATTAATGCTAATACAACCAAGCATATTAACTGCCCTCTGGTAATAAAAGCCAATCTCTTTTGTCTTTACATAAATGTCTACCTATACATATAAATTGCTCATAGAGAAAGGCTGGCTGTACTTCTTTCCTAGGATACCACAATGGAAAGTGGAGAATGAAGGTGTCACAGGTGGTGTAATACTGATGGACAAACAAGACTCTCATGAAATAATCAGAAAGGTCACAGCACTAGAAGCTTGGACCAAGACAAGAAGAGTCATCACTGACTTCCAGAACTTTTCAAATACATTTTAAACAACTATATATCTTATAGCTTTCATATATCAAAGGCTTATAACATTAAAACAGACAAATTAGGTATTTTTCATTTCTATTATGCTAATCAACTTCTTGGTTTTAAGTTTTGCTTATTATGTGGCCACACTCAGATATTCAGACCAGTTCAATCAGAAATCAGCTGTTTGTAACTTAAATATTAACAAAGTGGCAGAGATCACCCACAACTGGAACTACCCCCACCCTCCGACACACACACACACACACACACACACACACACTCTCTCTCACTCTCTCTCTCTCTCTCTCTCTCTCTCTCTCTCTCTTAAATCTTTTCTTTTTTTGTCTTTAAGTTTTTATTTATTTTTGCATAGAAGAACTAGGATGTAGGCCAGAGATGAGGGTGGTGAAAGGACTCACCACAGACAGAGTGAAGAGCAGAACAGGCAGATCTACTGAAATACACTGCTGAGGGGAGTAGCGGGTGGGATAGGAGAGGTCTGCTGTGCTATGTGGGTTAGCTCCCAGGCCAGGGACAGAACTCAGGCTGCCACACTACCACCACCATGGGTGACCCATGGTGGTAGTGCTGAGACTTAACCCCTATGCCACCAAAGAGGCCCTAAACAAATCTTTTAAATAATTAATGCAGGGCTTCCCCGGTGGCACAGCGGTTGAGCACTGGGTTGCGAAGCTGCCCGCAGCCTCAGCGGCGCGGGTTCGATCCCCGGCTGCTCCCCGGCCACTGGAGGAGGGTCCCACATGGCGCGCAGACCTCTCCTGCCGCCCGCTGCTCCCCTCAGCAGTGTACTTCGGTCCTTCTGCCTGCTCTGCTCCCCGCTCTGGCTCTGGTGAATTCTCTCACCCTCCCGCGCTTCTGACTGTACCCAGTGCATGTATAAACAAAACAAACAAGCAAATAAATAAATAAATAAACATGCAAAAATAAAAAATAATAATAAATAATTAATGCAAGACACCTTTTGTGCTTGTTTTTTCTCCACACAGCAATTACCTCATTTAAGGCAATGTTTACCAAGCTTTTTGACAACACAGTTTTAATGGGCATTAAGCAAACATGTGAACTGTATTATTTTAAGTAAAGATTCATCACTGTTAATTTCCTAGATGGATTAAAGACTAATGTAAAGAGTAAAACCTTAACACTTTTAGAAAAAATAAAAAATATATCTTTATGACCTTAGGATAGGGACAATTTCTTAAGTGTGATTCTCTAAGTGCACAGTACCAAAGGACTGATGAATTAAAATAACTCATTCTTAATCACAAACACTACAAATTGAAAAAAAGCACAAGCTATATACGAGAAGACATGTTAACATACATAGTTACTATGCACATGTGCACATATTTATATATGTGTGTATGTAAAACTTCAAAATCAATAACAAAAGGCAAACCAATGAAAATAAAGGACAAAAGCCAGACCTTACACAGACCAAATGACCAAATCATTTCATGACCAAATCATTTCAATAATGGATACCTAAGCAACAAGTAAAGTTCCACTTAAGGACAGATTTTTATCATACTCCTTATTCATGAGAAGTAATAAAAAAATTTAACTCTTGATTGCATATCCCTAAGAATGGCAGGAAGTATTAACAACTATCAGACAGCTTTAGATATTCAGATCAAATAGACCCCAAAATTATAGTAAGCCTCCTTACTGCAAACTGTGCTAGATGCTTTTTTTTTTAAATTGAATTACATACCTTTTTTTAATTATTATTTATTTATTTGTTTGTTTATACATGCACCGGGTACAGTCAGAAGTGCGGGAGGGTGAGAGAATTCACCAGAGCCAGAGAAGGGAGCAGAGCAGGCAGAAGGACCGAAGTACACTGCTGAGGGGAGCAGCGGGCGGCAGGAGAGGTCTGCGCGCCATGTGGGACCCTCCTCCGGTGGCCGGGGAGCAGCCGGGGATTGAACTGGCGCTGCAGAGACTGCGGGCAGCTTTGCAACCCAGCGCTCAACCGCTGCGCCACGGGGGGGGGGGGGCCTGTGCTAGATGCTTTCAATAAGATTATCTCTCTTAAAAGTGAGATGGACCTACTGAATGGGAGAAGATATTTGCATATCTATATCCGATAGATGGTTAATACCCAAAATATCCAAAAACTCACAAAACTCAATGAAAAAAATCAGATAGGTGATTAGGCACAAGAAAAGATGTTCATTATCTCTTATGATTAGGGAAGTGCAAATCAAAACCACAATGAGATTTCTCCTCATACCTGTGAATATGGATATTATCCAAAAGAAAACAAACAAGTATTGGTGAGGATGTAGAGAACAGGGAATCTTATACAGTGTGGATGGGAATGTAAACTGATGCAGTCATTATGGAAACCAGCATGGAGAGTCCTCAAAAATTAAAAATAGAAACTGAATATAATCTAGTTATCCCACTTCTGGGTATTTACCTAAATAATACAAAAACTCTAATTTGAAGATATATGTACCCCCCTAAATGTATTGCAGCATTATAAATAATAACCAAGAGCTGGAAACAAAGTGCCCAATGACAGAAGAATGAACAATGAAGATGTGATATACATAAGTAATACTATTCAGCTATTTAAAAAAAAAAAAAAACAGAACCCATGCCTGTTCTGTTCCACACTCTGTCTCTGGTGAACCTCTCCACCACCCCCCATCTCTGGTCTGTACCCCAGCTCTTGTATGCATAAATAAATCTTTAAAAAAAATTAACTTTTGAATTATAAGATCAATTTATTGATTACCAGAAGGGTTAAACTGGGACAAAGGGAACAGTGGTGTGGTGAAGGGCACATTTGGACTTTTAGTGGTGAACTTAATGTAATATATACATATTGATTCTCCTCTATGCACAACTGGAACTTATATAATGTTATAATAAAATGTTACCTCAATTTTAAAAGAACACTGCAAAAATGATAGAAATGCAAATCAAAATCACAATGACATATCATCTCACACCTATTAGGATGGCTACTACCAATAAATATTTTTTAAACAGAAAAATAACATATGTTGACAAGGATGTGGTGAAACTGGAACCTTTGTGCATTACTGGTGAGAATGAAAAATGGTATAACCTCTCTGAAAACAATATGTGAGCGCCTCAAAAATTAAAATTAGAATGACTACACTATCTAGCAGTCTCACTTTCAGGTATTTATCCAAAAGAATTAGAAGTAGGATCTCAAAAGAGATATTTGCACACCCAAGTTCAAAATGCTGAGGGAAGAGTATGTCCTGAATGAACTCCACTTCCATGCCAAAATGATCCAGGGTGCTGAGGATTACAAATCCCATCATGCCAAGAATTTGCCGCAACTCATGACTTCCTGAAGGGATGATTACTGGAAACTAAGGGTAGAGATAGGCAGCCATGTCTGGAATAAAACCGAACACATCTGGGCCTGCATGCTCTTGGTTTTTGCCTGCCATTTGCATGCTCTTGGGATCACAACTAAGACTGCATTACTGATACCATGCATTTACCCATTAATCAAACTCTCCTCCCTAGCCCCCTCCATTTTCCCTCTTTTCATTTCCCATTGTAAAAAATCTTTTATTAACCTTTCTATGTGTGCCTGCAGTTGGGACCTGTTCTAAGCTTTTTTAAACACTCAGGTGAGGACTCACACCCAGGACATTCCATTTCCTTTTGGGGCTACCCTGTAACAATAATAGTATGATGCACAATAGCCAAGAGAGAGAAGCAATATAAAATGTGGATCAATAATGGATAAACAAAAAATAGTCTATACACATAACAGATTATTATTCAACCTTAGAAAGGAAATCACTCATGTGCTACAACATGGATGAACTTTGCTAAGTGAAATAAGTCAGTCACAAAAAGACAAAATACTGAAGAGTCCACTCATATGAGGTATCTAAAGTAATCAAATTCACTGTTAAGCTGTCCGCAGCCTCTGCAGTGTGGGTTCAATCTCCGCCGGCCAGGGAGATATCCACATGGAGTGGCAGACCTCTCCTGTCTCGCCTGCTGCTCCCCTTAGCAGCGTATTTCAGTCAGTCTGCCTGTTCTGTTCCCTGCTCTGTCTCTGGTGAATCCTCTCACCCTCCTGCACATCTGGCCTGTACTCCGGTTCTTGTACAAATAAATAAATCTTAAAAAAAAAAAATTCAAACATAAAGGAAAAAAGAAGCCATGAAAAAATCTTAAAAGAAAAAAAACTATTTTCAGTAATTGATTAAAAAATGAAGAAACTGATCTTTCAATTGCATATGTAATATAATAAAAATATAAAAAGAATGTGGACTGGAACACATTTGTAATTCATTCAAAAGTTCATGTTTCAACCCAAATGCCAAAAATAAATGACTGGATCAAGATGTGGTATATATACACAATGGAATATTATTCAGCAATCAAAAAAGATAAATTAATACCATTCACAGCAACATGGATGGAGCTAAAAGGAATTATTATGGTGCATGGGTGCACTGAAAGAAAATCTTTTATCTTTTTTTTGTTTGGTCTTTTAGTTCATTTGTTTATTTTACATCATTGTTCGTTTTTAAACAATATTTGCTTCCCCCCACCCCCTCAGGTGTAGTCCCCCACAGAATTTCCTTCCCCAGTGGCCCCATGCACCATCACCTCAGTCCCGTGCTCCTCCCTCCCTCTGATCCCTCTCCCTCCTCCTCCCCTGCAGTATGTCTCTGATTTATAATTGTCTATTTTTGCTTTGTTGTGTTTTGTACTGTTATTTATTTTACACTGATGTCTTATTTGGTTCCCCTATATTCCTGCTATAAGTGAAACCATCCAATATTTTTCTTTTTCCTTCTGGCTTATTTCACTGAGCATAATTCCTTCTAGCTCCATCCATGTTGCTGCAAATGGCATGAGTTTATCTTTTTTTGATTGCTGAATAATATTCCATTGTGTATATATGCCACATCTTCTTGATCCAGTCATCTATTTTGGGGCATTTGGGTTGTTTCCAGGTTTTACCTATTGTAAATAGTGCTGCAAAAAACATAGGGGTACAGGTATTCTTTTGAATCAATGTTTTTGTGTTCTTTGGGTAGATCCCTAAGAGTCGAATTGGCTGGGTCATATGGTAGCTCCATTCTTAGTAGACGGAGGAACTTCCAGACAGCTTTCCATAGGACCAGTTTGCACTCCCACCAGCAATGTAAGAGAGTTCCTTGTTCTCCACATACTTGCCAACATTTGTTATTGCTATTTTTTTTAATATGTGCCATTCTCACTGGTGTAAGGTGGTATCTCAATGTGGTTTTGATTTGCATTTCCCTGATAATGGATGTTGAACATTTTGCATTGAAGGAAATTCTATGGGGACTACACCTGAGGGGAGGGGGAAGCAAACATTGTTTCAAAATAAACAATGATGTAAAAAATACATAAATAAAAAGAAAAATTTAAAAATAAAAATAAATTAGGGGGAAAAAAGTTCATGTTTCATTTAATGGCACCTAAGCTGAGCAAGTGACAAAAGTTACCTTTAAAAAAAATAATAAAGTAGTCATAGTCACAGAAACTGTTTCAGTTTCTGAAAACAGATCAGTGGTTTTCCAAGTCTGGTCAGAAGGGAGAAACCGGGAGTTGTAGCATAATGGGCACAGTATGAATATACCTAGTACCACTATACCACTTAAAATGAGTATACCTAGTACCACTATACACACTTAAAAATGTGTTACAATGGTAAATTTTACATTATGTATTTTACTACAGAAAAACTTAAACCACCAAACAATATAATTTAAAAATGTGTTAAGATGGCAACTTCCACATTATATGCTTTGAGTATAATTTTTTTTTAAGTTAGATGGATGAATATTTCACTTTATCATCTCTCCAATGAAGAAAATCAAATGTTGAGAAACAAGCTGGGAGACTAAATAATTTATATAACATTTTACTTCTCTTAAATTTTGACAATTTATCCTTAACCAAAAAAGCTGTGATATTTCAATCAGAAGTGGTAGGTGCAATTCTGACATAAGACAGTCACTTGGAAACATAGAAATGGTCAGAATATAACTCTCAATCATGAAGTAACCTTTGTGTTTACATTTCAAAAACTTAAATCATTCATTCTCCCCTATGGTTAGCATACTGTAAGGTAAAAAAAAGTCTTTACACAAAGCTCATTTCCTTGTGCAGAAATACGTATTTGCTCATTGCTTATACTTTGCTTTAGATTCATCATTTTCACTACTGCCCACATGAGCAAATCAAGATCTGGAAGTATACTACTGACAAATGGCTGCTTCCTTAATATATCTGTAGCTGTTCTCCATTGGAACTGATTTCAATGCATCTTTTTCAGTTCATGATATAAAGTGATTATCAACTAAATATAATACTTAGTGCATGGTATTTACCATGTACCTGGCATATTTTTATGTGCTTTAGGTATGTTAACTTACTGATATTTAACCTTCATGATCATCTTGTAAAGTTGCCACTATCACTCCCACTTTGCAAATGAGAAAATGAGAAGAGGTAAGTAACTCCTTCAAGGTGTCAGATTGAGACATTAAGGAGCAGTTTGGCTCCAGTCCTTGCTCCTACTCTTGACACCTAAATGTATATAAATCAAAGTTGAGTTGTAACTACTCAACTTTGCTGTTATGTGAGAGGACCATACACAATATATGAATACATGAGCCTGGTGTCTTCCAAAAAAACTATGTGAGGATAATGAAAACAGAATTTCACATGATTTCAATATAGTATGAAATATTACATTTTTTCCCAAACACTAAAAAATGTGCAAATCTTTCTTTGTATATGGGCCTACAAAAACTACATGGGCCACAGTTTGATGATTTCTACTCTAAATGAAATAATCTTTTTTCTCTAATCAATAAACCACATTCTTCTATATACTTCTCTATCATATATGCCAAGTACAAACCTATAATTTCTAACATTACAATTTTATCTAACTGTGATCCAAGCAAAGTAGCTGCTTGCAAACACTGGCCAGTAATTGCTCTTCACAATTGTATGGCCCTAAAATCAAGTCACATTCCATGGTGTCATTTAATAGTGAAATACGGAATTCATTTATCTTGAATGCTCTCCAAGCAAAACAATCAATTAGTGTTAAAAAGTAGTTTTACAAATGTTTAGACAAAAATGAATGTATACCTGCTCTTTACTATAAGAATTTGTAATTTGGGGGGCCTCCTTGGTGGCGCAGGGGTTAAAAACAGTACTGTCAAGCTATTGCCAGCCACTGTAGCATGAGTTCGATCCCCGTCTGGCCAGGGAACAACCCACATGGCACAGCAGACCTCTCCTGCCTCGCCCGCTGCTCCCCTCAGCAGTGTGTTTCAGTAGATTTGCCTGTTCTGCTCCCCACTCTGTCTCTGTTGGATCCTCTCACACCCTTGCATCTCTGGCTTACACCCCCCCTCCAGTTTCTTGTATGCATAAATCTTTAAAAAAAAAAAAAGAGTACCAACAATGTAAGAAAATAAATATTTAAAAAATTAAATATTAAAAAAAGTTGTAATTTTGAATAATGCCTATATGATTTTGGTATATTCCCCTTTCAGAGAAAATGCATCAATTTATACTAGAAAACACTGGTTTGGTATTACTGTGGAAAAACTCCACTGGTTCACAATAATCTCTAGAAAAATTATTTAAAAAAAAACTTTAATGGCTTTATGTCACTGTTTGACATAAAATTTCATACACATGGCAAACAAGTACAGTACTGAAACCATGAGTTCTACAAAGGAAAATTTTAAAACAGACACAAACATGAAGATGTATTTCACTGTGTCTATTAAACAGATTAACTGAAAGAAAATCATAGAAAGCTAAAAAATAATGCCAGCCAAATAATATGCAAAAAGTTATATAGTACCTTCTTAAATTAGACATTTTTCCTCAAAACATTAGTTACATATTTATGACTACTAAATAGTCATTTTGCTGAGGTCTTTCTTTGCTGCTTTATAATAGCCTATAGTCAAGATAAATGTGAATGAATTGAACTTTTTCATGAAAGAGTAGAAAAACTATTTCTAAAAATGTTTTCTATTAACATTTTAACTGTAAAAACATTGACTTTCACCCAAATTTATAGATTGAAATTGTCTAAAGCCTTCTGTCTTATTTTCTTACTGGGAAAAATAGAAATAAAGGAAAACTATAAAGTATGTAAGTTTTTTTAGTTCATCAGTGTACATCCTACTTATGTTAGGATTTTTTTGTCCCTTATTTTTCATAACTGTGCCCTGTCTTCTCATGTTTTAAGCAACCCATCTCTCGCTCCTATGACATACATGCTGAAGATGAACTGTTTTATATTACTTTGGTTCCTTTCAGTCGGGCAATATGTAGTTAATTTTGAATGCTGCTGCTCTAAGAACATTCAACTGTAGCTAAAAATGTAAATACAAATATATATGTCATAGTGACATAAAAAGTGAATGTAAACAGATAAAAAAGATAATAACTAGTATTTTCCATGCAATTTATACTATTATGTATATAAATTCAAACTTCTGCTAAAATATGGGTTGGCTCAAGTTCCCAGAGTACACTTACAAACCTTTGAGGAAAATGTTTCTGACTTGGCTACAAAGGTTCCCAGCTGGCCTTCTGAAATCAACTTGACTCATGGTGCAGCTGGATTTATATAAATTAGATAAATACGTACGTATTATTTCCTACTGGAAAATATGGCTGACTCTTAACACTAGGGATACTTTTCTCCTTTTCCTACGCATCCTCATTCTCTGAAAGGAAACATCTACTTGGAATATTTTGCTTTATTCCTCAAAGGAGACTATGGCATGAGGGCTGATTCCCTAGAGCCATGATTATGATATGAAGGCCTTTTCTAAGTCCTTTGGGGGCAGTCTGTATGAAAGCTATAACACTTAAAAACACTCATTTTCTTTTCGACCTGACAATTTGCCTTACCAGTGACAATTATTTTCTATAATTTATGGGCAATATTTGGTCATTAAGTCATTCTTCCTGCTTTCCCCCCCCCCAACATTCTCTCTGTCTGCAAAAACAAAAAATGGTACAAAGATGGAACTAAATTCCGTGCATTGAGCATTAGGTTATCCTCTTAACTTTTTTGTGAATAAGCCAAAAAGGACTTTCCACCGGGCTAAGAAGAGGTATATGCCCCGGCTTTGGATATACCAGTAAAAAAGCTAGTCTGGGGCAAACTGGCCATCACAATAAAGCCTTACAAGAAAGGATTCCTAACTCTTTGGCCTTTGGTCATTTGTACCCAGTTTGCCTGGTCTGGGCCATGACAACCACAGAAAGAAAGAAGCATCCCTTATTTACTGATTTTTTTTTTAACTGTTTGGTTTTTCTTCTCTTGAAAAACTGTTAATAAAAGTTAGTCCAGGGCCTCCCGGGTGGCACAGCGGTTGAGCGCTGGGTTGCGAAGCTGCCCACGGCCTCTGCGGTGCCGGTTCGATCCCCGGCTGCTCCCCGGCCAGCGGAGGAGGGTCCCACATGGCGCGCAGACCTCTCCTGCCGCCCGCTGCTCCCCTCAGCAGTGTACTTCGGTCCTTCTGCCTGCTCTGCTCCCCGCTCTGGCTCTGGTGAATTCTCTCACCCTCCCGCGCTTCTGACTGTACCCAGTGCATGTATAAACAAAACAAACAAACAAACAAATAAATAAAACATGCCTCTATAAAAAAAAAAAATTAAAAAAAAAATAAAATATATAAAAAAAAAAAAGTTAGTCCAGATATTATTGACGAGTTGAATTTATAATTTAGGAGAGGATTAAGGTCTGTGTTTTTTTTTTAACCTGCATAGGACATAAGAATGGTATACATACTGCTTTTACCTTCTGCTAACTTCTGTTTTCACTTGCCAGGATTTTTTGCTATTATTTAATTTTTAGTTCCTTTTCAACAACAGTTTGGCATAGCAGAGAGAACATTAAAGCTGATAAAAATTTCAGTTTTTTTCTCCAAATATGTCAGTGACTGTTTCTTTTGTATGTGGCTCACTATAAGTACCAACTAATTTGGTAGCTGGCAACATTCAAAGATCCCAAACCACATAGGAAGAGAAGCATAGACTTAAAAAAGAATAATCTGAATAAATGTAGTGTTTTGAACTTGGAAGCAATTTTTGCTTAGAACCAATCTTACCCAGCTGAAAAGGAACCAAAGTAATATAGTTCATCTTCAACATGTATGTTGTAGGAGCTAAAGATGGGTAGCTAAAAACATACATGAGAAGACAGGGCACAGTTATAAAAAATAAGGAACAAAAAAAATCCTAACAAAAGGAGGGATATACATTGATGAACTAAAAAAAAGTATATACTTTCACAGTATATAAGTTTTCCTGTATTTTTATTTTTTCCCAGTAAGAAAACCAAACAAAAGACTTTAGACAATTTGAATCTATAAATTTAGATGAAAGTCAATGTTTTCACAGTTAAAATGTTATAGAAAATATTTTTAGAAATGCTGTTTTTCTACTCACCTACTTCATGAGAACAGTTTTGTGCAATTTGATAACTTATTTGAGCAAGAGAGCTTTCTTCATCACAAAACGCATTATGAGTTATCTAACATAACCTTACAGAGCACATTAACATCATTTCTATATGTATCATTTACAACCCTTTTTGATATACGTATAATACTACTACTGGAAATTCTGTTTATCACAAATACCTATTTGCATTTCATTAGGACAACTGCTCTATTTTTAATTCATCTCATAAATGCAGATTACTACTTCCAAAACCTAGTAACATGTATTGCTTTTAACTTAATATTTAATAATTTATCATGACTCAACACTTGTAAATTATTAAGCTGTGACCCTGGTAATCATTAATATTTCTATGCTAAATTTTTAAGAACTTAAAAAAAAAGCTGTGCCATTGAAAATACAAAAAAGGGCCTCCCCTGGTGGCGCAGGTGGTTGAGCGCAGCGCTGTGAAGCTGTCCACAGCCTCTGCAGCACCGGTTCGATCCCGGCCAGCCAGCGAGGGTCCCACATGGCACAGCAGACCTCTCCTGTCACGCCCACTGCTCCCCTCAGCAGTGCATTTCATCAGTCTGCCTGTTCTGTTTCCCGTTCTGTCTCTGGTAAATCCTCTTGCCCTCCTGCACATCTGGCCTGTACCCCCGTTCTTGTATAAATAAATAATCTTTAAGAAAAAGAAAATACAAAAAAAGCAACTGGGTGAAGGGGAAATAACTGAAGAAGTAATAATACTCTAGATTTTGTAATAATAAATTTTTCTTTGATGGATATTTGGGAAGAAGGCAACTCTGTCCTTATATTAAAATGTATATAGCAATACATGTACCGGAGATCAAACGCTACAAAATAAGAGCAAAATGGTGGTGGGGGGTAATGGAATGAACTTAAATAGCAGAACATTCCCTCAGTTTCCATAATCATCTTTAGATTACTACAGAGAACAAAAGGGAGGGGAAAAAAATATGATTCCATGTAATTGTGTATTTTTTGTTTCACTAAAATTTAACAGAACCTGAAACATAAAATATAAACATAAAATACAAATTAGTGAGATTTGTAAACTAAAAACATTAGCTCTCATAAGAGAATTACCAGAACTCATTTATCATTTCTATCAATTTTTCCCTGAGCTTACTGGTTAAAACAGAATGACAGTATTCTATGCTATACTACCCATTTCTGCTTTTAAAAAAAAATTAAAATCAGATAATGTAATCACACATATATTTAAGGTGCGGTAAATATGAAAGGTAATAGAAAAAAAATGAAGGGTATAGCATCCCACGGTTTCCTCATTTTCTATAAAGGCAACACAGCGAATAAGAACTTTATTCATTCATTCAAAATATATTTACGAAACATCTATTAAGGCCCAGACACTCTTCTAAGGATTGGTAATAAAGCAATAAGTCTCTGAGCTGCTTAGGAGAATGACTTAGTGTTTTACCAAATGGATTTACTTACATGGATTATCTCACAACAATCCCTTGAAGAAAGTGTTATCTCCATTTAACAGATAAGAAAACTGAGGCTAAGAAGTCACTGGCCCACAGCTGGTAATTGGTAGCAGGATTTACATCTAGTTGACTCCACAGATTAAGAATGTCGCATTTTTTCCTCCTATTACCTTTCATAGTGGCTTAACCGCTATGCTAGATAATCTCTCTCCAAGGCAGTGTTTCTCAACTGTTTTTTCAATGCCACCTTCCTAAGGAGCCTTATTAACATTTCCCTCCTAATTACTCTCTGTAAAATAATAGAAAAAAATATATATTGCTCTCTGGCCCCCACTCCAGGTCCTGGCACAGAGATCCCAAGACCTTTGTTAACTTCCCAGATTAGAGCACTAGGAGCACCTTTTGTTTCAACACTTGGTCCTTTACTCTGGTTCCTAACACCAGTCCCTAATTCCCCTGGAATTTCCGTGGTTCTAGAAATGTCTTCTGTTCTAATGAGGTGATTCTTAGGAGGTCCTGGATGGGGGAGTTGATCACCAGAAAGACCAAATAGGGATTATCTTGGGATTTTCAGTCCCAACCCCTCCCTATTCTCCAGAGGGGGAGAGGGGTTGGAAACAGAGTAATTAATCATGCCTACATAATGATACCGCCATTAAAATCCCAAAAGTAGGGAGTTCAAGTGCTTCTGTGTTGGTGAACATGTGAAGGTGCTGCAAGATGGCACCTAGAAAGGGCACTGTGCCCCTTCAATGTGCCTTGCTCTGTGTATCCCTCATCTGGAAGTTCACTGGAATCCTTTATAATAGTCTCTTAAAACAAACAAATAATATAAGTTAGCTGCTTTCTTGAGTGCTATGAAACCACTCTAGCAAATTATTCAAACCTGAGAGTTAGCAGAAACATCCAATTAATACCCTATTGGTGGGAAGTTCAAGTGACAAGCTGGACTTTTGATTGGTACCCAAAATGGGGGTAGAAGCAGGACAGAGAAAGTCTTCTGGGACTGAGCCCTTAACCTGTGGATAGTGTCAGAATTTAGTTAAAATGCAGGAGGCTCATTTAATGTCGAAGAATTGCTTAGAGTAAGAAAAGCCCACACATCTGGTGTCAGAAGTGCGAGTGTGGTAGTAGTGTGAGAGTAAAAGAGAAACACACAAGTGTAGGTTTTCCTAACACTCCCCCTCATAAAAGTTTAACACATATACTGTATCTGTATATACTATATATACATCTTCACTTTATACAAAAAGACTTTTTTACCACCAAAACCCCACCCCTGACCGAAAACTCATTTTCAACCCCTTGAGGGTGACTTTACTCGAAAAGAGAATACAACCTCCAGAACTAAGATTCTCAGTCTCCCTTCTCAGTACTGGGAGGGGAGGGCTTCCTAGGCATTACAGGATGTTCAGTACCACCCCTGGCTCTACCCTCTGGAAATCAAAAGCATCACTGTTTCAAAGTTGGATTTAGATCCCCTGAAATAATTTTCTAGCCCCTTTTTTTTTTAATTTTTTAAAGATTTATTTATTTATTTATACAAACACTGGGTACAGTCAGAAGTATGGGAGGGTGAGAGAATTCACCAGAGCCAAAGGGGAAAGCAGAGCAGGCTGACTGATGAAATACACTGCTGAGGGGAGCAGCAGGCGGCAGGAGAAGTCTGTGCGCCATGTGGAACCCTGGCCCAGTGGCGGGGGATTGAGGGAAGCCCAATTTTCTAGCCCTTTAAAAATGCAACTGAGTGACAGCAATTGCTTCCGTTGTTATTTACAAGTTCATAAGAACTACACTTTCAAATTCTGTTGATAATAAATTGAAATGGACAGAATATAAGCAGACTCCAAATGCTGCATCTCTATAACTGGGGTGAAGGGGGACTAATAATAGCAACAGCACTGTAACGAAGGAAATAGTATTTTATATAAACCCGACTGGGAAAGAACTCCACATTAGACTAATAAGTGAAAGGATATTAAAGTTTAATAAAGTCCATTTATAATGAATGCCATAGAACAAAACTAACTAGCCCCTCCCTCCAAAATAGGAGTGAGACAAATTATCTCACTTTAAGAAAATGTGAGAACTATAATAAAATCCCTGGGAGAACTGTCCTTTATAATGGACTTTCACAGTTTTCACATAATAATGCTGGTCAAAAGGGGGAGCCAGGATTAAGACTATAATTAGATGGTGATGAGAAGGGCAGCTGAGAGGTCTAGATTCAGAGTGTCTTGAAAAAGATCAAGGGATACTCAAATCAATCACAGAAGTAGGCTTTAATCAGAAAGGAATCTTGAGGGACTACATGGAGGAGGGTAACTATAATTGTGGTCCTGAGGTCAAAGAGAAGAAATGGCAGAAGCAATCAGAATAACCCTGAGGGTGAGGTTTACTTCTAGGCACCTGTTTCCTCATCTGTAAAATGGAGACAAGTAATAGTATTTTGTTTCAAGGGCTCTGAGTTATGATGAGGATTAAATGAGAAAACCTAAAAGGAGATGGTGCATGGACATATAATAGTACAATAACTACTTGATGCTTTTAATAATGTTAAACCATCTATAACAAAACTAAGATTAGCAAACAAATGACCTGTAAGTAGGTATGTTTCAGTAGAACCAAAGATGAATTGTAATAAAGAAGTGAAATAGGTGAGATTTGTTGAAACTCAGCACACAAAAGTATTAGTCTGACAGTCAAGGAGCATAAGTCATTGGAAAATGGACAGACATTTATATTTCGAAGAAAAAGTGAGTGTGCTTAATGGTAGAATACTAGAATTACCATTAAAGTAGGAAATAAGACAAGACTGTCCATATTCTCAGCATCACTTAATGCTGGTGTGCAAAGCACCATGCAAAGCAACAAGAGAAAAATGTATAAATATTGGAAAGAAGTTGAAACTGTTATTTACAAATTAATTGCATATCTGAAAGTCCTATTAAAATCAACCAAAAAAATAGAAAGAATAATTCCATAAAGCGTCTGGTTACAAAATAAAATAAAATCAATAGCTTAGGATGGATCCTGGAACAGAAAACAGACCTTAGGTAAAAGCTAAATATATCTAAATAAAGTATGGACTTTAATAATGATGTATCAATAATGATTCATTGATTGTGGCATATGTACCAGAGTAAAGGGAGGTAAACAACAGGAGAAATTGGGTGTAGGATATATGGAATCTCCTTGAACCATCTTTCCAACTTTTCTATGAATCTAAACTATTATAAAATACAAAGTTTATTTTAAAAAATTCAGTAATTTTCTTACATGCAAGGAAGGAAGAGTGAAAGAACATGGAAACATGCTTCTATTTTTACTTAGAAACATGGTTCCATTTACATTGCTAGAGATTAAAATCAAAGAATAATCTTAAGGAAAAGTGCAAGGTTAACATGAAGAAAACTTTTTTTTTTAAATCTACTGAGGGGAGGGACACTTAAAAAATAGAGAGTACTGGGCCTCCCTGGTGGCGCAAGGAGTTAAGAACCACTCTATGAAGCAATCCACAGACTGCAGCACGAGTTCAATCCCCAGCTGGCCAAGGAGAAACCCACATGGCGAGGCAGACCTCTCCTGACTCGCCCGCTGCTCCCCTCAGCAGTGTATTTTCAGTCAGTCTGTCTGTTCTGTGCCCCACTCTGTCTCTGGTGGATCCTCTCACCCCCCACATCTCTGGCCTGTGCCGCAGCTCTTGTAAGCATAAATAAATCTTTAAAAAAAAAAAAAAAAAGAGTACCTTAACTTGGCACTACAAATATACTGAATTCCCCTTACAAAGAAATTCATAAATTCAATGCTTTTCAATCAAAAACTCAATAGTGCCCCTGGGAAATTTTACAAAGTGAAGAAATGAACAGCTAGGAAGTCAAAATAATGAAAAATAAATAACAAAAGTAAAATGAGTAGGAAAGAAAAATATATAAACATATAAAACTAGGCTTACAAAAATATGTGCATTCAAGTGGGAATTTAGAGTATGAAAAAGTGTCATTTAAAAGCACTGAGGAAGAGATGAAGTTGTTTAATAAATTAGGTTGATGGGGAAAATTTGCCTGGCCTAAAGAACTTTTTTTTAGCTAGACTTTTATACATGGCTTAAAGCAAAATAAATCCCAAGTGAGCTAATATAAAACTATTAGATATCTGCAATGATATTACAAAGGACTAATCTCCTTAATATTAAAGCTAAAAAATAAATAAAAACCTAATAGAAAATGAACAGAGCACAAGAAAAGCTCTTAGGAAAAAAAACAAAAAACAAAACAGACGACCCTTAAGCTTCTGAGAAGCTGCTCAACCCAACTCAAAGCAGGGGAAATGCAAATTAGACACTATTTCTTACCTATGAAAATAGCAGAAATATATGAGGCTGCAACACACATGGGTACAAACACTCACACCTGGTTACAAAACATACAAAATGGACCCCCCTCTGGAAGGCAATTTTCAAAGTTACATAAGGTTACCCTTTGACCAAGCCATCTTATTTCTAGGAATTTATCTTAATAATACACCTGGAAACAGGTGAGATGACACTACAAATTATTATGGCATGGTTTGTGTTAGCAAATGGCTGCAAATGTCTACAAATGTGAGCAGATTAAATAACACATCCACATGATAAAATAGTATGCAACTATTAAAAAAACTGAAGGAGTCCTTTTGGTAGTGACAGTTGTTGAAGAAACATTAAGGAGGGGAAAACCAATATATAAAATAGTGTGGGGTGAAACCTGACAAACATTTGAATTTGCAGCTGTATGTTGTAGTGGGATGCACAAGAGACTATTCAGTGGTTTCTTGTAGGATGATGGTGGGCTGCTAAAAAAGGGCAACTTTTCACCACCCTTTAGAGTTGTTAAATTTTTTTTAACCCATATGAATTTAACACCAAATTTAAATTACCAAATTTTAAAATTATCAGACAAAAACAGGAAATTTTCTAAACTTTTAATAAAATTCCAAGTGGGCTAAAATATAAAAGGTCTATCAGTTTTGGTAAATGTGGTTACTGAAAATGCTAAATTTATGTAATAAAAAAATCATAAAGTTAAAAGACAAATTAGGAAGAAAATCTAATACATGACTAAGAGCTAATTTTTATATATACAAAGGATTCTCAATAGGCACTCAG
This sequence comes from Talpa europaea, assembly GCF_964194135.1. Lineage (NCBI taxonomy): Eukaryota > Metazoa > Chordata > Mammalia > Eulipotyphla > Talpidae > Talpa > Talpa europaea. The sequence continues at coordinate 97,389,706 of NC_140075.1, read as the reverse complement.
TCAACAAGACTTTCAAAAAAGGACAAAGGATAACAAAAGCAGTTAAAAGAAAAAGCATCAGTGCAGTAAGAATATGAAAAGATACTCAAAGAACTTCCATCATTAAAAAAACACAAAATAAAACACGGTATCATTTTACAGTCACAATGGAAAAGGTTCATAATAACCAATGTTGATTAGAATCAAAAGAAAACAGAACCTTTTGAACACTGGTGAGAGTACGAACTGGTGAAATCTTTTTGAGGTGTAATTTGGCAATATTCAATTTAATTTTAAACATGCATACTCTTTGATATAACAATTTATTCTCTAGATACTTACGCTATAAACTCCCACATGTAAAATCTTAAACACACAAATGTGCGCCACAGAAATACCACAGCATTGTTTGGTTTATTTTAGACTTTTACCTTGGACTCTATATATTTTTATTTTGGACTGTAGCTACATGAGTACTGCCTGGAACAACATATATAGCTAGTATTATTTTCATGATTAAAAAAATCATGGGGTTTTTTTTTTAACTGTAGGGTGAAATGCCCAGGAAATATACTATACTGGGTAAAAAGCTTTATATATGAACACATTATTCTTATCAGTACCATAAATCTCCACTAAAGCCAGAATCAAAGTTATTAGCAATTTATTCGCTGCTGAAAAGAAGGAAGAGAGTTAAACCAGCAACCCAAATAGGAAAATAGTGTTTTCCGATATTCACAAATTTCACAAAGATTAAGACCTCTCAGGATAGTGACCATGAATTTCATGTGTGCAAGAGAACCACCCTATGAATGAACTTCATGTGTGCAAGAGAACCACCCTATGAATTTTTTTTACTGGGATACTTAGGGGGAGTGGCTTTTCCAAAATACCCATGCCCAGATATTGATTTATTGAAGTGGAGCAAACTAGGATCTCAAGTAATCTAATGGTCAGTTATGAGGTGGCCATTTCTTTTTGACAGCTCTGTTGCATGTCTCACCCGTGTAGAAGCCTGGGTCCTATGTAATAGGCCAGTGATTCTGAAGTAGAGTAGCATGACACACACATTAGGAATATAAAAGAATTCCTAATGATATTCCAAAGTTGTGAATAACTTCCTTTAAGAAGGAAGAGTGGAAGAGGTGTAGGAGGAAGAAAAAGCAAATTCAGAATTATCCCTACGTAAGTTTCACTCTAGCATGTGTAGTGATACGCATTTTGCTACACGAGAAGGAAGAGGTGAGCAGTGACCCACAATGAGCAGAAAAGTGGAGGGCATACAGTCTGCAACCATCCCACAACAAATTCTAATTCTCTTCATCCCTATTAGTAAACAAAAATACATAGTTATAATTAGCTAAAGGGACATGTTAATGCCTAGAATAGTATAGTCACATGGCGCATTTTGTGATGGTACTTAAGCTTTTACCTACAGATACATCTTTAATAAGAAAGAAAACCAAAATACACAATGAAAACTTGAGTAACACTGACACTGCATAATGATGTGGATAAAAAATGTTATGTTTGTCTATAATTATGTAAGATCACCAAATCAAAGGCAAAGCAACAATGAGAGGGAAATTTGCAAGATACTTTCAATTAAGTCAGACTCTATGTGTATGTATGTGTAGCATTCACATTCTTTCAACTTTCTTATAATTTTTTATATCTTCATATTAAGAAATTAGAAAAATATTATTTTATTCAAAGCCATATACAGTATACTTTAATATTGCTAAGGCACAAGAGACTGAAAAATAGTAAGATTTTTTGATATTTTAGATTAGCCACATTCATTCTCACTAAAATAATATTTAAATTGAGGACTTGATTACTAACCTTAAAAAAAAAAAAAAGAAAGAAAGAAAACATGCCCTCCTTTTTCCCCTTCAAAGTTCAGTTGGGTTTTGGCTTAAGGTCTGTGATACTTGGTGGAGATCATTTGTGATATTTCATTTGTAATATATATTGTGGCATAAATAAATCAAATGATTATTGATTGATTTCGGTTTTTCTTAACTATTTTTACATCCTTTCTTTTAACCGTTCCATATACTTACCAAAAACAGTAATATTATGGACATAAGTAACATTCCAAGAAGTTAAAAATAATACACTGAGGGGCCTCTCCGGTGGCGCAGCGGTTGAGCGCTGGGTTGCGAAGCTGCCCGCGCCAGTTCGATCCCCGGCTGCTCCCCGGCCACCAGACGAGGGTCCCACATGGCGCGCAGACCTCTCCTGCCGCCCGCTGCTCCCCTCAGCAGTGTACTTTGGTCCTTCTGCCTGCTCTGCTCTCTGCTCTGGCTCTGGTGAATTCTCTCACCCTCCTATGCTTCTGACTGTACCCAGTGCTTGTATGAATGAATGAATGAATGAATGAATGAATGAATGAATGAATGAATGAATGGATAGATAGATAGATAAACAAACGAATAGATAAATCAATCTTTAAAAAAAAATACACTGAGGGCCTCCATGGTGGCACAGGGGTTAAAGTCTCATGCTATCATGGGGCCTCCCTGGTGGTGCAAAGGGTTAAGTCTCAGCACTATGAAGCTATCTGCAGCCACTGCAGCACGAGTTCAATCCCAGAGTTCGATCCCCGGCTGGCCAGGGAGAAACCCACATGGCGAGGCAGACCTCTCCTGTCTCACCCGTGGCTCCTCTCAGCAGTGTATTTTGGTCAGTCTGCCTGTTCGTTCCCCACTCAATCTCTGGCGAATCCTCTCACACACATTCCCCACCCCACCCCTCTGGCCTATACCCCAGCTCTTCTATACATAAATAAATCTTTAAAAATAAATAAATAAAAATAAAGTCTCATACTGTCAAGCTATCACCAGCCACTGAGGCCACTGAGGCATGAGTTCCATTCCCGGCCAGGGAGCTACCCACATGGCACAACAGACCTCTCCTATCTCGCCCGCTGCTCCCCTCAGCAGTGTATTTCAGTAGATCTGCCTGTTCTGTTCCCCACTCTGTCTTTGGTGAATCCTCTCATCCCGTGCACCTCGAGCCTACACCCAGTACTTCTATGCATAAATAAATCTTTTTAAAAAAAAATTCACTAACAAAGCCTTAACATGTTGGATATATTACAAGGTACTTGACAGCAGGAACATACATATACTATACCCAAAAACATTTATTCGTTTAACTAACAACCTTTCCCCCAGAACAAACACTCATCTGCCTGGTGGGAAGATTCTGGGTAATGCTGTTCCAACACAAATAACAAAACTCATAAAGGTCCCTCCACAATAGGACCTACCACAGTGCCTGGCACACAGTAAATGTTTTAAATGTATAAATTATCCTCTGCATAAAGTCTTCTAGGAAATAATTGCATCTTCTTTCCAACTGATGAACACTTTATGACACATAAGGGATTAGTCATCTCTACCTTGTAATATGGTTGTATATTTGTCTCATTGCCTCTAATTTATAAATTAAAAAAAAAAACAGCACTATAAGGGAAGCTAAAACATGAGGGGGTCCACTATTCCATGAGCTCTGAAGTCTTTTTCATCTTTAGAATCATTTCACTTCATACAATTCTTCATATGTAAAATATTTCAATTTTATTTTATTGGGGGGATAAATGAATCACCCCACAAATATTCACTACTCTCCTGTTACATGCTTACCACTGTGTTAAAAATTTGGGGGCTATTAAATGTCTACATGACATCATTCTGCTTACTTTGATGGGAAAGTTTTCAATTATAAGCTTATTTTTTATATACATGTATATTAGATTCAGGTAACACTGGCTTACAGCACTGTAAGTTTTAGGAATACAGATTCATAGCTCCTTAAAAGGCTATTGACATACCATACCCACCATGAAAATACAAGTAACATGATAGTCCACTAGACCCCCTACTTTTCTCTGCCCACCTCCTCTCTGGTAACCTCAGTTCTGCAGTCAGATTCCAAGGGTTTGTGTTCTGGCTTGGTTTTGTCTGTTCTTTTGCTTAGTTTAATTAAATGTCTCAACTTTAAAATAGCCCAACAAGTTAATGGTCAATGTATGATTCAATATAAAACCTTTTTTTTTTTTAATAAAACGCATTTTATAAAGCCTCCCTGGTGGCACAAGGGGTTAAGCATCACACTATGAGGCAATCCGCAGCCTCTGCAGTTCGATCCCCGTCTGGCCAGAGAGCAACCCACATGGCAAAGCCGACCTCTCCTGGCTCGCCAGCTGCTCCCCTCAGCAGTGTATTTCGGTCAGTCTGCCTGTTCTGCTCCCCACTCTGTCTTCGGTGAATCCTCTTAACCCCCACCCCCCGCATCTCTGGCCTGTACCCCAGCTCTTGTATACATAAATAGATAAATCTTAAAAAAAAATAAAATAAAATAAACACATTTTATAAAGTTTTATAAACTGTAAAATTCCTTAATAAAATATTAAGAAAGATAATGGAAAATAGTAAGAAAACTGTATTGAAGATGATGATACTAAATGCAATCTAGTATCCTGGAAAGGATCCTGAAAACAGAAAGACTATAGTGGAAAAACTGATGAAATCCAAACAAAGTTTGTAACTTGTTAATAGTTCTTTAGCAATGTTAATTTCTTAACTTTGAAAAATCCACCTGGTTATGTAAGATTTTAATATTAGAGGAAGCTGGATAAATGATATACAAGAACTCTACTATTTTTGCAACTTCTCTGTAAACCTAAAATTATTTCAAAATGTGAAGTTTTAAAGAGAACTATCGTGGTTTTATCTGTTTAGTTTATGTCTAGACAACACTCAGGGAGTGAGGAGGGGTAGGAAAAGGAAAACAGCCAGATACATGATTCAAGCTTCTCAAATTAGTGACTAATCTTCCTGTCTATTCTTGGGGCAGTTGGCACTCAGCATTCTATTTGGTTTGTACAAAGCCCTACATACAGAACAGGACTTTGTCCCCCCTTAAAATCTCAAAAGGAAATGGTTTGCTTTTCCCTAGGTTTTCTTTTCTTTCTTATCATAACACAGAGCAACAGAGACTAGCACCAATGGTGTAAGTTATAGCAGATGCAACCCAACAGTTTCTAATGATAAAGAAAAGGAAGGCCTGTTACAATCCCACCAATGGAAGCAGTCAACTTTTGAAGGGACCAGCAAAGGAATCGGAATCAGTAGCTACTTATTTCACTGTGAGGTGGCAAAATTCATCTAAATGCTAAAGAAGGCAACAGTAGTAAAAACTACAAATTTTTTGTTGCAATGTGCCTTTTTCTGACACTTAAGTCTATGCTATTCTATAGCTTATTTTAACTTACTCTAATGTTACTCTTCTGGGTGTCCCAGATGTCTCAGTGCACCTACAAAATAATTCTCCACCCTCCCCATTTTACAAGGGGTACAAGAAAACAATCTGACTGAACTCAGATTATATAACAGAAAGGAGCAGTCTCCTTTCAAAGAAAGATTTCTGCTCATATATCACTTGCCTACTGTGAAAATTACCTAAGCACAGACTACAGAAAAAAATCAGATGAAAGTTTTTATGTGATATAAGTTGGTACAGTAAACATCCTTAATTTGGGCTAAAAAAAGTTTGAATTAAAAAGTACTTTAGAGAAATTCTGCCTGTTATCACAAATAGGATTTCACTGAGTTTTATTAAACATTCCACAGAATAAGGAATTCACAACAATAAAGCCCTTTTGGGTATAGAAAGTGCTGAGTAGAGGTAGGAAGACAAGCACTCTCAATACTATTGGATAGCAATTTAATTTAGTACTACCTTTATGGAGGATATTTTGGCATTTTTGACCACTTTCTTCTTTTCAAAATACTCTTCCGGGGCTTCTGTACATGTTCCTCTAATCTTTCTAGTCTCCTTATAGATTTTTAACTTTTTAAGTTGATATTGGGCATTGGAGTTCTTGTCTAATTCATTTTCTAGTGAATTATGCCATCTTTCCAAATCATATCTACTCTGTGGCTCAAATATCCTCATTTATACTGATAACTTCCAAGTAAATTTTAGCCCCAATTTCTCTCCTGAGCAATTCTCTTCAACACTCCAAATTCATATTCTCCAATCTTAACAGTACCCTCGGAGTTGCCTGGCAATTCTACTAGCCTTTCATAGTCACTTTCCCACACTCCAAAAATAAGGGCTGCATGTTACATTCTTGAGATCTTCCTCAAACCCTGAATATCATCACCTCCCTACTCAACTCTCAATAGAAAACACTTTCTACAGGAAGGACATTACATAAATCATAAAGTATCCCATATCAACTTTACCACCAACTTATCCCTTCTATCAGCATTCACCCTCACCTCCTTTCTTTCTCCTTTCTGAGAATGACACATACCCGTGTTCACTGAAGCACAAACCTATTTTACCTTCTCAGGAATCCAGCATTGCTATCTACCAATTTCTAATTCTCTCAACAGCATTCTAAGTATAAAGATTCACTTAATGTTTCTAAAATAATGATTATCAAAGAAAAATGTAGATATCCTTTAACCCAACAAGTCTACTTCTAGGAATTTGTATAAAAGACTAGTGTAGAGATTGAACTTTGAGAATACTCACCCCAGTGTTTTCTGCATAGCTAAAAGTTACAACCTACACAACTAATGCCAGGAAAATGATTAGATACACTGTTACACATCCATATTCTGGCCTACTACAGAACTATTAAAACTGTTACTTTTGTTTCACACATGGAAACATTCACAATTCACAGTCAAATGAAATGAGACTTATAAAACAGTATAACCTTTTTATGTCCATTTTTGTAAGGAAGAATTTTACATATTTATAAGCTCCAAATATACTTTGGTTACTCAAATGTTCAACAATTTCTTATGTAGCATATATGTAAACAGCAAGGTTCTACTGCACTGACAAAAGAGAAAAATCTAAATATTGATCAAAGTATAGTATTAAAAACTAGTAAAATTAAGTGAATGAAGTATGCAATTATTATTTTCAATTAAAACTTGGGTTTTATTTGGGAATTTTTTTTTATATTCAACAAAGTTTTTCAGATTCTTTGAGTTCTAATAAAACCTCCCCTCATGCCGGAATGACGCCTTTTACTTTAAAGTCAAAAACTAGAGAGGTCCTCACCTACAGAAAAATGGAAAACAATGAATAAACTGGATTATAAACATCAAAGGAATACTGCTCCAAAATAAGAAGGAACAAGATACTGATATACATAATAACATGGATGAATTTCAAAAACATGTTGAGTAAAAAACTTACACCAAGTATGTGCTACATGATTCCATTTATATGAAGCTCTAGAGCAGGCTAAACTAATCTATTATATATGATGAGGGAAAAATCAGAACAAGGGTGAGAGGCTTGACTGGGAAGAGCAAGCAGGAACTCTCTGGCATGAAACTAAAATTGTATGCGATAATGGGTTTACCCCGCACAGGTATATGCATTTGTCAAAATTCACCCAATGATTCACTTCAGATTTGTTCCCTTTAGAATGATACATGTTGGACTATCTTAGTGGTGTTCTGATGTCTTTAACCTATTTAACACCCATCCCTCTAAAAAATAAGCTCTTGACAGCAGGGTGTACAAACAGAAAGATGGGATTAAAAAAATTATAGAATCTAGGTGATGGGTATATTTCTTTCCACTCTTCTACATGAAAATTCTCATTAAAAATATTGGAAAAATTTAACTCTCAGTAAAGTTAGCTAGAGAAAGCAAACCACATGGTTAAATCTGTGTATTCAAAGGCTGGAAAAGAAATCACAACATTTCTGGTAATTAGTCAAAGAGCAGAAAATATTCCATCTTTAACAAATGAAACTAAAATATTTTAGGGATCAATTGCCATTTTTGTAAATTCACAAGCTTTTCTACAAGTTGACAAACCTGGCTGCTTTCTTGGAAGTTTTATTTGTAAGGCACCTTTGAACAGTGTATCCTTAATTTATAATAGCTGACATAAAAGAGATAAAAGCTGTATCTGTACCATAGTCAATTATGGTAATAGTTATATTAACCTTGATACTAAATATTGAAAATGTTGATCAGAAAAGTAACAGAATATAGGTCAACAGAGACCATGCACTATTCATCAAACTTTTCCCTTTAAGGGACTCTCTGGTGGCACAAGGGGTTAAGTCTCAGCACTATGAAGCATGAGTTTGATCCCCAGCCAGGGAGCTAACACACATAGCTCAGCAGACCTCTTTGTCTCTCCTGCTGCTCCCCTCAGCAGTCTATTACAGTAGATCTGCCTGCTCTGCTCCCCACGCTGTATCTGGTGAATCCTTTTAGCCCCTGCACCCAGCTCTTGTATGCATAAATAAATAAAACTTTAAAAAAAAAAACTTTTAAAGTTTTTAAAACTTTTAAAAGACACAGAAAACATTAATAAAAATAATCATGTCTAATTGCTAATTCATAATACAGTAACTTTACTAAATCAATTAAAACTTTAGGAAATAGGAAAAGTTCAGTTGCAGTCATAGTAGCTAAATTTTGCTTACATTGATCTTTAAAATATTTTTCAAATCATCAGAAAGGAAATGACTCAAGGACCTCAAGAAATAGCCTAAGTTCAGTATTTATCATTTTAGAGATGACAAGAATCAGTTCCAGGAAGAAAAAAAAAAAACCAGGAAGAAAAAGTTGAAACTTCACAAACTTTATACAAATGATTTAATTTTCTAAATACAATCTCTCCATAGATTTAAAGAACATATATTGTTTATATCATATGTATAAATACATAAAATGCATATACAAAAAAGCTGTATATGCTCTCATTTGAATGGCTGAAGAATTTTTCAAGAGTCCTCTTGTATTTGAGTTTTCAATAGCTCTATACCTGATTTATGTCTTGCATTCTAATATTCTCCTAGGTAAAATGTAACCAAATAATTCGGCCAATCACAGTGCTCCTCCCAGCCTCCAATTATTCCATATCAGTAAGTTGATAAGTCCAAAGAAAATTCACATATACAATAAAAAATTCATTCCACAAACATTTATTCAGAACTTATTATAAGCCAAACACAAGAGTAGGCCCTGGATACACATCACAGAATAAGTCAGATATGACTTCTGCCCTCATGGAACTTACAAGATATTGGGGGAATGGGGAGGGACACTAGAGATAGCAAACAAGTAAACAAACAATGACATAAATATTTATGATAAACACTATGGAGGAAAGTTTCAGGATGGAATAATGGAAAAAAGGAGAGAACCTGTTTATGGTTATCAGGTTAGGTGTCTTTGACGAGATGACATTTAAATAAATCTAGCCCCAAAGACCAAAGCAGACAGTTTTGCAAGAGCAAGGGGAAGAGTAAACCTTCCCTTGGAAGACACAGCCTGTGCAAAGGCCCCAGAGGAACAAGCTCAATAGGGCAGAAAACAGAAAGGATACAGATACCTAGAGCAGGGTGGGGAAACTATACAAACTACAGACTAAGGCTTTAGTTAGGTCTCAGTGAGCATGTTGGAGTTTGTTCTAAGTGCAAAAGAAAATCACTGAAGGGTGTTAAAGGGGTATGACATTATCGATGTCTATTGCTTTGTAAAGAAAGAAAAAGGGCAACAATAGAAACTAAGGTAGTAATGTAGACAAAAAATAATGTGGACTAAGAAATGGAATGGAAGATTTGAGATATTTTAACAACAGAATTGATAAGATTTGCTACTAAGGTGGTGGGGGGAGTAAAGGCAACTACATACAAGACAGTGGCATTAACTAAGATAATAGAGTAAGAAAACAAAGTGGGGTATAGTGGGGAATCAATAAGGATTTAGATGCCTGTGGGATAGCCAAGAAGACCTGTTGAGTAGGCAGCTCTATATTTCAGTGCTGGAAATTAAAGACATACTGATCAAGTTCTTTAAACTGACCCAGAGAGTTCATAAATCACAAATTAATGGGCAAAGCTCCAGGCTTCTATATCAAAATGGGCATGCACATGTGTACATTTTTAACATGTTCAAGTGATTCTCATGTCAACTAGAATGTGTCACTTAGGTAAATAGAATGTAATATTACAGCTCATCACCTAGAGATAGAACTCTTTATAAAAAGGAAAAAATGTTAAGATTATGGTTTTATTTACTATCTAATCTCCTCCAATCACACATTATAGAGGAAATACTGTTCTAATTAGTCATTTTTTCAAATGACATTTACTGAAGGCCACTCTGAAGATGTACAATTTCTTCTATTTCATAAATATTTTCTTACAAAATATCCATGAAATCTCTCCCAAACGAGTAAACCAAGGCTCAGAAAAGTGGAAAATCTTGCCCAAAAGACACACAATCAATAAACAGAGCCAAGACTCAAAAATCAATATAACACAATTCCAGTCTGCTTTCCACCACATGAAAATGCCACAAAGCTCACACCCACAAAGCTCACCATCTGTGACATGTCATGTGCAAAAATAATTATAACAAAATAAAATGGGGTGAGTGCCTTAAGGGAACAGAAAGGAAAATGAAAGCTGAAGGAAAAATTACTTCTTGATTTTCACTATTTTAAAAGTTTTATAACTGCAAAAACTATACATTTCTCCTTTCAAAGGACCCACAAAAGCTGCTAAGACCATGAGTTTGAATCCTATACAGAAAGCACCACCAATACTGTTCCTAGCTCAATATATAACCTCTTCACAGATATGGGTGTTTAAAAATATTAAGGCTGCCTGTACAATGGTTTCAGTAGCCATGTGTAAATCCCAGCTCTTTATCAGTCTAAGGTCATAAAACAAGTCACTAATGGCCAAACCACAGCTGTCTTGTCAGTAAAATGAGGACACAGGATTTAGATAAAGAATCTATATACATACTTAATAGTCATTATCATTTGTAATTATTATTGGAAGAGTACAGAAATAATTTATATCTGTCTTTTAACATAGAATGTTGGATTTTACTTCAAAATCTACCTCAATACTGTATCTATGTGAACAAAATAGTCTCTGCTCTGTTGGAGCTTGAATTCAAATGAGATGAGAGTAAGTAAATAAGCATATATCAATCTGTGGAAAGTGCCATTAAACAGAGGAGGAGGGCTAGGAAGTATTATAGGAGATGAGAATTTGCTCTTTTACATAGCTTATCAGGTAAACCCTCACATGTAACTAATATCTGAAGTAAGTTCAGCAAGCTACCACACAGATATCTGGAGGGGGGGAGTCTTCAAGACAGGGAGAAAGCATGTGCAAAGTTCTTGGGGCAGGAATAATATTACGGTGTGTGAAAATGGTAAGAAGGCAAATGGGGGCAGGGGAACAATAGAGACACCTGGAAGGGCAGGCTCTAAGAGCAGAAGAGTGTGGAGATCTGACTTATGTTTCAAAGAATTACTCGGATTTCTGTATGGAGACGATTATCAAATGGAAGCAGTGAGCCTCATTAGAACACTGCAACAGTCCCGGAGACACATAATGGTGACTTGAAACGAGAGAATGATGATTATCTGTGTTCTCGTTAGGTTTTGACTAGAGAACCCATAAGGTTATTTGATGAATTGGATGTGAGGAGAGGAAGAAAAAAGAACCAAGGAAAGCTTCACAACGATTTAGGAAGCATGAAGTTGGCATGTACTAACACAAGTCAAAGAAGCAATTTTATTTTCAAACACCCAGCAAATTGCCTAGTATATAGTGACCACTCAAATACTTATTTGCAAATTAAATTTAACTGAATTAACTGAACAAATTCCCAACATGAAACAGCAGACTCAATGCATTGCTTTCCTTTGCTCTAAATCTCCTTTAGCAATGGTTGTCAATTACACAAAGACTTAGTCAGTTAAGGTGCCAACACAGAACCTGCCCATGGAACACAGCAACTAATTCAATCTCAATAACCAGTGGTTTTAAATTTACAATTCTTCTGAACACTAGGGGAATTGCTATGAAAGCTCTGTGACAGCCTGAGGATTCTTACACCCAAAGTAATTAACCTGTTCATTAATGATGTCATGTTCCTGGAAGGTAGAGAAGTGCAAACAGAACTCCCAAGGCCAGAGTTAATTGAAAAGTATAACATTTCCTGATAAATTTTCCGAATGGGACAATACTGAACAAGCCCCCTTTAAAAAAAAAAAAAAAGCCACCAGTCATCAGTATTTTTCAAAAATAGCTTTTTTACCCCAAGCAAAAAGTCCCTTCACAAACAATTTCAATGAAAAATAAAACCTGCTTGAGAACATGAAATGTAGTCCCATCTTCCCCCAAGGAGGCACTTTTCCTGCCAATTAGCGAAAGTGAGCTTCACTTGGGAAAGAAGTGGCCACCCTCACCTTTAGTACCTCTCTTATTGTCCTATACCCAGATTTTCCAAGCCAGCACCGTGCTATATATAGCCCCACAAAGAATCACAGAGCTAGCAGAAATATGTTCAAAGGAATGTTCCTAAAATGAAGTGACCATCCCTTTCTCGCTTGCGGTCATTTAAAAATGTGACCCGAAGCTTGGGCATCATCTCTCTTCCACATTACTTTCCCCAAAGCCCCACCCTAACCTGATGTGTCTGTGTGTGTTTTTAATGCGCTTGCAACTTTTAGTAGGAATAAAGCTGAAAGCCCTTTACTGGGAGAAGCTGAGAGTACTGAAAACAGCAACAGGCAATACTTCCCTTCTCCCTGTCGGCAAAAAGGTCTCGAACCAACCCAACCAAATCCTCTGCGCTGCCAGCCGGCGCCGCATCTTGCCCCCAGCTGGCCTGGAAGCCGCCGCCACTGACCGCTCAGCTGGTGAGCAAAGGCCCGGGGCTTGGCCACAACAATGAGGCCAGAGGCAGAAGGGTCAGGACCCAGGTCTCCCAGCACCGCGGACGAGCGAGTGGGAGCCCGGACCGCCCGCAAACTCCCGGCAACCGCGCGGCACGGGCACCGGCTCCAAAGCCTGGGCACACGGGTTCGAGGCGCGGCGCAGGGAGGGCGCTCCGGGGAGGGCAGGCGCGAGACCCGCCTCCGGCGCAAGGAGTGCCCAGGGGTGCCCGGGCGTCCGCGGAACGGAGCTCAAAGAAGCCCGCGCGCCAGGGCTGAGGCGGCGTCCCCTCGGGAGCAGCAAGCCCAGCGCCCCCACACAACGCCACGGGCAGGGAGCGCCCCCCGGGCTTCACCTCGTCAGGGAGAAAGGCTGGAGAGAACGGGTTCAGGACGCCCCAGGAAGGGGCCTGGGAAGCTACACCCCAGCACACGGGTAGGACGCACCCGGGGGCGGGGGTTTCTCGCGTCATGACTGAAAACCGGGAACCCCTCAAGAGAGGAGAGCGGGGTGCGCGGGGCGCGCGGGGTGGGGGAGGGGCTGAGCGCCGGCGGGGCGGGGGCCGCAGGATCGCGGGGTGCGCGCTCCGGGAAGAGGAAGAGGGCGCAACCCCGGCCCGGAGCCAGGGAGGCGCGCCCGCCCGCGGGACTCCGAGCCGGCGCTGCCCCGGCGGCGAGCAGGGGGGCCGCGCGCGCGCTCCCCGCCCCCACACTCACCATGTAGAGGGTGAAGGGCAGGCCGAGCAGAAAGAGCCACAGGTAGAGGTGCAGCGCGTTCACGAAGGTGGCCTGGTGCGGGTCGTAGTACCAGCCCCCGCTGAGCGCGGCCCACACCCCCTGCCGGAGGATCTGCAGCGTCTGCGACCCCATCCCCACCCGGCGCCGCCGCCGACGCCGCCGCCGGCGCCCCCGCCCGGGCCCCAGCGCGGCCTCGCTCGCCCGCGCCCGCCGCGGCCGGGTCTAGCCCCCGGCCGAGCTCCGGGAGAGCGGGCCGGCGCTCGGGCGGTCGCTAGGGCTGCTGCAGCGGCGGGAGGAGGAGGGGGGGGAGGAGGAGGAGGCTGCGAGCCGGGAGGAGGAGACCGAGGAGGAGGAGACGGCGAGCGGCGGGGCGGAGGGCAGCCGCGGAGAGGAGGAGACCGGCCGCCACAGCGCCGCCGCCATCTTGTCTCTAGCGCCCGCGGCCCGGGCCCGGCCCCCGCCGCCCGCGGCCCGCCAGCGCCCCGCCGCCGCGACCCCCGCCGGCCGCCAGCCCTGCGCCCGGCGGAGAAGCAGGCCCGGCGCCCGGGAGGGACGGGGAGCAGGCCGCGCCCCCTCCGGCTCCTCCTCTCCGCTCCCTCCGCCCCCTCGGGCCGGCTCCCCGCGGGTGCGCGCCGCGCCTCGCCGCCGCGAGCGCCTCCTGCCGGCGCCCGGGAGAAGCGCGGGGCGGGGGGCGCGGGGCGGGGCACCGGGGGCGTCCGCGTTCCGCTCCCCGGACTCAGCCTGGCGAGCTCGTTTTCCCGCTTTCTCAGACCTTGTCAGCATCCTAGCTGACGTCTTGCGGTGTTTGGTAAAGGCCTAGGAACCACGAGGCCAGTGATAGCTGAGAGGCTCGGTGAGGGGCCGGCAGAATGAGGTACCACTGATGACTTGAGAAATCAACAAACGCACCCCAGTTTAGTTTGGACGCCCGCACGCCCTTGGAGGCTGTGGGAGACCCTTGGGTGAGAAAGATATCCAAGTCCAGCATTGGAAGGATTTGCTCTTTCCAGCCACAAATGAATAGAAGTTGCAAGAAATGTGAAAGTTTAGGGTGGACAGGCTTTATCATTTGCACGAGGTGTTTTTACTTTTTTTTTTTTTTTTTTTAGCTTGCTGTAACTTGTAGTTATTTTTCTTAATGGGCCAATCTAAACAGGGTTGAAAGATTAAGCGTGGTTCCGCCTCAAGTTACAATAGCATTTTATATGCCCCCTTTTTTTAAAAAAAAGATTTATTTATTTATTTATGCAAGAACTGAGGTGGAAGGGGGGGTGGAAGGGGGAAGGTGACAGGATTCGCTAGAGAGAGTGGGGAGCAGAACAGGCAAGGTGACTGAAATGAAATACACTGCTGAGGGGAGCAGCAGGTAGGAGAGATAGGTTAGCTTCCTGGCCAGCCAGGTATCAAACTCCTGCTGCAGTAGCTGGTGATGGCCTGATTGCACTATTTTTAAGCCCTGTGCCACCAGGGAGGCCCCTTTTGTGCCCTTTTTAAAGATGTAAAGACTGGGAGTCAACCTCGACTCTGTGTAGTGTTTGTTTATAAGGTATGTCTGATCTCACTGAGTGGGGGAAAAAGAAGTTTGAAGTTTGTTTACTAAAGCAATAAAAATATTCTCATTCCTGAATTAAAGTTGCTGTAATTGACAATGAAAAGGGCCAAAAGAAACTGGTGATGTTTTTAGAATATTGAAAAACTGTCGTCATACCCCTGTGCCTTGCCACTTTACAGTTCAAACATTTCCTCATCATTGCTCTTGACCTTCACAACACTCCTGCCAAGCAGCATAGGAGATAACCTTATTTTATGGATGAGGAAACCAAAGTTCACAGAAACAAAGTGATTGCCCACATTCTCTTAAAGAGTGCTAGGGAAAACCTCTATCATAAGCAGTCATCCTCGACACATGAACTGAACTTTGGAAGTTCATTTCTCAGCACTCATCTCATCCATTCAGATAAGAGATCAATAACTGATCAGCAGTTTTGGTTACCTATGACCAGTCCTCAAAGTATAGTCCCAAGACAGCTGTGTCAACACCATCTGAAGCCTGGTTAAAAATGCAAATTTTCTGGGATAGGGTTTCAGCAATCTGTTTTAACAAGCCCTCCAGAAGATTCTAGTGTACCTTCAAAATTGAAACTACCACTTCTAAACACCGCTCCTAGCTTTGATTTATTTCCTTATAACCGCAAGGCCATTGAGTTCCTGTAAGACTCCTTGAAATTGAGAGATGTGAACCAACACTGGTCAAAATATACTTTTAAATATATAAATATGTCTAGAAGAAAAATTAATATCAAATAATGCAATTTTACAGTTAAAATAATAGTCTTGAGGCTTAGTTACAGACACAAGACAGTGTCAAGTATTCATTTGTTTCTGTTAAAGGAGACAGGAAAGCTTTGAGCAGGTTTTGGAAGTGATCCCAAACTTTCCAACACAAAGAAAGATGTAAACAAGGATAAAATTCCAATACCACATCAGTTTCCACACTAGCAAATACCTACTGTAGTTTAATATAAAAGGATTAACAATAATAGCAGTGAGGCAGACTGGAAGAGGTGGAGACTAGCACTATATCCATCCATCCATGGAACTGGAAGCAGACAAAGCTGCCGTAATGAGCCTGCAGCCAGGAGACAGTATCTGGAGGGAATGAAACTGGCAGCAACCAGGAAGGCTGCCTGGATCAAGCTAGTTCAACACAGAAAACGGGAGTTTTGTAAGCCAATGGGCAGCTGCAACATAGCCTTGGGAAATCCAGGAACAGATCAAAATTGGGAAATCATGGCAAACAATAAGGAAATGTGTTGCTTATAGTAAAGCCCCAGCCTCAGTGCTTCTCTTGCAGATCTGGACTCTACTCCCTTTAGGGACCTGATGAAAGGCTGAGAAGAGAGGTCCTTGAGATGAATGGGTAAGTTTGGGCACATGGACTCAGACTCAGTGCATCAAGACAAATATCAAAAAGCCAGATTTGGTGAACAGACTGTGTCTTAAAAACAAAGCAGGAGTTTAATACCTAGAAGTGAGACCAAATTTCACACTGATCATGGCTACCATATGTTGAGGTCCCAGAGTGTTAATATAGAACTCTAATTCCCCTCCAGGATCACTGGGTTTGTTCCAAGAACTTAGAAATGGAGGCTTCGTGGTACCTGACACTGAGTAAAAAGGGGTTAGCAGGGTGGGCAGGCCCAGAGGTAGAAAGGCAATTATTGACTACATCTTTCAGCTCTGGACTGGTAAAAGCATTTTAGAAAAATGCCAATTAGCTGACTTTGAGTGTTAGCAATTGAAAGAATTCAGTGAAATGGATGACCTTTCAGAAAGACTGACTCAGTCATTGGGATAAGAGTGGGATGGGAGAGAATCCTACAATGCTTTTTATCTGTAACTTTCAAATGTTTATGAATGCTGCCACACAAGCTTGCTATTTTATAGACAGGAAACAAAGGCACAAAGATATTAAATGGTTTGCCCAAAGTCATATACCCCAATGAACCCATAAAATATAAGAGAATGAAAATGAAGGAATCTAATTTGCTAAGTGTTAATCCTTTTAGCCATGCATAAAAACCATTAATAATGGTACACTTCATATGTCAAAGTTAGCTGCCATGACATGCTACCAAACCACCACCTGACATTTGCTCATCTTTCAGCTAATTCTATTAAAATTATACTTCCTGACTAAATCATAGGTCCCTTGAGGGCTATGGAAATGCTTCTTAATAGCAGAGGCTCCTCTGCCTGAAAGGGACAAAGCTGAGTGTGCAAAACCTTCTGATAATCCCCACCCGACCCCACCTTGGAACAAAGATGTATAAACCACAGCTCCGGTCAGTTTAAGCAGGGATGACTGTCTTTATGAGACAGTATAGCCCACGCAGCCTCACCTAAATGCAGTATCCATGTCTCTCCTTGACCCCCAAACCAACCCTGGTTCTTTATTTCTTCCAGTGAAACCAACATTTTCCAACTCACTCAAACCTGAAACATCATCCCCCTCCCACACATACCTGGTCTGGTTTACTAGATTTTCCCCCCACCCACCTCCCCTCAGACCTTCCTTTATGCTGCCAGTTTAACAACCCTCATCAGCTCATACCAAATAGCCTTCTATTGCCTTCAGTCTCTCTTCAAAACCACAACAAATTCAATCTCCCTAATCCATGTTTCCCATGCCCTACCCTTTCTCCAAAGTTTCTGGTTCCCTTCTGTTACCTAATCACATTCTCGTTAGCAGACTTTCAAGGTCCCCCGCCATCTGAGTCCCTGTTTTCTCCATCTTCACTTCCACTACTCCCTGGCATGAGCCCATTTTTCTGGTAACTGTCCCCATACCCTTTTATTTCTATTTATCAGCCTATCCATTTATTAATTTCTGCCTCTTACTGATGCCATTTGATGTCCTAGAAAGCCTTTCTCTGCCTAACATCCACTTACAATGACTACTTCAAACCCATTCATTTGTTTTCTGAATAGCCTCAAAAGCACTTATATGTTCCATTCATTTAGCATTTATTTTTTCTTTTAAAGATTTATCTATTCATGCATACAAGAGCTGGGGCACAGGCCAGCGATGGGTGAGAGGACCCACCAGAGACAGAGTGGGCAACACGTCAAGCAGACTGACTGAGGGGAGTAGCAGGCGAGTCAGGAGAGGTCTGCCTCAACATTTGGGTTGCTCCCTGGCTGGCCGGGGATCGAACTCGTGCTGCAGAGGCTGCAGATGGCCTCATAGTGCAGTGCTTAACCCCTTGTGCCACCAGGGAAGCCTTCAACACGATGTCTAGCAAAAAGCTGTTAAATATCAGTTGATGCTCAGTTATAGAAGATGAATAAATAAAGCAACACAGAAGACAATAACTTTTCAATTTAAGCTTTTAATGTTTTATCTTTTGTTTAGTAAATTCAAAAGCATTTCACCATTTTGAAAGAAATAAGGAATAAACGTGAACATCATTTGGAAGGGCGGGGAAGTACCTTAGAATTCTGGGCCTCCCTGGTGGCACAAAGGGTTAAGATGCAACCTATGAAGCTATCCCCAACCACTGCAGCACAAGTTTGATCCCTGGCTAGGGAGTTACCCACATGGCGCAGCAGACCTCTCCTGACTCGCCCACTGCTTCCCTCAGCAGTGCACTTCAGTCAATCTGCCTGTTCTGCTCACCACTTGTCTCTGGTGAATCCTCTCACCCCCCACACCTCTGGCCTGTACCCAAGTTCTTGTATGCATAAATAATAAATAAATCTTTAAAAAAAAATTCTAACCTGAATCTCTGTTCAGTCATATGCCCCTTTAGCTATATACCCTTTTTATCACGTCAGGAAAAGAAATATCAAAATGGAGAAGGACTTCCCAGGTATGACATAATATAATTATGAAATACCAACATCTAAATATGGGGCTAAATAAAGTATAATAAAAGCAGGCCATCCATCTTAGAAATCTCACCTCAATCTGTCCTGTTTTTTCTCTTAAGTCAACTCATATGTTGAGTATTTTAGAACATGCTTTAACTGACACTAACTAGTTCGGTGATTCTCACTATGGTTTTATGTCATCCTGAGAGTCTCTTCTCTGTATTTTAAAACCTTAATTCCCTTTCCTTAAACTCACACACCTTTTTGGGCAGGGCAATGAAAGAAAAGAGGAAGTATATAGGATATTACAAAATTCCCTAAGTATTGGGAATCCCTAAATTAGACACAATGTAACATATGTTATTTCCCATCTTTTGACATTAAAGGATTCTTCTGTCAGTTAAAAGTCTAGTATGCTTAGTTATACCACATAAAAGTGCTTGTCTACATATTTCAGCCAGGATAACATAATTCAGCAAAACCCTTTGGGCCATCTGATAAAGCTGGGTGATTCTCAAGAGCTCACCCGATTAGTAGTTACCAGTGTCATCTGGAGGACTTGCCTGTAATTGTGCAGAAATGAGAGACTTGTCACCTCTGGAGGCTGGATGTCTGGTTCCTCCGGCAAACAGCACCAAGAACATTCCTTGGTGGGAAGCAGTACTCGGTAGTGGAAAGAGCATGGGTGTGGAATCAGATAAACCTGTGATTCCATCCAGAGTCTGCTACTTTCTAAATTGGTCCTACCCCAAAGTTAAGAAGCCAGGCAGAATGGAAGCGTCCTGGGGAATTCAATGTTGCAGACTCATTGCATTTAGTTTCCTTTGCTGGAAACTTTTTCTAAAAGCAAAAAAGATCATTCCAATGATATAACAAAAAGATCCTTGCCTTGGAGATTTTTCACAGCTTTCTTTATGGAAAATTTGACACTTGGGAATATATTTCTTACTAGTTTTGTTTGCTGTTTGGTTTGGCTTTTGGTCTTTATTTTTGGTCTTTATTTTTGCTTTGTCTATCATCACTGGAACTCAGCAGTTGCTAGTATGTATAACCAATTTCTAATTTGTGAACAAATAGCATATTTTGTCTGTATGTGCCTGGAGGAATGATATATTCAGGATAAAAAACTCTCAGTGAATGAGATCATGATGCAAAGGGAAACCTCTCTATCGTTCCAGCTTTCTTTCTCTCAGCATTTTTATCATTTAAACTCACTATACTTTCGAGTCCCATGGCAAGTGTTTTTGTTTTTCAACATTTTTATTATTTATTTATGCATACAAGATCTGAGGTGTAGGCTAGAGGTGCGGGGGCAGGGATGTTTGAGAGGATTCACCAGAGACAGTGTGGGGAGCAGAACAGGTGTATCTAGTGAGATACACTGCTGAGGGGAGCAGCTGGCGAGATAGGAGAGGTCTGCTGTGCCATGTGGTTAGCTCCCTGGCCAGATCCAAACTCAGGCCTCAGTGGCTGGCAGTAGCTTGACAGCACTGAGATTTAACTCCTGCACCACCAGGGAGTCCCCAGCAAGTGTTTTTCAATGGCTTGTCCAAATCAAAATCTTCTACAAAAAAACAGAAATCCAACTTATGGTACATCTGTACATAAGTGTTCTGCAACCATCCCAGGCCAGGTAGGTTCTTCGTTGATTCAGGCAGCTTGAAAGAGAATCTTGGAGTCCTTGACATCATCCCCACCACCGGTCGGGGAAACATGCCAGCAGGGAGACAGCAACTTGGACCCCCTGCCAATCTCTATTAGCTTTTTCCTCTCATAGTAGTTCTCCAACGCTCTCTACCGTACTCCACCACACTGTCCTCTGTGACACAGCCCTTCTATACTCAGTCTCTGGGCTCTGTTCTGTGTGCCGCTTACCCATGCCCATACCATACTCCAGGCACCCGCCATCAGGTATGCATACAAGACCATAGATGTCGATTGCAGATGCTAATGGCAGGAAGACGGGGGAGAAATCTGATAATTTCCATTTACTCTACAACAGGGTATTGGAAAACTTGGTTGGGAATCACTGAATTAGAGAAATAACATTAACACTGTTTTCCATCTTTTAACATTAAAATAAGGAATGGCATACCTCTGAGGAGGTATAAGCCTATTTCCTTAAATCATATACAGGTTTATAAACCAATGTTTTCTCAGTAAAAACTTAGTTTTTATTGAAACTCAAAAATAAGGAATTTCAAACAGCCAATAAAATATTGAAGTACCTTTTAATGAACTGATATGGATTGATTGTTAAGATATATGGTTAGGAGAAAAAACAGTGTACGACAGTGTATGTAGTATATTGTTATTTGCGTAAAGAATGTACTGTATTGTATGGGATTGTGTAGTTAACACCCCTAACAGGATATCTGAGAAAATGGCAGCAGCAGCAGGATTAGAGAAAGACTTTTCTTTTTTTTCAATTTTTTAATTTTTTAATTTAATTAATTTATTTTTTTTAAGATTTATTTATTTATATAAGCACTGGGTACAGTCAGAAGCGCAGGAGGGTGAGAGAATTCACCAGAGCCAGAGCGGGGAGCAGAGCAGGCAGAAGGACCGAAGTACACTGCTGAGGGGAGCAGCCCTGGCAGGAGAGGTCTGCGCGCCATGTGGGACCCTCCTCCGGTGGCCGGGGAGTAGCTGGGGATCGAATAGGCTCCGCAGAGGCTGCAGGCAGTTTCCCAACCCAGCGCTCAACCGCTGCGCCACTGGGGAGGCCCAGAGAAAGACTTTTCATTGTAGATTTTTGTGCTTTCTTCATTTTACATCAAACACGTGTGAGTCATTTTTTTTTTTAAAGTAATAACTTGGAGAAATAATGCAGATCTCTAGTGTAAGGGACAAGAAGGACACAGTGCAAGTTTTCTGATCCAGCAGACCAAGTAAAGGAGTCCTGGAGCCCTCAGTGGCTTTTGCAGGCTTTTATTGGGATTACCAGGTACACAGCAGGCAGGAGTGCTGGGGGGCCGGGAGGCTGGCAGGCCTCCCAGCCCCCAGCAAGTCTTCACTCTGGGCTCTCTGGCTTTACTCTAGCATTCTCTCTGCTCTTCTCATGGCTCTGCTTCTTCTCGGCTTCTCTTGGCATCCCAGTGATGCCGCCCTTAAAAGCCTAGTCCTACCCAGGTGAATCCCATCTACCTATGCCCACACCCTACTCCAGGTTCCCGCCATCAGGCATGCATTCAGGACCGCAGGGTTCCGTCATCTATCCTGATGGTGGGAGGGCAGAAAAGCCTGATACTTTTATCTTGCCCTACATCTAGGTTCTACTCAAGACTTATTAAACCGAACTTTCTCCCATGGGGCCCAGAGATCTGCATTTTAAATAGACTCCCTTTTTCTGCAAACCTATATAGAAAACTGGCCCTGATCTTTCCCTTAAAAAAAAAAAAAATTCTTCATTTCTTTCTCCTAACCCCTGGGCCACCAAGTCTCTCACTTTCTTATCTAGCTTAGGTCTCCTATCTTTGCAATTCAATCATGTCACTGAGAGTGTTTTTTACTCCTTTCCCTGCTACCTAAACTATCAACCAAAACAACAATGCTGGACTAATCTGCTTTTTCTGCCCCAGCACAGAGGCTAACTTTCCTAGTTCAAGTCTTAGTGGCTTCCTTGATTCTTCTTGCAATTTTTTTTTTTTTTGCTTCTTCCTCAGTGTCTGTTGCAGCCTGCTTAATGACTTTTAAAATCTCACCAATGTTTTCAAGACATTTATACCAGTTTCACTCCCACCCCACAAAGTTAATAGAGGATATCAGGCTGTGATCTCTCAATTTCCTGCTCTTATACTTCTAAATTTATCTACACATGCATCTTTCCTTTCCTGGGTTTTTTTTTTTTTTTTTTCCTTTCTTAGTGGAATAGGTGTTAGTCTGACTAAGAAAATTCTTCCACCTGTGCTCTGAACACCACCTCCTGCAGTTTCTAAATCTCACTCAATTTGTTAACCTTGGCCCTGCAGGCACCACTGGTAATCTCTTTCCAGGGCATTTTCCTTCAGCCTATAAATAGGCACTCTTCGTAAGCCTCTGTCTACTCTACCTTCCACCTGCTCTCTCCTCTCTTTTATGGACAAGTGTTGTTGTTTGTTTTATTAAGTAAGACATTTGTATTGCTATATTGCGAAAGGATTGGGCTTGTGAGCACATGGGACAGTGCTTCTCAAATTCTGTGCATATGATTCACCTGGGGATCTTATTAAAATGAAGACTCTGAATCTAGGGTCTAGGGTAGAGCTGATAGCCTATATTTAAACCAGCTGCCAGACAATGCTGATGTTGCTACCCCGTGGGCCACACTTTGTAGCAAGGGTATAGAATATTCAGATGTATGACTGTGAGCTGTAATGTTCAGTTGTAAGGCATAGAGAAATCTTAAGTGTTCTTTCTTATCTTATGAGATAGACTTGGTTATAACATATGGATGAACAAGACCTGCACAATTTATAAAGCCAGACAAAAATATGGTTACAACACCAAGCAAAAATGAAGTGTTCTCAAGAAGAAGAAAGTGGCATGGGGGCTAAAGAGAGGAGAAACAGCTAGCAGATTGTGGAGGGAAGGTGGTTCAGGCAGTGCCTCCTAAGGAAGGTAGAATCTAATGGAGTCAGAGAGATGTGGAGAAGGTCTCTGGGGGAAGGGGGTGGGAGGTGTTCCTTTGGTGGTTTTAAATGTTGGCTCATGGCTGGTTCAGAGACCAGCCAGTATTTCGGTTATCTAAGTTTCTTTCTAGTGAAATACTGTTCCACACCAGCCCTAAACTTAACTCTCATCTTGGCTCTTATCTAAGTCACCAGTGATTTCCCAGTTGCCAAGTCCAACAGTACTTTTCAGTTCCTATCATATTTAATCGTTTTGCTTCTGGATCATTGCTTTCTCTTCCTGGTTTCCTCTTCCCTGACCCTTCTAGACTCATGTTTCCTTTATGGAGTTCTCATCTTCTTCTGGCTCCAAGGTTGTCTGTAGATGAATAAAGGGGGGAAAAATCATATCATCCCCTTACAGGATCTTCTTGGTTCAGAAGATGCTAAAGATTCCCAACTTCAATCATGTAGTGACCCTCTCAGCCTGTGGGAATTACCAAAAAATGAAAACAATCTCCATGTGAGAGGTGATTAGAAATACGACACTTCAAAAACATTTGTGAAAATCATTGTCTCAAGAACAGAAAAATGAGCTTCTGCTTTCAGTGTTTTACAGCTGTATTCTAAATTTGGTTTTGGGGCTTTGTTTGTTTTAAATCCCTTACTTCTAATAGCCTGGGGTTTACTGGGAATTCTTAAACTTCCTAATCTCTAAATTATGAAGAACTTTTTTAAAGCATTTATTTATTTAGCTTGTAGGCTTGTCTTTTGACATTAACTTACTGGGGGTTTGCTTGGCTCAGCCTCTGCCGTTCTGCTTCCAAGTGGCCTTTTGGGCTGGTATTTAGTTTTTTCTTTATAAAAGTAATACAGTCACATAGTTTAATCTGAGAAAGTAAAAGGAGATAAAACCTACCTAACAGGCCCCCTACCCAGTCACAGTCACTGTAAATGTTTGGTATCTTTCTTCTCAGTCTCCACACCCCTTCCCCCTAACACTTCTGTACCATATTCTAATTGGAGTTCAGAGCCTGATTTGGAAAGTTTTTATGTCAACACATGCCATGTGCCTTGGCAGTCTGCTAAGTCTGAGAAACTTCAGGAGGCATTTTTTCCTTCTGACTTACCCATGTGTTTCACTTAGATTCTTGGAAACCTATTCCTCTGTGCGCCATGGGTATTAGCCTACAGCTTCAACTAACAGAAAACTCAATTCAAACTCACATAAATAATAAGGGAAAGTATTGCTACATCTAACTGCAAGTCCAGGCAGTAAGGCAGGATTCAGGGGCAGTTTACTTTCATAGCCCTGGATATATTTCTCTATAATACCCTCAGACAGCTTCCCTTAGGTATTGGCTTTGACCTTGGGCTGCTTCCTTCATGGAGGCAATGGTGGTAGCCATTACTGGTTTCACATAGAGGCGCCATCAATTTGGTGATGTTCACCTAAAGCAAGGAAACTGCCCTCCCAGGAGCCTCTAGCACACTTTTGGTCACATGCCTGTTTCTGAGTCAACTCCTGTTCCCAGGGAATGCCACACATTGATTGACTCTGGCCAGGGACCCTGAACCAATTGCTAGACAGGGGAATGGAATTACCTTTAGATCAGGCAGTCCAGGATATGGAGTATGTTGAGAAGGGAAGATGCTTAAATAAAACTAGATTATGTTAAAATTAGAGAGATGGAATAGAATCTAGAAATGAGCTAATTTGTTAGGTTTACAATTTGGAGCTTGTTTTTTTTTTTTTTTCATTTAATTTTCTAATGTCTTAATGGGTGACTCTTTCACATAGTTCAATATTTTTAAAAAGGGGGTATGCAGTAAGAGCATCCTTCCCTATGCTGACTGGCCCCAATTGTACAGAGACATATTATATATATACAAGAAAAAGTATACATATACATACACATGCAGAAACACATAGACATTTGTGCATACACTCTCTGTTTTGATACATAAAATGTAGCATGCTATGAACTCAGTTCCACACCTTGCTTTTTTTTAACCTAACAATATGTATTGGAGATTTTCAAATCACCACAGAAAGACTTGTGTCATTCTTTTTTTGTCACTACATTGTCTTATTCTATATGGATTGTCACAGTTTACTTAATATATGCTGATGGACACTTAGGTTGCTGTGTTTTGCTTGAGAAACACTGCTATAAAAGATAACATATTTCTTTTTGTACATTTCCATAAATGTCTAAAACATAAATTCCTAAAAGTGGAACTATTGCCAAATTGCTCTACCTGGCTTTTGCACCAGATTATACTCCCACTACCAGGGTATGAAAGTGACTGTTTCAGAACACCCTCATCAAAGAGCATGTTCTCAGACTTTTGGTCATTGAAAACTTATCTCTCAGTATAATTTTAATTTCAACATCTTTTGTGAGTGAGGCTGAGCCATTTTTATGTGCTAGGTGCCATTTGTACTTTCTCTTCCAGGCTCTGCCTGTTCATAGTCTTTGTCCATTTTTCTATTTTAAAATAGACTAGACTATTATAAAATAGACCTATGCTAAAAGACTGTAAGTCTTTTCCTTTCTGAATTGTAGGAGCTTACACATTGGGGAAATAAGTCTTTAGCAAACAATCTGTAATAGAGCTGCAAATATTTCCATCCAGTTTGTCATTTGTCTTTCAACTTTAGCTTATGCAGAAAATGTTTATGTAATGAGGCTGAGCATATCAGGATTTTTTTTTATGACTCTGGATTTAACATCATAATTAGAAAGAGCTTCCCCACTCTAAGGTAAATAACTTTTAATGTCTCTTAATATTTTGATGGTTTCATTTTATACTTTTAATTATCACATCTTCTTGACATTTATCCTGAACAGGGGTGAGTATAAAACCAACTTTGATTTTTTTTCCATATAATCAACTTTATGTGATTTTAAGACAATGTTCCCTTTCTTGTTTTGTGGTGCTCGAAGTATTGCCAATATTCTCTATAAATGTTTTTTAAAAATCTAAGTTTAGGGCCTCCCCGGTGGCACAGCGGTTGAGCGCTGGGCTGCGAAGGTGCCCACAGCCTCTGCAGCGCCAATTCGATCCCTGGCCGCTGGGCAAGGGTCCCACATGGCGCACAGACCTCTCCTGCCGCCCGCTGCTCCCCTCAGCAGTGTACTTCCATCAGTCTGCCTGCTCTGCTCCCCGCTCTGGCTCTGGTGAATTCTCTCACCCTCCCATGCTTCTGACTGTTTCCAGTGCTTGTATAAATAAATAAATAAAATCTTTTTTAAAAATTAAATTTATATTGATTTTACTTAATAAAGCAATAAATCACAGCATTTCTGTAATTTACCCTAAGCCATAAAATATTTTGGAGGTTAGGAGGGCTTAGAGTAAAAAGGTTTTGAAATCATACGAAGAATAATGCTTGGTGCATTTTCATCATCATTGCTATTTGGAAATGAGCTTACTCAGGACATGTTTTCACAATACAAACAATTAAAAGCAATAAAGCATGACTTCAATGATTTCAGTCACTTAAGACGATGGGCTTGTTTAAATTCTATTTATTAACTTGGGCTCTTTCAGACATGGAATGATTTATCTCCTGTAGGATTGGGGGCATTTAGCTGAAGTTAATCAAGAGGCAGCCATGATAGGGTGTAAAGCTTCCTCCAAGGCTATTGATAGGGAAGACCAGAAGCAAAGAAGGAATTGAGACATGTCTTGTTCCTTCACCTGTGGGTTTGAGGGTGGGACTTGTCACATCTAGATGCCCAGAAATACTGGAAGGAGAATATAATATGCATTGTGATTCCCTAGTGGGGTAGAAAAGAACATCTATCTATAGCAACAGGGTGTCATGGTCACTGCTAAGTAAAAATCCTTTGACAAGTACAAGCAGACGTCTGCAATAGCACCATCACATTGCATTATAGTTATTTACATTCCATCTTTCCCAGGAGACTGACAGTTCTTCAGTGGGAAGATCTTTGTTTTCTTTGATCCCTACAGCTTGGTACACTCATCCCTCTCCATAAGATCATGCTTATTGCGGGCTTCCTCTCTCACGTGAGCAATCTACTCCTGTACCCCACTCTTCAACACCCACCATCTGGTGCGCATCATCCATGTGTCAGCCATTGAATTAAGACACCTCCCATGCTTTTTTAATTCTTACCATAACTTTAGGAGGTAGGTACTATTATTTTCCCCATTGTAATAGTGAGGAAACAAAGGGACAGAGATCTTGCCCAAGGTCACACAGATTATAGATGGTAGAGCCATTCCCAGATGGTCTAACTCCCATGCCCACTGCTCTTAACAAGTACATCACTTGTCTCTTCACAGTCTGTTCAGAAGAAAAACAATTCTATGGGGAAAAAGTGCTTACACTTTTACCTCTCAGAACAGTGTCATACTTTACCCCCTGAGATATGTATCTTCTTTTTTCTTCATGATTGGCGGTGTTGGTCTAGGAATAAGTGCAAACTTTGATGTTTCTATTTCAATAATCCCACTTCTACTCCCATCCAGAGCAGGGGAAGAGAGTGGAACAAAGAAGTCCACATTTATTTGTGAAAGAAAGGAATTGGAATTGGTGAGGCTTTCGCTGGCTGCTCAAGACAGCATAAGGAGCAGGAGTGGTGAGATGTGAGTGGGTGAGGAACTCTGGCAATGGGATGGGACAGCAAAGTCCTTTGCAAGTTCATGGACAGTGACAGAGACTTGAGAAATTCACACTAATCCCGAACCATCAGGAATAATTTGCAACCCACAATAAAGCATATGCAAAAGGTGTGTCTTGTGGGGGAGGAAGAAAGAGGAATGGTATCCCACTCAGAGCAAAGTGGTTGAGAGAGAAGGCAGCAGATGCAGGAGCTGAGAGCAATAGTTTGGAACAGGCAGTAGCAGTGACAAAGGGCAAATTGCATCAATTGCCCACTGCTAAAACAACACTCACCTGGGAACCCATTGGAAATATTGGGAGTGACTTTCTACCTGGGGGCAGAGGGCCTCCTCAAAATTGATGCCCAAAAGCTAAAGAACACAGAGATGGTACAGTGATAGTAACAAACTTTTTTCCATGTCTATGTTTTAAAGCCTTTGCAGTTTGCTCAGCAGCATCATATATCAGTAGTTTCAATATTAATAAATATTAAATTACTTTGGGCCTCCCCTGGTGGCACAGGTGGTTGAGCGCCCTCTGTGAAGCTGTCTGCAGGCTCTGCAGTGCAGGTTCACTCCCGGCTGTCCAGCGAGGATCCCACATGGCGCGGCAGACCACTTCTGTTGTGCCTGCTGCTCCCCTCAGCAGTGTATTTCGTCAGTCTGCCTGTTCCGTTCCCCACTCTGTCTCTTGGTGAATCCTCTCACCCTCCTGGGCATCTGGCCTGTACTCCAGTTCTTGTATAAATAAATAAATCTTAAAAACAATTAAGTTACTTAGACAAATTTTCCCTATAAGCAAAAGAAGTGCAGTAATATATGTAGTATATGTTAATATATACAACATATATAAATATAATACAATGTACTATTAAAAAAGGACATTAGTATGCTTTAGGGATGAGTACATAGCTTTGATTCTGAGGAGCAACTCAAAGGAACTGATCCCGTGTTACCATTGTCAGACCTGTATGATGAGCTGCAGTGACTCCCCAGCTTTGTCTTTGGAAATATTCACGAGTGACATTCACACAAGCCATGCAATCTCGTAGGAGGATGCAGTTTCAAACTTCAGGGAAGCCCAGCATTTTGTACAGAAGTAAAGCAGGGCAGTAACTTGTAATCATGGCAACTGTTACTTGTTTTCAATCCATGTTCTTTCGGTGCTATTGCACAGATAAAACTGACATGATTCCCTAGGTAGTTTGCTGCAATTTGACCCATTTTCCTTGCTCAAAGAAGCACATTTGAATATGAAAAAATGAGAGACATTGTCTGCTTTGATTTATGATTCTAAAATATATCACCATTGGGCCTCCCTGGTGGTGCAAGGGGTTAAATCGCAGCCCTGTGGCATTATCTGCAGCCACTGCAGCATGAGTTCCATCCCCTGCTAGGGAGCTGACCTACATGGCACAGCAGACCTCTCCTGTCTGGCTTGCTACTCCCCTCAGTAGTGTATTTCAGTCAGTCTGTCTGTTCTGCTCCCTACCCTCTCTCTGGTGAATCCTCTCACTCCACCCCCACACCTCTGGCCTATATCCCAGCTCTTGTATACATAAATAAATAAATCTTTTAAAATAAAATATATCACCATCAAATCTAATTTTTTCATTAATGACAAATTATTGTGTGACACATCTCACAGCTGACTACCATAGTGGAATAGAACCTCTGGTCTGTTAGGAAGATTGGAATTGGGATTCAGAGAGACTGGGTTCATTTCTGGATTGCAACTCACTGACTGTTGCTTAAGAAACTGAGTCCAACCACTATGGAGAGCTGTGTGGAGATTTCTGGACCTACTAAACAGAGCTTCCATATGATCCAGCAATTCCACTCCTAGGTATTTACCCAAAGGACACAGAAACATCAACTCCAAAGAGCACCTGCACCCCTATGTTTATAGCAGCACTGTTTACAATAGCTAAGTTTTGGAAACAACCCAAATGCCCAAAAATAGATGACTGGATCAAGAAGATGTGGTACATACACACCATGGAATATTACTCAGCATTCAAAACAGAGAAACACATGCAATTTGCAGCAACATGGATGAAGCTGGAAGGGATCATGCTCAGCGAAATAAGCCAGAAAGAAAAAGAAAAATACAGGATGGTCTCACTCATAGCAGGAATCTAGAAAACTTAAATAAGGGACCAGGAAAAAGAATAACTATAAGAAAGTGAAAATCAAAATCAACAAACAACTATGAACCAGAGACACTCTATGGGGGGTGGGGGGTGGGGAGGGGAGGGATTGGGGTCAAAATAAGGGGGTTGCAATTGTATGGGGAATATAAAAATAAAATTTATTAAAAAAAATAAAATTTCTCAGTAGCTAAAAAAAGAAAAAAGAAAGAAACTGAGTCTATTTCCTTATCTGTAGAATACATCATAAAATTTCCCCTTTATCTCAGATCTGTGAAGAGGATTAAATGAGGTTGAAAACAATCTCCTGTAAATTACTAATCAAGTGTCAGTCTTCATCATTACCTCCCACTATCACCAGCATCTTGCACAGATCACCAAATCTAAATGGTAGCCCAGTAGGTGTCTGCCTTTTTCCCACACAAGCCCACAGAAAAGCCTCCTCAGTGGTACATTACTTTCTTAAGGTGAAAAAGTAATTTCTCTAAATTGGGGTGAGTTGATACACTTTTCTAACCCAAATGTCAAGTCTGCTTAAGCAGCTGCTATAGGAAAGGGATGATCCCAGCTCCTATTTCACACTGCTCCTGCAAAGTAAAACAGCAACTGAGAGCCAAGATTTTTGAGACTAATTCTTTTTTCAGCATTATAGGCCAGTATCCTGGGATCTGACATTAACCATCAGGAATGTCTTAAGCAGCAGTAGATTAAGAAAGGCAACTGACAGTGGTAAAGAAATACATTAAAACTTATTTTTTCCAGTATAAGCCATGAAGATAGATAAATAGGCTGAGTTGACTCATAGCCCTCAATACAGATTAGTCATTTTGAGGGTGACATGCCTCCTGATGATGCTAAACAGGTGACTTACTCTGTCAGCAGTGGGATCCAGAGCTGTTGGAATACTACTTTTACCATTATGTTATCTATTGGGGGGATGGGGTGTTGACAAAGATTCCAAGATCCCAAAGGCTTTAATTAATAGGAAAATTTGATTCAATAGGAATCATTAAACACATGGAAGGGAAACACAGAGTTGTCGTGATAAGGGTGGGGAGCACATGCAGGAAGTGTAGGAAAATGCCCTGCAGGCTTGCAATTGGCACTATTGTGCAAACCAAGCCAGATTAGTCAAGGGACTAAAATGGGACTCCCAGCCACAGATAAGGGCTGGAGCTACCTCCACAATCTTTCTGATCGCATTCTTCTCTTATCAAGCAAATTTCACTTCCTTTCTTTATCTACTG
Source organism: Talpa europaea (assembly GCF_964194135.1). NCBI lineage: Eukaryota > Metazoa > Chordata > Mammalia > Eulipotyphla > Talpidae > Talpa > Talpa europaea. The sequence goes on along the minus strand of NC_140075.1, from coordinate 97,358,244 downwards.
CTCTCCAAGTGCTCACTAGTTGCCCCACTCATGCCTTCTCTTGCAGGAATGAGAGGCTCAATTCATTCTCCATGGGTAGGAACAGGATGAGGAAGATTGCTCAGGATATTTCTTTTTGTTTGTTTATTTATTTATTATTTAAATTTTATTTTTATATTCCCCTTACAATTACAACCCCCTTATTTTGACCCCAAGCCCTCCTTTCCCCGCCCCCACCCCCCATTGAGTGTCTCTGGTTCATAGTTGTTTGTTGATTTTGATATTTTCTTTCTTATAGTTATTCTTTTTCCTGGTCCCTTATTTAAGTTTTCTAGATTCCTGCTATGAGTGAGACCATCCGGTATTTTTCTTTTTCTTTCTGGCTTATTTCGCTGAGCATGATCCCTTCCAGCTTCATCCATGTTGCTGCAAATTGCATGTGTTTCTCTGTTTTGAATGCTGAGTAATATTCCATGGTGTGTATGTACCACATCTTCTTGATCCAGTCATCTATTTTTGGGCATTTGGGTTGTTTCCAAAGTTTAGCTATTGTAAACAGTGCTGCTATAAACATAGGGGTGCAGGTGCTCTTTGGAATTGATGTTTCTGTGTCCTTTGGGTAAATACCTAGGAGTGGAATTGCTGGATCATATGGAAGCTCTGTGTTTAGTAGGTCCAGAAATCTCCACACAGCTCTCCATAGTGGTTGGACCAGTTTGCACTCCCACCAACAGTGCAGGAGAGTTCCTTTTTCTCCACACCCTCGCCAACATTTGTTGTTGCTAGTTTTTTTAATAAGTGCCATTCTCACTGGTGTGAGATGGTATCTCATGGTAGTTTTGATTTGCATTTCCCTGATTACAAGTGATGTTGAACATTTTTTTTTTAAGATTTATTTATTTATTTATACAAGCACTGGGTACAATCAGAAGCACAGGAGGATGAGAGACTTCACCGGAGCCAGAGCAGGGAGCACAACAGGCAGAAGGACCGAAGTACACTGCTGAGGGGAGCAGCGGGAGGCAGGAGAGGTCTGCGCACCATGTGGGACCCTCGCCCCGTGGCCGGGGAGCAGCCGGGGATTGAACTGGCACTGCAGAGGCTGCGGGCAGCTTCGCAACCCAGCGCTCAACTGCTGCACCACCGGGGAAGCCTGATGTTGAACATTTTTTCATATGCCTGTTGGCCATTTGCATTTCCTCTTCAGAGAAGTTTCTTTTTAGCTCTTCTGCCCATTTTTTGACTGGATTATTTTCTTTGTTTTTATTTAGTCTCATCAGCTCTTTGTAGATTTTTGTGATCAGTCCTTTATCGTTAGTGTTGTGTGCAAAAATATTCTCCCAGTCGGTGGGGTTTCTCTTTGTTTTTGTTATTGTCTCTTTTGCTGTGCAGAAGCTCTTTAATTTGATGTAGTCCTAGCTCTTTATCTTTGCCTTCACTATCACTGCTTTGGGTGATGTGTCTGTAAAGATGTCTTTGATGTGCATATCACATAGTATTTCGCCTATATTTTCTTCTATGTATTTTATGGTTTCAGGTCTTATGTCTAGTTCTTTAATCCATTTTGAGTTGATTTTTGTGTATGGTGTGAGGTGGTGGTCAAGCTTCATTCTTTTGCATGTAGCGACCCAGTTTTCCCAGCACCATTTATTGAACAAACTTTCTTTGCTCCAATGCATATTCTTTGCTCCTTTGTCAAAGATTAGTTGACCATAAATCTGTGGGTTTATTTCTGGATTTTATATTTGATTCCAGTGGTCTGTGTGTCTGTTCTTGTTCCAATACCACGCAGTTTTGATGATTATGGCTTTGTAGTACAGTTTGAAGTCTGGGGGTGTGATGCCTCCATTCCCTTCTTTTTTTTTTTTTTCAGGAGAGCTTTGGCTATTCGGGGTTTTTGGTAATTCCATATGAATTTCATCAATAATTGTTCTATTTCTTTGAAGAATGACATTGAAATTTTTATTGGAATAGCATTGACTGTGTAGATTGCTTTTGGTAGGATGGCCATTTTAATAATGTTTATTCTTCCAATCCATGAGCAGGGGATGTCTTTCCATTTCTTTGTGTCTTCTTCTATTTCTTTTAACAGTGTTTTATAGTTTTCTTTGTATAGGTCCTTTGCCTCTTTTGTTAGATTTATACCCAAGTATTTGATTTTTTTTTGTTTTGATAATAAAAGGGATGGTTTTTTTTATTTCTTCTTCTTCAGATTTATTGTTTGTGTATAGGAAGGCTACTGACTTTTGCATGTTGATTTTGTATCCTGCCACTGTACTAAACTGATTGATTAGTTGAATTAGTTTTTCTGTGGAGTTTTGGGGATTCTCTATGTACATTATCATGTCATCTGCAACTAGTGATAGTTTGACTTCTTCTTTTCCTATTTGGATTCCTTGTATGTCTTTCTCTTGTCTTATTGCTCTGGCTAGGACTTCCAGTATTATATTGAAAAGCAGTGGTGAGAGTGGATATCCTTGTCTTGTTCCAGATCTTAATGGAATTGCTTTCAGCTTTTCACCATTGAGAATGATACTGGCTGTTGGCTTGTCATAGATGGCCTTTATGATGTTGAGGTATGTTCCTTGTATCCCAATAATTTCAAGGGCTTTTATCATGAATGGGTGTTGCACTTTGTCGAAAGCTTTCTCAGCATCTATTGATATTATCATATGGTTTTTATATTTCTTTTTGTTGATGTGTTGGATAATGTTGATTGATTTCCGGATGTCGAACCATCCTTGTGTTCCTGGAATGAATCCTACCTGGTCGTGGTGAATTATCTTATGGATACATTGTTGGATTCTGATAGCTAAAATGTTATTGAGGATTTTTGCATCAGTGTTCATTAGGGAGATTGGCCTGTAGTTTTCCTTTTTTGTGTTGTCCTTGTTCGGTTTTGGTATTAGTGTAATGTTGGCTTCATAGAACGTGTTTGGTATTGTCCCTTCCTTCTCAATTTTTTGGAAGAGTTTATGAAGGATAGGCACTAATTTGTTTCTGAACATTTGGTAGAATTCATTTGTAAATCCATCGGGTCCTGGGCTTTTGTTTTTGGGGAGGTATTTGATTACCATTTCAATTTCGCTGCGTGTAATTGGTCTGTTTAGGTGTTCTATTTCTTCTTTATCTAGCTTTGGGTGATTGTAGAGTTGTAGGAATTTGTCCATCTCCTTTAGATTGTTGAACTTGTTTCCATATAACTGTTCATAGTAGTTACTAATTATTCTTTTGATTTCTGCTGTGTCTGTTGTGATTTCTCCTCTTTCATTGATGATCCTGTTTATTTGTGCTTTCTCCCTTTTTTCCTTTGTGAGCCTGGCTAGGGGTTTGTCTATTTTATTTATTTTTTCGAAGAACCAGCTCTTGGTTTCATTGATCTTTTGGATTGTTTTTTTAGTTTCAATTTCATTTATTTCTGCTTTGGTTTTTATTATTTCTTTTCTTCTATGCTCAGGATATTTCTCAACCTTTCTCCACTGCCTATGAACATCTTCCACTCCTTGATGCCCAGAATCTACTCTTTTTTTTTTTAAAGATTTATTCATTTATGTGTATAAGGACTGGGGTACAGGCAGAGGTGCATGGGGTAAGAGGATTCACCAGTGACAGAGTGGGGAGCAGAACAAGCAGAGTGACTGAAATACACTGCTGAGCGGAGCAGTGGGCGAGACAGGAGAGGTCTGTTGGCACCATGTGGGTCAGCTCGCTGGCTGGGGATGGAACGCATGCTGCAGAGGCTGCAGACAGCTTCGTAGTGCTGAGGCTTAAACCCTTGTGCCAGCAGGAAAGCCCCAGAATCTACTCTTCTTTGCTTAAAAAAATTCAAACCATTTACCCAAGCTCACCTTTTCTATAAAAACTTCCTTGACCTCTCCAGCATGTACTATTTCATTTTTTTTTCTGAATACCTGCAACATGCATCTGACACCATTAATGGGCAAACAGACATATTTTTCTGTCTCATGTGTGCTAACCTTTTCTTCCCAAATAAATTATAAAATACCTTGAACAAGGAGCCTAACCTTAAACTTCTGGAAATCACATGCCTAATTTTACACTGCAGTTAGCCCAACTGAGGCCCTTGAGTACTAGAGAGTTACAGAATCCGAGTGTATTATGGGAGAATTTGAAGATGTCTAAGCTGTTTTTTCAAGAGAACAGCATTCGTCAGCCTTGCAGTTGGACTACTCAAGCCCTTTCCTAGATTTAAGTAGCCAGCCACAAGTCCCTGGCAGCCTGTATCTCTTTTCCATGACCCTGTTGTATCCCATTTGTTCTAGATTGGATGCATGCTCTTGCTCCTGCCAATCTTCCTTAAGGACTGAAATCCTGGTCCTCCCTGGTGGCCTAGGGGATAAGGTTCAGGGCTAGCACCTCCTGGAAGTAAGTTTAATCCCGGCCAGGGAGCTAACCCACATATGACACAGCAGACCTCTCTCCTGTCTCACCCATTGCTCCCCTAAGCAGTGTTTTCAGTAAATCCACCTGCTCTGCTCCCTATTCTATCTCTGGTGAATTCTCTCAGCCTGGTTACCTCTGGCCTGCACTCCAGTTCTTCTATGCCAAAATAAGTAAATAAAATCTTTTCTTTAAAAAGAACCAAAGGGGGCCTCCCCAGTGGTGCAGAGGTTGAGCGCTGGGTTGCGAAGCTGCCTGCAGCCTCTGCGGCACCGGTTCGATCCCCGGCTGCTCCCCGGCCACTGGAGGAGGGTCCCACATGGCGCGCAGACCTCTCCTGCCGCCCGCTGCTCCCCTCAGCAGTGTACTTCGGTCCCTCTGCCTGCTCTGCTCCCCGCTCTGGCTCTGGTGAATTCTCTCACCCTCCCGCGCTTCTGACTGTACCCAGTGCATGTATAAACAAACAAACAAACAAATAAATAAATAAATGAAAATACATGCCTCTTAAAATAAATAAATAAATAAATAAATAAATAAATAAATAAATAAATAAAAAAAAAGAACCAAAGGGCCTCCCCGATGGCGCAGCCGTTGAGCGCTGGGTTGCAAAGCTGCCGCAGCCTCTGCAGCACCTATTCAATCCCCGGCCACAGGGCGAGGGTCCGCATGGCGCACAGACCTCTTCTGCCGCCTGCTGCTCCCCTCAGCAGTGTACTTCGTCAGTCTGCTTGTTCTGCTCCTGCTCTGGCTCTGGTGAATTCTCTCACCCTCCCGCACTTCTGACAGTACCCAGTGCTTGTATAAATAAATAAATCTTTGAAAAAAAATAAAAAGAACCAAAATCTCACCTCTGAACAGCACTCTCTAAGGCCAAGGCCTCACTACCTGATACCAAGAGCCGCTCACTTGGATTTCAGAGGGCCCTGAGCTCCATCAGGTGGATTGTGCACCCCCACCTGTCCTTCATGTCTCATCTTCCCTGGCACTGACTGGTCTGCTTGTTCCTTGGTCAGACAATTTCTGCCAAGACCTTCTGGGAATGCTTTCCTCGTTCCAGGATTTCTGCCTGGCCTCTGAGTCCTTTCTAAGTGCCATCCATCAACTGAACCATTGTTCTGGGAATTTTTCCTTTTTAATTCACCTTAAAGTTGGAGTCAAATGTGCGTGTGCACATGCGTGCGCGCGCGCACACACACTCACACACGTGTTCATTTATCAGCTAAGATTTCTACCATCTTCCTAAATTTATATTTTCCCTCTTTTAGGCATTTACCATCATTTCTAAGTTCCGATGTCCAGCTTGGAATTTTGCTTAAATTAAAGGGGCTCTTAGAGATCATTTATTGCAAGCTTTTATTTTATTCTTAGTCTCTATTTTACTAACCTATATTTATGCTTCTGTTTAGAAGTTAGTAGCATAGTATTTCTGCTAATGATGACTTTAGCAAGGATTTATCTTTGTTAGTACAAAGAAAATAGTGCAAGAAGATTTACAGGTTTCACCTTAGTAATCAGATCCCATCAAAGTGTATCTAATCATTGCTCAGATAAAATGATCTTCTCAGTCCCATAAAGGAGACACATACACACAACAGAAGCACACATCACTCACTCACACTCACATACCCATGTGATCAGTCAGTGTTCTGTCTGGAACAATCCAAATACCTCCCAGCTAAAATGACAGCATCATTTTATTGATGCAGAAATAGGAGAGTGATAAAGCAAGTCTCAGCAGGCATAGCAGAAATGCACTGCTGTTATGATTCATATTTCAGAAATGATACCATGAGACTAAAAAATGCAAAGTAGAGCTTGTTATTTGTTGGCAAAATATAATTAAATGTAGTCAACATAGTTGTACCTTTCAAAATCTGGAAGAAGCAACACCTCTCCAAAGATCCCCTCTTGACACTGAGATTGCAGTGGACACAGCCTTTCCCTCGCTTTGCTCTATGCTGAGAGCAAGCTGAGAAAGTCCTGGTATTTCCAGTGTGGTTATCTTGCTACAGCTTCACAGGTCCTAAGGAGAATTATTAGAAACAGAATAACCAGAAGTGTGTCCTGACTAAGCCCACCTCTTGACCTGGGCTCTCTTTAGCCATAATCTCCAAATCCAGAATCTGTGGGGGTGCATGTTACTTCTCTCTGTTTGACTTTGAGAGGGAAATCTCCCCACTGGAGAAAACCCCTGGGAATTCCCTCCCCCTGACAATTTCCAGCAGCTTGTCCCCCACTTCTTACTTTGACTTGGCTTCTACTGACCCAAATAAGGAGGGTAATGCTGGGTTGACATTTGATGGTTCATATAGGTATAGGACATGTCATTATAAGAAAACTAGGATAGAACTCAGAAAAGATGGGCTTGAGTCCTGGGACCTTGAGTCAGATCTTTGACATCAGGGTATTACAAACCCTCCTTGAAGATGCATGCATTAATGATTATCAGCTTACACCATCTATGGCACACTTTAAGTCCCTTGAGAAGAAACTACTGCCTTCGCATAAACATCACTGCATCTGCAGACTTGCTCCTGGACATTGGTTATGAGTCAGTGAAAAACCACAGATGATCTAAGGATCAGTTTCCGTTTTATACTTTCATTATACACAAGCAAGAAAAAGGGCTTAGTTCAATTCACTGGAATCTCCCCCAAGTTAGTTTGCTGTAATTTCAAAACCATTGTTGGCCAAGTTTTCTACTCAAGGCGGGGCTAACAATAAATGAATAAATATGAAGCAGAAGTGAGACACTTGATATTGTCTCAATTTCCAAAACTCTAACATTGATCAGTCAGCAGTGGAGCTCGCCCAGAAAACTAAAACACTTTGTAATAAGCAGACTTTTAAGATAGTCCCAAAGATTTCTGACCCCTGGTGTGCTCAAGCATTATCATGGTTATTTAAACACTAATATAGGTGTGTTAGCATATTACTGAGGGATGTCCAGGGATCCCAAACTGTTGAGAAGTGCCCATTCTAAAAGGGGTTCAGTCATCTGTGTGCACAAATATCATCTGTATGATTTTTTTAAGACTTATTTATTTTTATACAAGAGCTGGGGTACAGGCCAGAGGTGTGGGGGATGAGAGGATTCACCAGAGACAGAGTGGGGAACAGAACAGGCAGACGGACCGAAATACACTGTTGAGGGGAACAGTCGGCGCAACAGGAGAGGTCTGCTGCACCATGTGGGTATCTTGCCACCTGGCCTGGATTGAACCTGCTCTGCAGAGGCTGCGGCGCTCAACCCGCTGTGCCACTGAGGAGGACCTTTAGTGTGATTTTTAATAGCATTCATGTGCAGAGAGAGAGAGAGAGAGAGAGAGAGAGAGAGAGAGAGAGAAAAGGATTTCCCAGGAAGACTCAAAAAATTACCCATCTGCTTGTGGCCAAATACCCAACCAAACAGGCTTAATCCAAAGTGGGGCTGCTCAGGTCCAAAAGCTTGCCATAACCTAAGGTAACTTCTGGCGAAGAGCCACGAGAAAAGGGTTAGGCAGGTCCACACCAAAAGGATGATGGCCATTGTCTCTCCCAAGGGCCAGGAGCAGCCTCCCACATGTCTCTCACCCATGTGCCTCTTCCTAGTGTCTCTTCCAAGTATCTGTACATGTCTCCTCCATGTGTCTCTCACCCATGTGTCTCTTTCTAGTGTCTCTACATATCTCTTCCATATGTCTTCTCCTATGTTTCTCTTCCCCTTCTTCATTCCACCACCTTCTATATATCCCCTTCACTCCTTCCTAGGATGCAGTAAGGATTTCATATTTTGGTTGTTATTGAATTGGGTACTCATAGCTGGGCGAGTTGAGTGAATGTAAAGGGGGCAAATCACCTCAGTTAGAAACATGCGGGGTTACTGTGGTCAAATCCATGTCTGGTGAAATAATACTACTGCAGACTCTTCAGAGGCTGAAGAAGGTTGTGACCTTGGTTTGCAGTTCAATAAGCACCCCTGACACCAGGCTGAGCCGGCCATGCCCCCCCATCACAAGCACCATCTCTGTGTATCCTCCCCTCCTAGCACAGAGCCCCCTGCCAACATTAACCTATTAACCTCGCTGGCTAACCACCTCACTTAGCTAATGAGATCTGGCTAGAAACCATAGCGACGGCTGTCAGAAACCCCCAGCAGGTGGTATCCCTGGAGAGCAATGACAGCTCACCCTGCAGGAAAGATGAATGGTTATGCCAGGAGCAGAGCACATGCCATGGGCCAGGGTTGGTGGAAATCTGAGGTTCTTTTTGTTTTTGCTGGAAGAAATGATGACAATAGTGACAGTACATGAATATAAACACAAATGAGCAAACCCACAATCACAAATGGCCCACCCAATGGAGAGAAGTCGCCTGTGATCAATTCTGGAGAGGCTCGCTCCTGTCCTGGCTTCTCTGTTCTTGGCAAACATTCCTCCCCCTTGCTTTATCTACTTGGTCTGAGATGAGGAAATCTCTATGGTTCACTAGAAATAATGAGGATGATATTGACAATAATAATGGCTCTCCTTTGTGGAGTGCTCTAAATGCCAAGGACTATTCACATATTATGGATACTCCTTGTAACTATTCTATGAGGTGGAACATTATTATCTTCAGTCTTAGGCAAGGAAACAGAGGCTCAGAGAGGTTAAGTGACTTGCCTGATTTTACACAGTAGATAAATATTTACTCTTGAAGTCAAACCTGTGTCTGTTTGATTCTAAAATCTGTGTTCTCTTTACTTGATCAGATTGTATTTTATTTCTTGCTTCTTGCCTAGAAAAAAAATAGGACCCTGTGGGTTATCCCTATCTATGCTCTGTGATGCTATATATGCGAGGGTGGCCAGTCAATAATGGCCAGGAGTCCCTAGGCAAGGTCAAGGGTCCTGTTGTGGGACCAACTGAGTGCTCACTTCCAGAAATCATATCCAAGTGACTCTGTCAGACTGAAAAGAGGGTTGGCTGTTTCGTGTGGTCTATTTGGGAAAGCTATTTTAAACCTCTCTCTTCTTCCACCCCTACTCACTGCCATCCTCTGAGCCTACCCCTTGTTGAGGCTTTGGGGATCATGGCTATAATGGAGAGGGTTATACACTGGTCCACAGCTGAACTGCATGTGCAGCTGACCATCATTCTTGAAGCTTCAGCTTAAATACTGCTTCTCTAAGTCCTCGGTTTAAAGTGTGTCCTCTGTTACACGCATTTGTGGTAGCCTATGTCTTTCCAAGTAATGTTTATCAAAATCTGACAGCTATCCCATGTCTCCTTTTTGGTACACTTTCTTTTCATGGTTCCCACAAAACAACACTATCTAGTTTTTCTCTAGCTTTTAGGCCGATCGTCCTTAACTGTTTCAGCTTATTTCTTCTCATTATCCTGACCTCTTAAGGTTGGGATTCTTAGAACTCAATCCTTGACTTCTTTTCTTCACACACTTACATCTTGGTGTTCTCACCCAGATTCATGGCTTTAGCACCATCTTTATGACCCTAACTCTCAGCTAATGTCACCTCTGAACTCCAGGCTTACATATCTACTTGTCTGGGACATCTCAGCCCAGACATCAGATGGGTTGAGATCTGTGGCAGATCAGTCTCAATAAAGTCCGCAGTGAGTTTTCCATTGCACCCCCACCTCTAAAATGAACTCCTCTTTTCTCTCTCTAAAGCTAAAGGAAATTACATCTTTCCAATTCCAAAAATACTTGTTTCTTCTCTTTCTCAGTACCCACTTTCAATTTGTCAGCAAATCCTCTTGGGTCTACCTTCAAAACATAGCCAAGATTCAACCACTTCTACCACTTCATTTGAATTAACCACAATTGTGTTTTGCCTAAATTATTGCAACAATCTCCTCACAGGCTCCTTCCTTCTGCCCTTAACTCTCTGCAGTCTATTTTCATGACAACACTGAGAATAAGCCTATTAATATGTAAGACAACTTACGTATGTTATCCTCTGCTCAAAATCCTGTCATGATTTCCTTTTATACAGTGAGTAAAAGCCAGCCCTTACTTAGATTTACCAGGCCGTGCAAAATCTGGCCTCTGTTATGTCTTCTCTCCATGCCAGTCACACATACTTTTCCACTGTCAGTTTCCTCTGCCTGAAATATTCTTCTTCAATATACTGCTTGGGCTAGCTAGAAACTTCACTTCTTCTAGGTTTCTACTCAAATCACCTTTTCAGGGAGAACTTTTAGCCATTCTTTTTTTAAAAAAAGATTTATTTATGCATACAAGAACTGGGGTACAGGCCAGAGGTGGGGGGCGGTGAGAGGATTCACCAGAGACAGAGTGGGGAACAGAACGGACAGATTGACTGAAATACACTGCTGAGGGGAGCAGCAGGTGAGTCAGGAAAGGTCTACTGCGCCATGTGGGTTGCTCCCTGCCCGGGGATTGAACTCTTGCTGCAGTGGCTGCAGATAGCTTCATAGGTTGCATCTTAACCCCTTGCACCACCAGGGATGCCCCACTTTTAGCCATTCTATCTGAAATATACCACTCCTTCAACATTTAAAATCTCCCTTACTTGCTTTATTTATTTATTTAGGCTTTATATATTTATCATGTTTACTAAATAATCTGCATGTTTATCTTGCTCATTTTCTATGTTCCCTAGTAGAATGTAAACCCCCTGTAAGGGTGTTGTTTTGTTTTGTTGACTATTATTATCCCCATTGCCTAATATATCACCTGTATTACTTCTTTATGAATATTGGTTGAATATATGACTGAATGAATTTGTGTGATTAATTGATCAATGTATCTGATTTCCCCACCTAGTAGGTAGCTCCATGACTAGACACCAAGTCTGTTTTTTATTCACTCCTGTATTCCTAGAGATGATCACTTGGCCTAGAAAGTAGGAGATGCTCAGTGTGTATTTCTTTAAGTAAATAATTGAACATATAATGGATGATAATCTTGACCAAAGGAATTTATTGGAGGGAGCATGGTAATGTAGATGTTTTCACAGCTATGAGGCTGCCTAAGTGTCTCCAGATTAACCTTAGAGTGATGATGGGTATTGTTAGGAGTCGCTTTTCAAAGTTCTACCAACTGGAAAAAACATGTAATAGTGTGTGATGGTGGTCTTGCCCCACATGTGGAATTTGACTTCTCGAGTCAACACATAGGGCAAAAATCACATATAGAAAAAATTACCATAAAAAAATCTCTTCAATCACCCATACAGTACAGATCACATGGTTTCATGGACTCTGTGCCATCTCTCAGTAGTTCAACATAGTTAGTTTTCTGCAGAGTTGGAACAGATGGCTATGGCTGTTTCTTTGGTTGAGCACCAGATGAAGTATTTGGCTTGAATTTAAGTACCATATTGTAAGGGGGGGAAATTACATATATATGTACATATTCATCTGTATTATTTTCTTTTGTTGAACATATAGTTGATTTCAAGCAACTTAAATGCTTGTGTGGTATTTTTGTTGCATTATTTGGCCCTTGGTATTTTTAGATGCTCTTCATTCTTTAGCATGGAGACAAGTGCAAAGGAGGTAAAAAATAACCCTTCAGGGGAATTGCAATAGTTGGCATGACCAACTGGGAAAATGTCAACCATAATGATTTTCCAAATTTAAAAATAGGATTTTTATCTAAATTGTATACAGACTCTAATTCTCTACAAAAAATAATAAAGAACATGTGTGGAATGCCCACTCCGTGTTGAGTACTGGGTTCTTTATGTATATTGTCTCATTGAACTGCCTCCTAGCAACACTTTGAGGAAGGTATTGGAGGTAGTCTAATCCCTGTGACCCTGCTGGGAGTCTTCACACCAGCCAGGCAGATTTGCACACTTGGTCCACTGCCCAAAAGGACATATTCACCAAAAGCCAATGATCGAGACACTCTGAGCTCAGGGTATGGTGCAAACACTCCTGTTTTTTCTCTTGGCTTGTCTTGCAGTCCACACCAAATCTGGCAGGGAGGCTTGAAACCCTCTCCCGCTACCCCACAACAGTAAATGGGGTACTCTAAAAAAAAACAAATCAATTTGTTCCAGTGGGACTGATTCATGGATTACTTTATTGGTTAGAAAATTAAAAATTCCATTTTGATGGAAACTTTTGGGGGGAAATTTTTCTTAATTCTTTTCTTGCAGTAACATTGGTTTACACCATTTATTTAAGGGGTAGAACATGGTCACTTTTATTTTTTCTTTTGAACATGTTTTCTATTTAGTTTCCTATGTTTTAGAATGGATATTTTTTTTCTTTTTTTTTTTTTTAGAGATTTATTTATTTATTTATTTATTTGTACAAGCACTGGGTACAGTCAGAAGCGCGGGAGGGTGAGAGAATTCACCAGATACAGAGCGGGGAACAGAACAGGCAGACTGACGAAATACACTGCTGAGGGGAGCAGCGGGCGGCAGGAGAGGTCTGTGCGCCATGTGGGACCCTCCTCCGGTGGCCAGGGAGCAGCCAGGGATCGAACCGGTGCTGCAGAGGCCGCGGGCAGCTTCGCAACCCAGTGCTCAACCGCTATGCCACGGGGGAGGCCCTAGAATGGATATTTTTCTTCAACCTGTTCTCAGTGAAAAAACTGATATCACAACACCATAGCTTCAACAAGCAACACTGGAATATTCCTTCTTACCCGTATTTTATGCCTCTTCATGTGTTTTTTTTTTTGTTTATTATCAGAGTTTCTTCTACATCTCCCCAAACATATTTATTGTTACTCTAAGCCTGGCTCATGTTACCAATACACCTAAAACTCCTATCATCTTCCCTTTATCTTTTCTATCCACTCTTCCTCAGGAATCTTGTTTCTTTCTACCACTGGTCATTGTGTTCAAACTGGGGACAAAGAATTTTAGTTGGCCACGGTGGTGAAACTGGTGAAGAAACAAGAGGGAGGAAGTGGAGATAATGCAATACCACATCTCACACTTATAGATAATGACAGTGGTTCTTGGGAACTTTAAGTAGTTTTCTCTGTATTACCCAACTAGTAACTAGCTGTGCTGGGAGTTGGCTCTGTGTCAGAAAATTTCTAAAGCACCTTCTTTTCCATTATACTCCATGAGACCACATACCATAAACAGCAAGAGTCCATTAAATGCAGGTATTGAGCAACAATGATGGGTAGACTTTGTGTGAACAGGTAAAATCATGTACGATTCACTTCTGATAGCATGACCTTGGAAAGAGGGGCCAGACTAGATGGAGGACTTTCCTAAAGTAGACAGCATGAAATATCTGAGCATGGGACCAGGTTAGAAGTTGTGAAGGAGACACAGAACATGCTCTAAGAGCACATTGAAAAGGTAGTCTGGCTGAAGGGAAAACTATGCATCGTAATAGTCAGGGCATGTCCTGGAAATAGAGAGCACAAAACTGTATAATTGAGGAGACTTTCAGGGACTAATCTATTTCCAGAAGTGTGGATGAGCTTTAGGGAACTGGAAAAGGATAATGCAGTACTCTGAGGTCAGCGACAGTGGATTCTGTTACCTGCCACCCACACATACAAGGACAAGGGGAAGGAGAAGAGCAACAGTTGCATGAAGAGGGAGGCTACTCCTGTCTCCCAGCAGCTATGACCTTTAATAGAGAGAAGCAGCCACCCATGGTGGCCCATCAGGGAAGGAGCCACAGTAATAAATATCTCAACCTCACTCTACTTTTCAGTCTTTTAGTTAATGCTTCCCATGAGCAATTCCAACAGAAACTAGAGGGCAAGCATTGATTTCATAAAGACCTGTCTCCCAGGCTCAGAAGGGAGTGAAAAGGGGGAGAAACTGAATCTTCCCCTAAAGGCAAATGAAAGATAATTTTATAAACTGAAATATCATTTAAAAGCATTGTGGAGGATGCAGATTACAAGAGTATTACTGTAAATTATTTTGTGAAGTAATATCCTCTTTATGTACCTTTATTTCATAGTATCATTTTTATATGGACTGATGTTCTCTTATTAGGTTAGGTTTAACTAAGAATAGCCCAAATTAAATATTGAAGTAAGCTGGCTTCTGGCTCACCCAAAGTGAAAGGCAAGGTGAACTTAAGCCCTCTTCCTGCTCATTTCAATAGCATTGCACAAGCAGTGTTTTTGCTCAATTCCTTTTCCATTGTGTAACTTTATTTCACTTAGATTTGTCTTCATCATTATTCACCCAGTCCTTTCTTCCATTTTTTGCTCTTTCCTTTCCTTCAGTGAAAAGGCCTGCCTGGCTCACATCTCCATCAACAGACGCTTGGAAATAATGTTCCATGGCAACTTTTCAAGGATTTTTCTCTTTCTTCCCTCCAGAGAGAAAAACAAAAGGGTAAGGATGGCTTGAGGGATTGGATCAGAATGTTGCTTTACTGGAATTTGCAGCTGTTTCTGGATTGCAGAAGTCACTGAAGGGAAACAATGTGCTTAGGGAGTAAAGGAAATGGTTTGGCTCCAATCTGTCCCAAGTCGACTGAGGAGGAATTTTCTCATTGTTAGAGACTGCTACTCCACAAAGATTTTGCTCCTCCCCGTCGAAGAGAGTGTGTGTCGAGGGAAAGGCATGGGAAATTCACATATGATGGGTCAAAGAGGGCAAAGGCAAAGTGCTTGTCAAAGGCAAAGGCAGGAAAAAAAAAATCCTGACCTTTGTTCAGGGCACAGACCATTCTCTGGGCTCTGGCCTGCGTGGGGAGCTCACAACAGGTTCTTCACCTATTTCCAAGAGCCCGGGAGTTGGAGTGAGTCCATGAGGTTTCCATTTTCACCCATCAGGCGACACAATTGGGGTTTAGATAAGCAGGTAGATCCAGTTGATGAAAAGGTGAATGAAAAGAGTCCAGCAAAAGATTTTTAAAAGATATTTATGTAGGATTCACATTTGGCTTCTTATGAGGCATGAAAGGCTAGATTTTTGTGTTTGAGTACTGATGGCACTGAAGATACAGAACAAATAAATCTTGGCACTCATATGCATGTCTTACTGGTACCACTTGAGGAAGTCTCTGGAGTTATGTGTTTTCCACCATGGGCATGCTATGCTATGCTATGCTATGCTATGCTATGCTGGGCATAGATCCTATAATCTCCATGGATGGAGCCTGAAAGTCATTCTGCAATTAGACAAAGGTCAAGCTAGGTGGGCAATTGTGATCACTTGCCCAATAGTCATTCCAGTTTCTCCTGGTAGTATACTTTTGGTTTTGCATAGATTCCCCTTGAGTTTTTGTTTAAACCAAGTTAGTACTATGGATTGAATTGTCTTCTCTCCAAAAGAGATTTGAAGTCCTAAGCCCCTGTACCTATGGATGTGATTTTATTTGGAAATAAGATATTTGCAGATTATCAAGTTAAGATGAAGTCTTCAGGCAAGCTCTAATCTAATATGATGTGTATCCTTATGAAAAGGGAAAATTAGGACACAGACAGACATGAAGAGAGGAAAGACTATGTGAAGACACAGGGAGAAGACAGTCATCTACCAGCCAAGAAATGCCTGAAGCTTCCATAAGAAGCAAGAGAGAGACGAGGAAGAGAATCCCCCTAAAGTCCAAAACCTGCCAACTCCTTGGGTTTCAGACTTCTACCCCCTGGAGCTTTAAGACAATACAGTTCTGTTATTTAAACTACCCATTTTGTGGTACTTTGATATGGTAGCCCCAGGAAACAAATACAATTAGGTTTGATGAAATCTTCCAATATAAATTTTTTCACTTCTTCAGTGAAGCAATTGAAGCTTAAAGAGTAAAATGTCTTAGGCAATCACAGGGAAAGAGCTCTAATTTCCCAGATAATCCCTCTATCTACTACTAAATTTAATCTGATTTGGGAAAATCACAACAGGCTTCTACCATGGACTCAAATGCCATCTCTATCTTCTAGCAAACATGCCACTAGACTTTGGAGACTTTAAACAAGACATTATGATCATATAGCAGGAATGTTTATCTCTTGTCAGTGTGAATGGATTTCACTGACCCCTCCTTTAAAAAGTTCAAGAAGCTTGAAGTGATTGTTACTTATATATCCAAATAATGCCTTATATATGAAAAGAGGGCACTTCTTGGCAAGGTCAAGGAGAATTTTGCCTATAAATGGTGGCTTTTCGTACAAGAATCTAAAGTTCAGGTGGAGGGCCTCCCTGGTGGCGCAGCGGTTGAGCGCTGGATTGCGAAGCTGCCGGCGACCTCTGCAGCGCCGGTTCGATCCCCGGCTGCTCCCCGGCCACCTGAGGAGGGTTCCACATGGCGCGCAGACCTCTCCTGCCGCCCGCTGCTCCCCTCAGCAGTGTACTTCAGTCCTTCTGCCTGCTCTGCTCCCCGCTCTGGCTCTGGTGAATTCTCTCACCCTCCCGCGCTTCTGGCTGTACCCAGTGCATGTGTAAACAAACAAACAAACAAATAAAAAATAAATAAAAAAAAAATAAAGTTCAGGTGGAGCTGCTGGAGTTCACTGAGCCCAGCAAAGCTGTGACTGGTGAGAAATACCAAGTATATGTCTCACTTGTAGACTGCCAGTCCTCTCTCAGGTCACAGGGGAACCGAAACCTCTCTGATGCCCTGTGCTCACAGCTACAAAAGCTAATAGATTCTTGTATACTGTTGGTGGGAGTGCAAGATGGTATAATCCTTATGGCAAACAGTGGGGAGGGTGCTCAAAATACTAAAAATAGATCTACCATGCAATCCAGCAATTCCATTTCTAGATGAAGAATGCAAAAGCACTAATATAAAGGGACACATGCACTCCTGTCTATATTACTCCTTATTTACAATAATTTGCAAATAACCTAAATGTCTAAGGATAGAGGAGTGGATACAAAATGGAATACTACTCTCTAAAAATATTGAACTCTTGTCATTTACCACAGCATGGATGGGATTATGCTAAGAGAAATAAGTCAGAAGGAGAAAGACAAATATCGTATGGTTTCACTTACATATGGACTATAAAGAAACAAGACAAAGGGTCAATCAAAACCAAACTAATAACAACCCTTAGGAATGTTTCTGTAGAATTAAGATCACCAGAGGGGGACAGTGGAGAGCAAAGTGTGGAGGGAGTCCAATGGGCAATGGAGGACTACGGGTGCCTGGGCAGTAGGTGTGATGTGGTGACGTGCATCTGAAGGGTATGATCTTCTACTTCTGAACCACAAACAGTGTTGTAAGCCAATGCTACCTCAATAGAATAAAACAAACACTAAGTACCTACTAATGTTAAATCAATAATCAAAATTTCAAATTAATTTGTGTCCTGCATATGTGATCATCATATAACATGTATTTTTTTTTTTATAGAGGCATGCTTTATTTATTTATTTGTTTGTTTGTTTGTTTTGTTTATACATGCACTGGGTACAGCCAGAAGCGCGGGAGGGTGAGAGAATTCACCAGAGCCAGAGCGGGGAGCAGAGCAGGCAGAAGGACCGAAGTACACTGCTGAGGGGAGCAGCGGGCGGCAGGAGAGGTCTGCGCGCCATGCGGGACCCTCCTCTGGTGGCCGGGGAGCAGCCGGGGATCGAACCGGCGCCGCAGAGGCCGCGAGCAGCTTCGCAACCCAGCGCTCAACCGCTGCGCCACCGGGGAGGCCCTAACATGTATTTTTGAAACTAATTGTAAAAGGCATCAGTTTTACCTCATTATTTTTAAAAATTTGGACAATTTTAAAATAACAAACGGAGAAAATATCAGAAAAAATTAAAATAATAGCATATTATTCAGAGAAAAAATAATAAGCTAATAATATAAACTTTTTTCAAATTTAAAAAATGACTGGTTTCCATCCTCAGAATAGGAAGGAACTCAGCCTGTCTGCCTCGTCTTCCTTCTGCTTCTCCTGGTCCCCAACATCCTGCCTAATGCTTTCTAGGTGGAGGGCGAGGGGAGGGTCCACTAATCTCTCCACAACTGACTCTCTTTTGGTCTTTACTTGGAGCACTCAGTGACCAGTCTTCAAGTTCCCATCTGTCAATCTTTATGTCTTCTCTCTTTCTCGATGCCAACAGTGTCTATGTCTCACAATCTTCCCAGACTTCTCTGCATACCACTCCCAAGTGGCTACGCCATGCAAGAGAGGTGATTAGTACTTGAATTGAATTAGGACGGGAAGGTATCACCACTCATGACATCTGACTTTGGTGAATCGAGGGGAAACACCACACATTAAAAAAATGTTCTACATAAGTAAACACGTTAGGCCAAAAGGACATGGACTACCATGGAATAACTGAAAGAAAAAAAAAGAAAGAAAACCAACTTCTTAGAGAAGACAGGGATTTCTTGGCATACATCTGCATGAACATTTTGGTTTTGTAACTTGAGACATGGAGAGAAATTTTGATAAAGGAGGAGCCAGAAAGAAGAAAAGATCATTATTGAATCCAGTTGAAATCCTTACATTTAAGAAGACACAGGTAAAAAGCTGACACAAATATCTGAGATAAACTTGATGAGATTGTGGCAACATAGAACTAATTAGCAAGGGTTGCATCATTTCAAGGGTCTTAGTTACTCCCGCCTTCTTGGGCCCCTTTCTCCAAAAGAATATCAAAATTTTTATTTTATCACTATATTAAATAAAGGTGAATATATTAATATTACATATTAAGACATTTTCTTTGACCCTAAAGCTTAGTTGTTTCTTTGGATTTTGAAAGAACTTAAAGCTATCTGATGGGCCCCTAAAATGCATTGTGATTTGTACTGTGCCTAAGAGAAACTGGTTCAGACTTTAGCACTCTGGTAACAAATGTGGCCTAGAGCTAGGAGGGAGATCCTTCTTCTGCCATCTGCATGAAAATTAGGTGACTTCGATATCCTTATAGTAATAGACTTCGAGAAGATCCATAGGGTTCCGGTCACACCAGGAGAAGGACTCCAGCGTCCAGAAGGCTACTTAGGGTAGTTCTGAGGTCAAGACACATGAATAAGTGGGGCCTGGGTAACACTGGAGGTGACAATCAGAATGCACAACGATGATTGTGGTACAGCCTCGGCTATTTTGAGACATTAAACAAGGCCTTTTCCTCTTGTGAGTCTGTATGCCCTGTGCCCTCTCTGATGCCAAGCATTCATTGCTGCAGAAGACAAATGGTATAGAGATTCAAAAGTCAATATTTTCCTCCCATTATCTTTATGATTTACAATTTATTTAAAATTCTCCAGTATCTCTTTGTAGCCAGTCTCCTCTCCACCCTAGCCTCAGGCTACTGTTGATTGTTTTCTGTCCCTATACTTTTTGCCTTTGCAAGAATATAATATCAATGGAAGCTTACTGTATGTAGCCTTTTGATGCTCTTTTTTTCACTTGCCATAATGCATTTGTGATTCATCCGTATTGTTGAGTATATAAGCATTTTGTTCCTATGAATCTGATACCAAGTGCAATGTGTGATTCTGATACCAGTTCAATATACCACCAAGCTATTCTGCAATGCCAGCTGGCTGTCCAACAATTCAAGTCCAACATTATCTACTAGAGAGTGTCCAATCCCACAGGTTAAGAGCTCAGTCCCACAAGACTGCCCCACTTCAGATGCAAGCCACACGTCCAGGTTGTTATCTGCACTTCTGACCAAGTGGCTATAAATTGGAGGTTCCCTTGACTCCCTCTTTGGGTTTGATAATTGCTTCAGTGGCTTAAAGAACTCAGAGAAACTTACTTACTAGATCACTGGCTAATTATAAAGGAATGCAACTCAGGAGCAGCCAGATGGAAGAGATGTGTAGGGCAAGGAATGTGGGAAGGTTCTTGGCACTAACATGCCCTCTATGAGCATTCCATTCCCCTGGAATTGCCATGTGTTCACCAACCTGCAGCTCTCTGAATCCCATCATTTTTGGGGTTTTATAGAGGTTTCAGTACATAGACATGTCTGATTAAATTACAGAAACATGCTTAAACTCAATAGGGAGTACAAATCACCTCATTAACATAAATCTACTAGGTGCATAAATTTAAAAAGACACTTTGATGACTCATGATTTAGAAGATTTAGAATCTTCCTCCCAGGAACCAGGGACAAAGACCTGTCAAATTCTTGATTATATACCATTAACAGATTTGCTGTTAATGGTTTAAATATAGTGGTACATAATTGGCACTCAATAAATGATAATTACTACTTATTAATATATGGTAGTGTATATTATAAACTATTAAGAGAAGGTCTTTGTATAACACTGTACAGTATTGATATGAGGATACTTAATAAAACATTTTTTTTTATTTATTTATTTGTTTCTTTGTTTGTTTATACAAGCACTGGGTACAGCCAGAAGCGCGGGAGGGTGAGAGAACTCACCAGAGCCAGAGCGGGGAGCAGAGCAGGCAGAAGGACCGAAGTACACTGCTGAGGGGAGCAGCGGGCGGCAGGAGAGGTCTGCGCACCATGTGGGACCCTCCTCAGGTGGCCGGGGAGCAGCCGGGGATCAAACCGGCACCGCAGAGGCCGCAGGCAGCTTCGCAACCCAGCGCTCAACTGCTGCCCGCCTGGGAGGCCCAAAACATTTTGATGAGGATGGGGTTACTTGATTGTCTTATAAAAATCTCTTTTACCAAGCTTGTTAGATCTCTGCAAGAGAACTGCTAGCAAACCTTTTAATTGTGGGAGAGATATGGTTAAGTGGAAAAAGGTCAATTATTTTATCAATAAGATACATTATAATCTTTAAAGTTTTCATTCACAGGATTCAAAGAAATTTAAAATGTTTTTTCTTACCAGTGGCCTTTTGTCCCACTGAAGATTCCTCAAAAATTGTTGTCTTGGGCCTCCCTGGTGGCTCAAGGGGTTTTAAGTCGCAGCATTATGAAGCCATCTGCAGCCACTGCAGGACAAGTTCAAACCCTGGTCGGCCAGGGAGCTGACCCACATGGCCCAGCAGACCTCTCCTGTCTCACCCACTACTCCCCTCAGCAGTGTATTTCAATCAGTCTGCCTGTTCTGCTCCCCACTTTGTCTCTGGTGAATCCTCTCATCCCCTGGCCGGGGATCGAACTTGTGCTGCAGTGGCTGCAGATAGCTTCACAGTGCTGAGACTTAACCCCTTGTGCCACCAGGGAGGCCCCCCCATTCTTAACCTCAGAAACCTGACTTTATTAGTGTCTGCTAGTTTTTATAAATATTTTGCTTTGTTAAATAGTCCACTATATAAATATCCACTATTTGTCTTTGTCATCCTGACTTGCTTTACTATACCTAATTCCTTTAAACTTCTCTCCTTTTGCTGGTTGAATAGTATTCCATTGTGTGGAATCTTGGATCTTCTTTATCTAATCTTCTATCAGTGGGCACTTAGGTTGATTCCATGTCCTAACTATAGTAAATTTAATGTTGCAATTGACATTGTATAGCATATAATACTTTGAGTGGATGGCTCCATGTTCTTCAGATAGATGCTCAAGAGTGGGATTGCTGAGTCATATGGCATTTCCATTTTTAGGTTTTTAAGGTAAATCCTGATTGCTTTCCAAAATAGCTGCACCAAGTTTACATTCCCACACATTGTTAGAATTTTTTAACATTAGCTACATCACTAGTGATATTTAACGATGTAGAAATTATTACCTTCAAATTAATACTATACACTGAGATACTGTGATTTCACCTGAGTAGTTCCAATACAGAACAAAAATTATTAGAAGTGTTCCAAAATAATGAGTGACTGTGTTAGGGTAATGAAATTAAGAATCATTTATTATTTTTTCCTGAGTTCCTGGCTTGAGGGAAGACCTAATTTAAAGAGGAGTTGGATTATCAGGAAAGAATCAACCTCATCCAGGGATGACTGGGTGGAGCCAATGGAATACAGATACAACCACAGATGGGTGGGCCCATGGACAGGAGCCAGCCAAGTAGATTCCTTTAAGAGGTTGAGAAATAAAATCTCCCAGAGTTGGGTTTTGTGTACAATTATGACGCTCACCAGACAGAGAGGGAACAAATGAGGGAAAGAATGGAAAAGACTAAGAGTACGTCAAGGAGTGACTAGTCAGGACACAGAGAGGACAAATTTGAAGCAAGAACTGGTCTGCGTAATACAGAAGTAAATTTCCATTTTACTTAATTCATTTGCTAGATGAGCTGACTCTTAACATTTATTTTCCTAATCTTTTATATGTGCATTTCATCACCTTTCACACTCTGGTGGAAAATAAGTATCCGTTACATTTTGTTAAATGAACTAGCTTCAGTGAGCTCTATTAAGATGGCCTCATAAATCAGATTCACCATTCCCTAATCATTGATTCTGCTCTTTCCTGGACTCTCTTCCACTTATCTCTCTCTGGCATGGTGTTATCCATGACTGAACATAATGTCCTTGATCAATGCACCAACTGTTATTTGCTCTTATCTTCCCTGAGTCCGTCCTCTTTTTTCTCCTTTCCAAGGTCCTTGCTTTGGTGGAATGCATTTTAGACACAAGACTTGTTCCCAACTCTACCCCCAGATAAGACCCCTGGGACAAATCTTATCTAGATATTTCTCCTGGGTGTCTCTGCCTTTGCCTACAAGCTTGCCAAATGTATTCAAGCAAGAGGGACATATGCATTCCCTAAACAAGAAAGTCCCACAGAAAGTATCATGACATCTGGGTTTCCAGAGGATCAGTGTGCTAATGGTGACAAAATTGTTAGGGAGCTCTCAAGGCTGAACTTAAACAAAATTGTGAAGGTGGCAGAATTTCTCTTCAGATCCACCACTCTCTTTTCAACCCTCAGAACTACTTTCCAAATTTCCAATATTCCCATTCTCTTGCTGGACATTTTGAGACATCTCCCTTCCCAGTCCTGCCCAAGCTGGACAGCCAGTAAAACTCTGGATTTAATTATCTAAGCTTATGGTCATTAAAATTTACACTTATTAGCTTTCAACCAATAATAAAGGAGCAAAAGATTTGAACAAACACTTCACTAACAAAGATATAGGGATGGAAAAATAAGTACACAAAAAGATAGTTAACATCATTAACCACTGGGGAGATGCGTGGTAAACCAGCAATGAGATACCACCTCACATTCATCCAAACGGTGACTTAAATTGCCATTAAATTTTTTATTAAAAAATAGTATTTTTTTTAATTTTTGCACACAATGCTACTGATAAGGGGTTGATCACAAAGATCTATAAAGAGCTCACGTGACTCAACAAAATCAAAGTAAGCAATCCAGTCAAAAAATGGGCAGAAGAGCTAAAATGACACTTCTCTAAAGAGGAAATTCAAATGGCCAACAGGTATATGAAAAAATGTTCAACATCATTTGGGTCAGAGAAATTCAAATAAAAACCACAATGAGATACCTTCTGGCTTATTTCACTGAGCATAATCCTTTCCAGCTCCATCCATGTTGCTGTGAATGGCATGAGTTTATCTTTTTTGATTGCTGAGTAATATTCCATTGTGTATATATATATCACATCTTCTTGATCCAGTCATTATTTTTGGGTATTTGGGTTGTTTCCATATCCCACCTCTTGTAAATAGTGCTGCAATAAACAAAGGAGTGCAGGTCTCCTTTTGAATTAATGTTTTTGTGTGTTTGAGTAGATTCCTAGGAGTGGGATTGCTGGGTTATATGGAAGCTTTATTTTCAGTAATTTAAGGAACCTCCACACAGCTTTCCATAGTGGTTGGACCTGTTTGCACTCCCACCAGCAGTGTAGGAGAGTTCCTTTTTCTCCACATCCTTGCCAACATTTGTTGTTTCCTGTTTCTTTAATATATGCCATTCTCACTGGTTTCACTTATAGGAGGAATGTAGGGGGATCAAATAAGGAACCAGGAAAAGAAAATAATTATAATAAATTAAAAAACAAAATTAACACTCAAATATGAATCAGAGACACTCTGCAGGGGAGGGGGAGGAAGAAGAATCACAACAGGGGAGGGAATGTGTTCTTACACAAGGGACTATGGTGATGGTGCATGGTGAATAGGTGATGGGGATTTTGCAGGGACTACACTGGAAAGGAGAAAGCATGCATTGTACAAACGGAAGACCAATGTAAAATATATATATATGAAATAAAATATAATAAAATAATAACTTTTTAAAAGTTAGATTTTTTTTTAATTTAAAAAGATTGACCATACCACTCTGGCAAGGATGGGAAGCAACTGGAAATCACATAGACAATACTTGTACTTCCTGCCTTCAGGAGGTGGGGTCTATTTCTCCACTCCTTGAACACGGTATGTGACTTGCTTTGATAAATAGGATGGGATAAAAGTGACTGTGCAAGCTCCAGAACCTAGTCCTGAGAGATCTTCAACTCACCCTCTTGGCACGGCACTGCAGCCATGTACACCTGCACTAGACTACTAAATGCGTCAGCTAGAGGGGGAGAGGAGAGGAGCTGCTGACACCCAGCTTCCATGTCCTAGTCCCGGAAGTGAGGTCATCTTAGATCACCCTCCTTCGGTCAACCCACCAGACCATGACAACCTCATGAGCCACCCTGGGCAAGCCTGGCTGGACTGATCAGGTAAGCCCAGTCCCAACTGCTGAATCACAAGCAAACAGGTGGTGGCTGTTATAAGTGGTTCACTTTGGGGATGGCTTGACACTCAGTGATGGATAACTGTTGTGCTGACCTGAGAGCCAGCCACCCTGAAATCTTAGGCTCTTCAGATCTAGTTTCTAGTATTTTCACTGCTTTGTATCATAGTAGTGGGCAAATCACTTACCATTTGCCCCTCACTGAGTTTGCCCCTAAAACAGGGACACCGTCATATATTTCAGAAGGTGAGTTGAGAAAAATTATCCTTGCAGGGTAGTTCTATACATAGCTATGAGGGAGTGAAAAGTTTAGCCACATATTTGGAAAGTGGTCTATTTTGATAACTGGCTAATAAGGTTTCTCTGTTGAGGCTGTCCTGAAATGGATGGAATGTCAGCCTGTTCCTGGTTTTACCAGCAGAGTCTTAGCCCACAGCTCACTGCTATTCCCTCCAGTATCCCCCAGCTCCCCACCGCTACCAACTACTTTATAGGGTTGTTCCAAGGATTAAATGTGAAATATATATCATTTGTTTAGAACAATACCTGAAAAGGACTGAAAGGTCCATAAATGTCGGCTATGTGCCCTCACAGGGCTTAAGTAGGATGGCATGGGGTGAGCCGAACATCATCTTCTCAACTGTAATCCCACTGGCAGTCATGGCTGATTCTCTGGCTTCCATACCCCTCCATACACACACAGGCACATGGAGTGAGTGATGAGGGGGGCTTTATCATGACGCCTGGCATGATCCACTGACTGTGGTAGGATTGTCAGAGGGATGTTGTGTCCAAGTATCAGCTTTGACACTACGTCTCTGGCCGCCTATCCTGAAGTACCAGCAACTCTGCAATTTATAGTGTCCTCCAGTCTCTGGTGGCTCTCTTTGTCCTGGCTTCAAGGTGGGCACAGAGAAGCCAGGTAGGATTCAGGACTATTGCCCAAGGTAGCTCCAGTGTAAGGGCAGGATGGCCCTGTGCAGGTTTCCTAGAATCCCAGCAGACCGGACCGGGTAAAGGAGGAGAGAGTCCTGGAGCCCTTGGTGGCTTTTATGAGCTTTTGTTGGGATTTACCAGGTACATGGCAGGTTGGGGTGCTGGGGGGCCGGGAGGCTGGTAGGCCTCCCAGCCCCCAGCAAGCCTTCACTCTAGCTGTTCTCTCCGACCTTCTTTTGCGTTCTCTCTGCTTCTCTGCTCTCTGTTCTTCTCGTGGTTCTCTTTCTCTCAGCTTCTGCTGGCGTCCCCGTGATGCAGTCCCTATAAGCCCAATCTTAGCCCAGGTGAATCCCATCTACCTATGCCCACACCCTACTCCAGGTGCCCGCCATCAGGCATGCATTCAGGGCCTCAGGGTTACGTCATCTATCCTAATGGCGGGAGGGCAGAAAAGCCTGATACTTTTTACCTTACCCTACGCCCAGATAGTACAGAAGATGTGTCTCATGGCAAAACTGACTCCCATCTGATGGGGCATTAAAGAGTAATATGACCTTGCTTTGTGCACCTTATCTGGAGAGAACTGACTCATCCCAGTCCCCTTTGCATCCCTCCTCCCAAGCTGATTTCCAGATGTGGTTCCCAGATGTGGGCCTGGACCATCAGCAGCAGCATTATCCGGGCACTGGCTAGAGATGCAAGATTTCAAGCCCAGTCCTAGACCTCCTGAGTCAGAAAGTCCAGGTGAGGCCCAGCAACAGCTTCTCTGATTTAAGAAGTTCCCAGGTGATCCTGGTGCTTATGAAACTGTGAAAGAACCAATGCCCCACAGTTTCCCTGCCAAATGTTTGTCTGTCCAACCTCTGCTTGACCTCTTACCATGGAAAATGAATCACCTCTTGGCCATCTCCTAAAAGGTCTCAATCAAATGAAATTCCTGGGCATTTTCTCTCTTTGTTTCTAATTCTATTATACAACTGAGTCACTCTCACTTGAGGTGTTTAAAAAAACAACTGAACACTAGGAGACTTAGTTTATATGATACTTGGTTAAGAGTTGGATGTGCATTAAATTGTTATTTCAATTCTGTACTCTTACTGATATCATCTCTATTATTTATAGATCTTAAATAGTAGTGGAAGCAAATACTTTAGGGTTTCTGGATCCAGAGTCTTTGTCAATCTTTATGGCCCAATGACACATTTTTTATGTAGAAGTTAAGGGAATTGTTACATTTAAAGCAAATTGTAATATGAATGAAGGCATGAAACAGTGGCTAGAACTCTGATCTAGTAGACCTATGATTTGGCTCTAGATCTGCTGTTGGCTATTGAGTGTTATTGAGTTATTCAGTGTGACATTTACTTTCTCTGCACCTTAGTTTCCTTGTTTGTAAAATGAGGGGGTATCATCATTTGAGATTCTAAGAGAGTTATTTTGGGAAGCAACCTTTATTTTCAGGAGGGATCTGTGTTGATTAGAAAGAACGATAATGTCCATCAAGAAAATGTATGACAAAAACCACAGGCCTGTTTCTTTAAGTTCTACTTGCCTCCAGCTTTGAAATCTGCATCCTAATTCTTTTTCTTTGGAAATGAGCAGTAGGTGGCTTGGCAGAATAGGGAACAGGTGTGGAAGGAGCTCAGAGGGCCTTTGGAGAAATGGCAGACTGACTTTCCCGAAATAAGTTTCAGTCTTCAGTCAAATGACTTGTGTAGATTTCCATAAATAAAGAACCTTATGGTAAATATAGATTATTTTAGGGTCTTAAAAATAGGATCTAGGCTTAGTTCCTTGGGGAGGGAACACCATGCCATTTTCTCTTACCATTTCCTTTTCTTTTTTCCATTCATCCTTGAGCTGTTTATATGAAAAGCTGAGAGGAGATGTACCAGGACTCTTCAGCTACAAATAACTGTCTGGCCAATCTTTCGAAAGGTATTTATTTTTTGAGTGATGGATATTGGAGTGCCTACAGCAACTAAGTGAACAGCTGAGTCCCAGGAGTGGGTTGCCCTGCTCTGGGGTACCTGAGGATATTTTCTATGTGGTCCTGCTGTGAGATGGCCATCTGTATTTGGGTCTTGACTGAAAATTCAGAGTCCCCAGAAAGAGATTCTGAGTGTCTGGCTTAAGTCCTATTGTACACAGGTGGACCCCTGTGTACAGGAAGGGTCCAGTGACAAACAGCCTCACCAGAATGGAAAGGGGCAGGGCAATCCCCCAGAAGTATATGTCACTGTGTATGGGGGGGGGGGTAAAAGTGGGATCTAGAGGAGGATACCAGAAGGGGGGAGGACAGATGGGCAGACAAATGTCATAGTATCCAAGGCTTCAGAACTTCTCAGGGAAAAGTGCAGGTGACAACAAATCAGGTGTCACCAAAATGCTCCCATGGCACAACTGGATAATTTCAGGAGTCTGGAGGGCTGGCTGACCTGAGGATGATACCCAGTGGCTGGTTTACATCACAGGGGCTGCAGTCAACATTTTCCTTCTACTTATAACTAACTATAAGTTAGTTGGCATTAAATAATATTAATTGACTGACTGACTGAATGAATGATACAGTTCTTTCATGAGCTAAGGGAGGACTTCTGTTCTATATAAGCCTGACCTGAATTACTTTGGAACTGTTTAAGTTTGCGTCTTTGAGTTGCAATGGAATGAAGTCCATCAGAACTATTTTTAGCAAAAGATGACCTTTGCTAGAAGGCCAAGAACCAAAGCTTGACTCAAGATCTGAAAGCCAGGGGACCTATGCCTCTTGTTTTATCTCCTCTCCAAACCTCTGCTTCATTCTTCCATTCAAAAGCAGCAGCTTGGCATTCTTTAATTTTCAGTTCACCGGTGAGACACAGCTGTGTACACCTCTAGACTTGCATCTGCTCTGCTGGAGAGGCCAGCATGGCTGAGACTGAAACACATTCAATCCCACCCCAAGCCCAGAACAGGCCAGCTTCTGCCCTGGCTCAATTAACCAAAATGGCCAAAATGGTGCTTGGGGAGGGGGACACCTCTGTTATGTGAATGTGGCAAAAGAAGCAATTCTTGGCAAAGAAGAGAGAAAGAGGAGAGGTCTGCTGCACCATGTGGTCACCTCCCTGGCTGGGGATTGAACTTGTGCTGCAGTAGCTATGGATTGCTTCTTAGTGCTGCTGCTTAATCCCTTTCGTATTATGTTTTATCAGCCCCACTTGGCTGTCTGATTTTGGGGTACCAACCAAGAAGTCTCTTTGAAATCAGACTCTTAAAATTCCTTCCCTCTAGGCCTCCCTGGTGGTGCAAGGGATTAAGATGCAACCTATGAAGCTATCCGCAGCCACTGCAGTTGAATTTGATCCCCTGGCCAGCCAAGGAGCAACCCACATGGTGGAGCAGACCTCTCGCAACTCACACGCTGCTCCCCTCAGCAGTGTATTTCAGGCATCCTGCCTGTTCTGTTCCCCACTCTGTCTCTGGTGAATCCTCTCACCCCCACACCTCTGGCCTGTACCCTCTGGCCAGCTTTGTATGCATAAATAAATTAATCTTAAAAAAAAATTCCTTCCCTCTGGCTGGCCTGTAGCATCCAATACTCTGTTCAGCTGTTTCTGGGGTGTGTAAACATACAACAAAGAGGCACCTAGGACTCCCCAAACTATTAAGGGGTGCACAACCTGAAAGAAATTTGGATGTCCATGTGTACAAAGGCCAAGTGGCAGACTCAGTGTGAAAGATTTTAAAAAGCATTAATATGCATAGAGAGAAAAGAAATGATGTTGATAATAAAACTCCCAAAATTACCCATACTCTCATGGGCCAATGCCCAATTAAATAGTCTTGGCCTGAAGCAGGGCCAATGAGGCCTGAAAACTTGCCACAAATTCAAGGCACCCTCCAGTGGCGAACCACAAGAAAGCAGTTAGGTCTCAGCTGGAACTGAAGTAGAGATTCAGAATTCAAACTGTAGCAAATAGTCCAGCATGAAAGCAGGACAATGGTTCCTGTTGTCTCTGCCAGGGACTAGGAGCAGCCTCCCCACATGTCTCTTCCAAGTATTCTGCATGTCTCTTCTTCATGTGCCTTCCCCAAGTCTCCTTTCCAGTAGTACCAGGGTGCAAGCTGGGCTGCAGAAGCAAGAGAGTGAGCCCACATGCTCTCTGTGTCATATAGCCTGCTCACCTCTGTCCCTAGTTCCCAGTAGCTCTCTGGTGAGGAATTCTCATATTGTAACAGGGTGGTCCCCAGGAAAGGGGAAGTTTCCAGGTTCCCTGCCCCACCCAAGGGAGGGTGGAGCTGAACAGGGAGAAGAAGAAGCTGCAGAAGAGACTGGTAAGGAAGGAAGAAGGATGGAGAGCCAGGAGGAGACCTGGAGGAGGATGTGGAGCAGACAGACATGTGAAGAAACTGTGCTTGCCTTTTGGTCGTGGACTGGGTGACACAGATGTGGGTGAGAGACCCGTGGTGAGGTGACAATGGCGGGTTTTGTCTTGATTTTGATTTTGCTCTTTCTTCCCCGACTTGTCTGGTTGTTTCTGATCCTTTTCTGTGGCTCCCTGATGGAAGATGCTTTAGAGTTGTGGCAGGCTTTCAGGCCTTGCTCTGGGCCAATCCTGCTTGGGTGGACTTTTACCCACGAGGGGACAGGTAACTTTGGGTGCTTGATTTAGAAACTAGATTCTTGGCCTTTCCTGTATTGTTTCCTAATTGTATTAACGTTCCTTCCCACTAAAGTCTCATTTGTTTTGTGTTGATGCAGCAGATGGCAGAACCTATTTAGAGCAGGAAGGTTTGCGGGGTCTGGAGTGCCCCTCTCCCTGCCCTGTAACAGTATGGCACACTGGGACTTTGTAAAGGCAGGACTGGACACAGTGCAGGTTCTCTGATCCCATGCAGACCGGGTAAAGGAGGAGTCAGAGTCCTCCGTGGTTTTTTGCAGGTCTTTTATTGGGGTTCACCAGGCATATGGCAGGCAGGGCTGCTAGCCTCCCAGCCCCCAGCAAGTCTTCACTCTATCTGGGCTCTCTGGTGCTCTTTCTGCTGCTTCTCGGCTTCTCTTTCGGCTTCTGCTTCGGCTTCTCTTTCGGCTGCTGCTGCTTCTGCTGGCGTCCCCGTGACGCTGCCCTTAAAAGCACAGTCTTAGCCCAGGTGAATCCCATCTACCTATGCCCACACCCAATTCCAGGCGTCCGCCATCAGGCATGCATTCAGGACAAGGATCCATCATCTATCCTGAAGGCGGGAGGGCAGAAAAGCCTGACATTTTTCCTTACCCTACAGACTTGTAATCCAAGGTGGTTGCATGTGAGTGGGGTAGGGCAAATGGTATCTGTTCAATGGTCTGTCTCTTTAACAGGTGCTAGGGATACAGTTAACAAGTTTGTCTTTTCCAGATTTCTAGCAATTTCCCCTTATTTAGCATTAACAAGATTAATAGTTTGTCTTTCCCCATTTGTTGCAGCCTCCCTCTTCCCTTAAGAAAAACGAGCTGGCACTCCTCAAACTTGGTTTCCTTTTATCGACTGAGGGAAACTGAGGCCGATGTTCAGTAACACTCAAAGTCTTGAAAAAGGATCTATGCAGCCCTCTGCACCAAGGTGGGCATGGGGTGGCATCTCATTCTACAGACAGGGCTTTGGGGGTGACAGACGCTTCACCTGGTGATCAGGGACATAAAACCCAGCAATAATTTCTCCCTAAGTTCCTGTTCTCTATCAAGATGTCTTATTTTCTTGGGCCCTTTGAAGTTTTAAATTCCCATTTCAGGTAGGACTTGAGGTATTCTGTAGTCACACTTCAAGTTTCAAGTCCTTTCTTGGCAACAAACTATAAAAAGAAGAGAAGCTGAGACAGGGAGGAAGCGAGCAGAATGGGGGGAGGGGAAGGAGCCAAGGCTTCACAGCAAGAAGGAAAACTTCCTTGACTGTGGATTCAGAACGTGGGCCCAGGGGAAAGGCTACTTATCCAAAGCACAGACCTCGAGAATTCAAGTATCAAGACCACTGTTTATATAGCTAATGATGCCAGGAACCCAGGTGTATTATGTTACGGGTTTGAGGGTTTAACAGAATAAATTGCTTTAATGTATTTTCCTCTTTTCATTCCTTCTCACCTTATCAGTAACCTAGTGACCCAGTCCCAGAAGGGAGTCACAGCAGACATAGGGGTGAGCAAGGGGTTGGGCAGGGAGATGTGGGGTGGAGAGGAAGAGGTACGCGAGGGCACCCACAGACTCAGCTGTAGCTCACAAGATGCTCAGATGGCCCAACCTGTGCAAGTGGAGCTATGGGGGAGGAGAGGGTCACGGATGCAATAATTGGAGGGAAGGAGACAGTGAGCTGACTGTAGGTTATTAATAGGCACCAGGGCACACATTAACAACCAGTGCCAAATTCGGGTGAGAATAGTGACACCTAGCCAAATGCATACTCCACACCACCTTCGCCTGAAGTGTGCAGTTCTGAACGAGCTGGCCCAGTTTAGTAAGAAGACTGCCTCGGGCTGGAGCCTGGATTCTTCTGGTGCTCACTTTCCAGCTGAAGTTTGTAATTCTGCCCCTGGGGCATGTGCTGCAGAGCAAAGGGCAGCACCATTTCGTTAAAAAGAGGGAAGGGAGGAAGGAAGTTTGGCGCAACAGAGAGACATAACATAAAATCCCTCTGGGGTTTTCTGTTCTCCCTCATCCAGCCTCATATCTGAATGGAGAAATTATTCCATTTAACCAGGGAGAGATCCTACTTATGAGGCAGAGCATGAGAATCTGAACACCAAGAGTCAAGGAATAAATGCAGACTTCCAACCCTGACACAGGAGGGAATCGTGACAGGAGTGTAGGCATCCACTGACTTCTTTACTCTCCTCAGACCCAAACAGGTGTCCTCAGTCTGTCCTCCACGCTGGAGAGACCCTCAGGACTAGGGACTCCCTGAGCTGGAGGCTATGCTGCGCTGTGTGTGAACTGGGCTGAGGGGTTCAGCCTGGCCCGAGGACTGGAGAGCAGTCTCCAGCATCTGGGTTTAGGTGAAAGAAAGAGGCGCAGGTCTGCCCCAGGGGGCATGTTCAGTGATAACCCCATATCATAAAAGGGTTATCACAAAAGGGTGCAAAGCAATTGGTAATGAGTTCTGCAAAGAGGCTTCTTTACACTGTGGTCAATTTTCCATAGAGACAAACGGCTCCAGATGAAGGTGATCCTGGGCGTGAATGGGGTGTGTCTTAGATTCTGCTCCAACACTTACTCTCTGGTAACTTAATGGCTCTGGGCCCCTGTTTTTATACAAAGGGATTATTGAAAAGTGCACAGCACCTGGGCTTTGGAGAAACCTAGTGGGACAAAGGGAAGTGGGAAGGGCATGAGATGGTGCCTGAACCTGAGGCCATATCACGCCCAAGAACGAGTAGTTACTATCACTATTATTGCCTACAGTCCCCTTGTGTCTTCCACAAAGTCTCCACAAGGACATAGGAGCCCTCCTGACAGTTTGGTTTGTTTCCTCCAGGAGGAAATGGATCCCAAGAGACGCATCTCTAATCCCAAGGGACTTGCTTGGGAACGGAAGGCGGGGCCCCGAAGCCTGGCTTAGGGTATGGCTGTATCACCTTGTTGAGTAATCTGAGCCTGTTTCCTTTTTGGTAAAGTTGATTTAAAAAACACCTACCTTTGGGCCTCCCTGGTGGCACAGGGGTTAAAGACACAGCACGTCGAAGCTATCGCCAGCCACTGCAACATGAGTTCAATCCCCAGCTGGGGAAGTGACCCACATGGCACAGCAGACCTCTCCTGTGGCGCCCACTGCTCCCCTCAGCAGTGTATTTCAGTAATACATTTGCCTGTTCTGCTCCCCATTCTGTCTCTGGTGAATCCTCTCACCCCCACACCTCTGGCCTACATCCCTGTTCTTGTATGCATAAATAAATAAATCTTTAAAAAAAATAAAAAATACCTTAGAGCAGTTTTTCAGGGTCCAAAGAGGCAAAAAAACCACATCTGCCCTTCCTGAGGGCTCTTTGTTCCAGAAGCTGCTTTTGCACTGCAGGGGTCTTACCTCACCTGGTCCTTAAGGCCACGCTTGTCTTGGGTGTGTCCGTTGACTGTGGGGCTCTTCCGATATCTGTTGTGCCTCAATAAGGCTGCAAGAACAGGCACTTTAGGAGGGAGGAAGGATTTTTTTTTTTACTCTCTATTGTGCAATTGAAGAAACTGAGGCTTAACAGAGAGGTTAGGTAAACTGTCTCAGGCTACACAGCAAGTCATAGCAGAACTCAGATTCAAACCCAGGCAGGCTGGTTCCCGAGTCTATCCTCTTAATCGACACACCTATATGATAGTGTGTTTTGGGCACTGTAAAACTGTTTGAATGTGGGTTGTTATTACGTTCAGCGACCGAGCTGCCAGGTGGGAGTGAGTGCTACATGAGGGCATGGGATCAGCTCCTAAGCTACTGCCTGGAACACATAAGCTCTCACGCACTCCGCCATCCCTTGCCTTTGTCCCCAAGAGGGGGCACGGTGTAAGGGTATAAGAGAAACAAGGACCGTTCCACCAGGCACAGGGCCGTGGGGGAGAGGTGTGTGTGTAAGGGCAGATGATAAAATAATACAGATCCACAACAGCCAGCAGTCCAGGGAAGCACAGGGGGAAGGCCTCAAGTTGGGATTGCCTCCACTTTTAGTAAAACACAAAGCACAGCCGGCTGTCCCTGATGGTCCACTGGTCTCCCACTCCCTTCTGGGGCTCCCACTGACCTCAGGTATCATCACCATCTGGGAGCCCAGTGAACAGGCAGCCGTGGCCCTAAAAGTCTTACCTGTGTCAAGAGACTCATATCTCATGCCCGTGAGCAAAAGGTTAGCAGCCTTCACAGACGTGAAGCAGAGCCATTTCAAAAGTCCTCTTTGGGTAGAAACCTGGAATGCCAATGCTGAAACAGGCCATGTTTTTACCCTTTCCGTCTGAATGTTTTCTAATAATCATTGTGCCCTAAGTCACTTCTAGCAGTTAAGATTTTCCCTGACTTGGGCCTCCCTGGTGGCACAAGGGGTTAAGACATAGCACTATGAAGCTATCCACAGCCACTGCAGCAATAGTTCCACTCCCGGCCAGGGGGCTGACCCACATGGCACAGTAGACCTCTCCTGACTCGCCCGCTGCTCCCCTCAGCAGTGTGCTTGGGTCAATCTGCCTGTTCTGTTCCCCACTCTGTCTCTGGTGAATCCTCTCACCCCCTGCACCTCTGGCCTGTACTCTAGTTCTTGTATGTATAAATAAATAAATCTTTAAAAAAAATTTTCCCTGACTCGCTGTCACTACTTAGCTGTCGGCTGAATGCCAGAGCTACATAATCAACCACCCACCTGACCTCTCCATTTGGGTGTGAAATAGTGACCTCACTTAGCATGTCCAATATTAAGCTGCTGTGGTGCACCCCCAGTCCCTTCTCCATTAATGGCAATGTTAAGCTTCCAGTTGCTCAGGCCAAAAACCAAGGTGTCACCCTCAAAAATCTTTCTTTCATATCCCCCCTGATCCATCAGCAAAGCTAGTTGCTCAACCCTCAAAAATATTTTTTAAAAACCTGACCACCATATCTGCGGCAGCCTCCCTTGTCTAGCCTGCTATTTATTACTTGCAGGAGGACTGAAGTGCCTCCTTGTCCCACGTCCCTGCCCTTGTCTTCTGCAGTCCAGCGTGAACCTCATGTTCTAGAGTGAGCCTGTTATATAACCAGTCAGACCGCAGCACTCCTCAGCGGAAGGCTCCTAAGTGACTCCCATCTCATTTAAAGTAAAAGCCTGAAAGTCTCATGGATCTGGCCACCCCAGTCTCTCCTCTACCTCTTATCCTGGAACTCTCATTCCCAATAACTTGGCCTCCTTGCTCTTTTCTTGAGCATATAGGTAAGTTTCTGCCTCAGGGCCCCTGCACTATTCTTTTATTTGCCCAAATGCTTTCCCCTCATCTTTGAATGTCTGGTTTCCTCCACTCCTTCATGTCTCTTTTTCGAGTTCCCCTGTTCATGAGGACCATCTCTGGCCCTTCTGAAATGTAATCCCATCTTACAGCTCATCTCCCCCTTTTTTCCAGCAGCTATCCCTTTCTAACACTGTATTGTATGTTTTTTTAATAATAAATTTTATTTTTATATTCCCCATACAATTGCAACCCCCTTATTTTGACCCCAATCCCTCCCCTCCTGCCCTCTACCCCCCATAGAGTGTCTTTGGTTCATAGTTTTTTGTTGATTTTGATTTTCACTTTCTTATAGTTATTCATTTTCCTAGTCCCTTATTTAAGTTTTCTAGATTCCTGCTATGAGGAGTCCATCCGATATTTTTCTTTTTCTTTCTGGCTTATTTCGCTGAGCATGATCCCTTCCAGCGCCATCCATGTTGCTGCAAAATGCATGTAACACTGTATTGTATGTTTTACTTGTTTATCTTATTTGTCTCCTCAATTGGAAGATGAGATTTATAAAGAGAATTTTGTATTTTGTTCACTATTTTATCTCCAGTGCCTTCAACAGTGCCTGGCTTGTGGCAGACACATGCACAAATAATTAGTTTTTAAAAAAATGAATGGAATAAAAAACAAGGGATTTAATCATTAGCTGTGGACCTTTAGCCAGGTATGTATCCTCTCCAGGCTTCAGTTTCTTTGGATGTTTTTGCCGTAGATAGCTCTAAGTCTCCTGCAGCTGACACACACATCCTCGAGTTAACTGGAAGAATTAGAAGCAGTTGTGTGGCAAGAAAGCAGCTGATGAGTGTCTGAAGAACTCTAATGATATCACTTGTCTGGATCTCGGTTTCCACAACAAAATGGAAGAGCTCCTCCCTGTGGCCTCATGGGTTTCTTTCAGAACTTTGTATAATACTGGGGAAGAGGAAAAAGAAAAAGAAGTCACTATACTCCTCAGAACCACATGGTGGCAGGGTTGTCCACCGTTGTCTCTAAGAGGTTATTACCTAGGCAGGCCCTAAACAGCTCTGGCTATGTAAAACATATTTTTCAGTAACAACTGCGAGAATTGCTTGTTCATCAGGTCTTACAGGTTTGTTTACATAACAGATAACCAAAATCTTTAAATTGACATTTTTTCAAAAGAAGAAGGTGTAAATCTCAAAAAACAAAACAGCAAGTTTAAGTTTCTGCTAAGTCTTTGTCACCAACATGATTTAAGGACCAAGCTTTGCAAACTAAATAAAAGAGGTCTGTGCTAGTGTTAAGTGAGTGAACCACAGCTATGCTAAGTTAGTGCTAAGACTAAGTAACCACCCACCTACCTGTTTGTACAAAACAAAACTGTTCCCTTCAGGAGGTAAGAAAGATGGAGAAGGAAAGGAATGTTTATATTCCAGTAAATTTTTGTTTGTTTGGAAGAGCCATTCGAGAAGCTGATAAAATAAAAAGGTTGTGAGCAACACGTGGCACAGAGTAAGCCCTCATTCATAGCAGCCGTTATTATTATTGTTTTTATCATCTCCTTAGGTTCTAGTTTTTTCTTCCCTTAACCACCTCTCTAGCTAATAATGCTTTCAGCCTGACATTTATATCATGACAAAAATTATTAATGAATTTGTGGTTCTTTACTCTTCTTTTTTTTTTTTTTATAGAGGCATGTTTTATTTATTTATTTGTTTGTTTGCTTATACATGCATTGGGTACAGTCAGAAGCGCGGGAGGGTGAGAGAATTCACCAGAGCCAGAGCGGGGAGCAGAGCAGGCAGCAGAGCAGGCAGAAGGACCTAAGCACACTGCTGAGGGGAGGGAGCAGCGGGCGGCAGGAGAGGTCTGCGCGCCATGTGGGACCCTCCTCTGGTGGCCGGGGAGCGGCCGGATCGAACCAGCGCCCCACAGACTGCAGGTAGCTTCCAACCCAGCGCTCAACTGCTGTGCCACCGAGGAGGCCCCTCTTTAATCTTCTTACAAAGGTATTGCCTGGTTATTTTAGCTATCGGGAATATAAAGAAAAGGAATGGAAACTCCCTGGTGGCCTAGGGGTTAAGTCTCATCGCTATCAGTGTACGTGAGTTCGATCCCCCACCAGGGAGGTAGCTCTTGGCAGTGTGTTTCAGTAAATCCACCTGTTCTGCTCTCCACTCTGTGTCTGGTGAATACACACACACACACACACACACACACACACACACACACACACACCATTCCTCTGGCCTGCATCCCACTTCTTCTACACCAAAAAAAAGGGAGGGCAATGCAAATTTTCCACACTCTGCTATTCAGCTCAGAAATAATATTTTGATACACATGGTGATCATACTGTAGAAAAGGATTTTTCACTATCATTCACTTTTCCACATCATTAAAAATTTTCATGAGCGTCATTAACAAAAACATACTTTTCTGATTAGAAAATTGGTACATTTTAATGCTAGAAAAGATTGACTAATACAGGACAAGAGGGGAAAAAATCACCCCTAATCCCATCATCTAGACTGAAGGTAATTGTTCACATTTTAACACATTTCTTTCAATAATATTAATCCTAATATATTTTCCATTAAATTAGGAATAAACCAGACTGTTCTTTCTCTTTCTCTTTTAAATAAAAGGATTTTATTTATCCATAGAAGTGGGATATAGACCAGAAGTGCAGGCGTGAGTGCATTCACCAGAGACAGAGTGGGAAACAGAACTGGCAGATGTATTGAAATACACTGCTGAGGGGAGCAGCGGGCAAGACAGGAGAGGTCTGCTGCACCATGTAGGTTAGCTCCCTGGCAGGGATCTAACCCTAGGCCACCAGGGAGGCCCCTTTTCTTTTTCTTGATTTTCAAGTTTGTTTTACAATTATTTAAAGATTACAACAGATAGTGTTCTTTATTTCTCTGAGATCAATTTTGCAGTTATGACATGTTTTTCAAAAACCCCAATTGTACAGATAATTTTCTCTTTAATGAAATCTGTTATTCCTCTTGGACTTATTTGGGGTCTTTGACCAA
This sequence comes from Talpa europaea, assembly GCF_964194135.1. NCBI lineage: Eukaryota > Metazoa > Chordata > Mammalia > Eulipotyphla > Talpidae > Talpa > Talpa europaea. The sequence continues at coordinate 97,319,532 of NC_140075.1, read as the reverse complement.
AAGGCTTATATGAACTCCCTTTGGACCCAGCAAGGTGGTAAGAATTGTGATTCATAGAGAACTTAGATTTGTAACCAGTCTCACTGAAACACAAGTGCTGTTTGACCTTCATTCCTTGATTTAAGGCTCTGATCAGTGTTGAAGGACAGTGCTCTCTCCAGAGGTGTGATATTCTAAACAGCAGCTGTGGCTTAATTGTTTTCTCACTGAGATTTTCATAGAAGGTAGGAGGGACCAGAAAGGAGGGTAGATTTCCTATTATCTTGATTATCAAGCCTGGGGAGCTCTCAGAAGACAGGAATTAAGTACTCTTGCTTGCCAAGAACATGGATGATTTATCAAGTGCTATTATGTATTAGAGACTGCGAGGACTGCTCCTTGCTTCAGCTCATCCTCATAACAAGCTCATGGTACAAAGAATGAAATGGGATCTCAGAGAAATTAAGTACTTCATACAAAGTGCCTAGTTGATCGGGATTGGAAACCAAGTGTTTGGTTGCTAAACATCTGTTCTATTAGCCTCACCACTCACCTCCCCAAAACATTTACCGAGCATCATATTTAATGCAAATGGAGTTTGTGAATCAGAAACTAGGGCTCCTCTCTTGAAATGTTAGACTGAGAGGCGAGGGAGGGGCTGACTCTTAGAAAAACTCAACAGTTTTCTGAGGGACTTTAGCACCAAGATGCTGATTTAAAATACTTCCCCAGAAGTAGAGAGTGTGACTTTCACATATTAGGTCATATTTGAGGCTAAAATGATAACAACAACTACCCGCTAGGCTCTGTGCTAAGCACATAATCTCTCCAGGAGTCGAGGGAGATAGGTATTATTCTTTCCAGGTGAAGGATCTGGGGCACAAGGGGATTAACTTGCCTAACTGAAAACAGTAAGTATGGATTCAAATTCAGTTAGAATCCAAGATCCACGTGGTAACCACCAGCCTGTGTCTTTTCTCTCACCCCTCTTCTCTCCTCCCTTCCTTCCTTTATTCTCTTTTCTTTCCCTTTTCTCCTGTCGTTATTTAAGGTGAAAAACCTTAAATAAGCCAAGAAGCCTGTGCAGATTTCTAGGGTGCAATTAAAGGATGTTTTTGAGGGTGACAGGCAGAGGAAAGAAGGAAGTAAGTATGTTGAGTATTTAATGGGTGCTAAGTAGCATACTAAGAGCTTTTGAATGACTTGTCTCATTTAATCCTGTAAACCTCTATAAACAGCAGGTTCTAATATTACATTTATTTAGAAATGAGGAAACTGAGGTTAACCAGGTACCTTGCCCAAAGTCACATGTTTTTTTTTTAAGGACAGAGTCTGGAGAAACCACAATTTTCTGACAAGTCTAGGGCCAAGCTGCCTTACTGCTGGCTACTGTTTCTCCTTGCACCTTATGCTGCCCTTTTCAGTGTGGTAGAGAAAATGTTCCTTTTTGGGTGACATTTGTCAGCCTTGCTCAAGAACATACAGTGGTGAGATATTGGTAATTCCACCTGGTTTTTAATGCCTTTTGCAATCTGCCCTTCTTTCACTTAGTCGAATTTATTTCCCATCACTCCCTGTGTGTACCCTCTCCTCTTCTCAGTCTGGGATTGGTTACTGCTGCCCGTTACATTCAAATTTATTTCCACAATTTCTACTCTCCACTAATCAAAGGGTATACACACCCCAGTGTCCCCCCTCATCATCTCTTCATGCATCCCTCATCTATGTGAAGGAAGGATGCCCCAGGGTGTTCAGACAAGTCTCCCCAAGATGTCTAGAACAGGCCTTCCCTAGATGTGTCACCTAGGCATGTGAATTATTTCAAATTTAGGTCAATCCAGGTTCTGCAAGCTCAAGAGAAACTTTTCACCATTTCCTTAAGTACCTATATAATGAAAATTGAGGACATTCATCAAATTTAGAGTTATCTCCAGGAATGATCTTTCTTTCAGAGAAAACTCTGTGTAGAGCAGGGCAAACAGTCATTAGGGAGCATGCAGTCCTCTTGCCATGTGAGTCCCCCTCCTGTCTCCCCCTCCTGTCTCCCCCTCCTGTCTCCCCCTCCTGTCTCCTTAGGCCCCTGTCGCATTCCTGAGCCCAGGGTAAAAACACCCATTATACCCCATTTACTTTGGAACTTACATCCTTGTAGATTCTTGAGCCCTAGGGCAAGTTAGGCTCAAGACTGCCTGACTTAGGCAATCAGGGACAGTGCAGGCAGGGACTTGGGAAGAGTTAAAGAGGCTTCTTAGATCAGGGAAACTAAAGGAGTAAGGGAAGCTCCAGAGAAGAGGACAACAACTTCCAAAGGGGGTTAATCAAACACCCTAAGACCAGGGACAGTGGATGTTCCTTGACTAGGGCAATAAAGACAAATCTGCTAAGATAAGGGCTGGACACAGAGAATTAGTTCTGAGCATTAAGACAGTGAGTGAGACCACCAAGAACTAACCAATCACAAAGAGACTGGTGGAGTTTTAGAATAATTGGGGAAGGAATGTGCGTATTCCCTGAGGGGTCCACCGGCCTAGGAGTCCCACTTTATTTCTGTTCCCTCACTCCTTGATAAACTTTTTCTTTCATTAAACAACTCTGCCTCTTCTTCTTGCTTGCCTGAGTGTCGGCAAAGTTTCTGCTGTGACTTTGTGAGACACCAACCTGTGGTGGTCTAGTGGCCGAGACTCAGCGCTGCCACTGCAGCCTGGGATCCATTCCTGGCTGGGAGACTAGGCCTGAAAACCTGAAATTACTCTATTATTCTTATACTAATCTGTCTGATGTTCACTCGATTGCTCCACCAGTCTGAGAAGGATCCAAGGGACTAGAGGGAGATTTTCCCTCTGCCCCTACATATGCTAGTCCTCAGGGAGGGAACATATATCATCTCACTGTACTGCTCACAAGCCTTCTGTGGTAATTATTTTTTGTGTGTGTGCAGAAGAACTGGGGTGTAGGCCAGAGAGGCGGAGGGTAAGAGGATTCACCAGAGCCTGAATGGGGAGCAGAACAGGTGGATTTACTGAAATACACTGCTGAGGAGAGCAGCGGGCAAGACAGGAGAGATTTCCTGGGTTAGCTCCCTGGGCGGGGATCGAACTCAGGTGGTAGTGGTTAGACTTAGCCCCTTGGCCACCAGGGAGGTCCAATTCAGGGATAACCTTTTATCTGTTCAACAAAGCCCTGATGTTTTATTCTGGTATGCAGGTTAGCCATTCAGGCCCAAATATCTCCCTTGAGCCAGTGCTGTGCCATGTACACTCTAGGTGCCAGCAGAATTGTGAACCAGACAGACAGGTCTCTGCCCTGATGGTACGCAAAGGGGACATGAAGTAATAACAAATAATCAATTAAATAATGATGACTGTGAATCCAGGAATTACAGGGCTCTCCACAGTCTAGTCTTAACCTCTCCCTCCTACTCCACCCCCACTTCTTTCTTATTGTCTTATTCCATTCAGCTGAAAATACTCAGTTCTCCATCTCTGTGGCCACACCCACACCCCCCTTCTTTCCAGAACACAGGTGCTCCCCTGCTCCACCCTGTCCCCTGCCACAACCAACTCTGGTTCTGCTTCCTTCTGGAAACCCTGATACACAACCAACCTTAGCCTGAAGGAGCGTCCCTCCTTTGAATTCCTAGCACTTATCTATTCAACAAATAATTACTGAATGACTTCTTGAAATGTTTGCAGGATGACTCCTCATGATCTCCTAAACACTAAGCTTTAGGATTAAAGATCTAAATTACTTGGGGAGTGAGACTTTTCCTGCTGAGAAGTACCAAACCTTCCTCTGGTTTTTCCCCTTCCACCAACCTGTATTTTAGAACACACAAATTTTATCGACAAGGTAAGAGTAAATTTCCCTAATTATTCCCAATCCATCACTGACATTTTTCTCTATGTCTTTCTAGTGTTTTTATTTTTCTGTATGTTAACACCACTTGTAAAATTCTTCCTCTCCCCCATCCTCCCATTAACATTTTATCAAAAAAATCTTTTTGGGTCTTGCTGGTGGTGCAGGAGGTTGAGTGCAGCGCTGTAAAGCTGTCCACAGCCTCTGCAGTGCCGATTAGATCCCCGCCAGCCTTGGAGCAACCCACATGGCAAGCAGACCTCTCCTGTCTCGCCCGCTGCTCCCCTCAGCAGTGTATTTCATCAGTCTGCCTGTTCTGTTCCCTGTTCTGTCTCTGGTGAACCCTCTCACCCTCCCGCACGTCTGGCCCGTACCCCAGTTCTTGTATAAATAAAATAAATCTTTTTAAAAAAATCTTCTTTCTTAAGGTCTTTTATTAGAACACTGAGTACCTCTACCTCTACTGTCCTGCTCTCTTCTGTTTGAGGGTGAAATAGTTTTGTCTTAAACAAAACCCAGGGAATTTACTCAGACTCATCCATACTGTTTCCATTTCTACGTACAATGGGCATTTACTCAGAAATCCTTTCTCAGGACCTACTTTGGACACTCCAAAACATGTTCAACTTTCTTGGAGACTCTAAATGTGCCGGCTATCTAGATATTCAGTGTGACCATGTTCAGATGCAAAGGAGAGATTCCAGTACTGAATATTGGGCCTCCAAGAACCTAGGAGATGTCCCAGTTCACCCCCCTCGTTTGAAGGATAAGCAGTTGACAGTAATTTTAGTTTGGGGTTAATTGTTAGACAAACTGAAGACAGTGGGGGCAATTTGGAAAGATGACCAGGGCTCTCATCTTGCCCAAGACCATGCAGCTGATGGGGGCAGAAAGACCTTTAGAAATGTCAGAGGCTTCTCCTTGGAAGTCAAGGATTGTTTTGATGGGCTTAAATCACAGAAGAAATATTAGGGGCCCCTTCTCTCATTCATTCTTCATGTTGAAAAATGAAGGATAACACAAGCTTGCAGTAAAAGGTCAGCCCTGGCTCACAACTGCACACCATCTTGTATGTACATTCTGCTTTGGTTCTTAATCCCATTTCTATAGCGCTCATCAGATCCGAGTTGCAATTCCTTCAGGCCAGGAAACCCAGGATTGTAGAAAAACAGACTCTTTCCTGCAACACCAAGCCCCTTTCACCCGCAGCTTTTCAAACAGCTTCAACTGGAAGCCCCAGCAAGGCGGTCTCTAATCTCTCTGAATTCTAAAATACCACGGTATTGGCTGGGCTCTCTTCTTCCAGGAGCCCATGAAAGGGCGAGCCAATTGCGGTCTTCATAAAGGCGAGAATGGCAATTTTAAAGTTCTCCTAAAGAACGATCCAATGGGCTTACAGGCCTTATAAAATAGAGGCAAGGTGACAGAGGTGGTGGTAGGAGCTTGCAAGTTAGTGGTTGGGAGCGGAAGCGGATCCACTAAGTTGGAGCACAGCAGAAGCAGAAGCAAGAGAGAATCCAGTTCACGAAGCATCAGGAGCAGAAAGAGACCTCTCTTGGGACGGGCCGGGGCGAGGGGCGCAACCCAGCTCGCCCCTCTGCTCTGCAAAGCTCACTTCAGGATCAAGAACACAGGCACCGTCCAACGGAGCCCCGACTATCCAAACAAAGGGAGCTGTCTCCACCAGCCTTTCCAGTGGGCACGAAAGCTCAGCTTTACCTTTTAGAATCCACCCATCCCTCCTTATCACCCAATGAGGCCGCAGCCTGCTCCTGCCGGGAGGTGTTGAACTCTCCCAGGAAACGGACAGGTACCTCGAGCCAATGGCTGGAGCTGCGTTTGGCCAATGGGAGAGAAGAAAAGGGTCGACCTGGGGTTTGAGAATGAGCCAGCCTGCAAAGGGGGGGCGGGAGCGTGGGGGTGGGCCCGGTGTGTGACCCCGCAGCCCCGAGCGCGCCGGGAGGCCCCCGCGAGCGGGCCGGCGGGGCCAATGGGAAGGCGGGCGGGCGCGGGGGGCGGGCGCGGGGGGCGGGCGCGGGGGGCGGGCCGGGAGCGGGAGGCGCCGCCCCGGGTCCGCAGGGCTGGGGCGGAGCCAGCCCCGCGCGTCAGGTGGCCCCGGGCGTGCGGGCGGTGCTGGGGGCGGGGCGCGGCGCGGAGAGGGAAGCGGCGGCCCGCGGGCGGCGGCGGGCACCCCCAGAGCGGGCAGGTACCGGCGGCGGAGGTGGCCAGGCCGCCCCCGGGGGGGCGAGCGCGAAGGCGGGGGCTCCGGCCCGCGCGCCCCCAGGCTGCGGTGAGCGCTCGCGCCGCGCGCACTTGTGGCCGCGCCAGCCCCAGCCCCAGCCCCGGCAGCCGGCTCTCTCCGCCCCGCCAGCCCGGGCCCTACCTGCGGCCGCCGTCGGGGGAGGGGGTCCCCCCAGCTCTGCAGAGCCGCATGAACAATAGGCGGCGGCGGCTCCTGCGGGCGGCGGCAGCCCCGCACCCTATGGATCGGCCGCTCCATGGAGCCCTCCAGAGCGCTTCTCGGCTGCCTGGCGAGCGCCGCCGCTGCCACCCCGCCGGGGGAGGACGGAGCGGGGGCCGGGGCCGAGGAGGAGGAAGAAGAGGAGGAGGAGGGCCCGGGGGGCTCCCCCGGGGAGCGGGGCCCCGGCGCGCCGCTGCCCTACTGGACGGCGGTGTTCGAGTACGAGGCGGCGGGCGAGGACGAGCTGACCCTGCGGCTGGGCGACGTGGTGGAGGTGCTGTCCAAGGACTCGCAGGTGTCCGGCGACGAGGGCTGGTGGACCGGGCAGCTGAACCAGCGGGTGGGCATCTTCCCCAGCAACTACGTGACCCCGCGCAGCGCCTTCTCCAGCCGCTGCCCGCCCGGCAGCGAGGACCCCAGTTGCTACCCGCCCATTCAGTGTAAGGCGAAGGCGGGGCCCCCAGCCTGGCCGCGGCGGGCCGGGGGGCGGGGAGTGGGGGGGGCGCTGGTGGAGGCCTGGGGCGGGGGGCGCAGAGGGAGCGAGCCCTTCTCCGGGGTTAAGGTGGGCGTGGGGTGTGACTGACCTGGGGTGGGTGTGATTGATCTGGGGGTGGGTGTGCGCGCGCGCTCGCGCGGGCTGGGCTTTGCGTGGCGCGATGGAGAGCAGACACCCCAGGCCTTGCCCGGAACCTCGGGCGCTTGGGATTCTTAACCTTCATCTGACCACCTCAGACACTGCTCCTGGCTTGCACATCCTGAAGCCCCAGATGAGATTCTCGCCATTGCCCTACGCGCCTCCCCAAGCCCCCAGCCTCCACCCTGGAAAGCTATCTAGCAAGCTGGCCGTGTCTGTCTTAACCTTAGTCCCCAAATCAGGCACCTTGCCGGCCTCTTCTCTTGCCTGTCCCCACCCCTTAAAGGCATTTGCTTTGAAGGAGATGGGGATGTCTCCCGCAGGACGGGGTTGGCTCACTGTGCCTGGAGCCTGTGTGAACTAGGGCTGACGTGTCTTTGAAATGTCAGTGTCGATTTCTTGGATCCCAGTTTTGTATTTCAGAAGTTGTACCTTTTGGAGCCTCACCGAAGAGTGGATAAGAAGGGCGTGTGTGTGTGTGTGTGTGTTTGTGTGTGTGTGTGTGTGTGTGTGTGTAGAGGAGGGGGGCAGGAAGGGGACAGGCCATGGATGGAGAAATGATCAGAGAAGGAAAAGTATGTCATGCCCCTATGAGAGATCAGGGCCACAAAGTACATGGCTAAGTTCCAGCCCCTTGACATCCAGGCTGCTAAAAAATATATTTTCTCCCTTCTTCTCACCCTAGAGCCTTGCTTAGGTTTGGTATTTGCCAAATCTCAGGGGGACCATGCCCAGGGGTCCCCTCCCAGGGCATTTCTACCAGTGTCCTAGTTTTCACTGTTTTCCCAGGAGCCCCCTGTTCCACACCCATAATGCAATTTCCTTTATTTTTTCAAAGGAGTTAAATTGCTATTAGAATCCCTAATCAGTTATTCTAGGTGGTTTTAGAAGAAAGATGTAAATATCTCTCTACAGTTTACACTATTTGTATTTGGGGGTCCCCATGTTTCTTTCTGGTTAAAAAAAATGTCATTATACATATTATTGTTAATTCCATATTTGGTAGACTTTACATCTTAGTTGATTTTTAAAAATCACTACCAAAGACCAACAATTAAACATTTGATTTTAAAATTTCATTTGTAACACTTTAACGATTGTGTTACTTTAGCTTAAGATGTTCTTTTAAATGTCAAATTTAACTTCTATTTTTCTACCCTTCTTTATTTTTTATTGGTGTTTTGACTGTCAAGTGAATGTTCAGAGTTTCAGTTCTCTTTGTTTCTCTTTCTCTCATCAGTTTTAAACTTCCTGTTTCTACATTTTGACCTTCATAATGCCTGGAGGCGGCCAATTATTTTGAGCTGTTTCTAGATATTACTTTTTTTGGCACTAGTATCGGAAAGAAGGTGGCTGAGGTTTCTAGCATAGTATCTGAAATAGTTGTAGATGAACTTCATCACCAATTGCAAGAAATATTAGAAGAATGATCTGGCATGTTAGAAAGCACCGTGCAGTTACAAGCTTAAGTCAGAATTCAAGATTCTCTGTGGGATAAGTTTTGTGAATTGTTTTCAGGAACAGCTAATGTCAAAGTGGAAGAGCCTTGTGAGACTCATGAATGGGAACTCAGTCTCTTTAACATAGTGTGTCCCTGGCTGTGAGAGCTATGGGGATGAATATGACTTAGACTCTGAAGAACCAATCCACAGGAAGTGAGGCATCAACAGTGTGCTACATTAGAAGCTCCTTCTGCTAGGTACCCAGAACTTAACTGTATTTTAACAAAAGTTACCCAACTGTAGATTGCTACAGCTAGATTGCTACCCAACTGTAGATTGCTACAATTCAGTGAGAAAATTAGGAAGTACCTTGTGCTTACGTAAATAATTGACTTGAAGAAAACTGAAAGATCCTGGTCCTGGTAGGTTGTTTTGTTTTGTTTTTAAACCTCACCAGGAGGTTCAATTTTTTTTTTTTTTAAAGATTTATTTATTTATTTATACAAGCACTGGGTACAGTCAGAAGAACAGGAGGGTAAGAGAATTCACCGGAGCCAGAGCTGGGAACAGAACAGGCAGACTGATGAAGTACACTGCTGAGGGGAGCAGCAGGCGAGACAGGAGAGGTCTATCGTGCCATGTGGCACCCTCGCCAGTGGCCCGGGATCAAACCAGCACTGCAGAGGCTGCAGGCAGTTTCGCAGCCCAGCACTCAACCGCTGCGCCACCAGGGGAGGCCCAGGAGTTTCAATCTTAATTGGAATTCTTGATGATTCAGAAAAGTTTAATTCCATTCAAAAGTCAGAGTGTCTTGTGAAAGAGAGCTACAGGGTTAAATACCAGGAGATTAAAAAAAAAAGGACAAGGAGGTGCTTATAATTTACACATGTGGATGACTGATGATGTAAATATGTAATTTCAATATAGTGCTTTGGTAGAGATGTACACAGGAAGTTACTAACAGGTGTTCCTCTGATGTATATGTTTTGCCAGTCAACTCAGTTATGTCACTATGTCACTCTGTTAGAAAATAAAGATGATTGATAATCTTGGCCCTAAATACTTAGAGTGAAATTGAGCCACTGATAACTTTTCCCCATTACCCTTTGAACTTCCCCTTTGGGGCATGCATTGTGATATTAGATCTTGAATAGAAGACACTTAATCAAGTAGTAATACTTGATTTTAGTAAATGTGCTGCCGAAGCGAGCACAGTAATACTTGATTTTAGTTATAGATATTGCCTCAAGGTGAAAATTTTGTTTCAAACTTTGTTCAAAACAGAGGAGAAGGAAATTGCTAAATCTTATAACCAAGGAAAAGTATAATAGTGATATTATTACCCATCTAACATTCATAGAGTGCTTTTATCTCCCTCTAATGTAGGTATTAGAGTTTAGCTCTCCATAAAGCTGACAAATATAAGTAACACAGGAATTTGCTCACCTTTATTTCAGTGAAAGTTGGAAAATGTGCAGTTTCAATTTATCATCTTGGGAGAGACATAATCCTAGGTATTACAGAAGGTTTCTCTTATAGGAAAATTGTTTTCAAGCAGGGTATGAATGAAGGTTATTACTAATTTACATTTTTTTGTTTTGTCCCCTGGAAATAATAGATTTTCAGATTTTTCTTAAGATTGTTAAATGAATGAGATAGGTACCATTCATTTGCTCAAAACCCACCAGAATGTGCCAAGACACAACTGAGAGGCAATACCATCGTCAAAAAGCAAAAGAATAAGGTTTGTTCCTGATATTCCTGGAAATATTCTTCCACAGAAAAATGAAAAATGTGTGAATACGACTTGACCTGATTCTTACTTAAAACGAGGTCCTGACTGGAGGAGGGAGGGAGGGAGAGCCCCACATCTTCTCCGCTGTAACTGAAGGTCTAGATCCTACCCAGCGGGACTTAGCAGGGAAGGAAAAAGAAAGCACCCTCCTCACCCGCCCCCTGTCTTCTATTTTTTGAAAACTGTATTCTGTACTTTTCTTGAAGGCTAGTCATGAATATTTTTGTAACTGAATAGCAAGAATCTGAGATTTATGTTGTACCCAGAGAGAAGTTGTTGCTTTACCTTCTCTGCTGAGGTTTTCTGTCTTTTGTGAAATGCTGTCAAAGGAGCTGTCCTTTCAGCACCCCATCCAGAATTACATCTTTTTAAATCCTCATATATTTAAATAAGTATTTAACACTTATTGTGTGTTTAAAGTTTTGCTCTCAACCAGGGGAAAAAGGAAATAAGAGAAAATACAACAGTTAATTCTCTTAAAAGGAATTTATATCTTCAGTTGAGGAAATAAGACGTGTAAATACAAATTTGTTAAGAAGGCACATATCTTTACATCAGTCTTAAAACTGGTAGAAAAAAATGAATGTCCTTCCCTCCATCATCAAGAAGACTCTTAATGTATGTTTTCCCAGGAGGAGCACTAATCTCTCTTTAACATACGCTTATTTTTCAAAATTCATACAGATGAGAAAAGGCAAGAATTGGTAATCAGTCTGTTCATTCTAGGACCTAGAAACACTCAAGCTATTTTAAGCAGAAGGTGATTTAGCACAGGATGTCTGGTGCTTACAGAATTGCTGGAAGGGCAGGGAGAACGGGCTCTTAGCTGGGCCTATGGGAACAACTCCCAGAACTTTGCAGACCTGGCCCACCAGGCACTGGCTGCCTCTAATTGGTAAGGTACAGAATCAGGGATTCCTTTTGAAGTTGTTGATTTCAATCTCTGTAGCTGCAGTTCAGAGATTAGGTAGCCACTTTGCCATGAAACATTCCTCTCCACATGCACAGAACTGATAACTGGACACCAACGTGCTATTGTAAAAAAGCCCAATTCTCCATAGCCATGCTTGCCAGAAGAAACAACTAGAAGATGTCTCCATTTCACTTCTGCCTTCTGTGTTTTGTGCTTCTTACTGTCAGAATCTAATCTGCACCCAGAACTCTAGCTGTCAGGGTGTCTGAGAAATGCAGTTTTTAGTTGCTTGGCCTCTATAGTACTGAAAGACGTGCTAAAAGGATCTTAGAGTGGATTCTTATAACTAGTCTGTAGGATCTGCCACACCTTTTACTCTTCAGGAAGAGTGATAGACAAAGTGATAAGCTTGAACAGTTGGAACTTTTGGCATCAGGTTGGGCTATAGAGTTTCCTGTATGCAAACTGAGTTGCATTACAAAACAGAAATGAGTATTAGCTCCAGATGAAATTCAAGCACTATTATGAAGCAAGAGCAGAATTTTGAGCACCACCCACATCTGGAAAATGGGCGCATCCAACTGGCTGAGTAAGGAAGAGAACACCCACCAGTGTGCAGTTCCTCTTTTGGTATTGCCAGAAGTTCAGAGCTGAGTTTGGTTTGTTTCTTCCTGAGGTAGATTACCCTCCACAGCATCCCACTCCACCCCATTATATTTTAGTTGTCTTTTTGCTGGACATAATGAGCACTGTGCTGAATAAGGCAGGCAGAATCCACCCTTGTGGATCTTGCAATCGGATGGGACTCAGGACCTTGATGAGTCTTGCCAAATAGAGACTGCTCTGGAAATATTTGATGGGGTCTGACCTCATTTATTCAGGGGTTAGGAAAAGTTTCTCTAGGAAGTTGATGTTTACGCCAAGACCTGAGGGATGAGCATGAATCAGTCAAGTAAAGACAAATTGCATAGAGAACAGGGCTTTCATTAGAGAAGCATAAAATAGCATTTTGCTCACATAAGAGCACCACATCTAGTCCAACATTTACAGTCACTGGTAGCTGTTATATCTATCCATGGAAGTTATCCTAAACTGAGCTAAGGATATAGTCAAGTACCTTAGGTTCCAGCAATGGATTTTGGAAAGAGAATGAGTGGTTGGGCGTGATACAGGCACATTGGGGATGTAGCTATGGCCCAGATGCCTGTTGGAGTAAGACCTTTTCTGCATGTCTTAGTCACAAGGACACTATTTCAAAACCAAGTTTTGAAACTCTCCCAGTTCATTCTGTACTCCTTGTCTTCACTGCTGCTAAGGTTCAGACCCTCCTGCTCACATGTTTGGCCACTGCAGTGGTCTTAGAGCTTCCTTTTGCTGCAGGAACCTGTCTTCCAGGTTGTATGCCAGAGAGTTACGGATCTAACAATGCTCCCTTCTTAAAGATACGTGACTCCTGTCACAGTAGGAAGTTCAAGTCCTCAGAATGCCTTAGCTTCATGACCTGACTGCCCCCTACAAGGCTTTGAGCCTCATCTCCTGTCCAAACACTTGTAACCCAGCTGCATTAGTCCCTGAAATCCCTACTATACCCATAAAGCTCTCATGCCCCATGTTCTTCTCTCTGCCTGGATTGTTCATCTCCATCCAGATCCTCACTGCCTGATGAGCTCCCTCCCACTCGTTCTTTAAGGCCCATTTCAAATGTCACCTTCCCAGAGAATTCTCTCCCCATTCACCCTCCTAATCCCTACATCTCATGGTGGGAGTTAGTGATTTTCCAAATCCTCTTTCATACTGCTACAAAGGCTCTTTTCACACTCTGGTTGGTTGTTGTGTGTCTGTTTGGCACTGGGTTGGCTTCTCAGCACTTAACACACAGTGAAACCTGAGTAAATCTCATAAAAATTATCTTCCCAGTGTTCTCTTTAGTTAGAATGGTTGGTCTTGATACAAATTCTGCATGATGTTCCAAGTAGAAATTATTTCATGAATATTTATTGAGTGCATACTATACTTTAGTCACTAAGGATATAGCAACAGAAAATAAGTTCATCACATTTCCTGCCCTTTAGGATGCACCTTGTAATGGGGGAGACAGAAAAGGCAAGTGAATAGACAACTCTCAGATTTACCCATCCAGGTTTATGGGTGATGAAATGGTATTTTCAGAATGCTTTTAACTTGCTTTTTTGTTCTCTTTTCTTTCTCAGTGTTAGAGATTGATTTTGCAGAACTAACACTGGAAGAGATCATTGGCATTGGGGGCTTTGGAAAGGTCTATCGTGCTTTCTGGATAGGGGATGAAGTTGCCGTGAAAGCAGCTCGCCATGACCCTGATGAGGACATCAGCCAGACCATAGAGAATGTTCGTCAGGAGGCCAAGCTCTTTGCTATGCTGAAGCACCCGAACATCATTGCCCTAAGGGGAGTGTGTCTAAAGGAACCCAACCTCTGCTTGGTCATGGAGTTTGCTCGTGGAGGGCCTTTGAATAGAGTGTTATCTGGGAAAAGGATCCCCCCGGACATCCTGGTGAACTGGGCCGTGCAGATTGCCAGAGGGATGAACTACTTACATGATGAGGCAATTGTCCCCATCATCCACCGTGACCTTAAGTCCAGCAACAGTGAGTATGAAGAGGTGGAGCTGGAGGGGTTAAGAGTACTTTCAAACTCAGTCTGGAACTTGGGTGAAAGTGAATTCCTAGTGGACAGGAAGCTCCTGGCTTGAAACCATTCCATTTTTGAGTTGAGATGTAGAGGTGGAGTGAGTGCCAGAAAAAGTTGAATTAAGAAGAGAGAAATGAGGCTCCTAAGGAGTGGGGGATAACACTGAGCTCACATTCACCAGCAAGGCTCACATCGTATAATTCTGATATATTGTGCAAAAAAATACATAACTTTAGTTTTCCAGCTGGGGAAAGTGTGTAATGTCAAAAAAGGGTTTTCCTCTTTGGTAAAGAGGAACAAGAGGTAAAACAAACCTATATTACCTGTTTGAATTTTTACCTAAACACTCCTACTTGAGGTACCCACCAGTGAAGGTTTTAAGAAGGGGCACATTTAAGCTGTGAAGTCAGTTCAGGTGACAGTGTCAACTTGGAGAGCATGACCCGACCCGGCGGGCGGTGTTGCGGCCTTCCTCATCACCTAGTGGTAGTATTAATCAGTTAATTGCTTTAACTACCTAGTGTTTAAGAGCAGGGAACTGAGAAGTAACTGTTTTTTAAACATCCCGTGTCCATAAACTGGATTGTAAAGCAAGTGTTAGTCATAATTAAATGGTGAGTTGGTGGCAACTTGAGTCTCTTTCATTGGCTAAATCAGCAGGAGCTGAGAATATGTAGCTTTTGTGTGGTAATTTGTGCCCTGTTTTGCCTAAACTAAGTGGTAGTGAGGATATGAATTGCTAGCTGGCATATGCTTAAAATCCCTTTGAGTGTCCTCTCCAGGGAGGGGGCGTGAGGGCTTGGAGGGCGTGTAGTCTCCGAGAAATTCCCTCTCTGCGTCCTTGAGTGTTGAGCCCAGAAATCCTTCAGACTTTGGTTCTGAGCTGTTCCAGATCAGATCTAGTTTATTTTTTGGTCAATGCTATTATAAATCTGCTTACTTTACAAAATAAGCTTAATGATTATATAAGTAATATTTTTGTCTATAAAATTAGTAAGTGTAGATAAACAGAAAGAAGAGAAAGATAACTCATACTGTTTCCTTCAGAGAGTTTAGATATTATACTTGGCGTGTCCATCCAGACATTTTTAAAGTATATATGATATTTATCTATGTAATTTTACAATTTATTTAAAATAGCCTCTATTACCCTCATCTCTTCTTCCTGCACCCTCTTTCCCCTGAGTAGTAGAAAAATTCATCCTTGTAAGATTGTGGGGCATAAGATATTTAACGGTGGGGACATGTTCTGAGAAATGCGTCCCCAGGTGATTTCGTAGTCATGGGAACATCATAGAGTGAAATTATGCTCTACTGCACCTCTGGCTACTGCACCCCTGGGCTTAGGGTGGAGCCTTTTGGGACCACCATGGTATATGTGGTCTTTCATTGACCAAAATGTCATCAAGTGATTCTAATGCACATGAGGGATTTAAGTTGGGTAAAATAATCTCTTTCCCTTCTCAGCATGTACTTATTCTGTCCCTTCTCCAAAATTCTGTTCTTTAAATGTATTAAATAAATTAAAACTTCTGGTGACTCCTTTTCAAAGTAAATTCTACCTAGAGGTTGCTTTGGATGATGGGGTCAGAGTAATCAGATGTGGGGCCTCCCTTCGTATGTTGAGCACTGGGCTGCGAAGCTGCCCGCAGCCTCTGCAGCACTGGTTCCATCCCCAGCCGCCAGTGAGGGTCCCACATGACACGCAGACCTCTCCTTCCGCACCCGCTGCTCCTTTCAGCAGTGTATTTCTGTTCCCCGCTCTGGCTCTGGTGAATCCTCTCTCACCCTCCCACACTTCTGACTGTACCCAGTGCTTGAATAAATAAATAAATTTAAAGAAAATAAAATGAAATTAACCGCCACTGTGTGGAGGAATTAATTTTAAAAAAAGAATAAACAGATGTGTTGGCAAAAATGTCATATAGGAACTGAATTTACTTTTTTCTTATATCCTTATACTGGGAGAACTAGGCAAGTGCTCTGACCTTTCATAATTGAGCTCATTTTAAAAGTTAGACTGGGATAATGGAATTATAAAAGTTAATAGTTTCCTCTATAAGGTTTTAAATTTGGGTAGTTTCGTGCTGTAAATACAAGGTTTTGCCTTTTATGAGATTTATGTTTGAAAGGCCAGGCTCTTGTGAAAGAGAAGCTCACCTGTGCCAAGGTCCTGCTCTTTGCAGGCGATGGCTTCACACCTGAATGTCATTCTGTAACCCAGATGATAAAGCCCTGGTCCTTTCTTTTTCCTTAAGTGGGTGTCAGGTCTTCAGAAGCCTTCGGGTGCTGTGCACTGGGGCAGGAGTTGCTCTTACACATTGGGCAGTATTTTAAAGGACTGCGTGTATGGTGCTGACAGTGTTACCTGTTGTAAAACTAGTGCATGAGTTTGGGTAGCTCCTTAACATTGGTCTTTGGGGGAACATTTGCCTGGGATCCTATCATTCCAGCACGAGCCTTGATGCCCCCACATTCATTGTCTGGTGTGAGTGACTTGAAAATCATTTTAGATGTGTTGGGCCGCTTCTTTGACTCCAAAGAGTTGAATTTTGGTCACTGTCATATGAGGGCAGAATTCATGAATGATTTGTGTGAAGTTGACTTTGGATCTCTAGAGAAAAGAGTATGTATAGAGGGAGGGCTGATTTTTGTGGAAAAATTTAGTCATCATAAAAAGTTCAGTAAAAAGAGTGACTTATTAAAATGTTTTATTATCCTGTTCACCTACTTTAAAGATTTTTTTTTTAATAGAGGCATGTTTTTTTATTTATTTATTATTTATTTTATTTGTTTGTTCTGTTCATACATGCACTGGGTACAGTCAGAAGCGCAGGAGGGTGAGAGAATTCACCAGAGCCAGAGTGGGGAGCAGAGCAGGCAGAAGGACCGAAGTACACTGCTGAGGGGAGCAGCGGGTGGCAGGAGAGGTCTGCGCACCATGTGGGATCCTCCTCCAGTGGCCTGGGAGCAGCCGGGGATCGAACCGGTGCCGCAGAGGCCGCGGGCAGCTTCGCAACCCAGCACTCAACCGCTGCGCCACCGGGGAGGCCCGTGTTCACCTACTTTAAAAATCTCTTCCTGCTTATTGCTAGTGAGATGCATATAGCAGATAGCTTCTCATGTTGACATATAATACGTAATCAGCTTAGGTTTGACTGCACATAATCTGAAAAATAAAATAAAACAATGGTAACCAAAACAAGGTATTTAGTCACTTGTTTTTGAAATATAGTCTGGAGGGTTTTCGGGCATCCCCATAGTGTCATAAGGGACCCAGTGTCCTGCATTTCACTGCATCATCCTACTATGTATTTGCATCTTCACGGTTGCCTTATAATCCAAGATGACTGCTCAGTGCCAATTATTTGTCCAAGTCAAAGGCCTGAAGGAGGACTAAAAGCAGAAACACCGTTATAGGTGCTCACATGGCTGAGTTGACACCCAATAACCTCCAGAAGTCCAGCACCACACACCTGTTTGCATTAATTGACTAGAATGAAGTGACGGGGGCCATGGCTAGCCACAGGGGAGGTTGGGACCTGGAGAATTTTATTGTGGTTGGCAGTCAATTCAGTTAATAATCAAAGTTTATGACTAATTAGGCAATAGGGAGAACCTGGCTGGTAGGGGAAGCAGCTAGCAGTCTTACTAATGTCAGGTGAAACAGAGGGGTGCCCAGGGACCCCAAACTGTTAAGGGGCCCATTTTAAGGGTTCTGCCACCCCGATGCATGAAAGTAAGGAGAGCAGAGTTATAGTGTGCTCAGAGATTTTTAATCAGAGTGAGGTTCAAAGGACATAGAAGAGGAGTAGGAAAGAGAAGAATTTCAAATAACAGACTCCCTCTCAGACTCTGAAATCACCTGTCTCCTCACGGGCATATGCCCAGCCAAAGAGACTGTACCCAGGGAGGGGCAACTGAGGCCCCAAAGCTTGCCAGGAGTCCAAGACACCTCTTGGTAGGGAAAAACAAGCAATGGGGCGGGCAGGGCCTGGTAGACTCAGAGAGTAGGAGAGACCTGAAATTTACCATGTCCCATGCCATGGTCTCTGAAGGGCCCTCCTGCCCATAAGTGCTACAGCAGCCAAGAGCAAAGACCAGAGCAGCCTCCACACCTGTCTTTCTTTTCCACTAAAATACATATCTCCCTCCCTCCTTCCTCCTTTCCAGCTGCCCCCCATTCTGGAAGTCTGGTTCATGGGAGTTGTAGTCCAAGGGTGCTGAGATGTTGGCAGCTAGATGTGGGGGTGGAAAAAATGACTCCCTTTCCCACAACCACAGCAACACTCATCCTTTTGTGGTGACACCCCATAACATTACTGTGGAATGTATTTTTTTGTTTGTTTTTTTAAAGATTTATTTATTTTTATACAAGAGCTGGGGTACAGGCCAGAGGTGCAGGAGGGTAAGAGAATTCACCAGAGACAGAGCAGGTTGCAGAACAGTAGGCGACCGAAATACACTGCTGAGGGGAGCAGCGGACGTGACAGGAGAGGTCTGACACGTGGGACTCTCCCTGGCCGCCCGGGAATTGAACCCATACTGCAAAGACTGCGGACAGCTTCACAGCGCTGCACTCAACCCACTGCGCCACCAGGGAGGCCCAGCTGTGGAATCTTAATGGGAGAGATGTGTTAATGCTCAGATATAATGTTGTCCATCCAAACAAAGTTAGCCAGGCCCTGGGTGGGGTGGCTCAGAACACTGATTTAATAGTTCTATGACTTGACCACACTGCATCTTTAGCTAAAACCTCACCTCTTAAAACTACTTGTAAAAAACCCTGGATTTTTGTGTTTACTTCATCACATTGCAGCTACTTGGTTACTAGCACAGGTGTTAGTGAAAGATGGTCTTTTAGTGGAAAGCTTGCCCTTTTGTGGACAGGTAGATAGATTTCTAAATCTCATGTAATACGTAGCTTGAGTGAAGGTATTTGGCAGAATAGCAGTTTAATAGCAGCCATTAAAAGGTAAATTAGTGTAAAATTGTGATCATAAAAAAATCTTTGGAAAATGAAAAGCCTTACCTAAAGTAAAGGTAGTGTTATCATTTTTGTTTTATCATTAAATGAGTTTTTCTTCCTTTTGGAAACATAGAAAAAGAGATTAAAAAAACTATGTTTTTTCTGAACTTTTTATGCCTTTATGCATATTTGCTTTTCCCCAGGAAATCCCACTGCACATATTGCTTATATCTAGCTTCCCTCAGCCCCCACCTTGCCATCATGTGGTGGCCACTTTCTTATGTTGATGAATATTCTTCTACTGCTAGGTATTCAAAGACTGCACAGAATTCCATTTTTAAAATATATTAACTAAACTAAGCCCCTAAGTGATAATAATAATATAATGATTATGATCATAGTAATAACTCATGCTTACTGAGTACGCTCTTTAGTTCAGTCACTACTGGAGCATTTAAAGTACACTCTCATGTAATAGTCACAGCAGCCCTGCCAAGTAGACATGTATTTTATAAGTGAGGTTTCTGAGGCACAGAGGGGTTAGCCATTTCTTGAGGGTCACACTGCCAGATGTAAACCAGACTTCGAGCCCAGGTCTGACTCCTCTGCTTGTGTCCCTGATCACTACCTGGTTGCTAGGGTACTGCTGCTGGGCAGTGGGAGGTGCTTCACTGCATTATTTTGTGGGCTCTGTTGTGGTTTAGTTTTATCTAATTGGTTTTATCTACTGCTCGTCTCACAGAGCCATTGCGTCCCCATTTCATCAACCTATTTGGTCTGGAACCTTCCTCTTTTCAGGGCTCACGAGTCCCTTGCTGCCATTTCGCCCTCTCCTGCTGAAGTCCCTTTCCCCTTCTGCCAAGCTGGTTCCCTCCTTCCTGAGAGCATAGCCTGTACTTCCCAACCACTAGGCCTCATCACTCTAGCCCTCTCCAGGGGAGGAATCACGCTTGCTGGGCTGCCCATCCTCATCTCTCCGCCCGTCCACCCTACCCAGCTTTGTGCGCTCATCTCAAAAAACCAGCCACTTTTCCTTCCTGAGAGC
Source organism: Talpa europaea (assembly GCF_964194135.1). Classification (NCBI taxonomy): domain Eukaryota; kingdom Metazoa; phylum Chordata; class Mammalia; order Eulipotyphla; family Talpidae; genus Talpa; species Talpa europaea. The sequence continues at coordinate 97,299,772 of NC_140075.1, read as the reverse complement.
CCATCACCAGAGCTGGTTCTGCATAGGCATCTGGTGCAAATACATACCCCCTGATAATGTGGAGAAGATGGTCCTAGTGACAGGGAACCCGAGCTGCCAGTCCAGCAGTTGCAGGCTCAGAAGCCATCCAGCCAGCACCTGGCGTAGACCCGCAGGCGTGGATGGATTGATGGTGAAGTGAGTAAAGACTCCAGATGGGTATTCACAGGCCATTGAAAAGCAGAACTCCATGCTGCCCACAGGCAGGCCACTAAATTGTATCCACTGACCTTTTCTATTTTGTTGGCAGTGATTTCCGGCGTATCTCTCTAAATAGAGTTTGTGTCTTTAGCTCCCAATGTAGTTCCAGGCAAATGAGTAAATGAATCACCTGAACTGGTTTTACTTGTAGGATCTCAAAATGTAGCAATCTCCTTCTCCTGCGAGAAGGTGTCCCTCATGCCTCCCTCACACCAGAGTTGTCATCCTCATTGTCATCTACAGTCCTTTGAGCCTTCTTAGTTGCCTGAGCTCATCAGCCTGTTTCAGATGTCCGAGTGTGGACAACCTTGACGCTTTTGCCGCTTCTTCCTGTGTCCTTCCCAGAAGCTGGCCTCAATCACTCCCTCTGGCCTGTGTTTCTGCTGCAGCTGGTTCCTGGCTACCAGGTGCTGCTGGAGTAGGTCACCACCCTGTGCCACCTGGACCTGCAGCCAGTCTGTTCCATCCAGCCTCTATGCTCCTGTTGTCCCCAACTGTGAATTCCCCATTATGCTTTACCACAGTAGCCATCCCAGTTTTGTTGAGTTGTTCAAAGACAGCCTTCTTGTGACTGGAGGCCCAAGTGCCTCCTCCAAGCTCCTCCCAGTGATGTGCTCACACATGCCTGGGCCTGTCTCTAACTTTCTCTGGGAGTTCATCAGGTAAGGAAGCAGAAAGCTTGTCTTCCTGCAGTAGGAGGACAGAGCTTCCATCTTGCCCTTGGCCTGGACTGCCTGTGAAGATCTGGAGCCTAGAGTGCACTGGCTTGAACACCTACCACAGTCTCTGTCCCAATTTTCTTTCTTTTTTTTTTTTTAAGCTTTATTTATTTATGTACACAAGAACTGTGGTATAGGCCAGAGGTGCAGGGGGTGAGAGGATTCACCAGAGACAGAGTGGGGAACAGAACAGGCAGAATGACTGAAATACACTGCTGAGGCGAGCAGTGGGCGAGACAGGAGAGGTCTGCTGAGCCATATGGATAGCTCCCTGGCTGTCTGAGGATCAAATCCATGCTGCAGTCCTGCCCTGATTATCTGTGGAGGATCTCTCAAGGTGGAGAGCTTCCTGGCCGCAAGGCTGTGGGGCCCTGTGACCCAGTGGTTTCTGCTCTCTCTAGTGTCCCAGCTCCTGCACATTGGTAAGCTTAGGGATGAAGCTGCTGAGGCACAGGCATCCTGGGCAGGAGCAAGGAGGCAGAAATGACTTGCCTAGAAAAGTGTGAGGAATAGGCATGAAAATGGTTTTTCCTATTGCAGAATAAAATAAACCAAAACATCCCCAGGGTGAATCCAGGAGGCAACAAGTATCAGCTGGTGCCCCCAATCCCCACTCTTTCCCAAGAGGTGTGTGAAGGGCTTCCTGTGCCTCACAAATGCGTCCCAAGTAAGAGTCTTCAACACTACCTGGCATTGGCATTCCCTGTTGTTCTCTGCATTTGTGGTTCTCTAGTCTTTGTGGTTCTTTGTTACAAATTCCCCCTCATAGGGATTTGGAGGATGTGTTTTGAGGAGTTTTCGTGATAGAATCACGCAAGAGCTCAAAGAACTGCATTTTTGCTCTTGTTGTAGGAGGGTAGCAGCTGCCAGGCAGGCCCTAGAGTATTGTGTTCAGTCGATGGGTCACATTTCACATGAATACAGACATATGTTCTGCAAATCAAAGTAAATATATAAGAGAAGAAAGCTGAAGTGAAGCAAACAGCCAGCTAGGTGAATATGACTCAGCAGACGATCCTGGGGAGGCCTGGGGTGTTGACCTGGATGTCTCTCCGTTCTTTAATTTTGCCTGGGAACCTTGCTTTTCCCTGTCCTCTTGGACTTTTGAGGCTTTCTTCCACAAGGAGAGGGTTCTCGTGTATGTGAGTTGAGTGTTTATTCTTGGGCCCTGCCCTCCAAGGCACAGAGATCAGAGAGGACCTTCATCAAGACTGTCACACTCGGGCCTCCCCAGTGGCACAGTGGTTGAGCGCTGGGTTGCGAAGCTGCCCGCAGCCTCTGCAGCAACGGTTCGATCCCCGGCTGCTCCCCGGCCACTGGAGGAGGGTCCCACATGGCGCACAGACCTCTCCTGCCGCCCGCTGCTCCCCTCAGCAGTGTACTTCGGTCCTTCTGCCTGCTCTGCTCCCCGCTCTGGCTCTGGTGAATTCTCTCACCCTCCCGCGCTTCTGACTGTACCCAGTGCTTGTATAAATAAATAAATCTTTAAAAAAAAAAAAAAAAGACTGTCACACTCACCACGTGGCTGTGGTGAGTACTGTGGAGAGAAGATACAGGTGCCTGAAGACACACTGGGGCCTGCCCAAGGATTTCCTGAGGAGGCAGTCTGAAGGATTGGAGAGGCATGAACAAGACAACATAATGAGGTGAACTGAGGATGTTCCAGGCAGACAGACCAGCAGTCACAGTTGCCCAGTGAGGGCATGGCCCTGGGACAGTATGGGGTCCTTGACATTCCCTGTGGGTTCTCTTAGCTCTGTGCTTTGTGATGGGAGGGGCTGAGGGGCCCCTAAAGAGGATTCATGTGGGAATCTGTTTCTTTGTGGAACATCTGCCCTTACTTTCTGCAAGGTCACTCTGGAATTCTGCCTGCTCTGGAATCCTTCCTCTTTGGTGGCTCTGGAGGCTTCTGCATCTTGCTCAATGGAGCAGGAAGTAGCTTGGGGACTGGGGCAGCATTTGGGCTCCTATAGACCTGTGTGGCATGGAGCAGAAGAATGTGTTGTGTGGGAATCTTGATACATATTTCTGTACTATGATGGCTCTTTACTCTGGGGACACAGCCTCGGTGAAGGGTCAGCTTCAGGGCAAGTGCTCATCAAAATGTGTGTGGGCCCTGAGTTCCAGATGGTTCCAATTTCTAGATGGTTCCCTAAATGTTTCCCCTTTACCTCTCTTCTGATTTGAACCACTATTGCTTTGAAAGTCAAATAAATAATTATGTTTCCTCCCCCACCCCCGCCCATATTCCTCCTCAACACCTAGGCAGCCTCCATCTTTCACAGATGGCCTATGGTACTGTCATCTCTCAGGGTCAGGATGTATGCTCAGGATCTTGAAGGAGACAAGCAAGAGCCTGCCCGTCTTTCCTCCATGTCTCTTGGAGAATCTTCCATTCCTTGACTTGGTCCTTCACCTCATTTTCTTGAGGTAGCTCAGGGTCACTTACGGACCAGGAAGCTGAGACATGGGGTGATGATGTCAGTGGTCTGGCTGAATCAAGATGAGAATGTAGCTTCTTCTCTGGATCGCCCTTCTCGTTACCTCGGGGTCCCCTTCAGAATCCCCATCACTATCTTGTACAACCACACTTGTTCCTTTTATTAATAAGCATTGACAACCTAGGTCATTTGGAACCCTTGGAATTTAGGCAAATTGTGTGTACATTCATTTTGGGGGATGAGTAACTTTTACTAATCCAAGACTCAGAGAAGGTTACCAGCAGCATTATCAACACTGTTACAGAAACATCTTAAATTGGACATCTGGGTAAGTGGTAGAATGCAGCAGTGAGAGAAATGCCGGTCCAGGTGCTGCCCTTGGACTGCCTGACTGGGAGACCTTGGGCATACCTTGTGACCTCTCTGGGCCTTAGAGTCCTGTTTGTAAAATGAGAGGTTGGGATGAGATGGCCTCTGACATTATGTGTGAATGTGTGTTTGATGAGTAGGAGGTGACTCTACTGTATGTCAGAATCTGTGTCAGGCACCAGTGTGCCCAGGCCCCCTATTTCTGCCTTCTGGTTGCAGGGCCCAAAGCTCTTGATGGGGAATCTTCCCAAACAATTTAGTGGGAAAACAGTTGATGGGAGCTCACAGGTGCTCCCTTCCCTCTTTGCTGCCGGGGGCATGACAGATGGCGTTGCTGGGAAAGAGGCTCCGATCTCAGGAATCATGGCAGGGACTCATGATAAACCAAGGGCAGCCGTCAGCCTAGAAGTAGGACGCAGTTAAGTGCCATTCTGTCCTTGGAGCTGACCAAGGGCATCCTGGTGTCTCAGAGCTTTGCAGGATTGACTTTCCATCTGCTGTTCTGAATTGCATAAGACTCTTTCAGGCCGGTGCAATTAACTAGACCAGTGAGACAGAAATGAGGCAATCACAGTGCTGTGGACTGCACACCCCTTTCTCTGTCAATCTTCCTGGGGTATTTACTCTGTAGGAATCTTCGGGGTCTTGATTGTGAAGAAGGCTTTTCTCCTTCAGGCTTGGTTTTGGTGGTCTAATGGAAGGAACACTGGTTTGGGAGTCAGAAAGACTTAGATTGAAGTCCTTAGTAAGTCCTCAGTATCATTAATTGGTTCTTGGAAACTGAGACTTTACGTGAACCATGTAGAACAAAAACGGGCTCAAATAACGTCAATTTGTTCACTGTCGGCCGTGATTATTTTTTCCCCATCAGTGTTATAATGAAGCAATGTTATTTGAGCACCTGCCACCTTTCTGCACCGCTGGCTTGGGTATGTGGATAGTGTCTTGGAGCTCCAGGATTCTGCTCTGTAGAATGTGGATGACACAGGACCGAGCAGTGTTGTTTAAGGTAGTGTGAAATGACATGTGTCACGTAACACACAGGAACCACACTCAGTAACGGGGCTAGATTATTTTTTTCTTTCCAAGGAGTAGGAGAAACTTCTTTCTGTTCCTTGTTCCTTAGGTGTACACAGGATATAGTTGGGTTTCCCTTTTTAAAATCCAAAATGAGAACTTTAGGCAGTCCTGACCTGCCTTCTCCCAGGACAGCCTGGCTAGTTTTACCACTCCTACTGAAACGAGCAGATTTATTTTCGTTGAAACAGTAGAAGGGGCTTACTCTGCCCAGCAGCCCCTCCTAGCTGATCTTGGGCCTCAGTGGGAAAGGCCTGTTCCTCTCCTGCCTCCAGACCCAGCCTGAGCACACAGTGCTTCAGCAAGAGAGCCCCTGAGAAATGCGGCCTCGTCTTGTCATGGCCTTTAGCCTGATTGGATGGGACAGCTGGCTGGGTATATGGCTTTGCTGGCCTCTCAGCTGATAATTAAAATGCTTTCGCCTCAGGATAAAAGTAATATCTTTTTTCTCCTCCCTTCTTGGCTGTGCCAGTCTACTGCCAGGGTCAGAGGGAACACCTTTTTCACATCCCCTCCTGGCTTCCCCACATCAACTGAGCATTCTTATTTCACAGGCTCTCTTAACACTCTGCATATGCAGGTGGACTGAAGAGATTGTATTCTGAATACTGTTAGGAGAGTGGAGTGTGGTAGCCCTCTCAGCTCTGGATAGCAGTTGGTTACCTGCAGCTATTCCAAATCTGGTTGTGCCAACATTGAGCAGGCCCTCAAGAAATGTTTATGGTTTTCATTGTCAAAGATTCTGGTGCTGTGCTTTTCCTATGCATTAATCCCTGCCACCTCCCTTTCTCCAAACAATGCCCAAATTCTCCTTTGGAGCCCACACACAGGATGTGAGCCCCATTCCCAATGGAGATGAGCCCATGCGAGCTCTGGGTTGCATCCTGGTCCTGTTGCCTGCTAGCTGGAACCTTGAGCAAATGACATACTATGTCTTAGTTTTTTAAAACGTAAACTGGGAGTAGTTATAATCCCACTCATCTCATTGCACAGGGAAGAAGTGAGGATTGAATAAAATAATCTAGGTGAAACTTTTAACAGTGCTTAGCACAAGCCAGTGTTTCATACATTGATCATTGTTATTGTAATTTGCAGCCACTGACTTTATTCTCTGAGTATTTGAACCCATAATTTATGAGCATGTACTTTTGAGTATAATTTGTCTTGTACTTGCCTTTTCAATGTGTTAGTCATGTTCTCTCCAATTGCACTATGGATTTTTAAATTTAAAATGTCATGTACACACAAGATAAAAACAGTACAAAATTGAAATACAGAGAAAAGCCAGTCGTCTTCCTATCCTAAACCTTAAGTTTACTGCTTAACAGTGAATGAGGGGGGTGGTGGGGACGGGGAAAAAAAAAAACTGAATGAAATTAAGTTTTTTGGGGTGGGTCTCCTTTGACATTTTGTTTTTCCTATGGAAAAAAAATGGACTCTTGATGGCAGAGATGGCATTGCTTTTCCTTTTTCCATCTTGCCCTGCTCCCCACCTCCCCTACCCTTAAATCATGCACACACCAGGCTTTGCAAACAGCAGCCCAGATGTTCGGCAGCAGTTCCACTGTGGCTATGAAATCTTGCCTTTTCTGTCCCAGTTCCTTTCTGGATAGATTCAAAACCTTTGTTCAGTAAATTGCATTTGCTCTCATCAAGCCCTTGCTTTTGTATGTCCATTTCATAAACTTCTCAGAAACTAGGGACCCTTGAGGAAGGTGTTCTTGGAGTAGCTCAGGAAGTCAGAAGTCCAGTGTTTGTCTGTGGAGTCGCCCAGCTTTGGTGATTCACTGTCTACCCCCTCCTGGGAGAAATAGACTGGGGGATGGAGTGGGGGTAGGCCCTCTCACCACACCCGTGGGGTTACAAGACCTTGATAGTGCTTGACCTTGTAACTGAGACCTCTTTATGCAAATCCTTGTCACTGTTTGCCACCTGATGTGCCAGGAAAAAGTCTCATTGAAAAAAAAAAAGTTATTCCAGATTTCACTGTGCAAATGCAACTGTTTTTATCGTTACGTGTGAATCGCCTATTCTTGTCTATGTACCTCATCTTCTCCTGCCATTTTAGTCATGTTGTACATGCCATCTGGACACTTACTATATATTTCTTGGTTCCGCATTCTGTCAACCTTCAGAATCCAAGAGGAAAACGAACAGGACTGTGAATGGGGGAATTAGCGATAGTTTTTTATTTCCAGTCTTTAACTTTCTTTTGTGTTTATCTTTATTTTTTAAAAATTATCATTATTTACTTAGATTCTCTATAGGAAGCTTAGAACACCAGTTTGTGAGGGCGAATTCCACGGGTGAGAGCAGACACAGCGGAGGTGGCCCTGGAGCTGAGGAGCAGCTTGGATTTGGCAGAACCTGCGAGTCCACACAGTCTCTTCAGCCTGGGCTGCTCTGTCATCTCCTGCTTCTCCTCTTTGTGGAAGATCTCACCTCTCTGGTGTCGGGGCTGACGTGGCTGCTTCTTCGTGAAACCAGCCTCGGAGATGTTTTGGGATCTTCCCACCATTGATGACAATGTTGGTGGAGGTAGCGCTGACCAAGTACTGGTGTGTCCTATGCAGAGGCGTTCGTAGAGGGACAGAGGTCCAGTCACAAGTAGCAAGCCCTGCCCAGCTGCTTCCAGAAAACTACCCTCCTGCCTCTGTGACACCCTGTTAGGATGGTCAGGAGTGATGCCTCTCGTGGTTTTCTGACATGCTGACCAAAGGATTTTTGCTGTGGCTCAACAGCTTTTGAGGTACACCTTCAGTAGGATAATACTGGGACACTTTGTGACGTTTAACCCCTTGGGTTCTGCCATTCTTGTCAGTACCAGTTGGTTTTTTGACTATAGCCAGAACCTTCTTTTCTTTTCAGTCCTGGCCATAGCTGCTGAATACTTGCTGTTATACACGACCTTTCTAGAATGTGAGCCCATTCCTCACACTAGGACAGGGTTTCAGCTGCTATGGGGCTTCTGCCTCTTAGGGGTTTTGGCCTTGGCCTTCTTAACTTCACCACCAGCATCAGCTTTCTGGACTTCAGATTTCTTCTCTTTAGTAGCTGCTTTCTCACCCATCATCTCGCAAGATGGGAAAGGACTTTGTGTTTATTGAGAAGACTGGCGCTCAAAGCATCCTTAGAAGATGTGGTATATATATATATATATATATATATATATATAATATATATATATATATATATATACACACACACACACACACACACATACAATGGAATACTAGTCAGCTTTAAAAAAAGTAAAATCTTTTTGATTGCTGAGTAATATTCCATTGTGTATATGTACTGCATCTTTTTGATCCAGTCATTTGTTTTGGGGCATTTGGGTTGTTTCCAAAGCTTAGCTATTGTAAATAGTGCTGCTATAAATGTAAGGGTGCAGGTGCCCTTTTGAGTTAATGCTTCTGTGTCCTTTGGCAAAATAAGCCAGAAAGAAAAAGAAAAATACCAGATGGTCTCACTCATAGCAGGAATTTAGAAAACCTAAATGAGGGACCAGGAAAAAGACTAATTGTAATAAAGTAAAAATCCAAATCAACAAGCAACTATAAACCAGAGGTGCGCTGCAGGGGGAGAGAAGGGAGTGGGATCGGGACAAGGCGGGTGGGAATTGTGTGGGGCCTATAACCAAGATGAAAATGCATACATTGTGCAAAAATTAAAATGATGTAAAAAATATATAAAATTTAAAAAATAAAATAAAAATAATAAAACATTTGAAACATGGATGGACCTAGAGGATATTAAGCTTAATAAAACAGGGAGAAAGACAAACACCATATGCTTCACTCATATGTGGCATATAGAAAAACAAACAGATGAACTAAATAAAAAAAAATAACTTTTAGGGGACTCCTTGGTGGCGCAAGGAGTTAAGACACAACCTATGAAGCTATCCGCAGCCACTGCAGCACAAATTTGATCCCCGGTCAGGGAGCTACCCACATGGTACAGCAGACCTCTCCTGACTCACCTGCTGCTCCCCTCAGCAGTGTATTTCAGCCAATCTGCCAGTTCTGTTCCCCACTCTGTCTCTGGTGAATCCAGTCATCTCCCCTCACCCCCAACACACACCTCTGGCCTGTACCCCAGGTCTTGTATGCATGAATAAATAAATCTTTAAAAAAATAACTTTTAGACTGTATTTCAATTAGTGCGCACCAGAAGGAAAGGGAGGGGAATAATTGGGACAAAGGGAACCATGGTGTCGTAAAGGATAGAATTGACATTGCGTGGTGAACTTAATGTTGTATACACACTTACTGATGCCAAGTAACATACACCTGAAACTTACATCATGTTATAATGCAGGGCTACATCAATAAAAAATTATTTTTTAAATTTTAATTGTTTTTAGTGTGAAAGAAATTCAGTAGAAAAGAACTTAAATAGGATTAGTATGCAGAAAGAGAGAAGGATAATAGTTTCCCAATGAAACAGCCAAAGTTACCCCTCCCTTGGTGTGTAAATGCCCAGCCAAACAGGGTTGACCCAAAGTGGGGCCACTGAGGCCCACAAGCTTGCCACAAGACTAAGGCAGTTTCTGGTGGGGACCCATAGGAAAGGGGCAGAAGGGGCCAGGCAAGTCTGGGACAAAAGGAACAAAATCAAAATACAAGTCAAGATAAAGGCTGCCATTGTCAGCCTCCCATGGGTTCTCACCCACCTCTCTTTCATGTAATGTCTCTACTACATGTGTCTCCTCCCATGTACCCCAAGTCCCTGGTGCAAGTCCAAAGGCAAGAAGCAACTGGGCTTCCTTATTTACATGTCTCTGCTCCACATGCCTCCTCCAAGTCACCTCAAAAATTTACTTTTTATAGTCCAGAGGCCCCCCATCACCCCAACCTATACACCACGAATCCACAGGAAATCATCCCAGCAGCTCCTTCCCATGGGTTTGCTAAGTGAGCTTCTCTGGCTGGAGCAGGCTGGTGTTTCAGCTGCACCCAAGTGCCTTTCTCTCTGGCTTCCTTTTTTCTTTATCATTTTCTCTCATGCATTTCAGGAAGCTCTCTCAGCTTTTAGAGTGCTTAATGTGCTCAGTATGAACATTGGTTCTCTTAGCAAGAATCTTGCCCTTTGTTTGTTTACAGCAGAGTCTTCCAGCGTTGTCATGGTAACACTGGTGGGGCACTCCTTGCTGAGTTCTGCCCATCCCCTTGATGTCTACAGTGTCACCTTTCCTATAGATTCCCATGTATGCGGCTAAGGGAATGACTCCACATTTTCTAAAAGGCCTTGAGAAAGTATATAGCGGGTGCCTTTCAAGCTCTCCCTTTGTGTTGGTCATTTTGGCAACTTGGCGATGGCACTTCCAACTGAAAGGTTAACACATTTTTTTGAAAAGGAAATTGGTCCATGAGGGTGCAGGGACCTGGCTTCATCTTTCAGAATTACATAAATACTAAAAAATTAATTTGATCCACCAAAAAAAAAAAAAAAAAGGGAACCTGGAGAGGTCAAATGACTCCTCAGGTTATGCTGTGAGATGCTGACTGTAGGGCGGTGTTATTTCTTTCAGCCCCAGCCCCTGACAACAGAACCGGTGCTGCTGGGCTTTCAAGCTTGATCCAGAGTGTTGTGGGAAATATGGATACCACCATCCAGGGAGTCGGTATGAGGTGTTTATAAAGCCCAGAGGTCAAAGCTGGGAAGTGAAGCCTGCATCTGGCCTGCTTAACAACATGAGCTCGATCATTTTCTTTACTGTGCTGTATAGTAGGACAACAATATTCACTGTTCTCCTCAGTGACTTAGTTTCAGTAAGAAAAAACATAATATATTTATTTCTTTTTCTTCTGGCTTTATTGAGATGTAATAACATATAACATTATGTAAGTTTAAGGTGCATAAGATGTTGATTTGATACCCATGTACTGGGAAATGGTTACCACTATAATGTTAGTTAATACATTCATTTCACATAATTACCTTTATCTTTTGGTGCTGAGAACATTTGAGATCTACTTACTTAGCAACTTCCAAGTACACAGTACAGTATTGCTAATTATACAGTGTGTGAGATCCCCAGAACTTAATCTCCTACCTCCCAGCCTGTGACAACGACATTCTATTCTGTATTTTTATATTTCCAGCTTTTTTAGACGCCACATGTAGTAATATCATGTAGTCTTTGTCTTTGACTCCTTTTGCTTAGAATAATGCCCTCAAGTTTCACCCATGTTGTAAATGGCAGGATTTCCTTCTTTCTGATGGCTAAATAATATTCCATTGTGTGTGCATGTATAATTATGGAAATGTATATGTATGTATGGAAATACATATTATATACATACATACACATAATACATGTATATGTATGGAAATATATGTGTTTTTATATGTGTATATATAAACATTTTCTTTAGCCACAGACACACACTTAGGTTTTTTTTTCTTTATCTTGCCCATTGTGAATAATGCTACAATGAAAACAAGAGTGTAATTATCTCTTCAATATTCTGCTTTCATTTTATTTGGATTTATACCCAGAAGTGGCATTGCTCGTCATAGTTCTACTTTTAATTTTTTAGGGAAACTGCATACTGTGGTCCATAGTGACTGTGCTAATTCACATTCCCACCAACGGTGTACAAAGGCTCCCTTTTCTCTACATCCTTGCCAAGCTGTTATCTCTTGTCTTTTTTATAATAGCCATCCTAACAGGTGTAAGGTGATATCTCATTGTGGTTTTGATTTGAATTTCCCTGCTATTTAATGATGGTAAGCATCTTTCTGTGTACCTGTTGGCCACATGTTTGTCTTTTCTGGGAAAATGTCTTTTCAGATCCTTTGCCCATTTTTTAATTGGATTGAAAAGCATTTTTATTTCTTGAGCAGTCAATGCCTGGCTATCTGTGCTTTGGGATAAAATCCTGGGCTGGATCAATAACATTATGCCATTGGCAGCTCTCCGCTCTCCCCCACCAATGGAGACTGGACTAGCCTTCCTAATTAATTGGATTTAACTAACAATAAAGTTAGCTTATCTTTCCCAAGTGCATGGCAGCTGGACACAAGAAAACATGCCTTGTCAGTTCCCATGGATAGCAATGGAGAACCAACTTAAAATTTTCCCATGAAGCTTCTCTCAGATGATTTAAAATAACTAGTTTAACATGACCTTATCTGATATGTCCCCCTGAGGGGGAATAACAATTACCATTGTTAATTGTTATTAACAATTGTTATTAACAATTAAAAATAACAATTACCATTGTTATTCATGGTAATAACAATAAATGGCCCTTCATTTCCCCCACCCGCATACTCTTTGAGATGACATGACGAAAAATCACATTTTGTATTTGGAGATTTAGAATTTTATTGGAGTCAGTAGCTAAGGTACTCTGGGCAGGGGTGTGGTATCCCCATTTTACAGTAGGGGAAACTGAGGCTCAGCGAGGTTTAATACCAGGCCCAGAAGACGAGACTAGAGAATAGTGGGTCCTGGAGTTGAATCTCGGACTCTGTAGCCCTTGTGTGGTGGTCTCTCTGCTGTGTCCTTTGGCAAGTGATTTCAATACCTGGCAGCAGACCCTGTGACTCCTCACCAGAGTGTGGGTGTAGAGGGAAGCCCCCACATTAAAACTGACATCAACGGACCTGGTGATCCTAAAATACACAGGTGCTGACAGCTGGTTTCTCGTGTCCCCTTTCCCAAGAGCCCTTCTGAAGGGGCACTGGGGTCTTCTGCCGTCATCCTGTTACCCTCAGTTTGCTTCTTGTTAATGTTGGCCCTGACCCAAAAGCGCACTTCCGTAGAGCTGTGCAAAGGTTGAGCCATCAGAGAAGTTCCCATTGTATCACACTCTTGTTTTCCTTATATTTGTGTTGTGGTTTTGTTTTTCTTCAAGAAAGGGAAGCATATATATAGATTTCAGATATATTCATAGATGCTCATTTCCGGAATGAAAACATTTTTAACCAGTAATGTAACGTAAGCAATAAAAAAGGCTTGGGCACATTTGTCAGTGGCAGGGCCTGGTGCAGCTGTTCTGATGTCATGGTTTCTATGCTCTGTCATATTGGAGGGTGCAGACTCTCCTAGGATGGCACCCTTGCAGCTGAGTTTGTAGTCAGGTGGGCCACAGACCATTCCCTGTGGAGGAGAGCCAGGCATGCTTTGTGGGGTCTGCTTAACTTTTGAGGTGAATGTCAAGAAAGATGAATTTGACTTTTCATCTTTCTTTCCTTAATGTTCTGATTTGGATTGATTGCTAGTGGAATAGCTTCCCAGCTGTTGCCTTCTCCTGCTCTAGAAGAGAATCTCAACTTAGTTGCTGCTAGTACTTTTTAGTTTTTGTGATGTGAGGAAAGAAAAGAACTAGAATCCTGCAGATTTGACCATATATATGTATATATGGCCTGGTAGAAACATATATATATATATATATATATATATATATATATATAGGAGGGGCACGGCAGAGTCTTTACTTCTAAGTGATTGTGAGTATACTAATAACGTGTAGTAAGTTCTTGAATTCTGTCCTCTAGTAATTTTGATTAAGAGGAACTAAAAGCAGCCAAACAGTTTTACTAGTATTCATTAGTCTAAACCTTAGCCTGAAAGGATGATTTTTAAGACTTGCTACTGCTGCACACAGGTTCCGAGTATTTGCTACTTTTTCGTTGATAAAGCCCTAGACCTTCAAGAAAGCTACAGGGAAAATAATATTTTATCCCTTTCTTTCTTAAAAAAAAATCTTGTCTTTATTTCATTTTACTACATCCAAGAAAGAAAGTATTAAGATATATAGTTGCTTGAACTCAAAGGCATGGGAAAGCAGACAATTTATATCCATTAAATTTCTAAAAAATGTGGGGTAAAAAGATGAAATCCTTGCATCAGCTTTACGTCTGTACTAAAAAGCTAGACTTGCTCTTCCTCAAAAAGTGAAGGAACCTACTATATAATATAAGCAATTACTTAATGCCTTGTCACAAGAGTAGGACTCGAGCTTTGCTAAAGCGTCATATTCTGGGGAGGCATCTAAAATGCCCAGTCCGTGGTACAGGGTCATCTCTCTTCTTCCCCTATACATTTCTGTGATAGTTTTCATGGATTTCTTGCTGGATGTTGCAGACAGAGACCAAGAGGTCATGTATGTAGACCTTCAGCTCTGTTCTCCCAGAAGTAGGTCCAGAGCATGGTCATCGTCTGCTGGGTCTCCTCCACTTCAGTGCCAACCTGCCCTGGGATCCCAGAGCCACAGCTTCCATGATCTTGAACTCCTCCCTCTGCAGGTAGAACTGGTCAATTTCAGCCTGAGCTGCTGCCTTGGTCTAGGGTTATTTTGCTTGTGAGCTTTCTGTGGCCTGCTCCTCAGCCTGCAGCTGCTCCTGGATGCCTTGCCACCGACTGATTGGCCTGGCAGTAGCAACTCTGCGTCAGAAACATTTTTTAAAAGTGCTTCTTTGTGTAAGGGTGACAAATGGAAGAAAATAGGAGATTTGAAAAATTGTCCTGTGGCCCATGTGAATCCTCTGGATGCCTGAGTGCCTGAGGGAAAATAGAATCCACATAATTTTGATTTATTTTAGGATGCTTCCCCAGCCCTCTCCCATTAAACACATCTCTGTCCTGTGATTCTAACATGTTCCTGACTTTAAGTGCAAGACTGTAGGTTGCAAGGTTCATGAATCTGGCCAAATTTAGACTCCTCATAAGCTTGTTGGTGCTTGACTTCATACACAGTGTATTAGAAGACAAGCTTTGAACGGGAAGCTCATTGATAATGACCTTCCTGGAAGAATAAGAATGTCCCTGCTCAGAAAAAAAAGTTGATATTCTAAGATCTTTCCTCACATGGAGGTTCCCTGAGGGTAGGAAATTCAGCATTTGAGTTTTCCTAGCTGTGTCTGACTGTGCCCTTATGCCTACTTTCCTTCCCATGTAGTAGGAGAGGAACAGATAGATGTCCCCCTAGCCCCCCATCCCGGACACGGAGGTGTATCACTTTGAGAATACACGTGATTTTGAGTTGCCAAACCATAGTGAGATCCTCAATTCCATCACAAGGGGAATAGAGTTTTTAGAGTAATTTTTGGAGACAGGCTGGGAAGATCCAGGTAGAGCCTTGTCTTACTCATTTTGGTGGGCATGGAGTTCAAAGGAAGGTTCTTACAGAGGCATTCATAGCATAGACTGAAAGACAGTGAGTCAGGACAAAGGCAGTCTTAGCCTGAGGAAGTACTTGAGGTTGGTCCCTCCCTGTACTTAGAGAGGTTGAGGAATGATTCATAGAAAACTTTAATCTGTGTTTCTTAGCTTTCCAGGAGTTTTAAGAACTTTGGTTCAAAGTGGCAGCCATCATTTTGAGCCTTTGTGGTTGTGACTTCCTTACCTGGAGAGTGATGGTGAGCCATCACCAGATGGGCACTCGGCTATGTAGCCCCCTCAAATTCTGGTCTGCAATTCTCTGGGTGAAGTGCAGGTCACACAGCCTGGAGAGTTTGCCTGTGAGTGGGTTATGATTCTCAACCCAGCAGGTCTTCACGAGAAACTGACATGCCTGTTACTGTTTAGATGCCCTAGGACATACGATAAAGGGTCACTTTATCAGGCAGGTAATATAGATGTCATTTCTACAGCATTCTTTCCAACCTCAGGAGCCACTATGTAAACAATCCAATTAGAACAGCACGAAACCGCATGGATGAATGGGTGGCCAAGGGCGCATGAGATGTTGTCTGGAGAAAGCAAAATTCTTGGGAAGACCTTGAGGGAGGAATTAGGCCATAAAGGAGATATGGGACTGAGAGGGAATCTGGGAGGGTGGATGGTGGGTCACAACAATGATTTTCCAGGGAAGGGGGCCTGCTTCAGCTCAGACAAGGCCAGATGTTTGTTGGTGCGCTCTCCTGTCACCCACGCTCTTTCAGAAATCCCCAGACCTGGATTATGGGACATGAGACCCAGGCTCCCAAGTAGTTGAGTCACCCATATAGAAACATCTCCTGCTTCTAAGTGCCGGAGAGCACAGGGTGGAAGAGTGTCATGAGCTCTGAGTCAGGCAGATGTGGCTCTGGGCAAGGTGCTCAGCCTCTGAGCCTATTTCCTCTTCTGTAAAATGGGGATAATCCTAGTGTTTACTCACAGCATGGTTAATGAGCATCACATGACATTAGGCATTGCATGTGAGCCCTTAGCATAAGCCTGGAAAATTGTAAATGCTCAAAAAAGGGGAGCTTTTCCTTTTTTGAAAAAAATTCTGTTTTTAAGAGTGGCTGCTTATGTGGTAGCAGCGGATATGAGAATAGGTTCACAAGTGTGTCACCAACTGTTTCCATTACTATTGCTTCCGGACAAACCATCCCAAACGAGAATCATTTCATTGGGCTCATGGGGACTTTTGGCTTGTCATTTGGAAAGGACTCAGTGGGAATGCCTTGTTCCTGCTTCTCAGTATCTGGGCCACTGCTGGAAACACTTGAAGATGGAAGCAGGAATCATCTGAAAGGCTGCTTCATATCTCTCTGGTACCTGGGCTGGGAGGACTTGAAGCTTAGGACTGCTTGCCTATGGTGGTCCCCACGTGAACTCTTGCATGCGTGTGGCTATCTCGGGGCCCTTCTTACATGGTGTCTCAGGACTTCAAAGTAAACAGGCAGAAGCTGCACCATCTTCTCTAATCTTGCTTAGAAGTCATGCAGAGTCACGTCCACCGCATTCTAGTAGTTAAAGTGAGTCTCAGACCCACCCAGAATCAAGTGGAGGGGACAGAGACACTCCTTTCACTGGGGGGAATGTCAAGGTCACATTGGAGAGAAGCAGTTAAGATGGGGGCGCAACCTGCCATGCCCACCGAAGGCAGAGCTGAGGATATCACTGCCTGGAAGCTTGTGCAGCAGCTCCCTATGCCGTGTGCCAGGAAGAAATGTTTCTGTTTATGCAATCTTCAAGGTCTGATGTGCTGCCTCATTCTTGATTATTTTTATCTGGTTTGTTGCTGGCAGTTTCTGAGCTATGACAGAGGTCTGGGGCCCTTCTCAGTCAAGTTGAACTGAGATGATGGGAAAAATTCAGGGCAAGTGGCTGTTTGAGAAATGTTCTTTAATAAGGAAAGCAACTGCACAAAAGCTCTTCTTCTGCCTTTCTATTTCCTGCTGGTGACATCTGTGTCTGCATGAGCTCAGGGTAGAGTCCCAGGTGTATTATCCGGGCTTAATTTGCACAATATAGCAATGGCTGTGGGTGTCCACAGTGACATCTTTTGAAGTCGTCATATTTTAGGAAGCTGGGGAAAGTAAGGTGTCCTGCAAAAACACACGAGAGCTTTGGCCAGGGAGATGGCACTGATTTTCCTGTTTTAATCACAAGAGGCTTGGTTGGCTTTAGGAAAACTTTTACTCGGCAGCATGAGAGAGGTGGGAATGGGGTACAGAATCCAAAGAAGAGATGAAAGTGAAGTTCCCCTGGAAAGCTGGGGCAGGTTTGAGGAGTCATTGAAAAATAGCTTGAAGAAGGCTGATGAGTTGTGCTACATCCACCTCGACCAGCCATTGACTGTTTGTGTATTAACTCCCCACCATGTCCCCTTCTGCCAGGAAACCCACCTGGCATGCAGTGAGAGCATGTGGCAAACACAGATGAAGGCATGTACTCACCAGGTGGCCAGACAGAATGCGGAGTGGCCAGGAAACCTGGACAGTCCCGAGGTTGGAACCAAGGCTCCAGTACCACAGTCCTGTAACTGATTTGCCCTCAGAACACTCTGCTGCAGGCCGGGATCATGTCTGAGGACTGGCACTACAGAGCCACACCTCAGCCGACCACAGCAAGCTTACCTGTCTCCTCTCAACCCATGCGCTGCCTGAGCTGTCCGCTGCAGGCCTGCGGCTGACATGGTGACAGGCAGTGCAGTGTTTGGGGCTTGCCTGCTGTCCTACATGAATGCAGGTTGGAGCCGCTTTGCCACACCGTGTGGACCCAGTGTGTGAGGACTGAGGCTGCATGTGGTCTAGACGGTGGCAGTCAGCAATGCGTGGGTTGATGGCCACAACTGGAAATGACCATGTTCCTAGATGGAGGAGCGACTAGAGGGTCGGGGGAAGCTTCAGTCCCTGTTGAAAGGGAAGGCGGGAGGATATTGGCACAGAGACAGGGAGAATGCAGCCATGAATAGCCGCTGCGCTCACTGAATGCTCATCCTTCCCATAGAGTGGACGGTGTACAGGTGCCCGGCCAGAGCAAATGAGCGATGAGAAGCCAGAGAGATTTCCCGGGACTCGTTGGCCACTCCTCGGCCTGTGTGTGGGATTGTTACTCTGACTGTCCCGGTGCCACATCCCCAGTTCACCTCCGTCCCCTGGGTGATTGTAATAAGTCACTTACTGTCTTCTTGATGGCGTCTCTTGCTTTTTCAGCTCAGTTTGTCTCACTTTAACCATGGTTGTTTGGCTTAAACACACCACTGATCTGATCTGATCACACCACTTCCCCATTTAACAATTGCCTGTGACTCCAGGGTAGATCCCAAGCTCCATGCCTCTCCACTCCTGCCTCGACCCTTTGCTCCAACCCCATCTTCTTACTTTTCCTTCATGGCCATTCTGCTCCCGCTGCCAGGGACTGTTTCCTACATGTGTCAGGGTTTTTGTCCTTCTTTCCCTGGAAATCACACTGCTCTACCTACTGAAAGTGTCCTCCTGATTCTCTCCCCTGAACCCCACCCGACTTCCTTTCTAGTCCAGAGAGCAGCTCTATATTCTGTGGATCCTTTCCTCTACGTCTGCTGTTACTCGACAGTTCCCCAGTAGATGCTCAGACAAGAAGGCAGATGCGGTAAAATGAAGTTGTCATTAAGAGCTTGGGAGCTGGGACCCTGGTGGCGCAAGGGTTTGGGCACCGCATATGAAGCAATCCGCAGCCTCTGCAGCACAAGTTTGATCCCCAGCCGGCAGGGAGCTATCCATATGGCTCAGCAGACCTCTCCTGTCTCGCCCACTGCTCGCCTCAGCAGTGTATTTCAGTCATTCTGCCTGTTCTGTTCCCCACTCTGTCTCTGGTGAGTCCTCTCACCCCCTGCATCTCTGGCCTGTACCCCAGTTCTTGTATGCATAAATAAATAAATAAATCTTAAAAAAAAATAGAGCATGGGAGCTGAAACCCATCACCAAGGCTTTGTCACTTACTGACTCTGGAACTGAGATCCTACTTCACTCAGCTACAGCCACAGCGCCTTCTTCCTTAAGTAGCAGTTAAAGCAGTATCCATCTCCTGAGGTTTTTAAATGAGATAATGCATGTAAATGCTTAATGCTGGTGTGTAGTAAGAACCCAGTAAATGCTAGCAACATTGTGATAGTGGTTGTATGTGCAGATTTACGGCCAGAGTGAATGAGAGTGGAGTTGAGAGGGAGTGGAAAATGAGGGACGTCTCAGCCCATTTTCCTTCTCAGGGCTCTCTCTCTTCCTCTCTCTTTTGACTGCTGGCCTCTTCCAATAAGCGAAGCAGTTAATATCTTTTTTTTTTGAGTTATTTATTAATGTATATAAGAACTGGGGTACAGGTCAGAGGTGTGGGGGGTAAGAGGATTCACCAGAGACAGAGTGGGGAACAGAACAGGCAGATTGACTGAAATCCACTGCTGAGGGGAGCAGCGGGCGAGTCAGGAAAGGTCTGCTGTGCCATGTGGGTCAGCTCCCTGGCTGGGGATCGAACTCGTGTTGCAGTGGCTGTGGTTAGCTTCATAGTGCTACGTCTTAACTCCTTGCGTCACCAGGGAGGCCCACTTTGCCTTTTTAATATACGAGCTTTGGTCTGTCTTTCCACTCTCTGCAGCCCCTGTTACCCTGTTGGCTGGTACAGGGATGAGTGGGTCAAAGAAGCACAGATGGTGATTTAATATGGGTGGGGACAGGAACTGAAGATTTCCCCTGGGAAAGGACTAGTGAGATAGGCACAGGGCCAAGCAGCAGGACTTAGCTATGTGTCAGTCAATAGGAATCAGTAGATTATTGGTTAGTCAAGAGCTGTCGGGAGGGCCTCCCCAGTGGCGCAGCGGTTGAGCGCTGAGTTGCGAAGCTGCCCGCGGCCTCTGCGGCGCCGGTTCAATCTCCGGCTGCTCCCCGGCCACGAGAGGAGGGTCCCACATGGCGCACAGACCTCTCCTGCCGCCCGCTGCTCCCCTCAGCAGTGTACTTCGGTCCTTCTGCCTGCTCTGCTCCCCGCTCTGGCTCTGGTGAATTCTCTCATCCTCCTGCGCTTCTGACTGTACCCAGTGCATGTATAAACAAAACAAACAAACAAATAAATAAATAAAAACATGCCTCTATTTAAAAAAAAAGAGCCGATGGGAGAGGGTTACGTAAGTTGAAGTGGAGATTCTGGCCTGAGAACATTCTGTTTTGGACTCCAATGAACAGCTGTGTGGGGCCAACCTGCTACCACTTAGCACCAGATACATTCCTGTCTTGAGGATAAAGGTCCAGTGGACACAGTCGGACTTGAAGATCCTAAGATTCCTCTGCTGTATTCATTCTTACTCTCACTTTTGAACATTCAGTTTTCTTCTTCTCAGTCATCCCACTGACCCTCCTGATGGTTTGCCTAGATATGCCATCTAGGGGGTGTGACTTGAAACTGATCAGTGGTAGTGAATTTGCAGAGTCCAGCCTATGTGACTGAAAACTCAGTTCGTAACATGGTTTCAGACCTGGTGTAAGAGGATGACTTGCCTTGTCCATAAATAAACTTCGCCCAGCCCCCAAGCTAAGTTCTGCCTCAGCCATGGTTCTTTTAGCACGTTTGCCCTAAATTATGCTTGGTGAATGCTGCTGCCCAGCAAGTTGTTTTACACTTTGCCAAAGCTGTCAGTGTGAGCGTCTTAGATCGTCCCAGATATATACAGTCTTCACTTTGCAAACACTCATTTATATATGAAAGACTGGTTCCCTCCCCTAGAAGGATATGGAACAATACTCAGGTGGTTTGGTTTTAGTCAGCAACCCTCTGGATTCTAGCAGACAGGGCAGTGGACTGAGAGGTAGAATTAGGTTTGACTTCTGGCTTTGGTGGCTTTCCTGCCAGTTCCTTTCTGTTCTAAACAGTTATCACTCCCTGCCTTTGCCAGCAAGAAGCCATGAGTTTGACAGTGCTACGAGTAAATCCCTCTTATAGTGGGGGCTCTGTCACTACAGGACACATGAGTAGGTGAGGTTCCTGCTTAATTAACTTATGACATGAATCCACTCCAAGACAAATAAAATGAAGATGTGAGTCATACATGGCACCAAAAGAGAGGCCAGCATTGTAGAAATGTACAAGGCATTTTAGAAATGCAATTACTAAATAGTTGCACTGAGTAGAGGGGGTAGCATGTATTGTGGAAGGAGCATGGATTATTGAAGCCAGAGTGGGGTGCAGTCCTGCCTCCTTCTCTGCCTTGATGTAGAAAACCAACTTAATTTCTGAGCCCCACCTTTCTTATTTATAAAGCAAAGCTGTTACCTACCTTGCAGGGTTGCCATGAGGACTGAGTAACTAACATATATGAAGTTTCTAGTATTGTGCTGGAGACATGGCGGGTATGCAAAAAATGGTAGCTGCTGCTGTTACACATTATGATTCTATTATCATTATTATTATATGACTTTTTTATATTAACAAATAATAGATGATTTCAACAATCTAATGAGTATAAAGAAAAACTTGTCACTGCAAATTCCAGTGCCCAGAGATAACCAGTGTAGCATTTAGGTATATCCTTCAGGTGTTTTTCTGTATGATAGACAGACAGACAAATAGCATATTCTTAACAGAACATGGTCAACTATTATTTTTGTACATTAATACTTTATAACATAATCACATTTTATTAAATTGCCTACCATATCCTGATACATACTTTTAAAAATAATATGTGTAGTATTTAGTATAAAAAGTCAAATTAGATCACAAAATTTATAAAAAGAGACAAAGTTCTTTGCTCCATCCTTTTTTATTTCCTAAATCTTCCTTCTGGATAGTGAGATTCTTGGGTTGGTGGGGGTGGTGGCGACTGGTTTAATTTATATCTGAACACTCTGTACTTAGCACATTGCATTTGGGCCTATTTAGCATCCTATACTCGGCACAGTCCATGTGGGCTTTTTTTTTTTTTTTTTGTAGTGCAAGATTTAAATCAACACTTATTATAGAACATGCCATACTACTTAGAAATATGCAGCAGAAACATGTTTCAAGTTGATTCATCACATAGCAACTCAGAGAGGCCCTCCAAATCTTGGGTTTTATTATATGGGCATTTTATTGACTGGGCTGTGACTTTTGGTTTAGAAGAGATTTTGGGATAATGGAATTAAACTTTGTATTACTTCAGTCAGTTCAAATTAGGTTAATTACAAGAGACAGACACCCAAAGTATCAGTGGCTGAAATAAGCCTGCTGCTCTTGTACATAAAATCTGGCAGAGACAGTCCATGATGGACTGGGGACCTCTGTCCTGTGAGCCCCAGACTCCTTCCCATTCACAGCTCTGCCAACCTTTGCGCTTTATCTTCTTCTTATGGTCTATGACAGAAGCTAAACCTCCAACCAGCACATCCATGTTCTAGGCAGCACACAGTGGGAAGTGATGAAGAAAGCAAAGTTCCTGTGCTGGTGTCTTTTAAGATAAATCACTGAGAGCAGCCACATGATACTCCTTGTCACCTGCCTGTGCCTTGAAACAGGAGACTGGGAGATATAGTTAATATCTTTAGTGGCCAGGAGCCCATCTTGCAAGTGAGGGTTCTGTTGCAATGGAAGGAGGGGAGTAGACCATTGAAGAGCGACTTGCAGTCTTGGTCTGGCTTGCAGGCTCTTTCCTGTTGCTAAATGCCTTGTTAGGCCTTCCATAGGATGGTGCCACGGGGGCTTAGGTAGCGATCTGTTTCTGCTGTGTTTCCAACTTGGTTTCGCCTTCTCATCAATGCTGCTGACTCTGAGCTTCTGTTTTAACCCTTGTTGGAGGTTTCTCTCCCACCCTTTCCTCTGTAGTCCGAGGCTTTCGGACAACTGCTTGGGTGTGAGATGATGGCAGACTGGTCCTTCCTAAGGGGCAATAAATAAGTTGCTGCTTCTGCATAATGGGCTTCGCTTCTGAGAGCAGCACTGATCTAAGTGGTCCCAGAGGTGGGCTGCAGAGCCCTGGGACGGGGGCATCTCTAAGGCATCTTTTAATCTATGTGTTTGTAGAAAGTGTAGATATTGCCGTTTTCGAGCATGCGTGAGTGTGATTGTGTTGATATTGATGAAATACAAATTCTTCATGGCTGTTCAATGTGATGTGGTAGACCGGGGCCCAACTGATTTTGTTCAGAACTGGGTAATGTCCTGACTGCCTCTAACCACCTGTGGGCCAGCCTCTCAGAATTTCACTTTGTCCATCTGAAAGTACCTTCCAGAACCAGTGAGAGAATTCAGTGAGATGACAGATGTGAATCACATAGCCCAGTGCACAGACACACTAGCACCCCTGTCAATGTCAGCACCAGTCTTTGTTTTCTTTTTAGTCAATGCACACTAAAAGTACAGCTACCATCATAAGAGCATTTTTAAGCTAAAAGTACATAGTTTCAAACAGTGGGAATCATTGCTATGACTGCTGCAGCGTTTCTGATATAGCCAGCACTTAAAGGATATTTGGGGGGGGGCACTGTTTGATCTGATTTAATCAGAAATATATCCGGATGATTCCTGTTCATTCATTCATGACAAATATTTGTTGAGCAGCTACTGTGCCCTCCAGGTTACAGGCAGAGAGGGGGAAGCCCTTGTAGCTCAGCTTGCTCTAGTTTGGGGCCTGAGGAACTGGTCATTTCACTGTGCTTTCTGGCTTTGCCAGGAACAGGTTGTGCACATTCATTCACCCAAGTTCCTTTTCTATACCAGAAGGGGTGGACTCTAAATACAAGGGCTCTCTTCTCTCCACCTTTCAGCAGTTCTTACTGGGGTCTTCTGGCTACCTGTGCCCGAATGTTTGTTGGGACATAGAGCTTTCTTCCTGGTTATGCCAGTAGAACTTGGTATAGCTCTGCTGACGATGCCCAACCCACTAGGGCCTTAGCTGCCGCTGGCACCTCCCTGCCATCTCCAGGCGGCACCACGCCTCTGTTGCAGCACAGAGTCTGGGAGTCTAGGTGGTGAATCATTTGCCTCAGTAAGCAAGTATGGCCTCTCTTGGCCTGCCTGGAGGGACAGAGAGGGCTGAGGGCCAGGGGCCAGGAGAGCCTGGGGATGTGGGCTGGTATGCCCTCACTGCCTGGTAGTGGTCCATGAGTCAGGCGCTCCCATGTGGCTCTTGCTGAGTCAGCACAGGAGCCTGCTGTGTGTCAGCCCCTGGGCTGTTGGCACTCTGAGCTGCTAGGTGGGGCTGGCGCCTGAGATCTTCCTTCCTCCACTAGAGACAACGGGCTTCAGGAAGCAAATGTCTTCAGTGCTGACTCAGGCACCCTAGGACCTGACTATGTCAAGTGATTGGAGCCCATTTCTGGGGTACAATCATCTTGCCCAGCTCCTCTTTGCCGTGGGTATAGCTGTCTGCAGCTCTGATGAGTGGCAGCCTTGGCTGGCTCCAGGAAAGAGTGACACTGCTTTCAGAGAATGGCAGACTCAGAGAATGTGAGAGGTGGGGGAACGGAGCCTGGGGAAGAGTCAGTGGTGGAACAAAACCCAGGCATTCTGGGTCTTGGTTGCTCTTTTCTTTTGGCCTTGCCTGCAGCACAGAGATTGTTCTGTTAAGGTGGGGAGGACTCTGTGACACAGATCTGGTTGTCAAACTCTACGCTTTGGCAGGAACAGCTCCGACCTATTGGGAGAGATGGAAGAACTAACCCAAGGAAATCTGAAGCCCTTGCAAATGTAGCACCCTTGGTTACAGTCTATGCTGGTTTCCTTCTCCCCTCCCCAAGAAAACAGACAAAACTGAAGGCAGGCTCCCAGGCTAGGATGACAGATTGAACGCATAACAAATACCACATATACCTTTGTTCTCTCTTGAAACCCACCTAAAACAACAGGCACTCACAAGACTAGCAGGAGAGGCGACAACAGTAACATTTCGGAACTGAAAGACAGATGCAGGACTGGTAACTGACTCAGGACATTTGAGAAAGAACATTCTAAGTTGAGAGTGGGGAAAGCAAAGGACCAGTCTGTATCACAAAATTCTAAACAGTTTGAACTGGGAGCATCAAGAGCCGCTGGAACTAGGGTGACTGGGGGTTCTAAAATGAAAAATATTGGGTAGCAATTTATGAAATGCATTTGGCCCCTTGGATCTCTTCCTCCCCACTCCATTTAGCCTCCTGACTGCCTTTCATTTTGGAAGATGAAACAGTTTCTGGACTGGAAGGCGCTAAGCACATGGAAGGTGTGGGTGCCCATGGAGAAAGTGAAGCGAGGAAGTACTGTTTATATGCCGAGGCCTGCTTTCTGCAACCATGCCTCCTCAGGACTTGATTCCCACCACACTGGCAGTCAGACCCTTATTTTCCTAGTGGTTTGGAAAAAGACAGCTGTCTGGGAGCTGACCAGCCCAAGAACAGTGACCTCAGATACTCTGTCCAGGCTTACCCAGGCCTCCCTACTGCAAAGCTCCGCATTGACAGATTCTTCCTGTGTGCTTAGAGGTCATGATCAACTTTTGACCCTTCCCTACCCCCCAACTTACTACAATGGAAAACACGTCACACACAAGTAAGGGAGGTGCATAACTGGCTCATGAACTCAGCCAGTTTCAACAGTGACCAGCTCATGGATAACCTTGGTTCTCCTGTCACCCCAGTCATTCCCCATCCTTGATTGTTCTGAAAGCAATCTGTGACATCGTATCATCTTGGGGTAAATATTTGAGTATGCACCTTTAAAACATAAGGATTTCCTTTTCAAGACATTAATACAATTTGATTCTTACTCATAAACAGACAGGCAAGAATTACTGTCACTCTGAGCAAAAGTTGCATTAGAGACCAAAACACATAGAAAGCAGCTGAAACTGTGCTGGGAGAAAACAAATTAAAAGAACCATTGATAATGGACTCAGGTAAAAGACACTGTACCTGTCTTACAGAAATTGCTGTCACCTGGTTACATTTGTGTTTGCTACTCATGTTCAAAAAATTCAGAGAACTAAAAGCTCTCTTATTTAAAACCATGATAGGAGTGATAAAGCCAATAAAAGGGTTTAATGGTAAATAATGACATCTCAGAAAAACAAAAAGAAAAAGAAGAGAAAAAGTAAGAGGGGGGAAAAAAAATAGGAGGGACCAGTCTTGAAAGCCCAATCTCTGCTTATAAGGTTTAAGTGAGAGAGAAAATAGAAAGAGATACAGGGTAGGAAACCACCAGTAAAATACCAGGAAAATTCCCTGCAACTGAAGGACGTGAGTGTTCAGATTTGAAAGGACTCACAGAGTTCCTGCCCCAGGTATATCTTGCTGAGATTTTAAACATTGGGGACTCAGAAGAAACTAAACATTTGGGTTGCATGGATTCAAATAAAGATTCACTACTTTATCAGGACGCCGAAGACCTCAGGGCTTCTTAACAGCAATGTAGGAGGCAAGAAAATAAAGCATGATGCCTGCAAAATTACGGAGGAAAATTTCCAGCCATTTTGCAAAATGGGGTTGCAATGTAGGCATTTCTTATAAAAAAAATGTACCTACCATGCATTCGTTCAAAGGAGCTGTTAGAGAATGCACACCACTAAAATGGTGTGAAAAACCCTCAAAGACAAGAGAAAGGGGGGTACAGAACTTAGGAGTTCACAGAGGAGAGAAAAGAAGGGAAACCCAAGTACCATGAGGGGGATCCCAGGAGAATGGCTGTGTGTATACACACAGGACAGGGTTAGATCAGGCATTGACAGAGCTGTCATCGCCAACTCCCCTGCTGCTGGTGTGCCAGCTACTTAACCCGTGGACCGACTACCTGGATAGGCCTGGTCTTGATTCTTACCTGCAGTTGGTTGTCTCACTCCTGTGCTGATGAAGCTTCTGCTTACCCCTCTTTGCCCTGCTGACCAGATGGACAGAAATGTTTTCTGTGCCCAACCCTGAGAACCAGTGGTAGGCCAAAATGAATTTAGAAATAGAAAATATGGTGGAGGTCACTCTCCCAACCATTGTCCTGATGGATGTCCAGTGCCTGCACTTCCTGGCTCTCCTGTGGCCACATGTCCCAACTGTGTCATCTGCCTGATTTTTCTAGGACTCATTTATGACCTTGCCTACTGACCTTCCAGGAAGGGCTCTTGTTGATTGTCTGGCACCATGACCAGGCACTATGTCTTTCTTATTCCCTGCTGGGGGCCTTCATCTAGCAAAGACACATGTTTACAGTTATATGGTATTGTGGGTAGAGTTGTGTATCCTCACCTGTGAATGTGACCTTGTTTGGAAATAGGGTTTTTGTAGATGTAATCAAGTTAAGAGGACGTCATGTGGGATGAACATGGACTCTGAGCCATTGGCTGGTCTTTATAGAAGATGAAAACTCGGACAAAAACCTAGAGAGAATGCCATGGGAAGACAGAGACAGAAAGCAGAGGGCAGACAGCTGGATGAGGAGATTGAAGTTATGCTGCCCTGAGACAAGGAATGCCCAGAAATGCTAGGAGCCTCCAGAACCCAGAAGAGACAAGGAAGGATTCTTTCTTAGAGCCTCTAGAGCAGGGCCCTGGCAACACCTTGATTTTGGACTTCTAGCCTCCAGAGCTAAGAGAAAGTACATTTCTGTTGTTTTAAGCCTCCAAATGTGTGTTTATTTGTTATGGCAACCCTAGGGAGCTAGTATACAAAGCCACATTTGTGCATGTCACTCTCAGAACTAATCAGTATCTGACCTAGGCATGTATACACAGGTGGTGAAATTATAGAGAAGTAAAGGAATGAGTAACATTAGTCAATATTATGAGACTGGGGAGTGGGAAAGGAATGTGACTGGAGATGCTTCCAAGGTGCTGGATAGGGTCATAAGGGTTTTCATTAAACCTTGCATACATGTTTTACATGCTCTTCCAAGTAAATATACAGTTGACAATAAAATTTAAAAAAATTGCTAAATCAAGCAAAAGAAAATCCTCAAAATAGAGTGAAAGCAGTGGGGCACCTGGGAGAGATGCTGCTGAATCATTTGAACTGAATAAAAGCCTGGGGATGAGAACCTTGGTGCCAACCAAGGTGAGCGTTTAGCAAATCGGAGCCCCTTGTGCTATGGTGATGAATAATGAATAAGAAATTTCAAAAGGATAAATCATCAACCAAAGCTCAATTTACCATTAGGACATAATGGGAGTGTCTCCTTCGTTATGCCAAGTTTTGAGAACCTGGCTTCCAACTAAATAATATTAGGTCAGACTCATGAAGCCCATTTGTGGCTACCCCTGAGCCTCCCACTTATTCTTCTCTCCAACTTCCTGGCAGAGGATGACCTGAGGTCCTTTTCAGTGGGCTGTAGTAAGTACCACCGAATTCCATAAAAAGTCATTCAATCTCTATATTCATGGAGGATCTAATTTCATTCTGGTGTTTGTTTGCTTTTATTCCTTCCTAACGCTTCTAGGGTTTTTGGGTTTTTTTTTTTTCTTTCTTTCTAACAGAGAAAGCAGGCCTTAGGCTCAGAACTATGCCCAATAGTAGGATTTATTGAAACTTAACAACATTTACTTTTGTTTTCATTTTATTTCTTCATGTAGGTTACCAAGTATTGGGAGAATATCTGTTGTTTTCCATTTATCATCATGATACAAACTTTCTTTTAAAATAACTTATAAAGGGCCTCCCTGGTGGCACAATGGGTTAAGCACCGCACTATGAAGCAATCCACAGCCTCTGCAGCACGAGTTTGATCCCTGGCCGGCCAGGGAGAAACCCACATGGTGAGGCAGACCTCTCCTGTCATGCCCTCTGCTCACCTCAGCAG
This sequence comes from Talpa europaea, assembly GCF_964194135.1. Taxonomy (NCBI): domain Eukaryota; kingdom Metazoa; phylum Chordata; class Mammalia; order Eulipotyphla; family Talpidae; genus Talpa; species Talpa europaea. Next base: position 97,270,997 of record NC_140075.1, on the reverse strand, counting down.
TGTGTTTCGGTCAGTCTGTGTATCCTGTTCCCCACTCTGTCTCTGATGGATCTCTCACCCCCCCCACATCTCTGGCCTATACCCTAGTTCTTGTATGCATAAATAAATCTTTAAAAAAATAACTTAGAAAAAGTCAATTTAAAGAAAAATACTAAGTAAATGCTATATAAGTGATGTCCTAATGTGGAAATAATCAGCAATAATGCCCGTGGATTACTAAGGTTTGGAACAATCATGATTATCTTATTGGCTACAGCAGGACCTTGCCCCCTATCAGTGCACACTTTGTCTGAGCTGATAGTCAGCTGTATGTGCGTCTTTCCTACAGCAAGTGGAAGGCCCTTGAGGGTGGAATCGCCAGCTTCCCCTGTGTCCTACCACCTCACCTAGCACCAGGCTTGTGTTAATCTCTCATGAGCCCTGGCTGAAGTCTGCTCTTCTCCTAGTCTTGTCCTTCCTGATACGCACTTGGTTTCCCTTAGTACCTTAGGGTTGTGTACCATTGGGGGGATGCCCCCCAGCATCTGGCAACAGTAGGATGGGATGTGGATGGATAGGGAAGTCTGAGAAGATGCACATACTCCTTCAGTAAAATAAGTAACCAGGGAGGGGTTTGTTCTTGCAGAGAGCCTGGATCCTGCGCTTGGTTCCTGGAGGGAAGATGGCGTAGGTTCTAGAAGAGAGAGAACGGGGTGTTTGCCCGCTCAGAGTTACAGTCAGCACATTCTAGAGGAGATGATGAGACACATATGTGCAGCAGTGGAAATGAGGAAAAGAAGCATGTTATGCTGTATGATTGGTTTTCAGGCTGTGATTAATTTAAGGAGAGTGGTAAGGACGAGTTGCAGTGAGAGGTCAGGCAGAAATTCACATAAGCCGTACAGACACATAGGGATTCCCTCTGTCCTCTGGTTGCACTACATAAGAGAGATCTGGCTTCACATCCCACCTCCACCCCTTTCTAACTGTGGGAAACAATTTAACCTTTCTGTCTGTTTCAGCATGGGGAAAATGAGCAAAATAAATACACTACTTCATAGGGTTGATTTAAGGTTCAACTAAAGGTGATATATGTAAACCTCTATGCATATATCATATAATGAACATCATGCCTCTACATAGTAAATTATCAATAATGGGTAGCTATCATTATAAATTAACCAACCATTCCTCTTATTTATATAGCAAAAATTTATGGCATGGTTATTATATGTCAGGGACTGCCAGGTTTCCCACATCAATAGCTTGAATGCTGAGTCTCATATATCTATAATTTCCATTTATGTCAAAGTTACTTAATATAATAGTATTAATAATAGCTGTAGTGTCATGAATGTCTTTAATGTGTCAGGTACTCTGCCAGGTGCTTCATTATTATATCACCTTTAATTTTTATCCCCTTTTTATAGAAACAAGGACAGAGGAGCTGAGTTTATCAAACTTAGCTAGGATCACATAGCGTGTCAAGCCTGGAATTATAATTATCTGCTTTTCTCCCCCTATTCCATGCTTATTCTTGTTACTATCAACCCAAACCCATTAGTTCCCACACTGAACTTTGCCTCTTCAAATGAGTTTTGTCTCAACTTTTCAATAGGGCATGACCATTGGACCTGTCGGCCACCCTTCTGGAGACCTCACCATTCTCCACCAGGCTCCTAATCTGGTTAATCACTAGATTTTCAGCTCAAATGCATTTCTTCAAGTGTATTTTGGTTCTTCTTAGCATGTAGTCCACTGCCCCACACATCACATACTGTACTTTCTTGAAATTCACCACATTTTGTTAAAACATTCTTAAACTTTTCCAAGAAGTAGAACACAGTCATTTGTCAGTGGTAGAGGCTTAGAATGGACTTGCCACTGTAGTGCAGATAAGTAAGCTGCTGTGATTATAACTTTTGTTTCTCACTTGGGAAAGTGTGTTGGGAGAGAATTGTGTTCCACTCTGCTTTTAAAAATAAATTTTTCCACATGAATCTAATGGTGTTAGGGAAAATTGGACTTCCATATGTAAAAGAATAAAGTCAGGCACCTATTTCATATGATATTTAGAAACTTACAATGGATCAAAGGCCTAAATATAAGAACTGTAGCCATGAAACTCTTAGAAGAAAATAAATATGCATGAAATTGGATTTGGTGATGAATTCTTTGCTATTACACCAAAAGCATGAGCAAGAAAAGATAAAGTGGACTTTAACTAAATGAAAGACTTTTGTGCATCAAAGGACATTATCAAGTAAGTATAGAGATAGCCTACAGTATGGGAAGATGTATTTGCTAATCCATATTTGATAAGCATCTAATAGCCAAAAGACACAGAGAACCCCTATAGCACTTAGTCCCAGCCCTTGCAGATTTTTTTCTCCTCTCCTTCCCAGCCCAGTGCCTCTCCCCCAACCATGCTCCACCAGATCCTCGGACAGGCCAAGCAGCATCCTGGCTTGGTCCCCCCCACTTTGTATTTATTGGAGCCAGAGATACCTGAGCAGCCTGTATGTCATGCGTCTGGCTCTGTTCAATCCAAATGTCGGTTGGGATAGAAAGAATAACCCAGAACCCTGGAATAAACTGGGTCCAATGACCAATACAAGTTCCACTCAGTGAATGTCAATTACAGCAAACTGAAGGAAGGTCCAGACTTTTAAGTGAAACATTTTATTATTAAACTGTTTAAAATGAAGGTCTTTTAGAAACCTGCATGATATTTGCTTAACCAGGAAATATTTCCCCCCTTATATGCACAAAATCATTGGTATGTTGTTTTGGGTCTTACACTGATTAATAAATATCCAAAACTTGAAAAAAAAAAAAAGAACTCTTATAACTCAATAGTAAAAAGCAAACCATTTCTCCAAAGACAAAATACAAATGACCAAACAGCTCATGAAAAGATGCCTGCTATTATTTGTCATTAGGGATAATGCTAATCAAAACCATAATGAGCTGCCACTTAATATCCACTAGAGTGGCTATAAATAAAAAACTGGAAAAGGAAAATAACAAGTGGATGTGGAGAAACTGAAACCCTTATACATTCTGATGGGAATGTAAAATGGTTCAGTGGCTATGCAGATGTTATGCATAGAATTACCATATAAATAATAATTCCACTCCTCAGTATGTACCCAAAAGAATTGAAAACAAGTACTCAAACGTATGTACACACATGTTCAGAGCTGCACTATTCACAATAGCCAATGCTTGGCAACAACCCTGATGTCTCTTTTTTTTTTTAATATTTATTTATTCATGCATACAACAACCGGGGTACAGGCCAGACGTGCAGGAGGGTGAGAGGATTCACCAGAAACAGAGTGGGGAACAGAAACAGGCAGACTGACTGAAATACACTGCTGAGGGGAGCAGCGGACGACACAGGAGAGGTCTGCCGCGCCATGTGGGATCAAACCAGCGCTGCAGAGACTGCGGACAGCCTCACAGTGTGGCGCTCAACTGCCTGCGCCACCAGGGGAGGCCCCCCCTCCATGTCTCTCTTTTTTTTTTTAAAAATTTATTTATTTATTTATACAAGCACTGGGTACAGTCAGACGGGTGGGAGGGTGAGAGAATTCACCAGAACCAGAGCGGGGAACAGAACAGGCAGACTGATGAAATACACTGCTGAGGGGAGCAGCGGGTGCAGCAGGAGAGATCTGCTGCACCATGTGGGACCCTCGCCGGTGGCCGGGAATTGAACCAGTGCTGCAGAGGCTGCGGGCAGCTTCGCAACCCAGTGCTCAACCGCTGCACCACCAGGGGAGGCCCCCCCTCCATGTCTCTTAATGGACAAACACCTTGTGGTGTAATAATCATATATGGGAATACAATTCAGCCAATAAAAGGAATGAGGTGATGATGCAAGCTTGACAGTCATGTGTTCCTTGGATGTGCGGTCAGTGATGACCACCTACCTGTACAAGGATGGTCTCAGCCTCTACCATACAGCTTAGGTGTGTAGTGACCTACGTCATCTGTGTCCGTGTAATTACACTCTATGATGGGCACACAACAGCACAATTGCCTAGCAACACATTTCTCCGACACATCCCTGTCATTGTGACGCATGACTATAAGGAGGGTGCACCTAGAAAATATTATGCCAAGTGAAACAGCTAGATGTGTCACTGTCATATGATCTGTGTAAATGTATCAGAATAGTAAGTCCACAGAGATAAAAGGCAGTTTGGTGGGTGTCTGGGGCTGTGGGGGGAGAGAGGACTGGGGAATAATGGATTAATGATGTTTCCTTTGAGGTGACAAAAATGTTGTAGAACTAGATAGAGATGGTGGTTGCACTAAATGCCATTGAATTGTTGACTTTAAAATGGTTAATTTTATGTTGTGTGAATTTCTTTTTTTGTTGTTGTTGTGTGAATTTCATCTCAATAAAAAAAACTACCAAAAATTTAAAACTTTTGCAAGTTTTATTAGCATAATTATCAATTGTAATAGAGGCTTGGAATATACTAATATTTCAGGACACCATGTTAAGAATCATTGGCTGTAACCACCTGCCAGGATTGCTACTGGCTACTTTATATTATAGCCTCTCTTTGCAAAGGGCAGGACCTCAGGCCAAAGATTTCTAATTCAGATGCCTTCAGGAGCCTGCCTATTGGGGTGCATGTTTGAGGTTAGATGGAATCTGAGGACGCTCAGCTGGCTTCATATATAGTGTTATGAAACTATTGCCCTCCTTCCCATGTACCCTGCCCCGGGGACTGAACCCCACTGTATAGGCAAGGAGAAGGGCTCACTTTGAATTTGTTTTAAGGATGAGGGCAATAGAAGTGATCAGCAGCTGGAGGCCACCTCTACAGAAGGCACAGTGGGTTTAGTGCCACTTGCCCAGCAATCTGAGTGTATTTTTGTCTGTTATCTCTGCCTAAGGAGAGGGGAAAGAGGTTTCAGAAGAATCTGGAAAGATTTTTGCTATTAGATGAGCTAGGGAAAGGTAAGTTTTCTTGTTTATTTTCAAAACTCTGCTCAAGCATTCTGAGGCCTGGACCCATTAAGGATGCTGGAAGCTTGGAGTGGGAAGCGAGGTATCTGGGGAGTTGGGGAAAGGGTGTGGAGGAAGGAGTCTAGCCCATTAGATTGAGGGTGTGGCTGACATTGTTTTCTTTTGTGCCTCTCAGCTCTATGCCTGCTTGTAATCCCTCTTTATTGCTGGTCTGAGAAGCGTGTGGGACATGATGTTTTTGACCCAGGTCCTTTCAGTATGCAATAATTCTATGGACATTTGGGGATGGGAGGACAGGAAGGGCAAAGTACACTTGAGGGACTTGCCTAAGGCCTTTTCCTAAAGTGACTCCCCCCCCCAAAGTACCAACATCACAGATCTTTTCTTTAGATATTGAAAGATTTTGAACTCAGAAGCTTAAAACACAAATACCTCTGAGAGAGGTAAAGTAAGTCTCCATTAAGAGTTCCCCTTAGTGGAGGTAGTTGGAGAACCAACTAAGGGAGTATAACCCAGCATGCATAAGGCTCAGAACGAGTTTGTGTTTTTTCACTGTTTACTTGACAGAGTAGGCTGGATGGAAGGGAGTCAATATTTTTCTAGTTGTAATTTTGTCTTCAGTCAAGTTCTTTTTTTTTTTTTTTTAAAGATTTATTTATTTATTTATACAAGCACTGGGTACAGTCAGAAGTGCGGGAGGGTGAGAGAATTCACCAGAGCCAGAACAGGGAGCAGAGCAGGCAGAAGGACTGAAGTGCACTGCTGAGGGGAGCAGTGGGCAGCAGGAGAGGTCTGCGCGCCATGTGGGACCCTCCTCCGGTGGCCGGGGAGCAGCTGGGGATCGAACTGGCGCTGCAGAGGCTGTGGGCAGCTTTGCAACCCAGCACTCAAATGCTGCGCCACCAGGGAGGCCCTTCAGTCAAGTTCTTTCCCCACATTCTCCATTTGGACTTGAATGGCAGGGATGGAGAGAGAGAGAATCTTTAAAATCCTGTGGACAGATTCTAGGTGGCTCTGCATCTGATCCTCAAGAGGTTGTGCTTGCACAGGACATTGGAAACCACTCTACTTGTAAAAGGGTTGGCTTTCACGTGCCCTAGAGCTTGTTAGCTCCCCACTAGGACAGATCCTTGGCTTAGCATTTTTGTTCTTTCTAGGTAGCTTCGTTTCCACAAAGGCGTGCTCATCCCTGGAACAATCATGTGGGTGAGCCTCTGTCTGAGGAAAGCCAAGATGGCTCCTGCACTGCATTGCTTGGTATTAGAACTTGGGAAACAGAGTCTAGAGTATAAGTAGTTCAGTGTACTAGTTCCTCCTTCCTGGGCCGTGTTCACAGAGAACATCATGAGTGTGAACATGTGTGTGCCCTCTGACCTCCCAAACTTTTCAGTGTTAGTCCCTGGGTTAAGAGGTAAAAGCTGTGCCCAGAAGACATGCTTTCTTAAGAACTTAACTAAATTAACTTGGAGCAGTTCATGGAAACTGTCCAGACATTGAAACTCTGAAAATCCAGTGTCCACCTGTCTATATCTTGTGGCCTGAGAGTGGTGATAGCTCAGGATTCCCTGGCAGACAGGAAGCTGAGGTAGCTGTTCCTCGGATTGGTTAGCCATGACCTCAGGTATGAATGAGCCAAATGGTGCTAAGGTTAGCAAAGAAGGCTTTTGAGTCAGGCTCCTGTATTTCAGTCCTGGCCAATGAGCTGGATGGCCTTAGGAAATTTATTTATTGGTGCTGCATCTCAATTTTCTTATCTGTAAAATGCAGGTGGCAGTAATACTGACCACATAAGGTGGTTGTGAGGGTTCAAGATAATGCATATAAAATACTAGACACCAAATGGATGAATGAAAGCTGTTTTAGAAATGATGGCTCCTGCCATCAACCCATGGTAGCTGTATGGTGGATCCTGCAGGAGAGAACACGGGAATGGCAGGAGGGCTCCATGTTTCCTGATTTCCCTATGACTAATGCCACTCTCTGGTTTCTTCTGTATTCCTTTCCTCGCCCAGTTTTGATCCTCCAGAAAGTGGAGAATGGAGACCTGAGCAACAAGATTCTGAAGATCACTGATTTTGGCCTGGCTCGGGAATGGCACCGAACCACCAAGATGAGCGCAGCAGGGACCTATGCCTGGATGGCACCCGAAGTCATTCGTGCCTCCATGTTTTCCAAAGGCAGTGATGTGTGGAGGTAAGGTTCAGAGGTACAGGGTCCATGGTCCCCAGGTCAATTTTGGCCTCACGCATGCTTCAGGATTTGGAGATTTGAGGTTGCATAATATCCCAGCACCCAAGTAGGTCTAAGTGACTCCATCAGAGCAATCTACACCAATTCCACATTGCCAAGGGACTGTTTCCAATGCTGTCATCTACCAAAAATCCCTCCAGTGTTGTGGCAAATACCACCTCTATGCAGGCCACTTTGTGCTGGTGACTTCCTAGAAAAGGAAGATTCCAGGTAGATTCCAGGTACCATATGTATTCCTGTCTGACCTGTGGCATAGTGAGAGCCTCAGCACTTCAGAGACATTCCTCAGGGTCAACCTGACCTGCTTAGTTGCAGTGGCTGTTACTGCTGGACTTGTCCACTCTGTAAGCTCCTGAACTGACAAGTGTTCTTTATGCTATCTCATTTTTCTTGGTGGGCTGGAGATTCTTTCCCAGTTATTCATTTAGCCTTTTAGTCAAGGATGTACTTGTTGAACATTGAAAGAGAAATAGGAAAAAATGATCCCAAGCATGTACCCAGATCTACAGTCAAAAATTAGACCAATTTGACCCTAGTGAATGTCAGCCTGAGAGGTCACAAGGACAGGGATCCAAACAATTTTTGTCCCTACAAGTGGAAGGATGACCATCTCCAGAGTATACGTTTTCACAGGAAGTAGCATCTCTTTGATACAAAAGGAGAGTAGGTTATCATGGTACTTCAGTCTGTCACATTGTTGCTTCCTGATGTGTTTTTTCAGTGAGCTTCTGTATATATATAGTGTGTGTGTTTATGTGTGTATACATATACATACCTATATGTAACATATGTTGTATGTATAAAACACACACACTACAAAACATAACAGCATTATTGGAATCAGTCACACACCAAAAAGTTCACACTTTAAAATGTATGTTAATGGTTTTTAGTGCATTTACAAAGTGTTTGCACCAGTCACTAGTAGTATTAGTTTCCTAGGACTAGACCTGCTATAACAAATTACAGCAAACCTGATGGGTTAAAACAATAGAAATTCATTATCTGGGGGCCAAAAGTCTGAAATTGGTGTCAGTGGGACCACACTCCAGAGACTCTAGGGGATATTGTTTTATATAAGGATTATATAAGGATGTGGACTTATCTTTTTAGGGCCACCATTCTGCCACTATAACCACTATCTATTTATGGAATATTTTTTATCAACCAAAAAAAGAAAGCCAGAACCCTCTCCACCCCCCCCCCAAAAAAAAACACAAGGAAGAAATCTATCAGCAGTTATTCCTTAATCTCTCTATTAATTTACTTTCTGTATCTATAGATTTGCCTATTCTGGATATTTTATGCCAGATATTTTACAGTAGATGGTCTTTTGTCACTGGATTCTTTCAATAGCGTAACATTTTCAAGATTCATTCATGTTATAGCTTGTATTAGAACTTCATTTTTGTGGCTGAATAATATTCCATTATATAGATAGACCACTATTTGTTGATCCAGTCATCATTTGATGGACATTTGGTTTTTTCCTACTTTTTTTCTACTTTTTTTTTTAAAGATTTATTTTATTTATTTATACAAGCACTGGGTACAGTCAGAAGCACGGGAGGGTGAGAGAATTCACCAGAGCCAGAGCGGAGAACAGAACAGGTAGACTGACGAAATACACTGCTGAGAGGAGTAGCAGGCATGGCAGGAGAGGTCTGTCACGCCATGTGGGACCCTCGCTGGTGGCTAGGGATCAGCACTGCCGAGGCTGCGGGCAGCTTCGCAGCCCAGCAGTCAACTGCTGCGCCACCAGGGGAGGCCCCTTTTTTCTACTTTTTTTCTACTTTTTGGGTATGATGAATAATGCTTCTTTTTATTATGAACAATAATGGACATTTTTGTGTAAGATTTTCTGTGAACATATATTTTTAATTCTCTTGGGTACGTATTTAGGAGTGGGATTGCTGATTCATGCAGTAATTCTATGTTTAACTTTTTGAGGAACTGCTAAACTTCTTTTACTATGGTCATACTATTTCACTATCCCATTAATAACTTACGATGATTCCAGTTTTTTCATATTCTGTTAAAACTTGTCATTGCCTTTTTATTATAACCATCCTAGTATATATGAAGTGGTATTTCATTGTGGTTTTTATTTGTATTTTTATAGTGACTAATGATGCTGAACATCTTTCCATGTGCTTATTGACCATTTGTATATCTTCTCTGAATAAATGTCCAAATCCTTCACCAATTTCACGGTTATTAGAGTAAATGTCCTTTTAACTTTACGTTGAAAGAGTTCTTTATATATTCTGGATACAAGTCCCTAATCAGATATACAATTTGAAAATGTTTTCTTCTATTTTCTGGATTTTTGAAAAAAACTTATTGATGATATCCTTTGAACCACAAACATTTTTAATTTTGATGAATCCAATTTACTATCTTTTTTCCTTGATTACTTGTGCTTTAATATCATATTTGAGACCATTGCCTAATCTGAGGCCATAATGATTTATTCCATTTATTTCTAAGTTTTGTAATCTAAGTTTTCTCGTGTGAGGTAGGGAGTCCCACTTCATTCTTTTGCCCATGGCTATCTAGTTGAAAGGCTTGAAAAGGCTATTATTTCCTCAATGAATTGTTACCCTTGTCAAAAACAAATTACCACAATATCAATGTTTATTTCTGGACTCTCATTTCTATTCCATTCACCTAGATATCTTCCCTTATGCTGTACCAACCTCTACCTTTATGGTAAAATTTGAAATTAGGTACTGTGATCTTCCAACTCTGTTCTTTTTTTTTTTTTTTTTGAGATTTTTTTGGATATCTGGGTCCCTTACATTTCCATATGAATTTTAGGATTATTTCTGAAAAACAGGCAACTGGAATTTTTATAAGGATTGTATTAAAGCTATAGATCACTATGGTGAGTATTGGCACCTTAAAATATATTAAAAGTCACAAACATAGGGTATCTTTCCTTTTATTCAGGCCTCCTTTAATTTTTTTCCGTGACATTTTGCAGCTTCTGTGTATTGAATCTTACTTCACCGCATGTTAATTATAGGGTGAGGCAACTATTGTGAAAAAGAGCTTTCCTTAAAATATCTGACAAGACCTTCTTAGGTTGAATTGTATGTTGATATTCAACTATTTTTGATCTACAAAACAGTAGTCTTATATGCTTCAACCTTCTTCTAAGCACTTTCATTGCTTAACTACAGTCTACTGAGGTAGTTAATATATTACTTACACTAAGCTTACAAAGAGATCAGTAGATAGGATAGTTTAAATAAGGTAGAAACCTGCTTCTTTTTCACATTTTCCTAATGTGAAATCATTAGGAACCCAGGTTTCTTCAGGTTTCCTCAGTGCATTGTTCTTGGCTGAATGGTTAGGCCCAAGTGACTGTGATTTCAGCATTATATTCTGAAAAAAAAAAAAAAAGTTGGGGGGAGAGAGCAAGCAACTTGACGTTTGAGATGAGGAAGTTGTGTGCATCTCCTCTGTGTAGAGCCATTGCCTGCTCTAGGTTATATGAGTACCTGGTTGCAAGAAGTCAGAAATATGTAGGCCCTAGCTGTGCACACACAGCTGAAACTCTTACTATGGAAGAAGGGGAGAATGGGAGGAAATCAGCCATTGGCTACACTCAATTTTATCTTACCTTTATTCATGGGAGGCTGTGCCTTTTTGCAACATGATTATTTTCTATTTCCTATATTTCTGCTAGTTTTTTCTTCCCTCTGGGCCCTGAATTGAATCTGGTTTTATTGTCCTCCATCCCAAAGGTTTCTGCTGCTACAGTGATTTAGAGTTGCCTCTGGTATTCTGACACATTTAGTGGGGAGGGAAAGCCCAAATGCCTAATTAAGTATCTTCTCATCACAGAAATGACAGGCAAGGGGACCTGTCAAGGGGTTAAGATGCAACCTATGAAGCTATCGCCAGCCACTGCAGCACGAATTCAAGCCCCGCCCAGGGAGCTACCCACATGGTGCAGCAGACCTCTCCTTTCTCTCCTGCTGCTCCCCTCAGCATTGTGTTTCAGTCAGTCTGCCTGTTCTGTTCCCCGTTCTGTCCCTGGTGAATCCTCTCACCCTCCACACCTCTGGCCTATACCCCACTTCTTATATGCATAAATAAATCTTTTTGAAAAAAGAAAAAAGAAAAAAGACATGACAGGCAAGGAAAGGGAAGGACATCATAGGGATTTATCCATCATGGAAGGAATAAGGCCGGACTCTTCAACTTTTACCCAAAGCGTCCTTATTCCCAGAATGACATCCAGTCTTTCTCTTCAGCCACAGGTCCTGAAAGCAGGCGTGGGAGCCTCTGATGAGAGAGGCCTCTGACAATGTTGTTCTCCCCTCTGAAGGGAGTAGCTTGGAGGTAAACTCCAAATCAGCAGCACTTTGGATGAGGTGTCTTGGAAATTGTTTCATGGTCTGCTCTGATTCAGCTTGGTTAATGAATGTGGTTTGAAAACATAATTCACTCTGCTCTCTTAGCTTCCTGGCTGCAGTATTTTCTTTTTGGACACAACTTATTAAATCCATTAAATGAGCCTTTAATCCCTCCTTCCCACTCATCTTAGTGGCTCCACATGATCTAACACCTTTACCAGAGAAGAATAATGTGCCCACTTCTCTCATTGCTACACACACACACACATACGCTGGTAACAGTATTCACCACCCACAGATGCTTAAGGGCTGGGATCTGTGCTGAACACCATGCATCTTTTATCTCATTTATTCCTCACAAGAATCCAAATGTAGATAGTATTATTTCCATCTTACAGGTGAAGTACTTGAGGCTTAGGTACCTGCATTCACACAGGTGGCAGAGGTAAAGATGGTACTAGAATTAGGAGTGTCTCTCTTGAAACCCTGTGTTTGCAGCCATCTCACCATCTCTGTACTCCTGTTCCCGCACTTAGGGCAGCCTTTTCTGAGTACTTGGCCTGCCCTGCCACGAGCCCAGGAGGATGTCCCAGAAAGAGCAAAAACATGTCTAGGAATTCAGGAAGAAGCTGGTTCCTGGACTGACTTTTTCAAGAAATGTTTGTTGAATGCTTACTCTGTGCAGGACTCTAAGCCTGAGTCTCACCCCACCCTTCCTGGAACTCTGCTGGGGGCTGGGGCTGGGACTGCTGTTGCCAGGGGCTGAGGCCCAGCTCACTGGGCCTCACTGCTCTTGGATTATTGTTCTCTGGGGCTCCTCCACATGCTGGATGGGGGGTAAGATTATAAAGCAAGAACCAACCGCATGAGTCTCCCACTCTGCTTGATTTCCTACTGCCTCGGGAAGAGTCATTGATGAACTCGCCCCTCTTGCTGTGCTGTGCAGGGACAGCAGTGGGTGCAGGAGACACCGCCATCGTGTTGTGACTGCTTGATGTGTGTGGGGTGAAGTGGAGGCATTTTGTTAATCAGTTTAAGTTTTTGAATTGACAGTAGTTAATATGTGCACCATAGAAAAAGGTTACACCTGATGGATAAACAGAAAAAGGAAAAAGAAAAGAAAAAGGAAAAATAAAATCATCCAAAACTTACTTCTAAAGATAAGCTATATTGGTATTTTGGGGCATTTATTCCTGTTCACAGGCTCATTTACCCAGCCCTTCAAATGGCATCGTTCTGTTTTGTGAGCTGCTTTTTTGATATAATATAGCATGAACATAATTCCAGACTAGTAAATGTTTACTATGTAAATGCATACATTAATGTATATGTTACATATATGTCAATAAATGCAACATCATTTTAAATGAGGGTCTGGTTACCAACAACAGGAAGAAAGATTGTATATTTCCTTACAACTCGCAAAGTGTTTTCATACACGGTAGTTCAACTACATTGCCAAAGATTATTAAACAAGTCAGTGTAGTTCCTGGAATGTGGGGCCACAGCCAGTGACCGAAGTACAGGAGCCCGTTCTTGTGAACACATCTTTCAGAAGGTGCATTTGGAGATGACTGAGATGAAGGGGAAAGTCAGTCTGGCCCAGCTCAGGTGTGGAATTGCAGTGGGGAAGGGTTTTTACTATCCCCTCTGAGGCTTTTCCTCACTTGGAACATATAAAGTACCTGCCCCCCCAACCCTGCCAGACTGTTGAGAGGATGCTGCACCTCTGGATGTGGTTAATTATCGACACAAGGGGAATTCCCTGGGTTTGGGTTAGGCAGTGAGAGCTCTTGGGAAATCAGTAGGAGCCGGTTCTCTGATGGTGGAGGCACTCTGAGGCAGTGTTCTAGCTGAGCTGGTCCTTCTAGGCTGTCTTGAATGGGCCTCTTGACCGTCTCTCAATCCTGGGTGGGCAACGGAGTAGGGTCAGTACAAGGTAAATCAAGCTGACTGCTCACGTATCCTGGGGCTCAGCCCCGACCGGCATGTGTACCCTGCATTCCCTTCTTAGAATCAGCTCCTGCCAAGGGCACAACAAGATTCATTTCTTGGTGGGAACAGTGGACAGTTTGGCTATAGTCACCCCCAGCAAGCCATCGTCCGCTTCTTTCCTGAGTGTTGGTGTCCCTCAGCAGCACTCACCAGCTCTGTGGCCTATTCCTAAACACCCTCCCCACCCCCCCACCCCCCCACCCCCACCCCCCCCCCACACACACTTTCTCCTTTCAGGCCCTTTCCAAGGGGAGACACATGAGTTTACTAGCCTCTGGGGGTAACTTCTAGATGAGGAGTAGTTATTGTTTTTTATCCCTTGCCACTTTTTTTTTTTTTTTAAAGATTTATTTTTTTATTTATTTATACAAGCACTGGGTACAGTCAGAAGCGCGGGAGGGTGAGAGAATTCACCAGAGCCAGAGCGGGGAGCAGAGCAGGCAGAAGGACCAAAGTACACTGCTGAGGGGAGCAGCAGGCGGCAGGAGAGGTCTGCGCGCCATGTGGGACCCTTGACCAGGGGGCGGGGATTGAACCGGCGCTGCAGAGGCTGCAGGCAGCTTCGCAGCCCAGCGCTCAACCGCTGCGCCACCGGGGAGGCCCTATCCCTTGCCACTTTGCAAGGTGTGGGGATTGCTGGCTTTGTGGCAAAGGTGAGAAAACTGAGATTCAGAGAGTCTGTTCCCAAGGTCACCCCGCTGTAAGTGAGATGCAGGCGTTTCACTCTAGCAGTTCTCCCACTTCTCTTCGTTGGCGAGCCCTCCACTGAGCCCTCCCCCGGGAATGGAATGCAGGTGAACACAGAAGCAGCCAGGTCAGAGCAGAGCAGCCCTAATTGCAGCTGCAGGGGCAGATTCTCTGGCTCCTGCCTCTCAGTGGCCTTGGTGTGCAGGCCGTGCAGGCCGTGCAGGCCGTGCAGGATGCGCTTGGGTCTGTGACGTGCTCTGCTGGCTTTCCAGGTAGTTAGGTTTGGGCCCCAATCTTTTCTGCCCAGATGAAGGAAAGGGGCTCTTTGGGACCCTAAGTGTTTGTTCCTCAGGGTGAAGGTGGATGTTAATGCCAAGAGCAGGCAATCCAAGGTGAGAGCTGCTCTAAGCTGAGAACCTAGTCAGCAGTGCTCAGTTCTTAGAGGTCACATGGTAAAAGCTGTGACCCCCAGCCCGGTGACCATCTGGGTTAAGTCATATTAAAGGGTTGGCAGGAAGCATGAGTGCAATTCTTAGTGGAATTGGGGACTTGCTCTCAAGCACCCAGTGCAGCCTGCAGGACCCTCTGACCTTGCCCTCGTTCCCAGTTCCCACACCCACCCACACACCAACTCGCTGTGTAAGGAACTATTTTGTGTGTACATAAGGACAATCTCTTCTCTTCATATGAGTCTGGGCAATGAGAATCAGAGCACAAACTCCCATCCTTGCCCTTTCGGGGCCCTGAGGCTGGTAAACAAACAACCACAATGTGAAGCTGCTCAGATGGGAGCTGAGTAACACCTGTGTCCAATTGTTCTCATCAGCTTCAGGCCAAAATCCAACACCTTGTCAAGACCGGGCCTGCCACTGTCTACCAGGCTTTCTTTTTCCTGTCAAAATACAGAAGAGGTTTTTCTACCCAAGGGGACTGACCCAGCCTCTCTGAGGTTCATCTTTAGGGGTCCCCTGGGATGCCCTGGCTTATTAGTTGGCATGCTGCTTTTCTTTGGTGCCATTTCAGGCCACTTATGCTTCTTTGAGGTCAAGGCCATGCCTTTGTCCGAGCTGATTTCTGTCTCTGGAACACTGACTTAGCAATCAAGGTTTATCTGTTTCCTGCCCCCATCCTGGTCTGGTTAGTTGACCCCCCTGTGCCCTCATGGTCTTTCTGTTGTGACTCATTCCTCTGTATTCTAGTTGGCATCTTTTCTTTTCCTCTCATTAATCTCTTTGTGGCTAAAATCTACCTTTTTTCCTGTATCCCAGTGCCAGGCTCTGAGCTTGGTGTTTAGTAAATACTAAGTAGGTGTTTAAAATGAATGAATAATTGGTAGTGCACTTGAATCAGATCCTGAAAAACAAACCAAGAAATGGCAGAAGGGCATTCTAGTGATAATGAATTAAGAGTTGGTCCAGGGTCCCACTCAGGCTTGCTCCATGTGTACCCTAAATAAATGCCAATACGCTTTTCTAAAACCTGCTTTCCTTACTTGCAAAATGATGTTAATTCTTATCTTGCATGTTTCTTATAAGGATACAAGATGATGTTTGTAAATGCCTTAGCATTTACATACTAAGCATTTACATTTACCTGTACATACAAGGTACCATGGTAAAATAGATGCTGGGTTTATAAGGATGTTTTCCTTTTTTATGAACTTTTATTGTCTGCAAACTACTGATGAGTATCACAAAAAATTGGAGGTTTGTGTTGAAAATAGCAGGACCTTCCACCTCTTCATAGCCTGTGGTTTCTTGCCCTGACTTCTTCCTAAAAGGATGGAATGCTACTTGATTTTGTTGGGCTCTGACTGTGAAGTCATGGAATAGTTATCCTGCTAAGCTTTGTACTCCCAATCTTCTGACTCACCTGGTGTGTGAAATGAATTTCTTCGGGCACAGTGGAAAGGCAGGGCAGGGACCGTGAAACACAGGCACTGACATGCTGCTCTGCTCCCCCGGGCCTGGGCCACCTCTTTGAGTGAGAGGTCTCTGTCAGGCCTCACTGACGCTGTTGTCTGGTGCGGTCAACTCTCTGCTTTTTTAAAAGCTAAAAAAAATAAATAAATAACTAAAGCTGAAGTTTTTCGTAAGATGGAAAAATCCCCCACATTCTCATGAAGCTATCTACCTTTGCTCCTAATTTATTACAACAGAATAGCCGTGGCTGCTGAGCCCTGATTTAATGCTGATTTAATTTCATGGCAGCCTCATCAGACTGGTAGTGTTATTTGCCCTTTATGGATGAGGAATTTGAGGAACAAGACTTTGAATCCAAGTGTGCCTGGAGGTTTGAGTCTGGAGGTTTTGCTTTTAGCTAGTAAGCCTGACATCCACCCTTTTATGTCCCGGGAGCACGTCTGTTCTATTAGTGTCCTTACATGTAGGGGGGACCACAGACCACTCGCAGAGCCGCATGACCTGTTTCATTGAAGTTGCAGCTGTGCTTTATCAAGTGGCCTCTGTCTTCTGTGTCTCCTTAGCTATGGGGTGCTGCTTTGGGAGCTACTGACCGGTGAGGTGCCCTTCCGAGGAATCGACGGCTTAGCGGTAGCTTATGGTGTAGCCATGAACAAACTCGCCCTTCCCATTCCCTCTACATGCCCAGAGCCTTTTGCGAAACTCATGGAAGGTAAGTTACCCCCATCCTGAACAGAACCGGAGACCGTTTATCTTCCCACCCACACTTGGTAGGTTTTGGCCAACTCCACAGAGTCAGTTACGACAATAAAAAGAGGAGAGGAAGTACCAGTCACTCGGAAATAAATGCTGGGTGGGCACTTGGCAGAGCTACTTCAAGAAGATGTCAGCACCCTGCTACTCTGATGTCACCGGGGACCCGCTGTCTGTCTCCAGTGGCTGTAGAACCAAACTAACGAGCGAAAACCTGCTACCCAGAACTTCCACCTATTATTAATATAAAATAATGTGTAGTGCTTTTATTTAGGGCCTCTCAGTGTCTTACATGTAGAAGTGAAGAACATATGAGAAGAAAGGAACTCTATCTGTGATTTTGTGAGAACTCCAAGCGCAACAGAGGTGACATGGATAGACAGGTGGCCACACTCCTAGAGGCTGAGCTGAGAAGGAGAGAGTTCACTTTTCCTGACTCTCACTAAGGCTTTTTACTCTTGCCTGCTCATTCACCCACTGAGGTGGTAGAAAGTAGCTCTTTATTTATAGGGAATTGAAGCCCCCAGCTAGAGTTACCCACTGGCAAGACTGGAATCACGTTGATGAAGGAATACAGTAAATTGTAGTAATTGTACTTTACACACGAGAACGCTTGGGACTTGCCAAGAGTTTCATGTTAGGTCAGTAGTAAGAACTGGGCGGTTTCAGAAATGCTGCTCTTCATTTCCAGTGTCACTTCATCACTGTGATGTTGGGTAGCTTGCTTGATCTCCTCAACCCTGTGAGAAGCTACCTGATCCCAGTCTCTGATTCTGGAAGGAGAATGAGAAGTGATAGGTTGGTGGTAGATGGGGTCACATGGCATCCTAAGTCTTACGTGAGCCTCCATCCACTTACGCTTTCTGTCTACTCATGTGTTCCACACAGACTGTTGGAACCCCGACCCACATTCACGACCATCCTTCACGAGTATCCTGGACCAGCTCACCACCATAGAGGAATCCGGTTTCTTTGAAATGCCCAAGGATTCCTTCCACTGCCTGCAGGACGACTGGAAACATGAGATTCAGGAGATGTTTGACCAACTCAGAGCCAAAGAAAAGGTAAGAAACGAGAGAAAGGGAGGCATGTGTCAGTGGACACCCCACCAAGGCCTCTGGACTGATGCCAACATGACCCCCTCCTGCTTAGTTTGTGGTAACGGCAGATCCTGCCCGCCTGCTGTACATGGAGGGGCTCTCCAGGCCTGGGGTGAGTGTTTTTGGGATGTGGTAGGAGTAAGTAGTAATGAGTCTGGAGTTCTCCTTACTGAGTGTCAGCTTTGTTGTGCAAATCAGGACGAATACCACTGAGCAGATACCACCAGGGGCCTCACTCTGCCCCCTGAAAGGATGGGAAGATTCTAGAAAGGTTTCTTGGTTCTGCAGTGGATTTTTCTCAAGGGAGGTTCACTTGATAGAGGGATACTTCAACTTTGAGATCAGTTATCAGAACATCCTGCCAATGTCTTTTAGTATCAGAATCAGAGACAGTATCTGGGTTAGAAATACCAAGGGTCTGAGGTGGTTTGGCATTTTTCATGTTTTTGTGAAAGGGCTCTAATCTCAAACCAACTCAGCAGTTCAGACACTCTAATCCTACTGGAAGTCTGCCTTTGTGTTCTGATGGCCCATAACGAGCCAGCCCCTCTCCACACCCCTGGTGCTAGCTAGCAGCCAGTCCACACTGGTGAGCTAATCCGGCCTCCATCAACAGGGTCAGTTCCTTTTCCTCCCTCTCGTTCCCCTCTGTGGGAATTTGGGGAGCATCATGATGATAAGAGTAACAAAAAATTTGTTTTATCTTTTTGATTTCCCAGTTCTTTCACTTGAAAGGTCTGATGAGACCTTTCATCCTGGAGTCTTAAACGACCCCACCAGCAGCATGTAAGGCCGGTGTCGGGAAGCAGAACCTTGCACCCAGGTCTTTTGATTCCAAAATCCTCTTTGTCGTGTCATTGTTATTCCCCTGAATAAATGACGTAAAAGCATTCTGGAGCTGATTTAAGGAATTTAAACTTTTAAAATGCAGCATCTCAATCCTAAACACGGTTCTGTGTGGCAAGTCAGTGAGCACTCTGCAGAAGATGGAGTGAGCTTACCACAAATCTTTAGGGACTTGAAGGTACTGGGGTGGGGGTGATTCTGTACTGACTGCTGAACAGAATGATTACCAGAGACTGTTCCTATTACTAATGCTATTACTACTAGAAGAAACTTCAGAGTTGCTGGCCTTAATTTTGCTTAAGCATTGACTCTTGGTTCACTTTTTTCTCATTACCTTACAAGGATAAGGAAAAAAGTTGGATCCTGCAGCTAGTGGGAAAGTTAAAGCCATTCTCAATAATGGCTAATGTTTGTTGAGCATGTATAATGTGCCATGTTGTTATAAGTAACTTATGGGCATTTTTATGCAATGTTTCATAATAAAATAATTGTCTTAGGGCATATAACTCTGTGAGGTCAGTGCTCTTCACTCCATATTATGTCTGATGCCCATATAAACTTGCCCAAGACCAAAGCATGAGTAGTTTGTTCCCAAGTCCTTGTTTTATCTCACTAGGGTCTGATGCCTCGCCATTGTAAGGCTTGTCATGGGACAAGTGGGGATAAGATGGATAATGAGCTTTCTCTGGAGAGAGTCCTCTTAAATCTTTGCATGTGGAAGATGTGAAGTTGATCCCCAAATAGGTGTTTCTCAAGAAGAGTATTTACATGTTTGAGGGGCTTCCATGTATATGGCATCATAAGCAAGTATTCCACAGATGTTCTGGTTTCCATCTAATTCAGGTCATTCTTTGTATTGGTTCCACCTACTGCTTTTAGGCATTGTGAGGATGGGTTGGTTTCAGGACTGGAGTTTGAGTTCCCTATGAGGGAAATATGAGGGAACTCAAAGGAAAACCATAGACAAGAGCCTGTGGCAGAGAAGGATTTAGGAAAGCTGAAGTTAGCTTGAACTTTCAAACTTTTCATTTCCCAGCAGAGCTATCCAATCTGGAGTCATTTTTCTTACTCTTTCATGTTTATATTTTCCTCTTCTTGGAGAAAACAAAGTAGTGGGACAGGGAGCCAGGGATTTGGGGGATACACAACAATTTAATCTGTTTGGGGCCTATGTCACCAAAGAAGGTAAAATGCAAGAGTTCAGGCTCATCTCTCAGGCACTTACGATATATCTGGTTCATTCATAAAGTTCTCATCTACCTCCTTCTTATCTATCATTCATTCATTCTTGGACTCAACAGTTCTTCAACAACTACTAAACACTTACCTGTACCAAACAATTTTCAAGGTGTTAGTCCTCCCTCTTCTCATTTCTTCTGTCATGTTTATGGCTATTTTGACATTCTCTCAGGAATGGAGGACATCAGTTGAATGAAAAATTCCCAGCGTCAAATATTTTATGCCCGGGCCTCCCCGGTGGCGCAGCAGTTGAGCGCTGGGTTGCGAAGCTGCCCGCAGCCTCTGCAGCTGGTTCGATCCCTGACTGCTGGGCGAGGGTCCCACATGGCGCACAGACCTCTCCTGCCGCCCGCTGCTCCCCTCAGCAGTGTACTTCGGTCCTTCTGCCTGCTCTGCTCCCCGCTCTGGCTCTGGTGAATTCTCTCACCCTCCCGCGCTTCTGACTGTACCCAGTGCTTGTATAAATAAATAAATCTAAAAAAAAAAAAAAGACCAGAAAATTAAAAAAATATATATTTTATGCCCATTTGTCTCTCTGCTCTCTTCTGCTCTCTTCCTGCAGCTCAAATTTCCCAATATGTGAACACATACTTTTTTTTTTAGCTGTTGGTTCCCCTTCTATTTTGTTTTAGTCCAGAATGACATCTTCTCATTTCATGGGGAAATTTTTAGTTTTGATCACAAAAGTGTAGCTCTGGCTGCTTTATTAAAGAATCTTCCCACTTCTTAGACATGATCCTCTCAGGCTAGTCAAAAAGCTACTTATATTTCAGTCTCTACCCCACCCCAACCCCACCCACTTCAATCCTAGACCTGGGGTAACCAGTGTTAATAATTTAGATTCCAGATTTGAAAATTTTATTACATGTGCTTTGTTCTTTTTCCTGTTTTCTCTCCTATTTTCTGAGTCCATGTTCCCCACCACATACACACACCTCGTCCCAAGAACTATGTGTGGGGTTCACTTATACATTCATGCAAGAAAGAAAAAGGGAGGCAGGGGTGAGATCTGACCACCTATTGTGGCTCCCACCTCCATCCTCAGGGCAAGACAGAGGGCCTATTCTGGGCTCTCAAAACTGGATTCTAGTTGGGAAATTGTCCTAGTTCCACCACCAGCTTTCTGGCTTGTGCTGTCTCCTTGGCGGAGTGACTGCTGTGCCTCCAGAGCCTTGCCCTGCTTTGGGACAACTTCTCCTACGTTCATTGAATGGCTTCAAGAGTGTGTAATGGAGCAGCAGGCAAGGTCGGTTCTGGAGAAAACAAAGTCCTGGCAAAGACTTGAGGAAACATTCTCTTTTCTCTTTGCCATGTTGCCATGATCCTTCCAGAGCAAACAATTGTCCTTTCAGATGGAATGACAGTTCAAACCACAGCTCTCAGTGGACTCACTTACCAAGAAAATAGAGATTTAGAGGACATGCCTCACATACCTTTCGAATAGCCACCCTGGACATTTATTTATTTTTGTTTGCATGTGAGATAATGCCTGCAGGGTGATTCATTTACTGCAGGCACACTTCAAGAGATCACATAAAATTGGCTCTGGTTGAAGAAAAAAGAACCTCTATATAATGGAAAAATTAAAACTAAGATAGAACCAAGTCTGTAAAGTTCAAATACATGATTATATTTTATTCCGATATCCCCAATTTTTCCCCCAATCATGGGCAATTTAATCAGTAATCAACAAGCTGCTGGGAACTCCCAGCTCCTGTCTCCAAGGCTTGGCCTATGGCTTTAGCAGCTCTAGTCAAAGTCCAATGGCTGTCCTGAACCTTCTTTTCATTACTCAGGGTCTTCAGGTGTCCCTTAACCAAGCTAGCCATTGAGTACCCCATCTCCACTGGGAACTTGAACCTTGGGACATTAAGGGGAGCTGTCTATCAATGCTGTCTGTGAATGCTAGCCCTGCAGCACTCTCAGGCTTCACCCCATGCACTGAGCACCCCTCTCCTCTGGTGACTCCTGCAGGAGCTCCGCACCTGGGAAGAGGAGCTCACGCGGGCCGCACTTCAGCAGAAAAACCAGGAGGAGCTGCTGCGGCGCCGGGAGCAGGAGCTGGCGGAGCGGGAAATTGACATCCTGGAGCGTGAACTCAACATCATCATCCACCAGCTATGCCAGGAGAAGCCCCGGGTGAAGAAACGTAAGGGCAAGTTCAGAAAGAGCCGGCTGAAGCTCAAGGATGGAAACCGCATCAGCCTTCCTTCTGGTCAGTGGCCAGGGACCTGCTGGGAAGTGGGAGCAAGCAAAGGGGCTGGTATGGCAGAGGACCCAGGGGAGCCAGGGACTGAGCTTGCAAACTTGAGACTGTGGCTCTCAACATGGAGCTAGTTAGAAATGGGCTGTTCTCTTCAGTGATAAGATGGACCTGCTGAGAAGCCGACCCACCCCAAGGGGAGTTTTGAGAGTGACAAACACAGAAGATGAGGTGAAGTCATGTCAGTGATTTTGATGGACCCGGTCCCTGCTGCTAGAAGCCTGGTCACTCATATAGGCACATCACGCTGAAAGCCAACCTGGAGAAAAATGTGATTGTGTTAATCTCCATTTACTTCACTGCTGTTTCACTCTTAGTCACATAATAGCAAATGATACTGCAATATGGGTATTGACAGGATCTTTAGTGAATTACAAAGCAGTTTGAAAACTGGTGTGTGATGTAGATAAAGGTTGGCACTCTGGTCTGGGGACCTTGTGTGCTCTCTGCTATATTAGGGGGGATTCTAAAGTGTATACATGAGATGAAAGAACTGAGCTCTGCAAAGTATTTCAGGGTTTCTTTTGATCATTGGTTCTCTGAGCGTAAAGATTAGGATTAATGTATATACATTTCAGAAGCTCATCAACTGAATAAAGTTACCAGCCCTGGGAAAATGCAAAGAAGTATGTAACTATGAACTAGACTCTTTGTGGTGTGTAACGTGCCCATGGAGGGTGGTGAGTGCTCTGGTGTGTGTTTATGTAGATTAAAGGGTTCATTGCACCCAGAAGTAAGCTCATCAGAAGTATAAGAGGAGTCATGGATGATGCTTAGCATTGGGATGCTGACTTAAGTACAGACATGGGAACTCATTTAGAGAAAGTCACTGAGTGAATTCGTGGGACATGTTTACCACTTTCCTTGTTGCATATTTTCATTTCAGGCAACATGGAGTCATCCAATGTCTTTTGAGTATCCAGCCTGTGCCAGCATATTGCTGCCTGCTGGGCAGGCAAATAGAAAAGGGACTATCAGGGGGATGGTAGTCTGGTGGGGAGAGCTATATGCTAAGCAGCAATTTATTGCACTCTGACAGATGAGGAGACTGAAATGCAGAAATTCAGACCTGTACGTTTCACATTCCTGGTGCACACCTGTCTCTGAATACATCAGTTCCTGGACCATTAGCCCATCTCCCTCACTTCCTTGGTTCCCACCAAGGCTTAGTTCTTATTACCCTGATCTGCCTGCCCTGAAACGTCAGTCTCAATATATTGGCCTCTGAGAAAGGGCATGGTATGCACTAATAGATTACATGAAGCAGAATTTTAAGTTTAATGTTAAGTTTCCTATAATAATCAAGAGGTTTCATGATCTTGTTCTTAACATGACCTTTTTTAACTTTTGTGACTATATCTTTACTACACCTATGCATATTATATAGACAGCTCTATGAAAACTGTCTTAATGACATCCACTCAGATAATGAATTTGCCTTCTTGTCATCCGCTCATCTCACCATGTCTCTTTGAGTAAAAGAAGATTCTAAAAGAGAAACTTCTCGGGATCCTAGGGCCTGTCCCTCAAAACTGCCAGGGAATCTCAGTTTTCTCATGAATTTTGTTACAGAAAAATTCTAATGCAAATACCCCCCTCTGTCTTTCCCAAGCAGATTTCCAGCACAAGTTCACGGTGCAGGCCTCCCCCACCATGGATAAAAGGAAGAGTCTCATCAACAGCCGCTCCAGTCCTCCTGCAAGCCCTACCATCATTCCTCGCCTACGAGCCATCCAGTGTGAGACTGTTTCCCAAATTAGCTGGGGCCAGAACACACCAGGGGCACCTGTCCCCTGCTCTGTCCAGCTACCGACTGGCCCAGGCTTGCTTCATCCATAACTCTGCCACTTCTCCTCGACAGTGTGTCTATATATGCACATATGTACGCAGACCCTTAGCCCTCCCCCGTCTCTCTCCATTAACTTTACTACTCTTGCCTCTGCCTTTTACCCTTAGTCATGTAGCAGCAAAGGTGTTTATGGGTATTGACAGGGTCTTTAATGAGTTACAAAGCAGTTTGGAAACTGGTGTGGGATGTAGATACAGGTTGACACTCTGGTCTCGGGCCCCTGTGTTCTCTCTGCTATATTTGGGGCATCATTGTTCATACTTTTGTCCCTGCCTCTCAGGGAAGGGCCATTTCCTAGCGTCAGTCCTAAGGAAACCTGCCAAATATTTTATAGTAGGCTGAATCTGGACCAATGTCATTTTTACTGTAATGTTTATTAAAAAGATTTTATGCATATACCAGCACACACACATATACAATGTACATATATATATACCTGTGTGTATAAGTGTGTGTATATACACACATATTTGTGATATGAATGAGTTTCCCTTATTTAAAGATAGATTTTTTTTTAAGAAAACTCAATGTGGATTCATAACTTTCCTTGAAAAATCATAAAATCAGTGGATTCCCCTTTTTATATGGCTGTGGTTGACCGGACTAAGGACAATGTCCATGTGCTCTATATTTTGCCTTAGCCCTGCAATTTCCTATTTTTTGGTCACTGGCTCACTTCATTCATGGATGATGTAGGACCAGCCTCTGAAGCATTTGGTTTTTAATCCTTGCTCTATGGTGTCAGTGTCAAATGAATATTCTTCCTCTATTACCTACTGTATTTCTCTAGGCCTGTTCCTTTGCCCCCTCCACTCCCGACTTCTTTCTCCAGTCTTGAATTCCTCATTCTTTTTCTTTCTTGAACTTTCTTACCAAAATGTCTACACCACTTCTTCCTTACCCTTAATCTTTTCTCTTTCCCACCTTCTCTACCTGTTAACCCAGTCCAGTTCGCTCCAACAGAACAAGTCCATTAGGACAGATCTGTTTGGAACTCTGACGCCTGGCTGGCCTGAGTTCCTAATTTACATTGCACTTCCAAGAATCTGGGAAGTCTCTCCACACTTGCTACTTGGGGAGTGCTAAATGACTGGTGACTGAGAACCCCATTGCTTCCCCAGAAGTTACACTCAGACAGTTTTTGAAGAGGTCTGACTTCTTCCCCACAGCTCCACTTGTGTGTGTGCCTGCACGTGGGTGCACATGTGTGAGTGTGTTGGATGGGGTCGAGGCTAGTTTGGGGGGTCCTCTGCTTCCCAGGTCCCACCCAACCTTTGTTATTCACAGTGACACCTGGAGAAAGCAGCAAAACTTGGGGCCGGAGCTCCATCATCCCAAAGGAAGAAGGGGAGGAGGAAGAAAAGAGAGCCCCCAAGAAGAAGGGGCGGACATGGGGGCCAAGTACACTCGGTCAGAAGGAGCTTGCCTCAGGAGACGAAGGGTAAGAGCCTGGGGTGGCACGTTCTCACGTAAAGATGGGTGGGTACACACTTTGCAATATATGATGTGAAATGTCTTTTCTCTGTTGTGTTTTACTGCTTTCTAAGAAATTACAAATTTTTTTATCTTTATCATAGAATTTTATAATCTGTTCCCTGGAACCTCCTAGGCAAGGTGCTGGTATACTTTGCTTAAAGGGCCAGAGATAACTATTTTTTTAGGCTTTGTAGGCTATGTGGCTTCCATTGTGTCTCCTCAGCTCTGCTGTTGGAGCACAGAAGCCGCCACAGACCTGGGACCATCTGGAGGCCAATGAGCATGGCTGTGTTCCAGTAAATCTTAGTGACAACAGGTGGTGGGCAAGCTCTGGCCCACCAGCTACAGCTTGCTGACCCTTGGCAATGCCCTGCTCAGATTAGCAAGTAGCAAGTAGCCCACGCACGTAGAGTTCTCCTTTTTCCCTTAACACATCTGTTCAGAAAAAAATAAAAAAAAAATTCCAGGGATTTAGGGGATTAAAGGGTTCGTCCTGAAGCAGGGGTGGGCAGAATAATCCAGCCCTAGAAATGCAGTCAGCCACAACCCCATGGCCAGCAGCGCTTCTTTTAGGTCCCACCCTGTGGCCACGCTGAGATGTATGAGCACCCTCTCTGCGCAGAGTGTGAGGCACATGTGGGTGCCTTGGATGTGCCTGTGCTCTCACCACAGACCTGGGAGCCAGGTGCTCCAGGGTCATGTTCTTTATACGCCAGTCACTTCTCTTGAAGTGGTAGGAGCTTGGACGCCGACTCCAGACTGCCTGGTGTGAACCCTGACTCCACTGCACCTAGCCCCATGACATGTCTCCTCACCTCTAAAATGGGAATTATATCAGTACCCTTCTCAGGGTGATGTGAGCATTAAATAAGTTCGTGTTTGTGAAGTGTGTAGGAGATCAGTTGGCTCATAGTAAGCCTGTGTAAATATTGCTATGATGATTTTTCCATGCTTCTCATGCAAGTGCTGTTTCATACCTGAAGAATGAACATCATGGTTTATATTTTCTATTCTTAGTAGTAGAGTCTATGGTTGTGCTTCTTGACTTTTCAAAGCATAAGCAGCAACCTCCTTCACCCTTTTTAGTGACTTTCCAAAGAGCTGCTGTGGTTGAATATGTGTTGAGGTGCCCTGAATCTGTAGTTGGCCTTGGTATTCTTTGAATGCCAAGTGTCCATATCTAAAATCTATCTCACTGCTAAAGGCCTGAGTTCAATCCCTGGCCAGGGAGCTAACCCACATGGTGCAGCAGACCTCTTCTGTTTTGCCAGCTGCTCCCCTCAGCAGTGTATTTCAGTAGATCCGCCTATTCTGCTCCCCACTCTGTCTCTGATGAATCCTCTCACCCCTTGTATCTCTGGCCTATAAACCCATTCTTCTATACAAAAAATAAGTTTAAAAGGTGAAAATAACAGTTTGATTTATAAAGGATGGACTCTTTAGGTCAGGCTTTGAAACATGTAGATATGTAGGGCAGACCCCTAAGCTGTGCGGGAGTTCAGTAAATGAATCCCCTAGGGAGGGATGGGAACTCGTTCCATGTACTAAGTTCTGCAGGAGCAAGAAGTGCTGCTTACTTTGTTCTCTGAACCCTGGTCTGAAGTAGGATTGAGCTGCGTCTGAGAAACCCAGTTACCCTGACTTCCCTGGTATTTCTGATATCGGTGTGATTCTAGATAGGATTTACCAGGGTCACTGTGGGTCGCCATAGTTTTTATGATGCTTCTTCCTTCAAAGATATATTTTTATTTGGTGAGTAAATTAACTTTATTTCACATTATAAAATATTAACTTTGGGATTATTCTCCTCATAAATTTGTACTCAAGCTTTTTATTTATTTATATATATTTTACATCATTGTTCATTTTTGTACAATATTTGCTTTCTCCTCTCAGCTGTAGTCCCCATAAAATTCCCACCACCAATTGACCCGTGCACCATCACCACAGTCCCTTGTGCTCTTCCCTGCCTGTTTTGGTCCTTCTCCCTCCCCCTCCCCTGCAGAATGTCTCTGATTTATAGTTTTGGGTTTTTATTTATTGTTTTTACTCATCCCTTATTTTGTTCCCCTATATTCCTCCTGTAAGTGAAACCATCCAATATTTTTCTTTTTCCTTCTGACAATTCTCTGAGCATAATCCCTTCCAGCTCCATCCAAGTTGTTGCAAATGGCATGAGTTTATTTTTTTTGATTGCTGAATAGTATTCCATTGTGTGTATAGACCACATCTTCTTGATCCAGTCACCTATTTTGGGACATTTGGTTGTTTCCATATTTTACTTATTATAAATAGTGCTGCAATAAACATCGGGTATACTCAAAAACTTTTGAAGCAGTTCAAAATATGTGAGTTAATTTTCCATGATTCTCCATTCCTGTTGAAGAAATAAAAGTATACACCATCCAGTCTCCAGTGAGGTCCTCTTTGACATCAGAAATTTTAAAAAGCCTCTATACAACATTTATAATTTTAGTTCCTGGTGACTAAAGAAAACATGTAATGACAAAAGTGAATCCTGTAATGTTAAGTGAATTTGCATCTTCATCCTTTTAAAGACGAGCACACATCTCTAGGAGACATGTGCATTTGACTAGAGACAGCCCCAATATCTATGGGTTCACAGGCCCCTGCACTTGTACTGTGGCTGCCCAAGGACTTTATCCTATGGGTCCTGGACCTGTAGCAGCTTACACAGGGTCCCCTGACTAGGATTCTTCCATGGTGTGGGCATGGCTGACAGCACTGGGGGAGGGAAAGAAAGGTGTCTGTGATGTAACTGGAGCCCAGCCCTAGAGCTCTTTAGTGGGAGAGACTGAGCTGAATGGACTGCTGTGCTTGCTACTGATTCTCTTTATTCATTGAAGATCCCCTCAGAGACGCGAGAAAGCTAATGGTCTAAGTGTCCCATCAGAATCTCCACATTTCCACTTGGGGTGAGTCTAATCTTCACCCTGTCATCAAATGTATAGGTGATAATCCCCCTCCCATTTCCTCGTTCTCACAGTGTACCCCCATAGAATCAACCTCATTATTGCCAGGACTGTGCTGACTCCATTTTCCAAGCAATACCATCGTGCACCTTGGGAAAATTCCTGTGTTGGTCTGACTTTCCCTTTCCCCACCTCCCTGAACACTCCTGTTGTTGGGGTACTCCCACCAAGTCTCCCACAGTTTTAGGGAGACGAGACATAACTATCCTTTGGTCTTTAGCACTTGCTAGTCTGGATTTCCTTGGATCCAGGAGCTGGAGGGAATGTCATAAGATTGATTACTAGTTAGAAGCTCCAGTCTAGGGGATTAGCAGCACGGTTATCTCTGCCTCTGTATTTTGGCTGAAACCAGTTATGACTGGAATGTATTTTATTTCACTGATATTTCTGATACTGCTTGAAACACAGATCTGAGGTCAGGGAAAAAGTCAGTCCTCTCTCTCAGCTGCGCTAGGATTCTGGGAAGAGTGGACTTTAATCGAAGGGCTCTTTCTAGCCTCAAAATGAGAGCACTGCTAGTTATAATCCTGGTAGCTCCAGGGTAGCCATAGCCTTCAGATCCTTAGTCTAAGCTCTCTCTTACTGTCCCGTGGAGAAAAGGCCAGTGCTGCTGGGCCTCTGGCTCTCCCATCCTGTAAGAGGTTGGTGGGCCACCCAGTCTGTGGCCTCTGAGTTCCCAGCTTGCCACTGTGAACTGATTATAGAAATTTAAAAGTGAGCTCCTGTCTTTTTCTTCTTTATTCCCAGAAAAATAATGGCTTGAATACAGCATTATGTACTACCACATAGGTCTATCCCAAAGTGCACTGGGTTGGTGCAGCTTTGTTGGTTGATTTTTGTTTTTGAAAGTGGTTGGCTTTGATTGTTGCCTAAGCATGCTATAAGCTTGGAAGGGAGAAATGTTGTGAGTGCAAGAGTCTGGCCCATCTCTGCTAACTCGTCCATCCAATGCTTGCCTTGCATTCAAAGTTGTTGCATTATAGTATTTCTGATGTCACCAATGTGTTATACTCTGTGTCTGTGGATTATCAGCCTCTCCCTAAAGATCGCCTCAGGTAAGACCAGGCTGGCACTAGGCAGTCCTTATTCTTTGTGTTCTCTTGCCAGCCTACCCACCAGCTCTTGCCACCGCTCCCTAGCAGCATGTGAAGGGGATGGCCAATGCAGTGCTTTTCTTTCTCTAGAGCATGTGCATTTTTGTAATGAAATAGGAGGGCTCGGTGAGGTTTGTTGCCTATATCCCAAGGCTCTTGGGCTTTGGTGTAATTATGTAGTGAAGGAGAGAGATTTGCATCAGCCCATGAAGCAGAGGGTAGAGTAAGGGAAGTGACAGTTATAACAGCTTCTTTATGTTCTCTCGTTCAGCCTCAAGTCCCTGGTAGACGGATATAAACAGTGGTCATCCAGTGCCCCCAACCTGGGGAAAGGCCCGAGGAGCAGCCCAGCTCTGCCAGGCTTCACCAGCCTCATGGAGATGGGTAAGCCTTGCCCTTCTTAGAACTGTCTTCTTTATCCTCAGGGAATTCTTGGCCAACCTTCTAGGAGTATTCGAGGGCCCCTAGTATTACTTCATGGGGACTGTTCCTTCTTATTCAACTTCTGGCCTCTACCCTACCCCCTCTTAGTTTGCCCTACTGCCATTTCGCGGAGTCTTCCTAAAGCATTGTTGCTGCCATGGAGCCTGTCCTTGGCCGTCCAGTCCCAGGGACCAGTTACCAGCTCCTCAGAGCAGTGCAAAAGGGTGAGGCCCTGAATCAGGCATATCTCTTCTGTTTCTTTATATTGTAATATGAGGAGTCTGCAAAATGGGAAATGGTGGTAGAAGACACTGAAGTTGGGCCTCCCTGCTGGCGCAGCTGGTTGAGCGCCGTATTGTGCAGCTGTCCACAGCCTCTGAAGCACGGGTTCGATTCCTGCCGGCCAGGGAGATTCCCACATGGCGCGGCAGACCTCTCCTGTCGCGCCTGCTGCTCCCCTCAGCAGTGCTTTCAGTCTGTCTGCCTGTTCTGCTCCCCACTCTGTCTCTGGTGAATCCTCTCCCCCTCCCGTGTCTCTGGCCTGTATCCTACCTATTGTATAAATAAAAAATAAATCTTTAAAAAAAAAAAAGAAGAAGAAGATACTGAAGTCTTTCTCCAAAGAAGCTTTTCATTGTTATCCTGTGATTACTGAGTAGTCAAGGTCTTTTCCAGGCTCTCTCTCAGACAATGCTCCTATCTTTTTAGATTTCCAGGGTCACAGCAGGTCAGTCTGTAGAGTAGCTTGGCCTTTACCGACGTAGGGAATTCTAATCCTTTGCAGGAGATCAGACTGAAGACACATCTCTAGGCCATCCTTCTAAAAATTCTGGATTTCTCCCAAACTTAAGGTTGAAAGAATCAAGGGATAGTTCTGCTCTAGCCAGTGTTCTAGGAGCACTGCTTGTGTGTAGAACAGTGTCTGGAATGGAGAGTGATTCCCCCGTGTTGCTCCCAGCAGAATAAAACTCTATTGTTTTAATGCCCAGTGGGTGTCCTGCCCATCGGACTCTGACCTCTGCATCCCTGACACTAAGGAGACCTGGATTGGGGAAGAAGGGCTGATTTTTATTCTTGCTTCTTCACTCTAACTTCCCCTCCTCTGCTCTCGTCTTCACAGAGGATGAGGACAGTGAAGGTCCAAGGAGCGGGGAGAGTCGTCTACAGCATTCACCCAACCAGTCCTACCTCTGTATCCCATTCCCTCGGGGAGAGGATGGGGATGGCCCTGCCAGCGATGGAATCCATGAGGAACCCACTCCAGTCAACTCAGCCACCAGTACCCCTCAGCTGACGCCAACCAACAGCCTCAAGCGGGGCGGCGCCCACCACCGCCGCTGTGAGGTGGCCCTGCTTGGCTGTGGGGCTGTTCTTGCAGCCACGGGCCTAGGGTTTGACCTCTTGGAAGCTGGAAAGTGCCAGCTGCTTCCCCCAGAGGATCCTGAGCCACCAGCCCGGGAGGAGAAGAAGAGACGTGAGGGTCTTTTTCAGAGGGCCAGCCGTCCTCGTCGGAGCACCAGCCCCCCATCCCGAAAGCTCTTCAAGAAGGAAGAGCCCATGCTGTTGCTAGGAGACCCCTCTGCCTCGCTGACGCTGCTCTCTCTCTCCTCCATCTCTGAGTGCAACTCCACCCGCTCCTTGCTGCGTTCCGACAGTGATGAGATCGTGGTGTACGAGATGCCTGTCAGCCCGGTCGAGGCCCCGCCCCTGGCCCCCTGCACCCACAACCCCCTGGTCAACATCCGAGTGGAACGCTTCAAGCGAGACCCTAACCAATCCTTGACTCCCACCCATGTCACCCTCACGGCCCCCACACAGCCAAGCGGTCACCGGCGGACTCCTTCCGATGGGGCCCTGAAGCCAGGGGCCGTCCTAGCCAGCAGGAGCCCCTCCAGCAATGGGTTGAGCCCCAGCCCTGGAGCAGGTGAGACCTGGCCTCCTGCTGTGTTGTCTTTCCCACCTTTGTGCCTCTCCCAGGAGTGGAGGTCTTGGAGTGAAGGCCGTTCCGCCTCTGACTCGGTCCGTGGAGATGTGCTGATGCGGGTGGGGAAGGTGGTCAGGCCGGCTCACCTCTGCCCCGTGCCTCAGGGGGTCTCCCTTGAAGAGTGAAAGGAGACAGGCAGCATCTGGGAGCAAGAGACTGGGGGCTTCTGTGGGGCACATGCCCTGGATCTGAGAGTGTGTAGTACTTTCAGGGTGCACTTTGAAAACGACCAGACAGGTCTCTCGCTCACCACCCAGAAAGCCAGGCTGACCCAGGAGAATGTCTTTTCAGAGGGGTTTTTCCAGGTGGCCACCAAGGGAGCTGGCAGGACTAAGTCCCTAAACATCAGCTCCCCAGATGGTGGGGTGCTGTGATTATACACTGGCAAAGGAAGGTGAGTTAGTGTGACGGGAGTGAGGGGCCTGGCTGAGATTCCCGGAGGTGCCCAGCAGTGAAGGTGTCATAAATCATATGTTTGTCTTCTGCAGAGCTGTACCTTTGGGGTTAACAGCCCACTCACAGCCAGCAGGTGCTTGCCCTTAATGTTGTCATCCCCCTCGAGGTGGCACAGAGAATTTTGTTAGAGATGTAAGTCAGTTCTCAAGGTTCCTGGGAATGTGGTTAGAGAACTAATGCCATGGGAGAGGGGGAGAAGAGAGAACACAGGGTGTATTTCATTCCAAAGTATTTAATTCTACCTAGTTTAACTTTTCTAATAAAAAGTTTAAGCTACAGGTGGTGGTGGTAAAGATCAGGCTACACTTTCAGGGTCCAGGAGGGCCAGGAGTCTAGCTCTGGTTCCTTGAAGAGGAGCTTGAAGTTATTGGAAGGAATCCGACCCAGCGCCTGCATCGCGTGGCTGGGCGCTGGCCTGTCATCACAGCATTTGCACTGACACACTGATGCGGCGGCCTTCCTCCCGTCATCACACCCTCACGCTCACCCCGGACTCATGCCTGAGTCCGTACTCTAGTGCTGTCCAGATAAATGGCTGTGCCGGCGCCTACACCTTCTGTCTGACACAAGCTACCTAGGCAGGTACACGCCAGCCTAGGACTTCCCTGCCACTATTCGTTGCTCCCTGAAAGACCTAGATCTCACCTCATCCAACAGAAGAGGGGATGGCAATACCCTTTCAGTGAGATTCAAATGTCAGTGACAATTGAATTTTACTTTTCGGCTTGTCCCTCCTTGCTTTCCAGTTTTGTTACACCTGGGTATACGATCTGAGTGTGGTGCTTGGGAGTAGACTCATCATTAGATTGCTGATCCCTAGCTTTGTTCCTCTCACATGTTTATTAGATGGATGAAGTATAAGTGAATAATTCCTTAAGTTATTTCATTATAGCTGTCGCCCCAAAGTGTCCCATTATTATCATCAGAAAAAGGGATGTGGCCTTCTCGTTCACGGTTGTATCCCCAGTGCCTCCCAACACACTGCATGGCATACAGCAGGTGCTTATTAAGTATCTGTTATTCATGGTATCGCAGACAAATGAGGGCTATGGCAAGGTGGGGAGGGAGCATTGTGTACCTGCTCAGAAATACAGTACCATGACCTGCTGCCTCTCCCTCTGTCTCTTTGACCAGGAATGTTGAAAACCCCCAGCCCCAGCCGAGATCCAGGTGAATTCCCTCGTCTCCCCGACCCCAATGTGGTCTTTCCCCCAACCCCAAGGCGCTGGAACACACAGCAGGACTCTACCTTGGAGAGACCCAAGACCCTGGAGTTTCTGCCTCGGCCACGTCCTTCCGCCAACCGGCAGCGGTTGGACCCCTGGTGGTTTGTGTCCCCCAGCCATGCCCGTAGCGCCTCCCCGGCCAACAGCTCCAGCACCGAGACGCCCAGCAACCTGGACTCCTGCTTTGCCAGCAGCAGCAGCACTGTGGAGGAACGGCCTGGACTGCCAGCCCTGCTCCCGTTCCAGGCGGGGTCACTGCCCCCCGCCGAGCGGACGCTTCTGGACCTGGACGCGGAGGGCCAGAGTCAGGACAGCACAGTGCCGCTGTGCAGAGCTGAACTGAACACCCACAGGCCTGCCCCTTATGAGATCCAGCAAGAGTTCTGGTCTTAGCACGAAAAGGGTTGGGGGTGGGCAGGGGGAAGCAGGAAGAGATGGGGGAGCTGGCTGGCACAGCCCTTTCTTAGAGTTGGACCCCCAAGATCCAGCCCTACTTCTTGCACTGATAATGCACTTTGAAGATGGAAGGGATGGAAACAGGGCCACTTCAGAGGGTCTCCTGTTCTGCAAGGCCTTTCTACCCATGTCCACTGGAGGGACTGTGGCCATCAGCTCTGGCTGTGTAGGGGAGGGAGGGGTGCGTGCATGTCCCCTACCCTCCACAGTCTTCCTCGCCTTTAGGGTGACCCTGCGGCGTCACTCAGCCAAATATGTCTGCTGCTTCCTCTCCTCTGCCCTGGGTATGCCCTGAGTCTGTCCTGGGCTTCCTGTGTCAGCCCGGGGGTCAGCCTTCCCAATTACCAGTATTGGATATTCTGTGATTGATTTTGCTCCTCTTTCACATTCTTCCCCGACACCCATAAATCAGAATCTCGTTTGGTGTAAGATATGAATGAGCTTTTCTGTATCTTAAGCCCTTTCATGCCAGCTGGAGGGCTGAAGACCAGGTGCCTGGGAGGGGAAGGCGCGTAAGAATTGCTGGACCTGGCATGACCTGCCTCCTCTCCCAAGTGCCCCATTACTTAGCCAAGCAGTGGTAAGGGGACCTGCCTCTGTGAGCTGGGGAGGGGGGAAGAGTTAGGAAAAATACAGCCTAGTCGCAGTAAAAAGAGTAAGAGTCTGTCCTTGTTTTTGGAACCACAAAACAGGGCAGAAACCAGCCCCTGTTGAAGGCACCCCTCTCCTAGCTGGGATCTGGGTAGGCACAGACCAGGTTCTAATACAACATGTGCTCATCTCAGGAATAGTTTCTTGGGAGACTCACTCACTGGTGCCAGTTCTGAAGTCAGACAAAGTTTCTGTGTTTGTCCCTTGTCTGATCTTTATGTTGTTTCCCTCCCTTGATCTCTTCTCCAATCCCTGGGATGAGAGACTTGGGGTTATGTGTTCGGTTAGTAGATATCTCTGTATTGCACCAGGCTAGCATATGGAGGTGTGTCCTGGACCCTGGGAATTGGAACCGTGGGGGCTCCTTCTCAGCCAGGCCATTGCTCTGTGATGCCATTAACGTAAAATGGAGCCATTAGTAGTACCTTCCGTAAATGGATGTGTTCAGGTGATGTCATTTGTAAGGTGCTTAGTGAGCCACTGGTACAATAACCTTCAAATCCCAAGCCCTGGAGACTGAGCGAGGCCTCTTGCCTCGGAGTACAGATGGCCCCATGCAGGGCTCTCAACAACAGAGGTCAAGTCCAACTTTCCTGAAATTTATTTCCTTAACTTGAATGTTGAGCTTCTTCTGGAGCTTTTTTGTGTATCTTCACGGTCCCACTTGAGGCCTCCTGTGTCAAGCGTGGACTGTGGTCTTTGAGATGACAACTTGATTGTGAGCAGAGTCCTCTTCCCTCAGAATTCTCTGAAGACCCCACTGTCTTCCATCATGGAATATTCTCTGTTGGAGGCCAATCTGCAGGTTACTCGCATTTTCTGCCTGGGTGCGAGGACCAGGAGAGTGGTGAAGCTGACACAGGTGGTGAATTTGGTCACTGCTGTGTCTGTGCCCTGGGGATGACAAAAGGGGTGACCTTGGTTTTCAAATTTTTCCTCTTTATAAGCCCGCTGGAACTTTGGGTTAAGGCACTGTTGGTTTTGTTGCCAGGGTTTTGCTTTTTGCATCTCATCTGTCTCCTCTTTGTTCAGAGAAGACAATACATAAGGGATTATTTTTGCCCCTGAGCCCTTACTTCTTGACTGCGAGGGGGTATATGTGAATCCCATTAGTGTTCTAGTCAGCCTTGTGACCCCCTTTCATTCTTGATGGCAGAATCAGATAGCACCTCTGTAGACCCTTGGTTCCACTCAGTGGACCTCTGGTAAGGTGCAGCTTAGTGTGACCCAAGCCATTCCGGCTTGGACATGCTGTCTGGTGTGAGGCAGGGATTTTTCCTTTGCTCATTTTCTACTCTTTGTCATTTTTCTGGGTTGCAACGATCTTTCTCAAAAGTGGTGGTGCAACCGATGGAGTATAAACCAAACAACAGCCTCTGGCCATTGAAGTTGAACCCAATTCTTACTCATCCATCCAGGGCAAAAACAAGGGAAAGCTGGGTGTCTACAAGGGAAGGATTGTATCCAGGAGAAGCAGAAATGGAGTTATTCTGAAGATACTTCTGTGTGTAAGCATCCAAAAAATGGAGGTGTTGCCATCTCTCAGCTCCTCCACACTTGGTCTCTGATGAGCCCCAACCACCACTCTCTGTGGGGAAGGACTGGGATGGAATAGCGTCTCTATAGTAATGGGTGGGAGTGGCTTTCTCTGGCTCTCTTATAGCCCTATGGCCATGGTCAAGAGCTCCCTGGAAGCCGAGGGCCAAGCCTCTTCAGTGGTCACAGCTGGTCACCTCTTCCCTTGCCATCTTTTTCCTCAGAGACAATTTCCTTCTGCTCTTGGCAAGTGTATCATCATGGGAAATAGTGATAGGAGACAGATCCCACACTCGGCCCCTTCTTGCATCCTTCAGTTTCCTCCACTGGTTGTAAACAAGATCATCCTCCGTTTACCCCGTTGGAGTCCTGGCCACTCCCAGGGCTGATTAGATGTCCCAGATATCTTTATATGCTATTTTCAAAAGGCTTTCATGGATGCGCTTAACCTCATACTTTAGTATCCCAAAGGTCTGGTAATAATAGTGATGATGATGGTGTGATGATGATGACGATGATGGATTATACCATCTCAATATATTTGGACAACTTAGAACATTGCTTCTTTCCTCCTGACCTTTGCAAAATTACATCCTTGCCCTGCCCCATTTGCTATATACTTCCTGGTAGAAAAGAGGAAATACTTAAAGGTGAAGCTTCAGGTGTAGAAATATTTAAAAAAACAGTGGCTGAATCTGGCACGTGGCTCAGACCTGAACAAGTTGGCTCTATTTCCATCTGCTTTTGCTTTCTGACCTTTGGCTGGTCTCTTAACCCCTCACGTTTGCTTCCTGTAAAAGCGAACCTCACCTGCTTCCCTCAGAGAGGTAGTGGGAGTAGGCGGGTCAGTGAGGCAGGTGCCTCCTTTCTGGCGACTCTGGCCACTTGCTGAAGCTGGTTCTTACCAGCTTCCTCCAAAGAACTCGCCTTCCTTTCTTCCTATAGCTTCTGGAAGAGTGATTTTGAACTGGCTTAGTGTGACTAATGGAGGCCATGGCCAGGCACACGTGGTTTCACTGCACTTATGATGTAGCACCTGCTGTTTATGTACATCCTTCTTCATTCTCCCACTCACCAGACCCACCACCCCCACCATCAGTGTCTTATAGAGTAGGGATAAGGAGGCTGGAGGGAGTTGCAGAATCACACCCTGGCATCGCTGACTTCTTGGGCCCATTCCAGGGTCTGATTTGTTCAGAGACTAGACTAAGGCCAATGTGGGGGAGAATCTTTGGGAAAGGGCCTAATGGCCCTTAGGACACAGGATTCCTCACAAGACCCATTTCCCTCAGACCAAGGGTGCTCAGGGACACAAGGCCTGCCTTGTTGACATTCTTGCTGCACAGTCCCCACGTTGAACACCTCTCTTTGCTGTGAGGAGGGAGACACCTCCTGAGGACTCCTGATTCTTCAGGCTCACTGTTGACAAGCACAGAGCAGTGGGGAGGGGGGGCTAGATTGCCAGGAATGGTTGAAATGTCCATCCAGGAGCCACCATGTCTGTGAATGTGGAACCTGGACTTTTTCCTCTTGTGTTTAATGCACCTTTGACTCAGGTGTGTGAGGGCCCAGCCAGGTAGTCAGAAACACTCATCGCCTGTATAGGACTGGAAGGGGAGAAGCAGGTGCTGCTGTTTCTGGAGTGCCTGCTTTGCCTGAGGCTCTGCCAGGGATCATAGACCCCGGTCAGAGTTGAGACCAGCCCGCAACACATTGAGTGTGGTGGCAGGAGCAGCCGAATCTGGTTGTCTGAACTGCTCCCTTACTATTTGTGTGCAGTTGCAAATGCCTCTAACCCTCTCTGGATCTCAGAACCCACCCGTGAGGGAGGATGCTGCTGCCTGGCTCCCCACCCCCAAGCTTGAAGCCCTTCTAAGTTTAAAATGTGTGGACTTAGAATCCTAGGTCCAGCTCTGGTAAGTCTCACTTGCTAGGTTGTTTCCCTTTGTAAAGAAAAGAGATAGAGACTGAGAGAGAGAGAGAGAGAGAGAGTGTTAGGGGACAGAGGTTGTAGGCCAAAACAGTCAAATATCAGCAGTTTCATATGGTTCAACCCCCCAGACCAGTTTCCTCTCTCTCACTTCAAGCCTGAGAATGGCTTTTTATCACACCGTGGTTGTTGTTAGGGACACATCCCCAAATGCCTCTCTCTCGGACAAATCAGTGGTCCCCTAGATCAGGAATTCAAGTGAATAAATATCCACCTCAGAAAAGAAAACGCACCACTGCTTCTGAGTACCTCATTCCCTGGCTTTTTCCTGGCCTTGCAACCAGGCACTAGAGTTACAAGGCCAGAGGCAGGAACTAGAGCCGTGGCTGATGAAGGCTAATTAACAGGGTTGAGGTGCCAAATGAGCCTGACCCAGACCTGGACTTCTGGTTGGCTGTGCCCACCAAAGGCTCCTCTCATCGACTTCCTCTCTGAATATTGACAGCATTTTCCATCCATCCTGAGGAGAGATTGCCAGGTCCCACCCCCCTTTGTCCATTTGGGTCCTGGGAGCACCCTGACCTCCCTGGGCTGCTGAGGGAGCCCTGGCACTCATTCTTCAGAATTTGGACTCAGTCTGGAGCCAGTAGGACTGGTCCTTCCTGATTTTCACTGCCTGTGTTTCCCTAACTCCCCTGCCTAGAGCCTTGTTTTGGTTCCTTGCCTCAGGCTGCAGCCAACTTGGGGCCCAGTTGGCTACCAGAGCCAGGAACTGTTCACACCTCTCTTTGTTTCTCTTGGAAATGAATCTACCTTTCCCTGGACCTATCTCACCCCCAAATGGCCTGACCCTTTCTCTCAGAGCACACCCACAACCTAGTTTTGCTAAACTGATTGACAGACTGAACCTGCCGTAAGATAGGTGCCTCAGGATGTGATGCCAGAATCCAGTTCCAGAAGCTCAGAGACAGCCTTTCCTACTGGGACCTGTGGTCCCAGTGATGACTCCAGAGGGGCCTGCTGAGCACAGGTACTGTGTGTTAGTGTCACTTGCTCTGCACTTACTGATGTCCAAGACCAGGTTTCAGAAGGACAAGGCCTCCACACTCCGGAAATCCTTCCCATCTAGACACTTGCCCTCATAGAACCTCACTTTATTTAAAATTTTCATATTGTATTCATCATGAGTTGTTTTCATTCATTTGGTTTTTTAATTCGCATTGATACATGATTTATCTTTATTTTACTGAGATACATGATTTATCTTTATTTTACTGAGTTTCATCCACGCACTCTAAAAGTTTGCATCCAAGGTGAGGGCCTTACTCACCTTACCTCAGTCTCAGCCTTGCCCGATCTTCACCTACATCTGTGAACATTTGGGCAGAATTGTGAGTTGGTTCCAGGATTTTTCTGGCACCCCCTCAGAAGAGTGGGGTGCTACTCTCTGGGTGTGTCTGCTTTTTAATAGGACTGTGTTGGCTTCAGCAGTGAGACAGCTTGGGTAGTTTTCAACTTGGGACCTATAACTGAGGGTGGCTTTTGTTGATACTCTTAGTTCCTCAGCCTCTGTGAACGCTGAGACACTTAGAGGTGTGTCTGTGTGTCTGTGTGTGTTTTAGGAAAAAGGGAAGTGATTACAGTAAAAAAGATCTTTCAGATTAGGATCTTTGGGACACCTTTGAATTTCTGAGATGTGAGGAAGTGTTGCCCATTCTCTCTCCCAGTTTCCAGAAAGGACTGCGGTGGATGGAGGTGTTTTCCCTCCCTTGCTTGCCAAGAGTGCAATCCTAGCTCTGTGCCTGGCCCACAGAGAGCCTTCACTTTGGCCATCGTGTCGCTCTCACCAGTGTCATTTCCAAGACCATATTCTCTACTGTCTTTATTTCACATGCATCATTTATTTCTGCCTCCACTTCAAGAAGCCATGCTGACTGTGGCTCTTTTCTTCATCACTGCCAGAGTGAGATATGGGTTTATCTTGACCTAGGTATGGGGACTAACACTAAATGACCCGAAGCCATTATATTTCTTCCATGTGCGAGGTGCTGTCAACATTTATATTCCTACTTTTTTTTTTTTTTACTCATAATAATTTTGGGAGGAGGGTATTACCACTGTTTACAGATGTGGGAAATGAGGTGCAGATGTTTATGTAACATGCCCAAGGTCACGCAGCTAGGAAGCAACATTTGCAGTCTGCTTGGCTCCATAGTTGCCCCTTACTTTTCTCAGAGCACATTTTAGGTCTCTCTTTAGAATCCCCGGGATAAAATCGGTGTAGCTTAGATGCATCTAGGCTTTGAGATGGCTCTTTGTCCAAGAAGGAGTCATCCTGCGTCTAAGCCATCTTGTGACTGGAAACCCCCAGCAGGACTTGCAGCATCCCACAAGCTCAGCTTAATTCTCTCTGCTCCTGGCTGCTTTTTCCTCCACCATTTCCCCTCCATGAGTTTTCAGGGAATGTGTCGATTCTGTAGCTTTTCTCTCAGTACCATGGAAGCCTGTGGGTCTCTCTCCTGATTCCAACCCACAGTTTCTCTTTCCCCATAATTACCCTTTGTCACAGCTTCAACATACCTGGCCTCTCGAGCTTGGAAGCCTTATTGTAGATCCTCTTTGGGAACTCGA
Organism: Talpa europaea; assembly: GCF_964194135.1. Taxonomy (NCBI): domain Eukaryota; kingdom Metazoa; phylum Chordata; class Mammalia; order Eulipotyphla; family Talpidae; genus Talpa; species Talpa europaea. Next base: position 97,229,901 of record NC_140075.1, on the reverse strand, counting down.
GTTCAGGCTTTTGCCTTTTTCACACATCAAGCCACGTACCCTTGGTACCCAGAGTAGCAAAGAAGGGAGATGATGAACTTGTTAACTTTTTCCTCACTGCCCATCCTGCATACTTGCACACACTCACATGCTCACCTACATGCTTACACATATGCTCACACAAAGAGAGAGACTGAGTCTAAGATTGCATCTGTCTTCTAGAGGATTAAGGAGAGGAGTTGGAGAAGGGTTTTACTTAGTTTGCAGAAGAGCTTTCTTTGGAATTTTCTTCCCTGTTAGAACTTTTGAGTCTCGGTGAAGTGAAGTTCACATTTGTGTTCTTTGTTCCTCTGTAACAAGCCGCTAATTTTCACCTTCCTTGCTCCATTGTCTTGTCCATGTGTCCTGACCCTACGTCCTTGAATTCCCATTTTGCTTTGGGATTAAGTTATTATAATTTGTCAACAATATTTAAAAATAGAAAAGTCCTGGAGGAAATTTATCAGGCTCTTTTCTTTGGCTTTTTTTTTTTTTTTCAAGGTACTGTAAGTTGTTAACTAGTGATGCCAAGCAGGCTTGGTTCAATGGCTAAACCTCTTATCGTATTACAGTGTAATGCTGATCTCAGCCTGGTCTCACCACCAGAGCACACAGACTTGAATAAAACTGTAATAACAATGACTTCTGGTTTGCTTTGGTGCTTTATAAACGTGTGTTTTTCCTTCTTTTCCTTTTAATTAAACAAGATGTTCAAGTAAACTGGTCTTTCTAGGGAAATTTCCATATGTAGGGAAAAAAATAACTGGAGACTGAGATGGATTTGCAGCAGGAAAGAGGAGGTGTGTGACGAGCCTCTGAAGTTCCCAGAACCCCAGCTGGACCCAGGGACCTTTCCGAAGCATGGTGTAGAATGGCCCTTCCCCAAGATTCCGTCTCTTCTCAAAGCTGCTGTTGCAAAGGTCACAGATTTTGGCCCCCAGAGCCCTAAATGAGTGTGTGCTGTTTCCTGCTCCCTGTCATTTACCCTGACATTCATAATGAAGTTATGAGTGGGGCCAAGAGGACAAGCACAGATGGAGTTGTGGACAGGATTTTCTCTCTGTGAGTCATAGATTCCTTGTGGTCCTGATACTCTCAATGGCAATTGTCAGCTGTGACCTTGGGCAAGCCACTTAACCTTTCTGGGCCTCTTTTGGAAAAAGATGATTACAAAGCAGTCTTTGTGCTCTCACTTTTCAAGATTATATGTTGGTTGAGGATGAGGACAGGAAGAGTCTTGTCTGGGGTACTGCCAGGCCATGTTAGTCCCCCATTTCATCATTCAGCTGCATGTGGAAAAATGACTTCTGGCACCTTCATACTTTAATGTCATGATCTTTCTGATCAGTCCCTACCTCCTAACCCCTTCCTCTGCAATCTGGGGAAGGGTGACTGTGAGGTGTGTTCTGTGCTGGATGGTTAGACCTTGAAGACAAAGACGACTTTGTGTTGAACTTCAAGGTAGGTTTGGCCAGGGTCCACTTAAAGTTTGTAAAGCAGATTGGGCAATGATGAAAAATTGACCAAACGCCTTGCTGGAAAAGATGCCATGTGCTGTATGCCTATGTTATTGGAAAAGCAGTTTGGCCATGTAGCATTAATTCTATAACATGGGTCCAGAAATTCGAGTCAGTAATCAAAAACTAATCACAATGTGCCAAGCATTGTGCTATATGACTTGACTTTCCTGATGTCATTTACAACATCTCAACATCCTTAAGAGTAGGTCCCATTGTCATCTTCATTTTCTATCAAAGAAAATGAGGATCAGAGGGTCAAGTAACATGCCCAAGGCCACACAGCTGACTCTAGCATCTGTACTTGTATCATAAGAAAGAGTTGGATTCAGACAAAGATTTATTTATAGGTCATTCCAACAGATGACCCTAACAAGACTTTTGTTGACTCACTCAGTCAACATAGAGTGTGAGAACATGGCTCTTTGCATCAATTAGGATCAACCTAAATGCCTGACAATAGGAGTTGATTAAACTTTGCTTCTCTGCAAGGCGCTTATTGAGTATCTTCTATGTGCCAGATGCAAGTGGACACTGGAGACACAGCTCAATTAGACAGAACCTAGTTCTCAAAGACCTTATTACCAGGTGGGAGAGCTTGAAATAGAAATAAACACACTTACTAGAAAGTGGTCAGTACTGTGACAGTGCTAGGGGAGCAAGGGGTTATGTTGCAGCACCATTAAGCACTCTGCAGCCCTTGTAGCATGAGTTTGATCCCCAGCCAGGGAGCTAACCCACATGGTGCAGCAGACCTCTTCTATCTCGCCCGCTACTCCCCTCAGCAGTGTATTTCAGTCAGTCTGCCTGGTCTGTTCCCCACTCTGTCTCTGATGAATCCTCTCATGCCCACCCCTTACCTCTGGCTGTACCCCAGTTCTTGTATGCATAAATAAATAAATCTTTAAAAAAATTAAAACCTTGGTAGGCATAAGAAAAAAATGGAAAGTCAGTTTTTATTACCTTTATGGAGAGGTATAATGAGTGATCTGAGACTGTTGTTTGCTTTGGAATTTTAAAACATTTTTACAATGACTATATATTTTACATTCAGCTTAGCAGTGGTGATTATGTTAGCTTGGGGCACTTTCCTCTGTAAATGTTTTGGAGGCCCAGGCCACTTGCTTTGCGGCTCTGAGCAATACATCAGGGTGACTCCAGATGTCCTGCCCTTAGAAGGCAGAATTGGCGCCAGCACCAGCTTCCCAGTCCTAATGGGATTTCCCCTTTTCCCCTTCCTCATCTTGTCTTCCCCATTATGAGATGGTGCCGGAACGGGTGTCGTGTGCAGAAGGTAAACAGAACCTAGTGAGGAAGTATGAGTACAGAAAGTTCTATGAAGGAGGCACCATGGAGGTCTAACTAGGGCTTAGCTGGTTAGGAGTGACAGGTCCTGGTTGGGCACGCAGCGTGCTTTTCCCTTTGTAACACACGCACACACTCCTCTGTGAAAGGAGTCGGAAGAGGCCGGGGGTGCACCACACCCTACTGACTTGACTATGGAATGTGCTTCATTCAAGGCTGGGATTGATGTGCTAATCCTCTGAGCCCTCCAGTGCCACCCAAGCTAGTCCAACCAGCTCAGGTTGGAGAATGTGTTGTTTGGGCACAAGCAGATGGGATGGTGGTAAATGGTGGGTGTCTGCTGCTCGGCCCTGCCCCGCCTCTCAGATCCTTTGGTCACACTGCAGTCACCCAATAAGGAAGGTGCCATGTGCAATCTCAAGGGCAGGTACTGGGAACTTCTTTATGACAGGAGCAATGGGTCCAGAGGGAGGAGGGTAGGGGCAGGGGTGGAGGAGTGAGGGGGAGAGTTTGGAGACAGAGCAGCCCCAGGAAATCTGCTCATATGATATAGGTGTGATCATGTTATACCCCTATGTCTGGAGGACATGCTTTTTAAAAAAGATTTATTTTTATTTATGCATACAAGAACTGGGGTGTGGATCAAAGGGGGGGGTGGGGGGAGGTCTCACTAGAGACAGAGTGGGGAGCAGAACAGGCGGACTGACTGAAATACACTGCTGAGGGGAACAGCGGGCAGGACAGGAGAGGTCTGCTGAGCCATGTGAGTTAGCTCCCTGGCCAGGGATTGAACTCATGCCGCAGTGGCTGTCTACAGCTTGATAGCGCTGAGACTTTAACCCCTGCAACACCAGGGAGGTCCTGTAGGAAATTCTTTAGCATGGTGTCAGGGCCTATCTTCTGGTCTAAGATTACTTCCCCAAACTCCTACCACAATGTTCCTGCCCCCAGCCCTTCCCACTCCTAACACAGTACACTTCCTGTTTCCTGTGAGACTTGGTTTTCCAGGAACAGAGGCCTCTTCCTTGAGAGAGCATTGTCTTCTTTATGAGACTTTCTACCCAGGTTTCTAAGCTGACTGGCTGACTATAACCTAATTAAGAGGTTGAATTTGATGAGCTGTTGGGTTGGGTGGGAATGGGGGGTTCCAAGGGAGAGTTGGAGATTAGAAAGCAGGAGAGGAGGCCTCTCTGGTAGCGCAGGGGTTAAAGACAGAGCTATCAAGCTATCTGCAGCCACTGCAGCACAAAATCCATCCCCACTGGCCAGGAGCAACACACATGGTGCAGCAGACCCCTCCTGCCTCACCCACTGCTCCCCTCATATTTCAGATCTGCCTGTTCTGTTCCCTACTCTTGTTAGGGGGAAAAGGAGGTCCTAAAGCTAATTCCATACAGGCTTTGTGGACTCCACCCCCACCCCAGGCCAAAGCCAAAGACACTGGGAACTCCAAATCCCATCACCACCAAAGGGAAGGGGCTGGGACCTGAGGGTGGGGTTAAGCAGCCAGGTTGGTATAAAGGCAGACACGTGGGCTTTGGAGGGGTCCCCCATTTTGACTCTCCAGCTCGCAGCGTCTGGCCAGCGCTGAGAGTGCCTTTGGGTTTCCAGGTCGTCGGATCGGGTAGGACGCATTAAAGACTTTATTTCCCTATTTTCTCCCTGAGTTGTACATTTTCCTTATTTCCTTTTCCCTTGTAAATAAACCTTTTATTAACCTTTTGTGTGTGCCTGCAGTGGAGTATTAATAAGTCCTTTTTAAGCGCGTGGGTGAGGACCCACAGCCAGGCAACCAGCTCAATATCGGGGCTGCCCTATAACACTCTGTCTGTTGAAACCTCTCACCCACTGCATCTTGGGCTTACATCCCAGTTGTTGCATGCATAAATAAATAAATCTTAAAAAAAAAAAAAAAAGTGGGAGAGAGAAGACAGGCAGAGAGACTGGATGCTGCCCTCCAGAGGTCACAGTCTCCCAGGTGAGACCAAATATGCTGGGTGCATTGAAAGAACTCACCAAGCACCAGGAAGCTCCTGCTCCTGGTAAAGGCAGGCCTAAGGCCATCTAAGGAAACACTGTGCCCCTTTTGTTTTGTGCTTTACCCAACCTGGCGACAATCCCTCTGATAAAGATTGAATGAGGGCCTGCTCTAGGCAGCATGCAGTTGGCAAAACCCAATTCTGTTGGAGTCCTGGAGGTCAGTGGGTGTGTTTTCTTATGACAATAGAATACAGTGGGGCTTGTGGTGAATGGAGAGGCATGTCCCGCCTAAAGGCATGCACATAAAAAAAAAAAATGCATAAACACCTGCCCTCTTAAAAACCCTGAGAGTGATGGAGGAAAGGATTGCTGCCTTTTTGAGAGCTTGTTTGGAGGTTCTGGCAGGGGAGCCAGCTTCGGGAAGACAGTACATGTAGCTGTGAGGGAGGTGCCTAGCCAGCCAGATCAGCCGAATCAACCCTGGCGATCAAGGGGGTGACGGATGTCGCAGCCAGATCACCCTCACATCCTGGATTGCTGCCTTTTTGGAGTTTACCATCTAGTGGGGGAAATTAGGTAAGACAAAGGTGAAGACACCATAGTATTTTATTTATTGTCTGCTACCTTACATTCTGAGAGAGACAGACAGACAGACAGAGAATATAATAAATACATACATAAATAAATAAATACAGTGAAAAAATATACATAAAAGAGAGAGAGAGAGGTTTTCGTCGATACCTGAAGGACAAGTAAGACTTATACATGGCATCCGGGGTGTAATGGTCCTGGGTATTCCAAATATTGCAAGTAACCCACCCAGGTAAAGGGAATTTTTAGCCTCTGCCAGATTGCTTTTCTTGCATCCCTACCTTGTTCTTGAAGTCTTATGGTAGGAGTTAGAATTAAGTGCTACCTAGGAGAGAAAAAGAAAAGGATTTTAGCAAATGTGGGAGGTGCCCTGGGGCTTCCAGCTGGATTCCATCTTGTTAGTCTGCCCTGGAGTGAGAAACACATTTCTTTCCAAGGAGACTCTCTATGGGGAATCAGAAAAGGATGAAGGCAGTGGAAAATAACTTACAGGGTGAGCGGCTTAAGAGATGAATTCCAAGCATGAGGTAGCTTATTCTTGATCCCCTCTCTGAGCAAATGATATTAATGTCAGAATATAACCGCCCCTCCCAGCCCCCGCTTCTGTGACCCAAACTGGGTGGTTGGTCCCAGGGCGAGAGCCATGCTTTTCAATGTGTGTTCCAAGACCCCGGGTGTCTGGAAATTCAAAACTATGTTCCAATGGTATGGAACTGCTGTTTGCTTTTACCTTGTGTTGCTGCTTGCACCGGGGACTCAAAAGTAACTGTGTGCAAAACACCTGGCACTTCCAGCCGCGTCATGGCAGGACACAAATTTGAACAGTGTGTGCAGTGTCCTTCACCAGGCATTCACAGCAACGGCTGCCTGCACATCAGGACATGCCTGAGACGCCAGGAATATCACTCATTTCGTGACATCTTGACTGGATCACATCTTTTGAACATTCTGTGATGAAATGTGAGGCTCGCACGAAGGGTCCTGCAGCAGGGGACGACCACCGGTTGTCTCCAGGAAAAGCACGCCCGTGACTGAGTTGCTAGCTGAACTAGTTGTTTTTGCTTTTTGTTTGTTTTTTTTTTTTTCAGGGAAAATTTTTAACTGAAAGGATGATTGTCAAGCAAGCTGGTTGTTCAGGCTTGAGTAGTATGGCAGATATCTTCTTGAGAATGAATGAAGTAAGGCTGTTACTTCATGGAAAACAACTGACAGTTTTTGTTGCCAGCGATAGCTATTCCAGTTTTCAAGTAAAAACTTGAATTTGGGAAAACTCATGTCTGTTATGAGTTTGTCAGCTTCCCAATACTTAAAAGACTTTTCTGATGAGATTGTAATGATATTAACAAAAACTATTTTTGATGTCATTTAGTGAAATGTCTCAATGTTGGAAGTTCTAAATAACTCAGTGAGCCAGTGTTTTCCACATGACAGGAAATGGAGTCACAAAATCATGTTTTCAAAAATCTGCTACTCAAACTCCAAGACAGGCCAATGAATTTTACCATAACGTGGTACAAAAAGTTCATGGATATGGTTTCGGATTCCACATTTCAACCAACCTTCAGGAAACTATAACTTGTTGAGTTTTGGTATAGCATCAAAGAATACCCACAATTATCGGAAAAGATCATTAAGATACTTCTCCCTTTTCCAAATACATATCTGTGTTAGACCAGATTTTCTTCATATGTTTCAATGAAACCACGGCATTGAAACAAACTGAATGTTGAAGCAGATGAGAATTTGGCTGTCTTTCATTAAGCCAGGTATGAAAGAGATGTATCAAAATGTAAAATAATACTACTTTTTATAGTTTTCTGCCTTAAAAATATGACTATTTTTCATTAAAGGTTGTTTATGTTAAACATGTAAATGATCTATTATTTTTATTTTAAAACGAATCAATAATTTTTTAAACTTCTTGGTTTTATTTTTTTTTAAAGATAAATATAATATATATAATGCATATAACCATTCTCAAGGGTGTTGAACACTTTTAAGCACTGCAGTACCAGAGGATGTGAGTCACCAGCAGATGGCACTAATGAGAACAAAGAGCAGATTGGGGGAGCCGGGGGCTGGTGGTAGAGAGCAGGATTTGCAGTAATGCCACTTCCTAATAACAATGATATCTGTAGTCTCTATAGAAAAAAAATAAGAGCCAGGACTTAATCAGTAGGTTTTCACAATTTAAATTAGATAGGCAGATTTATGCCAATAATGTGTTAGACTTTTTTTTCTTTACTTCCTCTAACAAAAGCCAAGCACATTTCTTGGAGAAGCTCCCTGCAGCCTCGGAAACTAAGCAGATTAAACTGAAAGAGCCTAGTCTTTTCCATTTTGTGTTGCTAATAAGATAACATTAATCTCTGGGGTGTAAGAGTGAAATTTAGGCAGACTCATTCCAGGAAGGAATGCATTATAGAAACCTCACAGCCTGGAGCTTGTTCCCATAGGTCCTTGGAAGCCCTGAGTAGAGGAAGAGGTAAATGGGGTGGGAGTTGTTGGGGTGGGGGTGAGAGGTTACCCCTGAGAGAGATACCTAAGCCTCTGGATGACAAGACACTGTAGATGTCTGGTGCTTTGTGTGAGGATCTATAAACGGGTGTTAGGAAAACTTGAAGTCAAATTTCTTTTTCCTTGAGGGCAGTCTTAAATAGCTGACAAGTGGTAGAAGTTTCCCAGAGGTGAAGTTTTTATTGGCAATGCTCTTCCCATGGCCGCCAATGAAAGGAAGAAAAGCCTAAGCTGGGGGCTGGCTCTCAGAACAGGTCTGAGCTGCAAGAGAAGTGGGTATAATGTGGGATCAACCCTCCCCTCACCCCAGGCTGGGGGTTACATGTGTTTTTCTCTGATATCAACTCATTCACTCACTCATTCACAGACGCTGGGAAGCTGCTACTTAAGCACTAGGCCCAACACAGGGTGCCTGCAGTGGAGACTGAGTGGACATGGTTCCCACCCTCAGGTGAGCTTGTTTGAAAAAATCAAAGTCAATACTGAAGAAATATAGACATCGCTATGCCACCTCAACCCCATAGATTTTTTTTAAAGATTTCTTTGTTTATGCATACAAGAGCTGGGGTACAGGCCAGAGGTGCGGGGGAGGGGGGGGTTGGGGGGGTGGGATAAGAATATTCGCCAGAGACAGAGTGGGGAACAGAACAAGCAGATCTACTGAAATACACTGCTGAGGGGAGCAGTCGGCGAGTCAGGAGAGGTCTGCTGACCCATGTGGGTAGCTCCCTGGCCAGGATCAAACTTGTGCTGCAGTGGCTACTGATTGCTTCATAGTGCTGACAACTAACCCCTTGCACCACCAGGGAGGCCCCTGTCCCCACAGATTTTTTTTTTTTAATTTCAACATCCACTCAGTTTATTTTCTAGTAAAACTATCAATACAATTGGCCAGACTGAATGCTCAATTTTCCACATGGTAATAAAGATGGGCAAGATGCTCAGAAAGAACAGTAGGTAGGGGATGCCACTCTGACCAACCATCCTTCTTCCCTGCCTTCCTGCCACTAAAATTTATTGAGAACCTACTATGTCATAGGTACTAAGGCAAAGAAGCTGAACAAGACATACTTAGTCTCTGGCCTGGTGGCACATACATATATGTAATTAACAACAAAACAGTCACAGCTTGTAGTTAGTGATATAAAGGACAAGGGGGCAGGGAGGGACCAACTGTAGGCAGAGGCGGTCAGGGACGTCTCTCTGAAGAGGTGAATAGAAGCCAGGCTTTCTCAGCCCCAGCCCTCCTGACATCCCGGAGCAGACATCACTGCTGGAGGGTGGGCCTGTGCATTGCAGACTCTAGCACCGCCCCAGTCTCTGCCTGCCGTTGGGTGACAGCGGCACAGCACACTCCGCCAGCACCTGTAAGTTCTCCAGACATTGCCAAATATCCCTTGGGGGTCAAAATTGCTTCCCATTGAGAAACACTGATTTAGGTTGAGACCCCAAAAGTGAGGCGCCTACCAAGAGAGAATGGAGCTGTAGGTCTTTCAGGCCATAGTAAAGAATTTGGATTTTGTTCTGAGTAGAAAGAAATCAGTGTTTTCAACCATGGTGACATAATCTACTTGGAACTTGTGAAGAGCTCATTCAGGCTGTGGAGTGGAGAAGTGGCAGGAGAAACAGAGAGAGCCATGGCTATCAAAGGAGGCTGTTACAAGTGTCTGGAGACACCCAGAAGATGATGGCAGCCTGGACCAGGGAGGGGGGAGCACTGGTGGTGACTAGAGAGAAATGGTCCCAGTTTTTAAAATGAGACAAATAGACTCTGTTCTATTCATGGGGCCTCCTTTGACCCCTGGTGAAGTGGGAACATCTGCTCAAGGGGTTAAACTTCAAGCCTGACTGCATAGGAAGGTACTACTACTGTAGGGTAAGGAAATATGTCAGGCTTTTCTGCCCTCTCGCCATCAGGATAGATGAGGGAACCCTGTGATCCAGAATGCATGCCTGATGGCGGGCACCTAGAGTGGGTACACCTGCGCTAAGACTGTGTTTATAGGGGCGGTGTCATGGGGACGCCAGTAGAAGCCAAGAAGCCGAGAAGGAACAGAAGCTGGGAGAGAAGCGGAGAAGGCTGGAGAGCCCACATAGAGTGAAGACTTGCTGGGGTCTGGGAGGCCTGCCAGCCTCCCAGCACCCCTGCCTGCCATATGCCTGGTGAACCCCAATAAAAGACCTGCAAAAAACCACTGAGGACTCTGACTGCTCCTTTACCCAGTCTGCATGGGATCAGAAAACCTGCTCTGTGTCCAGTCCTGACCCTACAACTACTAACTCTCATGAAGTATGTATTTTAAAACTCATATTTAGCATCGAGTCAGCACCCCCAACTCAATCCAGGAGTCTTGTTCAGTTGGGGAGAATGGAGGCCCCGTTACTGAGCACAGTTGGGAGTAATTTTCAAGTTGAGGAGGGGGGCTGTTTGGTGAAAAACATTAAGTTTTATCAACGAAGTAGACCAGTAGGGGCAAATTCTAACAAAATATTAGGGATGCAAGGAAGACCTGTTTGTTGCTTTGTTTTTAATTGCATAGAGCTGGTTGCCAGGAATTTTAAATTGTAGTGCTCTGGGCATGTAATTAAGCATGAGGGCTTAGTTAGCACCAACTGGGATACCAAATTGTTGATGCAACTTACGATAGTCATCATCTGATATTAAAATTCAGGGTTTGAATATGTGTGTGTCCCTAGTCTTATTGGTATGTTTTTCTCTGGACCCCCCCCAAGCTCCAGGTAAAAATAACCAGGTACCTCCCATAAGTGTGGCTTTTGCTGCCTGTGTGAAAATCCCTGTCTTAGTCCTGGTCCAGCCTGTGGCAATGACATTCAGCTGAAGGGGTTTCTGGACCTGAAACAAAGATCCATCATCTCAACCTATCATGAAGTGTTCCAGTCATTTCATGCCCCATGCAGGCTCTTCTGCTTAAAAGCACAGAATTGAGATCTGAATGCAAGGTTAGCAATTATCTTCTCATCTCGAATGTGAGAAATCTGAGGTCCAGAGTTGTGAATTGACTTGCTCAAGGTCACACAGTGGATAGGTGTTAGGAAATGACCGGGATGAACCCAGGCACAGAGTCTTTTCTGGTATAACCCTGAGGGCTCTTTCATGCAGCTCTAGGGCAGCCCCTTAGCCCGCCCCTGCCCTGCAACCTGAATTCCCACTTCTCATTCACCAGATGCACTTGATCCTGCCGCAGAGGTTTCACAAAGAGAGAAGAATGTCACTGCCCAGGTAACCGAAATGCTCCGTGAAATGGTAGAAGATAGTTCATTTTTTGAGTCACGAGGGAACCATTTCACTTTGGAAAAGAAAGGAAACTTACTTAGTAGACCGTAATGGCCTGGGAGAGTTCCTGCCCCTCCTCAAAGTGAGCAATTTCCTGCTTTTGGCTCTGCCAGTACAGGCCCATTACATCATAAAGACACTGTGTTTACCTGGCAATTATCTGGAATGGGAGCCAGCCCTTTCAAGAAGTTTTCTTTGATCCTTCCTAGCAGTGTCCTCAGAGGTGGGGCAGGGATGGGGGCGAGAGGAGGACAGAGGTTCTCTTTCTGTGGGAAGGAAAGGAAGGCACACAGAGGGCCCTGGGAGTGCCCAGCAGTCAGGACCGGGTCTCCAGTTCCCTCGTTACCTCTCCTGCACTCTGCCCATTTAGGCATTGCCGCTACTGCAGCAGTAAAGGATTTGAAAGAGTCCCCAGCTTTCCCTTTCCCAGATGGTGAAGGAGTTTCTCAGGTGCTCTTTATTGGAGGTGGATAAAGGTAAAATACCTGAGGATCTTTGAGATGGAATAACATGGGTGTTTGTTTAAGGTGACCAAATATTTCAAATACTCTGTCCTCTCTTTATGAGTTCATGTACCCACTAAAACTTATATTCTAATTTTTGGTTCTGAGAACAAGAGGTTACACTTATTTGGCAATGGAATTTTTCACCCCTGCCTGGTATCTGACTTTGAACCACAGAAAACCCTCTCTGCTAAGAGTAGAGCTGACCCAATCAATCACAGCATACAACTGTCTAGAAAGCCTGTGATGGGACTGAGAAAGGGGATGGGAGTGTGAGAGTTGGGAGTCAGATCTGAATTCGAATCTCAGCTTCCACTTGGTGGGCACAGAGTGTCCCTGGGGACCAATTGAGTTTGGGTGATTTTCCATCATTCTCTGCTGTGTGATTTGGAGCACTGTTAGGAACATGGAGTTACTCAGGCTCTTTTTCCACCTCCCACTGCTGGTCTCTGCAGCCACCACCTGCAGCTTTGCTTTTCTCCTAGGTATCGTCATCCACACCTGACATGTTATTGTAAGAAAGAACTTAGGACCGTGAGTGTGGGACATGTGTACCTGTAAGTATAGACAACCAGGCAAGAAGGGAGGGATAGAGGGGAGATCCCCAGAGGCGGAGAGGCTCAGTGGCTGCCTGCCTGCATCCCTGCCTGTGTGTCCAGTCCCCTGATCCAGCATTCAAGGCATGTTAGATATACTAAAGTCTCCGAGATTCCTTTTCCATTTGCCTGAATCAACCATGAACCTGCCCAGCCTGGGGTGGTTGCACAACAGGCACTTTCCCTAACCTCTCTGCATCTCCATTTTTCATCTGTGAAATGAAAGTAATGGTACACCTACAAAACAAAACCCAAAACCCTGCTTTCAGCATCAAGTTTTTTTTTTTTTTTTTTTTTTAAAGATTTTTTTTTTTTTTAATAGAGGCATGTTTTTCTTTATTTGTTTGCTTGTTTTTGTTTTGTTTATACATGCACTGGGTACAGTCAGAGGGGCGGGAGGGTGAGAGAATTCACCAGAGCCAGGGCGGGGAGCAGAGCAGGCAGAAGGACCGAAGTACACTGCTGAGGGGAGCAGCGGGCGGCAGGAGAGGTCTGCGCACCATGTGGGACCCTCCTCCGGTGGCCGGGGAGCAGCCGGGGATTGAACCGGCTCCGCAGAGGCCGCGGGCAGCTTCGCAACCCAGCGCTCTACCGCTGCGCCACCGGGGAGGCCCCAAGTTTTTTTTTTTTTAAATAAATTTTATTTTTATATTCCCCATACAATTGCAGTCCCCTTATTTTGACCCCAATCCCTCCCCACCCCCCATAGAGTGTTTCTGGTTCACAGTTTTTTGTTGATTTTGATTTTCACTTTCTTATAGTTATTCATTTTCCTGGTCCCTTATTTAGGTTTTCTAGATTCCTGCTATGAGTGAGACCATCCGGTATTTTTCTTTTTCTTTCTGGCTTATTTCTCAGCACCAAGTATTTTAACTTCATCTCCCAGGGCATTTCTGTGCACTGTTTCAGAGCACGAGCCTCCAGGTTCTCCCTCCAATACTTGTGCATGCCTCAAGGCCTTTGCACTGTGCTTCCCTGTCTCTGGAATACTCCTCCCCCAGAGATCCATTTGTCTGCATCACAATTTCAAGCCTTTGCCCAGTGGCATCCAATGGAGGCTTTCCACAGCCCCTTTCTCTAAATTGCAAGCCTCCAAGTCTCCTCCTTTCTTGCCGTGTTTACCCATAGCACTTACCAGCCTTTAGCATATCATACAATTCACTTACTTTTTGTTTCTTATCTATCTTCCTCCACCTCAACATGAGATCCACAAGGGCAGGGATTTTTGCTGGTTTTGTTCTGTGTTGTATCCTCATCTAGAACAGCAACTGACTCTTGGCAGGAGCTGAACAAATGTGATTGAACATACAAATTTGAGCAAGTGACTTCTCTCTCTAAACCTATATCCTCCCTCTTTTAAAAAGAGGGTGTGAGAATTAAATAAGAAAACTGCTACAGATAAAAATAATAGCCTACACATATCAAGTGCTTATTCAGTGCCAGTTTACAAATGTGCTAAGTGCTTTACATGGATTATTGTGTTTAATACTTTCCCAAATCCTCTGAGATACTCATTTTATCTTCATGTCACAGAAGAGGAACCTGAGGATTAGGGAATTTGAGTCACCTATTCAGGGTCACACAAAGGTCAGGTCCATGTTTATCTTCACCCAGAGCGAGTGCTCAGACCTGGTACATAGTCAGAGCTTAACCACTACTAGTTTCCTTCTCCACAGTGTAAGACTTGCGATCTGTTGGTCCCTCCTCTTCTGTGAATGTGTCCTTCCACTGAACCCTGACATCTGGACATATGGAAGCACCCTTTTTCCTCAAGAGGCAGCATGGTATATATAGCAGTGGGAGGTAACATTGTCCGCTGAGAGACCTAGTTTCTGGCACCTTCTTTACCACTAACTTATTGTGTGATCTTGAGCAATCCCTTGGCCTCCCTGGGCTCCACTCTCTACTGGTGTGATGAGCACCGAGGTTTCTCCCAGCTCCAAGAGTGCTCAGAATGGGGAGAGGACACCTCGGGGCTATGTGGTAGGCCAATCATCTTGCAGGATCCTACCCCAGGCTGTGGCCTCGACTAGACTCTACTCAGCTGTACCTCTTGCACTTGAATTTCATATGCTGGACTTGAGTGGGAAGATGGAAGAGGCAACATTTCCAGTTATTTTCTAAGTTGGTCTCTAGGCAAGAGGAAGAAAGAAAAGGACAGCCCTTCCCACCGAGCCTGGGATAGTCACACCAGGGAATAGACTTTCTTGGGGAGTCATGGGGGAAATTCAGTCAGTGCTCTGGAGGCTCTGTGGAGGGCTGGGGGCTGCTTGTGTGAGAGACCTCTGCCTGACAGTGCCTTTCCAAGCCCCCAGTCACACCTTCTGCCCAAGGAGTCCATCATTTGCTAACACTTCAGTTCTAAGTTCTAAACTGTACATTTTTCCCTCTTTGTGAAATAGAAGTGAAGAGGAGATTGAATAAGTCAAGCTAGCAAATTGCTTGAGTTATTTTCCTCATTCACTCATTCATTTAATAAGCATTAAATGAATATATGATAGACTCTGCCTGGAACTCAAAGAGGAAATGAGGTCCTGACAAACTTAAACTGAGTAATTGGTAACTTTGGGAGGGTTTAATATGAAACTATTCTTAAAGGTGAGAGGAGAGTATAGAGATACAAGGTATAGTGTAGGAACTAGGAATATCAGAAAGTTATTATCAACATTACATTGAAAGTACAGGAGGAAAGTATGGTGGCAGAAGGGGTTAAGCACAGCACTGTGAAGCTATCCACAGCCTCTGAGGCATGAGTTCAATTCCCTGGCCGGCCAGGGAGCTACCCACATGGCACCGCAGACCTCTCCTGTCTTGTCCGCTGCTCCCCTCAGCAGTGTATTTCAGTAGATCCGCCTTCTCCGCTACCCACTCTGTCTCTGGTGAATCCTCTCACCCCCGGCACCTCTGGCCTGTACCCCAGTTCTTGTATGCATAAATAAATAAATCTTTAGAAAGAAGTATAGGAGAGAGAAATTTTGCAGAATCCAGAATGAAAGAGCCATGTGTAGAGGGAGCTTGGCTGAAGGGACTCATGTAGCAGGGGGAGAGAAAACCTTGGCCTTCCTCTCTTCTTTTCACTGGCTGAACTCCTTTGATGTAATTAGTCTGGGTCAGCCTCTTGGGGATCACAGCAGACTAAGGATATGGAAGAACAAACAGATTTCTAGACAGAATCAGATACAACCTCTGCTTCAGGGGGTTTGCATACTTTCGGGGGAGACGGGTGCAAAAATAAATTACAGTGTGATAAATGCTTTAATAAATAAATGAACGAAGTACAAGAGAGGCTCAGGTGCTATTTAAGGTGTTAATGTGTGTGAAGATTGGTAGAGGATGTTGGTTTCTGGGAAGGGAATGAAAAGTTGTTCCTCAAATGATGAATAGGCTTCCTGGAGAAAGAAGTGTCTGAACTAAGACCTGAAAGAAGAAAAAGAATCAACTAGGAGAAGAGGAACAAAAGGATTTCAGACAGAGTGAAAAACATGTGAAAGTTAGGAACAAAAAGAGAATATACGAATCTTGGGAAACTGTAAGTAATTTGATAGAATAAAGAGTATGTAGGTTTGAGTGTACAGGGAGATGGCTAAGAGCTGAAGCTGGAGAGAGAGGGCCCAGTGCAAAAAGAATTCTTTGAGCAGACTAAGAAATTTGTTGCTCTAAGGTAGGTGGTTAATCTTTAGAAGATTTTAATCACAGCAGTGATATCAATGTATTTATGTTTTAGAAAGCCCTTTTGGCTGAAGAGGAGAGAGTGAATTATAGGCAGGGATATTGCAAAGAAGATTATTTGTAATCTAAGTGGGAGAAGACAATATCCCAAAGCCAACTCGCTAAAGAGGGGATGGGAAGAGATGTTAAGAGGATAAAAATGGGTAGGATTTGGAGCCTGGATATAGGAAAGTTTTTTCTTAGGAGATGGTGATACAGTTCACTGAGAAAAAGATCTTTGGAGAAGAAAATGTGTGTGTGTTTGTGTGTGTGTGTGTCTGTGTAAGGGGGGAGATTGGTAGATAATCCAGTTGAAGCCTATGAAATGATGACACCAATGAGGTGTCCAAGTAGAGCTGTTGGTGCTTTGCATGAATTGTTTAGAAGAGGTCTTGGTGGAAGCCACAGATGGGAGAACCATCTTAATACAAATGATGATAGCAACCATGGAGTACATGAGATAACCATGAAAAGAACTTAGAGTTAGGAAGAAAGAATGATGACTCATGTGTGTGTGCATGTGTGTGTGTGTGTGTGTGTGTGTGTGTGTGTGGTTATTTTATTTACTTTTCCTCACCATTTCTGAAATTCTATTTTCACTTTTTTACAGTACAATATATCTGTAATAGTTAAGTATATGCCTCCTCTTCATCCTGACCAATTAAATAAGTAACTTGTTATTACAAAATTGTGGTCCTTGAGAGTTCTTCACACAGTTGAGGTTAAGCAAAATTTTACTTAAGGCCTGATTATAAATGATATAGGAGTGGAGGGTTAAGAAAGGAAAAATTGACACACAGTGACCATTAGCCAGGTTAACTTCATGCCCTTTATACAAAGTGAGCACTGACACTTTAAAGGATGGTAGAAGTAGAGGAACTCACAAAAGAGAAGGAGTAGCTTGAGAAGAAGGAGGATAGCTAAGAAAGTGGGCTCGTAGAAGTCAACCAGAATATTGAGTTCCAAGAGGGAATGATAAGAGAAGTAATCATGTCAAATATTACTAAGCGTGCCTATGCACAGGAGCTAATTAATAACATGCTTGTTCTCTTTCTATCTCTTTTAATCAGATAGATAAGAAATATTTCTTGAATGACATTGAGAACCTTAAAACAATAAACACAGACATACCATATGATCCGCTAGTAGGTATTTATCTGAGGAACATAAAAACTCTAATACAGAAAGATTTATGCACTCCTATGTTCACAGCAGCATTATTCACAATAGCCAAGTCATGGAATCAACCTAAATGCCCATTGACATATGACCGGATAGAGAAATTATGGGTATATGCTTAATGGAATACTGCTCAGCTATTATAAAATATGAACAAAGTGGATGGATCTTGAGGTGATTATGCTAAGTTAGATTAAGTCAGAAAGTGAAAGACAGATACCAGATGGTTTCACCTATTTGTGGAATATAAATAACCAAAGAACACAAACTGGCAAAGCACAGCAAAAAATAATTCATAGACTCTCTGAAAAAATATATTGGTTACTCAAGGGAATGAGGGAAGGGAGGAGGGGGCCAGGGAAGAAAGGGGTTAGACACCGGCAAGAGAGATTTGGTGGAGGTTGAGCGATATAAGGGGTCTGAAAATGTACCCCAATTTATATAGACATGTAAATGACTGACAAATTCATAACATTTGAGGGAGAAATGGAGCTATATCCCAAGCATCTCCAATAAGATTGCTATAGGCTGAGTGTGTTCCTCCAAAAGATATGTCAGCGTCCTCACCCCTAGTTTTTCAGATCATGACTATATTTGGAAATAGAGCCTTTAAAAATATAATTAAGTTGTCAAAAAATAATTAACTAGTCAATCCAATTGACTAGTTGTCTCTTGAGAAAAGGGGACTGAGACTCAAAGAGGCACTGAGGGGAGTCCATGTGAAGACACAGTGAGGAGACAGTCATCTACAAGCCAAGGAGAGAGCCTTCCAGAAGAAACCACTCTGCTGACACCTATTGCTCAGCTCCAGAATTGTAATAAAATAGATTTCTTTTGTTTAAGCCACCTAGTCTGTGGCACTGCCTTATGGCAGCCCTAGCTGCAAGCGTGCCTGCAAAGCTTGACGTAGGACTTAGGACCCTCCAGGTAGGTAGAACTTTTCTAAAAATAGCAGCAACACATAAATTAAACAACTCATCATTAAGTCTAACCAGTATAGTACTCAGGCTCATGTGATTAGGTTATTAAACACTGTTCAGCATTAGAGAAGCAAGCACTTACTCTGAGCTGATGCAATCTGGGAAGGTCTCAAGGAGGAGGTGGGATCAAACTCAGCCTTGAAGGATGTACAGGGTTGGAATTGGAAGGGAAAAGGAGGGAAGACTGGGTCTTGGGCGCAGAGGCTGACTGAGGGACTCTGTCTGTTTTCCTTGGTGGTACTAGAATGGAGAGCTGAGTTAACCTTTCCACGACCCTCCTCCCCCTCACTGTAGAGGACTGTCTGGCCCCAAACACCAATAGAGTCCAGGCTAAGAACCTCTGAGGTCTATTCTACAAAAGCCTGTGTTCTTTCTATGACACCAAATGGAAAGGTGGGCGTTGAAGAAGGGGCACATGAAATGATGATGCAGGAGAATGTCATGCAGAAGCTATATTAGAAGTCATGCTAGAATGGTGAAAAGATGAGTTGGATTTGGGAGGAACTGAGGCTAAGAAGACCTGATGTGGTCCAGGCAAGTCACAGGAAGCTCCTGGAGGGGTAGGTGGGTGAGTCAAAATGAAAAGAATGTAAGGGCAGTGGCGAGAACTTCCTGATCAAGAGCCTACAGAGGACTGGAAAGGCAGGAGGAGCAAAGACAGACCTGTTAGTGATGACTTCTCTTGCTTCCCCTTCACGCCCTGCCCCTTCCAGTCCTCACCTTTCCCTTTCACCTCCCACCCCCTCACCTCTTCTTCCTCTCCCAAGCCTCCCTTTCCCCTGCAGCCTCCCCCACCTGCACTGTTTTCCCCTGGCCCCCAGTTATAGGCTGTGGCTCTGCACCCCCACCCCCATCAAATGCAATGCAGGAGAAATCTGTGTCCTTAGCTTTATCCCCGTGGCAAGAACCAGCAAGCTCCGCCAGCACAGCGACAGCCTCTGACGCATCTTTTCAATCTTGCTTCCTTTCCATTTCCTGTTTGAAGGGTGGATTAAAACTTTGATCAGTGTCTAGGATTGTTATAAAGATAGAACCAGGGCTCCTGGAAGAACCCTGAGGGGATTTCTGACAAGTCAGAGGAGGAAGGAAATCCTTTGTCTCATTTTTGCTATTTTCTCTGGAGTGTTTCGCAAAGGACACTAGCCTGTGGGCAGGGTATCCCCCGGGCTTGGGGGTGGCCTCCCTTCCTTCCTGCCCTGGCCTGTGCCTGTCTTGGCTTCACAGCCAAGGAAACAGCGTTGCCAGGCGGGCCCTGAGCCCAGCCTCCGGAAGCATTACTATATGCTCACCTTCTGCTTCCTGCCCCTCGTTTCCCCAGGACCTGGTAGCCCTATTGAGAGGGGCTCTAGGATCTTGTCTTTGGATAAACTTGGTCCAAGCAAGAAGGTTGCAAGGAGGAGCCCACTGCTTTCAGGCAGCAGCTGCTGTCTGCTGCTGATTGCCTGGGTCTACCATGAATCACTTCTGGGGTTAAGTGGCTTCCCCAGCTCCCCCAACCCTCCTGCTCCCTGACCTGCTACATCCTCTCACCACTTTTCTCAATTCAGCCTGCCTGCATTCCTCCCGGTAGGCCCCCCTCTGCTCACTCCCTGTCTCTCTTCTCTCCTCACCCATGGCGCCAGCACCACCTGCTTCGGGAGCCAGGTCTTGGAGCACAGGAGAGCGAGGCCTGACCTCTCTGGCCTTGGGCTTCAGTCCTTTTTCTGCAGTCTCCCCCTCCCCTCTCTTTCAGGTAGCCGCCTCCTCATGTGCTTCTCCACCCAGCCCACCACCACGCATTCTGAAGAAAGATTGGCGTCAGTTGTGTGTCCCTTTGTGACCTCTTGGCACGGTGTTTAAGAGCATGCCTGCACTCCGGAGTTATTAATAGTTTGGTCTGGAATCCTGGCTCTGTCTCTTACATGCAGCTTTCAATATTTTACTCTTTTAGGCTCCAATTTCCTCAGTCTGGAAACTGGAGCTGATAATAATATATTCCTCGTGGGGTTGTGAGGATTAAGCAAGTAATGCATGTAAGTATTTTGGGCAGTACCTGGCACTTGAAAAATTTCAGGAAAAATCAGGCATTGTTATCTATATGAATATAAAGTGCTCTACCGTAGCTTGGGAACAGTTTGGTGGATAAGAGGGGCCCTTTTCTAGTTCTGCTGGCTGAATCAAGAGCCATCACTGGGTGACCAGGCTGTGGGAGTAGCCAGATCAACACTGGTAATGCCCAGAAAAGGCTGAACCAAGTCCCCCAATCAATGTGAGTTGGCCTCCCAAAAGGAGTCAGACAGGCTTTTCACAGTACACCCAAAACATAGGGCTCTTGTCACCTTGGGGTGGAAATAGAGGTCATGGAGGCCTTGAGCCTTGGGAGTACATTACCATCACTTAATGTAAATTGTGATGATGAGGGCACCCACCTTTTGTCTGTCATGGGAAGTTCCCCACCCTTGATGGCCCCAGCCCCTAAATACAGGATGAGTTCCCTTGTCTGTTCCATTATCCTGTGCAACCATGCACTTTCTCCATATGCAGGCTGTTACATGGGGGCTTTTCTCCTACTAACCTGTTTGATGTTTTAATTTGTTCACCCCTCAAGCTTTAGAAGAATCCAGATAGGGTGGGGGGACTTTCCCTTGCACCCTGACATCAGTACAGCCCACTTGAGACTGGTGGCTGCTGTAAAGAGATTAGGAACTGGGGTCAAAAATTGAAAGAGGGTCTCCCACAGACAGAGGTGACATCAGGCCCATGATCACTGGACCCAGGGTGGTGGGGGGATCAGGCCAGCAGCGGGCGGGTGAACAGAGATTACACATGCCGCAGCTGGAGGACTTGGGGGTCCAAAATGGAAAACACCTGTGCTCCCTGGGCTGGGGACTGGTAGGCAGGCCCCACAGCATTGGGAGGACTGATGGGCCAGCAGAGACACAGCATCTGCCCCCCATTTCCTGTGTCCTTTCCACCCCCTTGCCCAGGTCCTCAGTGCCATTCATGGGCTCTCCTTCCCCCCTAAAGAAAAGGCCTTGCAAAGGGCTCCGACAGCAGCCACACCTAAGGGCAAGGGAATCACCTCCTCTCCATACAGGGGGATGGAAGGCTCTGGCTTTTCTAAAGAAAAGATCTCTTTACTTAGCAGGAGGGCAGAGGGAGGAGGCCCTTCCTGCTGTTTCCTGGCTCAAGGATGGGGTCCTCTTCTTGAATGAGGAGCTGCTCTGGGCACTAGGATTCAGGGGCTCTGCTCATCCCAGAGCCCCACTCAATCTGACCTCTGGAGCTTCCCTGGGGATATCTTCACATACACACCCCCCTCCAGTGCAGGACTCTGCCTCAGAATTCCTTCTTCCCTGTTCTGTGAAAGACAGGTACTTGGGGGAATGTGAGTGTGGGGAGTAGGAGTAAACAGACAGAAATGCAGGGCTGAGAGAGGCCATTGGCTGGGGCAGGACAAGAATAGTTGAAGCAGGGAGGAGGGAGGCCCAGGTTCCACCTCCATCTCTCCTCCGCTCACCTCCTGAGTGAGAGGCAGCTGCACTGCTATGCAGATGATGGATCTCCAGCAGGCCAAGGAGCAGCTATGCACCAACACAATCAACACAACCTGGTTCATAGGGGAGAGAAAAGACTGAGCCAAAGCTGCCAAGAAGCAACTCTTCAGTGTTGTTTTTGTTTGTTTGTTTGTTTGTTTTCTGGCATCTTCCACAGCATTGTCACAGTAATGGAGGGATGAGCCATATCTGATGCTGGGAGCACTGGGCAAACCAGGAGCCCACGAGGCACACAGTCAGGTGTGTGCCCAGTTGGCAGCAGAGGCCAGTGTGCTGGCATGGACCACCCTGTGGTCCCCTGGGCACAGAAGGCACCCTCTCAGACTCCCCAGTAGCACAGTGGTGTGGCTGCCAGGGCTGCAGCTGATGACTCAGCAAGGAGAGTTCCAAGCAAGGCCTACTCTCTTTTATGAGGATTTTGTAGGAGGCACATTGAGGCGGGAGAGTTGTGGCTGCGTCTGTTGCTTTTCCTCTCTTCTGTAGCAACCACCCTACCTGCCTCCTCCATTTATTGATATAATTGTTGTAGTTTTCCATCTTAAAAAAAAAAAACAAAACAACATTGTGCAAAGTATCTCAAACCAAGTGCCCTAGCCCCAGGGATGATGTTCAAACTAGTACCAGACATTAACCCTTTCATGACATGATGTCAGGGAGATTCTAAGGCCCGGAGGAGGGGCCTTTGGTGGCTCAGGGCAGTGCCATTTAGCAGCTGGAGGAGAAGTACTTTAATATACTGGGGTGGGTGGGGAGGGAGTAGGAAGAGTTGCTTTTGTTTGCTTTATTGTAGAACATGCGTAACATTAGATTTACCATCTTAACCATATTTAAGAGTCCAGTTCAGTAGCGTTAAGTATGTTAACAGGGCTGTATAAAAGATCTCTAGAACTTTCTCATCTTGCAAACTGAAATGCTGTACCCGCTGAACCCTTTCTCTCACCCCTTCAGCCCTTGAGCTTTCTTCTTTCTGTCTCTGTGATTCTGACCACTGTCAGTACTTCCTGTGAGTGGAATCACACAGTATGTGTCCTTCTGAGGTTGATTTACTTCACTTACCATAATTTCCTCAAGGTTCAAAGCGCTTTAATATTTTAACAACCTATATACACACACACAGGTGTTGTTCGAGTATCAGCCCCACCCAGCCTCCACCTCAAATTTAAGCCCTGTTGTGAAGTAGTTGCCTGAATATTCCTCATCCTGAATCTCTGCTATGGTTCTTTTCCCAGTGTGAGTTCCGGAAGTGAGTTATTGGAGTGTGAGAACTCTCTCTGTGTCAGCCAGTGTTGTGGTGATGGCCTCCTTTATTGATGTTGGCACATGTCCTTCCTTTATAGTTCATCCCAACGATTTCCTTTCAAACACCACATTCTATCTAAATGGAATTTTGTGCTGTTTTTCTTTTATCAAACACACCCAAACATTCCTGCATTTATTCACACAGTTTCTGCTCCAAGGGTTACCTTCTCTTTTCTCATTGTGTTCAACTCACCCATCTGCTATGGCCTGGTCGAATGCTACTTTCTTCAAGAAAGTCCCCAACTCTGGGCCTCCCTGGTGGTGCAAGGGGTTAAGCACAGCACTGTGAAGCTATCCTCAGCCTCTGCAGCACTAGTTTGATCCCTGGCTACCCAGGGAGCTACACACATGGCGCAGCAGACCTCTCCTGTCTCACCCACTGCTCCCATCAGCCCTGTATTTCAGTGGATCTGCCTATTCAGTTCCCCACTCTGTGTCTGGTGAATCCTCTCACACACACCCCCACCTCACACCTCTGGCCTGTACCCTGGTTCTTGTATGCATAAATAAATAAATCTTTTTTTAAAAAAAGAAAGTCTCCAGTGTGTTAGGACATGATCTCTCTTTCCTCTGACACCCTAAAATTTTAGAATGGCACCTGTAATTCTATCATCATCAGCACCGTTTCATGATATTTACTGAGAATTTATCATGTGTCACGAATATATTCTGTGCTCTGCAGTCTCATCTGCTTTTTTGATCTAGTAAAATGGTTAAGTGTGCATGTTTTCTTCCCTTCTAGGTTATAACAATAAAGAAAATGGAATTTGATATCAAAACAGACCAGGGCCTAAATCCTAGTTCCATTATTGGCTATAGTACTTTGGGCAAATTACTCAGCCTCTCTATCCTCAGCTTCTTCATACTTGGTGTTTCATATTGGGTAGTTGTATTGCATGAAATAATAATAGCTAGCATTGATTGAATGCTGGTCTTATTATGTGCCAGGCAGTGCTCCAAGTACCTCTTCTATATTATCTTATTTAATAATTTAAATCTTTATAACAACTCTAGGAGATGAGTTTACAGAGGGAGAATCTAAGGCAAAAAAGGTTTAAGCCAGTAAGTGGAAGAGCCAGCACAAAAACTTTGGCTTTTGAATCCTTACTCTTTTTTTTTTAAAGATTTATTTATTTATTTATGCATACAAGAACTGGGGTACAGGCCAGAGATGCGGGGGGTGAGAGGATACACCAGAGACAGAGTGGGGAATAGAACAGGCAGACAGACTGAAACACAATGCCGAGAGGAGCAGCGGGCAAGACAGGAGAGGTCTGCTGTGCCATGTGGGTAGCTCCCTGGCCGACCGGGGATCCAACTTGTGCTGTAGAGGCTGCGGATTGCTTAAGCCCTTGCACCACCAGGGAGGCCCTGAATCCTTATTCTTAGTCATCATCAACAACTGCCTCCTTGGAGTAGATAATGTCCAGCACAGACTGCGTAATATCTGTGTAGTACTTAGCCTATTACAGGCAAGCATTTCGTAAGTGGTAGCGGTTACCTACTTTTCACTCTTATTGTTGAGGTCTGGGGCCTCCTGTGCATATTGGTTCCCCCACAGTGCCCCATAGTAGTAAGAGCTTGTATTTGTTTGGCATTTTCCATAAATCTGCAGTGGTAAGTCTCTACTCCTAGTACAATTAACGAATGAATGGTTGAATCTGAATCGGTAAATTTTGAAAAGAGGGGACACAACCTCTTGAACAATGGAGAAAGGCTGTGTGAAGAGGGGTCATCCTTGCCAGGTGGTGAGCCAGGCAAGAAGATGCTGCAGCCATGGAGAGGCCTCCCAGCGCCTTCACCTAGACCCAATATTCATCAGTGTTTTCATTAATGACTCCAAAGATGGAGTGCAGATATGCTAATCAAATTGGTGAAGCCTGCAAGGCGGGATAGAAGCCGAGTACTTAGGAAGCAAGCTCCAGCTTGCAGGCAGTACTTGATAAATGAGAGAAATAAACAGAGTCAATAAACAGAGATGCAGGAGTTGCAGTCCTCAAGTGGTTCTAAGGGAGCAGCTACCTCTAATGGATCTGCCAAGAGGAGCCTTTGGCCTACTTCTCTTTGGGCTTCACCTAGGCTGATAGCATCTTTGGGGCAAGTCTGAATGCAGTGCCCTTGATGAGGGAGTTGGGCCTGAAGGCCTCTTGGATCAAGTTCCTGCTCCAAAGGCTAAGCTGTCCCCTTAAATTTGAGATATTTACTTCTCTGACTTTGGCTTCTTCATTGTCCTCATTCTCTTAGGTCTAGCTTCCTACAAATCAAAAGAGATTGGTGAATTACATTTTTCCCAAATGGCATGATGACAGAGGGAATGCCTTCGAGCTAGACTGCTAGGCTGAGACAGAAAGTTCATCAACCTCCTGTCAACAGGACTCACTCAGGAACCCGAGCTGAAGATGCTCCTTTCTGAGGCAAGAAGGTGTGAGTCAGCAAAAGGGGGGGAGGGAGGTGCCTCCTGCAGTGTTCAGTTTCTTCATTCCCTGTTACCTTTATTCTCATGTTTCTTGTGAGTTGTTTCTCAGAAGGTGAATGAAACTTCTCTTTCGGCTCCTGGGTATGTGGGTGGCAAAGACAAGTTGTGAAGAGGTCCATCTGTGTCTTGGGTGTCACCAGGTCACCCTTTCCTCACTAGCTCTGTTGGGGCCATCAGCTTGTTAAGAGTGCTGCGGAACAATGGCGTGAGCTCACCTAATTCTGGAAAGGGAGAATCTCTGTTTTATGGCAGCATAATCCTGCCAGTTGTCTTGAAACAAGTACAGAACTACTCCTTTAAGTCAAAGATGCAAAAGCTCAGATTCTCCCTCTAATCTTCCTGAATGGGTCACCTTAAGAGTATATTTCCTAAATGACTCCTGACTGAGTGACACTGGCTTGCTGGTTACTTTGTATGGTACTGTTGGGATTATCAGAGGAGTCACATATCCTCCAATTGGTTTTTCTTAGCTGAGATTCAGTGGCCAAACTGTGGTCAAAATTAAAGCTCATTTGGGATTTTTGCTTTGGGGTGCAAATACTGCAAAGTTAGTGTTGATCTCAAAAAGGCAACTGGCTATAATCCACAAACAGGATTATTTGGAAACAAAACAGAAGAAATGGGTGGGTGGGACACATTCATGTCACAAGCCCCCAGGTACCCCTCCTCCTTCTCCGTGGTCTCTCATCTACATGAGTTCAGATAGACCAGCAACTCAGTTCTGCAGGAAAAAGTAACCATGGGAAGATGCACAGTATTATGGGTTTTGTAGTTTTCTGATATATGTATGTGCTGTGCTGTGCTCTCCAGGCTCTCAACCTCATTTAAATAAGGCTCTGAGTATTAATGTTGACTTTAGGCAACAAGAGATGGGTGAAATGCAAACTAAGAGCAGTGGAGGCCTAGGAAAGTTGGGTTTTCTTTAGGGCAATTTTAGGGCATAGGTTTTCCCTTGCTTTAAGCTTTCTGCAGAAGTAGGCATGGCAGAACTAACTCTAACTATTCAATTTCTCTTTCTTGCCCTTGCTCTTTGCCCTCAAGAGATAAGCAGGCTAGGGGCACTATTACCTGCCTATCAGCAAGGGCACAAGTGGGCAAAAGGCAAGATTCTTTCAGGGAGATACTGCTCTGGGCCCAGTGGACCTAAATGTACCCCTTTCCAGTACAGTGTTTCATCACCAAACATTTGGTGAGTAATTGTGATATGCAAGAATAGGTCTTCCTACCTGGACTGCTCCTCCTTCTTCCTCTTCCCTTTCCAGCCAGGGACTTGTTAACCTCAGTCCTAAGCTCCCTGAGGCTTTGATCCCTTTATTAAGTGATAAGACTTAACATGCAAACTCCTCAAAAACTCATGCCTGTTGAGGCACTAATCTGTGTTTTCAGGTCTTCCTCTAAAAGAAAGGCACCTTTGATGTGGAAGGAAGGGAGGACAGAGGACTGGGAAGACAGTCTCCTGAAGTAGGTGGAAGGGGGGCTGTAATGTGGTCTCGAAGGGGTAGCAGGGAGCTTCACGAAGGCTAAGGGTCTCTGGCCAACTTCTCATGTCCTGAAGATGCTCAAAGGTTAAGCCAGATTTTCACAATCCAATGGACATTCAGAGTCTAATTCTGTTTCATTCTAGACAAAGGAGAGATGAAAGTAGCCCAGGTGGGTTAGGACCAGATACAGTTGGACTGAGAAGAGGATGTGGGAGGCCTCCACATCCCAGTAAGAATGTGTTGCTCCCCACATCACCATGGCCAGGAACTTGGGTTTTGGAGTCCAGTGGCCTGAGTCTACATCTTGGTATTTCCACTTTTTAATTGCATGAGTTTGGGTGATTTTTAAAAAATATTTATTTATTTATACATATAAGAACTGGGGTACAGGCCAGAGGTGCAGGGGGTGAGAGGATTCACCAGAGACAGAGTGGGGAGCAAAACAGGCACATCTACTGAAATACACTGCTGAGGGGAGCAGTGGGCAAGTCAGGAGAGGTCTGCTGCGCCAGGTGGGTCACCACCCTGGCCGGGGATCGAACTCATGCTGCAGTGGCTGTGGATAGCTTCATAGCGCTGTGTCTAAAGCCCTTGCACCACCAGGGAGGCCCCAAGTTTGGGTGATTTATTTAACTCCTGGGTCTTGAATTTCTCATCAGCAAAATGGATGTTACAGTAATAACAACCCATAAAGTGAATTTTATCAACCCAATATGATTGAAAGACATTGTTTTGGTGCACGAAAGTGTGAGAAACCCTTCTCTCCACAGTCACCCATCAAGCTCTCAGGCTGCACAAGTGAGATGTGTGAGTTGCTGAGATTTTTAAACTTTATACCAGGATAGGAACCAGATTACATTCTAAATTTAAATTAACTTTATAATTTAGTGGGCTCATCTTTGAATATAGTCTTTGTATATAGACTTACAGCAAGAGGGAAACTTATCACCAGTATGCCTTTGTCATATTGAACATTCTTGGCCTTGGCATATATGCACAATTGAACATCAGCGATATTCAGTATGAATTTTTTTTATCATCAGATGTAATTCCTCTATTAGTGAATTCACTAGACATTCCTTAATGCATACCTTCTATTAATAGTCTTATCAAGATTTCCCCTATTGCCACCTGTCAGGGGATGCAGAAAATCAATTCAGCCAACCTCCAGCAGTCCTGAAGGGCACTTTTAAAATAGTAAATCCCCAAATGACTGAGGCCAGGTTAGCAGTGTTCTTGCTGTGTGCATTATGGTTCCTTGAACATATCACTGCCCTGGGCCTCAGTTTCTGCTCTGCAAAGTGACCTATGTGGTTGACAAAGAAAGATCTAGATTGCTTAACAACTCTTGGATCTCTTCCCTCTTATTTCTTGTCCTACGTTTTTCTAGATCTCAAGACATACTTCAACTAAGACCTTGGTTTCTTTTAGCTGCTCATGCAAAGCTGGCAGGTATAAGATTAGACCCAGCTTAGGACAGTGGGGCTTAGTGGCTCAAAAGGTAGCTGCATTTGCAAGAAGTGGAGGTGGAATGGAGGAAGCTAAAGAATTTGGTCCTTCTGCAAGTACAGTAACAGCTCTGATGGTACCAATGGGCCCTAATTACCTCATTCTCAAAGGTTTTACATTTTGAGCCATTGGAGATGAGGTGTCAGTCCCCCACTTACACTGAATTATGTCCCACATGGAATAGTGGCCTGCCTTTTTAATCTCTCCATTTCCATCAAGTGTCTACTGTCACTTGTCACCACGCCTTATAATCTGTGAGATGTTGAAAAGGGGGCAAATCCAGCTTTCAAATGTAGACCTGTTTCCAGACAAGCAATTTTGTGGAACAGCTGAGATTCCCAATCTTTTGCAAGGTCCTCTGCCTCCTCCCATTTCCCCATGTCTTTACAAATATTAATAGCCAAGAGCCTCCCTGAATGTGGTTTTTAATAGAATCCAATTTCAGTCCATTTAGAGTGGGACTTTTCATGCTGACTTGGTAATTTGAACTCTGTCATGCCTGATGGACTGAGTGCATTTTCTCTGTGCTGCCCGCCCCCAGTAGGTGGAAAGCGAGTGTGTAGGCATTGGGAGGGTGATGCAGGGGCATCTCAAAAGGGCTGCAGACCAGCTATTTTGATCTCTCAGCCAGGCTTGTCTTTCATATCCTGAGGCATGGAATGATATCAGGGCATTGGAAGGGGAATACAGGCAACCACCACTTTTCTCCTTGCAACTCTAAGCCACTGGCTTCTGGGTAGACACACAGGAAGCAGACTGCGTTGGTCTTTGGATGTGACTGGAAGATGCTTGATTCTGAAAACCACCAGCATTTTCCCAAATGATTGTGGTGGAGTCTCTGATATGTGAGGACGCGTTGAGGAGTTGGGGCTTTCTCTGTCTGCTGGGAGTGCAGTGTGGGATATAGAAGATGAGCAAAAGTATTAGTAGCCACAGTATAAATGAGGAAATTGAGGCTGGGGGATGAAATGAAATGCCTTGCTTACTCTGTACCAGGCACAGAGCTAGGAGTCAGGTTTTTCTTACTGCTCCCAACACGCTTCAAAGGAGCATAACATTATCCTCATGGATATTTGAGCCTCTGGAAAATGCAGCAACTCCCCCGACATCACACATTTACTAGAAGGTCAAGCTGGTGTTCAAACAAAGCTCTGTTTATCCACTCTAAAAGGTAACAAGATTTTAAATAGTGAGATTGGCCTTCTGAAATGTCTGCTGGTCCACTCAGCAGTAGCTCCTTAACCCGGTTGGTTATCAGAAACATGTCAGGACATTAAAAAATTAAAAACAACCTCCCCACCCGACCCTGTAGTATCGTAAGCATTATCCCCATGAGTCTGATACAGCGGGTCAAACCAGAACCTGAAAATATTTATTTTTAAAAAGCCCTTCCAGTGATTCTGATGTTTTGAAAACCATAGCATTAGATCACGGGGCTTCTCTCTTTTTTTATTGTAAAGATTTATTTATTTATTCATACTAGAACTGGAGTGTAGGACAGAGGTGCAGGGTGGGGGGCGTGAGAGGATTCACCAGAGACAGAATGGGGAGCAGAACAGATGGACTGACTGAAATACACTGCTGAGGGCAGCAGCGGGCGAGTCAGGAGAGGTCTGCTACACCATGTGGGTTGCCTCCCTGGCCAGGGGTCAAACTTGTGCTGCAGAGGCTTCATAGTGCTGATGCTTAACCTCTTGCGCCACCAGGGAGGCCCACATGGCTTCTCTTTTAACCTAAGGCTTCTACAGTTTCAGAAACACAGATCCAGTCTAGCCCTGCATTTACCTCCCATGACATTAGCCACTGAGTCCATTATTCATTCATTCCAGACTCAACGCTCAACATTTATTCGAGCACTTACTGTGTGCTGGACATTGTGCTAGACATTCTGGCTACAAAGATGACTTGACCAATATGCTCACATTTAGAAATATTCAGGTAGTGGCGGAAATTCTAATTCATTGTAGCAAATGCGAGGCAGAGGCAGGTTCATGTGCCTAGGAATGCAGACCAATGAGTCAAAGAAAGCTTTCAAGCAAGTCCTTTATGCGTTGGCAAGATAAACACAGAGTTGGAGGGCTGAGGCATGGCCAACTAGCCTGAGTGAACAGCTTGGAAAGGCTCAGAGACCCAGAACTATGGAGGATCATAAGGAAAGCAGGACACCTTCAGGGATAGGACAGGAGACAAGCCTGGAAAGTCACGGAGAGAAATCACATAAAAGACTCTGTTTTTATGCTAGAGGTTTGGCCTTTAATCTAAGCGAGTGAAGAACCACTAAAGATGTTTAAGCCATGGAGAGTCAAAATGGTTGTGTTTTAGAAGACTCATTCTGATAGAAATGAGAAGATGAATCATGGGTAAAAGAAGCTGGCAACAGAGGAACAAATTAATTGCAGAATTAAGAATTTATGTATGTCAAAAAGCACCATAACAAAATTTGAAAGCAAAGCACTTGGAAAGCATATCTGCAATGTTTCTTGACAAAAATAATATTCTTAATAAATTACATATTGATAATAAAGGTAACCATATCAGTTTCAAATAAATAGAAAATTCACAAAGAAAGATGTATAAATGGTCAATAAGCACATGAAGATGTTATTCACTAGTAATCAAAGAAGTGCAAATCCAAACAACATTGCCATACTATCATTTTCCCCATCAAATTAGTGGATATTTGTTAAGTGACTATACCCATTACTACTGAGGATTCAGAGCAGAGGGCGCTTTCAAGGCTACACATAGGAGAGTGCTCTGTTTGGTACAAACTTTGTGGAGGAGAGTTGGCGCCATATATCAAAATTCTTAAAGGTAGTCAGGCAATTTCCTTCTAGAATTTCATTCTAAGGAGACAATTCTAGATGTGTGCAAAATTTAGCTACAGGAATGTCTGTTGCAATATTATTTACAGTGAAGATTCGGGACAAATGGAATAATCATTGTTAGGCGATTAGTTACCAAATGAGGGAGAAGCAGGTCTCTCTGTGTCATGAGACAGCCCTTGAAAAAGCTTAAGACAGGCAAAAAATGTGTTACATTCATGATGTAATAAGTGAAGTTGCGCAAGATGCAAAAAAGTGTGTCCAAGAAGCTACCATTTGTGTGTGACAAAAGAATATACATACACAAATATTTGAAAATGCATAAATGTCTCTGGAAGGACATACAAGTAATTAGAGGGAAACTAGATATTGACAGACAGGGCAAAGGAGATTTACTTTTTACTACAGAGTTTTTGAATTTTGTACCTGTTCATTACTACATATCCTAAAATATAAATACGCCTTTTGAAAAGTAAGTTATAAAATAGTATATACAGTGGGATCCAGTTTTTGTTTAAAAAAAAAAAAGTGCATGTGTACATTTACACCAAGGAGAACCAAAAGATACATCCAAAAAAGGTAGCAATGGTTAGCTTGGGTGATAGGATTATGAATTGGAGTTTGTCTTTTTTTTTGTCCCTAAAATTTCTACAATACACATATGAGGCCTTCATAAGAAAAGTATAATATTTAAAAGTGTAATATTTTCTCCAGGAAGTTTATAATGAAAGTCCAAGCAGGACATGACAAAGAGGGTCAGATCCAGGCCTAGTGCTCCAGGTATCATTCAGGTGACACTGCAAACTAAGGGCCCCATTAAATGTTTGGGATGTCTTGGGGAGAGATGGGGAGCAGGGAGCTGAATGTTTGGCAGCAGAAACACATTTGCTTTTGCTTATTAACTTGCTGAAATCCTTGTTGGACAAATGCACAGAAAACTCAGTCCGACCACCCCAAACATTAACCAACACCCCAGGCAACATTTTTCCCTAGGCTCATTTTGCATTGGATCTTAGTGAGTACAGCTCCAATAAGCACGTGTGTCGGAGTCACCAAATGAGCAGACGCCCCATGCACTCTTTCTCTGAGGCCCCACAAGTTTGTCCTCGCATAGTTCTGGTTTTTGACCTTTCTCTTTGGGATAGCAACAATCTTTCTCATTCTTTCCAGTTCTGGCCCAACTCATTCACTGAGGCAAGACCTCTCTCCTGCTCCATTAGGGACAGTTTCTCTGAGCCCCTCCTGGTGGCCTGAAGACCAGTTTGAATTGGTTCTGCATAGTTCACAGTCATTCCACCCTGAACACGCCTGATATCGCCTGAATCGGTTCTGCAGGTCAGCTCTGACCTCATTTTCATCTTTCACATCCTAACAAGCAATCTGCCAATTCACAAGCTTTCTGGCTGGAGGCTTGGGAACACAGTTTTGTACATTTGCCTGTGCTGTGTATGCTGCGGTGGGTCATGTGAAGCCATTTTGGAGGAAGAGGGCAGAGAGAAGGCTATGGTAGGGGTGGGGAAGGAGGTGTCAGCTGTAACAGGCCCTTTTTTTTGCCTGGCTGGAGACTTGGAGCAGCTATGTGACTATAACCTGTACTGCTGGCTTCTGGGCCCTTAGCAGTGACGGAATCCTGCTGTGGTGGAGACTCTGATTAAACAAATAACCCATAATTAACTCTGTGCTTCCTTTCCATCTCTACCTATAATTGTGATTCTTCCCTGATGCTGGGATGGATGAGGAATGGTAGGTAGGTTGGATATGTGCCTGCCCCCTCAGCACATAGAATAAAGACACAGAAATAACTGCTGGGTCTCAGCTGTCTTTTCCTGGTATGACGCTGTTCTGACCACTCAGGAGTCTGGTGTTAGGGCTGTTATTTTTTTGTTTTGGGCTAAAAGCAAGAGGCGGCCCATGTTCCACTGCTGACACAGTCAAGGCTTTCAACTTAATTCACACTATTCTGCCTTTGAATAGCTGTAACTCTTCAATATGATGTGTTGGAGAACAACTAACTGTACAGCAGTTAACAGCTAAAACTTTAGAGTCAGACAGACCTGATTTAAATCATGCAAGCTTTGGACAGTTAACTTCCTGGTTTTCAGTTTTTTTATCTATCAGGTGGACATATTATCTCCTAGGATAATTGCATGAAAGAAATAAGATAATACATATAAAGATCTGAGGATAGTGCATTTAATAAATGCTAACTATTAACATTATTGCATCTGTATTTTAATGTGTACAATATTATCTCTTTCACTAATCACACAAAAAATACATGAAAGTGCTTTGAAAATTTTAAAGCATCATATAAATGAAAGGTGTCATTGGTCATAATCTCAGATGAGTATTTCTCAACTCTTCCATCTCCTTGAAGACTGGAACTACATCCTTTCTTCCACAGCAGATTGCACAACGACAGGCAAACAACCAGCCCTCAGTAAGTGTTTCTTATTTGACTGAAGCAACATGGCGTAGCGCAAAGAACGTAGATATCAGGAGACCAGGCTGAGATGAAATTCGTTTAAGGCAGGAGAGCCAGTCTGCGGTCATAATTTATTCATTCAACAAATATTTGTTGAACACAATCTATGAGCTAGATATTGAGTCCAGATAATTTCATCAAAAAGAATCTGTACAAGTTCCCACAAAGCAAGTCCCTGGGCAGTCTCCACAATCCCAGCCTACTCTAAATGCACAAAGACAGCAGCCCACTTTGCCTACCACTGGACAAACGGCCCTTTGCTTTGGGGGAAGCCCCACCCCGCCTGGCTGCAAGTAGCTCCAACTAAGAGTTGGGGGAGGGGATAAGAGTGAGGGAGTGAGCGGCTTCCAACAGAATTGACAGGAACTGGCTGCCTGTTAATTTATTTTTATTTACACTTAATTAGTCCACAGTTCAACCCCCCATCTATACAATACCCTTTCACCTAGATGTCTACATCTCTCCCTCCCCCCATCACCTGCGTGGTCCACCTCTGCCCTTCTATAAATATGTCACAGCCGCCCGCTGGGTGGGCGTGTGGGAGAATGGTATGTGTGTCACCATAGGGCGCTGAGAGTGGGCCTCAATGGCATGTGAATCCTGGCAGAGTTTCAGATCCCTGAAGGGGAGAGAAGAAAGCACAAGCCAAGACAACAAGTGAGGAAGGGAGGCGGGGGCTGAGGTTACTGGGGCTGGGGGGAATCCAGTGCACAAATTCATAATCCTTGTGTTGGTGTAACAAATGCTTCTGGTGTTTGTCTCATCCCTGGACTTGTCACCATTGCCTTGAAATGCTCTGGTCTGTCTGTCAGAGGGTGTGCAGGGGTTCAGTCTGTGGGCTCCTTGCCTGCCGCCCTTGGGACGGTACACTTGTCAGGCTCTGTGTCTGTTGGAAGCATTGGCCAAAGTCAGAGCCACCACGACATTCAGGGCCCAAGAGTGTCCTCTCCAGTGTTGCTGCAGGTACTTCTTGGCGGCAGACCTTCTGAGAAGAGGATGTCTCTATAGCGGGTCCACCTGCCAGATTCCAGATTTGCACCTCTCCTTTTCACACTGGGAGTAGACAAAGAGTTGAGGGGCAACAGGTGAAGAGGGGGGCCAGAAGAAGTGGGGAGGAAAGAAAAAGCCCTGGTGGGCTCTCCAACAGGGGTGCCTGGAAGTCCCAGGTCAGGTGTGGGTGCAGCTCTCGGAGGTGCTGTAGTTACATGGCTTCCTTCTCTCTCTGGGAGCACCTGCTGAGTTTCATCTCCGTCAGCTGGATATACCGGATCACGTTGGTGTCTGTTAGAGAGAGACATACCTTAGGGAACAGCTGGTGAGGGGACCAGTTGGGTCTCCATAGAGTCAGGCAAAAGCTGTGCCTGTGGATCTTGGACAGGCCAGACTCTCAGCCAAGGATTCTTCTGCTGATCAATGGTGGCTGAGAGGGCAACCAGCATGTCCACTTCCTGACCCAGCCCTAGACAGATGGACAGGTCACTCTGACCCAGGGGACAGATGGGAAGGACAGGAGCAGGGATTTCTCCCTTCTGTGTAGCAGCCTATCTCAGTAGTATGAACTCATGTGGGGTTTAACTTTAGGAAAGTTACCAACTTCTCTCGAGCTTTGTGCAAAAAAACAGTCCCCATTTTTGAAGGCCTATTTTGAAGGCCTTCACATTCCCCTATTTTGAAAGCCCTTTTTAACCTTCATTATCTCATTTAATCCTCATGACACCCCCCAAGGTATGTGTCATCAACCTCACTGTGACAAAAGGGGAAAACTGGGCCTTGAAGAAATTAAGATATCAAGGAGACACACAGTAAATGGTGTGTCTGATTCCAAACCTTGTCTCTCTTGGGGATCATAATACCTTCCTCATAAAAGTATTGTGAGAACCAATATCCATAAGATCAATAAATATCAGTTGCATGTAATTTTCATCAAAGAGCTTAAATTGACTTTGTTTCACTGGTGGGTCTTATAAGTAGGGTCAGCAGCCATCTCATCACAAACTGGGGGATTTCCCCCAATTCCAGTCCTTAAATAGTTGGCAGGGCCTGCCATGGAATAGCTGGTTAGTTGTACACACACCAGAATATACACCAGGGGCTGCCTGGGATGTTTCCTTCTAGAAGTAGAAATGAATGCTGTGAAATACTCCTGCTTCCTTCTAGCCAGCATCCAGAACAGTGCTGGCATATAGAAGATGCTCCAGAAAATTCTGTTGAAACAGTTTAGTTCTTAGTCTTCAAGTTGCTTACAGTATAGTTAGGGGAACATGATTTATATACAGAAAACAGAAGAACAAAGACAAAAATAAAGACATTTACGTTCTTAAAAAAATTAAAAAAGATACATTTGC
The DNA here is from genome assembly GCF_964194135.1 of Talpa europaea. Taxonomy (NCBI): domain Eukaryota; kingdom Metazoa; phylum Chordata; class Mammalia; order Eulipotyphla; family Talpidae; genus Talpa; species Talpa europaea. The sequence continues at coordinate 97,193,756 of NC_140075.1, read as the reverse complement.
ATATTTATAAGTTGATACTAAAGTTCTTAAAGACTTCTTAGAAGGAGAATTGCATTGAAAAAGATCAGGTATATAAGCAAAAGGGACAACCTGAAGTCAAAGTCATCATTTAAATATGACTTCTTCAGAGAGGTTCTTCCTGACCATCTGGTCTAAAAGAGCACCCCCTTTTACTCTTGTTTATTTTCTTCATAGCACTTACCACTACTAAATATTACATTATCTATTGGTCCATTTGTTCACTGTCCATCTCCCTCCATTATATCATAAACTCCTTAAAGGGAACAACCTTCCTTTGTTTGCTGTTATTTTGTTCACTGCTATGCACTTGGAAGTTTCGGGCTGCTGTACCTGCTCAGTAACTCTGTGAAATGAATGTATGGCTGAGCTCGTGGCCAGGAGTTTAAGCGAATGGCACAGAGAACACATACACTAAAGCAGAGTATCCGGCTCAAGAAGTCAGAGCATGCTTCCTGCAAGATGCTGGACTTAGCACTAAAATGATCCATTTATTTTCTGTATTGCCACCTAGAATGTGGGCTACTCACAAGTAGGGATGAAGTCTTTCATGTATATCCCTGAGTCCTAGCACAAATACTGGCACACAGGATTCAGTGTTTTTATTGGGTCAGTGAAGAGACCTGGAGTCTGGGTTGGAATAGACAAAGGAGTCCATGTTTGGCATTCTTGTATTTGAGGAGAACTGGTGCCAGGAAAGGAGTGGACTAGGGTGCTTTTGTCCTTCCAGGTCCTTGCACAGACCCGGGCCCTACTTTGACATGTCTTCCCCTGCCTTCCCCTGCCAGCCACAAAAGCTGCTGACTGCAAAGAAGAGGCCCCAAAGAGCTGCCAAAGGAGGCTCCCGGTAAGAAAACAGAAATTTCTGTCTTACCTGTTGGTTGTCGGGTCCTCGCTTCTTTCAGGTAGTAGAGTGCTTTGTCATAGTCTCCAAGGTGGTAGAAGGCCACACCAGACCTGTAAAGGGCTTTGAAGTTCTCCCCTTCCTTCTTCAGGACTTTGAGGCAATACTCTTTGACTCGCTCATAGTTTACCAGCTCAGCCTGGAGGAGGCAGGCTATAATACAAGGGGAAATGAAGGGAAAATGCCATCAACCAGTGTCTCACTTTAGTTCTTTCTCCCTGTCCAAAGATGGTTCAGGAATATTGTGCTTTAGTGCCATGGAGTTTGTCATCAAATAATCCTGGTTCTAGGACTCAGTTTCATCAACAACAAGCTGTGTGACACTGAGCAAGTACTAGCTTTGTATTATGGGTTGAGTTGTGTCTCTAAAAAAAAGATATGTTGGAGTCCTAACCTCCAGTACCTCAGAATATGACCTTATTTGCAAATAGGGTCTTAACAAATGTCTTCAGGTTAGAAAGGGATTGTTAGAATGGGTTCTAATCTAATACCATTGGTGGCATTATAAAATGAGTCCTATAGCCTGAATGTTTGAGTTCCTCCAAATTCCTATGTTGAAACCTGATGCCCAAGGTAATGGTATTTGGAGGTAGGAACTTTGGGAGGGGACTAGGCATGAGGGTGGAACCCTCATGATTGGGATTATTAAAGAGACCCTTGGCAACCCCTTTACACCTTCTGCTATGTGAGGATACTGGGAGCAGACAGTCTCCTATGGCCCAGGAAGTGGGCATTCATCAGACACCGAAAATGCTGGTGGTGGTGTGCTTCCCAGTCTCTGGAACTATGAGGAATAAGTGGTTGTCTGAGTACCTACTCCATGATGCTTTGCTATAATGAACTAAGTGAACTAAGCTAGAGAAAGACACACACTGAGGAAAGATGATGTGCAGAGATAACAGGGAGAAGGCAGCCATCTTTAATTCTGGGATGCTTGAGGCAAACAGAAGGTAGGAGAGAAGCATGAAACAAATTCTCCCTCACAGTAGAAACCAACCCTACTAATACCTTGATCTTGGACTCATATCTTCCAGAACTATGAGAGAATAAATTTCTATTTTTTTTAAAGATTTATTTATTTATACAAGAACTGGGGTAAAGGCCAGATGTGCGGGAGGGTGAGAGGACTCACCAGAGACAGAGTGGGGAACAGAACAGGCAGACTGACGAAATACACTGCTGAGGGGAGCAGCAGGTGAGACAGGAGAAGTCTGCCATGCCAGGTGGGATTCTCGCAGGCTGGCCAGGATAGAACCCGCGCTGCAGAGGCTGCGGACAGCCCCACAGTGCGGCACTCAACTGCCTGCTCCACCAAGGAGGCCCAAATTTCTATTATTTAAGTCACTAGTATGTTAGATTTTTGTTATGGCTGCCTAGAAATAAGCTACAAGAGGAAATAACCATTAACATTATCATTAACATTAACAATAACCAATAACATTAAATGTGACTGATCTTTGTCAAGGGCTTACCTTGCACCCAATGCTTGTCTCATTGCTTTACATTTGTTACCTGATATAATCCTTGGAACACTATAGTGTAGATCCCGTTATTATTCCCATTTTACAGATGGGAAAGCTGAGGCCCAGAGAGGTAATTTCCCAAGTTCACACTATATGAAATAGTCAAGGCTGAGATATAAATCAAAGTTGTCTGGCCACCCCACAGAATGGGAGAAAATATTTGCATACCATACATCTGACAAGGGACTGACATCAAAGATCTACAAAGAGCTCATACAACTCAACAAAAAGAAAACAAACAGCCCAATCAAAAAATGGGCAGAAGAGCTAAATAGGAACTTACACAAAATAGATGCATTGATGGTCAACAAACCCATCTTATCGCTTATCAAGTAAATACAAATCAAAACAACGAGATGCCACCTCACACCTGTGAGAATGGCTCCTATTAAAAGAAACAGAAACAACAAGAGCCAGTGAGGATGTGGAGAAAAGGGAACTCTCTTACATTGTTGGTAGGAATGTAGGCTGGTCCAGCCCCACATGGAAAGCTGTGTGGAGGTTCCTCAAAACACTAAAAATGGATCTGCCATATGATCCAGCAATTCTTCTCCCAGGTATCTATCCAAAGAACACAAAAACACTAATCTGAAAGGCAATTTGCACTCCTGATTATTGCAGCACTATTTACAATAGCCAAGTATGGAAAAAACCGAAGTGCTCAAAAACAGATGAATGGATCAAGAAAATGTGGGAATACTACTCAGCAATTAAAAAAAAGAGAAACTCATCTTTTGCAGCAACATGAATGGAGATGGATGGGCTTACGCTCAGTGAAGTAAGTCAGAAGGAAGAAGACAAATACTGGATGGTGTCTAATACCTGAAATATAGAGAAACCGAAAAAGGGTCAACAAAGACAAACTATAAAACCAATCCTTGAAAACTGGTCACAGATCTGAGGCATTCAAGAGAACAGGGGGAGAGGAAGGGAGAGGAGATGGGGTGAGAGTTGTGGGGAGAAAGCACAATAGACAATGGTGGAGGAGAGCTACGGTGCTTTAGTGGTGGGAGAGCTACGGTGTACACGCCTAAGGGTAAAAATCCTATATTATCAAAATATTAACAATGTAAATAATGTACTTCACTACATCATTACATGCTCAATGATGTAATGAATGGTATAAACATTAATTTAAAAAACTTAATTAATAAAAAAAAAGTTGTCTGGCTCCAGAGACCAAGTCTTCTTTATTAAGTTGTTGTGGGGATTATATAAAATAATGGCCATAGAGTACTTACTACAGGGCTTTGTACATGGTAGGTATCCAAAGTGTTATTTAATATTATTACAGTTCTATACCCCTGTCACCCCAGCAATGACAACTGCCTCTTTCTTCAAATTCTCTTCTATACATGTTTGTCTTTGCTGTTTCTGGGAGCAGGGAATCTTCTGATGGGCTAGTGACCAGCCTCATAAAGGGCACACCTCTGGACACAGGATGGCCTGGGCCAGAGGAGGCTCAGGTTGGCAGGTGCCTGTGGTGGAAACGCCTTCTTATTCAAAGTCAGCCACCTCTCAGAAAATCATCTCCCCTGGACGCTTCTCTCACTGGCTCTTAGTCACAGGGCTAGGACCAGGTGGAGGAAGCTGCTAGAGCCCTGGAGAGCAAGCACCTCCTGTAATTCTGTGCCCTAGCTGCTTCGCTTGTCCCCCTCACCCCAGGCCTGCAGAGCTGCCTGGAGTGACTAGGAGTAGGTGATGTTATACACATTGGAGGGATTACCAAAATAAAAAGAGGGAAGAAAGGTACCTGCTTACTTCAAAGCAAAAATCCCAGAGACTTGGGAGGCAAACTGAGACCTGGCCAGGGTGGGGAGTATGCTGAATCTACTCCATCGTGTCCAGCCTGTTCCCCCTGCCTCCCAACACACACACTGGCAGAACTGTCACTGGGGTAGAGGCAAGTCACTCATCTTAATCTTCAGGGGGTCTAACTTCAGCTGTTTCGATCCCATAAATAGCTTCCCAGGTAACAGAATGGCTGAGCACCTGCTTCCTTTTTTAAAATAAGTTTTTGTAGGAGTAACATTGGTTTATAACATTATCTGGGGTTCAGGTGGACGGCATTATAATCTGACAAATGTATATACTCCATCTGATCGCCATGAAAAGTCTCGTTTCCTTCGGCGACCATATAATTAAGCCCCTTTACTTGTTTCACCCACCCCCAGGCCCTTGTCCCCTCTACTAACCACCAATGTGCTCTCTGTATATGAGTGTAAGTTTTGTTTTGGTTGTTCATTTCCTTTGTTTCTTTATATTCCTCATGAGTGAAATCACTGGATATTTTGTCTTTAATCCTTCTGACTAATTTCACTTAACATAATACACTCTAGTCCATTAACATTGTCATAAATAGCAAGAGTCCATCTTTTCTCATAACTGAGAGTACCATTCCAGTGTGTGTGTGTGTGTGTGTGTGTACACCACATCTTCTTTATCCATCTACCCACTGATGTGCACTTTGGTTATTCCATGTCTTTGCTACTAAACTTTATAAGAGATCAGACTTTTTTGGTGGGCATTTTGGACAAAAGAGTCAACATCCTTTTGCAGACTGAGAGGGAGCTGAACCACACACAGTTTCTTAAGTTGAAGGTGTGAAAAGCAGGAAGTGGAAGGGAATCAGCCCAGATCTAGAAACTGACCCATCAGGTTTCACTGGTTACTGGGCAGAAAGCCAAGCAAATGGACTGAAGCAGCAAACTGCTGACCCCAGGGGTGTGGGCAGCTGTGGTTCTCAGAGAACCTGGTCCACTGAGCACAGCCCTCCTTCCTTCACCCCTCACCTCAGCCCCAGGCTTTGGAGTATCCTGGGGTGCTCACACAACTCTGTGGACTGGGAGGGGTTTCTGTGTGTGAACTTGACTGGCCGCTCCCTGTGTGGGACTCAGCTCCAACACCTGCTCCCAGAGCTACAGGATTTCCTGTCTGCTCTTTCCACATGCCCCCAACCCCCACCGTGTGTCCTCTCAGCCAGGCTGAGCAGCCTTCTTCCTATCCGGCCCTCCATCTTCAATCAGGCACTTCTGCTTGCTGACCGGAGCAGTCTAGGAAAAGGACCTTTGTTTATTTTTAAAGTTTTCAATTGTCTAAGATGCAGAACTAGGGGTAGTACAGAGAAAAGAAGCCTGAAACCAAAACGTCACCTCCTCCCCCTGAAGACAAAAGGACCAACAGCAGTCAATTTCTGTGACTCATTCACGAAAATGTTTCAGATTCCTGTGCAGAGCAGTGGGAATTGTGATGCCTGGATGTGGCCCAGGGCGTGGAGCCCACAGGTGTTCAGAGCAGGCCTCGGGGATGTGCCGCTTTAGCCAATGGATATTGCCAGTTCAAATCAATGGAGACGCTGCAGGCTCATGAGATACTTTCACTGCGCCCTAAACTACCTAGAAGGATGCAAATTGGGGGTGTCTTATCCAGAATTAGGGTTACTACCAGAAACAACATTTATCTGAATATAGCAGGGCAGGCATCTAACAACAGAGCACCTGCCCTGTCTTCTCATCATGTGAGATCCCTCCCTCTCTCCATGAAGTCCCAGCCCTTTATCCTGTCCCTAGTTCAGGCTATACACTTCATTTTACATTTCCTTTCTTGGACCCCTCCTGCCTATGCAGTCTGCCTTTGGGTATAAAATTAATTTTTTTTTTCTCATACTAATATGATGTTAATTTGATCAGTTGACCAGTACGAGGAGACCCCAGAGGAGTAGAGGGAAACTTCCCCTTCTCCCTAACAAGCCCCTCTTGGCTCTAGATGTGTAGCCGGGGAACAGGGAGTTATCACAGGTCCAAATGGCCTTCATCCTAAAAGGCTGGGCTGAGATAGGGAACTGAGATAAGAAGCCAGGGGTGCCAGGCCAGAGTCCCTATTGGGGAGGGTAGGGGAAGGGTAAGAGAGCAATGCTGTCCTCAGCCCCACCTACAGGCGACTGCTGGCCACCTCTGTAGTCTGATGGGGAAGCTATTTGGGGCACATATAACAAGCCATGGGATAGGTAAGATAGGATGTCTGTAGACACACCTTCAAGGTGAGGAAATTAAGAAGGAGCAGTTGACCAGCAGTCTGCTGATTGGCTTTCCCTGGCCCGATACCAACTCCCCCAGGCCCTGGGGGCTGCAGTGGACTATCCCACAGGCCTTTCTTCCTCTCAGTTGTTAATCTCTTACCCAATGTCAGAGGTAGGACTCAGTATACATGCATGTACAATATCCTTTCAATTTTATAGCAACTCTATGAACTAGGTTCTATTTTTATTCTTCTTTCACAGATGATGAAACCTAGTTTTAGGGAAATTAAGTAACCCACTAAGGGTCATTCAAGCAGGAGGTAGTAGAGTGATGATATCCATCCACTTCTGCCAGGCTCCCAAGCCTGCTCCTGACCTTGGGTGTCTGGAGTGGCTGCATGTGAAGCCCTTGGAAGTACCCATCACCCATGTAAACTACCATCCTGTGTTCCTGAGTTAAAAAGCAATGCCTAGCTGTACTGGGCACTGGGATCAGTTGATGATGAACCAAACATTCCACTCCATCCTGGAACGGATGGGCTGGCAGGGAAGGCAGACTTAGATCATCTCAAATACTCCTGCATACCAAGTACAGTGAAGGAGAAGGGAAGAATGGGTGGGGGGAGGGGCTCTCGGCCAATATAAAGTATTACGAGAGGGCTTCTTGGAAGGAGTGGTATTTAAGTTGGGGTCCAAAGACGAGTGTTTCTAAACCTCAGCACTACAAAGATTTTAGGCTGGATACTGTTTTTGTAATGGGGTTGCCCTGTGCATTGTAGGATGTTTAGCATTCCCTTATTTCTACTAGATGCCAGTTGTGACAACCAAGGAAAAAAATGTCTGCAATTATCTTCTGGAAGGTAAAACCATGCATTTCAAAATAACTGATTTAGACGGATTAGATGGAAATTTTTATAGACAGAGGAGTTGGGGTAGCGGGAGAGATGGAGGAAGGCAAGGGGAGGTGGAGGGAGGGAGGGATGAGGGAAGGGAGGAGAAAGAGAGAGAGAGAGAGGAATGTATTATCTGAGAAGCTTTGGGAAACCATTCCTGACAGGAGCAGAAAGGCAAAAGACAAAGGTGAAAGGGATCATGCTCAGCGAAATAAGCCAGAAAGAAAAAGGAAAATACCGGATGGTCTCACTCATAGCAGGAATCTAGAAAACTTAAATAAGGGACCAGGAAAATGAATAACTAGAAGAAAGTGAAAATCAAAATCAACAAAAAACTATGAACCAGAGACACTCTATGGAGGGTGGGGGGCGGGAAGGGGAGGGATTGGGGTCAAAATAAGGGGGTTGCAATTGTATGGGGAATATAAAAATAAAATTTATTTAAAAAAAAAAAAGCAAGATGAAACCAGGACACAAAGACCCTCTGGTCCATTTTGAAGATCTGGGACTTTATTCTTGAGGCTAGAACGCATTTGGGTGGTGAAATGATGGTGACTAGGTTGACTCAAGTGCACACAGAAAGGCAGGAGAAAGGGATCAATTTAAATGGTATTCAGGGGACCCCTGAAATATTCTCCCTCTGCTATTACATTCATGTGGTTAGAACCCTTCCGTGGCAGGGGGTTGGGGGAGCGTCTTAGATTGTCATTTAGGATTCAATGAAGTTGGACTCGATGATTCGGGAGTGTCTTCCATGGTGTTGTAACCTGGTCTCTGGTCTCTGTTTGAATTAAAGTTTATGCTACAGTGTCTATGCTCTGCTATGAAATGCATGGGTCATTATTTTAGCATACTGGGTTAGGAATCAGGAGCGCTGTAGTCTAGCCCACCCTTTGCCACTATCAACATTATGAAAGCCACTTTCCCTTTAAGGCCTCAGTTTCCTATCTGTAAAATGAAGGACCTGCACTTCACTGAATAATCTCTACCACCCATTTTGTTCTAACAGCCTATAAATATGAATGTTCACCACTTAATAGAAGAAGGATGTTGTTTCTCTGCTTCCTTTTCAAAAGGAATGCCATTCTCTCTCTGCGTTATGGCAACACACCTTCTGTTGGGGATGATGGCCAGGACTGGTAGGGCAGTGGCCAAAAGCATTTCTGAAAGACAACCTTCCCATTCTGTGGAGTTTTGTTTTGTTTGGGCCTAGAGATCGGACTCTGTTCTGATGTGGTGCTCCCAAGCAAAGCTCTGGGGGCGGATTTTCCCTGACTGCCACTGTCAGTCTCAGCAGAGGCGGCTTTGGACTTGGGGAGGCAGGTCTTAATCTGGATGGAAAGGAAGCTCATTCCTGTCCGGAGTCTTGGCTCTAGTCCATATTTGTACTCAAAGACACAGTCATTTGGTGCAGAAGGGGTGCAGGGTGGGGAGACACATCCACAGTGGACACGGGAAGATGGACCTGGCCTCCCGGCCAACTGTATCTGGAAGCCCTTTAAAAAAAATGTTTTTAACCTCCTGGTGCCCGGATCTTCTGACAAGTTAGAATAAATGCTGCAGCCTGAAATCAGCCAAGCTGTGGAGAATTAAGACAAACAGCTATTCATGCTTGGGAAGAAGTGCTAGAAGAGAAACACCCTTCCCTGAGCTTAATATGCTGACCTGGGCGACACACAAGAGAAAAGTAAAACAGGGGGAGAAGAATTAAGGCTGCAAATCCTTAACCACCCCTCCCAGGTGGCGAGTCCTCATTCACTGCCAACCTTGGATGGCGGGGATATGATTTTATGAAAAGAGCTGGCAGACTTCCACAAATGGACCTGCAGCAGGAAAATCCTAAGGGAATCAGCACCTTAAAGAACCCCATTGCACACTCACGCACTTGGAAAATCTTAAGTATGGTTTTCCTAAAGAACCACACACGAGACCTCAGGCTAAAACATGTCAGGTTCTCCTGGCTCTGGCACCTGTTTTGTTTTTGTTTTTCCTGGTGCAAGCAGGGCATACTGACTGCCCGGGCAAAATGCCACTCACTGGCATGAGATGAAGGGAAACTGGATGCAAGGAGGAAGAACAAGTTCATGTAGCTGTTGGTTTTCTTCTTACGGCTGATTTACTATAGTTTGCCCTGACCTGATGGACGGAAGGAAAGCATGACCCCTCTGGGGCCAGGAGCAAGGAGGAGGCGCCCACTCTGTGGGGTTGAATTATGTTCCGCTCTCCACAAAGGTATGTTGGAGTGCTCATCCTCAGAACTTCCAGAACACGATCCTATTTGGAGAAAGGTATCTTAATTTTTTTCTGTATTGAGTTAGCATTGTGTATATGATTTATATAATTTAGGGGACTAGGTTCACAGCTCCTCAGATGTGTGATATGACACCAATGCCACCGCAAAAGCTGGAGAGAATTGTGTCAAATGAGGTCATTAGGATGGATCCTAGTTCAAAATGATGGTGACCTTATAAAAAGGGCAAGTTTGGATGCAGAGCCAGACACACAGGAAAGACAATGTGAAGAGATGGGAAAATAACTATCTATAAGCCAATGAATGCCCAAGGCCATTAGAAGGTAGGAGTGAAGCTTGAAACAGATTCTCCTTCGATAGCTCTCAGAAGGAACCAACACTGTCATCCCTGAGATCGGGGCCTCCTGTCCTCCAGAACTGTAAGACAACACATTTCTGTTATTTTAAGCCCCCCAGTCATGGTCCTTTATATGGCAGCCTTAGGAAACGAACACACTTTACTACTGTGTAATAGTATATTAGAGAACAGGAAGGAGCTTGGATCTGGACAGAGGTGACATTCAGAATAGTTAACAATTGGGGTAGGTCACAGCCACCCTGGATAGCCTATAGTGTAATCCCAGTTCTAGGGAGTCCTGGCTTTATCTGGAGATACAGTCCTGGGCTGGAATCCAACCTCCCCCTCTTACTAGGCAGGCCCTTGAGCATGTTACTTACTTGCCCTGACCCTTCTTCTTATGTATTAAATGAAGATAATAATAGCTATTTTGTGGCAACTCCTTGGATGGTAAAAATGAGACACTGAATGTATTCTTCATGCCTCACACAGTGTTGAATACAAAACCTGATGCCCCTAAATGCTAGTTCCTTAGAAAGCCATTTACCAAATACGGTTTGTCCAGCAACATGTATATTAATCAGAGAAAAGGTCTATTTTGAGTTCTATTCATTCTATATGATACATACACAAAGTTAAGCTTAATTTAAAGTACAATTTCAAGAAGAGGTCAGATTATATTTTGGAGAGATGCTCAGGGGGTCTTTTATAGAGGAGCAATAGGGATGTAGCAATAGGGATGTAGTGCAGTGATGGGAATTTTTTTTAGATTGATTTATTTATGCATACAAGAACTAGGGTACAGGCCAGAGGTGCAGGGGGTGAGAGGATTCACCAGAAACAGAGTGGGGAGCAGAACAGGTGAACTGACTGAAAATACACTGCTGAGGGGAACAGTGGGTGAGCCAGGAGAGGTCTGCTGTGCCATGTGGGTCACCTCCCTGGCAGGGGATCAAACTCATGCTGCAGAGGCTGCAGATAGCTTCATAGTGCTACGCTTAACCCCTTGTGCCACCAGGGAGGCCCCAGGGATGGGAATTTCTATCAACGATGTTCACATTCAGGATGGCAATGACCTACTCAATTTTACCTTTCCATGAAAATGTTGACTTTCTCTTTTACATACACAAATGCTTGCATTCAGAGTTCTGAAAACAAATCTTTTTAGCGCTCATTCTTGTTTTATAGTCTTGGATGTACACATACTCACACTTGTTTCCCAAACCCAGGCTGGATGCTTGGTTTTACTTGCCAGTTTTCCTTTCAAAAAAGGTATATTTTCCCTTTTGGGGGGTGGAATGTGGCTATATGCAGAAAACATTACAAAAGCAGCCTTGCAGCCTAAAAAGGAGACTTGTAGGAAAGAATAGGGTGGGGTTCTTGGCTTATTTTTTTCTCAAAAATTAGACATCCTCTAGTCAACAGCTAGTTCCAGCTCAACCCCTCCACACAGCAAAATGCAAACCTAATGCTGTCAGCTGCCTGCTGTCAGCACCTTCCTGTACCATGAATGGATGGATGGCTCTCACAAAACCTGCCTGTCAGCTTTATGGATGGACTGGGGGATGCACCAAAAGTTGCTGGGTTCCTCTGTACTCCTAGCAATTCAGGAGAGCTAGGAACTCTAACTACCATTGGTGGTAGGGCAAGGAATAGGCCAAGTGCCTGATTCTCAAGGCCATGAAAAAGTCTATGAAGGAAAAGGGAATATTTTTAGCAGAGGTATTGCTGGCCAGTGTCAGTGTCTCTAAGCTAGATGATTCAAGTCATTGTCCCCAGCGCTGATACTCACTCGTTTGTCTTTGGGTTAAGACACTTTACCTCTCAGGGCCTCAGTGGTAAAAATGAAAGAAATTAGAGCTGCTCTCTGCTTTTTCCTTGAAGGTTTGTTGGTAGGATGAAAAAAGTCAGTGTTTCCCATTTGCCAGAGTTTGACAACTGACAAGAATCCCACAGAGAAGTGTTTCCATTAAAGTTTATTTAACAATAAGATTCTATACCCTATATCCAGAGATGTGGATTATGGTTGAGTCCAGAAATTATGGATTATGGTTGAGTCCAGAAATTCATATAATAGGTCCCTATGTGTGCCGCCAGGTCAGCCTCCTCACCTGCAAAGCAGGTGCTTCACAGTCTGGTATTTTTATCTTTCTTGAGGACCATCCAGTTTTTTAAACCATTGAGAGTCCAGAATGGCCATGGGTTGCTCAAGGATTACCCACAAGGCAAACAGGTCCTAGATGGTCAAGTCCCAGAGCTGGGGCATCTGCACATGTGGGCAAACAATTGTTCGCAGATAATGGTATCAACTTCGGACATTTTGGGGTTTTCTCTTCTCACTGGAGAAGTGGGGCCCAAGCTGGGGAAATGAGGAAATGGGACAGAAGGCTGAGATGCTCTATGACAAGCACAGAGAATCTAGCCCCACGCCTGAGGGCAGCACCCAGCCATCCTCCCAGACGGTAGTAAGAGCAAGCAGGTCACTTTTATTAAGTATGAATGGGACAGGCACTGTTCTAATTAGTCAAATCTTATCGACAACTTATGAGGTAGGTTCTAATATTTTGTTCACTTTCCAGAAGGCAAAACTGAGACCCAAGGGGTTCAGTCACTTGCCCAAGGTGGCAAAATTAGTAAGGTTCAGGGGCAGGATTTGAGCTTAAACCATCTGGCACCTGAGACCGTACATTCACCATGACATGCACTGCCCCTCCTGGGATGCTCTGCTGCCTATAATGAAGTTCAGCTCCGGTCCTCCACTAGACAGCACTCAGGCATGAGTTCTGCTTCCTGTGAAGCTTAAGTGGGAGACACTGATGGCACCCACTGTGCTCACTGTATATGTATACTTCTCATCTGGAAGCTCCCTATATAAATCTCCAGGACCTTCTGCCCTACTTGTTTCTCTGCATTCAAAGAGTAAAACAAACACAAACCAAAAGCAGAATTTCCACCAAGGCTTTTCCTAAAGTTCTAAAACCACAAGCATTTCCAATTTCTTTGAAAGCCTACTGTTAGCCTAATTGGGCTGACATGACACATTGCTGGTTTCTTCCTGAAACACCTCTATTTTAGCTAGTGCTTATAAAACTAACTCCTATATGGTACTTTTAATTGAAATTTTTATTAAAATAATTATAGCGTCACACACAGTTGTAAAAAAAGAATACAGAGCAATCCCCTGTATCCTTTACCCAGTTTTCTCTTCCCCATGGTAACATCTTGTAAAAAACAATATATGGACACAGATACAACCCACAGATCTTATTCAGATTTTCCTAACCTTTTTCACTTGTACTCACTTGTGTATGTGTCTCTGTGTGGCTAGAGAGACATTCCATTTAATCACATATGTGACATCCTCCGTCTACCTCCAAAGTTGAGTTACACAATAGTTCTGTCATCACCAGGATACTTCTTGTTGCCCTTTTATAACCACATCCATGAGCCTCCTGTCTCTCACTTCCTCTTTGAACCCTGATCTGTCCACCATTTCTAAAATGTGGAATGAAATTTCATTTCAGTGTTATATAAATGGGATTAAATGGTATGAACTCTTTTGTAATTGGCTTTTATTCACTCAGCACAAACCCCTCAAGATGAAATCAACTTGTTGTGTGTATCATGAGTTCATTCCTTTTTCTTGCTGAGTAGTAGTCCATGGTATGGATGTACCAGTTTGGTTAACCATTTATCTACTGAAGGACATCTGGGTTGTTTCCAGCTTTTGGTTAGTATTAAGTGGCTATGAACAATATATATAACTATCATTTAATAGTTAATGATAGATATATATAACTATCATTTAATCTAGGATAAATGCCTCTGAGTATAATTTCTGGCTCATGAGGGAAAACATTCAGTTTCTCATCATTAACTATAATGTTAGCATTAGTGTTTTTGCAGAATCTCTTTATCAAGATCATATAATTTCCCTCTATTTCTAATTTGCTAACCGATGATTATTTTTCTAATACCTGTGAATTATAGCACATCCCTGATTAATAGTGATACTTTCACCTAATGCGTTGGTCAGTCTTTTTCTAGTGAGGTCAGACCTAAAGGTACAATCATCAGATGCACCCTTTAGTTTTATGACTACATACCCAGATCATGCACATAATTGCAGTTATAAAACATGTCTTCCTTGTCCTTCCAGACAAGCATCTGTAGGGTTATCTTTACATCCCCACACAGCAAAACCACATCATAGAGGTTTGCACATGTTGCATACTCAATAACTAGCAATACCTACTATTGTTTAGTGTTTTACAACTCACTTGACCTTCTCAGTGACTCTTGGAAATAGGTATTATTAGCCCTGCTGCCAGAAGCTGTGGGCTGGGTAAGGTCAGTGACTTGGTGAGGCGATCATTCAGCTTGAAGGGAAGAGTCGGGACTGTTTATGGCAAGTGCCAAGTCGGTTCCATTCCAGCAGCTCTGCTTGTCAAGCATGGACAACTGTACTCACTAGCCTCTCCAGGTCTTTTCCAAGTCTAAGGCACTGAGAAGGTATGATAAAAGGATGTTGAGGCCCTGTGGTGCAGCGGGTTGAGCACAGCACTGTGAAGCTGTCTACAGCCTCTGCAGCACAGGTTCGATTCCTGGCCGGCTGGGAGATTCCCACATGGTGTGGCAGACCTCTCCTGTCTCGCCCGCTGCTCCCCTCAGCAGTGTTTTCGGTCGTCTGTCTGTTCTGCTCCTCACTCTGTCTCTGGTGAATTCTCTCACCCTCCCGCACTTCTGACTGTTCCCAGTGCTTGTTTAAATAAATAAATAAATCCTTAAAAAAAAAAAAAAAAGATGTTGGCTGGTCCAGGGAGTTAGCACCCTACACAGCGCAGTGTGTTTGCTCGCACCACACTTGCCCTGCTGCTGCCAAATCAAGTTCTCCCACTCATGCTGCTGCTCCCATTCCCAAGAATCATTTGACTTTATCTAGAGGCTAAATCTCCTATGATCCCACTCACATTAATTTGTGACCTTCTATTTTTCCAATCTAGCTCATGCCCTCACTCGATTTAAACAAATAAGCATTGCCAGGTGTGTCTTTGGTTTTCTTTGATTTAGCAACACTACTTTTGAGATCTTTTCATCATGACCATACTGCTCTTTGTTTTCCCACCCTTCAAATTCTTTACAAAGATGCATGAACAAGGACTGCTGTATCCCTCTCACTGTGCACAATACACAGCAGATGCTCTTAGTAAACTTAGTCATCGCAGCCTGTGCCTGGGGCTTGGTGAAGAAAATGGAGAGCATTCACAAGATACTGATAACTTCAAAGGCTTTGTTGGAAGCCTTAGTTGTCAAAGTGGCAGGCAGAAGAGCTATTGTGAAAAAACCATCTAAAAGTCATATAACTCAGGCTTATGTTGACAGTCCTTTAAGGATACTAGAATCTACTCAGGGCAGTAGTGATGCCAAAGTCCAAGGTGAGTTCAGTCTTGGTTGCTGTCATGTGCCACTCTATGGGGAAGGCACAGACCTGGATGCTACAACAGTATATTTTCAAGTTACCCCATACCTGGCCCCTAATTCTCATTCTTGACCTCACTTCCATATATATACAGAGAGGAGAGAGTGGAAGAAAGCAGGTAGGATGGGCTATTATTTATTGGATTTTTCATTAACACCCCTTTCTTGGTTTGAAATGGGATTTTGGAGGCGCCAACTGGGTCATTGGAATGTGATGATGAGTTTGTACTCAAAAATATGCAAAAGAATTCCACCGCCAATATTATATTTGCCTTATTGGCTCAAGCCAAGGATACATGTCATACCCATTGGCAGGAGCTTTGAACCAGAAGGAGGGGACATCTCAGAAGCCAAAATTCCATTCTGTTCTCTTTTTGTTCACTTTAAAGAATGTCACTTCTCCACCATCTATGGTCACTTCTCCACTACCTCTCTGTAACCCCAACAATGTCTCCCCTGTTGCTACTGCCTCTCCCATCATCCTTCCATGATGCTATGTAAACATCATGTCCTTCAGTATGTTTGAAGTTAACGAGCACACTCGCAGCAGAAGGAGCACTTTGCAGCCTCTCTGTGGGAGCACTGTGTGTTGGAAATAACCAACCAGTGGTTAAATAAATAATGGGACCCTGCTGCAGTGGAAACTTACACAGACATTAAAATCATGCTATAGAAAAATAGTTAATGACACTGAAGAATGTTTCCAATGGAAAATACTGGTGGAAAAAATGAAGGTTGTAAAATGTGAACAGTACAATTTGAATTTTGTGAAATACAAATGAGTATGTATATGAGCGTGAATAATTCTTAATAGCAGGTATCAGAATCCCTCCTAGGGTAGAAATTATCTTTTTTTTTTTCCCAAATACCCTTATCAACACCTTAGGTAGGGAAGGTGACGCTTAGAGATCAGTAGGAGGCAAATTCCATAGGTGAAGATGACCAACTGCTCTGCATAGGAAATGACAGGAGTTTGAGACAGAGGGAAGGTGCCTAAATAGTGAGAGGCTAGAGGGGAAAAGTCTGAGGAACCTGGTAGATAGCGGGAACCTGCCCTACCCTTTCTCCCCCCCAAAAAGGCCAATGGCCGATAAGAAATTCCTGGTAGTTTGATGGCCAAATGATTATTAGGAAAAGAATTTCTAATATTCATTCTTTAAAAGCAATGCTTTCAATATCCTGGAGCCTTCAGTATAATCTGTCTGACTATACAGCCTGATGTGGTGGCCTGTGAGATGCAAAAGGGAGGAAGCAGCAAGGGGAAGTAGAAGCACCTACGAGGTGGCACCCAGAGAGTCCTGTGTGGGCAGAGGCAATGAAAGGAGACCAGGGCTTCCAGGAAGTCGCCCTATAACAGAGACATTTCCATAACCG
Source organism: Talpa europaea (assembly GCF_964194135.1). Classification (NCBI taxonomy): domain Eukaryota; kingdom Metazoa; phylum Chordata; class Mammalia; order Eulipotyphla; family Talpidae; genus Talpa; species Talpa europaea. The sequence goes on along the minus strand of NC_140075.1, from coordinate 97,176,960 downwards.
GGGAGGTGCCATGTTCCCGGCCCCACTTAACGATGGGTGGAACTGAGTGGCCAGGTGAAGCTGTGTAACAGGGAAGGCAGGTGGGCTCTGAGACAGAGAGAGACATGTGGAGACGAAGTGCATTCTTGCTTGTCAGCTTTGGAATTGCAACAGGAACTTGAAGAAGACAAGGGAGGGAGAGACATGTAGAGACACTTAGAAGAGACCCGTGTGGGTGAGAGACCTGTGGGGAGGCTGACAATGGCAGCTGTTACCTTCATTTGTTCTGAGTTTGTTTCTTTTATCCCAGGCTTACCTGGCCCCTTGTGCCCCTTTTCTATGATTTCCTACCTGAAGCTGCCTTAGACTTATGGCAAGCTTTTGGGACTCAGTGGCCCCACTTTGGGCCAACCCTGTTTGGCTGAGCATTTACCCATGAGGGGATGGGTAACTTTGGGTGTCTTACTGGAAAACTAGTATCCTTTCTTCTCTCTCTATGCACACTAGTCCTTTTAAAGTTTTTTTTATACCAAGAATATGTTTTGTATTTGTGTGTATGGATGGCTGGACCCCATTAGAGCATGCAGGCTTGGGGGTCTCAGGGTATCCCTCAGTCTGCCCCCTAACAGGCCCAGTACATACAAGACAGATCCCTTCATTCCTAAATAAACCGGAGAAAGATAGACCTTGAAGAGGCCTGGTTGGTGTCTAGTCTTGAAAACGTGTTGATAGATGATTTTCTCCATCGTGTGGACATCATAGAGTGTAAGTACACAAACCTAGATGATAAAACTCACCACACACCTAGGCCACATGGCAGAGCCTACCGAGACCACCACAGTCTATGAGGTCCATGTTGATGGAAATGTGGTTAAGTGACACATCACTGTAGACACAGAAAAAAAAAAACTGGAAGGAAATGAACTAAAAATACAGAGGTGTCGGCATCTTGGGGCAATGAGTGACAAGTGACCTTTACTTTTTTCTTTGTAATTTCCTTTGTTTTCAATCCATTACAATTATGATATTCTACTTTTGTAATTAGAAAGCTATCTTTTAAAAATCACCTTTGACAATAGGATAGTGATCCCTTCCAAGAGAGCAGGAGGGGCACTCGGGAGGAGACGCGCAGAAAAGGCTCCTGAAGGGTTCCTAACCAGAAAGCACTGCCTGTTCTTGGGGCACAGCCATGGGGCGACCGGGGGTCGTGAGAGGTGAGAGGACGCTGAGCATTTTGGTAGAGGGGCAGCTATCACGGGAGACTTCAAGGAGAGCCCAAGGACACAGCTGCTAGTGTACTCTGTGTCAGGACACCTGAGCAAGCAGGGACTTTCCCTAAGTGACACCAGGAAGGAAGCTTAGAATGCTGGAAGCAGCACAAGGCAGAGGAAGGCAGGCCCAGCAGGCACAGGCTCCAGCCTCATAGCCCTTCGGGAACTTCTCCCTCACAGGCCGGCCTTCCTCTGCTTCTCCTCCCAGGGGTTAGCTTTCTTGCTGGTTAAGCTCCCCTAGGGAACCCAACTGATCACAGCAGTAGCCTCTCTTCCTGTCAGATCCTTATTGTCTGCTCTAGAACTCCGATCTGGTCTGACCTGTGAGAGGTGCCCCCCAGAAGTGGTCTCCCTCCTGGCCAGGTTCTCTCCTGCTTGTTCAGTTCAATGAAAGGATCAAGAGAATCCTGGGGCAGAGTATGGGAAGTGGCAGAGAGCAGACTTGGTCACACAGAGTGCTCTCTCTGGCCAGAGACATGTCTGCCTACAACCAGACAGATGTGTATCCTGAGAAGCTGGAAGTAGTCACAGACCATGTGACACAAGGGCCTCTGGTTCAGGTGCCCCTTAAAGGAAGCCTGTGGGTTGCTTGTTCCTGAGCCTCCCAGGATTCCAGGGAGGAACCACACCAAAGGCTGCTGGGTCACACCCCATTCATGACCCCTGCTCCAGTCACTTGGGGAGATGAGACCATGTCCCTGGCTCCTCTTTTGCCCCCCAGTTTGCTCACTCGCTTCTCATATTCTCTCACGGCTTCCTTTGCTGAGTTCCTCTTTCTTCCCTTCTTGAATACTTTCCTAAATTAATGCTGAAGGAGTGAGACTGACATATGACCACTGTTTGTTAAGCATCTGCCATGTGCCAGGCACCGTGTTAGGCATGTGTGCGTCATTTAATTTTAACGACATTCACAATCCCAGATGGAGCACATTATTACTCCCATTCTGCAATGGAGTTAGAAGCTCAAAGGGCTTGAGATTTGCCTAAGGTTAATGGAGGAGTCAATGGGGAAGGCAAGATGCAAACCCAGGTCTCTTCTGCGAAGTAAAGTTCTTTTCCACTAGGTCACATTGCTCCTTACATTTTCTGGGGTCTCAGTCCACTGACTGTGTTCCTCCATTTTCTCTCTCTTCACTCCAACCTCATTAATATACACAGGGATATAGCCCTTTTCCCAGCATAGATATCAGGGAAGAGTATATATAAACAAGTTCCCAAAGACCCAGTGGCTTCTAGAACCAGGGGGTGCAGGTTCATTTGAGGAAGGTGGGCAATTGGGCCAGAATCACTTCCTGAAATGCTTGGATCTGGCTCAGACTCCTCAGGGCTTTCCAGCCTTGGGCCAAGGGTGGCAAGTCCTGAGACACTAATAACTTAGCCAAGAACTGTTCCCTGAAACTCCTGGCTCTGCCAGACTGTTTCTTAAAAGGTTTTTTTCTTTGCCACAGGACTTTCTGGCCTGATGAAGCCAGTATTACCAGGCTTCAGATGGCAAATGATTGCCTGCTGAGAACAGAAGTTTGAATTTTAGAATAATCTGGGAAGTTATAGCAGTAATAGGTAATATCTAGTGCCATCAGTTTATAGTCCAGGACCTAGATAATATTTTAGGTTTGCAACCCCTACCCTCAATTCTCTAGAACTCTGTCTGACTCTATCATCCTATCCTGGGAGCCTGCGACATCCCTTGTATGATTCCTGTTCCCCCCCTACCCCCCAATTTGCAAGGGTTGTTTTGGAAATTTTAGTTGATATATTTTTTTTAATAGAGGCATGTTTTGTTTTTTATTTTATTTATTTATTTGTTTGTTCGTTTTTGTTTATACATGCACTGGGTACAGTCAGAAGCGTGGGAGGGTGAGAGAATTCACCAGAGCCAGAGGGGGGAGCAGAGCAGGCAGAAGGACTGCAGTACACTGCTGAGGGGAGCAGCGGGCGGCAGGAGAGGTCTGCACACCATGTGGGACCCTCCTCCGGTGGCCGGGGAGCAGCCGGGGATCAAACCGGCGGCACAGAGGCCGCGGGCAGCTTCGCAACCCAGCGCTCAACCCCTGCGCCACCAGGGAGGCCCTTAGTTGAGATTTTTTCATGATAATTTGTCAGCACATACCACTAAACTGAAATAAAGGAGAACTTCTTCCCCTTTTCATTCCCCAAATCTGGCTAATCTCAGAGTGAGAGGCCAAGAGAGGAAGAGGGCCAAAGGGCCTTCAAAATCCTAGACAGCTCAACATTTCTGAAAGGAGACTTGGAGGGCCTCTGACTCAACCCTCACTGTATTTCTAGGAAAACTAAGGCTCAGAGTGAGGTGACTTGTCCAAGGTCACACAGCAAATTAAGCGGAATCTGGGCTAGAACCCTGGTCTCACCATCCCCATGCTACATTATATTTAGATTTGGGCTGTGAGGAGCCATGGCAGGGGTTCAGTAAAGATTTGATGAATGAATTTCCTTGCAGGAGCTCTGGCTGCTGTGTGAGTTACTGACAGGGGCTAATGAGACTCCTGGCCCACACCATCCTTTATTCAACACCAGAGGCCATCGCTAATACTGTTTATATCGCACACTCTGACTCACTTTGCGCACATAATCACCTTAAGTTCCTTCCATGTTATAAACAACACAATTTTATTATTCCTTATAGCTGAATAGTATTCAATTTTGTGTCTATACCACATCTTCTTTATCGAAACATCTACCAGTGGGCCCTTCGGTTACTTCCATATCTAAGCTACTGAAAATAATACTGCCATAAACATGTAGACCATATAATTCAAGTTGATAGTTTTGTATTTCAGAAGTGGGATTGCTAGATTGAAGGATATTTCTATTTTTGTTTTTATTTTTTTAAGGAAAGACCAGTCTGCTTTCCAAAATAGCTGCAACAATTTAAATTCCCACCAATAGTATGTGAGGGTTGTTTCTCTGCATCCTCGATAACAGAATTTTTCTTTTCAGAGCTGGAAAAGACCTTAGAGATCTTGAAATCCAACCTTAGGGTTTTATAAACCAGAAAACTACCATGCAAGAGGTAAAATTCCTTTACCTCGGGGCATCTGGCAAGTTAAAAGACAAAATCTGCAGCCCAAGTTCCTCTTCACCAAGTCATGCTTCTGCTGTGATCTTAAAGATGAGGCCATTTAAAGAGATCTGGGGAAATCTTTGCCTTCAGAGAACCTCCCTTGCATTTTCTGCTTCAGATTTTTTTTTTTTTTAATTTGGCAAGAGCTTATTATTGTGGACTATGAAGCAAACTGCATTTGAGGAACTGTTTTAGTGTGTATGTTTGAAACAATATTAGAGAGTTGGGGTCGAGAGATATTTAGTACAGAAACCAGGCATCAGGAGAGTTTACCAGTAGATACTATTCAAGTATCTACTTGAGAATTTCCTTTATTGGATAGATTCCACTTCTTATTTCTCCTCTTTTTTTTTCTTCTATAGATCACTGTCCACTTAAAATAATAATCTACATTTCCAATATTTGTAATTATAAAGTACATTCACATATATTATCTTTCTTGCTCCTCACCATCCCCTATGAGTCAGCTGGCATTATTATACCCATTTAAAAAGTGAGGAAACTCAAGATCAGAGATCTTGTGACCAGATGAAGTTCACATATGTGGCAAACATCCACTAGTTGGAAGCCAGGTTGTGTGAGTCTACCTTGGTTTTTATTCCACCAGACATGAGGTGAGCTGGTCTGTTCCATGCTGAGTTGGGGGAGGTGGGGCGGGGGGCAGTTTCTTTTTGTTTCTTGGAAGGATGAGGTTTAGGCTTATAAAATGAGAATGTACTAACATCCATTACAAAAACATAAACTAACAAAATAAGTAGACTTCCTAGATGTAAGGGAAGCAAATGCTCCATGTCAGACACCTGTCCAACTTCATCTGGCACTTAACAGAAATATATTTTCAAGTGATGTTATCATCATTCTTAGAACATTAAAACTGACCAGGTCTAGACTCATGCATTTGAACAACTCCAGATGTTAGTCTTCTAGTGGGTTGTTTTCCCCTCAATGTATCCACAATGCACTAACTGAAGGGGCAATAGCTGAAACAATGTTCTACTCTTAACACATCCACTTAAATTTTCTTAAGATCTCTTATCTGGAATTTGCATGTTCTGGAGCAAGAAGATAGGAAAGAGTAGGTAAGGGTGGGGTTTTGACAGCCTTTCAGCTCCTTAGAAATTATGACTCATCAGCTCCTCATGCCTCTCTGTCCACACAAATTCAGGTCGCCTTCCTAGTAACACAGGGCTTAGGGAAACTATGGCCTAGTTACTAAACACAGGACACTTTCCCCTCAACCACCAGGATGGTCATGGAATAGGAATCCTAATCATGCAAGGTACAATCACAATGAAAGGATATTTTACCTACAGACAGCAAGACTGGAGGCAGACAAGTGAACTGCCTATAAAATGTCAAAGCTTGTTCTTATTACAATGATGAGGAATATTTCATGTAGTTTCAAAGGGTAGATAGAATATGAATGGTTCAACAGACATTTCAAAGAGCAAATTTTAGTGCTTAAGCAAGAAGCTCCAAACAATGGAGGCCTAGGGGTGAATGATGAAAACTATAGACTTTGGAATATAGGCCTGCAAATGAGAAATCCATTTGCCAGTGTGACCATAGACAAGTGACTTGATTCTTCCAAGCTTGGGTTTTCTGTGTCACCAGGTTGTATAAATCTAATGAAATTTTATTTGTATATGTGGAAGTTAATTATAAGCAGGGACCTTGTCCTTAAAATATATTCCTATATACTCAGGCCCTAGCTCAGGGTCTAGCATATATTACATGCTCAATTAATATTAATGGGATGATTGAATTTATTGGATTCTTAACACAAGGTAGATACTGGAATGGGCATTTTCATTTAATTCAAACCTTCTAGGTGCCTGAACAGGGCTCATTATGTTAGTCTTCAGTACCATTATTGTTACTATTATTGTTGTTGTTGTTATGAGGTGGTGGTTGCTAAATGGGTCACTTTAGCTGTTAGAAGTGTCTGAGTTCACACTGGATGACAAGCTGGTAATATTGACAACGAAATTCATGTTTTTGTGTAAGCCTTGAGTCATATCCAAATCTGAAATCGTAATTCCAGTTTTATGTAACTATCAAGCTTGCTAATAAGCATCACTTTTGTTCTTTATACAGAGATATTTTCCCCATGAGTTTCCTCCATGTAAACTTTGTCTGTGACTTGCTCTTTTAATGTCCTTTTATCAGAAAGGATAGAGAAGGCTTCATTTTCAATCTGGGGCGCTTCTAAATTGTCAACCCTCCTTGGCACTATACATCCTGCTTCCTTATGAGTACTATTAGACACAACATCATTTCATTGCTGATATTAGATGTGTATGAATTCATAAAGGATGATGAGTTTTAAACTTAATAATTTCAAGGCCATGTGAATACTAGCAGGAAAGCTAGACTTTTTTAATCTTCTGTAGCATTACCTTTGGATTTTTTTATTAAATATCTGGTGTACTACTGCTGGTGCTAGAGCTCATGTTGGCTGCTTTATAGTTGGGACTGCATCACTCTAACCATCTTGGTAAAATTGGAAAATTCTGTTCCCAGCATGGACACTGGACTTCCCAAAGTCAGTCAAGTGAGAATTAGGAAATTTGTGATTGGTTGGTAAAAACATTTGATTTTCATCCTGTTTGGGGTAGGCACAGCTTGATGTTGGAAGACAAGAGCTGGAAGGAAAAAACATCCTATTTGGACGTCACTTACAATCCACCAAGTTGTGGGAGCAGTCTTGGCTTCTCCACATCTTGGCCTTTCTGTCTACACTGGAGCTGAGTCCCCTTACCTTGGATGAGGCACTGCCATGTATTTTGGCTATAGAGACTCTGACTTCAAAATGTCTTAAAGGGTTTCTGGTTGAGAGTCATCCAACTCTTTTCCTTGGAGACAAATTGAGGAGTTTCAGAATCCACTTTAGAAACTCAGTCCCAAGTCTACATTCAGAATGTTCTTCCCTTGAAAGCATTCTACAAGTTAAAATTCTCACATCCTTTCTCAGAAGATGGTCTTAGAAGCCACATTTACAGGTTTAAGATTTATTGACAAAGGTGTTGCCCAAAGAACAGTCTTATATCAACAACGGCTTGACTAGTCAAGATCCTCCCATCTGTATGAGCTGAGCATCTTTTTTTTTAAATGAATTTTTATAGAGGTAATATTGATTTAGAATATTATATGAGCTTCGGGTGCATTATAATTCAACATCTATATACACTGAATCGTGAATTTATACTTGTAGTCCCTCACCCCATTTAATTTTTGTTTCATTTTTAATTTTATATTTTATGCATTCCTTTACTAATTAATGTAGTTTTAATTTGTACTACTTTCCTCTTTTAATCTTCATTCTTGCCTTATAAGTAATTGATGTACTACCTTTATAATATATTTACCTTTTTCACTGAGATATTTTCTTTCATATGCTTTCTTGTTGTTAGTGCCATTTCTTTTTAATTTAGAGAAGCCCCTTTAACCTTTCTTGCAATGTTGATTTAATGGTGATTGAGTCCTGTAGTTTTTATCTGAAAAACTCTTAATCTCTCCTTCAATTCTGAATGATAACTTTACTGGCTATAAAATTAATGGCTGGTTGGAGATTTTTATCCTCTCAGCACTTTGAGTATGACATGCCATTCTCTTCTGGCCTGCAAGTTTTCTTTCTTTCTTTTTTTTAAGATTGATTGATTGATTGATTTTTTATTTTATTTATACAAGCACTGGGTACAGTCAGAAGCGCAGGAGGGTGAGAGAATTCACCAGAGCCAGAGCGGGGAGCAGAGCAGGCAGAAGGACCGAAGTACACTGCTGAGGGGAGCAGCGGGCGGCAGGAGAGGTCTGCACACCATGCAGGACCCTCCTCCAGTGGCCAGGGAGCAGCCGGGGATCGAACCGGCGCTGCAGAGTCTGCGGGCAGCTTCGCAACCCAGCGCTCAACCGCTGCGCCACCGGGGAGGCCCTGGCCTGCAAGTTTTCTACTGAAAAACCTTCTGATCACCTTATGGTGTTTCCCTTGTAAAAGTTGTTTTTCCTTTGTTGTTTCGAAGATCCTCTTTTTATCTTTAACTTTTGCCATTTTAATTATCATGTATTTTGATGTGGATCTCTTTGGGTTCCTCTTCATTGGAACATTTTGGGTCTCCTGTATGGATGTCTGTTTCCTTCCCCACACTAGGGAAGTCTTCAGTCATATGTCCTCCAATAATTTTTCAGGTCCTATCTTTCATCTCCTTCTGGGACCCCAATAATGGGAATATAATGTCTCTTATTGTTGTCCCAGAGATTTCTTAAAGTATCTAGGCTTAAATTTTTCTTTTTGTTATTTTACTGCTGTCTTGGTGGATTCTATTGCTTTTTCTTCCAACTTACTTATCCTTTTCTGTGCTTTATTCAGTTTTCTATTATATCTTTCAGTTATATTATTGTTTTCTTTAACTCTAAAACTCATTTGGATCTTTCTTGAATTTTCTATTTTGTTGAAATAGATCAACACTGTATTAATCCATTCTTCTCTTCAGATCAGTGAGCATCATTATAACCATTACTTTGAACTCTTCATCATAATTTGCTTATCTCCATTTCCTTAAGGTATTTTTCTAGGGTTTTGTCTTTTTTTTCTTTTCTTCCATTTGGGACTTGTTCTTCTGTATCCCCATTTTGACTGATTCTCTGTATCAGGCAAATCTACCACCTTTTCCAGTTTTGAAGGATTGGCCTTGTGCAGGTGACATCCTACAGAGTTGTGAGAATACAGTCGTCCCCCCCCCCCACTGGCCACCAGTGCCACTCTCAAGGTGTGTCACCTGTGTGGGCTGTGCATGCCTGCCTGCTGCAACTGGATGTAGTAGGCAACTGTTAGCCTCGTCTGACTATAGCACATGACTGAGGTGTGGTGTGTGGGTATGTGGGTGGGGTTGTCAGCCCAGCCCAGTTGCAGCCCAGGTGTGTGGGTGGTGCTGTCAGCCAAGCCCCGCCACTGTGTGGTAAATGGGTGGGTCAGAGGAGTTGTTCCTCCAGCCTAGCCACAGCATGCTGTGAGTATAACTCTCAATGGGGCTTGCCCATTTGCTTTAGTAGGCTGGAGGAAAAGTTCCAAAATGGTACCTGCCTAGTGCCTGTATTAGCAGGTTATGTGTGATTCCCAAAATGGCACCTATCAGTATTTCTGACCCATAGAGACACTGTCAGAATGATAAATGGGATTCTTCCACCTACAACCCAAACATTTTTTAGAACAGTATTACTGTGCTAGGTCCAGAGATAAGTAAGTCTGCACATGGACCCTAGAGGGTGGGTTCTTCATTCCCCACAGTGCTTTGGTTGTCCAGGACATATTTCCTACAAACCCTCAATGAAAGGTCCTCTAGTGATTTGTCTCTGCCACACAGGATCTTACAGTTGGGATACCCAATGCAGGGCATTAACACTCGTTCCTGGAAAGTTCTACACTTTGAGATCCTTCCCAACTGCAGATTGCCGCACCCAGGGTGGGCAAGAATGCATCTCTGTCTCTCCTATCCGTCTTGGAATTGCTCTTTTTATGCTTTTTCATAGAAGTTCTATTCATTTAGTTCCCAGGTCTTCTTCTGAGAAAATTATTCTATAGGTAGTTGGAGATTTGTTGTGGGGATGGGAGGAGATTGAGTTCAAGTTCTTTCTATGCCACCATCTTTAATTGGTGTCTCTCTGTTGAGCATCTTAAGATCAAAGCCCTCTTCTTTCCCCTCCTCTGATCAATTCTTATGCCAACAACTCATCTTCTGGCTGCCAGGTTACTGCTTGTGTCTAGTTCTTGATCTCCTTTTCACCACCTAGTTCTTGCATTTATAATTCATCTACTGTGTTCCTTTTCCCCTCTAGTTCTAGACCAGTTTAAATTGAGTATTCTCTATCTCTGAATCTCCTCAGAATCCATATCTAATTTTGCCCACCTAGTCATCGTCTGGTGTTCCACTGAGGGCCCCAGGTTTAAGAGTAAGTAATAGGTGCAGTTGCATAGGATCCATGATCAGAGAGGCCCTGAATTTGGTTTAATGCTCTATCTTGCCCTCTTGAAATTCCTAATAATTATAGCTTTGATTTTTCTTTTGTAAGTGAACTCCTATGGGATAATGGACCATGAGAGCGAACAGCGGAGACACACAAAACCAGTCTCTGCAACTCTGCTTGCATACAGCATTCATGATGTTCCATGAGCAAACATTACAGTGGATCCACAATGCATGAGAGTTCAGCAAGGTCAAATTCAAGTACAAGGTGAGAGTGTTAATTCTATCAGTATAACTAAGGCAGCAGACTTACTGACAGCTCCAAGAGCCCATGCTTTTCATTCAACTTAGAATTACTTTAGATGTAAAAAGAAATAGTGTTCTAATACACAAATAACCAAAAACCTCCTCATGTCTTATCTTATTCATACATTTCCCTGTAGGAAACAACCACTTCTGCTGAAAATGATGACATAGAGGGTGTTACCCATCAGAAGTCAGACCTGGTGGAAAGTATGTATATAAAGTGAGCATATAAAGAAGTGAAATGAAAACAGTTGAGTTGTTTATATCAACATTTCCACTCTTGTAGTAAGAATAAACTATCACATGCATGTATAATCTACAAAATGTGAATTATATACCTTATATGTTTTCACATTTAAGTTAAATGCTCTTATATTTCCATTTAAAACTGACATGCACAATATAAAGACAAACAGTAAAATTCATGTCAACAGTTTAAAATTTTAACTTTCTCATAATGACATTAAATAGCAAATAAAAATACCATATCAAGTCAAGAGAGAGCCCACGAAAGAAAAGAAAAAGCTTTATCTTTTAAGACCTTTAATGTTACTTTCCCCCTACTTTTTTTTTTAACATTTTCATTTTGCACTGGGCCCCACAAATTATGTAGCTGGCTCTGGTCACAGGGCTTCAAGACATGTCCACAAGTTGGCTATCATCTCAAATATACCGAGACATGAAAGAGCTGGTTCCCATTCCAGGCCTTTCCCAAAGTGACTCCCTAAGGCTTTGTCATGGCCTTGTCCTGTGACTTCAACTGAGGATGGGTATCTGCCCCTTTTGTAATGTAAACAAACAACAAATTGTCAAGCATAGCTCTATCTGTATGGAAAAATGGTGGTAAAGTGATGTGTAGGGGCTTATCTAAAGCCACAGGATGAGCCAGACATACAGGCATAAACTGACCCTCATCTAGCCTTCCAATCCAACGTCAGGCCTATTGGCACCATCTCCACTGGTATTTAAATTTCAAACATAATTTGGAAATACTAACAAAATCATTTTGTATCACAACCTTTTGGTGTCATCCCAGTTGGGGCTACCCAGCCCTCTAGGAAAACATATAGAATAAAAATCTGTATCCTACAACAGGTTCTGCACAGAACATTCCAAGACCCCACAGGAGTCCTTGTCTTGTCCAAGGTCATTGGACTTGATCAACAAGCCAATACAACCTTCTTTTGCAGCCTTGGTGAGATTCCTACATCTGTCCAGCTAGGCCAGAATATCTTTCCAAATCATATTAAAGTCAGCTGAAATTCAGAAGGGACAGGATGCTTCCCATCTCTTCCTTTAAATTGCTTAGAGATTAAGACATACAAAATCACGTCCAGGGGTCTTGTACCACTGGCCAGATCTCATAATCAGAAGGAATGTCAAGCCAGAAGAGACCCAACCACAAGCACTGGGAAAATTGCCAGCACAGACTTTATGTGGTCCTCTCAAGTCACCCAAATGGATTTTTTACTAACATCTCTTAGCACATTCTAGTTGCTATCTTACTATTCTTTTGGAGCCTTCCTTGCAAGTACAAGAGTCCACTAACCCTAGGTTTTCCCTAGAAGCTTTACAATAGCCTTTTGTTTGGTGCTGAGATGCCCTTAGCAACACAGCCTAACCCTCAGGGACTTCTGGGCTCATCCATGTCCCTTTGAAAACCAAACCTCTCCATCTATGCACAGCTGTGTAAGAGGACAGATTCTGGAGGGACATCTTTAGACTGTCCCTGCCTGTAGCCTTCTAAGCTGCTCAGGCAACACTGCAGCCCTGATGTAAGGGTCATTGCCTTTCTGCCAGAATGAACTTGCAGTTGCTGTCTCTTTCCTTTTAGAGGGCACCAGGAGAGTCTGTCCTGTGGGCCATGCTGCACTGCTCTGGCTCTAACAACAAATAGCCATGATCATCTTTCCTTCCTTTTCCATCAAATGATCATTGTAAACATACATTTAAATTTTTTATGTTGCCATGTATAATAATGTTCATGAAAATATTTTAACGAAATTGCAAAAATGTTGACATAATAATGGTGACACTAAAAGGACACAGGAGGTCCTGAGTTTGATAAATACTTTATATTTATGTATAGAAAAAAATACAGGATGGAAATACATCTCAATGGATTTCTTGAGGTGGTGGGGTTAGAGGTAATTCTGTATTTTCTTCTTTAAACTTTCTGGCATTCTCTCAAAGGTACTATTTTCTCCTTTATGCGAACCCACAATAATGGGAGATAGCCCCATCAGGGTCTTGAATCAAGGCACAGTATTTCTCCTGGTTACCAAGGCTGAGATCCCCCATCACCTTTTTCCAACCTTAGGGCTCTGGAGCCCACCTGAGGGAGGACTCAATGGAGACAGAACCCAGAAGACGCTGACCATGCATCAAGGTGTGATGACAAGAACATTGATTTTGGAGTTGAACAGTTCTGAAAGCTCAGGGCTTTTTTCTCTGCAAAACTGATGATCATATTTCTTTCATCGAGTTATTTTAAAGGTTAAAAAACACAATGTATATAGTGTGCCTAGCCCCATATACACAGAAAATTATTAATATTAATAAGTGCCGAACACTGACGAAGGCAGCAGAGGATGAAATCTGTTCTTGTTACTCTCCATTCTCTTACACTGAATTTTTCCAAAATGTGTGGGTGTGTTGGAGGGGGTGGAGAACCGGGTATGGAGATGGGGCAGTTGTCCAGATCCTAGCCCTGCTCTGTTTGACGAGACCTGAAGGAGGACATGTCTTTGGTTTCACTGTAGAAATGTAACCACTTCTGGGGTAAAAGATAGGCGATACTAGCCAGAGGCTGGCAGCCAAAAGCATGGGATGAAGGGCAACCCTAGAATGCCCATGAATAATATTAAATCGAAGGCTGCATTAGTGATCCAGAGTGCCTCTTCTTCCACCGGGGGCCACTGTGCCCTTTAACTATTCATCAGGCAGTAGGAAGTATGCCAGCAACTTACAGGAAATAAAGGAGAATCGAGCTGTATCCTGTGATGGACTGAAATATTCCATCTTTGCTGTACTATTACTTTATCTGCTGCCGATATTTCTAGTACTGTATCAGCACCCCCTTTTCTACAAAGGCTACTATTACTATTTCTATTAATGCTTTAAGTTTGTAAACTACAATTTACAAAGTGACTCCCTGGCCTGGGTTTTGCCTGATTAAAGATGATCCTGGACTTGGCTTCATGGGAAAGCAGAGGTAGGCTGGCACCAAAAATCTTAAAGGAACAAGCAGAGCTGCACTTGGAGCAGAGCACAGGCCCTGGAGGCAAAGACCATCCCCAGCCACACCCAGTCTCTCCCATCCCCCTCTGCTCACCTGCCCGAGGCGAGGCTACTTCGGCAACTTCAAGGGCCAGGTTTCAGGAGTGACAGCCTTTTATTTGGTCCGAAATTTGGACCAGGCCAAATTCCCAACAAAAGAACTGGGAGAAGAGGCTAGAACGCTTTTTTTTTTTTTTTTTTTTTAAATATAAGGCCATCACCTTTGTCACTATCTCCCACTTTCTCACAAGCAGGTCCTGGAAAGACCCAGAATTTTCCTTTTTTAGAGACTTTCAAATTTCTCATGCCTGACTTAGACTTCAATCCCCAGAGTGAAATCTGGAGTGTATCCCAATAGAAGGCTCCCCGATCCCTCAAGCCTAGATCCAGCCTGTGTGAGGACCTGTGCTCCACGGATTGAGCTGAGGCAGAGAGGAGAGAAGGTAGCACAGCTCCAGCGCTGCCGCCAACTATTTCCCTTCCAGATCCCCTCTCCACCTGGCAACCCGGGCCCCAGCAGAGCTCAGAGAGAAGAAAGTGGCATTTTGGAATCCATTTTGCTTAAGATGCTGAAGGCACGGTGGCAACCTGCCCTGCGCTCCTGGCGCTAAAGGAACTTGGGGAAGGACCTTACTCGGGTCAGTCGGGGGGAGGGGGGGCAGGTGAGGGCCAGCTCTGGCGTCAACGACACCTGAGGCGAGAGAGCGCCCACTGGCTGTGCGGTGGGTGCGGGGGGCCCACCGTGCGCGCTGCTTCCCGCATTTTGACCCGGGTCCCCAGGCGAGCGGCAGTAGTAGCAGTTCCCGCTAGACCAGCTGTCGGGCCAGCTATTTAGGGGGTGGGGGAGGATTCGCGATGGTTGCGGGGGAAGGGACGCGGCATGACAACGAGTTTTGGAAGGTTTCATTCCAAAAGTCACACTTTCTCCAAAGCGCCTCCCTCGCAGGTTCTCCCGTCCGCGGCAGACGGTCCCGGCGGGGGAGTGCGCACCGCGGGCGCGCCGCAGTGGACACCGGCGACCGGGGGGGACAGGGCCGGGGGGCCGGGGGGCCGGGGGGCCGGGGGGCCGGGGGGCCGGGCCCGCGCCCGGCAGGGCCGGGAGAGGAGCGGCCGGTGCGCGGCGCGCCGCAGCTCACCTGCCAGGCTGTTGTAGCAGTCGATCTCGATGGCTTCCACCGTCTTGCTCTGCTCCTCCGAGAGGCGGCCGGGGCTGGAGACCCCCACCGGGGAGGCTGCGCGCGAGTCCCGCTCCCGCTCCCCGGAGGCCGGCAGCAGCCCCTTCAGTTCCAGCAGCGCCCGGTGGTATTTGCCGATGGCTTCGCGGAATTTCTTGTCCTTGTAGCACTGCGCCCCTTGGCTCTTGAACTCGAGCGCGCGCCGGATGAACTCGGCGGGCTCGGCCGCCGCCCCGGGCTGGCCCCGCGCCGGGGCCCCTGCGCCGCCGCTGCCCGGGACGCCCAGCGGAGGCGGCGGCCGCTGCGCCTCGCCGGCCGCGGACGGGCTCGGGTTCCCCTTGGCCCCGGCCGCCGAGCCCTTCCTCTCCATCCGGCCGCCGCCCAGCGCCCCTCGCGCGCCGCGATCACCCGCCGCCGCCGCGCCCTCCGGGTTTAAAAGCGGCGGGCGCGGGCCCCGCGCTGGGCCAGCCTCGCCGCCGCCGTGACACCCCGCGGCGGCCTCGCGCCCCACACTCCCATTCTCCGCGCGGCCGCGGGAGGCGGCTCTCCCCTCCTCCCCCTCGGGTGCCTCCCCGGCTCGCCGCCTCCCCCGCGCCGCGCGGCCCGCCCTCCCCGCGCCCTCCCCCGCCCCGACCTGCCGGCGGCGCGAGCGGCCCTGCGCGCCCCGGGACCTGGCGCGGCGGGGCCCCGGGTCTGGCCGGGGTGGCGGGGAGGGTCGCTGACCCGGAAGGAGCTCGGCGCGCCAGGGGGAGGACTAAGGACAACGCTGGGCGCTCCCCTGCAATCCTGCCCTCCGAGGCGCGCCTGGTCTGAAACTGACGGAAGGGGGAAGGGTGAGTGTGTGTGCGTGTGCGTGCATGTGTGTGCATGTGTGTGCACGTGTGTGTATGTGCATGCGTGCGTGTATGTGTTTAGGGAGGGGGTCTTGAGGGGGAAGGGTGTATGGGGGGATGAAAGGTACAAGTGTGTGTGTGTGCATGTGTGTGCATGTGCATGCGTGCGTGTATGTGTTTAGGGAGGGGGTCTTGAGGAGGAAGGGTGTATGGGGGGATGAAAGGTAGAAGTGTGTGTGTGTGTGTGTGTGTGCGAGCGCGTGCTTGTGTGTGCCTAAGGAGGGGGGACACCAGCAAGGAAACGCATGGAGACCCACCCTCAATAGATTTCTTAAAACCTACAAAGATGGGGCAGGAGGAAAGCACGTAGACACAAGCTGTAGCTGCTTCTTTGCAGGAAGGCATCAATATTTTTAAGGAAGAAGGACCTCTTTTTTGTGGATCCACGTTGTTACTGAGGTGTCCCGGGGCCCCCAGAACACTGTGCACTTGAGTGTGGGGGCCGTTGTATTCCAGGAGCCCCGTGTGGGCAGCTGTGCAGAATGAATCACAGATATCAGAGATGGAAAACACCTGTTACCGTTGGTCGCCAGGCTTGGTGTGTTCATAATCTAAGTTTCCATTTGCAGAACAGCTCCTTGTCCTTCCTCGGGAGCTACCTAATCCTCCAGGCATTCTTGCAGTCAGTCCTGAGTGTCAGCTGTATGCTGGGAATTCGCTAAGGCCAAGGGGCAGTCCAAGATAAGTGACTGTCCTGCTCTCAACTAACCCCAGTCTTCTGGGGGAGGTTCACCAGCACCGCAGAGGCATTCTACAAGGAAGGATTGGTAAGTGTCACCAGGGAGGAACAGAAAGTGTGTGTGGGCCCTGAGGAGAAAGGCAGTGAGTGGAGAAGGCTTTGTGGGAGAAATGACATTTGAGGGTCTTGAAGAATGGGTAGGATTTGGGTATGAGGAACCAGAGTGAGAAAATGGAACAGAAGTCATGGTGTTCAGCTTCCTGGGTGTGTTTAGGGGCTAGTGTTTTGGTTTTGTGGCCTAAACAGAAGTAGTGGGAAGTGATTGGGTTAGCTTATGGAGACATTTGGATGAAGAGTTTAGATTTGATTTGGTAAGCAATGGAGTAGGCTGACCTAGTTTTTTAGTGCTCCCTCCTCCTTTATGATGCTAAGGAAAAAAATTTTTCCTAACGCAGTCGTTTTCAAATTGTGGTTTCCAGACATGCAGCATCAGTATTGCCTGAAAAAAAGCTCTTAGAAATGCAAATTCTAGGGTCCCTGTACAGACTTACTAAAATCCAACTCTATGGATAGGATCCAGAAGCCTATACCAATGCTCCGCTGGTTCAGATGCACACTCAAATTTGAGAGCCCCTGCTCCAAAGCCTTTCAACTCAAAGTGTAGGGCTTGGCCCCATCGCAATAGCATCACCCAGGAGCCTATTAGAAATGCAGAATCTACAAAATCCCAGACCTACTGACCCAGAGTCTGCATTGCAACAAGATCACCAGGTGATTCACATGCCTATTAGAATGTGAGAAGCACTGCTCTGGAGGATTTGAAGTATAGGAAATATAAAATAGGGACCCTCAACCCTACACCATTACCCAGATATATATTGTTAATATTTGGATGTAATTCCTACTGGCTGTTTTCTATCCAGCTATATCTGTGCAAAGTGGTTTTTTTTTTTTTTAAATGTTTTTTTTTTTTTTGGTTTATTTATTTATTTATACAAGCACTGGGTACAGTCAGAAGCGCGGGAGGGTGAGAGAATTCACCAGAGCCAGAGCAGGGAGCAGAGCAGGCAGAAGGACCGAAGTACACTGCTGAGGGGAGCAGCGGGCGGCAGGAGAGGTCTGCGCGCCATGTGGGACCCTCCTCTGGTGGCCGGGGAGCAGCCGGGGATCGAACCGGGGCCACAGAGGCCGCAGGCAGCTTCACAACCCAGCGCTCAACCGCTGCGCCACCGGGGAGGCCCTGTGCAAAGTGTTTTAACAAACTTGGGTGGTTTGGTAGATATGTATAGCTTGTCTCCTGCTCTTTTTATTTTACATTGTATGTGATTAAACAGTCTTTCAAAGCCTCATTTTAATGGTTTCATAATATTCATTTTATGTTTGTACCATTGTGTACGTAACCAGTTTTGTGTGGTCAGACGGGTTGATTCCAATTGTTTGTTATTATAGACAACACTGAGAGAGTAAAAACACTAGATGCCACTTATATATAATGTTTACTTTGTGCTAGGCTAAGGGGTAAGCCCTCAATATATAATACTTCATTTAACCCTCATAACTACTTGGTGAAATAGGCACTGTGATTATTCCTATTTTGGACCCAAGTCACAGAGGCTTGCCCAAGGTCACACTGCTAATAAGTAGAGGAACTGTGATTTAAATCCAAATAATCTAACTCCAGAAGCTATGCTCTTAACTATATTAGTATTAAATTTTTCTCCTAATTTTTTTTTCCTTTTAAGAAATTATGTCAATTAAAAAATGTTTTGAAATATAGTGTCAATTTGCTTTTTTAGAAAAGTTTGCTAATGTAAGCTCCTCACAGCAATGCACTAGCTTCTCAACATCCTTGCCAACACTGGGGGTTAAACTTTAAAAAGAGTATTTTCTAATTTGATAAATGAGGATTGTATATTGAATAAATTGGGATAAGTTAATTTGCAAGAGTGAACATTTTTTCACATGCGTAGCTGCCATTTATACATTAGTGAGGGTTTTTTATTTGGACATCATCTTAATGTACTAAATTACACCTTATATGTTATAGTACCTTCTTTAATAACTTTAATCTCACTTAATCCTCACATTAGCCTCAAAGAAGGAAAATGATTCTTTACTCAGTGAATTTGCAGGGGTTTTGACAAGTGAGACATCATTTTAGCTCAGTGGTTGAGTGGCTTTGAATTCAGGTGTGGTCTGGAATTCTTCATTTGCTGCTTCCTAATTAAGTTATTCAACTTTTGAAAACTTCAAGTTTCCTTACTTCTGAATTGAGGATACTACTTATTTCAAAGGATCATCATAAAGGCACATAGAGAGTGCTCCACAGATGGTAACTTCCAATATTGCTTAGGAAAGCCTGTCGTTATTGTATGTTGTAATGGCTTTATGGCCGACTTTTGTTAATTCCTATTATTTTCTAACCCCTTTTTATTTTAAGATATTATGTCAAGCAGAGCAAAGAGAAGAAATTGGGGGTTGGATGCTGTGCTTCTTTAGCCTTACCTTCCCATTCAGATAGGGAAGTTTGCTGAAGGCATATATTGGACTGAGCTCCAACCTGGGATTTGGCTATTGTCAGAAATTAGATGAGAATTAGGTCATGACAGACAGAACTACTTAAAGGTGAGAAATATTGATGTGCCAAATTGATTTTTGTTTTTTCCACTATGTCTTGGCTTCATGGTACAGTATCTCATTCTTAGATTTTGGTCCGAGGAAAGGGATGCAGGAGACATGTAACCCATGTGTAATCTACAACAGTGGTACTATTCTGTGTGTGAACTGGAGCTTAATACGAGCTTTGATGAAGGACAGCATAAGTGAGGGAATATTATGGGCTAGGCGGGGAGGGGGAGATGAAGTGAGAGGAAACTTACTATGCCCATCTGTCTTGCTCGACAGAGCTGTGTGTGTATCTAGAACTGCTTTGTTTGCTTGTTAGTATGCTTCTGTCTCTGTCTAAGCCACTCATTGGTAAATGTGTGCTGATTTCTAAGAAATGGTCTTCTCCCTTCAAATGGAATTAAATAGGTGCCAAAGGGAGTATCTCAAACACCCTTCCATTACCTATTGGCCATATGCAGAGCACTGTTTAAAGGAAGTGAACAAAGATCCAAAGGACAATTTGAGTGTGGATTTAGAAACTCGGTGCTTTTCTTTTTCTTTCTTTTTTTTTTTTTTTAAATATTTATTTATTTATGCATTCAAGAGCTGGGGTACAGGCCAGAGGTGTGGGGGTGTGAGAGGATTCACCAGAGACAGAGTGGGGAACAGAACAGGCAGACTGACTGAATACACTGCCAAGGGGAGCAGCAGGCAAGTCAGGAGAGGTCTTCTGCGCCATGTGAGTTGCTCCCTGGCCGGCCGGGGATCGAACTCGTGCTGCTGTGGCTCCGGATATCTTCATAGGTTGCATCTTAACCCCTTGCACCACCAGGGAGGCCCCAGAAACTCGGTGCTTTTCAAACTCGTACACTGAATGCCCTGAAGAGCTCACGAAAACCCAATTCCCTGATTCCATTAATCTAGGGTGGGGCCCAAGATTGTACATTTCTTTTCTTTGAAAAAAAAAAAAAAGATTTTTTTTTAAATTTATTTATGCATACAAGAACTGGGGTGTAGGCCAGAGGTGCGGGGGTGGTGAGAGGATCACCAGAGACAGACTTGGGAACAGAACAGGTGGACTGACTGAAATATACTGCAGAGGGGAGAAGCAGGTGAGACAGGAAGGTCTGCTGTGCCATATGGTTCACCTCCCTGGCCGGGGGATCGAACTCAGGCCACAGTGGCTGTCCATAGTTTCATATCCCAGAAACTTAACCCCTGTGCCACCAGGGAGGCCCCAAGGTTGTACAAGTCTAACAAGCTGCCAGGTGATACTCATACCGCTGATCCATGGCCATATTTTCAGGAGCAAGAGAAAAGGGAAGTTCCATCGCCCCTCTTCCCTCCTTCCTCTGCCTTTTCCCAGTGAGGACTTACTAGATCAGTTCGATTCCAGGAAATGAATTCATCCACATTTAATATGGGCAGGATTATGAACTTCCACCTCCTTGCTTCCTCTTTAGTCCATGCAGATGAATAGGTGCACTAAGCCAGGCCCTCCTCTTGGGATCTGGACATCTTGTTTTTTCTTCTGCAGATGTATAACCTTATATTTTATTGCTGCCATTTCTGGCCCAGTGTAGCAAGACAGAGCTTGAGAAGATTTGGGTAAGTAATGAGAAGGGAAAGATGGATGTGGGCTTTTCTGTAGGTTGCTTGCTCCTTGTTTTTATGAGATAACTCTGCATTATAAAATTAGGCATTTATTCAGGTGAACATAAAATGGTATTTTGATTTTTTATCTGTTGATAACCCTTGAATGTATTATTTACTTTATGAAACTCACAGGGGTACAAGATGCTTGAACCACATTAGATTTCTAGTAGTTGTGATCCTATAGCCCAACATCATCAAGACCTCTTCCATCATCCCTAACAGGCTAGCACTGGGCACAGGGCACAGGGCCATGGATCCTATGAATGACCATATCTTTAATAGAGAGCAACTCATTAGTGCTGAGATATGCTAGAAGATTTCTTCTAGAAACTGAGGGTGAAGCTATGTTGATGGAAAGCACTCGGTGTGGTACACAGCAGAAGTCGCCGGGCTTCCTTTGGCTTTATGGGTGTCAGGCCCTGGGTCCTGCCCTTGTTTCTGCTTCTCTGAGTCTCTGCCTTTGTCACTGCCTACTGGACTTGAAGACTGAAACCACCTTTCTTTTCAGCTCACTCTGGAGCTAGCACACCCCTAAACAGATGGCATGTGCTGATTTTTCTCTTCCTTCAGTTCAGCTTCCGAAGCACATGCAAACGACATATATTTGAATCTCTTTGATACTAATGTAAACTGTTTGAGGTTTGGTCACATGCCAACCAAACCAAAGCTATTTTAGGGATATTTTCCTAGTTGCATTCAACTTCACAATTTACCTGACAAAATTATATTTTCATCACCTGTTTTTATCCAGTTATTCTTCAATCAGTGCCCTATGGAAAAGTGGGGGAATTTTAACTATTTCATGTCCAGATATAGCATTAGCCATATGAGGCTAATGTGAGCCTTCCCCCCCACCTTGTCCCACCACCCATGCCAACCAAGAACCAATTTCTCTATAATTCCAGAACCCAGTTCAGTCTGACCTTATTTATTTTTTTATTAAGGATTTATTTATTTATGCATACAAGAACTGGGGTACAGGCCAGAGATGTAGTGGGTGAGAGGATTCACCAGAGACAGAATGGGGAACAGAACAGGTGGACTGACTGATATATGCTGCTGAGGGGAGCAGTGGGCAAGTCAGGAGAGGTCTGCTGCGCCATGTGGGTTGTGGCTGTGAATAGTTTCATAGGTTGCGCCTTAACCCCTTGCGCCACCAGGGAGGCCCCAGTCTGACCTTATTTAGAAAAAAATAAGGTATCTGCCTATCCTTACACTCTCCCACTACTCAGTCTACTCTGTTATCCTCCAGGCTTCTCATCTCCAGTATCAATTTTAGCCATCCATGGGGACCATGATGTCAGTTAGTTACTTGGAACAGCTAGCATCCTTCCCTTTGGGGATTCTTCCTCCCTCTATATGTGGTCTAATGGAGCTATCATCTAAGGTGTTTGAGACCTCCCTCTGCCCCACCCTTGCTAGCATCTTTTCTACACTTGACCAATCATCTCATTCCATTTCCCTACCCCAGAGTGCTATATCCAGGAGGGGGTCATGACCCAAGTAGAGACAGTCAGAATTTTCCATGAGAATTGTATATAGATGCTGAGAGAGAAAAGTTCTTTAAGTTGGCAGGATTTGGGGTGGGAGCTATCTATGACTGTCTTGCTCTCCACCTGGAAATAGGCTATCTGAAAAATGCAGTTGAACAGAGGTTTAAAAAAAAGACATGAAGGAGAAATAAATTTTCAGTGGTATCAAAAAGTTCTTAGATGAAGCAGCTTTTAATGCCAGATGCACCCTTTGACTTACTGGTATGTGAGCCAATGAATTCTCTTTCATACTTGAACTGGCTTGGGTGATCATCTACAATTAAAAAACTATGACACATATTTTTCTTGAGTATTTACCTCCTTTATCTACCACCTTCTGCCATCCCAATTTGGCCCACTGTTACACATGACTGGTAATTATAGTCATATCCTCTTGCTAGAAAAGACTTTAAAAATTCCTTAAAATTTTGTCTTTTATTCATTAAAAATTTGCCTACTTATTCATTCATTCCTAATTTTTGTATTATGGAAACATTGAAACATACACAAAAGAAAGAATAATATAACAAATCTTCAAGAGCCCATCACCCAGTATAAACAATTGACAGCAACCAACATCTATTACCATATGTTCAGTTTTCCATGTGCCAAACTCTTACATATCTCTGTGATATCGCATATCACATATCTCTGTGTTATCACGTATCTCTGTGATCTTGGACCCTGTGTGTTTCATCTTTCTGTATTTTTCATTTACTTGCTTTTAGAACATTAGGTATTTCAGCCAAAGTCACCCATATTTGTTTCGAGACTTGCCACAAATGTCACCTCAACTGTTAAGCCTTATTGACCTCCATATACAAGTTTGTTGTTCCTCTGCTGTGTACAGGTATCTTCTTTTCATGCTTTTATATTATATAGCACTTATTCATTTAACAAACATCTATTGAAAAATGTCACCATTTCAGGCATTGGAGGTCTAGCAATGAACAAAACTGACAAAAATTCTTACCTTCAAGGATTGGAAGTGGACTGATTACACCATCATAAATAAGTGAGTTGGGATGTCAGTAAATGTTGAGTGTAATGGAAAAGGGGAGTTATAGAGGAACTCCATATGTGTATCTTTAAATTTGAAACAAGGGAAATCACATAGCCCATTCATACATTGCATTATGGTTATCTGCTTGCTTTTTTGTGTCTACAACTACACTACAGTTATTTGAGAAGAAAGATTATATCTTATTCTTTTTGTAGTCCTGGAACCTAGTATAGCATGAAGCATTTTGTGTTGGTTTTGAAATAAATGGAATAAATTAGAAGAATGCAAGACACAACCTTAAGAGAATTTTAGCAAGGGAGTTTTTTTTTTTTTTTACGATTGTACATGTACATGGAAAAAATTTAAATAGTTCTCTCTATAAGAGTATTAATAAAATTTAAAATTTACTTCTACCCTGGGACTCAGGCCTTCAAAGTCCTTCACAATGGCATCTCGTGTTGCTTGTTTCTTCTGCATCACTCCAAAGATTATCTATCTATTTATCTATCTATCTAATTCAATTAAACAATATAACTTGGAAATCAATGTATTTCAGTATAGATAGAACCATTACATTTAAAAAATATAACTGCAGTATTTGTTTGTATGACTACATCAGAATGTATTTCACCAAACCTCAACTGATGAACATTTAAGTAGTAATGAAGACATGTTGGTGAACCTCTCAACTTGTCGGGAAGTCAGGTTGCGCTGTGAGTCTGGTGATCATATCTTTCACCCTTAACTAAGTCAACAGCTCTCTGTCAGGGAGGCACTAGTCTCTGCACCTGGGCATGTATTATTTAATCTTACCACACCCCCATGAGATCATTATGATGCTCACTCTACAAAGACGACTGGGGTTTTCAGAGCCTAGATCACACAGCCTAGAAATAGGGAGTGGGTCTCCTTGATGCCAAAAGTCATGCTTTTTGCCACCATTATAGTTTTTGCCAGGATGAAGTGAAGAAGATTTACACAGACTGCCTGGCAGACTGTGGTAGATGATATACATGATTCTTTAAAATGCTGGAAATGCTCGAATGCTGTGCCACTGCTCACCATCCATTCTCTGCCCCTTTTCTGTTTAACTTTGTGCCCTGGGAGACTATCTCCCACCAGAGACTTTGCCCTCTGGTTGTTGGAACATACCAAGTTGACACTGGAAGATGGTGGGAGAGAGAGAGAATTTTTTCCCCCCGTTTCCTCCCTGCTTTGGCATTATGTTTTGAGAGTGGCTTGGTCCTGTCTTTTTGACAGTTATAATTGGGTCCCACCACCCAGTTGGGCCCACCTATCAGTGGTAACAATTTCTGCCTTTTGTCCAAATGTGTTCCCTTTCTTACTAGTCTCTGGATGCTTAGCATTTTTTCCTTGGTTCTTTTTTTTTTTTTTTTTTTTTTTTTTTAATAGAGGCATGTTTTTTTTTTTTTTTATTTATTTGTTTGTTTGTTTGTTTGTTTTGTTTATACATGCACTGGGTACAGTCAGAAGCACGGGAGGGTGAGAGAATTCACCAGAGCCAGAGCAGGGAGCAGAGCAGGCAGAAGGACCGAAGTACACTGCTGAGGGGAGCAGCGGGCGGCAGGAGAGGTCTGCGCGCCATGTGGGACCCTCCTCTGGTGGCCGGGGAGCAGCTGGGGATCGAACCGGCGCTGCAGAGGCTGCGGGCAGCTTCGTAACCCAGCGCTCAACCGCTGCGCCACCGGGGAGGCCCTCCTTGGTTCTTTTGACATGCCCACTAGTTTGTAAACTTCTCCATGTTAACATCTCTTCAGATGAATCATTAGAATTAGGTTTTGTTTCCTGTCATGACCTGTTATAAATACTATTTTAAAATATTATACCTTTTAGGAGTCTCTTAAAGACTGATGCTACAATACCTAATGAAATTTCTCTTGGTAAAATTTCAGGTTAGTAAGGTGAGTTATTGGAGCTAAGGTGAGTAATTTGAGTAGAATCTATCCACCTGGCAGCAGTAGTCTATTTGGCCAAGTGAGACCTGCTCTGCTGTTGTTATATGAGGTTGTATGACAATTTTGAGGGTCAGTGTTGTTTCTCATAATTTTGTGTATGCATCAGAAGACATTTAATATTTTAATAGTTTTTTCTGAAATACACACATTTGATACACCTTTTTTTCTCCTACAGAATTGCTGTGGAAATATATTAGTTATCTATGCTATAACCACGTATCCCCCAAACTTAGCAGCTGAAAATGTCATTTATTGTTTTTAAAGAATCCCACAGTTTCTGCGGGAGCATCCTAACTGGATGTTCTGACTCAAGGACTTTCAGGAAGCTACAGTCAAGCTGATGGACAGAACTGAAGTTATCTGAAGCTTGTGCTGGAGGAGACGCCAGTTCCAAGCTCACTCATATCATGGTTGGCAGGTTTCCATTCCTTGCTGGCTGCTGGCTGGACATCTTGTTTCCTCACTGGGTAGGCCTCACCATAGGCTTCTTCAGGGTCTTCATGATGCAGAAACTGGTTTTTCCAAGAGTGATTTAAGAATTCCATAGTCCTTTACAACCTAATCTGAAAAGTGACATACCACCACATTTGCCATATTTTTTTTGTCATGCAGATTAACCCTAGTATTTGTGGGAGGGGGCTACATGGTAATATACCAGAACATGGGAAATTGTGGAGGCTGGATAGCTCAAGAAAGAAATAGGTGTTATGTTTTTATTGTAACTAACTACTTGCTAGAGCTGACATTTGTGTCATATCAAAAGAAAAACAAAATGAGGTAAGCTGACCATTGATTACAATGTGCATAAATGCATCTGATTTCGTTTCAAAGGTAAGAGGAAATTCAGGGCATTGAAAGGATTTTAGGAGTCAAAGCTCTTTAGGTTTTTTGCTTTTCTGTATGTTTAACTTTCTAATTTTAAAGATATTTTAAAAATCGTTGGTTCCCGGAACATTGCTTTGACCTGCTGTGCAGATAAGAAGTTTCCATAAGATTATTCTGTCAGTTGCTACCTTGCAGTCCATTGATTGTTCTTCTCAAGGAGAATCATCGGATGCTTTGTCAAGTGTTACCAGTAGCAGAATCTGGTGGTAGTGGTGCAGGCTGCAGCATTCAATGCCTGGTGGTAGTAGCATGTACCTACATTGCTGATTTATTTACTGGCTTGATTTACTGGCTTGATTGGAAGGCAGCATTCTTGCCTGTGTATCCCTGAATCTATCCTGGTGATTCTGTGACCTACCTACCCCATAGTATTTTTTTGGCAGTACTTTGCTTACTATTATGGGCATATCTTTGGAAATGTATATGTAATGGATACTGAAGGTGCCATGCTCATACCAATCTCAATTTAGATTGATGTGAATTCATCGATCTGACCATGCTTATTGGTTATTTTGAATCAGTTTTCTTTTTAATTGTGGTAAAATATACAAAACAAATATATATACTCTCAATCATTTTGAAGGGTACAGTTCAGTGGCATTAAATATTTGCACATTGTTATGCAACTGCTACCACTACCATCTCCCAAATTCTTCTCATTAAACACTGACTCTCCCATTTCTTCCCATAGTCATTTTTTTGTGTGTGTGGAGAATCACAAAATTTGTGATCTTGACTATTTTAAGAAGTATTGTTCAGTTTGAAATGTCCATTTTACAGAACTTTCTCATCTTGTAAATTTGAAACTCTATACCCATTTAACAACTCACCTCACCTCTGGTAACCACTTTCCACTTTGGGTTTTTATGAGTTTCATTAGATACCTCATGTAATAGTCAGTGTTTTCTTTGTGGGTACCATTGCAATAATGTAAGACATTCTAAAGTTATAGCATTTTATTTTAAACTGATAATAACTTCAATTGTATATAAAAACTACAGCTATACCCCACCCTTATTACTGATGTCCCAAATTACAAGTATATATTGCATACTTATTGACATAGATTTATGGTTGTTTTAATGTTTATGTTATTTAAATTCTATGTGTCAAAAATACAATCATATGGGTTACTGTATTTGTTCATGTACTTAACCTATACTGGAGAATCTTATGTTTTCATACATCTTTGTGTGCTCTTGGCCTTTGGTTTCAACTTGAATGACTCTTTTTGTAGTCTTAAGCGGGTAGTGGTAGTAAACTCCCTCAATTTTTGTTTATCTGGATAAGTTTTAATTTATCCTTAATTTTTGAGGGGCAATTTTACTAAATACAAAATTCTTGGTTGGGCCTCCCGGGGTGGCACAGTGGTTGAGCACTGGGCTGTGAAGCTGCCCGCAGCCTCTGCA
Organism: Talpa europaea; assembly: GCF_964194135.1. Lineage (NCBI taxonomy): Eukaryota > Metazoa > Chordata > Mammalia > Eulipotyphla > Talpidae > Talpa > Talpa europaea. The sequence goes on along the minus strand of NC_140075.1, from coordinate 97,149,268 downwards.
GCGCCGGTTCGATCCCCGGCTACCGGCACCGGCGAGGGTGAGGGTCCCACATGGTGCACAGACCTCTCCTGCTGTGCCTGCTGCTCCCCTCAGCAGTGTGTTTTGTCAGTCTACCTGCTCTGTTCCCCGCTCTAGCTCTGGTGAATTCTCTCACCCGCGCTTCTTACTATACCCAGTGCTTGCGTAGATAAATAAATAAATCTTTAAAAAAAAAAATTCTTGGTTGATAACTTTTCCCCCAGCATTTTAAGTATATCATGCCCATATATTCAGGTCTGCAGTGTCTGCTGAGAAATTTGCTGATAACCTTTTGGAAGATCCCTTATATATTACAAATTGCTTTTATGTTGCTGCTTCCAAGATTCTCTCTTCCTCTTTGATTTTAGACAGTTTATAATGTGTCTCAGTGTGGTTCTCTTTTAACTTGTCCTAGTTAGTCTTCTTTAACCTTCTTGAATCTGTATATTCAGTTCTTTCCTTCGATTTGGGAAGATTGGGGTATTATTTCTCCAAATAAGCTCTCAGCCTCTTTCCTCTCTCTTATTCTGGGAGTCCCTAATTTGTATATTAGTCCTCTTGGTGGTGTCCCATAAACATGTTCTGCTCTCTATTCTTTTCTTCATATACATATACATACACATATATATCACATGCATATATATATATATATATATATGTTACTGCTCTGACTCAATAATTTCAAATTCCTAGTCTTCAAGTTCACTGATTCTTTTTTCTGCATCATATGGTCTGATGTTGAACTCTAATTAATTTCTCAGTACTGTTGTATTTTAAAATCGTTTTTATCTTTTTGCTGATATTCTCATTTTGTTAATGCATCATTTTTCTGATTTTATTTAGCTTTTTGTGTTCTCTTTTCATTCACTGAGCGTGTTACTAACAGTTATCTTTCATTCTTTGTCAGACAATTCATGGATCTCTGTTTCTTTAGAGTTAGTTTCTGGAGTTTCATTTTGTCCCTTGCCTTGTCCATATTTCTGTATTGGCTTTATAATCCTTTGATGGGATTTGAGCTTTTGAAAAAACAATCACCACTCCCAGTATCTGTGTACTGACTTTGTGTGGTGGAAGACTCACCAATAAGCTCAGCTGGAGGTTCTAAGACATCTAGACATTTTCTGATCTCTTACTCCCCCTGGTGTTTACCTATGGTTCCACAGCTTTAACATACAGTTGCTGTTTTCAGCAGCTTCCAAGCTGGAGTCTGTGCCTTCATTGGTCCAAGTCAGGTATCACAGAAACTATTCCCTCAGGTAATCCCTAGACAAGCTAGAGTATTGGACACAGGGCCTACTCTTGTTTCCATCTGGGAAGGAGCCCTGGTAAGAGGAATTTCCTCCAGTTGTACAACACTATGTTGCATAGGGAAACACCAGAAATGGGTATGCCAAATGCTGCACAATTTCCTACCCCATTTATTGGAATCTTTTTTTTTTTTTTTAATTACTTCTCTTGACTAGTCTCTAAAGTTTTCATAGCGGTATTTGTCCATATAGTGTTAACTTGGTACCATTGTGGGAAAGGGAAACTTGAAACTTCGTAGTCCACAAATTTGCTGATGTTGTTCTCATCTTCCCTAGTCTTTTAATCAATCTCTTTCCCATTCAAACCAGTTGACTTTGTATACCTGATTTGCACAATAGATTTTCCTTGAGTCATGATATTTGAACTGGAAAACCATTAAGTTTTGATGAATGAAAGGATCATTTCAGCTGCTGTGTGAGTTTGTGTGTGTGTGAGAGAAAAGAGAGAGAGAGAAAGACAGACAAACAAAAAGTGCTTTTTCGAGTAGTTGGTTGTTCTCATGCATGTCAAATCACACTCCTGACCACCACAAATGTTTGGATTGTGTAGGACTACTTTGATTATCTTATAATAACTGTGGATAAGTGTGGGCTCAATAATGATGGAGCTGCTGAAGACAGCCAGATTTTTTTTCCGTCCTCTTGTACTCAAAATCTAGTCAGATCTGCAAAATTGCATCTAAATTCCTACATATTCTGCTGCTGTTGCAACAATCTGTTACCAGCCAAGCTTATCATCCATTATTTATTTCCTTTCATTAGGTTCTGCCCCAGCCCTCCCACACAGATTGCAGAGGCTTTGTCAGTAAATTCAGGGTTGATGTGTGGAACTGAAAAGGAGGGATTTTACACACAAGAATGGGTAGGGCAGAGAAAAAGAACATACAGCTTCATTTACACTCATTTGTCTTATGTGCAGCAGATAATTTCATATTAGGAATATAAAATATCTGACCTATCAAGATCAGAAATCCAGAACTCTCTGCACTTTCTCAATAAATCAAAGTTCAGGTTCACTGTTGAAGATGAAGGAGGCTACTTAAGACTATGTTAAGAGAAACATGTGAATGAAAGTACATATTATACCACATAGAGGTAGTTTATTAGTCTCCTTTCTTTACCTCTTTCCTTTTCCTCTGCTTCCTTTTTCTCTGCTTGTCCATTATTTCTATTTTCCTGCAGCTTAGTTGCATCATAGTCAATAGATTTGTTCTATATTCAAGTTGCTCTCTGTGCTGAGAAGGTAAGGTACTGCATTGTTTTGAGTTGAATATTATGTAATTCACAGAGTATTAGCATTATGAGGACCAACTTCTCATGTGAAAGAAGGAGGGGAAGGTCTGGATAAGAGTTCAGAATCAAAATGGATGGATTTGAGTGGGGAGATAGAAGAGCATTACAAAGATATGGTGGGAGTTGAGGACTATCCAAGACTTGGGAGAAGCTACAAAAGAGAAACTTAGTGTTCATGTCCAAGTCTAGTCCATTGGATTGAAGACTTTGGGAAACACTATGTCCAGGACTTTTTTTAAAATTTAATTATAGTTGCCTATTTTATCAATCTTTAAGTTAAAAAAAAAACAGAAAGGGGAAATGTTTTAATTTTTGTCCAGAAAACTGTGTCCTAGAGTTCCTCTTAATCCCCGAATAGGAAATCCAGCCTCATGTTCTGGAACCCAGATGAAAGCCAATAGAATATGCTGGCAAATGTGGCTTCCCCTATAAGGGAAGGCACTTGGTTCTCTCAAACTATAGAGTAGAAAGCCATGACTCAGCCCTTTCCCTGCACCTTCAAGGGCTGAAAATAATTCTTTCTGTCTCAACCTGGCCCTGGGCCACCTTGTGACTGGCTCTACCTGCTTCTTTCTTGGTTACTTCTAATGCTTCGGCTAACAAAAACTTGTTAAACCAGATGAACTCAACACAAGCAGGCAAAAGCATAATTTTAGTGGTATAAATTATGTGAAATGTGCTAAGCTCTATGACATGGGAACAAATCACTGAATCTTTGAACAGGTGGCAGCTGGCTTGGGTAGTTAGGAAGGGACTTTAGAGATCACCCTGATCAAAATGTAGCAATTTCTTTGTAGTGAAGATTCGTAAGTTGGGCTTTCTGGGTTTAAATCCTGGCCCTGGGCCTCCCCAGTGGCGTAGTGGTTGAGCGCTGGGCTGCGAAGCTGCCCGCAGCCTCTGCAGCGCTGGTTCGATCCCCGGCCACCAGGCAAGGGTCCCACATGGTGCGCAGACCTCTCCTGCCGCCCGCTGCTCCCCTCAGCAGTGTATTTCATCAGTCTGCCTGTTCTGCTTCCCGCTCTGGCTCTGGTGAATTCTCTCACCTTCCCGTGCTTCTGACTGTACCCAGTGCTTGCATAAATAAATAAATAAATCTTTAAAAAAAAATAAAGGCAATCATTTAAAAAAAAAAAAAAAAAAACCCTGGCCCTACTACTTATCAGAGTGCACTGAGCAAATGACAACTTCTCTAAGTTTCAGAATCCCCATCTTAAAAATGGACAAAGTTGTACTTACGTCATAAAACTGTTGGAGGATTAAATGCCCAAATCCATAAGTGTTGTCATTGAGTTTCTAGAGCATAATAAAATGTGCAATATGTTAGATGTTTTTGTGGTAATTATTGCCACCATCAAGATTAAGCTAATAGAAAATGGGAGCCAGTACAGCAGTGTTGATAAAGAATGTGTACTCTGTGACCTTGGGGGAACTACTTTCCCTCTCCAAACTCTGGTATCCTCTTGTAAGATTTGGTAGGATTAACCTAGGAACTGTTCAGGGTGTCATTATGGGTATTTGGTCTGGGAATACAAGATTGACAATGAAACTCACTTCATTGGTCTTTGGGAGTGTTTCTTACTCCCTAAGAAGTGAAGTTTGGTTTTATTGTTTTTACTTTTTAAAAGTATCTTTATTTACTTTTTTAAAATCTGAGGTAATACTGTTTTACAACACTATGTGTTTGGGGGAATAGTTTCACACCTCTCAGATGTATATCATCACACCATACCCACCACCAAAGCACCCATAGTCCTTTACCACAGACCATTGGGCCCTCTCCACACTTTGTCCCATGCTTCCTCCCCCGCTAGTAGTGTCAATTCTGCAATCATATTTCTAGATTTTGTTTTGGTTTATTTCTGTCAGTTCCTTTTTTTGTTTCTCTATAGTCCAGATGTGAATGAAATCATCCAGTATTTGTCTTCTGACTTATTTCACTTAGCATAATCCACTCCAATGTTGTTTCATAAAGAAAATGTTCCTCTGGCTTTTTTTTTTTTTTAAAGAATTATTCCTTTATTATAAGATATTTTATTTTAGTGTAGAAGAACTGGGGTGTAGGCCACAGGTGTGGGGGCAGGGGTGAGAGAATTCACAAGAGACAAAGTGGGGAGCAGAGCAGGCAGATCTACTGAAATACACTGCTGAGGGGAGCAACGCGTGAGACAGGAGAGGTCTGCTGTGTCAGGCGGGTCGGCTCCCTGGCTGGGGATCAAACTCAGGTTGTCGTGGTGGTAGTGCTGAGACTTAACCCCTAGTCCACTAGGGAGGCCCCAATGTGTTCAGCTGTTTTTATAACTGAGTAATAGTCCATCTTATATATAAGCCACATCTTTGTAATCCACTGTTTTGTCCTTGGGCATTTATGTTGGGTTTTAAAAAACACTTGTATATATAACTTCTAGAGTTCAGGAGAGTTTTAAATGTCAGATCTTATCACCTTGGTGACATCTGCAGTACTCTGCTGGGAAAGCAGACAAGACACCTGGACCAATCACTCATGTACATAGAGCTCACTCATTTAAAGAGTATAAATAAATGACTTTTAGGATATTCATAGTTTTGCAATCATCACTACAATCACTTTAAAGCATTTTCACCCACCTGCAAATAAACCCTGTGCCCATTATTATCACCCCCAGCCCTAGACAATCACTAATTTACTTTCTAGTTCTATGTCTCTGCCTTTCTGGACAATCCATATAAAAGGACTTATATAATATGGGGTTCCTATAAAATGTTAATGGAACACATGTGCTGTGTCTTTGTTTATGTACTGCATGGACTCTGCACTTTATTAATAAAAGAGTAAGACTCTGTATTTCCTGCCTAAACTAGTTTTCCTTGCCCTCATTAAGTATGCATGATCCAAGGTGACAGTTTCTCCACAGAATTTTCCTAACCAGCTGCAGATACTAAAACTGTGAGTCATTTGTTGACAATACATGATTATCAAAATGAGGTCTTTGTGTAATTGGTTTTAATTACTACCACCACCCACAGAAAAATGACTATAAGCGAACTCTTTAAGAGCTTAAATAGAAGTGAATGCAGCTTTCCTCATTAAGTCCAATTATAACTTTATAAATGGAAAAAGTGAATCCTAAGAAGTAGCCATCTGGACTGTCTTTTACCTACACCTGCATCTTCAGAATGGACCTGCTGAAAAGCTCCAGGTGTCCTGTCTGCTTTCCAAGCAGGTACTGCAAATGTCACCAAGGTGATGAGATCTGACATTCAAAATTCTCCTGGTCTCTAGAAGCAATTTGGGATAACATAAAGTAGTTGGGGAAAAATAAAAGATTATAGTCTATTGAGTGCTTTACATTCCTTTGAAATAAACATCACCGGAGCTTAAAAATAATCCTATTTCTTATTTAAATGTGCCAAAATACCAGTGAATAGCCCTTTTTTTTATTCAGTAGCAGCTTTTTTGGGTTTTATTTTGGTTTTATTTCATATAAGCTTATGTGTTTTATTCCTCTTAACCAGTGAAATTTCTACTAGGTGGAGAGTATCGTGAATAATTCAATTATTATGTCTCCTGTCTACCTTGGGTTATTATAAACTTAACTATGAAAACCATTTCAGGACTCCTTAATTATAAGATTATTAATTGATCCAGGCATGGCAGGACAATTAGCTCTATTCTGACAAGTTGGAGATAGCTCTTTACAAATTACTTTTTCCGGGATTGACAATTAGGGAAGAAAACCTGGTCAGGAGTTAGCTGATCATTGCCAGGAGTTTTGATTTTCATTTCTAAGTGAATCTTTCTTCCTCTTAAACTGTGGCTCTCAATCCTGGGTGTACATCCACATCACTTCAGGAGCTTTAAACTCAGTGAGACCCACTCTCCATCCCCAAAGACTCTGATTTAATTGGTTAGAATTGTAGACAAGGAATCAGGATTTTTAACCTAATTACACAAAAGACTCTATTGTTGGGTCCCAGGCTTCAGTAGTTTTAAAAGTTCCCTAAGTGATTCCAGTGAGCAACCCAGAGCCAAGCACAACCGCCTAAAGCCTAGCTTCTCTTTGAGCAGGTAAATCAAAATTCTTTTGACAATGTAATTACTTAGTAAGTTTTTACTCTTGATGAGTGAATCAGGTAGAATAAGAAAGCCTGGGTTTTGCTCCCAATCCTGCTACTAATTAATCATACAAGTCACTTACCTGTCCTGCGTCCTGATTTGCTTTCTGCAAATGGGCCTCATGACATCTAAGACTTACTCATTCCAGCTTTATATGGTTAATACGATTGTTTCTGTGTAAAGTTACAAAGGTCCCTTCAAAGTCTTATAGAATATTAGATAAATTTTTGCTGTATATCAGAGAAATAAAATGGAATAATAGTTCTTCTTTGGTCAGTTGCACTGGACAACTCTAGAGAGTATGATACATATTTGTCATACTGATAGCTGGGTACTGGACAGTAGACAAGACTAATATAATTTCTTCCCTCATGGAACTTTGAGTCTATTGGAGAAAACATGGGAAGGAAAAAAGTGAGCAAATGAGAATATTTACAATCAGTGGTTGGCACCAAACATAAAAACATGCACAAACCTAGCAGGGAACTAACTCATATAGAATTAAAAAAGAGCATAAGAAAGGCTGCCCCTTGATGTTAGAAATAGAGCAATAAAGAAAACAAAACCTGGGCCTGAAGGAGCATGCATTCTGGAAATAAAAAGGAGGCAGAGATGACCTGGAGTCTATGTCTTTGGAGCAGAGGGTAGAGTGGTAGTGCATCTGAACCCAAGGAATTAGCTGGTGGGAAAGTCCTACAAAGGGCTGCCGAATAATAGTGGAAATTAAAAGCAAGCCAGTGTGGCAGTGGCTTAGTGAGGGTAGTGAGATTTGGTTGGAGAAGTACACTTGAGCTAGATCTTAAGAGGTTTCACGGACCATCAAAATGAGTTAAGAAGGTTAATGAATATGGTTTATGGAAAGCACTTAGCATGAATTTAAATTGAGTCTGCTGAATCTACATTTAAAAGTACTTTGCTGGGTTAGTAACATGGCTGATGACTGAGTTCCACATCCATACTTTAGTCATATTTTTGAATCTGGAAATTTGAGAACTTCCGCAGTGTCTGTGTATTGCTTACCCATAGGGCTGCTCTGACACCAGCTACTTGGTGCCTTCATGGCAAAGGTGGGTATGTGTGCATCCCTGGAATGAGGGATGGAACTCTCTGGTCCTTAAAGTCCAAAGATTCTTAACCCATAAAAGAAGAGATCTCATAGAGGATTTAGGTCAGTAGAGACCTACAGTAGCACTGACAAACTTCTTCGGTCATTTATTAATTCCTCAAGGGACATTTATTGAAAACTTACAAACAGGGGTTTCCCCAAAGAAGAGAGGCAATTTGACTATTACAATATCTCAATAAGTTCTGTATAGAGCTGTGCTCTGGATACTATGGGGAAAGGTAAGAGAGCTACCTAACTCCCTGTGGGCATGGGAAGGACCAGGGAAGAATTGCAACCCAACCAGCTTGAATTGCCTCCTTTCGAAGGACTCATAGAAGTTGGCTTGGTAAAGTGAGGGAAAGGTATTCTACAATAGCTAGAGAGACCTCCAAGGGTGGAGGGATAAAGATGAGAGGGATTAAAATGCATTGCTATGGACATAAGTAGAGCATCCCTAGAGAGAAGGTTGGAGTGAAGAACAGAGGCCAGGTCTTGAAGGGCACTGTAATCCATGCTAAGGAGTTAGAACTTCATTTTGAGGACAAGGAAAAACCATTCCATAATTTTAAGCAAGAGAGAGACCTACTATCATTTTAACAGTGGATAATAACAGGGAATATTTCTTGATTTCTTACTTGTGTCAGACGTTCTTTTAAGGACTGTCACATACAATGACTCACTTAATCTGTTCTAGAATCCTTTGAGTTAAGAACTATTATTAGCACCATTTTGTAAATGAGGAAGCCAAGGTACAGTTAATGCAGGAGCTTTTCCCAGAGTGGCTCAATGTGACTGAGGGAGAATCTAAAACCAGACTAGTTCCACAGAAAAGCACTTCATTGTATTACCTCCCTAATTCTCTCTAACCCAAAGTGTGTTTCCTGGATGAGCATCATTATCTGAGTGCAAATCTTAGACCAGCTAAATCAGAATCTGATTTAACAAGATTCCCCTTAAGATTTGCATGAACATTAATGACTAAGAAGCATCAGTCTAATCCATAGGAAGGAAGTAGGCCAGAAGTGATGAAATGGAAGCCAAATAGTCTATCAAAAGAACAGTACTTTTCTAGCTCCAGCTGACTGTTGGGAGCCAAAATGTAAAGAACATCTCTCCCCCTTTGCAAGTTCATGTTTTGTGTTTTAATGTATGAGGAGGGATAAATATATATGTTTTTAACATTGCAGGGGGCATCACGGGTGGCTAACAAAAGATGTTTGCAAGTAGAATTTGGCCTAGCAGCTGCCAGTGTGAAATCTCTAGTACACATTTTATAAATTTAGGAACAGAGAGAAACTTCTGTTTCCTGAGTTCATTGTTCATTGCTTTTTGTTGTCATTAACATGACAAACATTGGAGGATAATCATTACAAGTTGGTCTAGGAATAAGGGGCTAAGGAAACCCCTCCACCTGTGTTTCAACTAAGTGTTGAGAACAACTTATTTTGATTGGTTCTTATCAGTCCATTCAAGTTCTCCAGGGTAATACATTGGGTTATGAGACAAAAGTCATAGCTGATAATAAAAAGAAATTCTTTTCTTTTTTTTTTAATATTTATTTATTTATTTATACAAGCACTGGGTACAGTCAGAAGCACGGGAGGGTGAGAGAATTCACCAGAGCCAGAGCGGGGAGCAGAGCAGGCAGAAGGACCGAAGTACACTGCTGAGGGGAGCAGCGGGTGGCAGGAGAGGTCTGCATGCCATGTGGGACCCTCCTCCGGTGGCTGGGGAGCAGCCGGGGATCGAACCTGTGCTGCAGAGGCTACGGGCAGCTTTGCAACCCAGTGCTCAACCGCTGCGCCACCGGGGAGGCCCAGAAATTATTTTCTTAATGTGTGGGACCTTTTGGTAACAGAAGACAATTTGTCAAAAATTTGGGGACTTGGCCATTTGTGCTTATGTTTCCAGAAAATAATCATATATGGCTTTGGGAACCATTTTTCTAAGATATCCTTGGAGTAATTGTAAAGTATGATAGCCTTATAATGTGTGCTATAAAAATACATCTTTAGTGAAGTTGCTCTATTGTTTAAGTGCCAAAAAATCCAAAGCAAGTATAGATTTTCTTTTACAGACTTGCAGGCAGCCACTAGATGTTGTAAGTGACAGAATATATATATCATTGTACTTTAGAAATATCACTGATGGGAAAGTGAAGAATGAACTGGAAAGATCCAAGACTGAAAATCAATAAGGAGGCTATTTTAATGGTCCAAGAGAGAAATGATGCGATTGTGAATAAAGCATTGGCAGGGCTACAGAGAGGAAAGATGAAGTCTCTTTTCTCATCTGTGTAAGACTCTAATCCACAGTGTTCACTAGCTCTTAATCCAATGGCCTTCTGAACCTCACTGTTTATGTGTTTTATAGTCATCTCATTTACTATATCTCCTTCTCCTTCTTTATTCCTTATCTCAGTGAATGATATCCATCCATTCTTCCAAGCCAAATAACTTGGAGCCACCCTGAATGGTCTCACTCCCACATCCATTCAGTAACTAGTTCCTTTAAATTCTACCTTCTTGATATCTGTTGCATCCATTCCTTCCTCTTCGGTCCACTGTAATTTTCCAACTCAGGCCCATGTTCTTGTTCACTTAGATTACAGGCAATACTATTTCCAGTCATGTATCTTCTTCCTCTATCTCATAAATAATACACAAACTGAATTTTTTAAAACAAAAATCTGACCTTGTTTTACTTGAAGTAAAATTCTCCCGTGGTTCCCCCATTGCCTTCAGGATAAAGCCTACATTATTTATAAGGGAATATAAGCCTTCTCCCCCATCACTGGGTTTTAATTTGCTTCTTGCTGTATCTTATATTCAATACATTACCCACCTGACCCACAATTTTCAGACACAGAGAAATGTTAGCAAAACTTTGATATGCTAGGTTACTCCAAGCCCATGTATTTCTGTTTCCCTTCCTTTCTTGTCCCCTTTCCTTTCTTTTCTTTTTCCCACTCCATTTGGAAAATCCTCATCTTTCATGTCAACTCAAACATCAAGTCCTATATGAAGCTTTTGCTGAAAACTCCAGTCCTTTTGACCCCATTATTTCCTAGGTAGAAGTTTTTAATCTCCAGAATACAATAACTGTATACTAAGTGTTTATAATAATTATCTATTGAATAAATTTAAAAATAGATTATGTCCTCTCCTTAATTCATTAGTAGATTTGGGTAATTTTTTTTTAATGTTATATCACTGTCTGGAATTGCTCAGAGTAACTCCCACAGGCTCCAATTAAAAATTCTACACAGCTCACTTCTAAAGAAGGTCTGTTTCTAAGTGCTTACAGATATTCCAATGGGAAAATAAACCAGCAGCAGGGATAGTCATCAGAAGACTATTACAATACACCAAATGAGAGACAGTGAGAGGGAAAACTAGGAGACAAATTTAGGACACTTCTGAGATCTGAGTTGCACCTTAGCCGGATGGGGAGGCTCTTTCTGGTGCTCTGAAACTGCACAATGGGTGCTGATGCATCTTCTCCAGTGGTGAAGTGTGACACAGTGAGTGCTCACAGGACTGAGTAAGGTTAAATCTTTTCAGAGTATCACGCCTTTCTTCTTCCCTTCTCATCTCGAAGTCTGACATATAATGGGAAAATCAGCAGACCTGGGAAATAGGAAGGTACATTCCTGCTTCCCTCCTTCTGACCCACGTCCTGGGTATAATATTTGATCTGGGTAAAATATTTGATCTGGGTATAATCTTTGATCCAGCTAAACTTTCTAAAATCAAGACTGACAACTATGCTTAGTAACTACATGACATTAGACCTCAAAAAAGTTCCCTTATGTCATCTATTCACAATTTATGGCTTTGGGCACACACTTGAATTCACCGCAGTTAATTATCAGATCTGGATTGATATTGAATCACACGTTGAGGAGTGTGACTCTAGAACAAAATCTTGCATGTGATGGGTCAGGTCTAATCACAGGCAATCACAAGGCTTTGCCTGGCAGGCCTCAAGGCCCACACCAGGCTTGATGTACAGCTAGTGCATTCAAGATTTCTCGAGGAAGTTACAATCAAGGACTCAGGCCTCCTTGGACCAGCCATGATTATATGCATACCTGCACTACCAGGCCCAGGCATGTCCATTTGCAAGCCTCTGTATCTAGGGTTTCAGTTGAGATTCGTTCCAAGAATCATTATCTGGAACTCTCAACTGTGGCAGTTTTCTTCATATTGACTCAGGACCTTTTCACACTCTTCTAGCCCCCTCTTCCTTCCAGTAGCCCCACAGTACATTGAAACAAACAAATAAACAAACACCAGGAAAAACAGGCGTGTTTGTTTGGCTTCCCTGTCTTTTAAATGAGTATAAACATATTCTCTATACATCCCTTTTATTAAGGTTTCTGGGCTCTTGAAACTAGAGCATTTTAATGGGCATGTCAGATATTCTACTTTTTCTTTTCATTCTAGCAAGATTCAAATATTTTAAGAAAAGTGGGATGGATTATCCAGGTGCATATTAGACTACATTGACTAGAATATTAAAACCTCAAAAGCAAAAGACATATTTTTGGTTGGTCTACAGAATAATGTGGCTAATTTTGATAAGATGGAAATGAACTAACTACATGTAGACTAGTTTTGAGGCACTAAACAATGACCAACTATATAGTTTTAAATTATACAGAGGAGATTTTCTTTGCCTCATGATGATTTAATTCTATTCTTGGAAGACTTTATATTTCTTCATTCAGGGAACTGAATGAATTTTATAATTATCTTTTCCTCAGAAGTCCACAAGTGATGAATCCCTATCTGGATTCATAAAGAAGAACACTTATATAGAAAACTAGAGCTCTGGTTTATATAAGGTAATGTCCTTACATAAAAAATTCAGGACCACACTCCTTTGCTGACCATAACTATTTCACATCACAACAGCCAGTGGAAGTGTCAGCACCTGTGGGCCTCAGGTAGGCAGAGAGCGACTTTCCAAGCTATATATCTCCAAGGTGTTTATTTCCAAGGTGTAAATCTCTACTATACTGATAGCTCCTGCCTTAGTTCAGTCCATCATCACCTTTTGCCTGCATCATTAGGATTGTTGCTTAGTATGCATTCAGTTCATCCTCTCCACTGACATCTGAATTCTCATTGAATACTAGCCTCCATTGGCTAGCCAGTGCCTTTAGGATAAAACCAATAAGATATGAAACAAATGGGGCTTAAACATTCCTTCTAGTCTTGTCTTCTAGCATAATCACATTGCTTAAGGCACAATATCCTTGCTCTTTGAACAAAATCCCTTCCACTGGTGTGGCTTTGTACCAGTTCTTTACCAGCCAGAGAAAAGTGTCCATTCCCTTTTCTCGTCTAGGAAAAATCATACCTATCTTTTGATATAGGTCAAATTTCTGTTGGTGTCTTCATGTGTTAAAGGCAGAAGAGCAAAATGGGAAGGGATGAGGGTTCTGGAGAATATGACTCTATACTAATCACTGTAACCTTGACTGACTTGTCCAACTTCCCTAAGTTTCTGTTTCCTGATAAGTAAATTGGTAACTCACCCCCACGTTAAACTTTATTGACATATAATTACAAATAAAAATTGTTTAGGTTGTACAATGTGCTTTGTTTAATGTGTGCAATGTGATGACTTAATATACTTACACATTGTCAATGATTACTACAATTAAGCTAATTAACACATCCATCACATCACATAGTTACCATTTGTGTGTGTGTGTGTTGAGAACACTTAAGATCTACTCTTAGCAAATTTCAAGTATATAATACAGTATTATTAACCGTAGTCATCATGCTGTATGTTAAGTACTCAGAACATAGTCATCTTACCACAAAAGTTTAGACCCTCTCACCAACATCTCCTCATTTTCCTACCCCTCAGCTCTTGGCAACCACAGTTTTACTTTCTGGGTTCTGTGAGTTGGTGATTTAAAAGTAAGTTTTGCATGAAGTTGCTGGTAGGATTAAATCCAACAATCCTTTAAAAGTGCTTAGCACTGATCACAAAAATCTATAGAGCTGATGAGACTCAACAAAAACAAAGAAAATAATCCAGTCAAAAAATGGGCAGAAGAGCTAAAAAGAAACCTCTCCAAAGAGGAAATGGAAATGGCCAACAGGCATATGAAAAAAATTTTAACATCACTTGTAATCAGGGAAATGCAAATCAAAACTACAATGAGATACCATCTTACACCAGTGAGAATGGCACATATTAAAAAAACTAGCAACAACAAATGTTGGCGAGGGTGTGGAGAGAAAGGAACTCTCCTGCACTGTTGGTGGGAGCGCAAACTGGCCCAACCACTATGGAGAGCTGTGTGGAGATTCCTCAACCTACTAAAGATAGAGCTTCCATATGATCCAGCAATTCCACTCCTAGGTATTTACCTAAATGACACAGAAATGTTAATTCCAAAGGGCACCTGCACCCCTATGTTTATAGCAGCACTATTTATAATAGCTAAGCTATGGAAACAACCCAAATCAAATGGATGACTTGATCAAGAAGATGTGGTACATATACACAATAGAATATTACTCAGCAATCAAAAAAGATAAACGGGCCTCCCCGGTGGCGCAGCGGTTGAGCACTGGGTTGCAAAGCTGCCCGCGGCCTCTGCGGAGCCGGTTCGATCCCCGGCTGCTCCCCGGCCACCAGAGGAGGGTCCCACATGGTGTGCAGACCTCTCCTGCAGCCCGCTGCTCCCCTCAGCAGTGTACTTCGGTCCTTCTGCCTGCTCTGCTCCCCGCTCTGGCTCTGGTGAATTCTCTCACCCTCCTGCGCTTCTGACTGTACCCAGTGCATGTATAAAAAACAAAACAAACAAACAAACAAATAAACAAATGAATAAATAAATAAAAACATGCCTTTAAAAAAAAAAGATAAACACATGCAGTTTGCAGCAACATGGATGGAGCTAGAAGGGATCATGCTCAGCAAAATAAGTCAGAAGGGAAAAGAAAAGTACCGGATGGTCTCACTCATAGCAGGAATTTAGAAAACCTAAATAGGGACCAGGAAAAAGACTAATTAATACCAAGTAAAAATCAAAATCAACAAGCAACTATAAACCAGAGACACACTGGGGGGGGGGAGGGGCAGGGAGAGGAAGGATTAGGGTCAAAATAAGGGGGGGTGCAATTGTATGGGGAATATAATCAAAATGAAAATGCATACATTGTGCAAAAATGAAAAACGATGTAAGAATTATATAAAATAAAATACTAAAAAAAAATGCTTAGTACTTCCCGGCATAATACCTAATATTCAAACATTAACTTTTTTTATTTTTGCTGACACTTTCTCCAATTCAGTTGTATTTTAACACTGCCATTTGTAGATTGACTAGCTTCTGTGCCTAAAATTATATTGAACTGAATGACCAAGGTAATAGTAGTCACTCTAGTCCATTTATTCCTTAATATTTATCACAGCTGTTATCTCATGAAGTCTGCTTGAAAAATGTGTATAGAACTGCCACTTGGCAGTGATACTTGTAAGTATAATTCCATCAAGAACTATTAAGCCAGGATCAAGCACTGATATTTTCAGAATTTTTAGATTTCAGTCAGGTATTCTTAGTGCTTTGTGTCAGTAATAAGCAACATTACCATAACTGAGTAATTTAAACTCTACCTTTGTAAAGTCTTTCTACCTAACTTAGCTATGTTGGTAAAGAGATACTTATGTGCACTAAATTTATACACACAAGTGGGATTTTAAATACTGCTTTAGGGCCTCCCCTGGTGGCGCAAGTGGTTGAGTGCCACACTGTGAAGCTGTCCGCAGCCTCTGCAGCGCCAGTTTGATCCCGGCTTGCCAGCGAGGGTCCCACATGGTGCAGCAGACCTCTCCTATTGTACCCGCTGCTCCCCTCAGCAGTGTATTTCAGTCAGTCTGCCTGTCTGTTCCCCACTCTGTCTCTGGTGAATCCTCTCATCCTCCTGCGCATCTGGCCTGTACCCCAGTTCTTGTATAAATAAATAAATAAATAAATAAATCTTTTAAAAAATTAAAAAAAATACTTTAGACTTTCATGTATAATTTCAAATTTGACATATTTCAATTTTAACTACATACATCAAAGTGATATCTATTTCCATTCTATAGCAAAATACGACAGATACCATAGCGATTTCTAATCTAATTTTTTTGAGATCCAACAAGCTCTTACATGTATATTCAGTTTTATGTTAAAGGGAGGTAATACAACTTGCAGAAAAATTAATAATTACTTGTCTCATCTTTGAATGTATACATGTGTACAGTTGTGTTTTATTCACCTAAAGATATAAATATAAATATGTTAAGAATAGAAACCTTCTCCCATTATTTTATAGCTCCTTGGGAGTTTTACAATTAATTTGACTTCTATAAACCCATGATATCTCCTACATTCCTTTTCACTTTGTGTTATAATGCATTTAACATGACTGTTCTGTACTGACCCACATTGATAGTTGAATGAATAAATAAGAATAAATAGATGGGTCCTCCCTGGCGGTGCAAGGGGTTAAGTCTCAGCACTATGAAGCTATCAGTAGCCACTGCAGCACAAGTTTGATCCCCAGCCAGGGCACAGCAGACCTCTCCTGTCTTGCCGCCTGCTCCCCTCAGTAGTGTATTTCAGTCAATCTGCCTTTTCTGCTCCCCACTCTGTCTCTGGTGAATCCTCTCACTCTCTCTCCCCACAACCCCCCTTTGGCCTACACCCCAGCTCTTGTATGCATAAATAAATAAAATAAATCTTTTTTTAAAAAAGAATGAATAGATGAATGAATACTGAGAAGAGAAATTGTTTCTTTGAGTGATTTGTCCATGAATCAAACAGATATTCTCAGAATTATATATGGCATATTAAAACACAAAGCACTGAATTCTAGCATATATACAAATATAGTTTTACCTTTTATATGGGTATACTGTATAGCCAAATAGTATATGCACTGATATGATTCATTTGCACATAACTTGAGGATAAGTTATGGCATGGACTGGTGACGCAAGAAAGACACTGTATTACAAAGTTCATCATTTCAACACTTTTGTGTTTTTAAGTTTCATTTGGGTGTTAGTGAATTTCATATTTTTTTTTAATTGAGATCTGTGAAATGACGTTGATCTTATACTTGAGCATCCACGAGAAAGTTAAGAATTATCTCATGTTGTGTGTCAGTTTCACATAAAGTCATACTCACAAAGATAGGGTCCCTTTATCTGGCAGGTAATGGAAGATGAACTTAGAAATTTTCTTCTTAACAATAAATATTTGGCAAATATTCTTTTATAGATATACTCTATACACACGTATATGCATATATAGCCTCAAGAAAATAAAATTATTTCCTTATATACATGCATTTTACATTTTGAAATAAAATGTAACAGCAGGAAAACTCAGCAGGAGCCAATTAATGAAGAATACAAAGAACATAATTACTAGGAAGGCAAGCTTGGAATCAGAGTTACCAGGCAACCAATCCCAAGAGAAAGCAACTTGAAGTGGATAGGGAGATAGAGTTATCCAATCATCCAAATGCCTAGGCAATTAGGTATCTGAGAATAAGTGGAAGTGAACATGTTATCGTTTCCTAGAGGCTTAAGAATGTTTCCTAACAAGTCAGCAGAGAGGATGAAGAGAAGGGAACTATTTGCAGATAGCGATGTTATTAACCATTTCCTGCCTCCTCTCTCTCCACTAGCTTCCTCCAACTATTTACAGCATCTGCAGTGTAATCAACTGCAAAAAAAGCTTCCACTCTCATTCTTACTTTGCCTACACTCGAGTAGATTTTTCTAGGGTGTGTGTGTGTGTGTGCGCGCGTGCACATGCATGCATGCATTTGCTCACCTATGTATTGGGCTGTAGGGAAGGAAGGGAGAGAATAACAATCTGATACTCTGAAACGCTGATACCCTACTTACAACAATGGACAAATCAACAAAGTATAAATAAGGACACAACAGCTCTAAATGAAGGGCTAGACCAAATAGGTGGAAGAGACATCTATAAAATGCTCACCTCAAAATTACTGCAGACACAATTTCTTCAAGTGGATATGGAACATCTTCAAGAATAGACCATTCTTGGGACCCAAGTCAATTGTCAATGAACCTCAGAGATTAATATTATACCTAGTGCCTCTCTGACCACAACACCATAAAAGTAGAAATCATTACAAATGAAAAGGAAGAAATCATAACAGATATCACAGAAATACAAAGGATTATAAGATACTGTTTTGAACAGCCATATGCCAATAAATTAGATAACCTTAAAGAAGTGGACAAATTTCTATATCAACATAATCTACCAAGACTAACCCAAGAAGAAACAGGTGATCTGAACAAACCGACCACAAACATGGAGACTGAAAGAGTAATAAAAATTCTGAAAAACAAAAGTCTAGGATCAAATGGCCTTACAAATAACTTTTATCAAACTTTTAATAAAAAGAACTAATGCCCACCATGCTCAAATTGTTTTTAAAAATACAAGAAGGAACCCTCCCTAATAAATTGTATGATGTTAGTGATACCTTAATACTGAAACCAGATGAAGACAGCACAAGAAAAGAAAATTACAGACCAATATCCTTGATGAACATTGATGCAAAAATTTTCAACAAAATACTAGCAAATCAAATTCAACAGTATAGCATAAGGATTATACACCACAGTCAAGTGGGATTAATCCCTGGGACGAAAGGATGGTTTAATATATGTAAATCACGTAATGTAATACACATTATCAATAAAAGTAAGATAAAAGATGATATAATATCAATAGATGCAGAGAAAGCATTTGATAAAATTCAATCCCCATTTATGATAAAAACTCTAAACAAGATGGGAGTAGAAGGAACCTACCTCAATATAGTAAATATATCACAAACTAACAGCCAATATAATACTCGGTGGTGAAAACTGAAAGCTTTCCCATAAGATCTGGCATAAGACAAGAATGTGCCCTTTCATCACTTTTATTGAATGTATAACTTAGTATTAGAGCTTTTGTCCAGAGCTATCAGACAAACACAGGAAATAAAGGGAATCCAAATAGGAAAATAAGAAGTGAAACTATCACTATTCATAGACTATATATTAAATATACAAGATCCTAAAGACTGTTAAAAGTTATTAAAAACAACAAGTGAATACAGAAAAGTGGCAGGCTACAAAATCAACATACAAAAATCCATAGCTTTTTAAATATACAAACAACAAGCGAGAAGCAACAGAAATTAAGAAGATAGCTCCATTTATAATTGCTTCAAAAAGAATTAAATACCTCAGAATCAGCCTAATGAAACAGGTGAAAGACCTTTATGATGAGAACTTCAAGATATTATTAAAGGACTTGGATAGTGACATAAGCAGATGGAAGAACATCCTTTGCTCCTTGATGGAGAGGATTAATATAATTAAATGACTATTCTGCCTTAGATGAAGTATAAATTTAACACAAACCCCATCAAAATATTTTTCAAAGAAAATAATTTTTAGGGGCCTCCCTGGTGGCTCAAGAGGTTGAACACCACACTATGAAGTAATCCACAGCATCTGCAGCATGAGTTCGATTCCCGGGCAGCCAGGGAGAAACCCACATGGCAAGGCGGACCGTTCCTGTCTCACCCGCTGCTCCCCTCAGAAGTGTGTTTCAGTCAGTCTGCCTATTCTGTTCCCCACTCTGTCTCTGGTGGATCCTCTCACCCCTAGCATCTCTGGCCTGCGCCCTAGCTCTTATATACATAAATAAATAGATCTTAAAAAAAAGAAAATAATTTTCAAAGAAATGAAACAAAATATATTGAAATTTATATGGAATCATAAAACCTCAAATTGCAAAAACAACTCTAAGAAAGAATAGAGAGAAATGGAGATATCACATTACCTGATTCCCAACTTTACTATGAAACAACAGTTGTAAAAACAATATGATATTGGCCTAAAGTTAAATATATGGACCAATGAACAGAATCAAAAGTCCAGAAATAAACCTGTACATATACCAGCACCTAATCTAAAATAAAAAATGGGAAAAGGCAATCTCTTTAATAATGGTGTTGGAAAATTAGAAAGTCACACATAAAAGAAGGAAGTTGGATTACTTGCTACAACCCTACACAAAAATAAATCCCAAATGGATTAAAGATTTATATATAAGACCTGCAACAATAAATTTTACAGAACAAACATTGGTGAAACACTCCACAAAATGAACAATAAAGATTTTTTTGGTAACTCACTCCCTATGGTAAGGGAAATAAAAGCAAAAATAAACTGCAATTACCTCAAGTTAAAAAGTTTCTGAAAGAAAATACATAGAAAACCTACTGAAAAAATATTTACAGAATATATAACTGATAAGGAATTAATATCTATCCAAGATATATTTTTTAAAACTCATACAATTTAACAACAACAAAAACCAGATAACCCTATTAACAAATGGGCAGCAGATATGAACAGCCAATTCACTAAAGAGGACATCCAGAAGACTTCAAAAGACAAATGAAGAAATGTTCATGGTCACTCCAAATAAGGAGATGCAGATTAAAATTACGATGAGATACCACTTTATCCTCTGCAACTAGAGCTGAGGATATTAAATAATTGATGATTGAATGAATGAATAGAAGAAAATTGAATATAAACTGAAAGTCTTCTCAGCTGGGTTTTTCATCTTAGCCTATCAACACATTTATAATTCCCTATTATTTCTGCAAAACTCCAGAAAATGCTCAAGCTCTACCCTTCCCTCTCAGCCTAACTTCTTGAAAGCAGTCTCCGCCCAATGCTACTTCCCTCTACTCTTGAACATACACAATCTCTCTCCTGGCTTCTGCCCTTACCATTACACAGAAGCTACCCTTGTTAGCAGGCACCCAATGTCTGGTTCTTAGATTTTATATCATTTATATGCTTCACATAACTTGTCTGCTTGTCTGCCAGAAGACAGTACCCCTCTCTTGCTGAAACTCTTCTGCTTTGACGTCATACTCCGACAGCTGTGTACAACAGTGGTTCTCAACTTGGGCCAATTTTGTCTTTCCCCCTCCCAGGGGCAATATTTGGCAATGTCTGGAGGGAGGCTGCTACTGGCATCTAGTGGCTAGAAGTCAGGGATGCTGCTTAACATTCTATCATGCATAGAACATAGCCTCAGCAAAGAATTATCTGGCCAACGTCAACAGTGCAAAAACTGAGAAACCTCAGTGCACAGAATGTCCTGCAGACATCTCGTGCACAATATGCACAAGTTCACAAATAAATCATTACTTTTAAAACTCACTTTCCTGTTTCTTGTTATTCCTAATCTAATTAATGGCACCGAGTCTTACAAATCAGTATTTTAGAATTATCGGTTCCACTCTCCTTCTTCAGATTTATCTATTAGTAACTAATTCCCTTTCAATTCTATCTCTTAAATATTTGTAATCCTCTCTTCCCTCAACAGCCATTGCCTTTGTATGAGCATAGCTATCATTTAGTTTGCAAAAGCCTCTTAAATGGACTCCCTGCTTTGAATCTTTTAAATACCTTTAACTCATCCACCTTGGATAATCTTTCTGAAATGGAGGCCCAGTCACATTTCTCCCACAAAATAAAGACTGAACACCCAGGTCTGGTTTACCATGTGTCTCATTATCTAAAAATCTGTGTTGTTGTCTTTCTTCTTAATCTCCTTCCCTCCTAATAAAAGCACAAGAAAACACCAACAAAATAAAACAAAAATCTTGAGATTTCACACTTCTGTTTATTGGACATAATGTCCCATCCCAAACCCTTCCTGCCCCTTTTGGAATAACCTCTCCACCAAGACCCTGGACCAGGCCTTCCTAAAAATTTCCTCCAGACCAGTCTTTTTTTTTTTTTTTTTTTAGATTTATTTATTTATGCAGACAAGAACTGGGGTGCAAAAGAAAAAAGAAAAAGAAAAATACCAGATGGTCTCACTCATAGCAGGAATCTAGAAAACTTAAATAAGGGACCAGGAAAATGAATAACTATAAGAAAGTGAAAATCAAAATCAACAAAAAACTATGAACCAGAGACACTCTATGGGGGGTAGGGGGTAGGGAGGGGAGGGATTGGGGTCAAAATAAGGGGGTTGCAATTGTATGAGGAATATAAAAATAAAATTTATTTTAAAAAAAAGAACTGGGGTGCAGGCCAGAGGTGCAGGGGGTAGGGGGTGTGAGTGTGAAAGAAGATTCAACAGAGCTAGAGTGGGGAGCAGAACAGGCAGGTCTACTGAATACACTGCTGAGGGATGCAGCTGGCTGAGGCAGGAGAGGTCTGCTGTGCCATGTAGGTCAACTCCCTGACTAGGGATCAAACTCAGGTTGTCCTGGTGTTAGTGCTGAGACTTAACCCCTTGTGCCACCAGGGAGGCCCCAGACCAGTCTTTTAAAGCTATTCTCTGTGACTATGCATATGTGTGCTGGGACACTTAGGAAATACATACCACCTCAGGGTATAAGATCCCAGTTCAAGAGTTGAAATGTAACAGCGCAATATATTTTTATTCCACTTGGATTTAAAAAATTTTAACTCCCAGTTTATGAGGTGGAAAATTCTAGTAAATTTATGGTCCTCTCCACTTGTCCCGGGTTGTAGTTTAGTTCTGGTTGTAGTTACACCTTTACGGTACCTATCTTTGGGGTAAGAAATAGGCACCTGCCCCTTACCCCTGTACACAAAGCCCCTTCAGATTTGTAGGTTCTCTTCTATCTGTGACTTGCTTGCAGATAGCCTCATCATTTTCTTTTTATGGACAGAGGAACTTGAGAATCTTTCTGAAGCTTTCTATGATATCTCCAGATCAAAGAGTTATTCCCTCTCTTCTGTTTTGCTACCTACTCCACATTACTGAGGGACTCAGCAGTATCCCCTTGCTTTTAACTTTGTTGATGTTCTACGTCAGAAGAATGTCCTGTTTGCGAAATTTTTGTCGCAGAGGCATCTATTACTTTCTTTAATGGGGTTAGAGATCTAATGGGTTTAGTCAGTAAAAGTTAATGCCCTCAAATTTTCTGCTCAGTCCTACCCCCACACTTGGGGCAGGGTGAAAGATAGAATGTAATTCCTAAATCTAACAGTTCATTGCATACACGGGGCTTTTAAAGCTGACGATGCTTCCATCCTCAGCTCTGAATAACCAGAGTAATTTAAAAAAGTGTCACAGAGATCAAGGTCAAATTTTCAAATCTCTCAGCCGTTAGAACAGGGAAGGCCTCGGGCCAATCACTTTCTCCTGGAGTTTCTAAATTTTTTCCCCAGTAGCACCGCAAACCTCTTCCTTTGCCAAGTTCTCTCCTTCCTGCCCCCCAGCCCGCAGCCCACTGAGGCCCGGCCCTAGGTTCTCCTCGGCCATCGCGTTCTCGGTCTCCCCACAACCTCATCGCAACGCCCCGCCCCCGCCACTCCCTCGCTCCCCTGCCTCCTGGCCCCGCCCCGCTACTCTCCGCCCCTTTCCAACTCCGGGTCCTGAATCACCTCGTGGCCCCTGTCTCGCCTCTTTCACCTCCAGCTCTCCCGCCCCTCCGCCCGCCCCGCCCCTCCGCCCCGCCCCTCCGCCCCGCCCCTCCGCCCCGCCCCTCCGCCCCGCCCTTTTCTCTCCGCCCCGCCCCTCCTCTCCGCCCGCCCCTCCTCTTCGACCCCGCCCCCCAGCCTCGCCCCGCCCCTCATCTCCGCCCCGTCCCTCCCTCCTCTCCGCCCCTCCCTCCTCTCCGCCCCGCCCCCTTCCGCCCCAGCTCCACCTCCCAGCCCCGCCCCTCTCTTTGCCTTTCTTCGCGGCCTCGCAGTCTCCGCCCCTTGTTTGCGTTCCCTCTGGCCAGCGCTAAGATTGTCAATCCACCGCTTCCGTCGTCCTGGTTGCTACGTCTGTTCTGCGCCGGAAGGAGAACCCGCGAACGCGTTTGGAATTATGGCGGCGGTGGATATCCGAGGTAACCTGTGCTTTTACTTTTTTTTTTTAAAGGATTGATTTATGTTTATACAAGAGCTGGGGTACAGGCCAGAGATGCGGGGGGTGAGAGGATTCCCCAGAGACAGAGTGGGGAGCAGAACAGACAGACTGACTGAAATACACTGCTGAGGGGAGCAGCGGGCGAGGCAGGAGAGGTCTGCTGCGCCATGTGGGTTGCTCCCTGGCCGGCCGGGGATCGAACCGGCACTGCAGAGTCTGCGGACAGCTTCACAGCGCTGTGCTCAACCCGTTGCTTTTTGTTTCCTGATTGTCTGGGGTCTGATTTGGGGGTTTATAGCTCGCGGGGGCAAGGTTCAGATTCCTTTGTGCTGTTCCTCAAGCTGTTGTGAATGGTTTCTGTGAACGGCCCAAAGGTATAATCTCGCCAAAAGTTGCTTAATTTTTCCCAGCCCCTCGGGCGTCTTTTATACCTGTCAAAACGGAAGGGATTAGAAGCAGCTCTTGACTTTAAAGCCTCAGACTTAAAGTTGTGTTCTACACGCATTTCTCTGCAACAGTATTGGGGCTCTTCTCCGGGGAGCAGAAATGGCCATTGGGCTGGATTTGGGGTAATGAGCCAACCTGATTTAGTTCCTCTCGTGCCGACTTAGCGCGGCGATTGTCTTATTTTTGATAGCATTTCCTGACGCGTCCCTGAGCATGAATTCCTGAGGCTTTCTTCTGTTTTGTTTTTTAAAAATTATTTTAAATTTGTAATCCTTTCTGTCGAACTCTCAGCAGTTACTGAGGCCAGGGGTCGTTTTCATTCGTGCATCTGAATGGTGAAGTTACTCAAATATTTGTTGAATCAGTGGATATATATATGGAGAGGCAATCCCTTAATTACTACCTGATCACTGGTAGCATTAGGCCATGCATTTTCTTTTCAGCAAGTGTATACACATCCGTTTTAGTTTAAAAAAAAAAAAAAAGCTTGGGAATTGGGCTCTGGAATCCCAAAGAGAGAACAGAGAGCGATTAAAAGTAACTGAAGCATGCAAATTTAGTTTCAAACAGACCATGTTTCTCTGGGTTGGGAGGAGATATTATGATGGTAATTCTCAAGAAAAATTCATGTAAGAGTCATGTGCAAATATCTTTATCTTTTACTATTGTAATGGCTTCCACAAAACTTCCTACACTTGCACGAGACTTGGCTTTTAAGGTTTTAATTGATTTATTTAAACAGTTTTTCCCACCACCACCACTCTTACCCTTTAATCCTATCTCACTCCCCCTCTGGTGGTAACCTCAGAAACCTCACTACTTATGTTAGTGGGCTAGTTTTTATAAGTATACTACTATGTTGAACCATCCATTATATAAATGTCAAATATATGTCTGTCATTTTGACTTACATCACTACACATAATTCCCACAACTCCTTCCGTTTTGCAGTAAATGGCAACATTTAATCTTTCCTTATGACTGAATCGGGTTCCATTTTTGGATGTATCGTTTGTTCTTTGTCCAGCCCTCTAGTGGGCACTTAGGTTGTTTCCAGATCCTAGCTATTGTAAATAATGCTGCAATATACATCCTAAAGCATATGCTTTTTTGTAGTTGATGGTTTCATGTTCTTTGGACAGGTGCCCAAGAGTGAGTGCGCTGTGTGGTATGGTATATCCACTTTTAGTATTTTGTGGTAAATCAATTGCTTTCCAAAATGGCTGAACCAATGTGCATTCCAAGCAACAGTGTGATAGGGTTCCACTTTGAATCCTCTCCAGCACTTGTTATTTAATGTGTGCTATTTTCATGGGTGTGGTTTTGACCAGCACTTCATTATTAAAAGTGATTATGAACTTTTTAAACTTCTTTTCTGGCATATTTTTAAGTTCTGCTGTGTTGAAACTTCTTTCAGGATTTTTTCACTTGAGTATTTGTGATATGTTGTCACTTCGTTTTTAGTTTTTATGGGTTATAATAGGGATTTTTTTCATAATATTTTGTGTTTATGCCCCTCCTGCAATAAGCTGTATATAATCCTACGTTGTTTACCCAGATTTTTAGGTATCTGTTATTTCATAGATTACTGCCTTTGCACCTGTTCATGTGACCAGGGCACTGGTGCTGGTAATGGCTTATCTGTAGTAGGGCACCAAAAGGTGCATCAGGTGAGCACCAGTGAGCATCAGCAGTTCAAACTTCCTACTGTACTATGGGTACCCAAGTTGTGTGTTGGGGCTCCATAGAGATCCCCTTCCGTAGGCCAATTTCTTGGCCATAATATCTCCTATAGACACTTGCCTGCTTCAACCTCTAGACTGTAGGTTGAACACTAGATGTAGCAAGGGGTTGTAGCTACAGCTGAGACTGGGCCACATGCCTGAAATTGTTCTCTTTTCCTATTTGGAGCTTTACCTTGGGGCTCTTGCTCCTGTTATTAAGGTCCAGGTGCTTAAACTCTGTAGCAACACCTTTCATAGGTTTTGGCCTGGTTGTCTAGGGTGGTGATAAGGCAGATGTTTTGAATATTGTAGCGTCAGGTTGCAAATAATCTCTTCTATGGGAGACAACAGGTGATCTGATTGGGCTCCCCTTGCAGGTTCAGGCTCCAGCTTATTCTAGACCAGGCTGAAATCAATCACTGCATCCTTACTCCGATTGTTTTCTTGTGGTGCATCCGCTGTCCTGCATGCCAGCTTGGTGTACCCGCTTCTGCAATACAGTGATGGGTCTCCAAAGTCTGGTGTGGAGTGCCCCTGAGTTAACAATAGCAGAAGGGGTCCCATACCTTGGCCTCCCCTCCCTTTCATGGGTTGTGCTGCACAGTATCAATGCAAACACTAAACACAGTTTATTTTATTTATTTATTTTTTTTTAAAGAAGGCCCATTTATTTTATTTTATTTTTTAAACATTTATTTATTTATACAAGCACTGGGTACAATCAGAAGCGTGGGAGGGTGAGAGAATTCACCAGAGCCAGAGCGGGGAGCAGAGCAGGCAGAAGGACTGAGGTACACTGCTGAGGGGAGCAGCGGGCGGCAGGAGAGGTCTGCGCGCCATGCGGGACCCTCCTCCGGTGGCCGGGGAGCAGCCTGGGATCGAACCGGCGCTGCAGAGGCTGCGGGCAGCTTCGCAACCCAGCGCTCAACCGCTGCGCCACCAGGGAGGCCCTAAACACAGTTTAGTTAAGGTTTTTCCTGCCCTTTTCCATCATACCATTGCTCCTGATATATGTGGTAGTTGTCCTTTTCTCTTTCAGTGGTGTCAGCTTTGCTCTGTTGTACTTAGTTGTGAATATGTGGAGGTGAACCCAGCATCTTCACTCTGTTATCTGACCTGACCTGCATGAAACTTTGTTTTGTTTTTTGACTTTCATGTTTTAAAATTGTATTATTTTTCATTGAGGTAACATTGGTGTTCAACAGCATGTATGTGTCAGAGATACAGGCACACACTTCTTCATTGTATCTTACTAGACCCACCACCGGTGCACCCATAGACCTCTGCCAAAGTCCATGGACATACCATGCATTGCTCCCCACCTGCTTCTCCCCTCTGTATGAAACTTAACATAGATTTTTTTCCCCCTCATTTGACCAGTAGAGTAAATGACACTGTACTTTCCTTGGCCTTCATAATATGCATTTATAAACATTTGCTGAGTATTGCAATCAGTTCTATGGTAGTTTCTGATGAGTAAAACACAGTCCCAGTTCTCTAAAGACTCAGAATTTAATGGGAACACATTTGTATTTCTGGGTTATGATACCATGTAATAAAAGTGTATAAAAACGTCTATGAGAACATAAAGAAGTCATTATTTTTGTCTTGCGAAGTAGAGAATGACTTTGTACAGATAGTGACATTTGAAATGAATTTATCCTAACATGACCATTTAAATTATCTGCTAAAATCATACTCTTTTGAGAATGAAAGGGATCTCTTTTTAAAAAAAAGCAAACAGGAAAAAAGAGTCACAGACTAGATTAGCTGCGATTAAGACAGAAATCAGTTTATTCATTATGCTCTTAAAGTAAATTTGCTACAGGCCTACTGTAATCACAATTAACATTTGTTGAATTATTACAAAATACTAAGCATTTTGCCTATGTAAGGTAGCACATAAATACTATTTCAAATAGATTAGAAAACTAAGATATGGGAAATTAACTTGTCAGATATTTGCTAATTGTCAATATGCTTTTCTTGTTTGGGGCAGATGAGACTTACAATTCCTAATTCTAAGAATTTGATTCCATATTTAAATTCAGTGTATCCAAGCCAAGTCTACTATTACTGCTTCCCTAAATGAGTTATTGTTTATAGAGTTTTGCAGACTTTATAATTGGTCATTCAGGAAATTATTTCTTTTTCCTCCTAAAAATATCCCTTCTGTCCTTTTCTTCTTGTGCATTGCCATTACTTTCTACCAGTTCCTAGTCACCTCATGTCCATATTTATTGGCTAATTAGTAGTCTCTTCAGGTTGTTCCTTTGTCTATGCTGAAATGATCTGTAAGTGTTAGTTTCTGCTATTTAAGTGAGAAATAAACCAAAAATTGCCTTTCTGCAAGTCCTCCTAAATAGTCATTCCTAAGGAAATAAGAAGTGTGTAAACATTGCTTTAAACAAAGCTAGTAACTGTAGTGTTTAAAACTGAAAATGATTATCCTTATTTTTCATTAGAAAATCTGGTTTTTCCTGAAAATGTTAATTTCCTGGTTTCTTATATATTTCATTATGACAGGACGTATTTGTGATGAATATCTTATGGTCTGGACTGATTTGGTCATTAACATACTTCATCAGTTTCCTCTTTTATAATGCATGTAGCGTGTTTTATCTCATTTGATTAATTTTGTTCAGAACTGCTTGTCAGATTGGATTAGGTCTGACTTTTTTGAAAAATGCCAGAAGAGATTGCAGTATAGGAGAGGTTGAAGTTTTCAGTTCATTTTCCTTTGAACTTTTTTTTTTAAAGATTTATTTATACAAGAACTGGGGTACAGTCAGAGGCACAGGAGGGTGAGAGAATTCACCAGAGACAGAGCGGGGAGCAGAACAGCCAGATGGGCTGAAGACACTGCTGAGGGGAGCAGTGGGAGAGGCAGGAGAGGTCTGCCACGCTGTGTGGGAATCTCCCTGGCCAGCTGGGAATCGAACCCTCAATGCAGAGGCTATCCACAGTTTCACAGCACAGCGCTCAAGCACAGCACAGCGCTCAACCCGCTGTGCCACCGGGCCCTCCTTTGAACATTTTGCATAAGCATTTTGATGATTGTGTCAGACCTAGTGGGATTTAGTATAGCCATTAGTGTGAAACATTGTAGCCAATAGTCAGTAACCAATAAAAGCTTATTACTTAATGGTATCTAGCTCTGTTTACCCTATTTTTTTTTCTTTTGTATTTTGAAAAATTTGAGATTTAATCCTGCTTTAAAATGTGAAGCAATATGACTGTGCTTTCTTCACCTAATCATATTACTCCCTAAGCATACTATACTATTATGTTTTCTTATCTTTGCATATATATTTTTTCTACTTAGAATTACTTTGCCACTTTTCTCTATGGTTAGCCTATATTTACTTTTTAATGTACAATGTTGAAATCCATCTCCTTCTGTACCTACAGGTAAAGTATTCACCTACAGGTAAAGTATTCTACTCAGCTGTGCTATAATAACACATTTGTTTAAACATTTGTTATAGTGTAGTGTTGTCTCTGCTTTCTTTATCATGTTAGACTGTAAGAATATTGTAGGTTAAGATCCCTGTTATCCTTATTATCATAGTGCCTTACTACATAGATACTTAGTAAAAGTCTGTTGAATTCGATTTTGTTCTATTTTGTCATACTTTATCATTTTGTTTCTTTTTTATAGATAATCTGCTGGGAATCTCTTGGGTTGACAGTTCCTGGATTCCTATTTTGAACAGTGGAAGTGTCCTGGATTACTTTTCAGAAAGAAGTAATCCTTTTTATGACAGGACATGCAATAATGAAGTGGTCAAAATGCAGAGGTTAACATTAGAACACTTAAAGTAAGTTATTGTGAGAATGAAGCCTCTTTGCCCAAGTAGAGATTTTGCAGTGAATGGTACTTTCCAACTGTGTGAATGAATTAATCAAGAAGTACAAGATAGAAAATTTTGGAAGAAATAGTTTTCAGTTTATACAAGTTTGACGTACAAAACAATTATTAATACAGTCAGCCTTTTGTGTCTACCAGTTCTGCATTCATGGATTCAAACAGTGGACACCAATGGTTGCTTGAGTCCATGGATTGCACAATCCATGGATATGGGATATAGGTCCACCTGGAAGTGGACCCATGCAGTTCAAACCCTTGTTCAAGGGTCAGCTGTGCTATGGAGTTAAGCCTATGATGGTTGTGTCTGTACGTGTATAGACTATTTTCTTATTGTTATTTTCTGAAAATATATAGTATAACAACTATATAGCATTTAACTTCTTTTAGGTATTATAAGTAATTGCAAATTATTTAGAGTCTACAGAAGGATGAGTGTGGGTTTTTTGTAAATACTATATGATTTCTTATAAGGGACTTGAGCATCCATGGATTTTGGTGCCTGTGGGAGTCTTGGAATCCAGTCCTTTGTGGCTGTTGAGAGACAGCTAGCGTCACTTATATCCTAGGAAGTTTTTCTGCAAAATTTCTTACAGCATCTTTCAATTAAAATATAGATGTAGATCTAATGAGTGATTTTAGTAGTTCAACTATTGTCCTCAACAAGATAACCATACGTATTGTCTTTTCTGCATCTAATTTAATATCTTAAAAGCATAGTCTGATTTATAGTAGATTTTTCTTTATATGAGAAATGAAATTTTAGCTAAACAAATGTGAAGCAGATTTCTTTAAATTTAGGATACCAAATAATTAAGAATTTATTACTATTACAAAAGTTTCTGAAACAACCATATAATTTTTCATCTGGTCATTTGCAGCTGAACATTAGGGAAGCTTATGAAATTAAAATTTTCTAGTATTTTAAATAGTTTTTGTTACGAGGCAAATATTTACAACTATTAAGACAAGTTGATACTTTTAAGCAGTCTGTCAGATTAAAAAGTTTGTTGGGTCTAGGATAATATTTTTGATGTTTTCTAGTCGGGTAAAATATATAGTTGAGATGTAGAGTCAGGATGGGTAGCCTTCATGTATATTTGTATGTTTTAAATATATTTGTAGATCTTAGGAAGCATAGTATTTTGGTTGCCATTTTGTAATGTATGCTCTTCATTTCAGTCATGAACTCAGAATTAAGGTTATCTTGAGTTTTTGTAGAGAAATTCTGTTTAAAAACCAAATCTTTCTCTGTATTCTGCCTAACTGGGAAAATAGCCAGTTTTATTGAACAACCATTTTTTTGCATCAAACATAGGTAGTTCCAATCCTATTTAAATTTTTGCTCTATTTTTGTTTAACAACTTGTGTGTTCTACAAAATTGTAGGCATTTTATAAATCTGGATGTTTGTTTTCTGTTTTCAGTCAGATGGTTGGAGTGGAATACATTCTTTTACATGCTCAAGAACCCATTCTTTTTATCGTTCGGAAACAACAGCGGCAGTCCCCTACCCAAGGTAAAATGTGTAAGCTTCAGACATAATTTTCTTCTTAAAATACCATGATACATGATACATACCACTGTATGTTCTTATTTTTTTTGGATTGGGTTGTTTTGGGGATATCTCTAAGACGAGGTAACATGTTCAGTGCTTTGCTGAGAGGACTCAGCAGGCTCAGCATATAGACATGCCTAAATTTGTTGTCCTGCAAGGGACAACATCAAGTGTACCCTCTCTCCAGTAGTGAAATGTAGTCCCATGTGTGTAGTATCTTTATTCAAGGAAATCCATTTGAGATGCTTGAGTCAAGTCCAGAATTTTTATTAAGGCTAATCAGGTAGGCACCTTTGCCTGAAGAAATTCCAAAATCTCTAGGAAATTCATAGCATTTGTACAAATTGTCTAGGCAGGGTGGTATATTAGCCATAACTATCATTTATGAAATGTTTCAAAAGCCAAGTTCCACTGGTTGTTGCTTGGACATCTGGAGTCTTCCAGCATGCCAACAGCAATTCTAAGCACTGATAGAGTAACTCACTATATTGAAGACACCTCTTCCTATTGAGCATAGCTGTTCCAACTGGATCTTGAGCATTCTGAGTAATATTCCTTCTCATCTCAGTCTACTGAGTCTAATTCTATTATGAAATATATAGTAGATGTAGTTACACCAAATTCATAGAGGATCAGTTGGAAGTTCTAATGGATATATTCAACCAAAAGTCTTAACTGGGTTATACTACCAAACAGAAACTTACTTTAGAAACATATTGAACTGTATAGAATTCAGACTTGAATGAAAGAGCTAGTCACATATTCCAGAGATCACTAGCTGCATCTCCCAGTTATATACCTTCAACAGTACATTTAGGGGCAACCTTCACCCTAGTATTGAGTACAGAGAATGACTTGCTGAAAAAATTGGGGTTCTAAAAGTTGGTTTTGCCCAAAGAAATAGGAATATAAATGAAGGAGGAAGAATGACAACAGACACAGCAGAAATCCGGAGGATAATCAGAGATTACTATGAACATTTATAGGCCAACAGATTCAACAATCTAGAAGAGATGGACAAATTCCTTTAACTCTGCAGTCATCCAGAACTGGATGAAGAAATAGAAAACCTAAACAAATATCTCCTCAAATGTATGGTTGCCCCTAAGTACGATTGAGAGTAGCATTGGATCACTTCAGATTTTGTGAATCCATATTAGCAAGATATTCAGGTGATTCAGATGCACATTAAAAGTTTGAGAAGCACTCCTCTGGGGTAGGAGTTGTCAGTTTTTTTCTGTGAATATCCAGAGTAACTATAGGCTTTGTGGGCCTTATGGCCTCTGTTACAACTGCTCACCAAGTGCTATAGCAGCCCTAGGTAATAATATAAATTAATGGGTGTGGCTTCTAATACAACTTTATTTATAAAAACAGGAATTGCCAAAATGTGCCTTTAAGCTTTAACATGGAAAAGGGCAAATTTTAGTTCTTTTTATGGAAATCTGCTAAGCAGCTTGTTTGCATATATTCATAAACAATTTTTCCCTCCTAAAACTGCCTTAGTTATCCCGATGGCTGATTATTATATCATTGCTGGAGTGATCTATCAGGCACCAGACTTGGGATCAGTTATAAACTCTAGAGTGGTAAGTATCTTCACATTCCTTAAACACTAAAGAAAGCTTATAATTGAGTTATCTTGCTTCTAAGAATCAAATAGAAGTTTCCCTCCTTGGTTAAGTTGGTGTAAAGTATAAACTTAAAATATCTTGAACCCTGGTTGTTCTGTGCCATCTTCATGTTAAAAGTATATATTACAGCTCCAACTGATTTAGGTTCTGAAAAATGAGATTACTATCTTGCATATATAATATTTTGTGAGTACTTTGGAAATTTTGGTTGAACTAATGAGAAATTCGCGATTTGTTTCTTTTTACAAGCTTACTGCAGTGCATGGCATTCAGTCAGCTTTTGATGAAGCTATGTCATACTGTCGATACCATCCTTCCAAAGGGTATTGGTGGCACTTCAAAGATCATGAAGAGCAAGGTATGTTGGACCCCTAGACCCTCTTAAATCCCTTGGCTTTCTGAGTGTTGTTTTCTTTAAGAAAAAGACTTGATGATTTCTGAGTGTATTTTACTTCTCCATATGAAGACTCTTCATGGGATAATGGCATTGTCAACTATAACTCATGTAACTAGATGTAGTAATAATAGCTTTCCTATTAGAGCTATTTCCCATACAGAGCAAATCAGTGATGAGGAATGAGTAATGATATTTCTTGTTTACCTATCTTCAGTCATTTTGTAATCTGAACCCAAATCCCCCCCAATATTAAAAGTAGGAAAGGTGCTGTTAGAGCCTTATCTTCAGATAACCAGTCTGTTTTCTGATCTTTCCATGTAATTACCTGTCTTGATTGTACATTCTCTAGGTTCTATAACCGCTAACCCATTCCTTGTCTTGTACCTCACTTATCAGTAAAAGTATTTCTGGAAATATATCTATACTAGTGTGCCTGCCATCTGAATTTCCTTTGCTGAGAAATAGCAGCTTAGAATAAATTGCTGCAGGAATGCAAACTTTAAATAGAATTCAGACCTTTGGAATGAATGGTCTTTCAGGTGTAGTTATATTTATTCTTTTTTTTTTTTTTTTTAAGATTGATTGATTGATTGATTTATGCAAGCACTGGGTATAGTCAGAAGCGTGGGAGGGTAAGAGAATTCACCAGAGCCAGAGCGGGGAGCAGAGCAGGCAGAAGGACCGAGGTGCACTGCTGAGGGGAGCAGCGGGCGGCAGGAGAGGTCTGCACGCCATGTGGGACCCTCCTCCAGTGGCCAGGGAGCAGCCGGGGATCTAACCTGCGCTGCAGAGGCTGCGGGCAGCTTCACAACCCAGTGCTCAACTGCTGCGCCACCGGGGAGGCCCAAGTTGTATTTATTCTTAGTAGTTGTAGGCAGCAACCTTTGGCATAGGAAAGCTTGCATCAGTTGACTAGACTTCTCCCAGGTGCTGTTTGTCCCACCCTAATGAAATGTTTGGCGTAAAACTGGAACCCTTCATTAAGAGACAGTTCCACAATACACCTCCTTCCTGGGAAAGTTTCACATGTGATTAACGTAAGAATTTCCCTTGCAAGTTCTTTTCTTTCCTGTCTTCATGATCTTCTGTTTGGCTTGTTTTATTTTTCAGTGAATTTTTGTCTTCATTACTAAGTGTGGTAGCTTGGAGTTTTAAGAAAATCACATTTCCGTTTACACCTATTAGATTTCGGGAAAAGACTAACTTACTTATAGTATGCACAAGACAATTTCAAACCAATAATATGGATTGGGACTTAGGTAATTTTGAAATTTATGTCCATGCTTACATGGTAAAAATTGAAATATCTTTAAAAGACATTGGCTTTTTAAATGTTAGAATATAAATTTCATTTAACAGGGAAAGTTAGAATACTTCTATGCTTATGCTATATTTAATTTATTTGGGAAGATTATATTTTGAATAGCAGCCATTAAAAATAATGAAGTATATTTATGGAGGGCAAATATTTGTAAAATAT
Source organism: Talpa europaea (assembly GCF_964194135.1). NCBI lineage: Eukaryota > Metazoa > Chordata > Mammalia > Eulipotyphla > Talpidae > Talpa > Talpa europaea. The sequence continues at coordinate 97,114,363 of NC_140075.1, read as the reverse complement.
AAGACCCCCTACTATTAGAGACAGCTTTAATTTGGTTTGTATTTTAATAGAGAAAGTCAAACCTAAAGCTAAAAGGAAAGAAGAACCAAGCTCTATTTTCCAGAGACAGCGTGTGGATGCTTTACTCCTAGACCTTAGACAGAAATTTCCTCCCAAATTTGTGCAGGTAATGTGGTTAATAATTGATTTGACACTTTATTTTTAATTTACAACTCTACATTGTGATCTAAAAATACTGATTTTCCTCATTAGTTTTAAAAAAATGAGCTATGAATCAAAGGAAAGATTTTTAAGGACTTAATGAATTGGGCAAAGGAAATGTAATTAATGTGTTTTTAAGTTTAATTCCTCATTGAATCTTAATGAATTATGAGAACTGCATATAGATAATATTCTCATTTAAAGGGTTACTGGACATGTCATGGATGGTAATAAAACTAGAATGTGAAATACATGCTGTTTTCATTCTGTATGCTGCTATCCAACCTCATGTCTAGGTCCTAGTTAAAAATTTATGACAAAAAGAATAGAGCAGTTGTGGTATAGGATATGGCATCATAAGTGGAGGATATGAGTAATAGAAAATAGTTATATAAGATTGGTGTTTAAGTAATACAAATTCCACTATGTTATTATGGAGTGTGGTTCCAAGAGCAATAGCAAATCCATCTGCTGTTCTGCTAAGTGAATTTTTGAAGTGAAGTAAGTATGAGATGGGGTATATGAACATATGTTTAGACTTGTTTATGGGTCTTTGCAAGGCTGTGGACACAAAAGGTCCAGTCAAAACAGTCAGATACACTGTTTTTCTTGTTGGGGGCCTGTTTCAGAGACTTTCAAGGGTAGATTTAGTTTAAATGAGATTTTTCATACCATGAGATAATGTAAAACAGGCCACACCTTCCCTCTTCCCTGCTTCCACTAAGAGACACATGCTGTTGGACTGATGATTTGGTGGTGAGAAGAGCAGAGCACACTGTTGGAAATCAGAACAAAAAGTCAGTTTAGAAAAAAAAAAATCTCATAAATTGCACTGAAAGATGAAATAGTGTTTATTGAATAAATGAGTTAATGACTTTTAGCTGTGTGTTGGGTGTACATAACCACTATAAGGTATAAGAGGTTAGGTGTCGTTGGCCATACAGTCATTGAGTACACAATATTTACCACTAGGTAAACTGGTTGAAGGACACCTAGACTAGCACAGTTCAGTAGTCTTTAGACACATGTGACTTGGGCATTTGAAATAAACTAGTGCAGGTCCAGAATTAATTAGACTTGGTTTTGCTGGCTCACCAAAGTTTAGAACATAGGAAAAGAAAAGGCTTGTTATATATATATATATATATATATATATATATATATATATATATATATATATATATTGCTAAGGGTTCTATTTTATTGACCAACCTCCAGAACATTCAGTAGTTTACATTCTGTTGGGTTGTGAGGTAGTTCTGCTGAATGACTACTCCTTTTTTTTCTGACAAGGGCTCCTGCCTTGAATCACATTTGCTGTCCTGTACTGGTGAACTAAACTGGACAATGTATCTTAATAAAACAAAACAAAATCTTTGTCTTATAGAACATTATGGGAATTTAAAAACATACCAAAAGTAAAAATAGAGCAAATAATTTAAAGTGAAACCCTCATGGACCATTGTCTCGCTTCCACAATTATCATACATGGCCAATCTTGTTTTATATCTTCTCCCCCTTCTTCACAATTATTTTGAAGCAGGTTGCAGACTTCATATTATTTCCTTGAGAATTTTAGATTTTTCTTTTGAAGGCTTAGCGTAGTCATGCTTGTTATTTTCTAAAAGTGCACTTTCTTTTAGTCATACAAAGTCCAAAAACTAATTTCTAAAGATAGAGTACATCAAACTATGTGTAACTCAACTAGGGAAGGATGACTTTCTTTAGAACTGTTAATAGTACTTTGTTCCTTGTACTCATAGTGTTTCTCTCAGATCAAGGGAAAAAAATAGATCTGAAATCTCCTGTGAACTCCTTGTTTACCCATTGTGTCTGCCAGAATCATTTGTAGCTTGCGACTTCTGCCTGCTTGTTTGAAGCTCCTTTTTTCATGTTTTAATTCTTGTTATTACTGAAAGTTACACTAATACTAATGTGATGGAAATTCAGGCCCTCAGAACATTTTATGATGAATGTCTTTGCTGGGCTATTTTCAGAAGTTACTAGAACATTATAGGATATCATTTCTGCTAGGCTTATCCCAAGACTACCTGACTACATTTTGTCAGAACGGTGCCATCATTTTTTTTCCCATCTCAAGCCACATCCTGCTAGATTATCTGGCATTATTCACTAAAAAGGATGAGACAGTAAGCATCAGTAGGTAATGACATTATCCAATGTCCATATACAGTTCCTTTGCCAATATAGTTCAAATGGTTAGTGTTAACAACATAAGAATAGTTCCTCTCAATTTTTTACTTCATCAGTGTTCTACCATTGTTTTAAAAGAAAAATTTATTTTCCTAAATTACTTTTACACATGTTTAAGTCCTAATTTATTCATAAAATATGTGTTAATGTGGCTATGTTTAGGGTTCCCATGCCTCCCACTGTACTGGGATTTGCTTGAAGGATTGGCAGGATTTATTAGTGACATAATAATACAGCTCCGTAGAAGGAGAGAAGACACACGAGGAGGCAAGAGGGAATCCATGTACAGACTTACACTCATACCTTGCCATGAGGGCTCACACAAGGCTCTTTTTTCTCAGCAATAAAAATGCAGCAACATGCATGTGAAATTTCTGCCCAAGGAAGTCCTTTAATGACTTATGGTGCTCATATGTTTTGGGGGCATAGGAGGGTTCATCATGGTGGTACCCTTTATCTAGCATATGCCATTTTCCACATTCCCTAAAGAAAAGCAGACAGTCAGCATAAACGGCATTATTTGTACAAGTAATCTAGGCACAGCGAGCCTCCATTACCTGCTAAGGGAGTAGTGGAAACCCTCCCAGAATCCAAGTACTAGTCTGTAGCCAGTGACCAGTTTTGCAGACTGACCTTTCTAAGGATAGCAGTGTCAGACCTCCTGTGTTAACCTTTTCTGCACAATAGAGAATAGTATGTTTTGTTTTGTTTTTTAAAGATTTATTTATTTATGCATACAAGAACTGGGGTACAGGCCAGAGGTGCAGGGGGTGAGAGGACTCACTAGAGACAGAGTGGGGAACAGAATCGGCAGATTGACCGAAACACATTGCTGAGGGGAGCAGCGGGCGAGACAGGAGAGGTCTGCTGCGCCATGTGGGTTGCTCCCTGGCTGGCCCAGGGATTGAACTTGTGCTGCAGAGGCTGTGGATTGCTTCAGAGTGCGGTGTTTAACCTCCTGAGCACCAGGGAGGCCCGAGAATAGTATTTTTTGATTATTAAATGTAATGGTTCCTAGAACTTGAGATTGGAGTGGGCTAGTAGGCAGTTGGCAGCAGTAATCTGGAACAGGTGATAACAAAATCTTGTAGTCTTTAGTCATAGCAATAGACAAGAAGACATGGGGTCTGGGGGTGGGAGAGCGCTTTTCTTCTGAGATGACAGGGAATAAGGTGTGTGTGTGTTTGTAAAGGTATAAATTTGGAGGGAGGTAGATGAATGGGAACTTGGGTTGTTTTTTTTTTTAACATGGAGGATAAGTCATTGGCTGAAGATCAGGAGCAGGTTATAAACCTTGAGAGAAGAGGAGAGAACATGTGTTTTAAAGCATTTAAGTTTGGAATGAGACAGTAGTGTCCAACCAAGTGAAAGATTGGGTGTAGAGAATGGAGGATCTCACCTTGTTCCTGACTGCTAATCTCCCCATTTTTTCCTGTAGTGTAATTTTACTCACTAGAAACCTTATATTCACAGCAGAATACTTCGTTTCTTTACGTCCCACACGTTACAACTTTAAAAGTTGAGGATTCATCTAAACTTGGTTATACGTTCTTATAGCTCATATTCCCTAAACAAATGTGCCTCTAGAATCTTAAAAGTCTCCATTATTCTCTCCCATTTGATTTTACTTTACTTTTTGTAAAGCAGTGTAGCTCAGGTACAGAGGCAGAGGGCTTTGTAGAAGTTCAAGGGTTTTCAATGTTTGACTCTTTTGTTCTAGTTTTAGATTTGTGTCTTTTCTGGAGTGCAAATGATAACTTTATAATGGTACAGGAATAGTAGTTCCTTTTCATGAAGTCATTTATAATTTGTATTAAGTGTAATTTGAATGAAGGTGTAATTTTAATTAGAATTATGGACTCAAGAAGGAAGAAAACTTGCTAACCTGTCTTGTTTTCTTCTCCCCCGTCTCCCCACTTTTTAAATTTAAATTACAGCAAAAGTCTGGAGAAAAGCCTGTCCCAGGTATGGTTCCTCTGATATTCTTACTAAACTTGAAAGAAAACCAAATAAATAAATTACTTAACACGGTAGAAACTGTAGCATCGAGATGAGTTATGGGCATTTTGTCCTTTGAGACTTTCATTGTAGTTTGTTACCCCTTACCTCTCTCTCCCAGATATGCTAAATTGTCAAGAATGATGCTTTTATAATAGTGTATTATTATTAAAAACATGAATTAGGAAGAAATGGCATTGAGAAGGTAGGAGAAAATGAGATGATTTGAGGTTGTTTTTAGTTCAGATATCAGTGTGAAAAGGTCTGTTACACTATTGAAAATAGGTATTAAACTGTTGAACTGGTACAGAATAATTACATGTCTTGTTTGTATATAATGGCTTATTTAAATGCCATGTGTTTTTGTGTAGTGTCAGATTTGCATGGATAATCAGGTTTTTAGGTTTATAAGTAGATTCTTATACATTGGCCTGAAACAGATAAATTAGAACTTGAGACAAGCAGTTCTAACTAAATTTGAGAATCAGAACCATTCACATTAATTGTTGTCTACATTGGTCATTCCTCCACCTCCAACCTCCAAACAATATATGCTTTTGATGTCAAGTGGATCAGACAAAGAAAGAAGCCGAACCTATACCAGAAACTGTAAAATCTGAGGAGAAGGAGGCCACCAAGAATGTCCAACAGACAGTGAGCACTAAAGGCCCTCCTGAAAAACGAATGAGACTTCAGTGAGTATTGGACGAGAGAGAAACCTGTAAGACTCTTCCTGTCCTTTATTATACCTCATTACTGTGACATGCTCTTGAACTTTAAAATTCTTTGTCACAATCCTCTCATTTGTATAGAATGTTGCACTTGTTCTTTAAGGAAAGATGAACGAATCTTCATGCTTTCCATATAAATATTTTTGATGTATCCTTTCCTTTGTGATCTTCCCCCTATTGAACTTGCGCAACTTCCTCAATCATATGTGTACCTTATACATTAAAAAAAAATAAAGATATTTGTATAAATTACTTTATCATGGCTTTTTCTCCCTCATGTCTCTCTGAATTATTTCTAGATGCATTTTGTAAACAGACAGGATTGTTAAAGTAATAACTTAAGTTTATTTTCTTTTATTTGCATGTTCCTTGGTATAAATTGTGCTAGTTACTGACATTTTGAAAGATAAAAGGGAAAACCAATGCTGTCATCCTTTATATACTCATACGTGTTGTGAATTTTTTCCCCGTATATATTAGCTTATAGTTGTTCTGTTCACATAATTTTACTCTCATCATATTATTATGTCTGTTTATAAGCACATTCCAATTTTACTTAGTCTTTATAGACTATTTATTTTAGCGGCTAAATAATTTCTGTGATTGTTTTTTTAAATGATCCCATGTTATGTTCAGAATTTTCTCAACTTGCATTATTTTAAATAAGGTGTAGTGATTATAGTTGTGATAGTGACTTTTCAATACTTAATACTTCCTTAGAGTCTAGCAGTACAATCACTGCAGTCTGCACATATTTTTGCTCTTAGTCTGTGTTGCCAAGTTGTTTCTCCTAAAAGATCTGGACCAATTTACTCAACAGCTAAGTATGAAGATCCCAAGTTCTCTACAATCTTGCTACCACTGACTATTGTTGTTTTCGTTCTTAGTGCTAATTAAAGCAGCAAAATATATATATTTTATTAAGTTATTGAACAATCTCTCACCTTTGCTTTTTGCATTTATAAAGCCTGGTTTTCTAGATTATGTGACATTTTTCTTTTAGCTTTTCATTTTGACATAATTTCAGGTTACAGAAAAGTTATAAAAATAGTACAAAGGGGGCCTCCCCGGTGGCGCAGCGGTTGAGCGCTGGGTTGTGAAGCTGCCAGGTTCGATCCCCGGCTGCTCCCAGGCCACCGGAGGAGGGTCCCACATGGCACGCAGACCTCTCCTGCCTCCCGCTGCTCCCCTCAGCAGTGTACTTCGGTCCTTCTGCCTGCTCTGCTCCCCGCTCTGGCTCTGGTGAATTCTCTCACCCTCCCGCACTTCTGACTGTACCCAGTGCTTGTATAAATAAATAAATCTTTAAAAAAAAATAGTACAAAGGTTCCTACATATATACCTTTTGTGCAGATTCTCCACAGAATAAACTTTCTGTATCTATTATTTCCTTTAATTTTTCTATCCCTAACTCTTGCTGTCAGTTGCTGTTTCTCTGTGTATACATGCACATTTGTCTGTATGTATAACATACATATATAATACAACTTTTTTTTGGGTTAAGAGTCACTTGCTTTCATGAGCATTTTCTAAAGTCAAGGACATTTCTTTGATGCGCACAATATGATTATCAAAATCAAACTCATGATACTATTATCCAGTCTGTTGTTCTTGCTGCTCTTTAATTTTAAGCAAATGTCTATTTCCCAGCTCTTTTTCCTTTATATAATTTTTTTAAAAATCTGCAGCTAATAAAGAACATACATTATATATTTTTTGTTTTTTACCATTTGTTGAGACTTCCTTTATGACAGTGGATATCATATATTTTGGTAATTATTTCATGTGTATTTGAGCCTAATAAGTATTCTGCAATTATTGGGTAGTATTTTATATGTGTCAGGTTCATTTGATTAACCTTGTTTAAATCTGTTTCCTCTTATATATATATTTTTTGCTTCATCTGTCAGTTGAGAGAAGTATATTATATCTACAAGTAGAGTTTGGATTTTTCTGTTTCTCCTCTTGAATCTTTTATGTTTGCTTCATGTGTTTTATTAGTAAATACAAATGCCTATTGAATTTATGATTAAAGTTTTTAAATCTCTAAGTACTTCATCCTTTTTTGCTATTAATATGGCTTGTTTTCCAATATAAATCATTAAAATATTGCAATTATTTTGGAGTAGAGAAGTTCTTCTAGTTTCAGATGTTGAACTTAGATTCTGATTTCTCTGTACAAACAACAAAGAGTGGAAGGAGTCTGTCTTGAGAAAGCAAGGCATCCCTATGCAGGATAACTTCCCTGCTTGAGATTACTGGTCATGAGACCTGTAATAGACTGTAGTAGACTTCTCAGTCTGGAATTTTCAGACAGGAGAAGTCTGGGTTCTCTCTAAGTAGAGGAGATTTGTGGGATAAATGGGAGGATCTAGATACTCAGAATCAATGAATTCCTTTTTTTCACAGGATAAGGGTTTTCCCTTTCCAATCATTGTCTTAATTTTCCCACTAGAGTCTTGGCAAATCTGTGTATTTGTTATATATTGTGATTCTTTATGTAAACTCTGCACTTAAATTTTAATTTTCAGTGGAATGTGTCCTGTGGCTAAAACAAATGAGAGATTCTTTTAGGTCCACTATTATCAGTTCTCTGAGCTGAGAATTTAGATCCTTGAGCTTCATTGTGCAAAATCTCCAGTAGAATTCAGTATGACCATCCTGCTCCTTAATCACTGAGGCATTTATATTTATCACCATAGCTCTCCCTTGGTTCCCCCATCGCCCCCCTTGCTTCTACAGGGCACTTCATCGCAATTAACACTAAGTGGTAGGGCCTCCCCTGGTGGCGCAGAGGTTGAGCTCTGGGCTGCAAAGCTGCCCTCAGCCTCTGCAGTGCCAGTTTGATCCCCGGCCACTGGCGAGGGTCCCACATGGCACACAGACCTCTCCTGCTGTGCCTGCTGCTCCCCTTAGCAGTGTATTTCATCAGTCTGCCTGTTCTGTTCCCCGCTTTGGCTCTGGTGAATTCTCTCGCCCTCCCGCGCTTCTGACTGTACCCAGTGCTTGTATAAATAAATAAATAAATAAATAAATAAATAAATAAATAAATAAATCTTTAAAAAAAAAAAAACTAGGGGGTAATTTAATGAATTGTGATGTTACTACATGCCCATTCCCCATTGGGCAGGAATTCAGCAGTGTGCTAAAGCCACACACATACCCAAACCAATCCCAGAGTCCCATTCTGTCGGTCTCTCTTGGCAACACACTTCATACCCAGTCCTATGTCAGTCAAGATCTAGTGCAGAAAAGAGAAACCTACCAAGATAAATTAATTCAGGGAATCTTGAAAAGGTGTTAGAGGCCTGAAAAGGGAACACTGAGGTATACAGAGGTATGAGTTTCCAGATGGTGCTGTACCCCTAACAGTGTGGGAATAAAGGGAAGAGGTTGGAATTACCAAAATCTAGACACTTTTAGGCATTATAGACTTGGTTCTGGACTGTAGAAGAGAGGGCATGACCCAGGTGTTGCTGGTAATTTAGGAACTCAAGAAAGGAATACAGTGGAGCTGATAGCTATATTTCTTATAAGGTGATGCCGAGCTGGTACTGGTTCCCTAGGGACTTGGAAGAAGGTCCTCCAAAACTGTGACTCAGCTCTCGGAGAGAGAGGTACTACACTCACGGGGCTTGTATCAAGGTGTTTTCTGGTGTGGTGTGAAACATCTGAGAAAGGGACACTGATTGGTATGTGTTGCTCAACTATTGGAAGGTTGTTCTGTACATCGTACTCTTAGACTTCTGAGGAGGGCACACTGTCCTGCTGGTCCTCATACCTTTGATAGGACTGGTTGGAGTTGGTTCTGGGAATGTGGTGGCCAACTCATCACAGCAGGCACCACTGCTGGGGATTCATAGAAAGTAAGAACAGGCAAATCAGTAGTAATGTAACAGGGTGGTCCCCAGGAAAGGGGGAGGTTCCCTGCCCCACCCAAGGGAGGGTGGAGCTGAGCAGGAAGAGGAGAAGCTGCAGAAGAGACTGATGAAGGAAGCAGGATGGAGCCAGGAGACACATGAAGAAACTGCGCTTATCTTTTGGTCGTGGACTGGGTGACACAGATGTGGGTGAGACCCATGGGGAGGTGACAGTGGCAGCTTTTATCTTAATGTTGATTTTGCTCTTTTCCTTCTGGGCTTGTTTGGTTGTTTCTGACCCTTTTCTGTGGGTCCCCACTGGAAGGTGCTTTAGACTTGTGGCAGGCTTTGGGGCCTTTCTCTGGGCCAATCCCATTTGGATGGACTTTTACCCACGAGGGGACGGGTAACTTTGGGTTCTTGATTTAGGAACTAGACTCTGCCTTACCTGTATTGTTTCCTAGTTTTATTAAAGTTCCTTCCCATTAAAGTCTCATATGTTTGTGTTGATGCGGCGGATGGCAGAACCCATTTAGAATAGGCAGGTTTGCGGGGTTTGGGCTGCCCCTCTCCCTGCCCTATAACAGTAACAACTCCATTGTCTCTCCTTTTGCCTTTTATTCTCCCTTTGGTGGCCTTCTTGGGAAAGGAAACCAGCTAGCAATGAAAACATACACCATACAGAGTCTCAGCTCCAGCATGACAGACCACTGTGTAAATATATACATTTGAAGCTAAGAAAATAGTTGACCCATTGTATAAATATATACACTTGAAGCTAAGAAAATAGTTGATAATTAGCTAGAGAATAGTTGATAATTAGCTTAACAAGTATCAGCAGAATGCCACTGCAGCTTCTGTGCTGACGTTAGTAGCAGGTGACACTGATCTATAGGAAGCTCTGATATTTACTGTGTTCTTTCATTTTGTTGTGGCCCATTAAATGGATTTCATGATCCTGAATAGTTTGTGACCTAAGTTTAACAAACACTGAATTAGGGGGCCTCCCTGGTGATGCAAGGGATTAAGACACAGCACTATGAAGATTGGCAGCCACTGCAGCATGAGTTCGATCCCTGGCCAGGGAGCTGACCCACATGGCGCAGCAGACATCTCCTGTCTCTCCCGCTGCTCCCCTCAGCAGTGTATTTCAGTCAATCTGCCTGTTCTACTCCCCACTCTGTCTCTGGTGAATCATCTCACCCCTCGCACCTCTGGCCTGTACCCCAGTTCTTGTATGCATAAATCTTAAAAAACAACAACACTGAATTAGGGTATGACTAACAGTGAGTGGAGTCATGGTAAGATAGGATTTTGAGGAATTTGAGATAGCTGTTAGAAATAGAAGGCAGAGATAGTGACCGATGCTGAAGAAGATTCTGACACTGCTTGATGTGCCATTAATGTTAGAAAGGAAGGGCTTTGGAGTGACACTGTTCATAAAATTAATGATAATACTATGTTCCTTCAGGAACATTGTCTTTGGTACAATGCAAGGATGATAAAGACTGGATTTCTCAAAGATTCTTGGCAATAAACTTTTCTGTTATGACCACATTTTCTGACAAAGTTCAATACAGGTTATTTTCCTATTTATAACACTTGTCTTGCATTTCCATCTTAATAATGCCAAGTCACGGGCAAATACCAAAGATAATGTGACTAGAGACATGGAGAGGAAACCTGGGAATTAGAAATTTCACCTGTTTCAGAGATACTTTCCCTAAGACGTTTCATCTGTTGATTGCAGTTTTTCTCTTGTGGGATTTAATAGCCCTCCAGTGGTTCTGGAAAAGTCCTCACATGGATACAGGTATTCTTCACATCATACGGTTAAGACTATTTCTCCTGTGCTATGCTGTTGATCCCATTATTTGTGTTCTTATTGAGAAGATTCAATCTACCAGTGTGTTCAAATGTGTGTCCACATTTGTTTTAACTTTTGCTTTCAAATATTAAGCATATCCAACCATCTTTTCTGACCATGAAGGCATCAAACTAGAAATAAACCATAAAAAGAAGGCAAGGAACTTTCCTACCTCATGGAGATTAAAAACCACACTACTGGAAGACCATTGGACTAATGAGGAGATCAAAGAAGAAATTAAAAAATTTTTTGAATTGAACGACAAGGAGGACACCAATATCCTAAATGTATGGGATGCAGCAAAAGCAGTAATAAGAGGAAAATATATAGCAATAGAAGCTCACATCAAGAAACAAGAAAGAACGCAAAGAAACAACCTAATCTCGAAGCTCAAAGATCTAGAAAAAGAACAACAAAAAAAACCCCAAAACCAGTAGAAGAAAAGAAATAATAAAAACCAAAGCAGAAATAAATGAAATTGAAACTAAAAAAACAATCCAAAAGATCAATGAAACCAAGAGCTGGTTCTTTGAAAAAATCAATAAAATAGACAAACCCCTAGCCAGGCTCACAGGAAAAAAGGGAGAAAGCACAAATAAACAGGATCATCAATGAAAGAGGAGAAATCACAACGGACACAGCAGAAATCAAAAGAATAATCAGTAACTACTATGAACAGTTATATGGAAACAAGTTTAACAATCTAGAGGAGATGGACAAATTCCTACAACTCTACAATCACCCAAAGCTAGATAAAGAAGAAATAGAACACCTAAACAGACCAATTACAATTAGCGAAATTGAAATGGTAATCAAAAACCTCCCCAAAAACAAAAGCCCAGGACCTGATGGATTTACAAATGAATTCTACCAAACGTTCAGAAACGAATTAGTGCCTATCCTTCACAAACTCTTCCAAAAAATTGAGAAGGAAGGGACAATACCAAACACGTTTTATGAAGCCAACATTACACTAATACCAAAACCAAACAAGGACAACACAAAAAAGGAAAACTACAGGCCAATCTCCTTTAATGAACACTGATGCAAAAATCCTCAATAAAATTTTAGCTATCAGAATCCAACAATGTATCCATAAGATAATTCACCACGACCAAGTAGGATTCATTCCAGGGAAACAAGGATGGTTTAACATCCGAAAATCAATCAACGTTATCCAACACATCAACAAAAAGAAATATAAAAACCATATGATAATATCAATAGATGCTGAGAAAGCTTTCGACAAAGTGCAACACCCATTCATGATAAAAGCCCTTGAAATTCTTGGGATACAAGGAACATACCTCAACATCATAAAGGCCATCTATGACAAGCCAACAGCCAGTATCATTCTCAATGGTGAAAAGCTGAAAGCAATTCCATTAAGATCTGGAACAAGACAAGGATGTCCACTCTCACCACTGCTTTTCAATATAATACTGGAAGTCCTAGCCAGGGCAATAAGACAAGAGAAAGATATCCAAGGAATCCAAATAGGAAAAGAAGAAGTCAAACTATCACTATTTGCAGACGATATGATATTATACATAGAGAACCCCAAAAACTCCACAGAAAAGCTAATTCAACTCATCAATCAGTTCAGTAAAGTGGCAGGATACAAAATCAACACGCAAAAGTCAGTAGCCTTCCTATACACAAACAATAAATCTGAAGAAGAAGAAATCAAAAAAACCATCCCTTTTGTTATTGAAACAAAAAAAATCAAATATTTGGGAATAAATCTAACAAAAGAGGTAAAGGACCTATACAAAGAAAACTATAAAACACTGTTAAAAGAAATAGAAGAAGACACAAAGAAATGGAGAGACATCCCCTGCTCATGGATTGGAAGAATAAACATTATTAAAATGGCCATCCTTCCAAAAGCAATATACAGATTCAATGCTATTCCAATCAAAATTTCAATGTCATTCTTCAAAGAAATAGAACAATTATTGATGAAATTCATATGGAATCACAAAAAACCCCGAATAGCCAAAGCTCTCCTGAAAAAAAAAGAAGGGAATGGAGGCATCACACTCCCAGACTTCAAACTATACTACAAAGCCATAATCATCAAAACTGCATGGTATTGGAACAAGAACAGACATACAGACCAATGGAATCGAGTAGAAAATCCAGAAATAAACCCACAGATTTATGGTCAACTAATCTTTGACAAAGGAGCAAAGACTATGCATTGGAGCAAAGAAAGTTTGTTCAATAAATGGTGCTGGGAAAACTGGGTCGCTACATGCAAAAGAATGAAGCTTGACCACTACCTCACACCATACACAAAAATCAACTCAAAATGGATTAAAGAACTAGACATAAGACCTGAAACCATAAAATATATAGAAGGAAATATAGGCAAAACACTACGTGATTTGCACATCAAAGACATCTTTACAGACACATCACCCAAAGCAGTGATAGTGAAGGCAAAGATAAACAGCTGGGACTACATCAAATTAAAGAGCTTTTGCACAGCAAAAGAGACAATAACAAAAACAAAGAGAAACCCCACCAACTGGGAGAACATTTTTGCACCCAACACTAATGATAAAGGACTGATCACAAAAATCTGCAAAGAGCTGATGAGACTCAACAACAACAAAGAAAATAATCCAGTCAAAAAATGGGCAGAAGAGCTAAAAAGAAACTTCTCTGAAGAGGAAATGCAAATGGCCAACAGGCATATGAAAAAATGTTCAACATCACTTGTCATCAGGGAAATGCAAATCAAAACTACCATGAGATACCATCTTACACCAGTGAGAATGGCACATATTAAAAAAACTAGCAACAACAAATGTTGGCGAGGGTGTGGAGAAAAAGGAACTCTTCTGCACTGTTGGTGGGAGTGCAAACTGGCCCAACCACTGTGGAAAGCTGTGTGGAGATTTCTGGACCTACTAAACATAGAGCTTCCATATGATCCAGCAATTCCACTCCTAGGTATTTACCCAAAGGACACAGAAACATCAATTCCAAAGAACACCTGCACCCCTATGTTTATAGCAGCACTGTTTACAATAGCTAAGCTTTGGAAACAACCCAAATGCCCAAAAATAGATGACTGGATCAAGAAGATGTGGTACATATATACCATGGAATATTACTCAGCATTCAAAAAAGATAAACACATGCAATTTGCAGCAACATGGATGGCGCTGGAAGGGATCATGCTCAGCGAAATAAGCCAAAAAGAAAAAGAAAAATACCGGATGGTCTCACTCATAGCAGGAATCTAGAAAACTTAAATAAGGGACCAGGAAAATGAATATAAGAAAGTGAAAATCAAAATCAACAGAAAACTATGAACCAGAGACACTTTTAGGGGGGCGGGGGCGGGAGGGGAGGGATTGGGGTCAGAATGGGGGGGCTGCAATTGTATGGGGAATATAACAATAAAATTTATAAAAAAAAAAAGTATAGCTTTTTATAACTTAAAACAGCAAAGCTTGGAGGTAGATACATGGGTACTTCTATCATTCACTATACTTTTTGGTAGCTTTTAGGTATTTCATAATAAAAAAGTTTAATATCATAGCAATAAACCATTTGTCCTCTTAAAGGGGATATGTATAATTTATGAGAGAATCTTGCATAGATAGATAGATATATAGACTTTTTCTTTAACTGCTATGTTGTATCCCACTGTAAAAATACCATAATCTAGTAATCTCTTCTATGGCATATATATATATATGTTTGTATATATATGTAAATGATATATATAAAATATAGGATATCAGTCTCTACTGATTAGAATTCCTAATGTGCCTTTGGCCATCCAAAAGGATAAGGATAATTTTTCCTCATCACATCTCAAACTGAAACATACTAGTACTTCCCAAGTACCCCCAAAAGCTGCATGTATGATGGCTTCATATAAAGTTAAGAGCTTTAAAAAAAAATATATTAAGCATATCATTGATAGCTTTCATTGAAAGTGAGTGAATGAGCAAAATTAGCTTTTACTTCAGATAAATGTATCTTTTCAATAGGAATGGTGTAAATCCATTCAAATTGTGGTCCTTTGAACATTTTAATGAACTGACTGTAGGTTTAAGCTCCTCAATCCAATTTTCTCTAGAGAATAAAGCTTGCTCACCAGCCGTATGAAAAGTTGGGTTGAATCTATAATTTGGGTATGCATGATGATGAGTGGTGTGTGTGATTTGGTCATTGCGCTATTGGTAGACAGAACATATGCAAAATGTGAGGACCCTGATGTCCTCTGTGGGAGAATCCAGTGTGAAAATGTAGTAGTAATTCCTAATCTGATAGAACATTCTACAGTGCATCAATTTCACTTCAATAACACCACTTGCTGGGGCACTGATTATCATTTAGGAATGTCCATACCTGATGTTGGTCAAATGAGAGACGGCACAGCATGTGGCCCAGAAAAGATATGCATCCATCACAGGTGTGTCAGAAAGGTTCAATTGCCATGAGACTGTTAAAGTAAGACCTGCAATATGAAGGGGGTCTGCAATAATAAACAGAACTGCCACTGCAACCATGGATGGGCACCTCGTTTCTGCAATACCAAAGGCTATGGAGGTAGCTATGATAGTGGGCCACTTCCTAAGGACCATGAACCAAGATTTAGAAAGGAGGGAGTTTTGGGTCCCCTGTCAATCTTGTGGCTTATTCCTTTGATTATTTTTGTTTCATTTTGCTTCTTTGTGATCTGTAAGACACCCAAAAGAAAAAAGGAGGAAGAAGACATGAAACAAGAAGAGATTTTGGAAGAAGTGAGAGGAAGAAAAAAGAGATTAATGAAGAAGACTAAAGCTTCATTTAAAAAAAAAAATCTTAACATTCCATTTATCAGTAGAGAAGGCTTGGGGTATCTTAAGTGTTCAAAGGAAATTTTAAGGATCCCTCATGTGAGAATCATAAGCATTAGTATTACACCTAAGGGATTCCTAGAATGTTCTTTCTTACTCTTTAGTATCTTAAGGAGTATTAAAAGTTCCTTTTCTATGGAAGTTGTCTTTTTTTTGTTTTTAAGATTTATTTATTTATTTATTTATTTATTTATACAAGCACTGGGTACAGTCAAGAAGCACGGGAGGTGAGAGAATTCACCCAAGTAAGAGCGGAGAACAGAACAGGCAGACCAATGAAGTACACTGCTGAGGGGAGCAGCGGGCAGCAGGAGAGGTCTGCGCGCCATGTGGGACCCTCGCCTGGCAGCCAGGGATCGAACTGGTCCTGCAGAGGCTGTGGGCAAGTTCGCAACCCAGGGCTCAACCGCTGCGCCACTGGGGAGGCCCAGAAAGAAGTATTTTTAAGCTATCTAAGCTGTTGTCTATCACTTCTAAATTACCTCCCACCTTTGTATGCTAAGGTGTAATGTCTGGAATATACCACTGCATACCCCATTTCTGTTATACCAGTTTACTTTCAGGGAACTGGGCACAGTAAAAGTAGCCTAAAGTGATGTGTAGGGGCCAGGAGTTTACTTTCCTTCCTGTGTGCTAAAAGTTATTCTCAGCGGGGCCATTCACTCTGGTAGACATGTTTGGCTTTGGGTTCCAATGTTGTTGGCTTTATTAGAACTACCCTCATTCTTCCTTAGAAGTAACAGCAGCAGTTGGCCACTGGCACTCTCAGAGATCCAAGTTGTAGCTCTGGTGTTCCAAGATGTTCTCCCTAGAGTTCTCAAAACACCAACAATAGTTGGCCACTTCTCATAAGAGGTCTTGTCTCTGCTCTGTAGAGAACCTCATCCATACTTTAATAAACCCAACCTTTTTCCTTTATTCCTTGGCCCTAAGGCTCTTAGGGATTTTCAGTAGTTACTTTGTTGGGATTGTATGCATTCTCCAGAAGCACTAACTAAGAGTTTAGAGTGCAAATTTTTATTTATTTATTTATTTATTTAATATATTTTTTACATCATTTTTCATTTTTGCACAATGTATGCATTTTCATCTTGGTTATATTCCCCATACAATTCTGACCACCCCCCCCTTATTTTGACCCTAATCCCCACCCCTCGTAGTGTGTCTCTGGTTTATAGTTGCTTGTTGATTTTAATTTTTACTTTATTATAATTAATCTTTTTCCTGGTCCCTTGTTTAGGTTTTCTAAATTCCTGCTATGAGTAAGACCATCCAGTATTTTTCTTTTTCTTTCTGGCTTATTTCACTGAGCATGATCCCTTCCTGCTCCATCCATGTTGCTGTAAATTACATGAGTTATCTTTTTTGACTGCTGAGTAATATTCCATTGTGTATATGTACCACATCTTCTTGATCCAGTCATCTATTTTGGGGCATTTGCGTTGTTTCAATAGCTTAGCTATTGTAAATAGTGCTGCTATAAACATAGGGGTGCAGGTGCCCTTTTGAATTAATGATTCTTTGTCCTTTGGGTAAATACCAAGGAGTGGAATTGCTGGATCATGTTGAAGCTCCATCTTTAGCAGGTTGAGAAATCTCCACTCAGCTTTCCATAGTGGTTGGACCAGTTGTAGAGTACAAGATTTTGATAGGGACTAATAACCATTGTGGAAAAAAAAAGTCAGTTTTGCAGATGACAAACACTTCTACATTGCAGTGCTAGACAACCAAATATCCCTGTCTTGAATTAGGCCAAGATGGGCGGGTCTTCATAGCCTCACCTTGAGCTTTCACTGGATGTGGGATGCATTTCTCTGCAACTGAGGCTGACCTCAAAGAGCTAACATCCATAGACTCACTACTAGTTGTAATTCCCTGAAACTGATCAGCAGGACTTTTCCTTGAAGGAAGATTAGGGTGGCCTATTTGGATATTCCACAGTCCAATCTTTGCACTGATCTACTTTCCCATATATGTTCTGGGAACAGCTCCTCCAAGATTCTAGTAGACATCTTTTCCTATAGGAAAACCTTTGAAGAGGGAGATTACTGCATTGAAGCACATTCTCTATTAGTATTGAGGCTAAAATTGAAACGTATTTTCTCTCTGCACTATCCATTCTAGTTTTCCTCACCTTTAGATAGGGTTTTTGAATGGAAACCCTGTGTCATTACCTAGGTCTTTATCTTTAAAACACCATCCCTTCCTAAGGCTGGGCTCACCAATTCTATCCATTTAGCAAATACCAAGAAGAACATATGGAGGTCGCCTGGAACCCACACATATTTTCTACATCCCCACCTTAACTTCTACTATGATTAGACTCAAATTATATCTTCTTGATACTCATTGATACTGGTGCAGGGACACAAGGAACTGAAAATGCTCAGGTGGTATCTTCAGCTTATCATGCGAGTAGGCTAACTTTGTCCCCTGGGAAAATCATGTCCCCTTGGGGATGAAGACCTCAACTCTGGAGAGCTCAGAAGCACAGAACACCCCAGAGAGTCAGAGGGAGTCATGATAAGTGATTATGACACACCTGTTTCTGGCCCTTGGTTTCCAGACCCAGGTTAAGGTCTCTGGTTGGTGCATACAATCTATCCCAGAACTATAACCTATGTTAGGGTTCCCCTTATAAGCAATGGGTATATCAATAGCCCATATCCCATATTTAATCCCTTTTCCAGAAAGGAAAATAAGCTCATGAGTGATGTTTTTTCTTTGATAATTTGCAACTTAAATACAATGATGTGAAATTAACAATACTTAAACACTATGACATAAATTCAATGTCTTATGTTACATGATAGGGGAATAAGAGGAAAGAGAGGGAAAAGAGGAAAAAAATAGGAAATATGAATATAAGTATATTCATTAAAAAGTGGGGATATACTCATGACAATAACAGTCCTTATTTTTATAGCTGGTTATATGGTTGTAGCTGATATTTATAACTACTACTTTATTCTCTTTGTGTTCAGCAAGAACTTGATCTTATCATAATTCTTTATTTGGTGGGGTAACCCAATCCTTCATTCTTAAAGGGTCTGGGTCTTTAGTAGTCTACCTGGACTGGGTTGTTGTAGTTTACTATTGACTTAATCACAGGACAAGGTAATAGTGTTGTAGGACAGGGAGAGGGGCAGCCCAAACCCCGCAAACCTGCCTATTCTACATGGGTTCTGCCATCCGCCGCATCAACACAAAACATAGGAGACTTTAATGGGAAGGAACTTTAATAAAACTAGGAAACAATACAGGTAAGGCAAAGAGTCTAGTTTCTAAATGAAGCACCCAAAGTTACCCGTCCCCTCGTGGGTAAAAGTCCATCCATATGGGATCGGCCCAGAACAAGGCCCCAAAGCCTGCTACAAGTCTAAAGCATCTTCCAGTGGGGACCCACAGAAAAGGGTCACAAACAACCGGACAAGCCCGGAAGGAAAAGAGCAAAATTAACATCAAGATAAAAGCTGCCATTGTCACCTCCCCACGGGTCTCACCCACATCTGTGTCACCCAGTCCACGACCAAAAGACAAGCACAGTTTCTTCACGTGTCTCTAGGCTCCATGCGCCTCCTCCAGGTCTCCTGGCTCCATCCTGCTTCCTTCCTCAGTCTCTTCTTCAGCTTCTCTTCTCCCTGCTCAGCTCCACCCTCCCTTGGGTGGGGCAGGGAACCTGGAACCTCCCCCTTTCCTGGGGACCACCCTGTTACAATCCCCCCTTTTAATTTTTATTCCACCATATCTATGGTGGCACAGATCTCAGGGTGTAGTCTTAGGAGACAGTCTTTTTTTAGGGTTACAATGTGTATAAGAGAAGCAACAATTTGCAGCATTGTCCATGAATGTTAACACCCTAAGGAATTTCCTGTATTCCAAATATGCTGTCAATCGTAGCCAAATTTTCGCTTGTTAATCATGCATTCACCCCATCCATCACTATAACTTCCTTCATTGCCTATTGATTCGGGGCGGGGTGGGGGCATGGAGAGCCCAAAGTGACCTACTAGCAGTCTTAACTTACAATTCCATGGAATTGTTTTCTCCTGGTGGAAATACTCCACCCCCTGAGATTAAGACGCCTAGGTCAGCAGATCATAGGAAACAGGAAGCAAAAATATATCAGGGAACAGGAAGCAAAAATTTTACTGCAACTCCCATTTTTACTCCTTTGAATTCTGGGCCCATGAATCCTGGCTGTGGCAGAAATGGAACCATATGCTGAACACTAATTCAGGGTATATACAAGCTTCTGGAGAACTTTACCCCAACTCTATAAGATATCGTTATTTAGCTGGTGGTGTAACTGAGCAACTGAGGCCATTCTCTCTTCTATCAGAATAGCTGCCTTAGGATGGGGGAGGGGAACGTGGTAAAACAAGTAAATTTCAAGAGCATGAATCCATTGCTACATTTCTTTTGCTATAATGTGAGTTCCTTGATCAGAAGCAATACTATGTGGAATATCGTAATGGTGAAAAGGCCATTCTGTAAGTCCATCGATGGTCTGGCAGAGCGTTGTGTGTAGGAAAAGTAAATTCATATCCATAGTAAGTGTTTATTCTAGTAAAAATAAAATGCTGCCCCCTCCATGATGGACACATTTCAATGTAGTGATACACCTCCCATCACCCTGGAGAATGGTGCCATATTAGGGATTCAGTGTTGGTCTCTGCCATTGCAGGTTGGTGACTAGACAGATCATCGTGGTTGCTGAACCATAACCACCATCCCTACTACCAGGAGCCCATTGATGATGACCGTAAGCTGGGGTAAGGCTAACTGGGATTCACAGAATAAGTCACTTAATTATTTATATCCTTTGCTGAGGTAAGCATTCACGTAGGATACAAATATTTTCTTTTTTTTTTTTTTTGTCCATTCAGAGAGGTCTATTCACACACCGCTTCAAATTTTTTTAATCCAAACATCACACATTTTCTAATTGTGTTCCTTTCAAGTCCTTGCTCATCCTGCCACACCACTGTCCACAGCCTGTAAATTGGTATTATCACACATCTAGCCATTTCTCCTTCCAAGTAGACTATACCACGAGGTATACTGCTTGAAGTTCTGTGCAGAGAAGATTTCCCTTCACTGTCCTTCAAGGATGTCCCAGATAGGGCCAGAGTGCTGTAGCTGGGCACTGTGGTGCATACGTATCATGCTGAGCCATCTGTCAGTCAGGCCTAAGTCATATGATCTCTATTAACTGCTAATAGGAAACTCTCCATGAAATTATAGATGCAGGCTTGGAGAGAGAAGGCAACAGAGCCAGAGTGGCAGCCATGAACATTTGATTCACATCATATAACTTATTTGTGCCTTCAGGGACAGCTTGGGACCCATCTTGCTATATCACTTCCACATGATGGTGGAGTTTTGCTATCTGTGATTTCTGTGCTATCTGAGGGGTCAGATAGCATCTATTTCATGATGGGGAGACTCAGGTTTCATGGTAATCTGATAGTCCATGGTCAAGCATTTAGTCTTGATTAAGGCCCAGTAATAGGCCAAGGGCTGCTTCTTAAAAGATTTATTTTCAATTATCAGAAGGTGATGACAGAACCTTACTGCAAGTCTTGGACTGTGATTCAGCTATAGGAGCCTGCCAAAGACTCTAGATACCATCCCACTGCCACTGCTGCTTTCAAACAACATTTAATCTACTGGATTAAATGATAGAGTGATAGAGCAGCTTACACAGCAGCCAGGACCTGTAACAGAACCTTCTTCTGTTCTGGGTCCCACTCAAAACTAGCAGCTTTTTGGATCACTTGGTAAATGGACTGGAATAACTCACTCAAATAGGAATAATGGAATATTACCAGTAAGTTTAGAATAGTTGCTACTTTTCGCTCACTAGATCCAGCCAGCATAATGTCATCAGTGCAATGAAGCAGTCTGATATCTTCTGGAAGGGAGACAGTAAATATTCCTGCTAACTAAATTATGACATAGAGCTGGGAGGCTGATAGACCTTTGAGGGAGGACAGTGTCTGTGTACTGCTAGCTTTACCAACTGAAAACAGTCTGTTACTGGTAGACATTATAGACAGGTATAGAGAAAAAGATGAGGAAGAAAAAGGATGAGGGAGGAGGAGGAAGGGCAAGGCAAAAGGAGTGACTTAACCTATCTTCATCAGTAGTTAGTGGTATAAGTTGCATTAACTTGTCATTTACCTTGCAGGGAATGACTTAGCATTGTATACCTAGACTATTGTACCCCTAAAGACATCTCCAGTGTGGCAGGCCCCTAAATATTTATGGCATCCCCCCCTCCCCCCTCTCTGACATGCATGTATCATCATGGCATTCACAACACTTGCCATTTCCTACTTTCTAGATTTGATGAAAATGAATCATTAAAATAGTGACCACTGGAGCCTCCCCGGTGGCGCAGCGGGTTGAGCACAGGGCTGTGAAGCTGTCCACAGCTTCTGCAGCGCGGGTTCGATTCCCGGCCAGCCAGGGAGATACCCACATGGTGAGGCAGACTTGTCTCGCCTGCTGCTTCCCTCAGCAGTGTTTTCGGTCCATCTGCCTGTTCTGTTCCCTGCTCTCTCCCTCTCACCCTTCTGCTATTTAAAAAATAAAATAAAAGTGACCACTGTCCTATTCTGAGGAGTATCAAGGTCAAGTTATTTTTCAGCTATATTATGACAGAAAAGAGTTAACATAGCTTTGAAGCCAGATTTTGGATGTATAGTGCTGTCTACCCCAAGAGAATGTTAGCTGCTTTTGATTCTTTTTTCCGATGGAGTTTGAAAACAATGCATTTGTCAAACCAATAGCTCTATACCATGTGCCAGGTTCTGTGGTGATCTCTTCTAGTAAAGTTAAGATATCTAGCACAATATTCAAGACTGGGACTTTTACTTGAGTAAGTTTATGGTAATTCATTTACCAAAACTCATTTGATCTTTGCAACAGACATACTAGTGAATTAAAAATAGGAATATGGTGTAGATTATCACCCTGCAACTTTTAAGTCCCTGATGGTGGCATTAGTCACTGGCATTTCACTTATAATATATTGGTTCTTCTGCTTTAATATCTTGCCTGCAAGTGGTGGATGTGGTAGAAATGTTAGGGCCTTTCACTTGGTCTTTGCTACCATAACTCTTACTCTACTTGGTCCAAGAACCACTGTAAAAGCAATTTCATTGGCTTATTGAACCCACTCTGAGGTGACCTTGGATTAAGAATTTATGTTACTTGGCCTCCTTCCAAAGTCTTTTGAGCTATGTGCTGTCAGATGAGATCTTGGATCTGACAGTTCTCAAAAGAGCTATGTATTCCCCCATTCCCCATTGTGAAGTTACTTTGAAATATGTATATTCATTTGGGTAACAAGTCCCTTTGGAGGAACAAGGTGGGGGATGATTTGTGGTGACATAGCAGGGTCTTTCCTTACCTGGTGTCTCCTTCAATTGGCAATAGGGCAGTGATTGGTCTGACTCAATTCTGAAAAAATGGGCTAGAGATGCCTATGGCAGAAACTAGCGTCAATCTATGGATCATAAGTTTTTGATATTTTCTGTTTCTATAAAGAGTTGCTTCTAGATGCATTAACTCCCCTTTACTTCCAGCCTGCTCTGTGTATGGGAAGAGCACACTCCTTTAAGTAGAAAGCCGTTATTGCATATAGGAATTGTCACTAGCTTTACAGATGCTTCAGCATCTGTTTTCTAGGGAATCTGGTTACTGCAGACCCTGATGACTAATCCTATATCTCCCTCCCCAACTTGAATTCACTGGCAGCTGAGTAGAGAATTTCCATGATCTCAGTTTCTTACTTCAGGTGTATTTCACTCATCTTCCTGACAGCTCTCTCTTGCACCAGAGAGGAATATACGAAAATGTGTTTCACATGACTTCTTAAGATGTCTTTCCCAGACATCATATCTGTGCTCAAGAAACACAAAGACGGGCCTCCCTGGTGGCACAGCGGGTTAAACGCAGCGCTGTGAAGCTGTCCGCAGCCTCTGCAGCATAAGTTTGATCCCGGCCAGCCGGCGAGAATCCCACTTGGTGCGGCCGACTTCTCCTGTCTCATCCGCTGCTCTCCTCAGTAGTATATTTCAGTTAGACTGCCTGTTCTGCTCCCCGCTCTGTCTGGTGAATCCACTCACCCTTCTGCACATCTGACCTGTACCCTGGTTCTTGTATGTATGCATGAATAAATAAATCTTAAAAAAAAAAAAAGAAACACAAAGAGGACTAACTTGGGGGAAAAGAAGCTTTATTTGCTGCTGACAACAATAAACAGTAGAAAGAAGGTGTTAGGAATTACCTTCACTTGAAAGCAATGTTTCTAATATTGGCAGAAAGGGAGTGCTCTGTATTTTTCTATAAACCATCAGAAATGTGCCCAGTTTCAGGCAAGTACTAACATTTCCATCACCAGGAGACTAAAACTTAATAATGCATGAGATAATAAATTGGAGACATTTTCTTAATCTGAAGAGTGAACCTTAGTCTCCTTGGTACCAAAATGTTTTTGAAAGTACTTAACAAGAGCAATCAATAGTAAAAACAAAACAGACACACTAAGAGTCACAACGAGTGGCAAGAAAACTCTTCTGGCAGATGCTGGGCCACTGTCAACACTACCTCCATAGCCTCTGTGCAGGCAGAAGGGTGGGGACCACCCATAGCTGCAGTGGCAGTGGTGTTTATTATTGCAGATCCCCTTCATGTTACAGGTCTCAGGCAGGCAGGCTTGTGACAGGAGAGGCAGTGTGACACACTTTTTGTGTATGCAGATCTGTCCTGGACCACAGATGGTGCCATCTTTTATGTCACCAACATCAGGTGTCTCCATCCCTGAATGATAGTCGATACCCCAGCAGCTAACACCATTGATGTGAGAATACTGCAAAACAGAGTGATCTTTCATATAGGGAATGTTTCTCACATTCTCACACTGAACTCTCCCACAAAAGATGTCAGAGGCATTACATTTTAGGTATGTTGTGCCATTTATTCCACAGTGGCCAAAACGATTTCCCTGGGAGTTGATTTCTTTATAGCAATTCTGAGATGCACTCTTTGCGCCTTCACCAAAAATCTCCATGCACTGTGTGTCAAGGCTATTACATCTCTTTTGATAGCAGTAGGCACTGTCACTACAGGGAAACCCGTCCTGCACATATCCATCTTCTGGGCACTGATGGGATGTCCCATTGCACCACTCTGGAAGGTCACATTCATTCACCTGATGTCTGCAGAGTTCTCCTGATGGCATGAACTTGCAGGCTTTGCAGCAAAGCCCAGAAGCACAAGCAGCCCCAGGACTCAGAGTGCAGTTTGAAAGACAACAGGGATCTTGTTCACACTGCTGTATAGTTCCACAGTCACATTCCTCTTCTCCTTCAACTACACCATCCCCACAGCGCTTCAGCATATAGATTTTCCCTTGACTTGGAGGACTGTCTAGACATGACCCCAGGTTAAAAGTGGTATTCATGAAATCTACATAACTACAATTGGTGAATCTCTCTGCTGGCACTCTGATTGCGTTCATGATGCAGCCACTTTGTCCACACACACAGAATTCTTCATCATGCTGCATACCTAAAGTATGACCTAACTCATGTGCCACAGTGAGGGCAAAAAGATACCAGGAGTCTCCCTGGAAATTATTAACTCCACAATCAATAGGAGGACGACATATTCCTGCAACATAGGCTATACCAAGTACACTTATAAGTGAATTTTTAATGAAAATATGTGCAGTATCATACTGTAGTTGGGAGAGGCTGACTTGTTTCCACTGGGAGAAGTCCTCCAGAACTTGTTGTATGTTCATCATTGAGAAAACATTTTCATTATTCCAAATTTCAATCCCAATCAGTATTACATAAGTACTCAACTGCTGATAAATGGAATCAACTATGTTGACAACAAGAAATACATCCTCTTGTACTTTTGAAAAGTTACCTTGGGAGTACATGAAGAAATCATGATCTACCACTACAAGCAGCTCCAGAAACCGTGAGTGGGCCCACCAGCTAGCAATAAAAGTTTGTTTCAGAGTCGATTTTTTAGTCCCTTCATATTCCATCTGTTGGTATGCTGTTTCCTTCTTTGTTAAGCCACATCTCATAGGTGAGAATTGTGTTTCATTAGTATTTATTTTATAAACCAGGTGTTCAAATGTGGCAGATTGCCTGATGGGCTCAATTTCATAAGCAAGGTCATTTATCTGTAGCATTCCTCGAAAACCTCCAGAACAGGTACTAAGGGCAACCAGGGACATGGGGACGCCCTCCACATAACCATGGTAGTAGCAGTCATCAGGAACGAAAGGCTGATCCTGGTGGAGGGCACCCTGGTCTGTATAGGTGAACATTGGGAGGTGTCTGGAAATTAAGTTTTTCTTGACCTTCATGTGGACAGTGTGTCTCTGGCCTGCAAATTGCAGATTATAGGAGAGCTGGCCTGGAACATTTGCATCTCTCCCTGTGGCAGTCACCTTCAGTGGGATCACTAATTCTGGGAAGCTGAGTTGTTGGGAAGGCCTAGCCTGGGAAAGGCCTGATAAGGACAGACACACCCCAAACCAGAGCAGCAGAAGAAATATTCTCATGGACACCCTGACCTCATCAAATGCCATTATGGAACTATTATGTAGCCATCTATACAGAGAAAAACAGTGTGAGGTATTGATGATCCAGGCCCTCCCTCTGAGCCAGTCATTGTGTAAAGTTGAGCTTTATGGATCTGTGTCCAGGCAGAGTTCAACCATCAGTGCTGCAGTCCTGAAAGTGAAAATACAAAGAAGGATGGAAACTGTGGTAAGATTGAGTAAGGATAAAGAACGGAGTGGCAAAAAGTGATTAAAGAATCAAAAAAAAAAAAAAAAAGCTTTGATTTTGCTTCCAATAGATAGCGTGGACCTTATGCCAAGGCTAAAACAAAACAAAACAAAACAAAACAAAAAGCCCAAGGGAATTTCTGAACAAACTAGAGTTGAAGCACTTGTCAATAACAGGAGCAAACACCGCAGGAAAAGATAAGAAAACAACTCCAAGCTTGTGGCTCCATATCAGCTGCAATCCATGCCCAGTGCTGCATTTGGTGCTTAAAATTACCTAGCATGAAAGCAGACATGATGATACCAGAACCTGCCTCAGCGGCGGGAGCTGCCTCAGCAGTGTTGGGAGTCTCTCACCCTGCTACTTCACCACAGGTCTGCTCTGGCTGTGGCTCCTCAGAGCCCAGCAACTTCCCTCTTATGTATGGTCCTGGGATCATAGAATAGACCAATCAAGCATGAGCTATGAGCTGATTGGTGCTACATGTTCCAATTAGACTTGTAGATGGGGCACCCTGAAAGGATATAAGCCAGGGCTGGAGGGAACTGAGGAACACTGTTCTAGCGTCTGAAGAAAGGAGAAGACTCTCTTCCTGGCCTCTGAAGAAAGAAGAAAGGAGGACCAGAAACTGACCTTGAAAAAAGAAAAAAAGCATCCAGCAGCCCACCTCTGAGGAAGGGAGAGAAGCCAAAAAGAGTGGACATCAATAAATATATGAGGGCTCTGAGGTTAAGTAGCAGAGTAGAGGGAAAAGGACAAACATATATATGGGGAGAAAATCAGCACACAGAGGTGAGAAATTAGGGAGTGTTTAGATAATAATGCACATTGGTAGATGATTGATGATAGGTACTGGGTTTTAATTGTGCAATTATCTCAATCCATAGCGATGGCATGGATGCAATAAAATGTTAAAGTAAAACTAAAGAGACTTCAGACTATGGTGGCTATATATCTCAATTTGTCTAAAGCCATGTTGGTTTATGCTTGTTGTCCTTGCATAACTATTAATAAGTTTCCCCTTACCTGTCAAAATTGGAGAGGTCAAAAGCAGTCACAATTCTTTTGTCAATTTGCATCTATCTAATGACTTACTTTAGTCTTTTTAAAAATTTTTTTTATTTTATGTATTTTTTACATCATTTTTCATTTTTGCACAATGTATGCATTTTCATCTTGGATATAGTCCCCATAAAATTCCCACCACCCTTGTTTTGATCCTACTCCCTTCTCCCCGCTACTCCCCATAGTGTGTCTCTGGTTTATAGTTGCTTGTTGATTTTGATTTTCTCTCAACCTATATACTCGTCTCGTTGCTGAATTCTCCTTTATCCATTAGTCTATTGGAGTAGAGGGTCATTAAGTGGAGGGTTTATGATGTTAGCAGGCTTTAGTATCTCCTATAATGCCTACTATAGTTTTCTCTATATTGAAAAATGGAAAAGGAGAAGGGTGATGAAATACTTAGGTCAAAGTATGAATGCTACTTGGGCCTCCCCGGTGGCTCAGCAGTTGAGCGCTGGGTTGCGAAGCTGCCCGCAGCCTCTGCAGCTCTGGTTCGATCCCTGGCTGCTCCCCGGCCACTGGAGGAGGGTCCCACATGGCGCACAGACCTCTCCTGTCACCCGCTGCTCCCCTCAGCAGTGTACTTCGTCATTCTGCCTGCTCTGCTCCCCCGCTCTGGCTCTGGTGAATTCTGTCACCCTCCCGCGCTTCTGACTGTACCCAGTGCATGTATAAATAAATAATAAATAAATCTTTAAAAAAAAAGATTTTATAAAAAAAAGTATGAATGCTACTTAACATGTATTTATATTCTAATATTTAGAAGAGGAAAAATTTCATAAAAAGCTAACATCTTCTAAAGGAAGAGGGATAACAATTCTCCTGCTGGAGAATATAAGAGAAAAAGGGAAATGCCTTAAGAAGGGAAAATGAAAAGGAACTTTGTGTTTTTAGGATGAATGCCTAGTATCTTAGGATTGCCAGTGAAAATTCCCAATGTTTGCTCAAATATATTTACCAGCTGTTTTTAAGTATGGAGAATTTCTGTAACTGACATACAGTCTGGCTGACAACACTCATCCATTGCTTTCCTCATTCATTAAACAAATACTTATTTGTTTAGAAAATACAAAGCACAAGGGCTTTGTGCTAGATGTTAAGAAATAAAGGTATAGAGCATTGAATAAATTACCAACTTAGTGCAGAAATTTGTGGCAGGAGCAAGAATCAGTTTTGAGGCATCCATAACATGCATTCAGTAAGTAATTATGCACCCTTTTATTCTGCTGAGGAAAGTGTCCATAAATGTCATCATAATCTCAACTGAGTGACAGAAATGAAGCCAAGAAGCACCGAGTCTGTGGAAAAACATACAAGCAATCTGATTATAATATGACCTGAACCAGATTAATCTGATACTGATAAAGTTTGTGATTCAGGGACCCTCACTGTATAGATTTCCATAACTCCTCCCAGTTTATGAAAATCATCAATATAAAAGTATTCAAAATTAATTACTACTTAAGATAATTTGAAGTGCCCCAAAATACTGCAACTAGTATACAAAACTTGATAAAAGTTTTCTGAAACTTTACAATAATAATATATGTAATTATTTATTAGATTATAACAAATTGTGAACTTGAATTTTTTTCTAAACTATAATAATGAATAAATTTTGATTGAGCATGCTAGAGAAAGGCATTACCTTTCTGTTCTCAACAGAGAAAATATAACAAAATAATTCTCATTAAGGAGGCAATTAAAGAGGAAGCAATTATTAAACTATAGGGAAGACATGATACAAATGTGTCAGGTATGTTGGGTTTAAAATTTTTTATGATGCTGATGGTGTTTTAAAATTTTTTTAATTTTTTATTTGTTGTGATTTCTACCTCCAGCTAAGTAAGTGTTCATTTTCGTGGCTTTCTTTTCTTCTTCTTCTTCTTCTTTTTTTTTTTGTATGTGTAACTTTGTATTTATTAAAGTGGCCTCTCCACTTTCAGAAATACATTGAACTCCAAAATCTTTTCATCTCTTACTTACAAATGTATTGACAAAGATTAGTGCAGTTCTTCATGAGGAAACAAAGGAAAAGCAACTAACCGAAGCTAACCTAAGATGCCTTGCATAAGAGATGTGAAAATGAAGATGCCTGACCCAGTACCAGCACCTTCTGAGTTCTGAATCCATTCTTAGTCAATGCTTCCTTGAGCCTGAGTCAAAATGCACTGTCATCCTTCCATACAAATGCCCCTGTGACTTCTGCAGTCTTTCTTTAATGAAAGCTTCATTGAATTTATTGCTTGCACTTAAAACTCATTATCGAGAAAGTCACTCTTCAGAATTCTTATGTACTTCATTGTCCAGCCCTATGTTCTCCATGGCCCGTGAAGTCAGCTCCAAAACCATTCTTTCTGCTAAATTTTCTACATTCATTTTTGCCCTTGTTTCTCACTCTTGGATCCAGCACTCCCTATCATTCTTGCTCAAACTTCAAAGACTTTGACAACCGACTAATAGAATTCTTCACCACCAATAATCCTACCTTATCATGACTAATGATAGCAACTATATAGACAACTCATTTGCAAACTAGAAGCGTTCCTCACTGTTTTTTTTATATCTCTTCAATTCATCATCAGTGTACTCAGTTTACTGACCTCCTAATTTATACCTAACCTCCTAATCATTCATAATCTATACCTAACCATTCTTACATCCTAAGAAGGTTACCAATAATTTTAATCTCTCCCTTATTCCTGCTGTACTTATTTCTCAAACTCAAAGACTTGAACCCAAATGCCTTTTTCTTTCATTGTGTCCCATTTTTCTCAATCTCATGACCTTGCCGTCTATTCCACTCCTTTTGTGTCTAGGTTACCAATTCTGTCACTTCAACCACTTTGTGCTAAAGTCTACTCTATTTTTTTAAGAAAACACAAAACTGGATTAATTTTATCACATACCTTTTCATGTCTACGTAAAAACTACCATATACTGCTAGGAGAAAAATCTTAATGTTTTTTGAAAATCTTAAAAAAGGAAGCACAACACATTAAGGTGTGAAAGTATATGCTTCAAATGATACTGTTGTGTAAACTAATGGCAAATCAACAAAATTGAATTAAAAGAAATCTGCATAATTTAAACTGGAATGCTTTTTCAGACTCTTCACTCTAAGGGGTGGAGGCAAGAAATCAGCTGAATTCTAAACCCTTCTATGGCTTATTGCTCTTTTCTTCATCCCCCCTGAATATTACATTTACACATCTCTACAGTCTGAGTCCCCTCATTATGTATTGTTAGCTAAAAATACATTTGGATCACTTATTAATCACAGAGTCAGTTTAACCAAGTAGACTTCATCTTTTCCCTTCTAATATACGCTAATTAAGTTTATTGTTTATCCTAGATTTACTGTGTGGATACCAATAAATGGGGAGGATTTATTTCAGTCTGAACAGTATCCTTGGTATTAACCTGCTTAGAGAGCTCGGATTCATCCAAGCACGTTCCATTGTTAATGCACACGCACTTTATTCTAAGGCACAAGTAGTCCACAAGAGAAAAGTTCACAAGTTCAGCTGTATAAAACCTTCCAAGGCCAATGATCTCTGAATTTAGAGAAATCCAAACTTCCAGATTTGTTCTGTGTCTCTCATGATATATTTATTACTTATTATGGAGTGGGAGTTGTTGTAGATGGGGGGAGGGAAAATGGGACAGGCTAGTAAAACTATAGTGGTGTGGGGGCCTCCCTGGTGGCGCAGCGGTTGAGTGCTGGGTTGCGAAGCTGCCCGCAGCCTCTGCAGCACCGGTTCCAGCACCGGTTCCATCCCCGGCCGCCGGCGAGGCTCCCACATGGCGCGCAGACCTCTCCTGCTGCCCTCTGCTCCCCTCAGCAGTGTACTTTTCAGTCTGCCTGATCTCCTCCCTGCTCTGACTCTGGTGAATTCTCTCACCCTCCCGTGCTTCTGACTGTACCCAGTGCTTGTATAAATAAATAATATATATATATAGTGGTGTGGAAAATGCTGAAAGACTATATAAACTATGTATCATATTATTCATTTTCTTAGAACTCATCTTGAGAGCAGAAAAAAATAGGAAAATGCTTTCAAAGAATTTATTTTATTTTATTTTATTTTATTTGGTGTTCTTTT
The DNA here is from genome assembly GCF_964194135.1 of Talpa europaea. Classification (NCBI taxonomy): domain Eukaryota; kingdom Metazoa; phylum Chordata; class Mammalia; order Eulipotyphla; family Talpidae; genus Talpa; species Talpa europaea. Next base: position 97,082,630 of record NC_140075.1, on the reverse strand, counting down.
TTTATTTATATTTTATTTTTATATTCTCCATACAATTGCAACCCCCTTATTTTGACCCCAATCTCTCCTTTTTCCGCCCCCCACCCCCCCATAGAGTGTCTCTGGTTCATAGTTGTTTGTTGATTTAGATTTTTACTTTCTTATAGCTATTCTTTTTCCTGGTCTCTTAAGTTTTCTAGATTCCTGCTATGAGTGAGACCATCCGGTATTTTTCTTTTTCTTTTTGGCTTATTTCGCTGAGCATGATCCCTTCCAGCGCCATCCATGTTGCTGCAAATTGCATGTGTTTATCTTTTTTGAATGCTGGGTAATATTCCATGGTATATATGTACCACATCTTCTTGATCCAGTCATCTATTTTTGGGCATTTGGGTTGTTTCCAAAGCTTAGCTATTGTAAACAGTGCTGCTATAAACATAGGGGTGCAGGTGTTCTTTGGAATTGATGTTTCTGTGTCCTTTGGGTAAATACCTAGGAGTGGAATTGCTGGATCATATGGAAGCTCTATGTTTAGTAGGTCCAGAAATCTCCACACAGCTTTCCACAGTGGTTGGACCAGTTTGCACTCCCACCAACAGTGCAGAAGAGTTCCTTTTTCTCCACACCCTCGCCAACATTTGTTGTTGCTAGTTTTTTTAATATGTGCCATTCTCACTGGTGTAAGATGGTATCTCATGGTAGTTTTGATTTGCATTTCCCTGATGACAAGTGATGTTGAACATTTTTTCATATGCCTGTTGGCCATTTGCATTTCCTCTTCAGAGAAGTTTCTTTTTAGCTCTTCTGCCCATTTTTTGACTGGATTATTTTCTTTGTTGTTGTTGAGTGTCATCAGCTCTTTGCAGATTTTTGTGATCAGTCCTTTATCATTAGTGTTGGGTGCAAAAATGTTCTCCCAGTTGGTGGGGTTTCTCTTTGTTTTTGTTATTGTCTCTTTTGCTGTGCAGAAGCTCTTTAATTTGATGTAGTCCCAGCTGTTTATCTTTGCCTTCACTATCACTGCTTTGGGTGATGTGTCTGTAAAGATGTCTTTGATGTGCATATCACGTAGTGTTTCGCCTATATTTCTTTCTATGTATTTTATGGTATTTTATGGTTTTGGGTCTTACGTCTAGTTCTTTAACCCATTTTGAGTTGGTTTTTGTGTATGGTGTGAGGTAGTAGTCAAGCTTCATTCTTTTGCATGTAGCGACCCAGTTTTCCCAGCACCATTTATTGAACAAACTTTCTTTGCTCCAATGCATAGTCTTTGCTCCTTTGTCAAAGATTAGTTGACCATAAATCTGTGGGTTTATTTCTGGATTTTCTATTTGATTCCATTGGTCTGTGTGTCTGTTCTTGTTCCAATACCATGCAGTTTTGATGATTATGGCTTTGTAATATAGTTTAAAGTCTGGGAGTGTGATGCCTCCATTCCCTTTTTTTTTTTTTTTCAGGAGAGCTTTGGCTATTCGGGGTTTTTGGTGTTTCCATATGAATTTCATCAATAATTGTTCTATTTCTTTGAAGAATGACATTGAAATTTTTATTGGCATAGCATTGACTGTAGATTGCTTTTGGTAGGATGGCCATTTTAATAATGTTTATTCTTCCAATCCATGAGCAGGGAATGTCTTTCCATTTCTTTGTGTCTTCTTCTATTTCTTTTAACAGTGTTTTATAGTTTTCTTTGTATAGGTCCTTTACCTCTTTCGTTAGATTTATTCCCAAGTATTTGATTTTTTTTTGTTTCGATAATAAAAGGGATGGGTTTTTTTTTTTATTTCATCTTCTTCAGATTTATTGTTTGTGTATAGGAAGGCTACTGACTTTTGCATGTTGATTTTGTATCCTGCCACTGTACTAAACTGATTGATTAGTTGAATTAGTTTTTCTGTGGAGTTTTTGGGGTTCTCTATGTACATTATCATATCATCTGCAACTAGTGATAGTTTGACTTCTTCTTTTCGCATTTGGATTCCTTGTATGTCTTTCTCTTGTCTTATTGCTCTGGCTAGGACTTCCAGTATTATATTGAAAAGCAGTGGTGAGAGTGGACATCCTTGTCTTGTTCCAGATCTTAATGGGAATGCTTTCAGCTTTTCACCATTGAGAATGATACTGGCTGTTGGCTTGTCATATATGGCCTTTATGATGTTGAGGTATGTTCCTTGTATCCCAATAATTTCAAGGGCTTTTATCATGAATGGGTGTTGCACTTTTTCGAAAGCTTTCTTGGCATCTATTGATATTATCATATGGTTTTTATATTTCTTTTTGTTGATGTGTTGGATAACGATTGATTTTCAGATGTTGAACCATCCTTGTGTTCCTGGAATGAATCCCAATTGGTCGTGGTGAATTATCTTATGGATACATTGTTGGATTCTGATAGCTAAAATTTTATTAAGGATTTTTGCATCAGTGTTCATTAGGGAGATTGGCCTGTAGTTTTCCTTTTTTGTGTTGTCCTTGTTCGGTTTTGGTATTAGTGTAATGTTGGCTTCATAGAACGTGTTTGGTATTATCCCTTCCTTCTCAATTTTCTGGAAGAGTTTGTGAAGGATAGGCACTAATTCATCTCTGAACGTTTGGTAGAATTCATTTGTAAATCCGTCAGGTCCTGGGCTTTTGTTTTTGGGAAGGTTTTTGATTACCATTTCAATTTCGCTAATTGTAATTGGTCTGTTTAGGTGTTCTAGTTCTTCTTTATCTAGCTTTGGGTGATTGTAGAGTTGTAGGAATTTGTCCATCTCCTCTAGATTGTTGAACTTGTTTCCATATAACCGTTCATAGTAGTTTCTGATTATTCTTTTGATTTCTGCTGTGTCCGTTGTGATTTCTCCTCTTTCATTTGTTATCCTGTTTATTTGTGCTTTCTCTCTTTTTTCCTTTGTGAGCCTGGCTAGGGGTTTGTCTATTTTATTGATTTTTTCGAAGAACCAGCTCTTGGTTTCATTGATCTTTTGGATTGTTTTTTTAGTTTCAATTTCATTTATTTCTGCTTTGGTTTTTATTATTTCTTTTCTTCTACTGGTTTTGGGTTTTTTTTTGTTCTTTTTCTAGTTCTTTGAGCTTCGATATTAGGTTGTTTCTTTCAGTTCTTTCTTATTTCTTGATGTGAGTCTCTATTGCTATATATTTTCCTCTTATTACTGCTTTTGCTGCATCCCATACATTTAGGAAATTGGTGTACTCCTTGTCATTCAATTCATCTTGCAAAGAATCTTTAAGTCATACTCTTTCCCCTCATTTTATTATCCTTAGAAACCCAGAGACCCAAACTTCTAAAGGAGCAGCACTCTACCATTAATACTGTACTTCTTTGTCCATATTCTTATATCCTCAGAAAATCCATATTCTCTAACATTGAAATCTCAAAATGGACAGCAAATTTCCTACATGCATTTTATCAACTCTTCCTTTTCCCACAGCTATTTCACATTCCTCAAAACCTTTATTGCCCATCTCCTCTTACCCTGTGAGTGTGTGAATGTACCCTTTCTCATCTGTCACTTATGTGCAGCCTACTAGAGAGTCATGAAAGTAATTTAATGGGTCATGAACTAGAGCTTTTTCTTTAACAAAATCAAATATAATATCAGAGGACATTCCTAGAAGTTCCTTAGCAACTCTTATCAGGATGTATGTGTATGTGTGTCCACTGGGCCACAATATAAAGTGGATCTCTTATGATGGAACACAGTTAAAAAATATATCCAGAGTGATGCCAAATTCAAAGACAAATTTGTTTCTTGTATTTTCACCATCACAGACCTATCAGAATCCATGTCCATTTCTACTCCTCAACCCCACTTCACATTCGTCTCAGTGGAAAAGTGAGAAATCCTAAACCTGAAATCCCTCAGATTTAGGTAGTAGTCCCTCATCTTCTATTCCAAATCACATCTCTTACATATTTGAACATAATTTTTCCTACTTTCCACTCTATTTTCTCCTATTTTACCTATTCTTATTGGCAGTAAGGTACCCAATTCATCCTGGTTTGCCCAGGACAGTACTGGTTTTAAAACTGAAAGTCTACGGGCCTCCCAGGTAGCACAGAGGGTTAAGATGCAACCTATGAAGCTATACACAGCCTCTGCAGCATGAGTTCGATTCCCAGCCAGGGAGCTACCCACATGGCACAGCAGACCTCTCCTGACTTGCCTGCTGCTCCCCTCAGCAGTGTATTTCAGTAGATCTGCCTGTTCTGCTCCCCACTCTGTGTCTGGTGAATCCTCTCACTCCCTACACCTCTGGCCTGTATCCCAATCTTGTGTGCATAAATTAAATAAATCTTTAAAAAAACCAAAAACTGAAAGTCCACATCCTTTCAGTCCTGGGTGAATCTGGAATGTTTGGTGATTCTACCTGCAACACCTTACCCCCTACTCATGCTCAAGTCTTTCCCATCTTACAATGAAAAGTAAGACAAAAATTAAGAAACTATATTATCCAATGTTTTACTCTCGCTTCCAGTTTACACATAGAACAAAACTTGATGAACATCTTACCAACAGAAGAAACAGTTTCCATGGGCTTTTTCTCCTCTAGGTGGTTTGTACCACACTTGTCAATGAACAAAGTTTGGCAGTTGAGACCTCATACAACAAAGAGAAGCATAGGTCCTCCCTCTTTTGTCTCTCAGGTAACTAAGTTCTAAGTTTAGCTGCTTAGCAACAAGGACCTTTCACTTCTCCAGAAACAACCAGTGATTGATATCTTGCTCTGGCTCCACCATTTCAAATTTATATCTCACTTCAACATAACTGAATTGATAGACCCATTTTTTGTCCTTCTACAGTGTAGATTCATTTCTTCTTCATAAAATTGTCCATCTATTGTATATCATCACTTTTCACTATTGGGTTAAATTACAGTAACTTTCTAAATCCAGATAAAATTCTATAGCCAATATTAAAAATTTTCTGAATAATCTAGGCAACACAAATAGTCTATAATTCCCTCATAATTATATTTGATAAATTTTTCTATTTGTAAATTTATGACCTTTCTATTTTATTTACATATAAATTTTTAAAATTGCATCTCCTATTAAACAATTTTTTGAGGAAAAGATACTGACAATGATTTGGTTGAGAATTTATAGTATACTCTTTGGCAAAATACATAAGATGATTTCCACTATAAAAGTATTGCATAGAATAAAAACATTGAAAATATTTTAATTATAGCTTTGGGTTGATTCTGTTTTAAAGGGATTCTTGGTGTCAATAAGCCTTGTCACCTCCTAATTTCACTGCTAGATTTAGAACTCCGTAGCTATCAGAAGCATTTAAAATGATAACCTCCTGTTTCTTCTCATGAAATTTTTCTTCTATTCATGCTGGTTTCTCCAGAAATCTGCTTGAGAGGTTCCTTTCCATGTATTATTTCATTCATCCAGGTAGAACTAGAGACAATTCTGTCTTAGAAGGAGTACATAGCTTCACTGCAGTCTTCCTTTGTTTCTTTGGATGAAGCTAGTAAGTTAACCAACAGGAGTGTAAATGCCTTTGAACATGTGATCACTCCCTGGGCCCTTTCTTATATCATCTAGGAGCTAAATGAGAGAGAATGAGAAGAGTTCTATGAGCAGTTAAATAAAATACAGGATAAAACAAAAGGTTCTCAAGGAAAAATCTAAAAAAAGGATTTGTAGCAACAAAGGGCACCTGGAGAGATGCTGGAGCCTGCTAATTTTCTGGCTGAAGAGAAGGAGAAGGATCTTCTGTTTGAAAAATCTTTCTTGCTCTGGTTCTTTCTGAAGCCCTAACATGACACCATTTTCTTTCATGGTGTATAGGTTTGGTATGTGTGGCTATGTATTTTTTGGCCTACAGTGTCCATTAATTGGTTATCTTTGTGGAATCATAAATTCAGCAATCATTTATCACAGATGAGATTTGTAGAAACATCCCAGGAACACATAGCAGTATCTGCACTTACTCTGCGGAAGTGACACTCTACCCCACTGACATCTGTGTTTTAAGTGATTTGTTTACCAAGCATATTAGGGAATACCCACTAAGAAACAGCAGTGTCTCAGGTCAGCACATGTAGGCCAAATACTGCTGGGCACTTTTTGTTCCTACCCACTTCAGACAATGGGCTGGCAGTCTTGAGATTGGTTATTGTGAACAATGGTGCAGTGAATATGGAGGTGCACATGGATCTTAAAATTAGTGCATTTGTATTCCTTGAATAAATGTTCAGAATTGGGACAACTGAATCATACAAAATTTCTAGTTTTAATTTTTAGTGATCTCCTTTCTTCCATAATGGGTGCACCAATTTACATTTACACTGTGTACAAGGGTTCCCTTTTCTTCACATCTTGGCCAACATGTGTTGTTTCTTGTCTTTTTTATAATAGCTACTGTCACAGATGTGAGGTGGTATCTCATTTTTACTGGTTTGTTTATTTTCTCGTTTTTATAGTCTATACTTTATTGATTTCGCTAGTCTTTATTTTTCCTTCTTTCTGGCTTTGGATTCATTGGGCTTTGTTTACTCTTTTTCTATTTCTTAGAGTGTCAGTTGGAATATTAATTTGAGATCTTTAAATGTATTTTTGTCTATAAATATACCTCTTATACTGTTTTGCTGGATTTTATAGGTTTTGATAGATTGTGTTTTGTTTTCAGTTATCTAAAGGGATTAAAAATTTTCCTTGTGATTTATTCTTTGGAAAATTGGTTGTTCAAGATTGTGTTCTATAATTTCGACATATCTGTGAATTTTCTGTTTCGTTTGCTATTCATTTCTAGTTTTATATTATTGTGATGGATAAAGATACTTTGTATAATTTGACTATTTTACAACTTATAAAGAATTGTTTGGTGGCTTATATATACTTTAACCTAGAAAATGTTCCATGAGTACTACTGAAGAACAGGAGGGTCCCTGTGGCTGATCAGTGCGTTGTCACAGAACTTTCTCTCTTATCTCCCTGCTGGGGAGAGGAGAGTTTGCTTTAGCTGCCAGATCTGCTGAGGGCCATTATGCATGGCTGGTCCCTTTTTCAATTCTCCTGCCAGGGAGGGGGTTGGGAACTCTGCCCCCCCACAATGCAGTATCTAGATAGACTCTTAGCACCCAATTCAAAAGTTCCTTGAGTATATGTCAGTTAGTCTACACTACTCCTTCAGTGAAAGCTCACTGGAAAAAAATCACTGTCCACGTGCCACCTTGCTACTGTCAGACCTCCAGCCTGTTCCTCTGACTGGAATGGCTTCAGGTATATACAGTGCAGTAGAGATCAGTGATAGGCAAAAAATCTGTGCCATGCACATACGCAGTAGGAGGAGTTTCCCTCAAGCTTTGGCATGGTGCTAGGAGTCAACCAAAGTGGCCTAGACTGATTATTACATTCATGCACCTGCAGAAATATAAGCTAGCTACAAATGTGGCTCCTAGACTCCAGTGGGGATGCAGCGGATGTACTCAGTGAACTTAAATATCTCTGGGGAGAAAGCTGGCAATATCTGCAGTGAGTCCTTAATGATGAGTAGCCTGTTGGCTCTTTGATGACAAAATATGCTGAGTTTGTCTGCAGAATAGGTAAATCACCATTGCTTCCTCTTTGTGTCTGCTAATAATGACCTCTGCTTTTCTTCCTTGTTTCTAGGCAGCTCAGTAGGTCTCAAATTTGCAAGTCTAGTGTGTTTGAAACAAAAGCAGGACCTTTTTGTAGTGTCCCACAAAGCCGAAGCTGGGCATTCACTCCAGTCTTCCTTTCCTTTCCTGTCAAGAGGAACACTTTTTAGCTGGAGAGTTCCTTTCTCTCTCTCTCTCTCTCTCTCTCTCTCTCTCTCTCTCTCTCTCTCTCTCTCTCTCTCTCTCTCTCTCTCTCTTATTTTATATATATTTTACATCATTCTTCCTTTTTGTACAATGTATGCTTTCTCCTCTCAGGTGTAGTCCCCATAAAACTCCCACCACCAATTCACCCGTGCACCATCACCATAGTCTCTTGTGCTCTTCCCTCCCCTGTTTTGATCCCTCTCCCTCCACCTCCCCTGCAGAGTATCTCTGATTTATAGTTTCCTGTTAATTTTGTTTTCTAATTTATTATAATTATTTTTTTCCGGATCCCTTATTTGTTTCCCCTACATTCCTCCTATAAGTGAAACCATCCAATATTTTTCTTTTTCTTTCTGACTTATTTCACTGAGCATAATCCCTTCCAGCTCCATCCATATTGCTGTGAATGGCATAAGTTTATCTTTTTTTTTTTTTGCTGAGTAATATTCCATTGTGTATATGGACCACATCTTCTTGATCCAGTCATCTATTTGGGGGCATCTGGGCTGTTTCCATATCTTACCTATTGTAAATAGTACTGCAATAAACATAGGGGTGCAAGTATCCTTTTGCATTAATGTTTTTGTGTCATTTGGGTGGATTTCTAGGAATGGAATTGGTGGGTCATATGGAAGCTCCTTTTTTAGTAGTCTGAGGAACTTCCACACAGCTTTCCAGAGTGGTTGGACCAGTTTGCATTCCCACCAGCCATGTAAGGGAGTCCCTTTTTCTCCACAACCTCACCAACATTTGTATTTCCTGTTTTTTAAATCTGTGACAATCTCACTGGTGTAAGGTGATATCTTATTGTGGTTTTGATTTGCATTTCCCTGATTACAAGGGATAGTGAACATTTTTTCATATACCTGTTGGCCATTTGCATTTCCTCTTTGGAGAAGTGTCTTTTTTAGCTCTTCTGCCCATTTTTTGACTGGATTGTTTGCTTTGTTTTTGTTGAGTCCTGTCAGCTCTTTGTAGATCTTTGTGATCAGCCCCTTATCAGTAGTATTGTGTGCAAAAATTTTCTCCTAATTACTAGGGTGTCTCTTTGTTTTGGTTGGTGTCTCTTTTGTGTACTGAAGCTTTTTAGTTTATGTAATCCCAGGTGTTCATATTTTCCTTCACTTTCTTTGCTCTGGTGGGATGTGTCTTTAAAGATGTTACAGAGATGTATGTCATGTAGTGTTTTGCCTATATTCTTCTATATATTTTATAGTTTCAGGTTTTACATCCAATTCTTTTATCCATTTTGAGTTGTTTTTTGTGCATGGTGTGAGGTAGTAGTCTATCTTCATTCTTTTGCATGTGGTGAACCAGTTTTCCCAGCACCGTTTATTGAACAGATTGTCCTTGTTCCATGGCATATTCTTTGCTCCTTTGTCAAAGATTAGTTGTCCATATATGTGTGGCTTTTATTCTGGACTCTCTGTTCGATTCCATTGGTCTGTGAGTCTGTTTTTGTTCCAATACCATACAGCTTTAATTATTATGGCTTGAAAGTGTAGTTTGAAGTCTGGGATTGTGATACTTCCAGTCCCCATCTTTTTAGTCAGGAGAGCTTTGGCTATTCGAGGTTTCTTTGGTCCCATATGAATTTTAGCAATATTTATTCCATTTCTGTTGTGGTAAGTAGTATTCTGAGCTGTGCTTTGCTCCAGGAGCCCCTGCTTTTCCAGCCCCCACTGTGTAGGATGGGATCCAACTTCTCAGCCTGTGGTAGTCAAGAGTCTCAAGTGGAGCACTGCACCTCCAAACACATGCTGAGACCAAGTCCACTGGGAAGTGCCTGCAGGTTGGGTGGAATGTATTTCTCTGTTGAACTGCTAGTTCCATCTAGGCATATCAAAAGAGAATAAGGAGTGAAAGAAGGGATAATAGGAATGAGGAGGAGGATGCGGAAATGTAAAAGGAAAGAAGGTGAGAGAAGAAAGAAAGGGCTAGATGGGGGGGGAAGAGGAAAGAGAAGGAGGAAGAAGAGGGAATGCAACAAAAAGAGATGAGAAAGCAGTGATGTTAAAGGGGAGAAAGAAGAAAAATAGAAGACTCAGAAAACAGAAATAGGAAAGACGGAAAGGAATAGGAGACAACCAGCTGACCAACAAACAAACACACAAACAGATTTGGGGTTGGGAGGGGGATTGCTTCTCAGGACTTTAATGGCTCCCAGTGAGCCAGTCATTGCTGGGGAGCGCCACAGGACTGAGTAGCATAGTCTTCCCAGGGCCCTCTAATTCCCTTGTGATGTTTTGAGAGGGGTAAAAAAATACGAATACAAACACAAATGGGCACAGAGTGAACTGCAGGTGTGGGTGTGGGAGGCTCAGCACTCTTTCTGGGTGCATGAGGTAGTTGGGTGAGTGATGGGGCTCCTGAGGCCTCCTTCCTCCTGAGGGATTGGGGTACCAAGAGGCCCCTGGTATAGGGACCAGCCCTATGAGGCTTCCCTTGATGTCTTTCCCACTGGTAAGTGCATCCAGTTAAATGGACCTGCTGGTCTCCAGGAAGGGGGAGGGAAGAGAAGCCCCACAGCAAAGGAGCTCACCCCCAGTGCTGCATGCCTGCCCCAAGGCCCTGTTCTCCCACCTGGCACTGTCCAGGCCTCTCAAATGTCTCAGGATTCTCCAGGTGTCTGGTCTCCAAGCTTTTTCTCCTTTTCTGCTAGTGGAAGTGGGCTGGCTTTGTGGGTGGGGGAGGGGAGAAGGGGCCTGATGATTTTCTCTATTCCCTTCTCCTGTCTTTCCATCTTTCCTCTTTGTCTAGGCAAATTGTCAGCATCGCCCAGTTTGTCTAACGTGTCCAGGTCCTCCCAGGAACTTATCGTTATTTCTTCCTATCTGTTGTTTCTATAGGAGAACTTGATTCTAGTGTCTCTTCGCCATCATGTTGGAAAGTTCCTTCTTGATGTTGAACAATACCAGCTTGCAGTGGGATGATATGGGCAAAATGAGTTGTCCTTCTTGTTTCCTATTATTCTGTTTTGGGGGTTTTGTTTGATATTTTTGTTTTTGTCTTTGTTTGTTTCACAGTATTTCTAAAATGTTCTAAGTGTAATCTAGAAGTCTCCCAGAGCTGTTTTTGTTTATGGAAATTGTCTAATTGTTAATCTTTGTGAGGAGTGGGGGGCTGAGTTTATGCCACCATACCCGCCTCCCCATCCCAGTTCCCCAACCTCCCCACCCCTGAGTTAAATTCTGGCTCTAAACTTCCCAACTTTTTAAGAGCATCAGACCCTCTTCAAGCTTCTGGAGACCCAGACATGGAACAATGTTCAGGGTAGTCTTTTCCTGTTGGAGTCAGGAGCAGGACTAGGAGGGGTTGCTCTGGCGTTCCCTTAGCATTTCAGGGCATCCTGGGTTTTGTGAAACATGAGTGTAAGATCAGCGTAGTCCAGCCTCACAGAGCACCCCGTGGAAGGCTGGAGAGAGGCAGCCATAGAGAGAGGGAGTTTGGGCAGTTTTAGTTCTTCTGTACATGGGGCTCTTGCGACTGCCAAAGTCAGAGAGGCATGTAACCTACAAACAGCAGGTCAGGGGGGTTCCTGCTGGTGGCCTGGAAAGTCCTTTCCCTGCATGAGGCTGAAGGCATCAGCCTAGACCTATCCCTCAAAAATCCTGAGTGAGACTCCCACCCAGAAGTTGTTTGTAGCTACAAGTACCATTGCTGCAAGTTATCAGTCTCAGGGAGGTCCCTCACTCCCCAAGACCTGTCTCCTTACCAGTCAGCTACTGTGAGAATAAATTAAGTCAGGCAAATTTATGTAGCATCTGGCAGCTGGGGGCACTCAGTAAGTGCCAGGCGTCTGGAGTAAGGTGAAGATGATAGAGGTGCCATCTCCTGGGAGGAATATTTTGGACCCAATGCTCCCTAAACCTGCTCAGTCTTGCTCACATAGAGGCATTGCCTGAATCAAGATTAGTGACCCTAGAGTATGGTGAGCAAGATGGGGTCCTCAGACTTCTGCTCAAAGGAGTCTTTCCATGGGAATGTCATTATGATCCTTGAGAGTCCCTATGTGCCCTTCACCAGCCCCAGGACACCAATCCCCCAGGTGCTGCCACCACACACAAACACACAGATCTCTATGCCCTGCACCTATGATGCTGTCCCCTCTCAGCATGAAGCTCCTTCTTGATCTTGAGTCTCAGCTGATGAGTCCCCTCCTAGGAGTTCCTCTCTGATACTTAGCATCCTCTGTTGGCCATTTCTTATTTGCCTTCTGGCCCCTCCCCTAGACTGAGCTCCAAGAGGATTTCACCTACCAATTTTGCTCCCTCTTTCCCCCCATCTCCAAGTCCAGGACTGATTTGCTCTCTCCACCAACTGGAAGTTGGGCCACAAGTACTAGTGACCAAAAAGCAGTCCACATATCCCCAAGGGCCCCCTCACAGCTTCTGGGTGCCTTCTCCCTACCCTGGAGAGAAGCTGCCCAGCAATCCCTCTCAATTACACATCAGGCAAGTCCAGGGCTGTGTGTAGTCCTGCTGAAGGAGGTTATTCTCATAAGGGATAGCCATATCCATGTGCATCAATTCTTTAATACTTATCCCTCTAGCTTGTTGCAAACATTCACTGGCTATCTGGGCTCAGGTTCATGCTGGGTCAAGAATACAGGGCAAAAAACTTGACTCGGAGAATTCACAATCTTGGAACAGAGAGAGACAAGGCCAATCCCTGATGAGATTTGCTATGATGAATGAGTAAAGAAGCAGAGGTTGGCGGAGACACTCATACCTCTCCATTCCAGGTGGTGTGTGAAGCAATCAGAGCCCCAGAAACCTTCTGAAAGGTGCTTGTTTAAATCTGCCACAGCCCAGCACATAGGTCTTGTCATCTTCCCCCTGAGGTTCACATCAGTCTTTCTCTGCTCAGTTGGAGCTGAAACTGGGGTGTCTAAAAAAGAGAAGACCCATCTCAGAGCTCCAATTCAGCCTCTTGAATTGGGAGTCAGAGAATTCTGTTTGAGGTGTGGCTGTGGCCAAGTCACTGCCCTTCTCTGGGTATCATCCTTGGAGTGAGGGGTGGATTCACAGAGAGATTTTCACTTTCTTCACCCTGCACTTAAATGAAGAAGCTATATTATTCTTCAATAATACAAGAAAATGTGCTCATTTGTTCATTCTACCAGTTAATTCTGACTGATTTTTAGGTGGCAGGCTAAGGAATGTAGTCATCTTACAGGAGTCATACTTAGAAAATAAAAACAAAACATTGATACCAGTTAGTGGTTTCTGAAAGTGCAGAAAATGAGTAATTTTGCCTCCCTCAGTGGTTTACAGCTTTGGCATTGACTACCTGTAAACCATTGGTTAAGCTGTGTTTCAGCTCTGCTGTGCAGAAAAACAACACTTTTACATGCTTTGAATATTCTGTAAAGAAAGAGCTGAGGAATTACTTTATCGAGACCTGAAAAATATTGCAAAAATCTCCAGTTTAAGTCATTTAAGCCAATTTACAACTTGTTGGGAGTAAACATTTGATTTGAGGTTATGACGCTCTTTTTTGCCCCCAGACCAGTAGATAAAGTGTTTGTGTTTTTGTCTCCTTTCTGCCAAAATGGGAATAGAGATGTCAATACTCAAATACTATTTATTATTTGAACAAAAAAGTGTGGGAGTCCTTTCAAGAGAGAGACTATCATCACAATAGTTTCACAGGAATGCTCAGCATGTCCCATCACAACATCCTTGCGCATACAGTGTTAGAGCGCAAGACTCATAATTCTATGTATGACTTAAAATATACCTACCACTGACTGATAAAATGGCACTTCTTTCTTCTCTTTTAATTACTTTGGAAGTGAGAAAGAAAATACTTCCAAAAAAAGGAAAAGTGGGCTGTGCAGCTGTGGAGGGTGAGGTGACGCTGGCACTTCTGGAAACATGGGCTGAGAGTTAGCGAATCTGACACGGTGGTGGCACATGGTTGCTTACAGCAATCACCCTTCCAGGCAGCATGCCTTCCCACACTCCCACCGTGCTGCTGGTGCCTGGCTATCCATTCTCTGTGTTGTGCTTCCAATTGTACTGATTTATCTGGTGTACACAGGAAGGAGCAAGGAGTTTGAAAAATCTTAAGAGCAAGAATCTAATTGCCTACGAAAATGACAAATGAGCAATTCATCTAGGTAATGATTCAGTCTGCCTAGGCAAAAGGTCCTATCATAGGACAAGAATTTTGAAGACACAGTATACTATGGGACACACACACACGTATACACAATGTGAAGATACAATGTGAAGATATAATGAAATTATATCTAACAATGTGAAGATAGAATGAAAATTTGACAGTCTGTAACCCTGAAGTAGCTCTCACCAGAACTCAACCATGTTGGCACCCTGATCTCAGACTTCCAAGCCCCCTGAAATTTAATCGCTCTAGAAATGAATAAGATGTTACTACATTGGCTATTGGGAGCTCTTGATAAAGCAAGTGGAAAGAAAAATGATTGATTGAAATGCGACATCGGTTATAGAGTGACCCAGGTAAGTTCAAATCACCCTCTGCCAAAGTTTCAATCTGTATCTTTCAATAATATATGTATATTTGCTGAAAAACTTTTAAAAAGTCAAACAAGTTACCTGCTTCCAAAATACAATGGTGAAACAGGCACAGGATAGATGCTTATATTCCCAAAGGGAAAAATAGGAAAGAAGAAAGGAATAGCAGATCCCAAGCAAGGCCAAAATGGCTCCATGCTCATCTCTCTAGGGAGTCCATCCTGCCTCCCAAGACTACTTGGGGATTGGTTCTGCCCTCACAGCTTTGCCAGACAGGGCTTGAACCTCCAGTGCTCCAGGAGGCCTACCTTATGACTTTGCTGGACACAGCCTACACTGTAGTTCTCATGGACTAGAGTCATATGCTTGTGGCTTTTCTGAGCCGAAATAATATGTAAATGATTCTCCCAGTCTTGGATCGGGGGAGTGGCCTCCATCCTGACTTTGATGGCCATTGCCCTAGGGATTGCTCTCGATAGTGACCTGCCTTTCTGGAAGTTCTGTGACAAATTCATGAGCCTCTAGCTCCAATAATCTCTATTCTCTGAGATCTGAGTAGAAGTAGCCACACTCTTCTCCCTACTAACTTGTGTACTCTGTGTACCCATGAAAACTACCCAGCATGGACATTGCCAACATCTGCTCCCCGTGCCCTTAGAGAGATGAATACTGTGGCTGCATTGCTGAGGTGGTGGAGGAGCTTCACACTGAAGTGTGAGAACAAGAGTTCATATGTGAGGTCGCGCCAGGCAAGGCATAGCTCATGTTCTTCAAGCAGTGGAGACCCCTCCTATGAAACCATTCTCATGATCTCTGGGTCACTTTATGGCAGAAGTGGGTTATTCCATTTTCTCATCCTGTGGGGATGCCTGAGTAATCTTACCAAGTGGTGGTTTGACCTCACGTTCAGTGTTCTCTTCAAACCATGTTTCTCATTCTTTTCCATATGGATAGGCTGGGTATTCTTCAAACCTAAGTTTTGCTGTCCTTTGATTGACAATTCCATCTTTAAATCATTTCTGTCTTCTCATATTTTGCTGTAAGATGTCAAGAGGGACCAAGCTTCTCCTTCAACACTTTGCAGAGATATTTACCCAGCCAAATATTCAATTCCATTGCTCTCAAGTTCTATCTTCCACAAAACACAAGGACAAAAATTCAATCCAGTCAAGTGTTTGATACTTTATAATAAGGATGTCTTTCATCCGTTCTCCAATGACATATTTCTCATTTCCATCTTATACCTGACCAGGATGACCCTAACTGTCCACATTCCTATTCACATTTTGCTTGGATAGTTAGGTTTTTTCCTGCGAAGAGAGAGGTTTTCTGTATAGCTGTTCACTTTTTAGACTTTCACCAGAATTACCTTTAACAGTCTGTTCAGAGTACTGTGCTTTCTAGTTTGTACCTCTCAGGACTCAACCAATCATTATTACCTAGTTCCAATGTATATTAGCTGTTCACATATTTTAGATATTTGTTACAGCAATGCCTCACTCCTATGCTGTTAAGAATGCATGAACAAAAAACTATTAACTGGTGACTTGTAAACCAGAAATCTTTATTTATCAAAGTTCTAGGGAAAAAGTCCAAAATCAAGGCACTATTTAACTCCAGTGTCTGGTGAGAACCAATTCCTTGTCCAGAGAGTAACAACTCCTTCCTATAACCACACATGGAAGAAGGGATGAGGGATCCTCCTAGGGCCTCACTTACAATCTTACTACTCCCATGCATGAGGGCGATGTCCTTCAGTCTCATTATCTCCTCCAGGTCCCACGGCCTAGTACCATCACCTTGGATATTAGGTTTCAACATATGAATTTTTCTCCAGAGGCCTTGACTTTTTTTAAAATATAAATTTTCAATAGATACAAACATCCAAACCTATAGCACCCCTGAAAAAAGGTAAAGAAGATTCCCATAAGTCTGGAAATTTCTTCCATCCCTCCATTCCCACATCATAAAAGTACTGATTTAAATTCTATTTCCATAAGTTGTTTTGGACTACACTAGAACTTCCTAAATGTAAAATCACATATTATGTTCCTTTGCTCTGACTTCTTTTTAGAACTGTGAGATATAACTATGTTCTGACACGTATCTAAACTTTGTTCTGATTTACTAATGATTATTCCATCACAAGAATATACCAACTGGGGCCTCCCCGGTGGCACAGCAGGTTGAGCACAGCACTGTGGTTCGATTCCCAGCCGGCCAGGGAGAGACCCACATGGTGCGGCAGACCTTTCCTGTCTCGCCCACTGCTCCCCTCAGTAGTGCTTTCAGTCCTTCTGCCTGTTCTGCTCCCTGCTCTGTCTCTGGTGAATTCTCTCACCCTCCTGCGCTTCTGGCCTGTACCCCAGTTCTTGTATAAATAAATAAATCTTTGGGAAAAAAAAGAATATACCAGTTATTCATCTATTAAGTAGTAGTGGTTAGTTTTCAGCCTGTGGAATAAATTTACGAATAATACTGCTGTCAACATTCATACACAAATTTTTGTGGCTATACTCCGAGCACTGGAATTGTTGGGACATATGATAGATATGTTAACAATATAAGAAAACAGTTATTATACAACCTTTTTTCATTCATAAGCTTTGTTTTTTTCCATCAATCACTCCTACTGCATTCAATTTTTTTAAAATATGAAAGTGGAAATATATAGGTGCTTTGCAGAGTAACCTATAGCCCTAAATCATATGCAGTGTTGTAAAACTATTTTATCTCGATGAATATAATACAATCAGTCAACAAACAAATAAATCAATACATAAATAAAATACATAAACTGAGACCAAACATTTGGCATGGGGTCAGTCACACAGAGATCTGGTGACAGTCTCCCAGACATAGATCTTCAGTTTGGATCTGAATATTCTCTTGGATAAATTTTCCTTTACAAAAAAAAAAAAAAAAAAAAAAACCTAAGAAGAAACTTCTCTCCATTGCATGTTGAATTGTTGCCTCATTTAGATTTCAGAGAAAAAGGCATAACGTCACTTAAATTACCCATATTCTTCTATGACTTCTCCAAGAGACCTGCTGGATCTCAAATCCAGGTTTATACACTATTGAACCCATTTCCTCCCATTTCCTTCTCTTCCCAAGCTCTCCTGTGCTGGGATCCCCAGAGCACTGACCACAGCCTCCCCTAATGAGCAGGCCATTGTTATGTAATAGCTTCAACCCCCTCCCCCTCTGCGGAGGTGCCACCAAGAGCCCAGCCTGCCCCTGCCTATCATGACTACACTGCTGGGAGACTAGCTGTGTCGGGGACAGTCTGGCCTGCCTTCCACTTGACTGCAGCTGCTTAGCTGGCAGGTGCCCTCACCCATGGGGCCTGCCTGGGCCCAGGCCCACCTGACTGGTGATCTCTGGCTGCTTCTGCTGTGTCTACTCCTGCCCCAGGTCTGTAGCTCCCACGCCCCACCAGGATGGCGCTTCACGTCTTCTGAAGTTGTGATTCCCAGGAAGGTGACCCACAGGTTGCGTGGAGCCGGGACACCGGGCCAGCTGGCCTACAAGTTTCACTTCAGGGGCCAAAGACACGTGGTTCACATGAAAGTCAAGAAGAACCTGCTGCCCAGACATTTTCCTGTTATCACCAGTAACGATCAAGGCGCCTCGCAGGAGGACTACCCCTTCATCCCTCGAGACTGTTACTACTATAGCTACCTGGAAGAGGTCCCTGGGTCCATGGGCACGCTGGACACCTGCTATGGGGGCCTGCGTGGCATGTTGCAGGTGGACGACTTCACCTATGAAATCAGACCATTGGAGGCGTCTTCCAAATTTGAGCACGTGATTTCTCTTCTAGTGACCGAAGAAACTGCCGCGGTGGAGAAGTGTAAGATTGGCGAGGAAGGTACAAATCCCGTGTATGAAGAGGCAACTTTTACTGAAACTCCTAGAGCGGGCCCCGTTTACTTTTGGTGGCCACATAAGAAATACTTAAAAATACACTACACCGTTTCTAACTCCTTCTATAGGATAATGCCTAATACAACACAAATTATACAGTATGTGGTGGTGATGAACAGCATAATGCATTCCATTTACAAAATAAGCAGGTTAGGCATATACATACGAGTCCTTTGCATATGGAATACTAAGGATCCTATATATTTAAACATTAAGTACAAGACTACGGATCAAATGATAAATGACTTTGGCTTGTGGAAAAAAGACATGGTATTTCAGTATATTAACCATGATTACTCACTGCTTCTGACAGGACATCAAGTTGGAAGTTTCTCCTATTTTGCCTTCCATACCGGATTATGCAACCCCAACTGGGGAGCAGCATATCTGAATGTGAAAGATTATCAGCTCTTTGTAAGTTCTGGTGTTGCTGCACATGTGATAGGTCATAGTTTGGACATCCCCCATGATGGACCTGGTTGTAAATGTTTTCGAAGATCTGCCTGTCTCATGGCGCCAATCCCTAATATTCTCGATATGATGAGTAATTGTTCTTATGCAAAAATATATGACAAGATTTATTTCTATGATAGTTGTTTGAGTGTCAGGAATACTCCCTATAATAATTTTCCTTATGTGTATCCCCGTTGTGGTGATGCAGTTATAAATTCAGGAGAAGAATGTGACTGTGGCACCTTTAAAGATTGCCTTCAAAACCTCTGTTGTACAACCGAATGCTCCCTCACCCTGGGCAGTCTTTGCAGTAGAGGGGATTGCTGTGTTCGCTGTCAATATGCTCCCCCTGGACTGACCTGCAGAGACAAACTTGGGATTTGTGATCTACCGGAATACTGTGACGGCAAAACCCACGATTGTCCAAATGACTTTTACATCCAGGATGGAACCCCGTGTTCCCCGTTGGCCGTTTGTGTGCAAGGAAACTGTAGTGACCGTGAAATGCAGTGTCAAGCCCTTTTTGGATACCAGGTAAGAGATGCTGCACCAGCATGCTATGAAAAATTGAATGTGATTGGCGACCGCTTTGGAAACTGTGGGATAAGAATTGAAAGAGGAGGAGGCCGTCCTTATAAATGTGAAGAAGACGATGTGCTCTGCGGAATGCTTCACTGCCGCGATGTTGAAACAATTCCCGGTGGAGGTGAGCACACTACATTTCGCGATATAATATTACCAGGTCTTAAGGACGTATCATGCTTTGGATATGATGCCCACTGGGGGACAGAAGTGCCAGAGATGGGGCTGGTAGTGGATGGTGCGACATGTGGGCCAGGAAAGTACTGTGTGAAACACAATTGTACTTTTTATCAAGATATGCATTTTGACTGTGATATCAGCAAATGCAGTTTTAGAGGAGTGTGTAACAACAAGAAAAATTGCCACTGCATGAGAGGCTGGAAGCCACCAGCATGTAATGAGACTGGAATAGGTGGTAGTGTAGATAGTGGCCCTCTGCCCGACAAAGAAAAATATCTTCGTGCCAGAATATTAACTAACATGAACAAGGCACTATTTCTAATTGTTTTTCGAGCAGTCCTTTTACTGATCTCACTCATCATTGCAGCCTTTTCACAATTAAAAAGAACCATTGATGAGCACCTTGAAAAACAAGCTGTTCATGCACAGAAAGACTTGCCGCCTGAAACCCCACAAAACAAAAAAAAAGTAGACAAATTTGAAACCCCTAAGAAAGAGAAGGTAGCATTGTGACTTATGGGGGGAAATGGTCAGTAATAATTCTGATAATTTCATATGCCTATAACTATTCTTGTCATCTTGAAATAAAATGACTTGGAAATCTAAAAAGATGTGTGTTGAAAATCATTTACTAATTCTTGCCTGGTCTAATTCTTGATATTCCTGTAGATGATTGTAGGAACTCTTCGATTCACAAGTCACTGACAACAGGGCCTGTCACTTACTTTATTTTTTTTTTAAAGGTTTATTTTATTTACACAAGAACCGGGGTACAGGCCAGATGCAGGGAGAGTGAGAGGATTCACCAGAGACAGCGGGAACAGAGCAGGCAGACTGATGAATTACACTGCTGAGGGAAGCAGCGGGCGAGACAGGAGAGGTCTGCTCACCATTTGGGTTGCTCCAAGGCTGGCCCAGATCGAACCCACGCTGCAGAGGCTGTGGAAGCTTCACAGTGCGGCGCTCAACCACCTGCGCCACCAGGGAAGCCCCTGTCACTTACTTTAGATGTGGATTCTAATAATTTATAGATGATCCTACAGCATATTCTGTTACCCTTACATTCATTTGCTTTAACAGTTTTGGGGAGCTTTTCCCAGTTGTTCGCTCCTACATTTTGTCAGTTGCTTATTTTATTTATTATTTTAAAATTTCTCTCTTTTTTTTTAAAGATTTATTTATTTATTTATACAAGCCCTGGGTACAGTCAGTAGCATGGGAGGCTGAGAGGATTCACCACAACCAGAGCGGGAAACAGAACAGGCAGACTGACGAAGTACATTGCTGAGGGGAGCAGAGGGCGCGATGGAGAGGTCTGGGCGCCATGGGGGACCCTCGCCGGAGGCCGGGGAATCGAACCAGTGCTGCAGAGGCTGCGGGCAGCTTCGCAGCCCAGCGCTCAACCACTGCACCACCAGAGGAGGTCCCAGTTGCTTATTTTATCAGCAACCTTAAGCAGTCATCACAAAAATAATCATTGCAGTATAACAGCAAGATCAAAATTCCATTTCACAGGAACGTGAACATCAACAAATTGACCACCTGGTAAATATGGGATCATGGATAAAATTTTGGTCTTGTCTTATAGGATTTCAAGGTCCCATATTAACATTCATTAATCAACAGTACATTTCCAAAATTTTGTGATGATAAAAAAAGGACAGAAGAAAACCCTGGGTCATTGGTATTTTGCCTGGCCTGTGTTATTTCCCTTACCTGAGGTCCTGTTAGTGTGCCAGCAGATTGGGCTCTGGTTAACTGGTTTCTCCTGAGGCTGAGGCCTTATTAAGAAGAAAGAAAGTTCTTTGCCTATTTCAAAGAGGCTTCTCATTCCCCACACAGAAGTCAGAAGCAGGAGGGGATTTGTCTCCAATATTTACTGTGAAAAATCTAGTGTTGATGGCGCTGCTGGTGACTTCTGCAGCACAGAAATATTGTTGGTGTTGGGGGCTAACAGGAATGCCAGTACAGGACCCAATTTTAATTTTATTGCTTTATTTAACCTCGTCACCCCTGAAGGTAATTCTCTCAGTGCTGTGGGAACCCTTGGAGTTTTTCACTCTCAGATTTGTCTGAGAATCTGTATGACACATTGCAGCAGCTGCCAGCTGTAGTTGTTTTTCCTACCCTGGGGAAGGTTCCTGCAGCATTTTCTGCTCTAGGTCTCTGCTCCAGTAGCCATGGCTCCCTGTGTTTGCCTTTCTCTCCAACCTGGGGAGCAGCGTGTTTCCGTATATCTTCCTGTATCTTAGGGCTCCAAGCATTGTTGATTTTTCATCCTGATCATCTTATTGGTCCCTGTTAGAACACATTGGAGACACCCAAGCTCCATCTCTAAACACCATATTAGAACACTCATTCTGTGTTCATGAGAGGTATTGTCATCTTCTTTCTTTTTCTTTTCTTTATGAAGTTTGGGCTATGAAATGATTTTGAAAGCCTTTCTTCATGCTATCTTTCTGTAAGACTATACAAAGTAGGGTATTTTTCTTTGTTGACAGTTTGAGAGGATTCATCACCAATGCAATTCAGCTCAAGCTTTCTTTGATGGTGGTATAAGGATAAAGTTTTAATTGCTATAGATGACATTTTCTCTCTCTTCTTAAAGTAATTTTGGTAATTTTTTAAACCAAATTTGTTGTTTTATATAGGATCTCACATTTATTTAATTAAAAATTTATAATATCTAAAATTTTATAATTTTATTTATAGTCTGTAGGCATCACTGCTTTGTATTTTTTGACACTTGTAGTTACATCTGTTTATTTATTGATCATCTTTCCTGTAGGTTAGGGATATTATAAAATCCTTTCGAATGATTAGAATTGTGCTTTGTTTTTTTTCTCATTGTGCCTCTGCATGTCTTTATCCTTAATTTTTTCCTTTATTTTATTCTTTTACTTAATTTGCTTTTTCACTAACTTATTAAAATAGCACCTCAAATGATATTCAGCATACCTTATTTTTAAGTACATTTATTCAATATTATAAATTAACCTCTAAATGTGGTTTGCCTGCTTCCCAGAAGTTTGATGCTTTGA
Source organism: Talpa europaea (assembly GCF_964194135.1). Lineage (NCBI taxonomy): Eukaryota > Metazoa > Chordata > Mammalia > Eulipotyphla > Talpidae > Talpa > Talpa europaea. The sequence goes on along the minus strand of NC_140075.1, from coordinate 97,060,156 downwards.
ATTTCACCCCTACTCAAATTTTTTTTTTTTTTAGAAATCCTTTTTTTTTTTTTTTTAAATATTTATTTATTTATTTTTACAAGCACTGGCTACAGTCAGAAGCGCGGGAGGGTGAGAGAATTCACCAGAGCCAGAGCGGGGAGCAGAGCAGGCAGAAGGACCAAAGTACACTGTTGAGGGGAGCAGCGGGCGGCAGGAGAGGTCTGCACGCCATGTGGGACCCTCCTGTGGTGGCCGGGGAGCAGCCGGGGATCGAACCAGCGCTGCAGAGGCTGCGGGCAGCTTCACAACCCAGTGCTCAACCGCTGCGCCACCGGGGAGGCCCCTACTCAAATTCTTTTCCAGTATGTGCTGTGATTTTTCTTTAACCAGTGATTGTACAGAATTTCATTGATGAATTTCCAATAATTTATATGTATTGGTTATTTCTAACCATGAAAGCAAGGGGACCCCAAACCGTTTAGGGGAAAGTCCCATTTTGCTTATTCTTTAGGGGGTCCACCCATCAACATGCACAAAGGCAAAGAATGTATACTCTTAGTACCCAAAGGTCTTCAACTGATGAGAGTGAAATAAAGAGGAGAAAGAATTTCAAATAACAGGCTCCTAATCAGACTCCAAAAGTTTCCCTTCCTCTCCTGTGCACACACTCACCCAAAAAGGCTTGACCCACATAGGGGCAACCGAGGCCCATAATCTTGCAAAGTCTAATGTACCTCCTGGCAGGGAACCACAGCCAAGGGGACAGGAAGGTTCAGAGAGCTGGGACAAAATGAGAGACTCAAAATTAAAAATGTACCATATAATCCACCATGGGGTCAAGATGATGGCAGCCACTGTCACTGCCAAAACATGAAAAGAACCAGGACCAAACCCCAAGAGAAGACTGTCCTTGCAATCTGTTCTCTCTCCAGTATCTTGATCTGCCTTGCTCCTTGGTCTTTCTCAGCCACCCAGTCTAGGAAGACTGGTAAATGGCCTGTTGAGTGTTATAGTCCAGGCAGATGCATGTAAAGTTGTGATGGGGGAAATGGCACCTGTCCCGACAGTCACTGGTCTTCCGCTATCATCCCCATTCATAGCAACAATTCTATTACATTTCTAGATCTGTTCTTTAGTGGTCAGAGAACAAGCTCCTTTGAAATTTGTGAAGACTTTCATTAAAATCTGCAATGTGATGGCCAGTCCTGGTGTATGAGTAGTTCCCAGGGCCCAGCAAAGGGACATCTTTTCCAGAGCTCTGAAGCAAGGGGCAGCACTCCAAAATATGATCTCATTTTCCAGTCCTCATCGCCTCATTTGTTGAGCAGCTGCTAAGAACCAACACCACATCTCCTGATGCCTAGCAAACAAATGCAGTATTGTCTCATGAATTGATTACTTCTCAGGGGTACTCACAAGTGTATTTGGGTAGAAGCTTCATGAACAAGTTGAGGAGCAACTGCCCTTCTGTGAGGCTGGAGAGAGTTCATGACAAGATTTGGATGCCATAAAGGAGGCAGTGGTTTATACAGATGAAGTGGCTAGTGAGATTACTAGGTAGCTGGCAAAACAAGACAAGTCACAATGAAGAAGGAAAAGAAATGTCTGACTGGGATGGCCCCTGCATCTCCAGAAAACAGCAGTAGTAGCCCAGAGGAATGTGAGAAGACAAGTGAAAGATCCCAAAAGAAGGAAACACAAAAACTCCAGGTACTTCCTGAGCAGGATGGAATGGAAGACTCACCTATATCCTTGTCTAATCCCAAGAAAAAGAAAACTTTTTCCAATCAACCCACAAAAATCAGTAGCTTTCCTATATACAAACAATCAATCTGAAGAAGAAATAAAAAAAACATCCTTTTTATAATTGAAACCAAAAAAATCAAATACTTGGGAATAAACCTAACAAAAGAGATGAAGGACCTATACAAAAAAAGTTATAAAACAGTGTTAAAAGAAACAGAAGAAGACATGAAGAAATGGAAAGACATCCCCTGCTCATGGATTGGAAGAATTAACATTATCAAAATGGCCATCCAGCCAAAAGCAATTTATAGATTCAACGCTATTCCAATTAAAATCTCAATGACATTCTTCAAAGAAATAGAACAAATACTGATGAAATTCATATGGAACCACAAAAAACCATGAATGGCCAAAGCCCAACTGATGAAAACAAAGGAGAATGGAGGTATCATACTTCCAAACTTCAAACTATACTGTAAAGCCATAATAATTAAAACAGTGTAGTACTGAAACAAAAACAGACACACAGACCAATGCAACTGAACAGAAAGCCCAGAAATAGAAATATATGGACAACTAATCTTTGACAAAGGAGCAAAGAATATGCAATGGAACAAGGACAGTTTGGACAATAAATGGTGCTGGGAAAACTGGACCAACATAAGCAAAAGAATGACTCTAGAACACTACCACACACCATACACAAAAATCAACTCAAAATGGATAAAAGATCTGGACGTAAGACATGAAACCATAGACTATATAGAGGAAAATATAGGTAAAATACTATAAGACATACATCTGAGTAACATATTTAAAGACTCATCACCCAAAGCAAAGAAAGTGAAGGAAAAGATAAACACCTGGGATTACATAGAACTGAAAAGCTTCTGTACAGCTAAAGAGACACCAACCAAAACAAAGAGACACCCCACTGATTGGGGAAAAAAATCTTTGCACTCCATACAACAGATAAGGTGCTGATCTCAAAGATATACAAAGAACTCACATGACTCAACAAAAACAAAGTATACAATCCAGAAAAAAAATGGGCAGAAGAACTTGAAAGACACCTCTCCAAAGAGGAAATGCAAATGGCCAACAGGCATATGAAAAAATGTTCAACATCCCTTATCATCAGGGACATGCAAATCAAAACCACAATGAGATACCACCTCACACCAGTAAGAATGGCACATATCAAACAAACAAACAAACAGCAACAACAAATGTTGTTGGAAGGATGTAGTGAAAAAGGAACTCTCCGACATTCTGGTGGGAGTGCAAATTTGGTGCAACCACTATGGAACGGAGCTTTTAGTACCCTGTGTTTCTTTCATTTCCTTCTTTAAAGACTCAGTTTCATTCTTCAATTCATTAATTATATTTCTCATATAAGTCTTTTCTTTTTTATCTTCTTTATGTTTTTTAATAATGGCAATTCCAATTTGTCTATCTGACAGGCAGAAAAGTTCTTCGTGTCATTGTTGTTGAGTTCTGTGGGCTGATTTTCTTTTTGTGGTGTGTCCTTCCCCAGAGGGCTTGCGTGGTTATTTGTATTTTTCCTTCTCCCTGTTTGTTTTCTGATTTTTTCTGTGCGTTGGGCCACTGTGCCACTGGTATTGGCCGGCATCTCTTTGGGGTGCTCCTTCTGGGATGTCAGAAACTGGTGGCCAGACTGAGTCAGGCACTGTTATGCCAGACTCCACAAGGATAGTGATGCTGTGCATGGGTTGATGGGCGCTGTCCCTGAAGATCACCAAGTCTCTGTTTGCTGCTGGTTTCTTCCCCTGCATCCCCGTCTTAACCTTTGTTTGCTGAGCCCTCTCCTCAATGTTTACTCAGTTCCAGAAGGGAATCATAGGGCTGTTGGCTTCCAGCAGCCCATCTGGCAGACCCACACTTTCCTGGAACCCATAGTTCTCCTTGACAACAGTGTCCTCCCTCTCTCCTACTCAGTTCTGAAAGGGCGCCTCTGGCAGCTTGGGTAAGCCCACACTTTCCTGTTCACCTTTCTTTGTGGAACCCTCCCTCTCTTCTATTCAGTTCCAGAAGAGGGTCGCACAGTTGCTAGCTTCAAACAGCCCAGCAGCAGGCCCACACTTTCCTCACACCCACAGTTCACCTTGATGGCAGAGCCCTCCCTCTCTTCTACTCAGTTCCAGAAGGGGATCGCACAGTTGCTAACTTCTAACAGCCCAGCAAGCAAGGCCCACTTTCTATTTCTGCTTTTTCCCTTTCCTCTCTTGCTCTATATCAGTTGAAATCATGTTATTGGGACTACCCAAATTTTAACTGCCATGTCTTACTGATTTTTTCTAATTGAGGTAATTGTCATGTACTATTACAATAGTTTCAAGTGTACAACATAATGATATCGTATTAGTAATGTTATAAAATGTTCAACACTACAAGTGTTGAACAATGTTAACTACAAGTCTATTTAACATATGTCACCATATTACAGAATGATTTTTCTTGTGGTGAGAAAGTTCTGGTTATTGTCTTAACAAGTTTCACTTATGCACGGTCATTACTTGTGGTCAATATCCTGCACATCACACCCCTAAAGGTTCTTTCTATACAGAAGAAAGTGCCCTTTTCAGATCCTTCAGATGTTCTCTGAATATATGCAACATCTTGTCTGGTGGCCTTCATGGCTTGTTTTTCTGGGATCTGAAAGCTTAAACACAACTTAACTACCTCTCAAACATTATCTCTTATGTACGACTCCAATCTCACAGATTTCTGTCAACCTGATCCAGTTACATAAAAAGGAATTGCGTAACTGGTGAATCCTTTTCATCTGTGCTGTCTTCCATTCAACCTAAATATACATCAAATGCTTTAGTTTGTCCATTTTCTGACTCTTACCATTACAATCAGTTCTAATCCTGGTTCTACCTTCCATGAAATTGACATAAAACTACTTATTCTTGTGACTTTTCCTATGACTCCTCCAAGAGACCAAGGGACCTTTCAGCCCAGGTTTATGACAACTTTTCAAATTCCTCCCATTTCCTTCTCTTCCCAAGCTCTCCTGTGCTGGGATCCCCAGAGCACTGACCACAGCCTCCCCTAATGAGCAGGCCATTGTTATGTAATAGCTTCAACCCCCCCCTCCCCCTCTGCGGGGGTGCCACCAAGAGCCCAGCCTGCCCCTGCCTATCATGACTACACTGCTGGGAGACTAGCTGTGTCAGGGACAGTCTGGCCTGCCTTCCACTTGACTGCAGCTGCTTAGCTGGCAGGTGCCCTCACCCATGGGGCTTGCCTGGGCCCAGGCCCACCTGACTGGTGATCTCTGGCTGCTTCTGCTGTGTCTACTCCTGCCCCAGGTCTGTAGCTCCCACGCCCCACCAGGATGGCGCTTCACGTCCTCTGAAGTTGTGATCCCCAGGAAGGTGACCCACAGGTTGCGTGGAGCCGGGACACCGGGCCAGCTGGCCTACAAGTTTCACTTCAGGGGCCAAAGACACGTGGTTCACATGAAAGTCAAGAAGAACCTGCTGCCCAGACATTTTCCTGTTATCACCAGTAACGATCAAGGCGCCTCGCAGGAGGACTACCCCTTCATCCCTCGAGACTGTTACTACTATAGCTACCTGGAAGAGGTCCCTGGGTCCATGGGCACGCTGGACACCTGCTATGGGGGCCTGCGTGGCATGTTGCAGGTGGACGACTTCACCTATGAAATCAGACCATTGGAGGCGTCTTCCAAATTTGAGCACGTGATTTCTCTTCTAGTGACCGAAGAAACTGCCGCGGTGGAGAAGTGTAAGATTGGCGAGGAAGGTACAAATCCCGTGTATGAAGAGGCAACTTTTACTGAAACTCCTAGAGCGGGCCCCGTTTACTTTTGGTGGCCACATAAGAAATACTTAAAAATACACTACACCGTTTCTAACTCCTTCTATAGGATAATGCCTAATACAACACAAATTATACAGTATGTGGTGGTGATGAACAGCATAATGCATTCCATTTACAAAATAAGCAAGTTAGACATACACATACGAGTTTTGTTCATATGGAACAAAGTAGATCTTGAGTATCTTGGAGATGAGTATACTCCGCCTTTTCACATTTTGGAAACATTTGGTTTATGGAAATATCTTAATATCTGGAAATCTATTGAACACGATTTATCACTGCTTCTTACAGGCCAAAAAATAGGCAATGCCTATTATTTTTCCTTCCAGGGTGGGATCTGCCAAGCCAACTGGGGAGTAGCATTTGTATATGTAAGACAGTTACAGGTCATTCTAAGTTCAAGTATGGCTGCACATGTGATAGGTCATAGTTTGGGCCTCCCCCATGATGAACCTGGTTGTACCTGTTTTCGAAGAATTGCCTGTCTCATGGCCCCAGTACCTAATATTCTTGATATGATGAGCAATTGTTCTTATAATAATATATATAATCGGATTCATTTATGGGATTCTTGTTTGAGTACCAAAAACATTCCATATGATAATTTTCCTTATGAGGCTTCCCGTTGTGGTGATACTGTCATAAATTCGGGAGAAGAATGTGACTGTGGCACCTTTAAAGATTGCCTTCAAAACCCCTGTTGTGCAACCAATTGCTCCTTCACCCTGGGCAGTCTTTGCAGTAGAGGGGATTGCTGTGTTCGCTGTCAATATGCTCCCCCTGGACTGACCTGCAGAGACAAACTTGGGATTTGTGATCTACCGGAATACTGTGACGGCAAAACCCACGATTGTCCAAATGACTTTTACATCCAGGATGGAACCCCGTGTTCCCCGTTGGCTGTTTGTGTGCAAGGAAACTGTAGTGACCGTGAAATGCAGTGTCAAGCCCTTTTTGGATACAAAGTAAGAGACGCTGCACCAGCATGCTATGAAAAATTGAATGTGATTGGCGACCGCTTTGGAAACTGTGGGGTGAGGGTGATACATGGAGGAGGCAAACCTGTTGCATGTCATGTAGATAATGTGTTCTGCGGAATGCTGCACTGCCGTGATGTCCGACTAGTTCCCGGTGGAGGGGAGCACACTACATTTCACCATATAATAGTCCAAGGTGTTAAAGAAGAGGCCTGCTTTGGATATGATGCCCACTGGGGGGCAGAAGTGCCAGAGATGGGGCTGGTAGTGGATGGTGCGACATGTGGGCCAGGAAAGTACTGTGTAAAACAGAAATGTACTTATCATGAAGACATAGGTTTTGACTGTGATGTCAGCACATGCAATTTCAGAGGAGTGTGTAACAACAAGAAAAATTGCCACTGTGTGCAAGGTTGGAACCCACCATCATGTAATGAGACTGGAGAAGGTGGTAGTGTAGATAGTGGCCCGCCACCTAACAGAGAAAAACGTGGCCGTGTCAAAATACTGAGTAATTTGAACCTAATGCTACTTCTAGTTATTGTTCGGTTAATCTTTTTTCTGCTCACATTCTGTCTTGCAATCTATTTCAAAGTAGAAACTGATAAGAGAAAAGAAAAACAAACTGATGAGACAGAGATCCTGTATCCTGAAGAACAAACTGATGAGACACAGACCCTGTCTCCTGAAAAACAAACTGATGATACAGAGACCCTGCATCCTGATGAACTATCTGAAAATGAAGGAGAAAGTTTAATTGCAAGTGACACAGAGAAATGATCAATAATCATTCTGATAATTTCATATACATAGAGGTATTCTGAGGTTGTCATCTTGAAATAAATGACTTGGCAATTTAAATTGATCTGTGTGTTTAAAATCATTTAGCAATTCTTGCCTGGTCAAATCCTTAATATTCTGTAGATGATTGTATATATTGGCAGATAAAACAGGAAGATCAAAACTTCCATTTCACGGGCATGTGAATTTCAACAAATTGACTACCTGGTAAGTATGGGATCTTGGATAAATCTTGCTCTTGGTCTTACAGAATTTCAAGGTCCATGTGTAACATTCAGAAATAAACAGTTTATTTCCAGGTCTTTGTGATGATAAAAAGAAAGGACATAAGATGACCCTGGATCATTTTAGGTACTTATTACTCCCTTTTCTGTACCTTTTTCATAGTTTTCATTATTACTCCTGGTTTCTGCTCAATCTGGGAAAACCTGGTTTTTGATCAAGCTAAAAGGTCCATCAAAAGGCAATCTTCCTTAATGTGCAGTGCTTTTGATCTCTAGCATTTCTTTTGGATTCTCATGTAGGATTTCCATCTCTCTGTTTATATCACATTCTGTTCTTGCAGGCTGTCTGCTTTATCCATCAGAGTCCTCAGCATACGACCATAGTTGCTTTCAATTCCCAGTCTGATCATTCCAATTTTTCTGCTCTATTTCTGAGGTTTTCTTCCTCTCTTCAAAAGTGCATCATTTCTTTGGCGTGCCTTGTAATTTTTTTCCTTGATTATCAGATATGATGTACCAAGTAAAAGGAATTTTTGTAAATAGACTTCTAGTGTTTTCTGAGATGGGTGGGAAGGGCATGGGGGTTGTATTCCACATTCCTATGGTGACATCTCAGTCCTTAGTAAACCTAAGCCTCTGTCTGGGAACTTCACAAGTGTTTCTCATGTTGTTTTGCCACTCTTATGTTATTTCCCTTACCCCAGGTCCATTGCCCCAGTGTGTTAGGCTCTGGTTAACTGTTTCTTCTGAGACTGAGGCCTTGCTAAGAAGAAAGAGTTCTTTGCCATATTTCAAAAATGGTTCCTCTCTTCCAACCTTAGTCAGAAGCAGGAGAGGCTTTTTCTCCAATATTTAGTGTGGAAATCTAATCTAGCTCCTGAAGGTAATTCTCTCAATAGTCTGGGACCCCTTGGAGTTTTAACTTTCAGATTTTTCCAAGAAAAAACACATTGCAGCAGCTTGTCAACTGCTGTTGTTTTTCCTACCCTGGGACAGGTTTCTGCAGCACTTTCTGCTCTGCCTCTGTCCAGGAGCCATAGCTCCCTGTGTTTGCCTTTCTCTCCAACCTGGGGAGCAGTGTGTTTCCCTGTATCTTTCTGTATCTTAGGGATCCAAGAGTTGTTGATTTTTCATTCTGGTCATCTTATCGGTCACTGTTAGAACACACTGGAGACACCCAAGCTCCTTTCATGTGGCAAAGACATCAGATTAGAATTCTCATTCTCTGTTCATGAGAGGTATTGTCATCTACTTTTCTTTTCCTTATGAAGTCTAGGTTATGAAATGATTTTGAAAGACTTTCTCCATGCTATCTTTCTGTAAGACTATACAAAGTGGGTATTTTTCTTTGTTGACAATTTGAGAGGATTCATCACCGATGCAATCCAGCTCAAGCTTTCTTTATGGTGGCGTAAGGATAAAGTTTTAATTGCTATAAATGACATTCTCTCTTAGAGCAATCTTGGTAAAAATATATATAAAGATTTATTTATTTATTTATACAAGCACTGGGTACAGTCAGAAGCACGGGAGGGTGAGAGAATTCACCAGAGCCAGATCGGGGAGCAGAGCAGGCAGAAGGACCGAAGTACACTGCTGAGGGGAGCAGCGGGTGGCAGGAGAGGTCTGCGCGCCATGCGGGACCCTCCTCCGGTGGCTGGGGAGCAGCCGGGGATCGAACCTGCGCTGGGGAGGCTTCGGGCAGCTTCGCAACCCAGCGCTCAACCGCTGCGCCACCGGGGGGGGGGGGGGGGGCGGTAAAAATATTTTTAAACCAAATTTTTTATTTTATGTGTATTCTGGAGGATTGCCGGTGGGGGTGGGATGAACCTGAGTTTCATTTCATTTAGTCTTTCAACAACCTTTTTAAAAGCTATTATGCCCTTTTTCAGGTGAAACTGAATTAGGTGACGTTAGGTTATTCTGCTCAAAGCCTTTCAGATGGAAGATGGTTGAAGTTTGAGATCAGCTGTGACATCATCCCCAGTGTCTTTTCCACTATTTGATATTAACTTCTCAGGATTAGCAAATAAAAGACCTTCCTGCTGAATCTGCCTCTTTTTTGTTTTGTTTGGTAAATACAGTAGCTTCTAATTTGATTATTCAATCTCAATTTCAGTGCCATTATTGGAACTCCATTTTTCAATCCTCCAGAATTCCCACGAATCCCTAAAGTCTAGCTCCAGACTGCTTCCCACAGTTAGGTCACCTTCTTAGCACTAGGTACCATTAGCATAAAGAAACCCTCCCCGAATGTGTGGTAATCAGACTGAAAAATAAGGTGAATTCCTCAGATCCTTGTCCAGCTAACCATGGATGCCTATATATTCTATGTACTCACGGTGTTGCAGAAAAGACTTTTTTTTTGTTTTAAGCTTTTGAGTTTTGACCTCTGAAGGTTCCTTCAAGTCCTGTTTTGAAACTCTACCTGAAAATGCCAGGAAGGCTGTCTCGAAATCACAGCTAGTTCATCCACTGGTCTTACTGTAAGATTTTTTTTTTTAATGGTATTTTCCGTCATTAAAAGGGAGACTTTTATCTCACTCTCCTAGTTAGAGGATTTTCTCGAGCAAACTTGTAATTATACATCCTTCCTCTGCTAGATGATATAGCTGTGCAGATGTAAATGTAGATGCCTTTTAAATAGCTAAACAAACTTCTTGTTAGGTGAAACCCAAGAACGTTGTTTTTCTTAAAACCCTGGGAGCCAACTTTTGGAAATGCAAATATCAAAGAAGAGCGTGTCCTGTAACAGATAACTAAAGGAGTTGGCTAGGTGGTTTGCTCCAAGGTGTGGGTAACTGACATAGAATTTTATTTTTCCTTTTCATAATGGCAATCCACTAACATATAAAGTCACACCAAGGGTGCACAGTCCTCTTACATGAGAACAAGCACAAAATGGATTGTCTCTGCGTGGCTGCGTAAATGGGAAAGCTTTCCTTAACGCTTGCCCCTGGCGACCATCCTAGTCTGGCTTAACGCTTGCTGAGTAATGGAAATACTTTTCTTCCACCCCGCCTCCCCCTGTTAGGGGGAAAGGATGTCCTAAAGCTAATTCTATACAGGCTTTGTGGACTCCACCCCCACCCCAGGCCAAAGCCAAAGACACTGGGAACTCCAAACCCCATCACCACCAAAGGGAAGGTAGCTGGGACCTGAGGGTGGGGTTAAGCAGCCAGGTTGATATAAAGCCAGACACGTGGGCTTTGGGGGACCCCCATTTTGGCTCTCTGCCATCTCGCAGCTTCCGGCCAGCTCTGAGAGTGCTTTTTGGGTTTCCAGGTCCTCGGATCGGGTAGGACGCATTAAAGATTTTATTTCTCTATTTTCTCCCTGAGTTGTACATTTTCCTTATTTCCTTTTCCCTTGTAAATAAACCTTTTATTAACCTTTTGTGTGTGCCTGTAGTGGAGTATTCATAAGTCCCTTTTTAAGCGCGCAGATGAGGACCCACAGCCAGGAACCCCATTCAATATCGGGGCTGCTCTACAACACCCCCACTTTTTACATTTGTGGCGATTTTATGATTTCAAATTTTTCTTCTGCCTTTACTACCCTCCCCCGCCCCCCGCCCCGCTAACCCTCACCCCCACCCGCGCCAACAGTAAACGAGGACAGGGACTCGCTCTCGGTCCGTCCTGCTCGGCGGGGCTTCCGCCATTCGTCCGACCCAGAACCACGACTCCCAGCATGCCCCGCGCGCCCGGTTTCCGCTTCCGGTCTGGGGCTGCGGAAACCGAAAGGGCTGTGCTGCGGGCGTCGCGCCTGGGCTGCTTCACCTTCACCTGTGCGAGCCCGACCTGACCCAGGTGCGAAGCCAGACGGGCAGTGCGACATGAATGGAAGAGTGGATTGCTCGATTACTGAGGAGGAGATCAACCTCACCAGAGGCCCCTCAGGTATGTGTGGAGCGGGTCACCTCTCCGAGCAGCGTACTTGAGGGTGTGCTTGCAGAGCGGGCACCTCTGCTGCGGAGCCAGAGTCTTCTGGCCTCGCAGCAGGCAGGCCCTAAGTAGGGGGTTTTCTGCAAGGCTGAGGGCGTAGAATACACGGGCATCCGTGGTTAGCTGGACTCGCATCTGAGGAATTCACCCTGGTTTTCAGATTACTACACCTTCGGGGAGGGTTTCTTTATGCTAATGGTACTAGAAAGCCCTGGGGGTGGGGGATCCTGCTTTGGGCCGTGAACCCCACACCCCGCCTTCTTTTGCCGGTTCTGTCCCTGTGAGGAGAGACTGTTGAGCGTATGTCGGAGCACAGATTGTAAATACATTGCCGTTTTCTTTGTCCAAGTATCCCTCTTCCCCTCCTTTCATTCTGGGAAGTTCCTTTTGAGGGTCAACTATAGTGTTAAAGCAGAAGGAGACCTGAGAGATCTATGACAGCAGTTCCCAAACCTGGTTCTGCCTGAAAGTCACACAGGGTTTTTTTTTTTTTTTTGCTTGTGGAGTAGTTTTTTGTTTGTTTGTTTGTTTGTTTGTTTTGTTTTTGGCTTAAAAAAAGAAAGTTCCTGCTTTCCCACCTCTAGGAGTGTGGATTCAGTGCAGGTGTGTGTTTTTTTTACGCTACAGTCCTCTTTTCCTTAGACCCTCTTCGCTCCACTAGGCTCTTGACATTCCTACATGCTCCCTGCCTTGGATTTTGTTGCTTTTTCTTTAAAACTGTGTAGTGTATCTATTAAAATCTTTAATTTGGGGATCATGTAGGCCTCAACTTGGTATCTGTCCTCTGATTTATTCTTTGATATTTATGGCAGACTAACTTGAATGTTGAAAGCCTTAGTTTCTCATGGGTAAAATGTGCACTATAGTATTATCCATTTTATAGGGTTGTGAAAATGAAATGAGTTAATCTATATAAAATTTTTAGAGCATTGCCTGACACATGGTGAGTGCTATGTAAGTGTTTGCTACTACTCTTGTCATTGTTGGTAGATGAATGGCTAGATTAAAACAGTGAATTCTACCAAACAGTTATTCTAAGAGTCATCAAATACTATGAGTTCTATCTCTGAAGTGTTTCTGAAAGCCTTCCACTCCTTTCTGTTAACATTACCACTACCTAGAACAACCTGTCACTTCTTTCTCATCTGGAGTTTTGCAGTAGTTTGAGCAACACTCAAAAGATTTTCTTCATATGTGTGGCTACCAGAATCATCCATACTTTTTCTTCTTATATAAGTCAGTGTTACTTTTGAGAATATAATTCATTGCAAATCTATATGGCTTAGTGTCATACTCCATATGACCGCCTAAACTTTTGACAGATGCTCATTTAATATGCTTTTGACTTCAATATGCTCTTGACTTCATTTTTCTGTACTTTTCATCCATTTGGGCCTATTAAAATAGTGATAATTCCTTTTGCTTTTGCCCAACAAGTATTTAAAAGTATCTACTTGTTCTGCCTCTGTTTTGTGCCTTTTATAGCCTAAATAGCCCTAATTCTTACCTTAGCTCTCTTGTGATACGGTTTGAGGTTTGTTTTGGGTTGCTTGCTTAATAATTTAACATACTTTGACATTGTTCTTTTGCTGCAGCATTCTATGTATTTCTAATGTCTCCTGATGAAAGAAGAGCAGAAAGCTGATATTATCTTGTGTGTTCTAGCCACTGAATATTTTCAAAGTTCAGTATATGTCACTTCACCGTTTTTGGTATTTGCTTAACAGTGTTTCTTACTGTTCAGCCCACCATTCACTAAAAATTTTAACCCTATTCATTTTATAGACCTAAAGTTCCTTGCATTAGTAGTTTTCTGAATCACTGGAGGTAGACAGACTTCAAGGAATTGATGAAGAAGAATAAATATATCTAACTAATATATTTCACCCAAAATGGTTTAATTTCTGTGTTGTAAGTGCATTTATTCAAAATAAATGGACCTGTTCTCCCAATAACTTCTTTCATTTAATACCTCCCACTATAGTAGCCCTGCCTGAGGAATTAACTGCCAACCTTTGTTTTGACCTTTATTTTGTTAAATCTTACCTTACTCCCAGAAAGATTTGAGGTATTTGAAATGACTAAATAATCCACTGTGACAGGTATTTAGTTTGCTGTCAGTAGTTGAGGACATGTCAATAGGAGAACCTAAAAACAAGAAACTCTATGAAGTCCAAGCATTTGACAGTTTTCTGATCAGTAGGTTTATGCACCAAATATCTGAGACTAGAATGCTATATATCCTTGCCCTTTATTTTCTTGATTACATCAAGTGTAGTCCTCACAGAATTACAGTCCAGTGGAGACATGAGGTTTCACATGTAAACGTTGAATTTCAGTGCAAAGGTATAAATGATTAAGGGCTATGATGTGCACGTATGTAATGGGAGAGCAAAGAATGTGTGGAGGGGAATGTATTAGTCTGATCCTGTAGTGGAAAAGTTCAAAGACTGAAGCCATTGCTAATGGCCAGATTGATCACTATCAAGAAGATAGAACTTAGGTTGATTTTTATGAACGGACTTTAGGCTAGATCCAGGAATAGGCATGGATATAGCTTATGCAGTAAGAGAAATAAATGAAGCATATTCTGAGGTCAGTGAGTAAACCAGCCTAGATAGAAGGGAGGGTTTATTTAGGACCGTTCAAGGTGATAAGGTTGTTGAGATAGGTAAAGACTGGATTATGAATTATGCTAGCATTATTAATTAATGCTAGTGGGGAAAACAACTTTAAAATTCCATCTTAATTCCTTCACTGGTTAAGACTCAATTCAGAGCTATTTCCTTCAGACAGCCTCTCTTACCCAAGCTGAATATCCCCTTATAAATATCATTTATTGAGTGCCTGTCCTATATTGCCAAACTAAGTATTTTATATTATCTATTCCCAACAAGGAGCAGATGAAATGGTGATTATCCCATTTAACAAATAAGAGAAGCTTGGCTCATATCACACAATTCGTGTTTAAAATTAATTAATTGGGCTTCCCTGGTGATGCAAGGGGTTAAGACACAACCTATGAAGCAATCCGCAGCCACTACAGCACGAGTTCGAGCCCCAGCTGGCTCGAGCAACCCACATGGCACAGTAGACCTCTCCTGACTTGCCCGTTGCTCACTTCAGAAGTGTATTTCAGTCAGTCTGCCTGTTCTGCTCCCCCGTCTGTCTCTGGTGAATCCTCTCACCCTTCACATCTTTGGCCTGTACCCCAGTTCTTGTATGCATAAATTAAAAAAAAAAATAATTATATTTTTCATACATCGTTGTAGTCCCCATAGTATTTCTACTACCACGTTACTCATGAACCATCACTATATTCTCTTGTGTTCTTCCCTCCTGTTTTGCACCAACTTTCTCCCTCTCCCTTGCTGTATTCCTCAGATCTATGGTCATGTTGCTAGTTTTGGCTTTTTCTTAACCTTGTTAGGTTTCTCTATATTCCACATATAAGTGAGACCATCTGATATTTATCTTTTTCCTTCTAATTTATTTTGGCTAGCATAATCCCTTCCAGCTCTACCCATGTTGCTCCAAATGGCAAGAGTCTGTCTTTTTGTCTGCTGAGTAATATTCCATTGTGTAAATATACCACACCTTTTTGATCCATTTGTCTATTTTGTGACGTTTGGGTTGTTTCCATGTCTTGACTTTTGTAAATAGTGCTGCAATAAATATAAGGGTGCAGGTTTTCCTTCAAATTAGTATTTTTGTGTCCTTTGGGTAGATTCCTAGGATTGGAATTGCTAGATCATACGGTAGATCCATTTTTAATGTTCTGAGGAACGTCCACAGAGCTTTCCATAGTAGCTGGACCAGTTTCCATTGCCAGCAGCAATGTCGGAGGGTTCCTTTATCCTTTACCCTCTACATCATTTGTTGTTTCCTGCTTTTTTAATGTGGGCCATTCTCACTGGAGTGAAGTGGTATCGCATTGTGGTTTTTATTTGCATTTCCCTGATTAGTAATGTTGAACATTTTTTTATATGCCCACAAATTAGGTTTTTTGCATTCTTCAAGTACATACTTAGGAGTGGAGTTAATGGGTTAAACGGTAGATCTATTTTTAATATTTTAAGAAACCTCCATACTTTTTTTTTTTTTTTAAGATTTATTTATTTATTTATACAAGCACTGGGTACAGCCAGAAGCGCGGGAGGGTGAGAGAATTCACCAGAGCCAGAGCGGGGAACAGAACAGGCAGACTGACGAAATACACTGCTGAGGGGAGCAGCGGGCCCGGCAGGAGAGGTCTGTCGTGCCTTGTGGGACCCTTGCCAGCAGCCGGGGATCGAACCTGCACTGCAGAGGCTGTGGGCAGCTTCGCAGCCCACCGCTCAACCGCTGCGCCACCAGGGAGGCCCCCTCCATACTTTTTTTCAAAGATGCTAGACTAGTTCACATTCCTACCAACAGTATACAAGGATACCTTTTTCTCCACTCACACTACTTTATTTCAGTGTTTAAAACAAAACTGTCTTTATCAACATACTGTAGAATTTGTATGGATAAAGACAGGTCAGTATTGGGCCTCCATTTAAAAAGTCAATTGTTTTTTTATATAGACAAGAATGTATTTCAGAGGGGAAAGGATATTGTTTTTAACAGTGTTGAGACAACTAGATACCTATATGAATGGATGAACTTAAATACTTACCACAGAACATATGCAAAATTAATTTCTTTGAAATAGATCACAGAACTAACCAGAAAAAAAGCTAATCTATAAAATTTCTGTTAGAAAATACAGAAGAAATTCTTTTTTCCCTGGGGTGTTTAAAATTTCTTACATGTGACACAAATAGTACTGACCATAAAAGAAAAAAACCAGACAAACTCGAACTTAAAACCTTCTGCCCTTTAAAACACATAGCCTATCCCCATCCACTGCGCCCCCCGCCCCCACCCCAAAACAGGCAGGAAATTACTGAATTGCAAATGTTTACTACAATACAATAGTGAAACACTATAGGCCTGAAGTTGTCTTTCTGGAAAGGTTTTTGATCATGAATTCAGTATCTTTGATACATTTGAAGGTATTTTTAATAGATGTGAGGATTATCAAACAGTTTTGTTCTTGAGTCGGTTTTGGTATTGTGGCTTTTTGAAAGAATTTATCCATGTTATCTAAAATACCGTAATAATATCCCTTTATCTTTTTAATGTCTTTAGGGTATGTAGTGATAATTCATTTTGTATTTTTCATATTGGTAGTTTGTAAATTTCACATTGGTAGTTTGTAAATTTCATTTTTCTGGCTTTGTCTTGGTGACAATTAATCATTTACTAATCCTTTCAAGAAAGCATCTTTTGGCTTTTTTGAATTTCTATTTTATTCTGCTCATTTTACTGTTTCCTTCATTTTACTTCCTTTAACTCTAATTTACTCTCATTTTTCTAGCTTAAGATAAAGAATTAATCTTTGATATTATACCTTTTTTCTTTTCTATTGTAAGCATTTAAAGTTTTAACTTTTTTTAAAAAAATATTTATTTATTTACATAAGCACTGGATACAGTCAGAAGTGGGGGAGGGTGAGAGGATTCACTAGAGCAGAGCGGGGAGCAGAGCAGGCAGACTGACGAAGTACACTGCTGAGGGGAGCAGCAGGCGGCAAGAGAGGTCTGCGCGCCATGTGGGACCCTCACCCGGAGGTCAACTGGAGGCTGGAGATCGAACCAGCGCTGCAGAGGCTGCAGGCAGCTTCGCAACCCAGCGCTCAACCGCTGCACCACTAGGGAGGCCTCTTAACTTTCTTTTTAAAGCTATAACATTGCGTTAGCTGCATCCCACAATTGCAATATATTGTTATTTCATCGTCATTCAACCTAATACTTCCTATTTTTTTCTTATGCCTTCACCTTTCACATGTGGATTATATGATTTGCAACATTTAGCAATTTTTTAGATATTATTATTAACTAGATGGATTGTGTTTCCCCTCAGAGTTTACATGTTGAAGCCCTAACCCACTATATTGGGAGATAGGGCCTCACAGAAACAATTTAAGTTAAATGGTTAAATGAACTTACAAGGGTAGAACCCTGATTCTATAGAATTAGTGTCCTTATAGGAAGAAATCCAGAGAATTTACTCTCTCTGTGCATGCGAAGAAGTCATATGATTATATACAAGTCAAAGGACCCATAATGAAATTGGCACCATGAGGTTGGACTTTCCAAGCTTCCAACACAGAATGTATGTTGTTTAAGCTACCCAGTCTATAGTATTTTGTTATGGCAACCCAAGAAGACTAATACAGTTAATTTTACAGATTTCTAATTCAGTTCTACTCTTTGAAATTTATTGAGACTTACTTTATGGACCAGCCTACGACCAGTCTTTGTGAACATTACCTGTGCGCTAGAAAAGAAAGTTTACCTGATAGTTATTGAGTGTGTTGTTTGATAAAGGTAAATTAGATCAAGTTGGTTCTTAGTCTGGTTACAGTGTCTTATATTTTTACTGATTTTTCTGTTTATCTGATGTATCATTTATTGAGAGAGAAATGCTGAAATCTACAACTATCATCCTTTTCTTTCCTTTTTCTCATTTCAGCGTTTGCTTCATGGATATTCACGTTCTGTTGTTGCATTCATATTTAGTGTTTTAATGTCTTGATGAATTGACTCTTTTTTTCATTAGGAAATATGCCCTTTTATTCCTTGAAATGTTTCTTATTCTAAAGTCTACTTTTTATAATATTGTAGGACCAATCCAGCTGCTTAGTATATCTATGTCCATCCTTTTAATTTTGACTTGTATTTGTTTATGTATTTATGACTTCCACAGTATTCATCCCTTCCATAGAATTTTCATTCAGTATTATTTTTCTTTTGCCCGAAGAATTTCCTTGAACATTTATCATAGTATAGATCTGATTGTGACAGATTCTCTCAACTTATGTTTTCTAAAAAAGTATTTATTTTACCTTATTTTTGAAGGCGATACTCACTTGATAACAGAATTCTAAGTTGACTGGTTTTGTTTTGTTTTTGTTTTTTTTTAAAAGATTTATTTTTAAGATTTATTTATTTATGCATACAAGAGCAGGGGTACAGGCCAGAGGTGGGGGGTGGTGGTGGTGAGAGGATTCACCAGAGACAGAGTGGGGAACAGAACAGGCAGACTGACTGAAATAACACTGCTGAGGGGAGCAGCAGGCGAGACAGGAGAGGTCTGCCTTGCCATGTGGGTTGCTCCCTGGCTGGCCAGGATCGAACTCCTGCTGCAAAGGCTGCGGATTGCTTCATAGTGCTGTGCTTAACCCCTTGCGCCACTAGCGAGGCCCTGATTTTGTTTTTTAGCATTATGTTTATCTTGATGAGTTTGTTATGTTTCTTGGATCTATTTCAGTTTCATCACATTTGAGCCAGTTATTAACGAAAGATGCATCAAAGGTGTATGTGGGGGAAAAAAAAAAAAAGGTGTATGTGGGAGCTATAACTCTTAGAAGAAAATATAGGGGAAAATACTTCATGTCACTGGATTTAGTGATGATTTCTTGGCTATGACACCAAGAGCCTAGGCAACAAAATTAAATTAAATAAATTGGTTTTTACCAAAATGAAAAAAAATATGTATCAAAAAACACCATGACGAGATTTAAAGATAACTCACAGAATGGGAGAAGACATTTGCAATTCATATACCTGAAAATGGGTTAATATCCAGAATATATAAAGAATTCTTACAACTCAACAATAACCAAAAAAAGAAAAAACCCAATTCAAAAATAAGCAAAGAATTTAAATAGATATTTCTCCAAAGGAGATATACAAATGGCCAGTAAGCATATGAAAAGATGTTCAACACCACTAGCCTTAGGAAAATGCAAATCAAAGCCACAGTGAGATACTGTTTCATCTCCATTAGCATGACTGTTATCCAAAAAGTTTATAAAAAGCCCCAAAATAATAAATGTTTGCAAGGATGTGGAGAAATTGGAATCCTGGTCACTTCTTGCAGGCATAAAAATGGTACATCTACGGTGGAAAACAGTTCAGTTGAGCAGTTGCTCACATTGTTAAACATAGAATTACCATGTGATCCAGCAACTCAGTTCTATATATATACCCAAAGGAACTGAAAACAGGCACTCAAACAGATACTTGAACATAAAATTCACATCAACATTACTCACAGTAGCCAAAATGCGGAAACTTGGATTGAGTGTTCATTGACAGATGAACAAAATATGATATACATACCATAGAACATTGTTCAACCTTTAAAAAGATTGAGATTCTGATACATATTACAACATGAGGGAACTTAGAAAACATTATGCTTAGTGAAATAGAGCAAAACAAAAGAACATTGTAGGATTCTACTTACATGAGGTGTACAGATTAGGTAAGTAGAGAGAGAAAATATGATACAAGTTATTGAGGGCCAGGGCAAGAGGAGTGAGAAGTTGTTTAATGTGTACAGAACTTTTGTTTGCTATGATGAAAAATTATGGATATGAATAGTTGTGATAGTTATTACACAACATTATGACTGTACTTAATTATACACTTAAAAATGGTTACAGTGTTAAATCGTTATGTTATATATATTAACCTAAACAGTGAGTTGAATGATCAACAGAGTTTGATTTTATGTTACATATATTTTACAACAAAATAATTAAATAGTAGGCTGTCAGTGCAATTGAGTTGATTGATGTTTGGGGAAAATTAGTGAGATTATCTTGGGGTGGAAAAAAATCTGCAGATCGATGGGGAAATTGGATGTTTGTCAATCTGCTGTTCATAACTCAGTAAGTGGTTATCATTATTGGTATTAGTGGACTGTTTTGTTTCATTTTGACTATGTTCAGAATTAGTATTATCAGAATAATGATAAACACTTGTATTTTACTTTATAACTTTTATATTTATAGACAAGAATCTGAATGAATGAAGAGTTCTATTCTTTGACCTGAAAGTAAGCAATAGAGGCCCTGACTAAGGTAACAGAACTCTAGAATGACCAGTTCTTCCTCTGGAATATATTACCTGTGGGGACTGTTCTACAAGCCATTATCCCAACAATCTTACTCAGAGTCAGCCCAAAGACAGGTTGACTCCCAAGATAGCCAGCAGTACTTAGCAAACTTCTTTACTGAAGCAGGTGTTCATATTTTCTGCAAAGGGGCAGTATAGCAAAATGGTTTAAAACTCACAACTTGCTGTCAAACGTCCTGACTTAGTGACTTGGTTTTGCTTAGAGCTAACTGTGTATGTAACCTCTTATAAAATTATTTATTTCTTCACACCTGACCTTTTCCAGTTATTTGTAATAAACAATAATCACTTCATGTGTTAGTTGAAAAAATCAAATGAGATTTTATATATGTATATATAAAGTACATTGCATAACACCTGATACATATTAAAAGCTCCTCAAATTTTAATTGTTAGTGCTGCCATTACTGCTCTTAAAGACTCCTAGTCAGGAGGCATCCTCAACAAGGCATTTCTTGTTCAACTTTGCAAGGCTCTCATGTAGACATTCTTTCATTCTCTCCCAATGCTAGAGTGGTGTCATTCTTATGCCATCTTTACTTTTTTTGCATCTAGATGTCTAAATTGGGTCAGACAACTCATTTTAACCTACTACCATTTAAAAATTTATAGCACAGAAATTTATAACCAGAGTTCATTTTGCAATACTTCACTCACTTTTTAAAAATGTCTATGGAGGGCCTTCCTGGTGGCTCAGTGGTTGAGCGCTGGGTTGCGAAGCTGCCCGCGGCCTCTGCGGCACCGGTTCGATCCCCGGCTGCTCCCCGGCCACCGGAGGAGGGTCCCACATGGCGCGCAGACCTCTCCTGCCACCCGCTGCTCCCCTCAGCAGTGTACTTCGGTCCTTCTGCCTGCTCTGCTCCCCGCTCTGGCTCTGGTGAATTCTCTCACCTTCCCACGCTTCTCACTGTACCCAGTGCATGTATAAACAAAAACAAACAAACAAACAAACAAATAAATAAATAAAACATGCCTCTATAAAAAAAAAAATGTCTATGGAGTCTTGTTCTTTTTCTTCCTCCCTTTCACCTCAACCCCTTTTGGATCATTGAGGCCAAGAACTGAATTAATTATATGTTAAGCTCTATAACTCTTAAATTCCATGCTTTTTAAAAATTAGTATTGTTTTGTGGAGGGGCATTTAATTTATAAGAAGATATTATGCTATTAACATCAACATTATATTTTAAAACTCTTGCTTTTTATGAACTTTTTATGATTAGTTGTGCTTCTATTAACTATATTTAATTATCTATTCACCAAGGGATAGATACCTAAATTACCATTATTTCCACACTATCACACAACATACTGCAATTAACATATTCTTAATTACCTTTTTTAGATAGGAAGATCCCATTGGTTCAAACTGAAATGCTTTTGAAATTGAAGGGGACTATTTCAATTATACTGCGCCAACAGGTGTACATCAAGACATCCAAATAAACTAGGATATGTGTTCTACCCTATTTGTGGAAGATTTTCCTGGAACACAACTGATAATCAGCATATATGTACTAGGATAGCCTTCCCCTTTTGGTCATTTCTAGCTGGTATCTGTTGCAGTTTGTCAGCACATGTACTGGGCTGATTGTACATATTTTAAGTACCACCCTTGCTAGAAGCAGTTTATAAGGGAGACCTCTGGGTCACAGGTTATGGACCAACTTAATAAGTAAGTTCCAATCCAGTTTTGTCCTATTAGATGGATAAACTTTTTAATCTATCTTTCAGGACTTGCCATAATGTTTATTTAATAATATTTTTGTACTTAGCAATATTTGTTTATTCATTCTTTCGCCATCAAACTTACCTACTTTGGGGCCTTTACGGGCACTATTAGCTTATTAACAACTACTTGTAGTGCCTTAACCCAATATAGCAACAACTAAACAATTATAAAGGAATTTTTCAGATCTTATTTTATTGGATCCTAACTCTTATATTTTGAGGTAAAGAGGGCAGAATTTGTAATCCTTATGCTGCAGAAAAGGAAATTGAGGATCAGAGGTACACTGACTTGTTTTAGTCCACGTGTGTCTGACAAGTTATGGAGTTGAATTTAGAATCAGGTTTTCTGACTTTAATATGCTTCTTCAAAATCTAAAAGGGCAAAGAAAAGGATAAATTTCTGTGGTAGGGACTGTCCCTACCACAGGCAGAGACAGGCAGGGTCTGTTCTGTTTTAGCTTTGTTTCTGGGAATATAACTCAGTGCCTGACATATAGTAAATGATCGATAATTTTCAGTGAATTGGGTGTTATGTAGGTATTCACATATGTGTGATTTTTAACAGGAAAAAAATCAAACTAGCTTTGATTTTTTAACTGGAATTTTAAAGCTACTCAGTATGTTGGGACCCCTGCTAATTGCAGAAATGCTGTATGTTACATATAAATGTGGTCCTATAAAAGTCTAGTTGGAGAAAGGAACTTCATGTAAGTCCAGGAATTATAATGTTATGAGATGGTTCATTTACAACTTAAGTAGTGATAGGTTATAACCATGTCTCTATAGTGTGATTTCTGGTGAGAGGGGCAGTAAACTGCAGTTGTTTGTTCATTGAAAATAAACAATCAGTAAGATTTCGTCTACTCTCCTTTTTTTCGACTTCTTTCTTTTTTTCGACTTCTTTCTATAGCTTTGAATACCAGTAGCAGAGTCTCTCCTTTTTCTAACTACTATATTGCATTTAGCAACTTAACACATACTTTCTGTTCCCAAGAACCCCAGAGGCAGCTGTACTGTTTAATGAGGATGTTGGATTTCATTGAAACATTTTCTCCAAATAGTTGAGAAAGGCTGGTTGGCCTCCGTCGCCTTTCTCAAATATGTCACAGTTTTTGAAGTCATTTCAAAGCCTTTTTTAATCAGACTGCACCTACCTTTCCATCTTATTTCAAATAAATAGCCACCATTCCCTTTCCAATACGTCCCCTGCCAACACTAATACAAATTCAGAGTTACCATTTAATAACTTAACATTTTCATACCCTACCCTTCAAGGAAGTTGAAATAGGCATCTTTCAGAAGTAACTCATTCTATCTTGTATCTTAAATCCTTCTTTTCATTCTCCAACTGCAGATACACTGTGTATAAGCCACGCTATAAATTATGCTTCCTACTGCATCTCTCTTTAGCCATGTGTTTCCTTAAATCACGGATTGATTTGGGAGTGCTTATTTTAATACTGTGAGTTTTGATTTTTTTTAAAGATTTATTTACTTATGCATACAAGAACAGGGATACAGGTCAGAGGTACAGAGGGTGAGAGGATTCACCAGAGACAGAGTGGGGAACAGAACAGGCAGACTAACTGGAATACACTGCTGAGGGGAGCTGCAGGCGAATCAGGAGAGGTCTGCTGTGCCATGTGGGTAGCTCCCTGGCCGGCTGGGGATTGAACTTGTGCTCCATTGGCTGCGGATAGCTTCATAGTGCTGTGCTTAACCCCTTGCGCCAGGGAGGCCCTAATACTGTGAGTTTTATATATAGAAGATTCCATACCACTAATTGGGAACACTTTTTTTTTTTTTAAAGAAAATTGACATCTATCTCTTAAGTATTTTTCTATTGAAGCCTGTAGGTGGCTAGTGACTGTAGCTACCTATGTCTTTAAATTGTGCTGCCAAGTTTTTGCTTTTCAATTGTTTCCAAACTATCTCCTTTCTCTTTCTACTATGATTCCTAAGTCTATAGTTCCTAACATAAAGAAAACCTTATGGAAGTGCCTTTCTTTTTTTTTAATGCAGCAGTAAAATTCCTTTAGGGCTGTAAAGTGAAATCCTTCCCATGACTTAGTGGTTGGTCCATGGAATTACTATTTTGGTAGTCAGTTTCTTTTCTTTTTAAAATTTAATTTAATTGTAATAAAACACACTTAACTGAGATCTCCTCTCTTAATAGATTTTTCAGGTGTAATACAATACTGTTATCTGTGGGCACAGTGTTGTACACCATATCTCTAAAATGTATTCATCTTGCAGAACTGAAATTTTATGACTGTTAATATAGCCACTCATAGAAATGAAGAATAGAATGGTGCTTGCCAGGGGATATTGGGGATGGGGGTAAATGGAGAGTTGCTGGAGGGAGGGGAAATGGTGAGTTGCTAATCAATGGGTAGTCCATTTTCTACAGTGAATAAATCTGGGTAATCATTGTACCCAAGTATGTGATTGTTTGCTCTTGAGATAGAAAAGGAGAAAAGAGTGGATTTGTTGATTTAGTCCTGTCATGAAACATCACTTACTTACTTTTTTAGTTCCCAGGTTTTTTGCCAACACCTATACTACTACCCCTTCAACTCAAAAATAAATAAACAAACAAATAAATAAATAAATGAAACCCCCAAGATCATTTCTTCCAAAATTTCATCATTTTCAAACTCTCCCAAAGGTTGGGAGAAGAGAAGTTTGGAGGGGAAGGTTTTGTTAGGATTATCTCTCCCATTGAATTAGGAACAGTTTATTTGTGAAGTAGTTAAAAACATAGCTGACCATGAACACAGCAAATATAACAGGTTATATTTATAACACAAAAGTCGAGAGGTTGGGTCCTCTGAATACTACCAACAGTATCAAAATCAAATGTGAACAGAAGCACATCTTATAAGAATTGCCATTATTCTTAAAATGAATTTAATATAGATTATTCTTTTTCTATTCAGTAAACCATGTTGATGACTGTATTTTAGTCCTGCCTAATCTGGGTGGGAAAATCTGAATACTCTTGACCTCTGTGGATGATGCTGTTCACCGACCTTGCTGTGACTATTTACCAGCTACTTGGCAGTCTAACTCAAGAACACCCCCGTCCCACTAGGTCTTTCTTTTCTCTTCCTCCTGTTCTTCTCTAATCCCTTTCTTTCATCTTCACTCCCATCTCCTTCACAAATCCTCCATGATTTTCTTAGGGCTGGGCTTCAACATCGTCGGTGGGACAGATCAGCAGTATGTCTCCAACGACAGTGGCATCTACGTCAGCCGCATCAAAGAAAATGGGGCTGCGGCCCTGGATGGGCGGCTCCAGGAGGGTGATAAGATCCTCTCGGTGAGAATTGGCTTTGGTCTTCTTCACAGTCCCTTGGTCCCTAGATTTTAGTTCCTATCCCTGACCCCTTCCTTGGGAAGATTCCTCCCTGCCTTTTGGATCTGGAACTATCTAGACCTTGATCAGTCATCTTTTCCAGCCCTACCATAGAGCCTGAAGGATATTATTTGACATACAAGGCAAATTTTAAGTCCAAAATAAGTCATATACCCGGGTTCCTAAAAGGTAAACCTGGAAGGGGTGAGCAACTGATGTAGGAGAAAGGAACTTAAAATCTAGGTTATTATTCTTGCATTAAACTTGATCACGTTCCTTTTGTTGATTAACACTAATGTGTGCCTCCCTTTAATTCACAAGGAACAATAAAAGACAGTAAGAATTAAGTGCCATTTTAAACTCTGAGCCCTTTTTTCACCCATTATTAAGATGAAAAATTAGAAGGCAGTGTGATTAGGATATCTGCCTACTGTGTTTCCATTTCATTTTGCTTATGTCTGTAGTGAGATGTTATTTATTATTTTCTGCAATTTCCTCTATGGCAAGGACCAGATTTCTCTCTTCTTCCCCCCGCCTTTTTTAACCTTTTATATCCTAGCACAATGCTTAACAAATGAACAGATTAGGAAAATTCAGGCAAACCCAGAAAGGTTGACTGATCCAGAATATAAATGTGTTATCATGGGTAGTGATATCCCATTTTAGTCTTTCTATTTTGCCTTTTTTCAGTCCATTAAACGACTCCTACTATGCCCTATTTATTTGTGAGATAGAGACAGTGACACTCTATCTTTTATCTTAAAATGGTGTTGAGCAGTTTAGAGGCAGATTATTTCCTATAGCTCCCAAGAGAAAGATGTTCTACAAACATTAAATCAGCTGGAGTGGTATATTAAGGAAAACAGGATGTTGTTTAAAAAAAAAAAAAGTATAGCATTATAGTTAGAAATTATGCAGTTTTAATGTTTTGACACATTCCACATTCTCTCTAAAACACTAAGACCTGAGTTCCATGGGCAAAGAGGAACTTAAAAAGTATAGGGGTTAAGAAGAGAGCATATTAATTAAAAAGCTATAGTTAAATTATTGGAAAAATAGGTAAATTATTAAAAAATGTGAATGGTTAGAAGTTTTTTTTTTTTAAGCTAAGGTTGTATTGGGGTATGCCCAGCAGGTATTAACCACCATAGTATACCCACCAACTCTTTTGAACACTGTATACCAAGCAATATGATGCAAACTTTAAACTTAATATTGTAATAAAGCTATTAGGTGTTTATTAATTATGCTGTCACCACTATTATGCTATGTTGTAGCCATGGAAACTGGGGCTTGGTGAGGTCAAGCAGCTTGCCCAAGGTCACACAACTAGTAAGTGGCAGAGTACTAAATCTTTGATCTGTCTGAATTTGGAGCCTCTACTCTTAACCAGAATACTATACCGCCTCCTAAAAAGTAAGAGAGGAGCTAGAATGTTATTCTAAACAGAAAGTTGCGTGGTGAATTAATAGATTTTATATACAGTTTTACGTCAAAACTAAGCTTAGTCTTTCTATAAAGGGTAGAATTAGAGAAAGGAAAAAAAGGACATAGACCTCAGGGTGAGAGAATTTATTAGATAGAAGCTGAGATGAGGCACCTTTCTTATGTAGGCCATTGCCTCATAGAGAAAAGAAGAATTGAAAGACCAGTTAAGTTTTTTGAAAATGTGTGGCAGGAGATAAATTGTCAATAAAGAGATTGATGTTTAAAAAATTAAAAGTGATAGCAAAGAGAATTTTATCAAAATAAAAGGAATGAAGATCTATACAAGATATTACATACTACTAATATATGTAAGACATTACAAAGAATGATTGAAGTTTATGTTCTGGCTAGCTAAGGAAAGGACATGTGAAGGAAGGGAGGAGGAAATGACAGATGAAGGAAAAACAAAGTAGAAGACAGGTATGAAGAGAAATAAAGGAGACAGAGAAAGAGAAAAAGATACATCTACTAGAGGAAAAGGCCAGCATAAGCTCTTCATTCTATCTAGAGCTATATTCTTTGACTCATTTCCCTTCCAAGAATTTGCTCCAAAATTCTTCTGCTTCTGTTACCACATGTGCCATCCTATTCCCTGTCTATCCTTCAGTGAACTAACTGGGTATTAACCACTAAATGGTTCCATTTATTCTTAAGCTCATTGTTTCTGTTTGATACACTGTTTATATCTGTTTGATATATATATCAAATATATATATATCAAATATATATATATCAAATATCAGATATATATATATATGTTTGATATACTTAAGTATTTGGTGGCTTTGAATGACTGTAAAATGACACAACTATTAGTTTATATTCCCATTCTATATGATCTTTCCTATTGTTATATGTGATATTTTCCCATGTTGAAAAATGTGTCCAACTCTTTCATTTAATTTTTGTTAGATAATCAAACTAAAAATACGTTTCTTCTTAATACATATTCATTTTGGATAACTAACAGAAGCATCACTATATAATCTAGATTTCTTGTGAGTTGTTAAATAATAATACCCTAAACAATACCCATGCTTTGTCTTAATTTCAAGCTCTGAAATTAAATAACTTCATGAATTATGTAGTTTCCTTTTTCTCATGAAAAGTGAAATTTAATTTTTTTTAAGATTTATTTATTCATGCATACAAGAATCAGGGCACAGGCCAGATGTGCAGAGGGTGAGAGGAATCACCAGAGAGAGTGGGGAGCAGAACAGGCAGATCTACTGAAATGCACTGTTGAGGGGAGCAGCGGGCAAAACAGGAGGGAGGTCGGCCACCCCGTGTGGGTATCTCCGCATCCAGCCAAGATCAAACCTGCACTGCAGAGACTGTGGACAGCGTCACAGCACTACACTCAATCGCCTGTGCCACCAGGGAGGCCCTGATATTTACTTTTTTATGATCACTTTGAATGGCTTAAACTAAGAAGAAAAGATTTTTTAAGTAATGTAAATGACTTTCAAGGTCCTTTTGCATCTGACAACCATGAAATAAAAACAAATACTGCCAATAGAAAAACAGACCTGAAGTTGAGATGAGAGCTGGAGATTTCTCACTCAAAGTTCATTTTGTATATATGATAGTGAAGATGGCTTATTTTATGTACAACTTTACCAAGAAACTTGGGGAAATTTTTTTTTTGGGGGGGGGGAAAGTAAACTATCTTAAGTTTCTCATTTCCCCTGTGTGTGCCTAAATGAAGAAAGATGGATAGTCAGGAATAGTCAGTTCTCAGTGAACTGTGTATTTTGATGAACTTCAGGGTGATGTGTTTAATTATTGTACTACACAAGTAAATGTTTCATTATATAATAACATGTCACAAATTGGGCCGTTAGTCAACTAACTCATTCTCTGCAGATGCAATTCTTAATTGTGGCAAATAAAAGAGTTGAGTAGTCATCAACATTTATCAACTATTGATGGGCGCTAGAGCACTGTGCCAGGTGATAGAAATTAAAAGAAAATGAAAGCCTGGTCTGTGCCCTTACTTAGACATCAGTGGGAAAGACTCACCAGAAACCCTCATGCAGAGACATTGAAATTTACAAATCCTTTAGACATTGTGCCTCCAGAGAAGGAGAGTCTTTATCTTTTCCTCTCTATATCCCTAGCATGTAAGCCTCTAGCTGGCATTGAGTAAGCTAGAGGCTTGTTGTGTTAGCTCTTCTGCGAATGAATTATGACATAACTGACTTTTTTTGGCTGGACCGGATTAATCGAAACTAGATAATCTATTTTTTCCTTCAACTTTGATGAAAAAAGAGACCCTCCACTCCCTGCCAAAATAAATATTTTGATCCATTTCAGGATGTTGGTAAAAAATTTAAAATATCCAGAGCATAATCTAAGGTCAGTGCTTTTAAAATTGATCCCATTCTTTCCCTACATCTTATACATCTCCACTTGTATTATCCTACAGTCAGCGCTCTCA
Source organism: Talpa europaea (assembly GCF_964194135.1). Classification (NCBI taxonomy): domain Eukaryota; kingdom Metazoa; phylum Chordata; class Mammalia; order Eulipotyphla; family Talpidae; genus Talpa; species Talpa europaea. The sequence continues at coordinate 97,030,578 of NC_140075.1, read as the reverse complement.
TAACTCTTAACATTATCCTGAGATATTACCCTATCCTGAGGCAATTCAAAATTGCCACACCAAAGAAAACCAAGCCTAAGATAAGAATTAGGTAGCTCATTTTTAGAAGACTTCCTGCAACCATAGATAAAGCAAAAATGTGTGTGCTTCCCTTTCAGTTAACTGGAACATCACCCCTCCAGTTTTCATTACAGTCAGCAAAATTTTCTAGCATGTGGCAAATCTACCATAGCTCAGTTTGAGTCAAATTTAAACTATGCCGGGCCTCCCTGGTGGTGGCGGTGCAAGGTGTTAAGATGCAATCTGTGAAGCAGTCCGCAGCCACTGCAGCACAAGTTCAATCGCCGGCTGGCCAGGGAGCAACTCACATGACGCAGCAGACCTCTCCTGACTAGCCCGCTGCTCCTCTCAGCAGTGTACGTCAGTCAATCTGAATGTTCTGTTCCCTGCTCTCTCTGGTGAATCCTCTCACCCTCTGTACCTCTGGCCTGTACCCCAACTCTTGTACGCATAAATAAATAAATCTTTTAAAAAACAAACAAGTTTACACTATGCCACCAGTTAAGAAAGCTGAAATAACAAGTGTAACAGTATTCTAAGATTCCTCAGCCTTGTCACTCTTGGTACTAAAAGTGAAATCCAGGGCCTGTCTAGCTATAACCTAGGAGCTTGTTAGAAATGTAGAGTATTGGGAACCTCCTCAGACCTACTCAAATCAAAAGCAGCATTATAATAAGATTCATAGGTGAGTCTGTGAGTAAAGATTGAGAAGCACTGCTATAGGCAGGTATTTTTCAAGTCTTTTAAATTGTGATCTGTAATAGGAAATACATTTGCACACATAGACACACACATAATGTAATGATTAGCAAAATACTTCTTTCTTTTACATGTGATATGTTGTGTTTTTAAAAGTTTTTCACTTTTTAAAAATTAAATCATGGTCTTGATCCCACTGCATTGACTTCAAAATTTTGTGCAATTGGTCAAGAGACCCATATTTGAAAAACCACTGCTCTAATGAATGAAAAATCACTGAGGAAATCTGTGGATGCATAGACTATGTATTAAACCAGTTAAGCAGTCCATGTATAGAGAACCATTCAGAAGACTGTTTCAAGCAGTTTAGGATAAAGAAAACTCAAATTTCAAAATCACTTGAAGGGCTTGCTAGAACGCAGAATGCTGGGATGAGGCCTAATAATTTGTACTTTTAACAAGTTCCCAGATTAATGTTAATGTTACTGGGGCTACATTTTAAGAACCTCTGGTGTGTATTAGTAAGGCTAATAATAAAGAGTATGGATTCCACATACATTCAGGGATAAAATCTATTGAACTTGGAGGTTAGTTAGTATGAGCTGGAATCTGTAAAATACTTAGTATTGGAAAGCAAATTCAGCTTTGTAGTAGAGATGACTGTCAAAAAAAAGATACAATCATAATTTATTTTATGGGATGGTTTACCTTGAGCAAATGATGGACATCTTTCTTTTAAAAAGAAATTCCCTTTGTATTGCTAAAGGCCTCTTTGGGGGGAATTTTTTTTTTTTTTTAAAGCAAGTAGAATAACTGTCCTTTTCTATCAAAATACTTTGGGCTCAACTAGGAGGTTGAAAGTCATAATTGGCATAGTTGGTCTGTGCTCTGTGTAAGCACTTTCTTTTACCTGATGAGGACCAAGATTATACCCTGAGTCATTGGCAAGTAAAGCTGCTGTTAGAGCTCCTATCTTTCAGCTCTGTGTAATATTGAGAATATATCATTTAGACTTTGTGTAGTTAAACCTTTTGTGGAGTGCACTCTGCAACCAAACCTCAGGAAATCATGTGATTATACTTAAGTGTTGTTCAAAGCACTGTTCAGATACTATAGGAGTTATAATAATGAATTGAAATTCATTCTCCAAGTTAATTACCATAGAATTTAAAGTGATATGATTTAAAGCAGAGTTCAGTTTAAGCTTTTAGATAGTTACATAATATAGAGATTAAAAAAAAAATAACTGTCACATCTTGTGGAATTATCTAGAAAGGCCTTGTCAGTAAAGTGGTGCTTAAGTAAATTCCTTTTTAAATTGGAATGCTACTTCACTTTTACAAATTGGTAAAAATATTAATGTATAAGCACTCTTATACAACTCTAGGAGCTAAGTTATATACAACTCTTAAAATTTTTAAACGTAATATAAGATACAAGTGAAACTGCAAACCAATAAAACTTGAATTTACAAATTAATGGATAACAAATACATTGCTGAAATAAAATCCTTGCTAACAATGTAGATTTAGTTCAGTGTTTTAAAGTGAAGGTTTTGGGGCCCAGTTGCTTGAGTTTGAATCCTGGCTTTGCCACTTATATTCTATACATTTTTGGACAAATTGCCTGGCCTTTCTGGTTTTATCATCTATAAGATAGGAGTTTCTGACTCATAGGACTATTGTGAAGACTAAGTTAGCACATATAAAATGCATGGATAACTTTGACATTATAAGAAATATGCAGAGATTCCTGGCAGTTATTACTGACTACTATGGCAAAGATTATTTCAAGCTCAGTGTTCCTGCCTTTATGTCATATAGTGACTCAGTTCTCCAATTGCATTTATATTACTCTGATACTGAGTTTGATATCTTTGGCATTCATTAATATGCCTATGTCTTTAACTTAAATACCTATTTTTTTACAATGAGAAAATACAGTTATCGTTTGGACTAGATTAATTGAGCATTCTCACTGAAATCAGCAAACTTACACCTATTTTTCTCCCCTAGGAACTAATTAGAAAATTAGCCATTGAGATTTCATTGTGATGTTTCTAGAACCCCTGAAGTTCTTTCCCTGTGGCATATCTACTAAATGAACTAAGGCATAATCAAAAGGTGGCTTGGTAGCGTAAAATCAAAATTATCAATTCGAAACCTTGTATTATATTTCCATACTAGAGTTAGCAGGATTGATCCTATTTAAGATTAATCTTAGAAGAAAAGTAGATTTTTTAAAAGGAAAAGGTATTCATATTCAGATGGTGGATTCAGCTGGAGGACAGGTATGAATGAAGAATATATGTTTTTGTTCCAGGGTCAGTGAGGTATGTGATTTAGCTAGATTTTCATAGGATATATGAAAGAGAGTTACAATAAGTTAAACAGGGAAGATAGGTTGAAACCATTTCCTAGAGGACTTGGCATAACAAAGTGAAATATCAGGCAAGCACTTTTTCCTCCCTTTCTCCCAGTTTTGTTTTTGCTTTTGAATGTTAAGGTGGTATAAACAGAATTGTGCTTTAGGAGAATTGATGTGAAGATACAGTGTTTGAATGGGTTAGAATGTGGGAGGACCTAGACAAAAAATTCAGAGAGGTGAACACAGTAGTTCAACTAAGAGTATCCATAGCTTAAAGAGAGAGGAAATAAAAGAAAAAATAGCATATGAAGAATGTCATTATGTTAGACTACAGGATCTGGCCACATACTGTGTGTAAAGATTGAGCGAAGAAAATTTAAAAATATCAAAATTTCAGTCTGAAACAGTGGCAATGGCAATTAAGAAGCAAGTAAGAGTAGTCTGTTTTTTTTTGGAAAGCAATGAAGAGGCTTGGATATGTTGGATTGGAGTCTGGTAGAATTCCCAGATACAGGCACCCAGCTGGAAATTGGCAAGTTCAGAAATAGACATGTGGATAAAAATTGGGGCGTTGTCTTACAGGTCGAAATAATAAAAGATTATCACAGGTCAAATGGTAAGAAGACAAAGCACTACTGTCATGAGAAATATTTGCTTACCTTAATAAGGAAGGAAGAGGAATCAGGAAAGAAATAACTTAGAAACAAAGAGAACTAAGTATTCATACACTGAGACAGGAGAGATATGCAAAAGAGAGGGGAGAGTCTGTAGACTGAAAAAGAGCTACAGTATTTGGTGATTGGAAGTCACTGCAGACCTGCAGGGCAGGAGGTTCTTCCCTCTCACCTCATAGAGTATGAATTATAAGGGAGTAGGGAGTGACTGGAGGCTAAGGAAGAGGGAGGAGGCAGTGCCTATAAATAGTTCTTTCAGCAAGTTATGCAGTGAAAGAAGAAGATTGGAAGAGGGTGATAGTGGGTTCCAGAAATTATTTCCATTGTTTTCTTTATAGATGAGAAAACTTTAGTTGAGGAAAGAAATAATTAAAGAATTGAGATGAGCAAATGACTGCTTAAGATTTGTGAGGAGCCTAGAAAGAATATGATCGAGAGAACTAGTGGCTGGTTTTGCCCAGATAAAGAAAATAGAGCTAATTCAGAGAGAAGGGGAAAGCAGCAGTGAGCAGATATCAGGAAACTTTGAGGGAGAAGAAAAGAAAATGGAGAGAATGTTATGATAAGTTTTCAGTATTCCCCAGAAAGATAAAGCAGAGGAATCTGCTGAGAGGAAAGATGGGATTGGAGTTGGGATTTGATGGTAGAAAAAGTCTAGAACAGCTACCACTAGGTATTCATTAGGGAGTTTACCAAATGAAGAGAGGATTGTAATGATATAACAGAGTCAGCCAGCATGGCTCTGTGTATCTTTCTCCAGGAATATTAAACTCAGTAATGACAAGGAACTTAAATGCAGTGGTAGCCCAGTCCTGTAAACATGGCAAAAGACCGTGGATTAAGGGTGTCCGAGTTTACCAAGTGTTTTGCTGAAATCACAGCAGGAACTCCTAAATGAGTAAGGATTCAAGTTAAGTCTAAAATGGTTAAAGATTTTGATGAGGATAAAGAAGAAATTCAGTACAGGAATAGGAAGAGAAAATGGGCTAGAAATTGTCAGGTTTTAAGAGTTTAAGGTATTGGAGCTGAAGTATGTTTAATGTTGAAGTCCAGGACTTATGCCCAGAGGTACCTGTAAAGTAGAATAGAACTGAACACTACTTTTTGGGAAAGGTAGACAGTCTACAAGACCAAAGTGTTGGTAGATTAATTCACCAAAGGTATTGACAGAGGATAGAATAGAGAAACACATATGAACCTCTTGGAGAAGAAAGATGAGAGTTGGGTAAGTCAACACTTGAGCTTCAACTGAGTGGAGAATGTTAATGAGTTGAGATTAGAGGAATAATAGTGCAGAAAGAACAATAAAATGAAGGGGTACTTTGATCTTCCTTGCAGTATTTAAAAACCATAGCCCTGGCTCCTATACTTGCTATGACTTTGGGTAAATTACTTAACCTCACTAAGCTTCAGTTCCTTCATCTGTGAAAACTAGATAAAAATAATGTGAACCTTACAGGATTATTATGAGAATTAAATTAGCTAATATATGTAAAGCATATAGCACAGAACCTACCAAATAAACATATTAGATGCTGTTGCTGTCACTGACATGTATAAAAGATATGTGGCTCTTGCATAAAGTAGGCTATGCTGTGTCATTGGTGCAGCCCAGCATAGACATCATTGGTGGCCAGTTTCATTCCTTACACTAAAAGCGTTAATACCAGTAGTCCTTTATATTTCTCACCAGTAAGTCATAGAACTGACCTGATATCACATATTTTTGAGGAGTTTATGTCATCACAAAAATGCAGTTTTGAGTAAATTTGAGGACAAGAGTATCCATGGAATCAAGGGAAATTGTTCCCAATATTACAGGACCAATGGAACATATAAATTTGTACCACATCAAAATAAACTGTGGGAGTTTCATAGAGTTCCATATCTAGAGTTGAAGCTGGTAATACCAGGAGTTAGGAATATACAGGATATCATGGTAATCTGGAACATCACGTTAGCTATAGAGAAGCAAGCTGGTGCTCATAGAAAACATACCAGTACAATATCAGGATCCCAGCTATCAAAACAAGACAGGTTATAGGACCTCAGAAAGAAGAGACTACTTTTTTCTTTTTTTTAAATTTACGTGCCCTTTAAATGGACCGTGGAACCTCAGTTCTAGGAGAGCATATAATGAAAAAAGTTACTGTAAGTTCTAAGTAACTGCTCTTTCTCTTGGCCCTCGGAATTTGCTATGTGGGAGCTTGTTTTTCAAATGTTTGGTCACATGAAAAATCTTTGACCTGGGGAGTTTGCTTTCTACCCCTCTTACTGCTTTTTCCTTGTTGTTTCCGACAGGTAAATGGCCAAGACCTAAAGAACCTGCTACATCAGGATGCTGTAAACCTCTTTCGTAATGCAGGCTACGCTGTGTCCCTCAGAGTGCAGCACAGGGTAGGTGTCATTGGCAGCCAACAGCCTGGCACCAGGCTTTTGTAACATTCTTGAGAATAAACCCTCTGGTGTCATCTTTGATATTGTGTTTGGCTTTTGTTTCTTTGTTTCTCTCTCTTTTTAAAAAAGATTTATTCATTTATGCATACAAGAGCTGGGGTACAGGTCAGAGATTCAGGGGGTGAGAGGATTCACAGAGACAGGGTGGGGAGCAGAACAGGCAGACTGACTGAAATACACTACGGAGAGGAGCAGCTGGCGAGACAGGAGAGGTCAGCCTTGCCATGTGGGTTGCTCCCTGGCCGGCTGGGGATTGAACTTGTGCTGCAGAGGCTGCGGATTGCTTCGCAGTGCGGTACTCAACCCCTTGCACTACCGGGGAGGCCCCTCATTCTCTTTTGATGAGCTTCTTTGAGATAGATCCTCTGGGGCTTCTGCTTATTATTAAAGGAAACTCTTAATGGTGTGTTTGCAACGCAGGTTCTAGCTTCAAGGTAATGTAAAGCTTAAATATAAAGCTTGAAAATGAAATTTGAAAATACACCAGAATTGATTTTATATTTGTAGTAGGGAAATAAATACATGTCTGCCTTTGAACATTCTTATTTAACAAACTAACTACGATGTTGGATTTTCTGATATCCACAACATGCTGTTTCCTTTCACCACAAGGAGCCCTTTCCTTATCCCCTCGGTGATCATCTTGACCTTAGCATTAGGGCTCAACAGGAATCTCCAAGAAAAAGGAAATTCATCAAGGCAGCACCCTCCCCTGCATCCACTGCTTAGTTTCTAATATTTTAGAATTTTCATGATAGGGAGGGAAGCCTGGGTGGACAGAATTCCTCCCATACGAAGTACCAAGGATTTTAGAGTACATCTACAGTACAAGCTCAGTGTTCCTTTAAAGTTACTCCATCTTAATTGATCCTCCCTTGGCATGAGTGAGGCTTCAGAGCCTGAAGAAGAGTTCAAAAGGAGATACTGAAAAAAGTGGAAAGGGCAAGGCATGAAAGATAATTAAGGGAAAAAACCAGTTACTAACAGAATCTGGGAGTGATAGGTTAGAAAACAGGTCCCCAGGAGACAGTATTGGTAATCAGCTGCTTCTGCCGTGACTCTTCTTTGTTTCTAAATCATGGAAGGATTTATGCACTAGATGAAGGCAAGGTATTGTAGGCACGCGCTTCAGATATGATTAGAGTTCTTTGTGAAGGTGTGTGTGGGAAATGATGTCCAGTGTTCACTTTCTAGGAAACATCTATAAATAATACTTAGTAAAGCAAATTCTGGTCAAGGAATTAGCCTTGCCCTAAAAACCATGTCTTTTGTTGAGCATAACCTCTCAGAACATCTCGTTAGGAAACAAATGAAAACTGTAGAGGTTGGAATAGTGTGGAAAAGGTAGTTTGTGCGGTCTTGCCTTTCAGATTGAGGGGTCATTTTCATGTAATGACCGGTTAAATCTAACCAAACCAAAATGGTACCATAATTATTGCAAGTTAGCTATTGAAAGTCGATATTAAGAAAAAACACCCTTAAAAATAATGACTGGGCCTCCCCTGGTGGTGCAGTGGTTGCGTGCTGGGCTGTGAAGTTGCCCGCAGCCTCTGCAGCACCAGTTCGATCCCCGGCCGCTGGTGAGGGTCCCACGAGGCGCGACAGACCTCTCCTGTCTCGCCCGCTGCTCCCCTCACCAGTGTATTTCATCAGTCTGCCTGTTCTGTTCCCCGCTCTGGCTCTGGTGAATTCTCTCACCCTCCCGTGCTTCTGACTATACCCAGTGCTTGTATAAATAAATAAACAAATCTTAAAAAAAAAAAAAAATGACTAAAATGAAGAAAGACCATCAGCCACAAAAGGGAATGCTTAAGGCAATGGAAAATTACAATCACTAGGATGTGATTTCTTTTTACTTATTGAGTCATTTGCCTCCGCTCCATAGATGTTTAACCTTTATTTGTGGCTAGTATTACAAAATAGGCAATGCTGGGGCCTCCCTGGTGGCACAAGGGGCTAAGCACCATACTATGAAGCAGTCCACAGCCTCTGCAGCATGAGTGATTCAATCCCCAGCCAGCCAGGGAGCAACCCACCTGGCGCAGCAGACCTCTCCTGACTTGCCCGCTGCTCCCCTCAGCAGTGTACTTTGGTCAGTCTGCCTGTTCTGTTCCCCACTCTGTCTCTGGTGAATCCTCTCACCACCCCCCTACATCTCTGACTTGTACCCCAGCTCTTGTATGCATAAATAAATAAATCTTAAACAAAAAATAGGCAGTGCTGGACATGGCCCCATTTAGGAGGGAGTGGGTTCCTTTTGGGTATTGAAAGTATTTATGTGGCATTGCACTGCATTAACATGACTCAGATCTGCTCTTATTGCACTCTGATGACTGATAATCTAAGTAAAAATACCTTTTCTTACCCAGTACTTTTCAGATCCCTATTGTATCAATAGGCTTCATCATATCTTCATTTCCCTGGTAAGAGTTTGGTAGAGGCAATAGAGAAACAGAAAGAGGTTATCTGACTTAGAACCCCTTTAGGTCAGTAGCATGGTGAGGTAAAATGCCTCCCATCAGGCATTTTGTTTCCAAAGAATCATTGACACGGAAGTATCAACTCAAGAGAAAGAGAAAGGACTCCCTTGCCACTAGTGCTTCCAGGTTTATTGGTTTGACTACTCTGGAGACCCTAGACCCAGCTGTTATGTCAGTTTGAACTTTTTTTGTGGTAAATACGCATTAGGCACTAGAGTTAACATTTTTCTTTCCCTTCCAGTCACAGGTGCAGAATGGGCCGATAGGGCATCGAGGTGAGGGAGAGCCCAGTGGTGTTCCCATAGCTGCGGTGCTGGTGCCAGTGTTTGCCTTCACCATGGTACTAGCCTGGGCCTTCATGAGATACCGGCATCACCTTTGAAAAGTTCACGTTCTTCCAGTGCTCCTGATGAAGATACATTTCTCTCTTCTCTCATCCTCCTTCCCTGCCATTCTCCCATCTTTCCCTCTCTCTGCAAAGCCTACACATGGTTTAAAAGAGACTGCTACCCAACCAGAAACTTGCTGTTGAAAATTTTCAAATCTTTGTACTCTAATGGGAAAGTAAAGTCCGTGTTCGAAGGAAAGCTGAAGACAAGACTTGCTTAGAACAAATTATGTATTTTACTAGCACCACCAATGGAAGTTAAGCTGCAACCCAAAGAAGGAAAGATCCAGTCTTTTCATTCCCATGGGTAATACCTCTTTTCTAACTGGCATGCCTCAGAGACCAGAAAAGACCAGAGAGGATTTTTCTTTTTAAGATCTTCCTTAGGAAGTTCCTGTGGCCTTTATTTAGTTTCAAACCACATACTTGGGTGCCTATATTAAACAAAAGAGAATAAAGAAAGCATTTTTACTTTTTTTAAAAATGCAAATATATGTATGACATATACCTACGTGTACACACACACATGCAGACATGGTTGTGTAACGGTGATGCCTTATATAGGTGGAAAGCTATTTTGCGGTTTCTAATGCAGGGAATAATCTTTATTGAATCTGAGAGGGAGAGTGAGCTTTAAATGAGGAAGCCCAATCTGAGTCATTAAAAAAGAAAAGAACACTGTAACAACTAATTAAAAATTTTAGAATAATTTTTTTTCTCATGTTAGCTGTGATGAAGTTGAGGTAAAATACCATAATCTAGCTTTGCACAAATCAACCTGTTGAAAAATCTTACAAATCTGGGAACTATCCTAGTGACTTTTTGGGAACCTTACAGCCCTGTTAAAGGATCTCCTGGAATGACTGTATCAGAGTTGCATTGATGGTGCCAAACCAACCCAGTAAGAAAATTCTAGAAAGAAAAAACAGTGCCTCCCTGGTGGCCTCTGAACGCTGGCTGTCACCAGTCTTTTTGGTTTCTAAGAGTGGGCAGATTCTGAGAGAACAAATTGCTTCCCTGCAGGATGGGCATAAAATCAGTTCTGCTTCTGGTTTGGTTGGGAGGGTTTGGATTGCTAGTTGTTTTTTTCTTTTTCTTTTAATTTGTTGTTGAAAGGCTTTAAGTACTGGTTATGGCTTCTAATGTATAAGTCATTTTGCTTGAGAGGGAAAGAGGAGGGTTTTGTTTGTTTCTGGGGTAGGGAATTTTGATGGACTTTTCATGGGGAAACCTTGAAAGAAGGATGTGGATGAATGGGCAGTAAGACAGTAACAAGGAGGGAAGCCTCCTGCTTAGGTAGCATTGAAGGGTGATTTTAAAACACTAAGAAGAGAGAACTGAGCCTGACTTTTTGGCTTTAAGGAAAGTTTTCTATCCTCCAAATATACAAGCCAGATTGTGAGGACTTTCTCTCAGGCAACCAGTTGTGTCCAGTTTTTAGTATGGATAATTTAGAATTTTTCAGATGTTGATCACATATCAGCTTCGCTAAGACACTTTCTACAAAGACGCGAAATACATAGCCTCCACCCCAAAAAGTTTTTTTTTAGTTCCATTTGGAAAGAGAACACACATGCATATAAAAATGACATTAGTCCATAGGCAAGGCATTGTAAGTTGGTATCAAGTTTATGTTGCAGACAGCAAAAGGAAACGGTTACTGAGAATTGAGGGACTTGAGACAGTTGCATGGAAGAAAGGGACAAGATAAGGATCCTTGAGGAAATTACAGTCTAGTTAAATGATCTCATAAATAGTTGAGAAGTTAAAAAGTAATTAACAGTTGAAAACAATAAAAGAAATGATATTGTTCCTAACACAACGCAATGACAAAGATGTCAGACAACCATCATTTTTTATTTTGGCATTTAGAAGAAGAAAGCTGACCCCTAATGGCATCAGGCCAGAGTAGAGAGGGAAGGCTTTTGAAAATAAAAACCCCGGTAAGACTGTCCCTCTGGGATCTACTATTAGTATTTGGAGCAACGTACTTTAAATAACCGTGGTAAGACTTCATGGTTTTAGACCTGAACTCTTCAGCACCTTTGAGATTCACTTAGACAACTGCATTTGTAGGTTACACAGAGAAACACTGACAGTATTCCAGTTCTCACCTCCACTGGCCCCACTGTAGAGCACAACCTCTGGCGCCTTCTGTGTCTGGTGGCGCATGCAGCAGCTTCTACAGTGGACCTGCTTACCTCCCGGACTTCATCTCAGGCTTTAGACACTCACTCCTGAGAGGTCCTTGACACGTACAAAATGAAGTAAATGGCAAGCAGGGAGGAAACTAGTTTTTTGTTTGTTATATGTAAATAAAAAGAACACCTATCCCATTGTTGGTAGAAGTTTTGCTTTGACTGCTAATAGGGATTTTCATGCACTTTAATATTTCAGCTTGTCTCGATTTAAATAGCATTTATAGATCAATATATTAATTTTTAGGCAGATATGTCTTATTTCTGGTTCTCTATTAAAGTAAATTATTATAGAGGCGGTATCAGTCTATTGTAGGTCATTAAGAAACACATCCTCTTTCCAGATTAACTCTAGTATTCCTTTTCAAAATTGAGGCAAAGTATTTTTGAGATCATATATTTAAAACACCTCTCTATGTATCATTCTATCTTGTACATTAATTCTAATAAGATTGTTTGCTTTGGTGTGTCTATTTTTTTCCTGCCAACTATTAGTGTGTGCTGTTGATTTAACTTAACCATCCCAGTTAGCCATGTGCAATGGAAAAAGCAAATTATTATTTGTATTCTGTAATACTTGCATTCTTTGCTAGGTTCTGTACTAAATTGTGACTGGTGCATTATTTGTTTTTGACTCACAACTCTGAGATCTAAGTATTGTTATAAAGACACCAAAAAAGAAAAGCATAAATTACTTCCTTGAGGTTACATGGGTGGTAATAAAGAATCAGGATTTAAACTCAGGACTTCAGGTGCCACCATCAATGATCTTTCCTCACTGGCAGTGTTTCTCAAAGTGAGGTCTCTGGACAGTGTGATTACCTAGGAACTTCTTAGGAAAACACGTTCTTTGGCTTCACCCAGACTTACATTCGGTTTCTAATACGACTAGGGCACCCAGCCAATATTTGTTTTAATAATCATTCCCAGTGACTGATTGTCACTAAAGTTTGAGAATCATTGCTCTTTGCCAATACTTAATCTCCTCAGGTTAGAATCTCCTAAAGAGCTAAAAAATTCTGCTGCCCAGGCTGTATTTAGACCAATTAAATAGTATCACTGGGGGGAACACTCAGTAGTAAAATACAGTCCATTGGTTGATTTCAGTGTGCAGCTTTAGTAAAAAATACATTTAAACCTAGCATTAACTGGTTAAATTGCATAAGACGTTTCTCCATTCAAAAATGAGGAATTCTCTTAGGCATATTTAGTGTCCAGCTGTCCTGAGTTGCCTCAAGTCTAGATGTGGAATAAGATGTGAAACATTCTTGGACTTCTTATTTGCTCTGGCAGACCAACCTCCAGCAAAATGTATTAGTGAGTGTTTGAAATTGCAATCTATTGAAATAGAAACAAATCATAGAACACTAGAATGAAAAGGGAACCAGAAAGTTTCCAGGATGGATCTGTCTTGACATGAGAAAATGAAGGCTCAGGGAGGTGAGTAATCCAGATTGATCAAAGACTTTGTTGCAGAGGTATCCTTTCTCATGTTTACGTCTTGAATGTATCCACTGCATGAACAAACACAGAACTATCCTTTTTATCTCAGTCTGATTCCATCTTCACTGGGACTGAATAAAAGATTGTAAGAATTGACTGATAGCTGAGGATACTATAGGCATTGTGCAAAATTGGAAGGTTTAACAGACAAATCTAAGATGTTCGTCTCAACCAGATAAACATCAGAGATTAATTCCAGTGGCTCTAGAATAGAAACATATGCCTTTTGATGTTGGACATTAATAAGTTAAAATATTTTAAGAATGCCCACTGATAGAGGATTAGATAAAGAAGATATGATATATCCACACAATGGCATTCTATTTAGCCCATAAGGGAAAACCAAGAGTTGCCATTTACAGCAGAATGGAAGTTTGAAGGAATTATGTGTAGTAAAACAAGTCAGAATGACAGAAAAATATTAGACTTTGATATGGTGGACTATTCAACAAAGCAAAATAAATTTTTCAAATAAAAGCTATTTTGATGCTAGGTCTCTGGGAAGAAATAAAAAAGGTATAGGGTCTATCCTTTAAAAGCTCATCTAGCATGACAATGTAAACCAAAGTAGAGGATGCTAAATAATTACATAAATAAAAACACTTAAAGGAACACAGAGGAGAAAGCAATAAAAATATTTAAAGAAATGAAATAAAGGAACATTAGGCTGTTATTGTGTGTGGGGTGGAGTTCATGTTACATGTGTTACATGTGGAACCAATAAAGATTTTACTCTAATCAATTTTAGATGGAATTGATCTTTGGACAGGTGAAGGTTTTTCCTTCATTCAGCAGATGAGTGGCTACTGTGCTAAGTGTTGAAGATGCAAAAGACAAAGTCACTACACTGAAATAGCTCATTGTCTGTGACAGGAGGCATGTTGATTATCTTGATGTTAAGTATTTTTCCTAAAAAAATCTAGAAGTAGAAGGTTGAGTTATGAAACTCTCTACCTCTCATTTGTAGTAGTTTAGGGTTGGTTACTGTCCTGGGGTAAGCCCGTTTTGCTGTCTCTCTTTTATCTGCAAATCATTTTGAGACCAGACCTCAAATCCCCAAGTGTAATTATGATCAAAAGGAAGACAGTTTTCTAAGGTATTATGTTCTGATTGGAGCCAGACTTTTAACTGCCATAGACTTTTGCCTGATTCTGTTACAGACTACAGTGTACTTGGTCTACTTACCTGATGCACTTGATGTTATTGTAATAACCTGTATTGTAAGAAAATGGCTGTGTCTAAGGAATCAAGTTATGCAAATGCTAAAGCCCTATTTCTAAACAATTTTACTCACTGGTGATGTTATCTTTCTTTTTTGCAGGGGGGAAAGGGAAGGGGAGAGGACTGAAATTTGTTTTGAAATTTGTATTTCAATCATTACTAGGGTGAATTATAAAAGAACTTAGTCTTTACTGTAATCATTGCATTTATTGACCACTCAGGGAAATGGGGTGATCCTTCTTCCTAGTTTGCAGATTTGCAAATGGATTCACAGAATTGAATCTCACTTTAATTCTGTGTCTGCAGTGTTGATTTGAACGAGTTTCTTATTACTAATATATGTACATTTTGCACACAGGCTATATTAGCTCTTATAAGATAATTTCCCTTATAACCTTATTTTGCTTCCCTTCTACTTTGATCCCCATGTTCCATGGCGTGCTTGGATCTAAATGGCAATCAGATTATCAGATCAAAAAGATGCCTTAACAACTTGGAAGATACAGAGACACAGCCGTATCCTCCAAGGAATATCACGACACCGTTTAAATGTGTTAATGAGGGCATCAAAATAGATGACAGTTGTTCCTTAGCTTTGCTGCTTGATAACAGATACAGCAAATGGAGTAATAATGTACTTCACTGTGCCTGATTCAGTATTGTCATTCAATAAAATTTGTTGGATTTGTCCATGAATTTTTATCTTTTTTCCCCTAATTTTGAAGGTTGTTGAGTAAATACCTTCTATTTCCCTGCCATTTTGGAGGGAGGGGGTGACATCTCAGACAAAATAATGGAAATAGGAAAGAAAGAAATCAAAATGGTGAACTTAAGGCTTAGCTTTGACAGGAATTAAGAATGGGACACTATCATGTACTGCTAATAATAACTGGCTAACAGGGCTCATCATTTTATTTCAGTTTTGATCTCATTTCAGCTCCTAGAGTAAGCCCTTTATTTATGTTCATTTCATTTTCAAAACAATTCTATAAGATAATTGCTGTTGTTATCCCAAGTACACACAGGAGATAAGGAGGCATAGATTATGTAATTTGTCCACGTTACATAATTAAGTGCTAGCAGGAATTGAAATCCTGGCAATGTAGCTCTAGAGCCGTCTTTACTGTGACACTTTACTGTCTATCTCCATGGTGCCATGCACTACTTTGGGCCACTCCTTTTGCATAACTAACACAACTGTGCAATAACACATTTTTATAAATAAGGTAACTCAAGCTTAAAAGTAGTCAATAACTTGCTCAAGATACACGGCCAGTTAGTGCCACTCCAGGGAATTTACTTAAAGCCAGTGAAGTGGTTTTCCATGACTCCAGAATAAAGTTTGTTAGACTGAATTTGATTCAATCATGCTATCACAGACTTCCATTATAAATTATGGGAAATTGACTACATTGGATTAAATGTTCTACAACAAAAGCAGTAACAACATTTTGTATTTATATACAGAGTTTGAGGGCAATTGCCAACATTAACTTTCTTACTTGCGTCCTCTCCACTCAAAGTCTTATACATAGATGGCAGAAATGGGTTTATCCCACAGGATGAAAAAGGAATTCTCAGAACTACACATTAATCTAATTAACCTAAGTTACTTTGACTCTACCGCATGGATATGAGAGAAAAGGCAGTTTCCATTAAGCAATGTTCTGTCACGTAAGCAAATTTCAGACCTGAAGTCAAAGTCTAACTATAGAATGTACAAAATAATAATTTTCTCCTTTGATGGGCAAAGAAAGTAGTCATCAATTATATAACAACCGCAAGACTTAGTGACTTCAAACAACTTTTATAAGTATGTTTATTGAAGAAATGTTGATTTACAACACCTTGTTTTAAGGGTAGAGGTTCACAACTCCATAGAAATTGTTCTGTGATGGATGTTGAGAAATAGGTAATATTCTATTACCACTGCTATTAAACCTTGCCTGATCTATTCACCTAAACAAACAAACAAAACAAACAAGTAAAAAAAACACCCAAAAGACCAGTTTTTCACTGGGCTTTTAGAAGATAGTTGTGATTAAAATGAATTTTTCTGCCTATGGCATAGCTAAGGGGCTTAGACTTTGTTTGTGGTAAATTTTTAATTCCCTGGTAGTTGGATGTTTAACTTAAATGGTCATTTATGTTTTTAATCACAAAACCAACAATTTCTCTAGATAGTCAATGTATTAGAACTTGAAATTCTCTAATAATACTTTTTACTTTCTCACAGATCTCTATTTTTATTTCTGTCTCATTCCTAATAGATTTAATTTTTTCTTTTAATCTATTTATGATTTCCGGTTTTATTCTTCTGATTTTGTTTGTTTTCCATTTATGTTTTGTTGATTAATTCTCGATTTCTGTTTTTGGTTATTCTTTTTCATATGTCAAATACCTATTTTCTGTGATCTGAAAACACTGGATTTCATAGGAAGTTTTTCTTTTTGATTAATTACTATATGACTTTCCATTTAGATTTGGGGGTATTCAAAATTGTGTTACTAATAGTGTTCTACAAAAGCAGAAACTTTGGGGATATGGTTCTGCAGTTTGTGGGGTTTTTTTAAAGGATTTATTTGATTGATTTATTTAATTATTTATCTGAGATTTATTTATTTATTTATACAAGCACTGGGTACTGTCAGAAGCGCGGGAGGGTGAGAGAATTCACCAGAGCCAGAGCAGGGAGCAGAGCAGGCAGAAGGACCGAAGTACACTGCTGAGGGGAGCAGCGGGCGGCAGGAGAGGTCTGCGCGCCATGTGGAACCCGCCTCCGGTGGCCGGGGAGCAGCCGGGGATCGAACCAGCGCCGCAGAGGCTGCGGGCAGCTTCGCAACCCAGCGCTCAACCGCTGCGCCACCGGGGAGGCCCCAGTTTGTGTTTTTTAATAAACTCCAGGAGATTCTGGGCATACTACAATTTGATAGTCACTGGGACAGAGTGAAAAATGGAAGAGGTTTCTGTTTTAAAATTTACAAGACTGAAGAATACAAAGAGAAATCTCAAAGTGAAGAAGTTCCATAGGAGGAAAACATACATGGAAGCCACGGGAGAAGCAGTTTTAAAATGGAGACAGTTAATATTGCCAAATGCTATAGATAGTTTAGTTACTGAGGGGCATTTGTACTGTTAATATTTCACAAAGTATGAAAGCCTTTTAACCTTTGGGAACTTCAATTTGCTTACCTGTAAAATGAATCTGGAGTCATGCTCTTTCAAACTTTATAAAGCCTTTGTGTGAATGAAATTAGTTATTATATGTCAATTATGAAACCAAATGAAGATTCCCGAGGTAATGTTCCCATACCATAAACATTAAATCTGGCCTTAGTTCTAAAACCTAACTTCAGTTAAAGTTCTTAAGATAGGTGCTTTTAGATAACAATGGTTCCATATATTTGCATGAGTTAGGTGATGGTAGAAGGATGATTGGAAAAATAGTGGAAATTCACAGAATACTTAGATTCACAGAATCTCCTCACTATGGCACATGGAGCAAGAGGGTTACAATGGCAGAAAAGGCAGGCCAAAGTCATATTACAAAGGGTTGTCATTTCCTTGTTTAGAATATTGAAGTGACTACAGTAGGCAAAAACGCAAGAGAACCTCACTAATGTTCATGTCTCTCAGATAACTTTCAGTATGTGGAAGATAAGGCTTAGATTTACAATTAATATGGCTGGTTTGTTTTGTATTTGGGGTTTGGTTTTGTTTTCATAGTTGGCCTGGTGATTTGATAAATTTGGATGTTATTGTAGTGGTCTAGAGTTAAATGAGGCATTTCTCCTCTGGAAAAAGACCTCTTAAGAGTGGAAGATGGTAAGCGATTAAACCCGCAACGTTTCAGTGATAACAGAGGAACAGGGGCAGATGGAACGATTTCAGGGTTACATCGGAAGTATTATTCTCCACCATCAGCAAACTATACTATTCTGTTATCTCAAACAGTATTTGATAGGTGAGACTTTTTCTGACATGCTGGCAATGGCACAGGTGGGGACTATTTCCTAAGCTATCACAAGGCTAAACACACATTCTTTAGCTCTCCAGCAGACAAATGTCTTCTTTAAAGTAGAAATCAGGGCCCGGTGGCGCAGCGGGTTGAGTGCAGCGCTGTGAAGCTGTCCGCAGCCGCCTCAGCCTCTGCAGCGCAGGTTCTATTCCTGGCCGGCCAGGGAGATACCCACATGGCGCGGCAGACCTCTCCTGTCTTGCTCGGTGCTCCCCTCAGCAGTGTCTTTGGTCCGTCTACCTCTTACCTGTATCCCAGTTCTTGTATAAAATAAATCAATCTTTAAAAAAAGTAGTAATCGTATCTTTTCATTTCTGTGTTCCTCAACCCTTCTAATAGTCCAAACGAGTGGGAAATTGGCATTCATAAATGACAGAAGATCACGGGGTATCATATAAAAAGCATCAGCATTAAACCCTGCACTAATTACCATTCAAACTAACCTTTCATGGCGATTGATTTATTTCTAAGAATCATTCTGAAACTGGTAAACTCCCCATCCGAAAATCATTATAGGAGCTAGAATAATAGCTCCCAAATAAGTTTGTTTTGTTTTCCTTAGCTGACTTTATCTATCTCCTCCTATGTTCTGGGGAGTATTCTAAGTATAGTTCGGTTTAACATCCAGAACGTGGGAGATTCCCATTCCCTGTCACCTGAAGGTGACCACAAACATCGTAATTTAAATCTCCGAGTCTCCAAGGCACGCCAGCGTGCCGGAACCAAAGTGCCGCTGCTCGAATTTCCGGGAGAACACGCGAGTAAGTTACGACGAATCGATTGCTTTTGCCTGGCGGAGGCTTTCTAGGGGAGGACTGTGCCCTCGGTTCAGAGGAAAGGTGCAGAGTTCAGGGCGTCTTTATCCGAGAGGGCGCTTGAGCAGCTCAGGCTCCCAAGGTCGTGCCGGGTCTGTTTAACTGGCGACCTGGCGGGTGGAAGAAGTAAGACATGTTTGCACACGCGGTGAGGCGCGCCTTGCGCAAGAACAAGACCCTTCGCTACGGAGTCCCCATGCTGGTGAGTGCGGTGGCGCAGAAGTGTGGGGGTGCAGAAGTGTGGGGGCGCATTCCGGAAGGGGCAGGACCTTAGTTTGTTTGGGTTGAGGCTGTTTGGAATCTAATTCCAGGGAATTGCAACCTGGGCTAGACAGGAGCTGGCCATAAGTTGCCCCCACTGGTGCTGGGCCCTCCAGTCTCTTTCTCTTCCCTGTGAGTTACCAGTTTGAGCTTCAGGGGACGAATGTTGGAGCCGGATTTTAATTCAGGTAAAATGATTACAAAAGTTGCTACCCCTGGCCCCTCACCCCCACGGTTTGACGTGTTTCTGGCTCATTGGAACTGGTTGTGTATTCTTAATTTTTAACTGGAAATTTCAGGAGTCTTCATGATTCGCCTTCCTAGTTTGAGAATTGGCTTAATTCTCCCAGGGTTATTGTTAGGAATTAAACAAAACCTTGTGAATCGAGTGTTTGGCACTCGACCGACCCCATGTAGTTTATATTTTTAAAGCACATTGAAAGTAGTTTTGGTGTTTATGTGTTCGTGTCCAGTTCTGTACTGAGTTCTCTGAAGATCCCATCCGTCATTCAGGTTGAGATTGGTATAAAAACCTGTCACAGATGGAATTCAGACAACTCTTCCCTTATTTAGTTCCTTTGATGAAACAATTTAAATAAAGCATGCGGGCAGAAGTCACTTTATAGTAATAGTAAATACAGAATAGTTTATTACTTTATTGATCTGTGTATTTTACTGATGTGGTTATTGGCACAGGTGAAGATACCAGCTTTTGCACTTAAACTGGAGTATGTAAATAAATGACCTTTAAAAAAGATTTTTTAGGGCCTCCCTGGTGGCGCAAGGAGTTAAGCACAGCACTATGAAGCAATTCGCAGCCTCTGCAGTACGAGTTGGATCCTCAGCCAGGGAGCTACCCACATGGCGCAGCAGACCTCTCCGGTCTCACCTGCTGCTCCCCTTAGCAGTGTGCTTCAGTCATTCTGCCTGTTCTGTTCCCCACTCTGTCTCTGGTGAAGCCTCTAACCCCCCCCCACCCCCCCACACTTCTGGCCTGTACCCCAGCTCTTGTATGCATAAATAAATAAATCTTTAAAAAAATAAAAATAAAAAAGTTTTTTAATGTGTGTGTGTGTGTATATATATATTTCCCCTTCCCCTTTTAGTGCCTCACATCTATGGTCAGCTTTCAAGGGTTGGTTTTAAGTTTGTTTTTGACCCTTTGTTTGGTTTGTGTATATTCCACATAAGAAAAACCATCTAGTATTTATCTAAAAACTAATTTTTTAAACTCATCTTCAGTGAATCTGGATTAAAAAAAAATTTGGAAACTCCTTTTTATATATCTTTTAAAACATTTAAAGAAAACTTTTTATAAGATATTCTTTTATTTTAAGATTTATTTTTTATTTATACAAGACCCAGGGGTACAGGCCAGATGTGCGGGAGGGTGAGAGGATCCATCAGAGACAGAGCAGGGAAAAAAACAGGCAGACTGACGAAATACACTGCTGAGGGGAGCAGTGGGTGAGACAGGAGAGGTCTGCTGTCCATGTGGGTTGCTCCGAGGTTGGCAGGGATCGAACTGGTGCTGCAGAGGCTGTGGTCAGCTTCCCAGTGCTGGGCTCAATCACCTGTCACCAGCGAGGCCCTATAAGATACTGTAAAAGGTTACTCTGTATTGGTCTCTATCTGTACTGCACCTAGAGGACCATGTTTCAAAATATGTAAATCATTTTGTAGAGGAAAATATTGAATTCATTATTCTAAAATCAAACACTACTGGAAAAAACTTAAAAGATACAGCCTTTTCAGCATGTATCAGCCAAATATACCATAATTCCTATACTACATTTATCTTAAAGTAGAAATTATTTCCCCTCTTAGTTAAATAATGATTTGCATATACCTGGTAGACTTGCATGTGGAGATATCAACAGGCCGGCAAGTCTTCAGTCCTGTGGGATACTTCCCATTGAAAATGTGCGTGTTGGAGGCTGTTAGGTTATAGAAGCCACATTTAAAAATCATAGAACTGGATGATGTCACCCAGGGACACAGTGGTGTTGGCTGTAATAGGCAGTTTCCCTTTTGGGAAACTCCAACATTTTAAGGTTGGGAGGGTGAGGAGTAACAGGTAAAGGAAAGGGAGAAGGAGTTAGGAAAACCAGGATGTATCTTTTTATTGAACACAAGAGACATAATTTATTTTATTTGTATAAAGAATTCTTCCATGTTAACATTGCAGCTTTTTTTTTTTTTTTTAAGATTTATTTATTTATTTATACAAGCACTGGATACAGTCAAAAGCACGGGAGGGTAAGAGGATTCACCAGAGCCAGAGCAGGGAGCAGAGCAGACAGACTGACAAAGAAAACTGCTGAGGGGAGCAGCGGGTGGCAGGAGAGGTCTGTGCGCCAGGTGGGACCCTCTCCCTGCGGCCAGGGATCGAACCGGTGCTGCAGAGGCTGTGGGCAGCTTTGCAACCCAGCCCTCAACTGCTGTGCCACCGGGGAGGCCCAACATTGCAGTTTTCGACATATTTTTCCTGATTTGCTGTCTATTGATTTTATGTGTTTTTTATTTCATTTATTTGTCAGGACAGACTTTCAGTTCTTATGTGGTCAGATTTATTAACTATTAAAATTCATAGATTCAGGTTTTTTTTAGTGTTCCAACTTAAACATTAAAAACTTTTATATTATGTTATATATATTTTTGTATGTCTTTAATTGGTAATATTAATATATTGATATAAAAAGAAGGTAGGGAATAAACTATTTTGTTTCCAAGTTACTAGACTTCTGCAACTTTAGGATTAAAACCCATTAGATTATTAGACATGATAAGGCAGCAGTGACAATTCGAAGGATCTTCTAAGGTTTACTGATACTTAATGGGGTAGTTCATAAAATTATTTTGTCACTTGATAAGAACATGAGGGGAAATGCTTGGCAGTTGGCTTATTTTGCAAAATCCTACAATTGAAGGAATTCTAGTCTTGTAGAAACAATGCCAGAATTTTATTCCTGGCTTTACCCAATATAGTAATGGGCGATTAAGTCAGGTGATTATTTGTTTATTTCATCTACTAATAGATTTTTCTCCCTTGACTCAACGAGTTAGTAAGAATCAATATAATAGAATACTTATGATGAAATTATTTAAATCAGGAGGTCAGGTGTAGGTATGGCGTTGATTTCGGTATTTGTTAATGTGCTAAAATAATTCCTAGGGACAGTAGGATAATAATAATAATAATAATTCCTGTAGCCACTCTGAGAAGATGGTACTACAGTGTGACCTATAGGATTTTGTATGCTCTGTCACTGTTGACATTTAAATAGGTAATCTATAAGGAGTCTGAATTCTGTCCTCCTGTTTTTGCTTAATTGTTTCCTTTCTTTGTTTCAGTTACTGATTGTTGGAGGTTCTTTTGGTCTTCGGGAGTTTTCGCAAATCCGTTATGATGCTGTGAAGATTAAAGTAAGACCTGTAATTGGAATTGAATGTCTGTCTGTGTGTATATCACCTGATTTAGGAGAGGACTGTGCTTGCTGTAGCAGGCAGTCTGAATTTTGTTTTGTTTTTCAAGACTGATATATAATTTTTGGCCTCTTTCTTTTTTTTAAAAGTAACATTAACAATCACATGGATATGAATCATGAAAAGTAAAGAATGCAGTAATCTTTCTCCCTATCCATTAGAAAATTGGTAATGCTATTAGCTTACTCCCACAAAATATGCCCTGCTTTCGTTTGTTTTTTTGTTTTGTTTTGTTTTGTTTTTGAAGATTTATTTATTTTTATACAAGAGCTAGGATACAGGCCAGAGGCATGGGAGGATGAGAGCATTCACCAGAGACAGAGTGGGGAACAGAGCAGGCAGATGACAGAAATAACACTGCTGAGGGGAGCAGCGGGAGCGACAGGAGAGGTCTGCTGCACCATGTGGGATTCTCGCTGGCTGGCCAGCCGGGATCAAATCCGCACTACCGAGGCTGTGGACAGCTTCACAGCATGGCACTCAACCCGCTGCGCCACCGGGGAGGCCCTGCTTTCGTTTTTTAGGATTTAGAAGGAACTAAAGAATATGGGACAATGTCATTCTACTTTATTTCATGAGTTATGAATTAGTTATTTCATATTAATTCTAAGTAGTTTAAGAAATTATATTGATATGTAGCTTTAGTAACTATAATTAAAAGGAAATTACTTTTCATTATAAATAATGATGCTTGTCATTTTTATCCTTTTTATAGGTATGCATTTGTAGTAGGACTATACTAATTTCTTCATATATATTATTGTCTTATTTTACAGGTGAGGAATCTGCGGCTCAGAGAGCTTAAGTAACTTTGTGTAGGGTCAAATGTCTATTTAGGCATAGAAGGAAGATACCCACTTTCTATACTGTATAACTACTGTCAAATTCAGGCCAAATGTTATATAATAACTCCAGCTAATTCATTTACAAGTATTTAGTTTTTGTTTGTGTGAGATTATTTCATACATATTTTATGTGTGAGGTTATTTCCAAGTGATGTATATTTAATTTGTGGATCTCAGTAATGTTGGCTGGACATTCAAAAATATTAGTATCACTCAATAGCCTCAGTCAATTTTATTGTTAAGAGGAATGCCAACTCCAGCTAGTCTTAAAGATAGTAGGTATTAGAGTAAATATTAAATTTAAAACAAATACAGTTTTTGTGAGGAAATAGAACAATTATCAATTCTGTTAGCATCCCAATTATATTATTAAGGAATTTTTTCCCTTTTCCTTTTAGATGAAAGGTATAATAATCTAACCTTTAGAAGTAGGGTAACTTGTATGTATTTGAAAAACAAGTGAGTATTTGTCATATGCTTACTATGTGTTAGATCCTACAGATACAGATTCAAGAAACTGGTTCTTACAAAGCTCACGACATAAGTGACAGCGGATAACATTTAATACAAAAATGTACCCAAACATATAACGTTGTCCAGTCAAATGTTATATTAGAATTTTACATAAAATGTTACTCAGACTTCAAAGAGAGGCATATAGTTTGGACTTGGGAAGGGAGTTTCAGGGAAGGTTCTCTAGAGATAAAAACATTTGAGTAAGGCTTTATGAATAAGAGTTAGCTAGAAGTGGAAATGATTACTATTCTATAACAGGGGGGTATTTTGGTCAGATTTTCCTTTTAGAAATAATCTTACTCAAGATGGATGGATAGGGATCAGGGAAGCAAGATAGGAGGTCAGATTTGGCTTTAATTGGAAGTGAAGAAACCTGTTAGCATACTTCGGTGGTAGTATAGACGTACAATTAATGGAACCTAAAATGAAACATTTAAAGTGAGGATAAAAAAATGAATGGGTTCCAGGAAAAAAGTTAATATACATTGGTAGTATTTAGTGATGAATATGATATACATAATGTAAAAATATGAATAAATCTTGGATGAGGCAAAGCTTTTGGTTTTGAGGACTGAATGGATAGAGCTGCTCATCACCCAGTTGAGAAAGAGTGAGGGAGGTTGTGATACTAGACGTCTAAAAGATAGTGTCAAAATAAAGAGAACAAAGTTAAAGATGAGAGGATGAGATTGATTGAATTTGAGAGAACAAGATGAAGTAAAATGAACAAGGCTGAGAAGATAAAATCGGTTGTGGTCTGTGGAAGGAGGCTGACAAGGCAAAGTTGTGGTGAGAACGAAGAGAGAACAGGACATACTGAGATTGAGAGATCCAGGTTGGATGTTGTTGAGTCAAAGTCAGTTGAAGCTAAGGGTGCGTATTCGGGTGAGCTGGAGTTCAAACAAGATTGAGAAGATTAAGATGAGCCTAATTTGAGAGGGACTGAGAGAATACGATTGGTTGAGGTTGATAGGGGCTACATGATTTCAGAGATTGAGAACAAGGGAATGTCAATACAGGAGTAAGAAGGTCAAGACTCATTCAGGCTGGGAGGACAAATTCAGTTGAGAAGGATCGAGAATGGATGAGTCCAGTTGAGAAGTTTTGAGGCTGGTAGAGAAAGATGGTATTGATTCATAGCCACCAGCCATCTTAGTTTGCTTAGACTTCTGATTTTATTTTATTTTATTTTATTTTATTTTTTTTAAAGATTTTTTTTTTTAAAGAGGCACGTATTTTATTTTTTTATTTATTTGTTTGTTTGTTTATACATGCACTGGGTACAGTCAGAAATGCGGGAGCGTGAGAGAATTCACCAGAGCCAGAGCAGGGAGCAGAGCAGGCAGAAGGACCGAAGTACACTGCTGAGGGGAGCAGCGGGCGGCAGGAGAGGTCTGCGCGCCATGTGGGACCCTCCTCCGGTGGCCGGGGAGCAGCCGGGGATTGAACCGGCGTCGCAGAGGCCGCGGGGAGCTTCGCAACCCAGCGCTCAACCACAGCGCCACCGGGGAGGCCCAGACTTCTGATTTTAAAACGAGAATTCTGCATCCCCAGCACCCAAAAATGTCTGCTTTTCAATCGTGGGTATGGAAGGTTGAAAGGAAAGTACAGAACCCCTGAGGCGGGCTTAAAAAAGAGCTAAAAGCAGTAGCTTCAGTTTTTCATATGAAATGGACATAGTTTGTCTTCCTTACTGGCTGTTATTCTTTTTCTTCCTGTCTCCTAATAGCCAGGTACCCTCCGACAAAGCCATTCTTTGAACACTATAATCCTGAATGCTAAAATCCCAAATGGTCCAAATCCTAAATTCTAAAATCTAAAAAAATTCCAATCCTCAAGATTTATTCCTGGAAAAAATAGCTTAAAAATTCTTAAAAGGCACTTATTTACATTTTTTTTTAAAGATTTATTTATTTTTTTATTTATACAAGCACTGGGTACAGTCAGAAGCGCGGGAGGGTGAGAGAATTCACCAGAGCCAGAGCAGGGAGCAGAGCAGGCAGAAGGACCGAAGTACACTGCTGTGGGGAGCAGCGGGCGGCAGGAGAGGTCTGCGCACCATGCGGGACCTTCCTCCAGTGGCCGGGGAGCAGCCAGGATTCGAACCAGCGCTGCAGAGGCTGTGGGCAGCTTAGCAACCCAGCGCTCAACCGCTGCGCCACCGGGGAGGCCTTATTTACATTTTTAATGGGATTTATTTGGGAACCAAAGCTACTTGCTGATGTGGAGGTTCCTCCATTGTTACTGAACACATTAAGTGGTTACTATTCTTGATTAGGGATTTGACTGTTAAAGAAAATAGACTTACATTCACCACTAGCCACTTAAGTTACCATTCATCACTAAAATCTAACATAGAATTACTAGTTCATGCGCCACTTGGGATATGAATAGCATCTTCAAAATTGTCCTCACTGTTTTTTTGAACTATATACATGCAATTCATGCCCCTATAAGATTCAGAAATTCTAGAGTTTATCTGCTTATTTATGTATTAATGACTAGGAAAAGCTAAGCACTTTATAAATACTGTATTTGAAGGTTTGATTGATTTTGCAGAAGTAAATTTATTCATTTGAATCCCAAAATCTCATAATGACAGATTTGGAATTAGGTGCCATCAAGGTTTCTCAAAGTGAATTTCTAAGGTTTGTTTTCACATTTTAGCCTGGTACTCTTGGCAGAAAATTCATTCTTTCAATTTTTTCTGCATTAATATTCCTTCCAGTTAATGAAATTCCCAAAGAAAGAAAGAAATCCCAGAAGCTTTTAATGAATTAAAGTCCATTTGCCTACTAAAGAAGCCAGTCTAGTTCCTTACTGGTTTGAAAATAATTACGTGCATGGTAGGAGAAAAAGGTGTTTACACAACAATGGTGATGTTTCTGCAAAATTTGTGGGCTTTGTATGAGTGCATGCAGAATGAATTTGTGCATACCTGAAACAACATAGAAGCAAGACTGAGAAGATGGGCAAATTTAATAGGCAATGCTCATGTCAGTGTATATCAAATCATAGAACTGCAAAAAGAGCTGTGTCACACAGAAAATGAATGTGAATGTATTCTTCAAGGGGAGTCTGCTCTTAAAAAGCAACTATCCTTCTTGGTGCAAGACTCCAAAATATAATTAATGATTGTGTCAACCAGTTCTTTGTCTCCCTCTGCAATTGCCCATAAGCTATCCCTGTAATACACTTTTTTATATGTTGAATTTTCTTTTTAGTTTTTGTTTTCCTTTTTTCAGCTTTTTTCCACACTCTTAAATTGTTGACATTTTCTTATAATTCACTATACTGTGTATTTCATCTTCTTGTCATTTCCAGTGCTGGAGGTATTGTGGAGAGAGTTTTAGAGAGTTCTAATTTATTTTATGCTTCCTCCCACAAGTTTGATTCTACAAAAATGCATTTTTGCAATATTGACTTAGTGTGTAAGCATTGTGTTGAAACTTCCTCAGTAAATGGAGAGGTCTCCTTTTTGTACATCTGTGTTTGTGAAAGTTAAAATTTCTCCTGACAGGCCTTTTATTGTGTCTGTTCTGTCATGTTTTTAATGAATTTCTCTCCCTTTTAAAATTGTAAATAAATGTACACACCTTTTTTCCCCCCAGAGTTGTTTTCCATACTTCGACCTTTCAGGATTGTGACTTTAGGATTTTACCCTTTGGGGATTTTGATCTTTTGAGATCTCAGTGTTGAGAATTGTAGCAGCTGGGGTTGTGACCAAAGTCTTTTAATACAACCACGGATTCAAAATATAGATCATCCATTACTACATCACTTCAAGTAATATGGCTAAGTGTGCACTAAGTGCATTGTAATCCCTAGCATTAAGTCTTTTCTTGACTTTTCTCGTCTATTTTACTTTGTAAGGAAATAGTGCAAGTTTAATTTTAACATTGTGAATATCATGACCATGTGTAAGATTCAGATAATGAAAATGAGAACAATTAAAATAGCAGTGCCGGTATGATACAGACATCACTGAAAAAGAAAGCTAAATGACTGTTATTTTAATGACAGATGGAAGGACACATACAACTGGATTAGGGAGTTTAATCAAAACAGAGCATACAGCAAAATATGCAAAAAAGGATTTGAAATGGGGCATGGTGCAGACGGGGATATGAAAATACACGAAGACTGAATCTCACAGGTCCAGCATGAGACAGGCAAGTACTTGTAAATCCATCAAAAGTTTACTTGTCTCCCCCCAGAATGCCAATGTTTAGTTGAAAATAGCAGCTGCTGAATTACCTTTTATGTACCATACTAACAAGAATATACATTATCATATATTTCCTTTGATTGGTCTATAAAACTGAGTAAAGTTACTTTTTTTTTTGATTCAGAGGTTAGAACTAAAATAATTACCTGGGCCAAAAAGGAAATTTGGAACCAAATCTGTTGACCCCTGGAACATAGAGTTGATTCCAAGCATGATAACAAGGATCGTGCTTAGAAATAACAAGTGATGAATCATGGCAACAAAATGTTCACCTTACACCTTAGGTAGTCTGTTTTGATTGAAAAAACTGAGTTTTGAACTGTCTTCTGATTTCTTTGAAGATTTTAATGAAGCTACAAAAAATTAAAATAAAAAATTATAGCTATTTTGTCAAATGCTGCTTTTGCCCAATTTTCTTTCTACTATTTCTATGAGATTCCAATCCAGATGATGTTTGGCTCTTTAACATGTCCATTTCTTTGATACTGTGTATTTTGTTTTTTTCCCATTCTTTTCAAATTTTAATTTATATAGATTCTATTGCTGTATCTTCTCATCACTAAAACTTTGCTGTGTCCAGTCTGATATTAAAATCATCCTCTGTTTTTGTGATCTTAGTTACTATATTTTTTAGTTGTGAAATACATTTTATAAGTATATATTCTGATCATCTGGAGAAATCAAAGAAGTCATATTTTCACTCATTTTTCCCTTTAATCTTTTCAACATACATAAATTATAGTTAATTTGAAGTTCTGTTTTCTAACATAAACATCAACAATAGATGTGCTATTTTATTGTCTGATTTTCTCTAAGTTTTTTGGTTGATGATTCTATCTTTGAACATGCCTGTTTTTTAAATTAAATATTGGGTATTGTAAACAATTGTCTAGGTTCTAGGTAATACTGTTTTCCTTCAGAAAGGGTTTCTCCTTTTTGCTAGGTTGGTGGAGTAGGGTACTGATCCCTTAATGCTATCCAGGAGTTGGCCAGGACATGGCTTGAGTGCAATTTAAATACCTCAGCTTCTTCCTTGTTCCTAGGACAAGACCCTATGAGGTTTTCAATTGGGACTCCAGGAAGTTCAGCTCTACTTTTCAGTGATTTTTACAGCATACCCTGGCTTTATGCAGTTTTAGGATTTAGGGAATATCTTGGTGGGATCTCTCTTATAAACTGACTGCTTTGGTCATTTCATTAGTTATGCAATTTCCATACATATATAATTGAACTTGTTTTTTTCTCCTGTTAATCTATTTGTGACAATTTATTAGACTAGCCAAAAGAATTTAGGAGAAAAAAAGCTTTTTCCCTACAATAATTTCCCCTCAATTACCTATTTAGCTCATATTCTTTGTAGTTAACTTTAATGATAGCTCAGTTCCTTGAATAGGTTATCTAAATTCTTTTAGGCAGATAGTGGCAAGATAGTGGCAGAGTGGCAAGATAGTGGCAAGATAGTGGCAGAGTGAAGACTGCAGGCTCTCCTTAAAACATACACAACAAAACTGATGTGAAAGAAAGTTAACTGCCCCCCACTCCAGGGAGAAACTAACACTGCACATTATAGGAGCATCAGCCCAACTGAAAGAGGTAGGAAAAACTAAGTGAAGTTTTTTTTAGAGTGATAATGGGGCAATATAACCAAAATCATCTTCCATACAGCACACTTTATCAGGTTACCCATACCCAAAACTTGAAGAACTGCTTAAACTAATGGTTGAACCCATGTCTAGATCAAAACTCACACAGAGACTTTACAGAAGTAAAACCAAGCTCCTCTGAATTAGAGACAGAAAATTCCTACCTTGTATCTTGAAATCATAATGCCTTTACAGTGACCAATGCACAGAAGGGTCCTTTGGGCTGGTCAACAATAGGTGTTATGGCCCCATGTTGGGTGCCGAGCTGTTATAGGTAACCCCAGGGGAAACTTCGGGGTGATCTGAGTTGTGAGTCCTCTCTTGCTAGCTTAAGAACTCAGGCCGAGACCCAAAAGCAGACACTCAGAGGGAGATAAATAAAAAGACACATGTAACAAGGGATTGAGGAGAGAGAGAGATTAATTGGCTACCGGCAATACCTCTCAGTAGCTCCCTGTTGCAGAAGTCAGGTTCATGGCATGCTGGGAGTTGTAATCCTTGGCACTTGACATCTTTGTGGGGAGATGGGGTGGGGTCCATTCAGGATATCATTCACTGGCTCACATTTTGCTCCTCATTGTTCCTCTGACAATATTAGGCACATATTACCAGGATTACATCTACCTGGTGAATGGATTTTTAGTGTAATGAAGCCTTGCTTGCTAATGATTTCCTTTCAAGACTGTTTTCTTGGATATTAGTAGAGCTTTAACTAGTTTCCTTTTTAATTTAACCTTTCTGTAAGTAACTTATAAACAAGATGTTTTTAATGGTTGTGTTTTTAATTGGATCATTAAAATTATATACATGTAATTTATTAGTATACATAGTTTAAATATATCTTTTTATGTGCTATTACAATTATATCTTTTTGTCTTTTTTTGGATTTAGTCTTTTTTTTTTAGTATTTTGTGTTCATTTGTTAGTTTGAAAACTACATTTACTATTCCACTATAGGTTGCAACATAAGAGATTGTTGTGGTCTGTAGTTTTTGTTTTATTCTTCTACTAACTTGATCTTGAGGGGGGTGGTGGAATATACTACACCAAAATGTGCCACTTTGGCATGTGAATTGTTTTGAGCTGAAGGTAAGTAAGACCCAGAAGACAGGAAATCCAGTTTTACCTCTGTCATAACTGCCTAAAAGACTATGGATAGGGAGCCTTTATCAGAAAGAGTACTATTACCAAAGATAACTTTTTACATCAAAGATAAATCTGCATGGCATGGCAAACATTTCTTTACCAAATGTTTGTTCTCATCTTCCTTTAAGTTGTCTTTCTCCTCTTTGAATCTCCAAGCTCCTGCCCATTATTTCAGGATGGCTGATGCCTGACTGCCTGTGAGTCTTAGGTCCTTGTGGAGCTCTCATATGTAAATATTATTTTTTTGTTCCTATTACCCTGTGTTATGTCAGTTTAATATTAGGCCAGCCAAATAACCCAGGAAGGAAGAAGGAAAAACTTTCCTTCCTTTTTAATTTTTTTTGGAAGAGACTGTGGAGACCTTGTACTACTTATTTAAATATTTTATAGAATTTTCCAGTGAAATCATCTAAGCTGGGTTTTTTTTTTTTAATGTTTTTTTAGCTATGAATTCGTTTTTCTAAACAGGGAATGCTATTCTGGTTATGTATTATTCTTTATCTTATATTTTCTAATGGTATTTACTTGAGCAAAGAAACCATATTTATTTTTAATACAGATTGTGCACTTTCTAAATAATTTTTGTGTGTGTTTCTAGCCATTTTGTTCATTCTCTTAAACTGTAATCACAGTAAGATTCTTAATAGAGAAGCATTAGCAACATTCCCGTTAAAGCTAAGAACAAAAGAGAATATAAATATAATCTTTATATATTTATAGTACTTTTTAGCACTGTTTTGGACTTCATACCAAATAGTTATTAGGCCAAAATACAAAACCGTGGTATGAAGTTTAAAAAGATGTGAAAATGTTAAATGCATCTAAAAAGTCTACCAAGAACTTTGCCCAAGAAGATTACGGCTATTACAATGAAAATGACAAATCAACAAGGTGACTTTTCATGTCTAAATATTTTTTAGTTTCTTTTTAAAATGTTAATGTATTTTAAAACTTTCTCACAGTTATCTTTTGCCATTGGTTTTAAATATTATTGATGGCATCTAGGACAATATTATTTACATGTGAATTTGCCTAGTTTTTCTTGTGCCCTAGAACAAGTTTAATTTTTATAAATATGTTGTGTATTTGAGTGGGGGAAATGGTAATCTTAATTTGCTCAGCTCAAAAATCTATATATATCTATTAGGAAAAAAACTGGTTATCATCAATAATCATTTAATTATAACTCGCTTGATCTGTTAGTTTCTGGGAAAGATATGTTAATTCCTCTAATGTGTTTTGGGTATTTATTTCTTCTATTTTTATTCATCTTGCATAAATTTCAAAGCAGTGTAGCCACATATTTAAAAATTATAAAATCTTGAAATGTGCCTTTTCGATGCATTTGCTTGGAATTCTGTTTCTCTTTCCTTTAAAAATAACTGCTATGTTTTGACCCTCCTACGCCCACTAGTTTGGCGGGGGCGCGGGGGCGCGGCGGTGGTGGTGGTAGCAGAGACAAAGAGAGAAGGGGATAGAAACAGGGCTATCGGGGGCTTGTAGTCATCCAAGGACAGTGTCCAGTAGAGGACAGGACAGGTCACGGCCAGTTTCCACCCGTGCTCACAATTGCAAGACTACTCAGGCTCAGGGGACCATAATAATGGGGTTTATTTAACAAACGGGAAACAAAGACTTAGTAAAGCCACAAGTGGCCAACTATCTCACCCTACATAGTGTCCACAGCATTCAGGAGTCCCAAACAAAAGGATGCCCATGCTGTTTTGCCAATGAGGGCCTGGAACGTGGCAGCTGGCAAACAGCTGGCTGAGATTCAACTCATGGTAGCAGCTCACAGGCAGGCTGCTGAGACGCCACCGCAGCCTGCAGCTACAGCATGAAGGTCAGGATAAACAGCATTGGATGCTGAACCAAGCAACAACAGAGGCAACAGCACTGAGAAGTGATGCTAGGTGATCTGATAAACAGCTGTTTGAAACACCAGGCAGAGGCCAGCAGCAGGACCTGAAGGCAGGTGCAATTACCTGGTCCCTGGAAAACTCTTTGGTTTCTCTCTTTGGAGGTCAGGTGTGGGATGCTGCTGCTGCTTTGGAGGCCAGAAACAGAGTGCAAGGAGTTTTGGCGTCTGCAGGATCCCAAAAATGTCAAGAGCCGCAATCTGGCTTCTGCACTCCAATATATTCTCTTTCAGAGTCCCCCACCCTAATTAATGCATCCTGATTGGGCTGGTTAACTGGCAGGTGCTGGAGGGAGGGGTTGCCCACAGTCAGCAACTTTTGGCATGGGCGGGTAAAATGCCACACTTTTTTTTTATGGCTCCCATTGTTTAGGCAAAAGCCCCTACTGCTAAGGTGGCAGTGACTGGAAAAACCCCCAGTCTTGCCTGTAGTCCACACTGGGACCCCGGCTAGGTGTGTATACAGTGTATTGTTTCTGTAACTCTGCCTTTAACCTTGTACTTTCATTTTGTAAGTGCATTTTTTTAAAGTAGTATATAGTTGAATTTCTAAAAATTTCTAAAAATTTCAGTCAGAAATATTAGTAGTTGAGTTCATCACTCAAAACAGTGATTGAGGAAAAATGCAAATAGAAGTCAAAAGGGAAAGGGGCAAATAGTGAAAACTGAGGTTAAAAGTTATCCTCTCTTGATAACAGCATTGAAGATAAAAGTCCATCTTATTTTAGCATTTGGGGTTGCTGATAAGCTGTCTTTTCTGTATTTTTGCTCTTGAGATTTTCTTTCATCCTTAATATTCTAAAGGTTTACTATCACTTGGTCAGGAATGGGCTGTTTTTGTTTTGTTACGGTTATTGTTAATGTGTTCTTTTAGTCTGAGTGCTACCAACCCAGTGTTAGGGTCCCTTGCCTGCTGATTATAGACTGACCATAAAGCAGAGCAGAACTTTATTGCTTGGCAAGGTAAGGGAGAACTGGGTTCCCAAGCACCCCTTACCTGGGGTCATTTTTACTCTCAAAATGAGGACACTCTCCTTGTCGGTCATATGAAATGTGACTTCTGTGTCCTGCTGATGCCTCAGGTTCCAAAATGCAGGATGAATATTCCTGGTGCACTTCAGTAATCTTTACAATTTATACCATGTAAATTCTCCATATGCATGTATTTAAATCGATTGCTTTTCCTTTGCTAACCATCTGATGCTATTTTGATTACTCACTCAGCCCAAGAAGAATCCAGAAGACTGCTCTGGAATGACTCCCTTTGCGCCTGATACTTTCTTAATATACTTTTTATTATTCATGCCATCCCATTGTGCATTTTTCCAGTGGGATCCTCAGGTTATATTTCTGTTGTACTAATTTGGTCTTAAATGTGTTCAGTCACTATTCAGGTATTCCATTTAATTTAGGTGTGTGTGTTTGTTTAGTAATTTCAGTAATTATATTCTTTCCTGAAGACTTTGTCTTCAGGCAACAGGTAACACAGCATCAGCTCCTGTTGACCACTATGGAATCCTGTCTAATTTTTCATGGGTACTTATTTTTTTTCTCACTTGTGGAAGGTGTACCTTTTTGTTTTCAGGAGCAACATTAAGTTTATTAGCATTTTAATATTATGTCTTTGTAATGTAATTTAGGATGGTGCTTAACAGCATGGACTCTGAAAGTAGAGTAGGAAGATTCAAAGCCAATTTCTGGCTCTTTGACAAGTTATTTAAGCTCCCTGTGTCCCATTCTTATTAGTGTTAATAATGATAATAATTCAAGGTTTTTTGTGAGTATTAAGGGAATATACATCAGAATGCCTGGTGAGTGCTTGGTAAGTGTCACTTGCCACTTTGGTAGTGGTGGTAGCGCTTCAGTTACCATTTTGTGATTGGATGAATGGTGGAGATTTTTTCAAGTGTCTGTAATCCTCTAGACTGTCCCAGTCACCCCTTATGTAACTCTTTGAATTGAGAATTGAATCTAACATATATAATGTATGGTTCCTCTTTCTTTTCTACAGATTGATCCTGAATTAGAAAAAAAACTGAAAATGAATAAAGTATCATTGGAAACAGAGTATGAGGTATAGTCTGGTAATACAGTCTTCTTTTACTATCTTCTTAGTAACTGGTTCTGTCCTCTTTAAGGTAAACAAATTATTTGCAGTATAGAAAAAGGTTGTTTACCTTAAATTATTTATCTAGTTAAAAAAATTATCTATTATTGGGACAACTATGTAATCATTTGAAAAGAAAATGGAAAGTGGATCTTTATTTTTATATACTATCAATAAATAAATTCCAGGTGAATGAAGAATTTAAAAATAGATAGCAAAATGCTGAAAGTACTAGGAGATAAAAAAATGAAGATTCTTTTTTGTGATTTTTTTTTTTTAGATTTTTTTTTTTTTAATAGAGGCATGTTTTATTTATTTATTTGTTTGTTTGTTTTGTTTATACATGCACTGGGTACAGTCAGAAGCGCGGGAGGGTGAGAGAATTCACCAGAGCCAGAGCGGGGAGCAGAGCAGGCAGAAGGACCGAAGTACACTGCTGAGGGGAGCAGCGGGCGGCAGGAGAGGTCTGCGCGCCATGTGGGACCCTCCTCCGGTGGCCGGGGAGCAGCCGGGGATCGAACCGGTGCCGCAGAGGCCGCGAGCAGCTTCGCAACCCAGCGCTCAACCGCTGCGCCACCGGGGAGGCCCTCTTTTTTGTGATCTTGAGTCAGAAAAATTCGTTTAAATTTGATACAAATGCCCAGAAGCCTTAAAAGTAAAAAGTAATGAGCTTAAACATAAAGTTCAAAAGTTGAACATAAAAAAAGTGTATATAAAGTCACTAGTTAAATGAGAAATCCTAAAAATACTGCTTATCTTTTGATGAATTAACTGTTAAATATGAAGAGCATTTACAAATCAATATGGAAAAGTTCAAAACCTCAGTTGGTCAGCAGGAACACAAGCAAAGTATGTAAAGAGTTCAGAGAAAAGAAATAAGTAATCTTAAACATATGAAGAGATACTCAACTGATAAGGATAATGTTAATTAAAATTATAAAGAGATGCCATTTTCTACCCATCTGATTAGCAAAAAAAAAAAAAGGTTTTTATTTTGTACGCTAAGGAGGTATATTATATATCTCACATTCTGCTACAGAACCACATATATGTAACACATCCTTCATATATGGTGTATTATAGGAGGTGGTGAGGAAGGTTTTGTTCATTTTGGGCCATGGATCAATTTTTTTATTGAATGGTAGACATTGTGAATAATACATTGAAGAAACTTATGAAGAGTGTCAGTTCTCATTTTAGCAGCAGTTCAATTATTGAGTGATCATTGTGAGCTTAGTTTTGTGCTTCGTAAGGGAGGATGTGTGAGAAGACTTTGAGATTTCCTAAACTCTCTTAACTTGGCAGAACTCATTTCCAGACTGTATTCCCAGAAGCAGAGCTTGGCTTTAAATTTTGTTAGAGTGAATCTAAAATAGTAGGTCTTACTCTTGACATATTCCTACTCCCAAAGAACAGCCTTTTTGGGGTCTCAGCTGGGTGTCAAGGTAATAAATAGGTATTAAAAAGTATCCATTCTTGCAGTGCTGAAAATTCAACTATGACACTGTTTTTCCTAAGCACTTTTTTTCCCCCAGGGAAAAATTTTACTTGGTATTTAGGCCAGTGAACAGGCTAGAAATACTAATGCTGAAAATGTAACAACATTCATGTTCTAAATTCAAATTCTACTGTTTATAATAAAAGAATCTCCATGTTGGGTTTCACGATTTCAGAACAGGCTTCCCAAATTCAGGGCATTGAATCAGAATCATATAACTTACCTCCTAGCTTCTCTACTCCTGGTAGGCTGCTTGCCTCATGATCGTGTGATATTTAATTTTTATCTTTAATTTAACAGACACTTCCTAGCAGACTGTAGGCTCCACCTTTGTTTTTTTTCTCTTGTTTACCACAGTCACCCAGGCCAACCTGTGCTATCATTACTATGCTGGATCAGTTTTTAGAGTTAGACTTTCATTTTCCCACCTTCTTCCTTTTCTTTGTGTTCTTAAAATTAAAGTATGTAGACTATTTCAGTAGTTTTATTCTTATGGGAGAAAAGGTAGACATTAACATCAATATCAAGCAAGAAAAATTCCAAATCCTAAGAAATAGGCTATTTCTTCAGTTACTATGCTTGATACATAGTTGATGTGTTTGTGAAAATTAAAATTGAGGGCCTATTGGATTCTTTCCACTCCCTTACTGATTCATGCATTCAGTGATGTCCTACTCAAAGCCACAGGGCTCTTACACTAATAAATACACACACACACACATATACACGCACATTATATATATATGCTTTAATTTTGTGGCTCTATAGAAAATAAAAGACTCCGCTTTTGATGACTGGAAGAATATTCGAGGACCTAGGCCCTGGGAAGACCCTGACCTCCTCCAAGGACGAAATCCAGACATCCTTAAGACAAAGACAACTTGACTTTGCTGATTCTTTGTGTCTCTTTGAACTTTAAATAAAAATGTTAACTGGAATTTCCACTACATATTCCTATGGACAAAAATTTCCAGACCTGTAGAAGCCTGAATGTGAGAGTTGATGACATAATCTTCATGAAAAGTTAAGTCCAGCCTTTATACTGTCCAACTCTTTCATTTGCAGATAAAAGTAACAATGTTGACTACATGTATTTTATACCACTCAATAAAAATTTGACTACTACTTAAAGAGTGTCATTTCTTCCATTCCCAATTACTCTGTTCCTTTTCCACCAGCTACGTAGGCATTATTTTGATACTTCAGTCTGATTCCTAATGAGAAATAGTAGGTCTAGATTCAAACCCTCACAAATATCATCAAGCAGTGATTTTATGTCATATATATAGAGGAAAATAATGTTGCTCACAATTTGATAAGAGTCTTGGTTTTATTTATAACCTTCATAGTATGTTAATCTCCAAAGCGTCTCCTGACAATTGTATAAATACCATTAAAATGTGTTAAAAATTATTGTTCTTTAAAGTAAAAATCATGAATAGTGTATATCATATGCAGCTATGGCAAATCTCTTCAGGTGGTCCACAGATGACTGCAGTTTAGAAAACAGATTTAAGATATACTTTATGCCTTAGCATAATTTGTAAGCAAATTGTGCCCCAGGGCTTTTGTTGGTTGGTTTTTAATTTGGCATTTGTGATGATCTAAATGCTAGGCAGAAGGATAAAACTGATGGGAGTTAGTTTTGTTTTGAAAACTCATTTTCTTTTCACACCTGTCTCGGTCAGCCTGTTTCTCCCACCTTCTGTTATTTTCCTGAGTTCCATACACCCAAAATCTTAATTGAAACACTCCCCTCATATCTCCAAAATACGGAAATCTACCCCCACCACTTCCCCAGTCAAAATCTCTCTTTTCAGTGGGTAAGTTGTGGTAGAAATGGCTTACAAGATTCAGTTATTGGAAAGAATGTTGTTATTTTAAAGAAGGGGGGAAAAAAAAGGAAAAACCTCTACCTAATCCTCACTCCCTATACAGAAAAATTCAAAATGGACCAAATTTAAATGGCATACATAATAACACTATAAAACTTAGGTAAAAACAGCAGAAAAATCTTTAATGATCTAGTGCATAGTTCTTGATGACAAGTCCTTACTCAAAAAAAACCATGAAGGAACTTGACTCATTGAAAATTTTGGAAGTTTCACTTCTTGCAGCCCCAATAGGTTTTCACAATGAATGCTGGAGAAAAATCTTGTGTTTCCAGTAGAGGGAGGGGAAAGTAATCATTTTTGAAATATGCCTCCAAAATTCTGCCCTCAGGAAACTTCTTGCCAAAGTCTAATCACACCAGGTTTTACCAGAGCCTGGCATAAGGGAAATATCTAACTTCAACCCCCTCTAGCCTTTCTGTCTCACCTAAATGAAAGTGGGGTGTGAGTGGGAGGAAGGCTGAGTAGCAAATGTGTAGGTAACATCCCAGTGACCTACACTCACTAAAAGACTGAGCTGAGACCAAATCTTTTAATCTTTTTAAGCTTTATTTCTGCATAGAAGAACTGGGGTATAGGCCAGAGTTGCGGGGTATGGGGGTGGTGAGAAGACTCACCAGAGACAGAGTGGGGAGCAGAACAGGTAGATCTACTGAAATACACTGCTGAGGGGAGCAACAGGCAAGACAGGAGAGGTCTGTTGCACCATATGTGGCTCAGCTACCTGGCTGGGGATCAAACTCAGGTAATGGCAGTGATAGCACTGAGACTTAACTTCCTACACCTTATCTTAATACTATAGAATGTTCCCCTTTGTGGTCCCCCTATTCGGCCACCCATTTTGTTACCTACAATTCTAAATCCTAAGCAAGGTCAGAACGGCCTGGTCAGTTAGGTACAGGAGCCCAACCCTATAAGGTGTCCGTCAAATCAATCAAGAGCACAAAGCTGGATCACGCTAGGAAGGCTATGCATCACGAGGTATGACCGGGACCGCCTGGGGGGCTGAGGACCGATGTATAACAAGGGACCCCAGAAGCTGATCAGTGGGAAGCCTTGTTGATAAGGTTGAAACCAAGGCTGGGGAACTAGAGCTTGATCTCAATCACAATATCAAGTCATCAAGCAGATGAGAAGTGTCTGGAGGGCAGACTCACAACCCCTGATATTATAGATGACAGAGCACCTTTTCTAGTTTCACCCCTCCCTTTTCTCTTTGTCCTCCTTCCTCTCAACTGATGCTGTATTAGAAGGTCAGGATCTTGCTCTTCAGCAGCATCCTGCATTATGTAGCCTGCTCCATGACTCCCATTTATCTGTGGTGGTGTCCGATGCAACACCCCTCTCCCCTCACATTACCACCCCGTCACTGAGAACTTAATTACTGGAATGTCTTTTACCCAGTCCAGTTTAGTATCCAACTTTTGTTAATTAATTGTTATTAATTAACAACAAAAACTATAAGCTATACTAAAAGACAAAGCAAGCATCAGAATCAGATTAATCATGACTGGGATGGTGGAATTATCAAATTGAGAATTTAAAATAATATACTAAGAGCTCTAATGGGAAAAATATACAACATGCAAGAATAGACAGGTTATGTGAGCAGAGATGGAAGTTCTGAGTCAAAAGAAAATTCTAGAAATTAAAAACACGAAGAATGCCTTTGATGAGGTATGCAATAGAGTGGAGGTGACAAAAAGAAAGAATGAAGGAGAAAGAAAGGAAGAAACATACCATGTTTGATTGGTGCTAACACCAATCAAAGCTGGAGGAGCGATTTAATTTCAGGCAAAGCAGACTTTAGAGCAAGGAAAGTTATCATGGATAAAAGAAGCATTATACAATGATGGCTCAGTTATTTAAGACAATAATCTTTAATGCATTTGAACTTAATAACTGCAGTAAAATAACTGAAGCAAAAACTGACAATTGCGGAAAGAAAAAAATCAATCCACCATCAAAGTTGGAGACTTCAATAGCTTGCTATCAGAAATGGACAGATACAAGAAGGGAGAAAAGGACAAAGTTGAAATTAGCAGTGCCATCAACCTATTGGTCTAACTGACATCTGTAGAACACTTCAGAAAAGACAACAGAATAATACATTCTTCTTACAGAACAGTTTTTAAGACAGTACTCTTGTTAGGGGGAAATGATGTCCTGAGTTAATCCCATACAGGCTTTGTGGACCCCACCCCCACTCCAGACTAAAGCCATCAGGACATTGGGAAAGACAAATCCCATCACCACCAAAGGGAGGGTGGCTGGGACCTGAGGGTGGAGTTGGGTAGCCAGGTTGGATATAAAAACCAAACACGTGGGCCTTGGGCTCGCTGGCTCGCGATCGCTCGCCTCCTGGCTTCACGGCTCCTGGCTGGCGGCCAGCTCTGAGAGCGCCATTTTGGGATTCCTGATCAGCGGATCGGGTAGGACGCATTTAAAACTTTGTCTCCCACTTTTCTTCCAGAGCTGTACATTTCCTCATTTCCCCTTCCCTTGTAAATAAACCTTTTATTAATCTTTCACGTGTGCCTGCAGTAGAGCATTGATAAGTCCTTTTAAGCGCGGGTGAGGACCCACAGTCAGGCACCCCGTTTTGTATCAGGGTTGCTCTACAACACTCTGGGTGATGAAACAAACCTTAAACTTAAGAGAATAGAAGTCATACAAAGTATGTCTTTTTGTGTATCTGTACAGTTTATCAAAATGTGTTGGATACAGTGAAAATGCTTCAAGGGAAATTTATAGTATTGAATATATATCAGAAAAAATGAGAATTGACTTTTGGAAACTAGTGTTGTAGGGCAGCCCTGATATTGAATGGGTTGCCTGGCTGTGGGTCCTCACCCACGCACTTAAAAGGGACTTATGAATACTCCGCTACAGACACACACAAAAGGTTAATAAAAGGTTTATTTACAAGGGAAAAGGAAATAAGGAAAATGTACAACTCAGGGAGAAAACAGGGAAATAAAGTCTTTAATGCGTCCTACACAATCCGCCAACCTGGAAACCCAAAGGCACTCTCAGAGCTGGCCCAGCACTGCAAGCTGGTGGAGAGTCAAAATGGGGGAACCCTCCCCCCCCCTAAAGCCCACGTGTCTGGCTTTATACCAACCTGGCTGCTTAACCCCACCCTCAGGTCCCAGCCACCTTCCCTTTGGTGGTGATGGGATTTGGAGTTCCCAGTGTCTTTGGCTTTGGCCTGGGGTGGGGGTGGAGTCCACAAAGCCTGTATGGAATTAGCTTTAGGACATCCTTTCCCCCTAACACTAGGAAAAGAAGTACAAATTAAATGCAAAATAAGATCATAAAAATTAGAGGAAAAATCTATAGAGAAAATCAAAACCAAAACTGGTTCCTAAAGCAGTTTAATAAAATTAGTACACCTAGTCAGACTGAGGAAAAGATACACATTATTAATACCAGGAATAGAAAGGGGTCTATCACTAAGACCTCACAGACATTAGGAGGATAGTGAACCAATATTATAACAACTCTCTGCCCACAAATTTGATAATCTAGATGAATCAGTTCCTTGAAAGACGTACTCTGCTAAACTCACACAACAGGTAATGATATATAACCTGTAAACTTCCAAAACAAAGCAACAAGCACAAAAGGGTTTGTTGTAGAGCAACCCCGATACAAAACGGGGTGCCTGACTGTGGGTCCTCACCCACGCGCTTAAAAGGACTTATCAATGCTCTACTGCAGGCACAAGTGAAAGATTAATAAAAGGTTTATTTACAAGGGAAGGGGAAATGAGGAAATGCACAGCTCTGGGAGAAAAGTGGGAGACAAAGTTTTAAATGCGTCCTACCCGATCCGCTGATCAGGAATCCCAAAATGGCGCTCTCAGAGCTGGCCGCCAGCCAGGAGCCGTGAAGCCAGGAGGCGAGCGATCGCGAGCCAGCGAGCCCAAGGCCCACGTGTTTGGTTTTTATATCCAACCTGGCTACCCAACTCCACCCTCAGGTCCCAGCCACCCTCCCTTTGGTGGTGATGGGATTTGTCTTTCCCAATGTCCTGATGGCTTTGGTCTGGAGTGGGGGTGGAGTCCACAAAGCCTGCATGGGATTAGCTCAGGACATCATTTCCCCCTAACAGGTTCAGTAGTAAGTTTTACCAAACATTTAAGGAAGAACTTGTAACAATTCTCTACAAACTCTTCCAGAAAACAGGAGTGTAGGAAATACTTCTTGACTCATTTTAGGAGCCAGCAAGTAGCAAAAATAGACACCGTATCACAAGAAAGGAAAACGATAGACCAATATCTCATGAAGATAGTTAAAATCCTTGACAAAATAGCAACAAATCAAAACATCCTGAGGGCTCTAAGGTTAAGAGGGAGGGAGGCAGGAGAGGAACAAGGAACAAGATAATTTCATAATGGGGAAAAAATAATAAATCCTATCCTTAAAACACACGCACACACACACGCAGAAGGGAGGTGGCCATGTGAAGATGAAAGCAGAGATTAACTATGATGCTACAAGCCACGCAACTCCTGTGTGTTAGGAACTACCAGAAGATTGGAAAAGACACGTGTCCTTGCAGACACCCTTTCTGACAGGAGTGTCAATCGGCTAATTTCAGCCTAATAGCATCCAGAACTAGAACTGTTTGTGTCAATTAATCAAGAAAGTATTGATGATAGGGAAGTGGCTACTATTACTGTTTACTAGTAAATGAAAATCTGTTGGCAGATGATAGATTTTCTGTCCTGTCATTGTTTCAAACCAATTTTAAAAAATTCTCTTCTTTTTCCTTTTGACCCTTAAACAAGTTTTAAACATCATTTAATTTACTGGAAGTTTCACCAAATGATAGAAGAAAATGGGATTTTTAAAAAAGATTTATTTATTCATTTACACTAGAACCGGGGTACAGGCCAGATGCGGGGGAGGGTGAGAGTGTTGGGGAAAAGGATGTCCTGAGCTAATCCCATGCAGGCTTTGTGGACTCCACCCCCACTCCAGACCAAAGCCATCAGGACACTGGGAAAGACAAATCCCGTCACCACCAAAGAGAAGGTAGCTGGGACCTGAGGGTGGAGCTAAGCAGCCAGGGTTGGTATAAAAACCAAACACGTGGGCCTTGGGGGTCTCTTGCTCTCTTGCTCGCTCGCTAGCTTGCCTCCTGGCTTCAGGGCTCCTGGCTCGCGGCCAGCTCTCAGAGCACCATTTGGGATTCCTGATCGGCGGATCGGGTAGGACACATTTAAAACTTTGTCTCCCACTTTTCTCCCTGAGCTGTACATTTCCTCATTTCCCCTTCCCTTGTAAATAAACCTTTTATTAACCTTTCACGTGTGCCTGCAGTAGAGCATTGATAAGTCCTTTTAAGCGCGTGGATGAGGACCCACAATCAGGCACCCCGTTTTGTATGGTGGCTGCCCTATAACAAGAGGACTCACCGGAGACAGAGCAGGGAACAGAACAGGCAGACCGACTGAAATACACTGCTGAGGGGAGCAGCAGGAGCGAC
Organism: Talpa europaea; assembly: GCF_964194135.1. Lineage (NCBI taxonomy): Eukaryota > Metazoa > Chordata > Mammalia > Eulipotyphla > Talpidae > Talpa > Talpa europaea. The sequence goes on along the minus strand of NC_140075.1, from coordinate 96,986,662 downwards.
CAGAGAGGTCTGCTACCCCAGGTGGGACCTTGCGGCTGGCCGGATGGAACCAGCTCTGCAGAGGCTGCGGACAGCCCCACAATGCGGCGCTCAACCACCTGCGCCACCAAAGGTGGCCCTGAAATGGCATTTTTACTTTCTTTCAGATAGAGTAAGAGTGGAGACTAAACTTCAGAAGTAAACTGACACCCCTAGCAGAAATCATCCTGATGTGGGCAAGCCTTGTAGTCACTGCTTACCACCACCAGAGGGCACTCTAAAGCCACACAACACAGAATTTTGCGCCTCTGGGTGAAATCCATGTCTAATATAGGAGTCAGTTTCCAGTTTACAGAATTATGGATCCTGCCTTGCTCTGTCTACAGTCTCCCTTTAGATACTGTGTATCTAAGTGAACCCAGGACATTCCAGGCTGGGTGGCTCATCTGGGTTATTTCAGCTACTACCCTCACCTCTGCAAAGCTGCCACCTTGAGGAGTGGCTGATGCCTGCAGACCCACAGAGTCACATAAACCCTTCACCCACCAAGTGAGATACAAAAAACCACAGATGATGATATATAAGAAATCCACATCTGGTGCTTTGAGGACTGCCGGCCAGCAGCTGACCTGAGCTCTACTCTCTCTCTCTCTCTCTCTCCAGCTGTTTCCTTCTGCCTTAGTGCTTTGAGTTCAGCTCTCATTACTTCTCAGCTGCTTTTTCCTTGTGTAGGTATAATGACCACAAGAATCTGGCCTCCTTTGCATCAGGAGTAATTATCAAATCTTCCTACTGACAGATACAGATACACATGCACACGGAAGGCCTGAAATTCCTTGCTAAGAAAATCTGAATGAACACTATAGGCAAAAGCAGGAGAATCCCATCAAGTATCCCTTAGGTAACTTTCAACCGTGTCAAAGACAGACTTGAAAATCACAACGAGATTTCTTTCCTTCTCTACAGCTCTCCTCACCCCGTCTACCATATTATTGGAACACAGGCAGGAGATCAGCAATTTCTTCTCTGGAGACCACTGAAGGATCATTTCAATAGGCACAAAGATAAGGATTAAACCAGGAATGTTTTGGTAGCTATAGAGATTCAGGGGCAGATGGAAAGATTTCAGGGATAGTATGGGATATACTTCTCTGGGTCACCTGTTCTCTATACTATTTGATCATCTCAAACAGTTCACAGGTGAGGCTTTCTCCACTCAACCTGGCAAATGGTGCATGTCCCCACGTGTGTGGGAACCAAGTTTATGGTGTCCATTGGATTGCTATTCTCTTTTCATCTCTGTTCACCTCCATCCTTCTAATGACCCACAAGAGGAGGTGCTGGATGGTTGCTGAATGAGTGGAAAATGAGCACTCATGAATAACTGAAGATAAATTTTTCTCGTGGCAAAAGCACAATTATTAACGATTCAATGATGGCAAGACAACAAGGTGCTCACCATTCACCCTAACATTTCGGAGTGCGGTTTGCTTTTTGGGGTTTTTTGTTTGTTTTTAAGGTGGTAACCTTCCCATTTCACAAATACCCATAGAGGCTACAGCACTAACTCCAAGGTAACTTTTTTTTCTCTCTCTCTTAGCCGACTTCTTTGTGACTGGGGATGTTGTAAGAAGACATCAGTCAAAACCTGGAACATGCGTGTTCCGGGTTTCCCTGAGCCTGACCGAGCTTGGAGTCCAATTCAAGTCTCTCAATCCCAATTGCCCACTGGCCGGTCGGAACCAAATAATTGGGGTTGCGCTTTCCGGGCGGACGCCTGAGTACGTCGCACTAGATTGATTGCTTTTGCCTGGAGGGGGCGAATCCTGGGAGGACCGCGAACTCGGAGGCTGTGGGGGCGCGAGGAAGGGGGCTTGACTGCCTTGTTAGGGAAGGAGCTGGCGCTGCTGAGATGTGGGAGGTCACGGGGGGCTGCTTGGCGCGGCGTCCAAGTGGGTCAGAGACCGCAGTCACGTTTGACACGGGGCGAGGCGCGCCTCGTGCAAGAACGAGACCCTTCGCTCCGGAGTCCCCCACGCAGGTGCGGAGGGACTGGTGAGGGCTTCCAGGGGGGCTCGAAGAGGGTGAATCGGGGCGGGATTCCGGAAGGGGTGGGGCCCTCTGCTCGCGTCTACACTGCGGTGATCTCTGAGAGTTGAAGGCTAAGAGCTGGACCCTTGTCACCGAGGAGTGGTCGATGGATTAGGAGCTTTAAGACTGGCTTGCTCGTCAGTGGTGAAGAAGTGCCAGGAGGTAACACAATTAACATACAGCAGAACCAGATCCTAACCGAGGTCTGGTGATCAGAAAGCCTGCGTTCTTCTGCTTAGTACAACACGACGCTTTTCATGATCGCTGGGGCTAAAAGTAATGACTTGCTAATTGTACATTTTGGGACATCTTCATGTGGCAATTTACTAGTTTGTGAAACGGGATTAATTAGTATTTCACGCACCTTAGGCTATTAAAGTGTTTGAGCTCAATGCCTTGGCAGTCCAAGTGGTGAAGACTTCCGGAGTGGTAGCTGTATTATCTTTTTGCATTTTCTCTTAGTATGTTGCTGCTCACATATTTGTTCTTAATGTGTTTGTGTCTCTACCGAGTGCCCTGAGAATGGCAACTTTGTCCCCTTTGCTCAAAGGAATGAGGTTCACATTGGTATAAGGATGGAAGGATTAGGTCTTCGGGTCAGTTAGACCAGAGTTCGGATCCCGACAACTCCTTTTACTTGCTGTGTGACTTTGGGCAAGCTGTTGCAACCCTCAGTCTTGTCCATAAGCAGCATAATTTATTTGGATAAGGCTTTGGAACAGAGGTAGGCCTTTTAGTCTGAGTTAAGTCTAATTGTACTAATCAAGTCAAGAACAGAATCATTTTAAACACAAAATGGCTTGTGTTGTGAAGGGTTATAAGCCTTATCTCTTTGGTAACCTGTCAAATATACTAATTCATCTGTTGGTACAACTGGGACTTGGAAATCTTAAACCTTAAAATTTTCCATTTTATCAGTCTGAAAAACTTCCGCCTTCAGCTCTAGGAATATCGCCCTTATCAATAATCGAAACTGATTTGATGTAAGCTAGTTCTTCTTATTCTGTCCAGGCATTTTCACCTATCATACAGTATTTCTTTTGATTTTTACTAGATTTTTAGCCTTTCACAATTTAATTTCCTCTTAGCACAACTATATACATATAAAAATTGGGAGGATCAATATATCCAGTTGCTTAAATTATTTTGCAGTATGAATTTGCAACTAGTCTACTACATAGTCTACCATATGCAGTAGACTAAATTCAAATATAGAATATAGTTTTCCATTTTTTTTTTATTTTTTTTTGCTGACTTGCTCACTTATTTTGTTACTTTTATGCAGGTATACTACAAAGGTGATTAGAGAGCTGGTGCTTGTTTCATGGCCCTTTACACTACACTCCCAGGAATCACTACTACATATAGTATGCGGAATCTTCAGCATGTGGAAGCATATATGGAATCTTTCAATTGCAGGTAGTTTCCTTGACCCCTTCTTACCTTGGCCATTTTTTTTTTGTTTTACTTCCTACTTGAGCCTAGAGTGTACTCAGAGTCTGATCTTTAATTTTTGTATCTCATTTTAAACTCAAGATTGACCATTTCAACTTGAACACAAGTTTAAGTTTTTGTATCTTAATTCACACTAGAATTTGTTTTTTGCTCACATCTTTGTCCTTTCTACTCTTTTTCTTTTACTGTCCTGAGTTTATAACTTAAGTATCCTAGTCTGTATTAACCGCCTGACTTGTGCACTGGAAGAGTCTGTCCCCACTCAAATAGAAGAAAAATCAGGAGAAATAAAGGAACTTCAATTCCACCTGTGACCACTTTTCTGACAGTGATTAATATTCTCTAAGAATATTTATGTTTTACTGTTAGCAATATTTTTATAATATCACAGCATCTCTTATTATGTACCAGGTATAGATTTATTGACATTATATTCAACATGTGTTCTCTACTGCTCTTCCTAGATGGTTTCTTCATAGATTTTTTTTTATTTACACAGATTTTCCAGGCTTTAGAATTGCAGTTAATTTCAATGCTCCAAATATGGCAATTAATTCAAAGAAAATTCCCTTTGTGTCCACATTTTTATCTCCAAAAAAAGTACTGTTGTCAGAAGAATGCATTGCTTTTATCTGCCAGGCTCATGCCATGTGACGACTCCATAAACCAGGAAAAAGTTTAGCTTGTGACAGTCTAAAAAACTTCAGTGGAGGAAGTCATTGTGCTCTTATCAGAATATGAAAAAATGGATTAAGGCAATTAAGAATATGAAAAAACAGATGTTTGCTACCATTTTTCACTGCAGTTTGGACAGAGTCTGGCTGCAAAAGTATTTAATAGAAAAAGTCTTCTCACCCTAGAAGTCTCCATGCCTTCAGTTTTTTTTTCCTAAGCCTATAAATAACTGTGTCTCTGTTAATTCTAACCCCACTTTTGTGGTTTAAACAGACAGCCTGTTAGAGTACATGAAGGGTAGCCATCACACCTATTCCCTATAAAACTAGCAGGGTTTTCACATCTTCCATTTCTTGAAATCTTCCATTCTCTGGGTCACCCACAAGATTCAAGAAACCTAAGCAATAATGAGTATAAAGAAAAGAGACCCGCTGACTATCGAGGTATACCCAAAGTTGGTCAGTGTGTAGAGAAATAGAAACTCTCAAATTGGTAAGTTCCAAATGGGAAAGCAGCAATTCAAAAGAAAATAAGAGAGGTTTCCATTTTCAATAGTTTGGCTAAATAGGTACCTGGAATAACTCTCTAAAGTTGGAATTGTTAAAATTACAAATAAAATATTTTTTTTTAACTGTCGATAGTATATGTGGAGAAACCATTGAGAAACTACAAAATGAAAGCATGTTAGCAGCTTGGAAGTTGTTATTTTGGCATACCAACAAAGAAAAAACTGAACAAACTGAAAAATCAACGACTGTTTTAGATCCATCAGAGACGTAAGGTCCATCCACACTCTTATCAGTACTTTTTGTTTCTGTTTTGTTTTTATTTATTTATTTTTTAAATATGAGCCATTCTCCCAGGTATCAGTGTGGTTTTGATTTTCATTTTCCTGATGAGAAGTGATGATGAACATCTTTTCATGTATCTATTGGCCATTTGCATAGATTCTTAGAAGTGCCTATTTAGCTCTTCTGTCCATTTTTTGGTTGGGTTTATTTTCTTTTTGTTGAGTTGCATGAGCTCTTCATAGATCTTTGATATCAGTTCCTTCTTGGGGTGTGCAAATATTTTCTCCCATTCAGTAGGGTGTCTCTTTCCTTTGATTACTGTCTCTTAGTGTACATAAGCTTTTTAGTTTGATGCAGTCCCAGTTGTTTATATTCTCTTTTTTCCTTGTTGCTGGAGATGTGCCCTTAAAGATGTTTCTAGAGTTTATGTCATGGAGTGTTTTACCTGTATTCAATGTATTCTATGGTTTCTGGTCTTACATCCATGTCTTTTACCCATTTTGAGTTGGTTTTCATATATAGTGTGAGATGGTGGTCTAGTTTTGTTCTTCTGCCTGTTATAGTCCCATTTTCCCAACACCATTTATTGAAGAGACTGTCCTTATTGCAGTGTATATTCTTTTCTTCTTTGTTATAGATTAGTTGACCATATATGTGTGATTTTATTTCTGAGCTCGCAATTCTATTTCATTAGTCTATGTGTCTGTTTTTGTTCCAGTACCTTGCTGTTTTAATTATTATATCTTTATAATATAGTTTGAAGCCAGAAAGTGTAATCCTTCCATTTTCCCCCTTTTTAGTCAGGAGCATTTTGTCTATATGGGATCTTTTGTGATTACATATGAATTTCAACAATATTGTTCCATTTCTTTGAAAAATGCCATTGAAATTTTTATTGGGATTGCATTATAAATGATGGCCATTTTGATAATGTTAATTCTTCTGATCCATGAGCAGGCACTATCTTTACATTTCTTTGTGTCTTTGTCTATTTTTTTAACCGTGTTTTATAATATTCCTTGTAAAGATCATTCACCTCCTTTGTTAGGTTTATTCTCAGTTATTTAAAATTTTTTTGGTACAATTGTAAATTGAATGGTTTTGTTAATTTCTTCCTCTCCAGGCTGATTATTTGCATTTGGAAGTCAGCTGATTTTTATGTATTGATTTTGTAACCTGCCACTTTACTGAATTGGTTTATCATTTTAATTAGTTTTTCTATGAACTTTAAAGGTTCTTTATATATATATATTATCATGTCATCTGTGAATAATGATACCTTCCCTTCTTTCCCAATTGGGATTCCTTTTATATCTTTCCATTGCATAATTGCTTTAGATAGAACATCCAATACTATGTTGAATAGTAGTGATGAATGTGGACATCCTTGACAAGGGTTTTTAAAGAAGCCATCATAAAATGCTTTAACAATCATTGCAAATTCTCTACAAACAAAAGAAAAACCTAAAAATCCAGAAAAAATAGAAGTTACAAAAACAAATTTCATATAAAACTAAGAAATACAACAAAAGATTTCTTTTAAATTGCTGCATGGATTCAGTAGTAGAATGGAGATGATGAAGGATAAAATCAGTGAGCATAAGACCAAATCAATAAAAATTATGCAGTATGGACAACAGAGATAGACAGAGTGAAAAAAGAAAAGAAAAAGAATAGCACCTCAGGGGCCAAGGGACCTCTGCGACAATGCAAGCATTTACACTATCTGATTCCCAGAAGAATGGAGAGCTAGTGGGACTAAAAGTATATTTAAAGGAATGATAGCTAACACCACCCAAAATAGGTAAGAAGCACAAATCTGTTTATTCAAGTTGCTGAGTAAATCCCAAGCAGGACAATTCAGAGTAGTCCATTCTAGCACACAACACAATTAAACTTCTGGAAACTAACTAAAAAAATCTTGAAAACAGAGAAAAATGATGTTTTACCTATACAGAATACCAAGTTTAATGACAGTATTTTCATAGAAAACATGAAGACCAGAAGGAAGGGGGACATTTTTCAAGTGCTAAAAGAAAAGAACTGTCACCACAATGTCTATATCCTGTGAAATTATCCTTCAGAAATGAAGAGGAAATCCTTTTCTCAAAGGAAAAAAACCGGCCATAATTGGTCTCTCCTTAAAATTAAGCTAATAGAAATTCTTCAGAAAGAAAAGAATTAATAAAAGAAATTATTTTAGAACATTAAGAAGGAAGAAAGAACAAAGAAAATAGTAAACATTTGGATGTATACAATATCTTTCTCTTCCTAAGTTTTAGAGGTCATATTTGATGATTAAAACAAAAATTATAATACCATATGATACTCAAGACAATGAGATAAGGTTTCAAAATGTCACTTGCAGTGCTAAAATGTTGATAGTAAACTATAATTAGGTACATATTTATGTCATAATACTTAGAGCAACTACAGTGAAGAGTATTCAGAGATATACTCAAAAGCATATAAATAAGATGGACTGAATAAATATGATTGAATCTTAAAAATGTTTAAATAGCCCACAGAAAAACAAGAAAAGGAAATTAAAGCATGGAAACAGATAGAAATAAACAAGCAGATTGAAACATTAACAATAGACACCTTAAATGTAAATGGTCTAAATACACCAATTAAAAAATAAAGATAAGCGGCGTAGATATATAAATGTGACTCAAAAATATACCGTATAGAAGAAACTTCAAATTAAATGAGATAGGTTGAAAGCAAGAAGATTTAAAGATTTTTCCATGCAAACATTGATCAAAAAACCAGGAGTAGTTACATTAATATCTGATAAAGTAGATTTCAAAGCAAAGGATATTACTAGAGACAGAGAGGAATATTACACAAGATAAGTGCTGATCTACCAAGAAGGTGTATTATTAGTTTCCTAGGACTGTAACAAAGTACCACAAATAAGGTGATTTAAAACAGTGGAAATTTATTATCTCACAGTTGTACAGGATAGAATTCCAAAATTATGGTGTTGACTAGGCCATGGTTCTTATAAAACCTGTAAGGGAGAATCCTTCCTTGCCTCTTCTAGCTTTTGATATTTGCTAAAAATAGTTGGCATTTCTTGGCTTATAATTGTATCACCCTAATCTCTGCTCTGTCATTGTCTAGCTTTCTTCTCCCTGTGTGTCTGTGGCCCAATTTTTCTTTTTCTATAAGGACCACTCTAATCTAGTATGACCTCATCATAACCTGATGACCTCTACTTCCAAATGAAGTTGCATACACAGATACCAGGGGTTAAGATTTCAGTATATCTTTTGGGGGACATAGCCAACACTTTGCAAAAAGACATAATTATCCTAAGTGTGTATGTATTCAACAACAACCTCAAATTACTTGCAGCAAAAACTGATCTAGCTGAAAGGAGATACAGACAAACTGCTTACAGGTGGCGATGCCAACACCCCTATCTCAGCAACTAATAGAACTCCTAGATGGAAAATCAGCAAGAGCCTATTGATTGGTTGTACTGAATTCTACCTAGCAATCAAAAATAGATAATCTCAATCTTAAACCAACTCTCCCAGAAAATTCCAAAAGAGAACACTGTCTTATTTATTTATTTATTTATTTATTTATTTATTTTCATAGTGCAGGGGCTATTATTTATTGCAGCGCGAGGGGCTTCTGAACATCTATGTTCGCAGGGCGGGTGGACAAACTGCCAAGTGACCTGCTAGGGGCTCTGCTGAAGGCTCATTTCTTCTCCGCCTCCCCCTTCTTGGGCTCCTGTTTCAGCTTGTAATCAGCCAGGGCGGCTTTGATGGCATCTTCGGCCAGCTTGGAGCAGTGCAGCTTCACCGGAGGGAGGCAGAGCTCCTTGGCGATATCTGTGTTTGTGATGGTCAAGGCTTCCTCCACCGTCTTCCCTATCTCCCATTCAGTGGCTAATGAGCTGGAGGCAATTGCAGAACCACAGCCAAGTGTCTTACATCTGGCATCCCCAATCTTCCCCTTTCCATCCACTTGAATCTGTAACTTCATCACATCACCACATGCTGGAGCTCCCACCAAGCCAGTTCCGACATTTTTAGATGTCTTGTCAAGGGAGCCCACATTTCCGGGATTTTCGTAATGATCCACTACCTTTTGTGATAGAGGCGGGCGGTAGCTGAGAGTTCCCTGGCCCGCGGGCGCGGACTCCGGAGCAGCAGCGTGGAAGCCGCTGCCATCTTGCGGGCTTGCGCCTGCGCAGGCCCAGCCAACACTGTCTAATTTATTTTAAGTGACTGGTATAATCATGATATTTAAACTTAAGAAGGAAGTATAAGAAAGAAAATGATAGGTAATGTTCAGTAATGAACATGGATTTTTAAAATCCTAAACAAGTTATTAGCAAAATAAATTTAGCAACAGAGAAAAATAGCATATTATGACCACACTGAATTTATTCCTGTAATGCAGCATTGACTCAATGTTTAAAATACAATTGATATAGGGGGGCGGAGCAACATGGCGGCGAGGAGACGCTGCGAGTAAGATCTCCCATTAAAAAAAGTTAATAGGGAGGAAAAGCGGCAGGTCCCAGTGAGAACTGGGACACGGAAGATAAACGGACTACTCCAGCAAACTGCCCGAAGAAGAAAGTTGCCATAAAAGAGGACGAGAAGGGAGGGAAGCGCAGAACCCTGCTCCCCTCCCCCGCCCACAAAGTCGGCACTCTCCGACCGGCAGAAAGGAGGGAAACAACAAACCAAAACGGCCAACAAGAAAAACGGACGCAGCAAGTGGGACTGTGAGTGGAAAGGAACTATTGCAGCCACCACACCCCGTGAACGGGAGAGGCGAACCCTGCAGGATCCGCTGCGGAGGTGAGCTCCAGGCGCCATTAAAGAGAGCCACGCCCCCCAGGAGGAGACCAGCACCAGCACACAGCCCCGGCCGCCCGGTAAGGTTGCGTGCGGAAAGCGGCGCGGATCCGGACCGGATCGCAGCTGCCCAGGTCCCCGCGCCTGTGACCTAGGCTTGCGGGGAGACGGCTGAGGCCCTCCCTGAGTGAGCAGGAACAAGGCGCCCAGGCAGGGGAGCGGGATTCAAAAGGCGCCATTCCCGCGCCACTGATCTGGGCTACAGCCCGCGTCCTGGAACTGAGGGCTTTGGAACTGAGACCCGGGGCACGAAATTAGGGGGAGACTGCGGAGGCCCTCCCTGAGTGAGCAGGAACAAGGCGCCCAGGCAAGGGAGCTGGATTCAAAAGGCGCCATTCCCGCGCCACTGATCTGGGCTACAGCCTGCGTCCTGGAACTGAGGGCTTTGGAACTGAGACCCGGGGCACGAAATTAGGGGAAGACTGCGGAGGCCCTCCCTGAGTGAGCAGGAACAAGGCGCCCAGGCAAGGGAGCTGGACTCAAAAGGCGCCATTCCCGCGCCACTGATCTGGGCTACAGCCCGCATCCTGGAACTGAGGGCTTTGGAACTGAGACCCGGGCACGAAATTAGGGGGAGACGGCGGAGGCCCATCCTGAGTGAGCAGGAACAAGGCGCCCAGGCAGGGGAGCAGGATTCAAAAGGCGCCATTCCCGCCCCACTGATCTGGGCTACAGCCCGCGTCCTGGAACTGAGGGCTTTGGAACAGAGACCCGGGGCACGAAATTAGGGGCGTGGGTTCCCCACGACGGTGGGGCACAAGGCAGACACAGCACCCCAAAGCCGTTGAGGTGTACCCTACCATCCCCGCTGTGCTCCCTGTCCCACGGGGTGGAAAATCAGCTCCCCAAGGGCTCTAGGAGAGATCTCTGGCACCACCTAGCGACTTGAAGCCAGCAGAGGCTCCTGAAGGAGCTAGTGGCCAGCTGGGGAGTTTGCCCACACCGGGCCCCTTCCGAACAAGTAGTCTGAGCCCACAGGGAGAGCGAGCACCCACAGCCGGGGCAGACCAGGTGCGCAGAAGAGTGTGCCTGAGACCAGACACGCAGGGAGTGTGTCCCACATCACCATTTTAGAACAGGGACATTTCTTCAGTAAAGACTACCTGCAGAAGGCTTCCTCAGGAGCCAGAGGTGAGCGGGGGAAGTTTGCCCACGCCAGACCCCCTCTGGCCTGCAGTCCAAGCCCAGAGGGGAGCAGGAACCCACCGCCGGGGCAGACCAGGCGCACAGGGGAGTGTGTCCCTACATCGGCATTTTAGAACAGGGACCTTTCTCCAGTAAAGACTGCTTGAAACTGACAGATGACTCCTGGAAGAACCAGAGGGGAACAGAGAAGCCCACCCAAGATGCCGGCCAGTCCCAACTACACAGTGTCCCAACGCATACGGCAAATTAGAAAACAGACAGTAGGGAAGAGAAGAACCACACGCAACCTAGCAACTCTCCAGAGAAAAAGCACACCACAAAAAGAAAGCCAGCCCCCAGATTGCAAAGACAATAACTTGGAAGAATTTCTGAGCCTTCCAGAAAGAGAATTTAAAATTGCCGTGATTAAAAAACTAACAGAAGTCATAAAGGAAAACAATGATAAGGGAAAAATAATCAACGATCAGAAGAATGCAATTGAGTCCCTAGAGAGGGAAAACAATGGTCAGAAGAAAGAAATTGAGTCCCTAAAGAGGGAAGTAAAAGAAATGCAGGAGATCAAAGAATTAATGGAAGAACTAAAGAATTCTGGGAAAAGCAATGAAAGCAGAATAGATGAAATGGAAGAACGAATAAGTAATCTTGAAGACATAGAAATAAAAAGAACCAAAACAGAAAAGGAAAGAGAAGTACGAAGGAAAAAGAACGAAGAAAGACTTCGGGAACTATCTGACTCCATGAGGAAAGGAAATATAAGAGTTATAGGAATACCAGAAGGAGAGGAGAGAGATGTAGGAACAGAGAAAATATTCAAAGAGATAATTGAAGAGAACTTCCCAAATGTGAAGAAGGAGCTGAAAATTGATATACAAGAAGCAAGAAGAACACCAAACTTCCACGACGAAAGGAAAAATACAGCAAGACACATAATAGTAAAGCTCCCAAGAATCCAGGACAAGGAAAAAATAATGAAGCTGGCAAGAGGGAAGAAACAGATAACATTCAAAGGAAAACCAATCAGGCTGACATCAGACTTCTCCGAAGAAACACTACGGGCAAGGAGAGAGTGGAGGGACATAGTCAACAGACTCCAAGAAAACAGATGCCAACCAAGAATACTCTATCCCGCAAAGCTCTCCTTCCTCTTTGAAGAAAGAATATGGACCTTTCCAGACAAACAGAAACTCCGGAATTTCATTGCAACTAAACCCCCACTCCAAAAAATACTACAAGGAGTCCTAAAGCCAGAACCTCAGAGGGACGAATAACAATGAAAGAAGGCAAAAAAAAAAAGTTATTAAAAGAATAAATAAATAAAATCAAAGGAAAGACAAACACAATGGCAAATACAGATGTTAACATATCAATAATAACTCTGAATGTAAATGGACTAAACTCTTCAATAAAAAGACACAGAGTTGCAGCCTGGATTAAGAAACAAAACCCAACCTTTTGCTGTCTCCAGGAAACACATTTAGCTACAAAAGATAAAAATAGGCTCAAAGTTAAAGGATGGAAAACAATCCTACAAGCAAATGGACCAAAAAAGAAAGCAGGAACAGCTATACTTATATCAGATAAAACAGATTTCAAACTCAAAAAGATAAAAAGAGACCCCAAGGGTCACTACATTATGATCAAGGGGACAATACTTCAAGAAGAAATAACACTCATTAACATATACTCACCAAACGAAGGAGCACCAAAATATATCAGACAACTGTTGTCCTCTCTGAAAACAGACATCAGAGAAAACACATATGTAGTGGGAGACTTCAACACACCACTATCAACAATGGATAGATCAACAAGACAAAAAATAAGTAAAGAAACTAAAGCTCTAAATAAGGACCTAGAGCAATTGGGCTTAACAGACATCTATAGAACACTAAACCCCAAAAAAACGGAGTACACATTTTTCTCAAGCGCACACGGATCATTCTCCAGGATCGATCACATACTGGGGCACAAGACAAACATCAACAGATACACCAAGATTGAAATCATATCAACCATCTTTTCTGACCATGAAGGCATCAAACTAGAAATAAACCATAAAAAGAAGGCAAGGAACTTTCCTACCTCATGGAGATTAAAAACCACACTACTGGAAGACCATTGGACTAATGAGGAGATCAAAGAAGAAATTAAAAAATTTTTTGAATTGAACGACAAGGAGGACACCAATATCCTAAATGTATGGGATGCAGCAAAAGCAGTAATAAGAGGAAAATATATAGCAATAGAAGCTCACATCAAGAAACAAGAAAGAACGCAAAGAAACAACCTAATCTCGAAGCTCAAAGATCTAGAAAAAGAACAACAAAAAAACCCCAAAACCAGTAGAAGAAAAGAAATAATAAAAACCAAAGCAGAAATAAATGAAATTGAAACTAAAAAAACAATCCAAAAGATCAATGAAACCAAGAGCTGGTTCTTTGAAAAAATCAATAAAATAGACAAACCCCTAGCCAGGCTCACAAAGGAAAAAAGGGAGAAAGCACAAATAAACAGGATCATCAATGAAAGAGGAGAAATCACAACGGACACAGCAGAAATCAAAAGAATAATCAGTAACTACTATGAACAGTTATATGGAAACAAGTTCAACAATCTAGAGGAGATGGACAAATTCCTACAACTCTACAATCACCCAAAGCTAGATAAAGAAGAAATAGAACACCTAAACAGACCAATTACAATTAGCGAAATTGAAATGGTAATAAAAAACCTCCCCAAAAACAAAAGCCCAGGACCTGATGGATTTACAAATGAATTCTACCAAACATTCAGAGACGAATTAGTGCCTATCCTTCACAAACTCTTCCAAAAAATTGAGAAGGAAGGGACAATACCAAACACGTTTTATGAAGCCAACATTACACTAATACCAAAACCGAACAAGGACAACACAAAAAAGGAAAACTACAGGCCAATCTCCCTAATGAACACTGATGCAAAATTCCTCAATAAAATTTTAGCTATCAGAATCCAACAATGTATCCATAAGATAATTCACCACGACCAAGTTGGATTCATTCCAGGGGCACAAGGATGGTTTAACATCCGAAAATCAATCAACGTTATCCAACACATCAACAAAAAGAAATATAAAAACCATATGATAATATCAATAGATGCTGAGAAAGCTTTCGACAAAGTGCAACACCCATTCATGATAAAAGCCCTTGAAATTCTGGGGATACAAGGAACATACCTCAACATCATAAAGGCCATCTATGACAAGCCAACAGCCAGTATCATTCTCAATGGTGAAAAGCTGAAAGCAATTCCATTAAGATCTGGAACAAGACAAGGATGTCCACTCTCACCATTGCTTTTCAATATAATACTGGAAGTCCTAGCCAGGGCAATAAGACAAGAGAAAGACATCCAAGGAATCCAAATAGGAAAAGAAGAAGTCAAACTATCACTATTTGCAGACGATATGATATTATATATAGAGAACCCCAAAAACTCCACAGAAAAGCTAATTCAACTCATCAATCAGTTCAGTAAAGTGGCAGGATACAAAATCAACACGCAAAAGTCAGTAGCCTTCCTATACACAAACAATAAATCTGAAGAAGAAGAAATCAAAAAGACCATCCCTTTTGTTATTGAAACAAAAAAAATCAAATATTTGGGAATAAATCTAACAAAAGAGGTAAAGGACCTATACAAAGAAAACTATAAAACACTGTTAAAAGAAATAGAAGAAGACACAAAGAAATGGAGAGACATCCCCTGCTCATGGATTGGAAGAATAAACATTATTAAAATGGCCATCCTTCCAAAAGCAATATACAGATTCAATGCTATTCCAATCAAAATTTCAATGTCATTCTTCAAAGAAATAGAACAATTATTGATGAAATTCATATGGAATCACCAAAAACCCCGAATAGCCAAAGCTCTCCTGAAAAAAAAAGAAGGGAATGGAGGCATCAGACTCCCAGACTTCAAACTATACTACAAAGCCATAATCATCAAAACTGCATGGTATTGGAACAAGAACAGACATACAGACCAATGGAATCGAATAGAAAATCCAGAAATAAACCCACAGATTTATGGTCAACTAATCTTTGACAAAGGAGCAAAGAATATGCATTGGAGCAAAGAAAGTTTGTTCAATAAATGGTGCTGGGAAAACTGGGTCGCTACATGCAAAAGAATGAAGCTTGACCACCACCTCACACCATACACAAAAATCAACTCAAAATGGATTAAAGAACTAGACATAAGACCTGAAACCATAAAATATATAGAAGGAAATATAGGCGAAACACTACGTGATTTGCACATCAAAGACATCTTTACAGACACATCACCCAAAGCAGTGATAGTGAAGGCAAAGATAAACAGCTGGGACTACATCAAATTAAAGAGCTTTTGCACAGCAAAAGAGACAATAACAAAAACAAAGAGAAACCCCACCAACTGGGAGAATATTTTTGCACCCAACACTAATGATAAAGGACTGATCACAAAAATCTGCAAAGAGCTGATGAGACTCAACAACAACAAAGAGAATAATCCAGTCAAAAAATGGGCAGAAGAGCTTAAAAGAAACTTCTCTGAAGAGGAAATGCAAATGGCCAACAGGCATATGAAAAAATGTTCAACATCACTTGTCATCAGGGAAATGCAAATCAAAACTACCATGAGATACCATCTTACACCAGTGAGAATGGCACATATTAAAAAAACTAGCAACAACAAATGTTGGCGAGGGTGTGGAGAAAAAGGAACTCTTCTGCACTGTTGGTGGGAGTGCAAACTGGTCCAACCACTGTGGAAAGCTGTGTGGAGATTTCTGGACCTACTAAACATAGAGCTTCCATATGATCCAGCAATTCCACTCCTAGGTATTTACCCAAAGGACACAGAAACATCAATTCCAAAGAACACCTGCACCCCTATGTTTATAGCAGCACTGTTTACAATAGCTAAGCTTTGGAAACAACCCAAATGCCCAAAAATAGATGACTGGATCAAGAAGATGTGGTACATATATACCATGGAATATTACTCAGCATTCAAAAAAGATAAACACATGCAATTTGCTGCAACATGGATGGCGCTGGAAGGGATCATGCTCAGCGAAATAAGCCAAAAAGAAAAAGAAAAATACCGGATGGTCTCACTCATAGCAGGAATCTAGAAAACTTAAATAAGGGACCAGGAAAATGAATAACTATAAGATAGTGAAAATCAAAATCAACAAAAAACTATGAACCAGAGACACTTTTAGGGGGGCAGGAGGGGAGGGATTGGGGTCAGAATGGGGGGACTGCAATTGTATGGGGAATATAACAATAAAATTTATTTAAAAAAAAAAATTGTATATATATTTAAAATTTCTTAATAGTTTTCTTCTCAGAATTAAAGAAATTATTGTAGTCATTTGAAATCTGAGACAGTATTGCCTTTCTAAAAAAAGTTCTAAAAATTTAAGTTTTTATATATTTCCTCTAATCACATTAAAACAAATAGGACTTCTACAAGAAAGCGATTATAAAGAAAAAAAGCAAAAACAAAACAAAACAAAACAAATAGGACTTGTTTTAAAATATGTTTTTTTTTAAAGATTTATTTATTTATTTACTTATACAAGCACTGGGTACACTCAGAAGGGTGAGAGAATTCACCAGAGCCAGAGTGGGGAGCAGAACAGGCAGAACGACAAAATACACTGCTGAGGGGAGCAGCTGGCGCAGCAGGAGAGGTCTGCGCACCATGTGGGATGCTCCCCGACGGCCGGGGATAGAATCGACGCTGCAGAGGCTGGGCGCTGCTTTGCAGCCCAACGCTCAACCACTGCCCCACTGGGGAGGCCTATTATTTTTATTTATACAAGAACTGGAGTACAGGCCAGAGGTGCAGGGTTTGAGAGGATTCACCAGAGAATGGGGAGAGGAACAGGCAGATCTACTGAAATACACTGCTGAGGGGAGCAGCAGGAGAGGTAGGAGAGACAAAAAAAAATAAAAAAAAAAAATACAATTGATATAATTTCTTACTTTAATAACAGATTAAAGGAGAAACACAATATAAGCAAGTAAAGTTATACAGTCACTTGGTTAAAATCTAACATTCATGACTTAGGGGAAAAAAAGCTGCTAACAGACTAAAAAGAGAAGGAAATTTCCTTCTATAATAAAAAATAAACCAACAAATTTATCTCATATTTACCTCTGAAACAATGAAGCATTCTTTTTAAGATTTATTACAAGATACACACAATCTATTACCACTTCCATAAATCATTGTTCTGGAATCTCAGACCCGCACAGTAAGGCAAAAAAAGAAATAAATGTATAGGCATTGGAAAGAAGTAAATAAAGCTGTCATAAATCATAAATGATAATTTTCTTTGTGGAAAATACAAAATAATCGACAGACAAATTAGATTAAGAACACTTTGCAAGCCCATTAAACATGCTAACTATGCTAAAAAAGTAATTATACAAACTACATTTTTACTTAGCAATAAAAATAATAAAATAAAAATAAGTCCAAAACTTCAAAAATATAAACACCTAAAAAACAAAACTAGTAAAAGACACACAAGATTGCACTGAGAAAATAATCCTTTAGTGAATTAAAGTTACCCAAATAAAAGAGATGTACCAGGGCCTCCCTGGTGGTGCAAGGGATTAAGCACCACCCTATGAAGCAATCCGCAGCCTCTGCAGCACGAGTTCCATCCCTGGCCAGCCAGGGAGCAACCCACATGGCGCAGCAGACTTCTCCTGACTATCCCGCTGCTCCCTTCAGCAGTGTACTTTGGTCAATCTGCCTGTTCTGTTCCCTGCTCTGTCTCTGGTGAATCCTCTCACCCCCCGCATCTTTGGCCTGGACCCCAGCTCCAGCTCTTGTATGCATAAATAAATAAATCTTTAAAAAAAAAGAGATGCATCATATTCATGGAATAGAAGACAATATCATAAAGATGTCCGTTCTCTCCCAAATTGATATATTTATTCAGTGCACAAAATTCTAGTAAATGTTTTTGCTAATCTTAAAAATTCTGAAATATTTATGAAAGAGCAAAGGGCTAAGAGTAGACAAGGTACTCTTGAAAAAAACTTAAGCATGGGGACACATACCTATTAGTTATGAAAAGTCTTTATACAGATCCAGTAATTAAAGATAGGTGTTATTAATGGAGATATAAAGTATCTACTAGAATAGAATGAAAGCCTGGAAGGAGACTCACTGAAATATGGAAACTTGATATATAATATAGTTGTCATATCGGAGCAATAGAAAAAGGATAATTTTTTCAATAAGTGGGGTTGAAGTAATTAGTTATCTATATGGAAAATATGAAATTATAGCCTTAACTAATATCACACACAAAAATATCAGGTGGGTTAAGAATTTAAATGTCGGGCCTCCCCTGTGGTGCAGCGGTTGAGTGCTGGGTTGCGAAGCTCTGCAGCGCCGGTTCGATTCCCTGCTGCCGGGCGAGGGTCCCACATTGCGTGCAGACCTCTCCTGCCGCCTGCTGCTCCCCTTAGCAGTGTACTTCGTCACTTTGCCTATTCTGCTCCCCACTCTGGCTCTGGTGAATTCTCTCACCCTCCCGCACTTCTGACTGTACCCAGTGCTTGTATGAATAAATAAATAAATCTTTAAAAAAAAAATCCATTTAAATAAATAACTACTGAGTTTAAAGAAAAAAAAAGAATTTAAATGTCATAGATTTAAACTCTATAAAAGTTTAAATTTAAACTCTATAAAAGTTTTAAAAGCCAGTATAGATGAGTACTTTCCCAAGAAATCCTGTCACCTTAACGTTGTTATAAGTGCTGGTCCTTCTGTCCAGAGCAGTCTGCTATGCCCTCAGCTTGTTCAGATTCAAATTCAATCAAGAAAAGTCTTCCTTGATTACATAGGCTTAATAATATCCCCCCTGTTGTAAATGCTTAAAGAGCTCTCTTCTTTTTTAAATCTCTCTTTGAGGTATAGTTTACATAAAATAAAGTGAACAAATCTTAGGTTTATAGCCTGATAGATTTTTACATAAGTAAATATCTGTGTAATCACCATTCAGATCAAGGCACTGAACTTGCTTCTCCCAATTGTTATAAAAGTTGAGGCAGCAAGGGCTAGACAGAAGTATTGGCTAACAGATAATGAAAAATATTACCAATTCATGGAAGGAGGAGTCAGTGCAACCTTCAGGGAGGGCCCTAAAAGGAATGGATGTCCATGTTGGTCCTAGAGTGTGGAAGGCCATTTAAGTACTCAAAGAAACTTCTAATTCATACTTATGTCATTTTCTGAGCTAGTCTCTCTCTATTTCTCTCCCCCCTCCTGCATATATGTGTATATATATGCTACATATTACAGATTTGATGTTTCATGTTTCATTCTTATTTCAATATTGTAAACTTTTAATATGGTCCCATATTTGATATTGAAAATTCCCCTTCCATAGACTTACTACTCTTCATTATCATTTTTCTTTTGAGAAAGTTTTGACTGTTCTTATCTATATTTTTTCTTTCTAGATGACTTTTCAGAATGATTTTATCAAATAGCCATAAAAATGTGAAATATTCTAGGAACATGTCATGCCTTTAGTTTGTTCAAGTTTTTTATTCATGTCCTTGGTGGCAGGAACTGTTGTGTGAATTCCAGCCTTGAAATATGGATTAAATTAATGTATGGAACTTCCACCCTGGCTCATAAAAATCTTCCCACTCTTTACCCTTTTACTCAGACTTATTTCATTCTCAGTTTCCCTTTTGACCTGGCTAGCTGGAGATAGAAACAACATGTGATAACTTTAGAGGTCAACTTTGGATTATGGAGGAACTGTAAGATAGAGTAACCTGGATCTCTTGCATCCCATCTGAAAAAGAGCTGTCCATTGATCTAAAACACTCATTTTGAGTTTATGTGAGGAAGGGGTACATTTTTATTGGGCTAAGCTACTTTATTTGGGGGACTGTGTCTTATAACAGCTAGTTGATTCTGAGTAATGCATCCCTTAGGGGGTTCTCTAGATTTCTCCATCATAGAAACCATACTATTTTAATTCTTTTAAATATTACATTCAGACAACATTTTCCTAAAAAAATAGAAATTAGGAAAAGTAAATTAAATTCACGGTGATACCACCATTCAGTAATAACCATTTTAACATTTTGATTTCTGTCTTTTTACAAAATTATGTTTTTTGAGCGAACATTGATTTACAGCACTATGTTTTAGGGGTGTAACTGTCACACCACACCCATGATCAAAGCCTCAGTAATCCTCCACCATAGTCCACTGGGTCCCCTTCCTCCTTTGCTCTGACCCCCCACCCCTTTCTGTAGTCGGGTTTCAAGGATTTGTTTTTATCTGTTCCTTTGCTTTGATTTGCATATTCCACTATACATGAAATCATCCAGTATTTGTCCTTTTCCTTCTTTTTGTGTGTGTGTGTGTGTGTGTGTGTGTGACCCTCTCCAGGGGCCGGGGAATGAACCGGCGCTGCAGAGGTTGCAGGCAGCCTCGCAGCCCAGGGCTCAACCGCTGCGCCACCAGGGGAGGCCCTGTCCTTTTCCTTCTTATTTTGCTTAGCATAATCCCCTCCATTTCCATCTATGTTGCAAATGGCAAGATTTCATCCTTTTTTTCATAGCTGAGTGGATTACATTGTGTACATATGTTATGTCTTCATTATCCACTCATCCGTGGGCATGTAGGTAGTTTCCAAAGCTTTGCTATTGAAAATAGTGTTGTGTTGTGGTGAACACTGGAGTACATATATCCTTTCAAATTAGTGTTTTTGTATTCTTTGGGTAGATATGGTAGATCTACTTTTTAATGTTTTCAGAAACCTCCATGCTGTATTCCTTGGGTACCAGACCTGTCTACATGGCCAACACCATCCTTTTTCTCCATATCCTTGCTAGTATTGGTGGTTTCTGGTCTTTATGATAATGGGCCATTCTCACAGGTGTGAGGTGGTATCTAATTGTGCTTTTGATTTGCGTTTCCCTGATAATAAATGATAATGGGCATTTTCCGTGTACCTGGTACCCGTCTGTACGTTTTCTTTGGAGAAGTGTCTCTTCTATCCTTTTTTTGATTGGGTCATTTGTTTTCTTTTTGTGGAGTTGTATGAGTTATTGTTGATTTGAATATTAACCCCTGTCGAATATATGATGTGCAAATATTTTCTCCCATTTTTGGTAGGAATCTTTTCATTTTAATGATAGTTTCTTTTGCTGTGCAGAGCATTTTAGTTTGATGAAGTCCAATTTATTTGTTTTTGCTTTTGCTTCCCTTACATTTCTGGTTGAGTCCCCAGAGACATCACTGAAGCCAATGTCACAGTGTTGTGCCTGTTTTCTTCTATGTATTTTGTAGTTTCAGGTCTTACATTCTTTGACCACGATTTTGATTCATTTTGAATTAGTTTTATTGATGGTGTGAGAGAGTGATTTAGTTTCATTCTTTTGCATGTGGAAGTCCAATTTTCCTACTACTGAATAGACGTTCCTTTCTCTGTTATTGGTCCTTGACTCCTTTGTCATGATTTCTGTTTTTTCAGTTGTCCATCAGTTGATCATTCACTCTCTGAACTTTGCAATATCATGATTTAAAAAATTCGGTTTGCATTTTTTTAAGTTCCCACTTACAGTAGTGTAGTCGCATTTGGCAAATAAAAATACAGGATCCCACTGAATTTCAAATAAGCAATGAATAATTGTTTAGGATAAGCATATAACTGTTGTCCTGAATTTTATTTAACAAGGACTTTAAACCATTCACAGTACACCCCAGATGCTTTTTCTAAGTTTTATGTGTCAAGGAACACATCCAGCGTGGTCTTTCCCTGGTGTCTAGCTGCCTCATTATCTTGCTTGCTCATGGTTTCTTATGCAGCCTGTTAGAGAATCAAAGACAATAAAACAGAGCTACACGCCTAAATCCACCTCACAGATAATTAACACCTCACCAAAGCTCCTTACCAGCCTCTACATGGTAGGACCAGTTCACTCCCATCACTGGAAAAAATCTGAGCATCTCTGTGCCCCAAAGTTCAGACTCAACTTCCTTGAGACCCTAATGAACACTTCTCTGTACCAGGCATCTTGCTAAGTGTTTTATGTGCATGCTTTTATCTGACTGACTAGAGTGACCAATCATCCTGGTCTATAGGAGACTGTCCCAGTTTTGGTACTGCAAGTTCTAGTCCCAGGAAACCTCCCTCTTTGGGAAGGAAAATCCTAGTTTTGGGATACAGGTACAGAAGATTAGGAGAAAGGATACAAAATTCATATAGTGGCCCAACTAACCATTGCTTTTAGTGTCAAATAGATAAAGCATAGTTTATTCATCATTTATAGCTATCATCACTGATTTTTCCCTTGTCCACTGGTGTTGGCAACTATGATTTGTATTGCAATAATGGATCATCCATTGTTGCATCACTCCAAATGGTGAGGCTAAAGTGTGCAACTTAAGTGCATCATCATCATGACTATTAACAATTAGACCTTGGCTGCCTGTGGATTAAATGTTTTGTTTTTTATCAAGATAGTGTGTTGTTTTTTTTTTTTTTAACATTGTGAATTTTGTGGCCATTTCTTTGAAGAGTTCAGATTATGAGAACAATTACAATACCAAATGCCAGAATTTAGTTATTTTAATAATAAATGTGTTATTTTAATAATAAAAACAAACTTGTGGTGAAATAATGGAGAAAGTGAACAATAAAAAAAAGAGGTAGGAACTAATAAACTCATCAGATATGCAGATTTTAAGCAAAAGAAAAAAGGCAAAAAGAGTCAAAGGTGGAGATTATGTAAAAATAAATGTGTCAATCCATCAAGAAAGTCCTAATAATCACTAATATTTATGGTCCCACAGATCATCTAAACATAAAACAAATATTAACAGACCTAAAGAAAGAAATAGACAACAACACATTAGTAACAGGGGGCTTTAACATCCCACTTACATCAATTGAGAGATCATCCAGACCAAAAATTAACAGGGAAACAATGGTCTTAAAAGACACATTAGACCAATTTGATATAATAGACATTTCCAGAAGATCCAAGAGCAGCAGACTTTATTCTCAAGTGCACATGGGACATTCTTAAAGATAGACCATATGTTGGGAATAAAATAAAGTCTCAATAAATTTATAAAGATTGAAATACTATCAAGGATATTTTCTGATTATAATGATATGAAACTGAAAATCAATCATTAAGAGGGAAGCTGAAAAAAGGTCCAAATATGTGGTCACACTTGGCATGTATCAGTTAAAATAGGTTCACCTGTGAGAAAAGAGTGCCTTAAACCACAGGAAATTTTCATGTTTCTTAAGTTTCCCAAAATAGACAGGTCTGAAGTTGATTAGCAACTCAAAAATGTCACCAAGGATCCAGTCACTTTTTCTCCTTCAGCTCCAGCATTCTGATCATGCTAACTTTTTGTGTACCTGCTTGACACCTTCCTCTCTGTTAAAAGAGGGCAGCCACAGCTTCAAGAATTAGATCTTCACACTGTATTCACAGATGAGAAAAAGGGGGCAAAGGAAAATCACTTTTCCTGCCCCTCTGAAACGAAATATTTCTCAGGTTTTCTCCTATGCCCATGATGGGAACTGATCACACAGCCACTTCTAACTGTAAGACAGGCTGAAAAGTGTTTGGCCATGGGGTTTAAGGTTTGTGCAATTGGCTTAGACCAGTCACGGTGTATGTTTCTTCAGTCTTTTTCGTCCTATCTGTTTAGTGCTGTTTTTGATCTTTTACTATGACCAAGGATGAAGAAAGAGGAAATGGGTATTGAACAGGCAGCTAATAGTGCCTGCTGCTCATGTGATGTCATAAGTCGTATGATCTGTATGCTGCTAAGTAAGAAAGGACAATAAAATTACCTATAAGCGCAACACTATTTACAATAGCTAAGCTTTGGAAACAACCCAAATGCCCAAAAATAGATGACTGGATCAAGAAGATGTGGTACATATACACCATGGAATATTACTCAGCATTCAAAAAGATAAACACATGCAATGTGCAGCAACATGGATGGCGCTGGAAGGGATCATGCTCAGCGAAATAAGCCAGAAAGAAAAAGAAAAATACCGGATGGTCTCACTCATAGCAGGAATCTAGAAAACTTAAATATGGGACCAGGAAAATGAATAACTATAAGAAAGTGAAAATCAAAATCAACAAACAACTATGAACCAGAGACACTCTATGGGGGGTAGGGGGCGGGAGGGGAGGGATTGGGGTCAAAATAAGGGGGTTGCAATTGTATGGGGAATATAAAAATGAAATTTATTATAAAAAATAAAATCACCTATAAGCTATGATTATGGCTGTTCAAGAAGTGGATTTGGTCTCTGCTTGGGTCCTACTAGAGCTTTGGCCATAGTAAAAATGAAAAAGGTAGCAGAGACACCAGAACTGTAGGAATACAAAAGTTGCTTTATTTCTCAATAGGCTGAACTCTGCAAATGACCATTACGAAGTTCAGCTGAGCCAAATATAAAAGTGACAAGTAAAATTGTGGTTTTAAGTTGGGTAGAGAACAGTAAATCTGTTATAGTGTCTTTGCTGGAGACAGCATACTTTATCTCTGAAGACTAAGAATCAGCAATTTCCTAGTTAGAAAGATCCACTTATTAGGGCAGCCACAATGTATATGCCATATTATGGGCAATCAAAAACAATTTTTAAAGATTTTTTAAAAAATGTATCCATAGAAGAACTCGGGTATATGTGAGAGGTGTGGAAGGTGAGAGGGTTCACCAGAGACAGAGTGGGGAGCAGAACAGGCAGACTGACTGAAATACACTGCTAAGGGGAGCAGCGGGTGAGACAGGAGAGGTCTGCTGCACCATGTGGGTTAGCTCCCTGACCCGGGATCAAACTCAGGCCACAGTAGTAATAGAGCTGAAACTTAACTCTTATCTTAGACCACCAGAGGGGCCCACAAGACAATTTTTTTTTAAAGATTATTTATTTATACAAGCACTGGGCACAGTCAGAAGTGCAGGAGGGTGAGAGAATTCACCAGAGCCAGAGTGGGGAGCAGAAGAGACTGACGAAATACACTGCTGAGGGGAGCAGCGGGCGTGGCAGGAGAGGTCTGTGTGCCATGTGGGACCCTTTCCAGCGGCCGGGGATCGAATTGGTGCTGCAGAGGCTGCAGCAGCTTCGCAGCCCAGCGCTCAACTGCTGCGCCACCAGGGGAGGCCCCCCACAAGACAATTTTTAAATGCCATTTATGAGTCCATGAATATGTTCCTCAGTAATGTATTATGTATTGAACCAAGTCTTATTGACAGCTACACACCAAATCAAATAATCTACTCCAAAAAGCAGTTCCAGGTCTCTAAGTCTCCCCTATCCTCTTTGTATAATATCCTCTTATGAACTAGAAGTGAGAGCTGAAGAGCTGCCAGGTTGTAACACGGCAGTTATTACCTTAGAAAACAACTACAGTGGGTATAATTTTGGCTTTTGTCAACTCCAGCCTCTCACTGCACTCTATCTCTTGGAATCACTAGCACCTAAAGTCCAGTTTGTGGAATGAAAAGGTGTGTCAATGGGACAGTGATTACTAAGTAATACTAAATTTAAAATTAGGATACAAACTATAGCTACCAAATGACTTCATATATGGTATATAATTGTATAAAGTCAGAAATATTAATACTGGTTATAGCCAGGTGATGTTTGGATGACTTGACTTTACACTTTTCTGCACACCTAATTTCCCAACAATTAATATGTGTTGCTTTCATAATTAGACAAATATCATTGCCCCCTCCCTCTTTTTAAAAACCAGCATTTCAGAGGAAGATGCTGGTACAACAGCTGTTGCTGTTCACCATCTTGGGAAGGAGCAAACCTTTCAAGTGTGATTATCTTCTCATCAGGATGTATAATTTTCACTGGTGAAAGGGAGAGTAATCAATAAGTCCAGATCAGAAGTTATGTGATGATTTCTCAGGGAAGAGACTGCCCAAGGTGCTTGGGACCTGATCTGCCTTGCTCCCTGCTGCTCCTGGCTCTCTACAGAATTTGGCAGGTTAATCACTGTGCTCCATTCCAGACTGTTATTTTTAGCTCTGCTGGCTTCTAAACAGTAAGCCAACATGCAGCAGAAAAAAGTATCTTGCAGGTAGTCAACTGATCCTCCTGAAAGGGAAACAGCCCTCCACTAGGAGGAGAACTACTTACACCAAAAGGAAGAATGATATGTTATCTTAGAAAGTATTTAAAGAAGTGGAAATCAAGCTAACGGCTCTGGGATTGCAGGCTGCCTGGCTTCAACAGCAGTCAGAGCTGCAGGTATCCTCTGTGTGCTGTGACTCTGCCGTCACTGGCTCTAGCTGAGACTGCCTCTGATTCCTCACACGTGGCCACTGTTCCTCTGCCCCGAGATCGGCACATGACTCATCACTTCAGTTAAGTCAGATTACCTCTTCAGAGAGCCATTCCTGAGAATTCAGTTATTTAGCTTTTTATCTTGCTTGAGTTTTCTTCATATCAGCTACTTTCATCTAAAGTTCTACAAAATGCACCCTAGTGTACTTGTTTACTACCCACCCCCTTCTCTGTTGTAATAGATGCACAGTAAAAGCAGGAATTTTTGCCTTGTTTAGTCGTCTCAACACCTAGAACGCTGCCAAATACAGCCAGCTTTCAACAAGGATTGTGTCATAAGTAAGCAAATGAAGAAATCTTCCTTACCCCACTTGTGCAGGTAATCTTGTGGCAACTCTGTGGCCCCTAAATCTGAGTCTAATGTTGAAGCTCTTTTGTCTCTCTCCCTCATCAACATGGTCACTGCTGGGTAGTAAGTCCCTCACCTCTACCTTATTTTCATTTACTTTTATTCTTTCTTTTTTTTTTTTTAAAAGATTTATTTATTCATTTACAGAAGAACCTGGGTACAGGCCAGATGTGCAGGAGGGTGAGAGGATTCACCAGAGATAGAATAGAACAGGCAGACTGATGAAATACACTGCTGAGGGGAGCAGCGGGCATGACAGGAGAGGTCTGCCATGCCATGTGGGACCCTCGCTGGCCGGCTGGCCTGCCAGGATTGAACCCGCACTGCAGAGGCTGCAGATAGCTTCACAAAGCGGCGCTCAACCGCCTGCGCCACCAGGGGACGCCCTTCTTTTATTCTTGTCTAGTTCATTTCCTTCAACTTTTCCTCTGAGGAATCCCCTTAGAGCTTCAGCTTTTTTCTTGACGTCTCCTTTGTGCTCTTTTTTTAAATTCTGGTTTTTTTTTTTTAAGATTTATTTATCAAAGAACTGGGGTACAGGCCAGATGTGCGGGAGGGTGAGAGGATTCCCCAGAGACAGAGTGGGGAACAGAACAGTCAGACTGACTGAAATACACTGCTGAGGGGTAGCAGCAGGCGAGACAGGAGAGGTCTGCTGTGCCATGTGGGTAGCTCCCTGGCTGGCCGGGATCAAACCCGCGCTGCAGAGGCTGTGGACAGCTTCACACACAGCTTTGTGCTCAACTGCCTGCACCACCAGGTGGCCTGTGCTCTTTTTTTTTAAAACCAATTTTATTGGGGTCCGACTGACAAAAACTATATATTGGGGGCCTCCCCTGGTGGCACAGTGGTTGAGCACTGGGCTGCAAAGCTGCCCGCAGCCTCTGCAGCGCCGGTTCGATCCCCGGCTGCTGGGGAGGGTCCCACATGGTGTGCAGACCTCTCCTGCCGCGCCCACTGCTCCCCTCAGCAGTGTATTTCATCAGTCTACCTGTTCTGTTTCCTGCTCTGGCTCTAGTGAATTCTCTTACCCTCCCGCATTTCTGACTGTGCCCAGTGCTTGTATAAATAAATAAATAAATCTTTAAAAAAATAAACAAACTATATATGGGGTCCTTCCTGGTGGTATAGGGGTTAGGACTCAGTGCTATCACTGTAATTACCTTAATTCCATCCCTGCCAGGGAGCTAACCCACATGCACAGCAGACTTCTCCTGTCTCACCCTCTGCTCTCCTCAGAAGTGTATTTCATTAGATCCGTCTGCTCTGCTCCCCACTCTGTCTCTGGTGAATCCTCTCACTCGCCCCACACCTCTGGCCTACATCCCAGTTCTTTTATGCATAAATAAATAAAAATAAATCTTAAAAAACAAAACAAAAAACTATATACTTAGGTTGTGATTTATGGACTCTACATAATGCATCAAGGGAACAATTCATCAAGAAAGTTTGTACCTGTCGTTCATATTTATGTACCTAACACAGGCACACCAAGTTATGTAAAGCAACTATTAATGGAACTAAAACAACATTTTGACAAAAATGCAATTATTGTTGGACACCTTACACCACTGACATAAACGGAGGAATAGATTGTCCAGACAGAGAGTTAATAAGGAAATAAAGACCTGAAATAAGGGCCTCCCCTGGTTGCACAGCAGTTGAGTGCTGGGCTGCGAAGCTGCCTGCAGCCTCTGCAGTGCTGGTTCGATCCCCGGCCACCGGCAAGGGTCCCGCATGGCGTGACAGACCTCTCCTGCTGCCCGCTGCTCAATGTATTTCAGCAGTATGTCTCGTTAGTCTGCCTGTTTTGTTCCCTTCTCTGGCTCTGGTGAATTCTCTCACCCTCCCGTGCTTCTGACTATACCCAGGGCTTGTATAAATAAATAAATAAAGCTTAAAAAAAAAAAGACCTTAAATAAGTGTTAGACCAGATGGACTTAATGGACATTTACAGAGTTTTCCATCCACAAAGAAATGAATATACTTTCTTCTCAAGCTTACATGGAACATTCTCAAGAATAGGCCACATACTAGAACACAAAACATGTCCCAGAGAATATATGAAAATAGAAATTATATCAAGCATCTTCTCAGACCAAAATGTTATAAAGTCAGAAATTCACCAGAAAAACAATCCTAGAATAAACCAAAACACGTGAAGATTAAACAAAATGTTTCTGAATAATTCCTGGGTCAATGAAGAAATCACTGAAGAAATTAAAAAGAAATCTGGAAACTAGTGAAGAAATTAGAAAGTATCTGGAGAGAGAAGCTACCACATCCTATGGGATCTCTAAAAACAGCACCATGAGGGAAGTTCACAGCAATATAGGTCCATGTGAAAAGGCAAGAAAAATAAAGTAAACAATGTAGTAAACAATGAAGTAAACAATGAAAGTGAAGTAAACAATGAAATGAAGTAAACAATGAAAAATGAAGTAAACAATGTAATTTTATAGAGAAAGAAACTGGGGGAAAAAAATGAATCCAAAAATCAATAGAAGAAAGGAAATAATAAAAATTAGAGCAGAAATAAATGAAATAAAAAACACAAAGTCCAAAAGATCAGTGAAACCAAGAGTTGGTTCTTTGAAAAAATAAACAAAAATGACAAACTCTCAGCTAGGCTTACCAAGAAAAAAAAGAGAAAACCCAAATAAATAGAATAAAAAAATGAAAGAGGTGGAGTTACAACAGATGCTGCAAAGGATCACAAGAACCTACTATGAAAGTCTCTATACAAAGCGGAAAACCTAGAGGAAATGGACAAATTTTTAGGTTAGTACAATCCTCCAGGACTGAACCGGGGCAAAACAGACAGCTTAAGCAGTCTAATCACAAGCACAGCAATTGAAAGTAACAAAATGTATCTCTATGAACAAAAGCCCTTGACTAGATGGCTACCCCAGTGAATTCTACCACATCTTCAAAGAGCACCAAATACATATCATATTCCAACTCTCCCCAAAAATTGAAGAGTCTGGAAATCTCCCCAACATATTCTATGAGGTCAACATTACCCTGTCTCAAAACCAAACAAGGACTGTAGAAAAAAAGAAAACTATAGACTGGTATCCCTGATGAACATATATGCAAAACTCCTCAACTAAATCCTAGCAAACCAAATACCGCAATACGGAGTACATCTACCAAGATCAAGTAGGTTTCAACTCAGGGTTGCAAGGCTGGTTCAACGTATCCAAGTGAGTCAATGTCAGCAAAATCACCAGATTGACAGAGGAAGATAAAAATCACACAAACATTTCAATAGATACCGAAAAAGCATTTGATAATATTCAGCATCCATTTATGATAAAAACTCAATAAAATGGGAATAAATGGAAAATATCTAGCCATAATAAAGCCATTTATGACAAACCCAGAGCCAACATCATACTCAATGCTAAAAAACTAAAAGTGTTTCCACTAAAATCAAAACAAGAATATCCACTGTCACAATTGTTTAACTTACTATTGGTAATCATTTCCAGGTATTTAGGCAAAAAAGAGACTTTATATAGAAATACGAATTGGAAAAGAAGTGAAACTGTCACTGTTCTCTATACATATAGAAGCCAAAAGACTACCAAAATTATTATTACTAGAAATAATAAATATAGTAAAGTGGCAGGATACAATATCAATACACAAAAAAGAGTTGCATTTCTATATACAAACAATGTATCAGAAGGAAGGGAAATAAGAAAATGATCCTATTTATAACCACACCAAAAATAATAAAATACCTGGTAGTAAACTTAACAAAGGAGATGATGAACCTATGTATTGAAAAATACAAGACTCTATAAAGCAAATAAGATAGAAAGAAATGGAAAGATATCCTGTGCTCATGGATTGGAAGAATAAACATGATTAAAATAGCTATATTACTTAAATAACTTACAGATTCATCTCAGTACTATCAAAATCCCAATGACTCGTTTCAAGGAAATAGAGCAATCATCAGTGAGCAGGTTGCCTGAAATACTGGTAATGTTTATTATTCTGGGTGATGATAAATATTTTGTGAAATGCTTTGAGCTTATGATTTGTGTGCTTGTCTATACATATGCTCTACTTAAATAAACAATTTTATTAAAGGAAAAAATTAAGTGACAAGTTTTAGAAATGCAAGTTATAAGGTTAAAAATCATATAACCTATAAGGAAGATTTGTGTCTTACTAAACTACCCAGTAATCAAAGATTGCTTATTAAACTTTTATCTCCCCTACAGAGCTACTCCAGAATTTATTTTAAGCTTCAGCTTGATTTTCTCCTTCTGCCTGTCTTGATTGGCTGCTATCAGATGGCGCAGTCCTTGGGTTGTAGAATGCTGGCACCTGGGCACTGTGGCACCTGAGACAAGCAACACTCTAGCTTGTGTGGAATGCAGAGCTAATGGCAGCAAAGGCAGCAGGTGTGCGAAGTGCCTGAGGCCCCCTGTTGAAAAGGCACTAACCTGTGGGGAGTCCTAGGGCATAATGATGTGTCATGGGGCATAACTGAGAAGCCCACGGCCTCTCTCACTGGTCATCACATCCAGCTCATCGAGCTGCCAGCCTCTGAAGAAAGAAGTACATCACCACTTCACCTTGCTGGGAGTCACTTTATCCACTGGAGATTTTTTTCTCTAGATAAAGGGATAGTATGTACCTCTTACTATGGAGGTAACAGCTAAATAAATTAAAAACCAAACAAGTTTTCCTGAAGAGGTGTAATCTGCTTTACTTCAGAGCCTTGGTTTTTGCTTTTCTGGAAACTTCTTCCCTCAACTGA
The DNA here is from genome assembly GCF_964194135.1 of Talpa europaea. Lineage (NCBI taxonomy): Eukaryota > Metazoa > Chordata > Mammalia > Eulipotyphla > Talpidae > Talpa > Talpa europaea. The sequence continues at coordinate 96,955,076 of NC_140075.1, read as the reverse complement.
CACATCCTGAAGTCACAGTTATCAGCATGGTTCCCTTCTCCACTGTTTTTGAGTTCTGTCATTTTCTCAGTGAAACTCCCAGGACAAACTCCTCACCTCTCATCACTTAAAAACTCTAACAAATATCTCTCCCTCCATGGCAGTCCCTAGTCCCTTTATATTTCTCCCCTGTTTTATTTTTTCTTTGTAGTACTTACCATTTAACATGCCCTTTGTGGTTTGTTTATTTTATCGTCTGTCTCTTCCTTCACAATGTGTGTTCAGTGAAGGCAGAGATGTTTATCTTTATTGTTCACAGCACTTAGAATAGACCTAACACATAGAAGGTGTTCCAGAGATGCTTGCTGAGTGAAATAACACTTGTAAATGTACATATCATGGCATCATAGCAGGTATTCACAACAGCTTGTTTTCTTGCTTCTTTTTTGTTAAATTGTAGAATCCAGGATATAAAATCCAAGAAATTCCTTGAAGTAGGAATATAACAAGGACTCAGAATTAGCCAGAAGACTTGGATTCTGTGTTAATTTCGCTAGGGCTGCCATAATAAAATACCACAGCATAGGTAGCTTAATCACAGTTATTCCTCAGTCTAGAAGGCGAGAAGTCCAAGATCAAGGTGTCGTGAGGTTAGTTTCTTCCGTAGCCTCTCAGCTTGTACATGGTTCCCTTCTTGTATCTTCACAGGGTCTTCCCTCTGTCTGTGTCCTAATCTCTTCTTAAAGGACACTAGTCATTCCATTAGGGCCCACCCTAATGTCTCCATTTTAACCTAACTACCTCTTTACGGTCACATTCTGAGGTATTGGAGGTTATCACTTCAACATGTGCATTAACGTAGGACAGAACACCGTTCGGCCCATTATAGATTCTCTCTGATCTTGCTGAGCTCTGTGATGAGGTCAAATCCACTCATTTCTTACAGCTTCAGTTTCCTCCCAACTTGGAAATGAAGTTTGTGTCTCTTGTTCTTCTTTTTTTTTTTTTTTTTTTTTTTTAGATTTATTTATTTATTTGTGCAAGCACTGGGTACAGTCAGAAGCGCAGGAGGGTGAGAGAATTCACTAGAGCCAGAGCAGGGAGCAGAGCAGGCAGAAGGACTGAAGTACAATGGGTGGCAGGAGAGGTCTGTGCGCCATGTGGGACCCTCGCCTGGCTGCTGGGGATCGAACCGGCGCTGCAGAGGCTGGGGGTAGCTTTGAAACCCAGTGCTCAACTGCTGCACCACTGGGAAGGCCCAATGTGGCTCTTGTTCTTAATACGGACAATAGTTTGCTTACTGGCTTTCCTGTGGTCATCCACTTTGAGTTCTAGCACAACCAGAAATAAAGGAATAAGCAATGGAAGAAGGTAAAGGCAGATTGTCATCAAATGTACTGTTTTCCAACCCTGTATTTAGGAGGGTAGGGGGAGTAAAACTGCCCAGTGTTAAATGTGGAAAGTTGGATGGGGAACAAGAAGCAAAATGATTTACATCTCCAAAGGACAAGGTTTGGATATCAGAGTCAATATACATGGAGATTATTTTTGCTAACAGATTTCTTCTGGGGAATAGCTGAGTTGGTGGTTTTATTTTTCAAAACTGCTTTAGCAAGATGTGAAAAAGACAAGACGCTGTGGCAACTCATCTGATTCCAGCAATGATGGAAGAGGGTCATACCAGGAAACCCCCTCAGGAGAATGGGTCGAATTAATCCTCTTCATGGCCCTATTCCTCCTCCAATGGCTGGTGGATGAGGAAGGTAGATGTCTGCTCTAAGAAGCAGACAACTGGACTTGCACATTCGTAGCAGAAGAAAAACATCAAGGAGTGGAGGCTGACCATGCTGGATGAGTACATGAACATGTATGTCTGAACAAGAATTTCTCTGTGTCCTCACAGATGAATGAGGTCACGCTGGAAATTTCCTGCACAGGGATCTGGCATGACTGATAGGCAGTTCTATGTGTACGTGTTTGGCTCATCTTTTTTGTATCATCTATGAAAATATTAATGTAGTTTTAATAAGTGAATACTTTTAGGTTATAAAAGTGACTTCTCATCTTTAAAAAAACTGAATTGGAAGAGAAATAAGACTATTCAGTACTATTAGTGTCACCTCAACTTCCGAAATACTGTGCATTTTTAATTTGTTCTCAATCATAAATTGCATTATACTTATTTCAGTACTATGCATATATTCTGTGTTCTTAATTTTTATTTTGAAATATTTGTCCTGTGAATCTTTCATACAACGTGTCTGATTTGCTATCAGGGTATTTATAAAACTAACTGACAAACCTGAGCTGTAAAATGAAGACTTGCTAGTTTTTAAAATCATGTCTGTCAAGGCTATCTGGGCAAATTTGAACTCTAACCTTTGCTTAAGACCACTCTCTATTGGCTGTAATCCCCATCTGAATACTGATAACTCAAAGTCTTTCACTAGAATGGAAACCATAAAGTTTTGGACTTTGTTTGCTTTACCTGGTGCTTTGAATAATGGCTACATGTAATAATGACTATTAAAATATTGGAAAAATGAATGATACAAGTAATTCTATTTCAGTGTCTTAAAGACTTTGAAACCAGCAATGATGGAAGAGGGTCATACTGGGAAACCCCCTCAGAATGGGTCGAATTAATCATCTTCATGATGATTAATCCTCCAATTAGTCCTCCTCCAATGGCTGATGGATGAGGAAGGTAGATGTCTGGTGAAGGTAGATGGCTGGTGGATGAGGAAGGTAAAAATCATTTTTATTTATCCATTTATAAGTATTTATTAAATGCTAATTGCCAGGAAATGGGAATATAGTGGCACAAGACACATGTCTGCAAAGATAAGAAAAGCAAAATGCAAGCTTAAGTCTAATAAATAACAGTGGAAAGTTGGTTGTAGGACTTATAGTGGAAAAGAAGTAGGGTTAGGTGGAAAAGAAAGAATGAACATATCTGGGAATTATTCTATACTAGAAACTGAGCTCACTGAATCCATGAGCTGTGTATTATTGCTACTGTTACTTCCATTTTACTGCTGAGACTGTTTGCAGTGCTGGGTTTTGTTATTTCAGTCTGCCTAGAACTCAGAAATGCACACAAGGCCCTCTGCCTACAGAAATGGTCGAATGTGCGTGCTCTGGCATTTATTTCACCTCCCTTCTCTCCCAGAGATGCCATTCTACAGGGGACAAGAGGAAGGTGAGGCTCCTGCCTTTTTGGGGTGGTAATTCTTCTAAAAATGACAAGATCAATTCATTTTTATCATGGTTGTTGCTGTTTCAGTGAATGGGTAATGTTCACTGAAGCAGTATCAACAGATATATACAGGCAAAAGGAGTGAGTGCTAGAACAAGCAAAACTAATCTACAGTGACAAAGAGCAGATCAGAAGTCTCTCGAGGGCATGAGTGATAACTACAAAGAAGCCTGAGAGAACTTTGAAATGTTTTGTACTTTGAGTGTGGTGTTGGTTATAATTGTATGTACTTATGTCAAAACTCAGGTGAATTATATTGTATACAAATCAGGCCTCAATAAAGCTGATTAAAGAGAACAATCACCTGTAGTCTTGCCGCCCAAAGATAACCACCATTACTATTCTAGTAATGGTATTTTTATGTGCCAGAGCCACCTGTATGCACACATACACGGTATCATACTGTTTTTTTTATTTATTTCAATAACAAGAAAACTTTTCAATCAATGTCCATGCATAGACTGCAGTATCAACATTTTATATGAGTAGACTACAGCACTTTGTCAGTATAACATGATCTGCCTAGTTCTCTCTTGGAAAATTAAGATGCTTCCAACTTTTCACTATTAATACTACCAGGAATATCCTTATAACTAAATATTTGAGAATGCCCTTAACTACTGCCATAGAATAAATGCCTACCAGTAAAATGACTGAGTGCAAAAAAGGTTCACTTTTTCTTTTAAAGAAATTTGATATATCTTTCAAAATTGTCCTCCTTAAGAACTATTCCAGTTTATGCACCTACTAGCAACCTCTTGGTCTGGACTGTAGACCAGTTAACATGGAAACAGATACTAGGTAAATCTCATCAACTGACATATCCTGAAATCCCACAACTTTAAACATTATTGAAATCTTAGAGAGTCAGAGTCTCATCCCTAACTTTAACTGAATTCAAGGCCTATAAAGGTTCAGGGGTCTGAGATCACAAGACTCAGTAAGGAGTACATTGAGGACACAACCTTAGGACAGTAGCCACCATTGATCTGCTGGAAGGAGCACTGAGTCAAGAGACCAGAGAAGAATTCACACCATCGCAGGCTCAGACACTGTCAAACCTGAATGTCGGAGCTGCTCCCCAGGGGAGCCAGAGCTTGGGGGCTGCAACTGTTGTGATTATCAGCAAAACTCCAGTTGTTTCTACCTTATTCCAGTCTTTGCTGTGGCTGCTTGTGGCCTTGGGGTGGTTAATCTGTAGGCTCAATTTCCTCAACAGAAAATGGAGTTAGTAACCTATCGCTGGGTTTTTTCAAGGTGATATGAAACAAGTTAACTAGCAGGTGCCTAACCCTAAGGAGGTATTAATATTTTCTAATTTATTGTCATTTGTCGATCCCTCTTAGCTTCAGGCAACAGAGGGCCTGACAGGAACATCTGTCCACTCACCCTTAGATTCTGTCTCCGAATCTGCAATGGTGTCTCTATAAAAGATCATCTACCATGTTCATTTTAGATCTGCCTAATGACATCGATAAACTAGGACCATGAAATCTCATCCTCAGGAGAGGCCTGCCCACCCCTCACTTCTGCAGGACCGGTCTGACAAAAATATAGCAGAAATTATGGGCATCAGATTTAAGGCTACTGTGTGTACACTTTGCCTGAGCCAAGCCCCAAACCCCAGTTCTGTTGCTGCATCAAAGGACCATCTCTCTTCCAGGCTCCAGGCTCAGAGTAAGCAGCAACTTGGAAGGCAGTCTCCTCTTATTTTTAGCCTAAAAGGAAAAAAAAAAAAAAAAAAAACACCCAAAAGCCAACATACCAACGCTCACCCAAAAGCGTCTCTCACAAACTGTTGTTTGATTTGGGTTGAGAAAATGACAGACTGAGTCCTGCACCGAGAAGAGACGAAAAAAGGGGGATAAAAGGAGTTTTCTTTTCACTGCCAACCTCCATCCCCCTCAACTCCTCCCCTAGGCCTGGGTGGACCCTGCCTGGGTAATAGTCCCCTGCTATATTTAAAAACCACAGATGTGCTTGGTGGAGACTTAATTTCAGAATCGCAGGCAGCGTCTCCCGAGGACGAGGGGAAAGCCGTGGCTGCGCGTCCTCCCTCCCGCCCGCCCGCCTGCTGCCCGGGGCTCCGGACTCCACGGAATCCAGGTCAGGACGCGGCGCGGACTCGGATCTGCCGCGGGCGGAGAGGCGCCGGGCGCCGGGCTCCAGCCATCGGGTGGCCTGTGGCTAGGGGGTCCGTCCACGCTCCGACCTCGGGGGCTCTCTGGACGCGAAACGCAAGCCCGGCTTCCCCGCTGCTGGCCGGGCGGCGATCTGAAAATCCCCCTGCGGCGCGCGAGGATAAATAAGCGCGGCTTGTCATTCCGCGCCGCGCGCTCGCTCGCTCCCACCTGATAGGGTGACGCTGGGGCTGGAGGCTTGGAGATTGGTTTTTTGATTTGGCTTCTTGCGGCAGCTTAATGGGCAAAGCTCTCCGCTCGCCCAGAAACCAGCCCCTCCGCGCGTCCCCTCCGCGCGCGGCGAGGCCGAGACGTCCCCCGCGGTGACGGCGCGAGGCGGGGAGCCGCGCGCCCCAGACCGGGAAAGCCCGCGCGACGCGGCTGCCAGGCCGGGCCCCTCGGAGCCTCCCGGGCGCGCCGGGCCGCTCGGCTGCCCGCCCCTCCCGGCCGGGATCCCCTCGCCGGCGGCGGCCGGGACTCCGGGCCTCTCCCCGGCGGAGTGCGGAGCCCGCGTTCTGGGTCGGGTGTTCCGGGGGTCTTGGGGGAGGGGTTTCCCTGCTCCTTCCAGCGGCGCGGAGGGACCCCTCCCCGGCCCCCCGCTTGCCCCAGCCCCCGCGCCCCAGATGCGCTGCCCCGCGGCTCCCTGAGAGCCGCGAGCCCCGAGGGCGGGCGCCGGGCTGGCATGCCCCGGCCGCGGCCAGTCGGCAGCCCGCGGGGGCCATGAGCCGCGGCGGCCGGTGAGGAGCCCCGCGGCGGGGGCGCAGCGCACCCTCCTCACCCCTCACTTTCCCGCACCGCTCGGGAGACCGAAAGGAAACGGTGAGTAATGGGGTGAGCCTCCTGCCCTTCCCCCGCAGCGAGCGGCTGAGCCGAGGAGACAGCGGCTGGAGGTAGGGGGGAGGGACTTGGGGGGTCCCCAAGAGAAACCTTGGTTGTGAATTATGGTGTTAATTAAGTTATTTCTGAAGATCATTCATCTGCCGCCCTGCGGATTCAGCGCCCGGAGAAGTGTGTGTTGGGGGGAGGGTGTCCCTGAAAGTGGACGTTGTGTATGCGGTGCTGGGGTGGGGGTGGGGGTGCTCCGGCGGTGTCTACGTGGGGGGGGGGTTGCCGCAGGGGGGCGCAGAGAGAGGTGCTGGGCTGTGTGGAGTCGGGCGGTGCATGTGCCGGGGTAGCGGCGGGTGTGCGTCGGGGAGGCTGACAGCCGTGTGGCGTGCTGGATGCATGTGTGCATGTGTGCAGGCTGTGCGGGGCGCGCTGTGCTGCCGGGGCTGTGAGGGGCCGGGGGGCTAGGAGGGGAGCGCGTTGCCATTCGGCGCGCGCCCGCGTGCACATACGCGCGCGCGCACCCCAACCTCTGGACTCGCCGCCGCGGGTCGGGCACCGCAGCCCCAGCGCACCGGCCCGCGGCTGCCAAGGGGGCGGGGAGAAGGGTTTCTCGGGTCCTGGCTCCGCAGGCCGCGGGGGTCTAGGTGGTCTCGGTCCGGGGCCAGGTGCACGCCAGCGAAGTGTGGAACTCCGTGCCCCGGCCCAGCCCCGCCGTCGCGCGCGCACCGCCACCGGCCCTCGCTGGGAGGCCCGCGCTGCTGCTGGGGCCCCTGCCTGCCTTGCCCCGGAGACCCGAGCCTCGAGGGCAGAGGAAGGAAGCGATTTGCCGGGGTAGAAAAAGCAGTTTTTCGTGTTTATTCACTGTGTTTTATCTTTGCCCGTGGAGATGGTGGGGTGTGTGTGGGGTGCTAAATAGAACGCCTTTAATGCAGTGCCATAAATTTACCACCTCGCTAGTCTCCCCCCTCCCCCCGCGATTCAAAAACAAACCCTGATTTCAGGCCTGAAGGATTCAAATCGGGGGCAGCTGGGATGAAGGGTTAAAATCCGGGGCAGCTGGGATGAAGGGTTAAAATGGGGGCAGCTGGGGGTCGCAAATCGCGGAACTCCTGGGTGGTCAGGAAACACCCAGAGGGGGTGTGTGTGTATGTGTGTGTGTTGGGTGGAGGTTGTGGGGACGTGACAGGAACGCATGCAGCCTTCTGGTGCACCCAAAGGGAAGCCTCGGGCCTCTGGCAACCTGGTGTGGCAGCCGCGTGTGATAAATCCTCACAGCTGTTGTGCCCCATCCACTTGAGCTGAGCTCTTGTTTACCTCGATTTTCAGATATAGCTGCTGCGCCATGCTCTTCCTGAGACAGGGGCCCCAGTTCACTGTGTGTGGGCGCTTGGCCTCCCGCCGGTAGGTCTTTTTACCGGCCTCTTTGAGAGGAACCTGCTCCTCAGAGGCTTGCAGCGCTCCAAATGAGGACAGTTATGGTCAGAGCATGGGGTGACCGTGTGGGCTGATCACCGCAGCCCCTCAGAGCAGGCTACAATTCCCATCACACGAAATCTCTTCAGTCTCCTTTTTCTTTAAGTGAAATACAGATTTGGGGTTGAGAAGAAGCAGATGGAACCACAGAACTGAACTTGAACTTGGTAGAAGTCACTTCTTAAAGAAGATAGGAAGGCTGTTCATGCTGTTTGCTCTGCCTGGAATGCTTTTTTGTTCTTCTAGTACCCCTGAACTCCAACCCCATTCTGTCTAAGGTATTCCTATTTGCCCTTTAGCTTAGTTCCCTGGTTGCTTCCTCAAGGAAGCCTTCCACATCTTCCCTGACTAGATTAGATCCCCTTGCTTTATACACCCATAACCAGGACCTAATATTACATTGTGAAGTAACTTAAAGATGCACATTAAACTTATTTTTGTGTGATAGTCACACCTCTAAGCAGTAAGATGCACCAAGGGAGGAAAGTTAGCTGGTTTTTATTCACGTTGAACCCCAGAGTCTGCACTGAGCCTGGCACAGAAGAAGCAGTAAATGTCGGCTGGTTGGAGGGACTTAGGGGGACAAGTTACATCTCTCCCCGCTCCTCTGATCTCCACTTTGGCATCTCTTACATGGTTCTCCATACCCTCCAGAGAAGGGAGAATAAGGTTATCAAACTGACTCTGTAAAAAAAAAATATTCACTTCCTCTGGGCTCCTTCCTGAAAGAGTGGGACTTAAATCAGAGGTGGCGTGGCCTATCCCAGCTGTGCCTGTGCCTGTCCAGGGCCTTTCCTAGAACAGCTTCTGGGCATAGTCGCTGGTGTTGTTCATGAGTAGCCATTGTCCCCTGGCCTGAGGGTCCAGTCATTGCCCACAATCTGGACTTGGGAGACTGTTCAAGCTTCCAAGGTCAGATAAAAAGAGGAGATAACCCTTTTCACTCAAGTCTGGTTGCTTTGCCTAGATGGGCAAATATTTGCAGAGGCTCAGAAATACATTGGGCTCCAAAAGAAAAAGCATTTTTTTTTTCAATTTGGAGTTAAACGTATTTCTGAACCTCACCAAATATTTGGGGGTCTCTTTTCTCATAAACATACCTTCATCCCAGCAGGGATAACCAGCTACAGAATGGGCAGTTGCTATATAAAGTGATTCTTTTCATTGGGGTCTCAGGTGCAGTGGAAGCTCATGGAGCTATGGGACTTCTAGGGATAACTGGTGGCAGGAAGAAAGGATGGGTCGAAGTTGACTTTGGTGAAAGCAGGACAGTGGAGGCTTGGGTAGAAAGTGTAATGAGCGAAGGGATCAGTGCCTAGAGCACTTCCAAATGACTGCAGACCAGGGTAAAACTCTGGGAAGTGAGTTTGGAGTAGCTCTAGAGGTCCAACCTTGAAAGACTTGAACTCCATGCTCAAGATTTCTACTGAATTTCTAGTGGAGATTTAGGTAGGGTTTAAATATTGAAGTGCATGATCAGATTGGTGTTTTAGAGAGTCTGCTGCAACTGGAATGTAGGGATAGAGAAGGAGGGAGGGAAGGAGGGAGCAGGTTGCTGCAGAAACTTGGATATGTGGTCCCGGCAGCCAGTGAGGAGGACTAGTGGGGTCCTTTCTTTTTTTTTTTTTTATTATTTTATTTATTTTTTTTTATAGAGGCATGTTTTGTTTGTTTGTTTGTTTATACATGCACTGGGTACAGTCAGAAGCGCGGGAGGGTGAGAGAATTCACCAGAGCCAGAGCGGGGAGCAGAGCAGGCAGAAGGACCGAAGGACACTGCTGAGGGGAGCAGCGGGCGGCAGGAGAGGTCTGCGCGCCATGTGGGACCCTCCTCAGGTGGCCGGGGAGCAGCCGGGGATCGAACCGGTGCTGCAGAGGCCGCGGGCAGCTTCGCAACCCAGCGCTCAACCGCTGCGCCACCGGGGAGGCCCTAGCGGGGTCCTTTCTCTGTTTCAGCATACGAGCCAGAGCTGGCCTTACAGGAAGACACTCCGCTATTTTCTTTAATGAGGTTGGTTTATATTTCATTGTCCTTTTGTTTTTTGAAAAGGCACCCTAAACCCAGTACTGGGTAGGGCAAGTTATGGGGCAGGAAAAGTAGCTCCAGTAGATGTAGGACACATTTCCTGCCTCACAGAACTGCAGAGCAAGGTCAGCCCCGAAATATTTGTGATCTCTGGGGGCCTGGAAATCCCAATAAGGAACCTGGAAGGGTAAGAAATATTGAGATCCATAGAGACTGTGGAGAAAGAGATCTAGATGAGAAAGGCCACATGTGTCTGTATGTGTATTTTTATAATCTGGATACTGAATAAAGGCTAATTCCAGAGTGAAGGACATTTGGATATCCTATGCAGAATCACATCAACTAAGAGAGCAACTTTGTTTCATCTTGGATATTATTTGGAATGGGCCAGGTAGCACTGACTGCCTCCAGCTTGGAATGAAAAGTGGTGCCCCTCCCCGCCCCCCCCTTCCCCCCTTGTATGCAGGAACACTGGGTCACGTGGGGACTGATCCAGAAGTGAGGCTGGAAACTGGCATCCTGACCTGGCTTCCATCTGGTGATTTCCAAATCCCTTGAGAGAAAAGGACGTTAAAGTCATGCACTGATAGGTTCATCTTAAACTTAAAGAATGAAGCCAAACTGAGAGCTTGGTCAGCATTCTCCTTTTGTACTCCTAACTCCCCACTTTCTTCTTCTTGCCTGTCCTCTCAGAGTAAAAAAGGTCTCCTCCCCTGCTCCCGTACAGCTCCCAGAAGCCCCCAGCTCTCCCCTCTTCAACTTGCCCCTCACTCTTTCCTCTCATCACACAATCCTCTCCCTTTGATTGTACACGTTCTCTACAAACTCTATCCTAAAAAGTCTATCACCTGTCTAATTCATCCCCCCTTCCTGTGTCTTCCCCTCCAGCTTTCAACCAACTCTTTAAATTTTAGAATAACCACCTGTCTCTATTTCCTTATCACTCACTCACTTATTTCGTGCTCACTTCCCCAATTTCCAGTGTTTCCTTTCTGTTCAACTACCATCCAGCAACGACTTCTCCTTTCCCCAAATATAGTAACTTACTCCTAATATCTGTCGCCTCTCGTGTTCTCTCTCTCTCACCCCCTTTAGATAAGATCGACTCCTTAAAACTTTCCCTCTTGGTTTCTATAACACTGAACCTTCCAGGCCTCAAGAATTCTCTTCTACTTCTTTTCGAAGATTCTCTCCTCCCTCCACTTTCTCTCTCATACCTTGGCAGTCTCCCTCAGTGGTTGGCGCAGTTGCTCTGGTGTGGGTATGTGTATGCCTGTCTCTTCAAATCCACGTGTCTCATTTGCAGCTACTTTCCTCATATCTTTATCAGGATGTCCCATCAGCTTCTCAAACTGAATTTCACTCAACTGACATCATCTTTGACATTCAGAGCTTTTCCTCTTTGCTTTCAGTTGATGGGACCAGCCAACTTCCAGTTGCTCTGGTTCAAAATCCCCAAGTTTACCTTTGACTCCTGTCCTTCAGTCCCTAAGTACTGCTAATGTCTCCTCTCTATCCCGACAACCACTGCCTCAGTACAAATTCGATAACCTCTTATGTCGTAGTAATGATCATAGTAATTATTAGAATTATACCTAATTATATATTATACATTGTTCTACTATGTAGTATTATTATCATTATTATTATTAATATAGCAACCAACATTTATGTGTTTACTACCTGTCAGCTACTTTGCTGCAAAGCACTTTACATTGATTTTTCTTGTTCAATTCCTACCATAATTGGTAGTTACTATTATTAGATTATAAAACCCATTTTCTAACATCTTCCTGATTTCAGCCACCTCCTTCCTTCAGTTCATTTATTTTATTATTTTAATTTTTTAAAAAAGATTTATTTATTTTTATACAAGAACTGGGGTATAGGCCACATGAGTGGGAGGGTGAGAGGATTCACCAGAGACAGAGTGGGGAACAGAACAGGCAGACTGATGAAACACACTGCTGAGGGGAGCAGCGGGTGAGACAGGAGAGGTCTGCCACGCCATGTGGGACCCTCGCCGGCCAGCTGGGATAGGGCCAGCCGGGATAGAACCGGCACGGCAAAGGCTGCGGACAGCTTCACAGTGCTGCTCTCAACCACCTGCGCCACCAGGGAGGCCCCCTTCAGTTTATTTAAAATAGTGTTATAAACATCTTTCTTGCTTTGTCATTTTTCTGCACAAAAAGTCATTGAAGGGCCTCATTTTTCACAGCTGTCCTACTCCTTACGGTCAAGGCCTTCTGTGGCCTGGCCTGCCCACCGTGGCTAGTCTCATTGCTTGCAGTTCCCCATGGGCATCTTGATAAACTTGTCCTTTCCTCTTGTGTGCCTTTGTCCATGGTTCCCCTTTCACCAAGAACCTGCCTGCTCTTTAATGTCCAATTCAAAGGCCTCTTCTAGATAGGAAGGCATCATGGAAAAGCAGTCCCTTTCTTTGAATTTTGATAAGACAACAACTGTTTCCAGGAGGCCCTTCTACTTACTGAAATGCTGTTTGTTTTTTAAGTTTTTGCATGTGGCTTACCTCTCCTTCCGGACCAAGTGCTTTTTACTCTCACCGACTCCCTGTTGCATGATGCCTGAAACAGTGGGTTCAATGAAAATTGAAGGAGTGAATAAGTGAAGCAGGCGAAACAGAGTCAAGAAAAGACATTTATGCCATTTATCATAAAAGAGACTAGTGGTGGAGTCAACATTTAAACCAGGAATGGGCCTGTGTTGTAACCAAGAAACATCGAGCTGCTGGTCTGAAGGTTATGTTTTAGTACTTATCACTTCTGACAACCACTGGCAAGACCCACTTCTGCTGTCTGGGCCTCGCATTCCTTATCCATCAGAAAAGGTTATGTTGGATGTGTTGGCTTTCAAGCTACCTCCCTGACCTGACAGTCTGTATTTTGTGAGTTTATATAGTGCCTCCTCTGATACGTCTTTTAGTGTTGACAGTATCTTTCATTTCAGAATCTCCCAGCTGCAATTGGAAGCCCCCTTGTGTCTCTTTTCACATTGACTCTCTAGAGATCAATATGACCAGCCAACCAACTCTCTGGGTGGGTGTCTGGGCACAAGACATCCTGAGCAGGTTGCACTCTGATGGCCTAGGTTGGCACTCCTGTGCAACCCTCCAGAGCATCCCAGAATGGCTAGCAGTACTCTGGGTCACTGAGTGCTCCAGCCAGTCCTGTGTCAACTCCTGAACTTCTGCCTTCCTTTTCCATCGGGAAGGATGTATTTAGAGTCATGTAGACTCTGTTGAACTTGGTGGCTTTCCAGAGGTTCTGCCCACCCCAACTATACCTGTGGACTGGAAGAATCATTCTGGGCCTGCATCTTCCAGTCTCTCAGAAGGAATTCATCGGGAGTCAGCTTAGAGGGGAACTTGAGAGGAGCTGAGAGAGTGCACAGCAGCAGAAACCACAGCTACATCCAGGGATCCTGGGAGACCCCCAAGGTCCTCCTGTGAAAGAAGGCCCCAGCACTCCCAGAGGTGATGGTAAAGCCAATCCCAAGCCACATCTCACAGACATGACTCTGACTGTTTGCCAGAGTCATTTGTTCTTCATTTAGGCAATGGTATGATTTCATTTCCTATTTCAAAATTTAAGAATTAAGGGAAATCCAATGGCATTAAAAATAAATCAGGCATAAAACATAACATAAAACACTTTCAAAAACCAGTGGACAAAAAAGCAAACATTGTTTAAAAATGAACAATGATGTAAAATATATATAAATGTAAAAAAAAAAAAAACAAAACCAGTGGCCATCCATAAACATCCCGAGGGCTTGGAAGTTCAAGGAGGGGAGAGAAAGGGACAGGGGGACACAGAGGATGGTAGGGGATGGGGAAGTCAGGCTTCCAGGGAGAACGGAGAGCGTGGGGAGGAAAGGACACATAAAAGCAGCCAATCACCAGTTTCCCCTGGATGGATAGGCACAGGGAAGACTGATGTTAGCCCTTCATGGGTGTCCCCAAAAGATAGCACCCATGTGATGCCCTCTGGAGACCAGAGGGGGGCAGCAATAATGCCCCCAGCAGCCTATGCTGGGTTTCTGAACCCCCTGGATCCAGCCCTGTTTCCTTTCGCCAGCAGGGGATGTTTTACTCTTGGACATGCCATTCCTTTGATCCCGGTGGGAGGGAGCCTCTGGTAGTGGAGGACCAAGGCCTGGTTCTGGCTCCATTCTCTATAGGCATGGAAACTCCTGGCAATCAGTAGTGCCACTGTTTCATCTGTCCGAACATCCTCACAAGAAGGGTGAAGTGAGGGCCTCCCTGGTGGTGCATGGGGGTAAGCACAGAGCTGTGAAGCTGTCTGCAGTCTCTGCAGCATGAGTTCTATCCCTGGCCGGCCAGAGAGCTACCCACATGGCACAGCAGACCTCTCGTGACTCGCCCGCTGCTCCCCTCGGCAGTGTATTTCAGTAGATCCGCCTGTTCTGTACCCCATTCTGTCTCTGGTGGATCCTCTCACCGCCCACACCTCTGGCCTGTACCCCAGTTCTTGTATGCATAAATAAATCTTTTAAAAAAATAGAAGGGTGAAGTAAGATGACGGTAGTGTACTATTAGCACATAGTATAACGTAATGTTTATTGACTGAATAATGCACTCTGAATGTTGGTTATCATTATGCCACACGCTGCGCAGGGAAAGTAAGGGTGTGGTGGAGAAGGAATGATGTTTAGAAACAGCCTTGCAACTGCTAACCCCTGTGGCATCTTCTTGGCTCTTTCAAATGAACACAAGTGCCTGTCCTCTGAGGTCATTGCCTTTCCCCATTCACCTTTTTACCTCAAGGCTTCCCAGGAAGTTTGACATCTCCCCTCACAGGTGCGCCTTTCCAAAACCACTTAACCATGCAGGGTTATCATCGATTCAGTCAACAAACACTGAGCACTCACTATGCCGGGCTCCAGTCAAAGTCCAGAGAATACCATGGCGAGCAAAAAGCACAAGTTTCCTGCTCCCATGGAGTTTAAAGTCTCTGATAAACCAGTGAACAAACCAAAGCAATGATGATTTCAGCAAATGATACATCTTATAATGAAAACGCAAAGTGATGTGCCAGTAGGTGCTGGGGTAAGAGTAGGAAAAGACAACCTTTAGATAAGACATGCCTGAGGCCTGAAAGAGATAAAAAAGGGATCTATTAGGATCTTTAGGGTTAGGGTGTCCTAAGCAGAGGGAACAGCATATGCTGAGGACTTAGGACAGGTGTGAGCTGGGCGTATTCTAGGAACTTCCTCAGCCCACTTTAGCTGAGCGGAGGGTAGAGGCAGCATAGCAGAGGATGGGGGTTAAAGGCAGTAGATTAGAAGTCAGTAGGGGCAGGAGTTTTGGCAGGAAGAGAAGGTTACAAAGAATGGCGTGAAATGTCTGATTTACATTTTAGGAAGATACTTTGGCTGTTTCGTGGAATAGACGGTAAGAGTTGAGGCAACATTGGCAGCTGTTGCAGTAGTCAAGGGGAGAGAGGTGGTACTGACCCCCATGTAGCTGGTACAGATGTGACACATATTTGGTGCTCAGTAAAGTTGAAGACACATCCAGGGAGAAATGATCTTCAACTGGGATGGGCACCTACTAAGTGTTCAACAAAAACTTTTCTCATGAATCACTGAGCAAAGTCAGTCTCTCCCAGACCCCTCTAGGATTTGAGTTCATCTCAATATTTTGGATCTTTGGAAAAGAATCTATTTTCTAACTAGCACTCCTGGGTAGGAGGCACTGCATTCTATGAGTTCATTTTCTTCTACATGACATTTTCTTCTATATGACATTTTCTTCTACATGAAACTGCCTTTGAATGTGAAATAGACACAGGAGTCCAGTTCTGCCACCTCTAGGATGCTCTCGGTGTCTGTAATTCCCAAAACCTTTGCTCACATGTCAACACAGATCTCATGTACTTTTCTTCTCTCTTCTCCAAGGCAGGGAGCAGAACTGCTTCATCACTGCACCTCCAGACCGGACAATTGAATCAACAAATAGTTATTGATTAGGCTGAGGAGTACTCTGGTGCCTTGGTTATATTCCAGGGCCTTCCTGCTCTCTTTCTGGAGAGCACAGAACTCTCTCTGGCCTCATTTGTCTCCCAATTACAGTATGTCCTAAGGCAAAACAAATAAATAAGTTTGATGGTCTTATATTGATTCCTTCAACTTCCATTTCTTGGGACCCAGAGTCCCAGAATCAGCAGTAACTTGGCAGGACAAGTGTGATGAAGAAGGTGCCTGGGTGGTTTGGTCTTTGCTGTGGCTCTTCATTCCTCTTTCTGCTTGCAGTTGGTGTCCACCGTGTGTTGACTCATCTTTGAAAGAGTGTCAAGCTCACATCTCCCTCGGCAGGCCTGCTCTCGCTGCCTCTGCTCACGTCTCATTCAAATGTCTGAGTCTCTCAACTCGTCATCCTGCCTCTTCTCGCCCTGCTTCTGTTTACTTATCCAGTTCCCACATGTTCCTCACTCTAGGTTTCATAGCCACAGGAAAGATACTGATTTTGACTCTCCTATGATTAAAAAACTTTTAGCGGTTCCTGTTGTGGCAAGATAACTCACCCACTCCTTAGCTGGCTGATTAAGGCCTTTGATGAACTACTCCTCACTGCAGTGCCCTGGCCTTTAGCCACACTGCTCACCCTTTTCCAACAGACACTGCTCGTTCCGGCTGTCATGGCTCTTTAGCGTGGGTTTTCTCTTACCTTTGTTTGAGGTGAACTGGTTCCCACCAGTATTGATAGGGCTATGAGGTCAGACCTGACCGCTGATATGCTCTCTGCATAAAGTCCTAAAATTCAAAGATATTTAAAGTTTACCAGACTCTGTGGAAACCGGAGACCTTTGCCCTCTGCAGGGCAGACCTGGGGAACCACAAACAATGAGAGTGGAATGGGTGGAACTTCTGTTCATTCTTTGAGTCCTAGATCTAAAGTTGCCTGACTCATGAGGCTGGCCCTGATGAGTTGGGCAATATCAGGCCTTTCTTCCTCTGTGTTCTCTTGGCACATTGGCTTGCTCCCAAATCTGGTATTTGCTTTTTTGTGATTATTTGACTTTCTGTTATTGTCTTCCAATGAAGTGTGTGCTCCTCGAGGGGGGATTATATTTTATTCATATTACTCAACTTGGAAAACCCTTCTTCACAGCATCCCAGACAGATGGGATGCTCCACTTGAACACTGCCAAGAGTGGGAGAAGTCACTGGCTAGTATGCCTTCTATTTTTGCACATTTATTCAATGTATCTATTCATTCATTAGATATATACAGAACATCTACTACATGCCAGACATTGATGTAAGTGCTGGGGATACAGATATATCTCAAACAGATAAAAAATTCCTGGCCTCCAGGAACTTTTAATTTGAGTATACAATGAAAAACAAGTTGGGTATAAATTAAGAGTAACCATCTCAGTTAAAGACAACCCGTGACACATAGACTGGGTTTCATATAAATGTGTGAATGAATGAATGAATGGATGGATGAATGAATGAATGAACAAATGAAGATACCATGAGGAAACCTGTATATGGACAAGTTGACCTATACTGTCATCACTGAATGGGAAAATAACTAGAAACACATCTTGCTGAAAATGAATTGAGTAACACCCTTTTCCTACAAAGATAAGGCAACTCTGGATCTTTTAGATTTCCTTGGTATAAGTGTAAACCAAGTAGACAAAGACTTATGGAAAGACAAAGGGAGAATCTATTTATGTGGGTAGGGAACTGATGCTGACTGTCCTTGGTGAGGTATGAAACTAAGTTAGAATCCAGTGAGATGGAATATTTGTCCAGCGCATAGAAGGGCTTTGTGGTACCCATTTGTGGGTTCACTTATAATACACAGACAGTCCTTCTCCTGCTCTGAAGAAGGTCCCTAGTGCTTAGAATCCCTGAAATGCAGATGTCACAGGTCAGCTATGTTCCCTGTCTTTTCCCCCAGGGTTCTCAACCTTGGCTATATCACAAAACCAATTAAAGAACTTTTAAAAAACTAGGCTCTACTCCCAAAGAGTCCAAAACTTAGGTCTGGAGTAGGATTCAGATGTCTGTATTTTTTGCAGCACCAGAATTATTCAAATGCATAGCCCTCCCCAGCATGGGGTCCTATTTCCATTGCTGCCTCCACCCTGGGAGAGGACAGGAATGACATAGGTCCAGCAGTGGCGGAAGCAGGATTGAAGTGAAGCTGGGCACAGCCCTCCCTCTTCCTAGTTCTCCAGCCCACTCTCATTGTTTGTGGTTCCCCAGGTCTGCCCTGCAGAGGGCAAAGGTCTCCGGTTTCCACAGAGTCTGGTAAACTTTAAATATCTTTGAATTCTAGCACTTTATGCTGAGAGCATATCAGCGTTAAGATCTGACCTCAAAGCCCTATCAATAGAGTTTCACTGAGTGGGTCCACTCACTCTTCTAAAAAGCAAGTAACTGAATAAATAAAATAAGCGAATTTTCCTCATATTGAGTGGATATTGCTCAGGGAATTTAAGAGGTAGAAGATGGACATGTGAACAATTAAGCGCGGGTCAGTCGGTCTGACAAGTGTTTTAGTGGTGATGGAGGTATTAGAGGATCACAAGGGAGTAAGTGACTCATTTTGAAGTAGGAGGAAGAGGGCACTGTCAGGGAAGCTTTCCCAGAGGAGGTTGTGTTTTCTGGGGCCTCAGGCGCTTGACCTAAGGGCTCTAGATTCCTACTGAACTCTCCTGCCACCCCTTCCATGCTCTCAGGTTAAAGAGCAGAGTTTGAAAAGTACACAGCAAGTTTCCTGGCCTAGCTCTGCCACCTGCTTAGCTAGTGGACCTGGGTGAATTATTGACCTTTGTGCCCAAGTATCTTCATGTCTAAAACTGACAGCACTGGCTGCCTTATCCTGAATGTGAAACAGCAGGTATAAAGTGCCCCATGTGGGGTCAGCATGATGTAGATACTCAATGAGTAGATGTGATTCCTGGTGCTGTCATTTCTTTAAGTCTGTTTTGTCTAAAGCATGAGGAGAATGAGACCTACTGGTGCCCTAACTGTCCAGGGGACTTTCTTTTCCTGTGTGGTGGTGCCTGAAATAATGCCATCAGGGTCTCATGAAGTTGCCATATGGTTTGGATGTCACAAAGGTTTGAAGACATCAGGGAAGGCAAGTTAGGACAATTGCACGAGGTTAGAGAAGCAAGAACAGGAAAAGGCTGCACTACGTAGTGCTGCGTGGTTCTCTGCATTGTGACTTCCTGCTGCATTGCAGCCGCTGTCCGTGGGGTTGGAGACAGCTGTGCAGCGACCAACCTGAGAGCCCGGGGTGGAATGAGAGACATCATCGCGATCAGTTCTTCCCACAATTACTCGTTTGTCTTTATTACTTGCGTACTGTGACGCTGGCGCCGTGGTGTAGCTGTTCATGACCATACTCCCACCACTAGTACCGTTCTTGGTCCACACTGGACATTCAAAGTAAGAAATGGACCCAGGGTGTTTTTGGAAAGCTCAGAATGTAGGCTCTCCTGACTTTTCTTTGACCCTTTCCTGCCCCCCTGCTTGACTTGCTCGATCCTCAGCATTCTCCTTGGGAGTATACATCCCATGCCTGGCCCTCACGCTGTTCTGAGTCAACCCAACTTCAGTGTGTCCCTTCAGTTTGTCTTGTGAGACAAGCCTGCCTGCAGTCAGAGCCTCTTTGACTCAGAGGAAGTCTGGAGTCATCTCACCCCGTATGCATTTTCTGTATGGGGAGGCTGATGCCCCGAGAGCTTCACTGACTGTCATTGTCATTCAGTGAGGCTGGGGAGGAAGGTCTTGCCTCTTGTCTTCACATTTGGGGCTCTGCCACTGGTCCAGGCTGCCGGGGAGTCTATGGCATCTCCAAACTGGTGGTGAGGCCTCCATATCCAGAAAGATTTGCCATCTCCTTCCCAGGCTCTTGCTCAAAGGGGTCTCCAAGCCCAGGGTACACCCCATGCACAATGCTTAGCACTATGTACCCTGCAGTCAGAGACCAGAATTCAGGTGCTTACTCTTCTACTTCTGTGATCTTGGGCAAACTGCTTAGTCTCTCTGAACTCTGATCTGCTGTCTTTAGAATGGTCATAGTACCTCTTTCCCAATGAAGCAAAGAGATAATAATACAGGCCTCCCTGGAGGCACCAGGTATTAAGTTTCAGCACTAGGAAGCTATCCGCAGCCACTGCAGCATGAGTTCAATCCCCGGCCAGGGAGGTGACCCACATGGCGCAATAGACCTCTCCTGTCTCACCCGCTGCTCCCCTCAGCAGTGTATTTCAGTGGATCTGCCTGTTGTGCTCCCTGTTCTGTCTCTGGTAAATTTTCTCACCCATTGCACCTCTGACCTGTACCCCAGCTCTTGTATGCATAAATAAATAAAACCTTAAAAAAAGAAATAATGCATATTATGCATGAAGAACATCTTTCTGTTTGCCTCCTGAATCCAGCTTCCAGTTGTGACAACAAAGCTACCCAGTGTGCCGAAGTTCTATCTTTTCTATTCTTGAAAGTGCAGGGTATTTGGTTTCTGTGTGGCTGGGGGAGCATTTGCCATGGTGAGTACTTTGCACCAACCCTCAGCCATCTAGACAGAGGAAGTACAGAGGAAGATGCAGTGCTTCTTGGCGCAAGTGACATGTCGGATCCAGCGCAGCCTGGCTGTACCTAAAACTTTAATGTAAATTGGCTCTGACGCCTGTGCAGGGGCCCAGATATAGAAGCAGAACAGAATGACTCTACCCAGGCTGGTGACAGGCCTGGAGCAGGGCTCCCATTGGAGAAAGTGAAGGGCGTAGCGGGAGGGAGAATTTGCTCAGTCTGGCCTGGTGGCACTGTTTTATTAATGATCTGGAAGAGCCGAGGAACAGTGACTTTAATTAAATTTGCCAGTGATATTAAAAGGTGTCAGGAGCTACTGCTGAGGACACAGACACCTTTCACATGGCCCCAGGAGCTTTAGGAAAAATAATCCAGGAAAGAGATAAGAGGCAGTGGGCTGAGCAGGGCCCAGGTTCAGCTGAGGGCGGGCAATGTGACCTGGTGGCAGAGAGTCATCCTCGCAGAATCTACCCTAGGCCCACCCTTTAAGCTGGATCTGTTCTGTTTCCAGTAAATCCTCACCGCTCTTCTGCTCTTTCCGCACCAGCCTTGTCCCTGTTAGCACCAACCTAAACCCTTTAGCCAAAATGGTTTTTCTGAAATACAAATCACACCATGTCATTCTCTTGTGGAAAATCCTGTCATTGGCTTTTCACTGCCCTTAGGAGAAAATCCCATCTTCTCAGCCTGGCGCTGAGCCTTGCCATGAATTGAGTCCACCCTAAGCCTCCAGCCTTACATTCTGCCCCTCCTGCCCCGCGCTAAGTTCCTTGTAATCCCCCCGCCCCGCAGCGCTCCCACGTTTCTCTGTCTTTGCCTGGGCTGTTCTCTTTGACTCAGATGCCCTTTCCTACTTTTTTTTTTTTCCTTTTGATTACAGCTCACTCATGCTTGAAGACTCATTTCAGGGATCACCTCCTTCAGCACGCCTCCCCGAGTCCCCAGGCTGGCGCAGGGCCCTCCTCGGGCTCGCTCAGCCTCCTGCCCTCACCTGCACTTATTACAGTGAAAGTACCTATCTGCGCCTCTGTCCACCCCAACTAGATTGTGCCTTGGAGGCAAACCCGCTGTCTTATTTTTCGCCTTTCGTGCCAGCATGTGGCACCAGGCCTGGAAAACCACAGGCTTTGGGCAGAAAACCACTGGACTGCTGGGCAGAGAGTTTGGGTGGGAGATAGTGTCCAGCCACCAGGAGACACCCACCCCCCCAGCCCCACTGAGCCTGGTGCGGAGCCATTCTACCTCATCACTGGCCTGGGGGGGGAGGGGCGCAGGGGGCGGCCTAGTGTGCCCACATTGGGGAAAGACTGGATGCTGCTTGGGAGCCAAGCACCTCCCACGACAAAGCAGCACGTGTCCTAGAACAAAGTGGTTAAAGCCTTACGTTTTGTGTCATCTCTATGTGAGTTCAGGCTCTGCCATTTCCTTGCTTTATATTATTTTTCCTCAAACTTTATTGATCTGTCAGTCCTTTACCTTACCTAAATGTACAACTCAGGGGAGTCTACCTTCACCTCGCCTCCACCCTCCCATAACCCCTTTCTCTTCTCTCTTATCTGCTCCCTCCCTATCCCTTATCTCCCCCGTCCCCACCTGCTCTCCACTCCCCTCCTCTCCCCCACCCCTCCCACCTCCCCACCCTCTGCCTCTCTCCCTGCCTCTCCTTTTCTCTCCCCCCCACCTTTGAATGTAGGTGCTGAACACCCCCAACCACCCTTCTCTTTATCTTCCTAATCTTTTGTCCTCTGAGTGAGGTCAGTGCCCCAGGCATCTGCTGCGCTGTTTCCTGTGCCTGGACTGTTGGAGAACACGCGCCCCAGAACCCTTAGAAACCCCTGGGGAAGAAAGCCTTCCTGATCGCAGTGTGTACCAGGGTGTGCTGTGTCCTAAAGGGAATTTCTCTTGAGTACAAGTGTTGGGAATTTAAGGAGGTCTTACATGGCCTCTAATATCTACTCACTTCCGCTGACTCCGGTGCTATCTATTGTTTGTAAATAAGGTTCAGGCCCTGCTTTCTGTGAAAGCAAACCTCAAAAAGTTAGATGAAGTTTTTCTTTTGTCCTGTAGGGTCTGGAAGCAATAGAACCACTTAGCCTTGGTTACAAGAACGAGAGCTGGAGTGGTGGGTTTAGTTAGGAGGCCACTGCAGTAGATTGATCGGGTGAAGATTTGGGCTGTGACGGTGGAGGGAGAGATGGAGGGATAGGATTCGTGCTGGAGCGGGGGAGGGTCAGGAGGGAGAGAAAGGCTTGCAGACTAACACCTGTTATCCAGCATGAGTAATGAGGTGGCTGGAGACCCTGTATTATGAAATGGAAAAGAGTGGAAAAGGAGGAGCAGATCTGGAGAAAAAGGACTTGGAATCCTTTAAGGTGCTGTACACACGCAGCCCAGCATTCCTGTTATGAAAAGTATCCCTCACCGTGGTAGCAGAAGTGGAAAGATGAACTAGTTGCTTTATTTTTTTTTCCCCTATTGCACGGGTATTTATAATCTTATTCCATCTGAATGATGCAACGAATGGAAAGATGAGTCTGTAGTTTCAGCGGAATTCCTTCCCATTCTCTTGAACTCATGCTCCGCTTTTACGCATTTGAGGTCAGCAGACTGGACTGCGTTTCATGTCAAAATCGTGTCTCCAGTTTAAAAACAATCTATCTGAAAGTCACTTGTGTGTTTTATTAATAGTGTTTGCTACCACTTGACCCTTTGAGTGTTTGCATTTGGAATTTGACTGGCTGACTTGGCGCCATCTTCCTGTAACTGGATGCATAAATGATTTCACCGCTATGTTTTTGCTGGAGGACTAAGGGCTGCCTTGGACTGAGTCTAGGGAGCAGCTTGCAGGGCCTCAGTTTAGCGACACTGAAGATAACTTTGTCTACAGAATCAACTCTTCTTTCAGAATTACAACTTGCTTCCAAAAGTTTTGCATTTGGGAAAGGAAATTTTCCTGAGGGGAAATTGCACCCAGAGCAAGGTGTTCTATTTTGGGGAAGTAGCCCATGATAGCAGTTCAATCCAGTATGCACTCTTTTTTTTTTTTTTAATAGAGGCATGTTTTTATTTATTTATTTGTTTGTTTGTTTTGTTTATACAAGCACTGGGTACAGTCAGAAGCGCAGGAGGGTGAGAGAATTCACCAGAGCCAGAGCGGGGAGCAGAGCAGGCAGAAGGACCGAAGTACACTGCTGAGGGGAGCAGCGGGAGGCAGGAGAGGTCTGCACGCCATGTGGGACCCTCCTCCGGTGGCCGGGGAGCAGCCGGGGATCGAACTGGCACCACAGAGGCTGCGGGCAGCTTCGCAACCCAGCGCTCAACAGCTGCGCCACCTGGGAGGCCCCCAGTATGCACTCTTGCAAAGCTATGTTGTGCAAGATTTCTTGAGTATGATGATGGTGGAGGGGGGAATACTCGAAATTCTAGAAACACTATTAGTTGACAAATATTCAAATCATAATCTATTTTAAGTTAATTCTTGAGAATTATTTTCGCTAACAGTGGGATTGGAAATAGGACTGGAGGGGATCACTTATGTTTCCATTCTAATATACCCAGTTATTTTAAGCCATTCTCCAACCGAGTTTCCACCAGATGGTCCTGAGGACAGTGCAGCTATTTGTACCTCCCATTGACATCTTTTTCCAAGTGAGAGACTGCCCCATATGTTAGCGCGATATGTCGCTCAAGGTGAAGCACCAGATTGTATTGGTGGGAACCTACCATTGGCTGTCCCCCGTCTCCTCATGACTTTTCCTGCCTCTCTGGTCTTTTCTAGGTCTCTGGCCTGTCAGGAGGACCTTGGTGCTGCAGTGGAAGCCAGCGGCTAAGTCTCGTGTATGGCGTGGTTAAGGTTGCAGCCTGTCACCTCTGCCTTTCTCCATTTTGGGCTGATTACTTTTGTGCTCTTCCTGAATGGTCTTCGGGCAGAGGCCGGTAGCTCAGGAGATGTGCCCAGTACAGGGCAGAACAATGAGTCCTGTTCAGGGTCATCGGACTGCAAGGAGGGTGTCATCCTCCCCATCTGGTACCCGGAGAACCCTTCCCTGGGGGATAAGATTGCCAGGGTCATTGTCTACTTTGTGGCCCTGATATACATGTTCCTTGGGGTGTCCATCATTGCTGACCGCTTCATGGCATCTATTGAAGTCATCACTTCTCAAGAGAGAGAGGTGACCATCAAAAAGCCCAATGGAGAGACCAGCACAACCACGATTCGGGTCTGGAATGAAACTGTCTCCAATCTGACCCTTATGGCCCTGGGTTCTTCTGCTCCTGAGATCCTCCTCTCTCTGATTGAGGTTTGTGGTCACGGCTTCATAGCTGGCGATCTGGGGCCTTCCACCATCGTTGGCAGTGCAGCTTTCAACATGTTCATCATCATCGGCATCTGTGTCTATGTCATCCCTGATGGAGAGACTCGCAAGATCAAGCACCTGCGCGTCTTCTTCGTCACGGCTGCCTGGAGCATCTTTGCCTACATCTGGCTCTATATGATCCTGGCCGTGTTCTCTCCTGGTGTGGTCCAGGTGTGGGAGGGCCTCCTCACGCTCTTCTTCTTCCCAGTGTGTGTGCTTCTAGCCTGGATGGCAGATAGACGGCTGCTCTTCTACAAGTACATGCACAAAAAGTACCGTGCAGATAAACACCGAGGGATTATCATAGAGACAGAGGGTGACCACCCCAAGGGCATTGAAATGGATGGGAAAATGATGAATTCCCACTTCCTAGATGGGAATCTCGTGCCCCTGGAAGGCAAGGAAGTGGACGAGTCCCGCAGGGAGATGATCCGGATTCTCAAGGATCTGAAGCAAAAACACCCAGAGAAGGACTTAGATCAGCTAGTGGAGATGGCCAATTACTACGCTCTTTCCCATCAACAGAAGAGCCGCGCCTTCTACCGGATCCAAGCCACTCGGATGATGACTGGTGCAGGCAATATCCTAAAGAAGCACGCAGCGGAGCAAGCCAAGAAGGCCTCGAGCATGAACGAGGTGCACACCGATGAGCCTGAGGACTTTGTCTCTAAGGTCTTCTTTGACCCATGCTCTTACCAGTGCCTGGAGAACTGTGGAGCTGTGCTCCTGACAGTGGTGAGGAAAGGGGGGGATACGTCCAAGACCATGTATGTGGACTACAAAACAGAGGATGGATCTGCCAACGCAGGGGCTGACTATGAGTTCACAGAGGGCACTGTGGTTCTGAAGCCAGGAGAGACCCAGAAGGAGTTCTCCGTGGGCATCATTGATGATGACATTTTTGAGGAGGATGAACATTTCTTCGTGAGGCTGAGCAACGTTCGCCTGGAGGAGGAGCAGGTGGAGGAGGGGATGCCTCCAACAGTACTCAATAGCCTTCCCCTGCCGCGGGCCGTCCTGGCATCCCCATGTGTGGCCACAGTCACTATCCTGGATGATGACCACGCAGGCATCTTCACTTTTGAATGTGACACTATTCATGTCAGTGAGAGTATTGGTGTCATGGAGGTCAAGGTTCTGCGGACATCAGGTGCCCGGGGCACAGTCATCGTACCTTTTAGGACAGTGGAAGGGACAGCCAAGGGTGGTGGTGAAGATTTTGAAGACACATACGGGGAGCTGGAATTCAAGAATGATGAAACCGTGTAAGTAACCCTTCCATGGTCTATTGCCTCCATCCCTTGTCATTGCCTTCTGTCCTTGCGTACCATTCTTTAAATATTTCTCTGTATTTGTGTTAATGTCAAACTTTGGTTTCATCGCAGGTATGCAGGATCAGCCGACAGTACTGGCAGGTTCTGTGTCCAAAATTTCCCTTAGTTTTTGTGCTTTTAATGTTTTCTGGGCAAGGACTCCTGTGGTAGGATTAAGGACACAGAAGGCTTTGTCCATTGAAACTGACCGCGACAACTGATGGAGGTATGAGGGTGCCAGAAGTCCGATATCATAGTTTGGAGAATTCTCACGACAAAGCAAAAGGAGGAGACATCTTGGGTCTCTCTGACCTCCACTCCTCATGCCCAGGGCTTGTATGAGCTTTGAAGTCACTCCTTACCCTAACGAGGCAGTGATAGCTCAATCAGGACATCTCCAAGAAAGCAAGTGGCACTGGCTTTTCCCCGCAAGTACCATGTCGCAGTTGTGGTATGTAACCAGATTTCAGACCCCTCTCCAATTTGGAAACTGCGAAGTTGGTAGAAACTTGGCACTCCCTTAAGAATGTCCACAGGGTATTAATGGTGCAAGGTGTGTCCAGCCTAGAAGAGAGGGGTCAGTGTGGCTTGGGCCCTGGAGGTACCTCGGGGAAGCCGAGCACCCAGGGCAGTGACCATCCTAGAATTTTAGTCCCAGGTTTATGCTCCGAAATCTGGTAAGTAGTGAGAGAAGATTCTTGGGAATTGTGAGAGAAGCCACATCTTCTGCTGGTCAGATCTTTTCACAGTCCAGAATTCTCCTGAATTACTTTCTAGTCAGCTGCCCCATTTAGTCCTTCGACATTGTGGGGGTGACGCTTCTCAGCCTCTGTCACTGTAGGACGGCTCCCACTGAGTCTTCTTGAATGCATGCTCTGTCCTTATCTTCTGAGCAGCTTTGAGGAAGGAAGCAAAACGACTTCCCTTAAGATTTGCAGCTTATGAGGGGCCAGATTTTCCAGAGTAGCCAAGATGAGGGTGAGGAAGAGCACTCTGTCTCTGAGTTCCTGCTCGTGTCCCCAAGCAAAAAGCAGTAGCAGGGGAAGGTGTGAAGAATAGAAGGTAATGCAGGCAGGAGAAAACGTCAAACTACTGCAAGAACTTATTAGCCACACTTTCAGTGAGAA
Organism: Talpa europaea; assembly: GCF_964194135.1. Classification (NCBI taxonomy): domain Eukaryota; kingdom Metazoa; phylum Chordata; class Mammalia; order Eulipotyphla; family Talpidae; genus Talpa; species Talpa europaea. The sequence goes on along the minus strand of NC_140075.1, from coordinate 96,927,931 downwards.
ATGAAAACACAGTGTTTAGAAGAGCTAAGGAAGGAAAAGGCGGGTCCATGGAAAAGAGGGAGGTACGTCACAGAAGTGCTTCTTTGCAAGTCTGGCCATGAGACAGATCTCCAAAGGGGCAGAGTTCTGCTGACAACAGAGCTTCAGTGAGTGGTCCTGGGGGCTCTGCACTTGTCTTTCCTCAATCTTTAATCCTGACTTTAAAAAATTAAGTTGGACAAGTCACTTAGTTTTAGCTCTGGAACTCACCCATAAAGTGAGAATGGCAAGGTATCCGTGCCTCGAGCAGCCAGATGGAGTCTTTCTGCAGTTCCTTCCAGCTCTAGCATTTTCTGAACTCTAGGCTCAAGTGCTCAGTGTAGGTCATATTTGTCCTACCCAAGATGGAAGTGAAATGGCCATTCACAGATTGATTTATTAGCGCCCCATTTAGTCATTTTGCTGGAAAGGACAATCATCTGTTAGCATAAGAAAAAAACCTGTGCCTTCCAGAGAATGCTGTTCATTTGTATGTGCTCTGGGGAGAGTTTTCTGCATACAAATGAAGGGCAGGACCTCACTGGGGAGACAGACGCTGAGGAGGGTCTCGTGTGTTTACAGCAGCATCAGGGTGTAAGAGTCATTGTCAGGCATTACCGGGTGTTAATGCAGCAACACTGGTCATCCTTTGACAGACACAGTTGTGGGTCCTCCAGTTCCATACCTATCGGCCACGGGACCTGAATGGTAATTTTTGAGAAATCAGAGGCTTGAATCCAAAGTTTTTATCCCATTAATAATCAATTGTGCTTCTAGGTTCTCTGGATGTGACTTAATCTTCCTCAAGCCCCTTTGTATTTTTAGCTTGAGCAATATCTTGGTGTGAATGTGTCTCATGAATTATGACTTCTGGGTGCTAATGGTTCTAAATGGGTCTTGGCCTTCACAAGTTTGAGATTCTGGTTCAGCTATTCTGCTCATCTATTCCTTTGCATTATTTTTTAGACTTCAGTATAGATTTACCCTTTTGATCTTCTTCACCATAGAATGAATCCAAAACCTGCTAGTCTGTCTCCATATTGAAGCCCTACCCTTGCTACTTTAAATTATAATTTTTTAACTAGAAACAATGATGTTGCAGAAAAACCCTGGGATCTGAGTACTCTGCGTAAAGGTTTTGGCTTTACTGTGGGTTTAAGCATGTAGTTTTGGGTAATTTTAATTAACTTTCAGCATTATTTCCTCATTGGTAAAATGGGCATAGTAATGTCCCTTGCAGAGCTGTTACGACAATTCAAGGTATTATATCCAGTGTTCCTAGTACATGGGATATGCTTAGTAAATGGGGTTATTCATAGTAATTAACAATGAGGTAGCAATATTCTCCAGAACACACTATTAGGGTGATCAGGTGATCAGGTTGGATCTCTAATTAATAAGCATGCTAGTTTTTTGGTTACCAAGAAGATTCTAACCTAAGCTTGTAAAATATGAGAGCCAGGAAGGTCCTTAGAATATTTTCTAGAATAGTGTTTTTTAAATTTGAATGGGCTTATGAATCCTCCCAGAAGCTTGCTAAAATGCAGGTTTTGATTCAAAAGGTGTAGAGTAGGGCTCTACTCTGCATGTCTAGTAAGCTTCTGATGCTGCTGGTCCCCGCTTAGAGGTAAAAGACCCCAAAGCTGTTGACCAAACCATGAGATCCAGGCAGGAAAGTGACTTTTCAAATAACTCACTTAACTGAACCATGAGTGCTTGCTTTCCAGTTATAACTTTCGTGTAGCTTAGCTAGAACCCAGTTCTTACCCTGAGACCCTGTTAATTGCAACACCAATCTACAAACTGAAATTGAAACACTCAGGGCAGTTAGAATCTGTGTGATGCTTGGAACAACGTCACTTGCTATTCCTTCCTCTTTGTGTAACTTTATTTGCCTACCAAGCCTGGTAGCATTGGCTCTTCTGCTCTCACTATACTCCTCTAAACGTAATCAGGTTGAAATCAAGCCTCTGCCCTATCATCACTGTTGAGTCTGTGAATCCACTTGTTCTTCAGAGGTTTCCTTGGCATGAGGGTAGGGTATAAAAGAATGAAATGTAGACTCTGACAAATAGACATGAGTCCATCACTAACCAGCTGTGTAACCTTGAACAAGTCACTTCTGTCTGAGTCCCAGTTATTCTGTTGGAATGATAACAATAATATCTATTCTTCTATTGTGAAATGAGGGTGCCATACAAATATGAAGAAAATCCACCAGTAGCACAGTGCCTGTTCTTAGGAGATGGTCAGTCATTCAACAAACAGATATCAAATATCTGCTACATACTCGGTACATGATTATGTACTGGAGATAAGTCCACAAATACCACAAACTGGCATTTCAGCGCTCCAATATTTTTTTTTTCCCTCCAGGGAGAAGGATGCAAGGTACACAGACAAATCAGAACTCATGGGAAAAGTGGTAGGGTTAAATTCAATAAGAGAGGGATGAACGCTCTCTCTGTGTATGTGACACCACTATATGCTGGAGGCCAGCTCTGGTGAACAGGGTTGAGGAGAGGAATCCGAAAGAACCAATAAATGAGATAGAAGCTAAAATTTTTACATAGAATAAGTGTCTAGTCTTAATCATTACTAAAGACGTAGGGCTCGAGACCACAACAGTTAAAGCAGTTTTTACTAATTTAGATAAGAAAACATTTTTGAGTTTATATTTCTAAGAAACAATCCCTTGGCTTTAAGTTGTTAGTGTTTTATCTCACTGAGACCAAGCTCCTTCTTCAGACAAAAAAGGACACTGTTTTCTGAGGACAGGAGAAGTTACAGTTTGCCTGTTTTTAGACTTTTATCAAAATCTGAGGTTTGGAATTTGCTCAAAAAAGTTTTACTTTCACTTTTTATTTTTACCAGGTTAATTAGTTTTAACAGGAAACTCAACCTTTTACAGGCCCAATAAGCAAATTTAAAGGCTTTTACTTAGCCAATAAGCATTTTGTAGGAGACAGAGAGAAACAGATTTTTTTTTACCTATAGAACAGGCCAGAATAGTATTTCAAGATGGACAAAAGGAGAGCCCAGTCCCCCACAGCAGGAAGGCAGTAGAGACATGTCAGTGATCTCAACACTGGAGAAAAAGTCCAGGCAGCTGCTCCCTGAGACCAGGGACAGCCCCCCCACCAGCCAGCCGCAGTGGGTTGATACTATTTTGATAAGAACCTTTTAGTCTCATATAGTCATACCCATTTTCTATAACCTTAACATTTGTGAATGAACTTTGAATACCATTTCTGGAAATACCTTTTTCTTTTTTTTTTTTTTTTTTTTTTTTTAATAAGAGCGTATAGCAAAACTTTAGTGCCAGGGACCCTGGCCTCCTCCTCAAATAATTAACTGGAAAAACTTGAAGCATTTCTCCCTCTATTTGTTTTTCATGAAACATTTTTTCTATGAGTGGCTCAAAGTCTACTGGAGACACTAGTCTCGCTTTTGGGTCTCGGCCACACCCATACTGTGGTGGAGGCTGGGGGGGCGGGGAGGGGGCGCTCTGGCTGAGTTCTGGCTTGGCTCCTTTGGACTTATGAAAACTTTTTCATCTTTACTAGACTCCAAGGATTAATCCTTCTCTCCCCACAAAGATTTTAACGCCTGGGAGATCAAATTACCTAATGACCAAACTGATAGCAGAATAGCCTCCCCTGGATGGTGAACAACTCTCAAACATTTAACCATTTCCTTCCATTGCTTTACATCTACTGTCCCCTGCTGCGGGAACCAGGAACAAGGATCTTCTACAAAGCAAAGAGTTCTTGAAAGGACGACATATGCACTTTCACACCCGAACCTTTCAGCACAGTTTTAAGAAGCTTGACATACTCAGACTTTTTACTTTCCTTTTGTCCCAGTTGTTGCCCAGGAGTTCCAAAGTCTTCCCCAATTCAGCGGGGCACTCTTACCTTGGGTGTTCAACTGGCCTTCTTGTCTTTTTCTCACATGTTTCCTCCACTCTGCTGGGCAGAGCTTCTCCCTTCAGATCCCTGTTCTGGCGCCACTTGCCAGGGTGAACAGGGTTGAGGAGAGGAATCCGAAAGAACCAATAAATGAAGAAATGACAGACACAAAATAGAGTTTTAAGAGAAGGGACCCGGGGGCTGCAAGTCTTCACCATTCAAGCTGAAGCATCCTGAGTGCCTGGTGCAACTCATTTTTTTTAAAGATTTATTTATTTATGCATATAAGAGCTGGGGTACAGGCCAGGGGTGTGGGGGGGTGGTGATGAGAGGATTCACCAGAGACAGAGTGGGGAACAGAACAGGCAGATTGATCAAAGTACACTGCTGAGGGAAGCAGCAGGCAAGTCAGGAGAGGTCTGCTGCGCCATGTGGGTGGCTCCCTGGCTGGCCGGGGATTGAACTCATGCTGCAGAGGCTGCAGACAGCTTCATAGGTTGCTTCTTTTTTTTTTTTTTTTTTTTTTTTTTTAATAGAGGCATGCTTTATTTATTTGTTTGCTGGTTTGTTTTGTTTTTTTTTTTTTTTTTGTTTTTGTTTTTGTTTATACATGCACTGGGTACAGTCAGAAGTGCGGGAGGGTGAGAGAATTCACCAGAGCCAGAGCGGGGAGCAGAGCAGGCAGAGGACCGAAGTACACTGCTGAGGGGATCAGCGGGCGGCAGGAGAGGTCTGCGCGCCATGTGGGACCCTCCTCCGGTGGCCGGGGAGCAGCCGGGGATCGAACCGGCGCCGCAGAGGCCGCGCGCAGTTTCGCAACCCAGCGCTCAACCGCTGCGCCACCGGGGAGGCCCATCATAGGTTGCTTCTTAACCCCTTGCGCCACCAGGTAGGCACAGTGCAACTCATTTTTATTGATATAAACTGCCTCCTACCCCTCCTTGTTAGTTATTAGACAATGAATATTTTCTTAGCATCTAGCCTTGTCCAGATATACATTCACTGCCAAGGTTCTGCATTATCAAGTATATTCTATTCCCCTTCTAATCTGGCTTGTTTCTCAGGCTTAGCTTTGCCGACGCAAGAAAAGACATCTTGGTCTGGACATGGGCCAGTCTTCCAGCCCATGTTGACTAGTCTTCTGGTCACGACCTTGACATTCTCCTTGTCTCAGCACCTCATGCCTTAGGGGTCTCCAACAACTATAGTTTTGGAAGTTATCTTCATTAAAGGTGTAGTAGTGAAGTTGGGGTGTAGTAGATGAAATAGGGGTGGATACATGTTTCATTAACGCCATGTTACAATAGATTCTTGACATTTGAGAGAGATACTGTTAACATCTTCACATCTAGAAGAATCTCCATCTCTGTAACCACCACTCCCATACATCATGGGAATTAGGCTCTTTAAACACTGTAGCAAATAACAAAACAGCATTTTAATCTCAGTCATGAAATGTGTGAGCAGTTCCTATACCCCAGGTTCACAGCATGTCTTTGTGGAGGAGCAGATTTTTGCAGTGTGTGGACCCTTGGGGTCTCTAGGAATAGTCACAGCCACAGATGTCAAGTATGCAAATGCCAAGATCTACTGTAATTAAATAGCATAGGCCTCCTCTAGGGAGAATAGAATATTATTCTATTCACACATTTTCCAACAAAATTAGAACATTAAAGCTAGAAGCTAGCTGACCTCTATGTTTGTATTTGTGAAGCTGCAATCAGAGAAGCACAGTAACTTCTCTGTGACCACGCAGCCAGATATGACAGGAAGTTAGAATTGAAAAGGACTTTTTAGAGACTTTTGATTTAATGTGTCCCTCTCTTATTTTAGTCTTTTTCATTTTGTTTTTATCCATCAGAGAAATGTTAACTTTGGAAAGAATATGGAAATTCTTGGTTGAAAGATGCCCTGGAAGTGCAAATTCAATATTATGTGACAAAGTTTTAGCTAAAAATAATAATAGCTTATAGACTATTTATTTTTTTTTTTAAAGATTTATTGATTTATTTATACAAGCACTGGGTACATTCAGAAGTGCGGGAGGGTGAGAGAATTCACCAGAGCCAGAGCAGGAAACAGAATAGGCAAGACTGACTGAAATACACTGCTAAGGGGAGCAGCGGGCGCGACAGGAGAGGTCTGTATCGCCAAGTGGGACCCTCACCTGCAGCCAGGAATTGAACCGGCGCTGCAGAGGCTGCGGGCAGCTTCGCAGCCCAGTGCTCAACCCCTGCGCCACCAGGGGAGGCCCTTATAGACTATTTAAAACTCTCAGTTCACCTTGAGGCTGTTCAGGAAAAACAAACAAACAAACAACTGCTGAGCTTATAGAAATTATTAAAAAAAAAAATTAGTGGTTACTGAGAAAAGGAGCAAGCATGGCTGGGGCATCTTTCAGGCAGGACTTGATCCATAAAATGATGAAATAGCTTCAAAATCATGCAGGCCATTCGCTTCCAGGGGTGCTTTCTCTGTAAAGTTTCAACCCCAAGAATCTTTCCATCAACAGCTATAAAAATCTGGAGTGCTCCAGGATGCAATTTGTGCATTCTCTAATTTGACTAAAACAGTAGGCTTTTTTCCCACTTTGCCTCAGCAAGGTGTTAGCACAGTTTTTCTCCAGCCACCAAGGGTGAGTGTTTGCCTCTAGAATGCCCTTTCTGTGCGTGTGAGAGTCACAAGCTGCAAACCTAAGGGGGGTTGGCAGGGCGGAGGTGGTGCTAATTCTCCCTTGGCTCCAGGCCCTTCCTGTCTCTTTTCTTCTGCCTTCCAGTAACAAGCTCCGCCCCCGCCAGGACCCCTGGCTTCTTGGAACTCACAGTGGTGCTATGTGTCGGCTCAGAGCTGTGTTGAAGAAGGGAATCCACAATGAAGCCAATTTTCAGTGGGGGTGCCCAGCAGGACAGTGGAATATGTTTTCCTTTCATTTCTTCAAATTTTCTTTAAAAACACTTTAAGTTAGATGGTATCATAACATTATACAATTTCCAGATGTGCGTCATTGAGAATCCACATGTGTACATACTACATTAAGTTCACCATGATGTAGGCTTTTTCAGCTACAGTTTTCTCTCTTCTGGGCACAAAGGAGTGATTCAAGGGTAAATGGACATTTTAGTGGAAGCTGTGGCTGTTGTGTTCAGAAAGCCTTAAAACCTGATCATGTTTTTCTTATGAGCTGCTGAAATTGCCAGAGAATATGTCAAAGTGATATATGCCAACTCCAGGATCCATAAAGCACCCCAAGTCTCCAAGGGGTCCACATCATTCCTGGTTGATTTGTTTTAGGGTGTAAGGATGCAGTATCCCCCAGCAGCACTGGGTCAGGCCATACCCCCTCCTGCCTTGCCAGCGACTACATGCAGCAGAGCATCCGGTGTGCCCGCCTGGTCTCCTCCCATTGGCCTGCCCTCAAGCATGAGAAAACTGAGTGGTGTGGGGTTGGAGGTGCCATCAGAGAGGATGAAATGCCAGGCTGGGTTGAGGAGGAAGGCACATGGTGATTGGAGATGATCACGTGACTGGCCCTTCAAATACTAAAAGTCTCAGCCTCAAAGCAGTCTCGCGCGTGCACTGCTGGGAGGGGTGCTGGTGGAGGCTCCCGACAGTCACAAGTGAAGGGATGCTGGTGGAGACCCTGCTGAGGGCCTTATTTTCTCTCAATGCTCTTGCTTATGTGGCCAGAGTTTCCTGATGCATTCACAAGAATGATGGGGCGGATACTTGGGTAGAGCAAGGTGGGTAAGAAGGGGGACTTTCTTGCTGTCCAGCCTTTTAGCTTCCAGATATATTTGAATATAAATTTGAATATATTCCTCCACTCTCCCCCCCACCCCCGTGGTGCCCCTGGCAACACCATGACAAAGGCGGTAGAGGTTGGTGCTGCATTCTTCAGCTTATTCAAGGTGTTTTTTTGTTTGTTTTTTTTAAAAATAAACTAATTGTGCTTCTAAAACCTAACTGGAAGTCCTGGCATAGAGTCAGCAGTAAAGAGTTGATGGTAGGATAGAGTGAACTCCTGGATCTAGCAAGAAAGTCCCCATATTTAAATTCTGTCCGGTCCATACACAGTTTGCAGGAATCAGATGCCAGTGGACATTCTCATGCGGAAATTATCACTCATAAGGAATTACGTTCCCACCCCTTCCACCTACTGGCAGGAAGTTACCTGGATAAGTAGAGATGTTAAAGTTGAAAGTGGAACTTACTTGTTATGGAAAATTTTGTTTTTCTGAAGACTTGGTGATCTTTGATAACGATTTAAGTCCAGCCCTGAGTGTGGCACATCCTTACTCTCTCTGCGAGTGGGCAGCGTGCACAGACACAGCTGGTTAGCTACCTGGTGGTTGGGGTTCCTGAAGAACCAACTACCTATGCACAGACAACACTCTGAAGTTGGCTCTTGATGGTGCTTTCGAATGAGTGACAATTGTTAGTAATAATTTTCAGAGTATTACATGCAAAACAGATTATGGATTATGGATGACTAAGACCGCCATTTAGCTCGAATAGTCCATCTTATCTAGAGCTCATGGTTTTCATTTGCCAGCCTTTGGTCTTCTCCTTACATATCTCCATGATTTCTCCTGGTGGTCCCCATACCACCTGACCTTCTCCCTCTCTCTCTCTCTCTCTCTCTCTCTCTCTCAAGATTTATTTATTTATTTACTGTTTTTTTTTTTAAGTTTATTTATCTTTATACAAGAACTGGGGTACAGGTCAGAAGTGTGGGAGGGTGAGAAAATTCACCAGAGACAGAGCGGGGAACAGAACAGGCAGATGGGCCGAAGATACTGCTGAGGGGAGTAGTGGGTGAGGCAGGAGAGGTCTGCGCGCCATGTGGGAATCTCCCTGGCCATCCAGGAATCGAACCCGTGCTGCAGAGGCTGCGGACAGCTTTGCAGCATGGCACTCAACTGCCCCGCCACCGGGGAGGCCCAAGATTTATTTATGCATACAAGAACTGGGGTCTAGGACACAGAAGATTCACCGGTGACAGAGTGGGGAACAGAACAGGCAGATTGACTGAAATACACTGCTGAGGGGAGCAGTGGGTGAGACAGGAGAGGTCTGCTATGCTATGTGGGTTAGCTCCCTGGCTGGGGATCGAACTCCTGCTACAGTGACTGGGGATAGCTTGCTAGCACTGTCTTTAACCCCTGTGCCACCAGGGAGGCCCTCTTTTTGAGCTCTGCTGATGAAAGGTGCAATCCGCCACTGTTGTTGGGGTTGGTCATGCCCCTGACTGCCAGTCTTCATATGTGTTCCCCTTATTTCCCTGCTTCCCTCTTACTTTCTGCTTGTATCCTCTTTTCTTACACTTTTTCTCTCTTCCACGCATCCTCTGCTGCATCTTGTCTTTATTGTATATGCGCTAGGAGTGAGATGCTAGTACCTTAGTTTCTACTCCTGCTCACAGTCAGTGCCTTCCACCCATTTCCTTCAACTGTGTCTCCTCTTTTACTCTTGTCTCTTTCCCTGTAGCTTCCTTCATGGTGCTGGCATCAGTCCCTCTGTCTGATGTCTGAGCTATGGTGTCCAGTAAGAGAGCCTGTTACTTGGACAGAAAGAACTAACTTCATGGTAATACCAAGAAGACTCACATCTCTCACTCTTTTTTCCGTCACCCCAAAGTGTTTGCCTACTGTGTGCTAAGATGGGAGGTTGAGCTGTAAGGCTCAGTGTAGACTGGAGTTGGTATCAGAAAGCCACCAGTGGCTGTGGGAGCCCTCGGGACCACCTTCTCTTTCTGATGCCTGCACCTTTTTCCTCCTATGATCTCTATCCTCTGCTTCTCTCCATGGTCTTCTCCCTGGCTGCTTCAAGCTTGCAGTGATATTTCCTAGGCCAGTGACTATCTCCTGACTCCTCTCTCCATTTTTGCTTTCAACTCCTGTGTGGGAAGATCTATTTTTGCTAGCTCAGATTCTCAAGAGAGGGAACCTGATTTGTCTCTTTCTTCCCCAACTTGGTCATATCAGAGGCCATGAGCCAGATTTGTGTCAAGTTTTCCTGTGTCAAGTTTTCCCTCCCAACAGCTAATCAGATGGGAGAGTAGGCATTCTGTGGTCGGCTACATAAGCACTGGTGTCTGTAAGTGGTGGGCAGTGTCACTAAGAGGGAAGTCCCAGGATAGGTAGTCACCTGTAGCTTTAAAACAGGCACAGTAGAGAAGGTTTGCAGTGCCTCTGGCAGAGCACTGACTGTACAATGGTCCCTGCTGGGACAACAGGCTGGAGAATGGGAGAATTAGACTCCCCTGGGACTCCCAGCCCTATCAAATTCATCACGCTGTCCACAGAGCCAGCCGCCAGGGTGAGACTGACCTCCACCAGGTCAACAGAAGTGGGTGATACTCAGTGGCACAAATCTCTGTGCCACCAGGGTCATTGCCCCCCTCACCCTTCATCCCTTTCTGGTCTGCCCTCTGCAGGAGACCAGCGTCAGAAGATAATCTGCTGTCATTTTCACCTACAGTATTTGGGAACTGAGTCACTTTTAAAGCCTCTTCCTGGGTTTGGGTTTCCAGAGCAGCCTGTGTTCGAGACAAAGATAGAAAGCTCCCCTGCCACTCGTGTTCCCTGGGGATGAGTGACAGCCTCTCCACCCCCCACCCCTGCCGGACAGCTGGTCAGCTGGACTTAGCTAAAGCTAGCATCCACCCCCTCTTTATCTGTGGAGCTGGAGTTTGATGCCTTTCCAGGAACTCCCCGGAAGCCAGAGTATTTTCATCTCCAGGGGACACAGAGTGTGTGCCTGTGTGGCTCTGACAGGTGTCCATGCCCAGGGCACAGGGCTGGGGTGTAAAATAGGATGCCTTCTGTGACCGCTCCAGGGAGTTCATCGTGACTGTCCGGGGGGCATCTTGGGTAAGATTTTTGAGGCTGTATCTGGGTTCAACTGTGGATGTGAGAAGGAGAGACCCAATATCTGCCAAACCTAGTCTTGGGACTGGAGATGGAAAGAAGCTCATGGGGTAAACTAGGAGTCACTTCACTGCAGTGCATCGCATGAAGTGACCACCGTCTCCCTAATACTGGGCCCATCCTATGAGGGAAACCTCCCTAAAACACTCTCGTCTTCATCTTACATTACATAGAACCATATTCTATTTTTCATTGAATCCACAGGGAGAGAAAGTCTCATCAGACACATGAGAGCAGGTAATTTCCTTTTCAGATCAGAATCTTCCAGAACCCCTACTAACCTAGTGAATTCCATAAACTAAACCAGTGGTTCCCAACTAGTTCCATATCACAGATCATTTTAATTATCTGCCCATCCTCATGGAACTCATGTTTTGAAGATTATTAGCTGAAAATTAGATTTCCATAAAAATGTAACCAAAAAACCCCTAGTATTACTATAACGAGTTAATACAATTCTCACCAAAACAAAGAGAAGTGACATTTTAATTAACCTGTGTAGATTGTTGGAAGACTGTTTGCTGTCTATTTTGGCAGATGGGAGAGAGTAGAATGATCACAGCCAAAACCTGACTTTCAGTGGATCTAAGTGACATAAAATCCTCAGAAAATATTAAGCACTGATCATTTAAAATTGTTTTAATGAAAGATCAAACTATTCTGGAGAATATATCAGAATATAGGGCACAGTATTACTTACCTGAGCTTACCATTGCTTAGAGTTTAGAGAAGGATTAGTGTTGTTATTTTTCTTATATGGTAAAGCTAATATTTTATGAAAATATAAAATTTCACTTTTGAAAGCATAAGGATTTTATCAGACCTTCAGGGTTAATATTATCTACTTCAGATTGGGAACAGGGTCTAAGAAATATGAAATAATTTGCTCTAGAACACAGAGCTTTTTTTTTTAAATGTTTTACTTTATATAATTCTTACATCATTTTTCATTTTTGCACAATGTATACATTTTCATTTTGGTTATATTCCCCATACAATTGCACCCCCCTTATTTTGACCCTAATCCTTCCTCTCCCTGCCTCTCCCCGCCCCTTCCTGCCCTGTAGTGTGTCTCTGGTTTATAGTTGCTTGTTGATTTTGATTTTTACTTTGTATTAATTTGTGTTTTTCCTGGTCCCTTATTTAGGTTTTCTAAATTCCTGCTATGAGTGAGACCATCTGGTATTTTTCTTTTTCTTTCTGGCTTATTTCGCTGAGCATGATCCCTTCTAGCTCCATCCATGTTGCTGCAAACTGCATGTGTTTATCTTTTTTGAATGCTGAGTAATATTCCATGGTATATATGTACCACATCTTCTTGATCCAGTCATCTATTTTTGGGCATTTGGGCTGTTTCCAAAGCTTAGCTATTGTAAACAGTGCTGCTATAAACATAGGGGTGCAGGTGCCCTTTTGAATTAATGTTTCTGTGTCCTTTGGGTAAATACCTAGGAGTGGAATTGCTAGATCATATGGAAGCTCTATGATTAGTAGGTCCAGAAATCTCCACACAGCTCTCCATAGTGGTTGGACCAGTTTGCACTCCCACCAGCAGTGCAGGAGAGTTCCTTTTTCTCCACACCCTCGCCAACATTTGTTGTTGCTAGTTTTTTTAATATGTGCCATTCTCACTGGTGTAAGATGGTATCTCATTGTAGTTTTGATTTGCATTTCCCTGATTGCAAGTGATGTTGAACATTTTTTCATATGCCTGTTGGCCATTTGCATTTCCTCTTTGGAGAAGTTTCTTTTTAGCTCTTCTGCCCATTTTTTCACTGGATTTTTTCTTTGTTTTTGTTGAGTCTCATCAGCTCTTTGTAGATTTTTGTGATCAGTCCTTTATCATTAGTGTTGTGTGCAAAAATGTTCTCCCAGTCAGTGGGGTTTCTCTTTGTTTTGGTTATTGTCTCTTTTGCTGTGCAGAAGCTCTTTAATTTGATGTAGTCCCAGCTGTTGATCTTTGCCTTCACTATCACTGCTTTGGGTGATGTGTCTGTAAAGATGTCTTTGATGTGCTTATCACGTAGTGTTTCACTCCTTCTATGTATTTTATGGTTTCAGGTCTTATGTCTAGTTCTTTAATCCATTTTGAGTTGGTTTGTGTGCGTGGTGTGAGGTAGTGGTCAAGCTTCATTCTTTTGCATGTAGCGACCCAGTTTTCCCAGCACCATTTATTGAACAAACTTTCTTTGCTCCAATGCATATTCTTTGCTCCTTTGTCAAAGATTAGTTGACCATAAATCTGTGGGTTTATTTCTGGATTTTCTATTCGGTTCCACTGGTCTGTGTAGAACACAGAGATTTAAGGGTAAGTATCAAACTTAGATCTTCGGATTCTAGATCACATTGTTTTTCTATTACGTTTCATATTTTAGCATCAGAACAAGGTCATGAAGCTGAAAGTGGTAGGGTTCCTTCTCGTATGGTAAAGCTAAGAGATATCCCCCATCTCTTCCTTAATAGCAAGAATTGGCTTCTTTTCCTTTTAATAAAGGTTCATCTGGGCCCAGGGGATTTGGCAAGGACCACATAAACTCCTTAAAGGCCTAGTGCAGTATTTGGATTCATCCCCCTCAATTGTGGCTTAGACCCTCCCTGCCCAAGCCGGTGCACAGAGGACTCTTATTGTGCCACGTCACCATCAGGAATGACCAACAGATGCTTTGGCCTGGTGCCTGGGGGACAGAGCAAGCCTGGCTCAGAACTGTGTGCTCAGATCCGGGGGCTTTTTGATGCCATGTTCTTGTGTCGAAAGGCACCCAGGACCAAGGGTTAGAGAAAGCAGGCGTGTCTTTGGGAAAGAAAGCAGGCAGTCTGTGGGAGCATCTGAACCAGTGAGGCCAGAAGCAAGCAGAGCGTGGAGGTGGGGGGGCCAGTCTCTTGGAGGACAGTCAGCAGACATTTGTCCTCAGGATATTCACAGTCTGGTGGGGGGAGTAGCTTGTGTGAGAGCTGCTCATTAAGAAGAAATGACCAGTTGGTTTATGCTTGTGGGGAGCTCACGGACATCAGGAGAAGCTGCCTCAGGAGTAAATGGTTCCCGGGCAGGCTGTATCCTCAGAACAGAGCAGCACTCCTGCTCTCCCCATGTCTAGCCAGGTGTCTCCCACATCACAGAGACACCATAAATATCTCTTGAGTGTGTGAGGGAGGGAGTGAGTTTGTGTTGAATGAACAGTGTGGACTCCTGGTGTGTCCACTGGCTTTGTACCACTTCCAGGTTGGCACCCACCTCTGACGCATGAAGGACAGGGAGCGCCCCACCACCACCCCTCCCAACCTCCATGACTTCCTCCTCTCCTTTTCCATTTTCTGGGAGATCCACAGAGCTCTCTGGGCTCAGATATCCCTGAGCCCCTCCACAGCCTGCCCCCTGCCCACAGCCGCTCCCCAGAAGGTCTATTCCCGGGCTGCTGGGCTGCCGCTGAGCCTCGGCTGCCTTTGAGGCTCAGGAGACACCCTGTAATTCAATTAGGAGCTCCCTCCAGGGAGCATGTAATTATGTCCTATCTGGACCTCGTCATGACAGCCCCCTGCCATCGTGCAGGGAGCTGCCCTGCTCAGCTGCCCAGAACCTTTCCCTGGGAGGGAACTAATCTGCTTAGCCCAGATTGGATGCGGTTCTGCGCCGCATTTCCCCTGGATGGCCTCAGAAATGAGTCCTCGCAGGCAGAAAGGGCCCCTGTTGATCCTGAGGGTTTGCTCCATCTCCTGCTCTGCTGAACTGTTGTGCCCAGGATTGTTCTCCGCTGATGGGAAGCTGACGGAGCTCCTTTCTCTCCTCACGGCCTGGTCCCCGCGCTGTGCCTGACTCGTCTGGGGGTTAGGAGGGAGATGAAAGAAGTTAGGGCATTTGCCTGTTTTCCATATTAGCTTGGGGTGGGAGTTGTGGTGTAAGCTTGACTGAGTAACTGGCATTTTACCTGGATTATTCACATGTTGAACTTTGGGAGAAATGTACCTGCTCCATTTTGAATGGGGGAGAAGGGGAGTTGCCTTAATTCTCTGTGTGACATTTTTACTCCTTTGATTTCTGTGAAATGTTTTAGATGCAGAGGCGGTGCCTCAGTCCAAAGAGACACTGCTCAGTGTGTTGTCTCCCTCACCCCTGCATAGGGGTTTACTGGAGTCCACCTTATGAGGAACTCAAATCCTTTCCTGGCCATTATGCAGAATCTGCCCCAAATGCCATGGCAAGTCCTGGGGTGAATGGTGTCCCTGCTCCCAAATTCATGTCCACCCAGGACCTCAGCATGTGACCTCATTTGGAAATAGAGTTGCTGCAGATGTAATTAGTTATGGGGAAATTTTGCTCAATTAGGATGGGCCTAATTGTCTGTCTCTGGTGAATCCTCTCACCTCCTGCATCTCTGGCCTGTACCCCAGTTATTGTATGCATAAATAAATAAATCTTAAAAAAAAAAAAAGAAGGTCATGTGATCACAGAAAAGAGACTGGAGTGAGAAAGCTCCAAGCCTGGGATGCCAAGGATTGTCAGCAACACCAGAACCTCTGAGGAAGAACCAACCCTCTGACACCTGATTTCAGACTTCTAGTTTCCTGACTTAAGAGAGAATAAATTCCTGTTGTTTTAAACCACCAAACTGGTGATTATTTGTTACAACAGCTACAGGAAAAAAATACCCAGGCCCTGAATAATGCCTGCTCTAGACTTGAGTAAGTGCGTGAGGGACATCACGCTCATGGCCAAAGGACTGGTAGGGAAGAGCATTGTTACTGGGGTGAACTGTCCTCAGTGTGCTGACCCACTCCCGAGGCAGGAGGAGGCTAACCTCACTGAATAGCTTTGTTACATGTGGGTCTGATCATAAACCTTTTTTTCTTTTTTAAATTCTTATCTATGTATTTACACAAGAGTTGGGGTACAGGCCAGATTCACGGGATTCACCAGAGACCGAGCAGGGAACAGAACAGGCAGACTGACGAAACACACCGCTGAGGGGAGCAGCGGGCGAGACAAGAGAGGTCCGCTGCACCATGTGGGACTCTCGCCGGCCGGCCGGCCGGGATCGAACCCACACTGCAGAGGCTGCGGACAGCTTCGCAGCGCTGCGCTCAACTGCCTGCTCCACCAGGGGAGGCCCTGATCATAAACCTTTTCATTCCTGTTTGCAAGTTAGACGAAAGCCCAAAAACAAATAATATGGCCACTTTCTGTAAACCACATACTCCAATTAGTTTCATTACTTTATCACAACTATTATGTTATATTGTAATGAACTTGTCTTCTGTCTTCCAGTCTCCTTGAGCTCCGCTTATTGATAGTTCTTAAACTACTGCAGCTGACACTCCATGAGCTACTTGCCCGTTCTCCTTTTCCAGATGTGTGAGAGCAGCAGAGTGGGTAGAAGCTGTATCCACTTAGGAGGTAGTAGAGCATAGACTAAGTGTCATGCAGACCAACTTGGAGCCCTAACTCAGCCCCTGACTGGTGATGTGATCTAGGTAAGCCACCTAACCACTCACTTTACTTGTCGACATTAGGATCTACAATTTACTCATCTATAAAACAACCTGTCTGCTAGGATTGTTGCAAAGATTGCAGACAAATATGAAACATTCAACATACTGTCCATGTCATCTGGCATATCACATGCTAGTTATTAGTTAAGTAATTAGTTAATAGACTCTTAGCCAGGTCAGTTTCTCTGACCCATGGGCCAGTATTTTGCTCAGGAGCCCCCATTAGTAATTATATTCTCTCCCTGAGCCCGAGGTGTGCTTTTAGGAAGAGACAGTTGATCTAAAGATAGAATGCCAGAGTCTTGTCAGGAGGAAGGTGGAGGGAAATATCATTCTCTGGGCTTTCTTTGACGATGTCAGGGAGCATGACAGGCTGCTCTCCAAGGAGGGAGCAGCCCCAGGCTGGGGTGGAAGGTGACCTTGGGGCTGATGCCTCTGCATCCTGATGTGGACTTTGTTGAACTTGTTTGGAAGATGAAGGGAAAGAAGAGATGCAGAGAGAAGGGAGAATAAAAGGAGAGGGAGGAAGAAGGGCTGGGAGGAGGATGGGCAAAGTCTTTCTTGTCTCGAGGATAATTACATATGAAATCACTTGCCAGTGGGACTCTGGGGCTGGAACGACTATAATAATTACAGCACAGGCTCCTGAGGGCTCTTGGACATGACTTTGAGCAGCATGTAGGCAGTGTTGAAGCCTCTTTCTCTCAACCCACCTCCCAGGCCCCATGGTACCGCATCCACCCAGAGCCTGCTGCTGATCAGGAAGCAGAACAATCATTGCCTCAAAGTGGAGCCCATCTTTGGAAGCCTATGATGAAAACCACAAGCATGTCCACCCTGGACTTCTTAGGGTGGAGAACCCTGCTCCTGGGTCTCAGGTGACCCTGAGGAGTAAGCAAAGGCACCCACGGTGCTGTCCCTCAAAAGGAAGTTACACAATTAAATGTTTTCCAGCCTTGTTTCCCACCACCCCACTCCACCCCCCCAACCGGGTATCATACCTTTTCTTCTTATGTTTTTATTTGGAGATGACTCGTCCTTATCTTCACAGAAGCGAGGCAGTTTTCTGTCATCTAAAGACACACCTCATAATAATAATAATGCTGTTTATTTAGTACCACATGCCAGGTACTATTTCAGGTGTGTGAAACATACCACTTGTGATTCTTACACTAATCCTGCAGCGGTAGAACCCTACCCCACCCTGAACACTCTGTCTTGAGCTTCCCCTTTCAGAGCACAGGATAACCTTCTGGAAATTCGGAGATTAGGCTTGGTGTCACTGGTGTTCATCCTTCCCTCAGTTGTGCAGAGCCCTTAACTAAAATTTCCCCTATTTGGGGGATGGATGTCATGACTGGCATTGCTCCTCCTGGCTTTGAACACCAGCTCATTTCATTCCAGCCTTAACAGTGTCGCCATTCACATCTCTCCTATTCAAGAAGTCCCTCCCTGCAGAACTCTTGACTTCTCCCTGCCCTGGTCTCTGATCTGATACTTTCTTAACAAATTTTCCTTGCATATACTGGTTGAATCTTATGTAATTGCCATATGTGTTTGTTGAAAGTCAATCCCATAGGCAATTTATTGTGCTTGGTTCAAATCTTGGTCCTGGTGTTCTTAGTTTGCGCCCATGTTAGCACTGCTGCCTTCAAATTCCCACCAATTTCCTAAGCAAGAGTGCTTAGGAAGTGCTTGTCTATGCCCATTCCTCATTTCCCAACACTGAGAAGCTGCCCCCTCTTTTATTGGTCACAGTTGCTGCTGCCACCCAAAGCTGAAGGGCAGACTGTGTTAGGGATCAGACCTTAGCCATGGATCCAAATGTCTTTCACATCCCTTTCTGCCAACACCCTCCCCCATGCCAAGCAAGCGAGCAAGCAAGCAAAAACCAATAAAGTATGATACTGCAGAGCATAGAGGGCAAGAACGATAGCTTGGGAGGCAGGCAGAGCTGTGTTTGAGCCCTGACTCTGCCACTCCTCTCCTGTGTGTGTTAATTGTGTTTGTTTTCTGTTGCTGCATGACTGATTACCACAAGTGACTCTGAGTTATTATCACTTTCATTTCTGTGGTTCTAAAGTCTGGGCACAACTTAAATGCAGCCGAGGTATCAGCTGGAACTTCTGTCTTACCCAGAGTTCACAGTCCTTTTCCAAGTTCAGGTGGTTGTTGGCAGAATTAATTTCCCATCAACTGTAGAATTCTGACTTGCTAAGTCAAGGCCGGAGGAGACAGTCTCTCCTCTTAAATGGCCGCCTGATTGGGAGGAGCCCACCCAGGATAATTTCCCATAAAGCCAAGGCTTAAAAGTCAACTGATTAGGGCCCCTCATTCTAGCTGCACAATCCCTTCACCTTTACCTTGTAATGTAACCATGGCGTATAACCGTTACCATGTTCACAAGGTCCACTCTCACTTAAGGAGGGACATGTGTGGGGGGAAGAGAAGGAATCTGAGGGCCTGGTTAGAATTCTACTGAATTGCCACAGGCAATTACTTAGGTAATTGCCTAAGATTCAATCTCTTTACTTGGTAAAAAAACCCCAGCCATATAGTTACTACAAAAATTAAATGAGATATTACATGTTGAAAAGAGTAGCCGATAATAATTATGCAAACTGCAATCCCTGAAGTAGTGACTACTGAATCGCCACCCCAGGGAGGCAGAACCTCCCCGAGAGCCTCAGGTCACCATATTTTCATCAGCTGATCTACACATAACCTGTGCCCCCTCCTCAGTGACATCCAAACCCTTCTCTTTCAAGGTGTGTTTGTTTAGAGACACCTTATTTAACATGTGCTCTTGGTTAGCATTGACCCCCAGGTGGCAGTGTTCTCTCCAGGAGCAAGTCACGGGCATCTTGTACTTAGGAACACAGGACAGCACCTCCGTACCACACAGGGGCTCATCTGAAATGGCTGACTCACCAGCAAAAAATCACCAAGATGTGGGAAACTGACAAGGGATTGTGCAGAAAGGACACTGGTCCCAGTGTGAGCTGAAGCAGGAAGGCACCCTCAGCTGGGAGCATGTGGTCAGGCCCCACATCTTATACATATGTAAAATGTGGGTCACCTGAACCATATACACGTGTATATATATTAGACATGTTTCATATACAATATAATATATAATATATATTTGACATATACAGGAGAGGTAGATTATGCTTTTCTCATATTTTTCTAGTATTTTCCAGTGGCTAGAATGAGAAGCTAGGGAGCATCAGAAGCAAGCACCCTCCTCCCTTTTCTCTTGCTGGGCCTCTTTGGAGAACATTCTTTACCTCCACGTTTCACAACTCTTCTAAGGCACCATTAAAGGCAGGGAACAGGATTACTATTGAGAATAATAAAAGAACCTGCTTGTCCTTTTCTGGGGTCTTTGAAGATAGGGACTCGGTCCCTCCCTCCATCTGGTTGCAGACCCAGGTTCTGGCCAGAGGTAATTGGCTTGAACTTCCCAGCCATGGGGCCATGGTGCTGTGCCGGCCACAGATCTCCCTTTGCCCGCAGTGGGGATGCTCCACACAGCCATCCTGTTTCGAGGAACACTGAAGGGGTGGTGCTCAGTTGGCTGGAACTGGTGTGGGTCTGCCACACAAAACGTTTCCTCTTCTGCTCTGGGGAAGGCTTGCCCCAAGCCAGGCAGTGGCCCTGCATACACTCCTGGTGCTCCAGACACTCTACTGAGCCTCTAGCTCCACACTCTGGAGATGCTGTCTCCCTCCCCTCCCCTCCCCCCTCCTTCTCCCTTCTTTCCACCCTTCCCTCTCCCCTCCTTCACTCCCCTCTGCACCCCTCCCCTCCTGTCCTCCCTGCTCCGCTCTCCTCCCTTCTCTATCTGCTTTCAACCCAGCCTCCCGAGGCCTGCCTCCAGCTTCCTCCTTAGTGACATCTGAACCCTTCCCTTCTACCCGGCTAACTGTAGCTCATTAGAAGCAGAAGCAACAGCTGTGTGTGCTGGGCTACAGCTGCTGTGGGGCCCCCAGTGGGGCTGGGGATTGGGGAGTCAGGAGGAAGCCGGGTGATGGGATGATTTTCTGGGCAGGTGAGTTCATTTGTTTCTTTCGTCCCACTTTCTGCCTGCCCCACCCACTTTTCTTTTACTGCCCCCAAAGAAAAACAGAAAACAACAATCTGTTTGGCAGCGCTGCTATCTTTGGGTACCCAGCCTGCCATCTGCGGGGAAGCCTGTGTAATCAGCAAAACAGAGCAGAACCTTATGTTCGTAGGTGGCACAGAGGGGCAGCATCTCTACTGAGGGGCAGGGGCGTCTATTTCTTTCATTTACAAAGTTAAACAGCAGACCTGGTTCCGTATTTAGAAATCACGTTCAGGTGCAAGCGTGGGCATGCCGGCCCCGACCAAACCCAGCCAGCACTGCTGTCTACTCTTCCGTGACTTGAATTTAGTACGGGAGATGTGGGTATCCTGGAGGGATTTGAACAGAAGGGCTAGGGGCTTTGGGAAAATTGATATATCAGAGATTTGGGAATGTTTCCTCTCAGCACCTGTTACTCATTTTGGAGCCAAAGAATCAAACCTGAGAGAGAGAGAGAAATAGGGTTTAATCTGAGAATTTCTGTGCCTTGTCTAAACCACATCTTACAATAAGAATTATGTTTTTTCATTTCATACCTAGTCATCACATATGATTGGTGAGTGCCTAGTAAGCTCATGGCTACAAGGGCAGTTTAACAAATGCCTTCATTTAACAAAGTCCCGACCTGTGCCAACACTATGCCTGGTGACATCAGAGAGTTCCGGACCTCGTAGGGCTCACGGCTTGTCAGGAGACATCAAACAAGTGAGCTAAACAAATCACCTGCCATCTTAGAGATAGTCCCTAAATTCATGGAGTTTGCAGTCTGGGCAGGGAGGTGAACCATAAACCTCTGAGCATTTAAAAAAAATAATAATTGAAGACAGTAGTAGAACACAATTGAAAACTGAATTATCCAGACTATAATGACTAAAAATTCACTGGAAGAGACCATTATGAGCTGGGGGCAATCCAAGACACTTCCTATTGGAAGTATGTCTCCAGCCCAACTTTTGGTTTTTGCTTCCTATAAAAAGTCTTTGTGTCAGATGGAGGTGAATGGAAGGAGAGGCAGTGGCAACAGAAAATGAGAGATTTCTCTGATAGCAGAATCTAGCTCCTCCATCCTGACTGTAGTCTTTCATCCAGTGCTGTTTGAATCCCTCCTCTGTGTGCCCCATCACACAGTGGGGCTGTGGGGACGATCCAGACATAGCCCCAGACCCTGCGCTGCTCAGTAAAGTGGGGGAGACAGACTTATAAACAGATGGTGACAATCCATTGAGATAAGTATCACGCAAGGCAGAATTATTACAAGAGGGAATAACTAGCCATGGGGGTGAGAAACCGGGGAGCTGTGCACACAGGGAAAGTTCACAGAGGATAAGAAGCTACTGGGTGCAGTGAGGTGTGCACTCATCTAACAGCCACATTACATTTCAGAACCCAGATAGAAGGGTGTCTGATAGAGCTGCTGGTTCTCGGGAGGGGGGGGGGGCGGGCGGGGAGGTGTGGAATTCTAGACCAGTAGTAGCAAAACCAGTAAGTTCTGGGAGCTGTTATAGCTCAGATCAGCCATCTGGAATCCCAGCCTGGCTTCTCATTAGAATCACATGGGCAATAGAGGGGGTGCAGTCAGCACCCCCATCCCTGACAGCAGCTGTCCTTGCACACTAGGTACATTTTGGAATATGTCTACCTATCTTTTCCTTTATAGCTTCTGTGTTTTTACTCTTGGTTAAAAATGCTTCCCCCAACACTACATTGGTTGTGTAGTCACCTAATTTTCTCTAAGCTATCCAATTGTAATGTACCATTTATTTTAATAAATTAATATCCCCCCCAAAAAAAATTACGTGCAGCTGAAAAATGCTGGCGCCTGGGTCCTACCTCCAGAAAGTCTGATTTCACTGGGTGCAGGTGGGGTCCAGACAGCATATATTTTATTTATTTTGAGGAATTAGTTGTACGAAAGTGAAATTATGTTTCAGGAAGGCTGTGGCCAAATGAAGAGTCTTTCAGATAAGCTGATGCTTTCCTCACCACCGCTCTCGTCCACGCCACCTACTCTCACTCAAACCTGAACGATCACCTTTCTAAGGGTTTACAGTGCCTTTTCCATTCTGCAAGAACAGATTACAACTTCTCCCAAGAAAGCCCGAGCTGATTGGGAAAGCTGGGAAGTCTGTCTGCCTTTAGCAGTAACGTGAGAGTTCTCTTCTCTCGTGGGTTTCAGAGTCAGCCCCATTCATGTGACGGCCCTTCTGATCTCTCTCCCCAGGCTCGTGTGTGGCTGTGTTGCACACTCAGTGCTGGCCTGAGCTTTGCGGTGTTGAGTTCTGTGGCAGGTCTCCTGTTACTGGTGACAAGGAGGCAGTGGAGCCTTTTGGGGTGGATCTACACACACCCAGGTTGCAAGGTGGGCAACCTGTCAGCGAGAAGATGGGTGACAAGGGGAAGAAAGTCACACTGTGAGGTCAGCCAGGGAGAAAGAGAGGGTGCTGATCTAGAAAATGTACTGAGGCTCTGGGGGTGTAAGAGGAGGGTATCAGGGACAGCTCTCTAGGATGGTAATAATTCTAGAATTATAACATTTGACTTTTGGAGGGATGTGTTAATTGATTTATGACCAGTTGAAATTAGGGAGCATTATTTTCTTGGTGTCACCTCCTGAGCCACACCATTCTTCCCACTAAGTCTGAGGAAAGCTTGTTCTGTTGACAAGTACAAGGATTTAGAAGAGGGACTATGAACTCTTGTGCTACTGAAGAGGTTCACAGATTGCAACAAATATGCAGGTGTGAACTGCTGCTCTGGAATCCTGCTTCTGCTTGTTCCATGCATTGGGGCTGACTGAGCTGTGGAGCCCAAGAGTTCAAATCTCCAGACTGTCAGTTATCAGCTGTCTATGCATTGGCAAGTCTCCTGCCCTGCTAATTCTGGAGCACACGGATTAAGACTGTGCTTGGGAGATACATTTCAAGAATTTGCATCTAGGATCTCTTTTTTCTACGCTATGTGACTGAGCAATCTGTTTCACATGTATCCACCTTTATTTTTCAACATGTAAAATGTTGATATGATATATCTATATAAGACACTTTGCAGTAAGGTCTTTTTATTTATTTATTTATTTGTTTGTTTGTTTGTACATACAAGCACTGGGTACAGTCAGATGCGCGGGAGGGTGAGAGAATTCACCAGAGCCAGAGCAGGAAGAGGGACCAAAGTACACTGCTGAGGGGAGCAGCGGGTGGCAGGAGAGGTCTGCGTGCCATGCGGGACCCTCCTCTGGTGGCCGGGGAGCAGCCAGGGATCGAACCGGTGCTGCAGAGGCTGCAGCTTCGCAACCCAGTGCTCAACTGCTGCGCCACCGGGGAGGCCCTGCAGTAAGGTCTTAATGGGATAATACACGTTGAATACTTTTTGAACATGTCTGTGTATATGAGAAGTTCTCCGTAAATGTTCACTAAAGTTAACCAACTAACTCACCAATGAACAAAACCGTTTAGGCAGGTAGATTGAAGGAGCCCGTGAGAGAATGCATAGAAAGCAACTAGCCTGCTGTAAGTCCGCTGTGATGTAACAGGAGTAACGAGTCCATTAGGCAGTCTGAGCTTGGAAGCTATGTGGGACAGTTTTCTTTTTCTCCGGTCATTGCCTACAAAAGTGCATTGCTGAATTGCGCTCACTCCACGGGGCAGACACTGTGAGCTCAAACCTATGCCATCTTGGACAGAATCCATGATTTACTGGCAAATTCTGTTGTTATAGTTATTCTGTTCATCTAGTTTAATTTGAAGCTCCCTCCTCCAGTTTTAGTCAGGTTCATAACTCACCCTGCCCCCTTCTTAGGCTTGAATTCCTCTGAGGTGTTGGGTCAGGGCTTTGCTGGAGTCCGGGTGGGGGTTAAAGGGTAGGGCAGAGCCAGCTCAGCTGCCTATGGCAAAGTCTAGAGTGTGTGGTTTCCACTGCTGACTGCTCTCTGAGAGTCTGGGGAGGCCTAAGGCCTCTTTGTCTGGGCTCTGCACTCCAGTTGCCAATGTTGGCACAGCAGTTAAAGTTCCCTCCAGTGTCCTGTCCTGTTGAATATGCATGCGTGTTAGCACAGGGCCTGGCACCGGGCAGGTGTTTCCTAAGTGGCAGCAGTGGGAGGCTTACTGTGTTATTTTCCTCTTTGCTTAACTCTGTGGTGTCCCCACGTAGCAGGAAAAAAAGTGCACAGAGACCTGAGAGCTCTCTGCCCAGTGTCCTTATGCCGCCTGGGAGTCTGGAATGCAAAGCCCAGACGCTCACCTGGAGAGTGTTGCTGGAGCCTGCTCAGCTCAGGCACTACCTGCCCTGCAGAGGCACACAAGGTTGGTCATCTTCAAGTATGGGGAGGGGCGTGGACCAAGGAAGGAGAGTGGGGGTTGTAAACTTGTAAGCTCCAAGGGTTTTCCAGTTTGTAGGCAGTGCCATGATGGGAGAGGTTTGACCCAGGACTCAAGCTGCTTTATCTAATGGTACAGGAGGCAGAGCCAGAGCTGAGGGCAGAAGACCACCAGTTCAGAGATGGGTCGGCCACCTCTAAACTGCTTTGTACATGGCAGGAAGCGTCATGATCATTCATTCATTTTTTCTTTCCTTCAGTCGACAAGGATGTCTGCTATTTGAGGTAGTGAAGACGCAGCAGCAAACAAAGTAGATAAAATCCCTGCCCTGTGGAGTTTACATTCTAGTAATTGCAAATTCCTTTCTCAGGTCACTCTCTTTATTTGAGAAACCATAGGCTGTTCTCCAGTCCTGGGGCTGATCGCTCCACAGCCACCCAGGAGATCAGGAAGCTCCCCACTCCCCTGCCTCGCCCCCCAGGGTCAGGAGCTGTAGCCACTGGTAGTGCAAGCAGGGCCTCCCCCTACCCTGCCACCTCCCTCTCCTGAAAGCAGGCTCTCAGGGACCTTCTGCTACCCCTTTCCCCTCTGAAGAGTGGCAGGTGCATGACGGGATCGGGAGGACTGATGGATGGAGGCACAGCAGAAGTGACTCACTGCCCAACAGGAGAACGGGAGCTTTGCTCACAGGATAGGCTGTGCTCAGTCATCCATCGTTGTCCCCAGTCGGGGAGAAGTGAGCGCCCACTTTCCCCAGATAGTCAGATGACCAGGTCCTGGGAGATTTCCATACTGGCTTATACAAAAAGGCATCACCATCTCTCAAACCAGACTGGGGGGCTGTTTTTTGGAGCAGATCATTGTATTTGGCATCCAACCCTGAAAACAGGATGAAGACGTTTATATTGAAAATGCACCCAGCTCTGCGCAGGTGGTACAAATAAAGCATCCTTGTGTTTTCAGAGGCAGGGATTGCAGCGCTACCTGAATACCAACTCCCTCAACAACTGCAGCGCAGAATTTTCACAAATTATGAGTTAGGAAATTGTTACTCTTTTTACAAATTGGTTTACCTCAGGATTCCTTTTTAAGTGGTCGGCATCCTCAGCACTTACAAAGTATGACTTGATTTATAAACTCTTGATGTATAAATAGACTTTTATGATATTCTCATCATGAGCTGGAAGAAAAAGCATGCATTAGGAGGCTTAAGAGGCCTGGCTTTCAGTTCTGTCTCTGATTCTAACAAAGCTCTGCTACCACCACATAAGCCTGAGGCACACGGAGTGGCATAAATCGTGGGTGAAAAGCACTTTTTTTTTTTTTTAAGCGAGTTATTTCCTGAGCTTGACCCAACATCACCCTGGCTTTCCCTTGACTCCATAATTTTTGGGATGCCATCTTCTTCGGCATCCCCAGCAACTGCTCCCCCGGCTTCCACCAAAGCTGTATTTCCACCCCAGCATCCTCTTCAGCTTGTGTATTCACTTTCCTTTCTTGCTTGAATTTCTGTCAGATCAGGTGAAGCGGGTCACTCAGGGTGATAACCGCCAAGAGTGGTGTGTATCCTGGCTCTGCTGCTGGGTACGGTCCAGGGGTGTCCACCATTTGATGTGCACATGGGTTCTCCGGTCGAGGACTTCACCAAGGGTGTGCTCTGGGCCAGCGCCTCTCCAGACTCAGTGCACCTGACCCTGAATAGGATATCATCACCCAAGAGAATTTTAGGGCATTTGCCTAGGTCGGAAGGGGTTCCCAGCCCTCTTGCAGCTTTTTCTGGGTAACAGGGAAGGAAGGGGTGGCCTCATGGTCTGTCCAGTTAGGACAGACCACCTCAGGGTGGCATCAGGACCTCTGGCCTGGCCTGTGAATGGAGGTTCTAATGCCAGAGCTGGACCACAAGAGTTTTAAGGGTGACTTACAGCCTGTTTTATTGGTTCCTTTTCCTTTTTCTTCTAGATCTCCTTTTCTTGGAGGGGGGGGGGGACAGAAACAAATGGCAATGGCCATTCTATTAATGGGACTGGCCCTACTTGCCTTGACGCCTCTCCTTTGTATAACTTCAGAAGACATCTCTTTGGTCTGGGAGATTGGAGGTGGGCCTAGAAAAGGGAAAGGCTTCCTGACTCCTGTTTCCCTGGCTTTTATTGAGTGCGAACCTCTCCGTCAGTCAGAAGACAGGTAAGCAGAAAGGCCGAGGGTATTTCCAGGGTAGGCAGCAAAGAGCAGTGAATTGCTGACTGACTCCACAGACAGGATTTGAAGGTCTCATTGTGTCGTGCAGCAAATGCAGATGCCCCAGGATGGGCTGTGCTTGCCCGAACTCCTGGATCCACTGTCTGATCTCACCTTGGGACTGACACCCACACAACTTGCTTGCTGAGACCAGGCATTCAGTAGCAAAGCGAAGAGCTGAACTGATCTGGGTAAACTCGAATCCCTCTCCGGACACCTCGTGCCAGGATTGTTGCCTCTGATGGCTGCCCTGAGAGGTGACTGGGGAATGGGACAGGGGCTTCCTGCTTCCTCCACATTCGCCGCCTCAGCTCCTCAGAGCAGCCAGTGGGTGGAAGCCACACCTCAGGCGCAGGGTGCGTTGCTGCAGGGCACTGAATATCTGGCGCTGGTCTCAGCTCGACATGGGGTTGGTGTGCAGGCACGTGACGTCTTCATCTGCATAAGGAGCTGGCTCTTCCATAACTTATTTTCCCCCAGCACTAACATACTAGGGTTCTCATTAGTAAACTCAAATCATATAGCGCAGGAGGAAGAGCACCTGACTGCTATTGCAGCGCCCCGGGATTTCCTGAATGTGCTGCTTTCTCAGAGGCAGGGTTTTCATTTCTTAGTTTGGTTTTGTTTCCAGTCCAGTAAGAATCACCAAAAGGGGAAATGGCCAGAACAAGGCAAGCTCATCCTTGCATTCTGCTTAAAAAAGATTTATTTATTTATGCAAACAAGAGCTGGGGTGTAGGCCAGAGCCGTGGAGGTGAGAGGATTCACCAGAGACAGAGCCGGGAGCAGAACAGGCAGATCTACTGAAATACACTGCTGAGGGGAGCAGCGGGCGAGACAGGAGAGGTCTGCTGCCCATGTGGGTCACCTCCCTGGGTGGGGATTGAACTCGTGCTGCAGTGGCTGCTTCATAGTGCTGAGACTTAACCACTTGCACCACCAGGGAGGCCCCAATCCTTGCATTCTTAATTCATTTCAACCAAACAGATGCCTGAAGGGAAGAGCCAAGGAATCCAGGGTATAGCCCCTGCTCTGCAGTTAGCCTGGCCTGTAACCTGTCAATCGGCTGTCCTGGCCTCCAGCTCTTTCTTCTTTTGCTTGATAAACTGGCAGCCTGGATGACTGCTGACACCCCTGCTGCCCCCTTCCCCCGCTTTGTACAAACCTCCATTCTCCCACTCCTGCATAGAGATCGGCTCTGGTTCTGCCATTCGTATCAGCATGTGAGGACAGTGACGCCTTCATTCTGGGTGAATGCCTGATGCCTGGAACACAGCAGGCACTAAGTAAGTGCTTAGAGGATAAACAAGTGCACGCACCATTTGTAGAGATTTGTAGAGCAAATCTTTCACTTAGATATAGGACATAATTTTCTTTTCCTCGCTCCCCTCTTAACCTTTATTGTCTAATTTCTAATTAACAAAAAAAAAAAAAAAAACCTGAGAAAACCAGACGATGCTCTTTGAGAGCCAGTCTAGAGATGAGCAGTGCTTTAGAACGTGCTGGGGCATGGCAGGACGGGAAGGAGAGAAGGTAACTTGTTTTCTTGTCTATGTGAGTAATAGTTCCAGTTCCTAAGTTTTCTTAAATTCCTGTGTACACAGATCAGACCCTCTTGGGAGACAGTTTTTTTCAAGGTGACATTAGAAAAGGGGCAGAGAATAATAATTATTATTAGTCATAATAGAATTAATAGTCACAATAGAAGATAACCTTTATATGTGCTGGTTACATGTGTCATGTACTATCATGCATGCTCCATAATTAACGTCATTGGTTTGATCCTCATAACAACAGCCAATTGAGGCCCTTTACGCCACCATTTTGCAGATAAGGAAACTGAGGTAGAGAGAGCTGATGTGGCCTGCCTAAGGGAACATCACCAGTCAGCAGACACAGAGATAGTCACATCCTTAGACAGTGTTAAGTGTGAACAAGTGAGAACAAGTCTGTGGCTGGGCTCTCATGAGCCAAGTAACCCCACTTTGGTCAGAATCACATTGCATCTTGAGAAAGAAGAAAGAGAAGGAGAAAGCAATAATTGATATTTTGAGCACCATTTCTGTGTCAAAAGCAGCCTTAGGAGTCTTACAAAGATCACCTTGTCACAACAGCCCGACAAGATGGATGTTCTTGTTTTACATATGGAGAAACAGCCAGGAAGGTGAGGCGACCTGGCAGAGGTTGCCTAGTAAGAGGCAGGGCTAGACTAGGATGCAGGCCCGACCGGTGGCACTGACATAGCTCTGGGAAAGCCAGCGGCAGACAGGGCCGACGCACAGCAGGGGACGGGCTGGCTACCCGGTGCCAGGAATACATTAACCAGAATAGGCTTTGGGGTTCCGCAGGAACAAAGAAGCCCTGAAATCTCACTAGCTGAACACAGTAAAGTTATAGTTCTTGTTCATGAGACTACAAAGCCCCAAGTTAGGACACGCTGCCCTGCTGCATCTCATGGCTACCCCATCTGGAACGGATGGTCTTTAAAATGGAAGGCGAGTGGGAGAGAGAGGAGCCTCCTGGGAGCTTCACTGTCTTCACCTCGAAATCACACATTTCACTTTCACCAAAAGTGACTGGTTCACCGAAACCAATCACAAAGACCCATCCAGGGCCTCCCCGGTGGCGCAGTGGTTGAGCACTGGGCTGCCAAGCTGCCCGCAGCCTCCGCAGCGTCGGTTCGATCCCCAGCCGCCGGTGAGGGTCCCACATGGCACACAGACCTCTCCTGCCGCCCGCTGCTCCCCTCAGCAGTGTCCTTCGGTCCTTCTGCCTGCTCTGCTCCCCGCTCTGGCTCTGGTGAATTCTCTCGTCCTCCCGCGCTTCTGACTGTACCCAGTGCTTGTATAAATAAATAAATAAATCTTAAAAAAAAAAAAAAAATTAGGACTGCCTTGAAGGGGCAAAAAACAACAAAATTAAAAAAAAACAAAAACAACAAAGACCCATCCAACTGCTGGAAATTTAGCCAGTGGCCTCTGCCTCTTAGTCCCCAGAGCTGATAAAATATGTTGCTTTGTTAAAAGTTGTTGAAGATGTGGGCCTCCCTGGTGGCGCAGCGGTTGAGCGCTGGGTTGCGAAGCTGCCCGCAGCCTCTGCGGCGCCGGTTCGATCCCCGGCTGCTCCCCGGCCATGGAGGAGGGTCCCACATGGCGTGCAGACCGCTCCTGCCGCCCGCTGCTCCCCTCAGCAGTGTACTTCAGTCCTTCTGCCTGCTCTGCTCCCTGCTCTGGCTCTGGTGAATTCTCTCACCCTCCCGCGCTTCTGACTGTACCCAGTGCATGTATAAACAAAACAAACAAACAAACCAGCAAACAAATAAAGCATGCCTCTATTAAAAAAAAAATAAAAAAATAATAAAAAAAAAAAAAGTTGTTGAAGATGTGAACTTGGCAGGTCTCTGCCTCTGTCTGGTGCAGCCCTTAGGGCTCCTTCCTCCTTTATAAAATGAATCCTCTCTGGAAGAGAGACCAGAACTTTTCAACAGGGCAAATGAAGAGAAGCCCCTTGAACCTTGTGCCCTCTGGGTCTGGGTCTTGTGAAATTCAGTTTTCTGCCTTTACGCTCCCAGGAGGGAAAAGGCACTGCTATGAAATCACCTCTGAATGCAGGGCCAGGTAACATTGGCTGGGAGGCAGGCAGGAGCAGGCCTGGAGAGGAACAGGGAAGTGTTGGAAGGCAGCGGAAGAAAGGATGAGGGGTCCTAGACTCCCCCACTCCACAGCTGAGTCCAGACTCTGCAGCAGAGAGCAATCCTCTTTTTATGAAGGCATAGTGCCTCTTTCAAAATAATTTACAACACACAACGAAGCCTGCTGTGCCGCATTACAATTTGTCATTAAAACTCCATTCCTCTTGCCAGAGTAAATGAGCCATTTACAGCTGGGGTGCCAAGATGGACTGTTGTTATTTTTTCTGCCTTGTTGTTATGAATGTTCATAGCTCTTCTCAGACAAGCCCCTGGGAATTCCCAGAGGACTTGCCTTGCTATTCAGGTCAATTAGCCAGACTTGGAGGTGTTTTTCTGCATACAGGCATCACCCTTGCAGAGAACTGCAGGAACCAGATTTTGGTCCCCCCGTACGGATGGTGATTCTAACAAGTATCACTTGTACCTGTGTGTGTGTGTGTGTGTGTGTGTGTGAGTGAGTGAGTACACATGCACACACACACATGCACACACATGCATGCACAAGATAAAAGCAAACCCAGGAAATACAGTATTTTTGCTTCCCAGTCATCAACATTGTTGCACCCCCAGTAAGGGTGGAAATATGTGGGTCAGCAAGTAAACTTCAGGTGAATTGAGTAGCAAAGATTATTAACTCCTCTGAAATATGTGTGTAGACAGGCTCAGTAAGTGACCTTCAAGTGTTTTAGGTGTGAAGTTCTTTCCCCTTGTCTCTCAGGTCTTAGAATTCCAACCACAGAATCTATTCTGGGTTGTCTGACCCAGACAAAGCAGAGAATAGCCAAACAGACAAGTCAGTCAAGTATGCACTGAGGGACAGAGAGCAAGGAGAGTCCTTGATCAGCTAGAGGAAGAAATACTGGCAGTAACTAAGGGAGAGTTTTGCCAAGAGGCCTGGGAGCAATGGCTTTGTCTTACTTGACTTCATACCCACCGCCTCTGCATACACACAGTACCCTGGAAGGTACATAGAAGGTGCTTGATAAATCTCTCTCTCTCATTTATGCCATCTTTTTTTAAATAGCAATTAAATATTGTCATGCTCTCATGGAAATCAGGAATGAAGTCCCAGACTGCACACAGGTAGGTAATTTATAAAGATCTGAAGGATTATATTACTTTTTAAAATATTTTGCTTAGATACAATAATAGCAGTGATTATGTTGCACCCTTGCTTTTTTATTTTACCAAATATTGAGCAGTTTCAAAAGAACACTGACTAAATTCATGCAATATATTAATGCAATGAAAAGCTGTAGATCCCTTTCCCACCACTTAATGAAAAAAGAATATGATGCTGATATCCCTTGTGGGAGTCTCTCAGATGATAAGTATCTCTTTGAGTTGAACTATGCATGAAAGATTTGATTCTGCCCTCAAGGAGCTTCAGTTTAGTTTCCCCGAATGCACATGTGCTCCTCCCTCTGCCTCTCGCAAGCTGTGGGCACAAGTTCTTTTCCCGAGTAAGAGCACTGAGTCAGTGCCAGCTTCTTCCTTTCCCCAACACAATCAGGTTTATTTTAAGATTTAACTCTCTCCTCTGTAGGCATCTGTGCCTCTTGGGTCAAGGATGATGGTGATAACCATAATCCCCATGTAGGATGCTAGGAGATGCTGTCTGTACGTGTTGGCTCACAGCGACTGTAGTAGGAACGGCTCAGGGAAGTATTCCTTGGATTGTTCATCCCGCCTTTATGCCCAGGGGTCCAGAGCAGAATAGTAAGAATCCAGAACACTATGTTGTCATTAAGCTCCTCCCTAGGTGTCTTAATAATGTTTGCCCCTGGTTCTGTTGAATTCTTTCTGTACTCACAGGCATTGAGTATGACCTTGCCAAGCTAGAAAAGAGTGTGATCTGAGATGGATTAATTATATTTAGATCTATCCTGTGGAAGAAAATGTGCCTTCCCAAAGTCTGTCTGGCCATCTGTAAAGATGTCATGCATGGGTATGTCTAGAGCCCAAGCCAATAATAGGACCCATTTCATACATGTGGGCACCTCTTCCTGTCACCAACTACTGTGTCCATAACTACATGGAGGCTAATTAACTTGGTGATACCATTGATGAATGTCAGGCACCCTAGGTTCAGACACCCTGGGTGTTATGCATGATCTTTTAAATTAGCAGGGAAGGAAAACTTTTATACCAACAGTGATCATGAAAGGCAGAAGGTAAGAACTAAAATGGAGGTATAACGTGTGGTGGCAGGGTGGGAGGGTTTTAATAGCCAGAGGCCTGACCATTGATTCCTACAAAGAAAATATGTTAAAAGAGGCCACCCTATATCCACCTTCTCCAGGCTTTTCTTGATTTTGCTTTTGTACTACTGCTTCTAACATCTTCTTGTCATAATCTTAATAACTAGCATGTCCTCAACTTCTCTTTAAATGGTAAAAGCACCACTCTGGGACAACAGGTGGGATGCAGGATGGCTTCATTAATGAAATGAGTTTTAATGAAGAAGTAGAATTTTGTCAAGGTTATAGGAGAAGAAGGGTATTTCTGGCCAAGAGAATGAATTGAGGAAGGAGTGAGTAGTGAAATGTGGCTGGGTGTAGAGCGAAAGAACTTCAGAGGATGGCCAAATTGTCAAGAGCCTTGAAGACAGACTAAAGGGCTGGATATGACTCTATAGGCAGTAAAATGTTCACAGATGCTCATTCTGAGTGAGCAAATGACATGATACCTACTACTTGAAAGGTTAGTCTAGAAGCATTATAGATAAGGGACAGATGGAGAGAATCCAGACAGACCTGAGGAACTATCATAATAATGCAAGTGAAGGAAGATGTGCATTTCTGGAAATGGGAGAGAAAATTGTTAGAACTTGAATGCACTTTAAATATAATGCTGCAGAACCACTTTATTTTCTTTCTTTTTTAAAAAAGATTTATTTATGCTTACAACTGGGGAACAGGCCAGTGGTGGGGGGGCGGTAAAAGAATTCACCAGAAGCAGTGGGGAACAGAACAGGTAGATTGACTGAAATACACTGCTGAGGGGAGCAGTGGGCGAGTCAGGAGAGGTTTGCTGCGTCATGTGAGTATCTCCCTGGCCGGGGATCGAACTTGTACTGCAGTGGCTGTGGACAGCTTCATAGGCTGCGTCTTAACCTCCTGCACCACCAGGGAGGCCCCCACTTTATTTTCTAACAGATGAAATGGAGATCCTGTGAGGTGCAGGGACTTGCTAATGACCACACAGCTACTCAGGAAAACCAGGACCGGAGACACACTGGCTTCCCTAAGACAAGTGGTTCTCAGCCAGGGGGAGCTTAAAAACAGGAGTAGAACTGAATCCTTCCCAGGCTGGTTCAATCAGAACCTCTGGGGATGAGACCCAGACATCAGTATTTTTTTAAGGTTCCCCAGAGTTAATAACCTATATTTTTAGGGCCTCTGTTTTATTATAGCTCAAAATGAATTTAGAAAAATTGATGGATCCATTTTTAAATGTTTATCAAGTATCTAGTATGTTCAGGGCACTGTGAATAGTAGCTCTAGGGAGATTAGATTAGGGAAGAAAGGCAAAGCCATAGCCTTGGATGAGTTTCATGCTAATAGAACAGACAGGGATAAGAATGGAACACCACATTCCCCACCCCTGCCCTGCATCCTTTTTGCAGTAGCAGTTATTGCTAGTTGACTTTGGCACCCTTTTTCTCCCAAACCCGAAGATGGTCCTTTTTTTTTTTTTTTTTTTTTTTTTTTTTGTGGGACCCTCGCGGGTGGCCAGGGATTGAACCAGCGCTGCAGAGGCTGCAGGCAGCCTCGCAGCCCAGCGCTCAACCGCTGTGCCACCAGGGGAGGCCCCCAAAGATGGTCTTTTAAGCCTTTCCAGCCCAGGGCTCTAGACAGACATCATCTTTTGATTTATTGGCACCTAAGCAGAAACCCGCTGCTGTTCTTGGACAGACCTTACACCTGTGGCTACAGATGATTGACCAAGTAGGGGGATAATAAGAGTTATAGCAAGAATGATAGTTTCAGGAGGTAGAGAAGGGTCTTGTCTGTCAGACAGTAATTTTAAACTTTATAGGCAATCAAGAACAATTGAGGTTTTTGCACAAAAGATAAGACTAACCTGACTCTGTGAAGGACAGAGAGATTGGAGTTAGTGAGACCATTTGGCAGACTCGCGAACAGCTGAGTCATGAGATATATTTAAGGCAGCAAGGGCTTAAACTGTGGAAATAGAGGGAAAGGGACAATTTGAGAGATATGGAAAGAGAAGACTTGACTGGGTTCCAGGACTGGTAGAGGCAGGTGGTGGAGGAGAGAAAGAGAAGTTGCATGACTGCCAGGTTTGGGATTGGGTGAGCTAGGAAATGGTGATACCGTCACTGAAAAGAGAGGAGTCGGCAGAGGAGTTGCTAGATTTTGTGGTGAGGTCATCTACTTAGGGTGTCCAGATATTTCACCCTTGAGGAAGCCCATGCAGAAGTGGCATGTTCGTACTGGGGTTCAGATTCCTCGGCCCACCATTTATCCACTGACTAATGGAAATGTAGCAGGGAAGCCTCTTCAGTTGTGTCTTCTCTAAGGTGGGGGCGATGATATTAATGGCCCAATCACAGGGTTATTTTGAAGACTAAATAAGACAAGTGTGATAAGGCTTTGTAAACAGTAATAAACCATGAGCAATTGGTTAATTATGGATCCTTCTGGTTCATCCACATGGATGTATGTTGGCCCAGAGGGACTGGAGTCTGGGAGGGAGGCCAGGCCCTGAGATGGAGACTTGAAAATATTCTCTGTGGAGAAAGGTAATTAAAGTTGGGCAATGTTGAAGATCTTTAAAATAGATGTCAAAAAGAGACTGGGGATCACATATGATGTTGGCCAATACCACTTTTAAAATATTATATTTCCATCTTAAAAGAAAAAAGAAATACTCCACATAGTCTCTTACCAGCAAACACATTGTTCATATTTTATGTATTTCATTTTCCATCTTCTTTATTTTTTAACATAAACAATTATTTATAAAGGAGAGAGTAAGACATTTTTAAAAATAGTTGAAATAATCCTAACCATGGAGGATAATCATATTTTTTTTTCTAGAAATGATGGTAGAAATCAAAGACTCCTACCACTGGGAAGACTATAATGGTCATTTAGTCTAAACTTTATTTTAAGCGAGTCTACATTCATTAAATACAGATTATGTTCTAAGTCCTTGGCTAAATGCTGTCCATGCAATATCTCATGGAATATTCCCAGTCGCCCTATGAGGCAGGTAGAGTTACTATCCATTTTATAGATGAGAAAACTGAGATTCGTAAACGAGGAATCATCACTGAGGTCATAGAACCAGGCTCTGACACCAGAGCTCATGCTTTTTACCCCTGTGGCACCAGAGTCCTTCCCACTGTCCTTGGTCCAGTAAGAGAGGGGTGGGGAAGTGCCCCCCCAGGGGGTGAATCTGGGTCAGAAATCTCTGGATGTAGGCTGAGAAATAAGTCCCACAAGAGAAAAAGAAGAAATGGGTCAGGACACGTAATCATCGTCAGTCTTTGTGAGTGTGTGGTGTGTGCGGGGTTCAAAAGGAATCCACAGTCACCTCGGAGAGGCCCTGGCTGCTCCCTTCCTCATTCACACACACACCCCCTTCACCCCATCCCACTCCACATCCCCCACCCCAGTCTCCTTGGAAGTGGAACTCATTCTGGTTATTTTTTACTTCTTCAGACACGGGGTCGCTGGTCATCCTGTCCAGATAGACGGTATATTTTTGCACCAGTAGGAGATGAGGAAACCTTTGCTCCTCAGTGAGCTTGGAACTTTAAACAGAGAGCCCTACTTCATAATCACTCGGAGTGAGCATTGGGCTGTGACCCCTTTTCTTGCCAGCTGGGCAATGCTAGGAAAGATGTCCTAGGCAGACGCTGGGAACCACTCCCAACCCCACAGGAATCTAGAAGAGGTGACAAGATTGCTTTTTACCAAACACTTGCCTGCCTCTTAGGAAAGAAAGCCCTCTCCCCAGCAATCCTCCAAGGCAGCCTCCTGCAGAGCATCTGTGGCATTGCTGAGCTGTTCCTATGGCAACAGAGGAAGGGGCTTTTTGTTTTCTTCAGAAGGCTGCATCCCTCCAGCCAGAAGGTGACTGTTGGATCTTGCCCATGATCCACATTCTAGCCCCCCTCCCATGTTTCTGCATGATGATGGCAGCTGTAGAGTTTTAAATATACTCAAAACAGGTATAATATGTGGAAACTGAGGCTGAAAGTCTTAAGGAGGCCTTTTAAGACATCAGGATTGCTCATGAGCTACATGTCAGAGCTGTAGATATTAGATCCACTAGAACAAGACTCATCAGAATCTGCAGGGGGTGGGGGACTAAGAGGCTGCCAGCTTCTTCAGTAGTGCCCATTAATGAAATCTAGAGATTTTGGAGCAAGGAATTTGAGTGATCTTACAGTGGGCAGCACTCCCCTGGAGGCGCCTCCAGCAAGCCTGCAGTAGGGGGGCTTTTCCAAATGTCCCTTCCTTTCCAAGGCCATGGATGCCTGGCATAGGGAGGCTGGGCCTGCTCTCGTCTTCAGGTAAGAAATCTCAGATGAGCTTTTTAATCTCTCTGGGCCTTAGTTTCACTTGTAAGATGAGGGGTTGGGAGGTAATGGGCTCCTCTTTTTGGGTCTAAAATGAAGTACTTTCGAGTTGCTAGGGAAAACAAGGCTTTTCTGAATTGTTGCCGTATTGCAGATTCTAAGTTTTCCCAGAAGCATCATCTTTCTTCAGGTGCTTGTCTGTTGAAGTGGTCCTTATCCTTTTCTTCCTCTGTTTTACCTCAAGGTAAATGAAGCATGTTAGCTGTCCTTTAGGCAGAGAACTCTGCACAAAGACCCCCTCCATCATGCCCAACTCCAGAACAGGCAAGTCCTCCCTAGCTGAGAATCTTGGGGCCAGAGACCGTACCTTCTAGATCTCTGTGCCTTCAGCATCCTGCACAGTGCTCAGTAAATGTTTGTTGAAAATGTGGGTGTGTATAAATCTCACATTTCTGGTGGCTGGGAAGTCCAAGATCAAGGTGTCTGGAGAGGTCCCCATGTGTCAGTTGCAGATAGCCATGTTCTCACTGTATCCACACTAAAGGCACTAATGGCACTGTATCCACTAATGGCACTAATCTCATCACACAGGCTCTTGTCCTCATGATCTCGTCTAAATCAGATCCCCTCCTCACCCACGCGCTTCTGATGCCATTTCATTGGGACTTGACCACAGCAAGACCTTTCCAAAGGTTTCCTAATTCCCTACAGAAACATGGATCCTCCTGGTGTCCATCTAGGGGAAAGCAGGTTGAATTATTCTCATTTACTTAACAAGAAATCAATATATAGAAAAAGGGAGTGCTTTTTCACCCAAGGCCTCAGAATGACTTACGAGTATCCTTGGAAAAAGGACTTTTATCTAGTGCTTTTGCCACTAGATTTGGTGAAAAAACACTGCTTCTCTGCCCAAAATGCTGATTTCCTGAAAGCAAAAGATGTCACACGAAAACGAATCATTCCATCAGAAATACTTGTACCTAAGTGAAAGCGGGAAGCTGAACCTTCACTGAGCAGTGTCTGCAGCCTCCTGCACTGGCATGCTCTGAAAGGGCCGAGAGGCATGAATTACAAAGCACTACTTCTCCTTAGAGATTTTATACAGTAGTACAGTGAGCACCAAACTCATTTTAGTCCGAATATCTAAGGGAAGGGCAATTTTTGAATGGCTGTCTACAGCACAGCTGTATTTCACTATGTGTGAGTGCATGTGAGTGTGTGTGTTTATCTGCGTGTGTCCTAGTGATACACCCCAACCATCCCAAGCCCCAACACAGGTTCCCCTTGAGGTTCCAGCCTTGGAGGTAGGAAAGGCTCCGAAGGTTTTTTATAATGTCTTTTGGAGGCTTTATTTGGTGACATGTTGCTTGGGTCTCCTATACACACTGTTCTCAATGCTCACCATTTAGTTAGTGTGCACCAAATAGGGGTGGCATCTGGTGCCACTCTTAGGCCCTTATCTCCTTTCCTCTCAGGAAGACTCAAATGCCTGATTTCCTCAGGTGCCACCATCCAGGCTGTGATCTCCTCTCTGACACTCCCTGCTTTCCTTTCCTCTTCTCACCTCCTGTTACGAAATACACATAGGCCTGGGGATTCCTTAGAGAAACTGGCCTGACTTTGGAAGTTGACTGACATATGCTTTGCGAAGAGTAGAGGGAAGGAGGTTTGAGAGATGCGTCTTCACTGGCACAGGACTTCTGCTTTTTGCCTTTTAGTCACCACAGGACAACTTTTTATAGAATTCCACAACAGTAAAGCTCATGCAGCGCCCTCCCCTCATTTTGCACATCTGAGCCTTGGTGACTCTGCCCCAGGTCAGGGCATTGCTAAGTGACAGCCAGAAGCAAAATCCTTGGGCCTGTTTGACCACCAACCAGATGCACAGCAGTTAAGTCACATTTGTTCTTCATTAGCCCCCACCTGTCCCTTCAGACTCCCCCATATCACCCTTTCCCTCCTCCTGCTGGAGTTCTAATTGCTGCTTTTCCAATCTCCCTTTGCCTTGTGTACAAGCTTAGTAGAAATAATAGCCACTTGAATTGATCAGCGTGCTTTTTACTGGGTGTCAACAACTGTGCTAAGTGCTTCACATGGTTAATCTACTTAGTCCTTGTAAGAACTTATAACGAAAGTGCCACCATTGCACCTATTTTGCACATGGGGAAACTGAGGCACAAAGCACTCGGATTCACACCAAGGAGTCCAGCTTTAACCCAGCTCACTATGTTGGGCAAGTAGCCAGTAACAAAAAGGCTAGTATTTGGATCACTCTTTCCAAAAGATTACCTTTTTAGCACCGGACAGAGGGAGGGGCTCCTTTCTAAAATTTTGGAGGCGGAAGAGCGGGAATCAAAGAGGTTACCTGACTTGAAGCTCTGTACAAAGACAGCGCATTGGTCATAGAGTTAAGTGCCTCCTGTCTAGGTCACCTCTGCCTCTGCCTCTGAGTGTTTCCTGAAGCTACCTTATCTCATAGGGCCCTCAGTGTTTCCTGAAGCCACCTTATCTCATAGGGCCCTGGGTCTTTGTCAGAGATAAAAAGGGCAGGAGTCTATAGACAAGAGGACCTTTGAATATCTTTAGAACACACTTTCAGAGTCTTTGACTTTGTTTCCTTCAAGTGATCTCTGCATGGGGAATTTCTGGTCATATCTCACAGGGAACCAGACACTCATCCATCAGCCCCACCTGGGGTCTATGAAGTCCTGCCTTGCCTGCCTGAGGATCTGCGGCTCTCAGCAGGCATTTGGCACGCCTCTCAGTAGTACATGCCACTGTTGTCATCTGGGTAATGCTGGGCGAGATGAGGTGCACAGTTGAGGGCTTCTATAACTGCAGAGTCAATGATGATCTCCAGGCCAATTTTTTTTTTTTTATTTTATATAATTCTTACATCTTTTTTCATCTTTGCACAATGCATGCATTTTCATTTTGGTTATATTCCCCATACAATTGCACCTCCCCCCTAAAGGATAGTAGGCAGATGAGATGTTTAGAGAAAGCTTTTTGAAGCCTATAAATCTTCCCAAATGTTAGGCTTTGCATTTCTGAATTTTCAGGAGAGGATTGGACAATGCCAATTAAATCACAGCACATAAATGTGAGAGCTGTGTTCACTTTCAAGGGACCCACGTCTGTTCCCAGGCCAGCTAGGAGCCCTTAATGTGTCCTTGAGCTAGTTACTTCCCCTATCACTGTGTAAAATGAGAAGGTTAACTAACTGATCCTCCTGCCCCTTCCAGCTGTAACATTCTAGGTGATCCTCAGATGTCAGCAGTGCTAAAGCCCCAGGACTGTGACATGTCATGTGGGCCACCAAGGGCCAGGCTCTTCCTGTGTAAGTTCTTCCCTCCTTCCGCCACTTCTCACTTGATCTTTGTTAATACAAGCGCGTCCGTTTGCCCTCTGAAGTATCTAAGAACCCTAGACTTTATTTCACAAGCTTTCTCAGGGAAGAAGGTAGAAGGCTTTTATGGCATGTGACTGCCACCCGGTTAGGGCGTTATTCAGGTTCTGGAAGGCTTATCATCAGTTCTTCAGAGAAGAAAATCTACCAACACTCAGCAATGTCAGGGAGAAAAAACAGTAATGGAGTCAGGCTGCCAAATTCTGATTTGATCTTGAACTCTAAACCTTGACCTTGAACAAGATAGACAAGTGACCCAATGAAATGTCTTAAAATGTGTTGTTTCTCTAAGCATGGGGAGGTATTTCTGAACCAATTTTTAGCCATTCCTGCTCTCTCTGTGCATGTTGATTTAGCCTAAGGTTTTAGCACTAACATTTTAGTAATTTGCTTCACTTTTAATCTCCTTTTCCCTTTAACAGGATCATTTTCTCTATGTTAGGGGATTAACACTGAGGTAAGAATGGCTAAATAACAGCCCTTTCTGGAATACAAATGACTTTATAAATAAAGGAATATAAAAGGAAGAAGTAGGAAGAGTTCTTAGCTCTATTGTAGTTGGCAAATACCGTATGCTTTCTCCCCTGTGATTAGTCAAGCCAGTGATGGCAGTAGGAGCTTAGTGTAATTCAGGATCCTCTCCATGCTTGGCTCCTCCCTGGGCAAAAAGACCAGTGCTCCCCAGAAGTTCATGTGCACCTCACCAATGGGGTCTTTGCAGATGTAGTGAGTTAAGATGAGATCATTCTAGAGTAAGGTTGGTCCTAAATCCAGTCCAATTTATAAGGGCTGATGTCCTTATAAAAAAGAAGAGAAGAAACCACAGACACAAAGACAAACAAGGAAGAAGGTCATGTGAAGAGAGAGGCAGAGACTGAATTGTTGCCTTCACAAGCCGGAGAACCCACAGGTTGCCAGTCACTGCCAGACGCTGGGACAAGGCTGGGAAGGATACTTCCCTAGAGCCTTCAGAGGGAGAAGGGCCCTACCAGTACTTTCATTTCAAGCTTTTGCCTCCAGAACTGTAAGATGATACATTTGAAAACTGGTTTTCAAGCCACCTGGCTTGTGACATGTTGTTATAGCAGCACGAGGAAACTCATACACTCAGGATGGGGCGGCTCCTGGGAACCACAGGAAAAGAATGGATAAAGCCAGGACCCCCCACCCTCAGCTTATCCACCACCCATTTTCTTCATTCCCACTTCCAGGCTTTATGATGACAGGAAGTTGTGAAATTTCTAATGGTCTCCACTGCAAATCCTGCCCTCTTATCCCAGCCAGTCTACCGTGGCTGTAGCAAGCCTTTCATTCCTGTGACCCATCCCCTCAGTGACTGTTCCAAAACTTTGCCGTGTTTTTCAAGGCTCAAACCCACCCCATGTGCCTCACCCTCAAGAGATGATTTCCTCTGAGTTGTTGATGAGAGCACCCTTCCCACCTCAGAATCCTGTGTCCTTACCTCACAACCCTGTGTGTCCTCTGTCTGAGGGAAGGTGGCCGCTGCTTGCTTGCCCAGGAAACCCTCTTCACCAGCGCCCTTGATCTTCATCCTGTCTGACAACTCAGGAACCATGCTCCATCAGCTCTTCTCACCCCAGCTGCTGGTCTCAGTCTCTTCCTGCCAGTGCATTCCTTCCTCTGCTCAGTGCCTTACTACAAGTAGGTCTAGGTCTCAAGATCTTACTAAAACCAAACCAACAAGTAGACTCCTTAGACACTATCCGGTCTTTCCTTTTTCCCTTGACATTTCTTTACAGAAATAATAATAGTCATTCCTTCCACAGCAGCAAACTTTTCCAGACAGACGACTCCCCTCACCCCCTCATGGGAAGCCACAGGGATTTTCCAAATCAAAGAATTCAATGGTCTTCTTTCTGTTAACTTCAGAATACCTCAAATATTAATTTTAAAGTACAGAGTCTCATACTTAAATTTTTTGCACTTTCATGCACATTTTTATATAGTTAACATGGCTTGCATGTCTCCGCAGCATTAGTCAGTTGGACCACTCTTCTTGAAATTCTCAAACTGGTTTTCCTCCTGCCTCTCCAGCTGTTCCTTCTCAGTATCTTCTTCTGGCCCCTTCTCCTACACCCACTTTCTTTGGCCACCATCTCTCCTCATTCTGCACACTGTGAGAGTGCATGGGTCATAGTGCTCCTATAGTTCCAATTAACTCCTCCATGCTGAAGACTCACAATTTCCTATCTTCAGCCCAGACCTCACGGACCTCATACTTTCTCCAACTGTCTACGAGGCAGGTGCGCTTGATAGCCATAGACACACCTGCAGCTCACCGAAAGTTGAACTCAGTTTCTTTCCCCAAACATTCTTTCCTTTCTGTGTTCTTTGTTTCTGCACATGGCATCTTCATCCACCTTGCCACCAAGGAGCCATCCAAGGGCTCTCCCTCTTCCATCTTCCACCTCCCTGCCACTCTTCATGTGCCCCTCCTGCTTCTGCCACAGCATCACTGCTTGGACCAAGTCTGTTACTGGGGTGACATTCCCTGGGTCTAATTGGGACCAGGACAGAGGATGGATGCAGTATGTGTGGATTGTCACAGCATCTTGAAAACCTAGTGCTTGAAAATCTGACCTGTGGAAGAGCAAGAGTTGACTTTGTCTAGGTGGCCTTATACTGTAAAACTAAAGCCAGTCAGTGGACTTTAGAGGAAGAGAAGCATGGACATGATGTGAAAACAGCTTTCTGACACTTGGAGCAGTTTTCCTGTCTCTGGAACTGTGTGAGATGTAGCGGGCACTTTATTTCTGGGTCAGGCTTATTACAAGGTCATGTCTGCATGGAGAAGGAAGGCAGATGGCTAGGTGAGATTGATTCTTTATTTTAAAATATTGATTAGGAATCATCTATGTGCCAG
Source organism: Talpa europaea (assembly GCF_964194135.1). NCBI lineage: Eukaryota > Metazoa > Chordata > Mammalia > Eulipotyphla > Talpidae > Talpa > Talpa europaea. Next base: position 96,884,393 of record NC_140075.1, on the reverse strand, counting down.
TAACTGTGCTAGTGATGAGTATAGTGATACTGAAAACAAAATCTCTCCCATTGAGGGATTTTCAGCCCAGTAAAAAGACTGATTTAAGTGATAAATAGAAAAATAACAATTTGTGGAAAGTGCTATAAAGAAAATGAAGGGTAATAAGATGAAAAGAGTGAATATAGTACTGCATTGTGGATTCCAGACTCTGTTGCCATGGGGGCGTGTAGGCTGCCCCACACACCAACAGGCGGTCCTGCTTGGACACGAACAGGGTATCCAAGAATTCAGCTCAGCTCTGACACTGACATGGAGGTAGCAGCCCAGGACTGTCCTCACTGCAAACACCAGCTGCAAAGGGCTGCAAGCCCAGGCTGCCACCCAGGCTTCTGACCAACTGGCTGTAAATCAGGGGTTCCCAGACATGGTGCTCAGGTTCAATTAATTTGCTAAAATGGCACACAGAGAAATCAGGAAACCTATTTGCTCATTTGCTCACTAGATCACCAATTTGTTACAAAGGATATTAAAGTATACAAATCAATAGTCAGATGAAGTGAAAGGTGGGACAAGGTCCCAGAACAAAGGAGCTTGCAGAGCTTGGGGTCTGGCAGTAGACCCCCGGGCAGCAAGTGGACGTGCTCTAGTTCCCCAGCCTGGAAGCGCTCTGGGATTTGATGGGGCTTCATTACTTAGGCATGATTGATTGCCTATTGCAATTGCCATTGACAATCCTTCCAGGATTCCCATTAGTTTCCTCAGCATACTGGTTTCCTACGCAATGCAGTAGGAAGCTATGGGAAGTTATAAGTAGTATAATATTATAAAATAATACGATTGCTATTTAAAAAGCAACTTAGAATGGCAGCTTTTAAAATAAACTCTTCTGTACTTGGATTATAGCAACATGAGAGAAACTGTTTTAACTCAAGTGGGCCCTCCTGCCAAACATTGGAACGGGGCTCTGATTCATAAAGGGGGCATATTTCTTTGGGAGGAACCCAGCGATCTGTCTAGAAAAGTAACTCGGTCTCAGAGGGGACAGGCAGTAAGAGAAACAACCTGTTGGAATAACGATTTATGGGGATGAGAAGAGGAAACGTGATTCTGATACTTTTCCCTAATCCACAACGTTTGGACAACTGTCTTCACTGTTTCTATTCAATGGCAAGAGGGAACGTAGAAGAGAATCTCAGAAATAACTCAGGCTGCTCACCGGAAAGTGAATTTTTTTGTTTGTTTGTTTTATTTTTTTTTAATTTAAATAATAAATTTTATTTTTATATTCCCCCATACAATTGCACACGCCCCATTCTGACCCCAATCCCTCCCCTCCCGCCCCCCACCCATCAAAAAGTGTCTCTGGTTCATAGTTTTTGTTGATTTTTGATTTTCACTTTCTTATATTCATTTTCCTGGTCCCTTATTTAAGTTTTCTAGATTCCTGCTATGAGTGAGACCATCCGGTATTTTTCTTTTTCTTTTTGGCTTATTTCGCTGAGCATGATCCCTTCCAACGCCATCCATGTTGCTGCAAATTGCATGTGTTTATCTTTTTTGAATGCTGAGTAATATTCCATGGTGTATATGTACCACATCTTCTTGATCCAGTCATCTATTTTTGGAAAAGTGAATTTTTTTAAAAAGATTTATTTATTTATACAAGCACTGGGTACAGTCAGAAGCGCGGGAGGGTGAGAGAATTCACCAGAGCCAGAGCAGGGAGCAGAACAGGCAGAAGGACCGACGTACACTGCTGAGGGGAGCAGCGGGCGTGGCGGGAGAGGTCTGCGCGCCATGTGGGACCCATGTGGGACCCTCCCCAGTGGCCGGGGATCAAACCAGTGCTGCAGAGGCTGCGGGCAGCTTCACAGTCCAGCGCTCAACTGCCATGCCACCGAGGAGGCCCCAAAAGTGAATTTTTTATTACACCTCTACTGTAGGCCAGGCTGCTCCAGGCACTGGCGATCTGACAATGAGCCAGACAGGCAAAGCTTTTACCATCAGGTGCCTATAGAGCAGTAGACATGAGTGGGTGGAAAGCAGTCTTTCGGAAGTCATTGTAAGTGCATCCAAGAGAAGAAAGACAAAGGGCAAACACATCATTGGTCCTCGGTGTCTATCATAGGTAACAGAGAGAGGGATTTTAAGCCTGACCTGAATGAAAAAAGGAGGTTTTTAGAAAGGAAAATAGGAAAGACGAAAGAAACCTATCCTGGGTGGAAAAATTTATCTGCTTTGGTACCGCACTCTCTAATCGTTTCATCACCCCCATCCAAAATTTGTAAGGATTTCAGGGAGCTCCTGAAGTCATTTCTGAAATAAGCAAATGCATGGAAATGAGGACTTCTGTGCTGAGTTTGCAGATTTCCCTGTCTCTCATCTCTGCTATAGAAAGCAGCCTATATAAAAGGGTGTGCGATGGTCCTTTGAGTGGCTGTAATAATGTTAGGACCTCACTGAATGGCCCTGGCACAAATTAATCTAGTGCGGTATCTCTATAAATCAAGAGGTTGGCCTCTATTGGAAGTGTCCCAAGGCTTTGTGCACAGGGCGAGCCAAAGTCTCCCCACACTGAGACAGAAATACCTTGAGTGCCCTTGCTGATAAGATCTGATGTATAGATACATGTCTACAAGCCCTCAGTGGCTGCTGGCACAGTGTATTACAACCTGAGTGTGAAATGTTCTGTTCTATTCAAGGGTTCAGATAAAATTTATCAGTCACAGTGGATATATAAGGAACCTGCCTTCACTATGAATGATTAGAGTTACATTACTTTCTATTTCTATATCACCTTTGGTCTGGAGAATGAGCAGAAAATTGTTCACCAAATGCTGTCCCTTCTCAGTCATCGGGGTGTAGTTATTTGGTGGGAACGGAACAGGTGGGTTGACTGAAGTACGCTGCTGAGGGGAGCAGCGGGCGAGACAGGAGAGAGCTACTGTGCCATGTGGGTAGCTCCCTGGATAGCCAGGGATTGAACTCGTGCTGCAGAGGCTGTGGATAGTTTCACAGTGCTGTGCTTAACCCCTTGTGCCACCAGGGAGGCTCTATTTGGTTTTCTAAAGAGAGAGATATAAAACAATCAGATTAATCATATTCTGTTAATGTCAGAGCAACTGGTACTAACTCACCTTGTCAACCTAAAGCTTCTACCTGTTCTTTGTTACTCTTGCTCCTCCAAACTAAACTACTTGTGGGATCCCGACTTGTTTCCTGTGTTCAGTCTGGTCCTATTGCCAGGTAAACTCTTCACCAGGGGGGTTTTCTCTCATCCTTTGTGACCCAGTTGAAATCTCAATGTCTCTGAAAATTCTCCCTGCCCCACTGGAGATATTCTTCTTCTGGGTTCCCATGGGTCAGGTTGTGTGCTTGGCAAGGTGGATGCAAAATCAAGTAACATATAGCATCTGTGCCCTCAAATCCTCACCATCTGGTAGGGAGCTACACACAGTTATATAAATGCATCATGTGTGACATCCTCTAACAAAGGTATAAAAAGAGACATAGAAAAAGAGTCAAATCAAATCAAATGTGGGTCTTCACTCTGCGAGCTTTCATTATTATGGGGTTCCCTGTTTGCTCTGGCAATGCCACCATCCCATCCTGGGACTATTCTAGGCACACCAGCCTCCTTTATTATAAAGGTAATCATCATTCTTGTTACAACCATCAGCAACCTGATCACCATCATAATCATAAAATTAGTAAAATAAAGTTAACAATATATAAGCTATCCAAATCAATACTATATGGAGTCATTTTTCAGAGTGTATAGATAATTCTTAATGAAGATAGTGGATCCATTTTTATTTTAATGAACTTTGTTATTATAATCGGAAATGTAGTGTTGTATAGATCAATTTAGAGAGAATTTAAATCTTAACAGTATTTAGGCTTCCATTCCATGAATGTGGTGTGTATCATTTTTTGTTTAGATACAATTCCCTCAGGATTGTTTTATAGTTTCCAGTGTAGATGTCTTACATATATTTTGTTAAATTTATTTCAAAGTATTTTTTTTTTGTTTTGATGCTATGCTATATGAAATCTTAAAAATTTTTCTCATTTTATTTTACAGTTATTTCTATGATTTGTAAATACAATTGAGTTTTATGGATTGGCCTTGCTAAATTCACTTATTAGCAACTATTATTTGCTTTACATTTTCTTTAGGATTTTTTGTTTAAACAATCATGTTGTTTACAAATAGGTTTACTTTTTCCCTTTTTCTTTCTTTCTTTTTCTTTCTTTCTCTTTCTTTCTTTCTTTCTTTCTTTCTTTCTTTCTTTCTTTCTTTCTTTCTTTCTTTCTTTCTTTCTTTCTTTCTTTCTTTCTCTCTTTCATTTCTCTCTCTCTCTTTCTCTCTCCCTTTCTCTCTCTCTCTTTCTCTCTTTCTTTCATAGTTCTATTTAGGACTTCTAAATACTCTTGAATGGGTATGCTAAAAATGGACATCTTTACTTTGTTCCCAGTTGTCTTCAATAGGTTTTCTATAAGTTTTTCACAGATGCTTTTTATTAAACTGAAGAATTTACTTTCTCTTTCTGTTTCCTAATTTTTTTTCTACCTTGAATGGCTTTTGAACTTAGTCAGTTATTTTTCCTCTATCTATTATGATCATACAGTTTTACATTTTAGAGCTGCAGTTTTCAAATATAAGCCAGCCTTACATTATTGGCATAAGTCATACTTAGTCATTGATGTATTATCCCTTCTAAATGCTGGTGGATTCTATCTAATAATATTTTGTTAAGAATGTTTTTCTTTCTTTTTTCACGAAAGTTAGTCTTTGCAAAGTTTAGGATGTCAAGTTTATGTAGGCCTCACAAAATGTTCAGAAGCACTCCTTTATTTTCTGAAAGATTTATTTATTATTGAACTTATTTCTTCTTTACATGGTCAGTAGGCCATACCAGTAGGAAGGTTTTTTTTGCTAAAGAATACAATTTCTCTTATACTTAGTATTTAAAATTTATCATCTTATAACATTTCTGATAATTGTGTTTTTTAAAGAAATTTGTCCATATCTATGTTGTTATATTTATTAGCATTACGTTGTTCATCATATTCTGATATTATCCTTTGAGTAGCTATAGGGTCTGTAGTGATTTCCCTCTTTTTTTTAAAAAAAAAAAGAAGTCTTTCTGGAGGTTTATTTTATTAATTGTTGTCAAAGAACTACCTTTGGCCTTATTTCCTCTCTTGTTTGTCTATTTTACATTATACTTTATTCTTATCTTTATTTTTTTCTTCCTTGCACTTTGGATTTAGTTTATTCATCTTTTTCTGGCTCTTCAAAAGGAAATTTACCTCGTTAATTTTGAAATTTCTTTTCTAATTAATTGCATTAAAATTTATAACATTCCCAAATCTAAACATTGTGTTAGGTATAGCTCACAAATTTTAATATTGTATTTTTATTATTATTAGACTCAACATCTAACTTTCCTTGTGATTTCTTCTTTGAGCCATGACTTCTTCTTTGACCATAAAAGTATGCTATTAGTTTCCAACTCTGGGGATAATAAGATATCTTATTATCATTGATTTGTAATCTAATTCTGCCATGGTCAGGGCACATACTCTATATAAAGTTTCAGTGTTTGAAGTTTACTAAGAATTAGTTTCTGGCCTAGCAGACAGTTTATCTTGGTGAACCTGAAAAGAAACTATATTCTGTATTACTGGGTGTGGAATTACATAAATAATAATTAGAAGACTGATAATGTTGTTTAAATCATCTATCTTTTCTGAATTTTGTTTGCTTCACAAATTACTAAGAAAAGGGCTTTAAAAATCTATATCCATGATTTGTGGATTTGCTCATTTCTGTCTTTTCTCTATCAATTTTATTTCATCTAATTTGAAATCCTGTCATTAGACACATATGAACTTGTGTTTGTTGTGTCTTCCTGATAAATAGACTCTGTCATCATTTATGAGATATTCCTCATGTCCTGTGGTAATTTTCCATGTCCTGAAGTTTTTTCCTGATATTAACATGGCCACCTCATTTTTCTTCTGCTTAAGACTTGTGTAGTTTATGTATTTTCCATTATTTTACTTTCAATCTGTTTGCACTTATAATTAAAGTACATGTCTTAAAGACAGTGTTTCTTTATGTCTTGATTATTTTTACTTTTTCATTACAACTTCTGCCTTATCATTCATATGCTTATTACATTGTTGAATTTAAGCATTTCCTTTGGATATTTGTACTACCTTTCATTTTTTTTTTGTGGTTCTTCATTTATTGCCTTCTTTTCAGGTAAAAATTTTAGTAATTAAAATTCCATTTTAATTCCAGTGTTGTCTTTAAAGTTATCATTCTATTCATTATTTTTCATTGGCTGCACTAGGAATAACAGTATGCATCTTTGACTTATTACAGAGAACTTAATATTATATTACCTCACATAAAATACAAGACTTCGCAGCAATCTATGCCATTATACTCCTTCACACTGCTATTGTTGTATTATCACTACATATATTTTAAACCCCATGACAGAGTGTCATAACTTTTGCTTTAAACCTTACTCATGTAAGTTATAAAATTTTTATGAGTAGAAAAATATATATGGTATTTTGTTCTTGCCCATATATTTCTACTGTTTTTCATTCTTATCTGTAGACATGTTTCAATTTGGTGTCATTTCTTTCAATCTCTTATGCTTCCATAGCATTTCTGGTATGGGACTTCTGGCAACATATTCTGTTTTCATTTACTTTCAAATGCCTTTGTTTTGCCTTCATTTTGAAAATATATTTTCTTTGGAAATAGAAATCTAGATTGACAGTTTTTTCCCTTTTCTCTTGGGTTTTATTACCTCTGGCTTCTATTGTTTATGAAAAAAAAAAGTTATACATGATTTGCTGTCTCCCTGGACAGAATGTGCTATTTTTCCTTGGCTACTTTCAAGCTTTTCCTCCTTATCTGTGGTTATCAACATTATGAATATGATATGCCTATTGCTGTTGTTTGTCTTGATCCAAGTTGGTGTTCACTGAGCCCTGAGGCTCAGTCAGTAAATTTTTCAACAGATTTGGGAAATTTTTAAAAATTATTTTGCTTTTTCCCTCCTTTTCCCTGTCCTCTCTTCATGGGACTCCAGGCACACATAGATTATGTTGCTTGGCATTGCCCCACAGATCACTAAGGCTCTGCACCTGCCTTTTTTTTTTTTTTTAAACATTTTCCTTCTGTGTTCTTCAGATGGCACAACTTATCTTGATCTGTCTTAGACTTCACTTAACCCTTCTTATACTATTTCTAATCTTTTATTATGGCATCTGCAATCTAGAACTTTTCTTAGGTTCTTTTTTATAGTTTTCATTTCTCTGTTAAGTTTCTTCATTTGAGGTGTGGTATATGTGCTCAGTAAAATACTATTCTGTTATGTAAAAAAAGAAATTTGTCATTTGCATCAACATCAGTGGAGTGGAGGTAATTACACTAAGTGAAATAAATTAGAAAGAGAAAAACAAATGCCAGTTGGTGTCACTCATGTGAAATATGGAGAAATAAAGCAAATGAGCTAGCAAAATACAACAAAACAATGCTTATTAGACTTAGGAAAAGGTGGTGGTTTTCAGAGGGGAAAAGAATGGGGCTGAAAGGAGTAGGTAGGAGGGGTCAATTTGATGGTGGTGAATGATACTAGAATTTCGGTGCTAGATGTAACATAGTACATATGTCAAGAATCTGTACTCCTGAAACATATATAGTATTTAAGCCAATAGTAAATTAGTTTTAAGAAGAAAAAATAATTTGTCATTTGTTCATTCATTATGATACATTTTCCTTAAGTTTTTAAACATATTTGTGCAGGCTTTTTTCAAGCTCTTGTCAGTTAATTTCAACATCTGAGTTACCTTAAGGCCATTTTCTTTGGAGCGGTTTTTCTCTTGTCTGTTGGTCGTATTTTCCCATTTTCTCATGTACCTAGTAATCATTTACTGTATGCTATACATTGAGATGAAGTGTTGTAAATGTTCTCAATAATATCATCTTCCTTGAATTTTGTTCATAAAGTAGTTAAATTGATGTAACTTTTGTTCCTGTCAAGCTTGATTTTATTCTTCGATGTTTTGAACTAAATCCTAGAGAATGTTCCTTGCTGTATGGTCTGGGCCTTATGTCTCCCAAGCTTATTCCTGACACCTGAGATGCTGGGCCATGTCTCATCGCTCCTGTGATCCCTGTTTCCTCATTCAGCTGTCAGGTCTACAGGAGAAGATCCCTTCTGGGCCTTGTAGGGGTCATCCTTAACACTTGTGCAGCCCAGTTCTCAGCTGCAGACTTTCAGGGAACCTTCATGCAGACTTCTGGGCCCACCCCCTTGTACAACTTTCTCTTCTCAGGGACAGTACCCTGAAAATTTCAGCCACCTCAGCACTTGAACCTTTGCTTGCTTGGCACAGCTACACTACCACTCTATTTGGGCTCCATCATTGTGCTCAGGAAAATATCTGCAGGAAGGAAGGCTAGACAATCGTGGAGTAATTGTGCACTTGATTCATGTATTACCCTTTTCTCAGGCATCACAGTTCTGTACTGCTCATTACTAATACGTGAAGACAGTTTGTTCAGTTTTTTATTCTCAGTTTTATCGTTGTTTTCAGCGGGGTGCCAAGTGGCTCTATATGGCTAGAGGAACAAGTTAAACCTGAATCATTTTAAAAATACAAATTGGGTCTCACCACTTCCTGCCCAGAACCCTCTGGTAACTTTCCATTGCTTTTAGGCTGTTCGTCCCCTGTAACATCATCTTCGAGGTCCTGTGTGACGTGGACTCTCATGATGATGTTGACTGAGTATATCTTTGCATTATGGGGCTAGATTTGGAGCACAAAGCTGTGAGGTAATGCTGTGATTGAACAGCAGAGTCTGGTTTTGAGTCTTCATCACCAGACCCTTTGTCAAATTCCTTGTGGCACAGGATCTTTGCTCCCATAGAAAGCCTTAGAACGCTGGGAATTCTAATTCCTGAACCTGCCAGTAGAATGCATATCTGATGCTTAGTCCAAAGCAAGGGACAATTGGGGTCATCCTGGAAAAGGAGCAATGTTATTTTCTGCCATATGTCAAACTGACTTTTCCATCCTTCCCAGTGGCAGTTACAGCCATTTCTAGAGCATTTATATGGCCAACACTGTGCTAAGCTGGTAACTTCATGCTCTATGGCCTGATCATACAATTAGGGAAAATGGGACACAAAGAATTAAAGTAAATGCCATAGATTCACTAGGCTGGCCTATGCAGGAGCTGGGGTTTGAACCTAAATCTGTCTCTCTGTCTGAGTCTATAGTCTTTGCTCTTTACTGGGGTTGGCAAACTATTTCTGTAAAGCACAGATAGTAAAAAACTTTGGTCTTCATAGGCAATAGGTGGTCTCTGCTGTGTATTCTTTCTTTCTTTTACAACTCTTTTAAAAAGGAAAAGCCATTTTGAAATCATAAGCCACACAATACTAGGATGTGGGATAAACTTGGCCCACATTTGACCTGTGCATTGTAGTTTACTGACCCTGCTTTTAATCAGAATGCCCACTGCTTTTTAGGATGTGAAAATTCAGTGTTCCCCGTGGAAAATAGCGAGAAAATGGTGAGGGCTGGTGGAGGTAGCAGGACTGTGGTGGGGGCTGCCCCCCCACCAGTGAGGTGAACCAGAGGTCACAGAACCACCTGGCAGAGGGCTCCATGGGTAGATGGGTTCAGATTTCCTTTGTAATTCTTTCAGGAACCTCAGGTGTTCAGCAGAACCACAGACTGGAGGGAACCGCCTCTGGGGGAGAGGGATGCCTGCAGGGTAGACCTCATCTCAACCTTTCTCCTCTGCACCCTCTGGGTTATAATCAGAGCATGACCAGGAGCCTTAGAGTCAGCAGATTTTTATTTGTAGGCTTTAATTATTATTTTTCAGCTGCCAAGAGTTTGTTTAAGGGACTCCCCTGGTAAATATTTATCTCCAGCCTGGAATAAAGTATGGTCCTTTTGCTGAGCTCACACAGTGTGACTCTTAGAAGCCTGCTGACCAGCACAGCTGACCATCTCCGGCGGGTGCAGGCCCCAGCTGTGGGCTGAACCACTTCCAGAGAAGGCTGTGGGACCAAGAGGCTTCCTGTGACTCCCCAGTGTCCCCAGCTAACCAACATCTCCATCTTCTCACCACATGCTTCCCTGCCCACCCCCTTTTCCTGGCGCAGACACATTCTTTTGCCTGGCAAAAGGAACCTTGTTTCCATGGAAGCCTCATTAAATCTGCATCTTGCTCAGTTTGGGTTTGATCACGGCTGCCAGAAGTATTTTTAGCCTGTGTCGTTGTGTAATGAGATAGGGATGGGGGAGGAAGAGGGGCTAGTGTAGACAGAGAGAAGATTTACCAAAATAAAAAATGTAGGAAGGGAAGGCAAACCTTGGGAAGACAGGGTTTCACGAAGGGAGAAGGACAGGCATTCCTCTCAATGGCTGTGGCTGCTGCTTCTGGTGATCTCCACCCCACTTGCCCTGACAGCTGTCCTGGTCACAGGGAGGGGAACTTCTGATCTCCCTTTCCTTGTGCTCAGTTGGCCCCAGCCAGAGTGTGACTTAAAGCGGGGGTGTGACTCACCAACCGTGCTGCTCAAGGGTTTCCCCTCTAGGGGATGGAAGAGAGGGAAGGAATAGCAGTGAGTGGAAGGCTGGTGCTCTTGGGGTCTGCAGAGTGATAGAGCAGGGGAGAAGGGGTGTCTCGAGGTTTATACCCAACGATAGGACTTGATGGTTAGAAAGGGCATGCGGTGTGATTGGTACTGGATCCTGATACCAAGTTCATTCCTTGGCTGCTGAGGGTCTCAGAACTTTCCATACTGTGCTTCAGTATGTCCTCATCCTGCCCCTGCACTAGAGAACGCTCTTGATGCCTGGGTTGGCTGGTTGCGGTGGAGTTGTGGAAGTGTGTGCGTGCCCACGTGCACATACATGTTCACAAACACCATGTAAAGAGCTAAAAGCCACACAGAGCTGACAAGGAATGCTTATTGAGCCTTACTGTGACCAGAGTGTTGCACCAAGAGCTAACCCATTTTTCCTCCCCCTAATTTCATAGACTTGACACTTAACCATTTCCATTCCACAGACAAGGAAACTGAGGCACAGAGAAATTGAGAAAATTACTCAAGGTCATCCTGCTGATTAGCAGTAGAGCCAGGTTTTGTGCCAACCTGAGCGGAGAATCTGCAGAAATCAGTAACATATCATTGGCCTGTCATACATTTTAAATGACTTTCTGTGCGCAGAACCATTTATAGTAACTTTGTATTGATGAGCCAAAAGCAGGCGGCAGATGTGCTGCTGGGATTTCATTCATCCTCAAAGAGGTGGGTTTTTTGTTTCAAAGGTTTTCTGAGGGCGGTATCCAAATTCATAAAAATCTTTACGATCAAGCTTTTCACAAGCTTCATTCTGAGTCTCCTGCTTGCCACTCTTCCTACATTTCCAGCTAACTTTTTATTGATTCATCTCTCTGAGCCCGTGTTGCTCCCCAACATTGCTGTTAAGACAGCGCCCACCTTCACATTCTGAGATATTTGGGGGCTTTTCTGCTGGTCTGGTCCCACAGTCCTGCTTGGCCTTTCTCAGGACGGCATTTTATTTCTCAATTTTCTCCCTGATTGCTTCCCTGAGGACAGATCTGAGGGCTGTACTTGACCTTGGAAAACTGCCTCCCCTCTTTGCCCTCCGGTCTCTTTGGTTATCTTTTTTCAATCCTCCCCTCTTCAAGGCCTTAGTTTTCTCTGAAGTTACCAGCTTCCCTCCTCATTCCTCATAAAAGCAGAGTGGAGAAGATGAAACCAAAATCCATTTCCAGCCACTGTTTCGCCCCAAAATGCTTTCTCGGTTCTGTTTAGGACATGAAAATCACAGGGAAGATGTATTGAGGACTTATTTATTATACTACACATTTCAGTCTTTACAATATTTCTACAAGCACCATAAACTCCTCTCACTTTTACGTTGCATAAACTGTATCATACAAAGATAGAACAACTTGTTCAAGTTTGTGCAACTGGTAAGTGGTTAGAACAATCTGAAAAGCTGGATGGTCTGACTCTAGACCTGAGCTTTTATCACCAATCTGTGTTTTCTCCCACTTGGAAACATCCAAGGAATTGTTTGAGCCAGATCAGCTGCAATCTCTTGCATGATAAAGCAGAGACCAACGGTCCTGGAGTTGCACTGGCCTGTTTGTCCATTGTCAGGCTCGTGCAGCCATTGTCTCTAAAATTCAAGGATTTGTCCAGGTGCCATGACAGCTGGGCAGCACCAGGAATGACAGATGACTGTGATTTCATCAGCGATGTAGCCCATCTAAGGGCAAGGTAAGAAGAGCACACATATATCATTTTTGTCACTTTCTTTTGGTTGCGAGAAGCAGGAAGCTACTAAAGCTAGCTTATATTAAAGAAAAGGTTGAATTCGTGAGATATAAGGGTATCTTACAGGACTCAAGTTAGGGCAACAGACCTTCTGAGGTGCTAAAAACAGGACTGGGAAGTGGTCAGTGCTTCCCTCCCTTTTTTCTCTGGAACCCAATGGATTCTTACCTGCTTCTCTCTTCATCTATGCCTTATTTCTTGCCATCCCTTCAGACTGTGCCCTTGACTCGTGTGTGTGGAAAGCCTGCATCAACACTCCTAGGTTACATAGCCTCGTTTCAGGCAGCCGTGGTAGCCTTAAAAACTTCACCTTCCAGGGAGAAAGCTTGGGTTCAGGGCTCAGTAAGGAAAGGGGGAAAATACAGGACTGCCAGGCCCATGGGCAACGGGGGCAAGTTAGGAAACTGTTGTCATGGTCCACGTGATGATTTAAAGGGTCAAGGCAGAGTATTGTCACAACCTTTTTGCAGATGGAGAAACTGAGGCACAGAACAGGCCTCTCTGTAGATCCAGGTCTCTGGCCTTTGTGTCAGAGATGCAGTATCTGGTCCCCACAGGAAGCATGTGGTTCTCTATTTTGTCCCACAGCCCTCCAGGCAGCTCTGTCTGGCTAGGGGGTTCTGGGATAGATTCAGTTGAAGAACCCCTCTTAGGATAGACTCAGTTGAAGAACCCCAGAAAGAAGCATTCAAAGCAAAGATCTGGAAACGTCAGGCTGTGGAATAAGGACACCTGGGACTCGGGACTAGCTCTTCGTTCATCTCTTGCAGTGCCCTGATTTTGCTAATACCTTGTGTTCCTGGATTTGATGTTCTTTCTGGCAGGCAACAGACCCTCATAAACCTCGCCACGACCCCATGAGACAAGTGTTTTCAAACCCATATTACAGATGAGCCAGGTGGGGCCCTGAGCGCACAGGCAGCTGATGAAGTTCTCTGCCATTAATGGAGACTCAGAGTCTAAATGAATTTGCAATGGGGGGTGGCTGGAGATAGCCATCGAGAGCAGCTCTGCCTTTCACTCTCCCAGCCCAAGCTTTTATTGAAGATATGAACAAAGGAACAAGAAAATAGCTCACAATTGTGTTTTTGCTTATACAGATTAATAAGTTACTGCTAAAAACAAGTTTTCCTGGTTAGTAGGGAACATGCGCAGAAGCCAGCATGTCCTCAGAGAACAAGAATCAATTCTGGGAAGAAGTTCTGTTTGCAGAACTTCTAGCATCCTGGAGCTCTGTATGCAGAGTAAACAGGTATTCTCCAAAAACTCCAGCTCCTTGTAGGGCAGCAGGCTCCCAACAGGGCGGGCAGCCAGGTCAACGTGACACGGCTGCGTCGGGATGTGGACACGACATGGACACAGCGCTGACTCTCAGAACCTGGGCTCTGCTTCATTTCCTCACCCGTCAGATGGGATTGATAATGCCCATCTCACTTGGATATTGTAGGGGAAACAGATAAAAGAGGAGAAACTGATCTGAAAACACGAGCAGCCCGTGCAGATGGGGATTATTTTTGTTGCTGTCTCACACTGCCAGCTCCGGGAGGGGTGGGGGTGTCAAGCTGTACCCAGCTGGCAGCAACTCCCGCCGACAGCAGGGGGGCCAGTCTGTCTTCATCCTGAGCCAGGCTAACAAAGTGAGCCCCAGTGCCCCCCTACATCCCCATGCCTGTGAAGGGGTGTAGCTCCTGCTGTGTCCTCCCTTGTTGCCAGGGGGCTGCAGAACCTAGAATTTGGGTCTTAGCAGGTTGAGGCAACAAGGAGATAAAATTTTTCTCCAAAAAATTTGTATTTGAAGTATTTTTATTTATGCCTTCAGGTCGGCATGCAAGTTGCTGCTAGCAGAGTTAGATTTCCCAACAGCAGGGGGTCTGTGTCGTTGGAGGATGGGATAGGAAATGTCAGTTCCTGAGCACCTGCTGTATACCGGGCAGCCACGTGACTATGGCCATCCTTGCAGTGCGGTACGGGCTTTGCAGTTCCCCTTATACAGACTGTGTTGCATGTGCTTGTTGCCACAGTGGTTTCAGGGCTGGAATTTGAACCCAGGTCTCCAAAGCCTCTGAATTTCTATTCCTGTCTCCTGTGTAGTGGAGATAATGGAGTTTCAGAGACCTCCCTTTCCATCAAGCAGACTGAGAAACTATTGGAACCTACTATGTAAAGGTCAGCAAGGAAGGAAGCAGAGTTAGAACTGGATGGGGCGTCCAGGCCAGCCCACGCCACCTGGCCAGCTGTCATTACTGTATCTTGGACAGGGCTGGCTGTGTTTTTCCTGGACATTGCACACATGAGTGGGATCCTGGGAAGGAACAATCTGTTTGGTTTCACTGATGTTCTGCCTAGCTCGTCAGCTACGGCAGCTACTTGGGGCATGTTCCAGGGGATGGACAGCTAGGGAGGAGACTCAGGATATGTTCATGGCCAAAGGCTAAGTTAAGAGACGTTCTTAGCAGCTGCAGAGTGGGCAGTGTCTCCAAGCGTTGTTTGACAATGGAGCCAAGAGAGGAAGCAAGCAAGAAAATGTTGAGCTTGGGAAACTCACCTCCTCTCCCTGATGAAGGTCTAATAGGCCTGCTCTTGAAGCAGCATCCCTGCCTTAGGCCATGTGTTTATTAAAGCAGACCTGTCAGCCCTGCAGTGACTTCTGTGTTCAGAGAAGCCCTGATGTGATTCCCCTAGATAGGATTTGACAGCAACAAAGTGCCGCCATATCTGTTTTCTCATCTCATCTTCTCAATGGCCCTGTGAGTTATGTAAGGCAAATCTCTCCACCTGGTGAACTAGGAAAGCAAGGCCCAGAGAAGTTAAGTAACTCTTCCAGAGACACAAAGCATGTCTGTCTCGGCTGTCAATGGTCTGTGCACCATGCAGAGAGAAAATCAACCAGGAAGCCCATCATTGAGTATGTCTGCATGCTGTAGTCGCCCTCATTTTCCTTTCAGTTCTTCTACCTTAGAAGAACTAATTACTCTTGACTAGACAAAAAATAATTAGCTAACACTTGTGAAGGAAGGTTGATTAAATTCCAGCAGAACAAACTCAGACCCAAATAGATGGTCAGCGTGTGTGTGGAATCACCACTTTACCCTACAGCCCCCAGACACCTGTTTTAGTGTGACATGTTTTCACTCTCGCCTTAGTCCCCAATTCCACAATGCAACAAACACAATTTCAGGCTTTGAACTAACAATGGCTAAGCTGTGGAACCCCTAATGAATGCCAAATTCTGAGTCAGCAACTGGCTAGAAACCTGAGGGAGGTGGTCAGTATCATTTTGCTTGTCTTTTGCAAAAGTTGAGTTTGCAGAGATTCAATTAGCACTCACTTCGGAGGAAAGGGGATTCATTGAGTCACATACACAAGAATTCAGATGCCTCCAGGATTCTTTCTTCCTCCTTTCATGCTGGCTTTCTTCTCTCTCACTGGCTCCCTTTCCAACCTGGGACATAGCTGCAACCAACAATCAGACTCCCATCTTTAGCTTAAATATTGGAATTACACTGTCCCTCCTGTGTCAGAGACCACTTAGATCATTCTTTCTGCCAGGGAGGAAGTTTATGTAAGAAGATGGCAGCTCCCATTTGAACCAGATGATTCGAATTAGAGGAATAAACATATCACAAAGCAGAGGGGTGAAGGAAGTGGGTGACGCTCAAGGTGATAAATAATATCCAGCCCCTGCCATAGGGAGCTCCCATTTAGTTGGGAGTGTGGGCACAGGCATGTTGGTCAGCACCTGTAATGGGGTGCCATAGCTCTAGGACTGAAGGATCTCCAGAGTCAGAAGAGGGGCATCTATGTGGATCTGGATTGGCATCAGGAAAGCCTTACCTGGGAGCTGAGGGCACTTGGTCATCCACATAGACCAGGGAGGATCACCCACATCAAAGGTCCAAAAGAGAGTGAGCACCTGGGGAAGGCAAGTAGCTCAATGTCCTTGGACGCCAAGGTACAGGGGGGTGGGGGAAGAGCAGTGATATGTCCCTGATGTTAAGAATAGAAAAATAAAAGTTCTTCGAAAATATTTGTGAAGGTAGGATCTTTTTTTTAAATTTTATTTTTATATTCCCCATACAATTGCAACCCCCTTATTTTGACCCCAATCCCACCTTTCCCCGCCCCCCCCCCATAGTATGTCTCTGGTTCATAATTGTTTGTTGATTTTGATTTTTTCTTTCTTACAGTTATTCTTTTTCCTGGTCCCTTATTTAGGTTTTCTAGGTTCCTGCTATGAGTGAGACCATCCGGTATTTTTCTTTTTCTTTCTGGCTTATTGCGCTGAACATGATCCCTTCCAGCTCCATCCATGTTGCTGTGTTTATCTTTTTTGAATGCTGTGTTGCATGTGTTTATCTTTTTTGAATGCTGAGTAATATTCCATGGTGTATATGTACCACATCTTCTTGATCCAGTCATCTATTTTTGGGCATTTGGGTTGTTTCCAAAGCTTAGCTATTGTAAACAGTGCTGCTATAAACATAGGGGTGCAGATGCTCTTTGGAATTAATGTTTCTGTGTCCTTTGGGTGAATAGCTAGGAGTGGAATTGCTGGATCATATGGAAGCTCTATGTTTAGTAGGTCCAGAAATCTCCACACAGCTCTCCATAGTGGTTGGACCAGTTTGCACTCCCACCAGCAGTGCAGGAGAGTTCCTTTCTCTCCACATCCTCACCAACATTTGTTGTTGCTAGTTTTTTTAATATGTGCCATTCTCACTGGTGTGAGATGGTATCTCATGGTAGTTTTGATTTGCATTTCCCTGATTGCAAGTGATGTTGATCTTTTTAACATATGCCTGTTGACCATCTGTATTTCCTCTTTGGAGAAGTTTCTTTTTAGCTCTTCTGCCCATTTTTTGACTGGATTATTTTCTCTGTTTTTGTTGAGTCTCATCAGCTCTTTGTAGATTTTTGTGATCAGTCCTTTATCATTAGTGTTGTGTGCAAAAATATTCTCCCAGTCGGTGGGGTTTCTTTTTGTTTTGGTTATTGTCTCTTTTGCTGTGCAGAAGCTCTTTAATTTGATGTAGTCCCAGCTGTTTATCTTTGCCTTGTGAAGGTAGGATCTTGAGAACACTGAAAGGATTTGATTAGAATGGAATCAAAGAACAATCCACAAAGTATACGGGCTGGGAGGTGATGGATAGCGAGTAAGATGGTGAGAAATATTGACTTGAAAACTGTAACATGATGATATTTTAGCAGATTTGTCTTTGGAAAGAGAGAGAAAATTAAACTTGCAATGGCCCAGTAACTAATGAGCTTCCCTGTATATATGAAGTCTTTGTAAATGCAGTAATGAGGCGGATGGTGAGATAGGCAAAATAGGTCACAGAGAAAATTGTAATTAGTAGTTACAAAGTTGGTGTGTCCTTCAGGTCAAGCTTTTAAACACAATTTTGGAAAATGAAAGGTCAGCAGTGTTTGAAAAACAAATTGAGGGAGGGAGATTATGTTGCCTGAAGTTAAAAAGGAACAGAAGAGCTGGTGACTCAAGTGATCAGAAGCTGCCCCTTAGGATCCAAGGTGGGTGGCGAGCGGCTCTGAAACCAGGTATGTGCAAAGTGCTACGGAATGAGAATGATTGGGTGTTCAAAAGACTGGACCCGATACAGGACGATTGGGCTCTGGCTTTAAGAAAATAAATGAGATCTAGTAAAGATGAATGGAAGTCAAGAAAGGACAAGATATTAGAGAAAGTGAGGGAGCTGGGCTTTGCAGAAGGACGGGAGGAGAGGCAAAAAGAGCAATGCTTTCAACACAGGAGCCTACTCTCCTACTCTCCTCTTGCTAAAGAACAGGTTTGTTTTAGCTGAAATGACTGTTAGATAAATTTTGTTTAAAAGAAGGAGTGATTTTGTATTGACTCCCTTCATAAAATCAGAGCTCTGTTGTCAGAAAATAAAACCTCATAATCGAATGAGTAGCAAACTTGATATCCTGCAGAAGGGGAGATGGCAGCCCCCTCAATGCCATGCTGGGCCTGATCGTGCAAGAGCCATGCATCTCCTGCTGGGAGTTGTGGCTACTGCCCAGCAGTTCACATTTGTGTCGTGGTGTTTTCTGCACATTCTGAGGTTACTGAAATCCCTCACCCATCAACAGTTGATCTTGAGCTCTCAGTCTAGGGGTCATTAACCTGCAACCCAGGGACCTTTAAGGGATCAACAATTTGTTTCATAGGGTCAATGAACCTCCTGAAATACATGCAAAATATCATGTGTCAGAGTATATAGTTTCTGGTAAGACGCAACTGAATTATCAGAGCATTTTGTGATCTCCAGCCCCCAAAAGGCTAAGAGCCATTCCCTAGAACAAAGAGTTTTTGCTATACTTAGTCTCCAGATTTGACCAGTGTAGCTCATCCAACTGGGATGCAGTTTCACACATCAACAGCCTGCCTACCTCCAGCTGTACAAATTCATCAAGGACCTATTGTGTAATTCTATAAGAATCAGAAATTTAGTACATCGAATTTTTATTTAAAACGAGGATCATGTATATATATAAAACACACACAAAGTTTTTCTGAAAGCCAAAGAGTCTGCCCTTGGCAGGAAAGAACATTATCAGATTCATGAAGTGTCCTTGTATTTATATTTTAACCCTGGAAAAACTGTGATATCACTAAATAAAACTTTTATTCTTCAGTTGGGAAAATGTTGGCTGAATTTGACTTCTAGGGCTAACTAACATGAAGTCCTTGTGAAATGCTAGTGCACTGTACTTTCCTCCACGAGCAGGACCACACTTTTTCAGTGGTCAAGTAGGCATAAACATGTGACCACATTGGGCCTCCCTGGTGGTGCAGGGGTTGAGTCTCAGCGCTATGAAGCTCTCAGCAGCCACTGCAGCATGAGTTTGATCACCAACCTCTCCTGTCTCACCTGCTGCTCCCCTCAGCAGTGTATTTCAGTAGATCTGCTTGTTCTGCTCCCCAGTCTGTCTCTGGTGAATCCTGTCACATACACACACACCCCGCCTTTCTGGCCTAGACCCCTGTTCTTGTATGCATAAATAACTAAAATAAATCTTTTAAAAAATAAAATAAAGATGAGAAGGCAAGGGAATAAGGGGCAAAGATTGTGGAATAATCATCTTGGGGGTCACTAACATCATCCAGAACACTGGTGGGCTGACTGTGAGCCAAGTGCCTAAGTCTTCAATGTTGAAGCAAGTGACTCAGATGTCAACGGCTGGCAGGAAGCAGCAAGAGAGGGTTTTATAGCCTGCTGGAAAGCCTATTACCTTGAGAAGGACAGAATGATCCTTGACGTATACAACTCTGAGAGACTGTGCTTCTTGGTCAACTTGGGAAAGAAGCAGCAGTATTCATAGGGGCTGGTGGGCACTGACTTCCCCAGACAACCTGCCTAGATGGATTCTACTTCCAAGGGACTCCTATCTAGATGAGGGGCTTGTTGTTAGAACGTCACCAACTAGATATACATGTCATAATTACCGGTCCTCAAACCTTTCTGCTCTGGGTCACACAGGCCTACCCATTGTCTGTTGAACACACGTCGTGCTTTCCCCTTTCAATGCCACACTGTCTGTGACCTTCTGCTTTCTTCACCTCATCGACTGTGGCCATATGCATACTTAGTGACCAGCTCCATTTTGCTCTCCCAAGGCCCCTTGTAATGCCTTCCACATGATCATTCTGTCCCTGACTTCAGGCTTTCAGTAGCTCCAGTGCTGTACCTGCTAGACGCTATCTGCCAGGCACGATGCCAAGCACAAACCTCTTGGCAGACAGACAACCTAACTTACACTTAGTCAGTTTTCAGCACATTTTCTAGCATGAGTAGAGGCACCAAGAATATTTGAAATATTAGTTAATTTCCTACTTGGAAACTACATGGGCTACAGAGTTCTGGCCCACAAGCTTGCTTTATAAGGTAAGCATAGAGCTCAGATTCCATAAGGTAAAAGCATATGAGATGGTGCTGATTTTTTTTCCCTTTTGGCTCTTGTAACAATTGTTTAGAATTTGTTTGATTTGCCTAAGAGTTGAAATCATGACTGGCAGCTCAAGTGATTTTTCTTTACATCCAGAAAACAGAGTTGAGTGTTAGAAAGTAACTACTTAAGACAGGAAAAAGATGAGTAGTTGTTCTGACATTGGTTAGAACATCCAGAGATGGGATGATGCTGAATTATTTTTCTGTTTGGGTAACTGTGATGATTTTAAAAACATGTTGAATGACTGGAAATCATTAAGAATTTGTGTTTCCTTGAGTAATTTTCAAGGATGGGTGAGGCCTGAACTGTAGACAGTGGTACCTGGGGAAGTGACATCAGCAGCAGCCTCCAGGCTCTATTTGGTCAGCAGCTTTGGAACATGGGGTTCATATACTGATACCCCCATTCTCTTCCCTCCATCCCTCTAACGTGGCTGTGGCTCCATGTTGTAGAGGGTCTGATTTTTGAAATTAGATTCAGTTTCAGCAAAAGGTGGATACAAACACATTGTCAAGGTGAAATTAGCATGGCTTATCTTAGAGAGGGCCTCCCCTCCTGGCACAGCGGTTGAGTGCTGGGCTGCGAAGTGCCTGCAGCCTCTGCAGCGCCGGTTTGATCCCCGGCCACAGGCGAGGGTCCCACATGGCTCCACACACCTTTCCTGCCTCGCCCGTTGCTCCCCTCAGCAGTGTATTTCATCACTCTGCCTGTTCTGTTCCCTTCTCTGGCTCTGGTGAATCCTCTTACCCTCCCGCGCTTCTGACTGTACCCAGTGCTTGTATAAATAAATAAATAAATCTTTAAAAAAAAATGTCAGAGAGACATGAAGGTGACAGTGGATGGATGACACAGGCCTCCTTCTGTTTCTTTGAAAACCAGTTTGCATGAACTCATTTGAAAGGTGGTATAGTGCAGCATTTAAAGGCTTTGCATATGGAACCTCAATTAAAATTTCATCTTTGTCATTATCTGTGTGACCTTAGGCAAGTGACTTAACCTCCCTGTGCCTCAGTTTTATCATCTTTGAAAAATATAGATAAAATAAGATAAATGAATAGTTCCTATTGGGGAGGGTTGTGGAAATGTGATGAGTTACCAACTGTGAGACACTTGAAACAGTTCCTTGGAACATATTGAATGATGTGGAAGTACTAGCTGTTACTATTATTAAATGGTGTATGACTCAGGACACATAGGAACTTCAAAGACTTTGAGGTCTTTTCTGGCTTTATTAATCAGCGTTTGCAGTGTAAATATCTCTTACATGTCTGTCTTCTTAGTGTACTGTGAATTCTTAAAGAGTAGGAGAGCTGTTTCATTCATCTCTGTGGCATAGCCTCTTACTACAATGTCTGATGTTTACCAGCACCAAACTCAGTACTGAGCATATTGTAGGGATTTGTCAATGCGGGTCCATGCAGATGGAGAGGTGGGCTGGTTAAAGGTGAGAGAAGAGCCACTGTGCCATCACACTAGTCACTAACACAAGTCACAAACATTGTTATCAGGAGAAATCGGATCCTATTTCACCCTCAGTGTCAACACCAGAAGATCCCAAGGAGAACACATGGAAAGAGAAAACCATGATCTGCTTGCACGCGTTTGAATAATAATTACTACCCCTACTCCTCTACCTCACATATGAATATTGTGTGTTTTGTCTTGGTGTGCGTGGAAATCAGGCACCAATCCACTCCCCTTCCGAAGACTAGAACTCAGGAGAGATTGTCACAGGCATCTCTCAGCTATAAACTTGGTCATGAGGGCTTCTATGTTGCTATTTCTCAGCATTTGAAATCTGTCATGCCAAGGTCCTTGAGGTTAAAAAGTATCTTAGTCATGTTTGTGATTCCTTCCTTCCTAAAGCCCATTACATACCTTGCCTACAGTCACTCAATCACCACGTATAAACGACATAGAATTCCTGGAGCCCAGGTACTCACCTTTGCCCGTCCTTCCCCTACTACACAGTTTGCCTAAACATAGCTTCCCCTTCCATCATCCGCCTTATAACCAGCATGTAGGCATTCATGTGGCAGCTCCTTCCCCCATCGTTGTACTCGACACTTACACTGCTCTTTGCCTCACAAATCAAAATTCCAAGTGCCTCTGAGAAAACAGAATTCTAGAAATTGGGAGTTTATGAGGCTCTTCTGATTTGCAATCCTGTTTTCTGACCTGAGGAAGATTCTTAATTTTTCTCCCCAACTCCATCACTCTTCTCCCTCACTGAATATTACCTGAGTCCCTACTAGGCATAGAGCAATTCCAGAAAATATTCCATGTTCCTCTGTCTTATTGCCATGCTTCTGGACAGGACTCCCCCTCTTGAGGCTGCACACTGGAGAGAGATGGAAAAGTACTTTGAGGGTATGTGCATGTGAGGAAAATGCTAAGTGCTCTGTCTGATTGCTTCAGTGACAAGTTTGCTTCTTTAGAAATGACTAGGCAGAGGGTGAGGGATAAATGCAAAGGCAGAAATGTGTTCAGCTTGGCTGAATAATGACCATCAGGGTGAAAAGATAAGATAACCACCCACACGCAGGATTTCTATCCTCAAGCCCCAGAAGGTTGACAACAACATGCATTGAAACTACTCTTAATGGAGGGCTTAATAACAAAAGCAACTTCAGGAAAGAGGCTGGGGGAATTTGAAATCCAGATGGTCCTGACGCATGTGCGATATAGCACCTCCATCTTGGAAAACAACCAAGACGATACAGTCTTGTTCAAGATCATTTAATTAAGACAGATGTAGTGATAAATGTCAATGTTGTCAACAGTCACAATGGTGGTATGAATTGAGCCATGCCTGCTAAGCAGTTTGCAATAGAATCTTACTTGATCCTCATGCCATCCTTCTGCAGATGAGAAAATTGAGGCTTAGGAAGGTGTTTTTCCCAGTGTTGTCCAGATTTAAGTGGCAGAACTATGATTCTGAGGTCATTCTACCTACAGGATCTCTGCTCGTTTCTCCCATATTGTGATGTACCTGGTCTTTGAAATGGATCATCTTCATACACTTCTGTTACCTTCAGAATGCCTAGGTATGGACTGAGTAAAACTCATGGGCAAGGAGGAAGAAGAGCATATTGAGGACATGAGCCTAATGCAGGCAGTGCCATTAGCAATAAATGAAGATAACCTTCCTGTCCACTCCATGAGATAGTCAGGAAACTCTTGAATGGTTACACATGAGAGAGCATTTCTTAAACATATGTAAGGGGTTCTTTTTTTTTTTTAAACTACAGATTGGTTGGTTTATTTTTTTTTTAAAGATTTGTTTATTTATACAAGCACTGGGTACAGTCAGAAGCACGGGAGGGTGAGAGAATTCACCGGAGCCAGAGCAGGGAACAGAACAGGCAGACTGCCGAAATACACTGCTGAGGGGAGCAGTGGGCGCGGCAGAAGAGGTCTGTCGCGCCATGTGGGACCCTCACCAGTGGCAGGGAATCGAACTGGTGCTGCAGAGGCTGCGGGCAGCTTCACAGCCCAGTGCTTAACTGCTGCGCCACCAGGGGAGGCCCTGTAAGGGGTTCTTTTTAAGATGAAATCTCTATCAGAGGGCTCCATGCCTGAAGGATGGATTCTTAGAAAAACAATTCCTCTACAGGTATGACCAGAATCTGAGGGAGATGCTGGGTCAGGAGCCAGGTCAGTCTTCAATTTGGAACACTAGAAACCAGTTGTGCTGGATATGAACTTATGAAGGTCTCAGAACCAGAATTATCCAGCTCCCATGAATTCTCATCATGAGTTATAGTAAGGCCATGTCTCCTTCTTGCCACTGTTTCCCTCTCACTCCCTACTTATCCCTTCTGACCCCAGAGTAGCCAATTAAGATCTGGGAGAATTGTATAAAATGGGAAAGGAAAGAACATGTTCAAGAATGTTCCTACCTATTTTGAAGTTTACGCGGGAAGCTGGTGGATTCAGGTCACCCATTCTCACCTCCCCAGTGCACAGTTCCTTGGTATCCTTCAATTTCAGGTTCCTAGGTTCGCCTTCCTGCTCTGGTATGGAATGCTCTAGGGCTCAAGTTAACCTCACTCTGCCAAGAGCTGGCAAAATAGAGACAACTTGGCCATGCCCGCCATGGGGCCGACAGGACAGTAAGGATGAGAACACCGAGTTGTGGGTGCCAAGTGATTGCTACAGAATGGAAATGGGATGAGGTTCTGAGGAGGGAGAGACCCAAGAACCGAGTCACTGGGGAAGTAGCTTGGCTCTGTCTTTGAGACAGGACTTACATAATAAACATGCTACAGCTCTTTGTTTTTAATAATTTTATTTGTGAAGACAACTTTAAAAATGAAATCTGCTGAAAGAGCAGAAAACAGCAAGGGAGAAATTTGGAGGGAAAAACCCTCTTGGAGACATTCCTTTAGTTACCCAAAAAATAGCAAAGTAAGGTAATCCCCCAAATAATTAGTGAAATTGAAGTAGTGTGATATATTTTTAAAATAGCTAATCATGGAGACTTAGTTGGACTCCTGACTCTTACTCCGTGGATTAGTTTTGGGTAGAGTATGCATAGGCCTTGGAATCAGACCACGGCTTCTATCACTAGCTTGTAACTTTGGACAACATTGCTTAACTTCAAATTGCCTGAGTTCCCTCATTTGCAAAATAGTACTGGTAATAATGCCTCATGGGGTTTTGGGAAGGGTTAGATGAGTTATTTGTAGAAACAGCGTCTGGTCCTGAGTAAGCTATTCTTCACAGAGGAGTAGGCCTCGTAAGGTCGTGAGAATATTGAGGAGTTAATGCTCCTTGTCCAGCCCTGACTGGCCCTTCAAAAGAAACATCAGAACCCCCATCCTTTGTCATATCATTCTCTCAACCCTTCAATGAGCGAGAAATCAAGCATTTATGACCCTGTATATTGTCCAGATTTTGTGCTTGGCCAGTAAATACATTTCGGTCCAAGTCTCACATGTTCCTTTAGGACTTTTCACCTGATAAACACCCCGCTCTGTGCTGGTGAGTACTTCCTGTCCTCATCCAGAGCTTCCTGGATGGACATCTGCTCTCTTAGGCACAATGAGGACTCCGTCAAGGTCAGACAATGGCTGTCACCTCAGTTGGACCATGATGATCAGTTTGTAAACTAGAGCCCAGGGCTCAGCAACTGGCTAAGAAGGCCCAGCGGGCAGTTGGAAAACAAAACAAAAATAAAGTCTAGCCTGGTTCTTTTGACCTCAGGCTGCTACAAATGAGATTGAGGAATCAGAGAAGAATGGAGAAAAGGCAATTGTCTCCCTTCCAATTTTATGACTCAAGAATTGCTAGTTTTACTCCCAGTTACATTAGTGTTTATCTGAATTGCCTGAGGTGATTATCCAAATGCAATTTTGCAGGTATCACCGTGGCTCTACTGTTTCAGAATCTTGGGCTGGGACCTGGAAATCAGCATTGTAACAGTTACCCCAGATATTTCTAATACAGGCCTTCCACAACAACACTTTGAGAAGGTTGCCCAGAACCCCTCTTTCTTGGTGTGGTTGGGAGGAGCAGTTGCCCAGCTTCAGCACCTCTTTTTCTCCACTGGACTTGGTTAAGCTCCATGTAGGCTTTCTTCTTCACACACATTTTCTTCAGCTTTAAACAATTGTTTTTGGTAGCCATTGGCGTACTGGAAAGAACATTGGATTTGGAGTCCAGGTGGCCTGGGTTCAATCCCTGCTCTGCCATTTAGCAGCTGTGTGATGTTGGGCAGGTTGCCAACCTCTCTGTGTCATTTCCTCATGTAGAGATAGTCCTATTTCACTAGGCCATTTTGAAGATACAGTGAAATGATGTGTGAGTAACAGCTTTAGGAAGGCTGGATCATTCTACAGTGCAAATTTTTATCATCAGCTTGGAGCCTGCCATGGCCACATTCAAACCTAGTGAGTATACGGAGTTCTGTGCATAAATCAAGGAGACATCTCTTCTGCCCTTGTGCAATTTTGGTTTCCCCATGGACTGACCCCTGATAAGGTTGGGCTATGATAGGACTCCACTAGATGCCATTGTTTCTTCCTCCAAGCCCCCAGAGCTGAGTAGGACAAGATTTTCCCCACATTTAGCAGCAAAAAAGGGGAGACTTTCTTCCTCAACAGGAGTCTGGGCTGAGCATCTTCCGAACGCCAGCCACCACAATGTCACTGCTTCCCCACCATGCCTGCTGTCTCCTGACTCGATTGCTAGACCATTTGAGAAAGGCTCCAGGAGCTACGGGTGTGGCTGGGGCATTCTCAGCAGTCAGCTCTCTGTAGCACCCCCTTTTTAGAGTGTCTATGAAACGACACCTCCTCATCTCTCCACGTGGCACCTCCTGATAGCATGTACAGGTAAGAAAGGATGCTCCCAGGGCACAGGTTCGCCAGGAGCAGACCCGGCTAGATCCACTGTTCTTCATGGCTGAGCTCCATCCTTCCTTTCAGCCTCTCCTCCTCCCTTCTCACCCTGCCATCACCATAGCAACACAGTGGTGTAAAAAATAAAAGAGTTAAGGCACCTAAATATAGTCTGAGTCTCAACACTTCCAGCATGGAGCCTAAAACCTGGGGGTGACAACTAGAAGCAACCAAAGCATGAGCAGCAGCCAGAAAGGAGGATGAGCCAGGGCAAGGTCCCAGAGAGAAGGGAAGGGCAGGAACAGTCATTCACTGAGCCTGCTGCCTGTGTCTTCTGTTGAAGCCCACCTGGCCGAGGAGAAACTGTCACCTCCAGGTTACTGTTGAAGAAACAGAAGCTTAACGAGTTTAGGAACTTGGCCAAGGTCACACAGCTGTAAGCAGTGGAGCTCAAATTTTAATTCATGTCTCTGGCACCCCAAAGTTCATGTGTTTCCCTCACCATACCACCTCTAATGGTGCAGACAAGAGTTTGCTGGGAACACGGAGTTTTTTGAGAAGGTCATATAAATGAGTTCAACTAAATTTTTGGATGAACCAGGCATAAGGGGAGACGTGGGGTGAGGAGAGGGCAGATGTCTGGTTTCCACCTATGCAGCCCCTGTGTGTTCCTTCAGGGTCAAGGACAATAAGGGTAGTGTTGGTGAGGCTGCATTTCCCAGGGTGTGTGATGACATGAAGTGGGAGCAGAGATCTTTCTGGTGCCCTAAAGTGCAACATCTGCAAAAAAATGGTGTCATTAGGATCCCGAAACCAGGAAAAGCTTATTGTGGTTCATACCATCACTCATTCCTTCATTCATTCAACAAGCATTTTTATTAAGCATCAGATGTGTGTTCAACTCTACAGATATGGAGACAATTTAAACAAACCCTCATAGAGCTCAGGATAGTGAGGAAGACAAATAAGGAAATAATTACACACTTGATTGATTCTTTACAACTCTGGCATGTACTATAAGTACATAACAGAAGAACGTTGCCTCCCTGGTGGTATCAGTGGGAGGGGAGTACAGGAACTCTGACAAATCAAGAAATCTGCCTGGTCAATTTTTAAAGCAACGTGCATTTTTAAGATGACCTACTAGCAACTTAGCCTCAACCATGGACCTTGTGATTGTTGCATCCATGGAATGCAGGCCCATTCCCTGTCTAAGTTTGTAATAACCATGAACTCCATCTAATAGCCATACAAACAAGGCTTTCAAGACCCAGTGAAATAGATCCAGGTGAAAGCTGACAGTCAGACGTATTCCATCTTTTTCCTACAGCCCTTGATGGTGCTGGCATAATACTGGAGTGTGATATGTAAACAAGCTGAGTCAAGTGATGGCCTTGACTTCCTGGGCTGAGCAGGTAAAGCCCTGGGAAGCACCAGTAAATTGGGCGGGAGTGGAAGAGGAGGCAGTAGGCGTTAAAGTTGTGAATTTCTGTAAAGCCAAAGCTTTTCTGCGGATTGAAAACCACCTACGAGGCAGCAAATATGGGGGATCCCGTATGAATGAGTTTGAATTAGATAATATAATGTGTGGAGCCCTTTAGCTCTTCAGAGAAATGCTATCTAAATTCAGAGTGTTCACATCAGAGATAATGATACACACCTCTATTTATAGTGTTCTGCATCCCACCTGCCAGCTCTTTCCCAGGGACTCGGTACAGATGAATGGGCAAGACCTGGGAAATGTGCTTTGAAATCCTTGATTAAAGGCCCTCCAGGCAGATGTAGCATTCTAAATGTATTATATTGCTGTCACTGTCATTATGGTTTCCTTTATCACCTCAGGGTGTCACCGCCTCCCATTTCAGGTGATGGACTCAGCTTGACTGTTGCCTGCCCTTAATGTCATCAGGAAAGCAGCAGCTCACAGACGTGCAGTGTAAACAAACAGGATTCTAACTGAGGGCCCTGGAGGCGCTCGGGGTGGCTGCTGTCAGCCTGGTCCCCACCTCTCTGTGAACCCAGGCCTCCCCAAGCTCATTTTCTTTCCACCTTGAGGCCAGGAATATGTAAATGACATGCTTGTAAAGGAGGTCTTGGGGTTGAGAATTGGCAGTGGAGGAAGGGCAGATGTGTTAGGAAAGGGAAGGAGGCTCTTCCACCGTCTCAACGGCCTGGCCTAAGGAGGAAGGGGCTACAGCTTTGAAATCCTTGATTTTGTAAGGGCAGGGTAGGAAGGAGACTGAAAAATTGGCACTGATTCAGATGACAAAACTCCAACTCTTGTGTCTTAGGGGAGAGGAAAGGGGTCTGGCAAGAGCATCCAGGGTCAGGCTAGAAGGAAGTAAATTCAAATGCTACCTCCACCTCTTCACCTCTCATGGAGACCTTTTCCTCAGTTGAGGTTGGGGAACCTTCAGTAGGACACATGGGTGCCGTTGCTTCTTCCATGCATACCCCATGGAGAGAAAATGGGACCCTTAAAGCTCCTTCTCTAACCAGTGGGATTAAAACATGCAAATGACCTGCAGCTGCAAACTGCGCCCCCCACCCCCAACCTCCAGCCTAGAAAAGAACAAAGGCAGTGTTGGAATGCGAAGGTTACACTCTTATTTTCTTCCTCTCTCCCTCCACCCCCAACTCCCCCCTCCCTTTTTGAAGTAGTTGGTTTACAACACTATGGCTTAGAAGTATAGGTTCATAGCTCTTCCATGAGTGTTTCCACACCGCCTCCCCCCTGAAAGACACAGCTAACATCAGGGCAGCAGGTGCAGGGTGAAGATGAGCCTCATTTCCAAGCAGATTTCCTAAGACGGGTAATATGCAGGGTCAGTGTTCAGGGGCATGGAAATGAGGAATAATATTGGGAAAACGCAAGTCATGTCTGGGTGTGTGCCTTTTCACCTCTGGGGTGTAATTTTTCCTCAGGCCAGACCTTGGAGTTGAGAAAGTACCCTGCCTGTTCCCACACCCGCACTCTTGATATCCCCAGCTGTCTTGCACTCCTCTGACCGAATCCTAAAACTTGGGAAAGAAGGATCCTTTTATTGGTTGCTCCAGTTATAACTTCAACAACAGATCGTCATCAAATTAAGTGACATTTACGACTACTTACTGCATGCCAGTTTCTATGCTACAAGTTTCACTTCATCATCTCATTGAATCCTTTCAAATAAAAGGTAGGAGGTAGGTTTTAGATAAGGAAACTTTAGATCTTTAGATAAGGAAACTGAGGCTCATAGAGCTAAGTCATTTGCCCAAAGCCCTAAAAACTCTCCAGTACTCAATCTAGAGCTTTGACTCTGGGGCCTGGGGTCTTAACCAGTGAGGAGGAAATGACTCATTATTTTCCTGGCCTCACTCACAGGAATGAACAGCAGTTGAATAGGCTCAACTGAACTCGTGATGGAATCACTGAAGAGTCAGGTTTTAGCCAAGGTAAAGGGAAAAGAGTTTTTGACTTGTTTGGAAGGGAAAGAGCAGGG
This sequence comes from Talpa europaea, assembly GCF_964194135.1. NCBI lineage: Eukaryota > Metazoa > Chordata > Mammalia > Eulipotyphla > Talpidae > Talpa > Talpa europaea. The sequence continues at coordinate 96,854,192 of NC_140075.1, read as the reverse complement.
GCTAAAGTCATCTTTTGGAAGAGTAGCCCAATACGGTGTTCTGAAGGGTATTACATGGGCAAGAAGGGAGGCAGGGAGGCTGCTGTGGCCTCCTCCGCAGTAGAAGCACGCCCTGTGTGGGGCTGCACACGGGGTGCTGACTCAGAGTCTGACTCCATCACCTGGTCGTTCTCTTTAATTGTTCCTTCACTGAGTGGGCACACGTCAGGCTCATCTGTGGGCCAGTCTGGTCAGATGCCGGTAAAAGTTGCAGTTGCTGTTCCCATGGAGCTTGTGTTCTGGTGGGAGAACCCGATACAGATTATTAACAAATAAATAAGATAAAAACAAAACATGGTGATTAGACGGAATGTAGCTGGAGAACCCATCAGATTGGGTGGACAGGGAAGTGGTAACATGGAAATGGAGACATTTGAAAACGACCTGATCATAAGAACGTCTCCCAGAGGAAGGTTCCAGGCTGAGGGAACAGCTAGTGCAAAGGCCCTGAGGCAGGAATGGGGTTGATGTACCAGGGCAAACAGGAGGCAGGTGGGGCTAGAGCAGAGTGGACAGGGATAGGTAGAAGGTGAGCTGGTTGGAAAGCCAGGTGGAGCTTCACAGGCACTAGCAGGTTCTCAGCGAGGTCTGGAGCCAGCAGCACCCATGCCTGCTTGGGAACTTGTTCAAAATGCAAATCCTCAGGCTTTACTCAGACCTCCTGAATGAGAACCTCTGGGGACAGGGCTCGGATTCCTGTTTCATCAGGTGCTCTCCAAGATTCCAAATATGCAAAAACTTTAGAACTCCAGGGCTAGATTAGGCAGTTTTAATTTTATTCTAACTACAATGGAGTCCTACTGAGGGTTTAAGTAGAGGAATGTCATGTTGTGATTTAAAAAAAAAATGTAAAGCACTCTGGCTGTGAGAGAACGGACTTAATGAGGCTGGCAAGCCCCAGGGAGAGCGACAGTGGCTTGTGTAAGGTGGTGTGGGGAGAGGAGAGGCGGGCCATTCCTGACAAGGGCAGGGGGCACAAAGAGGGTCTCAGAACTGGCCACCATTTGCCCAGCACAAAGTTCAAAATTAATGTCCTCCGAGAAGACCTTCCACCCTCCTCTGCCCCATCCCTGTTGTCTAAAAATAGCACAATGGAGATCCTGTCTGATGCAATCCTCGGGCAGGGATGCCTGAGCCAACTCCACCAGGGCAGCAGGTGAAGGCAGGACGGTGTTGAAGAGAGGGACTCTGAAAGACTAAGAAAGTTGGCTTGCTTCCTGCAGGGCTTAAGGGGTTAAAGTGGGAGTTCTGTTTACATACGCGTGTGCACGCACGCACACAGAGGTGAATGAGACCTGCCATTTCCAAAAACCAGGGTTATGGGTTTTGCTCATATCCTTACCCATAAAAATCCCAAGAGAGAAAGAAGGCCTCTCATCATCCTCATAGGCTCAGAGACGGATGATGGCTTAGAAAAAGGCAGTGGCAGGACTCAAGCTCAGGTCTTCTGCCCGCTAATCTAACATGCTCCCCATTAAACCACCAGGAGCCTGGTGACCGCTGGTAGGGATTAGGGTTAGGGTGAGGCCAGTGATGTGAGCCATGTTTAAGTGCAGTTTTGGGACGTTGGGTCCTGTCTTTATTTAGAATTCAGATCTTTGTTCATTATGGATTTTTTTTTGCATAAATTCTGATTTTTTTAATGTTGCATTAAACATTGGTGACCTTGATTACTTAGTTGTTAGGTGTACCCTGAAATTTGTGCCTGTGCCTTACTTGCTTCCCTCTGGTCTGGCCCTGATGTTACTCTGCATTCTGTATCAGCCTCTTCCATCAGCCATCAGCAGAACTTTAGACCTTGAAACACAAAGCAGGAAGGATTTCTATTCTCCTCACCCTTGTGGAAATGTCAGCTTCTGCTTTTAGACTCTATTCCCCAAGCTTACCTACTATGTTCTTGCCAAGATCACTAAGGTCTGTGAAATTAACAGCAGGTTAGATTCTCACATTGTAGAGTAAGCAGAGGAGGAGGAGGAGGAGCTCAGCACTCCTGCAGGACTAGGGCTGTGACAGCATGCATGGTGTTTTGTCTCTAAGTGGTGAAAAACAATAATTTTCAATTTGGCTGGTAGAAGTACAGATCCCTGAAACAGAAACAGGTTACCCAGATGTCTCACGGGTGGAAGGGTCTGACAACGATTTTTGGGGCCCACAACCCAATTCACCCAAGGTGGTGGCAATGATGGACGCACAACCTGTTTGCATGGCTGAGCTCCAGGGACAGTGTTCCAGTGACTTCTACATGTGCAGAGCCCATGGCAGTAGCTGTCATAAGTTAAGTCTCGACTGATTCCATCAAAAAAATGTCTGTAGAGTCAACTAATCTCACATGCCATTAAGTCTCTAATTGAGGCACTTATCCTCCCAGTCCAGGTTCAGTATCCTTCCCTGGACTAGCTGTTCACTGGCATCTCTAGAAATTATCCACCTGGAATATGTACTTGAAAGTGCTCGCAAGGACAGACAATTAAGGTGGAGGCGGGAGCTTTGTGTTTGACTCAGAGTCTTAGGAGCCAGTTCTTCTCTCTTCCTAATTGTTAGAAGGTTTTTCTTGGACCTGCAGTTTCATGTCTCTCCAATACAAATCCTTGTTCTATCTGCTTGGATCAAAATCATTCTTAAAAAGAGAGATTCCCAGCGCAGAGAGAAAGCAAGACCGAGAGACCCACCATCTCCAAAGTCGTGAATCACACAGCCAGCCATTTGTTCTCTTCAGTGAGAGCAGCACGTTGTGAAATAAATGATTTTATAGATTATTCTCACTCCCGTTTCAAGAAGGGAATGTATCAACTTCAGGGCATAGCAACCATTTGTTCTCAGATGATTGGAGGGAGGATTTTTTTTTTTTTTTTTACTTCCCCTTTTGACTCAGGAGATGGAAAGAACTTGAATCTTTGAATCATTCTCCCTCTTCTTCTCCCCACTCCCTTGGGGTAAGGCAGGAAAAACTTGGAGCCCAATAGGGGTATAAATAACGGAGTCACACATAGAGCTACAACCTGCTCAGGTTCTCTGCCAGGGGCACTGGAATTACTTTCCCTTGCAGAATAACAAAGCAAGGCCACTATCGGGACTACCGTGAAGAAGGCCAAATTCTCCCTCTAATATGGGGATGTTAGTTTGTGCCCAGCCCTCAGGCTCACCCCACCATTCTGCCACTCACGTGCATCCACACACACCCACAATCAGGAATATGAGGCATCCCCCACAATAGGGCAGTGAAGAAGGACAGAAATCCTTTTCAATCCTTTTGTGTTTGTCTCTTGTAGTCAAGACAGAGGACGAGCATAATATGAGTGTGTCTCACACACACACACACACACACACACACTTTCATCTTGGCCTGGCGGCCATGAGAAATCATCAAGTGTAAGTGCCACAGACAAGCAGCCCACATCTCCTTAGCCTCCTGTCTCCACAGAAATCCTGGGCGTGGCCGCCGTCATGCATGCCCGTGGTGCTGCTGCTTACAGCTATGGAGTGGGAGGATCACCCCCTTATATGCCAGTTCATCTCATTGCAATAGTACCTGGAAAAGGTGAAGCCTGCCTCCCTGCCTGTGACCCCAGTCCTGTGGAAGCAGCGCTGTGACAGCCACAGAGCCCTGTGGAGTGGGGGCCGTCTCCCCCGGGAGACACTGCTCCTCTGGGTCCACGTATTCGATCCCAGTTAGGGGGGGCATAGTCCTTAGAGTCCCATTGTTTGAGTCAAATCCCATCTCTGCCACATGTGACTTTCAGTAAGCCCTTTAGTTTTTCCGGCCCCTTGTCCCTCATCCATAAAATATAGTAAAAATTAGTATCTGCTCCCCTGGTTTTGGTGAAGATTAAATGAGGTAATATATGCAGAACAGGGAGGATCTGGCGTGGCGTGTACCTGCCTCACAGGTTTGTTGTGAGGATTAAATTAATGTAAGTAAAGTGCCTGAATAGGACAGTGCATGACACAAAGTAAGCACTGTTTGAATATTAGTAAGTGTGGCTTCTGAACCCCGCACACCTACTCTTTTGCACCCCGCTGTCATGCTCCAAATGCTCGGTGCAGTTGTCAGAAGGACCTAGTTATTCCAGCCCTAAACTAAGACATTCCTTGTTGATTCCAGCCCCCTCTCTCCGACAGGGCGAGCATTTGAGTAGCGACTTCCTTTTCCCTAAATTTTTGATAGAGAGATTTCCCCAGGGAGCCCTGGGGCCTGCACCAGTGTCCTTTAGGAGCTTGTCAGGAATGCAGGATCCAGGCACCCCTGCAGACCTGCTGAATAAGAATCTGAATTTTCACAAGATCCCTGGGGGAGTCACATGCCCATTAGAAGTTGAGAAGGGCTGGCTGCAGGGACCCTCTGACACACCTGCTTTCAAGAGACAACCTGTTAGCGCACCCCCAGCCTCTCATGGGACCGGTGCCTTTCCCCAGACCTTGCTAGGCGGGGGCACAGGGTGTCTGTGTTGGGCTGTCTGGGTGTTTGGAGCTTGGAGGGACTTTCCAGCCCGATTTAGAGCCTGCGACCCGCCAGGGGGGAAAGGCGAGGACTCCCCACATCCCCTAGGAGGTGAGGGAGAGTGAAGGAGGAGCCAGTGCAGACACAGGCGTCTGAAAGCTCCTGGGAAAAGCTAAGTGCGCCACCTGCTCAGCCCTGCGGCGCGGGTCAGGGGGGCTGCGTGAGCAGGAGCTGGCCGGCAGCAGCCAGGATAAATTTAGACATGATGAAAAGGAACCCTTCTCGATATGATGAAGAGCCATTTAGTAGGAATTGGAAAAGAAGAGGTCACCCAGCCGGTGATTATTTAGACATTATTTCTAGCAAGAGAGGGCCAAAGGGTGCGGAAGCCACCTACTCACGATGCGGTGCAGAAGCAGATCCGCTGTGACTTGCCTGTGCAGCCTGAATTTCAATGGGAGGATTCTGTGGTCCCTCACTGTGGCCATGCACGGCGTGGGACTGGCACCGCGTTACCCACCTGCTTATACAAAGTAACTCTAGGAGTAATAGAGGATATGCTGAAATCCCAGCTCTGCTGCTAACTAGCTGTGCAGCTCTGGACAAGTTGCCTAACCTCTGAGCATGAACTCTGTCATCTTAAAGTGGAAAGTGGTTGAGGTGAGGTTGAAATTAGACGGTTCTTAGTTTATCCTTATAAATGTACTTCTCATCTTAGAGCCCGTCTGACCTTGACCTTCGCAGCGCCCTCCTCCAGTTCAGTATTCATCCACTCAACAAATAAATGCTACTTCCTACCCCTTACACCTTAAAGGAACTCAGGTGTTAAAGAGCACCATTCTTTATGCAGAGGCCAGAGGCCTCATTTGGAATTGGATGTCCTTGGGGCAAAGGAATGTTCTAAAGCACCAAAGAGGCAGCCCAGAGATGTGCTTCCTAATCCCTCCAGTCACTGGGGGGAGATCACCTGGGAGCATATTTTCCTGCTCAGGCCTTAGGTGCAAGTGTGGCATGATTTAGTACCTTCCTCTGCAGAAGGCTCAGAGGAGAAGAAGGTGTGGGCTGAGAGACTCTGAAAGCATTACTGGCTCTAGGAGCAACACTCAGGATAAGCTGACCCCATGACCCCACTGAGCCAGAGGAATAACTGGGAACAGGACAGACATAGGGTTCACAAACCCTAGCCTAAACCACGGGTTAGGTTCCAACTTAACCATTGGCATGTTCTGCAGACTGGACAAATAGAAAAGAGTAATAAGGTAGAGGTATAGTTCAATGACATTGGGCTTCTGGGTTCTTTGTTCAGAACAAAAACTTCCCGTCAACATAGCTTTCAAAGTATTTTTCCCCTAATGAGTTGTGTTTTTACTGTGAAAAGGCAGTATAGTTTGTTTCACGAGTGACCATCAGTCCCTCAGCAGGTCATGATGGAGGGCCTTCTCTGTGCCAGGCAGGACTACAGGGCAAGCCAGAGACCCTCACCCTGTCCTCATGCAGCTTACACTGCAGTATGGACAGACCATCAAGTGAGTCAATAAATTAACCAGCTGGTTGATGGGTGCACTGCAGGGGGCGAGCATGTGCAACATGGTGGCAGATTTGGGAGGATGAATGGGCTGTGGTAGAGAGGTGAGGGGGGGTGGGGCAGAAATGTGGCCTTGGAAGCCTCTCTGAGGAGGTAATGTTTATGTGGAGGCCCACAGGATGAGGGTGAGCACAGAGCGGGACACAGAAGAGCAAGGACAATGTCCTAATCGCGAAAGGACTCAATTTGAGGAACAGGGGAACCAGTCTATTCGGGACTCACAAGTAAGGGGAGAATGCTACAAACGAGGCCATAAAAGATCCTATAGTCCTCGGTGAGGCCTTTGTGGCTTGAGCACAACTCAGAACTTTGTCAGTTTTCAAGAGATAGAAGGGAATTCTCAAGCCTCCAGGCAGCGTAACACCTGTGGTCCAAACAGATGTGATGCCTTCCCCCGAGCAAGCTCAGGGGCGGACTCGTCACTGCCGCCTGTACTGCTGTACCCTCCCGCGAGTGGTCCAGACAGCTACCCTAAATTCCTGTCCACAAGTTAGCATCTGTCCTCATTTCTCTGTCCTCATTTTCCCATCCTAAACTGTCAGTGACTCTGCTCGTTCTGTTTATTAAAAATCAAAGTAAGCATAAGTCAGGCTATTATATGCCATGTAGTCTGTCTGCCCAGAGCTTGTTGCTGACAGGGCATGAGGCCAGACCTTGGGGGACATGAGAGTGCTCTCCATGCTACCACCCTGAGCACTGAAGCCCCTCCAATAACCCATGTGGGATCTGTCATCCTGTTTTAGCTAATCCTTTCTTGACCTGACTTCTATTTCCAGACTGTACCACCTCTTGGGTTACTAGTTCTATTTATTGGCTTCCCCTTAGTTTCTGACTTAATGACTGGAGCTGAGATTCCCTTAAATATTACTCTCAAACTACCAATAGACAATGGTTGCTATTTATTAGACACTTTTGCACACCCCGCCAAGTGCTTCGCATGCATTATCTTATTGAAGAATAGTGTGAAGTGGATATTAATATTCTACTTTACAGATGAGACTTGGAGAGCTTTATTTAGCCAGTTGCTTGAGGTCACCCAGCTGGAGAGAAGTGGAGGCAGGATTTGAAACCAGGCCGTCGGTCTCAGGTGCCCATGCTGCTGTTCTGGAGGAGGGAAGGCCAACATTGAACACGCATGCATTCTGTGGTGGCCAGCCAGGTTTTTCTGTGACAGACTGTGGCAAATGGTGAGGGTTTAGAGTCTTGGTGTTTTGTTGTTGTTTTTATATTTATTTTTTAAAAGATTTATTTATGCATACAAGAACTGGGGTGCAGGCCAGAGGTGTGGGGGTGAGAGGAGTCATCAGAAACAGAGTGGGGAGCAGAACAGGCAAATCTGCTGAAATACACTGCTGAGGGTAACAGCGGGCAAGGCAGGAGAGGTGTGCTGCACCATGTGGATCAAGCTCCCTGGCCGGGGATCAAACTCATGCTGCAGTGGCTGCGGTTAGCTTCATAGTGCTGAGACTCAAGCCCTTGCACCACCATGGAAGCCCTGTTTTTACATTTTAAAAGGACAGGTTTATTAGGAAAAGGAGAAAGAAAAAAAGAGGCACCTACATAGTCACAGGTGGGCAGGAGAGCTGCCCCTGCTGTTTGGCCTAGTCTTGTTTTTGAAGCAGTGGGTTGGGGGTGGGGGCAGGCTACTGCCTTCGCTGCATTCAGGATCGGGTGGCCTACAGGATCGGGTGGACAACAGAAACTCCCCAGACATCCACGACTCTGACAGTGACTTGAGACAGCTCAGGAGAACAGAGAGGGTGTCGGAAAGCAGAATGTAAGGATGTTCCCACTTGATGGAAAAAATAATACAGGGAGAAGCTAATGACCTCAGTCTCCTCAACAGATGCAGGTCTCAGGGCTGCAGAGTCCACGGCAGCTGAATTGCATTCTGCCTGGCCCCCTTCTTGCCCCTGCTGGAAGACACAAATGCGTGCCCACGCCACCTAGCAGTGTCCCACTCCATCCAGAAAAGGGCCTAACATCTGGACTAGGGTCTGGTCCTGAAATGTACCCCTCATTAAGCAGAGTTTGGGGCGGCCCAGGTCTACCTCCATTTTTAAAGTTCCTAGTAATGTTTTTTAAAAAAGGAAGAAATGAAATACTGAATTGCTGAAACTGGTGTATATTTTTCAATGTTTAAGTTAGCAAATAACTCTTGCTAACACAAAAGCCAATAGTGTGAGTCACAAGATCTTTATGGGATTTATAGCTGATAACGATTCATAGTGCCCTAGAGTGAATGTGATCCATTCTGGACCCCTGAGGCTGCGCATGCGCATTTGGAGTTTAAGCCTCAGTAGTTGCCGAGGCCTGTGTTAATACCAGAGTGTGTGACTTGAGCCTCCAGCCTTCCTGGTCTCCCTTGAGGGCCACTGCCACAGAGAAAGGGAGACTCTACTGTTTCCAGGCAAGACTCCCACAGGCCAACCAACGTGTCCCTCTCCTCCTCTCTGCCCTTTCTATGAAATTAACCTTTCAGATCAACATTAACTGATTTCAAAAGTCAAAGCCTCCCTTGCCCCAAAGGCAAGAGAGATGAGGAAGCAAGCGCTGTGGGAGGACCCAGTGCCTGAGGGGTTAATTGTATATTATTTCATTGCCCCGGGATGGTGGAAGCATCATTCACCTTGTTGGTGCAACACTTCAATGGCTTGTCCAAGGTCGCATGGCATGTGCAAGATTAGAACCTGGAACCTTGGGTTCTCACGGTAAAGAAGGGCTCCCTTCCGGTTTTCAAGTCTGAGCTTGTCGTGAAGCCACTGATGAGCCCAGTGTGGGGCAGGGGGCCGGCAGCCCCTCTCCCTGTGATATTGGGGTGAGCTTTGACCTTTGTGATCTTCTCACTGTCTCCTCTGCTTCCCGTTTCTTCTCCTGGCTGCTTGGCCCTCCACTCTGCACCTCACTTATGATACTTATTTTTCCATTCACAGCAAAACTATTCACATCAAGGTAATTGATGATGAGGCGTATGAGAAAAACAAGAATTACTTCATTGAGATGATGGGCCCCCGCTTGGTGGAAATGAGTTTTCAGAAAGGTGTAGTACCTGGGCCTCCTCACTAACATTAACATTCTTCTCTCTTTTGCTTCCTTCTCCAGTCCTTTTGTCTCCTCCTCCCCTTTTCTTCTACCTGTTTGGTTCACTTTCACTTGTTTCCTCTCTTCTTCTCTTTCACCTCTCCCTCTCTCCTCCTTTGCTCCTCTCTGCTCCCTGCTGTCCTAACACCTGCCAGCCTGTCACATGGTATCCTCGCGAGGGATGTTCAGGAGCCAGTGGTCTTTGTGGGATAAGAAAATGGACATGGGGGAAATCAGAGAGAGAGAGAGAGAGAGAGAGAGGGACAGAAGAGAGAGACAGAGGCAGACAGACAGACGCAGGTAGACAGAGAGCGGGGAGAGCGAAGGAACCCCGAGTATACAGGGCTCTCTGCCTCTCTTGAATGGCTTAGTCCACAGGAAAGCACGAGGCCAAGCAGCAGCCCCCGGAAGGAGGGAGTTGATAGTTTCTGGATGTTGAAGACTCAGGTATTTGGATTTGGGTTCTATTTGTGGTTCTTTCCATTTCTCAAAGCAGGCCTCAGGAGCCATCTTCTCTGTCATATCCCTGTTCTCAAGGGCTTTTCTCTCTCCAATGTTGATTGAGCTCAAGGTATAGGTCTGGGTTTCAGGTGCGGGGAAAGACCTCCCTGCCATTCTCTGGTTTCCCTGGGAAGACAGTCTAGGGGTGGAGGCAGATAGAGTAGTGGGAAGTGGATTCTGACTTGTGCAGGAGATTCTCCAGAAGGTCACAGAATTTCTCAGAGTAGATGGAGCCTTTGCCTTAAATGATCCCATACACCCCAGGCCTCCAACAGGCAAGCCAGAAAATCCTTTCTTGGACAGACCTGCTCCTCAGAAGGGAGCTGCCAGTGCTGGGGGCAGTGTTCCCTCCTTGACAGAATTGTCCGCCACCCCCTCCCAGTCATGCACTTGGCCACAAAAAAAAAATCTCATTCCTTTCCCACAGCAGGTTTCCTTGAGGTGGAAAAACAGGCCAGGTCCACATCTCATAGATAGCCTTAGGGTACCACATCTAGGACCTAGGAAGTAAAAGCTTAACAGTCAGTGAACTTCGTCTTTTTTCCCACTGAACAAGGTATGAAAAGAGTCTCAGAAAGTACCCAAAAGGTGAGCAAAAATGTACTTGTAACACACACACAAAACACACCACACACACACTACACACAGCGTAGAACACACACCAAACACACAGCACACACCACACACACACCTGCAGTCCTGTGCCCCATGACCCACTCAGGTGGATCTTCTACTTTATCAACGGCAAGGCCGAGCCTGTCCTCACAGGGGCAGGTCCATCAGGGGCTTTGAGGAAACACTTGCAGCTACTGTTTGCCCTTTAGAGAGCATTTATGTCCCAGGCTAAAAATTAAAACCCCAGGAAATAACAATCAGGGTTGTCTACTAGAACCCACCAAGCCCACTGTGGTTCCATGAAGGACCGGGAGGAGCTGCGGAAGGGGATTCAGGCCCACATGGCAACTTCCGCACTGGCCGGGCCAGCCTCGTGCCGGTCTTTGGTAGGGAGTGACTTTCAAGGAAACGTTGCTTCCCTGAATGACTTGCTTTTCAAAGACGTGATGCTTTCCTGAGGTGCCCAGAAGTGAACAGAAACCTCCTGTCCCTGAACCCCTGATAATCAGCATTTAAAGAAGCAAACCTTGGGCCACCACAGCTGAGTGACAGCAGCCCAAAGCTGAGTTAGAATTGAGTGATTTACATCCTTTTCTTCACCCTGCCCTAGGAGTTTACCAGCTGTAAGTATTAGCCGTCCTATCGCAGACTCTGGTTAATACATATGTATTTTAGTTGTCAGAAACAAAGCCCCAGGAGATAAAGAATGAGAAAGATAATAGCATTCTCTCTCTCTCTCTCTCTCTCTCTCTCTCTCTCTCTCTCTCTCTCTCTCTCTCTCTCTCTCTCTCGTTTCCCTTCCTCAAAAAATGCTTTCAAAAGTATTAGGAGGCTCACACAGATGTGGGTATGGATGGATGCTAAGGAGGGAACCAAGCCCCTAGCTAGAGGCTGTTGACCTATTTTCTGTTGTGAAGGGCCCTGGGCTGCTGCCTGCTGCCCCCAAAGAAATGCCAGTTACCACGTGACACCCAGTGGAATGTGCTGCCACCTCGTTCACTAACCACCAGCAGGTTCTAACCGACTCTTCCCCCTCCCCAGCCCTCTGTGCCTCCACTCCCCCCGTCTCCCTCCTTTGCCCACTTGTCCTCGCCTCCCGATCCCCTTCCCTCTCCCCCTAAGGACAACCATGACCAAGGAGACAAGAAAAGCTTAGACCATTTTTTATGTAAGAACAAGCCAGGCCGCCCCAGCCCCGTCAAAAGCCGCGTGGCGGGCCCAGGCTGCATGTGCCGAGTGACGGGGAGTGACTCTAAACGCTGTGCTCCAAGCGACCGACCAACCTTCCCACCCCGTCGACACATTCTCTCTCTTGTTGTCCCTACAGGAAAACCGTAAGGGTTAAAATAGTAGATGAGGAGGAATACGAAAGGCAAGAGAATTTCTTCATTGCCCTTGGTGAGCCGAAATGGATGGAACGTGGAATATCAGGTGTGAGATTCTTAAAAAAAAAAAAAAAAAAGCAAAAACAAAAAGAAAGAAAAAAATTAAACTGAAAAGCAGTAACAAAACCAGCTATATTATTTCTTCCCCGTTTCTACCCTTTTTTTCCTCCTTCTTCCTTTTGACCAATGGACTTTTTTTATTCTTTTTCCCTCCTGTATTCTCGCTCTCACCCTGTTTCGGTATCATCTCTGCCTTAGTAGCCTTAGCTTATTTCCAAGTCCTCCTTTCTTACCTTCAGGGAAGCCGTGCAACCCCCACTCCTCGTTACCCTAATGAGATACTTCTGCCTTGGGGTCCACTTACCCGATTACCTCTCCCGGCACTGTCCCCCCACAGCCCGCAGACATACTCCCCGACCTGTAAATGTGGAAACTCTGGTGGGTGGGGAGGAGAAGAAAAAAAAAAGGAATGTGATGCGATGCATGCCTGGACCCCTCCCCTGCCTTCCCCCCACCCACCCCTCGCTCTCTAGCCTGGATTGAATGGGGGTGGGGGTAGGGGGTGCTGGGACCCATGTTGCAATGTTGCTTTGACATTTTCCTGCTGCATTCCATAACCTGCAGCCTTTGTGGAGTGCTTGGCAGGTTATTTACTTACAGAGTGACCCATAGGCCCCTCTGCCCTTCCTGGAGGTAAGTGTTCTGTTTGGCTGTTTCACAATTGGGTGCACCGAGGTATGGAACAGTGTATCAATTGTCAGAGGCACAGTTTCTAAAAGAAAGCTGGTTTCTAAGAGAGTGTATAATCTGGAATCCGAGCTAATCTTCCTCCTTGTCCTCCCCACGCCATCCCAGCCCATTTTACCGCTGTTCCTAGCCCCAGGTAGGGGATTATATGGAGGCTAATGTGGGATAGTGCAGCCCCCTCATGCAGAAAATTAAGTCTTCAAAAGGAAGGAAATTCCAGGAACGAAGATCTCCCTAGACAGAGGTCCTGGAACAGACCTGGCTCTGGGCAGGACCAGAGTACCCACTGGTGGGATTTCCAACAAGAGCAGGACTCAGAATGGTGTTGTTGGTGTTGATCCCTGAGAAACAGGTGTTGGATGACTCATGGACGATGCCTTGGCTTGGTATCTGCAAATGAGTGTTTCACCCAGATCCCAAGATAACCCTCCTTTCACACCGGAGAGATGGCCTTTCTTCAGGACATGCATCGGAATACCTACAGGCTCCACGCCTAGCGGACTGATCATGTCGTGGCCAGGGTAAATGTAAGGAGAGAGGTCTTTCCTGGAAGAAAATGATTGGAAGCCACTTCTTTGAGAGCATTGCAGGAATACAAGTAGGAGTAGGAGCGCTCTTGGGGAAAAAAAGGATATTCACACTCCCCTTCAGGAGAGGGATTCTCTTGGGAGCTCATGGAAGATGGAACTGTTGACTAAAGGGTCGATAATTCTGCCACTACTTCATATTCACGTGACCAAGAGCTTTCTGAGTCTCTCACTCAAGGACAAAGCAATGGCAGAGATTCGGCAACTACACTCCCAAAGGCGCGTTGACAGGTCTTCTCAGACTCATGATTCATCAGTTCTTATTATCTCCTGGGGACTCTCTGCACGACTGAGCCGTTCTGTGCCCACACCAGTTTGGGCACATCTATGGGACGAAGCCTTCTCCAGTCTTCCACGTCTCATCCAATTCTTGGCCACCCTGTAAGATGAGCCTTCCTGACAGCCTAGAAGAAAGAGAAAAGTTCTGGTTCCATTACTTCCCAGATTTTACTCCAGACAATCCTCTAGTTTCTGCTACTGAGAATATTCTCTGAAGTTGTTTCAAAACTTACCCTGTTTCATCCCCACTTCCCTTTGTGCAATTACTCCATATATTCATGATTCTAGTGTCACAGACAGCAGAGGCCATTGTCATCCAGCTTCATGACTTTCCAAGTCCCAGCTCCATAGGTGCAAATGAAAGCAACTGGAAGGATCATACAGGGAAAGGAAGCAGTGGCTCCAGGTAAGAAGAATGGCTGGCTGTCCACCCATGAATTATTCTACCTGTAAAGAGGCTCTCTTTTCTGGCCTCCTGACAAGCCCCATTAATAGAAGGGCAGAGACCTAACGTAAACTTTGTGCTCTTCAAGAAACTAGGCCAACATGAAAGCCTGTGGCTACTGCCCATGTGGACTGCTTTTTTGCACTAGATTCTTTGTCCAAAGAGAAATCAACCAAGCCTGGTAGAGCCAAGTCTATAGGTGAGAAGTTCAGTATTTCATCAAGCTATAGGTGTGAATTGCCCTCAGATGGTCCCAGGGACCAAGAAACCAAGATGGAAGGTACCAATAGGAAGTTTTCCATTTTCCTGTCCTTCTGGTCTATTGTCTATAGTGTTAATTTTTCATTTCTTCAGTTCTTCCCAAATTTTAGCTTGAGGCCATAAGGTGAAAGGTCATAAAACTTGATTGTCTAGACTCAGAATCAAATGAAAACACATCCAGATCTCAAGAATTGCCTGCTGTTCTCAGAGTGAGACACAGCACAGTGGAAATTGCTTTTCATTATCACTGCTGCATAGGAGAGTCTCAGGCATTCCGAACAGCATCGGCTCTGCATGGTCAAAATGACAATTGCATTGCAAAAAAACAATAAGTAAAGACAGGATTTGAAGTAGGATATTTGCTTCTTGGCAAACAAACCAGACTTCTGCGGTAAGATAAATACTCTGAGAAGCTGGGGCCTGGGAATGGAAGGATGAGTGGAAACCATGTTGCCCTGGAGTGGAGCAAGAGCTGGAATCCAGAGCAGACTTTTGAGAGCAACACTGAGCAGCACAGTCAAGGCTGTTGGGCCTCAGCCTGGGCCTGTACACTGGAGTTCTCAGGTGGGGAAGGAAAGCTCCCTCCCCCAGGAGTGGGGCCTGCCTTTGCCTTTTCTCATGGTCTCACCCTGACAAACTAATCCAGGTACTTCTGACTACCCTTGGAGCTGTACTGGTTCCTATTTGTCTCTGGGTGTTGGAACAGGCATAAATGACTCTCAGCTGGCCCTGGGGATCCGTACAGGGAAATTCAGCTCCAACTTCTCTCAGCAGAAGCAGCAGGAAAAAATCATCCTCAAGGTATCATGTTATTCAAAGTTGGCTGACCTGGATCCACTGACTGGCCAACTATAGCAGCCAGGTGAAAGTCTCAGGTTTATGTAGACAATGACCAAAGAAGGATGAAATGCCCAACAGCCAGGCTGGGGATGATACTGGTGTTGGCAGGGATGTCTGCATGAAAACCAGGGCAACAGGGGCCTTTTTGGAAGTGTTGCCCAAACTCAAAGTTGGCATACCTGGGTATACTGATGTGTTCAAATCTCTGGTTTGCACTGGAACTTGTAGGCCAAGAGGGATGCTTCTGTGTAGATCCATGGAAGGAGCAGAATGAACACTCTTTTGCTCTATCTATTTATCTATCTGTCTATCTATCCATCCACCCATCCATCCATCATCTATCTCAGTGTAATAAGGAGATTCGTTGATCCCTTATGCCATGGAATTCCATACAGGAGATAACAGAAGCAGTCAACTGCTGTTTGCTCTTCTTATAGACCATTAGGATTCTGGATCCACATGTCTTCAGTGACTGTGAATATGGACTATGGATTACATGCCTGAGTTGCTTTCTTAGAGATTTTTAGAAGAAACACATTCATAATCTCCCCTGACCCCATCTCTTTCCTAAGCACCTCCATAATTCACCAGCTGCATGAAGAGCATGTGGCAGGATGTTTCCACAAAAGCCAAGGAGTGAGAGGCTGTACAAAGATACCACTGAGATAAGAATGTGGTGTGTCACAGGATTTTTCTCGGGGGAGGCCTTGAAATCTAAGAGAGCTTAGCATAAGTACAGATTCAGGAACTAGGGACAAGCTATGTTGGATACATCAGAGCCCCATTCCATGTAGGGCCTTGTATTTGGCATCTCCCATCTACGTACAGCTTTTGGTGTGAGAACCTCTCTGGCCCAGATTATCTGGACTCCAAGTCAGTCAGTCTGCTCTGGAACAAAGAGACCACCATCCAGAGATGCAGCACTAAAGGAGCTATGAAAAATATTATCGCCAAAGTAGGCAGCAAAAAACAGACCTTTGTTGAACACCTACTATTGCAATGATTTTGCTAGGCACAGGTGATGGAAAATGGTAGAAGGGTAGGAGTTCATGACACTGATCTCCAAGTTATATCTATAAAAAGATAAACCATCCAAGAAAGACATCCTGCAGGACTGAACTTTTCACTCATTCATTCTTTCAGGGGAACTCAAAGTCTGGCCAGCATGGTAGCTCGAAAGCTATTTGTGGCCATGGAAATGTTATGAGCACTGGGAAGCTGAGTAGGATCTGATTATGAGGTTAGGGATGGAAGACATAACTGGGTACCGTCACACTCTTGTATGCCATTACCCCCTCCACCTGAGCACCTATCCAAGCACCATTCATGTTTTCTACTGAGAAGCCAGATACTCTTACATGGTTACAACTCTTCCAATTTGTATGGTAACTGGATTCTCACTCCTTTACTGAACAGATGTGATAACTTGATCCCCTAGAAAATCACAGCTGACCAACTCTATCTCTGCTTCATCCACTTGGTTCCCTAAGTTTCTGTGTCCCTAGCTCTCAGAATTGCAGGGAAGTTATAGGGAAAAATAGCTACAGGGCTCTGGAACTTGATCGCCTCTCCAGTGGCTCATACCTCTTGCTGCTGATGCTGCTGTGCCTGCTTCAAGTGCTGCCTTTTGCATGTGACTGCAGAGCTCTCACCTACTAAGCTCACTGCTTTCCTGAGGCTGCCAGTACCCCCAAATCCTGAGGATACTTTCAAGATGGGACCTTAATGCTCTTTCCTTTTCTTTCTTCCCCTTGTCTGGTACCCATTTGCAAACAGCGCTCCTGTTGTCTCCAGGTAAGAGGTGTCTTGCCCCTCTTTTCTACTTTGCCAGTGCTATCAGTTAGCTTAAGACCAATGTCCTTTGACTTACTTAATTGGAATCATGGACTTGAGTTAATCTGAGTTCTTCCCAGGACTGAGAGGTTGATTTTCCCATTTAAAGTAACCTTAGGGAAGTAGACAATTCCTTGAGCATCATTTCTATCAATAGGTGTGAGTAAAGGCAAAGCTGTTCTCTCTGGAACCAGGAAGAGAAATGACTCTTACCAAAGAGATGGTGGATCATAGGCTTCTCCTGAATCTTAATTCATCAGTCCTCTCATGTTGAGGGGTAAGAGAAGATGAGAGTTAGCTGAATCTCCTAATAAAATCATGATGGGATTTCAAAGAAAAGACTTGATCTCCAGGGAAAAATAATCAGCTGCTCTGAGAACATGAAATGCAATTTTTTAAGAATCTGGAATTTTACTGATCCTGGAGATCTTCCATCTCATCACAGCTGAGACCTAAATTGCTAGAACTTTGGATCCTTTGTCATTGATCCTTGAAGTCAGATGTGCCATGAATAACAAGAAGAATTACAATACTATGAGAGTAGTGGCAATTATCTGGCTAGAAATAGAAATCATAGAGAATTTATTTTGTAAAGATTCTCATGCAGAATCTTGATCTTGTCTTAGGACAAATGCCTATCTTAATAGTATGCTTACACCCATGAATCTGATCATAAATATTGATACCATCCCACTTATGAGCAGAGAGTGAGAAAAGCATTCCCAGTAATGCTACAACTCTTAGTACGGGCAGAGTGAGCTATATAAGACATGTCAGTATATTTCAAAAGAAAATTTTATGTTTCATTAGTTCTTTGAACATGATTTTTTTTAAGTAAGCTCATTTAAGAGGCAAAACATCTTATAGAATGCATTGGTAGTTAGAGTCACCTACAGGTTATACCTTGGGCTTAAGAAGGAATAAATGCATATATAGCAAGAACAATTGTCTCCTTGGAACCTTAAATAAAAGATATGGGTAAACTCCTCTATATTTCCTTTCTGGGGGAAAAAAAAGCCTTATGCTTCCTTGGCCTCTGGCTTCCTTCTTTTACCAACAGGATAAAGACTACCCCCAGCCCCCTGTATGCCACCATTCTCCCAGGGTATTGTGTCAGAGCACTGGATATTATTTCTCTGGGATATTATTTCCCAGAGAAGTTCTCTGGGCTTCTTTGTTGCAACTCCTGCCTCTAGCCTTCCCCACCAACCACTCACATACATGCAACAAAGATAGTGATTTGTACTGTACTTTCCTTATACATCTAACATATTTGCACAAATACCAGTAGAAGTTAAAATAGGAAATGAAGGTTCATATCCTATGTTTTTATCTTTAAATTTTAAATTTAGGGAACTTTGATTAGAATTTGAACTCACTAGAAATTTCAAGTCCTTGTTCAAATTTTCCTGGGTGGACAGGTAAATGTAATTAACAATTCCTGGTGGTGAAAGATGGAGAGTAAATGTTCATTCTGAGCTGCACCATCAAGCTCAGGGATCTGGGAGTGGAAGCCTTGGCTGCATTGCCCCACTTTTTCCTGAGGATGTCTGCAGAGCATTCATGGCAAGCTATTCTTGTCTGTCCTGGCAAGTTCTTTGTTCTTCCAATGTTTGTTCAATCTTCCATCCTATTCCTATTCTCTTTCCCTTTCTTTCCCTCCTCTCACCTTCTATTCCTAAATTTGAGAGTTTGCTTAGTTGCTCTGAATATCAAGATCATCTGTCATATATTTTCTTTGCTTAAAATTCTGAAACATGACATAAACAAGTGATGAAAATCACTGTGGTCTTTTAGGTTTGAGACATCACTCTCTCAAGAAATTTACTTAATTTGAATGTAAAGTCATCATCATTACAAAAATAGAAAAAGGCAGAAATTACTACAAACCAAGACACTAAATAAGAGTTGATTTCGAGGCATGTGAATCAATCAATTTACAACCATATATGGAGTTCCTCTGTGAGTCTGTGGGAGATCAAAAGGTAGAGAGGTGGCTATTTGTCAAAGAAATTTTGCAGAAAGCTAGATCGAAAAACTGACTGTCACTACAGGGGTGGACAGGTCAGTAAGTAGATCAATATCCTGCCATATGGATATAGTGCTAGATTGATAGCTATACAAGGTTAGAACAGGTACATTCATGTGTCACTGGAGAGTTTATTATACTGGTATAAAAGTTCTTGTGGCACATGTAAAGTATGACATGGGGGAACTGGGCAGAGAGGAATGGATTTATACTGTCACTGCCAAGGTAGGCATTGTGAATTGGTGCCAAAACCTGCAAGTCTGGGGAAAGAGCATCATGCCTTTAGGTAATATATCTTTTTCAAAGTCCTTTTCCCAGACCTCTACAATCACTGACTTCAGAGTCAGAACCCTCGACATACCAGATTTACCTTCAGAATTAACTAACAAGAGACTCAGAATCAATAGGTTAAATTAACTCAGGCTGCTAGAGGGTGACTACTGGCTTAGAAATATACAGGACATATATCCTTGAGAAATAATTGTTTACAAAAGCGGTCACCAGCATGAGGGAAGACAGCACCATGGACAGCTCCCAAACATTTGCAAATTGCCTCTTTTTGCTGCCAGAAGCACTGAGTAAAACAGGAAGCTCAGAAAGGAGTCTTCTACATACCCTCTTACTATCTTCACTCAGGACAACTTAAGAAATCCTTATATTTAATAAGCTCTCTACTTGGTAACGCATATGTTTGGCTTACAATATTTTCAATAAGTTCCTTTCATCCTCAAGAACTTGAGTCTCACTCCTTCCTATGCTTCACCAATTCCCAAGATAGCAAAAAAAGTCTTCTTGGTCTCCAACCCATTTTGTCTTAGATTATTCAAGGACTAAAGGATTCCCTTAGGAGATTCACTGTGTGGAATAAAAGCAATTAAGGATCCAAATAAAAGAATTAATTGCATGTAAGAATGTGGACTTGGATGGAAAGATGTTTAAATGAGCTCTGAAAGAAACAGACTGCCAAGAGCAATTTTCTAATCAAAGGGGAATAAAAAAGATTCAATCTCTATTTCACTCTAATCCAGAAAACATGTCCTCATGGTGAAGCGCTCTTGAAATGGACTCACCAGCTGAAGTGGAAAAAATTTCTAACATTTCAACATGAGAAGGAACAACATGGTCAATGAGTCGAGATGCTGAACAACACAGGGAATGCTTCAGAAGAAAGTTTGCTTTGCTTTGTTTTTGAACAAAAATCCGTGTTCCTGAAGAAATGTGCCTCATTCCTATAGAAATCCTGGGGCTCTTTCATTAGAAAGTCGCGGAGCTCTTTTGGGAAATCTTCCAAGTTTCTCATTGTATGAAATATAGCTGTTCCCCTTTACTCCTTTATAGAGGGGATAGAGCCACAGTGTTAGAAACAGATATTAACATATACCAGTAGACATTTTCTTTGGATTAAATAGTTGAACAGTCAAGTTCAACTTAATTAAGAGTTCAAAATAATTAAAGGTTAAGAGATTTGACTTTCGCTCCCATCTTTCCAACATCTCACCAAATGACTTCACTTGGGGACTTCACTTGATGCTATTTCTCAGATGGTCTTTGGGTCAGATTGCCCATCCAGGTATAAAATGGAAAGAGCAATACTTCTCCTAGGTCTGCAAGGAACCCTGTTTATGATCTGAAGGTCGTAAAGCACTTTATAGAAAAAAAAGGCATTGGAAATACACATAATGCCCATCCCCAAGAGCTGTTTGTTTTGTGTCCACTGCCCATGCCCAATACTTTGAGCTTCAGACTTCTAAGGACTGGAGAATGTGCTAAGATGAGTCTGATTTTGTTTTGTTGCAGAGGTGACAGACAGGAAACTGACTGTGGAGGAAGAGGAAGCCAAGAGGATAGCAGAAATGGGAAAGCCAATATTGGGTGAACATCCCAAACTAGAGGTCATCATTGAAGAGTCCTATGAGTTCAAGGTCAGGTCATAAGTGAGGTCTAATTGAGTAATAAAGTAATGGGGTGGGAGGTAGGAGACCTGGAGTTTTTATCCAGTTTAACCACTGATTATGTGAAGTTGGAACTAAAACAAATAACTGTCCCACCCTAGTCATAGCCTGCCCTTTTGTAACATGGAGAGAATAGAGTTGGCCATTTGTATCCTAAGACCATTGTGAGGGAACATACATGGCATATGGACTAAGTGGACTGTGAAGCCCCTAGATAGAGCATCACAACTGCGATGTTTTTTGAACAAAGATACTAAAATTCACTACTCCAGGGCAAGGTTTATTAATATCATTACCATTGTTCTCTATTGCATTACTCTAAATATCCAATGTCAGCAGTCACAATCAAAGCAAAGGAAAATTTGACAGTTTGCCTCAGAAGATAATACCTAAGGCGAGTCCTTGCGTAACTTTCAAAACCCGCATGGAATCCCCTGGAATTCAGGACATCTTTCATTCCCTTGAATGAAAGTACCAAATCCCTAACGTTCTGAGCATTCTAACCTCATGTTTCCAAGTTTTATCTCCCTGACAGAGTACAGTGGACAAACTGATCAAGAAGACAAACCTGGCCTTAGTCGTGGGCACCCATTCCTGGAGGGACCAGTTCATGGAGGCCATCACTGTTAGTGCAGGTAGGAGGCGCTCCAGATGGTCACAGGCCATGTGGGGAGAAGCGGGCAACACATGAGATAGAACAGCCACATCAACAGTCCACCAGTTTCTGGGAAAGCCTGTGGTCCAGTCTTCCCAGCTGACATACCTCCACCCTGGATAATTCCAAACCTCTTTTTCAGCATTTCCTGATGGGTTCCCTTACTGGTGACCCAAGCACAGCAGGTGTAACCCAGAGGCTACAGCTGTGTTGGAATGTGCTGGAAGGGTCTCTCCACCACCACTACCTCTCAGCATCACCAAGGCCTCCTTTCACTGCTGAGAATTCCTGCCTTGTCTCCTTTCCTGAGGCTTTGTTGTCATAGCAACCCACAGAGTTATATCCCCCAGGGTCAGAGAAAAAGTACAGCCAGGAAGAGAGGGCTGATGCCACCGCTGCCCCACTTTTCACTTCGTCTGCTTCAGATGCTCCCAGTTCCCCCTCTGATGACCTTACTTTGCCCTTAAAGAGACAATAAATAGAACATAGGCCACAGAATCTAACCCCCTCCTTTTTCAAATGAGGGAACTGAGATTCAGAAACAAGGGGTGAGTTATTCCCAAATTGCAGGTTCTCTTTGTGGCAAAACTGCCATGGAACCCAAGCATTGTGATTCCTGCCCTTTCCAAGCCCAGCTTCCACCACATGTGTCAAAGCACAGGTTGCCCTTGACAAGATGCCAGGTGCCTCAGCAGACCCTCCTCTCCTGGACTGCTGCATGGGCATTTCTGCCCACATTTCCAGAAATGGACAAATGGGGCTCATCCCTGCTCTGTCCCAGGGGTATGTAGAGAGTGGCTCTCGCTCTCTGGTACATCCCCATGATCTGGAAGGACACCTGTCTCTCTGGGACTAGATAGTGACCAGAACCACAGGTTATTGCAACAATCGTATCAGGAAAGCTGAGTGGGAGCTCCACTGGCATCCAGGGAAAAGAGGACATGCAACTGATTTTTGCTTTTCTTCGCCTAAGCAACCAAATGCAAACTGCTCCGTCCTCTTCTTTCTCCTGTGACCTTGTCCTTCTCACGTTTCCCTGTCCTATCTCTTGGTCTTTTCCTCTTTTTTCTTCCTTATTCCCTGCCCTCTCTCTCCCACTGTCCCTGAGTGTCCTGCATTTAGATTGACCAATGGGACAACCAACTGGTTTCCCACTTCCCAACTGTTCCTGCCCACCCCTTGATATGCACGTCCTGGCATTCCAACTGATGATGCTCATGATATGCACTGGACTTGACTTTCTCATGGAGGAGGATCTGATCTCTCTCCCTTTCTGGGGCCTGTTTATCTTGCCTGCAGCAGGAGATGAGGATGAGGATGAGTCTGGTGAAGAGAGGCTGCCATCCTGCTTTGACTACGTCATGCACTTCCTGACAGTCTTCTGGAAGGTGCTGTTTGCCTGCGTGCCCCCCACAGAGTACTGCCATGGGTGGGCCTGCTTTGTCGTCTCCATTCTCATCATCGGCATGCTCACAGCCATCATCGGCGACCTGGCCTCCCACTTCGGCTGCACCATTGGCCTCAAAGACTCAGTCACAGCTGTTGTTTTCGTGGCATTTGGCACCTCTGTGCCAGGTGAGAGTGAGGGTTGCTTGGGTTCTGCATTTGACTTTATTAGCTTCCTCACTACCTCAGATGTGAGTTTTACAATCTCTGACCTTAAGGTGCACAAAAGTCAAGCAAAGGGATTAATGATGATATTACTAATGATGGTTAACATTTATTGAGCCCTTCTGATGTGCCAGGCACTGGGCATGCTAAGCAATTTACAAGTTTATCCCTGTCATGCTCACCCAAATCCTTTTTATAGAGATACTTATTATCCTACTTGACAGATAAGGAAACTGAGGCCCACACAGGTTACATTACCTGGCCAAGTTGCCCAATTTCTTAACCTCCACATTATACAAATGGAACACAAATTATGTAATTCAGAGAATATAGATATTGCTCGCCTTCTGTTTCCTTCTGGCAGTCTCTGGAAGGTTAAAAGATTAGCCCATTTGAAGATTCCCCAGTAGAAATGGCCCCACGCATTCTTGGCCTTCTCTGCTCAGGACACCTGTGAATACAAAGTATTTTCCAGAAGGACAGGCAAAGGAAGCTTAGTGAGTTCTTGTCCTGTCATGTGATTAATTACATATTTTTTTTCCCGTATGAACACGAGAGTCAAACAGCAACAGGAGTATGCTTCTTCATGCACTAGACTAACATTTACCACGCCCATTACATTCTTGTGCTTGTTGCTGGAGGTAACACAGATAGGCTTCCCTCTCCATGTGGAGCTTATAACCTAATGAAGGAGACCACTCTCAATTACTGTAATTAAAATCATCTCATAAGTTCCAAGAGGAAAAAGTACAGATGCTGCGTGCATATGAAACAGGGCACCTGAGCCCGGCCGAGTCAGGGATGGCTTCCAAGGGAGGCCATATGTTAGCTAGGCTGGGAGGACAAGTAGCAGCTAGTAGATGAGAGGACCGCATTCCCTCAGGTTCCTTCCTTAGTTCGGTTGTCTCCAGGGTGCCTGAGCGGGCCTCCAGTTGCCATGGGGAGAAGCAGAGCATCCTCCTGCAGGAAGCTTAGCTTCTCACTCAGGACTGCTATCTGGACCAAGAGCTGGTGTCCTCCAGGGAGCATCTGAGTCCACATTACACTCTGCCCCAAACCCCAGCACAGACCAGTGGGATGATCTGTGTGCGTGGGCGATGTGAGAGGTTTGGCTACTGACTCTTGGTGGTAGGAACTTAGGTAGATGGCCCAGGGAAGGTTTTGTGGAAGAAATGCCCAGTGATCTCTGTTCTCAGGCCTTGGGGGACCTGAACAATCAGAGGGAAAGATCAGATATGGGAAAAAGGAACAGATGTGGCAAGAAATTGCAGAGGCTCAGAGGCAAAAAGGAAAAAAGCAAAGCAAGGTCATAGGCAAGGAAAGGTAAGAGTTTTTCTCTGGGAGATCTGTCTGTGAAACCTGGCAACAAGGAGGCGAGCTCAGACAAGATGGACAGGGAAATGGCTTGGGGCACTTCCAAGCCCTGTGGTGCTCCAGAGAACAGCTGGCTGCATTGGGGGCTGGTAAAGAGCTATGCCGTGGGCCACTCAGCTGATTTAGGGGCCTTGGTCGAAGCTCACTGGATGCACGGTGATGGTATGGAATGGCTCTTGCTAACTTCTTAGCTAACCTCGGGGAGAGTCCCTAGCCTTTATTTTCCTTACCTATTGAATAATAGGTTGGGCTAGAGGCCCCTGACAATCCTTTATCTAAAGTCAAACATCCTGCGAGACCCTGCAAAGGCAGAGTCCTGTGTTCCCCAAGTCTGTGCTCACCCCTCATGTCCTCTGTCCCTATCAATCCAGCACCTGGCACAGCACTGAGCCCCTAGGTATTGCACAATAACTGTCCAAGTTAAGTGTATAAATGTCCCACATAACAGTTGCAACCAGGTATCTATTGTAAGCAGCTTTTTAAAGTTCCCTGGAGAGAGATCATGGGAGAGCAGACTCCCCTTACCGAAAAAGTAGGCAATACACCAGCTCGGTAAAATATCAGAATCAGCAAGGCCCTCAGAAATCTTTCAGACTGTCAGATGAAGGTGGGAAGTCCAGAGAAGTGATGTGACTTGTCCAAGGCCACACAGCTTGTTAAAAGCACAGTGCGGGGTAGGAGGTAGCCCCCAAACCCCTGACGCCCTTTCTTGGCCAGCCCACTGACCCCGCTGCCTTTTGCATGTATTCGAAGGCAGATCCTCCACAGCTCAGTCTTCACCAGCTCCTGTTTGTCTCTGTTCTTTTCCAGATACATTTGCTAGCAAAGCTGCTGCCATCCAGGACGTGTATGCAGACGCCTCCATTGGCAACGTCACGGGCAGCAATGCCGTCAATGTCTTCCTGGGCATCGGCCTGGCCTGGTCCGTGGCTGCCATCTACTGGGCCCTGCAGGGACAGGAGTTCCACGTGTCGGCCGGCACACTGGCCTTCTCCGTCACGCTCTTCACCATCTTTGCGTTCGTCTGCATCAGCGTGCTCCTGTACCGCCGGCGGCCCCACCTGGGCGGGGAGCTGGGTGGGCCTCGTGGCTGCAAGCTCGCCACGACGTGGCTCTTTGTGAGCCTGTGGCTCCTCTACATACTTTTTGCCACACTGGAGGCCTACTGCTACATCAAGGGATTCTGAGCCACAGAAGGAGGCCTCGCACAGGGCAGGCTGGGACTCCTCCCAAGAGGAGGGCTCTTCCCCACCTGTGACCTCTCCTGGGTGAGGGGCCCTGGAGGGGCCACGTCAGGACCCGAGCCCCAGGAACTTCAGCCGACTCCAGCCCTGGCAGTGAACTGAAAGGGCAGGGTCTTAAACAGAATGGAGGAAACATCCACTTCACAAAGTATTTAATTCAATACCAATCAGCAACAGCAAGTCACAAGTCATCTCCCGCTCACATCCCTGGCCCCTAGCAAAGGTCAGACCCTTTCACCATCTTCGAGTCCACCTTCTGATTGTCCCTTGACTTCTGTTTCTTTAGGGGCAGGGTTTCTGCAGTCTGTCCAATGCGATACCTCACTGCTCTCTCACTCAGCTGGCGAGAAGTGACAGGGAGTCCTAGCTATGTGGCTGGTTTGGGGTTCTCTTCCTTGTGATCTTTATTGTGGTTGCTTTCGTTTTCCCATCGGGTTTTGCGCATTGTTAGTTGTTGTCTGTTTTGTCTTTTCTTTCTGAAGTTAGTGACACAGGTGCTGTGAAGGGGCTCGGTCTGAGCTGACAGCAAGAGGCATGCATTTCGGATCCACAGCCCCCCACCCACCCACACTGGCTAATGGCTGTCTTTTGGCTCCTTCAAGGTCTTGTCCTCCATCTCTTTATTATCTCTGAAGTCTTTAGAGCTGGTGGCATCTGGGGGGAAGTTGGTTCGCAACCCGTGCAGGGTGCTAAAGAACAGTGGGGACTTGTGGCAGAGGGAGCAATATATACTTATGTCTAAGTCAAGTTTAAACAAAGTCATGTTTCTTTCCTCTGCCCTAGCCCTTCAAACCCTGTGTGTCCTTGTGTCATTGTCCATGCTTAGCCCTCTGCACAGGGAGCCATGGGACAAAAATAAGAATGATATGTCATGGCAGAGGGCAGCTGGGGAGACAAAAGGCACAGATGCCCTTCTTGATATCTTTGGCTCCGTATCTGAGGCAGGAGAGGAGCAGTGTCCAACAAGCACGATCTTTAAGAGGAAAGATTCTATTTAAAATGTCAGTGCTCCGAGAAATGTCAGCCTCATCACCTCCTCTCTCTCCTCATGCACCATTCTAAGAGGTCTGATGATAATCCTTGAAGTAATATAAAAACACAGAGGTTTATGAGCAAAAAAAAGGGGGGGGGTAACCTTCCACCTCTCCTGGACCCTCAGGTCACATTTGAAGGTATTTTCACAAGACAGAAACTGAAATTCATCTTTCCTACATTCCTGAGTGTTTTTAAACCTCACCAAGCTCTTTTTCCAGTCTGTGGGCTATTTCTTGCCCCAGGAGGAAGTATCTTAATTGCCATAATCCCATGGAGCCTGAGTTTATAGGAAAAGAGATATTCATACCCTACAGATCTTTTTTCCAACAAATTTTGAAAGGACCTGGCTTTAAAACACACACACGAAAATACACCTATGAAATCATCACAAAACTGCCCACGGATGTTTAGGCTTTCTGCATTGACATTAATACATTTTTTAAGGGGGAAATGGAAATTAAAGCAACACCTGTTTAATTTTAAACACATTTTTTAAGAAAAAATTGACTAAAAAAGAAACAGTGCTCATGTCATAAGCTATGTTGACAGTCGCCAGTGGAAATGTTGGGTTGGTTTAAAAAAAAAAAATAAAAGCTATACTTATATCTCTCTAAATGCTGCTTGTTGCTCCCTGTTTTTATTCGGAAAGGTGCAGGAGGCTGGCTTGGGCTGCTTCTGGAGCAGATGTGGTTGAGGGGTGGTGTTATCGCCCCTTCGTATGTCCTATTTGCATCTGTCATCTCCTCACATTCCAGTGAGCCAGATCCAGTATTTTTAAAGCACAAAAATACTTCCGGGAAATGCCACCTGTCAAAATCTGGGCTATAAAGAGGCTGGGGGGCATAAGCGGCGGAACTGTGTGACTAGGGGGACGGGGCGTCTGGTAGTGTAAAGACAGGGGGGGACAGGATTCCCGCAGGGAGGACGATGCCTGTGTTCAGGACCATGGGCTTTATCAGTCATTGATCTACTCACCGTGCATTCGGCAAATGTATTTTGAACACTCCCCGTGCTTTGAATGGCGCACTGGCCGTACAACAAAGAGCAGAGCAAAGCCCGACCTCCGGAGTCTCACGGTCTAGAGGGGAAAGCGAAACTTCTTTTAGGCAAGTCCCTTTTGGTTACAAGAAACAGATACCCATTGAACTGATTGAAGAAATGGAGGGGGAACTGTGTGAGAACCTGGTGGGGGGTGCTTATGAAACCCTTGAGAGAGGCACAGCAAGCCATGGGAGCCTGAAAGCCCCAGGGATCAAGACCAGACTCCATTCCCCAGTCACATAGTGCCTCCATCCCTGCCTTCTCCGTGGGCTGTGCCCTTCTCTCCCCAAAGGAGCTTCCTCTGCTTTGTCTCGCATATGGCCCAGCACAGCCACCCACCCTGATACTAGAGCATTGATACAGAGCAATAAGGGGCATTAAACCTGGCCAAGGACAGTGCTCAAATAGCTTACGGGTCACGTCTGAGTTCTTCCCCTGCACGCACAACTGCAAGACCACTCAGGTTTAGGAAACAACAATAATTGCATTTGTTCAATAAACAAGGGAAAGCAGAGTTCGGAGGTCACAGTGGCGGGTTACCTCATCCAAACTAGTGTCCGGGGTTTTGAAGTCCTAAACAAAACGTGTCTAGGATGGTGTCTTCCCACCACGAAGGGTCTGGAGCATGTGGCAGCCAGACAATAGGCTGGGATCCAACTCACAAAGACAGCGCAGGCACAACAGGAGATCCTCACCAGAGCCGCTGCGATGCCCCAGCACGGCACTCGACGAGCAACACTGAAAACAGCACCTTAGCAGCAGAACAACTAGACAAATGGCCACACTCTGTGCAGCTCAGACAGGAGCCCGACTCCGGGTCTTTGCCTTTCCCTCCAGGCTACTACAGCAACAGAGCTGGGAACAGTTTGATTTGCTTAGCAACAGGCAAAGCCTCTGAACTTTTCTCCTTGGAGGTTGGCTGCTGGGAGCCTCTCCACATCCTTAAAAGGGCCGCAACAACCTTCTGAAAGATTGGCATGGGGGGGGCGGGGGGATGGGCAGAAATGGCCGACCCCAGAATCGCTGAAATCCCGAAAACGCTGAATCATCCCTGAAGGCGCTGGCTGAATCCTGGGGGCCGTGTCTGCACTCCCCAGTATTTCCTACCGGTCTCCACCCTACCAATTCTTTGTTCTATTTCGCCTGGGGCTTTTCTACTCACCAGCAACCCCCTCCAGAGGCACCGCTTGTAACAGCCTTCGGCTTCGACTCCCATTTTCAGCAGGACCTCACAGCTCCATTCCCACAGGAACAGCACCCCACCTCTCTTGTGTAAACTCTCAAGGAGAGAATGTAGCCAATGCCCCATCCCCAAAGGCAGCGTCCTCTGTAGGAGGCTGAGAAGGTGGGGGGGGTGGGTGGGGGGCCGTCCGCGGCTCTATTTCTTTGGGTCAGGGGGATTTTGTCCACTCCAGGGCTGGGGGCAGCCACATTGTTTGAACGCTTGCCCTTCCCAAAAACTAAGTGGTGAGAGGGAACCTTGGGGGCGTTTGAACCAAGGTACAAATCAAATGTGCAGCTCCAGGCCGTGATACTCTCAGAGTGGCATAACCAAGTTCCTGGGGAGCAATGGAAAGACATATTCAGCCTGGAGGAACTAGGACACACTTCACAAAGAACGTGACATTTAAACAGGGTCTTGAAGGAAGAACTGTGACTTGCCCACGCTGCATGGCTGGGTGCGAGGGGCAGACATAGCGAAGCAGCGTGCTGGGAAGCAGAGACTGGAGATGATGTAGATGTGGTGTAACCATAGCTGGCATGACTTGAGTACAGAGTTCAGGAGGGAGCATCATAGCATGGCCCTACTGTGTGCTCTGTGGAGGAATGAGAACTGTCTGCAACAGGATCCTGACAGCACTTCAGGCATTTGCCATGTTGAAGGTGCTGCTGTGGTCTTAAAGTTCTAGCCTGGCCTTAAGGTGGCCAACCATGGGATTGAGGAAGCGCCACCAGGAATATAAACCCTGCCCCGGAAGATGACAGCTGGATAGCAGTGAGGTGTGCATGAAACAAAACAGCGCAAAACAGTAGGCAAGAAGGATTTCGCTAAAAAATTTGCTGCTTCTTGCCAACCAACAAAGTTAAAAATGCAAGCTGCCATTTGGTGATTAAATAGGAGATGCAATATCATGAAATCCATTTTTACCCATCTCTCTTTTTTTTTGGAATCATTTCTGGGTTACCCAGACATTATGCTTTGCCAAGAGAGAAGCTGGAATGGAGACGGGGGATGAGCGGTCCAGAAAGGAGTTTGAGGGGGGTCCTCGAGGCCTGGGTACTAGTCTAGGTACCCCCACTAACCACGTCTGTGGACTTGCCCTCTGGATCAGTTCCTTGAGCTATAAGTAAGTTTTAGTAGATGCCGCTGAAGTCCATTACTTGCAGCTATAACACTGGATTCTAGACTATATATCCACTGTGTATGTGTGTGTGTGTGTGTGTGTGTGTGTGTGTGTGTGTGTGTGTGAGAGAGAGAGAGAGAGAGAGAGAGAGAGAGGTGGGGGGGAGGGAGGGAGAGAGATTAAGCTGCCTGTCATGCCTGTCAGCCTTCTCGGACCATGCACTGCAGATGTCCCTTCGCAGTCCCTTGGCCCTACGCCCCGTGTATTCATCAGTGTGAAAAGGACACTGCCTGCCTGTAGGGGCAGGAATGGGCACAGGGCAGGTTTTCTATGATTCCAGCAGACAGGGTAAGGGAGGTCTCAGAGTCCTAGAGCCCTCGGTGGTTTTTCAGGCTTTTATTGGGATTTACCAGGTATCCAACAGGCAGGGGTGTGTGTGGGGGGGGCAAGAGGTTGGCAGGCTTCCCAGCCCCCAGCAAGTCTTCACTCTGTCTGGGCCCTCTGGTGATCTCTGCTGCTCTGCTCTCTCACACTTCTGCTTCTACTGCTTCTTTTCTGCTGGCGTCCCTGTGATGCCGCCCTTAAAAGCACAGTCTCAGCTCAGGTGAAACCCATCTACCTATGCCCACACCCCACTCCAGGTGCCCGCCATCAGGCATGCATTCGGGACCACAGGGTTCCGTCATCTATCCTAATGGCAGGAGGGCAGAAAAGCCTGACATTTTTTACCTTACCCTACAATCCAACCCCTTAGGGTTTTCTGCCAGACAGTCTATACAAGTCATATACATTTCACTTGGCGATAGAACACCGCAGCCAAGGCCCACAAACCAAATGAAATATATCACAATATAACAAAATACAACAGAACACAAATAAGTCCAGGCAGGGCCCCAACCCAGTGGCAAAAGACAACATTATTGGCACCAGTAGATGATCCACCACTTCTGCTGCCAAAGGCACTGCTCATACGAGAGAGGAACCACTCACGGCATCTGCCACCACACGCCAGGAGCCGTCAGGCTTCCTGGCTTTCTCTGGCTGCAGTGTAAGCCACAAGCCACACACCGCATGCACTCCCAGGAGGCACTCACTCTTGGGTTGGCGATTCTATACTGTTGGGGGTAATCGCCAACCCTCAGGGTTCTGTCTGCGGTCCCTCCAACACTCGGCTCTCATAGCCACCCATGCGACTCGCAGACCCCTGCACTCAGGCCAACCCTCTGCACATGCGCATGGGTCAGGGCTCCGTGGATACAAGCTCCTCATGCGGCCTCTCTTGGGTCCCCTCTTAGGCTTGGGCTCCACCACAAGCCACGTTCCCCACCTGTTCCCCAAGGACGGGTTCCTCAGCTCCTCACCCTCACTCAACCGTGAGCAGGGCATCACCCACAGGTGATTTTGAGAGACTCACTGGCCTTCAACATATTTAAGCTGCATAACAGCCACTCAGGGCTTCTCAATCTTAGCACCAGCTTTTGCCTTTTCAGTTGGCTTTTCTCCTCCACCTGGCTGCTGGGCAGTACACCAGCTGCTTTTGGCCACCAAGGCCCACAGACCACCCCCAGATTCCCATCTCCTGGGGTGTACAAACAATCCTCCCCCAGGGCCCCCAAAACATATCAAACTTGCCAAGGTCCTCTGCCTTCTGGAGGGATTTAGTCCATTAGTCTATCAGTCTCTTGGCCTCTCCCTGCATCAGCACTGGCGAGCCCTGATGATTCTGCTGCCTCAGGGGTCATTGGCTGGTCCTCTCGGGTGTCTCCTCCTCCAGGCGAGGTCTCGTCCCGCAGCTCCCAGACCCTGTCCATCCCCTGTGCCACCATGCCATGTGCAGAGTTGTCACAGGCTCACAGTCTGTTACTCCTCAGTCCCTCCAGATCTTTGGAGGGCTCCATACCCGTCTGCATGGAGCATCTTGCCGACTGAGCCAAATTGTAAGTGCAGGACAGGAAGGCCACCGGGCAGGTTTTCTATGATCCCAGCAGACGGGGTAAGGGAGGACTCAGAGTCCTGGAGCCCTTGGTTGCTTTTCAGGATTTTATTGGGATTTACCAGGTACATGGCAGGCAGGGGTGCCAGGGGGGCCAAGAGGCTGGCAGGCCTCCCAGCCCCTAGCAAGTCTTCACTCTGGGCTCTCTGGTGATCTCTGCTGCTCTGCTCTCTCGTGGTTCTGCTTCTGCTTCTACTGCTTCTCTTCTGCTGGCGTCCCCATGATGCCGCCCATAAAGCCAAGTCCTAGCCCAGGTGAATCCCATCTACATAAGCCCACACCCTAGTCCAGGTGCCTGCCATCAGGCATGTATTTGGAACTGCAGGGTTCTGTCATCTATCCTAATGGCAGGAGGGCACAGAAGTCTGATATTTCACCTTACCCTACACTGCCCTAGTGCACATGTTCATTTTCAGCACTTTTTACTGACTAATCCACAATAGTTTCATCCTCTCAACTCATTTATTACTTAATATTAGCTGCTGTAAAAAATAACTGCCAATATTTCAGTGGCTCAGCAAAATGAAACTTTCTCACCCACACAGAATCCCAGGAGGAGGTTTACGGTCAGCAGGTGCTTCTGCCACAGACGGTTCAGGTTTTCAATTTCCTTCCATTTTGCGAGTCTGCCTCTCTCTGAGGTCTTGGACACGTCTTCCAGCAGCAGATGGGGAGAAAATTAGGGCGGCACACACAGTTCCAGCTGCCTCCACGCCAAAGAGATACTCGCCACTTTTGTATTATTCTGCTGGTTAAAACCCAGTCCCTTAAACTCACCCAAATACAAGGAGACTAGGAAAGAAAGTCTGGCTGGGCAGCCACTCCCCACTGACCACCCTCGCCTACAATACATGTTTGCCCCTGCCATTAAATATAGCTGTGATTAAAGACAGCTGTTCGTAGTACAAGCGACCAAGAGTAACCTATGTCTATGTGAAGTTTTATGGTTTACAACAAACCCTTCCTAGGCATGTGCTGGAATCAAATAAGAACAACAAGAGGCAGATATTATTCTCCTTTTATTAATGAAGTTCGGAGAGGTTAAACGATTGCCCAGGAGCACAAATACAAGTTTTCTGATTCCAGATCTAATCTCTTTCCCCAGTGTCATGGCCTCCATCACCAGAATAAGGAATGAGACTCACAGGAGGCTGGGTGTAGGGTAAGGTAAATAATTGTCAGGCTTTTCTGCCCTCCCGCCATTAGAATTGATGATGGATCCAAGCAGTCCTGAACGCATGCCTGATGGCGGGCGCCTGGAGTAGGGTGTGGACATGCATAGGTGGATACTCCTGGGCTGAGAGACTCGGCTTATAAGGGCGGCGTCACGGGAACAACAGAAGGAAAGAGAGACCAGAGAGGAACAGCAGAGCGAAAGAGTGAAAGAAAGAAAACAAGCAAAGGCCATGAGAGCGAGCCGGAGAGCCCAGGAAGAGTGAAGACTTGCCAGGGGTTGGGAGGCCTGCCAGCTTCCCGGCCCCTAACCACCCCCCATCCCCACCCTTCCGGCACCCCTGCCTGCCATGTACCCAGTAAATCCCAATAAAAGCCTGAAAAGCCACTGACTGCTCCAGGACTCCTCCTCACCCCGTCTGCTGGAATCATACAGATCCTGCCCCATCCCTTCCAGCCACTACGCTGGGTGTGGCCAGTGAACGAGCCCCTGGGCAAGGCAGCCAGGGACCAGCATGAGGGCAGGAGGAGCCAGCCGGCAGCTGGTTCTCTTGTCCTTCAATCCCTTCTCAACTCTGTCTCCATCCTCACTGAGCCAGGAGCTTCCTTTAGAGGCAGCAGATTGGACTGATGTTCCAGAAAGAGCCAAGAGCAGACTGGTGGAAATTTCCACAAGAGAAATTTCACTGTGATAAAGGGCCTTGGGTTGGGGAGTCTAATTGCACACAATTAATAATGGGATGCTATTTGGTCCCAGGGAGGGGTGATTCAAAAGACATCTTCCTGGAATGGTTATCCAAAACAATTCTTGACATTTTCACAAGAGAACAGGGGAACCAAACTGTCTTTATAAATGAGATTAGGCTTGACTCATAAATTCAAAGGAAACATTGTTTCTTAAAAATCTGTAAAGGAAGTGACCCAAGGTTAACTCTTCTGCCTCCAAATCCTTAGATTCTGATTTCCAACCTTAGTTCTTTGTGCTCAATCTCTGGGTTTCCCCCTACTTTAGATCTGCAGATCTGGTTGTCACTCTGAGTCCCCAGTCACTGTGATCGAAACTACGTGTTACTTGAATGGGATGGTATAATAGCAATTTACTCTTTGGCTATCATCAGTGCCTCCAGCTGGGTCTTTGTCAATCATTTCTCTTTCCATGATTTTGGCCGGATGTTAAAACCTAAAGGTCAGCAGGCTTGATGTGTTTGGTTTATGAATATTTTTAAAAAGATTTATTTATTTATGCACACAAGAGCTGGGGTATGGGCCAGAGATGTGGAGGGGTGGTGAGAGGATTCACCAGAGATAGAGCGGAGAACAGAACAGGAAGACTGACCGAAGTACACTGCTGAGGGGAGCAGCGGGCGAGTCAGGAGAGGTCTACTGTGCCAGGTGGGTAGCTCCCTGGCAGAGAATTGAACTTGTGTTGCAGTAGATGTGGATAGCTTCATAGGTTGCATCTTAACCCTTGTGCCACCAGGCCCTGATTCATGAATTTTTTTTTATAGAGGCATGTTTTATTTATTTGTTTGTTTGTTTGTTTTGTTTATATAAGCACTGGGTACAGCCAGAAGCGCAGAAGGGTGAGAGAATTCACCAGAGCCAGAGCGGGGAGCAGAATAGGCAGAAGGATCGAAGTACACTGCTGAGGGGAGTAGCGGCCGGCAGGAGAGGTCTGCGTGCCATGTGGGACCTTCCTCCGGTGGCCGGGGAGCAGCCAGGGATTGAACCGGTGCCGCAACGCAGCGCTCAACCTCTGCGCCACCAAAGAGGCCCTGAATATTTTTTTTAAATGGGATAATGGTCAGTGTTTTAAAACTGAAACATCTTTTGTGACCCTCCCTGCAATGTAGGCCTAGGGGTGGTAACAGCTCCACTGCTGCTAGCCCTGGATTCCAGCACTCCAGCCATGCTTTGAGGTTATTTCAATTTGAATGTGCCATTCATCGCTGTTGACACAGAACTGATGCTAGCAATGGTCCCAGTGAGCAAACTCTTAAAACAGACTCTGGGTTTGGGTTGTTCGTGTATTTCAGTAGCCCAGGGGTGACTTCCCTGATGCGGACAAGGGAGACACAGGTGGTTCATGGGGGATAGGGCATCACAGCGACCCACGTTATCACTGAAGGTGGCATGAAATAAAGAGCAGGGCAATGTGTCTGGAGATCAGTGTTCCTAGCACTCAGTCATTGGGGCAATAACAATGATTATAAAAACCGCGGAGTCACCTGACTCTTCATATGGCCTTAGAGATCATATTCAGGTTTAAATAAAAAACTAATTAAAGAGCTGTGAATATGCTCATGGACAGTTGCAGGGAACTCGAAAGTAGCCCTTCCTTTTTGGCAGCCAGTGGGAGGATAAGGATATGGACCAAACCTAAGTTGCAACACCAATTCAATGCTCCATACCATTAGACCTTTTCAGGACACAGGCAAGGGAGGGGTGAAACCATGAGATATGTAACTTAAAAGACCCATGTAGAACTGGGTCCCTAACCCAGAAACTCTAAAATTGGACTTGCAAAGTAGCATTCCATCATGAAATGGAAGAGGTAGGTATGGAACTGAAGCCACCCACGTCAGGGAGGCACAGCAAGCTGTCAGAACAGGTGGCTCAGACCTACAGCTGCTCTTCTTCTTCTTGTACCATACTATGGCTTCCCCGTGGCCAGCTAACAAATGAGGGAAAGGCAAGACTCTACTTCAGGGATAGATCTGCACAATGTGCCAGCACCAGCCAGAAATGGACAGCCTGGTGCTGTAGCCCCACTTGGGTGGCCTTCAAAGGCTGTGGAGGATGGAATCCTTGCAAGGGCAGAACTTGAGGCATTTCATCTGATTGTTCACTTTGGCCTGAAATATGGGTGTACAGTAATTCACATGTCCTTTGAGATTTTGAAAGGATGCTAACTGGTGATGAGGAAGTTTGGGGAAGAAATGAGTGTATGGACCTCTTGGATGGGGTCCACAGTAGGAAGATGCTAGTGTTCTACATTAATGCCTAGCAGAGCAAGCATGGCGGTCGGGGCTGTCAACAATCAGATGGACAAGGTGATGCATGCTGTGGGCCTCATTTGGCTTCCTTGTCCAACCCCTCTGATGCTTGTTCAGTGGACCCATGTCTGAAATGGCCCTGGCAACAGTGCTGCACTTGAGTTGAATAACTCCTGAGTTGAATAGCTCCTGCCACTGTAGACAACCTGCTAGTAGCAGGAAGGTCAACTATTGATAGTTCCTCTTGGGAAGAGCAATACTTGGAGAGGAGCAATTTCAACCAGCCCCAGACAACCTCACCAGAAGGCTGGTGGGAGGCAGGGTCAGGGAGGGAGCTGTCCTTCCTCGCCTCCCACCGCCTGCCTCCTGCTGGACTCCTGGTTACCCAGAGGGCCCACGAGCAGCCTTGATGCAGTTCATCCAGCCTCCCTCGGCAGAGAAGACAGAGTGGTGGAGAAGAGGGAAGCAGGGGCCTAGAGAGGCAGGCAGGAGATTTCCGGCACCCATACAGAGTGGGTGCAGTGGTTCCATGAGACACGGACTTAGCAAGTGCCTGCTGTGTAGTCAACACTCACAGCTGGAAACACTGAGGAGGCCCAGAGAAGTGAAGCTGACTGACTGCTCAAGGGCACACAGCAGCTCTAGTGTACTCTGCTGGGGCATAGCAATATCATACCACGGGGAGACATCTATTTTTGCAAGGATGTGTATGTGGGAGGAGCTGTTGAAGATCAGGACCAGATCAGGATGCTCAACTTTGGGAGCTAAACTAAGGCAACTGTATTTATCCCAGAAGCAGCTGTGTTAGTCTGTGTGGGCTGTCACAACACAAGAACACACACCAAGTGATTTAAACAACAGAAATTCATGTCCTCACAGTTGTGGAAGCTGAAAGTTCAAAATCAAGGTGCTGTTGTGGTTGGTGGGCCTGGTTTGCAGGTGGTCACTGTCTTCAAATAGCCTTTTTTTCCTGAGCACACAAAGATTTCTGGTGTCTTTTCCTCTTATTATCTGTTGGATCGAGACACTACCCTTAGGACATCATTTAACACCCTTTACCTCCTAAAAGGTCCCATCTCCAAATACAATCATATTGAAAGTTAGGACTTCGACTTGTGAGTTGAGGGCAACACAATTCCGTGCCCTCCAACTGAGGGAAGTTAAGAAGAGTGGCATGATCGGATTCGCCTCTTAGTTGATTCGTTCTGAGCAGGCTGCGTGGGGTGGCTGAGGCGGGGAATGGATGGAGGGCAGACCAGAGGCCATTTATAACCCTTCACCCCCGACCCTTGCTCAGCTCTCTGGGTCCTCTCTGTAGGAAGCAATGGCGTTGGGCAATGGATGGAGAGAAGAGCAAGGGGAATTGACAGGACAAGGTGACTAAATAGTCAAAAGGAATAGGACATTGGAAAGTAGATGGGGCGGGGCGTGGGGGGCGCTCTGGGCTTGCACATGGGGGTGAGGAGTGGCTGGCTGGTGTACCAGCACTGGTGAGCTGTGTGTGGAGGTGAGGTGTCCAGTTTTCAGCAAGTTGAGCTTGCAGGGTTTGTCACACCCATGTAGAAGAATCCAGAAGGTTGGATTCTGCAAGAGACCTGGGTGGAGTTAGACAATTCACTTGATCTTCTTCCTCTTCTGAACCAAAAATAGCCCACATGCTGACCTGCAACCCTTTCAAGTCACAAAGACGAAAACCTCAAACACCGAAAGCCTAGCAGAGACGCCTCAGCCTGTTTCTGGTTCGTTCTTCCAGTTTGCTGCATCTCCTTTCTCCCACCCCTGCTTCGACCATTCCCGATCCACTTGCCTGTTATTCCTCCCCTACCTCTCCCCTGGCCATATATTTTAAAAATTATTGAGATAATGCTAGTTACTTGGTAATGTTGGTAACATTGGTTATTTGTTTATTGCGGTAACATGGGCTTCCAGCCCTGTGTGTGACATCTGGGTGCAGGGTCATACCTCCTCGGCTGTGTCACCACACACGCCCACCTCCAGGCCTCCACAACCCACTGCAGATCCTTGGGTCCCCTCCCACCTTCGCTCCTGAGCCCCTCCCTAGCCCCTCCCTTCTGGAAGCCTCAGTTTCTATAGTCAGTTTCTTCCGCCTTAGTTTTGGCTGTTCTTTCACTTTGTTTCTTTCTAGTCCACTGGCTTATTTTTCCCTGGGGGGAGGAGCAGCAGCCCTTCAACCTTGACCCTTGCTCAGCTTTCTGGGTCACAACTTCGATAACGTTTTGCCTTCTCTTCCTCCCCCAGCAGCTCTTTATCTCTTGCTCCATCTGCATCTTAAGTCCTCTCTAAAGCACACACATCTCAGCTCCTCAGTTCTTCCTTCTGCACTACTAACCACAGCCCATAATGTGGTCCCCCCACAGGGGAGGCCTTCCCACACCTGTTGCACTCCCTACAGGTGTTTTGTGCCCCCTGATTTCGGCCGGCCCCTCTTCACTGTTGACGCTCAGCACATCTAGACCCGCCCCCCTGCATGTGCCACTGCTCCCCTGAAACACACACACCTCCTCC
Source organism: Talpa europaea (assembly GCF_964194135.1). Classification (NCBI taxonomy): domain Eukaryota; kingdom Metazoa; phylum Chordata; class Mammalia; order Eulipotyphla; family Talpidae; genus Talpa; species Talpa europaea. Next base: position 96,815,582 of record NC_140075.1, on the reverse strand, counting down.
AATGCAGACCCAAGACCCAGAGCATAGTAGAGTAGAACAGAGCGCTGGGCTGAGAGTGTTCGGAACGTGAACGGTGGAGGGAGAGGTTACCAGAGCCAATGGCTGAACCGGGATGAGCAGATCTCAGACTTGGAGTCAGGCCTCTCTCTGAGATGCCTCGAAAATTTCCAAGCCCAGGTGACTAAGGCCACGTAGACCCCTCTTCTCACCCCAGTGGGGCTTCTGCTGCTGCCCAGGGGTGCTCCTCACCATCTCCTGCTGGTTCCCCACCTCCTTCCCCAAGGAGAATGCAGCAAAGCGTTCCTGGTCAGCCAGGCTCAAGCCGGGTCCTGCTCCAGCATCCGGGCTTGGTGGGGTTCTGGGAGTCTCTTCCGGGCCTCCCACACTGGCCAAGGGTTTGTGATGGGACTTATTTTCAAGGCGGCGAGCTCAGCCCGGCAGACTCACTACCTGAGTCTCAGAACAACCCTTCAGAAAGCAGGGAGGAGGCTGCCTGTAGGACAGAGCTGCTAACTCAGGGCAGTGGTGGTGAGGAGAACACTGAAACATCGCGGCTTCCATGCGTAGCCACCTGTATCTCTAAAAGTCCCCCCTTTCACTGTCCAGCATAAACAGTAACAGAGTGGGCAACTCACGGGAACTTAGAAGATGTGTTTACACAAGCAGAGGCCTGTGTGAGGAGGGGAGAGTTGGGGGTCTCCCTGGCCCTGGGGCAGATGGAGTCTAGGACCCCAAGGACAGAGTTGCCCAGGACAGCAGACCCATTAGAGCTCCGAGATGATGGGAGCCTGGAGGATTCTGGGCTTAGGGTTCCCTGTGCTCAGGATGTAGCAAGGGCTCCTGCATCCTCCATGATGGGGTGGGGGATTCCCTCTGGGATCAATTTCCCCTGCATCTATCACTAAAATCACTGTAACAGGACTGGGGTGGGGGGCACATTTTCTGTTTTCCCAGAATTGATGACTAGGGCCTGAATCTAAGAAAAAGAGATGCTAAGCAGCCCGTGTCTTAAAGAACACCAAGTGGGGACCTCACATCCTCCCCATTTGAGACTTGAACTCTGCAACTAATCACTCTCCACCCTGGCACCCCAGTTTATAAAAGAAGATTGGGGTAGAGGTAGGAGGGGAGGAGCCAGTTTTACTGGATGCTTCCTCTCTTGTCCTCCTGGAGGCTGAAAGAACAGAGCGGCCTGGAGAGAATCTCTCTGAGGGGTTGGGCTGGCTTCAGACCTGGCATCTCATTTCCCAGACGGCTATCGGGAAGCAGCAGGCTTCCCGATCAGCCTCCTCTTCCCAGTGAAGCAATGGGGAGATATGGAGAGAGACACCGGGCAGGAGAGGAGGCACTGAGGACCAACCACACCCCATCACTTGAGTGGCAAGGATTGTGCGTGAGTTTCCCAGGGGTGAATGGACACTCCCAAGGGAGCCAGGCATAGCCACATTACGGGCATGAACTACCAAAGACAGGGTCCTTAGAAAAAAGTGGATGTGGGTGTATTGGTCAAGGCAGAGCCAGACTTCCCACAGAGAGGCAGCGGGAGGCCCACCCAGGGCCCTACCTGGGCCCTGCTCCAGAGTCAGCATTTGCACAGCTGCCGGCCATTGGAGAAATCAGTGCTAATCTGAGAAGTCGCCGTGAGGGGTGGAGAGAGCTCAGCCATGGTCTGTAAAGGGCCCTCATGGCTGCCCTCCTTCCCGCCCCATCACCTCAGAAGAGTGGAGTCAGGTCAGAGGGAGGAGGCCTTGTCTCAGAGCTGACCTTCGCCTGCTGCTCTCCCCCTCTCTGGGAGACAACTCAAGATTGGGCGGGGGAGGGGCCCATCCAGCTGTAACCTGGAGTCTCATGACTGGGTGGAAGTGAGCCTGTAGACAATGGGAGTAACCGGGAGTTATGGGGGCGACCCGGGTGGGCAGAGGCACCTCCTCACTCCACAGTGGGGAAAAGACGCAGCAGAGTCCAGGTGAAAGTGATGACTGCAAAGGAGAAGGTTCTCGTCTGCGCCCAGGATGCTGAGGTTCCTCACATCAGTAGCCACTATTCGCAGCCAGTTCTCAAGCCCCAGGAGCAAGGTGAGGTGAGCAGGGCCTTCGTGACCTGACAGTAGCCTCCAGGAGGGAGGCGGAGAGCTCCCAGGAAAGGCACGCTCACCCTCTGCTTTACTGAGGGGGAGACTCATAAATGTGATAGTGCCTCAGAAATAATGTACAAAAACACACCATGTAAACTGTGAAAAACAAGTCTTTTTGTTCCTGAATAACGAATGTAAAAAATTGCAGATTTTTAATCAATGTAGAAAAAAGCACAAAGATAAATCTATGCTGTGAGTCAGCAGAGGGGCCACCCACTATAGCTAATTCTATTTCTGGGCACTTAGCAGCTGTCTTTGAGTTAGGTGGGGGCCACATGATTTGCTTTAGTCATTGAAATATGAGCAAAGTGACATATGTCACTTCCACAGATGGAAGCTTGAAGAACCACAGAGCAATCTACCACGTTTCCTTTTCCCTTGCCTCCACAACCAGGGAGGATGCGGGGGGGGGGGGGGGGGGGGGCGGGGGCAAGCCTGGGTCCCTGGGTGAGGCCAACGAAGACATGCGCCCCCTGCTGGCATATTGTGAATATGCTGCAGGAGTGAGAACACCTTTGTGATTTAAGTCACCGAGGGTGGGGTGTATGTTACCTGGTCCCTCCTGGCGCTTAGGAGTACTTCAGCAACATGCTGAGTGTGAAGGGACCACACCCAAGGGTTCAGGTGATGTGAGTGATCAGGTTGCCCTAGTCCAGTTCCACATAGCGGATCCTGGGCCATTTGCTGGAGTCAAAGTGTTGTTTAGGAAGCTGCCAAACACAGGGGCCTTCAGAGAGAGAGTCCTTGTCAGAGGACAAAGGGGTAGGGCAGAAAGTGAAGGGCTGAGGCTGCATTGAGAAGGTGTTTGTTGGGGGTAACATAGAAGACTAGAAGGAATGGTGCACGGGTGCGTTGGGAAAGGAAATTCTATGGGGACTACACCTGAGGGCATGGGGAATGCAACTATTACTTAAAAATGAACAATGATGTATAAAATAAAAAATAAAAATAATTTTTTTTTTTTTTAAAAAGAAGGCATTGGCCAGAGTGCTCACCTAGAGTTGACAAGAAATGACAAGAGATACCTGTGTCTCATGCCAGGCACTGGCATTCAGTAGGAAGGCATCCAGCCATGGCCAGTATGCTTCTCCACAGCAACTCAAGAAAGTTCAGGATGGGGAGGAGGAGAGGTCCAGGCCCAAGGGCTGTAAATTTGATTGAGTGGCGCTGCCTGAATACATCCTCGAGCTTCACCTGTCCCCATCTGCACAGGGGAACTGAAGTCAAATGGGAAGACCAGGGCTCCTGGGAAGATGAACATTCTCAGTGGGCTTCCCTGTGGCCTTGTGGGTCATTCAGGAACTAGGCAGTATAAGGCCAGATGACCAGTTAGACTATCTCTGGGGAGTTTCCCGTCCCACCCAGATGTCCTTGGAAACCAGGGGTGAACACAGGCTTTGGGGAGCCCTTCTCTGACAGCCTCACATGGGCTAAGTTGCCCAACCTTGTGTCGCCACATCCCAGTTGAAAATACCCTGTCTTGCCTTCCTCACAGATGCTAAGCAGGCACAGGGTGAAGGAAGAAACAAGTGGATCTTTTACTTTTACTTGGTGGCTACTGTCCTTGGAGAAAGCAAATGGCCCTGCATTCGAGTGTGAGCTCAGAACCCCAATCCCCCAGGCTATCTCCCCCTAAATGCTGGGTGAACCCCAAGTCCCCCAGTGAGCTCCTTCATTTCTCTCACCCCACTCTTTGGAGTCTAGGATAGGTGTCTGCAAATTAGTGTTCTTAAATAAGGCCCTAAAATGCACTCACAGTTAAATGTGATGACCAGGAGCCAAGCCACACAGGAGGGAGATGATTGCTGTTCTGGCTTCTCCAGGAAGGCATCCACAAGTGGGCAGAGCTCTGGGTCTGGGCTCAGATCACCCATGGGTGACTGTTGGCCCAGCTGGGTGGCACCCAGCAAGTCACTGAACTCTGAGTCCAAACCTGAGACACCTGTCTCAAGGCCCATGGTGTGTTGGATGTGATGAGACCATGGACACGGTGGGCCCAATGTGGCTCTGAGGATATGTGGTTTGTGTGACCCTTCTGGAGGTTGGACCTTTTCCCAGGAACGCTTAGCTGGAGAAAGGTCTGGGGTGGAATTGTTCAAGGAGAATTACCTTCTGTTCACCTGCAAAGGACAAGAGGCAAAAGAAAACTAGAGGAGGTTCTCAAGTGGGGGCTTAGGAGGCCATTTACAGGGAGCTACGGGTGGGGAGAGGGGCAAAAGGAACAGAGGCCAGTATTGCTGGAAAACATCCAGAGACCCTGTCCCTGCTGCCAGTTCCCACCTGAAGTCTTCCCGTTCTATCAACCAGACCAGCAGCCTCCAGCTGAGTATCAACTATACAAAACAGGGGCACAGACAGCATGAACCTCCTGGGGAGTCTTCTTTCCGTCTACAGCTGCTTCCTAGCCTGGGATTCTGCAATCTGAATTATGGCCAACGTGCCCGCTCCTACCAGCCTGATGCCACGGGAAGACTGTTGCCTGGCGCTGTCCCCAAAGAGATGCTCTGGGGGCTCAGCTGTATGGGCAGAGGTGAGAGAGGAAGACAATAAACTGGGCATAAACTTTGAAGGTGAGGGCCAGGGATCAGTGTCCTCAGGGTAAAGGAGAGTGCCACCTCGTGGCCACCTCGTGGGTACCCTTCTTAACTAGCAACTCGAACTTGGAGCATCTGTGCAGCGAGTACTCAGATTGGATTGCTGTTGGAAGCCTGGCTGAGTAAGCGTCTCAGGAAATGAAGCCTTTCCATCAGAGGAACCCACCCAAGGAAAAAGGCAACATCCACCCAGGTTTATCTATTTTTATTTTTATAAAACAAGCTACAAATCATCTCCCTCCCTCCACACAAAGGAAAACCATACCACACAGTCTACACACACATATGAGGCAGAAGATGCCTGGGGAGATTCTGAATTTCTACAAGGAGGCACTTCCTCTACTTCCTCTGTGTTTTGTGCTTGCTCCAGGCCAGAGATGGGGCTGGAATCTTCTGGAAGGTATGTCAGCTCCAGCACACTGAGTTTTCTGGTCCAGGTCTCACCATGTTGGAAGGGGCCTCCAGTCACCAGGGAAACAACCTCCAGGACTTTCACCAAATAGCAAGCACCCTCCTCTCCAGCCCGAGCTCCATCAGATCATGTCCTGAGGAGCCACACCCGCCAGTGGGGCACACCCCAAAGCAGGGTCTGGGGAGGGAGGGGGCTGCTGCTCATAGCACCAGTATCTCCCAGGCCTGAAAGGGGATACACCGTCTGCCCAGGTGCATGTGCTTCTGGGAATACTGAGGCGAGACCACGCTGAGGCCAGGCTTCCAACGGCAATCCGATTAGGACGCCAGTCCGGGCAACTTCAGCCCCAGGGAGGCCTCCAAGGCAGCTCGTGAGAAGAGGTGCTACGGTCACTGGTCGCTCGGGCTGGAGGTGTCTGAATGAGCACAGTCACCTGGAAAGAGGAAGCTGCACATCTGTCTTGAAGGCTGGGCAGCCCTGCTGGAGTCCTGGTGAAACGTCTGTTGCAAGATGGGCCTGAATCTCCCCATAGCTGGGATATTGTCCCTGCACTTTTAAGGGGGACAGAATAGGAGGCCCAAGATCAATTTTGCTTCTGGAATTGGCCTTAAGCCTGGATGCCAGTGAGAAGATTTGAGGGAACAGAAAGAACCGCAGTATTGGGTTAAAAGAAACATAAAATCGTTGAGTTACCAACACGGTGATCAACTCAGCTCCTCCCTCCGACCAGCGATGATGGCTGGGGAGAGAGAGGAGGGGCGCGGTGGAACAGGTCTGACTCAGGCCTGAGAGGGCCACATCTCAGGAAGCCTCAGGGGTGGCTTTGCCAGAGGTGAGAAGTCTTCCTGTCTCGGCACTGACTCACAGGCTTCCCGGCTTCTTGCCCGCTACTTAAAATAGGCAGTGTCGCTGAAATAAAAGGCCTCACTGTGTGCCTTTTTCTTCTTTGCTTCCCCCTCGTGATTTACAGAGTGGATGCCAAATGGGTGAGAATGTTTCAATGGACTAAGTGCAAACCCTCTAAGGATAATTTGCTAGCATAGTGGTGGCCCCACCAATTCTGAGCCACCTGAAGGTCAGGAGACCAGGAGCACCTGGGCTTGGGAGAGCTGTGCGTGCAGGCTGTGCCCTCCCTTGGGGCAGCTCCATCTGTGCCCCAGAAGGCCAACCGTGAGATGACCCGCCAGCCACGCCCCAGGAAGCTCCTCCACCACACAAGACCCGATGGAGTCTGCAGATAATCACAGAATTCCCCCAGATGCACACCTAGTCCAGGTGGGCTGGGCGAGGCCTGGGTTCTAGAAAGTTGGGCCAGAGCCCCCACAGCCCACAGCAGGGACAGGGAGGGGAGTAAACCAATAGTAATGCCAACACCTGTACAAAAGAACTATACAATTTACATATATATTTATATACAGTATATAAATCTCTTTCTTCTCAGTCCCAGCAAACCCTCCCCCCTGCAAAACAAAACAAACAAAAAAACCTAAAAGTTGTCAGTAGCAGATCCAAAGAAACTTACAATAAGAGAATAAACAGTCTTTCTTCCCTTTCCTTTCCCCACCGGTATTAGATATTGGTGTTTAAAAATGAAACCAAAAAGAAAACACGCAAATACGAATTATTAAAAGTGCAAACACGTTGGGCACCACTTATGTTACAGGGGATGCGGCTGGGCGAGGCAGCGCCAAGGTTGGGGTCGTGAGCCATCCTGTATCTCTGGTCTCTCCACCTGCCCTTGGGCTTCCTGCTCCTTAGACGAGGCGGCCTACTGAGAAGGGAGGTATAAGCAAGAGGAAGTCACAGTTGGCTTTATGGGAAATTTGACTACACAGAGCAACGTCCCCACCATGCCAGCCTTTTCTACCTGCTACTTGATATGGGACTGGGGGGACCTGCGTAGTCTAGATCTGCATGTAAGCCCAGGTTTCACCAGCTCTTGGTTTGCCACCAGGAGACATTACAACGGGAAGTGAAACAAGTCTAGCATTTCACTCAGAGAACCAGGGGTGGTAAGGCAGCACAGCGGGGGTGTGCACCCCGCACAAAGCAGGATGCCAGCCTTTCAACATGAGAGCAGGCAGGAGGTGCCAGGTGCCTGTATTTAGGTGGGGATGGCAGGAGCCTCAGGGCACTAACCCTAATCTTTCTATTGTGTCTTTAGCAAAACACACTGAAAATAGGGATCTATTGTATGTCACCTGGCCAATAAATACTCCCACTCCCACTGCACCCCAAAGCTGCATAAGGGGTCCAAGAGGGGAGCCCAGAAAGAAGGCAACTTACTGAATGGGTTTGTGCCAGCTCGCTTTCCCTGGGGGAAGCTGCCAAGACTACCACCTGCAACAAATAGGAACATGTGACACTCAAGTGGCCTTGACCCACAGAACTGGTAGAGCTTCTATTTACCTGGGACCGTTTCCGCTGGCTTCCAGAATGAAGAATGGACTTGGGAAAGAGCCGGAGGTGGCTTGGCTGCCATCTGTTCTGTGGGTGTCGGTGGCCCTGTGCTGCCTGGGTGACCCCATTGCTCATCAACACCTCTGAGCAAAGTCCCTTTTCTGTAAGACCAGGTCCCCTACTAGGGTGCCTCTTTGTAATCCTCAGCTATTGGCTAAGAAAGGATTTGGTGCTGATGGAATTTGTAAATCCTCCTCGAGTCCTGGCTCTCCAAGCCATAGAATGTCAGAGGTAGAAAGAACCTTAGCAGTCATCTGGTCTAACTGCTTGCTGGGCAAATGTGGGAACTACAAATCAGAGTAGTTGAGAGACTAAAACAAGGTTCCAGGTTCAGTCTACTAACACCAGCTGACCCTCAGCAGACTGATGAGTTTTGAGGCTTCTGCAGGAACCAGAGCCCCAAAAGGAGGAGGGGACCGCTGGGAGAGAAGTGTGCAAGAGCTGGGCCAGCTCTGGGGACCCCTGGGGGCCACGTGACCTTGTGTGTACTCCTAAACCCCCCGATCAGCCTGTGGAACCAAGGAAACCACAGTGGCCAGCCCTTCTCTGCTGCTCTCACTGGACTGCTGTGAGAGGGGCTGAGGTCGTGCAGATGGAGAAGGAGCTCGGAGGAGGATAAAATACTGAGAATCTAGGTCTATCCGTGGGTCTTGTGAAACCTCAGCTCCACATTCCCTGTAAGGCCTGAGAAAGAGACACAGCATGGGATGGGGCAGGTTGGTATCGGCAACTTTACAGATGAGAAAACAAACTTCGAAATGTAGTGGGACAGCCCCGAGGCAGGCAGGTGGAAGGGGCAGAGCCAGGCTGTCGGCTCTGAATCCAGCAACTGCTTCTCTCAGTGGTGAACAGAAAGACCTGTGTGCAGGGCCCATAGCGCTCCTGCCCAGCAGGCTGCAAACGCACCTCCATTCTTACCTGTGCAGGTGAGCTAACCCCTTCACCTTGTCACATCACTCAATCCTTGGCACAACTTTATATGTCAGAGATACAGTGATCAAATTATCCCCACTTATAGACGATGCAACTGAGACTTAAGAGAGGTCATTGCTTTTTGGTGGTGAAGCAAGCTTAGACCCAGCCATCTGCTTCCAGAACCATGTTTTAAGCACCAAGGAGAAGAGGGGACAGCCTGAACTGAGCACAGCTGGCAGCCCCAGGCAATTTGAAGAAAGAGTTGGTTTTTTTAAAAAGATGAAAGATCTATTCTGCAACCTGCCTGCCTCACAGGATGGTGACAATAATCCTGATGAAAGTGCTTCATAATCTGGGCAAGAACAGAGAAGAAAGAGGTCTTGCCTCTGGAACATCTGGTCTTTACTTGCTATACAGAGAAATTTGCTCCCAGGTGAGGAGTCTGGTTGGTTAAAAGAAATAAATAACTGTATTCATGAAGCATTTCCAAAAAATTCCAGCCCTCAGACCCAAAGCTACACCCATCCTTCAAACTCTGCATCCTCCAGGCCACCTCTCTGCCCCCTCCCAGCATGCAAGCCCCTCTGGGCCCACCAGAGGGCACCGCATGACACCAGATGACCTAGGCATGGGCTCTACTTACCGAGCACCCAAGTGGCTTCTCTGTCACTCTCCAGAGCAGACACTGCTGCCTTTGGCAGGTGTGTTCTTCTCTCCCTCACTTCATCACACACGCACACACACACACAACTCGCCATGTACCCGGTATTAAGTTCTTCACAAGCACCATCTTGTGAAAGCTTCACACAAAATCTATCAGATAGATAGCAGCAATCTCCATTGTCAGATGCGGAAACTGAGGCTCAAAGAGGTTAGATAACTTAGCAAAGATCGCAGGGCTAGTAAGGGACAGCACTGAGATTAAAAGCCAGGTTCATCTGACTTCAAGGCTCTGCTCTTACCTGCACCCCCAATTCCCCTGCCTAGGCTGTGGGCCCCGCGTCTCCCCTGTGACTTGCACTTGTGATTCACTCTCTTGCAGGCACCTCCTGCCTGGAAATTAGGGGTTTCCCCTCTGAACGTGCTGGCAGTTTCCTGCCCAGCAGCTTCTACCCACACCCAAGCTAGATCTGCTCCCCTACTTCTTTGACCTCACCACTGTCCTAACCCCCTCGGCCTTTCTCAGGAAGCAAGACCGGCCTGCTCACACAAGGACCGTCTTCAAACACTCTGGGTCCTTGTGAGGGGATGGCAGTCTGGTTGGGAACCCTGATGCCCGGTTCAAGCGCCAGCACTGATGCTGCCTCCCGTGTGACCTTAACAAACTGCTATCCCTCCTTAGGCTGCGCTCAAACCCTGGGCTGCAAATATGGGCAGCGGGACCTGAGGAGCCCCCAGGGCAGTGTGCCCTGTGGTGGGCATAGATGGGGGAGAAGAGAGAGTAATAGTGCTCCAGTTAAGTGTACCCTAGCCTCCCCCACCCCATCTTCCTTCCTCTCTCTCTCACTCCATCACACACACACACACACACACACACACACACTCACTCACTCTCACGCAGACTTCGCACGGTTAATATACACATAGACACAGGCTTCCACACGGGCCACAAACACACATGTAGATGCAGATGTGCGTATAGACTTGTGCGTGCACAAACACATGCAGACATGTATCAACATGCGCACACGCACCAGCCACACACACACACACACACACACACACACATTGCCAAAACCTGTCCCCAGCTGAGCCTGGGCTGAGGAGGAACAACTGGATGAGCAGTGCCCCCAAATCTGGTATTCTAGTTTGCACATTTCCTGGCTGATTCCCTTAGGCCCTGTGCACTGGAAGACCCCTGGGGGCTGGCACGGCTTCAGAGGAAGGCCTCCCTGAGCGCCATGGACCTGAGGTCACCACCCTCAGCCTCCCCTGACTCCCCTGTGCCAGGCAGACCAGAGCTACCAGTGTGGGGGACAGAGGGCAGCGCTGCTGCAGGGCTCCGAGACTGTAGCCCCTTTCAGTCCAGAAGCACACCTGGGTAGGCCTGGGGTCTACACCAGCACTGGGTGGGCTCTTTCCAGTACTCAGAGTGTGTCAAAGCTAGATGTCACCACACGGGGCAGCCCCCTCATCCACTCGTTCTCTCACTTGAGAGGACTTCATGAACTACTGCTAAGAGCGGGTACTGTGGCTACAACGGAGAATACACAGTCCACAGTTCACAGTTCAAGGGAGACCTGGAAAAGTAAAGGCAATAGTGTAATACGTGCTACTGACAGCGGCAATCATCTCCATGGACTGAGTGTCTCCTCCACAGACTATGTAAGGACCTCATCCATCAGCTCATCCATCAGCTCCCCCACTGCATCAGGCCTCTAGCAGGAAGCACACCACACCCAGAAAACCGTGCAATAAACAAGCACCCAGGGCCTTACAGAGGGTGCCCTTGGCCTCTGTGCTGAAGCGGGTGGGGGAGGCAAGGAAGGCCAGGAGCACAGGGGCAGGCACTTACCTTCTTTACTGACACCCAGGCAACCCTTCAGCTCGGGCAGTGAGATGACCTTGTCCTTGTTCAGGTCACAGTAGTCGGTGAAACGCCGGGCACATTTCTTGGGCTTAGCTTTCTTCTTCACATAGCGCTTGAAGGGCTTCATCTCCCGCTTGTTAATGTCATTGCTGCTGTTGCTGTCCAGCTGGCTGAAGTACCAGTGCACCACTCGCTCCTCCAGGGTGTGGCTGGGGTCCGGCTCTGAGAACCTGGCGTGGGCAGACACCCCCACCCGGGAGAACACAGCTCAGCATCCTGCAGGAACCACCAGCCCCTTTTGGTTCTCTCTCGTGGTCTGATGCCAGGGTCCTGATCTGGGATGCCCGCAGCCAGGCAGGAAAGGCTACTCCAAGCCAAAGACCCCTCAGCCCTACTCAGCCTACAGCAGACTAGAGTCATCTCTTTGGCTAGAAATGGGGCGGTCCATTTCTTGGGGGTCTGCAAGTAGGTGGCCCTTATGACAGGAACCTGCCCCATCCTTACTATAGTCAGGAACTTTCTAATTCACTCGAGAAAACCACTTTGGGAGTCCAAATGTCATTATCCTGGCCTAGTATTCCCTGCCAGACAAACTGCACTTCACATGTGAATGTAACTATGGGTAGGAGTTCTCTTGCCCACCTGGGGTCCCCCCCACAAGCAGGAGGTGCCATTCCTGTCCTCAAGTGGCTCACCAACTTGGTGAGACCAAGATAAAAACATGATGCCAGGCAGTAACGATTCAATGTGAAGTGTGATGTTACCATGTCTGTCACTGTCACATCGAAGTGCAGTGATAACTGGGAGGAGGTGGTTGGGATGGACACAGTGATTCTAAAACTGGCGGGTTCCAGGCCCATTAGGAGTGAGTCTTCACAGAGGGTTTAAGTCAGGAGACCTGCAGTAGGCCCGGATGCCATGTTTCCTAGAGCCACCAGGATTCTGCTGGGGAGCAGCAGACTAGCAAGAGTCACCAAGAATGCACCCTGCTGTGGGGAAAAGAGTCATGAGTGGCCTCCTCTTTGGTGACCAAAAAGGGGAAAGAGGAAGGTCTCTCTGTGTGTAACTGCACACGCATGGCCTGCCTTCCCATTTTATTCCCGTAAACCCTATCTTTTCTCAAAATGTATTTGACTTTTTTTTAAAGATTTATTTATTTATGCATACAAGAGCTGGGGTACATGTGGCCAGAGGTGTGGGGGGTGAGAGACAGAGTGGGGAACAAAACAGGCAGATTGACCAAAGTACACTGCTGAGGGGAGCAGCAGGCGAGACAGGAGAGGTCTGCCTTGCCATGTGGGTAGCTCCCTGGCTGGCCAGGGATTGAATTCGTGCTGCAGAGGCTGCGGATAGCTTCAGAGTGCTGTGCTTAACCCCTTGCGCCACCAGGGAGGCCCACTGTATTTGACTTTTAAAGCCAGTTACAGGTGTGTTCCCAAAGGGGTGCCCGGGATGTCTGACCAGACCAGAGTCGCAGGGAGCATCTGTGTGGCGCCTGTTCTTGGGGCTTGGCACTGAGTGAGTGTGGTCCAGGCCCTTGTGTTCAAGGGGCATTCTTCCCTGGTGGGGGATGAAGGCAGAGATTGGGAGTCCCAAAAATACAAATACTTAGTTGCAGGGCACAGGGAGATGATGAGACCAGCAAGGTCAGAAGTGAAGAGTGAAGAGCTCCCTGTTCCACAGAAGTTCTAGACCAGGCGGGCAGGCCTGTCAACACATTCTGAAGCAGTACCTGGCAAGAAAACTATTCGAACCACTTGCCAATCCCTTGGTGTTCTGTGGGATTTGCCAAATTTTCCAGAAGGGAGGGAGGGGACCATCTCTACCAATTCCTTATGAACCAACCCAGCAAACTCCCTTCTCTTGTTGCACCCAAGTGACCTTGTTTAGCGAAAATGACGTTTCGTTACCAAAAAAAAGCCAGACATCCCTGCGAAGTGCCCAGTCCTAATTAACTGAATTGCAGTCTCAGGCAGGCCCCTGGGCACCCCATACTGATGTGATTCCAAGACAGCGCAATTAGTGGATCTGCCAGCAGGACTTCATCCTGACAGGTTTAAGGCAGGGAGTACTTGGGTAGGTGTGAGGGGGGCAGTCCGCCTGCCTCGGGCCCTCTGGCAATCTGTAGTCTGTAACAGAAACCAAGCTCCGGAAGCCATTGACAAAGGTGTGGAGTATTCATGCAGAGCTCAACTTTTTATCTCTGCCAGTACAGGGGATTTTGGAGTTTCAAGCTTCCTCTATGTTATTTGCAACAGTCACTCTCAAGTCTGCCCCTGCAGGGTACACCAGGGGGGCAGCAGAAAAATCTCTTAGGAGGTTCGCTGCAGTGCAAGAGGGAGGCTGGCCTGCTCGGTGGTTACCTCTGCCTTCCCCTCAGGGTCAGGGAGGATGCAGGCTGTGGAGGAGAGCCACCCCGGAGGAGCCCCAGGGGAGGGCACCAGGTGCTCCCAAGGAAGCCTCTCTAAGGCATCAGGAGGTCCCCCTCTCACCCCTTGGTTCCAGGAGAGCCCCAGGCACAGGCAGCTCTTCCTTTAACCTTTAGGCTCAGCATAGCGTAATGTCTACCTAGAGACTGGAATAATAAAGCCTCAGTCCCTGGGATGGAAGGGATGAAGTCATTCTGCCCAGACGCCCTGCCAGAGAAGGCGAGCTGCCTCCAGCCTGTGTTCCCGGGCTCCCTCCTGTCCAGTTTTCAGCAACTCCATTGATGGAGCTCCTGGCCAGACTTGGGCTAGTCTGCAGCAAGAAGGCGCTCTTCTCCCCGCTTTGCAACCTCTAGGCAGTGACAGTCATTTGACTTCAGCTCTCTCCCCCCTCTCTTTCTTCTCTCTTCGGACCCTGTCATCCTGGTCCAGTCCTGCATTCCTCACTGCCAGTAGGACCTGGCAGCCCCCACTTTCAGCTACCAGTCTTGCCATCTTCCCCAGAATCCGTCCTCCACGGCCCCTCCAGACAAGGCTCCCTATAACATGCCACCACCCAGAGCCTCCCTGTGGAGCCCCTCCGAGTGTCCTGCACCTCCCTCCTTCATGTCCAGCTAGCACAGTGTTCTCTGCTTCTGAACTCCTCGGACCTCCAGAAACCCATCCCCCATCCCCAAATGAAGCTGGGTGAAGCTGGGTGGCACCAGGATCCTACTTAGGAACCCAGTAACTTGTGCTGGCCAACCTCCAAGTACATTTAAAGCAAGAATTTCTTAGCTTTGGGGGATCATGGACCCTTCTGAGAACCTAAACTAGTTATTATCCCTCTCTCAGGAAAAAGCACATACACACAGAACTCTGCAGATTTAGGGGGCTTAATGTACTCTTTAAAGATCATCCAAAGTTCATGAACTGAAGTAAAAAATCCTTGATCTAGAGGGAAGAAGACGCTAAGTATGGCCCAGAAGAATGTTCAAGCAGGACCCTTTCTGGAAGGAGATGAAATAAGACAAAAAACAGTAACTGGGATGGGCTTGGAGTGGTTTCTTTACTTCCAACAAAGTTTAATAGAAAAAGAAAACTACTGAAGGTATCTGGTTTAAAACTCTGTAAATTGGGTTTCTAGCTTGGCCAGTCTTTTTTTTTTTTTTTTTTTTTTAAAGATTTATTTATTTATTTATACAAGCACTGGGTACAGTCAGAAGCGAGGGAGGGTGAGAGGATTCACCAGAGCCAGAGCGGGGAACAGAACAGGCAGACTGACGAAATACACTGCTGAGGGGAGCAGAGGGCATAGCAGGAGAGGTCTGCCGTGCCATGTGGGACCCTCGCTGGCGGCTGGGGATTGAACCAGCGCCGCAGAGGCTGCGGGCAGCTTCGCAGCCCAGCGCTCAACCGCTGCACCAACAGGGGAGGCCCAGCCACAGTCTTAAGGCCAGCTCTACCAGGCTTTAGACAATATCTAGTCAGGACTGAGGTCGATCATGAGTCCTGTTTAGCCAGACAGCAGTGGGTGTATGTGAAAGGACATACCAGAGACCCCTGTGAACTAAGGTCAACTCAACTTCCTGGGGGGACTGCTGGATGTGGGTGGGACAGGAAGCCTCCCTCCTACCCCTCACCCCCAATCCCTCAATCCCTCAAACAATCTTTGCTGGAGTCCTTTGAGGTCATCCCTGACCTCAGAGTCACACCCCACTGATTCCTCCTGCTGTGACAGCTTTCTAGAAGTATCCTTTAAAGACACTGACAGCTCTTACTCCAGCTCTAGGCTTTCACTGGCTCAAACTTCCAGGCTTTTGATATGTGCATAGAAACTGGAGTCCGGACAGCTGGAACTCGAAACTGCTCATCAAACAAGGGCTGGAACCCTAACTTAGAGGGTGTAATGGTTCCTTAAGGCCACTTAACTGTGATTTGCTGGTCCATGGGTGCCTCCTCGGGCTGCAGTGCCACTTCTGCTAAAAGACTCATGGGGTAGGTAGAATATTTAAGTTTTCTTGGATATGGTGTGGAAAGACACACCCAGAGGATACCAAATTCCAGCTTTTAGAATGTACTTCAGTAACACACTGGTGTCTGTCCTGCCTCTGCCTGTTGTGGTGCTTTCCTGTTCGCTCCCGCCTCCAGGGATGAGGAAACCATGAGAGCCAAGTCCCTCCCCGGACTGGTCCCACGGAGTCTTCTCCCAAGTGAAGAGGTGGCAGGTGCCGCCCTGCTCCTGCAGCACTTTCAGTTTTGCTTCTGCAGCCCCAGCCCTGCCAGGCCTTGGCTGCAACGCACAGCTGGAGAGCCAGCCCCATTTACCACAAGGAAACTTGCTTTGGCCAAGATCTTGGACCTGATTCTGCTGCCCCAAGCAGTTTTAAAGAAGGTGAGGCGGGACGGCAT
Source organism: Talpa europaea (assembly GCF_964194135.1). Classification (NCBI taxonomy): domain Eukaryota; kingdom Metazoa; phylum Chordata; class Mammalia; order Eulipotyphla; family Talpidae; genus Talpa; species Talpa europaea. The sequence continues at coordinate 96,799,720 of NC_140075.1, read as the reverse complement.
GAGGGCACTTGCCAAGCTAAGCAGACCAACCGAGCCCCATCTGGAGTTGGGTCCAGGCCCTGCCAGCTGTACGGGTGGGACTGGGAAATGCCAAGTCAGCCACATTCCAGCCTCTTCCTAGCAAGGCCATCAACAAGTAACCGCACTGGGCAGGAAGTGAGAAGCCACAGTACAGATGGTCTCTCTTTGGGGGACCAGATGAGGGGCCAGGAGACTCCGACAGCCCACTGCACCTCTCTTCAATGTTGACTGGATTAGGGAAGGTAGAGCAGGAGAGGGTTCTCCTGCTCTAGAAAGCTCTCTCAACCAAGATCTCAGAAATCTTCCTTTGGGCTGACAAATGCCAGTGGATGTTAAAGGAGAGCAGATCTAAAGGGGTAAGGGGAGCTGTCTGTCTCCTGGAGCCCTGGCGTGAAAGGCCAAGAGGATATTACAAACATCTGACACACCACTGAGATTGGTTATCATCCTCCAGCCCGTGCCCTACCCTGCTCTAGCCACAGGTATGTCCATGGACACCCCATTCTTCTTTACCTACTTTGGAAGCACTGCTTTTCAACACTAAGTAGTTGAGGAGGCCAGAAAAGAAAGTAGACAGCCTTTTCTCCACTTCCTGCATCTAACAAGCTTCCAAATCTTATTGATTCATAACTAAAGCTTCATTAGATTCTCCTTTCCTATGACCTTAGCCCCTGCTCTCCCAGCCCTTTACTCTGCCGCTGCTATAACCCTCCTGCCCTGTCTTGCTCCCCTCCCACCCAGCTTCCATTGGACCGGCAGGGTGTTTCTTAAAAAAAATGCTCATCACATGGTTCCGTGTTGCAAGCTTTGGCATGAATCACAAGGCCAGACATGATCTGGACTCTGCTCAACTTGACAGCTTCGTCAACTGCCTGTCCACAGCCTGCCTCCCAAATTGAAACCATACTTCTTACAACTCCTCTCACTGGCCCTCCCTCCCTCCTGCCTCACTGGTCCAGCTAAGTCGGGCATTTTCCCATATATGAAGACGGGACCCAGATATCACCTCCTATGTAAAGCCTGCCCCCACCCCCCTTCCATCCCCTGTCCCTGCAGCGCCTTCCCTGCCTCTGTTATCACACTGACCACACAGAACAAGCACGTTGCATTATGATTATAATTTACTATTATAGAGCTCTTCTCTTCTCCCAATCAGACCAGGAAATCTGACCATTTCCCCGTATGTCCCCAGAACCCAGCACACAGCTTACACCAGTGGGGAGTGGAGACTTAAGAGTGCGCAAAACCAAAATTTGCACTTTAGGCCCATGGCAGGTTGGGGGGAAAACACCCTTTTTTCTGGACTGCCCCAAATATCCTCCCTGTTCTTCTTCTCCATGTCCCCAAGTGGGATTATTTTCCACTGGCCCAAGCTGATGTCCAGCTTCAGTTGCCAGACACAAGAGGATGCAGGAGGGATCAGATGTGGCCTCCTTGACCTTGTTCCTGCAACCTCAACTCTGCCCGAATTCAGAACCAAGGCCAAACCCCAGGAAGAGTGGACTCCCTAACTCTCTTCATCAGCCCTGCTGCAGACGTGCTACCCAACCAACCCCCGCCTCCTCCATCAAAGCTGCATGCCTGGCCAGAGTCTGACCTCACAACGTCCTAAGTCCCTCAGGCCCAGATGGGGTCCTGTAGCAACCTGGTGATGATGAGGCACCACGGTGAACTCCATAGTGGGTCTGGCCTCCAGTTTAGTCTCACAGTAGTTGGGGGGCCCTTTGATATGTGCCGAGATCTCAGACATCCTCTCTGTATATGGCAGGGGTCCATCCATCCATCTCACCATCTACCCCTCTACTGAAGTCATAGAAGAAATATTTAGTGAGCACTGATGATGGACCAGGCACTGTTCTCACTTCTGGGAATACAGCAGGGAAGGAGGTAGAAAATGTTCCTTTCCTCATAGAACTTAAATTTTCATTGCATCGGGTGAGACTATAAGTAAAGCAAGCAGCAAAGTATCAGATAGTGATAAGAGCTGGCTGAGACTTAAAAAGATGTGTCACAGTAAAGGGAGGCTGGGCAGCTGCCTTCAGGTGGGTGGTCACTGAGAAGGTGACCTCTAGCTGGGCAAGCAGGGTCAGTCACAGGAAGATGGGGCAGCCCTCTCTGTCACTAGGGCCCTCTCCCTCCGGGGTGAAGGGGCAGCTGGCATGGAGACCCTGGACAGGTGAGAGTTTGGCCTGTTGGAGGAACTGAAGACCAGTGGCTGGTACATCATGCTGGGAGGGCGAGCAGGTGGGGAGGCCAGGCTTCAGGGCCAGTTTCAGGGCCCACTCAGGACTTACTGTCAGTCTCTCGGGAGGTCTGGGAGGGCTTTAGACCAGGAAAACTGGCAACTTTGGACAGCTACCTCCCGTAGAACTGCTTCTCTCTCTTCCTGCTTCTCCCAGCCCCCTTGCAGATTTCTAAACTATTTCTTGGTTCATATCTTGTCTATCTTTTGATTACAAGTCCAGCCTCTGGGTAACGCAACCCCCAAATGCAGTTCAAACCTTTCATTCTCGTCAAAAGCGAACGCGGTCAAGCTAATATGAGCTTAAAATGAAAAACAGGTTTAGGAAAAAATACTTTTTCTAAACTTCTCCCAATTATATTACACTGAAAAAGAGAAGGTTTTCTTCTTTTTTTTTTTTTTAAGGGAAAAAAAAAGTCTCTTCCCTAAGGACATGCTGGTATTAAAAACATTTATAAACTTCTTAATTTTTATTTTCTGAAAAATCCCTTCAGCCTGCAATTCAAGAGCAATGCATCAACCTTAACTTCCCAGGGCAGTGGGTTTTATCTGCAATCTTGCCCACCCTCTCACCCCTAATCGACACCCCCGGCCCTGGCCCCTTATCTGTTGGTCCATGACTCAGCCAAGTTCCCTCCTTTGCCTGGACCCGCAGCATGCCTGGAGCCGAGGCCACACCGTGCGCAAGGGCTGGGCTCCCCAGAAGCAAATGAGACAGAGCTTGAAGTCCTGTCTCTTAGGAGTGAAGCACAAGCAGCAGGGAGGCACCCTGCCAGGCTGGTCAGAGCCAGCAGCCCTGGGGGGCACTGTGGGCGGGAAGCACCCAGAGTTTTTAAGCCCATGGCCCCTTTCTTTTCTTTTGCCCCCTCTCAGTTAATAAATATAAATATCGCATGCCCATTTTTGCATAAAAGGGATTTTTTTCATAGTCTAGGCTTAAAACATTATAAAGGCACACAATCCTAAATAAGTTTTTTCAAAATGCACACACACACACACATACACACAGGTGCTGCCTATTTCAGACACACCGCTGAGTACCGTGCATGCTGATTGCGCTCACAGACCTACTCCATCTTAGACTCAGTGTTGTCCATTTTCAAAGGGGGGCCTCACCCCCATTCCTAGAGGGAGCAAAAACAGAGGCACATCCAGACACCAGCCTCAGAGCTCACAGGACCCTGGAGTGCTGAGAGCCGGGACCGGCAAGCAGTTTCGAGGGACAGATCACAAGGGAGCCGCTGCACTCACGTGCCATGACAGAGCTGGGATTTAGGACGCTGCCTCCATCTGCCACTGGGAGCTATTTCTGGAGTCCTGGTTCCCCACCCTAGCTACACATATTGGGGTCCTGTTGGTCGCCACTGAAGGGCTACCTTGGGCCCTTCTACGGACCTGGGGCCTGAGCCTGTTATCAGAGTGGTGCTCACTGCCTTGGTGGCCACAGCGCTGCCTCAAGACAGAGGCTGGGGGACTAGCCCCCTCTGGGGTGCACTCCATGAGCTCAGAGGCACATAAGCTCGGCTCGGGCTGCCCATCCCGGCCAAGCACACTGTATTTTCTCCACTGCTGCCAGAGCCTGAACATCCCCTCTCCCTGTATACCCACACACCCCTGTGCCTCCCCCTCTTCAAAATGGGAGATACATCTCACAGATTCTTTGGGACGAGCTCCTTCTTGCTTCTCCTACCTCATCTATGACCGCTCTCACCTCTTCTTCGTCCTCCTCACCCATGCACATGGACCAATACTGAACTGAACTTTCTTGGAGTGACTGTTTTTTCCTGTTTCCTGGAAAGGCTTTCCTTCTTTCACTGACAGATCCCCGTCAGTTTTGACATTCAGCTCAGCAATCACAGTCCTCTAGGAAGGTCTCCCTGACTCCTCCAGACTAAGTTAACAAACCCTTCTCTGGGGTTCCTCCTCGGTTCTAGCCTGATGCCACACAATTTGCAAGCATCTGTCTACAGTATAGTGCCCCCACTAGGCTGCTGCCTTCTTTGAAGGTGGAGACATACCTCATATCCCTGGGCTCCCAGCCCTCAGTCCAGTGCTTGGTGTATCGTGCATGTTCAGCAGTTAATGAGCTGATGGACAGATGGATGCACGCATGATGTTCCAACGAACTGACCCAGTGGACCAATTAGTGATCCCAGTGATGCTGGTCACCAGGATGTGTGTGCGTTTCAGGCTCAGGTCAGGACTACTCCACTAACATATCTGCTCAAGCGCTAAGTATAATTTGGCTATGGGAATGTCCAATCCCCTTGCCAAGAGCCCCTTGGGATTACCAGAAAAGCAGAAGCACATAGCTCCTGCCATCTCAGCAGACAAGAAAATCACCAAGTGCTCTCGACTCCTTCCCTCACCTCCCTGTCCCCAGCTCATGCCCACCACCCATCCTGTCATTCAGGACGCTCACATCCAACACATCTGTTTCTAAACTAAAATGCTAGAAGTCACCAGGCACCCCATTGACTTGCCCTCATCAGGTAAGTAAAAGCCAGGGACAAGCAACTCACACAGAATAGGGGGGATAGGGAGGCAGGGAGATTTTTGGCAGAAGGTGGGACAAGGCCACAACTACATGGTTTTAGGAGAAGTATCTGCTTCCAATCCTTTCCCTAGCCAACGCCTCCCCACATTTCCAGCATCCCTTAGCATCTTAAAAGCCTACCCCTCCTTTCCCGTTGGGCCTGTTCCTGCTCACATTCTCACCTCCCACCTCCAGTGGGTGCTGCTGAATTAATGGCCTGCACCATGTCAGTGGTGAGGGCATCCAGTAGGCTGGTGATAAATTCCATTTTCTTCCCTTCTGGACAACCTGAAAGATAAAATGAGATTCGAAAGCAGATGCTGGGTAAAAAAAAAATCAGGCAAATAACTTCCTCAACTGCCACTGTTTTCCAAACCTCACTATGCCCTTCTTGTCCAACTAAAATCTACTTTGGGGGTTTATCTATTGTTAAGACACTTCTCATAAACTTCATAATTCCTCTAGCTGCAGTCCACAAGGGATCAGCCCAAATGGATAAAGATGCTTCCCACCTCAATTCCACACATTTTTGCTAAGTACCGTCAGGCACTAAGCTAAATGCTAGAGATGCAGCAATGTGCAACACACGGAGTCCTCATCCTCACGAAGGTCACATATACTAGGACTCACGCCAGCGATCAGGTGGTCACACGAGGGCCAGCTCTGTAAGGACCAGATGCTAACACGACACAAAGGACAGAAAGAACACTAGTGGTCGAAGTGGGCTGCAGTAGACCTGCATCTATCGTGACTCAAGTAGAATCCAGGCAGCCATCTAGCCATCTCTCTTGGCTAGAGTGACCTGGATCTGTCCAAAAGCCTCCTCCTTTTGTTCACCTCTCTCCTCATCCAGCTTAGTTATTATTATTGAAATCTCCCTTATAAATGCTCTTGAATCCTCTGTTGCGCTTCTCCTTCCTGGCACTATTCCAACATAACCCAAGCACAGATGGGCCTTCTCACAGATATGCCTTTTCCACATCTACACCCACATAACAGAGTATTGCTGGGAAAACACCGCCTCCTAAGCGGATGGATGGTGTCCCTCTAATTCCATGATCACCAGCACCAAACAGCCTCAACACCACCCAGTCTTTCTCTGTAGCAGCTGTTTCCTTCTCTGCTCTCACCAAATCCTCCAGCCTCAGGGTAAACACTATCTTTTCAGAGAAGCTGCAGGCTCTGAGGGAGTCTCTCTGCTCTTCCCAGGGCACCTTGCTCTGCCCCTATCCTGACTGTGTGTAAGTTTGTATCCATGTATTTGTATAGCATCTGTCTCTCCCACTGTGTAAGCCTCAAGCGATTTTGATCACTAGGTTATACTCACTCAGCACGTGGCACATAGAAGAATCTCAATTCACATTTGTTGAGGGGTTGGCTAGAAGAAGGAAGCCTGGCCTCGGAAACGCCATTCCAGCAACAGAGCGGTGCTTGCAAACCTTGCTTGAAACCCCCTGACTTTCAAGGCCCTCTGTTTTCAGCTCCCCTCACTTTGGAATGCTGATGGGCAGCAGGAAGATGCTTCCATTACCACCAGCACTGACCTGAGTTTGAGCTGAGTCAAGAATTATGTTCCAAGTCACTGATACTTACTGATCTTATTGTAACTTACTGGCAGAGAATGCTATAAATAAGGGAGAGTAAGGCACCACAGTCATTTGGAGGCCCTGTCTTCCTGCCCGCCCCCCCTTTCCCCCCCAGGATGGCCCCGTGCCACCAGGGATCATGGCAAAAGCCCTCTTCAGGCCAGGCTCCTCAGACAGCACCCCCCCCACCCTGCTCTAAGTTATAATATCTTTTTTCAAAGCCCTGGGGAAAAGGTTCTGGGTCCCTGGGACATCATTCTAGCATAGATAAAGACTGTAGAATTGCAGGCTAGGCTGTGACCCCGATGACTGCCTTTCCAAGGGGAGAGGTTGAGGAAGGACAAACAATATGCACAAGGGCATGGGACTAATTAGAGAGAAGTCCCAGAGCAGATGTGGATCCCAAGCTCCCAACTGCAAAGTCCTGTGATGCTCCTGCCTAGTGCCCCCTGCTCCATCTTACAGGAGTGTGTGTGTTGGGGGGAAACCCAGAAGAGGGAGCTGTCTGTGCAAGATGAGGGGTGGAGGGAGAGAGTGGGTGTAGGCACCGGCAAGGGGCAGCGCTGTCTCCCACCTGGCAGCTCCCTGTCCTTGAAGGGATCGTCCACCTCCACACTTCTGGCCCTGGCGTCACTCTCACAACTGGGCATCACGTAGCTGAAAAGGAACAATCATGAGTTGTTGGGGGAGCCTGGGAACTGAGCCTCCTAGAGCCACTACCACCCACCAATGACCTGTGTGGTCACTAAACCCAGAGGTCCCAGGGCTGGAAGCAAAATATTTCCTTCCCAGTAGCTGCAAGGCCATCCCAGCAACACCATGCCCACTGGACATGTTGGGGCATATCACTGAAGCATTGCAATGTCACCTTATGTCTGCGCACAGAATGTTTCTGGTCCATAAAAACTACTGACCTAAGCAGAGTGACGTTCTCCTCAGAGGTGAGCTGAGGTTCACAAAGATCACCTAACTTTCCTAGGGTCACCCAGCTAGGAAGAGACAGACCCTTGACTGTAATCCAGGATCAGGGGTCTTTTTCCCAGAACCTCATCTGCTTACAAACAGAAATATTGCTCTCCTCGTCCCTCGATTCCCAGTGGACCAGGACAGTAGAACCAGATGTGAGGTGTGAGTTCCAGGGCCCACCAAGGGACAGGACAGGCTCAGGGGCTCTTACCGTGTGGAGGTCCCGGGCAGTGGGCGCCCCGTGTCCACCAGCACGCACCAGCAGTAGCCGGTAGATTGGTGGCACTGCACAGGCTTATAGAGCCCCCCAGGGGCGCACTCGGGGATGACAATGCCCTCGCGGGGATTCTGCCGGGCCTCCTCCAGGGCACTCTGCCGTTCCTGGTCACATGAGTGGACTTTCTCTGCAAAAGAAGACACAACCTGTGGTGACCATCAGGGCTGCCTTTCTTGCCAGGACCTGGCCAGGCCCCCAGGAAATGAAGACTTGACTGGGAAGCTTCCCTGCTGCCCCCTCTGCTGCCAGGGCACACTGAGCGTTCACTCCCAGAGGGTTCTAAAGCCCCAACAAGCCAGCCAGGGACTCCGGGGCCCACTCCTTATGCTCACGGTGGAGCCCTGGGGTGGAATTTTCTGGCATATTCAGAAGGGCTCTTGCTGAGCATCCCATCTAGAGATGGGTGCAGAAGCCTGACTGACCCCAGCACACTGACCAGCTAAGACTCTCCCAAGTCCAGACACAGCAGGACAGAGCCCATGGGCGTCTGCCACAGGAGGAGAGTCCATTACACATACGGCTCCCAGTCAATAGAAGAGAGAAAACAGGCCCACCAGGAAGAGGTCTGCACTCCGAGGCCTCAGGAAATACACAGACGTGCTCCTGGGAGCCAGGCCCCGGCTTAGGCAGGGTGCAGTGCCCTGCCAGGCCTGGCCTGCTCAGGGGTCTTAACTGAAAATTCAACCCAGTCATCCTGCCTAACTTTACTTTCATGTTTGCTGTTTTTGTTGCGGCTGTGTTTTGTTTTGTCTTTTAATATTTTTAAACAGATAGCATTGGCTTTTCTTTTCTTGTTATAAAGAATGTTTTGAAAAATCCATAATGGCGCCAAAGTTAAACACTCCTTTCCCTAGATTTGCTCTTATGCACAAACACACACACAAATCCAGATGCACACAACTACCATTTTCATTTCATAGTAAAAGCAATCATATCATAAACCTATATTATTATATTTATCTACTTATTTATTCCACAATTTGCCTCTTGAAGAAGAGGCCGGGAAGGCAGTCTTGGGCATCCTATGACATTATCACAGACTGTTACAAAAACATCATTTCCTAGAGCAACAGTTTGCCCAGGCAACCTGGGGATTCACATTGGTCCCTGAACAACAGCACAAAGGCTCAGAATAACAAACTCAACTCAACTTTCAATCCGCCAACCCCCTGGAAATAATGGCTCTGCTGGTGATACATGTGTGGACAGTCCAGATGTTGCTGCAAACTGCAGGTGTCCACAGAGACAGCTCACAGGTAATACAGTGAGAGGACAATTAGCTGCTGGGGATTCTGCAGAGCAGCTGTCTGGCATTCCCGTTGCAGGGGGAGGGGGCTATCTTCTTGGAGGCGTAGAAATGCTGAAGAGGCAGGACGCAGGTAGGTATAGCACCTTCACATAAAGATATCATTTTGAATTTAGAAAATGAAAATAAAAACTATTTTCATAATGCAGACACAGCAAAGCTAAACAATCTTCTCGGCTAAAGGAATAGGAATTTAAAAAAGCTGACAAGACATTAGCAGGGATTCTACCTGGACTGTAACTTCTACCAAAGAGCCCCTAGTGGCAGCTCAGGAGTGAGACATGAACTGACTGGGGTGAGGGCGGTCTTGGAAAAATCAGGTTGAACACCCAGAGTTTTCACTTGAGCCCCTTGGCTGGGAAGGGACCTGACACCTTCCAGGGGGTTCCGTGAGAGATTTTCAACACTCCCTCCCCAGTCCCAAGGTGACAGCCTTCTTCTCCTACCTCGTATTTCATCCATGGAAAAGGCGACAGACGAGCAAAATCGAAGGAAAACAGCTTTTTCTGACACCACATTCAAGTAACAACCTGACAGAGGCTTTAAATTAAGATCCTCTGAGCCAACATTCTAAAGCCATAAATCAGACTGAACGCGAGACACAGAAGGAGGGGGGAGGGTCCCCTCGCAGGGCAGAGCGAATGATGGGCCCGACCTCACTCCTTGGGGATGCTGAGGCTGTGCAAACATGGCGAGGCCATCTGAGGGCTGGGAACTTGTGATTTGGGCATTGCCGATGGATTTCTGGAAGCCCTTGAAGGCTCTTCTGAAATGTTCACCGTCAGCTTCCAGCAGTTGCACCAATTTCCGAGGAGAATAAAAATTACACAAAGGCAGAAGCTTGATCGTTTGGACAAGTGGGGGATAGCATGGAACTAGAAAGCTAAAAGGAAGGGTTTACATGAAATTTGCTTGTTTGGTGGGTTATTACTTTATGTCAATCCTGCAAGCATGAGGGTCCCTCTAAGAAAAGGACAGGGATTGTTTATAATAATATCATTTGTGAAGGATACAGGGACTATCTTCTAACATAAAACCATTTTTACAGTATTAATGACCACAGCAAATATTCATTGAGTGATTTGTGCCAGGAGATAGACTAGGGCTTCCCCTGCCAGGTCTCTGTGTCCATGGGAAGTGGACGCTATTTATGCCCATTTTGTCGGCTGGGCAGCTGAGCTTTGGAGAGATTCATGAATTTTCCCCAGTTTAGGCAGCCAAGAGAGAGGAGGGTTGAGGTTCCAATCAAGGGCTTTCCATAGTCAAGCCTGTCTTGCTAATCTCTAGACATAAAGAACAGCAGAGAGGGCACAATCAGGGTCGTCCAAGGCTCTCCTCTCTGTAATCACTTGCTTTCAGGGAAAAATTCATTTATGTTTATAGTGTGTCGTGCTCCCAGGCCCAGATCTGCTGCCTTACAAACCAAGTGGATAAAAAAGTGCTTGCCCAGCCTCCCTGATGGCGCATTGGGTTGAGCGCAGCACTGTGGAGCTATCCACAACCTCTGCAGCGCAGGTTCAATTCCTGGCCAGCCAGGGAGATACCCACATGGCGCGGCAGACGTCTCCTGCCTCGCCTGCTGCTCCCCTCAGCAGTGTTTTCAGTCCATCTGCCTGTTCTGCTCCCTGCTCTGTCTCTGGTGAATTCTTTCACCCTCCCACACCTCTGGCCTGTATCCCAGTTCTTGTATAAATAAAATAAATCTTTTTTTTTAAAAAGTGCTTGCCCGCTGGACACAGAACAGCATCTTCTAAACCAATGATTCTTTGCAGCGTAAGAGCACTGCAAATCTGGCAGTTTTTTCTCTCTTTATCTCAGAACTGGAGAACTTAAAGCCAAAGTTGGCACTCTCTTGCCATGACAGAGCTTTAAAATGAATACTAATAGCTAACATCTATTTGCGTGCTTACCCCATGCCAAGTGTGGCACTGGGCACTTGTATTAATTCACTTCAAACCCATCATAACTCTCTAAGACCGATGTTATTATTATCCTCCCTGGGCAGAGGAGGACCCAGACACCCAGACACCCAGACTAGCTATGCAAGTCCCTCAAGGTCATATAACTAGGCAGTGACAGAGCAGGGATTCCAGTCCAGGCAGGCAGCAGGGGCTGTGCTCTCCACTCGCTGCAGATCCTCCTGTCACTGCTGCAGTCTGATCTGTATCCTAGCCTGTGTTTTTCTTCTACTCCTCCTGTAGATTGCTACAAAATCGTCCCAGTAAATGGCCCCTCCCTACCATATAGGCCCCCTTCCCACTGACTGATTCACTTTCACCAATGCAGGGGTGACAGTGTATAGCCTCCAGGCCCAGGCCTTAAGAGGCCTTGCAACTTCCACGTCCACATCCCGGAAGGCCACTCTGAGAGCACCATGTACGGAAGCCAGCCCAGACCACTGGGAGGTGAAAGGTCATAGCTACATGTGAGAGTGAGGTGACCTGGGACATTCCAATCCAGCTGGCCCTCCAAGGGGTCCAGGAGTGAGTTTAGGTAAACCCAGTCAACTCACAGAGACATTACGGAGAATAAATTCTTTTTTTGTAAACTATTAAGCTTGGGAGTAGTTTGTTATACAGCAAGAGGAAACTGAAACACCTAGACTTGTTCAACTCTTCATCAACTTACCCCATCAGTATTTTTGTAGCTGTCTCAGACCCTGTAGTCATTCAGTCAATTGAGCAATTATTCCTGCAGTGCTTCTCCATGGGCCATGCAAGGAGGAATCAGTATGTACCAAAGAACATAAGCTCCTTCTGTAGCTGAGGACCCAGAAGCCACAAGCCCCATTCTTGGGGCCACTGCCACCTTCTGCCCTTCTCAGTCACCTCCCACATGACTCTTAAACTTCACAACTATTGAGTTTCTCAGATACTAAAAAGTCACCTCCCAGAATGCAAGAGAGGGGTGTGTTTCAAGGATCTCATCAGAAACATTGGTTCAGAGCAGGCAGTCCCCACAACTGGACATTTGTAGTTCTAAGACATTCAATCTCTATTTAGGAAAATTTAAGGAAGGATGACAAGATGGAAGGTCTGGCTGATGACTGAGAATGACTGGTGTCACCTGTTAACACTTGGAAGACACAAACAGCAGGGGAGAGGAGCAATCAGGGCTGTCCAGGGGAACTGCAGATACGATGAGGACACCTTCTTATACACTCACACACACCTGCCCCTGCAGTCCTATCCCAGGGAGGTGCAGAGAAAAAGTGATAGCCAGGTCACTCCCCCACCTGGCAATTGGTAGTTTAAGTTGAATTCACAACCCTCTGACTGCTTAAGAGAAGAAACAGTGGAAAAGCATCCTATGGAAGAAGTGGAACATCTCCAGCCCTTGCCACCAGGAGACACACAGACCTCCCACCACCGACCACACATCACAGCAGAGCACAGCAGGACAGGAGCGGAACAGCGCTTCGGGGAGGGACAGCAGAGAACCAAACTAAAGCCTGTCTCCAGGCTCAGGGCGGAAGGCCCTGCGTGTTCAGCCAAAAGAGGGCAAGCAAGGAGAAGACTCTCTCGGCATGGCTAGCCCCTGCCTCTGGGACTCCAGCCACGCATGGTAATTAGGAACCCGGAAAATACAGATAACCTAAATCCTCAGCTAATCCCCAGTCTTGATTTTAGCTCAGAGTTTATCCCTTTGTTCTGGGAAAATTTCTCCTTTATCATCTTTTTATGTTTTTTTTTTTTTCCTTTACTTTTTCTTTTCGACACAGATAGCCAAAAAACATAAACATTAGAGATCTGAGTTTCAGATTCCTGGGCTGTTCTTTCTGGTTGCTGCTTTCCAAAAAAGAAACTGCTGAAGGAAAGAGTAGACAGAAAAGCTGGGCTGTGGATGACCCAACAACAAATACCTTCTGGAATGTAAGCAGCAGGTATTGATGAGCCAACTACATCATGAACTCTTTGGAGAAAGTATCACAGGAACCTTGTGATAGTGGAGAGAGAAGGCAGTCATCAGGGCCAACAGCAGTCAGGGCTTCCCAGAGAAATAGAACCAATGGTTGATTTATGTTACAGATGATAGAGAAAAAAAGAGAGGATGATGATGATGATAATGGGTGGTGGAAGATAGGGAAGAGAGAGAGATGGATGGAGAGAAAGAGACAGAGATAGATGATGGATGGATGGACAGACAGATGGATGGATGGACGGATGTAGATAGATGAAAGATAGATGGTAGGTAGACAGATAGATAATATTAGATACCTGTATATCTATATCTCAATCTACACACATCTATATACTGTTATAAAGAGGAGATTTGTCTTAAGGAATTGACTCACAATCATGGAGGTTGGCAATTCTGTAGGGTTCACAGACAGGCTGGAAATTCAAGTAAGAGTAATGGTGCAGTCTTGAGCGCAGAATCAACAGGTCAGGTCAGCAGGCTGGAAACTCAGGCAGTATTTCTCTCTTTTTTAAAAAGATTTATTTATGCATACAAGAACTGGGGTACAGGCCAGCGGTGAAGGGGGTGAGAGGATTCACCAGAGACAGAGTGGGGACCAGAACACGTGGATTGACTGAAATACACTGCTGAGGGTAGTAGGGGGTGAGTCAGGAGAGGTCTGTTGTGCCATGTGGGTAGCTCCCTGACCGGGGATTGAACTCACACTGCAGTGATTGTGGATAGCTTTCAAAGTTGCGTCTTAACTCTTTGCACCACCAGGGAGGCCCTCAGGCAGGATTTCTATGTTATGATCTTGAGGAAGAATTCCTTGCTCTTCAAGAAATCTTGGCTTTTTTTTCTTAAGGCCTTCAACTGATTGGATGAGACCATCCACATTATGGAAGGTTGTTTGTTTTCCTTTACATCCACTGATCATAAATGTCAATCACATTTGAAAATATCTTCACAGCGACATCTAGATTAGTGTTTGACCAAACTGGAAACCAAAGCCTCGGCAGGTTGATACACAAAATTAACCATCACAAGATTTGTGTGTAAAAGGAAAGCAAGAAAAAGGCCAACCTTACAGAAAACCAAGAAAAGTAAAGGGCCACAGAAATGTATACTGGGAATATGTTTCAATTAACAATGCAGTCTTCCCAGAAAAAGTTTCAGGCACTCGCCTCCTAGTATAGACTCAGGTTGCCCACTTGGGGCAGCTGCCAAGGCCTTCCTGACTGCTGCATATACTAGAGAAAAGAGCAAGGAGATGGTGATAAGAATGAGGACATATTTATAATAGCTAAGATATTGAAACAATGTAACTGCCTCAAAATAGACAAATGGATCAAAAAGTTGTGATTTATATACATAATGGAATATTACTCAGTGATCAAAAAGGAAATGTATGCCATTGGAGGCAACATGGGTACAGCTGAAAGGGATTATGCTCAGTGAAATAAGTCAGAAGGAAAAAGATAAGTATCAGATGGTTTAACCTATAAGTGAAACATAAAGAAACTGAACAAAAGGTCAAGAAAAAAACAAAACTTGTAAGCTGAACATAGATCTTCAGCAGACATCAGGGGAGGGGTAGGAGAAATGTCAAAACAGGGAAGGGAAGAGCACAAGGGACCATGGTGATGGATCATGCGTGCTGTGGTGGTGGAAGAAAACACCTGAGGGGAGAAATCAAACAGTGTGCAGAAATTAACAATGATGTAAGAAAATCAACTAATTAATAAAAAGAACGAGGGCAAGGTCTCAGACCTCACTCAGGACCCTGAGGTGTACATGAGATGGAGCTCACAGAGAGGATGCAGATGACCCACGTTTGCACATGGCAGGTAGAGGGTATGTGCTGTGTGCTGTGTCAGGCTTTGGAGAGATCATAAAAGTTTCTAAGATGTAGGAACAAGAATGAACTTAGGCATGAAATTAACCTGCCCTCATTCCAAGGCTCCTTCTGAAGATTTCCATGAGGACTCCAGCCTAGAGTGAAGTCTCCCTCTAAGTCCAGGACTAAGGATCTGTTCCTCTTGGGGACCCCTTACATTTGGCATGTTGACTTAACCAAACGATAAACCCACGAGACCAAAGACTCGGTTACATCCTTCCTGACCCTTTACCACACCCATCCCTGGCCTCCAGTTCCCTAGTAAAAGGAAAGCAGGGAATCTCAGGTTTAAAGGATGCATAACAAGCATTTAGTCCAAGAACCTTCTATTGCTTGCATCCCTGCTATGCCACCCCCAGCCACAGAAATTTGTTCTAGCCTGACACTGAGAGAGGGGGTTACCCACTGTTGAGTAAATGCCAAATGGTGGGGATGAAACCTCGGAGGCTCAAAAAAGCTGATCTGTCTCTGACTCACCTGGGAAACGCAACAATGGACCCTCAGACTATCAAGTGATAGATTTTTCTCTGGGGAAAAATTAATAGGTTATCTGCCTAAAAAATATGAGGAGCTATTAATATTTCATTGCAAAAGGAATTGTTGCATCAAGCCAAGAATATTAAGGAAAATGCTAGCATTGTGTCGCCTACAATTACCCTGAAATCCCTTCAAATAGCTCACACCCACCTATCCTCTTATCAAAAAATGAATGAAATGCTGAACGATAACCCAAAAAAACAAACCGTGTGTTAAAAACAACCTTTCCTAAATCGCAACATGAAATTCCAGAGGCGTAAGAAATCGTGTGGCTCCTGCCTCAGGATTCTCTGGGTTGGTGTGTGAGTGTGTGTCTGTGTGTGTGTGTCTCCGCAGTCAGCAAGGAACTGCAGAAGCAAAAGGAAGGCCAGGTAGGGCCAGGTTGGAAGGCACAGGCTTCCTTGTTTTGAAGGTTTGCTCAAGGCCTGTAGACGGTGCTCCCGGGGAGGAGAGGCTGCTGGGAGCCATAATCTTGTGGAGTGATTTATGGCACATCCCGGAGCAGGCACTTTCTGTTTATTTAGCCACAAGGGGTTTTAGCACCTATGGTTTCACGCCAACCATATGAAGAGGCTATTTTTCTTATTTGTGGACTTTGCACTTTTCACAGGATGGGCTGGCGGCCCCAGGAGAACGGTTTCCCCAACACTGTTGCAGGCCTGGCTGTGCCCTCCCCATGGGCTGCCCACCACGCCCAGCAATGAGCAGCCACCAGTCTGTTGCCAGTTCCCAAGTCTCAGAGTCACGCAGGGAGTCCTGAGAAGCAGGAAAACCCACAGAACCATCGCTCAGAGCTCCGTTCAGAACAGAGGGCAGACAACAGGTGAGGGAAGGAGATGCTCGGGGAGAGGCCTTGCCAGGCAGGGGAGAAGCAGACATAAGAGCCAGGCCCTGAAATTGTGCTCAGCTGTGGACCAAGCAGAAGTGCGGATGGTGGACAGAAACCGAATACACTCAAATCTAAAACAGTCGGGCCTCCCTGGTGGTGCAAGGGGTTAAGCACCGCACTATGAAGCTGTTCACAGCCTCTGCAGCACGAGTTCGATCCCTGTCTGGCCAGGGAGCAACTCACAAGGCGCAGCAGACCTCTCCTGTCTCACCTGCCGCTCCCCTCAGCAGTGTACTTCAGTCAGTCTGCCTGTTCTGTTCCCCGCTCTGTCTCTGGTGAATCCTCTCACCCCCCCCCCCAACCTCTGGTCTGTGCCCCAGCTCTTGTATGCATAAATAAATCTTTAAAAAAAATCTAAAACAGTCACTCCACTGGTGTGGGTCTCCCCATCTCATTTAATCAAAAAGCCCTTCTTGCAGAAAACAAAAGGAGGGCCAGGTAGGGCCAGGTTAGAAGGCAACCCACAAAAGAGCAACCACAAAATAGGCAACCAAACGAAGTAAAAAAGCAACTTTACTCAATCTTAATTTACACAGACAAAAGGACTTTGGACAAGTTTGGGGGAGCAGGGCACCCCTTCTTGTGAACTAACATCAAGTCAGGAGCGGAAAATGTTTTTCAGCTGCAGCCCAGGAGAAGTGAGGCGGTGGGTGGTTCCCCACCACCCAAAGGGCAGCCGCTTAGTCAGTCCTTTGTATTTCTCCCTTGGGCCCCTGTCACACCAAGAACAGGTGTTGGTCCATAATCATTGCCGATGGCCTGTGACTTTAGACAAACCCCTTAACTAGTCTGGGGTTCCTTTAAACTGAAGCAGTAGTAACAGACGATTCCCAGACCCTGCCCAGCCCCGTGGCCCACAACCTTGCAACTAGACAGGATCCACGTGTCTCCTCACAGCTCGGGGCGCCTAATCCAGTCAGCTTTCTGTGTCCACCCCATCACGGTCAGCACCAGAAGGGCAGAGGGAAGGGCAAGTCTGCTAGAGACTTTCAGGTTCTGCCTCTAGTCACTCAGTGTGACCCCACCTTCGGAGCTCAGAGGTGCATTCTGTGCCCACCGCACACCCCTGACGCTGGCAAGAGCAGCAACTCACTGGGGTGTTTGCAATGGGCTCTAAAATAGGGTTTCTGCAGAGAGGAAATGTCACAGGTGAGGAGGTGCAAAGCCACCAGCCTGCCGAGGTAATCTCTCTCCATGGAAGCCAAAGTGGCTGCGCACAGAGCACCATTGTCCCAAACAACAAGCACTTTCCTCCAACATAGACAGAAACTAAGTTCCTAAGACATGGAGGACAATGAGATAGAAATTCTCCAGAGGCTGGTTCTCTAGGGGGGACTGTCCCGACAGAGCATGTGGGCACTGTATTTTTAATATTCCCCTCAAAGCATCTCTGACTCACATCCATTCACATTTCTTAAAGGCCCCTGTCTCCATTGACTCGCGCCATTAAATGAGCTCATAGGACAGGTTCACAAAAAGAATATGTTTGCAGTGAGAAGTACTGAGACGTGGTGAGCTGTCTCTTTCTAGCTCTTCTCAGCAGCTTGTTTGACCTTGACCTGCGGAGTAGTCGGCCTTTCAGGATAAGAGCTAGCAAATGAAAATTCAGGAGACCAGGAGAAGCACCAGCCCTGAGGGAAGATGTGGGGAAGATAGTTTTTAATTTGTTGGGATAAAGTTTCCTAACTTTACTGCCCCCCCCCAACACTAATGATGCGTGTGTGAGCCCATGTGTGAGATACGCACCCCAGCTACTTCCATAGCCATCTTACAATAGATGAGCTCCCCTTCACCAAAGTCAAGGTCACAGTCGACCTTGAGCAAACTAGGAGCCCATCACAACCCCCTGCAGGAACTTCGATTTCAGTTTTTAGCAGCAGAGCCCAAAAAGAAAACATGAACACACCATTTCTATGGACCCCAAAATGGACACAAACCCATCTACAGAACCAAAGCCGTTGTGAACTGAGCAAGCCCCAGAGGCCAGCTCATACCCCTCACACCTCCCCCCTACCCTACCCTACAAGCAGACAACGTGGGATGAAGGAGCAAGGCAACCGGAAAGCTAATTTTAAAACAGGGTAAAAATGGACTGCTGGGTTAGGCTCTCTGGGGCCTCCGAACATGTGGACGGCTGCTCTTTGCAAAGGGGAAACTTGAAGAAGGCCTCTGTTACCATGGAGAAAGTCAAAGCGATGAGCACCCTGGCCTGGGCTACAGGCTATGATCGACCCAGACACCTGCATTGGATAGACGGGCAGACATCCAGAAGGCCAGTTATAGAAATAAACATCGGGGCCTTGTTTCTATATAGATATTTTAAATGCACACAAGCCCAGACTCGTCCGTGGCTGCTAACGTTAGTGGATTACTCACTCTTCCTTCCAATCACGTCATGTGCGAGGTTCCAGGTGGCTGTGGGGTATTTGCTTACAACGGCTACCACTGGTTTCCCTAAGAGCTGTTTATTTTTCCAGGCTTCAGGTTATTACATCACCCGTGGTTTCAGGGCAGGCCAAAAGGACTGGTTTGGGGGTGGGGGATCCAGCCAGGAGATGCTGTTGCCTCAGTGACCCCAAATCCCAGTCACAGCGGCTACTCCAGCAGGAGCTTCCCTGGTGAGGGAGGGGTGATCCAAAAAGAGCCCGGGGGGAGGGGGGGCTCAAGGCGGCTGAGAGGAGCAACCCTAGGCTGGCAGCAGGTAAGGGTGGGGGTGCTGTGGACAGCTTATCTTGATGTGGATGGTGAGCTGGCAAGCACTCTCATCTATGAGGAGCAGGGGATCATTTCCATGGCAAAGCATATGAGAAATGGGCCCACAGCTTGTGTCCCCATGGATCTCTCTAGGGAGCAGACTTACCAGGAACTGCTTACAGTCACTGGTCTGCCAGGCACGGAGGCAGGGGAGGAAAGCACAGCCTGCTGGGGTTGAACCCACAGGACCAGGTATTAGGGTCTTCTTGAAGTCCCAGGTCAGATCAAGAAAGAAATTCAGGGGCCTCCCTGGTGGCTCAGGGGTTAAAGTCTCAGCACTATCAAGCTACAGACAGATACTGCAGCACGAGTTCGATCCCCAGTGGGCCAGGGAACAACCCACATGGTGTAGCAGACCTCTCCTGTCTCACCCACTGCTCCCCTCAGCAGTGTATTCCAGTGGATCTGCCTATTCTGCTCCTCGCTCTCTCTGGTGAATCCTCTCACCCCTGCATCTCTGGCTTACACCCCAGTTCTTATATGCATAAATAAATAAATCTTCAGAAAAAAAAGAAAGAAATTCAATAGAAAATATGAAGATAAAGGAAAAAAAGAGAGACCAGGGAAGAGGAGGGGCAGTAAAATGACCCCACTAGAGGTCACTGGAGCATATGCTGGGTAGAAGGAGCCTGTGTCTTTGGGGCAGGGCTGCGCTGTGCAGAGAGAAGAGCTCAGGAGCTCCCACAAGCACATTCCTGAGAGTATCTTCCCCAGGGAGAAAGCACAGAATTTTATCATATAGGGGGAAAAAAAATTAACAAAGCATAGCTGTAGGATTTATGATGTCTACATTTGTAATGTCTGCACAACGAAATTAGAACCAGTGGGATAGGGGTTGAAGGATGAGATGAAGCCTAGTTTTTGTCATTTCTTTAATCTCCTTACTCTCTTCTACATCATTTTATATTAATTTTTTTAATTTTTAATTCTTGTTATATTAACAAATGCCTTGGTAGCTAGCCTCCGATAGAAAAAAAAACTCAGCAAGAGTTGGCATTTTCTAATAAAAGCAGGATAGTCAGACCCACACTCATACATGGGAAGAAGCCTGTTTGGGGGTGACAACTGACAGGAACACTGTCTGCTTGCCTGCAGGAAGAACTGCTGGGGCCATGGAGGTGAGAATCAAAGGAACACCAAAGAGGCAAACCTGTCAACGATGAATCTGCCAAGGACTCCAAAGGTGACACTGGCCATGGTGAATGCATGACAAAGCCTTAAAAACAAGGACCAAACCTCCAGGAGGAGAGAAGGAGACAGGATAAGTCTGCAGGCGAATGTGTCATGTTATTGCAAAACTTCAGCTGCCCAGTGGAACCTTTCCAACATCAACAGTCCCCAGGCCAGAAAACAAACCTGGCGTCACAGGGTCTGAGTGTGAAAGAAGGATGTTTGGGGTGTAAAAGAAACCGGGATGGCCTTTTTGCCTCTGAGAGAAAGCTAGAAGAGCACTTGGCCAGAGAGCTTCTCAGAGACCTACTTGAATCTCCCTAGAGACACAGCTCACCTGAACCCAGAATCTCTCTTCACTCTCTAATGGGAAACAGTCTCAAGGGCCTGACCCAGAGACTCCAGTCCGTGCCACAGCCAGACACACGGTATCATTATCATGTACCTGACTTCTCATCCAACCAAAGGTAAAAGGCAGTACAGAAAGACAGTCCATCCAGGGTAGCCATCATTTTTAAGCAGTTATGGTGTGCTTACTATATGCCAGGTATTTTATATACATTGTTGGATCTGCAGAAAAATCCTTCAAGTCACTAATAGCTTTGTTTTCCATATCAGCCTGTCAGTGGGAAGTCAGCATTGGAAGCCGGATATGAACATGCTCTTGCTATGAACATGCTCATGCTCTTGCTATATGGTTTGCCTGTTCTATAGAAAAAAATTCTCTGAAAGTCAAGCCCCAGGATGCTTCCTTGTGACCCCATTTGTGGGATCCTGCACCAGAACAGAATGTGACAGCTTGACAAGGGCTCCTGTGAGCTGGTCAAGGCTTGTGAGCTGCCTAGAGTGCCTGTGGGGACCTCCCCACATGTCAGGAGATGTCTCAGAAGGCACATCTCCCATTTCTGCTCGGTTTATGAGAGGGAGACATATGAGAAAGATACCCCATACACACATTTCCATCCAATGCTTCTATTTCAACCCCACTGCCAGGTGCCAATAAACCTTTTTCTGAAAAGGGTCAGAAAAATGTCAGGTCAGGCGGTCTCTGTCACAACTATTCAGTGCTACTGTTTACCATGAAAATGCTTATGGGCAATACAGCACAAAAATGATTGTGGCCATGTTACAATAACACTTCATTTGCAAAAACAGAACCCAGTTATTTGCCAATCCTTGCTATATGCCTTTTACATACTTATATCTAAAAGACTGATCAGGTCTCAGGCAGTATTATCACTAGACCATGCTGGAGAAAGCCCCCAGTTTATTAGGAAATTCCTAAGGTCTTAAGCTCTGATAATTTCTGCTGGTCTCCATTTCTCTCAGGGAAACTTTAGCTCTCCTCAACCATCCTGCCCTATACACTAACCTACAGCCATGACCCCATACAGTCTGGGGTTAATAGGGAAAAATAAAGGTAACTGAGCCACCCCAATGGAAGGGAGCTGGTTCTACCTGCCTGGAAGCCATTTCTCAATATGACCCGATTCATCCAGATGGAAACCATAAAGTGGAAATGCAAACGGAAAGCAAAAGAACTTGAGTGGAAGCAAACATCACCAATGACTTGATAACACCACCTTGCTACACGCAGAGAATACAGCTCAAGGGAACACACATTCTGTTCCCAAGGATAAGAACTAATCCTCAAGTACTTAGTAGCTGTGACTGGAACAAGTCACGTCCTCCCTCAGCCTGTGACTCTTCATGTGTCAAGGTGGACAATATTCAGGTCATAGGGTTATGGTAAATGTGAGCTCACACAGGCACAGATGTACAGGAGCTGCCATGGACGAGCTATGGGGACAGTGATGAGTCACTCATGATCACGGTGCTCTTTTCTCCTCCATCTTTCCCCAAAACGATCAAGCACACTGAGTTGGATTCTCTAGTAGATATAATAGACAGACAGGAAAGCCCTTGGCCTCTTGACATGTATACCTAGGCAGAGAAATTAAACAATGGTAGATGAAAGAGATAGACGGGAACAAGCGATAGATGTCAAATGAGTGTTCTGGGCAGAAGGTGCTGAATGATTTCAGAGACAGATCATGCTCATATGCACCACTTGACCACACAATGAGAATTAATGTTTAGACTGAAGATCTGTAGACCTGCTGGGGATTCAGGATGAATGGGGGGAACCATTTGCAGACGTCATTCCAGATACCACAGTCACCAAAACTCACCATGTTTGCCAACAGCGAGTGGGTAGGAGAAGATTCTAAGAAGCAGCTTTCTAATAGGCGTTTTTGCTTAGGGTGACAATCACAAATTCTTTGCACTATAAGCTGTATCATTAATATTTTTCCTACCAATAATGATGATAATAAGAAAAATATATATATACACACACACACTTACAATTTATTATATACTTAACATTTATTACTTAGCTATATAGACATTAAGCTCAGACTTTAATCACAATCCTTTGAAGAAAAGATGGTGACCCAGTATGAGACTGAGGCTCAAGCAGGTTATTTTGAGTTGACTGGGTCACTCACCAGTTGGAACCAGAAAGTGATACCAGGTTTCCCTGATTCCAACACCTATACTTTAACCTTGGCACTATTTTCTCAAGGATTCTGGCCCACGGGATTTCACATGGTCTCATTCCCACCCCAGCACCCCCAGACCTCCTCCAACCAGACATGTGCAAAGTCACTGACCAGAGAAAACCCCAGTGCTGCATTGGATCTACCTCATGGTCTAAACCACTCCATGCATGCTTGCGGCCATATGGCCACCTTGAGGATGGAGTGGCAGTGTAGGGACAATTGATAAACCTAAAGAGAGCTGAGGATGGCATACTGACAATTAATGGTTGTGTAAAACTCTGGCAGGGATGTACCTTTTGTTTATAGACTCTACTATCTAAAATGACCAGACATAAATTATGCCAGGTGGCATTTCTCACATTGAAGTGTTAGGCTGAAAGAAAGCTGATTCACCCTGAGAGATTAGGTTTGTTAGTATATTTTCCTGTTGATCAATATCTGGTCTTTATTAATGGTGAACCTTATTGACTTTGGTCTTCATTAATGGCGAATGAATGCTACAAATAAATCTTATGAACCTGAAACCTCTTAAAAAAATAGCACATTTTTAATGAAGTTCAGCTAATAATCAAAACCTGAACACATACAAGGCCTTCACAAGATCAGGCCAGTAGATCTAGGGTTGTAAGCAACTATTTTGAGTCTCAAAAACACATAGAACCAAGTGTCTTGAGGCTTGAAGTCCAACTGTAGCTAAGTCCAGCCATTCTTCCTTCAGATCTTTCTGCATGGCATAAAGAATGTCAATTAAACATAGTGAGAAGTTTTTTGACTAAATAACCCACTAGTCATGAAAGATGATCCCTGGGTTAATAGTTAATTAATAGAAAATTAAAATTGGGAGGGACTAGGTCAAAGAATCTGAATTTTCCAGCTGTAGATATTGACCTGCTTGAGTCCACACAGCAGTTAGTCAACTGTGTATGGGTTTCCTGCTTGTCTCATCTGGGACACATGATTTACCTGAATTCCTTATGTTGGTGTTGTTCAGTTTGGAGTCCTTGATGACCAAGTGCTTAATCCATAGTGTGGGAGCTGTGATTTCTGAAGAAAAAATGAGAAGAGAAAAAATAAAGTCTGAGCAAAGAGAGCATGTAACTTGGGAGGAAAATCCCCAGACATCTCAGTAGCTGTTTATAAGTCTCAAGCATCAAGGCTTGTGCTACCTCCCCATTCCATATCCATTTTCCCTTTCTATGGGGGCTCCTCTGGTCCAACCAGGGCCTCCTGTGCCAGGAGGCAGAGTGGTCACAGTCCAGAGGCGCTGAGCCACTCCATCCAGGAATAAAAATATTATCCCAGGAGGTGAGGAACATGGGCCAAGCCAAGGCTCTCTCAGCTGCTTCCCTGGATTTAAAGGGGATAAATCAACAAATGAAGGCCAAACAAACCGCAGAGACCATTTTGGAGGAAACGACTGAGCCACAGCAGATTTCAGCTTGCTCAGACTCTGTTCCACATGGGAAAGAAAGAAATGGGTCCTATGTATGTTTCAAGTCCCTTTCTAGTAGTATCTCACTGAACAGAGACTGAATTCCTCCATCCAGTGAGCTCCAGGGTGGCTCCAGGCTCTCCAGGGCTTGGATCACCCAGGGGCCCGGTGATGTGAGAATCCTGGATGACCCTGTACAGACCATACAGTGACAAGATCTTCGGTGGGGGTATTGGGGAGGTGTCCCAAGTAGACATGGTCTCCATTCCTCATCCCAGCCCCCCTTCCCCATCCCACATTCACCAATGATCCAGAATGTTTTTGGACCACTGAAATATTCAAACTTCTAGACATGAACACACATATTCTACTAAATGACCATTTGCAAAGACTGTCGCAAATTTCAATCCTTCTCTCTAGAGCTGAGCCTAGGGATATCTCTAGCTACCATACCCACCAGTGGCATGATTTCTTTTTATTCCTCTTAGTGTCCTGTCTTACGATCCAGGCCTGGACACATTGACTGAAAGCTGCTTAGAGGCTGCTGCCTATTGCACTGAGAGTTAAACCTTGTCAAACTTCATAAATGCACTCCTGTTCCTCCTTGTGGGAATCTGCACTACATAGTGAAGCACACTAAAGAATGCAGGTCCTGAGCAGCTCAAAATTCAATCAAGGCCAGGCTTCTGTACCCCAGGCTCCTCCAATTTACTCCTTATATCTCCAGGGAGAGCTAATCTCTCCCACCAGCTACCACAATTTCACTATGACCTGGAATTTATCCTCTCCTAGATGTCTTGACTCAGTGCTCAAGTTCCTATAACTTAGCCAAATCAGCTCCACTAGCCAGTCTCTTTCTTGCTACTTTCCCTGTTATACTCCACTCCCACCTGATTCCCTCCTTTGTCTGTGCCAGCCCCCCTGCCTGCCATGCCCTGATTCCTCCCTCCACTTTGAAGACCCAATTCAAGTGGCATCTCTTCCTGCATCTTTCCCCAGGCCATTGTGATCTCTTTCTTCCATGACTGTTCATTACAGTAAAAATGGAGACATTACAATTAAACATACAAAGTTCTCTAAATATTGCAACTGTCTTGAGAGCAAAGTCTTCCATCTGGATTTCTCCCTCATCCCTCACCAAGCCAAACGCAGAGCTGGGCACAGAGCAGGAAGGGTGCTGGTTCATTTACAGAAGAGATGCTGCGGCCTGACTGTGTCCCTCAGCCCTGGCTCCTAGGTCTTGGCAACCCAAAGGGTCCATCCCGGCTGTGTTATTGTTGGACATTAGCAGCCAGGCAGGAAGCCTGGCAAGAACATAGGCCCTTTCCAAAAGTGGAGAGTGTACCAGTTCCTGGGAGGATTGCATTTTTTTAAAGGTTAAAACAACCCAGGTTAAACTGGGAAAAACTAAAATTAAAAAAGAAGCAAATAATAATAAACCTTAAACAAACATCTGAAGAACAGACCTTGACCTTCCCCAAATCTGAAAATAGGTGGGAGAATGCAAGTAGGAAGTAATACAAGAGCTTACCATCCCCGTCGAACACCAGCTGAGTCTCTGCTGTGGGCGTCGGCTTAGACCCGTCATCTGAATTGAGGGTTAAAAAGAATCGAAAAGAGACTACCATTATTGAGGTAAATACTATCTACTCTCCAGCACTGTTGAATGGTTGGGGTTTGCACATGGCCCGGCCAAGTCCCAGTGAAGATACCAAAGAGGAAGAAAGAAGAGAAGAAAAGAAGAAGAAGGAAAAAGAGAACCAGAGAAAGACACCAACAGTAAGATACAGTCAGCTCACCACCCCCGGGGAGGGACCGAGGGGAGCTCAGTAGCCACAGCTCTGGAGGAGCTATCTCCATTAATCTGACTGAACCAGCACATCTGTCAGCTGTTGTTCCTCTCAGTGGGAAGCCAGGAGGACCATCTTCCCAAGCAGCCCTGAGTTTGGGCCAGCACATATGTGGCATCAAAAAGAGGTGCCTCCAGTTCCTTCTCTCCCTGCTCTGAACCCAGCCCAGTACCTTTCATGGAGGCACTTAAGGAAAACAAGAGACTGCGGAGCTGCTCCCTCCTACTTGCTAGCTATTTCTCTGCCTTCGTTTTTAAAAGACGAAATGGCAGGAAGGACCATTCTGTCTCCAGCATGTTGAGCTGAAGAGAATGGGGACTCTTTAGAACACTTTTAACTCTGAAGCAACATGCAGTCCAATTTCCAGTAAGAGGTGAGGGCAAACAAAATGGGAATTCTGGGGCATGGGAAACTGCACCAGGCTGTGCTTTGAAGTTTTAGGGTAGCAGATGGGCATGGGGCATTCCCAGGAGCAGTTTTAATGCTCATCTTCTTCGAAGTGTTAGTAGCTCTCTGCAGAGTGAGAAACTCTGCAAGTCAGGAGTGAATGCAGACTTGATTTAACTTTGAGACCGCTGAGTTATTTTCATCAAAACCTGAGTTTAGAGCAGTGTTTCTCAACCTTTCCTTTTTTCATTACCTCCCACCTCCTACACATTTGTAAACATTTCACCAAATCATCAGCCTAGTGAAATTATAATAACTAAGGTATATTGTATGTGTTTGTATACTGTGTGTGTATGTATATACATGCACACATAATTGGGTCTTGGGTCTTTTATATGCTTTATATGTACAAAGAGCAAGGATTCATAACACCCCACCAAGACTCAATTTCCACCTCCTTGGTGAAGACTGGGAGCAATAACCTTTGTCCCCACAAAGGATTCAGTTTAGTCATTTCTGTGTCCCGTTGGTGGGGGGATGGAAGGAGAATCTGTGAGCTCAGTTTGATGATTACACCATCAGTCTCTTCCCAAGACCCTCCAGAGGTCCTTTGGAACTGAACACTATATTTATTTATATTAACTATTTATGGAGAGGGCAAGTGCTCAGAGAGTCTCCCAGACGCCAGTCAGATCATCAATAACAACCCCGCACCATGTGGAGTTCCCAGAACCTTCATGACTTCCCTGCATCTTATCAGCAGTGACAGAAAGAACAGAATCCTGAGCCCTCTCTTGTACCAACACCCCAACCTGGGGATCTTAGCCAAGGCGACAGAGACCCTAACCCTTGCTGAAGCCCCCAAGCTGGCCGGGTGAGACATCTGATAACATCCCACCTGTTGTTGTGCTCAGGTGTTGACACCAAGATCCAGCCCCCAGAGGGGCCAAGGCCATCCTGAATTATTTGGCAATCATCCCAAGGAATGAGATGAAGGAGGAAGAGAAGAGCAATGATGCTGGATACTTTATGTGCCTCCAAATGGAGTCTAGAACTGGTATCTTTGATGCTGAGCTGTGTTAGTTTGCTCTGGAAGTCACTGAGGGAGAATAATCACAGAACAGAGCCTCACAATGTCACTGCTTTCATAGCATCGCTTCCCCTGACTCTATTAACACCTCTTTCTATTGAATTCAAAGAGCCACCAGTGAAGTCTTCCGGCAGCTGCAATGCACATTTGGTTGCTCCTGCCGATGTAGACTCCACGATCTCAGTAGCCCCATGCTCAAGCCCTCCTTACAGGAGTGTTAAGGGTAAGGTAACAAAGGGAAAGTGAGAAGTAAAATACCCGCTCAGAGACTATGGTGAAAACCCAAGTGAAAAATGGTTTATATGATATTTTAATATTCAATTAAAACCCTCTCATATTATAAGAGTTGGTGCTCTCTTTGGAGCTGAGTAAGAGAAAACATTCTGTTTATTTCTCCCATCATCCAGATTGCAGTCTAGGATGCCCCATCTGGTCTAGTGAGCAGCAAAGAGAACAAGGAGGGTTCCCACCTCCAGGGGAAGTTTCGCACTCCTACAGGTCAAGACCTCCACAATCACCCAGCTGCGGACCCAGAAGCCCACAGAGCATGACGCCACGTGCTGGGAGTGAATCTTGCCGCAGGGTGGGGTCACCGAGGGTGAGGAGACACAGCTGTGCTACCACAATGGAGGCCCCAGATGGAAATCTTTATGAAGTGAGAACAGAAAAGCGCCCTGATGCCAGGAGAGCCACCTGTGAAATTCAGCATGCCCAAAGGATGGGGAGCCAGGCCAAAGCCAACAGGACCCTCTGACCATCATGTCCGGGCACCTGGGCCCCTGGCTTCCAACCCAGCAAACAAGCGCACCCTTCTACCAACATAGGTCCAAGGCGTGGATCCAAGGTCCACATCAGTTCTGCTTCCCGGCAAGGCTTGGGATGACACCAGGCCCCACACTGGGGAGAGGGCACCGCTGCCACATGTGTCCCTGGCTTCCCACTCGAGAGGGGTTTCACTCCAGAACCCAGTTTTACATTCAAACAGTGGGGTAAACTGAACCCCTCCCTTTTCCTCACTGAGGTGTGAGAGCTTCTTCTAAAAATGATGATGCCGACCTCCCCAGCACAGTGTAGGTATAAGAGACTTAAAGTCCTTGAAAGGAGGTATATACCATGAGTGCTAAACCATCTTACCCAACGGCTCGCTTTTAAAATTGTATTTGGAAAATTGAAATCCCATCAAAGATTTTAAATTAAATGTAAAGTAAACCTTACAACTCAATCAGAAGACAAGTAACCTGATTTCCAAATAGAGGAGATAGTTTAGCAGATATTTCATCAAAGAAGATGTACAGGCAGCCAATAAATACATGAAAAACATCATTAGTCATTAGGAAAACACAACTTAAAACCACAACAAGGGGACAACAGTCACTGAGCCATGATGCTGTAGAATCTGCTGGCTCTTCATCAAATTACCCAGAGGATGTGAGTGCTGCTTCACACAGACAGCTAGAAAATAAAGTTCCAGAGAAACCGAACCGGTTGCAGGAAGAGAATGGAATTCCAGTGCATGCAAAGGGTGAGGGAGCCGATGTCCTCTCCTCGAGAGCCACTGTGATTCTTGCAATGGGTAGAACAGCAGCTGGCTATGTCATCATTTCCCAAGGAGCAAGGGTGGTTTCAATTTATCATCCCAGCACTCAGCTGGTTCAATGGATCAATAATCTGATAAAGAATCTGAATTCTGGGCCTCCCCAGAGGTGCAGCGGTTGAGCACTGGGCTGCGAAGCTGCCCGCAGCCTCTGCAGCTCCGGTTTGATCCCCAGCCGCCAGCGAGGGTCCCACATGGCGCGCAGACCTCTCCTGCCGCCCGCTGCTCCCCTCAGCAGTGTACTTCGTCTGTCTGTTCTGCTCCCCGCTCTGTCTCTGGTGAATTCTCTCACCCTCCTGCGCTTCTTTGAAGATCAATTTTTATTGGCTTGTACGAAATGCCCACAATTAGGCAGTCTTTACCATGACAAAGACAAAATGACAATGAGATGTTGCTATATTCCTACTAGAATGGCTCTTGAAAAAAGGTCTGTAGTAAGTACTGGTAAGGATGTGGAGAAATTGAACCCTCGTTCTCTGCTGGTGGGAAAATTGGGCAGCCACTTTGAAAAAGAGTGATTTATTTAAGAAGTTAAGTACAAATTTTCCACTCAACTCAGAAATTCTTATTCTGGGAATCTGTCCAAGGAAAATAAAAAACATGTCCTCCCAAAGACATGTATACAAATATTCATAGCAGCTTATTCATAATAGCTTCAAGTTGGAAACAATCGAAATGTCTGCCAGCTGGTAAGTAGGTAAACAAATTGTGATATATTCATATAATGGAATATTACTCAGCCATTAAAAGGAATGAACTACTAATACATGTGGCAATACAGATGAACCTTAAAAACATTATACTAAACGAAGAAATCATGTGCAGATACTGCATATTGTCTGATTCCCTTTATAGGAAATGTCTAGAAGTAAATCTACAGAGATAGCAGAGATTCCTTGTGGCTAGGGCTGGTGTAGGGGTGTGATGTAACTGCAAATGCTACAAGGTTTCTTTTCAGGATGATGGAAATGTTCTGCGGTAGTGGCTGTGCAACTCTATAAAAAAATACTAAATTCATTGAACCGTATATTTACAATGGGTAAATGCTACAATATATAATTATACTTCAATAAATCTATTAAAGCAAAAGTGGGAAATAGTGCCAAAGTCTTCACAGATAAATCACCAGCAGCAGCTGCCAGATCTGTGAACAATTCTTAATTTGGGGACAAATTTCCGTATACTGAAATACATATATCTGAATCTCAGTTTACAAATATGCATATGAAAATATGATACTTGGCTTATTCTTGGTAATTCTTTTAGACCTCAAATAGTTAGACTTATTTCTCTTTAATATCACACTATTCTTCTAGAGCCAAGAGGAAGGTGATAAAAAACTGGTAGGAGAAGAAAAGTAAATACAAAACATAAGGATATAATAATAATAAAGCTAATGAGAGTATTTCTCAAAGGTGATGTCAAGATCAAAAATAAAAGGATCACCACACTTTGCAACACTCAAAGTTTCTGGCAGGTGGCTTTCCTCTTCTATCCTCACCTCCGGCCAGGGTGGAGGAATTCACTGGGCCGACAATAAGAGATGGAGTCTCAGTGCAGAGAGGGATTTGCTCATGGCGGCGGCAGAGGCAGTGAGCAACTTTGGAAAAAGCCCAGAGTCGTGGGGTTTGGCCTCCCCCGGCCCCCACCCCCAACCAGGCCTCGTTCTTGCAGGTGCAGCTCCAGAAAGTCACAGCCCCCGCTCGGGCTCCGCGAGCTGACACAGACAGTGGGTTTGTGTGACAGCACAATTCCCTGCCCTGCGAGAAGGCCTGGCCCACGCACAGACAGCTGGAAGTCACTTCGACCCCCGATGACACCGCTCAAAGCCTCCTCTGTTTGGCTTTTTGATTCCTGATTGACGTTTGCTGGCGAGTGGAGATAAATGCCGAGCTGAGGACAATGTTGATCCGCTCTGACTATTCTCAGGGAAAGACTTTTCAGAATAACAAACAAAACAAAACAAAACCCAAAAACATTGGTGCGCTTAAGGGGCTGAATGGAACCCAAGAGGTCCAGGGAAGCAGGGCCGGGCCTTTCAAGGGGCTGGCAAGTCCATTGAGGAGTTAATTGTTTGGGTGTACAATGAGTTTATTCTGACCACATACAAAGAGCTTTCTCTTCCAGGTCCTTCAAAAGCACACGTGTCAAAGGGGACGGAGTAGGAATCTGTATTAATGGCATCTCTTGGGGTCTCGAAGACTGAGGAGCCTTGGAGAATGAGGAAAAAAGAAACCACCACCCCCATCCTGCGATTCAGGGGGTCTCTCTGCATCCCAAGTCCCCTTGACTCTTGGGCTCTGCCCAAGCCATGTCCACTGCTGTCACCCTTTCCCTCGTATTCTTTTAGGCTGCCATTGGCCATCTTTTACAAAGACATAGAGATAAACTTAACCTTGGTAGAGCAGCTAGAAAGCTCTTGCTTTTAAAGGGACCACATTTATGACAGAGCCTCCATCTGCCCTCAGCACATGACTCAGAGGTCTAGTGTGGATCGTGAGATGACTCATCCTGGGCATCAGAGGGAGACAACTGTGCTTGTTTGCAAAAGTCCCTTAAGAATCTGGCCTGAAGCAGAGCAGGAGGAGAGCGGGCTATTGGTTGACCTTCACGTTCCCTGAGATGTGTGTCCCATGGCCAGTGAGGCTCAGAAATGTAAGTAAGCTGTTCAAATTCTGACCTTCGAGAGCAGAAGCTATCTGGACATTTCAGGTCCTCTCCAGAGCAAGAGAACAATGCTTTGCATTGTCGGCCCACCTGGAATTTCCTCCACAATGAAGTGAAAACAATTTGCTTAAAACCACCTTTTCACAAGCACTTCCCCCACCCCCTTAAGCTCCACATTTTCCTGAATAAGAGCAAAACCATGAGGTTGGTATAAAAAGTAGACCAAAAATAGAAAAGGAAGAAGGCAAGGAGGACAAAGGAAAGGGGGGGGGCAGAAAGGGGTGGTGCAGGGGAGGAGGGAGACGGGACATCACTAATGACAGAGTCAGCTCAGGGGTGGATTCACATGGAAGAAGAATGCTCATTTCAACTTTTTATTTTGCAATGATTAAAAATACATAGGAAGTTGCAAAAACACAAAGGTTTTTGCAAAAAGGTCCCATGTACGCTTAACCCAGTTCCCCACAACGGTAACATCTTTGTAGGCAACATCATTACATAGGCAATCTATAATGATGTAAATAACATCATTACAGAATATCAAAATGAGGAAATAGATATTGATGGAGTCTACAAACCCTACTCATGCTCCAGCAGTTTTATATGCACTTACTGGGGTGTGTGAGTGTGTGTGTGTGTGTGTGCAATTCTATGCAGTTGGTCCACATGCAGATTCATGTAGCACCACCACAACCGAAGACGCAGAACTAGTCCATCATCACAACAATCTCCCTCATGCTACCTTCTAACAATCACACTTTCCTACCTTATCCATCACCCTTGGCAACCACTAATTCCCTCTCTACAATTTTGTCATTTTTACAGGTATAGAAATGGAGACATGGGCCTCCCCGGTGGCGCAGCGGTTGAGTGCTGGGTTACGAAGCTGCGCGCAGCCTCTGTAGCGCCGGTTCGATCCCCGGCTGCTCCCCGGCCACCGGAGGAGGGTCCCACATGGCGCGCAGACCTCTCCTGCCGCCCGCTGCTCCCCTCAGCAGTGTACTTCAGTCCTTCTGCCTGCTCTGCTCCCCGCTCTGGCTCTGGTGAATTCTCTCACCCTCCCGCGCTTCTGACTGTACCCAGTGCTTGTATAAACAAAACAAACAAACAAATAAAATAAATAAATAAAGCATGCCTCTAATAAAAAAAATTAAAAAAAAAAAAAAAAGAAATGGAGACATGCCAGTTGACCTTTTGAGAATGGCTTTTTCTACTTTGCAAAATGCTCTTGAGATCCGTTGTTGTGGCACGTATAACAGCCTTTCCTTCCTATTCTGAGTTACGTGGGCACGTCATAGTTTGTTTCACCAGTTGGGTGTTGGGGCTGATTCCATCTTTGCCTATTACAGAAAAAGCTGATGTGATCATTCGCCTGCAGGTCTTTATGTGCACAAAAGTTTTCATTTCTCTGTAATAATATGCTCAGGAGTATAATTGCTATATTATATAATAAACATGTTAAGTGGTCCAGTTTTTAAAGAAATTTCCAAAGTATTTTCCAGAATGGTTACATCTTTTTACATTCTTATCATCAATACATGGAAGATGTAGTTTCTCTGCCGCCTCACCAGCTCTTGGTATTGTCACTGGTTTTATATTTTTCTTTTCTTTTTCTTTTTTTTTAGCTTTTCTAATGGGTATATAGTGATATTTAATCATAGTCTTAAATTTGCATTTCCTTTATGGCTAATGATGCTGAACATCTTTTTGATTACTTATTTGCCCCCTCCATATTTGCTTTGGCTAAATATCTATTTGTATATATACCCATTTTAATGGAATTGTTTTTTAATTGTTAAATATGGGAGAATTCTCTATATATTCTAAATATAAGCTCTATGTCAGATTACATGCTTTGCAAGTATTTCCTCCCTGTCTTTTACCAAGATAATAATTTGTTTTGTTACTCTAAGCCACCAAAATTCAAGGTTCACCTAGATTTAGGTTCTAAAGATTGTCTCTGTTTTCTCCTAAAAGTCTGATTAGCTATACTTTTCATGTTTAAGTCCATGGATCCATTTCATATAAAGCGTGAGGTTTGGGCTGAGGGGTTTAGATGCTTTTTGTCATAAATTTCTGCATATGGATGCCCATTGCTGCAGCACCACTTGTTGAAAGGCCTGTCCTTCCTTCACTGAGCTGTTTTTGTACTTTTGTGGAAAATCAGGTTGCCACATGTGTGTAGCCCCACTTCTGGGTTCTCCACCTGCTCCACTGATCCTGGTGTCTATGTCTTGGTCAGCACCACACACTGTCTTGATTACTGTAGCATTTGTAAGTCCCCAAATTAGACAGAGTATTATGATTCCAACTCTATGACATCCCAGAAAAGACAAAAACTATGGAGAAAGTGAAAAGAGCAGCGGTTGTCAGGGGTTAATATGGGAGAGGTGTATGGACAGAACACAGGGGATTTTCAGAGCAGTGAAAATATTCTGTATCCCATGAAATGTACAACACTGAGTGGCCCCTTATGTAAACCATTGGCCTTAGGCAATAATGATGTGTGTCAATTTAGGTTTATTAATTTCAAGAAATGTTAATATGCAATATGAGGTATGTCAATAGTGGGATTATGTGAAGTATGGGGTTACATCAAGAATGGGGGAGATTGCATGTGTGAGGGCAGAGAACTCTGTCCTCTTTATTTTGCTGTGCACCTAAAACTGTTCTAAAAAATTAAGTTATTTTTAAAAAGAAAATTAAATATTTTTTTTAAAGGGAGGAGTAACAGCATTTATTTCCAAGAATGAAGGGAAGCATGGGTTGAAAATTTATAAGGGGCCATGAAGGGAATAAAACATTAAAGGGGATAAAACATTTAGATCTAATATCTAAAAAAAAAACAGTGGTTTTTTTTTAGACTTTCTTTTTCTTTCTTTTTTTTTAAGATTTTATTTATTTATACAAGAACTGGGGTACAGGTCAGAGGCGTGAGAGGGTGAGAGAATTCACCAGAGACAGAGCCGGGAGCAGAACAGGCAGACGGACCGAAGACACTGCTGAGGGGAGCAGCAGTGAGGCATGTGGCAGGGAATCGAACATGCACTGCAGAGACTGCAGACAGCTTCACAGAGCGGCGCTCAACCCACTGCACTACCAGGTAGGCCCTAGACTTTTTTTTCTTTTTAAGAATTACTTCAGCAATTCTACTTCCATTGCCCTTTCATAGAAATTCTAGAATAAGCGAATCTCAGCTTGAATCTCAGCTTTCCTGCACCAGGCAGAGAATCGGTGCAACAGGGTCTGAGAGTGGCCTTTCAGACAGACACTGTGCTCAGAGCTGGAGAGAAGGCACTCAGAGGGGGCCCGGCCTTGCCATCAACACGCCGCAACCCTGGCCTGGCCTCCCTCCAGCCTGCTGTGCCAGGAACTGAACTCTCTCAGTCAAGGAACAGTTAGCAAATGAACAGGTTCTCAGTGCCCTGGCAAGCTCTGGGCTAGCTCACCTGGGTCGGGGGGCCCACAAAGGTACCAGCAGAGGGATCAAGAATTCGTTTCAGGGAACCTCCTTCAAGGTCTTTTCTTAGAGCTTCTAGCCATGGAGCAACCAGCCAAGCCTATTTGGAGGTGCTAGCTGGTTCTGCTCATTGATGGATCCTCGGTGACTATAACAAGCCCAGTACTTAGTAAGTTCTCAATTAATACTTGTAGAATAAAAGAAACAAGTACAAAATGCCAATGGTTACTAATAACACCAGGGACTCATAAGAATCTAGAGTTAGGAGATTTTCCCAGACCCCTAATTTCCTCTTCAGTTCTTAGAGATGGGGACGTGGCAGGATTTAGGATCCACCATGCATAAATTTTCTTGCAGTAACCCTCGAATAGGGGCCAAGAAAAGCCATGCTGGGGCAGCAGCTACTATGAGAAGGAGAGAGTGTGTGCATGCAGGCATACCCCGGCACACTCATGCACACCCTTTCTGCAAAGCCAACTTGTTGATAGGCTGAGCTTGGTTGGGGAGGTTTGGGGCATCGGGAAGCAGCAGCACATACATGTGGAGCCCTCGTCATGGGTTCCAAGCTGCTGGGGCACAGGTCAGTTTCACGGGGCACAGGATCAGAAAGAATGCTTCTCTACAAGGACATCTGACATGATCAACCAGCCAACCAGCCAAGCCTATTTGGAGGTGCTAGCTGGTTCTGCTCATTGATGGATCCTCGGTGACTATAACAAGCCAACCCACAGAAGTCACCAGCTGCCCATCTCCATTCAAATTCTGCCCAGACTGGCAGGTAATCAATAAATTTTTGCTACCGGATGGCAATGCCAAGAGACCAACTACTGATCCAGCCCCCCCTCAGTGCTGGGGAAGAGAAAAATGAGGTAGCTGGGAAGAGTTCAAAGTTATGTGAGCAGAATGACCTCCATGTATACAAGTCCCAAGACAGCTAGCCTGGCACACGGCAGTCAGGCGTGGGGCAAAGGAGACCTTCTCCAGTGTGCAGATCCCCGTGAGCGCTGAGGCTGAAAGCCTCACCATGCCCTCCATTCAGGCTGCCTGCATCTACCACCCTGAGTAAAGCTCATCCCTCAGCTGTTTGCCCAGCCGCTTGAACGACAAAGTCTCTGGGTCAGCACCAACCTGTAGACCAGACTCCACGAGCGATTCTAAAAATAGAGACACAGTGAGGGACCTTGAGAAGTAAATGTGACTCACTCTTTACTTGGATCAGTAAGTGAGAGATTAAAAAAAAGTCCTTGAAATTAAAGGCTTGTGGGGTTTAGGAAGTTCCACCCTAAAGGCTTGTGGGGTTTAGGAAGTTCCACCCCTTCCAAGACAGGCTTGACAGACACAGGAGTCCATACAGAGTATCAGCGGAGTATGCTAATGTTTTTATTTTTCTCTCTCCTTAAATGGCTAACTCCCACAAGTAGGGAGATGGCTAACTCTTATAAGTAGGGGAAAAAGCAAACTTCAAAAAAACCTCTAACGGCCATAAACTTTCACCTGTCATTTACTGAAGCATCACCACCAGATCTCAAAGGTTCTGGGTGCTCAGCTCCCAGAGAATGACCAGAAACCATTTTACAAGTGTTCCCCCATCCTTCTCACGTGAGCATTCGCACCCTCCGTCCCACCGGCAGCTAACTCCCCTCTTAGAGCTAACTTGGTGTTCAGTTGGTCTGGACGCGCTGCCAATCATCCCCACTGGTTCACGACAAGACCCTAAAAAGAGGCACGTCGGGACAACACACATGTCTTGGTTGGCCAGGAACAATGACACAGGGTAAATTCCTAATCTCTAAACGGTCACTTTCCTTCAGACTTCTCAGTTGACGCCCAGACTTCATCCTGTGTCAGCTTCTGCAGACTTCGACTGCTTTAGCAGCAGGTTGTCAGAGATTAAGGGGCTGCTGGGGGCCCTTTCCTCTCTTCGGATATTTGTCCGTAGCATCAATAAAATACATGTGTGTCCCTCCCACTCCCAGACACACACACACACCCCTTCCATCTTTCTTCAAGGGCTGGGACCAAAGCAGAGAGGAGGGGCAGCCAGGATGGGAGCACCCCAGATCAATGGATATTTGAAACTCAAACACATGGCCTGGGACCCACGCTGCACGTGTTAATTACCACACATGTGCCCATAAAGGGGTCCGTTAAACACAAGGGGCCCGAAGAACAGAGCGAGGGAAGGACATTCCAGGGGATTAAGTAAATAGTCTGAAGTTCTGACCCTCCTCCCCTCAGAGCACGTGCATCTGGGTAAGATAACAGCGCCTCCCTCCCTCCGACCCCCACCTCGTCCCCCACTTCTTCCCTCGGGCCCCACACCTGTGGATCCAGGAGCCGCAGCAGCCCAGGCCTCCCGTCCAGGGCCAAGCGACTGTGACCCGCTACCGCCCGGCCTCTCCCTCCTCCTTCCTCCACTATCTCTCCAGGCCTCCTCCCCCAGCCTCCTCCCGCTCTGCCTTTCTCCTCCTCGCCCTTGGAGGACTAATTCCTGGCTGGCAACCAGAGTCTCCGTCTCACAATACCCCTTTTCATTCTTTCCAGGCAAAGAGAACCGATCCCTCCAAGCCCCGTCTGTGGAACACGTTCAAAAAGGCCGGAGGGTGGGGAAAGCAAGGGCTGGGTCCACTCTCCCCCTGCCCCCACTCTGCCACTCGTGACACCGGACCTCAGGCCTCCCCGCCTTCTAGCCACAGCCCTCACCCTGCTGCCTGGGGGCCCAGGCGGCCCAGCACGGCTCTGTGCAGGCCTCGGGGCTGCGCGCGCTGGCTCCAGAAGGATGTCTTCTAGGAGACCCCACGTGCGGGCACAAGCTCAGACAAGGAGCCTTTGTGTCTTGCCACCTGCTGCCCTCCGGAGCACATTCCATTCTTAAGTGGCAGCTGAAAGAGGGACCTCAGCAGACCGACACAGGATATTACAAATGCCCTCTCGCACCCTGTTCCCATTCAAACCCAGCTTCCTGGACAGGTGTGACTTCAGGTGGCCCTTCCTACAGGTGGCCTGAACCTGCTTCTCACTGCACTGCCCAAGCAGACAAAGAAAAGAGGCCGAGCACCTATCCTGATCCTCCAGAGTACAGGGAAACTGTCTCCCCGGCGAATGAGTCCTGGCATCACCACATCAGGCCTCTGTACCACAGAGGAGCCTCCACAGAACCATCTGGAAAAGAGGAGCCTATCTGGGGATGGATGTGCAAAGAGCTGGGAACTTGTCTCAGACTTGAGGCTTCAGTGTCTCCCCTCCCCATTCCGGCCCCCTGCCTGAAGGAATCAAGCTCCCCTGCCCTCTTCCGGATGGATTCACGAGAACAAGTGAGGCACCAGGGCTCATTTCTTATTGTAGAGTCCATCAGGGTGGAAAGAAGTTCTCCATGCAGTTTAGCAACCCACACCCCGCAGCCACCTTCCTTGGTGTGGGCGCTTTATTCTGCATCGTGTTCTCAGTTCCCTTTGGTGGGGGGCCTCGGAGTGGTCAGTTTTGCAAGACTGTCGCTCTCTATCCACCACCAGGGCCTCGTGTCTAGGAACAAAGGTGATGTTCCTGAAGGCTACAGCTGCAATAAACAGAAACACAGGGCCTCCCTGGTGGTGCAAGGGGTTAAGACGCAACCTATGAAGCTATCCACAGCCTCTGCAGTGCGGGTTCCATCCCCGGGCAGGGAGCTACGCACATGGCACAGCAGACCTCTCCTGTCTCACCCACTGCTCCCCTCAGCAGTGTATTTCAGCCAATCCTCCTGTTCTGTTCCCCGCTCTGTCTCTGGTGAATCCTCTCACCCACACACCTCTGGTCCGTACCCCAGTTCTTGTATGCATAAATAAATAAATAAATAAATCTTTAAAAAAACAAACCCAAAGGCAGCTCCCTTTTCCAACCCTGGTACACTGTAGCAGACATACACCATTCCGGGGTTGATGACTCCACCTTTTTGCAGAAGGAAACGCTTGTGCTGCTCTCCCACTTTCCCACCTAGGAAGAAATCACCCTCAAGGTTATCTCTCCCTGTTCTGGGAAGGACCTGGAAAGGCTGCTCCTTAGAATCCACTTACTTATTCCTGCTCACGGGAGGGAGAGCGGCCCATCGGTCCATCAGTCTGTGTTTCCAGTGGGCAGTGAAGCACCATACTCCACTTGCAAATCTTCTCGGAGCGCCTGCGTTACAGGTAGCAGGTCTCCCCACTCTCAGCTCCTGCATCAGGCAGGGTGACTTCCTCCTCTTTCCATCCCCATGGAACAGCCCTGGGAGCAGGGTCCGGGGCTTCACCTGGGCCCCCTCTGGCTGTGTGTAAGACAAGTCTGTGTACCTGGCCCTCGGCAGGCCCTGCTCTCTAGCCGGACGGCATGCTCAATGGTGAGCATTAAGTTCCAAGACCGGATTCTGCCTTTCTCCTTCTTGCCTGTGGAGGACTATTTCCTGGCTGGCAATAGTCTCCATCGCCTCATGATTCAGGTGGGCAGCCTCAAACCCCGCTAAGGTCTCCTGTCTGGGTTTAACTGGAGAATCTAAAACGGGGGTTCTGGAGTGCTTGCACACAAAAGGAAATTAATAACTATTACCAAGCAAAACCCCACTCTCTGTGTATATGTCCCGGAGTAAGTAGCAGTAAATCCTAGTGTCTTCCATGCTGGAAATCATGGTCAGTGGAGCCCGGGGACCTATTCCTCATCTTGGCTGGTCCACTAAAGAGCACTCAGACAAATACGTTAATTGGAATCAATTACTATGAGGCTGACCTACATAATTTGCAGGGTTCAGCGCAAAATGAAAATGGAAGATCCTTTGTTCAAAAACTGGGAGGGGGGAAGGTGACATTAAAAGGCACTAACATATAAAACTTTACCCTCTGTTTCAAAATCTATTTGTCATGATGCTTTTGAATTTTCTATTTAGTGTTTTTCTGAGTAAAGAAAAATGAAAATCTGAAGCACACTTCAGAAACCCATGCAGGCATCGCAGAAGCAGTAAATCTTAGTGTCTTCCACACTGGAAATCATGGTCCACGTGAGTGGGCAATGGACACAGAGGGTACACGGGCCTTGTCTGGTCACGCATATGCCTTGTTGTCCCATGGACTTCACTTACAAAACACAAATTTCAAGGCAAGAAAAGAATTTCAAGACCACTGCAGAGGTCGCAAGCCCATGAGCCAGCCTAGTGTCAGTGAAGAGAGCTGGATGTGCTGGAACAATAACTGAGAAAAATCAAGGAGGAAAAACTGCTCAAAGGGGCTTCCAAAATAATAGCCAAGGTAGACATGGCATGCCTCCCTTCACCATCCTTCCTGGTTTAATCCTGGCAACTCAGGAAGTTAATTGACTGAACTCCACAGGGAAAGAAGAATTTCAGGGTCCCTACCAGTTTTGTGGATTGCACTTGCTCACCAAAATTCTGGTCTCCACCACTATATGAGCTTTACTTACCTCCAGTGCTTCTGGGAGGAAACACTGAATAAAAATGGAGATTTTCTGCAGGCACTCTAGCTTTCACCCTAGGCTCTTTCCATCTTGTCTAAGAATTCCTGCTTGGACTGCCTTTAGGAGCAAACATTTGGATAAAGCGTAAAACTCGACTCACCTTTCCGTCCTGAGTTACCCTGGCTCAAGGGCTTGTCAGTGACTGAACCTTGGGTGCAAGAGGAGACAAAAACACAGACATTCAGGATGCATCCTGGTTCGTATCTTTCAAAAGGTAGGCACAGCCTGATGTATGCACATCTGGAGCTATAAGTGGATATATACATATACATGCACGTGCATTTATATAGTACATACATATAAGAACATTATATACAAATTTAATACATACATACAAGTCCAGCAGGGTTTGTTTAATATCAATATCACTGATATCACAGCACCCATTGAGATGAACCATGATTTCCAAGTTTCCTTGGCAATAGCCTTGACCAGATTTCACAAAATTCCACCTCCCTATAACATTCCAATAACTGCCTCTCGCTTCTACTTGCATCGCCCCTGCTTCCCACCAACCCCAAGTCCTGAGCCATTTCCAATCAGTAGGGCCAACAGAAAAGAATCCCCTCTTGCTGCAAGTGCAATGATTGACATCCCTTGCTGGTTATGGCAGGAAATCGGCAATTTTCCATCTGCATTAAGTAGAAAATTGTTGGCCCAATTGTACTGAATGGGCCAAAATAGTCTGAAGCATGGAAACAATTTTCTAGATGAGGCTGTTCCTCAAGAGTGGATAGCAATGGATTTGGCCAAAAGCTTTGCCCTATTCTGTTGGGATGCCCTATGTCCCTATCCGACTATCTGAACCCGGTGACACCTGTCCACTCAGTGAAACCCAACCCCACACAGGCAGGGCACAGCCAGCTGGTCCACAAAAGAGCATCTGTGGAGGTCCCACCGACAAAAGAAAAGAGAGAATCCATATTTCCCTAAATCTACATGACACCCCTTCTCTATAGACTAGTTCTGTGAGAATTCAATTATATTCCCCCCTCATGACTTGCTTCTAGTGCATTTGTTTGCTTTAAATGAAACTTTCCAGGTCATCTGCAAGGAGAGCTTATTCCTGCCCCTCCCCACACAACCCCAATTAAGGTTTCCAGTTTCCATGTAAACCACAAATAAAGTAAACTTTCCTTGTTGGCCTGCAAATCTTGGTTTCCTAATGTAGAAACTGACTTCCCTTCCTACCAACTTTTCCCTTAATATAGAAGGGCCGGTAGAAAAAGGAATAAATTTTTGTTGAAAGAGGGAGAAAGAAAAAGAGAAAGAAGAGGAGCAGGAAAGGGGAAAACAAGAGAGATAGGATAGTAGGCCTGCGGGGCTTTGGAATTTCCCACTGGCTTTAAAAGAATGTTTTATATTTTGCTTGCACTTAAAAATTAAAAACATAAAACCTCTTACACATAGGTTTGGAGAAACAAGGGTGGCAAATGCATGGCTCATAAGCCACCACTCTCCTCTCCTGTGCCCATGGCAGACATCACTACTTGATCATCGCAGTCCTTGATGTTGAACTCCATGCCGTCTGGAAATCCATCTCAATAAAGTATTCCCAGCAGCCGGAGCACCCAAGCTAGAAACTTTTATGCCATGCTCTAGAGGTTATAGCCAAAGGTTGGAAAGAGAAAAATTGAACCAGAAAACTAAACTCAAAATAATAAATCTGTGCACATAAGCATGTACTGACACTATCACCCAACTGGCTACAGAGCAAATATGAAATCCTCCTGACCTGGAATAGGGCTCATAACTACCACCAAAGACTACCACCGATCTTTCAAAAGTTCCCCCACAAGATGCAGGAGACCAGCCAATGGGTCTCTCTCCAACCCTTGTCTCTCTTCCCGCCCCTCCCTACGGTACCTGAACATACAGGAGTTTTATTCTGCACAGAAGAACCACTGATGGGCTTCCCATCCGGGGTGACACACCAGCAGTACCCTGTGTAAGTGTGGCACTGCACCTGTTCAAGGAAGAGGGAAGGGGAAGAGAACGGTCAGTCTTGGGTCACAACAGCAATAGCCTCTCCCCATCTTTCAGAGCATGACCAACATGGTCAGTGAGTGCCTTCCACCCCTGGTTCCCCAGCATCTCTCTATCCCCAGGGTATCCCTTGCAGGGGCCCAGTCAGTCAACAGCATTGATTCTTCTATGTGACTCCAATGCACAGCCACTGCGACTTACCTACATCTTATTATTTTTAATATTTAGTAGCTTACATTATACTAGAATATGCTTACTGGGTTTTTCCTGTGAAGGTTCTCACCAATACTGTATATTTTCCCCCCAATCACTGGTATACACTCCCATCCAACTGTAAAAAATTCTGATTTGTGAACTAATCTGGCAAATTAGAATGTCACCATTGCAGGTTGATAGGACCCTCCTTTAAAAGCAGAGGCAAGTGCTTATATTCTTCCTCTAGTTTTTCTGTTCATATTAATCATGTGGCTCTCCTGAAGCAAGGGCACATGTGCTGGGGGTAAGGTAAAAGCAAAGCCACTAGTGCCTGCAGCTTCCAGTTCTAGAAGCCCCACTGCATCACTGTGTGGTTTTCCTCCAGGCTCCATGAGCAGGTCTTGTCTGGGAATATTAGATGAAATATTCTTCTGTTTCAATAACAACTGCTTTGTCCACCCCTTCCCACCATTCTCTTCCTGTGCTTTCTACACAGAGTTCCTAGCAGGGCCATCATCCCCCGCTCCAGACCCCTCCATGATTTGCCACTGTACTCAGGATAGAGATGAGCCTCGTGTGCTTAACACTCAGGTCCTCCATGCCCTCCCACCTGCCCCTCTCGGCAGCTTCAATTTACACCCCTGGCTCCATACACACCTTCAGTCCAGCACAGTCAACCCATTGCAGCTGACAGACACAGCCAATTTTTCGTGATTCTAAACCACTGTTCTCTCCAACTCTTCAGTCTGTCTAGATTCCAGCCCTAACCATCCCCTACCAGCCCCTAGCCCCTCTGCATTCTTCTCCTCTTCATGTATCTCAAGCTCCCTATCTCCTTTCTCTCCTTCCTCTGACCCTCCACATACCCTAGTGCCTGCAAATCAGAACCCTTAGGCTATAACTATTGATCTTTCAGGTATATCTCCCCCACCCCCAGCCCCAGGCTTTGAGTTCCCTGAGGACTCCATGCTGGTTATTAGATATTCCAAGCATTAGCATAATGCCTGATGTCAACTTGGTGAACTAAATAAATATATGAATTATATTATTGCCTCAATTCTTAGTCTTCGTCAATTCTAAAAATGCAACTTCAGTTTAAACAATCCCACCACCTTAAATGTAGACCTCAATGGCAAGATGTGTGCCAATTGCAAAGATATTAAATGTGCCCTTGGGATTAAAGACATCTTGGAATTGAGGAAAGCTGGTGATTGCATACAAATTGAGTGGTGGGGCATACAAGAGAGCTCTGGTCTGCCTGGGTGAAATTCAGACATCATTAATAAGGCAGAAAGGTTAAAGAAAGGCTGCTGCTCTTGTGTG
Organism: Talpa europaea; assembly: GCF_964194135.1. Lineage (NCBI taxonomy): Eukaryota > Metazoa > Chordata > Mammalia > Eulipotyphla > Talpidae > Talpa > Talpa europaea. The sequence continues at coordinate 96,755,613 of NC_140075.1, read as the reverse complement.
CATACCAAACACCACTGTTTTCCCCCAAATTAGTTCTTTCAATGAGGACCTACTCACAGAAATCAGGATAAGGAGATTGATGGCATCTTGTTCCAAGCAGTAGGACAACTGTGTATCAGCGAGGCAATGCCTCTACTGTCCACGCAACGACAGCATTTCTCAACGTGTTCGGCCAAGCACCATGTTCCACCCCACATCTCATGGAGACAATCCCTACCCCCAAGGTTGTGATTGCTACCCCAGAAAGCTCATCCAAAATTAGCCCCTTGGGCTGAGTCTGTGCTAACTGCTGAGGAAGTCTAACGGTGGAATAGAAAGAAACACAGATGGACCTGGGTTTGAGTCCAGCAACGGTTGAAGCAAGTTCATTACTTAGTTCTTGGAGCTCCATCTATAAAATGGAGCTAATAACGCCATGCCTGGGGGGCTCTGGCAAGGGAAACAGCCAGTGTGAGCCAGAGCCGGGCGTGGGGTGATGGCCGGATATGGGGTGGCTGCGGCAATGGCTGCTCACAGCGTTGTGAGCAACACCTGGTGGGCTGGCCTCCCCTCAGGCCCGAGCTCCCCCATGACTGCAGAAGCTCAGGTGGGAAACACTGCTTTGGAGTTTACCTCCTTGATTCTGTCAGCCTTGCAGGGGAGCGTTCCTAGAGACATTCCTCGCCAGTGGCAGCATTTAATGGGGCCTGGCTGGCCGTTCCTCCTGCTTGGCCAATAATCACTCTGGGGAACCTGTCTCCGGGCCTGACTCACTCCCAGGCCCCTGGTCTCCCACAGCCAAGGCCAGCCTCCCTTTCCATGAGGACTACCCCCCTCCCCCAGCTCTAGCACCCAAGGCTGTGCCTCTGGCCCAGTGCTGCCTGCCAAAGCCAGATGCTGCAGTCCAACAGGTCACCCTGGATTGAAAGTCCCCTCTTCTGGTCAAGGCAGATCCTAGCCAAGGCTACTGGGGACAGACTGAAATGCATGAGTAAGAAGCTAAGCCCAAAGCTTTGTTTCAAGGGATATAATCTGACCCGGCACTCCGCAGGGCAAGGGCCACATGCTCACTGAGAGGGCCCTTTGTATCCCCCTGCACATGGACGCTGCCTTCCAACCCCCAGCCAGGCCCACAGGCCAAACACAGCCCCTTTCTCCCCAGGGCCTTCAGCATTTTCCTCAGATCAGGCTGCACAAAAGAGACTCCGGAATTTCATACTTCAAAATCCTCAGGCTAGAAGTTACTTCCAAGCCCTTTAAGAGTTTTACTACTGGAAGCAACAGAGAAATTGTTGCCAGTTTCCTCTGAGGTCTGAGATACACAGTAATGGACACACCTGCACCAGGTGGGCTACAGAGAGGGCTTCGGTGAGCAAAAGGAGGCACAGAGGATCCAAGCAGGGTCTCCCGCTCCACTCCGGGACATGCAAGTGATTAAGATCATGTCCCTTTGTTGCTGGGACACTTTGTGAATCAGCCCATGATTCTCCACTGAGGGGGTGTTTGTATGTTGTCTTGGGGAGTTTTCAAGATGTCTTTTTGAAGAAAAGCTACACGGAGACAGAAAGCAGTGGCCATGGAGTCAGCCTGCAGTCACTCTCCTTACCTAACCATCATTTAAGTTAACCACTTCCCACCCACTGCAGCCCAAACCTAGCTGGAGCCTATTCACATCTCTTCCAGAAGGAGAGATAATAATACCTACCTCACTCGGTTGTTGGAAGGATTAAATTAGATAACGTAAATAAAGCACTTAGCTCATATGGTAAGTGTCCAGTTAAGCTTGGCTATTTTTTCACTGTTATTTTTCAGCAACCTATCTGTGCACTCAAAAAGGGCACAGCCAGCTTCTCTGGTGGAAACGAAAGAATATTCTATTCCAACCAGCCCCAGGGGAAGGGGCAGTCAGTCTGAAATGAGCGAAAAGTTTGAATGGAGGAAGGGGAAATTGGTTTTCACATAGAAACAGTTCTATCACTCTTGGGGGTGGTGGAGGTTGCGGGGGTATGGGGAGAAATGAGGTTTCTTGCAGAAAAGCAATAGGATGTAAATTCTAAAGAATTTATGCAGATGGTTTATGTAGACACGAGCAAGATGAAAATCCTACAAGGTTTACCTTGCTCCCTTGCAAAGTTATTTATTCTATTTTTTTTTTTATAGAGGCATGTTTATTTATTTATTTATTTGTTTATTTGTTCTGTTTACACATGCACTGGGTACAGTCAGAAGCGCGGGAGGGTGAGAGAATTCACCAGAGCCAGAGCGGGGAGCAGAGCAGGCAGAAGGACCGAAGTACACTGCTGAGGGGAGCAGCGGGCGGCAGGAGAGGTCTGCGCGCCATGTGGGACCCTCCTCTGGTGGCCGGGGAGCAACCGGGGATCGAACCGGTGCTGCAGAGGCTGCGGGCAGCTTCGCAACCCAGCGCTCAACTGCTGCGCCACCGGGGAGGCCCTAAAGTTATTTATTCTATTAAGTAGTGATCCCCCTTGTTCTACCCTCACTCCAGCCTCCAATTAACTCTCAAGTTTTATCTCTGGAAAAAGCACGGCCCAAGAGGAATGGACAAGGAACCAGCCATTTCTAGTATTTGCTGTGCGAGGATCTCAAAACTCATGGTGATTCCAGCCCCAAAGGCAGAGATGCAAACCATAGCACTTGCTCTTCTCCCACTTGGGAGCATCCTGGGGAAACCAAAATGGTAATAACGGTCTTAAGAGACAAAAGCACTTGTACATCAGTGTGAGGTCATGCTCCGCGTCTATTGTGCTGTTGAATGTAACTGGTTTTTCCTCAAGGTAATTTAAAACAGTGCATTTTTAGGTAAGTAAATTCCATCCCTGACTCATATACTTAAATATTTTTGGCAAGAAGCCCTTTGCATAAACTGCCCATTGGTATATTTCAGGTCAACCTTTGTCCAAATTAAAACAAATTTGAAATTATTTTAAGCCTGTTAATCTTCAACATTAGCCCAACTCCTAGACGCCTGGAAGAACGTGGGAGGCCAGCACTCCCAGCAAACTCGGCTGAGTGCCTGGTGAGCAGAGACTGGCAGAGCAAACACCAGCTCCCAGCATAAAGCAGACGGGGACTGAATGGATGAGGGCACCCCAAGAAAAACAAAGGAGACGAAAGCATTAAGCATGGAGACAGCTGCCCGCCCGCTCACCCACAGGTGCTGTGGCCAAAATGGAGAACGTCACCTTCTATTCCCCAGGGGCTTTTGGTCAATCCCCACTGATGATCTGCGCATTATCTCCCTGGGTCACCCCGGGCAAGCCCTTCACAGGGGAGGCACAGGGAGGAGACGTTATTTGTTCAAATGTAAATGTCGCTGCTAGTTCATGAAGACACAGAAATGCGAACCCCATCTGCAAGTTCTCATAAAATTGCAGAATTGACAGAGCTGGAGAAGGCATCAGGGACTACCGGTCTAACCCACGCGTTCACCTGTGAGGAGATGGCGGCCCAGAGACAGGGGCGCATGATCCCCCACACCTAGCACTGGCAGGTGCACAAGACTGGAAGGGAGATGAAGAAAGGGAGGGTCCCACGCTGGGGTCACAAGAAACCCCTTTGGGGGAGGGAGGGGGAGGGACTGACTTATAATCAGGAGGCCACTGTGAGTCTTTTGCTCCCATGGGAGTGACAGGCTCTCTCCGGAGACATCCCAGGAACAGCCTGGGAGAGCCTGCCATGCCTCCGCCGCCTGCTTTCCTTGAGTTGTTCTTGGGGGCTTCTCTGACAGATATCAAACCTCACATCCCAGAGTAGCTGGCCTTCCCGCCAAGGGTCCCCTGCTTCTCTAGGAAACCAGTCTCCCCCACCTGTGCCCACTTCTCTCTTTTCCAGGAACATGAAGTTCTGTCCTCAATTTTTTTACTTCTGTCTCTCAGATACAGTGATACTGGCATTCTATCAGTTACGAGCTAGGAATTATTGGGGACCAGAGGTTCTCTAACCAAATAGCTTTGGGAATATTGAGTTAAACAAAGTTCCAAGATTTCTTGACCACAGAACTTCTCAGAGCCCTCAATCAACTCAGGATTTTACTCTAAGAGGAAGATTCATTTGTAGCAATTCCTAAAAGTATTGCACTAGGGGACCCTCCCTTACTTCAGTGGGAGCAGTTCTTGCCCCTGGTTAGCGCTCTACAACAGAGTAGCATCTCTGCACATGTGGGCAGTGTTCTCTGAACCAGGGAGTTCCCGGGATGTGCATTTCAATGAAACACAGGGCCTTGCTAGATTTCTTTGCTATCCCCAGTCCTACTTTCTTACAAGCCACGAAACAGGCCCTCATTTACTTCCCTAGTCTGGAAAGAGGTTAACTTCTCCAGCAAACTCCAGCCTCCCCTTTTCTTTGCAATGCTTTCTCAAGCTCTGTATCTGTTAAGAAATCCATCTTGAGTTGCCTCAGACCTTTGCTGACAACTGGGATCCCTTCCAAGCACAGTACCTTCTCACCCCGTGGTTTAATCCCCCTTGCATCTACTTCTTTGTGCTTCTCTTGTAAAATAGAAAATGTGAACCATATGCAAAGGGACAGTTTGATTCAGTATTCTCTTAGCAGCAACTATGAGTCTTGTAATGAAACAACTACTATCACATACATGAACATTTCCTAGTGGGGAAAAGTTAAAACAAAAGCAGAAGACATGTGGATACTTGTCTCTCTTTTGGCAGTGGGTACATGAGACAGTTTTTGGTTTTTTCTCTTTAACTTCCCAGTTGCTCCAAATCAGTTTGTGGGTTCTATAGATGCAGTTAATGCCCAGGGAAAATTCAACATCCTGTGGTTGGTCCAATGGATGACTTTACCGCATGGCAGTATTTTTGGATCTCTGAGAATTCAAGTCCTCCTGAGTGCCCTGGGCCCTGGCTGGAAGACTGAGCCTCTAGAGCCATCTGTGGGTCCCTTCACTCCCCCAGGACATCTCTCTCCCTCAGAAGCTGCAGACTCACCTGGAGCATTAGGAAACCAGATTGTGGCTGTACCCACAGTTATCTGGATCCATTAAGTCTGAGGTCAGCTGAAGAGGCTGTATTTATAACATGTTCCCAGGTAATGATGCTCCTTCTGGGCCAGGGACCACACTTCAAGAACCACTGTCTTAAAGGAGACTTCCCTACTCTACACTTTCAATCTTATATTCCACTTGCTTGGGTGACATGAGGCTTTTTCATTCATAGTGGCAGCATTAAGTCTTCTGGGTGACTTCACACATGGAAGACAGCTTGGTTGCAGTGAGAAGAGGGAGAAAAAGGAAAGAATGGTATAATCCTTCTGATCTGACAAACATGAACTAATTTTTGTGCAGGCTAGAAAAGGTTATTGCACAAATGTCCCCCTTATCTTTAGACAAGTTTGGCTAAGTATCAAGATGCAAAAGGAAAAACATGGCCTTGAAATCATGAGATTTAAACACCAATTTCTGCCACAGTGGTGTGACCTTGGCAAACTCACTTAACCTTTCTGAATCTGTCCATGAAATAGGGCTAGTGGTGCCTACCTTGAAAGTTATCAAGAAGAGAAAATAATACAAGATCTATAAAGTATCTAAAATAGTGGCAGTGTAGGGTACAATCCCAGAATATGCTGACTTTTCCTTTTCTCTTTTACAGGGAGGTTATAACTTCAAGCATTACTATTCTTGCTGGGTGTAAACATTGTCTCCTGCTCTGTGCCAGGCCTAGGGAGGACTGTCTGATGGGGAATAAGGGCTTTTCCTTTTAGAATGTTTATCTCATTCTTCAGAATTAGTGCAGGGGATTCAGGGGAGGAAGATACTCCTTAAACTTTGAATTCTCCTAAATATGGGAGTCTTTGTTGACCATGTTTTTTATGAATTATTGGTATAACATAGCTGCCAACATGACAAGAGTTAGAAGTGGTTTATTTAGAGCAAGAGACAGTCTCATTCTCCCCCAGGCTGTTTATGACCACATCTGAAATATTGGGTCAATTTGCGGAAGGACACTTTATAAGAGGGGCCTTGGCAAATCAAATTCAGAAGAAAGAAACCAGGAGGAAAGAGACATAAATCAGTATGATATGGGAATGAGTGACAGAACTGAGGAATTTTGCCAAGGCAAAAAGAAACATTTGTTGACTAAAAGAGGATTTCACAAGGACATAATAGTATCGGTCTTCAAATTCTTCTGTGGAAAGTGGGATTTCTGTGAATTCTGTAAATCCATAGCTAGAATGGAAATTATAAGAAGACAGATATCAAGTTAATGAAGAGAAGGATTTTCCAACTAAATTGTCCCAAAAGGCAGTATGTATTTTATCATTGGTAGTAATAAGCTTCCCATCTCTGGTGGCAATCAAGGAGAAGGTGGATGACCCTTGCGGAGATATTTTACGTGGACCTTGAGCTCTGCATTGGGCTGGGGTAGGAAGAGGAAAACCACGATGAGTCAGGCACTGCTGAGACCCCCTTTGATCCCAAGGTTCTGTGAGTCTACAGCCTTGCTCTAAGTTGAGCCTTGATTGCTTGAAGTAAGGTAGAAACTTATAAACTAGTAAGTACCTAATTGTCAGCATTAAGACCATTATTCCAAGTATACAATTAACCTTTTTTTGTATTTTCAAAAAAGATCAAATACCATCACCTCAACACACACATAACGAGATTTTAAAAACCTTAGTGTTAAGGCTTCAAAGAACTTTATCTTGACCCTGACTCTGTTTGGTACCAGGTTTTGGCACCGCTTGCTCATTCATTTTTATTTCCACTGTGGGGGGAGGGTGATATCAAATATATTTTTGTTTAAAAAAAACTACCCAGTAAGAAAGTTCCTCACACGTGGTAGCTTTGTTCAGAGCAGACCTGTGGAAGTCTGGCCAGCATTACCACATAAGGGGCTGCAGGGGTGGGAGCTGGTCCTTACTTCCTATATCTGACTTCACTTTAATTCAACTTTTCTGCTTTCAGACCCCCCTCTCGTGGGCCTATGTCCTTTCCCTACTTTGTCATGGGGGAAAAAAAAAATTCTGAAATCTTCCATTTTGCAGCAGAGTTTAGATGCCTGCAGGGTCACCTCCTGGCATGTTAGATGCATCATAGTGCAAAAGTCTTGAATGTGCAGGTATTAATTTAGGCAGTGCCTAGAAGGTTCCCAAGTAAATGTTTGCTGTGAGCCTATCTGTGCCTACCTGCTTGGTTGACCATCAGCGGCAATCTCATAAAATCCTAAAAAGTATGAACGTCCCCCCCACCTCAAAGATCATGGAATTAACCTTCCTAATGCAGTAGCAATCCCACACAGCACCCCTGTTGGAAGGCCATTCAACCCCCCGTAGTCCCCACTTGCCCATATCCTGGGTAGGGAGGCAAGTCCTCTTTGACTCAGACATTTCATCTGAATTGTTCTACTTATAAAAAGTTTTTCCCTATTTCAAATCAGAATCTGAGTCATTCTCTCTTTCACTGGGTTGACTCTGTGGGACTATTCAGTAAAAAGTATTGTCATGCACAAAGGTTTGCAGACATGCTCATGTTCCCCTTTGGTCATCTCTTTCTCCTCCATCCTTTGATTCTTCTCATCTCCAAAATGAACATCTCTGATTCTTTTGAATAGTCCTAATATAACATAATTTCCTGACCTTGTTCAGCTGAGTCACCCTCCTGGATATGCTCTAACTTGGCAACATTACTTTAAAAGATGGCGATGTTCAACAGAGAAGCAGCAGAGAATAGGGGTTAGGACCAGGGCTTCTGGAGACAGACAGCTTGGATTCAAACCCTGTGTCTACCACTTGCAAGCTGTGTGATCCTGGGCAAGCTACTCAGCCTCCCCGTGGTCCATCTATAAAATGGGAATATAACAGCGTCTGCCTTATAGGCTGTAGTGAGGACTGAATGAGTTAATACGCTTCAGGCACTTATAAAACAGCCTGGCACACCTATGAAAAACAGAATAGAGATTTCTCAGAACATTAAAAATACATGTACCACATGATCCAGCAATCTCCCTCCTAGGTATCTATGCAGAGAATATAAAAGCATTAATCAAAAGGATCCATGCATTCCGACAGTCATCACAACACTATTTAGAACAGTTGGAAACAATCTAAGTGCCCAACAACAGATGAGTGGATACAGAAGATGTGGTATATAAGCACAATGGAATAATACTACTTAGCTATAAAAAAAGAAAAGAACAAATCTTGACATTTGCAAGAACATGGATGGAACTGGAGGGGATTATACTAAGTGAAGAATGTCAGAAGGAGAAAGACAAATACCAAATGGCTTCACTTATATGCAGAATATAAAAAAACAAAGCACAGGAACAGACAAAACTAAACCAAAACAAATCCTAGAAATCTGACTGAGGCTACTAGAGGGCAAGATTGGGGAGTAGGAAATAAAGGGGAAAGAGGCCCAACAGTCTATGGTAGAGGATTATCAGTGCTTTGGGGGTGGGGATGGTATAGTGACGTACATCTGAAGAAGTGTGACCCTCTGGCCCTAAATCATATGCAGTGTTGCCAACCATTACCTCAATTTAAAAATTAATTAATTAATTAATTAAATAAAAGTCAGGCACATAGTATGTACTATATATGTTAAGTGTTGCTATTATTGTTATCTGAAAGGGAAAAGAAGAGCAGAAAAGGTGATTAAAGTTCAAAAGCACTGGGCTCCTCTTTCCCATAGGCAGGAAGGCCAGAGGAGCGAGCTTTCAGCCTTCCTTCCCTCACAAGTTGCAGAGACAAACTGCAGACACTGCCAGGAGCTTGCTCCTTTCATTTCCACAATAGGCAGACTGACCACGGGCTCCAGGGAGCTCAGATGCCCAGCTGGGAGCACCCACATCCTGCACACTTCCTCCACAGTCATTGGGGGTGAGGACGCACAGCGGCCCCTCTGCTGGAGAAAAGCCACTGAGTGGTAGTGCCGAGTGGTGGCTGGGGTAGCAAGTCCCACTGGAGCACAGTGGAGACAGTGTTCTGAGCACAAAGCATATGCCACCCGCCCTCATCTCCTTGCACTCTCCTGCTCCTGATGGGTGACACAGAGGGCACTTCTCCTGCTGGAAAGATGAGAATGGTAGCTCCAGCCATGTGCAAGAGATTAGACGAGTCACCCACTAGCAAGTCCTCCCTCACTCCCTGCTGTCATTCACAAAATTAAAAATCAACTTTCACATCTACATAGTTTAGGTTGTTATCTGCAAATCACTTGTGCATAATCTGCAAATCATTGTAAATTACATGCCACCTAGTCCCCCTTGGGAAGGCAAGAGACCCGTGGAAAGATGGCTGCTAACTGTAGTCTGGCCCTCGATGTGCTGAGAACCATAATGAACCACAGGACATGTCAGCTCTGGGAGAGGGGTGAGCAGGAGCCCAATACCCAGCTTGCACAGAAAGCAGCGTATCTAAGACATTAAGGTTCACTGTAACCAGTTGCTAATTTGAAGAAAAAAAAAAAAAAAACAACCAGCAATTCCTAGGTAGATGCCAGAGAATTGAAAATATAAATCCACACAAAAATTTGCACACAGATGTTCACAATAGTATTTTTTATAATAGTCAAAAAATGTAAGCAACTCTGCTGATGAACGTAGAGACAAATGGGGTACATCCACACAATGGAGTATGACCTGACAAGCAAAGGAATGAAGTGTGGATCGTGTTGTAACGTGGATGAACATCGAAGACATTATGCTAAGTAAAAGCAGTCAGTAACTAGAGACCACAAGTTACATGATGCCATTTATGTAAAGTGTCCAGAAGAAGCAAGTCCATGGATATAGACAGTAAATTAGGGGTTGTCAGGGGCTACGGGACAGGGACAGTGGGGAGTGACCACTAATGAATACAGGATTTCTTCTTGGGTGAAGAAAGTGTTCTGGCATTAGATAGTGGTGATGATTGCATAACTGAAATACTGAAAATTACAGAATTTTACACTTAAACAAGTAAATTTTATGGTAGGTAATGACATCTCAATAATACACTTACATTAAAAAACAAAACTAGGTGGCCAGCCCACAGGCCATAGTTCACCAGGCTCTAGAATGCTTAACTAGCTCTCCCATTTTACCACTGAGCAAACTGAGACCTAAAGAGGAAGAAAGCTTTTATGAAATAGTAATTATATGCCAAATAGTGGGCATTTTCATATAAATTACCATATGCTACATGTGGTTATTTGGAACAAAAGTGACTCAATGAAAAACACATGTACAGCAAGTAGCAAGATGCCCTGGGCACAATAGCTGTTCAAATTTGAACAATAATAATGTTTATTGAGCATTTAACAAAATCGGAAAAAACAAATAGAGAAAGACTTGCTCAACAGTGGGTCTATTTACCATCATGCTATATACACATAAAGGATGTGAATTTTTAACAGTGAGACTGCTTTTTAAAAAAAAATGGCATTGTGCATGCCACAGGGGCTCAGGGAGCCTACAGCGGCGCCATCCCTGAAATATACAGAACTGGCTTTGTCTGGGGACAATCAATAGTTGTTAATGGCTGGAGACCCTCAGAACACTTCAGCCTATGGGGCGGCCAGGGTCTCAGTTCCCCTCAGAGCCCTCCGCACTGACCTGCACCGTTGATCTAGGTAGACAGTTCCATAATGAGACAAAAAAGGTGTCGCTTCTGGGATCTTTTTAGACCTTTAGGCTCATCAGAGATAGGACAAATCCCTTCCCCTGGGAAGATGCCAGGGGATCCTCTGAGATAACAAATGCGAAGGGTTTATTCAACTGGGAACTGGGAGAGGGGCCCAGAGGAGGCCAAGGTGCTTTCAGCCCTGTAGAGGTGACTCAGGATGTGTAGTTCTGCATCGTAGGGCTGGGAAGAGGAAGCACTAAAGAGCCTTGAAGCCAGTCACTTAGGAAATAACTTGTATTTCCCAAGTTTTGGGAAGTAAGAACAACTGAGATGCTAACAAGCGAACTCACTGTTTTGCCAACAAGTCACAGAACTTTTTCTTTGTGCTTCCTACTTCAGAACAAAATGTTATCAAGAAGAAATTAGTTTCCCAGTTTCCTACGTTCAAATAACAAGAATATCAGGAAATCAAAAAGTATGTCTATGTGAGCATTGGTTGGAGGAGCAGCACTAGAATAAGTAAAATGGGGGAACGGGTTAGTCCAGACAGAGCTACATCAAGAAAGACTGTTCCCGGAGCATGGAGCTCAAAGACAGGGAGGAATTCAGTACATCTTTCACATGCAAGTAACATTATGAATGGTGTTTTATAGTCTATAGTATTTATGGAACTACCCATCTATAAAGAATTTGAGGGGCCTCCCTGGTGGCGGAGCGGTTGAGCGCTGGGTTGTAAAGCTGCCCGCGGCCTCTGCGGCGCTGGTTCAATCCCCGGCTCCTCCCCGGCCACCAGAGGAGGGTCCCACATGGCGCGCAGACCTCCCTGCCGTCCGCTGCTCCCCTCAGCAGTGTACTTCGGTCCTTCTGCCTGCTCTGCTCCCTGCTCTGGCTCTGGTGAATTCTCTCACCCTCCCGCGCTTCTGACTGTACCCAGTGCATGTATAAACAAAAAACAAACAAATAAAATAAATAAAAACATGCCTCTATTAAAAAAAAAAAAAAGAATTTGAATGCAGGCCTCCCTGGTGGTGGAGGGGGTTAAGACACAACCTACGAAGCAATCTGCAGCCACTGCAGCACGAGTTCAATCCCCGGCCAAGGAGCAAACCACATGGTGCGGCAAACCTCTCCTGTCTCGCCGGCTGCTCCCCTCAGCAGTGTATTTCAGTCCGTCTGCCTGTTCTGCTCCCCACTCTGTCTCTGGTGAATCCTCTCACCCCCCACACCTCTGGCCTATACCCCTGTTCTTGTATGCATAAATAAATAAATCTTTAAAAAAAAAGAATTTGAATGGCTTGGGAATGTGTTGGATGACAAAAATAACTGAGCAACCTCTTTGTTGTTCGACACTATGGAAAGCAACTTGGCGTAAGCAAGGGCACGCTCTTTGACCCAATATTCAACATCTTCAAATTTAATCCTCAAGTTTCCAAGATTCACACACAGCACATTCATGTAATAGAATACAACGCAGCCAGGTTTTTTATGTAGAGGAGAGAATTGTTTTTAATGAGCTAGAGTTATGCATAATTAGCCTGTAAATAAACCCATGGTATAATAAAAGAAAATCTTACAGGCATTTTTTCCAGTGACAACATACGGATGGCCAAGGGGCCCATAAAAATGCTCCACATCACTAATATCAGGGAAACACAAAACAAAATCACAATGAGATGGCTCCTCACACCTGTCAGAATGGTAGTTGTCAAAAAGCCCAGACATAACAAGTGTTGAAGGAAAATGCGGAGAAAGGGGAACCTGTGCGCCTTGCTGGTGGGAATGTAATTTGATGTGGACACTATGGAAAAGTTTGGAGTTTCCCCCCAAAATTAGAACTACCACATAATCCAGCATTTCTATTATTGGTTATTTGCCTCCCCCAAAGAAAACACTCACTCAAAAAGACTTATGCATGCCTATGTTCGTTGCAGCATCATTTTTATAACAGCCACAATATGGTTGCAAGCTAAGCATCCACTGATGGATAAGGGATAAAGAAAATGTGGTATGTGTACACAATGGAATGTTATTCAGCCATGAACAAAGGCAATCTTGCCATTTGTGACAACATGACTAAATCTTAAGGGCATTGCACTAAGTGAAGTAAATCAGACAGAGAAAGGTAGGTAGCATATGATTGACTTTATATGTGGAATCTGAAAAAGCAAATAAACAAACAAACACAAAAAAAATCCAAGCTCATAGACACAGAGAACAGACTGATGGTGCCAGAGGCAGGAGGTAGGGGGTGAGAGAAATGGATGAAGAGGGTCAAAAGGTACAAATTTCCAGCTATAAAATAGGTAAGTCACAGGAGTTATGTACAGCATGGTGACTGTGATAAATACCCTGCATTTGCATATTTGAAAGTTTCTAAAAGTTCTCATGGTAGGAAAAATTTATAACTATGCATATGTTGGATTTTAACTAGACTTATTGTGGTGATCATTTCCCAGTACTTACTAATATGGAATCAATAAGTGGTACACCTGAAACTATTAAACTATTAAATAATACAATATGTCAATTGTATCTCAAAAATGCTATCAATGTCAACATGTAAAAACGGAAAGTGTTAATGTTATTATAAAATATTATGAAATATTTTAATTTTTTTGTCCTAGATAATTGTAAGTACACACAAAGGAAAAAAATCTAGATGGTTATAGATTTAATTGTTGCTATTTCAGGGAGATGAAATCACTAGTGTGACTTTCCTGCCTTAAATATTTCTGTAGTGTCAGAACTTTGTTTACAAAGTATATAAAACTTTTCTATTTACAAAAGGTGAAAATATTTCTACTTAAATTTGATTAAGTCTGTAACATGCATGCATACACCTATAACATAACATAAAGCTCCATAACACACCATTTTACTAGCTTACAGTGCAGTTATATCATGATTTACTTAAGCAATTTACTTGATATTTAGGTTGTTTCCAAATATTCGTTATTATAAACAGAACTTATATGGAAAACCACGACTAAATATTTGCACATATTTTTAATTATTTCCTTAAATTCCTAGAAGTAAATTGCAGGCACAAGATGTGGGCATAATTTAAAGACTTTTGACCCACATTGCAAAATTATTCCATAAAGAGTCAGTGCCAACTTACTTTCCCAACTGCAATGTGGGGATAGACTTTTCCCTTTACTTGAGCCTAAATATTACTGTCCTTTTTCTATTTTTACTAGTTTGGTAAGAAAAGTGATACATTATAAGTTTTATTGGTATTTCTTTAACTGCTAAGGAAAATGACATCATTCATATTCACAGACTGGCTATTGGTCTCTGCTGTGTGATCTACTTACTGATGTCTCTCATCTACTTCCCTACTAGCATCTTCTCCTTTCTGGTTTGCAAGAGTTCTTTATGTAACACTAGCCCTTTTTCATAAAGCGAATATATGTCATTTGTCTTTTAGTTTTGTTGAAAGAGCTTTTTAATGTTCAGAAAGTTTTAATTTGTATATGTTTTCTCAACCATCAAATGTACTCAAAATTCTAAATTAATGACCTGTAAGTGGGCATTTGGAAAATAACCAAGTGTACAAGCATGGTCTTGTATACTTGAACTTCACTGTATGTTTTCATACCTTCTCCGCACGTAAGCTCCCTGAGGGCACAGGTTGTAAAGTTTCTCAAATCCCCCCTACCAACCAGCACACAACCCAGAACGGAGAGTTCAAAAGTGTCTGGGATGAAAAAAGATTGTGTTGGAGATTTGCTTTGAAGCAATCCAGTTTGGGTGGGAGATGAAAACGAAGTGAAGATGAAACAGAAACAGCCACATGTTAATCATTGCTGAAGCTGGATGATGGATACATGGAGTTCATTATACTATTATTTCTACTTCTTTGTATATTTGAAAATTTCCATAATCAAAAGTTGGGCTTGTTTTTTTATTAATGGTTGCTTGATTTATTGGTCAACAGCATCAGAGAGGGGACTTCTGGAATAACAATGGTGATGAAAATGAATCACATATGCATCCAGGCCAATTTTGTAGCATAAAAAGTTAAAAGCACAGGCCTTGGAAATAGGCAGGCCTGGATAAAAATCCATTCTAGTTTGGAGATCTTGAACCAGGGATTATTCAACTCCTCTGAAACTTAGTCTTCCATTCTAAGTGGGGTTATTATCAACTACCTCAAAAGGTTCCAGTGAGGATTAATGGGTGTAGCACTCAAAAAAGGGTCACCATCATGATTATTCAGTGACACACAAGCTTGACAAGCTCCAGCCAGCGGCTGATGGTGGTGGCCCGATACCTCCCCTGCAGCTGAGACTGCACTTCATCAGCTGGACACCGGCCCTCTGCTTGGCAGGGGACTTGGTAGGACAGATGTCAAGAGTTACATTCCTGACGCCCAGGAAACAGATAAGACCACAGTAAAGAACAAAGCCCATAGCTCCCGACCTTACTCAACAGGTCCCTTAAGAACCTAAAGTCCACATTTCAGTGATGCAATCAAGAACAAGAGTGATGAAGCTCTTACAACAGCAGATCATTCCAACTTTGACCAAATATTGGCACCACCTCCAGAGCCTGAAAAATACAATATCTGGATCCCATTCCTAAAATTTAATGTGGAGTAGGTTAAAAAACTTAATGTGATTACAAGTGTTTATGTGGTTGGTATGGTGTAGTAACCCACATTTGACGACGTATGAACCCATACCTCTAAATCATATACAGTGTTGTAAGCTGATGTTAACTTGATAAAGAATAATGCAATTTTAAATAATCTCATCTGATGTAAGGTGCACCAGTCAGTTATGTGGTGGGGAGGAGGGAGGGAGAGAACAGAACAAGAAAAAATGAAGAAAAGAACATCCCTGCATTATTATGAGAATAATCATTATTATTCAGTGGGCCACTGCATCCCACATGAACCTCATTAAGGCCAATCCAGCCATGTGGTCCCAAGCTGTGTCCCATGTCAGACACATCCAGCTCCATATGGCCCCTTCACTGCCCCCATAAACTTCAAGAGAGTGTTACTGCATAACAATTCACAGGGATAAATGCATTCATAATACCAGGATGCATGCATAGCAATATTAAAAGATATTAAAGAAACATAGCTGGTGTCTGGATTTTAGTCTGAAAAAAAAAAAAAAAAAAGCCCAGCAAAGTGATAGTGGGGACCAGGGGAGGGAGAAAAGCATTTTGTCTTGTCGCCTTTTGGCAGCCTGTCAATGCTACTGAAGTGCACTCAAAGAGGCAGCCTCACTTTGTGAAGTTATTGCAGGGCCTTTGATCAAGGGAAAAAGCACATCCATTTCAATCACAGTAATGGGGATGGGAGGGCTGTCTGGCTGACTGTGCCCACCGGGTGAGCCGGCCTCAAGGCTCGGACACATGGCAGTGCTTAATGCGTCAAGCCAGCGAGGGGGTTCTTGACGGTCTTATCCAACCTTTGCTGAACTTCAGGGGCCCTCTCATTTGGCAGTTCTGCCCTGACTAATCTGCAAACGCCACCTGGCAAACACCACCCGCACAGGCCTGGTCTCACCAAAACAAAATTTCCCCAGTGGCTGTCCATCACTGGGCAACAGGCGCTTCAAGACCAGGAGGGCAGGGTCAACTGTTCTCACAAGCACACACTCTGAATCACACAAGCCCTGAGAAAGGGGAGCGGGGGAGCAACTTTGCTTCTTCCCTGATACTTCGCCCCCAGATCAGCCCAAAACTGAGAAAGGTCTGATTTTCTCCCCTATACATGAATTCTCAGCAGTGTAATTTCAAGTATGTGTATACAATGATCACCTATATTCTTTTCACTAGAATAAATAATAAACCAAATTTGACAGGGGAGCTCATCTATTGTCATATTTAGGGAGGTTTCCTTAAGTGACATCATTCATAAAATCTTGGGAAGACTTGAGTAGTAAAATCAAATAGAAGATGGAGAAAACGATGATGATAATGGCAGCTATTTAGATAGATTTTTGTGTTCTAAGTGTTTTACATGTGTTAACTCATTTAACCCTCACTACAGCCTTAAGAGATAAGCATTGGTAATATTAATAATAGTAACATATAATAGCATGCATAATAATAATCATTTTTATGTGTAATAACAATTGGGAAAATAATCTCCATTTTTCATATAAGGATATTGTGACACAGAGAAGTTCTAGGACTTGCCTGAGGTGGTGAGGACTGGGCCCCACACACACCCCTTCCCACCCTGCAGTCTGGCTCTAGAATTGGTGCTTGGGTGTGCTGACCAGTCCCTATCTCAGAACCTCCTACAAAGCTGCCAGTTCGGAGAACAGCAGAATATGGAGGACTGTGGAGGGCTCAGGGGCTGGAGGGGCTCCGCCACTTCACATCTGTGGCTCCATCATCTGTAAATGGGGATAAAAACCCCTACGTGTGATGAGGCTTGAATGAGAAAATGAATAAAAACACCTATCACAGAGTCAACAGCCAACATCAGATTAATCCACTAGCTGAACATTTGAATTAATTTGATTAATCCACTAGCTGAACATTTGAATCAGCTGGGGAACTTTTAAATATGATGCCAGTGACTACCCCCCACCACACCCACCACGACAGGCATTGGTCTGAAATCAGCAGTCTCCTAGTCGCAGCCCAGAAAAGAAATCTGAAACCCACTGAACCAAAGGCCAGCCTACGTCCTTCGATTCAGAATTACAGGGAAGTTTTAAAACCTGAAGCCCCTGCCTCTATCTCTGAGATAGTAAGACTGCTCCAAAGGCCACCCTGTTCCACAAAGGAAGTTGTAGGCACCAGGACCATGTCCGACCACGCAGCTAACTCACCCACTCTTTCATCCAGTAGCTTCCTGCTCCCCAGCCTAGAAGCTGGGTGCACCCTATTGTCCTAGGCTGCCTGTTATAAAAATATCATGTGCCAACATCAACATAGCCAACGTCACTTTCAGACAAAGCTCTCTCTCTCTTGCTCTCTAAGAACCATGGTACACTTTGTACTTAAGGGGAAGACTGCACCGTTCAAAGACTGGGGGTAAGAAGAAGGGGAATACAAAGGGGGTAGCAATAAACAGAGAAGGGAATACTAGGGTTGCCCATGGAAACTGGCAGGGATAAGAAAAAATAATCAGACCACATTTGACAGAAGAGAAAAATGGAGACAGCCAGCAGGGAGGATGGGGACCAAGCAATGCCAGTTTCCTGGCTCGGAATTCCATGTGCCTTTTCAGGACCCTGCGCCAGCTGGCAGGGGTGGCGTGGAAGGCCCATGAGGGGGAACACAGGCACCAGAAGGTAGCACAGAGGGGTGTCCTAGAGCCCTCAGCCATTTCCCAGAAAGCAAAAGCTCTGAGCAGCCCTCACACTCTCAGGCACTCCCCTTGGCCTCTGTCCAAGAAACAGGCCTGAGAGACTTGGCCAAGGCCTCACCTGGGTAAAGGAGCCATCCTCGCCACACTCTGGGACAAACACCGCCTCCTGGGGCTTCTTGGCTTGCTCTAGGGCCTGAGCCCGCTCCAGGCGACACTTGCTCTGTCCAGCATCTAAAAGAAGAGAGGAGCGAGCATATTTCATATTTCACTTGGATTCTACACTAGAGCCGTGGGACAAAATGGCTGCCCAGTTCTAGAAATACTGAGAGAAAACCACCCTGCCTGTGTGTGAGCCCACACACAGCCAACTGGTATTTTTAAGGATACATGGGCAGTGGCTACTGAGTGCTGCTCAGCCTCAATCTTTTCTTTCCATGTAATTCTTAAGAAAGTGGGGGTAGAGGTCATATTTATATCAGGATCGGCTTATTATTATTCCCACCTATTCCCAGCACCTCCACTTCTATTATTTTTCACTGGATTTATTCAAAAACATGTAAGTCCAAGGGGTCTCAAAGATGTTTTATAGTTCAGGAATTGCAAGCACTTTCTCTGGAAAGTCATAACTTGTAGGGGTGCCTGTTCAGTCTTGCCCCAATTTCTGTAAGTCCAGGGATCACAAACTCAAACATCTACCAGGCATAGGAAAGTAGTAGAAATTGGAGAAATGAGCAGGATGTAGGGAGAATGGCATTCAGCTCAGACATAACCTAGGAAGAGCTGGGATTGTGGGAATTTAGAGAAAACCTCCCTAATTGAGCAGGGAGCTGCTCCTCAGCTCCAGCCATGTGTTGCCTCACAGGAACACAAACCTAATATTACCAGAATTTCCAATGTTTTATAAGGAGTACAAATATCCAGATTTTCATACTGAATCTCCCAATTTTTAAATGTTGTCTCAAATGTTTTAAATATTTTTAAACCCATGCGCAGACCAAACAAAACACATTTGTTGGCCAACAATTTGGAATCCCTATTCAGAAGCCAGCAGTAAAGTCTTGCCATTTTAAGCATCTCCATTTACAAAAAATAACAAAAATAAAAAGCACCAGTGAGATGTAGCACATCTCGCTAAGCCCTGGCCCGGTGGTAGTGTTTGAAAGACAGGAAAGTGCTCAATATTTCAGGTCGACCAGTTCTTCCCATACTCTCTGGTTGAAGGGATGGAAGGATAGGACAGCAAACCGAAAGAACAGACTCACTCCAAGCTTCCCCCACCCCGTGAGAGGACTGCACCAGACAGGAGGCTGTGGTACTAGGAGGTTCTCCTTGGCTGGGCGAGGGCCACACACTCACCTTTGCATCGACCTCGATGTACCACACCCAGGGTTGGGTCTCGGCACTTGGCGCGCTGGTACTCACACATGGACTCATAGGACCTGCCGTCTGAAGCACAGATGGGTTTGGGTTGAGTCCTGGAGCAGTGGAGGTTGCACTGAGGATCACGATCACTTATGAGAAACTGGATTGGAAAAAAGTGAAAGGGCAAGAAAAGTAGGGGTGAGTCCATGACTTATAATACTGCTTTACCCTTGAGAATCAAGTCCAGGAAAACCCTACAAGAACAACCACAAAATCTAACTGAGGAAGGCATCCTCTGTACATCATCAGAGCAGTAGTAATGGCTGGTGTGTACTGAACATTGACAGGAACTGTGCTAAGTAATTCACCTGCAGGGTCTCTCATTAGTCCTTGCAACAACCCTATGAAATAGGAACTATTTATGCTGTAGATAAGGAAGCTGAAGCCAAGAGGTACCTTGCCCAATGTTACAAAAGCTCCAAGTGCTGGAGGCTGAATTTGAACTTAGATCAATCCAGAGGTCAAATCAAGGCTTTTGCCACTGGAACATTCAGCCCCTCTGTCTAAACAAATAGTCATGTGACCTCTATTTGGGCACATCCCCAAATTAGGAACTCACTAGCAATCTTTGAATCCCATCCTTGAAAGACTATACTTTCAGGGCCCATTTCTATAGTTCATGAACCCCATCCTTGGAAATTGTTTTTTATCAAAAAGTAGTTCTGAGCCCCAAATCTACCACCCTTCAATTTTTACCCACTGCTTTCTGACAGAATACACATTAAGTGGTTATCTGTGAGGAAGGGATTTTCTGACCTAAAAAAGTCACACCAATAATCAGCTTGGAAAGTGCTAGATAAAACAAGTTCTTAATTGCAACACTTCTCAAGTATCTTTGACACATCCTCATGCACTGTGGATCCCCATGAGGAACAGTAAATCAAAGATAGCTGCAGATTACTTGTTACTCTTCCCTCAGAGATATGGCATCTAATTACCTCCACTTAAGTCTGGACTGGCCTCAGTGGCTTGCTTAACCAATAGATCGCAGTAGAAGCAGTGGTCTGGACTTCTGAACAAAGTCAGGCCTTCCTCTCAGGCCTCTCACAACACTCACTCTGGTAAAAATATAAGAAGCCCAACAACTCTGGGGTGAGACCGCCATACTGTGAGGAAGAATTCATCAGCATGTGGTGAAACCATGTGGAGAAATGCCCAACCAACTCAGGCACAGAGACAAATGAGTGAAGAAGCCTCCAGGTGAGTCTAGCCCTGGTCATCACCTGATTGCAAGAGAAGTCTCAACCCAACAGAGGCCAGTCAACCACAGAACTGTGAGAGATAATATTGAATATTTTAAGTCATTACATTCTGTGGTGTTTTGCTATCCCACAATAGATAACCAGATCAAGGAGCTTATACAATGAAGCATCTCCCAAACTTCTTTAACCATGAACCCCTTTATCAGTGAGCCCCTATAACAGCAACAGAATATAGTTATTTAATAAACATTGGGTTGTTTAGTTCACAAAAGTCAGTTTAATAATCCCTGATTAGGATGCAGGGCTCAGTGTGGGGTGGGAGAATGGATACCCATAGTAATGCACGGCAAGATTATGAGCACAGCTCTGGCCCTTGGTGACGCCAAAGTTGACTGAATAATCACATCAGGTTCATAGAGCTTCAAGGAAGTATATCAGTAACCCCTGTTTTGGTCATATCTTCAGGTCCTTTGTGTGAAGCAAGCAGATGAGCACTTGTTAATAACCCTTTTCCAGAAGCGCAAAGGGAATTACCTTCAAGGCAGTGCTGGAAACACGAACTCCATCCTGACCAAATTCAAGAGGGTTTGAGCCTGTCCACACACACTTCCTCCCAGCTCTAAAACCAGCCCTTCCTTTGATTTCAAGACTGGGTGCTAGCTGCTCAGCACAGGGAGGGAGCAGCTGAGGGCTAAGGCCTCCACACAGGCATCGTCAGGAGGGACAACTGGCTCCCTCTCCAGAGTCTCCTGGATTCTTGTGCCCAAAGCCCACAAAGAAACGGCCTGATAGGGTCTCATGATAGAATCAAGTGTCCAGAATAAAGATCAGTCTTCTACAGCATCGTGTCCAGAGGAAGCTCCCCACCTCCCAGGTGGCCACACGGAAGAGGGAAGACCTGAAGGGACCACGGAGGGGGCAATGTCATCCACATCCTGCCGCACAGGATCCCTTGGGCTGTCCCTGCTTACAGTGACAGGGTGTCTGTCCTTGAAGACTTTCTCATGGGCTCCCAGGCCTGGCAGACTCTCTGGCCTCAGCTCTTGTTGCCAGGTCCCTGCTACTCACCACCAGTGAAGCACACGGGACTGCTTTCCAGTTCCCAAATGAGCATCAGTTGCTGTTACCTCCAGGCCTTTGGACACACTGTCCCTTCTCCCTTCCCTCCCACCCCTACTTGACATTTTGTCTGATGTCATCTTCCGGGAGCCTTTCCCTGACTCTTATGGGTAGGACAGGTCCCCTGAATACTCTCTCATGGCTCACTTTTCCTTCGTGGCTCTTAACATAGTTTGTGCTGATAAATGTATTGATTCAGTGGAGTCCCCAATCTGAGCAACCCAAGAACAAAGTTAATGTCTCTTTTACCTGTGAACATATCCCCAGCATGTAGCCACCCGCAGGGCACATGATTATTTGTGTGATGAATGCACCCCTGAAGCAGCTTCTCCCACATGGCAATATTCCCAAATCAGCTGGTGCAATGTGACAGCCTTGCTTCCCAGGAGCCTGGCACTCCAGAGGTCACTAGGCCACTCCCCCACCCCCAAAGTCTGGGCTTTCCCCCTTCCTCCAGCATTACACAATGGGCAGATGGGACAGTTTCCTACAGTCTCTCCACCTTAGAACCTAAGTTCTCTGAGGCTGAGAGCTGGGTCCCTTCTCTCCCTTCCCCCAACCCCACCCTAGTGCCCTCTGCCACTACAAGCATCCCAGCCTAACCCAACTAAGCACCAGGAGCTACTTGTAACCAAAGGTCCTCCTGAATGAGGCAGACTTGGGAAGCCCTGGCTGCAGGATCTGGGATAGGCACAGGACACAGACGGCTACCACAAGTAAAGCTGGTCTCAAAGTCTCTCGTCCTGCCTCTGTACTCCTTTGGGCCCATTTCTAGTCTGTCTGTGTTTCTAAAATTCAGCTAGACCTGTCTGGTGAAACACATACTTGACCACAGGTGGACCTGATACCCAAGCTTCCAAGCACCGCTGGCCTCCAGGCTGTCCAACAGCAGGTCATATATGTCACAACAACTCTCCTTCTCCGGGGAAATCTGGGCCATCACCCGAAATAAGACCCTGCTTTCCAGACCCATTTGATAGGATATTTTGCCACATGGATCAGGAGGAGCTAAGCAACAGCATTCCCTTTATGTTCATGATCACATAAGAAAGAGAATATCTATACCTTCCAATGCCTGGAAAAACCAAGGACTCATCCTCAGTCACAGATTTGGTAGTCAGACCTTAAATCTGAAGAGCAGAAATAATGAGAGCTGGTAATTACATAGCATTTATAAAATATTAACTAATTTAATCTTCACAATAATCCTATGACACAGAGTATATTACAATCCTCATCTTATAGATGAGAAAACTAAAGCCCAGAGACATCTGGTGACTTTCCCAAGATTAAACAGCATCCATGTGTCAGTGGTGAGGTAGATACCCATAGACCAGCTAGCTGCCAAGCCATGCTTCTAACCACTCTACAACACTGCGTTCCATTATCACAGAGTAACACTGCAAATAGAAACTGATCCAATTGCAAAACTGGATTCACAAAGTCAGAAACTATTTACCAGAAACGTACTGTATGCCAGACACAATTGCTGAAAATTCAGATAAGACATCCTTGCCATTTAGGCACTTTAAGCCCTAGTAAGAAGCTCCTCCAAGACCTCTTGTTCCCCTCCAAAAAGAAAGATCAAGAAAGAGCTTCCTTTCAAATTAGAGGAGGTTGCACTGTGGTCTCCTCCACAGCTCAAGGGGGAGAAAAGCTGCAGGCATCATGGTGGTGTTGAACTACAGGCCATAAATTTCCTTTGGAAATGGCTTGCTGTGGGCCAACAGAGACACATGGCAGCTGCACTAGAGAGTAGCTCAACAGCTAAGGGAACACTCTGTCTGCAAACAGGTTAAAGAGCTTCAGAAGAAGCTCCACCCACCCCAACATGGAGTTCCTTCCTTGCTTCAGAAGAGCTCCCTAAGGCGCCCATCTAGAAAGTAGTGGCCCCAGAGGCCAAGAACCAAATCCCAAGACAACAGGGGATTATCATTAAAAAACGTTTTCAATTATCTGTGGTGTCTCTTTCATCTGTTTTTGGAACAGTGTGTTTGTGATTCTTTCCGAAAAAGCAATGGTTTGTATAAAACAGCCTTTTAATAGAATGAGTATGCCCTATTGGCATCACCCAAGACTCCAGGGACCTGTGGATATTACTTTGGGGCTGCAAATACTGCTTGTTCAGCCATCCATGCACAACTTTTGTACTCAACAAGCGGGCACCAATGAGGCCAGCAGTGGCTCAGGCCTGGGAAGTAGAACACAGCCAGGATAGTTCCGCCCTTGGTGACCTTGCACTCCAAGTGGAGACAACAGGCAGGTACTGGCCATACTGCAAGTCAACAGGATGCTGCAGAACCAAGAGAGTAGTTACTCCTAGGGACTCTGCAATACTGCAAAATCCCGCAGTCCAGTAGCACTTTCTGCAGTGATGGACCTGTGTTGTCCAAAAGAGTAGCCACAAAATGCATGTGACCACTGAGCACTAAGATACAATTGGTTGAAACTGCAGAGTTAATGAAATTGAAAAACTAAATTTTCAGTTAGCTAAATTTGCAAGGCCAGAGGTGGTGGTGGCTACCATATTGAAGAGCACAACTATAGAGGCGAGGGGAGACAGCCTCGTCTTCACTGGAGTTTGTCCTAGTTGAATCAAGCTAACTGACTGCACTCAGGGAAAAGAAAAGAATCAGATCCTAAGGACAATTTCTGCATTTTGAAGCTGGACATTACCTGTGGGTCAACAACAGGAGCTCATCACAGTCCACCTAGAATCGCAAAGGTGGCTTTCTACTCTCTTCTGTGGGAGACAGGAGCACAGGCTCCAGGTCCTCGGCACCAGCCCATGACCTGGGTCAGTCCTCTGGGCACACAGACAAAACTCAGCATCTCAGCTGCCCTTGGGGACTTGAACCTTGGACCACAGAAGTCTGCTATGGACCCAAGAGTAACCATGTGAGAGGAAATGTTTGGTGCTGGGCAGGGCAAGCCATTTCCCCAACAAGGCAAACACTGAGCCATTTCTCTCTAGGGGGGAAATAGTATTTTCAAAGAGTCCTCACATACATTCCCTTCCTTCTTCCCAACCAAAGGACGACAAAAACAAATAATGATGTTAAATATGATTTCGTAACACAGAAACCAAACAAAAAGGGGCCGGGACAATTGTGTATGTGTAATCTTTTCCTACACCCACCCTCTCTCCTTGGGGAGAAAATGATTCCAAAGCAAACACAGCATTTTGTGTTGTGCTCACATTAGTAAAGTAGGACAAGTACTTGAAATACATATAAACAATCCCTACTTCCTATTGGAAAAGCAAGCTACTGACTGGGAGCCGTCTTCAGCATTGAAGAGATGGGGGGTAGATGAAATCAATGTTAGACTGACAATCCCTTCTGAAAGGGATTGTCTGAAAGGCGCGCATGCTGGTCCTCCAGTTTCCGCAGGGTAGAAGGCACACCCCACATGGCTTTTCTCAGGGAGACCACTCCAATACCACAAGCTGTGTTAGGTTTGACCGACTGCCAAGTTTCCATGACAATATAGGGAACAACAGAGGCAGCCAAGGTTCCAGCTGGGAAGAGATGTTCAATTCTTTATAATATGGAGTTGGTCTCATCGTCTCAACGTCCACCTGTACTTATGCTGATTTAACCAGGATCTAAAACTTTACACAGGTCTTTTTCTAATAACATGCATAACTCTCCATATTTTCTAGGTGCACAGAGGAGGCAGAAGTCACGCTATGCAACCAGAGCAGTGGCACATCCACTGGGTTTGGAATAATGAAGTCCACAATTTGAAGAAGCAAATGGCTTTCCCTCTTATGATATCACACTCAAAAGTCACAGGCCAAACTCAACTTAATTTTTTTTTAAAAAGATTTGTGTATGTGTGTATGTATGTATGTACGTATGTTATAGAAGAACTGGGGCATAGACCAGAGGTGCAGAGGGTAAGAGGATCCACCAGATACAGAGTGGGGAACAGAATAGACAGAACTACTGAAATACACTGCTAAGGGGAGCAGTGGGTGAGTGAGACAGGACAGATCTGCTGTGCCATGTGGGTCAGCTCCCTGACCAGGGATCGAACTCAGGCAATGGCGGTGATAGCACTGAGACTTAACCCCTATGCTGCAAGGGAGGCCCCAAACTCAACTTTAATCTGAGGGTTTTGTTGGGGGGAGAGGATGTCCTAAATGAACTCCACAAACTCAGGTTTTATGTACTCCACCCCCACCCCAGACCAAAGAGATCCAAGGTATGAAGAACCATAAATCCCATAATGTCATCATCACCAAAGGGAAGATAGTTGGAAGCTAAGGGTGAAGTAAGAAGCCAGGCTTGGAATATAACCATGTGGGCCTTGGGGGGTTGGTGTTTGTCAGCCTTCAGCATGCTATTGGGGTCTCAGCTCGGCAGAACTGGTAGGATGCATTCACCAATATATATCTCTCTCTTTCTTCCCATGTTATTCCTCTCTTCGATTGCCCTTCAAACAACAATTTATCATTTCTCTTAACTGTACAGGTTGGCTGAGCTCAGCTAGGAGATTCTTCTGCTGTACTTTGTGTCATCTGAGGTAAGACGTTTGTTTGAGAGCTTAACTGGAGCTGAAATATCCACTGACTTCACTCACTGGTGCCTTGCCGGTGTGGCTGAAATGTTTGGGGGTTGGCTGGGTCTTTCTCCCCCGCAAACTTTCTAATCTCACCCGGGATGAGTTCATTCAGGCCTTTCTCTCTTGCCTAGATGTTTGAGTCTTTGCCACCAACCTTTCCCCACATTGAAGTTCAAATTCCACACTGCCACAGACATTGTCACCTTTAAATGAAATGTTCTAAACAACATTAGCTTCTTTGAAGCTGCATTACACTGTGCTCATCATTCCACCAAAACCCTCAATATACCACATTCTCACATGCACACTTACACATCTATGGAAGACTGGACCTCATTCCCCTTTATATACACAGACCCTAATACAAAGCCTGATCTAAAGCAGTTGTTAAACGCATGCTTGAAAAATGAAAGGATGACTATCAAATCTTACCTAAAACACATCCTGGATAAGAAACTCCTCTTTTTAGCACTTACTGCAAAAAGAAATATTCTTTGTCCAATCATCACCAGAAGCTAAAACTCTCATCTACACAAAGTAATGGAAGCTGGTTTTTCCTTTATTTTTCCTTTTAAGGAACATCTATCAGGTAAGGAAGCCATACACATCAAACAACAGTGTTTCCCCTTAAACACAGGAAAGTGGGGGGATCCCTAAATCATTGACAAGAATGTCCCAGAGGGGCTGAGAGAGTACTCATCATCACTCATGACCACAGGATTTATTCCAAGGAGCTGGTCTCCACCTGAGAGTCTCCTCCCACTGCTCTCCAGGGAGCCTTCCCACCACCCTGTAGATAAGTCGCCTCACCCATCAGTCAGGCAGTAATCTGAGATGTCCACATTGGCTGAGGCTCAAATGAGCATATATCAAGGTAGGAAACGCTGATAATTTAACAGCTAGTGTAATTAGCACTCTGGTATTTCCAGCAGCTGCCATATGCTCACACTTGAGTTTAAAGAACAGTCAGATGATAAAATAGACTCATTTATAAATCAAACCTTGACACCCTGAATTTATTTTTCCATAGAATAAAGGTAAACAGTGGTGAGTTTCCTAGCCCAATCTGCAAACGCCTGTTCAGAAGGAAGGGGAAGGAGCACGATCCCTCCCTGTAGGCCTGCTGGTAGGTAACAGGTGCCCAGCTGGGCAGAAACCATTAGCCCATGATCCTGCTCCTTCCTATCTCAGGCTCTGGTTCCTGCTGGCCCTTCTCCCTGGACTGGGCTTCATAGCTCCTATCCCTCCTTCCACTCTCAGTGCCAAAGCTGATTCCTTGGGCACTGACTTCCAAGTAGGTCAGGACCCTTGTGATGAGCCTCTGTAGCTCCCTCTACATCCCACTGTGGCCTGCACAACTGCAAGAAAATGACCAACTTCTTGTCCATCCTTCCCACTTGGTTGTAAACTCCCTGCAGACAGGAACCAAGATCTGGGTGCCACATTGCTGGATTCCCAGTGCCCAGCAGGAGCCTTGCCCAAAGCCAGTATTCAATAAGTGTGTACTGATCAAATGACAGAGGAGGAAACTGAGGCTCAGCAAGGTTAAGCTAGTAAGTGGTAGGGCTCTGCTCTAAGTCTGACTTTCAAGGCCCAGAACCTTTCTACCACACCACACTGCCTCCATCAGTGCTGGATACTGAGTGCTGAGCCTGAGGCTCCCAAGGGGTAGAAGTTACTCTGTTGTTAGCTCTGGCTCTCGCCCCTCTGGTGGACAGGGGATGAGAAAGGCTTTGGATGCAAAGAGAGCTTTCTTAAATGAAGGATATTTTCCCTGTAATGTTCGTAAGTCATAGTCCAGCTCAAGTTGTGGGAAGTCAAGCACTAAAAAGCATTTCTGGGAGGCAAATCTGCTATTCTAAGTGGGGGCTGGGGGGTCACTCCTGGAGCCAGTGCCTGCAACAAACGTGGAGAACCACATTCCAGATGTCAGGCTGCTGCCAGCCTCTTACTCTCCGCCAGAGACTGTCTTCCTCTTGTCACTCACTGCACCATCTGCAAAGCTGAACTGGGGCCTGCGTCTTTGGGAACCAAGAACAGTTTCACATTAAAACATCACTCACCCACCCACCATCCAATCCATCATCTGCATTGAAAATCCACATCCCAATTTCTGCCAGCCTGCCCTCACCCTTCCCTGACCCCACAACCACTGCATTTACACAGGTGCAGAGGAGGCCTGGGTCTGGAGGCTTCAGCGTGGGACTAGGAAGATGGAGGAGGGGAGATAAGGGAGGTCAAAGGGAAGGGAAGGGCTGCCAGCGACTTGGCGGCGGCGTCTGCTCTTCTTCTACACACCTCATGGCGGGGCTTGACAACAGCACGCCCCGATTAAAGGGCTTTTCACGCTGCTGAGGGAAAGCAGACATCCCCCTCCAGCTGTTCGGCAGCTGGAACCACTTCTGTTGTTTTAGCCAGGAGAGGTCTGACCTTCGTCACCCTACCCCCACCCCCTCCCCAAGGGAGGGATTTACTGGTCATCCCACCCCTTCCACTCAGCTTCCCTCCTCCACCGTGCCCTCCACAGCTATAGGGATGACCGGTCAGGACCCAGGGGAGAAGGTTGGCTTATACTAGGTGCCCTTGTGGGGGTGGGCTGTCAGCGGGTTTGACAAAGCAGCTGGGACCCCAGGTCCAAAGAGAACATAATAAGGTTCAGCAAGGTTCAGAGGCAGGACTGATTCAGAGGCTTCCCACTTGCAGAGACCCCCCCGCACCCCTTCCCATCCACGCCCAGGCCAGTCTGTTAGAAAGGCAGGTGCAGACAGTGTGGGTTGGCGGCCAGGCCATCAGATTTCTAAAATGCGAAGCATTATTCTAAGTGAAAGGAGCCAGACTCAAATAGCTACATACTGTAAGGCTCCATTTCTATGATGTTCTGGGAAAGGCAAAAGCTACTGAGCTAGAGATCAGATCAATGATTGCCAGGGACTGGAGGGAGAAGGAGACGCGAGAGAGATGGCAGTGGTAGAGGCAGTCTGCATCTTGACGATCAGGGTGGTTACTGACTACATAAACTTCTTCAAGTTCAAAAAAGTATACACCTAAAAAAGGTGAAGTGCACTGCATGCAAATCATATCTTATTAAAATAAAAGGGGGGGCATAAAACAAAAATCATCCCAAAGAATGTTTGTTTTGAAGGACACATCGGACCTCCCATAAGTGCTCAAAGAAGTTTCTGGAGATTTCTCTGCCCACCCCCTGCAATTACCAGGCACCGTGCTAGGTGCGTGGGGGTTATGAAAATAAATAAGAGCAAAGGCCCTGCCCCCCAATAGCTGCTCTAGTTGCAAAGACTGACATGGATGCAACCCCACAGGAACTACCTTTCAGAAGCCAGCAGCCAGAAAGAAAAGACCAAGTCATAAACAGAAAAAAGGAGAGAATATTTGAAAAGGGGACACTAGAAAGCCCCAGAGTGAGAACGCTAACTCTTAAAAAGAGAGAGGAGGGTTTGGGGAGCCAAGAATGACTGAGCACCTATTATGCCCCAGGGTTCTGCTGGGGGCCAGGACAGAGCAGGCCTCCTGGTCCCCTGGGGTCAGAGTAAGAGGTTAATTCAGACTGGAAAGATCCAGGAGGTTCTCTCAGAGAAGGGGCTCTGACCTGGGTGGTAAAGGATTTCCAAAGGCAGGAAGGGAGGTCTGAGGGGCATCTTAACAACAAGTACACAAAAGCAAAGAAGCAAATCTATTTCAAAAGATCGCTTAAAAGCGACCATTTGCGGGAGAAATAAAGTTCTCATCCAAACTGGGGCTGAGGTCAGGGAAGGTCTCGAAAACTCCCATTTGTCCCTTTTTAAAGGCCTAGAAACCAGTGAAGGAAATTAATGACAAGATCAGACCTGAGCTTTAGAAATCTCCAGCAGGGGTATAAAAGACTACAGAGACTAATTAGGGGGTTACTACGGCTGAATATAGCAGCAGAAGAAATGGAGACCAAGGGGCATCTGGGGCCAAGGAAGTGGCTGGTGTCCGATGGGTGAGCTCAGCCCCACTGCTGCAGCCCGGTCAGCAGCCCCAAGCACCGCAGCCCTATCGAAGGCGAGCGATCACCTGCATCTGAGCGGTAGCCAGGCATCCAGACACACTCCGTCTTCTCCCTAGGAACTGGGTATCCCAGCAGAAAAGCAAGTGCACCACATGGAGTCTGAAGCAAGAGAATGAAATAAACACACAAGAACCAAACAGCTGTCTGGAGAGAGGGGGACTGGTGCCCTGTGGGAGAGGTCAGTGCACCCCAACACAGCCCTGCAGGGCTCCTCGAGACTAGGAAAGCTGGGGTGCCACAAACATGCACGTTGGCAAGAAGGAAGGAGAAATGGAGGACACATGCAGATAAAAAGATTTCTGTGAAAGAGTGAACCATACAGGTGTTAGTCCTCCTTGATCACCAGCGGGGCATCAGCCTTTTGATGAGAGGTGGGGAGCACTGATTTTTGTTTCCTGCTTGCACTCCCTGGTCACTAAATACTGGCCAAGAGAACTCAGGAATGGAGCACAGGGAGAAAGTCGCTTGTCCCTCCTCCTTCACCCCTCCAACCTAACCTCCCCTCATTCCAAATCAAATAAACAGAGTACGCCTCAGGAACCAGCACCCAGATTTTTTTCAATTCTCTTAGTGCACTAACACCAAAAAAAATGACAAGTTAACTTGATGGCATTAGCAAGAGCAACACAGTCGTCTTGTATTTGGGGTGCGAGCAAGAGTTGATGGATTACAAGAGAACTCAGACTTGGGGAGCAAAGCAAAGTGCACAGGAAGATGTTCTTGGAGACCCGTTTGGTTCTGAGTGCCCAGCCCTACATCCCGATACACACCTCTGGTCGTAGGGTGGCTAACTTAGCTCTGCCTCTCTTCCTGGCAGGAGCAATTGATTTCGGCAATGCCAGTGGTCCTTACAAGGTTATTCTGATCATTCACACAAGCTCTGCCCAGTGACAGTCCCCAGGCTCTAAGAACAGAGCTATCTAACTTGGCACTGAGCTTCCTGGAAGTGGGGGCAGATGCTACTCCTGGGCGCTCTGGCCCTGCACCTGCCCACCACACCGCCACATCAGGGGCAGCACTTTGTGTCCAGTGACATATGACGTCTTTCTTGAAGGCAGGGGAATGAGTGCGCAGCTTGGTCAGGGTTGGGGCAAATGACTAAGGGAGCAGGAGTGTGTTGGTCCTCATCCCGCTAGGGGCAGAGTGGTGACAGAGCCCCTCTGACTGGATTGTTTTCACAGGAGTCTTGGGAGTCTTGATGAGGTGCTGGGCAAAGTGGAAGGTGCAGAATCTGAAAAGGGTGTTCAAGAAATTCAAGATCACTTTGAGAGATTCTAGGTTCATACAGAGCTATTTCAGGGCTGGGTGACAAAGAGACACAGGAATGAGGCAGGTCCTTTCCCCACCTCGGCATGAAATCCAGCCCTGCTCTGGCAACAGTCTCAGCAGCTTTGGCATCAGCTGGAGACAGTTCCATTGGCACAGATGTGGATGTTCTCAGGATGGGCACTGCCAGCAATGAGATTCCTTTTTGCAGTGGGGAAAACTATGACTAGTTTATGGAAATATTTAAAGCACCCCCAAAGAAAGGACTGGCCCCCTAAAGGGGGATTGCTGTTTGAGCAGATGCAGGTCTTGGAGTCACAGTAGTTTGGGAGTTGAAGTAAACCATTTTTTTTTAAGATTTATTTATTTATACAAGAGCTGGGGTACAGGCCAGAGGCATGGGTGGGTGAGAGGATTCACCAGACAGAGCGGGGAGCAGAACAGGCAGACTGACCGAGCACACTGCTGAGGGGAGCAGTGGGCGAGACAGGAAAAGTCTGCTGCGCCATGCGGGTATCTCCCTGGCTGGCTGGGAATTGAACCCGCTCTGTGGAGGCTACGGACAGCTACACAGCGCTGTGCTCAACCCGCTGTGCCACCGGGAAGGCCCAAGAGGTAAACCATTTTTGTATCATCTTGCAATCCCACAGAAAAAGCTTAGAAACACCAGTTATAAGAAGAGGTACTGATAATGTGGATGGAACCAGAGGGGGATTACGCTAAGCGAAATAAATCAGGAGAAGAAAGACAAATCCCAGATGATTTCACTGATATGTGGACTATAAAGAAACAAAACAAAGGAAAAGACAAAACAAATGCAAACAAACCCTAGAAATCTGAGGGCAAAACTGAGACTGCTAGAGAAGGAGGTGGGGTAGTCCAGGGAGAGGGTGACGACTAGGCGGGCCTTGGTGGGGGGTGTGGTATAGTGACATACATGTGAAAAGGTGTGAGCCTGTACCTCTAAATCATGCACAGGGTTGTAAACCAGCTTTACCACAATAAAAAAATAACACAATTTTTAAAAAAAAAATAGATACTAATGGGAAGGAGGGTCCACTTAGGCTGTGGGACTCAGAACAAGTACCCCAAACTTAGGAAGAATTTGCAAAGGCCAATTTTCCAAAATGGACACACACATAGCCCACATGCACACTTGGAAGAGCCCCAAGGAAGTAACCCTTTTTGGGCAGGGTGACTAGCTTTTGTTCAAGAATCCGGGCTCAAAAATGTTGAAAGAGAACATTAGCTGCTGGCTAAGTTACTTGCAACAACAATAGTACTGAAAATCTACTTTCCTCTCCTCAAGGATTTGCTCTGCCCTGTCAGATGTAAATCTGTCACCACCCACAGAAGTCATGACAGACACTCCCTCCTACAATGGTCCTACAAGGTGAGCCCCCAGGCAGCCGGCTTCCTGCCTCCACCCCTCACACCAACAGTCGCAAGCATCACAGTGAAGGCCCAAAGGCCTCCTTCAAGACTAAGACACTTAAGAGACAGACTGTCCTTGAGCTGAGTCTTCTTTCTCAGCTAGCTAGAGGGCCACCTTCAGCCTCATGAGCCCACCACTCGGGACTTGGTGCCGCGGCTGTGTCTCTTCTGACCTTAGGGGACCTTTGTCTACTCACATATTTTGCAGCAAATCCTCTAGTTTTTTCCACTTACTGCTCCCCTCATCAACTCAAAGGGGCCCAAACACACCACCAGAATTCAGTCAAGATAAAAGACTTCCACACACACGTTCTAAACATAGTAGGAAGAAAAGGCAGGAGTATTACATCCTCCCAGCCCCTGGGAGTTATTGTCTGGCTCTATAACAACTAAATGGAGAAATTGGTATACTTTCAACGTGCGGGATTATCACCAAGGAAAATGTCATTTTAATACCCATTTCATTTGGGCAAGATACTATGGCATACACACAGGCTCATGTTCATAACCACTCACAGAGTGAAGCGATTTACATTGACAAGGGAGATAACAGAGGAAGAAACACTTTATCCATAGCACTTGAGGAAATCCACTCCCTCACAGCGCTAAGCCCTGGGGATGAAAGCTGAGCAAGAACAGACTAAAACAAACAGAAGAGGAAATCCCAGTCTTGCTATATCATTGAATTATGTTGGGACTGTGTGTGCTTAAACTGTGTGTTTCCTTTCACTGCTATTTCCATTGTCAGCATGAGATCCTGCTGTCCTGGTGCCGGGAAAGCCAAAGACACAAGCATTTACCTACACTAATCTGAGTGTACACACACACACACACACACACACACACACACACATACACTTTAAAATCGCTACAGACAAAAGAGAAGAAGAAATGGTCTGGCCCATGTGGGGCTGCCATGTGCCACATCAAGCCTGGTGCTATCGGACCATCTGGGGCTGAAATTCCCCACTGCGGCACCCAGACAAGGATTAATGACTGCAGTCCGGAGCCCGGGCTCACGTCTTACTTCACACAAATGGGAGGCTGTTCTGAGCAGGAGAGAAATCCTGTTGATCCAAACTGGGCCAAGGAAAAGTAAATAAAACCATGTCAAATTCTGCAGGCAGGAATGGAAGATTAGTGGAAAACCCCAGCAAGCCTCACTCCCGAGGGAGAGAAAGAATAGTTCTTCCGTCTTCCAACCCTTTTAGTTCCTGGGCACAGAGAACACCTTTCTTTTAAGAATTAAAATCCTGTATTTGATTTTTGAGGATCTTTTTCTTTCTTTTTTTTTTTTTAAGATTTATTTATACAAGCACTGGGTACAGTCAGAAGCGCGGGAGGGTGAGAGAATTCACCAGAGCCAGAGCGGGGAACAGAACAGGCAGAAGGACTGAAGTACACTGCTGAGGGGAGCAGCGGGCGGCAGGAGAGGTCTGTTGCACCATGTGGGACCATCGCCGGTGGCCGGGGATTGAACTGGAGCTGCAGAGCCTGCAGGCAGCTTCGCAGCCCAGCACTCAACCTCTGTGCCACCAGGGAGGCCCGAGGATCTTTTTCTTAAGTCTAGACAGGTATGACCTTAAATGCCACACTGGACCAGGCAACCCAGTTGAAGGATGTGCCTTTGCACCAAGCAGGGCCATGGGCAAGCAGGCTGCTGGCGGGAGACAGTCGTGCTCACTCCCAAGGAGTGGGACTCCCCAGTGTCCAACACGGGCCCTCAAAGACAGCACTGAAGACTTTTAGTTCAGTCTCCAAAGGGTTCTCCAGTTTTTTTATTGGTCATGGACATGTTCACAATGTAAAGTTAAATAAAACCAAAGCAGAATATCAAATGTGTGTAGATAGATAGAGGTGTGTATATATGTATGTATGTATGCATGTGTACACAAATCATGTGCATGCATATATTTGTATAGACACACACACATATATATAATGTATGTACACATATATAACTGACCCTTGAGCAATGCAAGGATTAGGGGCACCAATCCCCATGCATCTGAAAATCCACATATAACATTTGACTGCCCCCAAAACTTAACTCCAGTCATTTCTTGCTATCTGTGGTATCTGTAGGGAATTGATTTCAGGAGCCCCTGCAGATACCCAAATCTGAGGATGCTCAAGTCCCTTATTGTCAGCCCTCTTTATCTGATATTTCCTCATCCATAATTCATCTACCCAACATTAGCAATTGGTGGGTTCCATGAATGTGGAACCTCCTATATGAAGGGACAACTGTATTTATTGGGGGAAAAATGCATATAACTGGACCTATGCAGTTCAAATTTGTGTTGTTCAAGGGTCAAAATATGTATATCTTCCTCCCACTAGACAGAAAGAGGACACCAGAAGGAAATACACCAAAACTGCTAACAGTGGCCATCTCTAAGTGGTAGGCATACAGATAGGTTTGTTTATTATTTCCTTTGCACTTATCTTTATTTTCCAAGTTTCCTACAATATGCACGTTTTTACAAAGGGAGAGGGAGAAGAGCATACAAAACTTCAAATAGATTGACCCATCTTTAAAGCAAAGTTGCCTCCAAAGCTCTACCCCAAATTGTGGTGTCACCCCACAAACATCAGAGCCTGAGAGCCAATGACCCACACCAACCAGTGACTAGAAGAAGCTTATGCTAAGGAAGTGGGCAAAGGCCTCTTTATCCGTAGAGTCCAATCTGTTGTCCTGTTCTTCTGCAACACACACACACACACACACACACACACACACACACGGCTCTCATAAAGCAAGCACAGCCCCTGGCCATGGGACAGGTGATTTCAGCCACATCTGTGATCTGTACAGGCAACAGTCTTGTCCACCTACTCTCCCTCTTCAGTTCAGATGGCATGGCCAGGCAGTCTCTGGCCTTCTCTGCAGAAGGGGCTCCGAACCTCTAGAGTCAGAATGAACTCGAATCTTCCAGTCCAAAGAAGTGCTGGTAATTGTTTGCCGGCAGGGAGCAGCAGCCTTTCCCAGGCACATGTGCACTCTGAGTTGGCCACCTACCTACAGGGTGGGGAAGGGTGGTACATGTATTGTCATCTGAGGGCATCAGGGAGGAGTGAAAGCCACGTGGCAAAGCATAAGGCCTTGGAGGCAAGCAACTCTAGCTTCAGGTATGAATAGGAAGGAGAGGGGCCTTGCTCTCCCATGGTTCCTAGAAGATACCTTTAGGACACAAATGCCCTTGCATTTATTACTTCTTTGCAAAATAAATCAACACCTGTAAGGTAGTTTTGTAGCCTGTGTCCTCAGCATGCCACATGTACCCATTGGGTATGAATCTGTGACCCCCTCCATGGCCCAGGCACTGAGCTGGCACTGGGCACAAGGTTGATGGATTGATGTTTCGCAGACGGTCTCCTTCTAGGTCTTTGGTATCACCAAGCTAAAGAGTTGGGTTCCAGGCATAGACTTCAGAGGAGGGGGGAGCCCTAGCAGCATGTGGAACAAACTTCTTAGGGAAGTTTCTTTGTAGTCTGAATACCAGCAAAGGTGTCCCCAACAGAAGACAAAGCCATTCCTGATCCAGAACAGACTGACTGTAAAGAGAAACCAGAAAACTTGCTGGAAGAAAGACTTATTAGGGCCCCGATACTGTTCAGGTGAATCAGAGTCCTCAGGCTGTGTCAAGTCAAGGTTCACTGCCTCTGGGGCATGGCCTCCAGGAGCACAGGGCTGAGCCTGACAGGTGCTGTAGTACACAGTCTTGTATAGGAAACTATTTCTCGTGAGGAAGATGAAGAGACAATTTCTAAATTGCTCCTTTACCTCATGGAGCATACCCTCCTAAGTCCTGATGCATTTTAAAACACTTCCAAAGAAGATGTTTAAGATACATGCCTCTTTGCTTTAAATAGATTCTCCATGCCAGCTCTAAATCTGTTGGATCTTGGGCTCCACCAGAAAACTGCCTTTGAAGTAATAATATAATAATGCCAAGTATTTATTAAGAACTGTTAAAGCATCAACCTATGTTATCCTTTTATTTTAGTGCAGATGTTCCAAGAAAAAATTATATTTATCTGAGGCTATAAAACACCTAATTATACAACCAAAATTTCAAGACACCAGAGTTGGAGAAGAGACCATTGTAATAATAGGGGTTGGGGGGGTGGGTTCCCATTTATTTTATGATCTCTATTTCCAAGGCACAGTATGGGACATTTTACATAAATTATTTTAATTGTTCTTGACAACATCACCAAGAGGTAATCTTTTGCATCCCACTTTGCAGATGAGAAAATTGAGGCTCAGAGGAATTAAGCAACTGTTCAAGGTCACACAGCCAAAATCCAAATCCAGACATATGACTCAATAGTATCACAGCCAACAAGGACCAAAGAACTGTGAGGATAGAAGAGTTACCTCATCTATCCTTGGACTGCGTAAAGGCTCTGCGATTTAACAAACACAGTCCAACATGGTTATGTTCTCACACAACTGAGTAAAGAAAATGTAGACTTCTAACACCCCACCACCTCACCTCCTGCCTATCCCTTAAAAAAGATGGGCTAGGAGGGCAATGGGGAACAGTAGGTCTAAGCAAAGATTCTGGATTCTTCACAGGCTACAACAGCTGGACACCAGCAGCACTGTTCCCAAGACCCAACATTTTCTATTCCTGGAGTGCAGCTGCACCCCATGTGCCCACCTCACTTGGCTGGACTGGGGAGGGGGGCACAAGTGTTCACAAACATGGGAAGGTGCAAACATCAGGGACAAAGTCCAGAATAAATGCCCTTCCATTGCCGATGTGGGAGGAAGGGGTCTGTCCTCATTTAGGGGTTGAACTAATTCAATACCCCAACTGTTAGCTGGCTGTGACATTTTTTACAGAAAACAGATCTGAGCCTTTCGCAGGACACAGCAAAGAAGGTGTTGTTTGGGAAAGTCTGTAACAGGCAGAAAATGCTGGGCAGGTGTTCAAAGCACAGACTTTGAGTGGACAGACCTGGGCTCCAGGTCCTAGACAGTGGAACTCAATCACCCTTCGAGTCTCAAGTCCACATCCATTAGGACAAAGAAATAAAGCATATCTACTACCAGAGGTTGGTCTTAGGTAAAAGAATAAGCAGGTACATTAATAGTTCTTGATAAATCTCTGGGATTACTCTATTATTGCTTCTATTATCCACTATATCAGGATTTTCAAACCGCATTTGTCATCCTGCATATTCTCACTGATCCTGGAGATTGGTTTGCAAACAAAGCTCAACTTTGGAAATTTGTGAAATAGCCAATTTTCTTTGTGTTTTACATTTGTGTGACTGCATTTCTTTCAAATTTCATAGGACTGAGTTTTCAACCCTTCACAGTATTATTAAGCACCGTAGCAAAAAGAAGTGGAAAATATTTAAGTTCCACAATGTCAAAAATTAAAATACAGTGCAACTATGACTAGCTCTAAGCAAAAATGTCTTCTGTTTTATGGATATGACCACAGTGAATTTTTTCAGTGGGACAGTAATTATTACAACCCTGTGATTGTCATCCATATCTCACCCTAAATGAATGCTACTATCCTAAATGCTTTATTTTAGATCTCTTTCTTTCTCATAAAGGTCACTGGCTTGAAGTAAATGAACAAGATAAAAACCATATCTTAAGGATGTATTTTGCAATACAACAATCCTTTTTTGTTTTAAAGTTTTGCTTTGCACAACATAATCTATGTGTCAACCTACCCATACTCAAGTTGTTCTTTGACTTAAGGTAAGAGTTCCATGTCTTCAAGAAGTCTGAAAACTGCTGCCCCAGGCTGGTCTAGCTTGCTGCATCTTAGCTCAGACCTGCTGGAAACACCTGAGGAGACAGGTGTTCTCAGAGAGACAGGAAGCATTCCCATCCCCCAAAATGTTCAGGCTTACTGAGCACCTTGGCTCCTCCCTCCCGTCACACCTCCTGTGGCCACCAAGACACAGTCAGCTCACAAGGTCCTGCTGGGCCTCTCCATCTTCCAGTACAGGGGTTCCCAAGCACCAGGGCCTGTGGTGGATTCAGGTCCACAAAGCCACCTATGTATGAACAGCAGAGGCCACTGAGTGCTCCTAATGCAGGCACTGAGAGCCAGAGAAGGGAGCTGCCCCTGTAGGAACAATGCTACACCCAAACCAGTCACCAAAAAGTCCCTATAGCTCCCACTGTTCCTTTGCTGCAGATTCCTTTGTAGCTGTCTTTGTTTACAGCATCTGCTACTCCTTTCACTCAGCACCACCCTCCCCCCTCAACCTCTGGCTGCTGGGAGGTAGATGGAGGCCTAGAGGCCTTGCAGCGATCTGGGGCCATGCTCCACAGAAGCACCCGAAAGACACCTGTGTCTTAGCTGAGTTCCAGGCCCACCTGCATGCATTCTACTGCAAAGTATATCCATGCTTACTATAAAACCTATGTCCTACCTCCTCTCAAAATGGACCTTTCAGGAAGCTGTGCCTGTCCAGGGGCCCACACATCTCTGGCAAATCAAAGCAAACCTCTTCCCTCCCTGGCTTTCCCAACTTGTGTTTTGGGAAACATGGGGATAGTGAAGAAGGGCGTTACCATTCCTTGGAGCG
This sequence comes from Talpa europaea, assembly GCF_964194135.1. Classification (NCBI taxonomy): domain Eukaryota; kingdom Metazoa; phylum Chordata; class Mammalia; order Eulipotyphla; family Talpidae; genus Talpa; species Talpa europaea. The sequence continues at coordinate 96,716,135 of NC_140075.1, read as the reverse complement.
AGTCTGCTCCATACAACCAACTAAGTACTTGGCCCTGCTTGATGAACAGCCCAGGTGTCAGGTAACCGGATGGCAACACCACTCTTTGGCTGGGGACTTGCAGAACAGGCCAATGGCTCCATGGCTTGGGCCCCAGCAAAGTCAGTGCCCACCCTGTGTTTCCTGCTTCCCTTGTCTTCCCACCCCTTGAGACCCACTCATTTATAGGTGGGTCACAGGAGGAAAAAGTAGAGAAAAATCTGAGTCAATAAAACCAGAAGTAGAAAAGCAGACCCCAGACAAAAATGTGGGGTCTGTGCCCTGGAGGTTAGAATTGGAGGTCATCCACGCCAGCTTCTGTTAGAGAGACGCTACCTGAGAGAAGAGCTGCCTGAAGCCAGCTCGAGAAGGAGAAGCTTGAGAGGAGAGGCTTGATTGGGTTTGGAAAGGTTTGACTGAGCTTGAAAGAAGCTGCAAGAGACTTAACTTGGGCTCCAGGAGAGACACTGATGCTTCCTCAACAGCTCCACCTGAGATGAACAAACTGCTACAGGTTAGCTGGGGCCTGGTCTCATTGGTGGGACACCACCATCTTGCAGGAGCAGCATTTGGTTTGGACTGCTAGCCACTGTGGACACTATCTGGGGCAGGAAGCTGGCCATCTATGGCCTTAGGAACTCTTTCCCAAGGAAAGAGTCTCCTGTTTGTCAATAAACCCTGCTGTTGGGGCCTCCCTGGTGGCGCAAGGGGTTAGGATGCAACCTATGCTATCTGCAGCCACTGCAGCACGAGTTCGATCCCGGCCAGGGAGCAACCAACATGGTGCAGCAGAGCTCTCCTGTCTCTCCTGCTGCTCCCCTTAGCAGTGTATTTCAGTCAGTCTGACTGTTCTGTTCCCCACTCTGTCTCTTGTGAATCCTCTCACCCCCTACACCTCTGGCCTGCACCCCAGTTCTTGTATGCATAAATAAATAAATCTTAAAAAAAAAAAACCCTGCTGTTGTTAGACCCTGAGATTGAGCTATGCCTTGCAATTGTGAGAACATGGTGAAGAAAACACAGGCAGTGACCTGTCCCCAACCTTTGCTCATTTTTACTTTCTGTACATAAACTTGAGGGCTGCCACCATGTTCCCTGAGAGCATTTCTCGGGAGAACATTTCCTTATTTTTCATAGATGTTACCAGGCTTGGTACTGCTACCACCTTCCTCTGCCATCCTTTCTAACATGGAACTGATCTCTAGAAATCCTTCCTTAAATCTAATCTAGATTCCACAGGCTGCCATTTGAGTTCATTTCCTGTGGCTCAATTCCACCATTATTTTTTAAGCACCCTTAAGAGGCCTGACCAGGCTGCCCCGAGCTACTGAGAACAGGGTCTGGCTCTTCCTTCCAGAAGTCAACATTCTGGTTGAGGACAAATAAGGAGCCGTACTGCCAGCCCCATCACCTTGTTGTCAGAGCAGTGACAGCCTGTGGGGTACAGGAGAAGGGAGAGTGGAAGCAGCCGAGGAGACTGCACTGAGGGCAGGCAGCTCCTAGAAGGAGAAATACGATCTGAGAGGAGCATCTTGAACAAAACAGCCGTGTCTGTGCAGGAACAGGGGGAGACCAGCCGATTGCAACAGAGTATGTGTGAAGATGGGGTGGGGGCCCTCCATCCTTCAGATCAGAAGGCATCCTTGGAGGCTTGGGTAGGAAAGTCACTTCATAAAACTGGTGATTTCAACTGGTTGTTCCAGACTGAGGGGGAGAGAATAAAAGCAAAACGAACAGTTAAGAGACACTGCCAGAAATGCAGACAAGAGGTGTTGACAGGGGCCTGGGCTACCCAGTGGCAATGGGGATGGAAAGAAAGAATCAATAAGGGAGATGGTTAGAGGAAGATTCTGGAAACAGCTGTCACCATCTTTCTTCTGGATCCAGCCTACTTCAGTAAATGTGATGTAATTAGGTCACCTCCTGCATTCCCTGCTCCAGGCCAAGAGCTGCTTCAGGCTCTGGGGATGAGTGTGCTTGTCAGGAGTAAGTCTGAGAAGTGATCTCTTGCCAACCAGCTCCTCGCCTCTCCAGGTCCTCCCCTGAGAGTCGCTGTTTCAAGGCCCAGCAGATCCCGCTCCCTGACCCGTTCTCTCAGGTCCCTAGGGACCCTTCCTTAGACCTCTGACCCTGCAAATCCCATCAGGGACCTGGCTGCTGCCTCCTACCCATGAGAAGTGTTTGGAAGAGGCCGGCTGGTGCCATTCTGCACCCTGTCGGCTGCCAGGGGAAAATGACACCCCTCCCAGAGCCACAGTTTGGTTTAGACAACTTAAACCAATGTTTCACAAAAGATGACTGCTAGGCGTCCGTGACCCTCCTCCTAAGTGCACATTCACCTTCCCTCAGAAATGTTTTAGCACAAGGCAACTGCTACGTGGACTCCTCAAGGGAAGTTGCCCACAGTTGACTCATGGCACCCACTGTGCTGTCACTCAGTGACCTCGCTGGAGATGTGCAGAGGTGGGAAGGGCACCAGTAAGGGTATTGGTGGCCAGAGAATGAGGGGAGGTGGGCGACAGAGGAGAGAACAGAGCCGGGAATGATCTAGAAGCAAGGTAGCATGTGGGATACTGCAGCCCAGTCTCCGAGGTGGACATGGGGGTCAGGGCTGCTCACTCAGGGGTGTGATGCCCCCTGGCCAGCCCTGATCTCCTACAGGGAGGAGCTGTGCTGTGGAGCTGAGTGAAACTTCATCATGTTCTACTCTAGACCCTACTTGAACCTCCAGTAAAGAGACTGTCCCCAGTTTGGCCCAGACAATAGGAAAAGGTTTCCCTATAAGAAAGCTTCACTCCTCCTTTGCCAGCCCAGTACCCATGAGCCTGCCTCCTTCTATGTCCACACCCAGAAACAGGCCCTGTGGAGTTTGGCCAAACTTCCAAATACTACTAAGAAGTCCCACCTGTGTTTAATCCAGACCCAAGAAACTCCTTTCCTTATTGACTTGTACTTTTCCCCTGAGATCACGTTCCTCTTTCTCAGATTCCTGAAGAAGCCTTCAAGATTCAGTACCCTGTGTCCCAGGCTTAATTCTCAAATGGCTTCCAGAACATCACTCTAAAACACACCACAATGATCTGGAAAGCATTCCGTTTCTCAGGTATCTCTGTGGCCAGTGTAGTGTGATATTTAACAGCATGGCCTTTAAAATCAGTCAGACCAAGATTTCAAATGCCAGCCATACCACGTTTACCTCCTGTGTTGTCTTGTGACAGTCACCTAACCTCTTTGTGCCTCATTTCTTCATCAGTAAATAAGAATAATGCCTGCTCCATGGATTTCTCATGAGGACTAGTGAGCTGATGCCTGCAAAGCACTCAGCACAATACCTGGCACCCTATAAACACTCGATAAATGGTAGCTATACTGATTAGGACCAGCCCACAGCCTTCAGACAAAAACTGGATGGGGGAGGCTGAGAGACTGGGGAATGGAAGAGAAAGACTTCAGCCAGTGGGAAGTTCCACTGGGTCCTTCCTCTTCTTCCTCTAACTGGTGAGCAAAGCCTCCAGGGACCCTGGATGTGGTAGAGGTTGACTTCCAGAAGGCCTCTTGCTGTGTAACCTGTCCCTTCTGGGGAAGCTCCAGACCCTCCCAGAGACCCAGGCCCTCCCGAGATTGCCTCTCCAGTGTAGAGACTTCCAGATGGGCTGTCCATCTCCAGAAAGGCATCTGTCCTTGTCAGATACCCCAGACCCTTACTGTCTCTCTCTCTTTGGGGCTTATAAGCTGTGTTTCCTCACCTGCCCTTGGCAAATTTATGATAAAGATAGAAAATATGAACAAACATAAGCACAAGAAACACATATGTATATGACATAATTATTTAGACTCTGAAGATATGTAATAATAGTAACTCTACCCAGATGAGTGCAGTCATTGTAGACTTTCTCCCAAATGCTATGTGAGATGGGTTCTTGTTTCACTGGCAAGCTGAATAAAAGGCCCCAGGAAATAGAAAGGGGGCATATGGAAGATCACCTCCAATGCAGAATATGGGAAACCTAAGACACAGACACATGGCACACACCAATGAGCAGAAGCACCAGTGCTGGAGCCCCAGGGGAGTTTGCAAATCAAGCTAGTGATATCTGGGCCCTGGACCCTCACCAGGGCTGGCTCTAGCTTTGGCCTCAAATGCACGGCGCCTGCATAAACAAACAGGGGATTACGCTGACCCAGGCGACTGCATTTTTGATTTCTGAAAAAGTTACAATATGCCAAGAAAAACCATCTCTGACACCAACAAGGAAAATCTCAGAATAACTCACAAGGGACACAGCATAGCACAGCCAAGGAAGTCTGCCTGCTTCCTGGAGGAGGCAATTCGAGGGCAGCCTGACCTCCTGCTTCCCAAGCTGGGTGCCAGCCTCACACATCCACGATGGACACTCATGCCCAGGCCATGGGCAAGTCACCTCTCCAATCTGGGCCTCAGGTCCGAAGCTTCCTGGACTTCACGTCCCATAGATGGGCATCCCCCTGCACCAACCCCAGCAGCCCTCTCTGCCCTCCTTACCCAGTTCCTCACTGCCTTCTCTGCCCCACGCTGCCCCCCACCTCTGTTTATTCCCCTTCATATTTTCGACCTTTATCCCCCTCAAGAGCTCCCTCTGCTCTGCTGCAACTGCCCCTGCCAAGGTGGCTTGGAAGTCCTGTGGAATCATTAGCCCAGGCAAGCACTCTGCTAGGATGTGAGCAAGGAAGAAGGACCAGGCCCTTCCACCCTCCACCCAGAAAACCCAAGCAATGCCTGAGCAGTGACCTTGCCCCAGGCAACCCTGCACCACCTCTGAGGTTTTCTGGCATGGTTAAGGGGTTTCTTCTTACCACTTGACTGAGCTCCCTGCCCGGCAGCCCCCTCACATTCTCGAGGATTAGCAAAGCCCTTCCTACCTGGTGTTTACGGGTTCCAGCCACACACACAGCAAATACTCAGATGTTCATAAGCCCCAAAACCAAACCCAGAGCCTGGACCCCCTAAACTCTCCTGGGCATGAAATACTGAAACAACAGAAGTCAGCCAGCCCTTTACATGAGCCTATACCAGCATGTTCTGCACATATAATCTCAACTTGCCGTGTGCAATGAATACATGGGTTTATCCCTTGCTCTAGTTAGTGACCTTATTTCTGTCTAGTCACATGTCTGTAAAATGTGCGTGATAACAGAACCACCTCATAATAAGGATGTTATAGGCCAAAGTGTAAATGAAGACATGTAAAGAATGTGGAATCAGGCTTGACATAGATTAAAGACTCAGTAAACGTAGCCACTGTTGTCATCACAAGCACATTCATTTCCCATGACAACCTAAGAGCTATCAGGGCAGAGAGTAACTGAGTTTCAAAGAGGTCAAGCAACTTCCTCAAGGTCACCATGTCAAGGAGCACTAAAACATGACCCTCAATGAAGCCTTCTTACTCCAACTGACTTTGCACCATTCAACATCCAAGAATGGTTATTTGCTGCCTGCATACAATTCTGGTCAAGGAGCTAGAATGGGGAGCAAGGTAGGCATGCCCCGATTGTGCAGAAAGTGAGAAGAATAGAAGCTGGTTTGGGAGCAGTTGGGCAGGACTGGTCAGAGGTGCTGACTGCGGGACACCGGTGAGGAAAAGATATATGATCCTCTGCAGAACCTCTAGGACCGGAGGCTACAGAGGGAGATATGACAAGAGAAGCAACTCAGATTTCTCCCCCACCAGCTGCCTGGGCCCCAAGCCCTTCCACTTTCCCTTCCCTGTATTCTCAAAGTTATCAGGCCCAGCAGTCTGTCCTGCCCCGTGGCCTGACCTGACACGAGAAGCAGGGAAGATGACTCAGTCCTCCCTGGGGCTCTGGCACAAAGTCAAACACAAAGATGCCACCTCGTTATCTGCAGGGGAGTGATTCATCTCCAAAACTTCTCCTCAGAACACATTTCAGAGGCCTGGGTGGATGGTTTCATCGCTGCTCTCAGGCTTTCCCATCAGGAAACTCCTGCTTCTTGTTCTTCAGACAAGCTGGATTCCAGGAGGAGTCTGTTCATTGTGTGTTCCCTGGACCTGCAACTTCCAGACTTTGTCAGCATTTTGATAACACCAAATCAGGAGATGTGGAGCCAATGTAAAAGCTGCTAACAGCCAGTTCCATCAGCCTCAGTGCAGAGGGCCTGAGAGGAGCCCCTCGTGGGGAGCTAGTCCCTGGAGAGGTGTCTTCAGTTGGGGTGAGCCTGGACGCCCCTTCTTATGCTCAAATTTTTCCAGATTTGTCTGCCTTTCCTGGTGGTCTGAGGTATAAGCAGGAAATTGGGTTTCATTTCCTGCTCTGCTTATTTTGATAAGAAGAAAGTTGGAAAGAGAACAACTTCTAGCCTACAATGAACTTTCTGGATAGAGCTAACTGACCTTAAACTGGTCCCAGAGGAGTCCAGAGAGCCAGCAGCCCTCCTGTCTCTTCACACATTTCTCCCAACCTTCAGTTATTCAGTCCACAAATATTTTAACCTACTACATGCCCAGCGCTGTGGGGACACAGAGGTGAGCAAGGAATACCGGCCCCTGCTCTCATGGGCTTTACATTTTAGGGTGTCAGGAAAGAAAAGGACACAATTAAATGGACAAGCCATTTCAGATAGAATTTCTGTTAGAAAATGAAGCAGGATAATGGCCCAGCAAGTGACTGGCTCATGTGGTGGCAAAAAGGCTTGGGGGAGGGGTGACATTTGACCACTGGCTTGAAGAATGTGCTGCTGACACAAAATCAAGGGGAGAGCCTGGCTTCTGTACTCAGCAGTCTCCAAGGCTAGTGGGATGGAAAGGCACACACATGAGCATTGCCTCCCGCTTCACCTGCCTTATCAGAGCCTACCTGAGGCAGAAAGTGGCAGAGGAGGGCAAAGGGCAGATTACATAGGACTTAACACAGGCCAGAGGGAGGACTTTGAAAATTCATCCTTGGTGCCATGAAGGGTTTTACTAAGAGGATGATGTGATTTGATCAACATTTTTTTTAAAGATTCATCCCTCAGAAGAAGAAAAAACAAACCAATTAAAAAGTAGGCCACTCATACCAGGAATTTAGAAAACTTAAATAAGAGACCAGGAAAAAGACTAATCAATACAAAGTAAAAATCAAAATCAACAAGCAACTATAAACCAGACACACACTACGGGGTGGAGCGGTGGGGGGTGGGGGGGGTGGGGAAGGAGGGGTGGAGAGAGGAAGGACTAGGGTCAAAGTAATGGGGGTGGATTGTATGGGGAATATAACCAAAATGAAAATGCATACATTGTGCAAAGATGAAAAATGATGTAAGAATCATATAAATTTTTTTAAAAACTGATAAAAAATTTAGAAAAAAAGTAAGCCAAAGATCCTAACAGGTTTCCCACCAAAGAAGAGACACAGATGGTAACTAATCACATAAAACGACACTCCACACATCATCAAGGAAAACGCAAATTTAAAAACATAATGAGACACCACAACATACCTACTAGAATGGCTAAAACTCAGACAGTGACAATACCCAGTGCAGGCAAGGGCGCGCGGCAGTGGGAGTTCACCTTCATTGCAAAATGTCCAGACACTTTGGAAGTCATTTAGCAATTCCTTATAAAACTAACCATACTCTTACCCTGGATCCCCCCATTGTAGTCCTCAATGAAAACTTGTGTGCACACAAAACCTAGACACCGATGTTTATAGCAGCTCTATTCATTATTACCAAAACTTGGAAGCAGCCAAAATAGACTTCAGTAGATGAATAAATAAATCGAGGTCCATCCAGACAACAGGATATAGATCAGTAATAAAAAGAAAGGCGCTATGGAAATATGACATGAAGGGAGCGCCACCGCCTATGACAGGGTGACAGAAGCCCAGATGAAAAGGCTGTGATCCCAACTGCAGGACATGCTGGAAAAGGCTAACCTCTAGGACAGTAATAGGTTGAGTGGTAGCCAGGATGATGGACATCGCCATCACCTCACATGGGCACCTTGTGCAGGGTAAGAACTCTCACCAGCTACTGTCTTAGCAACTTTCAAGTATGCACTATCATAACCGTCACCATGATGGACATTAGATCCCCAGGCCTTATTCCTCTCATAACTGTAAGTTTGTGCCCTCTGACTAACATCTCCTCATTTCCCCCACCCCCGGTCCCTGGCCCCGCAATCTACTCCCTGGTTCTATGAGTTTGACATTTTTAGATTTCACATATAAAGGAGCAGCCCCTCACCCTTGCTCAGCCTCAACCCCTGCCCTCCCTCTTTTCCTCAGTAACACGCCCTCAGTAACTCTCATACGCCAGAGTCTCGGTCTGCAACTGGGACCCCAGCCAGATTGCACCTAAATGGGCAGTTGTCACAGGAACCTTGAGATGAGGAGGAGACGTGTCTATGTGAGTCCCCAGCAGACTTGAAGCCATGAGCCTCTTTGATACCGGGGAGGGAGAGAAGGGGTGGAGACAGACCGGGGCAGGGGACAATCCCACACGGAGGGGGGAGAGAGCAGAAGGAGGCATTGAAAGAAACCAAGAAGGAAAACCCAGCAGATGACCAGGGGCCAGCCAGGCTCTGCCCCTCTAGCCACAACCAGTGACAGTCCGGCCCGACGTGTGCTGGGCTGCAGGCCAAGGAGAGGAACTCACCTTTACATGGAAACGATTTGGCTGCATTTACTCAGACTGTGGAAGTCTCAGTGAAGATGGCACAGACCCTCCCTCAGGAGCTCACCCAGGGGAGAGGGTGACCAGGTGAACGTGGTCAGTGTGACACCTGATGGGGTGCAGGCCAGGTTCTGTGAGTTGTCCGTTGTGCCATCTGCTCACTCCCTTCCTGGCCCTGCCCAGAGGTACCCTCTCCCACCATATGAAAAGAAAAAAGAGTAAGGGCTCCACACCCATGAGCTGGTACTGTGTCAACCTGGCTTCTCAGACTTTAAGGTGGCTACGAATTACCTGGGATGTTGCTAACAGGCAGGTCCTCGTTCAGTGGGTCTGCAGGGGCTCTGCAGGATGCTGCAATTCTAACAAGCCTCAAGGTGACACCAATGGTGAGGGCTGGCAGACCACACCCTGAGCGCCAAGCGGGTAGAAGACGCACTACACCGACAGCAGTAGTGAGGAGGTCAACCTGAGCCAGGGCTTTCCCAAGGAGAGGCAATTCCTGTAGCAGGAAGATTCGGCTAACCCTTGGCCACATTCCAGCACTTCAAGCAGCAGCACGTACTGTGCCTGAGCATAGAATGATACATGAAACTCTAGAGCCTAAAGCATGATGGGAAGAGGAAGAACCACAGATAACAACTCCAACTGCTGATTCTGAGGTCCCTGACTTGGTGCCAAGCACTGTGAAAAGGACATGAAGTGTGTTTCTCAGTCTATTTGCACAACTGATGCTATTCGTATTTACATCTTTCATACAAGAAAGTTCCAGAAGTTATATATATATATATATAACTAGTCCAGATGACATGGCTACTACCCAGGCTGTCCTCTCTAAAGTGTGCCCTCTGCTTCAGGACAACTGAGTTGCCTCTTCAATGAGCTAAGCTGGGTCACTGCCTGATTCTGCAGCAGGAGGTCAGGGCAGACAGGAGCAGTGTGTCAGGCGAGCATCCTGTCACCAAAGCCATCCAGAGCACTTCAGGGCTTTTGGGTAGAAATGAGGCCCCTTTCCTAGGCCCCCACTTTTCTCCATCTTGACACTTAGCCTGCTATTGCTAGTTGCCACTGTAAAGCACTCAGTGCTTCAAGACCCTTGGGCCCTTTTGCAAAAGAAATACCTGAGAAGCACTGTTTCATTCCCCAGCTAGACAATGCAGTGCGACCATCCAAAGGAGGACCCAATACAGCCTCTAGGAATACTCTTTCATGGAAACAAAAAATTACTAACATCTGCTGTGAGAAGGGGTTATGTTAGCCCTCTCCTTCCCCAGAATACAAAGCTCTGCACAGACAGGGGTCTTCATTCCTAGTCCAGAGAGGGGGAGGGGCTGGCACTGTCACAGGTTGGGCATCCCCAGGGACAGGGAACACCTCATTTCTGAGGTCCCAGGCCCCAGAGCCAGGGACCTGGAACACGACCCATCAAAGGTCAACTGTTACAGGGCAACCCCAATGTGAAATGGGTTGCCTGACTGTGGGGCCTCACCCATGTGCTTAAAAAGGACTTATAACGAGAGTCAACTGCAGGCACACATAAAAGGTTAATAAAGGGCTTATTTACAAAAAGGGAAAATGAAGAAATGAATAACTCAGAGAGAAGGGAGACGAATTGGTGGATATGTCCTACTAGTTCTGCTAATCTGGAACCCCAATAGCACGCTGAAAGGCAGCGGAAAACCAAGGACCCCCCATTGCCAAGGCCCACGTGTCTGGTTATATACCAAACCTGGCTGCTCAATTCCACCCCCTGTTCCCAGCAAGCCTCCCTTCGGTGGTGATGACATTATGGGATTTGTAGTCCTTGGTGTCTTGAATCTCTTTGGTCTTGGGGGGGGGGTGTCCACAAAACCTATTTGTGGAGTGTGTTCAGGATAGCCTTTCCCCCCAACACTCCAACAAATATTAGTTGAATGAACTGATGTCTCCTGCTGTCCTGGGAAACTTGGCCCAGCACAGAGAAGAAATCATCACTCTAAATTTTGTAGTGAGTAAGTGCAAATAAAAAACAGCTCAGTCCGTGAGCCTCCAGTCCTGACCGCCCACTGTGTGTGACACCAGTCGCTCCTTCCCTCCAGCAGCCAGCAAGATCTCCCCCGCCCGTGGAGTCATGACCAAGACAGAAGTCCGCGGAGCCGACAGCTGCAGAGTCTAGCTCGCTCCACTCCCCTCCTGGCTCCCGGCGTCCGGGCTCCTGGCCTCCCAGGCTGTGACTCAGGCAGAGCTCAGAAGGCTTCTGGCCAGCCCTGTGGCGGGAAGTTGGTGTGAAAGGGGTCAAACGCAGCCCCATCACGGCAACCGGATGTGGATCCTCGCCCCAAAAAACTGAGTGCCTCCGAGGAGCAAGCAGCATCTCCAACACCCGAAGGAACACAGTGCTGAGGGGCCCAGGGCAGGGTTCCCCATCTGAATGGTGATTGTGAGCTGCCTTAAAGAAGAAATTTCAACAGCTCACGTCCAGCTGCCCAGACCTCACCTGAACCATCACATCCTCAAGAAAACCCTCTTGCCTCTCCGACCTTCCAGACAGGGCCGAAGCCCCAGGGCCAAGCAGAACTCCTTTGCACCTCTCACCACACTGAAGCTGTATTTTACATGTGTGAATTATTTCATTACCTCCCCCACTTGACGGACACTCCGCCGCAGCGCAGCTATGTCTGCTTTTGCTCCTTCATCATTATATCCTCACCTGCAGCTGTGTGTGGCACACAACAGCTCAGTAAGAATGTGCTGGATGAATGTTAGAACTGGGTTGGGAAGTCAGGGTAATGGCTTTGGGATGGAGCAAATAGTTTGAATATGGCAGGAAGCTACTGTGATGGGTGAGCTTATGAGTGATTTAAATCCAAGTTTTGTTAACAATCCTTTATCAACAATAACATGGGGGCTGTCTGCTCCCAGGGAGGCCCCCACATCTCATCTGCACCTGCCTAATTTGTCTATCCATAAAACCCAGAGCCAGGTAGGTGGCAAGAACAGAACCAGCACCACTAATCCTGTCTAGGAGCAGCATGTTACCATTCATTCATTCATTCATTCATTCACAAACAGTTGGTCATAGCAATGCCCCGGAGAAACAGAGACAAAGTTTCCCACTACAGAACATGAGGCTCCACGGCATGCCCCTGCTGCAGGGGCACTGCTGTCCTGTCTGCCGATCCGTTCCCTGCTGGAGGTTCCTGGCCTCACACTGATGAAATCCCTCACGTTGAATCCCATCACAGCAAGAGCCTCACAGCCAAGAGAGAGAGACCCCTGGAGATGACAGAGAAGATAGATAGGCACCAACATTGGTGGTATAGTAGGACATGTGCCTCTTCTTACCCCGGCGGGAGAGAGGTACTTATCTTAATAGGATGATTCAGTCTCAATAGATGCATTAATTCCATATTGAATAATCTTCTCCACACTTATGTTCAATAATTATAGAATAAAAATACATTTTTTTTAAACTCTAGCTCTGGCAGGTGTCCAGTGCTTTTGTCAAAGCCAGGAGATTGAGTCAAGACAGGATTCCCTTCAGGTCCTGCTCCATGCCAGTGAACTGAGAGCATGAGATTTGAAGTCATGGTCAGAGTCTGAGGCCCAGTTTTACATCCACAAGCCCAGAGATCTTGAGTTGAGGTTATGTTTAATACCCCAGCTACCTCTGCATGTCCGTGAGATATAAATAGTCTCAGGTATATTATCGTATTGTGTGTATCTGCCACCTTCTAGGTCTCAGTAGGTATCAGTAGTAATAATTGCTGTGGTTGAGATCCTAATAATTAATATTTTTTAAGTACAGAAAGCAAAAGGCTATGTGTGGGGGTTGCATAATACCCCCTTGCTGGAGCATGGGCTGGATGAGAGAGAGGCAAGGCTGGGAAACGTAAAATCCACCTGGGAGAGGGAGCTAGAAGAGCTATACCAAGAGTCTGGGCTTTGTTCGTACCCCCATGTAGAATACCTAGGTTCTGAGTATCTGCCCTGTCCCAGAACAGTAGGGGATGCTTAGTCCAGCTCTCCCCATGGGCCGGATGACAAGGTAGCAACAGGGTTTCCCAATGGGAAATGAGCCCCACGAAAAGGAAGGTTCTATCCTCTTCTGCAAATAACAATCCTAAGTCAGCACTCACCCCAGGGAGTATATGCATCCCCAGAGGCAGCAGCAAAGAAAACTCATGGCTTACACTCCAGAGAAGCAGGAATCAGATACACCATACCCACCATCCCCTTGAAAATCCAAGTGTCAGAAAGAAGATGTGTCCTTATGTCTGGTGTCTGGGGAATTGCCCACAGCCCCTCCCAATGCTGCGGTTCAGAAGGACAGAGCAGCTTTGTTCCCAGCTCAATATCCTGTGTTCTCTGCCAGCTCTCAGAAAAGACAAATGGTACTTTCTATGAAGGAGCTGCCTCTCGTAATAATAATAATAATGACAATGGCAATCCTTCTTTATTGCAGGCATCATTCTAGGTGTTTGACAAGTTCATTCATTGGGCCTCAACACAGTCCTACAAGATAAATACTTTCTACAGATTTTAAAGCTGGAGAAACGGAGGCATCAAGAAGTTCTGTTTCTCGGCTAATGTCACCAGCTGGTAAGGGATGGATCCAGGAATGGCATCCAACTAATCTGACTCTAGGTTTCATGGTCAGAATCACATCCTACAGGCAGGAAGGAGGTGAGGAAAAGTTCTGCTTTTTAAAAGATAAACTCAGGCCATTTGCAGCAATATGGATGGAGCTAGAAAGGATTATGCTCAGTGAAATAAGTCAGAAGGGAAGAGAAAAGTATCGGATGGTTTTACTTATAGGAGGAACATAGGAGAACCAAAAAAGGGATCGGGGGAAAAAAAGACAAAACTAGCAGGCAAACTATAAATCAGAGACATTCAGCAGGAAGGTGGGGGAGGGAGAGGATTAAAACAGAGGCAAGAAAGAGCACAAGAAACTATGGTGATGGTTCACAGGTGACTTGGTGGTGGGAATTTTATGGGGACTCCACCTGAGAGGAGCAATCAAACATTGTACAAAAATGAACAATGACATAATATATATAAAAATAAATGAAAGTTTTGCTTTTAAAATGGATACTGCAAGTTGCTGCCCTTTCTGACTCCATGTGGTCACTCAGTATCTACCATGCATTCATTAGGCGCCTAGTGTGTGCTCAGAAACCGTCTCTGAAATCATCCCTAACAGTCCTTTAGAAAAGACACCAAGTTCACTGGTCTGTGCACACTGCTCATTAGATTATATTCAGATAGACACCTAAAGAACAATGTTTTGTTATTTTTTTAAAAGAGTTAAGGATGCAAATGAGTCAGAACAGTCTGTTTTAAACCATTTTTGAATGAACAACTGAAACGTTACTGCCCAAATACTTTCACAATGAGACTAACCCCAATGCAGTATCACCTGCTCAGGGTCTTTGCACAACATCAAGTGACAAAATTTCTCCTGGTCATCTTCGTGTTGCTTCAATATTTTCTAAATGTGCCATTCATTGATTAAGGAGCTGTAGTTCTATATGTTTTGCTTTGTTTGTTTTCATTTAGGCTGCACGTATGTGTTCATGTGAAATTCTAGAACTAGTTCACTACAACAGCACCTTGCACAATGGTCAAGATTGGTCCAACCAATCCCGTGCTCGGGAGCAGGGTCTCATGAAGGTATTTGGGTTGATCATTTAAGAATCCATGAAGGTGTACATTATGGTCTCAAAATGAACAGTTTGAGACCTTATTCTAAGTCTGAACACTTCTTCCCTACTGATGTGTGTGTGTCTCTGTCTGTGTGTCTGTGTATGTGTGAAAGAGAGAGACAGGGACACAAAGAGAGGATGAACAGCTGTTAAATGCTATTAGTAATTCAACTCAAAAAAAAAATGTCTTGGGGCCTCCCTGGTGGCGCAAGGGGTTAAGACGCAACATTATGAAGCTATCAGCAGCCATTGCAGCAGGAATTCGATCCCTGGCCAGGGAGGTGACCCACATGGTGCAGCAGACCTCTCCTGTCTCACCAGCAGCTCCCCTCAGCAGTGTATTTCAGTCAGTCCACCTGTTCTGTTCCCCACTCTGTCTCTGGTGAATCCTGTCACCCCCCACACCTCTGGCCTGTACCCCAGCTCTTGTATGCATCAATAAATAAATCTTGAAAAAAATAATAAAAATATCTTACTATCCTTCCTTCCAACTTCTACGCCAGTTTAACTCAGGTACATTCTGCTACAGCAATGGAAATCAAGGCTTTCTCAGCACTTTACAAAAAGAAACAGAAGCAAGGTAAAAGTGAAATCAATTAAAATTGATCAAACATCACTGACCTCCGTTATACAAGTTGAGGTTCTTTCTAAATCAGCTTGGAAGAAGATTTGCCCTCCTTTCTAAAAGTTTGAAATCTATTATAATGCAGTTTAAAGAAGTCTGAGAAGTCAGGATTCATTCATTAAACATGTTTCCAGCATATTCTAGATCTCAGATACTGTTCTAGGACCTGGGGAACCTGTTCACAGGTAATAAGCAATACCTAATCTAGCAGTGGTGCTATGTAATAAGGAGAAAAATTAAGGGTGAAAGGCTGGAAGGAGACTGCAGGTAGCATTTCTGGTCCACAGGTTAGTTAGGCAGTCTCTGAGAAGGTGACACTTGAGCAGAGCCTTGAAGGAAGTCAGTGAGTGGGCCACTAAGCGGTTTTCTGGGAGAGAACATTCCATGCAGAGAAATAGCAAGTGCAAAAGGGCGTAAGGAAGGAATGTACCTGGACCACTCAGGGAACAGGAAAAGGATCAGAGCAGCTCCACACAGAGGACAGTGACAGGAGGTCAGATCAGGGAGCAAGCAGAGAAGCAAACCATAGGAGGCCATGGGAATGAGCGGTGATGGACCCAGGCCTCGCTGGAGAGGCTCTGCACTGTGTTGACCACAGAGGGCAAGAAGGCCAGCACGGCAGCAATCCTGTTGAGAGGTAATAATGGCTTGGACTAGGCTAGAGCAGCAGAGCTGGATACATTTTGAAAGTAGAGTCAATAAAATGTGCAGATGGGTATGATATGGCATAGGAGAGAAAAAGAAAGAGGACAACTCCAACGTTGGCACAACTGTAGAGATGGCGCCGTCACTGATTGACTGGGGGGAAGACTATAGGCACCAGCCTTCTCTGACAGCAGCAGTTGACGCACCAGACCCAGGTAACAGTTGTGAGTTTTTTCCTTCCTTCTGGCATCACCCACTTCTCATTTCATATCTACCGGTGAACAGAAGAGGTAAGTAACAAGCGAGGCTTCCTTTCTGCAGGGTCAGCAAACTGCGCAGGGACAGTCTGGCCCAGCTCTGGTTTTGTAACATAGCCACACCCATTCTTGGGGTTGCCTCTATGCAGTTCTCAAACCTCACTATGCATCAGAAGCACCTCTAGGACTTGTTAAAAACAGCTTCCAGGACCCAAAACTAAGGGCTTCTGATTCAATAGGTCTGGGTGGGGCTCAAATTTACATTTCTGAAAGTTCTGTGTCATGCTAATGCTACTGGTCCAGGGACCACGCTTTGAGAACACAGATTCAGAGAGTAACCTGAATATGTCGACATAGATCTGTGATACTCAGTCACATCATGAGGGTCTTGTTCCTGACTGTAGTGAACTCAAGTTTTTCCCTTTTAATTGTAGGTTCAAATGTACAAACAGAATCTCAGGGGAAAGATACCCAACTCTTAAACAAATTCTTTAAGCAGGCAAAGGATGACGTAAAAAGATAAAGGCACATAAACCTCACATCATCCTAGGATCTGGAAACTCTAGCCAGAGTTTAAGCGCTGCTGTATTAAGCTAGCTTTCTTAGCAACTATGAAAAGGGAAGCTTACTTTCTTTGCTTCAGAAGAGCATCGGAACAAAATTAGATCGACACATATTTCACCATTGTGTCAAGACTGAGATATGCTTCATTAAAATAGATTCTATTCCACCAGTTTCCTCAAGCTGAAGGTGATCCAGGCCTTCTCCTAACACCCAAACATTCTAAGTAGGGTTGTCACACTTAGAAAATAAAAATAAAATGCTTATTTAATCTTCAGATAAGCAGCAAATGTATTTTAGTATAAATATATCCCATGCACTATTTAGGATATACTTATACTTTTTTAAGGTGTCATTGTTACTCCAAAATTCAAATCAATAGATGTCCTGTATTTTATCTGGGTACCAGATAAAATAAAGTTCCCCAAAGCATCCAGTCCTATTTCATTTGATTTGGTCTTTCTAGAAAGCTGGCAAAGAGTACATAATTCACATGTATAGGTACATAGAACACTGGATTTAGATAGAAAATCCACCATGTCCCTGCCGTTGGGAGAATATAAGTCAAGTAAAAGGAAAAGGAGATAGAAATGATTTTGTTACCCAGCAAGACAGCTCTGCAGGGTAATTACACAATCAAGATGCCAGAGGCTCTGAAACCACAGAGAGGGGTTTGTCCTCACGCTTGATGGCCTTAGACCATCGCCTGGGTTTTTGTTTTTGCCTCTTCCTTCATTGTCAGCTGTCAGAGATCAGTGTTCCCATATATCAGCCTTTAGCCATCGCTCCTCCAGATTTCTAATTTGATGCTTCCAATTTTCCAATGAACTCAGAGTTCATGTTTGAATCACATTTAAACTGATAATAGGGCCTTCCTGGTGGCGCAAGGGATTAAGACGTAACCTAAAAAGCTATCTGCAGCCACAGCAGCACGAGTTCGAGACCCAGCCAGGGAGCTACCCACATGACACAGCAGACCTCTCCTGACTCACCCACTGCTCCCCTCAGCAGTGTATTTCAGTCAATCTGCCTGTTCCATTCCCCTCTCTGTCTCTGGTGAATCCTCTCACACACCCCCTCATACCTCTGGCCGGTACCCCAGTTCTTATATGCATAAATAAATAAATCTTTAAATAAATAAATAAACTGATAATAACAGGCCCCAACTGAAAGTCTGGATATTTCTTTTAGACAAACAGCAGTCATATATACTAAAGATAAAGACCAACTGGAGTCCTGGCAGGGATGCAACCAGGAGAGTGAAGAAACATTCATTCACCTTGAGAAAAAAAAAAAAAAAACTGAAGGAGCCTTTTCCCATCCTCTCTCTCCTGGCTAGAAGGAGACAGTCTCTAGACTTGAGAAAGGAAGCCATGTCTAAGGATGACAGCACTGGAAGACAGAAGGACTCAGGTCCCTGATGATTTGGGGGAACTACCACACTAGCTCTAGACCATCTACATCTGGAATTCCTTGACATGAGAATGAGTCTCCAGAGGAGTCTGTTCTCTGCAGTGAGACACCACCCCTAAATTCTATAGGAACAGGGTGTATCTTTAAAATATAAAGATAAACCAAGACAAGGTTACCCACATTGTGCTAAATTTTAAATACATACACTTGACAAATGACTGGGAGGTTTCCATATATGAAAAATACAAGTTAATATAATTGTGCTACTTCTTTCAATCCTAAAAACTGTGACTGGCCAGGTAACCTCATTTGGAAACAATGTCCATAGAAATGCAATTTACATAGAAATGCAAGTTAAAACTACAACGAGAGGCCACACACCTACTAGAAACTGAACATAAATATGAATAAACAACTTTGATGATGCCACATGCTGGTGAGGAGACAGAGAAATCAGCATCTTCATATGCTGACAGTGGGATGCAAAATGGTACAGGGACTCCAGACCAACATTTCACGGTTCCTCATAAGGACAGACATTCAGCTCTCATCTGACCAACAATCCTGCACCCAAAAATGAAAATTCATATTCATACAAAACGAGGGCATGGATGTTTCTATAAGCTTTATTCATAATTGCCAAAAACTGGAAATAACCTAAATGTTCTTCAACTAGAAGAATGGGTAAATAAACGCTAAGTACTCAGCAAGAAAAAGGAACAAGCTATTGATAGCTGCAGTGACAAGGCTAAATCTCAAGGGCACTATAATTCATAAAAGAAGTCAGACTCAAAAGACTATATAATTCCCTTTATATGACATTCTGGAAACGGCAAAACTGGAGGGATGGAAAACAAATCACTGGTTGTCAGGCATTAAAGTAGGGTGGGTTGATTCACTGGAACAACACAAGAGAATGTGGGAGTGGGGGCAGAAGGTGAGATAGACCATCTCTATATGGTTATTGCTGTGGTCACTCCACGCATTTGCCCAAACCCACAGACTTGTCCACCTAAAAGAGCATTTCATTTATTCTATGTCAATTGAAAAATAAATGTTTAAAGAGTTCAAATGAATGCCCTTCAGGAAATCAGGCCTGGGCCACAGGGCTTTCCTAGAATGTCCACCATGGACCCAGTCTCAGTATCTGGCCCAATCTAGCCCATCCCCACTCACTCCCCGCCGGCACTGTCTGGACATTCCTCCAGAATCTACTACGGTGGTAGGCAGAGAGGCGTCTCCGTCCAAATCCTGGACACGTTTTAACACCAGCCACTCACTGGCACCCCTGAAATACAGAACAATGGTTATATTGTGTGCCGCTCCATACCGGACGCCGCACTAATGCTAGCAACGAGTTCCATGGTGACTCCCTGCTACTGGCCTTTGCAGCTGCCCAGCTCCCAGGACTTGAAGATCTGCCCAGGGTAATGTGGAGTCTGGATACAGTTCAACGTGTCAATATTAAATGTATAGCTCATAACAGCCTCAGTCCTTAAACTCCCTGTACTACTGTAGACAATAGACCCACTCCCACCGAAATCCCCAGTTTCAGGCTTCCAAAGAATTACCCCTGATGACCCCTTGGAGGATACTGTCCCCTGAGGCTTCGGGCACCCAGGATCAACCCGTGAGAGTTGTACCATGGAAAATCCATGTGCTCGGGAGGGACTCCGATCTGGGGTGCATTCAACCTTACACCTCCTCAGCATAAGCACAGTCTGGCTTTCTTGACTTTCTGCAACTACTATAGCGGGTTTATTAAAAATGGAGTATCTACGTCATATTGCTATAAGGGTATTTTGTCAACCCAACAAAAAGAAATATTCCAAACATAAATCATTTCAGGCCCCCTCCACATTAACTGGCATGAAATAAATAGAATCTGTCTTGTGGGCACAAAGTGCTAGAGTGGCTTTGCCAGCTTCAAGCATCCCACTTGGCCATCATAAACACCACCCAAATGCTTGAAATGTAGTAAAAACCTGCACAAAAAGCTTTATTCCCCACTCTTTTTTCTCCCACCTCTACTGGGTAATCTGAACCTCACTCTGACATGTTATTAAGGGAACAAATAGTGGAAAACACAGGATTCTGCCACTAGACACACTTGTATTCAAATCCAGTCTCTTCCCAGGTACCCCAGGCATTTTCTTCACTGTCCCATAGCTCAGTTTGCTTGATTTAAGTAAAGATCATCATCAGTCCCTTTGCAGTTAACAGAAATAAATGTTTATTTAAAACCTAACACAGTACTGGACTCATAAAGCATACTCATCATATTCATGTCTTTCTCCTCTCTACCCAGGGTTAGCCCACATCAACCTGAACACAGAAACTAACACAGAGACCAGAGACCGTGAGGAAACTGTCTGCTCCAAGTTAGGGAAGCTGGTTGAAATGAGTGATGTGTTAGGGAAGAAAAAGAAATCTGGTCTCTCACTGTGTCCCCTTAACAAATAATCAAGTAGGGCCCCAGCAAGTGATAGGCTGATAAACCTCTGTTCTCTCACTCCCCCATCCTCATTCAAACCCACTTAGAATCAATGAAAAACAAATTAAATCGCCAATGTCCATCAGAATACAGACTCTTTTTTTTTTTTTTTAATGTTTTAACTGCTTCTAGCTCCTAGGGTGCTCTTGGAAACTGCCCTGATATTTTCTGGAAACCTTTTACACAGCATAACTCAAAACCCAAGATTGTTTTCCAATGGAAAAGAGCTCTTCACAAAAATAAGAGACTGAACATTCATTAAAGATATAGCCACAATTTGGAAAAGCTTTTACATAAATCCTCACCAGAAAGCATGTTTTCCCAATGCTACACTCTGAACTAAAAGCCGTCTCCCCCCTGGCCAAACTTTCCACCACCTAGACACTGAGTGTGAACTCAGAAGTAGGCATTTCATGCATCAGTCTGTAAAACCAAAGTCAAGTCCACAGAGGACATATATTTGCTTAGAGAAGTCAGAAAAGGACTTTGCCAGTCCTCGCTAGCAGGTATAGTGCATTTATTACATGATCAAATCATAAGTTCACATGCTAGTTAAAGCAAAACTAGGCAGCAGAGTAAAGTTGTACAATGACTCAGAGACACAGAACTGCACATTTTTCTGTTGAAATGCTGCTCGCAGCCATTACCAATAATTAGTCAGTTCTTGATACAGTCATGGGCCCTGAGAATATAGAGACTTAACACAGGCTGCTGTCCTCTCAGTTCTTTTAATATAGTTGGTAATATTGGGTAATATGGGGCTCCTGTCTTGAAGGAGCCCACAACCTAGTGAGCCCAAAAGATAAATGTACAGTAAACAAAGCAATCGCCTAGGGGGCAAGGAGGAAGAAAAGAGGGACATTTCAAAGAAACAATGTGGAAAGTAGACTTCTCTCAAATAAAATTCTCAAAAAAAAATTAATAACACACACACACACCCTAGGATTAACAGAAGAGGAGAAGGAATGATAAAGAAAACAGAAAAACAATGCCTCTGCACTGTTTTGAGCCCAGTCTGCCCCACGTGGCCGCTGTACCTGAGGAGGTGACACAGGGAGGCAGAGAACAGTACCCTCCTGCAGCGCAACTCCACAGGAAGCGCCTGGAGGAGCACCGGCGGGCAGGGGACTCCCACAGAACCCAGGGCGCCGCCAAGGTTGGAGAAGTGTTCAAGAAGGTATGTTGAAATCATTTTTGGAAACGTCAGTCTGCTATCATCCTCTTCCATGATTTTTCTTTCTACACCCAAGTTAACGGTAGCACTCTCCAGGCTCTGATCACACATTGCCCCCAGGCAAATTGTAACCATGTCTATGGTAACTCTCATCTACGCTTTGGTGGATCCTCAGTCTACAGATCATCTATTGATAGATGCCCTGATAGCTTCACCTAATTAGAAGTCCCTCAAATTCAACAAGCCCACAGCAACCCTTCCTTGCCCTTCATAGAGTGTGCTGTTTTTCCTGTGTAACGCAACATGATTCATGACACCACCTAATTTCTAAAATGGTCTGAGTGAGAAGACAAGTAGACATCCTCGATGTCTCCATCATTCACCTACAACACTTCCACGTCAACTCCTAACAACATCACCCTCTGAATATTTGAGTTTTTCCTCTCTCCCACCATCGCCACAATCACCTTAACTCAGATCCTTGTCATCTCTAGATGAACTTCTGTAATTAGCTCCTAACAAGTTCCCCAGTCTCCAATCTTGCACCCTTCCAAACTCTTCACTGGCTGATATCTCCAAAGATTTAATCATATCACTCACCTGCTTAAACTCCTTCAGTGAGCCCCCTGAAGAACAAGTCCAAGTGTATAGTGTATAGATGCCTTGTCCCTCGTGACTGGCCTTAACTTCCCTTTCCAACCTCATCCCTTCTATTCCCTCACATTCACCTCACACCACGGCACATTGAACTTCATGTAATCCCTAGAACATGCCACTCTCCCACATACCTCCGCGCCTTTGCACATGCTGCCTCCCCTGCCTGGAATTCCTTTCTAGTTCTTGTCTCAGAAATTCTTACTCATGTTAGACAAGTGGAGCTTCTTGGGCTCTTCTGCACGCTGTCCTATGTGTTGTATAGCACCCCATCCCCCATCACCATATTTTCATTGCACACAATACTATCATATGATGTTATGATTTGTTTATGTTATCACCATTCTGACCATCTTGACTATATGAGTCATATTTGAAAGGAAGTAAACAGACGTGCTAGCAGAAAAGATTCTCCTTATCATAGGCAACCAACCCATTAAAATTTTGATTCCAGGGACCTCCCTGGTGGCGCAGCGTTTGAGCGCTGGGTTGCAAAGCTGCCCACAGCCTCTGCAGCACCAGTTCGATCCCCAGCCACTGGGCGAGGGTCCCACAAGGCACGCAGACCTCTCCTGCCGCCCGCTGCTCCCCTGAGCAGTGTATTTTGTCACTCTGCCTGTTCTGCTCTCCGCTCTGGCTCTGGTGAATTCTCTCACCCTCCCACGCTTCTGACTGTACCCAGTGCTTGTATAAATAAATAAATAAATCTTTTTTAAAAAATAAAATAAAATAAAATTTTGATTCCAAACCAAAGAATACATGATTCCTTCTAGTGTTACAGATGAGATAAAGGGAGGGGGAAATGAAGTTCTATGATGCCCTGCCTCCTACTAGAGGAAGAGCATCAAAGGTCACTGCTAAATCAGGACTGCCAGCACTATATGCCAGGCCCTCCCCATGGTTTCCCTCAGGAATGGGCACCACAATTCCATGAAATAGTATTGTCATCTCCCTTTACATCTATAAGTAAACCAGTTCTCAGACAGGTTAAAGGATGTGCACAAGGCCTCACCTAGGAAGTGGCAGGGCCAGTTTTTGAGTCCACAGGTATCCAAATCCAGGGCCTCTGCTATTTCACTGGTTCTACTACCCACCTTAGCCTCAAACAACTAACCTTCACACTTCCCCGGCATCCTAAGGACATATCAGGAACTCTAGAAGTGTAAAAGCCTATATAGAGGAGCTTCCAACTTCAAGAAATCACCTTTAAGGGAACTTTCACCATTAAGGCAAAGTGTCAAGCGTCAAATCAGTGACCAAGAAAGAAGAGTTGTTGATTAGTCACCCCTTGGGCACTTGAACTGAAGAAATCTACTCTTTTGACACAAAAATATTAATTTGAAAGGACAATTGCATACCTATGTTTATTGCAGCTCTATTTACAATAGCTAAAATACAGGAACGATTTAAAAAGACCCCAAAACAGATAACTGGATCAAGAAGATGTGATATATGCACACAGTGGAATACTATTCAGCAATCAAAAAAGATAAACTCATGCCATTTGCAGCTACATGGATGGAGCTGGAAGGAATTATGCTCAGGGAAATAAGTCAGAAGGAAAAAAAAATAACAGAAGGTTTCACTTACAGGAAGAATATTGGGAAATCAAACACAGAGTCAAAAAAAAAGAGAGACAAAACTTCAGAGAAACTATAATCAGAGGCCTATAGCAGGGGAGAGGGAGAGAGGAGGTCAAAATGGGAGGGACAAGCACAAGGGACGGTGGTGACAGGTCACAGGTGATGTGGTGGTGGGAGATTCACAGGGACTACTCATGAGTGGAAAAATCAAATATTGTACAAAAATGAACAACAATGTAAGAAAATAAAAACGTTTAATAAGAAACAAAAGAGTATAGTACCGTATGTGTGGAAAAGTGATAAAAAAAGAAATCTACCCTTTTGCAGACAGTGGCACAATCATTCAGATAACTTACACAAACACAAACAAGAAATGGATTCCACCAAGTGAGGACACACACACACACACACCACCCCAAATGAAGTTCTAGAGGGGGGCGCAGTTGCCACCTCGCTGGCAGAGATGGGAAGGAATGATGCACAGCCATTTCCTGGTAAAGCTTAGCTTATTACATACACACAGCAGTCAAACCTGCTGCAAGTCAGTCTTTGTTGCCAGTGACGGAAAATAAAATGAAATTGACTTAAGCCCAAAAAAAGGAGTGAACTATTTATTGATGTATCATAAATTGTTCCAAAATGCTGAGGCTTAAACTAACAATGTACGATTCTGTGGGTTGCTGGCCAGTTCCTTGCTGACTTCGCTGGGCTCCTCAGACAGCTGTATTCAGCCGGAGGGTTAATTAGCCTGGAAGGTCTCCAAGATGGCCCCGTGGACGTGTTGGGCAATAGGTGCCAGCAATTGGCTGGGGTGCCTCAGTTCTCCTGTTGGCTGGTCTCTCATCCTCCAGTGGGTTAGAATGACTTTATTAGTGTGTCCTCAGGGCAGAGGTCCAACAGGATGAAGGCAGAAGCTGCAAGGCCTCTTGAGGCCCAGACTCTGGGATTCACACAGTGTTGTTGCTATCACATCTGAGTCAAAGTACGTCACAGTCCAGCCCAGATGCATGACTGGGGAGGTACACTACACCGCTTAACAGAAGGAGCCACAAAGAAACTGGGGCCATATTTAATCTCCCACAGGAAGCTACTGGTACATATAAATGGAAGATGTCAGGGAGTTGCATCCAGATGCTCACAGTAAAGTATCAGAAACCTGCTTCTTCCCTCGCTCGGCTTTGTTTTGCTCTGTGTAAACTATATATTCAGACAATCTTTTCATTCACAGTGACCAAGTGATCACTAAGCACTATAAATCTACATGCTTCCAGCATCCCGACCCCAGAACTTCCCTTCCCCAACAGTTTCAACCAGCTGGCATAGCTTGGGTCATGTGACCATGCCAACTTAGGGGAGGGCAGACACTGATTGACAAGCCTGGGTCACGCACTCGCCCAGTAACCGGTCAGTGCAATCAGTCCACTCAAGTTATAAGGATTTGGAGGGAGGGAGGGGTTTTCCCCAAAAGACAACAGAGATTGTAGTTCCAGAAAAGAGGGGATACTAGGCAGACCAAAACAACAGATGTGTACTACAACAGGTTTCCCAAGATGGGTGACAAGGCAGAGACACCACAGAATGCACTGAATTTCTCTCTCTCAATGCATCGTGCAATTTTGCCAGCTGACAGTCCCAGTTTCCCAGTGGGGTGGTGCATGCACCACTGAATTGCTTGTTGTGCATTTGAAAAACAAAGACAAGGGACAAAGCCTTTTGCAACATGCACTTGCACAATTCTTCCGTCTGGCAAAAGCTGTTCGTTCTCGGACGTGTGTCACCTGACGCCCAGAGATGTCCCTCCCTAATAGGGATCAAATGCTTTGTCTCTTAACTCAGTGGTTTCTCTGGATCAGATGCAAACTTTCCCCATGCCTCCCACAGTCTGTCAAAGTCTAACTCATAAATGAGTAAGTGAATGAGGGAATGAGTCAAAATGTCCCTCCCTAACCAGAGATTGCTCAGATCCAAAGCACATGGTCAGTGAAGAGAATGTACCTCAGCAATGCAGCCAGACCATCTCTTTGGAACCTCTTGGGCCACAGTGTAGTTATTTATATTGTACCCCTTCTTTTCCATTTCCTAGACATCTCTGTGGGGAAAGGGGCTGGGAAAATAAATCATGACTCTACATTGGATCACATAGTATAGTAATTGCACATGGCCCTTGAGACTTGGTCTTCCACAGAACTGGATACCTCACTTTTGGAATTATAGTTGTCCAGTTAAGAGTCTCAATTTCATGTCAGTACTGAAATGGCTCTAACCCCACAACAAAATGTCCTCTACCATCAAGCAAGAACATAACATCTCGGGCCTCCCCTGGTGGTGCTGCGGTTGAGCGCTGGGCTGCAAAGCTGCCCACAGCCTCTGCATCACCAGTTCGATCCCCGGCTGCCAGTGAGGGTCCCATATGGCGCAACAGACCTCTCCTGCTGTGCCTGCTGCTCCCCTCAGCAGTGTATTTCGTCAGTCTGCCTGTTCTGCTCCCTGCTCTGGCTCTGGTGAATTCTCTCACCCTCCCATGCTTCTGACTGTACCCAGTGCTTGTATAAATAAATAAATAAATATTGAAGAAAAAAAAAAAAAAGAACATAACATCTCGAAGAGCAGAGGTCAGAGACTTCAGGAGCTCCTTCCTGAAGCTTGAAGGAGCTTAGAAGGAGCTTGTCTTAAGATATGCAAGTAGCTACTGGCAAAAACAAATAGAATTTTGTTTTGCTTATGTTCATGTAAATCACAGGTTGCATAAGCCACAAGTTCCAGGACTGCTAGATTGTACTTCCTTGGATGATTTTGGTCTAAAGAAGTCAAACTAGAGCGTGCATGACAATCACCTGCAGTACTCTTTCTTTAGAAATAAGCACCGCCTGGATTGGCTCTCCAACCCAGACAAGGGAAAGCGAAAAAAAAAAAAAAAAAAAGGAAGAAAGAAAAGGAGGAAACACTGGCACTGCCTCTCCAACTCCCAACTCCTGGATTCTCCCTGGAGACCATATCTGGCACATGCTGGGCAGTCACCAACCTGACCCCAAAACCCAAAAATTATGAGAAGGGCAGGCAGGCAGGGCCTTCAGGTTTCTTTCTAATAGTAAAACTGCTTCTCACAGTCCTAGAGAAGAAAGGGAAGGTGAGCAGGCTCACTCCAGCTTCCTTTAGACACTAACTCAGGAAAACAACCTGCCATCCCAGGAGAAGAGCAAATGGAAGAAAACTGCAGGAAAGAGAGAGCACAGTTGCCTGGAGGGGACACCGCCACATGGTAAGCAGAGAAAGATCAGGCTAAAGAACATCTTTCCTTGGCCAATTTCTGTTTAAAGGCCACCTCTTGACCTACGCCAGACTGAGAAAGGGAGGAATTTGATTTATTGTACAAAAAATCAGCTTTGTTTTAAACACAAGGGAATAGGATCAGAGGCTAGAAACCTTCCATGTAATGGTGGGCTTACGAGGAGGGGAAACAAAGCAAAGTTGAGTTTCAGATGGAGCTCTCCTCCTGCTTGTTACAGCTGTTATTTTCATGAATGACATTTACTGAGCACCCTGACATTTCATTTAAGTTCCACTATCACCCAATAAGGTAAATAATATCTTCAATTCACAGGTAAGGGAGCTGAGGGTTAAACTTGAATTTGCTCAGGATCACACAGCTAGAAAGTGGTGGAGCTGGGGCTTCACCCCAGGTCTCTGCCCCCAAACCACCTTCTGGGAAGTGAGGAAACAGGCAGCCGGACCCAGACTTCTCCCATCGCCCACCCATAAGATGGGAGGTATATTTTGTTCTCAAGGCAGATGCAACTTTTTTCCTCTGTGATTTTATTTTTTTATTAAATAATCTATTTATTTTCTTATATCATAGTTCATTTTTGGACAGTATTTGATTTCTTCCTTCAGATGTCCCCCCTGTAGCTCCCCCCCCTCCATAGACCTGTCCCTTATGCTCTTCCCTCCCAAGTTGTGACCCCCTCTCCCTCCCCCACCCCTGCTGGATGCCTCAGATCTATGGTCAGCTTGCCAGTTCTGTCTTCCTCCTACCCCTTTGTTCAGTTTCTCTAGTCCACATAGAGTGAAACCATGTGATATTTATATTTTCCTTCTGACTTATTTCATTTATCAAAATCCCTTCCAGCTCCATCCATGTTGCCACAAATGGCATGAGCTTATCTTTCTTGATCGCCGAGTATTCCATTGTGTATCTACACTACATCTTCTTGATCCCCTCATCTATTTGGCGGCATTTAGGTTGTTTTCACAGGTGGATACAGCTTTAAAGGGGAAAAAGGTATAAAGTGGGAATGGGCAATAGATGGAGCCTGGGCAGTATTTTCCTATGTTGATGGGGAGAAGAAAGTATAATAACACCACCCAAAGAGGGTACATGACCCTGGAAGCCAAGAAGATGAGACAGAGAGAAATGTTGCCTCTCATCCTCTGTAAAGCCCCTGGTTTCAGGCTCCTGGGCCAGCGCAATTGCAAATCTGCCCAGAGGTTTTCTTTTTTTTTTTTTTTAAGATTTTTATTTATTTATGCATACAAGAACTGGGGTACAGGCCTAGAGGTTTTCTGAAGTCACTGCCAGAGGGGTGGGGAAAAGGTGCCCTCAGGAGAGCCTGGCCACCTGCAGACCCTCTTCAACAAATGCAAAGGGTTTCCATTTCAACCCTCAAATTGGATGTTGATTTTAAGATGCTCCCCCAGGAAAACATTGTGCTGGCCATGAAATACACCCCGTAGATCAGGCCACTTGACTTTGACTTTGTGTAGGGTCTATAGTGACAGTGTGGTATGCACAAGCACCAAGGTCTACCTTCTGCATCACTGGCTACTTGTTCCATCTTCTCTGTTACACATTTCCCTACGGAAACCTTCAGCATTTGCAGAAACCAAGAATTGTCCTCTTTTAGGGACTGAGAAGCCAGAACCCTGGTGAAATGGAAAGTATAATAATACCAACAGTCTGGACAAGGAAGATTCCATATGTCCTGAGTTTTCTGACCATGCATTACAACCGCTATAAATTGGTGAATTGGCCAAAGACAACTCAAAAACAAAATCCTCTACTAAGAATCAAGCCATTTCCTCCCCTCGACTAAACTTCTGCCACTTCCCCAAGCTCTGCAGGGTGTCTTGAATGGAAAGGTCATGGACAGATCAATGGCATCAGAGAAATGCCTTGAGCTCTGGCTCTCCCCTAGCTGATTGTGTGCCCCGGGAACAGTCCCTATGCCATGTATAAAATAAAGGGGTCCCTGAGATTTCTTCCAACAATGGGACTATACAACCATGCTCTCCTATTTTTGGGGGTATTTTGGAATCGTCTTCATTAGCCCCATTTGTTCTACTCTGAAAGTATGCAACTCTTCTATGTTCCCTTTCGCTTTCAGCTCCTAATCTTGGAATGTCTACACTGGTAATAACCTTGGAGGTCATTCAAGCTCCTTTAATAGACAAAAGACCTGATCACACAATAACAGGAGATTTTCTCCTCTGGGATCTGACAATCCATGCCCAGCACACTTTACTTCTCACCACACATCATACCCCATCACCCTGCAGGTCTATAAATGCTACAAATCCCCCAAATGGTCACTGTGTTGGTTGCCCCTATATTCTAATCTCCCTCCATGCACAGCCATGTGATCAGGAGGGGAATGGAGGAAATGCCCAACCCCCAGCTGCAGAAACAAGTATCCTATTTCCTACAACTGCCACAGTGATCTAAGGAATCTAAGCCTAAGTCACTCACTCTCCTGATCAAAGGGATTGGGTAAAAGAATGGGCATTTGATATCACTTAGATCAATAAGCTAGAACTGAGGTTTTTCTGTAAGCATCTAGGAATGAAGCCTGTCTCTTCAGAAAGGGCTGCTGGGAGCCAATTCTCTCTTCCCTCTTCTATAAAGTGTGCTATTTAGATACAAAGCATGGGACCAGTACAGTGATTCTGCCACTGGGTAAAGCTGACTTGGGGTTAAACAGACATCACAAAAGGCAGAGGAGGGAAGAAATAAAGCCACTGAGTAATTGAGGACACTATTAAGCTGCTGAATCAAACTAATCCTGAAATCCACCTTAGTTGTACCTTCTATTATCATTGAGTAAGCAGTTCAAAATGTATACCAGATTTTTACAACATAAATTCCTATCCATTCCAAAAATCTCACACAAAACTGATCTATATTCAGTAAAGGTCTCCCAACTGACACTGGAGAGTAAAATCAGCTCCCTGTGTGCTTATTGATGCCAGCAAAACCAAGGAGACTTCCCTCCCTAGGCCCCCAAAGAACATGGGCCAGAGATTTCCCTCTCTAGCTCTGCAGTTACTGCTGCCTTCCCACAGTGAGGCCACTTCTGAGAAGAGACTGTTGGCACCTAAGCCCCTTCCTCTGCACCCCTTCATGGCAATACTAAAAACATGTAAGTCAGCAATGCACAAAAAGTTATGACCTGTTACTCATTATCAGTGACAACTCCTAATAAATGAACGGGTCCCAAAATAATCATCACTGGTGCTAATAGTACAGCTTTTTTGTGCCTCCTAATGACAACTCCAATGAAATATACTTAACAAAATCCTTACCGAGTCTGGGGCCTCCTGAAGGCACAAAGGATAAAATCTCAGTACTATGAAGCTATCCGCAGCCATCCCTGGCCAGGGAGGTGACCCACATGGCGCAGCAGACCTTTCCTGTCTTGCCTGCTGCTCCTCTCGGCAGCGTATTTCAATAAATCTACCTGTTCCGCTCCCCACTCTGGTGAATCCTCTCACCACTACCACCCGCTCCCCACCCTGCATCTCCAGCCTGCACCCCAGCTCTTGTATGCATAAATAAATAAATCTTTTTAAAAAATCCTTACCAAGTCTATATCTCATCAAATCTCTAGATGTAAAATTTTACAGGAAATGTGAGGGGGAGAGAAACATGTTCAACAATGCTAGAGGAATGGAATCCCAAAACCTGCAGTGGAGAACCCAGGATCAACCTCCTGATTCAACAAATTACAAAGTAAAGAAGAGGTGAGGAGAACCTAGCAGGCTAAGAAAAATTTAAGAACTGATAATGCAACTGATAATCCAGCTTCACTGCATCTTCATCAAATAACCAAAAAAGACATATTTGAGAAATAATCAGGGAGATCTGAATGTTAAATAATGTTAAGGAATCATTTTTCATATTTTTTGGCTCTGATATGGCATTGGGGTTAGTTTTTGATGAGTATCTTTTAGATATACATATAAAATTATTTACAGATAAGAGATAAAGTCTAGTTTGCTTCAAAATAAGCTGAGCAAAGACTAGGGGCATGGGTGGAGGAAATGAGATTGGCCAGCTGTCCATCACTGAAGCTGAGTGAGGGGTCTGGGAATTTGTTATACTATTTCCTTATACTATTTCCTTATACTATTTCCTTATACTATTTCCTCCTGTTTGTGCATATTTAGAAGTTTGCATAATAAAGAAAAGGTTTTTTTTTTTTAATGAATGGAAAGGACCTAGAGATGAAGAAGAGTCTAAATTCTCTTCTAAGTGATTCTGCTTTCCAGAATAACCTGCTTACGCAAACAAACACTTTTATATAAATTCCCCAAGTAATTACCTTGATGGAAGACTTGGGTTGACTCATCTTTTTTCCAAACGTAATTGGGAATTTCTGAAAGGCAAGTGCTCTTGCCACAGGATTACATTAAGTTGAGCTCACAGGAAATATCACATGAACTCCTATCAAACATTAAATGGGTGACCGATGAGATGTAGCTGTGGCTGCTTGTGCAATCCAAGACTTAGAAACACATTCACTTTAATTTCTATAATCGTAGTTGGGGAAAACCTTCCTCATCCTGACACCAAAGATAGAAACTATAATGACAGATCAGCTCCATAAAAATGCAAAATGTAGTAGACTGAAACCATTGTCTTTTTATATAACATACTGAGGAAGGCATTTGCCAGACATGACAGAAAAACAAATTAATATCCTTAGTATAAAAAAACCCTCTC
The DNA here is from genome assembly GCF_964194135.1 of Talpa europaea. Lineage (NCBI taxonomy): Eukaryota > Metazoa > Chordata > Mammalia > Eulipotyphla > Talpidae > Talpa > Talpa europaea. The sequence goes on along the minus strand of NC_140075.1, from coordinate 96,684,372 downwards.
TTCCAAGTCAGAGAGTGAGAAAGAAAGAAAGTATATATATATATATATATATATATATATATATATATATATATATATATATATAAAGCCCCTATTTTTAAAACTACAGAAAATGTGGATGAATAATTCCCAAAAGCACCTAAAGTGAGTGTCAGAAACAACATAGGAATTTGAATTTTAGATAAGTAACCATTTTTATTGGGGTCACACTTAAAATATTTTCTGTTTTGTGTCTAAATTTAACCATAACTGGGCTTCTGGAAACCCTCATAATAACTTTGAGAAAATAACCAACCACATTTCTAAGAATGCTGGGAGCATAAGTACAGTGAGAAGTGTGGAGACCTGGACCGGGGAGGACCCCAGGCCTGTCAGACACCTGCAGAGAAGGAAGCCACACCTGCAGGCACCACAGGTAGCTCAGGAAGGCATTTCCCTCAGGGGAAAGAAAAAGTGGCCAGTACTAAGGAGCAGAAGATTCCTTAAACAAGTATCATTTTTAGTTGCTCTTAAAACTTTGTTGCAACCTCTCCAAATGCATTTTTATTTTTCATGGAAAACTTTATGCTGTATTATATAATATATATGAAAAGGAATATTAAAATTTATATACTAATCCTCCAGTTTAAAAAAATAAAACATCACTGATTGAGTGCAAGTCTTCTGGGTCCCGTCCAATGTATTTCTCTCCATTTTTGCCCTCATACCCTAGGCAACCACAAACCTGAGCTTCAGAGTTAGTGTGCCCTAGTTTTCTCATACATTTTTTTACCTATGTGCGTACCCCTATACAAAATGTAGGGTTTTTTTAAAAAGATTTATTTATTTATGTATACAAGAGCTGGGGTACAGGCCAGAGATGTAGGGGGAGAGAGGATTCACCGGAGACAGAGTGGGGAACAGAACAAGCAGACTGACTGAAACACACTGCTGAGGGGAGCAGCGGGCAAGACAGGAGAAGTCTGCTGTGCCATGTGGGTTGCTTCCTGGCTGGCCAGGGATCGAACTCATGCTGCAGAGGCTTCGGATTGCTTCATAGTGTAGTGCTTAACCCCTTGCACCACCAAAGAGGCCCACAAAATGTAGTTTTTGCATGTTTTCAAGCTTTATGTAAATAGCATCATGTCTGTATCTTTCTACAAGTTTCTTCACTCCACATTTTAATTATGAAATTGACCCATAATAATGAGTATACCTTTAGTCATTTTCAGTGTTAAATAGTATTTCAATTTTTGGTTATACCATAATTTATATTTCTAGTCTCCTGTTGATGGGCATTTAGCTGGTTTCCAATTTTTCATTACTACCAAAAAATGCTAATATGAACACACTTACACACGTTTTTTAGTATATATTTCAATGTGTTTCTCTAGCATATATAGCCGAGTGCAACCACAATGTTAAAAAATGTGTGCACCTTCAATTGTAATTCTACAAAATGATTGTACTAAGTTATATTTCCTCTGACAGCAATAAATATATATTTTTTACAGTTATGTCACACTAAGGTTAATTGATAACTCTTCTTTAAAGCAGACTGAGGGGCCTCCCTGGGGTACAAGGGGTTAAGATACAACCTATGAAGCTGACAGCCACTGCAGCACAAGTTTGATCCCTGGCCAGGGAGCTACCCACATGGTGCAGAAGACCTCTCCTGACTTACCCGCTGTTCCCCTCAGCAGTGTATTTAGTCAACCCGCCTGTTCTGCTCCCCACTCTGTCTCTGGGGAATCCTCTCACCCCCCCCCCACCTCTGGCCTATACCCCAGTTCTTATATGCATAAATAAATAAATCTTTAAAAAAATTTAAAAATAAAGCAGACTGAGTTCAAAGCATGCTGAAAGTGGGTAGGAGAGCTGGTATTAACAGTTTCTAAGCCTGAAAATCAGCACATATGAGTACAGGCATACTGAGTCAGATGAGATAGATCCAGAGGTGACTTGGAGATCAGGCTGGATTGAGACAGATTTTAGGATTATTTTTAATCATGCATGTTCTCATCTTTATTCCTTTCCCCTAATATTAAAAGACGGTCATGTAAGCAAAATTTTATTTTATTTTATTTTATTTACTTATACAAGCATTGGGTACAGTCAGAGGCACAGGAGGGTGAGAGAATTCACTAGAGCCAGAGCGGAGATAACAGGCAGACTGACGAAGTACACTGCTGAGGGGAGCAGCGGGCGGCAGGAGAGGTCTGCGCGCCATGTGGGACCCTCCTCCAGTGTCCAGGGAGCAGCCAGGGAACGAACCGGCGCTACACAGGCTGCGGGCAGCTTCGCAACCCAGCGCTCAACCGCTGTACCACCAGGGAGGCCCAGCAAAATTATTTTAATAATGACTAGTAAATATCTCATAGAAATGGACTATCCCCATGATAACCACTATTAACAGTATGACATATAAAACACCCTATTTTTCCATATGTACATTGACTTTTTTCCACAAAGGAGGTCATTTTACTTGTTTTTATTATTCAATATGTCTCTATAAGACAAGAAACTATCTGCATTTATTGAATATCCTCTTATTCAATAAACATTTATAAAGCACCTGTTCTCTGGCAGGATGGAGTCTATAAAGAAAATTAAGCAACTCCATTGCTGAAAGCTCCTACTCTCAAAAGAAAAAAAGAGAATGCCCTCCCCCCATATTAAGTACCATCTATGAGCCAGACACTGTATTCAATCCTTACTGAAAGTGGCAGGCAGAAAAATGTCCCACCCCAAATATGTCCTACTCCTAATACTGCCACATTACATAGAAAGGAGGATTAAGGTTGCTGGTGAAATTAAGGTTGCCAATCAACTAACTTCAAAGTAAGGACAACAGCATATACTCTCCAGGAAGGCCCCACACCATCAACCACAAGGGTCCTGGAATGGTGAGGTAAAGGGTCACAACCAGGGAGAAGGCAGCATAAAAAACATCATCAGCTACTGCTGGCTTTGAAGGTGAAAGGTGGCTGCAGCCAACCAATGCAGGTGTTTCTAGAAGCTGGAAAAGGCAAGAAAACAAATTCTCCCCTCAGGCTTCCAGAAAGGAACTCAACTCTGCTGATGTTTTTAGGTCACTGAGACCCGTGTCAGATGTCTCACCTCCAGAAATGTTGTTTCAGTCAGTTTGGGTATTTGTTACAGCAGAAATAGGAATACAAAGAGGGAGTAGAATTAGGAGTAGGACCAGTAAGACATCCCACTTGATCCCCCCACACCTACCCCTCTACCCCCACCACTCTGGAACATAGATGCTATGACCGCCAATGGACAAATTGGGAACCAAGGAGCCAATTACTCATCCAGGCACACGGTGGCAGAGCTGGATTCACACAGGGGTCTACCACTCCCAAGGCCTAGCTGAGACTGTCTACCACCCTCCTTTTTATGATCAGCTGGAACACAGGGTAGATGGGGGTGTGCACTGCCCCAGAGGTAAGCAAGTAAAGCACAGGAGGCTAGGAGGGCTGTGTGGAACATTATGAATCTTTCAAATGGTGGGTGGGATTTTGACAGCCATAAGGAGGGAAGGAAGGTCAGGAAATGCAAAATGCTTCAGTGTGACTGAAGTCCAGGACACCTGAGTCCAGTGGGAGGTAAGGCTGGATATGCTGGTTAGTGACCGAAGTTGTCTGATATGTAACTAGCCATGTTTTAAATTAATTTAAAATAATTAAAATTTCAATTTAATGGTTATACTAATCACATTTAAAACTTCAGTAACTACATATGTCTAATATGCAGATATGGAATATCTCCTTCCTGACAAAAAAGAGGTCACTGGAGTCACTTTTAGTTGGTGGGTGATGCTGTGTCCCTGAGTCATGTCTTTACACTTCCTACCCCACCCTTTTATTTATCATCTACTTCTATCGCCTCTCCCCAGGCATTTTGCAGCACTTCACAAGAATAGATGAACAATAAACATCCACTAAATACATATTCAATTCCCAGCACTGCCCTGAGAGATTCACCCTGTCTCCGGTGAATGCTCAGATGCTTCCTTAGTCCGATAAGTGAACCTGGCTAGAAAGTGGGTCCGGCCTTTTCCACTGTCAATACTTTTTGACAATTGACAAAAAGTATTATACTCAGATCAACACTGTCCTGTCACATAAAATAAATTTTAAGGGACAGGGGAAGAGTCGCTTACAACTGTACCGTATTTGTCAAGTTTCAAAACAACTGACACATTCTCTCATGGAAGCTTGCTCAGTCCTGATCCTCCCCAGGCGCAAGAGGAGCTCTTCTCAGCTCTCTGAACCTTTCCTGCTTTGTGGAAGCTGCCAACTGTGGCTAATAAAAAATAAGGAGGCTGAAATCAACGGTAAGATAGCGCTGTGACATAGCAACTGCCTTTAGAATGACATCAGCTGCAAGGGAACTCTGAGTCATTACTAGAACCACCTATGCTGCCTTGACTCCTTACAGGACTGTTGGGACTGTTCAAGGTGCCCCAATGTACTTAGCCCCTTGGCGATTCAGGGTTCATGCAGAGCGCGTGTGTGCAGTGCTAACCCCGTTTGGCGGACCTTGCAAGCAGCCCCGATTGATTTCTCCTCTGCAACTCAACCTTTGTCCTCTCCCAAACAGCTCCAGGTGACAAATGCAGAGGGAGGGGGCCGTCGACACTGACACCCCCCACACACACATACACACACACATACACCAGCAATCCCAGGAACTTGGCTGCTTAAACAATAGATCTCTATGTGTTTGGGAGAGAAAAGGTGCCCTGTACCTGCTAAGCTGGCCATACCCCCCTCCCCCAGCATCTGCAAAGGGGGGTGCGGGAGGAGGTACAATAAAGGCCGGCATCAAACCAGAATACCCCTCCCCCACCCTACTCTGGCAGGGAAGGCTTCTGACCCAAGCCCACCTCCTGAACTTCTCTCTCTGTGGAGCTGGGGACTCAGATGCACAGGACTGATCCCTGAGCAGGGAAGAGGGAAAGCTGCCCACTGCAGGCTCAGCTTTACAATCAAGCCCTCTGCCAACTGATGTAGATATTGATGCCAGGTTCTGGGTCTAGTCGGCCAAGAATTGAAACAAAAGCCAATAATCACTCCCCAACATGGTCTTTTAGGTAGGGCCACTTGCACATCTGGAACAGAGGAGGCGGGAGCAGAGGAAGAGAGAAAGGAGCCCCTACTTGGGAATTTGTCTTTGTATGAACTCAGGTGCAAAGAATTGAATTAATCTTACTCTGTGCGTTGTGACACACTCAACATTGGTCCATGCAGGCCTGGCTTTTCTTTTTAATTTAATCAGCTATTAGGTCTTTACTAATTGACAGATACCATCCTCCCACCCAGATACCTCCAGAGCAAGTATGGACACTGACTTTGCACTCATCATCTGGCATCCCCTGCCAACTTCTCCCACTAATGCACCTAGCCCCCTCCCCCAATCCTGTCCTTCTCAGAACCTTGCTTTTCTTTTCAAATAGCTTCCTTGCAGCTAATTTATATCCTTACAAGTTTTTTTTCTTTAATTTTAGTTATTTTACATGTATGAAAGATGTCATGTTACAGCTTTGGGCCTATTTCTTTTATTTGATATCATATTACCAAGATTCATCCATATTTTCCCTCATGTTCATTTGTTTTGACTGAGTAGACCTCTCCACGGTGAGACTACAGCACACTTTATTCATCCAACTGATGGGCATTTGGGCCCTTTCCAGGCTCATATTATTACGAATGCAGCTGCCTATATCTCTATTGGGATTAGAGCTTTTCTTAGGCAGATACACCCTCCTTTTATTTGTCATCTGTCCACCTCACCCTCTTATTTATCATCTACATTTGTGTCCTGGGTCATCAGAAACGTGCATGTTCAACTTTAAGAGAGAGTGAGATAATGGTGACGTGTTTTCCATTTGATTGCATGCTCTAGAGTTTCTGAGATGATTGCTTCCTCTTCCTGTTCTCCTCAATTTTGTTTCTTTAATCTTATATGTCAGCTCTATCAAAATGTTCAAATCAAGTTTTTGGCCAAACACCTGAGTGGCATCTCTGATAAATTCTCCCATATGGAAAGGAGAGCTCTTGCCCAGCAGACAGATAATGATATCTCAGGCATCACTGAAGACACACTTGAGTCCAGACACTGAGGCAGCCTGATCACATGGAAGGGAACTGGCTAGAAGTTGCTGCACATCTTGACAAATGCGAGATTTAAAAAAGGGTTTAAGGTGGAGCTAAACCTGTTTCCCCATCCAACTTTGCTTGCTCAGGCAAGCAATTATTTTTAAACAAAAAACAAAAATCTGAAAAGGAGTGGAAATCATTTGCAAGTAACTAATTTCACGTTTAAATGAGAGCAGTGGGTCCAGTTTGGACATCACTACACAGACAAATTCATTTCAATAAATATTTACAAAAGGCTTAACAGTGTGACCAGGACACTGACAAGTAAAATCTCTACTCTGCCCTCTGGGGCGTGAGTTTGCTATTTAACAAGACCAGGCCATGCCTGACATGCAGAAGTGGCGAGTGAGCACTGTGTAGCTGGCAGATGCCAGGCTGATCTCAAGATGCTCGCTGCAGAGAGAAGTAAAAGTTAGAACACAAATGGACCAGACACAGAAGGTGTTCAAAGGCGGGCATGGTCAATTCTAACCAAGAGTGTTCTGCAGCAAAGTCCCTACAGGACGATGCTGGAGCTGGGTTTGGAAGACCACATCAAACAAGTGTGAAGAGAGAGAACAAATACAAACTATCCCTAAAACAACTTATATCAAATTCCTTACACACACTTGACATTCTCATTGTCTCCTGTTTCTCAGACTTCTTTTAGATCTATTTCCTGCCTCCAGACATGCTAAAGCACCAAGAAAGGAGAACTATGGGTGGCTGTTAAACATGCATTATCTGCATTTATTTGTTCATTCCACAAACACCAGTAAAATCCATCCCCACTAGGTGCCTGACCCTGTGCTGGGCTCAAGTGATATACCAATTGACCAGAGGGCACAGTTCCTGTCCTCACCTAGCTCCAATCTGCCAGGATCAAGAGAAGACCAGACAGAGACAGATAGTGGGACCGACCTGACCATCGGCTAGACCCAGTCATCCAAGGGAACCCCTCCCCAGTCCATTCTCCCCTGAAACATTTTCAGTAAATTGTACAGGATTAAAGAAATGGTTGCCTTTTCAGTACTAAAAGAATTCAAGCCAGTTTCCCAGGTAGCTAGCAATTGCTCGGCACAGAAAGCCCAAAAAATCAGGTGCTTCCTACATAATAGGCTCCAATCTGATACTTGATAGCTGCTGGTTTGCAGAGTTAAACAAATGTCAGGAATTTTATGAAGGCAGGAAGCAAATAAGGGGGCAAGGATTGGGGTCTAGGCCTCGGGGGAGCTCAATTAGTGAGCCAGATAAAGTTAAACCGAAAGGGCATGCTCTCGGTTTCCTAGAAAGCCAGCTGTAAAAGATGCCAATCCTTAAGCCTCTGTCACTCAAAAGATTAACAGAAGAGACCCAGGGGTGCCCAAGGGAATACTGCAAACAAGCCAGATGTTTCTGCTCCCCCCAACACTGCCACTCGCAACCAGAGCCACACAGATGAGGCCACCGAGAAGCCACAAAAGAGAACGAAGTCTTTAGGCATAGGTTGAAACTCAAAGACATCACCCTTTAGTAGTACACACAGCAAAAAGTAATGTTTATAAATCTTACAGACTTGCCTGACGCATGTGACTTCAATGTTTTCTCATTTTGGCATCTCTTCCTTTAACAGGAACTCTGTGGCTCTCCTGACCCCAGAGTTTAAGAATTACCAGTTGGAAGAACATTCCCCACAGCAGCTTGGTGGTGTGGAAAGCACACAACCTGCATGTCCATATAAAGTGGGATTTGGCTCCCAGAGGTACATGGGCACTGAGTGTTTCAAGCAAGCTGTTCAGCCTCCCTGAGTCTCAATTGTAAAATGGCACTAAAATGACCCAGTCTCTGGTTCTTACAAACATAAGCAATTGTGGAAAGTGCCTGCCCAAGTGTTCATACATGGTAGATCTTATTGTTGCCTATGACACACATGCCCAAGACAAAAGCTTCTCCCTGGTACTTTCTAAACACACACATGTGCACATGCCTATGCATGTGCGTGCATATGAGTGTTTGTGTGTGCGCCTGTGCGTGTGTATGTGTGTGTGTGTGCACATGAGAGAGAGAGAGAGAGAGAGAGAGAGAGAGAGAGAAAACGCATCTGGGACACACACAGCCTGCTTACAGTTGCTGCTTATGTTCCATCACTGGTATCAAATTAATAAACTAAAGAAGTTGGAAGGAAACTGAACCAGCATCCCTGGTTTCCCTGAAAGTCCTTAGCTTCCCCCTAAAAGTTGCTGCCTCCAATTTCAGGAGGCAGGAAAGGAAAGCCATATGGCCTGAGACACTAGACATGCCCAGCACCAAATGAGCCCCCCACCATTTGTCTCCGGGCCTCTCATATGGGCGGGCATCCAGATTTCAGTTGGGGTGCTCTGGTCTGCATCTCTGTCTTGACTGTTCCTAATTATTGGAGGGAACACTGTGGCTCTCCTGACCCCAGAGTTTAAGAGCTGCGAGTCCTAATATCAAACCAAGCAGCTTCATTTAAAAGGCATCCTCATCTGCATCCATAAAAGTCACTCCCAGAGCCCTTACTTGCCCCAGCTTTGGGAATGCCTGCTGTCGAGGATTTATGGCACGCCCTGGATCTAATCTGCCGCACTTTAACTGCTGCTGTTGCACATCTGGTCATAAAAGCAAGGGCTGGCCCAACATGGGGACAAACACTTTTCTTTCCTAAGTGGTTGCAAATCTGATCTCACAGTGATAGCTGGGCTCAGATGTAATCAGCCAGCATCTGGGCAGTCATTAAGGCTCATCAAACTTTGCAAGGCTTTCCTCCACACACGACAGCTATAAAGACCATTCTCATATAGCACGAGCTATGAATAAAGAACCTGCAATCTGAACAGGTGGCAAGGGTCTAGTCCAGGGATGCCTGAGAGGAATGCACAAGATTTGCTCCTTAACCAACAAGCACAAGTTGGTTAAGAAACCAACTTTGTTTGCACAAAGATCCCAGTTACTTTCACATGAACTTTCTCATTGTGGCCTGAAGTGAGCAGCTTTCCTGTGTACAGCCCTGATCTAAGTCGCTCTTTGGCCAGCAACCGTCTGAACTAAGTTTGGTCAAATGAACAGTTAGATGGCTTGATGTACTGTTTTGTTTTGTTTTGTTGTTTTGTTTTGTTTTTTTAGAGCCAGAGAATCCTTGCTTAGACCAACTAAGAGTGCAGTACTTTAGACCAGAAATGAACACAATGCCGTTGGTTCCAGGAGAGCTGACAATGCCCTGGACACGCTGCCCTCTGGCCAGGATTGGCAGGCTGTATATCTTTCAGAAACTCCAATCAGACCAAGGTTCAACAAGTAGTTCACCCTCCCAGCCCCAACCCAGGGGAGGAGACCCTTGCGCACCGAGCTGCTCCTCCCCACCACCTCTCCACAGCCCCCACCCCTTCGCCCCCTCCGGGACTGTGCTCAGCAGGAGGGAGCATTAAAATTATCTGCCTTAGGTTTTACGAGCAGCGATAGCTTTTTAAAACGACACAAGGTCCTTGTGCGGCTCTCGGGTAACCTAAAACTCTGTAGGCAGCGCTGACCCAGCGGCCTGCCAAGGACGCCCGCCCTGGCGACTGGGGCCGAGACCCGGCGCAGCGAGAGACCACAGGGCAGCCCTACTTGAGCTGAGCGAGCTTGGGACGCTGGAGGCACCTACTATGGGGCTTGGAGCAAAACACCCTGGGAAGAGAGATTAGGAAATAAAGCCCACCAGTGACAGCTGGAGAGGGGGTGGGGTGGGGGGGGGATCGGTGTTGCAAGAAAAGATGGGGTGGGGGGTGGGGGGACAATGGAAGAAATTTTATTACACCAACTCCGCCAAACCCACAGGGACTGTGGTCGGTGAGGGGGGAACAGGTCTGACACCCCCCCCTTACCCCTCGGTCCGCCGCAGAGGAGCGAGGACGCGCCACCTCCCTCTCGCCCGCAGGTGGGCGCGCGGCTGCGGACGCACTTACCCTGGGGCCCGTGGTGCGGTGGGCGCGCGCGGGGGACAGCTGCACCAACACCAGCAGCAAGTGGGGCGTGAGCAGGCGGGCGCAGCGCGCGGGCAGCATGGTGCCAACGGGGTGGGCAGGCGACTGCGGGCAGGGGTCGCGGGCTCCGCGGGGCGCACGGCGGCGCCTGCCTCTTTCCCTCCGGGGCCCCGGCGGCGGCGCGCGGCCGGCAGCGGGTCGTGGGGCGCGGACTGGCGGGGGCCGCGGGCGGAGCGCGCAGTCATGAACCGGGAGCAGCAGCTGCAGCGCGAGCGTGTGCTCAGCGCGCGGCGCTCGCTCGGCTCGGCCGGGCCGCGGAGGCAGCAGGTTGGGGTGCCAGAGCCCGGGCCATGGGAATTCCCGTTATAAACCCCCGGGAGGGGCGGAGCGCAGGCGGCCCTGATTGACGGGCCGGGAAGCCCGTAGCGGCAGACCCTCTGGCAGGTGAAAGCCAATGGGAGAGACGTAAGAGGGGCGGCTCGCGGTCAACCCTACCGAGGAGCGACACCCTGTTGCCCGGCCGGGGTGGGCTCCCCGAGAGGCTGGCATAAAGAGGAACTTTCTCCCGGCCCTCCTCTCCAAGGGACCCGAAGGGCGCACCGGCAGCCCGGACCACCACAATGCCCACCTGGCTGATACACGGCCTCAGTGCGCAGGACAGGCGCTGTCAGGGCAGGCGAGGAAAGGTTCCTAGCCTCACTTTCCAAACGTGGGTGCTGGGGCGTGGAGGTTCCCCCACTGCATCGACAACTGGGGAGTCGCTGAGTGATCCGCACAGGTGGACAGTGGCCTGCCTTGGGAGTAGGGCCTGGGTGTATTCACCTTTTTCAAAGAAGCTTTCAGGGGTGGCACCTCATGTCCTGCAGCGATTGGCCCAGGGCAAGTGTCGAGGAGACAAGGTGAAGAAGGCGCTGGGCATCAGCCTGCTGGCGAGGGCCCCCTAGGATTGGAACCCAGGTGTCCTGGCTCCTTGCTTCCAACTGGAGGGGGTAGTGGGTGGGGGCGGGGGTCTCGTGAGAGGCAAGGGGCAGCCTCTCCGTGGCCTAGGAGCGCTGGGGTGGTTCTGATCTCCTGGTGGGGGAGAGGGATGAAAAAGCATTGGTGGGGAGGGGTAGCCTGGGTGCAAAGAACCCAGAGATGGGTCAGAGAAAGGAGAGGATGCCTCTCCTGATGCCCAGTGCACTTGGAGATGACAACCCAACAGAGGGTCAGTCAGATGGAGGGCTCTGCCCACGCAGCCCCTGCAGGACCATCTCGGGACTGCTCACAGCACATTACACCAGCTCCTCAAGAGAGCAAATTGAGCCACTGCAGTCAAGTCAAGGGAACTATGGTTTCCCTTTTTACATGTCACAGGGCCCATAGAGCTTATTTCTTTCGTAAGGACCACACACCTCATGGAGGAGACTCTGTTCACCAACCAGATAGGAAGGGGCACCAGCATTTAACTCCTCTTCCTATCTGGGCCTGAGAGATCCTGACATGGGTTAGCTCTGCTCCCTTAGGGCTTCTCTCCCAAACTATATGAACACACTTCCCACTCAACCCCTGCATTCAGCTTTGCCACTTCCCTTTGCCACCCCTCCCGGCCTCTACCCCGCTTAAAAGGCTTCATTGCTTCCCAGTGCCCTCAGAGTAAAAAGCCCAGAATAGATGCTGGAACAATAAGAAAGTACTTATGCTTCTCCAAACAAAAATCAAGAGCACCTCTAAGAGAACTGCATATCTGCCTCCAGGAAATGGTGCAGTGGTCAGACCTGCTCTCCTGTGGGTCAGGATGGGTTCAAATCCTGGGTCTGCCACCTAGTGGTATAAAATGGCACAAGTCCCTGTTCTTACCTGGAGTCCAGTGTTCCCCTCTGTGAAATGGGGATTCAAATAGTATTCGCCTCATGCGTTGTTTTGGGGGGTAAAGGGAGACAGAGTATATAAAGCCTTGAGAATGGTCAAGTTAGAAATGTCACCATCTGGCATACGAAAAAGGCAAGAAAATTCCTCATCTCATTTTTATCCTCAGAATAATCCTGTGTGATAGAAAGATCCATTTTTGTATATAAATAAATACTAGTTCTGGCTTTGTTTGGCTCATAAATGAGCACCGAGGTTCAAGTGCAGGTTTTCAAGAATCTGATTCTGCCTGTTAGGTCATGACAGCAATGTCCAACCTCAAATGCCACTGAGTGAGACATCCTCTGTGCTGACTGGGAGTTTCTTCAGTGGTCTGCAAGGGAAAGGAGAGCCCTGAGCTTCACTGAGCTTCAGGGGAGAGCACTGAAACAATCAGAGTGAACCTTTCCTGGAAACAGCCCTTGTATCTGGAACTTGTCCAGCTGGACTGTGACACTTGTCACAAGTAGTACTGAGCTGCAGCACTTACATCAATGTCCGTGTGCCCGCCTGAGTGTTCACCCTGCAGGGCCTTGGCCAAATGCAAATGTCACTGTCAGGCTCAGCAACCTGATGGGTCTGTCCTGACTTCTACCACCTGGCCACAGGCACATAGTCAAGCTGGTTATTTTTCTGTTGCTGGAATTATTGAGAAATCTGTTGGAGAAAGTAAATACAGTTGAGATGTACTCACCACCCCCGCCCACCCCTGGTATCTGGCAGCAAAACATGCCCAGGTAAAAGGCATCGCAATGGTCCTTTCCATCGTAACACCACATGCTGCTTTCCAGCCAGAAGGCTTATTTCCACGTGGTCACTGGCCCAAAAGTCTCCATTATACTGGATTTCAACCATGTCGCTGAGCTTAAAATATGAGTAATTGCTTTCCAGTTACTTTGCTCAGCAAGTATTTTCTTTCCCTCTGCTTGGCATGTGGGACCTGTTGTAACCATGACCATCATTCAAATGATGTGTTGTCTTCTCCCGACTCTTCCCAAGTCCAGAGAAGTTTAGAAATTCCAGAGAACTAGTCTCCTAAAAAGCATCTCTCTGCAAGGCTCAATCTTTCAGCCCAAGCAAAAAAGTGCAACTGACAAGTTCCTTCTTTCCCTGGAGACCAGGCTCATGGTACAAAAATAAATATATCCTAGCATCTAGTCTGTCCACTCTCAGTCATATTCCTTGTCCTGCTTGCAAGGAGAGATTTCTGTACAAGAAAAATATCCCATATTGAGATCTGAGGAACTCAAATACTTAGCACTACCTAGGAAGTTCTGTTTCAAATATATTTGTGATTCTTTCAGTGCAGTCCTCTCTTGCAGGATAGGAGCTTTCCACTCATTTTCACAAACCCCTGGATGCATCTCCTTCTGTGGTTGGCAAATTCTCATTCTTACGAGGGATCTTCAGCTGCACAGCAGCCCTCTGAGAGGTTGCCATCTAATTCAAGACACAGAGCAGACATACCTGGAGAGTAAAGTCTGAATGTATTTTGGGGGAATTCAGAGACTAAGGGACCCACTATAGACCTAATGGGCAGGAAAGATCTCATAAAGAAGATAGATCTTGTGTGGGAATTTGAAGAGAAGTGTTTCTATAATATAAATACACACTGATTTATGTTTGCTTCACTTGTGACAATAGCTAGCAACAAAAAAAGGTGAGTTTTGGCTAAAGTCCAAGACTTTTTCCAAGTACACTACTGTTCTCAGAAGCCTGGGACACCCCAAGAATCCTAGATTCCATGTCCGGATGTATGACAACTTACTACAACACCTAGCATTGAGGCTTCAGCAGTATTCATTCCATTATGTAAATGAGTTGACTCACAGAAGTTAACTTTATCAAGATCAGATTTTAAATATACGTGATTTAGATTTTAAATATACATGACCAAAAAAAGTGACTTAAACAATTTAGAAACATTAATATATCTCTTTTTTGTATATATAATTCCCTTCAAAGTCTAGAGTAGCTCCATTTAACCCAGGCTCCTTCTAGTGTCACTGTCATTCTTAATAATAATCTTAATTCACGATTCAAAATGGCAGCTCAAGTTTTTGCCATCATATATCTTTTATCCAGGCAGCAGGGAGGAAAATAGGGAAAAGAAGAGCTTGATTCTCTCTTTAAGGACCCCGGTGGAAAGTCACATTTTCTTTTATCTGGTTGACTAGAACTTAGTCATATGACTACCTCTTACAAAAAAGGCTGAAAGGAAAAGTAGCCTTAACTTGAGGTGATCACCTGTTAAAGGTCAAGGTTATCCCAGCTAAAACTCTGGGTTTTGGTTACTAGGGAAGAATAAAAATCTGTGGGACAACCAGCAGTAGCAGCAGCATCATCATAATATTTTGAATGCCAAACAAAAGAACCACAGACAATGCAGTGGAGCCCAGAGCACTCACATGCAGATTCCGGCCAGATCTGCCTGCCCAGCTCCCTCATGCTCACAAATATGAACGGCCTTTGGCCTTAGGACTGGACGCTCAGACCCTTAATGTTGCAAAAATTTACTCCTGCTGTTTCCCTTCTAGGCACCTTGAAGTGAAGAAAAAAAAAAAAAAAAAGACATACCAAAAGGAAGTTCAAGCCACGTGCTGCCAGAGTGGCAAAGGAGAAGGCCCTAAAAAATCAACAATTCTGATCACTGGAAATAATGCACATTTTGTAAAAATATTCTAGGTAATATCTGTAGTCTACTCTCTCTATTTCTTTCTCTTTCTCTTTCTCTTCTACCTCTAGGGGAATTTTTCTCTTCACCTGATTCCTCTTTTGTGACCTGGTTTCAAAATTAAAATTAATGCTAGTAGTAACTATGAGAACTTAGCAAATGTCAAACATGCAGAGCTCCGTAGTAAACTTTGGCATTTACTCTGTGAATTAAGTACCATTAATTTCCCCATCCTATTGTACTAATGAAGAACTGAGATTTTGGGGAGGCTACCTAACTCACAAAGCCAGAAACAAGTAGCAGAATGGGAACTGGAACCCAATCCACCTTATGCCACTAAGAGCTGTACTTTTCTTTCCCTGCATGATCTCTTATCTGCAGGCCCTGCTTAGGAGGTCAGCCTTAATAGCCCCATTATGCAGATGAAGAACTGAGGCTTAACCACAAAGGTTATCCTTACTGAGGGTGGTCCTGAATTTTGCATACACATCCAAAGTTTTGATGCCCTCTTAAATCTATCAATCCCATGAGCCAGAAGAATGTGCTATATCTGTGTGTAATACATTGCATGTTACTGAAGGTTAACTCCTTTTTCCAAGTGTATAAACTCTCTCCCACTCACCTGCTTCACCTTTCATCTCTTGCTTTATTGGCCTGTATTATTTTATACCTTACCCCAATGGGCCTTTCCCATTCATCAAGCCTATAACTACCATACTTGGGTAATCCAGAGAAAGCACTGTTTCAAGGACCTCCTTCAGACAGGTTTAACATTCCATTGCAAATCATCACTCTTTGGTTCTAATCCGTTGGTATGGAGGAAAGGCAGTCAAACAATGAAATTGTATTGCATCCCTACTGTTTACCAAGCACTGTACTAGACACTGGATATACAATGAGAAACAATGAAAAAGGGCGACTGAGCTCAAGGAGCTTAAAATGGGAAGACTGATATTAAGCAACTAATTACCAATAATTAATTCACTAATTACAAGTGTCTACAGTACTGCAAAGATGTACAGGGTGTTTGGGGAGTTATTCAAAAAGGGTGCTGACTCAATCTGGAGGGTCAGCTTTCTGGAAGAAGTAATATTTTAGGTGAGAGCTAAAGGATGTCTGGCTTAATCTGGGCAAAGAGCAGGAGGGAGAGCATTTTGGGTGAACAGCATGTGTAAAGGCACTGAGGCAGGAGAGAAGATGGAACTAAATTTACCACTAACTGGATCACTCTTATCATTTAGCTTTTGGTAGCCCAGGAAAAATAGTTATCACAATTTACCAACTGGGGTTGATGGACAGAGTGGAGCCCCACAAGATTAAGCCTAGTCACCCATGGCGGTAGACCTCTCAGTAACAGCCAATTGGTTGACTTTTCTCCTTTCCCTGTTGCATTTCCCCACCCCCTTACAATGCTTCCTGGATCTTCTCCAAATAAAGTTGTTGCACAGAATTCCTTGTCTCAGAATCTGCCATTGGGAAAATCTAACACAAGACACAAGGTGAAATCACATCATGGTAAAGTAGCTGCAGCTCCCAAAATTGTTGGGGGAGCTATCCCCACTTTATCTAGAGGCCTCACTGTGGACATCACCAACCCATCCACCTGAATTAATGGTCACAGTGTTCCCAGACCCCCACCCCCTCCCCCTCCCCTGCCAAAAATATTCTACCAAGTCATACCACAAGAGAATGATCTGCTTTCAGATTCCAGGGGAGACCTGTATCTGTATGTTTCCCCCTACAATGAATATACATTACATTTCTGATAAAGGGAAAGTGCTATTTAAATATAAAAAGGAAAGGTCAAGTCCAGTCCCCTCTGCCTTCTCACTGCACATTAGTCCCTATACTTCCATGACCTTCACACCCGTGGCTCCCCATCAGGAACCCCCATCCCAACTTAGCTATTTATTCACTGAACATTTAGCAAGCCCTGCTCTGTACAAAACATGCACCATGCAGAATTCAGCCTCTACCCTCACTTAGACCATCTTCTTTCCTCCTCACCAAGTCAACTGGACTCTTGCTGCCAAGGTGGACCATGATAGTGTAACCAAAGCAATAAACTGTCCAACAATAAAGAGAAATATATAGTAAGTTTTTCCCCAGGTGCTTTATATATATATATATATATATATATGGCTATTTATTGAGCATTTACAATATGCACTCAAAACCCACTAACTTCAAAAACACCATCACCAACCATCTTACAAACATCCCGTTTCATCCTCATGCTAATTTTATGCTTGATAGTATTCCCATATTTCAATGAGGAAAGGGAAAGTCAGGTTTAGATACTTCCCTGTGGTTACCCTGCCTCAGTGGCAGTCATTTATGAACTTGAGTGAGTCTGGCCACAAAGCTCATGTTCTCTGCCCCTAATCTGTTTTCGAAAAACTGAACAAGCAGAAGGAGCTGTTTCAACATGCCCATCTAAAGGTTCAGCTAGCAGAAGAGGCAGGAGCCAGGCCATCTCCCTGGGACCTAGGTTCAATTTTAATGGCATAGTCTGAAAGACTCTGCATCTGGACAAAGCAGCTCTCAGGAAGGGGCCAGCGCCACAGCTGCCTTCCCTAAGTTGCACTGCATGGACTCACAGCAGAATTTGCATCCAGCCATGGAGGGTGACTTCCCGGCCTTGCCTTCAACCTAGCCATACTCAGTAAGAACATGTAAAAACCCCTTGGACCTACTTCATTCCTACCTTTGTGCCTCTACCAGATGTCTTGCACAATTAGACATCTGTGCAGACAGGAAACACTTGCATTTGGACGCATGTGTTAGAGGCAGGAAATAAAATGGCTGAGAGTTTTGATTTGGGTGTTAGAAAGACCTTGATTTAAATTCCATTCCTGTGACTTGATGGCTGATCATGGACATGTCAGTCCACATCTCTGGGTCTCAGTTTTCTCAAGTGTGAGAGAATAATTGAAAGCATCTTACTCATTCACACCTGTTAGGATGGCTATTATTAAATAAATAAACAAGTATCAAGGCCTCTTGCGGATGTGGAGAAGTTGGAACCTGTGCATGGCAGTGGGATGTAAAATAATGGGAAACAGTGTGGAACTTCTTCACAAAGTCAGACATGGAATTACCACATGACCCTGCAAGTCCAGCTCTGGTACCCTTCCAAAAGAAATGAAAGCAGAGACTTGAACAGATATTTGTATAGCCATGTTCATAGCAGCATTACTCATAATAACCAAAATGTACAAACAGCCCAAGGGTCCATTGGTAAATAAATGAATAAACAAGATGTGGTATATACAAACTATGTCCTATTTTTCAGTCTTTTTTTTTTTTCATTTTTGCACAGAACTGGGGTGTAAACCAGAGGTATGGGGGGATGGGTAAATGAGAGGATTCACCAGAGACAGTGTGGGGAGAACAGGTAGATCTACTGAAATACACTGCCGAGGGGAGTAGAGGGTGAGACAGGAGAAGTCTGCTGCACCATATGGGTCAGCTCCCTGGCTGGGATCAAACTCAGGCTATAAAGGTGATAGCACTGAGACTAACCCCTAGGCCGCCCAGGGAGGCCCCATATTTTTTAGCCTTAAAAAGGAAGGAGATTACAGGGTAAATGATTTTCAGGTTTTTCTGCCCTCTGCCATTAGGATTGCCCTGCCTAATGGGGCACCTGTGTTTTGTTACATTGTTAACTTCTGTGGGCCATGGCTGCCCTATTGATAAAATCACCAAGAGAAGCAAAGGCAGGAGAGAGAAGGGGAGAAGAAGCACCAGAGAAGCCAAAGTGAAGACTTGCCAGGCTCTTGGAGGCCTTTTGGCCTCCTGGCCCCCTGGCCTTCCTTCCTGCTGTGTACCTGGTTGCTACACTACATGTAAAAGCTCAATAAAAGCCTAAAAAATGCACCAAGGGCTCCAGGACTCTCCTTTACCTGTCTGGTCTGCATGGTTCATAGATAACCTGCTCAGTGCCTTCCTGCCACTACAGAGATCCTAATGTTACAGGGCAACCCCACGCTAAAACTGGTTGCCTGACTGTGGGTCCTCACCTGTACACTTAAAGGGGACTTAAACTGCAGGAACACACAGTGTAACAGGGTGGTCCCCAGGAAAGGGGGAGGTTTCCTGCCCCACCCAAGGGAGTGTGGAGCTGAGCAGGAAGAGGAGAAGCTGAAGAAGAGACTGAGGAAGAAGAGACTCCTCCTCAGTCTGGAGGAGACGCATGGAGCCTAGAGACACGTAAAGAAACTGCGCTTGTCTTTTGGTCGTGGACTGGGTGACACAGATGTGGGTGAGACCTGTGGGGAGGTGACAATGGCAGCTTTTATCTTGATGTTGATTTTGCTCTTTTCCTTCCGGGCTTGTCCGGTTGTTTGTGACCCTTTGCTGTGGGTCCCCACTGGAAGATGCTTTAGACTTGTAGCAGGCTTTGGGGCCTTGTTCTGGGCCGATCCCATATGGATGGACTTTTACCCACGAGGGGACGGGTAACTTTGGGTGCTTCATTTAGAAACTAGACTCTTTGCCTTACCTGTATTGTTTCCTAGTTTTATTAAAGATCCTTCCCATTAGTCTCATGTGTTTTGTGTTGATGCGGCGGATGGCAGAACCCATTTAGAATAGGCAGGTTTGTGGGGCTTGGGCTGCCCCTCTCCCTGTCCTATAACAACAGAAGGTTAACAAAAGGTTTATTTACAAGAGAAGGGGAATGAGGAAATGTACAACTCTGGAGAAAAGAGGGAGATAAATTCTTAAATGTGTCCTACCTGTCCTACCCATTCCGCTAACCTGGAATCCCAAATGACCCTCAAAGACGTAACTCCTCCTGGCCAAGAGCACGAGCCAAGTGAGTGAGACCCCACTAACATGGCTGGCTATAGTCACAAATGCCCAAAAATGGCTGCTTAACTCCGCCCTTAGGTCCTTGCAACCCCTTTGGGGATCATGGGATTTGTAGTTCCCAGTGTCTTGATGGAGTGGGGGCAGCATCCACAAAGCCTGTATGGAGTTTGTGCAGGACATCTTTTCCACCTAACACTAACACGTGCTACCACAAGGATAAACCTTGAAGACTTTATGCTAAATGAAATAAGCCAGACACTAAGAGACAGATATTGTTTGACTTCACTTGTAGGTGGGACCTAGCATTGTCAAATCCGAACTGAAGGCTGAATCTTGATCATCCCAGAGCCTAGAAGCAGAACTGAGCAAGGGAGAGAAGACTAACAGAGTAACCGCAGAAGAGACGGGAGGGGGTTACAGGTAAATAGAAAGGTCGTGTGGACAACAGGACCCAAAGAGACAAAACTCCCAAAAGCAGCCCGGGAAGGAAAGAGGAAGGCCTAGAAATCAAGAGAGAAAAAGACCTGCAGGCACTCCTGTGAAAGAAGAGCAGAGCAGGAGTGCCAGAAACAAACAGGAGGCCCTGATAAACATGAAGTTCACATTGACAAGTGATTGTGGCTTTGCCATTACAAAACCCTGCTTTATTGCATGGGACACACTTGCAGTAAAAATGTTTCTGACATTCAAATTCAACTGGACAACTCGTTGGTTTTTGTTTTGTTTTTGGTTTGTTTTTTGTTTTTTTTTTTTTTTTTTTTGGCTACATCTAACCACCTTAGGCCAGAGGTAGGGCTTATTCTTCAGTACTAAGTCACTAAGTCACTGTAAAATCAGATAGATTCTAGAATGTCCCTGGATCTAAAACTGCAGATGGGGGTCCTCCCTGGTGGCACAGGGGTTAAAAACACCACACTGTCAAGTATTGCCAGCCACTGCAGCATGAGTTCGATCCCTGGCTGGCCAAGAAGGTGACCCACATGGCGCAGCAGGCCTCTCCTGTCTCACCTGCTGCTCCCCTCAGCAGTGTATTTCAGTGGATCCTCCTGTTCTGTTACCCACTCTCTCTGGTGAACCTTCTCACCCCATCCCCACCCTGGCACTTCTGGCTTACAACCCCAGCTCTTGTATGCATAAGTAAATAAATCTTTAAAATAAATAAATAAAACTGCAGCTGGATGGACAGGCAGTAGTTGGGGAGGAGAGGATAGGATGGGATTCTTCGCTTTGCAAGTTTATCCTTTCATCACTGAGGTATTATAAATATATTATAAATAGCAAGCTTTCTTAACTGTTAATTTAATTAACATAGAAATTAATTTTTTTAATTTAAAATTGTACCCCGGGCTCCCTGGTGGTGCATGGGGTTAAGCACCGCACTATGAAGCAATCCCCAGCCGGCCACGGAGCAATCCACATGGCACAGCAGACCTCTCCTGTCTTGCCCGATGCTTCCCTCAGCAGTATATGTCAGTCAGTCTGCCTGTTCTGTTCCCCACTCTGTCTCTGGTGAATCCTCTCACCCTCCTGCATCTCTGGCCTGTACCCCAGTTCTTGTATGCATAAATAATCTTTCTTTAAAAAAATAAAACTGTAGCCCAACTTCTGAAGTAGCCCACCTGTCAAAGCAGAGGCCTTTTCAGCCACAGTCCCGAGAGCCCTAGTTCTCCTAATCTGGCAAGGAGAAGGGGTAACCATCCAAGGTCCCTGGTAAACTGAGGGCTCCAGTTGATAAAGGCCAAATAGCCACCTTGCACCCCAGACCTGGTCTCCTCCCTGTTCCAGGCCCCATCTGCAACAGGAGCAGAATTGCCCCAGCACCTCCTGCCCAGACTGTGGTCATTTGCATAATGGGCTGGAAGATTCCTCTGAAAGCAGAGACCTAAAAAGAGCTTTGTCTATGTAAAACCAAACACAATTCTCCCGCCTCAGCCTTAAACTGATTAAAAGCTGGAGTTCGTTTTGTTTTGAGAAGTGCCAGGGTTTTATGCTGGGGTTCCCCTTCCCCCCTCACTATTTCCAGCTGCTGAGGCACATCAGTGTGAAAGACCACACACCAGCAGGCCCAGCGGTGCAGAGGCCTGGCGGAGATTAAACCCCAGGCAAGCTCAGGAGGGCCCCACGCAGAAGGGGAGCTGAGAGTGGAGGAAGAGAGAACCCTCCTTGCTGACCCAAACCCGCATTTCCCCAGCCCAGTCTCTGGACTCCCCCACCAGCAGACCAGGGGGCAGTCAAAGGCAAGTCCAGGGAAAAGAGCCCACACTGTACTGAATGTGGCCAGATGGGCTTCCTCTTGAGAAATTTATTTGCCACCCAACAAGCTAAGTGTGGGGGGATGCCCGGGGGCAGAAGAGAAACAGTAAGGAGACACAGTTTGGTTTCTGTCCCAGTTCTGACTGCTAACCCGGAAATCACTTGCCTCAGCTTGGCCATCTGCCTCGATTTCCAACCAGGAAGGTTAGAGCCCAGACAGAAGGCCAGGTAAGACGTGGGATTAGGTTATTGCGTCCATCCCACTCAGGAGTCTGGAGGAATGTGTCTGATCACACGTTTCTTGTCTGCGTCACCCAATAGCACGACAGAAGCCCAGTGCTGGAGACCAGGGAGCTGCAGGCATCCAGCTGGCGCTCCGGGAAGAGTCTCTGGTGGAAGAATCAAGGACAGAAGGTGCGCAAAGGCGGCACTCTGGAGAGCTGAGCTGCTCTTCCCACCTTGCCAAACCTTCTCTCTTCCCCAGGCTGTTTTCTCCATAGTGTCAGGGCACACTTTGAGGGCTGCAGGTCCCTGACCTGTTTTTCTCACACAGGTTCTGAAGCGGGGGTGGGGTGGGGGGGGTGGTTTGCTGCTGTCTGGTACTGCCTTAGTATCTTAGTCCTTTCACCATTGCCTTTGCAACCAAATGCCCCCATCAGTCAAGGTGGGAGCAGGGCTGGGGTGGGGGGCGAGGAGGGGAATGCAGGGGAGGGTTCATTGGGGATAGGGCAGGCCCATATCCTATCTGACCCGGAGAGGGGGAGACAACAGCACTGCAGAGAACCCCTCTTTCTGACCCTACCTGCCAAAAGAATGGGGTTGCCAGGGGTTAAAGGAAAGGAGCAGGGTGGAGGTGCTGGAGGATGGAGGCCAGAGCAGAAGCAGGCCTGGGTGCAGCGTCTGGCAGGCCCATATTCCTGAGAGCACCAGGAGGCCTTTCCATCCCCACATCATGACTCTTGGTGCTTCCCCCTCCCCTCCCCTCCGCCCTCACCCCACCTCTCCACCCCCACCCCGAAGCTGTAATGAAAAATTCATGTTAAAGCTTCACATGTGATCTGATTTTCAACACTTTAATTGGATTAATAGAAGCAAGGAGTGTAGTGAGCCCACGGCCTTCCTCCCAGGGCCCCTCCTCTGCTTCCAGCAGCCTCCTCCTCGCCCCTTTTCCAGGCTGAGCTCTCCCTTCCTAGACTTGCTGTTTCACGGCCTCTTCCTTCTCTCTCCCCATGATCTTCCATCCAGAACCCTCTGTCTGGCCTGCCTTTCAGCTCACTCCCCACAGCCTCTTCCTCTCCCTGGCCCAGGACTTGTTGAGCCAGTAAAATTTCTTTCCCAACTGAGGAAAGAATTGATTCCTTAAGCCTTGATGAAGGAAATATTTCTAAATACTTGGTAAATGAAATAATATTTCTAGCAGAATTTAATTTTGTTGGATTCTAGCCTATATCCTACCTACCAAGAGTTACAGAATAACAGCACTGAAAGGTTTTAATAAATATGAATCAAATATAATTAGTATGTTGGTTATTTGTGTGCAAGAGCTACCCTTAAAGTCCCTCATTCTGGAGGTGTCATTCCCAGAAATAGTCAGGACAATGGCAACACCACCCCATTTTTTTCCTTACAGATATAACTAAACTAAGCTGTTTCATGATGCATAGTCACTGGGCTGGCGGGTGCTATATCCTCAGCCATACAGTAAAATCCTGTGGGATGGGCTGTCACCTGAGTCCAGGGGACTGCATGGTGCCCCAAGGGGACTGCGTGGTGCCCCAGGGCAGGAGCTCAGGATGATACCCTTGAACATAGCCAGATTCCTCTGCCCTCAATTACTCCAGCTCTGCAACCAGAGGGGCAGTCTGGATGGGTAGGGTCCAGCTTATCTTATTTTATGACTCAGTTAGTTACCCTGATTTGCACATTCATCCCCACTCTGTGTCTTAAGTGATTATCAAATACTATTTGGAACCACAGATAGGTCTGCAACATAGAGAAAAATGTAAAGCATTCAGGAAAAGGAAATAATGATATTTTTATATTTTACTGACTATGACAGCTTCCATTTATCACTCAAATATTTCAAGGCACAATATTTACTTACATTCTTCATTAATGATAGCTGCTCTATATTCCAAGTAGATGTTAAGACAAATCCATTGGCTTTTTCTCACTGATGTCTTGTGAGATCATGGTTTTTACCTGATCACGGGACTGAAAAGGAGCGCTCCTTAGAGACAGTAGAAAAGTGTCAGCCCCGAGGTTGTCCTTGCTTGATTTTGCTTACAAACAATACACTGTTATAAAATGTTATGTTCTTAATATTACCTTTAAAGCGCAGCCTTTTGCAGGAAACATTTTAGGCTGCCTGTTTGCTTTGTGAGTAGGCATTAGACCTTAACAATATACTTTGTAAATTACTAGTGACAGATACACATGTACTATAACACATCACAAGGCCCTGGGAAGGGATGAGAGCGCCCCCCTGCTGCAGACATGTCCTCTACACATCTGGCCTGACATGATGTCTGAGGGATGGACTAGGGATTAACAGTGGCTCTGCGCTTAAACATTAATAAGCACTTTCTTGTTTCTAGACACACTACCAATAGAAATACTATTTTCCACCCCTCACCTGGAGGATCATCTTGGGGTCATCACTGGTTTCAGGATCCCCTTATCAATAAAGTTCCCTGACCCTCCAGTGTTTCCATAGGTGGACTCTTCCAGTTCTTCATTCCACCTGCTGCTGCTTGCGCTCCCTGCTTGTGCGCTGAGCCAAGGGGGGCGTCTACAGTCTGGTGAGTAACACTTAGTGTTCCAGGATCTAGCCAGGCCTGACCCTGGCCTCATAGAGCGAAGGAGCGATTCTCCCCTGCTCTCACCTGTACCACCCCCTCACACCTAGTAGGCCCCTCCCTCTCCAGTGTGGACCCCCTTCCATGCTCCATCTCCCTCCCCAGGAACGTAGTTTTTGCATACCTAGTCCCAGCATAAGGACTGCTCCATTTGATGTGCAGAAGGGCGTTTCCACTGGTGACACCACATTGCACCACCAGCCAGGACCTTTAGCCAGTTACGCTTCTGGAAAGAGAAATGACTTGACCTGAGTGACAAAGCTACTATGTGGCAAAGCTAGACTTTTGGGTCAAAGTCTAGATAATTCCAAAGCCCACACTTTCTAACTCTCCAACAGCAGGGACTGTGCTGTGTGTTTCTGTATAAAATGCCCATCCATATAGCTGCACAATGGGGTAGATACAAGTTGACTGGGCAGGTGAATGCCTTCAACAGGGAGATACTGACAAGCCCCAGAAAAACCCAGGCCTAGACCCTGACTGACAAGCTGGGAGTCCCAGAGCAGGCAGACTCCTTTGCCCTCACCAAGACTAGCACTTGGTGGCTAATAAGAGACTGAGCATGTGCCCAAGGCTAACATCCTAATAAAATTGGAAAAATAAAGTTCAGATGTGTCTGTGCCTGGCTCATCTGTTTAGCTGCCTTGAATGGATGGATGGTGTTTGCTCCACACTTAGACAGCAACCTGGTCTGGTTTGAAGAGGAATCAGATTCTTTGTCAAGATGATAATGACACAGATACCACTTGGGAACTTCTGCACCAGCTGTCCAAGTTTGAGGGAATAAACTCAATGAGGAATTTGTGGTCCTCTGCATCTAAGTGACGTGTGATTGGTAACCAAATGCAAGTTTCAAAAATAAGACAACAGAGAAATAGAAACAGCAACAGGACCTGGCTCATAATCACACACACACATACACACACACACACACACACACCACCATCACGCCCCTTAAGTGTGATCAGTAGGGGAAGAGTATTTCCAAATAAAAGTATCCACTCCCTTTTGTCACTTCAACTCCTGGCCTCACCAGACCTTACCTCAGCCCAACTCTCAGTTATGGGGATCCCAGAATCAAGAGAATGAAAAGGACCTTGGCCTTGGTAAAAATGGTACACCATTTGTTGCACACTCACTTTGTTCCAAGAATTATGATAAATACTTTTCAAACATTATTTCAATTCACCCCATCGCCCTTTGAGGTAGTGACTATTATTATCTTTAGGTGAAGAAACAGACTCAGAGGAGCTGGTAGTTATCCCAAGTTCACCTGGCTATAAAGGGTGGAAACAATTTTTTTTAAAGATCTATTTATTTATGCATACAAGAAATGGGGTATAAGACAGAGGTGCAGGAGGGTGAGAGGATTCACCAAAGACAGAGTGGGGAGCAGAACAGGCAGAATGACTGAAATACTCTGCTGAGGGGAGCAGCGGGCAAGAAAGAAGAGGTCTGCTGCACCATGTGAGTCAGCTCCCTGGCCAGGGATCTTACTCATGCTGCAGTGGCTGAGGATAGTTTCATAGTGCGGAGACTTAACCCTTTGCACCACCAGGGAGGCCCTGGAATCAATGTTCAAATGCAGATCTAACTGCCTCCAAATAGTACCATCTTAACCCCAGCCTAGGAGCCCAGGCTGGAAACCAAAGAGAGAAGGGCCACCTCTTAAATGCATAGATCATGAAGAAATTTGATCCAACAAATATTTGGAGCCAGGTATTCTCTTCCTTTTAGGCGATCAGAGAGTGTTCCCACTCCCTCACCTGTATGTTCAGTAAAGACTAATTGAGCACCCACTCAATGTCAGGCATTGTTCTAAATGCTATGGATACAGCAGGAACAAAGAACTCAGAACATAGTAAGGGAAGACAGATCATTACCCACTGGCATGTAATAGGTTGGGGGTGATAAGCACCATCAGGAAGAATAAAGCAGGTAAGGGAAGGAAAGAGGGATGGGAAGGGGGTTGCTGTCTTGGCAAGAGCTCCCCAGGGAGACCACTTGGAACAGGTGACATTTGAGCAGAGACTGGAGGGAGTAAGGGACTGAGGCACAGAGATCTGGGAGAAGAGTCCTCCAGACAGAGGGAATAGCACATACAAAGACTTACTAATGGTGAGGGCGTGCGCCAGTCTTGCCCTCCCTTTCAGGTTTTCAAGTCTGCTTTACTTTTTGCTAATTTGCAGGTCTCTATTATCCAAATTTTGCAGTGAGGTTATCGGAGGTCTAGATTCAGAAAGTTCTGCTCACTGGCTTCACAAAGAGAAAAAGGAAGTAACCCTTGTGTTTATTTACATTAATTTATTTATCTTTACATGGCTTTGAAAAGTAGGTACATTAAATTCTGGTCAGCTGGCTCCAAAGTCTATGCGGTTTCCGCCATACCGTGTAGAAGTAAGCTACGTGATTTCAGGCTGATGTAATTCTTTCCTTAAGTGCTTAGCACACCTGGAAACCAGAACTTCAGGTCTTCGTCCCTGACATTAACGGAGAGCCCCCATGCGCTGGGCTCACTGGATGTGGTGAGGATACGGTTATGAGCAAGACAGACATGGTCCCTCCTCCCAAAGAAGGCTCCATCCACTCAGCAGGGGCGCTGCCAGGCTTCCTCTGTATGGCACATGCACGTAATAATGGCACAGGCCAGACCTGAGGAATTCCTCCTTCCAGCCTACTACAAGCAGAAAAAAAATGAGTGCTGAGTTACAGCCAACTTTGAGCTGCCAGCTGAGTCTCTGCTACCTGCTCTGTGATGTCTTCCTGGCTCAGAGACCTGGTCTCCAAGCAAACTCCAGGTCTTGCCCACCAACCGAGTAAGAGTGACCAAGTGTAAGGGGCAGGACTGGACACAGTGCAGGTTTTCTGATCCCATGCAGACAGGGTAAAGGAGGAGTCAGAGTCCTCAGTGGCTTTTTTGCAGGTCTTTTATTGGGGTTCACCAGGCATATGGCAGGCAGGGGTGCTGGCTGGGGGGCTGGGAGGCCTACAAGTCTTCACTCTATCTGGACTCTCTGGCGTTCGTTCTGCTGCTTCTTAGCTTCTGCTTTGGCTTCTCCTGGCGTCCCCGTGATGCCGCCCTTAAAAAAGCACAGTCTTAGCTCAGCTGAATCCCATCTACCTATGCCCACACCCTATTCCAGGTGCCCGCCATCAGGCATGCATTCAGGACAAGGATCCATCATCTATCCTGATGGCGGAAGGGCAGAAAAGCCTGATATTTTCTTTACCCTACACCAAGGTAACTTAGACTCTGTTGCTTTCCAAAGAATGGAGTTCTTCAGACTCCAGAGGGTGGGCCAAGCCATTAGAAGAACCCAAGATGGGGTTGGGGATTCAGACAAAGGTCTAGCCAGTTCTCATGTGATCCAAACAATATGTCTGACGTTAAGACGACCACACCCCTGCCTCCAAAGGGATTTAAACTTCAGCGTGTGTTGCCAGGAACTCATCGTTCAAGTTCTCTCATTGTGGGAATATAACTTCAAAACTCAGTGGATTAGTAAACAATACATGGAAGCCAGCAGATGAGACATGATTCTGAGTGGCAGCTGTCAAAGCTTATTCAGAAATGGGGCTGTCAACCCACCATTTCCCTCCACCCAAAAAAACTAAAGGGGGTGGTTGGAAAGCAGGCATGGAGGGATGGCAGAAGGGAAGAGTGTTAAATTGCAGCTGAAATCCACCTCCCCCAACCTCAAGGGCTTCTCCTTCAGTGTCAACAAATATGCAACCAATTAATGTAATTGCAGAGTTATTTATGGTGCCCAGCAAAGTGCAGCTGGATCCTAAAAGACAAGGGTGGAAGCAGAGAAAAAACTCTCGGGTTTTGGTGTATGGTTTTGTTGGTTGGGTTTTTTTTTTCTTTTTCTTTCAGATGTTTCAGTCAACTTGTGGTATCCATGTGTCTGGTGGTCACGGCCCCTTCCAGTCAGTCTGCAGGTGTTCCTGCCTGGGGGGGAGGAGCAGGAGGGGGAAGCTACAGGGAAAAGCTAAAGGTCTTCCGACTTCAAACTGTGACCTGACACAGAAGACTTTTTCAAGGTTCCCCACTCTTACTGCACCCCTGTCTTTCTCTGCTTCCACTGACCCTTTCCAGAACCACCACCACCAAAACTTGCACATAGAGACCTTTCCCCCAAAGCTCTGCTATGTGCTTGCTTGGAATGACAGCTGTGTTGCCATTCAACGCCCCACACAAGACAGGTTTTAATTAGAGTTATTGAGGGGTTTGAATTGGCACAATTAGGGCCAGCATTAATGGGGTCTCCATGTGTTCTTTTGAACAGTTTGGCCCTATTTTTTGTCCCTGGGCAGGAGGGGGTTGCAACTAATGAAGTTGGAGAGTGTAAATTATCTCAGCAAAGGGGGGCAAGTGTGAACCACCCAGGGGAGGGGGCATGCAAAGAAAAGAAAGCAGTTACGTGTGGTGGACATACTCACACACACTAGCACACACTTATTTCCATGTCTTCCTTTTTTAACATGGTCCTTTTAGAAGGGCACCACAGCCACCAAATATGTATCATAGGCTTAGCGGGCTAACAGAAGAGATACGTGTATCCTATACCAAACTAAAGTCAACCAAGGGTGTGTGGGGGTGTTTATGCACATACACGTTTTTATACTTACCCTAAATGTGCGTGATACTATAGAGGAGAGTGAGATCCAAAGACAAACTTCAACTATAATTGGTCCTAGGCCTTCATTAGCTGAGATGTTACTTGCTCTTTGTCTGATACCCTAATTCTTGTCATTCCAGATGGCTGTACTTTTAACTCCTTGAACCCTGGGCCTCTATGCGCTCTTGAGCATTATCTCAATCAAAAAAGATAAGCCCCATTCCCAAGTCTCCGAATCCATGAACTACAACCCAGAAGGACACTGAGGCCAAGCCCAAGCCTGGTGGGCCCTGAGCTCTCTCATTTGCCCAGGACTTGACACCCTTCCCAGAGGCGCCTGTGGTAAAAGACATTTCCAGTAAAAAGTTAATACAACCATGCAGGTAGTAGGAAGGTCAGAATCGGAAAAGCATGTATGATGGCTCCTAGGTATCGATCCACGCTGGGTAAGGAGGCAGTTGAACTGAAACAGGGTTCAGTTCAGTGTGGCTGCTGAGTCTGGGGTCAGCTTCCGAGTGACCCAAATGGCTCTGGGATGTTAAGTGAAAGGAGCAGCAGGACAAGGACAGGAAGAAAGGGTCACACTCAAGTTACAACTCAAAATAATATGGGCACTTAGGAAAAGCAGCATGGAGCCCCTTTCCATCAGCGCAAGCCACAGCAGAGGGAGCCCGCAGCAAGTCCTCCTATTCCACAATGAGGTTCAGGCGCCACTGTGCATGGGTCCCCTTCCTTCACGCTGCCTTGTAAAGCCGGCTGCTTTCCCCAAGCTCTTCTAGTGGCCTCGGCAACACTAGCTGTTGGGCAGAGTGGGTGCAGGAGAGAGGTTGCCCCCCACACACTCTCTTGGCAGAGAGAAATGGGGAGAGGCAGTTGAAGGGACTGAGGACTGAGGGCCACTCTGGACAAACACAATTCAAAATGCCTGTAGCACTCCATGGAGCTTTGGAGTCTGGGGTCTAGTTTGGCCCCGTCTGATTCCGCCAACTCTTCTTCCTCCACCCCTTCTACAATCCATAAGGCTGACCTTTATGAAAAGAACGTCACATGGATGGGCAACTTGGGTCCCTCAGCAGATGAAACACTGAGCCCAACAACAACAACAAAAAAAACTAGCAGGCCAGCACATGCAGCACGCCAGGGTCGCTCTAAAACAGCAGTTGGGGGTGGGGGGAGGCGCTGAAGTTGCCCCCAAGGGACTTTTGGCAAGGTCCAGTGACATTTTGGATTGCCACAGGGGAAACAAGGGTACCGACATCTGGAAGCCAGGGGTGCTGCCTGCCGTACATCCTGCAGCGCACAGGACAGCCCCCCAGCAAACAGTGATCAAGGCTAAAATGTCAATATGCCACGTTGAGAAAGCCTGCGTTAAAGTCAAACAGACCTGGTCCAAACTCCAGCGCTCCCTTTTCCTAGCAATTTCAGCAGGCCAATAACCTCTCGGAGCCTGGTTTCCACATCTGTAAAACAGGGGTGGTAAATACCTCGCTTCTAGATAAAGCATTGGAGGGGGCAAGAAATATTCATGCTTTGCTTTTTTTTTTTAAAAAACATTAAAAATGTTCTGGGCTATCTTTATTAGAATCATTAAAAGAATGTGGCATTTGGGTGATCGCTAATAAAGTCTTCCAGTCCTGACATTATCTTCTACACCTGCATCCTTCCCGGAGTGCATTTCCCCCACGGAGACACCTTAAGGACACCTTGCACTGGGAATCAAAAGGCCTCCGGCCGGCCCAGGTGCCCCCCCAGCCCAAGGCCAGGCGCTGCGCCCCAGCTCGCAGCCCGAGGCCCCGCAGACACCCCCACCGGGGGAGGGGAGGGGAGCCTCATTTCCGGTGGAAGTGGACTTGAGGAGGTCCGCCTTTTCTTTTGAACCACACAGCGGCCAAACGTCAATTAGCCGAGCCCTGAAAAATGAGTGCGCTGCGCGCTCTCCGCGGGGAGGGCATGGCGCCCCCGGCCCGGCCTGGGGTTGCTGCCCTGTTCCCCCTATTGTGCCGCCAACAAGAGCGTTTTATTGAAAAGAGCTGAGTGCATCTAATGCAGTTATCCGTGTCCGCCCCATCGGGCCGTGGGCTGGGGGCGAGGCGCGCAGCTGCCGCCTCCTCACACGCTCGCAACAAAGGATTGCGCCGTGGAGAATGTGCTCCCCTTTGAACGGCTCATCTGGTTTCCATTTTTGAAAGGTCCCCAATCTTCGCTTCCACCCAGCCCCCATCCACCTCCACCACCGCTTCTCCCCTCCTCTGCGTGCCGGCTGTGCCCCTTGGAGGGGGTGCCCAGCTCCCGCGCGCCGGCGCCCCCTCTTGCAGGCTGGAGGTGCGCGATGTGCCTGCCTTCCCGGAGCACCCCGATCCCAGGCCTGAGCCTCAGTTTCCTCACCTTCAAAATGCCACGGTTGGATGCCACTTTTCATGCCTTTTACCTCTGACGGTCTGTGCATCAACAAACTGATTTGTAAAATATGTGGCAAGCCCTTAATAGTATAAATAAAAGTTTTTAAATTGCCTTTCATTTCACAGTCTGGAGATAAGCACGAGCAACATTCCAGAGTTTTTGCTTCTAGTTTTTTCTATGTTTCATAAGTCATTTATACAATTTATCATTGTTTACTCAGGGTCCTGTTGGTGAAACAGTTTTATCTCCTGCTTTTATTTTATCTGGAGCATCTGCCTATCTTAATAGTCTTTGCAAATAATTTTAAATAGCTGCCACATATAGCATCAAGGGCTTGTACCAGAGTTGAGTTAGCTGGCCCCCGTTGTTGGACATTTAAGTTGTCTTCCTATTTGCTTGGAGTTTGTTGTTTTGTTCCACTGTTATAAATTACAGTTGATTTTATAAAACAGAATCCTCAAGTGGTTTCCCAAGTTGACAGCTGGGACTAAGGCCCCTGCCCCACTCCACATCAAAGGCACTATGCAGGCACTTCCAACTCTTCCAAAGGCGCATGGAGGGGAAAGGTCATCGCCGCAGCCTCCTCCCCTCCCTGACACCTCCAGGCACCTGCAAGTTGGAAATTCGCATGTGAATCATGGCCCCTGTAAATTATGGCCTAGGGCATGTTGTATAAACCTCAGAGTCCGTCAGCTACACAATGAAGATACAACCCACCTCAGAGGGCTGTTGCCAGAAGGAAATGAAACAAGATATGCAAGGTGCTTAACTGAAGCCTGGGCACCTAGAAACCCTTCCTCATTAACTTAGGGGGAATTCCTGCTTGGATTTCAGGCCCTGCCAGACTGATAGGGCCTAGAAGGAGAATGTGAGGTATGGGCTCTCAGACCCTGCTGGAGTGGGACTTGGGGCTGAAACACAGCTGCCTACCCATCTATTTACTAACAGAGTGACTTCAGCAAGTTTCTTAGTCCTTCAGGGCCTTGTTTCTCCACCAATAAAATATAGAGTTAGGCCTCCCTGGTGGCACAAGAGGTTAAGTCTCAGCACTATGAAGCTATCAGCAACCACTGCAGCACGAGTTCGATCCCCAGCTGGGGAGTTGACCCACATGACATAGCAGACCTCTCCTGCATCACCTGCTGCTCTCCTCAGCAGTATATTTCAGTAGATCCGCCTGTTCTGCTCCCCATTCTGTCTCTGCTGAATCCTTTCACCACCCCACACCCCTGGTCTATACCCCAGCTCTTTTATGCATAAATAAATCTTTAAAAAAAAAATAGGGTGGGCCTCCCCGGTGGCGCAGCGGTTGAGCGCTGGGTTGCGAAGCTGCCCGCGGCCTCTGCAGCGCCGGTTTGATCCCCGGCTGCTCCCCGGCCACCAGGGGAGGGTCCCACATGGCGCGCAGACCTCTCCTGCCGCCCGCTGCTCCCCTCAGCAATGTACTTCGGTCCTTCTGCCTGCTCTGCTCCCCGCTCTGGCTCTGGTGAATTCTCTCACCCTCCCGCGCTTCTGACTGTTCCCAGTGCATGTATAAACAAAACAAACAAACAAACAAATAAATAAATAAAAACATGCAAAAAAAATCAAAAAAAAAAAAAATAGGGAGGGCCTCCCTGGTGGCGCAGGCGGTTGAGCGCCGCACTGTAAAGCTGTCCACAGCCTCTACAGTGCAGGATTGATCCCGACCGGCAGGGGAGACTCCCACTGTTATAGAGCAGCCCCGATTTTGAACGGGTTCCTGGCTGTGGGTCCTCACCCACGCACTTAAAAGGGACTTATGAATACTCCACTACATACACACACAAAAGGTTAATAAAAGGTTTATTTACAAGGGAAAAGGAAATAAGGAAAATGTACAACTCAGGGAGAAAATAGGGAAATAAAGTCTTTAATGCGTCCTACCCGATCCGACGGCCTGGAAACCCAAAGTCACTCTCAGAGCTGGCCTGACGCTGCGAGCTGGCAGAGAGCCAAAATGGGGGACCCCCCCAAAGCTCACATGTCTGCCTTTATATCCACCTGGCTGCTTAACCCCACCCTCAGGTCCCAGCCACCTTCCCTTTGGTGGTGATGGGATTTGGAGTTCCCAGTGTCTTTGGCTTTGGCCTGGGGTGGGGGTGGAGTCCACAAAGCCTGTATGGAATTAGCTTTAGGACATCCTTTTCCCCCTAACATCACATGGCGCAGCAGACCTCTCCTGTCTCGCCCGCTGCTCCCCTCAGCAGTGTACTTCGCCAGTCTGCCTGTTCTGTTCCCCACTCTTTCTCTGGTGAATCCTCTCACCCTCCCACGTATCTGGCCTGTACCGCGTTCTTGTATAAAAACAAATAAATCTTAAAAAAAAAATAGAGTTGTGAAGTAATACATAAAAATTATGTGACATCTCACACCTGTTAGGATGGCTACCATCAAAAAGACAAGTGATAGCAAGTGTTGGTGAGGATGCGAAGAAAAGGGAATCCTTGTACACTTTTTGTGTTGGTATTGGTATAGACACAGGGGAAACAGTAGAAAGGTCCTCAAAACATAAGAAATAGAACTACCATTTGACCCAGCAATTCCACTTCTGGGTATTTAACCTAAGGAAATGAAATCACTATATCAAAAGACAGTTGCATCCCCAAGGTCACTGCAGCATTATTTACAATAGCCAAGACATGGAGATGACCTAAAGGCCCCACCAAGGAGATAAAGAAGTTATGATAAACAAATACAATGAAACATTAGTCAGCATAAAAGGAAGTAAATCCTGCCATTTTCAACAACATAGATGGATCCAGGCCATTACGCTAAAAGAAATAAGCCAGACAGAAAGACAAATACTATATGATCTCACTTATGTGTGGTATCTTAAAAAACCAAATTCGTTTATGCAGAAAACAGATTGGTGGCTGCCAGAGATGGGAGGATGAAGAGCAAAATAAGGATGAGGGGTTAAAAAGTAGAAATATCCAGGTATAAGACAAAAAAGTCCTGGTGATGTTGTACACAGTATGGAGACTATAGTTAACAATACTGTCACGTGTGTTTGAACATTACTAAGAGAGTAGATATTAGAAGTTCTCATCACAAGAAAAAAAAACTTTCAACTATGTGAGGTGACAGATGTTAACTAAACCTATTATGGTGATCATATCACAATATATACATATCAGATTATTGATGCTTTGGTGGTGGGTTTTGACTTGATAACATGCATACATCTGAAGAGGTGTGAACCTGTATTCCTAAATCACTAAATCTTTATTACCTCAATTAAAAAATAAAACCATTTCAAATATAAATATACATCGCTTCTCGGCTTTTTGGCTAAGATCAAGTGCAAATATAAATACACACACACAAACACACACATATTAAACCATACTGTACAACTTGGACTAATACAATGTTATATGTCAATTATATTGCATAAAACTGGAAGAAAAGGATACATTAAAAAACACCTGGCCCATACCAAATGCTCAATAAATTCAGCTATCATGATTATGTTCCTACCTGCCCTGCTTGTAAAGAACAAGGTCAGTCTCCCCCAGCCCACCCCCAACTAGTTTTCCCTTTGGTCTCCCAGGACCAGCCCCCTCCACATCCTTATCAACACAGGTTCCCGCCCCTGTCTTAGGCCCAACTCTGCAGGATGACTGGGAGGTCTGAGAAAGTCAGACCCTGATGAGATGTGAGCTCCAGCAAAGAGCCCAGCCCCATAACCTCCTCACAGAGCACTCATCACTTCCCACACCCCAGCCTCTGCTTCCAGGATTTGGCATTTCAGCTGGCTCAGACTGGGACAGCTGGGAGCCAGCAGGTTGTCTTGCTGTGACCTTGAGTCTCTTCTCTTGCCCTCTCAGGACGTTGTGTTCATGTGTTTAGCGTAGGGTAACATCAAGGGCAGCCGCCACTGACTGAGTGCCCACTAGATGTAGACCCATTGCTCATTTCATTCACATGGAAACCCTACAAGGGCACCTGTGAATGATCAACCCATTGCACAATGAAGTATGGAAACCTGAGCTCAGGATAGTTAAGCAACAATTCCAAAGCTGTGGAGCAGAGATTGGAACTCGGGAGAGTCTTCCCAGGACCCCATGCTGGTTCGTGCTCCTTTATCAGTGAGAACAAAGTTGCACAGCTACTGTCCCTGGAGCATAATAATTCTAAGGAATCTAAAAATGGGAGGGGAGCCTCCCAGGTGGCACAGTGGGTTGAGCACAGCTCTGTGAGACTGTCCACAGCCTCTGCAGCACGGGTTCAATCCCCAGCTAGCCAGGGAGAGACCCACATGGCACGGTAGACCTCTTCTGTCTTGCCGCCTGCTCCCCTCAGCAGTGTTTTCCGTCAGTCTACCTGTTCTGCTCCCCGCTCTGTTTCTGATGAGTCCTCTCACCCTCCCGCACCTCTGGCCTGTACCCCAGTTCTTGTATAAATAAATAAAATCTTTAAAATAAATAAATAAATATAAAAATGGGAGGGCATTTGTCCCCGGTGGCGCAGCAGTTGAGCGCTGGGTTGCGAAGCTGCCCGCAGCCTCTGCAGCGCCGGTTCGATCCCTGGCTGCTCCTCGGCCACCGGAGGAGGGTCCCACATGGCGCGCAGACCTCTCCTGCCGCCCGCTGCTCCCCTCAGCAGTGTATTTCGGTCCTTCTGCCTGCTCTGCTCCCTGCTCTGGCTCTGGTGAATTCTCTCACCCTCCTGTACTTCTGGCTGTACCCAGTGCTTGTATAAATAAATAAATAAATCTTTAAAAAAAAAAATGGGAGGGCATTTGGAGTACAGTTGTCAGATTCAGCAAATAAAAAAAGAGGACAACAGCCAGCTTTGAACTTCAGATAAACAACGAAAAACCTTTTAGCATCAGTTTACCCCCATGCAATATTTGGGACATACTTGAACTGAAAAACTTCATCATTTATCTGAAATTCAAAGTTAACTATCTTTCACCTGATAGCCCTAGTTTGGGGGCTTCAGCCACACTTCCCAACATCTGGTTCAGAGAAGAGAGGCACAAACTTGGTCACATCACAGTGATGTGATGTCAATTAACTCCCACTCCTCTATGTGCTCCTTTTATAATTCAGAGTTTGCATGACTTGTCTAAGATCATAAGGCTGGAAGGTGCAGCATACATAGACTCAACCTCCCGAGTCTCCTGGCGGCATTACAGTGCTCTCTGGACTATCCCACAGCCCACGGAGTAAATTTGTCATTTACCTGCATTGTCGTGAGAAAAATACGGGGGACGTGGGAAATTTTTCACAAGCAATGTGACTTAAAGTCTCCCTCATCTTTTAAATTTTGTTAAGAATCTTTGGTCACAGTGACAGAAATTCTAAACTGACTTAGACTTAAAAGAAAATGACAGCTCACATCACTGAAAAGTCCAGGTGACAGCAATGATGGGAGTCAACAAAATGGTTTCCGGTGTTGAAGGTGGAGCAATTGGAGCAACAAAATAAATAAATTAGTATTCAATTAGATCCCAACATATGAAATAAATATACAGGAGTCCATACATGTATAAATAAATGAGTGGGTAAATAAATGGGGAGAAGAAACAAATCAATTCCAAATGATTTGTGGCGATGCCCCATCCTCAGGGGTAGGAAGGAAAGGAAGCTAATTCCCCACTCCTTCAACTCCCCACTCCACAGTATTTGCAGTATGGAAAGGGGGGTAAAAAGTAGAGAAACCTGACAACTATCTCCTTAGTCTATGGTCGAGGTGGACATCACCAGTGGTGAGTCATGATGAAGGAACGTGCCCTGGATAGATGGTAAGAGCAGCACTTTACTTCTGTGGTCTTCCTCTAAAAACATCTAGCCCCAGTTAAATTATGAGAAAAACACCAGATATGAGAAAAACACCCAATTGAATACATGGAGTATTCTCTGTTTTGGCAAGCGGGGTATTGAAGAAAGAATCATCATCATTTCATATAGGGACATCTTAGTATCAAATATGTTGAAAGGGGGCATTGGACATAGATGATTTTTGGCCTCCAAACATCCAATTAATCCCAATTGAGGGGCATCTGACAAAATACCTGCCCAGCATTCTTTAAGAGTGTCAGGGTCACCAACACCAAGCAAAGTCTGAGAAACTGTCACAGCTAAGAGAAGCCAGGAGATGTGACAGCAAAATGTAATATGGTGTCCTAATAGGATCCTGGAACAGAAAAGAGCATTCAAGGAAATTTTCAATGAACATGGACTTGAAAGAATAACAACAACAATGTACAGCTTGTTCATTATATGGTTGACAACAAAAAAGATCCATTTCAGTAGGTAGGGCTACTGTCTGCATGGGTTTTCCCTGGGTAGCCCTATTTCCTCCCACATCCCAAAGATGTGCATGGCAGGTTCTATGCAAATCTGAACTGTCACAGTGTGAGTGAACAATGTGTGAGTGTGTCCTACTGTGGAAGAGTGTCTGCCCAGGGTTGGTTCCCAACCTGTGTTTCCTAGAGCTGCCAGGAGAGGCTCTAGTCACCATGACCCTGAACTGGAATATGTGGGTTGGAAAATGAATGAATAAGTATAAATGATGACTTAATACTCGAAGAGTTTTGGATCTTTATTAGAAGTTTGGTGAAGTTTTGGTGACAGAAATATGCTGTAGGAACTTAATTCTTGCTTATATCAATTAACCTAAGGTTAAATTGGTTTTGTTATACATCATTTCCCTTAATGTTGCCATTACCACGAACCTATCAACAAACTTAATGAGGCCATACTTACCAATATTAGTTGATTAATTGAGACAAATGCGCCACACTAATATAAATGTTAATAATAGGAGAGAATGGATATGGAACCTATGGGAACGCTATACTATTTTCACAATTTCTCCATAAATCTGAAAGTTTTGAAAAAATAAAAGGTTATATTAAGAAAAAAAAAAAGCCGGAGGCTTCAAGTGTGGCTGGACTTGGAGCTCTAATAATGTCCTTCCTTACGTTGATGTCAGACTCCACATGCCAGCAATATGGTGGCACCAGCAATATGGTGGCACCAACACTATCATTATTTCCTCTCAGCTGGAGTTCATCAGAAAGGAGTAAATGCCTCTTTCCCAGAACCCAACAGGCGCCTGGTGCCTTCCTGCTTCTTCTTGCCTCAGATGGCTCAATCGCTGGGACTGGAGGAACGAGAAGCTCTGACTGGTTTACACCCATTTCTGAGTGAGGGCTAATTGTGGGGAGGAGATGGACACAAAAAAAAAAAATTAGGGGATCTTATCTACCACAGGTGAATGGATGTTTGGAGGTCGAAAATCATCAATGTCCAATGCCCCCTTTCAACATATTTGATACTAAGATGTCCCTATATGAAATGATGATGATTCTTTCTTCAATACCCCACTTGCCAAAACAGAGAATACTCCATGTCTGTCCATCATTGTTTTTTTTTTTTCTAATTCGAGAAATCCCGACATGGAGGAACCACCATTTAAGTCTGACCACAGGGCTAAAGCATCTCAGATGAAAGAGTGGGAACAATGAGTCGCATGGCCCTCCTGATCACTCTTAAGAATTCATCTTGAGGGCCTGAGAAGCTGATGTGACAGCCTTACAGGGACTAATGGAGCAGAAAAGCCAGAGGTGTCCCTAAGAAGAGACCTTTTTGGGCTGCAGCAAGAAAGGTTGAGAAACCCCCAGTTGTCCTAATATTTACTGCGGGTTGCAATGAGCCAGACACTCTCCTAAGCAAGTCTGCATGAGCTACTGTCAGGTGCACAATGTGCCATGCAACAGGTATCATCACCCCCGTTTTATAGGTGGAGAGAGGGAGGCAGAGAGCATTGAAGTCCATTTGCCAAAGTCACACCACTGGCAAGTGACAGAGCTCGGATCTGATCCCAGGTGCTGACTCCAGAACCACTGTGCTAGAAACCATCATTTAAAAACAAAAATAGAAAAACACAGATAATAGTCAATATCCAGCTTCTTACCCCAGCCCTTATGCTTAGGTTACTGTTGACCTTCCCTTGGTGAGAAATCACTTTAGTTTTTAACTTTTCAAGTCCCTGCCCTTGCAGGGGGAAAGAATTTCTCACTCTAAAAAAGGAAAATAAAAACAAGTTGCAGGGGGAGGCGGCTGAGCAGGTTACCTGGAGAAACACAGGTTCAAGATCCTGAGCTCAATTTGCATGTTAAATTGTTTTTCCTTAGCTAACGCATGAGATATTTTACAGCCAACTTGATTTTTTTTTTTTCCTTTTGAATCTATTACACTTTGTACAACTGATTCACCCTGTGAGCTCCCCAGCAGGTATTCAGAATGAGCTTGGCACTCCCCGCTAGGGACTTAGCCTGGCCAGGACCCTCAGCTCATAGTAGACAGTGGGAACATTCTGGCCCTGTTTCTTTTTCTTTTTTTAAGCTTTATTTATTTATGTATACAAGAACTGGAGTACAGGCTAGAGGAGTGTGCATGGGAGGGGGGGTGGCGGAGAGGATTCACCAGAGACAGAGCGGGGAACAGAACAGGCAGACTGACTGAAATCCACTGCTGAGGAGAGCAGCGGGTAAGTCAGGAGAGGTCTGCCGCACCATGTGGGTCACCTGCCTGGCTGGGGATCGAACTCATGCTACAAAGTCTGCGGATAGCTTCATAGTGCTGCATTTTAACCCCTTGCACCACCAGGGAGGTCCCATGGCCCTTTTTCAGGAAATTCCCTTGGGGCCTCTTTTTAGCTTTCAGTTCCTCATGATCATCCACCTGCATGCGCAGTCATCCTCGGGAAGAAAGCCAGCCCAAATCCAGCTCATTGTCTCTCTGAACCTGCCCCTCTGTGTGCAGTTCCTGCCGGGAACAGGGATGCTGTCGCCACCTCTGAGTCCATCATTCAAAGCAGAGCCCTGGCTCTCACTCCCTGTAGCCAACAATCCTACAGTCCTGGGATTCACACCCCCCCCCCCAGTCCCGCAACTCTGCCCCACCTCCTGGCCCACTGCCATGGCTGCAGGCTCACTCTGCCCTCCCTCCCCACCTGGCTTGTTGCAGCTTCTTCAGACCGTTCTGCCTCCAGGAACATCCTCCATTGTCCATGTCGTCCCAGCAGCCAGCATCCTCTAGAGCCCAGTGACAATCAACTGCCTACAGTGGTTTACCCATGGCCCCCGCTGCCTGCAGGAGCAAGGCTGAGTATCTGGGATTCCTAAAGCCAGCTCCATTCTAGGAATTGTAGGAGAGGCAGACTCTTTGTCCCCAGAGAGTCATCACAGAACTGGGAAGAGGCCAGAAACATACCAAGCTGCGCCTGGAGGACACCCAGAGGTGCCAGGAAGCGGCATCCACTCAATGAGGGTCGCCTCACTGTCTTCGACTCTCAC
Source organism: Talpa europaea (assembly GCF_964194135.1). Classification (NCBI taxonomy): domain Eukaryota; kingdom Metazoa; phylum Chordata; class Mammalia; order Eulipotyphla; family Talpidae; genus Talpa; species Talpa europaea. The sequence continues at coordinate 96,643,439 of NC_140075.1, read as the reverse complement.
ATCCAAGCCTGACAGTGCTTGCTCCCACTGGCCAGGCAGACCCAGGAGCCGGCTGTGGCCAGGCACATATCCACTCCTAGGCTGCACACTCCAGCCTGTTGGTATAATTGCCAGGTGGGCACAGCTTTGCAAAGGAGGTTTGGGGTCCTTAGATGAAAGATGTTTGCATAGTCAAGCTTTTCTGGACTTGCCTCTCAGCAACTCCCCAATTCCTCACAACCACCCAAGTCTCTCCCATCCAAGATAGCCTACTGGTCCAGGAGAGGGCTCAGCATGGCCTGACCTCCCCCCAAGAGCATCCCCGGCTCTGCTGAGAGAGAGGAGGAGGCCCAAATGAAAACTAGTCTCCGGACCAAGCCCCCAGAGGCTCTCTCCATCTTCCCTGTAACTGCCCACCTTTGCCCAGCTGGACAGCAGAGACGAGCCCAGCCATGCCCGGTCTAAGCCCCGGCTAAGCCACTAGCTTGCTGGAAAGCAAGGCTGGACTTTTAATAACAACTAAGGGTGTCAGGACCTATGCAGCACGGGGGCTGACCTGGGGTCACTGTCTACACATGCCGTGTGTGGGTGTGGGTGGGTGGGTGTGTGGGTGTGTGTGTGATGAGAGGCTCATGTCCCAGGCCTCTGCCCCTTCACTCCCTCCCCCACCTCCCCTTTTCTCTCTCGGCTTGTTCTGCGCCAAACTCCAACACCCTCAACGGTTTCCCAACTGATGCTACTAATCCGGCTCTGGGGAGCAGGTCAGCAGTGAAGGAGCCGCAGTCCGTGTGAAAACAGCCGGCCGCCCCAGCCGCTCACACCTGCACACTCCATTCATCCCCACTGTTTACAGGTTGTCATCCGCAATTAATGCTTTCCCATGCACTGCAGAGGGCTGATTGCCCCACTGCCACACAGGGACCCCATTCTGAGCCCTTGTGTCTGTTAAATTGAGCATGGGGCCCCGTGATTAAATTAAGGTTTGTGGCTCTGCCACTCTGGGCCCCACTGCACCCTCCTCAGTCACTGCTGCCTCCTCTTTCTCCTGTCCCCTCCTCCCTCCCTTTCCGCTTTCCCTTCCCATTCATCACAGGCCTCTTTGCAGCTTGATGGGGGGAGGTGGACGAGGGGGAAGTGGCCTGGCCTCTGGACAGGGAGGAAGAGCGGCTGTCTTCCATTTAAAGCAAGGATAAAAAGGGATGCAGGACCCCTTGGGGAGAGGGGCTCTGTGAGACAGTGCTGGAAGGAGAAGGAAGAGGATGGTGAGGGGCCTTTGCTAAATTAATCAATCAGTCCCTAGAACCAGCATGGCAGAGTGATTAAGAGTGCAGTTTCCAAAGGGAGAATGTGAATCCCAGATCTGCTCCTTTCTACCTCTGGGATCTTACCCAGGTTTAATAAGTCTTGGCTTGTCTGAGCTGATCAGAGGAATCAGAACAAACAAGGAAACAGAGACAACAAAGGGCAAGGCCTTCAAGGCAAAGGAAGCAGACCATGGAAGCTAGACCTTTACTTTCTTAGGTGGCACTTGGATGTAATAATGTGCTGGCCATGGAAAGTCCTGAAGCCCAGGCTGTCCAGAGGTGGGGTCCAGTGAAGGAAGGTTTTATGTGTCAACTATAGGTCCTAGAATCTACCCTGGAGACACAGCTCCCAAACACCACTGTGCATCAGGACCCATGGGGGGCATAATCAAATTGCAGATTCCCACAGCTTTGAATTCAGAGGTTGGGGCTACCCAGGAATCTGCATTAGAACAAACAACAGAGGTGATCTAATGCCCTGGACTGAAGAACCCATGTGGCAAAGCATAACCAGGTGTTTCATGGTCATCCTAGGATTTTTGCAGAGGAAACATTTGATTCAATTGGTATTCTAGAAAGAAAATTAGGCAAGGGTGAATTGAAGGAGTAGGAGAAACTGGAGGCAAGCAGAATAATTAGGAATCTAATGCTAAGGGTCAAATGGCAGACGATGAGGATCGGAACTAAAGCAGCAACAGGGAGGACATGAAAAAAGAAAAACATTTCAGGATCAAGAGGGTACGGTCACCCACTGGATATGGGAGTGGGGTAAGGGGAGGCCAGAGCTGAGGCTGGGTGTTCTGTTACACCTGATTGAGCAAATGGCCACCACCCTCAGGGAGAGAAAGAGAAAAGGTCAAGTTTTGCAGCAAAGCAGAGGGACAGAGAAAGGAATGGGTTTTATTATGGACCCTTTGAGCTGAGGCTCCTATGTGGCTTCCAGGCAATAGAGAAATATGAATTTGGAGCTGAATGAAGAGATCTCCTAGGACTCTTACACAGAGGTCAGAGGTCTCTATCCTAGAACTCACCAGAACCTCTGTGGAGCTGGCGTAAACAGAGTGACCTGGGTTACACGTGTGAGAATCTGACCCACTGGGGCTGGGGAGAGACCTGAAAGCCCCACTGGTGGTTCTGATTCATGGTCTAGAAGGAAGACTGCTGGTGGGTGTTTGCAGAATTTTGAAAGCAGATAACATCACCCAGCCAGGAAGAAGAGGGTGCAGAGCAGAAAACCAGCAGCACCAATGCTCAAGGCAGACCCAAGAAAAAGGAGCCAATGCAAGGGACCAAGAAAGAGTTTGCACTCATTCATCTCTCTTCTCTCTCTCTCTCTCCTTTCTCTCTCTCTCACCCCACCACCACCCCCCTGCCATCCCCCCATCAACCCCTCACCCAACCCCAGTCCTGAAGAGCATTCTTGCCAGAACCTAACCCTATTGACACTCTGATCTCAGACTTCTGTCCTCCAGACCGTGAGAAAATAAATTTATGCTGTTGGAGCCACCCAGTCTAAAGTATTTTGTCACAGCAGCCCAAGCTAAGACAGGGCAGCAGCCAATAGTTGACTTTCTCCAAAAGTGTGCGGGAGGAAGAAAAAGAAGAAACAGTAAAGCAGTAAAGATACGGTAGAACCCAATGAGAAGTTGGGTGCAAGTATGCATGTTTGTGTACGCCCTTCTGCATGAATGTGTACATGTTTAGAGAGAGGAACTTATGTGTGTTCATAGGCAGAGAGAAAGAATCAATGTTGAAGGAACATTTAAAGACACACAAAATTAAATCATCTAGGGAAAACAGAGGCAAGAGAATTCTCTTGGTTTGATCTCATAGAGGGAGAGATCATTCTAGAAGAAAAACAGGTAAACCACATTCTCTGAGATGGGAGAGAAAGAAGACAAGAAGGTAGGTAGGGAAGGTCAGGGAGTGGGTAAATAGGTGTAAGAGTGAGAAAAGTCCAGAAATGGAAGGAAGAAAACTGGGGGAGGAAGTCTCTACTGATTTCTCTTCTTGGTGAAGTGCAAGGTGGTAGGTGCTGGCTAGAGTACAGGGGCAGGACTAACCACAAAGCAGTGGATTGGAACAGCCATAATTAAAGAATGTTAAGTTTGCCAAGTCACATTAACAGCTCAACAGGCCACTCAGCACCTGACTGATACCAAATCTGACAAAGACTGCCCGTGCACACAAGTCTCACATGTGACTATTGATACAAAAATCTGCAACAAAATGGCAAATAAAATCCAACAGCAAACACAAAAAATAATATAACTCAACCAAATGGAGTTTGGTTCACAGATACAAAGGTAACTCAATATTAAGAAATTCACTAATATCATCCATCATATTAAGAGAACTAAGGAGGAAAAAACATGATTCTTTCCATAATTGTAGAAAAATATATGCTAATATTCAATGTCCATTCATTTTTAAACATTTGATAGATTTGGAGTCAGTGGATACTTTCTTGATATAATTATATAGAGATGGAGATGTGTTAAATAGTCATAAAGGAAAAGATAAAATTGAAACCATTCCTTACATCATATACCAAAAAAACAGAAATTTAAATACAAAAAAATATGTACTATAAAAATACTAGAAAGACAGGAACAAATTCTTCTATGATCCAGGAATACAGAAATCTTTCTTACATCTGAAAATCAAAATAAGGAAAAAGTTTGATATAATTACATGAAAAGGAAACATTTGTATGTCCAATGAATCACAAAGTAAAAAGGCAAATGATAAACTAAGGAAAATATTTCCAATTTCTATTATGAAGAGTTAAAATCTCTAAGATACCAAAATCTTCTAAAAGTAAAGAAGAAATTGGACAACAACTCTATAGAAAAATGGGCTAGAGAGATACGAACAGAAGATAAAAAGATTTGCAGATGGTTCTCAACCATTTAAAAAGATGCACAACCTTGCTCATAACAAGAAAAATATAAATTGGAACTGCATGGAGATACCATTTTTCACCTATCGTTGTGGGAAGAATCAAAAATTTAACATCTATATCAATTATATAATAATGTCTAACAACGCCCAAATTCACATTTATTACAACATTTACTTTTCTCACCAATCTCCTATTTGGCCAGGGGGCAGTAGGTATAGCTCTTCTCTATTATGTCTGTTATGACTGGCCATGGGGTCTGAAGAATCCACTTTTAAAATGGTTCACTCAAATGACTAGTAAGTTGAAACTCCTGTTATTCACAACAACAGGACCTAGATGGACCTAGAAGATACTTGGCTAAGTGAAATGAAGTTCAAGAAAGACAAATACTATGACTTCACTCATATGTGGGAGATAAAGAAACAATACAAATAAACAAAAATAAACTTTAAAACTCTAGACCAAAATAGTGGTCACCAGAAGGGAAGGAAGTCGGGAGCAAGGAGGGGGTAAACCGAGCAAAAGGAGTGAATTTTATGGTGATGCATGGAAGCTAGACCTCTGGTGGTGAACATGATGTAGTATAAAGTATACACCTGGAACTTAGATCAATGTTATAAACCAATGTTACTTCAATATAAGAAAACACACAATTGAAAAAGAGGGGCTGACAGAGGTAAGGCAGGGTTATGAGACCAGCAGTTTGGAGAGGTCATTAGGGTGGGCTGGTCCAGGAAGATGAAAAAGAAAACTGAAGCTGGCCATCCAGGAATGATCTAGAAGGTCTTCTGGGATTAACGTCCTGCCCCATCCAGATGGGGTCCTCACCCACTGCTGCCCAGATGCCAAGCCCAAGGTACCACGGGGACACCAGCACCTCACTGTCTTCATCTGCTTAGCCCACTCTAAGAGAATGCCATGGACTGAGTGGGCAACAAGCAACTATAGAGAGGTTTATTTCTCATCATTCTAGGGGCTGGAAGTTTGACATCATGGTCTGGTGGTGGAGATCAGGTTCTGATGAGACAGCATCCTCTCCTGGCTTGCAGACGGCCGCTTCTCTTTGTACCCTCACACGGCGGAGAGCAGGGCGGAAGCAATCTCTCAGCTAATAAAGGCACTAATCAGGTTCACCAGAGCCCCACCCGCAGGAGCTCATCTAATCTTCAATACTCCTAAAGGCCCTGCTTGCTAAGACCATCACACCTCCCGGAAGGCTCAGTGTATGAGTGGGGAGGTGGAGGCCAAACCCCGCAGTCTAGAACAGACACCAAAACCCAAGGGCTCAGACAGGGCAGGGTTTCCACACAAGTTTCCTGGCACCACTGTTACCCACCCGGAGCAGACGCTTCATTTGTGGCCTGCTTCACCCCACACCTCATCTCTGACATGCAGAACAAATCCGGTCCCACTGCCAGCCAGGGTTGCCTGAGAAACCACAGAGGGTAAAAATGGAGAGTGAAGGCAGTGGGTTTCTGACGCTCCATAACAGCAGCTCATTGACGACAGTGCTTTTACGTCTTCAGTGCCCCAGATTCACACACACTCTCTCTCTCTCTCACCACACACACACACACACACACACACACACACACCCTGGATGCAGTGAAAGATGGAAAATGGAATAGAAAACAAATTTACTATAATAGCACAAACAGGGGGAAGATTTTTATGTATTACTTGTGTCATTAAATATAAATTGTGTTAAATAAAGAATACAGGATATTTAACTAAGAATACATTTCCCTTTATACAAATAACACGGAACTACTGAACTGCTCCTATGTGCTGACAATCACAAACTGGGAGCTGCCCTGGATCCCAGCCCCGCCCGTCGCCAGGCCCCAGGGCTTCTTGGCCAGCCCGGACAGCACGACAGCACGTAGCCCGGCTCCAGCCGTGCGGAAGCGCCCATCATCCTTGGCAGCAAAACCCAGGCTTGTGACCGGCCAAAGGAGGTCTGGGGTCAATTCACTGTGAATATGTCCAACTATTTATTTGCAAGCAGGCTGAGAACAGGGGAGCAGCATGTCAAAATCTGGCAGAAACCATAAAGCAGTTTTACTTCCCTACACGGCACACCAACACACAGGCCAGGGCTTCAGACTCCGGGGAATTTCAGGCATTAGACACATGGAGGGGTCGCCAAGGTCTCCGCTTTATCTTGCAAGTGGGACAGTTTAGGGGCAAGGAATCTGTCATGGAGAAAAAAAAAAAAACACATTTTGGGCGTTCCCACAATGTAGAAGACCCACAGCCTGCCTCTCACTGCACCATCGCAGCCTCCTCCACAAGGCCTGACCACATGCTCTCTCTGGGTTCCATGGCCCCGACTGCTAAATATCTATTCAAGAAAATAGGATGGGTCATGGAAAAGACTTAACAGCCTAATGGCACATTACTTGAGGGGTGACTAACTTACAGGTATTGGAACTTACAGAGGTGGTGGTTGTAAAACCCTGTAAATGTGCTAAATGTCACTGGATTGTTCACTTTAAAAATGGGCTTTTTATGTTATGTGAATCTCACCACAATTTAAAAAAAAAGATGGCTGAGGAGAAAATTCACACCCAAGAATCAGTTACCTTGATATAGGACAGAAATAAAGTTAGAAAGGAAAACTGGAAAGAAAGTTCTCTTGAAAGCAGCCACTCATGTTGTGCAATACAAGGCTTAAACTTTGCAGGAAACAAGAAAGAACTACACCTTTATATGTATCACACTGAGCTAAGGGGGTAGAAACAACTGGATATATCTGGAAAGACTGACTGTATTCCTAGATGGGACTCTGAGTAGGTACAGATGGTGGTTCTAGCCACAGTATTCTGTCAACTACCTGCAATCTCAACTAAGATCTTAAATTCTTTATTGGAACTTGACCAATTTACTATATAGAATTCATTTAAAAAGCTAGACATTAGAGAATTTAATCTCTGTAATTTGCCCATAATCCTAAATAGCACATACAACTTCTTCCCATGGTCTCACCGTGTAGTCTTACATTGTGTACACATTTGTGGGAAAGCTCTGAAGCACACTGGCCGAAATCCCAGGCTCGGTAGTCCAAGTTGATCCAACTCTGCTGCTTAAGGTTGAAGGTATGACCTGAGCCTTGTTACTTAACCTCCTGAAGCCCTAAACATGTCTTTTGCAAGTGGGCAGAATATTAATGCCCACCCATAAACACGAAGATTAAATGGAATTAGCCTGTCTAACTGCTAAGCCTAGGATACTTCAGGCATAGTATATCCCAACATTCAGTAAATGGTTACTGTTACATCTATATAAATACATGCTAGCATGTGTGATTGTAGGGTACACTGAAAGCTGATTTTTTTTTACTTAATGTTCTATTAGGACATCTTTGCAAAATAGTATTTTAATAAAATAAAGTGTTTTATTATCCAGTGCCTAAGCCAGACTAGCACACACCATGTGCTCGAAATATATGTTACATGAACGGATAAGTCTTGGCTCATCCTTTTACCTTGGTACAGTTGTATTGGTTGCCTTGGCTTCCAGCAAGTGGATACTAAAAATAAAGAATAACCAGTCTTCCACTGGCTGAGATGCATTATTTATAATATTTTAAAAAAAGAAAACATGAATATCCATGAATGGAATTTAGGAGTACACTTTAACTCCAAATGAGTTCACAAAAAACACATTTCCATATTTATATTACTTGTTACCAAGTATACCTAGAAGTCATTTCAAAGTGAAGAAAATAAAGATCATTCATTTTGCAGAGGGAACCATATTTTTGACAACTACTTTGCAGAGCTAAATATACTCATAAAAGGCTGCCATGGGTAAGAACCCCTCAGCAGGGATGACAGAGCTGGCTTGTTCTCCATGTGCCTTTATTGGTTTGACTCCTGGGCCTCCCCTGGTGGTGTAGGGGGTTGAGCACCGCGCTGTGAAGCTGTCTGCAGCCTCTGCAGCGCCAGTTCAATCCCAGTTAGCAGGAGAGGGTCCCACATGGCGCGGCAGACCTCTCCTGTCTCGCCCGCTGCTCCCCTCAGCAGTGTATTTCGTCAGTCTGCCTGTTCTGTTCCCCGCTCTGTCTCTGGCGAATCCTCTCACCCTCCCGTGCATCTGGCCTGTACCCCGGTTCTTGTATAAATAAATCTTTTTAAAATAATAAAAATAAAAAATATTGGTTTGACTCCTTCCTGCTCTTCCAGGAGGAAAATGGCAAGTGCTTTTTGGTGGGAAATGACCACTAAATGAGAAGTATAATGAAAATTTTAATCTCAGAAAACGTGATTCTAGTCTAGACATAGTCTGGAGCCCTAAAAGTCTTTTTATGTTGGCATCTAGGGCAATTCTGAGGCCTTCAAACCAAAAACTGTGTAGCAGAGATGTGTGAGCTACAGCCACATCTCCCACCAGCCACACCAGCATCCGGGTCTGGAACAGATCAGCCCTGATATTTACAGGCAGAGTCAAGACACAAATAGAGGCCCCTGCCCAGAGCCTACCACCCTCTTCCTCCCACCTCTGACACATCCTTCATCAGGGGAGGCTTGCATGCTTGTCTGGTGTCCAAATAACCTAGCCAGCAGTCCAGCTCAGTCCAGCTCCCTCCCCAGGCAGTGGACCAGGGCCGCCCCTCAGGGGGTGAACTGTCAGCCCACACAGGCTGGAAAACACAAGATGGTTCAGAAAGGTGGGGTTGAGTCCTCCCTGGTGACACAGCGGTTAAAGACAGTGCTATCAAGCTATCACCAGTCACTGCAGCACGAGTTCGATCCCAGGCCGGCTGGCCAGGGAGCTACCCACATGGCACAGCACACCTCTCCTGCCTCGGCCACTGCTCCCCTCAGCAATGTATTTCAGTCAGTCTGCCTGCTCTGTTCCCCACTCTGTCTCTGGTGAATCCTCTCAACCCCCACACCTCTGGCTTACACCCCAGTTCTTGTATGCATAAATAAATAAATATTTTATTTATTTTTATTTATTTGTTTGTTTGTTTATTTATTCAGCACTGGGTACAGTCAGAAGTGCGGGAAGGTGAGAGACTTCACCAGAGCCAGAGCGGGGAGCAGAGCAGGCAGAAGGACCGAAGTACACTGCTGAGGGGAGCAGCGGGCGGCAGGAGAGGTCTGCACGCCATGTGGGACCCTTGCCAGTGGCTGGGGATCGAACCAGCGCTGCAGAGGCTGCAGGCAGCTTCACAGACCAGCGTTCAACCGCTGCGCCACCAGGGGAGGCCCAATAAATAAATATTAAAAAAAAAAAAAAAGGCGGGTTGTTCCAGGTGGGCATGTCTCCTTGAACTCCTCACCCTGCTGGGGGAGCAGCGGTGAAAGGGAGCAAGAGCAGGACCCTCGAAAAGCCAGTGCCTGCAGAGCTCTACCTCCCTACTCTAAGGTGCTCCGGTCCGAACAACCAGAATCAGCGATTCTCAGCTGGTGACGGATGTGTGCCCCGGGGTCATCTGGCAATGTCAAGACATCTTGGGTTGTCACAGTGGGAAAAAGGGGTGCTATGACTCTACTGTGAAGAGGTCAGAGATGCTGCTAAACATCCCACAACACACAGGGAAATGCCTGCACCCCTACCTGCCAACAGAAAATGATCCCCCCCAGAATGTTAACAGTGCCAAAGCGGAGAGTCTGTGATGCATGCATGAGTGTGGAGGGGGCAGAACTGCCCTTCAGAACCTGACCGCTGTTGGGACCGATTACTTTAATCTAGGTCTCTGTTTCGTCGTCTGTACAGTGGGTCCCATGATAACTATTTCACAGAGCTGTTGTGAGAACTAAAAGGGTCCAGGGACGGAAAATGCCTGGTACAAATGAGGTCCTGAGTAAATGTTCTAGGTGTATCTGAAATGGGGAAAGAAGCTAACTTTGTGTTCTTAAATGTCTTTACATGGACCCGTAAGTCTCAGCGTTTGGAAGAGAAGATTTGGACCATGAAAACAACACAAGTTTACATTATTTCAGAATTATTGTGGATTAAAAATCAAAAAGAAATATGGATGAGTAGAAAAGTCTTAAATTAGTCAACAAAAAGGTTGGTTTAGACACCAGGCTTTAAGCAGTTGTGAACTGTGTCAAGTGGACTATACGTCTAGCAGCTCTTCCATTCCCACGAAGGAAACTCCCTACCAACACACCATCTCAACCCTTTGCTGGCCTCTCACACACCCCTATTTCCTCCCCACCCCCATGCCATGTAGCATCCCAAGCACAGGGCAGTCCCATCAGAGGTGACTTGCTGCCCTCTGGTGGCAGAACTGGCAAAGGGCAGCTAAGATTTAGTCCATTGGTTTGATTGTCTTGGTAAATTCAGTGTGACTGCCAGCACACAAAACACCTTTTATATTGAGATAGTTAGCGTGTAACATTGCTTAATCTTAAGGGGTAGGACATGATGACATGATACACGTAAATATTGCAATACGTAGCAACCACTTCTTTTACAGGCTCCAAGAGCTACAGGGAACGGAAAGATGGATTAGCCAGCACGCCTTTCCAAAATCAGATGGAGACATCTGGGCTCCTGGGAAGCTGATCGCTTCAAGCCTGTTTTAGCATATGTTTAATTGGATTAGGAATTCTCTATTTAATAAAAACAAATTATATAATTCCGTATGCTCAAGTAAGGAATGTCCTACTTGTACTCGAGTATATAAAGCTTTTGTCATCACACCAAAACAGAGAGAGAGAGAACTTACAAGCATATAGACAGAAAACAAGGTCCAAATGTGCTTAAAAATTCTTTTTCTATCAGCGAAGTGTTTCCTATATTTCTTTGTCTCGCCTCTGCGTTGTTTAGTAATTTTCCTAGTTGGACAACTGCAAGGAAAATGTAAGGGTCTTAAATGCAGATTCTACACGACCCCCTTACTAATCACACTATGTCATGATTATTTGATTCAGAATTTCAGCTGACTTCAAATGGCTGTCAGGGCTGGCAGTCAGACCAAGCATTGCACCAAACAGATTGCATTTCCAGAGTATAGAGATTTACTGAATACAGCTTGATGCTACCAATGTTTTTTTTAAAGATTTATTTATACAAGAACCGGGGTACAGGCCATATGTGCGGGAGGGGGAGAGGATTCACCAGAGACAGAGCAGGGAATAGAACAGGCAGACTGACGAAATACACTGCTGAGGGGAGCAGCAAGTGAGACAAGACAGGTCTGCCTCATGGCACAGCACATGTGGGTAGCTCCCTGGCTGGCCGGGGATCAAACTTGTGCTGCAGAGGCTGAAGATTGCTTCATAGGGCAGTGCTTAACCCTTGGCCACCAGGGAGGCCCCTATTCCTGACCTAGAATCAATGAAAGTAAGACAGGTTACACTTACCCAGATATGAACACCATTGCATGTGGAATTTGAGTTAACTGGCAATAGATTTCCAAATCATTCCAGTGATTTTTTAAGTGTTTATATTTAATATAAAATAGTTTTCACATCTAAATAATCTGTGTATCATAAAGAATAATAAAATATACCCCTTGTGGTGGAAGGAAGGTCAGAGTAGGATATCCATGATCCTATGCAGACTGGGGTAAAGAAAGAGTCCTGGAGTCCTCGGTGCCTTTCTCAGGCTTTCATTGCACTTTACATGTAGTGCAGCAACCAGGTACAAGGCAGCCAGGAGTACCAGGGGGCAGGAGGCCGGAAGGAATCAAAAACTAAAAATTGTCCACAGTCATTGAGTGCCCTAGAGCTGCTTGGCTGTGTTAGGTGGCAAGGGCACCACACAGCTCCAGCACAGCTTCCTGTCCATGTATAGAAGAATGTCCAATCCCTCTGCTTGGCCGTGATCTTTTAAGTAAGTAAGCTTAATGCACAAATTATGTTCTCACCCAAAAATAAGAAGCTTCACCTACAGGTACCTCCAGAGCATGCTCTGCGGATCCAGATGTTACTTACTCAAGATGTTCCACCGAAAGGTGAAGTTTCACCTTCAGAAATTGTTGAAAGAGTAAGTAAATGGGTTTGGGCTGATGGGACCCCAGGACATGCGAAAAATGCAGAGCCTGTATAGATAGAAGGGATAGAGAGGAGCAAAACCCCAAGGAGGAAGCAATATACCTTAAAGAGGAGGCCTTGAGGGGGAATGAGCCAGTTTTGAAAAGGTTCCTTCAATCTGGACTCATTCGGCCCTGCCGCTCACTGTACAACACTCCAATCCGATTTTGCCAGTGAAGAAACCCCACACAGCTAGTACCGTTTTGTCCAAGATTTAAGGGCCATTGATGATGTTCAGGATTTACATTTCACTGTGCCTAATCCCTACACCTTATTAACTGCCATACCTGGTGACTTTGGGTGGTTTTCAGTAGTAGACCTTAAGGATGCCTTTTTCTGTATCCCAATAGACCTCCAGGATCCACTGCTTTTTGCCTTTGGATGGCAAGACCCTAAGTCCAAAAGCACTCTCCAGTATTGCTGGACTGTGCTTCCACAGGGGTTTAACAATTCTCCAACTATTTTGGGGGGAAATACTGGCCAGGGATCTCAGGAAGGTTCAATTAAACCAGGGCATCTTATTATAATATGTAGATGATTTATTGATTCCAAGTCCAGACTATGAATCTTGTCTGGAAAATACCATAATGGTATGAACCACCTGGCAGAATGTGGCTACAAGCTGTCACCTAACAAGGCACAAATATGTAAAGAAACAGTGACATATTTGGGGTTTCAAATTAAGAAAGGCAAACGGAGCCTGATGATGGAAAGCAAACAGGTAATTTCAGCCCTTAAAGTCCTCAGCAACTGGCAACAGTTGCGCGGACTTTTGGGTATGGCTGGGTTTTGCAGGATTTGGATTCCTAATTTTGGATTAACAGCAAAACCCTTATATGATGCTCTCAAAGGCCTGGACTCCAAACCTTTGTCTTAGACTCCAAAATGTCAAAAAGCCTTTGATGAAATAAAAGTGAAGTTGATCTCAGCACCAGTATTAGGGCTTCCAGATCTTAGGAAGCCATTCAGACTTTATGTACATGAGAGACAAGGGGTTGGCCTAGGAGTGCTAATCCAATTTTTGGGACCAGAAATGCAGCCCATTGCATATCTGTCCAAACAATTGGACCACACCACTAAGGGATGGGCTCTATGTTTGCGTGCTGTGGCTGCCACTTGTGACCTCCTACACGAGGCAGAGAAGTTTACCTTGGGTCAGCCCATCACTGTGTGTGTGCCACATCAGGTCTTGACATTGCTGGAGCAGAAGGGTGGACTTTGGTTGACTGCTGGGTGAATGGGAAAATATCAATTTTAATATTTTTTCCTGTGATTTGATATCTTTGCTGTTTTGTTTTGGCTAATGCCTCCAGATGTGACTTTTTTTGGTTTGGACTGATAAACTATTTTCCAGGAATGGAGGACTTTTGCTTTCCACAATGAATAATACCTGGAGAGATTGGTTTTCTTTCAAACTGGAACCCTGAGAAAAATTTTCATCTGAGACTGTACTCCAGCATCCATATATTTGATCTTCATCATGGAAATGGTGGCAAATATTGAAAGGGGGAGAATTGTTAGGAGGAAAGTATGTCCTGAGCAAACTCCATACAGGCTTTGTGGATGCCACCCCCACTTCATCAAGACACTGGGAACTACAAATCCCATGATCCCCAAAGGGGTTGCAAGGACCTAAGGGCAGAGTTAAGTAGCCATTTGTGGGCGTTTGTGAATATAACCAGCCATGTTAGTGGGGTCTCACTCACTTGGCTCATGCTCTTGGCCAGGCAGGTTTGGTCTCGGCAGGTCTCGGCAGGACGCATTTAAGAATTTATCACCCTCTTTTCTCCCTGAGTTGTACATTTCCTCATTTCCTCTTCCCTTGTAAATAAACCTTTCATAAACCTTTTGTGTGCGCCTGCAGTGTTAAGTCCCCTTTAAGTGCATAGGTGAGGACCCACAGTCAGGCAACCTGTTTTAGAGCGGGGCTGCCCTGTAGCATCGGGTCCACCCATGTCTGTCTCTGCTTTCTTCCATCTTTGCATCAGGAAGACAAGTCACATAGGCAAAAGAGGAACGACGAGCATGTGGAAAGTGTCCTGGAGGTCCACGGGTACTTATTGAGTGTCCTCTTGAGTGCAAGCAAATATGGTGAACATTCAGGAAGGAAAAGGACACTCCCCTCCAAGGAGGGCTGAGCCCCTACAGGATGGGAAGTTTCTAAAATGGCGTCATATCATGGAAAGCCTTGGACATCTTGCTAAAGGATTTAGGTTTTAATCTGTGCGCCAAGGAGGGCTGCTAAGTGATGCATGCATGTACACACTGAGCTGAGCTGTGCTTTGGGGAGATTGTAACCACTGGATGCTAGAAACATCTTGGTCCCATGTTTGGAGTAAGTTCAACTCATAAAAGTAGGCAAACAGGGCAATTTCTTTCTTAAACATACATCCTTCCTTACGCTTTCCCATACGTATATTCCAAATGAACTTCATTCTACTATTAAACTATAGAAGTGATCTGTGAAAGTATGGTCTTTGAACCTCATTTTATTACAATATTCTGGAAAATAAATTCTGCAGTAATAGATAAGAATAGGAACACTTTTAGGTAGCATTTTCCTTAGGAATAAATCAGTTTAGTTGTTACTTAACATCCTTGGAGCAATCACCATGGATGGAAACTTTGGGCTTGTTTGCTTAACTTTAAGGACCTTTAAGATGCAACTGTAACAGGGTGGTCTCCAGGAAAAAGGGGAAGTTCCAGTTCCCTGCCCCACCTAAGGAGGGTGGAGCTAAAGAGAAGACAAGAAGTTGCAGAAGAGACTGAGGAAGGAAGGAAGCAGGATGGAGAGCCAGAAGGAGACCTGGAGGAGGCACATGGAGCCTAGAGACACGTGAAGAAACTGCGCTTGCCTTTTGGTCGTGGACTGGTTGAAAGAGATGCAGGTGAGAGATCGGTGGGGAGGTTAACAATGGCAGCCTGTATCTTGATTTTGATTTTGCTCTTTTCCTCTCAGACTTGTCTGGCTGTTCCTGACCCTTTTCTGTGGGTCCCCACTGGAAGGTGCTTTAGACTTGTGGCAGGCTTCAGGGCCTTGCTCTGGGCCACTCCCGTTTGGGTGGACTTTTACCCATGAGGGGACGGGTAACTGTAGATGCTTGATTAAGATACTACATTCTTTGTCTTTCCTGTATTATTTCCTAATTGTATTAAAGTTCCTTTCCATTAAAGTCTCATATGTTTTGTGTTGATGTGGTGGATGGCAGAACCCATTTAGAGCAGGCAGGTTGGCGGGGCCTGGGCTGCCCCTCTCCCTGACCTGTAACAACTAGAACAAGCTAGGCAAAGACAAGTCCTAATAAAATGTTGAGCATCCCATGAGCCCTATCATGGACACCTCTGTCAAGCAGAAGTCATTGGTCCTTACAGCTTGCAAGTGGGAGGGTCTGACAGGATGCAATGTCTTCAAAACGTGTTTGTCAAAGGACTTGGCCACTGAATTTCGAACACTGAATTTCCACATGGACTCATGTTTTCAAAAGGAAAAAAAAATGTTTATCATATATACCTCAATAACAACAGTAAAAGATACTAAAATGATCTGTTACATTATGTAATGACACCACAGATGTACACAAATTCACCTCTTATTACACAACATGTGATTTCCCCAGGAGGAGACCGTGGATGTGCAAAAAGACAGACCTGGAACCTCCAGGCCTTTACTCTAGGACTGCTCACTGCACTCCCACAGGGTCCCTCTCACCCCCCACCTGTGAGGTTGCAGGGCTCCAGCCTGCAAATCAAAGCACATTAATGAAAGTGAGGGGAACCCCTCAGGACAGCCAGAGGAGCTGGCGCGAGGCTAGCAGGGAGACGCGCACATGTTCCTGAGTGGGTGGTCTTCCTGAGGTTATCGCTCACCCACTCTCACCTGCACGCTTGCTTTATATGGTGAAAATCTCGTATACTTCTTTGAGTAAATTCCATCCTGCATTTATGGACTCTCAGAAGCACCTCCCCAGAATCCTGGGGCCTCCAGGAACCCAGCTGGAAGCCACCAGACCAATGTTTATCATGCTCAGCTCTAAGTAAGATTGTTTCTTCTGTGAGCTTACCTTTCTTTGCTGCCCCTGTAAAATACACCTATGCAACATGTATGCTTTTGCTTAAGCTGAAAAGAAATCAATGCTATAAAGGACTCCGGACCCTGTGAACCCCGTGGGTCTTGCCCTGGGGACTTTAGTCCCCTGCCCTTTACTCTCTCCTGGAACCTGAATAGTTGCTCACACTTATGGGCAGTGCTTCAGGAAGTGATGGTCACCTCCACTCCACCAGCCTCTCTGATATGCAGGCAGGTGGTGTAGGAGCCAGTGACCCCACTGAGATAGTGACCCCGTCTGAGGGGTCTGTGGGATAACAGAATGTTCTCAGGAAAAGTTGTAGGACACTGAGCATTGTTGCAAAAAGGCCAGGTGAGTCCCTGGGAAGTTTTCTTAAAAGGGGTGGAAAGAGCAGCCAACAGGGTCAGGAAGCCCCGTACACCACTAGGATATCTCTGGCATCACCCAGGAGCATCGTCTCCATCAAAGTTTCAGCCCATAGTCATCGGCGCAGCCAGTGAAGGAAGGTCAAAGATCCAAAGCCCTTCCCCCACTCCGCCCCTGCCACCTCCCCTGGCAGGTGCCCACCTGACTTTTCAGCTCCCAGATTATCACCGTCACTGTGACCACCTGGAAACCTGCCGTAGCCTCCAGCTATGCAGCATCCAAAGCAGAGACTGGCATGAGTACTTCATGAACAGAAAGCCCAGTAGTTTTCAGGGACTGGGGGTCATGGTCTCCAGACACAGGAAGCTCAAAAACAAGGTATTCTTTCATGGCACATATCAAAAAAAAAAAAGCAAGCAACAACAAATGTTGGTGAGGATGTGGTGAAAAAGGAACTCTCCTACATTGCTGGTGGGAGTGCAAACTGGTCCAACCACTATGGAGAGCTGTACATCCTCAACCTACTAAAAATGGAGCTACCATATGACCCAGCAATTCCACTCCTAGGGATCTACCCAAAGGACACAAAAACATTGATTCAAAAGAGCACCTGCCCCCCTATGATTATTGCAGCACTATTTACAATAGGTAAAACCTGGAAACAACCCAAATGCCCCAAAATAGATGACTGGATCAAGAAGATGTGGTACATATACACCATGGAATATTACTTAGCAATCAAAAAAGATAAACACATGCCATTCATAGCAACATGGATGGAGCTAGAAGGAATTATGCCCAGCAAAACAAGCCAGAAGGAAAAAGAAAAATATCAGATGGTTTCACTTATAGCAGGAATATAGGGGAACCAAATAAGACATCAGAGTAAAAAAATAATAACAGTACAAAACCCAACAAAGCAAAACCAGACAATTATGACAATCAGAGACATCCTGCAGGGGAGGAGGCAGGAGAGGGATCAGAGGGAGGGAGGAGCACAGGGGGCTGAGGTGATGGTGCTCGGGGGCCTTGGGAAAGGAAACTCTGTGGGGACTACACCTGAGGGGGTGGGGGGAAGCAAAATGAACAATGTTTGTTTAAAAATGAACAATGATGTAAAAAATAAAAAAAATAATATCAAAAATTAAAAATAAATAAAAGTGAAAAGACAAAAAAAAAACAAGCTATTCTTTCAAGGTTCCTCTTGTTCTCCTATCTTTCAGCATGTTTGATATTTATTTTGAAAAGGGATGAGTCCTCTGAGAATGGGATAGTGCTTCTATCTTCGTTGATTTGATAACATAATTTAATGATTTAATTTCCCAACCACAAGTTAGAACATTGGGAAGGTACCATTTTGCTCTCCTCTTAATAGACATAGAGTTAGCAGACAGCCATGTGAATCCTTCTGTTGACCCTCCCTTCTCTAACAGACCCTGTCCCCAACTACTATAAACCTAGAATCTCAGGTTAGAAAATAACTTAGCAGTTTCCTTGTCCAGATCCCCACTTGACACTTGAGACTCCTGAAAAAAACGGTCACCTCTGTTTGAACCTCCACTACCCACCAGAGCCCTGGGGACAGTTACTTCCTAGGTACTTCATTCCTTCTTGAGACAGAACTTCAGTGTTTCCCCTATGTGAATCAAATACAGATTCACCTTCCCAAGGCCGCCATTCCCAAATCCAAAATGTTCTGAAATCCAAAAACATTTTTGGACAGCAAAATGCTTTTTTGCTGACAGCAAACCCTAACCTCCTGTGTATTGATTAAAAATAATTAATCTAAATAATCATCCTTTATCCACATGAATATCCTATTCCCCAATTACCTTCTCCCTGATGGATTAGCATCTTTTGATGGGCCTTCCCTGAGTCAACTATTGCATTAGGCATTCCAAAATGGTGATTTTTAAAAGTTATGTCAGATCTGCTTCATCGAGACAATTACTGCACTCATTTAAGTCAATGGCATCACACTTGGATGGTCTTCATCGGCTCTGTGGCAGTGTTTTCCTCGTGAGTATTCTCCAATTGTTGGGAATTTTTGCTATTCTTTTACTGTATCGTGGATTTCATTTGATGCTGTGTGTTACTCTATTGAATAGGCGAGTCACTCCTACACAGGCCCGGGCTTCCAAGCAGCTTCTCCCACCGCCATCACCCTAGACATGGCTACCACCTGCAACTACTCTCATGGAGACTCCGCACAGCCCCCGTGGAGGGGTAAAGATGGCACAGCTTCCTCACTACTCTCCCCATTCAGAGGCGGAATCTGTTCCTCCCCTCTGTAGAATCTGGGGAGTCTTAGCAACCTATGTGACACATAGAATGTGGTGAAAGTCACATAGCGAGGTTTCCAAACCAGAGCACAGGAGTCTGGCAAGGTGGCGGCAGAGTGGAGATGCTGGGTTCCTCTCCTCCAAACACGGGCAACTAAACTGATGTAAAACAAAGCCAAGACCCTCTGTGGGAAAAACTGATTATCAGCATACACAATAGAGGCATCAGCCTGAAAGGAATGACTCTCGGTGAACTTTGTTTAAGGTAATAACGGAGCAGCCCAACCCATAAGAAGGAGAAGCAGCTGTAGTGCAGAGCCCCCTGGAGTTATTGGCTGGGGGTCCTAAAACCCAACATTGCACTGGATATGGGGGTGCACAAGCAGGCACCCAGGATGGCGGGGGCATTGCAGGAAAGCTGCATAGGTGAGGGCACAGAGCAAGGACTACGGCTTGAATCTGAGGCTTAGAACACAGAAAAATTATAACCTGAATCAGGTCAGAACATACAGTGCCCAGCACTGTGGCTGTCCTGCCTTTGAAGCCAGATCAACTCAAGCACCAGGAAGTTATCTTTTCTAAAGTCAGAGAGGCAACTGGAGCCATTCTCGCGAGAACATGCTGCTTTAGAATATCCTGCACCAGGGTCCGGGAAAACCATGCCAGGCAAAGAACGTGCTACAAGATCAAGACTGAAATACATTAGTGGGAGTGATTTAGCTTGAGAAGTGTGATCACCAATACCATGAAATCTGGCGAGCTGGCTGCTCCCAAGATTACGCTGAAAATGCACCAACCGTGGCACAAATCCTAAAGGATTGGGGATTACAAAGTAGGAGCCAAAAGTTATGAATCAGGTGTTGGAGTTTGCCCTCTGATATGATATTATGCTGACCTCTCCTCTCCCAAAAGAATTTTCATTAGATAGTATAAGGCAAAGAACTCAAACCCCTTTGCCATTGATCAAGGCATAGCTAGGCCACAGCCAAATGATTTTCTCAACTGCTCCAAAGTATAGACTTGTCTTTATCAAAAAGGGCATCTCGGGCCTCCTCTCGTGGCACAGGTAGTTGAGCGCAGCACTGTGAAGCTATCCGCAACCTCTGCAGCACTGGTTTGATCCTGGCCAGACAGCAAGGGTCCCACATGGCGTGGCAGACCTCTCCTGTCTCGCCCGCTGCTCCCCTCAGCAGCATGTTTCAGTCAATCTGCCTGTTCTGTTCCCCGCTCTGTGTCTGGTGAATCCTCTCACCCTCCCTCGCATTTGGACTGTACCCCAGTTCTTGTATAAATATTTTTTAAAAATAAAAAAAAAGAGCATCTCCTTCTGCAGGAGGCAACAGCCCCCCACTAATGTTGGCTCAGTTGCTAACAGACCACGTGCTTCTACACCTCACACAACTACTATGTCTGATTCAGCTAAAATAGCACTTGGATGTCCCTTCCAGGCCAAAGGTTTACAGTAAATGCCCATATCACAGGCTCCAGCTGTAAAATCATCAATCCTACAATATCAGCAGCTCAGAATGTTCTTATTAATCCATCATTCATCGAGTCCAAAACCACTCTTATTACTGTAGACATGGTATCAACAAAAATAAAGCCACTGAAGCATCAAATGCATTGAAGAGAGAATATGAAGCTGGTGGTGACAACAGTTGGGTCATTGAAGCCAGAATGGTTGTTCCTCCCATGGGCATGGAAGGGCACCTGCCCCTAGATGAGAAAAAACTAGGCACCAGTTAGTCAACAGGGAAAAAGAAGGGCTGGACAGAGGTTGGGGCAGGCCCTGGACAGGTTCATAGGCACAGAACACCTAGGGGGAATGCCAAGCTGGGGATGAAAGAGTGAAATTGGCCCTCTTGTCCACAAGCAGAAATTGGTCAGGGAGGAGAGCGAGTGGCATCAAGGAGGCAGCACAGGTCCAGAGTCAAGGAAGATTGAGCAAAAAAAAAAGTCTGGACTGTTTCCCCTTTGGGCCACAGCCAGAGAAACAGCACAGCCAGTTGCATAATCCCACTATTTGCCAGAGCTACATTTTGTTCTGAAACCCTCTGCCCTGGGAGGTGATTGAAGAAGTCACTCAACAAGGACGAGGCAGGGAGAGGAGTCAGCAGGCGAGCGCAGGTGTGTGGGCCCGGCCGGCCGCCACCGCTCAGCAAGATGGAGGCCCTCAACGTGTCCAACCCGTACAACTTCACCCTGCCACCCAACTTCGGCAAGCGCCCCACCGACCTGGCCCTGAGCATCATCCTGGTAATCCTGCTGCTCATCATTATGCTCTCACTGGGCTGTACCATGGAGTTCAGCAAGATCAAGGCTCACTTCTGGAAGCCCAAAGGGCTGACCATTGCTCTGTTGGCCCAGTATGGCATCATGCCTCTCACTGCCTTTGTGCTAGGCAAGATCTTCCGGCTAAGCGACATTGAGGCGCTGGCCATCCTGATCTGTGGCTGCTCACCAGGGGGGAACTTGTCCAACATCTTCAGTCTGGCCATGAAGGGAGACATGAATCTCAGGTAAGGCTGGAGGTGAGAAAGGAGCAGGATGGGGCCAGGTGCCGCCATGTTGGAGATGTCACAATCGAGAGGAAGAGCTGAGGCAAAGCCGGGGGGGTGGGGTAGATGCTTACTTATGCGGGGCTGCAGGCCAGAGCTGGGGTGCATCTTGGTATAAACACTTAGCCAAAGGAGACAACCTACCTCAGGGCCATCCTTGAGACCCCTTGATCCCAGAAGCATCTCAGGACTGTCTTGAAGGAAGACTTACTTAACCCCAAGAGGCCGGCCTCTGGAGAACATTCCCTGCCTACCATGGTGGGCAAGCTGTCTGCTTTGGTGCCAGAGAGCTGAAAGGGGATGCAGTTGGTTCCAAACATCTTCAGGGAGGTCAAGGGGACTGGGAACCAAGTGAGCCCCTCTAGTTCCTGCAGCACAGGCTCATACAAGAGTCCCACCTTGAGCATACAGTGTTCTGCCACCTCACTGGGAGAAAACCCTTCCCTTCTATCAAATCTAAATCCTTCCTGTGGGAGAACAAGCCCTCGGGGTCTTCCATCCTGCTGACAGACTAGGCTCATTGCAGCCTCCGTGTCCTGAGAAACCCGATGTGTCTTGATCCTAGTGTAGAAGGAACACAGGACATTAGTATCGGGGTGGTGCTCTGAGGACTTTGTGGGTCTGTAGCAGCATCTGAGCAGGGTGGGACAACATAAGGGACAACAGGGGAGTTTTGAAGTGAGAAACCAGGTGTCCAGCCTCATCAGCTGCTGGATGCTAATGAGGTCTCCCCAAGTAATCACTGTGCTTCTGAGGCTCTCTCTACTACCAGTCAGACCGCAGTGATTCAGGAGAGGGGGCCTACGCTATTCCACTCAGCCTCCTCATCCGGGCACCTGGGGACCGTCATTCATCCTAGACCTCACAAGAGAAAATGCTCTGCTGAGACAGTCCCCTATTGTATAAAACCCCTTCCCACAGACATGTATTAACCCATGGCCCAGAGTCTCATGATCCCCCACCACAGCTGCCAGACTTGGAATGCAGCTTGAGTCCATCTGGGACAACTTATACTTGTGTTGGAAGATCTTTGTCACTGTAATACACATAACAAGTTGTCCCAGATTGACACTGATAATTAAAAAAACAAAAAACAGAAACAAACCAGCAGGCCCTGCAACAAGTTCTTTACATGAGGCCCCCATACAGGAGGAGGTAGGGTGGGAGTGTATGCGGGAAGGTGGTACATCCCATTTTAGTGATGAAGAAACTGCGCCTCAGAGAGGTTAACACATTTGTTCAAGGTCAGGAGTTGGGGAGTGGCTCCAAAGTCTGTGTTTTCACGCAAATATCTTCAGGGCCAGGTACATATGCAAACCAACAAAGTGGCTGGAGTCTGATGCCTGCTTCAGAGGGGGCGCCCGCCCCCCAAGCCCTGCAGACACACAAGCCATGCAGCCCTGTGCTCTGTGGGAGTGGGGTCCCCAAACCCTGCCACAGCTTCCCGATTTTCAAGAGAAGTTAGAATCTCCCTTTCCATGTGCAATCTCCCAATTTTGAAATATTGGCAACCCATTCAAAAAATTTTGCAACCCTGTGCAAGTCAAACAATACATTCTGAAGGACCAGCTACAGCTGGGAGGTGCCAGGCAGTCTGAGCCCAGTCTTTAAGCAGAGCGCTACTGTTTCCCATGGAAGATTGGGACAGGTCTAACACCCATTCCACTTTGCACATGAGGGAGCTGAAGTCCAGAGACTTGCCAGAGGTTCATAGAATTTGCCAGGGAAGTTGTGTTTGGAGCCAGTCCTGGGCTCTCTACCCCCACCCATTAGTCTCTGCTTCACAGGTGGAGACATGGAAGCAGCCTCCCTGACCAGCACTTGGGAACACTTTGGAGGCTGGGCCCTCAGATTGACCTCTCTAGGTAGCCAGGGAGGGCACCCCTTCCTCGAGATGCCACTAAACAAGTCCCCCAAACTGCAAGTGAATCACATCCAGAGACATTGTGCAGTAAGTTTGCTTGTGGGAGACAGAGAAGAGCTCACCAGACGGAAATGGGCCCTTTGCCTTCCCTTGCAGCCCCTCCAGTTCATCTGCTCCCTAACCCCTCCTGGCCCACAGCAGAGACCAGAGCCTCTGGCTGTAGGGACAACAGACTTGCAGGAAACCCAAGGATTCTCACAGATTTCCTGACTATGCCAGAGGAAGCCCAAGCAGGGTGAGATGGCAGCCATTCAGGTTCCTGAAGTTTCCCACTTCACCGTACTCTAATGGGGCCCCTCACAGCAAGCTCAGCTCCTGCCTTCAGTGCCTCCACTGACAGGGGTTCAAAATCCACCCTCCTTGGGCCTCCCCTGGTGGCGCAGGGGGTTGAGCGCTGGGCTGTAAAGCTGCCCGCAGCCTCTACAGTGCCGGTTCAATCCTGGCCAGCCAGGGGCGGGGGTCCCACATGGCGCAGCAGACCTCTCCTGTCTCGCCCGCTGCTCCCCTCAGCAGTGTATTTCATCCGTCTGCCTGTTCTGCTCCCCGCTCTGTCTCTGGTGAATCCTCTCACCCTCCCGCGCATCTGGCCTGTACCCCGGTTCTTGTATAAGTAAATAAATAAATCTTAAAAAAAAAAAAAATCCACCCTCCAGCCAGAGAGCAGATGTCCAAGACCAAGAGTATGCCGAGAGCACAGAGGGCAGGAAAAATAGAAATGTAGTGTGCTCCTTTCCCCCCGGGAGACAGCCAGGCCTGCAAAGTTCCTGTGGAATGGTTCCACCCGTGGAGCTGGCGAGCTGTCTCTCCAGGTAAACTGAGGGTTGCGATAGTCACAGATGCCAACAAGTTAGAAGGAGTGTGTCCCTGACCAGACCCCAGCATTTACACATGTGGAAGTGGCACCTGGAGGTGCCAGAGCATGGCTCCCACACAGAGCACAAGCACACCAAGTTCCAGAGCAAATTTCAAAACCCTTGACACACAAAGCCAAAGTAAGCACGACTCCACTGCTCAAGGACATCAAACACCAGCACACAAATCATGTCTCCTAAAGAGATCAATAATGTTTCTTCCCACAAACCTTTTCCCTTTACAAAACAGCAGTGGCAGCTCTCCTGCCCACCTGTGACTCCTCAGGCACCTCTCTTTCTCCTTTCTCTAATAAACCTGTCCTTTTCAAATGAACCAAGTGGGGCCTCCCTGGTGGCACAGGGGTTAAAGACAGCGCTATCAAGCCAGCCACTGTGGCCTGAGTTTGATTCCTGGCCAGGGAGCTGACCCACATGGCGCAGCAGACCTCTCCTGTCTGGCCCCCTGCACCCCTGAGCAGTGTGTTTCAGTAGATCCACCTGTTCTGCTCTCCACTCTGTCTCTGGGGAATGCTCTCACCCGCCTGCATCTCTGGCCTGCACCCAGTTCTTGTATACATAAATATTTTTAAAAATGATCAAAGAAAAGAAAGAAAAAAGATGAATAATTAGCACCAAAGTCCCTCATAGGCACCTCCCAGATCTCAACCCCTTGTAATTTGGAGCTCAGCATTTCCACACATCACTACAAGTGCACGTGGCCGTCAACTAATGCACCGTTCTGTTTGTGTTCGAATTTTTACACGAGCAGCATCATACCACCCTATCATTTGACAGCTTCCTTTCCTGTGAGATAGGCACATAAAGAAAATCGCTCCTTGTGCAGGAGAACTGGGGCATGCTTTTCTGCTGCTTTTTGTCCATTCTGCTGCCAGGTCTTTGTGTGGGTTTCCCCTTCTGCTGCCGTGAATGGCCTGTGCTTGTCCCCTGGGCCTGCAGGTGAACGTAGGTAGTAAAAAGCAGGACCGCTGAGGGGTGAGGTACACAAGTTTTCCACGAAGATGTCTCCAAGTATTTATTCTATTCACACTTCCCCTAATGTAAGTGAAAGCCTCTGTTTCTCCATGTTTTACTCTATATTTGGAATTGTCAGACTTAATTTCTGCCATCAGGTGAGAGTGTAATGGTCACAGTGGTTTTGAGTTTGATATCAGAGGAAATACAGCAGCTTTTCCTAGGTTTTCTGGTCATTTGGGTATCCGTTTCTGGAAATACATCCTTTGCCTATTTATTGAGCTGCTGTATTTTTTCTTATTCATTTGTAAAGTTAGTTATAGTCTATGTATGTTGCAACAGTTTACTCACAGTTTGGAGTTAGTCATTACACTTTGATAATGATGTCTTATGTTACAGTGTGTTTATTTCCATTTAGTCAAATGTACCATGGGTGGGGGGGGGCGGGTTTCTTTACTACCCTTGAGGTCATGAAGATATTCCCCTTTTTTTTAAAGTTTAAAGTTTTGCTTTTCACCTGGAAATCTTCAGTTCACCTAGAGCTTTATTTTTATGTTACATGATCTATCTTTATCTTTTCCATATGAATAGAGAAAATTCCCAGTGCCATTCAGGGGATTTTTTCCATTAATTTGTAATGTCATCTCCCCCATAGATCAAATTCACAAATATACATGGGTTCGTGTCTAGGTTATCTCTTCTCTTCTACTAATCTATGTGGTTACCTTTGTACCATTACCACATTTTTTTTAATTGCAATGATTTTATAGTAGTCCTGATATCTGAAGGTAACCCCCCCTAGTTTGTACTTCTTTTTTTGTTTGTTTTTAAAGATTTATTTATTTATGCATACAAGAACTGGGGTACAGGCCAGAGATGTGAGGGGTGAGAGAATTCACCAGAGACAGAGTAGGGAACAGAACAGGTGGATCTACTGAAATACACTGCTGAGGGGAGCAGTAGGCAAGACAGGAGAGGTCTGCTATGCCATGTGGGTTGCTCCCTGGCCGACTGAGGATCTAACTGGAGCTGCAGTGGCTGGTGATAGCTTGATAGCACTGTGTCTTTAACCCCTGCGCCACCAATGAGGCCCCTTAGTTCTTTCAATATGGAAAATATTCAATTTTTCTAAGTAATGAGAAATGTAGAACAGAGGAAATATTTTCATAGGTCACAGAATCCTTGTTTCCTAGGCAGATTACATTAAAGGTAAAGAAAAACCTTTGTTTTAATTTCTTGCCAAGAGCAAATCAATAATCTAAGAAAAAACTTTGTCCTTTTAACAGAGAAAATTAAATTCCAATTTTATATGTGTACTTTTAATATTAAAATTCTGCCTCTCCCTTTTTACTTATATGTTTCAATCTTAGTTTGACTACACATAAATTTCATTTCTTAAGATTTCTTTTCTATAAACCTTATGAAATCTGAAGATTTCTTTTTCATCTTTTGTCTTATATTTTTTAATTCTGGAACAATCATTTTACTTTGGGGCAAAATTACTTTCCTTTCCCTCTTCCTAAAAAACTTAAGTCCTTCCAATGCTTCCTTATCCCATAAAACCCACTATTTTCTTACTACTTTTTAAAGTTATTTTCTTCCATCCTTATTATTTCTACTAATTTTAACTATATATTAATTAGAATTATTAGTCCTTAGAATCCTTAATTTCTAATGAAAACTAAAAAGTAATAGTGGACTGACAAATTTACAAATTATATTTCATAATTTTTAGAAGTATATTCTTCTTCAATATAAATTTTCAATGTGGCACAAAACAAGTAACTTATAGACTCAAATGCCTTTTGCTGCTCTATAAAATTTAAAGAACCAAAAATAAATGAGCTTAAACTTATGCTTAATATTTAATGTTTATCTTAACTTGAAATAATTTAGATATTTAAAGGATGTATATCATGTAACTTATCTCAGTGTGACTTTAAGGTTTCAAGCTACCAAAAAGATTTTGGAAACTTATTTTTAAGTACACATAATATAAAGTATATTTATTGGTGAAAAGTCCATTTATAAACTTGTACCTTATAATCTCTTGATTTACTTATGCTTAAAAATTATGTTTAGATTTTGTTTCTCATTAAAATTTCATAAGACATTAAACAACTAATCATCTTATTATCTTTCTTGTTGACAAAATTTGTAATATGAAGCTAGCATGAGCTTATTTGACTTTTAATACACCAAAGTAAACTGTACTATAATTGATGCTGATTATTGTAAGGACATGCTGCTTTAATTAAACCAACAAACTTAAATTAACTTTTACTTACTGAAGATCACCCCAGATCACGTGAACTTGAAGTACGTTTGGGTTAGTTTCTATATTTCTGAGTATAAACTTGCTTTACAGAAACATTTCATTTTCTTTAAGTTAGTTAAATAGAACTACTTACAAACTTATGTTGACAATATCATTCAGAGGTAGAAAAATATCATACAGCTGGACCTCCCTGGTGGCACAAGGGGTTAAGATGTGACCTATGAAGCTATCCACAGCTTTTACAGCACAAGTTCGATTCCCGGCCAGGGAGATGCCCATATGGTGCAGCAGACCTCTCCCGACTCGCTCGCTGCTCCCCTCAGCAGTGTGTTCGTGAATCCACCTGTTTTGTTCCCCACTCTGTCTCTGGTAAGTGTCCTCTCACTCCCCACACTTCTGACCTGTACCCTCGTTCTTGTATGCATAAAGAAATAAATCTTTAAAAAAAGAAAGAAAAATATCACACATCTAATAATCCAAGGAAGAGGTCTCAGATTTTTTAAAATCTCCTTTCACTTGTTTATTTGCTTCAGTTAATTTAGAAATAGTATTGTGTAAAGAGACAACTTTAGAATCCTCAATATTGAAAAGCCTGTAGGTTCCCACTAAAATAACAATCCCATTCAGCTTTTTTAGTTCTATTGCTGAGGTCTTCTGATTCACTCACTACTGAATGACTCTGGCAAGCCACAACCCTTCTAGCCTCATTTCCTCCTTAGCAATAGGAAATAGCATGCTAACCTCCTAAGACTGCTGGCGAAGGTAAGCAAGCAATGTATGTAAAGAGCTTAGCGCAGTGCCTGGCACATGGTGGGTACTCAGCAAAATATAGTAATGGGTTCTCTATGCACACTAGACTCTATTTATACTCTCTATACTGTATCTTATAGTAACGGGTTCTCTCTGTGCTCTTCCTGTCTCCCACTCAGCATAGTGATGACCACCTGTTCCACCTTCTTTGCCCTGGGCATGATGCCCCTCCTCCTGTATATCTACACCAGGGGAATCTATGATGTGGACCTGAAGAGCAAGGTGCCCTATGGTGGCATTGTGCTATCAATGATCCTGGTTCTCCTTCCTTGCACCGTGGGGATCTTCCTCAATGCCAAACGGCCACAATACGTACGCTATGTCATTAAGGTAAGAACTGGGGCGCCGGCTGCCGGCAGCACCACCGCCATCTCAGTGTATGGCTTGACGCAAGTTATTGGGGCTTTTTCTGTGTCCATTTCCTGCCTTGTTTACAAAAAAATAGAAAAAGTCTACTATTTCACTTACTCTTACATCAGCTTCGTGGGATTGTAATGTGCATGAGAATATTTTTGAAAAGTTGGAGGGAAAAAGTGATATGCCACACACAGCTATGACCATTTTAATAATAAAATTATATTTGCATTATGCACTTACTAGATACTAAATTTTATGGTTTACACTTTCTGAGGATTCTATCCTCCAAGAGTCTGATATTTGCAGAAATGGAAGTAACGCAAGAGAAACAATACCCAAGGCGCATAGGATCAGGTATTAGCAGAATGCAGTGAAGGAAGCCTTCCTGGAGGGGGCGGGCTTGAGTCGGGACCAGGAGGGAGGGTAGGATTTGGGTAAGCCAGAAAAGCCTGAGCTGAGTTGCTCAGAGGGAGCAAGGGCAAACCTGGCTGGCTGGACGAGCAGCTTAAGGAAAAGTGACCTGGGAAAGAGGGGGAGCATGCACTGCCGACATCTCTGGAGTGGGCTGGGAGGAAGAGTGGAGCCCCATGGGCACAGACAGGGCATCCTAGCACTGCCTTGCCCTCAGAAGAGTCACAGGCTGGGAACGCAACCCAGGTTGCTCTGCCCACGGTATGGACCTTGGGGCTCAGCCGTTAGTCTCGCCATAACTCAGCGTTCCTCTCCCGGGGCTCGGACGCCATGCTCGTCCTCTGCAGCCACTCTGCCTCTTAGCACCTGACAGTCCGGGACAAGGAACCTGCATGTCAGCTTTTCAGGATTTATTTCCACACTATCCCTGTCAAGGGTAGGTTTGGCGCTTGCCCTGGTGTGGTCTACCCTCAAAAGCTGTTGGAAGACATGGAAAAGGCACTCCAGCTCCTGTGAACAGCCCATCATGCTCTGGACATCAGTTTCTGTTCTGTCTACAGGCTTCTCAGAAACCTTTCATGGCCGGGCCCCTCGCCCACGCATCCTTCCTCTCTCGCTCCCGTTCCTTAAATGACTCTGTACTGGCTCTTGGCTGTCCACATTGAGACAGGATCACAGCTCTGCCTCACTAAACTCCATTCCCCCGCCCAACCCCGTTCCAGCCAACACCTGTTCCCTCCTGGTGCCCCAGGAAGGACCCCGCCGCCCTCCACTCACTTCCTCCAAGGCCTTCTGTTTACACCACCAGGGCTGCAAAGTGCAGTTTCCTCGACTGTTCAGCTCAGTCCCCATCGCAGAATCCCTCTCCTCACCTAGGTGTCTCGTCCACGCGTAATCTGCCACCATCTTCCCCACTTTCTTTGATAAATCCATTATTTCTCAATTCTTGACGTTTTAGCAGCTTTTGGTGTGGCTGACCAGTAAGTGGCTCCTTCTCAAAAGCCTTTGCCCTCAGCTTCAGTGACTGAGGCCTCCTGCTCCTCTAGCATCTCTCTGGCACTTCTTTGTGGACTCCTTGTGTGTTCTCTGTATTCGGCCCAAGCTTTCTGCTTTTCTTGCCAGCCTTCCTTAAGCCTGGGATCTCTCCTCTCAAGGATCTTACTCTCCCTCAAAGTTTTAAATTCCTTAATGTAGTTCTTCAAGGCCATGATTTGCTCTGAACTGACTTTTCCAGTCTTGGCTCTTTTCTTTGCACATGCCCTGCTCTCCACATGGAAGACTTTCTAAGTCCACTTCACTGGGCTTAGGTCTGAACACAAATATCACCTCTTCCAGAAAGATTTCCTTAACCACAAGCCTAGGTAGGATGCTTGTTCTATTCAGTCCCTTAGCACCCAACACCCACCCCCTTGTATCTTTTATCTCACTGTATTATAAATACCTGTTCATTTTTATTCCCCACTCACCTGCAAGTTCCTCAAGCAGCCAGATCCTAAGGTTGTTTAACACCTAAGTCTCAGCCCTTCATAATGCCCCCGCAGAATGCCTGGGAATAAGGGAATTCTCTCTCACACATGGACAGGAAAAAGACATGCATTTGTGTTCATTTCATTCAAGGTAGCTTGTAGAAGTACAGAAATTAAAAAAATCACAGAAATAAAAATATGAAGTGACCCCTGATATCATTCAATGCAACTCTGCCCTTCCCCATTTTGTAGGTGAGAAAACCCAGGACTAAAACCCCACATGCAACTGATGCAAGAACATGCCTCCTTTTAACCTCAGAGTAACTTTAATTAAAAGTATTCTTCCGAGGTGAAAAGAATCTCAGATCTTAAAGGTGGAAAGGCCTTCCAGATGTTCAGTCTCCTGCCTTATTCCCATTTTGTGATCAAATGAGGCCCAGAGAAGTTACTTGGCAGCTGGGATTCTCGCCAGCCTCCCGTTCCTGTGGTGTTGCAAATTTACTGCCCAATTGCACAGTCAAAATGATTCCAGAGAACACTAAAAGGGCTAAGGTGTACCTGGCTGGAACACCAGTAACAAAGAACCACATCAAAGGCTAGCTACCTACAAACACAGCCAGGTCTACCTTGACACACTTGGCCCCTGAATGACCCCACATCAGCAGCTCCATTTGAGCACAAGCTCCCCGAAGGGAATCATTCCTCTGAGGATGCAAACATGAGGGGTCAAGACGCAAAGGCTGAGGTCTCCTTGTTTTTAGGGCTTTTTAAGGGCTACACTCATCCTACATTTCTGTTTCATAAAATGTTACAAGCTGAAAAACAGCAAACGATTGACCCCATTAGCTCTCTTGAGAGACTTTCAAATCAAAACTACCTAACTTGGGATAACTGGTTCTAGCAGCAGGTATCTGCTTACTCCTCTCAACCAGTTGCATTTCCTAGTAGGAGCTCACATAGAAATATGCCGAGATGTAATTTCAGGGATGGCCCATTTGGAAAACAAATCAAGTAGCAGTTACCCAGGCAAGGGTTTATTCAGTGGGTAGGTTATTAAAACTGAGCCTGACATGGTCCAGAAGCCACCTTTACCATAAACCATCCACCACTCTTTAATAAGGGCCCCACCATCAAGGGGGCACCACACCACCTAAGCTTTCCCCATCCCTGTGCTATCAATGATCTGACCTGACTCAGCCTCTGCCCACCTGTGACTTCTGCCCTCTGGGCTGCTGTGTCCTTTAACACTTGCCTCTGCTCCTGCTTCCCTCACTAAGTTTGAGTACTCCCTAAATAATTAATTCATTCAACAACTTGTGTAGGCCATCTTTGTGGAGTTTGGGCCAGTTCATCTCCTGGATGACTGGCAAGCTGAGGGGTTGGCTGCTTGTAAATGGACGCTGATCAGAGCTTCAGTGGCCCATGACAGGGCAGGGAGGTCAGTTGGCATAAAATATGGAGCCCCACAGATAAACTGCCTAGGCCCCTTTATCAGCAAAAGGTTGTGAACAAGATTTCCACACACAATAGGACTGAGGACAACAGGAAAATCAGATGTGTAATTAATTGCTCCCCATTACCTATGAAAAACAGAAACTACAATTTACCAAGTGCATCTTACATGCCGTGTCCTATGCTGTCAACCTCACTGAGGCTGAGTGACTCTCCTAGGTTTACACAGCTAGAGAGCCACAGGCAGCTCTCACTCCTGGGTCACGAGTGTCAGTGCTCAAAGCTGCTTTGCTACCGCTGCAAACTGCAAAGCTACAGCTAAAATTTGAGCCGTGTTTAAAATGTGATCAGAACATCGTGAATGTACTAATGCCACTGGACACATAAAATGGCACTTTTATGTTATCCTTTACCACCTTTTCAAATGATACTGGAAATACAAATGCCACACATGCCAATTGGAGACTCAACCGGCACGAGACCGTTACACAATAACCCATGTTCAAGAGAAGTCTGCTTTACTTACAAGATGAGGACAAAGAGCCTTAAACTTATACATGTATTTTCCGTTTGGAGTGTGGCCTTTGTCTAAAATGTAGGCACGTAAGGGTACTTTAAAAGTGCATCATCGGTACATGCTGAAAATTTTTACATTGTAATTCCATCATAAACCTTCGTACTAAAACATGTAAATATGTAAAATATACTATAAACTTTAATACTGCTTTAACATTAAATATTGTATAAACATTTAACTTAATCAATATTAAACATTAAAACAATGTTTTGCTTTTATAGCACTTACCTGCATTTCTGATGCCATTTCCCAAGATATTCCGGACACTCTTTGGGAATGAACTTCATACCCAGCTGCAGGTCATTCAACAAAGTAGGCTCATCCTTTGTAGCTACACATCTGAAAGCTTTATTTCCTGGCTTGATTACCCACATTTGCCAGCTTCACTCCAAATGACTCTTACAAACTTTCAAAAGTAAAATTCATCCTTACGTGAAATTCCTACCCATAATGGATGTATGAGACATGACAGGTTCTAAGAATAACTTGAGTTCTAAAATATTTGCAGCAGTGGCAGTATTGCAGGAAATGTGTATACAGGCTCCAAAGATGAAAACTTGGAAAGAGAACTTTCATCTTACAAGGGCTACTTTGCAGGACTGTGGCCTCATTCCTTCGGTCACAGCACCTCACTGAAAAAACTGCTACCCAGACAACATCTAGCAGCTGTGCTTGGCTGGAGTATGCTAATCCTGTCTTCTTCCAAAGGAGCTTCCTACCCATTAAAATTCCAAAAAGATGGAAGACAAAGATCTTTTCATATACCCTTCCACTTCTTTTACTAGAATGTTTTCTACTTCCTCTCCCCTCCCAACCTCTAACCCCCCTAATTGCCGGTTCTTCTCATCCACAGGGAGGGACGATCATCTCACTTATGCTCACTGTGGCTGTCATAGCACTCTCTGCCATCAATGTGGGCAGCAGCATCCTATTTATCTTCACACCACACTTAATGGCCACCTCCTCCCTAATGCCTTTCGTTGGCTTCCTGCTGGGCTACATTCTCTCCGCTCTCTTCCGCCTCGAAGGACGGTAGGTATCACTTTAGTTCCCACTGCCCCACGGGCATCATTCTTGGTCCCGGTCTCTAATGAAAAAGGTAGGGAAATTCATCATCTGGAGAAGGCATTTTCCTAGCAATACCTTCAAATCCATCAATAGGACAAGGACCTTCACACTGAGAAATATTGCGCAAGGAAGGTATCGACTGACTTACAAGCTAAGAGAAACCCAAAGCCCAAAGGCATCTGGTCATCCACTGGAGTGAATTCATGCCACAATGGCTAGGTTTATGTTGATTCTTCCTTTCCCTGCTTTTCGTCTGCCTAGGGATTTCACCTTACAAGAACAGGTGAGAGTCAGTCCTATTAAGCTTATGCTATCATCTAATCCAGCTCACAGAGCTAACTTTAGGAATAGTTCGAGAGCATGGTATGGGAACATTAGGCATCCTGCCTACAGTGTCCCTTTCAGGGACACTGTTTCAGCCATACAGACACATGCATGTGCAGGAGTTAACATTAGTAGCACCCAAGTCCCCCGCCCCCTCCCCCCAACAAAATGAGTTGTTGTGAAAAATGAATTAAACCAGGCTAGTAAGATTTCTACAGAATGTGTCATGGGACTGCCCAGGCAGTCAAAAGGCTGTCAATGACGAATGTCAATTTTGAAAGACAAACGGCCACATCAAGTGATAACACGGTAGTCTCCATATTGTGCCTTGATGGCCGTCAGGGTTTTAATATACTAACTGCAGTTAAATGTAGACAGACTACTCTTTAATCCTTAAAATGGAAAGCAAAATGAAGAGAATGTTCGGAAGATAACAGGGCAAATCAAATTTGTCTTTTAAATTGAGTTCCAAATCCAAAAGCTGGGGACAGGACAAGTTCCCCAGACATTTCAGACATCTCTCAAAGTTGAAATTGCAATTGGCCTGTATGTAAAGCCCAAATAAGCTACTAAATGATAGTGGTTCACATCTCCCTTTCACCCCTCACCAGACACTACTCCAAATTTTAATTTGCAAATCCTACAAAAGTAGACACACTTCCAAGTTACTAAGAGTATCTCCTGAGTTAAGCCCACGAGTCACCATCTTCCACAAGGCTAGTGGCTTCACAAAATGTCAACTTTTCTGGAAACCATGTGCACTCCATCTGGCTCACATCCATCTTTCTGAGTTATACATACGGTCCCATGGGTCTTAAGAGCATCTGGGTGGGTGGAGGAACGAAGTTACACCCTCACATCCTTTCTGTGAGGACATACGGGGTTTTTTTTAACCTACACAGATGCAGACGCACAGTCAGCATGGAGACTGGATGTCAAAATGTTCAACTGTGCTCCACCATTCTCAATGTGACCTTCCCCCCTGAAGTCATTGGACCACTTTTCTTCTTTCCTCTCCTCTACATGATCTTCCAGCTTGGAGAAGGCCTTCTCCTAATCGCCCTCTTTCGGTGCTATAAGAAAATCAAACCTTCCAAAGGTGAGTGTATCTTTTGGGAATCCCACTCTCAACTGATTCTGCCAGCAAGTCCTGCTCTGGCCAGGACCTTTTGGAAGGGCCGTTTATCAGGTCACTAGAAGCAAGGTAATACGACCTCAAAGAGCCAAGGCTCATTTCACTAACTGCATTTTATTTCCACTCTCTAAGCTGGAAGAATCAATTGTGATAGTTTGCCTTCTGGGACACCAAAGCAACTTTGACTCCTTTAAGGAGGAAACCAATCAGGATTCAGAGTGAGGATAAGCCAGATCTGCCCTGGACATTAGAAAGTTGTTTCAAAGGTCTCGACTGACAAACATTCAGATGTCTCTGTGCGATTCGGCACCAGGTTCTTATGTTCTAGAGCCAGGTCAGAGCTCCATGCGTTGCTGACACCCCCTACTATGTATGGGAAAACTTATTAGCAATGCAGCCTGACAAGCCAGAATCCAAGTAAGAGTTCCAACTCTAGCTAGAATTAAGAAAACAAGTATAAGCTTTTTCAACAGTAACTAACACCATAACCTCGTCAGTATGTTTTATACTCTAACCTGGTTACTTGTGGATTAACTCTTCCTGATCAACAGCATTTATTTTCTAAGGTACTCAGAGCATTTCTCTTCAAAATATAATCAACCTCAATGAATTCTTTGTTCAGAGAGTACCTTTAAACCCAATTCTTTTCTCAAAACCACCTTTCTCGGTAACATATTCTAGTATTTTTTAACTCTTAAATAGTTTATTATCCTTAATCACGCCCTCAAATCCTTCACCAGCCTTATATTTCCCATGAAAATTAAAAGCTCCATGGGGGCCTCCCTGGTGGCGCAAGGGGTTAAGCACCGCACTATGAAGCAATCCCCAGCCAGCCAGGGAGCAAACTACATGGCAAACCAGACCTCTCCTGTCTCACCCGCTGCTCCCCTCAGCAGTGTATTTCAGTCAGTCTGCCTGTTCTGTTTCCCCACTGTCTCTGGTGAGCCCTCTCACCCATCATCTCTGGCCAGTGCCCCAGCTCTTGTATGCATAAATAAATCTTAAAAAAAAAAAAAAAAAAAAAAGTGCCCACAGCGCTGTGAAGCTGTATGCAGCCTCTGCAGTGCCGGTTCGATCCCCCGCCGGCCATGGAGATAACCCACATGGCAAGCAGACCTCTCCTGTCTCGCCTGCTGCTCCCCTCAGTATATTTCATGAGTCTGCCTGTTCTGTTCCTCACTGTCTTTGGTGACTCCTCTCGCCCTCCCGCACATCTGGCCAGTACCCCAGTTCTTGTATAAATAAATCTTTAAAAAATAAATAATTTTTTAAAAAAGTAAAAGGTCCTTCAAGACCCTAGGGATGTACACCCTAGAAAATACCACTTCCTCAGGTGGAATTACAGCAGCAATTAAGAGTTATAGTGAACTATGATGTAATCTTATTTATCAAGAAGCTGAAACAAAACAAAAACAGCTCACTATACTGCAGAACCATTTTAATCACTTTGGATCAAAATCAGTGTTAAAACAAATTTATAATATGAAGCTTATCTGAGAGCAACTCAAGAAATGTTTCCCCATTGCACTCTTAAGTGCAAGAGGGAAGAAGTTTCTAATACAATCACCCAGCTTCCCAAATTTGTAGTCTGAGTCCCAGAAAGGTCTGCAATCCTCTAAAAGAGCCACACACTCATTGTGGGTAGTTTGAGTCTCAAAATCCAAAACTTCACTCATGATGTGCTACAGAAGACTCCTGTGGCAATACTATGTGAAAACAAGTTACCCCTTTGGTACTATTGGACTAAAAACGTTAATCGGTCAATTTTGAATTTTTGAAAACTCTAGAAATGGAACGAAAGGAGAACCCTGACATACTTCACAGCTTACATCCATACAGGCAGGAAAAGGGACAAATACAATGTGGGGGACACAGAAACTCCTCTTAGAAAACTTCCCCAAAAATCTTCCTTCCTGTCACAACTTGCTTCCCGAATGCAAGTTAACTGGTTATGTTCCAGCTCAAACCACCTCTGTGTTTGCATGTACAAAGCTGTAAATGGAGAAGAGTAAAAATTCTGCTCCTGTATTATACCTTTTATTACTATTACCATTAGGGATGCTGAAAAGAAAATCCATCTCCCCTCAAGAGTTTAAAACAGGAGAGATGAGGGTCTC
This sequence comes from Talpa europaea, assembly GCF_964194135.1. Taxonomy (NCBI): domain Eukaryota; kingdom Metazoa; phylum Chordata; class Mammalia; order Eulipotyphla; family Talpidae; genus Talpa; species Talpa europaea. The sequence goes on along the minus strand of NC_140075.1, from coordinate 96,606,239 downwards.
CCTGGTGGCACAGGGGGTTGAGACGCAACCTATGGGGCTGTCCGCGGCCACTGCAGCAAGGGTTCGATCCCTGGCCAGGGAGCTGCCCACATGGCGCAGCAGACCTCTCCTGACTCACCTGCTGTTCCCCTCAGCAGTGGATTTCAGTAGATCTGCCTGTTCTGTTCCCCATTGTCTCTGGTGAGTCCTCTCACCCCTCCATACCTCTGGCCTGTACCCCAGTTCTTGTACACATAAATAAATCTTTAAAAAAATGAGATGATAAAACGGGGTGGGGGGGCACAAACACCACATGCATAGCCAGGGTAAAAGTTGTTTATCTTCCAGACTGAAGCTTTGGACTAACTACCATTTTTCTCCTCCTCTACCTTTAACCCTTTTCAACTCTACAGACAAAACAAAAATGATTTACACAGCTGCCACAACTGAAGTAACAATTTCAGGAGCTGTGAGCAATGGCACCACACCCACTAAGGGGAGTGCAGTGCTTCCTTGTACAGTCTAACCTTCTCCCCGTGTCCTGGATTTTGATCAAAGAGCAACACAGAAAGCCAGTGTGATAAGCTACGATGAACAGCATGATGAAACAGCCAAGTCAGAGTCTTTGTCCAGCATTTCCAGTAATAACAACCAGTCGGCAGCCCTTGCCTGGAAGACAGCGTCTACCTGAAAAGCCTCACCTATTACCAGCTTAGAATTTTGATACTTGTTTATAAAAGACACTCAATGACAGCTCTGACAGCCGGAACCAAAACTGCATTTTCCCCTCATGTCTCTATTAACAGTGCCTGACAGGCATATAGAAAGGCACTCAACTAGTGAACTCGTCAATAAATGATGTTTTTACCCAAAATAAAAAAATCATGTTCCAACTTTTGTCCAAAAGGTAGATTGCTGTGGAATCAGACTTCAGAAGTTCTTTCTGATCTTACATAGGCCCCATTCCTTCCCTTTTTGTTATCACTGTGACTGAAGTTCCTAAAAAACAAACAAAATACACCAAGTATGCAGAAGCAGAAATAAAATGCAAAACTATCAAACTCAAGGGCCTCCCCGGTGGCGCAGCGGTTGAGCCCTGGGTTGCGAAACTGCCTGCAGCCTCTGCAGCACCTGTTCGATCCCCGGCTGCTCCCGTCCACCAGAGGAGGGTCCCACATGGCGCACAGACCTGTCCTGCCGCCCGCTGCTCCCCTCAGCAATGTACTTCGGTTCTTCTGCCTGCTCTGCTCCCCGCTCTGGCTCTGGTGAATTCTCTCACCCTCCCGCGCTTCTGACTGTACCCAGTGCTTGTATAAATAAATAAAATAAATCTTTAAAAAATAAATAAATAAATCTTTAAAAAAAAACTATCAAACTCAAAAGCTAGCCATGGGAAAATGAAGTAACATTTTTGAAGCAGAGATGATAAACTTTAACAAGGAAAAGCCAGGCAACAAACACCAACTCACTGTTTCACTAATCTAGTAATAGTTCCCATCAGCTGTTTAGTGATTTTTACATAATGGGCCCTCAAAATTCACAGCATTGCCAAAATGCATGACTACTCCATTTAAAGGTACTCAATAACGAGTTCTTTTTTTCTGTTTCTCTAAACATTGTGTATATTGTTCATATGCAAGTATTAGTGAAAGATTCATTAATAAATACCGCATTTGCAAATTGCTAATCCCACTTCCAAGTGATCTTCAATACTTAGGTCCAACTGAAATTTTAGGGTTATTAGTCTGGCAAACATAGAGAACTAGCAGTATTCCCAATATCACAAGTTTAAGAATCACCCTCTTTAAAACTGAACACCCAACCATTGCTTTTATATAGCATACCAACTTATCCGTTCAAGTTGTTTCCACTATCTCACCGGCATGATCTGCTAGATATTTGGTTAAGAAGAATAAACAAGTTTATTAGTAATTTTAGGAAGAGAGGGACTTCAAATACAATTACCTTCAAACTCCCGAGGAAAACTACAGAAGACTCTATGAACAGAAAGAACAAAAACTACTGTCCTGCAAAAGGCTGGTGCTCAAACTTAATTGTTACACACACTCCTCCCTCATAGGACACCTCCAATCCTGGATCTGGTAATTCAGGCTAACATGTTAGCTCAAACCAACTCCCAGTCCATCTCTGGGACATGTTCAAATTAAAAGCCGTATTCTACTGCCTAACTTTTTGTTATAGTCTAATAAACCACTGATCTATACCTACTTAGGAGTAAATAAAGGTGGAAAACAAGTGGTAAAACAGCAAATTACACCATACATTTAAAATGCTTAAGGATTTATTTAATTTGCACTTTATGACTTGTATAACCTTCAGGTCATTACAAAGGAAAAAACCTAGGCTGGCACCCTCAATCCAAGTTAAAAAGTCTATCACTCAATGACTCCCCACACCTTGAAAGCATGAGCTTTGTAACTTTATGACCCAAGTTCAACAGGGGGAAGTAGTCTTGACGCAAATGCCCTAAAAACCTTTCAAATCCCCCAGAAGGGGATTCCTACTAACCAATCCCTTTATTGTGAGGAAACCAGAAGCAAACATTCTAGTGCGTCTCTAATTTTGCTTTCCTCAAAATTCCTGCAAAGCTATAAATATGGCGGTTCTACAAGTACATTTTTTGCATTCTAACACTAGTTAGGTTCCTTGTTCTCAATTTTCTTCTATAAAGTGGTACTATTATGTAATAGTTTTGACTATACAGTCAAAGCACTTAAAAGTATTTATTTAGCTCCTATTCTCAATCCTTATCACCAAATACGCAAGCCTTTCGATTGCTAGGTTAGCATTATCAGTCCAAGATTCCTCAAAGAATCATGTCCCGCAGGAATAGGGCCCTAATAACCCAACAAAACGTAGATACAGAACCTTAAACATTTTTCACTTTGAAATTTTCTCCCTTAACATTGTCACTTTCATGTCAAGTACAAAAAAGCATCTTAAAGCCCCTGTAAAAGAATGCACATGCACGGATTAAAAAAGGAAGTCTAAGCAAACTGACGCCATACTATAAACCAGGTGGTGCAGGGAAAAAAACACATAAGGTCACACAATGGAAACGGTCAAACAAATGTCAACGCTTATTTTGAAAATGCAATTTACTTTCCTTGCCTGTATTTTGACTAACCTAGAAATGTCCAAAGTAGTACTTTAAAAAAAGGAGGAAAAACCCACCATACTACAAAAAAAAAAAAAAAAAAAAAATGACTACAGGATTCTCAACAAAGGGTTTATGTGCTGAACGTAGACGGAGAGGAAGTATATATACTTCCTTCAGAAAACAGACAAAAGCAGTTTTATAATCTTTTATTATCAATAACAAACAGCTGCTTTAATGTGTTTTTGCCAGGCAGCTGTTAAACGGTGGGTAAGGACACCCTTGACCCTAACAAGGGAAACTCAAATTAAGCCTTTATGTACAAGCAGATTTAGAGCTCTTTTATGTGTCCAAAGCTATTAGTTTAATTGAGGCATTAAACTAATTCTGAATTAAGATAATTGAATAACCAGAACTAAAATATTCAAATTTTTCTAGTACAAAAAAAATTAAACTGGCTTTAGTTATAAAAGAGCTCTGTCAATATACACAAACTATATACTTCAGACATTCACAAAAATGTGAGCAGAAGGCTTATCAAAAGACATTTAATACAATTAGTTTTCAACAACCCCTTGGTGGTCCACATCTACAAAGATATCCAGCCCAACCCCACCCTCCCCTCCAAATCCCACCCCCACAGAAAAGCACATACTTACCAGAACTTTTAGCAAGTATGGTTTGGGAATTTGGTTTTTTTGTTTTGTTTTGCTTTTTTAAAAAAGGCCCCCAGGGCAAGTTATTTACAGTTTAATTGCCACTGTCAACTGATCTGGACCTTGATCGGGACCGGGACCGGGACCTCTGGCGATCCACAGATGCTGGAGACTTAGATCTACTTGAAGAACCACATTTTTGGCTCTTCTCAGGCACAGGAGACCTACTAACAGAACGGGACTTGCTCCTGCTCCTGCTCCGGCTCCTGGACCGACTGTAAGACTTGCGACTCCGGGAACGAGATCTGCTACGAGACCTAGAGGAACTCCTGGTCCGAGAACGAGACCTGCTTCTTGACCTACTAGGAAGGAGAAAAAACAACAAAAAATAAGTGGCGGGCTCTACAACTCCATTAAATAAAATCTGACTTAATACATTAAAGAGGTACCTGTGCCTTTTGCTGCCTTCAATTAATTTGATTTTTCTCCCATTTATTTCCTTTCCAGAAAGTTTTTCAATAGCATTCTTTAAATCGCCATAAGAGGCAAACTCAACCACCCTGCAACAACAAAAGTCCTTTGTGAAGTGATATACATCTTTTAATCTCAGAAACTATAAAAGCAGTCTAGACTAAGTACTTTTTCTTAGGCATTCTTCTTTTGCCACAGTCTTATCTCTTAATAGGTAACATGCCATTAGCACAAGGTTTCTCACTCCAAAAGAGGTGACATTTTAAGTCAGAGTCTCTGTTCTGAGGTGCTTTCTTGTTGCCTTATAGGATGTTTAGCATGAGCACCCCTGACTTAAACCCACAAGATGCCAAAAGCACCCTCAACCAATTATAACCAACAATAACTCCAGACTTTGCCAATAGTGCCCTAGGAAGCAAACCTGAGTGAGAATCACTGCACTGGAGCCTACAGTTTTAACTCAGTACTGAGGAACAGTCACAGTAAAAATTTCAGGGTCTTTCAAAACTCATAACCAGGACATACTCACCCTTCATTTAATTTAGGTCGATGTGCATCCGCAAAGGTTACTTCCCCAGCTTGTCTCATGAAATCTTTGAGATCCTTAACGCAAGACAATTGTGTTAAGCAGAGAAAAGGAAATGTGGACACACAAACAATCACATGGTATAAAAACAAGACTACTGAAAGAGAAGATGTTAGATAAAGTACAAACATGGCATTTACCACACTTGTATTCTATCAGAATTCAAAATTATTTATGTCAGGGCACGAAATAAGCAAAAAGCATATTGCTTTTAAGCAAAATGCTAGAGAAATTCAGATTTTAACATTAAAGTAGTATTAGTCTATACTGAGGCTTAATACAAAAGGAAAACAAAAAACAAAACAAAACAAAAAAAAAAAAAACAAAAGGAAAACAGTACATATTTTAAAAGCAAAGACTAAAGTAGAAATTTTATATTTAAAAAACAGAACATTTACAAGACACCAGTTATTTTGTGCCCCATATGCCATTAAAAAAGTTTACTTTACCTTTATTATTATTTCCCTAGGCTAGTCAAGCAGCAAATCATTAATCGGTCGGAGAAACCTTCATGACATATGCCCGACTGGCTCTTCGCCACCCACTTGAAGGACACTACCCAATCGATGGAAGCCTTTAATCGCACAGCCCTCCCTATTAGCAGACTATTGGCGGATGCAGACACGTTCTACTCTTGTGCAGTTACCAAGGACCACTTTACTGCGATCAGGATTCCAACGACCACCTAATTTCGTATCTTTCAACTCTTTTCGACCAGGACCTCTTATTCGGAAGCGTTACAGGAAGACAGCTCTCAACTTAGGGATCAGATCACGTTATCAACGCTCTGGGATCGCTGCAACCTGGCACTTCAATAAGTGCACCGATTACGTCTAGACCGGCAAACACAGATCTAGAGGTGGCCAATTGATCACTGTAGGAGCTGACTGGCAAAGTCAACCAGGCCCAACCAAGAGTGACCAAGACAACGATTAGGATAACCCACAGGCACTCCTCGTCATAAGGCCAACGACACAGATAGGCTGGCAAATAAAGGGTTTAATATTTGGTTAAAATTGATTTTAAGAAACAAGAAAAAATATCCTCAAAACATTTACATTTGATCACTAATATTAAAATTTGAAACATCCCCCAATTACATTAAATTACATTTTAAAATTACAATTAAATCCATTAATTTAATTAAAGATAAAACTACTTTTAATAAAATATTAATAAAAACATTAGCTACCCACTAATTTAAAAAAAAAACAACATTGAAATATCTCAAAACTGTGTTTCAACAAACCTGCCAGCTGACTCTTGAAGATAAATTCTCAACTATAAGCCGATTTTCTGTTCTTACAGGTGGAGCATTTCTGAGGAAGAAAATGAGTACTCACAATGGAAGAAATACAGCAATGTGCACTTACTGTGTTCAACTGCAGGCAAGTTCAAACAACTAGACATGGCAAGACACTCAAATGACTTCCATCAAGTTTGCGTTTTATCAAAGATTTATGAGAACAGTAGACTAACCAATTACAGGACAACTACCAGAATCACTTGCTACTAATCATTCTTTAACCTTAAACTCTGCTCCCGCACTAATGATTGTTGAGAACAGCCATGAGTACAGCACATACCGTCTATCATTTCGAGGTCTACGACTACTAAAACGGTCAGAGTAGCGTCCTCGACCTCTTCCTCCTCGAGATCGAGCCCTAGCATGTTCAATAGTAACCCTGTAAGAAAGAAAAACCTTCATCATCCACTTAAGCTATAACAGAAATCTGCATAGAAAAAGCATCCCAGCTAACCTAATGTGCTCTATTTTACAGTACTAACTAGTTACAGAACTAAAAAAAAAGTCTTCACCTTTCACTGCAGAGTTCTTTTCCATCAAGTTCATAAACAGCATCATCTGCATCCCTGGGATCCTCAAATTCCTGAATTACAAACATGAAAAAAGATAATGCTTAACACGTGGCTTTAAAAGTACATTCTACAACTTACTAGGAGCACTAAAATATGTAACAAAATAAGAAGAGGACTGTCTTAATGACACTGCCATACAAAGAAGCTTATTGAAAAGGGATCAGGTAACAACAGTGAGGTTCTTTGATGCTGTCCCTAAGAAAATTCACAGCCTTAAAGCTGCAAAGTATTTTTTTTTTTTAATTCTATCCGGACTCAGTAAGATCAAAGACACTTACAAAAAGCTTTACCTACTTAACGATAACCCAACAGTTCTACATACTTACCACAAAACCAAAGCCTCTTTTCAGATCAATATCCCTTATACGTCCATACCCCTTGAAGAATCTCTCCACGTCTTTCTCCCTGGCCGCTGGATTTAACCTCCCGATGAATACTCGACAGCCACTCATGATGTCCGGCTAGTGCCTCCTGTCATAAAATAATCCAACCGAGACACCACCAATGAATGTCAGAGGAATGCCTGGCTAGGGGATCAAAAACATAAACAGCATAAAATAAAATGTTTACCCGGTGATGTTATAAACCAGATTGCCAAGAGTGCCTCTTATTAGGCCAGGTCCCTTGCAGACAAAATTAAAACTCGGCTCCCAACACGATCCTTCCCTGGGCCCAGACCGCAGCAACCGCAACGCCCACTGACGCCTCTGGAACTGCGCAGCCGCACACTCTCCGCGGCTCTTCTGGCCCCCTCCCATCTGCCGCAGTTAGGAAAGGCCGAGAAGTGCGGGCGGAGCCGACCCCGCCCTCCGCACGGCCAGCCCAATGGCGACGAGCCGCACGCGCGTCGCCGCCTCCCGGGAGCGTCACAGCGGGTGGTAGCCGGAATTCGCGACGCCACGGCCGCGCCTGCGCAGACGACGGCGGGCGGACGCTGGGCAGGCACAAAATGGCGGCCACGGAGCCAGCGGTGGGGAGAACCGCGCGTGCCAAACTCCCTTCTCCCTCCCCGACTCCGCCGCCCCGGAGTCACAGCCCCCGCCCGCAGAGAGGCCTGGCCACACGGCGAGCAAAGGCCTCGGCCCACCATTGGAGGGGTTCGGGCAGAGAGGAGGTAAATGAGGCAGGGAGGGGCACATAACCTCTGTGTACCACGACCACAACCACGTCCGCCCTTCCACCTTCAGGGCCCCTCCAACAATCCCGAAAAGGGAGACGTGCCCCAGCGCCCACCTCGAGTAAACTGTGCTCATTGGACGCCGTCCTCCGCAAAGAGAGCAGCCCAGGCCACTCGCGATCTGAGTGGCCATGAAGAAGCCTCGATCCGAGAAGCCTTTCCCCCAAAGTGAGCCACTCACCTACCGGACTGATCTTTGGCAGCTGAGACTCAGAGAGGTCCGTAGTCTGCGACGGAGCCGTCTGCCTCCCCGCAGACCAGGACTCAACTCGTCTACGTCTCTCCACAACTGACGCACTTACTGCTCTAGCGTTCCACAAAATGGAGGGCGCGCCTCGGCGTCACTTCCGGGACCGCCCCTCAGGCCTCCCTGTTGGACCCAGGGCCGGAAGTTTCCGTGGGACCGAACCCTCCTGACCGTGACTGCTCACGCGGGGCGGGGCCGGGGGCGGGGCCTGGCGTGGGAGCGGCGGTCAGGTGCCCGCGGCGGGAGGAGGGGCCGAGGGAGGGGCCTCTGGATTCGCGAGGTTTACGTTTTCTCTCCGGTGAAAATACCGTGGGGCTAATGACACCTCCTTTTTAACCTGAAGTAACGGGGCAGAAGAAACGAAGGCTTTGCAGAAATATCTGGCCGTGTCCAATCTTTGCCGCTTGCAATTTAAGGTTGCACTTTGGACGGCGCTCCTTGATGCGCGCGTTTTAATCCCACCTTGGACGCGTGATGGAGTTACAGTGAGAAGGCTGAGGATGGCAGGGTGTTTTTATTTTATTATTTTTTTAATTTTTTTTATAAAGATTTATTTATGCAGGGTGTTTTTAATGGAAGATTTTTGCGTGATGAAGTACTGGAGAACTATCTTGAATTGAGCCCAGAATGCAGATTTCTGCATTTCCACAACTCTAGGACTGTGCTGACTAGAAGAGGTTTCAAGAGACTTTTTAAGTCCCAGTGGTATTTGTTCCCTGCTCAGGTTTCTGTGATGTAACACATGAAAGACTACCATTCCTCAGAAGCTGAAGAGTTGTGTTTTCAAAGAGGGTGTGAAACATACCCACATTCTTAATTGCACTTTTCCAATAAGGGTTGGCAGGTTAGAAATTTCAAGAGAAGAGCTATAAAGAGAACGACGGTGAGAACGACGGTGGAAAGGTTGCTTTTCTTCAGGTGGAACCCAAGGTACCCCATTTTTTGAGAGTTACACACAGATAAAGTTACACACAGATAAAGTAGGTCAAGAGAGAGCCATGCTGTGAACCCCGATTCTGTCCTCCAGACCCCTTAGGGACTCTGGGCCAGAAGTTGAATAATTGGGAAGGTATGAAGCTCTTCCACGCATACGTCTCTATGTCTGTTTTTGAAAGTGCTTCAGTGGCTCTGTAGCAAAACTGTGAAGCTGGTTATCTCTGGGGTGGAGAAATTTAGGATGAATTTACAAGAAAATATGTATTTGTTAGAAGAAAATACTTAACTTTAGCTGCTAGTCTGATAAACATGAACTTTTTATAATCTGAAAATTGTCCCAAACCCGTATTTACTTAATTACATTTGCTTGCTTTTTGTGTAATTTTAAAAAATAAGTCTTTCTGTTATTTTCTACCTTTTGTATTGAGAGTAGAAACAACTGCTTATGATTTTGCCCACAAAACATTGTTTTTGCTACAATAAGAGAAAGTATCTAGAAATGGCCTTCTAGCAGGTAGAAAATAAAAATAATGGTGCTATGTGAACACCTGGAAAAAACTGCTGCCTTCACCCATGGTGGTGTGCTTTTCTTCAGGACCAATTTTTAAATAAAGATTTTCTCGAACTATTTTCTGTTTAAAACTTTGTGATTTCTACAAAGGTAATCTTTCATTAATAATCTCTAGTGACTTAATCTACATTATTTTAAAACACTTCTCTTCTGCTATCTAATCAGTCTTCCTACCTGATGGCTTCTTATGAATTTCTCCAAAAAACACAAAATTATCTTCCATGAGCAGAATTACTCTCCTTTTTGTGTGATCCTGCAGTATTCTGTGAATACTCCTTTTAATTCCTTCATTAGTGACCTATCACATAGATGTGTAATTTATGATTTATTTTCCAGAAATGCCTAGCTCAGAAAAAAAAAAAACTTAGAATGTATAGACCTGAATTTGCATTAACATTTCTCTCAGGCCATTCTGTATCTATGTTGCAAAAAATGACTTGGCATTCTTCTTCTAAGATGTCCAAGTGAAACAAATCTTTAGTAAAGGGGGAAAATGCAGAGAAATCACAGATTAAAATAAATGTCATGTATTGACCATCTCTGCTGGGGACTTTCAGCTTAACTGTGGGATGATTCATTCATCATGTTCCTGCTTCTATCTAACTCAGTAATCCAATTACGGTTTGTGGCCCTCATTCAGCATGCCACCTGTATTTTTAAGGTTGGTTTTACCTTTTTAAACAGTTGAGGGGGAGGGATCAAAAGAAAAATAATATTTTGTAGACACATGAACATTTCAATGAAATTCAGGAACATTATCGATGAAGTTTCTTTGGAAGACTGCCAATCATATACTTACTATGTATGTCCTGCTGCAAAGGCAAGGCTGACTAGTTGCCATAGAGACCATATAGGCCACAAGGCAAAATATTTACTACCTGACTTTTTATAAAATACAATGTTTGTTGACCCCCAAGGTAACTGATTTCTAGATTTTAAACTGTTCTGAGACTGCACCATTCAACACCTATTGCCAAGTAATAAAATATAGGGAGACAGGATTTAATTTTTATTTTTGAATAGGGTTTATTCCACATATAAAAAGAAATATATGCTCATTATAGAAAAATTTTTTCAAAAGGAAAAATAATCTGAAAAAGAGGAAACACAATCCCATCTTACCAATCAGCCTCTGATTAGATTTTATTGTAATTCCCCCTCATATTTTTTCTCAGTGTTAAATGTTGTCCAATTCAAAAGTAATCGTCATTTTTAAAACTTAATTTCAAAAACAATTATGAGAATTTAAAAGACCATCCTTATTCCCAACCCCGAGGGATAGCTATTTGACTTTTTTATAATTTCCCTTTAGTGTTTTTCATAAGCACAAGCGTGTTTTCAAAAATTTGAATCATCCTCATATATATAATTTGGAGGTTTTCTTAATTTGTAAATTTAATCATGGCCATTTTTCCATGTTTCTTTAACAACATATTTGCGATCAAAAGTGTATATTCAAATTTGTGTCTGTTTTCCCATTTAACATGACACTAAGGGCTGCCCATGAGTGTAATACTCAGCCAGAAGTAGCACCTGTGCTAGTGAATTGCAGGATCCTGACCACCAAAGCCAGAAATGATTAGAGTGAATGTGAAATTAAAATGGGCAGCACGTCACTGAATAGGAGATGAACTGAAGAAGAAACGAAATAGTATCTGTACAGAGAAGTGGCAAAGATTAGCATGAGGGGGTCCTGTGAATATTTTCTTAGGCAGAGATAAAATATCATGGCCACTAATTCATAATTTGCTAACTTAGAAAACTTAGGAATCCTGTATCAAGCTATATAGTACTATGCGTATGTGATACCAGCTTGTGCCATGAATGAACCCTCAATTTAAATCCTAGCTTTAGCTGCTGTTTCTGTCCCTCTACCATCTCTACACTCAACCATCCTCTAACGCAATGGTTGGTTAAAAGACCGACTTGGGCATTGTCCCAAATGCAGTTTCCCAGTGCTATTTCCCCGGAGTGCCTGATTCAGGAATCTGAGGCTCAAGGGTCTGAATATTTAAGCGGCACCGCAAATTCATGTGGGTCCCGACTATCGTTTGCAAGCACTGATTAGACCTACATTGTCTAGTTCACTCCTTCCTTGCTCCTTAGCTCAGCAGTCACCCCTTGGTTTCTCTCAGCTTCTCAAGCAACCACTTCTCCTTCATGGTTAGCAGGTTCTCTATTACTGGATAAAATTAACTAAGGTTAGCAACTTAAAATAATGAAAATTATTATCTTAAAATTTCAATGAGCTGGGAATTCAGGAGTCACTTTGCTGGTGGTTCTGTCTTGGAGTCTCCCGTTAAGCTGTTGACTGGGGCCAGAGTTGTATCTGAAGTCTAAATTGGGGAAATCTTCCAAACTCACTCATAGACTATTGACAGGCCTCAGATCCTTGCCTCTTCCTGGCTTCTGGTGTTTGCCAGCAACCTTTGGTGTTCCTGCCTTGTAGTGTTCTAGTGTTCTCGTGTTCTAGTCACACGACTGTCTTCGCCTATGTGTCTTCACGTCTTACCTCTACATGTGTCTGGGCTTAAATTTGTGTCCAAATTTCCCCTTTTATAAGGACACCAGTCATAGTAAATTGGGGTCCTCCCTAATGAGCTCATCTTACTTTAATTACCACTGTAGAAACCCTATTTCCAAATAAGGTCACATCTTGGGGACAGGGCTTAGGATTAGAGTAGATCTTTCTCAGGGGACACAATTCAACCCATAATACATAGCTTCTGCCATATGCTATTCACTCAGCCCAGCCCTGAAACAATGTGGATGGGCACTGCACAGGCAGGAGGAGGATGACTGAGTGCCGCGGACCAGCACAGCGATGGACGATGAGGCCGTCTCAGGGTTGAGAGACTGCGCAGGGTGGTCAGGGATTCGATGAATAAATGACACACAGACACACTTCAAGAGAGTGAAAATCTGAGTGCGTCTTTATTAAGCTAGTGGTCAGTATATATATGTTTTTCTAAAAGCATAGGAACAGTGAACATCAAAGAGATCAGTTTGCTCATAGGCTTAGCTTAATTGACAGGGCAGTGATTTATGTCCGAAGTTATATCTGGACCTAGCCTCATTCCTAATTGGACAGGCTATAAATTCTTTCTACTGTTTTATATAATTATTTTCTAGTTGCACTAACTATCATTTTTACTCATAATTAATTGTCATGGGTGAATTTATTTTATAATGCAGTTAATATCAAAGGTACTAAAGTTAAGCACATAATAGAAAGATTATTAAACTAACAATTCTATTATAACACAGTGTTTAGTAATGTTTCATTTGCATTAGCCTAATTATTAAATTATGTATGTTTTTTAATTAGCAATCAATGACCAGAAAAAGGAAAGATTTTAGAAAGACAGTTGTAGCAGAATAAAGTTTGTGGGCCTTGAGAAAGCGAGATAAGGTTCCAGGTGGTCAGCATTTCTTTTAATCATCTTTGTGGCAGCTTCTGGTGGTCATTATTTATTGGCAGGCATTCGGCTTCTCTGCATCTTAGGGAGTTTGCTGTTCTCCCCCTGCGCGCATGGTTCCTTGCCCACGCCGGACCTCAGGGACCATGGCAACAGCCATTAGCCCTGAGGGTCACTGCAGGGGGGGGGGTGCAGCAGGTCCCCCTTTCTTTTTAGAACGAAGTTGGTAAGCATACATGTCACACTGGATGCGGTAGATGGACCTGTGAAGTGAACGGACACAGAAGGGAATAAACAAACAGAGAAGCAGGACAAGTAGGGAAAGAACAAGGAGGGAGAGAACAAGATGATACCAGTGAGTAGGAGTTAAAGATTGGAGAGTGGAAGCCAGAGAATGGGCAAAGGAAGAGACTGAAGTATCTAGGTGAGATTTACTGACAGCAGAGATTTCAGACTGAAGAGATGCAAGGTCATGAGAGAGGTCATTGTCATGCCAGATGCCCAATAGGTGATGTTTAGTAAGATTGCAATGTAGAGAGGAATTATAACGCAAAGGTGTAACACAAATGAAACGAAACTGAATGTGGCAGCGAGTGGATAATTGCTGCTTAAGCAGCTGAACTTCATCTCCAATGGCAATAACAATTTCTTCCAGGGCATTTATCTTTCTTTCTAACTTGTAGTCAATGTCCCGCTGCACAGAGAGTGCCATGGTCACATTTTTGGTAAGGTCATTTACAAAAGAAGCTGTCTTAGCTTCCTGAATTAAAGCAACAGAGGAAGTAGCTACGGAGGTAACCAGGGAAATTAGAGCAGCAATTCCTAGAATAAGGGTGGCAATAAAACATTTAGGACGAAGAAGAACATGTACTTCATCTAAAACTTGCATGGCAGTATTATCATACCAAGGCATATCATGTAAATCAACAGGTAACATAAAATAGGGGGGTCTTTTAAGTAAGACTACAACAGGATACAAATGAACAAGAGAGGGGATAATACAATTAGTAACAATGCAGCCAGAACAATGAATGGAGTAAGAAGTCCCACGCAATTGAATGCGTGTAGCTGAGGCGTTCCCCAGAAGTATAACGAAGGGGTATCCAACGTAGGCACGCACTGGGATCTTATCGGTGTCCTGTCCAGGTTGTTTGAAGTGTACATCATTAATGGCAGTGAAAAGACGAAAAAGTTTAGGCTTTATGACAGAGCTTTCTGTTCAGGGAACCGGGTTATTCAGTCCTGTCAATGGAGGCAAGCTTTCTCATCATTTTCAGAGATTTCTGGAACCCTACGAACAAAGCAGCAGTTTCTCCACATTTTAGTTTAGCTCTATGTCAACTTCCTGGAAGAATTGTACTCAAAGCCACACAAAAGGTTAGCTCTGCTAGAAAAAGAAAAAAATATATATATCTATAACATTGTTGTAGAGTCTGGTCAGTCAAAACAAGAAAACTTTGTTGAATCAAGGCAAGATGTAAAAAAACATTTTCAATGTTATGCCAAACAAAACAGTAAAAATCAGGTGTATTTCCAACAGTCTATACAGTCCTTTGTAGAAAGATTTTTACTCTCAAAAGTTTATCATTTTGAATCAATTGAGGCCTTTTGTGTGTGTGTGTGTGTGTGTGTGTGTGTGTGTGTGTAGAAACAAGTCCTGCAGACATTAAACCATTGAAGTATATAATATTGCAAGGCAACAATAATCATTGACAATTTACATACATATCAGGTATTGAAAGATTTTGTTTAAGAAAACCAATGTTAACATTTTTGTACATATTAGAGTTTTTCCATTTTCCCAAGTGACAGTGCTTTCCTTGTAGTGTAACTTTACCAGGTAAACCAGATAGGATAAATTTATCTAATGTCCTTCCCAGGAGGAAAGGGAGAAAGTTTGTGGAGTGTCTCTAAAGCTTTGCTGAGGTTCCACAAAATTTCCTTTAATTGATTAAATGACAGGCTACCAAATTTTACTTTAATTAAATGTTTGGGAAGCTGTGTCATAAATACTAGAAAACAGCAAAAACAACCATATTTAATCTCTATAAAAATTCTAGCCCTAAGTGATAATATTGACAATTAAATCATAACCTTTAATTGTCATCTCAAAAACCTTAGTTCTTTAGACACTAAAAGACATTATGTACCCAACATTATTAACCTAGACAAGGGCCAAGATTATACCCAATGCTAGTGTATAAGTACATGTTTTGAAACAACCCATTAGATTATAACTCAGTTACTATTAACCAAAAATTATTTCAGCTAATGTGTTCCCAAAACACTAAAATAATATAAATCATTTGAGTATACAAAATTTGTTTTCCTAAAATTCCTTTTTCAGATGTTCAACACTTTACTTAGCTTTGTTACTTTTAATTCCTTTAGACCTTTTAATATTTGTTTTAACACTTATCACTTTACTTTTAAGACCATTAAAATATCTATTTTTAATACATGTTTTTTTTTTTTTAAACACACATTTCACATTACATTGATTTAGGATTGTCACATCTTTCATTAGCAGTAAGGCATTATAATATAATACTGTCATCTCTTTGAACTAGATGACTTAAATGTGAACACACAAGGTAATATGACATTAGAATTTTTAGCTTTTACAAATAGGTGCAAAAAGTAAACCTGAAAGTTTAGTTGTAGTTTTAGTTTCTGTTATGACTGGAATTCCATTTTGCATGGCTGTTAATAACATAATGGCACATACCTAGGTTTTTACAGGCTGGCTAATAAAGAAGCAATTAGGCAAATCAATAAAAACAAAAAAAATCAGAGCACCATATAGATACTATGTACATTTTTCACATACATGTGACTCAGTAGGAAAGACAAAAGTACCTTTTATACCAGAAATTTCTTTTGAAATAAACACATTTAAACAAAGTATTAATACTTAACATAACTGTAAGGCATATATGCTTTGAATTATATTATAAAATTTAAACTAGTTTTTGTTTATTAAAAAATTGTTTGATCAAGATGTCAAGATTTGTTTTGTGATAATTTATAAAGGCGCCATCTATAATTAGTCCTCCGGAGGTAAAAAACAAAACAAACACAAAGAAAGACAAACAGAAACAGAGATCTCTTGATATACATTTAAAATTTTGGCCATGTGCATATATTTTGAAACATAGTTATTTTATCAATATGTGTGAAGATACTGAGGTTTTTAATGAGTTAACAGCTAAAATCTGTACACAGAATAAGTGTCTAATCTTAATTATTACCAAAGACCTTGGGCTCGAGACCACAGCAGTCATGGCAGTTTTTACTAACTTTTTTGATAAGAAAATATTTTTGGAGTTTACATTTTTAAGAAATGATTTTTTGGCTTTAGGTTGTTAACACATTATGTCACTGGGAACGGCCATATATTAAAACATAAAAGAACACTAATTTTGATAACAGAAGAGGTAAATTTTTACAGTCTGCCTGTAAAATTTGAGGTTTAGAATTTAGCTCAAAAATGTTTGTATTATTACTTTATGTTTTACCAGGTTAGTTTGTTTTAACAAGAAACTTAATGTTTTACAGGTCCCATAAGTAAAATTAAAAGCTTTTATTCAACCAATAAGCATTCTGTATAGCTTGTTAGCAGGTCAAAAGTAACTCAGCAGTTTTTGCCTAAGACAATGTAGATTTTAAAATCAGAGAAACACAGGGAAATGGAACTTTCTGGTAGAATGAACCAAAATAGTTATTTAAGGTGGATAATAGAAAAGTTCAGTCCTCCACAGCAGGAAGGTAGTAGAGACCTGTCAGTGATCCCAACACTGGAGAAAAAGTCCAGGCAGCTGCTTGTTGAGATCAAGGGCAGCCCCCACCAGCCCACTGCAGTGGGTTTATACTATTTTAATAAAAACTTTTTATTCATATTATAGTCATATAGTCTCATACACTCATATTTAACCATTATCACTTTAACAATTGTGAATGAACTTTGAATTTATAAATGCCTTATTTATCTATTTATTTATTTTTAAAGAAACAAATGGCAAAACTCCACCAGGGGGAACCTAGCCTCCTCCCCAAATAATTAACAGGAAAAGATTGGAGCATTTTTTTGTTTGTTTGTTTGTTTGTTTTATTTAAGATTATGACACATTATTTCTTATTTGTTTTTGAGTTTTTATTTTTATTTCAACAATTTTAGCCAAGTTTGAGCTGGAAATTTGGGCTGGATTTTGGAATGGTCTCATAATTGGGAGCCGATGCCTCTGCAAAGAGGTCAGTATTGGCTCTAGAATTAACTTTTGGCTTTTGAAAAACAGTTTCACTATCCCAATAATCCTGATCACTTTTTCTAATACTGCAGGCTATTTTTTCTTTTACCTTTTGTTTTGCATGTTTTATTTTTGCCTCCAGCCAGGCAAAAACGACCTATTTGTTCAGGCAATTGTTTTATTAATATGGGGCTGTCAGCTGAGTCCTCTTTGATGTTATTTAGGGATACAGACAGCCATAAGTTTTTGAGTTTTTTATTTATTTTCTCTAATTCAGACCCTTGATCTAGTGCCACGGGGGAAGCATTTAAGGGAACTTTCATGAACAAGATTTTTATGTGATGCAGTTGTAGGTTTAGTAACGACTGGGAAAAGAGTGGTGGCTGGGCGGGAGAGCAGAAATTCCTTTAGAGAAACGCTGTATAGAAGGTTGATCAGGATGATATACTGCCGAAATTCCAGAGGAGGAACCGTCAGTAAAAACAACGGCAGCTCCATGCAGAGGCTGTGAGGAAATAATTCTTGGAAAAGTAAAAGCAGTTTCCGTCGCAAATTTTAAAATAGGGTGCTGTGGCAGGTGGAATTTGACCTGACCAGGAAAATTGAGCAAGGCTATGCCCCAGTCATCATCATTTTGAAGCAGAAATTCAAACTGTGTTTTAGTATATGGGACAGTAATAGTGGCAGGAAGCCTGGCAAACAATTCTTTAGAACATGTCAGCCCTTTCATTATGAGAAATGCACACATAGATGTATAAGATGTGACCATTTTTGTTTGATTGTGTGCCAAATAAGTAATTCCCATGGTGATGAATAATCAATTTGAGAAACTCTAGCTTCAGAAAGTTTTTGTTCAACCAAATGCAGTTTTGAAATGGCCTCGGGCGTCAAGGACCGAGGTGATTTAGGGTTAGGATCTCCTTGTAAAATCTGGAAAAGAGGGTGTAAATCACCTGTAGTAATTTTAAGATAAGGACGAATCCAATTAATGTTTCCAAGCAATTTCTGAAAATCATTTAATGTGGAAAGTTTATCAAGGCGGATTTGAAGATTTTGAGTCATGATGAAATCATCATGAATGGTTTTTCCCAGATAGTTAAGTGGTCTCTCACACTGAATTTTGTCAGGAGCAATGACAAGACCAAAGGAGGTTAGGTCAGTAATTAAACATTGTAAAAGCGTTTCCACACCTTCCTTAGAGGAGTGGCTCAGGAGAATGTCATCCATGTAATGAATGATATATGCATCAGGAAATTTATGTCTGGTAGCTTGTAAAGCCTGATCAACAAATTTTTGACATAAGGTAGGAGAATTTTTCATGCCTTGAGGCAGGACTTTCCATTGAAAGCGTTGCCAGGATTGGTGAAAATTTGCAGAGGGAACACTGAAGGCAAACCGAGGAGAATCATCAGGGTGAAGTTTAATGGTGAAAAAACAGTCCTGCAGATCAATAATTACAATATGATTTTGTTTTGGAACAGCTACAGGGGAGGGGAGGCCTGGTTGAAGGGCTCCCATGTCATGCATAGTGTCATTAATTGAGCGGAGGTCCTGAAGTAGCCTCCATTTTTCTGACTTCTTTTTAATTACAAAGACAGGAGTATTCCACGGACTGTTAGAGGGCTCTAAATGCCCTTTTTGTAATTGGTCAGAGACAATGTCATGTATAACCTGGATTTTGTCAGATGTAAGGGGCCATTGAGGTATCCAGACAGGATCATTGTTTTTCCAAGCAATTTTATCAGCAAATAAATTTTCCGCAATGGCCCCTAAGAAAAAGCCTGTTCATCAATTAAATCAGGAGCGGTGAGAGTTAACCCCATAGATTCCATCACATCACGCCCCCATAACGAAAAGGGTGAGGAAGGAATCACATATGGCTGAAAGAAACCAGAATGCTCATTCATTTGCCAATGTAAAAGCTGAGAGCTTTGAGCTACATTGTCTGCCATGCCTAAACCAATTAAAGTAGATGAGGAATTAGTAATGGGCCATGAAGGGCATAGAATTCTTGTACTTCTTTTCCTGCTTTTTTCCAGGTTTCTAGTGATAAACTGTCTTCTTCTGGAAACCATGGGCATACCCATATTATAAATTCATAAAGTTGCAACAAAGCTTTTTTATTTACTTTAATACCACGTGTTTCAATCATATTTTTCAGTATAGAAAGGAAAAGATCTCTGTTTTTGGTCTGTTGTTGACCCATGACCTCGTGGTGCTTTGTTCACTCACACAAGATCTTTATTTCAACTGTGCTGTCCGGCCCGTGTCCCTCGCGGGAACTTGCGGAGGCGTCTTAGCTAAGGTCTGTCCGTATAAACCCCGGACCAGGCTGCTCCAAGGAGCAGATGACCGTTATGCCTTATGACGTCCTCCACGGGAACCGCGGGTGCAGCCCACTCAGACTCCGTAGCCCTAAGGCTGTGGAGCCGTAATCATGCACTCCCACACACACTCAGCACCACGAGTATGTTTTCAAGTTTAGAAAAACTTCTCACTGTCTCAAACTGATCACCCTTTATCAGCGAGCTCCGGACGCCCCAGTGAGGATTCTATCCCTGACTGTCTAAAAAAGAAGGGTATTTTAGGAGAAATTCACTCACACACTCACACAAGAAGGAGATAGCTTACCCAACGCAACCTCTTCGTTACTTACCTCTCCTTTGGGTGAAAACAATGAAATGAAGGTCGGGCCCCACGTTTGGGCGCCACCTGCCGCGGACCAGCACAGCGATGGACGATGAGGCCGTCTCAGGGTTGAGAGACTGCGCAGGGTGGTCAGGGATTCGATGAATAAATGACACACAGACACACTTCAAGAGAGTGAAAATCTGAGTGCGTCTTTATTAAGCTAGTGGTCAGTATATATATGTTTTTCTAAAAGCATAGGAACAGTGAACATCAAAGAGATCAGTTTGCTCATAGGCTTAGCTTAATTGACAGGGCAGTGATTTATGTCCGAAGTTATATCTGGACCTAGCCTCATTCCTAATTGGACAGGCTATAAATTCTTTCTACTGTTTTATATAATTATTTTCTAGTTGCACTAACTATCATTTTTACTCATAATTAATTGTCATGGGTGAATTTATTTTATAATGCAGTTAATATCAAAGGTACTAAAGTTAAGCACATAATAGAAAGATTATTAAACTAACAATTCTATTATAACACAGTGTTTAGTAATGTTTCATTTGCATTAGCCTAATTATTAAATTATGTATGTTTTTTAATTAGCAATCAATGACCAGAAAAAGGAAAGATTTTAGAAAGACAGTTGTAGCAGAATAAAGTTTGTGGGCCTTGAGAAAGCGAGATAAGGTTCCAGGTGGTCAGCATTTCTTTTAATCATCTTTGTGGCAGCTTCTGGTGGTCATTATTTATTGGCAGGCATTCGGCTTCTCTGCATCTTAGGGAGTTTGCTGTTCTCCCCCTGCGCGCATGGTTCCTTGCCCACGCCGGACCTCAGGGACCATGGCAACAGCCATTAGCCCTGAGGGTCACTGCAGGGGGGGGGTGCAGCAACTGAGCGTCACTGGAGACAAGCTACCCCAGTGCTTTTTTGCTTCATATAGAAAGTGAAGTTACGAGGTTACCATGGCTTCAGGCTTTCTCCCCTCCATCTCCAAATAACCTAAATCTCCACCCATCATCTCCGTGTCTATCTTCAAAAAGGAATTCAATTGCTTTCCAAAGCTTTGGTTCTTCTTATGCCAGATTCCAGAATTTGCTCCAATAATTATTTTCTCCCCCCCTTTTCTATCTTAAATCCTACTCTCTCTACCACCTCTTTAGTTCTTACCTAACAAATATGCTGTTTCCCTCTTTGTAACTTCAGGAAAAACCCACACTCCTCTTAACCTAGGTCACATATCAAACTGCCCCATCTCCCCCTTCCAAAGCCAACATATTTCTTAACAGAGCAGTCTTTACACTCCAAAGTGCCACTCAAGCTCTCATTCACCTACAGCCACACTTCCACCCACCTCTGCTCTGAAACTGCTGTCAACATACATTGCCAACCTGATTGCAAAACCAGTGGCCTCTTTACAATCTCCATCCTCCTTAATAAAAACTAACATTCATCTTTCCCCTACTATCTGCGAGGCATAGCGCTTAAGGTTTTAGATTTATTAGCCTACTAAGTCATTGACAACTCTCTAAAGTCAGTTCACACCCTCCTTTTACACACACACACACACATGTATATTTATACACACACACACATACACCCCAAAGCTCAGTCACACAGCTGGAAGTGGTAGAAACTTCCACTGGAGCCAGTGTGTCTTTTCTAACTCTGGTTCTAAAGGATTTTCTTTTCAATCTTAAAAGACTTACTCAAAGGTAAAATCAAAAACCTCATAGCATTTTTTTTAAGCCAGGAGAAAAAAATCTGCATCACGAGTTAGTAACTTTGGCTACTTCGTTACAAAAGTGGAAACTAGCTGTGTAAATGGATTCAGCCTCAGCCATTGCTAGTAAGGACCAAAGCATCAAAGCTGTGTTACAAGTGACACCCACAGCAAATCATGGGAGAAGCAGCTGAGCCCACCAGCTGCATGTGCTCAAGAGCTGGAATCAGTTGTGTGTTGGGACAGTGACTGTGGTAACTCCAGAGACTGAAATAGGGCCTGGCACAGAAAAAGCACTCCAACAATATCTGTTGAAGAGTGAATCTACCATTTTCACATGTCCTTGAACTTTTCTAAGCCTCAGTTTCCTCATGGGAGAAACTGATCAGTAATAGCACTTAATTCCAGGGTTATTATGAGTGATGCGCATCATATATTTCGTTCTCGACACTCAACACATTTCAGCCATAAGTGAGGAAAGCAGGCAAAATGTCTCTAGTCAGATAAGACCAAAACCATGGCAGAGGTTAAGCTACTATAACAGAGAAACCAGGATAGTGACTTCAAAAACATATAAGTTTCTTTCTCGTGTCCCCAAATCCTCTGTAGGTAAAATACAAAAGGCTGAAGCCTTCCAAAGCCCCAAACCATTCAAGGGATTGGGAGAGAAAGCATGCCGGTGAGATGGGGTGGAGGAGAGAGAAAGCGAGCCGAACAAAGGCCACATCTACCAAGGCTTATTGCCTCCTACACCTACTCCCCCCAAGTGGCCAGGAACTGGGGACTGACCAATTACTGACATTTTTCCATCTTCGCTATTCAGAAGAAAGTCTCAAAGCATGAACACCCGACACTATTCAGTGCAGAGCTGTTGTGATAGGTACACATTTCTAGTAAGAGACTCCTAGTTCAGCCCCAGTTCTGAAAATTATTCCTTTCCTGATCCAATAATTTGGGTCAAGGTGTCTAGGACCAGTCCAGTGACAAACACTTGACAGCCTATCAGTGTGATAAATCAGAGTACCCACTAGTGGGCCACGTTTAATGGAGAAGAAGTGGCTTAGTCTTGAATAAAGAGTTGTGGGAGGGAACAGGAAACTCTATTAAATGTTCTTTCCTGCACCTCAAATAGTTTCCTGGTTTTTTTTTAAGATTTATTTATTTATGCAGACAGAACTGGGGTACAGGCCAGAGGTGGGGGGGTGAGAGGATTCACCAGAGACAGAGTGGGGAACAGAACAGGTGGATTGACTGAAATACACTGCTGAGGGGAGCAGTGGGTGAGTCAGAAGAGGTCTGCTGCACCATGTGGTATCTCCCTGGCCGGGGATCGAACTCATGCTATGTGGCTGCAGATAGCTTCATAGGTTGCGTTTTAACCCCCTGTGCCGCCAGGGAGTCCCTAGTTTCCTGTTTTAAGAGCTTGGACATTGAGTATTTAACTCAGATGGTCATGGTTTAGGTTAAGGAGAGCTGCAGTAAGATATCCTGCTAGTGGAGAGATTAGGCCGTCCTATTGCACTCTGAAAGATCTGGTTGAATCCATGGAGAGATACCACTAGGAATCCAGAACTGTAGAAGGTTGGAGCCTGATGCTAAGTCAGTTACCAGAAAGGCCCAGCATCTCCAGCATCAGCACAGAAAAACTGGTGTTGCTCTGGGTTAGGTCTGGGGCTGCTGGGCTACGTTGTTTAGGCTGACTGTGTAATCTTCTCATATGATACCTACCATCATGACTCCTGATTAGGCCTCATGTGCTCCCAATCAAGGGCCCTCTTCAGAATAGCAGGAGTAAGGTATAAATAGCTGAGTGTTGCTTAAAACGGAAGCAAGGAAAGAAGAGGCTGGAAGTGGAGCCAGAGAGGACAGTGGTGGACTTCAAATACCATGATAATGAGCTTGGATTTTATCCAGTGGGCCTTGGGTATATGTGGCAAGGTTTTATGCAAGAAGGAAATATGACCAGATGTATGTTTACCAGGGGGAAGGCTTTAGGGAGAACAGTGGCTAAAATCAGTTAGCATTCTACATGGGAAGAAACAGAATCTTAAGGAAAAAGTTTATAAATCAGCTAACATAACTGCAAATGTACAGACAGGCTCAGTACTGTGTGTGGCTTGATCTATAGCTCCAGTGCTATCTCCAGCGTCCAATCCTTGGCTCTAGCTCCTCTGAGCATCAGCTTCATTCCCACATGCTAGCAAGATGCCAGCAGCCCTGGCCTTGCAACCGTACTCCACCAAAGCAGAGAAAGACAAAGTGTCCCTTCCAGAAGCTTCCATTGAGGCTTCTTAGAATGCCTCCCAGATGCTCCAGCAAAAATTTCCTAATATCTCAGTGGCTTTCCGTTGTGCTACCTGCTTATCCCTACAGTCCTCACAGCTCAGAGATACCTTACTATTCTCTAAATTCCTGTTCATGCTTGAATATCTCCTCTAGCAGTTGTCACAGATTACCTTGGAGTACTGTTATTAGTGCACAGATTAGACTTTCTTTGATGTCAGAGACTTTCTTTTAAATCTCTGCACCCTTCTCTTCAGTGAGAAGCACATTTCCTCGTACACCATAAGTTGTAGGCGGCCCCACAGAAAACAGTTGCATAGAACATCCCTTGAGCTGGCTGGTCGGTGCCCACGTCTTGTTCTTAGAGAGCATAATGTCCTCTCTGCATGGTTAAACTAAGCAGCTGTGTTCCTGCTGCCTAGAGCCATTTTGTAGCCATTACTCACAGATAGTGAGATTCTCTCTATCCCGGGGAATTGGGAGTTTGGAGCTGAGAGACCCCTTGCTGAGGCGCTTTAATGGCGCAGGCCAGAGGGAAGTGGGCTTCCCAGTCTTGTGGCTGACACCCACAGAGCTACCCGGGGCTGGCCCTGCCTGAAACTGGATTGTTCAAACCTCCAGGGTCTCATCAAATTCCTCCCAGCACCTTCCACTGATTTTCACTTTTTGCCTAAATTAACTCCTGGACTTCAGCAATGAGAGCAAAATAGCATAACACTGTTGTGAGCAACAGAAGGTGAGTGTATCATTAACAGCTCAGAAGTGTCTTGTAAAATACCAAGAATGAGACTCCCAGGCCTGAGGAGTCTGGAAACAGGAAGTGGAAGCTGTTGAGAACGGAGATATAGTCTTCCTCTCACTCTCCCTGACACCTGGCTTACCCTGCCTCACTATCCAGGTGGCAGAATATGGCTACAACATGTCATCCAATTTTTATATCTCCTGCATCCACAGGCAGATCCCAGAATGAGAGTGGAGCTCTTAGATCCAATTCCTTGATCCCTGGAGAGGAATGTCTGCTTAGTCCAATTGGGACGGGGTGTCGACCTGTTCCAATCAGAAGAGATGTGGTCACATGCTACTAACATGCCAATCAGAGAGCCCACCCCAGAGACGAGGATGAAGTTTAAGAGGGTCATTGTAAACTGGGATGACACCCCTAATGTACAAATGAGTAGTTCATCTTCAAAATGGTCCACTTGGCCCTAGGCCCAACTTATAGTCATCCACAGACCTTACCCCAGAGCAGATCAAACCAGTTTCTCTGTCTTCCTGCACTAGACTTTGCTTTGACAAAAATACATAACATGTAGCATGTCTGAGTCATACGGTAGTGGCAGGAATGGGCACAGCGCAGGTTCTCCATGACCCAAGTAGAAGGGGTAAAGGAGGAGAGAGTCCTGGAGCCCTCGGTGGCTTTTGCAGGCTTTTATAGTGATTTACCAGGTACGTGGCAGGCAGAGGTGCCAGGGGTCCGGGAGGCTGGCAGGCCTCCCAGCCCCCAGCAAGTCTTCACACTTTCTGGGCTCTCCAGTGTTCTCTCGTGGCCTTGTATTCTGCTTCTCACATGGTTCTGCTCTCTACTGTACTGGCGTCCCCGTGACGCCACCCTTATAAGCCCAGTCTCAGCCCAGATGTACCCACTTACGCTTGCCCACACCCTACTCCAGAGGCCCGCCATCAGGCATGCATTCAGGACCGCAGGGATCCATCATCCATCCTAATGGCCGGAAGGCAGAAAAGCCTGATACTTTTTATCTACCCTACATGTACCTGCTTTCCTCACTGTGTCTAACATAGGAAATAGCTAAGAACGTTCTACTCTACCTGGTAACATTCAGAAATCACTGGAGGCCTGCTGTGTGCCACAGACTATGCAAGGGGTTTCATAGACTTACTTTCCTTTGACATCACTAACCCCAACCTTGGAATTGCTAGTCCTAAGTCACACAAAATCATTAACAACCGGTGACAGTGCGGGATTCCAGCCGATGGCTGTCTAAACTCAAAACCCATTTGCTGCTTCCACGGCCAAGGCCGACCTCCCTACAGAAGGGAGTGGAGGACAGAGCAGTCGTGTGCCTTGGAAAGTAGAGGTTGAAAGTGAGATAGAGTTTGGGAACTGTGGTGTCCTGCTTAGTTTCTGGGCTCAGACACTGACTCCCTACAGTCCTAACATGGCCCTAACACTGCCTTTTGGACCCAACCTCCCACAAGAAAAAGCAGCAGAACAGATGATGCCTGAGATTGTGTGCATGACTTATTTTCTGAGTCTCATGACTTATTTCTGAGCACTGCCTGTTGGATGACTGCAGTTCCTGACACCGTGCTCACCCCTTCATGTGCGTTAAGTCACTTAAATCTCAAAGTGAAACTTTTTCCCAAGAAGAGACTGAGTTTCATAGAAAGCAATTTCCAAATGTCACACAAAAAGTAAGCATTTCAGCTCCTGCTGTTATCTCATAGCTCAAACTTTTACTCTGATGACAAAAAAAGTAAATACTGGATATGTGCTGAATAAAAACATAAGGATATACCCAGAGAAGTCTAAGAAAAGAATTTGTCACACAAGAGGGAGGCCAGGCCTCCCTGGTGGCACAAGGGGTTAAGCACAGCACTATGAAGCAATCTGCAGCCTCTGCATCACGAGTTTGATCCCAGCTAGCCAGGGAGCTACCCACATGGCGCAGCAGACCTCTCCTGACTCGCCTGCTGCTCCCTTCAGCAGTGTGTTTCAGTCAGTCTGCCTGTTCTGCTCCCTACTGTGTCTCTGGTGGATACTCTCACCTCCCGTATCTCTGGTCTCTACCCCAGCTCTTGTATGCATAAAGAAAAATAAAAATCTTAAAAATAAATAAATAAATAAATAATAAAAATATAACTCAGATGGAATTTTCCAAATTGAGTAACATTACTTTAACAAAAGTCCACGTCCATCTAGTCTCATCTACCTGTTTATGTAAACAATATTTCTCAGTACTTAAACATATAGTTTCTCTTTCTTGCATTGAATATTATTCACCCAGAATCACATAGAAAAAAATAACTATCCATCTCGTTAAGAAATGTCAGTAAGGGCCTCCCCGGTGGCACAGCGGTTGAGCGCTGGGTTGCAAAGCTGCCCGCAGCCTCTGCAGCACCGTTTCTATCCCCGGCTGCTCCCCGGCACCGGAGGAGGGTCCCGCATGGCGCGCAGACCTCTCCTGCCGCCCGCTGCTCCCCTCAGCAGTGTACTTCGGCCCTTCTGCCTGCTCTGCTCCCTGCTCTGGCTCTGGTGAATTCTCTCACCCTCCCACGCTTCTGACTGTACCCAGTGCTTGTATAAATAAATAAAAATAAATCTTTTAAAAAAAAGTCAGTAAAATTACTTTTAAAATGGAGTGACTATCAAGATTTGTAATATGTTTTAATCACAGGCAATTCGAACTTTTAAATTTCTACTTATGTATTCCTAATCTTGATGCATAGAAATCTGAAAGGGTACTTAAAAATACTTTTGAGCATAAAAACATATCATATTGAATAACATTTTGTGGGGGAAGTAGAGTGGAAATGAGCTCAAGGGAAAAAAGGAATTATATAAGTTACGATCTTATTAAAAGATGTAGTTTCTGGGCATCCCTGGTTGCGCAAGGGGTTAAGCACAGCACTATGAAGCAATGTGCATCCTCTGCAGTGTGAGTTGGATCCCCAGCTGGCCAGGGAGGTGACCCACATGGCACAGCAAACCTCTCTTGCCTCGCCGGCTGCTCCCCTCGGCAGTGTATTTCAGTAGATCTACCTGTTCTGCTCCCCATTCTGTCTCTGGTGAACCCTCTCACCCCCCACACCTTTGGCCTACACCCCAGTTCTTGTGTGCATAAATAAATCTTTAAAAAAAATGTGATTTCTGTGTATTAAAAGGACTGGTGATAGGAATCAAATTGTAATGACATTTAGACTCCAGTGGGTTTCCTTAAAAGAGTGATATCTTTGTATTACTTTGAAATGTCAGTATTAAAATACACTGGAAATTACATCCTTTGTAACTATTTAAATTGATGATTAAAAAAAGGCTTAGTTGTTAACTTTAAAATGTGGGGAAAGGTACATAAATATTCAAAGTCCTTTTCAAGGCTTGGAAAACCAATATCTGAGCTGTGGAGCCCGACACACACACACACATACACTCTCTCTCTCTCTCTCTCTCTCTCTCTCTCACACACACACACACACACACACACACACACACACACACACACAAACGGAGGTAGATCTGGGAGAGCGAGTGGGGCGGGAGGAGCTGGAAAAGGGCCTCACCCTGAATCACACCCCCACTTCCCCATCAGGTGACATTCTGTAAAGCAAAGGGTTTTTCCCATGGCACTGCCCTCTCTGGCACCTCTCGCCTCCTTCTGGTGGGGTCCTCAAGCCTATACAAGCACCATCACACTCAGTGGCCCTGACACTCAGCGCCTCCACTGGGGGATCTGGCTAACCATGCAATTCCTGGGCTCTCCTCAGACTCATGGGATCACATTCTCCATGGGGCTGAGAAAGAAACTGTCCCCAGCCCACACTAGAATGGAACCTTGTGGCCTGTTCCTTGTCAGAAAAACTTGACAAGCCTGATGAAACATGGGACCAATTCCGTGAGACACTTCAACTGGCTTAAAGCATTTTCTGGGAGACTCACCAAACCTCCCACAGGTAAGAGAGGGATCTGAGTACCTTGAGCCAGTCCTAGGAGGTCTCTGATCATCTTTAACTCTTCCTTCTCTTCCTCTCCTCCCCTTCCTTCTTTCTTTTTTTTTTTTTTTTGTGGGACCCTCCCCATCGGCTGGGAATCGAACCGGCGCTGCAGAGGCTGTGGGCAGCCTCGCAGCCCAGCGCTCAACCGCTGCGCCACCAGGGGAGGCCCTCCCCTTCCTTTTTTATCTACGGTCCAGCCATGATCATCTAAAGCAGCACTATCCAATAGAAATGCAGTGTAAGTCACAAATGCAAACCACACATATAATTTTAAATTTTCTAGTGGCCACATTTCCAAACAAGGAAAAGGAAATTAATTTTAATAAATTAATTAATTTTGATAATAAAATGAAATGAATTTTAATATATTCTATTTAACTCAATAGCAATTGAATATGTAACTCACATAATAAGTACTAACATGATGTTTTATGTTTTCACCCACTCAAGTCTTCGAAGTCTGGTTTCAAATTTACACTTGCAGCATCTCACTACAGCCTGGTCACATCTTCAACATCAATAGCCCTGTGTGACTTGTGGTTACCATATTGACAGCAGATATTTAAGCAGTCTTGTTTCTTTCTTTAAAGAAAAAGTTTTTGAATGGGCTCTTTTAGTTGCAGGAAGCCTCCTCCCTTGTAGCAAGTTTGAATCAAAACTTTGACATGTGTTTGTAATCAAAGTGTCTGAAAATCTGCTCTAACTAAAAGGGGGGAGTAGAAACCTGCACTTTAACAACTGCTCCAGGTGATTCTTGTGCACACTTCAGTTTTTGGATCACTTTTTAACTAGTTCACACCTATTTCCAGTTGCAAGTGGGTAATTCTTCCCCAGCTGTCTCTATGGAAACCTGTTAGCCAGACTCCTTTTGGTCCACTTCAGTGGACTCTTTTTAGTCCACTTCAATGACTGAAGGTAGGGTAGGCTCAACAGAGGAATAGCAGGGGCCTCCCTGGTGGCCTAGGGGTTAAAGCTCAATGCTAGCACTACTATGGACTGAGTTGGATCCCCAGCCAGGGAGCTACCCACATGGCGCAGCAGACCTCTCCTGTCTCACCTGCTGCTCCCCTCAGCAGTGTATTTCAGTCATTCTACCTGTTCTGCTCCCCACTCTGTCTCTGGTGAATCATCTCAGCCCCCTTCCACACCTCTGGCCTGTACCCCAGCTCTTCTACACAAAAATAAATAAATAAAATCTTTAAAAGGAGGGGGATTGTATGGTCTTGGCCACTTGGAAAATTTCAGATTCTTTCAGAAACATTGCCTGCCCCATCCCACCCCCCACACCCCCAGCCACGCTGACTAGGAAGTGAACTCAGAACTTTTGTTTCCTTGTGACAAAATGAAGCTAAAGGTGGAATATTGTTGTGGAATGAAGCTAACCTTGTACTCTGCATCTAGATTGAAAATCCAAATTTCTGTGTTGCAGTGACCTGCATGGCTCAGAACTTTCAAACTGGAATGGGCTGTTTCATTCTCATGGAAGAGATTACAAGTAGCCACATTTTTCATGGTCTTTGATTTTGGAGAACAAAGAGTCTCAACCCTGTGTCACTGATGTTCAATAACACAATCCGTTTCTATGGCTCAGAGCCATAACAAGGGTTAAGTGAAATAACACAAGCTTCCCCCATAGAGTTTCTTTTTTTTTTTTAATAAATTTTATTTTTATATTCCCCATACAATTGCAACCCCCTTATTTTGACCCCAATCCCTCCCCTCCCTGCCCCCCACCCCCCATGGAGTGTCTCTGGTTCATAGTTGTTTGTTGATTTTGATTTTCACTTTCTTATAGTTATTCATTTTCCTGGTCCCTTATTTAAGTTTTCTAGATTCCTGCTATGAGTGAGACTGTAACAGGGTGGTCCCCAGGAAAGGGGGAGGTTCCAGGTTCCCTGCCCCACCCAAGGAAGGGTGGAGCTGAGCAGGAAGAGGAGAAGCTGAAGAAGAGACTGAGGAAAGAAGGAGCAGGATGGAGCCAGAAGGAGACCTGGAGGAGACACATGGAGCCTAGAGACACGTGAAGAAGCTGCGCTTGTCTTTTGGTCGTGGACGGGGTGACACAGATGTGGGTGAGACCCATGGGGAGGTGACCATGGCAGCTTTTATCTTGATGTTGATTTTGCTCTTTTCCTTCCGGGCTTGTTTGGTCGTTTCTGACTCTTTTCTGTGGGTCCCCACTGGAAGATGCTTTAGACTTGTGGCAGGCTTTGGGGCCTTGCTCTGGGCCGATCCCATATGGATGGAGTTTTACCCACGAGGGGACGGGTAACTTTGGGTGCTTCATTTAGAAACTAGACTCTTTGCCTTACCTGTATTGTTTCCTAGTTTTATTAAAGTTCCTTCCCATTAAAGTCTCCTATGTTTTGTGTTGATGCGGCGGATGGCAGAACCCATGTAGAATATAGGCAAGTTTGCGGGGTTTGGGCTGCCCCTCTCCCTGTCCTATAACAAGACTATCCGGTATTTTTCTTTTTGGCTTATTTCGCTGAGCATGATTCCTTCCAGCGCCATCCATGTTGCTGCAAATTGCATGTGTTTATCTTTTTTGAATGCTGAGTAATATTCTATGGTGTATATGTACCACATCTTCTTGATCCAGTCATCTATTTTTGGGCATTTGGGCTGTTTCCAAACCTTAGCTATTGTAAACAGTGCTGCTATAAACATAGGGGTGCAGGTGTTCTTTGGAATTGATGTTTCTGTGTCCTTTGGGTAAATACCTAGGAGTGGAATTGCTGGATCATGTGGAAGCTCTATGTTTAGTAGGTCCAGAAATCTCCACACAGCTCTCCATAGTGGTTGGACCAGTTTGCACTCCCACCAACAGTGCAGGAGAGTTCCTTTTTCTCCACACCCTAGCCAACATTTGCTGTTGCTAGTTTTTTTAATATGTGCCATTCTCACTGGTGTGAGATGGTATCTCATGGTAGTTTTGATTTGCATTTCCCTGATTACAAGTGATGTTGAACATTTTTTCATATGTCTGTTGGCCATTTGCATTTCCTCTTCAGAGAAGTTTCTTTTTAGCTCTTCTGCCCATTTTTTGACTGGATTATTTTCTTTGTTGTTGTTGAGTCTCATCAGCTCTTTGCAGATTTTTGTGATCAGTCCTTTATCATTAGTGTTGGGTGCAAAAATGTTCTCCCAGTCAGTGGGGTTTCTCATTGTTTTTGTTATTGTCTCTTTTGCTGTGCAGAAGCTCTTTAATTTGATGTAGTCCCAGCTGTTTATCTTTGCCTTCACTATCACTGCTTTGGGTGATGTGTCTGTAAAGATGTCTTTGATGTGCATATCATGTAGCGTTTCGCCTATATTTCCTTCTATGTATTTTCCCCCATAGAGTTTCTATGAAAACTTTCATAAGTGAAAATGGCATAAAACACGAAGTCACTACCATTCATTTATAAAACATTTTTTGGCATTCCCAAACCTCAAAAAATAAGCAACCAAGTCATCCCAAGCAACACACTCTACCTAAAACAACACCAGATATGGAAAGCAGAACGACGTGACTAGTACACAACCCTTATAAAGTAGCTCTGGGGGAGGGTTTGGGGTGCCCCTGGGACTCGGGGTTCTAAAACAGCATCTGTGAAACAAACTCTGAATACCACTCTTGCCTTTTATCATAAAAGTGAAAATCCTCTTTGGATTGCTGTCATTTAACACAAACAGGTAGTAATACACAGCTTTCATAAAAACGAAACAGTAGAACTAGAACTTTCTAAAAACAGGGATTACCTGCATACCAAAGGACCTGGTGAGGCAGATCACGCCAAACGGCCGCTCCTCCGTCGGTATAGGCGTGACGTTAGCATTCATGTCCTCCACCTAGGTCTCCTGTAAAATGGTTCTCTTTCTGCCGCAAGGGTGCAGCCAGTTAAAGCTGGAAGTTTTTCTAGAAAATCTTAGCTCAAGCTGCAATTCTCACTGAAGAAACATCACAGGGGAACTTTGTCTAGGACCTCTGCCACACTGCCCAGAGCAGTTTCTCCTTTTATCTTTGTTTGCCTTGCCTCAGCATTGCTTTTGTCTCTGCCAGGAGCACATTCATTTCTGGGCTTTGTTTCTTTTTTTTCAGGTGCAAATAGCTGAAAGACCCCTTGGAGAGGGAACCTTATTTTATCTGGAGCCAACTGCTGTGTTTTGTTTCCTTCATTCAACGCCCACACCTGTGTCCTCACCTCCACTCTCTGAGGTTAACGCAGCCATCCAGACCCTTCCTCACCACTACTCCTGCTGAGACAGGTTCCACCGCTCTCTGATCTTTCTCTGGGTTGTGCTTCTTGCTTTCAAATGCAATGACACTGGGATTCGTAAAAATGCACATTTATTTACTTAGAGTTTTAATTGTTTTTAAACAAATCAATTATTTTCCTGTATGTGTATAATAAGGGGGACATAGGCCATACAGATGAGCAGGAAAAATCCAAAATATCACCAGAGGTGAACCCCACTGCCATGACTGCTAACGTGTTGGCATCCTTCCAAGCCTTCTTCCTGGAAGAAGTTTTATCAAAATCAAAATTAGGAGAGTCCTGTTGGCAGTTTATGACTTTCTTTTCACTTAGCAAGGCACTGGAGCAAATGTTCACGCCATTACCCCAAGTGCCTGCTTGTCTTTTATGGACCCGGTTTGCAGCATCACTGAAGGTCTGGGAACTCTTTCGCTTTGGAATTTTTTTTCAGCACCAGAAGCACAACACTGAGCCTGTGAATAGTGGATTGCAAAATGGTTTGCAGCATGTGATAAGACAGCTGTGCATCTGAGCAAGACAGAAGTTTGCCTCACCTGTCCCTCAAAACAAGGCAAGCTCTTTTTAAAAATAGGCCACCGGAACAGGCCACTGATTCTACATGTTCAGCAGCAGTCTCACCGTCTTAAGAGGCATTTCACAGGATTGGGATAGCGTTGCACTAAACACTAATTTGTTACAAACTGATTTTTACCATAAACCAGGCTTAATTTTTCCCATCAGTAAATATAATTTCAGCCCCTCATTTAAAAAATTATGTAAAAATTGACAGCATATAACTGTTGAAGCACAGGAATAGGTACAAGGAAGTTGGTTGAGTTATTCTTTATTGTTGTGCCTGTTTGAAATGTCCCATATATTTTTTTAAACTGTTAGTTGGCCCTTAGAGTCCATCTTTAGCTTTCTGAGCCCACGCCCTAAGGTAGGGGAGATCAAAGAATCTCAAGTTCGCAGAAGTGAACAGCCAGCTTGGAGCAGACCAGTCAGGAGAGGGATAGCAGGTGGTTCTCACTTGAGAAAAGCTGATGTCAGGTGAGCCTGGACTGGGCCGAAGGGGCTGCAGAGGGGACAGCTGCATAGGGGAGCCATGATGACTGGCCTCCTTCTGCCTGCTGGGCCTGCTCAGGCTTGGGCCGCCACTCCTGTCCTTAGCACCTGATCCTGTGGGTGCAACTGCCCTCTGTCCCCCGGGAGGCAGGCTGTGGTGCCCCGGGACCTGACCAGGCAGAGGTTTGCCCCAGGAGTGTTTTCTACTCACTCCAGCCTAAGTTCCTCTTTACCCACCACCCCCCCCCCACCCCAACTCCCCTGGAGCTGCAGAAGGCCCCTGTAGTGGATCAAGCAAAGCTGCAACCTGCCTGGGCCCTCAGGCCTCTCTGGGTTTGAGGTTCTGCTAACTTGATTGACTGTGGGATAATCCAGCAAAAAAAAAAAAAAGCATTTATTCTTTATACAGGAACTAAACTCATGGCCTTAAGGTGTTTTTTGTTTTTTACTTTTACTTTACAGTGTTTAAAAACCCAAATAATAAAATTTTCAAATATTTGGCTTAAAACCTTCTAATTATCAAAAGTTGTGGGATTTCACCTAACTGTTTGAATTTGGGACTTATTCTAGAGGCCATGAGATCTGACTTCAGTCCCGTTGGCTGTGGGTGCCCATACCCAGGGGATCTGCACTTAGGGACATTGGTCAGAGATCCAGAGAATGTCAAGAGATCACTTAGTCCAGAAGTTTCCAAACTGTGGGTCTCCAGCCATGAGTGGTTCTTAAAATCACTTTATTTTTTTTTAAAGATTTATTTATTTATGCATACAAGAACTGGGGTACAGGCCAGAGGTTGCAGGGAATGAAAGGATTCACCAGAGACAGAGTGGGGAGCAGGACAGGCAGACTGACTGACACATACTGCTGAGGGGAGCAGCAGGCAAGTCAGGAGAAGTTTGCTGCGCCTTGTAGTTAGCTCCCTGCCTGGCCAGGGATCGAATTTGTGCTGCAGAGGCTGTGGATAGCTTCATAGTGCTGTGATTAACCCCTGTGACACCAGGGAGGCCCAAAAATCACTTTATTTTTAATGAACTGGAGCAGAAGAGAGGAAAAGAGCAAAAAAGAAAATCTGGGCCATCAGAGGCCATCATGTACAATGCATGTCCTATGGCAAATTGCAGTCAAAAGAGACTTGAGTATAGCTGGGCCAGCCTGATCCTCTCATTTTACAGATAAAGAAATTAAGAACCAGCGACTGTGAGTGACTGACACAAGGTCATGCAGCAATCTCGTAAGGGAGCCGGGAGAAGGGTGTGTGGTCCTGAGGCAAGCCGCCCACTTCACCCAAGTGTTGGAGTCTCTGAAACCAACTGTGGTCAAAGCAGGTTCAAGCCAGTACTCTTGCCTTACTGGGAGGGAAGCAACAGGTTCCCCATGGTGTCTGCCAGGCAGATGGTGCTTCTCCAGGCAAGGGCCAACCTGCCCCAGAATTACCCAGGATGCTCATGACAGGTGCAGATTTTGGCCTCAGTCACTAACTCACCTTGGGCAAGGCAATTAACCTCTCTGGACCGCAGTTTCTTTCCATAGGATGGGGCTAGTAAGAGCACCTGTGTCACAGAAATGCATGGGCTGCCCTCCCAAGCTACTTCAGGCATGACGGTGGTTCCCAACTATGAGCCAGTCATTGCCCTGGAGCCTGGGGGCCAGGGGTGACCCTCCTCAGGGAGCTCACAGTCCCCACGCACACACTGAGTCCTCCCTCTGCAAACCCAGACTCTGGCTCTGAACGATTCAAAAGGCCTGTGCTTTTTATATTTTTACCAGAACGAGGTGTTTACATTAAAGAAGGAAAGGCCTCCCTAGTGGCCTAGGGGTTAAGTATCAGCACTATCACCGCTAAGGCCTGAGTTTGATCCCCAGCCAGGGAGATACCCACATGGCACAGCAGACCTCTCCTGTCTTGCCCGCTGCTCCCCTCAGTAGTGTATGTCAGTAGATCTGCCTGTTCTGCTCCCCACTCTGTCTCTGGTGAATCCTCTCACCCCCTGCATCTCTGGTCTACACCCCAGCTCTTTTACGCTAGAGAGAGAGAGAAAGAAAGAAAAGAAAGAAGGGAGCCTCTGATGGCTGAGGATACTGAAGACCACAAAGCCCTGCTCTGTGAAATGGACTTTCACACCCCATCCTCAGAGTGGGGCGAAAGGTGTATGGACTGTGTGCAGAGGCCTGGAGTATTCGAGAAGTTGGCCCTGGCAGGGATAAGAAGTCCTGGGATCAGATCCCCTCACTGCATCCCGACTCCTGCAAAGCCCATTGAGCCTTGGATTTGGCCAGAGGGCACCATAGCCAGTGAAACCAAGCAGGTGGGACATTCCAAGACCCCCCCAGGGCCTGGTTAGCACCTGCCCAGACCGTCTCTGTCCAGAAGGAAGAGGCTTGCTGGGCAGCCCTCCTCTGAAGCTTGCACTTTCCCCTACCTTTCCCGTGACTCCTGAGCTCATAGCGACACAGATCCCAGGCACAGGTGACAGAATAAGCAACATCTTGCTGTGACAGCTGCAGGCAGGGCCACAGGAGGAGGCAGGAGGTGCCTCCCCCACACCTTGGCACCAGTGACAGTCATTCCTGCTCCCCACACTCCTGCAGGTGACTTCACGTCGGGTGCCTATCAGAGGGAAAAGTCCCTGGCATGCTTCCAAATGGGCGATGCACCCCTATCCCCACAGCCTTTAATATAATGCTCGTTAAGTCAGAACAAATATGAAGTGATTATTTCAACTCATTAATGAGAAGCCTTGACCGGTACCCAGTCCTGTTCTTCTTATTCCCAGTGGCCCAGGCTGCCAACAGTGGCATTTGACCCCTGGAGCAGGTCACTTTTAACACCATCCTCCTCTATACAACAAATTATTTTCATCAAGAATCATGGAATGAAGGTCCTCCCTGGTGGCGCAAGAGGTTAACTCTCAGCACTATGAAGCTATGGGCAGCCATTCAGCATGAGTTCAATCCCCGGCCGGGGAGCGACCCACATGGCGCAGCAGACCTCTCCTGACTCGCCCGCTGCTCCCCTCAGCAGCGTATTTCAGTCAGTCTGCCTGTTCTGTTCCCCGCTCTGTCTCTGGTGAATCCTCTCACCCTCTCACCCCTGTACCTCTGGCCTACACCCCAGCTCTTGTATGTCTAAGTAAAAAAAAAAAAAAATCATGGAATGAAACAATAAAAATGATCAGAAAAGAAACACAGTGAAGAGTTTGATTTTGGTTTTGTTTTCTTTTGTATTAAACTTTGTATAGAGAATCATCCCAGTAAAATTTATTTATTTTTTATTTTTTTTAATAGAGGCATGTTTTATTTATTTGTTTGTTTGTTGTTTATACATGCACTGGGTACAGTCAGAAGCGCGGGAGGGGGAGAGAATTCACCAGAGCCAGAGCGGGAAGCAGAGCAGGCAGAAGGACCCAAGTACACTGCTGAGGGGAGCAGCGGGCGGCAGGAGAGGTCTGCGCGCCATGTGGGACCCTCCTCGGGTGGCCGGGGAGCAGCCGGGGACCGAACCGGTGCTGCAGAGGCTGCGGGCAGCTTCGCGAACCGGCGCTCAACTGCTGCACCACCAGAGAGGCCCCCAGTAAAATTTAAAATAAAACTTAAAATAAACTTTTTATTACAGAAAGAAGTAATGGACTAAATATTTTTATACACATACACATTACTGCTCAGGGTTGTTTTTTTATCCTTTACAAAAGAGGGGGGGAAACACATGAAGAAATGTTTCTGAGAGAGTGATCTCCACAAGTTTTGGGGTTTGATTAGCATGAAGGGCAACAGAATTAAAGTGATCCAAGTTCTGTTTTCCCAGTCACTGTTGGTGTGGAGTGCACTGTTCACATGCAGGAACGCATTTCAGACGGGAGACCCAAACTGCACCAAAGTGAGTTCAAACAATTCTGAGAATGTAAAGAACTGATTGTTGTTCCAATTAACATAGCCAAGAGCACTGTGTTCAGCCGGCTTTGTGACTTCGGTGTTGTAGGCAAAGTGTTCTCGAAGCTTCTGTGTATTTTAGGAAGATTCAGCAGTAACTGCAGCAATTGATTGGAACTTAGAACCACGAAAAAGTCCTTCCAGAGAGGAGCAGCATTATCCCTCAGTCCTGCTCCCGGGGTCTGCAGTCGCTGCTTTACGGCCTGCCATAAAATTGCTCTGGGCACAGTCAGCATCTTCCATACCTCTCCCTTCCCCCTAGAGGTTGTTGCCCCTCCTGTTCGGCAGCCCCTCCTAGCTTGTCCTTCTTGCGAGATGTTTCTGGATTGGTCTGACTCTCCCAACATTTCTGCCCTTCCTCCAACTGGTGTCCTGTTTTTGAGTGTCCATCCCTCTGTGCCCATCTCCAGGAGGAATTTTCATGTCATCCTCTAATTCCTTTCTCCTCATTTTTATCTGAAAAACCAGAAAAAGTGATGCCTACTCCATAGGCTTGTTGCAAGGATGTCCCTGCACATGGCGGGTGCTCAGCAAACGGCCAGTGACCACCAGGGGTTAGTCATGGGGGCCCCTGTAGACAATCTCCATCCCTGCCAATCCCTACTTTTCTTCAGCCCCTGCTCAGGTGGGATGAACTTCTGTTCCATTCTGGGGCTTTTTCTAAGGAACTTGGTGGGGAGGTACCAAAGAAGTGTTGGCAGGTGGTCATAGGTCCTCTAAGGGTGGAGGGGCTATTGGACCAGGGTTGTCCTCAAAAGAGCCCATCGGTGGAGTAGAGGAGACCAGTAATTAAAGGGGAATCACATTTTCAGTTTTATGATGTAACAGGCAATGAAATCCATAGGCATTTCGTGAGCCAATTCATACATACTGATTTATTGAGCATCTACTATGTGCACGTCACAGACATGCCCAAGACCACCTTTTGGGGACTGGCCCCTTCAAGCATCTTTCAGAAATACAACATGTGACCTTCTAATGCATCAGGAGCAGATCCAGACTCTACTAAAGCGTTCTGCCTCTCAGACCTCCACAAGGTAGGAGGGGGTGCCATCTCTCTCTCTGAGCTGGGGCAGTGTTGTCCTCTGAACACCCAGCACGCGGGTCTCAGCCGGAGCTATGTGTCTGAGCCTCCTCATCACCTGGACATCACCATCCATCTCCTTGCTGCGAAAATTTTCAAATACTCTCAAGAGTTAAAAGAATAGTACAAAAACATCTGTGTTCCTTCCACGTAAACAATTGTTAACAATTTGTCACATTGTCTTGATTGATTGGCTCTATGTGTGCGTGTGTGTCTCTGAACCATTTGAAGGTAATTTGCACCTTCATGAAACACCCCTAAACACATTAGCATGCATCTCCCAAACGTAAAGACACCCTCCTTTACAACCACTCACCATTATCACACTCAAGAAAATGAACATTTTCTTGAATGTTAATTCCATAATATCACTTCATAACCAGTCCATTTTCAAACCTCTAATTTCCCCCCAATTGTCTGAAAAAGCCCTTCTAGAATCGTCCCCACCCCCACCCCAGCTCAGGAACCCGCCCAGGGTTTTGGTGTTTGTGTCTCAAGTACCTCCAGCTCACCTCTCACCCTCACATGCCATCGTGAGTCTTCCCTGTTTTAGTTTCTGTGAAATAAAATATTGGACACTGATATTTAAATGAACACCAAAAGCACTTTCCAAAAACAAATTAGAATCTGGAGGTAGTCAAAGTTTTGCATTTTCTCTCTGGTTCTCTATGAAGTTGTACAACTAAATTGCAATGTGACTACAACTTTTTGAATGAATACATTCATTTTGAGATTTAGAGTTCTACAACCAAATTGGCAAGTCTTTTATGACACCCAAGAAATGCTAGAATAAATACATGAACGAATGAACCAAACAATTCGTTTGTTTCCCTGCTCTGGACTTATTATCTCTGGAAAAATGAAAGAAGATTCACAGGATCTAGTACAGATCTCACACCTGTTATTATAAGTTCCTACACACACACACACACACACACACACACACACACACACACACACTGGATATGGACCTCTCGGGTTTCACTGAAAAATCCCCATTTCTGTATCTCCGACCAGTTTTTCTTTCTGCCCTGGTAGCACTTGTAGAAACTAACTGCGAAGTGTGTTCTTAGTGCGCCGCCTGGTGGGAGAATGACATTGCATGCAGTCATCCCACATGAGTTCTCCAAAGGTCCTGGAACTGGTATTGCCCCACATTACTTATTATTTTTCAGTGACTGACCATAGTTTTATGATCTTAAACCCATTTCTTTTTTCCCCTATTTATTTATTTATTTATTTATTTATTTATTTGTTTGTTTGTTTGTTTGTTTGTTTGTTTTAAAATAAATTTTATTTTTATATTCACCATACAATTGCAACCCCCTTATTTTGACCCCAATCCCTCCCCTCCCCGCTCCCCACCCCCCACAGAGTGTCTCTGGTTCATAGTTGTTTGTTGATTTTGATTTTTACTTTCTTATAGTTATTCTTTTTCCTGGTCCCTTATTTAAGTTTTCTAGATTCCTGCTATGAGTGAGACCATCCGGTATTTTTCTTTTTCTTTCTGGCTTATTTCGCTGAGCATGATCCCTTCCAGCGCCATCCATGACCTTAAACCCATTTCTAACCTTCAAATTGTTTTAATTTTCATTTGGAAGAAGACCACGTGTCCAAGCAACAAATTATCCAAATGGAGCAAACAAAACCGAGTTTGGCATTCAAATGAAATAAACACACTGAAAATCCAAGCTGGCTCACGTTTATTATCATGCAGGGGACTGTTACGGTGTAGGGCAAGCAATAACTGACAAAACTTCAGGGAGAAATAAGTAAGTCGGTAATTGTAGTTTAAAATATTACCACACTCTTCTGTGGTCAAAGAACAATGTCAGGATCAGAGCAATACAATTAGTAAGAATAGTAAACAGCACTCTGTACCTAGAAAAAAGGCATACGCATTCATTTTGAGATTTGAAACAATAAACCATGAAAGAAGCCTCTACAAAATCCAAAGGATTCTTACGATTCAGTCTCTATTCTTTGATAACAAAGTAATATAGAGATATATTGCTGCACCAATAACAAAAGTAGAGTTTTAAAATCTTAGGACAGGTGAAGATCAATGAAATATTTGGAAGGATGGAAAAAATAACTTCAAAAATAAACCTCTAAAAGAATGGAAATGGAATTTTATGGCTACCCAAAAGGCCAAGGGAAAAATTGAGATAATAGAAAATTGATAACATTTTCAATCCAAAGAAGGTAGAAAAAAGTAAACAGAAAGGACAACAAAGAGATAGCACAAAATAAGGAAGTAGAAATAAGTCTAGATGTATTAATAATTACTTAAAAGGTAAACATAATAAACTCAGATATTAAAATAATTCATCAGATCAAAATCCTGCAAATCCAATAAAATGCTACTGATTAGAGAAGCCTCCAACAAAACCACCAAAAAATTTGAAAATTAAGAGATGAACAATATTTGCAGATGATGTGATAATATACATGGAAAACCCAAAAAACTCCACTAAAAACCATTGTTGGTGGGAATGTAAGCTGGCCCGGCCCCTGTGGGAAACTGTGGCTGTTTTTCAAAATATTAAAAATGAATCTACCATATGACCAAGCAATTCCTCTACATAGCTACCCAAAG
This sequence comes from Talpa europaea, assembly GCF_964194135.1. Classification (NCBI taxonomy): domain Eukaryota; kingdom Metazoa; phylum Chordata; class Mammalia; order Eulipotyphla; family Talpidae; genus Talpa; species Talpa europaea. The sequence goes on along the minus strand of NC_140075.1, from coordinate 96,564,669 downwards.
TACCCAAAACTCTAATTCAAAGGGAAATATACACGCCTGTGTTTACTGCAGCATTATTTGCAACTATCAACAAAGAGATTCTCCTTAACTATGTTGATGCCCACAGCCACACTACAAGAGCCACACCTAGAGTCACACTGATTGGGTGTCTTGGAATTTATTACTACCAGACAGATTGTATACCTCAGTAAGAAGTACTACCAGCGGCTTGTTCTAGAAGTCATACCTGTGTTAAAGTAGTTGGGAGAAGTTTCAAGGCAACATGGTTTTATTCTACACTAGGTGCTACCAGAAAGTGGAAATGATTGAATATTTAATTTTTATCTAGGTGACTCTCTGGGCCCCTTTTTCATAATTAGTGCTAGTAATGATGACACTTAGAGCATGCTTTACGACCTCCTAGGTGGCCTTCCACCTACAGAATAATATTTATTTTTTTTAAAGATTTATTTATTTATGCATACAAGAACTGGGGTACAGGCCAGAAGAGCAAGGGAGGGAGGGAGTGAGAGGATTCACCAGAGACAGAGTGGGGAGCAGAACAGGCAGATCTATTGAAATACAGCGGGCGAGTCAGAAGAGGTCTGCTGCACCATGTGGGTCACCTCTCTGGCCAGGGATCGAACTCGTGCTGCAGTGGCTGTGGATTGCCTCATACTGTTGACGCTTAACCCCTTGCACCACCAGGGAGGCCCCCAGAATAATATTTAAAGCCAGGAGAATGACCCTCAAAGCTTTTCACCACAGAGGCACATTCTCCAGGCTTGTGTCACTTGGCAGTATGTTCCTGCCTGGACACTCTCTTTTCCAACCACATCAAACTCCCCCAAACATCACAACCTCTCCCACACATCTGGGCCATGGCTCATATTTTTAGCTCTGCGATGAAGGCCCTTTCCGCTTGTCATCTCTTTCCTGCCTGGCAAACGCCCAGGCATCAAGACCCAGCTCAGTGTCCCTTGCACTGCAAAGCTCCAGTCAATTGTTCTGCACCCTCAGCTGCACCCCCTGTGTCATCTCCTCATCACACCTGAAGGCCTCTCTCCTCTCTCTGGTCCTTCCTGCAACCTTCTTTCCTACTTCCATGAAACTCTGAGTCTCTGGGCCAGACTTCTGGGTGCAGAAATCAAGGATGAACCAGGAGGCCACAGATTAGCAAGGCTAATAGCGCCAAACATAAGACCGAAAGGACAGAGCAAGTAGACACTTTTCAGTTCTGTGAGCCCAGCCCCACAGTACAGGCCCAGCACTTTGCAAATACTTGGGAAACATCTGTTGGATGAAAAAAGTCTGTGTGGGCTGAACTGCAGCCCATGAACAAGCCCTATACCCTTTGGAAATAGGGTCTTTGCAGATGTAATTAAGTGCAGATGAAGTCATACTGGATGGGTGGATCTTGATCCAATGACTGGTGTCCTCAGAAACAGATGGACACCTGGACACAGGCACGGAGCAAAGACGACCAAGTGGAGACAGAAGCAGAAATTGGATTGAAGCATCTTTAACTCAAGGATTGTTGCCAACCACGCGCGCGCGCGCGCGCACACACACACACACACACACACACACACTCTCTCTCTCCCACCAGAGGCCACCGCCTCATCCCACACTAGATGGCGCTAGCGGGCTGAGCCATCCCACCTCCCTAGGCTCCGTCGGGGGCGGGTCGGGGTGGGGGTGCCTAAGGGGACTCCGTACAGGGAGTCACTCATGAACTGAGATCCCAAAGCCAAAGAAGAGGCGCCTACTTCTTTAAGTTCTTCCCAGGGGAAATGGTTTTTGTTCTGTCAGAGGGAGAAAATCGGATCCTCCCCTGCTAATTGCCCTGCCTATACCCATCTGCTATTCCTGCTCTGCAATCTCGGAGTTGGCGCAGCCCCGGGAAGGTAGCTTTCCCTCTGGGCCTCTGCTGCAGGAGAGTGGTGGTCCCGAGGCAGGGGAGAATCAGTCCCGTGGGGGAGAAGCTGATCCCCCAGGCCTTTGGGCCAAAGGAGTTTCCATTATGCTTTGGGGTGAGCTGCCACCAGCTTCGGTCCTCGCTGTGAAGATTGTTGCCTCAGCTCAGGGAGTGGCTGTGGGAGGGAATTCAGGGCCAGATCCACCGCTTTCCTGAGGATGCTATATTTGCAGCTCCCATTTTGACATCTCCCCTTAGCAATATCCCAGACATTTCCAATGGCTAATATCAGAGCCGGCATTTTTTTCTCCAGTCTTCCCGTCTCAGACAACCCAGTCCTGAGTCATTTTTGAGACTTCCCTTTTCTGCTATTCCCTATCCATGGCAAAGTTCTGAAGAGTCAGCCTCCAAAGTAAATTCCAGTTTATTATTTCCCTCACCCCCAACCCGCATTTCCCCTGACATCCTCTGGTCCAGGCCACCTCAGGTAGCCTAGGCCAAGCCTCACGACTCAAGCACATCAGCCCTCACTCGGACCTGCTGCATCCTCAGAATCTGCATTTCAGCCAGCTCCGGGGTAACTCATGTAACTGGGAGTTCTCAAGGCATGAGTTTACTCACTTCTCTACAGCCTCTCCCACCTTCCCCCACCCATCCCCAAGAGTAAGCACCCTTCTATCACAACACAATTCAATTGGTAACACCAAAGACTCCAAGAAAGAATTTTCATTTTCTCCCGGAAGGCAGATGACAGTAACAGTACTGTTGATTGACCTCAAGTAAGGCACTGCAGGGAGTTGTGTGTCCCTTCCCAGAAGGCAGATTACTAATTTGTAATTTCAGAAAAGATCAAGTAAATAGGCAGAATTCTTCATGAATATTCCCTCTCTGCCTAGGAAGCATGCATTTAGCTTTGGGGGAAATATTTAATTTGTTGAACAGATAATAATTTCTTTCTTCCCAATTCAAAGTACAAAGAGATGTACTTTGCAAATGACTTGCTCCTGTCACTCTCCCTCCCCAGAGGCACCCAGTGCTGTCCACGTCTGGAGGGACCCTGTGAGCATGGAAGAGCATGTGCAGCACACATTGCTGTTTCTCTCTTTTTTACACATCTGTTCTGTACTTTGTTCCATACATTGATGTGATCTGCAGATTGGCCCAGGCGATTTTATTCTCTTTATTTTTTTTTTTTTTCTGTATCCATTTTATGTTTCGGTGTATTTAAACAGCCATGTCGATCATTTAGGCTCTTTTCACACCTTGGCATTATTAGACAATCACAATGAATACTTTGTACACGTAAGATATCTCCCATATGAGTAAGGATATCTGTAGGAAAAATTCCTGAAAGTAGAATTTCCAGGTCAAATGTGCATTGTACTATTTTTAAATTTAAGTAAATGATTTTCATTTAGAAGCAATCACAAACACACAGAAAGATTCCTGAATCATTTGGGGGGCATGTTGCCCAATTCCATTCAAATAAATGTAGGAAATTGTGTTTCCTACAAAGACATTCTCTTGCATAACCATAGCAGAACCAACAAATCTGGAAACTGACACTGATACCTGATGGCCACCTAACACTCACTGACCTTTCAAGTCTTACCATCATTCCACCACATCTTTAGGGGTAAAGAGAAGCCATGACTTTTTTTTCTCTCCGGAACCAAAGGATTCCTGTCTTTACTTGACTTCATGACATTGACATTTTGGAGATTACAAGCCAGTTATTTTGTAAAATGTCCATTTGGGTTTTATCTCATTATTTTCATGATTAGATTTACGTTCCATTTTGGTGGAAATATCCTGGAAGTGATGCCAGTTCCCTTGTTACAACCTACCGGGTGGTATATGATTTTCATTTGTCCTTCTTGATTAAAGTACTGTCTCCCAGGCTTCTGTTTATCTACGTGGCCTATTTTATTCCGTGGGTTATACTCCACTGCCATTGCTATGTATTTTGATGCCCAGAATGTTCCTTATTTGGTCAGTGGGAGTTCTCTGGGCAGATACCCATCATCCTTTGGGCGCTCTCTGGCTTTCTGGCACAACAAAATGTTCCAGGCTCATCTTGGAATCTTCCTGCTTCAGCTCTGGAATCAGCTATTTCTCTAAGGAGCCCCAGTTCCTTTGAGTGGGAAATAGTATTTAAAAGACAAGATGTGAACTCTAGGTAATGTGGAGGTGTCACTGTCCCAAGACCTCTGGGAAGTAGTAGGCAGTATTTGTGTGTGTGGTGCATACACACATTATATATTACTTCAATATTTATTTATGTAGATCAAAACCCAAGAGGTAGTCATAGTAATGCCAGCAGTTCCAATCTGATACTGCAGGTCTGTTCTGTTTGTTTCATTTTGTTTCCCTTTCTGAACTTTAACTCCGCTCCCATTTAATGACTTTAGAATTGTTCAGTAGGAGAAAGGAAGAGGAACTACATTGTAATCTTGATGGTTGGTGCCAAATTACCTCCCATTAAGAATGTACTAATTTAGAAAAATACCGGATGGTCTCACTCATAGCAGGAATCTAGAAAACTTAAATAAGGGACCAGGAAAAAGAATAACTATAAGAAAGAAAATATCAAAATCAACAAACAACTATGAACCAGAGACACTCTATGAGGGGTGGGGGTGGGGAAAGGAGGGATTGGGGTCAAAATAAGGGGGTTGTAATTGTATGGGAAATATAAAAATAAAATTTAAATTAAAAAAATGAAAAAAATAGAATGTACTAATTTATACTGCCAGTAGATATTTTTGAGATTTTTCTTTTGCGCTTGGTTATTTTTGAATATTTCTAATGAAAAATTAGGGAACTTGATAAGGAAAGTGTGTTAGAGTTGGTTGTAACTATTCATTGGATTCTGCTGGATGGGCCTCAATTTCTGCCCTAAGGAGAACACTAAAAACATCTCTTATTGTTGGAATGACTGCCTGGCTGTTGCTGGCAGACACTTGCTTACAAGAGTGGGTTCTGTTGCCCTCCACAAACAGCAGGCAAATTGACCCTATCCTAGAGGCTTGAGCCATTCCTGTGACTTCTGAAGATGCTCTTGCAGGCAATAGGCAGAAGCAGGCGGTGGAGACCAGGAGGTCAGCGGTTCTCTGTGCTCTGCTTTTTCCTTTCTTTCTTTCTTTCTTTTTTATAATAAATTTTATTTTTATATTCCCCATACAATTGCAACCCCCTTATTTTTAAAGGGAACAGACCCTGAGGCAAGAGGTCTCTCTGGACAATTGTGCATGGGAGTCCTGAAAGCTCTTTCTTGTGATTAAAATAAAGATTTCATCATCCCAGAGGAGAAAGGTATTTCTAATTTTAGCAGATATTAAATCAATTCTATACAAGATTGAAATTGCCCATATCTGACCTCTTGGGTTAACTTGCATAAATGGCAACAATTGATGACTCATGATTCATCCTTTAATATGTTGGTACTTCTGCTCCTCTAGGTCTCAGGGCCTGATAAGTGCTCCTCTTCCCACTTCTCACCTGTGGCTCCACCTATAGCACTGACATTCAATCCATCCTTTCCACGCAAAACAAATGGACCTTCTCAGGGGAATATAGGCTCCCTCCAACGCCCTCCTTCCTCGCACACAGAATTCCTCCTCCCTTGGCTCGCTAGGCCCTTAGCTGATGCTCCACTTGAGCTTTGTTGTTTTTTCTTTAATTAAGTTCTGTCTTAAGTTTTAAGTAGTTGTTTAATTCCTTCTCCTCCATTAGTCTGCAAACTCTAAGAACAAAGACTGAGTCTTATTCACTCCTGCACCCCAGGAATAGTACCAAGTTTTGGGTAAAATGAATCCTAAAAAGGTTGTCAAATGAATTAGTGAATGAACGAACAAATGATTGGAGTAGAAGTGGGAATGGCCATCCCCCAAAGACTACAGCACCAAAAATTCCTCAAGTCAGTGGAGCCCAGGTTTCCAAAGGCTTCAAAAGACCACTCCAGAAGCCACAGCGGGCCCCATGCTCAGCGCCTTTGTGGTGAGCCATGGTCCTGCCTTCTTGTACCCTCATCACTCCAGATGCTTGGTCCCAGCCCCAGGAATCAGGTTGTCTTTGTTTGAGGCCTACTTTCTTCCCCGGTGAAGCTCCACTGTGGGGAAGCCCACGCCTGCAAACCTTCTATACTTGGCGCCAAGTAGAGAATCATCTGCTCCTCCAGGCTCAGGGACAGTTCAAGCTGCCTGGCTGGGCCACTGGGACTCCTACGGAGTCAAATTTCCTTTTCCAGGGACACTGGGTGTCATGGGGTAGTCACCATGTGCTGCAACACTCCTCGACCACCCAGGAGTGCCCAGGAGGTTGGGATGAAATTATACATACATATGCATTATTTAATTTATTTAATGATTTAGAGGGGGAATTGTAGCTTTGACTTTTTTTCTCAAACATGGATGTCTTACATGTCAAATTTGGACAATTTTCAATGTCTTTATTATATAGAGTAAGCAAACTTTTTAATTCGACTTAAGGGATAATGAAACAAATGTGAATCAAAACAATACCATTTTCTTTTAACCGGCATTTAAAAAATTTTTGCACATATTTTAAAACAATTCCCAATACTTGTGAGGTTGTGGGGAAATGAACACTGCCAGTGATAGTGTAACAGGGTGGTCCCCAGGAAAGGGGGAGGTTCCAGGTTCCCTGCCCCACCCAAGGAAGGGTGGAGCTGAGCAGGAAGAGAAGCTGAAGAAGAGACTGAGGAAGGAAGCAGGATGGAGCCAGGAGACCTGGAGGAGGCGCATGGAGCCTAGAGACACGTGAAGAAACTGCGCTTGTCTTTTGGTCATGGACTGGGTGACACAGATGTGGGTGAGACCCATGGGGAGGTGACAATGGCAGCTTTTATCTTGATGTTGATTTTGCTCTTTTCCTTCCGGGCTTGTCTGGTTGTTTGTGACCCTTTTCTGTGGGTCCCCACTGGAAGATGCTTTAGACTTGTGGCAGGCTTTGGGGCCTTGTTCTGGGCCGATCCCATATGGATGGAGTTTTACCCACGAGGGGATGGGTAACTTTGGGTGCTTCATTTAGAAACTAGACTCTTTTCCTTACCTGTATTGTTTCCTAGTTTTATTAAAGTTCCTTCCCATTAAAGTCTCCTATGTTTTGTGCTGATGCGGCGGATGGCAGAACCCATGTAGAATAGGCAGGTTTGCGGGGTTTGGGCTGCCCCTCTCCCTGTCCTATAACAATAGTATAATATGGAATAACTTTCTTGGTGGGCATTCTGAGGTTTATCAAAAGTCACTAAAATGTGGTTTTTTTCATTCAGCAGTTCCATTTCTAGTAATTAATCCAAAGGAAATAATTAAAAATGCTATAAGGCCATTGGTTGAGTTAAAAAAAAATTGGGAACAACCTTAAAGTCCAAATTACCAATACAATAGAAAGATGTACATGAATTGGAGAGGGGGAAGCGCAATCGATTATAAAGTTTAGAAATCCCAAACAACTATGGAAGTGACTTTTGGAGAGAGGTATGTATACAGAAAAGAACACTACCAGATGTAGTATTGTGGGTGAGTTTAACTTTCTTTAATTTTCTGAAATGAACATGTATTACTCTGACGTGCCTAAAGACTTTTAAGTCGTCTGGGTAGACCCACCTGAGAGATTGTTCCTACTTTCATTGTTTTCCAGGGATCAAAACTTTCCAAGCTGCGAGGCAGGAGCTGGGAAGCAGAGCAGGGCATTCCTTTTCTCTCCCCCACCCTTTTCCACCCCGAGGCCACCACTTCAAAGTCAGCCTTTCCCCAGCAGCCCTGCAGGGCTTGCAGGCTGTTACCTTTGTCCTCCCTCACCTGTCATCAAGGAAGTTACCCCAACCCCAAGCTTGACCCCACATTGTCAGTCTCTCTTTCCCGGATTCCTTACGTGCTGGGACATGTTTCTGCCTGGTAGTTTGGTTTCCGGAGACAAAGACAACTACACAGTCACTGAAAGACGCTAAAAGTCTTTGCTCTCTTTTTTTTCTTAGAGCAGAAACAATTCCTGCTGCTCTGTGAACGTTTTATCAGGCTCTGCATAACTTAAATGCCTGCTATTCCACCCCCAGGAGGGGTTGGAGCTGGGCACACTTTACTCTGTGAAAGTTGTTTTTAATCCCAGTGGAAAGTGTGCTGTTTCCATGCCTTGAAATTAGTTTTCTTCTACCTAAAAAAAGAAAATGATGCCCACTGGTTAGAACAGCCTCCAAGAGACAGAAGCAATGCAGTGAGCACCTTGAGAAGCAAGCAGTGTCTGGCGGGGTGGAGGCTCTGGAGAACTACTTGGCCTCACCTTGGATAAGCTAATGCAAATCTTTATGCATTTCCTTCTAGGTGGCACAGGGCTAGAGACTATTATGGCGCCCATCTACGGATTCCCTGAGTTTATACACACCTAATAAAGGGCATAGAATCTGCCTGCTACCTAGTGCTTTGAATCAGCGATTACCATTATCACTTTGAAAAGCTGGTAAAGTGCTCTTTCCTTCACCCTCTTGTCATTAATGGCAGTGATGTTTGCGTGGATTCTAAGAGGGCTGGTGCTGAGATTAAGACTGCGTAGCTGGTAGAGATGACTCCATAAGCTTTTCCCAACCAACACTGTATTAGAGAAACACATCATGACCATCCCTGCCAGTGCCCAGGGCCAGCGAAAGTGCACCTGGTTTTCTTATCCCAAAGTGTCCTGCACGTTCTTCTACAGGCTCTTACACCCACAAACTGAGAGCATGGCTAGCCTCTAGCCTGGCAGTGACCTCTTCACCTCTACCTTTTCATCTTTTTACCTCCCAGCTTTCTCCTTCCCAAAGTTTCCCTTCCATTTCCCTACCTCAGAGAATGGTGCTGCCATTTACTCACCTGGCTCAAGCTACCTTCTTCCTTACAAGACCGACAACTCCTTATGTTAGGGGGAAAGGATGTCCTAAAGCTAATTCCATACAGGCTTTGTGGACTCCACCCCCACCCCAGGCCAAAGCCAAAGACACTGGGAACTCCAAATCCCATCACCACCCAAGGGAAGGGGCTGGGACCTGAGGGTGGGGTTAAGCAGCCAGGTTGGTATAAAGCCAGACATGTGGGCTTTGGAGGGGTCCCCCATTTTGGCTCTCCGCCAGCTCGGAGCATCCGGCCAGCGCTGAGAGTGCCTTTGGGTTTCCAGGTCCTTGGATCGGGTAGGACGCATTAAAGACTTTATTTCCCTATTTTCTCCCTGAGTTGTACATTTTCCTTCTTTCCTTTTCCCTTGTAAATAAACCTTTTATTAACCTTTTGTGTGTGCCTGTAGTGGAGTATTCATAAGTCCCTTGTAAGCGCGCGGGTGAGGACCCACAGCCAGGAACCCGTTCAATATCGGGGCTGCCCTATAACACTTACACGGTCTCCAGGTACAGTATGTTTTACCGCCCCCCCCAAATGCATTCTTCAGAAGAGATGGAGCACGTCGCCCCCACCCCCATTTACTAAGCCATTCCTCACCTTCTTTCCTGTTGCCATCCCTCCTTGGCTCACCCTGAGCTACTCTCCTCTGGGCCCTGCCTCAGGCACTGGTGCTTGAGTTTCTCAAATTGCGCTTTCTGCTGCCTTTGTACCCACACGTAAGTAGCATTTTGTCCCCCAGCCTCACTGAACTGACCCTTCTCTTTTCAACTCTGTCGCCACACTGCCATCCCCGCCACACCTTACGCTTCCCTGTCCGTACCACCACTGCGCACCACTGGAACTGTGTGGCTTGCCAGCGTATTAGACATTCCACGCAGGCCCCAAACACAAGGTCTGTTCACTGCCGAATCCCAGCGTGAGCAAGTAGTTGGCACCCTGCACACACTTAAAGACAAGTGAGGGGATGCGTTTCCACTTCTGTCTGTGCTCTCCTTGCAGCACAGATCACCTCCCTGTCTCATCTGCTGCCGGGCACCCCCTCACAGAACAAGCGTGTCACCCCTTCATGCAGTCTTACCTACATATCTCCCTAAGCTAAAAGCCACAAGTTCTAGCAGGTCCCACATCACCGTGTTCAGCAAGTATATCTGGAACTAAGCTGCCAAGCCCGAGTACCACTTCCCTACGAGGCCTTTCTCTCTGAGGGGAAAAAAAAAGGCGAAGGATGTAGAAATGTTCCCAGCATATTCCATCCTCTGCAAGGTTCTGCAGAAACTTTATGGAAGGATCACATATCCCACAACTGCCTCCATAAGAATTTTTTTTTATTATTTAGAAATGCAGTTATATACATAGAATTAAAATTAAATTAAACTTTGTACAAATATTAAAATACTATCTTCACACCCACTGCAATGTACAGGATACCAAATACATATATAAAATAAAATAAAGCAAACCCAAATTGATTGACTGACATCCTGCACAGAGTCAATAATGCGTCGTTTTAAACCATTATATATGAGTACCATTCTGCAAAGGATTCCATAGTGGTGCGGTAAGAATTCAGGGCAGGTGTGGTGGGCCTCCACATAAGCCATGGCCATCTCTCCTCCCTGCCTGACAAGGCGAGTGTGTTACCACTGCATCCCCTCCAGCTAGCTCTGCTGCCTGGCAGAGGCTTCCACCTCGGGACATTTGTTCGCAATTCCACAAAGTTTCCCGCTGCAGATGAAGAGGTCCTGCTTCCCAGCACAGCTGAGCCAGCTGCCTTTCTTTCTGGGGAATCTGCTACTGTGCCACTCAGTCCACACATCTGTAAGCAAAATCCCATGCCCCTCCCAGGGCACCAGAAACAACTTTCCCTAAGCCAACAACTGCAAGTCTCAGCAGGTCCCACAAGCGCAGTTACCAGCCTCGCGGTCTTCAGCAAGCACATCTGGAACTAAGCCGCCAAGTACCACTTCCCTACTAGGCCCTCTCTCTTTAAGGGAAACCAAAGGCCAAGGATGTAGAAATGTTCGCAGCATATTCCATCCTCTCTGTAAGGACCAGCTCCCTGGGAATGGATGTGACATTATTGTGTGGGAAGCAAGTGGTTTGAGAGCAAAGCTGGGCGTGAGGTGGGGGGAGAAGGCCGAGTGACATCTCTCCCTGTGCCACCACTAATGAAGCAGGAAAAGTATACCTTTGTCTTGCCATCCAGCTTCTCCGCAGAACTTTCAAGTGGAAGGGATGGGGAGAGGAAGAGGAAAAGATGAATAGGGAAGACAACATTAGCTTAAGCTCCGTTTGCAAGTGGAGTGTTAGAATGCACGTTGAATTGCTTTATAAAACCAAAAGAACTCGAAGTGCCAGGACTCAGTCCATTCCACAGCTCACTCCAGTGAAATGGGAATACAGCACACCAGCTTCAGAAATGGCAGATGGAGCCTACCTACTGCAGTAAGGCATTGAAAGGGATGAGAATTTTACAAGTCGGTGGAATGTGACTATTACTTGCCAGGATATAAAACCTGCATTGGTTCAGCTCCCATGTGCAAAAATACACCTTTTTACTGCTCTTTGGTGCTGACCAAGTTCTCCTGGACAAGCCCTCTGCTGGAGCCCTCAGGGGGTTGCTGGGAAGAGAGGCTGTGGATAATTTTCCCACCTGCTTCAGATCCTCTGGCAGCCTCATTCGAAATAGGCCCCACCTCAAGGCAGCTGTGGAGTCCCTAATCCCTCCCAGAGGACAAAGCCCAGAAGCCCTAGAAACAGCAGCACATGGCTGACAGCTAAGTAAACTGCTTCAGGGAAAAGCAAACTAACTGTGAGAAGCCTACACAGAAGTCAGCAGCAACGGGAGGCCTGATTCTTGTACCCACAGGCCCAGGGGCCCCTGGGAGGTGGGCCTCATCAAAGCTACTGGGGATGAGGTGCAGTGGGGAGGCTCCAGACTTTTTTCTCTCCTAACAGGTAGGCAAGTCTGGGCTTGTGGCCCAGGAGTAATTTAAAGGGAGACTCGGTGGAAGGCTTCGTAAGGAAGGCTTTTCATTTTTTCAAAGGCCAAGCTGAATAAACTCAAAACGGAGAAAAATTATGATATACAAAAAGGGTAAGATCTTTCATTAAAATCATTCTAGAATAGAATTCAGATTTTAAAAGACTGGAAATAAAAGCTGCAAGTTCAGCAGTGAGACTGGCTCTGCCACCACTACTCTCTTTTGGGAGGAAGACAAGGGCACTGTGGTGGGAGGAGAGTCCATTTATGGTGAGGCAGTTTGGGGTCGTTAGTGACGCCCCTCCAGATGGGACCAGTGCCAGCAACCGCAGGAAACCGTCTTTTCTGAGGCCGAGGACACACACCCCACCCACATTTCCTCTTCCTCAGAGGCTCTTGTGTTCTAGTTCTAGCACCTTCACCAACCTGTTCCATCTCTAACCACACTTCCCTGGACTATGGGCACAGCACACAAGGGCTCCTGGGTGGGAAAGGGGAGACGTGGGAATGACCACAGGCACGCAGGCACTGCCCTTACCCTGAGAGGAAGGAAGACTACAGGAGGTGGCGAGAGGCCTGGATGAGCAGAGTAAAGTGCGTGTGTGAGAGTGGAGGCAGGAGGCTGAGAGGTCATTCCCCTCAATTTTTGAGGCCACCCACGCCAGGAGCTACCCTGTTAGGTCAGGTACTGAAAGTATATTGGGCTCTTTATTATTTTTACTACCCCAACCGAGAGGCTGGGGGAGGAGCAGGGGTGCCACCTGGGGTCAGCTTCAAGTTTCCAGCCCCAGTGCTCACAAAACAAAACATTCCTTAATGCTACATCCCTTGAAGATGGCAGCAGCCCTAGACTTGTCAGCCTTCTGCTGGAGCAGAAGCATTGGGAGTGCTGAGTCCACTCCTTCAACACCAGGGCCCCATTCTTCCACTGCAGGCCGACAAAGTTGGGGTGTATGCAAACTCTCAGGCCCTCACCAAGGAGCCAGGGAAGACCAGTTGTCTGTCAGCTGTGACATGTGGAAGGATGGCAGGGAGGGCAGATGCAGGAAAAGCAGCAGCACAGCAAGCAGCAGGCGGCTTCCTGGGCACAGGTACTAAGGCACGTGACTGTGGTGAGGAGGACCCCTAGGACTGAGCTGGAGCTGCTTCCAGCTGCCTGGGGGTTCAGTCTGTGACTCTCAGGCTCCCCTCCTCTCCACAAACCCAGAAGGGGGCAACATGCCCCAACTGCCAGTGACCAGAAGGGCATTCTGTAGCATCTCAGCAACTCTCCTGTCCCAGGATGATTCATTTCAGGTCACTATGGTCAGCAAGGCAGCCCAAGCTGCCCGGGATAAAACCCAGGAGGCAGCATGCAACTTCCCCTCATACTTCAGGGAAACAGCAAACACCAAGGCCAGGGAGGCTGATGTGGAAGAAGGAAGTGAGAGCTTGCGTATTAGGAGAACAATCATAATCAGCCACCTTTCCCTCTCTCAGAATCATCTGATGCTTCCTGGAAACTCAACAGGTTTAGGAGTCGGCACCCCTAAGCTAAACATCAGGTGCTGGGATGGCTCTGACATGATCTTCCACATCCTCTACCAAGGAAGGAAATGTACCACCAGTCTTAATCAAGGGCAAGCTAGGGACCCACACTCATGTCCCAATTAGAGCCACCCTAGGCTCCACAGCTTTTCACTTCTGGTTCTGCTCCTGCCAAGGGTGGTGGTACCAGACCTCAAAGAAAGCTGGCCAGACCCAGGCCTGGGCCCCCCGAGTGGCAGAGGCCAGCAGTGCAGCCACTAAGGCCTGTAGGACAGTAACAAGCCTTTGTGACAGGAAAACTGGACGTGGTTGGGGGAAGGCACAAGTAAACACAGCGGCTCTTAGGCCCACATAGGCTGGTGGGGGCTGCCACCCAAGAGCTGGCTGGAGGGGACCCAGAGGACTCAGGGAAAGGAATGGTTTGATCTAACACATTCAAATATGTCCCCAACACAGATGGGAAGACTGGGCCAGGAAAAAGCCTGTTCCTCCAGCTGTCCAGCAGGCAGATGGCGAAAAATCTTCCTTGAGTTTCCAGCAAGGTGGGCCTACAAGCCCTCTGAGATACAGAGATACACAGATACACAGGTGGCAGCTCAGGTATCCGGGCAGGGTGGCTGGAGTACAGGGTGCTCAAACCCACAGGGAGAGGCAGGAAAGGCAGAGAGGACCATCGCAGGGAGAAGAGAGGCTGATGACAATCCTCATGCTTCTTTCAACAGTGGGATATCTGCAGGAAGAGAAAAAAGGAAAGCCCAGTGGTTAATCCCATATGGGTCTCTTTGCGACACACCTGATCCCACTGCAGTTCGTGCAGTCTTTAATTTATTCTCTCCACCTTAGCTCTGCTGGTCATTTCTCTTATTTATTTTTTTTAATTTTTATTGTGTAGAAGAACTGGGTTGTAGGCCAGAGATACAGGAAGTGGAGGGGGGAGAAGAAAATTCACCAGAGACAGAGGGAGGAGCACAACAGGCAGACTGACTGAAATATATTGCTGAGAGGAGCAGTGGGCAAGATGGGAGAGGTCTGCTGCACCATATGTGGGTCAGCTCCCTGACCAGGGATCAAACTCAGGCAGTAGGGGTGATAGTGCTGAGACTTAACCCCTAGGCCACCAGGGATGCACCAGTTGCTTCTCTTTCTATCCTTAATCTCAGCCTAGAGGTTACTAAGCCTTGCAGAAGCACCCCCTCCTCTCTAAAGCCATCCTCCAACTATGCAGTATTGAATAAATCACTTCCCTCTCTAGGTCTCAATCTTCTCATGTATCATTGGGGCTAAACTGATGCCTCGAGTCCTGAATTCCTATGGTACTACTGTGACAGACTGCTAGCTCAGGCATGACTGGCAATAAATTTAATAACCTAAGTCTTGGTTTCTGGATCCTTCATTCTGACAATGAATCTATTATTTAGGCTCCATCTTCCCAAATAACCAACAATCCATGCAGAGGCACAAGATGGGCTCTCAAAACTGCCTGTTTAATACATGGAACAAAGCAAGGTAGCAAGGGGGAGAGAGGGAGGAGCAGGCATCATTTTGGTCCCTTAAGAAGACTAAGGGTTGAGATTTGTATTTGGAAACATGTTGACATGTGTGAACACAAAATATGTGTAGCTGGCTGCCTATGGGGTCACTGGCTTCCATTTTAAGCTTGTGTCAACTATTTAATGACCCCCTGCCAGATCTATATCCCACTAAGACAAAAGGTAGCACGTAGCTGATAACCAGGAAATTCTATAAACATGATCTGTATTAAAGAATTTACACCTTCTCTGCGTTTATATATTCTAAGCTTGGATATTTACTGTGCTCAGGATTCCTAGCAACATGAAGTTTGCTGTGGTTCTTTTAGGAGGGTTTGGTAAGTACAGAAGTCCTCATTGTCAAAAGAGCAGTATCTAGTCCGCAACCTGAATCACACTGGGATTTCATGCCAAGGTGTAGTTTCAAGTGAAAGAAGTAATATCCATGTTCCACCCTCCAGGCTCAGGCAAAGGCAGAGGTATCAGGAAATGGCAATTTTGTTCTGTGCTGGTTTGCCACAAAGGATCCAGACCCCATGGCACTTGTGGGGTTATAAATGCAGGCTTTGGAGCCAGATCCATCAGGTTTCAAATCCCAGTTCAGCCACTTCCTCAGGGGCTTGCCCTCTTTGAGCCTCAGATTTCTCATCTGTACAATGAGGACAGTAATAATATAATGCCTATATCTGTGCATACTCTGAGGTTAAAGTGAGATAATGCAAGAAAACCAACTAGTATAGGACCTGACATACTCCTATTTAAAAAGCAGTTAAATGCTCTTTCAGAAACATAAAGAGCATAATGAAAGGACAGAACCTAGCCCCTACTCCAACCAGCTTTCTGTCCTTTGATTTAGCACAGCTCTGTGGCCACAAATAAGTTTCAGAGACTCCAAAATTCACAGAAAATAGTGAAAAGTCTCCCTAGGGAGTCCAAAGCCCCACTGGAGCTCGAAGGGTAAAATCCTATCTTATGCTAGTAGTCCAGGTGTTATCTTTCTTTGCCCCCAAATATATCAATTATGAGTGAGGCTCATAGTCCTCACTCCCAGCAAGGATCCTGAGCAGCTAATAATTCATGATCAGCACAGGGCACTTACCATCTGTGTAGTCCTCCGACGTGAGGGATAAAAGGCTTTGTATGTCACTGTTCTCTGAATCTGGGGCTTCTTTGTGTGCCAGTCGGCTGTTCCCTGAACCGGCCACCCAGGAAGAGCTGGTTGCCTGATGCACCATCACAGTCTCTGAGCCTCGAGAGCCCCGAGCTTCAGATAGTCCAGACTGGCCTGGGGTCTCCTCCTCTCCACCTGCAGAGGAGCAGGCTCCCTGGTCCTGCAGCTGCTGCTCCCTCGGCACATGCCTCCCACTGGGCCCAGACCCTTCTGACAGCACAATTTGTACTCTGGGGTCAGCAGGTGGCACACAGTGACCAGAACTGCCATACACAGCTTCCTCATATGATGGTAGTGCAACCTGGACTCCATCCACCATGATGGAGATCTGGTCTCCAGATACGCCCTGGTCACGCCTGCAACCGGAGGAGGAAAAGAAAAAGGAAAAAGGAAACAAAGAGACAAATAAATGCCATAATATCAATAACACCAACCAATTTTGAGCAATACAAGGGCTTATATACTTAATCCCAGTGAATGCTTGACCTGAGTCCTTCTAGGTAGAGATTTGCCAAAAATGCAGATGAGACTCAGAGAAGTTATTTGCCCACAGTCACACAGCTGGTAAGGGAGGAAGCTGGGATGTGACACTGGTATAATACTGTAATATAAATTTTCCCAACTATCCAAAATAGATCCAAGTCAACTGCTGTCAAGTTTATCTGCATCTAGGGCCAAATTAAGGGTCATGTAGTACAGGTAGTTGTGCTGTCTCTTTCATCTCCTTTAATCTGGACAGCCCACTTAAGGTTTTCTTTCATGACGTTCACATTTTTTCCTACAGTTATGGTCAGCTATTTCCTACAATATCCTACAATTTGGACTTGTCTAATTGTTTCCTCAGGATTAGATCCAGGTCAACGTTTGCTGAGAGCACTGCACAGGTGATGCTATGTTCTCCTAGTGCACCACATCAGGAGACATATGGTCTACGGTTGGACCGTATTACCCCTAGACTGTGTTAGTACTTCTCAACTTCCTCATCTGTGTTTGCAGATTAAACCCGCACTATCTAATTCAAATGGTATACATGCTGTGAGGATCACATTAAGTGGTAATATAAAGAAGTGTTCAGAAGTTTCTGGAAGGAAGGGAAACGATGGCAAGATGACACAGAAAGCAGTGTGTATTCTGGCATATGCTTAACTTTTGCCAATCAAAATAAAACTTTTTTAAAAAGGAATACATACACACAGTACAAAATTTAAACAGGATCTATAGTGAAAACTAAATTTCCTTTCCACTCAAGTCAGGCAAAATTAGCAGGTAACTTTTAACAGTCTTACTAGTTCACTATAAGGGGGAAAACCTCCCTAATTCAGATGAAATGCCACGTAGATCAGCTTGACTTTTTGAAAACAGCGAATGCTTTAAAGTAAATATTCCTCTTCAATCCTTTTTATTGTACTGTTTAACAACTAAAAACAGCTGCTATCCTAGCCCCTCCCCCAAACAAAACAAAATACAAAGAAAAATCACATAGTACACAGAGATTGAATATAGCCTGCTCTTTATTTGTAAATTCCAAAGCAGGAGCATTTTATTTAAGGCAGAATAGTTTGTTCCCTCACGCCTCTGAACGACGACAGTGACTGATAAGGGCTGTGAATGAATATAAGATTTTCCTCAGAAAGAATGAGGAGCTGCCACAGCAACCTAAGCAATTGCAGAGGTCATGACAGCCTGGGAGAGAAGGACACACTAAGGTATCCACTCAGGGCCAGCGCACCCATTTGCCATCCCCCTCCCAACCTCACCCCTTCAGTCTGGGATGATGTGAGGCTAATGCACTCAACTGGAAAGTGACAAAGACAAACAAGAAAATCACTTCCTCTGATTCCAGTATGGTATAATGCAGAGGTCGCAGATCCCGTCTGCATGAAAACCACCGGGAAGTTTTATAAACACCACTAAAGCCAGGATCCCACTCGAAACCAAATAAATCTGATGTCTGCGGGTGGAGGCCCAGGTGCTGGTATTTGTTTTTAAGGCTCCACAGTGGTCTCTACGTGTAGCCAGGGTTGGGAAGCAGGGGGACAGAGCTGTGGCTCACAAACAAGAGTCTGCATCAGAATCACCTGGAGGGCTTGTGAAACCATTATCACTGGGTCTCAGCCCCAGAGTGTATTCCATTGGTCTGGGTGGAGTGTAAAATTCTGCATTCCTAGCAAATTTCCAGGGTGATGCTGCTACTGGAACCACACTTTGAGGACCAGGGAAAATGACATGGCTTTGGAGTTGGACAGATGTGAGGTCAAATCTCAACTCTGTCATCATCTAAAGGGATGGTCTTGAGTGAATGACTTTAACTTCTCTGAGCCTCAGTTTCCTTATCTGTACTGGTCCTGTGAATATTAATATACGCAAAAACAAGCACAGTGTCAGGCACATCCATAAGTTTAACACATGGAGGGCCCTCGACCCTCCCCCTGGACACACATAGATCAGCAGAAGCTAGTAGGCTCATTGGCAACTCTCTGCCAGTCAAAGGCCAGTTCCCCACAACTAAGTCTGCAGCACCTACTGCCATTGGGCTCACCTGCTGTGATGGAACGACTTCAGCTTTGGCTGCAGCAGCACAAACAGCACCACAAGGAGGAGAATGAGAGCCACGGAGCTGGCAGTGGAAGCCACTATGGAGAGTGTGGGAACTCCAAGTGATGTGTGCGCATCTTTGTCTGCAGAAACAAGTCATTGTCAGGAGTGTTTAGTACTGAAACATGTAGAACACGAGCTCCACAGTAGTTCTTGTCAAGGATCCTCTGCATGGCATCGTAAACAGGCGTGAAGCAGTCTGGGTGCTTTAGGACTGAATGAGCAGTGTGCTTTTACACACCACAGAAGGGGCCATTTCCCTCTCCCATTCCTGAATCTAAACTTCCCTTCACTTCAGGGCCTTAGAAGACCATCTGACACATAAACTCACCTACCCCTGGAGACCTTACCTTTATAAACCACTTGTGATCCTATTCTCAATAACAGGTTCATAAACATCCACCATCCCACCATCTTAAGTCCCACTCATGTTTCTCCCTGTGTGGGAGGAAAACTGATAAGAACTGAACTGTACTAATCCCCTGTTCTAAGACCCTGTAGCATTAATTATAAAACCTCAGGCTAGTCCCCACCCTTCTCTGGGATGTCACAGTCTGGAAGCCTAAGTGTAAGGCACAAAGATGGCTGTATGACACACTTTCCTGCAGGCCGCTGAACTTTCCTGTCATGCTCTACTGGGGAAGGCAGTGGGGGGGAGGCAGCAGCTGGATTGTAGTTCCATAATAAAACAGTCCATTTCCATTCAAGGAAAAAAAATAACATAAAAGAGCTACTATAGAAGGTGTTAACATCATGCTCATGTGTTAGCAGAACACAGCCAAAGGTCACTGCACTTGGTCAGGCAAACAAGAGATCCCAGGCATCAAAGGGACTTTACAAAACAGAAGTGGTGCCTTGATAAAGGCACCAAGCCCCTCAGTGATTCCCTTGAAAACACCGTTGGACACACACCAGCAACCCTACTGTCCTTCACAAAGACACAGATTCCCCGAAAGAAGGGAGGCTGTGGTCATCAAAAAGGAGCTATACTACCCCACAACACAGGGTGTTCTGGAGGAAGGGGGTGCCACTTCCCATGAATTAAAAGAAAGCAGAACTCCAACAGCAATTGGCCAAACTGACCCTCGTTGAGATGACAGCTGATCTCCATGGCTGGTTTCCATTCGCCATTCTTACAAGTCAGGTATTTGTAATCACCCTTCAACATGTAGCCTTCAGCACACAGGTACTCGATGACGCTGCCTGAGTTCAGGGGGTCTTTGCAGGGCCGGGGGTGGCAGATGTAGCCACCATTCTCTGGCTCCGGGGGCAGGGAACACACTGCAAAGACAGAAAGAGCAGAGATACAATGGTGAGGTTTCCCAGTGCGCATCTGTCAATGGCACAGCGGAGGACAGCTCTGAAGGCTTCAACCAGAAACACAGGAGCAAAGAGCCAGTTGCCTGCAAAGGCTGTTGGCCAATTCAGGTTGCCACTGTCAGAGAGAAACATGCTGATAGGAGCAGTTCAGCTGTTTGCAACATTTCTCCTTACTCCGCCCCGCCCCACCCCAACTGTCCAACTGTACCTCAGAACTATATCCATGGGTGAACAGTAAATTCTGACTAAAGTCTTGAACTTACAGACATCTAAAACGTATTATATTTCAATAAAACCTACTAAAACCCACAATGTATCAGTGAAAAGTAGTGAACTGCTGGTAACCTGCATGAGGAAAGCCTCCAGCATCAATACCAGAATGAACTCCATCAGATAACAATATGCCATCTGGGCCTCAGAGGCCCAGAGACTTCCCAAGTGCCCCGTGCACCTCCACTCCCTCACCAGAGCAGTAGTCACTGGTATCACCAACCTCTATGCCATAGTAAATCCCACATTTTTCATTCAGGCAGGACTGAATGTGTTTAAAAGCACCTTTACCTTCTGTCTTATGGCAGAGCCAAGTTCTGATTCTATTCCACCTGGGCTCTTTCCACCTTTAGACAGTGCTTCTATTACAGGGCAGCCCTGATATAAAACGGGGTACCTGACTGTGGGTCCTCACCCGCGCGCTTAAAAGGACTTATCAATGCTCTACTGCAGGCACACGCGAAAGGTTAATAAAGGTTTATTTACAAGGGGCAAATGAGGAAATGTACAACTCACGGAGAAAAGTGGGAGACAAAGTTTTAAATGCATCCTACCCGATCCGCCGATCTGGAATCCCAAATGGGCACCCTGAGAGCTGGCCGCGAGCCAGGAGCCGTGAAGCCAGGAGGCGAGCATGAGAGCGACCCCCAAGGCCCACATGTTTGATTTTTATACCACACCTGGCTGCTTAACTCCACCCTCAGGTCCCAGCCACCTTCCCTTTGGTGGTGACGGGATTTGTCTTTCCCAATGTCCTGATGGCTTTGGTCTGGAGTGGGGGTGGGGTCCATAATGCCTGCATGGGATTAGCTCAGGACATCCTTTCCCCCTAATACTTCACCTCCAGGAGCAGTATAAGAATCACAACTGTTGCCTTTTTTTCACTTCCTCTGACAACCTGGAGGGACTGGGCGCCAGACGACAGTGTCTCTGGACTGTCTGATAAGGTGCTTTCCCACTCAGAGGACGCCCACCACTCTCTCATGCAGATGTGCCCTTCCAGCCTCTCACCAAACACCACTTCCTTCAACCTACAAACTGCTATTAAGCAAGCTGACTGCCAGCCAAGCCAAGGGTTGGATGCCAAGTTAAAAGAGATGATGGTGCCCTGCCCTCAAGCTGCTTATCATTCAAACAGGGAAAAAAGACTGTATTTTTAAAAAGATTTAAACAAAACAAAGCTGGGGTAGGAGCCACAGGATCCAGGAATCTGGGCAGTTTTTCTGAAACTAGTAAATAGCCTATATAAGCCCCCTTGGTCCTAAGGACACACCTTCAGACTCTTCCCACACTACCCACCATCCCCAAAGTCTTGAACAGGAGAGAGAGAAATACCCACTCTGGTGCATCTTTAAACTCTGGCCAAGTAGTTCAAAGAGCTGGCCAGGCAAATTTCTAAAAACTCAACAAATTGCGTTACCCTTTACATATTCTCAGTTTTGTTCAGGGCAACAAGGTGCAAGAGACCCAGGCAGCTCCCCAGGGAAGGCAGGACCCCTTCACAGGTCCAAAGTGCTGGGAAAGATGCTCTGGGGAAAGAGCTGCTGATTGTGAAGTCACTCCTGCTTTGCTGAGTATTTCTGCCATAAAGCCCACATCTTCACGGACTCATTGACTGGGACCTTGCAGGTCACCCAACACTCATTTTTTATAAGTGAAAAAAGCAAGGCCTGTAAAGTGACTTGCAATTCAATTTCATTTCAATTCAACTAATATTTATTCATCACTGTGGAGGACCACTGCTATGCTCTGAAAAAGGTTAAAAAAGACAAGCATGGTTTCCAGTGCCTGTAGTTAAACAGGGACATGACAGTTAAGTACACACATAAAATATGGACACACAGTATAAAATCCAAAAAGTTAGAAGGATATGAAAAGTCCTTCACCTGTCCCCTAGTCACTGAATTCCTTTCCCAAAGGCAGTACTCCAGCTTCTTCAGTATTCTCCCAAAGATATCCTACATACAGAATATTCTGGTACATCTCAGAGAACGTGCTTGGTGGCACAAGAGAGGAATCTTGAAGCAGGAAAGATCACATTTTGTGTGTGGAAGACAAGGAAAGGCTCATGGAGGAAGTGGCATTTCAAATGGGGTTTTATTTCATCAGGATAGGACGTGGTAGTTCGAAGCAAATGCATCAAAGTAAGAAAATACAGGGTAAAGCCCAGAGAACATCAAGTAGCCCAGTTTAGCTGAACTGTACAGTCTAGTAAAGAAAACTTAACCCCACACACACACACAAATGAAGAGAAATGAAAGCATCCTGGAACCTGACTGCAACAGGTATTTATACCACATCCAAAGGAAAACGGGAGCCTTTGAGCAGTCATGAGAAGGGCAGAACTTGACAGAAAGAGTGGAAGTTGATAGAAGATGGAGCAGGTGTAGAGACAGCCTTTAAGAATATGTCAACAGTATAGCAACCCTAAGTGTGGCAAAATAAACTATACAAAAGCTCCTTCACATTTATCCATGAAGGTCATACAAAGGAAACAAAGGAATCAACTACATGGATTCAGCATTGCATTCTGCTCCAGGTCTAAAGAAGGACATAAGGAAGCTTGGGGGATGGGGGGAGGCAAGGTCATTTTAAAACACCAAGAATAGTAGGAAAAATACGGTCCTTCTGCCCAGTCAAAGAGCAGAATAAGAGAGTCTGGGCAAAGGGCAGAGATTCCAGAGGATCCTCTTGGTGAAACCTGTGTCAACAGGAAAGGGAAAAACACCAGAGAGCAAATAAATCATTTCACGACTTCTGGAAGTCTCTGTTTTGGGCAAGAAGTTGACTTAATCTGTGCATTAGGCTCACTCTGACAACCCCAGGTCCCCAAAGGGAGTTTCAAACTCTGTTCTTAACTCTGAGAGATGATAAACTCATCTGATTTGGCAAAGCTGCAAAATGTTAAAAAGAGATGGAGAAAACCAGAAGACAGTAATTTTACAGGAAAAAAAAATCAATTAATTCGCCATAGTTTGCTTCTCTGCTTTCCTTTAACTCCCACAGCCAGCGAGCAACAGGAGGCGGCAAGCAATTCTGCAGGCAGAGTGCCCTGTGGACAGTAGTCTCTCAGTGAAAGATGTCCAACCAATGGGTGAGGGAGCAGATGGAGAAGATGCAAAATGATCTCGCTGTGAGTCACTGCAGCCTAAAACCCTCGGAAGAAACCAACAAGAACACTTAACTAGCCCTTCTAAATGTTTTGCTTCTGTTTTGGGGAATCAGCCTTTTAGGGGGAAGAAGCAAATTAAAACAAAACAAACTTTTATAAGATTCCATAAAAAGCAAATCAAAACAAGCTCCAGGAAAGGCCCAGGGGTCATGTTCTGTTTAACAAACTGAACAAATACTTGGGCCTTTAAAAGGTGGTAACGGGGAACAGGGAGTGTGAAGACCAACTTGAGGAGGAGAACCAGACATTTAAATACCTAGTGCATTTTAAAAAGACTCAACAAAGGAGGTTCTGGCTGAGGAGAGTTATCGAGAAAACTCCACTCTTAAAACAGTGATTGCGGACTTAAGAAACTGCCAGCTCACAGGTTTAAAATAATGTAGTTTTAAACTAAAATCAGTGTGGCAGCATTCAGAAGAAGACAATGAGGCACAGAGAAATAAATACACAATGAAGGTATCAAAAGAAAGTATGACAGGAAGAAAAGCTTTCCTGGGAATTCAGGGAACAACCCAACCCAGCACACTGACACTGTCATAAGGGACAAAGCTGAAACAGTGCCGTGAATGTCCCTAGTGGTGGTAATTTCGTCAAGAAATTAGAATGGGTGGGGCTGTAAAGGTGTATGTGATAACACTATGCGCTCAAAAAGCTTACAATCTAAAGAGGACACAGACAAGCACCCAGTGAGCTGCAAAGTAAACCAAAGAAGGTGCTCATTTCTGTTATCCTGGGGTCTCCTTCTAGGCAGAGACACGTATTCATTCAAGCACTGCTGGTAACCAGAAGAAAGGAAGAGTCCGAGGCAAAGAAAAACAGCAAAAAATGAGGGAGGGAAGGAATAAATGGATGCCATGTCTAGCACAGCATTGCCCAAGAGAAATATAATACAGCCACAGAGGTTATTTTAAACATCAAAACGTGTTGAGATATTTTAGATTATCTTTTTTTAAGATTTATTTATTTATTTATACAAGCACTGGGTATAGTCGGAAGCGCAGGAGGGCGAGAGAATTCACCAGAGCCAGAGCAGAGAACAGAACAGGCAGACTGATGAAATACACTGCTGAGGGGAGCAGTGGGCGCGGCAGGAGAGGTCTGCGCGCCATGTGGGACCCTTGCCGGCGGCCGGGGATTGAACCGGTGTTGCAGAGGCAGCCGGCAGCTTTGCAGCCCAGCGCTCAACCGCTGTGCCACCGGGGAGGCCCTATTTTAGATTATTTTTTTCCTAAGTCTTTACACTTACAGCACATCTCTAGTCAGAATAACTGTATTTCAAGGTTCTCCATGGCCACTTGCAGCTGTGGCTGTTGTGCTGAACAGCACAGATCCTCAGTGGAGAACAAGTGTGTGTGGGAGGCACTGGAGGAGCCTGGAGATCTGAAAACAGTGGAAAGGGTTCAGAACTGTACCCTGGCTGGGGCTAAGAGGTGAGATGTGGAAAGAAGGTAGCACAGTTCTTTCAGGTTGATTTAAAAAGCACAGTTAATGTGCTTGCTCTCAAAACTCTTTCTTGATAGATGAAGGTCCAAGTTCTACTTTTAGCCCTCAATGGTTTGTTAGGAGCAGAGAGAGCCAGAGAAACAGCGGGGTGAAACAGAGAAAAAAAAGATACTCAAATGTTCATTTTTTGGACATAAGAAAGGGTGAATGATCACATCTTACGAGAGTGAGGAGGTTTTTTCTGAGGCCTCCTTAAAAAAATCTCTGTAAAAACAGCTCAGTAATTACTGACCACCTACTAAATGCCAAGCACTAGCCTAAGTACTTTACATGTACGACTTATTTAAACTTCACAAAATCCCTGTAAGAAACATGTTACAACACTATACAGATGAGCAAACTGATTAAGTGAAGTTAAGAAACTTGTTAGAGCCTCCCTAGTGGCGCAAGGGGTTAAGCGTCAGCACTATGAAGCTGTCTGCAGCTATTGCAGTACGAGTTCAAATCCCCGGCTGGCCAGGGAGCTGACCCACATGGTACAGCAGACCTCTCCTGTCTCGCCCACTGATCCCCTCACAGCAGTGTATTTCAGTGGATCCACCTGTTCTGCTCCCCACCCTGTCTCTGGTGAATCCTCTCACCTCCTACACCTCTGGCCTGCACACCAACTCTTGTATGCATAAATAAATAAATCTTTAAAAAAAAATTGTCAAAGGTCACCCAGCTAGTAAGGGGCACAGTTAGGATTTGAACCGAGGGAGGCTGACTTCCTACTCCATGGCACTGGGCAGTAACAGTGGACCCTTTTGGGTCTACTTCTCCGTCCATAGCTGTACTCAGGAAAGGGAGCCACAGAGAGGGAAGCCCAGTGACAAAGACAATCTGGCAGCTGCTGTGGACACTCGTCTCTATGCGGCTGAGTTTAGTTCACAGCACACTAAACCAGATGACCACTGAGGTCTCTTTCAGCAAATCTGCCTAAAGTTAGTCAGGTAGCTAGCTATTCCAGATTCATTCACGAAAGTTCAACAGCCACTGTGGTTTTTGAATTGAGCACAGGGTGTGAGAAGTTTGAGAAGCATCCTGTCTGCATAAGCAACTGCATCGGCTGGGGCAGATTCCTGACTAGGGCATGTGGTGGGAGCAGGGAAACAGGAAGGAGGAGTTCAATTACTCAAGAGATACCCAAGGCTGCTTCAGTTCCTGCTCTCCCAAGCTTTCTGCCTTCCTGACCCCCACTCAAACAGTCCACAATCTAAAACAAGCTTCACTGAGAAGGAAGAGACATTTCTCATGCCATTTACAACCTTCCTTGCCTCTAAGACAAACCTCCCCAGCAGGCAGACAGGAAGCCCATTGTGCAACCAGGATCCCTTTTCTCATGAGAACTTCTCACACTCTGAGGGGGGAGGGAGAACAGTAGGCATTAGCTCAAACCTCTCCCAGGGTGTGGCCCTGGGGCAGGGGAAAGGACTGGGAGAAACCACCTAGAGCTACCACCTGAAGCTCAGACTCCCAGCTGCAACTCCTGCAGGACCCCCGTGGTCATTTTCCTAGGAGAGGCCAGGGCCGAGCACTGCTCTGGTTGCGGAACCTGTCCATATTATTTTAGGTCTGAGCTGCTTGCTTACTCTCTCCAATCTCACAAGAGGGGAAATGCTTTCAGAGCCAACAAGGGGGAGGAATGTTTTCTTTATTGCACCCGGTCCCAAACATGAAAACTCTTGTCACTGGAAGCAGTCACCAAAGTCCTTAGTCATTCAGAAAGAACTGCTGTTTCTCTCCTCTGACCTGAAAGCACATGCGTCACCTGGAACCCCACCCATCTTTCAAGATGTAGTTCCAAGGTCGCCTGCTCCGACACTACACCAAAGAGAACTATCAGAGAAGTACCCAACCCACAGTGAGCCTTGAAGCAACAACAGCCAGGTTAGTACTGATCTGACGACCCTGTGCGGGCTTGGGCAGATCCTCTTGTTTCTCAGTTCCCTCATATATAAAAATGGGGTTACTAAAGGTATCTACCTCACAGGGTTGCTATGCAGATTAATCACAATCATGCTGGTAAAGCACCCAGTATTTGGATCTGTTATACAAGAAGTGGTCAGTGGGCCTCCCTGGTGGAACAGGAGGTTGGGCACCACACTATGAAGCAATCCACAGCCTCTGCAGCATGAGTTCCATCCCCGGCCAGCCAGGGAGAAACCCACACGGCGAAGCAGACCTCTCCTGCTTCTCCCGCTGCTCCGCTCAGCAGTGTATTTCGATCAACCCGCCTGTTCTGTTCCCCGCTCTGAGCCTGCTGAATCCTCTCACCCCACCCCCTCCCCCACACCTCTGGCTTGTACCCTGTAAATAAATAAATCTTTAAAACAACAACAACAAAAAAGATGTGGTCAGTAACAATAGTTTAATTTTTCCTCTGTGTTCCCATACATCTTCTTTACCCCTCTCTATTGTCTCTAACTACTTTCTCAAACGTCCATTCTTCCCCCATCTCTCCACTAACCCCACCCACCCACCTAAGCTTAGCACAAACGTTTGCTCTACTCATTTTATAACCCCTATTCTTGGCATAGACTCTGGTAGATAGTAAATAGCTAGTAGAAAATGGATTTGCCTTGTAAAATTTTGCCCACATTTCAAATTAGGTATTGATATGTATGTATGTATGTGGATTTCTGGGCTTTTGATTCTGTTCCCTGTTATTTTTGTTTGTTTTATTTTTTGCTTTAGCTATTCAAGGGTCTTTCACGATTCATATAAATTACTTTCTCCCCCTAGTTCCTTGAATAACATCATCGGAATTCTAATAGGGATTGAATTAAATTTATGTATTACTTTTGGTAAAGTAGTCATTCTGACTGTATTAATTCTTCCTGTTCATGAATATGGAATACGTTTCCATCTCTTTATGTCTTGTTCTGTATCTTTTAGTAGTGTCTTACGATTTTTGCTGTATAAATCCTTCATATCTCCTTAGTTAATTTCTAGATATTTAACTCTTCAGAAGAGTCAAGTACAGGTTAGAGCAAAGAAAATCACTGTGCATAGCACATCTTATGTCTCATGTCATATCCAACTGTGAAAATATACTCCTAACCTAATAGGATATGGTCACCAAAGGGCAAAGCATGGTCTTAGGTGTCAGACAGAACAATCTGGGTTTGACCTACAGACGTGATCTGCAACCTTGTCAACTGCCTGAGCTCTTCTGAACCTTACTCCAAACAGCCATACCCATCTCTACGAAGTGTTTGCGAGGACTACTAAAACTGCGAACCTAAAAGTATCTTGCATCAGCCTGGCACATATCAGGCATTGATAAATTTTTCACATAGAAAACTAACCCTTACCTCTGCTTTTAGAATGGAGGAGGGCAAAGACTTTGGCAAAAGAAAAAAAATGGGACTGTTTCAGAAACTTCTGGATATCTGGAGAGGAGATTGGCAGAGCAGGGATAGATCTTGCTTTGTCTCTCCTTGCTCTAGCTCAGTAAAATATACCAGTCCCTTCCCCACTTCCTTTCTAGAAGACAAAGGGCTACTCTTGACTGACATATGCACTCTACATAGCATGCTACCCTTTCATCTCCTCTTGTTCTCACAGCCAGGGGCACAGGGTAACAGGCTGACCCCTGCTCGTGTCCTGCAAAAAGACCATTCTTTTTCACCCTACTGCTCCAGGCCTGGGTCACTCGGGGTCTGAAGGCCCCCATCCAGTGCAGTGATACAGAGCAGAGCCTAGGTAGCTGTACCATAATCACACTCCCATGATGGTGGGTAGAGCTAGGAAGCACAGACCTAAGGAGTCTGGCTATTCCATGTGTATTAACAAATATTACTATGTGCTTGAGAGTAGTAGTTAAGGGTTAAGAGAAAGCAGACAATGTTTATTTTTTTTCTCATCAGCACTGCTACTTCCTGGTCTCATGTCCTCCACCCTATCATACCCTATCATTCTAACTAAGCATGTGTGTTTGTTCCCTGCCACCTACCCCCTCCCCACACACAGACACACAATTCCCCACCTCCAGGAGGATGCCTGCTGGTCATCAGGATTAGAAGGCTCAGGTCAGCTGCTTAAGGCACTGTCCAAACTCAGAAGGGTAATGATGAAGGATAATAATTAACTTAGGAGTCTGGCTTGAAGTTTAAAACAGAGTTGGACTCTTGGGTACAAAGGTCAGAGCTGTGGTTTCATTTCTAATTCTAACATCAAATGGTAAGGCCTAATCCAAGCCCAGTGCCATGTACGCAGAGGAGAGAGGAAGCCTCCGAAAACACTGAAAACAAATGTAATGATCTCCATTGTCCAATAGGGTAGAAGTGATGAAGAGAATTAACATTTATTATGAGACATTACATTGGGCACTCTTGCCCTATGAGAAAGATGGGATCAAAATTAGTTCAGAGGAAAGAAGACTGAAAAATTTAGTAATGGCCTGAGGGTTACAACAGCTACTAAATATTAGAGTCTGGATTCAAACTTTAGTTTACCTTCTATTATAGGGAAGTTCCTTGATTACAGATGCCACTAGAAAATTTTACACCAAGAGCTACAAAAGTATAGTATGGGGGTGGAAAACATCTAGACAAAAGTTACAATAATTCCTGTTTACAGAAGAATGTGGACTGGTGAGTTTACTTGAGCCCAGAGAAGCCAGTTCCTATCTCAAGTGGGGCCACATTTTTCCAGGAAAGGCAGGGGAGCAAGACAGACAGTTTCCTTCACTAATCTCTGAGCACTGCAAACAATAGAGCTATTTAAGGGTCACAAGAAACAACTCTGCAAGTGGGAGAAGGTATGTCTTCCATGAGAAATATGTGAAAAGAAAGTTGCCATTAATGCAGAATGGGCTGCCTTTCTACTCAAAGCTCAGGATTGCTGGGGTGTCTCTGTCGAAGCATGAAATAAACAACTGCTGCCATGTACTACCCAACAGTGAGTCAGAGAGCTTTCTGCTTCCACCAGTTGCTTCACAGGCATATGTAACTGCAAAGAGTGAAAGGAAATAACTGGTAAACTTCAATTACAGATGGTGGGAGAAATCTGCTGAGGTGATGTCCTAAAACACCTGCCTAAAACTAGCCAAACACCAGTAACTGAGGAATAAAAGTTTGAACGTCTTATCTGAAGAAAGAGATGTGATTGCGTCTCCTTGTGACAAGAAGGTATAACTCTCAGACCACAAGTCTAAGCAGGCATGAAGTGAGCCCTGCACATTCTGGGGTGCTTGCATCAGGCCTGGAGCAATAAAAGGAAAAGTTTTGGGGTGAGACCAGGGAAATGGAAGTTTTCAGGGTTGCAGGCCTTTTCTTTATCACCTCTGAACCAACAAGTACAGAACACTGTGACAAATGAACATGGGTAGATAAAGCCAAAAATGACCAAGTCTCACATGCCACCAGAAGAAAAGCAGCTGGTCTTTCTTGGCTTCCTCTGTTCCTCCTAGAAGGGGAATGTCACCCTGTGCTACCATCAGCTGACCAAGAGCAGTGAGGAGATGAATAAACCCAGGGGACTTTTTTTTACTTTTCTACCATTTGAGTGTTTCTACAGTTCTGGACCATATGGGTTTAGGAAGGTCAGTCAAAGGGTTGTGCTCCACAGAACACTCCTGCAGATTTCTCTCGGCCTCCCAGATAGCAGGGAACCTCTCACCTCCTGTGAATCCATCCTACAAGTTTTTTTCTGAGGAAGTTATACATAAGCCTTTGAAAAGGGTTTTTTAAAACAACAGGAATCCATGCAAACCTGCCACAATGTCTAATCAGGGTGCCTGGCCCTCAAACTACTTTACCACATGTCTGGAATCACTGCCTCCCACACACATTTGAGTCTGGCCTGTATATTTATCAGCCTGGTTCCAGCATACTGTCTCCTTGATCATTAAAACACAGTGACCTCAATACACTGACTAGTGAGACTTAGGCCTGACCAAGGCTGACGGGGTAGAGTCTCACAGTGAGGTCGATGCTCCTGTCTTCTCCCCTGGCTTCTCTCAGTCTGTGGACCCTTGACTTTGGCAAGCCACTCGTCAGTGACCTGAGTATGAGATATCCCCAGAAGATATCCCCACACATTCTGTACATCAGAAGATAATTTGCGTCCAAATGTGTTGCACAGGTAGCACAGAAAACATCTTTTAATTCTCTATCTTCCAAGAAGTGGGTGTAAAAAAAAAAGTTCATTAACCTTTGTCCAGAAGAGAGTAAAAAACATTTACAAGTGTTGATTCTTATACTCTCTTGTTTCGCTTTCCTTATAGGAAATCCTTTGTTAATTCAACAAATATCTACTGCACACGTTCTATGTGCCTGGTTGGTACTAGAAATTCAAGAGCAAGTAATATATGGTTCTTTCCCTAAGGAGATTTTATTTTCTTTGGGGATAAAGATAATGAGCTCCAGCCAGGTTATAATAATAGTAAAATCTACCCTATCTCCCAGGGTTCATTTGAAAGATTACATTTTTCCATTCATTCTTTCAAAGTTTTTGGGAGGTACCGAAGTGCTGTCGCAGGCAATGGGGGAAGAAGGGCAAGAAAATGAAAAATACACAGGCCCTACTCTCTGGAAGTTTACTATCTAATAAATGATCATAAAAGACACATGGTAGAAATCAATATGGGCTACAACAGGAAGTTCTGAAGACGATGAATCCAATGGGAAAAAGTCAGAAATGATGGAAGAAATGGTCGTTTCTTTAGGGGGAAGTAGGACTGTAGTCATGGGATAAAAGCTTTGACTGTGGGGTTGTGACTGGCAGGGGGAGATGGCAGGGGGGGTATCAGGCATGAGCAAAGGCGGAGAAAGATAAGGTAGGGTGTACACGGAAAGCAATAAATATTTCCAAGGTTTACCAGGAGATAGGAGGAAACTTAGAAAATCAGACTGACACCAGAAGAGGGAGGGCCTTGAATACAGGATTAGGAAATGAAAACTCTTTCATAAAATGAGACTTTTAAAGAGCCCTTCTGATATTATTCATAACAAAATGAGTTGCTGCTCCACAGTACTAATTCAACTGAAGAAGCCAGTCATACAATATTTGCCTGTGTACTCTGGAAACTATTTTCCAATGGAACTATGTGTGCTGGTATGGTGGAGTGCAGACAGGGAGAGGATGGGGCGAAAGCCATATGAATTTTCCAGTGCAGATTCATCATGCTTCTTGAATTTGCCTTGGTGGGGTGGTGGAGGAAAGAACAGGAGGGACTGGGACAGACAAAAGGAATACAAAGGTATCTTGTGGTCAATGTCTTTCCCAGGGCTCGCTCACATGGCGGCAGATGGTCTATCCCTAGAGGACTGGGTCTCAGAAAGCAGCTGCTCCCAGGTCCTGGCTCTAACAGCTGGGGCCACAGGACCTCTTTGCACAAGCTGAATGCCAGAAATCAATGGCTCTCATTGTGCCTGCATGCATGAGCTCTCATGTCCAGACTCATGCTCCACGCCTGCCTAGAACAGAGGACTGGGAAAAATAACACTACACACTCTGAAAGACTGCACTTGCAAATTAAAGAAAAGATACAGTATTATAAAGTCCAATTCTATTTAAATTACCTTGACTTTGCTAGGAAACTATTGAGATGCTAATTATTTGAAAGAAAAAGAACCTGCTCACAAAAGGGTCAAGCAGGGGAGGGGCAGAGTACAGGTCATAATCAGAAAATCACTAGGTGCCTCTGCTTCCTACACAATGTATGGAAGGGTCTGGCTCCACCATACCAAGAAAAAACAGGCAATGATGTTTCATGTACTAGAAAACGGGATAAAAATCCACAAAACCATGTGTGTGTATACACAGATGAGTATAAGTGTATGATTACATAATTAGGCACATTAAAGTATTTATACTGCTGAGACTAAAAGCCCTTACACTCATAGGCATTCCACCAAAGTTGAAAGGGGAAAAAAGAAAACTGAAAATAAAGCATCTAATTGCAATCTTCCACAAAGCCAGACATCCCCAGCTGGTGCCACAGCTGAATTCTCTTAATTAACATGTTTTAATGGCAAGTATGAAAGACACTGTATGCTTATCAACTCCATGCCATGGCCAGCCAGGCATGGGGGGAGCCTAAAATACTGCTATCATTAAAGTCTTCTCTCTATTATAATGGTACCCTGCTGTGGGAGGTTTGGTTGTTTTTTCTTTAAAACTTAGCTGCTGAAAGCACATACCCACAGCTCTATATCCACAAAGTTGGGGACAGAGACTGGGGAATATGAAAAAGTTCAGTCTATCTAGGAGATACTTTATTTTTTTTGGTTTTCTCTTTTTCAACCCAAACTTGGGGCTTACCAAGTAAAGAAGGCTAGCAATATTTGAGCTACCTAGTGTTTTAAATGGGAGCCCTACCTTAAAGTCTTGGTTAATATTTAAATGGAAAGATGGCAAATTAGCACATAAATGAGTACATAACATAGGCGTTAAGGCAATAGATCAAGAGAGTAGCTCAAAGAGGAACGTATTCTAGAGCACAGACTCTCACAGTTCTGGAAAGGCCTTTAACACTTATAAAATGGTCTGTTTTGTATGATTCTTAGAACAAGGTTACAGGTGGTCCCCCATTTCTCTGAAAAGGGCACCCAAAATCAAATAATAGATTTACATATTATAAGGAAATCATATTTTCTCAGGAAGTCAAACAAGATCATAAAATGCCTAATTATACACTCTTTATATAGAGTCTTGAATAATATAATTTGGATATTTTATATATTATCCCTTAATTCTGTGTATATTTTACTATTCACAATTGAGTGGGACTGCTGATTTACTGTCAGGGAGTGTTCAACAGCTATTGAGTCCCCACTTCTGGCACATTCCGCTGAATTTTGAAATCTTTTCTTTAGAAAAACTAACTTTCTTGTAGCTATCATAAGCAATGCCATTTTTCCATTTCTAACTCATCTTTACAAAATTCAGGTGCAGAAACTCAAGCTACCACTCCATCATACATGGCTGTACAGACTGAACCAGCAACACGGATGAGTGCTGCAGGCTGGCAGGCAGCCACACCTCACTACCTCTCAAGAGGTTCTTTTCGGACACAGAAACATCAATTCCAAAGAGCGCCTGCACCCCTATGTTTATAGCAGCACTGTTTACAATAGCTAAGCTTTGGAAACAACCCAAATGCCCAAAAATAGATGACTGGATCAAGAAGATGTGGTACATATACACCATGGAATATTACTCCGCATTCAAAAAAGATCAACACATGCAATTTGCAGCAACATGGATGGCGCTGGAAGGGATCATGCTCAGTGAAATAAGCCAGAAAGAAAAAGAAAAATATTGGATGGTCTCACTCATAGCAGGAATCTAGAAAACTTAAATAAGGGACAGGAAAAAGAATAACTATAAGAAAGTGAAAATCAAAATCAACAAACAACTATGAACCAGAGACACTCTATGGGGGGTGGGGAGTGAGGAGGGGAGGGATTGGGGTCAAAATAAGGGGGTTGCAATTGTATGGGGAATATAAAAATAAAATTTATAATTAAAAAAAAAAGAGGTTCTTCCTCAGCTGCTGCACAAAAGTCCAAATTCATTACACAAAGGCGACTGAGGGTGTTGATTTACAATGTACCAGAGTACAGGTTGTTCCTAAGACAAAGAGGTTTAAAAGCTGACAGCTCAGCACTGCTTCAGAACTACCTCAGGAGATAATGAATTTGGATTCCTTGCTCCCTTAGTCCCCTAGCCCCAAAGGCCCAGAATTATTTTGATGAGTGCAAAGAAAATACATTCTTAGGTAGTCGCAGATACAAATGAGGGAGCTGTCTAGGAGGAAGGATCTCTGGCACACAGCAACACACACCTGCACTGAACGAAGAGCCAGGTCTCATCCAGTGCTCAGACGTTTGCACTGTGAGGGAAGTTAAGCCAGTCAGCACCTGCCATAGGCCTGGTACTCAGGATGACAGCTCACTCTGGGTTTCCTGGTCCTCTATGCCTTGTTGATGGAAAAGGCTTGTCACACATGCAATCGGGGAACCTTTAGAGTCTTTACAGAATCCTCCAGCAAAACCTTCAGTGGGATAAAAGCACAAGAGTTCCTTCTCCAATCAAGAGCAATTTGTCCTATGGGAAACAGACTGATTGTACCTCCCATACGCTGTACAAGTCTTCTAGGGCTAGTCCATTAGAACTTGCAGTTATTCTGCAAAACCAGACAAAACCACACATCCCAAAAGGGCTTGGAAGTTGCAAAGTAACTGATTCTGAACTCTGGGCCTGATGTTTTCACCCTCAACCCGTCCCCTCAATCTTCCTATCTAGCCTCATTTCTCAGAGGGACAAAGTAAACCAATGCGTACACCGCTGGGCCTTCTGTGGCTGTGGGCAGAGGCACTGGAAGTCAACTCCTGTTTTAGGGACCACCCTGTTACTCAACCATAACAAATGATTTCAATAGTTATCTACTAGTAATCCAGAATAAAGTATTTGGGGCCTCACGGCTTTCACATGAAGAGGCAAAGAGCTCGGGTTTTTAAAGGCAATAACATGACGTGAAAGAGTCAACACTCTAAGCTAAGTGTTCCTGCTCCTTCCTAGCACGTCTGCTGCAAGGGCCCCAAGCCCCTTGGTGGAGAAAGCTAAGGCTGGCAGCAGAGTGTCTGCAGGACTGCACCCTGGCCTAGGCTAGGAAGAGCCCAAGGAATCTCACTTCCCAGGACTGCAAACCTGAGCTTGGGGGTGGGTCAGCAGGGTGTGGCAGGCCCAGCCAAGGCACAGGAGCTAGTAGAAATTGTCATTTATTTTCTGACTTAGGAGAACTGGGCAATAACTTCTTTGGCAGTTATTTACTTTTCCCTCTTTCTACCGGAAATTGATAGATCTTGCGATAAGCATAACAAGGTTATGTTTTTTGTTCTCACTGATAGAATCTTTTTTCAATAAAAATTTATTTTCCTAATTTCCATTTTTCACCAAGAACAACTACTAGTAGTTTTTGACTGATTCTCTTTGATTTTACTTACAATTCAAAGTTATCCAATTTCCTTATTTAAAATTGTTAAACAGGTGCAGGGCACAGGGGAAAGGTAATAGTACTCAGAAATGTCAAGGGTTTGGGAAACAGCACTCTTACTACTGATTAGGTATGAGGTGACTTATGTCATTTGGACCTAAGCAATAATCCTGGCATTCCAACATGACCAGCTGAAGGCCTGGAACCTGCTGTTTCTGGGCCCACTGGCCAACCAGGGGACATCACCTCCACACCAAGTAGGGATGGTTAAAGCTTTACCCAGGGAAGCACCAATAGCTGGTCCAACTCAGTCTACAACAACTTCATGGCCCGAGTTGCTGTACCCTACCAGGGGGCACTGCAGAGGGTCAAGGCCAAAGGCGCCATGAGACTACGCTCACACAAGCAGAAGAAACCTTCTACCAGGCCATTCTTCCCTCCCAGTACCAACAACATGAATCCCTTCCAAGAACCGTGGAGGGACATACTCCAGTTTACTGTGACAGACTAATGTACTTCCCCCAAAACCACATTTTTCCTAATGATGTTTTAAGAATCTTCAAAAAATTGCCAATATCTTTCTATAAGTCTAAATGTTTCTGTTGACTATCCAAGGTTCTTCTCAATTTGGCTTGTCCCATTTCTCTAAAATCAAATCCCATTGGTTTCACCTCAGCCCAGTCTTCTGGCTCTTCTCAATCCATCTTCCTCTCCTTTCAATATCCTCCATTCTCCCCTCCATCAACTCAAACCCAGTCCATAATGCAAAGCCTAATCTGAGTATTCTCTTCTATAGGAAATTCTTTCCTCTGAAATAAATCAACCATAGTTATACAATCTAATCACAGCTATATATTATTTTGTTAAGCAGTGCTACATGTGAGTTGGTCCTGTCTCTCCAGGTACCATGAGCTCTTCAAGAAGGCGGAGCATTCACCTTCACCATTCTGGGCACATCTGAGGCACTGGACAAAATATTTGATGGAACCTGTATATGGAAGGGCTGATATCTCTTTATAACATGGACTGGTCTAAATAAATGCCTAAGAAGACCCCACCTCTTGCTTTCCGGCTCTCTCCTTCCCACACTCTGTTTTTAGACCCAGTCCTGGCAAATTCTGAAACTTCTTCCCAAAGACAGTAGCGTTTCAGCTTGCATCAAAACATCAAAGAAAGGATTTCACAACACCCCCACATCCCTTCAGGCTCCAAAGCTATTCAAGGGCACCCTGTTTAAACAAGAGATGCAGTATATTTTTGGGAAATGATGAAACAACTTCCCATAAGAGGAAAGTAAAAATTCCCCAAGAGCAAAAAGGCTTCTTGGAAAACAAATAGAACAGCCTCCCTGCCAGAGCAGAGAGAAAGGATTTGACATCCAGGCTCTTCATCCTTGGCAAAGGAGCCTGTTGTGCTGGGAACAGGAGAGATTTGAGCTGCAGTGGGGGGAAAAGAAGCAAATCCTGAGGGCCAGATTAGTACTTTCAGATCTGAAAGTCCAACATCATGCTTCATTTGATACTGCAGAAGGTACTTCTGGGGAGCTCCCCACCTTCCCTTTCTCTCACACACCCTAAACAACAGATGTGATCCTAAAGACAGTGTGACTATGATCATATTTTACAAATACCAGGAAACTGTTATTTAAAAACAAGTGCACAGTAACTCCTCTGGTCGATGTCAAAACCCTTTGTAATAACCACACTCTTTTTTTTTTTTTTTGAAGGGAGGGGCCCGTAATTTTGTTTTCATATATTTGACTATAAGGATTGTTTTCTCACATATTCCAAGAGAGCCTGTGTTTCAGGGGTGGCAGCATGGGCTAAGGAGGGTAGAAGGAGAGAATTCAAATCACTTTGTTTGATTCCCCAAGGCTTATCTAGCTACTCATTTCCCTTTAAAAACTACTACTAATCAAAAAAATATTACAGCAACATGAGCAGTACTTTTCAAGTAAGAAGAAAGAAAAGCATCACCCATAAGGTAAACCACTTGAATCCACGTCCAAATAAAAGCCTAATGTTTCCATAGCTAGTAACACACCCTTTATAAGTGTTCTGACCTCACCTCTTTAGCATAAGCCCCTTCTCCTGAACTGAGTCCATATCCATCTTGCCTGTGTGGACAGACTAGAAGGCAGCGTATGCAGCAGATCAGGCCTGAGCTTTGCCTGCATCCGCAACATGAACCAAGACAACCCCTTTTGCTGTCTCACTTTCCCCATCTCCCTAGTGACCATTCTCAAGAACCAATGAAAGGACCTTAAGAAGCTAACAAGATCAATAACTCTTTCAGATGTAATAAAGATGTGAAAAGTTCCAGCCATCTGACTTGAGTGGCCCCCCTCATCCCACACAGAGCCTTCCCTTTCCCTGGCCCCCACGCCTCAGCCCTCTCATTGCAGGTCACTCAGGTCTGTAGTCTAAGAAGAAGGATGTCTTTTTCTCAGCACCATGTGGATTCTTGTGATAAAGTTATTTCAGAAAGTAAAAGTTAACCTACCTAAGCTGCATCTCTAACAGTTTTCCAGGGTTCATGATATTTTATTTCCTAAGCTGCAGAAGGGAGTGCAGGATGGTGGGTGTGGCTAAATAGGAAAACTAGCACCATCCACAATTCTTTCTGTGAAGAGGGCCTCGCTGCCAGCAGCACAGGTACAACTTTTTAAATGGGTTAATTTAAAATAAGTCAATTTATCATTTTTTCAAAAAAAGCAATAACTGAATTGGTGGTGAGGAAAACAAGGGTCTAGATGTTTCTGTCTGTTCAGTTTATTCCCTCCCTGCAGGCAAGAGATGCTGAACTTACTAGGATGTTGGACAATTTATTAGGGTGTCTATATCACAGTTCCTTTACCACAAAAATGAAATCCCCTTGTTTTGCAGTTATTAACATTACGGGGGCAAATCCTGTAAACACAGTTTATGAGGAAGGAACATACAGGGTAGGGATGGAGATGTAGCAACTGTCCCCTAACAAAGACTAATAGAAGACAAATGAAACAAAGACTAATAGAAATTAACTCTGTCTTTAATTGGAAAGGGTGAGTCAGTGGGGAGACTAAGAATGAAAAAAGCAATTATCCTCCCAGAATTCATACTTGTTGAGTTCTGCGGGGGCTGAGAGTCAAACAGGCTCTCCCTAGCAAATGGTGAACAACTTTGAGAAAGAGGAAACAGCACAAGCATGACATTGGGGGGATATGTCACGGTGAATTATGGGAATGATAAAATGCCTGGTGAAGTTTCAGGACAGGGAGGTGGTCACAGGGCTGGAAAGATGATGCAAGTACAGACGAGAAATATGTTGCTAAGCAGTATAGACCTTACTATAAGCCTTATAGTGAATCCTGAGTTTTTCTTTAAAGAGTTAGAGATTTTGAGTTACTCTGACAGAAGGATAGAAGACAGATTTGAAGGGAAGGAAGTAGGCAAGACACTAGAGAGAGAGAAACCAATAAAAGTCTAGCAAGAGATAATGAGGCCTTAGAAGTCGGCAGACTTATTTTTTTCTTGGAAGGGGCCATCGTTTTTACCTCTGACTGTGGTTAATCTGCTGGCAGCCTGCCTACCCACCCATACCAGCACAATCAGGAAGAAAAGTGCTGTTGCTTCTTTGCTAACAGAAAGCCAACTGTCCAGTGAAAACTGAGGACTTTGGAGAGGAGATATACTTCCAGAATCCCTATTACTGGTGAGTTCTGGTCCTCTGGACAATAAGCTGCAGAGAACTAATGAACACAATGATCCAAAAAGAATGTGCATCATTTTAAGAAGAGAAAGCTGTAGTGTGCAAAAATGCTAGATTACCTTGAACCCCCATCCAAATAACTTTTTAAAAAATCTATCATAAGGGGCCTCCCACGTGGCGCAGTGGTTGAACGCTGGGTTGCGAAGCTGCCCACAGCCTCTGCAGTGCCGGTTCAATCCCCGGCTGCTCCCCGGCCACCGGAGGAGGGTCCCACATGGCGCGCAGACCTCTCCTGCCGCCCGCTGCTCCCCTCAGCAGTGTACCTCGGTCCTTCTGCCTGCTCTGCTCCCTGCTCTGGCTCTGGTGAATTCGCTCACCCTCCCGCGCTTCTGACTGTACCCAGTGCTTGTATAAATAAATAAATAAATCTTTAAAAAAAAAATCTATCATAAGGACAGATGTGGAAAGTTTACATTTAGGATATATAAATATTTTTGAGAAGGTGCAAAATTCATTTTATTTTTATTTTTTTAAAGATTTTATATATTTATGCATACAAGAACTGGGGTAAAAACAGGCCAGAGATGTGGAGGGTGAGAGGATTCACAAGAGACAGAGTGGGGAACAGTACACGTAGACTGACTGAAACACACTGCTGCGGGGAGCAATGGGCAAGACTGGAGAGGTCTGCTTCGCGATGTGGGTTGCTCCCTGGCTGCCCGGGGATTGAACTCATGCTACAGAGGCTGTGGTTTGCTTCATAGTGCAGTGCTTAACCCCTTCCACCACCAGGGAGGCCCCAGAAGGTATAAAATTTAAAAACAATTTATGGGGGCTGAAGGGGCCTGAAAAATGGCAGACACCACCCATGAAAATACATTCTAAAATTTCTAGAATATAGGAGCCACCTTTATGAAATTGGAATAGGAAAGAATTTCTTAAATAAGGCAAAGGAAACTCATTCTAGAAATAAATATATTAATAGGGGTCTCGCTAGGTCTCCGCGATACCACCGTTGCAGCTTGCTGTGACAGTCTGAGTTCCATCCCCAGCCAGGGAGCTAACTAACCCACATGGCACAGCAGACCTCTCCTGTCTTGCCCACTGCTCCCCTCAGCAGTGTATTTCAGTGGATCTGCCTGTTCTGCTCCCCACTCTGTCTCTGGTGAATCCTCTTAACCCCCTGAACCTCTGGCCTACACCCCAGTTCTTCTACACAAAAATAAAATTTTTTTTTAAAAAGTAAACAATAAAGCTAACACTGTAATGCTAAGTGAAAAAAAGAGGCTATGAAAGATTACATACATTTTAAAAACATGAAACAATATTCTATATTGCTTAGAAACTCATGTATAAGTATTCAAA
This sequence comes from Talpa europaea, assembly GCF_964194135.1. Lineage (NCBI taxonomy): Eukaryota > Metazoa > Chordata > Mammalia > Eulipotyphla > Talpidae > Talpa > Talpa europaea. The sequence continues at coordinate 96,523,833 of NC_140075.1, read as the reverse complement.
ACTTGTACATATAATGTACAAAAATATGTAAATACATATTTACAAAAATATGTAAATACATAAGCACGTGAAAACAAACATAGCTGAAAAGATACACATCAACTTAGGATACTGGCTACCTCTGGAGGAAATGATCTGAAGCAAGATATTAAATCTGGGTAGCAAGTAGCCAGCTATAACATTAGTCTGTAATTTTTCAATGCTTGAAAGTTTTCATTGAAAATCTGAAAATGAGGTAACAGATTTAAAGTGGCTATTACCTGGGCAATACTGCATACTTAAATATTCATTCATTTTCACCTATTGTGCTAAATAATACCCCCCAAAAAAAAGTATATCATTTCTCAACAGAGTATTTGGTAACTAATAATATTCACAATCGGCCTGGGTTTCATTTGGTCCCAAAAGACAGACAGAAAGCATAAGATCTACCAAGACTGACAAATCCCATGGAAGACATGAGATTACCTTTTCCAGGGCTCTCAATGTACACTACCCTGGATCCCAGACCTGTTTCCACCCTCCAACTGACTGACCCCTCACCTTTCAAAATACACTCATATGAAAAACTAAGCTACTAAACAACATCTATAAAAATACTTTTCCTAACAGTCAGAGTAGCACACAATAGCTCCAAGCACAGACGTTGTTTTAAAGGTACTCAGTCTCAGTGGACCCATCTGCCTTCAAGTCAAGGGAGCAGCCACACAGAAGCATTCACTGTCAGTCACAATACAGCATTTAATACCCACCCCTCCCACTCCTCTTCACAGTCACCTCAGCACTCTTACTCCTCAGCAGATGGACCACTGTAGTGTTGGGAACCAAGTCTCTGATTCCTAACACTTCCTGCTGCAACATGGAATGCACGAGCATTCCCACAGATTGCAATGTCTCTCAAAGGGTAGACCACCTCTGGCTCATGCAACAGGACTATAGGGGCTGCTTATAGGTTAAAGAGTTCTGCCTCTGGAAGGAGACAAATGAACCCTAAGTCTTGGCTTCTTCTCTTCAGAGAGGAGAACTGGAAGGTTGGGAGATTCTCATACTAACAACAAACTTCAAGAAAACATATTGCTTGGCTGTACCGCAAACTGACTGAATCGTTCTTTGGGAGTGTGGGGTTGTAAGGGCAGGACTGGACACAGTGCAGGTTTTCTAGGATCCCATGCAGACCAGGTAAAGGAGGAGCCAGAGTCCCCTGTGGTTTTTGCAGGTCTTTTATTGGCATTTACCCAGTACACAGCAGGCAGGGGTGCTGGGGGGCCTCCCAGCCCCCAGCAAGTCTTCACTCTATCTGGGCTCTCCGGCATTCTCTCTGCTTCTCTGCTCTTCTGTTCGTTCTGCTGCTTCTCTGCTTCTGCTGGCATCCCTGTGACGCCGCCCTTAAAAGCCTAGTCTTAGCCCACATGAATCCCATCTACCTAGGCCCACACCCTACTCCAGGTGCCCGCTATCAGGCATGCATTCAGGACGGCAAGGATCCATCATCTATCCTGATGGCGGGAGGGCAGAAAAGCCTGACATTTTTCCTTACCCTACAGGGGTGCATGAGTCTGATTTTAAAAACACAGTAAAGCTGGAGAAGCATCAACCCAGAGGATGTTTTCTAAGTCTGATGAAGGAACCAAACATCACCATCTTCTCTGTATCCAGCCAAATACTGAAATGCCCCATCCCAGTTCTCCCTTGGCTTGGTTACTGCCTTCCCTCCAGGTCCAGCGTAAGTTTCTGCTCTTCTGGAAGTTTCCTGGATGATGTCTGAATCGATTCTCTTCTTTCCAAAAGCATTCAGTATCTGAACCACTCAAGGGGAATGAAGATGTTCTGGGTCTTATCTTTTCTCCCAATTATACTGAGAGGTCCTAAGCTCCAGGCAGAGAACCCAGCGCATGCTTAACTGCTTTTTAACACTTAAGTCGTTGACATAATGTGAAAAAAAAAATGGCATGAGGAAGTCAGAGTTAAAAACAAAACACACACATACACACACCCAAGTAGGCGTGAACTAAAGCACAGCAACAGTCTCGGTTTCTGGAAGTAGAGTCAAAGCTGATCATTAAAATCATCATAGTATCCAGCTGCCTTAGATTAAAGAAATGCAGTTGGGAGGAAATTAGAAACAGTAAGGATTTTCAATGACTGCTAACAGGAAGCTGTTCAGAAGGGAGGAAATTAATGGAATCATCAAGTTCGATGATTTCACTTAAAATGAATTAAAATTAACATCAATCTTTCCCTGTTTCAAAGAAGACCTTGGGCTAGTCAGTGCTTGAGCTGCCTGAGAGCAGCCCAGGCAGGATCAGAGGACTAACTGACAATTAACCAAGGCAGGAAAAACTGCGCTTTGTACCCACCAACCCCAGGCTGAAGAGATAGGCCAGAAAATGGTTAGAGGCAGGACATGCTAATTCTCTCCAAGTCTAGAAACCTGCCAACACAAAGAGCAGGAAGTAAGGACAGACAACAGGGTCAAACTCAATCTGAAGACTATCAAACGCTCCTAGAATAATGAACATTCTGTAACTTGCAGTTACCCTAGATAAAGTGGGCAGAAAAGGGAAAAAAGAACTCTGGACATGTTCCTAACACAGGGTTTAACTAGGGTCATTTTGGATCTCCTTGAGCAAACCCCAACCCCTAACACACTCAACCTATAAAGACTGATAGCTAGTTCTGCCAGATTAAAGTGAGTAAAAGGAGGTGAAGGAAAAGGGATGAGACTGAGATAGGAGGGAGGAGAGCAAAGAAGGAAAGTTACACAAAGATTCTTAAGGGAGAAACTGAAAGAAAGGAAAAGAGGCACACAGATACTACTCTACTCTGTCCAGCAAATATTGACACAGGCCTACCATGAACACTGACAGGCAGTGTAGAATGTGGAATAATAACCCTGAGCATGCTGGAAACAAACTGATTAGGTGGCCTGTGAAAACTTGCAGTTGAATGTGATGATCTGGTGTAAAGGGACCAGAACAAAAGGATGCTAAATCATTCCTCTCTAAGCACAGGTTTTATGGAAGCAACATAACTTCCACTGGGACAGCAATTTGCTACACAAGCCAGCCTCCCAGGGATTTTTACGCACATTCAAATCAGAGATCCAATGGTGCAACTAGTCTATAAGGTTCAGCCTGCTAGTTTTGCTCACAAGTATGTGACTTCTGACTGGCACACCTGAATGACTCAATAATTTCAAGCCTTGAGGTCCATATGGCTGCCATTAGAGGAAAGAAAAACTTCCCAACTCAGTGCATCCTTCTACTTCCTTGTGCACGAAAGCACGTAAGCTGAAGATGAAATTGTCCTTTAAGTCTTAACCAGAAGGGGCCTCCCCGGTGGTGCAGCGGTTGAGCGCTGGGTTGCGAAGCTGCCCGCGGCCTCTGCGGCGCCGGTTCGATCCCCGGCTGCTCCCCGGCCACCGGAGGAGGGTCCCACATGGCGCGCAGACCTCTCCTGCCGCCCGCTGCTCCCCTCAGCAGTGTACTTCAGTCCTTCTGCCTGCTCTGCTCCCCGCTCTGGCTCTGGTGAATTCTCTCACCCTCCCGTGCTTCTGACTGTACCCAGTGCATGTATAAACAAAACAAACAAACAAACCAGCAAACAAATAAATAAAGCATGCCTCTATTAAAAAAAAAAAAAAAAGTCTTAACCAGAAGCAGGAAAGCACAATCTTAGGGATAAATGTACTAATGACCCTGAAGGGCCTTACCCAGTAATGTGAACAAAAAAAGAATAGGCTCTTGGCTGGAGAGACCAGTTTTCAGAAGGGCCAAAGGTAGGCCAAAGGGCCTAGGCCTCCCTCTCTCTGAAAATGGGATTGACATGAGCCAATCTGTCCAGATACCTCGGCCCTGATGTAGGCTGGAGTATTTGTTCTGCAGTAAATTTGTCTGGGCCAGACACAGAGGTTCCTGAACCCACCTCCATGGTGTTCCACCATGGAACCTGCAAAATCCAATAAGCACCTATTGTGGATCTACCTGACACCGGGTCACACTGACGGAGTGGTGGGTTTGCAATGCTGTGTGACAGGAAATTGGCACTGTGATAAAGAATCCAGCCACCTCAGTTACCACTAACCACAGCAAAACAGAATTAAGAACCCTGACAGTTCACTCTCTGTTTGCCTGTGTCCCAAACCTACTCTAATTGCCCTGCTTCTCTACCTTATACCAAGCCCTCATTCCCAACAGAAACTCTGGCTTTGCAGGACAATGAATGTTGGATTTGTAGGCCTTTCAAGATTCTGACTGCCCTGACATTACCAGTTCCTGTGGAAAAAAAAAATTTTTGATGGCCCTACTTACTCTCTTTTCACTGTATCTCAGGAATGCGGCATAATCATTATTGGGTTGTCAGAAAAATCAAAACGTATTTTTTTCTGTTTTTCAAACAAAAATGCATCATGACTTTTCCAACAACCCAATATTTGGTGGCTCAAGTTTTAGATGTAAATTCCACAGATTTGAGATTCAAACTCATGATTTAGCTCCTACTAGAAATTTAAGTTTCTTCCTATATATAAAGGGGGCTATTAAATGCCAGCCTCTTGTCCAGGGATGGATAAAGCGTTGATCCATTAGTGTCAATTGTTTTGTACAATTCAAGAAAAGAGATGTTAAAATAAGAGCATTATAATAATCTTTTACATTGAAACAGATTTTTATTATTTACCCAACACTTTCAGATAGATCTCATTTAATCATATTATTCACAATCTTTTTTTTTTTTTAAATAGAGGCATGTTTTATTTATTTATTTGTTTGTTTGTTTTTTGGTTTTTTTTTTGTTAATACATGCACTGGGTACAGTCAGAGCGCGGGAGGGTGAGAGAATTCACAGAGCCAGAGCGGGGAGCAGAGCAGGCAGAAGGACCGAAGTACACTGCTGAGGGGAGCGGTGGGCGGCAGGAGAGGTCTGCGCGCCATGCGGGACCCTCCTCCGGTGGCCAGGGAGCAGCCGGGGATCAAACCGGCGCTGCAGAGGCCGTGGGCAGCTTCGCAACCCAGCGCTCAACCGCTGCGCCACCGGGGAGGCCCTTATTCACAATCTTAATTACTCTTGCAAGGCCAGGATCTGCCATTACTGGTCAGAATTTCTGAATGCTAGAAGATCCTAAAGATTTGCTTCTAAACTGCCTAACAACAAGGTACTGAGAACAACAGGAAGAACAGGTTCCTTTGCTGAAGGTCAGTCTGAAGAAAATGGAGACACATCTCTGTTGAAAGTCACAATTCTCTGCCCCGACACACACACACACACACACACACACACACACACACACACACACACACACACACACACCCCTCATCTTAAGGTCTCCAATTATCCCAGCCTATTCAAAATATCGAGTTCCTGAAATTATCTGAATGCCCCAATACAACTGTTCCTCCATTCTTCTTCCTTCCCCAGTCAGGAGCCTCCCACACTCTTCAGCCTCCTCATGGAATCTGTGACTAGAGCTAAGACCCACATGGGACCCCTGAGGCAGAGGATGACAGGGAAGCTCTGGGGGGCCCTGTTCTGAGTAACCCCTCCTCTCAGGTAGCTGGAAAGGCCTCACTTAGTCACTTCCTGTTCCTGTGGACAAAGCAGAGGCCAACTGCCATTCTCATCCCCAATCTCCTCCCACAACTTGTACCAAAACCACACCCTCCTCCAGTCCCTCTATTTCCCTGTGTAGACTCACTCAATCCTTAATCCATTAACTGGTGTTTGTTTTTAATTTTTATATTTTTTTTAAAGATTTATTTATTTATACAAGAGCTGGGGTACAGGCCAGAGGCTTGGGAGGGTGAGAGAATTCACCAGAGACAGAGCAGGGAACAGAACATGCAGACTGACGAAATACACTGCTGAGGGGAGCAGTGGGTGAGATAGGAGAGGTCTGCCGCACCATGTGGGCTGCCCCCCGGCTGGCCAGGAATTGAACCTGCGTTGAGGAGGCTGCAGACAGCTTCACAGTGCTGCGCTCAACCCGCTGCACCACCAGGGAGGCCCTGTTTTTTCTTTAACTCGTAGATCCAACACCCAACTTGTTCCTCCTCCTCATTTTCCTCCTTCCTTTTCCCTACTCAACTCTGACAAAGCATCTGCCTCCACCTGCAGTACGTCACCCCAAACTGTTTTTGGTGATGTTCAGCCCAAATCTCTGCATTCTCAGCTGAGGCTGACTTTATTTTTCTCTTTTGAAACCAATTTTCAAACAGACAGGTCTTTGTCCCTGCCTACAAAACCAAGAGCTAAGATTGACAGACATGTGTATAGGAGAAGACCTCAAAGATCAAAGACTTTTGTGTGAAGGGTATAAAGCTGAGAAACACACAACCTACTGAAGTTAACAGCTAACTTCATGGGCCACTAGCCAGCAATTCTGAGCAACCACACATGGTTACAAAAGCCTCAGTGCGGCTGCACTGGCTCACCACTTGGTCCTTGCAATCTGGTCTCCAAAGCAATGTGATCGACAAAGCAGCAGAAGCATCCAAGCTTCCTCTCCTATCTGCCCCTGCACCATGCTGTGCTGAGACCAGTGCTCAGTAAACACTGACAGGCACTCCTGCCCACTCAGTCCTGTCTGGTGTGTGACAATTCCAAGGATATTCTCTTGTGCCTCCTACAAGTGCCAGAGTCAACAAGGTCAAACTGTCAGAACTCAAGCCAATGACAATAACACAGGTCCTGCCCTCTCCCAAGGAGACATGTGTCTACTACACGTGAAGAACTGATGGCTAGGCCCTTTATATTTCATAAAATGTCACTTATCACACAGAATAGCAAAGGTTATAGCAGAATTTTTTAACACTGTTTGTACTTGGTCATAAGAAACACATTTCCCCTCCTGGGATGAAACATCTAAAATACTTCTGTGAATTTAAAAAAGAAAGAAAAAAAAAAAAAACTTTGTAGAAAAGAAATCTTTAAGAGAATCTGTTTATTTTCCCCTGCATTACTCCCAAAACTTTTAAATGATTAAATAACTGTATTTTCAAAGTTGTGACTGCAGGTAAAGCTAACAAATCACAAAAGTTAAACACCTCTGGGATGAATGAATCTAGGTAGAAAAAAGCTCTTAAAAGAAAAAGGTTGTAGGGACTCCCTGGTGGTGAAGGCGGTTGAGCGCAGCGCTGTGGAGCTGTCCACAGCCTCCGCAGTGCTGGTTCGATCCCCACCAGCCTTGGAGCAACCCACATGGTGAGCAGACCACTCCTATCTTGCCTACAGCTCCCCTCAACAGTGTATTTCGTCAGTTTGCCTGTTCTGTTCCCTGCTCTGTCTCTGGTGAATCCTCTCACCCTCATGCGCATCTGGCCTGTACTCCAGTTCTTATATACATTAAAAAAAAAAATCTTTAAAAAAAAAAAGAAAAAGACAGAGGTTGTCAAATATAGCATAAAAAAGAAGGAGGAGGCTAAGAAGTACCAAGTGGAAAGAAGGTAACAGACTTTTTAAGTTGTATTCTCCATATGTGCTTAGAAATCTTTTCAAAGTAATCCTCCATTACAGAACAGTGCTGGGGAAATGAAATGCCTTTAGAACAGTGCTGGGGAAATGATACTTGGCAGTCTTAAATTTGTGAGGCTTTAAAAAATGACTCCAAAATTTCCTCACAAATAGCAATTTTGAGGAATCCCAGCTTTGAAATGCCAACAATATGACCTCAGAGAAGAGAATGGCTTCCTTTGAGAGTACCTCATTGACCCATAGGCACCAACATCACAAAGAGGCATTACCACTCTTTTTCTACTTGTCCTCATGTGGTATTTGAGAATTAGGGAGTTATGAATACTTCAGGAACACCAGGGATCTAATAACTCATTCAGTGTGTTAAATTGAATCAAACAGAATCCAAGTGATTCAGAGGAAAGGAGCACCTTCCAATTCTGAGTCTGTCTGAACTAATTACTACAGTGTCAGAAGTGCAGACTACTATCAATTGGTGCTAGAATCTGATCTTTGTTTTTGGTTTTTTTTTTTTTTTAGATTTATTTATTTATTTTATACAAGAACTGGGGTACAGGTCAGAAGCACGGAAGGGTGAGAGAATTCACCAGAGAGAGCAGGGAGCAGAGCAGGCAGACGGACCGAAGACACTGCTGAAGGGAGCAGCGGGCGAGGCAGGAGAGGTCTGCTGCACTATGTGGGGTTCTCCCTGGCCAGCGGAGAATCGAACCGGCGCTGCAGAGGCTGCGAACAGCTTCACAGCGCAGCGCTCAACCCACTGCGCCACCGGGGAGGCCCTAGAATCTGATCTTTAGACCTGCAGATAACTTCTTTATTTTCTAAGCAAAGTCCTAAGTGTTTACACATAATATCCTAATCCTTGCAACAATTTTATGAAGTGGGCACTGTATCATCCCTATTCCAAGGAAACACTGACAGTGAGAGATCAGGAAAATTATCCAAGGAGACAGAGGTAGCATCTGTCTCCAGGCAATCTGACTCCAGAGTTCATGCTCTTAATCAGACTGTAACTCTCTAAAAAAACAAGGCACAGAGTTGAAGTATAATGACACATAGATGTTGAACTGAGCTGAATTAGTAACTCTGATGGCACCATTAAGAGCTGCAGGTGGCATTTGCTAGTATTTTAAGGCATTTATGAATTGAATCCCATTCAACTAGATAAGAGACAGCTATGTGAAAAAATTCTAAGGACAATCCCTTTTTTAAAAAGATTTATTTTTATTTATGCATGCATGCAAGAACTGGGGTACAGGCCAGAGGTGCAGGGAATGAGAGGGTTCACCAAGGACAGAGAGGGGAGCAGAACAGGTGGATCTCCTGAAATACACTGCTGAAGGGAGCAGCGGGTGAGACGGGAGAGGTCTGCCGCGCCATGTGGGTCAGCTCCCTGGCTGGGGATCGAACTCATGCTCCAGTGGCTGGTGATAGCTTGACAGTGCTGAGACTTTAACCCCATGCACTACCTGGGAGGCCGAGGACAATCCTCTTTTTAATAGGAAGTTATAATCTCACCCTCATCTTCCTTATGATTTCAGATTTCACATTTATCTTGGTTTAATTAAGATGAGGTAGGTGAACAGGACTGGGAGGAGTCACCAATTGGTACCCCTCTCATTGACAATGCACTACTGAAAGGTTTCTATAAATGCTGCTATCCCTCTGGGCCCCAAAGCTAAACATGATGCAGGCAGCGGCCACACCAGCACAAGTTGCCTGAAATGGGAGGGCCACTCGCACCTTCTGCAGACTCACACTTCTGAGTGACATTGAGGAAAGGACTCTCGCATTGGGTAAGAGGTGAAAAAGAGTTCATCTAGGGGCCTGGTGGCACAAGGGGTCAATTCTCAGCACTATCAAGCTATCCGCAGCCACTGCAGCATGAGTTCGATCCCCAGCCAGGGAACTGACCCACATAGTGCAGCAGACCTCTCGTCTCGCCTGCTGCTCCCCTTAGCAGTGCATTACAGTAGATGCACCTGTTCTGCTCACCGCTCTGTCTCTGGTGAACACACACACACACACACACACACACACCCCACACCCCCTGCACCTCTGGCCTATACCGCAGCTCTTGTATGCATAAATAAATGGAATAAATTTTTTAAAAAGAAAAGAGTTCACCTACAAACCTACTAAAAATAACTCAAGACTCTAAGTGGTAATCCTAATTTTTATTTGTACCTTGTGATCCTTTTTGCAGAAACAGTTGGGTAGGTAAGAAGTATAACCTCCAAGCTTACAAGTTAGGCCAGGGTAGTGGGGCACCTTTGCTTAGCATGCAGAATTTGTGTATTATGAGGGCTTTAACCCAACTGAGCTCCACTTAAGTGCCCCAGAAGTAGATTCCTGGTTTCTTCTGTTCAAAAGTTACAGTACAAGGCTGGCACCATGTGTTTGCAATGTTCTAAACATCACATAACAATTAGCCTGCAGAGGATAATTTCTCAATCTTTTCGTGATGCCAGGGTTCAAAAGCCCTATAATGACCTATCCAGTCTCCTACCACAACCCCCGAGTCTTTTTATAGTCACAGGTAATTACACCACAGAGAGATTACATCACTTTGTCAGCAGTGTTTGCAGCTGACAGGAAGATGCTCTGCGGATGTTTTGGGAACTACATCCTCATTTAGCAAACAATTTGCTGTGGTCCCCATTGTTTCTTTCCAAGAATAGAACCACCTTGGCAAACCTTGTGCCTAAACTTGGAACTGAACAACCAAGAGCCATTGTAGATGAGAACAGAAACAACCAGAGGGAAACATGTTAACTCAGAGTTGACTCCTGTGTCCTTTACCCAGGGAAGAAAACACAGATGGTATCTTTCTTCCTTTCAAAATAATCATCTGAAGGTTGATTTGAGTGTTCTAGTAGGGTACACAAGTCTCAAAGAAGCCTGCCCCTCAGCACAGGTATTGTGGTTCTCAGCAGACATGGACAAGACAAACTGGGCACAAATCCCAGCCTGCTTTACCACCTTCAACAATCTATCTCTAAGCAGGTTATCAGGCTTCTCTCTGCCTCAGTTTCTCATTTGGAAAATGGTTATATAACCATTTAGCTTGTAGGCATTCTGAGAGTCTTAAATGATAACACAGAACCTGACATATAAATGACACTCTATCTGCATCAATTTCCTGCCTGTCCTCTCTTTTCAGCTCAGGGTACATTATCTCTGCCTCCAGGTCCCTTTACAGATGGTGAGGTGAGCCAGGGTCACCTGCCAACATCTCTCTGCCATAGCAATGTTAAGGGCCAAAGCCACATCATCCCACTGAGAGCCTGGTTCTCAATATTTTCCATCTTGAATGAACATTAACTGCCTGGCTTTCTGACTGTTTTGTAGAAATGCAGATGGCTGCTTTCCCTGCCATTTTAAAATTGCTTTAGGTGCTTGTGTGATGTTCAACATGACCTGAAGTGTTATGGCAACATTCTAAGGAAAGAGAAAAAAATCAGAAACAAGTAAATTACTGCGTTTTTCAGGAAATATGCTCAGGAAAGGAGCTGAAAATCAAAAGCTTTTTATATGAGTTAGCAAGCCAGTAGTATCAAACTACACAATTCTCAAAAGATGAGCATTCTGGAAGACTAAGGGGATTTCTTAAACAACCAATGCCTCCTCATCTAGCAAGGTTTAACATTACTTCCCAGATCCTTATGCCCAAGCCAAAGTGGCTCTGCATCTTCAGTTTTGTTTTTTAAAGACAGTACAGGATGTCATCTGTATAAAATCTCCTGCCCAGCATGACTCAACAGTTGGTCACATACCAACTCTGTTGTTATTATTTGGGAATAACACCACCCATTTTATATGACAAGTGACCTCCAATCATTTTTATTAGTCTATACAACACCAGCCTAGCATTCTTAAGGACCTTGTTTCTGTTTTATAGGAGACACAAAAGAGGTCAAGTGATTGGCTTAAGGTCATATACATTTCATATGATCTCAGGTAAAGTGAAGGGGCTATGATTTGCAAGAAGCTGTTACAGTTGGAATCCTGATTCTTTTCTAGCCCAGGAAGAAAGGCAAATTGGGTAGAATAAGCATAGATTTTTTTTTAATATTATTTTATTTTATTTTATTTTTTAAGATTTATTTATTTATACAAGCACTGGGTAGTCAGAAGCGCGGGAGGATGAGAGAATTCACCAGAGCCAGAGCGGGGAACAGAACGGGCAGACAGACGAAATACACTGCTGAGGGGAGCAGCGGGCGGCAGGAGAGGTCTGCTGCGCCATGTGGGACCCTCGTCCATTTGCCGGGGATCGAACCGGCGCTGCAGAGGCTGCGGGCAGATTCGCAACCCAGCACTCAACCGCTGCACCACTGGGGAGGCCCAATAAGCACAGATTTTTAATTCTGGTCTTCCCCACAAGGTGTGACCTGGTGTGAAGAATAAGAAATGCTTCCTTTTGCCCCTCTTAAAAAGGAAATTTTCAACAAATTCTCCCCATGACTACTAAAGGAATGAACAAGGGGGAAGCTGGACCCAATGTCTCTCTGACACCTCTATTTAACTCTGAATCCTAAGAAAAGAAACCAGGAGGGAACGTTTAACCCCAAACATGGCACAAATGAATTCTCTGGTGCCTCTTTATACTTGATTCTTTTCTTTTACTTGAGCAATTATGACAAAGACTAGGGGTGACTGTTATATTTATGAAGAGACTGCAGATGAATTGTCCCTCTGAGGGCAATTCTTGCCTATATCCAATAAGACTCACAGTCATGAATTTGCACTGACACACAGCATATTCACATTCTACTAGAGCTCACTGGATAACAAGGTTGGATATTTTATAAACGCTTGCTTTTTAAATGCCTCTAGAATAGGTGATGGGTACAGCTATGGGAGAAGGTAAGAAATGCAGGAAGAAGAAGGAGCTTTTCCAAAACTGAATTGCCTTTCTTTGACTTCACAGTATCTGCGAGTCTTGGTTTCTTGGCAAGCTAATTTGTCACACTGCTTATAGCACGCACAACCGTACAGGTGTGCTCTGGGCAGGCCAAGGCATGGGTACCTCCTTCCTCCGGAAGCCACTGGAGAGAGAGGGATAAACACTGACAGCAATTCGGTGCTCTAGATCTAAGTAACAGTGAAATCCCGTCCCCTACCTGTGCCGGTAAACATTTCTCTACATATGGAGAATAGGAAATACTTAGGGATTGGGGGTGGCTAGGAAGGAGGATTCTTTGCAGATGGGGAGGGAAAAAGGCAACGGAGCCAACTCTCCCATCCTGGTCTGAGCCTACACCACAGACATACATTTTCCACACTGGAGAACAATAATCCCTTTATCCAGCCAGTCTGGAACAATTGGGCCCTGATAATTGATTACAGACCTTGAATGGAAAGTTGGGAAGGTGTGGGTACAGCTGGAAAATGGGCAGGAGGATGGGAGGAGACAGAAGTGGAGCCCTTAAAAGGAGAGTGGGGGTAGGTGTGATGAAACTAAATCAGTTAAGAAACAGAAGGCAGATGCTCTGCCACTAATACTACCATGGAACATGCCCTGACAACTTCTTCAGAAAAGGCTTGGAAGAAGCTGGTCATGGTAGTAGAACAGGCACTAGGCCATCTTCTGGTCATAGCCTTACAATTAGCTGGTCCTTAAGACCCTGGGCAAGTGCACAACCTCTGAAGTCCAACCTAGCTCTGACCAGTCCTTCCTTCCTGCTCCAATAATCATTCTACTCAAACACATGCTTACTGAGCACATTTATTCTAGCTGACCTCTTCTACAAAGGGTCAAACATTTTAAAGCAAATATTTCAGGCAGGGGTAGGGCCCATGGTCTAAATCACAAGTACTCAATACTGCCATTGTAGAACAAAACCAACCACAGACAATATATACATGAATGAATATTACTATGATCCAATAAAATATAATTTATGGACAATGAAATCTAAGTCTCATATAATGTTTACATATCACAAAATAAAATTCTTTTGATTTTTTCCTCAATGCTTTAAAAATATAAAAACCATTCTTAGCTTGCAGGCTCTACAAAAGCAGGGAGGACCTAGTCTGTGGACCAGTTTGCCAACTCCTGCTCCAGAGTTACAGTGGTGAACAAGACTAGATCTCTATTGTCACTGGTTCTGTGACTACTACGTTACCTCTTCTAGAGGTCTCCTCTCGATTTAATCGCCCTATGAACGCAGGCCCTGGTTCATCTTGTTGCACACACTGTAGTTCAGCTTTATTTTGCTTTGAAACCTCGTAACTAAGATGCCTCATGTAACTATGATGGCCCACCATCAGTGGCTTTTTTTGGCTGTGTCAGGGGCTCCTCACAGCCAAGGAAGGTATTAGGTATATGGGAAAGGTTTGTGCTAAGTGTCAGAATGGGGTGAGGTAGATGCAGCAGAAGAGGTATCTGTATGTGGGTTGTGAGAAAGGTTATGATAAAACAACAACAAAATCAGTGATTGTTGCTCCCAACATTCAGGGGAAAAAGTATTAGATGAGATTGCACCATTATATATGTGTTGGGTAATGGGGTAGGAACTGACAGAGAGGGAGTGAAAGAGAGAGCACGGAGCTATGGAGACTCTAAAAGCAACAAAATAGGGGCGTCCCTGGTGCCTAGCGGTTAAGACTCAGCACTATCACCACTATGGCTTGAATTCGATCCCCGGCCTATGGCACAGCAGACCTCTCCTATCTCACCCGCTGTTCCCCTCAGCAATGCATTTCAGTAAATCCACCTGTTCTGCTCCCCACTCTGTTCACTCACCCCCTACACCTCTGTCCTACACCACTGTTCTTCTATGCAAAACAAACGAACAAACAAACAAAAAAAACCCACACAGCTCTAAGCCCCTTCCAAGTCCCATTCCAGAATCTAGCTGCATCCCTCTCGAAGGGAGAATATCCAAAGAAAACTGCCATAAACGTGTATCTAATGAGGTCTGGTAAGGGCATCATTACTGATAAGCCCAATCATACTGAGATCCTTACAGGTAATTGCAGATACAGAAGAAGGTCCTACAGCAACACCCAGAAGTCTATAGTATGCCCTTTCTAAAAATGATGCCAGGGCTAGGGGACCACAGGAAGAGACCTACAAAGGTGGTCAGAGCACTGTTGAAAGCAACCAGGATCATACAAACTCAAAAAAGTTCACTGCTATATTTCTAATGCCTGTTAAAGCTCTTCCAGCTCACCATCTTCAATCAGAAAGTCCTTGGAATCATGAAAGTATATATTGAGGGTTACATATATGATCATAAAATCTATCTGGGTCAACCCCTTCATTTTACAAAAGGAAAAACTGACCCATAGAATGGCTAAGTGGCTTCTCCAAAAATCACAGAGTTTATGGTGTCAGGGACCACTTCCTGCTTTCACTAAATTACAACACCTCAAATTCTATACTCATTCTGAGAAAAGCACAAATAATTGTGCTACCCCAGAAAATCTTCACAACCACTCTATGAGGCAGGTACTATTATCCTATTCTATAGCTGAGAAAACTGAGGTTTGCAAAAGTAAAGAGGCTTGTTCAGAGTCACAGAGCCAGCAAGTAGGACTGGGCTCTAGGCACAGGCAGTTTGATTCGAAAGCCTGCAAATCACACTCTAAATCCTATACCTCTATCCCTAATGACAAGGCTGGGGGCAGCAGGGAGTAATGTCATCACCAGCGGGTTCCTTATACAGCCCTCCTCAGGCTGATTCATTTGGCCCCTTGCTGCTGCACCCCCAGGACTAGCTCCTTACTACCATCCCCGCGCCCCGCCCCCAACCACCAACTTGCTTTCCCTGCAACTGCCTACTAGATAGAGTCCCCAGTCCCAGCCTTTGGAAGAGACCATGGCATTTTTTTTTCCCTTCTTACACACAGATGACGAGCCAATACTTACCTGAGGCAAGTCCGTCTCCAAGGAGGGTGCTAAGGATCACCAGTGGAAAGAATAATCCATGTCCCACAGAGGCCAAGGCAAGCAAGGAGATGCTCTTTGGTATTATCCTGCCATGGCACATCTTTTATCCGTCCAGGTTATTTTGAAAAGAAAAAAATTCAAAAGCCAGAAGAATTCTGAAGTCAGCCAGGGGCAGATTCACCTATAAAAAACAAACAATAATATAAGTAAAAACTTTAA
Source organism: Talpa europaea (assembly GCF_964194135.1). Lineage (NCBI taxonomy): Eukaryota > Metazoa > Chordata > Mammalia > Eulipotyphla > Talpidae > Talpa > Talpa europaea. The sequence continues at coordinate 96,508,247 of NC_140075.1, read as the reverse complement.
CCACAAATTAGAAGTAGGTGCCGGGCAAGGAAGCTATTACTCACATACAAAGTTGAAAGAATTCTAGCAAATGAATTCCTTGCTGCCAGGAGAAGACACATGCACCTAAGTGGCTTTCCGACTCCTCCTTGGGGAAATGCCAAGGCCTGCAACAAGGTGCCCGCAAGATCAGGGAACCAGATCCTTCCAATAGGACCAGGAGAGAGTGCTGGCTCACCTGGAGTCTGTGAGGCCCCACAAAGCTCTCAGAAATTGCCCCAGCTCTGCTTGCCTGCCTCTGAGGCCCTAGCAGAGAGGAAGAGAGGCAGCTGTTGACACAGAGCTGCTACACCCTTGAGTCAGGCTTTGTCTTTGCCACTTGGACTCTAAGCAAGTTCAACTATCCAAAAGGAAAAAAAAAATAGAGAACACGTGTCTTAAAGGGAGAAATACACCGCCTAGAGAAGGAATGCAGCTGAGGGAGCCAAGGGCCCCCGGCTTGGCCAGCTAAACCACCAAAGGCTGGATGAGCCCCTGAGTATCTTACTCTGACTCCATAGTCATGAATCTCAAAAATGGACTAATTAATTAAGGCTCACCCAACACCTGTGATCCCAGAGGCCACTTGTTGGCTATTCCAGACAATGACTGGGGCGGGGGAAAGACTGTAATTGTTAATTAGCCCCCGCCCCAACCCTCACTTTAGTTCAAAGATTTCAGAAGAGTGGCAACCACTATCTTAAAAAAAAAAAAAAAAAAAACAACAACTCAGGGGTCAGATTTTTAAGGATTTTTGTCTACATTCCTTCAGGAAGTAGGTGGCTTGATGATACATTATGTGGGCCTATTATATTTGTTAACTCTTGATTTCATTTGTCCTAGGTTTATAACAGCTATTCTAAATAATAAGATCACACTTCCCTTTTAATTTCTACACACATCCTTCTCTACTAATAAGGTTTTATAAACACAGATGAGGGAATCTGCCATCTACTGGCCTAATAAAGGCTGCCCTGGAGATTCTGCCTGGGAGATTAACCAGACCTAATTTGTGTCTGAAGCTTCCATTTCTACCTATATTACCCTTTTAAAGAGGGTTACTTCAAACAGCAGCATGAGTTGTCTCAGTCCAGAGGAAAAACAACTATGAGGGTCTCGATGAACATGAGCCAAAGATTCAAGAACAAAGCTAGTCACTAGGTCCTCATCCTTGTAGTTGTCACCGAAACAGTTTTCTGTCCAAAGCTTTCACCCAGACTCCACCCTGAGTCTTTACAGCTGTAGAACAGGGAGAGGTTCATGGAGAGGTATAGCGGTGGATCTGTGAGTGACCCAAAACAGCACATAAAACTGCATGTGCAGAGATGTATGGAATGTATATAACTTTATGTGGCTAGAAAAAGTGGAGTCAGAATGTTAGAATCCAAAGGCGTTTCCTCTATTATGAACTTATGGTCAGTTATAGAATCCTCTCAGCCTCAGTTTCCTCATCTGTATAAGGGGGACAGTATAACTCTACTTTCATGGGAGATCTAGTAAGGATTAGTATCAGACAAAGGCACTTGGCACAGTGCCTGGCACTTTATGAGTCCTCAGCAAACACTGACAGCTGGTGCTGTTGTCATTATTAATAAGATCAGATCTGTAGGAATCTTAGAGGTCATCAAATTCCACTTCCTCATTTGATAGATGCCGTAACCAAGGTGTGACGAAGTCAAAAGATATGTCCGGGCCACCAGTCAGTTAGCAATGGTCCTTTGGTGTTTTAGATGCAGCCACAGCAGGTAACCCTACCAGACAGTCATTATCCCCTTAAGGCAACAACAACCAGCAGATTATCAAGAATGACACTTGCATGTGCCACATCACAGCACGTGCAAAACAAATATTTCAGTGGTGAATGGATGAGGCCAGATGAGAGCAAGGGTTTAGGTGTTCCAGGGGAGGCAATCAGGGAAGAGTACCAGGAGAGATGTTAAGCGTGCTGATCAAGGATGTGTACAGCACCAGACTCAAGAGGATCAGAACAAGGGGAGCACAGTACTTCCAGCAGAGACTAGGCTAAGGCATTTAAACTTTACCCTAAAAACCACCTGGAGCTTACAAGAATTATAAACAGGTTAGTTAAAAGACCAAATTCATTCAGAAGATGAACCTGAAAGGGATTTTAGAGGATGGATGAAGCTGAAGGGTGGTGGCCAAATGGTAAGCATCTTAAATTTCTTATTTTATAATTAACTTGGAACTCTTTAGAGAGCACTTAATAATATCTGTCTCAAACATCCACATTCTCTAGCAATACTACTTTCAGAATATGTCCCCAGAAATCACACATGTGTAATAAAAGATACGCAGGATAGTCACTGCATGACTTGTGATGGCAAGAGATCAAAGGGAGACTAGTTAAATAAGTTCTCAAATATTCATATAACACCATGCAGTGGTTTAAAAAGAACTGGGCAATTCAGTCTTTACTAATAATGAGTAACTTCCAAAATTAGTACTTGAAGACCATTTGTGCATGTATTTTTAAAGGACACAGACACACACAACATACACTTCTTTCCGGATGCACTCAAAATTTCTGAAATGATGCACAAGATCAAGAAACTGGTCTTTAGGGAGGGGAGCTGAGTGGTTAACAGGGAAGGAGGGAGTGGCAAATCTGGTAAAGGGTATCAACTGTATCAAGGTAGATGAAAACTGGACATTCAGTGGTGATCTGTAGCTTGTACAGTTACTGAACTATAATCCTGTATACCTGAAACCTCTGTATAGTTGTGAACCAGTTACTTCAACGAAAATTTTAAAGACAGGGAACTCCCCTTGAATGTTATACTTTGTTACCTATCAAATAGATAAAATATAAAATTAATGTAAGCAGGGGTTCCTATATATTACATTTCTCTTCCATCAACAAATTGACATGAAAATAAACCTGACTACTCCCTCTACCAGGAATATAGTCAGTTTCAGGGCTCAGCACAAGGTCACCTCTGAGAGGAATTCTGACACTTTACACCATGCCCACCTCCAGTAGATTTAATCCCCTTCTTATTCCCAAAGGGCCTGGGTTCCTTGCTGTAACTGCACCTCTACCAGGTTTTTATAGGTATTTGTTTATCCATCTCCCCTCACTAGGCTCAATGTTCCTTGAAGGCAGAGACTATAAATTACTCAACTTGGAATCTTCAACAGCTAACACAGGTCCTAGCACCTGACAGGCAGGTAGCAAATGTTTGCCAACCTCATGCATACTGTTGGGAGGTGCCAAAATGGAACTGAAAAGAAGAGGTGCATATGTGAGCTCCAGTTTTTGTTTTGTCTTGAAACAACTGGCTCCTCTCTTACTGCTTAAGCAGGTAACTGAGCCAAGGGAACAGTTGCACCATGAAGCCTAAAACCAAACCAAGTGCAGAACAGACAGGGTGGTAATGGTGGTAGTGAGTGCATCAAAGGAAAGGGAAAAGATGAATGGAGTGCAGTTAATGCAGTGCTTGCATGCAAGGCTGGGCTTTAGAAATAGTATCAAGAAAAGTGAATCCCCCTAGCCCCAGGGTACTGCCCATAATGGGAGAACCCAGCTATTGTGGAGATGGGGCCATACTCTGCATCTAATCATTTTAAGAAAGAATCTGCTTTGAATACAGAATAAAAAATAAGATAAAACATAGCCTGTCATTGAATTGTGACTTTAGACCAAGGGAAAAACATTTCAGTACAGATTAAGACTAGGTATTCATTATTTTAAAAGAAATATGTATAGCAGAAAACTGAAAAAAAAAAAAGGAAAACCATTTCACTTTAGTATACCTTTGGTATGTTAGTGACCACTTCCTCTAAGTAAAAAAAAACAGGTGTAACAAAGAAGAGGTGGATGCCAGGGCTGGGGGAGGGGGGAATGCTGACTGTTTAATGCGTACAGTTTTAGTTTTGCCAGCTGGAGAGTTATGGAGATGAATGGTAGTGATGGCTGCACAAAATTATGAGTATGCTTAATACCACTGAAATGTGCACCTAAAAATGATTAAGACGGCCAAATTTTATATGTATTTTACCACCACAAAAAATATATGATTAAAGAAGGACCTCCATCTAAGCCTCATTTTCAAAATCAGCACTCATCCTTACAGGGAATATAACATCTAAACTTACAGGTAAGAGGAGAGGATCTGGAACTACTAGTTAGTCCCACCTCTGCCACCAACCAACTGGCAGATTATAAAGGTTCTCTGGCTTCCATGTAAAAAGGGCTCTAAGGTCTCTCAGCCACAGAATTCTCTGAGGTCCAAGTTTCTCATTGCATAACCTATCTCCTTCCTTCAGAAGTCACCTTCCCCCACCAGGAATCATGGAAAATCTGGGTGAGCAGGAATCATGGAAAATCTGCACCCACCCTTCTGATTTCCTTTCTTGGGACTAGTGTTATTCACCAATAGCATCTGGTAGAAGGCAATCTCATGAGCTATCCTGTCAAGCCCTCAGGGAAAGGTCTGGCCTTTCCCACCTCTGTGAACTCAGAGCAACAAAAGCTGGGTGACTGGGCTCTGTTGAATGTGATAACATGACTACCCATTCCCAAGAGGAAGAACACGGGTCCTTAAGTCATGGCTTTGATCTTGAGAAAGCCACTTACCTCATCTCTGCCTCTGTTTTCTCATCTGACAAATGGGGCTGGTTGCTAGCTTTGGATAGATATCTCACCAGTCTGAGGTGAGGCTCAAAAGAGACAAATTATGAGGAACTACTCTGGAGACTGGAATGAGTCAGGTTCTTTTTATTTACAGTCCTAGCCCAGACGCCAAGAGAGCAGAAAGATGATACAAGCAGGGCAGGCTTCTGGTGTTAAGGAGAATCTGGAACAGGAGCCCAAAGTTCACCAAGTGTGCTTGACTACCCAAAGTTTGCTTGCTTTCTGTTGCCATAGATGCTTCTTTTTAAACAAAGAATCTGCTAAGATTAAAGGTGACCTAGGAGTCACCTTCAAAAATGGCTCACAGTCTAGGGAGGCAGCAGCAGTAGGTTGGGCCAGCCAGGTAATAACCAGGACATCCTTTCCCCAAGCTATCTCAGAGTCCATGTGCCTGGCTGCCTTGGCATTCCTCTGAAATGTTACAGTTCTGCTGGAAGGGTAGGGTCATTACTGTCTCCTGAGCTCTTCTCTGGAGATGAAAGGGTTCTGATTCAGTCAAGCTTGGCTTCCAGATGCTAGGTGGATTTCTCTACCGTTCTGTGAGATCAGCTTTAGTTTACATGTAATTTTTGGGACAGATTATAAACTATGGTCCATCTCTCCATTAGATGGATAAGTAAAACCAACATAAATCTTCTTGTCTCATAGTATGGAAAGAGGATAGTAGTGGCAGTGTCTAGAACAAAAGTTTGTTCCTTTGATTAGCAGTCTTTACACCAATCTCGGATATAGCCAAGAGATGAGGAGGACAACAGTTCAAGAAGTCTGAACTGAATTCAACCAGTTCATTACATTTCAAAGTAGAAAGATAAGAAGTCCTGACTCTTTGAAGTCCAAAGCCCCAGAGGGGTTGATAAGAGAAGTACCACAGCTAAGGAAGCCTTCCCTTCCCCAGCCTTTGCTTCCCCATCAGTTTCCTCTGTACTCCCACTCACTCTGAAATTGCTGGGTCACAGCATCAAAAGAAATCTAAACATTTATCAGATCTTAATGCTTCCCCTTCTTCCCCTCAAAATGACAAAATATTGTTACTTCTGGATAGCTTCAGTTTAGTTTCTCCCCTGTGGATAAAAGGCTCCTTCCAGTCTTGCTAACCTCTATATATCCTCTTTCTTTTACGCCACTAGCATCTGAGGGCTTCATAGAAGGCTCACCTTGTGCTACTGGACTTTGAGATCCTTTAGAGCCACAATGTCATCTTGCCCATTTCTTTTTAATATCTAGCTTTTTTTTTTTTTGCTTATTGTACTTCAAAATTAATACAATTCTAAGAAAAATTTTTTTTATTTTTATAAATTTTATTTTTATATTCCCCATACAATTGCAACCCCCTTATTTTGACCCCAAACCCTCCTTTCCCAGCCCCTCACCCCCCATAGTGTGTCTCTGGTTCATAGTTGTTTGCTGATTTTGATTTTTTCTTTCTTATAGTTATTCTTTTTCCTGGTCCCTTATTTAAGTTTTCTAGATTCCTGCTATGAGGAGACCATCCGGTATTTTTCTTTTTCTTTCTGGCTTATTTCGCTGAGCATGATCCCTTCCAGTGCCATCCATGTTGCTGCAAATTGTATGTGTTTATCTTTTCTGATTGCTGAGTAATATTCCATAGTGTATATGTACCACATCTTCTTGATCCAGTCATCTATTTTTGGGCATTTGGGTTGTTTCCAAAGCTTAGCTATTGTAAATAGTGCTGCTTAATATCTAGCTTTTTAACACAAAAGTCACTAACATCAAGCTCTTGTTGAAATTCACTTCCAACTCGCAAAAATCATCTTCAGTTTTCTTTATAAGTCACCTAAGCAAGGTACAATAGGTGTTAAAGGTGTTTTTTAATTGCTTTGCTATTCCTTACACCCTTGTCCTGTTCCCCCAAAACCTCTCATTCACATGCACTGGTTGTCATGCTTGCCTCCTACTCTACTGTTCAGGCTTCAGACAGCAGAGCCAGCAAAAACAGTATATCCCATCCCTAAGCTTCTTTTAACAGTCTCCAACATCTTTCTTCTAGAGCAAGCGGGGTGACTATAGTATGGCTAGAACTTGAATGCAAGAAATAATCCTCAGTTCCAGACCCACCAAGGAACAGTGGCTAGGCCCCAGTCAAGTCAATCATTCTTCCTGGTGCTCAGGGGTGGGCCCAGATGATCCCCAAATGCCCTTTCAGTTCTAAGGAATCTGGAATGTCTTCTAGGGAATAGGAGGGGCCCAGAAGTATTTCCTTTCAAAACATAAATGAACAAAACTTCTGACTGGAAGGAAGGTGTTAAATCCATTCTTTTTGTTCTGGATAAGCAGTCCTTTCTATATCTCCCTAGGCCTATTCTAGAATCTCTCCCTCTGTACTGCAGCAAACTCGAGACTTCACTTTCCCATTTAGAACGTAATCAATTCATCAGCACATTTGTATAGGCCATCCGTACACAGTGTTCCTAAAGTACTTTCCAAAAATAACAAATGTCTAACAAAAACCCCAGCTTCCACATACACAAGAATTGCTGCAGAGGCCCAGAGAGAAAGAGAAAAGATGTAAAAGAGAAGGACATATGAAAACAAGACAGACCCATTCAAGATCGAATACTGGAGAGAGAACACATAGTGCCTGTAAGCAGGAACTTGCCTCAGGCCATAAATTTCCAGCCCTGATGCCTAGAAAACACTGCTTTTCCAGTTCCAGCTTCACAACTACCTGAGGAACTGAACCAGGATAAATCATTTTGCCTTCCTATAACTGTCCTCACCAGTTATGTGAAATAGTTCAATTAAGTATCTCTCAAGGAGGTGAAGATCATGGAAGGACCAGAATCTCAGTCTGCTTGGATACTATCACTTAGGTGGTCCAGGGCAAGTTATTTTCAGCTCTCCATCTGTAAACTGCATTAACAATACCCACCAAACTGGGCTGTTGTGAGGTGAAAATGAGATAAAAGTGAAGGAGATCGGATGGCACTCAAATTAGTGTTGGCTAAGGCCCTTCCTGCTCTTACAGGCTGTGACTGTGCTCCATTTAGACTCCCAAAGGGCATTGTTTTGGGTTGGAAACATATGCCCTGAGACTAGGCTCAACACACAAAGTTAGCTTAGTTAAAAGAACCATGAAGTTCTAAAAACACTTTTTCAAAGCACTTAGCATTCCTTCTCTCCAAATTAAATAATTATGCATGTGACTATATTAAAGTAATGTTTGTGTCTAGGTGGACCTAGAAGGTGTCTAGTCTGAATATTTTGTACAGAAGGATGAAGGCATGGACTTAACATGTGTTTTTCTCTATGTGTATACATACACATATACATACACAATATACGCATTACATATAACACACACACATTCCGTACCTCATTGAATAGGTATCTATATCCCTATTTTACAGATAAATGGAATCCAAGGGGCCTAGAAATCTTTCCTCCTCCAGCTTTCCCACTGCAAAGGGCTCCCTCCTCTTTTGTTGTCCAAATACAAGGTCAAGCTTACTTACACCTCTTACGGGGAAACTCATCACTCTTAAGGGAAACTCATCAATTCAGCCCACAAGCATGAAAGGCTCTCCTGAATCCACAACAACTGCCTGGATCAAGAATGAGACAACCAATTACATCACTTTCAGGGCCCACTCACAGTTATTTAACTCTTCTATGCTACACTTACTGCTGATAGTAAATTCCTGCAGAGACCACTAGCTCTGCCTCTTTCTGTGCCCCAAAGTACTCAACATTTACTTGTTCACTGAAGGGGAGAAAAAAAAATAAACCCAAAAGACAGAATCTGTATAGGAAATACAGGTGGCAAAGTGGCAGCAGATAGAAAACAAGAGGAAGGAAAAATCCTGAAATTTTGACCAGGTAACAAAAACAGATACTTGGTAGAAGTAGCTGTAATTGGTTCCTAGATCCCAGAGGCATACTTTATGTAAGACATCTTGGTTCCCATCAGAGCTGAGTGAAGCAAGCCTCAATAGCCACTTTGCAAATCAGTCTGGGAAGTTGATTTGCTAAATCTGACTTTTCAAGGCTCTGGTTTTGCTATACTGCAATTCAAGAAATATCTACTGGCTGTCTTCAGTGAAAGCTTGGGTGATCAGAGATGAAGTAGGATATATTCTTCCTCTCAAGGAATTCACTATCTATGTTAAGAGAAATTACACATATATCTGTAGTATACTGAAAGTGTTACCAGGGCCAAATTAAAGGGGTTTTTTTTTGTTTTGTTTTTTAGACCTGTAAGATCTCTGAGGAGATGCAAAACAAAACTTCAGATTGGGAGTGGTGGGGGTGGTAAAAGAGAAAGCTGTGAGCAGGACCTTGAAGATCATGTACATATCTAGTGAGCTCTTAGGACAGTTTTGCATGCTAACTGTTAAAGAAAGAAAATGAACAATTCCTCAAAGGAGAGCAGATAATGAGAAAAAAAAATAGTGATAATTTTGTATGCCAAGACCCACAGTATGCTGCTGTCTGTTAACAAAAAATAAGTATCTTTACATATACTTTCACTGAAGGGATACTTGGGTGCTAGATTTTGGTTTCTGAAGCATTCATAGCTGTGTAGGACATACCTCCTTCAGGTCAAAAATAGCAAACCCAAGAGAACTGGCTGATGCAGTTATGTTTAGTTTTTACCATCTCCGTGGATCACTTTCCAAAGGTCCCCAAGTGGGATGGTATAAACAGGTCTGTGTCACTTCCTGGTTCTCAGGCCTTCTGCTATTCCCAGTCAGTCTGGGAAGGCTGCCTATTTAAAAATAAACACTAAAAACTTACCCCAAGCCCCAACCTTAAACCACCCTTTCGTATATTTCATTCAATTTCATTGAAATTAAAGAGTTGAGCAAGAAATGAGACAAAAGTGACCACAGAGAATGAATCCTTAAATTTAAAAATATATTGAGTTCAAGGTCAGGAGATTTAGATTCTATTCAAAAGTCTGCCTTTAGCTGAAAAACCTGACCTTGCGCATGCAAGATGCTTCATATCTGTGCAAAGCTGCTTTAGCATAGTGTACCCCAATAGTTATCCAATCATTCTGGACCTCAGTTTCCTTGTGAGTAGCTATAAAACCACACTAACAGTTGGATCTCATAGGGCTATCATAAGTATTATATGGGGGAAATGCATGTAAAGAATTCAGTGTAGTGCTTGGCACTTAGTGAGTCATCAAAAAGAGCAATTATTAAAGTTATCATCACCTATCATTATTTTCATCATTATCTGAAAAATGTAAGAGTTGAGCTATGTGATCACTACTGAAGAGCTTCTCTGGTTCCAAAATCCTATGATTCTTTAGGTCATTTCCTCATTTTTCTCTTTTTTTAAGAGACTAGACAGAAGGAAAGGGAGATAAATTTGGCTAAGCATGACAGTTATGAACATATCCTCAGCATTTGTTAGACACAGGAGGATAAAACCATGAAATCCATCAGTGAGTAAAAAGGAGCAGATTACTCTCCCTAATAGAAAAGCATTCTCTATTCCTTGCATTAAACCCATAGTATGTAACAAATCCACCCACAATACTCTGCCTGTATTAACACTCAATTAACACTCTTCAAGAACAATGCCTTCTTGGGGCAGTGTAATCTAACTTCACATACTTCATCTTTAACTGTATTTTCCCAGCAGTTCCTTAATGCAACCCTAAAAGGGACCAGTGGTCAATTCACCAGTTTGTAAGCCTCTTCCTTAATATAAGTTCAATGTGACAAAAACTCTAAAAGCTTTTCCCAAAAGGGCCTTTGGACACCCAGAGGTATTCAGCTTTACTAAGGTCAAGGTATTATGTGTTTATAATTAAACTATAATTAAGTTCAGATAAACAAGACAAAGGTTTTCTTTATTCATTCACTGCCGGTGATATGCCAAATGCTATAGAAGATGCCCAAAACTAACAGGATGAAATGAGCGAGAACAATAAAGGATAATGCCTAGGGTTTTGGCTTAAGTGACTAGATAGTAGAAGCTACCACAGGAGAAAGCACAAGCACACAAGCAGATTTTGGTGGGGAATGTAATAAATTTAGTTCAGATTATTCTTGGATATGTTGAATTGTAGGTGCTTGAAGGATATTCACGTAGAAAGATCAAACAGGCAAATTGAAAGTGAGTGTTAGGACTTCCCTGGTGGTGTAGGGGTTAAAGACAGCACTATTAAGCTACTGCGAGCCACTGCAGTACAAGCTCCATCCCAGCCTGTCAGGGAGCAACCTACATGGCAGGGCAGACCTCTCCTGCCTCTCCCGCTGCTCCCCTCAGCAGTATATTTCCTTAGATCTGCCTATTCTGCTCCCCACTCTCTCTGGTGAATCCTCTCACCCCCACCCCCACCCCACCACACCTCTGGCTTGCACCCCAGTTCTTATATGCATAAATAAATCTTTTAAAAAAAAGTGTGTGTGAAACACTATAGAGCACTCTGAGCTTGGGATGTAATCATGGAGTTATCAGTCTGTAAGTGATGGTTGGAACCATGTAAAAATGATGAGGACAAGAGCTGAGTGAGAAGAGAGTCAAACACAGAATCTTGGGGCTAACACTAGCTTTTTAAAAGGTAATCAAGGAAGGAGAAAGACACTCAAGAAAGTATAAGCAAACTGGGAGCCTATGTATAACAGATGTCAAGGGAGAGCCAGAGAAATCCAAGGAGGATGTGAGGGGGGTTTGCAAATTGAAGCAAAGATCCAGTAAGATGAAGACTTAAAAATGCCCATCTAGCAGGCAGGAGGCCAGTGATGACCTCATCAAGAGCAGTTGCACTGGAGTGGTGAGGGCAGATCACATTGACTTAAACAGGAAATCAAAGTGAGAAAGCAGACATTGTAAGGACAGAACTACTGTGAGGGAAAGGTTAAGAAAAGAAAGGGGGGAGGGTCTCCTTGGTGGTGTAGGAGTTAAAGTCTCAGCACTATCAAGCTATCACCATCCACTGCAGCATGAGTTCGATCCCTGGCTAGGGAGTTAACCCACATGGCACAGCAGATCTCTCCTATCTTGCCCGCTGGTCCCCTGCTCCCCTGAGCAGTGTATTTCAGTAGATTTGCCTTCTCTGCTCCCCACTCTGTCTCTGGAGAATCCTCTCACCCCCCCCCACACACACACACGTTGGACCCACACCCCAGTTCTTGTATGCAAATAAATAAAAATAAATCTTAAAAAAAAAAAAGAAGGGAGAAGACTGGATAGTGGCAAGAGGGGATTTGTATGCCACATGTTGTACCTATTTTTTTTGGGGGGGCATAGAAGAACTAGAATGTAGGACAGAGGTGCTGGGGGTGAGAAGATTCACCAGAGACAGAGTGGGGAGCAGAACAGGTGAGTAAGGAGAGGTCTGCTGCGCCATATGTGGGTTAGCTCCCTGGCCGGGGATAGAACTCAGGCAGTAGCAGTGATAGCACTGAGACCTAATCCCTAGGCCAAAAGGGAGGGCCACAAGTTATTCCTATGGATTTCAGTTAAGATTTCCTAAACTGTCCAGACAGCTCAGAAACCTCCCCATAGATAGCCCTCTGACAAGATACTCCTATGGTAAAGTTGATCAAAGCTAGGGAGAAGACAGGGATGAATATTAGTTACCTACTTCCTTAACATTCAACAACAAAAAGCCCTTGATACCACTGCCTTGAAACTGCTACCTCTTCTGTAGGACTTGACTATTTTTTAAGATTTATTTTTATTTATTTATGCATACAAGAACTGGGGTCTAGGCCAGAGGGGTGAGGGTAAATGAAAGGATTCATCAGAGACAGGACAGAGACAATGGGGAGCAGATCAGGCTGATCTACTGAAATACACTGCTGAGGGGAGACAAGTGGACTAGCTCCCTAGGAGTGGGTGTGTGTGTGTGTGTGGGGGGGTGTCGAATTCATGCTGCAGTGGCTGTCAATAGCTTGAGAACACTGAAACTTAACCCCTTGCGCTACCAGGAGGCCCTCTGCGCCACCACAGGCCCACATGGCAGTACATTCTCCATAAATAACCCCGTTTGTTATTTCCCTCCTTCCTACTAAAAATGTCACCTGAGTATTTTCTCCTGAGGTTCAGGTTCAAGATGAAGGATCATGTTCTTCATTTCCATCTACTGAAGCTTAACAATCCCAATAAGGAATATACTTAAGTCAAACAAGAGTGTCTGACACTGTCTTCCGGCTCCAAATGTTCTTTACATTGTGTAAGTTCCAAGATGCCTCCTAATTTATAACCAAACCATGACTTGTGCTGTTCTCTTCCTCAAAATTACACAAACTTCCTATAAGCTGTCACTGCAAGGCCTCAAGCAAAAAGGAAAATCAAGAACTTGCCCACTATTTCCTTCCCCTATGATTAATCCCATCCCTGGCTTCTATTTATGCCCTTACATCCTTACATGACCCTCTAATTATAGAACCCCTCCACCAAGGCCTGTATGTTCAAGGTCCAGTTGCAATCATTCTTCTAATGTTCTCTATGCGAGGCTCTAAATCAGGATCTGACAAGAAAGGAATCTTGTTAATTTATAAGGGAAATTCCCTTAAATATACAGAAACTCCAAATGCAACATCAAATTAATCAAAGTTCAGGCAGAGGTAGCAAAGGACTTCTTAAAGTCCAGGTAATGACCCAGAAAATTTTGAGAGAGAGAGAGAAACAAATGAGAAACAAATCATAAATGAGGAAATCTTATATTTGTCTCTAGACAAGACATCTGGATGTATTTCTAACATATATCTTTCTTTAGGAACTTACTGACTTCATTCAACATATACAGAGAGTACATAAATATAGCAGGTTCCATGAAAGGTCCAAAGATGGGGGAGAAGCACATGGCCTTAAAGCATTTACAGTCTATTTGTCTATAGACAAATAACTGTGATATAGGTAGGACGTGAAAAATACGAGAAGCTTTGTAGCCAAAGTGTCAAAAACAAAACAAAGGAGAGGGAGCCCAGAAGAGGGAAATAAAACATTACTAACAGGATCAATCGATCTGGGTTTTAGGGGCACAGAAAAAGGCAGTTCAAGTGCTTGCTTCGGCAGCACATATACTAAAAAAAAGGCAGTTCAAATCCTGATTCTGCCTCTTGCTTCTTACAGGAAGCATACTGGGCATACTGCTTTACTACTGTGAACCTTCTGTTTTTGTCACATAAAAACCTGGGGTAACAACACCTATTAAAAAGAATTGCAGAATCCATAATTCACACATTTTGGGGAAGAGTTTGAAATAGTATCTACCAAAGAATAAGTCCAATTACAACAGACAACTCCATAAAAGGGAAAGGTACCATGTTTCCCACCCCACTTAACTCTGGGCAGAACTGAGCAGCCAGGTGAAGCTAGGTGGCATGGAAGGCACGTGGACCCTGGGACACACAGAGGAAAGACATAGAGAACAAGGGCTCACGTGCTTCTCAGCTTTCAACGTGCACCGGGGACTTAAAGGAGACCTGGAGAAGAGACATGTAGAGACACTTGAAAGAGAAACAGGTGAAAGGCAAATGGGGCAGCCGTTACCTTTACACATATATACTCTGATTTTGCTACTTTCCTCTCAGACTCGCCTGGCCCTTTTCTCCCCTTTCCTATGGTTCCCTGCCAGAAGGTACCTTAGGCTTGCAGCAAGTTTTAGGGCCTCATTGGCCCCATTTCAGGCTAACCCTGTTTGGCTAGGCATTTACCCATAAGAGGATGGGTAACTTCGGGTGTTTTATTCAGAATATTCTGTCTTTTCTTTCTTCACACACTAATCCTATTAAAGTTCTTTCACACTAAGTATGCTTTGTTTTTGTGCGCACAGATGGCTAGATCCCTTTAGAGAGTATGAGAGTTTAAGGGTCCCAGGGTCCTGCCTTGGTCACCTGTTAACACAAGTGAGACAGAAGTGTCACTGCACATAGAGATTTAAAGCTCCTTCCCTCCCCCCCCCCCCCCCACAGGGCAGTCTGAGCCCAACTCGTGGCTAGGCAACTGAGCACCTGCTTATCAATTGGGCCTACTGGTTCAATTAGTTGCACAGGTTAAATGACACCATGGTCAGAAGGTATAGGAAGGAAGCTCAAAATAAGTATATATTTGCATGTTCATGCCAGGATCACACCTGAAAGTGTACACTTAGCCTTCCACTGAAAAATGCTGCATAAGACTTTAGGCAAAGTTACAGGTTATACTAGGTACAGTATGATACTGAGCCACACTATTTTGGAGGATATAGCAGGTATTTAATAAATGTTTGGCAAACTGACATGGCCTGAACCTGGCTGAGTTCTCAATACAAAGTGTCTAAATGGATCCATTTTCAACAGTGAACATAAAAGGAAAAGGTATCCAAGGTTAAAAATTGGCCTGAGTTGACAGTCTAAGGAACTTCTATCTTCAGTCATGAAGAAACAACAGGCACTAGATTTACTCCTTCCTTTGGCAATCAGAAAGCCAGGTATATAAAACAATGGTTTTGAGATATTCAATAATAGGCGGCATTAGGCAGCGATCCTTGAGGATGAGTCAAGAAATGCAGCAAGCTCTACTAACAGTATCCTAGCTAATGCCCAGACCACAGGACAGGAAAGATTTTAACAATCTCACTGAGTTGAAGAGAGAAAGGTGGGAATTTGGGGAGATAAAAGTGGTTAACTTTGTGGGACAGAGTAACTGACAAAAATGAGCTGCAGAGAGAATAAGCTCCAGAAAACTTCAGAGGGAACCCTCTTGGAGTCTTTGGTTGCTTACTGATCTGTGCATGTGTGTGTGGCACTGGCAAGGGAAGAACGAATGGAAGCAGGCAGCATGACCCAGGGAGCTCACACAGAGCCAAAAATAGTTCATGTCCTCAGTAGTTAAAGTGGAAAAATCTAAAACACAAGGCACTGGAAGAAATCTTCAGAAGGGTTATGCCTAAGTGGTGAGACCCTCATAGTCCTAGGGGTTAGTGCTAGACTAAAGGCTGCTCTGAACAAAGTTTTAAAACCAGCCTTAAAAAGAATCAAACTAATTCCAAGTTACTGAATTACTTCTGAGAACAAAGTCCAAAAGAATTTAAAAGAATACAAAAAGTTCCAGCACGGCAACATGAAACTATGTCTAGCTTCCAATCAAAAATTAACAGCCATGCAAATAAGCAGAAAAATATAACCATAACTAAGAGAATAATCAAATAATAGAAGCAGACCTAAATATAACACGACGACAGAATTAATGGACAAGGATGTTAAAGTTTGTATCATAAAAATATTCCACGTGTTCAACAGAGAAAAGGAAGGCATGAGTCTGAAGAAAGAAATAGAAGACATAAAGAAGACCCAATTAACCTTCTAGTGGGAAAAATGTAAATACCTTAAGTGAAAAATACACAGGATGGGTTGATCAGATTATATGCTGCAAAAGAGAAAATTAATGAACTTGGAAACATAACAACAGAAAACTATCCAAAATTATATACACATAACATGAGTCAGAGGTGGAACAATATCAAACAGCCTAACAGGGGCCTCCCCTGGTGGAGCAGGCGGTTGAGCACCACACTGTGAAGCTGTCCGCAGCCTCTGCAGCAGCAGTTCGATCCCAGCCAGCCAGTGAGGGTCCCACATGGCGCAGCAGATCTCTCCTGTCTCGCCCACTGCTACCCTCAGCAGTGTATTTCGCCAGTCTGCCTGTTCTGTTCCCCGCTCTGTCTCTGGTGAATCCTCTCATCCTCCCGCACATCTGGCATGTACCCTGGTTCTTGTATAAAAAAAAAAAACAACAGCCTAACATATGTATATGGGGACAGGCAGTGATACAAATAAACATTTTAAGAAATAAAGGTTGAAATTTTTTTCAAATTTGATGAAAACTATAAACCTATAGATCTAATAAACTCATCAACCCTCAAGAGTAAGAAACACACACAAAGGAAAACACAAAAAGTCACATTATAATCAAAATGCTGAAAACCAATGATAAAGAGAAACCTACAATAGCAAAGGGGGTGGTGGGTGGGGAAAAACATGGTATTCAGTGGAATCACAGCAGGCTTACTGTCAGAAACAATGCAAGACAGGAGGCAATGGAGCATCCTGTTCAACTTACTGGGAAAAAAATCTGTCTGATATTGGCTAAAAGTTGACAAGAATTATGAAGTTCCCACTGGTGAAGTATTTTTCAGGGAGGCCTATGCTAAGCACAAGATTGGGACTCAGTGGCCTTAAAAACAATTTGTCAGTATCCTCTGAAAAGTGAAAAGTGGTAAACAACTCTCTCAGGTTCACACAAAAGGGCATTTACTCATGTTTTATACCTATGTACTCAGATCACTGAGGAAACTCATGGAGCCAAGGGGAGGTCCAGAGAAGCCAGCAGTTAAGGCATGAGGGACCCAAGAAAGTGTTCTGTAAACAATGGCTGAAAGGCCAGCCCAAGCCCTCAGGTTTAAAATAAGAAAGTCCTGGGCGCTGGGTTGCAAAGCTGCCCGCACTCTGCAGTGCCGGTTCGATCTCCGGCTGCTCCCCGGGCCACCGGAAGAGGATCCCACATGGTGCGCAGACCTCTCCTGCCACCCGCTGCTCCCCTCAGCAGTGTACTTCGGTCCTTCTGCCTGCTCTGCTCCCCGCTCTTCCTCTGGTGAATTCTCTCACCCTCCCGCACTTCTGACTGTACCCAGTGCTTGTATAAATAAATAAATAAATAAATAAACAAAAAAACAAGAGTTCTCCTTTAAAAAAAAAAAAAAAGAAAGAAAAAGAAAGTCCTTACTAGCCTCCCAAAAAAAAGTCAATCTTTTTTTTTAAATATTTTTAAAGATTTATTTTATTTATTTATGCATACAAGAGCAGGGGTACAGGCCAGAGGTGGGGGGTGAGGAAGGCTGAGAGGATTCACCAGACACAAAGTGGGGAGCAGAACAGGCCAACTGACTGAAATACACTGCTGAGGGGAGCAGCAGGTGAGACAGGGGAGGTCTGCTGCCCTGTGAGGGTTAGCTCCCTGGCCCAGGGATCGAACTCGTGCTGCAGATAGCTTCATAGTGCCAAAACTTAACAGCTTGCGCTAACAGGGAGGTCCCGAAGTCAGTCTTTTTAATCAAGTGTTAACAGGGGGAAGAAGAAGGCTAGTATGGACCACTGAAGAAGTAGTGCTGGCATCACTTGTGAGTTCATTAGAAATGCTAAATCTCAGCCTTCCTCCTTAATTTACTAAATCAGAATCTGCACTTTAGTAAGAACCCCCAAGTGATCAAAGGAATGTTGAAGTTTGAGATATCCAGTATGTTGCTCTTCTGTTCCCTATGTTGTCACCTCTTCAACTTGGTAAAGATAACTTTTTAAGATTCTTTCTATTGGGCCTCCCGGATGGCGCAGTGGTTGAGCGCTGGGTTGCGAAGCTGCCCGCGGCCTCTGCGGCGCTGGTTCGATCCCCGGCTACTCCCCAGCCACCAGAGGAGGGTCCCGCATGGCACGCAGACCTCTCCTGCCGCCCGCTGCTCCCCTCAGCAGTGTACTTCGGTTTTTCTGCCTGCTCTGCTCCCCGCTCTGGCTCTGGTGAATTCTCTCACCCTCCCGCGCTTCTGACTGTACCCTGTGCTTGTATAAATAAATAAATAAATCTTAAAAAAAAAAAAAAGATTCTTTCTATTACAGGGCAATCCCAATGTAAAATGGGTCACCAGAGTGTGGGTCCTCACCTGCGTGCTTAAAGGGACTTATAATGAGACTGAAGTGCAGGGAAAAAAAAGTTACTGAAGGGTTTATTTACAAAAATGGAAAATGAAAAGAGGAATAAATCAGGGAGAAAGATATATGTATGCATATTGGTGAAGACGTCCTACCAGTTCCACTGAACTGGAACCCCAAATAGCCCACTAAAGGCTGGCAAAAACCAACAACCCTCAGGGCCTCCCTGGTGGCGCAGGCGGTTGAGCACCGCACTGTGAAGCTGTCCGCAGCCTTTGCAGTGCCAGTTCGATCCCAGCCAGCCAGCAAGAATCCCACATGGCGAAGCAGACCTCTCCTGTCTCGCCTGCTGCTCCCCTCAGCAGTGTATTTCAGTAGATCTGCCTGTTCTGTTCCCCACTCTGTCTCTGGTGGATCCTCTCACCCTCCCACGCCTCTGGCCTGTACCCCTGTTCTTGTATTAAAAATAATTAAAAAAAAAAAACCCAAACCAACAACCCTCAAGGCCCACATGCCTCTAAGTTATATACCAAGCCTGGCTGCTTAACTCCACCCTCAGTTCCCAGCTATCCTCCCTCTGGTGGTGATGACATTATGGGTGCCTTGGATCTCTTTGGTCTGGGATGGGGGTGGAGTCCATAAAACCTGAGTTTGTGGAGTGCATTCAGGACATTCAATGCCCCCAACATTTCCACATTCTCCCCAGCTCCTTGCACAGTTGGGCAAATGTGAATACACCACTACAGAACCTCCAAACCCAGTCACCAAGAATGATAAGGATAGGTTACTCCTTTCCCATGTCTATCTACACAAGACTAGAAAGGGGCAAGGCTTGAAGTACAATTAAGATCTTCCAAATAAGTGTTTTAGCCCCCTCCTGTTCAGACTTCACAGGTAGAAGGATGGAAAAAGGGATAGTGAAGCTAAAAGCACAAACTGGGGGGTTAGGGAGGGGAGGGAAGAGACTCATTTACATCTAAACAAAGACTGAAAGAGGCCCAAAGTTTCACTTCTCAAGTTTTGTTTTGTTTTGTTTTAATTTTTGCTCTGGTTCTTTCTTAGGGGCATGGGCAAAAGGGCAAAGCACTCACACAGAGTAAACAAAAACCCAGCAAGGGTTCTCCTTAGCAGAGTAGTGGGGGGCAGCAGGTAGAACAAAAGCAAGATCTCTATGGAAGGCAGCACACAGAGCACAGAAAGAGAGGGCAGAATGTGGGAGGAGAGCCAGGCTCAGCCTTGCAGTCAGAGCTGCTTACCCCACATCTCCTCCCTGCAAGGATAGTTCACCCCTCACCCCACTTGCAATCACAAGCAGCAGATGGCCCAGCCCAAGGCGGCTGGCAAAGACAGCCCTCTGCAGGTGCCTGCCTCCAGAGCTGGAGATGGGGAGGAGCAGGGCGAAGTCCAGGCACATCCCAGGTAGAAGCAACACTTTACAAGAGGGTTCTGGGCGAGAGGTCTAATGCTATGCCACAAGACAAACCTTAAACTCCAAAACAACTCTCAGCATTATCTAAGGTTCTCCCTCACCCACATTCAGTAGTCAGAAAGAAAGCCTTGATGGGGAGGGCTGGGGGAAGGGGGGTGTTGGGAAGACCCAGAACAGTTCCCAGAATACACTGGGAAATGCTGAACTAGGAGAAGTTATTTAATCATTCATCGTTTACTGTGTATCTATTATATTCCAGGTACTTCACCAGCAACTAGGGATATACAGTGGTGACAGTAGACAATCTCTGCTCTCAGGAAACTCACAGTATAACCAGAAAGGTAATATACATCTAAAAGACAGGATTCTGCATTTCTGAATCACATACCATTGTAAATAAGTGTTACCTCAATAAAAAAAATTTAAGGGATAAAGAGACAAAGTTAACACACTGGTATGAGCGTTGAGCACAGTGCAATATGGCATGCAAAGGAGGGGCAAACACTCCCACTGTTACAGGGCAGGGAGAGGGGCAGCCCAGTCCCTGCAAACCTACCTACTCTAAATGGGTTCTGCCATCCACCGCATCAACACAAAACATATGAGACTTTAATGGGAAGGAACTTTAATACAATTAGGAAACAATACAGGAAAGGCAAAGAATCTAGTTTCTAAATGAAGCACCCAAAGTTACCCGTCCCCTCGTGGGTAAAAGTCCATCCAAATGGGATTGGCCCAGAGCAAGGCCCCAAAGCCTGCCACAAGTCTAAAGCATCTTCCAGTGGGGACCCACAGAAAAGGATCCGAAACAACCAGACAAGTCTGAAAGGAAAAGAGCAAAATCAAGACGAACACCGCCATTGTCACCTCCCCACAGATCTCTCACCCACATCTGTTTCAACCAGTCCACGACCAAAAAGCAAGCGCAGTTTCTTCACGTGTCTCTAGGCTCCATGTGTCTCCTCCAGGTCTCCTTCTAGCTCCATCCTGCTTCCTTCCTCAGCCTCCTCTGCAGCTTCTTCTATTCCTGCTCAGCTCCACCCTCCTTTTGGGTGGGGCAGGAAACCTGGAACATCCCCCTGTCCTGGGGACCACCCTGTTACACCACCAGTATGGGGAGCAAGCAGCAGTCTAAGCTGACACTGACATTAAAAGGTGTTAGCCAGGCCTCCCCGGTGGCGCAGCGGTTGAGCGCTGGGTTGCGAAGCTGCCCGCCGCCTCTGCGGCGCCGGTTCGATCCCCGGCTGCTCCCCGGCCACCAGAGGAGGGTCCCACATGGCGCGCAGACCTCTCCTGCCGCCCGCTGCTCCCCTCAGCAGTGTACTTCGGTCCTTCTGCCTGCTCTGCTCCCCGCTCTGGCTCTGGTGAATTCTCTCACCCTCCCGCGCTTCTGACTGTACCCAGTGCATGTATAAACAAAACAAACAAACAAATAAATAAATAAAACATGCCTCTATTAAAAAAAAAAAAAAAAAAAAAAGGTGTTAGCCAGACCAAGCAGAAAGAGGTGGGTGTAACGGGAGGGTAGGGCATCCCAAGAGAGGGAATAGTCTGAAGGCAAAAGAGGACTGGCAACAGCAAGTTGTTGTGTTCCAGCCTTTGGTACCCTGGTCATATTCACCAGGAGCAGACCCATGGGTTTGTCAGAGGATCCTGACCACTACCTACAGATACTCTGGGTAATTTTGTAAAGTCCAACTTATCCATTTTACTTGGGGCAAAGTGAAGCTGAATAGAGGGCCCATGACTTGCCTATGGACACAGGGCTAACATAGTGGCTGAAGCAGAACTCAATTTTCCCAACTTTTTACAAAGCAAAGTTTCCTAAAATATCTTCCCAGAATCTAACCACCTCTCTCAGACAGAGAGCCAAACCAGTACCATGTTCTGTCCTTTCTGAGCACCCAAGGAATGGCTTATATCCAGGCCTCAGCCAGATTAGGAAGTCTAACAGCAACAGTCTCCAGGAACTCCAATGTGGCAGGAGCAGTTCATGAGAAAACAAGAGCAATTCCCTGTTTCTTCCAGAAAGAAGGCAACAGTCATACACAGCAATTCTCAAGGGAGGTTATAGTTTTGTTGTTTGTGTGTGTGTTTTGGCAAAAATAGGTTCCCATTGGAAATGAAAAATTGTTGTTCTGGGACCTAAGGGAATTGTCAGCCAATACAGAAACAGGAGGTGAGTCTGAGCTACTGCAAAATCAGGCAGTCTCAATTAAGACTCCCACCCTTTTCCCCAGGAAGCCCACCCCCTCCTCTGGCTAGTCACACTAAATTAGCCTGTGAGCAGCAGTCATTTCTGAAGGTCTCCCTATTGTTCTAACCTTGCATGATGGGCCATCAACCAGCCAACCAAGCCCTAGGAGTTTTAGGTCCCAGCTGCCCTTATTCTGACCTCCATGTCCACCTTCAATAGTACTGGCTCTATGAAGGTCCCCCAGCCTCCAGACTGCCACCCTTTCTGTATCAGAGTGTGTACAGAGTGGAAGAAAGTGTTTGTTACGTTTTAGAGTATAACCCCCTATTGAATCTAAATAGGAGGCACAGTTATTCAACTGCAAAGCAGAATTCCTCCTCTTGTCATAATAAAATAAAGATGCATGTCAACAACCAGCTAGTTGGTTAAAACGAGTGGAAAGATACTAAGGGTGCTAGGCAAAGAGGGTAAGACACACTTACTAATCTCATCTCGATGCCTAGCAAATCTCAGCTCCAAGACTTTGAGCTATCAGTATAATGAAAACATCCTAATGATCAGAAATCTTTCTTGTCCAAAATACCTTCAGATACTGTCTCTGACGCCCTACTCAAATGCAACTGCCATAGGCTTGTCCTTGCCAATACCAGCCAAGAAGCCTAGTTAGACATGAATACTCAGGTAAGAAAGTGGCCTGCCAGAAAAACTGACTTAGTACTCAAGGGCTGAAAAGCAATATTTGACCTAGTACAACAAATGGGGCTATAATGGGCACCTTGTGTCCTAAACTCCTTCACAAGTTTCACAAGTACACTAGGAAGCTCTGGGTGGAGGGGCAGGTGGTAGTGGTGTGCATCTGGGGGTGGGAACCACAGTCAGACTTCCCTTTCTTCTACTTAAACAACAACTTTGTTTAGAACTTGCCCTCCTGAAAGGCAAATGCAGTTCTGATTTCCAAACCTCACTGTTTGAGAGAACTTCTTGTTTCCTTTCTCTGTTTTTTAACACAGATGAATGTTCCCCTAGGGAAAAAGCAGCTGTAACTACAGAAGAAGACAGAAAAAGAATCCTGCTACAAGTTCCAGAGGAACCATTATACTATTATAAGAAGTCTTCTCAAAAGAAGCAACACACCCACCCCTAACAGAAAATATACAGCTTTGTTCCAAGTACTTCTCTAAAGTGCAATCTTTGGGCAGAGAGCCTCCAAAGCTGCTGCCTCCTCTATTCAACACTAAGAACTTCACATTCATGTAAAGTAAGTTAGTGACTTTCTACTCACTGGCAATTAATTAGTGTACCTGCTACTGTGTGTTTGTTATTACCATCATCATAAATGGGCTAAACTTCATTACTACTGCAGACATTTAAACAAATTTTAAACATTATGTCTTTAGGCAGACTGAGGTCACTACTTACTAGTTGAGAATAGAATGGGAAGAGATTATAAATGTGGGACAAGCAGCCTGACTTCTGCACTTAGTATTTTTTGAGAGGAACAGCATTTTACCTGGGAAATCACCCACTGGTTTATTATACTCCTCCGCCTCAAGAGTAACAAGGCTTCTACCCTGAAAACTATTTGCCTAAAAAAAGGGGGGGAAGGGGATATAAGGTGTTTCAGAGAAAGTTTGTAAGAAGAAAATTCAAGCTGCTTTTATTTTCATACAAGCTACAATTAAGTAGTTTTGCTTTTGCAACCACAATTCCTACCTAGAATTCCAGGTAGCCCAAACCTATTCCAAATTTAGATTACCATAGATTTAAACTGGTTTACAAGGAATTCAGTTGGCTGAAACTAGTCCCAAGCCCAAAGATGTTACTAACCTGTTTCACAACACTAGGGGGATCTGAGAAATAAAAGAGGAATGGAGGGGAAGTCAGAACAATGCTTAAAATTCTGCTCAAGCCACAAGAGGAAGCTGCTGCTTTTAATTTCACTTTAGATTCTACTATTAAAAAAACAAATGCAACATAAGTCTACAAGTCTCAGTGACAAAGCAGAGAGAAAATGTTTGTGTTTGCAGAATATATTTAAACCCCCAAACTTCCCCAGTCCTCACTCTGACAGGTCTGCTCACTATTGCCCCTAGTTGTCTGTTCCTAAACTGTAAGCTTCTCTATGGCCAGGCACTTTTCAGAAACCACAAATTCCCGAAAACCCTGATCAGCATCTAAAATGAATACAACTTTCACACGAACCAGTTTCTTTTTTTTTTTCCCCAAGATTTATTTATTTATGCATACAAGAGCCGGGGTGCAGGCTAGAGTTGGGGGGGAGGGGGCCGGTGAGAGGATTCACCAGAGACAGAGTGAGGAGCAGAACAGGCAGATCTACTAAAATACACAATGAAGGGAGCAGTGGGGGAGACAGGATAGGTCTGCTGCACCATGCCAGTCACCTCCATGGCTGGGTATGCAGCCTCCCCAACTCTGTTGAAAGTTTCTGGTGGGCTGGGGGCTGTGCCTTCTTTGCATATTGCCAGGTTTGTCAGGAAATGATACATGATAAGCAAAGGCGAACCATAGGAGGTGAAAAGGTGATCTGATAGTAATTTGGGAAATGTGGTTTCCAAAGGATTTTGGGTGACCTGGAACAGAGGAGGGGCTGGAGGCTAGAAGACTCCTGCTGCAGTGACTTTGGATAGCTTCATAGAGCTGAGACTTAACCCCTTGAGCCACAAGGGAGGCCCCAACATGAACCAGTTTCAAGAGAATCTCAGCATGGGACAAACTCTTGGAGCAAAAGTCTGACCCTTTCTGCTCCATCCATTTTCTCTCAGATCTTGATTTCCAGAGTCCTAAAATTCCTGAGTGGTCTTCCAGCCTCCAGTCCCTCTTCTATTCCAGGTTACCCAAAATCCTTTGGAAACCACACTCCCAAATTACTATCAGATCACCTTTCCCTCCTATAGTTCACCTGTGCTTATCATGTATCATTTCCCGACAAACCCAGAAAGCAAACAATCAAGGCACACAATAAGGCAGAGGGCTATTTCAGTATTCTATGTGGGTACAATAAAATGCTAAGTTGTGAGGTATGAATAACTGGAAAATAAGGAAGAACAAGCAGCAGCTACTTTTGAGTTATGGACAAAGTTAGGGGTAATAGGGAGTGACAGAAATGGATATGAACCAAGACAATCCTTAAAATGCAAGGGAGATCTGACCTGAAAGTCTTGAGGGCTGAATAAGCATGGGGAAGGATGTGGAACTTGAAAGCTAAAGTAAACATGATAGGATGGAGGGAGGAAGGAGGAAGAAACTTAGGAGAGGCTAAGAATCAAGGAAGAATAGGGGAAAAAAAAGTCCATTCGAGATCCTTCACGGAAGAGACAGTTCTTATGGTTCCTCTGGTTATTTTCCACATAGCAGACTCTAGTTATTCCACAAAATATTAAGTATTCAATCAAATACTTACAGTAAAGCCAGTGTGCCCAGCCATGAAAAATAGGCAGAGAAATTCAGCTTTAGATAGGTAAGTAGTGGAGAGCCAATTGTAAGAGGGTGGTCCCCAGGGGAGGGGGAGATTCCAGGTTCCTGGCCCCACCCAAGAAAGGGTGGAGATGAGCAGAGAGGAGAGGAAGCTGGAGGTAAAAAGACTGGTAGAAGGGAAGAAGGATGAAGAACCAGAAGGAGACATGAAGGAGGCACACAGATTAGAGAGACATGTAAGGATTGCACTCACTTCTTGGTCCTGGACTGGGTGAAACAGATGCATGTGAGAGACCCATGGGGAAGTTAACAATGGCAACTTTTATCTTGATTTTGATTTTGTTCTTTTCCTCCCAGACTTGTCTAGCTGTTTCTGACCCTTTTCAATGGGTCCCCGCCAGAAGATGCTTTATACTTGTGGCAGGCTTTCGGACCTCAGTGGCCTTGTTCTGGGCTAACCCTGTTTGGCTGGACATTTACCCACTGGACATTTACCCAAATTAAGCACCCACTTGGGTGCTTAATTTGGAAAATATATTTTTCCCCTTTTCTGTATTACACACTAATTGTATTAAAGTTCCTTTCCATCGAAGGTTTTATGCACTAGAGTATGTTTTGTCTTGATGTGGCAGGTTTGGGGGTCAAGGGTGCCTCTCTCCCTGCCCTGTAACACAATGAATGTTCTTGAGCAGGAAACACAACCTAATTCAACTCAACAAGTATTTACTAAAGGTCTGCTATGTGAGAGGCACCAGAAACTTTGTCCGCATCCACAAAGAGCACCACTGCCATGAGAAGGATGGTAATATTTCCTCACATGTTTTCTTACCCAGTCTCACTAGAGATAAGAACAATATTCATGGGAGATGAACCTAGCAATAGAAACTAAAGCAGCCTGGGGCCTCCCCTGGTGGCGCAGCGGTTGAGTGCCGCACTGTGAAGCTGTCCTTAGTGTCTGCAGCGGCGTTTCGATCCCGGCCGGCCAGCGAGAATCCCACATGGCACGGCAGACCTCGCCTGTCTCACCCACTGCTCCCCTCAGCAGTGTACTTCGTCAGTCTGCCTGTTCTGTTCCCCGCTCTGTCTCTGGTGAATCCTCTCACCCTCCCGCGCATCTGGCCTGTACCCTGGTTCTTGTATAAATAAATAAACAAATCTTTAAAAAAAAAAAAAAAGAAAGAAAGAAACTAAAGCAGCCTGGAAGGCCAGACAGGATGAAGAAGTCTGGCCAGGGTGATGGCGAGAGACACCTACAGAAGGAAGAATTGACAGGGGCTGATTATTGACTAGATAGAAGGGACTCAAAAAGAGGAAGCCTTGACATCCAAGTCAGAGAGCAGGAAGACTCAGGTTTCAATTCCCAGTGGTGTCATTATCTTCAGGCCATGCCTTGGCTCTCTGCATGCCAACTGCTAAAGTCAGCTTGGCCATTTCTACCTGTTTCTGGGAATGGAGGTTACATATTCCAGCCTTCCCACAGGTCCCTGTTTTTTTATGCTAGTCGGGATTTCCTGTAATTGCCATTTGCAAGGGAGTAAAGGCGATCGATGAGAAGATAATAAGTTTACTATTCCTTTGTCCATCACAACAGTGATAAATACATTTCAGTAGTCCTGCACTAAAGTTTTATTGGAAGCTCTTTTCTGGGAAGAGGAGAAAGGGGAGAGGAATCTTTATATTTAAAAAACCTTGAAGCAGTGTTCTCCTTAGCAAAGAGTTCTTTCCTCCTAAACACAAACTCCCCAATAGCATTTAGTGAAGGAGTTGAGATGAGATAGAGAAGTATCAACCCTGAGAGGCAATACTAGTACTTACAGAAAAAAGGCACTAGATCCCTCATTACCCATATGAAAAATGAGCACAAAACCCAAAGAGCAGAATCAATATGAACCAAGTCAAAAATGTCTGAGTATACAACATTGCTAGAAACATGTAGATGGCCATGACTACTCTGCTCTGAACAGCTCACTTATCTTCAAACAGGGTAAATGGCTTCACCCAGTGCAAGGCTATGAGCCACATGAGGGTCAGCCTGGTTCTCTTCCCTCTGAACTCCAATACCCTGTCAGCCACTTTGCCATCTTTGACCCCGTAGACAGGCAGCACAATAACAGGGTGAATAGTGGTGATCTCTGGAAGGGAAATTACAAGTGATTTTCCACAACTGAGAGTGACCTGTATTTCCTAGACTTTAAGAAACAAGTATTAAAATGTGATTTCTTAAATTTTTTAAAAGCAAACCAGTTAATGGGAGAAATGAATTTGAGATGTGCGTCTTACAAAGGAAAAGTGTAATTTAGCCCTCTTTCCCAACCATTAAACAAGAATAAGGGAATAAAAGAGCCCAGTTGAATGAAAAACAAAAAGCTTCTTTGAAACAGCTTGGTGAATTCTCTACATTTTCTACACATTTACTTCCCCTCCCACCTGTGACAGATTCTGATGGTCTGAGAGGAGTCATGCTGTGCTCCTCTACACAAGGACTCAGAGAACTAAAGTAGGATGTGACCTGAGAATACCTACTATCACAAAGCACGTTCCCAGCGCTCTGTTTAGGTTTCTTATACATGGCAACTGATCTATTACAAGTATGTAGGCTTGTCTGTGTCGGTAGGAAAAAGGATATTTTGTCAACCTGTAAGACTCAGTTCTGTAACTGGGATGATCAAGCTCCCAGTAATGTTAGCAGACAAAATGAGGAACACCCCGGGACACCCAAACCTGGCTGCTCAAAATGGGTTCTGCCATCTGCTGCATAAGGACGAAATCTACTTTTATTAGAGTGTGTAAGACCTTCAAGAGAAAAGAACTGTACTACAATTAGTGTGCAACAGAGAGAAAAGAAAGAATATGGTTAAAATAGTTTCCCCATGAAACATCCCCAGCTAAACAGGGTTGGCCCAAAGCAGGGCAGCTGACGCCCAAAAATTTGCCACAAATCTAAGGTACCTTCTGGTGGGGAACCATAGGAAAAGGGTAGAAAGGGCCAGGTAAATCTGGAAGGAAAAGAACAAAATCAAAATGCAAGTCAAGAAAAAGGCTGACATTATCAGCCTCCCCCTGGGTTTTGCACCCACGTCTTGTCTCCTTCCATGTCCCCCAAGTCCCTGCTATAAATCAAAGACTGAGAAACAAGTGCGGCCTCTTCATGTTTCACTGCTCATGTGCCTCCTCCAGGTCTTCTCTTCCTAGTCTTCTTTTTTTCATGTCCTTTCCCCAGTCTTTTCTGGCTTGTCCTCCCTGCTCAGTTGCACCTTTCCTTGGGTGGGACAGGGAACCTGGAACTTCACTTTTCTATGTTACATTCCCCCACTTTTCATTTTTTTCCCCACCATTTCTGTGGTGGTGATGATCTCAGGTTGCATACTGAAGGAAGGGAAAACCAAGCAAGCCCCCTCAGGTCCACAGGTCTTTCCGTTTATACTAAGTAAGGCTGCTTAACTCCACCCTCAGTTCCCAGCAATCCCCTTTTAAGAAGTCAAGAGTCGGGCCTCCCTGGTGGCGCAGCGGTTGAGCGCTGGGTTGTGAAGCTGCCTGCGGCCTCTGCGGCGCCGGTTCGATCCCTGGCTGCTCCCGGCCACCGGAGGAGGGTCCCACATGGCTTGCAGACCTCTCCTGCCGTCCGCTGCTCCCCTCAGCAGTGTACTTCGGTCCTTCTGCCTGCTCTGCTCCCCGCTCTGGCTCTGGTGAATTCTCTTACCCTCCCGTGCTTCTGACTATACCCAGTGCATGTATAAACAAACAAATAAATAAATAAAACATGCCTCTATTTAAAAAAAAAAAAAAAAAGAAGTCAAGAGTCATGCTAGGAGTTGGCATGATGGGAGTTGTAGTTCTCAGCACCAGGGATCTTTTCGGAATGGAGGTGGGAGTGGAATCCATTAAACATTAGTGGGTGAAATTCATTCAGGACACACTGTTCCCCCAACAGTCACATGAAACCCAGGATAATAATAGTAGCATCATTATTAACTGGCACTTGACTCGTTACTCACTGTGCATGAATCTAAGCATTTTATATCTAATATCTGATTTAATGCTCACAACCTTAAAAGGTAGGTACTATTACCATCTTCCTTTTGGGACAAGACACAGAGAAGTTAAAAAAACTTGCAATTCAGGGCCTCCCTGGTGGTGCAAGGGGTTAAGCATTGCACTATGGAGCAGTTCGCAGCCTCTGCAGCATGAGTTTGATCCCCGGCCAGCCAGGGAGCAACCCACATGGCATAGCAGACTGCTCCTGTCTCACCTGCTGCTCCTCTCTGCACTGTATTTCAGTCAGTCTGCCTGTTCTGTTCCCCACTCTGTCTCTGGTGAGTCCTCTCACCCCCCACATATCTGGCCTGTACCCCAGCTCTTGTATGCATAAATTAATAAATCTTTAAAAAAAAAAAAAACAACTTGCAATTCAGAGAAGTTAAAAAACTCAAATAGCAATTCACGAGGCCAAGGTCACAAACTAAGCAGTACACCTCAAAGCATGCAATCATGGTAGAGGTTCATATTTATTCTGTTAAGACAGTGTAATTCATTTTAAATATTAAAATTATCCCAGATGTCTTCCTGAATAGTAAGCAAAATTTCCGTTCATTATGAAAAAAAAAAAAAAACAGAAAACTTTGAATACTGTTCACATTGGTTCTTATAACTCTACACCCTCTTGAGCTGGGCATGGACTAATTTCACAGTTCTACTTCAGAGCGGAGGGAAGCCTATTATTGAATAGGTGGATGCCAGGACCCCACCCATAGGGTGCTGATTCCCAAGGAACAGGGTGGGTCAGGGGATTCTAAAGCAATATTTGAGAAACACTCCTTTGGGGCATTCTAGAAAACTTCTGAACCAGCACCAGATTTGGGAACTAGGTCTTTAGATGCTATTGGCTAATACTCCTTAACTACTAAGGAGACAGATAATCACTTCCAGTCATCGGAAGAGCATGTTAAAAAATAGCAAAAACCTGTTGACAGAACTGAGTCCAGCAAAACAGCAATTCAGAAACTCTGAGGGTTCTCTTTACAGACATGCATCTGACAGAAGAAACTGCCTTTTCCATGATCTGAAGGCAATAATGTATAATGGCAAATTGTTCCCAATTTTCCACATCTGAAATAACCTAGCTACAAGTGGCCTCAAAAAATTAGGTTAATTTCTCTAGCCAAGAAACTGCCAAAAATGGATACACTGCATATTAATGACCAAAAACAGAATCTTTAATAGAAACTTCAACAGCACAAGGCAAAGAGGGGAAGAGTCTTTGTTTGTTTGTTTTTTAACGTGCGTTCTTTAAAAGTACCACCACCAAGCACACTGCCTGAGTCTTGCACTCCTTTGCAAGAGGAATAAAGATCTACTCACTTTAAGGTTTTGCCTCTCTTGTATTTCAGTCAGAGGCACTTAATATCTATCCACATACCTTGAGCTCAGCAATTCTGTTCTTTTTTCTTGGCTTAAACTCTCTTTCAATTGTATTATTAACCAAGAACGATGGTTCCAAGTTCAGAAAAGGTTTCAGTAATTTAATTAAGCTGTGCAGAATTGCTGGTGCTTTCTTGAGCGCCAGGCCTGATCTTTGCCTGCTTCTTTTTGGTCTCTGAGGCAGAATTCTGCTGCCTCCCTTTGATGGGAGACCCTCTCTATTCTGACTTCCTCAGGGTCTTCACAGAATCCACACAGTGTGGCCAAGAGGTCAGACTGCTGGCTCTGCTACTTAATATCCCATGCAGTTGTTTTTCATCCTCATTTGAGATCAATCCTCACAACTGTAAAATGGGTATAAGCTACCAAATTATTGGTTGTCAAAAATATTAAGTAAGTTAACACATATCAAGCATGGCACACAGAAAACA
Organism: Talpa europaea; assembly: GCF_964194135.1. Taxonomy (NCBI): domain Eukaryota; kingdom Metazoa; phylum Chordata; class Mammalia; order Eulipotyphla; family Talpidae; genus Talpa; species Talpa europaea. The sequence continues at coordinate 96,477,055 of NC_140075.1, read as the reverse complement.
CTCAATATATGATATATTTTATTATGAGTCTACCTTCTAATATTAAGAAAGCTTACAGAATCTAGAGCTTTATACTTCTCAAAGCCTTAATCCAGTTTTACTACACTTAGTCCTCACAAAAACCATTAAGTTAAACAAGACTGAAAGTTTATGGACACTTCTGCTATAAGGAAAAGGAACTAGCCTGACCACTGGAGCTGATGACTCATTAGTTCCCCTCATCAGTCAGACCTGCCTCAGTCATCTTTGTATACTACCCCTACCACCACCACCACCACCACCACCGCCCACACACACATATACTAGCAGGTGTCAATAAATCAGTGTTGAATTGGACTGAATGCAGGGTTGGTCATACTGAAAACAGAGCAATCACAGCCTTATAGTGAGGAGCTGGGGAACAAATTAGAATCATCATTCTAGGGAATTCCCAGCCACCTTGTACACAAAGACAAGAGGGCTTCCTCTCCAAAGTTAACTCCAACTCATCCCTGAGAGTTAAAGGGACAATTGCAGAGAGGGAGCATCCAGAGGTCACTTAGAGAGAAATGAGAGACTTGTCCCCACACAACCTCTGAAGCAGCAGGGAATCGGGATAATATAATGGGCATTATCCAGTCCCTCCCCATGGGCCAAATGGGGGTCCATAAATGCGGTGTTTCAAAGGCAGACAATGCTGCCTTCACTAACTGAAATGGGAGTTGTCTTTCCGTAGAATACAGGCCAGTCTATAAATACCAGGATTAAAAGGCTTCCTGTGGGACCAAACTGCCACCTGCCTGGATACAGAGGCTATCTGGTGCTCCAGGCCCCAAACAAGCGCCACAACATTTCCTTCAGGGAAAAGCTGTCACCATCCAACAGCACACCCCCTCCAAGTAATAACCCAACCTCTTTTTTCTTTTTTTCCACTTCAGTTTATTTTTGCTAATCGACCTCTCCTTTCCACATCCCTCATGCAAGCAGATGCACTCCCAAGTGTTCCTCTATAGCTCCTAGCTGGTACTGCCCTCTTCTCCAACGCATTTTTCTGTCTCCCTCACCTCCTCATTCTCCATCTCAACTTCCTAATCCACATATATCCTATCTTCCATGAAAAAAGGGGAAAAAAAAAAAAACACAGAGGGTTTGGCATCACTTCAACCTTGGTTCTAGCTCCAAACAGAAAATTACAGTACTTAACCTTTTAAAAGTTAGTTTTCTGATCTATACAGTGAAGATAAGCCCACCAAGGCATAGCACTGTTCCTGGCACAGAGCATGCAGTGAATACTTCCTGCCTTGTCCCACTTCCCCAAGGAATTTTTCTTCTTTCTTTGCTGGGCTTTTGACAGTCATCCTTCCTAGGTATGATACCTGCTACATACAAATGTCTTAACCCAAAGGAGTGACTAAAATGATAACTTTTTTTCCACCAATGTTAGCAGTGCAGCAGGCATATTCTGGGCACATGGTCCCATCAGCAACCTTGAAATTACACTAGAGAGACTGGTGGGGCCTACCTTATACCTCCCCATCAGAAATGACATCTGGTGAGAGAACGTAACCAGGGATGGGAAGACACCGAGTTGAAAGAAGCAAGCAAGGGATAAATAAAGGTCGCTGTAAGGTAAAGATAGCACTTCTGTGTGTGACTAAAACTCCAAAAGGAAGACTCCCATAAATCCACACTTACATGTAAAATTTTCTAGTTAATTCTGACAGCAAGAATATCTGCCAGTTTTACTAGAAACACCATCTGCTTCATTTCCGATAAGGCCCAAATATGACTTCACATGGGTCAGGTACTGCCTACAAGCTGGTTCCCAAAAGGTGGTATCCTAGATGACAGCTCCAAGGCAGCATGCCATTCCTCTCCCGACACCCTGGAGCTGCTCCTGTAAGTTCATGATTAAAGGCCTGAAATAAAGATAGAGCTTGGTTCCTCTATAAGTATCTCCTCCAAAACTTCTAGTCACCACCCTTAAAACCAGAATTTAAGCTGTTTATCTTCAAAAACCAGATAAATACGGGCCTCCCCGGTAGCGCAGCAGTTGAGCGCTGGGTTGCGAAGCTGACCACAGCCTCTGCAGCGCCAGTTCGATCCCAGGCCACCGGGGGAGGGTCCCACATGGCGCGCAGACCTCTCCTGCCACCCGCTGCTCCCCTCAGCAGTGTATTTCGTCAGTCTGCTCTGCTCCCCACTCTCACTCTGGTGAATTCTCTCACCCTCCCACACTTCTGACTGTACCCAGTGCTTGTATAAATAAATAAATAAATCTTAAAAAACCCACAAACAGATATACTATAAAACATGATAAACAACCTGAACAACTTGTGGTTCAGAGGGGCTTTCATAAAGCAGCTTCTCCACTGGAATCTTAGTTTGCAATTAGCTACGAGTTAAGAGGGTTGGGCTTCCCTGGTGGCGCAAGGGCTTAAGACGCAACTTATGAAGCTATCTGCAGCCAGGGCAGCATGAGTTCAATCCCCACCAGGGAACTACCCACATGCCGCAACAGACCTCTCCTGACTCGCCCGCTGTTCCCCTCAGCAGTTTATTACAACAGATCTGCCTGTTCTGTTCCCTACTCTGTCTCTGGTGAATCCTCTCACACACACCCCCACCTCTGGCCTGTACCCCAGTTCTTGTATGCATAAATAAATAAATCTTTAAAAAAGAGAGAGAGTTAAGAGGGCCTTTTCCAGGATGTCTTTAAGATCCACCTACGATCTTCCTTTTATCAAGTCAAACAGGAAACATTTTGATGCCCTGAACTGGAGGTCTGCATACAAGTTGCCATAAACAAGAAAAAGAAATCAGGCTGGGAGTCAGAGCTGATGTGTCTAGGGGTGCAGTGGCTCAGCTGGTATTACTGAAAAATGAGTGCCTCAATAGCAGGCTGCTCACACGTTTCAGACTGGAAAGTGAAATTACAAAATGTGGGGAGTTGTAAAATGAGAATTCTGATGCCCAAAGCAAGGATATATTCTAAGGGAAAATAGACTACAAGATTTGCCAGCCACCACTAAAGGCAAATCTGGCAAGGATACATGTAACTGAAACCCATAAAAATACAAAAACTATACAAATATGCACATTGGTTCTTCCAGTTTACCAGGCAAAGATTAGTAAAACTTTTGATACTGCATTGCCTGTATTTTTCACCAGTTGGTAAGGTTTGTGAAGAAGACCCCTGTGACCCCTGTGAAGAAGGGAACAAGGCAAATGTGGAAGAGTCTGATAGACAACTGAAATGAGAAGGCCCATGTGAGAAGTACATTCTATTACCCCAAAGTTCGAAACTGGGGTACAGTCAGCTCTGGTCAGTATAGACTTTGGGGACAAGAATCTCTACTCTTCAGAAACAATACTGGGCAGAAATCACCCAAGTGTTTTTCCCTCTCTAACTGTTAGTATTACAAAACAAGAGCCCACAGCAAAACTCTAAACCTATCTGAGACCAAGTATGGCTTCAACTCAACTGTTCAGTCCCACAACAGGCAGAGAGCTAAGGAGCCTGCGAAGTCATGGGCAAGACCAAAGTGGTATGGAGAGAGGTCTTCTCCTAGGAAAAATGAGCACAACTTTGTGCAGGCCTCCCCAGATGAAAGGGGGAGAGATGAGAAGAATTGTTGCTGTAAGCCTGTTAGTGAGGGTCCAGCAGTAGAGCAATTTAACTAAGAAGGCCAGACCTGGATTTTCTGGGCCTGAAAGAGTTCAGTGAACTAAACCCACAACTAAGTACTATTCTTAGTACTAAGGAGTCCACCACCTGCCAAGCAAGAGGACTAGGGAGAAAAGAGAAGAAAAAGCCCCTCCCTCTTGTCATTCCCCAGAGGCAGTCCATCTGCTGTGGAAAGTGAAGAAAGGGCATGGTCCAGGCTGGTCTCTCCCCCTCTTTCATCCCCACCAAACTAACAGTCAATAATCCCCTTGGTCTAGAGTGATGGTGCATTTCATACCACAGCCCTAGCCATTGCTTTGTATCTGCCTTCCTGTGAGACCTCATTGATTTGATACCCAAGCTGACAAGGCAAAGCTGAACTATAAGGGGAGAATACTCAGGCACTAGCCCCATTTCTGCTGCTAAAGTAACATCTGGCCTTAAAATAAGTCACTGATTTACTCTTTCTATAGCTTTAAAGTGAACATAACTCCCATCTCCCTTTAACATAGTGGTATGGATAACAACTGTTTTGTTGTTTTTTTAAAGATTTATTTATTTATGCATACAAGAACGGGGTACAAGCTAGAGATGTAGGGGTGAGAGGATTCACCAGAGACATAGTGGGGAGCAGAACAGGCAGAGCTACTGAAATACACTGCTGAGGGGAGCAGCGGGTGAGACAGGAGAGGTGTCTGCTGTGCCATGTGAGTTGCTCCCTGGCCGGCCAGAGATAGAACTTGCGTTGTAGTGGCTGGCAGTGGCTTGAAAGCACTGTCTTTAACCCCTGCGCCCCAGGGAAGCCCTGGATAACAACTGTTAATAGGTGATATTTACTTAGCACTTACTATGAGCTAGATACAAAGCTAACTGCTTTACATGTCTCTTCCAAACCCCCTGTATATAGAAGATACTATTAACCCCCATTTTCAGTTGATGAAGCTGGGATTTAACAGATATTTACCCAGTCACACAGACAGAAAAAATCTAATACTAGAAAAGTATATGCCAACTTCAAATTATTGTCACTTTTCCCCCTTAGAACCAAGGAACTAAGATACTCAAACTGCCATTTAAGTATCTCTTAATTGTCAGATACTCTAACTAGTGTTTTAAATATCTCATTTGATTTCATTTTCATAATAATTCCATGAGAGGGCACTTTTGAGTTTCCGAATAAATTATGTCATAATAAACTATTATGCCAATAGTTGAAAAATTCAAATGACTCAAAAAGAAGTTTAAGAAGCTATAGTTTCCTGTTACCCTTCATGATCCCAGAATTCCTCATCCTAACATAATCATTAAATTTTGATAACTACCCTTCTAAAGAAACTGCATCTCCACTTAACAAATGATAAAACTGAGTACAGTTTAAATGTGCTCGAAGTCACACCATTGCTAAGTGGTCAAACTGAGAATGAAGGCAGGCCGAGTCTGACTCCAAGTCCTGCTACCCACCACTGCTTCCCACTCTGTACCCATTTCTTAAAACACTCCTTAATTTCCATTCATCATAGGAAAGTGGGGAATTAGTAGTCCTGACCCACAGCCAGTTTTACTCCTCCACTTTCCCAACTAAATGTAATTAAACAGACCAGGCTGCCCAAGCACACCCTGCCCCTGTAACACTAGCACTGCTTTATGTTTCCTCAAATCTCAACTGTGGTGGTTAGGGAGGGAACTTCACTTCTAACCTCCTCTCTGCCCACACAGGCGCATCTTCTGCCTTTGAAAACAAGGCAGGATGGGGGGCGGGGAGAAGAGGAGATTAAGCCTCACCTACAGAAGAGGCTGGGCTCCCAATGTCAGCAACAAGAAAGTTTCCTCCAAGCCTCTTCAGTTCTGAGGTCAAGACAGTCCCACTTTGATTTGCATCTCAGGGAGGCCCTGGACCCTTTGTTGCTGCCTAAAGTCCTAACTCCCACCCCTGCAGAAAGAAAGGAGAAGACTGCAACAATGTCTCATACAGGGCAAACTACAAAGTCACTCAAATAAACCTCTCTCATAGAGCCCTTAGAATCAAAGAACTAAGAGATTTTGCTCTGGTTTGCCCCCACTGGACCCTCTGGTAAGCCCCAAACTGCATGAATTTCTAGATACCAGGGTGTTGTCCTTATGACTTCCCTCCTCCTCCAAAAATAAAAATAAAAGTCCCTTATCCTGTAAGGGACTGCTTTTTCCTTAGTTAGATAAGTTACACTGTCAAATTAAATATACTTCCACAATTTAGTCCCATCAGTACACCACACATATTAACACACACAACCTTGATAGTACCTGTGCTGAGACAGGGATGGGAGAACAGGAAAGGAGTTGTTAAACTGTTTTTCATAAGCAACTTCCATTTTATCAAATCTGCAATTCCAGGAGGTTTCCTATTTCTCAATAAGAAGTACCAACGTTTGACTCAGCATGAGCAGCAGCTGACTCAGTGCCACTATTTACAAGTACAGTTTCTGCTCAGTGCCTACTGGTCACCAAAGGTCTTGGCTTTTCCTTCTGTAAAATAGAACTAGAACCACTTCATAATAGTATATGCCTCTGTGAAAGCACTTTGTAAAACAAATCTTTATTGCTATTAATACGGATGTCCATATTGCATAGTAAACACAGTGGAAACAAACCAGCCCTTACATCTCAAAGGGTTTGAAATCTATGAGGTTTTAGAAAACTAACTAAAACACTGAGGAACAATTACTTAAAAACTGTTAATCTGTGTGCTGCAAAGAATTCCTATGGGGAGAATTATATGGGAAAGAGTATTAGCATTCAATAGATACTTGTCAAATGAGTTCAGATGTGTTACTTGAAAAATACCTACCTTGTTGCTATTCTCAGAAAGTTTTACCAACACAAAAACAAAGGCTCTGAAATCTGTTCATTCTACTGTTGCTCACACACAGATGATGAAAAGCAGTCAGCAGTTGTACCCAACAGCCGTTCTTTCAAGGATGTGATTTTTCAAAAGCATGTACAGACCTTCAAAGGAGATGACACACACAATTATATTTTGTTATTCCAGAAGTAACAGAACCCCCAGAAGACCTCAAATCTGGAGAACACCAGAAATAAGACATCCTGTGTTAACTACTTCCTTGCCTGCACCCACATTCACAACGGATACTGATATATATACATTAGGCCAATGATAAATGCACATGTGTAAGTTGGTTTTAGGGCATACCTGATGCCTCCTGAGGCTTTTATAAGAATGGTAGAATTATAGAAAGAAATTCAGCACCTGAAATTAGCAGGATTAACTCTCTAATTTTGGATATTTGGATCTGATTTTGGATCCGAAGTCAAAATCACTTCACCAACTCAACCTTTTTTATTTTAATCCACTTTACCTTATCAACCACTTACCAACCAGGGCCTCAATACAAAGAAATGGATGAAAGGATCATTGACCTCAGGGAACTTTCCAACTCAGCCTAGTACCTCGGTCTACAAAAACACGGCTCTCAAAGAGGCAAAATATACAAAGAGGTATGTTTATTGGAAGCCTTAATTGTGCCATTATTGTACTAGGTCCTTTACTGCCCCCAGCAGGTTATAAAACCAGGTATTGCAGGAAACAAGACATCACAGCTCAACATTTGTATCTGTAATAAAATAGAGGCTTAAAGGAGATAGGAGAAAAAAAATTTCCTATGGAATACACACCACTGATCATATTTCCTATTTCCCAATTTCTCACTGTTAAACTCACATTTGTTTTTCTTCCTTAATTCAAAAAAGTGATTTCAGGGTCAGAAAACATTCCCACATTAAAATCAATGATCAAAGCCAAAAGCGGGAATTCTCACACCAGACCTAACTCCTAGACCTAGCTAGGCAGAGAAAGGCAATTTGCTATTTTGCTAGGGAGGCCCGGAGGAATTTCCCAAGGATATTTTTTTAAGCCCTCCTTCCTCACAGGTAATTGCTGGATTCCAGCACAGATATAACTGAAAAGGCCAGAATGAGTCCTTCAGAGTGGCTAAACTGAAAGTCTAATGTTGCACAACAGATTCCTCAGACTACTCTCAAGTTAAATAACTCATGGCTATTCCTGTTCTGTTAATTCCAACAGGACAAGTACTGTGTCCATTTTGTTCTTTGTTCACAATTGTATACCTAGCACTAGCCACAGGCATTCACCCAAACAAAAGACTAGATCTACTTCCTGTTGGTTTCTGCAATAACTATGTACCCACCTCCCACTGGCCTGACTTCACAGCCCAACCAGATTATCAGCTCAGAAATTATGATTTGAAGGTGCATGTAACGAGAAAAAAAGAACCAATGAACTCTTAGGAAACGCAGAGCCTGTTTTTCTTGCCATCCTACTGTGTAACAAGCAAAATCCCCACAAGACTGAAACAAGGATGTCGATGGCCTTCCCATGCAGTTTCTACCTGGATATGGATAGAAATCAGAGGTTGATAAAGGTGTGGACCAACCAACATACCATTGGTCAATTCGCTAGAGATGTCTTGAGCATGCCAATTACAAAAGTAGCACCCACTGAACACAAAACTTCATTGGCTTTCTAGGATGGGGAAAGCTAGCATATATGACCTTAGCCCAGGGAAGCGTGTTTCTTTTCTGGCTGGTGACAGAGACAGAAATGTGTGTCCACACTACATTCAGATGGGTGGCTAAGCCCACATAAAATAAGCCCAAGGAAATCAGAACCAAGCAGAGGAGGGTTTTGGTCTGCTGGTGGGGTAGAAGGAAGGGAGATCAGTCCTCCTAGACAGCAAGTTCCCAATTATCAGACAGTGCTACTACATTTAGGATAGTGCCAGAACCTCTGGCACCTGTGCAAGGTGGACCCAAAGGAGAAAATTACTAAGAGAACACAAACCATCAGCCTTAAGTCAGGGACTGTTTTTTAAATAGCGAAGCAGCACAGTACAGAGACAAAATAATTAAGCAGCCCTAGCTTAAGCACAAACTGCACCTACTTAAGAACAGTTCTTCCTCAGAAGAAGTAAACTCAAAGATTCATTCCCCTTTGTAATTTCACTATTAGACCCAAAACTGCAATCACAGAGGGTCATGAATTCATTCTTAATAATATAAACCCCACTTGGGCTCCCAATCCTCTTTCCTGGGGAGTAGGAGGGAGGGGGGTTGAAAAGCAATAGAGCAGGAATCATGAGCCCTTGCTCTGTCACCATCCAGAGAAGTCAGCTCTGAGCGCCCTTTCTCAATTTCCTTTCTATAAAGTGAGGAGGCAGAATGAGACCGGTCCCAAAGTCCCATCATTCAAACTTGTATTTCACGAGCCCCTCTCATCACACACTTGGTTTGCTATGCAAGGAGTTTTGGTAACATTGGCTACTGTCAAGAATTCCATTTTTTAAATAACTGTCTAGTCTTACCTCATGCAGTCATTTTAGAGTTTCAGGACTTGGGAATACAATTTACATTAACAGGAAGTATCCACTCCCAATCTAAAACTTTGGGCAGTGAATTGTGGCAGGGAATATGGCTGCATTCACACACATTTACACACACACACACAGAGAATGGAGGCAGAGGAGAATTTTCTGGAAGGACTGTTCATTGAACTTAGCTAGAGGTACAAGAGATAATAATTCAAGCTTCTGCTTTGGGGCTGGCTTGTTGGACAAAAGACATGTGCCCAATCCCCACATGTTTCTCTGGAGTAGAACCAACTGATTAAAAAGTTAGGCCTATACACACACATACTTTCAAAAGCTTTTGGTAGGAATTTAAAAGTAGGGACAGCAAGACTAGCTACTGATCAAGAATGTTAGGAGTTCCAATTAGGACAAGGTCACAAGGAAGCTCTGCATTATTTCAGTAATACGGCTGGTATGATGTAAAACCACCCAGGGGTAGATCCTGTAGAGGAAATGACACTCCCAGCAGCACCATCTGTTCCTCTTTGTGTCTGGCATGATCTATATTTTTAACCTCGGGTGCAACTGAGGTTCACCAGTAAGAGCCTTGTAAGAGCTGTTCTGAAGAGCAGTCTTTCTCAGACCTACATTTAAACCACACTCATCTCCACCTCTCTGGTTAACTATGCAGTAAGTACCACTCCCCAGCCTAGGCAAAGCCTCCAAGCAGGTGCACAGAACCCTAGCAAGGAATTTTTCACAAGGAAAGGAAAAGCTTCTGAGAACTATAAATTAAATTTGATAAGGAAGGCTCTGTGGGGTTTATGGTAAAGTTCTCTCCATAAAACACAATGACTTGATTTAGAACTGAGGCCTCATGCTGAAAATCTTTTTTTTGTAAGCAGCAGTACATATGCACTGAATTTAGGCGTTACTACATGGACTCTTGCTACTATTTAAGTTCAAATATTTGGAAACAATGTTACTGGAGAGTTCAAACCTTATAAATAACATGATTCTTTTTTCTTCTTAGTAACTTCTTTTATTAATTCAAAGCAATATCCAGGATACCACTGAATCAAGAGACTGTACAGGAACTGTTCTTCCCCAAACAAACTGCAAAACCAAGTAATAAATGAACCCCACAGCGGAAATATGAACACAACTTTTAAAATGAAATGAAAACATATGTCGACACACACAAAAAAATCCTATACATGTAAGTTCACAGTAACATCATTCATAATGACCAAAATCCAGAAACAACCCAAATGTCCATCAGCTGATGAATGAATAAACAATACACCATATTTTTCAGCAATTAAGTGAAATGAAGCACTGACACATTCTACAACATAAATAAGCCTTAACAACATTATGCTAGGGCCTCCCTGGTGGCACAAGGGGTTAAGCACAGCACTAAGAAGCTATCTGCAGCCTCTGCAGCATGAGTTCCATCCCTGGCCAGGGAGGTGACCCACATGGTTCAGGAGACCTCTCCTGTCTCGCCCACTGCTCCCCTCAGCAGTGTATTTCAGTCAGTCTACCTGTTCTGCTCCCCACTCTGTCTCTGGTGCATTCTCTCACCTCTGGCCTGTACCCCAGTTCTTGTATGCATAAATAAATCTTTAAATGCTAAGTGAAAAAGGCCAGTTACTAAAGATTACATACTACGTGGTTCTGTTTACATGAAATGGTCATTTATAGGTAAGCTAGGGAGAAGTAGACCAGTGGCAGCCACAGGCTGGGGAGACTATAAAGGAATAGAATTGACTACTAATGAAGCTTCTTTTTGGAGTGATAAAAATATCCTAAAATTAAGATTATGGTGCTAATTGTATCACCATTGTAAATATACTACAGCCCATTGAATCACACACTTTAAATGGGTAAACTTCATGATATGTAAATTAGCTCATAAAGCTATTTTTTTTAATTTATTTATTTAGAATAACTATAAGAAAGTGAAAATCAAAATCAACAAACAACTATGAACCAGAGACACTCTATGGGGGATGGGGGGGAAGGGAGGGATTGGGTTCAAAATAAGGGGATTGCAATTGTATGGGGAATATAAAAATAAAATTTATGTTAAAAAATTTATTTACTTATACAAAAAATTGGGGTATAGGTCAGAGATGCAGGAGAGTAAGAGAATTCACCAGAGACAGAGCGGGGAGCAGAACAGGCAGATGGACCAAATACACTGCCGAGGGGAGCAGCAGGCGAGGCAGGAGAGGTCTGCCACGCCATGTGGGTCTCTCCCTTGCCAGCCAGGAATCAAACCCACGCTGCAGAGGCTGTGGACAGCTTCACAGCGCGGCGCTCAACACTCTGTGCCACTGGGGAGGCCAAAAAGCTATTTTAAAAAACACTTTAAAAACCGACATACAATGCAACAAATAAAACTATTCCTCAGGGAAAAAAACGCTGAGCAAACTCAGAAATAATTGTGATATATGAGAGGATATTTAAATCAAAGCAGATCTCTCTGATGAAATGTTATAAAGCCATTAAAATAATGATAAAGGTTGCATGTCATCTTATGAAAACATTTTTGGAATATGCTAAATGGAAAAAAAAACAATACAAAACGGAATGTACAGTGATTACCAACTAAAAGATAGAAAAAGTAGAATACATAAAAATGATGTTTGTGTTAGAATGGTAGAAATGTGATTTCCCACCACTCAGTTTTCCAAGCTTTCTGTAATCTTGTCCCGAAGCACTAACAAAAAAAAAAAAAAAAAAAGGGCCTCCCTGGTGGCACAGGGTTTGTTAAAGTCTCAGAGTTATCAAGCTATCTCCTGCCACTGATGCATGAGTTCCATCCAGCCTGGGAGCTAAACCACATGTGGCCCAGCAGACCTCTCCCGCCTCACCCCACAGCTCCCCTCAGCAGTGTATTTCAGTAGATCTGCCTGTTCTGCTCCCTACTCTCTGGGGAATCCTCTCATACCCCAGCCCCTAACACTCAGTCTTGCTCCCCCACCCACACCTCAGGGCTACACCCTAATTCTTCTTTGCATAAATAAATAAAAATAAACCTAAATTTTTTTAAATCCCCCCATCTTCCCTCAGTTTGCCTAAACTACAACACAACTGAAAAATGCAAAATAAGCAAAACCACTTTATTCCTTTTTTCAGGTTCCCCTTTTTAAACTTCCACTTAGTTCTTTGATATCAACTTGGAACAAGAAGGTAAAAAGGGACAAATAGTCCTTTCCCATTCTCAGAAGCCCAGTTTTACTTTACTAGCTTTGTCAGAAGCCAAAGTGTAGTCAAGCCAAAATTGCAGCAAGAAGTTACACCCAGGGCAATTCCACGCTCTGATCTTAAAACTTCTGTAGGTGAAGGCAAGTCACTGCTGGCAGTAGATTGGATTTGGAAAGATTAGATGTTCCCTTTCCTTAAGAAAGACTGGAAAGAAAGGGAGGCTGGGAAACAGACCCTACTCGTATCTGTCCCCTGAGGTTCTGTTCCAATCTCCACAACTAGAGCAGAAAAGAGTCCTGAATCATTTAATTTTTCACCACGTAAGATCCCCTTCCGAATAATAAAGAATTGTCAGTCACCACTTCAACCATCTGCAAACCCACTAAAAACTTACTACTGTCATCAGGAAACTCAGGATAACTTTCCCCAAATCAAGCAATGGAGCGGGGGAGGAGGAAGGGGTGCCACTGCCAAAAAAAAAAAAAAAAAGCACTTAAAGGCACACTTTTGTCAGGTAATTTTAAGGATCGACCAACACTGGTGACAGTAATGGGGAACTACATCTGTTTCTGTTTGAGAAAAATGCCTCAATGATATCCTGTTTCTGGACTACAGCATGAATTCTTGGCATGCAGCCTTCAGATGTTTCAAGAGAGGCTATTTTCCTTTTTCAAGATGTATGAGACAGGCAGGGAGAATACATCATAGGCAACGCCAGAGTCTGTGAAACCCGTTTCAGCTCTCATGACAGTTTCTGCATGTTCTGCTGTTGCTATACCGTATCTTCACAGAGACTCAACTGTCTCCCAGCTCTGGTGGTAGCACAGGTGGCCTTTCACGGCTGAAGTGACGCAGCTCAGCGCCCCTGTGAGGTCTACCAGCAGAGTGGAGACTTCCACTTTGAGGTATGAACCAGAAGATGAGATAGCAAATACAGGAACCCTGCTGGTTTCTAGGCCAAAGAACTAAAAAAAAAAAAAAAAGACACCTCACAGACACATGTGAGCACAACAAAAAGGAAACATCCTCAGGTCACTAGCTGGCTCCCTGCTAACACCTAAGCTTAACTCTACTTTTTCAGATAAAGATTTTTACAGAGACACAAATTTGTGATCCTCCAAGGGTACAATGGCTATTGCCTTGAATCCAAGCTCAGGGATGGTCATCCCAATTTGTCCTGGAATTGCTCTGTTGGTGTCAGTTCAACAAGTGTTAGAAGCTTCAAATACCCATCACAATCCCCAGCCCCAACATCAAGCTGCATCCTTCACTCACACCAATAATGAAATAACCCTCCCACACTATAGATATTATTTCTCACTGCTCTAGTTTCCAAGTTCCCTGGAATGTGGCAACATAACTTAAGGATACTGATTTCAACAACAACAACAACATTCCACTACATGAAATCTTACTACAGTGAGATACATGGGTGGCCCAGGGAAAATATGCATTTGCCCCAATGCATCCCTTAACCCAAGTGTCTCAATCCTTAACACTTAAGTCTGCATGGGTGCAGTATTTGCTTTCAAAGTAAACACACACACAAGGTACTGAGCTGCTCCCTCTGTTCATTCTCATCTTTATGCTATTGCTTGATGGAATGTCCCTTAAACAAGACTTCCCTACTGTCCCTGGCAGATAGAAGAGGGGAAATGAGTGCTGTGTGTCAGCTTCAACTAAGAGATCACATGTCCATGCCGAAGTTCAGTAAAATTCTTCCTGTGTGGCAATTACACACCGAGGCCCAGTGGAACTAACATTCAGGTCTCCAAGTGGGCATTTCAGGCTTGTGAGTGAGTATTATAGCGCCTCTCAGTGAATTGTTCTTGGAAGATGGAAAACTAGAGGAAAAGGGACAAGCACCTGTACAATCTGGCCTTCTCTCTCCTTGCAAGCAGCTCTGCTAAAGATATTCTCTGCTGTTCACTTGTTATGGTACAGAAACAAGGAACATTGTGTGACTCACTAGCTTATTTTAAAGATACTCTAATTCTCCTAGCCCAGCTACCAGTAGTTATCTGGTTGTTGCCCAGTTTGTCAGTTGAGGAGGAGCTGAGGATATGGAAAAGAACACAAGGAAAGATCGAGAACAAAAGGCAAGTTTTCATCTGGGAGATGGAAAAGCATGGGAGTGAAACAATACTTAGTAGCAACAAACTTGAAAGACATTCTTACTTTGAAGAACCCAGGTGAATTATTACCTTTGGAAGGTATATACACGTGTGGAGGGGGAGGGTAGATTTAGAAATTGCTGCCCCAGCAACAGCAAAGGAGGAAATCCCCTGCCAGGAGATGCACAATTACATAAGAGCGCAAGTTCAATCACCACAGGATGGAGACCTGCCAGGAAACAGACCAAGTACTGAGATCTCCTCATATGCCAGTCTCCATTTGTAACATGTTAGTCTACCTTTCCTCCTCTTCTCTCAGTTCAAATTCTGGACTTTGAAAAGGCAGGCCTCAGCAAATTAAGTCAAACTCTGCCATTTGACAGTATGTTTGCTCTCCCGGTTTAAACACTACAGGGCAGAGGTTGGGCAAGCCTTACTCTGAGAACTCAGGGACATGTCCCCATCTAGCTGAAGGCAAGGATTTGTTTCATATGCCATTTTCCGCTACGGTATCCAAAAAGTCATGCTGTGGACATGAAGTCTTATTTATCCGGTGCTATGGTACAGTGGCTCTGTTGTCTATTTAACTCACTCCTTAAGAAGCAGCAAATGGCCACCAATGAAAATCAGCAACATAAAGCAAAATTAATTGATTTAAGTGACTGTGAACTGCATGACAGCAGGACTGGATTCTGTCTTATTTACTGCAGTATCCCCAGTACCTAGCACAGGACCTGGCATACAATCTTTATCCCATAAATATTTGTGAGTGCTGAAAGAAAGAACACACAAAAGAATGTTGTGCAAACATACCGTAAGTGTGTACACTGGAGAAAGAGCTAAGATTTCATGATCCAAAAAACAGCCTGAAGAAGTACCTTTGATAAAGTTCTAGAAAGACTCAGGTACCAATTTTACCTAAAGTAAATATAATCTAGCAGTTAATATTTCAGGCCCTACCAAACACTACCTCTATGACCTTGGGCAAGTTATTTGACTTGTGTGGCTTTGGTCTCATCTGGGAAAACAGGAATAATAATGTTTACCTCAAAAGTTTGTTGTTTATTAAAGTGAGATCAAGTTCCCAGCACAAAGTCTGGTGCTTAAGAGCTTTTCCCTATGGTTACTGTTGTTTAATTAAATAACCTCCTTTACTGAGAGGGAAGAAAACACCTCACCCCTAAGTGTGAAAATTTTCACATTTGGTTGCATATGCATCTAGCTAAAAATGCAAAGCCCAGAGAATTCAGAATTTGATGCCCCACACATGTCTCTACTAGCCTCCACAATTTGGGTGTGGAATTCCCAAAACTAAAAGGTGTCTGTGCACCATTCATACATATTTGTTAAACCAGCAGAATGAAAAGAGCAACACGTGAACTAACCACCATGAAGAATGGGGAGAGACGCTTCCCACCTCTGCAGATGGAGAAAGGGAGCAAATACCTAAGATTTAACAGAACTGCGAATCTTGCTGCACCTCCGTCCAGAGCACACACAGCCCCATTTAACCACAGTAACAAAGCCCAGCACGCCTCCTGTCACCGAGAGAACACTCTGTGGAAACATCAGCCTTAGACTTCTTTGCCAAGATTTGGTTGCGTTGCCTTTTCCTCCTGGGTCTCCCGGGTCTCCCAGACCTCCTTCCCCTCCTACTCTGGTCACAGGTAACTTTTTCCATTCCAGCAGCCCCACAGCCCTGCGGAGGGCTAGACCTGCACAGAAATCTGGAGTAAAACAGAAAGTCTACACACACACACATACACAGGAAGTGGTTTCCGCGAGTCTCAGCCCGGATAATAAAAGTTTTCGAGATTAAAGTCCAACCCCGGCGCGGGGGGCTTCAGGGCGCCCCGGGGCGCGCAAACACCGGCTCCCACGTTTCCTCAGGAAATCCACCGTCGCCAAGTCACCCTGCCCGGGCGCAGCCCCCGCCGCTCTCGCCAGCTTGAGGGGAAACAGTAACAGCCGTGAAGAAAGCGGGCCTCTGCCCACCTCCCGTCCAGGGACCCGCAGAAGTGCGGTCTGCACCCGGGCTCCCGGCAGGGAGCGCGACCTGGCACGCCCGGCGAGGCCGGCCCGACGCGCCCGAGCCCGGGCGACCCGACCCCCTCCCGGCCTGGGCCCGGCCCGACCCCGCCGCCGCCGCCGGGTCCCCCTCGGGCCCCGCGCCGGGCCGGCCTCTCCAGCGCGGGGCTCGCGGCCGGGCGCCCGGGTGACAGCGGGGCCGGCGCGGGGGGCCCGAGGGCGGCCGGCGGCGGCGGGTCGGCCCCGGCTCCCCGGCGTCCCTTCCGGGCGGCGCGCGCGCCCCGCGCCCCTGACAGCCGGCCCGGCGCGCCCGTGACACAATGACGCGCCGCCGCCGCCGGCCGCCGCGACCACTCACCGGGGGAACCGCGCGCGACCTCCGGGAGGGGGGCGCTCGCAGCTTCCGCGCCGCCGGGACCCACTCCGCCGCCGGCGCGCGCCCGCAGCCCTCTCCGGTCGCGGCGAGGCCCCGAGTGCCCTTGTCTGGCTGGCGCTGGCCGACGCGGCGGCGGGAGGCGGCGGGAGGCGGGGGCCGAGGCTGTCGCCGGCTGAGGAGAATGGAACGCGAAGACGGCGGCGGTGGAGGCGGCAGCGGCGCCCGCGTCACTGGCCCAGCTGCACAGCGCGGGCGGGGGACCCGCGGAGGGGGAGGGGCGGAGGCGGGAAAGGGGCGGGACCAGGAGAGCACGCAACAAGCGCCGGCGTCGCGCCCCGCGACCGCCCCCTGGGAGGCCCCGCCGGCCGCCGGCTGCCAGCACGCACGCGCCGCCGGCCGGGCCGGGCGCCCCGCGGGAAGCGAGGTGGCGCGGGGAGAAGGGAGCCCTTAAAGGGGCCGCCGCGACGGTTGCTGGGAGTGGACCCGGCCGACTGGAAGCGCGCTGCGTTTGCGGTGCGCCCTTCTGTTCCTGCACTGTCATTATTTGCATTTGGGAAGGACGTGTTTGGATTATTAAGGCACTAATATCTGCAAAGAATTGGCTGGCTCTCAAATGGACGAGCGCTCTCTGCGCCTTGCCTGATTAGCTCTTGAATAGCCCATTAGACCCATAACTGAGGCAGGTCATTATCTCCCTATAAAGTATTGTTTTTCAAACTAGGGTGCGTGGACTCCCAAGCTCAAAATTGCCCTGGCAGGGTGGGTGTCAAAATGCAGGTTGGGGTGCCACCTTCAGCCTCTGAATCCAGTAAACCAGGGCTGGACTCCGGAGACTTTAACAGACATTATGAAGGGATTCCTCAGCACACTAAAAGCAAATGGCAGATCTCAAGGTTGAGAAAACAGGTTCAGCGCCAGGGCTGGAAGCCTGCCACACCACACCGAGGACTTTGGTGTCCCAGGCTGAGCCTCGCCTCCCACCTTTTACCTGCAGGTCCTCCCCTGCAGCCTGTGTGGTTACACCCCATGGGTAATCTCACTGCAGCTCTGGGAGATAAGTGTTTACAGGACCTCTGGCCCCTAGATCATGAGTATTGTGACTTTTTATCTCTGCGTCCTAGGGCCTTGTACAGTGCCTGTCTCGGAGATGTCCAAAGTTCAGTAAATGTTGAGCTCCTCCTACTTGAGGTCAGCGCCCGAATCCGCCTTTGGACCCAGAGACTTTAGCCTTTGCCGCAGCATGGGTCATACAGGCCCCTCCTCCAAATGCCCTTTGGACAAGGATACACCCCCTCAGGGCAGCTCACCAAGCTTAGGTCCAGAAGGTTCTGTGGGGAAGTGCTGTGAATTAGCAAGTCTTGTCCTTGAGGTAGCTTAAACTAGGCAAAGAGCCTCCCTTCCACCCTGCACACATATCCATATCTAAAAGGACCCGCCCCTTCTGAGCCCAACAGAACTGCAGCTGTAGCTATGTTTTCCACAAACCTACCCTTGCTCTGCCTTTTTTCTTCTGTGCTTTCCTAGGTCCAGACTCACTGGAAAAGATAGCCATCTCGCCCTTCCTGCTCACTGCCCCCTCTACTGGACCGCACTGCACAAATCACTGGGGTACACCACTCTGGGTCTACAATAGAGCTCAGCAACTCCCTTGGACCAAAACATCAGGCCCACCCAAGATCCAGGAGGGTGACAAAGGGGAAGGAAGCAAGGAAAACATGGAGAAGAATAAAGAAGACAAATGGAGAGAAGCAAAGTGTGGTCAGATCATCTACAAAGGCAGCTTGGTATAGTGGAAGATGGGTTCAACCTGGCCAGGAGGGCCAGGAGGGGTGGGGAGGTTTTGAAGGGTGTCTTTACACTGCAGTCAGCAGGACCACTGACCGGTTTGGTGACCTCATGCACCACCTATGTCTTTGTAAAATGACTCCTGAGACCCTTTGCAGATCTAGTACTCACTGCCCAAAACTCCTGGGCCCAGCATCCACAGAACAAATTCAAATCGCCAAACTGTGCTCTCCACAATTTGACTGAAATCTTCTCCATCCCCACACTTGAGCCCTCTTACACCACCTGTGCCCACTAAGCTGCCACCTACTTTCACATCTCAGAGCCCATGTTTTCTGCCTAGAATCGTGTTTCCTCCTGCCTGGAATGCCCTACAATGACATTCCAGAGCCTCTCTTTCTACCCTGTGTGGCATTCTGGATAAGCCTCAGTTAACATTCATCTCCTTCTGCTTCATATTGCCAGGATCAGGGGTGAGCCTCTTTTCTCCCTTTGTAAAGACTGGCTCAGGAGCCTCTTCTCTCACCCTCCTGCCTGAGATTCCACTGACTTCCTTTACATAACTGAGCAAAAGCCCCTGTTACATTCTGTTTATGGCCCTGGTGTCGCTTACCTGCCAAATGGGGTGGTATTTCCTGGCCTGTGTTAAATATTTTTATGCCATCAATGAGATAATTTCCAAGATGCGGGTTAAGAATAATGTTGGTTTAGACATTACCAAGTGGGAGGAATCATTGATTTTTTATAATTAAAATATATTTTTAATTTAACAGCTTTATTGAGATACCACACAACTTGCGTACCATACAATTCAGTTTAAATGTATAATAGTATATTTAAAGTGTATAATTCAGTGGTTTTTAGTGTGTTTATAGAGTTGTGTAACCAGCATCACAAGGCTATGGTTATTTCACAGAACAGTAGGAATGACAGCTGCTGTTTATTGAGCATCTATTGTGTGCCAAGTACTGGGTAGGAACTTTATACATGTAACCAGTAATTTTGACAATGAGCTTTATTAATACTATTTTTGTATGTTTACATGTAGAGAAACAGACTCAGTTTTTGTGACATCAAAAATTAAGTAACATGTATATTACAAAACCAGAATTCATTCTTGTTTATTCCAAAAGGCAACCTGTTCCAAACATTATGACCCCCCCCCCCCCAGTTAAGGAAGTTGAAGCACCCAATAAATTACTGGCTTGTCTGACATCAGACAGGTGTTAGCATGGAGATACTTGTTTCCACTCAAGATTCCTTGAGCAGCCTTCAAAGTATATACCATGAAAGTAAACAAGTAAAACCCTTAACCACAGGGGGAGAATTCATGAATTCAGAATTCAGGATACCAAATCACCCCAGAAAGTCAGAGTCCAAGAGGATGGACTGGCAGAATTGAGAAACAACTCTTCCTAGCTCCCCCTTCTAAGGAGGAAGAGCCTAACTTAGATAGTTATGGGAATACCTGGCCCTGTTGGGACTAGTCAGAGGGGGCTTTTGCAGGTCAGAGCAGGACTGCCCAGAGCAATAGTAGTTACACCCCAAACCTGAATCTGTTAGGGGGAAATGATGTCCTGAGTTAATCCTATACAGGCTTGGTGGACTCCACCCCCACTCCAGACTAAAGCCATCAAGACTCTGGGAAAGACAAATCCCATCACCACCAAGGGAGGGTGGCTGGGACCTGAGGGTGGAGTTGGGCAGCCAGGTTGGATATAAAAAAACCAAACACGTGGGCCTTGGGCTCTCTCTGGCTCGCGATCGCTCGCCTCCTGGCTTCACCGCTCCTGGCTGGCGGCCAGCTCTCAGAGCGCCATTTTGGGATTCCTGATCAGCGGATCGGGTAGGACTCATTTAAAACTTTGTCTCCCACTTTTCTCCCAGAACTGTACATTTCCTCATTTCCCCTTCCCTTTGTAAATAAACCTTTTATTAACCTTTCACGTGTGCCTGCAGTAGAGCATTGATAAGTCCTTTTAAGCGCGCGGGTGAGGACCCACAGTCAGGCACCCCGTTTTGTATCGGGGTTGCTCTACAACAAATCCAGCCCTGAAAAATATTCTCCTGAGCTGATGTGACCCTCCTGCCCAGTCAGTGTGTGTGAGAGAGGGTCATGTCCTACCCACCTGTTCCTACTTTCTAAAGCACTAACAAGTCTTGGACAACATGTTTATCCCTGACATGGACCAGGTATACTGTAAACATGTTGGCCACAGTTCATATGCGTAGAAGAATGAAGGAGGTGGAAAACATACATGCTGTGTATTTAGGGGGAACTGACTCAGAACCCACCAAAGGATGCCAGCCAGCCTGAGTACCTACTACTTCCCTTCCCTGACTTTTGCCCAAAGGCCTAGCAGTGGCTCTGGGAGGCTGGCAGCCAAGGAGGAAGGCACTAAAGACAGCCCACAGCCTGAGGCCCTTCCGGACACAACTAGCCCACTAGCTCCGCCCACTCAGCTCCCAGTCATTTGACACCACATTCCCTTGGTGGCTTTCTTTCTCCAGGCTGCCCTGAAGGTTCATTTTCAGGTGATTTAGTGGGAAGGCAGGGTTGTATGATTTTGGCTCTGCTACCCCAGAACCACAGGTAGATGGAGAGATGGAGGGACCCACCCCCCCCCCCCCCCCCGCCCTCCAGAGAGTCTGCAAAGGCAGAGGAAGGGCTATGGAGCTCTGGAAGCCACTGCCAATTTACTAAATATGTCGCACTGTCTGCCAGGTACTGTGCTAATAATAGCTTTACATACATGATCGACCTTTATCTTGCAGTAACCTGTAAAATAGGCATAATACTAATATGTCCATTTTGTAGATGAGGAAATAAAGGTATAGAGACAAAGACCATCATTATTACTAAGTAGTGTAACAGGATGGTCCCCAGGAAAGGGGGAGGTTCCCTGCCCCACCCAAGGGAGGGTGGAGCTGAGCAGGAAGAGGAGAAGCTGAAGAAGAGACTGAGGAAGGAGCAGGATGAAGCCAGGAGACCTGGAGGAGGCACATGGAGCCTAGAGACACATGAAGAAACTGTGCTTGTCTTTTGGTCATGGACGGGGTGACACAGATGTGGGTGAGACCCGTGGGGAGGTGACAATGGCAGCTTTTATCTTGATGTTGATTTTGCTCTTTTCCTTCTGGGCTTGTCTGGTTGTTTCTGACTCTTTTCTGTGGGTCCCCACTGGAAGATGCTTTAGACTTGTGGCAGGCTTTGGGGCCTTGCTCTGGGCCGATCCCATATGGATGGAGTTTTACCCACGAGGGAATGGGTAACTTTGGGTGCTTTATTTAGAAACTAGACTCTTTGCCTTTCCTGTATTGTTTCCTAGTTTTATTAAAGTTCCTTCCCATTAAAATCTCATGTTTTGTGTTGATGCGGCGGATGGCAGAACCTATTTAGAATAGGCAGGTTTGCGGGGTTTGGGCTGCCCCTCTCCCTGTCCTATAACAGATTTGGCGCCCAACGTGGGGCTCAAACCCACGACCTTGAGATTAAGAGTCTCATGCTCTACCAACTGAGCTAGCCGGGCACTGCGAGCTGGCGGAGAGCCAAAAATGGGGGATCCTCCAAAGCCCACATGTCTGCCTTTTATATCCACCTGGCTGCTTAACCCCACCCTCAGGTCCCAGCCACCTTCCCTTTGGTGGTTATGGGATTTGGAGTTCCCAGTGTCTTTGACTTTGACCTAGGGTGGGGATGGAGTCCACAAAACCTATATGGAATTAGCTTTGGGACATCCTTTTCCCCCTAACAGTAGCAGTAAGTAATACAACTGCAATTTGCACTGCAAAAGGCAAATATGATTTTTACTTCTTTTTTACTGAGACAACATTGGTTGACAACACTGTATGCAACCATGATTTTTTAAAAAGGGAGCAGACCGGTTACCTGCAGGGATGTGCTGGAGACTGCTTATACTCTCTCTTAAGAAACAACTATAGGGGCCTCCCCGGTGGCACAGTGGTTGAGCGCTGGGCTGCGAAGAAGCTGCCGGAAGCCTCTGCAGCGCTGGCTCTATCCCTGGCTGCCGGGGAGGGGTCCACATGGCAAGCAGATGCCCCCTGCTGTGCCCACTGCTCCCCTCAGCAGTGTACTTCGTCAGTTTGCCTGTTCTGCTCCCTGCTCTGGCTCTGGTGAATTCTCTCACTCTCCCATGCTTCTGACTATACCCAGTGCTTGTATAAATAAATAAATAAATCTTTAAAAAAAAAACAAACAACTATAAAATGTCCAAGACTTCTGTGAATTGGTTGTTAAACTCAGGCTTTGTTAAAAACTGAAAGATATACATAAAATTAAATTAATTATAAGTTTTAAAGTAAGAAATACCTCAAATGCATCACTTCCTAATTATTTTACTACACTGTATTCTTTTTTTTTTAAAGCTACTTTTTTTTTTTTAAAGAGGCATGTATTTTCATTTATTTGTTTGTTTGTTTGTTTATACATGCACTGGGTACAGTCAGAAGCGCAAGAGGGTGAGAGAATTCACCAGAGCCAGAGCGGGGAGCAGAGCAGGCAGAAGGACCGAAGTACACTGCTGAGGGGAGCAGTGGGCGGCAGGAGAGGTCTGCGCGCCATGTGGGACCCTCCTCCGGTGGCTGGGGAGCAGCCGGGGATTGAACCGGCACTGCAGAGGCTGCGGTCAGCTTCGCAACCCAGCGCTCAACCGCTGTGCCACCGGGGAGGCCCTACACTGTATTCTTATCTATGCTTTCAAGTTTATTTACACCTATTACATACATATAATACTATATAATATTACACAATTTGGGCTCTTTTCCCAATTCCACCTTTAAACAAGTTTCATTGATAGCTTGAAGTCAGGCTTGTTGGAAGTATTACCCCACAGAAATTAGCAATAGTACAAATCATAGAAATAGTACAAATCATTCTCACTCCAAAAACAAGTTATTATACATTTGCCAGCTCATGGATCTACAAAAGCCAGGGGGTAGGAGCAGTAAACCCAGCACAGGTGACCTAATGCTAGATAAGTTTACTAGCCAGTGAGGTCAGGGGCAAGAAACTGGTGGGGTACAGTTCAGGGACAGACCCAGAGAGTCTCCATTTAACAGGGAAGGTGGGTGAAACATATTTGATGCTCATAAAGTGTGTCACTCGCATCTGCTCCTCTGAGCTGCACTACGAACATTTCTTTTTAAAAATCCCTCCTTTCCTTTATCCCCAGAGTTCAATCTCCAATTACCAAGTTGGGGGTAGGAAGCTGAGGGGAAGCCTGCGTGGAAGTGGCTGCTAAACCCACTTCCTTGTGAATGCCTGACCTCTAGTGGTAGGAGTTAGACTGCATGTCTCAGCTTTCAGTCTAAAGCAAGTTTCTCCTCTTTCCTCCACTGACCACAAGTCAAGCACTCCCTAGCAAGGGGCACAGGATAAAAGGGGCAGGGCAGACGAACAGACCATGGACAGAAGCACCTACTTCAAACCAGAGGGTCACTACTATTCCTTGAGAACCCATGCCTCCTTTGGATAGCAAGTATTTTGTAACACCCCTTTACAACCACCCATGAAATTAAATGAAAAATCACAGATAATTAATCTGCCTATACATGTAATTGCAAAAATTAAATAAAAATATTATTTTATGTTTACTAAAGGAAATATACAATAATGTTCATGGAACCTTTATTCATAATAGCCAAAAACTGGAAACAATCCAAATTCCATCTACAGTAGAATGGATAAATGTTTAGTGTGCCATACAACAAGAATGAGCAAACTTCCACTCACACAACAACATGGATAAATATCATGAATATGATTATGACTGAAAGATGCCAGACACTAAATATATAAGGTATGATTACATTTACATAAAGTTCAAAGACAAGCAAAATTAATGAAAGGGTTAAGAATACACGATATAGTTCCTTGCAGGGGAATATGGCTGGGAGCATGAGGGAACTCCCCTGGTGCTGTGAGAGTTCTGATTCTTGATCTGAGTGCTGGTTTCAAGGCTGTGTTCATTTTGCAAAAGTTCAAAATGAGATGTTCACTTTTTGAAGCAAATAGTTATTCAAGAAAAAGTTTACTTAAAAAAATAACAATCGCTCCATCCTGAGTCCAACCCAACTTGGACTCACCGTGACTTTGGCAACTATAAATGCAGATGGATGTAGGTATGTGGTTTTAGTGACTCAAATGCTTTGAGCAATGTTTCTGGTTGTTGTATGATTTTCTGAAGCTCTTGGTAAAGTGCTGAAAAATGAAGTACCACAATTGACATGATAGTTGTGTTTGTTATACATAGTTTTTTTTTTTCTATATAAGCCTCAGAGGGGCATATAAGAGTAATTGGAGGGCCTCCCCGGTGGCACAGTGGTTGAGCACTGGGCTGTGAAGCTGCCCGCAGCCTCTGCAGCTCCGGTCCCCGGCCACCGGGCGAGGATCCCACATGGCGCGCAGACCTCTCCTGCCGCCTGCTGCTCCCCTCAGCAGTGTATTTCGTCAGTCTGCCTCCTCTGTTCTCCGCTCTGACTCTGGTGAATTCGCTCACCCTCCCGTGCTTCTGACTGTACCTAGTGCTTGTATAAATAAATAAATAAATAAATAAATAAATAAATAAATCTTAAAAAAAAAAAAGAGGGCCTCCCCTGGTGGCACAGCAGTTGAGCGCTGGGCTGTGAAGCTGCCCGCAGCCTCTGCAGCTGCCCGCAGCCTTTGCAGCGCCGGTTCGATCCCCGGCTGCTCCCCGGCCACCAGAGGAGGGTCCCACATGGCGCGCAGACCTCTCCTGCCGCCCGCTGCTCCCCTCAGCAGTGTACTTCGGTCCTTCTGCCTGCTCTGCTCCCTGCTCTGGCTCTGGTGAATTCTCTCACCCTCCCAGCTTCTGACTGTACCCAGTGCTTGTATAAATAAATAAATAAATCTTTAAAAAAAAAAAAAAAGAGTAAATGGAACATAGGATGGTTCTTTGCTGTGTCAACTAACCCCTCCTTGTCTGTGAAATGAAGATGATGGAAGTATCTATCTTGTAAAGCCATTGTAAAGATCAAATGAGTTTATTTTAATAAAGTATCTGGAACAGAACCTGTCACACAGTGAGCACAAAATGTATGCCTGATAGTACTTGTATCACCCTGACTCCACCCTCTTAATGCCTCAATCATCTTAACAACTAAACACAATGGATACCCATAAATATCCAAACAATCCCTAGGGGGGGATGACACTGCCCCCTAAGAACTATGATTTTTTTTTTTTTTTAAAGATTTATTTTTATTTATTTATACAAGCACTGGGTACAGTCAGAAGTGCGGGAGGGTGAGAGAATTCACCAGAGCCAGAGCGGGGAGCAGAGCAGGCAGAAGGACCGAAGTACACTGCTGAGGGGAGCAGCGGGCGGCAGGAGGGGTCTGCACGCCATGTGGGACCCTCCTCTGGTGGCCGGGGAGCAGCCGGGGATCAAACCAGCGCTGCAGAGGCTGCGGGCAGCTTCGCAACCCAGTGCTCAACCGATGCGCCACCGGGGAGGCCCAGAACTATGATTTTAAGCTAGATTACCAGAGTTTACAAATAGTATTGTTCAGTCATTTGTACATTCATTCATTCACTCCTGGAACATATACTAGAGATTGTTTTGTTCCAGGCTGCACCCTCAAGTCCTGACCAGGCTGAGTGGGGAGACAAAGAAATTCACAAATAATAACAATATGAAATGGTAAGTGTTTACATAGTCCAATGGCAGCAAATTGTCTCTCTCAGCCCCTAATTCCTGCAGAGGAGTTTGGTCTACCTTGTGGCTTATTTGTTTGTGTCTATTTTATTTTTAGTTGCCAGTATTTGAACATCAGAACATCTCACATAAAAAAGCTCCAGATGTCCCCCTTCTCTTGAAAAATCCAGAGCTTTGTGTACTGGATCTGCATTTCGCTTGTGTGGTCAGGAGCCCTGCATTTGCATTGCCTCCACCTGACTTTTATTTACTTTCCTTCCTTTAAAGACCCTGCAACTTGGGCACCATCCCTGCCCTCTACCCACTAGATGCCAGCAGCAGCCCCTTAGAGTTGTAACAAAAAAAAAAAATGCCTTCAGATATTGCCACATGTCCCCTGGCAGAAGGACAAAGTCACTCCCACTTGGAAACCACTGGTCTGGAGTCTAGAGGAACTCTTTTTTTTTTTTTTTTTTTTTAATTTTTGTGTAGAAGAACTGGGTACAGGCCAAAGGTGGGCGGGGAGTGAGAGGATTCACCAGAGGCAGAGTGGGGAGCAGAACAAGAGGATTTACTGACACACACTGCTAAGGTGCACAGCAGGTGAGACAGGAGAGGTCTGCGCCATGTGGGTTAGCTCCCTGGCTGGCGATGGAATTCAGGCGATGAAGGTGATAGCACTGAGATTTAACTCCTAGGCCATGGGAAAGGTCTTAGAGGAACTCTTAAAACTCTTCCAGTTTGGCTGGAATCTAGAAAGGCTGCAAAGAACTGAGGCAGGGCAGACCATCATTTGTGGGGCCCTTAGCATAATAAAAATGCAGAGCCTTTGTTCAAAGTGCAGGAAAAAAGTGCTGAGACAGGTACTAGATTATAAAGTTTTTGCCTGTAGTAATACCTTATTACTTACAAAACAGCAGTGGTACATGAGCAACAACATAAGTTCAAAAATTGTAAAAAAGTATTTTTGTACCCTATTATTATATAATACAACAAATAATAGTTTATTACTGTACTGATTGATAATAGACTTTTCTGACTTGCCATTCTGAAAATTCATTTATTAGCTTATCAAAATGTATAGTTTTAGCAACTTTATTTCAATCAATATAATTAAGAGTGATGTTAGTAGTCTGGGCAAACTAAAGATCATAAATTATTTTCAATAATTTTTCCTTTTGAGGAGTTTTCTGCCAGTGCAACTGTTACTAGAGATATTAAGAATGGTTTATGGACTATGATGATGTTGGAATAATTTGTGATAAATTATTTCAAAAAATAAATTTTAGCATTTGGAGCTGGTGATTCTATATAAGAATTTTTCTAAGCTGATTTAATTATTTATGCAAATGAGTTTCATGCACGTCTGAATTTTTTTTTAATTTGATTTTAAAGGTAAGTTTATACAGTGACCTTTTAATGCTTTCCTCTGACATTTCCTGAAATTTGTGGAGGTCATACAAGAAACTAAAATTTACTTCATCTTGTGTATATAATTTAAAATGCTTGGGCCTCCCTGGTGGTGCAGGGCTTAAAGTCTCAGTGCTGTCAAGCTATCTCCAGCCACTGCAGCATGAGTTTGATCCCTGGCCAGGGAGCTGATCCACTTGGTGCAGCAGACCTCTCCTGTCTCACCCATTGCTCCCCTCAGCAGTGTATTTCTGTAGATCTGTCTGTTCTGCTCACCACTCTGTCTCTGGTGAATCCTCTCACCCCCTGCACCTCTGACCCACACCCCAGTTCTTGCATGCATACATAAATAAAATAAATCTTTAAAAATAAATAAAATACTTATTTATGCATTCTTTCATTGTATCTTCAATTACAAGGGAAAAAGTTTGAAATTTTCTTGCTTATTCATAATTGGTTTATCTGAAGCTTCCTATGAAAATAGTGTTCTTCTCCTTCGAGTGCAACAAAATTTAAATGTAATTTTCCTTTCTAAGCCTGTGAATATCAGCTTTGCAACTGTGTAGTAGTTTCAAAATGGAAGAAAACATTTGAAAAGTAGTTTTCAAGATGGTCTAAACTCCTTGAAGAATTCTAATAATTCCATGGTATGCCCTATTGCAATGTCTATATATATGCTTTTATTTCGTAGTAACAAAATAATAGACTGCCTGCAGGCTTGCAATTCCTGTCTGGGAGCTGAGGTTCAAGATTTATTATTTGTACAGACACTACAAAGAAGGGCTCCAGGGACACAGAAGGCCTCCCATTAAGGGCCCTAGGGCTGCCTTCTTCTAGAACCCCTCCTCTCTCCTGTAGTTGTTGCTGCCACTATCCCTGCCACCCACCTGGGCCCAGATCTGGCCTGGCCACCATGAGGCCCAAAGGTGCCCCAGCTCATCCCAGGCATGCTTGTGCATGTGGGGCCATCAAGTTGATTGTTCTGTGTTCCTGACGCCTGCCCTGCTGTGTGCAGGTGTCTTATCTTATGAAGCTTCCTTTAATCCACTGGATTTCACTTACAAAATACTTATCTACTTCAAAGATAAAATTATTAAGAACTCCAAGATGAAGACAAAAAAAGAGCATTAAACCAAGACCTGGTCTTTCTGAGCACAGAGCCCTATACAACCTCATGGGGTGGGGGTGGGGGGCACACAGTAAGCCTGCCTCATGCTGGGCACAATAGGCTGCACTTGTGACGGGGCTGGTGAGAGCAAGAGGGTAGATGGGAAGAGAAGCTAGAAACTCTTGGGGCAAACATTGTATTGATTTTAGAATCAACATAGGTGTCCCCTGCACATCTCACAAGGGCCAGGCTGTTCTCCATCCCGGTGGGGACAGAAGTCCAGGAGAAAGTATTTGAATGGGGACTGCTGGCTCCCACAGTTATTAGGCAGTGACCCCCCAGCATTAGGCTCCTGGTCACCTTGATCTCTCTGTGCTTTCTCTATTTGCTGCTCCAAATTTCCCCTCCTCTTCTCTGTCCTTCCCTTCTTTGGAAATCTGTATAGAGGCAGGTCCAAATTTTCCTTGGTGGTAAGAAATACTTCCAGAGAAAAATTAATTTCAAGGGAGCTAGAAAAATGAAAACCTTTCTCCCAAAGACCAAGAATAAATGGGAAAAACATGACAAATGGGAACAGGCCTCAAAATGCAGATACCTTAGGTGAAATTCAAGGGAATGTACTTACAGTTTCTGAAGTAGCCTCCTGAGAACAAGCCTCCTCCTAGTTGGGCTGAGATACACAAATGACAGTAGAGAGAATTTTCTTGGCTGATGGAACATCCGGCCCCAGACACATTTGCAGTGATGACTCTGGGGATGTGGCTGCTAATAAAATGGCATGTGTGCCCCAAGTCTCAGCACAGGAGCATGTCCACATTCACAACAACCCCATGAGGCAGTAAGTTAACTCACTTGAGCAACAGGACATGGGCTCAGAAAAGTCAAGTAACTAGCTCAGAGTCACCCAGCCAGCAAGCGTCAGAACAGGTTGCAAAACCCCGGGCTCCTGACTCCACATATAATGTTCTTTTCTGAGGCTGTGAGATAATGGGTCTTTGTCCCAAATCTACCCTTATGCAGAGCAATGCAGTCAGCAACGTGTATCCTTCATCACGTCTTTCAGGCCTCCTGGTATTTCATTATTTTCCATGTTGCCCTGATTCAGCAGCTTGGTGCTTTGAACTATACTCCTGTGGAGAAATATGTCTTCTGACTGGCATCCCTGGTTTCTCCAATCACCTTCTCAAAGCAGCAGTAGATCTGAGCAGCTGGTTTTTATGCACAGACATGGTTTATGGATGCAGTGCCTGTGTTATTTCTACCATTTCTCAAAGTCTGAATCCCTTGCAAAGTCTAGACACTCAGTTGTCCCATCTATAAGCAGAGAGGCTGAATGAAAAGCCAGAAGAGGGAGGACTATCCATTGAGTACCATGTGAGTGAGGCGTCAGAGAGGTATTTGCAGGAACATTTGTATAGTGGCTGTTCTCTCTGAAATGACTGACTGCCATTTCAAGCTCTTGGACCCCTGGGGATGCCTGGTTATTGACCTGTCCTTGACCTCTCTATTGGTACAGTGTCCACCGTCTTTGTTTAACAATTCCTTAAACTATCCAAATCCCAGCCCATGCCTGCTGCCTGCCTAGCTCCCTGAATGCTGGCGAGTCACAGGCAACATCTGCTCCTGTGGCTTAATCCAGCATTTGGAAGGTTTCCCTTCCCAAATCTCTGGACTGGCACCACTCCCAGCCCCAGTCAGCAAAGAGCTGCAGCATTTATGTGGATTTTCCAGCAATGGCTTTGTATGGTCTAGGGAGCAGCTTTGATCTCCATGGAGCTGGGAAAAACTGTGGATGGAGAAAAGAGAGTCGGGGATGACAAGAAGGGAAGGTCTGCTCCCACTTGCTCAGGCTCCAGGCCTTCCCCCAGGCACCTGGAGCTCTACAACCCCAAGGAGTTAATAGATGTGATGTACACACTTAAAGTTCAACTTTGATACTAACCCTCAGGCAGAAATAGTTGTGTTTTAACAATTTATTGTGGAATTTGCAGTTAAGAGAGAAGGCTAAGAATGCACCTTTTTACCTTTTAGGGTTAAGGGGTATCAGTGAATAAGCCTTTTCCCCCAGTGCATTTACGTATCTTTTGATCATATTAACAATGATACTCTTTCTACACTACTGCTCTCTGGATTCCCCAGCTTCATAGATTATGCTGAAGTATTGCTCTGTAACGTGCCTCGGAGGAGGACAAGACTTTTATGACAAGTGATGACATAGATGCTCAAAAACAAGAAGCAACTTGACAGCAATTTTGCAGGGAAACCACATAATTAGTAATACATTGACTTCCAGTTCTCAAGAAGCAATTTAACTCAGACACCCAAGATCCCCTCAGAGTCTCTGGCCTCAATGTCCTGCAGCAGCGGGTCCTGTAGACACAGTCCCAGCCCCAGCCTTCAAGAACCCTCCCACCCTTTCTCAGTGGACCCATCTATGGCATTTTAGAAGCACTGAATAAAGCATCCTTGGATCTTTCAGTTTTCACACACACATATAGAGACGCACAGTTCTGACTATAGACCAACTCATGCTCAGCCCTCAAATGCTAGCCTCCAGATGTCCAACCACTCCAGAATCCCAAGACCCCAGATCCCCAGTAGCCCCTACCCCCACTCCATCCCAGCCCTTATAAAAGTGGCTCTTTTAGGACCTGTGAATTTCAGAAAGATTAGGTAAAAATCCATCACTATGGTCATTTTCTGCAAGAAAACTTCTGAAGATATCTTTATCACAAAATCTCTACAATGACCATAACTCTTTTTTGTTTTAAAGCTTTATTTATTTATGCATACAAGAACTGGGGTACAGGCTAGAGGTGCAGGGGGTGAGAGGATTCACCAGAGACAAAGTGGGGAACAGAACAGGCAGAGCTACTGAAATACACTGCTGAGGGGAGCAGTGTCAAGACAGGAGAGATCTGCTGCATCATGTGGGTAACTCCCTGGCTGGGGATGGAAGTTGTGCTGCAGTGGCTGCGGATAGCTTCATAGTGCTGCGTCTTAACACCTGTGCCACCAGGGAGACCCCACATTCCTTTTCCTAACATGACCAATCAGGATTCTGTATTCTGTATTCAAGACTCTTAGGGGATCTTGGGTGTCTGAGTTAAATTGCTTCTTGGGAACTGGAAGTTGTTGTATTACTAATTATGTGGTTTTCCTGCAAAATTGCTGTCAAGTTGCTTCTTGTTTTTGAGCATCTATGTCATCACTTGTTAAGTTAGATGATAAGGATGGATATTGGGAAAGTAATTAGCAATTTCTGCCCTTCTATTTTTATACATTATCTTTCTTGTCAATTTTGGGCTACATGTGTTTTGGGACTGAGAATTCCTTAGATTTTAGAAAGGTGATATGTCATTTATCCAGCATATTATATACAATGCTGGATATGTATACTATATACAAGCACTATGTAGCCCACACATTAACTTTTCTGGATTGAAATGATTGAAAAATTCATGTACAAAATTCAGTCAAGGGTGCCAAATAAAACTATAAATGATCTCATGGCAGTTCAGGTCAGATTTCATCCCTTTACCATTTTTATGCCAAGCGTAGGGGCATAGAACTTTAGAACTTCTGGGATTTCAGTTATGAATCAAGAATTGTGGTCTTTTAGCCTTATTTTACTTAGCAAGAAAGCAGGGCTCTCATACCTTAGAGAAGTCAAATAACTCACTCAAGGTCAAACAGCTCTAAGAGGTGCAGCCAAGGTAGAATGAGGTTTCTAACTCCCAAGCAAGTATATAGGGAATGGGGCCTGCGGGAAGCCAAGGGTCTCCGACATGGAAGAAACACAGGAGGCCTTCTCAGACCCATGCCTGCTTCGCAGTTCCAGTTTTATAAATACATTTTAAATGTACCATGGATAAGCTTAAACAGTAAGGAAACCATATGTTATATGCTCCAAACGATTAAAGTACTAATTTATTTCTTACATAGTTCAAAGACCCTACTCTGTACTATAATTTATGTAAAATAATAATCTTTTAATATTCATATACAAAATTCAATATGTGCAAAGTGAGAAGCAAGACCAGTTCCCAGTTTCCCAAGACTACTGCCCAGTCAATTGTTATGATGTTCCTGTGCATCCTTGCAGAGGTGGCTCCTAACTTAGACATCACCAAAGGTTATTAGTGATTGCCTCTGGGTAATGGGATTAAAAGTGAGACCTTTACCTTCTTTGCTATACTTTATATTCTTGTGATTTTGTGACAATTATTAAAACTTCCGGAGCTTCAGTATCGTCCATGAGAAAGCAGAGACACAATACTGTCTGGATAGAACTGCATAGAATGTACATACCTCAGAGTCCAGGCAAGAGCAGGTACCCAGCCCTTTCCCCTTCAGGCTTTGGGTCAGGCCAAAATGCAGATGGTCCAGGCTCTGTGTGCACTGGTATGAGCTGCTGCTGCTGACTCATTTTTCCCCTGAGGACTCTCACCTTTGTGTGGTGGTGAAGTAAGTAGGTGAGATGTTAGGCCAGACAGGCGGCAAAGCCTTTCCAGCAATCCTGCCCACCTTCTCCAGTCCTCTTCCTCCTTCTTGTCTAGGCATAGCACTCTCGAGCCCAAGACTCTGCTAAAAGACCGCAGGCCCAGAAGGCTTCCAAGCAGATCCAGGGTCTTACCAGCATAGGCTGAAAACAGCAAAAAAATAAAATCCTGTCACCACTCTCCTATAAACAATAGAGAGAGGATTAGCTGCATAATTTGCAGTGTGCAATGCAAAGTTAAAATATGGGGCCCCGGGCCTCCCCAGTGGGGCAGCGGTTGAGCCCTGGGTTGCGAAGCTGCCCGCAGCCTCTGCAGAACCAGTTCGATCCCTGGCCACCGGGCGAGGGTCCCACATGGTGCGCAGACCTCTCCTGCCGCCCACTGCTCCCCTCAGCAGTGTATTTCTTCGTCAGTCTGCCTGTTCTGCTCTCCGCTCTGGCTCTGGTGAATTCTCTCACCCTCCCGCGCTTCTGACAGTACCCAGTGCTTGTATAAATAAATAAATAAATCTTAAAAATAAATAAAATAAAATAAAATATGGGGCCCCCTGTTTTATAATGAAGAATGACAAAAAGAGCAGCACATTAAATTAAGTGTAGTCTGCACCAATGTGGGGCCCCGTGTGACCGCACAGGTCTCATGCCCATGAAGGTGGTACTATAGAGGACCGAGGCATGTTCTGTCCTCACAGCACAGCCCTCTGTGGGCCGCCAATGCCTCTGCCTTCCGCAATGAGATATTCACCATGGATCTCCTTCTCCATTCTACACCTGAGCTGATTTACAAGCAGATTCAGACCTGCAGCTCAGAGGGAGGCCAAGTTGGCCACATGCATGCACAGCGTTTGCCCTTTCGCTGACCTCTTTGCTCTCCTGGAGCTCTCAAACTGCAGTTTACCCAGCACCATGTACAAATGTGCTTGAACAAGCATGTGTTCAGGCAGATTGTGCCTGTTCTCATGTGCCATTGTGAGAACCTGCTATAAGGAACACAATTTTATGGTTGATGTCAGAACAACTCATTTCCAATTAGTTCCTCTTTAGAAGGTGTGAGAAGGGTATTCTCCAGCAACTGGCTCCCCTTTCCAGGGGCAAACCCTGTCAATCAGTCTTTGTACATTTTTGCAGAGATAGTGTGGTTTTGACCTGATCTGGATTTTAATCCTAGTTTCAGTAACTCGAGGAGGTATATGGGTTATCTCCTGTAAACCAAGCTCACTTCTGCTAAATGATTCAAGACATCAGCAAGCATCTTTAAAATGCCCATTTCCCCAATTAAATTATTATCTATCTTAACAAGAAATTCTATACAGCAATGAAAAGGAATGAGGAAGCTCCTTATGTAATGATAAGAAACACTTCTTCGTGTTTGTTTGTTTGTTTTAAAGATTTATTTATTTATTTATACAAGCACTGGGTACAGTCAGAGAAGCACAGGAGGGTGAGAGAATTCACCAGAGCCAGGAACAGAACAAGCAGACCAATGAAGAAATACACTGCTGAGGGGAGCAGCGGGCGGCAGGAGAGGTCTGTGTACCATGTGGGACCCTCGTTGGTGGCCGGGGATCGAACTGGCGCTGCAGAGGCTGCGGGCAGCTTCTCAGCCCAGTGCTCAACCGCTGTGCCACCAGGCGAGGCCTGATAAAAAACACTTCTCAGTAGTGCATCTCTAAGGTACGCTAGTTAAGAAGAGCTTGCAGTACACCACTCACATAGGGTCTCGCATCTGATTAGCAGCATGGCCCTGATCTGCCAGCCTAGTCAAGAAAAGGAAATGAGAGCAGTCTTGCCTCCTTCTTGGTGACCCTTTCCTTTTCCTTTTGTGGCTCACAGGCCATCTGTTGGCTGACCTCAGCCTCGGCTGACGTCAAGTTCCCTTTTTGCCCTGGGCTGAGCTGCTTCCTGTTGCCCAGCAACAGAACACCTGCGTGCCCTCCCCAGTCCCTTGGGCTGCCCAGGGCCCTGGTTTCTGACTGTGCCAAAGCAGGAAGGACAGGCTCTGGGTATTGCCGGGTTGCTCTGGTGGGGAGAAGAAAAGGGGTTCAGGGACACGGGGAGAAAGGAAAGATTTCCCTGTGGGGTTGTGCTCAGGATAGAGTCAGTAGACATTTGTGACTCCCCAAAACACTGGCCAGAGTGCCCTGAGATTCTCAGTGTTGGAATCTGTCGCTTTCTATGCAAGCACTCCTGGAAGGGAACACATTTCTCTGCTGTCATCTTAGGGTGACTTTCTTTGTGGGAAGGAGATGCTAGTTCCTGTGGCCAGTGAGAGGGCTAGAGGGGCTGGGCTAGGTGAGGCCCAGGTAGAGTTTTGTGACAGAGGGCTCTGGGCAGGGCGCCCATAAGCTGATGAGGTTATAGGGCAAGACAAGGGTGAAAGGATGGAAGGGTTCTCTTCTTCCCATGACCTTGACTTGGTTAACTCCTGTTTGTCCTTCTTATCTTGGCTTCAGTGTCACTTCATGAAGGAAGCCCCCACCGCATCCTCCAAAGCACATTAGATGCCCATGTTATTCCCTCTCATAGACCACACTTTTCATTCATAGCCCTTATCTTTTGTGTGCCTGTCCCCCCTACCCCAACCCACAAATACCACAAATGCTGAGGACAGTGGCCTCATCTGTCTGTTCACCAGCCAGTCCCAGCACATAGCCCTGAGCCTGAATATAGTGGGCACTCAAGGACGTTGATCCGGGTGAGTGAATGAATGCACAGAAGAACAGACAAGCAGAACTGGGGCGGCGATGTCAGGGGTGGGTGCACAGGGGCAGGGCCCTCCTGCCCCTTCTCACTTTGCCTAGACTAGCCTGGCCTCCTGGGTCAGAACAGAAGCCTTTGTCCTGTAGTGTGGCTGAGGTCCCATTTCCTCTGCCTGGGCAGAGGAAGCTGGGATTTTCCAAAGAACCATGTTGTCATTGTTCCAGGTGCATAATGAATAGCAACCATTCTTCCTCCGGAGAATGAAGTCATTTCCTTGCAATCAACACCAAACCCACAGGAAAGGAAACCAGCATTTATCGTATACCTACTGTGTGCCAAGCAATTGGGTTGCACATTTGATTCTCACAACAGCTCTGCAGGGCAAACATAATTTCTGTTTTTATAGATAATGCAACTGAGACCCAGAGATGTTAATTAAGTTATCACATTCATAAAAAGAAAGGCAGAGCTGAAATGTGGACACGTGTGTATGGTTACAGAGCCCACACCAGCCGTTGATGGAGGAGAAGTCTCAGGAGACACACTCAGTCCTGCACGCTGCAGGCAGTGCCCCTGGCTGCTTCCCTGCTTGTCTCTTGAAGACTGAGGTATAGGTGGGAAAAGCCTCCCCAAAAAGGAGGAAAGGATGAATATGAATAGAGAAATGGGACCAAGTGTACTTCCATTTATTCCTCAAATCTCTATTGACTATGTCAGGTGCAGGGGCTGAGGACAAAATATGAAATAGAGGTCTTTTGTCATAGACATCACTATCTAGTGGGTGAACCAAATAAGAAAGTCAGATGTTCCAGTTTAGCAAGAATAACAATACTAGATCATTTATTCTATTTCTGTTAATGTTTGAAATTCTCTATTATCAAATGCTTAAAAATATGTATCAGATTTCCATCCAAATGCAATGCTCAGGGTATGGTAAACGCACAAGGAAGAGGTGCCCAACCCAGACTGAAGGTCTATCTGGGAAGCCTTCATTGAAGAGGTGACATCGGAGCAGAGTTTGTTGAGATAAGAAGGAGCTAGTGAGGCATTGCCCACAAATGGCAAATGCAGACACCGAGTGTGAAGCATTGTGCTTTGCTTAGAGAACTGGAGGGACAAGGCATTCCTACCACCAAAACTGGGAAATATTTTCTTCAAGCTCCCTTGTGAAATGGTCTCTCAGGTGCATTCAGCACTCCTCTGGGTTTTGGGGATTTGGTTTGGTGTTTCTGAAACTAAAACCACAAGCAAATAAGCAGAGGAGGGGCATCACACAGAGGTGAGCACGTGGAGTGAGCACTGAGCTCCCATCTCAAAATTTGCCTTCAGTAAACAAAATAATCCTCCCTTCTACCCAGTTCTATCAAAGAGCTGAGCATCAGGGGAATCCTCTGATCTCTAAGAACAAAGGTCAAAATAAATAGAGGGCACCATTGCCAAGTGGACCAGAAAATTGAAATCCAAGTTAGAGACAGGGTCTATATGCACAAAGATAATCAAGCCCCCCAAAAGTTTGGATTTACTCATGATTTCATCCAAATGTAGCAATAATATTAGCAAACTTGCTATTAGTAAGCTCTTCCCGTGTACCAGGTACATGGGTATACTCTGCTGTATGCTGAACATATGACATTTCATTTAATTCTCAACAACAACCTTGTAAGGGCTATATTACAATACCCATTTTATTTATGAACAAATGGCAATTCAGAGAGGCTGAGTAACTCTCCCAGGATCACCCAGCCAAGACATGGACATGCTGAGATTTGAACCCAGGTTTGTGGACACTGAAGCTCACGCTCTTTGACTTTGGGTTAGACACCCGATGGGTCTGGCCACTAAACAGGTCCAAAGAGAAACTCATCATCTTGGCCCAAGATTTGTTCCTCTTCCTTCTCAAACTCAGAAAATGGCAATTCCCTTCACCGTGATACCATCCAGTTGTACAAGTTAGAAACCTAAGAACTTTCACCTCATACCTAACCCTCCTCAATATTGGTAACTCTCCCATGAATATCATGCTCCCTGGTGGTCTCATAGTCAGGACTCGGCGCTCTCTCACATGAAGGTCTTTGACATTCTTCTGTCCTCCTGTCCTCACCGCTGCTGCCTGAGCTCAAAAGGGGCCACCTCTTTTGTGTCTGACTAGGACATTCTCCATCAGTCCCTCTCCTTCAAGGAATCTGGGTGATCAAGTTATTAACTGTCTCCCCCATCATAGACAGAGCTTCATCATTTTAATCCCAGTGCTTGCACACAGTGGGCACTTAGCATCTGGATGACTGAAGAGAGCCAGGAGTCACTATTTCCGTCCATGGACATCATGAGCTGAATTGTGTCCCCTCAAAACTCATTAGTTGTTGGGGGCCTCCCTGGTGGAGCAAGGGGTTAAGTCTCAGCACTAAGAAGCTATCTGCAGCCTCAGTAGCCAAGTTCGATCCAGGCAAGGGAGCTACCCACATGGTACAGCGGACCTCTCCTGTCTCACCCGCTGCTCCCTCAGCC
This sequence comes from Talpa europaea, assembly GCF_964194135.1. Classification (NCBI taxonomy): domain Eukaryota; kingdom Metazoa; phylum Chordata; class Mammalia; order Eulipotyphla; family Talpidae; genus Talpa; species Talpa europaea. Next base: position 96,438,630 of record NC_140075.1, on the reverse strand, counting down.
GTGTATTTCAGTAGATCTGCCTGTTCTGCTCCCCACTCTGTCTCTGGTGAGTCCTTTCACCCCCTGCACCTCTGACATACACCCCAGCTCTTGTATGCATAAATAAATAAAAAATAAAATCTTTAAAAAAAAACAACACAACTCATTAGTTGTCATCCCAACTCCTAGTACCGCAGAACGTGACTGGACATCAGGCCTTTGGGGAGGTAATTCAGTCAGAGCAGGGGCCTCGTGGTGGCCCTAATCCAACATGAGAGGTGTCCATATAAGGAAATGAGGACACAGGAAGTGCAGAGGGACACATAAGGACACACTTGACAAGGTGGCCACCTGCAAGTCGAAGAGAAGGATCATGGAACGAAGCAACTGACACCACAATCTTGGGCTTCCAGGCTCCAAAATTGTGAGACAATAAGTTTCTGTAGTTGACGTCACATTGTCTACAGTGTTTTCTTACAGCGGCCCTACAACGAGCACATTCAAGAAAGGAAATCAGACTCAGAGGTTGAACCACTTACCCATCATGGATTGTAAGTGGCAATTATTAATTAGTAATAATTAATAATGAGCTCGTTAATAATGCATTCGTCACATTGTGATCACTTGTTTATGCGTTTAGCAACTCATAACTGATTCAACTCTTTTTTAAAAAATTATTTTATTTTTATGCATACAAGTGCTGGGGTACAGACCGGAGGTGTTGGGGGTGAAAAGATTCACCAGACTGAGAGTGGGGAACAGAACAGGCAGATGTACTGAAATACACTGCTGAGGGGAGCAGTGGGCAAGTCAGGAGAGGTCTGTTGCGCCATGTGGGTAGCTCCCTGGCTGGGGATCAAACTCATGCTGCAGTGGCTGCAGCTTGCTTAATAGGTTGCATCTTAACCCCTTGCACCACCAGGGAGACCCAGCTAATTCAACTCTTTTATTATTTATCTTCCTGTTACTCCAACTGGCCTCCTGGCAAAAACCCTATCTGATCCTTGTCAGTGTTCCTGACTTCCTAGCTAAGCATTTTTTAAACAAAGTTTCCAAAGCACTCTTTGTTGTTCTTGTGTGAGAGAGTAATGTATTTTGATAGGTAAAAAGGAGCCTAAAGGCAGATTCCAGATTCCCAAGAGAAACACACAACAGAAGGGGCCACCACCTCCAGAAATGACTGAATTCTGATCTCCACATGCAAGCATCAGGATGACTGTTTTAAGACAATATGGGGGGCCTCCCTGGTGGCGCAGCGGTTGAGCGCTGGGTTGCGAAGCTGCCCGCAGCCTCTGCAGCGCCGGTTCGATCCCCGGCTGCTCCCCGGCCACCGGAGGAGGGTCCCACATGGCGCGCAGACCTCTCCTGCCGCCCGCTGCTCCCCTCAGCCGTGTACTTCGGTCCTTCTGCCTGCTCTGCTCCCCGCTCTGGCTCTGGTGAATTCTCTCACCCTCCCGCGCTTCTGACTGTACCCAGTGCATGTGTAAACAGAACAAACAAACAAATAAATAAATAAATAAACATGCCTCTATTAAAAAAAAAAAAAAAAAGACAATATGGGGGCAGTGGTGTACAATGTGTGAAGTTAAGGTTGTCCATCAAATATAAAAGGAGTGTGAGTGAGAGAGTGTGAGTGAGTGAGTGTGTGTATGCTGGCAGAGAGTTGGGCAAGAGGCCTGTGGGGAACAAGAGCTGTAACTTCAGAGTAGCCCCCTTGGCATGTGGAAGGGGCCTGTGGCACTGAGCAGGTAGGGGGCTTGCAGCCAACAGCAGACAACCCAGCAAAAGAGGCAGGGAGACTGGACCCGCTGAAGCAACAGTCCACGCTTTCTCACAAAACCACTAACATTTCATAGACAAAATGCCCTTGGGGTGGCACCCCCAGTGCCTGACATCCTCAGGAATGAGGGCACTTGTCCAGTGTCATACAAAAGGTCTGTGGATGGAATGGGGCATGGCCCTTCTAGAAGTGAGCGAAAACCCCATCAGATTTCCTGGAAGAGTCCCTCTAGATTTCCTGGCTGACACCCCTCCATTGTTTAGCGAGGCTTGTTCTTTCCTGTCCCACAGGACAGTTCTCCAACATGAGCATCCCCTGCTGAAGATACTCAACTCTGAAGATTCAGCAAAGAGGCTTCATGGCTCAAAATATTTTGATGAGGTCAGTTTCACGGTACCTATGGTGTGAAAAACAGCACTAAGACTCCATCCCCTCTCACGGAAGCAGCAGCAGGAGGGCCTACTATGTGCCAGGCCCTCTGCAGCTATGAGCAGAAACAGACATGGGCCTGTCCCCCAACAGGCTACAAGAGCTGCCACCTACACACCACGCTGCAACTAAGCTGGTGGTCTTTGGAGGACTCTTTTGCTACAGGTGATTTTTCCCTTCCTTTTTTCCTGTATTTTCTAATTTCCCACTCTGAAGAACCTAGATTATTTCAATAAAGTATGAGATAGAACTTTCTACCTTTAACAAATGTTACCTAAACTGGACACAGAAAGCACACAGTCATTTACACAAAGGAAGCTTGATACAAAGAGGTATTAAGCTAAGAAAGGAGAGTGAATATAAACACATAAAGGGAACTCTCAAGGGCTCTCTCAGCTGAGAGTACTCAGGAGAGACAGCTTGGAAAGGGAGCTCTTTCCTCAAAGTTGGGGTTCAGGTCTCCCTAGAGAAGATGTGGTTGCAGCCCATTGTGTTGGTCTGGGCAGAGCTGCTCCACAACAGCAGGGTGAGCAGGAAACCATCTTCCCAGGTCCAGGTGAGCTGACTCCCTGTGGAAGTCGGTGTACTACAGGCACAAGGCTTAGCACACATGGTGTCCCCCAGGAAGGTGTGGGAAGGCGGTCAAAACACCTGGGCCAGGGCTGTGAGGTCACCAAGGGACTTCCCTGGGCATGAAGCTGAAGCAGGGTGCTACAGGATGACCCACAAACCTGCATCACTCATCCCACCGCCAGAGCTAGAACAAGCCACGGCTCAGCACACAGGAACCAGGAGAAGCCCCTTCCTCCTGCGGCGTTCCTCCAGCGCCCTCTACTGGCTAACTTTAGCATCGTGCGCTCTGGTAGCAAAAGGCCTTCCAATGGTCCCTGGCAGGCTCCAAAGTGAATTTGCAGGTGCAGAGTACGGTGATAACTATCACAGGTTATCAGTCATTCGAACGGGAATTAGCAAGGTTTTTGAGTGAGTAATACGATAGTAAATATTTTAAGCTTTGTCAGTTACAGAGACTGTCAAAACTATTCGATTCTGCCGCACTGCTCAAAGAGCACAATAGTCATCTTGTGAACCAATCAGCACACAACCCTAAAAACTTGATTTACAAAAACACTCAGTGGATTTGGTCATAGATCATTATTTACCAACTCTTGATTTAGAAGTATGGAATGAATAATCTGTATTCTGGGCATACAAGCCCAGAGCTGAGGTGGGTGGTAGGGCTAAGAAAAAGGAATTTAAATGGAGATAATAATGTCGGCATTGCATTGTGGGGTTTGGTTTTTTTGTTTGCTTTTGGTCTAAATTAAGTGAGTGCTATGGAGTGGATGTTTGTTTCTCCCCCCGCCCCCACCTCATTTGTGTATTCAAACCTTAACCCCAAAGAGATGATATTTAGCGATGGGACCTTTGGGAGGTAATTAGGTTATGAGGATGGTGACTTCATGATGGGAAATTCTTTTTTTTAAAAAAGATTTATTTATTTATTAATACAAGCACTGGGTACAGTCAGAAGCGCAGGAGGGTGAGAGAATTCACCAGAGCCAGAGTGGGGAACAGAACAGGCAGAGGGACCGAAGTACACTGCTGAGGGGAGCAGTGGGCAGCAGGGGAGGTCTGCTCGCCATGTGGGAGCCTCGCCCGGCGGCCAGGGATTGAACTGGCGCTGCAGAGGCTGCGGGCAGCTTCGCAACCCAGCGCTCAACTGCTGCGCCACCGGGGAGGCCATGATGGGAAATTCTTATAAGAATTTCTCTTAAACTCTTGTAAGGTTCTTCTAAGACAAGAGAACGTCTCTCTCATGTGGGTGGACAAGACAGCTGTCTCAAACCAAGAAGCTGGTTCTCAACAGCTCATCTCACAGAGCTCATCAGATCTGCTAGGACCTTGATCAACTTCCTGGCCTCCAGAACTGTGAGGAAAAAAAAGTTTGTCTAATGTTCTTTAAACCACTCAGTGCATAGTAATTTGTTACAGCAGCCCAAACTAAGACAATGAACTCTGATATTAAATTGATCTAACAGAGCACTGCAATTATTATCCATAAGAGACTGCAAGGTAAAATAACAGTCCATATTGTGTCTGCCTCTTGAGGAAGCTGAGACTCAAAAGGACTAAGAAATGTGCCTCAGATCTTACAACCTGGCTAATTTGGCATTTGAACCATTAGTCTGTTTCACTTAAGTGCATATTCCTCACCACCATGTCCACTATAGCACTCACAGGAGCCAGGTTGATGCTTCCAAACTGGCCTGCTTTCACTGATCATAATAAAATTGGGTCTAACACCCCTGATCTTTGCCCAACTAGGGCCCCAGCCTGAAGGAATGTGTACCTCACCTGGTGAAGCCCCATGTCCTGTGATATCCCAGGCACTTAAAGGCAAAAGGTGAGAGGTCTCTGACCATTCAGCAGCAACTATTGACTGTCGATCTGGTTCTGCTGAATTGACTGGCTAGGTTACTGTCTTATTTCAGGGTCCCCTCTCCTTCCGTGTGTTCCCCAGATGAAGAATTATTCCTCAATTAAGGGTACTACATTTGTTGAGTTTCCCCCACAAAAACTTGCACTTATCACAGATGTTTCTTTATTAAATCTGAACACATCTATAAGATGAGGTTTATCAAAATAAATGGTAACTATTTTATCATTGTTTATTGTCAATAGATTGGCCTAGGTACACTGCATAAAGTCTTCCAAACTTTGAGAACCTCTCTGGAATATAGCTTTTAGTGGTTTTATTTAATGGCAAAGATGACAATTATGTGGCAGAAATTATTAATCTTTGAAGTAAATAACTCAATGAGACTATATATAAGGAGGGGGAAACTGAGGTTTAGAGAGGTTGGCTTCCCCACTCTACTCATCCCCCTTTGAATCACACATCTAGATGTTTAATTCCACATAGGACCAATTCAGGTCAGACAGTTAGGCCAAACCTCACCTCCTACAAGTCATCAGACCAACTGCTCCTTTTCTCTGTTGAGAGGAATTCATGGCATTTTCCCTTCCTTTCAAAGGTTTTTATTCTAAACTATGTCAAATATGTTTGTCTAGAAAACATCCTTGGAAGATAAAGATGAAGTCTCCCTATAAAACAGAGGGAAGATTTAATCTTCCACCCAGGATCATAAAGATCATATCTCCCTTTGGAGCAAAGTTTGATCAGGCTTGCTAGTAGCTCCATTTATTTATTTATTTATTTATTTATTTATTTATTTATTTTTAAATCTCTGATCTTGCTTTTCTGAACATTCTTTTTTTTTTTTTAATTTATTTATACAAGCACTGGGTACAGTCAGAAGCGCGGGAGGGTGAGAGAATTCACCAGAGCCAGAGCCGGGAGCAGAGCAGGCAGAAGGACCGAAGTACACTGCTGAGGGGAGCAGTGGGCAGCAGGAGAGGTCTGCGCGCCATGTGGGACCCTCCTCTGGTGGCCGGGGAGCAGCCGGGGATCGAACCGGCGCTGCAGAGGCCAACCCAGCGCTCAACCGCTGCGCCATCGGGGAGGCCCTAGTAGCTCCTTTTAAATGGTTAGGTCTTGCTAAGCTTAGGGTCACTCAGCTGTGACATGAACACACTATATATGCTCTCTCTATCTGGGTCCACCACTCCATTGCCCCATGGAGCAAGGGGAGCCAACAAAAACATGAACCTCATGCTGCCTGCTATATGGTGAGTAACAAAGTCCTCTGTTTCTGACCCAGGACTTTCTGGTCTTCTGCCATCATCTATGAAACTGTGGCAGGCTAATGTGTTAGCGTGTGTGTAGGATAAAATCTCAAACACTTCATAGTCCTTAACACTCTTATCCAAATATCAAGAGTGAGTAACTCTCACTTTCTCACCTCCCATTGACCTCAACCCCTGAATTTGGTATCAACACCAGTATAATATGATGCTACTCTTACTGATATCCCCAAGACCCTCTTGCTGCATTTCAGTGGTTATTTGAATCCCCATGGAATGTTTTTGGAACTCTAAGATCTTAACACTAGGGGGCGCACCCTCCTGGTGAAGTGCCCAATGTCAGCATCTGCAAGATCACACTTACCTGCCTGTCCTCATTGGTGGTCCCCTTCATGGAAACATTTTCCTTTAGCAGCCTCAGCAAAGGCCTACTGACCTCCCTTATTTTTTTTAAAGTTTATTTATTTCTGCATACCAGAGCTGGGGTGTAGGCCAGAGGTGTGGAGAGGTGAGAGGATTCACCAGAGACAGAGTGGGGAGCAGAACAGGCAGACGGACCGAAATACACTGCTGAGGGACCAGCAGGAGAGTCAGGAGAGGTTTGCTGCGCCATGTGGATAGCTCCCTGGCTGGGAATTGAATTCGTGCTGGAGTGGCTGCAGATAGCTTCATAGGTTGCATCTTTTTTTTTTTTTTTTAAGATTTATTTATTTATTTATTTATGCAAGCACTGGGTACAGTCAGAAGCGCGGGAGGGTGAGAGAATTCACCAGAGCCAGAGCGGGGAGCAGAGCAGGCAGAAGGACCGAAGTACACTGCTGAGGGGAGCAGCGGGCGGCAGGAGAGGTCTGCACGCCATGTGGGACCCTCCTCCGGTAGCCAGGGAGCATCTGGGGATCGAACCGGTGCTGCAGAAGTGGCGGGCAGCTTCGCAACCCAGTGCTCAACCGCTGTGCCACCGGGGAGGCCCCATAGGTTGCATCCTAACACTCTACGCCACCAGGGAGGCCCTGACCTTCCTTATTGCCCCACCTGCCCTCCCTGGGTGATCTCCCACACGCTGTTGGTTTTAATAGCCTTGTAAATGGTGATGATTCCCTAAACTCTAGCTCCAACTCAGACCTCTGACACAACTTACCCAGCCACCAGCTGAGCAGCACCACCTCAAACTCAAGTGGCCCCCAAAGGGCTCCATCCTTCCCTGCCCTCCACCCTTCCTAATCCTCCCTCTTGGATCCACTCTTTCAGTCTCCGGTACTGCTCCTCACACTCCAGAGTCCAGCTCTTTTCTTTTACGCTCTATTTCAGGTGTCTGTGCACTCCCAGCTCCCCCAGGCCCATTCCTCCTACTATTGTCCCTGCTCAGGCCCCAGTCCTTCCTGCCAGGGGTGACTGCAGTAGCCCCTAACTGGGATTCCCACCTCCTTACCGCCCTCCTAAAGCACTCACTCCGCTTTAGGAGGCCAGAGTTATGGCCCTAAAATAGAAGTAGAGTCAAATCATGTCATTTTTCTACCTTAAGCCTTTCCCTGTTCCTCACTGCCTGTGTGAAAATGTCATAGTTATTAACAGCATAGTTCACCATGCTCTGTAAGGTGACGTCCACCCATCCTGAAGTCCTCTCCCAAGTACTCCTCCCATCTCCCTCCTATGGCCACTACCACTCAAAATAGGGGAAAGAGGTGGGGTGAGGTGTCTCAGCATCATATTAAGCAGCACTAGTTGGTTTTCATTTGTATTATCTGGAACCAGGAAGTACTAAAATGTTGCATTAAGTACCAGGCGTGATGCACACATCTTCTGTCTTCCTCAGGCCTATCTGTTCTTGGCTTTTCTTTAAAAAGTAAATCATAATTTTGATCAGAAGCCATATTTCTACCCAATTATTCACTATCGAGTTTGTTTGCTTCTCAGGGACCCCCGAGAAATAGATAGAGCTATTCCTTCATTCTACCCAGTGAAGGTGCTAAAAGAATAGGTTTTCTTCACTACATGATATGCACGTCAAAGACATCTTTACAGACACATCACCCAAAGCAGTGACAGTGAAGGCAAAGATCAACAGCTGGGACTACATCAAATTAAAGAGCTTCTGCACAGCAAAAGAGACAATAACAAAAACAAAGAGAAACCCCACCGACTGGGAGAATATTTTTGCACACAACACTAATGATAAAGGACTGATCACAAAAATCTACAAAGAGCTGATGAGACTCAACAACAACAAAGAAAATAATCCAGTCAAAAAATGGGCAGAAGAGCTAAAAAGAAACTTCTCTGAAGAGGAAATGCAAATGGCCAACAGGCATATGAAAAAATGTTCAACATTTTCAACTTGTAATCAGGGAAATGCAAATCAAAACTACCATGAGATACCATCTCACACCAGTGAGAATGGCACATATTAAAAAGCTAGCAACAACAAATGTTGGCGAGGGTGTGGAGAAAAAGGAACTCTTCTGCACTGTTGGTGGGAGTGCAAACTGGTCCAACCACTATGGAGAGCTGTGTGGAGATTTCTGGACCTACTAAACATAGAGCTTCCATATGACCCAGCAATTCCACTCCTAGGTATTTACCCAAAGGACACAGAAACATCAATTCCAAAGAGCACCTACACCCCTATGTTTATAGCAGCACTATTTACAATAGCTAAGCTTTGGAAACAGCCCAAATGCCCAAAAATAGATGACTGGATCAAGAAGATGTGGTACATATACACCATGGAATATTACTCAGCATTCAAAAAAGATAAACACATGCAATTTGCAGCAACATGGATGGCGCTGGAAGGGATCACGCTCAGCGAAATAAGCCAGAAAGAAAAAGAAAAATATCGGATGGTCTCACTCATAGCAGGAATCTAGAAAACCTAAATAAGGGACCGGGAAAATGAATAACTATAAGAAAGTAAAAATCAAAATCAACAAACAACTATGAACCAGAGACACTCTATGGGAGGTGGGGGGTGGGGAGGGGAGGGATTGGGGTCAAAATAAGGGGGTCGCAATTGTATGGGGAATATAAAAATAAAAAAAATTATATTAAAAAAAGAATAGGGTTTCTTGGTGAGACTCCTTCATATATAAATCGTATATACATTTTATAGAGAATTTTATTTTCAAGTCTCCTTCGCCCTCTAAGCAAACAAACCAACACCCTTGGGCGTCCACCAGGAGGCGCCGGGGGCCTCGAAAGACCTGCGGTACCTTCCCGGCTGGAGAGGCGGCGATGGATGCTGCGGCGATGGAGCCCGGCTGCTTCCTTTTATAAAAATCACTGTGAGGGAAGAGCAGAGAGTTGCGTTATTTTAGGGAGACCTTGTCGCACTCCCCCACCCGCGTGTAGGTAGCGTCTGGGGGGTGCGCTGGCCCCTGGAGAGACGCTGGCGGTGCCTGCGCTGGCAGCTGAGGCTCCTTCAGCGGCTGCAGCCGGCAGTAACCCGACCCCGCCGGCGGGAGGACCGAAGAGGCTCCACCGAGAGCGGCCACTGCGAACAAAAGCCTCCGCGCTGGGCCGGAGCTCGGGACCTGCGGTGAGTGAGCCCGCCCTGGGACCCGGAGCGTCCAGCACTGGCCTGGCCCTGCTCATTGAGCTCCAGGAGTCCATCTCGCTGAGACATAGTGGGGGGACCTCGAGGGCATCGGGAGGTCGGTGTCCGAGCCTAGACCGGGATGCACGGTGCTTCTAGCACATTCAGACTCGGAGGGGATCGGCTGCATCTGGGAGAACCCAGACACCTTCTCCATCCCCAGCAAACACCCGGCGGTGGGGGTTGGGGGTTGGGGGTTGGAAGGCGTGCACTGTTCCTGGTAAGCCCTGCCCAAGAGGCAGGATGGAGAATCCATCACCCCTCCCCGAGAGGCCTTTTGGGGATGAGACATTTCTCTCAGCCCTTGCATCCTTCCCGGCCTGAGTCTCCGTGGGCAGCGGGAATCAACCCGCAACTTCTTCCCTAAGCAAATGGGGCCACTGCAGCTATGCGCTTTGGGGATGAACGGCCTCTCCATTTTTTTGTTCCTACAAAGCTGCATCCCAGGTCGCCCGCCTAAGCTACAAACAAATACCCTAATCCTCCTGGGAATCCTCCAGAGCCTCCCCGGTCGGCTACCGCCTGCACCTCGATCTTTTCATCTTAACTTGCAGCTGGAAGGAATATTGCAACTAGGGGGCCCGACGCCCAGGGGAGCTTGGCCAAAGGCCTCGGTCCTACACTTACATAGGGGGGATTTAAGGGGCTAAGACAGATGAAGTCTGCTCGCTACACGCCAGTCCCCTCTTCCCCCCATGGATTTTTAGGGCATCGGTATTATGATTTACTTTCCACCGGGCCTCTGAGCTTAATCCTAAAGCGGATTAAGCTGGGAAAAAGTGAATATGAACGGGGAGGGAAGAACCGCTTTCAAATGCATTCCTCAATGTCCCTCCCTCGTCCCCCGCAGACTCTGCGTAAAGACTCAGCCATGGTGGATCCCGTGCCTCAAGAGGAGAAGGCGGGAGAGGAGCCCGGAGGCTCAGGAGGGGAAGGTGCCGCCGCCTCGGTGCCCCCAGATGCCCAGGGTGCCCAGCAGCCTGCGGCATCCTCGGCCTCGGCCTCGGCGGCGGCGCCCCGCAAGGCTGAAGTCCCATGCAGCGCCGAAGGTGGGAGGCGGGAGCAGTCCCCGATGCTGCACCTCGACCTCTTCAACTTCGACTGTCCGGAGGCCGAGGGCAGCCGCTACGTGCTGACCAGCCCCCGCTCGCTGGAGGCCTGCGCCCGCTGCGCCGTCAAGCCCGTGGAGCTGCTGCCACGGGCCCTGGCCGACTTGGTGCGCGAGGCACCGGGCCGCTCCATGCGAGTGGCCACCGGCCTGTACGAGGCCTACGAGGCGGAGCGACGCGCCAAGCTGCAGCAGTGCCGGGCCGAACGCGAGCGCATCGTGCGCGAGGAGAAGCGGCGCCTCTTCACGCCGCTGGGCCCCGCGGCGACGGCGGCCTCGGCCTCTAGCGCGGGCGGCAGCAGCAGCAGCTGCAGCAGCGCCAGCCTCCCGGCCTCGCCCAAGCCGCGCGCGACCCGCAAGGCCTCCTCCAGCCCCTCCCCAGCCCGGACCCAACCTCCGCCCGCGGGCTCGCGGGGAGGTCGCAAGAGCCACTCGCTGGACTCGCTGTCCCGCCGGCGAGAGGGCGCCCTCAGCTCTGAGTCCGGCGCGTCGTCGTCTTCCTGGTCGTCGCGGGGCTCGGCCAGGAACAGCTACCCGGCGGGGTCCGCGTCGTCCGCCCCCAACCCGGTGGGGCGCCCGTCCGCCCTGGCCCTGGTCCCGATCACAAGCCGGAGCTTCAGCCTCGGCGACCTGAGCCACTCGCCGCAGACCGCCCAGCACGTGGAGCGCATCGTGCGCCAAGTGCGCGTGGAGCGGGGCCTGCGCGGGGTGCCCGAGCGCGACCGCAAGATCGCGGCGCTGATGCTGGCGCGGCACCAGGAGGAGCGCCTGTTGCTGGAGCAGCGCGCCGCGGCCCACGGCCAGTGGGAGCAGCAACGCGTGCGCGCCGAGCAGCGGCGGGAGCGCGAGGAGCGCGAGAAGCAGCGCTCGCTGGAGAAGGGCCGCCGGGCCTGGGCCGCGCAGGTGGAGGAGAGGCGCGGTCGCCGGGGCCGCGAGGAGCGGGAGGTGGCGCGGCAGCGGCAGCGGCAGTACGAGCGCAGCGAGGAGCGGCGGCGGGAACTGGCGGAGCACCAGGGCCTGCTACGGCGGGAGCGGGCGGAGCGCGCGGCCCAGGAGGACCGGCTGCGCAAGCTGCAGCAGGAGCAGAACCTGAAGCAGCGGGAGGAGGGCCTGAAGGAAGGGCGAGAACGGGCGGAGCGGGTCCGCAGGGAGCGCGCCCAGCGCGTGGCGCGCACCAAGCAGCGGCAGGAGGGCCAGCTGCAGCGCGAGAAGCGGGAGCTGAGCCGGGCGGAGCGGGCGCGCCACGCGGCACTGCTACAAGGCCGGGTCCGCCAGGAGCAGGAGGATCGAGAGGGACTGAGGAGCTCCCTAGAGGCCAGCTTGGGCCGCGCGCAGGAGAACTATGAGCAGTTGGTGGAGCAGCGCACCCGGGATCTGCGGGAGCGGGCCCGTCGAGAGGAGCTGCAGGGCCGGCGGGCCAAGGAGGCTGCGGAGCGCAAAGACCGGGAGCATCAGGCCCACCTGGAGGCGCTGGCTCGGGTAGGCGAGCGGCGACTGCAGCACGCGACGCAGGCTGCAGAGGAGGCGGTGCAGCAGAAGGCGCGGCGGGTGGGCCAGAATCGGTTGGAGAAGGAGCGGACCCAGCGCGCCAACAAGGAGAAGGTGGACAGGGACGAAGACAGCCGCCGGCGGGAGCTGCTCCAGGCTATCGGGCGCAAGCTGGAGCGCAGCGAGCAGCTGTCTCGGGAGCGACGCTGCGCGCTGGAGAGCGCGCGCTCCACAGCCCGGGCCTCTTTCCACGTGCGGGAGAAGGTTCGCGAGGAAACCAACACGCGCTCCTTCGACCGCATGGTGCGGGAGGCCCAGTTGCACGCCAGCTTGGACCGCAAATGACCGCCGCCCCGCGCTGGACGTCCAGTCACACGCAGCCCCGTGGGGCCTCTCAGCCACGTTGACCATATAGTGCGAGCGCCCCCGTAGGGGCGCAGCACCATGGCCTTCTCAGGCTTTTGACCTCTGAAGCAATGGAAGGACAGACTTACAAGACCAGTCTGTTGCCTTTGCTTTAAAAAACTGACTTCGTTTGGAAATGACATAGCACAATCTTTGACCACATCCATTCTTGGTGTTTCTTACACAGGTCCCTTGCCAAGTTGCATCTTTTGGATTGAAATAGAAAAGGCTGGGGAAAGCCTCTCTCCTCCGCCCCCCTCACCCCCCCAGAGTCCAGAGATTACTACCCCATTCCGTAGCAGTCACCCCAGGCTGGTGTTCAAGGTGCCTCCCCTTAAGCAGCTGAGGAGGCATCTCCCTGGCTGGTTCACCTCCATTTCTAAAAATATGGCAAGTTGCACAAAGCTCAAGGGCTTGGAAGAAAAGCACAGCTCTTGAAGGTGTAAGCTCACATCCATGTGACCCAAAAAGAGATTGGCTTTTGTGTGCGTGACTTTTAATCTACCACAGACAAATTCTGATCTTAGTTCTGATAGTATTTCAGTTGATTCCTCTAGGTTTTCTAGTTAGACATTCATCTGCAAATAATAAGTGTGTCTCTCTCTCCTTGTTCTCCCAAGTGACCCAAGACATCAGTTGGTTTGGTGATGCAATTTAGCTGTAGTGGAAGCCTCCAGCACTGCGTGGGGTGAGGGGGAAGGAGGCAGGTACCTTAGCCAGCAGGGTTCCAATTAAGTTTTCTTGCAGGGTAGTTTTGGGGGAATCTGTCTGATGCCACCTCCCAATGTGGAACCCCTGCCTTGGAGACAGTGGCCATGCCTTAAAAGCAGAGTACCTTATGTGCCTGCCCAGGCCAATCCTGCCTAATTCTCCAGCTCTTGATGCAGTCCCAAGGGTGGGCCCCAGAGAATTTGTAGTGTAGGATTCACTCTATGAAGGAATCACCACAGCTGTTCTGAGGGCAATTTGCTATGGTGGCTGAAGAGCCGGAATTGCCTCTTTAATGTGGAGAGTTGTGTGGCGGTGTATCGTCTCCCCTCCCCAAGTGAGGAAAAAGAATCCCCCCCTTTCAATTCCTGGTTCCCTCTCACCTATCACTGACAGCATTTAATCAGTCTCTCTGTGCCTCACCTTTCCCATCGGTCAGATGGGGCCATCAGCACTCTTCTGGTACCTCATGGTCCTCTGGACCCAAAGCGCTGCCTCAGTATTATTTGTTGGTCTTCTTTGTGCCTTTACTGACCTGGAGTTGGGAGGCAGGAGGGATGCTGTTGACCAAGTTTGTTTCTGGGAATCTGGATTCCTAGTGTTGGAAGGAGCAGTGCATCACAGACAGACGGTCATTTCGCTTCTGGGGGACAATACTTGCCACTACCTGGTCCAAACAGCCCAATTTAGTTGTCTTCAGGCCACCTCCAGTGCTTCCCTTCCATGAAGCTGAAATTGACCTTCCCCTGCCATATTCACCCACCAACTTCTGCCTTCTTCAGGAAGGGTGGGAGGTAAAACATTACTTTTTACATTCAGTCAGGATCAAGAAATAAAAGTTACCAAAAGAAGAAAAGAATCAGGGTAGAGAACTACAATATTAAACATATTTCATGTTTTTCTGGACAGGATTTTCCCTGGTAGCTCACAAACACACACACACACACACACACACACAGTGTCGGTGCCCCTCTCACAATCACATACTAAAACAGGTGCAGGAGTTTTGTGTAGAAGGAAGCAGTGCTTACACTTCAGATGTTTATTTCTTGAATGGGTGAACTTTTCCCTCAAAGAGTCTTCTTGTCTGTAACCAGGTTGTCAGTAAGCTGTCATAATTGGCTTTGTTTGTGAATCAAGGTTATTTAACTAAAAGGTTAATATAATGCTGGTTCTTACTTTGTGATTCCTGATTCCCTGGAGGACTTTGGAAGCCTTCATAGAAAGTCCATGTAAAACTACTCACTTCCAAAGTGTGGATACTCATTAGAGATGGACACAATGTGGTTTCCTTGGAGAAGGCACTGAGAAGTAGATAGGTGATCTTACCTGTCTCTTTGTTCAGTTTATTTCTGACTTACTGAGTGACCTTGGGTAGATTACCTCTCTGTGCCTTGGCTCCCCACCTTCAAAGTGGGGATCATGAGCTCTGTCCTCCCCTCTCATGCAAATACTGAGGAAAATCAGAATCATCATGGTGCTCTCAGTTGTATGCTTTGGAAATACAGGTGCAATAGTTGTGAACAGAAGGGATTCTGTGACTATGTCTACAGTGTGTAATGTACAGCCATGACCTAGTGCCGAAAGACATGATCTTGCAAAGTACATTGCAGGGCAAAGTAATGTAAACACCCAGGTCTGAATGTCACCAAATGATGGATTTACACTTAGGGAAAAGCATTGTGTAAAGGCAGAAATGGGATTCTTTAAAAAAAAATCCACAAACCTACATAGAACTAAAAAGAAAACAGAAGGTAAACCTAGTAATAGTAAAGAATGGTCCCTCCAAATGTCAGCCCATGCTCTAGCACATAGACCCATCTGCATCTAGGACAAGTGGTCATGTTGCTCTTTGAGGAGAGACAATTTCCAGGATCCCTTTATTTATATTATTCTCTTTGAAGTGATGCTAGAGGGGGAAGTTGTTTCTTACTTGTTTGCAGCAAGAGAAAATTGCAGGGGCCATTGGGTTGGGGGGTGGGGGGACAGCAGGGATGCTGCGTGGAGAATGGCTGACTTCTCCTGATGTGAACATTCTAACAGAGGAAACTGGAAGTTTTCATACCATTAGGAAATTGTAGCCTTGATGTGTCCCCCAGATCTTCACATCCAAGATGTGCCTTCTTGGATCAGCTCCTTGCTCAGAAAAAAAAAATAAAGAATGTAAAGTGGCATGAGGATAAATGGAAAGGGTGGGGAAAGCCTAGTTTAGTTCCTTAACCAAGGAATAAGCAGGACAAAATAGCTTCAAACAGAATTACGGGTGAAGCTGGCCAGAGTCTTGTTCAGGCTGGGCAGGAGCCTCCACCACATCTGGGCAGGAAGATGAAGGTTTTGCTTCAGAAGCACACACCATGAGGCTTCAATTGGAGCAGTCACCAGGACTTGCCAAAGGCGCAGAGGCTCTGGCATAGTAATGGCAGGTGAGAATGCAGTGTGTGTTCACACCACTTCGGCACAACCCACCATTTATCATGCCCTCTCCTTTGAAAGTCTGTTGAAACAGAAAGGTAACTGATGCTACTTGAGGGCATGCGTTTTGCTTACCACTAAATCTCCTGTAGTTTAGCACCTCACATATAGTAAGCATATAAATATTGGATGGATATTTGGATGGATGGATGATGGACAAATGAATGGTAACCAGAGAGATCCATAAAAATAAATCAGGTGGACAGGCCTCTATTTGACAACTTTTTATTGAGCAACTGTTAACATGCTAGGCCCTGCTCTTGGTGCTAGGGAGACAGAGCCTCTCTGATCACTAACTCTGGGACCAAAGTCAATGCAGACCCCTGTATTTCCCCAGTGGGTTTTCACCCTGGATTTCATTCACAGACCTACCTGATGGTTCCTTAAGCACTAACTTCCAGCCTGTTTGGTTTCCTGGGGACACACATCCTCAACCAGCCATCATGTAGTCACCGTTGCTTTCTCCCTCGAAGGGGCCTTGATTAATCAGGTCAAATTCCTCATAAGATCATGTATTTAATCAGCTGTAAATAACAGTAAAGAGAGAGAGATTAATTAGTACCTTAAAGGGCTTTATCTGTCATGCCTTGAGCAGCATAAATAAGAACTGGAGACTAGAGAACTAAGCCCCAGGCTGTGCAGAGTCCCAGATCACCAAACAGGGTTCTAGGTCCATCACTCAGCTGTTCTTGTTGAGACGAGAAACTCAACACTTCAGAAGGATTTCTAGCTTAAAGTCTCCACAAAAAACAGATTTTTCATCAATGCAAAATGTGGTATCAGCAGAATATCACACTACTGAAGACTGCCAGGTGAGTGAGGTTACCTGCACATTGCTGAGTAGACTTGCCTTCTTTTCCCATGACTACATTTCCACCCTGTGTGTCCCAGGGGAACATTTGGCCCAGAAACATAAGGAAACCTGGTGTTTCTTGATGCAGCCTGGAAAGGGGCTTTCGGGGCTTCAGCAGATGAAGTTCTAGAAATGTTTATGTATGGGGCACTCAGTATAATGCCTGATCACATGCTTTGCCTACATGTCTCTTTACAGAAGAGCCCATTGTCTGCTCCTGGATGTGCTCTGTTCCAAGGAGCTCTGGTGCTCTCTCCAGGCTCTTGCATCTGCCCCCAAACACCCCCAGCCCTTCTTGCTGTCCCTGGTCACATAGGTCACATAGGTCAGGGCAGGGACAGAGGGAGTTAGCAGCACATGTTAGGACATGGAAGGACAGGGTGGTTTCCTCCTGAGGAGCACTGGTAGTGGCAGTGTGGTTCCTTCCCAATTCATCAAATGTTATCATGTCCCATGTGAGCACAAAAACCTAGTCCAATGTGATTTTCAAATTAGCTGCCATTTTCAAGTGTTCATGCCTTTCTTCCTCTCCACTAGAACAGAATAAATGACATGTTTTTGTGTCAGACATTTGCACAATACAATACACAGGACTGTCAGAAAGATGACCTATATTTACTCATGTTTTTGAGTGTGCACGAGTGCTCAAGTAAACACACACAGACACACACACCAGCATCTGCATTCTTGCAGAGGTAGGGACCTTATAGCCATCTCATCCTTCCTGGAAAGGGTAAACTCTGGGAAAGGTGAGTTGCCCCTTGGTAGGGGTCCACTGATTCCACCTACCTCCAGCCCCAAGGCCACTTCAGACTCTGGCCTGTAAGCCTAGTGTCCATATTTCCCAAGTCCATCTGTCATTGAGCCACATGGGTGGTGAAGGACTTCCATGTCACTACTGCCCTTCTCTTTCCCCCTGCTTAGTTTGAGAGACTGACTGGCAAATGGAATTTGGAGGCAGAAATGTTGACATTTGGGACATCTCAGTGTGACAGAATGACTGATACCTACAAAGCTTTGAAAACTTTGTCCATGTGGTTATGACACCTTCAAGGCAAAGAGTTTGGCAAAGGAGCAAGTGTCTTTGTCTTGACTCATTGAAACTCTTATATACTGTTCCACAAGCCCTTCTTGTCCTCTAAAAACTGGGGACATTATATCCTACTTGTAAGCAGTCATTAAATGGATTAATGTTTAGAAAGAGCACAGTCCCTGGCAAATAACACTGAATTCATGGGCACAGTTACTCTGAACTCGGGAGGGTGGTAAAGGAAAGAAGTTGACCTTCTCAGCCAGGTGGTATGTGTGGATGACAGGCTTGGATAGTAGCCCTTTGCAGCGGGTCATACCCCTTACTGTATAGCAATCCCCCAATCCCCCCACTATTCCAAAGGAAGGGGTTCTGGAATAATGATTCCCAGGTCATGTGCAGTAGTCTGAATTAGAGGAGGGGGGGTGGAAGGAAAGGGATGACCTAGTTTACCAAATGTTTGGCAATAAAATTGACATCTGATGATAATTTTTTGAAAATTTCAAACTCCTAAATGATGACCAAAACAACAGAATGCTTTAAAATTTGTGTATCTTTCTTGGGGGAACAGAGGGTATGTTTCTGTCCTGGTGAGACCCAAATTCTATGATGGTAGCTTTAGCAGAACCAAGTAGGAGAGGCTGTGGGAAACCACTGTTCTGGGGGTCTCTGAGATTGGGGGTCTGGTGGTAACTAACAGGAATTCTGGGATGCCCAGTTATCTCTGCCATGGCCCCATGGGAGTGAAAAGCAGACCTGGGATAAGCTCAGCCTGGGAGAGTACAGATAGATCATTGTAGGAACATATGTTGGAGCAGAAAGGAGAGAGGTGGGTGTGCATTAGCGTCACTTCATCCTCAACAAATGACTTTCTCGGAGAATAAGAGAAAATGCCATCTCCTCTCCTGCACCCCTGAACCTGCAGACAACTGCATGGTAGTTAGCTGTGGGGCTGGCTTGTAGAAGTCGTGGATGCATGTCAATCAATGCACAGAGGTGCCAAACAGGTCCACTAGCCTATGCCAGCTCTCACCTGGCATCGGGAAGTAAGGACAATGAGAATGACAAAGTTCTGGGAGCAGCCAGCAGATCACGATACTTTAGTGCTCGAAATAGACAAGTGCAAAATAGATACCATACCATCTCTCTGTCTACTGAATTGATAGGCGCAAGCCCCCTCCCCGACCAGATATTGTACCGGGGGGGTCCCACTCTAGACACTCCATTCATTTTTATCTTATTGGAGTGGTTGCAGGTGTCAGAAACTTGACTTTCCAACTCTCCCTAAATATGTAGCTTTCATCCTCTGAAGGTGGGGGTGATGGGTGGGGGGGGGTAAGGGGGTAGAACTACCCATAGAGCAGTTTATTAAGGACCTTCCCTTCACTCTATCTTTTGGTTGCCAACTGCCTTTTTTATTTTCTGGTCTTACTTATGCTTAGTATTCCCAGTTACAACAGGCTATGCAGTCTTCATTCACAAGTAAGCACTTGCTTTCATTATCATGTAAAGCCAGGGGGTTGAGTGAGAATGTCTGGTGATTCTCCTGTGCAGAGAATGCATCGGGTGGATTCACCTCACAGTTACACATGTCATCCAGCCCGTCCTGCCTCTTGAGATGAACGACAAAAGGATATTAGGGGTGAAGCAGTTTGATTGTTTTATAAGGGCCCAGCCAAAAGCTCTGGCCTTCATGTTTCTTAGCTGCCTCTGTTGCCAGAGGTGGTCAAGAACTCTGCTTGGGGGCCTCCCCGGTGGTGCAGCGGTTGAGCGCTGGGTTGCGAAGCTGCCCGCAGCCTCTGCAGTGCCGGTTCGGTTCCCAGCTGCTCCCCGGACACCGGAGGAGGGTCCCACGTGGCGCGCAGACCGCCTGCTGCTCCCCTCAGCAGTGTACTTCGATCCTTCTGCCTGCTCTGCTCCCCGCTCTGGCTCTGGTGAATTCTCTCACCCTCCCGCACTTCTGACTGTACCCAGTGCTTGTATAAATAAATAAATAAATCTTTAAAAAAAAAAAAAGAACTCTGCTTGGGGGACCTCTGTGGTGGTCTGGGGGTTAAGCCTCAGAGCTACTGCCATGACGGCCCACACCCACCATGAAGGCTTGAGTTCTGTCCCCAGCCAGGAAGCTGACCCACACATGGTGCAACAGACCTCTCCTGTCTCGCCCGCTGCTCCCCTCAGCAGTGTATTTCAGTAGATCTCCCTGTTCTGCTCTCCATTCTATCTCTGGAGAGCCTCCCCACCTCTGGCCTACACCCCAGATCTTCTACACAAAAATAAATTTAAAAAATTAAAAAAAAAAAAAAACAACACTGCCCGGGCCCTCACTTTCTAGAGCCATGCAAAGAAGTGGAAAAAATGACAGGGAGAGAGAGAAGTGAGGTTCTTGGAAAGGAGAGAGTTGATTTATGAAGGATAAAAAATAAGTCAAAATAAGTCATTATATTCAAGAAAGGAGAAACTCTAGTAAGTATATAAAGGAAGGGAGTGAAAAGAAACAGGGGCTGGGGAACAGTGAGACAGAGCATTGGACAGAAGAAAAAAAAAAAACAGGCAGGATATAGAGCTTGTGAGTCTGAGCAAGGGGAAATAAAGCAAAGGCTCAGCTGAGGAATAAGAGGCCCATCACTGGAGCCATCTGAGGGCAGCTCCAGGAAGATCCTGGGTGGAGAAGAGACAGAGCGGGTGTACTAGAAACTGAGTTGCTACTTAGGCCCCAACTCTAAATGTCTCTTAGTCTGGAGGTGTCACATCTACAGAGATAAGTGTGTCTTGAAAGAGGCTTTCCAAAAGTCATCAAAACACGTAGCAAAAAGAATGTACAAGTAATGAAAACATACGGATTCTGTGTTTGTGATAAAAACCAGTTCGCAAATCCTTGGAATCTATTAGAAGTTACTTTGAGGTGTCTCGTCTCTCTGTGGGCACTAGAACAGCTCTCTTTTCTACAAAAATTAAGGAAAAGAGTGTGTTTTGTAATATAAAGGGCATGATTAGTAACAGGTGCTTAGCTAGGACGGTGAAGACTGAAGCATTTGTGAGAGCTAGAAATGAGAATGATTTAGAAGGTAATATTACATTTACAGGGCAAGCAAAAATCTGTGGCTAATTTTCTTAATGTTATTACTATCTAATCCTGAAGCAAGGTGCCAGATTGCCCTGAGGTTTTAAATTAGACTGAATGATGTGAAATTGTTGATGTTCACTGTTTCCTCACCTACAAAGCAGCAAACAGTGGGGCCATAGTTGCCCTAAATGGGTTGTCTGAAGCCCCTGAAGAAATAATTGGAGGTGTGGTAGGAGGGGGATGCCCAGGCGGTTGGTCTCATGTAGAAAGAGGTCTCTTAAGGAGCTGGCATAGAATTGGTGCGGGGCAACCGCTGGCATGCATTAGCTAAGGGCAGCTTTTCTGCCTGAATGAAGCACAAATTTACATCAGTGCATCTAAATGGGAGTCTGTTTGGTTGGGCTGCACAACACTTCATTTCCCAGGGATCTGCAAACTTCTGTGCTGAGGCTGTGGCCTTCCCTGCGATGCACCCCCCCAGGGGGCCTGCAGGAAGCAAGCTGATCAGTTCATGCCCACGCTGCCTGCTTGGAATACCAAACAGTAGCAGGGGCTCACATCCTTCTGCATGGCTTGCTACCCTGGCACCAGCTCTGCCCTCCAAGGGCCCTTTCTCTCCTTCCATTGTAGCTTTTCTACAAACCCACTTGTTTCCAGGTGGCGAGAATATGCCTGCAACCCAACAATATGTCTCTGAAACCTTCTCCATGGCAACACAGGGCCTCAAGCAGGCCACTGGCTCTGAGCCAACCAGCGAAAAGTGGTGGGGGCAGATGGCACAGACTGCACCAGGCAGCTGGGGATGCCAGAATTCTGCCTTAGCAGGAGAGCGGTCCGAGGACTAACATGACCCAAGTTCTGGGGAAGCAGTGAGCACATGTCCCCAGATGTCCAACTGCAATAATTCGTAAACCCTGACATTACCATGGGGGTCCAGGCCAGCATAGACTTGCTTTCATCTTGAAAGATTTTTTGCAGTTGAATAAAATGAATCATGAGAGCCTAGCAAAGGATCTGGGTTTTAAAACAGGCTGCTGGTACTCAGTGATTGGACAAATCATTTTGATATCTCAAGTGTTGCCCAGATGGTATTGCCCACCTGCCATTGTTCCCCAGCCCTACCTTGTTATCGCCCAGTGGCCAGAAACTAACAACCAGGGCCTCTATTTTCCCTCCCCAGCATTGTTGACCTCTGACCTTGGGCAGAAGGCAGGGCACAGCAAAGATGCAGCTCTGGATCCAGCTCCACAGAGGAGCTTTCTAGGAGGCAGCTGTTGGCATGGGGATAGGGTCATCAAGAAGAATCCTGAACCAGCGAGAAAACCACAGGGGCAAAGCAGGGGCATATCTGTGAGTTAGATAAAAGGGGTAAAGACAGGAGCTAAAGTGGATGGCACCAATTGGCTTCCCATTCTGTCCTTCAATTTAGTTTCTTTATGGCCAAAGCAGAGGCAGGACCTCCAGACCCCTGGGCAGCCATTCGTGGGTGCCAGTCACTACCCCTGCCTTGCTAGGCTGCACCCCTCCCCAACCCCCAGCCATCTAAGAAGAGCCTTCTTCTGTGGTTCAATTTCAAAACCAGGAACCGAAGGCTCTGAACTCCACCCTGAGATCAGGACACGCTCATGTCAGGTGCTAAATAGGACCATTTGCCTTCAGTCAGGGCATCAAGGAAACCCAGACTCAGGGAACATTGAGCCACCTATCCCTGTTCTTCTGGAATTTTCAAATAAGAGCAGCTCCTGTCATCTCTGTTCTGCCCTACTCTTAATGATGGTATCAGTGCTGAGCTCCTGCTCTCGCTGCAGGGTGGGCGAGCGGACATCTCCTTGGGGCCTCGCCCTGTGGCCACTTACTCTCCATGGCACGTCAGCTTTGGCCCTGGGGCAGGTCATGGCGGTGGCTACCCTAGGTCATTGTGCATTCTTTTTATCTCCTAAGTGACAGGACTGTTTGCACACTTGTAGTGTGCACAGCGCTGACTGAAAATGCATGGCCTCACATTCAAATATCACTAAGTTTCAGGACAGCTACAGCAGGGCATTAAACCAAACATGGAATCCCTCAAAGTGCAGGTTCCTGTGACCACACAAGTTGCACCCCCAGAAAGCCACCTAGCCAAGTCATCACACCTGATGGAAGAGGCTGTTGCAAACTGAGATTCCACCTCTGCAGTCTCTAACTTGGGGCGTGGCACCCTAGATTCTCAAAAGCACCATCTCATTCTTCCTAGGCTAGAGGACACAGCCCGCCTGCTCAGGGGAAAATACCACTAATGGCCAGCTTACACCCTGGGCTCAAGCTCACTGGGGCCACCAGCCCTCTGGAGAGCTGACGTGGTGTCTGAGCCCCTTGGGGCTGGCATCACTTGTGTTTAGAGGTGGGTCTGGGTGTGCAGAGGCTGCTGTGCGTGCGGTTCCTGAAGCCAAGACTGATGCATGGTGAGGCGGGCTGACTGCTCTTCTGAACCCTCAGGCAGAAAGCAGAGCTGCTGTCTGCACAAAGAACCCCAAAGAAGGGCCTGGCAAGGGAGAAGGAAGCACTAATAAAAAGCGGCAGCATCTAGTTGCTGCCAAGGCCAGTGCTCTTGGGAAGAGTCTTCAAGGAAAGGCTGGCGGGGGGCCAGAACCCAGCTTTCAGAGCTGGCTGCCCAGGCCTCTGTCCAACAGGCTGCGCAAAGTTCCCGCCACACGGTGCCCAGAGAAAGCCACTGGGGTGCCCTGGCCCAGACTTGAAGATAAACAGACCTCCACAGCTGTCTGTAAATTAAAAACAAATTATATAGGAGGGTTTTTATACCTTTTTCAAATAAAGTTCATATATAGATCCACCCCCCTTGGCCAAGAGACTATTTTCGCCCAGGATTTCAAGGCAAAACTAACCAAGTGAGGGTAACTCCTGCTACACCTCACAGACCTAACCAAAACACCACCCGTGTGAGGTAGGGGTGGAGCACGTCTGATAACAGGAAATCTACTCCACAGGCTGGGGACCAGCGCTGGCTGCACTTTGGCCACAGGCAACAAGCCCCCCTGGGGAGCATGTCTTCCTGGGACCTGGTCTGGCCAACTGGATATTGGAAGAAAGTGCTGGATGTGTTTAGGGCCAGGGAAAGAAGAATGGGAATTGGGCTTCGGTTTTGCTTGGGATTAAGCACGTGGCAGTGGCAAGTGTGTGGCACTGCCATTGATTTAACATTTACTACATGCCTACTGTAGCCCAGTAAGGCTACAATACTGAGAAATCAAGGACCAGTGAGACTGTGGTCCCTGCCTCATGGCACGCCCAGTCTGGTGGGGCCTGTAGACAGGCTGACAAGTCTTTATTTTATTTATTTATTTTTTTAATCAAGCATTTTTTTTTTGATTTATACAAAACTGGGGTATAGGCCAGAGGCGTGGGAGGGTGAGAGGATTCACCAGAGACAGAGTGGGGAGCAGAATAGTTAGACTGACCGAAACACTGCTGAGGGGAGCAGCGAGCGAGGCAGGAGAGGTCTGGTGTGCCATGTGGGTCTCTCCCTGGCCATCTGAGAATCGAACCTGTGCTGCAGAGGCTGCAGACAGCTTCACAGCACTGTGCTCAGCCTGCTGCACCACCTGGGAGGCCCCTGAGAAGTCTTTATAGGACACCGTGGTGTCCAGTGAGGACAGGGCCGAAAGCTCTCAGGCAGTGCTGGTCCTGGGAGGATCAGATGATTTCACAGGGGAGGTGACTTCTAGGTGTGGTCTGAGGGCTGAGCAAAAGGCTGAAAAGAGGCTTATTTTGCTCTTGTGTGGTAGCGATAGCAGGCAGATAGTCAAGTCTGGGTGGATGGTACCATGGCATGAGGCTGACCAAGGTCTAGCTTCCTTCTGTCCTAGCTTGCTATCTTCTAGGGTTTTTCCTCCTTTGTGTGAACAAAGCTAAAGCACCACACCATTTCCACATTCCAGAAAAAACAGGACATAGAAGACAAACAATTTCCTCCTGTAGAAGTTGCATACATGACTTTTGCTTCCATTTCACTGGTCAGAATTTAGTCATATGGCCACCCCTGGCCTGCAAGGGACTCTGGAGAATATAGTCTCTGGCTAAGAACCGTGTACCAAACAAAACTTACAGGGAGGAATGAGAGAATGGACATTCTATAGTCAAGGGTAGGAGGCAAAAGAGTTCAATGGACTTGGGGAGAGGTGGGCTGAGCACTCTACTGAGTGCCTTATCTACGTCATTTTGTTTAGACCTCATAATCCTTTACATAAGGAGTGCTACTATTTTCATTTTACAGAAGAGGAAAGTGAAGTTCAGAGAAGTTAGGTGATTTTTCCAAGATCACACAGCTATGAGGGAGAAGCCAAGATATTAATCTAAGTTCACCTGGTTCTAGAACTGCTGGGACTATCTGGTCTCTCCAAAAGGCTACACTTCTTTGTAAAACCAACTAGAAGGTAGGAGAAGCTATAGGAGACTCCAAGAATCTCTGGCCGGCTGTGCCAACAGTGGGCACTGTGGGAGTGAATGAAGATTAGGAGGCAGGGAGAGGATTGGTAACAATTGGCAGGTAAATCCAAAAAAGTAACATCTGATAAAGTCAACCATTTTTGAGCATAAGAGGATGAAGTCAGATTCTGATTTTATACCAATTCATGCCTAATAGTTGAACCCTAGGATTTCAAGACACTCAGGTGTGAGGATAATCTTGAGCCTCAAACTGATGAAGAGATCTTCAAACTGATGGCTTTAAATGATCACCCACAGACATCGATCCAGTCCCACCCCACCCTACCTAGAGCACGCCTGGGGTCTCCTCATTGTGAACGCAAAGGCTTTCAGTCTGGGGAACTCATTACCTACAGAAAACTCTGGATCTCCTGGTTCCCTTCTGAATGGTACAGCTGCGGGGATGTGGGTTCCACACAGGTCTAGAGACTGGGTGAGGTCTGGCCATCTGCTGGTGTGTTTAATCTATCAGTCCAGATTGAAGAGCTGAGGAAGACCAGGGTTCCATCCACACCCAGGCCAACCACCCAAGGCCAAATGTGTGCGAGTTTCTACGCATGCATTTCTCTTTACCTTGCTTGTCCTAGTACTCATGAGACTGAGACTCAGGACTGTCTGGCTTCTGCTGGCACTTCTGACTTCCACGAATGTTAGGTGTGTTCATTAATTCATTCACCCATGCCTCACAACCACAACCTTGAAGAAAAATCACTCTGAAATTTGCAATAGATTTGGTCTATAAATAATTCAGCAAGACTCTGGACTCAGGGGAAGTATTCAATTTCTGATCCTTCTTATGCTACAGGAGACAGTAGAGAGCCTGCTGCAGGGATGCATCGGCTTAGATTTGAGTGAAAGGCTGGCAGGGAGGAGCAAGGGAGGGGAGGAAAAAAGGAAGGAAGCCAGAGGGGAAAGGAGAGGGAGGAAGGGAAAGTTAGCATAGAACAAATCTCCTTCAATCCATCTCAGAGGCTCCCAAGAATTTGATCTCATGCTGAGTAACAGGCTAAGGCAAGGCCACCAGTTAGGTTGTGGGAACTGCCTCTGGGGACAGGCTACCGACCTCCCAGGGCAGCTGTGGAAAAATAGTGACTAACTGTGGCGCACAGAACCGTGAACCAAGTCAGAACCTAGAACTGGTATGCAAAGCTTCTTCTGGAATGCCCAGGGCTGCAGGACCAAGCCCTGCCCACCCGCCCCCCATCTTGGCTAGATGTTGTCTCAAGAGTAGAAGAAGAAGCGAAGAGATGGGGTCTTGGGTGGAAAGTCTGAGTTCCCACCCCAGTTCTACCTTTCTTGGCAGCGGACTTGGGCAAGTCACTAGCAGGACCAGATAGGACAGTGGGTTGTAGCCAGAGACCCTGTATCCTCCAGCCCCATCCCATCAAGGGGCAGACAAACACAAACTCTTTTATTACTGATGCCTGCTTGCCTGGTGGACCAGCTGCCCCATGTAAGGGGCTCCTTAATGTAGGAAGAACTCACTTAGGAGCCTATTTTTCTCTTCTCCTGAATCCTAAAGCTACTTGACACTCCCATAGATGGGAAAGGTGAGTTCCAGGAAAAACAGGCCAGGAAGAGTGAGCAGCTCTGTGCAGAGCCAGGCAGAATGGAGCCAACCACTCTTGGGCGTGGAGAACAGCCCGAAGAGGCACCTTCCCCATGGGGTAGGCCGAGAGTATCACCTCCTTCCCCAGATACCCCATTGCTCCTGGCATCACCCTATGCTTGCAGATGGAAGAGCTGGCTGGGCAGGGCAGGCAGAGTGGGATTTCAAACTACTCTTGAAGGCAGCTGCTCATCTTTAAAATAGAAACTGTAAAAGTATCAGTCCTATCTTCTCCTGGGGCTTTTGAGGGGAAGTTGAGGCAACTGAGGTGAATGTGAGCTGTCAACAGCAAGGAGCCCCATAGAGCTCTCATTGTTGGGGTGGCCAGCCCGTTTTGGTAAAGCCCCCCTGCACTGCAGATGGGTAGTGGACATCCTGGCCACTGCAGGCTCCTGGAGGGGCGCCCTGTGGATGAGACACAGCCCCTGCCCGCAAGCTGCCTACATGCTTGCTGGGAACAAAGCGGACTCCTGCAACACCTCGAGGAGCACGGACAATCTGGTGGAGGTTGCGCCGCAGGGAGGCGGTTACGCATGGTTTGCATGACTGTTTTCAAAGAGACACACAGTCTCCTCTGTCAGGCATCTGACATCTTCACACTGACTCCCAGCCCAGTCCTTGACGCTGCAGTTCTAAAAACCCTTTCAGAAACTGATCCACTCTGGGTCAGAGGATCCCAGCAGCCAACCCCCATGCCAGATGCCCGTGGATTTTTCACAAAGGAAAAGCCCCCTTCTTTGGCTCCGAGCACTCATCCTGACTTGGCACCAATGCACTCAAGGGACGCAGTGAGAGGCCAGGTTTCCTTTGAAAAGGATGGGGCCGGAGGGTGCTGGTCACCCCCAGGAGGGGCACCTGTTCCTCCTCATACTTGCATGGCAATTGCCAACCATGCTTGTCTCATCCAGGACTCATGCATGAGTCCTATCCAGGGAGCTCTGAGTTATCACTGGGACTGAAACTGTCACTCTCGTGGTAGCGCTTTGCCCCTCCTCTTCTGTCCTCCTTGAATCGTGCTACTGAGAAAACACAGCAAGTTACCTGGGAGCCTACACTTTGGATATGGCCTCCTTAATGAGACCTCAAGTGAACCAAATCTCACCCAGCTCAGGCTTCCAGGCCCTTCTGTGACTGACTGGGCTGTGTTCACTGTCCTACGCACCCACTCTGTGCTTCAAAGGACAGTCTATCCCCCACAAACAGGGAACTTATCAGCATGTCCCTTAGGCCCTGATTCTCATTGTTTTATTCATTCTTTTAAGATTTATTTATTTATGCATACAAGAACTGGGGTACAGGCCAGAGGTGTGGTGGGTGAGAGATTCACCAGAGACAGAGTGGGGAACAGAACAGGCAGACTGACTGAAATACGCTGATGAGAGGAGCAGTGGGCGAGACAGGAGAGGTCTGCTGCGCCATGTGGGTCTCCTCCCTGTCTGGGTGTCGAACTCGTGCTGTAGTGGCTGTGGATAGCTTCATAGGTTGCATCTCAACCCCTTGCGCCACCAGGGAGGCCCTGATTCTCATTGTTTTAAAACTCAGAGCCTACCCACAAAGATTCAATCAAGCTTTGTTGCCAGTGGCTTAAATGAGAAAAAGTGATAGATGATGATGATCATTCTAAATTATCTTAGAATACTGGATGCATTTTCAAACTGCCCTATCCCTCCCAGAATATTCTCTGCCACCTTGTCATGAATTGCTGTTTCGGGGTGACCTATTCAAATGGACCCTCTCACTTGTGATACCACAAACCAATTTCACAGGCAATTAGGAGTGCCAGGCGCTGTGCTGATATCACCAGCCTGTGGGTGGGTGGAGGGGGGTGGGGAGAGGCAGAGATTTGGAAGAAATAATCAGCACCAAATTCAATAGTGAAAGTGATTTGTTTTTTTCTAATTCTGTTTTCTGATTCTAAGGGTGGATCTGGAGCACGGGGTGGCATCTCACTGAATACAGGAAGTCTAATTAGCTACAGAATGAAAGATAAGGAAGCAAAGGAATACGGGGAAGGGGTGCATAGCAAAGGGAGAGCAAGGGGAACAAGGACCACCAGGATCCCCCCAAGCTCTCCTTCTACAACCCGCAAACAGAAAGTGGCTTTCCCAGCCCAGATTCCTCCAAAGGTCCCTCCACTGTGTCCTGCCTCACTCACAGGCAGACAGAGACCGGGACTAAGTGACTTATGGTGTCCCCAGTGCTGGAAGGGCAGGTGGAATATCTCTGGGAGTTTCCTCATTATTTATTATCTGTGAAGCTCCCAAGGCTTTGTCTCCCCTGTGAGAAAACCAGTCGCGAGCATCACTAACACCATATGAGTCATGGAAAAGAAGGAGGTGATTTTTCCATGGGTTGTTTCCCTGTGGACATCGACAAAGCACACACCCCTGGGCCAGGGAGGGGTTTGGGCAGCCAAGAAGTTGATGCTCCTCTGGCCTGGGTAGGTGAGGAAATAAGGTCCTCAGCCTTGGATGGCTGGACCACAGCAGCCACCAGCAATCTGGGTGGAGACAAGCCAAGAGTAGGGGTGGGGGGGCTGTGAGACCTGGGACCCACTGGGAGCGGAAATGGCAAGCAAGCACCCCTCTTGGACTGATCAAATCAGGCATGCGGGGGAGAGAAAACTCACAGGCATCTGTCCTGCCCTGACAAGTCAGAAAGCAGAGGATGGTCAAAGTAAGACCCCTTAGCTCTATTCTCAAACTTTCATGCTAATTCTTTTAAAAGCTCAGAGACTGGAAGCATGGAAAGACTCTATGTCACAGCATATCATTCTTGAAGGACAGGCTGGGGTGCGACTCACAAAGAGGTTAACGGTGATGAGACCAGAAGCCTGTCTCTGGAAGCTATGGGATGTGGTGTCTAGTTACCCCTTTGTCCTCCATTGGGAACCCCAGTTTTGAGCATAGGGGCCCGGTTCTTAGTCTCTGGGAAACTCCTCCTGCTGTTGGGGTGCCCCAGGGCCAGGCCCTCATCTTGACCCTTCTCTCACTCCTTTGGTGGCTTCATCCCACACTATGGCTTTATTTTTTTTTAAAGATTTATTTATTTATGCATACAAGAGCTGGGGTACAGGCCAGAGGCACAGGGGTGAGAGGATTCACCAGAGACAGAGTGGGAAACAACAGGCAGACTGACTGAAATACACTGCTGAGGGGAGCAGCGGGCGAGTCAGGAGAGGTCTGCTGCTCCATGTGGGTAGCTCCCTGGCTGGCCGGGGATGGAACACATGCTGCAGTGGCTGCAGACAGCTTCATAGGTTGCATCTTAACCCTTGTGCCAACAGGGAGGCCCACACCATGGCTTTAAATACCAGCAGTATGTAATGCCTCCCAAGTTTTCATCTCCACCCCAGATCTCTCTCCCAACACCAGCCTTATATATCCAGTCACCTACCTGATACATCCCTGGGATAGCTAGCAGATATCTCAAACTCAAAAATTCAATAGTGAAAGAGTGATTTATTTTTACTGATTTTTTTCTAATTCTAACCTAAAATGGAAAACACCTGGTCCTTCCACCTCAACCTGTTCCACAGGCAGCCTGCCCCATCTCAACCAGTGGCAACTCCATTTTTCCTATTACCCAAGCCAAACCTTGACGTCATCTTGAGTCCTCTCTTCTATCACAGTCTATGTCCAATTTGTTAGGAAATTCTATGGGCTTTACCTTCCAACCATATACAGAATCTGACCCTTTCTCATGGCCTCCATTCTTATCACCCTGTCCGAGCATCATTCATTACCAGGATTTCTGCAAGAGCTCCATGACACGTCTTCCCGTTGCCTGAAAACACACTGTACGTACTCTCATAAAAACAAACTTTACTGGGCCTCCCTGGTGGCGCAGGTGGTTGAGTACTGCACTGTGAAGCTGTCCGCAGCCTCTGCAGCGCGGGTTCGATCCCAGCTGGCTGGCAAGAATCCCACATGGAGCGGCAGACCTCTCCTGTCTCACCCGTTGTTCCCCTCAGCAGTGTATTTCGTCAGTCTGCCTGTTCTGTTCCCTGCTCTGTCTCTGGTGAATCCTCTCACCCTCCCGCACATCTGGCCTGTACCCTGGTTCTTGTATACATAAATCTTAAAAAAATAAAAAAAATCCACAAACTTTACTGCTGCCCATTGCTCAGGAGACCTAGTGGCTTCCCCCTTCTGTCCTCAGATGTGGCGGCTCTCCCTTATGCTAAGCTGCCAGGAAATGCCCCTGTTGGTGAACTCATAGAATTTGAAACCCTCATCACCCCTCAAAGAGCGGTTTCAGAGTGCCTTCAAACTGACATGTCAATGTTCTCAGCATGAAAAACGTGAGGTCGAATGTTCATGTAAGGAAAGTGCTATATACCCAGTAAATACCATCCCCCCAAAAGCAAAGAGATAATGCTGGCCATATTTGCCCTTCTGATGTCTGGGAATCTGCAAGTACCTCCCTTTCCCCCTCCCACAAACAAGACCTTTAAGTATGTGTTAAGACATAACTACAGAATGTTTAATAATAAAAAATCTTGGGCCTCCCCAGTGGCACAGCAGTTGAGCGCTGGGCTGTGAAGCTGCCCACAGCCTCTGCAGCACCAGTTCGATCCCCGGCCGCCGGGCAAGGGTCCCACATGGCGCGCAGACCTCTCCTGCCGCCCGCTGCTCCCCTCAGCACTGTGCTTCTACTCTCCGCTCTGGCTCTGGTGTATTCTCTCACCCTCCCGTGCCTCTGACTGTACCCAGTGCTTGTATAAATAAATAAATAAATCTTTTTTTAAAAAAAATTAATGTTTAAAAAATAATAATAATAAAAAATCTTATCACTCAAAGATACTAACATAATCAGAGCCTATTTATTTTATTGGCTCAGGGTTGCCACAAACCTTTCATTTGCTAAAAAACAAAAGCAAAAACAAAAACTCAGTATCTGTAAAGTGCAATAAAGCAAAGCCCAGTAAAATGAGGGATGCCTGTAGCTGGGCTTTGTTTTTCTTTAGCCCACAAGAAAGGGGCTTGTTATAGGCAGATATCATTCAAAACAGTCCAGTCTTTTCCTTAAGACCCTGCCATCAGACTGTTGCTATGTCAACCACAGCTGGCCCAGCCTTCAGGAAACTGCTGAAGCCCTGGGAGGATGTGGTCCTGCTGCTGCTGCTGCTGCTGCTGCTGCTGCTGCTGCTGCTGCTGCTGCTGCTGCTGCTGCTGTGCTGCTCCTCCACATCATTCATGCTGGGAGCCAATAGCCTTGGCAGCTTTCACTTCACACACACACACACACACACACACACACACACACACACACACCCCCCTCTGCATCTGTCTGCTGCACATGTTCTTTCCACCCCCTCTGTAATGGATGGCCTAGGCAATTACAAATTGGAATCCCCCCAATATCCCCCCCTCAACACACACACAACAGTGATTCAATCAAGTGGCACATGGTTGACGGGCATATGACCTAAGCTGCAGGACTAATTCCTTCCCGGGCATGAATACAGAGACCCTCTAGAAGAAAAGAGCTTTCCTTTAGGCACCAAGCTGGGACTGCCAGCAGCCATATCTTCTTGCAGGTGTTTGCAGCGGGAGAACAAGGTCAGCACACAAAGAGAAGCGAAAACAAACCAATACCCCAGCAGAAGAGTCCAAAATTCAGAGGCCCTGGCTCCTGCGGCTAATCCTTTGTTTCTGAGTCCTTCTCAGCCCATTAGGTCAATATGTTCTGTCCTCACAACCAGAAGTGTCCTGCCAACCTGCCTGCTTTCCAAGCAAATTCTTCTCAGTTAAGTCCCATAGCTTCTTTGGCCCCCTCTCCAGGTCTTAAGTTGTATTGCTCTAAAACAAAGAGAGTGCTTCTTGTTTCCAACCTCTCTTTCCTCTAAGAACTATAGAAGAGGGGCCTCCCTGGTGGCTCAGGCGTTAAAGTCAGCACTGTAGGGCTGCCAGCAGCCACTGCCATTTGTGGTTCAATCCCCAGCCAGGGAACTAATCCACACGGTGCAGCAGACCTCTTCTGTCTTGCCCTCTCACCCCCCATACCTCTGGCCTACATCCCAGCTCTTGTATGCATAAATAAAAATAAATCTTTTTTAAAAAAAAACAAAAAAAACTGTAGAGGAGCGAGACAGCCAAGCACTCAAAGGCCTGGGAACTCAGAAATATGCTATAGGATTCAGGGAGGGCACTCAGGGAATGGTTCATATGCAAAACAGGTAGACAGACAGAACTGGACCAGACTACAAAGCTGGCCTGTGGAAGAGAGACAAAGTGTGTGTGGGGCAGCCCCAGCCACTGGCAGGCTGCTGCCAGGAAAACAAGTGCTCATTTGCCACACGTGGTGAGAGAGCCAGGGCCAGGCTCTCTCCCCTTTCCTTGGGAACTTCTCAGTAATATTAGACCTCAGAGCCTCAGTCCTGAGTTAGGGGCTTTACGTTGAACTCCCGGGAGAGGCTTTTAAGCAAGTGACTTAGAATGGCCATCAGATGTGCTGCCCATGCCGACATCACCCTCCTTCACTCGAGGAGTGCTCCTGGTTCCTTCTAGGTGCGGGCGCTGTGCTCTCTTTGCCATCACAATAAAATATTTGTATAATGCTTTGCTGTCCACAAAGTCTCCCTACTTCAGCTCTGTGCATCCTCTCCACAACCTGAGAGGTACTAGGAGCAGGAATTGTGGCTACATATACGACCAAGGAACCAAAACCCAGAAATTTTAAGTGATTTGCCCAAGTCTCAGAGCTTGTGATTGGTGAGACCCATATTCCTCCGCGGGACCTCCAGTGGCCTCTGCACTGCCCCTAGACCTCTGTTCTAGAGTCTGGAGTCCTGCACCTATTCTACAGAGCAAACTCACCAGGCCTCCCAGGCCCCGACCACGCAACCTGGTGGGATTAGCAGAACCAAGTGACAGGGCTTTACAGGCACACCTGAAAAATCTCTTCTGCCTGAATATCTCCAGTAGAGGTTCACGGTTTAGGATAAGCACTACAGAGTCCATTAATCCCATTAGCCAATTGGTAACGTGATCTATGAAAGCCTGGTCATCCATGGGGGGCTATTATTCTGTGGCATGAACTGTGGGTCTGCTAAACTTAAGCGGCCTGTTTGGCCACCATTATTGTACCCTGCAGTTCTGGATTCCTGTACAAGGTCAGAACTGCCCTTCAGAACTGGCCAATCAGCCAAAGTAACCAAAATTTACAAGGTGCCTGTCAAATCAATCAAGAACAGAAAACTTGATCATCTGGGAAGGGTGTGCATCAAGAAGTATGACCGGAAACCCCCGGAGGGCTGATGACGGATGAATAAACTTACTCCCGACTCATACATCATGAGGTATGACTGGGAACTCCCGGGGGGCCGAGGACCGATGTATATGACAAGGGACCCCAGAAGCTGATCAGTGGAATGCCTTGTTGATAAGATTAGGACCATGGCCGGGGCCTCACGTCTGGTTTCCATTACAAAACTTAGTCATCAAACTGATAACATGGTCAGCAGACTCATGTCCCCCCAAGCCCTAGATGGCATTCTTTAGTTTCACCCATATTTTTCTCCTTGTCCTCCTAAACTAGGTAACTGATGCTGTATGATTATTCTACCAATAAAAACGGCCGGGATCTTGCTCTCAAGCAACATTCTGCATTATGTAGCCTGCTCCATGACTCCCATTTCTTTATCAGTGTGGTGTTGCCTGATGCAACAATGAACATCTTCCCATTCTATGATGATACCTCTGATATTCAGGACAGCGTCCACAGAGGCAGCAGCAGAAGGAGCAGGGTGCTGTGCTTTCTTTACTTCGGGAGGCTCTGGCTGCTGGAACCCCACCCCACCCCACCTCACCCCGCCTCCACAGTGCTGCTTCCAGCGTGAGGCACAGACAGCTGGCTACTCGTCAGCATCCATATCATCTTTCTCCTGGGCAATTGAGGAGGCTACATTTCCCAAACTCCCTTGTAGGGGATGTGGCCATGTGACTGAATTTCAGCCAATTAAGTGAGAACAGAGGTGATGGGGGTTACCTTCAGTCAACAAAATGGGGAATGCTATAGAGGCTACACCTGAGGGCATCCTTGGAAACCTCAGGCTGCTGGTGGGAATAAGGACTATTATTTAGGTCCCTGAAAGATAGTAAAGGAATGTCCACAGGAAAACTGTGCAAAAAAAACAGGGTTTTGTGTCTTTTCCAGTGCTGTCTCCTCAGCACCAGACCAATGTTTCTCTGAGAGAACATATCATATAGAGCCTTCTGGTGGCACAGGGATTAGAGTCTCAGCACTATGAAGCTATCACCAGCACTATGGCATGAGTTCAATCCCCAGCCAGGAGGCTACCCACATCACAGCAGATCCCTCCTGCCTCACCTGCTGCTCCCCTCAGCAGTATATTTCAGTCAATCCACCTGTTCTGCTCCCCACTCTGTCTCTGGTGAATCCTCTCACATATGCACCCCCACCCCCGTACCTCTTGGCCTACACCCTAGTTCTTGTATGCATAAATTAAAAAAAAATAAATATTCAAAAAAAAAGAACAAATCATATAACTTAAGGCATCTTTGAGTGTGAGGCACACCATTATTCTATGTACCATGAGGGAATAAAAGATGCTGCCAGTTAAACCACAGTACTATGCTTTTACAAAGAAAGAGCTCTCTCAGATTCATTTAGTCACAGACACTCATAAATCACTTCTGTGCATAATAAAGCAGGAAATAGAAGTAAAATAACTGGGGTTAGGTACTTCTAGGATGTTTCATTCCAAACCTGACTCCTTTCTCTTGACTAAGAATGACAATGACCATCTTTTTTTTTTTTTTTTTTTATGTGCTGCCATCCTGAGGCATCAAGGTGTTGAAGATGCAGCATTTCTCAAAAGAATTCATAAGATAACAAAGCATCTTACATGCTGAGCTCTACGCCAGCATTACATTTCCATGGATCTTGCTGCACTGAAATGCTGCCAAACATATCTGATTCACCACCTCCCCATAAACATTGGATTCTTTTTTGTTATGAGCATTCTCTGTGGCTATTTTGGTACATTCTCCCCCAAACTGTTGACAGTCATTCTGCACATTTTGATCCTGGCATTTTTGATATCTGCACAGGTAGTGACAACCTCCCTAACCCTGCTGTGGCCAGCAACTGTCAGAGATGCCATTGATTTAAGACACATCCCAATTTCAAAGATTTTGAGTCACGGGGTGGGGTGTGTGGTGTGTCATAGAATTTGAAAAATAGGGTTGTAGATGCTCAATAAGTGTTTGTAGAATGGATGAGGAGATGAATTCTAGTTCCCATTCTGTGATAGAAAAATGCTTCCCCCTCCTTAGGAAAAGTCTTCTCATCTCATCAGTCAGCCTGAGTCACATGTCCACCCCTAAGAAATCTCCAGCCGAGCAGTGTGACAACTACACTTAAGTGAATCAGGATTTACTTTTGAGCTTGGAATATCATTCTTATAATCACCTTGGATACCTGAAAGTAAACCAGGATTCTGCTTAGAAGGCGTGGGAGAAATGTCACCTCAACCTTTTCCTCATTCTATGCTTGTGTTTGCACTAATACTGTTATTTTTCATCTATAATTTCTTTGCAGGAAAGTGTTAGGGCATTCTATGTTAGTATATGTTTAAAACTGGACAGTGTAATCTGTGTACCTGTTTCATGAAATGTAAACTGCAGTACCCTGAAAGTGCCAAGATGTGAGGGAGGGGCCTCCCTGGTGGCGCAAGGGGTTTAGACGAAACCTATGAAGCAATCCACAGCCACTGCAGCACGAGTTCAATATCCGGCCTGGGAGCTACCCACATGGCGCAGCAGACCTCTCCTTACTCGCCCGCTTAGCAGTGTATTTCAGTCAATCTACTTGTTCTGTTCCCCATTCTGTCTCTGGTAAATCCTCTCACTCCCCCACCCGCACCCCCTGCACCTCTGGTCTGTATCCCAGTTCTTATATGCATAAATAAATCTTTTTTTAAAAAAGTGAAGGATGTCCTCCAAATTGTGGGACTCAGAATTCCTCCTGTAGTGTCTGTGTCAGGGACCAAGGCATGAGAAGTGATGGTGCCAGTGTCACTGTGTATATCATGTTTCTTCCTGGTGCCTCAAATGAGCATCATATGTGCCCCTGGGTACCTGTACCTTCTCTGGATACTACTGGGGTGACACCCACAGGATTCCAATGACCTAGATAGGCAGGTTCCTTGCTCTCCACGGCCACTTGCAGGAAGCTGGCTTTGAAGAAGGCTAGAGGGTCAGAGATGGAGGAGGCTTTGAGTAATGTTTCAAGGTATGAGTGTTACATACTCCAAGAAACAAACTTTTTGATGAAAAAGTACTGCCATTTATTTTATGAAAGGTTCATTCCTCCCAGATAACCTCTCCAAGGTGAAAAGTCTGCTACCACAGCAGAACTGGAGAAGGGTTTTGAAAGCATTTAATTCTGTGGCCTCATTTTACAAAGGGGAGGTCGATGACTTCCTCTCTCTCAGGATTAAGCACTGGCTCTGTCGGACTGCCAGGCTTCTGGATCCCTAGCTAAGGCCCTGCCATTGGCTGCCTCCCCGCTGAGGGGGACACTTCTGTGCCAGAAGACACTGGACTGGGGAGTGTGGGGAAGGGCAAAGGAGAGGGAAGGGCGAGAGACTGCCAGCCTGGAAGTGGTTTGAGACAGCAAGAAAAGGCCCAGATGCTCTGCAAAGTCCTAAGGATGAGCAGCTCTGATCCTTAGGCCCGGCTACATGGGACTGGCCAGACTTTCGGAAAGGAAGGATTCTTTCGAGACTGTCAGTTTCCAAGTAGATGAATCAATCCCTTAAGAACCCATAAAGGAAAGGATGTGAAAGGAGATTCTTGGGGCTTAGAACATAGAGGAACTCAATATATTTGTTGAGGGAAAAAGGAAGCTATAAATAACCTACATATGTATATTTCTTATATATAATAATATAACATTTATGTATTACTGTGTGAATATGTGGTTAGAAGAAGCACTGACTCAAATACCTGAACCTGCATTTACAAACTGAAGACCTCGGGCAAGTTCTGTGGGTTTCATTTTTCTGCAAATCAAGGAGAGGGATGTTGTGAGGAGAAAAAAGAGCAATCAGCGTGAAAGTGCATGGTATATAACAGACACTTAATAAATGATAGTTGAGGGCCTCCCTGGTGGCGCAAGGGGTTAAGCACAGCACTGTAAAGCTATCTGCAGCCTCTGCAGCACAAGTTCGATGCCCGGCTGGCCAGAGAGAAACCCACATGATGCAGCAGACCTCTCCTGTCTCGCCCGCTGCTCCCCTCAGCAGTGTATTTCAGTCAGTCCACCTGTTCTGTTCTCCACTCTGTCTCTGGTGAATCCTCTCACCCCCGGTACCTCTGACCTGTACTCAGCTCTTGTATGCATAAATAAATCTTTAAAAAATAATGAATGATAGTTGAAGCGGGTTTTTGTTTCATACCTTTGATGGGAAGAACAGGTGGGAGATTCAACACCAGTAATGCAGAAGCCCAGTATGGTCACAAAGCGCCCCCCTTGCTCTGGAGCCTCTGCTCACTTCCCACTGGAAGGTGCTGCCCAGCTCAGAGAGTGCTGCCATCTGCTGGGAGGAGGGAGGAAGTGACCAGCTGAGCATCCCCAAACAGCTCCTGGAGCAAGCTGGAAGTAGGCCAGCTTAGGGATCCAGCTCCCCCGCAGCTATGACTATCTTTCAGGATGGCGGGCCCCTCCCTACTGGTCAACAGTTTATCAGAAAAATAAGATTTTAATCCATTTTTCTTTCTAAAAGTAAGTGATAGATACTTTGCCCGACCGCCCCCACATTGCTGCTGTGGGGCAAACACAGTGGGCAGCAGGCAGAGTGCAGAGACCATGAGCCCCCAGAGCATCCTCAGCTGACGCTGCAATTGCCTGGATATCTCCTGGTCAAAGCTTCCACCCCTGAGCCTGACTCACCCCAACTTTCCTGCCTGATCACCAAGTCTCACCCACAGGCAAAACCAGACAATGCTATGTATTTAAGCATTTATTGACAATTGCAGATAGAATTTGCCACAAGATGATTTAGTGTATTAAAACCCCCAACTCTCTAAATTCCTGGGTTTGGGGTGCTTCCAAACTTCCCCCGAGAAACTTGAACCCAGCAGGATGGACAGAAAGCTCATTTCTGGGTCAGAAGAGTTGGTGGTATGAGTGAAACCCAATCTAGGAAAAGGAGGGGGAGATGGGAAATGCAGTCAGAAATGAAGCTAAGAAGTTACAGTGCAACCATCCACACTCACTTGGAAGCTGAATAACCAGTTGCTCCCAGATGTTTTGAATGTCTGAGGACCCTCTTTCCAAGTGGCGAGAACAACTACTGTTTCCTCTCCCTAAACCTTGCAAAGAGTACCTCTTTATCCCTGATCACCAAGGGTGGAGTGAGATAGAAGAAAACCCCCAGCACAGGGTTTTTGCTTTGGGGAGCACTGGGAGTTGGTATTGGGGTGCAAGCAGCTTCAGCCTGGCTGATCATAGAAACCCAAAGTTTCTGAGGGACTCCTAGGCTTTATTTGATGGCACCAGGTAGATCCTTTGGTAGGTCTAATAACTACCTTCCAGTTAAATCAGATACATCCTGGGCTGGCTCCCTGGGACAGGAACAAGTTCCTGTTTTCTTCCATCATTAGTCGCAGGCTTCAGATTCACTTGGATGGTCCCTGAGCACCCACAGGCTGTAGGTCATGCTGAGTTCGGTGGCATAGGATGGATGGGGGCCGTTTCTCCAGATCCACCTGGACAGTGGATCCTTCCCAGGGGCTGGGAGCTTGGGAGTGGGCCAGAACCCCAGTGTTTTTTTACAGATCTCTTGCTCCAAACATTAATATATCTTTGAGAGAAAGCATTACAACCAGGACAACCACATAACAATCATCCAAACTGGGACACCTGTGGTAGCAAAGGGGAAGCCATTAATAACCAAGCTGGGAAACAGCACAAATGGGAATCCTGGGCATAGTGATAAATCATCCCCAGTGAGGAAACAAGCCAAATAGGAGGAGAATCCAGTCATTACAACTGCTCCCTCTCCTATGACTAAAAAACAAAAGTATAAACCTCTTCTCATCAGAGCAGTGGAAACTCAATTTCTGGCAGTGATACTGAAACTAGCAACCTGTATGACTACCCTTTGTCTCACTGAGGCTAGTCCCACTCATAGTTACTCTGCCTCTTTGATGCAAGCTCAGATCAGAAGAAAATCCCATTGATATTTCCTGTTACATGGAGACAGCCAGAACTTCAGGGTGGGAACACAGATTTTTTAGTTAATTATTAAGAAGCCTCTCAAAGGAGGTGCAGCCCAGGGGAGTGCTTCCTCAGAAGAGCGGGCAAATCCTGTAACTCCACATTAGGCCTCTAGGGGGCAACATCTCTCCAGCAATGACCACACCACAAGCGGTGCTGCAGGAAATACATTTAATTGGCCAAGGAATGAGGGTTTGATTTTGATATATTTTTTTAAAGCAGATCTATATATTTCCAGTAAGTAATTTCCACTCCTACATATTTTCACGTAGATACATTGCTCTTTTCCTACTTACAGGGATCGGTACATAGTTGAGGTTTTAACAAATACTTAAGAATTGATCAGTTGGTTGATGATAACCCAGGCTGACCTGAGGTATGGAGAACATAGGGTGAAATGGGAGGAAAGGAACCAGGAACAGGTGAATGTGATATGGGAAAGCACTTTTCTTTCTAGTTAATAACTTGCCCAAGGGGGAAAATTCATTTGAAAATTTCCAAAGACCTTCCTCCAAGATCAAACCATTATTAATTCTTTAAAAACAACAACAAAATATAACATCTTGGTTTTACAAATCTTCCTCCTCATTTCACCCCATCCTACATACACATTAGAGAAATGAGTTCCAGGTTTATGCAGGCTTCTATATGTTTAAAGCTTTTACCTTAGGCTCAGCCCTTTTAGATGCATTGACCCTGGAAGCCTCTGCCCTATGCCCACTTAGACCATGCAGAGACTGATTGAAGTCATCAAAGCCCACCCACCGCCGAAAAGGGACTGTTGAGCTAGTCTCAGCAGGCAACCCTGAACTGAGCAGGGCAGCAGGCCTGGCCTTGGCGAGCCTAGCGTAGACACGCTTTTCTTGTCTGCAAAACTCCTTCTCCCACAGAGCAGACTACTGGCGCCCAGGGGCCTGAGCCTCTACTCAGACGTGCCTGGAGCTATCCGTCCATCGCTCAGACTGGGCTCCCTATTTGGTTTTCCAAGCAGCAGAGAATCAGCACCTTTAATACCACCAGTGTCCCTGAGCACCTTGATCCTTTTTCTGGAGAGGCCAACAGACCCAGGCAGCTTTGAGCGTGGAAGGAGAAGAGCATCTGTCCGGGGTGAAGGGAACACCCCACAGCCCTCTGGAGGGTGGCAGAGTTCCACAAAAGCTGGGCATAGGCCTTTCAACTTTACCCAATGACAAGGGAGTAACAAAGGCTACTGGCCTTATCACAGGCCTGGGCCCCCTGTCTTCCAGGGCTTGTGGTCACATTGCACTGGGTGAAGCCTCTTGAGGGCGAGGAGGCAGCAGGGTGAGGCAGCTGGGAGGGAGGCATCCGTGATCCCATGGACCCGCAAGGCCACTGGCACCAGAGGCAGCTGCCTCCCTACCCAAGCAGGAGCAGATAAGGCAGGAGCCAAGGCCACCTTCTTCCACCCTCTGAACTTGCTACGTGTAGAATTCTCCACAGTGCTGAGCCCAGCTTCTGCCAGGGCCCTGAGCATGTATAGAGAAGGGGCGAGGGTGGAAGTGGGGATCACATAACCCTGGAAGGATGCTGGGGCTCAGGTGTTGGGCTCACCTGAGGAGGGGAGTGAGCAATGAATGACAGGTAGTCCCACAGCCAGGAACCAACCAACCCCAGGAAAGGCGCTGGCATAGCGAGTGGAGTGCGGTGCGCCATGCAAACAAGCTGCTGGGCTAGATCCTGATCTTCCCCACCCCACAATGGGGCAGCAGTGTCTTCACTGAGGGATGTCTGTGACTCAGAAGCAATGAGAGGGTTAGTCCTGGAGAAGCAAGGGAGGCCTTTCTACACAAGGGGCATGTGGCAGAGTCACAGAGAGGTATCGTGGGCATGAGAGAGGCTGTGGGCCCTGCCCACTCACTCCCCAGCCAAAAAAATGTCTTTACAACCAGGCCCCTTCCTCACCTCACCCACCATAACAACCAGGCAGCACCCAGTTGGGCTTGCAGGGACCTGGTGCAGACCCCAAGTAAGGGCCTGGGTGGGGGCGAGAGGTGGGGTCCATGTCCTTTGAGGGTGAGGCTGGCCTCCAGGTGGAACTCTGACCCAGAGGAGAGCAGAGGGGAGCCAGGTACAGTCAGGCCTCCCCCTGCTGCCCTGTGGGGCGGGGAGCACCAGGAAACACTGGGAGGCAGGGGAGAGCACCCATCACTTTCCACCCCGGGGAAGTGCAGAGGCAGCCCCAGGCTGGGTCGCCATGATGTGGTAGATGGACTCCCGGAAGCGCTGGTCTCGGCTGAGCCGCTTGGCCACCTCTTTCAGTTCCTCCATGTTGTTGGCTTCCAGCTGGGAGGTCATAAAGGACTGGGATGGCTTCACTGGGGAGACAGTAGGCTTCACTGGGGAGACAGCAGCCCGGAAGGCCTGTGAGCAGCTCTCCTTCCTCCAAGGCTTGGCCCTGCCCCACGCCCAGCCTGCCTCCCTCACTCCCAATCCTACATGCCACTCAACTTCCCCAGCTGCTCTCAGAAGTCACCTGTCTGCCCAAGGTCAGTGGAATCAGAGTCAAGGTCACAACATCCAGTCTCAGAGCTGGGCCAGCCCTTCGGGCTCCTTCTGCGGCCTCTTCCTGCCTTGTCCCCCACAGCCGGGGGCCACCCCAGCCCACCCCACCCCACCAGGCAGGCAGCAGCCACACTCACTGTCGTTCCAGGAGGTGCTGGACCGGCGCCGGTGGAAGCGGCAGCTCTTGATGCGGCGAGTGGCCGCCTTGTGGATGTACACGGAGTTCTTCATGATGACCGGCATCTTGGCCTCCAGCTCCGCGTTCCGGATGCACTCCTCAAAGAACCCTGCGGCCGCAGTTCAGCTGCACCCTTCCCTCCTGCCCCACCCCACACCTCCAAGGGTGCTGAGGCTGAGCGGGAAATATGTTGACCCCAAACCTTGGTAGATGGGAGCCACCCGATGAAGGGGTCAGAACTGTGCCCCCTACTTCCACCCCAGACCCAACAGCCAAGGAGATGCCTGCAGGCGGGAGTCTGGAGAAGAAACTCCATCAATCTACATGTCACCTAAGCTCAGCAGGCCCTGCTCCCTGCTGGGGTGTCCGGGGCTGAGGGTCCGGGCACCGGAGGGCAGGGCTTACTTTTCAGGTGGCTCACGTCAGCACGCATCCTGTCCTCCTTCTCCTTGTTCCGCACCTTGGAGTTGAGCCCTTGTTCCAGGCTCCGCAGGGCCCCCTCTGCCTCCCGGAGGCGCTTCTCCAAATCCATGCGGACCTTCACCTCAGCCTGAGGGGACAGCGGAGAGGGAGGGGTCCTAGGAGCCGTTGGCATCCTCCCTGGAAGCCCGGCCTGAGCGTCCCTGGCTCGGGCGGGCACTCTTCCCTCTGGACTCGGATGCAAGTGACCCTATTCAGCTCACATCTCACGCCCCTGACCAGCTGGCCTGGACTTGGGCCCTGCACCCAGCAGGTGTCTACCTAGGAGGCTCCACCCAAGCGCAGGCTCACTGCTTCGTCCCCCATGGTGGCTCCCACATCTACACCCGGCTGGTCAGATCAACAGAATAATTCAGGGAGCTGCCTGGTAAAGGACAGGGATGTGAGGGAGTTAACTGTGACCGGAGGGCCCTTAGAACGTGCTGCTCCTAGTGGGCCAGGCCAGCACCTTGAGCTCCCGCTCAGCCTGCTGCTTCTCTGCCGTCAGTTCCTGCAGCGAGTTCTGCAGCGCCTGGGACTGGGTGGAGTAGAACTCCCGCTCCTCCTCCAGAGCCCGTGAGCGCGCCTCATTCTCCTTCATCCTGCGAGGGCAGAGGAGGCAGCTGCTCAGTGCCCGCATGACAAAGGGGGCCTACTATAGGGGGGCAGCCCCTCATAGAGACCTGCATGGAGAAACCCCGAGACCCAGGCTTCATGAACCCCAGAATACTCCGGGTCCTGTCACCCAGGTGACGTGAGGGGTGATGTGGTCGGCGAGGGGGCGTGGAATCAGAAGACTGGAGTCCTGGCGCTAGGTCTGGCCTCCTCTGTTAGCCTCTCCAAGGCTAACATCTGTTTAAAAGAAAAAGGGGGCTACGAGGACCCACCAGGCTGCACCTACATCGTTATATGGACCCAATGGCTGTGTGTCCACAGAGCTGTCACATCAACTGTGGGTAGTGAAGTTTCTCTTCCCATTTGCCTGGCAGGGAAATTGAGTCCTAGGCAAAAGAAAGTGAATGACCTGTCTGGTCAATATCAAGTAGAACCCAGGAGTCCACGTGTCCTGTTCTAGGGAAGTTAGCAACCCCCAAACCTATCGTGGCGATCATGGACTCTGGGGTCCTGGGACCCCTACCGCTTCTCTGCCAAGAGCTTCTCCTCCAAGAGTTGTTGCATCTTCTCCTCAATTTGCCTGAGGTTGCTATGGAGACCGCCGCTGGGAGGGGGCTGCTCACTCTGATTGGCCAGTGTCTGCAGCTGGTTCTCATTCTCCTCCAGCATTTCCAGGGTTTTCTTCTTCTCTATGGAGAGTTCCTAGCATGGAGGGAAGGAGGAAGGGAAGCAGAGAAAGAGCCTAATTTAGGTTCTGTAGCCTGGATGCCCTCACGTGCCTTTAAATTCCAGGGAGTGAAGCTCCCTTCTCTCAATTCTTGAGTAGGGACCCCAGAAAAGTCTTCATTATTCCCTTGAAGTAAAAGGCCAACCAGGATCTCACAGTGAGGCAAGCTTACTCCTCCATCGAGGGAGTTGGGGAGGATCCAGAGTGTCATCCTGCAAAGGTGGCTCAGGGCCCACCAGCACCAGGGCCTTCTGAGGTCCTAGTTCCTCCAGGGGTGAGGCAGGGAGT
Organism: Talpa europaea; assembly: GCF_964194135.1. NCBI lineage: Eukaryota > Metazoa > Chordata > Mammalia > Eulipotyphla > Talpidae > Talpa > Talpa europaea. Next base: position 96,393,882 of record NC_140075.1, on the reverse strand, counting down.
ACGGGGGGCTTGTATGTGAAAAGCCCTTCAGGAACCAGCCCAAGATTTAGATGTTCTCCCCACTTAGCAGAGTAGAATCTGGCGCTACACAGAAATTCTAGAATTGAAACTCCCCATGAGAACCACCTTCCATGACGTGAAAATGGGAAACATAATAAAGGTACAAGCCCAGCCCCAGTCAGGGGAGAGAGGATAGAACCCCTCATAGTCTGCAGGGCAATTTGTGAATCCAGTGAACATTACAGATCCTCCATGAGGTGCCAGGCTTGCCCTAGGTGCTGGGCTTGGAGAGAACTTGGCAAGGCCTAGTGAGGTTCACAGTTTGGAAAACACAACCTCGTGTGACATGACAGGTGCCGGGAGAGCCCAGAGCAAACACCTGCTGAGAACAGCCAGGGAGGTTTGGCCAGGCGACGCGTGAGCTGAGTCTTAGGAGGATGAGTGAGTTCGCTAGGCAGATGGGAGACAGAAGGACATTCTGTGCAGAAGGCCCAGCCTGGGCACCGGTATGGAGCATGGAAGCATTTGGCTCCCACAGGGCGTGCGAGCTCAGTGGCTTGGAGTAGGGGGCCATCTTTATGTGGGGTGCAGAGGGGCAGCTGAGGTTGAGTGGACAGGAGGGGAGGAGAGGCTGGGCCCAGAGTAGGCACTTGCACGCCATGCTAAGGAGCTGGAACCTTGTCCTCGACACATGCCACCTCCTCCTCCTCCTCACAGTTTCCGTGGTATCAAATGGAGGTGACCTGGCAGCTGATTTCCCTTCATGTGCAACTACATTCAGGAGCAACTAAGAGTTGAGCCACAAGAAGGAAGTGGTGGGTGGCCCCACGGCCCACCTTCATCCATCCTCCATCTGGTATAAAAATATAAGCACTGAAAAGAGTAGATTTCCGGAGGCCCCGGTCACCACAAGGACACACTTGAATTTGTCCTTCTGGGTCTAGCTTTGGGCCTCAGGTGCTGGCTGGAGTTCTCAGCAGTCCACAGAGAGGAGACCCTTTAGGTAGCACCCCTCCATGCCCCATCCTGCTTACTGATAACCTCTGGGGAAACATTGTTGGAAAAATTATCACATGGCCCGACCACAAGCCCACGTCCCAGCCAACTCACCCTCCAGAAGCCCCTCACCTCCAGTGTCTGCTGCAAGGACTCGGTGAGGTGCCTCAGCTCCTTTTTCTCTTGCTCCACACCCTTGAGGCATCTTGCCGTTAGTTCTAGCTCCCTGCACGGACAGAGGGCTGGTATGGCAGTGTCCACCCTTCCTAATCCCCTCCATACGCAGAAACCCTTCCACTTTACCTCTGGACTCAGAGTCATCGGAAGACCCGGCCCTTTGCCTGGCTGGGTCCTGACAGCAGCTGTGGGGGCCTAGGGCCAGAAGGAGATCCTGGCCAAGCAGGGTTAAAGTCTCTTGTTCCAGGTACCCATGCTTCTGTCAGTCGGGATAAACCAGGGCCATCCCACAGATGAGAAAAGCACTGGAGTAACAAAGGAGTCTGGCTTCACCCCACCTTCCCTGGACAGCCCCTGCTAGAATGCACACATATTCATACCTGGGCTATTGCCGAGGCCCTTCTTTGGGGTGACAGACTCCTTGCTGCCTTCTTTATAAGTCTTAACAACCTCAGGCCTTTATGCCTGACTGCCCCTCTTCCTGCTTCGGCTGCCCTTTCTTCTGCCCAATTTTCCAAATCCTACCCATCCTTCAAGGCCTGGCTCAGCTAACCAAAGAATCACATAGATGTCTTAATTTCTGAAACATAGGGGCCTGTACTATGTCTCCCAGCACCTGGTTATATGTGATTTTGTTAATTTTTCCTGGCTGTGAGTTTGGTTTTTCCAAACAGATTATAAGATCCTCAAAGGAAAGGCCTTTTATTCACTGCCTGGCAGTGTCTGGTTCTGGCTACGTACTTGGTAAGATCCTCTGCCCTCCTTCCTCCACACAATGAAAGTCTACTATTTCTATGTATGAGGTTGTTGCAAGAAAAATCTTTCCGGGTTATCACTCATGAGCAGCTGCAATGGTGACAATGGTGATGATGAAGAGGATGATGGTCACCACCCAGAGCATAGTTTCCAAATTCCAGGAGAGGCTGTGCACACGCAGATTTTTGGATCCTGTCTGCTAGAGATTCCATACATGGGACTAAAGATCCTAAGGGACACCATTAGCTAGAATGTGAAAGAACTAGGTGGAAAAGTCTGGGAATGTTGGGGGTCTTGGCCAAAGGCACCTCCAGCTTGGTCCTGTCTGCCCTGGTAAGGAAGGCTTGGTGGAGGCAGCGGGGTGGGGTGGGGGTGGCAACTGGTGGGGAGATGCCTATAGCTGCCCATACCTCACGCTGCAGTGAGCAGAAGTGGCCTGATTGTGTGATTCCACAGTTCCTTCTGTAACAGTCTAATCCCCACAGAAAGGGAGGTTCCAGGTGTCCCACCTCACCTAAGGAAGGGTGGAGCTGAGCAGCTAGGAGAAGCTAGAGAAGACCAGACGGACTTGGGAGAGGAGAAAGGAGAAGACCTGGAAGAGGCGCGTGCAACAAAGAGGCATGTGAAGAAGGTACACCTGCTTCTCGGCCTTGGACTTGTATCAGGGGCTTGGGGAACATGGAAGGAGACACTTCAAAGAGATGTGAGTGAGAGACCGATAGGGACGCTGACAATGGCAGTCTTTATCTTGATTTGTATATTTTGATTTTGCTCCTTTCCTTCCAGACTTGCCCGGCCCCTTCTGCCTCTTTTCCTATGAGTCCCACCAGAAGATGCCTTAGACTTATAACTAAGCTTTCAGGTCTCACTGGCCCTGCTTTGGGCCAGCCCTGGGCATTTACCCACAAGAGGATGTGTAACTTCGGATGCTTCATTGGGAAACCATATGCTTTCTTTTCTTCTCTCTAATGCACTCTAATTCTACTAAAGTTCTTTTCTACTGATGGTCTTACACACTAAGAGTATGTTTTGTGTTTATGTGGCAGGTGGCAGAAACTATGTAGAGTGTGCAGATTTGGGAGTTAGGGTGTCTCTCATTCTGCCCACTAGCACTTCTGGGTGGAGGAGTCCCCAGACCTGAGAACCCACAGGGAATGTTCTAACCTAACTTTCTTCCCGCTCCCCTCCCAAGACGCCATCACCACCTCTTGATCTGCTCCTGTTCCATTCTCAGCTCCTGCACCACCTCCTCAAACTGCTGCTTCTCGGCCTCCAGCACCTGGTTAAGGCGTTCAAGCTCCTGAAGAGAATCAGAGAGGAAAAGTCAAGGGCAACAAAAGGCCCTGAGGTCAGGAACCCCCACCTTAACTTGGGGACCCCTCCAGGATTCAGCACAGTCTGGAGTACATGCCAGACCCAACCTGAATCAAGTCCTGAGGAGCCCTGGCCCACTCAATGACACAGACTCTACAGAACCAAAATCTGTGGTGAGCTGGCCCATTTGAGATACATTTAGCAAGCAAAAGGCGGGTCGTCTCCAAGGGGCAATTTTAGTCACTTACACCCTAAGGCATGTTGCTGGCCCTTAAGCTCTGGAGGCAAATGTGGATGTGTATTTCCATGAAAGATCCCTGAAGCAACCTTGGTTAGAAGTGGCAATGAAGGCAGCAGTCTCTGCCCACCTGTTACTATGCAGGTGTTTCCTTTCACCAGCTCTCTCCTCCGCAGGGCAGCAGCCTCCCTGCCTGCCCTTGACCTGTACCATGCCCGGCTTTCTTCACTGACCTCCCTCAGCAGAGGCAGCTCTCCTCAAGGCCGCCCACCTGTAATCATGCAGGCCTCTCTCAGCAAACCTGTTCCTCTCGGGGCAGTTCTTCCTGCCTGCTTATGTCTATGCAAGAGTACTTTACTTTTCTGTCCCTTTCCCTAATAAACCTGCTCTTGAATAAAAAGAAGAAGAAGAAGAAGAAGTAGCAATGAAAAGCCACTTCCAACCCAAAATCTAGAAATCAAGACTTTCTCCCGGCATCCGGGAAGCACCTGCACAGTCGGCTACTTCCTAACACTCAGCCCCTGAGGAGCAGGGAGAGAGCCAGGAACCCCGAGCTGGCCCACGGACAGCCCGTCTCTTCAGGAACAGCAGTGAGCATAAACGTTTCCCCAGCAAGTATGCACCTTCCAGGGGTCCTGTTTTCCTGGGGTTCAATGGCAGGTGGTGTTGGGGGGGAGGTAGCTGGAATCCAAAGTAATGCCACTTTGTTTCTCCACATTTTACACTGGGTCAGGGGATATTATAGCTAGACCCACCCTCTTTCTTATTTTCTAGCCCAAAATTATACTCTGACTTTCCACCCAGGAGATTTGTTCTCAAGAATAATGGGAACCCCTCCTGGGACTGTGGCTGCTGATGGGGAGAAGGTGCCATTGAGGAAATACAGAAAAGCTGTTTTAGCTGAAGGAGAGGGAAGAGTTTGATCCTAAACCCCACGACCACCAAGCCTAAACTTTTAAAATTTTATTTATTTATTTATTTTTGCATAGAAGAACTGGGTGCAGGGGTGAGAGGATTCACCAGAGACAGAGTGGGGAGCAGAACAGGCAGATTGACTGAAATACACAGCTGAGGGGAGCAGCAGACAAGAGAGGAGAGGTCTGTTGTGCTGTGTGGGTCAGCCACCTGGCCGGGGATCGAACTCAGGTCGTGGGGGTGATAGCACTGAGACTTAACCCCTAGCCCACCAGGAAGGTCCCATGCCTAAACTTCTTACCCAGATTGCTGCTCTTTCCCATCCCCATCAATGGGCACAGTTGGAAATCAGTGATGGCCACAGCGCTGCTCCCTGGTGTTCTCAGACTCCTCTTGGCATTCTGCACGGCCACAGTGCCCCTCCTGCCCACCCAGAGCAGTCCTCACCATGGGCAGCAGCTTGACCAAAGTGAAACTCACTCACTTTTGGTACCCAAAAACCAGGGTCCACAGCTGACCTGCCTCCCTCCTCCAACATGCTGTGGCTTTAAGGAAGGCCGGCGTGTGGCGGCCTCCGCTGGCCTCATTTCCTGGCTAAAGACCTAGATAGAGTGTCTAAATTTTCCTCCAACTCACTGCTGCCCCAGATTTAGCCTCTCTGATGGATAAGTCCATCTCTCCCTGCCAGTATCTGTGTCTGTCACTCCATCCTCTCCCCTACCTGTTTTTAAGTTGCTGACAACCCACCCAAAAGTCTCCCTTCTTAAAATGTATAGAACTGTAGGAAGGAAATGCCAAAACTCACATGCGGGACCTACATGAGAGTTGGAGACGTGGCCCCTACACTGCTGGACAGTGAAGGCTCAGGGCTGCCACGATGCCAGTCTTCACAGTCCGCATCCAAACCCTCAACAGGTCTTGGATTTGTGTTTGTTAACACGACAATTCCCTTGTCATATCCTCGGGGCTGTGTTCTGCCTAGTTGTTGACTCACAATTTTCCATGTTAATTTATAGACTGATTCCCTTTGTGGCACCACATGTGTAAGTGAAAATGGAAACAATTCATGTTTTTGGTCTGTTTGTTTTGTCTTGTTTATGGTAATTGACAAAATGATTCTGAGGTTCAGCTGGAAGAATAAATGGGCAAGAATTGCTGACAAAATTTTGGAAGAGGAAAAATGTGGCTAGATTGTCCTACTGGATTACAATCAGGTGGAATATAAAGTGACAGAGTCAAACATGTCCATTCATTGAGTCTTTCCATGAACATTTATCAAGCACTCACCCTGGGGAAGTTTGGGGTGAAAAGAGACACTGTGCTTCTTGGCTGTTAGGCCTGATTCAGAGCCCAGGTTGGGGTGGCTGGGAAGAGTCAGGGTTAGCAAGAGGTAAGTCAGAAAGGCAGGCACTGGGCCAAGGCTGCTCACACCGGCCCTGTGACTTGCCTGGGAGAGGACAAGAAAAAGGAGGCAGGCAAAGGGAAGGGACTAAATCGGGGCTCTCCCTCTGCAGGCTCCTCTGGAAATATAGTCTAGAACTTCCAGCTTCAGGCAGTCCATGTGCCACATGGGTCGATTATTAATAACATGATTGTAATACTAACAAAAACATACATTCACTAAGCCCATGCTCTGTGCCAAGCACTTTATGAGTGACACCTCACTCAAGTTTCATAGCCCCTTAATAAGATGGGTTCTATTATGATCTCCAGTTCTCATATGAGAACATGAATGTTCAGAGAGTTAAGTAACCTGCCCAAGGTCACACAGCTAGAAGTGCGCAAGGTAAAACACAAACCCATGCAGCCTGGCTCCAGAGCCTGCCTGCCTCCTTTTTCTTGTCCTCTCCCAAGCAAGTCACAGGGCCGGTGTGAGCAGCCTTGGCCCAGTGCCTGCCTTTCTGACTTACCTCTTGCTAACCCTGACTCTTCCCAGCCACCCCAACCTGGGCTCTGGAGCCCATGGCCACTACCCTCACCCTCAGGGGGGATGATGACTCCTTAGAAAATCCAAGGCCCAATACTGCACAGAGATCCCAAATGAAGAGGAATTTAGGGGCTCCCCACCCTGAAACAAGGGTCTCCTTTGCTCCACAGGCTGCCTGTGTTGAGCATGGTCAGAACTTGCATTGCTGACATTTAGAGGGGACCATTGAGATCATCCAACACAATCACCCTCACAGTGCCAGGAGCCCCCTGGACAGTAGAGGCCATCACAGCCTCCTGCAAACATCGCCAGTGACGGGCGGTGCATTACCTACTGACACAGCTTATAAAATTTTTCAATGGCTCTTTTCTAAAAGGTGATTACTGACCCTTTTTACCTTTGTCCCCTGGGCACTGGCAAGGAGAAACACATTTTTTGCCAGGAAGCTATAGCAAGTCTGTCTCAAGCACTAGCAGCTCATCACTGTGCCCGTTTGATTTCTCAGCAAGTTCTCTGGGAGCCCAGCTCTCCTCCATCATCCCCTAGTGCCAGAAACATAAACCAGCACACCTTGGCATTTAGGGACCCACAGAATGGAGGGGCAGCAATTCTGAGCAGCCTCCATGTGCACCCACCTCTCTCTGCTCCCTCTGCAGGCAGAGTTCTTCGGTTTCTTCCATCAGTTTGTCTGCCAAAGGGAGGACACTCAGTCACAGAAAGCTCACTCCAGATCCGGTGCAGGGGCTTTGGTGTCTACAGTGCCTCTGCCACCCCCAGCGTTCCCCATGGAAGAGGGTGGTACTGACAAGCCAAGACCACCCAGAGGGTGGGACCAGCTCCTGGGGGCAGCAGCTGGATGCTGGCAGAGCTGTCACCGACTGTCCATTGCTGCTCCTGTACTTTGCATTCGCAAGGCAATGGAGGCCTCATCCTTGGAGCTCGGTGGGTCTCTGCACCCCTGGGTCACTGTTAACCTCTGCACTAGTGTTTGGTTGGTGGGGGAGGCCAGAGCCTGGGGAGCAGACAGAGGGGAACCTGGGGCCCCAAGGACCTAAGGAAATGGCAGAGAAGGTCCCAGGCAAAGGTCCCAGACTCAGCACGAGCATGCTTAAAAGCCAGCCAGGTGCACAGGGGCCTGGAGGCCTGCAGTCAGGTTTAAAGTGGGCTGGGGGTGGCAGTGGGGCAAATCCATGAACTCCACTTAAGGGCCCTTCCTGGGAGCCTGCCACAAATGCTTACAGGCTTTTCCCCATTTCACTTGACCCCATGCCACCTTTTAAAAGCCTTTGTTTCCATTTCAAGGATGAGGAAATTAAAGCTTAGAGAGACCACTCTGACTATGGACACTGACAGATAAATGGCAGAGCTGGGTCTGGAGTCAAGGTTCCTAACCACCAGGCTCTTCGGCCTCCTGTCATGTGGGCCAAAAGGACATTTATTTTGCCATAAAGCAAGCTCCAAGCTCTAAGCTCATCTCTGGCTAGCTTGCCAAACTCCCCCACCACCCCCAAGACACGCCCCTGACTGTAGCCCCTGGCCCTGATTGCTACCATTAGGGAGCCTCAGCCTCCAGTTCTTCCCTCCAGCCAACCTAAATACTCCTGCTTCTCCTTGGCCAACTGCAGGCCCTGGGCCTCCAGGCTTTTGATCATGGCTTCTCCCAGCTGGGCGTTCTTCCAAGTCCTGGGGAGGGAGGGCAGATGGATCAGAGGAGAGAAGAGGAAGAAACACAAAATCATTCAAACAGAAGCTGAGAGGAGAAAGTGCGCATATTTTGTACTCGCCCATCCTTTCTCTAGAATCTGAGCTCGGATCCACTCCGCCCTGGGCCCTGGGCTCTGGGCTTGCCACCAGCATCGATCAGTTACAGTACCTGGAGGTGGGCCCAGGTTGCAAAGTGGGCCACCGTGGGCTGGGCCAACAGCACTTTGGGAGCAGGGAAGATTGCTTCCTGGCTCCTATCTACACCACCTGGTGCAAGCCTGGCACGGGGCACACACTGTATTCTTTGTCACACTAAAAAGCACAACCCAACTCAAGCAGGCAGGTGCTGAGACAGGGGTTTACGTGCAAATGGCCTGTGGTGGGCTGCAGGTTTCTGGAATCTGGCTTATAAAACAGTAGCTCTTGATCGTGCTAGGCTTAATTATGGGCCCAGGGAGGTTGAGAGGGGTGTTAGGAGGCAGCTACATCTTGGGATTTGCTCCCAAGAATTTGAGACAAGTGATATTCGGCTGTGACACTAGACAGGTAAAGTTCATTTTGCTCAAAGCTCACTTAGGAGACCCTTCACAGATGTTCTGAAACCTTGCCCACTCCAGCCAACTCCCACAGCCCTGTCCTCAAGCAGGCCCAGAAATTTTCCTCCCCAACCTTGACCTCTCTGGGGTTCTTCAGTGCCCACAGGGATCCCAGCAGAGAGGCAGGGCGGTCAGGGTAGGCCCAGTGCCCATGCCTTCCCCCCTCCTGGACCCACGAGCACTTACACCTTCCCCGACTCCTGCAGCATCTCCAGCCACTGGGTCTGCTCAAACTCAGACTCGGCTGCCAGCAGGACGTTCCCCTGCCAGGAAGAGGAGCCACAGGGGCACCTGAGACGAAGCCACTCTGGGGATGGAGGCTGCTCCCAGCCTCTGCAGGCCCGTTCTGCTCTCCCACCCGGCATCTTTGTGACACTGACACCCCCTCCCTGGCCACAGGGAACCTGGCAGAGCCAAACAAGCTGGCCTGGCCCAGCTGAGTCCAAGCTAAGGGGGCAACTTTACTCACGTGGAAGTCCTGGTGGGAGATTTTCATGGCGTAGGGCATGCTGGGCTCTTCCCTGGCCTCCACCAGGCAGCCTCCCAGAGGGATGACACCCTGAGAAAGAATTGGAACAGGCAACCCCCAACCCACCCAGCCCAGGTCACTCAAGGCATCTGGGAGGGCTCAGCTAAAGTTGGGTCCTGCCAAGGGCCCCAGGCTGGCAGGCAGTCAGAACCGATGCCCAGAAGGGAAAGGGCCGTGGCAGGCTCTGTGGCCCAGGAGGACGGGGAGCCCAGTCTGGGAGGGAGGATAGCGCATCTGTAGCCCCCAAAGGATCCAAACTGCTGGATCAGAGCAAGACAACAGATGATGCCTTACCCTCCCGGGATTCATTTCCCTTTCCCCCTCCCCCGGGGCCCTGGGAAGAGGTGCTCACCTTAGGGTGTATATTGAAGTATTTATTGCTTTCAAAGCTCTTTTTTTCGCTCTCAGAGTAGTAAAGAAGAAAGCTCTCTTTGATGATGAAAAATCTATGGGAGGGGGTGGGGTGGAGAGGCACCAAAAGGAAGGAGTGAGGTTTCTCAGGACAGCAAGTGTGCCCTTCGGCCCTGCACACACACGGGCACCCATGGGACACCAGCTCAGACTCATTCTCATCGACTCCCAGCCCATATCTGAGCAAAGGCAGCCCAGTGGGCATCTGAAGTGGGAGGCCTGCAACTGACTTCCAGCTCTGGCCCCTCCCCCTGTCCACCACCCTTGGCAAGGAGGGTGTCCAAGGTCCTCAGTAACTCCAACCCCATGGGCCATTTATCTCCAGTCCCTTGGGGCTTGCCTGATGAGAGATAGCAAGATTCTGAGATGGGGGCCTCACTGGTACCACAGGGGTTAAGTCTCAGTGCTATCAGCTATCACCAGCCACTTTGGCATGAGTTCGATCCCCGGCCAGGGAGGTGACCCACATGGTGCAGCAGACCACTCCTGTCTCACCTGCTGCTCCCCTCAGCAGTGTATTTCAGTCAGTCCACCTGTTCTGCTCCGCACTATGTCTCCGGGAAATCCTCTCATCCTGCGACTCCCTGTACCTCTGGCCTACACCCAGTTCTTGTATGCATAAATAATCTTAAAAAAAATGATTCTGAGACAGGGCATGACAAGTGATCGTGAGGCTGACTGTCAAAAGGGGTGTGGGTACCAGTCTGACGAGGTGCCTGCAGCTTACATGGATGCCTGCATCCCCCTTTGATTCCTCACAGCCTCCTTCCAAGACAAACTTAAGCCTTCTGTGACCCTGGTGCATTCTGAGTGTCATGGAGGTGATGTTCTTGATGCCAGCACGTGGTGTGCTTGTACCCGCCCTGGGTATCCTTAGGGGACTAATGATTGCAGCTGACTACTATGGGATACCAAGTCACTCCCAAGAGGAGAGCCCATGGGCCCCAAAGCTTGAGTTTCAGGGACACCCAGCCTAGCTGGCTCCTTCCTCCCAGGACCCCAGTTCATGCAGGTGTAGTTGTGATGGGATTGGGGGGCACCGGAAACAGTGGCAGCTGCCACTGGCTCAGGGGCTCAGGATAACCCACAGCCCAAGGCCCTCCCCCTACTCTGGAGTCAGTGACTTCTCACTGGCAATTGGATATCAGCCATAGTGGGAGCAGGTAGACATGGAAAGCACGTTCTCTGAAACATCACAGGATGGGCCAGCACGCCATAGGCTGAAAGTGCTCTCCTGTGAGGAGCTTGCAAGTTGCCGATGGGCATCACAACCCAGTCACAACTCAGTGACTCTGAAGGTTCCACAATCAAGTGATCTTTCCTGAGGCCACAGCTGCTGTTGGGAGGGTCCCTGGGACTGCTGCCAGCTGCCAGCTCTTCCCCAGGAAACTGGAGCTGTTTTGGTATGAGCCTCTTGCTGACCCATTTTCTTTTCTTTTCTTTTTTTTTAAAGATTTATTTATTTATGCATACAAGAGCTGGGGTACAGGCCAGAGATGTCGGGGGTGAGAGGATTCACCAGAGACAGAGTGGGGAACAGAACAGGCAGACTGATGAAATACACTGCTGAGGGGAGCAGCGGGTGAGACAGGAGAGGTCTGCTGCGCCATGTGGGTTTCTCCCTGGCTGGCCAGAGATTGAACTCGTGCTGCAGAGGCCAGGGATTGCTTCATAGTGTGGTGCTTAACCCCTTGCGCCACCAGGGAGGCCCAGACCCATTTTCTTTATTTGCACTGGCCCTCAGGTCTGCCTAGCCAAATACTCAATGGAGTCCTAAGAACCTCAGAGGTGACATCCTGTTCATGCCAACTTTTCCTCTAGGACTTTCTGCCCCCAGTGGAGAAAGAACACATAAATCCCACCCTCTGCAGAACTGTGGGGACGTTCTTGGCCTTCCACCACCTGCCCACCTTCTCAGCTTTCCCTCCTCCCCTGCCTTCAGCCTCTGCTCCAGCTGAGCTCACAGCACCCCACAAGCCTACGTGAAGCCTGATCTGCATAGGAGACCATGAAGTTCCCTCTTGCTCTTCATCTGGCTGAATGCTTCTTGCCCCAGGTGACCAGCCCAGGCCCTGCTCCTTTCAGAGCACCTCCTGTACTCGTGTCCAGGCAGAATGCACTTGGCACTTGCATGCTCATCTTGTCCCAAGGGGACGCTGGGCTTCTGGAGAGCAGAGCCATGCCCCTCACCTCCACCCCTGCCCCAGTCTCATGGACTGAGGGAGATGTCCCCCACCATTTCAAGGGAATTTCAGATTAGTTAAAAGGATAGGCTTTGGCATCAAACAGACCCGCCCTGTCCTAGTTAGAGGGGCTTGGGCAAGTAATATCGTCTCTCTGTGTCTCAGTTTCTATACCTGTAGAATGGGTAACAACTGCCCCTGGACATTGTGAGGATCCGAGGAGTTCGTGCATGGGAAGGGAGAGAGCAGGGGCTCTGGCATCAAGTGGTCCTGGTCCCTCAGGCCACAGCCTCAGGCCAGCTCTCAGACTTGCTGAGTGGCCTTCCCAATGTTATCCTATAAAATGGGGATGCAAATATCTGCAGGAAGTAGATTCATTTATTGATACAACACATAATTGCTGAGCTCCCAACTGTGCCAGGCACAGTTACAGGTGCTGTGGATAGAGATGTGGACAAGGAGACAAAAATCCCTGTCCCTGTGGAGCTTACTTTTGAGTGGGTATACGTGCAGTGGGGAGGCAGACAGTGAACAAGTAACAGATGCCATATACCAGATGCTGATAAATGCCATGGAGGAAAATAAAGCAGCGTAAGTGACAGAGTGAGGGGTTGGGGAAGAGATTTTAAGGTTTAAACAGGGTGGCTGGGGAGAGTGTGGTTAAGAAAGTGACATTTCAGGCCTCCCTTGTGGTTCAAGGGGTTAAGCACCACACTATGAAGCAATCCGCAGCCAGTCCCCGGCCAGCCAGAGAGAAACCCACATGGCGCAGCAGGCCTCTCCTGACTTGCCCGCTGCTCCCCTCAGCAGTGTATTTCAGTCAGTCTACTTCTGTCCTAGACCATCTTCAGTCCTGGGCGAAGCACTGTCTCCAGCCCTCACCCTTAGGGTGAAGGGTCCTAACAAGGAGTTGATGGCCCCACTGGGCTGGAGTGAAGCCCAAAGAATGTGTGAGGTAAAGGGCCTCTGTCAACCTTGCCACCTCTTCTCTCCGGTCTTTAAGAACAGTATATTCACTTCCAGATTAAGGACCATTTATAAATTCAAAGACACTCATTTTCCTGTCTTATTGACTTTACTGAAATCTCCTGACAACTATGAGTGATGGAGGTATTTATTTTTGTTTTACTGTGAGGAAACTGAAGCACCGAGAGATTAAGCAAATACTAAGTTGCAAACTAGGAACTCAGCTCCGTCTCTGCCAAAGTTCATGTTCCCAACTGCTTGCTCTTGATGTCTGGGCCCCCTCATCACCACACCTGACCATCCTTATCACCACACCTGGGCCTCCTCATCACCACACCTGACCATCCTCATCGCCATACCTGATCCTCCTCATCACCACACCTTACCATCCTCATTCGCCACAACTGATCCTCCTTATCTCTTATGACCTAGAGTCGTAGTCTTCCTGGAGCTTCTCCCAGCAAAGAAATTGCAAGCTCAGGTCAGAGCTTATTAATGAATCTCCAGGTACAGACAGGTACCGTGCTGGGGCCGGGGTCTGGATTATTCCCTGCTTTCAGGGAGCTTATCATCAAAATCAAGAGAGAGTGTAGAAATCAATAATTTAAGAACTAACTAATGTCCATCAGGCTCCTTCTTCATGCCAGACACTATTCTAGTATCATCATTATGTGTGTTAACTCATTCACTCCTCACATGAGCTAGGTGACGAAACTGGAGCACAGAGAAGTTAAGTGATATGCCCTAGATCACACAGCTGCCACGTGGGGGGAGCTGCCATACCTATAAAGCCCCAGGGTGCTTATTCTGTGGCATCTTGAAACCCCAAAGTACTCTGTGGCACTGCAAATAGGTATGGGTGGAGGGTGGGTCGGGGGAATGCAGGCAGGGAGGGATGGGGGTTTAGATGTCTGGCCAAGGGAGTTCTCAGAGAGGAGGTGACAACTGAGAGGGGCTATAATAAATGAGTAGGAATAGCTTAACAATGTGGGAAGAAGCAGAAGGGAGAGGTGCATTCTACACAGCAGGAACAGCAGCTGCAAATAATAATGTGTCCAAGTTTATCAGAATATGTCTGGTATTATTGTCCTATAAGCACAAAAGGGGTGGGCAGTGTGTGCAGGGGGCACCCGCTTAGTGGTGGGGTGGTGCCAGGTAAAGGGTGAGATAAGATCAAGGAGAGAAACTGGCCCAGAGCAGCGTGGGCTGAACAGTACTGGGCATGGCCTCCCCTAGCGGATGAGGAAAGCTGCCAGTGGGCCCCACACACGCTCCTTATGAGGTCAAACTAGTTTTAGATAAGGGGAGGGTGTCTCCGAGGGGTCCATAGCCAGATAGGAAAATTAGAGCTGCTGGTGATAATAGTCACTGCTTATTGCTGATAAAAATTGCCAGGGTTTGGGGTCTCCCTGATGGCACAAGGGATTAAGCACCACACTATGAAGCAATCCACAGCCTCTGCAGCTGGAGTTCGATCCCCACCCGGCCAGGAAGCAACCCACATGGAGCAGCAGACCTCTCCTGGCTTGCCTGCTGCTCCCCTCTGCAGCGTACTTTGGTCAATCTGCTTCTGTTCCTCACTCTGTCTCTGGTGAATCCTCGTACCTCCCGCATCTCTGGCCTATACCCCAGCTCTTGTATGTATGAATAAATAAATCTTTTAAAAAATCCACAGGGTTTCTCGAATGCTTATACAGTTATTCTGGGCACCTGGTCCTCCTCATCACCACACCTGGTCTCCTCATTACTTCTGACCTAGAGTCATGGTGTTCCTGGAGCTGATCCCCGCTGTACAGTCAGCCTGGGATGACATGAGGGCCAGGACTCTGGCCTAGGTGATAGGATGCCATCCAGCATGAACTAGGGAACCCAGGAGGGATTTTCCTAAACTTTGCCTCCACCCTTTATTCCTCTTCTCATTGCTGCAGCTAGAGTCGGCTGGAGCTTGATGGTCAAGCCTGACCTCTCCACCGATGCACCGGGGTATGAAAAAAAAATGCTGCTTAGACCCAAAAAGAATCTTCTAAGTTGGGCAGGTCTATTATAGAGGTGCCCATCCACTCTGCTGACCGCATCAATATCTAGAGATGCAAAAGCCAAGTTAGGGAGAAAGTGAGAGAAACTTGGAGTTGGGGGAAGTCCTGTAGGCTGAAAGGAAGGAGGGGTGATAGGACAGCACAGGAAAGAGGATGCAGGCAGACATAAGATCCTGGATCCCACAGTGTCAAGAGACAGTGTGATCAAGCCCGTTCCCACCTCTGGTGATGGCAGATGCGGTGCTGGGAAGACTGGAGCACCAGGTGGCTCACACACAACCTGAAGGTGCTTGCACTTCCTTGATTTAAATGCCTCCTCTTGGCCAAGACTTCCCTTTGGCATAGTCTGCTAGACTTACCAATACCTTGTGTGAGAAGCTGGGGCATCTATCAATATATGGCAGTGATGAGGGTGGGGACTGAGATTGAGCTGAGCCCCACATCTGGTTGTGCCAACAAGGATCAGCAAATTACTCTGTGAACAAGGAACCATGTTTAGAGCCTCTCGAGGATTAGCAGAAACTCTGGGGCAAGTTTTAGACTTGCTCAGATGTGAGATTAGACCTTGGGCCAAACTTATTTCACTCTCAAGAGGACAGTGGGGGTGTGAACTAACCATGGGTTACATTTTGCAGGAAGGAGGATGCTCCTGCTTCCCCAGACTGAAAGTTCTAGAAAAGGACTAGCCTTGAGCCCCTCTCAAACACTGAGAACAGTGTGTGGGGTTGCCACTAGGTGCCTCCGAGAGCCAAGGAAGAGCAGCTCATCAGAAGCGTCCTTTTCAGAAGTGGCAGAAGGAAGGTAGAGATGATGTGATCCCCAAAGTGTGTCCTTGGCCCATTCTGGGTGACCGGGCATGCTCAGGGGATACTCTTCCTGACGATGAACTTTTCTTGAGTTAGGTCTGAGATGGTAGATGGCAGGAATCCCACATGTGATGTGCAGGAGTGTTGAAAGGTTAGTTTATGAACAGATTGTCAAATCCAAGGGTATTTAAAAAATTGTTAGCAGTAATTCTTCACAGTACAGCACAAACAAGCTTCATATATAAAATGGATAATAGGACAGAGATGCTGGGTGTGGACTTTGAAGCCCCACTTCCTCATCTCCACCTTCTTATGCTGGAATCAAGGCAGGTTTAGAATCATCTGTGGAGCACAATTTGAAAACCACAATTCAATCCACCCCCATTTTGTAGAGGAGCCACAGCCAGCCAGTGGGGGGACACGCCGCCATCTGGGTCATGCGGCTGGTCCCCGACAGAGCTGGGACTGGAATTCAGAGCTCCTGCTGCTAAGCCCTGGGTCACTTTCCACCATAGCCACAAGCTACTCTCAATAGAAACGGCTTTATTCTTTCCAAGTCCTGGGCACAAGTGCCTTCAAGTGTTCTGCTTTGGCCTGGCCCCTTAGCAGATGAGACATTTTCAAACAGAACATCAGTGGCCTCTAAAGCAACTCTGGGGGAGGCGGGAGAGGAAGAAGTGTGATTTGTTTGCACCATTAACTCAGGAACTTGGACAGACTTCGTCCAGGTGAGTCACGCTGACCCTGATGAAGGCTGAATGAACGAGTGTTACTTCTTTTACAGCTGGATGAGCCAGAGCCGGTGGCCCTGGCCTTTACCTGAGGACTCAGAGCAACCTCAATGCTGCTCCCTCGGGAGGGCCGCGAGTGGTGGACAGAGATCTGGGGAGATTACTAGCGGCAGCCTCACCACCCACTCCCCCATGCTGTCACTCTAGAACAAGTGGGGAGAACACCGTGGATTATAAAGGAGGGTCTCAGGTCACGCCCAGTTGTAACATGACCAGCAGGGAAGCCACAGCTGCGTTGGGAGGACTCGTGCACGGTCAGCTGTGGGGGAGGCTCTGAGAGCCAGAAAGTAAGATCAGTCCCCAGTGCCGCCTGTGTAAGGCTGAGCCTGGTGCTGGGGATGACACGGGAGGCTCTTCTCAGTGCTTTGGGACACTCAGTCTTGCAGAGTGACTTCTAGGAAGTGGTGCTCAGGGTCAAAGGTCAAGTTCCTGGCCCCAGATCCCTGCAGCACGGTGACCACCAACTGTAGGATCACCTTTCTCCCCTGTGCAGGTGATGGCCTGAGATTTGGGGGGTGCGCCGCCATCTCCATGGCTCCCTTGGCCACAGGTGGACCTTGTGAAATTTGGGTCCCTGGTCAAGGGACCCCTGATGTTTCACAAGAGGGAACTGCTGCTGGGCTGGGCTCAGACCACCAGCCACCCTACAGCTCGGGGGAAGGAGTGCAGGAAAGAGGCTCCACGTCAGGGTTCCAGTCCTAGGAGTGGCACAGAGGGACCTGGGAGAGGGACAAGAATACTGGAGGAAGGATTAAACCCTGGGAACAGTTCGCCTGGCTGTTCTTTCACCAGCCCCACCACAGGGCCCACATGGGCCAAGCCCGAGACCACACTTCCCTCCTGGTCTCTGAGCTGTGGGGTGTGAGCTGCCAATAGCACCCGCCTCTCGACTGCATCTTTACCCACTGGACCTCTCCCCCAGATCCTCTTATCTCTGCTAAGTAATGTTTTTGATTCTTTTCCCCTTTTGGTGTCCATGGAGAAAAAACAGATGCCTTAGCTCAAGGGCATTGTCCCACCCAAGGAAGGGCAGGGCTGCCCAGGCAGCAGGGCACAAGCCCTGAGCAGGAGAGGTTTCCTAGGACCTAACCAGCGGCAGCCAGTCCCATCCAGTCCATTGGTTATTAATGCAGCTCAGGAGTCTTTCCAGACCCCTCCCCTTAGCCGCCCAGCTAGGGCATCGATCGCCCTAATGGCGAGGCTCTGCAGTGAGTGGCCCGAGCTGCCCCCTCCCCAAGCCTTCCTGTGGCCACTAATTAGCTGAGGTCCAGAGATCCATTTCACAAATGGGGGACTGGGACTCAGAGGACTCTGCTGGGAAGTAAGAGGGGGCTAAGATAAGCATCGTGCCTTCCCCACCCCCAGGCCCCCTCTGGATGGCTGTCACTGACCCAAGGCTAAAGTGTGTGTGTATTCCCAGAACTGTGAACACTGACAGAGGCCTAGTGTGGGGCACTGGGTAGTGGTTCTTTTCTGAGCTTTAGGGGAGGGGGCCCTGCACACTGGCAGCTCCAGAATTCCTGGAGCTGGAGGCGACAATCTCCAATTGTCACTGGAGGTGACAATCTCCTTAGAAAGGGAGTGGAGGGCTTGACTTGAACCTGTGTTTCAGGGCATGTACACTTAGATTAGACAGGTTTTTGAGTGAAGCTACTGATGGAGATTCTTGGGTGGGGGTGGGGTGCTAAAGCTCTCCAAGACTCCTTGGCTCCACCAGCGTACTTTCGGCTGAGAGTTTTTGCCTCTGATACCTCCTGTCCTAGTTATCTGTGAGATTAGAGGTCACATCCTCATAACTGTGGGTGAAGGGGGCTAGAAGACATACGCTGGGGATCACATTTATCCCAATAAACCCCCTAGCACTTACTGTGGATGCAATCAGGTGAAAACGCCTGGCAAGAAAGTCTTGGATATCAAGACCCAGACACAATGCCAAGGGCAGCAGCCAGGTCCAGTGGAAGAGTGTTGGCTGCCCGGAGCAGCCGAGGTGTCGGGGTGGGGGGACATTCTGCAGATGGCACTTGAACCTACAAGCAGCCTTCCCACCCCCAACTCTGCCCTAGGAGAGATAAGGCTGCCCCTGGGAGGTATGGCTCAGACAGCACAGCCTAGAAGCCTCTCACAAGCTCCTCTTCCGCTGCCATAAACCTCCATTTAGGGGATCTGAGATGAGTTTAACCTGGAGGAATTCAAGGAGCCTATATCCCACCCAATCCCAGAGGGAAACCTGGCAGAATGAACAGCGGCTGTGAAGCCAGCTATGGAAAACATGAAACACTGTCCGCAATTCCATTTGTTCTGTGGTCTTGTAGAAATAGTAAATTATTCATTAAAATAGAACATCACAGCCAACCACCACCACATCCCCTGAGGTCCATGGTTCTGGGAAATTTTGAGGGCCTCCTGCTCAGGAGCACATCAGTGTGGGTGGGGGAGGGGGGTCTCCACATACTCCTAGTTTGCAGGCAGGGTCACGCCTCCAGGGAGGGTCAGGATCAGGCTCTCAGTTGCAGACCATTCCTGTAGCAAATCTCAGAAGCCAGACTGGCTTGAGGGTAAAAACTGCCCAGAAAATGCCCCAAAGCAGCTGAAAGGTCAGGGCTGTGAGTGCCCCCTTTCTCCTACATCTTTCAACCCTACTTTTAAGTGAGCTTCTACTGACCATCTGGGGAGTCTCCTCTGAGATGGGAACGGGGATGCTAGTGCTGAAAGACAGGCCTCCAGTTGCTGTGACCCTCCCAGCCACCCCTTCCAACAGCCCAACCCCTTAGCTCTGCTCCTTCTCCACCCAGGGTTAGAGCCTCCTCTCTGCCCGCATCACTGGCATTCCTAAACCTCAGGCCAGGTTTTTAAAATTATTTCAAGGGACAGTTAGAGGGATTGCCAAGATCATTCCCACAGGAGGGGGCACAGAACCTTCCGGGCTCTTCTTCCCTCCCCTGGCCTGAGACTTTCCAAGGGCCTGCATGCAGCCCAGCTCACTCAACGCCACTGCATTTGGGTAAACAGAATGGGGAAGGTGGGAGGTAGGACACCAAGCCCCACCTCTAAGCCTGCTGCTCCCAGCCAGGAGGAGCAGCTGAAGTAGAAGGGAATTAGCAGTGGGGGGTCCAGGAGGGTGACTTTGGAGAGAAGCCACTTCCTCAGTGGTAGAATTTGGCCCAAGCGGACCCAGCTGGGATTCTAACCCAATCAAGACCTCTTCAGCCGCATCCATGCGCGCCTCCCCACTCTGATTTAGATCAGTTCCACAGAGACTTCACCATCACCCCTGGCCAGTGGTTCCAAACCAGTTTACAGCCCTCAGACAGAGATGACCCCAGCCCAGGTTGGGAGCCAAATTTTCCGGGGGGTGGGGTGAGCGTCGAGTGAAATGGGGGTGAGGCCAAGGTCACAAAGGAAGGCAGAAGCAGTTGAGGTGATGAAGGCAATGAGAAGGGCGTGATCTTCAGGCCCTGCGCTCCCTCCCCAGCCGGTGCCACGCGGCACGGGGCACACTCACCGGCGGGACCACTTGGCCGACTGCCTCCCGAAGGGCCGCTTCCACAGCACTCCATAGAGCTGCACTTTGGTGCTGATGTCCAGGGCGTCCGAGTCAGCCTGCTCCAGGGACGGTGAGGGCGACACCGAGTTGGACTTGGACGTGAACATCCTGCCACGGCCGGGCAGCCAGGGACCCGGCCCAGCCCCTCCCCGGGCGGCGCGGGCGCGGGGCTGAGCGGGAGCGAACTCGGGGCGGGAGGCTGCGCGAGGCGGTGTCTGCGGGAGGCTGGGGGAGCCGTCGGGGCGAGCCCCAGTCTTCAGGGAGGCGGAGTGGCCGGGTCGGGAGGCGAAGCGTTAAGGCGCTTGGGGGTCGGGGCGCGGCGCCCGGGAGCGAGGGGTGAGCAGCCAGCAGCCGGGCTCGGCATCAGGGCGGGCCCGGCGGGAACTCCTCCAGCAGCAGCATCCCTCCCCCTCCCCGCGACAGCCCCAATTCTGGTGTCCCCGATTGGCTGGGAGGGGCAGGTGAGCGAGCGGGAGGCCCGCCGCGAGCGCCAATCAGTTCGGGCGCCGGCGGGAGGGCCGGGCTGAGCGTCCGGAAGGGCCCGGCGGGTCGCTCTGCTCCGGGATGCGGCCCCAGCGCTCCGCACCCCCTCCCGGGCGCGCTTCTCGCCCGCGGCTTCCTCCTCGGGCGTCCTCGGGACTAGCCCCCGCTGGCCACCGGGCGCGCCTGCTCTGCGGCGGGCTTGGAGTCCCTCCTGCAAAGACGCCCGCGCCCCCGGGGAGGGGCGAGCAAGGAGCCGGGGTCTGGTGTCCGACAACCAAATCAGGCTGGGAATCCCAGCTCAGTCCTCAGACAGCTCCCTGAAGCCGCGATGAGCCTTGCTTTCCCGCCAGAGGGGAGGAGACGCCCCAGCCTCCGTGGGCAGGTTGGTGGCCAGGTGAGACTTGGGTAAGTGCCCGAGGCGCCCCCGGAGCGCCGGCTGTCTGCGCTGGCGGCCCCCCCGCCCCTGCCCGCCCCTGCCCGCCCCTGCCCGCCTCCGCAGGGGGTTCACTTTGCACCGCAGCCACCTCGCCGGGCTCGGATTTCTTTTCCCAGCACTTGGCTGTCTGCGTTGGCAGTTGGCACTCAGTGCCCATGCCGCACAGTCAGTGCAGTTGGAGCCGTGATTTGTCTGCGCGACTGGCTGGTGCTCCCTGGGCCAGGCGATCCCCTCGCTTCCGCTCGTCTCCCCGTCAGCCCGAGGTGGCCGTCTCACTTTCGGGCCGGGGCAGACGTCTGTCTGGTCCCTGGGCTCTGCCCGCGGAAAGGCTGTGTTAGCGCCGCCGCGCCGAGGGCGAGGAAGTGAGTTTGCACAAGATGCGGCCCCCTGGACGCCGCTGCGGGCCACCACCCCTGCCTGCCCCGACCCACCCGCCAGCTCTGGGTAGTCGGGGTTCGCCTGCGCTCTGGGCAAAATCACTTAGTCCCGGGCCTCCCCCGCGGCGCATCGGGTTGAGCGCAGCGCTGTGAAGCTGTCCGCAGCCTCTGCGGTGCCGGTTCGACTCCCGGCCAGCCAGGGAGATACCCACATGGTGCAGCGGACCTCTCCTGTCTCGCCCGCGGCTCCCCTCAGCAATGTACATCGCCCCTTCTGCCTGTTCTGCTCCCCACTCTGTCTCTGGTGAATCCTCCCGTGCCTCTGGCCTGTAACCCAGCTATTGTATAAATAAAAAATAAATCTTAAAAAAATATCACTCAGTCCCTCAGGGTATGGATAGACCGAAAGCCAAATCACTTTATAAATATACTACTTTACTACCTTGCTCAAGTACAAAATTGAGGAATAATTATTACACAGTAAAATGCACAGATCTCAAGTATTTGATGAAGTTTAATTGATGAATGTACACACTGAGTAACCACCAATGAAAGCAAGAGGCAGAATATTTCCATCACTCAGAAAGTTCCCTCATGCTCCTGTCTAGTCAACTCCCTATCCTCCACTCCCTTCCAAACAGCTTCCAGATGCTTATCAATACTGACACACTGTATTGATAAATTTCCAATGTTAATGCCTAAAATGGCATTTTCCATTTTGAAAATGGTTCCATTTCCAGAACCACCATCCCCTCTTGTTCTTTGCTCACTTATGTGCTTGGCTCCTCCTAGTGGGTGTTTGAATTTGGGACCCTCTCTACATGCTCCCACAGGTCTAATATCTTGTATGCCTCATTAAGAAGGGGCCTCCTCAAGGGCTCCCGTGTCCTGGTGTCATTGTCCTAAGCAACTCTTGGGTTCCCAAACCCAGGCAGCGACCTCTTGTTGCTCACTACCCAAAGGGACCCATCTGAATCCCCATGTGCCCCTCCCATGGCTCGTGTGCCTCTGCCTCTTTGGGTCCACCCGGTGGGAGAGGACAGAACTTGGAAGATGACAAGAGCCCACAACCAGAGTGTAAAATAGACATTTCACATGGTTTTTTTTAGCTATTTTGATATCTGTCCTAATGCTTAGAAAATTTACTACTTTAGGAGTCTTGCTTTACCCAGATGGGAGCTAAAAAACAAGTGTTAGAAGCCTGTGCTGTATAGTTTATTGGTCAGGGGCACCAGAACAGGACTTTGAGTTGCAGATGACAAACAAGTTTGTCAAGAAGAAAAATGCAAGTTTCTCAAGGGAAGATGGTGCAAGAGCATTGGACTTGCTTTGGGGGTCAGCTGTGGTGGCAAGTTTGCATCCCAAAGCAGCAAGTCACATTTGCACCAGCTGCAGTGACAGTCATAGGCTGGGGGCTCCCGCCAGCACGCAAGTACAACCCCAAGTGCTCTGGGTTTTTTAAAATTCCACATATAAGTGAGGTCATACAGCATTTGTCTTTGTGGCTGGCTTATTTCACTTAGCATGATGCCCTCCAGGTTTATCCATGTTGTTGCAAATGCTAGATTTCCTTTTTAAGGGCTGAATAATACTTGATGTTTGCTAACAGTTCATAATACTTGAAGTCTGCTAACAGAATAAATCTTAAGTGTTCTTAACACACACACACACAAGCAGCAGCTTGCTTCTTAGGTTGCTTCTGCAGTTTGGTTCTGGGTAGCATTCCTGGAAGCTTCACTTCAGGTCAGGCCTAGTTCGCTAATTAATTCCTTTTCTGCTTAATCAGGTTGGTGCCAGTTTTGGTCGCTTGTAATGGACTAGTAGTGTGCTCAATAGCCCTAGAGGGGAGAAAGGCAGGTTACCTGGAAGCCCATTCTCAAGGAATTCTTTCCCAAAAAGGGCTGAGTGTGCCCAGAAAGTTCCTGGGAAAGAGTGTTTCTTCAGTGAAAGAAATACAGTCCATGTGTCTTTGGTGGCAAAGATAAACTAATTTTTGCCCATTCCCTCTGCATACAGAATATTTGAACAGAGCTTCTTAATAGCGGTTAAGGCTGGTGGAAAGATCACCAGGGCCGCAACATGGGTTTCATCAACTACTCCATATTTCAGTGGCTTCTGCTTCCCATTACCAGCCCAGGTCATGCCAAGTCAGCCTTCAGAGAAGCTGTTCCTGCTTCCATTGTGTTCTCTGCCCCAGTGTACTCCCAGTGAGAGTGCTGTGTGCCTGGCACATAGTCCTGCAGAAGACAAAACAAGCTAGGTGCCAATGTAGTGCCCCAGACCGAGTGTGTGCCAAGATAAGTGCCAGGCTTATCAGGAACTAAGTGAAACCAGGCAGGGATGGAAATTCAGGTCCTGAGAGCCCTACCTGCTCAGATATGGAGCGGATGTTCTAATTATCTTTCTTATACTGTATCCCAGTCCCAATGAGGTACATACTGCTTTTCTTTTCCAACTGAGAAAAATGAAATTCAAAAAGTCTGTCTCAGCTAATCATTTCCTGAAACATGATGTGTTAAATGGAGGAAAGTGGCAGGATCATATACTTGCCTTGGTCTGAACCCTAAGCCCAGACCTGTCATACTGCAGCACGCATACCGCTGTGGCAAATGCTAGACCTCCCTCTCTGCCTTTCCCTTGTAATTTATCTCAATTGCCAACTCACCTAAGACTCAAAGTTCCTGTAGAACTGAATATGCAAATCTACATACAACTATGAAATTCCTGCCTCTTAACTGTACTCAGGGATGGAATTCAAATAATGAACATAAATTTTCTTTTTCTTATAGCTTTTATTTTCTCCCCAGCTTTATTGAGGTATGACTGACAAATAAAAATTGTATATAGTTAGATTTTACAACATGATTTTTAAAAGATGTACATGTGATGGTCCAATATACACATACATTGAGAAATGTTACCATAACCAAGTGAGTTAACACATCTATTACCACACATACCTTTGTGTGTGTGTTAAGAACACTTAAGATTTATTCTGTTAGCAAACTTCAAGTATTATGAACTGCACATTAGATCCCCAGACCTTATCCCTCCTATAAATGAAAGTGTATACCCTTTGACTAACATCTCCCCATTTCTCTACCCCCAGCTCTGATAACCACCATTCTACTCTCTGGTTCTATGGATTTCACTTTTTAAAATTCCGCATCAGTGAGGTCATACAGCATTTGTCTTTGTGTCTGGCTTGTTTCACTTAGCATGATGCCCTCCAGGTTTATCCATGTTGTTGCAAATGTTAGATTTTCTTTTGTGAGGGCTGAATACTATTCCATCCACGTGGGCTTGTGTGCACATGCTCTCACATACACATATAAACCACATTTTTTAAATCTCATCCATTGGTGGACATTTAGGTTGTTTCATTATCTTGACTATTGAGAATAATGCTGCAGTGAACACAGGGGTACAGATACAATAATCCCTACTCATCTGCAGTTTGGCTTTCTATTGTTTCAGTTATCTGTAGTCAACTGAGGCCCCAAAATATTACATACAATAAAGTATTTTGAGACCATAGTCACATAATTTTGATGACAGCATATTGTTATAATCACTCTTATTATTAGTTATGTTTGTTAATCTCATACAGTGTCTAATTTATAAATTAAACTTTATCATAATAGGTATGTATAGGAAAAAACAGTATAGATAGGGTTCAGTACTGTCCATACTTCCAGGCATTTATGGGGATCTGAGAATGTACCCCCTATGGAGAAGGGAGTCCACTGTGTCTCTTCAGGACACTGATTTCATTTCCTTTGGATATTATTTCCAAAGTGGGATTACTGGATCATATGGTAGCTTTATTTTCAATTTTTTGAGGAACCGCTATACTTTTTCCTATAATGACTGCACCAATTTACATTCCCACTGCAGAGCACAAGAGTTCCCTTTACTCCACATCCTTGCCACACTTCTCTCCTCTTTTTGACAATAACTACCTGAATATGTATGAAGTGATATCTTGTGGTTTGGATTTGCATTTCCTTGATGATTAATTATGCAGAACACCTTTTCATGTACCTGCTGGCTATTTGTATCTCTTCTTTGAAATATGTTTATTCAGGTCCTTGTTCATTTTCTAATCAATTTTTTTTTTTTTTTTTTTTTTTGCTATTGAGTTGTATGAGTTGTTTCTATATTTTGGATACTAACCCCTTATCAGACATATGGTTTGCAAACATTTTCTCCCATTCTATAGGTTGCCTTTTCATTTTGTTGATTTTCTTAACTGCACAAAATAACATACATATTCATAATATTGCTTTTATCCATAATCTGTAGGCTCATGTGACAGTAACATTGTTCCATGAAACAGGTATTAGCAGACCTCCCTTGTGGTGCAAGGGGTTAAGCACTGCACTATGATGCAATCCACAGCCTCTATAGCATGAGTTCAATCTCCGGCCGACCAAGGATAAACCCACATGGCGAGGCAGACCTCTCCTGTCTCACCTGCTGCTCCCCTCAGCAGTGTGTTTTGGTCAGTCTGCCTGTTCTGTTCCCCACTCTGTCTCTGGTGAGTCCTCTCATGCCCCACACCTCTGGCCTGTACCCCAGCTCTAGTATGCATAAATAAATAAATCTTAAAAAACAAACAAACAAACAGGTATCAGAGGTGCAGGGCCGGCGGGGTTGAGGGGTGGTGGTGGTGGTGAGAGGATTCACCAGAGACAGAGTGGGAAGCAGAACAGGCAGATTAACTGAAATACACTGCTGAGGGGAGTGGCAAGCGAGATAGGAGAGGTCTGCTGCGCATATGGGTTAGCTCCCTGGCAGGGTGGGGATCAAATTCATGCTGCAGAGCCTGAGGATAGCTTCAAAGTGCTGTGCTTAATTCCTTGCGCCACCAGGGTCAACGTTTTAGTACTGACTGGGTCCAAGAGAGCCAGATGTCAGCATCTTCTTTAACCCACCCCATGCAGGAATGGGCAAAAAGACATCCTCAACAGGAAATGATCACAAGGGTCTCTCTGGAGTCATCCTCACTGGGTCTCAAAAGCTCCCAGCAACCTGAACAAAAGAGGCTCATCTCATAAGGCCACCTCCTTAGCTCCCGGTCCTCTCTGTCCCTGACCCCATCCTCAGGCAGGCTGGCCATGTCTTTTCCACCTGGTGCCAAGTAAAGGATTTAGGACTCTGGGCTCCCTAAGCTGTCCTGTCAGTCTGATGGCTGGGACCTCTGCAAATATACTTACAGGACCAAGAATCAGAAGAGGCAAAGATTTGGACATCAAACTAGAACTTGCTGCAGCGCCAGATCTCCTCCAGGCAACCTCTTTCCCTCCTCCAGTCCAATTCCATCATTCAGGGTCCTGTTCTGTATTCCACAGGGTATGGCACCAAATCAGCTAAAACTACACCCCTCCTTTTGGTTTCTTTGCCCTCCTTCCATGCTAGCACAGTCTGTATGTCCTGTTCAGTTTTTCTCTATGTGCTTGCATCCCTTCCAGACTGTGAGCTCCTGAGCACAGATTCCAGGCACATAGTAGTTGCTCAACAAATGCTTACTGAATTGATTGATCATCACTTTGGCTGCTGTTCCATGTTTGTTTGCAACTAAGTGGAGACTGACCTTGCTGCCCTCAGCTTTTCCTCATCTATAACACAGAATCTTTGGGGAGCTGGTAAAAGCAGTTTTTAGATGGCAGACTTGTCACCTGCTTTAATGCTATGGATTTGAGTCTGACCACTGCCCATAAACTGTGTGAATCAGGAATAATCCCTGGACTTCTCTGGGCCTCCCAGCTTACTTCACGTAATCCTCTTCCACTTGGACTCTACAATAATGGCCCTTCAGATGCCTCTGCACCTCCAGCAGTATCCCCCAAGGAATCCCAGCTTGCCACCATCACTCATGTATCTTTTCAAGGCTCAAAGCTGATTACATGAGTCTCCTGCTTCAAACCCTCTTCAGGATCTCCATTCAACTTCAGCTCCCAACTTCTGACCTTTGACTATAACACCCTCTACAATCTGGCCCTGACCTATCAGGGTTTTGCCCTGCTCCTGCCCCACTGGTTCTGAGACACCTGAGAAGCATGAAAAGCCTCTTCCCCACCTGAGGATGAAAACATTTGTGTCTTTAATTGTATTCCTACTTTGAATACATTTGCTAAGGCCGGGGTGGGTTTTGTGCTCCTTTACCCACTGCAGGGCTTGGCTGCACCTCTGGGAGAAACTGAAGGAGGGGAGTCAGGGTAAAGGGACTACATGCAGGTTAGAAGCTAGTGGGCCAAAGGGCTAAAGGGGTGGGGGCCCAAAAGAGAGCCTGTGTGGGCACAGCCCAGCTGCTCTCTCTGGGCAGTCGCACATTCCAGATGTCCCAATACGGAGAGTCCCATGTTTTAGATCTGTTCTCATCAGCAGGATCAGCCTCTTGCTAGCTTCTACTGTCCTCTCATTGTCTAACAACTGCTCACACCCAAGGCATGCCAATGTAGAAGTGTTTCTGGGGGGTGCAAAGAACCTTACTGCCCTGCCAGCCTGCCAGCAATGTTGCAGCACTAAGGCGAGTTTTTGGCATTCCAGAGCATGGCTGTGGGCAGCAAGCAGCTTAGAAACTCTGAAGTTATTCAGTGCTCCCCCTCATGGGTAAGTAGATAAAAATGTAGATACTAAAGTGACTGCTAAAAGTAATCTATTTCTTTAGGGGGGAGAATACATTTAGTTTAGTGAATAAGCCTGCAGTCATTTATTGTTACAATCTCACATACTACCAGAAAGCCTGAGGGAGGGCCACAGTGTTAGTTTCTCCTAGGGAACAAATTAGCTGTTCATCAGACCTGGTGCCAGTGGCACCAGTGTTAACCCCATCTTCATTCAATGAAAAGACCTTAGCTCAATCTTTACTCAATGAAAAGACCGTGGGCGTTACTTTGAGATCTTGGGGATTCATAGAAGGGGGCCATCCTTAGACTATTTTCCCAAGTCCAATAGCACATTCTTTTCTGGCTTCTCAAAGTACCAAGCAGAGCAAAGGCAGGGAGAGAAGAAAGCACAGCAGTTTCCTGCCCTTGGCAACCTCCTGCCTCCCCTCCACCAGGCCAGGGAAAAACCCAATTCACATTGGTTGGCAGGTTGGAGGAAAAGAAGAGGTGGAGGGTGGAGGTTTTGGTGAGACAGTGGTAAAAGGTCTGAGCACACAGGCACAGGGAAAATAGGTAGGGACACTTCCAGGGCACCCCCTTAAATAAGAGAGCAGAGGGCACAGGAGTGTTGGGCAGGGAGAACGAAAGGGTAGAAGGACGAGTGGGCACCAGCCCCAGGTGGGCCAGGCCCTCTGTACATAACTAACACAGATGTTCAGAAGTGGGATTAAGGGAGTCCTTGGGCCCCAGCCAGGAAGTGGTGGAGACACTCAAGGATGAGGGAGGATCAAAGTCACCAAGCTCCACCTTGAAGTGGCTATGAGCCACTGGAGTGCAAGGATCTAGAAACTTCGAACTAGCACCTCCATCTGTGTGGTGACAGGCACTTAGAGGTCAGCCGGACTGCACCTGTGAAGAGAGCTTGGAGTTGAGGCAGGAACGACAAGCTCCTGGCTAAGTCCAACTATCTGTAGAATTTGAAATCTGGAAGTGTAGAAGTCATCCAAAGATTGCGCATACCACCTTTCGCCTCACCTCTCCTGCAGCCTGTGGGCTTTCTATGCAGAGTCCATATTCTTGTGTGCTACCAGCCTTTGCCCATGCAGGTCCTCCTGCTAAGAGAACCTTTCCTATCTTTTTTTTTTTTTTTTAAACAAAGTTTTTTTTTTTTTATTTTTTGCATAGAAAAACTGGGGTGTAGGCCAGAGGTGGGGTTAGAGGAGACAGAGTACGAAGCAAAACAGGTGGATCTGCTGAGGGGAACAGCGGGCAAGACAGGAGAGATCTGCTACACCTTCCACACTCCTCCAATGCTCTGGCTTCCCATGCCCTCCAATGCTTTGGCCCAGTCCCCCCTTGAATGTATGAGGATCCTTCTATAAATGAGGCAGCCAGAGTGGGACACATGCATTCACTCCCATTTCTACCCAACATTTATAAAACTGGACAATGGCTAACACTGCAACAGAAATCAGTAGCTGAGTCAGAAATGGGAGTCACATACTCCGGTCCCTAACCAGTCATATAGTACCTTACTAATGTTTGTCCTGGATTAGTAACTTGAACCTAGTTAAATGCCCACAGGTACACATTCAGTGGTCAGTTCCATGCCCTTTCTTTTTTTTTTTTTTTTTTTTTTTTTTTTTAAATGATATTCTTTTTTTTTTTTTTTTTAAGATTTATTCACTTATACAAGCACTGGGTACAGTCGTGGGAGGGTGAGACAATTCACCAGAGCCAGAGCGGGGAGCAGAGCAGGCAGAAGGACCGAAGCACACTGCTGAGGGGAGCAGCGGGCGGCAGGAGAGGTCTGCGCGCCATGTGGGACCCTCCTCCGGTGGCCGGGGAGCAGCCGGGGAACGAACCGGCGCCGCAGAGGCTGCGGCCAACTTCGCAACCCTGCACTCAACCGCTGCGCCACCGGGGAGGCCCTCCATGCCCTTTCTGACTCCAAATCTCTTGATAATCCTGCACAGCCCTCACCCCAGTGTGAGACAAAAGTGAATGCCAGCAGCTGGTTCTGCCAGGGGTCAGGGTAGCAGCTGGTGGCAGGTATGGGGGAGAGCATAGATTAGAAAAAAATATGTCCCCTTCAGGTCAAATCAATACATTGAACAATATATATTTCCTGAGAACCCAATTCTTGGAGCTTAGTTTTAGTAGGGAAGAGGGACAAAGTAAAGACACATAAGACAGATTAAAGGTGATCACTGCTACAGAAAAAGAACAGAACAGGGTAAGGAGCACTGGGGTGGAACTGGGGGCAGTTTACAATTCTTATATAGGCCCAATTGAAAGAGTCACAGGTTAAGGAGACGAGGGAGCTGGGGAAAGTCATTCTGGACAGAGGGACAACAGAGACACAAGGCTGCTGATTTCTTACGTTAAAAAACCACACTTAAGATACAGGTCTAGTTTGTTAGAAACAAAATTAAACAGAAAAAGGATTGCTGGCCACATACAAATTATTACTCCCCCCCCCCAAATATTTATCTCAGGACAATAAAGCACAGGCTGTTAACTTGATAAATCTTACTACGTTTTCAAAGTCTAGTACTCAAGGCAAAGGAGGGATATGTAGGCACTTCACAGGAACCCTTCCAGAAGAGATGGCAGCAGTCAAAAAAACCTTTTTGCCCATTTTCTTCTTTATGAGGAGGGGTCTTCAGGAAACATGTAACACCTTGGACACAAACTTTGTTACTAGCTGTAGCTCATGTGAAACAGAAGACCAGCACAAAGTGGACCGTAAGAAATAATGACATCTAATAAACAAACATACAAACCACACAATTAAATGAGACGCCGGTGTACACAGCGCTGACAAGCTCTAGCTCCAAAGTCCACAGAGGGAGAAAACATCCAGACCACAACTGCCTTTCTATTCAATCTCTAGCATCAGTTGTTCTCGGCTCTAAATAGCCATATAATTACTCCACCTTTTAAAATGAATACACCGTGATTTGGGTCTGCTGGCTTCTTCTCTTTTATGGGACTATAAATATGGGATTATAGATAGCTATCCTCACAGATACTTGCTACCAACAATGACAAAGCCAAGAGACGAGCATTAAATTTGTATCTTTTGGGACAGCTGGTACATCAAATCCTTAATCCCCCTCCTCCTTTCCTTTCCCCTCTCTCTAAACCATGTGCACATGGTGGGCACAGCTTTCCACTGTCCTCAAAGCTTTTTTTTTTTTTAAGATTTATTTATTTATGCATACAAGAACTGGGGTACAGGCCAGAGATGTGGGGGGGAGGGGGGTGAAAGGAATCACCAGAGTGGGGAACAGAACAGGCAGACTGACTGAAACACACTGCTGAGGGGAGCAGAGGGCAAGTCAGGAGAGGTCTGCTGCACCATATGGGTAGCTCCCTGGATGGCCAGGGACTGGCTAGTGCTGCAGTGGCTGCGGATAGCTTCAAAGGTTGCGTCTTAACCCCTTCCGCCACCAGGGAGGCTCTGTCCTCAAAAATTTTCATTACCATTTCCAATATTCACATGTGGATCACATCTGGTTGTCAAACAGAAAAACAAACTGCCCAGAGGATAAATAATGAGTCACTACATAAGGTATGCACTAATAAAAATTTAATATCATAAAACAAATCAGAAAAACAGGGGAACAATTTTTGAAGCATTCACAATTAAAGTGGAAAGGGACAAAATTATAAGGCAGCCATCCATGGAATGATTTCATGTTTACAAAGGATCCAGAAAAAGGGACATTTAAAGTCATTGTTCAGGCTGCTGAGCCAGGGGAGCTGTAGTGCTGTCCCAGGAGACTTCCAATTTGCTAGAAGATGATATCAGAACACACCAATCCTTGTGTTAAGCTGGGCATATCTAGAGAATTCCTCAAGTTTGTCTAGTCCTTTCCTACCAGTCACACATTTCCCTCAGGTCTCCTGAGGTCAATGGAGATGTCTCACTTACAAGGGGACTAGCTACATCCTTGGTTTTAATTTCGCAGATTCACCACCAGTGCTCTTTGGGTGATGGAGACCATTCTGTATTGAGCAGAAATTTTCTAATGCAAAGCAAGTTCCCCCCGGAGAATACTTTACAGACGGTTCTCATCTTGCACTGTAGCAGTTAAGGAATGTTCTTTGGCAGCTTCTGCCATTGGCAGCAGTGCCCATGTTCAGTACCTAGTTACCATGTATCTGAGGGGTTTAATACACTCCAATGCTGGTGTGCCCTCCTAGTTCCAGTTCTTGAAAAAAGAGAAAAACCAGGCAGTGACACTTAGAAGCAGGCCAGTTAAATAAAATAAAATAAACAACACAAATCTCCACAATTACATTTTCTCTTTTACAAAAAAACTGAACACTCAAAACAGCCATCTCTTTTTTTCCTAATGATTTGTAATACAGGCACAGGGCTGACTCTACTGTTTGGAATAGGAAAATAAAAAAGTGAAAGGAGGAGGAAAGAACACATAGCCTCTGTGGGTAGTACCATTTCCAACTCTCTACTCCAGAGCAGAACCTTGATCTAAAACAAATCTGGCAAGAGCATGCACAGCAAAGCCATCAGACCTGGAACATTGCTGCTTTGGGGAGATGGGGGCTGATAAGCAATTCACTGGGGAACATGAGGGGATAGATCAGTAGTACTTTTTCAGTTTAATTTTCCACCTAAGAGAATACTTAGAATCTGAAGAAAGTCTATCCCTACCAAGGAAGAAGAGTCCAATTGCAATTAACATTAACTTTGGTTATAAGGAAGGACTATCATCGATTACATCTCTTTGGTAGCCAAAAATTCCACCTGTAATCATGGCAGCAACTTAAGTATGACCAATGTTTTCAAAGGTGTGAAAGTGTTAAGGCATCCCCATCTAATGAGGCAGTTTTAAACAAGAGGAAAACGCAACTGAGATATGCCCAGAGAGGCCAACCACAAGTTGGCCTCTCCTGGAACAACATCTACTAAGAGCATGTCCCTCCCCCAGTGAAGGAGGCTCTGCCGTGCCACTCAGTTCCCTATGTTCTAAAGATGCATTTGAGCCCTGTAAGGTTAGTATGGCTATTTTTGCCTGCTGACCAGGAAATGGGGGTTTCCTGAGGCAGCAGCTTTAAAATCTGGGAAAGCCCAGAGCTTCTGAGAGCTGATAGTCCATGAAAGGTTTGCTTGTTAATGTGAGGTTCAGAGGGGAAGGCAAATTTGGAAGTTCGATGGTTCGATCCTTGCCCTACCCAGCAAGATATTCTAGCCCAACTTTTAAGTGTGATGGCAAGGCACTGCTGAAAGAGGCTTTGGCCAGCAGAACAAATTTCTGATCATTGCACACGACGGTATGATAGAAAGTGCTACTATCCAAACCAAACAGACACTAAAATGTGCTATTTATTGAACACAGTAAATCTGCAAGAGAATCAAGGCAGCCATATCATTTTGAAGGACCAGATAAAACCCCATGACTCTCATAAGCCAGGGTTGTTTTCAGGAAAATCACTAGGCCCTTCTGTATAATACCTCCTGTTGGCTTTAACATCAAATGCAATGGTTGCCACCAGTACACAAAACCATATCCTATATATACTACTTTGGTCTACAGTCAGCAGAGGGCCTGCAAGTTCCATTTCCAAGCTGCTGACCCAGTGAAAACTCTAGGAAGGAAATAAAGAAATCATAGGCATGCTGGCTTATGCATCATATAAAATGTTTTACAAACCTTAAGTTCACTGCCCTGAAGAAGAGTCTTGGTTTCCTCTTTATGTAGTGTGTTTTGAAATGGTACAGAAAATCAAAATAAATTAATAATACAATATTATACACTTATTTGATAACATAAGGTTTACAGGGATTTTGGCAAATAAGGAAAAATATCCTAGTTTGTTAAACACTTTTACTATCTCAATTGTTTAAATTACCAGAATATTAGTGATTGTACCACATTACATATGAGGAAATGATATCTTAAGGCTGCACTTGACACAAAGGTAACTTCATTGAAGGGAATAAAGAAAAGACAGTATTTTCTTCATCATCACAGTTCAAGAAGTGGTTGTCCTGATGAGAACTCAACTCACACATATATTAACATTGCCACCAGCAGTAAGCAGCATATTGCAGGGAGGAAGGGTTGAAGGGAAAAGTTAGGAGAAAAGCATGGAAAAGATGAAGTGACAGCAGACATGATTTCGGTAAGTTTTATATCAACAGGCAAACACTTCCCATTTGTGATACATCCTGACTTTCTTCACTGCTACAGGTGCTTATGTAATGTGACACTGACCAAGCTCTTCCCAAGGGCACCAAGTATTTGCCAGAGGGTCTGCTGGTCTGCTAAGAGAAATACTTAGAAAGAAAAAAAGGACACCATAGGTTTTGGTAATCTTACTTGTAAAAATGCTACTACAAAGATGTCAACAACTATTCAAATTCACTTAAAATTTAACACCCTTTAATTTCCAAAGATACTCTGGAATCTGACTGTCCTCGAGGGAAAGCCTAGGCCTTAATCTACTAGAATTTGGCTCTTCTATAAGAATGTTTTGGAGGCAGGTATTCTGCAGAAAACTTAAAAAGAAATGCTACAAAATACTAGTCACCTCTTTAGAAGCTAGTTCACCTCAGTTGCTCCATTTGATGGAATAGCAGGCTCTCTTTAGAGAGGCACGTGCAGTACGTCTCTCCAGACACCCCCTTCTCATGGATGTCTCGAGTATAAAGTCAGTTTCAACGTGTCTTGTCATCATTTTCCTGACTCTGGCCCCAAATTAACTACAATTATCTTTAGCATCTAAGACAGTGGGCATTATGACCTTCTATCAAGGCATGTGGCATAGATGCTAAAGCACCAGTAGTACACGGTGAAAACCATGTTAAAAATCAGTGGATAAAGTGGCAGAGCCTCTAAACTAAGAGATTTAGCTTAATTACAGAACACTGTCCTTTCATAATTACTGTTCCATTGTGAGCATGAAGTTCTCCACTTTTCCTTAAAACGAAATTCCATCTTCCCTGAGAATAGGGTTAAGAAAAACATCAAAACTCCAAATGCCAAGGGCCCTTTAAAAGACAACACAACGGAATGTCTATGTCCAATCCTATGTGTTGTTTCTACTCTAAAAGCTTTCCATTACTCCAGGTTTTAATCTCACCTCCCTCTGGACTCTAGGAATACAGGTGGAGATGGGCAAGGTGAGACAAGAGACGGAGGAAGTGAGCAGCTGTCATGTGCCGGCTCGTCTCACGGGATGGTAAACGGCCATAGGTTGAGGCTGGAACCAGATTAATGCTGGTGTCCTATTGACAGGATGAGTGGGATGAGGCAACCCAGAACCAGGGCTGCCACTTCCAGGCGGCTGAGGCCTCTCCCCCCAGCGGGGTCAGATTTGTGACTGTGCCCCATTCCGCCCACCTCAGGGAGGACGTGTACTGTAGCAACATAAAGAAATGTCCCAGCAGAGAAAAGCATGGCCACTCCAGTGGCATTGACCTCTGAAAGGGCTTCTTTACTGCTCTGTGAATTAAGAGAGAGAAGAAAAATTAAGTCAAGTAAAACTCAGGCTCAGGAAGAAGTTCCAATAAAAAATAACTTGTAACTGGTGCTATCTGGGATCCTGGGGACATTCTGAGGTCAGAGAGATTTTATGTTATTATGGAAAGCTTCCAAATATGGATTCAAGACTATTGGTGATGTACATAATTTCTTTTTCAAACAAACTTCAAGTCTCCTTGAACAGGTTTGGTGTGTACTTTTCCTAAGATGGAATCAACAGTACCATAATGCAGATACTAAATTTCACATATTCACTTATTTATTCTTACTAATATTTAATAAACATCCTCTATGCACGCACCACCAGGCTATAGGGTGGTGGGAGATACAGCAGTAGTCAAGTGGGTACCTGCTCTACAGAGCTTAGAAACAGCTCATAGCTAATCTTTATACAATTAATTTCAAGCTTTTCCATTAAAAAAGTGGACCTATGGACTAAGACAATTATTTAAAATTTTAAGAACAGGTAACATGTAACTCCATGCCTCCAGAATTATTAATGCCTGTCAAAAGTGCTAAAAACATACTGATTAACAAGGTGATAAGTAGGGCAGTATTAAACAAAGAACTACTTATTGCTCATTGACTGAAAGATAAGACTCTTCAGATGAACAAGAAGAGGCTTTATAACAACTCATTTGTTAATAATCCTGATAAACAAACCCTTGGTTAATAGGACCTTAACCATTTTTTGACCATCTAATTTCTCACGTTTCTTTTTTTTTTAATATTTTACTTTATATAATTCTTACATCATTTTTTCATTTTTGCACAATGTATGCATTTTCATTTTGGTTATATTCCCCATACAATTGCACCCCCCCCCTTATTTTGACCCTAATCCTTCCTCTCCCCGCCCCCTCCCCTGCTGTAGTTTGTCTCTAGTTTATAATTGCCTGTTGATTTTGATTTTCACTTTGTATTAATTAGTCTTTTTCCTGATCCTTTATTTAGATTTCCTAAATTCCTGCTATGAGTGAGACCATCCGGTATTTTTCTTTTTCTTTCTGACTTACTTCGCTGAGCATGATCCCTTCTAGCTCCATCCATGTTGCTGCAAACTGCATCTTACGTTTCTTTTAATACATGTTTTACTGTATCATGTATCAGATATGAATTGAATGGCATTCAGAAGAATCAGTGGCTTAGAGACAGTATGGGGGAAAGCAGTTCCCATGAACTAGACTTGAGAAGAAGACCAGAAGATCTTCTTCTGTTGTCTGCCAGTTGACATTTAAGTAAAATGGGGGCGGGCGGGTGGGGGGGGGGGGGGAGTTGCTCAGCACTGCAGCCTTAGCAGAAAGAATGGGAAGGTCCAAATTCAACAAGAGGAGAGAATGCCCAGGCTCTGAGCGGACAAATGACACATGTCACTTCAGGTCTGAAGCTATGTTCAGTGCTATCAGTGATATGAGAGCTGGCAGTACACGGATTTGCATCTTCGAGGAATAAAGATATCTCTCCGTATTTTCTACTGTTCTCAGAGTTGCTGCATGGCATGTTAGTCCTGCTTCATGGGCCTACTTAAGCACTAAATATGTATTGTTGTGACTTATACATCTGTCAAGTAAAATTAGCATGTGTGGTTAGGTACCTTATATTACAGATTGAAGTACTATCATGTATTTGTGCAAATATTTTTGGAACAGATAGAAAAATGTTTTTGAGCTAAATGAATAAGAAGATGCTCTAAATTTATGAAGAGGACTGACTTGGAATTAAGACGTTTACCTTGCACAGGTTTTTACTCCTCACTTTACCCTTTAGTTTGAGGGAGTAATTTAACTGAAAAATTCAACACAAGAGACCATAAGTTCCAGCTAATCACAAGAGTAAGACATTTGTCTAGATAAGCTCGGAGTGAGACTCACCTTACTCAGTCCTAAGTAAGTCACCATGGACATAACTGGTGCTGCCAGTGAGAAGACCAGTAAGTGTTTTCTGATTCGATTCCGCTCTAGGCCAGCGTGCATTAAGAAGGAAACCAGCCCAAAGGCAGCTGGTGCCTGTAAAAGAAAAATACAGCAATATAGACTTCCTCTACATTAAGAAATATATGTCATTTGAACTACCTACAAAAAAGCCAGGAATTGTACTGAGACTGAATTCTGACTTTTAGGAATTCTTATTCTAAGCTAAGAAAATATCCCCACTTGTGTGTGTGTGTTTACTGGACAGCAGAAAGATAGAAATAGTTGAGACAATAATTTAAGAAAACAAAAATATGAACAAAAATTATTAAGAAACATAGAAATATGTTTCACATATGCTTTCACATGTTTCAAATATGCTCACAGCTTGTATGTATGACCACACACCAAAAAACCCTTCACAACTAAGTTTTAAGAAAATGATAGCAGGGCCTCCCCGGTGGCGCAGTGGTTGAGCGCTGGGTTGCGAAGCTGCCCGTGGCCTCTGCCGCGCCGGTTCAATCCCCGGCTGCTCCCCGGCCACAGGAGGAGGGTCCCACATGGCGCGCAGACCTCTCCTGCCGCCCGCTGCTCCCCTCAGCAGTGTACTTCGGTCCTTCTGCCTGCTCTGCTTCCCGCTCTGGCTCTGGTGAATTCTCTCACCCTCCCGCGCTTCTGACTGTACCCAGTGCATGTATAAACAAAAAAAAAAAAACAAAAACAAAACCACAAATAAATAAAACATGCCTCTATAAAAAAAAAAAAAAGAAAAGAAAGAAAATGATAGCAAAAAAAAAATTTTTTTTAAACAGATTGATTTATTCTATTCTCCAAAAATAATTATGAAATAACTAAAAAAAAAAAAAGTTTCCCATTCCAGGAAAATGTTAATGACCAAGAGAGATTTTAATTATGAATATACACAATATCAAATCTTATACCAAAATGTTGCTTACCTTATGTAGCATTATCGCCACAAACACAATTAACTGGACACTCGTCTGTGAAGTTGAAGCTGCTGCTCCCAAAGCAACACCGTCAGCTAAATTTGGGAAAAGTGAAACAAACAATAAATGTCAACTGCTAACAGGGTAGTCGTTGAGTGTGGGCTGCAGAGTCAGAGAGGGTTGGCTTTGACTGCCTGAAGATTACCTAGTCTTTCTGAACCTTAACCTTCTCATCTTTGCAATGGGCTTAATAAAGTAGAAGCTGCTGCTGTGTTCTTAAGGTTTTCATGAAGGTCAAATGAGATAACACACGTAAAGGATTTAGCCCAGAATACTCAATGTCAGCTATCGTTGTTGCTATTATTGGAAAAAGTATAAAGCTCAAAAATTTATTAATTACATTGTAATAATAAATATCCAAGAATTTTAAAGGAACCATTTCTGCATTTTTCAGATTAAAAAAATGACACTACAGAGAAGACCAACATAAACTTAGTAAGTAAATATTGGATTGAAAGGATGAATTTTTTGTTAAGAAAGGATGTATTTTTTGATTAGCAACTAGAAAGGTCCAGATAATAACAATGTGCCATCTTTCACCTGCCTTTGTTTGTCAATGGCAGAATCCTTCTACTGGAGCTAGTTCTGGGTCATGTTCTAAGGTATGACCAGTCAGCTATGCTCAGGCTTGTGTAGCCTGCCTCTTTCTAAACTGGTACTTTGGGTATATACTGGGCAGCAGTACAAAAGTGCCCAGGCTTTTTTCCAGACAAGATTATAGGGCAGATGTCAGCAAACTTCCTTAAATGGTCAGATAAGAAATAATTCAGGTTTCACAGGCCATCTGGTCTCTCAAAACTACTCAAGTTGGCAGTTACTGCTCAAAACCAGCCATGGATAATACATAAACAAGTGGGGATGGCTGTATTCAAACAAAAGCTTTATTTTTGGACACAGCAATTTGAATTTCATGTAATTTTCATGTGCACAAGATATTTTACCTCATCCATTAAAAAATATAACCCTTTCCCAAAAGGAAGGCCAGACAAGCCTAGTGTTTAAAGAGCATGCTCCTTATACTGTAAACATGAAACCTCCCCTTGTATGGCAGAAAAGAAAGGGGTTCTGCAATCCAAACTTACCTGCAGCATGGACGACCAGACCCAGCGTGGTGGTGATTTTGGAATTGGAAGGCCTTGCTGTTTCTGTATCTGAAGTAAGAACAAGAAAGTCAGTCATTAAATAATGTGAGACAGAAACTATTAGGACAGTGACCTAAAGATGGAAGGATTATTTGAAAGCTCCTAAAGTAGATTATTATTTTCCTGACTACTGTCTTTTTTCTTCTGCTTTAAACACATAAAAGTTTCTCCTGTCTAAAAAGATGGATAGGAGGGAAGTCTTCATTTGGCCCAGGCTTCCCTGAACAGACATGTCATCATCCCCTACTTGCCTCAAACCCCTTAACTGTCTACCCCTATGGAAAGTGCTCTGTGGCACCGCTGACCACTTCTTTTCAGACTAATCGACTTATCACTACCTACCGGCTCCCCTTCCTCAGTTTCCTACATCAAAAGTTCTGTCACATTTCTCTATTTCAATGCCACCATCCTAACCTCAATTTTCATCAATTCAAACCTAAATTCGCAATAGGTTCCTAACTGGTTTTCCTTTACTCTCATTTCTCCCTAATCTAACTCATCTTACACATCCTTTCCAGAGTCAGCCTTCTGAAACACCACCCTCCTGATGTGTCAGTTACTTTATTAAGAATCTGCTGCTTTTCAAATTTAATCAAAACTATTCTATAAAGTAGTTCCTTGAAGCCTTTATCAACTGGTATCAACTTATTTCTCTCTATTCAATATTCAGTATTCAGAAACTATAGTTTCCTTGTAACTGTAACAAAACACTGTCATTCTCCTTTCCTTAAATCTCATCTATAATTCTTGGCATTACTGAACTTCTCAGTTTGACAATATAAATATAAAACCAGACACTGTTCAAAGTCTCATTCTAGGACCACTTTCTTCAAGGAAAAAAAAAAAAATCAAAGATTAATTCCAGCTGAAAACAATTCTCCCCTTGCCTAGATACCAAAAGCTCAGTCTTGCTACTTCAGTTTCTTCTATAGCATCACCTTAGATACATGAAATGCTTTTCACTCAAGTGTCTCATATTAACTCAGACTGAATGTAAATTATACAGAATTAAAATTCCTACTTATTTCCATTTCTTTCTACATGTCTTAGAAAGTGTAACACACTGGACAGTGAAAAAAGTCATTATCTATATCACATGAATGTAACTGCTATCACAGAAACTATCCAAGCACATAAATAATGTGCAAACAATGTAAATTTACAAGATGAGGACGTCAAAAATGCCAGATGAAATGACAGAACATTAATTTGTCAAAGAAATTTCAAGTAATTTAATCTTGACGAGCCTAGCACACAAAAGGAATGGTTTATAAGAAAAAGCATATATAAAGTAACATGTCATCCTTTTTCTACAAAATTTACCTTCTAATTAAAACACTGCAAGGAAGGACGCCAAACCCCTGATAGTTCTGAGACAACAAATATTGCAATATCACCCCAAACTGGGAATAATCATGTGACATTATTTGACAGGCTTGTTTGGCTTTTGTTTATAAAGTAACATCTTAAACAAAAATCAGACTTTAACATTACAGCACAGTTTTTATAAATCTACAAGACTTCAGCAAAATTAAAAAATATATTAAGTATTACTGATACTAAGAATACAAAAAATCCTGCAAACAGGTAAAACCAAGAAAGCCAACAGGGCCTCCCCCAGTGGTGCAGCAGGTTGAGCACTGCGCTGTGAAGCTGTCCGCAGCCTCTGCAGAGCAGGTTTGATTCCCAGCCGGCCAGAGAGAAACCCACATGGCGTGGTAGACTTCTCCTGCCTCGCCCGCTGCTCCCCTCAGCAGTGTCTTCTCCCCTCAGCAGTGTCTTCAGTCCCTCTGCCTGTTGTGCTCCCTGCTCTGTCTCTGGTGAATTATCTCACCCTCCTTCCCGCACCTCTGACCTGTACCCCAGTTCTTGTATAAATAAATAAATCTTTTAAAAAAAAGAAAGCCAACAAAGTGACCGCAGAGCTAAAACAGAAGAAAGAATAGAAGAACACATGTTCGAGCTAATTCTTTGCATAGGATCGCAGGGCACTAATGGGCCCATGAATGTATTTTAAATTGAAATGGTGAGAATCATAAGAAAAATGTCCTAGAGGTCACGGTGGATGATTGTTATGTTATGCAGCTGGAGTCAGCTACCATCCAACAGAGCATGCTTCTCATTTGTTATTTGTAATAAAGCACAAGAATAAAACCATATACTCCTAAATCAGTTTTTCAATGTTAGTCTTTGTGAGTGTAAAAAAAAAATTCTATGGAAAAAATTAGAAATAGTAAATGCAAGGAGATTAAAAATCTTTCTAAACCAAAGGGTTTTTGTTTGTTTTTTATTCAAGTTTAATCCCA
This sequence comes from Talpa europaea, assembly GCF_964194135.1. Lineage (NCBI taxonomy): Eukaryota > Metazoa > Chordata > Mammalia > Eulipotyphla > Talpidae > Talpa > Talpa europaea. The sequence continues at coordinate 96,352,204 of NC_140075.1, read as the reverse complement.
TGATTAAAATTTTTTTTTTTTAATTTTGGAAACTTGCTTCATCATTTGTCCTTATTGCTTTCTCTTTCTCTACCCATACAACACAAAAACACACATGCCATTGAAAAGTTGTGCATGTAATTCTTTGCTTCGGTGTGTAGTTCCTATATTATATTTTCTTACATAATCACAGTACAATTTTCAACTTAAGTAAATTTAACACTGACACTTTTTTCTAATCTCTCTTGAATACTCCAATTTTGCCAATTACCCAAGAATGTCTTTCAGAGCATTTTCCTTCTTTCCAAGAAGGATCCAGTCTAGGATCACATAGTGCAATTAGTTGTATCTCTTTAGTTACCTCTTACCTGGAACATTTTCTCTGCCATTTACTTTTGTGACATTGATGTCTTTGGAGAATACATTCCCCTCCCTCAGCTTTTCTTGTTTTTAAAGAGAATGACCCTCCCTTTTGTTTGTCTGATGTGTCCTTAGATTTTGTATTCTTGGAGAGAATACAGAGATGATGCTTCTCAGGACATCACATATGGAGTCACGGGATATACACCTGCTGCTCAATGGCAATGTGCATTCTGGATTATATCTTAGACATGGCAAACACTATCTTGTTAGATACTCTGGATTCTATTATATTCCTCCAAATAATGTTTTGTTTTGCTTTAAGTAACTTAGTTTGGACCAAACTAAGTTCTGACTTTTCAACAACTGCTCAACTCTCAGCTTAATTCCTCATCTTTAGTTGAGCAGGCTGGTGTCTGCCTATGAAAGCATGGTTCAGGGCTTAGTCAGAGACCAGGGCAAATTTATACATAGAATTTGGGGCTATTGTATTTCCGTCTCCCTTGTAAGATTCTCCCTTCACATTCCAGTGGCTCTAGTTGCCCTGAACTCTGTCCTCTGGTTCCTTTGGCCAGAAAGAAAGCTTTCAACCAGTTTTGGTGATCTCACTGGGTGTAAATTAAAGAGCAGTAAAAGCAGGAAACTCACCCTGTTCCAAATGTTGACTCCCCTCCAGAATTTGCCTGCTCTAGTTGACTCCAGTATCATTAGGCAGTGGGTTTTGTTTTGTTTCAATTTTGTCTAAAGTTTACAGTTATCTGTAGAGGGTTGGTCTGATAGGAACTTACTTGGCCACACTGAAAGCAGAACACCAGTGACATTAAGGTATTATCTGATTTCTTCATTATTTCTTTTTTCACTCGCAACTAACAAGCAAATCAAAATTTACCCCTTAAACTTAACATTCATTGTTGATTCTTGCCTAAGCCAACTTTTGTCATGAAGGTTGCAAAAAGATTATTTTCTAACTCTAGTTAGTTGATTTTTAGCATTCTATTGTAAGCAAGTGCTATCTCCACCCATCCACCCATCTGCTATATATCTGTCTACTTAACTACCTACTTACCGACCTATCTGTCTACCTACCTACTGATATCTATCATTCATGTGGCTGGGCTCATCCAATCCTATTTTCAATACTTTATATTTCATTATGTTCTTAATTATTCCGGCACTCAAATTGTTCTAGTTTTGGCCAGTGGGAGCTTCTTCAGGCTGGCTCCTATATCCCATGCCATGTTTTCATATTCTTTCTTACTTTTTTCCAATCATTAGATATCCCAAGTTCATTCTGTACTTACACTGGCCCTGCTCCGGAATCAATCATTTCTCTGAAAAGTACCCTGGTATGCTTATTATTAGAGCAGTGTCTTTACTTCTAGACTCTCTCTGCAAATAGTTAGGACATACATGCATGTATACATAAACACACATATATATGTAAACATACATATACAAACACATTTTAGAAATCATGAGTCCAATACTTTCAAGTTCAATTCATCCCCTTAGGGTTCTTTCTTGCCTTCCCCCCCTTCCATATTTATATGGCTCTTCTTCCATAGTGAGAGACTCTGATTCTACCAATATCAACAATTTACTTATTTGTTCAATTCTATAATATATCTAAAACAGTTTAAGAATTGTTTTATCCATACAATTACAAAAAGCAAAGCCTGCTAAAAAGAGTTGAGTATTTGTTTATTTCTTCCTAACTCCACCCAAGACTAATGGTATATAAACATATATACTACATTCATAAGTGACTTGAATTATTTTTTAAACCCCCTTTAGTGTGACTATGTTATTCATTTGAAATATAATTCATGTTTCAGTGAGTTCCATCCTTGATTTTGTTTTCTTTTTTGAATATGGAAAAGATTAACATGTTTCCAAAATCAAAACTGTATCAAAAAGGCATGTCCAGAGTGAGATCCCTGTTGCTGAATTTTGGGGGCAAATAACTAAGGCCTGATGGGAACACGACTTCTAACATGTGGCTGGAAGGCTGTGATCATTTTTGCTGGCTATAGCGGGGTCTCCAGAACCAGAGGGAGCATACAGTTATTCTTAAAATTCAGGGGTTTATGCTCAAGATGAAACTGAATTCTGTCTGGGCAAGAGATGTGCTTATATGCACAAAGCAAAGAACACCACAGTGACTGGTGGCAAACTGAAATAAAATGTAGAGTAATCTGGGGAAAGGTAACTCCTGACTAATTCCTAATGATTAGAAAAAAGTAAGAAAGAATATGAAAACATGGCATGAGATATAGGAGCCAGCCTGAAGAAGCTCCCACTGGCCAAAACTAGAACAATTTGAGTGCCGGAATAATTAAGAACATAATGAAATATAAAGTATTGAAAATAGGATTGGATGAGCCCAGCCACATGAATGATAGATATCAGTAGGTAGGTAGACAGATAGGTCGGTAAGTAGGTAGTTAAGTAGACAGATATATAGCAGATGGGTGGATGGGTGGAAATAGCCACCTGGTTCATGCCAAATTCCAGTTGCTTTGGACACACAATCCATGTGACCCTTCGAGGATTTAAAATTACTGAAAAGGCAATAAATAAAAGTAGATTTGTCCTTCTGTTTTTTAAAAAAAAGACACATCCATGAAAACATTGTACCATCCTATAACCCTTTGGACCCATCACACAGTCCAACCCCCACTCTCTCCAGGCATTCAGCTTTGTTTTCTAGCTGATTCTTAAGTTTCTTTTTCATAAAAGCTTAAGTGAGTGTGTGTAGTTGGGATGGGTCCATTTATACAGATTTTCTAAATGATGTAAATTTATAATATTGATAAATACAGAAGAATATAAATGTATTTTCTCATGATTTTCTGATAACATTTTCTTTATTTCTAGCTCACTTTATTGTAAGAACACGGCATATAATACATTTAACATATAAAATATATGCTAACTGTTTATACTACTGGTAAGACTTTCAATCAAAACAGGCTATTAATAGTTGTTTTTGGGGAATCAAAAGTTATGAGGATCTTATATGAGGGTTAGTGGCCCTAACCCCCATATTGTTCAAGGGTAAACTGCATGTGGTTAATTTTATTTATTTCCCCTTGTTTCTCATGCAAAACATAGTATATATGATGGATGTTCATTTAGATTTACGTTACATTTTTTACTTAACAATATTTCCTGGAAATTTCTCCCTAGCTGTTCAGAGATCTGATACGTCATTGTTTTTCATAGCTACACAGAATTATAATATATAATACACCACACTTCATTTAACCAAACCTCCATGACAGTATGTATAAGTGGTTTTACCATGATAAATAATGCTGCATTGAATAATCATACACATAGGTATTTCCATATCAGAACTGTGTTATCAGAATAAATGCCTAGAAGTAGAATTTTGGGGTTAAATATTAAATACATATGCATTTATTTATTAGCTACTGCCAAATTCCCCTGCACAGGGCTGTACCATTTTGCATTCCTACAACAATTTTGCATTGCCACAACTTGGGCAATAAAGTGTATTGCTGATTTTTTCAAGTTTTGCCCTATAGACGAGAAATGGCATCTTAGTGGAGTTTTGATTTGCATACTTCTTAAAATAAAATTGAGCATCCTTTCATGTGTTTAAGGATCATTTTTGTATCTTTTCATGAACTACCTGTTCATTTCTTTTGCCTGCTTTTCTACAGAATCTTTATAGACCAAGGATTATTAACATGGGGTCCACAGAGAACACAGAATATAGGGGATATCTGTGACATTAATTTGGGGGGAAATGCATTCTTCTTTTTACTAACCTCTAACTGAAATTTAGGATTCCCTTTCATCATAAATATGGGGTCAAAATAAGGGGGTTGCAATTGTATGGGGAATATAAAAATAAAATTTATTTTTAAATAAATATAAAAATAAATAAATATAGACAAAAACCCTAGGTTGTATCAGTACAATCTGTACTTGATGGTCAACAGGAATCAGGTAATTTTACATTATTTTACAGTTATAGATATCTTCATATTATCACTCATCTATGACTCATCACTTCTCTAAATCAAGAACTTAAAAGAACTGCCTGCACACTGCATGGATACAATCTTCCCATCTGCAAATGCCATATATGTAATGAAGATGGGCAACCATCCCGGCACCAGGTTGTAAAAATCATGGAATCTCTCACTGGGGACAAGGAGACCTATGCTGTTTTCCAGTAGGTTCTTACCTACAAAATTCTCTTATCACTGGATTTGAAGAAAGATGTCTATAAACACCTACACCTATTAGAACTCTCCCGAAATTATTTCTATCCCAGTGGTATCAAAGTTGTATCATCAATCAGAATCCTTTATTTACTATCAACCAACCATATCAAAGATGTTCATCTAGTCAGAGATGAATTCACTGACCTTAAGACAAAAAAGTTACTGTAACTAGAATAAAAGTGAAGTCTTACAGAATTCTAGTTGTCCTTGAGAGAAGTTTATCATTCCTTAGAAACAAGCTTAAGATGTTTAAGTAAATTTATTTTTTAAAGATTTATTTATTTAATTTATTTATACATACAAGAACTGGGGTGTAGGCCAGAGGTGCGGAGGGTCGGGGTAGGGTAGAGAAGGGTAAGAGGAGGTCTCACTCCCTAGCCAGGGATGGAACTCATGCCGCAGTGGCTGGTGATAGCTTCATAGCACTGAGACTTAACCCCTGCGCCACCAGGGAAGCTCAAAATGTTAAAATAAATTTGTAAGAAAATATACCTGCGAATCAGAATTTTCCAAACTAGGAAGCATCAAAAAACAAAAAAAAAACACAGAAAAAAACCCTCAATTCAACTGGAGGTCTGACTTATGAAAGTCCTTCTCACAATTTAATGTTCTTAGCAAAGTTAAGCAACAATAACTCATACTGATGCCTAGATAATAAAATTTAACTCTATTTGCTTGTGGTTTAATCTTATCTCATTATTTAAAGCATTGCTAAAGAAGACATATAATACTGTATCACACATCTGTTTTCATGTTTTAGTAAGTATGCTTCATGTTATTGGTCGTCTCTGTAATTATATGCACTATGCTTTAAACATTTAAAAGCATCATTCCAAAAAAGGTACACAGATTTAGATTGCCTAAGAGCTCCCTTGCACAAAAAAGGTTACGAGGGTTTCTATTCTAGACTTTTCAACCAAATGCGACAGCTCTAAGATAACCAGAGTTAATAACCCATAAACGGGCCTCCCAGGTGGCGCAGCGGTTGAGCGCTGGGTTGCGAAGCTGCCCGCGGCTGCAGCGCCGGTTCGATCCCCGGCTGCTCCCCGGCCACCGGAGGAGGATCCCACATGGCGCGCAGACCTCTCCTGCCGCCCGCTGCTCCCCTCAGCAGTGTACTTCGGTCCTTCTGCCTGCTCTGCTTCCCGCTCTGGCTCTGGTGAATTCTCTCACCCTCCCGCGCTTCTGACTGTACCCAGTGCATGTATAAACAAACAAAATAAATAAATGAAAAACATGCCTCTATTAAAAAAAATTAAAAAAAAAAAAAAAAAAAAGAATAACCCATAAACACTGTCTTGTGCCACATGTCACAGCTCACTAGCTCCCCCAACTGAACAAAATGTTCACTGGAGAATGTTAACAAAGATAAAAGAGGGCCTCCCTGGTGGTGCAAGTGGATGGGCATCAGCACTGTGAAGCCGTCTGCAGCCACTGTGGCATGGGTTTGAACCCTGGCCAGGGAGCTGACCCACAAGGTGCAGCAGACATCTCCTTTCTTGCCTGCTGCTCCCCTCAGTAGTGTATTTCAGTAGATCTGCCTGCTCTGTTCCTCACTGTCTCTGGTGAATCCTCTCACATACATCCCACAATGCCTCTGGCCTGCACCCCAGCTCTTTTATGCATAAATGGATAAATCTTATATTAAAAAAAAAAGACTTTTAGCACTAAATAAGGGCACTGCTTATTGTACTATCCAGAAAGCCTTGGAGTCACTTACCATCAGTAGAATGCACATGGGAGCTGCCAATCTGGTCCACAAGCAACATGAAAACGAAGCCCAGTACTAGAGAAACACCAATGTAGGCATGCAGGTGTGTGTGGTCGTGACTGTGCTCATGTTCATGGGCAACTGGCATTTCTGCTTTGTCTGATGCAATCACATTCTGTGTTTCACTTGATTGGTGGTGTTTTCCTAGAGAAGAATGAACCATAAAGAGAAAATGTGATAACCCCTTTAAACCATTTTCCATTTCCAAGAAACTACCATTCTTTTGTATTTCAAGCTCTATTTTTTTTTTAACTGCAAAGAGATCCACTTCTTAGATTGTAGTCATAAACTCCTTCAATTTCAAGTACACAATGAAAATATTCCCAGGTATCTTTTCCTTTTGGCACACAGACCTTTCAACTGCCTATTAATCTCAAAACATAAGTGGAAGCAAACCACCACACAAAGTCCTATTTCAAGGGATATCATCCTAAATCCCCCTCGGTTGAGAAATTCATGCTAATTTCATTAAAAGCTACAGTGTGTTTTATTCCAATGAAAACAGGCATATGAAGAGCAATAACACTGAAAATAATTACAATTACAAGTCATCTACTTTTTAACCTAGGCTGATAGAAAAACTGCAAATAATGTGCAAAATGAGTATGAAACTTTAGCTTTAAAAACATCAGGGAGCAATCACTAACTGGAAATCAAAAGGGCAGTTTACAAAGCATGTCCTTCAGTCTTCATTCAGTTCTAGCTATACTATGATTCCTATGAGCCTCTGAATTATAGCAAATGACACCTGGCCAAGAAATACACTACTGGTTTATATCCACATATTTGACACCCAAAGCACAAATGCTTCAAGAACAGAATCCTTATCTTTGCTGTATTTCATGAACAGAGGCTAAAATACTAGTTATATTATAGTTTGTAATGAGATTAAGCATGTTCCACCTTTGATCAAATAAATTGCACAAGCCACTTGTAATATTTTAGATCCTACCTCAACTCTTTAAAAGTCATTTTTGAGGGGTACAAAGCACATGCCATGGGGAAATAATAAAAGTATATGCATTTTTCTAATTTCTGAAAGATTGTTTTGGTTTTCATAGTTCTTTATAAATTTTTTACCGTTACATATATATGTGTATACACACACACACACACGGATGTTACTCATGGATGAGTAACACATATATATATGTGTTACTCATCCATGAGCGAACTCTCAGGCTATTATGTCTGTTTCATTCAGGGCATTGCTGGGTAACTCATTAGCTGACACATGTTCCACGTCATAATCCCTGGTGCAAAGTACACAAACCAATGGTGTTACACTGATTATGGCACATCAGCATTGTTTCTCATACCACTAACAGAGTGTTCAGCAAATCATTATGGGTTTGATTCTTTCCCTAGAACTCATAAAGAATCCTTCCAGTAAGTTCCATGAGTAGCTGAACTATTGATAAAATGTACAAGCCACCCAAAAAAAGGTAACAGAACAGGTAGTTTGAATCTAAACAGATTAACTGCCTGCTAAAACAAAAGTAAACATTCTCCAGAGGATCTTGAAAGGATGTAGAGTCTCAAATTAAAATATTCAAAATGGGGCCTCCCCAGTGGCGCAGTGGTTGAGCGCTGGGTTGCGAAGCTGCCCGCAGCCTATGTGGCGCCGGTTCAATCCCCACTGCTCCCCGGCCACCTGAGGAGGGTCCCGCATGGCGCACAGTCCTCTCCTGCTGCTCCCCTCAGCAGTGTACTTCGGTCCTTCTGCCTGCTCTGTTCCCTGCTCTGGCTCTGGTGAATTCTCTCACACTCTCGCACTTCTGACTGTACCCTGTGCTTGTATGTATAAACAAATAAATAAATAAATCTTAAAAGAAAAAAAAAAAAAAAAGATGGTGGTCTTAATGATGTTGTTTAAAAATAAATAAAATAAAATAAAATAAAATAAAATATTCAAAATGTATAGGATACAATCCAAAATTAGATATACAAATAAATAGGAAAATTTGACTAATTATCAAGGGCAAAGAATCAATCCCAAGATAACTTAAGATACTGGAATACTCAAAAGACTTTAAAGCAGCTGTTATAATTATGCTCCCTGAGATATAAAACACACTTCAAATGTGTTTGATAGTTTGTCTCAGTAGGAAAGAAACTGTAGAAAAGAACCAAGTAAAAATTTTAGAACTGAAAACTGTAAAATCTAAAATAGTAAAATGGCCAGATGAACTCAGTAACAGAACAGAAATGAGGAAAGAATCAGCTACAAAGGTGGAGTTTGATAGTGCCAACCAAGGTCACATGGGTTACATTGTCTAAAATAGTCATTACTGGGCCTCCCCGGTGGCGCAGCGGTGGAACGCTGGGTTGCGAAGCTGCCAGCAGCCTCTGCAGCGCCGGTTCGGTTCCCGGCTGCTCCCCGGCCACCGGAAGAGGGTCCCACATGGCGCGCAGACCTCTCCTGCCGCCCGCTGCTCCCCTCAGCAGTGTACTTCGGTCCTTCTGCCTGCTCTGCTCCCCGCTCTGGCTCTGGTGAATTCTCTCACCCTCCCGCGCTTCTGACTGTACCCAGTGCTTGTATATATAAATAAATAAATAAATCTTAAAAAAAAAAAAAAAAGAATTATTAAAAAAATAAAATTAAATAAAATAGTCATTACTAATCTTTTATAGACATTTGCCAAGCCCTAGTCTAAACAAACCAATTAGAAGACGGAGATGGTCAAATTAGATTGAAAAAACATGATCCAACTGTGTGCTGTATACAAGAAATCTACTTTAGATATAATGAATGGCACGGCTAGGTTAAAAGTAAAAGGATGGAAAAAGATACGCCATACAGACACTGGTCCAGGGAACACTGGAGTGACCACTACTATTAGGTAAAATAGACAAAATAGAACAAGGAATAGCAGGATATTACAAAATGACAAAAAAGATCAATTTGCCAACAAGAAATAGCAATCCTAAATTTCTAGGCACCTAGCCAAAGAACTTCAACATGCATAAAGCAAAAACTGATATAATTAAAAGAAGAAATAGATAAAGCCACAATCATACTTGGAGAACTCAATATTCCTAATGCAGTAGTCAACAGAACAAGCAGAAAATCAGCAGAATGCAGAAGACCAGTATAACCAAACAATTTGACCTAAGTGGCATTTACAGAATACTCCGCCAAATAATGGAATACACATTCTTTTCATGTGCCCCTGGAACATTATGCAAGATAAACCATATTTTGGACCATTAAAAAAAGCATAAAAATTTGTAAGCATTCAAATCATACCAACAATGTCCTCTGACCATAATTAAATTCAACTAGAAATCAGTAACAAACATTTGTGGGGGAGGGGGTTGAAACACCCAAATACTTGAAAATCAAATAACACTTCTAAATAATACATAAGTCACACAGGAATTTGCAAGGGAAATTAGAAAGTATTTTGATCTGAATGATGAGATCAGTGATTGCCAAAGGTTTGGGGATAAAAGGAAAGGTTTCACTACAAAAGGAGGGTATGACAGAAATGTTCTGTATTTTGATTGTAGTGGCAGTAACAGGACTCTGTATTTGTCAGAACTTATAGATGTGTACACCAAAAAGAGTGCATATAAAATACATAAATGAAAATAATAAATAAAAGATTTTTAATGATACATACAATTGGGGCTGGAGAAAACATGATAAAAGGTTAAAGAGATTGGAATGCTTAGTTTTACCAAAGTGGACTGATACAGCACATATCTATTTTCAAATGAATCCTGAAAATTCTTTTGGACCCAAAATCTGGAAAGCTGAAAATAAGAGACTGTAACCTGACCCATGGTAGCTAAATTTAACCACAAAATTGCAACTAATTTATAAGTGAATTAAATCTCAATAAAACTGAATTAAACAGCAACAACTATAACTACTATATCTGAAGCATTTCTTCCCCCTTAGCCAGTGTTTCCCAAACTTGTCTAATAAGAATCATTTGACAACTTGTTCCCAGGCCACTTTCCTGGAGATTCTGATTCTATAGTCTAGGTTGAGGGCAAAGAAAATAGATTTTTAAAATGCACTCCTCCTTCAAAAACTTTTATTATTAAACATGTTTAGAAAACAATTACTGTGGGTTCCTATGAACTGGCTACTCATGGGCAACTGTGACCTATTTGCTATCTACAGTAGAACATTCCTTGACTACCTACAGAGTTTAGCTCGTATCACGAGGCAGGCCCGGGGACGCCTAGGCTGCTGTTGACCTGACTATGTGACTATCTCCATGGCAATCTCAGGATAACTCTGCCTGTGACAACATCATATTTTGCTGACACAAATGTCTTTTGACACATGGTCACGATGTCCCCTTCCCTGTCCCTCCTAAAATTTTGTCCCCCATTCCTATCCCATCCTTTGGACCCTGTTCCTCACACCACTGTCGCATGATCAGCTTTTACTAGCCTGTATGATTTCAATAAATAGCACAAGAACTTCTGCTCAGGTAGCAGAGTCTTGCCTTGAAACCTCCTCCACCACTGTTGTGTCCCTCATGGAGTTTCCCCCTGAAAGCAGCAACAAAGTTCCTGTTGCAACAAAGTAGCGCCCAAAACAGGGACAAATTACAATCCATAATTTTTTTCTTAGCTACAAAGCCAAGCAAAAATTTTAAAAAGTTTGTCTATTTAATCACAGTCTGAATGTTTCCTATTATACCAAGACAGTGACAGTGGAATAAAAAACATCCAAATGTTCTACTGGGAAATAAAAGAAAACACTATCTTCTACATATACTTACTTTATATCTCATACTTCAAAACTTTCTATTTTTGGAGTGCTTTAAAATAAGCAAATAAGTGCAGCAGTACATGTATATCTTTATTCCCTAATAATATGTGTGATCAAAAAAGTAGAAACTACCGTTCCTGGGCTCCTTTTCTCCCCCATAAAACACACAAATCCTCAGCCTCAGTCCTGCATTAAGACTGCATTATAACATCTGCCATCACTCTCTGCCTAGTAAACACCATTCTACCTACTTTTATGCCCTCATAAAAGCATCATCACTCTGGACCAAAAACACAATTCTTTTCCTCTACCAAGATATGAAATAGTATTTATTGTATTTTTGCCTAGTAAGAAATTTGGAAAGTGTCTCTCTTTTATACTGTTCTTTAAGTCCAGTATAGTCTTGGCATTTGAGGATTCAGCTCCAATTTAAGTGGTTTCAATTCTTCATATGTAGCTGTGAAGCTCCATGACAAGCAGTAACCTGATTTTGCTGCGTCATAAATCTGAATCAAGCATGCATTCAAGTGGATGTGAAGGATGAAGTTACTCAGCAGGTGTAAAGCAAGTTGACTGCGCAGCATTTATTCTCACACAGCTAAACTGTTTTCTACTTATTAGTAATTAGGATAAGGAAAACCTCTAATTTTTTAGTTATCCTTTACTGCTTCAACAATTATCGACAAGTTTTCTGTAAAGAGTCCTTGACTCCAAATGTGCACATATGCATATATTTTCAAAGAACACTAAAATACAATCACTGCTATGTAGTGATACTGGGAAGTTTGACAAGTTTTGCAATAGGCCTTAAAAGAAAGATTGTGATGCTAAGACTGGAATTCATGCATTTTTGCAAATAATTCTAAATACTATTCATAAGTTGGGACAGTTGATTCACAGACAGTTCTAAGGAAATGTTAGATGTTAAAAATGTCCAAAGATCTGTTTCTAAGAACACTTTCCAGGAGAGAACTCTACGGCAAACATGAGCTATGTTCAGAAAAAAATACCACTACGCTTTTCCTTTCAACTCTCCATGTCAATAACATATCTCAAAGAAAGCCCTTCTCCCTCTCACCCTCAAGAATATCTTCATAAAGTGCGTGTACTCCTTCAGGCACGATGACCGCCAGGGCAGTTCCACAGAGAAGGCCAGCACCCAGAACAGTCACCAGTTTTAGTCGCTCCTGGAAAGAAAAATAAGGAACTGTTGAAAAGACTGATGAATGGGGAAAAGTTTCTGAAGCATCTGTACTCAAGGCCATGAACTATTCATTTGTGAGACCAAAATCCGTACTGGCCAATGAACATGAAAAAGGGTCAGCTTCATGAATAATTAATGCCAATTAAAACAAGGAGACGCCATTTTTCAAGTTACTAGATTGGCACCATGTTGGGAAATCTGTCTACTATTAATGATGGGGGAAAATGGTCACCCTTGTCTAACACTGAAAAGAATATAAATTGCTGTGACCTAATGGATTGCAACTTGGCAGTTTTAAGCCTCAAAAATGTGAATTCTTTGATCCAGCAATTTCACTTCTAGAATTTCATCCCAAGAAAGAACTATGCAAGGATGACCACTGCACTTATCAAAAATGCAAACTTGAAAATAATACAAATGTCCAAGAGAGGAAATTGGCTAAACTATAATACTTGGTTACAATGCCATAGCACTAAATCATTAAAAAGTATAATACAGCTCTATTCATAATATAGAAAATCATGATGTACTGTTCTCAGGAAAAGGCTGGTGGCAAACAATATGTATTGATAATCTTATATTTGTATAAAAAAGTATACATATGAATGCATTAAGTACACATTAACACATTTTTACTTTGTAATTTATAAATATATAACAATTTATAAAACATTTGTAATTTTTTCACAATGAATATATATTACTCATACAATGAAAAAAGTGTTCAGTTCAATATTAAAATGTCCTTTGGTTTTTTAAAAAATCATTTCGTTGAAAAAAGATGGACATAAAAAAGCAGGTATTTAATGAATACAACTTGACATGAATATATCTGCAGAGCCACCACTACCATCAATGCCATAAATGTTCTATGGTTATAATCTGACTCAATCCCATTTTCCCTTTATACTCAGATTTCTTTGAGAGGTTGCCTTCTGACATAAAAGGCAAAGTTTCAAAATTTCTTAAAGTACTCATGTACCATATATGGCTTCCGTGACTTAGCACTATGAAAAATCACCTTAAAAACTACAATGGGTAACTATGTATGTATCTCATGAAAAAGTTTCAACAATTTAAAGGTACAGCATGTACTTTGCATTTCTGTTTTAGTTTCCCTTATGAAGTTAGCAAAAATAACAGTAACTGCATTAGACCTGCTACTGAACTTCTGACTGAAATTGGGGAGAATACACACACTCTCTCTCTGGGAAAACGGGTACTTAGCTAAAAGGCTGGTTGAAACATTACTATTTCCCTGTGTGGGAGAAAGACGGGATCTATATTTCTTTGGGTCTCTATTGAAAACAGGAGAACCACAGCTACAATGTCAGCATCAACTAATTGTTGTGTTTAGCAAGAAGGGAGTCCCCCCCCCACCCAAATCCCTGCAACCCCACCCCCATCCCAGATCAGTCCTTCAACAAATTCAAGATGGCCATCAGCTACTTAAAAACAGTATCTTCTGAATGCATCCAGTGGCTGGCGCACTGGCTTGGGAGACAGAACTGACACCATGGCCAAATCAGTCAACATCTCAGCATCTCAAATTTTCTTCTGTAAAATAAGAATACATGTCTCATGAAGCTATCAGTGGAAGTGATTAAAGCTGATCAGAAAAATGACATCAAACAGTTGGTGCTACTATTTTAATATGGAACTATTCTTTAAGAGTCTGTCTTTTCCAGGTTACTAAACTCACCAAAGCACTGCTAATCACAGCATTCACTTGAGACAAACTGTCAGAGCACAGGGAGTACAAGATGGAAAAACAGCTGTGTTCTGTGTAAAGGGTGACACGGTGATTACTTAGTCTTTTCATGGTTCTAACCTAACCAATTTGACACTTTCTGGAGATTCATATGAATTCACAATTCATAAAAGTCACCATTGTCTTTAACACAATTCAGAAATATAAAGTTTTATTCCTAAGGAAGTACAAAGATAAGGGTAAAACTGAATCTGACAAGGCATACCATTACATTTTAGGGACCTGGTTTAATTAACTCCCCAACTCAAACTAATGAGTAAGTTGCCAGAGAAGAGAATTATCCTGTCAGCATTTTGACTATGCTCTCCTTTGGGAAATGGAAAGGAAAGATACCTCTGTAATTTCAAATTAAGGAAGAAGTGATGAAAGGGGTATACTTAAAAAGAGAGTTATTTACCCTCGAGAATTACTTGGGTAATAGCTCAAAATATGCACAAAAATTAATTCTTGATGTATTATATACCTGAGATAAAACCTAAAACTCAAAAGGCTCTAGAAGAAAATATAGAATATGATCTTGGGATTGGTAAAGATTTCTTAGTGAGGACATGACGAACACAAACCATAAGAGAAAAAAATTCAAAATCAAAATTTAAAAATATTTGGTGATCCATTAAGAAAAGCAACAGACAAGCTACATACTAGAAGAAAATCTTCACAATATCAGCAATGGAAATACACACACACACACACACACGTCCACCCCTTCAGGTTGGAGGGGACAGAAATCAGAATAGTGGTTGCCTCTGGCAGGAGGGTATAACTGGACAAGGTAGTGGCAGGTAAGATTATCTGGAAAGTGGCACCAGGATATTTTTTAGAATAGTCTTCATCTTGTTTGAGATGTGAGTTACACTTGTCAGGATTCATCAAATTGTATTTACATCTATACCTTTTTAAAATAATATATTACAAAAAAAATAGCTGGGTAGTTATTTACTCAGTCAAAACTTCTGAAAAGATTAATTTTAGAACTATTTAATTTTAACATGGCTTCCTCATGGCAGCTCTCAGATGAAGGAATATGAAAAAGTACTTAGTCTAGATTTTTGGAAAAATCATTAATCTTGAGACACAAAAATTTAAAAGGGTATTAACTACCAAAGTTATAAACATAGTTCAGGAACTAGAACAAAATGTAAGAAATAATCCTCTCAATATAGAAAGAATCAAAGGCCAAAGATGAAAAATGATTTGCCCAAGATAACACAAGGTTAGAAATCAAGAGACATGACTAAATATAAAATTGTAATCAGCTGTCCAGTGTATTCCAAGACAAAGTCCATCAGCTAGCACAATATATACAATCTGTAATATAAAATTTACCTCTTGGGCCTCCCTGGTGGCCCAAGAGGGTTAAGTCTCAGCACAATCACCACCACGTTCTGAATTTGATCCCCAGCTAGGGAGCTAACCCACCTATGGCACAGCAGATCTCTCCTGTCTCGCCCACTGCTTCCCTTAGCAGTATATTTCAGTAGATCTGCCTGTTCTGTTCCCCACTCTCTCTCTGGTGAATCCTCTCACCCCCCTGTACCTCTGGCCTACACTCCAATTCTTCTACACAAAAATAAAAAAATAAACCCTTTAAAAAATAAAATTTACCTCTTAAAAAAGGGTAACATTCAATCACACAGTCTCTTTAAATAGTGTGAAACAGCAAAATCCCTTAGCAACAAGAAGAAAATCAGAATTGCAATTAGTTATAATTGTTCTCTAGTAATAGTTTCCAAACTGTCCATGGCAAAATAAGAGAACTAAGAATCATATAATGAGCTTTTCATATTTTATTTCTTAATTGTAAAAGATTCTTCTTTGTTCTGAGATTATACTTTACCTACCTTTGGGATTAAAATATGCTTTGTTTTAAGAAATGATGGTGACAATAGTTATTATTTTTAGTGTTCTTACATGGCAAAATTAAAAGCAGGCAATCATGTATCAATTCTCCTGAATTTCAAAAATATTACTGGCCTATGAAATCCAAAAGTCTGGAAACCCTGACCTACAATGTAAGCATGAGAGCTGTATTATAAGAAATTCACAAAGAATTTGAGAATTTGCAGGAAGATATCACTAAAGTAAACCTGAGTGTATCATCTAGCTTTGTAATATTTCCTTGGAGTAAAGGTGAGCTAAAATTACTGTATTGTGTTTTCAGTTCTTTTTGAAATTATTTAAAGCACGCTATTTATCAAATGAAATTAAATACCCACTGTCCTTATTACCCCTTCCACAAAAATTGTAAATTTCCATGAGGGCAAAGATTTTTGTTTTCAATTTATTGCTGAATTCAATTTACACGACAGTAGTTGGCATATAACAGATTCTCCGGAAACATTTATTTAAAGAACGATGCAAGGGACTAGAAACTTGGAACCCACCACTTAGATGGCTCCAATCAAAAAATACATTAAATCACAGGAATCTCTTTAGAATATTTGTACTGGTGTTGATTAATAGGCTTAACACATTCCTTATAAGTGTAGCCACATCAAGAATTTTCAGTGGTCGGGCCACCCTTGGTAACACAAGGGTTAAGACACAACCTATGAAGCAATCCGCAGCACCAGTTCGATTCCCAGCCAGCCAGGGAGCAACCCACATGGTGCAGCAGACCTCTCCTGCCTCGCCCACTGCTCCCCTCAGCAGTGTACTTTGGTCAATCTGCCTGTTCTGTTCCCTACTCTGTCTCTGGTGAATTCTCTCACCCCCCACACCTCTGGTCTGTACCCCAGCTCTTTTATGCATAAGTAAATAAATCTTTTTTTAAAAAAAAAGAATTTTCATGGTTAACTGACTCAGAATGTATGATTTGGTTCAGGAGTTATACAACTACATATAATAAAGAACCACAACAGCAGTCCACCAAAGTTAACGTGAGACAGTGCTGTTATTTGTCTTTTTTTTTAAAATTAATTTATTTATTTATACAAGCACTGGGTACAGTCAGAAGCGCGGGAGGGTGAGAGAATTCACCAGAGCCAGAGCAGGGAGCAGAGCAGGCAGAAGGACTGAAGCACACTGCTGAGGGGAGCCGCAGGCGGCAGGAGGGGTCTGCGCACCATGTGGGACCCTCCTCCGGTGGCCGGGGAGCAGCCGGGGATCGAACTGGCGCCGCAGAGGCTGCGGGCAGCTTCGCAACCCAGCGCTCAACCACTGCGCCACAGGGGAGGCCCTGTTATTTGTCTTATTAACGCAAACAACTTATACGACATCTACATTTTTTTAATGGAGCTCAAAACCATACTCAATCATTGTTTCAATCTTCAGCTAAGCAATATAAAATTACTTGTGCTATAAAACTTTTATCAGCCTGTTAATTGTGTACTAATTTGTTCATGGTAGAAAGGCAACACTTTCAAAGAAAAGCATCAGTAGTCAAAAATAAAAGCATCATTGCCATGTAGTTTCAGTTATTTTTTAAAAAGTCCTTTGCATCTAAATCATTTTAACTCATTCTGATATGGCTCTGTGTTATTTGTACAGCTGTCTTCTTTCATACAACTTCACAAGTTGGGATTCAGTATCAAAACTGTGATTGTGCCAAAGTTATCAACATGCCAACAGGTTCTCTCCTTCGTTTACAGTAAATCATTAAAAGGGTGTATTTAAATGAAGTACAAATTCCAAATGTAGTTCAAGATGAAAAGAGTTCCCAAACCAACAGTTTCTGTCAGAGAAATGAAGTATTTGCTCAAGAGATGCATGAACTATGCAATGTCATTGGTTTTATGTTCTCATTTTACAATTTCATAGCTGTAGCCTGGTTAAATCAAAGGACTGACCACATCTATTAATGAAAAAACAACAGCCTGTATTCAATGCCATTTAAAGTCAATTTAATTTTCTTGGCAGACACCAACCAAGTAGTTAGATGCTTTTTTTTCCCTCGCTTATATAAACAATCAACAAATTGTTTGACTGAATATAAAATAAACAGTTTTTAAAGTGTTTAACATTGAAAAGTTTATTTCAATTCCCCTTGTACAATGTTCATTTTAGTAATGAAAGCATTAACTATGGTATTCTTAAAAATTAAAGATGCATCTGGTGGTGTAAGACTGATCCCGTCAAAACTTTTGGCACCAAAATGAAATATCTTAGAGGACAGAATAGCTCTTGTTCAAATAACAAAGCTTTCTCCACATCTTATAAACACTTGTTTCAATAAGGAGATATTGTTATAGGATAGGGAGAGGGGCAGCCCAAACCCCGCAAACCTGCCTATTCTAAATGGGTTCTGCCATCCATCGCATCAACACAAAACATATGAGACTTTAATGGGAAGGAACTTTAATAAAACTAGGAAACAACACAGGTAAGGCAAAGAGTCTAGTTTCTAAATCAAGCACCCAGAGTTACCCGTCCCCTCGTGGGTAAAAGTCCATCCAAATGGGATTAGCCCAGAGAAAGGCCCCAAAGCCTGCCACAAGTCTAAAGCATCTTCCGGTGGGGACCCACAGAAAAGTGTCAGAAACAACCAGACAAGCCCGGAAGGAAAAGAGCAAAATCACCATCAAGATAAAAGCTGCCATTGTCACCTCCCCATGGGTCTCACCCACATCTGTGTCACCCAGTCCACGACCACAAGACAAGCGCAGTTTCTTCACGTGTCTCCTGGCTCCATCCTGCTTCCTTCCTCAGTCTCTTCTGCTGCTTCTCCTCTTCCTGCTCAGCTCCACCCTCTCTTGGGTGGGGCAGGGAACCTCCCCTTTTCCTGGGGACCACCCTTTTACAATATGATGTCAATATCCACCACATTATCTCTGCTAAGTATCAGTAACAGGTAATGAAGAAAACTCAAATATGAAACTTTTTCTTCAAGTCCTTAAAATTGAGCCACGATGCCAAAAACTTCTGGCCTCTAAACAGTAACAACTGTGTGACCCTAGACAAATTCACTGGCCTCCGTAAGAAAGGACTATTACGACCACCACTACCACCATGGAGGAGGGCAATATTAGCTCACTTAGCAGGGAGTAACTATTATTACTGACCTTCAACATCATAGGGAGTATGAGGAAAAAATTTCAACAGCCCTCCCCTACAAAAATACCAAAACAAAACCCAGCTACCTGATAAAGGTGAACAATGGGAAAATGCTTACCATTTTGCCACTGGCATACAGGCTTCCCCTTTCTTAGTTCATTTGTCATAAAGGTTACCAAACAGGTTCTAGGAAGTAATAACAAGGCATACTAATCTACTAATTGGCATTTCCTCCAATCTTGGAAAACAAGACAAATTCGTTTCCTTTGCAAGAAGATGTGGTACATATACACAATGGAGTATTACTCAGCAATCAAATAAGATAAACTCATGCAATTTGCAGCAACACGGATGGAGCTAGAAGGATCATGCTTGCAAAATAAGCCAGAAAGAAAAAGAAAAATACCAGATGTTCTCACTCATAGCAGGAAATTAGAAAACCTAAATAAGGGACAAGGAAAAAGACTATAATAAAGTAAAAATCAAAATCAACAAGCAACTAAAAACCAGAGACACACGGTAGGGGGCGGGGGGAGGAGGGAGTAAGATCAAAACAAGACGGATGGGAATTGTATGGGGACAAAACCAAAATGAAAATGCATACATTACGCAAAAATGAAAAATGATGTAAAAAATACAAAGAATTTTTTTAAAAAATTTAAATTTTTAAAAAAGAATCCTTTCTAAATGTAAAAGGAACTTCGTCACTTAACATGTTCTAGGGTGACAAGCAATATTTTATTAATATCACTTCTTCCAATCTTGGAGGAAACAAATTTGTTTTTCAGTTGAGTTAAACGTAAGTGGAAACCCCTAAGATAGCTACATGTGACTACAAAACAAAAACAAACAAAAATCCACTGGGACAGTACCTGGAAAATACTGGCAACGAACATCATTATCATTACTATATAAGATGACAATGAAACTGAAAAAATGGAAATAAAAATATATTTTCCCTGTCAAATTAGCAGTCTTTAACAATAATACCCAATGTTTCTGAGAATACACTTTATCACCTGCATGTTAGGAAAATCTGGTAATTTAGATTAAGAAACTTCTTAAGAACATATATGCCCTTTTACACCATCACTTTAGCTTTGAGGAAATAATGTGAAATACGACCATAGCTTTAGACACACAAATGTTGACTATTATGGCAAAAACTTTAAAACAAGTTAAATGTGTAAAGAGAATTTCTGTATACAAAATAAATGAATGTAATAAAGACTTTACAACCCTTCAGAGGGTTGAGCACCCAACGGCGGGGAGCGGTAAGAACAGAGAGACAAAGAAACACAGTGGACTCCGGTGGTGGGTTAGGGTGAATTGGTGGCGGTGGAACTGTGGTAGTCATACCTGATGGACTACCACATGGAGGTATTCAAATATTACCTCAACTAAAACTAAGTTAAAAATATATAAAGACTTTTAAAAATGCCTAGGATGTGTTTTCACTAATAAAGAAAAATGCTTATGATATACTACCAGGTAAAACGAAGGAGGATGTGTTGTAATGATTTGAAATGTTTTTCAGTCTCCCCCTTGACATCATGTTCTAACTTCATGTACTTGATCCCCACCTTTCCTGATTTGTTGTTTTTAGTTTTCAAAAAAATTAGAAACCAGGTAATTGCAGCCCGGAAGTTCTAGACTGGCAACAATAGACTGCTTTGTTTGTTACACACAGTGATTGGAGTAATATATTTTTTTAAAAATTTATTTTATTTATGCATATAAGAACTGGGCAACAGGCCAGAGGTATGGGGAGCTGAGAGGATTCACAAGAGAGTGGGGAGCAGAACAGGCGGATCTACTGAAATACACTGCTGAGGGGAGCAGTGGGTGAGACAGGAGAGGCCTGCTGCGCCAGGCAGGGTTGCTCCGGCACGGGGATCAAACTCATGTAGCAGTGGCTGCCAATTGCTTAATAGCAGTATCTTTAACCCTGCGCCACCGGGGAGGCCCTGGAATATTTGAATTAAAAGTCAAAATGTAGGGTCTCCCCAGAGGAGCAGCGGTTGAGCGCTGGGTTGCGAAGCTGCCCGCAGCCTCTGCAGTGCCGGTTCCATCCCCGGCTGCTCCCCAGCCACCAGAGGAGGGTCCCACATGGCGCGCAGACCTCTCCTGCCGCCCGCTGCTCCCCTCAGCAGTGTACTTCGGTCCTTCTGCCTGCTCTGCTCCCCGCTCTGGCTCTGGTGAATTCTCTCATCCTCCCGCGCTTCTGACTGTACCCAGTGTTTGTATAAATAAATAAATAAACCTTTAAAAAAATAAAATAAAAGTCAAAATGTAAAATTGAGAAGACTTCCTATTAAAATATCCAGATTTCCAGCTTCTGAAGAGCAGGAAGATTTGGTAACACCAGGGCTGACATACTCAACAGCGACCTTCTCTAAAGTTGACCACCCTTCTTGCCACTCCCTTGTGGCCCAGGCACTGCCACTGAAGGTCCAGCTGCCATTTATCATGCCACTTGAACTGTTTTATCTTACCCCAGGT
Organism: Talpa europaea; assembly: GCF_964194135.1. Taxonomy (NCBI): domain Eukaryota; kingdom Metazoa; phylum Chordata; class Mammalia; order Eulipotyphla; family Talpidae; genus Talpa; species Talpa europaea. The sequence goes on along the minus strand of NC_140075.1, from coordinate 96,330,631 downwards.
CTGATTCACTGTTCAATTTCAGTAGCAAGTTGATTTTGTAATCAACCCATTATCTAGTTGTATTAATTAGGGTCCAATCAGGAAAGAGAAGTCATACAGTACTTTGAACAAGGGAAGTTTAATATAAAGAATAACTAGAATAGGAGACTAGAGTAAGGAGAAATGAGCTAGTGAGAGAAAGCTAGCGAATATAAGAATAGCAAAAATAATCCTCACACTATTTTGAGGTAGGTACTTCTATTATCCCCACTTTCAACAAAAGTACAGAAAGCTCAAGCACTTTGTCCACTCACATAGCCAGTAAATGGCAGAGCCACAATCTGAACCTACACAGTCTAGCTATAGAAATTACACCGTTTTTTAAAAAGATTTTTTTATGCATACAAGAGCCAGGGTGCAGGCCAGAGGTGAGGGGGGCTGAGAGGATTCACCAGAGACAGAATGAGGAGTAGAATAGGCAGATCTACCACACTGCTGAGGGGAGCAGCGGGAGAGGTAACAGAGGTCTGCTGCGCCATGTGGGTCACCTCCCTGGCCGTGGATCGAACTCTTGCTGCAGTGGCTGCGGATAGCTTCATAATGACGAAACTTAAACCCTTGCGCCACAAGAGAGGCCCAGAATTTATACTCTAAGGCACTACACTAAGCTGCTTAGCAGCTTATTTCATTGTTTCATTTTTTTGCTTTTAGTACCTGTCTTCTTCCTCCAATTTGCCTTTGCCAAATGCATAAAGAACCAATGGAAAGAACATACAACAAGGTAGAGAAGTTAGGGTATAATTTTTTGGTTATTAGAAAACTGATCACATTGAGAGTTTATAACAGACCTTTTGATGTAATCAGTCCATGCTTAGCCTCCAGACATGTCACTTATACATCTATATAATCAGAGTCAAAAATTTCAAACTAATACCTATTTCTATTTCATTTCAATAGACAGTGAATATCAGTATTCAAGGAAAACTGAGATTACTATAATTCCACTATAGCTTTTAAGAAATATCTGCGCTCACCCTTAACATTGTCAACTTCTTACCTGGAAGTCCAAGCTGAGCTGTAGAAGACCTTAAACTCGTTATCATTCAACAAAGTCTCATATCTAAGTTCTTCAATTAGAGTAGATTTAGACTGTGACATAGAGAAGCTTTTGAATACACCTCAGGTCTTCTGCCTTAAAAGGATGTCAATTCTTGAACAGTTTTATCTAGAATTGACTAACTGTAATTATGTCAAGTATGAAATTAATCTTGGATAGTTCAAAAAGGGAACTGCTTCAGAATCCAATTTGGCAGGTGATAATTTAAAGGACACCTAAGACATATTCAGTTCTCTCTTATAGATTTCAAGACTGGAGATTATTTACCTCTGTAGTTCGAATTCTACTACACTAAGCATGAGAAAAGAAATGCACCATGGAAGAGAAAAATGTTAACTGATGTTAAAGATATTCCTAATTTCGGATAATAAAGAGATAAAGATATTCCTAATTTCGGATAATGGTGGTGGTGTTAAGATGTTACTAATTTTGAGCCTCCCTGGTGGCGCAGGCGGTTGAGCACCATACTGTGAAGCTGTTCACAGCCTCTGCAGCACGGGTTTGATCCCGGCCGGCTGGCGAGAATCCCACATGGTGCGGCAGACCTCTCCTGTCTTGCCCACTGCTCCCCTTCAGCAGTGTATTTCGTCAGTCTGCCTGTTCTGTTCCCTGCGCTGTCTCTGGTGAATCCTCTCACCCTCCCACACATCTGGCCTGTACCCCAGCTCTTGTATAAATATAAATTTAAAAAAAAAAAAAGATGTTACTAATTTGGGCAGCAAACGGTGCCAATTTAGACCCATCATGCTTTCATTCCTTTATTCTGTGTTTATTAGGAAAGGAAATAAGCCCTTTAGGACTGGGTATCAAACTGGCTTAGTTTCAAATCCCACCTCTACCAGTGTTTGTGATCTCTCCAAGCCTAAGTATGCTCAGCTGTAACAGAATCTATCTCATATTCTTGTCCTGAGGATTAAATAAAATAATGTATACCTGTGCCTGGTACACAGAAAGAGATCAATAAGCATTAACTATTAGTATTATGCAGATAAGTTTCAATGTTATCTCCCATATATTTAAGAGAAAATAAAGTTTTTCAGAAAAATAATATTGAATCAGATTGTATCTAGATTTTTATCTGATCTAAACTTAGTTTTATCAAGCAGAGATCACTAAAAGACAATAACCTTTTGAGAATAAGCTGAGGAAAACAAAATTACTGAGTGCTTTCCAAATATGGGTAAATTAAAGAGAATGTAATTTTTTTTTTAATAGAGGCATGTTTTATTTATTTATTTATTTGTTTGTTTGTTTGTTTTGTTTATACATGCACTGGGTACAGTCAGAAGCACAGGAGGGTGAGAGAATTCACCAGAGCCAGAGCGGGGAGCAGAGCAGGCAGAAGGACCGAAGTACACTGCTGAGGGGAGCAGCGAGCGGCAGGAGAGGTCTGCGCGCCATGTGGGACCCTCCTCGGGTGGCCGGGGAGCAGCCGGGGATCGAACCGACACTGCAGAGGCCGCGGGCAGCTTCGCAACCCAGCACTCAACCGCTGCGCCACCGGAGAGGCCCAAAGAGAATGTAATTTAAACTATTAGATTTTAAAAACTAAATTCCAAAAACATGTAGAACCTATTGCCCTACCAAAAGAGAATAAACCATTAATACACCATAGATGCAAGAGTCCCTGAAAATGCAATTTTGTCAAACCTACTTCATAAAGCAACAATTGCTGGCGAAAAAACCATACTGAACAAATATGTTCTTTAGACACAAACTTTTGATTGGTGGTAACAATTGTGAATGGATCAGTTATGGTAATTAGACCCAAAAATAAAACTACGGCATGAAAGAACAAAACAAAGCTTAAAATGAGAATATACTGAAGAAAGTTAAGACTAAGAAAAACACTATAAAACATGAGGTTTAGGGGTAAGTCCTAGTCTCTCCAAGTGGAACATTCAAGGTGAATAGGAATGGGCCTCCCTGGTGGCGCATGGGGATAAGATGCAACCTACGAAGGTATTCGCAGCCACTGAAGCATGAGTTTGATCCCCAGCCAGAGAGCTACCCACATGGCACAGGAGAACTAGCCTGTCTCGCCTGCTGCTCCCCTCAGCAGTGTATTTAAGGTCAGTCTGCCTATTCTGTTCCCCACTCTGCCTCTGGTGAATCTTCTCACCCCCAACCCCATACCTCTGGCCTGTACCCCAGAGGTATGCATAAATCTTTAAAAAAAAAAAGGGGGGGGCCTCCTTGGTGGCACAAGGGGTTAAGACACAACCTATGAAGTTATCTGTAGCCACTGCAGCACAAGGTTGATCACTGGCCAGTGAGCTACCCACGTGGCGCAGCAGACCTCTCCTGACTCGCCTGCTGCTCCCCTCAGCAGTGTATTTCAGTAAGTCAGCCTATTCTGTTCCCCACTCTGTCTCTGATGAATCCTCTCACCCCCACACTTCTGGCCTGTACCCCAGCTCTTGTGTGCATAAATAGGTAAATATTTTTTAAAAAACAAACAAAATAAAACAAAACAAAAAAACCAAGGTGAACAGGAATGCCAAGCCCCAAACAAGACCTTTCAGTTTCCAAACTGCTGATATGTTTCTACGATTTTAGTGGAAAGAAGGGGAGTTTAAAAATTACAATTCAGAACATAATTGTAAGAATGAAAATCTTTAGGTTTTTGTAATCAGTACTGAAACTAATCCTCAACATGTTCTGAAGTTCTTATTTTAGATACAGTGTGCTAATATTGTTTCATTATATCCTCAACATAAATCTTCTAAGGTCATTTACCAGAAGAGACATGGTTATTAAGTAGTTTGCTAAAAAGTCTTTTTTTTTAAAAAAAAAGCTTGTTAAAAAGTAGAGACAACCCAGTGGCGCAGCAGGTTGAGAGCTGTGTTGTGAAACTGTCTCCAGCCTCTGCAGCGTGGGTTCAATTTCCAGCAGGCCAGGGAGATACCCACATGGTGCGGCAAACCTCTCCTGTCTCTCCTGCTGCTCCCCTCAGAAGTGTGTTTCAGTCAGTCTGCCAGTTCTGTTCCCCACTTTCTCTCTGGTGAATCCTCTCACCCTCCTGCGCCTCTGGCCTGTACCCTAGTTCTTGTATAAATAAATAAACCTTAAAAAAAAAAAAAAGAAAATAGCTTAAAAAAAAAAAAAGTAGTGACAATGATTTTGAACTACACCACCTCTCTCTGACAGGGCCTTTAGAAATGTGTACATTATTAATCATCTTAATCCTTTACTGAAGTTAGAGTAGAACTATTTTCACCCATCCCTGTGGATTATACTGTTATCACACATGAAAAATGTATCATTATAATCCAAACTGGTCTGTAACAAAAGAAACTGAACGGAAAGCTGATGAAAAATTTTACAGGAGTGTGACTATTACATATAATTAATATAAGTACATGTATGTCTGTTAAATCTAATAACAATTCATTTGAACTTGTATTCTGCATGGTTTTTTTTTTTCACTTCATTTCTTAGTACTTCATTTTTACTAATATACTGGTTTGCAGTGTTAAGAAATTAAACACTAATTATTTGCCAGAGTTTGAGGAACATGCACTAGAGCTCTGGTGCAAACACAGCTTGCTCTCTGTTAACCAGCTCTGTGACAAAGAGGACACAAGCTCTGGTAATCAATATAAAATCCCACTTTGGCCAACTGTTTATACTTTAACTTCAATCATCAATCAGGTCACCTGCTAAACTAGGTTTTTATTGGTAGTTAGATTGCAGGCTCTCAACTTAGCACTTTTATTTAGACCCAAAGAAAACTACTCATTAACAATTAAATCTGGGCCTCCCCGGTGGCGCAATGGTTGAGCGCTGGGTTGCGAAGCTGCCTGCAGCCTCTGCAGCGCCAGTTCGATCACCAGGCGAGGGTCCCACATGGTGCACAGACCCTTCCTGCCGCCTGATGCTCCCCTCAGCAGTGTACTTTGTCACTCTGCCTGTTCTGCTCCCACTCTGGCTCTGGTGAATTCTCTCACCCTCCCGTGCTTCTGACTGTACCCAGTGCTTGTATAAATAAATAAATCTTTAAAAAAGTCATTAATAATAAAAAAATTAAATCTAAAATAACCAAAGATAGTGCTAAACTAGTGAGTCCAACACTTCTACCACACCAGACCTCATTGTCTTAAGCATACTTTGGTCTCCTTTACAATTTATATAGTTCTTCCCCATACTATATGCTGAAGAAGAGAGCATCTTATTAGTTATTTTAAATTTCATTTCAAAATCAGAGACTATTTTTCCTACATTTTGCAAATACAGGAATTTGAGGAGCTACATTCTAAGAATAGAAATTGTGATTCTCAGGCCCCATTCTTTCAACCTTGACAGTATAGTTGCTGGGTAAAAAGGCAAGGAAGACGTTTGGGAGTAAGGAATGTCAGGCAATAATTTTTATAAACTATCTCTCTTTTTTTTTTTAAAGATTTATCTATTTATTTATACAAGCACTGAGTACAGTCAGAAGTGCGGGAGGGTAAGAAAATTCACCAGAGCCAGAGCAGGGAACAGAACAGGCAGACTGACCTAGAAATACACTGCTGAGGGGAGCAGCGGGCACGACAGAGAGGTCTGCGCGCCATGTGGGACCCTCGCCAGCGGCAGGGGATCAAACCGGTGCTGCAGAGGCTGCGGGCAGCTTGGCAGGCCAGTGCTCAACTGCTTCGCCGCCAGGGGAGGCCCATAAATTATCTCTTTAACTTCACAATACATTGGTATATACTAAGAGTCTGATAGTACTTATAGTCTACACTAATAGTCTATGTTCCTATTACAATAAACAGATTTTATGAATGCTGATTTATTTATAGCATTTTAAGATCTACAGCTGGAAAAGACCTCTTGACCATTAATTAGCCATAAATGACATGACATACTAATTGTCTTTTAACAGCCTGGTTATTTACATTCACATATACATTTCCTTTTAGTGGAAAACCATGTACCTACGTACTGCAAAAATCACTTAAGATAGTTAAATACTGAAAATGGAAAAGTTCTCAGCATCTTAAAGAAATAAAAACAGGGCCTCCCTGGTGGCGCTGGTGGTTGAGGGCCGAACTGTGGAGCTGTCCGCAGCTTCTGCAGCGCGGGTTTGATCCAGGCCAGCCAGCGAGAATCTCACATGGCGCGGCAGACCTCTCCTGTCTCACCCGCTGCTCCCCTCAGCAGTGTATTTCACCAGTCTGCCTGTTCTGTTCCCCGCTCTGTCTCTGGTGAATCCTTTCACCCTCCCGCGCATCTGGCCTGTGCCCGGGGTTCTTGTATAAATAAATAAATCTTAAAAAAAAAAAAGAAATAAAAACAACAGTTTCTTAACTTGAATTACAATTCTTGATGTTACTTCAGTAAGCTTTAAAATATTCAAATCAACAAAACCCCACAAATGTCAGTGCTAATAACCTCAACTGATTTCCAATGCAGTTATAAGAAAATATAGTTTATTTCAGAGGAAAGATAGCAGGGTCAGAGTACTGGGCAGGCAGGTAGCCCAAGTATGCTTCACAGCCAAGGGCCACAGCAATCTACTGCTACTCATCTCCAGCCAACTGTTGCCTTGAGGGAATACAGACAAAAAAATAATAAAATTAAACATTCTGCTAATACAACAAGGCGAATCTGTGGACTAGATTTGGTACATGTAGATTCACAACAACTAAGAGTAGCTAAAACCTATTCTGAGTCAGAAAAAAAACTAGATTTAAAAACAGCTCTTGGGCCTTCCTGGTGGCGCAAGGGGTTAAGACACAACCTATGAAGCTGTCCGCAGCCACTGCACAGTGAGTTCGATCCCCGGCCAGGGAGCTACCCACATGGCGCAGCAGACCTCTCCTGACTTGCCCGCTGTTCCCCTCAGCAGTGTACTCGGGTCGATCTGCCTTTTCTGTTCCCTACTCTGTCTCTGGTGAATCCCCTCAGCCCCCACACCTCTGGCCTGTACCCCATAAATAAATAAATAAATCTTTAAAAAAAAGATTTATTTATTTATGCATAAATAAATAAATCTTTAAAAAAAAACAAAGAACAGCTCTAGCTCTAACATACTTCAGTTGTGTGAGTTACAAACTACTGAGTCTAAGTTTTCTCACCTGCACCCGAGTTTTAAAAATGAAGTCAGATAATGGGTATACTGAAGAAATTCAGCTTGGTGTTATCATTAAAGAAGGAGGGATACAGATTTTTAAAAAGGAAATGGAAGAGTAGCAATAATCCAGGCCTCCTTCCATCTGGTTGTAGGCTTTACTATTTCTCAAACTCAGAATGCCTAGTCCCACCTTCTTTCCACCACACAGGATATTTTCTTTACCAACAATGCCTCCTCTTCCCTCAGGTTTCAAAGTCTACCTCACACGTCATCTAAATCCATTTCTCCTCTCCCCTCTACTTTGAAAGCACATATTTATTTTACAGTTGAATCCCAGGTAAAACTCAGAATCCTGTTCCCTCTGCATGTGGCTTTGCACCCTAAATCTTTGAGCCCTGTAGGTGATGTGAAACCTTTATGACAATTTAAAGAATCTATCTGCATTTTTACTGAGCAATGCTTTCATCTATCTTTCGTTCCTGTTTGTTCAAGTAATGACAACAAAATTAGCCAAAATGTCCATCAAAACATATTTTAAGAAATGTACTTCTAAGCAGAGATTTGAAAACAACTTGAAATATCTGCTCCAATGTTCTCTTTCTTTAAAAGGAAATATATGTTAAGAACTACGTAGGTTCTACGTACTTTTTCTTACCATCATTCTAATACGGGTATTCCCAAAAACTTCTTTCCCCCAAAAGACTGTACTTGATTTTCTCAAAAAGAGAATTACATTGATTTCAACTAATGTTGTCAAATAATGTCCTCCATTTATATTTCTTGATAGCAGCCTGGAATTTTGATTCCTTTTGATTTCTTGAAATCAAAAGAATGTTATGGTATCTCTTTCCAGGAAAATGCACAAAGCTCCAAATTTTTTATTGCAACTTCAGGGGATTCAGAGTACCACCGGAATCTTGTGGATCCACGCACTTCAAGTTAAGAACTGTATGTTGAATGCGAGGTTTGTTTTTATTATGAAATGGTATGCTTCTTTTTAAGATCGTTTCCCTTAATAAGGTCTTAACCTTTAGCTCTGAGATTCACTAGGGAAGCAGCTTCCCTTTACAACTGTCACTACTTCCCAACAGCCATCCCGACAGCTAACAGAAAATCAAGAATTTCTTACCTCCGAAAAATTAACAGCCAAGGGAATGATTCCAGCCACGTAACATCCCACCAACATAGCCAGAGACAGCAGACTAATGGAGATGAAATCATCCATCATGCCCTCCTTTATTCACCCACCACTACCAGGTTAGGTTTTCAGAGGCTTCAAAGGGTGCTTAGATTCCTAAACACGTGTCGTGGTTCCAAGAGAATTAGTGAGCTTTCCAGGTCTTGCGTCCTCCTCACCAGCAGATTTGTTCACGAGGCACCTTTCTCTTCAGCGTACCTGGAAACAGCCCCTTTTTGCTGATATAGACACCAGCCCAAACTCTCAGCAATCCTGAATCCCAGCCCCTGGGTTTTCAGATGCCAGTCACTGAATTCCCGCGGTCTAACCGATCCGGCAAGCGTACAGGGAAAACATTCGAATGAGCGATTTCCTGGATCGTTGGAATGAGGGTGAGACAACGGACCCACGCCCCCCAAGACAAAGTCCCAAGTGGCAGCAAGAACGGGAGGAAAACCCAAGCGAATCTGTTCGTTCTCTCGGTACCCCTGTCTCTCTGGGGCAAACCCCTACCCAGTGACCCCCCTTCCCAGGGCTGGGACCAGCCCACCAAACTCTCTTCCGAGTCTAGAATGAGGAAAGGAGTCCTGCAGGCTTCCAACGATGGGTCTTCAGGGCTCAACAGCGAAGCTGATACAAAGCTGTCTCTGCCCTATACCCGGTGCTACCCATGCTACTCCACTCCGCTGGGCCTTGAGCCGGAGCCTCCAATACTACAGCTGCCATGGCCGCCAAGTGGCATCTCTTCATCACATCCACTTCCGGATTGCCTCCTCGCCCACTTCTTGAAAAGGGCACTTCCGGGTTACAACCGACCTATGGCCCGCGATTTTTATACTGCCGCCATTTTTGAGTCGGGTTAATGAAAGATAGCTTGAGTCCCTGTCTATATTGGAGGTCACGTTAGTCGCATATCCAATAACGAGAGTACGGAAGAAAGCGTCTTGAGAAAAGATGATTGCTTTTAAAGCTCCGAAATACTGCCTGTGTGGCTCATCGCCCATAGCCAAGATGGCTGAAACAGATTCACGACCGCTCTAGCTGCCGGAAATGGATGCGCCTCTATGGTCTAAAAGGCTTTTTCCCCGAGCGCTTGTGACGACTTCCGGCGGCTCCTCTCGCGGGGATTGGCTGTTGGCGGCGTTGCCTCTAAGCTCGTGTGCGGCAGCGGAGTCGGCAGAGGTTGCAGCGAGAGAGTTTGGCGCGATGGTGAGAAAGGCCTGAGCGGCTCCCCGATTTTCCAGCCCCCGGGTGACCCCAGCCCTGTACCTCTTCTGTCCACCCCATTCACCGCGAAAGTGCTGCTCCCCGGCTCTGGCTTGGGGGCCGACCATTCCGCTTCCCGCCGCGGAGCCGCCTGGCCTGGCACTAGGCCCCGGAACCCGGGACCGCCCTCAGATCGCGCGCCCGCCCGCTGGCTCGGCGAGGCGTGCTTGGGGCCTGAGGATGCGCTTTCTCGCGATTGCTGCCTGGTAGAGGCAAGGGTGGGGTGATGCGCTGGCCTCCTAGGGGCTCTTGCCTTCTGTGGGAACAATGGCCGAGGGGGGGTTGAGAAACCGGTTCCCAGAAGCTGACAGATTGAATTTATTGCAGCCAGCTCCAGGAGAGGTCGTCTTTGCTTTGTAGTGTGGTTTCTCAACTGTTCCCTTTCGTTTTTCGTGCTTTCCTTTTTAGAAAATACATGAGGTTTCTCCTTTCTGAGGCTCGTGGATGCCTGGTTTAGCCTTTCTTTCAGCTTTCATTCATGTTCTTAATTTCGTTTATATTCTCTTGGAATTGGGAGACCGAGAAGATGGGCCCCGCTCAGGCTCCAGGTCCCTTGCAGCCTGACGGGGTGTGGTGGTGGAGTGCGTGGGTTTCCCCTCTTCCCCTTCCCAGTCCACAAAAGGAAGATGCGTACATCTTCTCAGTAATTTCTCAGATTCTGAAGAATGCTTTTTTGCTCCCACACGTAAGCTTGGGTGTTCTGGTTGCTGCAGCTCTTACTAAGTTATGCAGCTGCTGTTAACAAGGAACTTTTTCCGTTTATATTTTTCTGAGGTTGATGCCTTTCAATGCTTGATGTAACATAGGCTCCCAAAGAGGACCGGGAATGAGAGGGCTGGGGTTCCACTTCATTTTTTTGTCCTAACTAGCAAGCCACTGTAGAGTTTTCTTCTCTTTTTATGTCACTATTTGGTATTGTGTTATAACGCTTATAGTATTGTAAAATCTGAGAAAGTGACAGCAGTTAATGTTAACAACTCATTCTTATTTGACAGTGTTAGTGGTAATTCTGAGTCAGTCTTGGTAGAATTAAAAATTAGAATTTGTATTTGAGGTAAATAACGTTTCAAAAGTCTTAAATACCTTTGCTTTATTGGAGATACAAGCTTCTGTTTTGTTTTTAATTTGGAGGAAGTATTTAAAGCTAATGAGCAAATTGTACTATTCTGCAACAGTAGAGTGACTTGTTAGGGCTCATGTTTGTGAGACTAAAAAAGTTAATACAGACAGGTTAATCCTTTCTCACAGTGAGCATAAACTGCTTTGTAATCAGAGAGAGTAAGGAATTTTTAATTCTGGTTAACTTTCCCCCCCTCATTTGGGTGTCACAGTCTTATTTCCCTATTATGCAAATGTAAGTCCACATATATTCTACATATGTATTTACATTTTACATTATATATTTTTGCACTTGTTATTCCCCTGAGAAATAAGATCATGAGGAAGGCAAGGACCAAATCTGCCCAGAAGAAGGGAAAAACTGATGAGAAAAATATATTTGGACTTTTAATTAAACGGTTCTGAAAATAGCTCCATTAAGAAGAAAGTGATCAAAACTGGTTTGGGAGGTATCATAGTCTTAAGCAACTTGTAACAGGAAAGCACTGCCACTTAAATATATTAATTTTGCCTACAGTTTCGTTATTTAGTCATTTTTAAATTCTTAGTTCTTAATCTTTGCTTTGGGAAGTAAGTATTGAAACGAGTGAACTTTGTCACAGGTTCAAGACTAGATATAGGGCCTCCCCAGTGGCGCAGCGGGTTGAGCGAAGCTCTGTGAAGCTGTCCACAGCCTCTGCAGCGCGGTTTCAATTCCCCACCGGCCAGGGAGATTCCCACATGGCGTGGCAGACCTCACCTGTGCACCCGCTGCTCCCCTCAGCAGTGTGTTTCGGTTGTCTGACTGTTCTGCTCCCCACTCTGTCTCTGGTGAATCCTCTCACCCTCCTGAGCCTCTGGCCTGTACCTCAGCTGTTGTATAAAAAATAAATAAATCTTTTTTTTAAAAAAGACTAGATATAAAAAACAGTATACTGTTTAGCCTTTTCCACATCTTTACTCTCTTAAATGAGTCCCTTAATTTTCATTAAAGTTAGAAAAATGGCTGTTGTAAGTATGATTAGTGTGCAGGGCTATTCCTATTGTAGGAGTGCTAATTTGGTTTCCATAAAATCTTTTTTTCTCCCATATGACTCTTTGAAATGGCTTTTTGTTTTTGAGGAGATGGCTTAAAAAATTTCTGTGTAACAAATAATCTAATAGAATGCTTTGTTTGACTTACAACCACTTATTTTTTTAAAAACAAAAGTTTTGATTTTCAGGTCATTTTAAGTGAGAAACCCCTCATTTCTGGCACTAAGTTGTATTTTTATCTCAAAACCTCTCAAACTCAATCAGAATGACCCAGTTCTTGGTGGGTGATGAAGGAAATATGTAAATCCTTTGCTTTTTATTTTTTGTCCAAAGTACTGTTTTTTACTGCTCAATTTGAAATCTAGGCATTAGCTATTTCAGTTCTGATTTGTTAATAGCTAAAAATTTCTTCTTGCTACAAAAGTTTGGCATCCTGTCATTAGAGAAATTTTTTTACACTAAATACTAGTACAGCAAGGGAGAAGAATGTGAATAGTTTTTGCTTTGAGATTGGGTTTACAATGAGGTTGCATCATATATTTAACCAAGCATAATTTCAGTAGACAATTTTGATTGTCAGGACTTTGCAGATAGGGCTGGGGCTAAGGGTGGTTGGTGTAGGCCAAGGATGCTGCTAAACATGATACAGTGCCTAGTACAGGCGCCACAACAAGGAACCATCCGCCCAAAATGTAACAGTGTCACTAACAGAAACCTCACACCCTGGTAGCAGGAGGTAAAAGACAGTGTACTGTTCACTGTTAGGCATGTCCACATTTCTTGTAGTGTGATCATTTTGTGTGATTCTGTTGTTTAAAAATACCTGATTTCAGGGCCTCCCCTGGTGGCGCAGCAGTTGAGCACTGGGCTGCTCGCAGCCTCGGCAGCAGTTCGTTCCCCGGGCACTGGTGAGGGTCCCACAAAAAAAAAAAATCTGATTTCAGTAAATGTCCCCTTAAAGAGAGTCATGTACTGGGCAAATACTTTAAGGTTTCCTTGGGTAATATAAACTATATGTATGTATTTTATATTGCCAGTTTATCTTATGCTTTCATGTTTGAGTCTCACCCCCCACATAAGATGTGGTTCCACTATGGTGCTAAGCAGAGAAAGCATAGATTGACTCAAGTGCTTGCAGTCATAGTGCTTCCCTTTTTCTCTCATTTCCTATCCCACCCCCCCATATCTGGATTTTTATTAGGCACTTTGTAGGGCTACAGATAGTGACCAGTGGAGATCGGAAACCTAAACAAGTTTGTGATTTAGTTGAGAAGAAATACGAGAAAGAAAAAACAGTGTTAGGGAGGTTATGCTGAGTACTTACTGACTTGCAAGTACAATGGAAGTTTGAGAAAGCAGCCATTAAGGGCTAGGAGACAAAAGCCCTTCCAGAGGAGTTGTGAATCTAGCTTGAGGCCGCTCTTGGACAAAGGCATATTGTAGGAGGAGCACCCTCATAATGTTTTAGTAACCAACAATCAATTGTCATGAATAGGGATTTGATATCAGACTCTGAATTTCTCAAACATCAGTTAGAAACTTTTATTGACATCACTTTTTTCCCCTGCAGTCTCACACCATTTTGCTGGTACAGCCTACTAAGAGGCCAGAAGGCAGAACTTATGCTGACTATGAATCTGTGAATGAGTGCATGGAAGGTGAGTAAACATAAATCAGGAGGCAGAAATCTTTGAGTTATTTTTTCTGACATTGACTATCATAATGTTTCAGTTAGGAATTGATTTTATGGTTTTCTACATATTTTATCACTTCATAATATGAGTAAGGAACGTATATGGTTAAGACCGTATTTATTGAATATTTGAAACAATTATATATACTTTCTTTTCCTATTGCAAATACTACTTTTTGAAAATCCAGCTCTTGTATATAATGAGTGACTTTCCAAAGACTCATTGTAAATATTCTCTTATATATTATTACTTAAGTAATATTTGTGTATTTTATGTAAATCTTTATAGGGTATTTCATTCTGGTTAATAATCTGCTTATTTAAACTAACATTAAAAGCTGTTGAGGTTTGAGTACAGTCCAGAATGTTAGAAAATAAAAATTAGAAAGATTTGGCAAATGAAGCCAAATAAGTATGTTTTATTATTCATTTGATAAGCTGAAGGGAACTATTAACCCTTTTTACTCATTACAGTTTTAGATGTGAGCACATAGATTGGATTGTCATAAATAGTATTCATCCTTTTCTACCCAATTTGTCTGTTCTTCATTTCCTTTTTTTTTTTTTTTTTTTAAGATTTATTTTATGCATATAACAACTGGGGTATAGGCCAGAGGGGTGGGGAGTGAGAGGATTCACCAGAGACAGAGTAGGGAACAGAACAGCCAGATCGACCGGAGTACACTGCTAAGGGGAGCAAGCAGGTGAGTCAGGAGAGGTCTGCTGCACCATGTGGGTCAGCTCCCTGGCCGGGGATCGAACTCATGCTGTAGTGGCTTCAGGTAGCTTCATAGTGCTGCGTCTTAACCCCTGTGCCACCAGAGAGGCCCTGTCTTTCATTTCTTCCTAAGAAGATTGTGTAGTTGTTTTTGCTGCTTGACATATTCTTGAGCTTGTTGACTATCCAAAGCTAACTTGATTTGACTTAAAATCTGTCTACTTGGGCCTCCCCGGTGGCGCAGTGGTTGAGCGCTGGGTTGCAAAGCTGCCCGCAGCCTCTGCAGCGCTGGTTCGATCCCCTGCCGCTGCTGAGGGTCCCACATGGCGTGCAGACCTCTCCTGCCGCCCGCTGCTCCCCTAAGAAGTGTATCGTCAGTCTACCTGTTCTGTTTCCTGCTCTGGCTCTGGTGAATTCTCTCACTCTCCCGCGCTTCTGCCTGTACCCAGTGCTTGTATAAATAAATAAATAAATAAATTTAAAAGAAAATAAAAAATAAATAAAATAAAATTTGTCTACTTAACGTTAACAATGGGTAGACCTTTGTGGGGAGTAAACCAACTTGTAATAATTAGACATAGCCTCAGGATGCTGCCTCCATGTCTTCCTGGCTGCTGTCATATTCTGTCTTATTTTTACTGAAGTGACATTGGTTTACAACACTGTATGTTATTCAGAGGTCACACCACTTCAGTTGTATGTTACCACACCCACCACCAAGACACCCATGGTCCTCCACTATAGCACATTGGGGCACCTCCACATTTTGCTCTACCTCCCCATCTTTACTTTCATTTTTAAAAAGAAGGCTTTCTTGTTCCTTTCTCTTCAGGTCCCTTCTTGCTTGCCAGTAAGGGTGTCTTTGTGCACATACATACTCTTTGCTGACTTTAGGAAAGCCTATTTTTTTTTTTAAATACAATATTTCTAGGGCAGTTTCAGATTTACAGAAAAATTGAACAAATTACAGAGTTCCTATGTACTCTCTTTACCCACTGCCACACCATTTCCCCTCTAGTAATGCCCTGGTATGGTACATATGTTACATTTGATGAATTGGTATTGATACATTGATGTTAACTAAAGTTCATAGGTTACATTGGCGTTTTGTTCTTTGTGTAGTGTTGTTCTGTGGTTTATACCAAATGCATAATTTCATGTACCCACCATTACAGTGTCATACAGAAGAGAATCACTGCTTTAAAAACCCACTTCGTCCCATTTCACCCCCTCCTTTGCCCCCTGCCAATCAGTGGTAATCTTACCTACAATTTTGCCTATTCCAGGCAAATAATGATTCACATAATTGGAATCATTGTTACATATAACCTTTCTCACTGATTTGTTTCACTTAGCAACATGCATTTCAGATTCTTCCTTGTCTTTGTGTAGTGTGGTAGGTTTTTTTTTTTCCTTTTGTAGTTAACACGGGTCACTTATTTTCCATTTAAGAAGTTAAATGGAATTCTCACATAGTAAAAATTGCAAAATGATCACTTTAAAATTTTTCTTAAAATAGTATTTCTCTGTAAAGCAGAGTTTATCCCTCTAATTAATAGGCTTTTTTAAGTGTAGGTTAGAATTACAGGAAAGTTGGTTTAAAATTACAGAGAATTCAGTCATAACCCTTTTTCCTTCCTTATACTCTCACAATTTCTTACTATTTACAGTATTATTAACTAAAGCCCATAGTTTATATTAGTATTCACTTTGCTTAAACATGTATTTACTGCCTTCCAAATCCCCTGTACTCTACCTTTTTTTCCCCTCCCCCCCAGGCTTCTGGTAATCACTGGTCTTTTATTTATTTGTTTATTTTTGAGATTTATTTTTATTTTGCTTATGCATACAAGAACTGGGGTATAGGCCAGAGGTGTTGGGGGTGAGAGGATTCACCACAGACAGGGTGCGGAGCAGAACAGGCAGATCTACTGAAATACATTGTTAAGGGGAGCAGTGGGCAAGAGAAGTGAAGTCTGCTGCACCGTATGGGTTAGGTCCCTGGCTGGGGATTGAATTCATGCCACTGTGACTGGCAATAGTTTCATAGTGCTGAGACTTCAACCCTTTTCCCACCAGGAAGGCCTACCACTGATTTTTTTCATGTCACCATAGTTTTGCCTTTTCCAGAATGTCATATAATTGGAATGGTACGGTATGCAGCTTTTTCAGATTGACTCTTTGATCTAGCAATTTGCCTTCAAGGTTCCTCCATGTGTTTTTGTAAACTGATTGCTCATTTCTTTTTATTACTGAATAATAGGCCATTGTATGGATGTACCACAGTTCGATTTTAACCATTCACCTATTGAAGGACATCTTGGTTGCTTCCAAGTTTTCGTAATTAAGACTAAAGCTGTATGTATGCACACTTATGCCCAGATTTTTGTATGGATCTGAGTTTTCAACTCCTTTGGGTAAATACCAAGGAATGCAATGCTGAATCGTATGGTAAGACTGTAAACTTGTAGCTTTGTAAGAAACTGACAGACTTTTCAGAAGTGACTGTATCCTTTTGCAGTCTCACCATAATAAATGAAAGTTCCTATCACTCCAATTTTTTTCCTAAAGATTTATTTATGTGTAGAAAAACTGGGGTGTAGGCCAGAGGTACAGGGAGTGAGAGGATTCACCAGAGACAGAGTGGGAAGCAGAACAGGCAGATCTTCTGAAATACACTGCTAAGGGGAGCAGTGGGAGAGAAAGGAGAGGTCTGCTGTGCCATGTGGGTTGCTCCCTGGCTGGGGATCAAACTCATGCTGTAGAGGCTGCAGACAGCTTCATAGGTTGCGTCTCAATCCCTTGTGCCACCAGGGAAGCCCCAAAACCATCTTTTAGATATGACACCAGGTCATATACTTTAGGTCCCTTGTATTTCTATATCATACTTAAGATTGACTTGTCAATCTCTGCAAAACAGCTCTGATTTTGAGAGGGATTGCTTTGAGTCTATACATCGTCTTAGGGAGTATTGCAATCTAAATATTATTAAGTCTCCCCATCCTTTGACCTGAAATATTCCATTTATTTCTGTGTTTTCAATGATATTTTGTAGTTTTCAGTGTATGTCTTGTGCTTTTTAAATTATTTCTAAGAATCTGACTTTTTTGATGCTATCATAAATGGAATTTTTTAAATTTCATGTTCAGATTGCTTATTGTTGAGGTATAGAAATAGATTTTTGTACAATGACCTTATGTCCTGCAATCTTGTGTTTTTAGATCTATGGGTTTCTTGGGGTTTTCTATATGCAAGATCATATCACCTACACGTAGAGATAGTTGCACTTATTTCTTTCCAGTTTGAATACCCTGGCCGTCAATAGAACTTCCAGTACTATCGTGGATAGAGGTGGTAAGAGCAGATAGTCTAGTATTCTTCCACATCTGACTGGGAAGCCATCTGACTTTAACCATTAATGGTGGCTGTGGGTCACTGCCTTTTTAAGATCAGCAGTGAACTAATTTTTCTGGGTATTATTTCCTTTCCATTTTGACCTTTCTGATCAGTAACTCTTGAGTGATATTCTCTGATCACAGAGTGTATACCAGTGGCAATCAGAAATCCTAAGATAGCTTTTGATAGCACTAGTTGAATATTAATTTTTATTAGGAAATTTATTAAGTCACTTTAGCAGCACATAAGGACGTGTGTGTACAGTATAGGACATGTTTCCCAGATAAAAATTTTTGCTGATTGTCCATCATAATAGTCGGGGGTTTTTTTGTTTTGTTTTTTAAGATTTGTTATTTTGCATGTAAGTTCTGGGGTATAGGCCAGAGGTACAGAGGATGAGAGGATTCACCAGGACATAGTGGAGAGCAGAGCAGGCAGATCTGAAATACACTGCTAAGGGGAGCAGTGGGCGAAACAGGAGAGGTCTGCTGTGCCATGTGGGTCAGTTCCCTGGCCAGGGATCGAACTCAGGCCATCGTGGTGATAGCGGTGAGACTAACCCCTAGACACCAGGGAGGCCCCATAGTAGTCTTAAAAGTATTTTATAGTGGGGGGCCTCCCTGGTGGCGCAGGGGGTTAAGACGAACAAAGCCCATGAAGCTGTCCACAGCCACTAAAACACAAGTCAATCCCTGGCCAGGGAGGAGACCCACATGGCGAAGCAGACTTCTCCTGACTCACCCACTGCTCCCCTCAGCAGTGTATTTCATCAGTCTGCCTGTTCATATTCCCCACTGTCTCTGGTGAATCGCCTCACTCCCCATACTTCTGGCTCCTTCCCCAGTTCTTGTATGCATAAATAAATAAATCTTTTTTAAAAGTTTTTTTAAAATTATTTTATAGTGGGAATGAACTGGAAGTTTCCATTTTGTGGGAATGAGAAATGAATGTGTCACTGAATAAAAATTAAATACTGTGTTCTTCAAATTGTTACATTAATGTGACTTTGGTCATTATCCTTTTGTTATATTTGATTATATATTTATTACCTATGTTATTTTTTACTTTTTACTTATTTTTAATGAAGTGCCATTGTTTTACATCCTTGTTAATTTTTTGACGGTATAGGATATCTCCCCTCAGATGTGGTGGTCATGATAGCTACTTCATATGTATTATTTCACATGATCCTCATAGTTGCTCTATGAAGAGATAGTATTTTTCTTTTCATATAACAGGTAGGATGGGGGCGGGGGAGGTGAAGTCATTAGTAAAGGGCAGAGCTGAAATTCAAGTCTAAATCCAGCGTCCAGGGTCTCAAGTACTATATTAAGATTATCTCTTTATCTTTGTTCCCTACTCCTTCTATCATACACATTGTATCAGAGTTTGAAAGCATTTTTCATCCATTATTCCTAAGCGTGTTGTTTTTCTTTATTTACTCTGAGGTTTTAGGAATAGTTATTCATTGAAAACCTGGTAGGACCCATGGTGTCATCACTTATTGAACCATCATATGTCAAAGTTTTATAAAGTTCTTAAAAATCCAGTGTTTTGAGTGCCATTTTATTGCTACAGCACAGAAAACTTAGCAACATTTTGGTGAATTATAATATTTGTCAATGGAATAATGAAAACAGAAGTGATCAACTTACTGCTCTTTTCCTACCCCAACTTTATAAAAATATGTATGATGATGTCAGCATATAAAACTTCCCCCTCTAAAGTTTATGGATTTAAAAGATCTTGGTTTTCTTCCCTTTCTTAGGTGTTTGTAAAATGTATGAAGAACATCTGAAGAGAATGAATCCCAACAGTCCTTCTATCACATATGATATCAGTCAGTTGTTTGATTTTATTGATGATTTGGCAGACCTCAGCTGCCTTGTGTAAGTATTAGCCATGATCTCTTTAAGATGTGTTTTTCTGTTGTTTATCATTCCGCTTGAGATGATTTATAGTACTGGGAGTTCACTGTGTGCCTTCTACTGCATTTTAGCTACTATATAGCAATTAATATTTCACCTACATACATATAACTTATAAATTGGCAGCATAAAACTGAAGGCACAGGAAACTTAACTTTGCTAATTGGGGTAATTATAGTATGCAGAATACATGCTAAGAAGTTCAAAATCCTGATTCTTTGTCCTTTAAACTGAAAAGTCTTCTCCTTAGTTTCTTTTCCCATATAATTTTTGTCTTAATGGACTTTATTTTTGTTTGTTTGTTTGTTTGTAAAAAGTTTTATTAAAAAAAAATCAAGTCCATTTAATCTTCTATCCCATGAGCATCCATCCACACAGCTCTCTGCAATAAAACAATGGACTTTAGATTAAAACTAAGATTATTCTGTTTTCGTGACATCATTTTTAAAGCGTGAATGTATGTAGAACGGAAATGGTTTGATTTTAATCCCACCAAGTGTTAAACACGTGTATTTTAGTTTGTTGAAATGAAAAATTTTTTTTTAGACCCTTGTATTTTCTATTCTCGGATTTGTCAATTTTGTAAAAATATTTGTTATAATAATTTGTACTTATCTATTTATCCCCATTATTGCCAGTGAGCAATAGTATTATAGACTTACTTAATTACAGACTTACATAATACTTAAAAAGTATTATAGACTTACTTAATCTCAACATATTTGGACTAGAGACTTAAGTCCAGCTGATTTTAAAGTGGAAAATGGAAACATCTTGTAATGAGATGATTTTCAGTCGTTATATGCTTCAGTATTTATTATATGCTAGAGACCATGCTAGAAGTGAGTATGTTTTCAGTGGTGAAAGACATTGGACCTACTCTTGGGCACTTTAGGATCACCACTGGAGTCAGGCCTGGAGTTGCTAATTTCATCAAAAAGGTTCTTGTGAAAACAAACTTTTCTTTCAAATTTATTTGTTTTTCTGTACCTTTTAATTGAGTTTCACTTAAGGTTATTTTACTTGATTTATTCAGAGCATTCAGATAATCTTGTGATCTTTAATGAAATGTGCTGATAAGAAAGTTTTTATTATTTCATCATGAACTCAGAAAACTCTTAAGAGGGCAACAGATCTGCAGCTATTAAGGTACATTGGCTTTTAATGTCTCTAGTTGATCAGCTTAGAGTCCTACACACAAAGATATATATTCATTCAACAAATATTTGCTAAGTGTTGGTGTTTTACCGTACATGTTGCAGGCACTGGGGATTGAGCAGTGAGTAAAACAGGCTGAAAGGTAACCGGTATATCTGCAGAGGAGTAAGTGGGGGGGGGGATCAAAGGAGGTGAAATTAGAGGAGCAGGAATGGTGATATCCTAGGAACCAGTTCAAAAGTATTTCATATTATTGATAGGTCAAATAAATGAGAACTGAAGATTAACCTCTGGTTTTAGTTTTAGTCTTTGATGACATAAAAAACTAGATAGCAGGATGGGAGTAAAATCGTCATAGATTTCGGTGTGTTTAACCCTTTGCACTCCAAACCATTTTACGATATTTTGATTTAATTTCTTGTGCCATTTCAAGATAAAACTTCAGGGAAACATGCATGTCTCAAAAAGTTGCGTTGAAATAACCTCAATTCCCCGTAATCACTAATAAATTGCAATGTCCCCTGAGAGGGGACATCTGAGTGATATGCTAGAATTCCGATGTCCCCTGAGAGGGGACAGTGGAGTGCAAAGGGTTAAGGTAAGAAGAGAGGAATTATAGTCAGCCAATGTAGACTTTTTTTTAACAATTTAAGTTGAAAGAGAGCAGAAAAGTGGGGTTACAGCTCACTGGTGGAATAAAAAGATGCTTTTGTTGTTGTTAAGGTGAGAGAAATAATGAAAGTTTGCTGACTTAATGAAATGATTTAGCAGCGGGAGGTTTGATGCCTTTTAAATAAGGTCTGAGACAGTTCATTTATAGTAAAGTAGGAAGGAAGACAGATGTAATGGAAGCTAGGGGAATCTATACCTTGATTGTAATCAGAAAACTAGGAAGTAAGGACACCACTTGAATTAAGAATGAAGGAGGAAAGAGGTACAAGAGGTAGGTGTAGGAAATTATGAAATGAGGTAAATAATCTAGAACAGTGAAGGGATTAGGGAAATGTGTGATTCATGATTCCTGATAATTAACTTAAAATGAAATTAGTCATTGTGATGGCTTTTTTCTAGTCATTCTTAACCTGGATGGTTACAGGTGAGTCTTTACAGAGGGAGAACTAAAAAAGATTTTGCGAAACATTGGGGGTGTATGTACAGGAGTTTTATGCACAGGACTGAATGACCATGAAATGTTAAGTAGAGGATGGAGACACAGGTAAGATCAATTAATTCTAGGTCTCAATAGGGTCAAAGGATTGTAAAAATTGAGTTATGAAGTAGGGATAAAAGAATGAGATGCTTGAAATTAGGGGATTGCAATTACTAGTGATGACAAGATTTAGGATCTGGCCAAGGAAGGACAGAAGATGAGATAATTGGAGGAGAGGAATTCAGGAAAGTAAGAGGCCCAGATGTGGGCAGAATTATCTGAATATGAAACCACCAATAAGGTTTATGTTTACTTTCTAGAATTAAATCGCAGAATAGGTGTCTTTGGTTTTTTTTTGTTTTTTTTTTTTGTTTTTTTTTTTTTGTTTTTAGATTTATTTATTTATTTATTTGCACAAGCACTGGGTACAGTCAGAAGCGTGGGAGGGTGAGAGAATTCACCAGAGCCAGAGCGGGGAGCAGAGCAGGCAGAAGGACCGAAGTACGCTGCTGAGGGCAGCAGCAGGCGGCAGGAGAGGTCTGCGCGCCATGTGGGACCCTCCTCCGGTGGCCGGGGAGCAGCCGGGGATCGAACCAACACTGCAGAGGCCGCAGGCAGCTTCGCAACCCAGCGCTCAACCGCTGCACCACCGGAGAGGCCCGTGTCTTTGTTTTTGTTCACTACCGTATCCCTAGTGCCTCAGTTTCTGGCACATAGTTGATATTGAATGAATATTGGTGATATAAATACATATCACCTAGATAATATGATTTAAGGCTGCTTTTTTAAATTACTGGTAATTTTGTTTCTATTTAGAGCTATATTAATTGATAGGATAGTCTAAACAAAGTGAAGGAATCTCAGATGACATTTCATGATAAACTCTATAGTGTCCTATAGTCTCAGAAATCAGTTATTTAGCTAATAAAATTTTTAATATATATTTATCATAGGTATATCTGGGGAAGTTTTCACACTCAACTTAAACTGGATGTATCGGTTGGAAGTTAAGATTTTAACATGCAGAGGGACATTTTCATTCCTATTATAACAAGGTCAGGAAGACAAATTGTTATTAGTGAAAACACTAATTTTAGTGCTTAGACCCACAGCTTTCTATTCTTGTATAGACCTGCATCCATTGACCACCAGTAGGCTGAACAGTTCATCTGTGCCAATAGCTAGGGATTTTATTAAAGTAACATTTAATTGTATCATTTTCAAGTACCAATTAACAATCACCAACCAACACACAGCTTTCTATAATGAAGGCTTATTACTCTTTCTTGAGTTGGAAAATAGCATGTAAGTCAATGTATTCCTCAGTGTTCACAAAGCAAGAGTTATCTTGTTGGGGGAAATGGTCTGTCCCTCCCAAACATAGTTCTAAAAATTGTTCCTGAATTACTTTAAGCATTGGTAACTTAATAGGTATTTATTATTATCATTTGTAATTATATGTAATTTTGCTGTAATTTTATCATTAAAAAAAGATACTTGCTAAAATGAGAACAATTGATAAATATTTGGAGTTTTTTTTTTTTTTAAGATTTATTTTTTTATACAAGCGCTGGGTACAGTCAGAAGTGCGGGAGGGTAAGAGAATTCATCAGAGCCAGAGTGGGGAACAGAACAGGCAGAAGGACCGAAGTACACTGCTGAGGAGAGCAGCGGGCGGCAGGAGAGGTCTGCGCGCCATGTGGGACCCTCGCCTGGCTGCCGGGGATCGAACCGGCACTGCAGAGGCTGCTGGCAGCTTCGCAACCCAGCGCTCAACCGCTGCGTCACCGGGGAGGCCCTGGAGTTGTTTATTTTTTGAGGCTATCCTTGTGGTCATTTTTTTAAGGCAAATTGTATCTTCACTTCTTAGATATTGTGTACTGTTTCCACCAGATGGGGCACATGGCTTTGAGACATTGTGAAATTTGTATAATCTCTGCTTACTCACAGTCTTTTTTTTTTTTTTTTTTTTTTAAGATTTATTTATTTATTTATTTATGCAAGCACTGGGTACAGTCAGAAGCGCGGGAGGGTGAGAGAATTCACCAGAGCCAGAGCGGGGAGCAGAGCAGGCAGAAGGACCGAAGTACACTGCTGAGGGGAGCAGCGGGCGGCAGGCGAGGTCTGCGCGCCATGTGGGACCCTCCTCCGGTGGCCGGGGAGCAGCCTGGGTTCGAACCAGCGCTGCAGAGGCTGCGGGCAGCTTTGCAACCCAGCGCTCAACCGCTGCGCCACCGGGGAGGCCCCACAGTCTCTTTTTAATGTCATAGCTTTAATATTTTACTCCAAATATTAATTATCACTTAAACTACCTAGAGTTCAGTTTTAAGTCAGCTGGAATGTTTCTGTTTCCCATGTCCTTTAAAGATATCTTGAGTGATGGGACTATTGAGTGATACCTTGGACTCCAAAAAGCCTGGCGTTCCATTAGTTTCATTGCTAATGCTAGTCCTTGAGCTCCAGACCCTTTTATTCTGCTAAGAGCTATTTTGGAGTTCCTTATGTGTTCTGATAATTTTGCAGTGGCCACTAGCAGTATTTATTTTAAAAAGCAAATCTTAAAGGTTTAGAGATTTCTTATATCAGTGCTTTATAAGGAAGAATTTTTTGTGGCACTGACATGTTTTTAAAGGTTAATTAAGAATAAATTTAGCAAATCTGTAGTTTTTATTAGTGTTTGATTTTTGTTTTTCATCATTAAAGATACCCCAAAATAGTAGCTATCAGAGAAAGAACGGTTTTGGTCATACTGTGTCGAGAGATAGATGTATAACACTGGGCATTTAGTGTAAGATCTCTAGACCTTGGTTTGTCACTATAAGGTTGTATCAGGTAATCTAAAGTTCACATTGCTCAGAATTTAACACGTGTAATCAGCTTTTTTTGACATTTCATTAAGTTATGTATTAACGTGTATATCTTCACCATTATTGGGTAGCTATAATTTGGGCTTTTAAAAACATGTCAATAATTGACTATTGTAACCTTGCCTCTTATCGTTCTGTTTCTTAGTTACCGAGCTGATACTCAGACATACCAGCCTTATAACAAAGACTGGATTAAAGAGAAGATCTACGTGCTTCTTCGTCGGCAGGCCCAACAGGCTGGGAAATAGTTGCGCTGGAAGCATTCGGGGGATGGGGGTGGGCTTGGAACACAGGTGTGTACAGCGTGCTGTAGTGGAAGTTTTGTATTATAGTAATCCTGTTTCCATTTTGGTACATTCTAGCCAGGATTGAATGTATTAGATGAAATGCGAGGATCTTGTTCAATCTGAAACCCCCATTGCCTGCCTCCTTCCCACCCCCTTTTTTTACTTAAACATTTTTATGATGTTTTAGATGGAGGTTGTTCTTTGTCAGTTAATGTTGGTTGCAGTCCTTCAAACTGTTCATATCTGCTTATTAATATTCACTGTACTAACCATTGGGGGGAGGTGATCGGGGGGTGACACTTCAGTTATGTCCTCAAGATAAAGTCTTAGTGCAAAACAAATAAATGTTCTTTAGTTATATTTTTCCTGAGTGATTTTTTTTTTTTTTGGTCCTAAACATTGAATTTTCTTGCAAAGCATCAGCTGTTTTAAAACCAGTGGGCTTCTACATAAAGAATTTGAAGAGAGCTCTTATATGTGCTAGGTATACTTTGCTGTGATTTATGTGACGCTAACAAGCTTTTTAACCTCATTTCTTCAGAGAATCTCAACTATAGCTCCAAGGTTTGTATTTGCTGTTGATGAACACATTATGAAAGACTTTGATAACATAGCTTGTCTGCAACAGCAGCAGCCAGGTTAGTTTCTTAGCTGTGGTCTTCTCTCTCTGGGTGGTTCTTGTGCCCTTCACATAGCCTTCCATGTTTGATTACTGATTATCATCCCTGTGTGGAAGCTATAAGGGTAAGGGAAAGGCCACAGATAAGTAGTGAGTAGTCTTGCTTTAAATGGTTTTTTTTAAGGATTTGTTTATTTATTTATACAAGCACTGGGTATAGTCAGAAGCGCGGGAGGGTGAGAGAATTCACCAGAGCCAGAGCAGGGAGCAGAGCAGGCAGAAGGACCGAAGTACACTGCTGAGGGGAGCAGCAGGCGGCAGGAGAGGTCTGTGTGCCATGCAGGACCCTCCTCCAGTGGCCCAGGAGCAGCCGGGGATCGAACCAGCGCTGCAGAGGCTGCGGGCAGCTTCGCAACCCAGTGCTCAACCGCTGCGCCACCAGGGCGGCCCTAATCTTGCTTTAAATGTAGAGACTATGGTCACATTGTGATTTGATCACACATTATATTGTACCTCATCATCAAGTACATGGGCATTCCCTAATGTTTCCTTGCCTCTCCCCCACCATTAGGGCCTTTTTCTTGTTTTATGCAGAACCAAATTAGAACTTAGTGTTACGTGTATATATATTATTATATATATATACACATATGTATGATATATATTATATATATACACATATGTATGTATATATACACATTTTTTCTATAGACCTATTAGTCTAATAATGAAATGTCATCACTGTAGCACAGGATTATTAAAATTAGGGTACTTGACAGAATTACATATAGTTGTAGTTAATGTTTCATTATGAAGCAAAGTTTAAAGCTAAAATGTTCTCACAAAATAAATAGATCCAAAAGTAAATTGGAATATCTCACCTTTCACTTGGCCTATCTGGCTGATAGTTTTATTTCTCCAACAGATACAATCTTAACATTGCTTTGGGGGGATAAGAAAACGGCAGCGAATCTGAAGGAAATGGGATCCCTTGCTTCTCATAGACAATGTTTCTGGCATTGGGCTTACAGAGGAAAATAGGATTCTCTAAGGAATATGAGGAAACATCTGCATCCTAGATGTTAGAATATGAGCAAAAAGGGGAGCAGTATTTTGAATCACACTTTATAAAGTTCAAGAAAGAATAGCCCTGGGCCTCCCCGGTGGCACAGCGGTTGAGCGCTGGGTTGCGAAGCTGCCCGCAGCCTCTGCAGCGCCGGTTTGATCCCCGGCTGCTCCCCTGCCACTGGAGGAGGGTCCCACATGGCGCGCAGACCTCTCCTGCCGCCCGCTGCTCCCCTCAGCAGTGTACTTCGGTCCTTCTGCCTGCTCTGCTCCCCGCTCTGGCTCTGGTGAATTCTCTCACCCTCCCGCGCTTCTGACTGTACCCAGTGCTTGTATAAATAAATAAATAAATCTTAAATTTAAAAAAAAAAATAGCCCTGGAATAAATGTGGAGAAATACACATCTGACTGCCCAGTATCACACAGAAGTAGCCTTTTCATTGTTAAGGGGAAGCCTGTGATGAAACTGCCAGTGGTTTAGACCCCTGCAACCACTCTTCCGTGTTGCTGGAGAGTTGGAGTATTGATTTTGTGGCCTTTCCCCAAGCACAAGTAAAACCAGTTTAATTGCTTATATAACATACATAGCTACCTAATGGTGAAATCTACCGGACCAATTATAATATCCCCCAAACTCTAATTCACTTTTAATATACCTGAGCATTTCTAAAATACTTTTTTAAAAAAAAGATTTATTGTGCATATAAGAACTGGGGTACAGGCCGGAGGTGTGGGGGGCGGGGGTGGATGAGAGGATTCACCAGAGACAGAGTGGGGAACAGAACAGGCAAATCAACTGAAATACACTGCTGAGGGGCCTCCCCAGTGGCGCAGAGGTTGAGCGCCGGGTTGCGAAGCTGCATGCAGTTTCTGCAGCGCGGGTTCAATCCCCGGCTGCCCTGGCTGCCAGGGAGGGTCCCACATGGCGCGCAGACCTCTCCTGCTGCCCGCTGCTCCCCTCAGCAGTATACTTCGTAGTCTGCCTGTTCTGCTCTCCACTCTGCTTCTGGTGAATTCTCTTGCCCTCCCACGCTTCTGACTGACCCAGTGCTTGCATAAATAAATAAATCTTTAAAATATATATATATATATATATACACTGCTGAGGGGGGCAGGTGTGCTGCGCCATGTGGGTAGTTCCTGGCCGGGGATCAAACTTGTGCTGCAGTGGCTGCGGACAGCTTCATCGTCTGCATCTTAACCCCTTGGGCCACCAGGGAGGCCCTCTAAAAGACTGCTTCTGTCTTTTAGCATTTGACCCAAGAGGCCCCAGGAGTATTAGAGGGACATCCTAACTTCCATCTCCCTGGCTTAAAATATTTCCAGCAATTCACTAAATGCCCAAATTATACATCTTAGTCATACTGTATAGGGTGGGAATGGTAAACTGTTTCACTTTAATCAAGGATGAGCAATTTTTTACTGTCCTGAAAGCAAACCAGACTTTGGATTGGGAGAAAGAGGACAAGGAAGTGGGTAGTATGACATCATCCATGTCAAATGGCCTTCCCTATGTCAAATTGTTTTTATTAATTAAATTTTGGAATGAAAGTCAGGATCAATATGTGAACTATATGATAAATATTACTACATTTGTAGGAATACTGCTAGAAGAAATGTTAATTTATAGGCTGTGTTAAGTATTATCACTTAGGCATAGCACTTACTGCTTAGAAAACATGTTACATGTATCTTATCAGCAATCCTTTGGAGTAGGAAATAATTGTGTAAAGTTGTCAAATACATTACCATTTTGAAGAAAGGGAGCAGTAGATAGATCAGGACCTTGAAGGTATATCTTTAGATCTTCTGTTAATTTGATTTCTCAGGACATTCATTTTTCTTGTATACCTTTGCTCAGCTTTTCTGTGCATTCTCCCATTTCTTTGAATTCTTAATCATGGCAATTTTGATCTCTGTGTCTGATAGGAAGAACAGATCTTTCCTGTCTTTGTGAATGGCTCCTGGAGATATGTTCTCTCTCTTTGGTGTAGTTTTCCCCTGAGGACTCAGGTTGCCATTTGTTGTATTTTTTCTGTCCCCTCATTATTTGCTTTCTAAAAACTAAGAGGGGTCTCCCTGGTGGTGTAGGGGTGAAGTCTCAGGGCTATAGGCCGAATTCCAATCCCCACCAGGGATCTAACCCATGTGGCACAGCAGACTTCCCGTCTGTCACCTGTTGCTCCTTCCCTCAGCAGTATATTTCAGTAAGTCCACCTGCTCTGCTCACTACTCTGTCTCAGGTGAATCCTTTCACCATCCCACCCCCCCCCCACATCTCTGGCATACACCCCAGTTTTCTACACCAAAAAAATAAAAATAAAAAAATGAAACTAAGAGTGCAGCACTTCTGCTTTTCCTGTAGATTGTGCTCTGTGTCGGAGAACTAATCTGTAGGTGTGTCTTTAGTGTATGGGGCCAGGTTCTGTCTGAGGGTCTGAGGGATCTGCCATTGTGGATTCGCCCTCATGTCCCTTCCCGGAGTTTGCTGAGCCCATGTTGATGTCTGTTGGGGTGGGTCTGCCCTCTTGCTCCTCTAGGGAGTTCACTGGGGCCACTCTGCTGTCAGCTGGCCTTCTGCTGGGCATGACTGAAGGTATATCCTTAGAACAGATAACACGTGGAATATGGGTTACACACTTCGTGGAACTAGTCAGCATGCTGTGACTGACCAGAAGTACTCAACTAGAGTGTTAGATATTGGATGCTCTTTGGTAAATAAAAACCATTTATGGTGACCTATACTGTTTCATACGTAGGTTCTCTGCCTGAATACCTTATTTCATCTTCATTCTTGCATATCAATTGTTATTTTACAACTTATTACTGAAATTAAGGGCAGTATTCAAGGTCAAGAAGTAAAGTCCTCACTTTGGAAGGCTTTTAAAAATAAGGTTCTCAGACCTTCTGTATTAGGGATGAGCAAACATTTTCTGTAAAGGCCAATAGTAAATATTTTAAACTCTGAAGGACACATGGTCTCTGATGCACATTCTTTGTATATTTTTTACAACACTTTGAAGATGTAAAAACCATTCTTAGCTTGCCAACCATGCAAAAATAGTCTGTAGGCTGAATTTGGTCTGTGGGCTATGGTTTGCCAACTCTTCCTCTAGAGACTCTGATTCAGTCCATCTGGATTATAACCAGGGAAGATGAGAACTTTTTAAAAAATCTCAGGACTTGCACTTCTAGCCATAACAGAGAGTCAGACCTGACACTGCATTTAAACAAAGTTCCAGATGACCACACTTGGAGTAGCAAGGAATTCCTCACCATACTACTTTCTATGAGACAACATAGAGGAAAGTCCCTGTTAGATATTATGTGCAGTAATTGCATCTGATAAATATTACAGGGTACATAATTGTAGGGTAAGGAAAAATGTCAGGCTTTTCTGCCCTCCTGCCGTCAGGATAGATGATGGATCCTTGCAGTCCTGAATGCATGCCTGAGGGCAGGCACCTGAAGTGGGTACACCTGGGCTGAGAGACTGGACTTTTAAGGGTGGCGTCACGGGAAGCCAGTGGAAGCCAAGAACGAACAGAAGCTGAAGGAGAAGCCGAGAACGAACAGAAGCCAAGAGAGAAGCAGAAAAGAGAGCCCAGATAGAGTGAAGACTTGCTGGGGGCTGGGAGGCCTGCCAGCCTCCCGGCCCCCCAGCCCCTGCCTGCTGTGTACCTGGTAATCCCAATAAAAGACCTGCAAAAACCACTGAGGACTCTGATTCCTCCTTTACCCAGTCTGCTGGATCCTAGAAAACCTGCTCAGTGGCCATTCCTGCCCTTACAATAATAGACTACAAAAATAGGGGTTAAGTGTGTCAGCTCTATGAAGCTATCCGCAGCCACTGCAGCAGAAGGTCAATCCCCAGCCAAGGAGGAGACCCACATGGTGCAGCAGCAGACCTCTCCTGTCTCACCTGCTGCTCCCCTCATCAGTGTATTTCAGTCGATCTGCCTGTTCTGCTCCCCATTCTGTCTCTGGTGAATCCTCTCACCCCCTGCACCTCTGGTCTATACCCCTGTTCTTATATGCATAAATAAATAAATCTTTAAAAAAAAAAATAGGGGCCTCCCTGGTGGCATAAAGGGTTAAGACACAACCTGTGAAGCTATCCACAGCCTCTGCAGAACAAGTTCGATCTCTGGCGACAGAGCAACACACATGGTGCAGCAGACCTCTCCTCACTCACCAGCTGCTCCCCTCAGCAGTGTATTTCAGTAGATCTGCCTGTTCTGTTCCCCACTCTGTCTCTGGTGAATCCTCTCACCCCCCACACCTCTGGCCTGTACCCCAGCTCTTGTATGCATAAATAAACCTTTTTTTAAAAAAAAAGTAAGACAAAGGTGATCTTAGGCAGTATGGATCTCCTGTAGTAGAGAGTAGAGAAGAGCCTAATTTGTGTAAGGAGCAGTATAGATTTGTATGGGAGAGCAAGCTGGGGTGGGAGTGGGGAGTTAAGGTGTCAAGGAACACAGGTAACAAAGGCTAACCAAACTCTAGGCTAGACACAAAGGCAAGTGAGTGATGGGCTAAGAGAGACTGAAATCATGAAGATATCTGGGAGGTGGTGAAGGCTGAAGAAGTTAGATGATGGTCAGAGGGATGCTTAGTAATTTGCTTTTTTGTCTCCACAACAGTTTGGTTTGGAAGTCTGATCTAAGACATTATAACCTTGAAGACAATAGTAATCCCTTCAGCTACATTTAGAGATCCTGTGTCAACTTACCTAGAACACTCTTTTCTCTTTTGTAATTGTATGTTTCAACTGGATGTTCAAGTTGAGACAAATTGTGAAAAGGTTCGTTTAAAAGCCTCTTCTGTGCCAAATGTAATTTTCTTTATGCTTTTCAAGAGAGTAGGGAGAAGTCTAATGAGGACTGATTGCATCACTTAACAGAGACAGATCCTGTGTCCTTGTCAACAGATGTTTGAATTTAAGGTCTCTGGACTGTAATTTAAGAGAAATGGCAGAGAGCATCATGATTTCTTCTTTGGAAGCATGAAATTGGAGAGGTTGCCATGGTAATGCTAACTCCCACCTTCACCTATAGACATTGGTTGTGGAGTACCTATTCTATTCCAGGACCCCCTATCTGGCCAACTATATTGTCCCTCTTGTCTTTGAGAAAAAGAGTTTAGTTGAGTCTTTTAGGTCCTGCTCCAGGGTGAATAGTTTAAAGAGCACCCAACAACCTGGGCCCTTTCTCTCCAGTGGCCCTGGCCATTCCACAGAGTGTTTTATATCCTTAACACTCAGTGAGCCCTGATGCCTGTTGGAGGCATAGTCAATCCATGCCTTTATGTCTGTGATTCAGTTCCAGAAGGGATTACCATAATGCTCTTCCCAGTTAGTAAGCAAATCCCAGTGGGAAGTTGCTGTTGTAGTGACAGGGTTAATTAACCTCACCCTTCCTGCAGAGGAGTGGTATCAAAGGAGTTAAAGACAGTTTCCAAAAGGCTACTGAAGGCATATATGCATGAGCCCGAAGTCCTCCTGATGCAGCCCTAAGAAATCTGAAGATAGAAAGTCTTGACATCTCAGTTTCTGGTGTCTCTGAAGCAGGACTTCTGGATCAGCTCAAGTTTTTGATTGAGAAATCACTTCTTCCCCTTGTGTAAACAGCTAGTGATCACTGCTTAAACAGTAGAGTATTTAAGGTCTGCATGACTATATGTGATAGTCACCATTTGCACAATATTGCCCAATAATTCCTGCAATTGACCATCCTAAATATTGGAATTATGCTGTTTGTATAAAGGGTCCTTTATCATCCCTTCAGTGGATCACCCAACAGTGAGTCAGTGTTGGTGTTCAGCAAGGAAATGCTGCCTGGGGGGCCCATGAGTGGTAGAGTCACTCCAGGCTTCCCTACATGAACACCCTCCACTAGATACCCTTGGCATGGACATCTCCCCTTATGCGGTCCTCTGACTTCGCACCCCAAGCCACTCTGGGGGGATTCCTTTCTCACCCTATTCATCCATAAAGATGCTTCCACATGGTAGACATGAATATGACTGGCTGTCCTAATAGCAGTCAGTTGTGCAGCCTACATTTCATTTTCAGAATGTAATCCTCAGGACAAACACAGAGCTCAGTAAGTGGTAACTTAATATTATTGCAAAACAAACTTGGAGTTTTGTGTGCTTTTCTAATATACTATACTTTCATAAAATTTCCCAATTGCTGTTAAAACAATACTACCAGAAAAAAGGTCTAAAAAATTCACATTACCATGAATTTATTCCTGCAACTTAGTAGAGGTCTGGCAACCTCAGGGGTCCAGCCTCAAGCTGACCACTCAAGAAAACTGTTCATCTTCTTGCTCTCTAATGAGCTGTCTTGGTAGCACTGGGGAGTACCAGCAAGTCTGATGAAAACTGAGGGTCGCTGTGTTAACCTGTCTGTTAGGCTACTTCTTAGAGTGTTTTTAAATGACTAAAGTTGCTTGGCACATCAATAACAATCCTAGTGTGGATATGATCTTGCCATTCCTTCATCTTTGTCATTTTCATTTCACTACTTTGCATTTGACATATTGTTGCTGCTGAGATGGAGGATAAAAGAGAAGGCAGTGCCAGGAGTTGCTGTCACTCACCAATATATGGTTCAATCAGTATTGAGATTTACTGTGACTTTTTGAATAATGGTATTGTGGTATTCTTTTAAGTTGTTCACTTTCAGAGTATGTACTGAACCATTTATGGATAAAAGTGACATCATATCTGAGATTTATTTTAAAATAATCCAATGGTGGGGCCTCCCTGGTGGCGCAAGGGGTTAAGCACCGCACTATGAAGCAATTCGCAGCCTCTGCAGCACGAGTTTGATCCCTGGCCGGCCAGGAAGCAACATGGCGCAGCAGACCTCTCCTGACTCACCCGCTGCTCCCCTCAGCAATGTATTTCACTCTGCCTGTTCTGTTCCTGACTCTGTCTCTGGTGAATCTTCTCACACTCACACACACCTATCTCTGGTCTGTACCATGGCTCTTGTATGCATAAATAAATAAATAAATAAATCTTAATAAATTAATCCAGTGGAAGAATGTAAATAAAACATGAAACATAAATTGATACATGGTCAACCAAACTTTTTTATATGCTTGCTATTTTCCATAATAAAAAGTTAAAAAAAAAATCGAACCCCCAGTTACAATCCTGTCGTGACTATTGCACAGCTGTAGAGCTGAAGCCAATATGAGTGTTTTGAGGCTGGCAATGAGAGGCTGGCAATGAGTGCTCAGCCCTTACCCTCAGAGTGTTTTGTTGGTCACAGCATCCATAGACACGCCTCCATTCACCCTGGACACTGCCCAGCTCCTGCCCCTCAACGTGAGCTCAGAGGAGGGGAATGCAGACTGCTCAAAGCAGGACATATTCGGGTCATAAAAGAGCCTCTTCTCTGTACTATTTGGCCACTGGGTCAGGAGGACACTGCAAGGAGGCACAGCTGGTTCTGCAGAGTCAGGCTGGCATTCCAAAAGCCCAGCGATGTTTGGAGGGTTGTTTGGAGTTGCTGGAGCTGCAGTTCTGACACATGCTAATGAGCTTCACCCCGGGATGTAAACACAGAGCTTCCAACTGATTCTGGTGGAATTTAACAACCTTTGCTTAACTATCTCCCTAGATCCTTCTGAGTGGACAGAGAGCCAGTATAAAAGGGGGTATTTCCCACCTCTGACAACTTTACAATTCCATTTTTTTTAAAGCTGCAACTATCCCCCACCTCAGTGTGGGCATCCCCAAAGGAGAAGCATGGGTATGTTTCCTGAATACCCAATTTCAAGTTTTCAACTCATCTCCATAATCTTCCCCAGTCTGGTTGGGAAGTAAGCTGTCCTACGGGGGACCCTAGACAATTGGTCTGGGCGTCACAAGACTGATTAGACTGGCACTTCACAGCTGATTTTGTCATGCTACTTTGAACCTTGCCTAATCAAGAACCACCAGTCCCCCAAGGTGGTTATGATCATTGGCTATTTGCAAAATTAGTTCTTTCTCTAGCAAGCAAATACTTTGATTGCATGCAGCGGTGTTACTCAGCTGGCTACCTGGTTAGAGTGAAGGACAACAGTGATGCAAGGGTTCCTCATAGAGATAGATGAATTTCTCTGTTTCACTAATCCCCCTCCCTGCTCCCAGCCCTTCTTAAGGGTTCCTTGGGTATATCACATGATCATTTCCCGGCCTTTGCACACACCCTTTCTATTATAGACTTATCCAATCCTTTGAGGCCCCCCATTCTACCCTCTAGTCATAGGCTGAGACACCACTCAGGCATCACCATCTACTGGAGGTCGGGGGCCTTCATGGATGGAGGAGCTCGGGATTCTTGCCATTCAGTCAGGAAACCCCTGTGGGAAAGCATTCACTGAACATGAGCCACTCACTCCTTAAGGTCAAGTATCTCCCTACAAGCCCTCTCACTCATTGCTCCCTCTGCCTGGAATGTTCTTCCCTTGGATAATCCTCCGACTCCTTGTCACCCAGATCTCACATCAAATGCCAACTCCTCCCTCATTTTAAGTTAGTCCTTACCTTCCTAGTAACTCAAACACATTGGCTCCATTTATTTTCTGCCCCATACCTATTCATATCTTGGAATATACTTGTATATCTTTGAGTTTACTTGTTCTTATCCCTTTAGCATATACGCTCCATGGGGCCAGGGGGGTTGTATTGTATTGCTTACTGGTCTACCTCTATGCCTGGAACACTGCTTGGCATATAGCAGTAGTTGACTATTTATTGCATTGATCCATTCAATTAGACAACGGGTTTTTTTAATTTTTATGAAGATTTATTTATTTATTTATACAAGAACTGGGGTACAGGTCAGAGGTGCAGGAGGGTGAGAGAATTCACCAGAGACAGAGCGGGGAGCAGAACAAATGGGCAGAAGGACCAAAGACACTGCTAAGGGGAGCAGCAGGTAAGACAGGAGAGGTCTGCCGCATCTAGACAACAGTTTTTTCAAAGTCTATCATGGCCAGACTCAAAGTCAGGCTCCAGGATAAAACATATCTCCAACCAGTCCCGACTCTGGGCTGGCTTCATGGGCATGCAACCTGTGCATTGTACAGAGCCCTGTGCTTCGAAGGGCCCTGTGCTTGTTTTAATGCTCTGCTGTCATTATTTTCGAATTCTTATCAGTTTACGAATTAGGTTATTCATATTTTCATATTGCAGTTAACCACACAAATTACGTGGCTGGCTCTCCCCTGATAGTAACCCCAGAAAGTTCCCCAGCACACACAGATCTGAAAACAGTTTAGGTAGAAGTCAGTGGACCCTCTACACTTTTGTTAATGATTTTTTTTAATATGATTTTTTTTTAAGATTTTATTTATTTATTTATTTATACAAGCACTGGGCACAGTCAGAAGCACGGGAGCGTGAGAGAATTCACCAGAGCCAGAGCGGGGAGCAGAGCAGGCAGAAGGACTGAAGCACACTGCTGAGGGGAGCAGCGGGCGGCAGGAGAGGTCTGCACGCCATGTGGGACCCTCCTCCGGTGGCCGGGGAGCAGCTGGGGATCGAACCGGCGCTGCAGAGGCTGCGGGCAGCTTCGCAACCCAGCGCTCAACCGCTGTACCACCAGGGAGGCCCTTTTGTTAATGATTTTAACAGGACTATCTTACATATTTAAAGAGATGTAAAGAGCAAGTGATTTATAGAGATGTAGTTTGAGTATAATTCTGGGGGTCTCCCTGGTACAAGGGGTTAAGCATCAGCACTATGAAGCTATCCACAGCCACTGTAGCATGAATTCAATCCCCAGCCAGGGAGGTGACCCACATGGCACAGCAGACCTTTCCTGTCTCGCTGCTGCTCCCTCCGCAGTGTATTTCAGTAGATCTGCCTCTTCTGCTCCCCACTCTGTCTCTGGTGAATCCTCTCACCCCCTGCACCTCTGGCCCATACCCCCAGTTTTTGTATGCAAAAATAAATTTTAAAACCTTAAAAAGAAAAAAAAAGAATTCTGGGAGCCAGACATCCTTGGAATGCAGATCCTGCCAAGTTCTGTGTGACCTTGAATGACTGAGTGACCTTGAGACACAATGTCTCCCAACCTTGATTTCCTCATCACAGAAGGAGATAATGTCTACCCCATAGAGATGGCTTGAGAATTCAAATACTTAAAACTTGGGTCAGGATCTGAGTGTCTTAGAGTGGGTTCTGTCACCCAATCACCTCCCTTCTTTGCGCTCCCCTTGGCTCCTTTTGGTCTCCCACACACTCCAGGAAAATCTGGGTCAGTGTGAGCGGCTGCTAAGTGAGAAGAATATTGAAGAGAAAAACCAAGGAATTACAGCCTTCAGGAAAGCAAAAACATTTTTACTTAAAAACTGCTTGAGCATAGACTTTGTAGATGTTTGCAATTTGTATGCAAATAAACTAAGGACTCCTCTATCTTGAGCTGAGACATGGCCCTGGGCAAAAGCTTAGATAAGACCCTGCTTGAGCCACAGAGAAGCCTTCGTAGTTTCTCTTTGCTGCCAGTTCACACTGAAACTTTAGATCATCCCAACACTGCAGTTTTCACTAGTTTAGCCTTTAATAAATTCGTTAGTATGGAAGTCAGTTTTCCAGCAAAGTAGGTGCATCCCAATCTGTATTTGTGGCATCATTTCTATTGTATGAATCTCCTTATTTTCACATTCATTGTCTGTTTAATCAGGGACTGATTTGAGATTAACTTGCAAAGGCTGGGTCTCTTGTGCCTGATAAAAAAGAATTTCCACTGGCCAAAACCCACCTGATTCTTTGAAAACCCAAATCAACACCAGGTAATAGAACGCTAAGAACAGACATGCATCTCAAACTTGCCTTCCAAGTCCAGAGAGTCTCAGAACTGAAGGAGAACAGTAACTTGTTGTAATCATTCATTCATTCATTCATTAGATAAACATTTATTGAGCACCTACCATGTGTTAGGCATTGTCCTAGGTGCTGCAGGGAAGTCCTTTTCTTCATGCAATTTGTAATCCAGTGGGAGTATAGAAATGTTCAGGCGATTCCACTATAACCTTGATTCAAGGTCAAGGGACAGGTAGGGACACCCAGGGAACCCCCGTGGCTAGGGATGAATATAGAGCACCTCATAGATACTCCCAGTGTTACAGGGCTACCCCAAAGGGAGGTGGGATGGCCTGGGTGTGAGTCCTCACTAGCATGCTTAAAAATTCAGAACAAGACCTAAAGGCAGGCACACAGAAAAGGGTTAGTAAAAGGTTTATTTACAAGGGAAGTGAGAAAAGGAGAGCACAGGGAAAGAGGGATTAATTGGTCATTATGTCTTACCAGTAACACTGTCTGAGCCGGAATCCTGTGTGCACGCTGAAGACAGACAAAATCAAGCCCCCTGCAGGCCCATGTGTTTGTTTTTATACCAAGCATGGCTGCTTAACTCCACCCTTAATTCCCAGTAATACCCCCTTCAAGAAGTCAGGTGAGTCATGGCAGATTCGTGGCATGATGGGAGTAGTAGTCCTCTGCACCTGAGATCTCTGGCATGGAGGTGGGGGTAGAGTCCATTCAGGGCATATTGTTCCCCCAACACTGGCATTCTTGCCTCCCACAGCCCATGTACTCCATCTGCTTGTCCACTTCTCAAATCCATGCAAGCTGGGACTCTGTTGTCAAAGTTAACACGCCCAGAGGCCTCACTGGTAGTGCAAGGGGTTAAAACACAGCACTATGAAGCTATCTGCAGCCACTGCAGCATGAATTCGAGCCCCGGCCAAGGAACTACCCACATGGCACAGCAGACCTCTCCTGCCTGGCCCGCTGCTCCCCTCAGCAGTGTATTTCAGTCAATCTGCCTGTTATGCTCCCCATTCTGTCTCTGGTTAATCCTCTTATCCCTCCATACCTCTGGCCTATATCCCAGATCTTGTATGCATAAATAAATAAATCTTTAAAACAAAACAAACAAAAAACAAAGTTAACAAGCCCAATATATATAGCTATCTTTAACACATACCCCTAATGTTGTCTTGGGAACGCGGGCCAGGGCTCCTTTGCTCACACAGTTACACTCATTCATCTGTCATTAGCAAACACTGATCACACCCCTGTCCAGGCTCTGCTGGGCCCTCCTTTGGGTACCATGTCCCCTTTTCTTTATTCACTCCAGCCTATTTACAAATGTCACCTTCTTCAAACCTTACACTGAGAAGTGGGTGGGGGAGGAGATTGAGGTTCAGAAAGGTAAAGTGCCTTGCCCAGGTGGCCAGCTAATGACAGAAACAGCCAGGCTTCAGCTCTAGGTTTGGCTCCACAGCCTCTGCTCCTCCTGCCCTGCATGAACCCTGGGCTGGAAAAGGATCCCCCAACTGCTGCTTGACATTGGTATTGACAAATATCTGGGTCTTGACAAACTGACTTTGTCATCCTCCCTCAGGCCTTCTGTGAGAGGGCACCTGCCTGTGACAGTCACCATCTCCTCTGCCACCTGGGTCAGGCCCAGTGAGCCCTGATCCATACTAGCAGAGGACTCAGCAGACAGGGGCAGCTCTGCTATCTATCCCAGATGGAACCACTCTTCCTGCCTCAGAACCTTCCCTCCTGCCTCCCATCCTGGCCTCCCTGCTAAGTCAGAAGATTTCCAAAGCCTTCTTGGAACATCAAACCCCCTGTTAATTTGCTTTCCTTGTTTCTCAAAGGCAAAAGTAAGTGCCACCAAGAGTTTTCATAGCTAGAACAGCAGTTACCAGCTCAGGAACTAAGTGGATGTCTAGACATCCCTCACCCTCACTCTGGGGTCCCCATGTCTGGGCTACAAGACTTTGCCCTAATGCTGGGGAATGTCCTTAGCAGCTGGAAAAATCCATAGCTTTGGGGTCTAACAAATTTAACCTACCCCAGGGTCAGAGAAATACTCCCTAATATTCTCAGACCACTGCACATGCTTTCCAGTTTGCCAGGCCTGACATTTTCTCATTTGCTCTTCCCCCACCTGATCCCCATTTTTCAGTTGAGGACTCCATTCATAAATGTCTGGGATTTCTCTCTTACTATCCACTCCTGCTGTGACACAGTGAAGCAGCCAAGAAATAACTGGAATAGACACATTTAGTTATAATAAACAAAAATATTAGCCCAGCTGCTTGAGGAGCTTGCAAAGACCCCAGTGCCTGGTGAAAACTGGGTGGGTCCTCCAGGCTCCATAAAGCATGCACAAGTCTCTATCTCAGATGCACAAAGCCAGAGAGACAGGTCTGCACAAGGGGAGTCTACCTGAGCAAGCACAAAACTAGTGTCTGTGGAGAAATAATGCAGAACAGAGAACCTCGGTGCCAAGAAGACACTTGGAAGCAATAGCCGCAGTCAGGATGCAGAGAGAAAGCAGGTAGAGGGAGAGACAGATGGGGAGGCCACCTGGTTCCAATTTCACCACTGGGAAGTAGGTTATGCCTGTTTTACCAGTGGGAGGGGAGGGGGGCTTTCTGGGGGAAGGTAGAGAGGTCAGATCATTTGGGTTTCTCACTCTCCTTTGTTCCAGAGAAGGCATCTGGCACCAGACAGAACCATCGGTTGCCTCTGTCTCTGTGCCATGGTCTCAGGTCTACTGAGTCCTCTTGCTCCCAATTTCCTGCTCTGGGACTCCAGGTGTATGGGCCTGTAAGCCTGTATCAAATCCGTAGATGATAATAGAGCTAGCCCTACCCCACAGGCTTCCAAGAATCAAGCATGAAAGGATGTGCGTTATAGGGGGACAAGCCTTGGGCTCCGGAGTGAGACGAAGAGCTTTCATGGGGCTTTAGTTTCTTTGAGTGCAAGATGGGGTCATAGCAAGTTCAGAGTTGGCATGAGGATACAAATGAATACATTCAAGGCAAAAAAGGGCAGTAAAGAGCATGGGCCCTATACTTGATCTTAAATCCTGACTCCACCTCCGACTAGCTGGGTAATTTCGGGCACGTATATATTAACGACTCTGGGCTTCTGTTTCCTAGCTTTCCTAGCTGTAAGTTGAAAACAGCTACATGACAGAGTTGTTGTAAGGATAAAATAATTTAAAATGTGTGGATCTCAGTGTCTGGTGAAAAGCAACAGCATCAGCTATGAATGTCAGCAGTCGGATGATCCATAAAAAGGACTTTGCCACGTAACTCATGGTAAAATGTATGCCGGCCTTCGGGCTGGGAGGTGCAGCACCAATTCCTTGATTAATGAATCTTCTGGGGTGGAAGCACTTCTATAATGAAGTCAGCCATATGTGGCTGGTGTTGGGGAAGAAACTCATAAATCACACAAAGCAAGGTTGGCATGTGGCATCTGGCTCAGCAGCAAACCTTGGCCCAGCCTCGTGCCCACCCACCTTCTGCCCCAGAGAGATCCATCACCGCCCAGAGCCCCTTGGGGGGTGGCCTGCTTAGCAGAGGCCAGGCCTGCCACACAAAGCAACATCTCTGAGATTCCTGTGCCAGGTAGTGCTCAGTTAGGGGACCAGACCTATCTCGGTCACCAAACCAGTGTTTCTCAAATTGAGTGTGGATCCCAATCCCCTAGGGCCTTGTTATGCTCAGGTGACCAAGCCTCACCCCCCAGAAAGCGTGGCATCCAAGAGTTTGCATTTCTAGCAAGTTTCCAGGTGCTGCTGTGCTGCTCTGTGAGACCACACCATTTTGGTGGGAC
Source organism: Talpa europaea (assembly GCF_964194135.1). Lineage (NCBI taxonomy): Eukaryota > Metazoa > Chordata > Mammalia > Eulipotyphla > Talpidae > Talpa > Talpa europaea. Next base: position 96,289,368 of record NC_140075.1, on the reverse strand, counting down.
TGGATTTAAACCTCAGTACTTGGGCCTCCCGGTGGTGCAGCGGTTGAGCGCTGGGTTGGGAAGCTGGCCGCAATCTCTGCAGCGCTGGTTCGATCCCCGGCTGCTCCCCGGCCACTGGAGGAGGGTCCCACATGGTGTGCAGACCTCTCCTGCCGCCCGCTGCTCCCCTCAGCAGTGTACTTCGGTCCTTCTGCCTGCTCTGCTCCCCGCTCTGGCTCTGGTGAATTCTCTCACCCTCCCGCGCTTCTGAGTGTACCCAGTGCTTGTATAAATAAATTAATTAATTAAATTAAATAAATCTTAAAAAAAAAAATTTAAACCTCAGTACTTGTCTTTGGGCAAATTTTTCCCCCAGATTTGAGTCCCCATTCCCTCATCCACAGAGTGGGCATACCATACCTCCTGGAGGTATTGGGGTCTAAATGGGAGAATGTAGATGGTTGCCGCGTTGAATTCTGGGTGTCCAGGAAAGGCTCGATGCATGGCAACCCCCAACATCACCAACACATTGCTGTTGTGGGCTTAGGGGCGACTGATGGGTAGGAGGGGTGGCGTTGTGAAGATACCATACTTTTAAGGAGAAATGAGAGGAACAATGAGCAAATACCAATTGAGTGCTTTCTGAATGCAACATACTAATTCCTAAATGCAAAAAAAAGCTTTATCACTGAACAAAAAACCCAGCTGGAAGCTTTTAATTGATTCATTTGGCAAGCCAACAAGTGAATCCGAGAAGCAGGCTCTGTGCTGTCTGTACGATGTAGGAGCTGAAGCAGACATCAGGCCTGCTATCAAGGAGCTACAGTCAAACAGGAATAAAATAAGTAAGGACCAGAGAAGACATGTTCACATCACAGTAAAAGGAGGGAGGTGACCACTGTGTCTGGAAAGGAGCGTTCAAAATGCTGAAAAAAATGAGCTGGGAGATGCTTCTCAGACAGGTGGGCGATCAGGATGGTTTCCTTTGGAAGCAGCCTTTGTCTGGAAAATGGGCAGCATTCCACCCATGGAGACTCTGTCCTCCCCTACAGGCAGAGGAATAGCACGAGCACAAACTTAACAAGGGCAGGAAAGAAGCACCCTCGTGGAAGAGGACTCGGGTCAGCCTGGCTGGATTGCCAGCGGAAGAGCCAAGGGTGGAGGCTGAGGTTGGCCTGGCTGGCTGATGGCAAACAGCCTTGACCACTGCTTTATAGGCTCCTTTCAGGCCCTTCTGTGTCCTTTGCAAGGACACATCCTCTTGGGCTTGATGATGCTTGTGGTGAGGATGCCACAGGAGTGAGGGTCTGCCTGATCCCTCAGCAGCAACCCACGCAACTCAACATGCTCCCCTTCTCAGCATGTGTCAGAATGAAAATGGTCAGTCTCCACCTCATGCTGCGGGACATGAACTCAGGGCTGAGTCACATACACACAGGCAGACCAAAGCCCCCAGTGCTGCCCACTGCCGCTCTGCTGATGGACCTGCCGCCCCCCACAACTTATTGCAACCTGACTTAACCTTCACAGTTCCCCCCTGTAGGGGCAGGAAGGACACAGTGCAAGGTTTCTGATCCAGCAGACTGGGTAAAGGAGGAGTCCTGGAGCCCTCAGTGGCTTTTGCAGGCTTTTATTGGGATTACCAGGTACACAGCAGGCAGGGTCTCTGGGGGGCCGGGAGGCTTACAGGCCTCCCAGCCCCCAGCAAGTCTTCACTCTGGGCTCTCCGGCCTTCTCTCACGTTCTCTCTGCTCTTCTCATGGCTCTGCTTCTCTCTCGGCTTTTCTCTTGGCTTCTGTTGGCATCCCCGTGTCGCCGCCCTTAAAAGCCCAGTCTCAGCCCAGGTGAATCCCATCTACCTATGCCCACACCCTACTCCAGGTGCCCGCCATCAGGCATGCATTCAGGACCATGGGGATCCATCATTAATGCTAATGGCGGGAAGGCAGAAGAGCCTGACACTTACCCAACACTGTCCCACATAGGGTCTCCTAGCTGGGGGTAAATCTCCATCAATGCTCTCTTGGCCAAGTTCTGTCGGGGGCCTCTGGCTCCTAGATATGGTCCCCACATTCATCAGATCCAGGGGAAGCCTACTGAGGATTGTGGGGGTTGCCTTTCTTTGCTGTGGCTTGTTCTTACAGTGAGGTCAGGTGCAGCCTACTCAGTTGGGAGCGTGGGCCCACCCTGACTCTCCTCTGCAAGGCTTCCTGGGACCTTCAGTTCTGCTCCAGAGGGTTGCTGATCCTTTATCCCTAGCACCTGGGCCACACTTCACACTGATGAAAGTTCTGAGTCAGCAGGTTTGGGTCAGAACCAGGACATACCCACGTGATTCCCCAGGTTATCTGGTTTCTTGTTGAAACTGTTGGCAGACAGCTGGGTTTTCAGATGGCCTGAGGGGATCGGAGATAACCTGAGCCAGGTTCAGATCATTTGTATTCATTCTCTCCAGATAAGTATCAAGGTGGGTCTCCCTAGTGGCCTAGGGGATTAAGGCTCAGTGCTATTACTACTGCAGCCTGGGTTCAATCACTGGCCAGGGAGCTGACCCACTTGGCGAAGCAGACCTCTCCTGACTTGCCCTCTGCTCCCCTCTGCAGTGTATTTCAGTTCAGTCCTTCAGTCCTTTCGGCTCCCCAGTGAATCCTCTCACTGCCTCCCCACCCCCACACCTCTGACCTATACCCCAGTTCTTATACTCAAAAATAAGTATATAAAATCCTTTTTAGGGCCTCCCTGGTGGCGCAAGGGGTTAAGACACAGCCTATGAAGCTGTCCGCAGCCACTGCAGCATGAGTTCAATCCCCGGCCAGCCAGGGAGCTACCCACTTGGCGCAGCAGACCTCTCCTGACTTGCCCACTGCTCCCCTCAGCAGTGTATTTCAGTCATTCTGCCTGTTCTGTTCCCGATTCTGTCTCTGGTGGATCCTCTCACCCCCTGCACCTCTGGCCTGTACCCCAGTTCTTGTATGCACAAATAAATAAATTTTTAAAATCTTTTTAAAATCAAGGAATTTTCTGGCCATCTAGCCCCACCCCTTCCTTGGCCTTCCCCAAGGGAAGAAGGACATTGGCCTCTAGAAGAATGCTGAGGGCTGCCTGTGAGTTTAAATGGCACCCACAGTTTCCTTCTAGAATTCTACGATTATAGATTGGTCCATAACACCACAGATGGAGGCTAAGAGTAGGAAATTTAGGATGGAGGCGACACAAGACCAAAAACTGCTGTGGGGCTAGAAATGATTAACAGAGTGGCTAAAACAGCTATAGAAAGGTATCCTGAGGTGCAGACTTGAAGGTGGGTATACAGAGATTGAGGGCCACTGTCAAAATTACTGATTCTTTCAAATCTACCTAGTTACACCCTAGAAATAATTAATTTAACAACAGTTATCAATTCCCTAAAGGGACAAAACTCCCTCCCCACAGAAAGAAGATTATGTAAGAACAAGGCTGCCCCCCTCTGCAGCTCACCTGCCCGCTGTGACTATGCAGGTGTTTCTCTTCACCAACCTCCTTCCTTTGTAAAGCAGCAGAGGCAGCTCTCCCCGCAAGCCTGCCCGACTGTGACATGCTGGTGTCACCTTTAACAACCTGTTCTTTTCAGAAGCAGCTCTTTCTGCCTGCTTATGTCTGTGCAGGCATCCTGTCCCTTTTCTTATATAATGAACCTGCCCTTTTGGATATAAGTAAACGTCTCTGCCGCGTGAGCAAACTTGCTGAGTGCCACTGGAAGGGGAGCTCTGCTGAAAGTTTCCTCAGTGGTGACCTAAGGACCCGGTTCTCTGAACAGAACACTTCTCCAAACTGACATCAACCACAATGTGGCATAAAAAGCCCAGCCCCTCAGGTAGTGGTCTGCTGAGTTTCTACGAGTAGTGAGGCCAGTTGACTTCACCAGGACCCACCCAGCCCCCTTTTCTCCAGTCTGAGGCACACACAGCCCAGAATGTCTTTCAAATTGACCCACACACAACGTCTCCTGAGACTTCCTGGTCCCCAGGTCACAGTGAGGGGCCCCTTCTTGCTGTTCCTGTAGCTCCTGCCTCCCCTGTAGCTTTTATCCTGTTGTATTATGGCTGCCTGCTTATTGTTCCACCTCCCCTCTGACATTAGTTCCTAAGGGCAGGGATCATTTCTGTCTTGTTTGCCCAGTATGTAGTAGGTACGTAGAACATATTTTTTAATAATAGCAACAACAACATTAACTAAGCATTTGGAAAGGGCCAGATGCTTGGCAACCATTGAATAAGTTAGTCCTTACAAAACCCTCTAGGGCTAGGGACTGTTTTATGGGTGAGGAAACAAAAACTGAGCCAGGAGCCAAGTTATTCAAAACCACAGGTGGCTGGAGCCCATACTCCTGCCGGAGGTTGTCCTCAGATGACCTGATCTTATGTGTACGGGGTCACTCACACAGCCTGTGTACAGGGTCACTCACACAGCCTGGCTGCCAGGCCAGGGGACAGCACCCCTCCTTGCTCTACCACCAGGTCCTCACTAAGGGCCTGGCAGTGAGAACCTTATAAAATGAAAGAAGCTGCCTGGGTCCCGTCCTCCCTGGAAGAAACTGACTCAGCCCATGACAGGGGACAGAAATACCAAAGACTTGGAGAACACTGCCGCGAGAGAAGCTGTGGCCATTCTCAGCTTCAGCCTTGCCTTTCAGGCTTCCTTTTCCTGCTGTCCTGGTGGGAGAGGCCCACAGGCCACTCAGTGCTCCATGACATTCCCAGCAGGCCTGGGGGTGCCAGACCTCAAGGGACAGTGGCATTGCTGGGCTCATTTCTCTCTAGAGCAAAAGAGACCACTACTGAGAGGTGGTGGTGTTAGGGGGAAGTGATGTCCTGAGTTAATCCCATACAGGCTTTGTGGACTCCACCCCCACTCCAGACTAAAACCATCAGGACATTGGGGAAGACAAATCCCATCACCACCAAGGGGAGGGTGGCTGGGACCTGAGGGTGGAGTTGGGCAGCCAGGTTGGATATAAAAAACCAAACACGTGGGCCTAGGGCTCTCTCTGGCTTGCGATCGCTCGCCTCCCGGCTTCACCGCTCCTGGCTGGCGGCCAGCTCTCAGAGCGCCATTTTGGGGTTCCAGATCGGCGGATCGGGTAGGACTCATTTAAAACTTTGTCTCCCGCTTTTCTCCCAGAGCTGTATATTTCCTCATTTCCCCTTCCCTTGTAAATAAACCTTTTATTAACCTTTCACGTGTGCCTGCAGTAGAGCATTGATAAGTCCTTTTAAGCGCGCGGGTGAGGACCCACAGTCAGGCACCCCGTTTTGTATCGGGGTTGCTCTACAACAGTGGGAGCCTTTGTGAAAACTGCAGCCAAGTCTCAGAGGCCAGGGAATGGAGGATGTCCTCCCTGCTGGACAAACGGGAGGCTGGTCCCAGCAGAGACCTTCCCTCTGTGCTCTGGGAGAATTTCTTCTACTGGGTTATATAAGGCCTGTTGTTAATGGCCAGCCTGAGGGCTTTTGCTGATTCCTCTAGGGATTAGCTAAAGATTAACAGCCTTAGTTCCCAGGAAAAAAGGAGATGGTGAGAGAGAAAATGGGACTCCGGAGAGTTAGATTTGCAGAACAGCAAGAGAGTAGACACTGGAGAAGCAGCACCAGAGCCCTGCAAGGAAGGGAGGAAAAAGAGAAGGGAGGTGGGAAGCTGGCTCACCCTGGCCAGGGAGGAGGCCTGACAAGGTGGTGGTGTTAGGGGCAAAAGATGTCCTGAGCAAACTCCATACAGGCTTTGTGGACTCCACCCCCACTCCATCAAGACACTGGGAACTACAAATCCCATGATCACCAAAGGGAGGTTTCGAGAACCTGAGGGCAGAGTTAAGCAGCTAGGCTTTCGGGTTGGGTATTTAACCAGTCATGTGGCCTGGGGTGGGGGGTTGCATGCTTGGCCACGAGGCGAGCTAGGTTTTTTTGCCAGCTCGGCAGGTCACTGGGATTCCATGTTAGCAGAACGGGTAGGACGCATTTACCAACTTATCTCCCTCTTTTTCTCCCTGAGTTATTCATTTCCCATTTCTTCTTCCCTTGTAAATAAACCTTTTATCAACCTTTTGAGTATGTCTGCAGTTTAACATTAATAAGTCCCCTTTAAGCGCATGGGTGAGGACCCACAATCAGGCAACCCCATTTTATATCGGGGTTTGCCCTGTAACAGTGGCAGCAGGGACTGTGCTCCTTGAGAGGAAGACCAGGGACAGAGACTGCTGCCAGGATCTTCTGTAGCAAATTGCCACCTTAGCCCGGAAGAAGCCGGACTCTGCAGCCACCAGCCAGAGCTTTGCCCCAGGGTCCTCAGGGTCCTTCTGGTGGTCAGAAGTTCTGGGGAAACCTGGATGAGCAGCCTTGAGACAAGGTGGGGTGGCCAGAAGTGGCTGCATTCTGGGTAGGTTTAGCACACACTGGCCTGCCCACCACAATTCATGTGCACATTGAAGTAGCATTTATTTTTACCAGGGCAGGTTCGGCTTCTGATCACAGAAATGGTGAGGGCTTTCCATTGGTTTCCATGGAAACATAGGCAGAGCATCTGCTACCAGATCAAGCAAGGCTGGGCTGTTAAGATTCCTTCTGAATGGTCTTGCTGTTTACTCAGAAGGCTTGACTCACCTGCTTTTTCACTATTTGGCTTCTAGCGTGGGAGAGGAGAGGAAGGGCAGTCCAGAGGGATCAGGGCTGGTGGCCAGAGGGTTGGCTAAAGGCAAGCATTGAGAGAAGCCCTTGGCTTCTCTTTCTAAGCCCCATATAGGTTCCTGTGATGAGGTCACAGGAATCTGGTCTCTGGTTCTAGCCTGACCCTGCCCTGTAACAAGGCCAGCCGCTGGCTCCCTTCTGAGTCCCTGTGGCACCAAGGGGCACATAGGCCAAAGAGCAAGTTTTCAGGTGCTGGAGATAATTAGATCAGAGCACTTTCAGTTCCATTTTACAGAACAGAGGCATGGACTTTGCTACAAGGCCTGGGAAGATGGCACTGAGGGCTTGGCTCTGGAGTCAGAAAGCAAGACAACGGTGCATGTGTACATGTGAGAAGTGGTTTTATTCCAGGTGTATTTTCATAAAGACAAAGTCCTCAGGGACAGCTAGTGGCACATGCTTTGGTCAAGAAGAGGAAAAGCAAAAACAGAATAGGGTTGAGTCCCACAAAGGACGGCGGACAAGTGCCGAGCCTGGTCTGACCTCAGGGGAGGAGGGCAGGCCCCTCCACGTCTCTCTGAGCAGCAGTCCTCTTACATTCAGTGACAGAAGTACAGGCTCCCCCTCCCCAACAGGCCACATTGCCTGCTGGGTGGACACGAAAACGGAGGTGGTAGTGGATGAGACAACAGAGGACAGGAGAAGTGTGGCCAAGGGCCCTGGGTTGGTGAGCTCAGGAGCTGAGAGGACGCTGGTGAGAGCCAGGAAGGAGGGGACACCACTGAAGAGCTCTCCAGGGGGGCGCTGCCAACTAGGGACGATTGGCCCCTGACCCCTAGGACCAAGTAGAAGGAGCAGGAGGGTGGCAGCGCAGGCACATCGGGGAGGGAGACGGGCACAGTAGCTTCAACCCAGAGCAAATGTTCAGACCCTTTGGGGCTCAGGGATCTCTGTAAGAAGCTGGGGAAAAGCACAGACCCTCTCCTCAGGAAAACGCATCTAAGCACACATGCAATATCTGGGGGATAATTTCAGCAGATTCCTAGGCCCCCTGGGAACCATAAACTCTCTAGGGGGTTGTGGGTCTCTAAGAAAGGCCAGGGGAATTCCTGGAATAGCTGTGTCCATCCCATTTCATTAGCTATGGGAGGGGCCTCCAGGGTCCTGGTATCAACCTCTTTTACCCAAGATCATACTGCCTGAGTCGGCGGGGGGAGAGGGGGTGGAGGAAAAGGGGGCACAGCAGAAACAGCAAGACAAGTCCATGGGGTAGAAGGAAGAGGCCGGTGAGGATGAGAAGGACCCAGGCGCTCTCCGCACAGACAGGGGCCAGCAGCCCGCCTCCCGGCCCACTGCGGGAGCTGACCTTAGGGGCCTCTCTTCTGAAGTGGGGAGGGGTGAGGATGAGGCTTAGCCTGGATGACTTATCTCCCAGGGACTTAAGGAATGTTTATGCTCCAGAAATGAGGTTCCATTCTTACAGGGTACCCCAAGGCCACAATGCTGTATTTACAGGGGCAAAGGCTTTTGAGAAGGCGGGAGTCAAAAACTATGAATGAGATCAGAGCTGTTCAGTGGTACCTGGTGGCTGCCTCTCTTTGGGGGTCCTCATGGTGGGCCCAGGCAGGGGGGCAGGGCACAGCTGGTCATTAAGGCCTGAGGGAGAAGTCTTAGCCTGAAACATGGTCAGAGGCGGGGTGTGTTTAGCTAAGTGTGTCTCAAGGCTGCCCACACAGCCTCTGACTAAGAATGTAGGGTCAGAGTGGAGGGCTGGAGGCAGAGGCCTGGGCTGGTACGTGTGGGAGGAGCTGGGGTCCTCAGGAAGAGACCTGCACTTTGGGTGGTCTTGCAGCTCTTCTGCCCATGTCCTGCAAATCCTACATGTTTTTCCCAGATTCCAGCCCTCCATACCCAAGCCAGTGCCTGCCCGGGACAAGCTGCTGAGCCCCTCACCTCCTTCCTGTTCCTGGCTGTGCCGCAGGCTGCCCCCTCCTCTCACCTTCAGCTTTCCCATCCACGACGCCCACATTCTCCTCTCAGCCCCCGTGACCCAATGAGGCTGCTGTGTCGGCTTCTGTATTTGTTCTCCTCATTCAACAAGGGGAGGATTGTAAACCACAGCCTGGGCCCCCAGGAGGACCACGGGAGGGAACAAAGGACCAGGACACCTCCCAGTCTCCGTCCTACAGCAGTCCAGCACCCTGAGCGCCCCCTGTTCCTGGCAAGGCCAGGAAGGCCCTCCCCGTGCAAGCTTTGGAGAGTCGTGTCATGGCAGGGCTGTTTGCTGATGATTCTGGCAGAAATGTGAGGAGATGGAAAGGGCCCGCTTTACACTCGCCCACCCTAACCCCTTCGGGTCCCAAAGTCTCATGCAAAAGGTACAGGAGGCCCTGGGGCTACCGTCATGTGTGGGGCAACAGCTGCCACTGTTGGGCCGGGGCATCCGCCTGGCACTTGCTGGTCACCAGCTGGTCGGGCTTGGTCTCCAGGCAGAGGCCGCTGACTGAATGCTGGATGAAAGAGGCTTTCCTCTTCCATCTCTGGGGAAGGAAAACAGTAATTGTAACGTAAATGACCCTGTGTAATCTGTACCCCTTCATTTATCAATCTGTGCGTCCCCTACACTGGAGGCTCCCCACGCCCCTGCTGTGCTCTTGCCTCTGCAGTGTGGTGTGAAGTCACTGTCTAGAACAGAGGCCTGTGGGCTGACTCTAACCCAGAGATGTATTTTGCTTGGCCTGCACAGCATTTATTTAAAACTCGGCCAAGTTGTCACAGAAAGTCTGCATTTCTAGTTTCCTCTTAGACTTGGGCCACATTCTTCTGTGACATCACTGTTTGGGCCCAGGATCTGCTCCTAGCTGTAGATGGGGCTCTGTCTCAGTTCTCTGTAGTCCCAGGACTGAGAAAGAGGTTCCCAACCACTCCCCAGAGGCACTTGAGTTTGTGGGTTCTGGCCTAGGTGAATCTTTCACTTCTCCAAACATTTCTTTTCCCTGCAGATCTAAGCTGACCTGGTCTGTAACTGCAGCTGGCTGCCTACATACTTTAGCAGATTGCGAGCAAGGCCAGCAGGTGGCAGGAGTGCTTGACTCCCTATTAGAGTCATGAAGGGGGCCTAGGTCAGTGCCTTTTCCTTCTGGTGCCTCCCGTGCCCACATTTAACAATGGGGGGGCGTGGGAGTGTGTGTTCCAGTAGAACATGTTGGAGGTGCCTGGATGGAGGATGGAATGTTCTTTGGAACAGTTAGGCAGGAGAGGCTGAGACCCCGGTCTCAAAGCTCAGGGAAGAATAAATAGTGAGATAAGTCTTTTGGGGGCTTCTCTCCTATTTTCTGTCCCATTCATCACTCTCCTATCTTCCTATGCCCACCTGGTCCTCCATAAGAAGTGCAGAGAGCTGGTGACTGTGTGAGTGGAGCCTGAGGCTCTGAGGGGGAGGGGAATGTTCTTTTTGGAGCTGCAGGGAGAAGGGAAATGAGCTGCATCCCACCACAGGGCCGGGGCGGGGCTCTGAGGTTACTGGAGTGGGCACAGAAGGGAACCGAGTAGGATGAAAGGTGGGGAGCCGCAGAGCCTGGATTCCCCCTGTGAATGCAGAGCTATGAATCAGCCTCTCCGACCCATGTGGCCCCAGCAGCGGAATCTGAAGGTCAAGAGTGGGGTAGGACAGGGCCTCGGCTCTCTCTGGAACTCACAGCATCCTATTGCCTGTTCTCACCTAGGCCAAATGTCCAGCAATGCCCAGCTAGAGTGCGCACCCCCTCTCCAGGAGGTCTGACTGGCTGTTATGTCCTAGTACCAGGCTCCTCGGGGCTGCACGGGCATGCTTAGTGCTGCCTCAACATCTAGCCCTGGTGTGGGGTGGATGACTCCCTCCCCTTGCTCCCCCACCAGACTGTAAGCTCCTTGGGGACCAAGGACCAAGCCCTTCTTTCATGCTTGTGGCCAACATGATCCGCACAGACCCTGGCACAAGGGTAACACCAAGTGCAGTTTCATTTTATGAAGAATGAATGCAGGGGTGAATGCATGAATCCCTTAATTAGGAGGTGCTCCCTAAATCATAAGGGTCACACTTCCTTCCAGTGCCACTGGGCACACATTCAGGGCACTCCCAGCTACGTGGCCTGGCCAGTGAAACAACATCTCCAGCACACTCCTGCACCACCACCCCTGGCCTTGGTTCTGGCAGCTTCCTTGTGGGGCAGGCAGAGGAGAGAGCCCCTCATTTTATAAGAGAGAAGACTGAGGGTCAGAGAAGTGACCCCGCTAGACTTGCTGGCCCCATCACACTGTCACTAATGCACAGGGAGACATGACACCACATGGCTTTGGAAACAGGGTTAAAGGGAATCAAGAGGGAGCCCAGATTCTAGAAGACTTTGGCACTGGCCATCCTGTCCTCCCAGGGGGAGGGGGCATAGCTGCCCAGGGTGCTATTGGGGGGCCTGGCAGGACTTGTAGGATCAAAATGAGTGGAACCAAAGGAGATTGCTAGAGCACCTTAGCCAGGGTCAGCACGAAGAGAAACTGGATGCTTCAGTCCCTGTGAGCACTTGTGGGGTAGCTGCCCAGGAAGTTACTTCCCAGTTGGCTTCAACAAGGAGGGGATTCCCATGGGCTCAAGGCTCGACCCTCAGGGAGACCCATGCTGCAGGTGAAGGGGAGCTGGATGGCAGACAGGTCTCACTCCAGGGCAGAGCAGAGGGCAGGAAGCCTGGGGAAGGGCAGAACAAGCTGCGTCTCCCCAATCAAAAGTGCTTCAGAAGTATCGAGACCCAGCAAGCAGGCCAGGGCAGACAAATCTCTCAAGCACACACACACACCCTGCTCTCAGACCTCTCAAACATACACACATACCTCTCAAATACTCTCTCTCTCTCTCTCTCTCTTTCTCTCTCTCTCTCTCTCTTTCTCTCTGGAGGAAAAGGACCTGGCTAATTTTCCAGAATAGAATAGCAAACTGCCAGTCATCCCTAAAGAAAGAGCTGACCCAGGCAAACAGCAAACAGCAAAGAGGTGGAAGGAAACCCCTGCAGGCCAAACCAGAGAGCTCCACAGGCTGGCCTGCTGGGTCAGGCACAGGGAGGACTGCAGAGAAGGGCGAGAAGAGGAAGAGCTGGAGCAGGCACCGGCTGGGCGTCCATTCCCTGCTCAGGAGGGAGCCAGGCCTCCTGCCACGGGCTGCCGTGTGCCCTGAATGAGTGATGTCATCTCCCTAAGCACCAGTGTTTCCTCTACAGGTGGGCCTGACCTCTCTCTAGGGACGAATAGAGATCAAGTGGATGGGAATGTGTGACTAACAGAAAAGGCAGCCTTGCGTGGAGTTGGAAACCATAGTAACTGGATCTCAGTTTCCCCAGTCGGCCAGCAGTCAAGAAATACTTACTGAGCATCACCCATGTGCTGGGTTACAACTAGGCTTAGGAGTCACACTGACCTGGGTTTGAATCCCAGCTGTGTGATCTGACATATTCCTTAAATTCAGTGAGCCTTGGGCTACTCGCCTATAAGATGGGGAAGTACTAGGGCCTTCGTCTCTGGTTGCTGGAGGATTCCATGTAGAGCTCCTAGCACAGGTGCTTAGTGAAGCTAACACTTACTTTGATTGTGGGGGTTGTCAGGGGCAAGAGATAAAGTGCTGACAAGACAAACAGTCCCTGCCCTCCTGGAGCTCACAGGCCAGCAGGACAAATTTACCCAAACAAGTGTTTCCTCATAAGTAAAACAACAGAGTTGGCCATGACTTGACTTGGGCCCCCAAAATCCTCACTCTGGAGGCCTGATGAGTCTGTCTCAAGCTGGGGTTCCTTTACTGAACTGCCCCCCCTCCCCCATCCAGTGTGCTCCTGGGACTGCTGGCAACCCTGTGCCCTGGGGGAGGAGCCTTACCTGGCGGCCTTCTCTTGGGTTGCACACCTGAAGTATGACCAGGGACCCAGTGGAGACGGAGGTGGAAGTGGCAGCCAGGCACTTGCCCTGCTGCTGGATGAAATGGTCACTGAACAGCCACGTCTGCAAGACAGGGACCAGGAGGGCCAAGTCAGGAAGTATAGTGACGGACGGCTAGGTGCGTAGAGGGGTGACAAAGCAAGTAGGTCGTGCTTTCGGCAGACTTTTCTACAAATGACAGGTGGGTGTATGGGTACTCACTCTTCTATAAGTTTGAAATTTTTATAATAAAATATTAGGGGGGCGCTTAGGAAGAGCTAGTCAAGAGGATATAGCAAGGGATGTTGGGGTGGAGAAGAAAGAGAGGATGTGTGACCAGGGCCACCGGGGAGCTGGCTCTTGCTGGGGGCTCTGTGACCTGCTCTAGTTGGTGCATCTACATTCATATGTTGCCACGTGTGCACACAGGAGTCCCCAACACCCTGCTGCCTGTCATACAAACTAACCACAGCATGCGCCAGGAGAGAACAAGGTGATGTCAGGGCAGCGTTTCTCCCACTGTAAAGAGAAAGTGGGTAGTGGACAGAGGGCACCTGTGTGACACTGGAAAGCAGAAGGGAAAATGGTTGGAATAGACCCGAGGGGAAGGTTTGGGGGGGCATAGACAGAGAAGATGAGAATGAGTAAAGGGAAACCTCTCACCCCATTCCTGGACAATGACCCTGGCTCCTCTCCCCTCATCCTGACCCAGAGGTCCTAAGCAGCTTACCTGAGGTGCTGGGGGGTTTTTGGCTGATCCTCTGCAGGTCCCCATTCCGAGCAGGAAGTTACCAGCCGTGTCCTGGCCCTGGGTTTCTAAACAATTAACCCCCTGCTTAATGATGCCAGGCAGGACTTCCTTCACCGGGACACTGAGAAAAAAAGACAGCTGTCAGGCTTCTTCTTCTGGGTTTATCACACCTGAGGATAGCACCTGCTCCGCTCCCAGGCACCAAGGTCCCTATGGGAAGCAGCAGGTGGAGAGGGTACCTAGCTGGCAGGGGGAGGTGGGCAAAGAGAAGAGGGGAGTCAGATCCCTCTGGGAAGACCTGGCCCCACTGGATTTTGAGCAGCCTGAGACTGTCCTGGAGATCAGACTTGGGAGGCCCACAGGGCCAGAAGTCCAGGGCTCCCAGTCCTGATATGGGCTCAATAAGCAATCTCAAAATGACAGGGAAGGGGTTGCTATGGAGAGGCAGATTTAAAACACACATATAACAATGTGTCCAACCTCACAAATGATTGAAGAAATACATATTAGAGTTACTACAGTTTATTCACCATGTAAGAATATGGGTGGTGTGTGATTTTCAAATATTTATTAATCAGTGTAAATAAACCCCAATACAACAGACTGACATAATTTCATGCATTTAAAGGGGAAATATTTCCTGGATAAGTAGAAAATGGTGCAGGTGGGTTCTGGAAGACCTTCATTTTAAACAGCTTTACAGTGAAATAATTCATTTACAAGTCTGGACCTTCCTTCAGTTTGCTGTAATTGACATTCACTGAGTGGAACTTGTATTGATCATTGTGACCCAGTTTGTTCCAAGGTTCTGGGTTATTCTTTCTGTCCCAACTGACATCTGGATTGAACAGAGCTAGACGCATGACATGCAGGCTGCTCTGGTACCTCCGGCGCCAATTAATACAAAGGAGGGATCAAGCCAGGAGGCTGCTTGGCCTAAATGAGTATTAGATCTTCTCACATCCTACTAGTAACAGCATAAATTGACCCAGCTTTTCTGGAGCACAATGTGGTATTATGTATCAAAGACCTTAAAAATGTATCTGACTTTGACCTAACAATTTCACTTCTGGGAACTTAATATCCTGTAGCATTGAACATAGTTGTGTGCAGAGATTTAGTTAAAAAGATATTTTATTCACAGTGGTTGTTTATACTGAAAGCACTGGAAATTCATAGATATCCAACAATAGGGAATGGAAAATAAATTCTGATTCATCTGCAGAACAGAAAACCCTTTAGTCATTAAAAAGGACTTTGTAAAAGAATACCTGGTGGTGTGGGGAAGTGTGCACAACATACTTAAATGTTAAATAAAAAGGCATGTTTCAAAATATTCTATTTTAAAACACTTTATAGTCCCAGGAAACCATGCTTAAATACACACAGTGTGAGATGAGACACCGGCTGGGTCTATGGATAGCACACCTAAGGGCCTGCCGGCCCAGGGACACTGCGTTAGGAGGTTGTACACTCTCTTGGACTATGGACTCCGAGGGAGTGATGGGGAATCAATTAGAGTGACCATCTGCCTAATTTTATCTGTCTCCTGTTGCCACCGATGGAAAGAAAAGTGGGGGTGGGGGAGCATCATGACATTTCTGGCATTCTTTGATGTGCAGCTCCTGCAGGATCTCCACCAAACCAGGACTCCTTCCTCAAGATAGGTTGGAAGCCCCCAGAATCCCAAAGCCAACCTATTCTCTTGGCACACTGGGGAGGTCTTCACACTCTTGCCTTCCTGGCAGCAATGCACACCCTGTAGGCCCCCCTTGGAGAGATTGCCTAGTTCTAGAGCAATGTTTGCAAACTGCTGGCCCTGGAACTGAATCTGGCTTTGGATATGTTCTGCCTCACTTGCGGTGTTGAGGTGGTCGCTTTTAATTTTTTTTTTTTTAACGATTTTTTTTTTTTTTATAGAGGCATGCTTTATTTATTTGTTTGCTGGTTTGTTTGTTTGTTTTTGTTTATACATGCACTGGGTACAGTCAGAAGCGCGGGAGGGTGAGAGAATTCACCAGAGCCAGAGCGGGGAGCAGAGCAGGCAGAAGGACCGAAGTACACTGCTGAGGGGAGCAGCGGGCGGCAGGAGAGGTCTGCACGCCATGTGGGACCCTCCTCTGGTGGCCGGGGAGCAGCCGGGGATCGAACCGGCGCCGCAGAGGCCGCGCGCAGTTTCGTAACCCAGCGCTCAACCGCTGCGCCACCGGGGAGGCCCGGTCGCTTTTAATTAGATGGCAATATTTAAAAATTTTCAAGGTTGTACTGGAAAATCTGAATCCAGCCTCTCTTGAAAAAAACACAAACAAACAAACAAAAAACACAGAAGATCTGGTCACACCAAATTTGCATTCCAGCATGGCATTAACAGCCCTGAGTAGCAGCTGCCCCAGGGGCAGTAGTGGGGGGAGTTGCAGCTCCCTGTTTGCCACAGTTCCCTTAACTCCCTATAGTCTCATCCCCACCCACTCGATTATTTGCATCAGCTGTCTGATCACTGCAGGATTTGTGCTTGCAACGCCTGCCAGGTGCAAGGGTGTTAGGAGGCAAGAGCCCATGCCCTTGCTTCCTCAGGGAAAGGGGTTATATTTCCCCTGTCCAGATGGAGACAAGATGGCTGCTGGTCCTCTGGGAGCTTGACTCTGGGGAATGCAGTCCAAGGATTATTACAAACACTCCTACTCTCTTTTTCTCCCTACTCTGTTGTATAGGGAGATCGGCATCTTTCAGAGGTGAGATGGGCACTGTCCAAGGGTGGCCAATGGCCACGGGCACCAAGACCTACCCACTGATGCTTATGGAGGAAACTCGGGGCCTGGGCAGCAATCTCAAGACCAGATGCACTTCCTGAGGTGCCTGTGTGGTAGCAGCCCTGGAGCTGCTGGGAGCAGCTGGGGTGGTCTCCATCCCCACCTTCCTCAGGTCCCTGAGCCAGGCCAAGCTGCCCTATTATCAACAGCCCTCTTGAGTCTGCACCTGCTTCCCTCATATGGACCTCCTCCAAGCTGGCTGCCATTAGCCTTTGTGATGCCATTGCATAAATAGCAGTAGGAGCCCCTTCCTTAAGACAGTTTATTTCCATCTGTTAGAAAATTATGGCAACATACTGGTTTTGTTAGTTGAGGTTTACTGCCATCTGCCAGGAATTATTGTAATAAACATACAATATCTACTGTGTGATGAGCGCACTCACAGAAGCTGTAGCTTGTGCAGTGCACAGCCCGCCCTAGTCCTGACCATACTAGTAAAAGCAGGGAGTGAGCAATTGCTGAGGCCAGCTGCAGAACTCCGGGGTGGAGAAGGGGCAGAGCTGTGTCAGGGCTGCAGCAGGATGAGCCTGCATGCAAAGGCCCCTTCCTTCAGCCTCCTCAGTTTCCCTCTTGACCATCTGCAAGTGCAGGCCAACTAGTAATGTAACAGGGTGGTCCCCAGGAAAGGGGGAGGTTCCCTGCCCCACCCAAGGGAGGGTGGAGCTGAGCAGGAAGAGAAGAAGCTGCAGAAGAGACTGAGGAAGGAAGCAGGATGGAGCCAGGAGACCTGGAGGAGGCGCATGGAGCCTAGAGACACATGAAGAAACTGCGCTTATCTTGTGGTCGTGGACGGGGTGACACAGATGTGGGTGAGACCCATGGGGAGGTGACAATGGCAGCTTTTATCTTGATGTTGATTTTGCTCTTTTCCTTCCGGGCTTGTCTGGTTGTTTCTGACCCTTTGCTGTGGGTCCCCACTGGAAGATGCTTTAGACTTGTGGCAGGCTTTGGGGCCTTGCTCTGCGCCATTCCCATATGGATGGACTTTTACCCACGAGGGGATGGGTAACTTTGGGTGCTTCATTTAGAAACTAGACTCTTTGCCTTTCCTGTATTGTTTCCCAGTTTTATTAAAGTTCCTTCCCATTAAAGTCTCCTATGTTTTGTGTTGATGCGGCGGATGGCAGAACCCATTTAGAACAGGCAGGTTTGCGGGGCTTGGGCTACCCCTCTCCTTGTCCTATAACAGTAAGATCTTTCCTTTGGAGAAAAGTTGGTTTCATTTGGGCTTCTAGATCTCCTTTCTAACCAACAGCTGATCTGCTCCTGGCTTCTCACCCTGAGGCAGAGTGGGCGGGGATAAATAATCTGGATAGGAATGAGGTGTGTGGCTTCTAGCTTAACAGAAAAATCGTATTTTCCTTCCACAGTGACAGAAGGAAGAGAAGATGACTTACGCTCCTCATTTAACACAGTTGGTTTCATCTACTCTCCTGTCTTGTGACTGATCCAAGTTTCTGAGAGCTTTAAAATTCTCTTCCTCATGGTCCTCAGGGGAGGACAGGGGAGGCTGTGCTCGGAGACAGGCCTGGAGGGAAGGGCACACTCCCGGCCCTCCCAGCACCTGCCTGCCTGGGGCCAGTCTGTGTCTCCAGCTGTGTTTTATGATCTCTGACAGAATGTAAAGAAATGACTTTTCCCCTCAGAAATGACAAGATTCAATGAAATTGTCCCCTTGGAGGTGGTCATTTGAGGAAGTTGTTCATTTATGACACTTTTAATGCTCGTCCCTTCACCGCTATCACCTGGGAGCTGGGCTTATCCAGGCAGGCAACTTTTTTCCAAGGATGCTGCCATTGCTCAGATTGTTATGGAACTCCTTGACACTGCTCCTTGACACTGTTCATTCTTATTGCTTGCATCAGTCTTGTCGTGCTGTATTTGGGACACAGGGTGTGTTACCTGAGTTAACGATCTAGCTTATCCTATGGACTTGGTTACCATTTAACTCTGGCTGCTTCCCAAAAATCAGATATGCTCTCAAAGAACAAAGATTTGCTCTCTTTGAGGATAGACAGGTGCTGAGGGATGGAGTGTTCCAGAAAACCACAGAGCATCCTTGGGAGAAAACTGGCAGCAGTGAGAGTTATAGAAAGGAGAATGCCAATTTTGAAGTTATTGCTGAGGGTTTTTTTTTTTAAAGATTTATTTATTTATGCATAAAAGAACTGGGGTACAGGCCAGAAGAGTGGGGGGGGGAGGTGAGAGGATTCACCAGAGACAGAGTGGGAAACAGAACAGGCAGATTGACTGAAATACACTGCTGAGGGGCAGCAGGCAAGTCAGGAGAGTCTGCTGCGCCATGTGGGTAGGTTTATTGAGTGCAATTTTTTCAGTCAAAAATATTTATTGAGGGCCTCCCCTGGTGGCGCAGGCAGTTGAGCATCACACTGTGAAGCTGTCCGCAGCCTCTGTAGTGCAGGTTCGATCCCCACCAGCTGGTGAGAATCCCACATGGTGAAGCAGACCTCTCCTGCCTCGCCTGCTGCTCCCCTCAGCAGTGTATTTCTTCAGTCTGCCTGTTCTGTTCCCTGCTCTGTCTCCGGTGAATCCTCTCACCCTCCCATGCATCTGTACCCCAGTTCTTGTATAAAAATAAATAAATCTTAAAAAAAATATTTATTGAGTGCCCATAGATGCTGAGATAAAGCCATAGACAAACACCTCTACCCTCATGGAACTTACTGTCAAGTGCAGGGAGGTGACAAGAAAATTAATTGGCCGCATACATGCTAGATGATGAGGTAGACAGAAAATAAGCAGGGAATGCTGGGGATCAGGGTGGTGTGCAACTTTTCTGTTCAGAGGGTTTCTCCCTGAGAGGGGGACACTGAAGTCAAGACCTAAAGGAGTTGAGAAAATGAGCCACATGGATTTAGACAAGACACAGAAAATGACTTTGAAGGAAGAAGAAAGGCATCTTCTGCAGTTCCAGCCGTATCCCCTGTACCCGGTTAGCACACACAGAGGCCCCGCCACTTGAGTGATGCTCCATTTGCATTTTGCATCCTCATTTGCTAGAGCAAACATTTCCCTGTGTTTTTTCCCACAGTCTTTATGATTACAATATTAATGGACACATAATATTTGCTTAGATGGGTGTATTGTGATTCAATAAACCCAGCCCTTATTGTTAATTGTCTCTTGATTTTTCACAATAGCAGGAAGCTGACTGTCAGCACCTATCTATGCATCTACATTTTTTTTCTTGGGTTGCTGATTTCCTTAGGATAAACTCCTAGAAAGGAGAGAACAGGGTCAAAGGGGAGTGCATGTTTCTTTGGCCTTAGCTACAAAACACTGTGTTGTATCCTTAGGGCACAATGCCCATTTCTAGCTCTAAGACCCAATCCACTAAACATTTGCTTCTTACTATACGTCACTTTAACTCCTGTGAACATCCTCCTAGTTCTCCCACAACCTTCCCACAAAGACAAACACTGACAGCCAGAGAGAGAAAACTTCCTGGGGGGTGAGGGGGGTGTCCCCAAGCAGCTGTCCCTCACCCAGCCAGAGGCACTCACGTGAGCTCTGGGTAGACGTTATCCAGGTACCAGCGGAAAGACTTGCAGTTCATCTTCTTCCTCTGCTCGATGCGGGTGGCCACACTGAAGAAGGAGGCAAGGCTCAGTCTTTGGCCAGTGGCATGGGAGGAAGCCCCAGGGAGGACAGAGGTCCCTTCCCAGCCCAGGAGGGCCAGGACCAGGAGCCATCCCTGACCAAATTGGCCACCTGTCTTAAGTCGTCCTTTGACCTAGAAGCTCACCCTAAGTTTCCAAACCATTCCTCTCTCCTCTGTACAGTTTCCTGTTCCCACTCACATTTCAGGGTTAGCCAGCCCCCAGGGACCAGGCTCTACTCTCAGCTTCTCACTCTTAACTCCTCAGTTGGAATATCATTAACTGGTCCTTATATCCATAGAGAAGCTTCATGAACTGACGTTTTCCTTTCCTGCATTCCAAATTAGGAGCAAGAGCCTAATGACCAAAACAAAAACAACCCAGGCTTCAAATATTCCTCAGAAATTCTGGAAAACAAGAAGCCCTCTGCTGTGTCCACAGGACACCCTGGTTTGTTCTCCTGACCATCCTCAGCTACACTGACCACAGAGACTGCTGACAGAGGAACCCACATTCTGAGCCTCAGCTTCTTCTCCAGTAAACTGAGGACACGAACACCTGCCTCAGGCTTTTGTGAGAATCAAATGAAACCAGGGTGCATAAGTGACTAGTAGAGGGTAGGCCTCAGTAAGTATTATTTCCCAATTAAAAGGAAGAGTTAGTGCCATAACATTTTTTATTTTAAGGAATAGCTATAAACAAATAGAGGAAGATTCACTGATGATCACTAATAAAGTTTTCCAACTTTTCTGACCACAGCCTTAAGTAAGGCAAATAGACATCTTACATTGTGAGCACATATGCCCCATGCACATTTGTAGGTATACACACACACACACCCCTATATCTGAAGTAAGTTTCACAAAGCAATACGTACTCTTCACTGCAATCAAATGTGAGAGCTTCCCTGGCATATTTTTGGCGTATTTTGCTAGGGTTGTGCTAATGTAGGTGGAGGGAAGCAGACAGGGATATTGGGGTGCGGGGGAGAGGGCCCACCTGCCAAAGGCCTTTCCGATGGCCGAAGGTCGAGCCTCATAGTAATATTGCTTGTATTCATCCATCCACACCTCTGCAGTGCGCTTGGTATTCCTGAAAGGAGAGGAAGGAGCAAAATAAGGTCACCAGGGCAGTGACAGTGTTAGAGTTTGGCTCAGGTTCAGCTATGCACAGTACAGGATAATGAGAGAACAAAACTGACTGGGATGGTATAAATGAGTACAGTCTTTCAGGAGAACAATCTGTCTATCTCCATCAACTCTGTAGATATGTATACTCTCTGATGCTCCACTTGAAGAAATCTATTCTAATGAAATACTTGGCAACAAAATAAATGCCCATCAGTAAGAGGATAATGAACTATTTCTGTGTGTTGGAGTACTAGGCAGTCTTGAAAAAGGATGTACTGACACAGAAGGATGTCTGCATTTAGTGTGGAGTGATTAAAAAACATGTTGCAGAAAAAACATATAGCATGACCCCGTTTATATAAAAACACAAACAAAAATCCATTGTACATGTATGTACATCTCTGTCCATGAACTATATATTGGAAAAATGAATGAAAAGGTAGACCAGAAATCTATTAACAGTGGTTACTTTTGGAGAGGCAAGTGGGATAGGAGTAAGGCTGAGTAAAAGGGAACTTCACTTTTTTCTCTGTATATCAAGAATCAAAATTATATATATGTGTGTGTATATATATATATACATACACACATTCACAAGTATGTATATATTATATATTGATACTACTTGAATTTTCACAGTGTATATGTATTACTTTTATGATTATGAAAACAAAAATGGGGTGGGGACAAGCAAAACAAAGTGATGGACCATTGGGTTCATGAGACTTGGGAAACTTGCTCTAAACAGGAGCCTGAGCCCAATAAGGCAAAGAATCATCCTTGGAAAGGAGAGATCATGACACTCCTCCTACCCCCGCTTGCCACTCTCACAGGAGAGTGGGTCATGGGGTGATTTCTCAGGAACTTACCTATTCCCTTTTGAGACCTGTGGCTGGGAAGGATGGGCAGATGCTACCCAAGGGAGGGTTGGGACATGGCATCCATGACTGACTTGGCGCCCAGTGAGTGGGGGGCAGCTTCTACTTGGTCATTTGGTGGATTTTCCAAGACTCTCAAGAATAAAGCAAGTCAAAGCAAGGGAGACACTCTAACTTTATGCCTCCATTCCTGAAAGTACCTGGAATCCCAGAAGAAAGGACTGGAAAGGAGCAAGTGGGGAAACAGACCCAGAGAGGTGGGGTAACAGGCAGAGCTGGGGTCTAAAGGGTAGGTGTCCTAGCTCTTAACCCAGGCCACTGTGACCTACCTGATGTAGGTGAGGGCATTGCCCTCAGGGAAGTTGTAGGGGTGTCGTTTCCTGAAGACGTGGCCCACCCTGCTGCAAGGCACGATCTCCAAACTCCCACCGCACATCCACACCCTGAAGGAGAGCTCTGTAGGAGAAGGCAGCAGCTATCACCAGGAAGAACCCCTTGGCAAGTCCCACTGAGTGAACAGAGAAGGGCTGCCTTCCCTTCCCTTTGGTGTCCCCTGGGAGGCATGTGCAAGCATGGGAGCTCCTTGGCTTGCTTCCAGGGGCTGCACCCACTCTCTGCATTCGATCCTAACTGCTCATCCCATGCATGTGCAACACAACCACACTGTGCCTCACATACACTACACAGCACACATGCATCAACCCTCTACACACACACACACTCTAAACACACCATATGTATTTTCCACATACACACACATCTTTTACCTGTATATCACACACACCTCTCCACATACATACATCCTCCACATACACCAAACACAGCCCTCCATATACACACCCCTTCACACATACACCGTCCACACACACAGGATATACAAATATACCATACACACCCTCCACACATATCAATCATATACATCCCTGTACACACCACATACACACGTACCAGTCACACAGACACACCTTCCACACACATACCATATACCTGACACACACACACACACACACACTCACACACACTATTCCCTACATTTGTGCCCTGGGATATCAGGGGGAGAGCTTTGAAGGAATACCAAGACCCTGAATAGAAAGAAAACTGAGTGAAATGGCCGCATCATTTCTAGTCTCTGTCCTGAAAACCCCATCCAGACATGAGCTAAGAAAGAACACATTTGCTCATCCAGCTCTGAAATCCAGGACATTAGGAGACCAACCACCAAGCAAACCCCAGGCTGCTTCCGCGGCATCTTTCTCACCGGCCCAGGCTTCCTCAGTGGTTTCTGATCACAGGTCACCACTGGCCCTCTTGAGACAGGCTTTCTTCTGATAGTGGTAAGGGAGCTAATGAGGGTTAGCAGATGCCTGCAGTCCCTGGTGGTGTTGGGAGATGCCTGAAGTGGCCACTCTGCCTCTCAGAAGAGGGCATCAAAGTGGTACACCCTGTCCTCCACTCACTAATCATCACTTCTGGCAAGGCCCCCTGAGCAGCTGACTGGACCTCACATAATTTCTCCTGATTTCCTGCTTTCTTTCATTCTAACCCCATAGTTGGGTACCCTGTGACAGTAAAACACCTTTCTGCCGCAGAAATCCATAACTTTTGGGTTTTTTAATTTTTTAAATAAAGATTTATTTTTATTTATTTATGCATACAAGAAATGAGATGTAAGCCAGAGGTATGGCGGGGGGTGAGAGGATTCACCAGAGACAGAGTGGGGAGCAGAACAGGTGGACTGACTGAAATACACTGCTGAGGGGAGCAGCGGGTGAGACAGGAGAGGACTGCTGTGCCATGTGGGTCAGCTCCCTTACTGGGGATCGTACTCATGCTGCTGCAGTAGCTGTGGATAGCTTAATAGTGCTGAGACTAACCCTTTGCACCACCAGGGAGGCCCACCCATGTTTCTTAAGTAAGGACTGTGAAGCTCAAAGGTGTCAAATCACCTTTCCAAGGTCACCCAAATATTCAGTTGCAGAATTACAATGCAAAGTTCACATTTTGTCCAGCCAGCCACAGCATTTGAAACATGTTCTGGACTTCATTCATGAAATTTTTACTGAGTTTCTATTTATTATATGCTACACACTGTTATAGAACCCCTTCCATTCTAGTGGGGGCGAGACAGGAACTCAGTAAAATAAGAAACAGAAATAAATACAAGTAGACAAGAAAATGAATGGAACATGTCATCTGTCAGATGGTAATAAAGCGCAGAGGAGTAAAGTGAAGCAGAGTAGGAGACTGAAGAGGGCAGGTGGAATTGGGGTAGGGGGGGGACTACAATTTTAATTAGATTGGTTAGTTAGAGAAGTTCTCACTGAAAGGGGAGATTTGGGCTAAGACCTGCAGGAAGTGAGGAAGCAAGTCACGTGACTCTTAGGGAAGAAGCATTCTAGGCAGAGGGACCAGCCAGGGCAAACTCCTGGCAAGTTCAAGGTGTTCCACAGAGAGAAACAGTAGTTGAGAGCCGAACTCTGGGCTGGTGTGTGCCTGTGTGTAGTGGGGGTGGGGGGCAGGGGAATAAGTAGCATAAGGGCTTTGCTCAGAGTGACCCTGAGGCTCTGCAGGCCTGGAGCAGTGGAGCAACATGATCTGAGTGAGCGACAACATTTTCTAAAAGGATCCCTAATGTGAACCCAGAAGTTTTTGCCTTGCCCACCCCACCCCCCAATTTTCCCAGTGGTGGCTCCCATCCCTGACCAGGGCTCCCCAGTATGCCTTTCTCAGGGATGCAGGAGGAATGATCTCAGCTCGGGCATACCCTTTCCCTCAACAAAGGCATAAAATGAAAGGCTCAAACCCACCAGCAGCAGGAGTCTCCCGGCTCCAAACTCAGCTCCAGCAGCCGAATTACTGAGCACCTTAGCTAGCCCAGACAGTTCTTTGAAATTCTTCTAAGAGACAAAACCTTTCCAGAACCACTCCACCTTTCAAGTTCCCCAAGCACTGAGCCCTCGCCTCAGGCAGAGTTTGAAGTTAGCTATTTGATCATTCACTTGTTTCTCTGTCAGTCCCCAGACAAAATAAAAGAAAAAGAAAAAGAAAAAGGCCCTGGACGCAGAAGAGACCATTCTTTCCCAGTCCTCGAAGTCTCCACAGGGAACCGGCTTTGCCAGAGCTCCCTTCAGGCTGAGACCTAGGACACAAAAGAGGTCACTCAGGCCCCAAACACATGAAAGGAGGTCAGAACAGAAGAGTCACTGCATCCCAGTTCCCAGAATTTACTCCTCCAAATGCCTGCTCAGAAACTATTTCCAAGAGTATGTTACAGAGGGGAGAGAATTTTACATCAGCGTCCATGCTGGTTGGTTTTGAGTAGGAATCAGGTCTGTTTTAAACCCCTCGGCTCATTTGTGTGCCATCAGGGACAAAGAAGAGAAACACAGACTGACTTTGCTAAGGCCTCACCCCTCAGCAGCACTGCGGAGGCCAGCATGCACCTGCCAGAAGGGAGCTCCTGACTAAAATCTGGAAGGC
This sequence comes from Talpa europaea, assembly GCF_964194135.1. Lineage (NCBI taxonomy): Eukaryota > Metazoa > Chordata > Mammalia > Eulipotyphla > Talpidae > Talpa > Talpa europaea. The sequence continues at coordinate 96,264,127 of NC_140075.1, read as the reverse complement.
AGCATCCACCTCAGTTTTCCCATCAGAACCCCACCAGCTCTGTTTACTTCTCAAGATACCTAATCAGGATGACAAAGGAAAGACTAGGAACAGGTTCTGCAAAGGACTGGCCCACCCCAAAAGCAAGGACAGGCTTTGGTGTGCTGCTGCTTCCACAGACCTCTGTGAGTGGCTCTACACCATCCCATTCAGGAAGGCTGCTGTGTGGGCTTCCCTCTGGATTTCCTTCCTGTGGCTGACAGGTTCTGCCTGCAGAGGTGCTAGCGACACATCAGAGTGGGGACAGTGAAGGTGGGTGTTCATCCCCTCCCAAGGCTGACAGTTGGTGCCCCAAGACCACAGCTCCCCTTAGGGACCTCTCCAGAACATCTTTCAGACCTAGGGGGCCTACACCTCCTGGCAGTCACCAGGGCAGCCCAGTGCAACACTGTCTCTTGTGGTTCCCTATACCTTGCTCACACTGTATCAACAGGCCTTTTTTTTTCCTTAAGATTTATTTATTTATACAAGCACTGGGTACAGTCAGAAGTGCAGGAGGGTGAGAGAATTCACCAGAGCCAGAGCAGAGAGCGGAACAGGCAGACTGACGAAATACACTGCTGAGGGGAGCAGTGGGCGGCAGGAGAGGTCTGCTGGGCCATGTGGGACCCTCGCCAGTGGCAGCTTCGCAGCCCAGCACCGAACTGCTGGGCCACCAGGGGAGACAACAGGCCTTTTAATAAACCTCCTTTAATTACCAGTGATTATTCCAGCTGTATTGGACCTTTATTTAACCAGTGACCTGGGATGTTTCCTGGGCTCTTACTTCCTATTTTGCCCTGAGGTTCAAAAACTGATTGACTGAATCCTCTCACCCCCACACCTCTGGCCTGTACCCCAGTTCTTGTATGCATAAATAAATAAATCTTTTAAAAAAAAACTGACTTAGGGCCTCCCCTGGTGGTGCAGTGGTTGAGCACTGGGCCGCAAGGCTGCCCGTAGCCTCTGCAGTGCCGGTTCGTTCCCCGGCAGCCGGCGAGGAGTCCCACAAAAAAAATAAATAAATAAAATAAACTGACTTACCCAAGGACACTGCCATATATAGGAGAGTATAGGGTCTGGCATCTGGTGTCCACTCCACAGTGTGCAGGGGTCTGAACACCAAGTACTGAGAAGCGAGTATGTGAGGGGCAGCTTTCTCCAGAATCTTTTTGCCCTGCTGTCTCTTTCAGGGGAGAGGGGTGGCTTCAGGGAGGAGAGGGAAAGGAAAGCTTCCTTTTCCTCCTGGGCTAGAGGGTTCCTTCAGGCAAGACAAAGGCCACCAGCACTGTGCCACACCTCATTTGGTACTCTTAACTCTTGAGGAAGCTAAGGTTTAGGAACACTTGAACTAGCACAGGACCAAATAACTTGTAGGATCTGCCCCCAGGCCATCTGACCCCATGACTTATAGTTAACAATTATTCTCTTTGCACCACCAGGTTGTATCCCCAGTCTTTCTGGTAGGGAAGCCACCACCTTATCTGTAAGTTCTTCTACATAGGTCAAGCCGTGTGGCCATGGGTTTCCTTTGACCACCTAAATATTTGTTTATGAGCTATGTCACTCTGGACAAAGTACTTAACTTCTCTGTGTCACAGTTTCTTTGTCCGTAAAATAGAGATATTAATATGTATACTCAGCGGGTCATTGTGAGGATGAGTTAATGTGAAGCCCTACAACAGGGCCTTATGCATAGAAAATGCTCAGTCAAGGTTATCTGTTATTGTTGTTATTGTTATTACTTTCCAACTTACCAAAATTCTCACCCCCCCAGATGTCCATCTGGGCATCATACTTTCCCAAGTGGTTGAACCAGGACTTGTCAATCACAAAGATTCCTCCAGCTATGACAGGTGTCCTGGGAGGAAGGAAAGGAAAGAGGCAACACATGAATGAGTCTAAGAAGCAAGGAACCCCTCTAACTGTCTCCAGGGTCCCAGGCAATTTGCCCCAAACTCTCCTGTGAGCAGAGTTACTTGGTCAGAATGTCTGGCTAGCTTTCCTAGCCACTGTCCTCTCTGTCTCTGGGACCCAGAACAGAGTCAGCACTTAGATTGTGCACTTTCAGAAGCCCTTGTAATGCAAACAGCCCCTGAAGTACCACCCAGGCTCCCTGCCCAAGAGAGGAAGGGGTCTCCAGGAACCCACAGCAGTCCTGACCTGATGGGCCGCGTGGGGTCTGTCCGGGCAATCTTCTGCTCAAGAGGGATCTGCTCCCACTTGAAATGTAGGCTCCAGTCGAATCCTAAGAGACAGAGTGGGGTGAGGACAGGCTCAGGGCCAAGCCTACTGGGAGCTAATGCCCTCTCCTTCCACCACCCCTCAGGGTCTCTCTTGATCTAAGGGTCCTCATTTCCTCTTTCGGAATGAGACAGGTCTTTGCCCTCATGGAGTTTCAATCTACTGAGCAAGACAGAGGCTATAGAGATAATATTAGTGAAGGGGTAATATGTAAGTTGGGGATGAAAAATGCTAAAAGGAAGAAATTAAAGGAGAGATGCCTATATTATTCTAATAAGGGTCATCAGGAAAGGTTCTCTGACGAGGTGACATTTGAGTGGAAAACTGAATGAAGAACTGATCCACACAGATAACTGGGGAAAGGAAATTTCAGACAGAGGGAACAGTAAGTGCAAAGGCCCTGAGGTGATTTTCCAAAGGAGAAGTGCTTAACTCCCTTCAGAATCCCACTCAGCCCCAAGATCTACTAATGGATTATGTCCCTTTACTGGAAGTCTGGGCCCCAGACAGGAAATCCACTCTGCACACTAGCCCCAGAAACAGATTCTGTAGAGTCCTGTCCTACAACTTTCTGCAATGATGAAAACATCTTATATCTGCACTGTTCAACATGGCAGCCACTATACAACTATGAATATTGAGCACTTTAAATGTGGCTGGTGAAAACTAAGAAACTGAACTTTAAATTTTATTTAATTTTAAGTAATTTCTTCTTTTTTTTAAAAGATTTTATTTATTTTTATGCAAGAACCAGGGTACAGGCCAGATGCGCAGGAGGGTGAGAGGATTCACCAGAGACAGAGTGGGGAACAGAACAGACAGACTGAAGAAATACACTGCTGAGGGGAGCAGTGGGCGAGACAGGAGAGGTCTGCTTCGCCATGTGGGATTCTCGCCGGCTGGCTGGGATGGAACCCACTCTGTGGCTGCGGACAGTTTCACAGTGCAGCGCTCAACCGCCTGCACCACCAGGGAGGCCCTAATTTTAAGTAATTTAAATTTAAATAGCCAAATGTGGTTATTGTCTAGTATATTGGACAATACAACTCTAAAGTCTAGAATAGTGCTGCCAAAAGAAATAGAATGCAAGCCATATGTAATGTAAATTTTTCCAGTAGCTATTAAAAAAATAAGAACATATGAAACCAATTTGGATAATTTATTTTTAATGCAACGTGTCAAAAATATTATCATTTCAACATATAATCAATATAAAGAATCACTAATGAGATATTTTACATTTTTCATACTAGGTCTTTAAAACCTTCTGTGTATTTTATACTTACGGCACATCTCAATTCAGACTGGTCATATCTCAAGAGCTCAGAAGCCAAATGTGGCTCACAGCTACCGTGTTAAACAGCACGGGTCTAGACCACTTCCAGGTGTACATGTTAGGAATTCATGCAAGGTTGAGGGCTCCCCCTCCACCACCCTCAAGACAGTTGTCATGCCATGCCCTTCTGCCAGGACTTGGCTGTGGTCCCTGGGTTGGCAGCATTTGGGAGGATGTGTCAATGTTTGGGGGAGGGAATGATGAGAGAGTAGGTTGGCTCTGCCACTCAATATGCCAGGAGCCTGCAAGCGCCAGATCTGACCCTTGTCCCACCCCAGGACTCCACCCAATCCCTTTTCACTTTCTGGAGGTATAGAGGGACGTGAGACCCTCTGGAACAGCTGGGAAGAAGAGCACCAAGCCAGGACTTTAATCTGCCCTCACCTGCTTCCTTTCAGGTCTAGAGCCCCTCCCCTGGGAGCAGGACCCACCTCCGCGAAGGTCAGCAGATGCAGCAAGGTAGGCAAAATTATCCAGGCTGATGACATCAATGATGGGGCTCACCACACGGGTGTGGTCCTAGGAGAAGAAACATAAGATGCTGTGAGGCCAATGAATAAAAAAATGAAATGAAAACAAAACAAAATCTACCTTCCTGATCTGACACCATCTCTTCAGAAAAGGGGACACAATTGCTTACTGCAGGCCATGTTAGTCTCCCAGAAGCTGTCCTACATCGCCATATCCCGGTTCCTGGAAGGTCCCCCTGGGTGCCATCAGCACAAAGCTCTCTTTCACGCATCATGTTGAGCCCTGCTGGGATCTCACCTCCTCAGTGAAGCGCTCCCTGATTGCTGCAGGCTGAAGGAGTTCTTCCTCTTTTAAGCTGCTCTCACAATTGTAGTCTAGACAATTCCTAGAACATGACTCATGTGCTATCTAGAGTGGCTCTTCTGTTGCTGGTTTGAACTGTTGATTTATTAATTGTCATTCACTTTGTGAATGTTTGGATTGAGTCTTCCCAATAGGATCACCAACAGCTTTGAGGTAGGGGCCCTGTAGTTCCCATGTAATTTGGGTCTCACTCCTCATATACTTCAAGGTCAGATTGTAGCTCCTCCATCACCTCCCAGACACAAATCCACCTCCAAAACATAGGTGAGTAATATTGATTTTACCAAAGTTTGTTTGGGGGGAGTTAGAGGTAGTGTTGTTACTTACGCAACTTACAAAACTGAATCATTAGCTCTCTTCTCTTTCTTTCCAAACTCCTCCTGCCTCCCTCCCAACTACTAATCTACTTTCTACCTCCATGGAATGTTTGTTCTGGACATTGCATATAAATGGAATCATATAGTAGGTGACTGGCTTCTTTCACTTAGTATGAGGTTTTCAAAGTTCATAAATTAGCACTTAATTCTTCTTTATGGCTGAATAAATTACCTTGTAGGGATAGAACACATTTCATTAAGCCACTTAACAGCTGATAGACATGGGATTGTTTCCACATTTTGATAATAAAGGATAACACCGCTCCGAACACTTGGTGTACAAGTTTCTGTATGGTGTATGTTTCTATTTCTCTTGGGTATCTATACCCAGTGCAACTGTGGGATCATATGATCCTATGTTTAAACTTCTGAGCACTGCCAGACTATTTTCCAAAGTGGCTGCAGCATGGCACATGAAGGCTTCTGTTTCTTCACAGCCTCAGCAGTGTTTGTTACTGTCCAACTTTTCGATGGTCTCCTAGCATGTATCAAGTGGTAGCTCATTGTGGTTTTGACGTACATTTTCCTAATGCCTTAATGTGGAGCATCTTTTCATGTGTTTGCTGGCCACTTGAATATGTTCCTTGAAATAAATGTCCATTTAAATCCTTTGCCCATTTTTAAATTGGGTTATTTGTTTCTTTATGGTTGAGCTGTAATCGCCTCATCCTCTCCTCCATCTGTCCAAATCCTCCTCATTCAGAGATGGCAGGAGCCCCTTTGTCCTGATCTGCATCTGTACACCCTCTCCTGCCTCCCTCTTGATCTTCCCAGCCCAACTCAAAGTTTCTCAGCACAGGACCCTGTGTCCCCCAGGAAGAGAACAGCACCCACTCATTGTAGGAACTCTGTAGCTCACTTCAGCTTTCATCCAAGTTGATTCTCCCATCAACCCAGCAGGGCAAATACTACAATTATCCTCATTTTCAGGAAAGAAAGCTCAGTGAGATAAAGTCATTGAGGAGGAGACCATCTAGACTGTCTACTCTGCCTGTCCAACCTCAAAGACTGTTCTACATGCCCACAAGTCAAGAACTGGCGGGTGGCCGGAGGGACACAGCCCCCCTGGGGCAGGCGGCTCACCTCCTTCACCCGCTGCAGCATGGGCTGCAGCCACTCCGTGTTCACTTCACAGTGGCTGTCCAGAAAGGTGAGGACAGCAGCTGCAGCCACATCTGCCCCTCGAACTCGCGACCGGATCAGCCCTGCAGTGGGAGTGAACAGGGGTCGGTGCTGACACTGAGCCAATTTGCATCCCAGTCACCCCTACAAAGTCCCCAGTCACCACCCCTGCGAGCTGAGGTTTCCCCTGAGTTACTGTGATTCAATGCTACTTTGTATTTGTTTATTTCCTCCCCCATTTCTTTCTCTCATTCATCCATTAGCCATCATTACCCCAAAGTCATTGTTTGGGTGCCTTCCTGTGGCACACACTGCTCTGGGCCCCAGGGACACACTGATGAACAGACACAGTAGAGTGAATGGAAATTGCAATCAAGTGTAGTTTGTTACCAGAGAACCAGAAATCAAAAGCCTTTGACCCTCCCCAGGGAACCTCAGGGTGGGATTCTCCACTTGTACCTATGTGACCTGGAGAGAATCTTCTAGACTAAAACAGGCTTGAATTAAACTACCAGTCCCTTTATTCACCTTGAGCATATTATTTAACATCCCTGAGCCTTCGTTTTCTCATGGAGAAGATTCAGAGAGTTAATCCCTGCCTGTTGGAAGAGCACCTGGGACCTAGTTGGCTATGCAGGCTGGATTCTGTTGTTTCCACACCACCAACCCCCCAAACCACCCCCGAAGTCTCCCTGACAGCTCAGAGAATGACCTCACTCTTGGCAGCTCCCTGATCAGGGCTGGGAACTTTCCTGGCCAGGAGAGGGGAGACCCAGCTGGTCCTGCCCCAACAGAGCAGCCCCTGGTGCCCTGTGAGCTATGGGTCTTTCTCTAAGACCTTGGAATACAAATTGCTGCTTAGGGATATTTCCCTACCCGTCACTCTGCCTTGATTCCTCTGATTGTCCACCCATCTGTGCGAAAGTCCATCTGCCCCCCTCCTTGCACTCCACAGGTGGCTTAGCACCCGATCATAAATTTACCTCTCCGTCAGACAAAATTCCAAGGCACAGAATATCCCCGACCTGGTACTGGGGACTGATTTCTCTTTGTCATTTCCATTCCAGACCGACTGATCTTTCTTAAACACGCCCATCACCCCTCTTTCTCTCACCTTCAGTGCTTCCCTACTATCTGTCTTATCAAGTTTCAAGGCCTTTCTCTGGCTTCCAAGGTCCTCTGTCATCTAGCCTCACATCTCCCCTGCTGACCTGGCTCAGAGTCTCCCTGGAAGGGAGAAGAGACACAGGGAGATGAAGAGGCTGGGTTTGGAAAGTCTGGGTTGGCACTCTGCCTTTTCTATTCATCATTCCAGGCAAATTACTGAACCTCCTTAAATCCCACTTTCCTTATCTGCAAACTGGGGTCATGGCTGTTATGAGGACTGAACAGGTCCATGTAGGCAAAGTGAAGGCCTGTTCCCAAGGGGCACTCAGGAAGGGGCCATTCACATTCCAAGGGTGCCCAGTCCTGGCCCTGCCTCTGCTTGCAATGCTCTGAGCCTGGAATGCCCTTGTCAATGGCCTCACAACTCCCTCTCCCAATCAAGGCCCACTCTCTAATCACCACCTTTCCTCTGAGCTCCATGCTATGCCCATACAACTATAACCAGCTCTTGCTCTGGTAGATCCTGACTCCTTGGCCACGGAATAAGCTCCCGGAAGGCAGGGACAGCTCTAGTGCTGTGGTTGATGCTGGAAAGCCCCTCTTTATTAGATGCAAGGTTACATCTGCTTTATAAAATCTTTAGATTTCTCTCTATCTTGAAAGAGAAACCAAGGCAGCCAGAAGCAGAGCAACTAGCCCGCATGCTGTACAGGGCTGCACTGGGACAGCTGGAGGGTCATGCCACATACCTTGGTCCTGGCCTCCAGGAAGGCATAGGACCATGCTGGCCTGGTGTGACATGGCGCCAAAAGAGAGAGGGGAGGTTCAGAGGACTAGCCCACAGTGACTGTGTTGTGGCGCCCAAGGTCCAAGAACTCACCTTCCCGCCGGTCATTGCGGAGGCATTTGACCTTGGGGATCCTAGTCAGGAGCAGACAGTCTTCAGCTGAGGGTGGAGAGAAGGAAACATGCACATTCCGGTACAGACATCAGACCACGAGAGGTTTGGCCACCTCTGGAGCTTCACCAGGAGTTTCATCAGGCAACAGGCCCACGGAAGGACTAGGCTGGGGAAGGTCTGGGGGTGTGGTCATCATCTACTCCCAGGTGGGACTGAGGAATGCCTGTAGCTCCAGCATCACCCCCAGGGAGCGCCAGAGAGCATAGCTCGGTGGCCAGACCAACCCTGGTGGAGCTGGGTTGGAAAGACTACTGTCCTTTGTGTATGGCGCTTGCAATAAAGAAGGACGTTGCTGTTCCATTTTTTTTTTTTTTTTAATGCCGCTGCACTGGTGTCATATCAAGGCAACACCACTACTCCTCTTCCTTTGGCATCAGGGAGCAGGGCCAGGGATGGCACATAGAAAAGACTGAGAATCCTAGTGGAGAACACAGAGGTCAGTCTGTGATGGCCAGGGTCACTTCCAGAATGTCTGTCTCGGTGTTCTGGGGAAACAGGGATCTGGAGGGGTGCAAAGAAGGTGGAAACTTACGATCTGAACTGAAGTCATCCACTAAGATGATCTCCTGGATCAGGCTGGCAGGAGTTCGGTTCAGGACACTGGAGCAGCAGCAGAACAGAGAAAGAACCCGACTGAGGGGTCACCTTGCATTTATCTCTCCTGCCATGGGGCACCCTCCCACCCAGTTTGGTGTCAACACACAGGCAAATGCTGGCAAACCTTCCAGGCCCTGATCAGTGGCTGAGAAAGTGTGTTCTGGAGACTCCTCTAAGGGTCCAGCTGACCCTGCTTCATGGACCCTCAGGCACTTGCGACACCCACCAGAGGCAGGGAGGGGCAGGGAAGGCTCTATCTGAGTGGTCCAGGGAGGAGCAGTAGCTGCTCCAGCTGCCTGAGGCTTGTCCTGTGTGGGGCAACCCCTAGCTGGATCCAGAGCTGCCAGCTCAGCTCAGGAAGTCTGGTGAGGTTCCCATTGGCCTAATGGGCAGGAGGGTATTCTCAGAAAGCCGCTCACTCTTTCCTTTAAGGGCCCTCCTCTTCCTCTACCCCCTGGGAAAGGAAACTCAAGCATCTTTAGTCCCTGGAATATTACCACTGGACGCTCCTTTCTGAATGCTCCTCTGTCCATGCTCACTGAAGAAGCAAGGTGAGTATGGGTTCAATTGGACCACCAGGCAGGCTTAGAGGGCAGAAGGGGCGCCTCTCTGAATGGCTGATGGTTGTCTACTGGACTGGCACCTGTCCACCTGGGACCTTATGTCCATCCCCGCCTCCCTTGACCTCACCCTGCATCTCTGCCCTGTCCGAGGAACCTGACCTGGTGTTTATACATCTTGCTAACAATTGCACTTCTTTTTAAAAAAATATTCATTTATTTATGCATACAAGAACCAGGGTACAGGCTAGAGGACTCACCAGAGACAGAGTGGGGAACAGGACAGGTGGATTGACTGAAATACACTGCTGAGGGGAACAGTGAGCAAGATAGGAGAGATCTGCTGCACCATGTAGGTTACTCTCTGGCTGGCTGGCCAGGGATCAAACTCGTGATGCAAAGACTGCAGCTAGCTTCACAGTGCTGTGCTTAACCTCTTGCACCACCAGGGAGGATCCAATTGCACTTTTGGGGTCTCCCTGACTCTGATTCACCAGCCCCAGCATCCCAGAAGGGCAGTGGGAGGGAGTGCCCATGGGCTTCATGCTGTCTGGGCATAGCACCCTACCTCAATGACCCTCAGTCAGGGTCTCAGAAGATCACTCCAAGGCTTTGAGGGGCAGCACCAGTGAGATGAGGGTCCCAAGGCAGGGCTCACCTTTTCACCGTGCGCAGGAGGGTAGAACGGGCTTCATTGTGGAAAGTGATGATAACACTGGTCGCTGGCAGGTCCAAGGAGTAGGACATGGAGGGGCAACTGGGAAAGGAGCAGAGCGGTCAGAGGGCAGCTGTGGGAGTGACACAGGGCAGACTTGAGGCCCCTCCTTGTCCAGCCTGCTGCCCCCTAGCATCCCTCTGTGGGACAGAGAAGGCAAGTCTGAAGCCAGGTGCTGACCCCACCACTCCACACCCAGGCTCTGCCCAACTCAGGCCACCCAGCCTGGGTCCTGGAGGAAGCAGCAGGTTGGGGGCCTTTCCAGGCCCAGGAGTCTATGACCAAAGACCTGGCACACCCAGAGCCAGTAGTCACTGAAGGACTTAGGAGGGCTCCTATGCTACTAGGCGCAGGCACCCCACCAGGGCCCGATCCATCCCTGAAAACCACAGCAGTGAAGACAGAAAAATGGGGGAGAAAGGGGGAGCAAAAACAGCCTCTTTGTCTGACGAGACCCCTAGCTTGTTCCTTCTCTCCTGGCTCATGACAATTACGCCTCCTCAGCCTGTGAATTTCTCCCTCTCACTGCCCAACACTCAGCGCCCAGACACCAGGAAGAGCGACAGTCTCACTCCGCCCACGGGTGCCTGGGACTCCTGGAGGAAGCTGGAGCTGGGAGCAGACACCAAAGGCATTTCCCGCCACCTGCTCTCCCCCGCCGCCGAGCCCCACCAGATATGGACACCACGTTTTTTGGCTCCCTTGGCTCCCCCCTCCTCGGGAAAGGGAATTGAGACAATGCATTCTGCCTGGCTTCTCCCCTGCCCTTCAGCAAATGCATCTATTCCACTCCTGGGGTGGCAGGCGGGCAGGCAGCTGCAGTGGTTTTCTTCTTTATAGTGGCAATCTTCTTTATTACAATTGCTCTCTGACTATTCCAGCAATGACTATTTTTTCATTACAGCATTCATTCCTCTGACAGCAGCTTACAGCCAAATTCCCAGGCCCATTTCCGGCCCTGCAGAGTAGACAGTGTCAGACAGGCAGGCGTCCCACAACCCTGGGACGCCCGCGGGAGAAATCCTGAAAGGGTTTAAAATAATTCTCCTTGAGAGGGGATGTGGGAGGGGTAAGAGGAGCAGGAGGGGTAGGGATATTCACTTCTGCCCCTCTCCCTCAGCCAGGCTTCCCAAGTACCCATGGGGACTTGGGGGTGGAAGGGGCTTGGCTGCTGAGATAGGGAGTGCTGGGAGAAGCAGCCACTTCCTGGGTGCCCAGCCCCCCAGCACTGATCTCTAGGGCCCCATGTCTCTTTTCTTAAACCCCAACCATCTGGTGTCCAGGAGGAGGGACTCTGGGTAGCAATACTCATTCTTCACCCACAGGAGGCCAACCTACCCTCACCACATCTGGAGGGGGGACTTGACCTCCTCACCACCCCTCTCTTCACCCTGCTTTTCTCTGGGACTTAGATCTGCGATGATGGGATTTACCTGGCTCCCAGCAGCCAAGTGTCTCTGAAGGGTTTCGTGCTGTGTCTGTGTTTTGAGTTTGGGGCTGGTGGGGTTTTCTCTGATAGGTCTGTCTTGTATGGTTTAAGTTTCTTTTTTCCCCTGGCGGGGGCCTCTGTAGATTGAGAGCTGGACCAGAAACAAGCTTGACAGTTTTGAGTCCAACAGACATTGGAGGGTCAAGAGAAAGAGGGTGGCTTCTGCCAGCACACCCACCTCGGCCATGGGAGCCCTGCCCACCAAAGCCACCCCTTCCTTGCTCCCCCAAACATAGGGAACACCTGTGCATAGGCATGAATGTGCGTGACACACCTTCTCATCCACCTTGGGCTTCTGAGAAGGCAGGGCCGCAGCAATGGGGCAGGAGGAGAGGCCTACCTTACCCACCCATCACTAACTTGGATTTAAAGAGTCTCATTTTTATTTTATTTTTTTTTTTTAATTTTTTTTTTTTTTATAGAGGCATGTTTTTTTTTATTTATTTATTTGTTTGTTTCTTTGTTTCTTTGTTTATACATGCACTGGGTACAGTCAGAAGCACGGGAGGGTGAGAGAATTCACCAGAGCCAGAGTGGGGAGCAGAGCAGGCAGAAGGACGGAAGTACACTGCTGAGGGGAGCAGCGGGCGGCAGGAGAGGTCTGCGCGCCATGTGGGACCCTCCTCCGGTGGCCGGGGAGCAGCCGGGGATCGAACCGGCACCGCAGAGGTCGCCGGCAGCTTCGCAACCCAGCGCTCAACCGCTGCGCCACCGGGGAGGCCCGAGTCTCATTTTTAAATTAATGATGCCTCAAGAGGAATTTCCCCTTTCAGTTCCTTGTAAATAGGTGGGAGAGATGGTAGAGATGAGGCAGGTCAAGCCCTCAATTCACAGATTTGAGTCGGCAGGTCCTCCATCCAGGCCCTGGTGGATAGGTTGGCCATTCCAGGGCTGCCCATGAAAGGTTTCCAGGTGAAGCCTCATGGACTTAACAGCACAGGCAGACATGAGGGAAGAATGGCCAGGACTGACTGAGAAAGAATTTCCAAAGCCTGAAATTGGCCATTAGATCTGGGTAGGGGGCCTTCCCCAGTAGCAGGCTTATGGCCCCCTTTGGTAGCATGAGAGATCTCTGGAGGCTGACAGTGCTGGGTTACAGGATAGTGAGGACAGTCTGGGGCTCCCTAACCCCATGTCCATCTCACCTTGCACAAGCATAAGCCCATTGTACCTCAGGCACACCTCCATGAGTGACAAGGAAGGTGCTAGAAACAGACCCCCTTCTACACCCTTATTGTGAGAACGGTCTCTATGTTCTCTCAGATCAATGGCCAGTGATCTGAAAAATAAGTGTTTATTATTCAGATTCAATTCTTGTCTCTGCTTATTGGCCTATTTGGCAATGACAGGGAGCAGGACCCAGCCTTATTCCCACCAACATTACCTCACGTTCATCTTGTGCTCCAGGGCAACTGCTTCAGAAGGAAAAGCACTTTTGACCCAAGTCATTCTCTCCTATCCTCAAACAAGGGCCAGACAGAGGCCTAACCTGGCGCTGGGTACTTAGCTACGTCCAGCACAGCCCATGCTGGTCATTCAAAATTGCAGGCATATCAGCGGGACCACAGCAGCCCCTCCCTGCCCTGTTAGACGTCCACATGGAGCACAACTCGAACTGGCCTCGGTTGTCAAGAAACCTCCCCTGAAGGAAGGACTCTGAGAGGAGCTGTGAAAGTGTGTGTGTGTGTGCGCGTGTGCGTGTGTGTGTGCATGTGCACAAGTGCGCAGAGAGGAAACAGCACAGGTAGAAATGAGGATGGAGGCAGCAGGAGTACAGGGTTGTGTTAAATACCAGGTGCAAGTGATCAGAGGCTGGGAAGTAGGGAGGGTTTTGTGCTTCAGGATAAGGAGCCCAGTCTGGTCAGATGGGGAGGCCAGGAAGAGGAGTGACTGGGTAACCTGGATAGGACACAGCAGGGCCTGCACTAGGTCGGTCACCCACAGTGGGAAGTCAGAGCTGGTGCTGGCGTGGAAGGTGTCCTTGTCATGGCCGAGGGCCCCTCTCACCTACCGCAGCAGCGCCCACCCCCTCAGACCTCTCTAAGTTCCCCTGGGAGGTCACTCTTGCTAATGGACCTTCCTGACCTGGGCTAGGAGGTCTCCTTGGTCTTCACAGGTCTTCCCTCAGCTGGCCAGTCCCTCATGAGGCCAATGAAATAAAGAGAAGTGAGAAGGCCCAATGAAAATGAAGTTTTGAATGTCTCAGCAACTAGATTGAATCTAAGGAAGTTTTTTTTCATTTCTTAAATCCATGTGACTGAAAGAAGACAAGCTAGGCAGCGCTGGCGCTTCCCTCCACCTTCTTTCTCCCTTGGCACAAAGGAGGCCGTACCTATAATGGCGGGTGTCCCGGATGGGCCTGTCTGGGCTCAGCTTGTCGCTCTCCAGCTGGTTGAAGGCGTGCTGCCTGTAGGGGTCTTCTCCGGCCTTCAGCTGCTTGGCGGCCAGGTACGCCTTCTCATCGAAGCCTCTAGAGGGCGTTCCTGTCACCTGAGACAAAGGTCAGCATAAGCGGGGCGAGGGCAGCCTGTGTGTGAGGGGGCAGCCATGGGATCTCATCTGTCCCTCACCCCCAACTCTGGGAGGAATATCATTATCTCCCCCATTGTACAGTTGAGGAAACTGAGGCTCAAGAAGTTAAAAACAGCACCTGCATGGGGGGGGGGCGGTTAAAAGGGAATTGAGTACTTTTCTGCTCACTTTTGCTCTGTACCTAAAACTTCCAAAAAATAAAATTCATAAAAAAAATTCCAAGGTCAGAGCTATTGAGTCAAAGGTTCTGGATTCAAACTGATGATTCTCACTCTGAAACCCATCATCTTGATCCCTGCTCTTCGCTGGATATAGAACTGGAGACTTCCAGAGTGCAGCGGACAAGGCACCCAGAGGGACCACAAACCAGAATGGAGTCAACAGTCAACCTGCGGATTGACAGCCTCCTGGGGGTGAACTGGGCCTGACCCTGGACTAGGCAGTAACTGAGCAGTAACACCCAGAGCTTGGACGAGCTGCAGCAGAAGCACGCAGGCCCTCACTGGCGAGTACCACTGCTGCCAGAACTCTGCACACCGTGATGCATCTCCCAGACCCATGCTTGCTGCTAACGCAGCCCCACATCAGGCCTACGGGGCTCACCGGCATTAAGTCCTGGGGAGTGATAAAAGACAGGTGCTATCTAGCCTCCTTCCTAGAAGCCACCTCCCACTCCACGCTCCCAAAGTGCCCCCATGAAAGACACTGGGGAAGGACACATATGAGATGAATGGCTGGATAGATACATCCTGACAGGTCATTATTTGAACCAAACTGCTGGCCAATGTCCCCCAGAGTGCCCTGAAATACCTTCGGCTATGAGCGCGCTCCATCCCCAGCACTTCCACCTGACCACAGCCCACACTAGAGGCACAGGCTCACAGAAGGTGGGAGGGAATTGTCTCCACAGAAGGTGGGAGAGAATTGTCTGTGCACAGCTCCCTTGCATGGGGACTCCATCACAGGCCAGTGGCCCCAGGAAGGCAGCGGGACCTTCAGGACAAGTAGCGGATATGTTGGCTGATGCTGGGGAATACCCATCAGCAGCCCAGTGCTCCCATATTCCTCTGAGAGCCTAGCTCTCCGCCAGCCTGGACAGAAAGGCCGAGGGCTCCAGGGAGCACTTATCTCCTTAAAGGCTGCCAGTCTGTAGTGTTCACAATTCCTGGACAGGTTGCATCCTGTCCTAGGAATCAATCCCCAAGCTTCATGAGGTCAGAGTCAGTGAGAGAGCTTGTGTCCCCTGGGCCATGTTAACCATGCACATACGTGCTCAGGATGGTGCCAGTGGCTGCCGCACCGTGATCTCCTGAGTTAGTGCCATGCTAGAGACTGGACAGTTGTGGCAGAGCCCACGTGGTCTTGAAGTTTATTTCAGAAAAGGGAAGGCAGGAAGGACGGGATGAGAGAGGGAAAATTTTCTGACTTGAACCTTGAATTGCCAGAAGCATCCAAGCAGCTGGACTTTGAGAATAGGAATGTCCTTTCCAGCAGCAGAAAGAAAGGGTGCTAGCTCTGCCTCCTTCCTCCCAGCCAAGGGACATGGAGAGCAGACTCCAATCGATGGCTGAGCAACTAAAATGAAAGAAAAACTTCAGAGGGGTGATTTTTTGGAAGCTTCCAAAGGCCACTTAATTGCCCTATAAGTCTACTGTGGGAAATAACCATGTTTATTTATTTAGGACTATGGCCATTCTGTGGGCTCAGGAAACCTCTGAGTCCTCAACCTATATCACCCATTGCCCAGTAAACATTGATTGGAGCCTCCATCTCCCAGACTCTGGGGCACCCTCTGCCAGCAACTGAGGATCACCTGGGCATTCATTCACTTGCTTATGAATGATTGAATTCATCACTCATTCAGCCAAACTCTGCTGAACACCTCCCATGGGCTAGGAAGCGGAAGGAAGGCTTCCAAGACTATGTTCCCCTGTTCCCGCCCCCGCCCCCCAAATCCAGCCAATTGCTTTCCTGGTCCTCACCGAAAGCTGCCTATGGGCCACACCAGAATGTTGTCGAAAGCGTCTGCCTGGGTCCTTGAAATTGAGTCAAACAGCCTCACAGGTGTTGTCGGGGAAAGTCAGCTGCTCCTGCCTACAGATCCTCAGCCTCTGATGGTCCTGCCCCCTCCCAGGTGAGACCCTTTACCTGTGAGACATCTTTCCCTTGTGAAGAAGGGCGCCATGAAACAACAGGCCCGCTCCTTCCCAGAGGTCTTAGCTCGCTCCCACGTTGACCCTGCTGTCCCCAGGATTTGGAGCTGAAACACTAGTGGGCTCTGAGTTGGCCGGGGGTGGGGGGCGGTGCTGGGGAAGGAAAATCCCCCCTTGCAGGACATTCACCTCCTCTCTGCCCAGCCCCTCCCTGGTATCACCCTGTCACCACCCAGAGCTTCCTCCTCTCATGTCTACCCCCAGCCCACGCGTCCACACTGCATTCATATCCTCCCAGCTCGCCGACTCTCCCTTTAGCCTTGTTCTTTGATCCTGAGGCTTCAGGCCTTTGGCGACCCCATTCCCACTCTTAACTCGGGATCTCCAAAGTCCTCATTCATCCCCAAAACAGTCGCTTCCTCCAAACCACACATCCATGGTCATCCTTGCTGCCCTTCCCATGCTGCACAGCCTGCCCAGATCCTGGCCCTGGGTGCCCATAGGTGGGATTCTGTGGGCAAACCACTAGTCATTAAATCCACAAATATCTATTCAAAGACATTGTGCAAGAGGCTGGGAAGATGGGAATAAACGAAAGGCGGTTTTGTCCCCAGAGGAGGGATCTCGGAACCTGGTGCCTTTCCTCCCCTGTCCACACCAGGCCAGGCCAGGCCATGGGGAATGACAAGGAGCATGAGGAGCTGGAGAACTGAGCGTGGCTCCTCACTCCACCCTAACTCCAGCGAGGGCTGGGTTCCCCTCCCCTCTTCGCAGGAGAGGTGTGCTGACTCGCTCCCGCTTTCCCGTACCGCTCACCCAGCATGGCAGCGAGGGGTAAATGCATCCTTTGGCTCTGGGCTGTGGGACCAGGAAGAGCTGAATCTGGATCAGCTGGAGAGCCCCGAGATGCTAGGCTGGAGCCACTGGATGGGACTCGAATTGCTGCCCCTTCTGGAGGGGTGAGCGCCTCAGGCACGCTGTGCACTTCTCGTGTCACATGGCCCTGACCTCTTGCCTTGCTTCTCTTTCTTTTCAACTAGATGGGAGGGTCCCGGCACCTGAGCAGGTGTGGCTGAGTAAAGGAATGGACGAGTGAATGAATACCTAAAATAGTGTCCCTGTAGCCACTTAATATAATCAACTGGGGAGGAAACCACAGCAAACAAAAGGAACCAGTTAGCCTCCACGGTAGGGGCGCAGTCACCCCATGGGCTCAGCCTCTGCAGGTGCCCTTCCCCTGTGTAGGGTAAGGAAAAATGTCAGGCTTTTCTGCCCTCCCGCCATCAGGATAGATGATGGATCCTTGCCGTCCTGAATGCATGCCTGAGGGCGGGCACCTGGAGTAGGGTGTGGGCAGAGGTAGATGGGATTCACCTGAGCTGAGACTCGGCTTTTAAGAGCGGCGTCACAGGGATGTCAGCAGCAGCAGAAGCCAAAAGAGAAGCTGAGAGAGAAGCAGAGAAGGCCAGAGAGCCCAGACAGCCCAGACACAGTGAGGATTTGGTGGGGGCTAGGAGGCCTGCCAGCCTCCCGGCCTCCCAGCAACCCCTGCCTGCCATATGCCTGGTGAACCCCAATAAAAGACCTGCAAAAAACCACTGAGGGCTCCAGGACTCCTCCTTTACCCGGTCTGCATGGGATCAGAAAACCTGCACCGTGTCCTGTCCTGCCCTTTACACCCTGGCTCTGCTCCAGCCGGGGCGGCCGCCTTCTGTTCCTGGAGCCCGGGGGGACCCTTCCCCTTAGCCCTTTTGCGCCTTCTGCCTTTCTAGAAGACTCTCCCCCACATGTGTGCACGGCTCCCTTTTCCAGCCCCTGCAGGGGCTCTGTTCAAGCCTCACCTCCTCTGTGAGTGTCCCCCGACTGCCATCTATAAAACTGCTCCCCTCGCCTCCATTTCCCACCCCCTGCTCTGCTTTATTTTTCCCTTACGGCACTTAGCACCTTCGGATGTCCTACGTGTACTTTGCATTTTTCTTTTCTTTTCTTTTATCGACTGCTTCCCTCCACACGTACATGGGCTTTGCCAGGACAGGGGTTGTCTGTTTTAAAGCTGGATCCCAAAGTCCCGGACAGCACCAGTGATTGCGGGACTCAACATCCACAGCTGATGGTGTTTAGTGTATGAGGGATGAGCCTTTGTGACCGCCCCCCCAGCCCCCCCCACATGCACCTGGTTGACACACTTGGAACTGAGGTGGCCCAAGCAGCTGGCAGAGTAGTTTTCACCTGCCTTAGGGAATCCTCTTCCCCACTCAGCGATTGATGAACTGTCAGTCGCTGTCGCCTGACTCCCAACACCTCCATCACCGCCACAGGGGAGTGGGCCAGACCCAGCTGATCCCATCACTGCATCCCAGGCAAGGGGTGGTAGAGAAAGGTTATTTGACTCAACGACAACCATTCAGAATTTTCCTGAGGCTTCTCTCTAAGATGAGCTCTTTTTGTCAGCACTGCTGAGGCTGGGAGCTCAGCCTTCTTGCCCCGACATGGAGTCTTGTCTGGAGAATGAAACCGAGAAGAAACAATCGGAGCCAAGAAATGGAAGGAAAACACTCTCAAGACACTGTTTGTGGTCCCTGGAACCAGACTCATCTGATCCAAATTCACCTTGGGTTTTTTCCTTGTCTCTTTAATTATCTAGGGGTTTCGTCTGTTTTTTGCTTTAATTAGTTTCAACTGGGCATCCTTCCCCAATAAGCGAAAGTTCAGAGATACAGTCCTTCAGGCAATTATTCGTCAAAAGTAAAAGACAAAATGAGAAACAACCCAACAAGGGAGCCACGAAGGGCCAGGACATGGTGTAGGTGACAGCCACTCATTGCGAGTTATAGGCTGGTCTCTAGCATCAGCCCCATGACGTGAGCCCAGAGCTAGGCAGGTCATTCCCTGCTTTCCCCAGCAGGCAGGGCTGTGATCGGGCTTGGGGGTGGGCAGTGAGCAGTTCCAGCTGGACTGTGGCTTAAGAGGCCCTTGGGTTGCCATGGCAAGGAACAAGGGGAGGGGACTTGTGAGTGATAGTCTGATGGGCTCCCTCCCACAGTCCTGCATTCTCCTGCTGGGGAGTTCTTGGCTGCCAGTTAGGCAGCCGCCTCCACCCTGGTCTTTGTCTTTTTGGGAAGTGCCAAATGCAGCACTTCCATGTCCAATAAGGTCAATCACATCTGAAACTGCTTAAGCTGAAATAATGACTCTGCTCTATAAAATGAGAAGAATGATTTCTCATCTTGGAGAGTTTTATTTTCAGTCTATTACTTCGATTAAACTTTGAAATTTGCCTGAAATGTTTCAGGTTTGTTGTTGTTTTTTTTCCCCCAGCTAGATCTGCTTATTTCTTCTTGACTGCTAAATTTAGGAAACAAACAGCAAAGGGGAAGGTTTAAAATAAGAAAGGAAAATATTTTCCATGTCATTTTCATCAAAAGCAGTTCAACCCAAATCCCTAAGCTTTGTAAATGTTCTTTTAAAACATACAAATACCCCTAAAATTTATATTTAAACAACTCCCAGCTCCTTTTAATAACTGCTGCTCAATTTCCTCTTACTGCCAGTAAAACAGGTACCTGCTGGGTTTGCCTTTTGCTAAATTTCAACAAAACTCCAAATAAAAAGGGTCTTGTCTTAGTTTATGGATGATTCCTGATTTTTTTTTTTCTGACTCTGCCTTTAAACCCCAAACACTTGATGAACAAAACATGATTCCCAACCACTCCCCACTCCCGTGGGAACAAAACCTCAGCTGATGCCGTGTCCCAAGTTGAAAGACTGCCATTCATTATGAGAGCTGGGAAACTAAGTGCATGGTTTACCGTCTCTGAGCTCAGGGTCTCAGGTTCCACCTTTTCCAAATGAAAAGGCAAGCAGATCCCATAGGGCCTTCCTGCAAGCAGCTGGGTTCTGGGGAAGAAGCCAACCCCACTAGGCCTGCCATTGCTCCTGTCCAACCAGACAAGATGCTGGGGGCAATGCGGCTGGGAATCTCAGCTTGGGTGAGAGGAAAAATCCTCAGGGTTTTGAGGGTCCCTGAAGGACCTGCCTCAGCTGTGTCCCCATCTTCAACTTCATATCACCTTAAATGCAATTATTATAGGGGTTAACAGCCCAGGCTTTGAAAGCTGATGGCTTCGGAACAGAATACCAGTGATCACTGCTCCGTGGTCTTAGAAAGTCACTTACCCTTTCTAAGTAAATGTAGATAAGGTGCTTAGCATAGTATCAGCACATGAATTATCATTATCAATTTTTATTCGCTCACCTGCCTTTTGGTTCTTGGCCAGACATTAGAATTATCTGGGAAGATTTTTTTTTAAATCCTGATATCCAGGTTCTATCCAAGACCAACTAAATCAGAACCCCTTGGGGGTAGGCCACAAGCATCAGGAGTTCCTAAAGCTCTGCAGGCAGTTTTAACACACTAGCAAGGCCGAGCCATTGCTTTATGCAAAAGCAAGCTGATGAGCAATGGGCTAGTCATGGGTTGGTGAAATCACAGGACCAAGAATAGATGGGACCTTAGAGGTCACTCTCCTTGGCCTTGTTCCCAAGGATCCTCACCATTAGCAGAGCCCATTGTAACCTGTTTGGAGCCTCTGGGGTTACCATGGAAACCACCACCTCTGTAACACTTGTGTTCACAGGCCTGGGAGTCTCTAGTTCAATTACATACCCAGGAACACAGGGTAGGGGCTGCCTGGGAAGCCCACCTCTGGCTTCCAGTTACAATTCACAGTCCGATTTTCCAGGGGTGCTGATGACAAAGCTTTATGACACTAGTGGCCTCGCCAGGAAAAGGAATAGCACACTGTCCATCTGTTTAGGGATCTGAACTAAGTCCCACTATTCAAGGCTAGGACAAGGCATTAGGCCCACATTCTAGATGGTCTCTGCTCAGATCCAGGGAGATTCCAGGCCCAATCACACTTCCAGGTCTCCTCTCCCACATCTGCCCAGTCCGGGGGCCATCTAGGGATGACAGAAGGGAATCCATACTAGGGATATGTGGCGTGACGGCTCAGTTCCCACCTGCATGTCAGTTTACCCAGCTTGAGTAGAGCATTCCTGGCTCTAGGAAAGGCCCCAGAAGCCTGCCTTATCCTCTCAGCCATAGCTACTGTGGAGCATGAGGAAATACGGGGCCTATGGACAGTGATGAACAGCTACTGCTCACTGAGGGCCAGCCATGAGCCAGATGCCATGCTAGGGACTTATTTCTGTCCTCAAGGAGTCCTGTCAAATGGGTGCTCTCCTTATTCTCATTTTACATAGGGAGAAACTGAGATCCAGAGAGATAAAGTAACATGCCAAAGTCACTCAGCTGCTGAGTGGCTGGGCTGAGACTGGAATTGAAGCGATCTGGTCGCAAAGCCTAACACAAGCTTTCCCTGTGTGCCTTAACACTACTCCTAGGCTCAGATGGACCTGCTACCCTCTTCCAATTCTGAGTCACTTGGCTCCACAGAAGGCTGGCCTCTGGTGCCCAGAACATAGCCAGCTCCTGAGCAGTGCAGGCCAGAGGCTGCCTCCCTCCTGATCTCAGGAGTCAGTGCATCAGCTTATGCCTCAGATGGGCCTTGCTGGGGTTGTTGTCTCTTGACCTGACATGGACATGGAAACACTTTTCTGCTATGGCCAGAAAGAACATGGGAAGAACAAAAAGTATAAGAGTTTGTATTACTCAGGCCAAAACAGCACATGACCAGATTTCCTGGGATCTGCCTGGGCCCCTCATTTTCCCAGCCAGGGTACCCTCAGGATCCTGATGACCTTCTGCTGCAGTCACAGCAAAGGAAAGACTGAGCCAACTCCTGCTGAGGTTCTTGTTTGTGTGATCTCACGTGCCCTCCAACCAACATGGCCACGGTCCACAAACGAGGGAGGAGCAAACAGCAATCAAACACTGTCCTGGCCAACATGCCATGCGGGTCACCAGCCCACTCTACTCTAGTCACACAGATGTCATATGTTGATATTTGTAAGTTGTCATTGTTCTTCATGTGAAAACTAGTGAACTTGACCTGTCGGTTATTAACTAGAAGAATAAAAGCAGTGTCAGGCCACGTAATCAACAGGACACATACAACAGTGTGACTATTCCTGAGGTAGTGAGTTTCCTGACTCACCCTCTAAGGTCAGTAACCAGTAGGTCAGGATCAAATTCAACACACTAAAATTCAGTAGGGCCCTGGTCATGGGCTGGGCACATCAGTTTGCAACACTCCTCCAAGCAAAGAGCCATAAGAGAGTAGCCATTACAGGCACTGTGGGTCAAGTTTAAAAGTAAATTACCAATCATTAATGACATAACCAAATGGGTAGATTATACCCACCAATAGGAGATGGCATTACAAAGGCAGACTTCTATTTTTTTAATTAAATTTATTTATTTCTATATATTTTACATCATTGTTCATTTTTGCACAATATTTGCTTTCGCCTCTCAGGGATAGTCCCTGTAAAAATCCACCCCCCCACTTCACCCGTGCACCATCACCATAGTCCCTTGTGCTCTTCCCTCCCTGTTTTGATCCCTCTCTCTGCCCCTCCCCTGCAGAATGTCTCTGATTTATAGTTGTCTGTTAATTTTGGTTATTTATTTATTTATTTTTCCTGATCCCTTATTTGGTTCCCCTAATTACTCCTACAAATGAAACTATCTGATATTTTTCTTTTTCTTTCTCACTTACTTCACTGAGCATAATCCCTTCCGGCTCCATTCAAGTTGCTGCAAATGGCATGAGTTTATCTTTTTTGGTTGCTGAATAGTATTCCATTGTGTATACATGCCATATTTTCTTAATCCAGTCATCTATTTTTGGGCATTTGGGTTGCTTCCATAGCTTAGCTATTGTAAATAGTGCTGTAATAAACACAGGGGTGCAAGTCTCCTTTTGAATTAATGATTTTGTGTCCTTTGGGTAGATTCCTAGGAGTGGAATTGCTGGATCATTGGAAACTCCATTTTCAGTAGTTTGAGGAATCTTCACACAGCTTTCCATAGTGGTTGGACCAGTTTGCATTCCCACCAGCTGTGCAGGAGAGTTCCTTTTTCTCTACATCCTCGCAAAAGCAGACTTTTAAAAATCAGAACAAGGAAAAAGAAAAAGGAGATGGGGAAAAGGCACTGGCCTCGTGTGTGACTTCTGGCTGGGCAGGCGCCAGCTGTACCCTCCATAGGATCCTGTCCTTAGGCTGGACCTTCCTGTTGCCACCCAGCATTTTATCTAGGTACAATATACAAAGTAGCTATAAAATCTAGAAACAGTAATAATTTTAATACTCTTTTAACAGAAAGAACTTTTTAAATTATCCCTGGAATATAGTAAAGATGCAATTTTATTCAATGAGAAATCAAAACAAACTGATCACAGTGTCTCACCAATGCACAAACACCGAGCTCAGTAGAAACTCTGCTTATCCATCACATTCATGACAGGTTTGCACAGTGCACTGGTCCACACGAGGACGATGTGATGCATGCAACAGAGTCTAAATAAACCACTGAGATGATTGTCTAGGCTTTCCTTCATGGCCACCCTGGAGTTAAATGAAACCTTAAAGGGAAAACACCTGCCCTATTCTTAAAAAAGACTCAGTGATCTAAAGATACAAATCCTTCCTGACTTAATCTACAAACTCAGAGCAATCCTGATTAAATGATAACTGTGTTGGGGGTGGGGAGAGTTCAGCTGGAAGCATTTAAACATGAGCAAATAATCAAGAGAACTCTGAAAAAAATTAGCTAGGAAAATTGACTGACCAGATATTAAGACTTATTAAAGACTGCTGACTTTATATAGCAAGATGCCACTGGCATAAGGCCAAGTAGATCAATAGAAGAAAAGAGAGAGGTCAGAAATAGACTCAAGTATACATGGAGAGTCCACATAAGATACAGCTGCACTTCAGAGGACAGGAGGAGGGAAAGAGGGATCATTCAATTAGGAAAAGTGACTAGACAATGTGGGAACAAATAAAACTGAATTTCGGGAGCCTCCCTGGTGGCCTAGGGGTTTAGTCTCACCACTACCACCAAAATGGCACTTTTGATCCCAGGCCAGGATTAATGGCAACAGCAGACCTCTCCTGTCTCCACTGCTGCTCCTTTTAGTAGTGTATTTCAGCTCCCCACTCTGTCTCTGGTGAATCCTCACACTCCCAGCCACCTGCACTTCTGGTCTACACCCCAGTTCTTCTACACCAAAATAAATAAAATCTTTTAAAAAAGAACTGAATTCATTTCTTAAGCTAACATCAATTTTAGGTGGCTGAAAAATTTAAATTTAAATAATAAATGAAAAAGTATAAAAATAATAAAAATACTGGTTACTCTTTGTTGTCCTTATTATTGTTTTTGCAGTCTTTCACATAAAATCCATTGGTCATAAAAGAAAGACTACAGAAAAACTGGACATTTTTTGTAAGGCTAAAATTACCCCAAATTCAAGACACAAACAATAATTGTCACAATAATAAATGAAAAGATGATCAACCTCATCAATTATTAAATGTGAAAAGATCCAATTTCTTGCTAATATGGCAAATTCAAAAATAATTATTAGTATACTGCTTAGTGTATTGAGAGTTTGAAGAGACAGAAGTTCTTATATGTTAATGGATTATATATTTTCCTGACCAAAGGTTTTGTGTGACACATTAGTATTTTAAATACTTCTTTTTGATGCAGTAGAAGTTTCACTTTAAGGTAAACCTATACCTGAATTTCCTGAGACAGTCCAGGATCCACCTATGCTCTCAGGAGCCCCTCTGAATTAGAATTTGTCCTAGTTTAGGTTTTAGATTATATTATCAACTGACATTATTAAGCATTAATTCTACAATTAAACTCACACAAACATATGAAATGTATATTTTACAATAGTATCACTGTTTATTAAAAAGACTAGAAATAACAAATGTGTATTACAGTGTATCTCTATGATAGAATTCTAAACAAATGTTAGAAGGAATAAGTTATATACGTATCATGTGATTCATTTTGTATAACCCATGTAAATGGACAGATATATCTGGGAAAATACTCAGCAAACTGCTAACCAGGGCTCATCGCTAGAATGTGGCTCTGGAGTGGGCTGCAAGACTGAAGAATTGTATTATTTTCTTTATAAAGCACTTAAAAAAAACTAAATAAGCATGTATTCTTTTACAATAAAATTCTTTTCAAAAAAAGCTAAATCTTAATTCTTCTCTATCAAAGATGAATGATTTGAGCTAATTGCTGTCATCATCCACACCATCATCTTGAGAGTGAATCTTGGGTATAAATAAATAGATGACAATTAACCTCTCCTTGGCTGCCACATTGAGGGCAGAAGTACCAGCAGGAACAGGTTACTCTTGATGGAGAGAGAAGGGGAAAGAAGTGGCAGGGGAGGAAAATCATTTTCCTTCTACCTCTCTGAGTGCTTAGCTGAGATCCTTATAATGATGTATGATTCGCCAAAGAAAAACAAACAAGTTTATTAGCATGTATACCTCTTGTGTACATGGGAGATACCCAGGGGAAAGTGAGCAATTCCCCAAGGTGGCTCAGAATTCAGGATTTAATATCATCTTAATAAGGCATGGAGGGGATGACATAGGTTCTTGGTGGAAATTGAAAGGCTTTCAGCAAAGATGAAAGGGCAATAGATGGGGGTGTGTGAGTGCCCACAAGCCTCTCTGCGATGAGGTCCCCTCTACCCTGGTTGGTGAAATACCCAGGGAGGTGCTGATGGCAAGTGAGTTCCTTTTGGAGGATGTCTTTGCACAGACAGGGGGGGTTCACACAAAGCCTCTTCCTACCTTTGCTGTGTTTCAAGTGCCTACAGTTCAAAATAATCAATATACCAAATGTGGCATTTTGGAAGGGAGGGGAGGCAGTGTCTTCTGCTGTCCTTCAAAGTGGAGGGACAGGAGCCATATCTGGAGGCTGAGCCCTAGTGTGTGCGGGGGAGGGGGTAGTGAATTCATTGTTTGGATGGTGCTTGCACACCCAACTGATTTTTTTTTTTTTGCTTGTGAAAACAGATTCCCTTTTTTATTCCACAAATATTGCACACACCGGACTTCTCTCCTGATTTCTTCCCAAAGCACAAGCCTAACAATTGAAAATGGGGGAGAAGGGTGGAAAGGCTAAGAAGCCAAGTCCTGCCAGGGGCCATCAACCTTAGAAGGACCCTCGGAAGAGGCTGGGACTCAGGCGCAGGGGTGATTGGTGCCATTTCCTTGTCTGTTTTGTCCATTTTAAGTGTTGGGTTTTTTTTTTTTTGACCTTTTCTAAAGTACTTGGTGTTGTGTGCCTAACTTAGTGACTTTGTTCCTCAGGCTAGTTCACAAGCCACTCTGCAGTAAGCAGCATCCACAGCCTTTCTGATAAGGATGTCTACCACCCAGGGGCGCTGGGCAGAGTCAATAAAGTCTTCCCATCATGCATGGAGCCCTTCACAAAATGACAGTCTCAAAGGTGGGGGTAGAGCAAGTCTTTGGAGCACGCCATTGAGCATCCCATCATGCTCAATACCTATTTACTGGAGGCCCAGGTCTCTGAACAGGGCCACTGATGGGCCCAGGGCTGCTTCCCGCATGCCCTACTGCTGGACTTGACACAGTAGGTGCTAGGGGTGTGGTGGGGGGGCTGTTGCCACATAAAGAAGGTGAGCACATTGTGTCTCCAGAGACCCTGGTTCCACAGTTGCTGGAAGAGTGGGCAACATGTCTGATTAAGTGCTCCTTCCAGGAGGTAAAGAAAAGGATCTCTACAATGGGGGATCCTCACAATAGGATTAATGTGGGAGCTCCTATGTTCTCCTATCAAGTTTGTAAGTTAGGCCGATGGGCATGCTTTGTGTTCAGGAGGGACAGACATGACTGTTTTATTGTGGACGAAGCATCCTTTGTGGGGAGTGACATTATTGTGGGTTAATGGTAGATACTGCATTTCTCCCTTGCCTGATATCTTCGAATATTACATTAAATTGTTTTTAAGATACTAGAATGGCTATTAAATTAGCCGGACCCTTTTGCAAAGCAGCCTGGCAGTACTAGCGTAATAGCCTCTGGCACAGGCCTTGTCTATTTTTTTCTGTCCATTACCTTCTTCTATCTTGGCAGAAAGCCAATTGGGCCCCAAGTCTCCTATATATCCAGAAGCTATAATTTAACTTTGAGAAAGAGGGAGAGATTGACATGTATAAATAGGTCCCCTCATCGAAGATCTCTGTTTTAATTACATAATTAATTATAGACAAATATTAGGCACAAAGATGTTCACAACAGTCTTATTTACAGGAATGAAAACTTGAAAACAATTCAAATGTCAACAGCAGGGAAAAGAGTGAGTAGATTATGTTCCATCAGCTGAAAAGAATATTTGGCAGCCATTTACAATAATTGTTATAAATTGTGGGTAAATAAATACACTCTTATGTGTTATTAGAGGGAGTATAAACTGGCATAAATCTTCGAGGAAAATTTACCAGTATGTATTAAGAGTCTGGAAAAGATGTATACATTCAATTCAACTTTAGGAGTCTGTCCTTAGGAAAGGATTAAAAATGGTTCTGTTTATAACAGCAAGAGATTGTGGAGGAAAAACACCAAGATTTCCAATAACAATGAATTGATTTAATAAGTTATCGTATGCCTTTCAATAAAATACATTGCAATTATTTAAAAAGATGTAGAAATGTATTTTTAAACATGGGAAGATGTTCACCATGCACAGTTAAGTGGGAAAAAAGCAGAATACATATCAATATGTGCATTTTGGGTTTCCTTTTTGTTTATCTGAATGTTCTAATTTATCTTAATGAGTAATTATTACCCGTGAAATCAAGAAAAAATAACATTAGCAATATTAGCTATGAAATCTGTGTAGCCACACAGAAGAAAGCTTGCACAATAATGGGAGGAAAGGGCAGGATAAAAATTATATATACTCCAATTGCAGCTGTGTAAAAATTATGGAACTTGACAAGGAAGGCATACTGAAAAATAAAAACAGCGATTTGTTAGGACGGGGAGATTATGGATGATTTTCCATCCTTTCAGTTATTACTGTTTATGTAATTTTTATTTTTTAAGTGGAATAAGAAACCCTTTGAGACTTTCTCCTCCATAGCCTCTCCCCTCCTTGGCATGGTTGTCTTTATGGAACAAAATCTGCTTACTAAAAATAATGCTTTATAAAGGGCCTAGGTCTTTACAGCTTATTTTGATTTCCCCTGAGTGAAGTCAGTCATAGTGTCCCCTTCTCTTTTTATGGGAATGCATGTCTCTACCCTATTTCTTACCTGCCCTGATCCCTTATCCAAGCACCCAGATGCTATTGGACAACACAGCTCTTTCCCTGGGCTCTTTAAACACACTCTGGCCCCACCCCTTTTGACTGTCCTGGACCCCACAGATCAACTTGCCAGCCTTGAAGCCTAATGTCTCAGAGTCTTACTGGGGCAGGAACCATGAACTAAAATAAACCACTCAATATGAATGGAGCATGTTTAACCCCTCCCACAACAGCACTGCCATAGACAGCTCTGGAGAGTTTTCTTTGTGGAGAACAACTTAGCAAAAAAGTATTAAAAGTCTTTAAGGGCCTCCCCGGTGGTGCAGCGGGTGAGCGCTGGGTTGCGAAGCTGCCCGCAGCGTCTGCAGGTTCGATCCCCCGGCTGCTCCTCGGCCACGGGAGGAGGGTCCCACATGGCGCGCAGACCTCTCCTGCCGCCTGCTGCTCCCCTCAGCAGTGTACTTCAGTCCTTCTGCCTGCTCTGCTCCCCGCTCTGGCTCTGGTGAATTCTCTCACCCTCCCGCGCTTCTGACTGTACCCAGTGCTTGTATAAACAAAAAACAAACAAACAAATAAATAAGCATGCCTCTATTAAAAAAAAAGTCTTTAAAATATTTACACCATTTGGTTTAGCAATTCTGATTCTAGGGTGTTACAAAATGATAAATATATGAACTGTGGGTACAAAGATAGACTGTTCAGTAATTTTTATACTAGTAAAACAGTGGAAATTACCTAAATATGCAACAATGAGAGGTTGGTTAAGTAAATTATGGCACATATGGTTACTATATATAATACAGTAAAATTAGAGTTTTAGATAAATAACAAACAATTTTTTAGTATAAGTATATCCCAACTCTTACAGGGGATATACTTATTCTAAAACCATATTCATTGTTTATCTCAAATTAGAACATCACTATACTAAAAAAAAAATCTATTTGTTGTTTATCTAAAATTCAAATTTACCTGGGCATCTTGTATTTTTTTTTTTAAGATTCATTCATTTTTGCATACAAGAACTGGGCTACAGGCCAGAGGTGTGGGGGGTGAGAGGATTCACCAGAGACAGAGTGGGGAACAGAACAGGCAGACTGACTGAAATACACTGTTGAGGGAACAGTGGGCCAGTCAGGAGAGGTCTGCTGCGCCATGTGGTTAGCTCCCTGGCCAGGGATTGAACTCGTGCTGCAGTGGCTGAGGATAGCTTCATAGGTTGCATCTTAACCCCTTGCACCACCAGGAAGGCCCCGTATCTTGTATTTTTATTTGCAAAATCAGACCACCCCACAATTCATATAATAGAATACATTAAAATGAGTGTGATTAAAACAGGGACTTTTCAATGTGTATCTTCTGTGCTTTAGCTAGAATTTCTCCTGTTCATTTTGTGTTTTAGACTTCTGTGTAACATTTGGTTTGAAAATAAGAGTTCCATTACTAAAAGAAATTTGAAAAAAATCTGTTTTAGAACACTTCAACAATAAGAGACAATGCTCATAAAATAAGTTTAAAATCATCTTAAAAATAAGTATGATTCTATTTTTGCACATACACACACATGCACATTTAAGGAGAGAGAGAATGAGAGAGTCAGACACCAGACACTGGTTAAAAAGAAAAGAAGATCGTTATTATTCCTGGGTGATGGGATTATAGGAGAGTATTAAAAAGACTTCCCAAAGATTTTTTTCCAATTTTCAACAAAGAACTGAATGCATTTACATTGTGAAAAAAAATTACTATTTGAAATATACATCCTCTCAGATGACGTTAATATTTTGTCACCATTAAGACTCTGTATTTGGAAGTGATGCTTGTTGAGGGAATGTAATGACTCTGGGTCCTAGTCTCAGATGGCACATCACGCTACATTTTGCACACAGTTCTATCTCCCATTTCTTCTTAGGACCCCTCCCCTAGATTCTAGAATGCAATTCCTTGACTTGCTTATAAAGCTACTTCCTGTCCTTGTGGCAGTGGTTCTTGACCTTTGGTGCGAGAAGGTGTGGTCACGCACCTGCTCTCAGACCCTGTTACAGCTATAGACTCCCATCAAAATAAAAAGCAGATGTGAAGCCACATGGTGGTAGGTTCACAGACTTCCTGGAGTTCATCCTTGGACCTCAGGTTCAAAACTTCTGGTATGATCCTAAGCTTTGGCAGTCGCTGAAGTCCTGACTGGCTAATTGCCTTTAGGACCAACTGGCTAAAGATGGATTTTGAAAAGAGGGACAAAGTAAGGGATAAAATATAGCTCAGTGCTTCCAGGGCAGCACTGCCACCAGTGTACGTGTGTGTGTATGTAAAGCATTCAGTTTGGGAGGGCTCCATGAGCAGGCAGAAGAACCAGAAGGGAAATTCAAAGTCAGTACCTCTTACTTTGTATGACCTGTGCCTTTGGGTAGCTGAATGGGCCAGGGAGGCAGTTGGGGGAGGAGTATTGTGTTAAGTCCAAGTTGGTCACCCACTCTCTTTAAAGACTCTCTCAAGCAGCTATACCAAAACCAATCTTGTTTATGCCCCTGGAGAACCAAGCAGGGACTGACAAAGTGCAAAAGACTGCGAGTTGCGAGGACAGTCCTCTGCAGGGCTGGGTATTTGGGCAATAGTTATGGAAATGTTTAATATGCATGCCTTATCTCTTAGTATCTCTATAAATAATCAAATCAAATCAAAACAAAAACTTAGCTACATAAAGAGGCATTTGTGTAGCATGTCAACCAACACAAAGTTATCTCTGATCCGCTATATATTTTAAAACAAAACGTAGTCACCAAACCCTATGAAAACAACATGAATTTTATCTCTTTTCCAGGGGGAAAACCCAATCTCCTACAAAGCTCCAAGCTCAAGCTAAAGCTGCCTCTCTGTCTTTTTCATCTCACTCCTAACAGAATCACAAGACCAAAAAGTGACTAAGACAGCCATGTAAAGTGCAAGGAGCACAGACTTCAAAGTTATGCAAGAGGAAGATATGGTTGCTCTTCTAATGGAAATAAACATCGTTTTCTCTCTCTTTTTTGCTATCATCTTGATGTTCATTTGGAAGAACAAATATCTGAAAAGAGCCCTACTCCTTCTATTCCTTCCACTTCCCTCTCCATCCCCAAGGGAAAATAAAAAGCAGTAGAAAACACTTGTCTTGCCAGTTATTAAAACTAACTCTAGGGCCTCCCTGGTGGTGCAGGGGTTGAGACACAACCTATGAAGCAATCCACAGCCACTGCAGCATGAGTTCGATTCCCGGCCGGCTAGAGAGAAACCCACATGATGGGACAGACCTCTCCTGTCTCGCTCACTGCTCCCCTCAGTGGTGTACTTCAGTCTGTCTGCCTGTTCTGTTCCCTGCTCTGTCTCTGGTGAATCCTCTCACCCTCTGCATCTCTGACCTGTACCCCAATTCTTGTACAAAAATAAATAAATCTTTAAATAAAATAAAATAAAACTAACTCTAAAGACACGATAATCAAAACAATATGGTACTAGTTAAGGAAAAGACAAATCAGTGGAACAGACTATAAACTAAAAATAATATATACAGGGACTTAGTAAATAACAAATTGCATTCTAATCTAGTGAGGAAAAGAGTTTGACATAAACAGTGCTGGCATAATTGGCTATTCGTACAGAAGAAAACAACATCAGGTCCTCACTTCTCAACAGAAACTGATATAAATTCCAGATACATTTAAAATACAAATATAAAAAAATCTTAAACTCTAGTAGGATAACCAAGAGGTAAGGAG
This sequence comes from Talpa europaea, assembly GCF_964194135.1. Taxonomy (NCBI): domain Eukaryota; kingdom Metazoa; phylum Chordata; class Mammalia; order Eulipotyphla; family Talpidae; genus Talpa; species Talpa europaea. The sequence continues at coordinate 96,232,047 of NC_140075.1, read as the reverse complement.
GATACTTCAGGAGGGTAGGACCCATAAACCATTAGGGAAAATATAGAGAAGTCAGACTACACAAAAAATGAAGAATTGTCCCGTGGCAAAAATACTGTTAACAAATCTAAAAGACAACAATATCCTACTGTTCAATAATTCAATATTTATATCACATTTCACAGATAAAAGATTAATCCCTGAAATGTGCTGAATTCCTCCAAACTGATAAGAAAGACAAACAGTCAAAACAATAAATGGGCAAAGGGTGGGGACAATTCATTAAAGAGACAAAGGGAATTACCAATAAATATAAGATACAGCAGATAGGCAGAAAATCAACATAAAATAAGGTGCCGTTTCCATTTATCCGATGGGCAAACATTTTTAAAGAATAATAATGCCTCCACTGGTGAAGCAGCAAGAAACACAGCTAGCAAAGGAATTTATTTCCATCACCTCTAGGGAAAATAATTTGGCAAGTTGTGTCTAAATTTAAAATACACAAAGATTTGGCCAGTGATCCATTTTGGGGGTTTTACCCAACAGAAATAGAAGCAGGAGTACGTAACGTCTGACGTCTAAGAGTGTTTATATAGCAGTGTGTATGCTGGCAAAGACTTGAAACAGCCTGACTGGCCATTAGTGTGGCGTGGTGAAACAAACCGTGGTGGGGCAGTCTACACAGTGAGCGAGGTCTAAACTCATTGTCTTGGAGAAAGCCTCTTCATGTTTGAAGGGAATCATACATAAGGTGAGATACCATTGGCAGCATACAGGAGAGCTGGCTACGCAGGTGTATGCACGATGTACAGTGTTTTCATGATCATTGAGGAAAGAATAGAAATTGAAAAGGCTATTAAAGTTTAACATGACAGCCTATTAAAGTTTAGCTCTAGGATGGGGAGAAGGGGCAGGGAGAGAGTTTTATCTTTCTCTTTATCTGGCAGCATTTGTTAAAATAGGTGTGTGTTGCTTCTGTTATTTTAAAAAATCTAATAATCCTTTTCAAAGAGCATGGTCTGCCCTCATGAGCTATCTGACCTAGTGCTCTGGCTGTAAAATGGGACTGTGCCTTGAGGTCCCAGGAGGATTACATGAAATACCATACACAAAGAGCTGCCCGAGGCCACTAGAGGAAAAGGAGGCCCAATGAATGAATAGAGGCGTTTCAGCCAAAGCCTTGAATGGGGTAACGAACTAGGGCTGTCAGTCACCCAGTTTCTCAGGGGGGACCCTATGTGGCTTTGCTCCACTAGAGGGCTTGTTATGAGATCTGCCAAGCTCCAATTCTTCCTGAGCCTTTTACCTAGACCAAGTTTAGAGGGCACAGCCCTGGCCCTAAAACTGAACACTGCTAGCTGGCTCTCTCAGGGACAGGACACTCAATGCTCTTGGCCTCTGCAACTGGACAGCATCTCCTTCCCTCCCCTGTCCCAGAAAGACCACACCCTGACACTCCACACTGCACCAGTGCCCCTGCTCCGCCTCCAACTTCTACCACCCACCACAAGCCCAAGTCTCACTCCTCTGCCCATGGGCCCCAAACTAACACCCATCACTTCAAAAGCCAGTGACACCCAGGAGGTGGTACCCAAAGCCAGCCCACCCCACTCTCCCCAGTGCCGTGGTGGATGCTGTGAAATTCTGCAGATACCGGTATCATCCAAATCTACATTCCAAGCCTCCCCTGCAGGCTTCACAAATCACCCAGGCTCTGAGTAGGAGAAAGAAAGAATGGTTTTCCCAGAGATCAGACAAAGTCACCTTGTTCTCTGGGGACCAGCAACACTTGGAGGTAGCCCTGGCCGCCACAGCAGCACCAACGGTTGTGGTCCCAGCAGCCGCAAGCGCTGGGATGGTGTCACTCCTATCCTGGGTCTGCTATTCGGGGGCTGCAAACTGTATATGAGTCTGGGGTGCATTTGTGTGTGCACAGGTGTGTGGTGGGTGTGCTTATGTGTGTGCACGGACACAAGTTTTCGTATGAACATGGGCTTGTTTGTGGCTACCAGGGAGTGTGTGTGTTCACATGCTCTTGTGTGTGTTTGGGAATGCGTAGTTTTAATATAAAAGCTCTTCAGGAAGGCAAGGGAATCACCTCTATGGTTACAGATGTACTTATTTTGGCTCTGACTAATTTTTTCAAAATTCAAAATCACCTACGGCACATGCAATGTCCCTGCCTGCGGTCTGCATGCTTAGGTGCTACGAGGCCCCCAGCTCTGCAGCACCAGTGGTGCGGAGAGGAAGTGGCAGAACTGTGGGCCCTCTTAGAGCCTCCAAGGCACACAGCTCAACATGCTTTTTAGAGGTTCAATGAGGCAGAAAGGATGTTGGGGTTCTAGGAAGCAGATGTCCTCAGAGTGGACAAGTTGAACAACTTCACCAGCCTCAACCTTTACCTGCAACATGAAGGCAATGACAGAAACTCCTCTGTGAGGGCTTTCTGGGAATTCAGTGAGGTAATTCCTGCAAAGCACAGGGCGCAGCACACCCCAGATCCCACCCAATCCCCTGGGCTTAGGCCCCAGATGCAAGAGCCCCACAGTCCAACTCCTCCCTTTCCCATGGCCTCCAGGTGACCTGGAGTTTGTGCATGTGACCCTGCTATCCCTCTCCCACATCACCTCGCTCCCTTCCTTTCATGCTGGGACCAGCAGAATGGCTCCCACAGAGAAGGTGGTGGGAAGAGGAAGGGCTGTCCTTCCACAAGCGCATCTGCACAGGGTCTTCAAGAAGTGCGCTCCTCTGGCACAAAAAGAGATTCAGGAATTTGCAGTGAAGAAGGAGGCGCTCTAGATGTGCACACTGACCCAGGCTCAGCAGAGCTGTCTGGGCCAACAGAATAAGGCATGTCCATAGCATATCCTTGTGCTGTTGTCCAGGAAACGTACTGGAGATGCAGAGTCACCAAACAAGCTGTATACACTGGTTACCTGTGTACCTGTCCCCACTTTCAAAAATAGGCAAATAGTCAAAGAGGGGATGAGAACCACTGATTGCCAAATAAAGTTATAAAACTAAAAAAAAAAAACCACAAAAAACTTCCCCTCTGCCCCAATACCCACCTCCCACACCCCCAACATCGTTCCTCCCCAGGCACTTCCAGCAAAGCTGTGCATGTATGTCTCTGACTCAGGGCCTGTTTCCCAGAAACCTGACAGTCTAGGTGAGGTCCCTTAGGGAATGAGTGAAGATAAAGCAACAAGCCTTGAGCCCCAGGCCCTGCAAAGTTTAAGGGTCACAGGACAAAGAAGGGGAGAGAATGGCTGGAAGAGTGTGGTCTCTAGAAGCCAGCATGACCGGAAATATGGCCAGGTGTGAGTAGCCTTCATGAAGGCTGAGGACCAGGAATTAGTGATGGGATTCAGTCAAATAGAGGCCACTGATGACCTTGACAAGAGCATTTTGGAGGAGCAATAGGGACAAAAACCAGATTGGAGCAGATCAAAAAAGAATGGGTGGAGAGAAGCAGTACAATAAGCACAGACAACTCTCTCCAGGAGTTCTGCTATTTTAACCACAGCAGAGTTGCGGTAACAGCCCACAGTGTCCCTAGGACCACCACACTCACAGAAATGAGCTTGTAGGGGTAGACACCTACCCTGCCTGCCTCAGTCTGCATCACACCACCATTTTCAATGCTTTGTCCATGGTTTCCAGCTGCTCTCAGCCTGGAACCAAAAGTGCAAGGCCTCGGCCTCTGGTGTTGTCGAGTTCACTCTCAGGACCGCTGAGGAGGCAGGAGCAGCTTTCCCAGCATGAAGCCACCTCTGCAGGATAGCCCCTGAAGATACCCAATAAAATCTCCACCAGATCTTCCCACTGGGCCCCCAAATTTGGTTTATCAAATTGTTTTCTGCCACAAGGACCACTTACTTTCAACAGCTGTTGTCATAGCAACCAAGCAGCCAGCCTGCTGTTCTAGCTAACAGCCACAAACCTCCCGCTGGCTCTTTGGCTTGGAGAACTCAGGGGAAGGTACCCCAAAACCATCTAAGAGGCTGGAACATGGAGGAGGGACGTGGGAAGTGAGAGAGGGGAAGGGAGGGTGTTTGTGAAGTGCCAAGCTCCGTGCTTCCTGCAATTATTCCAGAATTCTCCACCAGCAGGTTGTGACTGGGAAAGTCTGTGAAATGACTTGTGTCAGAGAGGTCCCTCATCTTGTGAGACAGGTCACTTCTGCAGAGACACATTCACCACTCCTTCTACTCCCCTTCTGCAAGCCAAAGGAGGAAAGGGTTCTCCCAGGACAGAGATGGGGGCCACACAGCCAGGAGAAAATCCTGCACATGGGCCGGGACACTGTCCTCACTAGCAACCTGTTTAACATGAGGCAAAGTACTCAACCTCTGTGAGCCTTCCTTTCTTTAGCTGTAAAATGGGGATGAGCAAAGTACCAGGGTCATCAAACTATTTCAAAGATTAATTGAGACTGAGCACATAAAGTGTGCAATGCACAGTGCCTGGCACACACAGGCAGTGGAGCATATTACCACCCCTGCTGATACTGTTATCATCCAGGATGAGCACGCTGGTTAGCAGGCCTAGAGGCTGAAGACATAAGTGACTTACAAGAACAGAATAAGAGCAAACCTCAGTGTAATATATACATTGTCACTTTTGCTTAAAAAATGTTAACAGTGAACATCTTTAAGTGATGGCACTACATTTATCTTGGTACTTTTTGTTTTACCAAGTTTTCTGAACTGCTTCTGTAATTAGAAAACAACACTTCAAATAGAGGTTAGAGATGAATATTAAAAATAAGCTATAGGCTAAAAACTACTGAATGATATACTTAAAATGGGTGAATAGTATGGACTGTAAATTATATCTCAAAAGACTATCTTTAAAAAAAGACCTTAAGAAATGCAGGAAATAACCCATTTAAAAATTCTTAATATAAAAATGTAACACTAAACAAAATTAAAAATAAAAGCAAGAAAATGAGAGAAGAGCTAAAAAACAGCTATTATGTGAAAATCAAAAAGCTGAACTCATTGGTGCAATGAGGAAGAATCAAGTACTTGTATATATTACTGGTGGGAGTGAAATTGATACAACTACCAAAGAATGAAAATCACAAAGGTCATGAATGCAAATACTCTCTGACCAAGCACTTTCTTTTCAGGAAATTTACCTTATCGGCATTCTGATAGAAATGTGAAATGATGTCCGTACAAGTTTAATTACAACAGCATTGTCTGTGACAGCAAAAGACAGGAAACACTCCAAAAGCCAACCAGCAGGTAACTGGTGGGATAGGTCAAGGTACAGCCATACAATGGAATCATATAAAGCTATAAAAATAAAAGAATGAGGGAACTATCTTCTGATATAAAAAAGTTCACCAAGATTAAGTGAAAAATACTAAACTACAAACAACATATACAATACATGAGCTACCTTCTATTTTTTTTAAAGATTTATTTATTTATGTATACAAGAGCTGGGGCACAGGCCAGAGATGCAGAGGGTGAGAGAATTCACCAGAGACAGAGTGGGGAGCAGAACAGGCAGACTGATGAAATACACTGCTGAGGGGAGCAGTGGGCAAGACAGGAGAGGTCTGCTGCACCGTGTGGGTAGCTCCCTGGTCGTGGTGCGAACTCGTGCTGCAGTAGCTGCAGACAGCTTCATAGTGCTGTGCTTTACCCCTTGCACCACCAGGGAGACCCTGAGCTACCTTTTATGCCAAAAGTGGGTAAAGACTTCGTATCCATATTTACCTACACATGCATTTTGCAAAAATACATGACAATTGGAGCCTCCCTGGTGGTGCAAGGGGTTAAGCACCACACTATGAAGCAATATGCAGCCTCTGCAGCACGAATTTGATCCCAGGCTGGCCAGGGAGCAACCCACATGGCACAGCAGACCTCTCCTGTCTTGCCCGCTGCTCCCCTCAGCAGCGTACTTTGATCCATCTGCCTGTTCTGCTCCACACTCTGTCTCTGGCGAATCCTCTCACCCCCTACATCTCTGGCCTATACCCCAGCTCTTATATGCATAAATAAATAAATCTTAAAAATTTAAAAAGTATTCATAATGGTCAAAAGGAGGAAACAATCTAAATGTTTATTAAGTGGTAAATGAATGGACAGAATGTGGTCATCCACAGAACAGACACGTTTTATCAACAGAAAGGAACAAACTACTGAGATGAGGATGGACCTGAAAAAAACTCAAAGTGGAAGAAGCCAGATGCCTGAGCACATACTATACGATTCCATTTATATGAAATGTCAGAAAAAGGCAGATGCATAGAGACAGAGAGTAGTGGTTGCCTAGGGCTGCGGGTGGGAAGGGGAAATGACTGTAAATGGGCAAGAGGGATCTTTTGGGGCTAGCAGAAATGTCCTTGATTATGGTGATGGTTGCAAAACTTTATAGACTTAGTAAATTTAGTAAAAGCCATTGAAGTGTACCCTGAAAATAGGTGAATTTTATTTTATTTAATTTTTATTTATTTTCATGCAGAAAAACTAGGGCACAGGCCAGAGGTGCAGGGGGTGAGAGGATTCACCAGAGACAGAATGGGGAGCAGAACAGGCAGATCCACCAAAATACACTGCTAAGGGGAGCAGCGTGGGTGAGACAGGAGAGGTCTGCTGTGCTATATGTGGTCCTGCTCCCTGGCCGGGGATCCAAACTAGGCCATCATGGTGACATCACTGAGACCCAACCCCTAGGCCATCAGGGAGGCCCAACAAGTGAAGTTCATAGAATGTAAATTATGCCTTAGTAACATAGTTTTTTGTTTTTTTTTTTAAAGAGTAAAGGAATGGAGGATACTAAGAGATGATAGTGATGAAGAGCCTGGGTACTGGCACTGGACTCATTGGGTTAAAGTATCAGGCCCCCAGGATAGCTAAATAAGCTAGTCTCTTCCTTGTCCCTGTCTATGAAGCAGTCCAACATTAGCCAGTGCTTGCTGGAAGCCAGGTGTTGCTCCAAGCATGTTATAAATATTAAGCCATTTAAGCCTCAACTCTTCTAATGAAGATCATCATTTTACATCACTTTACAGATGAGGGAACTGGGCAGAGAGAGCTTAAGTCACTGGCTCGTGGCCACACAGGTCACACAGCTAGCAAGCACAGCATAGCACGTAGCCTGACTTGAAGGGCCCCACTGCTTAACCAGCACAGGGCACAACTCACAACGATACTGCCAAAAAAAGGCAAATCCATAGAGACAGATAGAGAGCAGTGGTTGTCTAGGGCTGGGGGTTTGCAGGGGAGTGGATGTAAATGGACAATTAATTCTTCATGAGAATTAGATAAAAAATAATTAATACAGGTGTCTGACATACATTAAGTGCTCAATAAATGCTAGCCAGAGAAGAAACCACTCTCTAATTGACTTAAGTGACTGGGGTTTATACAATTGTATTTTTAAATGTTCAGGGAGTAAAAAGCCAAGCCTGTTTAAGAAAATGTCTGAAAGAAAAGTACTAACCTCTACAGATCAGCCATAAAGAAATCCCTTTTCTGTCTGGTTTAGACATTAAAGGATAGAGAGCCGAGAGAAGGCAACACGGTTCCTAGTGTGTTCGTAAGTGCCTGGTTTGTCTGGAGGGCGCTGAGACAGTGTGTTAAGGAGTTGAGAATCTTGCCTTTGGAGCAGAACAGAAAGAAGTTTCCTCTGGGCTTCTTTACCTACCTGGTCTTCTGATCAATGACCACATATATAACTTCCGTTAAGTCTCAGCTTCCTCAACTGTCAAATGGGTTAGGAAAAATTGTAGCTCCTTGGGCTTGTGAGGGTTGCATATTATAATCAGCACAGGTTCATGGCACATACTTGGACTTAATAAAAGGCAATGATCGTATTACCTAATTCTCTTGCCTACAGATATATTTCCCGTTGCAGATCATTAAGGAAGCAGTGCCTTCATAGAGGAAGCTTACCCAGACATCGTGGGCTCCCAGCACTGTAATCTGACTCCACAATGGGACAAGGCTGCCAGGTGGGTCAACCCTGTCCTCACTGTGGAGGGAAGTGCAGTCACTGTCCCCAGGAGGCAGCTGCCAGGCTCTCCGGAGCATACCTGCAAACCTACCAGACAGAGGAAGCCACCCTCACTAGACTAATGAGGAAAGGACCAGAGGTTTTATTTTAAGTAGATCTATGAGTTTGGTACAAGGAAGGTTATTATGGTGGGATGGAACAGTCCCGAAAGTGGAGCAGGAGGCTGGCCAGGCTAGGCATCCGGACTGCTGGTGAGCCATAGACCAGGGGAGGGGGAGAGGGAGGGACGCCTCGGTGTCTTCAGGGGACAGGGAGTAGCAGAGGAGCGTGCATTCCCTGCTCTGCCTGTATTCGAGGAGGGGCAGAGCCCAGAATGCAGCACCATCAAGCATCTGACCTACCTTTGGCCTTCAGTCCCAGGAGAGAGGTCAAATGAGAAACAAAGAGGTGGTTTGAATAATGGCTCAGAGTACTAACTTAAGGAGACTTACCTGGGTGAGAACCCAGTTCTGCCCCTTATTAGTACACAATTTGGGGCAAGTTACTTGACCTCTCTGTGCCCCAGTACTGACCCCACAGGGACACTGGGTGAAGAAAAGGAGATCACGTGTGTAAAATGCTCAGCTCGGTGCTGGGCATGGAGTTAACGCTCCATAAATAGCAGCTATTATTAAGCTACTGTGGAGGCTGAGACAAAGCCACCCCTTTCCCACCCCAGGTTCCTGCCTTAAAGAAAGACCATCAGGAAAACTTCAGGTCTGTGCCCAGTAGGTGCATCTGAACCCCTCCTAAGATAGCAGTGCTCCTGGGTCACACCGATTACGGGACTTGGGGTACTCACCGTAAAAGTGACCACAGATCCTGATGTGTTTATGGCTCTGGATCATTTGGGAAGCAATTTCACATTTACTATTTCTTGGATAAGACTGTGTAATCAAAATAGCCATTTTACAGATTAAAAAACTGGAGAAATTCAAGGGGGAAGTTCCACAGCTAAAGAAGTGGGACTTAAGCCCAGGATGTTGGACTCCTGTTCCATGTCACTTTGACCTTCCTGGCAGGGGTGAGGGCTTAGCCTGTCCTGCCACACTGCCTTCCTGCCTGAGCTTCTGCACCTGGTGGTCAGCTAGCACAGACCTGGAGGCAGGCCAAGCACAGGGCTGGTGTATGGGAAGATGGACCAGTCGCTCCCACCACTTAGGTCAAGAGCAAGGACAGGCCCTGGTCTCAGTGGGCTGTGTCCTCACCAGCCCAGCTGCCTGTGCAGCAGGTCACCCAGCAGAGAGATGTGAGAAAATCAGAGTTGAGCCTCCTAGGATGCTTTGGGGACAAACTCAGGTGTTTCCATGTAAAATTTTAAAATATTAGCTTATGAAAAAAAACCTGCCCTTCCAGAAAGAATTTCCCTCATCCCCTAACATTAAGGTAAAGACCACTGAAGTTGAGACTATGAATATTAAGAGGGTCACTGAGCCCTAGCAAGTCTAAAGGCCCCTAACCCTGCTCTCCTACCCTGTGAGCCACAATACACCCCTTCCCTAAAAATCTGGGGGGTCCAAGGAGCTCTGCAGTCCAGAAAGCTGAGGGGAGCCTTTCCAAATGACATCTCTTCCTGTAACACAGCTCAACGTCGTCAATAATGGCGCTGGTGTGGAGGGTTTTGCAATTTAATTCTTTCCAGTTTGAGCTGAAACAGCATTTTCTTTCTCTACCCTTATTTTCAAGGGCCGGTAATTTTCTGAACCCATTACCATTTGGGCTGAGATTTTGTTCCAAGTCCAGAGGTGAAGTATACAGGGAATTTTCCTCAGCAGGTCTGAATACTAGAAGGTGCCCTCAAGAGTCACATTCTTAATGTGAAACTTTCAATCACTCTCCACCATACCATCTTGGGGTCAATGAGAGCCTGACTATTTTTATAACCTTTTCCTTTGCTTCTGTCAGTTTGAAATCATCAACACTGAAACCAAAGGGCAAAGCCCACTTGGATGTCTTGTCTCAGCTCCTCTGGGGAAGCAGCAAAGACAGCTGACTCTGGGAGTCTGCCCTGCAGAGCTACCCTGATTCCAGGCAACCTGGATTCAATTCTAATGCCTTGGGACAGCTTGCTCTTCCCCCGCCTTCCTGTCTGCCGGTAAGGCCATCCAAAATGTTGGTTTCTCAAGGCAAAGGGTCCTTCTCTGGGGAGTGCTGAATCCAGTAAAACAACTGCCTCCCAGGAACCTCAAAGTGTGGGTGTGTCAAGGCGCAAAGAGCATTTAGCGATCGCAGTCCTGACAACAAAGATGCACATGCTGGCGGCCACAATAACCTGTGAATGGTGGCGCTGTCTCTCACTTTTAAGGTTGGAGCACTGACAGTGACCAACAAAGCATACGTGCAGATTAAATTCATTAACAAAAATAGCTCGGAACAATTTCTACACTGAGCACGGAGGACTGCCTTTGTTTTGGGAAGCCCAGCATCCATTTCTTCTTCCTAAGAGCACCCAGTTTCTTGTTAGGGATTTACCGCTAGCTCTGAAGGCAGCCTTTCTGGGAGGGTAAAACCCAGGGCCTCTTCCACACTCCCCATCTATTTCACCACCCAGCCAGAGGGTCCTGGCAGGCCTGTTTGGGGCTATTCCACTTATTTCCACCAAAGGGCAACCACAGGGCTTAGTAGGTCAACAAAGTCCTGCCAGGCTTCAGACTTCAGACCAGGCGCAGAGAATCACAGAATTTGAGCTTTCTAGCAAGGTGACAGCTTCAGACCTGGAAGTGGCTGGTTCCATGCCTCCCCTAGTATACCAGCAGTACTTTTCTCTGTGAGGTAAGACTTAGGTCCGTGATGCTAACTTACAGCGAGAGACTCCAAAAATGGTGATTTCATCAAAGCAATGATTCCACATGGACTCAGTCACTCAGCCTCTCTGAGACCTCCAGCACCTCAGCATCCCTCAGAGGCCCCGAAGGGAAAACAAAACCTTTCTCTCTAGCCAGGAAAAAACGCCAGCTTCAGACTCCCAGGAGCCTGGGTCAGCACTCACACCCTCATCCATAGATGCTGACTTTCCCAGACCTGGGGTTGAGTTTTAAGTGTCTAATTCCATAGAGACTATTTTCTAATCCGCAGAGCTCTGGGTTGATGGAAACCTACTGGAAACTTCCAGTCCTAAAGGATGTACTCTGTGAAGGGCCCATGAATCTCATTATCTCAGAGTGATGCCGGTGGTAAATTAGTTAGGTCTGGGGCACCTCACCTGGCCAGGCTCTGGGCTCACTAGGTGCAGAAGGAACAAAGGCGATGCCACAGGCCCTAGCTGGGTTTTGGAATGGCACTGGTTTTGGTGTAACTGGCAGGAGTGCTGTGGTCTTGTGGGCCCAGCCTATTCATTCACCACCACAGGCTTTTTTGCAGCTGGTTGTCAACCTGTTCCAACTGCCTTTTGGCTTGCCCTAATGCAGAACAAATGTCCTGTGGCTTTCTAAAGAGGCAGCATGGTGTAGCAGGAAGAGGTTGCGGCCAGGAGGCGGGGAGGCCTGGACCCCAGCCCTCATCTGCCCAAACAAGCCATGTCACATTAAGCCAGTGACACTGGCTTAGGGAGAAAAGGAAACACAGGCTTCTTGCAAATCAGGCCAGATCCGCAGCCTCCCAGGACATTTCCTCAGATTCTACCGGCCTTTCCTCCAGTCTCTGCTGGAATGTAGCGGGGGGACTTGAGAGGAGCAGCGGCCAAGACCCTTGTTGCTTTGTGTTGGACTCACGGGGTCACTGATTCCAAGAACTGTTCTGTTTTTTATCATTACTGTCTTTCAGGACTCAGGGGACTTAGGGTACAAATCAGAGCTCCCGCTGTGGAGGGGTCTCTCTGAGGCCGCAGGATTAGCCACTCTACATGCAGATGAGGATCAAGGGGAGAATTTCTACTGGATTCAGGTCCTCAAGTGAGGCTCCTCAGTCGCCTACCTCACTTAGAGGCATCAGTTCCCAGTAGTAGCTTCACCTCAGGTCTGAATACAGATCCAGGAGAAAGATTTGAATTTCTGCTGCACCAAAGGTGAATTACTCTTGGGGCCTCCCTGGTGGCGCAGGGGTTAAGTCTCAGCTCTAACAAGCTTTCTCTTGCCATTGCAGCAGAAGTTTGATCCCCAGCCAGGGAGCTAACCCACAAGGCACAGCAGACCTCTCCTGTCTTGCCTGCTGCTCCCCTCAGCAGTGTATTTCAGTAGATCCACCTGTCCTGCTCCCCACCCTGTCCTTGGTGAATCCTCTCACCCCCCACACTCTGGCCTATACCCCAGTGCTTGTATGTATAAATAAATAAAACAAATCTTTAAAAAAAAAAAGATTTACCTTTGTTCTCAGTTTTCTAAAAGAGAAAGTTTACCTACCAGTCAATTTTTTAATTTTTTGGTATCTCAAAGGAAGCAGTAGACCTCAGCATATTTCACCTTTAAACAGTTGAGCAAGCTTATCACTAACTAGAGTTCAAAATTTACTTAAAGTTTTATGTGGGGAGGGGAGGCGTAAAATGTACACATTTTCAGAATATCTTTTTATGACTGCTGATAAAGGCATACACTTGTTTAATCCAAATCCCTATCAAGAAATGGAATATTACTATCACCCCAGAGAGTTCTCTTATTAAGGGACTCTGTCCCTGCCCTATGTCCATATTCTCTGCTGCCTTAATCTGTGTGTTCTGTGCCCCAGGGCACTGAGCTCTTTACTCTAGCTGTTTGCTCAACATGGGCACCTGACTCAAAGGGGGCGTCCATCCAGGTGTTGGCAGGTGACCTTTAACTTCTATGACTGGGCTCAGCAAGATAAGCTGGGCCAATCAGAAGTTTTTTCAGGAGGTGGGAAAATGAGAGCTGCTAGTAGGGCAAGGACCACGAGTATGGATCTGGGGCTGGGCCACAGGCCACATGCCAGCAGAAGTACAGAGAAGCCAGGACTAGCGACGAACACAGGGTGTGCATCCACCCAGAAGACACAGCCTCTGTGCGAGGGGCCACATGACCCCTGAGGGAGGGACAGGATACAGGGCCTCGGTTTCCTTGTTTGCAGCTGCAGTTCCAGGGCATGCCCAGCTTACCCCCCTGAGGGGTGGGCTGCAGGCACGACCCAATTTCCCTGGGAAATGGTAACAATAAGTGACATCAAAATAACAAAACCAGGCCTCCCTGTTGGAGCAAGGGGTTAAGCACCTCACTGTGAAGCAATCTGCAGCCTCTGGAGTTCAATCCCCGGCCAGCCAGGGAGAAACCCACATGGCGCAGCAGACCTCTCCTGACTCGCCCACTGCTCCCCTCAGCAGTGTATTTCAGTCAGTCTGCCTGTTCTGTTCCCCGCTCTGTCTCTGGTGATTCCTCTCATCTCCCACATCTCTGGCCTGTACCCCAGCTCTTGTGTGCATAAATAAATAAATCTTTTAAAAAAAAAAGACAAAGCCAAACCCAACGCTACAGGTTTTAATGCATAATCTCATCTGATCCTCACAGTCTCCTCCAAAGAAGCAGACAATTTACTTTGATTTCCCCAGTTTTGCAGTTGAGGGAACTCAGCACAGACACATAATTTACCAAAGTTCATGGTAGGCAGTGGGGCCCGAGCAAGTCCCAGTGTTTTGCTAGATGAGCTGCTCGCGTGCTCAGCGGAGGGCCTGGGCAGGCCTGAGCTGCTCGCATGCTACCTGGAGCAGGCGTCACAAGCTTGCGGTCCGCCTGTAAGGAGCCTCCTTGCTCTGGCTCTGACCATCACCTACCTCAGGCCAGGTGAGGTGAATTACCTGCAAGGGGCAGCCCAGGAGTGGATGGCGGCATGTGGGTGTCCCAGCCACCTGAGATAGCTGCGTGCATCTGTCCTCCAGGAAGGTGAAGAACCCTGGCCTTTAAAAGTGGGGTCATGGCAGGAGAGCCACCGCAGCAGCAGTCAGCTCCAGTGCCTGTCTCCCGGGAGAAGAGCTGACTTCCTGCCCTGGGGAACTGCTGCAGGTATTAGTGTGGGAGACAAGGAAGAGGTCCGGTCCTCTAAGGCCCCCGCCAGCTCTGAGAAGGCAGGATGATTCTAGCCCCAGGAGAGGGTCAGAGAGGCCTTGCTGCAGGGCAGGTGTGAGTGCCCTGAGTCGGGAATCCAATTTTCCAAACCCAAAGGGCCGAGGCTTAGTGGAATCATTCTTCTAGTGGTCCACTTGTAAGGAGCCTCCTATCTCTGGCTCTGACCAGCACCTACCTCAGGCCAGGTGAGGTGAATTACCTGCAAGGGGCAGCCTTGCAGGTGTGGTCTCCCTGCTGTAGGGTTTTCTTTTTTTTACACTCTATATTTTTATTCCACTTCATTTTTAAAAACTGTATTACTTGTACTGAGGTAGCATTGGTTTACTACACTGTACACCATTGTAGGGTAAGGTGAAAAAGTATCAAGCTTTTCTGCCCTCCCGGCATCAGGATAGAAGATGGATCCCTGCGGTCCTGGATGCATGCCTGATGGCGGGCCCCTGGAGTAGGGTGCAGGCATGCGTAAGTGGGGACACCTGGGCTAAGGCTGGGCTTATAAGGGCAGCATCATGGGGACGCCAGTAGAACAGAGAGCATGAACGAACGAAAGAGCAGAGAAGCAGAGACCACCAGAGAAGGCCGGAGAGCCCAGCTAGAGTGAAGACTTGCTGGGGGCTGGGAGGCCTGCCAGCCTCCCGGCACCCCTGCCTGCCGTGTACCTGGTAAATCCCAAATAGAGCCTGAAAGGGCACCGAGGGCTCCAGGACTCCTCCTTTACCCTGTCTGCTCGGATCATAGAAAACCTGCCCTGTGTCCTCCTGCCTTACAACCATTTAGGGAAATAGGCGCACACCTCTTCACATGCACGTCACCACACCACGCCCACCACCAAAGCACCCGGAACCTTCCTCTATAGACCATTGGGCTCCCTCCTCCCTTTGTTCCCCACTCCCAACCTTTCCTTCTGGTAGCTTCAATTCCGCAGTGATATGTCTAGGGTTTGTTTTGGCTTCGTTTAGTCTGATTCTTTATTTTGTTTCTTTATATTCCACATACGAGTGAAATAATCTGGTATTCCCTTGGTATTTATCCACACCTCTGTCATGATCTGTTCCCTCACTGGACTATAAGCATCTTGAGGACAGAAGCCAGGGAGCCTTGTTCACCTTTGATTCCCTGGCACCTGCACAGTTCTTGATGTATAGCAGGTGTTTAATGAATGGTATTGACAAGAATGATAATGACACAGGGAAGCTGCGAAAGCAGAGGGAGACCACACCGGCTGCCCCTTGCAGGTAATTCACCTCACCTGGCCTGAGGTAGGCCTCTCTGACCCTTTCCTGGGGCTAGAATCATCCTGCCTTCTCAGAGCATTTACTAAGCACAAGCATTCTAAGAGCACTACTTAGACAAATAGTCAAATCCTCCTAAATACCCTGTGATGTAGGTACTGAGGCACAGAGAGGTTAAGTAACTTGGCGAAGGTCACACAGCTAGTAAGTGGTGGAGCTACATTTGAATTCAGGCATTAGATTCCTATGTATTGACCCTACCCTATCTTTCCTACCCTGGAAAAGCTGCCTGGCATATTACACCAAGCTCCTTACCTACCTGAGTCCAAGAATCAGGACATGTAAGGGGCTGGGTGTGAAACTGGCAAACACACTGACATCCTGGCAACTAAGATGTAAGTGCACGAAGGGCTACACTGTGTGCAAAGCAATGCGGTCATATCAGTAATAGACAGCCTTCCTCCAATTTGGTCAACATCACCACAGGCCTATCAGGTGCCAGGCACTGTGTTGGCCCTGGTGCAAACTAGACAGTCAGCTGCCACAGAAGCTGAGTGACGGGCATTAGTGATCCATCTTTGTGACGTGCCTCCTCCTGGCCACACTCCACGTGTACGGCGTCTCTTCTGATATAACCCCTAGGACTGACTACTATCCCCGCTGCACAGATGAAGAACACAGAGGCTCAGAGAGTTTAGAGGTCAGGTTATGAGCTCTCTAACACCACATGCTTGCTCCACATGGCAGGCCCCTACATATGTGCACAGCACAGCAGCCTCTCCTCTCCCGGCTGTGCATTCCCGCAGAGAGCAGAAAAGAACACACGGCCAAGATCATTTCCAAGACTGATAAGTGTGAGAAGGCAATAAAGCAGGGTAAGGGGCTGGAGAGAGGAGCCAGTTGGGGTGGGGCGGTGGGGCACTCAGCAGTGGGGCAAACCTGTGCAAATGGCCCAAGGGGGGCAACTTGAGCAGAGGGGAGGAAAGTAGGGTGGTGTGGCTGGGACACAGTGAAGCTCGGTAGAGAGGGAATTTGAACCCGGGTCTGGCAGACTCCAGCCCAACGCCTGTATCAATGCAGGCAGTGTACAAAGGAAATACACAAGGAACCACCCTTCAAGGTAAGAGACCGGAGCAGCTTCCCAGCTGCTCACTAGGCAGCTTGAGTTGTCTGCATGCAAAGAAAAAAAAAGCAGCTCGGGCAAACATAATCCTTGTCAACTCTGATGTCTCTCCAGAGGTCCTCTGGGGCGAACCCCACCATGTAATTTATGAAAATTAATCATCTAACACTTGGTCTTTGAAGTGCTCTCTGTATGCATGTGCACACTAGCAGGAAGTAATTCCAGAATGAGTATCATTCCTCTAATGACCATCACAGTGGCTTGGGGCTTAGACAGGCCCTGGGGACAAGCTCAGCTCCCACCCAGCACCCCACACTTGGGCAGAGGACTGTGTCTGGAGTGATGGGGACTGTGCCGGGCTCTCCAGGCCTGTGAAATGTCAGATGTCAGGAATGCCAGACCTTGTGTCCTGGAGAAAAGTGAGAGTGATGTCAGCGTTCTGGAGCCAGCCGCTTCTCCCCTCGGTCTCGACAGCACATGCACGCAGCCCAAGAGATGGAGGCTGGGCTGCTCTCGGGACCACACAGCCCTGCTGGCAGCAAAAGAGATTTCTACTGCCCCGGAGCTCTTAGAGCATGGCCAGGTGGCAAGCAGAGAGCAGAGGAGCGCTGGGTCCACCAGCTTTGGTCTGGCTCCCCTTTCCTCTCATCCTTTCCTCCTTCCTATCCAGGGGTTCAGCGGCTGCTTCAAGTGGGACCTCACAAACCTAACAAGGTCTGGAACTGAACTGGATTCCCCTCACAGCAGAGGGGAATCTTCTGTGTGGTGAGGAGTCCAGGCACCTCCTTTACACACCAGCGCGGTAACTGTTGGCTGCGACATCAAACAACTTCCCTGCTCTCTGAGCCTCGGTTTCTTCACTGGACAGTGGAGACATTGATAGTCCTCATGCAGAGTCAAATCAGAGAATGTCTGCCAAGCTCTTCATCCTAGCCCGGCACAAAGTAGGCTGTAGGTTCAACCATCACAGAGTCACTGAGTGCTATCGCATGCCAGGACTTACGGAGGTCAAAGTGGAACAGCCAAGGAAAGCAATTACATAGTGTGTCTGGGCTGAGCGGCACAGGCAGGGTTTTCATTGGCTATGAACAGTCCAAGCTGATATTTTTGGGCTGCATTTGGGTGACTGATGCTGGACATGCCACCCCTTTCCCTTAGAGTTATGACGATCAGTGGCAACTTTTGGCAATGATTGTGGGCAGTCAATTGGGGGAGGGCTACCTAAGGGCAGTGTCCTCAGTTTCCGCCTCAAGAGAAGGGAACGGAGGTGAAGGGAGGTGAAGGGAGGTGAAAGGAGGTGAAGGGAGGTGAAGGGAGGTGAAGGGAGGTGAAGGGAGGGTGAGGCTCCTCCCAGGACTGATGAAAGCCAGGCCCTCTCAGGGAGCCCTACAGTCTGGAGATAAAGAGCTTTGGTTTCGGGGGTTCCTCTTCCCCCACCTCCTGCTATGGGCCTTGGGTGAGTTATTCAGCCCCCTGGAGCTTCATTCAGCCAACCATCCACTGCATACTCACTAGGGGCAGGCACTGTGCTGGGTGCTTGGCTCCCTTTTCTGGTAAAATTAAGGAGAGCAGTTCCTCAAAATATTAAAAATGGAATTAACATATGACCCGTCATTCCACTTCTGATATACACACATACCAATTGAAAGCAGGATTGCAAACAGATACTTGTTTCATCCATTTTCACAGCCGCACTATTTGCAGTAGCCAAAAGCTGGAGAAGCAACTTAAGTGTTCATCAATGAATGAATGGCTAAGCAAAATCCGGTGTGTATATACAATGGAATATTAACCAGCCTGTAAAGGGAAGGAAACTCTGACATGACGGTTGCTATAAGGATGAATCTTGAGGACATGATTCTAGTCATAAAAACATAAATGCTGTGTGATTCCACTTAAATGAGTCTCAGACTAGGCAGTTATATAGACAAAAAGTACAACAGTGGTTTCCAAGGACTAGGGGAAGGAGAGGAGGGGGAGCTGGCATTTAATGGGTGCGGAGTTTTAGTTTGGGAAGATGAAAAAGCTCTGGAGGTGGTTGGTCGTGGTGGTTGCAGGGCGATGTGAATGGCCTAATACCACCAAGTCTACTTAAAAATGGTTGATGCAGTAGAGCGTTACGTGAATTTTATCACAATTTAAATAATCAGAAGAGCTAATCAACTTTAGGCATCAACGCCACTATTATTTCCGTTAGGTGGGGAAGGTGGCACTCCTGGGAGAATGAATGGATCATTCTGGGCAGGGTTCTCGGTACTCAGTGTGCTCTGGAACCGAACAAACATCGGGCTCAGGGGGAAACAGCAGTGTTTTCCTCTCATTCTTGGCCTAGTCCTGCTCTGTTTCAGGCTATGACCTTATGAAACAACTTGGAATTGAGGTACCACACCAAGCTTTTGCTCAGGACATACCTCCTGCCCAATGTTCTTTCTTTCTACGTCCAACCAGTATGTTCTCACCTTCAGGGACTCCAGGGACTCTTTCATTCCTCAGCAAAGGCAACCAAAACTTCACTATTCTTAGCACTTCACCCTATGATGGCACCCACACCCTTCCCCACCATCACCAGCTCCCTCATAAGCCCAAAGAACCAGGTCCTATTCACGCTTGCACCCCAGATTCTAGCTGAGTAGAGAGGTACATGACTGTTATAGAACTCACTCCTCACGGACACTGTTCTGAGAGGTTTACGAGCACTCACAGTAACAACTCTAAAAGGGACTTGGTATCCAAGGATGGGACTCACCTCAGAGGGACTCACCTCAGGTGAAAAATGTAAGGGGGCACCAAACCCCTCAGGAACCGGGATAGATATTTTGATGGAACATTAAGGTATTTATATTACCATTACAATAATCTTATGTTATTTTAATGATTTTTCATTAAATATCAATGCAAAAAGCCTAGAATGAACAAAATATTAAATTTTTAAATTAAAAAAAGGATCTGCACTTAGACCTCTCATCAGACTCCCCTCAGCCTAATCCCAGGCTTATCAGATTCTGTCTTTAATTAATTGTTTAACAGTTTGTTTGACAACTCCATTTCCAGCTATTTATCTAAGGGATGACTCAAAACAATGTGTGCAGATTTACCTATCAGGATGCTCATTGCTGTGTTCTTTATAAAAGTGAAAACCTAGAAAACATTTGATTGAATCATGTGAACTGCCAATATTTGATCATTTTTGACAAAAAAAATCATATTGTTCAAACTAATCTAAATGTACAGCGTTTGCAAACTGTGATTATATAATTCACCCAATGAAATATTAGACCGTCATTAAATATGGCTTTGGAAGAAGACAAGACAGAAAGCTGTTCATGATATAATACTAACTGAAAAAGCAAGTTACAAAACTATATACAACCTATGATTTCATTTTTTTTAAAAAGTAAGCAAAAATGTGAATGTTAATAGTGGTAAACCCCAATGGTAATATTTAGATTTGGGGTGATTTTCATTTCCCTCTTTTTGGACAGGAATGTCTTTTGTGTATTAAGCATGTACTATGTCTAAAAGGAGAGAAAAGAATAATAAAGAAAAATCTGGGCCTCTTTGGTGGTGCAGGGGTTAAAGTCTCAGCTCTATCAAGCTATTGACAGCCACTGTGGCCTGAGTTTGATTGCTGGGCAGGGAGCTAACCCACATGGCGCAGCAGACCTCTCCTGTCTCACCCACTGCTCCCCTCAGCGGTATATTTCAGTAGATCTGCCTGTTCTGCTCCCCACTCTGTCTCTGGTGAAGTCTCTCAAACTACCCCACCCCTACCCTGGCCTATACCCCACCCCTACCCTGGCCTGTACCTCTGGCCTATACCCCAGTTTTTGTATGCATAAGTAAATAAAAATAAATCTTAAAAAAAAAAAAAGAAAAGAAAAATCTCCTTGTCTTTGATCTCATACCTTTCTACTAAAAGCCTGTCCTCTCCTCAACCCAGTAAGCTGGCTCTGGGCTTACCTGCAAGTAAGTGAAGGGGCTATTGAGGTGTTCTGGACAGGATGGGCCACTAGAAGTCTGCACAATGTTTGCAGGTCTTGTCACATCTCCTTAGTTAGGGTTGTGGGCCATTAGGATGACCGATTTCCCCTCTGCTATTCTGCCTCAATGCAAGCTTTATCCTTGTTTCTTCAAGCTGCCAGTGTATTAAAACTACAGTGTATCAAGTCTACAAAGTGGAGAAAAATAACTCAAGCAAGACACTTCATCAGCACAGGATCAGTGAGTAGAAGGCACATATTCTATGATTCCTTCCTTGCCCTTCACAGACATGGCTAATCGATGGCTCTTCCCCACACAGCCTGGATGCTGCTTCAGAATCCTTTAACCGCCTGCTGCAGGCTGCCACTTCCACAGGTTCTGAGCTGGCAGTAGAGTTGAGCCCTATTTGTCATTCTGGCTCTAACAGGACAAAGATGAAATGCCAAAAGCAACAGACTGGAACTAATCCCTCTTCTTTCCAAGGGAGTAAAGTCTCCCCACCTCCACGGCTCCTACCCCTCCTTCAAAACCCATTTTCATCACGGTCAGAGCTTACAAGGGATTTTAGAAAGAGAAGATGCTATAAGAAAACATTGCCCTTGGTTTTAATGATGGGATGAGGGTTAGGACCCATGCTGGGAGGTGGCCCAAGACCACAGATGATAGTGAATTAGGAACAAATGACCGAGCGACAACAGGTCCAGAAAAGACTCACTCTGCAGTCAAGGTAAACTAAGAACTAGCCATATTCTTTATATATAGACCTCCCTTGACAGCCTCCTAGTACTTTAGAGAAGAGTCATGAACACATGTAAAGAACAGCTATCCAGGGCCTCCCGGGAGGCGCAGCGGTTGAGCGCTGGGTTGCGAAGCTGCCCGCAGCCTCTGCGGCGCCGGTTCGATATCCGGCTGCTCCCTGGCCACCAGAGGAGGGTCCCACATGGCGCGCAGACCTTTCCTGCCGCCCGCTGCTCCTCTCAGCAGTGTACTTCGGTCCTTCTGCCTGCTCTGCTCCCCGCTCTGGCTCTGGTGAATTCTCTCACCCTCCCGCGCTTCTGACTGTACCCAGTGCATGTATAAATAAATAAATAAATCTTTAATAAATAAATAAATAAATCTTTAAAAAAAAAAAAAAAAAAAAGAACAGCTATCCAGGGCCTCCCCTGGTGGCGCAGGCGGTTGAGCGCCATGCTGTGAAGCTGTCCACAGCCTCTTCAGTGCTGGTTCAATCTCGGCCAGCAGGTGAGGGTCCCACATGGCGCAGCCGACCTCTCCTGTCACACCCGCTGCTCCCTTCAGCAGTGTATTTCGCCAGTCTGCCTGTTCTGTTCCCTGCTCTGTCTCTGGTAAATCCTCTCACCCTCCCACACACCTGGCCTGTACCTAGTTCTTGTATAAATAAATAAATAAATCTTAAAAAAAAAAAGAACAGCTCTCCAATGGAAATAGAGTGAAAGCCACATATATAATTCAAAACTTTCTAGAAGCTGCATAAAAAAGAAAAAGCAAATAGCAAAATTAACTTTTTTTTTTAAACATTTATTTATTTATTTATTTATTTATACAAGCACTGGGTACAGTCAGAAGCGCGGGAGGGCGAGAGAATTCACCAGAGCCAGAGCGGGGAGCAGAGCAGGCAGAAGGACCGAAGTACACTGCTGAGGGGAGCAGCGGGCGGCAGGAGAGGTCTGCGCGCCATGTGGGACCCTCCTCCGGTGGCCGGGGAGCAGCCGGGGATTGAACCAGCGCTGCAGAGGCTGCGGGCAGCTTCGCAACCCAGCGCTCAACCGCTGCGCCACCGGGGAGGCCCGCAAAATTAACTTTAACAGTATATTTTGTTATTTTATTCAGTCTAACATATCCAAATGTTATAATTTCAATATATAATCAATATAAAAGATATCAGTGAAGTTTTTTATTGGTGTGTGTGTGTGGTTTTGGGGGTTTTTTTGGTACTAAGTCTTTGAAATCCAGAGTGTATTTTATAGTTAGAGCACACTTCTATTTACAGGCTAAATCTTCCCCAGAAATACTTGATCTATATTGAGATTTCATAAAATTTTCTGTTGAAGACATAAGATTCCACATATTGAAATTCTTCTAAACACTCCTAAAAGTTTTCCAATAACTGAAATGAGGGTCTGCTTTTAAATTTAAATCAATTTAAATTAAATTAAGTTAAAAATTTAGTTCCTCTGTTGCACTGGCCACATGCCAAGCACTCAATAGCTGCATGGAGCTGGTGACTACCATATTGGCCAGTACAGGTATGTACCAATTGGGGCTCTTCCTACCTCTGTCAGATTCCAGCTTCCCATCAGAGACCCTGTGACTGTCCAGGCTTGTCTAATTACCTACTATCTGTCTCCTCCAAAGACTCTTGCCTGGGTCTGTTGATGCACAACTGGTTTCACTCTCTAACCAGCCTTCTCTCTCTGCCTGGCTTGCCCTCAACTGTGCCCCAACACTGGCTCTCAGATCTTCCAGGCTCCATGTAAAGCAGTTTTCGGGCTAGCCACCCTGACATGGTTCCAAGCCCAGCTTCAACCACAGAGATGTGGTTCAGGGACCCTACTTGACTGGAAGGACTGTTTGGTGATGCTGCTGTGTTTCTTGCTGTGCAAAGAACCCCATGGACTAGCAATCTTGACTTGTGTCCAGGAGGGACTGAATTTCTTTTGGTGTTTTGAGAGAAGTCCCTTATCATTTTCATAGCCCCACAGGGTAGCACTAAGACTGTTCTAAAACATCACCTACCACAGGCACCCTCTGTTCCCAAACACCGTTCATTACCTCCTCTGGTTCCTGTAGTGTGTCTGCTCTGTCCCTTAGGTGGTTCCCTTTCTTCCTCTGGTCTCTTGACATGATGAACTATTTGGGGGCTGGATCTCAAACCTACCACCTCACTTCTTCAAGGCACCAACACCAAGGTAGACATCATTAACTGGTCATAGTTCTTTCTCTCTGAGCCTCAGTTTCCCCCACTCTCTCCATCCTCCCAACCCCATGAGTGATTTAGAGGGAGGAAAAGATGACTTCTAATCAAAGAATCTGGTCACAGGCTTGTGAAGTACCAGAGATAGCCCCCTTGGAACTGACCACAGACTTAACAACTTTGAAAGGTGCAGCAGAAAGGGACCCCACCCTTTGGCACTCCAAGGCCAGACCTCCTTGAAATGAATGACCTTGAAACATCATCAGCTAACAATTTAGTTAAGGAAGCTAAGTGCCAAAGCTGCTGTGAGAAAATAAAGGGGTGACAATCTTAACCCAGAAAAGCATCTAAAAGGGAAAGACTGACTAGGGTCTAGAATCGAGTCTGTGTGACCTAAACTCCAAATACAGACCACCGTTGCTTGCCAGTAATGCATGCGGCCATATTATACCAGTCACCTGGGTGCTAGAAAGCATCTCAAACATAGGTGGATATAGCCCCAGGTGGAGCCGTATTTCTCCTGAGAGCAGCCCCTTTCATCCATCACCTGCCTGAGAAAAAGCTGTGTGGTGTCCTTGATACTGCACCAGGTGTAGGGGCCCACCTGTATCTGATGGAAAGCCCTAGATGCTTCCTCCTGAAGGAACCTGAAACTTGGGACAGGAATGGGCAAGAATTCCAAGTTTCTACATCACCAGAAAACATTCTCTCCAGAGTCCTAAATACATCCAAAGAGAACACCATGAACCAGATGAGGAAACAAAGGAGGACCTGATCAGGTACCACCTTACAGAGGAATTCTCCTTTTCATACAAAACTCTCCCACTGGAGACAGCGCCCTCCCCAGCTGCCCTCCCCAGCCTGCCCTCCCCCACTGCTTCAACAAGGACTCCATTATCTCTTCAGGCACCAACACCTCTGTTCCTCCTCACCAGCCTCACCCCCCAAAACACACACATACACACACAAACACACACACATGTGCACACAGGCACACACACACACACAAACCTCCTCCTTGATCTCACTTTATAAGGAAGTCAAGCATTCCAGTCACAGAGTATATTTCAAAAATGTTTGTGTATCTCTTTAAGAACCAACACTTACTAATACATTTGACCATATTGCTGGAAAATTTTCTGAAATGAATGACATGGTCCCCGACTTACCAAGCCTGTACACTGAATGTTAATTTATCACTTCCTGATGACTCAAGGACATGTTACTGAGTCTGTCTTTACCAGGCCCTGTGAGACCTAATGATCTGATCTTCCACCTTGGGCCATTTCTACCCTTGCTTAGGCTGCCCCAGTCAAGTGCACCAAGCACACACCCTGGTCTTGGCTGTCTGGAACACTCTCCCCCTTTGTCTGCATGGCTCGCTCTTCATATTCATGCACAGCTCTAATACCATCTTATCCAGAGGCCTTTCCTGGCCAACTGCTCATCTTTCTGTCCCCTTTTGTTGCTTTCTTTCATTTTCATAGTATTTGCCACCACTTAACACATTGTATGCTTGTTTATTTATGCTCTGTCTCCCCCCCACTAGAGTGTGATCTCCTTGAAAGCAGGGATTTTACCTATTTTGTTATCTCCAGTCTATTTCAGGGGCTCAGTAAATCATTGCCAAGTAAATGAACAAGTGACCAGCCTGCGCCCACTCCAGATGCTGGAGTGTCTGATGGTGGACTTCGCACATCTCCACAACCTGGGAAGAGCAAAGCGAAGCTACAGAGACTCCTGAGAATTCCTCTGTACAGTGTCTCCCTGGGGGAGACATACAACCAGGCTGGAGCAACCAGACTCCAGCCTCACATGGCCCTTCCTGGTTTGTCCTTCGCTATCTACTGTGAGTTCTCAGTGTGTCAGCAGCTCCCAGCAGTTCCCTCATCTTGCTTCTTCTAATCTGCTGTATTTGTGACCTACAAAAAGCTGAAGGTTGCCTGGGGATGACCAACTTCCTGAACTCCTTAAACTTATTATTATCACAATGTTAATTTCAAGCTTGTGGTCTAAAAGCAATTCCATGGCTGTCTTCTGAGGAAAGTTCAAGGGTTTGTGACGCTGGATTCTCTGCTCAGGAGTCTCTGAAGCTTTGCTTTGCTCTTCCCAGGTTGTGGAGATGTGCAAAGTCCACCATCAGACACTCCAGCATCTGTGTCTACGTGCACACCAGGCACTGCACTGCCTTAGGCCTCCAAGTCACAGAAGGGGAGCGGCATGGCTCCAACAGACAGTGTGTCCAGAGAAGAGTATGGGCAATGGGTAGGTCCTGTTTATTCCTTATGAGAATTTAAAGTTTTCTCTTTCTACTGAACACAGTGGTTGAGGTCTTTGTATACCTCATCCTCTGGCCTTATTCTCTCCTTGGTTCAAGTACTATTAGACCTTGAGTTCTGGCTTGGGGTCACCTCACTTTTGCCTGAGCAATTCAACAAAGAGAAGGGCGGTTTGAGCTGAGAGGGACCTCAGAGACCCTATAGTTCAGCTCTCATCTGACAGAAGAGGAAACTAAGACTCAGAGAGTAGAAGTGATTCACCTAAGGAAACACCTAGAAACAGGGCCACTTGGCCTTCATCTCCTCACAGCCTCATGACTGGCAGCTGATGTCTGTTCCTACCCACACCATTCTTCCCAGCTAGGGTCCCTGCCAGTCCCACAGAGGCAGGTGTCACAGCCCTAAGTATGTCAAGAGATGTCACCATCTCTGAACTCTGAGACCTTGATCTACCCTGGGCCACATGTCACCAGGCAGAAGACTAGAAAGAGGCACTGATGCCCTTAGGCTAAAACTTGAAGTCACCTAAGGGGTTCAGAAAAGTAAGAAGGTTAGGAGCAAACCTGCCTCCAGGTGGACCCAAATGTGTCCTCAGCAGTATCTTGCTTACAGAGCATAATCCAAACGTTTTTCCATGTGTCCCTCTTGTCCCCAGATGTACCCTGTCTGCCACTCCTACTTGGTCTGGTCATGAAAGTCCTCGATAGTCATGCGGTCTTTAGCCAGATACCCTTAAAGGGGGGTGGCTGAAATTCAGGCTGTGGGGGAGACCAGGAGCCTAGGCTTCAGCCAACACCACAATACACAGTTCATGTGTATTGTCAGCTGCTGCTGCCCTGGAAAACAATGGGTGGGGCCCAGGAGGACAGGACAGGCCCCCTTAATCTCCCCATGCAGGCTCAGGAAATAGATGGGGAAATTGGGACGGTGGGAGGGGCCTTGGCAGGCAGGAGGACCTTGGTGGGCTCAGTCCTAGGGAGCAGGGAAGATGCTAAAAAGCAGCTCTTCCTCTTCTGCCTCTTTGCTCTGTCCAGTCTTGTTCTCTCTCCTTTCCTGCTTGGCAGCCCCAAAGGATCAGCAAGGGATGGCTCAGAGATATGACAGTTACATGTTTCTTTTAGCCACCTCTTCCCAGGTCTCAGTGGCAGCCAGCCCAGCTTCCCAAGGTGCCAGGTCTCTTGTGGTGCAATAATTGAACCCTGAGTCAAGCTTCGTTACAGAGCTGCCCGACTTCTTAAGAGACAATGAGGCTTTTTTCTCCCAGTCCCCGCTGCTGTTGGAAAGAGGTGCTGACCTGTTGACAGGGGGTGTGAAGAAAACACATATCTCAGGTTAAGAAGTCGACACCTTCATTGAGGAATCAAGAGTGACTTTACTCAGTCACTGAAGTGTTTTAAAAATAATTATCCTGATTGTCTTTAGCATTATCATATTAATAGAAGCTTATGTTGGAAAAGAGACAAACTATGGAAGGGGATTATCCAAAATCCTACTTTCCTTACAGGTAACACTTTGTTCTAGATGGTGTTTGCATTTTTCTCCTAGCAAGTGCTTATGGATTGAATGCAAAGCGAGGCGCTGGGCCAGGGCTCCAGGGAAGACACACCACAGCACCAGCTCGGGTCTTGCCCAGGAGATGCTTTCAGGGAAAGCAGAGCTGGGGTTGCAGAGACAGCAACACTTCACTTGAAAGGTGCCAGTTGCCAGATCATGAGTAAATCACCAAATCTCTCCAAACCTCAATTTACACCTCTACTAGCTGGACCTAATAATAGGATCTAGTTTGTTAGGTTGTGGAGAGGATTCAAAAGAGTGAAAGTTTGTAAAACACTTTACAAGGCAATGAAGGAAGTCACCCAAAAATGTCACGCGGAGGTGACAGATGACGGAGGCTGCTTGGTGCAGCTCAAAGACCAAGCTTTCAGAACAGAGACCAAGCCACTGGAAGCCATTTCAAGAAGGGGCTGTCAACCATCTATGACTGTCCTGCACCCTCGTCTGACCTGTGATCAGACTCACTGCTCAAGTAAATTATTACTTGACTTGTGCCTGAAAGCTCTGCTCCCCTGATCCTTTTGGAAGCCTTAGGTCTCCCGTCTGTTTGGCCTCCTTGTGTCTGTGACCCACTGTTCATGGGGAAGGTGTGTCAGGTCTCCCTGGGAAGCAGACAGCAGATAAATCTTCAATCTTCTAACTTAATGAACTGCTCGGCTACAGGCTCACCTCTGACTTCCAATTTAGTAAGACTGTCCTCAGGGCAATCTGGCCCAGTCTTGCCCATCAGCGCCCCCTCTACATTGGCTTCAATGGCACTTCTAGACCCAAGAGCATCCCCTGTTCACAGGCAACAAACAGCACCTAAAAGGAGAGTCAGGCCAAAGCCCTTGGGGCAGCCAGTGGGGAAACTGGCACAGAGCTAAAGGGCCCATCAGGGAATGAGCAGCACCCTAAAACTAACCCTGTGCCATTGGGCCTTAAGCCTCCAAGGAAGGTGGGCTGTTGGGGCCCTTACCAGTCTTGGTGACTCTGAGCTGTGCCCAAGTCCAAGTGACAGACCTCAACATGACACGCGAGGGGATCCAGGTCATGGAAATCAACCCTTTCAATCTGAACATTTTGGCAAAGAGAATTGCAGGTGTTTGTTTCTCCTGCCCCCGCCCTCTTTCTTGTGTGTGGCACCTAGACAAATAGAAAATCATTTTCCAGATAAACTAAATAAAATGAAAATCAACATTTGGATTGTAAGACCAGTTAGTGGTTACCAGAAGGGAAAGGGGTAGGTAGGAAGGTAAATCAGGACACAGGAGAAAATGGCACGGTGAGGGGTAAAATCAGACATGTAACAGGCTGTTTAACTTAACCTAGTTTGCACACATACCCATGGTCCATGGCGCACACCTGAAACTTACATAATGTTGCAGCCACAAAAAGGGAAATCGTTGTCTGTCATTTAGGCAAATCATATCCCACAGTCTTAAAATGCACATAATACAAGTAAAATATAAGCTCATCCAGATCTGACTGAAGTCTACTCTCAGAGAACAGTTCTAGAATGGCCATCAGCTGTGTTCTCTTCTGCTGGGTAAACAGGACCCTTGTGAGGGTCACGCAGGACCTTCTCCTGACTGGCAAGTCCCTCTCAAGCAACAAACCACACACTACCCTTCAGGAGAGCTCCTGTAAGGCCACTGACCTGCTTCTAGAAATGAAGTTAATGTTTGTCTAAGGATAAGCCCTACAAATAATTTAACCATAATAGAAGTAAAGTCCAGAGAGGTTAAGTATTTTGTGCATGGTCACTCAGAAGTATCCCAGAGGGTAAGAAACTCTGGTTTATGAAAATGCTGGCCTAAAATTTTCATAGTTCCAAATAGGAGACGTGTCACAATGAGAATATCTCATTTGTGGATAGTCTTTTAAAAAATGTCTGTAAGGTGAAATTCTCTGTCTTTCTGTCTAACACCTTAACATCCCTCCAGTGCCTGTCAGAGAATTAGCATATGGAAAACCTGACACCAAACCAATCACAAAAGTTCTTCCCGCTGCCAGAGCCAGTGAGCCAGCGTGCATCAATGTAGACAGAAGTAGATGTACTCAAATCCACTGCCTTCCCTTCAAAGCACAGCCTGGAAAGATTACAAACCCTGCCACATTGTAAGCAATTATATAGGGAGGGAGTCAGTACCTCCCTTTAGTTTTACAGATTCCATAATAAAATTATTCCCATCAAAATTTGTAACACATGGACTGACAGCAGGACAGAATATTAAAAATCAGGACCTGTCTGAGAAATCCGGGCCATACGGTTGCCATGCCGACACCC
Source organism: Talpa europaea (assembly GCF_964194135.1). Classification (NCBI taxonomy): domain Eukaryota; kingdom Metazoa; phylum Chordata; class Mammalia; order Eulipotyphla; family Talpidae; genus Talpa; species Talpa europaea. The sequence continues at coordinate 96,202,671 of NC_140075.1, read as the reverse complement.
CACAATGCCAAACAAGCGATTCCAAGGTCCAGAAACAACTTGGCTTGCTTCGAATAGGCCAGACATTGGGAAGGCAGGCTGCCTCCAGGCCCGGCTCTTCTGCAGACCCTCCCTTTCCCAGCTCAGCTCTCTGATTCCCCAGGGGAGTGATGATGACGCTTGTCTGAATTTTCTCAGCCTCTGTCAGCATGGCTGGCCACATCATTCTCTAAGAATCTGAAAATCCACATGCAGCATCCTGGCCCAACTAAACAGTGATATTTTAGAATGACCAAAAGGTGGGTGAGAGGTAAACCACAGATTTCAAGGAGAAAGTAAACCCTTAGCTGCATCTGGCCCTTGTAAGTTGAACAAAGGTTTCAGCTCATGGAGATATATTCAAATTGGAGCTGCTCCGAGACATGGGCAAAAACCCGACTTCACTCATCTTGTAAGTACTTACTAAGTCTTGCTGTGTGCATCAATGTAAGGTTGAAAGAAGCTTCTAGCACAGTCCCTGTGTGGTAGATTACATTTAGCTGAAGAGACAGGGCAGATGACTGAGAATCCCACTGATGTGAAATACCTCGAAGATAAGAATACGGCGTATGGTGTCCAAGGCACTGTGTAATTGGGGACCAGTACCTACAAACAGACTCCCCAGGGCTAATACTTAATAACAGAGATGAATAGCTGTGCCGTGCGGCCCGAGAAGGCCCTGAGAACTTCCTCTCCCCCCACTTTCTTCAACTCCACTCTGGCTCCCAGAGATGCGCCTGATATTCCTGTACATTTCAAACTGAGCTACCTGTTCACAGCCCTTTTCTAATCTATAGCAAGTCAAACGCCATAGGAACAAGGAGAGAACGAGGATGCTCCCAGGAGCTCCCTCATGACCTCCAATTTCTGTCCCTCCACATCTCGCCTCCAGCAGTGCCCTCCCCCCACACCAGCTTGGGGGTTCTCGGTCAGGTGGCTTCTGGGTCAACCTCTGAGAAGCAGGAGAGAGGCCCTCCAACAAGGTCACGACTGTAGACCCAAACACCACTGGGAGCAGCATCTCCCCTGTGTTACTCCCCTTGCATACAACACTTCTCCAGTTCTCCCTCCAGGCCAGACCCTCCTCCCATCACTACAACCACAGAGAAGGACAGAACATCTGGTCTGCCTGCCTCTCCCCTGGGGGCTCAGCCTGCCCTACCTGAGGTGGGGCTGGCCTCTCAGGGTGTGAGAAGGGAGCAGCGGGATGTCTTCACAGTGTGGAGGCTCCCTGGGGTCTGGGGCTACTCCTGGATCTGCCAGTTCCCACTCCACTCTGTCAGTCCACCCAGATCCCCACATTCTGGGGTCTTTACAAGGGATGCTTTTATTTCATCAGCTTTTCTGTCCTAACATCCAGGACCTGCTTTGAAAACAGTCTTAGTGACAGGGATCATCAGCCCAGAAAGGAGCACCCAACCTATTTGGGTTTGCTCCCAAGAGAGTTCAAGCAGACAGAGATGTGGGAATTGGGAGAGGAAGACTGGGGGACACCCACAAACCCCAAGGTCCCCTCAGGCCAAACTGGGAAACATGGATGCTTTGTAAGGGATTTTTACTTCTTTCTGGGTGGCACAAACAAAACAGAGAATCTGATGCAGGACAGGACTATGAGAGTGCTTCCACGCCGATACCCTGTCCATCCCCCCCCCCCCCCACACACACACATTTCTGGGGCTCAGCTACCTTTGCACAAATATCTCAGATTCTACTCCTGGCCCTGCACTGCCTCTCCCCCGCTTCCAACCTCAAGGAGCCCCTAGCCACTTCCTCCCCAGACCTAGATCTTTTCACTATAGAATGGCCACCCTCTGCTCTCCTCCACCCAGGGCAGCGCACTTCGCTCTCTCCTCCTGGTCCCCCTCAGGCTAAGATGCCCCAGCCCAGCCGCTCATCCCGAGGGTTGCCGAAGGCGCTCGCCTACCTCCCGCCCCCGTTGGAAGAACGTGCCCGTCGGAAGAAGGCGCCGCCGGAGCGCGCTTCGCCGCGGGTCCCAAAGCCTCCCGCCTCAACAGGTGCCCCGGCTACAAGCTGTCACCCGGGGCCCGGGCGGAGGCGGCGACAGGAACGCCCCCTGCAGGGCAGCGGGGGTTGCGCATCCCCAACCCTGGTCCCAGGAGCGCCGAGGGGCCCCAGCAGCTCCGCCGAGGCCCCAGTCGAGCAACGTCGCCTTTGTTTCCCCGCTGGCTTTGACGGCGCTGACCTAGTGAAAGGGGATCTTCGCGCCCGGGCAGACACTGCGCGCTCAGGAGTGGCGATAAACTCTAGTGTTGGGGTGAGGGGCTTGTACAGAGCAAGACCTTTTCCCGATCCAGAGAACCCGGGGTGGGGGTGTTAGTGGGGAGTGCTCCGTGCCAAAGAAGCAGTTTCCAGTTGGCGCGGGCTGGGAAGAGTGTTCAAAGTCCGGCACAGCCCCTAAGGAACTCTGCCTTCCCCAGAGCCCCCACTTGAAGTCCTTTGCCCCCAGGAGGCTGGCAAAGGGGTGCGTGTGGTCACCAGGCGCTCCGCTGCACGCGGTTCCCACCGCCCGCTAGCTGCGCGCAGAGGCCGGCCCCCTTCCTCAGCGGGCTGGGCGCGGGCGGCCCCCGGCCCCCGGCCCCCGGCCCCGAGGCGCAGTGCCGACGGAGCCGCCACGTTCCCAGTCGCGCGCGCACGCCGGGCCCACCAAACTTGCAGCACTTTCTCCCAGCCCCCACCCCCTGTCACCCCACCTCCCATGCGAGTGCCTTAGCCCTGCCGGCCCGGCAGAGGTTACCATAACAACGGGCAGGAATGCTCCGACACATACAAAGCTGGCGGGGAGCGGCGGGCGCACAGCCCCCGGCCGGGCCCGGCGCCCTCCGGAGCCGTGCGGGGCCGGGATGCGCGCCGCGGCTCTCGGGCCGGCTGCCCGGCGCGCAGGGCACACTCACAATGAGCGGGATGGTGCGGTCCTCGCGGAGCGGCTCCGGCCTCCCGCCGGCCCTCTGCGCGCCGCGGCCGCCGGAGGATGCTGCGTGGGCTCGGTTGTCCTGCCATAAGTAGTAGAAAGTGCCCAGGATCCAGGCTACAGTCAGGATGGCGATGGCGTTGGCGCGGATCTTCCTCATGGTGGGCGGGCGGGCGCCCCGGCTGGGGGCCCGGGCCGGCGAGGTCTCGGGGCCGGGGCGGGGGCGCTCGCAGCCCCAGCTGTTTGTTTTCGCTCGCGCCCGGCTGCTCAGTCCTGCAGAGCAGAACAGGAGAGAGGTGGGGGGCGGGGGGGTGATAGGGAGAGACAGGAGCCCCGAGCGATCCTCACGGTCCTAATGCCCTTCAGCCCCGAGCGCGCGCGTCCCCCGGGCGCCCATTCATTCGCGCGCAGAGCCCGCCCCGCGCTCCAGCCCCCGCGGCCGCCGGGCCGCTGCGCACCGGGAGAGGCGCCCGGCGGGTGCGGGGCGACGCGGGAGGGAGGCGGAACGAGGCAGGCGCCCGCGGCGGAATGGCGACGGGCCAGAGCTCGCCCCGGCTCCCGCCGCTCTGCGACCGAGTACCCGGCGGCTGCCCCCGCGCGGCCCGGGTCGGTCCCGCCTACCTCCACCCACCCCCGGACCGAGCGGCCCTGAGTCAACGGCTGGAGATGCGCGACCCCGGCCCGGGCCCGCGCCGCGCAGCTGCGATGGTGGCTGAGCGCTGAGCTGCGCGGAGGCGCGGGGTCCGAGGGGCGCTTGCCGAATGCTTGGGCAGGGACGGTGGGCGAAAGGAGAGTCCCGAGTTGGCCCTGGAAGCCTCCGCAGCCGAGGATTCAGAGCGGCCGGACGAGGGCCCGCCCCGGGGAGGATGGAGAGCTGGTGCACTTGACATTGGAAGACAGCAACCGGGAGGCAGCGCTGCTTCCCAGCCCGGGAAAGCGGAGTGGGGGTGCAGGCACGCCACATCGCCCACTGACCCGGGGCTCCCGGCTCTCATGATGCTTCTCTCCACCCCGCCTCGTTGTCCTGTGGACAACCCTGAGGTATCATCATCACCATTTCATCATAAAGATGGGAGGCCAGAGAGGCAGGAAGATTCGCCTGGGGTCACACGACTGGTGGGGCACAGCCCAGTTTAGAAACCATCTGGAAACCACTTCCGACAAAGTACAAAAGACGGTGGTGAGAAACACGTACACAAAAATTGAGATTCTGTCCCAGCCCTGGGAATTAGAGTGAAAACCTACTGTCACTCCAAGCACGAAGCAAGGAGGGCTAAATTAATTCCAGGAGATCAGCACAATATAGAGCACAGGGCAGACACTTCATGAATAGATGTTAAATAAACAAACCAAGTAAGGATCACAGTGGAAGAAATCATTTATTGCAAGGTGGGCCAGGGAAGGCTTCCCATAAAAGGTGGATACAGCCTTTGAATAAACTCTGAAGAGGCGGGGAAGGAAGGGGGGAGAGGAATGGAGGATATGGGCTGCATGAATACCCCAGCAAAGGCCCAGAGAATCGAATTGATGTGTTCAAGGTATAAAGCTGCCTGGCATTGCTGGGACCCAGGATGCTGGAAAGGATTTGGGAATTGAGGTTGGCCAGGCTGGGTGAGTCTGGACTCAGGAGGTCCTTGAATGCCTGAGGCAGAGTTGGCAGGGGGTGTTGCTGGCTGCAGGCTCATCTGAAGACCTGGAGAGAGTACACCTCCTAAGGAAGCTACTCTGGGTACTTGACAAACAGTGAAGTCACAGCTCGTGCCTTCCCCCACCCATCCCTGTCAACCCTACTTAGTTCCCACTTGTCCAGTTCTCCCGACTGCACCATGCATATAATGACGGCTCACTCCTTTTCTGTTGGAGTGGCATGAAATGAAGAAAACCCTCATGGACTTTTTGTTGCAGAAAATCCAAGATCATTGTTAAAACCACAGGATCCTCTTCATCATTCAACTAACCCTGGGGGTACCTAGACAAGTTCAAAAATGGCAAGAATCAAGAATGTGACCCTAGAGAGGGAATACACAAAAGGGCGGCTCACAAAATCTGTCAAAGTAGCAGAGACTAAGGCAACAGCTGGCAGTAAGGAACAATAGGGCATATATGCCCACTGGCCCTGGCAGAGTAGGCAGTCTTGCTCTCCTGGGCCTCTCTTGCCTAGGGAGTGTGAGTCGACTGCAGTTGGGGCCAGGGTTCATTTGCATGGATGGAGAAAATCATTGTCAAGGCAGTACTGTCTGGTTCCCATAGGAGTCAGGCAGACCCAGTGGTCATGTTCTCTCTGCCAGGTCAGGGAGAACTTGTTCCTTAGCAATCAGGTCCCACAGGTATTTCCAGACAACAAGGGAACTTGGAATTGCAAGGGTACTGCCCCCCCCTGCTTCTAGGCAGGCTCTCCGGTCTGCCAGGCAGAAAGATTTGGGGAATATTCTATTGCCATAGGCTGCTGGCCTCATCTCAGCCTGGTCTCTGTATGCTCAGTTGCCTTTGGACTTGAAAGAACCAGATAAGAGGATGTGGGATCCAAAGACACCTCATCAACCCCTAGTAAACATTTCCAAATTCAGCCCTAGGCATGCGAGATAAGATTAGGCTGGATTATGCCAAACTGAGGCTGACCTGGGAGGGGGGTGGGGGGTGAAGGGGTGGGTTCTCAGAGCTGCAGAGGAGGACTCTATCAGGAGAGGGAGGGAGGAGCTGCCATTTGGTAGGTTTCCCCTGGGTGAGGATGCTACGCATCTGAACCAAATTCTCACTCCCTGGCAGTTCTGTCCCAAAGAGGTTTCCCCACCTCTTACCACCACCAGAAACATCCTGCAGGAGTGTGTCCTCTCTGGATGGTGACAGACTTCACAGCCAGCCCTACTTTAGATAGACATAAACTTCCCTGGGAGGGTGGGGGCTAGAGAGCCGCTAATTACCATGTCATGTGACCCAACAGAAATTTGACATGGACAGAGAGGTTCAGCGATGTGCCATAGCCATGGGCACAAGCAGCTGCCCCTTCAGGTATAGGCCCTGGTCTTTCTTCCAGAATCTAAACCCAAATAGAAGCAGAACCCTCCCTGGGATGGATTTCAGTATTCAGAGAAGACATGAGCTTTGTTTCCTCTCTGGTCTTAGGAATGGATTCCAGCAGAATCACAGAATCAAAGTGATACCTAAGAGACTCAGTGTTGCCTAACATTTGTTGAACTTCTAAAACAAGAGTGATAATAATAGCCACTTTTCCCTGAGTACCTAGCAGGTGCCAGCTGCTATACTGGCATCTCACACACATTATTTCTAAAGTGTCCACAACCTGCAGAAGAGGACTTGGAGGCTCAGTGACTCTGTCAGTTGCCAAGAGGTATATGGACAGCTGGTAAGTGGAGGGGCTGAGTTTAAGTCCATTTTCAATGCCAGTATCTGGGTGCAGGGCATCTGAGACCAATGGACAGTCTGCAGGGCAGTCAGGAGTGCTGTCTGCAGAGACCCCACTCCCCTGACTGGGCCTGTTTTCTCCTCTGTAAAAGGCAGGATGCAGAGAGATGACCAGTGGGGTGCCTCCAATTGTGCCACTGTGGATTTCCAATTCTTTGGGTATCTTCTCCATTGTGGCATTGTTCTCAGCGACTCCTTGTCTCTTTTAAAGCTGTTGAAACCAGCAGTCAGGTAAGCTAGCAAAGTGTCCATGTGCCCCTAGGGCTCCCCAAAGCCAGAAGAAGCCTCTGCTTCTGCGCATGTGATGTGGGGTTTTGAGGGCAGGTAGATGACAGAGAGGAGAAAGAGCATAGCTCAGAGTAAGACCACAGCTCCGGAGTTGGACAACCTGAATTCAAACGGTTCTGTCACATATTAAGGAAGTGACTGGGGCAAATTCTTAGCCTGAGTTTCCTCCACTGTAAGATAGGGCGTTGATAACACTGAACTTGAAGCGTTGTTGGAAAAATAGAATGAAATAAAGCCTGTAAAATCCAGTGCCTGATCACCATGCTAGGGGCCCACTCTCATAGGCACTGCTGCTGGCTGCGGGGGTGAAAGACATTCCCGAAGGGCCTGCCCGGGCCACAGGCAGGGATCGCTCACCAGTACTGTGAAGAATAGACCCCAGGCAAGCCTCTTCAGCCACTGGGGTTGACTACCTCTTCCAGAGGTAGCAGTCGAGAGGCAGGGCGAGGGAGAGGCGGGGTGCAAAGCCCCGGCTTCTGTTGGGTGTCCATTCCTCGTGGCATATTCATTACCCTTGATACCTGGTTCTTGCCTTGTGTGTAGGTTCTGTGGGGGACTCACTAGACCCAGGTGTGCTATAAGTAGGAAAAGAGGCGGGCATGGTGAGCAGAACATGTTACTGTACAACAGGCACTGTGCCCAACCACCACCTCAGAATACAATGACCCTGTGAGGAAGGCATGAGCACCTCCATTTCACAGATGAAGAGACTGAGGTTTGCAAGGGTCACCCAGCCATCAAGGGGCACATGTGCTACCCACTGCTAGCTGACTGCACTAACACACCAGTGTATCTAAGGAAAAGTTATTTAGAAGTTTCTATAAACCATTACAGATCAAGGAGAGGACCTGGCTCTTTGAAAGGAACTCAAAGAATCTTCTTACCAGTCGTCATTCTATTTGATGGCCATAGGCTTTTCTATCAGCTTCTGCCACTGGAGAGCAAGCTCTGTGAGGGCAGGGGTTCTTGTGTATTTTGTTTTTGTTTTTTTTTTTAAAGGATATTTTAATAGTCACATTTTTTTTTTTAACTATTTTTTTTTAATACAAGCACTGGGTACAGTCAGAAGCGCGGGAGGGTGAGAGAATTCACCAGAGCCAGAGCGGGGAGCAGAGCAGGCAGAAGGACTGAAGTACACTGCTGAGGGGAGCAGCGGGCGGCAGGAGAGGTCTGCGCCTGCCATGTGGGACCCTCCTCTGGTGGCCGGGGAGCAGCCGGGGATCGAACCGGCGCTGCAGAGGCTGCGGGCAGCTTCACAACCCAGCGCTCACCCGCTGTGCCACCGGGGAGGCCCCTTGTGTGTTTTGAACCCATTCCCCCAGTGCTGAGAGCAGTGCTTGGCATATAGAAGCACACGGTCCATGTTCATTAGTACTTATTGATGGAAGGAGAAAGGGGGAGAGAAGGAATCATGCATTTATCACCCGCCCAGATGACAGCTACTGGACCTACAGGCGGGGCGTGACCCTTCTAGCGTCAGTGCGGCCAGAGCAGTGAGTAACCTAGGTTCCCTAACGGTGCTTCCTCAGGAGCAGCTGGCTCCGTCCCCACACCCTGCTGCCCCAGGATGAGAAAGTTTTCTGAGGTTCCATCAGAAGTCAGGGGAGGGATGACCCTGTCTCGGTGGGTAACTGCAGGAACTACGATTAGGCCTGACCATGAAATGACCCAGCTGTTGCATTTGCGGGTAGGATTGCCAAGGCTGAGGACTAATTAGTCATGTGTCAAATGCTTTTTCTCCACAGCGAGGAATTCCTACAAAGGAAATACATTCACGGAGCCCACTGGTCAACAGAATTGTCATGGAGGCAGAGCCCTTTCAGAGGCCTCGCTGATCTGCCCATCTTCACCATCTTTTCCTTTGTCCCTCCCCTTCTCCATGGCCTCTGCAGAGCCGAGTGGCAAGGGTCCTCGGAGCAACCCAGATGCCTCAAAATGCCTGGCCAGTGCCAGCCACATGCCCATCTCTTGCCCTTGAATGGGAGTGTCTCTGAGCAGGGACTGGCTGTCTTATTTTGTGTATCAGTTTCCAGCATGGTGCTGGGCATTATGACAGCACCCACTGATATCTGTGCAGTGAGTACATGAATGAATAAAATCTAGGGTGGCAGGCTGCTGCTGTTCCTCATTCTGTCCCATGAAAATGCCACCAGCCCACTCAGCCCATTGTTTGCCCATTGGAGTAGCATTTCCAGTCCTTTCATTTCCTTTTCTTCTTGAACACCTACCATGCAAGGCACTGCTAGGTTCCAGAGATAAAAATGAGCAATACCGCATCCCAGCTCCTGAGTCCAGTAACCGATAATAGGGAAATACATATAAGCGGTTACACGCTGATGTAACTGAGCTCCAGAGAAGCACGAAGGGGGCTTCGTCACAAGAAGTCATCTGAGAGCTGAGTCTTGAGGATAAGTGGGTGCGAGGTGTAACCAGGCACTCTGGAAAAAGAAAGGTGCAAAGGACAGTAAGATGTGGAAGTGTATAGGAGCACAGGAAATGGTGGCTGGCACGATGTGTATTGGGTAGAGGGTGCTGATGGTCATGAGGTTAGAGGAATGGGCCTGGGCCAGTTGGCAGACGTCTTCTATGTCTTCCTAAGAAGTTTGGACTTATTCTGGAAAGCAATGGAGAACCATCCGGGATTTCATGATCAAGTTAAATATTTTAGGTAGGAAGTTGGAAACGAGTAGCACAGGATCACAAGATATTTTCATAGTCTAGGCAAGCAATGCCATGTGTCTGGATTGGGGCAGAAACATTGGAGCAGGGAAGAGAGTAGACGCCAAGGATTTAGTGACCAGTAAGAGGTGGAGATGAGAGAATAACATGTAAATTTCTTGTGTTGGGGAATCGAGGAGGAGTAGATTTAGGAGGTATGTTCAACTGAACTTGAGTTCTCTGTGGTCCATCGAGAAACCTAGCTATAAATCCAGATCTGGTGCTCGGGGAGCGAGTGGAGGCCAGTCTGGTGATGAGAAAACCAGAAACACAACTGGGGCAAAAACATTGCTGGGTGGGTATTCATGATGGACCCCAGCACCCAGGGAGGGGAGTGAGGTCAAGTGCATCGCAGAGTAGGGCTTCTGGATCCATAGTGTGCATTGTTTTTTGGCCTAGATCAGATACCCTGATTCAGGGTCTTAGAATACTCTTCTACCAAGGACTTCATCATCTGGTACATATTAGGATGGACTGCTAGGCCAAGGGCTGGACCAAAATTTGGCTTAAAAAGAGGGCAAGCAAGGAGACCAGAGAGAATCTGAAATTGAGAAGTGACATGATCCTGTCCGGCAAATCCTTCAGTCTAATGGTGCCTAGCTCTGATTGAAACCTCCATTTTCCTTGAGAAACTGGGAAGTGGAAACGCAGAGAATGTTCCCAGGATTGGCATATATTTTGAAGCTTTCAGCAAGGCTTCAAATACCCATTGATATATTTTGAAGTGTAATTTCCACTCCCTTTCCAGCCAAAATAATTGAACAGGAAGAAAAAAGCTGTTGATGCAGGAGGCGTATAACATCAGACTCTCATTGCCTGGAAATTTACCATTTCAAAGCAATTGGAGGATTTTACAGCCAGTGTTTATAGTCATACATGTCCCCTCTCACTGAAGCCACCCTCTGAAGCCATCAAAAGCTCATCAATCTAACGTGGACACTGAAATTTTGTCTAGTGTCTGGAGCCGATACCAAAGCAGAAAAATTTTTTAAATTATCCTCCATTTTGCCAGCATAAAAATCTTGGGGAATTTCCTTCTGGTAGGTGGTGTAAACAGTTGGGCTATCAGTGCTCATAGAGCCAGTGGAGCAGAGCTCCGTGGTGGCATGGCTGGCACACCTTCTGCTCTCCCTTGGTGCTCCTGCCCTGCATCCACGCACAAGTTGTCCTCTCACACCCATCTAGGCTGGCGTTTCTCCTCCCTGCCCAACAAAAAAAAGTATCTGCCTCTGCCTCTAGCTCCATGACAGGAGGCTTGAGGGGTGCAGGCATTTCAGCAGAGGGGGCGCTGTGCCACCTCTCATGGCTTCTAGTCTTTACCCACTGCTGTCTTCCTCCTGCATGTCTGGGTGTCTCTGTGTACAGCATGTGCGTGTGCTGGTTTTCAACTGCAATTTGAGTTCAGGCTTTTTCTGGAATTGCTAGTATCTTCCCCTAAATTTGCATCCATTGGAGAATACTTCTAAATTCACATCCAGTGCTTTCATATTTCTTCATGTTTCTTTCCTCTCATTTTGGGACCACGACCTAAAGATGGAGCACTTAGTACGTGCTTGGGCAACTATGACAATTAAGACATGGGAAACCCGGGCTTCAGGGCCAGGTGTGCCATTAGCTGCTTGGTGACCCTGAAATAGTCACTCCTCTGAAACTGTTGTCTCATGTTTAAAATGAGGGGCTTTTTGGTACAAAGGCCCTTTCTAGTGCTAGCATTTTAGGATAATATTAACTTATTTTAATATTTTAAACCATTCCCTGCCCCAGCAAGAATTACTAGCAATAAACTGAGATACAATTTTATTTATTATCATTTGACCAAGAATCTGGACACTTCTGGATTATAGCAGACCTGAAAAGGAGAAACTAGAAGAATGCACAAGCAATTGGTGCATCTAGAAATATCTCTGGGGAGGGGAACTGGAGGAGAGCAGGAGTGGGAGACTTTTAATTGCATATTCTTTTGTTCCCTTTTAATTTTTCACCACATGCATTTATTACCTCTTCATTTAAACAATTTTTTAAGAAAGAGAAAAGTTTTGTTTTCCCTTCCTTCAACTGTAGGCTCAGGTCCTAGGGGGACAGGAGCCCATGACAGGGTTGGCATTACATGCTAGAAGCCACCCCTCAGCTCAGGCCATGCCTAAGACCAACCCAGTCCTCCAAACAGGGCTGGCTGATAGCTCTGCTGGGGGTAGGAGGCAGGGGACAGACAGAGGGAGCCCAGGAGCCTAGTGGAGTTCTGGCTGCCCTTGCTGCCTGCACTCCTGCCAGGATATCAAGCTATGCTAGGGACCCCATTCAAGGCGTTCCTGTGATGGGATGGCTCTCGTAGCTCCAACAGCGGATAAGCAAAGGAGACTAAGAATTGTAGCAAAGAAAGAAGTGTATTGGGTCTTAAATGCTCCTGACCTTACCACTCCCTTTCAAGGACAGTCTTTTTTGTTTGCTTTTTGCTGCAAATACAACATGAATACAGGAACATGAAAGAAGAAATAACAAAAGGGCCTGAAATGAGGAGGGAGAGAAGTCTTCTAGGCTCCCTTTACTCCTGACTCTACTGCCCCTTTGCTTGCCTCCACTTGTCAGGGGAGGGCTGTAGCATCGCAGGTGGGGTTACATGCCTCTGGTTTTCTCCCCCTGTTCCAGCTCCCCCGTGACATCTAACCTCCATGTGGATTTCCTCTTCTACCCCCTTTTCTGATGACCACCTTGGATAGGTGCTGTCCATTTCTGCATCTCCAACCTCCCTCCACCCCTCTGACTCCTCCTCTGGCTGACCTGTGCACTGCCACCCTGCCCAGAAACAGCTGCCATCTCTGAGGTCCATTTCCCAGCCGGAGCGGTCACCTATCACAGCTGGGATGGCTCAAGGTAGGTTCCTCCGCTCTCCTCTCACATTCCCTGCACCCTGCTTCCTTCCAGGATCAACCAGGCCCAGGTGGGGGTGAGCTGTACCCCTGCAGGTCACAGGAAGGTGGAGGAAAGAGGACAATTGAGAAGCCGTGACAGAGCCGGACAAGGAGCAGCAGATGGAGATGTGCACTTGGTAGAGTGAACACGAACAGACTCCAAGAGATGAAAAGATACTGAGCATGAGGAAAAACAGCTTCAGGGAAGGAAAAAAGCAGCGAGTGAAAACCAATAAAAGGGTAATAAATACTAAAACCAGAAAAGCCTGGAGAGAAACCATCCAGAGAGCAGCGAGAGGACACGAGTGTTAGTGGAGTCAGGTCAGAGAGGAGGAGCGGGAGGGGCTGCAGTGGTCAGTATGTGAGGGGCTGGAGGAATGGTGCAACATAAATCTCTCAGGAAGGGTCACTCACCTTCCAAGCTGTTGGACTTATTGGCTGCAGCAAGCAGAATCTATTTAAAACACACCAGGCATTCTGCCTCGTTCTGTTTCCCTGCCCAGAAAAGACTGAAGCCAAAGGCTTAGAGGGAACCAGTCCAGCATTAGGACCCTGCACGGGCCACAGACAAGGCTGAGACCATGAATCTCCCTGCCCCATCTGGGAATGACCCCCCCACCTACCCCCCTCACACAAGCTGCCAAGCCACTAAACTCATAGCATATTGATTGCAGCCCCAAAGATTGCTGGGAAAGACTCAATGACCTCCTTCATTCTGTCTCCAAGCTTCTCAGAAAGCAGATGTCACTCAAATGTGACAGCTGCTCTAAAAGGATGCTCGAAGGGAGCTCCGTGACCAGTGGGAATACTCTTAATGATGATTGGAGAGGCCTTGGGTGATTCGATTACAGCAAGACAGAAAATAAAGTAGGAAAGGACAGCATGGATAAAATGGCCCTAGGGAAACCATATGGGCCTTGAATTGGAAAACACCAAGAGCCTTCCTCTTTTCCCTGGCATATATTTGTGAAGCTCTACACTTGAGAGATCTGACTTCTCATCCACTTGCCACAGAGTACGACACATGGCTAGGGCTAGAAGAGGCCAAGGAACACCACCCATACAAGTTTTGTTTTCCCTCCCACTGAGGGTAGGGAATAGATTCTTCCTTCCCAGGCTTTTAAGCCCATAAGCTGTATAAAATACTGTTAAAGGTTGAATATAAGTCCTCTGATCTACATGAAATTTATATTCTTAAAAAACTTAGTGTACAAATCAAATTTCACCTGCCAGAGAGTCTGGCTTTTCATAATAAATCTGAGGTCAACCTTATGTTTAAAGAGAAGGGTAGTTTGTGAAGGTGAATAATCATCCTAGTTCATGTTTGGACTTTGGAAGTTTGAATGTCTGGTTTGAATGGCTGTGGCAGTGGTGGTAAGGCTGATTAAAGTTCCACCTATAGTTTGCTTTAGGTTGCAATTATGCATTACTTAAAAAATAAAACAACTTAAGAAGATAGGTGTAATTCAGAAGCTACTGCTAAAGAGGTATGTGTTTCTAAAAAAACATTTTAATGGATATTTTCAAACACATACTTAAAAAAGCAATGAACCTAATATAAAAAACCCCAGTTTCACCAATTATCAACTCCTGGTCAGTTCTGTGAGAAAAAGGACTTTCAAGACAGATGACAGATAAAGAGGGTGAACTTGCCAATACAGGAAAATAGGATTAATCCTACTCAGAATGCATGCTCCCCATTTCTACATATATGCCCTAGCCTACAGCCAGGAGTATGAAGAGAAGGGCAGAGAAACATTCTTGATTAACAACCAAAGACAAACCAAACAAGCAAAAATCCTCTTTTTCTGAAGGATTTGCAATGCACTAGTAACTGACTGCCTTCAAGGAGGGAAAGCACTGAAGAGAGCACTTTTTCATTATACACTGAAAGAAAGTTTTTATACTATGTACATATAGTACCTATTTTTAGAAGCAACTTATTAAAAACAAACATCATGAAGCTTCACAGTAACCAAGTTCACTAGCTGTGGCAAAAGGACAAACTGGACAGAGATCAGCAAATCGTCATCATATATTGATCTGAATTTGCTTTCTTAGAGTAATTTGCTCACTCTGCCTTCTAACCCCAAGCTACACATCACCAACATAGATGTTTCATGTACTAAACATCTAATTTAAAATGTCTCTAATGGTTAAACAGGTGTACACAGGTCACAGTTCACAAACTGCACTCTTAAGATCTCACGATACTGCACTTCAACAAAGAATTATTAAGAACAAAAAGATTCCCAGCCATTGTATGTCAATAAGTCAAAAAGCCAGTCACCATTGGGTTGGTGGTTTCAGAGAAAGCTGTTGTTTTGAGAAAGGAACATGATGCGGACTTTTTGCAAAAACTTACTCTTTGGAAACCAACACTACAGCATGTGCTTTTGGTTAAGCATTCCATGGCTGAAACGCAACTCCATGCTGAAATGCCGAGAGGATGAGGCAAAATCTTGGCCAAGGTCAAGCTCTGCTGATGGTTTGAGAGGGGATGGCAGCCAATTGTTGTGCACTTGTATAACATTTAAAAAGAAAAACTAACCCCAAGTCATCTTCTGTTCCTTTTCTGAGCCAACTTGAGTCCTGCTCATTGTATCCAAGAAATCAGAGGAAGCCATATGTGCTACAGCTCAGGCCTACTAAACCTCCAGGGCCAAACATACATATCTTGATTAAAAAGAAACCAAGCCAGCTAAGTGAGGCTCTGGCTGGCTTTATAGTATATAAAAGATGTCAGAATTTTAGATAAAGTTGAAGTTGTCTGGGAGAAAGAAGAGAAATATACTTCAACCTCCCTTCTGATTATGTGGTCACTTTTTATGGAACAATAACAAAAATAACATCACCCCAATTTAGTAGAAAACAGGGCTCATGTCTATGTCTAGGTGATTATTGGGAAAAAAGCTTCAAGTTTTGCATAACTTGGTACAAATCTCTGCCACACAAAGAAAAGCCAATACACTCTTTTGGGAACTGAAACTAAGCACAAGGATGGACTCAAAAATGTATTTTCTGCCAGGTCATAAGGAATGGATATGTGTAGGGAGAACAGTTTTTCAGCAGCTTATAAAATACAAACTTTATATTTCACACATCCCTCTAGCTGGCTGGTAAGCAGGTTAAAAATCTATGGCAAGTCAGGGTTATACAAGAGCAGGCCCCAGAGACTTTCCAGTTCTGCTGTGAGTTAGCGATGGCTTAGGACTCAGAGATGAGCGCCAACTGTCATCACTGTGGACCTCTCAAATTTTCCTAGGTAGTCATAATGACATACATAAAAAAGAATATTTTTAAATTATGTTTTCCTTTTAAAGTAGCTAATTCTGCTCAATTCTCTCTATATAGTATAGTCTCAATTTCTTCTTTCCTAAAAATGAGAAATGCTCACTCTTTTTTTTCCAATATCGTCTCATCTACAACACTAGGCAAAGTCACTTCATTTCTACTCCTCTTACCTCTTATTAAACCTTACAACACTGGCAATGTAGCTGAATATAAAGATTTCCCCTCACTCTGTATAGTTAAATAGTGAACTAGGTAAGTGTGAGTTCCCCAAGGCCATATACAGTACATCTCTGCTAAGAAGAGTATTTTGACCCCAGGAGGAGCACCAGATGGCAACAGCAGGCTTCTGCCTAGTCAATCAGGCCATAGTGTGGCATTCTACTTCTTTCTTTTTTTTTTTTAAAGATTTACTCATCTATTTATACAAGAACCAGGGTACAGGCCAGATTCACAGGAGGGTGAGAGGATTCACCAGAGACAGAGAGGGGAACAGAACAGGCAGACTGATGAAATACACTGCTGAGGGGAGCAGCGGGAGTGACAGGAGAGGTCTGCTGTGCCACGAGGGCCCTCACCGGCTGGCCAGGATTGCTGCAGAGGTTGTGGACAGCTTCACAGCACAGCACTCAACCGCCTGCGCCACCAGGGGAGGCCCGGCATTCTACTTCTTCCATTCTGCTTCTTTCTACACAGTCTCCACTCCTAGGGCTGGAGCAGGATGGGAGTGTGCAATGAAGCAGAAGGTACACAGCACCCAAGGGAACATTCCATATAAAGAGACAGTGGGATGTATTACAGAATGCAACAGCAAGGAGGGCCCCTATAGCATATCTAATTCAAGCTTTTTTTTTTTTTTTTTTTGGTGGGACCCTCACCCAGCGCTCAACTGCTGCACCACCAGGGAAGGCCCTCAAGCTGCTAATTTTATAGGCCCAGAAAGGAGTCCAGAAAAAAGTAACTGATCCAAAGTGGCCAGAACTAGAACCCAAGTCACCAGCCCACTTCTCTGATCCTCCAACCATGACAAAATTAAGTATGGGAAAATGAAAAGTGTACAGTTAAGTCCATGTACACTGTACCCCCATCACCTCCACCAGCTAAACAAACATACCTTTTTAAAACTACCACATCTCAATCTCTTATTTCTTTTCAGTCCTGCTACTTATGAAGTTCAAATTTCTGATTCTTATCCAGGACTTAGCAGATGCCTTGAAGACCTGAGTACTCAGAATCCCAGCTCTGCTCAAGTATGTTGCTACCTGGGGAGGGAGAGCTTTGGGAAGCAGGAATAGAAAATAAGTAGTCTCCTCAACTCAAGAATATTCTGGATCACACGTCATGGTTACAGTACAACTGACTCTAAACCCAACAGCTTTTGAAGCTCACTCTCACAGAAAGACAACAGGCTACCCAGTTAACGAGAGGAAAATTAATAACAAGGAAATTGAAAGGAGGGCAAATGCTTCAGGTTCAGTCTGGAGGGCGTGAGTTTAACTATCTTCATTCAACCTGATTCTCACTTATATGCCTGAGGAATTAGGTACTTCCTGAGAACAGAGATGGTACAAGGCAGGATATGTGGACAAGGTCCTATGTGAACATTTCCTATTTCTATGCAAAGGAATGAGTTCTTGATTGAGTTCATCAAGAACCCTTGATGAGTTCTTGAATGAGTTCTTGAATGAGTCCTCCCAATGATTACCCATTTGCTGCAGTTCCCCATTGTCTAGGCACCTCCAGCCAGAGTTGGCTACAGACAATGTTGGCTACAAGGAAACCGATTATTTGGTTCTGCCTTCCCAAATAACAGGGGAAGGCATTTATGGAAGAACCTTGGTGCTTCCATGGAAGAACCTTGGTGCTTCCAGCACAGGGAGTGGCTAACACACCTCGTAGCAGGCTGGTGGGTAGGTACTTTTGAACATGTGGGCTGTCTGGCTGTGTGTCAGCCCTGCTTTACCACCTGATGAGAAACTGTTCCAGGACTGGGAACAAGTAGACGATATTAGGTTCCAGCATGAGGGGGCAACTTGAGAAAAATCTAAAAAGTATACCTGAATTACAAAACAAAACTATTTGGGGTACTATGTATTTATTTTATTATTCAAATCAAAAGTTAATCATAATAAGACTCATGCCCTCTTTTAGCTTATCTCATGCAAGAAAAAATGATTTTCACTATATACCTGAGGGATTAAGGTACACTGAAAGTGGCCATCTCAACAACAAAAAAGACAAAAGACTAGAAAGAATACGTACTAATAAGTAAACCAACAAATCAAGAAATTATCTCCTTTGTAAGAAAAAAGTGAGGGTGAGATATAGTGGTGAGATATGAGGGTGAGATATAGTGAAGGGGAAAAACAGAAGAATAAATGAGTGAATGAAAGAAAAACTCAGAAAATAAGGTAAATTAAGAAATTATAGTCAAATATTAGGGCACCAAAGTAACAGGAAGGATAAGAAGCTGAGCAAATGCTTTTTCTGCCTAATGGGTTCCTAAGAGTCTAAAAGTAGAAATAAAAATGTCTTTATTTTAACACAACACATTTTCTTCCAACTGATCTCCATCCATGACATGGATAAGAGTAAGTCACTTATGGTTGCACTTTTAAGAGGCTACAAATCCCTGAATATTATGCCATACATACATGTTCACTATACAATGACAAAGCACTAATTGCTCACCAATCAGAAAAAAAAAAATCTGTCAAATCTGTCTATAACTTTTACTCTAAAATAAAAACATTATTCTTAATTAAAATCTTTTCACATTTTTATTTTAAAATAAAGAGCTTCCAGAACACATTGACAGCAATGGGGAAATGAGGGTATAAAGGATAGAAGACAGCAGGGAAGCAGAGAAAAGGCCCTAAGGCTGCAAAAATAATGATAGGGCAGCTTTAGAGAGGCCCCTGCTATGACACTGCCCCCACCCCACCCATGCTACTCATAAGGAAGCTCAGCTAATGCACAGGGACACAGAGAAAGGGTTAAAGAAAAGAGCTCCCTTGACATTAGGCTAAAAGATGAAATCAATTTGCACTCACTCCAGTAAAGTGAGTCCCCCTCCTCAAATCCAATTTCTAGGAATCTATCCTAAAGAAATAATCAAAGAGACAGTCAAAGATTTATATGCCAGAAAGTTTATCACAGCATTTCTGACATTGACAAAGGATTAGAAACAACCAAAAGGTCCAACAGTGTGGGATAGGTAAGATAAAGCCACTAGAAATCTACTTTCAAAGATTTAAAGACACAGAAAATTACTTGCAATGCCATGTTAAATAAGAGGGGAAAAATTAGGATACCAAGAAGTAGGTACATATGACTCTCAATTGTGTTTAAATATTACATGTATTAAATGCATTTTTAAATACTGAAAAGAAATTCATAAACATGCCAGCAAAGGTTAGCTGTTTTAAATAAAGGGAAGACACATGATTTTTATTCTTTCTTTAGACTCATTTCTAGTAAGTATACATGACTTTCATATCAGAAAAAAAAAGATTTGTTTTATAATATTCCTGCCCTAACATAATTCATTTGAGATAGTAATTGTCAGTCTTAGGGAAAAGTTGCTGAAGACCAAGGCTGACCCAGAACAAAAAGATTTGAAATCTACAGAGTAACTCTCTCCTGAAAAGGAAGAGAAGTCTGGTGTGCCACACTCTAGATTCTTCCAGCCTGGCTGCTGGCTCTGCTACTGAGCTTTGCAGGAAGCTCTACTCAAGAACAGATTCCTTCTCCACAGTAACCACACCCCCAGCTGTGTCTCCCACCTCTTAGAGGATTACAAGGTAAAAGAACGAGCCCTAATCCTTTGTTTCAAATAAGTTTTTCTTGTAATGCTAACAAAAATGACTCAAAATTAGCTATGCAAATTTTGAAACACAAATCATTATTTTCAGTAACCACGTATAAATGACCCATATTTCTCAAGAATGAATATAAACCAAAATCTGAGTGCCATCTTGTGGTGAGTTTCACTATTACCTCGCCCGCCCATCCAGCCCCTAGCTCCCTGCAGCACTCCCATAGAGGCATATGCCCATAATAACCTACTACCTTGAATAGTACCTGGTACTATTTGTTTTCAAGGGTTTTTAGTTTAGATCCCAAAGGTGCCCGAATGAAGATAAGTGGGAATTAAGTGACATGGGAATAAAATGCAGATCATGCATGTGTGTTGTGTTGAGGGGCCAAGGGTAAGTTGTGGGTGTGGTAGATCCACACATACATACCAGTACCGCCATAAGGCAGGGACCTGTAGGATAAATATCTCCTCCCTGGGAATATTTATTGATTTGATTAAATTATGAAGAAAAAAAATTTTACATTTACAATTAGTGAACTTTGTGCTTAGAAGTTTTATTGATCAAGGTTAGAGCAACTATCACTAACTTGGGCACAATTCCAAAACAGAGCTCTTTTTGGATGGCCATAAAATTTCTCTAAACTTGTTAAGATCTTGAAAAGTAGAAAGTTTTCCTAATACTTTAGAAAAAACACCAGTCACTAATAAGTTGATTTTACACTGAAAGTGGTGTCCTCCTCTTTTGAAAGGCGGGACACCACTACTTGGAACATCTAAATGTGTTCATTAATTTCAATGTACTAGGCATGAGAGGAGATGGAGAAATCCTCACATTACAATTGATCAAATGGCTCTGGGATAGAATTAAGCATTTAAAAGAGGTCAGTATTGCAACTCTGATGGAACACAGAACACTGAAGAGACCTGATACTGATTCTGAGAAAAGATAACCTTCCTCTTGAAAGGGCTTGAGCTAAAAATCTTGCAGTTCTGGGCAGGAGGATCCCAACGAACAGACAATAAACAGCATGAAGGGAGAAGCTGAGCAAATTATTGTTATTTTGGGAGATGGTGCTTACTTAGGCTTTCTCTGCCCCACCCAGGATGAAGGTCTATTTCCAGAAAAGGGCCCTCCTGTTAGGACTTTAAGGTGCAAACATATGGCAGGAAGTTGTTGCTTTGGTCCCGGACCTGTAAAGGAGAGCATTTTCAAGCATGTGAAATACATTGAAGTGACCCAGATGGGAAGAATCCCAATTAGGTGAGTTGTGAAGAAGCCATTAGCCAAAGAATTTACAGTTATCTGGCTGAACTGGGAAAATTAATCTGACTGCTTGTTCACCTCTCCAACCTCAAGAAGCAATTTTTTCCCCCTCCTAAGCTGAAGGGATTGAAATACTCGACTGCTCCTGTTTAAAATAAGCCAACATACTGAAGAGGAAAGAAATGTATTAAAAACCTGAATCTTGACAAATCAATTCAGGAAGAACCCTTCATTTGTTGTCTGCACAGGGAAAGCAAATAACAAGGCTCCCGCTGTCCACAAAATTTAAGAGGGAGGGAGGGAAAAGAATTCTCTCCTTGCCCAAATAAAACTCAAAATCATAAGCTCCCTTTAAAACAGTAATAGCCTTGCTCCACCAGAAGAATCTTGGGATCAGTATGGGTTAGTGCTCAGTCTTGTCACCCTGGCTTCGACAATTAACAAGATTATTTAAATGGAGAAAAGACTTTTATCTTGGCTCCAGCTTCCCAGCTGTCCTAACCTGGGAGGGAAGCTGCGATCATGACAGCTTGATGGGAAGGTCTTCCCCATATTTCCGGAGGAGCTTCTGATGGTTATGGTCCACTGACCATTGCTGAGGCAGGTACTTGGGCTGCATGGAGTCCAGGAAGTGCTGACGCCAGAGGCTTTCCAGGTACATGAGGGAGCGCAGCCCACCATGTGTGTGGCACTGCACCACCTTGAGCCCATGAGGAATGTAGTTTTCATTGGAGATCCTGTCAAGACACAAAGTACAAAGGGTCTGAGGGAAACCGCACAGGAGGGTATCACAGGTGGCTCCAATGGTACTGGCCCAGGGGCTTCCACAGGGATACATGGAGAAGTTGTTTAGACTCTTAAAAGGTTGGTTAAGTTTTCAGAACATCTTTCCCATATCTGCCCCTTTTAAAAAAGTTTGGACATACTGCACACAATCCAAGGTTCTGAGCTACACTTATGGGAAAGCCATTAAGCTCAGCCCTTACTAGAGGGGCCCCTACTGTCAGGCTGATAGTGGGTGAAAAATGTTGGTCTTTTATTTACATTAGAGTTACTCAGTGACCAGCTCACTCTTGTTTTAAGTTACTCGTTCTGAACCATTGTAAGGGCAGGAAGGACACAGTGCAAGTTTTCTGCTTCTGCTTCTTTCTCGGCTTCTGCTGGTGTGCCCGTGATGCCGCCCTTAAAAGCCCAGTCTTAGCCCAGGTGAGTCCCATCTACATATGCCCACACCCTACTCCAGGTGCCCGCCATCAGGCATGCATTCAGGACCACAGGGT
Organism: Talpa europaea; assembly: GCF_964194135.1. Lineage (NCBI taxonomy): Eukaryota > Metazoa > Chordata > Mammalia > Eulipotyphla > Talpidae > Talpa > Talpa europaea. The sequence continues at coordinate 96,180,731 of NC_140075.1, read as the reverse complement.
TCCATCATCTATCCTAATGGTGGGAGGGCAGAAAAGCCTGATACTTTTTACCTTACCCTACAACCATATACTCAATATATCAGCCCACATGTTCCTGTTTCTTGAAACAATGCAATACCTGAGTGTAAAAATGCAGGAAGGTAGATTTCTTTAGTGCTTTCTTTCTCATAAAAAGAATGCCAAACTGCATCCATGAAAAATGCTTCAGTCACCATGAAATGCTACAATGGTTGCTCACACGTGTAGCTGATGTTGTTTAATGAGAAAAGGAATCCTGCCTCTTTCCTAACTAAGCAAAGAGCACTTAAACACTTTTGTGATACTGTAATAGTGTAATCCCCATAAAAAGGGAAGGACTGGGGTTCCCTGGTGTAGGGTAAAGAAAATATCAGGCTTTTCTGCCCTTCCGCCATCAGGATAGATGATGGATCCTTGTCCTGAATGCATGCCTGATGGCGGGCACCTGGAGTAGGGTGTGGGCATAGGTAGATGGGATTCAGCTGAGCTAAGACTGTGCTTTTAAGGGCAGCGTCACGGGGACGCCAGCAGCAGCAGTAGAAGCCAAAGCAGAAGCCGAAAGAGAAGCCGAGAAGCAGCAGAACGAACGCTAGAGAGCCCAGATAGAGTGAAGACTTGCTGGGGGCTGGGAGGCCTGCCAGCCTCCCAGCCCCCCAGCCAGCACCCCTGCCTGCCATATGCCTGGTGAACCCCAATAAAAAACCTGCAAAACTACTGAGGACTCTGACTCCTCCTTTACCCGGTCTGCATGGGATCAGAAAACCTGCACTGTGGCCAGTCCTGCCCTTACACCTGGCCTACCTAAGGAAGGGTGGAGAGCAGTGAGGGGAAGTTAAAGATAAAATCAGGCCATTTGCAGCAATGTGGATGGATCTAGAAGGGATTATGCTCAGTGAAATAAGCCAGAAGGAAAAAGAAAAATATTGGATGGTCTCACTTATAGCAGGAATATAGGGGAACCAAATAAGACATCAGTGTAAAAAAATAACAGTACAAAACAGAACAAAGCAAAAACAGACAATTATAAATCAGAGACATCCTGCAGGGGAGGAGGAGGGAGAGGGATCAGAGGGAGAAAGGGAGGAGCACAGAGGACTGAGGTGATGGTGCACGGGTGCATTGGGGAAGGAAACTATGAGGACTACACCTGAGGGGGTGGGGGGAAGCAAATATTGTTTAAAAATGAACAATGATGTAAAAAAAATTTTAAGATTAATAAAAAGAAATGAAAATGAAAAAAAGAAATTAACAAAAAGGACTTGGGACAGAAGACTGGAAGAGGACTTGGAGAAGGAACATGGAGCAGAGACGTGAAGAAGCAGCCGAGCTTGCTTCTTGGCCTTGTACCAGGGACTTGGCGGGGCATGGAAAGAGACACTTGGAAGAGACGTGGGTGAGAGACCTGTGGGGAAGGTGAGTGACATTGGCAGCCTTATATTGACTTGTATTTTGATTTTGCTCTTTTTCCTTCTAGACTTCCCTGACCCCTTCTGCCCCTTTCCTAAGATTCCCCACCAGAAGGTGCCTCAGACTTGTGGCAAGCTTTTGGCCTCAGAGGCCCTACTTTGGGCCAAGCCTGTTTGGTGGGACATTTTCCATGGGGAGATGGGTAATTGGGTGCTCTATTGGGAAACTATATTCTTTCTCTTCTCTTCTCTCTATTGCACACTAGTTCTATTAAAGTTCTTTTCTATTGAAGGTCTTATGCACTAAGAGTATTGTAGGGTAAAGAAAATGTCAGGCTTTTCTGCCCTCCTGCCATCAGGATAGATGATGGATCCTTGTCCTGAATGCATGCCTGACGGCGGGCACCTGGAATAGGGTGTGGGCATAGGTAGATGGGATTCACCTGGGCTAAGACTGTGCTTTTAAGGGCGGCGTCACGGGGACGCCAGCAGCAGCAGAAGCCCAGCAGAAGCCGAAAGAGAAGCCGAGAGAGAAGCAAAGAAGCAGAAGCAGAAGCAGAGATCACCGGAGAGCCCAGATAGAGTGAAGATTTGCTGGGGGCTGGGAGGACTGCCAGCCTCCCGGCCCCCCAGCACCCCTGCCTGCCATATGCCTGGTGAACCCCAATAAAAGACCTGCAAAAAACCATGGAGGACTCCGACTCCTCCTTTACCCGGTCTGCATGGAATCAGAAAACCTGCACTGTGGTCCAGTCCTGCCCCTACAAGTATGTTTGGCTTTATGTGGTAGATGGCAGAACCATTTAGAGCAGGTAGGTTTGGGGGGGGGGTCCCAGGTAACCCCTTAGTCCGCCTGCTAGTAATATCAAATAATGTTCTTGCTGCCTGTGAATAAGGACTACTTCTCTCAGGAAATGTCCTTGACCTGAGGAAACCATTCCTCTCCCTGCATCCACACCCCACTCTAAATCTTCCTCCAAGACCTCCACCAACCTAGCAGTGCTAGCACCCTCTGGGTATTTGCAGATTTTTGTTATTTAGCTCACAAGTATGCTAACTTGCTTATCTTTCCTGAAACAGCTGTTGTCAGTCCTAGAACCAAGCCCAGCACCCTTCTATCCAAGTGGACAAGATGAATTTGTAAGAAAGGTCTGTGGCTGAAAGGGGAAATTTAGCTGTTTTAGGAAACACATTTGGGAATTGGTTAAAGAAGCCAGTGTCATTAATTTCTAATATGACTTTGGCAAGTTACTTAGCTTTAATCTCAGGGAAGCTAGTATAAAACTTGAAAAATAACATCTGTTCTACATCCTTGCACTATAGTTATAAGGCTAAAATTCACTAATTTTTTTAAACTTTGAAATGTTTTTAAAATGCAAGATATAATGTTAGCAGTACCAACAAGAAATTTAAATTTTACCTCAGGATTGTAATAAATAATTAAGGTAATTTATGTAAAGGCTATTCATTTGGTTAAATGGATTAGGGTGTCTAAATATATGATCAATAAATAAGTTATAATTAGGTTTTTGGCTTGCTGATGGCAAAAAGAATGGGCAACCAGCATCACTATCAGTTTCAAACTTCTGAGTTCAATTATTTCAACCCCTAACTATTTTAAAAAGTGACCATTGGGAAGCAAACTATAGCAGGTAGCCTAGAGTTTTAATCATTTGAGCCCTGTGCCCCTCATTACTCAGGACCACAAACTTCTCCTTTGGGAACACTGAATAAAGTCACATGAATTCGACTATGTACTCATGGGGAAGGGGGTAGAAGGCAAGGAAGGAAAAAGAGAAAAGTAATTTAAATAGTAACAGCAATTCAGGCCAGCATTCCATTCAGTGGGTCAATCCCCTGGAGTGCAGGTGAGATAGGAAATATGAATCCATTGGCCTCAATTCCCAGAGTTGGAAAAGAGACACAAACCACACATACTGTACCACCTGGGCAACTTCAGTGATTTATGGGGTTTTTTTTTTTTTGAGTGCTATTTTCATCTTAAGTTTGACTTTAAGATTTACTTCTGCATAGACTATATAAGGTACAATTCTACTGCATTTGAGCCCTCTTGCTAATCATGAAAATGACTGGACATATGAATATGACTGTATAGGGTTAGGATAAGACAAAAGTCTCCTATGGAAAGGAAATTTAAATTGGTCATTCTATCCCACCCCCAAGGTATCTGATGCCATTAGATACTTCATGGGATAAGCATGAGGCTACACACTGCACCTAAATGGCTATTGCTCTCTTCCTGACAAGCATTCTCACTAAGTAATCAGGGCTAATGTCACGGGGTTATTCCTCAGTCCCTTTTCTGATGAATACTATAAACTGTACCTGGTCTCTAGGCTGGCAGCCTCCCGAAGCATCTCATCTGTGACTGTGTCCGTGTTATAAAACTCTCTGAGTGATTGCAACAGCTCCTTCTTTCGATCAGCAGGCAGGCTCTCAGCATTGAGCAGGGCCCTGGCCCCGGAACGCACCTGCCGGCGCTCAGGATCTTCTAAGAGACGCAAGCCCTCCTCAGAGCCAATGGGTGCCTGGAACTCCTTGGCCAATTGCTGCTTCAAATGGTTGTCATAATAGTTAGAGATGGCATGGCAGGAAGTGCAGAGCAGCAGCACATCGTGGGAGTTATGGTCCTTCATCTCGATGGGGAAGTGCTTCCGGTATTCATGTGGAATCACATTCTTCCTGAACAAACCCATCCAGGAGGTAATGCTCATTAGCATATGACACAGAACATGCATAGAGGTAGCAGGCAGGCTACTAGGATTTGGCAATGGCCTAGACATGACTGAGAAACCTTGGGCACCACAATTCAGCCGAGATTACATAAAGGTAATAATGCTACCTACTCCATTATTGACCCACCTGCCTAACTGTGCCTAAAGGTCCTCTCTCCTTGCAGTACAGATCACCTGCTACCAGGCTTCAGTGGAAGGCCAAGGGTAGGGAGAAGGCAATAACATCCTTTGAGAAGATTGTGCTTCCAGAAGGAAAAATGTCAGAGGGAAAAAAAAAAAAGACAGTCTAATGGTCTTTAATATCTGGAAAATAATCACTCAAAGAAAATTGTAAGTAACCTATACTCTTGAAATTTTTGAAGTCTGGTGCCCTGAAAAAGTCAATTTCCTTCATCTGAGGAATCCCTTATTCTGAGATGATGTCTTTGATTCATCAAAATCCATCATTGTTTTCTAATGAGAACTAATCTTTCAGAAAAAACTCCTGACAACCACAACTACTTATCTCACTGCAAGGAGAGAAAGGAAGAAACTGAGTTATTCCACAGAATCCAGGGAGACAGTCCAGATGCCTTGGGTACCTGGATGCAGTAGGCATATTCACTTTCATTCTGTAAGGACCATGATGAGAAATACACTTCCCAGACTATTCCAGAGGGTGCCTTCAGATTATCAGAAATTTCATGAACAGTAAGCACCAAGGCTCAGAAAGCTGTGAGTCACTCAGGGAGGATTAGAAGGACAAAGAAAGACAGCTTCTGAAGGGACATGTTTCTGGTTCTTCATGAGCAAAAGGAAACCACTCTCTTTATAGTAAACTATTACTGAGAAGAGTATTGCATTCCAGATACAAAGAACTGGGCTTAGGAGGGGGCAAAAGCCATTATCACAAGGTCAGGCAGAGTTTTGAAACTGAAGCTGTTGGGAAAAACTGGGATATCCCCTAGGGAAAAATCTCTTAGCCAAAGTAAGCAGATTCAACTAAGCCCCTGAGGGCTCTGCATGTGGCTACAAAGGCAATTTCTGTCATATGCAGACAATCAGGACAGCCCAACCTCACACTCACCGAATGTAGGAGTCTTTCTTGCCACACACTACACACAGGTTCTCTTTTACCATCAAATAATAGTCTCCTGGAGATTCAGGTCTTCCGGCAGGTTCAAAATGTAGCTTGACCACAAAGGGCTCTTCACTCACCAGCTCTTAGAGAAAAGAAGTGTTAGTGCTTATCCACCTCTTCCCAAGGAAGAAGTACCACCTTAATTGTTCTGCTCTGACTTAGCAGAGATGACTATTTCGATTGTGAATATCAGCCCCACTTGTCTCAAGTTCTGTCTGCCTCCTACCTTTCCCTCTCTCCCCCTTATCTTATGTCCCACACCTGCTAGCATCCACAAGCACCTCTTTATAGCTCAAACATGACAGTTGAATCTCAAACCTCCAATGCCTTTGTCCAGATACCACTGAGCTTTTCTTCGATCACAAGTGCAGAGGGGCTGTCCATCAGGAGCATGGAGAAAGCAGTTGTCATAGAGGGGTGATTTTCTGCAGGGAAGAGAGAGAGAGAAATCTAAAACTAGAGGCTTAACTGTTGCAAGGCAGTAGTTGCCTTTCCATGTTCTCTTTTGAATGACCCAATATATTTCAACAGGACAGTCAAACACTACATTTATGACACAAACAAACAAAAAACAGACAAGAAACTATGTTTATTCCTCCATCTGCAGTGGGCTTGGAAACAACCAAACCTGAATTGTTTATAATTCCAGTTTTTATACTTATGAATTGACACATTAGGGGGTGAGTTGGGTAGTGTTTCTACAGCTCTGTTATGAAAGCAAATAGGAACAGCACCAAGAAAATGCTCTACAGAGTAATCACTGGATTAAACAAAGTAAATTAAAGAACTTTAAGCTAAAGTAATTGCTGCACCTCCCCCTGCAGTGACCTTTAGGGTTAATGTTCCCTAGGTCCGGCTGGGCAACCAGTGCGCAGGGGGAGAACAGCAAAACCCTACATACCTGCTGCACCTCCCCCCGCAGTGATGGCCATGTGGATTTATTTCTGGTTTATATGCAATATTTGCTTCAATATGATTATCTAATTCTAAAGGCACGTTGCTATGGGGACCAAACTTTCATTCCAAAGTATTTATTAGTTATCTTTTTCTAATAGAGGAATAAATTGTACGGGAAAATTTTCATTGGCCAGAAAATAACACTGGCTTAGAGCTGGATGACATTTTAAGTAGTCATATCAGATGCATTTCTCCTAAAAAGTATGAGGCACTTCATGTTATTCATTTTCACAGCTAGCATGAACCAAGCAAGGTAGTAGTAGTTATATTCTCATTTATAACTGGAGAAGTTATAGGTCTGAATTCACATCAGGGTCAGTTAGATTAAGCTCTCATTTCCACCCCAACCGTCAAATAAAAAAAAAAAAAAAAAGGATAAAAGAAGGGGAAAAGGAGAAAACTACACAAATAAAGCCAAAGAGAACTCCAAATGGTCTTAAAGGAAAGAAAAAATAAAATTAACCCCTGGAGAGGCTTTCCTTGCTTCCCACACAAGCCTCCCCAGAAGTAAGGTGAGGCATCATGCCTTTTGCTGGCGGCTGAGTCACTGACTCTTTAGTAGACAAGGAACAATTCAGTTACCTGGCAGAATAGCCCACTCCCAGTGGCTTTCTTTTATGTTTTCTGGGGTCTCTCCCTTGGTGGCTGCCTGACATCATTCCATCATTCTTAGACTTCTTATTTCTTAACTTTTGCTGAGATTCTGTTGCTTCCCCTTTATCCTCTTCTCCCAATCTGCTAATTCTTTTGCTTCGGAATGGAACGTCAACTACATCCTGGCATTTCTCCAACACTTTCCTCCAGCCAACGTGGTTACTGTTTTCTTCTAGAGTTGAATTCCTAGAGAAAGGGTATCCAAGAAGATGGAGAAAGAGAGCCACTGAAATCTGGGCATCCCTGGCAGCATAAATTACCTGAAGAGAAAAGTCATAGATCAGTGGAAACTGGAAGGTAAACCAGAGAGATAGACTTCAAAGTCAATTACAAAGACAGACAACTTTTCAGATTTTTAAAAAAATTTCTTTTTTCAAAAAATTATTTATACATACAAGAACTGGGGTGTAGGCCAGAGGTATGGGGGGGGGGAGTATTCACCAGAGACAGAGTGGGGAGAACAGGCAGATCTACTGAAATACACTGCTGAGGGGAGCAGCGGGTGAGACAGGAGAGGTCTGCTGCACCATGTGGGTTAGCTTGCTGGTGGGGGGATGGGACTCAAACTATGGTGACTGGTGATAGCTTGATAGCACTGTATCTTTAACCCCTGTGCCACCAGGGAGCCCCCAACTTTCAGATTCTAATTCAAAAGGTACAATCACCTAGGCACCATGTACTTCTTTTTTTTATTTATTTTTATTTAAATTTTATTTTTATATTCCCTATACAATTACAACCCCCTTATTTTTACCCCAAGCCCTCCTTTCCCCACCCCCCACCCCCCATAGAGTGTCTCTGGTTCATAGTTGTTTGTTGATTTTGATATTTTCTTTCTTATAGTTATTCTTTGTCCTGGTCCCTTATTTAAGTTTTCTAGATTCCTACTATGAGTGAGACCATCCGGTATATTTCTTTTTTTTTTTCTGGCTTATTTCGCTGAGCATGTTCCCTTCCAGCACCATCCATGTTGCTGCAAACTGCATGTGTTTATCTTTTTTGAATGCTGAGTAATATTCCATGGTGTATATGTACCACATCTTCTTGATCCAGTCATCTATTTTTGGGCATATGGGTTGTTTCCAAAGCTTAGCTACTGTAAATAGTGCTGCTATAAACATAGGGGTGCAGGTGCTCTTTGGAATTGATGTTTCTGTGTCCTTTGGGTAAATACCTAGGAGTGGAATTGCTGGATCATATGGAAGCTCTATGTTTAGTAGTTCAAGAAATCTCCACACAGCTCTCCATAGTGGTTGGACCAGTTTGCACTACCACCAACAGTGCAGGAGAGTTCCTTTTTCTCCACAACCTTGCCAACATTTGTTGTTGCTAGTTTTTTTAATATGTGCCATTCTCACTGGTGTAAGATGGTATCTCATTATCATGTACTTCTTAAAGGCTTTTTATTAAAAACTTTATAGAATTTCAAACTATCCAAAGATAAATAGGATAGTGTAATGAATCCTCATGAAATCACAGCCTCCCTTGTCTATGTTTTCACTAAAAACATGACAACTCTAAATATTTGAAAATCCTCACCTTAAATCAGTGACTTTTATTCTGTCTACTACCAAACCTGTTGATCAGATTTTTCTCAAGTTTGGAATAGGTAGTAACTACAGATCTGGCAACCAATACATGAAATTCACTTTGGGGATAGGAATCATGTAGAACCGCTGAAACCAAGCTTCATTAAGATACCTATATGACTGTCAATCAGAAGTTACCTACCAAATCTATTAATGAGATATTAAAAACAAATAGATTTCAAACACAGGCTTCAAATCAAAAGTTGTAAGGGTCCATTTCTGTAATTTAATAATGATAAGCAATACTCCCACCCAACATAGGCAAGCTGGTCATAAATAAAAGTAGTCAAAATTATAAAAATATCTTTTCCTGACAATGGGTATAAGGACTTTAAAATTCTTTTAATTTATATTTGCTAACCAAGCCTTCCAAACAATACTATTAGTTAGGCTTTTTAATGTTTTTAGAATAAAATAAGTTTGGGTAAAAATTTCCACGTAGACCCAACAATCCACACATCTATCAATAAGCTGTTTTCCACAGAAAAGGCTTGAATGTGAAGAATACACAGTGATTTTTAACAAACTGTTTTCAAATGATAAGGAAACCAAGGCACTTTCAATATATTTGATGTTGAAACAACTGGATGTTCAGATGCAAAAGTATGAAAATGGGCCCAACCTTATATCACACACAAAAATCAACTCAAAAGTGGACATAAGCCTAAATCTTAGAGCCAAAACATAAGAGTCTTAGAAGAAAACAAGAATAAATTGGGTTAGACAATGATTTCTTAAAGGTGATATCAAAAGCATGAGCAATAAAAGAAAAAATAGGTAACTGGATCTATCACAACTAAAAACTTTTTTTTTTAAAGATTTATTTATTTATTTATACAAGCACTGGGTACAGTCAGAAGCGAGGGAGGGTGAGAGAATTCACCAGAGCCAGAGCGGGGAGCAGAGCAGGCAGAAGGACTGAAGTACACTGCTGAGGGGAGCAGCGGGCGGCAGGAGAGGTCTGTGCACCATGCGGGCCCCTCCTCCGGTGGCCGGGGAGCAGCTGGGGATGGAACTGGTCCTGCAGAGGCTTCAGGCAGCTTCGCAACCCAGCGCTTAACCACTGCGCCACCGGGGAGGCCCTCACAACTAAAAACTTTTGTGCTTCAAACAGCTTTAAGTAAATAATAGCCTGCAGCACTGCAAGAAAATATTTATAAATTATACATCTGATAAGGGAAATATATCCAGAATATACAAGGAAATCTTAAAACTCAACAATATGGGGACAAACACAAAATTAAAATATGATCAAACGATTTGACCAGGTATTTCTCCAAAGGAGATATACAAATAGCCAGTATTATATGAATATATATTTAGCATCATTCATCACTACGGAAATGTAAATCAGAAGCACAATGAAATATCACCTTACACCAGTGAGAATGACATATATTAAAAAAACTAGCAACAACAAATGTTGGAGAGGATGCGGAGAAGAAAGAACTCCTCTACACTGCTGGTGGGAATGCAAACTGGTCCAATCACTATGGAAAGTTCTGTGCAGATTCCTCAAACTACTAAAAATGGAGCTACCATATGGCCCAGTAATTTCACTCCTAGGACTCTACCCAAAGGATGCAAAATCATTAATTCAAAAGGAGATCTGCACCCCTATGTTTATTGCAGCACTACTTTTAATAGGTAAGGTCTGGAAACAACTCAAATGCCCAAAAATAGATGACTAGATCAAGAAGATGTGGTATACTACACAATGGAATACTACTCAGAAATCAAAAAAATAAACTCATACCATTTGCAGCAACATGGATGGAGCTGGAAGGGATTATACTCAGTGAAATAAGTCAGAAGGAAAAAGAAAAATATTGTATGTTTTCACTTATAGGAGGAATATAGGGAACCAAAATAAGGGATCAGGGAAAAAATAGTAACAATAAAAAATTAACAGGCAACTATAAATCAGAGACATTCTGTCAGGGAGTGGGAGGGAGAGGGATTAAAGCAGGGGAGGGAAGAGCACAAAGGACTACGGCGATGGTGTGCAGGTGAATTGGTGGTAGGAACCCTACGGGGACTACACCTGAGGAGAAAGCAAACATTGTACAAAAATGAACAATGATGTAAAATATATATAAATAAATTATAAGTGTTGGTAAGAATAAGTGTTGGTAATTATAAGTATTGGTAAGAATATGGAAAATTGGAACCCTGATGCAATACTAGTTGGAATATAAAATGTTGCAGCTACTTTTGAAAATAGTCCCTCAGTTAAACATAAAGTTACATGATTCAGCAATTTAGTTTCTAGGTATACATCCAAGAGAACTGAAAACATATGTCTGAGTAAAAACTGACACACAGATACTCATAGTGACATTATTCATAGCAGCCAAAAAATGGAAGCAACTCATAACTCCACCAACTGATGAAATGTAATGGAGTATCACTTAGCAATCAAAAAAGAAATTAAGTACTAATAAATGCCACAACATGGATGAACCACAAAAACATGGTAACTGCAGGAGCCTCCCTGGTGGTGCAAGGGGTTGAGACACAACCTATGAAGCTATCCGCAGCCACTGATGCACAAGTTCCATCCCCAGCCCGGGAGCTACCCACATGGCGAGCAGACCTCTCCTGTCTCGCCCGCTGCTCCCCTCAGCAGTGTATTTCAGTCAGTCTGTCTGTTCTGTTCCCCACTCTGTCTCTGGTGAATCCTCTGTACCCCAGTTCTTATATGCATAAGTAAACAAATCTTTAAAAAATATTTGAAAAATAAAAACAAAACATGGTAACTGCAGAAGTCAATCACAAAGACCACATACTATATGATTCTGTTTTAAAATGTCAGATTTAAACAATGTTTTCTAAAATCTCAAGTATTATGTTTATAATTAAAATTAAAGCAATGACTTCAGATAAAAAAAGAGTAAGAATCTTTGGAAATTCTAAATTCTGACAATAATATGGATCACAAATTTGGTTTCAAATTGGGCAACAATGAACTTTTCCTCCCCAACTATTTTGACAGTTTTTAACCTACAGAAAAGTTAAAAGAATAGTAATGACACCTCACATTCACAATTGTCAACATCTGCTTATCTCTCTTTATAATAAACACATCATTTTATTTGGCTAAACACATTTCAATACTACACAGTTATTAATAAAAAGATGAAATAGTGTCCCTTGGAATAAAAGTAATAGACTTTGAGGTGATTACATTAAGTGAAGTAAGTCAGAAAGTGAAAGATGGTTTCCCTCATCTGTGGAATATATATCAGATGGTTTCCCTCATATGCGGAATATAAATAGCCAAAAAACATACACAGACAATACAACAGGAACAAATCGTGCACTGATGAAAGAATTTACTGGTTACCAGAGGGGATGAGGGGAAGGAGGAGTCAAGTGTGACGGTGGGGAGGAGGGAGATGGGGTACTGGCCTGGGTGGTTTGGAGTGGGTGAGTAGAACATGTGCTTATACAGAGGAATAAAAATGTAATCTCAAAGTTAAAATTTTAAAAAATTAATTAAAAAATATATTTCAAAGTTAAATTGTAGAATTATGCCATTCATCCAGAAATACCTGCATGGATATATTCTAAGGACAAGGACACCCTCCTACATAATCACACCACCATTACACATTCAAGAACATGACAAAATTCAGTAATACACAATTCTATTCTAATATCTCATATTGTTCCAAAATGTCTTTTACAGATTTTTCAGGATTCAGGACTTTTAGCATATTTACGTCATTTTGCAACCACCATTACTACCAATTTTGGAACACTTTAAACACCCCCAAAATGAAACTTTACATCTGTAAGCAGTCAACTCCTAGTTTTCCCAGCCCTAGGCAACTACTAATTTGTCTATCTCTACAGACTTGTCTATTTTGAATATTTCATATAAATGGAATTATACAATATGTGATCTTTTGTGAATGACTTCTTTATTTAATATAACATTTTCAAGACTCCATGTTATAGCATATATTATTTTTATTTTTATTTTTATTTAAAAGAGGGGCCTACGTTTTGTTTGTTGTTTTTTTTTTTTTTTAAGATTTATTTATTTATACAAGCACTGGGTACAGTCAGAAGCGCGGGAGGGTGAGAGAATTCACCAGAGCCAGAGTGGGGAGCAGAGCAGGCAGAAGGACCGAAGTACACTGCTGAGGGGAGCAGCGGGTGGCAGGGGAGGTCTGCGCGCCATGTGGGACCCTCCTCCGGTGGCTGGGGAGCAGCCGGGGATCAAACCGGCACTGCAGAAGCTGCGGGCAGCTTCTCAACCCAGCGCTCAACCGCTGCGCCACCGGGGAGGCCCCTATACCATATTTTATTTATTCATCAGTTGATATATTTATTCAATACCTTTAATATGAACAGTAAAGAATATACACATTTGAGAAAATCTTTAATGCAAAAGAAAAGGACAAATTAAACATTTAAAATAAGGAACTCAGAGGGGAAAAGGCAATGCAGGAAGAAGAAAACTTCAGAAATCTTTAACACTCTAAGATAATAGAAGATATATCCATTACACAAAAATGAAAAATTAATTTAAAGAGTATATTCAGAAAACATAAGGAGCTCTTATAACTTAAAAATATGATAGGGGGCCTCCGTAGTGGCACAAGGGGTTAAGCACCGCACTATGAGGCAATCTGCAGCCTCTGCAGCATGATCCCCGTCTGGCCAGGGAGCAACCCACATGGTGAAGCAGACCTCTCCTGTCTTGCCCGCTGCTTCCCTCAGCAGTGTATTTCAGTCAGTCTGCCTGTTTTGCTCCCCACTCTGTCTCTGGTGAATCCTCTCACACCCCCCGCCCCCGCATCTCTGGCCTGTACCCCAGCTCTTGTATGCATAAATAAATAAATCTTAAAAAAATAAAATAAAAAAATATGATAGGAATTATTTAAAATTCAATACAGGGCCTTTCCAGAGGCACAGCAGTTGAGTGCTGGGTTGTGAGGCTGCCCGCGGCCTCTGCGGCGCAGGTTTGATCCCTGGCTGCTCCCTAGCCACTGGAGGAGGGTCCCACATGGCGCGCAGACCTCTCCTGCCGCCCACTGCTCCCCTCAGCAGTGTACTTTGGGCCTTCTGCCTGCTCTGCACCCCGCTCTGGCTCTGGTGAATTCTCTCACCCTCCCGCGCTTCTGACTGTACCCAGTGCATGTATAAACAAACAAATAAATAAATAACATGCCTCTATTAAAAAAATAAATAAATAAAATTCAATACAAATATTGGAAGATAATTTCTCCATAGGTTACAGATATGAGAAATCAGGGAGAAAATATTTTTCTAAGATAGTAAGAAGTTCAATTCAGGGATCCTAACATGCTAATAACATGAGTTGTAGTAACAAAAGCAAGGGAAGTTTTCAAAGAAATATTGTGAAAATAATTCCATGACCTGAAAGACGTGAGCATCCAGATTAAGTTGAGTAAATTCTAAAACTGTAACGAAAAAATTGCCCACACAATTGCCCATGTATATCTACATGAATTTTCAAAAACTAAGAATAAAGAGAAGATATTCTAGAAAGAAAATCAAGTCATATTGAACACCAACATTGGAAGCTATAAGACAATGAGCATTGCCTTTAAAGTTCTAAAGGCAAATTATTTCTAAAATGCTACAATCAGCCAAACTATCGGTTAGTAGAGAAGGAATCCAACATCTTTTCAAACAACCGGGTGTCATATATTAAAGTCCCTTTCTCATGAAGTTATTATGAATGTACTTCACCCAGACAAGAAAGGAAAAAGACAATGAATTAGAAAACAGAGGATCTACTATAGAGGAGATGTGAAAGGAATTCCCAGGATGATGGTAATTAAAAATCCAGGAAGAAAGGTGGGCAGCAGAGCTGGAGAGAAATCAGTCCCGAAAGAGATGGATGACAGGGAAGGGACATCTCCAAAGGAAAACCAAACAAACAGGTTGCCTGATGTGTCAGAATGAGCTGACAGGAGGCCGATAGTAGAGTATGGGTTTGAAAACAGTTGACATGTAGAAAACTAAGAAATGAAAACACGAGTATCACTCCTGCGAAAACAAAAATTTGTGTAAGACCAAAAAAAATGCAGTTTATCACATGGCTTAGCTATAAATAATATCAACGTTAATAGTAGATGTTAATCTGATAAATATGACAACTTACCTATATTGGCAAGAATAAGAGGGAAATAAGTATTTGTTTCAAGTGTAGAAGAACTTTAAGAATATTAAATTGGGCCTCCCCGGTGGCGGAGCGGTTGAGCGCTGGGTTGCGAAGCTGCCCGCAGCCTCTGCAGGGCCGGTTCCATCCCCAGCTGCTCCCCAGCCACCGGAGGAGGGGCCCGCATGGCGCGCAGACCTCTCCTGCCGCCCGCTGCTCCCCTCAGCAGTGTACTTCGGTACTTCTGCCTGCTCTACTCCCTGCTCTGGCTCTGGTGAATTCTCTCACCCTCCCGCGCTTCTGACTGTACCCAGTGCTTGTATAAAAATAAATAAATACATACATACATAAAAGAATATTAAATCATGTTTTCCACAGAAAGAAGTCAGAAGATAATAAGCAAAATAAGAGAATAATATATGCATGTAATAAAACTATAATGATAATTACCAGAAAGAAATGAAATTGGTTTCCTCTGAGAAGAAAGAACAATTAGAAGTAGATGGGAAGTAAGGCAGGGAACTACTTACTATTTCTTAAAAGTTCTGTTAACACTTTGGTTGTTTTTTTTTTTTAAGATTTATTTATTTATGCACACAAGAACTGGGGTACACACCAGAGGTGAGGGAGTGGTGAGAAGATTCACCAGAGACAGTGAGGAACAGAACAGGCAGATTGACTGAAATACACTGCTGAAGAGAGCAGCAGGCCAGAAGGAGAGGTCTGCCGCACCATGTGGGTCTCCTCTCTGGCTGGGGATTGAACTCATGCTGTAGTGGCTATAGATAGCTTCATAGTGCTGCGTCTGAACCCTCTGTGCCACCAGGGAGGCCTTAAACACGTTGGTTTTAAATTATGCATCTGTATTCATGATTAAAAATCACATTTTCTAAAATATCTAACATATCGTATATGCTCAAAAAAATTAGAACAGGGTCTCTTACCCTTTTATTTATTTTTTATTATAAATTTTAATTTTTTTTTATTTTTTACATCATTGTTCATTTTTAAACAATATTTGCTTCCCCCCACCCCCTCAAGTATAGTCCCCATAGAATTTCCTTCACCAATGTACCCGTGCACCATCACCTCAGTCCCCTGTCCTCCCTCTGACCCCTCTCCTGCCTCCTCCCTTGCAGTATGTCTCTGCTTTATAATTGTCTGTTTTTGATTTGTTGTGTTTTATACTGTTATTACTTTTTTTTACACTGATGTCTTATTTGGTTTCTCTATATTCCTGCTATAAGTGAAACCATTCGATATTTTTCTTTTTCCTTCTGGTTTATTTCACTGAGCATAATTCCTTCCAGCTCTTACCCTTTTATTTGAATGGTATCTACATTATTATAGACTGAGTAGTTAATCAAACAATGAGTCTGTTTTAATGCATTGTCACCCAAAACTTATACATATCTCATGTTTGAGGACTAGAGTTTTCAAAACAATTATACTTCACAAGCAATTGACTCTTCCATTCTTCAACTACTCTGACAAGAAGTACCTGGCCATCAGTAAGATTCTCAGCATCCCAGTTGCTGCAACGAAGTAGAAGGGACTTGTCAAGGGGAAAGTTCAAAACAGTCTCAGCAAGTGATTTCAGGCTAAGTCCATTACAGAGCAAATTGTTTCTATAAGAAGTAAATAAAATCACATATTAAAAATGGACAAAAGAAAATGATAGAAAAATCAAAAAGACATAAATGGCTAATGAAAATATGACAGATCTCATTAGAAATCAAATCAAATACAAATTATATACAATTTTCATATCTATCAGATTTCACATATAAAAAACTATATCTAATATTGGGAAGAATAAGCTTGAAGAATCAGTCAGTCTAATACAAAATTCATGAACCTTTTTTACAACCTTTATGAAAAGGTTTAAGAGAAAAAGAAAAAAAAGTTAAATAATAGTTATCAAGATTTTTGAATATGAAAATTCTCTAAATCAGCAATTTTACTTTAAGGAATTTATCCTAAGGATAAATATACATAAAATTTCAGTATTTTAGTGCAGTACTATTTATAGTAACAAAGAATTGGAAACAACCTAAATGCCCAGCAATAGAAAAATGGTTAAACAGTCATTTAAAATAAGAATGTGGATCTATACTGAGGTGACATTATGCCCTTGACATATTAAGTAAAGAGAGATTGTGAAAGAAATCATATAATATGATCCCTTTTTGTTAAATATATATACTACATAACAAATGTATGTATGTGATTCTAGGTGTATAGAGAGAGGAAACACAGAGATAACTAGAAATATATTGATCAAATTTTCATGATGCTATCTCTGCAGGATTTGGGGAGGTTACAGATCTTTATATCTTTCTATATTTGAATTGGTTAATATTCATGTATTACTCTTCAAATTTGTAAAAAGATAAGACTATTTTCATTCATGGGTGAAGACGTAATAAAACCAAACAATACCCTATTTTTTCTGCTCTTCACTTTCTGATTAAAATAGCTGCAGGTTGGTGAAAAAAATGAATTTGTCCGAGGACTAGAGACTTCAACCAAGAGATATATGTGAAATTAAGAATCGATCTACAAAATTGGAGTTGACTTCTTGGATGCCAAGTGAGAGACGAAAGTTTTAAACTGGGACGCTTGCAGGTGGAGGTTCATGCCAGTGTTACAACATGCAGGATTTCCTCAGGTACTGCAGAAAATAGAATCATTATGATGATGAAGAAAAGGAGGTCTTTCCTTACAAAAACAAGCTGTACATTGGTGGATTCCACCACCCCCAAAAGGTAGCACTGATTAAAAAAAAGTAAACACAGATCCAAATATACTTAGATAAAATACATAAAATCTTGGTTCAATTATGTAAAAAATTTATAAAATAAAAAAATAAACACAGAGCAGTTGGTTTTGCAACTCCACAACTGTAAGTTAATTTTTTTTTCCTAAAAGGATTTTGCTAGTATGAGAAGTAATGGAAAGAAGGAAGGAAAAAGGAGAAGGGACTTTGTGTTACATCCTTTTCAATCTTCTCTTGCTGTGGCTCTTTCAGGAGTTATATGAACAAGATTTACTAACGCTGAAATTCATCATTTTTGATCTACCAATTACAAATGCCGCTAAATTAAAAAAAATGTTGGTTCAATTAGTGGAAATTAAGGATTTGAGGGAAACATAAAAATTGCTTTATTAAAATTTATAAAAATGGAATGGATGTTAATTAAATTTACTGTGAAAATAATTTTGCAATACATATCTACAGATAGATTGATAGTTATAAAATCACGATGTTGTACACCTAAGACTAATATAATGTTATATGTCACTTATATCTAAAAAAATCAAAGGTAATGAATGCTTATTATTAAGAAGCCAGACAAGGAAGCATAGTAGTAAAAGTCTTCTTTCTCATAGTCCTACCTATTCCTCAATAAAAATGACTGATAAGAATATGTTCTGGCTCCCTCTAGAACTTTTCTATGTATAAATAAACAGAAGGTTAGATGGAAGAATAAATATAGTTTCTTGATATTTGTTTTTTCCCCCCCCCAGAAATCATGCAACCTTACTTTTTTTCTCCAAGTATATTTTGGATAGAAATAATCTGCTTACATCCCTATCTTACCTATTAGATTAAAGCTTCACAATCTTTTGTTGTACAAGAGTCAGTGGGATACTTTTAAGAGTACAATCTCCTGGAAATTGTACTTACTTTGAAGATAAGCCTGGGGTATGGCCTTGGAATCTGCATTTTAATAAGCAGATTAGGGGGCTCTGACACAGGCTCTGAGGATCACACTTTAGAGAGATTACACTGGAGAGAGTAACTTGGGCCATTTTCGGTTCACCCTATACTTCCAGTGCCCAGATATGTTAGGCAGTGATCTAGTTTGTTTTTACTGAGGTGGCACTGGCTTACCACACTGCATATGATTTAGGGGCATAGAGTCACACCTCTTCAGATCTTTGTCACCACTCATGCCCACTTCCAAAGCATCCATAACTTTTATTTTGCTTTTTATTATGCAACTTGCTTTTCAGTTAATGTATCACCGACTTCTTCCACTGACACTAAGTACTTATTTCACACTTTTTAACAGCTATGTAACTTTCCAATTATGTAATTTTTCATAATTCTTGAAAAAAATAACTATCAGCAATGAAGGGTAGCACTTAACTTTAGTTATTTAATTCCATTTAGGTCATTCTCTTAATGTTATTATTTGGGAAGGCTTCATACTTCCTGGGGATGAATTAAAGACAAAATGCTACCTTTACCACTTCAAAGTTTCACAAAGAGAAATTCCTAGACCAGACCATGTACAACAATCTCAAAAATAAAATCACTTTCAGTTAACATACAATAAAAAATATAGAGTGAGACGAGAAGAACACAGCATTACCCCCTCCAAAAGTGCTCTTATCCAAAGGCAACTGCCAGTAACAACTACATATAGCTAATGTCAGAAGAAACCGATAGCTCATAATGCTAAGTATAATTCTTGTATTATAACATCAAATTTCTTGTAGCATAATGTCCAAAATGTAATTTTAGTACTAAAGTGTATAATAATAAGTTATTATTAAAATTTTAATAAAATTTTGTTAAAAAATAAAGGCCTTATAACCCTTCACTCTTATTCCTAGAGAAGTTTACAGTAATATTCAGCTTTGGCCAAATTTTATATTGACACTTGGAGACTCTGCATTTAGCCAAACAAATTTGGTTCACCTCTCATTTGTATATACTCATAGAGAGGACTGTAACTGCAGAGTAAGAGATCTGTAAGGAAAAACTAATCAGATGATGATGGTGCTAATGGTAGTAGTTAAGATGATGATGTTAATTGTTAAAATTTACACAGCACTTTCTAAATATATGTCAAACATCATTAATAATTTTTTAACATATTTTAACCCATTTAATTCTCACACCATCTTATGACATGGGAACACAATTGTCTTCACTTTACAGAGGAAGGAATTAAGGAATAGTGAGGTTCGGTAACTTCAGACATTCTCATAGCTGGTAGGAGGCAGCACTGGAACTCCCACCCAGACTGTCTGCTGCAGAGTCACCTTCAACACTACATATGACACCTCTAACAGCACAGAATAATGGGGAAGGTAAGTCTGGGAAAGGTGTCATTTGCTGTTATACTCCACATACTTTCCTAGAGTTTTAATTTTTTTTAAATTTATTTATTTATGCATACAGGGGCTGGGGTACAGGCCAGAGATGCGGGGGGTGAGAGGATCCACCAGAGACAGAGTGGGGAACAGAACAGGCAGATTGACTGAAATACACTGCCGAGGGAACAGTGGGCGAGACAGGAGAGGTCTGCCTCGCCATGTGGGTTTCTCCCTGGCTGGCCAGGGATAGAACTTGTGCTGCAGAGGCTGCGGATTGCTTCACAGTGCGGTGCTTAACCCGTTGCGCCACCAGGGAGGCCCTAGAGTTTTAATTTTTTTATAGTAAATATTTTAAAGTTTTACTTGAAAAAAATGATACTTCACTTATAAAAGTTTTATTTATATAAGCAATATTACTAACTAAAATTTCATTTTGTACTAAAAAATTATGATAGGCATAGATTTTAATCACACCTTTCTTTACTTTGTCAAATTTCTGCACATTTAACATCAGTGTTATTTGGGACAAGAAAAGAGACTATTTCAGTGCATGTTATTAAAAGGAAAATGCACTTAAGAAGGCAATTTAGATTTCATAAAAAAGTTAAAATAAATTTCCATAAAATAGAATTCCAAGGGAAAGGGAAATCTCTCTTCCTCCCAGTCAGCGACTAGGTCTACCATCATTTTTGGCCTAAAGCAGGGTATACAAACTCAAATGCTTATCAGAATGAGTGTGGGTTGCAATGGGAGTGGTGTGGACTCTGACTAATTGAATTAATAAGCCTGCTCATCCAGAGGACAACAACTGGCTGGGTAGCGAGAGACTCATCTTTAGAGCATACTTATTAATTCAATTTGTTTAACTGTAGCTAACTAGATTGTCTAATTTTTTTAAGAGAAGCTAGAAATACAGATTTGTTTTCTTTTTCTTAAATTTTAATTTTAGGTATTACAAGAACACAGACTGTTACAATTAATCTGATGTATTTAAACTAAGATTTCCCTAAAACATCATATGGGGAAGAAAACAAATCCCCTGAAACACTTGTGGCCCTAATTTAGTCAGCAGCGCCCATCATTTTACAACTCTTACCTGAGAGACACACCTTACTCAAGTTTCATCTAGAAAGACCAATTTAAAGTAACTAGTTTTCTCAGAAATTGGAATACTTTCTCACAAATTCAATATGCACATTAAAATCTTCAGGATTCTACAGGATTTTAGATGGTTCATTACTGATTTTCATCAATCTACAAATCTCACTAAAATATTTGCCTCACAGCTACAGGAAGCCTAGCATTCACAGAACATACCTCTGCCTCATGGCTAAATAACGAAGGTCCAGGTATCCCCTAACAACGAGGCCATAATCCTGCAGAAGCTTGCTGGCATCTTCTGAACATCCTACTCCAACTTTTAAAACAGTGCCATCTGCCAAAATGTCCAATAATGTTTTTGGTAGTGTTTTTCCTCCGCAGGTCAGCTTGGGCAAGCGAACCAAGACACAGAAGCCACTTGGAGAAGCTACTTGTAGGAGTGACAGAGGACTGGCTTTGCCTTCCAAATTCACCTGCAACAGAAAAACAAGGCCATGGTTCATCCACAAGCATAGCACCAAGTGCACCATGAAACTGTAGTAAAAAGGTATGGGGCCTCCCCTGGTGGCACAGGTGGTTGGGTGCAGCCCTGTGAAGCTGTCCGCAGCCTCTACAGCGCCGGTTTGATCCTGGCTGGCCGGCAAAAATCCCACATGGCGCAGCAGACCTCTCCTGTCGCGCCCGCTGCTCCCCTCAGCAGTGTATTTCCTCAGTCTGACTGTACTGTTCCCTGCTGTCGCTGGCGAATCCTTTCACCCTCCCACGCATCTGGCCTGTACTCCGGTTCTTGTATAAATAAATAAAAATCTTAAAAAAAAAAAAGGTATGAGGCACATTCTTAACTTCTAAAGAGAGCAATTGACCAGTTTTTGATTCATATCTAAGGATAAGCCTATGATAACAAATGCAATGCAAACTGTGAAGCAGCAGCCCAACAAAGGGCCAAATTCCAGGATCTGAAATAAACAGTTCATAAACAGGGTCCAGCAGACACTATGGATCTTTGGGACATACATTAGCAGAGTCAAATTAAGTATACTCTTTTAAAAGGCTAAGGTGGCAAGAAAGAGTCAGGATCTGAGTGCCAAGTCATAAACATACACTTTTCACTATCTAGATTCCCAAATGAACATGCTAGTAACTAACTCATTTATCATATCCTCACTTTCTCAAGATCCAATTTTTTGAGAGTTAAGAAATAACAGTGCTATAAATGTTACCTACTAATATAACAAATCCTAGCAGTACGAAGTACTTTCTTAGCATTTTATGGTCATAAATATTGTTCATAAAAGAAAAATGTACATTTATCATAAGTTAAGATCCTTAAGAAATGAAAATAACTATATATTAAATGATCTAGTTCTTAAATTTTGAGGTCATAGGTAACTTGGAGAAAATGCTTAAAGTTAAGGAAGTTATCCCAGAAAAATTTATATACAAAATTCACATTAATTAGATCTCCCTGGTGGCACAAGGGGTTAAGCACTGCACTGTGAGGCAATCTGCAGCCTCTGCAGCACGAGTTCGATCCCTGGCCGCCCAGGGAGAAATCACATGGTGAAGCAGACCTCTCCTGTCTCGCCCACTGCTCCCCTCAGTGTATTTCAGTCAGTCTGCCTGTTCTGTTCCCCACTCTGTCTCTGGTGATTCCTCTCACCCCCCACATCTCTGGCCTGTACCCCAGCTCTTGTATGCATAAATAAATAAATCTTAAAAAAAATTCATATTAATTAAAGATTCCCTAAAGCTGTTCATGGGACAAAGGTTATTCAATAAATGCAATCCTTCTCACTTTTCAGAAGAGAAAACATAAGGCCTATTGGTGAAGTAGTTTGCTTAAATAATGAGAGATAATGGCAAAGTCAGATCTAGAACCTAAATCTCCCACTCTCAAGAAAAATAATTCTCAACCAAGATTAATTTTGTTCTCCCTCCACCTTCCCTCACCCCTCCATTCCATGGAACATTTGGCAATGTCTGGAGAAATTTCTGGCTGTCACAACTTGAAGGTGTCTAGTATACCCTGGTATCTAGTAGGTACAGACCAGAGGCTGCTAAACATCCTACAATGTCCAGGATAGTTCCTCACAACAAAGAATCACCTGCCCCAAATGTTAACTAACAATGGGGAACCCAGATCTAGGCAGTTGGGTTCTCTGTCACATTATCAGTGTGCTAGACCTTTGACCAGGTGCCGCCGTGTATGCAAAATTATGTAAGGGATGAAACCTATCTTAAGGATTACCACCACATAGGAGTATCATGCACATACGCTCACACCACAGGAATTAAGTGGTAAATACCAAAGTAGAGAGATATTTCAGAGCTGGCGTAACCAAAATCACAAACAGGAAATAGTCAAGATCATAAAGAATACCTATTGAAAACCAAAATTTGGGAGGGGCTTTACCTTCAACTTCTGTATCAATGCTAAATCAAGTTTCAACTCACAAAAGCCTTAGGATTTGATTTCCCTTCTCAGGCACTACTTTATCAATGCTATTTCCATATCCTCAAATGAAAGCATGTCAGTGTCACCTCTAACGTGTCTATTTCTTGGGGCTCAGCCAAGATGAAATAGACCTTTGACTTGGGTGCCTAGTCTATAACATTTAATCAAGATGAGGTCAAATCAAGATGAGTAATTTCCTACCTCTATAATGCCAAATATGTCCAAGAAGAAGCTATAAATCTCTACTAACACATAGTACTGCTAATTTGACATAAGACTCACTGCAAATTCCTAAGGCTAGATCTTTGCACATCTTTAGTCAGGTTGCTGACTAAAATACATTAAATACATAGGCAGATATATAAGTTGTCATTTTAATACTGTTAGTGAATTGTGCTTAAGATTCAAATGTATTATAATGACAGCTTCCCCACTAGGAATCCAAATGTTTATGATTTATACTGGATATAGATCTGGAAGCATAACTATTCTAGCAGAGTCAATTTGGCTTAAAGAATAAGATTATCTAGTCTTTACTTCTCATATATTCCCCTTTTGCTTTCTAATAATTTTTTGGTCTTAATTATCACTTATTACTCATAGTAAACTATGAAACCCTTGGCTTTCCAATGTTTTATTTAATAAAGAAAAAAATGAACCATTTAAATTTCATTAATATTTAATCCAGTAAATTCTGATTTTTCTTGATTAGTTAATTCATATAAGGAGTCATATATTATATACATATGTATTTATAACTATATACATGTAGACTAAACTTTGTTATACACATAATTAAATATACACGAAAGTAAACATTTCTAATGAATGGTGCCACAATCATTACAGTCAAGCAGATGCAGCCTCCGCCAGATCGCTAGCATAGCACAGTCAAGTCAACCCCTTGCATTCTTCAACACTGCTGCCAAAGGTGGGTCCGTGGGCCAGGTCTCGTCTGAGCTGTTTCTAGTGTTCCAAGACAGCAGAAAAGGTCTGTGCTCTGAGCACTGGGGAGAGGGCATTTCGTTATAAAAGTTCCTGCTTTCGGGCCTCCCCGGTGGCACAGCGGATTGAGCGCAGCGCTATGAAGCTGGCCACAACCTCTGCAGCGTGGGTTCTATTCCCGGCCAGCCAGGGAGATACCCACATAGCAGGGCAGACCTCTCCTACCTCGCCTGCTGCTCCCCTCAGCAGTGTCTTTGTCGGTCTACCTGTTCTGCTCCCTGCTCTGTCTCTAGTGAATTCTCTTACCTTCTTGCGCCTCTGGCCTGTACCCTGGCTCATGTATGAATAAATAAATCTTTTAAAAAAATTAAAAAATAAAAGTTCTTGCTTTCACAAATTATGACAGAATTTGTGTTGGGTGATGACTTCACATGCCATACTAGCACAAGTGACAGGTGCACCTGTGGGGAAAAATCTGATGATGAGAATTTCATCCTAGGGAATAAAGGTCCCAGTATCTTGCCTATGATAAATTCTGGGCCCAACACAAATGCTTCCTAGTTTTTCATCTACACTGCCAAGACAGAATGGTTGGATGGAAAGTATGTGGTCTGTCCAAAGTGTAGGGTAGCATGAATACTGTGGAAGCCATGGAGCTCTTTGGGTCCCAGAATGGCAAGATGAGCAAGAAGATCACCATTGCTGTCTGTGAACAAATCTAATAAATTTGATTTGTGTTTTATCTTAGCCACCAGAATATTCCTTCTGTATCTCAAGAAAGGAACCTTTCAACCTCATTTGCCTGAAACATCTTATAATCTTTATGATCTCTCTACAGTTCTTTGGGGTCTATGTTTTTTTTTTTTTTTTATCCTCTTCCAAGTCTAGCTAGATTATAAAGTTAAGTATATGCTTACAAAATAAAAAAAAAATTGATAGACAAAATTTCTAACACCTTTTTTTTCTGTATTTCAGGGATTTACTTAGAGAGCATAGGTTTAGAAATCTTCCTTCCTCCCTAAGGACTAGTGGACAATCCATTTAGTTTCAGGATTCTTAAAAGTCCATAACTAATAAAACTTGATGCCAAGGTCCATGACTCCTCAACTGACCCCACGCAGGCAGCAGAGAATAAAAAATGATCTGGTTTCATCGGGGCTGAAATAGGTTAACTAATGTGCATCCCTACTCTGGAGTTAACATATCAATTAAATTTAGGCCATGGCGTTGAGACAGGAAAGAGCTTGCCCTAGTCAAGTGACAGAATAAAGGCCCAATGTGGCTGGATGTTAATAAAAGAAGGATGGGAAGACTACAGAAGGAGACAGAATCAGCTAGGTGAAGAAAGTCCGAAGCATGTGAGTCCTTAAGAAGATGTAGGTAACTAAGACATCTGAATTTTATTTAAAGCAGTAGAAAGATTTTAAGTAGAGTACTGACATGATCTGATTTGCATTTTTAAAAGATCACTTTAATTAATGTATAGAGAAGGAATTGCAGATACACAAGAATCCAAGCAAGGAAGAGGGTCAAGAGAAATTGCAAAGGTCTAAATGAGAGATGCTGAATATTCCCTATTTGCACTAGGGAGGAAGTAAAGGAAATGCAGAGAATGTAAACTCTACTTTAGAGAGAGCACTGTTGATACTTCCTAATGGGAAGGGAGAAGTTAATAGTAAGAAAAGGGAGTAGATCTCAAGCAAACAGACAAAGCTAAATTATGGTGCTTAGGTATGCATATTTAAGTAGTAAGAGTATAAAGAAAAACAAGAAAGTGAGTGTCATGAAATCAGGATAATGATAACCTTAGGAGAGGAAAACGATTGTAAGGCGACACAAGGGGCGCATTTGAGCACTAGCAGTCTCCTGTTTCTTGACCTAGTTTCTAGTTTCTCTGCTGTTCATTTGGCTATTTATTTTGTTTCTGGAACTAGGTTTAAAAAATACTCAAAAAACAAGTTTAATAACAGATTGGATAAAACTAAAGGAAAAAAAAACTATGAAAGAGACCTGAAGAAATTATACAGAATGAATCCAGAGAGACTAATATGTGTTAAATACAAAAGACACTATCAGACACATAGAATAGCATAAAAATCAAGAATATAGCGATGGAATTCCAGCAAGAAAGGAGGTAGGGGAGCAACAGAGGAGTTAGAGGAGGAAGAAAAGGAGACTAGGGAAAGGTAATCTTCAAAAAGAACTTAAAAACTGGTAAAAGAGGGCCTCCCCGATAGCACAGCGGTTGAACGCTGGGTTGCAAAGCCGCCTGCAGCCTCTGCAGCACCGGTTTGATCCCCGGCTGCTCCCGGGCCACCGGAGGAGGGTCCCACATGGCGCGCAGACCTCGCCTGCCGCCTGCTGCTCCCCTCAGCAGTGTACTTGGGTCCTTCTGCCTGCTCTGCACCCCGCTCTGGCTCTGGTGAATTCTCTCATCCTCCCGCGCTTCTGACTGTACCCAGTGTTTGTATAAATAAATTAAAACAAAAAACAAAAAAACAAAACAAAAAAACTGGTAAAAGATACTAATTCTCATATCCAGATCTCATGCTGATACTGAAAGTGGAAATACAGTAGAAAACAAACTCTAACTTCATCACAGTGAATCTTTAGAATCACAAACTCAGAAAGAAGATATTAAAAGTAAAAGTTATTACAAAATATTAGACTACCTACAAAGAAGCAACACTTAAACTGACAGTTATCTTGAACAGGAACAATGATGAAAGTCAGAAGACAATGGAATACAATCTTGAAAATGATGATAAATTCTGAAACTAGAATTCTGTACACAGTGGAAATACCTTTCAAGATGAAGGGCAAAATAAAGACTTTCAAAACATTAACAGTTTATTATCGATGAGTCCTCAAGTAATAATCTTCTAAAGAATGACTGTTAAGGAGAAACATCCCCAAAAAGTCTGAGATAGGAGGAATGATAAGCAAAGAAAAAGGTAAACATTTTGGTAAACCTAAATAAATGCTGGCTGTATGAACAAGGACATGAACAACAATAACTAAAAACACTCAAAAGTGAATGAAAGAGAAAGGGAAACAGAAATGAAAGAATGCAGAGATAAAGGATGGATGACTTTTCATCAAGTTTTACCGTGGCAGCAGAGAAATGTAATCACACCAGAAGGAAGATGTGGCATCTATCGCGAGTTCAATATATATCAAAAGTCAAAATGGGGCCTCCCTGGTGGCTCAAGGAGTTAAGTTTCAGCACTATCAAGCCATTGGCAGCCACTGCAGCACCATTTCAATCTTCCCCATACCTCCCCCGCACCCCCCTGCACCCCACCCTTGTCTGACCCCCCAGGGAGCTGAACCACATGGTGCAGCAGACCTCTCCTGTCTCTCCAGCTGCTCCCCTCAGCAGTGTATTTCAGTTAGTCTGCCTGTTCTGCTCCCCACTCTGTCTCTGGTGAATCCTCTCACCCCCACAGCTCTGACCTGTACACCAGCTCTTGTATGCATAAATAAATACATCTTTTTAAAAATTGTGCTTTAGTTTTTATTGGGGTAATCTATTTGAATCTTTACATACAAGTCACCAAGACTTAGGAAGATTAAGTAGCTGGTCTAAGATCACAGAAAACTAAGTAGTGAAAATGGAACTCATACTGGTCTAATCTCCAGAATCCATGACTGTAAGTACTCTCCTATCCTGAGACAAGAAACAGTTTCTCCTGCTAAAATCTGCTTATATAAGCAAGTTGAGAACAAGCCAATTCCCCTTTAATTTTATTCTCTACTTGACTATTTCAAGGTCTACTTGGAAAAACAGAAAAGATTTTTCTTTTAAATTTCTGTGTTATAACTTACCCATTCACAGTCCATTCCAAGTACTGGAAAATCTTCTAGCTCACTCCTAAGCAAGGGCTCAATTTGATTCCACTCTGCCTCCTGAGACACAGTCACCACCTTTGCTTCCAGGATCCTCTGTTTCCATGAGGCTCTGGGGGCACCAGCG
Source organism: Talpa europaea (assembly GCF_964194135.1). NCBI lineage: Eukaryota > Metazoa > Chordata > Mammalia > Eulipotyphla > Talpidae > Talpa > Talpa europaea. Next base: position 96,152,503 of record NC_140075.1, on the reverse strand, counting down.
TGCAGCTGGTCCTCTTCTGGAGCAGGCAGCTCTCTCCTGCCTGGCACTTTCCATTGCTGCTGAGTAACATGGTTTGTTTTACTCCTCCTCCGGCGCTGGATGCCTTTCCACAGGACAAAACCCCCCACAACCACGCCAAGAAGGGTGGTCACTGTCAAAGCCACTAAGTGCTGTCTAAACATCTTCAATTCTTCTGCTAGTTAGGAAAGCACATCACTAACTCCACAATCTGCAAAACAAATGACAAAATGTATTTATGCATAGAATATAAACCTTCATGAAAACAAGTTTTCCCCCTAAAAAGTGATCTATTTATTATAATCCATGAGCCCAAAAACTTTAAAAATGGTTACATATTTCCACATGAAACTGATAATTTTTTTCATTTTTCTACATTCAGTACTCCAGCTCTATCTCCAGCTGTCCAGGGCTTCCTTACTCATATAAAATCATATATATCAAAATAGTAAGTCAGACTCTTGCTAACATTAGTGAGTAAATTTTAGTTAGCAGATCTCCTTCGGGGGTTTGCACTTTCAACCTTCAATCTCTAAAAATGGAATGAAAACTTCGGCTTTTTCAATAAAATTCTAGTCATTGTCAAGTTGGTGGTAGCTAATTTTACTTTTCTGGAAAGTGTGGGTAGTAAGGACTGGAGCAAACAGCTTCATTAAACATGGGTTTTCTGTTGCTCCAGAATGCTCAGCAGTCTTCCATGGGAAGTTATGAGCATAAATTAGGGCAGTGCAGAAGGGAAAAGAGGACTAGAAGAGAAAGAGAAAAAAGACTTAGAGAGCAATCCATGATGCTCAGAGGAGGCTTCAAATGGAAATGTCCTCAAGATAAAGGTAGAATAACATAAATAAGTGAAACAAGTCATGGGCAAAAAAACTGACACAGAGGCTCTATTAATTATGTAAGAAATATCTTCATTTCTATCACAGTCTCTCTCCATTTTTCTAAAATGTGCTTTTCTCAATCTATTTTTGGCTTTCCTGTTTTTGACAGACAGACAGATATAGGCTACTATTTCCATACTATTTTAAAAATAACAGTAAACATGTAACAATAAATGGCAAGTGGCCTTTGGCCTGAGTGACAGGGAGAGAACACGTGGCAACAGCCATTCAGCAGAAGCTAACTGATGCAGGGCAGGAAGAAGGCCCAGAGAGGCCAGTTAACTTGACCATTCAAATGAAGTTAGATATCTGGATTTTATGTGAAACGTCACCATTTTTAAATGTTAGCAACATATTTACAGTTTTTAAACCAATGTGCCAGCTAAACGAAGACTGGGCTACACATCCGTGGGCTCAGGTCTGAAATCTATACTGTCCCAAAGACACAGTGACCTGCCAGACCACCTCCACTTCTCCATGGCAGCGGTTTCCCCTGGATCTGTACTGTTTTTTATCTCTTTTTAAAAATGTTAAAGACATAATTTTTAAAATAATTAAAAATTTACTGGTCTATAATCAGTTTATGGAGATATCTGGCTATTGGAGAGGAAAATTAGGAAAATTAGCATTGCAACAATTTTTACAATACTAATGAAAATGATAAAATGACTATGCTGTTTTGAAAACATTTACTTTATTACAGAAACTGTGTAAGTACTTGTATATGCTTTCTCCAGTACTTTTACTGAAAAGACAATGAGGCTTAATGAGATTAAATAACTTGTGAAGAGAGAATTCTAGTTAAAATAATCTAAGAAGATACAAAAATCTCTAGAGTCAAAAGCTTAGTTCAAATCCAGTCTCGGGCCTCCCTGGTGGCGCTAGGGGTTAGGACGCAGCATAGAAAGCTAACCACAGTCACTGCAGCACGAGTTCGATCCCTGGCCAGGGAGCAACCCACATGGCGCCGCAGACCTCGCCTGACTCGCCGGTTGCTCCCCTCAGCAGTGTATTTCAGTCAATCTGCCTGCTCTGTTCCCCACTCTGTCTCTGGTGAATCCTCTCACCCCCACCTTCGCACCTCTGGCCTGTACCCCAACTCCTGCATGCGTAAAAATAAAGTAAATCTTAAACCAACAACAACAAAAACAAATCCATTCTCTGCCACACAATATATTAACATGGGCAATTTAAGCAATACAAATGCTAGAGAAAACATTAAAAAGGTAAAATCTTAACACACAGTTAAACTTAAAAAGAGGAGAAGGAAACCATCAGATACTAGAAATGGAAAAGAGGAACCCACAGTGGGTGGGAGAAAAAGCTGGGCAAAACCAGAACTCATGCCAGCCCCAGTGCTGGGGTATTGCTAACACAGGGAAAGAAGTCTAGGCCACAGCTGGACCCCAGGAGAATGCAGCCTTAGAAATTAACAGAGACCTGAGAGTAGGAGGCCAGGGCCTGCCACCTGCCCAAGACTGAGTGTGAGAAAGGTATTCCTCACGAGAGAGCAGACACTCAGCCTGTACTCTGCCTAGCACAGGGCCAAGTCCACATTATTGTCACAAAAGGAAACCCTAAACCAAAAAACTAAAACTAAAATGGTTAGAACTGTTGAATTCTGTTGGAACCAGGCAGAGTCAATCATAAAATTATTTACATATATATACACACATACATATATATATACATATACATACATACCCACACTTACATGTATGTGTGGGTAATACAAACACATATATAAAATTCATATACACACATGTACATAGAGTTGAGCCTTGAACAACATGGGTTTGAACTGCAAGGATGCACTTATATATACATGATTTTTTCCTATCTGTGGATTCTGAATTCACAGATTCAACTAGTCAGTGACTGAATCCCTATATATGGAGGGCAGACTGTAAGGTAGATTTTTTTTAACATCCTTGTTATTTTTTTCACAATATAGGATTTACTCCTCAGGTGGGTCACATAGTTCTACTACCACATAAGGTGGATTTTTAATGGCATAAGGAAAGAGCACCCGTAACCTGAGTGGTTTATACACACAAACACCCTCGAGCACTCATACTTCATGCAGGAAACATGCACAACTTCCAAAGGCGATCAGTCCCTAGAAGATCAAGAAATCTGAGCAACAAAACAAAAAACCATAAAGCCAACAAGTTAGGGCCTCCCTGGTGGCGTAAGGGGTTAAGCACAGCACTGTGAAGCTATCTGCAGCCACTGCAACGTGAGTTCCATCTCCAGAGGCCAGGGAGGTGACCCATATGGTGCAGAAGACCTCTCCTGTCTTGCCAGCTGCTCCCCTCAGCCATGTATTTCAGTCAATCTGCCTGTTCTGTTCCCCACACTGTCTCTGGTGAATCCTCTCACCCCCCGCCACACCTCTGACCATACCACAGTTCTTGTATGCATAAATAAATATTTTTAAAAAAGGACTATTCTGGAAAATAAAATCGAAAATATGAACAAGGGGCAAAAAAAGTAGAAATTCTCAATTGGAAAATATTTTTTAAAATGTTAAAACTCAATACTCCATAGACAGGTTATTAAACAGTAGATCAGACAGAGGTGACAAGAATTTACAAAACTGAAGATAATCTGAGGAAATCTCCCAGAGCACAGTATAAAGAGGCAGAAAACAAAACAACAGAGACATGGAAGATGAACTGAGGAACTCAGTATTTTCATAATGAAGATCTGGAAGATGGAGACCAGTTATGGTACAATTTTCTAAATCCCAAGTTGGGTAAATTAAACCAATCCACAAAAAGACTTGTATATAAGTGTTCATAATAACCAAAACCCAGAAACAACCCAGGTGGTATATCTATACAATGAAATACTATGCAGCAATAAAAAGGAATGAATTGCTGATACATGCAACATGGATGAATCTTAACTAACATTAAACTGAGTGAAAAAAGCCAGATACAAAAAAAGATACTGCATAGTTCTATTTACATAAATTTCTAGAATAGCTATAAACTAATCCATGGTAGAAAAAATCTGAACAGTATTTGGCTTTGGGGAGTGAGGAGCAGGGAAGAGACATTTAAGCTGAACTCAAAATTACACAAAGAGGTCAGTTATGCCAAATTCTACAGAAGAACATTTCAACCCTGAAGGACTTTCTGGAGTTGCAGTAAAGTTCCATGTGTTAATGAGGGCTGGCTTTACACATGTGTATTCATTTCAGGGATAGCAGTGATTTTTCTCCTGTTGGCCTGACTGATGAGTGAATAACTATTGGTTCATTCATTAGCTGTCTTTCCCACTAGAATGGAGAACAGGGCCTTTAACTGGCTTCTTCATCAAATACCCAACAACTACCATAGAGTTGATAACAGTCAACAGATATTTATCGAATGAATAAAACTGAATTCAAGGTATTATATATGTTAACATTTTATGATGTCTTTAATTCAATCATCAAATTACAAAAATTTGCTTATTCAAATGAAAAAAACAAACAAACAACAATTCCCCTTATTGTGCTTCAACACTGTAAAGCAGCAATATGATTCAGTACTGAGCTAGGAGAAAAATAAAGTCTTGTTATAGACCAAACGTCTGTGTCACTATGTTGTAATCCTGTCCCCTAGTGTGATAGTATTAGGAGGTGGGACCTAAGGATAAAATAGAATATCAGCGGTCTGCAATCCAGAAGAGAACTCTCCCTAGGACCTAACCAAGCTGACACCCTGACCTTGGAATTCCAGACTCCAGGAGTGTGAGAAATAAATTGTGTTTTTTTTTTTTAATAAGCCACCAAGTCTGAACAGCCTAAAATACCTTACTAAGAGCTTGTTTCATTTCCCAAACTTTTCAATGCCTCACCATCTCCTGTGACAAAAACAATTTTCCATTCTTTTTTCTTTTTTTGAAGGATAAAAAATAGATAGTCAGAGGTGGGCAGGAGAGCTCCAATTTGACATTCTTATTTTTTATTTTAATTGTGTGATATAATTGAGCATCAAACTGATAACAATAATTATCTAAGGGTAGTGGGATTATAATTTTTTTTTTTTAATTCTACATGAGCGGGCCTCCCTGGTGGCGCAAGGGGTTAAACACCGCACTACAAAGCAATCCGCAGCCTCTGCAGCACATGTTATATCCCCAGCTGGCCAGAGAGAAATCCACATGGTGCAGGAGACCTCTCCTGTCTCACCTGCTGCTCCCCTCAGCAGTGTATTTCAGTCAATCTGCCTGTTCTGTTCCCTACTCTGTCTCTAGTGAGTCTTCTCACCAACTGCCTCTCTGGCCTGTACCCCAGCTCTTGTATGCATAAATAAATAAATCTTTAAAAAAAATAAAAATAAATAAATTCTGTGTGAGTATGTACATAATCATACTTAGAAAAATATAAGTTTTAATGATGTTTTTAGTGATAAGCAATCTAACTATCCCACTTAACACTAGAGACATGATTATAACCTGGAAATAAATCATATTTTAATAAATAAAATATGTTAAAGTGTTCAGAGGCTAGCATGAGATAGACGATAATAATATGGGCCCTAGAATCAAAGAGCCTGGATTCAAATCCAGCCTCTACTATGTGCAATTTACTGAATCTGTCTAAGCCTCAGTTTCCTCATCTGTAAAATGGTAAAGTTAGTACCTACCATGTGGGATTATTTTGAGGTTTAAATAAAATTACCAATATACTTCATTTAGTATCTACACTTAACACAGTAGGGTTCAGTAAATAATAGCAATTACAACTACTAGAGTTCTATAAACCACAGAACTCCTATTAAAAGAAAACAAAGAATCTGGCCACATACATGCAAATCTACAAAAAAGGTGATATTGTAGACATCAAGAGGATGGGCATGGTTCAAAAAGGAATGTCCCACAAATGCTACCATGGCAAAACTAAGAGTCTATAATGTTATACAGCATGCAGTTGGCATTGTTATAAACAAATAATGGCAAGTTTCTTGCAAAGAGAATTAGTGTACTGGGCACATTAGGCACTGCCAGAGCTGGAGAGTGTGAAAGAAAGTGATCAGGAAAAAAGGGAGCCAAAGAGAAAGGTACTTGGGTGCCTGAGTTGCTGGAACCCATTCCCTATGAATTTATGGCATGATGGGTTTGGGTGTGGCCAGGGGTAGGGGGGTGGGGATGAGGGTGGGTGGAGGTGGAAAGACTTCTGGACTATGGAAAAAAAAAAAGAAAGAAAGAAAACAAAGAATCACAGAATTAAAAATTGGGAGCCAAATTCTGCTCCCACCCAATTCAAGAATCCTTTCCATGGTATCCCTGACAGATTATGACCTGGTCTTTACCCGAATACTTGTAGGAACAAAGTTCATTACTTTAAGAGACAGTTTCTGTTGAAAAATCCTTGCATTCTATTGTAGACAAGTGCCCTACATAGAAATCTCTCTTCCTTGATGTTCAGTCAGGTTTCTGAAATGGCATGTGTTTAGTCCCTCCTGAGAGCTTGTCAAATATGTGAAGAAAGCTCTTATGATTCCCCTTAGCATATTCTTAACCCAGCCATCCTCCTGTCATCTAGTTAATACAGACCACTCAACATGTGGCTAGACGATTTTGAACAGTTCCCAGTTTGTCAATATATCTTTTCAGGTGCTGCACACAGGTCTGTATGAGTACATGAAACATGGTCTAATTGATATGTACTATATTGATACTATTATGTCCAAGTGTCTGGATGCTATATTTTAGTAATATTATCAAATGATAAATTTTTTGAGTGGTAGAATCACAGTAATCATATAAAGTTTGGAGTAAATTAAAATTCACTGACACCAAAATGAGTGCCCCATTTTATATATTTGTAATTTATTCTCTGCATTTAAATCTAAAACTTTATATTTCTTTCCTTTAAATTTCATCTTCTTTGTTCCAGTTAAATGTTTCATCCTTTGAGACCAATCTGCATCTTGATTGTATCTCCCCTTTCAAACATGATTTTATAAAGGATATTTTGATTTTGTTGTTAAAGAAAATATTTTCTAATGTGTTTTATTAATTCTTTTTCAAAGTACTTTTGCATTTCAAACTATTTCCATATTTAGTAACATCAAAATGTTACATTAGAGTAGAAAATGTAGTAGAAAATAAATAGTATTGATTTACTTAAACTGAAAAGGGCTCCCTCAGATACAGAAGTCCCAGGGATACAGATTCTTGATTTATCTTTTATCATGTGTGGCCAGTGTAAAAGAAAGGCCTTAGAGGGAAATTGAAGGGTATACCTCAAGTGGGATACTCCCTTAAGAGATAACTCATGGCAACATCCAAAATTCTTAATATTAGGTCATTTTTACATGAAGGTTTTGTGTGGGTTTTTTTTTTTTTAAAGCAAAAGAATTCACTCAATAAACATGGATGTGGTATAAATCACACTGTGCTAGACTCTGGGTAAAAAGAGTTCAAAGGCACAATCTATTTTCAAAAATTCAGGAGTTATAAAAGGAGAAACACATGTAATGAACAAATTGCAAGACAGTTTGTTACCACCACCAACAGAAGCACACACACTGGAGAGATGGCAAAGAGGAAAGAGCTAACTCTTAACATGATACCTCTTGCTGGGACATATGCTAAGATTGGTGCTAGTATTTAAAATGAACAAAGGGGGCCTCCCTGGTGGCACAAGGGGTTAAGATGCAACCTATGAAGCTATCCACAGCCATTGCAGCACGAGTTCAATCCCCAGCCAGGGAGGTGACCCACATGGCACAGGAGACCTCTCCTGACTCGCCCACTGCTCCCCTCAGCAGTGTATTTCGGTCAATCTGCCTGTTCTGTTCCCACTGTCTCTGGTGAATCCTCTAACCACCCGCTGGTACAACCCCAATTCTTGTATGCATAAATAAATAAATCTTTTTTTATAAAAAAAAAAAAGGAACAAAGGTCTTCCAAGTACACAAGGCAGCTAGGAGAAGGGCACTCCAGACGGGGGACGAGTATGTGCAAGGATAAGAAAGGCATAGAGCATCAATGTGTAAGTGAAAAGGTTCAAGCAAATGTAAGATGTACTACAAGTAGAAAATACATACAGAATTTTGAAGATTTACAACTAGAAAAATGTAAAAATATCTGACTGATAACTTCCATATTGATTTCTAAAGTGACCTTTTTCTTGTAGTCAAATATACGTAACATAAAATTTACCATTTTCACCATATTTTAAGTATAGTGGCATAAACTAAATTCATAATGTTTACAACCATTACCACTATCCATGTCCAAGTATTCATCATTCCAAACAGAAACTTTGTACCCATTAAGCAGTTAACTCCCCATTCCCTCTTCCCCATCCCTGGTAACCTCTACTTTCTCTATGAATTCAACATCCAATTTTTAAAGCTATGTTAAAAATACTTTGGACAGGGCCTCCCTGGTGGCGCAGAGGTTAAGTTTCAGCACTATCAAGATGTCGCTAGCCACTGTGGCATAAGTCCGATCCCAGCCAGGTAGTTAACCCACACGCTGCAGCAGACCTCTGCTGTCTCACAGCTGCTCCCCTCAGCAGTGTATTTCAGTAGATCTGCCTGTTCTGTTCCCCACTCTGTCTGGTGAATCCTCTTCCCGCCCTCTTCACCTCTGGCCTAAACCTCAGTTCTTGTATGCATAAATAAACAAAATTAATCTTTAAAAAATGTTTTTTAAAAAAATAATTTTGGATAAACTGGGTTAAATAAATTACTAATGTTAAAAACATAAAAAAAGTTCCTTTTTATTTTTTTTAATGTGGCTACTAGAAAACTTATTTATGGGGCTCTCATATTTCTACTGAACAAGATTATGCCGGAATATAATGTGCAAATAAGGAAATAAAGATGATGCTGAAATGAAGAGATACAGGTGAGGTCAGGGAGGACCTAAGGACCTTAGGTTTTATCTTAAGGTGAAACCTCACAAGTACTGGAGAGCCAATAACAGAATAAAGGGAGAGGGTCAGACTCATGTTTCAAAGAATGCCATGGTGGCAGTGTGGATGCTACACTGGGCAAGGGCAAAGCTAGAGACAGGGAGACCCATTAAAAACTCACAAGAGTAGAGCCAGAGGGGAAAACGATCCAATTCAGATCAGAAATGAACCACAGTTCCTAAACAGAATGACTGTATCAGGATCACTGGGACAAGAAAATAAGTCACAAGTTTTTTAACTTGTAAGATAATTTTGAAAGTTTGATGAATATAAAATAACAGCATTCCAAAACCCTCATAAAAATGTGAAGAAAATCCATTCATAATAACAAAATACACAGTTTTATAACTACACCAAGCAGCCACACACACACAAACCCAGGTATAAAGCGGAAGATCAGGGCCTCCCCTGGTGGCGCAGCAGTTGAGCGCTGGGTTGCGAGGCTGCCCACAGCCTCTGCAGCACTGGTTCGATCCCCGGCCACCAGAGAGGGTCCCACACAAAAAAAAAAAAAAGTGGATGATCAATATTAAAAAAAAAAAAACTTTACTGAAGATGCAGAAGCCTAGACAAGTAGAGATATCTTGCTTCCAGAGTACATATCAGGTGCCAGACACTGTACATGTATATATGTATACATTACTCATTTTACCTTTTCAACAACCCTCTGCAGAAGGTAATATAATTATCCTACTTATTTTCAATAAGGAAAGATTATTTAATAAAAATACTCAAAGTAATACATTCAATGCAAACTTAACTTTATAAAATGTTTTAAAAATTAATTATCTATTATGAAAGTGGAAAGACAACCTACAGGATGGAAAAATATCTGCAAATCATATATCTGATATGGACATGTATCTGGAATATATAAAGAACACAATAATAAAAAGACAAACAAATTAAAATGGGCAAGGATTTCAAGAGACATTTCTTCAAAAGTCATATATACAAATGGCCAAAACACACAGGGAAAGATGCTCAACATCATTAGTCATCAGGGAAATGCTCATCAAAACCAGAATAGACACCAGTCACCCACTAGGATGGCTCTAGTCAAAGAGACCGGTAATAAGTGCCTCGTTATTTACTGTGCTTCCCTTTATTGCACTTCAAAGATTCTTCAGTTTTTACAAACTGTATTGAGTAAACCCATCATCATCATCTTTGCAATAGCATGTGCTCACTTCCTGTGTCTGTACCACATTTAATAAGGATGTACATTTTAAAAGATATAAAGCTATTGTACACTTAACAATAGAGTGTAGATATGATTTTTATAAGCACTGGAAAACCAAAAAAATCATGTGACTGACTTGACTGTGGTGGTCCAGAACCAAACTGCAATCTCCCACAGGTGTGCCTGTAATAAAAGGAAATTAGAACTCTCATACATTACTGGTATGTAAAAAGTAATGTAAATATAAAATGGTACAGCTGCTTTAGAAAATATTCTGGCAGTTTGTCAAACAACCTACTCCTGGTTATATAACCAAGAGAAATGAAAACTTTTGTCACACAAGAATTTATAGCAGCATTATTAATAATAGCCAAAAACTGAAAACAACCCAAGTGTTCATCAGATGATGAATGGAGCAATGTAGTATATGTATAATGTTATGCGTTGAATTGTGTCCCCCCTAAATATGTTGAAGTCTTAACTCATCTTAAGACTACTTGTGAATGTAATTTTATTTGGAAATAAGGTCTTTTTTAAAAAGAAAAAAGATTTGGGCCTCCCCTGTGGGGCAGTGGTTGAACGCTGGGCTGCGAAGCTGCCCACAGCCTCTGCAGCGCTGGTTCAATCCCCACCGGCCACCGGCGAGGATTCCACATGGCGCGCAGACCTCTCCTGCCACGCCCGCTGCTCCCCTCAGCAGTGTATTTCATCAGTCTGTCTGTTCTGTTCCCCCCCTCTGGCTCTGGCGAATTCTCTCACCCTCCCGCGCTTCTCAAGGTACCCAGTGCTTGTATAAATAAATAAATAAATCTTTCAAAAAAAAAAGAAAAAGAAAAAAGATTTATTTTATTTATTTATGCATGCAGAGCTGGGATGTAGGCCAGAGGTGTGGGGGTGTGAGAGGATTCACTAGAGACAGAGTTGGGAGCAAAGCAGGCAGATCTACTGAAATACACTGCTGAGGGAGCAGCAGGCAAGACAGGAGAGGTCTGCTGCGCCATGTGGGTTAGCTCCCTGGGCCGGGATTGAACTAGTGCTGCAGTTGCTGTTGATAGCTTCATAGTGGTGAATCTTAACCCCTTGTGCCACCAGGGATGTCCTGAATTGTAAACTTTAGATAAAAAACTGTGTGTTGTGGAATTACATCTCAATAAAGCCACTTTAAAAAAGAACTATTTGACAGGTTGGTTCTAAAATTAATCAGGAAAAGAAGCTCAGAACGCAAAAATATACTGTTTTTTAAAGAATGAGTTTGTGAGCTGATAAAGTCTATCCCTTGCAATGAAATAATAGGTCACCAGGGAGTATTTACCTTACTAGATATCAAACTATCACATATATTTAATATAGGATGTTGTGGTTTTGTCCAGCAAAATGGAAAATTAGGCCAGAGAACAGAGTTCAGAAACACTGAGTAAGACTGAGTAAGAGAAATTAGTACTTGATAAAGGTGGCATTTCAGATTAATGCATTAAGAATGGACTGGCTTTTCTGAGTGGCACTTTGAAAAACAGTAATTATGCACACTACACACAGGCACACACACAGGATTTAAAAAACACTCAAACTTATTAAAAAAAAATCCTGCTCTGTCTCAATGTAAATCAGGGTTTTTCAACCTTAGCACTATTGATATTTTGGGCCAGAAAAATTCTTTATTGTGTGGGGTAGGCCTGAGCATTGTAGGACAGTTAGCAGCATTCCTGCCTTCTGCCTACCAGCTGCAAATTTTAGCACCACCACTCCAAGTGGATAACCAGTAAAGTGTCCAGACTTTGCCAAAAGGCCCATAGAAGGCAAAACATCTCCCATTTGCAAACCACTGGGGTAAGGAATAACCACAAAAATCAAAATACAGTAAAAAGACTGATAACGGTTAAAACTCAAATTTTAAACACTGGTTCAGCAAAGATGCCATGCTTGTTTTTAAAAACAAGCAACAACTTTAAAATGAACTATGTTTGGAATAAATATTTAAAACTCATACATGACAAAAGATTAATATCAGGAATATACAAAACACTACTAATATTTTTTTTAAAACCCAATAGAAATGAGACATTTGGGGCTTCCCCGGTGTTGCAAGGGGTTAAGATGCAACCTATGAAGCTATTCGCAGCCACTGCAACACAACGAGATCCATCCCCAACTAGGGAGCTACCCACCTGACGCAGAAGACTTCTCCTGATTCGCCCGCGGCTTCCCTCAGTAGTGTATTTCAGCCTATCCACCTGTTCTGTTCCCCACTCTGTCTCTGGTGAATCCTCTCACACACACCCCCACACCTCTGGCCTGTACCCCAGTTCTTGTATGCATAAATGAACAAATCTTTAAAAAAAAAAAAAAAGAAATGAGACATTTTTCAAAAGAGGAAATACAAATAGACAACAACCATGAAAACATAAATGCCAGTAGAGGAGCAATCTCCCATTCAATGGGAGATAACTGTGTGATAGAAGGTCAAGCTTTCTGGACACTGATGTCCCCCTGATGTCCTTCAGAGGCTGATAGGAAATAGGGGTGGGTGGGGCTGGTACTTTGGCAGTTAAACTGTTGGTGCTTTGGCAGTTAAACTGCTGGTGAGAAGGAGGACCACTGGAGAAGGCACCAGCTTGCCTCTGGCAGCTTCACCGAGGCTTCAGCTTAGATCTTCATCTCTGCTCACAAATAGCATCTGAGCACATGGCAACCAAGAAATTCATCCTCTCCCTCTCTCTCTGGCTCTCTGTTCTCCCTTTACTCAATATGTAACTAAACCCTTTTATTGTTATTTCTTTCCGTGTGCCTGCTTTTGGGTTGAGGCCTACATTCTTAAGCATGAAGGTGAGGACCCACCAACTGGATCAATCCTGGTTACCAGGGTTTGTCCCATTTCAAAAAGAAATACAAATCAAAATCAAAATACCAATGAGAATCATTTTCCATCTATCAGATTTGTAAAAAATAAAACATACTGCTACTATCAAATGTTTTTAAAACAGTGTGGGGAAATGTACATTATTATATCCTACTGGTGGATAATTTGGCATTAAAGGTCCAAACCCTTCTGCCCAGCAATTCCACCTGCAGAAATGCTCACATAGGCACACAGACACATGTGGAAGGCTGTTTTCTAACACACTGTGACTTAACAGTGAAATCCTGTAGTTAATCTATGTAATCTTACATATTATGAAGTCTTGACATATTATGGAATTTACAGAACAAAAGAAGAATAAGGTAGAATCTCTACCAAAGAAAAAGTTCCAAGATCCATTTTTAAGCATGAAAGGTTAAGTTGCTGTGTATAATGTGCCACATTTATGAAATACATATTTGTAAAACTGTAACACAAAGTCTTATATACCTATATCATATGTACAAACACTTGTCAATAAATGCAAAGAAAAATACAACACAAACTGATAATTATTTTGCCGGAAGATTAAAAAAGAAAAGAAAAAGGAGATAGTCAAAGAAGATCTATTTTTTTTACATGACTGCTTTACAAGATTGTACCAATTCACTGTAACTAAAATAATACATTTTAAATCAAGCTCAACTGGACCCAAATAAATCATTATTTTCCTCCCCCACCCCCCATTAAACCTCTTTTCTCCCTCACTTCCTAATTCTGATAATGAGCAAAACCTCTCAGTGCAGTTCTTTCTTGCCTTGTAATACAACTTTAAAATCACGATATAAATAAATTAATGTTTTCAAGGAATGGCTACCTAAGGGAGTTTGCACATCTAAATCTTATAAAGGTTTGGGTTTGCTTATATTTTAATGAGCAGGCATCAATTTTGTAATAAATAATGATTAAAGTTCCAGGTTGGATATAAACCGAGATGCCTAAAGAGAGGCGGTTCCTAGCTAGGCCCAGAGCCTCGGGTGTGGTCTGGGAGAAAAGAGGTGTTAACAGTGGGGGAGGGCACGTCCCCACGAATGGAGGGGGAGCAAACTGTGACCGCGGACGCCCCGAAACCAGCTGCGCCCGAGGAGTTAACAGGTACTGGGGGGTGGTGCCTCCTTTTTAAGTGACGGGTCAAGCAGCCATAGGGGTGTGATAAGTGCTCCTAAAGAGAAGGGGATCCGGGTGCAGCCGGGGAGAGGGTGACAGCTCTCCTTCGGGACCCGAGTGCTGAACCGCCCGCGCCCAGGGCGAGGGTGCCCAGGAGGCCCCGCAGGCCCCGGGGGCGGGGAGAGGGGCAGGGCCAAGTCGCCCGGAGACGGCTGGGTCCCCGCAGTCAGTCGCTCCCACACAAGGTGGCATCCCAAGCCCCACGGTCCCTCTCTTCGATCCGCACTGGAAGCCCTATCCGCCCCTCGTACGATCTGGTGAAAGGCGTCGCGGGTTCCTGATCCTCACTTACCTGCGGCCTCCGACTCAAGCCGAACACCTGCTGCGCTTCACGCTGGAGAACTGGAACCTCCGTGACCACCTGCGCACACCCACCCGGATCCACTAGGGAAGAAACCACTTCCGGTCCCGCGACAGCCTAGGAGGACGTAACCCCGGCTGGGAGGTACAAGTGGGTGACGCCATCTTGTACGGAAGCAGCCAGGGCTGCTGTTGTCGCCCTAGTTTTTCCACTGCTGAACAAAGGAGATAAAAATGGGAAAGATTTAGCGTTTCTTCAGAAAAGTAGTATTTTTGTTTTTGTTTGTGTGCATGTTGGTTTGGGTTTTAAAGGGAGAAGGCTTTGTAATCCTCACAAATGCATTGTGGAACATCTGTCATTAATTAGCTGGAGGAGTGTTTCTCTACATTAATTTTCTTAACTATTAGTTGATGGAGGTAAATAGGAGACCTTTAATAATGTATTCCTCATTAGCAATGTATTTTATCCTTTGCCTAACCTAAAGCCATTATAATAACTTATGCCATCTTTTGTAACAGTAACCACAATACCTTTCATTTATGTGTGAAATCGATCATCAAGCCAGTTTTTATTAGCAATCTTTATTATATGTTATATTAGCAGTCTTATTTTGTGTGAGGAAGCTTATGTGTGTTGTGTGCTGTAACTTTGTCATGGAATTTATAAAACAGGAGAAATGAGATGTGCATAAATAACCAGGTAAGGTGTAATAATAGCTGCATTTGTTGGCTGTGTGCTCACAGTGTGCTGGGAACTTTACAAAGTATTTCACACATTTTAATTTATTTAATCCTCATAACTGCCCCAGGAGGCAGTACTATTATTAGTGCCATTTCACATAAAATGGAGAAAGGTTAAATAATTTTGTCAAGGTAACTCAAATTTAGCATTGAAGCTGGGAATCAGGACTTAATATATCTGATTGCAAAAACTGTTGCCCTCATCCTCTACAATATATTGCTTCCAATACAGGAAAAAAGGGTTGTAAGTTACATTAGAAAAATACCCACAAGGAGGAAATTTTCAGCAATTGTACAGGATTAATCCCTTGCATATTTATCTCCCCACTCTTGCAACACCTGAAAAAAAAAGGGGGGGGGGGTAAAAAGGTCTCCATTAAAAGGGCACCATGCTCAGTGAAATAAGCCAGAAGGAAAAAGAAAGATATTGGATGGTTTTATTTATAGGAGGGATATAGAGGAATTAAGTAAGGGATCAGGAAATAATATTAATAATAATAAATAAATAAATATAATAAATAAATAAATAAACACAATTAGCAGGCAACTTTAAATCAGAGACTTTCTGCAGGGGAGGTGGAGGGAGAGGGATCAAAACAGGGGAGGGAAGAGCAAAGGGGACTACAGTGATTGCATCTTGCAGATATATACACTTAATATATCAGAAAAATTAATTCTGAACTTTGAAAAAACTGATAAAACAGTTCTGTGAGATTGGTCCAGGTAAAAGAGAAATAGCAATAAATCAGTAACACTAGGACTAAAAAGGAGGACAAACCAAAATTAGGAAACTAGAAAATATGGTGAACAACTTTATGCCCCCAAAAAATCATTAGATGAATAAAAAGACAAACCAAAAATTGGGAGGAAATATCTGCAAGATGCAAATCTAATAAAAAAAATTTCCATACAATACAAAGAACTTTAAAAATGCAACAATAAAAGACCACATTAGAAAATGGGCCTCCCCAGTGGTGCAGCGATTGAGCGCTGGGTTGCGAAGCTGCCCGCGGCCTTGCGGCGCCGGTTCGATCCCCGGCTGCTCCCCGGCCACCAGAGGAGGGTCCCACATGGCGCGCAGACCTCTCCTGCCGCTCGCTGCTCCCCTCAGCAGTGTACTTCGTCAGTCTGCCTGCTCTGCTCCCCGCTCTGGATCTGGTGGATTCTCTCACCCTCCCGCGCTTCTGACTGTACCCAGTGCTTGTATAAACAAAACAAACAAATAAATAAATAAATAAATAAATAAAAAAAAGAAAGTGGATGAAAGACACCTCACTGAAGAAGATACATGATGTCCAAACAAACATATGAAAAATGGTCAGCCTGACAGGTCTCTAGAGAATTGCAAACTAACACAATAATGATATATCAGTTTACATCTCTTAAAATGGCTAAAATTCAGACACTAGCAACACTAAATGCTGGTAAAGTCATATCTAATAGTCAGTTTCCTACAAACTGTGACAACATAGTTTTAGCATTCAACTCTGCTATCGTGCACTTAAGGTATTTATCCAAATGCATCAAAAACTTAGGTCTACACAAAAAACTTCACATGATTTTTATAGCAGCTTTAGACATAAGTTGGAAGCAATGAAGATGTTCTTCAACAGGTGAATAGATAACAAAACTCTGGTGCATCCGTGATATGGAATATTTTAGTGATGAAAATAAATGATCTGTCAAGTCACCAAAGATATGGAGGAACTGTATATACATATTGCTAAGTGAAAGAAGCCAGTCTGAGAATATGTGTGATTGTGTGATTCTGACTATGTGACATTCTGGAAAAGGCAAAATGATGAAAAGAGTAAAAAGACCAGTGCATGCCAGGGGGTCCAGAGGAAGAAGGGAAGGGGGACTAAGTAGACCATAGAGAATTTTTTAGAGCAATGAGACTATTCTGTATGATACCTTGATACCTTAAAGGTAGATTTATGACACTCTACTTCTGTCAAAACCCATAGAACTGTGCAACACAGAGAGTGAGCCCTAATGTAAACTATGGACCTTAGTTAGTAATAATATATCAATATTGTTTCATTAATTCTAACAAATGTACTGCACCAGTACAAGATGTTACGAATATGGAATCAGGGGAGAGGAGAAAGTATATGGGAACACTCTGTACTTTCTGTTTGAATTTTATGTGAACTTAAAACTGCTTTACATATAAAGTCAATTAATTTAAAAAACCCAACATGGTATGAACTGCTTGATTTATCTAAAAATGTTTTATTCATTGATTCTAAGGACAACTTAATGCCAAGCAGTGGGACATCATGAACAGAAAATCCAAAAGGAACTGTGGCAGGAAGTGCTAGTTGCCTACCCGGTAGTCATTCTTCCCTTCTGCTTAGTAACAGAAATCAAGGGACATAAAAAAGTTGTATTTAAAGAATGCATTTTTCTATCTCTAGTGTGCCTTAGGTATGACCATGTAACTAAATTCTAGCCAATGCGGTATAAATAAAAGTGTTTGCATAGGCTTTTGCCACAGACTTCTTTTGCCTTTTGTCTTTGCCCTTCCATTTTTTTCTTGTTTAGACTGGAAGTAAACAAGAACTGGAGCTCCAGAAGCTCTCTGCCGCTGCAGTAGTACTTTGAACATGGAAGCTATGTGCTCAGGAAGGGGGAGTGGTGAGCCTGAAGAAGCTTGGATCCTGATAGCTTCTCTACTTTCTACACTAGCCCTGAACTACCTACCTTTGGACTTCTTTTACATGAGAAAATAAGTTATTTTAAGCCATTGCCATCAAGTCTTTGGTACCAGCAACCCAACCCAACCTCTAACTAATAGAGGCAATGAAAGATACAAATAATAAATGCATGTTAAATAGTCTGCTAAAACCTGTTGAATACTGTGACCAACGCTGATGATATACAATAAAGGTGGAAACTCTTTACTGGGATTTGTTTAGTTTGTTAAAGATAAAGGTCAAAAATTAAAGGAAATAAGTAGGATCTTTCTGAAAATCCTCTCACCTTTCATCAAAATGTTATCCATCCTTCCTACCCACTGATCCCTTCTATAAATGTTGGCAAAGTTATTAGGTACTATACAGAATATAAAAATGTGTAACAACTCAAGTTTATAAGGTAGCTGGAAACACAAGAGGAATGCTTTAAGTGAGAAAAGATATACTTACTGGTGATTTAGGGAGATGATAAACTTTTTTTCTTCTGAGGAAATGGGAAGAGACAATCACTTGAGGAAAATACCTATATTCATTTACAAGAAATTCATGAAGACCCCTAGAATGAAAATCACACACACACACACATACAAACACACACACACACACTGACAAGTGAATCAGTATTCCTTTTGCTCTGCATTGAGTTGTGTGCTGGGAACCTGACCTGAACTGCTTTGTGGGGTAAAAGGGTGAGGAATTGGAAGATTCAGGGAAGCTATCAAAGGTCACTCAGAAGGAGTCAGCAAGGCTTCAAACTTCTTGAAAGAAAGAGGAAAAAATCTGTTGAATACAGACTTTCGGAGAGAAAGAAATGTTTGAGCAAAAAGAAATGTATGTTTGGGGAGCTGAGTAAGTTCCCTGCTGTGGTGTGTGTGTTACCTTCTTTCATAGGTATAAGGGTGGGGAGGAAAGTTCTGCCTATCACTCTAGTTTACTTTGGAAAAGGTCAATCAATCAGATTAACATTAGATTAGTAGGGGGGAAAGACCTTTAATTATAGTTTTATGGAAAATCTACATGGATGCAGAAAAGCCAATGGGGAAAATGTGCTGAGATGGATAAAGGACTCTGCTCCAGAATGTGAAGCAGTATTCTGCTTCCTTCATTGAGAAAATCTTCCTGCAAAAATGTTGAAGGAGGTCTGATGGCTTTAATGGGAAGTAGAGAGCAGCTCAACACTGCACATTTCAGACAACGGTAGTGATACAGGGCAGCAAGGGCACTAAAACTGGCCAAGGACAGTGCCCAAATAGTTTAGCAGTCACCATCTGAGTTCTTTACCTGAGCGCACAATTGTAAGACTACTCAGGTATAGAGAACAATAATGGAATTTATTTAAAAAAGAGTTATTGAGGCCACAAATGGCTATTTACCTCACCCAAAGTCATGTCCAGTGTTTGTCCTAAAGACAAACACTCCCAAGATGGCATCTTCCCACCACTGGACTTGGAGCCTGTGGCAGCCAGACTATAGGCCAGGTTCCAATTCACAAAGACAGCAGAAGACACAACAGAAGATGCTCACTGGAGTTGCTGAGATGCCCCAGCACAGCCCCAGACAAGTGACACTCAAAACAGCAGCTGCAGCAGCTGAACTACCTAAAAATGTCCATGTTTACGCAGCTCAGAAAGGCGCTCGGCTCCAGGTCTTTGTCTTCCCTGTCAGGCTATAACAGCAGCAAAACCGGGAATAGTTTCAGTCGTTTGGCTACTTGCAAGGCCTCGGAACTTTTCTTTCTGATATTGGCTGCTAGAAGCCTCTCCACATCCTTCAGTGGCCCGCAACAGCCTTCTGGAAAATCAGCATGGTGGGGTCAGAAATCACTGACCCCAGAATCGCTGAAGATACGAAAACGCTGAAATTCAGAAAGCTGAATCCTGAACACTGAATCCTGGGGGCTCCTTCTGTAGTCCCTTATATTTCTTATCAAAGTCTCCACCCTCCCCCCATACTTTCTTTGCGTTTTTCCTGGGGCTATACATCCTCACCAGCACACCTCTCCAGGGGGCAACACCTGTAACACCACCAGTTATAACAGGGGAAAAATAAGCTATTTCCAGCAATTCTTCAGGTGGTGAGTCCATTCAATACACCAATTACAAGTTCCCAATTTAGTTACTTACCCTAGAAACCTGTGAAATGTCTGATACTCCTGCCTCACCCTCATCCTTTGGTACGTAATCTGGGTAATTGTCTAACTCTGCTCGTTATAAGGACATTGTGCTTGCCTTCCAGTCCATCAGTCTTTGCTCTGCTTTGTAGTACTAGCCTAAGACTCTGCAGTTCACATTTTTCCTTTGGAAGACAAGGGACTTGCTTCTTCCTGTTCACTTCTGTTTCTGTCAGTTTCACCCAGGCAACAGTTTATACCAGCAGCAGTAGTTCCAGCTTTGGACTTCTCTCCATCAGAACAAATTTTCTCAATCCGTTGAGACACAGATACCAGTAGCCAGTGCCCCTCCTCAAGTTTTAAGTGCCAGTATTGCAGAGGCCATGCCTCTGAGCTAATTCATTTTAAGTTAGGCGCATGTTCTCCACAGGGCCTTAGTTCCAGCTCTCTAAGGTTGTTCCTACCAGTGTTTGTTTGATCCCAGTAATTCCAACCTTGACCCTTTATTTCCCCATTTACTTCTTGCAGTTACTACTTTCAATTCCTCAATATCTATGATAGCTCCAATAACTTTATATTCATTTTTTTTTTTTTCAGTTAAGATAGCTGTTATGGGGCCTCCCCAGTGGCGCAGCGGTTGAGCGCTGGGTTGTGAAGCTGCCCGCGGCCTCTGCGGCGCCGGCTCGATCCCCGGCTGCTCCCCGGCCACCGGAGGAGGGGCCCACATGGTGCGCAGACCTCTCCTGCCGCCCGCTGCTCCCCTCAGCAGTGTACTTCGGTCCTTCTGCCTGCTCTACTCCTTGCTCTGGCTCTGGTGAATTCTCTCACCCTCCCGCGCTTCTGACTGTACCTAGTGCATGTATAAACAAACAAACAAACAAACAAACAAATAAATAAACCATGCCTCTATTGAAAAAAAAAAAGTGGTTGTAGGAAAGACCTTGAGAGACAGGATTTTGGGTTGACTTGGTCATATCCTTAGACTCAAATGAAATGTTGAGCAACCTGGGAAAATGGGATGTAGTGACATCATAAATAAGCAACTTATTACCTTTAGTCATTTGTGTTGAATGCCTACTAAAGCAAGTGCTTTGGAGTCATTTGACTGTTTGATAATAAGGGTGAC
Source organism: Talpa europaea (assembly GCF_964194135.1). Classification (NCBI taxonomy): domain Eukaryota; kingdom Metazoa; phylum Chordata; class Mammalia; order Eulipotyphla; family Talpidae; genus Talpa; species Talpa europaea. Next base: position 96,131,458 of record NC_140075.1, on the reverse strand, counting down.
TATAGCAACTTTAGGTTGTGAGTGGCTTCATTTTCATGCACTGAAACTTACATAAAGAAATTAGCCTCTCTCCACCACCTTTCTCTGCATTGGGAGCAGCTCTTCTGCCACAGCTCCTTTTCCTTTGAAAATGTTCACCTATATCAAGTTTGACTCCACCCTCTTCTTAGTTAAGAGCAGCTCTCAGCTGCTGAGATCATTGTCTGTTGGGGTGCTGAAACAACTAAAAACACAGATCAGAGCAACAACAATTTGGTAGCCCTACCTCCTCCGGTCCTCCGGTCAACTAAGATTCTTCTTAATTGATGTCCCTGAAATGGCAGTGGTTTATTCTTAGTTGACCCTTCTAAACCAGTGCCATTTCAGGGACATCAACACAACAGTCATGTTCATTGGTGCTGAGATGGCCACAGTAGTGGTGGCTGGCTCTGGGGTTGGAATTGGAAATGTGCATGGGAACTTCATCATTGGTTATGCCAGAGTAGGTTAAGAAACCTACTCTGAAGCAACAGACCTTCCTCTCGACCATTCTGGACTTTGCCCACTCAAAGTTCTTGGGGTTCTTTTGCCTGATGGTCTAGAAGAAAGTCTGATGGTCTAGAAGAAACCTGATGATTGCCTTTCTCATTCTCTTTGCCATGTGAAAGAGCCATCTACACCTCCTATAGTTTTTTCTCCCCTGTCTCATCTGCCCTGTATATTTCTTTTCCTGTACCTCCCCAGGCAGCTGGGGAAAGTGGTTGGCTCAAGGTTTGACAGAGGGAAGAAAAATAAATACTGTATTAACAAGATGTTTTTAAAAATTAAAAGTTCAAGTCATTAAATATTCAGTTTGAGTCACAGTATTTTGGGGTTATGGCAGCCCCAAAGAATCCTGTATTTCTTTTATATGCAAACTAATCTTGCTGAAAATGAAATAAATTTAATTGTTCAGCTTTCAGAATTACAAAATAAGTAGATTTCATAGCCTTGTCAAATCTCTCTAGTGAAAGATAGCGCATTAGTTGGGAGGACTATGACACTGAGACTTGGAATGGGGAAATTTGGGCTAATTCAAAATTAAAATTCTAGAATGGGGCCTTTTCTGGTGGCCTAGGGGATAAGTCTCAGTGCTACCACTGCAACAGCCCACCAAGATGGCCTGAGTTCAATCCCTACGAGGGAGTGAACACACATGGCACAGCAGACCTCTTCTATCTCACCCGCTGCTCCCTTTAACAGTGTATTTCAGCAGATCTGCCTGTTCTGCTCCCCATGTTGTCTCTGGTGAATCCTTTCATCCCCTTACCTCTGGCCTACACCCCAGTTCTTCTATACAAAAATAAATAAAATCTTTTTTTGGAAAGGTTCTAGAATGGTTTGAGCTGACTGAAACCAGATGGATCTGGTTCAAGCCTGTTCAGGCTGGTTGGAGCCATTTGGAGACAACTGAATCCAGTTGAAGCTGGTTGAGTTTGGTTGAGCTGGTTTCGGCCAGTTGGAGCTGGTTGGAGCCTGTGGGAGCTGGTTTGTGATGGTTATAGTTAGTTGTAGCTGGTAGCATCCAGTTGGAGTCAGTTCCAGCCAGTTGGAGATGTTGGGAGCTGGTTGAATACAGTTGGAGCTTGCTGGAGCCAGTTTGAGCTGGTGTGAGCTGGTTAGAGCTTATTCAATCTGATAACAGCTGTTTAGAACATGTTATAACAGACTAGTGACAACTGGAGCCATTTGGATCTGGTTGGAACTGGTTACAGCCAGTTAAAGCTGGTTGTAGCTAGTTGAAGCCTGTTCTAGTTAGTTCCAGTGAATCTGGTTGGAGCTGGTTCCAACCAGTTAGATCCAGTTGTATCTGGAGCCCGCTGCAGCCAGTTTGAGCTAGTTGGAGATGATTTGAGTCAGTCTGATCTGGTTAGAGTTAGTGCAATCTGGTTGGAGCTGGTTGTAGGCAGTTGTATCTGGTTGGAGCTGTCTGAGCCAGTACAAGCTAGTCTGAGCAGGTTGGATCTGATTCAAGCTATTGTGAATTGGTTCCAGCAAACTGGAAGAGGTTCCAGTGGGTTAGAGCCCTTTTGAGTGGGTTGTCTCCATTTTGAGCTGGTTTTAGCTGGTTCCAGCCAATTAGAGCTAGCACCACCTGGTTTGAGTCCATTAGAGTTGGTTTGAGCCAGTGGAAACCAGCTGGAGCCAGTTTCAACCAGTTTGAGTTGGTTTGAGCTGGCTGGATCTGATTGGTAGATATGTAGCCTATTGGAACAAGTTTTGGACAGTTAGAGTTGGTTAGATCTAGTTCAAGCCTATTTGAGTTGATTCTTGCTGGATGGAGTCAAATGAATCCAGTTGGAGAAGGTTCCAGCCAGTTCGAGTCTGTCTGAGCTGGTCGTATTTGGTTATGGCCAGATGGAACTGGCTCCAGCCTAGTTGAGCCCACTGGAGTCAGTTGTATCAAGTTCAAATTGGTGCCAGCTGGTTTGGGCTGGTTGGTTACAATTCCAGCTGATTGTGTGTGGCTCCAGCTGGTTGGATTCAGTGTGAACCAGTTAGGTCTAGTTTGATTGGTTCAAGTTGGTTCCAATTGGTTGGATCTGGTTCCAGATGGCTGGATCTGGTTTGAGCTGGTTTGAAACAGTTGGACCCATTTAGAGTTGTTATGAGCCAGTTTGAGCTAGTTGGATGCTGCTTGAGCCAGTTCTGGTCAAGGAGAGGAGGTTCTATCTGGTTAGATCATTTTGATCTGTTTTGAGGTAGTTGGAGGTAGTTCTAGCCGGTTCAAGTTGGCTTGAATGATTTTGAATTGGTTGGATATTATTTATTTGTTTGTTTTTTTGTTTGTTTTGTATGAGTCAGATGGATCTGGTTCAAGCCAGTTTGAACTGTTTCCAGCCAGTTGAAGTCATTTACATCCAGTTCTATCCCATTGGAGATGGTTGGATCTGCTTGTAGCCATTAGAGGCAATTTGATTCCATTGGAACTGGTTGGATTCAGTTCCAACCTGATTGAGATGGTTCCTGTTGGTTGGAACTGGCTGGAGCTGGTTCCAGGCTGTTTGAACTTGTTGTAGGTGATTGTAGTCAGATGGAGCTGGTTGTACCTGGTTCGAGCCTGTTGGAACAGTTGGATCTGGTTGGAACAAGTTCCAGCCAGTTTGAGGTGGTTGTAGCTGGTGGAATCTGCTTGGAACCAACTGGAGCTGGTGGAGCCTGTTTGAGTCAGTTGGATCTGGTTGGAGACTGTTGGATCCTGTTCCAGTTGGTGCAAGCTGGTTGTAGGTGGTGTAAGTTAGTTGGATCTGAAGTTGTTTGCATCTGATTTAAATTGGTTTGAGCCAATTGGATCCAGTTGAAGCAAGTTCCAGCCAGTTTGAGAAGGTTGTAGTGAGTTGGATCTAGTTGGAGCAGGTTCAAGTTGGTTTTAGGTGTTTGGATCTGGTTGGAGCTGTTTGAATTGATCAGATTGTGTGGAGCTGATTGGAGCCAGTGGGATCTTTTGGGAGCCTGATCCAGCTAGTTTGAGCTGGTTGCAGCTGGTTCAATCTAATTAGAGCTATTTAGCACACACTAGAGCAGACTAGGGGAGGTTAGAAGTGTTTGGAGCTGGTTAGATCTGGTTAAAGCCTGTTGGTTACAGTTTTGGATAGTTGGATCTGGTTTGAGCTGGTTCTAGGCAGTTGTAACCAGTAGGAGCTGCTTGGTGCTGATTCTATCTGATTACAATGGGTTAGAGTTGGTTCAATATGATTAGAATTGTTTTAGAGCACGTTAAAGCCGACTAGAGGAGGTTAGACTTGTTTGTTGCTGGTTGAATCAGGATGGAGCCAGGTGGATCCAATTGGAGCTGGTTTGATACAGTTGTAACTGGTTGGAGGCTGTTGGAACTATTTGGAAAAGGTTTCAGCTAATTTGAACAGTTAGTAGCTGTTTGGAGTGAGTTGGAGCCAGTTGGAGCTGGTTAGAGCTGGTTGGAGCCAGTTGGATCCTTAATGTCTGCAATAGGATTCTCCCATTTTAATTTCTCACCAACATCATAATCAAAATAATATTCAGGCACTAAGTCTCTATCAAAAGAGTTTATAACAACTCAATTTAATATATGTAGAAAATGAGACATCATGTACTTTTATACAATACCATAACTGTTATTTCCTCATGTGAAAAATGGAATACTTTCTTGATAGTGATATTGAGAACATTAAATGAATAAATGGCATCGGAACAATGCCAGATATATAATACATGCTCAATAAATGTTAGCAATGATTATATTGTTGAAATCTAATATTTACTGCAGGACTATTTGTAAAGGCAGGACAGGACACAGTGCAGGTTTTCTGATTCCATGCAGACCGGGTAAAGGAGGAGTCAGAGTCCTCAGTAGTTTTGCAGGTTTTTTATTTGGGGTTCACCAAGCATATGGCAGGCAGGGGTGCTGGTCTTCACTCCAGCAAGTCTTCACTCTATCTGGGCTCTCTAGCGTTCGTTCTGCTGCTTCTCGGCTTCTCTTTCAGCTTCTGCTTCGGCTTCTACTGCTGCTGCTGGTGCTGCTGGCGTCCCCCCATGACGCCGCCCTTAAAAGCACAGTCTTAGCTCAGCTGAATCCCATCTACCTATGCCCACACCCTATTCCAGGTGCCTGCCATCAGGCATGCATTCAGGACAAGGATCCATCATCTCTCCTGATGGCGGAAGGGCAGAAAAGCCTGACATTCTCTTTACCCTACACTATTTTATTTAAGTCTGTCACTGTCACATAAATACTATGAACGCTGGTCAGGATCTTCTTTGTTGCTCACTTTCATATCCCTGTGTCTACTTAGGGCAATGGCAGATACTGGATGCTCAATCAACATTTCTTGAATGAAAGGATGATAATTAAAGTCTAACCAAACAAGATTTATAATTAGAAGCTCTTTTAAAGTATGTAAAGTATTTTTAAAAACTATACAGGGATATAGAAGTGTTAAAAATTTCAATGGTAAACTTTGGTGCTAACTATAAGCACGATAGGACTCTTGGGAAAGGAAAACTAATGTGGTTGATTTGCTGGGGAAGGGATTAATGGAAAAAGTAGACCTCAAAGTATGTACAGGATTTGGAGGGTTTAAGAGAAGATATAGTCCAAGCTGGGAGAAGAGTGTCCATATATGGATACATAGGGAAGAACAGGCTGTCACTCTGCTTGGTAGATTTGTAGTGAGGCGTAACAGGAAATATTATTATAAATATGATAGATACAAATCATGGAGGGACTTGGCAAGCAGACAAAAGAGTCTGGACCAGAAACCAAAGAGAAAACAGAGAGCTTGAGCAAGGACATTTTGGAAAGATTCCTCACACAACAACTGTGAGCCAGCAACTCTTATTGATACTGTAGATTTAATGTTGAGCAAAACAAAACACAAATGGGAAGATAAGTTTTCTGAGATCCCATGGGCTTTATCACTTTGTGATTTGAATAATGATTATTAAGCTTATAGATAACTAGGTACATCACCAATTCCAACTTAAATGGAATCTGTAGTCAAGAATGTTAGCTATATTTACCTTATGGCTTCATGCAGCTTGTTCAGAATGAAAGGGGAACACATTTAGAAATACATGCAGTTCATTTTCAGGGGTTTATCCTGAACCTATAAAGACAATTTAAATTTGACTTCTACATCAAAGAATTTTCTTCTTTCTTCTTGGGCATATTTTACTTTGGGAAGGGTGTATTGTCTAATTTTATTTTCTAAGTGGTGTTTAGCACATTGAAGGCATTCAATGAACATTTTATATCCATGGCACCATCTCTGATAAAGCAAAATCTTGGCTATATGACTACATACCCAATGAAATGAACAATAACTCTTTTTAAACAGTTTCTTACACCACTCACTAGAGGTTATTTATGTGGAAACCTAAAATTAAAAATAAGTAAAAACAGCTGGCTCATGATGATTTTGTCAGGAAAATTTCAAATATACAAAATCCAGATGGTTGGCATGGAATAGTACAGAAAATATCACTGAGTAAATATCAAATGAATAATCCTGGCCATTGAGAATTTCTGTCCACTTTCACTGCACAAAGGTTAGAAGAATGAAGAATCAAGCATGCAAAACATGAACCAAATGTCTGGAAAGATGGAATATGATTTAAAATTTTAACAACAAAGAGTCTTCTGTCTTTAGCTACTGAATTATTTCAATTATTATATAGCTTGGGAACTCGCTTCAAAGTGTGTGAAAATACTGCCTTTAAAAAATGATTAGAGCGCCTCCCCAGTGGCGCAGTGGTTGAGCACTGGGTTGCGAAGCTGCCTGCAGCCTCTGCGGCGCCGGTTCGATACCCGGCTGCTCCCTGGCCACCAGAGGAGGGTCCCACATGGCAGGCAGACCTCTCCTGCCACCCGCTGCTCCCCTCAGCAGTGTACTTCGGTCCTTCTGCCCTCTCTGCTCTCTGCTCTGGCTCTGGTGAATTCTCTCACCCTCCCGTGCTTCTGACTGTACCCAGTGCTTGTATAAATAAATAAATCAATCTTAAAAAAAAAATGCAGGAAAAAAAATGAATTAGAGGGGCCTGTCTTGTTGGTGGCTCAAAGGGTAAAACACAGCACTATGAAACTATCCACAGCCACTGCAGTACGAGTTTGATCCTTAGCCAGGGAGCTACCCACATGGCACAGAAGACCTCGCCTGTCTTGTACTCTACTCCCCTCAGCAGTGTATTTTGATACATCTGCCTGTTCTGCTCCCTACTCTGTCTCTGTTGAATCCTCTCACCCACAGCATCTCTGGCTTGCACCCCAGCTCTTATATGCATAAATAAATCAATCTTTAAAAAAATGAATTAAAAATCTGAAAAAAAAAAAGAGAAGACTCACATTACTAAAAACAAAAATTAAAGAGTTGGTATTATTACCAACTTTACAGAAATAAAAGGGAATACTTTGAACATGCCAATTAATTATATAACCTAGATGAATAAATAAAAACATGCCAACTGCTAAAACTGAACTAAGGAGAAATAGAAAATTTGAATAGAAGTATAACAAGTAGGGCCTCCCTGGTGGCACAGGGGTTAAGCACTGCACTATGAAGCAATCCGCAGACTCTGCAGCCTGAGTTCAATCCCTGGCCTATCAGGGATCAACCCACATGGTGCAGCAGACCTCTCCTGATTCGCCAGCTGCTCCCCTCAGCAGTGCGTTTCAGTCAATCTGCCTGTTCTGTTCCTCACTCTGTCTCTGGTGGATCCTCTCACCTCCCTCATCTCTGGCCTGTGCCCCAGCTCTTGTATGCATAAATAAGTAAATCTCTTTTTTAAAAAAAGTATAACAAGTAAAGAACTTGAATCTGAAATAAAATCTTCCCATAAAGAAAATTCCAGTGAGATGACTCCCCTAGTGGTCTTCTACCAAAACTGTGGGGGTAAATTAACATTAATCTTTCACACACTCTTCCAAAAAATATTGGAGGATGGACTTCCCAACTCATTCCATGAGGCCAGCATTATCCTGACATGAAAATCAGACAAAGGCATCACAAGAAAGCTAAAGATGAACATCCCTATGAATATAATAACAAAAATCTTCACAGAATACTAGCAAAGTGAATCCAGTGACATATAAAAGGTACTGAACACCATGGTGAAGTAGGCTTTATCTCATGAACTTAAGACTGGCTTAAGATTTGAAAAACAGTGTACATAGCATACCATATTATTTTTTTAAAGATTTATTCATGCACACAAGAACCGGGGTACAGGCCATAGGCGCGGGACGGTGAGAGGATTCACCAGAGATAGAGCAGGGAACAGAACAGGCAGACTGACGAAATACACTGCTGAGGGGAGCAGCAGGCGAGACAGGAGAGGTCTACTGCAACATGTGGGTTTCTCCCCAGCCAGCCAGGATCGAACCCACGCTGCAGAGGCTCTGGGCAGCTTCACAGTGCAGCGCTCACCTGCCTACACCACCAGGGAGGCCCAGCAAACCTTATTTTTTTTGTATTGTTTATATTTATTAGCCATTTCAATATAGCATATCATATCATAGAATTAATGACAAAAACCATATGATAATTTCAAAAGACAAAGAAAAAAAGCATTTGATAAGATTCAATAAACTTTCAAGGTAAAAACATTCTACAACCAGAAATAGAAAGGAATTTCTGCAGCTTGTTAAAGGGAACTGCATAAAACCCACTGCTAACATAATATTCAATGGTGACTAAAAGACTAAAATCTTTCCCTGTAATATCAGAAACAAGACACGGTGTCTGCTCTTATTACTTCTATTCAACATTGTACTGGAGGTTCTAGCCAAGGCAATTAGTTAAGGAAAGGAAATAAGACATGCAGATTAAAAGGAAGAAGTAAAACTATTTCTATTAGCATATGATGTAATTTTGAATATATAAAATTTAAGAAATTCACAAAAACAATTAGAGATAATAAATGGTTTCAGCAAGTTTGAAGGATACAAAGTCAATGCACAAAGAATTTATTATATTTCTATATACTGGTAGTTCAATGGAGGAAAGAATATTCTTTTTAAAACATAGCACTGGGATGACTAAATGTCCAAATGTAAAAGAATAAAGTTGGACTCCTACCTCTCACTACATTCAAGAATTAATTCAAATTGGATCATAGACCTAAATATAAAAGCTAAAACTAAAACTCTTAGACTAAAGATAGGAGTAAATTTTGTGACCTTGGATTAGGCAGTGTTTCTTATGTATGACATGGAATGTATAAGTAACAAACAAAAAATAGACAATTGGACCACAACAAAACTAAACTTTTATGTTTCAAATGATAAAATCAAGAAAAGACAATGAAAAGACAAGAGTGGGAAAAGTATTTGCAAATCAAATCTAATAAGGGACTTGTGTCTATAATATGTAAAAAAACTCTTACAACTCAGCAATAAAAACAATTAAAAATGAGCAAAAGAGGGCCTCCCCCGTGGCACAGCGGTTGAGCCCTGGGTTGCGAAGCTGCCCGCAGCCTCTGCAGCGCGGGTTCGATCCCCAGCTGCTCCCCGGCCACCAGAGGAGGGTCCCACATGGCGCGCAGACCTCTCCTGCCGCCCGCTGCTCCCCTCAGCAGTGTACTTCACTCCTTCTGCTTGCTCTGCTCCCCGCTCTGGCTCTGGTGAATTCTCTCACCCTCCTGTGCTTCTGACTGTACCCAGTGCATGTATAAACAAAACAAACAAACAAACAAATAAATAAACATAAAAAAAAAATGAGCAAAAGATGGGAATAGACATTTCTCCAAAGATAAGATGTACAAATGACCAACAAACACATGAAAAGATATTCAACATCAAGAGCCATGAGGGAATTTCAAACCAAATTCATAATGAGAAGCCTCTTCACCCACTGGTATATATGTAATAAAAAGGATGGACAGTAGCAAAGACTGATGAGGACATGGGGACATGGGGGAAATGGGCATAGTCATGATGTGGTTGAAGTGGCCTTGTCCTATAGATCTCGTTACAGGGGTCTGTATTGAAAAATATAACTGCTGTGCCTCCCTGGTGGCACAAGGGGTTAAGCACCGCACTATGAAGCAATCCACAGCCTCTGCAGCATGAGTTGGATCCCCAGGCAGCCAGGGAGAAACCCACATGGCAAGGCAGACCTCTCCTGTCTCACCCGCTGCTCCCCTCAGCAGTGTACTTCGGTCCATCTGCCTATTCTGTTCCCCACTCTGTCTCTGGTGAATCCTCTCACCCCCTGCATCTCTGGCCATACCCCAGCTCTTGTATGCATAAATAAATAAATCTTTAAAAAAAGAAAAACAAAAAAAATATAACTGCTTTCCCCAAAATTAATATTGACTGTTATTTATTTGAAATTATCAAATTTAAAGCTTAAATGACATTACAGTTAAATTACACATATACTTGAGACATTGATCTTTGTCAAGATCTCTTATCATGAGTAAGTTTACCTTAAAATTGAGAATATTCTTAAACAAAAACTTTTCTGAGCATGTTAGTATCCTTATGTGTAATTGTTAATATACTAAAATTTAGTAAATATTTGAAAAGGTGTTTAGTATTTTCTTATGCTAAAAAAAATCATTTTCTAATGTCTGAGCATTTCCTAAGTATTTAGTCAGTTTTTAAAGATTCTTCACTCTTTCTTCATTGATAGCTGGGCCAAACAAAATAAAATTCAAAGAATAATGAATTCCTGGGAATTCTACCTTTGATCAGTATTTAACCCATAGTGAAACAATTAAATAAGGATTTCCAAGTTATGCTATTTCCAATCTCAGTTTTTTCAGAATGAATGTTTAAAACATCTGAAGGCTGCCTAAGTATGAACATTAATGTAAAGAAATCTGTAGATCTCAGTAAGAAAATTAAGAATTTTTTATTTTTCCCCTTTCTCCACATATTCTGTGTAGAGGAGATTACTCAGGAGTCAAATTTCATTTGTTATTCTTACGCAGTATAGCCAAATCAGAAAGACCAAGCTCATGTGGTCACTGAAGTTGATTAAATGTTGTTATATAATTATGTATAATGATACTAATTTGTGATTAATGACACAAGGGACTATATTAAGTTCTTAATAAAAACAAATAGATATCAGGGGGCTTTATCTTCTAAAGCTGAATTATATTATAGGTAGGGTTGCCAAATTTAATAAATACGGATTTAAAAATATAGGATACCCAATTCAATTTGAATTTCAGATACACTACATATAATAAGTATAAGTATATCCCAAATATTACATGGGATATACTTAAGCTAAAAATGATTCCCTGTTTATCTGAAACTCATACCAAACTGGCTATCCTGGATTTTATCTGCCAATCCTAATTAAGGGTAAAAGGGAGGATTTTATGTACTCACCTTACAAAAAGCTACCCAGAATCAGAGTAAGATATAAACAGGTTTAGTGGTACCACATTTTTGTCTGGTTGATCAATGAACAGCTAAGGAAGTTTCCAGCAAAGTCCTAGAATTGGACTGGCATGTGACCAGATCCTAGTTTATTTTTAGGGTGAGGTAAATGGGACAGCTCATTCTAGGATTAGGGGAAAGCGAGTCACATTTGAAGTTGTAGGAAAAAAGATATGCGCTTAAGAGGAGAAAAGAGGGTGGGTCACATATGTGACAAGGCCACTTGCACCACATCATGACTGTGCCCATCTCCCCCATCCCAGGCAAATAAGGTGTTTACAGGGGATGTCCTATTAATTGGAAGGAACCAGAGACTCCCTTATTTGAATGTGTGGGCTAAGTCAAGCAAAGGAACAGTGAGACAAGCAATTGGACTGGAAATTGTCGCCCTTGGAATGAAATACAGATACCTTAAACTCAGTGCATTAAAAAAAAAATAAAGTTATTACCTTTCACTTCAAATTCCTCCATACTTCCTAAGTTCATTCTTGTATTCAACAAATATTTGAACGGCCACTCACTGCCAGTACTGGCTGGCCCTGGACGTATACGCACAAGCAGGACAGACATGCTCTCTGAGAGCTTACAGTACAGTGGGGGGCAGGGAGGGACGGAGACGGGACACTATGATATAATCATGAAGCTAAATGTTTACTTATGCATTATGATATTGCTATGAAAAAAAGCTGTTGGGTGCTAAAAATCAATAGGTTGGCATGCTACTGTGATCTTTACAAGGCGCTAGTATAATGAACAAACCCTCTGAAGCATCCTGAGAATAAAACTTTTTAAAAGGAAACTCCATACATTTTCCTTTTACGGAAACAATATTCTATTAAAACCATCATTTCTGGAATTGGTGGATTCTGTTTAATTCAGCAAAATTTGTTACAACCTTGACTTTTAAATTAGACTCACTTGGTTATTTGTTACTAGTGTGATTAATCTTTTCAAGATTTTGCTTGATGCATGTGACTGTCCTCCATGTTCATGCAGCTGTGCCATCTCTGGTGCAGAGGGTGAAATTCGGCTAAATTGAAAGGGCAAAACCGACATACCTGGCTATTCCAATGGCTTATTACAGTTGAATGGCAAAGGAAAAATACACTACTTCTAGGAAAAATACACTACTTCTAGGAAAAATACACTACAAGGGGACTTTTTATTGTTATCCGATAGCATTCCAAAGCATTTAACACCCAGTCTCTTCACTGGGGTCAATGAAGGCTCCCACCAAAGTGAAGTGCAGCTACTGCTGGCCTTGGCACGCAGCTGCTGGTTAACAGCTGTACTGCCTCTTGAGCTTCACACTCCAGAACTGGACGAGGAGAGCTCAGTGCACCAATTAAATAACATATATTGCGATTTTCAAATAATGCTTCTTGTGTCTTGCAAACGTACCTGGAACTAATGGACAGAAGTACTTTCTGCTTCTCAGAGCTTTCTTAACTCGATTTTGGCAATTTTCTCACTGAAGAATCGCTTTCTCCCATATACCACTCCATTATCTACCAGTGAAACAATTTCGCTTTTTCCACTGAAGGACTAGAGGAAGGGCGAGAGAACTGAATTTTGGAGGGGGAGGGGTAGCGCCAGCAACTTCTGGGGGGCTGAGGAGGGGGAAGGTCGGGTACACTGACAAAATCCCCACGCAGTCTCCCCGCACTGAGCAGCCTTCACTCCCACATCCCTTCGCATAGGTGCTCAAGGATGCGGCGAACGCAGGACGACCCCCCACCTCCTCACCACCTCAGGCCGCGTTTCCCGGTCTGAGGAGAGTTGGGGTGGGGGGGGGTGTGTGGAGACCCGAACCCGCGCGGGCGCAGGGCGGGGTGAGGAGGGCGAGCCCGCAGCCTCGCCGCCACTTTGATTGTTACGCGCCTTCAACTTCCCAGAGTGCGGCGCCCGGGGGCTGCCGCGGGCTCTCGGGCCGGCGCGACCGGGGTCCCGAGCGCCCGGTAGCTGCGGCGGGAAAGCCGAGGCGCCGCCCGCGGGCCCCCGGCCGGCCGCCCGGAGGGGGAGGGGCAGCGCCGCCCGCGGGCGCGGGGCTCGGGGCCGGCGGAAGGGCCGCGCGGCGCGGAAGCGCGGCCGCAGCTGAGGATCAGCTGCTGGAGGAGGCGGAGAAGGGGAGGGAGGAGCCGGGGGGGGGGGAGGGAGGGAGGCGGCCGTCAGGAAGCCGCGAACGCCGCCGAGCGTCTGCACACCTCGCTCTGTCTGCCATGGCTGGTTAAAGAACCGTCCGGATCGCCGCGCGGGGGGAGGGCCGGGTGGGGGAGCGCGGCGGCCGCGCGTGAGGCCGAGGGAGGGGCGGCGGCGCGAACGGCGGCGGCGGCGGTTCCAGCATGAAGAGGAGAGCTGGCCTGGGGGGCAGCATGAGGTCAGTGGTGGGCTTCTTGTCCCAGCGGGGCTTGCATGGGGACCCCCTGCTCACTCAGGACTTTCAGAGGAGACGCCTGCGGGGCTGCAGAAACCTCTACAAGAAGGACCTCCTCGGCCACTTCGGCTGTGTCAATGCCATTGAATTCTCCAACAATGGAGGCCAGTGGCTGGTCTCAGGTAAATCAACCTCCTTCCCCTCCCCGCGCCCCCCGCCCCCCTCCCCTCCTCGCGGCCCTCGCCCCCCCTCGTCCCTCCGTCCCCACCCCCTCCCTCCTCCACCCCCCTTCTGCGCGGGCAGAGTGGGTGTCAAATGAAAGCCCCGGCGGCGGGGGGAGGGCGGCGGGCGGGCGAGGAGGGAGAGGATGTCTTCAGTAAAAAAGACCTAAAATGGTTGACAGGTCCGTAATTCGCTTTATCCCGAGTGGAAAGTGCTGGCTCCTGAGGACGGCCCGGAAAGTGTGGCTTGGGCAGGGGGGCGAGGTTACCGCCCGGCAAAGTTTGACGGGAAACTCTTCCTCCGCGCACTTTAAAAGGGTGCGGGGGGCACTTGGGGGATGTGGAGGGGGAGGAGGCCGAGCGCGCCGCCGGCCCGGGCAACTCTCGCCCCCGGGGCCGGCGTCCCGGCCGAGGGGCCTCGGGGCCGAGGCGGTGACAGGGCCTGACGCCGGAGGGTCGGGGCGGCGACCCGTGCCGGCGGGGGCGGTGAGGGGGAGCCGGCGGGCGGGCGGGCGGAGGGCGGTCGCCCGCTGCGCGCCCTGAGGGGCCCAGCTCCGTCCCCGCGGAGCCGCGGGGGCCTCTTCCGCGTCCTGTTGTTATTATGGACTCGCGAGTGCCGGGGCTGAGGGCACTGAGGGGCGCGGGTGTGAATTTGAATGCGCAACTTGCGAGGCAGGGGGCGGGCGGGCGACCCCGGGAGGCGCGTTGGCAGGAGCCTCGAGCCCGCACCGCCCTTCCCCGCGGCTGCCGTCGCAGGTGGTCTGGGCGCCTCCTCCCTCCCGCCTAGCTGGGCTCGGTTGCCCCCGGGTACCCCCTCCGGTGTGGGGGAAAGGGGCGAAATCGAGGCCGGGGCTCCGGCCGGGCTGTGTAGGCCTCGCTCTCCCGGGGCTCCTAGCGACAGGCCGCTGAATCGATAGCCTATTGCTCCCGGGGAGGCCCGGGCCGGGCGGGCCGCGGCGACAGCTGCCCCCGGGGAGGCGCGCCTGCTGCCGTTGGGGGCGCTCGTCCCGGGGGTCGCGGGACCGAGGCTGGGCGAGCGGGGATGGGCGTACGCTAGGAGCGGGTCCCCAAAACTGGGCTGAGGGGTGGAGGGCGAAGACCCGTGATCTGGCGTTTCCAGCCCGTCTCCTGCCCTGCCGGGTCCCGTTGCCTGCACTGGGAGGGAGGAAGGGGCATTCCAGGGCTGGACGTGGCGCTTCGCTGCACCGAGGCCGGTCCCCGAACAGTTTTCTATTTTACGTCAATGGGCAACTCGCCAGAAACTTCTGGGATCACGGCAAAGCATCCGTCTTCTTCGCGAGAAGCGGTCGGAAGTGACACGGGGCAAGCCTGTCCAATTTGGGATTAGCAGAGATGAGATATGTGCGATCATTTCACGATAAACCGACTGGGGTTTCTTCGGAACGGACTTGACTTTGCCACCCCGGATCATTTTCTCTTTGATAGGTAGATTTTGGCCCTTCATCATTCCCTGAAGAAACCTGATATTTTACCTCAAGGCATACCTCAAACAAAAGCTGCCTTCCCCCACGCCAACCAGAATTCCAAGGGCAAAAATGGGGGTGATCATCTCTTAAAGCACTCACAGCCCACCTCGGCACCCCCCCCCGCCCCCTTTGCTTCTTCAGTATTCATAATATTCCTGTCCCCTTCCCAGACTGATGTATTCCAACAGAGATGTTTCCAGACACAAGTAAACTCACCCTCGTGGGTGAGGAAATTTGGTGGGGTATTCTTTAACACACCGAACTAATACTGTTTATTAAATCGGAAGTACAGTCATATATTGCCCGATTTACTATACTATTAATAAATAACAGATTTATTAAGGTAGTCACGCACCACACAACTCACTCATTTAAATTTAACACTTTTTTTTTTTTTTTTTTTTTAGCATTAAAAAGTTCTCTCCATCATCACCAGTTACTGTTGTGCAGGATCTTCCCTGTTTCTCAAATGAACTCCATTTTCTCTGGTCTTGCCCAGTTTATTTCCATTAGTTTAAATCTGCTCTGTAGAAGAGGAAGGTTCTTTCCAGAGGACAGTATCTGGCAAACCTGTGGTCCTGGGAATTAATTTTCTTCCTTTCCTAGTTGTAAGAAAAGTAGGATGTGAGCTTAGTTGCACATCTCCAGCAGTGCTTTCTTGAGCCTAGCCTTCTTTGCCGCTTACTCCTCCCCCTTCCCTTACACTTCCTCCTGCTCAGTTTTTCCTGTTTCCTTTTTTTCTACTCCCGTCCTTGTTCCTTCCTTCTGCTTTTTCACTCGCCCCTCTCCTTTTAGCCCTGGTAGACTTAGTTTATTTGTTCCCTGAACTACGAGTTTAGTTTAAAATCCCTCTTTACTAGTCATCTTCCATTATGAGTATAATTTATGCTAACTTAAAAGTTCCTCCTGTTTGCTTCAGATAAGGAAGCCCGCCCCCACCCCATTGGGAATCATAAATACACTTTAGCTTGTTAAAGCTAATTAAATTTTGTTCTGGGAAGTCCTTTGCAAATTTAAAACTAAAGTGTGTGATTACATTTTCTTTTTTTCTGTCACTGTCTTCTTTGAGCAGTTAATACATGAGGAGAGGGGTACATAGTATTTTGAAGCTAACCTGTTTCCAACTTTTCACAGTAATGGGTGATGGTAATAACATTACTTTTTTTTTAAATTTTGATACTGAAATACATTTTATTAATAGAGTGCTGATACGGTATGCCAATTTAAATACAAAAAATAGTTTTTAAACTTGACAATCACAGATTTGACAATAAGATTACTGTTATGCATATTGTTGGGACTGGTTAAAACCCTCAGGAAGCAGTGATTAAAAGGATAGTTTTTTTTCATAGTTTGTTCACTGTTTTCACTTCTTAATTGTTTGGGCAAGCTCACATTTCTTGTAAGTGACACATAGGATTTGTATAATTAACTAAGACCTTGAGCAAACACAATAGTTAAGTGATTCCTGTGGCCTTAATAAATGCTATTTGTTAAAGATGCCATGGATTTTTTTTATGCTAACAGCTAGCACCTTTTCCAGAGCTAATCCCAGCAGATATTAAGATAAAATCAGGAAGAAGAAAAGGTGCTCTGCTGAGAAGTGAGTGACAGCAACAAGTGGGAGAAGGGTTTTTTTTGTTATTTTAAAATATTAAAATACTGTAACCTAAAAAGTATTTTTCTTTATCACTGATCAGAAAAAGGGCATTGGTGTGATATCATGTAAGGCAGTGTGGTATAGCAGACACATGGTTAAAATCACTGCTGTGTGGTTTAATGTGTAGCCCTTAGTCAAGTTGCTCCTGTTCAGTCTGTTTCCTGATGTATGCAAGAGGAATACCAGTACCTACCTGAAGGGCTGTTGTGAGGATGCCATTAGGCAAAGTATAGGTTGGGGAAAAAACTCAGAAAATGCTGAGTTTGTTTTCTTTCTATTTTGTAGTTATTACATTAATAGCTGATACTTGTTCTTACAGCATTGCTACTGGACCCTGTGCAAATGGGACAGCGATGATAGTTTTGTAACTTTCTGTTGTGGAATGAGGAGGCACAATCTGGTTATGGAAAGGGCCTGGAATTTGGTTTCACATGATTTGAGTTGGAGGCTCTATCAGTCATAAATTGTATGAATTTAGGTAAATCCTTTTGTTAGGGGGAAAAGGATGACCCAAAGCTATTTCCATATAGGCTTTGTGGACTCCACCCCCACCCCAGGTCAAAGCCAAAGACACTGGGAACTCCAAATCCCATCACCACCAAAGGGAAGGTGGCTGGGACCTGAGGGTGGGGTTAAACAGCCAGGTGGATAGAAAAGGCAGACATGTGGACTTTGGGGGACCCCATTTTGGGCTCTCCACCAGCTCGCAGCGTCCGGCCAGCTCTGAGAGTGACTTTGGGTTTCCAGGTCGTCGGATCGGGTAGGACGCGTTAAAGACTTTATTTCCCTATTTTCTCCCTGAGTTGTACATTTTCCTTATTTCCTTTCCTCTTGTAAATAAACCTTTTATTAACCTTTTTGTGTGTGTCTGTAGTAGAGTATTCATAAGTCCCTTTAAAGCGCGCGGGTGAGGACCCACAGCCAGGAACCTGTTTAATATCAGGGTTGCTCTATAACACTTTCATTCCTCATCTGTAAAATGGGTAACAATGCCCTCACTACCTAATACCTGTCTTATTCAATGAAATGTTATGTGTGAAGGTACTTTGTAAACTATACGGGTTTGAGTAAACATTACTTTTTATGAAGATCAGCTTATGCTTCATGATGACAGTCTTTTAGAATATTTATGTGTTGTAGTCCTTTGAGGGTTGAGTGATACTATATGTTGAAAGATAGCATCAAGGAGGTTATGCGAGCACACATATTTAGGGGAAATCCTGGATTTACCTTTTATGTCTTTGATTGTCAAGAAGGTTAAATTGCCTCCTCTTATGCTTCTCCTTTTCCCTAGAATGGATTCCTTAAAGTCTTTTCTTCTTTGGGAAGAAGATGAACATCTTATTGGGATCTGATTGGAAGACCAATCAGAATGTAGCTCTTTGTAAGTCTAACTTGGGTTGTAACTCTACCTTCTAATATCTTGTAAATGGTTTGTGCAGTAAACAAACATATTTAGCACTTTGGTGATGAAAGTTGCTGGCATATTGTTTCCTCTGAATGGATATTAAAGGCGTTGGAACCTGTAGAGCTAGCAGATTAGTGGCTCATAAATATGAAGTTTTGAGTTACAGTGAAAGATTATGATCTCTCTTTTAATGCTTATGACTAAATGTAGGAAAATCATCTTGAGAAATTTTTCAAATAATACCAACTATATGGTTTCAAAGTGTTAAGTAGGAGTTGTGAATGGGGAGAGGTATTTAATTACTTGCTCATTCAAATAACTATTTCTCTTTCCATTGGTGATTATAAAATATATATAACATATATAGGCTTTTAACAGCTTATTTTACACATATATGGAGAGTACATATATTATTATATATATTACATATTTTATATATATAGAGAGAGAGTGAGAAGAGAAAGAGAGAAAGATTAAGAGCATGAATCTAGTCAGACTGCCTGGGGGTGAATACAAACTCAACTATTTGCTAACTTTGACAAATCACTTATCTTCTTTGTTTCCTCATTCATGTAATAAGGACAATAATACCTCACATGGTTGTGGTGAGGCTTGAATGAAATAATAGGTGTAAAATTCTTAGCACCAGGGCCTTGCTGTTGGCTCTGGTTGCAACTGCTGCTGTAATTCTTGTTATTGTTTTTGTTTCACTTCAGCCTCATTAAAAGCATTTAGGAGATTGACACCTTCAACATCAAACATTCATTACACTTGATACATACAGTAGTATATTGTGAAAAGGTGAGAAAGTTCTCAATGAGATGAACTGTTAAAAATGCTTTTTGAATAAGTGTGATTCCACTCATACTGCCTTTTATTGTAAAACATTTTTTGCCTGAAATAATAGCTATGATAATAACTATATGCTTAATTTGAACCCATTAATTACCAATCATTTTTCTATTGCCAAATCACTATTTGTATTACATTTGATGGAACCTTTTTTTTTTTGTAAACTTATCTAAGAGCATATTACTTACAGGTGAAGTGTTTGACTTTAGCCAGAAAATACTTGAAATGACTTTATTGAAACGTCCCATCAATGAATTTCTTGGTCCAGCTGTTTATCAGGAGAAATACGGCCATTGGTACAGCAGATGCCAGACTTTGAAAAACTTTGATTGCGCATGTATTTGACAAGGTGATGAAGGAATCAATTTCTGGATTTTCTGAGCTTTCTAATTAGTGATAATCCATTGCTATGAAGGTGTTTAATTTTATTCTTTGGTCCAGTTATTAGTCCAACAAATAGTTATTCGGTGCATATTATTTATGACAGCAGAAACTGTAAGAACAAAGATAATGAATCAGATATAAATCATGCTCTTAAAAAGCTTACAGATGAGTGTTTACTTATCTGTAACATTATCTCATCCTTTTTTTGAAAAAAAAAAAAAGATTTATTTATTTATGCATACAAGAGCTGGGGCACAGGCCAGAGATGTGGGGGGTGAGATGATCCACCAGAGACAGAGCAGGAAACAGAACAGGCAGATTGACTGAAATACACTGCTGAGGGGAGCAGCGGTCAAGACAGGAGAGGTCTGCCTCCCCATGTGGGTTTTCTCCCTGGCCGGGCAGGGAGGGATAGAACTCGTGCTGCAGTGGCTGCTGATTGCTTCACAGCGCGGTGCTTAACCCCTTGTGCCACTAGGGAGGCCCACAATTTTAACTTTTTCCTCTGCTTATGATACTTTGATACTCGATATTCCTTTGTTTTGCAGTACTTAATACAGCAAGAATCCTCTTGCCTTTGAGCTTTGGTAGGAAAGAAAGCTCATAGAGATGGCCTTGTAGCACATTGCTATGATAATTATAAAGATCATATCATAAGGATAGAATAACATAGACATTTTCCCCATTTACTCAGTTAATGAATTGTTACCTATCAAAGCTTTCCAAATTTAGAAGTATGCCTGGGTGTGTCACTTCTGCTTTAAAACAATCTAGTGAGGCTTAATTGATGACTGTCAGTCTCATTAAGCATTGTTAGCATGTCAAAGAATAGTCCTGTGTTCACTAATGTTCAAAGGATATTCACTGACTTCTCCTATGCCAATGCAGTTTTGATTACATAGAGTTCCTAAGAAGAGCAGTGGCCCTCAGTTATGTATCCTGGCCACTACATTGAAAGGTGTTAGCCCAGGTACAAATGTGTGATCACGTACTGATTAGTGATAGATTTAATAGTAAAGTAGAGTCAGTCATTTAGGTTGGGGACTTTATTGACCAGTAAAATTTAAGACACAGATAGATGCTGCTTTTCTGAATTCCAGGTTTAGGAAGTTTTATTTATTTGCTCATGGATCCAGCAGGGCACACAGAGCATGCTTATAACAGCACTTTCATAGCTAATAGTGCTTCATTTACATTTTTTACTTTTTCATGATTTCAAGAAGAATTGATTTTAGATAACTTAGGATGGAATTTAAACCTTTTAAGGCAAAATAAACTAAAATCTTAATTTAAATGATTATATAGGTTAAAAAGGGATCAATTTTAAATTCAATTTTTGGTACCTTTTTATATTAAAAAAAGTGTCATAATTAAAAACTATTAACCTGTTAGGATTAACCCTTGGAATATTGTGAGATTATGAAATTGCCTTTCTCTTCTACTCAAATCTGTCCTTTAAAAATTTATTAATTTATAAGGACTAGGTTATTGTAGTCATAGTGTAAGGTGCTGTTTAGGTGATCTTTGAATGATATTTAAAATTTAATAGTAACATTTATTTTTAGACATTTTAGGAACATTAACTAACATGTATAAAATATTTTAAATGTATTTCTTGCTTAAGGTGATAATACATTTTTAAAAGTCAATTTTATTTTTAAAAGTCAATTTTAAACAAAGAAAACTGGTGAATATTTTATATGGATATGGCAAAAACAAAAGGTGGGCAGTCTTTCATGAGCTTAAATCCATATCTTTATTTTACGTACAAGGTATTGGAGATACAGAGAGGTGAATTGTCCAGAGTGGCTCCATTAGTCCTTGGCAGTCAGGACTCTGGGCTCATTACTCCCAGGCAACTTCTAAATCGCCTCTTTATGTTTTCCTTTCCCTTTTCTTATAGGGACAGGTCACCTTTTCTGGCTCTCTTTTAATGAATTGTTAGCAGTTTCCTTGCACATGTACAACTCCAGTTTCTTCTCTTAGATAATCAATTGTATTTGTGTTTTGCTGTAAATAAAATTAACTTGTATCACACAGATATCTTGTGCTTATTTATGCATTAAAAATATTTAATGAGAACACACTAAGTGTATTTAATTTTATTAATAACTATATAATAATCATTTTAAAACACATATTTAGCATGTGCCAGGCCCTTCCCTAAACACTTTATAAGTCTTATTTTCCACTTGGAAAATAGCCGGTGTTATGTATAGTCTAAAAATATAAGGGAATTTGGAAGTTTTATATTAATTATCATAACTAAGTGCAAAGGAATCAAAAAAGACATTGATAAATGCTGAAGGTTCTATAATGCAGATAACAGGTAGGGCATTAGTGGAGAAAATAGATATTAGAATTAATTGTTTCTGGTTAAAATGAAGTGAAATATAATTCTAGAGAGGAAAGTAGATTTTTATTACTTGGGTCTTTGTAGAGAATTTGGTTCCAATAGCTGCTTCCTAAGTTTTTCTTCTTTTCAGCTTTAATACTTATTGCCACTGCCAACATAATATAAGCTTTCTGAAACTTGTTTCTCATCTCACATGCCCTGCTGATCCTTCAAAATCTGTATTGCTCCCTAGCATTTACAAAATTAGGAAGGCTTCTCCTAGAATTCAATTGAGACAGTCCTGTTTATAAAAAGTAGTGCTTATTAATGAAAATAGATAATATATGAGTAAGTCATTTATCCAGCACATTTATATACATGATCACATTTAATACTTAAAAGAAACTTTCCTAAGGTAGTGATTATACTATGATCCTTATTTTACATATGAGGAAGCTGAGGCTTAGAGAAATTGAAGCTTGTGAAAGCTGTGGTGGAGCTGCGCTGTCCAACCTGGGTTTGTGTGAATGTGAGACATGCTCATAAATGCTTTGAAATTTTTAGAATGTTACATTTAGAAGGATCTGACTTTTCCCCTATATATACTCATCTCTTGCGCTTTCACTCTTGATACTTTGCTAATTGCTTTTCTTCCTTTATGTATAAGCAGAGAAAGGGGACTAGGGTTGAGGGGACGGATGGAGCTGTGGACTTGGAGTCAGTAAGCATAGTTGTGGTCACAGCTTTCGTACTCACCCCTTAACGATCTCTGTTGCTAGAAATCACTTCACCTGGGTTTGGGTCTTGGCAGTCATTTAATGTCTCCTTTCTTATACTTTGTGTTTTTTTTCTGGTTTGTTTCCATAGTCTACATGACAAACTTCACCCTGGATTGAAATCACTTTAGTCTAATTAGCGACAGATGTACTCTGGTTACCAAATTGATACCTCTTCTCTATTAGCCCAACTGAATATATGTATTTACTGAGTCTGCAATTTGAGTTTGATATTTGCTGAAAGCATGCTGATTGAATGCATTTGGCTGAGTAGCAACAGAAACCCGTATCTTCGTAATTATGAATGGGGAGAAAAGGTCTATGCCTTGGACATACATGGACAACATTCTTCAGAATAAAGTTCTTTTTTAAATTTTTTTTTTTTAATTTTTGCATAGAAGAACTGGGGTGTAGACCAGAGGTACAGGGAGGGGGAAGGAGGAGAGGATTCACCAGAGACAGAGTGCGGAGCAGAATAGGTGGATTTACTGAAATACACTACTAAGGGGAGCAGTGGGTGAGACAGGATAGGGCTGCTGCTCCAGGGGGATTAGCTCCCTGGCTGGGAATCAAACTCAGATGGTAGCTCTGGACTTAACCCCTGGATCACTAGGAAGACCCCACAATAAAGAACATTTTGGAGAAAGGTTTAAGCAATGTAACATGGGATTATTTCCCCAAACAGCAGTGGTAAATGATTTGGAAGCACTTTTTCACTGACACAGTATCATAAAGGAAGATAAGACTCCTACCTAGACCAGATGATAAATGGGAGTAGTTCTTACTGAACTTGTAGTGTTCTTGTAAGTAAAATTTAACCTTTGTCACCAACAACTTCACTCTCATGCCTTCTGTGAAAAAGAAGATATCTCATTTCTAAGATTATTTAACTGATTGGGTGAACAGGGAGGGCTGCTCTGTAGGTTCTGGTCTTGGATTCCATTTGCTTTTCACATCAATTTTCCTAAGTCAGGAATTTAAGGAAAGACATGACAATAGTAGTTTGTCACTTTAGTTATCTGCTCTTCCCATGCTTTCATGTCACACTTGCCTTTTTTGTTTGTTTGTTTGTTTGGTTTTTCAAGATTTATTTAAACATACAAGAGCTGGGGTACAGGCCAGAGATGCAGGGGATGAGAGGATTCACCAGAGACAGAGTGGGGAGCAGAACAAGCAGATGGATCAAAGTACGCTGCTGAGAAGAGCAGCGGGTGAAACAGGAGAGGTCTGCTGCGCCATGTGGGTAGCTCCCTGGCCACCCAGGGATCAAACTCGTGCTGTAGCAGCTGTGGAGGCTGCGGACAGCTTCATAGGTTGCGTCTTAATCCCTGCCCCACCAGGGAGGCTCACACTTCCCTTGTTACCTTACTTGTTCCTTGCACCTTGCAGTGTTGAATGCCTGAGATTATATCTTGTACCTCTCAGGTCACAGAGTTGGTATGCTCGGAGATCAAATCCATATGCTTTGAGTACTGTTTTCCTATTAGTACCAATTTTAAAATAGAAATTATATTTCAGCAGACTGGGATTCACAGGAATCAATGAGAAAGGCCTCTGAAGTAATTGACAGGTTTATAATAGATCCAAGTGGTAGAGATGTTGGCAGAAAGGCTGATTCCCATCTTCGCCCTTTGTTTCTGTTGGAGTTCCTGCTGTTTGATTATGGGAGGTAAGCTTGTCTGATATCATTGATCAGGTAACTCTAGTACCCCTGCCTGCCTTGTTGCCTGCTAGGGTCCTTTATGACTAAGGTGACTGTATATTTCCTAGTTTACTTGGGACTGTCCAATTTTCCCATTATCCTGGCATAATATGAGTGCTCTTTTCATTCTTAAAAAGGTTCTAGTTTGGATTATAAATTATATGGCCATTACTTAGAATCATCTGAGTTTTCTGCTACTCTGGTAAAATGGAAAACCTCATATCTTAACTTCTCCCATTCACCATTGAATACCTGTGGTGGAAAAGCTTCCAAGCCTCCATTCTTTCCATGCCAGGTCTTTCAGCTGACATTTTTATGGTACTGGATTGAGCCTGAAAGGCAAACTTTTTGTCCCGTCTTACTAGAAAGAAAAAATTAAAAAAGCTAGAGTCATGAGGAAAATGCGAAGTTGAGAGGCTAATAAACTATTTCCTTTCTACATACATTCTCTTAATGTTCTTATTCTACTGTTTACTTGTGCATTTTTAATTTTTTTTTAAATCTCCCTGTGTGATGTTGCTTTTTTTTTTTTTTTAAGATTTATTTATTTATACAAGCACTGGGGTACAGTCTGAAGCGCAGGAGGGTGAGAGAATTCACCAGAGCCAGAGCAGAGAGCAGAACAGGCAGACCGAAGAAGTACACTGCTGAGGGGAGCAGCAGGTGGCAGGAGAGGTCTGCGCGCCACCAGGCATCCAACCTGCGCTGCTTCGCAACCCAGTGCTCAATCGCTGTGCCACTGGGGAGGCCCTGTTGTTGCTTTTTTGCAGTTAATTTTGAGGAATGATCTGTTGAATCGGGATATTTTTCCTGAGGTTATATCTTGTACTTCTCAGCACACAGAGTTGGTATGCAATGTCATCAAAAGTGAATATGACATTGATATTAAAATCACAGTGCGGGCTTAGTTTTGCAGAGTATCTATCCTGCACCAGAGTTCATTTGCAGTAAAAGTTGGCTCCCTCGAGTGTATAGATTGACCCTGAGAAGGGTTTTCAGTCTCATTTTTCAGGTATGTGACCATTTGACTGTAGAATGTCTTTAATGTTGTAGAATATCATCAATAAAGACATTTAGGAGATCTGGATTAGAGGTATGATTTTACTTGTGTCACTTATGACCTTAGGCTACTGATGTTCTCTGTGGAATAATAAAATTTCATTCCTGAAAAGGGCTAATGATCATAACGCCTTTAGAAGGACACAGAGAAGCAAAGAGATAAAGTGATGCACTCAGTAGCTCACAACTAGGAAGTAGTTAAATCAGGATTAAAAACTGGATTGTCTGATCTGTCTTTCCTGGTGGGGAAAGATTTGAGGTTCTGCATTTATAAAGGACTTATTCAAGTAAGGTGTTAAACTCTTCCAGTATACTTTATCTGGAGTTTATTGTCTCTGTATATGGCTGCTTTGATTAAGTTGGTGGCCCCCCATTATTTTACAGATGAGTAAGTAGAGATTTAATTCTTAGCATGTTGAGCTACATATGTCTTTACTTTGGGAAATTTGTTTCCATCTAAGAACATTACTCAGGAGGAGAATTTTTTATTTTACAAATTCAGATAGCTGTCAAAGTCTTGTTACACAACTTTCCTCATTTTGAATTCCCCTTCAAGTATTGTGTCTAAATTCCAGTTGTATCTTTTGTGTTACTACTTAAGGCCAAATGACTGATTGGAGTTTCTGAGGATTGATATCTAAGTAGCTTCAAAGCTTTCTCTCTCTCTCTCTCTCTCTCTCTCTCTCTCTCTCTCTCTCTCCCCCTCTCTCTCTCTCTCTCTCTCTCTCTCTCTCTCTCTCTCTCTCTCTCTCTCTCTCTCTCTCTCAACTTTGCTTTATCTACTGTACATATTGCTTGGTGCCATAGATATCTGAAACACTTATTTTGCCTTATATATATATTGGCGAGAAATAGCTGAAATTTGGATGTTTGACAGCCAGCTTCAAGTGACCTTTGATTTAGTCTCAGAGTTGACATCTCTGTTGCTACCTGCTCATATCTTTCTAGAAGGACTAAGAAAACAGTGGCTCAATATTTTAGAATTGACCAAAGAGGGAAAAAGGCTTTATTATGTTGTAATATTGCTTTTATAAAAGTCAGGCCAGCAGTGTACTTATTAAAAAAGAATTTAAAAATCAGCAACTACTCAATCAGTGAAAAGCATCTATGATATAAGCAGGAGAGCATACTGTTCGGATGAATCCTCTGGCAGAAGAGGGAACTGGACATGAAAACAGCCTGTGGTCTTGGTCAGTCTGGGAATACTTTACAGTGTACCATCCACTATCAGTAACTTTCCTATAAATCCTTACTGTCCTTGAGGCCCTAAGAATTGGTTTTTAGTGTTTTCCTAGTTTTATTTAAGGAGCTGCCTTTATTCTTGAACATTTCACTAATTCCGTAGTTTACTATTGAGAATTTCCTTTGAATCATATGTCATGAGAATATGGCACTTATGAGACAGACTTCCCATTTATTCATGTTAAAAAATATAGAAAATTTTGAAAATGGGGATACTTAAATAAAGAAGTATCCCACCTACTCAGGATAATGATTTTTAACACGAAGGATGGACATAGTTTAATCTTTTTTGTAAGCACATGTACATAAAAGCAGAATTAGGCTATTTTGTAACTTTATTAATATTAACATTTTTGTTATTGAATAGGTTTCAAAAGCAGGTTATTTTTTTCAACCTTAACAGTATTGCCTTTTTTTTTTTAATATATAGAATTTCTACTTTTTTTTTTTAGATTTATTTATTTATTTATTTATTTATTTATTTATTTATTTATTTATTTATTTATACAAGCACTGGGTACAGTCAGAAGCACAGGAGGGTGAGAGAATTCACCAGAGCTAGAGGGGGGAGCAGAACAGGCAGACTGTTGAAATACACTGCTGAGGGGAGCAGCGGGCAGCAGGAGAGGTCTGCGCACCATGTGGGACCCTCGCCAGTGGCCGGGGATGGAACCAGTGCTGCAGAGGCTGCAGGCAGCTTGGCAACCCAGCGCTCAACCACTGCACCACCGTGGAGGCCCAGTATTGCCATGTTAGACTGGATAATTCTTTATATGGGGGTTGATCCTGTGTGTTGTAGGATATTAAGCAACATCCTGGCCTCTAACCCATATGTGCCAGTAGCATCTCCCCAGTTGTGACAACCAACAAAGTCTCCAGACATTGCCAAATGCTCCCCAGGGGGACAGAATACCCTAGTTGCGAACTGTTGTTCTACAGCAAAAATCCTCATGTTCTTTGGTCTCAACACCTCTTTACCCTCTTAAAAGTCATTGAAGACTTCAAAAAATTCAATTTGTGTGGATCACATACTTGTCAATTTTAATTTTTTTTTAAAGATTTATTTTTATTTATTTATTTTATTTATTTATACAAGCAGTGAGAAGCGCGGGAGGGTGAGAGAATTCACCAGAGCCAGAGCGGGGAGCAGAGCAGGCAGAAGGACCCAAGTACACTGCTGAGGGGAGCAGCGGGCAGCAGGAGAGGTCTGTGTGCCATGTGGGACCCTCCTTCGGTGGCCGGGGAGCAGCCGGGGATCGAACCAGCGCTGCAGAGGCTTCCGGCAGCTTCGCAACCCAGCGCTCAACTGCTGCGCCACTGGGGAGGCCCTGTCAATTTTAATTTTATTGGAATTTAAAGCTGAGAAAGTTAAAAATTGATTTATTTGAAATTAACAAACTAAGAATAGCTTAATAAAACATAACTATATTTTTCCAAAATAGTAAGAGAAGTAGCAGTGTAAAATTTTTCCAAATCTTTCGAATGTTATAATAAACACTTTGGAGCCACTTTCATTTAACCTTTTGTGAAATATTAGTTTAACTGAAATACATGAAGAAACTTCAGCCTTGCACAGATATGTAACCTGAAAAGGGCAAAAGTATTTTAATGCCTTATTCTTTGATACTATATCAAAACTTTGACAAATGGAAGTTTCAAGATAAGTTGCTATCTAGTATCTGAAGCCTTATCAGAGAACTTTTCATAGTCTGTTACATTAAAATCCATTCATATACCTTTATTGTATACCCCTCATGTTGCTGGTTTCTTCTGGAAAAATTGGGAGATAGGGCAACCTTAAGCCTGCATTCCTCTAAGGCTATAACTGGCTGAGTAATGGCTTGTCTTTAAAAAAGGGTTGTATGTATCATCATACGGAGTATTAAGGTATCTAGTCTGGTTGTAATTTGATAGATAAACTTATTTTAACTGCTTCATCAAGAATATTTTAAAGTGAAGCTGACATGTTTTTACTACCATCTGTAGCAGTTAAGAATACACTCATAACTAGCAGTCTACCTTTTTAAGGCACCAGTAGTTTTACCCACCCTTGCTGGGTACCTTAATACAATGTTAACACCATGAAAAAGGCATATGGCACTTAGTGTTACTGTGAAGATAGTTTGACTTTGCATACCTTGGGGGGTTCATGGAACACACTTAGAGAACTGTTGTAAAGCATGCTGTTAGCAACATTGTATTCTATCAAGGCCTACTTCAGAATTTAACCAGTTCCCTCATATTCTATTTATTTTTTGCTTATATCACAATTCTTGTAGCTAAGTCTTTGAAATTTTATTTTTTCCCTTAAAATAAAATTTTAGAAATGACCTCTGTGTCAAAGGATATGAATTTTTTTTATTTGTAAAATACATTTGATGTATATTTGTTCTCTAATATGGTTGATCTAATTTATTTAAACTTGTACCAGTGTATTATGAGATTGCATCATGCCTGTTTCCCAGGCATCATTTAATCTTTGCCAGTTCATTCAGTATATGAAAATTATATCATTAAAACATTTATTATTAAGTTCTCATATAACTGGCCCTAATAGTGAGGCAGATTTCATTTACCATAAGTTTTGACATCTTGTAGTCTTACTTTAGGCTGATTATAATGTAGCTGATTAAGTTCTTTAAAAGGAGCTGATTAGGGTGTAACTTTCTTTGTTAAAATACTCACATTCTCCTAATACCTTTCAAGATTAATCCCTAGTTACCTTATTTGTATTTGGGTATCAAATCGAAGCCTCAGATTTAGAGACTCCCTCTTAAGGAGGTGTAAAGCTGTTTGGCAAATTATTTAAATTTTGGAAGTCTAAGCTAAACCTTTTTTTAAGATTTATTTATGCATACAAGATCTGGGGTGTGGTAGGGGTGGGTGAGAGGACTCACTAGAGACAGAGTGAGGAGCAGAACAGGCAGAGTGACTGAAATACAGAGTGACTGCTGAGGGGAGCAGTGGGCAAGTCAGGAGAGGTCTGCTGCAGCATGTGGGTTATATCCCTGGCCGGGGATTGAACTCGTGCTGCAAGGGCTGCTGGTAACTTCACAGTGTTGAGACTTAACCCCTTGCACCACCAGGGAAGCCCTCTAGTTGGGTTATTGCTGCTGCTACAATTCTTGCTTCCCACTTAATGTAAAGTGGGAAGCTGGGAGTCAGACTTTCGTCATTGAGGCAAGCCAGTGTCTCACTTTTCACATCTTTAAAATGGGGATAGTAAGTTTCTGCTTTACTTACTTAATTGGATATGTGGGAAAATGAATTATAGGCAGATGAATGGACTCAGCTTTCAGAATAAGTGTACTGTGTAGGGCAGGGAAGTTGATGCCTGTAGATGTTAACCCTCTTGTGGCCACTTCTGTGGTGAAGAGCAAAATTCACATGCTACCAGCTCCTTATCTTTCCATACCTACCTACCTGTACTCACCATTTGATTTCTTTCTCCTGACTTAAAGAAGTATTGGACCCCAGTTTGTGATCTTGGGTTAACTACCCTACCTTAACTTATCCATGGACCAAATGTTAGCCTGCACTGATGCTTGCATTATGCAAAAATCAGGTTGCTGACTTCTCAAAAACTTGGAAGATCTGGCAACTTTGAATCTGCATTCCTCTATGGCAATAATTGACTGAGCTGAGTAGTGACTTGTCCTTTAAAAAGGGTTGAATGTCTTGCAGTCTCCATTTAATCTGACAGTTTTCACTTCGGTGTCTGGCCCCTGTTGTATTTCAGAGGCCAGATTTTTAATTATTTTTATTTTATATTTATTTATTAGATTTATTTATTCATGCACACAACTGCTGGGGTACTGGCCAGAGGTGTGGGGGTAAGAGGATTCACCAGAGACAGAGTTGGGAGCAGAACAGGCAGACTGACTGAAATACACTGCTGAGGGGAGCAGCAGGCGAGACAGGAGAGGTCTGTTGTACCATGTGGGTTTCTCTCTGGCTAGCCCGGGATTGAGCTCGTGCTGCAGAGGCTGTGAATTGCTTCATAGTGCAGTGCTTAACCCCTTGCGCCCCCAGGGAGGCCCTAGATATTTATTGATTTTTTTTTAAAGATTTATTTATTCATGCATACAAGAACCGGGATACAGGTCAGAGGTGCGGGAGGGTGAGAGGATTCACCAAAGACAGAGCGGGGGACAGAACAGGCAGACTGAAAGAAATACACTGCTGAGGGGAGCAGTGGGTGAGACAGGAGAGGTCTGCTTCGCCATGTGGGATTCTCGCCGGCCAGCTGAGATTGAACTCTCACTGCAGAGGCTGCAGACAGCTTCACAGTGCTGTGCTCAACCACCTGTGCCACCAAGGGAGGCCCCCTAGATTTTTATTTTTGAGAGGAATTTGGTCTCTGGAGCCAGATTAGCTGGATTCAGACCACAAATCCCACTCTTGGTAGCTATGTGCCTTCAGATTATGTAGCTTTTCTGTAGTTTCATCTGGAAAATGAGGACAATTATCTACTTCATAGGATTGTTAAAAGGACTAGAAGAACCACTACATGTAAAACCCTTAGGATGGTCCCTGACGCCAAGTAAATTGAGCTGATGTTAGTTTAGCTATTGCTTTGAAGTTCAAATAGCAGAATAATTAGCTAACATTTATCTAGCTCCTACTGTGTATCAAGCAATGGGCCAAGCTCTTTACACATTTCTCATTAATCCTAACATAACATTATAACATAGCTAGTTATAGTCTCATTTTGCAGATGAGAAGATACAATTTGGAGTGATTAAGTAACCTGCCTAAAGGCAGATAGCTAGAATAAGTGATAGCAACATTGAGAGTTGAAACTATGCATGAGTATCCTAAGTCTTTGTTATGGTTGTTTTTTAAAATGTGTCAAGCAAACACTACTTTTTAAAAACAAGTCTTTGGTTTTGAATGTTGTGATGCCTCATCCCATACCCATTTAAAAGATTTATTTATACAAGCACTGGGTACAGTCAGAAGCGCAGGAGGGTGAGAGAATTCACCAGAGCCAGAGCGGGGAGCAGAGCAGGCAGAAGGACCGAGGTACACTGCTGGGGGGAGCAGCGGGCGGCAGGAGAGGTCTGCACGCCATGTGGGACCCTCCTCTGGAGGCTGGGATCAGCCGGGGATCGAACCGGCGCTGCAGAGGCTGTGGGCAGCTACGCAACCCTGCACTCAACCTCTGTGCCACTGGGGAGGCCCCCATACCCATTTCTAAAATAAGTCTAAGTGCAGAAGTGGCAGGTTGGGTAAGTGAAGATTTGTGCTCTTAATGTTTTTGTAAATGATTTGAGGAGAGAATACATATAAATACTCCAAATTTATATATATTAGTTTTTTCAGGTAATGAAATGTTAAACCAATGTGGATAAGCTGTCGTCAACTGTGGAGTAAGTAAGCAGAAAGGTGGAAATAAATTTCAGGATAGATAAGTATAAAATAATACATAAAAATAATAGACTGTGTGTAAAATTATATAATTCTAGATATTCAGTAAGGCCTTGAGAGTCATATTAGGTGATTGTTTGAAAGTCAAAAAGACCAGCAAGCATTTCACATCCACTGGGATAGCTATTTTCAAAGAAAAACCAGAAAGCAACAAGTGTTAGGATTGTTGATAAATTGGACTCCTGCATATTACAGGTAGAAATGTAAATTGTATAATATATGCATTGTGGAAAACAATGTGGCTGTTTTTCTCAGAAAATCAAGCAAGATTATAGTATGGTACCATTTCAATTCTGGATATAGACTCAAAAGAATTGAAAGCAGGCACTCAAACATGTATCTTGTAATGCCATATTCTCAATGGCATTAATCAAGATAGCCAAAAAGTGGGAGCAACCTAAGTGTCCATCAACAGATGGATAGACGAAACGTGACTTAAACACACAATAGAATATTATTCAGCCTTAAAAAGGAATGAAATTCGGACACATGCTACAACATGGATGAACTTTGAAGACATTATACTAAATGAAATAAGCCAGTCTTCAGAGGACAAATATTGTATGAGTCCATTTATTAGAGCAGACAAAGTCATAGAGACAGAAATACCACTCTAAAGGTAGAATGGTGATTGCCAGGGAGAGTTGTTCAGTGCGTACCTATTTTCAGTTTAGAAAGATGAAAAGATTCTGTAGATGGATAGTGGTGATGGTTTGCAACATTGTGAAATGAATGTGCTCAGTGCCACCAAATTCTACACTTAAAAATGGTAAAAAAAACAAAAACAAAAACAAAAACAAACCCCACCAAAATGCTAAGCATCCCCAGGAACAACAAAATGGAGATGCATGAAAAGTGCTGCATAAAACTATGTAACACATGCTCATTTGGATTTCTTAGTGTTCTGGCTTCTACACTTTGGTAGAAGAGACCTACAATTTGGTTTTAGGCTCTAGGCCTTGCTCCTTGGATTATTAACAAATTATTTTGTTTCTCTGATCCTCATCTGGAAAAAGGGTCCCTATAATCTTATCGAACAGTGAAGATGTATGTGCATAAACTTCTATATAAATGTTAATTATTTTCAATTTTGAAAAAATAGCAAAACAAACTTATCTTCCCTTCACTGATGTGGCTGGGCTGTGTGACACATAAGCTATTCCTTTATATCTCTTTGCAGCCTTGTAGAACTCAGGAGAGGAATGGTCAACACAAAAGAAGATTTGGCTTCACAGGCTGTCGATTATATATGTGTGTGTACATGTAAGTATGTGTGCATGTACACACACATTATATGTACATCTCTGCTTGTCTTTTGCCCTGCTACTGGATTTCCTGAGAAGGCCCTGTGCTGACTGCCCCACAGCAGTCAGGCTGAGGCTAATTGTACAAGCACCCAAGTACTGAGCTAATGGCTATGGCTTAAAGGATCATATACTCTTTACTTGAATTATTTGTTGGTCAGCTTCCCTGAGTGCAACTATGCCATAAATCCCTGTTTTTTTGAGTTGACTAGGTGATTCACAGAGAAAAGTAGAGCTTTTTACATACTCTGAGCTGATATATCCTTGCATTACCTGCCCCCCCACCCCTTTGCTTTGTGAGGTCCCCTCTTTGCTTTGTGAGGTCAGAGATTTGGGCACAGCTGTAACTATTTCAGTTGTGCCTCGATTTGCATCCATTGTGTTTTTTTGCCAACACATGGTTGAAAAGTGTTATCTTTGTAGTGTTTTTAATACCTTGCCTAAGGAAATACATGTGCTTGTTTTTATAGGATAGTGGTGGAATATGCACCATATATCTTGAGGGCAAAGCAGAAGAAACAGGCCCTGTCATGGCATAATTTCTGCCTCCGAGTCCAATCTCTTGTGAACTTGGGTTGTCATCATTTTAGATACTAAGGACATGTCATTTAATTAATTAATTAAATTATTCCAGTCAGTGAAAGGGATACTTTATTGAGGTCTTGGGGCCATAGGGTTTGGGCAGGAAGCACCCCTGTGGGCAAAGGAGGAGGCAGTCGTGGGGCCTTATTTGACCTTCTTCTCAGGGTGCAGGTTGTTGGTGTGGCTGTGACCTGGTAGAAGGATGGCTCGATTGATGTCATCCCTCAGGTGCAGCACCCAGTACAAGATGGACTCTTTCTGAATATTGTAGTCTGAGAGAATGCAGCCATCCTCCAGCTGTTCTCCAGGAAAGATCAGATGCTACTGGTCAGGTGTGATGCCCTCCATGAATTTTGTATTTGACATTCTCAATGGAATCACTGGGCTAGTCCTGGCGGTGATGGTCTTGCCATTTAGGGTCTTCATAAAGATTTGCTTCTCTGTGTCTGCTACTTGGCTGCCTCATTGATGAGAAAGATGACATGCCATTTTAATTGACCCAAAGATACTCTACAAATAACCATGCACTTTTTTTTAAAGATTTATTTATGCATACAAGAGCTGGGGTACAGGCCAGAGGTGCGGGGGTGGGGGGTGGGCGGAGAGGATTCACCAGAGATAGAGTGGGGAACAGAACAGGCAGATTCACTGAAGTACACTGCTGAGGCGGCAGCGGGCAAGTCAGGAAAGTTCTACTGTGCCATGTGGGTTGCTCCCTGGCCCACCGGGGATCGAACTTGTGCTACAGAGGCTGTGGATAGCTTCACAGGTTGCGTCTTAACCCCTTGTACCACCAGGGAGACCCTAACCATGCATTTTGAATTACTGAGTATTTATTTGGCAAAATTAAACCATCCTATAATGCCTAGAATAAGCTTTAAAGATAATGTCCTCTGGATGATGGGGGAAGACCCTGGGCTGAGGATGGCTATGAGTGCATAGATATTGATAGTCTGTTTTCTTTTTTTATTGAAATTTTTAAGGATGTTGCAATTCAAGAGCCATAGGTCTTAGTGAATAACTTGTAGGTGCCTTCATTTATATTTCTTTGCTATGAGCATCCCAGCCTATCTTGCAGAGTCTTGCTTCTTTAGTCTGTTTCTATCATGAGCATTAAAAAATCCCCCATATATTTCATTTTATGACAATGTTCAAACATATACAAAGTATGGTGTATCTACATTCAACAGTTATCAGCATTTTATTAATCCACCTCTCCTCATTTTATTCTGAAATAGTGAATGGAAATTCTAGATATATACCATTTCACCTACTTCAGTATACATCCCTAACTAATAAGGATTATTTTCTTTTTTAACATTACCACAATGCCATTATTATCCTTAAGAGATGTTACAGTACTTCCTTAATATCACGAAATATTTAAATATGAAGAAGAGATACCAATTAGATTTTACAAAACACTGATAATTTATTACATTTGTTTCTAGTCTTTTTTTTTTAAGAAAAAGCTTTACAGATACAATTGAAGCCCCCTTCTTATGATATGTGTGTTTTTAAATGTGATATTGTTTTGTTTGTTCTTTTGTATTTGTTCTTTTTTTTGTTCTTTCATTTATTACTTGTATAGTATATACTTAATGTCATCCTGTATATTCATCTAAAATTTGCTTTTTAAACTTACCATTAGGTTTTCAAGGCATGGTTAGGGATAAGCATGCATGTCAGGGAGGCCCTAACCATGCATTTTGAATTACTGAGTATTTAATTTGGCAAAATTAAACTATCCTATCAATGCCTAGAATGAGCTTTAAAGATAATGCCTTCTGGATGATGGGGGGAATTTCCAAAAATTGGCTATTGTAAACAACCTAAAGACATATGAATGGGTAAAGAAGACGTGATAATATATATATTTAGATACTAAGGACATGTCATTTAATTAATTAAATTATTCCAGTCACTGAATACACATACACACGCACGCACGCACACAATGGAATAATACCCAGCTACCAAAAAAGGTGAAAACTTGCCATTTGCAATAACATGGATGGAACTGGAGGGAATTATATTAAGCAAAGTCAGTCAGAAGGATAAAGACAAATACCAGATGATTTCACTCACATGAACCTAAAGAAAAAAAACAAACAAACAAGGGAAAAGACACAACTGAAAAACATACCCTAGAAATTCTGACTGCAGAATTGATGCTACCAGAAGAGGAGGATGGGGCTAGGGAGATGGAACCCAATGGTCTATGGTAGAGGATTATGGATGCTTTGATAGTGGATATAGTGTGGTTGCATTTATCTGAAGAGGTGTGAACCTATACCTCTAAAACATATACAGTATTGTATATGTTTGAGGTCCATGTATTTTTCCTCAAATGCTACCAGTTCATCTTTTTCATAGCTGGGTAATATTCCACTGACAATATGTTTTTCTATCCACCCATCTGTTGAAGGGCACCTGGGTTGGTTCCATGACTTGGCAGTTGTAAATAGTGCTGCTATGTATATAAGTATAGGTAAATTTTTTTTGTATTAGAGTTTTCATATTTGCATAAATACCTATTGCTGGATCATATGGGGAATTTCCACTTTTATTTTCTTGAGAAGCCACTATACTGTTTTCCACAGGGGCTTGCATTCCCACCAACAGTGGATGAGAGTTCCTTTTTCACTACAGCTAAATAACATTTGTTAATTCTATTCTTTTTTATATGGACCATTCTCTCCGGGTTGAGGGGACGTCTCAATGTGGTTTTAATTTTCATTTCTCTTTTAATAAATGATATTTTACATTTTTTCATGTCTGTAGGCCATCTCACTGTCCTCTTTAGGGAAGTGTCAGTTGAAGTCCTTTGCCCATTTTTTGATTGGATTGTTTGTTTCTTTGTTGTTGAATTATGTAAGTACTTCATAAATTTTGGAGATTAACACCTTGTCAGATATATGGTATGTAAATTTTCCACATTGTAGGTTGTCTTTGTTTTGTGATGGTTTCTCTTGAAGTACAAGGTTTTAAGTTTGATATAGTCCCACTTGGTTTGTTTTTTTTTTTGCTTTTGTTTCCCTTGCTGTTGGGAGGGGAATTCCCACATATATATTTGTGGCAGACGCCTTGTACTGTGTTTTTTTCAAGTATTTTATGGTTTCGGTTCTTATGTCCAAATCTTTAATCCAGTTTGAATTAAGTTTTGAGTATGGAGTTAAATATTGGTCTTGCTATATCAGTTTTTTTTTGTTTTTTTTTGCAAGTGGCTATCCATATTTCCCAGCACCTTACACCTTCTCCATTTTATGGCTGTACCTACTTTGTTGAAGATTAAGTGTCCATGTTTATATGCATTTATCTCTGAGCTTTCAATTCTGTTCCATTAGTCTGAGTTTCTATTTTTGTTCCAGTGCCATACTGTTTTGATTACTGTTGCTGTATAATATTGTTTGAAGCCAGGAAGTGTGATGCCTCCATTTTCCCTCTTAAGATTTTTTTTTTAGCTATTCAGGACCTTTTGTGGTTCTCTATGAATTTGATAATTGTTTGTTCTATTTCCTTTAAAAAAAAGTCATGGGTGTTGATAGGTATTGCATTAAATCTATAAATTGCTTTGAATAGGGCCATTTTGGTGTGTGGTCTCCATTTTCTATTTGATGAAACTCAGGAGACTAAACTCAGGAGATTAAAATGAAAACATAAATGAGTAGAAGAAACAGGTGAACCTCTTAATTAATTAATTTATTTTTAAAGATTTATTTATTTATTTATTTATTTATTTATTTATGCACACACTGGGTACACTCAGAAGCGCGGGAGGGTGAGAGAATTCACCAGAACCAGAGTGGAGAGCAGAACAGGCAGAGTGACGAAATACACTGCTGAGGGGAGCAGCTGGCGGCAGGAGAGGTCTGCGCGCCATGTGGGACCCTCGCCCAGCGGCCGGGGATCGAACTGGCGCTGCAGAGGCTACGGGCAGCCTCGCAACCCAGCGCTCAACCGCTGCGGCGCGCTGCGCCACCGCCACCGGGGAGGCCCTGCCTCTTTATTTTTTAATTGTTTACTTTTCATAAAGACACTACAGAGAAGTATTTCTCTAATATTAGATACATAGTAGCAAAAGAAAGATAGGTCCCTGACTTGTGACCTCAGTGTTGGGGAAAAGCAATAGAAGTAGGGATTATGAAAAGCTAAAGTGCTTATGGCCTGTCTAAATATATTAATGAGGTATAAAGTTCCTTTGTGTCACTTTTCATTAAAATAACAAAACCCTTAATCTTTATTTTCACAACCTTAACTTGTAAGAGATACAGGATTTCTTGTTTGCCAGAAAAAGTCATGACGTATTTTTTCAAGCAAAAATACGTCATGACTTTTCCAACCACCCAATAGATATACCAGCCCAGGCCAGAGAATTCATAGTTGAAATAGGCAAATCATAAACCTGGAACACTATGGGGCACACTTAAAGGATCATGTCCAGTCAACAATGAAATACTTTGGAGGAGGACACGGAACTTGATCTTGCCCAATAATGTAAGGAAGAAGGAACCTAAGAAACAAAGGAACTCAAGGAGCAAAGGCAATTTCATTCTAGGGGAGGGAGAATAATATTGATTTGGTTGCCATATCTTCATTTTTTTTTTATTGTAAAAGGAAACATGTTTCTTGCAAAAATAGGATGGGAAGGCATAAGGCTAAAATTAAAATGTTAAAGTTTCTGAATAATTTTACCCTAAAGAATTGCAAACAGGAACTTGGGTATTTGTTATACCCATGTTCTTAAATTGTTATGCAAGCATTATTCACAGTGGCCGAAAGATGGAAACAGCCCAAATGTCCATCGATAGATGAATTGACAAACAATGTGTGTGTGTGTGTGTGTGTGTGTGTGTGTGTGTATGTGTGTATGTATGTGATGGAATATTACTCAGCCTTTATAAGTATTGAAGTTGTGATTCACACTGCTATATGAAAGACATTTTAAATGAACAAGCCTGACCAAAAGGGACAAATATATAATTCAACTTACATGAAGTGCCCAGAGCAGTCACATTCATAGAGGCAGAAAGTAGGATGGTGCTTACTAGGGGGTGGGGATTGTTATTTTCATTTGGTGCAGGGGATTGTTATTTTCATTTGGTGCAGAGTTTCAGTTTGGGATAATATATAAGTTCTGGAGATGGACAGTGATGGTGATTGTACAACAGGTGCAAATATACCTAATGCTACCAAGTTGTACTCTTAAGATGGTTAAAATAGTAAATTTCATGTTATATATATTTTATAATTTAAAAAAGTCTCCAAGCCCTATTATTAGAGGTGGTATCCATTATGAATAACTTCTTCAATGGCTTTCCAGATATGTATAGATATGTAAGTTTAAACATACTCATTTAATGCCTACTTTTGGTGGCACTCATTTAGGTAACTGGGGAGTTCCTCCTTGAACCAAATTAACAAGAGTCTTTGCTGTCATGGAGCATTGCTTTACTCAAATGGATGTTGGTACACATACTGTTTTACACCTCATTTTCCCACTTAACAAAGGGCTTTGGATGGCTTTCTGAGTTATCCTTATAGAGCTACTGATTTAGTGGCTCCATGGTATGCTCTTGTATATGTGCTATAATTTGTGACTCTCTTATTGAATGGAGAAAAGGGAGGCAGAAGCAGAGAGCTTACTATGTTTTGTTGCCAATGCTTGCTCCTATTGTAACTTAAGTTTTTATTAGGAATATAATATTGGTAGACTTGTTACTAAGTCAAGCAGTGCCAAATGTGTAAAGTAAAATTAAAACCCTCCAATCTGTCTTTTACTACTCTTTTAATACTATTCCTTAGAAATAGTGTATCCAATGTTAACAGCTTGTTTATCCTGCCATTTTTGAATGCATCTGCAAGTATAAAGAATATGTATAATATACATATTTAATTATTGGAGCTGATGCATGTAGTGTATTGTAATATTGCCTAGACTATTAAGAGTAGTTATACACGGGTAAGTGCTGGACTGAGCTTTATGAGAGTAGGGGTCTGTCTAGATCTTGCTACTATGACAGGCAGATCCTTACTTGTCATATGTACAGTGTTCCACATTCACTGAAAGTGCGTTGAAAACTAGTGTTCCACTCAAGTGTCAAAAAGACAAAATCTTGCCATTTGCAAAAACATGGCTGAAACTGGAGTAGATTGTTTATGCAAAGCAAAATAAGTCAGAAGGAGAATGACAAATACTGGATGATTTTGCTTATATGTGAACTATAAAGAAACAAAGCAAAGGTACAGACAAGGCTAAACCAAAACAAGCCCTGGGAATCCACCTGCAGAACAGAGGGAAGGGGAGTGGACGCAAAAGTTGGAGGACCCATGGACTGTGGTGGAGGGTTGTAAGTACTTTGGTGGTAGACATGGTATGGTAACATACAGTTGATGAGGTGTGAACACCTACACTTGTAAAATATGCAGTGCCATAAACCAATTTAACCTCAATTTTTAAAAAAAGGAAACTAGTATTCTAGCAACATTGCTTTTAGAATTCTTTCATTATCAGCATTTAGAAACCAAATCAGGTTCTATTAATTGAGGAAGAAAGGGCAGGTGGAGACAGTAAAAGGACGGTGTCACTGCTTATCCTTGCCATTTTGGTGTGCCTATTTAAAATTTAATTCCTGTGGAAAAAATGAGTGACTTAAAGGCCATGTGTCTACTGATGGATAAGGGACTGGAACCCTCAGTTTATGTACCTGGGTCAGAATCTCATCAAGTTGGGGAGATGAAGTTTTAAATAGGATGGGATTCAAGTTGGCAAAACTAAATGTCAGCTGTTTTAACTTTAAATTCTTGCTTCTTTCTCAAGGAGGAGATGATCGCCGGGTTCTTTTATGGCACATGGAACAGGCTATCCACTCCAGAGTCAAACCCATACAACTGAAGGGAGAGCATCATTCTAACATTTTTTGCCTGGCTTTCAACAGTGGAAACACCAAAGTATTCTCTGGAGGTGAGAAGAAGGGAGATTTCCACCTTGGGAAATTCACATGACTGGGATTTTACAGGAGTGCCAAAATAACTCCCTTATTTTTTTCTTTTATCTCATTGAGCTGTGGAATTACTGATTCCCATAGCTTATCTCTCTGTATTACAGCAGTTTAGATACATGTATTAGAGTAAGTTCTCTCTCCTTTCCTCCCTTTCTCCCTTCTGCCCTTCCTCCCTTCCTTCTTTCTTTCACTCCACTCTTGCGCTTTCATTCCTTGGTATAAAACTTCATATTGCAATCTGATACTCAGGAACACACTATTTTAAGTTAAAATAGT
This sequence comes from Talpa europaea, assembly GCF_964194135.1. Taxonomy (NCBI): domain Eukaryota; kingdom Metazoa; phylum Chordata; class Mammalia; order Eulipotyphla; family Talpidae; genus Talpa; species Talpa europaea. Next base: position 96,090,474 of record NC_140075.1, on the reverse strand, counting down.
CCCTAACTTCAGTATGTGTTGGATACCTTTTTTTTTTTTTTAATTCTATTTTATTTTTATAGATTTTAAAACTTATAACTCAAATTGATGCCATGACCCCTAATGACTCCCATTTGAAAATCATTGTGTTAGGGCACAATTGGACTGACTTGTGCTTCAGCCAGCCTCTTGGAAATAGAGTTCATCAACCATTTCCTTCCACTGAATATATATGTCTGTGTTCCAAAAGCAATTTAAATGCAACAGATCTAAAATCAAGATTGTTGGTCCTCTCCTTGCACAAAAATTTCCTCTTGTTCTCTGGATTTCCTTTCTCAGTTGTTATCACCATTCACCCAATTATTTAAGCTTATTAGCTTTAACTTTAAAGAAACTGCTGACACTTCAACTTATAAAAATGACAATTTTACTTGGTCTGATCTAATAGAAATCTCAGTTGTCCTCAGACCTGCCTTTCTTTCATATATTCATCTTGTTACTTTCCAACTAGACTGTCAGATCTATGGCGAAAGCCTCTCTGTTCTCTGTACACCCACTGCTCTGATTAAAGTCCTCTCTTTGGCCTCAACTATTGCAGTGACTTTCTGTGATTTCTGCTACTGGCCTCTAACCATCCTTCTAATTCATTGCTATTATCAGTTTTCCTTTAGATTCAACCATGAGAATCTCTGCCTTATAGTACCCACAGGATAAAGACTAAACCCCAGTCTACCTCTCTGGCCTCATCTTTCTTCCTCTGAGTCTTATACTCTAGCCCAATAAAACATTGCCATGTTAGGTGCACTGTGCCTGTGTGCATGGTATTCTTCCTTGGGTCATGATTAGATTTTACCCCTCTCATCTTCCATTGGTAAGAGTTTTGAGTTATTTGAATTTCTGTTCAAATGTTTGCTTCCCCATGAAAAATTTTCCCCTTCTGCCACATGATTGCTCCTTTATCAGTGTCTCCACTGCTACAAAATAACTGATTTTGTTGCTATTGATTGTGCAGTTGGTCTGTGAGTTCTTCCAAGAAACTTAGAGCCTCAGTACCTCATGCTGTGCCTGTTATTGAGTAGGAATTAGTAGAGGTTTGATTTACTTGGTATGTACCCATGACAAAACTTACTTAGTTTACATTTTTAAAATGCAGGTTTATTAGGAAAAGGAGAAAGAAAAAGAGAGGCACCTGTATAGTCACAGGTGGGCAGAAGAACGCCACAGTTGATAGCCAGAATTTTAAAATATCCTGGGCTACATCCTTACTGATACTTTTACTTTCTATTTAAGTGACCATTGGCTCTATGTTCAACAGAGTGGGAAGTTTTTTACTTATTGTTTTCTCATATTCAGGTTTTTATTTTTTACAATATAAACCATTTGAAAGTAGGACTAGACCATGAATATAGTATTTTTAGGTTCCTTGATGAAATAAAGAGAAATGCAAAAAAAAAAAAGGTTGTGGATAAAAACTTTCCTGGCATTTAGAATCACATTTTAGTGTTTTAAGAGATGATGAGGATACGGATAGTATCAAACATGTATTGGGGGATTACAAAGTGGTTAGCCTTATTCTGATTGTACTTGATTTTCACAATGACTTTGAAATGTAGGTACACTTATTATCCCTGTTTCACAAATAAAACAGTGAGACATAGTAAATTTACAGATTTTATTCCAGGTCTTAGAGTTAATAAGCATTTTGCTTTAAAAAAAAAAAAAAGAACTATCTTATATGAATGAATTGATTTGCCTGTGGTTGTTTATCTTTTCCTTAATGGTACAGGTGGTTTTTTCCACATCATCCACTGGATAATATATTTTTGGAAACTTATTATGTTATACCTGGTTGCTGTCATGCTTTTTAAAATTCTATGTAGGAATGTCTTATCCTCAAATTATTTTTATAAACCTTTTTTCTAATTTACACTGTTACTTTGTATTAATGTTCATTCTTTTCATATGTTTTCCCTGAAGTCTTTAAAATATTAAATTGTTTTGTGGGTAGGGACTACTTTGAAGGAATTATTACATGTCTGCTTGTTTTTCCTTTGCAGGAAATGATGAGCAAGTTATCCTCCATGATGTTGAAAGGTAAATAATTTGTTGGTATGTGAAGGTGATTGACTCTATTTTTTCAGATGAAGAGAGGCAAATATTTCTCTAGACTGAAATAATTTTTGAAGAAAATAGCACAAACCAACTGTTCTTTTCCAAAATAAGAGTCCTGTAATAGTTTTGAAATAAAATTTTGATTAAAACAAGAAAAATGATTATAAAGTTGGCATGAAATTATAGCTTTCAGGTGAAAATTTGAAGGGCAAGGTTTGAAGAGAAGGAAATATAATAAAAATAATTATAATAATAATGATGATGATAGCTATTATTTATTGAGTTCTTTCTAAGTGCAAGACACTTTCATAAGTGCTTTGTATATGTTAATTCATCTAACCCTCACAATTTTATTAAGAGATAACCATAGGGCCTCCCAAGTGGCATAGGGGTTAAGTCTCAATACTGTCAAGCTATGGTCAGCCACTACAGCATGAGTTTAATCTCCATCCATGGAGCTAACCCACATGGTGCAGCAGACCTCTCCTGTCTCGCCCGCTGCACCCCTCAGCAGTGTGTCTTGGTGGATCCACCTGTTCTGTTCCCTGCTCTGTCTCTAATGAATCCTCTCATCCCCTGTACCTCTTGCCTACACCCCAGTTTTTGTATGCATAAATAAATAAAATAAATCTTTTAAAAAAGAGAGCGATAACCTTATAGTCTCACAGATGTGGAGACTGAGGCATGGATTATTAGTTAACTTGGAGCTAGAAGGAATTATGCTCAGTGAAATAAGCCAGAAGGAAAAAGAAAAATATCGGATGGTTTCACTTGTAGCAGGAAAATAAGGGAACCAAATAAGACAACAGTGTAAAAAAATAACAGTATAAAACACAACAAAGCAAAAATAGACAATTATAAATCAGAGACATACTGCAGGGGAGGAGGAGGGAGAGGAATCAGAGGGAGGGAAGAGAATAGGGGACTGAGGTGATGGTGCATGGGGGCATTGGGGAAGGAAATTCCATCGGGACTGCTTCTGAGGGGGCGGGGGGAAGCAAATATTGTTTAAAAATGAACAACGATGTTAAAAAAAAAAAAAAAAAAGATCAAGTGGTGCTGAATGTGAACTTAGGCAGCATGGTCTCTTATTTACCATGCCTGATGAATAGGAGGTGCCTCTTACCTCTGCCGGCATCAAATTTGACTGCTTTAAACCTCCTTTTCTTATTAGAGTTCAAGTATCACACCAAATCTATATACAAGCAAATGCATTCTGCAGTAAATGAAACATGAAACTCATCTATTGTGTCACTCTTGAATATGCTTATGCAGGCAAAAAGTAAGCTTATTGTGAAGTCTATAAAAAGCTTATTAGAATTTTCTTTTACCTGAAAATTGAATACCTATTTTTTAATGCATGTAATATCCTTTGAATTTAGCTAGATTGACTTTCCCCTGGAAATGAAAGAGAACACCATCCTAGGAACTAGAGGACTGGGACTCTGCACTTTGCCTGTGTACCTCTTTCTGCTCTCTCTCTCAGCAGTGAGACCTTGGATGTGTTTGCTCATGAAGATGCTGTGTATGGCTTGTCAGTGAGCCCAGTAAATGACAACATTTTTGCCAGCTCCTCAGATGATGGCCGGGTTCTCATCTGGGACATTCGGGAGTCTCCCCATGGAGGTAGGATAACTGCAAAAGATTGTTGGATTGTATTGAAGAGTTTGATGTCAGGCTCACTGCATACTCAATCTATGACCTGAATAATCAGGATAGCAGTGATACAAAGGGAAAGTAACCTCACATGGGGGCATAGATAGATGTCTTTGGAGGTTCCATCTTTCCCCTAACTTGTCTGAAGTGAGGCATCTCTGCCAGTCGTTCTCCAGCCACATGTGAATCTCCACAAACCCCTGTGCATGTAGTAAATGCCACAAAATTTTGCTGTATACCATCCTAAGAAGCAGAAGATACAGTGCCGCTTTACAGAAGGCAGCCACCAGGAGTCACCTCTGGGCATGGTGCTGGCTACACACATAATCTTCATTAATTACAGAGAATGTGGGTGTTAGACACACTTTCTATATCCTAGTTTCAGCTTTGTTATTTTACAGAAATAACCACAGAACCTCCTTTTAACTGTGTATGGGAACTTAAGTAATGGCAAGTACTCTCTGTTTAATGTCTGGGTGAGTTTCTCTCCAAATGCATTTTTGAGTCTCTTAAGTATAAAATGAAAAACTTGTTTTGTTGAAGTTCCCCAGGAAATGCATCTTTTCAACTCATTTCCTGTAGAGAGATCTCTGTCTGTAACTCTGCCTGTCTTCAAAGACACTTTCCTCCAGTGCTACCCTCAGTGCCACCCTCACCAGCTCCCTGGGGGCAGCTTTGCCATGATATACTTGGATACATAGAATTACTACCTTGCCTGCATTGTCTCGCAGGATCAGGGTCTTTGTATTATTTTATATTCTGAGCATTTAACATCCTGGGCTGTGTTCACTACTGAGGCTAAAGCTCTGAGAGCATCTTGTTCTTAGGGTCAGGCAGATAAGGTAGCTGTAAGCAGTGCTTGGTAAGTGAAATTCTTTGTCTGAAATGCCTGGTGGTGGAGAGGACTGAGAACTCCCCTGCCCCGAGGCCTATGAAGTATCTTGTGTGGAAATCATAGACTGGGAGTGTTTTCTGTCTGTAACAACTTCCACTGACGTATATCCTCCCACGTAGCAGTGATTCATATCTCACCTGGAGCCAGCTAATATATCTAAAAGATTTAGATTTATTCCAGTGTTGGAATGAAATAATAAAAATCTAGACTGAGGTTATTTTCTTTTCAAGTTAGGAAACTGTGTGTACCAGAAAGGTAAATTGCACTGTTACTTTCTTTTATCTTTGTTTTTTAATTTGATTTAGTCTTAAATATTATTGATGTACCACTTTGCGAGTACAGTTTCACATCTCAATATGTGTATATGCTTCACTCACCACTAGATTGTCTTCATTTTTTGTCATTGGCTTACTTTGTCTTCATTAGATCTATGTAGTTTTAATTTTTAAAATTAGTACATTTGGATTAAGGTATAATAATCCTACCAGTAATTGGTCATACATTTTTTTTCAGCTCATGTGGAATTCATTTTCACTTACTGTAAAGCAGCTTGCTTTCCCATCCGCAGTGACCATTTCTTTTTTTTCCCACAGGATCTGAGTAGGAACTATATATATACTTCTGAGTGTTATAGCTTAAATTTTGTTTAAGTTGTGATTTTCAGATTTTCTGTGTACAGAAAGTGTGTCCTAGGACTTACGGGGACCTTGTGTAAGGGTGACTGCCAGCATGACGTACTACTCAGACCTTTGGGTGGTTATTAAAGGGTGTGCTTCTACTTGCTTTAACATTCCTGCTGTTTGCCTTCCATTGGCCTGAAGGTGCTTGAAATGAACTGACATAATTTCTCTCTTCACAGAGCCCTTCTGTCTGGCAAACTATCCATCTGCCTTTCACAGTGTCATGTTTAATCCTGTGGAGCCCAGGCTATTGGCCACAGCCAATTCAAAGGAAGGAGTGGGACTCTGGGATATTCGAAAACCTCAGAGGTGAGCCCCTTTATTCTTAAACTATTAAAATTGGCCAGTACTCTCAGGCAATGTGGTCAGCCAGCAAAGGTTGTGTTTTGAGATCCTGTTCATCAGTTAATCTCAATTGTATGTCTCCTGACATGTATTGATCTCTCTGAAGCCATAGAAGCCCTGTTTCCAATGGGCAGGCGGTGTGAAAAATCCACACTGATTGCTGCAGAGTGATATAATCTGAATTCTAGACAGGGGCAAATATGGGCAAACTTATAATGACTTGCTTTATAGATGACTTACATGCATCGTCACTTCCTCTGGAAATTTGACATATAGGTCACTTCTCATTTTGTAAAATAATATTGTAAAATCATATGAAAAGTAAGTGAAGTTGTGACTTAATTCATGCGGTGCCTATGAAAGGAACTATGAATTACAGATGATATCTTCCTTGGTGATTTTTAGTGCTTACTAATTCTTTCCATACAGCAGTCAGAGTTGATTAAAATTATTGCAGCAGATCTGATGGCCCAGAGGGTGTCCCTAGTATTGTACAGAGTTCCTTGAGGCTATGTAGGGCAGCAGAGATTTCTCGTCCCCTCTCTTCTGCAGTATACTGGCTCTTGCTTTTCTATGCTGCTGAAATGCTTATGTGTAGGGATCGTGTTTTCTGCTAGGAAGACTATCTCCTGTGTGGAACTCTGACATTTTCTCCACTTCAGGCTCTTTATGAACAACTGTTCTGCCATGTCTAGTTATAAAAGGCAAAATGCAAGATTTGGACTAGTTACATCAGCCTTCTCTCAACCTACCATCTCCCATACTTATAATTATAATGAAAAGCTGGCAACTGGAGTGGGGCCATGCGCTATTCATTCCCAGTGGAAAGCTTGAGTAGTTCATGATGTCAGCAGTATCTTAAAAGAAGAAGGGGGTGCTGAGTGTTCTAATTCTTGTGCTGTTTTCCCCCATCTCCACCAGTTTCCTACTGTGCATTGTATTTGGGTTCTTGTCTTCTCACTAAACATGGATTCTTTCTTTTTAAAAAAGCATAGGAGAGATAGTTATTTTATTTTTATAGTAACATTAGATTTAGGGTTTATGTCCATAGAAGTGAAATGAAAACAAAAAAAGAATATCACATGTCAAGATTATCTTCTTTTTTTTTTTATATATTTTTTTAAATGTTTGTACATCAGTATAGTGGTTCTTCTTAGTCTCTAGTCACTCTCTCCAAAGGTAACTTGAGTGAATGGTTTCTTATGTGTGTTTTCAGAATACAATTTAATACATAAAACAGCATGTGTATATATCCTTTAAAAAATTTCAACTAAAGGAACCTTTTAGTTATACCCACTGTCTTCGAGTATGTTTTCACATCAGATCTGCACATATTTTATTTTTTTCACATTTTTAAAATATTTATTTATTTTTACATCATTTTTTCATTTCTTATATAAATTATTTTATTTTATATAATTCTTACATCATTTTTCATTTTTGCATAATGTATGCATTTACCCAAAGGATACGGAAACGTTAATTCAAAAGGGCACTTGCACCCCTATGTTTATAGTAGCACTATTTACAATAGCTAAGCTATGGAAACAACCCAGATGCCCAAAAATAGATGACTAGATCAAGAAGATGTGGTACACAGCACATTTTTTTAATGACTGCATATTCCATTTATATGATGTACTTAACAACCAGGACTTCTTGTTTCTAGTTTGGGCCATTATGAAAAATGCTACATTGAACCTAATTACACATATATCTTTCTTTTCTTTTTTTTTTTAAAGATTTATTTATTTATGCATACAAGAGCTGGGGTACAGGCCAGAGATGTGGGGTGGGGGGTTAGAGAATTCACCAGAGACAGCGTGGGGAACAGAACAGGCAGACTGACTGAAATACACTGCTGAGGGGAGCAGCAGGCGAGACAGGAGAGGTCTGCTTCGCCATGTGGTTTCTCCCTAGCCTGCTGGGGATCGCTTCATAGTGCGGTGCTTAACCCCTTGTGCCACCAGGGAGGCCCACATATATCTTTCTGACTTTTGCAAAAATATTTGTAGGTAATTGCTACATCAGTGGGGTGTATTTTTATATTTTTGTTGATATCAGATTGTCCTGCCATCACCAAAGACTGCACTGATTTGCAAACCTACCAGTTGCACGTGAAAATACATGTTTCTCCAGACTCTGTTTCAAATGTTTCTGGGCTTATGGAGGGAAATATTATCTCCTTGTTTAGATTACTTCTTCAGTTATGGGTGAGGTTATGTGGTTTGTTTGGTAACTTATAGTTTTAAAAGCCCGTAGGGGAGAATAGTCATCTAAAAAAACTAATTGGTAATCTTGACTGATTCCTTTCCTGGAATAAGAGGAGGAGCACACTACCATGGGAACTAGGATGTCTTTACCTGTTTTTTTAACTTTTACAAGGTTTTATGGGTGAGGCAGAAAAGGGCCATGATATACTGTTAGAGTCCTATTCTTTGATCTACTACTGATGTTTGTGGATTAAGTAATAGAATTTTTCTGTTCAGATTCCCTTAGTATAAATTGGTATGGGAGAAGAAGAGAAAGCTCTTTTGTCTTTTTCCATGTAGGATTAATTATGCTGAGTTGTAATAGATGATTTTTCTCCTGTACACAGCTGCCTGGAAACCCCGAATCAGATCTTGGGGCAATTCTGAATCCCCTGGGAGGATGTCTGGAACACTATAGATCTATGTTACCTAAAGTCTATAGGAAGTTTAGGGGGTTTGTGAACCCTTTATAATTGCAGATAATATTGTAATTGCTTGTGTATTGGAGTGAACACACAAAGCATTTTTTTGTAAGGGTAGGGAGAGAGCTTTTACCAGGTTCTCATTGAGACCCTTTGCCCTAGGAGGATAGGAGCAGTTAGGTGTTCTAAAGATTCTTAATTTAAAACCTATTGTGATCCCTTACCAGCTTATAAGTGACTTCCAATTCATAATAGTTTAGGCATATGAGTGAATTCTGTGCCTATTCGGGAGACCCCCTCCTAGAAAAAAAATGATCTCCCTGAAACAATAAAGAGATCTCACATAAACTCCTCCCTAGCTTACCCCATTATTTATTCCATGCTGGAATGACTTCTCTGGCCTATTACAAACCTAAGCTGTACCCCTCTGCTTTTAGCTTGGTAGCCCATAGGAGTGTGAGCAGGGTCACATTTGTTCTACTGCAAGCCTGAAATAAGCTGATTAGAGGACTGGTTGGTAGAATAAAACATCAACTCTTAAAAAGACTTTAGTTATCATGTGGTCTTGCATCTCAGTGTAGAGATTGAGAAACTAGCATAGTGAGGTAAGGGGGTGCAGAAGAGTTTGATGATTTAGAGTTGAAGATCTGAAGCTATACATCCCGGATACAAGTGAAGGCAAACACCTTAATAGTCATGTGGTCTTGAGCAAATTACTTCACGTCTCAGTGCCTCATAATAATAAACAGCAGAGCCTCCCTGGTGGCGCAAGGGGTTAAGACGCCACCTGTGAGGCTATCCGCAGCTACTGCAGCACGAGTTTGGTCCACGGCCAGGGAGCTGCCCACATGGTGCGGCAGACCTCTCTTGACTCACCCGCTGCTCCCCTCAGCAGTGTATTTCAGTTGATCTGCCTGTTCTGTTCCCCATTCTGTCTCGGGGGAATCCTTTCACAACCCCCCCACATCTCTGGCCTGTGCCCCAGTTCTTGTATACATAAATAAATAAATCTTTAAAAAAATTAATAGTGACTAATATTTTTAAGCATTATTTGCTAGGGATAAAGACAACTGTATGAATGATTCCTTATTTAATCCTTACAACAATCCTATGAAGTGGGTTCTATGATTCTTTAAGAATAAGAAACATTTCCTTGTTTTAAGATAAAGAGGTGTAATAACCATGAAGAAGTGAAATAACTTGTTTGTGTGTGTCATATTTTCTCTCTTCCCCCTCCCTCATTTTTTTTAAATCAAGTAGGGTCTATGCACATTTTGGTTTTCTTTCATCTATACCTCCTTTGCAATGAAACTTTATCTGAATTCCTCTCAGATTTTTCTAATATAAGTCTGTCATACTCTGATGTCTGAGTCCTTTAGACTTTTTGCCTCTAAAAGTTAAACCCTTTTTCACTATCTTCTGGTCGAACCCCAGCCTATATGCTAGATTTCCAAGTTTCTTGTTCTTTTAACCCTGAAAACCTGCATGTTACTTATTTTGCTGCCAAGTTTTAGAGACTGAGACTGTAAACTGCCCATAGGACAGATCCAACCCAGAGATTTTTGTTTGGCCTACATGATGTAATGGTGTTTGGAAAATTCCACAGAAAAACCACAAATTCTAGTATATCTTGAGAAAGTCAGAGGATCTGATACCATTCAACCTTTATTCCTATATGACAGTGGTCAGTCGGACCTGAGTTATGTTCCTTTTTAAACCTTTAGAATGGTTAAGGGATCTACTACTCTTTGATGTCTTTATTTTTTTAATTTTTAAACTTATTTTCTTACATCATTATTCTTTTTTGTACAATATTTGTACTCTTGTATGTCTTAATCCAGGTGTACTTTATTGATTTATGTCACTTGCTTGGCTCTGTGGTCATTGGAGTTTGAAAGGTCTGCTTTGGGGATTTAGTGGTATTGAATGGGCTAAAGGGTGGAAACTTGAGTATAAGAAACTAGAGACTAGAGAATGACATCACATACATAAATATACACTTCATGTTTGGACAAGGTTTCTTTTACTTCATTTAGATTATGTCCGCTGATATCTTTTCATGACCATCCTCTCCATTTTAACTGCCAACATCTCTCAATTAGGTCTTACTTGGACTTTTGCAGAGGCCTCTGAACAGTTTACAGACTGAGATCCTTTAATGTCTAGAGAACTGAGGAAAAGTAAAGTTTCCCCTGCTTGTTTTACCCTTTTTATTGCCTGTTTTAGCTCTCTGCTCATTTAACATCCCTCTCCCTTCTCATATTCTTAGTTTCTGTCAATTTCTGTCAGGAACTGTTAGTTCTGTGACAGGTAACAGTGCCTTGCTTTGACATGGATAATAGAGTAGTTCTTTCCCACTGAGAAACAAAACGAGGACAAGCCAAAAATTCTTGTAAGACTTGCCTTATGAGCTGGTGTTTTTACATGTTGTATAAATGACAACTGTGAAAATGGGAAATGAATTCAAATTCCTACTATTAGAAAGAAATTATTCTTAGGACCTCACTTGACTTGAGAAACTTACAGGCTAAATATCCTGTGGGACCAGTGCCAATCCCATAGAGACAAATAAGTGTACTCATGGCCTTCTGAACAAGCCAGACAATCTCTGCCACATTGCATTTGAGGGTTTGCTCATGATTAGGGGAAATAGAGCCCAGTGGTTCAACTTCAAAGGCTAGAAGTGACATTCATGCACTGATGTTTATTGAAGTTTTAAATGAGGTTCTCTGGACTCTGACCTCTTCTCTCAGAAAGCAAGGCCATCAGGGTAGACAAATATTATACAAAAAGTATTATTCATGAAAAAGTAAAAAAGTATTATACATGAAAGAAAAAAAGTTGATTTGGATTTCATTAAACCTGAGAACTTTTGTTTATTAAAATATCCATTAAGGGAAAACATAAGCCAAAGGACAAGCCTTAGTCTGTGAAGAAATATTCATAATACATTTATTGAGCAAGTATTCATATTCAGAATATAAAAAGAATTACAAATCAAAATTGAGAATAAGACTAAATTTTTAAAATGAGCAGAAAATGTTGAACGTAATCTTCACAAAAAGATGATACCCAAATAGGGGCCTCCCTGGTGGTGCGAGGGGTTAAGACGCAGCACTATGAAGCTGTCCGCAGCCACTCCAACATGAGTTTGATCCCTGGCCAGTGAGGTGACTCACATGGGGCAGCAGACCTCTCCTGTCTCATCCATTGCTCCCTTCAGCAGTGTATTTCAGTGGATCCACCTGTTCTGCTCCCCACTCTATCTCTGGTGGATCCTCTCACCCCCCACACCTCTGGCCTGTACTCCAGTTCTTGTATGCATAAGTAAATCTTTAAAAAATAAAGATGATACCCAAATAGTCCATAGACATTGGAAAGGTTTTTCAGCTTTATACTCATGAAGGAAGTACAAAACAAGACCATAGTGAATTATCATTAATGTAAACTGAATGGTTAAAATTAAAGAGACAATGTCAAGGGTATGGAGCAACTAAACTCTCATAAATTTCAGGTGAGTGTAAATTGATAGAATCTCTTGGGAAAATTTTCTGTCAATAGCTACTAAAACTAAACTTACTGGGCCTCCCTGGTGACACAAGGGGTTAAGACGCAACCTGTGAAGCTATCCACAGCCACTGCAGCATGAGTTCAATTCCTGGCCAGGGAGCTACCCACATAGAGCAGCAGATCTCTCCTATTTCGCCTGCTGCTCCCCTCAGCAATGTATTTCAGTTAGTCTGCCTGTTCTATTCCCCGCTCTGTCTCTGGTGAAGCCTCACCCCCCACACCTCTGGTTTGTACCTGCTATTGTATGCATAAATAAATCTTTTTAAAAAAACCCAAAAACTAAACTTATGATTTCACAATCCAGCAGCCTCACTTTTAGGTATATCTAAGAAAAATATTTCTGCTCTAAGACATGTCCAAGAATATTCATGGCTGCTTTATTCATAACAGCCAAACGCTGGAAACAATATTAGTGTTTATCAAAGGAGAATGAATAACTGAAAGTAGTCATAAAATAGAATATTGCACAGACATGAAAAAAGGTGAACTATAGATACACACATTGACTTAGATGAGCCTCATGCCACATAATCATATTAATATATATACTATATGATTCTATTTGTATGCTCTTCAAGCTAGACAGGTTATGGAAGTCAGAATAGTGGTTACCTCAGGACAGGGAAACTTCTGGGATTCTGTGTCTTTATCTGGATGGTAGTTTCAGGGTGTATACTTATGTATTAATTTATTGAACTGTATGTTTAGAGTTAGTGTATTTTATTATCTCTTAAAGTAATTTTTTTTTTTTTAAAGAATCCGAAGTCACTATTGTCTTCAATAGTGGGTATTTACCTTCTTCCCTATGATACTAATGGTTGTTACAATATCACCAGCTCTTTAGGGAGCTGACTTGAAGGGGAAAAAGGAGAGATAAGAGTCAGTTTAGATGGTATTATAGAAAACTGCAACTTTAGAAAGACTTGTAATTGTTGGAGTTTAGGTATCAGAATGATTAACTCTAATCAGGAGACATGCTTTCTGATTAACCACTCCTCTCTTCTCTCCACCCCTACCCTTTTATCCCCTCCTCTCTCCTCTCCCTTCTCTCTCTCTCTCTCTCTCTATATATATATATATATAAATTTATTTATATAAATAAAAAATTTATTTGGCAAGTGTTCCATCCACCAAAACTGGCAACAAGTTTGTTTTCTCCCTAGAACTGTATTCTTCTTTGTTTTTGTTAATGTCATTACTGCTCTTATAATCATTCTGGCTGAAACCCCAGAGCTCTATTTGACTTTTCTGTCTCTCCATCCCTTTGCCATAATCAGCCTTGCTCTATATTAGTGCCTGCCCAATATTTTGAGTTCTTAAAGCTCCTTGCCTATTTCAGACCCGTATCACTTTTACCAGAAGTTACTGACTGTACTAGCTTTTTAACTTCCTTCTTGTTATTGACATATAGCACATATCCTCAAATGTCACTTTTGCCATTTCCCCCACCAGCTTTAGTGTCTTCTCATTGTCTTTGTTCATGGTCATATCCACAGAACATAATGTGTGTGGGGTGCTCTAAGAAAATGTTTTTTTTTTTTTTTTAATGAATGTATGACCTACTTTACTGCGTAAAAGAGAAACTCCTTGAGCAAGCACTCTGTGCCTTCTCTTGTGCCAGCATCCTTTCTCCTCGTGTACTCCTCCTCTATAAACATACATACACATAGAGAAGAATTTCTCCTTTTTTCTTGATTATTACTTACCTGTTCAGTTCCTTGTTAACCCTTCACGGTCCGGGTCAAATGGCAACCCATCAGGGAAAACTTCCTTGCTAAATCCCCCTGTTACACACTCTTAAAAGCTTCCTTTCCTTTACTCATGACCCCAACAACCAGCACAGTTTTGGCATAGAGTGTGTAAGAAAGCTTTCCCTTTCTCTGGAGGAAGAGACTGGCCTATTCAGAGCCTCAGTAAAACTTACAGTTTGTGGCATTCATGTTATATGTCTCAGCTGAGGCTTTTACTGTCTTTGATTATCTTTTAATGTAACTGTATTTTCTCTCCAGCAAATCAGTATAAGGTATTTGATTTCCTTCCCAGTGCCTAGCTTCTCAAAAGGAGGCATTTGCCCTCAGCTGTGTTAGTACTTTCCATATTTTTCTGAGGATTTTTAAGGACAGTCACATTTTGTTCATATTTAACTTCTACTGCCATACATAGTGCTTAAAATGTTATGGAATCAATATAAATATTGAATGTGTGCAGTGTTAATTAATACTCATCCCCAAATAGTCTCTATTTTCAAAGTTAGTTTTCTATAATGTTTTCTGGAACTGTTTATTCCCTGAGTTCTATAGCATGAGTCAAAACTTTGTCTTTAAGGAATAAATCCTTAGAAGAGGTTATAAGGCTTGCTGGCTTTGAATACCTGTCAATTAGTTATGTGGGGAAGACTTGGGGATTCTGCCAACGTTGCTTTTGAACTTTGAGGCCACAAGGTGGAGCTCTAAAGCCAGCTTCATCTGTTGGACCCTAGTCAGGTTCTCAAATGTTACAGAGCATCAGAATCACCTAGGGAGCTCTTAAAATGCTCCTTCCTAGGTTAAGTTTTTGGACTGAAGTCTGACATAGGAGTATGATATTTTAGAAGAAATACGCCAAATGACTTTGCAACTTTGTGTATCCTGCAAAACAGAAACTGGTTATTAAGAGGTCCTGTTGAATTTGCTTCTGTGTTTACTAGGATCCAGGCTCTATGGGCTTTACGTCAGAGCTTATCTGTGTCCTTTCCTTCTCACCAGGCACAAATGTACTTTTTATAATAAGAGACTTAGGCTTAGGTCAGAGCATCTGGGGAATGTCTGGTAAGAGAATGGGTGTTCTGGAAGCATGCAATATTTAGTACTCCCCTATTCTAGTTACTCAGGGGGAGGCAATATCAAAACCCTTATTCAAGTGATCTTTCTTATTTTAAAACTTTTTACTTCTTTCTTTTTTTTACTTTTTTTTTACTTCTTTCTTTTTAATGAACTAAGAAATCATCCCTGAAAGTATAATCTTGACCATTTCCTTTAAAAATTTTTTTGTGCTAAAAATAATTCCTCAATTAAATAGAAGTAGAATAGTAAGATGAACACCACTATACCATAACCCAACTTCTGAAGTTGTCAACCATGGACAGTCTTGTTTCATTTGATCCTCATCTGTAGCATTCTTACTTAATTACCCTGTATTAATTTCCAGATAACATCCTATTACTTCCTCTGTGGATACTTTAATATGTATCTCTGAATCTCTAAAAGATAATCTTTAACTTGAGGCAAAATTCACATAACATTAAATTAACAATTTTAAAGTAAAAATTTCAGTGGCATTTAGTACATCCACAAGGTTGTGCAACCACTCCTTCCATCTAGTTCTAAAACATTTGTATCACTGCCCCCCCTCCAAAAAACCATTAAGCAGTTCTATTTCTCTTTCAGATTACTTTTTCCCCATCCCCTTTGCTTCTGGCTGGGTACCACTAATTTGCTTTCTATCTCTTCGAATTTACCAGTTCTGGGTATTTCATACATGATATGACCTTTTATCTGACTTCTTTTACGTAGCATAATGTTTTTGAGATTCATTCACATGGTAGCATGTATCAGCACCTTCTTTCTGCAGTAAGAGTTCAATCTCTGCCAGCCGGCGAGAATCCCACATGGCAAAGCAGACCTCTCCTGTCTCTCCCGCTGCTCCCCTCCGCAGTCTATTTCAGTCAGTCTGCCTGTTCTGTTCCCCGCTCTGTCTCTGGTGAATCCTCTCACCTTTCCACGCATCTGGCCTGTATCTTGGTTCTTGTATAAATAAACAAATCTTAAAAAAAAAAAAAAAACTTAAAAAATACAACTACAATATTATCACACCTAAAAAATTAGCAATAATTCCTTAATAGCATCACATTTAATTAATGTTTACTTCCTCAATTGCTTTATAAATGTTTTGTTACAGGTGGTTTTTTAATCAGAATTCAAATAAGGTCCTTACAAAACAATTAATTGATAATGACTTCTGAGTCTCTTTAATCTATAAGTACCACTGCCTCTGATCTTTTTTCTTACAGTTTTATTTGTTGAAGAAACTGAACTATTTATCTT
The DNA here is from genome assembly GCF_964194135.1 of Talpa europaea. Lineage (NCBI taxonomy): Eukaryota > Metazoa > Chordata > Mammalia > Eulipotyphla > Talpidae > Talpa > Talpa europaea. The sequence continues at coordinate 96,074,481 of NC_140075.1, read as the reverse complement.
ATTAAATTTCTCACATTTTAGATTATTTTGATAATATTCCTATACTGTCATTTAGCATGTTCCTCAGATTATAGTTTTACCCTATACATTGATGCTAGATTTAGGGACTGGAACAGATTCAGGTTTTATTTTTCGGTGGGACAGGGGGGTGGGAAAATTATTTCATGCCTGGTGTTATATACATCCTGAGGAAAGATAAAAATATGTAGTTTTGTCTTACTTTGTTTTAAAATACGTTGACTAACTTCTTACTATAGTTTTTTAAAAATATAAGTGATACTGTGATGATATGGAGAAATTGGATAACTCATACATTGCTTGTGGGGATATATAGTAGTATAGCTTCTCTGGAAAAGAGTTTGGTGTTTCCTTTATAAATTAAAAATAACATATCATATGACCCAGAAATTCCACTCTTGGGCATTTATCCAAGAGAGATGAAAACTTATTTTCACACAGAAAACTTTACATAGCAACTTTATAATAGCCCCAAATTGGAAACTACCTAACTATGGTTGTTAAGTTAAACTACAGTACATTCTGCTATAATATACTACTTGGTGATAAAAACAAATGAACTATTAATATACTCAACAATTTGATTGAACCTTAAGAGAAAATTATGCTTTGTGAAAAAGCTAGTCTCAAAAGGATACATACTGAATGATTCCATTTATATAACTTTCATGAAAAAACATAATTTTATACAAATGGGAAGCAGATTAGTGGTTGCCTTGTATCAGGAATGGGGTAGAAGGAGTGGCTATGGTTATAAAAAGGTAACAGGAGTGAGTTTTGTACTGATGAAAGCACCTTAATCGTGGAAGAAGTTACAAAAGCTACACACATTCACACATACACACACGCATGCATACACGCACATGTATAACTTACAAAACTTGGTGCATAGAACCTTGCATATTTCTTTGCAACTTTCTCTGAATATGTAATTATTTCAAAATTTATTAAAAAATGCAAGTAATATATAGCATTGACCTTTTAAAACAGTCAATAAAGCTAAAGTCCTTTCTATCTTTTTCTTTCAGTCCTGCTCCCTCCCTCCATTAGGGGTCTGAAATGTTAGACATTTGTGGTAATGTTTCCAGAACTTTTTGTTTTGTTTTTTGGTTTAATATACTTACACAGGTACTAATAGGTATATATGGTATTGTTTCTACATTCATGTATGGTTTTCACACAAATGACGTACTACTATATAATCATTCTTCAACTTTGCTTTTTCACTCACCAGTATGTATTGGGAATTTGTCCACATATTAACATATCCAGATTTATTTTGCTTCATTTGGGAGTTAACTGTTCAGAGCAACTCTCCTTACACTCTGTTCAGAGGCAGGGTATAATTTTCTTCTAGGAAGTCTTTTTTTTCTTTTAAAGATTTATTTATTTATGCATACAAGAGCTGGGATACAGGCCAGAGATGAGAGAATCCACCAGAGACAGAGTGGGGAACAGAACAGGCAGATTGACTGAAATACACTGCTGAAGGGAGCAGCGGGTGAGTCAGGAGCGGTCTGCTGTACCATATGGGTAGCTCCCTGGCCGGCCGGGGATAGAACTCATGCTGCAGAGGCTGCGGATTGCTTTATAGTGCAGTGCTTAACCCCTTGCGCCACCAGGGAGGCCCCTAGGAAGTCTTTGGTGACAGTTTATGAAAGGCATGTCTCTCATAGTACATATTCCCGTTATTACAACACTGTTGGTTATCTTGTTCCTCATTAGTCCTTGACAATGTCTAACTCATGTTATTTCATCTTTTAATACTATCCATGTACCTAATACAGTGCCTAAAATAGTTAGCAGGTATTCAGAAGTGTTTATAAATAAATGTATACATGAATAAATGAGTTACCGAATTACAGGGAAGAATGCAAAGTGACTAACTTAGACGAATCCTTCTAGACTTAATGCATCTCAGTCAGAGCTTTTCTCTTGCTGGGCAGAATAATCCTGTCTAGATTATAGAATTGGTATACACATTATACACAAAAATATTTTGGAAATTAAATTTAATGAAAAACTTGCTTCTAGGGTTTTTATATTGGTATAATTCTCTAGTGTATTCATAGTGTGAACAATTTATTTTATGGTCACAGGTTAAACTACTAATATTTTTATCTGAGTCATATATTTTATTTCTTATTTCACTTTCAATAATCTTGGCTTCATTTATCCATGACATTATCTATGTGTGAAAGATTTTGCCAAGAACATTGCTGATGTTTGTGGAATCTGCATAAAATCCCTTGTTTTGACTTTATTTTCTGTTCCAATCATATCACTTTGTCATTTATTTATGGATTTTTTGGAAGTAGAATGGCAGATTTATAAGAAACAGAAAAGCTGATCAAAGATGTACAAGAAAACGCAGAAAAACAAATCAGTGTCCTGTGTGATATAATCAATGAACAGAACCTCGAAATTGAAGCTTAAAATAAGAAAATAACAGGGCCTGCCTGGTGGCGCAAGGGGTTAAGATACAGCACCAGTTTGAACTCCAGAGGAATACACATAGGCAAAACACTCCACAGTATAGATTTCAGAGCTATCTTTGTGGTTTCATCTCCAGCAGCAAGGAAAACAAAAGAGAACATAAATAACTGGAACTGCATCAAACTGAATAGCTTCAGCACAGTGAAAAAAACCTATACTAAAACAAAAGGACATCCTACCGAATGGGAGAAAATACATATAACAAGGGACTGATGTCAGAGGTCCATAAAGAACTCAACAAAAGGAGTATACGGCTCAACAAAATGAAAACAAATAACCCCATCAAAAAATGGGAAGAATAACTGATCTGAGTACTTTTTCAAAGAAGACAAACAGATGGCCAACATGTACATGAAAAAATGTTGATCACTTGTTTTCAGGGAAGTATAAGTCAAAACCACAAGGAGATATTACACCTGTGAGAGATGGCCCATAGCAAAAAAACAAAACAAAACCAGATAACAAGTGCTGGCAAGGATGTGGGAAAAAAGGAATCCTCTTAACTTTTGATGGCAATGTGGACTATCCAGCCCCAACAAAAACAGTATGCTGATTTCTCAAAAGATTAAAAGTGGTCTGTGGTACAACCCAGCAACCCAGCAATTCCACTTCTAGGTGTCTACCCAAAGAATAATTCCAAGGGAAACGCACAGCACTGTTTACAATAGCAAAGCTATGTACACAACCTAAGTGCCCAAATACAAATGAGTGGAAAATGTAGCATATTATACAATCAAGAAGATGTAGTATATTATACAATAAATATTACTCAGTTTTCAAAAAAGATAAACTGTTGCCATTTGTGACAACATGAATAGAGCAAGAGGGGATTATGCTAAGCAAAATAAGTCAGAAAGAGAAAAGCAAGGGCCTCCCCGGTGGCGCAGCAGTTGAGCGCTGGGTTGAGAGGTTGCCCGCAGCCTCTGCGGTGCCGGTTCAATCCCCGGCTGCTCCCCGGCCACCAGAGGAGGGTCCCACATGGCACGCAGACCTCTCCTGCTGCCCGCTGCTCCCCTCAGCAGTGTACTTCGGTCCTTTTGCCTGCTCTGCTCCCCGCTCTGGCTCTGGTGAATTCTCTCACCCTCCCGCGCTTCTGACTGTACCCAGTGCTTGTATAAATAAATAAATAAATAAATCTTTAAAAAAAAAGAAAAGAGAAAAGCAAATAGTGAGTGATGTTACTTGTATGTGGAATATAGAGAAACCAGACAAAAAGGGGGTGCTAAAACCAAACTAAGAATGAACTCTAGAAAGCTGGCTATAGAACTGAGGCTATCAGATAGGGAGTGGGAAGTGGAGGGGTGAAAGCAAAATGGGGAGAAAGCACAATGGACTATCCTGGTAAAACTACAGTTCTTATAGGATCATAACTCTGTTCTAAGTCAGGGATTATTAAATTGCTACTTCATGATCCATTAGATCATGTTTATCAGATGTCTGTTATGTATCTGCCACTGTTTAAAACACCTGTGATACACAAGGAAAAGATAAAAATAGGAAAGGACAAATAAGAAACAGAATAAATACATAAAAAATACGTAGTATGTAAATGATTATTCATGACTTAGAAAAAATTATAGCAGGCAGGGAGACAAGGAGTGTTGGGTAAGTTGCAGTTTTTCATAGGTTATCAGGAAAGACTTAGTTGAGGAAGATATTTAAATAAAGAGGTAAGTAAATAAGCCATGCACAGATCTGGGGAGGAATATTCTGGACTGCTGGATTTGCAAGTGCAAAGGTCCTGAAACATATATGATGTGTTCTAGGGACAGTAAAGAGGCATCATGTGGTTGAAGTAGAGTAAGGTAAGAAGAGTGATAGGTGGGATCAGAGATAAAAGGGGTGAGAATAGAAGGTGTATTGTCTAAGGTCTTGTTGGCATTGTAAAGAATTTGTTTTCACTGTGATTGAAATGGAGGATTTTTAGTAAAAGAACGATGTGATCTGATTAATGGTTCAGGATCCTTCTGGCTGCTTTGTTTAGGATAAACTGAAGCATAGGTCAATAGTGGAAACTTGGAAACAAGGCAGGAAGCTCTTTCAGTAACCAGTGTGGTATGAAATAAATTTCATTGATCACAAGTATTTATTAAAGAAAACAATAAGGCGTAGAAAATGAGTACATTACATATAGTAAGTGGTATTTATTGCTTAATGAGTTTGATGCAATATAAAACATACAAGGGGTTACACTAAAAAAGTTTGAAAGCCATTATTTTAAGATTTTTTTTCTGTTACTGCCAACTAGAGGTGACTTTGGGTTTTGAACACATTCTCAGTGAGTGGCTCTGTATGAAACACTGTCTTCCTGTAATGGTATCTTGTCAGCATTTTTTCTCCCCATTCCTTTACGTTTCTCTATTCTCTTTTTTTGAACTTGTTGCCTAAGATTTTATTAGAAGTTAACTAATTGTGATTTTTTGTTTTCAGACCTTCTTGACTTGGGATTTTTCCCAGACTTGACTTCTTTCCTCCTTAACATTCCTCTAGTTTTGTGGCCTTGTAACCTAAGAGTCAGTGCACCCACCGCAGTTTCTTCTCCTGCCATCATGAACTGCCTGTTTTTTTTTTTTAATTTAAATTTTATTTTTATATTCCCCATACAATTACAACCCCCTTATTTTTGCCCCAAGCCCTCCTTTCCCCGCCCCCCACCCCTCATAGAGTGTCTCTTATTCATAGTTATTTGTTGATTTTGATATTTTCTTTCTTACAGTTATTTTTTTTCCTGGTCTCTTATTTAAGTATTCTAGATTCCTGCTATGAGTGAGACCATCCGGTATTTTTCTTTTTCTTTCTGGCTTATTTCGCTGAGCATGATCCCTTCCAGCGCCATCCATGTGGCTGCAAATTGCATGTGTTTATCTTTTTTGAATGCTGAGTAATATTCCATGGTGTATATGTACCACATCTTCTTGATCCAGTCATCTATTTTTGGGCATTTGGGTTGTTTCCAAATCTTAGCTGTTGTAAATAGTGCTGCTATAAACATAGGGTGCAGGTGCTCTTTGGAATTGATGTTTCTGTATCTTCTGGGTAAATACCTAGGAGTGTAATTGCTGGATCATATGGAAGCTCTGTGTTTAGTAGGTCCAGAAATCTCCACACAGCTCTCCATCGTGGTTGGACCAGTTTGCACTCCCACCAACAGTGCAGGAGAGTTCCTTTTTCTCCGCATCCTGGCCAACATTCGTTGTTGCTAATTTTTTCAATATGTGCCATTCTCACTGGTGTGAGATGGTATCTCATGGTAGTTTTGATTTGCATATGAACTGCCTGTTTACCTACATATCTTCCCACCCTCTCCTTCTGCACTGTGACAGTTGCTGTAGCAACTGCTATCTCAATCTCCCTCCTTCCCCTGTTTTTTTTTTTCTTCCACCTACCAACCAAAGTTTTATATACTATAAGATCAGGACTGCTGCTATGTGATATAGGTCAAAAAGTAGGACCAGGAATAGTTTTCAGATGAAGATTAAATGACTGCTTATGAAATACCTGTCTATTTTCTACAGTTTGGGGTAAAGGGGGGGATTTAAATAAAGTCATTCCGTTTGGATGAACTGAGATGACTTAAATGTTGAGTCCCTAATTCTATGGAAAAGTTATGAGTATCCAAGAACAAATCTGTTGTGGTACTGTCTCTTGATTCATTTTAAGATCTTGGTTGGTTTTGTGCGATTTTGGGGCTCTCTGGACCAAAGGTAAAAGCTTGGGCTCTAGATCACTTCAGCTCTGGTTATGTCCCTGTTTTGGAAGATGGTGATTAGAAACAATACAATGCCTGCTATTCATATTTGCTTCCTGGAGGGATTGGATATGCCATTTGACTATCTAAATATGTCTTTATCAGAAATTTAGTCATTGCCTGTTGTTGACCTCAAACTAAAATTTTCTGGTTATTCAAAAAGGGAAGGAAAGTTTAGCATACACACTGAACCTATAATCTATAGCTCAAATCAGGAGGTTTGCAGGGAATCATGTTCTTGTTACAGGGCAGAGAGAGGGGTACCCCAGGGCCCGCCAACCTGCCTGCTCTAAATAGGTTCTGCCATCTACCACATCAACACAAAACATGAGACTTTAAGGGGAAGGAACTTTAATACAATTAGGAAACAATACAGGAAAGGCAAAGTATATAGTTTCTAAATCAAGCACCCAAAGTGACCCATCCCCTCGTGGGTAGAAGTCCACCCAAGCAGGAGTGGCCCAGAACAAGGCCCCAAAGCCATGAGTCTAAAGCATCTTCCAGCGGGGACCCACAGAAAAGGGTCAGAAACAACCAGACAAGTCTGAAAGGAAAAGAGCAAAATAAAATGAAGACAAAAACCGCCATTGTCAACTCCCCATGGGTCTCACCCACATCTGTGTCACCCAGTCCACGACCAAAAGGCAAGCGCAGTTTCTTCACGTGTCTCTCAGCTCCATGTGCCTCCTCCAGGTCTCCTTCTGGATCCATCCTTCTTCCTCCTTCCTCAGTCTCCTCTGCAGCTTCTTCTCTCTCTGCTCAGCTCCACCCTCCTTTTGGGTGGGTCAGGAAACCTGGAACCTCCCCCTTTCCCGGGACTACCCTGTTACATTCTGAGTAATATAACTTTGTTCAGTCACAGATCATAAGGTGTATTTCTCAGAGTGGTTGTTCAACAGTTTTCTAGAGATCCCTCTAGAGAAGTCTTAATCTTGAAACTAAGTGTTGTATTAAAAAAAGAGTGAGAATTCTCAGGTCCTTTTCCTTTACACCACTTATATAAAAATGAAATGGTTAAAAGAGATTTTTGGGGTGCTGAACACATTTGAGTGGGACTGTTGTAACTCTCTGAACTGGTTCACTTTTTGCCTAATTCTGATTATTTGGTAATATCTGTAATATTCTTTGGGTTATGTTATAGGAAGTACAAAATGTCCCACATTCTTAGGTCATCCTATAAAGCAGAAGCTGTCCTAAAGCAGAATGGGGTTGGGGGAATTCCTCCCCACCTGTAGGACCTCATTTTCGCCTCTCTGGTTTTATGTACCAGCTCTGATGTCTGTGAATTGGAATGGCAGTGCCTTGATTCCAGGTATTTTACAGGTCTTAGGAAACTTTCATGTAGAAACTATAAGGAAATTCATGTTGATGGGCTTTAGAAATTCTTGTTAGTATCAACAAATGAATTATTTAATCATGGACTTATGGAAATCTAGGTTCATGGACTCTGATGTTGGAATATTTATTGATACCCTTTCTTGTGCTGGACATGATACACTTTCCCTGAAAACAGGTTCGCCCTGTTTTGCTTTTGTTTCAAAACCTTGGCCTTAAACAAGTACTTAAGAAAAATTTGTTATTTTACTTTGCCAGACCAATGAAGAAGTCCAATTGAGTATTTCTTTGGGTGAGCCTTTCAAAATACTCTTTCATCTCATTGGGGTTTGTAATGGTGGCTATTTCTCAGGAGGGGTAAAAATAGTGACATCTTTACTGCCAAGATCAGAGTCCACAAAGCAAGTCAAGATTGAATCATTCTTGTTGTATATAGATATCCTCAGCTCCCTAAGAGGAAGTTAGAAACTTCCCCTTCTGGGAAGTTGCAGAAGAGAAGACAAAAATATTTCAGAAGTTGTTGATAGAGTCTAGGAACTCTGATCTTAAAAGGATTTAGAAGTCCTTTCGGCTAGTAGACACAGAGCAGTAAAAAGTGCTATGTGATGTGGTTGGCTTTTCATTGAGCCTCCAGTAATCTTCTCTTCACCTTTTCTACCCACCCCCACTCTCTGTCTCCCAAATTCCAAAATGTAGTCTTGTTTCTCAAATTGTGGTTTGAAAGTCACTTGCATCAGAATGAACAGGAGTTGCTTGTTAAATTCAAATTCATAGACCCACTGCCAAGATTGAATTAGATAGCTGGGGATTGAGCCTGAGAACCAACATTTTATAACAGAGTCCTAGATGTTTTCTCATGCACACTGCACTTGGAACCAAAAACCACAGGATCTCTGACATAATCTTTTTATCTTGACTATAAAGACAAATTGCTTCTAAGCCTTTTTCTTCCTTATGAGCTAGATCAGCCCAACTGTCCCTATCAGGAGTAGACAGTTATAGAAGTCCTGCTGAGAAATTAGTTAACATAGGTCACACTCTGGATTTCTGGTGCTGTTCCATATCTCTGGAAGGAAATGAATTTTGCACCCAAGCTCCAAATATTCAGTGTTAGTAACTTGCTCTTTAGATTGCAACCCTAAGGATTCTAGGAGCAAGATTCTGATATACATACCCTCTCTGTGAGACATAGGAGTTTTCTGCCCTGAAGCATAGTCAAGAGAAAAATTAGTTATTCTCTTGGAGCTCACAAATAGACCTTTTTAGAATGATCAGATTGCCAAGTTAGGTCAAGAAGCTTTGGTGGAGATGGGCAGAGTACTATAGGCCTGACTAGGATCAGCAGAGGAAGATCCTGTCAGAGGCCCATGCTTTTCTATCAGGGATGCCTGAGCTGATGCAAACCCCTGCTGCTATGGCTGGTGGGACTGGCTATGTGTCTTCTTTTTTTTTTTTTTTTTTAATTTATAGAGGCATGTTTTTATTTATTTATTTGTTTGTTTGTTTGTTTTGTTTATACATGCACTGGGTACAGTCAGAAGCGCGGGAGGGTGAGAGAATTCACCAGAGCCAGAGCGGGGAGCAGAGCAGGCAGAAGGACCAAAGTACACTGCTGAGGGGAGCAGCGGGCGGCAGGAGAGGTCTGCACGCCATGTGGGACCCTCCTCCGGTGGCCGGGGAGCAGCTGGGGATCGAACCAGCGCCGCAGAGGTCGCCGGCAGCTTCGCAACCCAGCGCTCAACCGCTGCGCCACCGGGGAGGCCCTGGCTATGTGTCTTTTTATTGAGTCTTGTTTTCACCCTCTATTCCTCTTCAGTTCTATAGATGCTAGTTTATTTGCACACTCCATACTGATCATGAGTTGAAAGTCTTTTGTTGCTTTTGAGCTTAATGTTTAGATAATGCCTGTGACAGCTAGGGCACTCTGTAAAGGAAATGCCTAGGCTCAAATAGCACCGTCATTTATTTCCTGCGTGTGAGTGACCGTGGCTTGTGTTTAGGACCATTATAAGAACACAGTTCTCTACAGGGATTGTCATTTGGGGCCCGCAGGAGTACTAGGTTTTTCCTTGATTCTTGGCATTCTAGCGACTGTTTTCTAAGTCTCTTCTTTCTTTCCTTCCATTTTAATCATGAGGGGTTTAAATTCTATTTTGCTGAAGTCTTGTTTCCACACATAGTTGCAGTACCAGAGCGTTCCTCCTGCTGGTGAGAAGACTGCTTTGCGGGACACAGGACTTGTTAAAAGGCAGGGAGAGGGGCACCCCAGAACCCCCTAACCTGCCCACTGTAATAGGTTCTGCCATCCCCTGCATCAAGACAAAACATAAGACCTTTAATGGAAAGTAACTTTAATACAATTAGTGAAAATACAGAAAAAAAACAAAGTTTCTAAAACATAATTTCTCAATCAAGCACCCACAGTTACCCATCTCCTCGTGGGTAAAAGTCCACCCAAACAGGATTGGCACAGAGGTAGGCCTGAAAGCCTGCCACGAGTCTAAAGTACCTTCTGGGGCCTCCCCGGTGGCGCAGCGGTTGAGTACTGGGTTGCCAAGCTGACTGCAGCCCCTGCAGCGCTGGTTCGATCCCCGGCCCCCGGTGAGGGTCCCACATGGCGCGCAGACCTCTCCTGCCGCCAGCTGCTCCCCTCAGCAGTGTATTTCGTCAGTCTGCCTGCTCTGCACCCCGCTCTAGCTCTGGTGAATTCTCTCACCCTCACGTGCCTCTGACTGTACCCAGTGCTTGTATAAATCAATCAATCAATCAATCAATCAATCTTTAAAAAAAAAAGTACCTTCTGGCAGGGACCCATAGAAAAGGGTCAGAAACAGTCAGACAAGTCTGGGAGGAAAAGAACAAAATCAAAATCAAGGTAAAAGCGGCCATTGTTAACCTCCCCGTGGGTCTCTCACCTACATCTCTTTCAGTCAGTCCAGGACCAAAAGGCAAGCACAGTTTCTTCACATGTCTCTCTGCTCCACATGCCTTCTCCAGGTCTCCTTATTGCTCTCCATCCTGCTTCCTTCCTTCTTCAGTCTCCTCTCCAGCTTTTTCTCCTCGCTGCTCTGCTCATGCCCTGGAACCTCCCCTTTTCCTGGACATGTCCTTTCAGGGCCTCCTTTTCCCATTAGATATTTGCTTTTTTATTCCCTTATCTTCCACATCACTCTTGGCCCTACCCACCCCCAAATGTGTTATCTCCATTCAATATTATGTCTCTTGTGGTAGCATGTAGCTCTTTAAGTTTTCATTTGGTAAAACTTCTTTATTAAAAATGCTTCAAATTTGCTAGGCTGATTGAATTTTGGTATCTTGAGACCCTTTCCAGCACTGGGATTCCCTAGCACTTATAGACTTTTTCCCCCTAAAGCTACCAGAACTCTTTCTTTTCATAACACGTTTCTGTGTGAGGCAGAGTGAGTGAGTAGCTCTGATGTGGCACTCATTTCTTCAGCATCCCCAATGCATATGCTTAATCTCACTTTCCTGTCGCTATTTCAGTGCTCTAAGAATTAAAGACAATTTGCTTGTGATACTGGCAGTGAGCAGCCATCCCTTCATCATAAAATAGTGTCCAGATAATCTAGGATACTGACTACTTAAAAGATAGAACACATACAGACATGCTCTGTTAATTAGCACTATATATTTGTTACTGTTCGTGGCCATTCTTATTCACTATAAATCTGAAAGTATCTTCTGAGTCATGGAAAGAAATATTTTGGAACCATACTGTGTGATAATAAAAAAAGTGTTATGAATATTATGAAACTACAGAAAAATACTAGGTGAACCAGGACATACAACTCCCTAGTGAAGGTACATAAATGAATTATAAATATTAACCAAAGCCATTTCTGTCCTCATTGTTACCTTGTAGCACACTATCAAAATACCTTTCTGCCAGAATTCAATGTGCAAGCCTGATAGACGCGCCTGCGCACATGTTGAGAAGAAATAAATGCCTTGTGTTTTACAGACTTTGGTCCAGCCTCATGCTAATCTGTGTGCTTTCTGTCTTTCAGTTCTCTCCTGCGCTATGGTGGCAACCTGTCCCTCCAAAGTGCCATGAGTGTGCGATTCAACAGCAACGGGACCCAGCTCCTGGCCCTGAGGCGTCGTCTGCCTCCTGTGCTCTATGATATCCACTCCCGTCTGCCTGTGTTCCAGTTTGACAATCAGGGTTACTTCAACTCTTGTACCATGAAAAGCTGCTGTTTTGCAGGAGATCGTGACCAGGTAAAGCGCCCTCTGCCAACTGCATCCCACACTTTCGCTTTTCTCTTGTATTCTATACTGGTCTTTATTTCTCTGTAGCATCATGTCAGCTTGAAACAATTGAGTATAAACAGTGTCTGGATGTTCTGGTTTAATAGCTTCTTTATCATAGCTACCTTTGGGTAATATGAGGCACATACCATAAATCAAGACTGGTTACAAATCAGTTCTGAGCAACCTGGCTCTACCCATGTTTGTGAACAGATTTTAAGATTCAAAGAATGTGTCATTTCCAAACAAAGGAGGCAGTCAGTGGAAAACTAGCCTGTCAGTGAGAGAGATTTTTTTTCCAACAAAACACAGTGATGAATGAAACACCCTAAATACCATCCAAGGGACATATATCCTAAATGGCCCTTTGGGATGGCATTTTCTGGGAGGGAGTGGGCTGAGCAGCTTTGTTTGAGAGACAGCCAGATGCTGACTCTTTCTTTTTATTGCTGGCATCAACCAATCTATGAGTTTCCAGTCTCTTCACAGACTCACTGGGAATTGAGATACTGATGTTGACTTAAAGCTGATAGTTTAAAATCATAGTCGGCATTTTGTACTTGCCTGTTTTAACCACAAAATTTCACTGGGTGTCAGTGAGTCAGCCATTGGACTTCTTGGAGTAGTCAAGCTAAGTTTTACATTTGCCTTTACAAGTATGAGGAAAGATTGATCAAATTAGTAAAATTTTTTCTTCTCATACACAATAAATGTTATTACTCCTTCATATCTAGATTAGAAATAAAGAAACCTTCATCTCTTATTAATATTTAGTGTTCTCTTTGAGTATATCAACTGTATCAAATTTTGATAGCTAACTCTCATGTTGCGCGCCACCTCTTTAAAGTTATTTGTGGACATGAGCCATAAACACAACAGGTCTTTGACAACCTGTGAAGACCTGCTTTATGAAGACAGAAACTAGGATATTTTCCCCTGGACTAGGGTACGAGAGACTTCCGCTTATCATAGCTTAATGGTTAGTATATGTAGTAGAAACACAATAAATGCTTGTTGAATTGTATATTACATAAGCTGATATAATCTTTAAAGTTTTCCTGGCCAGGATTTTTTTTTTTTTTTTTTTTTTTTTTGTAAATAGAGGATACCAAAATTCAGAATTTATATTCAAATTGAGTCTTAGGACCTGCTAGCTGCAATCCACAATGGAAACCACTAGGTGGCCTCAATTATATAAGTGATGTTTCTTGAGAGGGCAGAGGGTCTGAATGAATTCATTTTTTTTTTTTATAGAGGCATGTTTTATTTATTTATTTGTTTGTTTGTTTGTTTTTGTTTATACATGCACTGGGTACAGTCAGAAGTGCGGGAGGGTGAGAGAATTCACCAGAGCCAGAGCGGGGAGCAGAGCAGGCAAAAGGACCGAAGTACACTGCTGAGGGGAGCAGCGGGCGGCAGGAGAGGTCTGCACGCCATGTGGGACCCTCCTCTGGTGGCCGGGGAGCAGCCGGGGATCGAATCGGCGCCGCAGAGGCTGTGGGCAGCTTCGCAACCCAGCGCTCAACCGCTGCGCCACCGGGAAGGCCCATGAATTCATTTTTTTTCAGCCAATTTGTTTCTTTGGTGGGAAGAAGCAGTTTTTAGAGATGATCAGATTCATAGTAGGTAATTGTCTGTTATGAAATGAAAGTTAATCTATGAGCTGTGGAAATGACAATTGAGCTCTTCCCTCACTCTTATTTTTCCTTTCTTCCTTGCTTTTGTTGATTTTCCACCTTTCATTGAACAATAAAGAACAGTTATTAAATGTAATGGCTTATTAATGCCAGAATGACAGGAACTGAGGGAAAGGTGAAAGAGGTAAAGCAGAATGGAGAGTGTGTTTTCTTTCATTTCCTATATTAGCAGCCAGACCTTATCTGCATTAAATCCTTTTTAAAGACCCAGAATGGAGGCCTCTAGCCAATATGTAGAGCACCTACACCATGGTTTTTTTAGCCTCAGCACTATTAACATTTTGGTCATATAATTCTTTCTCCTTTGTTATCTGGGGCTGCCTTGTGCATTACAGGATGGTCAGCCTCATCCTTGGCCTCTACCCACTAGATGCCAATATTATTTCCTCTACATTTGTCCCCCAGACAACCAAAAATTTTTCCAGACATTACCAGGTATTCAGGAAGGGAGGGGATTGCCTCTGGTTAAGAACCTATGACTTTGATTGTAATTACCCATTTGCCTAGATATGGCCATAGGCAAAACCACAACAAGGTATTTTGTGGTGGTCTTGAGTATGTATGTTGGTTTTGTCTTTTGGGTTATATATAATGATTATATATAAAATTATTATATATAAAATATAATAATATATAAAATTTCGAATGGTTTTTGATTTTACTCTATATAAATTTGACAATTTTTTTTTTTGTGACTTGTGTCTTATGGGAAGAATTTATGGGTACTGTATCCTGACAAACTAGATTGTCTTATAGTTGAGATAAGTAGTTTGCCTTGGAAGGAGGGGGATACAGAGTTATTGAATCTAACTTTGGACCAGTTTCAGAATTAATGTTTTTAGAGTCTGTTCATGTTACCCATATAGATTATCACAGCCATATAGCCTCGGGAAAAGGAAGTACAGAAATTTAGTTTTGACTGTTTTATTCTTCCTTTGGGATCTAAGAAATGTGGCTAATCCATTGTTGTCTTGTCTCCAATGCCTAGTGCACAGTGAGAACATATAATAAATATTTGCCGAAGCAAATACTGAGAACTTTGTTACCGTGTGGTTTTTAGCTTTCTGAGCCTAAGTTTCTCAACTGCAAAGCAGGATTGATAAGTACCATTTTTCCTGTTCAGGTTCTAGGAGCTTTGGGAAGATGAAACTAATCTACTGAATTTCCAGCTTTCTAGTGTTGCACGGGAGCTAAACTTGTCTCATTCCTAGAGCATGTTTCTCAGGGTTGATTGATAGATGCTAACGTTCCACATGCAGGGTTAAAGCAGCAGCTGTTATGGTTTACAGTATGATCTTTAGGACTGACTTGCATACTTTGACTAGTTCAGACAGTGTCCTTTTTGCTGCTTTCAAATTCCAAAACCTACCCTTTCCTTATATTAGTCTTTATTTTTGATCTTGTTCTTGTGTACTTTGAGAATAGCCACAGTCAGAGGCTCTGTGCTCTGGAACTCTTCATTTAGTCATAGGCTGGGTAACCATCCCAGAGAGGAATCTGAGAATTTCCATAATAGGAATGAACATGGTCAAGAAAGGCAGCAAGTGACCTATCTATCTTTAATTGCAATGAGGTTAGTCACTCCATACAAATGGACCCAAGTATCATGCCAGAGAGCCTGTACTTCTTTTTAGATTATCCTAGGTTCACTAGGTAATTCATTTACCTCAAAATGAAATGAATATTTCAAGAATTTGACTCAGGGAATAAAGTATGAAATAGGTTCATCCTAATTTTGTATCTCCCCCCCCCCACTACTGCCACCATTGTCGATTAATTATAATTATAGAACTATTAGAGATCATTTTATATAGATCCTCTTCTGATAGATGAGAAAGCAGAGACTCAGTTTAGATATTTAAGTTAAGACATATAAATGTGCAGCTTAACTATTGTTATTGTAGAATTGGAACCCAGATTTCTGAACTCTCAGTAAAGATCTCTTCACATTGCAAATGGCATCTTGATGCCAACAGAGTAAGGCAGGTAGCAAAAACAAGTGAATTGGGCTAGAAGTAAAATAGGGAATGGTGGGGCAGTGACAAACTAGAGAACCTAAATCTAAATCCAAATAAATCTTTGACTTAGTTTCAGTCCACAGATACTGCAATGGCCTCTGGTTAAAAAAAATTAAAAAAAAAAAAAAGACTTTTTTGTGAAGTCTCCTGGTTTTTAAATATTGTAACAAATCCATACTTTATTGTATGGATAAAAAAATCTGTGCAACATATTTATTCTTGTCTAGAGCCACCAGTTTAAAATCTCTGTGCTTTAACAGGATGTTTTTGTTTCATGTTTACTTAAATGGTTTATCACTAATTCCTCAGTGAGTAGAGACTTTTTCCTCACTCATGCTAAGCCCTTTCTAACTTCATGCCTCCTTTATACTCCCCCCACCCACCATCTTTTTTTTTTTTAAGATTTATTTATTTATTTATACAAGCACTGGGTACAGTCAGATGCACAGGAGGGTGAGCGAATTCACCAGCAACAGAGCGGGGAACAGAACAGGCAGACAGACGAAGTATACTGCTGAGGGGAGCAGCGGACACTGCAGGAGAGGTCTGCGTGCCATGTGGGACCCTCACCAGTGGCCAGGGATCAAACCGGCGCTGCAGAGGCTGTGGGCAGCTTCGAAGCCCAGCGCTCAGCCGCTGCGCTACCAGGGGAGGCCCCCACCCACCATCTTTAAAATAAGAAGGCAGATATTTACTGAGCATCTACTGTATGTCAGGCAGTGTGGTAGACACAGTCACATGACTTCCAGATGGCACCCTCTTTTAAGATTTTGCATTCAAAGCCTTACATACAATCTGACTTCCCTTTCATTTAAGTATAATCTTTTAATTATTTAACTGTAATCAGTTCTATTATCAGTTAAGATTATATAAGTGACATTAGATTGGACAGCATCAGAAATAATTAACCCCAAATTAAGGCTTTAACTTTTATTTAAGCCAGTTCACCTTCTAGTCTTGCAGTAGAGTGAGGAAGCCTACAGTAAAACACCATTTCTTCCTCTGGAGGCTGCCTGAAAGCTGTGTTTTTCTTGCTTTCATATCATACTTTGATTTTGTTTGTTTTTCTTTTTCTCCCTGAAGCCCTGAATGTACCTGGGAGACAGGTACATTGTGTCTCCCAAGCTTCACACTTCTCTGTGCATGTTCTGTGAGCCAGTCTCTTAATAGGGTTATAGAAGGCCAGTTTTCCACCTGCTGACTTTCCTGACACACACTTGTAAGACAGCACTTGGCTTTTATTCTCTGTCTTTCATAATTCCTTAAATGGCTCTTGTCCTAGATTGTGAGAGTCCAGCAGAGAGTTCAGGCTTTTAGGAAGTCTCTCAGGCTACTAAGTCTATGTGGCCTGGAAATAGACGGTGTGATCATTTTTAAATCTTTTCTTACTTTTGTCACATCTATAACCTGACTTAATAGTTCCCATTTTGCTGAAAATGGGATGGAGAAGGAAGAAGAAAGTATGTTTTCTTGAAAAGGCTGAGCACTGGGATCACTTACATGAGTGTTTCTGTTGAACATGGTAGATGGCAGTGCTCCTAAAATCATGATAATTAAATCATCCTATCTCATCCCCTGGAGAAGAGAGTTGACTTGTGCCTTGTGACTTCAACAAAGTGGCCTTGAGTACATAGCCTGGCCTCAGACATTACATCACCACTTAACCTCTCTATGTTGACATAGTATGGGTATAACAGAGGTGTAGGAATTAACCAGTAAGAGTCCGCCAAGCCAGTGAATCACTCTGTGAAGTTATAACTTTGCTTTTTGTATAACCCTGTACAGTCCTGACTAAGCTCACTTGGGGACCTGGCGTGCCATATGTTCTCCTCTCCCCGAAATAAAAGCAGACTTTTAATAAGGGGAAATTCAACTCTTGAGTTCTATCCTTTGACTTGTTTTGTGACTGTAGGCTAATATGTTCTTCTCTTACCTTTCCTTTATACATTAAATATATTTAACTCTTTATAGTTCTAAAGCACTCTAATTTCATATTGAATCCTCCCAGTGATGTTTGAGTATAATTGGGTAAGTTTCATTTATATGTGAAACTCAGATCTGGAGTAAAGTGGCAGATCTAATTGGTAGAAGAACCAGGACTAAATTCATTCTCTTGCCTATGATTGCATTTACCCTCTTCCTCACAGGCATATTGCCACTTGTGTTATAGAGATCAAGTGACAATCGAGTCTTCCATGGGCTGATAGAGGAAAAGCTGAATACAGAATGTTGTGACAAAGGAATTCCTTATTGTGTGTATTATTTTAGGTGGACATTTTAGGAGACTTTAATTTTTTTTATTAGATTTAGTTATGCATATAAGAGCTAGGATACAGGCCAGAGATGTGGGGGGGGGGGCAGGTGGTGAGAGGATTCACCAGAGACAGAGTGGGGAACAGAACAGGCAGATTGACTGAAGTACACTGCTGAGGGGAGTCAGGAGAGGTCTGCTGCGCCATATGAGTCGCTCCCTGGCTGGCCGGGGATCGAACTTGTGCTGCAGAGGCTGCAGATTGCTTTACAGTGTGGTGCTTACCCCCTTGCGCCACCAGGGAGGCCCAGGAGACTTTTATTTTAGAAAGAGAAGGTAGTATGGAAATAACTTGTTTATTAACTCAGTCATTTATAACTCTTTTGAATCCTGAATCACCTTGAATATCTAAAAGCTATGAATACTCATTTTAGAAAAATGTACATATGCACATAGTTAAGGAATTTCTGGAACTCCTGAAACCTAGGATTCTACCTATGAATAAGATCAACTTTTAGTCCATTTACTGTGCAATTTTAGAATTTAGAAAGCTTAAAAGGCTTTGGAGTGTATATGCTGGCCTGCTAGATAGATCTGGTTTATAATTGTTTAGCTGAAAAGGAACAATCGGTAACCTGATTTCTTAGGAATAAATGGAATTGATGTGGTGACAGAACATGGCAGTTCTCTTTTAATGTATAGTGCTTGGCTAGTAGTCTGGGCTTTAGTAGGAAATCCCTGGTAGATAACTAATGAAGGGAACAGAGTATAACCTTTCCTGTTCCACCTGGTCCCTCCTCCTTAGAGTTTTTACTTTCAGTAGCTTTGCCTCTTTTGGGGGAGGGGTCTTCAAGCTTTGGCAAAAAGAAGGAAAACCAGGGCCTCCCTGGATGGTGCAGGGGTTAGAGTCCAATCGTTATCAAGCTGTCGCTAGCCACCATGGCATGGTTCAATCCCCAGCCAGGGAGCTAATCCACATGGCACAGCAGACCTCTCCTGTCTCACCCACTGTTTCCCTCAGCAGTGTATTTCAGTAGATCTGCCTGTTCTGCTCTCCACTCTGTCTCTGGTGAATCTGCTCACCGCCCTCCCCACCGACACCACCACTGGTCTATACCCTAGTTCTTGTATGCATAAATAAAGAAAGAAAAACTTAGCTTAAAAAAAAATAAAAAGGGAAGTCATGTTCTTTCTTCTGAATTGTTGGAGACCTTTGGTATATGAAGAATAGAACTACTCATAAGCAGACTGAAGTGAGTGGTGCTCACAGAGAAAAACTGAGGGCCACAGAGAAGAGATTGATTGCTAAATTCATCTTGCCCAGGTTTCCAGGAGAGTTTTACCAAATAAAGATTCATATTTAACTAATACAGGCTCCTTTTACAAGCAGTCATTGGAGAGTTAGAACATTTTTTATTTTCTACTGATTGTTTGACTATTATTGGCTGTCTCTATGGAACATTTCTTTATTAATAGAAATTTTCCTACTCAGAACCTATAAAGGTTAGTTATTTTAATAAACTGAAAATTCCAGGAGCCTAATAGAGCTGAAATGGCAAATGGTCTAAAGAAGCAAAATTAGTGTAACTTCACATACCAAAAAATGGTGTAATCTTACGAGAATGCATTTTTGCGTGCTTTTATTGGGAGTCAATGGAATTCTATTTCTCCTGCTACAAATAAAATAAATCTATGACTTTGGCCATTTCCAAAGAAGAATTTCCCTGACTACTTTGGATGGTGTTTTTGATCAAAGATCTATTATCATTTACCAGTTGGCAAGTCTTTTTCTGAGCGTAGTCTTCTAGAGAGCATATCACAAAATTATTCAATCACAATTTTCCCCTCTAACAAGAGGTCAGGGGACAGAAGAGGTGTGTTTGACTTAAGTGTTAAATAGCAGTTTCTGATGTTACTGATCTAGTCTAGAAAGCCATCTGGTTTTTCTATCGTAGTCAATACAGTTAATTAGACAGCCATGCCATTTACTGGAGAATGATTAATCAATTACTGTGGAAGAAGCATTGGAGAGAATTGTGTAAGTTGATAAGTGCTCAGGGAATAGTAACTGATTGTATTTCCTTTTCCATCAACGCTTGTTGGTGAATATCAAATGCTATGCAAATACATATTCATATACTGCATGCACACACACACACATATATATATACATGGAATTGAGCAGAGAGATTTCTCTGTTAACAGACTGCCCATTAAGACTGCCCCTGGTGGCGCAGCGGTTGAGCACTGGGCTGTGAGGCTGCTCCCAGCCTCTGCAGTGCCGGTTCCTTCCCCGGCCGCCAACAAGGGTCCCACAAAAAAAAAAGAAAAAAAATATTTTGGGGGGCCTCCCTGGTGACCTAGGAGTTAAGTTTCAGCACTAGCACCACAGCAGCCTGAATTTGATCCCAGGCCAGGGAGCTAACCCACATATGGCACTGCAGACCTCTCCTGTCTCTCTCACTGCTCCCCTTTGCAGTGTATTTAAATAAATCCTCCTGTTCTGCTCTCCACTGTGTCTCTGGTGAATCCTCCTATCCCCTGCGCCTCTGGCCTACACCCCAGTTCTTCTATACAAAAATAAATAAATAAATCTTTTTTAAAAAAAAAAAAAAGAAATATTTTGGGTTATTCTTGGAGTATATCAGGTAGGTAGATGGCCTGTCTCTCTTGCCTTATAAAAACACTTTCCTTTTCTCAATGTGGATTTTGAGTGGCTGAGGGAGAGGGGAATTAAAAAACTGTATATATATCCATTATATTTATAAAACCTGTGAGGCTTTAGAATATAATTTTTTTAAGATTTTTTTATTTATACATACAAGAGCTGGGGCACAGGCCAGAGGTGTGGGGGGT
Organism: Talpa europaea; assembly: GCF_964194135.1. Lineage (NCBI taxonomy): Eukaryota > Metazoa > Chordata > Mammalia > Eulipotyphla > Talpidae > Talpa > Talpa europaea. Next base: position 96,053,790 of record NC_140075.1, on the reverse strand, counting down.
GAGAGGATTCACTAGAGACAGAGTGGAGAACAGAACAGGCAGATTGACCGAAGTACACTGCTGAGGGGAGCGGGTGAGTCAGGAGAGGTCTGCTGTGCCATGTGGGTTGCTCCCTGGCCAGCCGGGAGATCGAACTTGTGCTGCAGAGGCTGACAGACAGCTTCATAGGTTGCATCTTAACCCCTTGTGCTACCACGGAGGCCCTAGAATATAATTTATAGGCATTTATATGTATTCCCTATTTGTCCTTTTCTTAAATGTTTAAACATTAATCCTTGGGCCTCCCTGGTGGCACAGTGGATTGAACGCAGCTCTCTGAAGCTGTCCGCAGCCTCTGCAGTGAGGGTTCGATACCCGGCCGGCCAGGGAGATAGCCACATGGCACGGCAGACCTCTCCTGTCTCACCCGCTGCTCCCCTCAGCAGTGTTTTCGTCTCATCTGCCAGTTCTGCTCCGCACTCTGTCTCTGGTGAATTCTCTCACCCTCCCATGCCTCTGGCCTTCAATGAACCTTCAGTTTATTAAAAAGTTCTTGTGACTTGGGTGACTATACAAGGGTTATCTGTATATTTAAAGGCCTGGGTTTCTCTTGACATTCAACTATATGAATGCCTCTGCCAATAGAAAAAGGTCTTTCTTGAGAGTATGTGTAATTTGAGAATGCCAAAAGATGAAGAAAGGGGCAGGAATTCTTGTATTACAGCTGACTACTGGAGTAGGAAGTGTTAGGTGAGTGTTCCTATAAGGGTAATAGGTCATCAGAAGACTTGTGGGCAAATGACACAGTGGCAGAATGCTAATGCAGTTGTCTTTTTTTAATGGTGATGGTTGCTTCTGAAATCTGTTGAGAGGAACAGTTGTTCTGTGCCTATGCTTGAATAAGTTAATATCCCATACTGACAGTGAATTAGATAAAATGCACTAGGCTCAGGTTCACTCTTCTTAAAATGACAAGGTTGCTTTAACATCAATAAACAGACTGCCTCTTTGGACTGGAGAATGAATGAACAGGGAGATGGGTCAAACCAGGCCAAATTTTAACCATTGTGACCAACTGGGAGGGATTATGGATGCTGTGGATCCACATATCAATTTATGCTTATTTTTGCTTTGGTATCACCCATTTTACCCACAAAACCAAATTACTTAATTATGTTTTCCAGTTTCTGAAGTAACCTGTAGGTCTCCCAACTCCTCTCCAACCCAGAGTATTTTTGGGAGTAGACCTTCATTGCCTAGATAATGAGCTATCTAAACCATAGCTCCTTTTTTGAAGCTTTTCATCTCAGTTAGGAAACAAGGCAAAAAGACTCAGATGAAGTGAGATTTTAATTTGTCATTTATTTACTCCTCACTGTTTAGAATGAGGTCAAAGACCTAAGAGAAGGTAGTAAACTCTTCATATTTATATCCCTACTTGGCCATAAACTTGGTATCGTCTTATTTAGTTTTTTTTTCTGAAACTTAACAATAATTTTTAGGATTTTTCATGATGATGTTTTAAATGTGAATGTTGGTTTTGAAGTCTTACACCACAAAAAGGAATAGAAATGTTAAACATGGAAATTTTGATTCACCTTTTTTTCTATTATGTTTCGATAGCTTACCTGTTTATAAAGGGCTGTTTGCTGCTGAACCTTGTTGTTATCCAGGCAAGAAGTCCTTTACTTTGGGTCAACTTCATATTTAACACCAGATTCTCTATGCAGATACTGTTTGAAAGCAGATAGTAAAATAAAAGAAAGAGGGAGAAACCTGTAACTTCAGTTTCATCACTTGAAGTTCAATTTTCTGATTAATTTGAATAATTATTGTGTTTCATAAATTTGGAAGTAACTATGTACTTTGGTTTCTTTGGGTAGTGGTTGGTGTTGGCACCATTTCGTTTTTGTTTTCTTGCTCATTCCTTGCATCCCACAACAATTGGTTAAATATTCGTGAGCTTGCCAATGAAGATAATCCACTAGCAGGCTACAACCTGAGTTTGGGAAATGAACCCTTACAACACAGCTTTGGAAGAAAGGAATCCTTCCAACTTGTGTGATGATGTTAATTATATCTTTGCACTTAGCCTACTTGAAATTATCTTTATTTCTGTAATTTTTTTTTTAACAGAAAGGCAAAAGAGCTCTTTTGGCTACCATATATTTTAAAATAACCCAAGAACTCTTGTCTCTTATCCTGGAATGTTCTTCTCACAGATATCCATATAACTTACTGCCTCAATTTCTCCAGGACCTGCTCAAAATGCCATTTTATCAGAGAAGCTTTCTGTGACCTCTGTATATGAAATGGAAACTAAACACCCCCAGCACTTTCTAGATGTGCTAACCTGCTGGACACATTACATCTACATAATCTTTTAACCTCTTTTTCCCTCCATCCAGTCTCATATATGCATATGCTTTTCTTCTCCCCACCCAATAAAATTTAAGCTTCGTGAGGGCAGGGACAGGGCCTTTTTTGATCACTTCTGTGTCCTTTCCCTAGAACTGTGCCCTGCACATAGTAGACATTCAATAAATATTTGCTTAATGAATAAAGGGATGAATTCAGTTTTATTTCAGTCTCCCACAGTCAGCACTATCCTAAGCAGCCAACTTTTAATGTTGGAAGCAGCCCAGTAGACAACCATGAAATGCCATAAATGAATTCCTCAAGGAAGTTTTGCGATTCCAGTGCGTGTGAACTCTTAAATGGCTTTACTAGACAGCAGCAGGTCAAGACCCCCTCTTTGGAAGCATTCCCTGTGGCAGTTCCAAAAGGAAGAGAGGACCAGGCGTTGCCTTCATCCCTTAATGGAAGTCTGTACATTGTACACATTTTCTACATATTTTAGGAACTGTCACACTAAATCCAAAAGGCCTGAACTCTGTGGGAGTTATCTAAATCATTCTCTCTGGGAGTCCTCTTTTACCTTCTCTTGGCTTTCCCTGGTGAATAGCTGAATAAATAAAAGAATACTAATCCTGGGCCTCTCCGGTGGCACAGCGGTTGAGCGCTGGGTTGCGAAGCTGCCCGCAGCCTCTGCAGCGTTGGTTCAATCCCCAGCCGCCGGGCGAGGGTCCCACATGGCGCGCAGACCTCTCCTGCAACCCGCTGCTCCCCTCAGCAGTGTATTTTGTCAGTCTGCCTGCTCTGCTCTCCACTCTGACTCTGGTGAATTCTCTCACCCTCCCGTGCTTCTGACTGTACCCAGTGCTTGTATATATAAATAAATAAGTAAATCTTTAAAAAAAAAAAAAAAGAATACTAATCCTTCACAATGAAATAGTAAATTTATGATGAACCCAGCCTTGGTTCACTCTTCTTTAGTATTTTTTTGTTAGTTTGTGGAAGATATGAAGGGGAAAGGATAGCAAGAATTCTATATAATGTTTTATAGGCTCTTTTAAACACAACCTGAAATGATGAGATGTTGGCTAAAAAGTAAGTTATATATCATTTATATATATATATATATATATCTTATATATATATATATATATAAATTGCTAGTGAACACTTTTTTATGTTTCTTGTTCTTTACCCCCTCTGTATGTCTTAACTTGGGTTTCACTTTCAGGTGTAAGTAGTTTATTTGGAAATGCAGGAAACAGTAAAGGAATAAAAAATGAGTTAGGGAGATGAAGGATGATTTAATGAGCCAAATACAGCTATGGACACTTGGAACTTGGATCTAAGGGGAAGAGTATAGAATACTCTTCAGATCTGGGGACTGGAAGCTGTGATATTAATACACCAATTCTCTTGAGTCGTTGGTTGAACCTGCAGCCTCCTAGGCTTTGAAGAAAGCCTCAGAAGAGATATATGGCCGTGGCAATTGGAGATCAAGAAGTAAGACCTGAAGAATAGGAACAGGGTGTCGAGGACTGAGCTATTCCATGTCCCTGTTAAAACAGTAGACTGCACACCATAGCTTTTTTTTTTTTTCTCTTTCCTTTCACCTTTTTCACCACCTCTTTACCTAAAGCTGGCTTGACGCTTGTCTTGCCTCATTGCAAATCACCAGGCATCTTACTTCTTATAATAGCATGGAGTGCTTTCTACTTCATGGCATGGTAGTCACATACTCAAATGAATATTTTCTACTTGATTTAACCCCCTTGGGAGCCCAGGATTTACCTGTATATCTTTTTAAGTACCAAAGTGCCTGGTACTTATATTTTGATATAGCAGCCAGAAAGGACCAACACACTATCCGAGGCTCATTTAGTTATAAGAGTCTGTGATATCTCTGTGAAAGGATGGTGGAAGCCAAATCAAAGCTTAAAGTTCTTAAGTTGCCAAGTCATTGCTACTTGACAAGTGACTATACATAAACATGCTCCTGGAAAGGAAATCCTAAAGACTAATCCTGTACACCTCAATTTAAAAAAGTTTCCTCTACAACATAAAAAAAAACAACCAAACAACTAGATTTTTTTTTTTTTATAGAGGCATGTTTTATTTATTTATTTATTTGTTCGTTTGTTTGGTTTTGTTTATACATGCACTGGGTACAGTCAGAAGCGCGGGAGGGTGAGAGAATTCACCAGAGCCAGAGCGGGGAGCAGAGCAGGCAGAAGGACCGAAGTACACTGCTGAGGGGAGCAGCGGGCGGCAGGAGAGGTCTGCGCGCCATGTGGGACCCGCCTCCGGTGGCCGGGGAGCAGCCGGGGATCGAACTGGCGCCGCAAAGGCCGCGGGCAGCCTCGCAACCCAGCGCTCAACCACTGCGCTACTGGGGAGGCCCCAAACAACTAGATTTTAAAAAGGCACAGGACTTGAAAAGACATTTCTCCAAATATCACATACTTCCACTATGCCCTAAACCAAATCATCTGTGTTTTCATAATAGTGTTTTCATAATCTTTAAACGTGCTCTTCTTTGCCTTCTTTGTTTTGTTCCTACAAGGTTTCAAGTGTTTGAGTCTGGTAAATTGATTTTTAATGATTGCAAAGTAATTAGTGAAGTATTACATTAGCCACAAGATTGTGTGTATGTTAGACTACACTTTTTGAAATTGGTGTCATTTTTAAGAAAGAAGTTTTCTTAAGAAAACTATGCACTTCTTTTTCAAAGGAAATAGGTAGATGGGGTATGAGGCAGGAAGTATTACTATCCTCAATGTAATTCTGTTAATCTTTGGACATAAATGAGCTCTCAGAGTCGCTCATTTGCTGGTGATCGACAATGTTTGACAATGCTTTTGTGAGTCCTAATTAGAATAGATCTCGCTTAATCTCTTTTTTTTTTTTTTAGATCAAGCAGTTTGAAGCAGCCACATGAAGGGGGATTGCTTATACCCCTGGCACTAACATGTGATAGGATCGACAGTGATTTCCTGCTCAAAGATGTCAGTTGATAGCAGGAAAGTTCAGGATACTTGGCCTTGCATAAAAAATCTTTGGGAAGTTCCTTTTTTTTTTTTTTTTTAAAGATTTCTTTATTTATGCATATAAGAACTGGAGTACAGGCCAGAGGTGGAGGGGTGGTGAGAAGATTCACCAGAGAAAGAGTGGGGAACAGAACAGGCAGATCAACTGAAATACACTGCTGAGGGGAGCAGCGGGCCAGTCAGGAGAGGTCTGCTGTGCCATGTGGGATGCTCCCTGGTCAGGGATTAAACTTGTGCTGCAGTGGCCACGGACAGCCTCATAGGTTGCGTCTTAACCTTTTTGCGCCACCACAGAGGCCCCTAAAAATTCTTTTTGAAAAATTATAGTAAATATACATAACCTCAAAGTTACCATTTTAACCATTTTAAGTGTACAATTCTATAGCATTAAGTACATTCACACTCAAATTGTTATGCAGTCATCACAACTGTTCATCTCCTGAACTTTCTCATTTTCCCAAATTGAAACTCTTTACCCATTAAACTGTAGTTTCTCCCTTCACCCACTCCAGTCTTGCACAAGTAACATTCTGTTGTCTGTCTCTATGAATTTAACTCCTCTGCGAACCTCATATAAGTTGAATCAATCATACAACATTTGTCCTTTTGTATCTGGCTTATTTCACTTAGCACAATGCCTTCGAGGTTTACCCATGTTGTAGCATGTCTCGGAGTTTCTTTCCTTTTTAGGCCAAATAATATTCCATTGTATGTATTACCTTGTTTTGTGTATCCATCTGTTAATGCATTTTTTTTTAAAGGGACTTTTTTTCAAAGATTAATTTATGCATACAAGAGCTGGGGTACATGCCAGAGGTGGGGGGGTGAGGGGATTCACCAGAGGCAGAGTGGGGAACAGAAAAGGCAGATTGACCGAAGTACACTGCTGAGGGGAGCAGTAGGTGAGTCAGGAGAGGTCTGCTGTGCCATGTGGGTTGCTCCCGGCTGTGGATAGCTTCATAGGTTACATCTTAACCCTTGCGCCACCAGGGAGGCCTTGTTAATGGATGTTTTGATTACTTTTACTTTTTGGCTACTGTGAGCATTCTTCCATGAACATTAATGTACAAATATCTCTTTAATATATACCTGGGACTGAAATGCTGGGTTACATGGTAGTTCAGAGTTTAGCTTTTTGAGGAACTTTTCCTCCTGTGTTCCACAGTGGCTGCACTATTATACATTCCCACTAACATTGCACAAGGGTTCCAGTTTTTCCACATTGCTTTCTGGATTGTTTGTTTGGTAGTAGCCAGCCTAATTCTGTGAAGTGGTGGTCCTATGGTTTTGATTTTCATTTTCCTAAGCATATTTTTGTATGCTTATTGGCCACTTGTATATATTCTTTGAATTGGATTGTTTTGTTGCTGAGTTTTAACCAATGAGCCTTTTGATTTGCAAATACTTGTAAAAGGGTAGTTTCTGTGTGGTGCCTTATGAATATATGTCTATCTTATTTTTGAAAAATCTTTCCCTATAAAGATACTATCAATCAATATATAAATAATACACTTATGTGTTTTTGTCTCAACAGTATATCCTTTCAGGCTCTGATGACTTCAACCTGTACATGTGGAGAATACCTGCAGATCCCGAAGCAGGTGAGAGTGTGTGTATGTGTGTGTGTCTACATATATATCTATATATATATCCCTAATATAAACCTGCTGCTATGTTGACTCTGTTTACCTTTTTCATGCCGTACCCTGAAAGAACATGTAGCAACAGAGGAAGATATTTCTCTGTTAACATAATAATAAGTTTATTGGGAAAGTAACTAAAGGAAACTTTATTTATTTATTTATATAAGTATTAGGTATAGTCAGAAGCACGGGAGGGTGAGAGAATTCACCAGAGCAGGGAGCAGAACAGTCAGAAGGACCGAGGTACACCGCTGAGGGGAGCAGCGGGCAGCAAGAGAGGTCTGCGCGCCATGTGGGACCCTCGCCTGGCAGCCAGGGATCGAACCGGTGCTGCAGAGACTGCGGGCAGCCTTGCAACCCAGCGCTCAACTGCAGCGCCACCCGGGAGGCCCTAAAGGAAATTTTAAAATAAAAATTAGAATCCAGATTTAATTATAGCCTTCATACCTAGCCTTATATAACACAATGATGCTTAGATTTTTTTTCTTCAAAAAAAATTTTAGACTTCATAGATCTTTGGACTTCGTAGATCTCTTTTATGTCCTTTTTTCTTTATTTCACACCTGGACTATTTCTGTCTTGCTTTTATATGCTTTTCCTTTATTATGCATCTCCACATTCCTGCTTATTACTCTACAAACCGTTGTTAAGCCTTCTTTTATTTGGCCTCCCTGATGGTGTTAACTAAAGGGAGACTAACTTTGTTGACTACTTAGTGGACTCCTGGTGATTTAGCCCAACACAGACATCAGAGGAATTGGGAAGAAATGTTTTGCATTTGCTCTAGATTTACTGTGTAAAAAAGGCTGCAGCTTTCTTCAAATTTGAGATTTCAAACAACATAGATCATTCTTCATTTTTTATAATATCTTCACATGCTTAGTTGAGTGTTACATTGTCTACTATCTATTGATTTTAAAAAAAGGTGTTTTTTTTTTTATTATAAGGACAGCATAATACAGTGATCTGCTCCAGGTGAGATCTAGCATCAAACTGGAACATGACCATGAGGAAAGTAATAGTGAACTATGCTGAGAACTGATACAAAGTGTGTCTAGTGCTTAAAGTTTAGGGAAATTGTTGGCTTGCCTGTTGCTGACTTAGCAATATTGTTACCAAACATGTGCCTTTCAAAACTTACCAAGGGCCTCCCCAGTGGTGCAGCAGGTTGAGCCCAGCGCTGTGAAGCTGTTCGTAGCCTCTGCAACGCTCGATTCCTGGCCAGTCAGGGAGATTCCCACATGACACAGTAGACCTCTCCTATCGGGCCCATTGCTCCCCTCAGCAGTGCTTTCCATCCATCTGCCTGTTCTTCTTCCCGCTCTGTCTCTGGTGAATCCTCTCACCTTCCTGCACCTCTGGCCTGTACCCCAGCTATTGTATAAATAAAAAATAAATCTTAAACAAAACAAAACTTATCAAGCCCACTTTTGGTGTATGTAGCTTATTGCTATGGTCTGGTTACTAAGGAAGTTGCTAAAGGCCATTTTCCCCTTCTGGAGTTTGGAAGGCTAGAGTGAAGCAGCTTACCCGTGAACACACCAGACGAGAGAACAGTAGTGTGTCTGAACAAAAAGTGATAATCTAGCACCAGAGGTCATTCTGTATTAAGTCGCCCAACACCATAAACCCTAGAGTGATTAGCTGAGAATAATCTTTGCACTTATTTGTAACTTCTGCTTGATGTTGAAAATTTTAAAATTATTAAATGTAACTTTTGAAATAGGAAAGTGCATCATTTTCATTCCCCCCAAGACTATTTTACTCAGGAATCTATTTCATGTTTGTATAAAAAGAGACAGGGAAAGAATTAGCAATAGCATTGTATTTTTTTCTTTCTCTCTGCTAATTTCTGTATTAAGGTATGGGTTATTGTCAGACTGGCTTTGTAAGTAGGCAGTTATGTAATGTATGGGTTGGCAGGAACTGATAGCTCATTTAGGATTGCAGTACTAAAACATGGAAGTAGGCACTCAGATTTCCAAGGGTAATATAGGCACAGATGGTTTAAAGAAATACATTTCTAGATTTTCAAATTCCCCATGTGATCTTTCATAAAATATTCATAAGATAGTACCCATTTCTCCTTTCTCACTCACCCCCCCTTTTTCCACTTCACAAAAAAAAAAAAGAAAAGAAAACCAAAGATAGCCCACAAATTTCTGACCATTTGAACCTTAGCATGGTTGTATTGCCCTGAGATATAAAAATCTGAAGCATCCTTTAGGGCTATAACCCAACTAACCCTTATCTTCTCCTTCATCCTAGGCACTTAGAATAAATTACTTCTCTTTGTATGGAATAGGTTTTTATAATAATTAAAAGTGGGCCGGAATTCCTGGTGGCCTAGGGGTTAGTCTCAGCGCTATCACCGCCATGGCCTGAGTTCAATCCGCAGCCAGGGAGCTAACCCACATATAGTTCAACAGACACCCCCTGTCTTGCCCACTGCTCCACTTAGCAGTGTATTTCAGTGGATTCACCTGTTCTGTTCCCCACTCTGTCTCTGGTGAATCCTCTCACCCCCTGCATCTCTGGCCTATATCCCAGTTCATCTATGCAAAAATAAATAAAAATCTTAAAAAAGAAAAAAACATTAAAATTATATTTGTTTTGATCAATAGTATTATAGTAATAATTGTAATGGTAACTTGAATCTAAGACAACAATATAATACTTGAAGTCTTATTTTAGGGGCCTCCCTAGTGGCACAGGGGCAAAAGTCTTAGTGCCATCAAGTCTTATTGCCAGCCACTGTGGCATGAGTTAGATCCCTAGCCAGGGAGCTAACCTACCTGGCACAGCAGACCTCTCCTGTCTCACCTGCTACTCCCCTCAGCTTTGTATGTCAGTAGATCCGTCTGTTCTGCTCCCCATTGTGTCTCTGGTGAATCCTCTCACCCCCTGCACCTCTGACCTACACCCCAGTCCTTGCATAAATAAATAAATCTTCAAAAAATTTTAATTTGTGTTTATATTTTTGTTGGTAAATTATAAAATTTTCATACTACTATATTAGGCTGAGCTTTGGGGAAGTAGAAAAAGTGGGACTATTTTGAGAAAAAAAGAAATATGAAATTTCTATTAAAAAACTAAAAACAATGAAATTTCTATTAAAAAGTAACTTTAGACTTCAGATTCCACTTAGAATGCAATAGCTCGCTCCCACTGCCATAACCACAAAAATCGATTACAGAAGCCATATTTTAAAAGATGTCAGTGTGCTTTGGTGACAAAGTATGCTAGAAGAACTAAGTTCTAAAGAGGGAAGAGCTCTTCCTAGCTGAGCATAAGATGCTGGCCATTTTCTTTCTGAGGGGACTCTATGTATAGGCTGCAGTCTGGGCATCCTAGACAGACTAGGGTCAAAGAAATTAATTTTTAATGGCCATGTTGATTAATAGGATTATGGAATCTAGAGAGACCCCAAACACCTGGCCAGTCTTCCCAATAGGACATTTGCTAAGTGCTGGTGTCACACAGGTTGCTAAGTGGCTGGACTGGAAAGGCAGAATGAAATTCCCACAGCGGTACAGTGCTTAGGAGTTAAGTTGACCTAGTGAGAGAGGCCTGCTTCGCAAGGCATTTGCCAGATTTTGAACCTGTATGACAACGGAGGATAAAGAGTTTAGCTTAAAACCACTAAAGGAGAGAACATTAAGAGCAGAGAACAGACTTGCCAGACTTTCCATCAAAAGCCCAAAAGGGCTGCACTTGCAGATGGGACTGGACCAGAAAGCCTGAGTGAAATATCCTGCAATCTCCTGGTACTTAGGAGACAAACTGATTTGAGGAAGAAACCTGCAATAAGCAACCCCACAGTCTTGCCTTTGAGATCTTTACAACCAGAAGTAGATTTATTCTGGCTAAAGAACACTAACTTGATTCTTCCTGATTAGATCGAGGATGACCAGCCATTTACCTTATTTTATCGAGAGAGGAATGGGTAAGCACCATAAGAAATGAGCTTTATTTTCTGTATTGGTCTGCTAGGACTACCATAACAATATACTACAGACGGGTGACTTAAACAACAGAAATTTATTTTCTCATAGTTCAGGAGTCTGAAAGTTCAAGACCAAGACTCTGGCAAGTTTGATTTCTCCTGAGGCCTCTCTCTGATCACCTTCTCAAATGACCTTTTGTATGTGCATGCACATCTCTGGTATCCCTTATTTTTATGAGAACACTGTCTTACTAATGTAAAGAGTCCTACCCTTATGACTTCATTTAACCTTAATTACCTCCTTAAAACCCCTGTCTCTAAATATAGTCACATTGGTTGTTGGGCTCTAACATATGAATTCAGTCTATGATCATATCTATAGTTCTTTTATATTCGATATCTAGCATGCAGTAAAAAAGTTATGACATTAAAATGTGACCACTAATAAGTAATGGGGAAAAAACAATCATTGGTAGCTCAACCACAACACTATTCAGAGATGGAATTTAACAGAGAGGACTTTAAATATTATCAATATAACAAAAATAAAAGGAAAGATGGATAAAATAGAGAATTGCAACAGAAAATTAGGATATATTTAGAAAACAAATGTAGAGATTCTAAAACTGAAAAATCTGCCTAAAGCTAAGGATTTATCAGATGTGTTTAACCTACAGAAGACAGATTTAGTAAATAGAAGATTTGTCAATAAATATCCAAATTAAAGGGCAAGAAGATATAATGGAAAGAGCAGAAAAGAGTGTAAGAAACATGTGGAATACAGATGATCTCACATACATGAAATTAAAGTACTGAAGGATAAGAGAAAGAAAAGAGGTAGTGGCCTCCCTGGTGGCGCAGCGGTTGATCGCTGGGTTGTGAAGCTGCCCGCAGCCTCTGCAGCGCCCATTGAATCCCTGGCTGCTCCACGGCCACCAGAGGAGGGTCCCACGTGGCGCACAGACCTCTCCTGCCACCCGCTGCTCCCCTCAGCAGTGTACTCGGTCCTTCTGCCTGCTCTGCTCCCCACTCTGGCTCTGGTGAATTCTCTCACCCTCCCGCGCTTCTGACTGTACCCAGTACTTGCATAAATAAATAAATAAATCTTTAAAAAAAAAAAAAAAGAGGTAGACACAAATTTCTCAAGCAAATGAAATGTAACACCTAATGGTACCTAATAAATAAGTTAAACATTTGAAAACAAAGGATAGTGAGAAAAAGCCCAAAAAGAGCCTAAGAAAATGAATAAATTAGCTGTGAATAAGGAACAATAAAATTGATGGCCAAACTATGGAATCTAGAATGTAATAGAATAACATCTCTAAAGTCTTAAAGAATTAAAATCTGTCAACCTTGAATTCTGTATCCAGAGGATATATCCCTCAAAAAACATAACTAACACAAAGACATTTTTAAAGAAGAAAATACATAATTTTAATATAACCAGATAGCATTCCTCAGTGAATTAATACATCTAAATACTGAGCATTGAAAGCAGATAACATGGCCAAAAGAAGACAATTAGACATTATGTGCCTGATGAAAGAAAACACTATCTGTAGTCTTGCAAAATCAAACAACTCTGAATCCAATCAGAACTTGGGATCCATCTTTCAGTTGGCAGGAAGTACAGAGGAATATACTGCAGTACAGTCTGAGTGCACAATCCACAAAATCCAAACCCTCAGAAACTATAGGTCAAATGAGGCTTGTTCTTCAACATTCTGATGAAAAAAGGAAGGATAGGAGGAAATCTGTTGTTTAAGAAATCTAAATAGATACTAAATTTTAAAAAAAGACAAAAGTAGTTAGGGATGCATACTTAGATAAAATTATTTAAAACTGCAGAGAAATGATTAATATACAAGTCAGGGTAATAGGTATTTTAGTATGAGTTGTTGTATTTGGAATGAGCCACAAAAAGACCTGGATGGCCAGGAAAATTCCATTTCTTGACCTGGGTATTAGTTATTAGGATGTTCACCTTGTGAATTTCATTAAGCTATATTTTTAATGCTGTTTTCTATATCTTTTCTTACTCCTCAATGAAAAATAAAAGATAATAAATAACCTTGGTCAAAGAATAAACCACAATGAAAAATTTTAACTGATTGAAAATGAAAATGACATCCCTGCAGACACTGTAGGGATACTGTACTAGTGGTCTACAAAATTTTGTGTCCACATACCTACCCCCACAATTTTTTTCTTGAGTTATAACTTACATATTTTAAAACACACTTTTGTGAGGTAAAATTAAAACCTCTGCTAGGATGCCCACTGTGATAGGGTGCTTGTTGCCCGAGGGTAATTGCAGTAATTAGAAAGTTCTTCCTGGTATCTTGAGTTGTGGCTTACTGAAAATGGACCTTGTTGTCCTTCCTCCTCAGCCTTTTATGCATTTGAAAGTGGCTTCTAAATCTTCTGAATACCAGTGTGCTACCTGGTATTTCAGAAAATATGCTGGGGCTGACATGATTATTTGGAGGTCACAGAACTCATGATCTTCTCCAGAGATGGTACCCTCAAGTTTATCTAGCATTTCTTCAAATAAGTTTCTTTGTTGTACTGATTTCTCACCTCTGGATTTGTTCAGCCTATGTTTAAGGATTAGCTGAGTAAATTAAACAGATGTAGTCTGATTAGACTGGAGAAAATCTTTGGCTCCTTGATATGAATGTGCTACCTGGTATTTCAGAAAATATGCTGGGGCTGACATAAGATTATTTGAGGTCACAGAACTCATGATCTTCTCGTACTTAGAGTTCGCTAAAAGCCCATCATTTCTACGTAGCCTGGATATGGTTACTGGATCCACATCCTTTACTTAGTGTTTGGGTTTCATTATACACAAAGATAGGACCTTATCATTATCTCTCTTATTGGGTTCTCTAATTGGTAGTTGAGGAATTTCACTGTATTATCCTTTAACATTACAGCATCAGTCTATCACAGCAAGTCTTTCCCTTTGATGGTTATTTTGCTCTACATGTAAATAAAGCACCTTTTGGCCTTATTTTTAGCAAACCTTATCTTAATTGGGAATTCAGCCTTTCTGCCACAATTCTGACAACTCACCCACATTCATTTCTTTATACTTATTCATTTGACTATTCTTTCTTACTCTTTATTCACTCATTTTCTATTTTTATGATAATGTACTTTTTACCAAAGCAATGCAGGTATATAACTTTTAAACCAAATATTATTACAATGTGTTTTTTTAATTGTAAAATTCCTTTCTCTCTCTATAACGTGCACTTATTTTTGCATTTTCAATTTTGGGTGTTCTCTATTGAGTTTCTACTTTTGAAATCAGCCAGTTTAGGAATCTTTGATCTCTTATCTGGAGAACTTTGCCTGGCAATTGAACCGTGGTTCTGAGAGCCAAATTAGGCGACTAGAGCTGTGGCTCACACATATCTATTTTTTGTTTAATCCAACTCACAGCTGTACTTGGTGTCCCCAATCCAGAACCTCTTTAGGTGAATTCCTGTTGGCAATTCCAGGCCTCTGCTTATGTGGAGCATAAGCAGGCCAAGTGGGCTGGGGGAGGGAGTGTGAAGGTTTTTTGTACTGGCTTTCAGTCATTCTATTTTCAGCCCTACTATTCACCCGGGTTTCAGTGACACTTAGTTGGCACCTCTCATTTCTATATGTAATCTGTTTTTAAATGTTGGCAGTTAATTCATAATTTAAAAAAATATTCAGCCAGGTTCAGCAGGCCAAACAAAACATAGAAGAGCTAATGTTACCTTTGGGTTCTAACTTTGACTGCTTAGATGATGAGCGGCCTGTCAGGAAATTCCTAATCTAACCCACTACCTCTTTGACTTAAACAAGTATGGAAGGGGGCTGACCTTGCTCTTTCTATGCATGGCAGTTGAATGTAAAATATTATGCAGGTTAATGTAGGCCTGTGGGCTTGCTGTTTGTTCTATGCCCTAATGGTATAATCAGAACTTGACTCTAGATGACAAGCAATCAACATTTATTGAGTGCCTGCTGTGTGCCTCCCAGTGCTTGCCACATGCTGAGAACACTAGATGGAGAGCAGTCCTGAAATGTGAGCCAAAAGCAGGGTCATCTTTTTCTTTTCCTCTTTCTTGTTCAGGACTGTCAATTACTGGGGCTTTTTTTTTTTTTTTCTATACAAATGCCAAAGAAGTGAAATGTATTTATAAACAATAGTGATTTAATGAATTGGCTAAAGCATTGGGCTTCCTAGTAGACTAGGCAGTGATCATGAGATGTAAGACCCATACCCACTGTAAGACTTGCTACCTGCAAGATTAGGCTTGGTTTTGTTTGTTTGTTTGTTTTTTCAGTTGATGTATATTAACAACTCATTTCTAAAAACCTCTTTAAAAAATAGAGGAAGGGGCCTCCCTGGTGGCGCAGGGGTTAAAGACAGCACTATCAAGCTATCACCAGCCACAGCAGCACGAGTTCTATCCCCAACTGGCCAGGGAGCAACCCACATGGCGTGGCAGACATCTCCTATCTTGCCCACTGCTCCCCTCAGCAGTGTATTTCAGTAGATCTGCCTGTTATGCTCCCCACTCTGTCTGCTGAATCTTCTCACCCCCCACACCTCTGGTTTACACCCCAGTTCTTATATGCATAAATAAATAAATCTTTAAAAAAATAAAATAAAAAATAGAGGAAGAAATAGCTCTGGGGATTTTGCTGTGGCAAATAAAAATCCTGTCAGAATATTTCACACCTTCAAAATATATAGGAAAATCAACTGTTTTTATGTGATAATTCTGAAAATAAACAGACCAAGAGTTTATGGATAGAGCTAGTGTGGTGTATTAGAAGGAGAGATAGGCCTAAAATTGTTGTCTGACCCTCAGTTTCTTCTGTAAATGCCTCTTTCCCTTCCTCACCCCATATCAAGAGATGATTTAAGTGTCTTGGAAACTTTCTGAAAATGATGTGCTGTCAAATGTAAGGTATTGTCATTGATGTGTAGAAATAAGATTAGTATCCATTAGAGTTATAATTTCCAAAACATTTTCTCCTTAGTAACTTAGGTATGGAAGTAATTGATTTGGCAATGTGTGGCAGAGGTGGGTGTCTCCAGAAAATATTCATTTAACTCTATCCTCCCCATTTCCCGTTGTTGGAAAGGGCTTTAGGGCTTTCTTTTCATAGAATAGAGTTGCTTTCTCTGAGATGTGCATCTATGCTGAGACTTTACTCTTTATGGAAAGAAATACAATGTAATAGGGTTGGTAGGCCAGGGTTTAAGTCCTGATTAATTAATTGGAGGCTTTGGAAAAAATGTTTAATCATGCCAAACTTCTGTCTCTTCATCTATAAAATAAGAATATTAACAATAGAAACAAAAATAGTAATAATATCTGCTTTCAGAGGACTATTGTGAGGGTACTCAGAAGCTACCCAGTGATTATTATTCCTCATTAAGAAAGTATTCTCCCTTTTAATATTCCTCTGAAAAACTCTATAGAAACTGGGCCTCCCTGGTGGCGCAAGGGATTAAGCACCACACTATGAAGCAATCCACAGCCTCTGTAGCACGAGTTCGATCCCTGGCCGGCCAGGAAGAAACCCACTTGGCAAGGCAGACCTCTCCTGTCTTGCCCACTGCTCCCTTCAGCAGTGTATTTCGGTCAGTCTGCCTGTTCTGTTCTCCACTCTGTCTCTGGTGGATCCTCTCACCCCCCGCACCTCTGGCCTGTACCCAGCTCTTGTATGCATAAATAAATAAATCTTTAATAAAAAAAAAAAACTATAGAAACCAAGATATTATTCTCCTCTGGTGCTCTCCCAAATGGTGAGTTAAATTTTTTCTTACATAAAGGCCACTCTTGACTCATCAGTAGTTTAAGGGGGAAGTTACATGACAAATTTTTCCCTGAATGGAGGGGGAAAACATGCCAAGTCACTGCAGCCACCCCCACTGCCAGTGGGCTGATGAAGTAGGCTGGAAACAGCTGTAAATGAATTTTCATGGGCCTGCATATGTGAGCATGCTCTGTCTTTTCTACTTTTTCTAGACATGCCTTCGCTCTCATGGGCCAGGGCATCTGCTTTTTCCTTCCATTTATTTGGAGGAACAACAGTTTTTAATTTTTACAAGTAGTTGGTTGCAAACACATGTGAAATACAGATGATAAAAGAAGAACTTAGTATAATTGACTTTTCTGTGCAATTAAGTATTGCTTTCTGTGGAGCTCTTTAGCTTTACTGACAGCACTGACTGTCCCCATCTGGCTTTTCTTAATTATCAAATGTTATGTGATCCCCAGGAAGTAGCCACTGCTCTCTTTGTATTGCTGGTACCCTTGATTGTTGTACTTTCCTTATGGTTTGAAACTTGGGGACTCTGGGAATGTTCACTTGGCTCTTTCAGAACTGGAAAACTCTTTTAGATATAGTGAGGGAAAGTGGTAGTCCATTGTCTCTCTTAGCAGCAAACTCTTAATTCTATAAGTGGAGTCAGGAATGAAATAGATTAATTACCGCAATAGGTGCTTGACAGACTTTAGTGTTTCATAGCTTTACCCTCCCTCAAATCTTGCTCCACAGAAAATGAATGGATTTACTTCAGTTTGTTCACTTAAGGAGTATTCTTAGATAGATATTATGCAAAGTTCTGTGGGTATTTAAAGATAAACACTTTCAAGTCTCCCTGGTGGCCCAAGGGGTTAAACATCGCGCTATGAAGCAATCCGCAGCCTCTGCAGCTTGAGTTTGATCCCTGGCCAGCCAGGGAGCTACGCACATGATGAGGCAGACCTCTCCTGTCTCGCCCACTGCTCCCCTCAGCATTGTACTTCGGTCAGTCTGCCTGCTCTGTTCCCCACTCTGTCCCTGGTGAATCCTCTCACCCCCCACACCTCTGCCCTGTGCCCCAGCTCTTGTATGCATAAATAAATAAATCTTTAAAAAAAAAAAAGATAAACACTTTCTTGCCCTCAACCTCCAATCTAAGAGGGATGAGAAAATGGTATGTGTATACATGCACACATACTCAACTTATAACTCCAAAGTCCATGAAAAAAGACAATTAAGGAAGGCTAGAAGAGATTTAGAGTATCAGTTAAAGTTTTCATGGAATTTATATTTCAAAGTGTAACAGGGTGGTCCCCAGGAAAGGGGGAGGTTCCCTGCCCCACCCAAGGGAGGGTGGAGCTGAGCAGGAAGAGAAGCTGAAGAAGAGACTGAGGAAGGAAGCAGGTTGGAGCCAGGAGACCTGGAGGAGGCGCATGGAGCCTAGAGACATGTGAAGAAACTGCGCTTGTCTTTTGGTCGTGGGCTGGGTGACACAGATGTGGGTGAGACCCGTGGGGAGGTGACCATGGCAGCTTTTATTTTGATGTTGATTTTGCTCTTTTCCTTCTGGGCTTGTCTGATTGTTTCTGACCCTTTGCTGTGGGTCCCCACTGGAAGGTGCTTTAGACTCATGGCAGGCTTTGGGGCCTTGCTCTGGGCCAATCCCATTTGGATGGACTTTTACCCACGAGGTGACGGGTAACTTTGGGTGCTTCACTTAGAAACTAGACTCTTTGCCTTACCTGTATTGTTTCCTAGTTTTATTAAAGTTCCTTCCCATTAAAGTCTCCTATGTTTTGTGTTGATGCGGCGGATGGCAGAACCCATTTAGAATAGGCAGGTTTGCGGGGTTTGGGCTGCCCCTCTCCCTGTCCTATAACAAAAGGACTGACGGATTGGTAGAATTTTAACCCCTTTATTTTTATGCTCTTACAACAGTAAAAATGCTATTTAAAAAATCTAAAATTGACAGTGGGAAGATGAAGAAAGATCAACAGTTGGATAATACATATATTAGAAAAGGGAATACACTAATGGAGGTTGGTTTTTTCCTGTATGTTTCTATTCTGTAGTCTAATACACTAACATCTCTACTCATTCATAAAATATGTACTAAAAAACCTACTAAAAACCTGTGTTAGGTTCTTTTCTAGAGGCTTTGGGTGGACTATAGCAGAGAAACAAAAGCACTATCATCAAAAATGTATATTCTGGGAGGGTGGGGGAACAAACAATAAATGATATGGTACCTTTAAAAGGTTAGATGTGCTATGGGAGAGAAAAAGTAGAGATAAAGAGGTTGGGAAGTGGTATTGTGGTGGGGGAGGTTGGGAATCAGAGGAATGTAATTTTAAATAGGGTGTTCAGTGTAGGCCTCATTGAGAAGGTTGTGTTTGAACTAAAACTTTGAAGTGGTAAGGGAATTAGTCATGAAGAAATCTGGGGGAAGAGCATTTCACTAGAACCATTGTGAAGGTTCTGAAGTGAGAATATGCCTGGTGTTTGAGAAATCACAAGGAAATCAATGTGTTGGAGCAGAGTAAAGAAGGGGGGAATAGTAGATAAAGATGTAAAGCAAGTGGGAACACAGAGTGTGTCCAATTATGTAGGCTATTACTCTGAGTGAAATTGGGGAGTCACTAGAGAATTGTGAGCCAAGGATTGATTTGATCTGACTTAATAGCATCACTTTGGCTTTTGAGAATAGATGGTGGGAGTAGGGCTGCCAAGTATAGAAATGGAGAGAACCAGTAGGAGTCTCACATAATACAGGTGATTACCTAAGGTAACAGTGGTTGTAATCTAGATGTAATCTGAAGGTAAAAAGCACTAGGATTTCTTGATAGATTAAATTGAGAAAGAAAAGGGGAGCATGTCCCTAACATTCAGATAAAGATGCTAAATACGGTTTGGATATAGAGGTCTAGAGTCAAGGGAAAGGTTTGGACTAAACATAAAAATTGAGTTTTGGTGGCATATGGGTAGTTTTTACAACCTTAAGACTGAAGGAGATCAGCAAGTCAGTGAATATAGCTAGTTAAGAGAAGGGACCAAGTACTGAGCCCTAAGGCATTCTAATATTAAGAAGTCAGAGGATGGAGCCAAAAAAGGAGATCAATGAGGTAGCAAGAAAATGAGGAGAGGATGATCTAGGACTATAAGTGGAAAAAGTGTATCAAAGGGAGGCAATTACGTTGAGTTTTACTGACAGGTCATATGAGATGAGTAGGATGAAGATTGAATCAACCATTGGATTCTTTGGTGACTATCACTAAATCCAATTTTTATAATTCAGGGAAGGAATTGATAATTAAAGAGATTTGTTGTCCATTGTATAATTTGAATAATGACTAATACCTGATTTTTTTTCAATTTCCCCCTATGAAAGTAGTACTCCTTTATTTGTTCATCATCTTGCCCTATCAGTGCATTCTGCAAGGATTTTCTTTGATGCCCCAATACAGAGCTACAAGATGAAGTTTTCCCATGAAATGCTGAAAGTATCTTCTAATCCATAATCTGCCTTTTTTTTAATCTGACCAAAAATGATTTTTTTATGCCCACTCTTAACAGTGTTCTTCACTAAATTCAGTTAAACATTTTCAGTTTCTCATATACTTAACTTTGTTCTTGGTATCTTGGATGTGTTAATATCTAAATCTGAGAAGATTAAGGACATTTACCTTCTTCCTGAGAACCAACAGTCTTTCTTTGAAATGCAAATTTGTCTCCTGCCTGACTTATTTTCATGTCTTCCATCAGCCCCTTTCCAGCCATCTGGTTCCTGTTGCTGGTGGGACTTGTCCCTTCCTAATTTCAGTGTTGCCCATTTGCCAGTTGGCCAGTGCACAGGTTGACCTATGTATAGTGAACTGTTGATGGTTGCTTAGAAGCAGCCTTGTTCAAAATTTGGGTGCCTATGTTCTGTGTGGGTGTGATACCTTTTACCAGTGATGTTGAACCTTTGTGCTTATCTCAAGTTCAGAAATGATGACATCTTTGTCTGTTATAAATTCCAGGCCTGTGGTACTTTTCTGAGTCATTGAAGAAGGAAACCTGTAAAATGGTCCTTAATATACAGCTTTCTTTCAGTGACCTCTTGCTTTTAATCCATACATGGTAGCTTTACAGCCTGTTTTCTAATTCAAATTCTCAATACTTGGGCTCTGCTTATTATTAATGTGACCCAAATCTTTATTTTTAATTTTCCCACATACCTAGAGGAGAAAAACAGTTTCATCATTATTTTCCCACTGATTTTTATGTTTGTTTTGTTTGCTGTCTTCATCATAGAAATTGAGGGCCAGTGGATCAGAGATTTTGGAGTGTGTTGCATTTAAGCAATTCCATGCTTCTGGTTCTGCATGTCCCTAGCTCAGCTGCCTAACTGTTCCCAAGCAGGTTACTCTCATTTTGCTCATGACTGGCCTTTTCTAAGGTAACACTTGGATTCTATCTTGGGGATCAAAAACTTGAGAAATATTTTAAGTGGCTGTGGCTTCATTGACAATGGAATTGCAGTGGGTGGATGTGGGCAATGCTTAAAGGCTAAATAAAGGTTCTTGGTAAGAGCACATATGCTGAGAGATATTTCATCTTCTCTCTTTCCATAGCAACTTTATCTGTAAGCTTAAACATTTCTGCTGGTGGTATTAGTTAATAAAAATTTCATTCCAGTTCAAGCTGTTTGTCTGCCATTGCTAGAACCTATTTACTTTCATCTATTTTATTGTTTGATTTTTGTTTCCTTCTATCTTCCCAGGTGGCATTGGTAGGGTGGTCAACGGAGCCTTCATGGTGCTGAAAGGGCATCGGTCTATTGTTAACCAGGTCCGATTTAACCCCCACACCTACATGATCTGCTCTTCTGGTGTAGAAAAGATTATCAAGGTGAGGTACCTTCCTTCCCCTCTGTCCTCTTGGAGAAATTATTACAATTCAATTCAAAACCTAATATCATATTAAAGTTCTATTAGAATTCTCAATTATTTTGACATATTACAAAATACTGGGAAAAAATGATATTAAAAGGTATGGTTTGAGACCATTTTAAAAAATGTGAAACATAAGGTGTCTTGTAGATACTATCTTTTGTGCTGCTACATTTCCAATGACCTTTGATCTGGAATCTAAAAGAATTCTGGAGGCTGCCTGGTGGTGCAGGAGATCAGTCTCAGCACCGTGAAGCTATTGTCAGCCACTGCTGCTGAGTTCGATCCCCGGCCAGGGAGATAACCCACATGGCACAGCAGACCTCTCCTGTCTCCCCTACCGCTCCGCTCAGCAGTGTATTTCAGTAGTTCCACCTGTTCTGCTCCCCACTCTCTCTGGTAAATCTTCTTGCTCCTCTCACCTATGGCCTATGCCCCAGTTCTTATATTCATAAGTAAATGAAAATAAATCTTTAAAAAAAATAAAGAAAAAGAAAATGGAATGAATTCTGCTTTCTAAACCTCATCTACAGATTAGGAAGCCACTATCACCTCAGTTACTCAATGTGTACTTTGCATTAATCACTGTGCTAATGTGGCTCGTATATAAATCACTACCAGAACTATAGTTAAATTGTCTCAGGACATATCAAAAACCATTGAGTGTTGATTGAGGCAAGACACTTGCATCAACTGTACATTGACTGAATAAACTTAACCCTGCTAAGGAATATTTTTCTATCTTGCAACTGACAGACCCAACCTGGCCTGTGTACATAGAAGGGTGGCCCACTGCCCATCATTCACAATGCTAGAAAAAATGAGATCTGAAAAAAATGAGAGTTCAGGGCAAATGATGAATTGTTGGAACCCTGTTGACAGTTGACTTTTAAGTAAACTAAATGATAATAGTGCAGAAAGTTAAAACTTCTCATTTTTACCCCTAAAATGACATTGAAGATTTCAGGGGGAAGTGAAAATTGGTTTGTGATAATTTGGTAGTTCTTTTATTTACTTGTGTTCTTTTTTTTTTTTTTTTAAGATTTATTTATTTTTATTTATACAAGCACTGGGTACAGTCAGAAGCATGGGAGGGTGAGAGAATTCACCAGAGCCAGAGCGGGGAGCAGAACAGGCAGAATGATGAAGTACACTACTGAGGGGAGCAGCGGGCACAGCTGGAAAGGTCTGCATGCCATGTGGGACTCTCGCCGGCAGCCGGGGATTGAACCAGTGTTGCAAAGGCTGCGGGCAGCTTCGCAGCCCAGTGCTCAACCGCTGCGCCACCAGGGAGGCCCCTTTACTGTGTTCTTAAAAATCAATCCAGAGTTAAACGAAGTTGGTTTTGAGGCAGGGGCTGCTAAGTATGGGTCAGTATTTTTATTTGCCCTTAGTTCAGCTTTATTATTTAGGTCTCTGTTGATCCTATGGATCAAGGCTGACTTTCATGATTACATAGTTTCCCTTGGGCCCTACAATAGTACTTCTGGATAATTTTTCTTGCTACAGATGCACAAATTTAAAGTAAATTAACATTCTGGGGCTATTACACAGTTAATTAGTGGTGAAGCTAGGAGTGATCCTGTCCATTGGTCTTCCCTATGCACTGTCACATTCACCGTGCTAGTGGGAGGGCAGCAGGCAGCCCGATGCCACTGCTGGGCTTGACTGTCTCAGTGGATCTTTACCTGGGCAGTCCTTGAATTGGCTTGTCTCTTCATTGCTTTCCTTCTTCTTTGGCCTATGACTAATGGATTGGCATAGCAGGATGCCTTCACTAAGCCCGCTGACATCATTCTCTTTCTCGGAGAGCTCTGCTTGGGCATCTCCTTTAGAAGAGAGATTCCTGTTTGGCCGTGCACTCTAGGATGCTTCTGTGCTAAGTCTCTCCAATTACTGTTTAGTCAACTGGAGTCCTTACTCTAAAGGTCATAGGTTGGAAACTAGCCAAGTTCTCAGAGAAAGAAAAAATGTTTTCTTTGTGAGGTTATCCAGACTGGACTACGGAATTCACTGCTTCCAGGTTTCAGTAGGTCTGACCCCTACCTCACCAGGAGGCATACTCAGCCAGTTGAAACCTCAAGTCAGTACAGTTAGTTCTTTGAGTCTGTTTCCCTTCTGTCAAGTGAGGATGCTAACAGTGACTTGCCACCCAACCGTACCTTGTGAATTACCTGTGCCTGATAATTTCTGATTATTTTAATAAATCTCACTTTCCTGCTTGCTATTTCTGAGAGGATTAATAACTCAGAGTAGTATCATTTCTTGTCCAACCTGAGACCTGCTTTTCTCTTCACCTCTCTTTCTGTTCCACCTTCTCTTGTCTTATCTTTTTTGCTGCCTTCTGGCCCAGAGAAGAATAATTCGTGTTGTGGGGCAAGTCTCTTTTCACATGGGTCTTCTCACATGGGGTCTTCCAGCCCCCTAAATGCCCATACTTGGCAAAAGAGCAGGCTTATTTTGTAGTTAAACATAAGGTGGGCGTCAAGATGGAGTGCATGCTGGCATTTTTTTCTCAAAGACCAGTATTCATTTATTAAACCATATTTGTGATATACCTATTATGTGCTGTTTGTGCTAGGCCCTATAGGGAACACAAAGGTAAAGAAGGATAACACACATTGCCCTTGAAATGATGACCCAATAAGAGAGACAAGAAATAAAGATCGTGAAAGATGCAATATGTGCACAAATGGAAAATGCAAACCAAGAGCTGGGGAGGTTTCTTCGGGGGTATCTTCAGGTTTTGAAGGATAAAGACTACAAAAGGGAGAAAAGGAGTAATGCAGTAAGGGCATTCCAAGCAGAGGGTATGGAGGTTTAATCATTACACTGAGTAGTAAATATGTATTGGTCACACCCCTGTGTCATAGGCTTTGTGCTGATAAATAAATGCTCAGAAGCAGGCAGGTATGGACCTGTTGAGAAAATCATCGCCTGATCAAAATGAAAAGCACAAGAAGGGAGAGCAAGGTAGAAGTCTGGGACGGTAGGACGGAGATAGGCCCAGAGGATCTTGGAAACCAAATTGGAAAGTATGAGGAATCATAAAAAGCAACTTAAGACCTTACCTATGCAATTTTTCTAAATTTAGCATAATCGTGAAAAGAGAGAAAAGGGCTGAGAGCTACTGACAAACACGTAATAATCACCTGAGAGTAGATCAGAACCATTGTTACTTCTTTCCATTTTGATAAGGTTTGAATAAGAACTGAACTGCATCTGACTCCTCCTGAGCTAAACTTTTCACTGGACTTGAGAAACTTTTCACCTCTCCCCCCTTTTCCAAGAGCCTTGCCCCATGAGAAGACATGTCTAGCCACATTAAAAAGCAACAGGAAACTGTGTTTTTGTTGCTTCACTTGAGTTGTTGATGTCAGTATAGAGAAATAAACAACTTCATAAGTGTTTAAAGTTGATATTTCAAGGATGGAGGATCAACATAATAGAGAGATGGTCAGTATTTCTGGTGTTTCAAAGCCTGGAGATAGAATAAAATGTTCTAGTTGAGATGTTGGCCAAATGAATAAGAAAGCACTACATTTATTGGTGCTCTCCTATTTGTTGTGTCATTTCTTCATTCTCATTCCACCGATGAGAAAGAGACTCAAGGATAGGTTGCCCTTTGGTCATTTGCCCAGAGCCATGTAAAGTGATAGAACTGGGCTTCTGCCTGTTCTATTCTACCTACTTCCACAGCTCTGTACAGTCCCTTGAGGATTGGAGGTTGGCTTACTGGGAAGGGGATTTAGCTTTTTTCTGAGTATAAGGATTGTATGAAACCGATCTAATTCACTGTGTAATGAGGGAACTAAACTTCACCCAAGGTCACCAGCCAACTAGGGGCAGAGTGGGAATCCATACTTGAGTCTCCTGCTTCTTGGTCCAGCATTTTGTTCCATTACTTCAAGCTTCAGGAATGAAGGTATACCTCAACTTAATGCATTCCAGAACTCAAATAAAAGCTGACTTTCAGTGTTATGATTTTCATTCCTAAAGTGAAAACTTGGTGGGGGGATGGGTGGTAAGAGATTAGAACCTAGAAACTGTCTTGCCGGTTAGTTGGACCAGCATCTCACCATTATTATTTTACGGTCTTAGTTTTTGTGAAATACATATGGATTTATCTTCATATTAAATGACATGATTAGTAGCATTTTGTCATTTTTTTTTTTAACTGGGGAAATGACAGAATGTATAACAAGACCAAAAAACATGCCTCTTGGACCTCTCAGCTTCCTTTGTAAGCCACAAAACTTTTATTCCCTAAGCCATCTGTTCACAGAGATAGTCCCCTTATTGGAGGCTGTATCTAAATGTTTCCCAAACATTGAGTCTCACAAAGAATTTGAGAATTTCTAGACAAAACCTTTATTTACTGCTATTTATTTTATGCTGACTATATTCCAGTGTTTTTAAAAGTTAGCTGTCCCCATCCCCCAACTCACACACTTACTTACTCATTCATAAGTGCTTGTTAAAAATGAAAATCCTGGGAAGAGGGGACCCAGTGGACTATGGTAGAGGATTATGGATGCTTTGGTGGTAGGTGTAATGTAATATATATCTGCAGGGTTGCGAACCTATACCCAAAATCATGTACAGCGTTGCAAATGAATAAGAATAATGCAATTTTAAAAATGCCACCAGATATATGGATCAAAATAAGAAAGGAAAAGTTAAAAAAAAAAAAAAAGCAAAATCCTAAACCTAACCATGACTTAATCAGAAACACTAGAATGGGGTTTAGGTATCAATATTGACTTTATACTTTAGGTGATTCTCACGCACTCCAAAGCTTGAAAACCACAATCTTAAAACTCCCTGGGTAAGGTTATGAACCTGGAGAAATGCTAGACTACCTGAGGAGTTTTGGGCATGGAACACAGTTGGAGTGAATCTGTGTTGGGAATTTCTATAAAGGACCTAATCTAGAAGGTTTAATCCCTCTTGAACAGGGAACCCTTTTAAAGAGATCTCACCTCCCAAGAGTTCCAAGTAAAGCATGGCAGAATTAGGCCACAGGAAACTTTATCCCAACATAGCTTTGGGGAAACAAAACCATTGTCTTCATGGAGAACAGGGAATGAAGGGTCACTGCTTTCTGGGTTGGGTGCCATCTAAAGATAGACACCAGCCTGTTGGGGGGGGAAATGCCTGGAATTGCATCTGAGTTGCCGTAGCTATTTCCTGAATTAACTAAGTTATCCTGTACTGCTCTGTGGACCAGTCTGACAATCAGGTGAAAGTTGATCATTCTCATTTGTAGTAACAGCTTAATTACCTTGAATTTGATTTTTACATAACTTGTTTAGTATGTAAAGTTGGACTTCTGTGTTTAGCCCTGAGTTTGAATCTTAGTTTTGCCACCTTTAAACTATAAACCTATGTCTCTGATCACTGAATAGAGGGGAATTAAGAAATGGGACCACAATCTGGGTGGAAGAGGGTATCCTACCTATTCTGCAGCTAACAGAAGAGTTGGGGAGCAAGTCAGAAGCTTCCAGGTTAAGAGAACCCAGTTTCCTGGGTAACTGATGCCTGCATGTCCAGGAGTGAACTGCAGTGTAGGCAGTTGGTTATTCTTATCAAGCTCCAGTAAGCAATTCCCATTAGTTAAAAATAGAAATGTTAGAGTTGGGGAGAGGTGGAGTGAGATATAGGCTGAAATATGAACTGTCACAGAGGACTGTCTGCCGTGTCTGTTTTCATTTTAAAAAAGTGGTACCTCTGCACAGCTCAATCTTCTGAGAGTTTTGAACACATTGCTCAATCTTCAAATCAACCTCCATTCTCTGAGATTATGAAGAGGGGGTTTTGTCATTTTCCATACTACTAATAAAGGAAGCTAAGGGGAGGAGGCTTATAGGGGAGGGAGTATGTAATTATCCTGGGCCTAGAGACCAGGCCTCAGGTCTCCTAACTCTAGGCCATGTTTCTCCCCCATCTGACTCTAGAAGCCTTAGTTTTCACATGTAACCCATATAATCCATCCTGGTGTTTTTAAAGTTGGTTAGTAACTCCTGGCTACATGACAGGGAGGATCTGGGGAAGTTCCCACCAGCTTTCGAATACTTTCCAATCAGTCCTTGTTGGTATTGTTTTTTACCTTCTGTGCAGATCTGGAGCCCCTACAAGCAGCCAGGCTGTACTGGAGACCTGGATGGTCGGATTGAGGATGACTCCCGCTGCCTTTATACCCACGAAGAATACATCAGCCTTGTGTTGAACAGTGGAAGTGGCCTGTCTCATGACTACGCCAACCAGTCTGTGCAAGAAGACCCCCGGATGATGGCCTTCTTTGACTCCTTGGTGCGCCGTGAGATTGAGGGCTGGAGCTCCGACTCAGACAGTGACCTTAGCGAGAGCACTATCCTCCAGCTGCACGCAGGGGTTAGTGAGCGCTCGGGCTACACTGACTCTGAGTCCTCCGCCTCGCTGCCCCGTTCCCCTCCGCCTACAGTGGATGAGTCCGCTGACAGCGCCTTCCACTTAGGGCCCCTGCGGGTCACCACCACCAATGCAGTAGCATCAACACCACCACCACCCACGTGTGAGGACGCAGCCTCTCGCCAGCAGCGCCTATCTGCGCTGCGGCGCTACCAGGACAAACGCCTCCTGGCCCTTTCCAACGAGTCTGATTCTGAAGAGAACGCCTGTGAGGTTGAACTGGACACAGATCTCTTCCCTAGGCCACGGTCACCCAGCCCTGAAGATGAGTCCAGCAGTTCCAGCAGCTCCAGCAGCTCTGAGGATGAGGAGGAGCTGAATGAACGCCGCTCCTCCACCCGGCAGCGGAATGCAATGCGTCGCAGGCAGAAGGCCCCACGAGAGGAGAGACCTAGTGTCCCCGCCAAACCCACCAACACCTACATTGGGGAGGACAACTATGATTACCCCCAGATCAAAGTGGATGACCTCTCCTCCTCCCCCACCTCATCACCTGAGCGGAGTACTTCCACTCTGGAGATTCAGCCTAGTCGGGCATCACCCACTTCTGACATTGAGTCAGTTGAGCGAAAGATTTATAAAGCTTACAAGTGGCTGCGCTACTCCTATATCTCCTACTCAAATAACAAAGATGGAGAGAGCTCTGTGGTGTCTGGAGAAGCAGATGAAGGGAGAGCAGGAACCAGCCACAAGGACAACCCAGCTCCTTCTTCCAGTAAGGAAGCCTGTATAAATATGGTCATGGCCCAGAGGAACCAGGACCTGCCCCCAGAAGGCCGCAGTAAGGACAATTTTAAAGAAGGGACTTCTGCCAGAAATCCCAGCAATGGCCCAGGTCATGATCATGGCAGCCATCCTTGGGCAGAGGTGCCAGAGGATACCTATCAGGACTCTAACAATGGTGGTTCTGTAGAACACTCCTTTGAAACCAAGAAGCTCAATGGAAAGGCCCTGAGCAAGGCTCTGAGCAACCGGGCTGAGGAGCCTCCCTCTCCTCCTATTCCTAAGGCATCTGGCTCCGCTCTCAGCAGCGGGTCTGGCAACTGTTCCAGGACCCAGTCTGATGACAACGAAGAGAGGAGCCTCGAAACCATCTGTGCCAACCACAACAATGGACGCTTACACCCCCGCCCCCCTCATCCCCACAACAATGGGCAGAACTTTGGGGAACTGGAGTCAGTGGCCTACTCTTCCCCAGGACATTCGGACAGTGACCATGATAATTTGTCCCTGACAGGGACACTTCTACACAAAGATTGTTGTGGGTCTGAAATGACCTGTGAGACCTCGAATGCTGGAACAAGAGAGGACCCCACTGAACCCCCAGGCACAGACAACAACAAGGCTGTTCATGGCCATAGTGTCCTCAAAAGGCACCGAGTTGAATTGGAAGATACAGATTCAGAGAATTCCTCCTCAGAGAAGAAATTAAAAACATGATAAATATAAAGGGAAAACAAAAGGCTACAAAAAGTAGCTTTATTAAAAAAAAAAAAATCCTGTTTAGTGAACACAGAGGAAAGGAAAAAAAGTATTAAAGGCACATAAAACCAGGGCCTGAAATTTTGTGTCTGATGCTGCTCCCTTCTATTTAACAATGGGTCTGAATGTTTAGCAGGCCGTTGGCTTGTGCTGTGTTAAGGGGAAAAATCCAAGTGACTCCTTTCCAGTGAGACTTGAACGTAGCGTACCTGTGCAGAGTCTGTTTAAGTAAATTCTTGTTGAGATGTTTGACTTGTTCTTGTGTGTGTGCACTGGCACGCGTGAGCTCATTGTCTCATAGACTTTTCTTTCAGTTCTCCATCAGAAAGGATCTATGGATTTGTATTTTTGCCAACTCGCCTTGTTTACATGCCATAGGTGTTCTGGTCTTGATGAGTGCCTGCTAATCAGGCTGTGCTGCCAGTGAATTTTGGATTGATGCTGAAAGAATGGAGAGGAGAGCTAGATAGGAAAGCATGGCTCGTTTCTTAAAGAAATCTTCCATGTTTTCTCTAAGTAGCACTTCTTCATTGAGCATTTAACGTAGACATGCTAAAGCATTTTTAATGCTAAAGAGAGAGGTTAGCTCTTAAGATCAGATTCAAAAGAACATAGATTCCTGATAAATTTCACTGATTGCAAATTGTGTGATGCTGTTAACACATACTGTATGGCGACTATAAAATATAACTAGTTGTGGCTAACACTTTTACCAGTTAGGTGCTAGTTCTCAAGACGCACTGAAAGGCCAACAGGCATGTCCTTGGCCCCCATGTGATGGCGTCTAGACATTTTGAAAGAAGGGGGAAGACAGTTCTCAAAAGCTTTGTGCTCAAACTCCTCAAGTGGATATTATAGGTACATTAAAGAAGAAGTATAGTAGAGAACAGGGTGTGGTACTATATTAATTTAATTCAACCCAAAATAGTTGGTCAGAATTAATGGGACTGGCATCTTCCCTCAGGCTTGTAATTGACCAAAGCTGTGGTGTGCTAACTAGATCTTGCAGAGCAGAAGGCATCTTGAAGTAACAGATTCTTAATGAGTAGTTCTGTTAGAACACAGAGTGTGTGGAGAGGGGAGTCAATGATTTAAGACTTCTAGAAGAGACTAAGCTTCATTGTAGATAAAGATTGAGAGGGGAGAAAACCAAGAGAGGCTTAGCATTGCAGTGGTGGTTACAATCACTCGGTTATCAATGAAGGGTTCTGCAAGACAGGAAGACCTATAAATGACCAGATACCTTGTTGGCATAGATGTCATGAAAAGGCAGAATACTGGCATGGAATGAGAAAGAGAGAACACTATCACTTTCTTGAGGTGCTGGATAAATAGGACCCCAGCCAGCATTGGCCTAGACGTGTGACTGGTGTGGCCACACTGATCCAGTGATCCTTTTAGAGGAGGACCTGTCCTACCGGACCTGGGACCAAGGGAAGACAACCTGTAGAGGATGAAGACTTGGGGTGAATTTAGGCACTGGGGGAAGAGTGGTTATTTATAAAGGGAAGGTTGTTCATCTAAGCCAAAAAGAGATACCATCTTGCAGAATTTTGTGAAAGGAAAGATGTGCCTGGTATGCGTGATGTGACTTGGGTGTGAAAACACTGTCTTGGGAGAAGGAGGAGGAGTGTGAGTAGCAGTGGGGATGCTTACAATTTAACAACTGTAATCTCACTGGGGGAACGGGAAAGTGATTCTGTAACCATTAGAATTACTTTGGATAATCAAAATGGTTCTATGATTTGTCTTTGACTATTCACAGATAATTGTAAATTCTGGTTTTATAAGCCCAAGTCATTTTGCATTTGCTTTTCCAAAATTTATTAAATTGGAATTTTTAATCCTTTATATACAAAAAAAGATACAATCACTCAGTGTGTGTTTCTCTTCCCCTTCCTAGTCAGCATACCCAGCCCTTTTGTTTTATTTTACTTAATCAGTAGATAACCTCTTCTGACTTCTCTCAGGACAATCCACAGATCATCCTGGAGAGAAAAAAATGTAATGTTCCCTTGGGAATTAACCACTTGGTAGTACATTTCCCAAATGCTGAACTTGGTCTTTTCATGTTAAAAGCCTTGATCCCATCTGAGTACTCAAAACAGAAGTCAAAGTTCATTCTGGCCCAACTTTAGTATTTAAGAAAGATCCTTTATAGCAAAGATGCCATCCTTGCTTGGAAGACACTTCCCAGCACCTCAGGTTCAGCTTTGCCAGAAGATAGAGTCCGCCAGATAACCACAGGCGCAGGCTGAGAAATGTTCCTCATTTCCAGAAATATGCCAGTGATAGTGGTCCTGAAACCTAGCAGGAACCGCTTTCAGGGTCCCTTTGCCTAAATTCTTGTAGAATTGAGGCCTCAACTTTGGAGGCACATTTAATCCCCAGATTCTTCCATGACAGGTTTTGTTTTTTCACTAGAGCAGGTGGCACTGATTAGATTATGAACTATTCCTGCATCCTGTACGTAAGTTTTAAGTGGCTGGTTCAGATATGTAAAGCCATTTCTCTCCACTTTATTTTCCACCTGGTTTTGTTGGTGATTCCTGTGTCTCTAGGACAACAGGTTATGATTTAAATGAGTAGTTGGCTTGGGGGCAAATGAAGTTTGCAACTGTGCTTGATTTTCTAGGCTGGGAGTCCTTTGTTTGTCAAGGTGCCTTCCTCTGCTGAAGCCTTACCTCCTCACAAGCCCTGCCTCTCCCAGCAAAGCTAGCTCTTCTCTTGTGTATATGCAAATAAACCTATTATTCACTTCTCATGGCTTCCTCCTCTCTTCCAGGGAAGATCTCGTTGCTTAGGCACTACTCCTTCATTTCTTTCTCTTTTAATCCTTGCTTAGTTGGAAACTTGATTCCAAGTCACACTGAAGACTTGAAGAACTGTGTTATTCCACGTCCATGTCAATGGTCATTGTCACCTATAGATGTTAGAACAAAGATCACATTTAGCCAGAAAATTTAGCACAGAAAGAGGTATCTCCTTGGTTTCCCTTACTATATTTAGGTAGGATAGTGATGACTTGGAACTAACTTTTATTAGTTGGCACAACCCCAAAAGTAATTATGGGAAATCTGATGTTTCCAACTATCAAACAGCTTTTCCTACCCCATGCCAGGCATGCATTGCAAATTGTTTTGTTAAAAGGGAGAAGAAAAACAAACAAAAAAAACACCCATATGTCCTGCCTGTAAATCTGCTTTTCAGTTAACTGAAGAATTCTTGCCAACCGAGACTCTTGTGAGAGAAATAAACACTTGCAAAGGAAGACTGTCCTTCCCTTATGAGCTAAGCAAGGCAGTGTGCCAGGGTTAAGCATTAAGGTGAAGTAAGGCATAGTGAGTCCAGACTTGCCCACAGCAGCAGGATAATGGCTTTGCACAACCTGTATGGTTCTCTCAGGTGAGCTATGTTAGTAAGTGTTCATTTGTCCTTGAACATTCATAACGGAATGGAATATCTTAAATAGAAATGGCTTGGAAGTGATTTTGAATTTCTTAAAAGAGCAGTGCTTCCCACATACAACGGGAGAAAAATGTATGCGGAAAGAGCCATCTGTATCTTGCATTTCACTGTTATTACAAAGGTGGTAAGGTGTTTCTCAGTATGGAGACTTAGAGGCAAAGCTAAATTTTACTGGGACCAGTGCCAAAATGGCCAGAGACAGGCAGGAGGGGTTGCTTAATTCCATTCATTTAACAGAGTTTACTTGAGCTGTGCAGAGGGTACTGCAATGTTTATTTACAATATAGTCACACTGTAAGGAAATGGGATATCTAATATTTCAAACGACTGAAGTTAGGAAATGACTCCTTTCTGGAGCCCCAACCCATGAGCCTTAATGGAATATTCTAGCTCAAGTAAGAATGCTAGCTTACCAGTCTGTATCTGCCTTTGTTAGCATCCCTACCAAGGCCAGAGAAAGGCAATAAAACACTAAGATATCTAAGGACTAATCCACAATCTTTAAGCATTCTTGTGATCTAGGAAAGACATTTTGAGGGAAAGGGCATTAGGAAGACTACAATGGAAGAAATGAAATGCTAAGTGGGATCAACAGCTTTCCAGATCAACAGAACTAGCGTTGAATGTGCAATGAACAGGCCTTTAAAACAGTTATTACAATTCTTAAAAATCCCCAAGTAAAATCTTAGAATGGAAGTCAAAAAAATGCAGAATTGGTTCACAAGAAGTTCTCTGCTGGAATGCATAAATTCCACAAATGACTGTGTAATGACCCGAGCTCCAGCACTTTCCCCCTAAAGCAAGTGAATGTGTGGTGGTCGGTGATTAGTATAGGCTTTCAAAGGGTAGCAAACATCTCTGCACTTGACCTCCTAGACTGGTTAGTGATGATATTTGGGGCGTCCCCTACCATTTTTTTGTTTCGTTTTTTCATAATTTCTCTGTATCAGAGTCAATGTTTTCTAACATTTCTAGTGTCTCCAAGACCCCACCTTAAATTGTTAAAGCTAACTTCTTTTCCTCCTAAGACTGTGAGTGGGATGGAAATGACATTGAACTAGCAAAAGAAGTGGATTCTATACTGCTTTATTGGGGTAGCTGCATGAGCCTTGGGCAAATCAAACTCTTGGGAACTCTGAAATGGAGGACGCTTTCAAGTCTTGTTCCTTCTATCCCAAGGTCTTCTAGATCCTATCTGATGTGTTTTTGTTCATGAGAATCCTATGGTGCCCCCCAGAACCAATTGGTGTGCCTTGATCTTGATCAGTGTACTACTGCTCAGAGCCTCAAGCTCCTCATCTGGAATACAGGGATTCCAGTCCCTGTCCCGGCACGTTGTTAGAAGGTTGGGTGAATATACATGTGTAATTTAGAACAGTGAAGATGCAGAAAGCACTGGCGTGTGTGACATCATTATATCTTTTCTTCACTCCTGGTGCATGTTGTTAGCCATATGCACATGACAGATCTGCCGAGGAATATAGAAAGTATGTTTCCTTTCCGAGAGGGAAGTCACAATTAGCAAATTTTACTCCGACTTACTCTTACTTATATTATAATGGATGTGACTGAAGCTAAGTTTGGGGCCTTGGACACTGCCTCTGATTTGGGGAGCCATTTGTCTAAAGGCTCCGTCTGAGAGCTGGAAGCTTGAAAAACAAAACCAAACCAGGCCTGGCTGACAGACCTCACAGATCTTTGCTTACGACAGCAAGTCTGCAGGGGGTGGGGAAGGAGTGGTGGATTTCATTAAACTGTAGTCTTAGATGGTGGTGCTGGAGATGACCCAGACCTCAGGAACTGGAATAGCAAACTTCTCTCTGGCCTTCAGAACTGAAATTCCCCAACCTGGCATTGGCCAGTCCTAGAGGATCAGGAGTATGTCCAGCCATGGAAATGTTCTGTGTTTGTGCCAATGAAAAGTTTTGACCAGAGTTTTCCATGCAGGATTGTTTCGTGTAGGCATGTGTATTAACTATTCTGTATTATCTGATTCAAGAAGATGCTAAGCCATTTAAAAAGACACCAGAAATGTGACTACACCAAGAAGGAAAGGGTCAGCTTGATCCAGGACCACCAAACTTGTAGGACAGATTTGGACTAGAGGTCCAAGAGCAGATGCATGGCACTTGGAAAGGACAGGCAAGGGAATATGAGACAGGAAAGTTTTGAATTGCTGGAGGAAAAGAGGCAATGGAATTGTATTTGGTGGGAAAGCTTTTCAAATAAAACACATCTGCCAGCAGAGAAGCCAGAGCCAGGGGGGTGGTGTGTGGGGATTGGAGGGGAAGGGGCACAGTAAAATTCAGGCCTAAATCAGCATTTTTGAACTTATCCTGAAGGAGGTGGGGGTGGTTGGCTATATCATCCATCCCAGCCCCCTCATTTTAGTTATATTATGACTAGTTAGTGGCTTGACCTGGCCTCGGAAGCTAGTGCTCTTCACGTCCTGCTGTGTCTAATGTGGCCTTTGGCTGGGTGAGGCACTTACTTTGATCCCCCACCCTCACCAGTGGGGGCACTGATGGCAATTTGCAGCGGTAGCAGGAGATTGAAAATGTCCTGTAAGGAGACAGGGTAAGAAGGGAAGAGCTTTGTGCAAAGGAAAGAGTCAGCTGACCTTGGTCCTCCCTCACTGCCAGGACATCAACACAAGGCCCTATATGCAGACTAAAGTGACTTGTCCCTGCCCCTCTTAGCAGTGCTCCCAGGTTGCTGAATAGTGTCCTGATGTTTTAGCACCTGGAGATGTTGGCCAGTCCCTTGGGTGACTCAGACAAAGCAGTAAACATGCTGGGAGACTGAAAGAGAAAAGGGGCCAGGAGCAGCTGAGGTTGTTGGGTTTTAGATATTCAGAGAGAAATTCTTTCAAGTCAAGTCATAAGCACCCAAGGACCAAAAGAGGAAAAACCAGGTTTTAAATGAAATCTGTCCAGTTACAGGCCCAAGAGACTAACTCAAATTGTTGTGCTCATCTCAGCTCTCAGGTCCTGGTAAGATCATTTTCCTCATGTAGCTGCGTGAAGGGTCAGATCCCTTTATCTTTATCCCAGTTATAAACGTCCCTGCTCGGAAGCTCTGGCACTGTTCCTTAGGCATCTGCCTGGCTGGATCAACGCCTTTGTGTCCAACTAGATTATTTAGTGTTTCTGTTTCTGTTTTGAACTGATTGGCTCTTAAGATTGCTAATGTGACAGATCAAGGATTCTACCTTTAACCCTTGGTGTCCTGGGGAGGGGAGGGGTGACAAAGCCTTGATAATCAGGGAGGAGATCTCTTTGACCAGGCCCTTGAATATGTCAGCGTAGATGACGACCTCTTCAATTCCCTGATGGCACTCAAGCTCTGCGGTTCCCACCTTCACTATCTGAATAATGGGATTGCTCTCCAGGCACCAGAGGGCAGGACTATTCCATATGTTTCTGCAGCCTGTGGTGTGCCTCACCCTGCAGAAGACCATCCACACTGGGGTCTGCACGAATGCCACCTCCCAGAGTTGTGGGAGGCATGGCCTGCTCAGCTGTACATGGTGGAGCTCCCAGTCCAGAGGGAGCAGTTGATACCATGGTTCTCCTTTCTCTCCCTGCCCCCATGCTGAGTGCTCTTGTGGACTCCCCCCAAGTTTTGCATCCCACCTACCCTATCTTCTGATTGAGCCTGCTAGCTCCACCACTAACCAGGCTCCAGGTCCCAGGCTCAGGAGCACAATAAGTCACTGCCAGTTATGGAGTGGAGGGAAAACTTGAGCTTTGGGCACATCAGTGACCCCTGCTAAGCCCACAGTTATAGGGACTTCCTTCCTCTCAGTCCTTGGGTGACTTCATGGCCTAGCAAAGTTTCAGCTGCCCAGTTTCCCAGGCTACTTCTGCTGTTCAATCTTCCTCCCCGGAGGAGGGCTCCAGAGTGGGCCCCACTGAGGAGGCCAGAGGGTAAGAGTGAAAAGCAGTTTCAGCACCATCCCTGTTTTCTCATGACCCAGACCTTATTGGGTCCCCTCCTGCCCACTTCTGGGCACTTCTCTCCTGCTGCTGTTTCCCTAAAAGCCAGGCAAAGAGGGAAACACAAGCTCATTCCTCCTCTAAACTGTCTCCTGAGCCCTGAGTCCCTTCCAGGGGTCAAGAAACTGCCTTTCTTCATGCTCTGAGTCATTAGAATAGCAGAAATTTTGAGTCAGGGAGAGATGAGGGTCTGGTAGGGTGAGAAGTGGGGGTCCAGTGTGGCATGGGGTAATAGGAAGAATGTAGCCTTTAAAGCCTGGGAGGCTTAGATGCTTTGTGCTTTGTGACATGGGCCAGGTCGCTTAACCCTTCTGAACCTGAATCTCTTCATACTCACAGTTGAGGTGAGGCCACCCTTGCAGTGTTGTTGTGTGGGTCAGTGAAGGTACAGATGAGGCGCCCGGCACAAGGTCCAGCATGAGGAGGTGCTGGGTAAAGATGCTGCCATTCCCGTCTTCATCATCACGTCTTGTGTCAGTCCGGGGCCTGCTGACTTTTGGCCACATGTCCATGAGGCGGGTTTTTAACAAAGTAGTGGGGGCAAAAGGAAGTAGGGAGTCCTGGTGACTTCTCTAAAGAGGTTCTCTCCTCCTGGGCTTTTCTCTCTTAGCATTTATGAGAAAGCGACACTGGGAATGAAACATGATTGTGAAAGGCTGGCTTCTCATTGCTTCTAAATACTTCCGAATGAAGGCAGCCACAGGAAACACAATTTGAAAGCCAAAAGTTGGTGAAGGGAAAGAAGTGAGAGCAGGGACTCTCTGGTGGCGCAAGGGGTTAAGCACAGCGTGTGAAGCTATCAGCAGCCACTGCAACACGAGTTCGATCCCAGCCCACCCAGGGAGCTACCCACATGGCGCAGCAGACCTCTCCTGTCGCCCCTGCTGCTCCCCTCAGCAGTGTATTTCAGTAGATCTGCCTGTTCTGCTCCCCACTCTGTCTCTGGTGAATCCTCTCATACATACTCCTGCACCTCTGGCCTGCACCCCAGTTCTTGTATACATAAATCTTTTTTAAAAAGAAGGAGAAGATGTGAGAGCAGCTGAGGGAGCCCCAGGTGCTCATGGCTCCTGCATCCCCTCACAGCTGCCGGCCAGGCCGGGGACACAGAAGGGGACCATCCCCAGAGCTCTGGTCCGCCAGCAGCAGAATGGCCTTTTCCTTCAGAAAAGCCAATTATGAGAAATCCAAATTTAGGAAACCAAAATGAGGACAAAGGGATTCCCATTACATACATGTGGGTTCTTTGCAAGACTTCTGATGACACCCATCTGTTGTGCAGACAGAGGCCCTGAGCGGAACGGAGGGGAAGCGCTGAGTGCTCCTTTTGAGAGGAAACCACTCCTCCATAAGCTCCGCTTGGTCCTGAGCCCTGTGCCAAGATGGCTGATTAGCCCAAAATGTAGCAAATTCCCCCAGGAAAGAAACAGCTCATGGTCTACTGTCCTTAAGGATTTTAATCCCTCAAGGAAGCCACCAGAAATTGGGTAACTATTCCCAGTCGAACATCCCTCTTTCTTCCTCTTCCTCACCGCCTCTTTGCATGGTGCTCCTGAGTGCAGGGAGGACCTGAGCTAGTTCCCTCCCAGCACATCCTCCCCAGTTAGGAGACATTAAAATGGTCATTTGTAGGGTCAAAGACCTTTGCATCTCAAGAACAAAGGACAGTTTTGGGAACAGTAGTTTCCTTCAAATTTTTTTTTTATTTATTTATGCATACAAGATCTGGGGTGTAGGCCAAAGGTGTGGGCGGTGAGAGGATTCACCAGAGACAGAGCGGGGAACAGAACAGGCAGACTGATGAAATACACTGCTGAGGGGAGCAGCGGGTGAGACAGGAGAGGGCTGCTGTGCCATGTGGGTTAGCTCCCTGGCCAGCCGGGGATTGAACTCATGCTGCAGTGGCTGGCAACAACTTCATTGTGCTGTCTTTAACCCCTGTGCCACCAGGGAGGACCGCCTTCAAACTTTTTTTTTTTTAAATAATAAATTTTATTTTTATATTCC
This sequence comes from Talpa europaea, assembly GCF_964194135.1. Lineage (NCBI taxonomy): Eukaryota > Metazoa > Chordata > Mammalia > Eulipotyphla > Talpidae > Talpa > Talpa europaea. The sequence continues at coordinate 96,014,679 of NC_140075.1, read as the reverse complement.
CCATACAATTGCAATCCCCTTATTTTGACCCCAATCCCTCCCCTCCCTGCCCCCCCCCACCCATAGAGTGTCTCTGGTTCATAGTTGTTTGTTGATTTTGATTTTCACTTTCTTCTAGTTATTCATTTTCCTGGTCCCTTATTTAAGTTTTCTGGATTCCTGCTATGAGTGAGACCATCCGGTATTTTTCTTTTTCTTTCTGGCTTATTTCGCTGAGCATGATCCCATCCAGCGCCATCCATGTTGCTGCAAATTGCATGTGTTTATCTTTTTTGAATGCTGAGTAATATTCCATGGTGTATATGTACCACATCTTCTTGATCCAGTCATCTATTTTTGGGCATTTGGGTTGTTTCCAAAGCTTAGCTATTGTAAACAGTGCTGCTATAAACATAGGGGTGCAGGTGTTCTTTGGAATTGATGTTTCTGTGTCCTTTGGGTAAATACCTAGGAGTGGAATTGCTGGATCATATGGAAGCTCTATGTTTAGTAGGTCCAGAAATCTCCACACAGCTCTCCACAGTGGTTGGACCGCCTTCAAACTTTTAATCCACAAAGACTAAAGGACAAGATCACCTTTTCAGACTAGAAGATTTAAATAGAGTTAGTATTCTAGAAACTCAGCAAAGTGATGGGAGACATGAGATAAGACCCCTCCATCTTTCCTGCAGTAGACACAACGCATCTCAGTGCCGCTGTCCAGAGGCTTGGTAACTTTTGGGCCGTTCTTGGGTGGGAAGATAGATGCGAACCCCCATTCCATCTCCTCATTGTGTCCCCATCCACTGGGAGAGGAGACTGCTCCCAGCCCGGCACTGCTCAAAGTCTGCCCACGCCCCACTTCTAGCCAGCCCCTCCCGGACAGTCTCCCAAGGTCCTGAAGGGGACAGGCCCCGGGGGTCCACTGTGGGTTTGCATGGTGTGCTGGAAGTGCCGGCTAGAACGTGCTGGTCCCTGTGGGAGTGGCTGTGAGGAATGAGGTAGCAGCCCATGCCTGGGGGCCACACGGCAGCTGGAAACAGCGGCTCAGATGCTGGACTCACATCAAGATAGATGAATCCTTTCAGCGCACTGCTGAGTGAAAAAAGTGAAACAGAATAAGCTATACCAGCACACGTACGTCAATTCAAAATGCGTGCCCACAGAGGAATTCGCCTTTATTATAACACATGAGACAAAGGATACACCCTCTGTACACTGGAACTGTCACCTATGCGAGAAGGAAAATAGAGTGGAGTACGGAGACGAAGACATAATAGACGGAGAGAGGACCACACAAAAAACGAGCACACAAATGTTCACAACACCCAGAAAGTGGAAATAACCAAAGTGCCCGTCAGCTGATGAGTAGATAAAGCAAATGTGGTGTAAGCACACAGTGGAGTGTTATTGGGCCTAAATAGGAATAAAGTACTGATTCGCTTTGCAATAGGGGTGAACTTTGGAAACCTCGTGCTCAGTGAAGGACATCAGTCACAAAAGCTGCATGTAACACGACTCCATTTTATATGTGTATATATACATATATATATATATGTATATATATATATATTTAAAGGGCAGGTTTATTAGAAAAGGGATATGATAGTAAAAGACACTTGCATAGGCACAAGCGATCAGGAAGAGCTGCCCCGAAAGGGACAGGTTTGCTAAGAGGCCTGCATGGTTGCGGGTGGGCGGCCTTGAGGAGAGCGGCCTCCGCTGAGGGAGGTCAGTGAAGAGAGGTCCCGGCAGGTACAGGTCATGGGCAGGCAGGAGGCTGCTGCCCTGCAGAGGGAGGGAGCTGATGAAAAGAAGCACCTGCAGAGTCACAGGTGGGCAGTGGAATTGCTGCTAACGTGCCTCCACTTCTCTGAGCTGCCAGGGTAGGCAGCTCTGTGGTCACAGAAAGTAGACTAAGGCTGCCTGAGGCCGGGAGGAGGGGGGATATTTGTGGGGAAATAGCAAGTTTCTTTCGGGGGGCGAAAAAATATTCTAAACTTAGATTGTAGTGCTGGTCGTACATCCTGGTAAATGTGCTATAATTCTTGAACATTTTAAATGACTGAATTTTACAATATGTCAATAAAAGCTTTTAAAAAGAAGGGAGGGGGAGACGCTCACGTGGGTTGCCCTGTGGGTTCTTCCTCTTTGTGCTTCTGGTTTCATACAGGAACTGGGCAAGGTTCACCTACCTTAACCCTGCCAGGGAGCCATTGTCCTCAAATGGTGCACATTTGACTCTGGCCTTTCCGATTTGAAAACCCAGCCTGGTCTGAGCCGGATCTGCCTCAGAGCAGAGTCCAGGGCAGAACCTACTAACTACATGCGGCCACTTCCTCCGCGGCCCCAAGCCGCTGGCTGCCCGGAGAGGCTGGTGGCTTCAGTGGAGAGTTTCTCACGATGGACAACGGACGAAAGAAGGGACATCAGGACGTGCTTTCACTGACCATAAGCGCCTCATCTGTTGTCAGCATGACTAAGAAGACAGGTCTCTCCTGCCTGGCTTTGCCAGTATTAGCTCTAACTTCAAAGCACTGTTGAATTTCTCTAAGGCTTGGTGTCTCTGAGAAATGGGTAGAGAACTAACTAGAGCAGTCGGGGCTAGTACATGAAAGTGAAGTCTGTGAAAACACCTAGCGCTGTGCCTAACACATGCACACTAGATGTTTGCTGATCCTGCCTCCCCGAACCTACCCTGCCCCTCCAGACAACCCACAGTCTTGAAGTTGGCAAAATTGGCGGAAGGGATCATGGGGAGTAAAGCCATCATCTTAACTGAGATTAGATTTTGAGCCAGGCAGAGTTGGGTGCCAGCAAACAAAGATGGTTTCAATGGCTTCAAGGTCAGGCAAGTGACTGCAACCCACCTTAACCTGGCAGCAGCCCCCAAGGGAAGGCAGTGGTTCGGTAACTGAGCTGAGTGATGGGGACTTCCCTCCTCCCTCGCACCCCTGTCTGGATGGGCTTCCTACCTCTCCCAGCTTATTGGTCCAGGTGGGAGTGAAAAAGAAACTCCAAGGTGATTCCTAGTTTTCCTCCCTTTGGAAAAGAGTGGCTGTGCCCAGCGGTGGGTCAGAGTGGAACTGACAAAGAAGCCGATACCCTATCAAGAATCCAGCACTTTGAGGCCAAAAAGTTGTCTCTGTCAACAGGAGACGGGTGGTGGCAAGTGACAGAAATTGAGCTCAGATGGCATGGAGCAATGCTGATGGTGTCTTGGTAACTGGAAATTCTCTGAGAGGGTGGCTTTATTTTTTATTTATTTTCTGGTTATTTTCTAACATCCTTGTTCATTTTTGCACAGTATTTGATTTCTCCTGTTAGGTGTGGTCCCCATAGTTCCCCCACCATTACAGCACCCATGATCCATCACCACAGTCCCTCGTGCTCTTCCCACCCCTGTTTTGACGGCCCCTGCTATAATGAGAGGGTGGCTTTAAAATGCTCCAGGCCTCTCTCTCTTTCTCCTCAGTTCCCTCAGCTCTGCCTTCCATGTGTGTCTGCTTTGTCTAGCCCGGCTTCCTTCATGGTGGTGAGGAGTCATCACCAGCAGAGCAACACGCTGCCCTGCTCCCACCTGGGCAGGATGAGAACAGATTCCTGCAGTCACTGAGGGAGTCCCGCAGGTGTGGCGCTGCCTGGACAGCTACAGCCAGGGAACACCCACGCTACCTCCTGCACCTTGACGGCAGGAGGCGTGGGTGAATTGATGTGCTGTGACACACCAAGGTCCACTTTCCAGATCATAATTTGGCTCATGATGGGAGAGAGTGGAGGGACACAAGGCCTACCCCAGGGTCATAAAGCTCACATGCAGATGAGGAAATTAGGGGTGAGGACTCCTTCCCCCAATGTTCTACATCTAGTTTAATGCAAATCTAAGACTGGACATCAGTGGTCTTTGCTACAGTTGGCTAGATTTGAATCAACAGTGGAATAGAAGGCCATGGTGGAAAACAAACACCCATGACTAGGGAGACTCGAGCCAAGGCTGGATGGCATCACAGCTATAAAAGGAAATACTGCCCTGAGCTCCAAGCGAGGACAGGGGCCTCTGCTAGATGGAAACAGCTTGGAGATGATACCGCTAATGCCAGGATGGGATGATGCAGCAGGGATGGGCTCATCCTGTCCACTTTCGCAGCTCTGTAACTTCCTGAGAGAGGCTGTGTCTTCTCTACCTTCCCCTCCTCTCTGCCCTGTTCCCAGGCTGACATGGACAAGCTGGGGCTGGTAATTGTGTTAGCTCAATTTCCTCCCTGATCCCACCCTCCTCGTAATCTGATTTCCAAGAGACGAAGGCTAGCATGGCCCAGGCTCAGGAAGAAATCCGTTCCCTCATGTCCATTGGGCCTGCTAATTTGATAGAACTGCTTGCTGAGCTTCCACAGAACCCCCGTTAGGAACAAATTTCATCTGCTTCCCACAGTCATGGCTCTGGAGAGGTCTTCTGGTCTCAGACCAGAAGGAAATTCAGCTTCCAATTCAATTTCTAAAGAGGATTCTGTTTTCAATGGAATAATAGCAAGCAGAGATTGAGCACCTACTATGTGTCAGACACCAGGAGTTTCATATCTGATGACTTTCTAAGTGTGCTGTAGCCCTTGTGAAGTCACAGGTGGTGCCCCAGGCTCTGGGTTGATGATCCCCTTTGGCACAGGAGTCTCCCTTCAAAGGAATGGATTTGCCCTTGGCCCTGGGGCCTTTGTCCAGATCTTGTGTGATCCTTGGAGTAGCAACATTTCTAGGGCAAGGTGACTGCCCAAGCATGAAGCTGGCGATGACCCAAGTCTCCTCTCCTACCCATGGCCTCCTGGGGCCCCAGTACTCCAGCCAGCCATTGGAGCTCACCTTCGCTATCCTGCCCCTCATCATAACAACCACCTATGGCTGCAACCCTTGCTAAAGCTCAACCTGCTAAGCATCCTGGAAGGTGTACAGCACGGTGGAAAGAAAGGCACTGGATCTGGAGAGAAGCAGCTTTGCCACCTAGTAGCTGTGTGACCCTGACCAAGTTGTCTGAATTCTGAGCTGGGGCTTCTTCATCTGGGAAATTGGGATGGTATGATCTGCCCTGTAGGACAGCCGTGAGAATTAAATGAAGCACAGAATATGCAACGAATCTCCAGTTTCACAGCTTGGGGTGAGAATTATGATCGCTGCCTGCTTGAGTATTTTCCCAGAACCTGAACCACCTCTGTGCCTGGTCATCTGTTCCCCACCTCACCCCTTGCCACTTTCACTTCCTCCCTGGGAATCCCAGATATTCAAAGAGTTGGGTATCTGGAGGGGTGTCCTGGATTGCTCAGCACATGGAAACTGGGGGCACCTGCTTGATCTTTGAAGGGCTTTGTCCCCATGGAGCTCATGTTTTCATAACACAGACAGACAAGTGATATAAAGTATCAAATTGTAAGGTATGCTCTGTCCCAGTACACATCAGGGAGGCTGCCTGTCCCCCAGCTAGGGTGCCTGTGTCACCTCTGCCCCAGGGAAAAGGCAAGCAACCGTCCATGCACCACTCCACCCAGACGACACACATCGTGTGCCCCAGGAGGTCATCTGCTCTCAGAGTCAATCTGGATGCCCAAAGCTACAGCCTGCATCAGCCCCAACCCCAAAGAATCTCCTTCTCTTTTTGTACTCTCCCAGACCCTATTCCAATGATCTCCATGTCTGCTCTCCTCAACTACTCCCTTGGCTTTATTTGAATCCATTCAACTGTCACTTCTTCCAGGAAGCCTTCCCTGACCACCAGATCTAAATTAGCCAACCCTACAGGTGTCTCCTCCCTAATTTCCCCTTTCTGGACTGCCATCTCTTCAGCCAGAAATAGTAAGTGAACTTAGCAAGGTCATATGATACAGAGTCAGTAACGAAATTCAAATGTATTTATATGATTAATTTTGTATATAGTATTAGGTAAGGGGGAAGTTAGTTTTTCTCATAAGGACATCAAGTTGTTCCAGCACCATTTGTTGAAAAATATTATTGTTTCTCCATTACATAACCTTGGGAATTTTGTAAAAATATGTGACTGAATAAATGAACAGGTCTATTTATGGACTTTTTAGGGTTCCATTGATCTACAACAATACCACATTTTCTTCAATATGCAGCTTTGTCCTTCATAAATATGTTTTGGTTATTCTAAGTTCTTTCTACTTCCACATTTATTTTAGAGTCTGCTTATCAATTTCTACCAAAAAAGAGAAAATATTGGTACTGTTATTGGGATTGCTTTGAAGAAATAGCTTAATTTGCAAGGAATAGATAGGAGATTTTCAAGCTATAAACATGGTATATCCATTTAACTAAGTATTCTTAAAATTTTCATAACAATATTTTGTAGTTGCCTGCACAGAGGAATTTTGTTATTTTATTTCTTTATATATTTTGTAAATTTTATTTCTAGAAAATGAAGTGTTTTGTGTTAGTGTAAACAATATTTTTCATTTCCAATTATTTATTGCTAGCATATAGAAATACAATTGATTTTTGTATATTGACTATCATGTGACTTTGATGAACTCATTTATCAGTTTTGGTAGTTTTTTCTACCTACCCTAGGACTTCCAAAATAGACATTCTGTTTTCTTAGAATAAAGATAGTTTCCTTTCCAATCTGTATGCCTTTCATTTCTTTCACTTTCCTTACTGTACTGTCTAGGACCTCTAGTACCATGTTGAAAAGAAATGACGAGGCAGACCTTCTTGCTCTTTACCCAGTCTTTGGGGAAAGAATTCAGTCTTTCATCATTAGAAAGTGTTAATTTTTCCATCAGTTTAATCACCTTAGCTGAAGATTTTTCATAGATGTCCTTTATCAAGTTAAGAAACTTCCCTTATATATCTAGGTTGTCCATTGACTTTTGAATTTTGTCAATTTTTTAATGACTCTAATGAGATGATCATATAGTTTTTTTAAAAAATTGTGCTAGAATTCTGAATTGTACTGATTAATTTTCTGCTGGAAACAAACCTCTCATTCCTGGGATAAACCTGATTTGGTCTTGCCTCATTTCCTTTTCTATCTGTTGCTAGATTTGATTTGCTAAAACTTTGTTAAGGGACTATGTTCATTAGGAATTCATTTCTTGTAATTTTATAATCAAATCTTTTGTCTGATTTGGGTATCAGGGTAGTGTTGGCCTCAAATATGAGCTGGGAAGTGTAGAGTTTTTTCCTTCCATTTTCTGAAGGACTCTGCAGAATTGATCCTATTTCTCCCTACGAAATTGTTAGATAGGATTTACCACTGAAGTGATATGGATCTGGAATTTTCTTAGAAGATATTTTAAAAATCAATTTGCTAAATTTTTTTTACATTAATTCCACATAAAATGTAATTCATCATTTTGGCCATTTTAATTTAATTTTTAATTTTTTTTTAAGATTGATTTATTTACCCATACAAGAGCTGGGGTACAGGCCAGAGATGCGGGGGGTGAGAGGATTCACCAGAGACAGAGTGGGGGACAGAACAGACAGACTGACTGAAATACACTGCTGAGGGAGCAGTGGGCGAGACAGGAGAGGTCTGCTGTGCCATGTGGGTATCTCCCTGGCTGGCCGGGGATTAAACTCATGCTGCAGCAGCTGTGGATTGTTTCATAGTGCGGTGCTTAACCAACCCCTTGTGCCACCAGGAAGGCCCAATTTTGGCCATTTTAAAGCGTATAATTGAGTGACTTTTACTCTACGTACAATCTTCTACAATCACTGTCTAATTACAGAACATTTCCACCACCCGAAAAAGAAACCCCACAGCCCCCAATTCCCTCTTTCTCCCATCCCCTGTTAACCACTAATCTACTTTCTCTGTGTATGGATTTGCTTATTCCAGACATTCATATAAATGAAATAATGCAATATGTAGCTTTTTGTGCCTGATTTCTTTTGTTAGCGTAATATTTTATTTCGTGTATCATATATCAACAATTCCTTTTTGTTGCTAGATAATAATCCATTGTAGAGATACACCTCGTTTTCTTTATTCAATCTTGATTGATAGAAATTTGGATTGCTTCCACTTTTGGCTATTATAAATAATTCCACCATGAACATTCATGTACAAGTTTTTGTGTGAACCTGTGTTTTCAATTCTCTCAGGTGGAATTGTTAAGTCATTCAATAACTCTATGTTTAACTTCTTGAGGAACTGTTTTCCAAGTAGTCACACCATTCTAACTTTCCATGGGCAATGTATGAGGCTTTCAAATTCTACAAAACAAAGTCAACAGTCACTATTTTCCATTTGCTTTCTTAAATGAAATTGGTATAGTCATTTTGGTGAATATGAAGTGGTATTTAATTGTGGTTTTGGAGAAATGTTTAATCAAATTCTCTGTCCATTTTAAAATTGCGTACTATGTAAATGCAACTATTGTTGAGTTGTAAGAATTCTTACGTGTTCTGGATACTAGGTTAGATAAGACTATGTGACCCAGGCAAGTGATTTAATCTTTTAACCTCAGTTTCCTCATGCAAAGATTTTGGTGACCCTGATGGCCAATCCAATGGAAATTTGGAGGGCAAAGGAGCCTTGGTTATGTAGCTGATGAGGCCAGGTCATGGAGCTGGAAGATGAAAGCAGGGGAGTAGATCTGAAGGGGCAAACAAAGACTATCAATCACTTGTAAAATGCAGCAATTGCAAATAAAGAACTAGATGTACACATAGAACCATGCCTTAAAATATAGGACTAAGAGTAAAAATCAGGATACTGACAAATCCATAACACAATGCCATTTAATCACTTTAAAACTCACTCAATCTATGTATATATAAATACATATATATAATAACATCAAATACCTAGTAAAGATGTGTAAAACCTATACACTAGAAACTACAGCATGTTTTTGAGAAATTCAAGAACTCAATTAGCAGCAAGATATACCTGTTCATGGATACAAAGAATCAAATTGTAAAGAAGTCAATGTTCCTCAAATTCAGTGCAAAAGATTCAAGGCCATCCTAATCAAAACCCATCAGAAAAAAATCCCATCAGAACAAGCTGATTCTAATATGTATATAGAAATGTAAAGGATCAGGGCCTCCCTGGTGGTGCAAGGGGTTAAGCACCGCACTATGAAGCAATCCGCAGCCTCTGCAGCACGAGTTCGATCCTAGCCAGGGAGAAACCCACATAGTGCAGCAGACCTTTCCTGTCTTGCCCGCTGCTCCCCTCAGCAGTGTATTTCGTCAGTCTGCCTGTTTAGTCCCCCACTCCGTCTCTGGTGAATCCTCTCACGCCCCACACCTCTGGGCTGTATCCCAGTTCTTATATGCATTAATAAATAATAATTAAAAAAAAAAGAAATATGTGGGGCCTCCCCGGTGGCACAGCGGTTGAGCGCTGGGTTGCGAAGCTGCCCACGGCCTCTGCGGCGCCGGTTCGATCCCCGGCTGCTCCCCGGCCACCGGAGGAGGGTCCCACATGGCGCGCAGACCTCTCCTGCCGCCCGCTGCTCCCCTCAGCAGTGTACTTCAGTCTGCCTGTTCTGCTCCCCGCTCTGGCTCTGGTGAATTCTCTCACCCTCCCGCGCTTCTGACTGTACCCAGTGCATGTATAAATAAATAAATAAATCTTTTAAAAATAAAAAAAAAAAAAAGAAAAGAAATGTGAAGGATCTATAACAGCAAAAATAATCTCAAAAAAGAAGAAAAAAAATATAAAACTTATACTGCCTGAGGTGAAGTCAGGATAAAACTACAGAAGCAGAAATACAGGGAGAGGTAAGAGGCCAGGCTGGTTCCATTTGGTTCTGTTTAGTTCCATTTGGTCCTGTGGCGCTCACTATGTACTACTTTACCTTAGGTTCTTTTCACCAGCTTTGTTTGGATTAAATGTAGAAAAAACAGGGACTGGCTTGTCCAGTTCACAGAGGCCTCCTAAGGTAACAGCCAGGTTTGGATGGAAGAGTTTGTAGGGCGATTCCCAAATAAGAACCCACGCTATGCAAGGGAATTTCTGCTAGGAATTTCTCACTGGCTAGAAAGGCCCTTTGATCTCTGGTTGTGCAGACACAGTGCCCCAGCCCAAGTGTAGGAATTCTCTCTGCCAGGGTCATCTCAGCCAGATCTATGAGATAGGAACAACCTGCAGAGTTGGGGAGCCAGCGGCCCCTCACGTCTGAGATCGGAATGACCAACCATACCTAGGACTTTCGTGATTCCTTTCTGCTCCCTCCCTGGTCTGCCACTTCCTTCTTCCAAAATGTATCCCAGTCTCTGTACCATTACATAGGAATAACTGTAGGCTTGAGAGCTGTTCCGCTTTCATGTTGGCGAAGAGTCATTTGAAATTGCTGTCATATACTCGATTATCTGAAAGGTAAGCATGTAGTCCAGAAATTTTCTGTGTTGTATTTCTCCAATATAAGTCAGTCTTAGTGGTCAGAGATCATCCTGTGCTAGAAACTTAGGACTTCTTCCAAGATTAGTCAACCTCAGCCCCAGCCCCAAGACAAACCAGTGTATTCTGTGAATGTCCTACTAATAATTCCTATGAGTAAGAATTATATTACTATTATTTCTAATAGAATTTGCCTCTGAACTCTAGCATCATCTGAAAATTAATAGCCCCCTATAAAAACAAAAGCTGTAATAATCAAGGCAGTGTGGTATTCACAAAGGATAAACAAATACATCAATGGAGTAGAAGAGTGCAGAAATAGATCTACTCAAAATGCATTCAATTGATTTTGACAATGACTTCAGACATTCCACTCAGCAAAGGAAGATTATATTAAACAAATTGTGCTCAAACAACCAGTTATTCATATGCAGGGGCGGGGAGTTATTGATCCCTATCTTGTACCATACACACAAAACTTTTTCCAAAATTTATCATAAACGTAAACATAAAAGCTTAAACTCTAAAACTTCCAAGAAAAAAAACACAGAGACTATCTTTATAAACTAGGAGTAGACTTTTAACCAGGATACAGAGAGTGTTACAATAAAATAAAATTGATAAATTAGGGCTTCCCTGGTGGTGCAAGGGATTAAGCACAGCACTGTGAAGCTATCCGCAGCCTCTGCAGCACAAGTTCGATCCCCATGCCCACCAAGGAGATACATGGTGCAGCAGACCTCTCCTGTCTCACCCACTGCTCTCCTCAGCAGTGTATTTCAGTAGATCTCCCTGTTCTGCTTCCCATTCTGTCTTTGGTAAATCCTCTCACCCCTGCATCTCTGGCCTGTACCCCAGTTCTTGTATGCATTAATAAATAAATAAATCTTAAAAAAATAAAATAAATTAAACCTCCCTTTCCTTCTAGAAGGAAGCCTACAACCTGCCTATAGCCTGTAGCCTATAGCTTACAACCTGCCTCTCCCTCCATGGCTCACTTGCTGCTTGTGCACCCCAGGGGGCTGATACTTTCCCTACACTCCCCTCAGAGGCTCCACCTCCCCTCCCCCCATCTATACTGTTTCCCCAAACCAGTGGCCTTCGGGATCATTCACACAATTAATTCTTTCCATGATTTATTCAACATTCTTCTTTAAAGCAATCCTTTTACATAAGACTTATCCTACCTCCTTAAGCTTTATCCTAAACAATCATTGCTGTGAAATCCCAAGTTTAATAGATTTGTCATTTTCTCCATTACATAGTAAAATAAATTCCTAATTATTAGAAAAAATTAGATGTAAAATCATGCCATATCCTGCACTTTTTGCATGTTCTTGGGAGTGTGTGGATGAACGTGTGTGATCGTGTGTGTATGCTTCTCAAGGTATGTGAGTGTAGGGGTGTGTGCGAGTGTGAGCAGGTCTGGATGTGTATGTGAGTGGGTGCCTGGTAGGTGAGAGTGTGTGTGTGTTCTCCAGTGTGTCTGTGTAGAGTATGTGTGTGTCGGTGGGATGGCACTGGAGGACCGTCCCATTATGAGACTACACTGTGTACATAATGATGAATTTCAGTTGAAGTTCAACACCTCTCCCTCCCACGGGCACCAGGCCCTACTCACCAGGAACCAGGTGGAGCAGAAAAAAGGCATGAGAGCCAGCAGCCCTCCAGTCCCTTCCCTGCTTGTTATCCACAGGTCCTCAGAGGAGGAGGGAAGTCTCTCCTCGGCCAAGGGAGCACCTGGTTACAGGCTGGCATCCTGGTAACCATCACCAGGGACGGGAAGTACTTCTGGGAACAGTAGAAGCCAGCAGGCGGGGGCAGATCTTCCATCGCTATATTTATAGGTTTGGATTTAGCACAGGACCTTGAGAGGAGGAACTAAGCTCCCAAGTTTTCAATCTGATCATCCCCCAGGCAACCTCATACAAGGGATATTTTTACAGGCACTCAGAGAGGCTAGGTAAATTGCTCAAGGGGGCGCTTATCTCTGCTATGAGTTCAAAGTCCTGGGGGAGAGAGCTGGATCAACTGCCCCACAGGATGGACACAAGGAGAAATTCCCCCTAAAAATGAAAAATCTCCTGTAAAAATCCCAGGGTTAATATCTGCAGACAGATGAATGACAGCAAACACCCCGTAGTGATTAGGTTGGAGCCGCGTGGTGCATGGGAGGAGCATGGACTCTGGGTCCAGGGGGCCCAGGCTGAGCCCCCAGCCCAAGCATGTCTAGCTCTATAACTATGGACACCCCCACATAAAACCCCTCCCAAGAGTCTGGCAAGATGTGTGAAGAGCGAAGACACCTGGATCGCCTCTCCCACATATTTACAACCAAATTGTATGTAAATAAAGACACCAGGGATAACCAAATGACCACGGTTTGCACAAAGAGGGACTACATGGCAGAGGGGATAGGAAAAATGGAGCTGTAATTGTGTTTGGAATGTTATGAGGCAGTGCAATACCAGAGATGGGGTGGGGTATGAGAAGGAACACCCTGATGACAGAAGGGCTCATGGCCACCTCAGGACTTTAGATCCCAGGGGTTGCCTCAGAGAAGTGGGGTGCACAGTCAGCACGCAGCATGGAGGGCCTGCCTCTGGACAATGCAGGACAGATGGCCGGAGTGGAGCATCGACGCCTGCAAAGGCAGGCACTATACTGCCAGAGAGCAACTGTGCCCCCAGAGCCTGAGCGTGAAACACCTCAAACCTTTAAACAGGGGAACTGGAGGGCAGTGGACAGTCTTGGCGATTGCCACCATAAGGTCTGTGTAAGGTGGCCATTGTCAGCTTGACCTTGAGGCTCATGGGTGTGAATAGCTGGAGTCCAAACTGGTGGGAAAGGCTCGATTGGCTCACCTGCCTCTATACAAAAGAGGTTCTTCTCTTCAGCTGGCATTTAGGTTATGCAAAACACCTGTCTCATCACCACCTGGGGCCAAAGCTAAGATAACAATGGTGTCTGTGAATACTGCCATTAATAAGTGAATACTGCACCTGGGACCTGGCAACAGGCCCGAGAGCCCCAGGGCAAGGCTCTGTACCTGAAAGGTGAAGGGCATAGACCAGCATCACAACCATTGCCACCTCCTGATGGAGAAGGGATTGAGAGAAGCCTGCGGAGGAGGTAGTCTTTTGTGGCAGGCACATGCAAACCTCGAGAAACACACATACCCCTCATTCTCCTGTTATCAGACCTGGCATAGAAACCCGTCCACAATACCAACCAGCAGATCTCAGTGCATTATTCTCTTGCCCACCCCTCCAGGGGTGTGGGAGGGAATAAACTCCTGGCTACAGAACCCACATAGCAGAAACAACCACATCTAAGAGGGATGATCGTAGCCCAACTTGCGTGAGAAGCTTTCAGGGACTAACCGAGGGAGGGGTTCGTTGTAGAGGTCCCCACCTGCCCAACTTGGGCAGTTGTAGCATCGCCAAATCACACATAAAATTTGGGAGCCTTGAGCTCTAGGCACTCACTAGCAGCAGCTTCTTGATACCCTGTTGTCCAGGCTCTTATCTCTGACACTAGAGCTGTTGACACTAGAGCTCCAGTCATCAAAACAGGTGGTGATGACTCAAGGGTCCTGGGTAGACAAGTTAGGATTATAGTCTACAACCTGTAAATGTAATATAGGGCCAGCTCATGAAGATTGAAAGAGAGCTCTTTATCTCAATGCATAAAAATTAAAAATGAAGAGACAGAGGAACATATCGCAAATAATGGAATTAAAAAAACAAACAAGAGGGCCTCCCTGGTGGCACAAGGGGTTAAGCACAGCACTGTGAAGCTATGAGCAGCCTCTGTAGCACAAGTTCAATCCCCAGCCGGCCAGGGAGCTACCCACATGGTGACCAGGGAGCTACCCACATGGTGCAGTAGACCTCTCCTGTCTCTCCCACTGCTCCCCTCAGCAGTGTATTTCGTCAGTCTGCCTGTTCTGTTCCCCACTCTGTCTCTGGTGAATCCTCTCACCCTCCCACACATCTAGCCTGTACCCCAGTTCTTATATGCATAAATAAATCTTAAAAAAAAAACAGCAGAGCTGCATGATTTGCCTAATGAGGAGCTCAAGGTAATGGTGATAACTACACCTGTCAAATTAAGAAAAATGATTGGACAAAAGCAGAAATAGAGCAAGGATAGAGAAAACATGAGAATGTTTCAAACAGAATTAATGGACCTAAAGAACAACATATCTGAACTAAAAAAAACATGGTAGAGGGCCTCCATAGCAGACAAACACATGTAGCTGACCCAATCAGTGATGGAAATCAGCAAAGAGAAAAAAGAATCAAAAAGAATGAAAACAGTGTAAGAGCTCTTTGGGACAAAGAGTTCTTAAAGAGAAATGGTGTCCTTATAGTTGGAATCCCAAAGATGAGAGATACAGAGAGAGAGATTTTAAGGAATTGTCTCATGTGAGTGTGGGTGTTGGTATTTGTCCAAAATTCCTGTGGTAGGCTGGGACTGGAATTTCAGGTAAGAGTTCAAGTTGAAGTCTTGAGTCCAAGGAAACAGGTGGCCAACTCAGGGAAGGTTTGTTTGTCGCAATTTGAGGCTGAATTTCTTCTGAAACTTCAGTCTTTGCTCTTAAGGCCTTCAACTGATTGGATAAGGCCCACCCACATCCTAGAGGTTTTCCTGCTTTACTTAAAATCCAGTAATTGTAAATGTTAATCACATGTAATGTGTAAAATGTACAACACATCACCTTCACAACAGCATCTAGACTAGCATTTGACCAAACAGTGGGCCTCACATCGCCAAATCACACATAAAATTAATCATCACACTTTCTCTGACCTCTAAGGAGGATCAGCCTCTAGTTTCCCCACCACCACTCTCCCTGCGTCCTGCCCCCCCATTACAAACTATTCTAGGCCTGTGCACCTCTTCTTCATAGAAAGATGACACTTTCTAAGTATTTGCTTATCCCTGCTCTTCTCCAGATTTTTCACCTTTTTCCAAAAGTGTGAATTTGTATTAGTTATTCTTCTCAAGATTCCACATGCTTCTACAATCTGAAAATTTAGGTTTTTCTCCAATTTTGATCAATCCCAGCTATTGTCTCTTCAACCATTGTTCCTCTATTCTCCTTCTGCATAGTTACCTAAAGTATGTTAGAGTTTGTCATTTTCCCCCTGTGTCTCTTAGCTGTGGTGGCTTCTGCATATTCCATTTTCTTCTTCTTTTTCTCTGACCTAATCTGCTAAATGTATTTTCAGCTGTGTCTTATTCTGCTGTTCAATATTAATTTTTATAAATAATATATTTAAACTACATTTCTAGAACTTCTATTTGGTTTATTTTCCATTGATTTTTTTTCATATCACCTGATTATTTACTTTCTTAGAAAAATTCTTTTTTAAACACTTAATATATTTATGTTTTTGGATTTTTCTATTATTTCCATTTCCTAGGTGATGAATTCTTCTGTACTTTTTGGTCTTTTTTTTTTTTTTTTGACTGATTATCACTCATGATCATCTGTTTCCCTAGATGGCTTGTGATTTTTCACTGAGACTCGCTTTCAGTGGGGCTTGTTTTTGCTGTGGGATGTCCGTGAGCCTGGACTGTGAGAATGTCATTACGGGGTCCTCTGGGTTTGCTTCTGTCAGGGTCCTAAGTTCTGGACCTCATTTTATGTTAGCTTTTTGGCAGAGGACTCCTGGGGTCAGTGGGGTTCCAAGAGAGAGGGACACAGTAGGAACAACTCCACTTTCTTCTCCATCATGGGTACTTCCATCTGTTACAGGAAATTTTCTCTTGCCCATGCCCCAGACAGTGAGAAAATGTGTTGTTTCTACAGGCTGATTGGTAGAGTTTTTCTAACCTAAGCTTTGAAAAGGTAAGTTCAGAGGGATAAGTTCCAACTTTCCCACTTCAAATAGCATTAGAACTCAAATCTCCTGGATATAGGGTCTCTAATCAAAACTCGAATCATAGGCTTATCATTGCTCTCACCCATTATTCTGACTTTGAGTTTCTTTACGATCTCTGGAATGTAAGTATTCTCCTTTCTTACTTTTGAGGTCAGTTATATGTTTTCAAGTATTTAAGTTTCATACTACATTTCTATATGGTAGCACGAGGCGGGGGCTGTCTGAGGAGCTCAATCTGGCATGTTGCTGAAAGTGTTCTGATACCCTGATCTGCATATTATCTAAGCAATATTATCCAAGTACTATAGGTAGCCAAAATTATCCAAGGAATATTAGCATAATAATAATAAGTAATGTTATATTGTAAACTTTGTGAGGCAGAGATTTTGGCCTTTGCTTCCAAAAAGGACTGAGTGTGTGGTGGGAGTTCAAAACATGTATTTGAAGGTGATGAAATCCTATCTCTGGGAGCACCAGGACCTGATTCATAGGGTTGTTGGGATAACTTAGGAAGATAAAGTATGTCTTGGTATATGTGGAGGTGGTGTGTTCAGAAATGGTTTCTGCTGTCATAATCTGTTAAATCCAAGGCTCTCTCAGGATGATTTCCCTGTAATTCAGCCTTTGCCCCTCACCTCAGGCGCTTTTCCTGGCCTAGGATGCAGACAGGTTTTGTGTGGCCTGACCCTTCCATGGAATTCAAAGGTAAGCCTTCCCCACCAAAATAGCCAAGGGTCTGGAGTCTGTGACCTAAATAGGCATTGGCTAAAGCAGTCTCCCATCCCCACTCCTAGCCTGTCCTGTCTAGGAGCTCCCAGCCATGCCTTTACCAGTGATGCTTTGTATAGCCAGGAATTCTATTTTTGGAAATCTCACATTTGAAAGGTTTGTTGAGAGAAAATGCATTTAAAAAAAAAAAAAGTAATCGTTAATTTATTTTTGCAATTTAATTAATCAAAAGTATTCAGTTGCCAGGGCTCCTAATTAGCATCAAGCAAGATAATTTTAGCCTAGAGCAAGGAAACACATTTTAATCAGGCTGTGTTGCTTTTCCTGGGTGATTGCACTGGGAACCCTCCCCCGATTCCTAACCCATGGATTTAAACATCCCGAATGAGAAAGCAGCCATGCCTTGCAAATCAGACCAAGATGGACACAAAGAGGCTTCTAGAATGGCACCTGGGGCAACTTTATAAGATTTCAGTCCTGTGAAATTTGTTGGCAATGGTGAGAGGCAAGAGATGGGACTGACAAGACTACAACAGGATTTATGTGGATCCAAAAAACAGAACTTAAAATCGGGGGAAGAGGGGTGTGTGTGTGGTGTGAGGGTGACATCTCCTTGGGCATGTTGGAAAGTATACTCAACTAATGAAGGGAACTTTAACTTATGGACCGTAAATAACATATGTTAAATGTATATTTAGACACCTCATCAGACACCCTATCTAGCTCAATGCTATTCCTCAAAACCTAATTTGGTATTGACACCATTCCCCACTTTACAAATGAAGAGCGTCAGAAGGATCTTAAGGAAACTGTCCCAGGTTATGTAACTAGTAGTTCAAGAGCTGAATTTGTCCCACACCCAGACTCTGGGCCCAGGGCACCGCCTTACTGTGCAAGAGAAATGAGCCTTGGGCACTGGGTCCCAACTTTGGCAGCTTGTTGGGGAGCTTTAAAAGATATTGATTCCTGGGTTCCACTGGGACATCAGGATTTTAAAAAGCTCCCCAGTGGTTCTAACATGCAGTCAAGGTTGAGTGCCACTGGCTTAGTGGGTACCAAACTCCTAGTCCACCAAGGTCACTGTCTGTATAGGTCACTTGGTCTGACCAGTCCCCAGGATTAACCCTCAATCAGCTGGGCTCCCTGGGTCCTGTTAGTTTCAAGACCAAACACCTTAACTCTGTGGACCATGCTTCTCCATTAATATGCCCTCTGGCAAGTTTGCTGGGAAGATTGAACCAGCTTGTACCAGGCAGCCCCCTGAGCCCACCTGGCACAGTGGACACTCACACCCTGGCAGCCATTTCCTCCCCTTACTCTGCACTTCATCTCGAGGCCAGCTAGCTGCCTAAACGCTTCCTGAGCTTCCGGCTTTCCATGGCGAATGGAAACTCTGAGAGGGACCACGTCTCTTTGTATTTCCCCAGCAACCAGCAAGGGCCTGGCACCAGACTTCTTTGGAAACGCCCACCAGGGTGAATTGTTCACCGCTGGCAGCATGGCTGAATGACTCACCCGCCCGGAGAGATGCCCACGTTAACCCAGCAACTCCATTCCAGTCAACACTTGTTCCCGAGCGCTGGTAAGTTGGTGGTTCTCAGCCCTGGCTGCAGGAGAGTCCTTGGGGGGCAACAGTACAGGGGTGGGGGGGGGAGGCTTTAAAGTCCTGTGGCCCAGGACACACCCAGATCAGTTGAATTAGGCTCTCTGGGGCTGAGGCCCAGGCGGGAGCTTTTCTTACCCAGTCCTTTTCAGTGTCCCCTGGGTGTCTGGTAGATGACCAGCGGTAAAAATGCAGATTCCAGGGGTTGCTCCAAACCAGGTGAAGCCCACTCACTTTTAACCCCTTCCTGAGGGGTTTCTTTCTCTTCTTTTTTCCTTCTTATTTTTCACACAGTGTAGTTTAGGAATTTTGCTGCTTGGAGGAAACCCTTGTGAGGAATGAACAGGCCTGCACCAGCGTGAGGAGGTAGAGGTAGAGGCCAGGAGGAGATGAGGGAGGAAGGCAGGGGGCTTGGGAGGCTTCTTTGGAGGAAGTGAAACTATGGTCCTCTCATTCCTTCAGAATGAATTTCTAAGGGTAGCATTTCAATGGTGGTGAATAGAGAGGACAGGAAGAGCTTTTATTTACTTATGTTTCTAGTTTTCCCCCCAGTCCACTCCCAGGGTTAGTCAGCTCACTCCAGGCAGCCTCCAAAGTGGACTTCTCTAACTTCCCAGCAGCTGGCACTCACTCCATCCCCCGGGGAAATTGATCCAAGGAGAACTAGGGCTCCGGAGTGGCTTTTGGTTTCTGGAGAGCTCCTGGAGCTCCTGCCCATTGTCCAGGGGTTTGATCCGACTCTGCCTAGTCTCAGGAGACCCAGCCCCAGGAATGGAAGAGACTGGGGTCCAGATGGCCCTCGTGGCTGACCAGGGCATCCCTGGAAACCAGACATGGGCTCAGGGGACCACAGGACTATCACTGGACCAAGCTCTAGCTTTTTCTCCAGAAGCAGTTCTAAGGGGACATGCAACCTCTTGGGTCCATCAGCCTGAGTCCAGGCACCTTCTTCTCAGCATATATGAGTGTCCAAGGCAACACACATTCATTCATTCATTCATTCAACACTTGCTGTGTGCCAGGCACTGTGCGCTCCTCCACAGGTTAGCTGTGGACAAAACAGACAAGGCCCTGCTCTCAGGGAGTTTACATGCTAGAAGGGGACAGACAACAAAATAACAAACAAGTTAATATATAACACATCAAGCCTATGGTAAGGGTTAGGAGGAAGAAATATGAAGTGAAGCAAGGGGAGAGAGAGTGATTAGGGTAGAGAGAGGTGAGCCATTTTTGCTCAGAGACTGGGAAAGTTCTCAGGAAAAAGACAGGGAGCAGAGGCAGGGAGGGAGGGAGGAAGGAAGGAAGGAAAGAAGGTAGAAAGAGAGGAAGGCGGTCTCCTTGGTGGCGCAAGGGGTGAAGCACAGCACTGTGAAGCTGTCCGCAGCTGTCTAACAGCAAGAGTTAGATCCCCAGCCGGCCAGGGAGCTACCCACATGGCGCAGCAGACCTCTCCTGACTCGCCCGCTGCTCCCCTCAGCAGTGTATTTCAGTTAATCAGCCTGTTCTGCTCCCCACTCTGTCTCTGGTGAATCCTCTCACCCCTGCACCTCTGGCCTGTACCCCAGTTTTTGTATGCATAAATAAATAAATCTTAAAAAAAAAAAAAAAAAAGAGGAAGATTTGGAGAGAGGAACAGCAGCCATGCACACTGAGACCAGAAGGAACTTGGAATGTTTGAGGCCGAGCACAGAGGCTAATAGGACTCCAGTGAGGGGAGGAAGACTATATGTGGCAAATGTGTCAGAGGTCAGCAAAGCTAGCAGAGCAGGGCCTGTGGCGTCCATTCTTTTTCTCTGTGTCTGACAAAAGACCATGGAGGTTTTGTGCAGACAAGTGACAAGAGACCTGGCTTGGGTTTACAGGGA
This sequence comes from Talpa europaea, assembly GCF_964194135.1. NCBI lineage: Eukaryota > Metazoa > Chordata > Mammalia > Eulipotyphla > Talpidae > Talpa > Talpa europaea. The sequence goes on along the minus strand of NC_140075.1, from coordinate 95,994,246 downwards.
TCATTCTGGCTGCTAATAGAGAGCAGGTGGCTGGCAGCAGGGAGGGCCAGGGAGGCCTTCGGAAGGTCAGGAAGACAAAGGTAGCAGCTAGGGCATTAGCTGTGGAGGTCGCTAGGAACAATGGATTCTGATGTATTTTGAAAATTGAGCTGAGTGGATTTTCTAGTGGAATGGAGGTGGGGGTGAGGAATGAGGAGGCAAGTGCGAGTCCCGGGTTCATCTCCTGAGTGGATGCCGCAGGGGAAATTAAGAGCTCTGTGTGCAGGCCTCCCTGGTTGAGCGCAGTGCCATGAAGCTGTCTGCAGCCTCTGCAGCGCAGGTTCAATTCCCGGCCGGCCAGGGAGAGTCCCACACGGCGCAGCAGACCTCTCCTGTCGTGCCCGCTGCTCCCCTCAGCTGTTTTTGGTCCTTCTGCCTGTTCTGCTCCCCGCCCTGTCTCTGGTGGGTTCTCTCACACTCCCTTGCCTCTGACCACATGTACCCCAGCTCTTGTATGGATAAATAAATCTTAAAAAAAAAAAAAAAAAGAGTTCTGTGTGGGACATGTGACGTTTGAGGGGTCTATTTGCCACCCCAGTGGAGACATTGTGTGAGCGGCTGGAGATGTGAGTCTGGAGTGGGGTGAGGGATACAGGGAGGGAGTCTAGAGACATGCACGCCATTGGTTTAGGGAGGGAACTGATGCTGAGGGAGAGAGGGGACACCTGGAGAAACGTAGGGACTAAGGGAAGGCTAGTGAGCACCGAGCCCGGGGCCTCCACCATGGATGTATCCCGAAGAGGATGCTGAATTAGGCCATGAGGTTGAAAAGAGGAGGGAAGAGTGGACCAGGTAGTGGGGTATGCACACACCAGGGAACGCAGAGAACCAGGAAAGAACACATGCAAGTTCGAGAAGCACTGACTTAAACCACTACTGCTCAAACTTGGTTATATTTTTGAATCACTGGGTTTTATTTATTTATTTTTAAAGATTTATTTATTTATGCATACAAGAACTGGGGTATAGGCCAGAGGTGTGGGGGGTGAGAGGATTCACCAGAAACAGAGTGGGGAACAGAACAGGCAGATTGACTGAAAACACTGCTGAGGGGAGCAAAGGGCGAGTCAGGAGAGGTCTGCTGCGCCATATGGGTAGCTCCCTGGCGGGCTGGGGATCAAACTTGTACTGCAGAGGCTGTGGATAGCTTCATAGGTTGTGTCTTAACCCCTTGTGCCACCAGGGAGGCCCCCATTCACTAGTTTAAAGAACATTAATAAAAGTGGTCTACTACCTTATTTCTTGATTTCCTCACCTATATTTTTACGGAGTGTTCTGACACTGAGCTAGGAACAATAAACAAAATTTACATTGTGATGGGAATTTCTGCCTTTAAAGGAACTTGTATTTTAGCAAAGATCTTTGGATTTTTCCATTTAGACAAGCATAAAACAAATCAACTAAATGAAAAAATTAACAATTAATTGATCAAATAAATTAAAAAATTAAAAACAGAAAAGTAATAGAAGACTCTACTCTTTTCTGTGTCCTTCATTAAATAATTAACTACTTAACATTTAATATATTCCATACACTATCACATCCGCATTTACATTTCATGTGTGCCTTTTATGGCACACTCAGACAAATGGCCACCCAAAAACCCTTTCTCTATTTTCTACTGTTTACTGTGAAAAGTGAAGAAACCAAAACTTCACTTTCCCAGACTCCCTTCCAGTTACAAGTGACCTGTCTTTGCCTAGTTAAAACCAAGGAGACATCTATTACAGGGAGTTGGGGGTACTCCCTCTTAACAAAAGGAGAGAGGTCACAAAACCCGCTCTGTCTTATCATCTTGGCTTATACCCTATTCCCAAATTTTAAACCTCATCATGCTTGGAGTACTAGATTCCAGGGGCATGACAGCCATCCTGTAACCTTGAGGCAATAAGCCTAAGGACTAGAAAATAAATTCTGATAATGGTTAATCTTCAATTACATCAGAGAGACTGCTGAATCTACCCTGGAGCTACCCTGAAATCTAACTCCCCAATTAAATGCCTTTATAGTTGGTGGCTCTCAAAGTTAGTGATTAAGTTATCACATTAAACTCACCTGGGAATGTTTTAAAATTTCTGATGTCCAGGCCACGCCCATACCTGTAAAATCAGTATTTCTGAGAGGACTGGAGTAGGTAGGACTGTACCCAAGCATCGTATGTTTTAAAAACCCAGTGATTCAGGGCCTCCCTGGTGGTACAAGGGGTTCAGTCTCAGCACTATGAAGCTATCCTCAGCCACTGCAGCACGAGTTCAATCCCCGGCCAAGATGCTAACCCACATGGCACAGCAGACCTCTCCTGACTCACCCGCTGCTCCCCTCAGCAGTGGATTTCAGTCAGTCTGCCTGTTCTGTTCCCCGCTCTGTCTCTGGTGAATCCTCTCACCCTCCACTCTCTGGCCTGTACCCCAGTTCTTGTATGTATAAATAAATAACTCTTTAAAAAATAAAAAATAAAAAAACTAGTGTTCAAAGCAACTGCACATTAAAACCCTTAGAATTTTGCATACTCTTAACACAGAAATTCCACTCCTGAGAAATAGTCCTAAGGAAGTAATCATGTATCCATTTCAGAAATGGTCATTCATAGGGCCTCCCCTGGTGGTACAGGCGGTTGAGCTCAGCACTGTGAAGCTGTCTGCAGCCTCTGCATTGTGGGTTCGATCCCGGCCAGCCAGCGAGGATCCCACATGGCGTGGCAGACCTCTCCTGTCTCACCTGCTGCTCCCCTCAGCAGTTTATTTAATCAGTCTGCCTGTTCTGTTCCCCACTCTGTCTCTGGTGAATCCTCTTACCCTCCTGCACATCTGACCTGTATCCTAGTTCTGGTGTGCATGAATAAATAAATCTTTTAAAAAAAAGTCATTCATAAACTGTTTATAAAAGTTGGAAATAACCTAACTGTCCAGTGAGAGTGGCATTGTTTGATGATAAAGTCATACAGTCATAAAATTTTATGGAATACTAAACAGCCATTAAAAATGATAGTGTTGCATCACCCAAAGCAGTGATAGTGAAGGCAAAGATAAACAGCTGGGACTACATCAAATTAAAGAGCTTCTGCACAGCAAAAGAGACAATAACAAAAACTAAAAGAAACCCCACCAACTGGGAGAACATTTTTGCACACAACACTAATGATAAAGGACTGATCACAAAAATCTGCAAAGAGCTGATGAGACTCAACAACAACAACAAAAATAATCCAGTCAAAAAATGGGCAGAAGAGCTAAAAAGAAACTTCTCTGAAGAGGAAATGCAAATGGCCAACAGGCATATGAAAAAGTGTTCACCATCACTCGTAATCAGGGAAATGCAAATCAAAACTACCAAGAGATACCATCTTACACCAGTGAGAATGGCACATATTAAAAAACTAGCAACAACAAATGTTGGCGAGGGTGTGGAGAAAAAGGAACTCTTCTGCACTGTTGGTGGGAGTGCAAACTGGTCCAACCACTGTGGAGAGCTGTGTGGAGATTTCTGGACCTACTAAACATAGAGCTTCCATATGATCCAGCAATTCCACTCCTAGCTATTCACCCAAAGGACACAGAAACATCAACTCCAAAGAGCACCTGCACCCCTATGTTTATATCAGCACTGTTTACAATAGCTAAGCTTTGGAATCAACCCAAATGCCCAAAAATAGATGACTGGATCAAGAAGACGTGGTACATATACACCATGGAATATTACTCAGCATTCAAAAAAGATAAACACATGCAATTTGCAGCAACATGGATGGCACTGGAAGGGATCATGCTCAGCGAAATAAGCCAGAAAGAAAAAGAAAAATATCGGATGGCCTCACTCATAGCAGGAATCTAGAAAATTTAAATAAGGGACCAGGAAAATGAATATCTATAAGAAAGTGAAAATCATAATCAACAAACAACTATGAACCAGAGACACTTTATGAGGGGAGGGGGGCGGGGGGGGAGGGATTGGGGTCAAAATAAAGGGGTTGCAATTGTTTGGGGAATATAAAAATAAAAAAATTAAAAATTAAAAAAAAAGATAATGAGATCAGGTTTTTCAGACATATAAAAGCTGAAAGACTAGCACTATAAGAACGTTACAGGAAATCCTTTGGGAAGAAGAAGAATGGAAATCTAGATCTACTCAAATGAATAAAGAGCACAAGAAAGGGTAAATATGTGGGTAAACATCTTTCCTGTATTTTAAATTATGTTGGAAGATAATTGAAACCTTAAAGAAAAATAATAATTTATTGTAGAATTTATTACATATATAGAAATAAAATGTAGGATGCTAATAGCACCAAGCGATGAGAAAAAAAATAAATAAAAATGATAGTGTTGCATAGTATTTGATAGCATGGGAAAATGTACACAATAAATACATTAAGTGAAAAAAGTAGTTTGTAAAGCAATACATACAATAATCACACTTTCATTTTTTAAAGTATATTTATTTTAAGAAGAAAAAAATAACATAAGGAGGTATTACAACATCATTGTCTTTCTGGATGGTAGGATTATGTAAGGTTTTAATTTTTCATTTTAACTCATCTATGGTAAATGCATCTCATTTGCTATAAGAAAAGAAGTTAGAATTACTTGGCCCAACAGCATAACTTGTGTATCTAGGACTCTGATTAGGATCCAAGCTTCCCTTTCTCCCATCTTCTCCCTACCCCCAGGCTAGGGAAGAGGCCTTCCCCCTACCCCCTATGTTGGTGAAGGCTTCTTGGAGACAAGGCCCACTTGGCTAAGTTTTTGTTTTGGTGGAAACTCTTACTATTTCCATTGTTTGACTTGAGAGTGTTCAAATTATTCATCTTAATTAAGTGCAGCCTAGGTATTATTTTGACAGACTCTTCCCCAGTTGCCTCTTCTTTGTTTTAGAAGCCAAGAAAGAACAGGCTTTAGAGGGAGGGCAGCTTCCTGCCTGCTGTACTGGTGCCTGAAAGGCAAGAGCTGACTGTCAGGATGGCACCAGGCCGACCAGCTTTCCTACTTTAGCAGGCTCTTTAGAGTCTTGACATCTGCAAAAATGGTTTCTTTGCAGCTGGTAACTGTCTTGGTCTTGAAGTGAGTCAAATAACATCCCTGAACTAAGTAGATCAAGTGCTGGTTTTCTGAGTAGATATTTATCCATTTAACAAGTGTGTAGTTCTACCATGGTCTGTTGCTGGGGGAAGCTGAGAACAGACAACAAAGGCCCCTCTCAAGGGGTTTGTGATATAGCCTGGGGGGAGGGAGCACAACAAATTAATCAGCCAACAATAATGACAAATAAAGCAATGGCAGCGACCAGCAGGTACAAAGAAGAAACTAGATGGTTTGTGGGGTAAAAGAGCAAGTATAGTATACACAGGTGACCCCAGGCAACCTCGCAGACCTGGTAACATTTGAACTGAGCCCCCAGCGAACATCCAACCATGAGCAAATCTCAGGGTACAATGTTCTAGACAGAAAGAGGGAAAACTAGGAGGTCTTATCCTGTGATAAAATCTCATAAAAAGATGAGAGGACTAAAAATTAAGGACATTTTCGTGACTACCTACCTACCTACCTACCTATAAATCTATCAATCTGAATTTATAGTCATTTTTATGACAGTAACATACAAACATGTAGATTGCTGAATTGTTTTCTGAAGTGAACATATATAAGATCATGTGACCAGCGTCCACAGTCATTATCCCTGCTAGTGTCTTTCAGAGGCCTACAGGATGGGAAAAAGGACTTCAAAATTTCCATCTTTGGTATGATTTGAATTTTTTTTTTTTTTATAGAGGCATGCTTTATTTATTTGTTTGCTGGTTTTGTTTTGTTTGTTTTGTTTATACATGCACTGGGTACAGTCAGAAGCGCGGGAGGGTGAGAGAATTCACCAGAGCCAGAGCGGGGAGCAGAGCAGGCAGAAGGACCGAAGTACACTGCTGAGGGGAGCAGCGGGCGGCAGGAGAGGTCTGCGCGCCATGTGGGACCCTCCTCCGGTGGCCGGGGAGCAGCCGGGGATTGAACCGGCGCCGCAGAGGCCGCGGGGCAGCTTCGCAACCCAGCGCTCAACCGCTGCGCCACCGGGGAGGCCCCTGATTTGAATTTTTTACCTAGAATATATATCATCTTTATAGTTTAAAGCAATCTGATACTTAAAACATTGGTGATGAGCAGGGTGATAGATACATCACTTTAGTATTTTAAATATACTGTATGTATTATATAATTTCCATCGTATATATGAAATACTTTACACTAAAAACCTGTTTTTAATAAAGTACATTAAATCATAAACCAAAAAGGATCTATAAATGTCACAGTTTTACACACATGCATGGATTGACAAGTATTTCTCTCTAACATTTTTACTTCTTTATTTGGGTTCAGCCTCTGATTTGCTCTGGTTTTAGATTAGTCACTTTACCCTCTGTAGGTTTCAGCTTTTTGTCAAATGAGAAGAAAGATTTAATCAGCCATTCTAGTTCACTATCAGAATTGTCTAGGGGATGAAATAAATTAGTAAATGGGAAGGCATTCTGCAAATTGTTAAATGCAATAACTAGTACTGAGAAAAGAGAATTGGGGAAGATTTTTCATCTTACTAAGATCAGCAGCTTCTTGAGGCAGCCTACCTGGCCTCTCCCATTCACTCCGATCTCTTCTTTCTCTACATTCTCCCTCAAACGTTCTGAAGTCCAAGTCTACACAATGTGTGATCCTTTCATTTTTTTTTTCAATTGACGATCATCTCCTCTAGAGGATGGTCCAATGAGGCATGACATCCTGGTGGTGAGATTATAGGCATTTGTGAGCAGGTAGAGAAGAGACCATTTGGGAGAAAGGGTGGTTTTTCCAGATTCTAGAACTTACAGAGCTGGATGTGTTAGGAAGAACTTCAAATTGGGTTTTAGAATAACCTAATTTGGTTTTTCAGCAGCTGGTTCTGAGCATGTCAACATATTCACTTTCCTGATTTCAGTTCCCTGAGTCATGGGACTCAACAGGGCAGGAATGCTTGCCCTGCTTCATTATGGTGTTTTGGGGATTTGGTGAGCCAATTTATTTTTAAAAAATTCAAAATAGTGAGGCTTTGTAGAAATACAAGGGCCTATTGCTGCTATTTAATGACTTCGGGTGTGCCCAGCAATATCCCACAGTGAGACTCACACAGCGCTTCTTTACTGAGGCTGGAGGGAAGGGATTCCTCTCATCAGTCCCAAGTATCAAGGGCAGAACCTGAGCTTTGACTGTAGGAAGAAATCAGTTTACACCTTAGTCCTGCCACTTACCACCTGCAAGTTACTAAACTCCCCTGTGGTCAATGTCACCTATTTTCATCGATATTCAGTATTTCTCCCTTTCCTAGCACATAGACATCTCAGCCTTCTTGCAGTTGCGTGGGGACATGGGACTAGATCTGGCCAGTTAAGTATAGCGGAAATTCACTTCCAGGCTGAGTAAGATATCCTCATATGTTTCTCCAGTCTTTTACTTCCATGGCCATGCAGTTGGTGTAGGTGGGGGTGGGGGTGTCTTGTGTTGGTATGATGGATCAAAAGATCAAAGCAGCCAGGATCATTGAGTTACTGCATGGAAGGCTACTGTGGGAGTAGGAACTACCCTCTAATCATACAAAACCACTGAGAGCCTTGGGGTTGTTTTTTACAGCAGCACCACCTAATCTATCTAATACACAATCTGAGTCTCAGTTTCCCCTCCTCTAGGAGAATAGTACCTATTCACATAGTTGTAAAGATTTTTTTTTAAATTTAAATCTTTTTATTTTATTTTATTTATTTATACAAGCACTGGATACAGTCAGAAGCACAGGAGGGTGAGAGAATTCACCAGAGCCAGAGCGGAGAGCAGAGCAGGCGGACTGACGAAATACATAGCTGAGGGGAGCAGCGGGCGACAGGAGAGGTCTGCCACGCCATGTGGGACCCTCGCCCCGTGGCCGGGGATGGAACCGGCGTTGCAGAAGCTGCGGGCATCTTCGCAACCCAGCACTCAACTGCTGCACCACTGTGGAGGCCCCACATAGTTGTAAAGATTTAATGAAATAATGTGCCAAGCTCTTAGCTCAATGTTACTCATGGAAAAAGCTCACTAAATGTTCCATTGTTACCCTCGCCTAGTAAGGTGGTCATTCTTAGCAAAGGCAGACAAAGCCACCCGACCAGACCTTCCCATGGACGCCTAGAGCATAGCAATGAGGTCAGTAGTTCCTTGTGGAGGCAGGCACACAATCCTTATTAAGCAGCAGATATTATGAGTTCTGTCTCTCCACGCTTTCCATTTGTTTCCATGTAAAGCCTAGGGCCTTAATTTGGGGTTGTTGAGAGATACGGTACTGACAGTCCCTGACATCAGTCTTCCATGTGCAACAAGATGTAGCAACTCCACTTTCCCACCACCACAGCCACCAAAAGGCCTCTACCGGCTGAGGTGGGGAAGGGAATGGTCGGAGGGTGTGAGGGAGCCCTCCTGCCTCAATCACCACGAACTGTCCATGCAGAGGGGCCTCTGACCTCACCAAATCCACACCTTGACTATCACAACACAAAATTATAACAATAAATAAATAAAAACTCTGGGCCATGGGTACATTTTTTACTTCGAAAGGACATTTATAGAAATGGTGTAGTACTAGGGGCAAAATGTGAACACAAGAGCTTGACACAGAGAAACACAGCCCCTGGAAAAGCCCCTTTTCCTTGTTCATGATGGCTGGGTGTGTCTGAAGCACCATTCTGGGGGGTTGAGGGGTGGGGTTGCAATCAGGATGAAACTTCCAGTTGCAGGAAAAGCGATTTCTTGAATTCTATGGGGAGGAAAAAGAGAGGTTTTTTTAAAAAAAGTCCTTAGTCATTTAAATCAGGTTAGAGGAATATTTTCTGTAGTCAGTGACTCAGGATTTCTCCCCTGGACACCTTCCCCACCAACTCCCACCCTACACACACACACACACACACACACACACACACACACACACAAAGATGGGGGCCACTTGGAAAAGTTTGTAGCCTAACCTTTGAAGACTCAAAAGAAATTCAAGTTCATTTTCAAAATCTAGGTCTGGCTGTGCTAGAGCCTGGTCCTACCTCAACCCCGCTACTGACCCACAGGTGTTGTAGACGAGTGGTGAGCCACAGGTGTTGTAGTTAGACGAGTGGTGAGCTATCCCAGATGGATCAGGAAAATGGATTCCACTCCCAGCATTCCATTATAAAAAACAGATGATTCCTTTCTCTGAAATGGCGAGCACCTCCAGAAATCCACCCTTGTCCCCTCTTTGTTCCAAAGTAAACACTTGCCTTGGCTTCTGTTCTCATGCCTAGACGTCTCTACAAGAATGGAACTTCTGAGCCAAGATCCTGGGACTTGAATTTGAGTGGAGGTCAACAAATCTATGTGTGATCTGTGACCACAGATTGGTGGGACTGGATTCATACCCAAATGGACCAGACATACACATCCAAATAAGCATTTTCCCATTCAAAATAGTCATCTAGGTACTTAGAGTTGACTTCAAGGGTGATAAGAATAAGGTATCAAAATTTGCAGAGCATTTGTCAAATGTTAGACTCTATGCCAAGAGCTTAGTTTTATTTCCCATTTGACCTTCACAATCCCATTAACAGACAAGGAAACTAAGGTTCAGGAGGTCAAGTCACCTCACTGCTGAGTGGTAAAGCTGAGAAGCCTTTTACTCCAGAGTTAGAATGACTTTCAGACTTGAATAAATCTTGTCCTTTCAAATACTCACAGATGGCCTGACCATTCCCCTTCACTCAAGTTCAAGTAGTGGAATCAGGAGATTTCACCTTCCTTATTTCATTGAAGTATCATCCCAGGATGAACATGGGGGCTGGTGATCATAACCAATTTAGGGTGGAGGCCAGAGATGCTCAGAGAGGTAGAGTAAAGGACTTGGTTTTTGGAGATGGCCAAAAAAATTTGGTCAAACATTATTCTGGGTATTTTGGGGAGGGTGCTTCTGGGTAGGGTTAACATATATTTATTTTTTAAAGATTTATTTTTTTATGCACACAAGAACTGGGGCACAGGCAAGAGGTGCGGGGGGTAAGAGGATTCACCAGAGACAGGGTGGGGAGCAGAACAGTCATATTCACTGAAATACACTGCTGAGGGGAGCAGCAGGCGAGACAGGGGAGGTCTGCTGAGCAATGTGGGTAGCTCCCTGGCTCCTTGACAGGCTAGGGATCGAATTCATGCTGCAGAGCTTCATAGTGGATAGTGGATAGCTTCATAGTGCTGTGCTTAAACCCCTCTGCCTCCAGGGAGGCCTGGGATTAACAGCAGACAGGGTGAAGCAGATTGCCCTCCTTATTGTGGATCAGCTCTTCTGATCAGCTGAAGGCCTGGACAACAACAAAAACCAGATCCTCCTCTTCCTTCCTGATAGCCTTTGCATTGCAGTGTTGACTTTGGGCTAGAACTGAATGAACATTGGCTCTCCTTGGGTCTTAACCTCATCAGCCTTCAGACCGAAACTACACCATCAGCTCTCCTGGTTCTCAGGTTTCATTTTCAGACTCAGACTAAAACTACAGATAAAGTCTCCAACTTGCAAGTTACTCTGCATATCCTGGCTGTAGGGTAAGGAAAAATGTCAGGCTTTTCTGCCCTCCCGCCATCAGGATAGATGATGGATCCTTGTCCTGAATGCATGCCTGATGGCGGGCACCTGGAATAGGGTGTGGGCCGAGGTAGATGGGACTCACCTGGGCTAAGACTGCTTTTAAGGTCGGCGTCACGGAGACGCCAGTAGAAGCCAAGAAGCCGAAGCAGAAGCCGAAAGAGAAGCTGAGAAGCAGCAGAACGAACGTCAGAGAGCCCAGATAGAGTGAAGACTTGCTGGGGGCTGGGAGGCCCCAGTCAGCACCCCTGCCTGCCATATGCCTGGTGAACCCCCCAAAAAAGACCTGCAAAAAACCACGGAGGACTCTGACTCCTCCTTTACCCAGTCTGCATGGGATCAGAGAACCTGCACTGTGTCCTGTCCTGCCTTTACACTGGCTTACCCACCTCCATAATCATGGGAGCTGAATCCTAATAAATTTCTTTCTCTCTGCATATGCATCGACTGGTTCTGTTTCTAAGGAGAACGTTGACTGAGACACCTTCCTCCTAGCGAGTGCTAACAGCCCCGTTTTACGGATGGAGAAAATGTTTTAGAGTCAGGGCCAGTGCTGCCCGTGACTCAGGCATACACTGTCCTGCCCGCTCTAGCAGTGCCTTCTAGCTCTTGCTCACCTTCCTTCCCCTCTGTCCTGTGCATTCTTCCACCTTGTCCAGGTGGAAGCTCCAGCTCCATCTCCCTCCGCACTTGGGTCAGCAAGTGCCTGGAACTAGGATCTGAGATTCTTCCCTGGTTCTTTCATAAGGAACAGGACAAACAGATATTCACTGGGGAGTTCATCACCGTCACTGGCTTTTCCTGGTTCTGCATTCACTTTCTTTCCTAACAGTTGAAAATATTTCAGAACACATTCTTCCATTTGGTTGTTAAGCTACACCATTGCTTGCAGAGAAAGCTATGTTTTCTGAAGACTGCATTCTCCGTTTCTTTTCCCACCTCCTTGCACATTCCTTTCTCATTTCAGATAATCGCCTGCTGTCTGCAGGTTTATTTCCAAAACAATTCAGGAAAAGGTGTTGAGCCCACACATTTTGACCTACACATTTCCCAAAATGTTTCAGAAATATCCATGGGGAGAGAGCAGCTTTTTCTTGGCCATTGGCTGTGTAGTTCTGGTGTAATAGCAAATGTATTCTAGTTTTTAGATGTTGGAAAGAGTGGAAGAACAAAGAAGAGGAAAGAAAATAAGAGAGAAACCAAGAGCAACACCCAACAATCAAGTTTATGTGATTATTATGGTAATAATTCTGCAAGAACAGCTTGTACTCAAGAATAACTTTATCTCCAGCCAACCAGGAGCAGGAGATACCAGTAACAACAGCAAGCCATGCACTAGCTACCAAATTATATTTACCCAGGTTTTTTTTCACCCTTAGTATCTGAAAGCACTTTTCTTTTTAATGCTCTTACTGTTAATAATCTTCCTTCCGAGCACATACCATGTTCCCCAGTGGAGGGATCAGTGGAGGGATTTGTTTGGGATTATTGCCAAGATAGGAGTCAATATTTTTTTTTTAAGATCTATTTATTTTATACACACAAGAACTGGGGTATCGGTCAGAGGTGCAGGGGGAGAGGGGGTGTGAATGTGAGAGGATTCACCAGAGACAGAGTGGGGAAGAGAACAGACGGATTGACTGAAACACACTGCTGAGGGGAGCAGCAGGCAAGACAGGAGAGGTCTGCTGCGCCATGTGGGTCTCCTCCCTGGCCAGGGATCTAACTTGTGCTGCTGCAGAGGCTGTGGATTGCTTCACAGTGCTGTACTTAACCCCTTGTGCCACCAGGGAGGCCTAATAGGAGTCAATATCTTTGAGGCCTAGACAGTGTCCTCATGAGTTTTCTCTTCAAGGCAAGCACTTGGGAACATGGTATTAGGCTGCGCCAACATGGGTTTATAGGGAATGTGGAGGAGGGCTTTCCAGAAGGCAGGAACATGGAACAGGGACCTAAAGAAAAGACTTGTGGGAGGGTGTACCAAGAGGGCTATGAGGTAATGTTCCCAGAGTCCTCCAGCCCTCTGTTCGAAGGACCATTTAACCACGAATTATTATCCTGGCTATTATTTGTGTCTATAATAACAGCTATAACAATGGATGCTGCAAAGGTCAACCCTGGGGCTCCTGTTGCCTAATGCATTTAGTAAGGTTGGAGGCGGAAATGAGTTGATGAAGTTTGTTGTTGATCCAAACACGTTTCATCTGGCAGAGGCGGTGGGGGCCTGTGAGAAGCTCTAGATGGAGTTAATCCTCTGGATTCCAGACAAGGTTGGCAGCTAAAATTTTACTTGAACATATTTAAGTTGAATGAATGAAGGCTCCTGTCAGCTTCTTTATGAGATGATGGACTCTGGATGGAGCCAGGAGGCTGGGATGGGTTGCAGGGAGTGGACACTCGCTCGCCTCAGGCCCCAGGCCCAGCTCTGTCATCACAGTGAGCATCTCATTAGTTGCAAAATCCTGGACTCTGGCCTCCTGAGCAGTTGCTGGACCCACAGCGCCTGGTATGCCCCTTTCTGTTTGGTGTCATCTCAAGTCCCATCTGCACTGATTGATAGGATCTTCGTACTTCCACCTCTTCGTCCTACCTCAGAAAAAGAGCCCCTGAAGGGCCACCCAGTTAGAGCTAGGACCACAAGCTAGGCTGGAGGATTTCTAATTCATCCTGGATGTGGCCTGCGCCCAAACAGAGGCAGGTAAACAGCAGCCTGACAGCCCCCAGCTGGAGCTGCTAGGGGGGAGGAGGGGAGCCCAGGGGCATCCCAGCTCTCATTCACTCACTCTTGTGTCTGGGCGTGGGGACTGGCATCAGGTTCCAGTCACTTCATCCCTGGTTTCCTCATCTGGAAAATGGGTCACTTTAATCCCTGTGCCTGCCACAGATAATGAGTACTCCATGAAAGGTAGGTAGCTTCACAAGAAGGGGCCAGACCCCCAAGAAGCTCATGGTCTCTGAGGGGAGCCAGATTCCCCAGTAATTGTATTCAATGTGTATATACATGGGGGTTTGGGAGCGGAGGGAGGGGTAACCCACTAGCTAGCCTGGGCCATGCCACATCCCTGCTGGATGATGGTGAGTGTGCCGCTCATTGCTCTAAAGAAGTCTGAATCTTCTTATTTGTAAAATGGGGTCATATAAATAGCACATAAATTCAGGGTTTGGATTTATAACTTGGGCATAATCAACAGAAATGCTTCATGCTCCACAGGCATCAAAAAGTGGTAATATCATTTTTGGGGTGGAGTCAGAGACCTTCACAGAAGTGGTGTTGGAGTTGGGTTTTAAGAGATGAGCAGGGCTTTAAAGGGAGGAGCTAGAACTTCAGAAACAAAGGCGTGGGTAAGTGGGGGTCTAGTCTACTCAGAGAAGAGCCAGCAGCTCAGAGGTTCTGAAGCAGGAATTTTGTGGGAAAGTGGCAGAGAGGTCTCCGGGAAATAGCTGGGATGGGCCTTGTGTGGATGTAAAGAAATTTGAACTGTCCAGGGTCTGGAGCTCTTTGAGCTTAGGTAGGACAGGATCAAATTGGCATTTGCAAGATGCACTGTGCTAGCACTTTCTTGGTTACTGGTTTTTTTTTTTTTTTTTTTTTTAAGATTTATTTATTCATGCATACAAGAGTTGGGGCACAGGCCAGAGATGTGGGTGGTAAGAGGATCCACCAGAGACAGAGCAGTCAGAGTGACTGAAATACACTGCTGAGGGGAGCAGCAGGCAAGACAGGAGAGGTCTGCCTCCCCATGTGGGTTTCTCCCTGGCTGCCGGGGATCGAACTTGTGCTGCAGAGGCTGTGGATCACTTCATATTGTGGTGCTTAACCCCTTGCGCCACCAGGGAGGCCCTTGGCTACTGGTTTTTTGTTTGTTTTGTCAATGTTATAACAGCAATAATAAAACAGTGATAAACTCCTGGGTATCTATCAGAAGTGCCAGAAAACCAAACTCAGACTGGGTGTGGTAGTTTTAAACTAGGTCCACAAATTCTTTGATCCTGTTTCCTTCAAGAGATGGGGCCAGATTTCCCTCATCTTTGAGAGTAGGCTGGACTTAGTAACTCACTCCTAACAGACGGAGTAAGTACAAGTGACAATGAGCACTTCAGAGGTCATAAAAGGCAATCTTGTTCTCTCTGGGGTAGTTCACTCTGGGGGAAATCAGCTGCCATGTTGTGAGACCCCTCAATCAGCCTCTGGAGAGCTTCCAGAGGAACTGAGGCCTGCTGCAACAGCTGTGTGGGTGAACTATCCCATTAGGCCTTCAGAATCTTGCAAACCTCCAGACTGAAGTCCTACGAGAGTCCCAAGTCAGCACCATTCAGCCCAGACCACACACAAATTCCTGCTCCAAGTTGCAAGATAATCAGTGTTTGCTCTTTTCAGCCACTAATTTTTTTATTATTATTTATGCATACAAAATCTGGAGCGTAGGCCAGAGGTGGAGGATGGTTAGAGTATACACCAGAGATAGAGTGGGGAGCAAAACAGGTGGATCTACTGAAATACACTGCTGAGGGGAGCAGCAATTGAGACAGGAGAGGTCTGCTGCGCCTTGTGGATTAGCTTCCTGGCTGGGGATCGAACTCATGCCTCAATGGCTGGCAATAGCTTTATAGCACTAAGACTTAACCCCTGTGCCACCAGGGAAGCCCTCAGCCACTAAGTTTTATGAAAATGTATTATGCAGCGTAAATAACAAATAGACAATTAGAGGGCAACCCCGGTATAAAATGGATATCCTGATTGTGGGTCCTCAATCACACACTTAAGAGGGACTTATAATAATACTCAACTGCAGGCACACACACAAAAAGGTTAATAAAGGGTTTATTTACAAAAGAAGTAGAAATGAAGCAATGAATAACTCAGGGAGAAAGAGAGGAAGATAAATTGATGAATGCTTCCTACCAGTTCCACTGAGCTGGGACCCCAATAGCACACTGAGAGCTGGCGAAAAACCAAGAGACCCCCAAGACCCATATTTCTGGTTTTATACCAAACCTGGCTGCTTAACTCCACCCTCAAGTCCCAGCAATCCTCTTTGGTGATGATGACGTTATGTAATTTGTAGTTCTTGGTGTCTTGGATATCTTTGGTCTGGAGTGGGGGTGGCATCTATAAAACCTATTTGTGGAGTTTGCTCAGGACAGTCTTTCCCCCAACAATACCATCTTAAGCAAAAATACAGGGAATTAATTGATGCCCCTAGCTGAGAAGTTCAGAAGTTGGTACAACTTGATGCAGGAGATCAAAAGATGTTACTGAGGCTCCGTTTCTCTTCACCTCTTAGAAATGCCTTCCTCTGCAATTTTTTTTTTTCCTCAGTCCCCACGTGGTGGCTCCTGAAAGCTCCATATTCATCTCTTCCTTAATCTTGGAATCTCCAGGGAAAAGACAGTGCCTCTCTCTCAGGAGCACCAGCAAGAGTCCCATTCATTCTGATAGGCCCATTCCCAAACTAATTGTTATGCTCTGATTGGCCGATCGACATTGTTCAGCCTTGGTTAGGGGTGGGATTACCTACACACAGGCCTGGAGCTGAAGAGGTGCCTCCCCAGAGGAAAAGCTAGGTATGGTTGCCAGGTCGGGGAAATGGTTGCTGGGCAGTGAAGCAACAGATGCTTATTATACCCGCATTAGCAGTGTACTTTTCTCTGAGCGTCTTGTGTGTGTTTTTCCATAGCAGTCACTGTGACCTGACTGTTCTTCCAGTGCTTTTGCTTCTTCACTCTTTTAGGTCATTTTTTATTAAAAAAGATTTATTTATTTATTATTATTATTTTTATTTTTTAAAAAAGATTTATTTATTTATTTATACAAGCACTGGGTACAGTCAGAACCGCGGGAGGGTGAGAGAATTCACCGGAGCCAGAGTGGAGAGCAGAACAGGCAGAAGGACCCAAGTACAGTGCTGAGGGGAGCAGCGGGCGGCAGGAGAGGTCTGCGCGCCATGTGGGACCCTCGCCAGCAGCCGGGGATCGAACCGGCACTGCGGAGGCTGCAGGCAGCTTCGCAGCCCAGCGCTCAACCCCTGAGCCACTAGGGGAGGCCCTATTATTATTATTTTTAAAGATTTATTTATTTATGTGTACAAGAGCTGGGGTACAGGCCAGAGATGGAGGGGGTGAGAGAATTCACCAGACAGAGTGGGGAACAGAACAGGCAGACTGACTGAAATACACTGCTGAGGGGAGCAGCGGGCGAGACAGGAGAGGTCTGCTGCACAATGTGGGTAGCTCCCTGGCTGGCCAGGCATTGAACTCGTGCTGCAGAGGCTGTGGACTGCCTCATAGTGTGGTGCCCAACCCCTTGCACCACCAGGGAGGCCCCCAAAAAAGATTTATTTTTTATGCATATGTGAACTGGGGTATAGGCCAGAGGTGTGGGGGATGAGAGGATTCACCAGAGACAGAGCGGGGAACAGAACAGGCAGATCGACTGAAATACACTGCTGAGGGGAGCAGCGGGTGAGACAGGAGAGGCCTGCTGCTCAGTGTGAGTTGCCTGCCTGACAGGGGCTCGAACTCTGAACTTGGAACCCGTGCTGCAGTGGCTGCAGACAGCTTCACATAGGTTGCATTTTAACCCCTTGCGCCACCAGGGAGGCCCATCTCTTTTAGGTCTTAACTGTTAACCTACTCACTGAAACCTTCTCTGAATAACCCATTTAAACGATGTAATTCCTCTACTTCTCCCTGTGGTTTTGTGATTTATAGTATGAAATACACATTTGGTCTTTGCCATTTCTGGCACAGAGCTCATAAAACTCTTGGAATTTCCAGTGATGAGAGCAATAAAGGTATATTGATAGTCATAATGCAACTGTGTAATCCCTATAGGAAGGGAAGTTCTGTGTTTCCTGCCCCACCTAGTAAAGGGTGGAGCTGAGTGATTGGAGGGGAAGCTAAAAAGAACTGGGAGAGAAGGCTGGGTGGGGAGGAAGAAGGCAGGAGGAAGGAAGGGGAGATTTGGAGGAGGCACGTGGAGCAGAGACATGTGACTTGTACTTGCTTCTTGGCCTTGAACTTGTGCAGGGACTTGGGAGACATGGAAGGAGACACTTGAAAGAGATATGAGAGACTGGTAGGGAGGCTAATAATGGCAGCCTTTATCTTGACTTATTTTGATTTTGCTCTTTTCCTTCCAGATTTGCCTGGCCCCTTCTCCTTTCCTGTGGTTCTCCACCAAAAGGTGCCTTAGACTTGTGGGCCCTCAGTGGCCCCTCTTTGGGACACCCCTGTTTGGCTGGGATTTTTCCCACAAGGGGATGAATAACTTTGGGTGCTTCATTTGGAAACTATATTCTTTTTTTTTTTTTTTAAGATTTATTTATTTATACAAGCACTGGGTACAGTCAGAAGCGCGGGAGGGTGAGAGAATTCACCAGAGCCAGAGCGGGGAACAGAACAGGCAGACTGATGAAGTACACTGCTGAGGGGAGCAGTGGACGCAGCAGGAGAGGTCTGTCGCACCCTGTGGGACACTTGCCAGCGGCCAGGGATGGAACCAGTGCTGCAGAGGCTGCGGGCAGCTTTGCAGCCCAGGGCTCAACCGCTGTGCCACCAGGGGAGGCCCTGGAAACTATATTCTTTCTCTTTTCTCTCTACTGCACACTAGCGTTGCATATTAAAGTTCTTTTCTATAGAAGATTTTATGCACTATGTTTTGTCTTTATGCAGTAGATGGCAGAATCCATTTAAAGCGGGCAGGTTTGGGGGTCCTGGGTGCCCACTAACATGAACAAAGCCCTTCAACCTCACCTGAATTGATATTAATGTGTGATTTTCACAAAGCACCAGAGAATGGGCTGGTGGCACGGGGAACCAACCCTGTGGTTGGTTTCATTTTCTACCCCTGGAACTCTGGGAAGGAGAGAACGGCTGGAGATTGGATCAGTCACCAATGGCCAGTGACATAATCAATCATGCCATTATAATGAGTCCTCCATAGCTACTCCCCCACCACCACCACCAAAAGGGACAGGATTTGGAGAACTTCCCAGTTAGTGACTATGTGGAAATTCTGGGGAATGGAGCACTGGGAGAGGCATGGTGATCCCACATGTCTTCTCACATACCTTGCCCTGCGCTTGTCGTCCATCTGGCTGTTCCTGAATTTATAATAAATCAGTAATCTAGTAAGTAAAATGTTTCTCTGAGTCTTGAGAGCCACTCCAGCAAATTAATCCAACTCAAGGAGGGGGTTGTAGGAACGTCTTATTGATGGTTGGTCAGCAGTGCATGTGCCGACATAGACTTGCGGTTACCATCTCAAGCATGTAAGACTGAGCCTGTAGCCTTAGCACTAGGCAGAGAGTGTCAGGACAGTGATGGATTGTAGGATATCCAGCTGGTGGCAGAGAAGTGCTTGATGAAGTGAAGAAACTTACACATTGACTCCCCATACTCCCTATCCTGTGTAATTTTTTTTACCTTAACACTTATGTTATTTTATTGATTTATCTAATCAGTCTTTCCCATTGGAATGTAAGTTCAATAGGTGAAGGATTTTTGTTCATTCTGGTCATTGCTATGCTTTTTTGCGTGCATCAGTGTCTGACACATAGTAGGTACTCAATAAATAATGGTTAGTTGGATGAATGAATGAGTGTTCACAGACATCCTGTGAAGCAAATGGGAGGAAGGTGATTCTCCTGCTATGGATAAGGACCTTGCAACTTAAGAAAAGGATCCTGTTGGCAAGAAGATTAAAAGATTTTTTTAACTTTAATTGTTGAGCGTTAATGAGAAAACAGCAGAGGAGAGCTTAATGCATGACAGTGTGTTCCCACCAAGTGAAGGTTAAATGATGCCCTGATTCAGTGGCTCAAATAGAGAAAGTAGTAGAATTGAGTCATTGCCTGGCACATGGTGATACAGGCATCCTACAGGCAAGAGAACCACCTGCTCTATCACAGTCAGAGCTTACATCATGCTGGGAGTAGCGCTTTTGTTTCAGTAAATAGCAACAACCACACTTAAATTAGTATGACTAAAGTTAAATCTTACTGGTTTTATAGTTTTTTCTAAATTGAATTTTTAACTTGCTTTGATTTTATTGTTGATTGCAAACCTAAAACCTTAAGAAGTTTGGGCCTCCCTGGTGGTGCAAGGGGTTAAGATGCAACCTATGAAGCTGTCCGCAACCTCTGCAGCTCGAGTTCCATCCCTAGCCAGCCAGGGAGCAACCCATGTGTGCAGCAGACCTCTCCTGACTTGCCCCGCTGCTCCCCTCAGCAGTGTACTTTGGTCAATCTGCCTGTTCTGTTCCCCACTCTGTCTCTGGTGAGTCCTCTCACCCACCCCCATCTCCCACACCTCTGGCCTATACCCCAGCTCTTGCATGCATGCATAAATAAATCTTTAAAAAAAAAAGAAGTTTATAGCAATTTTATGTTTGCACAGTTAATGGTTAAAACAAATATTAAGGGGCCTCCCCAGTGGCGCAGCGGTTGAGTGCTGGGTTGGGAAGCTGCCGGCAGCCTCTGCAGCACGTTCAATCCCCAGCCACCGGGCAAGCATCCCGCATGGCCCGCAGACCTCTCCTGCCGCCCGCTGCTCCCCTCAGCAGTGTACTTCGGTCCTTCTGCTCCCCGCTCTGGCTCTGGTGAATTCTCTCACCCTCCGGCACTTCTGACTGTACCCAGTGCTTGTATAAATAAATAAATAAATAAATCTTAAAAAAAATATTAAGTAACTTTGTGAGAATCTGTATCCTTTATAAAGGAACTTACTTAATATTCAAATTGAGAAACACTGTTGCAAACACTCACACCCTTTTGTCACTGGCATAGAAGAAGGAGTCCTAGAAAGATGTTCTTAGACCAGGACTCAGAGCTTAGAGACCATGCCGTGAGCCCATACTCTCATTTTGCAGGTGAAGAAACCAAGGCCCCAGCAATCCTTTGCCTGGTGCTGGTGCCAGTGCCGGTGCCGGTGTGCTAGCTGAGGGCTCAGGGTGAATAGTTGTCAGGGAGCTCTCTGACCTCAGGGCTCTCTCTCTGACATCACCCTGCTGCCTAGATAAGGGCACCTGCTCCCCAAAAGCTATTCCCTCATTTCTATGGAAGTGATCTAGGCAGGCCTCTAGGACAGAGCTTCTGTGGAAGACCCTGGGACCTAGTTGCAAAGGACTGGGAGGAGCTGGGATTCGTCAGATTCCCTGGGAACTCACTCCCCCAGCCTGGAATCTGCTTGACAACATTCAAAGGGGTTTGGGGGAGGGGAGCACATTACTCAACAGGAATTTCCCTGCTGTGATTTGGGTGTCCTGCTCCAGTATTTGCTGGGAACTAGAGATAGCTGGGAGCCAGCTGCCAGGGCTCCTTGGAGGGCTCAGGATGAACAGATACAGGCATGACTATCTCTTGCTCATAGAGCTGACCTCAGAGGAACTGTCTGAGGTGGTGATTTCTGTGGGCCCTGCTTAGATTTGACTCCTGGAATTGGAGGGAGAGATAGAAGAAATAAAGAACATCACACAGGTCAGTTGTTCAATCGCTTGAGATATGAGTCTGCCAGACTTTCACTAGAGATCCTGCCACAGGGAAACTGCCAGCTTCTTCTTGGCCTGTGACAGGAAGGGCAGGAACTGGCCCCAAGGCAAGCCTTTGACTGATGCTTGCGCTGGTGTTGGTGTGTACGCTGAGGACATAGGCCCAGTGACCCCTGAGAGGTGCTGGTGGGGACATATGCGGGAGAGGGCCAAGTCAGTTTCCAATACTGGCTTCTTGGGAAGTCAGAGGACTAAGGAAATGCTTGTGTGGACTATGGCAAAGGATTGTCCTCTCAGGGCTTCTACCAGCTAGTAGGAGAAACTGAAGTACAGAGACAGAATTTGACTGATGCCATTTGTCATTGAGCAAAGATTGAACCGGAGTACCATTTGTATCCTAGGACCTATGTTTAGGCTGGGTGGGGGACAAGGAGGGGTGACACCCACACAGGGATGTTAGGAGATAAAATGTGGACAAAGGACAGAAAGAAAGCCGAGGATGTTATCTCAGAACAAATGGTGTGCTAGGGAGCTCAGGGGAAAGTGAGTTCATGATTAGACTGCTACTGGCACTGGGACCAAAACTGAGGTCTTTGGCCTTTGAGCTAGAAACCCAAGAAATCATAGGGATTTTCTCTCCTCCTTCTAGCCTATGTGTTTGCTCTTTGAAAAAGCCCCACAAGGAAACTACTACCACTAGGGTATAATGTTAGTGGTTCAGGACACAATGAAGGAAATCCCCAGATCTCTGGGCTGGGAGGTCCATGGTGCTTTTAGTATCTAGAATCTTGTGGAGCCTACTTCCCAAAGATCTTGCATGGTCAGCTACATACAGATGGATAAGAAAAAGAGTTGGAGAGAGTTGAAGTAGTGGCCTGCTGCTTGCTAGGCACTGAGCTCTAGTCTGCATTCTTTATGTCATTTCACCTGTCCATGGAGTTTATTTCCCTGCTCTGAGACTGTGCCCTGCGGATGTGTGAATTCGAGGGGAAGAAGCCCACTGGCCAGACCAGGTCAGGGAGGGCGAGGGCTCCTCCCTCAGTCTCCTTGCACTCTACCTGGCAGATCATGGGTGCCTGAAAAGAATTCCCAAGACCTCATAGACTTACTAAGTCGTTCTTCTTCCCAAGGGAAATAGAGTCATTTACTCCAGAGCTAGGGGCTTTCACCAGCAAAGCACCTGTGGCTTTCTGGGTGACTCACTGCCAGCTGGAATGAGGCAGAGGCAGCTGCCTGGAGTGCTAGTTATGGGTTGGGCTAGAGTCTCTGAGCCTGTTGTTGAGTAGCAGCTCCAAGCAAGGCCCAGATGGTAGAAGGGACTTCTATGTTCTCCAGAGCAAACTTCTTTTTTTTTTTTTTTAAAGATTTATTTATTATTTATACAAGCACTGGGTACAGTCAGAAGTGCGGGAGGGTGAGAGAATTCACCAGAGCCAGAGAGGGTTGCAGAGCAGGCAGAAGGACTGAAGTACACTGCTGAGGGGAGCAGTGGGCGGCAGGAGAGGTCTGCGTGCCATGTGGGACCCTCCTCTGGTGGCCGGGGAGCAGCCGGGGATCGAACCGGCGCTGCAGAGGCCGCGGGCAGCTTCGCAACCCAGCGCTCAACCGCTGCACCACTGGGGAGGCCCAGAGCAAACTTCTTAAGTCTCAGCTCACACCCACTAAACTAGTGTGCAAATGGCAACAGTTCTATTCACAATCTCAGTTCCTTTGTCACTGTGCCCAGATAAATCCAAAGGATGAACAGGGAAGGGCCACCAAGACTCCTGAAGACCTTCCTCCTTCCTTCATGGTCTTATTTCACTCCACTTGGCAGCTCCTGTGACCTCAGAGATTTTTTTTATATAAAGAATTGCATTTCATAAATGCTCAAATTGAAAAATCATATAAAACAGACCTGCTCTGACTTCCCACCAAACAAACAGCTCCCACCAGGGACCAAATTGCCGACCCTCAAATTATTTATGGAATATTCACAACATACCTTTTCTCTATTCTGAGAGAGAGAGCACCATATCAGTCTTGTCTGTTCTTGTATCTTTATTCTCCAGAACAGTGCTGGGCACATGGCAGTTTCTTGATAAATATTTGCTGAATGAATAAATGAATGAATGAATTTTGGGGGAAATTAATAAAATATGCAGGCTATTTCTCCTTACCTCATAGTGGCAAATATTTTTTTTTTTTGCATTTTAGGATTTATTTTTATTTTTATTTTTTAATATTTTATTTTATATAATTCTAACATCATTTTTCATTTTTGCATAGTGGCAAATATTTTAAGAATCACTTGCCAGTGAATCAAAGGCAGCAGGAATAGGGATTATTTATTCAAATGATCAACAAATATATGAAAAGATTAAATCCATAAGAAGAGACCACTGCTCACCCACTGTCATGGCTAAAAAAGGGGAAAAAGGACAAGACTGGGTGATAAGAAGATGTGGAGAAATGGAAAATTCCACACCCTGCAGCTTGGCAAATATATTGTTACAGGCAAACAAACAAACAAACAAAAAACAACAACAAAAACAAGAATCAAAACCAGATGCTATTTGGCAAGAGTTATTAAATTAAACCTATACTGACCCCGTAACCCAACAATTTCATTCCTAGGTATACACCAAGAAAAATGAATGCACATGTTCACCAAAAACACACAAAATGTTCAGAGCAGCTTTATTCATGGTTGCTCTAAGTTGCAAACACCCACAAACAGGAGAATGGGTAAAATACTCAGGATACACACAGACAGCAGAATCTACACAATAAACAAACCCTTGATATAAGCCACAACATAAATGAATCTCATAGACATTAGGCTGAGCACAGTATCAGAAATTAAACTGTACAGAGTGTATGGTGCCATTTATATGAAGTTCAAAAACAAGTGAAAAATGATAGGAAGTCAGCATCGTGGTTTCCTATGTGGGCATAAGGAACCCTGAGTTGCTAGAAATGTTTTATGTCTTGACCTGGTAGTGTTAACATGGGTATAGACACATGAAAAATTTCACTGAGCTGTATGCTTAAGGTTGGTGCACTTGAAGGTTGCATTTTAATGTATTCTATACCATTTTTTTCTTTATAGAGGCATGCTTTATTTATTTGTTTGCTGGTTTGTTTGTTTTGTTTATACATGCACTGGGTACAGTCAGAAGTGCGGGAGGGTGAGAGAATTCACCAGAGCCAGAGCGGGGAGCAGAGCAGGCAGAAGGACCGAAGTACACTGCTGAGAGGAGCAGCGGGCGGCAGGAGAGGTCTGCACGCCATGTGGGACCCTCCTCCGGTGGCCGGGGAGCAGCCGGGGATCGAACCGGCGCCGCAGAGGCCGCGGGCAGCTTCGCAACCCAGCGCTCAACCGCTGCGCCACCGGGGAGGCCCTATACCATTTTTTTTAAAAAAGCATAACTGGATGGTATAAATAGGCATACACCTTAGTAGTTCTAAAAACACATCTGGTAACTGCTGTACTGAAGGTGGTGTTAGGGCCTCCCTGAGGTTCCCGCTGCTCCCCTCAGCACTGCATTTCAGTCAGTCTGCCTTTTCTACTCCCCACTCTGTCTCTGGTGAATCTTCTCACCCCCCCACCATCCCGGGCCTGTACCCCAGTTCTTGAATGCATAAATAAATATTTTTTAAAAAAGAAGGTGGTGTTATATGGGACTAGTATTGCCAGTGTGATGTCACCATGGAGGCCTGGATAGAAAGATGGGGGAATTCATCTCAGGACCCCCTCCCTATTGAGAAGATCAAGCTCACCAGCCCACATCCCTGCCCTCTCCCCCCCATGTGTGGCCATTTCCACCCACTTCTCAGAACAATAGGGTCTTTCCTCTTTCAATTGGTCCTTTAACCTTTAACCTTAACCATCCTTTAACCTTCCCATGTGCTGCGCCACCTATCAACTTTCTTTTATTACATTTCAATTTGTTTCTCTTAACTGAATCCTTCCTATTAAAAAAAAAAAATTCCCCCTCTGGCCCTAGTCTCCCATTGGCTACATCCAGTATTTCTTTCTTCCTGTTACGTTCACTGTTGCTGTTAATTCACTTCAGTTACGCTGCTGAAATTCCAAAGGCAAAGGTCATCAAGGAATTTTCAACTGTCACCCAAAGAACATTTTTTAGGCCTTACTTTCCAGATTTTCCTGATATATCTGACATATATTTGAAACGTCACCTCTGACTTTCCCGGCACCCTCTGCCCCAGGCGCTCTGTCTTCCTGCTGACCATTTCCTCTGTGGCTCCTTCAGGGCCTGTAGATCTTTATTCTCCCTTTTAAGGACTGCTTTTCAGGGCTGTGCCCTGGGTCCTCTTCTCAGCGCCACATGCACATTCTTCACTGATGGTCTCTGGTGTCAGTGCCCCCTAGATGCAGAGAACTCTCCAATCAGTTTCCACCTAAGGTCTGGTCTATGCTGTTAGCTGCTTCCTGGATAACCAAATCTGGACATTTTCAGGGTGCTTTGCGTTCAGTGTGTTTGGATTCCACTCTGAAACCTGAAATTCTTTATCTCAAATGGTTGAGATCACCAGATCACCCTCCCTCAAAACCCAGGGTGATAGAAGGGGTTCTCAAGCCTGGCACCGTTGATATTTGGGGCTGAATCATGTGGGAGGACTGTCTTGTCAGCTGGCCACAGGATGTTCAGTACTATCTCTCGCTTCTATCTGCTGGATGCCAGTAGTAATCCACCAGTCGTATCAATAAAAAATTGCCTAATATTCCTGATGTTGCCAAAGATTTATGTGTGTACATAGGTGTGGATTGGGATTGAGAATGACGGGGTTCAAGGCATGGGTTTATTTATTTTAAGATTTATTTATACATGGAAGAACTGGGATAGAGGCTAGAGGTTTAGGGGTGGTGGTGAGAGGATTCACCAGAGACAGAGTGGGGAACAGAACAGGCAGATTGACTGAAATACACTGCCGAGGGGAGCAGCGGACGAGTCAGGAGAGGTCTGCTGTGCCATGTGGGTCATCTCTCTGGCTGGGTATGGAACTTGTGCTACAGTGGCTGTGGATAGCTTCATCGTGCTGCATCTTCACCCCTTGCTCCACCAGGAAGGCGCAGGCATGGGTTTAGAAGTCACATATACTTGTGTAACTTTGGACTAATTAGCTACCTCTTAGGGCCTATGAGTAGGCTTTCTCTGATGCAGACAATTCTCACCTTATAGGTGGAGCTTAAATAATAATGGTTAAGTGCATGGTCTGTTTCACGCTAGACATTTGTTGAGAGCAACAAAGACTTGTCTCTCCTCTTCACACCCAAATGCCAAGTCTCTCAGTTTTACCTCCTAAGTATTTCTTCTCTAGCCACTTTTCTCTGCTTTTCTATAGGCCATGTTCACGCCTTCCCCCCATTCATATGTTGAAATCCTACCCCCAGTGTGATGGTATTAGGAGGAGATTAGGTCATGAGGGTAGAGACTCATGAATGGGATTAGCACCCTTAGAAAAGAGAGTCTAGAGAGTTCCCTGCCCCCATCTGAGAACACAATGAGATGTCCCTCTTTGAGCCAGGAAGCAGACTCTCACCAGACACAGGCTCCACCAGCATCTTTATCTTGAACGTCCCAGCTTCCAGAATCTTGAGAAACAAATGTTGTTTAAGCCACCCAGTCTACAATACTCTCTTACAGCTGCTCTAAATGTCTAAGATATTATTCCTTTGTGAACTGTTGCAACTGCTTGTCAAAGCTTCCAGTCAGCCTCTTTCCCCTCAGATCCTGACTTCTTTGGCACATGAGCCTCCATGGTCTGGCTGCTGCCCCCCTCTCCAATCCCATCTCTTGCCCCTCCTGGCCTTACATTTCTAGTCTTAGCTATGTTGAAATGCTAGGCATTCCTTTTATGCCATGCAGTTTCCTGCCCCCATGTATTAGTTCACACTGTTCCTTCTGCCTGGAATAACCTCCCACACGCCTCTTCATGTGGCTGACTCTTGTTCTTTAAGGATCACTTGTATTTCTCCTCCTCTCAAAAGGTGTACCTGGCACTCCCCTCCCCCCCTCCGCCCCCTTGCTGGGCTCAGTGCTCCTCGTCTGCCCCACCCTTCTCCCCAATCCCCTGATCAGATCTATCTCCTTGCATTATATTTTGTTTCTGGGTCTGTCTCTGGGCTGAGTGTGAGCAGGGATTGTGGCTTTTTCTTATATACACATAACATCTAGCACATCCCTGACACACAGATGATGCTTAGCAGATATTTATTGAGTGAATGAATGGAGACAGCACCATCATTATTACCCTCTATGTTAGGTTTATAGCCATAGTTTAGAAGTGGTTATAAAATAGTTCATAAATCTGCTGTCTCTGTGGCTCAGCAGCAGGGCTTCCTCAGCCAGGGACTTGTGGCAGGCACAGTGCTGACTAGTAACACTTGCACGTAAGTGTGGGGTTGACTAATGATGCCCGCAGGACAGCACCAGGGATCTCTGCCTACAGCCGCAGCCAGTTCTTCTGGGAGTCAGGCACTTTCTTCATCTTTTCCAAGTGTGGCCTTCAAGTGCTCTAATGCATGGCCCTTCCTGCTGGTGAACTCCTTCCTCTAATTCCTTCACTCATCTCTGGACTGACATCCTTGCATTTTTGCATCTGACTCAGCCCTCCAGTCTACACATAAATAAGCACCGTTAAGTGCATCACTTAGTAGAGATACACCCGCTGCTGTTTCCCAGCCCTGGGGTCCCTCAGTGTTGCCCACTAGGTCCTGTCAGTGCTGGAGCTGTCCCTTTCGAGCTTCCTCTTACTAGGGTGGAGGAAGGAAGCCCAGGCAGGTACGAAGAAGTTCTAGGTATTTAGTCCATCCTGCTCTCCTTCCTCCAATAACAATAAGGCTTTGTTTGTGAGGCATAAGGTTACAAGGTTGGCCTGTAGGGTCCTGAGAACCTGCTCAATACCTTTTCAAGCTCAGCTCTTTGAGTCTGTTTCCCCATCTGTCAAGTGCGTGTGTTGGGGGAGAGGACCTGCACGGAAGATCCCTCGGGGTCCGCTCTAGCACTTTTCAGATCGCTGCCCTGCAGCTTGAGGGTGGCTCCGGAGCCGGTGGGGCCCGGCAGAGGATCCTGGGAGGGCAGCGCTGCCACCCGGGAGGCACCGCGACGCAGCGGTCCCCTAAGCCCGAGGACCGGCCGGAAAGGACCCTGCGGGGAGGCGGGAACGCCCCGTGGCGTCTGAGCACCCCGGGCCGGCAAACCTGGCTTCCGGAGGGCAGGGGTCTGTCGGGTCAGCAGGGCCGGGCGGGGCGGGGCGGGGTGGGGCGAGGCGCGGCGGGGGGAGCGGTGGAGTCAGGAAATTCCTTTCCTTTCCGGCATTCCCCGCCCCCTTTCCATGGATGCCGGCCTCTCTGGACCCTGGGAAAAGAAACATGAAATGCTTTTTGGGTTTCCTGGCCTCTCTTCTCCAGCCCCCGCCCGCCCGGGGTTTGCAGCGCGCGCGGGAGCGCAGCAGCGCCGGCGCGCGCGGGTTCGGGGCCTTCCCGCGGGCCGGGGACCGCGTCCAGCCTCCGTGGGCGCCTCGGGCTCCCGAGCGCGCTGCCGCTGCGTCCCCGAGCTCGGAGAGGCGCCCCCGGCTCCGGTCCCGCTCAGCTCGCGCTGGTGTCACATGAGCCGCGGGGGAGTGGGAACCCGGGGAGTGGGCGGGGGCGTACGCGCCGGGAGGGGGCCTCCGGGTCCACCTATTTGCGCCAGGGCCCGGCTGATGGATGCCAGGAATTCCCAATGAGAGGCGGTGGGGGGAAGTTTGGGCAACTCGGCCTGGCCAATGGAGAACCTCGGGAGGGCTCTGCCCCTTCCCCCCGCCCCCGCCCGCCGCGGCGCCCGCAGCGCGCGTGTGTCTCGGGGCTCAGAGTGCGTGGAGCTCGGGTCCGAGCGCGGCTTCCGAGGCAGGCTGTGCGCGAGTCCCGCTGCCGCCGCCGCTCCAAGCCGCCCTCGCCAGCAGCGCTGCGGCGGAACCGGGCGCAGGGGAGCGAGCCCGGCGCCGCCAACCCAGCCCAACCCGGAGCGACTCCCTCCCCACGCCCGCAGCAGCAGCAGCAGCAGCAGCAGCAGCAGCAGCAGCAGCAGCAGCCACCTCCGCCGCCCGGAGAGAAGCTGGAGAAAGGAACCAGCCCCTAGCTCGCGCGCACCATCATGGACCATTATGACTCCCAGCAAACCAACGACTACATGCAGCCCGAAGAGGACTGGGATCGAGACCTGCTCCTGGACCCGGCCTGGGAGAAGCAGCAGAGAAAGGTCAGCAGCCGCCCCGGCCCGCCGCAGCCCCGAGCCCCAGCGCGCAGCGCCCGCCGCGCTCCGGGCTCCCGGCTCCGGGACGGGTCCCGGCGCTCACGAGCGGGGGCGGGGGTGCGCGGGGCTGTGAGGTGTGGTGTTGGGTTACAGCGAAGGAGTGGGAGGGGGAGCGCCCCTGCCCCAGAGCCGGCGAACGAGGAGCGGGAGCTCGGGGAGGTGGGGTCGCCAGGGGCGGGTGATCCGGGCCACCCGGCTGCTGCAGCTCCATCCCGCGTGGCCCGGCGCGGGGGCGGTGCTCTGGCGGCTGGGGCTGAGCCCCCCGGCCGGGTGCCTGCTGCTTCGGATCGATTTTCCCTGCCTTCCCCGCCTCCTGAGTGCCTCTCCATATGGCGCGCGGTGGCGGCGCAGCGCTGGGCTGGTTACCTGGAGGGGGCGAGCTGCCCGGGACGCTGCGCTGCCCGGGCCTAGGCGGCCGGCCGGGGTCAGCGGGCGCGGGAGGGGCTAGCGGCCGTCTCCAGGGCGGTCTGGAGGTGGCCCAGCTGCAGGGGGCTTAGGAAACCGGGAGACCCCGGCGGGCTCTCCAGCCAACCATGTGGGGGCGGGGTCAGGACGGCAAAAGGTTTTAGGGCTCAACTCAGTAGGTTGGCAGCTGGGAGCCCACCCGGGCTCCTGTCTGCGCCCGGCCCTCGGATCTGCGCTCATTCCAGGGAGAAGGCGAATTTAGGCAACTTGATCTGAGTTGAGGGGCTTTGGGGCACGGAGATGTCTCCGGGGACATTTGGGGGTCAGTCGCTGGGAGTCTCGCTTAACATCCGAGTCGTGCTCCGGGCGCCCTGTCAGACCGGGTGTGCGATCGGCCACCGAGGCTGGACTAAGTGTGGGCAGCTGCACCCGGGGCGTAGTGGCCAGTAGCAGAAAGAGGTCAGCAAGCACTGCCGGGGGTGGGGAGGGTGCCCCAACCCTGCCTCTGCTTGCTGCTGGCGCGGTGAGCTCTTGCCCGGGGCGGCCACGTACCCTGCACAGCCCCCGTGCCCCCTCCCCCGCTGCTCGCCTCCATCCGGTGCCTCCTCATTGCACCCCCCTCCGGCGCTGATCTGGGAATGGGGTGGGGGCAGGATGGCGCGTCCCTCTGGATAGTGCGGTTAGGGCTGGGCTTGAGGGAGAACGCTCATGTCCAAAAATGGTAACATTCATTCCCTTTTTTAAACTTAAAAGGGGGGGAGTTTAGGGAGCCGACTGAAGTTTTTTTTTTTTCAGCCAAAGGCATCCTGTATTAGCTCACTCAGGAATCCTAAGCCCCGAATCGGCGCCCTTTTACTCACTTCATCAGACAAGCAGAGGTAATTTAAAACACACGCACAAAAGGCTTCCTCAAAGCCGGGCGACCTGAACTCCCCCCAGCCCCTCGGCTTCTGCTGGGCCAAGCCCCACTCAGCGACATGGGGAGGTCCCTTGGCTCTTTGAACCGACTTCTTTGCAATGAGGCAGTTAAATACCCTCCCCCTCTTCCTGTCGCCCCCTCAGGGACAGCTAGGGGAGGAACCGTGACAGCCCCCTACTCTCATGCAGGCTTGTTCCCTGAGACAGCTGGGCTGTTGGTGCAGCTGAGAATTTAGTGGGTAAATTGGAGATTTCCATGGGGGTAAGGCAGGGGAGGGACTCTTTCAATTCAGGTGAAGCCTTCTAGGGAATAGATTTTAGGTTGGGCAGGAAGGATGTGAGTAGGGTGTTGGATATTTTGGGAATTTCCATGGGGAGAAGAAGAGGAGAAATCCCTGTTTTCCCAAGCACCTATCCTGTGCCTCTTAGGAACAGGAATGACAGGGCTGTCTAAGAATTGGGAATTAGGTCCTTTAAGGATTCTGGAGCTAAGTCTCGGACCTGATATTCTTGTCTCTCAAGCACCGAACATTGAACTTTCACCTAATATTCAGTATTTTCAAATGAATGAATGAATGAATGAATGAAATGTGTTTGGGTAGGGGCAAAATGTAGTCTTTCTCTCTCTCATAAAACTCTGACCGGGGTGATGGTGGGTTTGACCAAGGCTCTGGGTAGCCAGGAGGGAATAGTGTCATCTGGGAAACTTGGTCCACTTGAAGGCCCCCCCCAACGGTTCCAGGAGCTGGTATTGGCTGAGGTGTGCCGGCCACTGTTCTGATCTCGCACGTATATGGTTTTAGCTGTTATTCCGAACTGCTTTGTGAGCCAGTCTCACATGAGCAGGAGGAAATGAGGGGCAGAGGGGGAAGTAACTAGCCAAGTCCCAGGCTGGTGTGTGTTGGGGCTGGGATCCAGCTATGTTCTGGGCAGGCAGCTTCCCCTCTCCACTGGCTGGTGAGGGAGACAGGAAAGCTGGACAAGGCATCCAGAGCCTGCAGGGAACTCTGGGCCAGTGCTCTGGTGGGACTGATGGAGGTGGGGCACCAGCTCTGGGTCTGACTTGGAAAATCTGCTTTAAGTGTTTTTCCCCCCTGCCATTAATTCTTTTTATTACCATGCATGGACTCAGTTTCCTTGTCTGCACATTACATCTAGTTTTCAACCAGTGTGGTAGGCATAGGAACAAGTATTATTACTTGTGGATGGTTAGACTTAAAATTGTTGCTTTTATTTTTTAAAGATTTATTTATTTATGCATACAAGAACCAGGGTACAGGCCAGATGCGTGGGAGGGTGAGAGGATTCACCAGACACAGAGTGGGGAACAGAACAGGCAGACTGACTGAAATAGACTGCTGAGGGGAGCAGCGGGAGAGACAGGAGAGGTTTCTGCCCTGCCATGTGGGTATCTCTCAGGCCTGCCAGGATCAAACCCACGCTGCAGAGGCTGCGGACAGCTTCACAGCGCTGTGCTCAACCACCTGTGCCTCTAGGAGGCCCTTAAACGTGTTGCTTTTGATACTCTTCCTGCTGACTGGGCTGAATGGGGTCAGGGCTCACACTCGGACAGAGGCTGATCAATTGAGATAGAGGCAGGATAATGAGTGGGAAGGGAGACAGGGGGAGGGGCAGTGGGGGGAAGCAGCAACTTTTAGAGCAAATGTAGCCAAGGCTGTTTGTGAGACTTTAGACAAGTCATTTCACTTCTCTAAGCTTTCATTGGATTTTTCAGTAAACACTTTTTGAGCCCCTAGTCTATGCTTGCCAGGTACTGTACCAGGTACTGAGGCTGGAGCACTCAATGAGAGAGACCAGGTCCCTGTTCTTATGTATCTATTGTTTTCCCTGTGAATGGGACTTTCCTTTTCTATTGACCCCCAGGGCTCTCACTGAGATCAGATGAATTACGACTTCTGTGGTGACCAGAGGCCTGATGCAGATGTAGGCAGAAGTCTGTGCAGGCAGCAGGCATGACTCAAGGTCTGCTTTGGGTTGGCTGGGGCTTGTCCCTTCTTTAAAGAATGCCTCTACAAAGTTCACTGGGCTGGACTCTGCCTGTAGACACACAATACAGTGGATTAGAGGCTTTTACTTGTATTCACAATCTTCCTGGCCTTTGAGGTTAAGCTCCAAAGCCACCTTTTCTGGGGGCTGCAGGTCTGAACACCCATGTTTTTAGACCTGGACTCCAACTTATTCCCTCTTGTGGTTCTCACCACGCTCAGTGCATGTAGGTGCACTGGGGCAGGCAGACTGGAGAGAGCACTTTCAGGCTTGTGACCTTTGGCAAGTTACTTAACCTCTCTCAGCTTCCAGTTCCTTATTTATGAAAGAAGTTAATACCCTCCCTATTGGGTTGATGGGAGGAGATGGGTAAAATGACAGCTTCTGTTAAATTTTATTCTCTCTGCCTTCTTAAATCCTGGAGGCTGCTAGAATGTATATTCCCAGGTGCCAGCCTGGTTTTTTTTTTTTCCTCTTTTTTTCTTTAATATATATAGGAACTTAATATTTGTTAAGCTCATAGATGTTGAAACGGAGGCGGCCCTGGCAGGTGAGTAATGGTGGTTGTGAATAGGCTGGTGGCCTGACTCTGCACCCACGTCAGGTGGGAGGGAAGACAGGCTGCCTTGCTTACACTTGCTTCTTTGGTGAGACCATTAGAGCAAGCAAGCCCACCTGTCAAGGTGGAGGCCTGCAAAGAGGGGAGGGGCTGATGAAGGGGGTATGTACCAGGGAGGAGGAGTCTGTCTGTCTACCCTGAAGGTTAGAGCTCCTGAAGCCAGTGATGCCTGGTGGAAACACCTGAGGGGAGAATTGACCTTAGTCTGTATCCCTTACCGTTCTGCACTCCTGCCTGTTTCACCCTGTGCCAGTGCCTGCGGGGCAGGCTCCTGCCTGCCATGGCCCCTCCTGATCCCTCGTGCAGGGTCAGGCCTATACTAGGTGGTCAAGAAATGATGAATAATTGGGCTAATGGCATCAGGCATGGTTCCAACTCAGGGCTGGGTTTGGAGGAAAAACGAAATGTTTTACATTCCATATAAACCATCCCTTCCTGGGTGACTGCACCCCAGCTCTGGCCTCTGCAGATAGTCCTGTTCTGTGCACACTGGGTTCAAGTCTGTGCATACTGGGTTCAAGTCTTGGCCCCCCACTAACTTGCTGTGTGATGCTGGGTGAGTCATTTATCTGTTCTGTGCCTAGTGGTGCCAATGGGATCACCGTTCCTGCCTGATATGGTTGAGTGGAAGTTTAAGCCAAATAATGAACTTAGCATAGCATCTAGCATATACTAAGTACTTAGTAAATGTTAATTATCTTAAGGAACCAAAGTCTGTGTTTCTTTACCCAGTAGACTTGGAGATAAGATGGCAGTACATAGAACTACCTGTGAAGGGGCCCAGGTTGGCTAGGAGTGTAAGGGAGTTGTGTTGCCCTTGACCTCTGACCCTGAAGTCAGCTCTGGCTCATTGGATGTCTCTTGACTCCTGGTTACTCAATCTCTTTATTTATATGACATACAAGCCCTTGCTGGTCCTTCCTCTGTTTCCTAGGTGTTGAGGATAAAGAGATGAAATTAAAGTGCTTAAAAACTTTGTCAGCTTATTACAGAAAAGGTCCAAGACCTCAAAGTGTGAATTTCCCTTAGAAGAGACCACCCCGGGGATCTTCAGGCCCCACCATTAGATTAGCTGAGCACTATCTTTGGGCCCTGCCCACACCTTCGAGTAGCTTACCCAGCCCAGCTTTACTCCAGGTACTTCCCATGTGAGTGCTGAGCACAGGTGAGAACAGGTACCGCACTGGTTGGCAAAGTGATTGACAGAGCTTGAAGAAGAGATAGACGGGTTCTGGAGCCGGTGGTGGAGGCTGGCTGGCCAGGACCGGGCAGGTGGAAGCTGCTTCTGGCTGCCAACAAAGCTTCCCTAAGTCAGAGATGTGAGAAGGCTGGAGCCATTGAGAAACAGACTTTTCAGGTTTGAGGCCTGGTAGGACCTTGAAGAGCTGTTGGGGTCCCTGGAGCTGGAGTAAGAGGCTACAGTCTCCTGTAGGTCCATGGTCCCCAGTCTTTTCAAAAGGAGAAGGGGGACACTCATTTCCTGAGATCTGACTTCTTGGGGTGGGGGTTGGAGACTCTTCCTTGTGGGGTAGTTCTGAGTGTGACAAAGTCAAGCCCAATGGGTGTCCTGGAGTTTGGGGCTTTGTGGTTGAAAGTTTGACCTCTCCTTTCCACTTTGAGAGGAAGGCTGAGGACTGGCACCTGGCCAGTGGCCACAAACTATAAACCTGGCTTGAGGACTTGTCACACCAAACCTGGTGCCTCCTGTGGTTCTTGAGCCAGGGTGTGGCAGCCCGAGCCTGAGACCTGACCTAGTCACAGAGCCGCTACTGTGTGTCTCTAGGGAAGCACTGGCATCTGCCTCACCTTCTAGAGTGTAATCGTAGTCGAAGTACACTGACTTCTCTTGGTTGAGTTAATCAGTGAATGCTAATTGAACCCCTATTAGATATCAGATGCTCTACCCATGTGGAGCTGTGGAAATCACAGTTTAAATGGAGCGGGAGATCATACCAGGCTGAGCCAATAACAGCCAGAGGTGTGACCAAGATAAATGTCAAGGTCATTGTGGAGCAGGAGCCAGCACTGCATCCTGGGTGAAGGGCTGGTGGGATTTGACGTGCATCTCAAAGTTAGACAGGGTTTGGAGGTTCTGCGAAGCCTCCCCTTTCCCCGGTGGTTAGGTCCACCTGAGCTGCCCCCATGCGTTTTCCTGGGACCTGATGGGCGACCAGTGGGTTTTGGGCCTAGGCATATCTCCCCCCAGCCCTGCTTTTATCCCCTAAGTGTGGTCAGTGGGCCATATGGGTGCAGGAAAGTGGTCTATGGGCCTGGCTTGAGTTACCAAGGACACTGGAGGCATCCCAGTGCCCACCAATGGGAGACGGTTTTGGACAGTTCAAGAGGCCACAGACAGAGTAGAGCCCTTTAGTCCTGGCGAATCTGGATCAGCCCTGATGGGGCTTATGGGTTAGCCCTCTGTTCTGTCCCCATCAGCCGAGGCGCCAGCGTCTTACAAAGTACTAATTGTCCAAACCTGACCCTGACTGAGGCAGGACTCTTGGGAGTAGTCAGGGCAGGACACCCAGCAAACCAGGGCTCAGACACATGCAGGAAGCCCACCTTCCTTCAGGCTTTCTCACTGGCTCCCAGTCTGAGCCTCAAGCTCCCCAAACCTTTCCTCTCTGCAGGTGGGGGTTAATGTGTGGAAAGGCTCACCAGGCTCACTCTGCCCTGCCTGGCCAGCTCTCTCTCCCTACATGGCCCGGTGGGGATTTGGGGGCGAGATCTGGATATGCAGAGCACTGCAATCTCCAATCTCGTGTAGGGGTGCATAGGCCCCAAAGCCATGTGGGCAGAGGTCATGACCCCAACCTGCTGCTTCCATGCACCACAGCGAGCCACCCCAAATGGCGCCATCTGTTGTGGAGATGGGTGGCAGCCGCAGGCCTTGCCCAGTTACAGCTCTCTCCAGACAAGTGGGCAAAAGCTATGGCGGTTTCTGGCAGCCTGGGCAGGGTTATCTTCCTGGACTAGAGCCAGGACCAGGGCTGAATTTTTCCTTTTTTTAAGTAAAAAAACTTTCCCATCATAATCACAGTGGCTCACTCTTCTTGAGCATGCACATCAGGTCCTGTGTAAAGACTGCATATGTGAGCATGCCTCGCCTGTGAGGTGGTGCTACTGTTAACCCCATTTCACAGAGAACTGCCTCAGAAGAGCTCTGTGACTTTTCCTAGATCACATGGTCAGTGGGGGTGGGGCTGGGGTCTCAAACGAGTCAGGTGTCTCCCGTGTCTCCACTCCTTGCTGCTTTGCTCTGCTACTTTGAAAACATGCTTGCGTATCTAGGAACACTTAACCAAAGACAGACATGTAAGACCAAGCCCAGTGATGAAAACATTCTGAAATTAGTGGTGATGGTTGCACAACCTTGTGAATATCCCCGATCCACTGAATCGCATGCCTCCAACAGGAAACTCCTAAGGTATAGCAGTTACACCTCAATTAATAAATATCTCAGAACATGCTAAAGAATATAAAGAAGAAAGGGGTGACCTCTCAGAGGTCAGCACTTTCACAGGGGTTTCTGAGACCGTCTGCCCTCTTCCCTCTACCTCTCATATGAATGTCTACCTTTTCTGCTAGCTCACTGTTTACTCTAGGGTCAGGGACTCAGGTTCAAGGTGAGCGAGTGGAGCTTACAGGAGGAAAGCAATCAAGCAGGACAGCTTTTATGAAAAGCATAATGTGGCCCCTTTCCTTGGAAGTTGCTTTAGATCAAAGCGTTGGCAAACAGAAGGCTGGGGGGGTGGGGCACGGTGGGGTTTGCCTTCCTCATTCCCCCAAGGCAGAGTCCTTGGGGGAAATTTCTGCTGGACCTGTGTCTATGAACCCTTTAGACCTCGAATTGCTTCTCACCTTCTGCCACCCCTGGGTTAACAGGGTAGGGTCCAAGGCATGGGGCAGGGGAGGCCAGGGTCCTCTCCCAGGCCCAGCTGCCCCCGCTAAGAGGTTGCCTAGCAATAGTGGGAAAGGTGACTTAGCCTACTACAGAGGCGGGAGGAGAATAAAAGGCAGGCGGGGATGGGTATCAGCAGAAGAAGCAGAGGATGCTGTTACCCTGGAAACTGCCTCCTTGGTCTTAAGCTACAGGGGGCTACTTTTGGACTAGGATCTGCTCTTCATTGAGAGGTGGTGGGGTGCTGTCCAGGGCTGTCACCCAGAGGGCCAGGGGATGAGAGGCAGAAGCCCTGCTTGCACATGGCGTGTGTGTGTGTGAGACATGTTCTTTCGGCAGCCTCATTTCACATTCACGACAGCCTTGGAGGGTGTGTGGGATGATCACACTCGATAGATGAAGAACTTGAGCTTAGAGATAAAATAACATGTTCACAGCCACATGGGTAGAAAGGGCTGGGAATGGGGTGCTTGTACCCTTGGTCTCTAAAGGGAACATTTCATTTTGGTTTATAACATTTCACAAGCTCCAGATCTGGGAGGTAATGTAAATACTGTCTCCATCCTGGGAGGGGAAGAGCAGATGAGAAAAGGCTGGAAAGGAGAGTTATCTGTTTATATCAAACAACCGAGCAGCCAGCATGTGTTAAGAATGTCATGGTTCCCCCACACAAGTAAGACTAGTGGCTTATGCTGATTGCAGTTTGCACCACTCTCCGAGGGTCAGACAACCTTCTGAGGAAGGCACTGTTACTTTCCTTTAGGGAAATTGAGGTTCAGAAGGGTTAACTAACTTGCCCAAGATTGATGAGCCAGTAAACCAGGTTATGGATGAACTCAGGAAGCTCGACTTCAGAACTTGCCTGTTCCCCAGCAGTATAGACACATCCTTTGCTAGGATGGAGTTGTTTTAATTGAGACGCAGGGAGGTAAGACTTACATAAATGAATAAGGAAGGATTCACTCAATCTGGTGTATAATCAAGGACTCATTATATGATTCATGATTTTTAACACTTATGTGTTCACCTGTGGTTTTCTGTCCGTTAGTCATGATAAGCAAACTTGTGAGGACATATTCCCATTTTGTGGGCAGGGAAATTGAGTCTCACAGGTCACGTGGTTTTCCCAGGATTCCCTCCCCCAGCCTGAATGGGGTGGAGTTGGATTTGAATCCAGGTCTTTGACTAGAGGTTCTGAGAGGGTCAGGGAATGGGCCTGGGCCTTTCTGATTTTCCTCTTCTTTCTTGAAAAGGTAGTGGAGGATTCTGGTTGTATTTCTGAAAACTTTTCAGTGGAAAGAATGGCTGCCTGGACTCAGGAGGCCTGAGCCGGTGGCCCCATGTGGTCCTGTGGCCTGTCCCAGTACTGACTCCAGCTTCTGGGCCCTGTTTGCCTGCTTGAAGATTCACCTAGTCCTCCCTTCACTGTGGCCTGGTTCCTTCATCTGTCCTTCCCTTTCCCTTTGCTTAGTCACCAGCGGAACCTAACAGGCTTTGAACCAGGTAGCTGAGCCTCAGTGTTTATTTTGGTTTTAAAAGCCTGTGCACACGAGCCACACAAAGTTGGCGATTCTTATTTTGCCCCGAAACTGTTAAGAAAGCTGGTGAGGGGGGCCTCCCTGGTGGCGTAAGGGGTTAAGACGCAACCTGTGAAGCAATCTGCAGCCACTGCAGCATGAGTTTCATCCCTGGCCAGAGAGCAACCCACATGGGGCAGCAGACCTCTCCTGACTTGCTTGCCCGCTGTTCCCCTCAGCAGTGTATTTCAGTCAGTCTGCCTGTTCTGTTCCCCACTCTGTCTCTGGTGAATCCTCTCACCACACCCCCCCCCCACACCTCTGGCCTGTACCCCAGTTCTTGTATGCATAAATGAATAGATCTTTATTAAAAAAAAGAAAAAAAAGAAAGCTGGTGAGGGAAACTGGGGGCTTAGGTTGGGTTAGCAGTTTGGGCTTTCAGTTCTGTGGGCCAGGCCAGAGGACAGCCCCCAGGGAGGAACTGTCCTTCCTGACCCCCAACTTTGAACCTTGGGGCCCAAGATTTAAATCAAAGGCCCCAAAAGGTTCAGCTGAGGGTAGAAAAGTGATCTTTGAAAGGGGGAAGGGAGACTTTCTGAAGAGCTGTGTCTTCTCTACCTTGTTTTTCCTGTTTTGTGGTGCTTGGGGCTCTGGTCACAGGGCCTGTGATTTGAGGCCAGGCCAGGGCTTGCAGGGAAGCATTTTTATGGGCCTGAAGATTTATTTTTTTAAAAGCCATCTGTAAAGCTGATTATAACTGATGGGAGTAGAATGGAGTAGTGCTGAGCTCTATTTTCAAATCATCTGTAGGTGAGATGACACCAGAGGAGGGAGCTTCAGGGTGGGTGGCCTCTTCCAGGCGGGTCTCCTAATGGAACTTGGCTTTCCAGCTTGGAAGAGAGGCTGGCCCTGCATGTGGGTGGGAGGGGGGCCTATTACAGTCAGACTATCTTTGCTCCTTATGGCCCATGTGGAAGTCTCCACATGGAACGGCCTGTGGTTTGGGGATGGAGAAAGAAGTGCAGATTTCAGTTCTTCCAGATCCCAACATCAGAGAATAGGATCCCTACCACCCCACTTTGCCCAGCTGGAGGACACACTGCTACCAGGTCTGCGAGTGGGTGTGGGTCTGTGTCGCCGTGAACACGGCCACATGTGTGTGTCCCTGGCACTGAGAAGCCCCTCTGTTGTTTTTGGCTGCTGCCTTGATTTTGGCAGAGAAACGGCTCCTTTTAAACACCGCAGACATCCTCCAGATAATGTGTAATGGCACTTTCCAGTAGAGTTCCCGATATTTCGGAAGGGCCTTTCTTTCCAGGAACCCAAAGTGCTTTTCCAGACTTGGCCCTGGAAACTGGGAGATGGAGGAGGGGTGGCTCATGAATCCT
Organism: Talpa europaea; assembly: GCF_964194135.1. Classification (NCBI taxonomy): domain Eukaryota; kingdom Metazoa; phylum Chordata; class Mammalia; order Eulipotyphla; family Talpidae; genus Talpa; species Talpa europaea. Next base: position 95,954,028 of record NC_140075.1, on the reverse strand, counting down.
GCTTTCCCGGAGCAGGGGAAACAGGGCCAGACCCCTGGTTTCCTGCCCTTCGTCCTGGACACTGTCTGGGTCTGTCTGGAGGTATCTCTGCATGCATGTAGCCCGGAGATCTCTTTTTAGGAAGATGGATAATTTTTTAAACTTAAGCTCCAATGAAAGCCACCTGTCTTTGTTTAAGTGAAGCAGTAGTAAATTTAGATGCTCATTGTGTATAATTAGTTTTAAAAAATAAAGGATTGCCACAGTGGGGTCTGTTGAGTGGGCCTGCTTGGCACAGGCAGTGAGGCCATAGTGGGGCCCAAGGATGTCTGGCTGGGGATCTGCCCCCCAATTCTCTTTCCCTGGAAGCTGCTGATTCAGGGAAAACCCAGCTTAGGCCCACCTTGTGGTCCTGGAATGTGGAGTTGAATGTCTCTTCCCAACCCTCCTGCATGAACTAATCTGGTCCTGTGCTGTGTGCAGGGCACGTTTCTAAGTGTTTCAAAGACATGAGTTCACTGAATGATTACAACATCCTTATGAGATGGTTCAGCTGGCAGGGAGAGATGTCGAAAGGCCTGCAAAGGTGCAGGCAGTTATAGCTGTTATTTCTAGGTCTTCTGCTCTTGAGGCTGGTTCACAAGGTCCACGCGCATTGCAGAGAGAGCAGAGGTCCCGGCCTTCTCCTCAGTCCCTCATCAAAATGAATCATTGCCTATTTATTCTGGTGTTTTCATTCCTAAGTGTACGTTTATATGGTTTTGCCAGCGACGAGTCTGCATTTTTGCACCTGTTTAAACTGTATGTGAACAGTGTGATACCCAAGGTGTTGCTGGGAACACTGCCCTTCTGCTCACACCTCTCCCGTGCCCTGGAGTCTTTTTGGAGGTGGGGGAGGTGGAGGACTAGGAGGACTTGCCCAGGTCACACAGCTGCTCACAGGTGACAGGTGGGACTGGGAGCCTGACTTCCTGCCTCTGTGGGTGGCTCTGTTCCACTCAGCTCTGCAGCCTGCTGCAGTTCAAAGACTCGCTGGTATTTGATGAGGGAGGGCAGGAGTCAGTCTCAGTTTCTTCTTTTCTTTCCTCCCACACATGTTTTTGGTACCTCGTTCCCTCCCCTGGGGGCACCTGCATCTTTACCTGCTGCCTGCTTCCCTGGGCACTGAGAGTTGGATTCTTAGAGAGTCAGGTTCTCAGGGACTCATACTGCTTCGCCCTTTTCCCAAGGTAGTAGTTATGCTTTTGTTGTTCCTTGATTAAGCAAATATGTAATGATAGATAGTGACTGTGGATTTGGGAGCACTTCTAAGTGAGTTCATGGATTTATATTTTATATTTCACAGTGGCATCTTGTAACATTAGGAAGAGTCGTTCTCTGCATGATGAGGTTTGTTCTGCACGTAGTTTTTGAAGAGGCCAGAGGTGGGGAGCCACGGTTGATCCCCTCTTGGCTGGGTCCTGGGGGACAGCTGGTGGGATTCCAGTCTGTCTCCCTGTCTCTGACTGGTTTCCTGCCCTTTTCCTTTTTCTCTGGCTCTGGGCCACTCTGTCACTGTGTTGCTCACTTAGCGCCTGGGTAGAGGATGGGCTGGAGAGAGCTGGAAAGGACAGACGTGTTGAGAGCCTCTTGGCAGCCCTTACCCCACTTGCTTTGGGCACTGTTGTAAAATTCTTGGCTCTGAGGACATTTGGAGAGTTCTCAGGGGATGTCGCTAATCTACGACTGGCTTGAATAATTGAAGGTGGGCATGTGGGGGCTTCTGGGATCCCCCAGGTGAGGGTCTCATCTGGGACCCCTTGAGGTTGTGCCACTGGGACCCAGACATGCAGACCAACTTCACCCAGAGTCTGGAAGCCTAGAAGGATCAGTGTGATTTGTATATTAGGGCAGTGGTTGTCAAACTTGAACATGTATCAAAATCACCTGAAGAGTTTGTGGAAATTGATTGCTGGGCCTCATTCTTAGAGTTTATATAGTTCTGGGGGTGGGGCTTGAGAATTGCATTTTTTTTTTAAAGATTTATTTATTTATTTATACAAGCACTGGGTACAGTCAGAAGTGTGGGAGGGTGAGAGAATTCACCAGAGCCAGAGCGGGGAGCAGAGCAGGCAGAAGGACCAAAGTACACTGCTGAGGGGAGCAGCGGGCGGCAGGAGAGGTCTGCGCGCCATGTGGGACCCTCCTCCAGTGGCCGGGGAGCAGCTGGGGATCGAACTGACACTGCAGAGGCCGCGGGCAGCTTCACAACCCAGCGCTCAACCGCTGCGCCACCCAGGAGGCCCTAGAATTGCATTTTTAACAAGTGGGAGGGTGTATCAAAGTTTCCTGCAGAGGACGAGAGGATATAAGCAGGGGAGACAAATTAGGGCCATTTTTGCAATCTTTAGAGAGCTAGACTGACTTTGCTTATATTTTACCTAGCACCTTCTCTGCCTCCCTCCAACTAAGTAAAAGCTGTTTTTTTTCTGCCTTCTGGAGGTGCAGGCTTAGGAAGGGAGATGCTTCTGCACCTGAGTAAGGGTAAGGGTGGTTGTCTGGGAGGGGATATGGCATCCACTGGCCAGCAGGAGATACCTGACAGGTGCTGAGATGCTGATGGCCTTGGTCCAGGCCGTCCCAGAGATGGGGCTGAATCCTGGACTCAGGACAGGGTCCAAGCTACTCCCTGGACTGGAGTCAGGAGGAGGCCAGAGGGCAGGTTGCCAGTCTTAGTTTGTTGCTTGATAAACCCTCCCCAAATATGCAATTTGTGGGTGGTTGGGGATCCAGTGTATCTCACTCCCGATCCCACCTTCCCTCTTAAACAATCTAACTGTTCTGGCCAGTGTCCCACTTCAGAGTCCTCTCCCAAAACACTCATTGTGCTGACAGGTCCCTCCGTTCCCTGCCCTTATTGCATTTGACTGGGGCCCCTACTTCAGAAAATCTTAGGGAGTTTCTGGTCTTCTTGTGTGGGCGTGGGGCCTCAAAGGAACTAAAACCTGGGCCTTGGTTTTCCTTCTCCTTCCAGGCCCAGGGCTGAGCTTCTCTCTTAAGTATTGGATGTTAGCAGCTGCTGGCTTTAACCACAGCATCCCAGGCATGTGGACCCAGACAACTTCCAAACCCTCCAGCTCGTCAGGAGGCAGGTAGATCACCTGCTAGCTGGGATCTTAGCAGGTGGCTTTTAGGAGAGAAGTAGGTGTGGAGACATCTATCAGGCCAGAGAGCTGCTTGTCCTGTCTTCACCAAGCAGAAAGGACTGTGGTGCATTATGTATTGGGGTCCTGGGAGGTCTGACAGCTGGTCTTAGGGTTGTCTGTGGCTACTGTGGCTACTGGACTTGTCATAGCTGATCCTCATCTATAAAATGAGGGGCTGGCTTACAGGAAGATGATACTCTGTTGTAAATGCCACATGTGAATAATCACATGGAGAGGGTCTCTGGCATCTGGGTCAACTCCAGCATTCTGTGTTTCTGTCTTCTTGGGGAGTGCATGTCACTGAGCAGAGTCAAGCACTTCTTGAGGTGACTTTGAAGAAGCTAACCTCTGCTAATGCACACTCTTTAGGACTCTTCTCTGTGTCCTCAGCCTTCGAGAATTTGCTGTGGCCCTCTAGGGAGGGTGTGGGAGGGGCCAGGTGAAGGAGCTTCCTTTATGGACTCTGAAGTTCTTTGTGTATCTTGGGCCTTTATTCTGGAAATACCTGCTTGGGGTGTGACCAAATGGGAAGCCAGGTGGTTTTAGAGGGAAGAGTCAGGGAGGCCTTGTTTGGAGTTGGTGATGGGCCCCTTAGCTCTGCCTTCTAGCCTGGATACTCCAGGTGTGATCTGGGGGTGGGGTTGCTTATAGGTTCTTCAGGAGGAGTGGGAAGGGCACTAATGCCCCCTGCAAGGTGTGTTGTCCATAATTGGGCCATTGTGTAGGCTTGGCTGACCCACAGGTCTGGTATGAGGGAGGCAGTCTGCCTGTGGGCTGGGTGGGTAGAAGATATTCCAGCAGGAACCAGGTAGCAAGGATTTCAGCTTGGCACCTGCCCAAGGGATTGGTATCAATAGGCAGCCTGACTCCCAGAACCTAGTTCTGTCTCTTTTCTCCCTTGTAGCAGTTTGAAGAAGTCAAATCATAGTATGTCTGAGGCAGAAGGGACCTAGACTCTCACGTGAGAAGAGACTGGGTTCCATAGTGGTGAACTGACTTCGTCCAAGGATACACAGCCATGAGTTCATTCCTGTGGGGCTGGTTTTGGTAAGACCTTTTCATTCTGGGCACATAGAAATCATCTTCTGTAGTCATTTTTGCAGGTGGGCTCCCGAATACCTGCTGATGGACGGACAGGGAGCCTCTGTGCTCCGAGGCAGATGACGCTGCTGGGATCTGGCTAAGTGTGTGGGTGGTCAAGTTCAGGTGAATTTCACATATGCTGGCAGCTATGCTCTGCCAGATTGGAGGTGGTGATGGACAGGCATGACTTTGTAGACTACTCTTACTCTAGAATGTTCTGCCACTGACTCCTGAATTTGCAGTGGAGAAGGGGAATGAGAAATGAGCCATAGGGACAAGTGGTGGTGCTGCTTGTGGTCCTGGTCTTGAGAGTTAACAGCTCCCGCTTACCGCCCAGCCCTGTGCTCAGGCCATTACATGCATATACAGTCATCATAACCCCTGATGGAGTACAGGTCCTGTTACCTTCTCATTTCCATTTTACAGAAGAAATTGAGATGTAGTGAGATTAAAGATAGGCATACCTTGTTTTATTGTGCTTACTTTATTGTACTTTGCAATTTTGTTTTTTACAAATCAATGATTTCTGGCAACTCTGCAAATCTACAGGTTCTTTTTTTTTTTTTTTAAGATTTATATTATTTATACAAGTACTGGTACAGTCAGAAGCGCGGGAGGGTGAGAGAATTCACCAGAGCCAGAGCAGGGAACAGAACAGGCAGACTGACTAAATACACTGCTGAGGGGAGCAGCGGGTGGCAGGAGAGGTCTGCGTGCCATGTGGGACCCTCGCCGGTGGCTGGGGATCGAACTGGTGCTGCAGAGGCTGCGGGCAGCTCCACAGCCCAGCGTTCAACTGCTGCACCACCAGGGGAGGCCCCTACAGGTTCTATTTTTTGACAGCATGTGCTCACTTTGTATCTCTGTCACTTTTCATTGAAGTAGGTACATTTTTTTTCTTTTTGGCATAAGCCTATTGCACACTTAATAGAGTATAGTGTAGTGTAAGCATAACTTTCATATGCCCTGGGAAACCAAAAAATTTCGGTGACTCAATTCATGGCAACGTTTCCTTTATTGCGGTGGCCTGGGATGGAACCCGCAGTATCTCTGAGGTATGCTTGTAATTTGCCCCAAACCATGCAGCTCTTGCTTGGGAGTCTGTCCTTCAAACCCAGGACTGCCTGGCCAGAGCCCACACTCCCCACCACTGCCCTGGCCTCTTCTTCTAAATGCTTGGCCACCCATGCTCAATAGCAGAACCAGCCGCAGCCTTGATTGGAGAAGGGAAGCCCCTGACAGGGTAGGAGCTGGGTCTCCACCCTCCCTGGGCCCCAAATACCTCTCTTCTGACGCAGCGCATTCCTGAGGAGCCAGGAAGTGGCTGTCTCTCCGATCCCTGATGCTACAGGTCCCAGCACTGTTTGGAGCAGTGGAGATGTGTGGGGGAGGGGCTCAGGGTCAGAGGGGAACTTTTTGTCCCCCGTCATATTCTTTGCCCTCCTTTCTTCCCCATGCCTATCCTTTCCCTCTTGCCCTCGGTGGCACCCTAGCCACTGGCCACACACAAGCATGGTCTTGGGGATGAAGCTGTATGGGGCCTTGCCTCGGAGGAGGAGTGGCTTCCTTACCTTCCTGAGAATCTGGGGTTCTGGCCATGCCTCCTCTGGTTTCCCCTTCCAGACACTGTCCGTGTTGGGTCATTCCTGTGTCTGTGGAGATCCTCAGGCCTCCGTCCTCTGAACCAGCCACAGGCACGTCTCTTCCTCTTTGTTGCAGGCTTTGGCTGGTTGTTTCACACACATGAGCTTACTTCATTCCCGCAACATGATAGGAGGTGTTAGCCCTATTTAAAGGTGAGGGAATCAAAACCCTGAGAAAAGGCGCTGAGGCTAGTGTATGGCTGACCAAGGTTCACGCCCAGGCCTGTGAGGCTAGTGTGCCACACCTCCCAATGCCCAGAGTGAGCAGAAAGGGGCGACTGACTCAAAAAAACAAAACCAGTATCTACAAACATCAACACAAAACACTTCCCAGCCTGGCTACGGCGTCTCTGGTCTTACAGGCTCGTGGGCACCTCTTACCCATTAGGCTGTGGCCAGGGTATTGCTCACAAAAGCTCAGGCAAGTGGACACCATGATGTAAGGACAATAGCAGCCATTCTGAGTCTTTCCCTTGTATCTGGCTCCACCTCTATGGTTTTCTTTTCAAAGAGAGTTTCAGTGGCTGTTATCACCTGTACCTATTAACAGGCTGCGGGAGCCTAGTTAATAAGAACAACACTCCAATATTTATACCCACTAACCCTTCTAATGCTTACTGTGTGGCACTGCCCTTGGCTTTTTACATAGGCACAGGGACAAGGACTGTCCATATACAACCTCATACAATCCTCAAAATCACTGTGAGCGGAGCATGAGTATCCTCTTTGCTAGCTGGGGCCCAGAAGCCCTGCAGCTAGTAAGTGGCAGAGCCATGATCCCTTGAGGTCAGCCTTCATGAGGCTTTTATTTCTATCCACAAAACCTGCCTCCCACCCAGGGCCAAATAGGGTCTAGGAGAAGTTGTAATGATACAATGAAGGCTGTTTGGATCCTGCCCTTGGAAGGAGAGCTGCCTTTAATTTGCAGGGATCCCAACACAGTTCTGTGGGGGTGTGTGAAGTTGATAGTGGCCCACCCTGGGCTTCTTGCAGTCACTGGTGGTGGGGGAGGTTGCAAGTGGAGGTAGAATAGGCAGGGCTGGCAAGACAAGCCCAGGAGACACAGAACGGGAAGCCTCTTATTAGCTCTTTGTTCCTTTGGGAAGGTCGGCAAGTGTCGTTAGGTGTGTTTAGTTGTCAGGGAGAGATAGGATAGCAAATAAGAATTTAATAAGTTTATCAGTTCATGTTTGGAAGGATATTTCTTTATTCTCTCTTTACCCATGATGCCTGACACGTGGTAGACATACAAGGAATGTTGATTGCATGAATGAATGAATTTTAAGATACTTATTATGGAAACTTCAAGCACAGGGGTAGAATAATGACTCCCCATATACCCATTACCCAGCTTTGGCAATTAGCAATGGAAGCTTGCCTGTCATATTTAGCTATGAGGATTATTTTGCAGTGAGGTTAGCATGCTAGTGTGAACTGCTAGGAACTTCTCAAGTGAATAAAAGACCAGCAGGGATGAAATGATACAATAGAACTAATAAAAGCTCACCCTTCTGCTGACACTGTGCCATGCATATTGCAGGTACTCACCTGTGGGTTTGAACTGATGGCGCTGGATAGTCAGGTGGTACTGGGCTGCAGCCCCAGGGTAGGAGGAAAGTGAAGAGTGAGTTCAGTCAGATGCATGAGATGCTCAGGTATGTACCCTGGCACTGAAGGTAATACAGCCCACAACAGCTCACCTCCTGAAGCTAACTCATATGTGCTATAGGTCATCTCCTCCCCCATATACATTTCCAATGTTTATGAAATATACATTTCAATATGTAAATTCAATGTATGTACAGATACAATGCAGATGAAATACACATTTCATATAGTTAACACTTCAAATTTATGAGAACGTATAAAGAAGAGTAAAACACCCATGTGCTCACCACCCAGATTTAACAGATGTTAAGTACTCACTCTGTCCAGATTGGGGCCAGGTGCCTCTGCCTCTGAAGAGGCCAGTGGGAGAGAAACCCATGAACTGACATTTCCCTTCATGTTCAAAGGTAGTGACTGGAACCCAGGAAGGTCCCAGCCAACCTTGGAGGAAACAGATAAGGCTTCCTGGAGGAGGTTTTCATGTGTGTTAAAAATTTAGACTACGTGAGAGTGAGTCAGGAGGGGGCTGTTGGGGTGGGTGGGGAAGGATGGGGTGGAGGGCCAGGTGCAGAGCGTGGCCAGAGGCATGAGCGGTGAGTGTCAAGTGCTGGGAAGTGGTGAGTGGGAGAGGAGTGTGAAGGAGTGGCCGGGGCTGCTGGAGAGACAGGCCTCGGGGGTGACTGTGTACTGGGTGAGTCAGCGGAGGAACAAGCTCAGGGCAGTGGCAGGCTCTGGGCTTGTCCTGAGTCCTCAGCGCAGTGGTCTGAACTGACAGCACATATTGGGAGGGTTGGAGACCTATGGAATCCGGGTAAAGGTGAATTCCGGAATAGTTGCAGGAAGCTGGCTCCTCAGAGACGGCCCTGGGCTGTCTCTAGAAGAGGGTCTGTGCTGAAATTGCTGAGTGGGCTAGGCCCGGGGCCAGGGACATGAAGGACTCAGGAGCAGTTGTATGCACATGGAGTTTACCTCAGACATTTCTAATAGTCCAACTTTCCAGAGAAGGAATAAACTGTTAGGTTTCGAGTTTCCTAGTCTTGAGTGTGCTCAGGTAGGTTGGAGGTGTTGAAGCAGGAGTAGGAGGAGGGTGGAGGGAGGAGGACTCTGCCTCATGTGTCTGTCAAGAAGGCCCCTTCTTGTTCGGAACACTAAGGATTGAGGCTGAGCGAGGGACCTGAGGGCCCTGATACCCCAAGGAAGGCGGCTGTGGAGGAGGTGCTGGCCCGTTGCCATGGGAACCATCTCTGCTGTGGTTTTCCAGTTTGAGGATGGCCTGAAAGGGAATGAGCTCACTCCACCTGCAGGGTGATGAGTCAGCCCAGCCTTGGAAGTCCTGCTTGCTCTCCAGGGCTAGGCAGGAAGTTGAGCAGCAGACCCTGCCCCTCTGGCAGCCCTTGAGGTCCTGACTCCAGTGGAGGCAGGGTGAACCTCTAGTCCAGTTGACCAGACCTTGGTCTTCAGCAGAGGTTGGACCCTCCTATCTGCTTGGCTCATATGGACCGGGCACCAGCTTTAGCTGGATCTGGGCCTTGAATTCCCATGCCTGGATGGATGCTGAGGATGTGTATGCTGAGGGATTTGAAGGAGAAGTGTGGGCTGTTTGTGAATGCCCTTGGTCAGGTGTGGGGCGGTTTCTGGGATTTGATAGGACACTGGAAGGCTGAGGGGTTACTTGTTTGCCATTCAGGTCCTAGGCATTTGGAGGTTCGAGGTCATGGTTCCTGGCTCCTGCTCCCTTTCCCCATGTATCCAGGTGCCCCGTCATTCTGTGAGGGGGTGCTCAGAAAATGTCCACTGACTGACAGGGGGCGGTAAGACTCTCAAACAGCTGTGATTTCAGGGCATGAGGCATTGTCCCAAGACCCTAAGAAATCCAGACTCCCCCACTGAGTTCCAGTCCCTCAGGATCCAGATGGGGACTTGTAGCCTACACCTTCCCTGCCAGTGTGGCAGTGCAGGAGCTGACATTGGAAAGGCCAGGGGAGCTCTGCTTTGTTTCTAGCATCTACCTCGCCTGCTTACTTCACCCACATGGGCCTCTGTTTCACTCTGAGAAGATAAACATCTTCAGGGGGTAAAAATGACCATTTTAACCCTTTCACCTAAACACAACTATATTTTCAGAAACCTGTTTTTGTTTTTATTATCACATGCACATTATTTTGATGGAGTAATCATGGTGTACATATAATTTAGTTCTGCATTTTTCTTCCCCACTTGGCATTGTAGCAAGGACTTTTTTTTTTTCCCACATAGCTACAGTCTTTATGTTCCTTCCCTGGAAAGGGAGATCCAAGCATAGAGTTTGTTTTATGAATGTATATTTATTTGTAACTTCTTGCTCTTTCCAAAAAGTATTTGAGGAGAACACATTAAAAGCCTTACATAGGGGGCCTGCCTGGTGGCGCGGGGGTTAAAGACACAGTGCTAGCAAGCTATCACCAGCCACTGCAGCATGAGTTAGATCTCTGACCCACCAGGGAGTAACCCACATGGTGCAGCAGACCTCTCCTGTCTTGCCCACTGCTCCCCTCAGCAGTGTATTTCAGTGGATCTTCCTGTTCTGCTCCCCACTCTCTCTGGTGAATCCTTTCACCCTGTCCGCCCTGCACTTCTGGCCTACACCTCAGATCTTTTATGCATAAATAAATAAATCTTAAAAAAAAAAGCCTTCCATAGAACAGTTTTAGATTAAAGTTGGAAGAAAGATGAGCTTTGTCAGAGTAGGGATGAGGTAACTGAGAAAACAATGATGAAAGAGGTTAGTTTTTGTAAGTCAACACTAACCTTAGTTTTGAACTTCCAGACAGCCAAAACAAAAGGAGAAATTGGAATTGTCACAGGTTTATTTCCTAATAAAAGGAAGTATATACCAGTTCAAGGGAAAGAGACAGTTTTTTGTAAACTCCAAGTGCCAAGGGCATTTCCATTTTAGGAAAACAATGTGGTGGATGATGTTGTCAGTATTAGTTTCATGGAAAACACAGAGACTTTTTTGTATATTGGGTCTTAAATCAACCCCCAGTAGAGCCAAAGGCTTGGTGTTAAATCACACTGTGGAAGGCATTTCTGTGGGGAGCTGAATAATGAAATCTCCTTCTACTGTTTCTAGAGGTTCAACCCGGGTGAAGCTGAGGCCCTTGCAGATGAGATGTGTTTCAAAGTTTCCTGCCTCCCTTGCTGCAGTTGTCTGACAGGAGCTGGAGAGTGGTGTGTGTGGGTTCCCAGGCCCATGTTTTGAGGTTTTCTGAGGACTTTACTAAGAAGAGAGCTGTTTGCTTCAGGTGCTGGGCATGTGAGAGCCAAAGCTGCCATTTTGTTAGGAAAAGGAGAATTTGACCCATCTCACCTTTCCAGAAGAAGGTAGATGCCCTCTTGGATCTGCTCTGTTTCTCAACGAGGCACAGGACTGAGATAGTTGAGGAAATAATTATGGGCCAGGTAGACTTGGGCCTGGGCCTTCACCAGCTGTTTCCCTCCCTTTAATTCTCCCGTGATGGGACATTTTCATGGTTTCCAGTTTGGGGCCATCATGGGTAATATCTGTAAATATCCCTTTCAGGTGGACATTTCTTGGGTAACATTCAGGAGTTTGAGTTAATGGGGCAAAGGAGAAGATAATTTCTATTTGTCCTTTGGCATATTAATCGGTTGCCTTTAAGACCGGCCAGCTTAATTGCCACCGGCAAAACACCATCTTTTTCCCCCTCTAATTACATAGGAAAGTAATGTTTATTGTGGAAAATTTGGAAAGCACAGCAAAGTAGGAAAAATAAGAATTGTCTGAAATTCTATCACCCCAGGCCAGGAGAGCTGTGGTTTGTGGAGCTGCTGCAGGGACGCAGTTGTCTGTTGTCAGGATTTGAGCTGGGCCTGGCCTCTCTGGTAGTGGCTGCTCTGGTGCCCTCTTAGTGGCGTACCCAATTTTCCTCTGATCCACAGTATCTTCTCAGCCACTGACCTCTCTCTCTGTATGGGCCTTCATTTCTACATTTCCGAAGACCCGTAATATTTGCTAATATTTTAGCAAACTTAGCAACTTGCTAATATTTTAATCTAGTGCAGGAAAACTGTCTGGATTTAAATATTCGGGGGAGGGGGAAATGTGAAATATTCTTACCTAGTAGCAACTTATCAGATTCCTCAATGGCTGCCACACCCCAGACTAGACCTATGGGGCAGGGGCACGGCTGATGGGCGGCAGTGGGAGAAATGGTCAAGAAGTGGAATCTGGGTCTGAGAAGATTGTGCCCTGACCTGGCTTCTGACCACATTCCCCAAGTTCCTGTCTGTATGTGGGGCTTGTTGGGAGAGCCAGGCTATGTGGTGACGTGGAAGGGAAGTGCAAAAAGTCATAAATGAGAACCTAAACCTGTCGTCTCTGCACCCGGCTCTCACTTCCCTTGCTTCACTTCTCTGAACCAAACATCCCGTGGTCCAGGTGACACTCTGATCTACCTGCCCCACCTCCCTCTTCAGGAGGAAGCTTCCAGGTTGGAGGAGACCACTTCTGTGCCGGTGGGGCCCTGGTGAACTCTTGCCTGGGTCGCTGGCTCTGGGCTGAGGGAGGCTGGCACCCTGGACCCGAGTGTTACTTCTCACAGGGTAGCTCCACTGTCACCTGAGCACATACATGCCTGATTGAATTTCCCAGACCCTGGGGTGTGAAGGAGGAACAGATCTGCTCCTGGAATAACTTGACTTCAAGCAGGGAAGGAGGCCTCTTTGCTCAGGAATGCCGAGAGCTGACCAGGGTTTCTTTGGTGGCTTCATATGCCAAAATGGATGAATATGTTTAAGCAGCTGGTGCTGTGCATCCCTGAGTAACACACCCGGCTGGCTCTGCCAAGTTCATTATGTAGGAGGTGATACACTGAAGTGTCCATTCATGGACAGCGCCGGCCCTCCTTTGAGTTGGGTGGAATTTGGGCAGGGGGACCATAACTGGAGGTCCACTGGCATCTTTTGGGAAGAGATAGTGCTTAGATGATGACATCTGATTGCAACCCTCAGGCTCCTAGATGTGCTCCCTGAACATGCTTGATGTCCGCGATGCTGAGTGCGCTAAGGCCCGTCCATTTGACACAGCTGGCAACACTTTTCCAATGTCCAAAGGTTGTGGATGATCAGCATTTTTTTTTTGTTTTGTTTTGTTTTGTTTTGTTTTTGATGATCAGTACTTTGGAACCATGGGATTCATCAGAGGGGATGTTTCCTTGGGGGAGGTGCGGGGAAAGCTCCAGGCTGTCTCAGTTGCTGTTCGGGTGGTTTGGGTAAAGCGCTCCTGTTGGGGTTTCCTGGGCACTCCAGCATGTGGCCATGTGGACAGGCTGGGGTTGATTTATTCTGTCTGGTTTGTTAGACACAACCCTTTTTGCCTCTCCCTACCCAGAAAACCACAATGAACTATAAAGGCTGGTCCAATTAAGATTCGTGGTAATTGGGAGGGAGAGAGGGATCCTGAGTGGATGCAATGGTGTGTGCTTTGCTCTGTGAAAGAGAAGTGCCCTTGCCAGGGGGAGTGTAACAAATTAAGGACCTACCTACACCCACCCCAGGTGACATAGCATTCCTGTATGTGTTCTGGTTCCTCTGGGTATATCTACCCTCTGCCGCCCACATGGAGAGCCTCACTTCCAAACCATGTTCCCTAAAGGATGGTCAGTGGGCCACCTGGGGTTCATGTAAAAGTTGTAGGCTCCCTGACCTTGCCCAGACCTGCTGAACCAAATGCTCTGGGCTCAGAGCCTAGGAATCTGCATTTCTGCCAGATCTTTACAATCTCCTTTATCTTTTTCAATAAAACTGAAGAACTCCGTGACCCGGAGGATATTATTGGTTCGGTCTGAATGGTAGGAGTTTAGCTAAACAAACTTAACTGCTTCACTCTTATTGACTTTGTCTAGGACATTGTCTTTATCTCTTTCAAAGCTACTTTGTCTCTTTGTAAACTTACAAATTCATTAGCCTCCCCACCCCTATGCCTAAACATGAACCAGGTCTCTCATCTGGACCCTGGACCCGCATTACTGAGAGGAAAAGTAAAGAAAGGAAAGAAAATCAAATCTGTTCTGGCTTGCTGACTGTAGACTGCTTTTGACATTACAGCAGGAGGGCCAGTTGTTTATCTGCAAGGCTGCGCTAAAGCGATACTGCAGCAGCAATTGTAGAGGTCACGCTTTACTCATCCTGGACATTGGCTATATGTCAGATGTGTCAGAGAAGTGGTCCACCTTGTCCACCCGCCCTTCACAATCTGCCCAGTGGGCCCTCCCTTGCCACACAGCACAAACATCTGTGTCCTTCAGTGACCTGCCAGCTCTGTTGTTTGGTTTCCTGTGGAGAGAGGGTTCTGTATCCTGCCTCGCCCGGCTCCCCTCCCTGTCCCACCTTAGTGACCTCTGATCCTCCAGTTACCATTGAGCCAGATTCTGACTGTGGCAGTTGTCTGGGTTCTAGCATTCATCCAAACAGCGTGACAGCAGGAGTTTGGGTTGGCTCTGGACTATGGGAACGCCTCCTCATTGTCTTGATACTGGGGGTCTGCCAGCAGCAACGGGGTTTATTGGCTCAGGCTCAGACTGTCCCTTTGACACAGGGGCCAGAAATGAGAAGTCTAGAAGGCCTGTAGGACTCAGTTTAATGGGCATTTCCCTAAGGACTTCGTACCTGTGGTTTCCCTTTGGGGGCTCTAGGTCAGAACACCCTCTAGCTGCCTCTCTGCTTAGTGTGAGTTTTGCAGAGAAGATGTGGCATTCGCAGGGGCCACAGTACAGAAGAGGACAGGGATCTTAGAAATAGTGGGTGGGGGGTTGCGTTTGGTGGGGAAGGCAGTAGGGGAGCCACAGTGGGTCCAGTGACATCAGAATGGACCTACGTATTGGTACAGAGGTGGAATGTAACTTGGAACTAAGAATTAAGAAAAAGGTTCCTCGGGGCACTTCATCTAGTGGCCCAGAAAAGATGAAAATTCCAGTCAATACAACTAAATAGGAATACTTTTAAAAAGGAAAAACAGTCCTTTTAGGGTAAGATTCTAGTTGCGTAAGTGAAAGTACCCATCTGAAGGCCTGGCGGATCATTGCTGCCTGTGGTTTGGTATCATACTCATTCATGGAGCAAAAGCTTAAATGTTAATCCCCTTTCGCCTGGTAACTCCAACCCCTAGGGTTGTGTTATAAGGAAATTGTCCCCCTGAAACAGAAATGCTTAAGACTATTTTCTGTGCTATAGATAAGAACAAAAATGGGGGATTGCTTCCATGTCTAGTGTTGGGGGAGGAATTAAGGCATCCTGATGCTCCATAGTGATGGAACATTTTCAGCCTTTAAAATGATAATTAGGAAGATTGTACAGGAAAAATATGTTCAACAGACTGTTGGCAGTGGAACTCTTTGTAGTATATACATTATAATTAGTTATAACTGTAAAACCAGTGTAAATGGGAAGACAGTATACTAAAATAAAAATGGCTGTGCTAAGGTTGTAGGGTTAACTACTTAAGAGTATTTAAATTTCATAGCAAGCCAGGAATTTTCTCTCTGAAACACTATTCCTCTCCATATAGTTTTTTTTTGCTGTACCTGTCCGTCTTCTTGAGAGTTGCTGGCTGTTAGAGATTGAACTCTCCTGAGCATGCTCGGTGTGTGCTATGCACTGTGGGGTGGGCCTGTGTGAACATGGGTGCCTGAGCTTAAGGGCATGTGTCCCTTTGTTGCAGAGACAAAATGTGCCTCTGCTGGACCAGCCAATCAACACTGAGAGCTAAATGTGGCCCTGAAATGGGTGGGGGCATGGAGAGGTGTGAGGGGGTGGTGGTAGATCTGGGTCTTCAGCCATGATGGGAATGATATTTAGGACCAGGAGAGCTTTCAGAATACAGGAGCAACTGGCAGCAGGGAAACCTTCAAAGTCCAACCAGAGTGTAGTTTTTTTAAGGTGGGTTCTGTTCAGATCATCAGAGTTTGGAATGAGATCAGAGTTTAGCTAGAAGCCTGTTATCCACCATATTTTCTTGAGACTGGGAACTCAAGTCCAGGAGTCTAGTCTTCCAGGAATCTCTAGAGGTCCCTGGTGTTCAGGCCAGCTCCCTGAGGGACTCCCTACCTGTTGGGTTGCCTGAGGGCAGGCAGCTTTCTTTTTGCTTTCCTGCTCCCCGCACCCCCAGTTGGGCAAATCTGGGGCACAGGAACCAGCCCTGGAAGGCTGCCCTTGGTCCTTCCCGGCTGGTGGTTGAGGAGCAGAGCAGTGTTCATCTCTTGTGGCCTCTCCTATTAAATTTGTCCCGGGCCTGCATGGGTGCCAGATGCTCCTGGGGGGCTGCCCCATCCGCACTTGCCTTTTGGGAACTTTGACGTTTTGTTTAAGTGGAGATGTGATTGAGAGCGTGTGAGAGTGAGAACCGGAGGCCCTGGCTCTTTAAGGCTCGGTCTTCAAGTGAGTTTTGGCAGAGGAGACACTGAACATTTAATTTTAGGGCCTCGAGGGGGTGGGGGAAAGTCCCTACCGCATCTGGTTTGTGTTAAGCCCTTCCCTTCAAAAAAGGGCTGTGTTTATGGTTCGAATCTGGCAGAGAAGGGGCAGGAGGGGCGCCACTGCTTCCCCTACTAGGTGTGAGACACAGGGAGAAAGGCTGCCCTTCCTCACGGTCCTCAGACCCCATCCCAAGCTAAATGGTTTGACTTTGAGAAATCCGCAGCATTCATTTTATCCCTGAAGTTAAAGCAGACCATTGCCTTCAAACAGCCTCTAACAGCTGGGCTTTGCCAGGCTGGAGCTTTATCCCTGGTGCCTCGGAACTCCTGGAGTTGGCTGGCTGTCAGCTTGGCTTGTCTGAAGTCTGCGGGCCCCGGGTGGGTCAGCGGTGCTGCTGGCTCCAGCAGCTGGCCCCCTCCACCCCCCACCTCCTGGGATGAGGAGCTTGAGACCCAGAGCTGCCCAGCCTGTCAGAGACCAGACACAGGCTCCTCTTGACAGATAGAGAAACTGAGACCCAGCGGGCTGAAGAAACTGGTCCATGGCCACATAGCAAATCAGTGGCAGACTTGGGATTCACACCCCACTTCCTGATTCTCAGTTTGGCTTGATGCTCTTTTCGTGGCCCCATATGACTTCCCCTTCTGTCTGCTGTTTGTATTACTCTCCATGTTCTGCACCCTCAAGGCCACTTGGGGAGAGGGGCTGGGTTTTGAAACTTGGTGGCAATGCTCAAGAGGCCGCTGAGTGCCTCGAAGGCTGGGCTGGCTCACCTCTGCTTCCTGGCATTGGTGTCATCCTTGGCATAGGGTGAGAGCTTAGGAAATAGTAAATGAATGCCTGACTGGGTGGCGTGGCCTCAAGGCTGTTGAGGTGCTAGTGTTCCACTTAGAAGCATTACTTCAGGGATGGAGACCAGGCTTGCACAAGTCTCCTGAAGCTGAAAGGTGCCTTGGTGCCCCTCTCTGAATTATAGGTAAGGAAACTGAGGCAAGGCCACACAGCTAGTCAGTGGGAACATTGGAAGCAGAACCCAAGTTGGCATCCCTCCTAGTGTGTTCATGTTGGAGCTGAAGGCAGAGAGAGGAAAGGCCCTACTTGTCCTTGGTGCTTCCCTCCTCCTGGGTCTTCCTGTCTGTCTCCCCCTTCTCTCCTGCTTCCTCTGCCCTTGAGTGAGGACAGTGCGCTGCTTTCACCAGAGCCATGTGGGGAAGGGCTGGGCATGTTGAGATGGGACTATGTCATGCCCTGTGCCTTCTTAGAAAGGGAGTGAGGGCAGACTGGCTCATTTCCTTCCAGGGAAACCAAAGTCCTCATCACCCTGGAGTCAGAGCCAGGGGAGGGGACCCCAGCCCTCCATCACCTCTGGCCGCAGGGCACACGGCCCTCCCGTGGTTTTCATGAAGTGGGTTGCAGGGAGGCCTGGTGCAGCACTGCCGGCCTCCACCCCAAGTATGCCTTGACTGCTTTTATTTCTCATCCTTATGGAGGCTGGGCTGGTGCTTCTGGCAAGGAGGGGTGGGGTGATAGCTTTGCCCTCCACCCCCATCCTATGGCATGAGGAGCTCTTAAACCCCCTGATGAGTCAAGGTGGAAACATTCTTGGCTTGTAACTCTTCATTGTCTTTTTTGTTTTATTGTGAAAATATGACACACTTACGGTAAAAAAAAAAAATCCTCATAGGTAACATGGTGATTTTTCTATGCCACTCTTAAAATTGTGCGTGTTTAACTTACATATACATATTTATTGTTTTTGTGTCAAATACATGTAACAAAGATTTACATTTTCACCATTTTAGTGGACAGGTCGTGGCATTCAGCACCTTTATACTGTGGTATGTTGGTCGACCCCCATCTACCTCCAGAGCACTGTCACCTGTCCCTGCTGAAACTGTACCCACTAAATAATAACTCCTCATTCCCTCCTCACCCCGACCCTGGCAGACACATTCTACCTCATTAAAGTCGAATTAAGCGATAATTTGCCCTCTCGTGTCTGACTCATTTTACTTAGCAGAATGTCCTCAAGTGTGTCGGCGCTGTGCACATGCCAAATCCCTTTCCTTTTTTAGGATTGAGTAATATTCCACTGTATGTGTACTCCAGACTTGGCTTGTCCTTTCATCTGCTGATGGACGTTTGGACTGTTTCCACCTCCTGGCTATTGTGCTTAATACTGCTGTGAACATGAGTCTACAGGCCTCTACTTGAGTCCCTGCTTTCAATTCTTTTATGTGTGTACTTGGAAGTAGAACCGCTATATTTTATGTTTGCTCTCAGATACTTTGAGCCCCTGGGTCAGGACCTAGAGCTGAGCTAAGGGTCCTGTCCATCACCTGTTCTTCCTCCTCCCAGGGGCCTGGTCCCTGATAGCTGAGGTAGCTAGCTGCCTGCAGAGCTGCAGGGCCAGTGAGCTGTGCTGCCACACAGCTGGGACCACTGAACTAAAGAGAAGCGCTGCGTCTTCTGGTGGAGAAGGGCCTCTTTGAGCCAGCTCCTTGCCCAATTTTGGCCACAGCTCTGGGAAGGGGACTGCAGCCTCCCTGGGCAAGGAGAGGAGGGACCCCAGAGCTAGCTGGCCCTCTGTTCCCATTGGCCTGTATTCCCCCCCCCCCCCCCCACTTCTTCCTGCCCAAGGTATTTGTCTCCCAGAGTCACTTTTGGAGGGTTTGGGTGATAGACTTCTGGCCAGTGAGTTACAGAGGCTGAGGTAAAGCTTCCTACCTCCCTTTGGAGAACAGTTCTGTTTCTCATAAACGAGTGAGATCTCCTCTCCTGACCCCTGCTCTCCAAGTCTGCTGGACTGGTGAGCAACTACTGTATCAAGTCAGGCCCTAAATTAACCCCACCCCAGAGCCTCGTAAGGAGCAGGCTGGTTTCTGCCTGCTCACTGGTGCAGCCCTCCACCATGAGCTTCATCGCTTTCCCCTCACCCCCATGGATTTGCCCCTGCTTCCCTCTTGGGTGCTCAGTCTGTGCCTCATTGGAAGGCGAGGTGGGTAGTTACCTGTCAGCTGCACAGAAGCTCTCAGAATGGAGCCATCTCTGATCCTGGTAGCGACTGGTCTAGGACCCTGTACTTAACAGAGGTGCAGTGAGAGCAAACAGATTTTGGGATTTGGTGTTAGGGAACTGGGTTCTGGCTGAGGTCCTGTTTTTCTTTTCTTTTCTTTTCTTTTCTTTTCTTTTCTTTTCTTTTCTTTTCTTTTCTTTTCTTTTCTTTTCTTTTCTTTTCTTTTCTTTTCTTTTCTTTTCTTTTCTTTTCTTTCCTTTCCTTTCCTTTCCTTTCCTCTTCTCTTCTCTTCTCTTCTCTTCTCTTCTCTTCTCTTCTCTTCTCTTCTCTTCTCTTCTCTTCTCTTCTCTTCTCTTCTCTTCTCTTCTCTTCTCTTCTCTTCTCTTCTCTTCTCTTCTCTTCTCTTCTCTTCTCTTCTCTTCTCTTCTCTTCTCTTCTCTTCTCTTCTCTTCTCTTCTCTTCTCTTCTCTTCTCTTCTCTTCTCTTCTCTTTTTTGGCTTTCTGGGTAACTTCCAAGCCTCGGTTTTTCTGTCTCTAAAATGGGGATCAAAATCTACCTCTTAGGGCCTCCCTGGTGGCGTAGGGGTTGGGATGCAACCTATGAAGCTGTCCGCAGCCTCTGCAGCCTCCGCAGCAAGAGTTTGATTCCCCTGCTGGCCAGGGAGATACCCACATGGCACAGCAGACCTCTTCTGACTCGCCTGCTGCTCTCCTCAGCAGTGTATTTTGGTTGGTCCGCCTGTTCTGCTCTCTACTCTGTCTCCGGTGAATCCTCTCACCCCCCCAACACCTCTGGCCTGTACCCCAGCTCTTATATGTATAAATGGATAAATCTTTTTTTAAAAAAAGTCCTTTAAAATCGATCTCTTAAACTTGTTATGAAGAGTAAATATGATAATCAGCACAAAATGCTTAGTAAGTAAGTGTCATGGATGTCAGCTGTTGCCATTATTGGGCCCTACTCCTGAAGTAGGGAGGAGCCACCGGCCACCGGGCCGGGCAAGGGCTCATTGCAGGAGGGTTTGGGACGGCCATGGTGCTTTCCCTCTGCTTCTCATTGTCTGGTCCAGGCCAATCTGGAGGAAATTGCTTCCTTTCCACAGAGACAGGAGCTGCTGATCTCTGCTGTGGGCTGACTGCTGCTAAGTGGGGATTAGGTGTTGGTGGGAAGAAGGGGTCCAGGCTACCTTGGGCTTCGTTCCAGATGCAACATATTTTCTGGTCTCAACAGACACTCTTGGAGATCCCCCCACTCCAGCACCAGGCATTCTGGATCACATTCTGCTATTCTGGGTTCCTATTTCTGTTTCTTAGGGGGTCCTACCTGCCTTTCTAGATTGCAGGCTCTGGAACTCCTGTCTTTGGGCCTCCCCGGGTGGCGCAGCAGTTGAGCGCTGGGCTGCGAAGCCGCCTGCAGCCTCTGCAGTGCCAGTTTGATTCCCAGCCACTGGCAAGGGTCCCACATGGCGTGCAGACCTCTCCTGCCGCCCGCTGCTCCCCTCAGCAGTGTGCTTCGGTCCTTCTGCCTGCTCTGCTCCCCGCTCTGGCTCTGGTGAATTCTCTTACCCTCCCGCGCTTCTGACTGTACTCAGTGCTTGTATAAATAAATAAATAAATCTCTATAACTCCTGTCCCCCTTCATATTTGGGGACAGAATACAGCAGCCTTGTGGTGTCCTTGTGGTGATGCCCCTTCCTCTGCAGGACAGGATGAGCGGGGCCACCAGTGCATGGGTCACATCCAGGCTTCAGGGGTGGGCATGGGAGAGTGATTCTGGCCTGGAGCTGTCCTTTCCTTCCTGCCGTCCCTGCCGGATGGTCCACCTTGCAGAGGCTATGGGGTGTTGGGAAGGGCCTGACTTTGGAACTGGCAGTTTGGGGGTGAAGGGAAGTTCTGCCATCATACTAGCTGTACTCTTGGGCAGGTCCTTATCCTGAGTGTCAGTTTCTTCATCTGTACAATGAAGAGTTTGTCTTGCAGGGTCATTGCCAGGGACTAAACGAGGTGAGAGAGGCAAACCACCCAGGCTGGCCTCCTGCTCCTGAGGGGCGAAGTGGGAGCAGATATTGTTATTCTGTGAGTGTGCACAAAGCCAAGGAGTATTTTCAGTAAACCCCTTTTTCTTTTCTGCACAAAAGGTAAGGGGATAAAGACTTCCTGTGCATTTCTTGAGCCCCAAGTCGTCCAAACTTGTCTGATTATAGTGCACAGAGTACTTTTACTTGTTAAAATACTGATCCCCAGGCTCTACTCCAGAACTCCTGAACCAGAACGGCAGTTGTCGGGGTGGATCTATCTTTTCAACATGTCTTAAAATTTGACCTGTTTGGGAACTATTGCTTCGGTCAGATCACTCTTTCACTGGCTGTATTGTTTTGCTCTTCACAAGACCCCACAGAGGCCAGTGCGGGAAGGTGCGGCCCCTATAATAAGCAGATTTTATAGGTGACTTTAGGACCTGAGGTCCTCAGCTCCCTTCTCGTGAATGAGAATTAGAATTCAGATTCCCCCAGTGCTGTGCATCCATTGTGCCTGCAAACATTCCATGGAATCATGTGGAAGGTAGAGGATGGAAACTTATGGAGCGATAGAAAGGTGTGTGACAAGCTCTCCTGGTGGCAGAGGGGGTACTGTGGCGCCCTTCTGCTGTCTGCTGGGGGGGGGGGGGAAGCTAGCAAATTTTATGACATATTGAAAACACAGAGGGGTGGTGTTGGGGAGGGAGTCTGAGGCCTGATCCTGCCCGAATGCTTTCCTAGGTGTGCCTTCTGAAAACCAGGTGAGTGTGCCAAGCCTTGGGCTTCTTCTGGAGGCACCAGGAATCAGCAGGTGTTGTGCAAGGAGTTAGGGAGGCAGTGTGGGCCAGGCAGACGAGGCTTGACCACCTACCAGTGCCATTGGTGGTGTCCTGGAAGTTCCCTCTCACTTCCCTCTTCATGGTCAGATCTGGGAAGCCTTCTGGAAGCACCAGCAGGTTTGGCTCCCCTGTTCAGCTGGGGGAAGGCAGAGTATGCGGGGTGCGGGAATGGGTATTGCCAGGTCAGCCAGCCATACCGGGCACAGGGCGCACTGTCTCTTCTGTGTCTTTGTTGCAGAGTTGGCCTGATCCATTAAAGAAATGCCCTTTTAGGTCCTTCTATACCATCCCTTTCTTAAGGGGGTCTTAGTGATGACTTCAATCTGACTTGCTCCATGTTTTGGTGGAGAGGTTTGGGGATGGTGGGAAAGAGACGCTGGTTGCATTAGGGCAGTCCTACCAAGTCCAGGTTGTTTGCCCTGACTGAACAGCACAATTATGGGGGTGAGGGGTTCAGGAACTGCCTGTGCAGAGCTTCACCCCCAGGGGGTGATCTGACTGGACTGAGGCAGCCTACTGGGCAGAGAGAGTAGGGAAGCCACACTCTGGAGGGGTGATGTGACCTGCTGCTGGGCCGTCGGGAGTGAGGAGATCCAGGCTGAACTAATCTGGGGTTGGAAGAATGGACTCTGGCCCCAGTGCCAATCCCCCATCTATTGTTTGAGGTGACCTTGAACAACTTTGTGAGCCTCTCTGTGTATCAATCTTCTCTCTGTAAAACGGGCTTAATGATAGCACCTACTTATTGGGTAGTTGGGAGGAATCTTTGTGTTCATACGCACTTGGCAGCGAGGGCTGGGAGGGTGTCCCGGGCTTTGAAGTCCTTCTGCTCTGACCTTTACACTGTCAGGCTGAGGACCTTCTTTTGTGACCTTGTGAGCTGCTGCAGCTGTCTGGATGGGCAGGGGAGCTTGAGGCCAGGGGTGCCAGGTTTTAATGGATGGCACCTTCATCCCTTCTGCTGGCTCATGTCCGAGCCCTGGGTGACCTCTCTCCTTCCATGACACCCCCCTCCCCCCATCTTCTGTGTTGGCTGTTGTCATAGAGTCTCCTAACTAGTCCCTGCTGCGTTCTTGGCCACCCTGTTTGCTCTTCACGCTGCAATTAGCAGTCTCTTTCTAAAATGCAGGTGTAATTATGTGTAAACTAACACCTGATTCCCCCACCCCCACTCCTACCAGTCAGCTGAAATCAAACTGCACCTCTTTGGAGGCTTCCTCATTCTCAGGAGTAACCATCCTGTAGCCTGGGACCTGCAGTGGCTGGCACCCCTCTCTGCACCGGCCTCGTGGCCCCCTCCACGGTGTGAGCCGACCTTCATGTCCTTTTCCCTTGGCCTGTGATATTAGTTGCCTCTGCTTGGGTGGCACCACTCTCCTCACACCCCCAACCCCACATACAAGTGGAGGGCGACCTGTCTAGGTCTGGCACCCATTGTCCTGAAGCAATTATTAATAGTACCTCCTTTTATTTTCATTTTTTAGAAAGATTTATTTATGCATACAAGAACTGGGGTACAGGCCAGAGGTGTGGGGGGCGGGGTGTGAGGATTCACCAGAGACAGAGTGGAGAGCAGAACAGGCAGATTGACTGAAATATACTGCTGAGGGGAGCAGCAGGCGAGACAAGAGGTCTGCCGTGCCATGGGGGTCACCTCCCTGGCCGGGGATCAAACTCATGCTGCAGTGGCTGTGGACAGCTTCATAGCGCTGTGTCTTAATGCCTTGTGCCACCAGGGAGGCCCCTCCTTTTATTTTCAAATACCCCAGTTTGGGTGATAAATTATGTGGGACCCTTCACATTTACAGTCTTTCCATCTAAAGTTCCTAAGCTTTAAGAATTCACAGATTTTTGGGCCTCCCTGGTGGCGCAGCGGTTGAGCGCTGGGTTGCGAGGCTGCCCGCAGCCTCCGCAGCGCCGGTTCAATCCCCGGCTGCTTCCCGGCTGCTTCCTGGCTGCTCCCCGGCCACATGGCGCGCAGACCCCTCCTGCTGCCCGCTGCTCCCCTCAGCAGTGTACTTCGGTCCTTCTGCCTGCTCTGCTCCCCGCTCTGGCTCTGGTGAATTCTCTCACCCTCCCGCGCTTCTGACTGTACCGAGTGCTTGTATGAACAAACAAACAAACAAATAAATAAATCTTTGAAAAAAAAAAAAAGAATTCACAGATTTTTTCAGAGTGCTGGTCACACACCCACCTGCCTTGAGTCAGGGGAGCACCTTGTCTTAGTCTAGTGCTTTCCAGAACTCTTCATAGATGCATTTATCTTAGTTTGCAAACACACATTCATTTGTATGTGTCTTTGATTAGCATTTGTCTCCCCTCTTAGACTGAAGACTCCTTAATTTAGGGACTTGATCTTTTTTTTGCCCATCACGTGACGTAGTGTTCAGTAGGAGTTTACTGAATGAATGCATGAGACGGCTGCAGCTCACTGCCACGGCGGGCCTGCAGCCTGGGTGAGTCTTGGGAGAATGTGCAGTGGCCTGCCGTGAGGGAGGCTGCTCACCTCAGGCCAGCCCAGGCCTGAACAAGTTGGTTGCCCCTACTGGGGCATACACACCGCCTGACTTGGCTACCCCTTTCATTTATTCATGGCCTCCCTCAATGGGCTTTGTGTTTGGACAGCTAAAAGAGACAAGAGTTCAAACCCTCTTTCCACCACCCCAAAACCAAGATACAGAAGAAAAACATGCCCAACTTATTCTGCATCCCCAAGGAGCCAGAAAGTCCAAGACCTTCTCTCATGGCTGGATGTGAGTGCAGGAGTTGATTCTCAGTCCAGTGTCCTGGGCTGCCCTTAAGCTCCCCCCAATCCCAATCCAGGCCAAGGCCCAGTCTGGGGACAGCTGCACAGGTTCTGTTGTGCTCCACACTGACTCTGGGCGGGTGCAGGATGGTGTGCAGAGCTGGAAGGTTGGGCGGGTAGTGCGCTGAGTCCTCATTATTCCCTAGCCTGAGCAGAGGTGGAAACCTTACCTGGGAAAGGCTCAGTCCCAGGTTAGAGGAAAGGGCTCAGGTGTTGGTGTCCTGTAGACTCCAGTTCAAATCTCACTAGCCTTGTGACTCGGAGGTTGCTTCTTAACACCTCACTCTGTTTCCTCCTATGTGAGGATTGTTGATGGGATCTACGGAGATGGTGTGTGCCCTCCTGAGTGATGACAGTGATAGCCAACATCTTCCAGCAACTCTAGGGTTCTGTTCTCAGGCCTCCCTGAGGTCCACTTTGCCCTCAGTGTCCCTGTGTTTAAGGGTGTAACAGTACTTCCCTCACAAACAAGGTTTGGGGGAGGCTTTGGTGCTGTGGACTGTCCTTGCTTTCAGCAGCCCCTCACCCTGCACTGTTTTTGAGAGTTCAGCCCCGTACTCGAGTCAGAGCAGGTGTGGGTCTTTGGGTTTCCAGGATTGCTGTGAATAAACCCACAGGAAGAAACCTTGCTACCTGCCCCTTCCAGCCAGATCTGCCTGCAGCCTCACTTCTCTCACCCTTCTGAAAATGTGAACGTTTCCATAGACAAATTCCTATTCCTCAGCCTCTTGCTTCCTGCCACTCCCTTCCCTCCCTGTCCCTTGAGCTGGCTGGCCATGAGGGGTGCTGGCCTGCAGTGCTGTGCTGAACTGGGGGCACCCCAGACTGACAGGTGTGGTGCACAGGCTGGGGGGGGGGCAGGGGTGGCACCTTCCATGGCCCACAGGTTGCCTGTGACTCCTTAATAAAGAGGTTTTGAGGTTTCTGTGCTGCTTTTTCATATACTGATGTGTGTTTGTATTTTGGGAGAAGAAACTGCTTTCCTGGATCTCAGATAAAGAGAATTGACTTAGTTAAGCCCTTAGTTCATGGCCCACTGTCATCATAGTTCCATGCCAAGCCACTTGGTGTCCATCCTATTTCACTCCAGTCACCCCACCATGGACGTCGATGGTCTCCAGGTCCTCCCCTGCCAACCACACAGATCACAGATGGCGAGCTTTCTTCCTCCCACACGTCCCTGTGTTCACTGAGTGGAATTTCTTTGGGAGAGAGTTTCCTGGCCAGGGGATTTCTGGGTCCTGGGGTTGATGCACAGTGCATCAACCTGGATTGTTCTCCATCCACCCGCTCTGGATCCCGCCACCCTCCACGTACTGCTTCCCTAACCCCGCACACATCTGGTGTAATCACCTTCCTAACTGTTCACCAGTCTGTTAGGTACAAAGGGAGAAATCATTGTTTGAACAGCATGTGAGGAGGAAGTCTTAGTGCCAAGCCTCCTCTCCCCCTTCCTCCCTCTGCACTCCTGGAACCAGAAACTTCCTCTTAGGTGGCTGTTGAGTCCCACGGAGTCCTCTGCAGAGAGCCTGCAGAGGTAGCAGAGAACTGTGTTCGGGCTCTTAATAGCAACCTCCTGGGGTGCAAGCCACTGGTGTGATGCTTCCACAGTTGTTTCTGTCCCACCTGCTTTCTGCCTGTGTGTGTGTGTATATATGTGTGCGCGCGTGCGTGCGCGCGGAGTGTCTCGAGCATCCCGAGCATCCCAAAGGCTCTGGGTTCTCTGGAGTTTTGGGCTTTCCCTGCGGAAGTCATGTTTCTATCTGCCTTTGGAGTGAGGTCATATGGCTACTGGGTGGTCATCCCTGGGTGGGGGTGTAGGGTCTGGACCAGACTGGCGCTGAGGCCCTATTGAACTGCGTCCTTGATGGGGTCCAGGAGTCTAGGGCTAGGGGCACAGCACCTCTGGAGCATGCTGACCCAAACTTGGAAACACTCTGGGCACCATCATCCCTGTGTGGTGCCAGGTGACCACTCAGTATGCACGGGCACCCCACGGTCCCTGAGTACTGCCCTGTTGTCTCCTTCAGTGAGCACCTCTTTTCTTGTACTGTAGACACTATTCACTGCTTGTTCTGTTGGGCTCCTTGCATATTAGCTCACTGAAACCCCTTAAGAACCCAGTGAGAAAGGTCACAAAGAGGTCAAGAACTTGCTCAGGGCCCAGAGTTAGTAAGCGACTGTGGGGTGCCCGTGCATATGGAGTGGTCACCTGGCACCATGCAGGGTTGATGGTGCCAGATGAACCCAGGCATGTTGCACCCAAACCCATCCTCTTAGCTGCTAAGTGCCTAGCCTTTTGTGTGTTCTCCAGACCAGCAGCAGCACGTGGCACCTTGGAGGTCAGAATTCTGGCCTGTGCACAAGGAGATGCCTCAAGAGGCCTGGGGTTGGACTGTGTGACAAGTAGGAATGGAAGCTGCAGACTGTTTTAGGGGCACAAAGAAGAGCCGGAAAAAAATCTTTTTTTTTTTTTTTTAAGATTTATTTGTTTATGCGTACAAGAACTGGGGTACAGGCCAGAGGTGCAGGAGGTGAGAGAATTCACCACAGAGTGGGGAGCAGAACAGGCGAATCAACTGAAATACACTGCTGAGGGGAGCAGTGGGCGAGTCAGGAGAGGTCTGCTGTGCTGTGTGGGTAGCTCCCACGCCGCCCGGGGGATGGAACTCATGCTGTAGAGGCTGTGGACAGCTTCACAGTGCTGTGCTTGCACAACCGGGGAGGCTCCAGAAAAATCTTTATCCAAGTCCTATCTCTTTCATTCTTGCAAATTTGTAGTATGTGGTCTGGCTTCTGGAGAGGACCCTACACAGAGAGCTTGGAGTCTAGGCAGCCTCCTTGTTCGTGGTCAGCAAAACACACTCAGCAGAAAATGACCCTGGAGAGGAAGGCAGTTAATTGGAGCTTTGCTTTTTGAGCACCGACTTTAAGCATTGTGCTATTTAATTCTTACCACAACCCCAGGAGGGGTTGGTTTGAGCCTTCCCGTCCTACAGACAAGGCCATCGATGCTTCAGACCATACAGTAGTTGAGGGTCAACTCTTCAGCTACTCGGAGGAGTCCAGCCAGGCTCCAGCCAGTCAAGTCACAGATGCCCGTGTTTTCTGAATACAGGCTGAGCCAAATTCCCGTCCACTGGGGGACAGCTCTCAGCACCTGTGCCAGAAAAACCAAATGACCTCACTTTGGGTCACTTTCCTTTTTTGGGGAAGGAATGTATGGGCCACTTCTGTGAGTTGTGACACATGGAAGCTGGTGTGCAGTGTGATCTGTGGGGGGCAGAATTGGACTCCAGGCTGTGGGGGCCTGTGATTGGCAGGACCAAATTTGGGGTCAGCAGTTAGAAGGCTGTCCTCATACTGGCTTGGTGGGGGTGCTGCTGCCCTGCCGTGGGCTGGTGTGAGTGTGCTGGGGAGATGGCAGCTGACCTTTGCTGGTTAAGCAGATACACTGGGACATGACCTGCTATGTAGGTGACCACTTCCTGGAGAGGCATCGACAAGGCCAGTGGCATCTGAGGCCCACAGTTCTGGCCTGGCTCAAGGGCTCCAGACCCTCCCACCCTGAAGTCCTCAATGCAACTTACTTACTAGCCCCTGTTCAGTAGCTGAGTAGCTCAAGTACTTCTGGAGCTGCAGGCCCTGGAGCTCAGGGCCTGCCCTGAGACTGGTCTCTAGCTAATGGGCTGAATGGGAAGAAATAAAGTAAAATAACACCTTGATAATAGGTTTAGTGGGGTCCTGGAGCATTTTAGTGTGGGTGTTTTTAAATAGCTTTATTGAGATACAATTCACATGCCAAGAATTCACTGATTTAAAGTGTACAATTTACTGGTTTTTGGTATATTCATAGCTATGTGCAGCCCTCATTACAGTCAATTTTAGAATGTTTTCATCACCTCAAAAAGAAACCCAGCACCCTTAGCCATCACCCCTTTTCTCCCCCTCTACCAGCCTTAAGCGCCCACACTGCTCTGCTTTCTGTTTCTGAAGGTGGATTTTTGCTTTTTTAATAGCCAGTGAGACTTAATCTGTGTCTGGCACTGGAAAAGCCCTTTGAGTTTGCTCCACAGTCCTCCCTCACAACAACTGCCTGGAGTGGACACTGATTCCTGTCTTTGTGTTACTGATGTTGAGGCCCAGGCCCTGTGAACCCGGATACAAAGGCCCTGTTGGCAGAGCCTGCCTGTAGCCGCACCTGTACTGTAGACTGTGGTCCTAGGGAGGGGAGCCTGTGAAGGTGGCAGATTAGTGGGGGCAGCTAACTCGTTGGCCAGGAGCTAAGGGCCAGCCAGTGCTCTGACTTTTAAAACTGCTCTGAATTCTTTCAGGAACCCACAGTTTCCGCAGCCCTGCACCAGCAGGAGGTGCTGAGATCCCAGGCCAAGGTGTACCACCTGAGGGTCTTGGCTTGAAGGGGGGCCTGGGGAGCCCTTTCCAACCCGAACATGCTCATTTGGTCATGCAGCCTTCCAGATGAGCCATTCGGGTCCCTGGAACCTTGGCTGTCTCTGAGCTACTGGTGCTGTTTCTCCCCAGATGTGGGTGGCAGGTGGGCATAAACCAGGGCACAAAGGCAGTTACCTCACCCCCTCCCATCCTGACTGCGAGGCTGGTCTCAGCATTTCCTCATTGTAGGAAAAAAAATAAGAGGACCTCTTTCTACCGTGAACCACTCTGTGAATGATTAACCCTGATTAAATAGAAAGAATGGGAAGTGAGGGCATGATGACTGAGTTTTATTGTGCTCCTGCCCTGTTCTGGGCATCCAGCTGGAGGTTTTTGTTTCTGTTGCCCTCACCTTGACAAGAACCCTGCAAAATGGTGATGTAGCCCCACTTTCAGGTGGAGGCCCACCCTGGTTCATTAAGGCCACATGGACAGTGAGGGACAAAGGCCGGCCAGATTGACATTTTTTTTTTTTTTAAGATTTATTCATTTATTTATACAAGCACTGGTATAGTCAGAAGCGCGGGAGGGTGAGAGAATTCACCAGAGCCAGAGCGGGGAGCAGAGCAGGCAGAAGGACCGAAGCACACTGCTGAGGGGAGCAGCGGGCGGCAGGAGAGGTCTGCGCGCCATGTGGGACCCTCGCCCAGCGGCCGGAGATCGAACTGGCGCTGCAGAGGCTGCGGGCAGCTTCCCAGCCCAGCACTCAACCACTGCGCCACCAGGGGAGGCCCAGATTGACATTTTTAAGAAGCATCAGTCCCGGAATACTTTGAAGGACTTAAGTTCTAATTTGGTCTCTTCTCATTCTGTGCGTTTGTAGTTTTACAGAGGGGGCATCCTGAGGCTGAGGTTGACCCCTGCCCAAAGAGACACAGCTAGTGAGAAGTACAGGCTTGGACTAAAGACCCAGCTCCAGTGTCCAGCTCCCTTGGCCCCCGGCTACTGCACGCTTGGTTTCAGGACCCTAGCCTCATGTAGCTCGAGGGGACGGGTTGTTTAACAGGTGCCCTTTCTGAGCAGCGGAAACAGCCTGGTGGTTCCACTTTTTCAGCAACCACTCCCAGGTGGGTGGAAAGTAAATAGATCTGGGTGGAGATGTTCTCGAGGACTCTGCTTTTCATCTCCGAGTGAACCAGCTGACAGTTTGCTTTGAAAGGCTGGCAGTCAGCCCTCGATAAGTTAACCAGATACCCTTATTTACGTTACCAGAACACTGGGCATCTGAGATCACTCTGGGCAGCACTTTGCTTAGTTAAACCACCCAGGGCCCATGCCCTGGCCCCAGATTGGTCTTGGGGGGGAGCAGAGGGACTCAAAGGTGGCCTGAGGGACAGAGAATGCTCCTTGCTGCTCTGCAGCCACCTCCCTGCACAGCAGGTGCTGCGCTCCATCCTGCGTGCACCTGTTGGCTGGGCCTCTCAGGGTCCCTGCCCTGATGCTCCCACACCATGGCCAAGCTCCCAGTGGCAGTTGCTGGCTGTGCTGGCAGCGATAGCTGGGTGCCTGCCTGGAGGAGTGGGGGCTGGGGGTGCTGTTGAGCTGAATTTTGACTTGATGAGTCTAGATCAGAGTCCTGGTTGGTCTCCTAGAATGAGGAGAAGCCAGCTTGTTTGGGGTTTTTCTGGTACCAGTTGGCTGGAGGGGAGCAGTCCCCACTCTTCACCTCCCCTCACAATTGACAGTTTGCTGTCTAATTATTGGGGTCGATGTGTGTGCGTGATTGCTGTTTATTCTCATTCTGGTCTCTCACTGTGACTTTTCAAAATACAATACTACACTGATAAAGCTATAAAGTTTTCCAGAACCCTTTCTCTAGCTAGTATGTTCTTTGAGTCTCTTACTAATTCTTAAAGTAGATGGGATGATTTTTCTTGTTTTATTTGGAAGCATTCATTTTTCCCTTGATAGTACATGAGCACTGACTCTCTCTGCCCTCCAAAAAAAAGAATCCCAGAGAAAAGGAAATTCCCTCTATCCCACCCCAGAGGACTGACTTAACAAACAAATGCCCACACTTCCAGACAGACTTTTCTTATATTTGCATAGCCTTTTTTTTTTTTTAAATAGATAATGACTGCACTTGGCACAGAAATCCTCAAGAAACAAAAGGGTATTCTGTGAAAAGCAAATAAATGTCCTGCCTCTCTTGTGTGCCTTCCAGGCATATACTGGCACAAAGCTTTCAGCGGACCCTCCATTAAACTAATAACAGGTGTCTGGTTATGAGGGCTGGGAGCTGGCAGACCAGAGATGGAAACTCTGATCCAGGCCATGGATATGAAGGCCTCTGTGGAATCTACTGGCTCCCTTCAATGGAGCAGAGCCCACCTGTCGGAATCGACCCATACATAGGGCCAGATGTTTGTCCCTGGGTGCTCTCTCTGCCTGTATCTTAACTAGGTGCATTTGGATGGAGAAGTTGCTGGGCTTTGGCCTATAAGGCTTGAGGGTATGTTTGGGTTATATAGTTGGAAAGGTTGAGGTGACTTACCCGAGGGTCACCCAGGGCAGAGCCCAGATTTCCTGACCCCTGTGCTCCAAACAATAACTCCCCTGAGGTGAACCCTGGCTGGGCTGGAGTGCCCCCTCCCAAGGGCCACGGGAAGGATATGCCTGAGAGAGGTGTGGCCAGCACGTGAGGCCGGGACCTAGTGGCCCTCTCATTTGGCTGCAGGTGGGTTATCTTGTTTACTCTGCTGCTTGACCAATAGCAGAAGCACCTTTGCCAGTGGAGACTGCTCTGAGGTCAGCCAAGAGTGACAGGCCTGGGTTGGGCCTTAGGGCCAGTAAATATTAAGAAGGCGAATGCCAGTGGGGAGGAAGCACAGGGAGGGAGTAGGTGGTTAACAACCTGGCAAGGGAAGAAGGAAAAATCACTAGCAATTCAATTACTGGAGCACAGGCACTGTTTGCATTCTGATGTTTTGTTTCAGTTATTTTTTTTTAATGTTTATATGCACAAATAACTTTGTATCCAGCTTTTCTGTTAGTGACATCTTTTCCATAATAATATATGGTTTCAGAACCCATCATTTTGACCATGTATATGGTTTGACCAATATATGGTTTCAGAACCCAGTATTGTTCCATTAAGTGGACAAACCACATTTATTTAACTAATACTTTATTAATGTAATTTGTGGCTATTTCTAATTTTTTTCTCTCAAGTGATGCTGCCAAGGATGTTTTCATGTTTATGGATTTTGCTTTATTTTGAGCTGTGTACCCAGGAGTTGGGTGCACAGCTGACTTTTGCGATGTTTTAATCCACAAAGCATAGCGGTATGCATGCACAGGTATGCGTGGTACGTCTAATCAAAGTCCCTTGTGACAGGTATCGTCCTTAAGCAAGCCCAAATGACGGGCGTCCCCACATCCCCTCGAACCGGGGAATTTGCTGCCAGATTCCCTGGTGGCTGCTGTTAGGAGAGCTGACTGCTGGGCACAGCTGTCTGCTGAGCGCCGTGCCCACTGGGGTACTGGGTGTGTAACTCTTTGTGAGGAGACTTAGAAAGATTTCATGTTTTCCCATCATGGAACCAGGGACCCTCTGGGTCTTAATGCCTATTTAGCCTGCTGACATCTTTTTGGGGGCCTGTGGGATGTCTTATTCTCAGATCATATTAGTCTTTAAAAACTAGAGGATTCCCATGAAGTCTAGACTTCTGGCTCCTCTTCTTTGGAAATCTGTCCACGTGGAGCGGGAGAGGCTTCTCCTGGGCCTCCTACTCCTGACTGAGACTGAAGCTGGCTTGCAGTTGTCACTTACCAGCTTGTACCCCTGCAACTGTTTCTCTGTCCCTATGTTGCTCTCTCCTGGGTGGAAAAACAAAAGGATAGCTTGAGAGAACCTGTTTCAAGAAAAAAGCATAAGCCTCCAGGGAGGGAAGGGCAGACCTGACTTGTTTGTCTTACGCTTGCCCTTTTTGCTCATTTATTAAATCTCTTTCTACCTTAATTTTCTCATCTGTGAAGTAGGGAGAACAGTAATACCTGCCTTGCAGTGTTATGGTGAAGGTGAGATGAACTAAGGGGATGAATTGATCAGAAGTCCTAGCATATAGTAAGAGCTCAATGAGGAATGGCTGCTATTTTTTTTAAAAAAATTATTTATTCATGCATACAAGAGCTGGGGTACAGGCCAGAGGTGTGGGAGGGTGAAAGGATTCACCAGAGACAGAGCAGGGAACAGAACAGGCAGACTGACTGAAATACACTGCTGAGGGGAGCAGCGGGCGAGACAGGAGAGGTCTGCTGTGCCATGTGGGTATCTCCCTGGCCGGCCAGGATTGAACCCGCGCTGCAGAGGCTGTGGACAGCTTCATAGCGCTGTGCTCAACCACCTGCGCCACTAGGGAGGCCCAGGAATGGCTGCTATTATGTTATGAATGCATGTGTGTCTGTTGAGGTTCTCAACTGGGGGTGACTTTTGGCTATCGCAGCTTGAGGTGGGGGTTGTTAAGTGCCATCTATTAGATAGGCTAAAGGATACTGCTAAACATCCTATAATGCATAGGACAGGGCCCCCATCCCTAACAAAGAAGTAACCAACTCAAAATATCAATAACACTTTAGTCCAGAAACCCAGCACAGACAGTTAAGCGTATGACTTTTGTTCTAATTGAGCTCTTTAAGCAAATCCAAACCCATATTTTCAAGACTGCCTTGGTCTCTCAGACACAGAATTAGAAGGGACCTTATTTAGCATGGCCCAGGGGATGCTTGAATCCTTTCTCTGCATTCTCGCCAAGCATATGCCTTTGGCAGGCAACGCAATGAGCATCCAGCTCTTGAGCTGTTCTGTTTTCCCTGCAGCTCCTTGTCCTTCATCCTTAACCGTAGCTACCAATAACTTATATAAGGGCGACTGTGCTTAGCTCTTGCTGTGTGCCGCTGTCCAGATCCTCTCCACCTATGAGGCTGGTTCAGTTACATCCATTTTACAGATGTGGAGGTTGAGGTTTGGAGAAGAAAAAACACTTGCCATGGGTGCTAAGGGCCAGCGGAATCAGATCCAGGCCAGGCTTACCCTAGAATCTACATTCCTCACCATTGCTGCCTGCCTTGTTCTCCCTGGTACTGCACCCAACAAATTGATTCACTTGTCCTTTCAAATATTTGAGGTGAGCACCCGAGTTTTCCCTTCTCCTGGTTAAAGAGCCCCAGGTCCCAGAGTTCTCCTCAAAGGCACCATTTTTATCTGCTCACCTCCTGAGTGCTTGTCCACCTCTGGACAGCCCCCTGCCCACCTGTCTGCCATTGCCTGTCTCCACTGTGCTGCCCCAAGAGGCCGTCCCTCCCACACCAGCTCCACTAGTGTCCCGTCTGCTCAGACCCTGTGCCCAGAATCACCCACATTCCATCTGGTTGGTGGTTTCATTTCACAGTGACCCATTTTCAGTTGTCACTCCACAAGACTCATTAGGCCATCCTCCTGGCCATTTAGAATCTCAACTTTGGGGGCCTCCCCTGGTGGTGCAGCGGTTGAGCGCTGGGCTGCGAAGCTGCCCACAGCCTCTGCAGCGTTGGTTCGATCCCCGGCCGCTGGTGAAGGTCCCACATGGCCCAGCAGACCTCTCCTGATGCCCGCTGCTCCCCTCAGCAGTGTGCTTCGTCAGTCTGCCCGTTGTGTTCTCCGCTCCAGCTCTGGTGAATTCTCTCACCCTCCTGTGCTTCCGACTGTACCCAGTGCTTGTATGGATATTTAAATAAATAAATATTAAAAAAAAAAAAGAATCTCAGCTTTGGTTGACCTGTTCTCCCACCCACGCCAGCATCTGAAACCCAGACCATCCGGGGGAGCAGAAGGTGGAATTGGGCATCAGAAGCCAGCTGTGAACACACCCAGGTGTGTTGTGTGTCATCCCCTCTGGTCCGTGCATCCTCGGTTATAAAGTGTTGAGCAGCCCAAACTAATAATTATAATTATTGTAGTAGCAGCAATAATAGGTAATTACTGAGCAGTCACTGTTCAGGCCCTCCTTTCAATGTTATAAGTAGGTTGTCATGTTGAATCCTCCACCCGACCTCATACTACTGTTATTATTATTCCCCCCATTTTATGATGAGCACCTCGAGGCAGATCCCCGCTGAGTCACTTGTACAGGGTTACCTCTTGGCTAGAGGTGATAGACCAGGGGTTCATGTTGCCATCTTTAGAGTTCCTGAACCCTTCTCATCCTTGGGTGCCTGCTTTGTGGGACATCCCAAGTGAGCCCTGTGACCTTTCTGAGCTTCAGTGTCTCACGTTTTACCTCTTGCTACTCCCACCGCGGTCAAGACTGTGAGTGCAGCTTGATTTGAAAAGTGAGCCCCTGACTTGTGCTCATGGGGTGATCACCTGTTCCCCAGATCCCAGTGGAATGTGATTATTTAGATGTTCTTTTAGAATTTCACATTTAGACAGTAATGGTGATGGTAGTGACTATGTCTTGCATACTTACTGTATTTCAAATGATATTAATAAAAGCAACACTAATACATTATTATCTTTTCTATTTTTGTGGAAAAATACACATATATATTTTAATTGAAGGGCGATTGGTTTACAACGCTTTTATTTTATTTAAGATTTATTTTTATTTATTTATGCATACAAGAACTGGGGTACAGGCCAGAGGTGCGGGGTGAGAGGATTCACTAGAGACAGAGTGGGGAACAGAACAGGCAGATCTACTGAAATACACTGCTGGGGGGAGCAGCAGGTGAGACAGGAGAGGTCTGCTGCACCAGGTGGGTTGCTTCCTGGCCGGGAATCGAACTCGTGCTGCAGTGGCTGCTTATAGCTTCATAGTGTTGACACTTAACCCCTTGTGCCACTAGGGAGGCCCTATGACTCTGTGTTATAGGGGGATAGGTTCACATCTCCTCAGATGTATGTCACCACACCATGCCCACCACCAAGCCCCATATCCTCTACCATAGACCACTGGACCCCCTCCAGTTTGTTCCCAACTGCCCTTCCTCCCGCTTTGGTGGCCTCAATTCTGTAGTCAGATTCCAAGGGTTTGTTTTGGTTTGGTTTTCTCTGGCCCTTTGCTTTGTTTCTTTATATCCAACCTAAGAGTGAAATCATCTGGCATTTGCCTTGCTCCTTCTGACTCATTTTGTTTAGTATAATCCTCTCCAGTTCCATCCATGTTGTTGCAAATGGCAAGATTTCATCTTTTAAAAATTTTCCTGCAGCTGAGTGGTATTCCATTGTGTGTATACACCACATCTTCCTGTACACACATCTGTCCTTGGGCACTGGGTTTGTCTCTCTCCCTTAGCTCTTGTAAATAGGGCTGCAGTGAACATAGGTGCGCATAGACCCCTTTGAATTAGTGTTTTTGTATTGTCTGGACAGATGATGATGATGAGTGGAGTTGCTGGATCATATGGTAAATCTGTTTTTAATATTTTGAGAAACCTCCAAACTGTTTTCCAAAGGGGCTGGGCCAGTCTACATTCAGATCAGCAGTGTCTGAGGGTTCCTTTTTGCCCACATTCTCGCCAACACTTGTTGTTTCTGGTCTTTTTTGGTATGCTGGTATCTCATAGTGGTTTTCATTTGCATTTCCCTGGTAATGTGATGAGGAGCATAAAATACACCATATTCTTATTTAATTTTCATTGCGGTGCTGGTAGGTTCTCTCTTTTTTTTTAAATACTTATTTATGCATACAAGAACTGGGGTACAGGCCAGAGGTGTGTGGGATGAGAGGGTTCACCAGAGACAGAGAGGGGAACAGAACAGGCAGATCTACTGAAATACACTGCTGAGGGGAGCAGCAGGTGAGTCAGGAGAGGTCTGCTGCGCCATGTGGGTTGTTCCCTGGCCAGGGCTTGAACTCGTGCTGCAGTCTGCGGTTAGCTTCATAGGTTGTGTCTTAACCCCTTGCACCACCAGGGAGGCCCCATGGTAGGTGCTCTTATCCACATTTTGCAGATGTGAAAACTGAGGCTCAAAGAAACCTTTGTGGCTAAGTTACATTTCTAGTGCATCTGAGCTGGAGAATAGGGAGCACATGTTCTCAAAAGCCATTCGTCTTAACACATTTTAAAGGAAATATATGAATATGAAACTTTTTAAACATACATGGAAAGATGTGAGAGGAGTCTCGGTGAAATCTCTAGAGATGGTAGATAAAGGTACTTCTCTTTCTCCATCATCTCCATGGACCTAGTCTTAGATTTAAGTCCTGTTTGTTCTGCCCTCTGCCCCTTCAACCCTTGGGGCCAGGCCAGGCTGTTTGCAACCCTGAACAGTAGTGAACAGCTGACCAGTTATACTCTTTACTTCTTAAAACCACCTTTAAGCCAGATTCGACATGGTGAGCAAATGTTTCAAGGCCAGTGAGAAGTTGACCAGGGGAGCAGGTTCTCTGCCAGCCTTCCCCGGGTCCTGGGCCATCAGAGGCTGTGCAGCCAGTCTGGGGGTGGGTGAAGTGTGGAGACAGGCAGTCGAGAAGGCAGCTAGCCCCTGCCACTCTTTAAGCACCTCTGGCATGTTGTCCTAAGCCCTTTTCCTGAGACCACTCTGCATCCCTGAGTCTACTTCTAGAAAAAGAGTGGGCTCACTGAAGGCCTGTTGGCTCTTCCTATCTCCTTAATCAGTCTGTCAGCCAGAGAACAGGCTCAGGGATGGGTTCTGGAGCAGGAGGAAGGTTGTAGGGAAGGGGACTCAGGCTGGGACTGAGGCATTAAAGCAGCCCCTTGCCCTGTAGTTAAATGAAACTGGACCATAAACAGGCTGGTTAACATTGCCCATCACCCTGGGGACTCTGGGCTAGAGCCTAAGGGGCTGCAGTTTCTGGCCATGGGCATGACTTGAGGCCACTGTCTTTTCCTCCTTGTTGGGCCCTTAGGGTGCCGTCATGGGGCAGCTGCCCACCTCTGTCATATGTGGGAGCTCAAGCTTTGAGACCAAGGCCCCACACTGTTGGGAAGTCATGGCTGTGTGGCATGGCATGAGTCCTGAGTTGCTGATTCTGCTCCCCCCATTGCCCTGTTAGCCATCTGTGCCGGGGAGAGCCATGGGACTCTTAGCAAAATTGCAGCCTTCTGTATCCCCACCGTGATTTTAGTCCCTCCCATGACATGTCAGCATCAGTCCCCCAAAAAAGTTCTAGACACCCAAGATGTCACTTTGGAGACACAGCAAGGTACTGTCAGGGGTGGGATGTAGGGCAGAACTTGGTGATTAGGGGCAGGGAGGAGGGCGTGGGGTGGGAGCACAGAGGAGCGAGGCCCCGAAGCCCGTCTGCCGGGAGGTTTCAGAGGAGCTGGTTTTTCTCCTTCTCCTTGCCCTGAATCGAGCACTTTCTAAACGGCAGGTACTTCATAAATATGTGTTAGTCCCCCTGACTTTTATAAGGTGCTTTCACCCTCTCCACTTTATTGCTAAGGGAACCAAGGTTTAGGGAGGTTAATCTGAAGGTTGTACAGCAGGTAAATAACGCCTCTGAGAATTGGCCCCATGTCTGGTGCATCTCCAAGTGCGTGTTCTTAAGCACTGCGTCACCTCCGCCATTTCCTCTTAGGCCTGAGCTTCGTGACAGGCGGGTTAGGCTGCTTTGTTGGGGCCTTCTGCTATGTGGGAAGTGCTCAGAGGCCCCTTTGCAGCAGTTTTCTGTCAATGCATGGGATAGCGGTGTAGGGGTTTCAGCAAAGCTCAGTTCCCAAGGCCTCAGAAACGGGATTTTGTACTGAGACCTGAGAAATTTACAGGTGTGCTGGTCCCTCAGGCCTCTGAGCCAGAGCCCCAGGAAATGGAGCTGGCTACTTTCAACAGCACTTTTGCTCTTACACAAAAGCATTAACTTTTACTCAAGCAGCATTTCCTTCCTTCCCTCTCAGCCTCAACCGCGCTTGTTGACTGGTTGGTGGGGGTGCTGCTGGTGATCCCATGGTTATCTTGGACCTGAAACTGTCCCTGGAGGTTGCGGGGGCAACCCATTTCCCCTCGAGTCAGTAGATCACAGGCAGGGTGGGGTGTAGGCTTGGAGGGTGATGAGAACAAGGCACTGTGAAATACAAGATGATGGTAAATGAAAAGACCCAACCCCATGTGGATTTATAGTATGATGATACCCAGTGGAAGTGCATATTTGGACAGGTGACATCTGGGAGAGAATATGGGAACACAAAATGACTTATTTATTTTAGAGTTACAAATTCTTTATTCTTCATAATGAAAAACATTATAATAGTGAAAGCAAAAGCTAATTACCTATTCATCTCTGGCCAGGCTTGCAATGCCACAATGGAGGAAAGCACCCCGTAGATACTCTCTCACACCAAGTAGGTACTCTCTCACACCCAGTAGGTACTCTCTCACACCCAGTAGGTACTCTCTCAGGCCTTGCCACCTCTCCTTGCCTCTGAGCTATCTTCTGCTTCTGGAGGTCCCTGAGAGGAATTTGGCCACCTGCCCTGATACCCTTCAACAAGGCCCACGGGTGCAGTTGGGTCTTCCAGAACCCTCCCAGGCTCACATCTGTTCCTTACTCATTCCTTTACTCAGTTGTCTTATTTTTATGTCCACTAGAGTGTTGGGAATTTTGATGTTCACTGCTGTGTCCCTGATTCTGCCCTGGGACTCTAGGGTGAGCAATGAGTCTTGGGGTGTAGAGCTAACAAACAGCCAGCTAAGGATCATGCGGTGGGATATGGGCAGTGATGGAGTAGATGCAGGACATGGTGGGCTTTGTGCCCCCAACACAGTCTTGGTGGGTGGTGTCAAGTGGGCTTCCTGGAGGAGGTGATATCTTACCCCAGCTTGAACATTTAAAACCTATCCTCAGAGAGACTTTGGAGCACCAGAAATCCTGACCATCCTCCCTCTATTATGTTGATCCTTCATCCTTGAAATATCAACTTTAAACACTTGTGAAATTGTTTATTTCTCTACACTGAACTGACATCAACAACTCAAGTGAAGCAACAAAGACACAGCTTCCTGTTGCTTTTTAATGTGGCTAGACATGGCTCCTCATGGGGCAAGGTTCTTGGGAAAGCGGGGAGAGGTCAGCAACTTCCTCTCAAGTCCAGTGAAAAGTTTAACTCAGAAGCTGCTGAGACAGATACAGTTCAGTTGTTTTTTTTTTAAAGATTTATTTTTATTTATGCATGCAAGCATTGGGGTGTAGGCCAGAGGTATGGGGGCTGAGAGGATTCACCAGAGACAGAGTGGGGAGCAGAACAGGCAGATTGACTGAAACACACTGCTGAGGGGAACGGCGGGCGAGACAGGAGGGGTCTGCTGCGCCTTGTGGGTCAGCAACCTGGCCAGGGATTGAACTCATGCTGCAGTGACTGGCCTTAGCTTGATAGCACTGAGACTTTAACCCCTGTGCCACCAGGGAGGCCCTGCAGTTCAGTTTTTATTCAAACCTCATCAAAATGGAAAGAAGTAATAGTGGTTCTGAGCTTCTCTCAGGTGATTATGATGTGCTTGATTGAGCAACTCTCAGCCCTTTTTTCTCTTTTTACCATTATGCTAAATTAAGAAATTTGTCCATCAAGAAAAACTGCATAGGTAAGGTCCTAAATTGCTGTTCATGGTTCCTCACACTTTTTAATCTGGCTTCCAAGATTCTCTGGGCCCATCTCCATTCCCAGACTCCTACATCACTTTCCCTTCTTGTGCTCTTCACGTTGGTCACATGCAGTGATTTCTCAACAGGTCCTATACCCGCCTGCTTCTGAGCATGTATTTATCAGCATAATGCCCGCCACTCAGGGGTGACCAATACATGTTTACTACTCAGTGTAATGATTAAACCTCCATCCCCTCTGCTTGGAATGCCCTTCCCCTATTACTCCTCTCCTCCCTTTTGTAGTCTTTATCCTTCAAAACCTGAGGATACCCCAGAAGAAACCTCCCCAGCTATTGGTTTGCATTTTGCTTCTGTGCACACATTGCATCTTTCATGATCTTTATTTCTCGTCTCTCTTGCTAGGTCATCAATTCCGAGGGGGATCTGTTACCTTTCTCCACCGAAACAGACATTTCTTTTCTCTTGTAATCACTGGTGTGGTGTTTATCCCCCCTCTTCCCACCTTCACATGATTCTGGTTGCCTTCCCCAGGAGCAGGAGTATTTCTAGTGTGGCTACCACTGTTGTCATGGAGAACGCACTGTTCACTGTGGCAGCTTTGTGGGGCCTGAACATGGAGCCCCGTGTAGTTATGAGGGCCTTTTGGTGCGAAGTCTGCACTTGCCAAGGATAGGGCTGGGTGTGAAGCAGAAGTGCTCTTCTGTGTCCCATGGAACTTGACATTGTGGGAGGCCCTTGCCCAGGCTTAGAGGGGCATGCAAAACTGAAGCCACGCGTTTGTTCCACCACCCTGGCCTTTGTTGAGCCACCAGGTGGTGCTATTGGCCGGGAAAGCTTGGTTAGTGACCTGCCTGATTTTCTGCTTAATAAAGAAACTTCAATGTTGCTGATCTTTCCCCCCACACATGAGAATTCCAACACTGATGGTCTTTCATTGAGCCTCCTTACATTCACTTTCTAGGATTTTTCCTCAAACTTTTGCAGCTTGAGGTGCTTCCATCCACCATCCCAAGCACACACAGACATGGGGGTGCTTACCTTTTTTTCTCCTTATCATGACACTGTGCCTCTGAACTATATCCCCAACAAAGTTGATTAGTCCTTTCCTTTAGCCATCTGCCAACTGGGCAAGGATTTAATAGTAAACTAATTAACCTTAAGGTGTTAATGAGGTTTACTATTATTACTTCTGGGATTCTCTGCCTTAAAACTGTGAAGATTGAAACCAAGCCTTATAACCTAAGAGGTAAATTGCTGGCATTCCTAACTGTAGATGGAGAGGAAGTTTTTGAAAGAAGATGGGAGGGTAGTGGTTAAAGGATGCTGGTTTGTCCATCCAACTGGTGCCCACCCATGACTTGCACAGAACCACTAGCAAGATGGCACGAGGCAGGCGGGTTCTGGAGACCCATCGAGGCCCCTGGGAGACCATAGACCCTGATCCTAAGCCTCTGTGACCAGGTGGCCTGAGGGGAGCCTGATTGCTTGCTCTTCTTTCCTTTGCCCAGACTTTCACGGCATGGTGCAACTCCCACCTCCGTAAGGCGGGGACACAGATCGAGAACATTGAGGAGGACTTCCGGGATGGCCTGAAGCTCATGTTGCTGCTGGAGGTCATCTCAGGTGAGTGGACCAGCCACTGGTGTTGGGAGTGCCAGGACAAAAGTGTGCCAGACCCAGTGTGCCCACCTCATCAAGATAAGGTGCTACTGCTGGGTTCTGCCGCTCTGGGAATGTGCCCTTACCCCTCTGCTTCTGCGCTGCTGTGGTTGTGGCTAACTTTGGCTCTCCTGAAAGATGTTTGTGGATGAAGTGTGAATTCAGACTAGGAGACTGGGTCTTGGTCTTGGCACTGCCTCTGACCACCTATGTGTCCTTGGAAAAGTCACTGCCTCCCTGCCTCAGCTTCCTCATTGACAAACAGGGAGTTTGAAGTTTGGTCTCCAAGATCAAGAATGCAGGCTGATCATCTCCATACTTTGGCTACCCATCTGCCTATATCCACATGGGCCAGTCCCATGATCCCCACTTTATCTGGCCCCGAGCTTGGAATTTGAGTGTCCACATACCAGGAGGAACAGCTTCCCCTGGCTGCACATCTCTGCTGTCTTATGAGTACCTTTCTTCCACCATCCCTTCAAGGTTCCAGTCCCCAAGATTCCAGCCTTGGCTTATAGATTGGGTAGCCCAGCTCTGTCTCTGCCTTCCACCTTGATGCCAGCGAGTCCCAGACCTAATCTCAGAACTGCCTTTCCCCTCAAGACCCTCTAAATACTGACCCTCAC
The DNA here is from genome assembly GCF_964194135.1 of Talpa europaea. NCBI lineage: Eukaryota > Metazoa > Chordata > Mammalia > Eulipotyphla > Talpidae > Talpa > Talpa europaea. The sequence goes on along the minus strand of NC_140075.1, from coordinate 95,911,093 downwards.
TAGGCACCTCCACCCAGTTATCTCCCGGGGTCCACTCAGCATGCCCCAAACTGTGCTTACACTCTGCCCCTTGCAAACCTCTTTTTCCTCCTGCGGTCTTTGTGTTTTTTCCCCTAAATCTCATTTAGGAATCACAGACAGCTCCCTTTTGCTCTCCTTTCCAACTTGCCACTCTAGTTCTGGTCATTCTGTTGCTTTCTTTCATTATCTATCTTTTGCCTCTGCTACTGGGGTGTCAGTGGGAGCCTGTGTCCACTCTCGCTTAGGCCTCCGACCCCCTCTCCGCGACTCCCTCCCCTGCAGTCCATCATGCACTGCAGCCAGAGGGTCCATTCAACAGCCCAAATATGGTCGCAGTGTTCCCTGCTGGAACCCTCCAGTGCCTTCCCAGGGCTTTGTGCCTGCAGCCCACATTCCTGAGCACAGTTTGTAGGCTCCTTCGTGAGCTGGCACCTGCTCCGTTTTCAACTACTATTCCCAAAAAGGTATCATTCCCAGACCCTCTGCCCCCCTGGGAGACAGGGAGTCCTCCCGTCTGCTCTCTGTGCTTTTGTCCAAGCTCCAAGTGCCCTTTTAAAAATAAAACCAGTACTTTTTTATATTCCCCTTGTATGTATGTGGTAAAAGATATATAACATAAAATTTTCCATTTTGACCATTTTAGGTTACAGCTCAGTGGCATTAAGTCCAGTCACATTGTCATGCAGCCACCGTCCCCCATCCATCTCCACAACATTTTCATCATCCCATACTGAAGCTCCTTACTCTTGAAAACTAACTTCCCATTCCATCCTCCCACCAGCCCCTGCCAATTCTGACATTTTTTACTTTCTGTCTTTGTGAATTTGGCTATTCTAGGAACTTGATATGAGTGGCTACCTGCAGTACTTGTCCTTCTGTGACTGGCTTATTTGACTTAACATTGTGTCCTCGAGGTTCATGCTGCTTGTAGCATGTCAGAATTACCTTCCTTTTTAAGGCTGAGTAATATTCCATTGTATATACATCACACCTTTTTTTTCTTTTTTTAAAGATTTATTTATTTATGCATATAAGAGCTGGGGTACAGGCCAGAGGTATGGGGGGCGGTGGTGAGAGGATTCACAAGAGACAGAGTAGGGAACAGAACAGGCGGATTGAGTGAAATACACTGCTGGGGGGAGCAGCAGATGAGTCAGGAGAGGTCTGCTGCACCATGTGGATAGCTCCCTGGCCTGCTGGGGATTGAACTTGAGCTGCAGTGGCTGTGGATAGCTTCATAGGCTGCATCTTTGCACCACCAGGGAGGCCCTATCACACCTTATTTATTCCTTTATCCATTGATAAACACTTAAATTGTTTCCAGCTTTTGGCTATCTTGAATAATGCTGCTGTTAATATACATATGCAGCTACAACAGATCCTAGAGATTGTGGGTTAGGTTCCCTACCACAGTAATAAAAAAAGTCATAAATTTTTTTCGTTTCCTGGTGCATGTATATTTACACTACACTGTAGGATATTAAGTGGTTTTAGTATCATGTCTAAGAAAACCAGTATACATGCCTTAGTTAAATGTGACCTAGAGACCCAGAGAGAGCGGATCCACTGGGAGATGGTGCCGGTAGGCTTGCCCGTGCGGGTTCCAGAAAGCGTGATACCTCAGGTGCCATAGAGGAACACGCAGTGAGATGAGGTGGGCCTGCATCTGTTGGAGTCCCTGCCTTCAGTTCTTTTTGTATATAGCCATAGGGGGATTCTTGGGTCATATGGTGATTTAATAATCATTTTTTAGGGACTGTCATACATTTTTCCTCTACCTGCCTTTTAGAGCATCTTTCCCTACCTCCTCCCCAACATTAATTTAAGCCAACGTAGTATTACTCTTTGTCATTCTTTAAGACCCAACTCGGGTGGAGGGCTTTTCTGACACTCACTGCTCCCATTTGAGTGGTTTTGAGTGGTTGAGTGCCCCTACACCTGTAACACCCCATTAATTTACTCCTCTATGGTGTCATTTGTGACACATTATAATAATTTTTGCCCTTTCTTCCCCACATTATGCTGCGCTCCAGAGACAGGGACAGGCTCATCTCTGTGTCCCAAGTGCTTAGAGATGTACTTGGCATGTAGTTAATGCTCAGCACAACTAAAGGGACTGAATCCAGAGTCAGGCGTTTGGCCAAACCCCCGTGCCTTCCCACATGGGCCAGCCTGTGTCTCAGTGGTCCTGTGCAGATCTGAGGCTGGGGGACCCCAAGTTCCCACGAGGTTGTCCTTTCCTCCTGAGCATTTTTAGAGATGGTGGGCTGACAAGAGAAGGAAGGAGGGGTCTGCAGAAGTCCTCCAAGTGGGTGGTCCCTGCACCACCTCTAAGCATAGGCGGGCGGCCTGTCATTGTGTGGGTTCCCAGGCCCACCCAGACATCCTAAATCAGGAACTTAGAAGGCAGGGGAGGACTGCACTCTGCAGGCAGTAGGTTCTCCGGGTGTTTCGTGCTGACTGACGTCTGAGAGCCGCAGGCCGTGAAGTCCTGTTCCAGACAGCCCGTGCAGCTGTTGGTGGCTGAGAGTGCAGGCTCAGGGGCTGAGGCATCAGCAGGGGCAGCCTTCCAGGGGTGCTGCCTCCACCCATCCTATGGGGAGGGCCCCTGTGGCATGTCAGCTGCTCATCAGGATGTGGGGGACCCTGTTGGAGAGGCTCGGCAATGTTCACAGCCTTGGGAGAGCCACCGTGGGAAGTCTTGATTTTAAAATAAAAGCCCAGCTGTGCTTACTTGGGAGCTTCAGGGCCAAGTCACATCTGTGGCAGGAAGGCTGTTCTCTGGATGCTGGAGGGGAGGGGGCTGTTGGGGAGGGAGGCCTGGAGAAGCTGCTCTGTCATCCCAGCTGCCCAGACTCCCCCAGCACAACCCCCCTCAGCCAGACTGTGCTTGGAGTTGGGGGGCAGGGCACTGGTGCAAGGATCCTGAATTTCAGATTCTAGGATGGTGGCTCTCAGCCTCTTGGGCCCCTGGCCTCTTAGAGACTCTGAACTCTACATTCCATTTCCCCAGGTAAAAAACATGCAATTGTGCTTATAATTTTTTTGAATAGTTTCAGGAGGTCCCTGGGTGTATGCCCCATTTCTGGAATAAAAGTGTCCTCAATGGGGTGTTTGGAGAACCTGCTCCTCTCCCTGTTTCTCTGCAACTTCTGGCCCTGACCCCTGAAGAACAGAAGCTCCCATGTAAGGGGAGCAGCAGTTGTGTAGGGTAGAGGGTTAACATGGGTGCTCACAGGAGGCAAGACAAGACCAGTGATTCTCAAAGGGAGAGGGAATCCATGGCAACTGCATTCAAGCAGCCAGGGGACTGTTTCTAAAGTGACTCATACTTCCTCCCAGGCCAAAACAGTTTAGACTACAAGGCCTTGGCATGTGCTGTTCCCCTACCTCCATCACCATTCCCTGCAGTCAGGCCTGCCTCTGCTACCAATCAGAGGCCTTCCCTGCCCACTGCACAGCTCCTGCATCCTTCTACCTGCCTCCCCAGCATCTTCCTTTTAAGCATCTATTTTATGCGTTGTTCCTTCTTGCTATTGCACACTCACGCGCACATAGTGATGTTTTGGTCCACAAGGCCCACACACAACAACAGTCCCTGTACCCAGCTTGGGTGTGTTGTGGGCAGTCCCACTTAGTTTTGTGTGAGTGTGTTCTGTGCTATTCACACAACGACAACATTGCCAACAACCCATTTCTTGAAATGTATCCTTGTTGGCAAGTGACATATGCCTGCAGGTGCAGCTGTGTGTTTTTCTATCGAAGGTCTGCTTGTCTCTCCTCCTGGACCATCAGTACCCAAAGGCAGCAGACTGTGCTGTTCATCCCCATATTCCCGACACCCAGCCAACTCCCTGGCATCTACTGGGGACAATACAGAATTAGATCTGAGAAATGGAAGAAAGAAGAGTCGGGTGGGCGGATGCATGTCCCTGCAGGGAAGCGCGGTCCCCGGCTCCCAAGTGTGGTCCGAGGTGTGCGTGAGTGTGTTGAGGGCCACCCTGGCCCCTGTGTCATGGTGTCTCACCTTCCTTTTCCCTTCTTCCCCTTGTTGCTCTGTATTCAGGTGAGCGCCTGGCCAAGCCGGAAAGAGGCAAAATGAGGGTGCACAAGATCTCCAATGTCAATAAAGCCTTGGACTTTATTGCCAGCAAGGGGGTCAAACTGGTGTCCATCGGAGCCGAAGGTAAGGCCCGCTCCCTGGCTGCCCTAAGGAGTCTGATTTTCTGCTCTACTGCTTCTCTTGACCTTTTGACCTTGAGACCTGGGCCCCCACATCCCTGAGGGCATTTGGAAGTAGGGTTCCTGGTACCTCCATCTGGTCCATCTGTGGATTCTTCATGTAGCAACGGCTCTTCCCATCTAATCTCAGCCTCCCCTGACCTCGGCTTCCTGCCAACTGTCCTCTGCCTAGAAAACTAAAGGTCTGCTCGCTGGTCTGCAGTCAGCATCCCGTGGGATTCTGAGATCCTGCTGCCCCTTTATCCAAGGGCCTGACCATGCTTTGCTGCCCAAAGCTGGGAATTCTGTGGGTATGAGGGAGTGTGCAAACTCTGGCTGGGGGAGGAGAAGCTGCTGTGGGGCTCCATGGAGCCCTGGGGAGACCCATGTCTTTTAGGATCTTTCTTCATAGCATTTCCTTGCAGAGTAGCTTCCTGGCTCTTTTTCCTTCACTTAAACTTTTTAAAGCTCAATTTAAACTGTTATGAGTATGTTCTTAGTGATTCAAAGGAGCGAGCACAATTTCTTGCATGTACTGTGGCAGCTCTGGAGAAAAGAGGAGGGTGAGATGATTGGAGTAGGATAGAAGTGAGAGAATAGAACAGAACAAACCAGACCCTGTCAGCACAGCGTCCTGTGCATTCAGCAAGTATTTGGGGGTACCTGCTGTGTGGTGCAGAGATGCAAAGATGAGTAAGACACAGTCCCCATCTGTCATTGTTCATTCGCTCAAGGCTGCTATAACCACGCTTGTGACTGTTGAGCGCTTACTCCATGGCAGGTCCTGTGCCGAAACCCTTTGTGTCGGTGAACTCTTTGCCCTCACCACAGACCTATGAGACGGCTCTATAATAATTACTTCCATTTTGCCAACAAAAAACAGATGCCTACGAGATTATGTAACTTGCTCGAGGTCCCATCCTTACTCAGTGGCAAAGCCAGAACTCGGCTCCTTGTCTGTGTGACATCAGAGTAATAAATGCCCTGGACAGGGGCCTCGCTTGACAAGGGTGGGGGTCTTGCTCCAGTAAATGCACAAGAGCAGATCTCTCTTGGGGGAGAAATCTCTTTTTTTCTAGAAATTGAGGGCTTTTATGTGGCTACATCGAACTGAGAAATTTTAGCCATGGGGATTGGCAACCTACAGGCCCTGGGGTCAAATCCCACTGACACAGGCTTTTATAAATAGTGGCCCTCAGCCACACGCGTCTGTTTACATATTGTCTGTGGCTGCTTTCCTGCTACAATGGCAGGGTTGAGTAGTTGTGACAGAGACCTTCTGCTTGCAAAGCGGAAAATATTTCCTATCAGACCCGTTACAGAAAAGGTTTGCCAGCCCCTGTCTCACTGGGGACTCCAGCTGGTGCTTGAGTCCATCTTGGGTTGTGCCTTATATATCCCAGTCTCTCCAGCCTCCCCATACCTTCTGTGGTCTGTGGCTCTAGCTCCTAGCATCATAATGCCCACAGTAGGTGCTCAGTCAGTGTTTGAAGGACTTAAATATAGCAGGGTGCTTTGCTTTGTTAGTGGGAAAGTATTCCCTACCTTTTAATAAGAACAGTCTGTTCTGTTGGGGAGGAATAAAGATTTGACAGGAAATGTTTTAACTAAGCAGGGCTGGGAAGCCAAAGAAAATGGTGCTTAGGTATTCTGGTGCAACCTCAGATACCCACAGGGGCAGAAAGGTAAACAATATGTGAAGTGGGCCAAGGGAGTGGGGACTGTGGAGAACAGGAGACAACACATCCTTCTAAATGGAGCAGCTGCCACATAGATCGAACCAGTTGTTTCTGTGTGGGAATGAATACAGGTCCAGTGCTACTCAGTTTTCCAATTTTTAAAAAGAAACCATAAACTAAGCTTTGTAGAAAGGAAGATTTAACACTGCCTTAGAAAGGGGAGGAGAGTGGAGGATGCTGGGAGAGACTAGCACTTACTGAGTTTCAGATCTATACCTGGCTTGACAGGATGCTATTTAGTGTTATCCTCATCTACCTGTGCAAAGGCCTGCAGGGTGTGTCACCAGCCACATTTTGCAATCAAGGAAACTGAGGCTCAGGGAAGTGGCTGGAGTGGAAGACTGTAGTGTGGTTGCACACAGGCTCTAGGACAGGAGGCTTCCACGGGTGGCAGAGCCAGGATTAAACCTGGGGCTTCTGACTACAGAACTGAGGTCTGAGCACCTCCCTGGCATCGCTGAGGACCTCCTGGCATCACTGCATACCTGTGGAGGCTTAGACTAGAACTTTCTTGTCTGTGAAGTGGCATGCCAGGCTGGCCATGCCTGCCTCTGCAGAGGGTGAGGAGCAAAGACAGACACTGGTAGAAACTGCCCACCCCCCTAATTTCTTAGGGAGTCACTTAACTGACTGCAATTTTCAAATTCTATCAACATAGACTTGACGTCTTTAAAGATTTTAAAAAGGTTCCTTTAAAATAAGACACCCCTTACCCTCCCACTGCCCAGGGTAATGGTGCTTTAGGCTGAACCTCCCACTTTGAGATCCCGTTAGAAGCTGAGCAAGATCACACAGGAATAGCCATTTTGCTGAGCCAGGAACATAGAGGAGGCCCCAAAAGAGTTTTGTTTATTTAATGAAATGAAGTTTTCTGCTGTAAACTAGGAAATAAAAGACAGTGGAACAGGTCTCTGGAAATGAGTTCACTGGGGTGCAGGGCAAGGGAACATTTCTGGTGGTCCTGACGGAACAGCATCCTGAGGACCAGGTCCTATTGGGGTAAAAGACCCCAGGCCTTTGAAGGATTATCATGTGGTGCAAAGACTAGACTAGGCTCTGGTCGACCCCACAGAGCAGAACCTGGCTGGAAGGGAGACCCTGGGTCAGCCAATTGTGGGTAACATGCAGTGCTCTCGGGGGTGGTGTGGCATTCTGGGGAGGGTGCATGTGCTTGGTCCCTGAAGATATATGCATGTGGGGACTGGAGGCAGGGAACTTCCATACCTGGGGAGGGATTAGCCTACATTCTTGGTTCTGTACAATATTTGATTTTAGAATATTTGGACTTCAGAGAATTGGGAATTGATTTGCGTGAGTGGCGGGGATTTAACCAAAGAGAGGACCTGTCAAGGATTTTTAAAGATCTTTGGGTAGGGAAAATTTGATTGCTTTTTTCTTCAATTCCAAGTGAGGTTGAACATTCTTGTAAGTCAGTTATTTGCATCTCATGTTTTGGAAGTGTCTATTCATATCTTTTTTTGAATTTATATGGAAGCAGGTGAGGGTAACGAGCCGTCATTTGATTGTCACCTGTTCACCTGTCACCAAGACCATAAATAGATCCTTGTCTTAAACTCTGAAGACAGGACTTATTTATATTTGTTTCTCTGCCTCTGGGCCTGGCACTGAAAAGAAAAAAAAATTACTTCATAGAATTTAGAAAAAGTGCTTTTAAACTGAATTTAGTAGGGTGTCTCTTAGTTGTGATCTTGAAGCTTTCTCTTTTTTTACAACATGTATTTTAATTCCCAGCCAGTGGCATTATAAGTTTGATTTGTGAATTAAGATCCTAAAAAACAGCAATTTATGTCTTTGTTAGGTTTCTTATTTTCAGTTGTCTGCATTGACTTTCTGGATATCATGGCTATTTTGAGCTGGGATTGCCTGAGGTCCCAGGTCCCCGAAATGCCAGAACATTTGTGATATCCTAGAAATCCTTCCCCTCCAGACTGTTGAACATTGCTCAGGCTTTAAGATGTGGCCCTTTATGGCTACCTTTCCTGATGAGCCCAGTAGAATTGCCCATACTACCCTGGGACCCTCAGCACCCTCCTATCCTCCCCCGCCCCCATATAGATTTCTCTCTTGGCACCTGTGCATGTAATAGAACTAACTTTTTTTTTTTTTGAAGTGTAATTGATATATAACATTACTTTCAGGTGTACACCAAGAGATTTGATATTTGTATATATTATGAAGTGATCACCACAATAAGTCTAGTTAATGTCTGTCACTATATACAACTACAAAGATTTTTTCCCTTGTGGTGAAAACTTAAAAAATTTACACTCTTAGCAACTTTCAAAAATGTAATACAATTGACGATCATGACCACACTGTATATTATCTCCCCTTGACTTATTTCTTTTATAACTCCATTTGTGTCACTAACACTCTTCATCCATTCACTCACCAATGTGTTCTCTGAATCTATGAGCTTGGTCTTTTTAAAACTTATTTTCTATATCCCATTTAATAATAATAAGTCACAGGATATTTGTCTTACTTTCTAACTTAATTTTACTTAGTATAATTTCCTCAGGGTCCATCCATGTTGTTACAAATGGCACCATTTGGGCCTTTTTTATGACCAAGTAATATTCCATTGTAGATACACCCCACAACGTTTTTATCCATTCATCCATTAATGGACATTTAGGTTGTTCCCCCTTGTTTATTTTTGCTTTTGTCACCTTTGCTTTTGGTATCAATACAAAAAAATTATTGCCAAGACCGATGTTGAGGATGTACTAACTTAGAAACATACTGACTCCCCCTCTAGCAATGGAGCTGTGAGATCTTTAATTTCCTAAGCAGGGTACTTAGAGGGATGTGGTGGCTCAACTCTGACCCTGCTAAGGCTTATCCTAATGAGTCCTGCTATTCTTTGTATAGAAATTGTGGACGGGAATGTAAAAATGACACTGGGCATGATCTGGACCATCATCCTACGCTTTGCCATCCAGGACATCTCTGTGGAAGGTAAGTCTTCTACTCTTTTCCATTAAGTCCCCAAGCCCTACCCCTGCCTTTACCATCACGTATTCCTCCTTGACCCTGTGCAATGGGGGCTTGATCTTGGTTGGGGCACATGCTCCCTCCCTCCTATAGAAGTAAGAACTATTTGTAGAGAATTAAGAAATGTTTAGGACCAATTATTGTACAAAAATAAACAACAATGTAGGAAAATAAATAAATAAAATTTGGGGAAAAAACTGTTTAGGGTACCCACTACTTTGATAAAGCCCAAGGTTGCTATAGGGGAGTATATTGGAAATCCAGCCTGGCTCTTGAGTCATTAAATCCAAAAGGTAGGGGAATAGCAGCCAGAAAGGGAGCTGATCCCAGGTCTCCTACTTCACTCTCATAGCACCCTCTGGTGACCACGTTGCAGATCTGCAATGGGCCTGCATGGTCTAGGCAGTCATCTCCAGACTTGATTCCAGACTCTAGCAGGTTTTGAGCTTTATGTCTTCTATGAGTGTTAATATACTTTGTAATATTTTATATTTTTATGTTGCTGTGCATGTTATGAAACAACAAATTTTAAAAGATGAGGTAGAGATAATGTGTTTTTTTTTATTTTTTATAGAGGCATGTTTTATTTATTTGTTTGTTTGTTTATACATGCACTGGGTACAGTCAGAAGCGCGGGAGGGTGAGAGAATTCACTAGAGCCAGAGCGGGGAGCAGAGCAGGCAGAAGGACCGAAGTACACTGCTGAGGGGAGCAGCGGGCGGCAGGAGAGGTCTGCGCGCCATGTGGGACCCTCCTCTGGTGGCCGGGGAGCAGCCGGGGATCGAACCGGTGCCGCAGAGGCCACGGACAGCTTTGCAACCCAGTGCTCAACCACTGTGCCACCAGGGAGGCCCGAGATAATGTGTTTTAACTTTTTAAATGCATTTTAGGGCCTCCCCGGTGGCGCAGCGGCTGAGCGCTGGGTTGCGAAGCTGCCCGCAGCCTCTGCGGCGCCGGTTCAATCCCCGGCTGCTCCCAGGCCACCAGAGGAGGGTCCCACATGGTGCACAGACCTCTCTTGCCGCCCGCTGCTCCCCTCAGCAGTGTACTTCGGTCCTTCTGCCTGCTCTGCTCCCCGCTCTGGCTCTGGTGAATTCTCTCACCCTCCCGCGCTTCTGACTGTACCCAGTGCATGTATAAACAAAACAAACAAACAAATAAATAAATAAAGCATGCCTCTATAAAATAAATAAATAAATTTAAAAAAAAATGCATTTTAACAGTCCAGAAGTCCTGAAAAGGTTTTTAGAGAGATTAACTTTTTACTAAGAACAGTGTTTATTAAATTTCTTTTTTTATGGAACTCTTGATTTGACACTTGGTGATACAGCAAGGTGAAGGCCTATGTTTGCTTTATATATATGTGGTATTTAGGATTGTAGTCACTTAGGACATGGTTCTTACTAGTGATTGTAGAGCTAAATCTGTTTTTCAAATAACCTTCATGGTGACTTCTCTTTGGGCAGACTTCTTGTCAGCTCTGATTAAATTGTCTTTCTTTTAATCTTAACATATAGCTGATGAAGAGTTTGGAATAGAAGCATTAGATTTGCTGATTTTTCAGTTGTTTACCTGTGCTTGGATTACTATATTATCTTTGCAGAAGGAATCATTTAATGCCATCTAAGATCTAATTTGCGGTTTGAAAGTAAATGAGCTCCAAAGGGAACCTACCTCCCCGGGTGCCACAGCCTGCAATTCATAAATTTGAACACATGGAGGTGGTGTGGCTGGCAACCTGTCTGTGTTGGGAGTGTGACACATACATATCTAACATACCCATATCCACTTCCCATATCCACACACAACAATGGTGTTGATACATTAAATATGAACATTAAATCTGACCAGAAATCCTAATACTTTTGTCCCCCAAGCTTTTGTCTACACAGGGCACATGCACTCCTGTTTTGGAAATTCCTGTATTTTATATTTCACAGATCAACCAAACTTTCCTCCCTGAAGTGACCACCTGGCATAGGTTGCTCACTTATTTTGTATCGCTACCATTTTGAATAAAAAGGAGTGACAGGGAGACACTCTGGAAGCATGAAAAGCTCATTGTCTCTGTATTTAAATGTGTAATGTGTCTAGCTATGAGACAGTTCCTGGCTTGCTTCTGTGTTTCTCAGATAACTTCTTAAAATTCATTAAGGAAATAGGTTTGATGGCCTGTCACAGCAGCCGGGCTGGAATCTAGGGGTCTTTGTGTGGGCTCACCATGTGAAAGAGGACAGACCCTGTGGTCACAGTGGCATGAGCTGGTTCTCCTCCCTCCACTAACCTTGACCTTCCTGCCTGTGGTCCTTCTCCCCACAGAGACTTCAGCAAAGGAAGGGCTGCTCTTGTGGTGTCAGAGGAAGACAGCCCCTTACAAAAATGTCAACATCCAGAACTTCCACATAAGGTGAGTGGCTGCCGGGGCTCTTGCAGAACCTAGACTGACTCCCCCAGAGACCCCAGGAGCCTTGACTGGGTCAGTCTTGCCTTGAGAACAGAGCAGAGGCTTTTGTGGGAAAAGTCGCTTCTTGGGGAAGGGAGTGTCACCGACTGATGCATAGATGCCCCCCTCACTCCCCATAGCCCCTTCACTCCCCGTAGTGTCTGTGCCATGCCTACTGCCTGGCTGGTGCTAGTGCTGCTGGGGAGCTTCCTGGGGGAAGTTCCAGCCTGGGCCCCCGGAGAAGAGCAGTCAAGGCCTAGGACTTCAGATAGGGGTGGGTTTGGATGTGACAGGTGGGTCTCAACTTGCCAGGCCCCATAAAGTTTTGACCCCAGTGCCGGGGGCTGTGGCTGGATGAAATGGTCCTCATCCTGTCTGCTGGCTCCTGCTCCGAAGCATTACATATTCATCTCTGGAAAAGAAGAGTTTAGTGCCTTTAGCTTAGTCAGTGTCCAGCCCTACTTACCAGCTTGTTCCACCTTCTCTCTCCCCGGGCAGCTGGAAGGATGGCCTCGGTTTCTGTGCCTTAATCCACCGCCACCGGCCTGAGCTTATTGACTATGGGAAGTTGCGGAAGGTACGTGTGCTCACCCGAACTCCCACTGCCAGCTCCCAGCGGTTGGTACCTGGGTGGGTAGGTGGGGACAGGTGGGGGAAGGGTGGGACTGGGCCCCCTGTTCTGAGAGCCCCTGGCCCAGCCAGAGGGGTGTCATTCTCCTTAGATTAGTCAATGAAACAGCACATCTGGAAGTGAGAGGAAAACACCTGCACGGTTGGGGCTGTGTGAGTGCAGCGTGTGTCCTTGGTGAAATGCACAGCCCCCAGAAGAAAGAGCAAAACTGAATGTTTTATTAGGGTGATGGAATGCTAACTCACATTTTTTCCTTTTGTTTTCTCCCGGGTTTTGTAAGGTGGGTATAGTACTGTCATCATTTAAAATCTTGCATATTCCTAGAGTATTTTTCCCAGCTTGCTGTACTGGGCAAGTTGGATTTGGTTTCCCTTACTGCTCAAGTTTGCCGGGGAATTTCCTTTCGCTGTTGCTCAATTTCACTTATGCTTTTGGCATGAAACTGCTGGAGATTTTCTTGAGAATATGTGTGAAGAGAGGGGGGAAGGTGGGAGCTGCGTGTCTGGCCATGTGTCTTCCTGTCTGGGCTGGTTAAGTGATGCTGGCCTCGAAGAGGCCTGTCCAGGATGACTCTGACCAACCCCACCTGCCTTTCCTCTCAGCTCATCCCAGCACTGGAAGGCCACGTGCCTTGGGCTTCTTGGGAGAATCCACCCCTGGAGCTTGGGCTGGAATGTCCCCAGCGATCTGATAGCCAGCAGCCTGCTAGGAATAGCTGACCTCGCCCTTGACTTCAGCGGAATCCCTCATATTGCCTGTGCCCCCAGGAAGGGTTTTACTGTTACTGGTGCAGGCAGAAGCCACTCTGGCAATTCATGGGGTGTTAAGACCCCCATTTCCAGAATGTGGGGGAATGCACTGACAAAAAAAGGATTTACAGGAGAGGGCAACAGCAAATTCCCATCCTTCCAGCCTTCCTGAGCTGGCACAGAGCTTCAGGCCGGGGTCTCTGCCTACATAGAAGGGCCCACCTACTGCCGGGCTGCGCGCCTGTATCCAGGTGTGTGTGGGTGGAGGACCAGCTCTGCCTTCCCAAGCTAATCTCTTTTGAGCAAGGGATTCCCTGCCTTCTAACCAGCAACCTTGCAAGGGGAAAAAATCAGTTTAAGAACTTCTTTAGCCCTCCTGAAAATCATGTGGCCAATTAAAATAGGGCCAAGAGAGGAAATATTAGAGGCAGCATTTTTTTTTTCTTTTAAAGGCATCTTCACGTCCATCCTTTCTGTGTGATGATTGATGCACAGTGTGTGTCCGTCCCTGCTGAGATGTGCTGGGGCGGCAGGAGCCAGCTACTCCACATCTGTCTCCGCCCTTATGTACAGTCGTCCATGCTTACTGTCCCATATCCGCCCCCCTCTCTCCACAGCCTCCAAGGAGCTTAAGCCATTTGGGAGGCGAGAGGTCAGGGGACTTTGCTATCTGTCCAGCTCCCTCCCCATCTCTGTCCCTCTCTGTGTCTTTTCATTTCTTCTGCTCATTTCTCACTGTTTCACTGGGTCTGTTTCCCCCTCACTTTAATTTAAACACCAGTAAAATTCAGCCCAGATCCCAGCACAGACCTGTTTCCACAGAACAGTGATGTTTTACAGAAAACAAAGAGGTTGCTGGAGCCACTGTGCTTGGGGATAAGGGGGAGTGGGGGCTCTGGCTGGGGTGCTCTCTCCTCCTGAGCACCTTGGGTGGGTCCTGGGGCCTGCTGGTCCCTGGGGATGGGTGGGGCTGGTGGGCGTGCACCCCGTCTTCGTAAGGCCCCTGATGGAAATGAACTTCACTGCATTTTTATCATTCTGGAAGCTTTCAGGAACTTCCCCAGAATGACTCCACCTTACTGTTTTGAACAATTTTTCCTGAAAGTGTCCCACATGAATGTTTTTTCCCTTTGCTGCCATGTTATTCTGACCTTTGCAAGTAGTGATTGAGTCCTGGCCTGACAAAACCAGCTTGCTTTAGGTTAGCCTGGGGAACCAAGAAGAGAGGGGAAGGTTCAGAAAGGAACCCCTCAGCCCCCACTAAACTATGCCTTTTCTACAATAAAATATTTTATTGTGGTAAAATATACATGCCATAAACTTGATCCCTTGAGCCATTTCTAAGTGGGCAATGCAGTGGCATGAGTCCATGCCCATTGTTGGCAGCCAGCACTGCCAGCCATTTCCAGAACTGTTTTCATCTTGCAAAACTAAAACTCTGGCCCATCACCCCCCCACCTTCTTCTGCCTGCGACTGACAACCATCATTCTGTTTTCTGTCTCTATGACCTTGACTGTTCTCAGTCTCTGCATAAGTAGAGTCCCACAGTATTTGTGTCGCTTATTTCATGTAGCATAGTGTTTACAGGTTCATTTGTCTTGTATCATGTGTCAGAGTTTCCTTGAAGGCAACATAATATTCCACTGCATGGATGCACTACATCTTGTTTAGCCATTCACCTGTCAGTGTTTGGCTGTTCTGGTTTGGTTACTGTGGATAATGCTGCTGTGAATGTGGGTGCGCGGGTATCTGTTCGAGTCCCTGTTTCAATTCCTTGGGACATAACCAGAGTGGAATTGTTGATCATATGTGTAACTCCACACTGGTTTTCACAACAGCTGCACCATTTTACAGTCCCACCAGGGGTATGCTGTTCGCCCACATCCTTGCCAATCCCTAACGAGTTCTCTTAGGGATTGAGAAGGTAGCAGAAAGCTGGAGTAGTCAGAGGCTGTGGCTATTTGATGGAGCTCTAAAATTTCATAAGAATTGAGCACCAAAGAAGCTTGAGAGCTCCTGGTCCAACTCTTAAGTGGAAACAGGTGGGGAAACAGGTCACTTGTCTTACCCATAATTCCCGCTGGTCAGGGGCAGAGTTGAAACCACCAGAAGCCAAGGCACGCGGTGCCCAGACCTGCTCTTAGCGTGCATTTCTTAACAGTTCTTTCTTGGGCGGCAGGCCAGTATTCCTCACCCCATTCTCTGACAAAGAAACTGAGACTTGAGGAGAAATGGTTTTTAGATTACCAGTTACCAGGCGCTGGTGGTGAGGCCAGAGGTGACCTGGAGACGGGAGGGGCTGCAGCAGACCCTCTGCCCCGGGCTTGGTGGTCACCAGAGGCGGGCAGCCAGTGCTACTATGTCCTGCCTCTCGCCAGATAACCCTCCTCTGCTTCCTCTAGGATGACCCGCTCACAAATCTGAACACGGCCTTTGACGTGGCAGAGAAGTACCTGGACATCCCCAAGATGCTGGACGCGGAAGGTAAAGGCTCTTTCCTCAGGGCCTCCCATCCCTCTCCCACCTGCTGCCACAGGCCTAGATGAGCAGGCCCTAGCAGTGAGGCGGGATATAGAAGGCATGGTGTCTGGGGCCTCATTTGGGGATTCTAGGGGTCTCCTGCCTGTTAGGAACCCCAAAGCTGGTGCCAGAAAGGGCCTTGAGGTTATTTTTGCATCAGTTGCCTGGGGGTAGTTTTCATGTTTATCTTGGGTCTGAGTAGGGGGTGCTGAGGTGGGGCACAGTGGTCCTTTGTTGTTGTAGGGGGGAGGTTCTCCAGCTGAGATGCTGTGAATCAGACTGAAAGAAGACGGATTAACGTGAAAAAGGCAAATGCATTTGTCATCATGTCTGTTGTACACACAGCGGGGCTCAAGGGTGGCTAGGGCTGGGGGGGGAGAAGGGACATGTGTTGGTGGCTTTTGTGAGAGATGATGGACACTTAGGGCTGCAGGTAAGATGTGGCACTTTGTGACAGTGACCGGGTGGATGGAGGGCCATTTTCAGAGATTCTTCCCATGAACTTCCATGTCCCCATCATCTAGATGGTCACTTTTTTGTTTGTTTTCTCTGTTGAAAATAGTCTAAAGCAAATCCCAACTTCACAGTTTTTCACCACTACATACTTCAGAACACATGCTTCAAAATTATGCACATTTTCCTAAGCAACTATAAAGCAGCTTTCACACCTAGAGAATTGATGGGCCTTCCTTGGTACAGCTACTGCCCAGTTCAAAATCAGGTTTCCTTCATTATTTTTCTTTAGAGTTGGTTGGCTTTAATCGGGATCCAAACAAGGTTGCCCCTGGCATTTAGCCACTCTGTTTCTTTGGTCTTTTCTGATGTATAACGCTTCCTTCCTCCTCTGAGCCCTTGATGATGCCTGCCATTGGACTTGGTGCAGAAACAGAGCCAGCTGTTCCACAGAATGTTCCCGATTCTTAATTTGTCTGTTTGCTTCCACTTTTTCATGCCTCCTCCTACCTCTCGTGTTCCCATAATTGGAGGTTGATGCCAGAAGCAGTTCAGACTCTAGTTCAGCATTTTGGCTGAAGACTTGGTGGTTCTGGGAGCCTTTTTCTGTATCACATCCGGGGGTGTAGCATGTATTCAGCCTCTGCCTTTAACTCCAGATTTTTCTTAACAGATATTGTTGGAACCGCCCGCCCAGATGAGAAGGCCATCATGACTTATGTGTCCAGCTTCTACCACGCCTTTTCTGGAGCCCAGAAGGTACCCGGGGCCCCTTGCTCCTTCCTTGCCCAGCACACCTCATGCTGGATCCCAAACCATGCCCACCCGCCCCCTCCTCCCCCTCGTGACAGATCAGGTGGTCTGTTTCTTCAGTAGACTTAGCCCCTGGTGCTGACGTGGCGTGTTGTTTGGCTCAGCTCTCCACCCCTCAACTCCCTCCCCACCCATACCTCTCCTCGTCTCCTCTTCCTCTACTATCTCCAATAAACTGGGCAAGAGCTCTCTTCTGGGACACAGGTGACTGGCGGATTAAGCAGGAGGGGCTGCATGTGTGCCGCTAACCCTGGGGGTGGCTCCTGGAGACCTGGGTGGTATAGCGGGCATCACCCTACTCCCACCTCTGCGGAAACCACAGGGCTTCTCCAGGGCGCCACATCATGGGGGGATAGTGCCTGTCTTCACTGACCTGATTTTGCAAAGATGACAGCGAGGCCCCCCTGCTTTTTCCTGCTCTTGGGTATGACCCAGGGAAATGTCCATAGCTCCTGTGGGTCTTCTGATATACTGCCCAGTCATTCATAACAAGCCATCCTGCTCCCCTGCACATAAGCCCAGCCCTCTGATGGAGGGAGGGAGGAGATGGACAGCTGGATGTATCCTGGCCCAGTTTTGTTGAGGGAGCCCAGTTGGTAGAGGCTCTACCCGGTAGTGTGTGTTCTGCTCTCTGTCAGGGAGCAACTGAAGCCTACTCTTCATGCTGCTCACAGTGAAGCTTTGAAGATTTTCATCACTAGACTTAGCCCCGCTCCCAGGCCCCTGCCCAGGCAGGACCCCGGAAGCACAGCATCCGGGCCATCGTGAGCACAGAACCGCGGGCCTGGCCTTCAGGGCTTTGGGCCTTGGGTCTGGGATACGCTCAGCAGATTTCCTGCCTTCTGCATGGAGTCCGAGTGACTTGTCTTGAAATGCATGACGGGACCTGCCTCTTCCTGCCCCCACCGCACCTTCCTTCTCCTGACACTCTCTCTCCCTGCCTCAGAGGGTGCTCTCTCCCAGCCCACCCCTTTCGCCTCCCGCAATCTCAGTTTTTTCTCTTTCTGCCCATTCCCTCATTTTCTGTCTGTCTGTGTCTGTCCGTCTGGTGTCCTCTCGTTCACCATGGCTGTTTGGGTTTATTCTGTGCTGCTGCCTACTTTCTCCTCTCAACCTCTTCTCCTTCTCTGTACAGATGTGTAGGCACGCTAAGGCCGGATGGGAAGGCCATGTGACCTAATGTTTCATGTCACTGCCACGCCTTCTTGGGTGCGCAGAAGGTGAGCTCTCCCTCGGCCTCGCCCATTCTCCTCGTCTCCCTTTTGCGCATTTCTTCTGTCTCCCCTGGATTCTCCAGCAGCAGCCCCAAGGGGCTGCAGCCCCTGGAATGAAAGGAGGGAATAGAGAAGCCCCTTCCTCCTCTTGTAGGAGGTCAGGATGCTTTCTGAGATCAGGATACTTGAAGACACCAGAGAACCCCAGCCTCTGGATGCCCCAGCATCTCTGTCCTGCTACACTAGGCATAGTCGATACCATAAACAGGAAGGAAATGTGGTCTTGGCTCCTTCCTTGGTATCTGAGTCAAGAGCCTTATCCCTGGGAGGACAGCTCTTGGCTATGCTTCCTGACTATCCCCTTAAACATCCAGGTCCCCTTTATTTTGCTCTCCCTCCTTCCTGCTTGGGCAGGACCATCTTCTTGAATTACACAGCAGCCAGGGCAGGGAGAAGTCTTCCTGCCGTTTCCTCAGTGTCCAGGCCAGAGGCTCAGAGCCTAGCCTGATGCTTCCCAACTAGGTCTGCCATGGACCGTGATAGGAGTTGCACACCACACAAGGTGCCAAGTGCACACCATAGATAATGAAGATTTGAGTATTTAATACTAAAATAATCCTGCAGATGGCAGCAAAAATGTCTTCTAACAATCAGTATGACAATTTTCCCATCGAAATGCCTTGGGGAAAGAGTACCTTTAAACATTTATATAAAGGCACCGCAAGAACTAGCAGCAGCCCTCCCAGCTCCCTGCCTGGGTAGACACCCAAGACCCTTCTCACCTTCCTCCCAGGCCTCACTGGTGCTGTGATAAGAGAGCAGCCCCACCTGGGGCTCCCTCATAGGTGCCCTGCTCTTGCAGGATGCCCAGTTTTCCCGCCCCGTTCAGCCTCTTCTCTGGCCTGCCTCTTGCTTCCTCTTCTCTTCATCCCACCTCTGCTGCTCTCTCGCCCATCAATGTCTTCTGGGCCCCTTACCCTCCCCTCTTTCAGCCAGAGTGTGAACAACATTTATGTACTTGCCTCAGTGGGCCCCAGCCACCGCAGTCTGCTTACCCGTGTCCACGGCCAGGCCGAGCGCGCTGCTGTGGCTTCCCCCTTTCCAACTCTCCTTTCTCTCTCCCCTGCTCCCTCAGGGGTTCTGTCCTGGCTCTATGCCTGTCGACACTGGCCTTCCCTGTCTCTGAAGCCTTCCTTGTGACCTGGCTGATGATAATGCTCGGAAGGGGGAGAGAGAGAGAGAGAGAGAGAGAGAGAGAGAGAGTAGCAGCCTGCTTTTCTACCTCCCAAATCTCATACCACCTCCCTCCCTGCCTGCTTCCCTTTCACTCATCCCTGTTGCAACCATTTCATGCTCTTTCTGTCCACATTCGAGGACAAAGTCACAGGCGGAGGGCAAGGGGTGGGGTGGGGTGGGGGTGGCGGGTGGGGGTAGGCGCTCCTCTCAGGTGCTTGGTCAGGGTCCTCCCCCCAGGGCTGCCTCTAACCATCTGTGGGGCTCTCCTTAGAGGGAAGCAGGCCAGCGTGGTGGGGCGTCCCCTCGTGGAGGGTTCTTTCAGGTCCATATACTCTCTGTCCCCATGTCTGATGCCAGAGGGGGAACCTTCCAAAACTCACGCCCCGTGCCCCCTCCATATTGTCTGCCTTCTCTCTCTTGCCAAGCCTTGGACTGTGGAGCTAGGAAGGTGCAGAGTTGAATGCAGCAGAGGTGGGATGAAGCACATGTGTGCTCGCCCACGTAGCCTACAGGTGTGTGGTGTGAAGGTGTGTGTGATTGATTTTCCCTATCAGATGAGGACCCGCTTCTGCTTGACAGGTTGGTCTTGGTTTTCATTCCTTTTCAGCTTTCCTCTCCCTCCCTCTTCTCTATGGAGATTTAAAGGGGGTAGAGAGCGACCAGATTTTGTTACGTAGTTTGTGCTTTGAACTTCCAGGTCTCTTGGGAATTGTTTCTGAGCAACAGCCCCTTAAGGCACGAACTTGATCTGCTGTAGTTGTTTCTGGATGCTTTTAAGGAGTAGATGGAGTCTTTGCCTCCATCCATTTTGTCTGTCGGTTCCTTTACTCAACATTGTGAATCTTTGAAGGGAAAGAAACCTCATTCCTGCTTTCAAGGAAATTCATGGTCCATCTGTGAAAAACCTTCATCCCTTAATAACAGAAGCTGGTGGTGGCTTGGCTGTGGCCTGGCTCCCCCTGCCACAGACTGAGCAGGAGACAGGCAGGTGGCACGGCTGGAGGAAATGGAGTTGCTCATGAGCAGAAGACTCTTGAGTTTCAGGGTCTTAAGAAGGGAGTAGGGGTCTGCAAGTGAAAGGCTCAGGGAAGGTGGGGATGGAGCTGGTGCTATCCAGGAAGGTGGCTCCAGCTTGCATGAATGTCCTGTATTGTGACAGAAGAAAGTAAGTTAGTGCCTGTCTGGTGGTCAGCCGGGAGGAGTCGGGGGGTGGGGGAGCCACAGATAGCAGCCGGAGAGGGTGCCACGCTCTCCTCTCTCTGGAGGCCTGATCCTGCCCATGCGCACCTCAGGGAGCTTGGCCTTTGAGATCCTTGATGCTCCAGGGACCTCATTGCAAGGACACCAGGCCAGATGCTGACTTGGGGCAGGGGAAAGGCTAGGCAGTGGGGAGTGATGAGAATGGGTAATTCTAGCTTGACTTGGGAAAGATGGGATCTTTGGGGCATTTCTGTGAGTTGTGGGCTATGGGTGGTGGTCACTGTGCATCATCAGATATCGCCTGAATTGATGATGGCTCCTCTCCAAGCTGGTATCTGCACCAGCTCCTTGGATGCTGGTTAATAGCAGCGGACTTTGGGAGAGCTAAGTCCTCCAGGAGTGATGGTTCCTAAATTTGAAAAAAGTTGCTCTAATATAAAACCAAGTACTGTTCCGTGTTAAGTTGCATAGTGTTGACCTTAAAGTAGGTCCTGGAAATATGCCCCAAGGAGAGGTAAACACAGATCTCCAGAGGTCTTGTCCTTTCCAACGCGAAGGTGATCATTTTGCTGATTCCTGTAGAATGTTTTCTCAGTCCAGTGAAGATTTGCGCCATAGCCCGTATCTCATGCAAATTCTGCCCACTTCAGGAAATCCTGGGTGTCCTGCTTCTTCTGTTTCCTGGCGTGGCTTCCACATCTCATCCTGCAGAAACAGAGCAGGCTCTCCTAGTGTTTTTCTGAAGTCACGTCATTTCAGTTTCTTTCAGGGAGTGAATATTTTCTCCACTTGTGCAGATCGCTCCTTTGAGCCTTTTATGACTTGGTGGTGCTGAGCACCTCTCTCCCAGATCCCCAGAATGCAGGAGCTTCTTGTAGCCTTGGGAGAAAAAAATCTAGAAAACCAGAAAATTAGAAACTGGGGTAGGCCCAGCTCCCCCTCTCAGGGTCTCGTCTCTGCTCAGGATTATGTCCTGGAGGCCTTACCCAGCTTGTGCTTCCTGAGCTGGTCACTGACCCTGTGCTGAGGTTGGGGGGTGACTGAGCCTTTCTTTGTAAAGGGACTGATGTGGATGCAAGTTTAGCTGTCACCCAGGGGGGTTCCTGTGAAGGGAGTTGAGCAGGGAATGCAGGGAGGGGCCAGGGTTCTGAGATTCTAGTCAGCTCTGATTCCAGGACCTACTTCCTAAAGTACAGTGGGGGCTGTGCCGTCCCTCCCAGCATCCCTGATGGACTTTGCTTTTTGTTCCATGTTGTCCAGACTTCATTTCCAAAGACTGATTTCCTGGTTGTCGTGATCAGTTTTCTTAGTCATTCCCTCCTGGTGAGGCCAGCCCAGGAGAGGGCAGGCTGAGAGACACAGGCTTGACAAAGAGGTTGAGTCTTTGTGAAAAGTCCCCAGGAAGCCTGCTGGGGAATTCCCCTAGGTGCTGTCCAAAGGAGCCCCCTCTGACCACCAACAGGCTCTGAGGGGTGGGGGAGGCCCTTGAGGCCCACAGGACTTGTCTAGTAAAATTCCACGCATGCAGGCTTTGTTCATTCCACCAATTTGACAAATGGACATACAAATTGAAGCAGATGACCACTGAGCCCAGATTTGAAGCTGAATCAGGAGGATAACTCATTAAGATGGGCCTTATCCATTACACATCATTGCAGCAGCTGCTTGTCTGTGATAAGAGCAACCTGTATCAGCATGTTGGACAGAGGTCTTTGCAGCCACCCCCTAGGTCCCCTGCCCTGGAAGTGACCCTGGTGACTTCAGGAAGATTACCGCCCCCTCACTCCTCAGCTAGCCTTGTGGGGCACACTGACCTGTTTCTCATGACCCTGCTCTTTCCAAACCTCATATCTACCGGGATGGCCTCCAGGAAGGAATTTCCCTCTTCTTGGCCTCTGGGGCTCACCAACGACACTTGCTGGTTCTCTAAAGGAAGGGCGATCTGTTAGGAGTTCCCTGTGAGAAGTGGCCCTGGTGTCTCCAGGACAGCGTTGAGTTGGGGGCAGGGTTTGAAGATGTAAGAATAAGCTTTTTGCCTCAATTTCTCAAAGTTCCCATTTCAGAGGACTCCCGGACCCACTGTCAATTCCCTGAGATTGCCCACTTTCTCTCACGCCTGGCGTTGGAGGGGCCAGTCTCCTAACTTTGAGTTTGAAAGAACCTTCACAGTGATCTCCTCTGCCCCCTCATACACACTCATCTGAACATAGTCACTCACCAGTCACATGATTTGTCCTCTCTGAAAAGTCTACAAGGAAAAAACATTTACCTCTTCTTAGTCATTCCTTCCCAGCTCAACATACCCTTATTCTCAAGAAGGGTAGCCTAGCCTCAGTTTACCTAGCTGCAGTTTTGTCTTGTTAGCAACTGTCGTGAGGCCCATCTTTCTACTCCTTAAACCATAATCACCTGCTGGCTCACTCTTCTCCAGGGCCCTGGAATATAGGTCTGTCTTCTCACAGCATTATCTGCTCCCACCTTAGCTGCCTTCCTTTCTACCCCAGGACCCTAAAAAGGCTTTGAGTTCACCCCCCACCCCTTGGAGTGGGGTTAGTATGTGCACAGGAACACAGCGGAATTGAAAAAATCATTGGGCAAAGTGGATTTCCAAAGACCTGGTGCCCTGCTGGTGTCTGGTGCACAGCGGCCCCCTTGGCTGGAGGAGGCAGTGTCTCCCTGTGGCCTTGCATCTGGTTTCTGTTCTGTGGCCTCACTGCTGAGGGTCATCCCAGGTGTGTGCTGGCCCAGCTCTCAGTGCAAGATGTGTGTTTAGCTTCCCAGAGGTGCCCCACTGGGTTGCTCCTTAAGTCTTACCCTTCATGCAGTACGAGCTCCCTGAGTCTTCTCTAAAGTTCATTGGGCTTTAGACCAGGAGTCTTGAGAGCTTCTGCAGGGATCCTGAGAGGCCTCACTGCTTCTCAGAATTTGAATTTCTGTGTCTCCATGATCCTGGAAAATCTAACAGAGGACTTGAGTCTTGGGATCCCAGGGCCTCCACTTAGAATTCCAAAAGAGGCATGAATTTTCTCACCTCTTCACTTGATCTGAACATTTTGATTCTATTAGTCACTGGATGAATTTCTTTCCAACCTGCCCTTCCAGCCCTTCTCTGGGGCCCCAGCCATTGGCACCTCTATCAAGACCCATGTAGGGCTGAGCCATGGTGCCCTCCATGTCTGGGAAAGAAGATGGTGAGAACGAGGTGATGTCAAAGTCTCAGAACTGCCTTCCAGCCACGTGGAGCTGCTGGGGTGGGAGGAAACTTGGTTGGCACAGGTGTGGACCAGGATTCTTGCTGTGGGGGTAGCTGACCGTGACTCTTTGTCTTGTTGCCAGGCGGAGACAGCAGCCAATCGCATCTGCAAGGTGTTGGCTGTCAACCAGGAGAACGAGCAGCTCATGGAAGACTATGAGAAGCTGGCCAGCGATGTGGGTACCCCTGGGTTCTCCTGGCCTGACTCTAGCAAGGCCCTGTCACTGCACCCTCGGAGGAAAGGGAACCCCCAGGATCTGTACCTCTTAATCTATCCCTGGGCCCAATCCTAGGCTGGATAATACACCACCCCAGCATAGTTAACCCAGGGCATTTTCGTCTCTGCTCTGGTTCTCCCTGAAAATAGAGAGGGGTTGGGGGCTAATTTCTGGGCTTTGGAGAGTTGAGTTCTGGGATTTTTCTATCCCCAACAACAGTGAATCTGAGAAATCCCTTTACCACTCTGGTTCCTGCTTTTTTCACTGTTGTTCTGTGAGCTGAAACTAGGGAA
This sequence comes from Talpa europaea, assembly GCF_964194135.1. Taxonomy (NCBI): domain Eukaryota; kingdom Metazoa; phylum Chordata; class Mammalia; order Eulipotyphla; family Talpidae; genus Talpa; species Talpa europaea. The sequence goes on along the minus strand of NC_140075.1, from coordinate 95,887,070 downwards.
GGAGAGTCTTGTCTGGTTCTGAGAAGGCTGGCCCAGGAATAAACAGTGCTGGCTCAGGCTAGCTTAGTGGCTGTACCCCTACACAGGAGAGGAGGGGACAGGACTGAGTCTGCTGTTCTACCACTGACTACATTTAAATTATGCATTCACTTCTTGAAAAGAATTCAGCCTTTTGAACAGCTCAGCCTGGCCTCTTGGTGGATCTGTCGTTCAGCATAGTAAGAACCCAAGTGCCTGGGTTTAAATCCCTGCTGCACCATTCTAGCTGGGTCACCTTGGCAAGTGAGTAACCTTGTGGTACCGCTTCCTGCCTCTGTAACCTGGGGGACAATCTCAGCACTGAGCCCCACAGGACTCCTGTCGTTATTTGGATAAGTTCATTACAGGTGACGTAATGACCTGGCAGGTGATTAGTATATTTCATATCATCACTTCCACTCCTTGTCCATCTTCACTGCATCATCTTGGCTCAAGGAAACCACTCCAGGCTATTCCCAGCCTGTGCCCAGAAGCCAGCCTCTTCCCTTTTGAGCCAGAGACCCATATTCCAGAATCCTAAAAGGTCAGGTGGCAAGGATCTCAGGGAATAACTGTTAACTCTCTTCACAGTACAGATAAGGAAACTGAGACCCAGGCAGGCGGTAGACCTTGGGTGCTAGAACTTGGGTCTCCAGCCTCTTAATTGATCTTCACACCAGATCGAGGGCTCTTGCCCTGGCAGAGCAGGGAGGCTGGGTGATGCTGACTATGAGTTGATTTACCCTAGTGACCAGCCTTCATTCTCAAAGGGAGAACCTGGAACCTGGCCTCGAGGCTGGGAATGGCCTAGGATGGTAGTTGAGAAGTGTCAGGAGAACCACCACCCAAGCGCTCCCTGTGTGTGTTTGGCCAGTGGAAGAGAGGGTAACCTTGGCCTTCTCTCCCATCATCTTCACATCCCTCCCACCCCCCAGTTGTTGGAGTGGATCCGCCGCACCATCCCCTGGCTGGAGAACCGAGCGCCTGAGAACACCATGCACGCCATGCAGCAGAAGCTGGAGGACTTCCGTGACTACCGGCGTCTGCACAAGCCTCCCAAGGTTCAGGAGAAGTGCCAGCTGGAGATCAACTTCAACACACTGCAGACCAAGCTGCGCCTCAGCAACCGGCCCGCTTTCATGCCTTCCGAGGGCAGGATGGTCTCGGTGAGCTCTTGGTCAAGTTCATATGTGGCACCAGGGCTGGGGTGGGGCAGAGACGCATTTCCATATACCTGCCCACCCTGCCCCAGAAGTCATTTCCTCCTTCCAAATCAACACTGAGGCTCAAACCCCACATTTAGCGATATGGGGGTGGCCTCCCATCCCCAGGAAGAGCCCCCTCTCTCTTGACCATTCCAGGCCTGGGGGAAACTTGTCCTGGTAGTTCCCAGACCTCCCCAGCACCACCACCTTCCCTCCCCCTTCAAAAATATTTTTGCGGGGCCTCCCAGTGGCGCAGCGGTTGAGCGCTGGGTTGCGAAGCTGCCCGCGGCCTCTGCGGCACCGGTTCGATCCCCGGCTGCTCCCCGGCCACGGAGGAGGGTCCCACATGGCACGCAGACCTCTCCTGCCGCCCGCTGCTCCCCTCAGCAGTGTATTTCGTCAGTCTGCCTGTTCTGCTCCCCGCTCTGGCTCTGGTGAATTCTCTCGCCCTCCCGCGCTTCTGACTGTACCCAGTGCTTGTATAAACAAAAACAAACAAACAAATAAATAAATAAAATAAAAAAACATGCCTCTATAAAAAAAAAAAATATTTTTGTAGACAAAATGCTTTTGCGGTATTGCACCAAATACAGCATAATTCAAAAGCAGTAAAGATAACCATGGAATTTTGTTTAAGCACTTAAAAATTTGTATTTTTAAACAAATAATAGATTTCAGGGTTAGGATATGTCAAGGTCATAAATAAGCAAAATACAAAAAATTGGAATCATAATCTTACTACCCATTATCAACTTAAAAGATATTTTGAGAAGATTCTTTTAGTCTTAGTATTTTAACAGAATCCAAAAGCATTTTACTTAATAAACAGTTTTAACAAAATAACTTTGTAGTGTGAGCCAGCCTCCCAGGTCATTAAATACTCCTCATTTGTGTCACTTTTGTGTTATTTCTCCCTCTTTACCCTCTCCTGGGGACCTGGGGAGAAATTTCATGAACCAGAAAAAAGACACAGAAGAGATTTTAAATATCCACCAGCTAGAGCTTTTTGCCTTTGGGAACCCAGAGAAGTAGAAGGTGTGGGCTTAGAAAGCAGGTGGGAGGGGTCTGCAAACAGGGTTGGAAGGAGCAGGATCCGCTGGGAGTCTTGAGAGAGGCATTGACATTCTGGATGCAATTTGGAAAATTGCAGTCCTTTTACAGATTCCCAGGCTAAATCAGCAGCTCCTAGGTACCCGGAGCTGCTGCTCGCTGGAGGGTGTTCTATGGAATTTGAAAAAGTGCCCCCTCCTTTGGGGAGAGGGACCCTGGCCCCAGCTGTACAAGGGGACCCTGGCAGCACCTTACATTGTTGAGTTCAGCTGGGTCTCAGCCCAGCCGGGGGTCCAGTCAGTGGCTCCCTGTCTGATGGGATGGGTTTGTGCTCAGTGTTTGTCACTTGGCCTCAGACACTTGGCCAGCTCACCCTGACCAGGGTCCCACATGCCCCCAGCTATTTCCTGCAGCCCATGAGCAGACGTAGAACGGTGGGGCAGCTTGGAGACTCCCATGCCTACTTGCCTTGGTCAGTTTCCCTAGCTGGCCCTGCAGCCTCTGGGATTGGTCAGAATGCTGTTGGAAGCCAATCTCGGGCCACAGAAGGTCTTGGGCTCTTTCCCTTTGGGACTGTGTACCCATAACTCCATCGTCCCTTGTGGACTCTAACCCTACTCCTGGCCCTGGGGGCCTGGTGCTCAGGAACCCAGGGAAATACCCGTGGGGCCTGGACAGGTATGGCTGAGATGGGGCCGAAGCCCCTCCTGCAGGCATAGAGCAGCTGCGAGTCTCAGCCAGCCTGACCCTGTGCCTCCCATCCCCTCAGGACATCAACAACGCCTGGGGCTGCCTGGAGCAGGCAGAGAAGGGCTATGAGGAGTGGCTGCTGAATGAGATCCGGAGGCTGGAGCGGCTCGACCACCTGGCAGAGAAGTTCCGGCAGAAGGCCTCCATCCACGAGGCCTGGACAGATGGTGAGGCTGCCCCAGCCCAGCCCCCAGAAACTGCCTGCTCTGAGGCTCCCCCTACCCAGCCCCAACTTTCTTGCTTTTGTCTCTTATTGGTCCTTCGGCATTAGGCAAATGCACCAGCCTTTTGGTTGTTTCATTTCCCTCATCTGTAAAGTGGGATAACCATAGCACCTAATGATAGGTTTATGAGAGTGAGATAAATTCACAGTTACGAAGCACTGAGATGTGTTCCTGACATAGTCCCATGCTCTGTAGGCGTTAATTATTGTTCTTGTCACCATACATGATTACTTCTTCCCTGAATCAGGTTGGGGTTCAAATCCCAACTCTGCCACTAGAACAGTGAATCTGCACCAGTGACTTAGCTTCCTGGACTCGCCTCCTGGTCTTTAAGATGAAGGTGCTGCTGTGCCCTCCTGTCTTCCCAGTGTACCTTGTAGGGCTGTAGGTTGAAATCTTGTAAGTGCATTTCATGCTTAGTTGCCTGCCTGCGCACGGGGCACCCTGGGTAGATGGTCTCACGAATGATTTTCTTCCCTTGCCTTCCCTCCTTCTGATTCTGGCTTCCAGTTACAGAGAGTTAGAGCCCTTGCCTTAGCATGTCTTCATTACTCCAACCTGGAGGCACTCGGGGCCCTGTCTGGTGTCTATTGGCAGCTAAGGTTAACTCTGGAGAGAGAAAATCACACCCAGAATAGTCTTTTCCCCAGAACTTGGGCAGAGACTGGAGAGGGGACCCGATGCCTATCTTCTAGCACCGTGCTGTCTGTTTCCGCTGGAGTCCCTGACACAAACCCCATTGGTGGGTGAAACTCTGTGTCCTAAGATACCCCCACTCTGCCCCTCAGACCTCAGGCTAGAGACCTGTAGGCATGGCTGCGTCCTGTGGCCATGTGCCAGCCAATATGCTAGGTAGGGGATAGGAGTGGGCTTGGCTCACCTGGGTGGGACGGGGTGAGTCAGTTCCCAGTTGTCAGAACACATGCTTGACTCTGTCCACAGTGATCTGAGGCTGCTGCCCACCTTCCACTGTGGCTGTACAGTTATTTATCCCAACACAAATGGTGCATTGTGGAGGTGGGATGGTAGAGATTGCACCAATTCACCCACATGCTTCCATTGTGTCCACTCTGGGACCAAGGGACCGTTTACTGCAGGATATAGAGCAAGGACTGTGCCCTTCAGCTTGCTGGTGACCAGCCATAGCCTAAGAGGTGCTGGCTGTGCTTGACGGACCCAGCCTCTGGGGATAGCAGCCTAACTGTACCATACCTCCTGGTGTTACTGCCCATAGCCCTGGATTAGCTCTGTTTTCTGAGACTCTAATGAATTAATTGTGAGTGTGGGAAATCATATACCTGGAGATTTTGCAGTGAGACCATTGGTAAGCTACAAACCAGGCCAGGGGGCTTGAATGGCCACAGCAGGGCATACACAGTGGATTCATCTGTAATTTTCCCCCCAAATTTGTGTCATTCTGACCTAGAAGAGTAGAGGGAAGGGAAGAAATGCCACACTGGGTGTAGCCTGGGGCCTGGCAGCTCAGCCTTCTTTACTGAGAGCGACTGGGTGTCATGGCCGGCACAAGCACAGGGTGACCTTGGGAGAAGCCGGGCCAGGGGCATGAGAGAAGCCCTGTCTACTCAGTGGCCTCCCAGTGCACCCGCTGAGCATCATCTATCATCCATCCCAGAGTATAAGCCCTGCCCCCAAAGAGAGCGAGTGGAGACCTGATAGAGACAGGGTGCTGACCTCTAATGGGCTGTGTGCAGAGGAGAGAGTCCCAGCAGGGCTCGGGGCCAGCCACAGCAACGCAATTCTCTAAAGAGGGGGTACCCCTGAACTGCTCAGCTTGTTTCTGGCTTGTATGCCTCCGGGCAGAGCCCCCATGGCCCTGCACAGCTTTCCTGTATCACTATCCTGATGCCCCGTGTCAGGTTCCGTGGTGAGTAGTGACTCCAGGCCCATCCCCCAGGGGGTGCTCTGGCCGTGCATCTCACATGACAGATAATAGATAATCATGGACAGCTCCTTGGGATGTACCCCTGGAAATGGAGCTCCTGATATCCTGAGACCCAAGTGGTCAGGGTCAGGAAGATACTCCCCCAACTTCTCTTCAACCTGGTACCTCTGTCTCTGAACCAGGCAAAGAAGCCATGCTGCGGCAGAAGGACTACGAGACAGCCACCCTCTCGGAGATCAAGGCCCTGCTCAAGAAGCATGAGGCCTTCGAGAGCGACCTGGCCGCCCACCAGGACCGCGTGGAGCAGATCGCTGCCATTGCGCAAGAGCTCAAGTAGGCGCAGCCCTGGCTGGGGGCTGAGGGCGTGGCCCTGGAAAACGAGGGGGCGGAGACAGTGGTTCCTGGGTGGGAAGATTGTCCCTCTAGGTGGGAACAAACCTGTGACCCTTTCAGTCACAGGCCTTTGGTCCTAAGCTGTAACTGGCATGGGCCAGAGCATCTCCCATCTTGGCTTGAAGTTCTTTAGAGTTGACCTCAGTGCCTCCCTGCTGTTGGGCATCAGGGTCCACACTGACATCACCCCCAGGTGTGGTTGGGGCAGGGCCCTTGGACAGGAGGTCTGGCCTTCTTTGATCTCTGAGTGGTCTCCTGACAGCCGAGGAGGTGAGGGGTGGGAGGGGCGCCTGGAAGAGCATTGTGAATGGCGCAAACCTTCCAACCCCTACACCCCGGCCCCCGAGAGAGGAGAGCAGAACGTGGAGGTCCCCCGCTCACCTGGTTCTTCCTGTCTCTTCCCTCCCAGTGAGCTGGACTATTACGACTCACCTAGTGTCAATGCCCGGTGCCAAAAAATCTGTGACCAGTGGGACAATCTGGGGGCGCTTACACAGAAGCGGAGGGAAGCTCTGGAGGTGAGGGCCTGCAGGGGGAGGGAAATCTGCCCCCAGCCACTCTGTGTGGCACTTCCTGCTTCTTGACTTGCTTGGCTTTGGGCCAAAGCACTCTCTGGGTTCCCCAGAACTCCCCGAGCCCTAGCCTGCCTGTGGAAGTTGTGTTGGTACTGGATTTGGGCTTTGCCCTGGTGGGAATCCCTTTTCTCTTGTTCTAACCATGTCTCATCTTCCTGGACTGGTGCACTTAACAGCCCCAGACATTTGAGAGCTTTCCTATGAACTAGACTCTGGGGCCAGGCCAGGGGATTCCAGTATGGGGTGGCCCATTTACCCCACATTAGAACCAGTGTTACCAGAGAGAGCCTGTTCTTTGGGGCTGAGTGGTTGGATGCGACCAGACCTGAACCCCTTGGTGCTTGTCGGGAGGATCTTGGAGAGACTGGTGGGAGGTGGGATTCTGGATACCACTCTGCTCAACACCTTTCCACCCAATCCATCTGGCACTCTCAGCGGACAGAAAAACTGCTGGAGACCATTGACCAGCTGTATCTGGAGTATGCCAAGCGGGCTGCGCCCTTCAACAACTGGATGGAGGGAGCCATGGAGGATCTGCAGGACACCTTCATCGTGCACACCATCGAGGAGATCCAGGTGTAGTGCAGCCTCTACCCCAGAGCCTGCCACCCCCAGCCATCCCCTGCCCGCTCTTTGAAATCACTGCTGTCGGATGACCCTGTTGGGGAGGACACAGGGCTGGCACCGCGAGAGTTTTGTAGATTCAAATTCTGCATTTTATTTAACATGGTCATATATGTATATGTTTAAATCATGAAAATATCTGATAAGTCGCCCTCCTTGCCTTAGCCGCCCCCATTCCTAGTTTCCTCCCAAAGGTAAGTAATATGATCAACCACGCAGCCTTTCAAGATGCAAGAAAATAGGGTTTTTTTAAGGATATATTTTATTTATTTAATCATACAAGAATTGGGATATAGGCTAGAGGTGCGGGGTGAGAGGATTCACAGGCAGAGTGGGGAGCAGAACAGGCGGATCTCCTGAAATACACTGCTGAGGGGAGCAGCTGGCGAGAGGTCTGCTGCACCATGTGGGTTAGCTCCCTTGCCGGGGATCAGACTCCTGCTGCAGTGGCTGCTGATAGCTTCATAGTGCTGAGACTTAATTGCACCACCAGGGAGGCCCAAATATGTTTATTAACCTGTTTTTCCCTATACCCCCCCTTTTTTTACACCATATCCTGAACCTGATTTTTAATTTAGAAATTATTTTGGAGCTCTTTTCCTATCAATAAGCAGCTTCCTTGGGCTTTTATACGCCGGCAGAGTATGACATACAAAAGGTTTTGCAAAGTGTTATGGAAACCTGGGTTGGGGAAGGACACTTGGGGGCACCCCTTGTTCTTGATCTGACTGTTGGACAATGAATACCCTGGTGGGGTGAGGAGTGATTCTGCTGACTTTAGCAGCCCCAAGCATGAAGCTATTGCTTAAATGGCAGCTTTCATCTTCCTGTGACCAGCCCCACCATGCTGATTCTCAGCCCTTGGTTGATGCCTGGGGTCTCCTACCTGGTGTGGGGCCGGGCCTCCACTGACCATCCCAGTCACTTCTGCCTCCACATCTCTGTCCAGGGATTGACCACAGCCCATGAGCAGTTCAAGGCCACCCTCCCTGATGCTGACAAGGAGCGTCTGGCCATCCTGGGCATCCACAATGAAGTGTCCAAGATTGTCCAGACCTACCACGTCAATATGGCGGGCACCAACCCCTACACCACCATCACTCCTCAGGAAATCAATGGCAAATGGGACCATGTGAGTCCAAGGGCTGGGTGGGGCATTGGCTGAGCCATTGTAAGTTTCATGAGGGATTTTTCATCTTTCTTTGGAGCCAATTTTCCTTGATTGTTTATTGATCTTTTTTTTTTTTTTTCATTGTCATACAATAAGCACTCTTCTGTCAAGTTAACTAATCACTGAATTTCTGGAACAGACCAAGATCTTTATTCCTATTCCATTACTGACTGGTCCCTTCCTTTCATGAACCCTCCATTCCCCATCTGAAATAGGGGGCCAATGGCTGGCCCATCTCCTATGTTCCCTGACTGTTTCTGCTTCAGGTGCGACAGCTGGTGCCACGGAGGGACCAGGCACTGACAGAGGAGCACACCCGCCAGCAGCACAACGAGAGGCTACGCAAGCAGTTTGGGGCCCAGGCCAATGTCATTGGACCCTGGATCCAGACCAAGATGGAGGTTGGTCCAGTCGTAGGAGGCAGGGAGAGGGCTTCTACCCTTCCTGGTGCCCTCCTAGTCAGTAGCTCACAAGGACTGTGGGTCTGCTGCCTAGAGTGTGGCACCTGTTCAGGCAAAGCATGTGGTTGATCCCAGTACCTGGTTTGGGAGCAAGGACCCATACACGGACACCGCTGAAGAGTCTCAGGGCAAAGTTCCACAGGAGAGGCAGCACCTGGATGGTTGACTCAGCTTAGCCTTTGGGCTTATCTCACTACTAGGCCTCGCTTCCTCCAGAACAATGAGTTTGGTCAAAGAGGAGGACCTTCCCAGAGAGAGAGCTGGACCTTGGGCAGGCATAGGGTTTTTTTTATTGAATCTTGTGAGCCAGATTGACAGGTGTGGTAGATCAGGAAAGGGACTACTTGGGCAAGAGCCTGTTATCCGTCTGAGCTTGTTGAGGGCAGAGACCAAGTTCACCTATGCACACTGTGCATGGTAGGTACTCAGGAAATAGTGGCTGGGTTGAAACAGGTCCCCAGAAAGGGATTTCACAAACACAGTTTGTTTATTACATGGATGAAAGACAGACCATGGGATTGAGGGGGTTCAGGGCGGGCTGGCCAGGAGCATGGCCTCTGAGGAAGTAAGCCAAGGGCACTGAGGCCGTGAGGAACTTGGCTCGGTGGGCACAGAGAGAGGGTCCCTGGACTAAGTATCATGATTCCTGTGCGTGGGGCACCCTGCCGCATGGCTTGCTCTGGGCTTACTATTACCCCCAAGGGGCTCTCTAACACCAGAGTGGGAACCCAGAATCATCTGAGTTTGACCGGTAACCTCGGGGCCCAGTTCTCACCCCAGGGGTGCACAGAGTGGGGTGGGCTGACAAGGGTCTCCTTCCTGAGCAGGAGATTGGGAGGATCTCCATCGAGATGCATGGGACCCTGGAGGACCAGCTCAGCCACCTGCGGCAGTATGAGAAGAGCATCGTCAACTACAAGCCAAAGATCGACCAGCTGGAGGGGGACCACCAGCTCATCCAAGAGGCGCTCATCTTTGACAACAAGCACACCAACTACACCATGGAGGTGAGTGGAGGGCGTGCCGGGCCCCAGGGCTGAACGGGGGAGTTATCCATCTCTCAGGGCGTGTTCATAGTGGGATAAACACCCCTTCTGGAGTGAAGGGATGAAGAGCTCCAGGTCTTCAGTCATCAGTGCCTTCTGAAAGCCACAGAGTTTGCTGAGAATGCAGGTTATAAGACCTGTCTCAAGAATTTGATTCCCTGTCTGGAACAGGGCTCAGGAATCTAAATAACCAGCACTGCAATGATTCTGGTGCTGGTGGTCTCTAAACTCTGGCTCAGGGGCCTGCTTTTGCAGTGACTTCTTGTTTTGACCATGAAGGCCTGTGTGTGTGGCTGTGGAGTTGGGTGCTCAGGAAATTGCCCCGGTTTTTGTCCCTTAATCTTTACCACTACCAGTCCTATCAAATAGTGACTCAGCCCACACTGGCAGATCAGTCTCTGCTGTCCAAGCAGAGGCTACCTCCCGCCATGCTCTCCCCCTTTCTCTGGGTTCTGTGTGCTGGTAGCTCTTGCTGGCCGCCTGCCTCTGGACGGCAGCTGCGCTCACCAACGCAATGGAGTGCAGTGTTTGGCTGCTTTGGCCAGTTGACAGTCGGGAAGTGACTGTGTAGGCAGCAGGGGGCCTAGGCTGGGTCCGCTTGGCTGACAGGCCCCTTGCCCACCCCCAGCACATCCGAGTGGGCTGGGAGCAGCTCCTCACCACCATCGCCAGGACTATCAACGAGGTGGAGAACCAGATCCTGACCCGGGATGCCAAGGGCATCAGCCAGGAGCAGATGAATGAGTTCCGGGCCTCCTTCAATCACTTTGACCGGGTGAGCCCACCCCCTGCCTCTGCTTAGAGCAGCCCCACCCTGCCCCAGGACCCTGGAGGGCACTGCCCAGGGCCAGGCAACCATGCTGGGCCACCTTCCCAGGCAAGTGAGGTAGAAGGAATTGCTGTTAGTCCACCCTGACTACATTGCAAGAAACCATCCTTGGAAAAGACCTTCAACCCCTGACCCTTGCTCTCCTACCATGAGGATCAACCTCAGGAGCAAGGCTACCATAGCCTCCAGTGGAGCCCTGCTGCCACCGCCCCTCAGGAGAGGAGGGGAGCTCCCTCCTACCCCCACCCCACCCTGGGCGGCCTTTGGGACACTCCTCAGGGGAGAGGGTGCCAGGGTTGTCAGTCCTGGGTTCTCGTTCCCACTTTGAGACTGACTGGGCTTTTGTGGGTTGCCCCTCCTAGTGCCCTGGGGCTTTCAGGGTGTCCACAGGGGTGGGAGCATGGGCTTAGGTGCTGCCCACCAACCCTGCCTGCTTCATTGCCCTCCAGGCACCTGAGTGGGTGAAGGTCTCCTGGAAACCAGGATCAGGGCGTCGGGGCTGAAAGTGGGCTGGGGCACTTCTGGGGGAGCTTCTCACCCTCGTGCCTCACCATGCTCCCCTTTGGCCCTGCTTCCTGGAGCGGGGCCCATGTGTCGGGGAGAGGGCACCTCAGGCCCCTCATCTGTGTGTCTAATCGTGTGCACTTTTATTTCCCCTCCTCCCCACCCTGTCACCCTCACCCTCTCCATCCGCATGACTGCCCTGTGTCTCCCCACACTCACCACCCTCCCCCCGGGGCACGGCCCACCCCTCCCCTCACGGGCTCCACCTCCCTGGCACCGCATGGCTCGCTGCCTGGCGCACGGCGACCCCAGGACCACTCCGGCACGCTGGGTCCCGAGGAGTTCAAAGCCTGCCTCATCAGCTTGGGCTATGATATTGGCAACGACCCCCAGGTACTCGCCTCCTGCATGGAGCACACTCAGGGGTGGCATCCGGGGCGAGAAATAACTTGTGTTTCTCCTTTTTCTCTCCTCTCTCTGTCTGGATCTCCTTGTCCCCCCTTTCCTGTGGGCCTCGGGGCTCATCCTTCCTGCTGCCTCTGCCTGGTTGGTGTCGGGCTCCTCCTCCCGCTGCTCCGAACTCTGACCTCTGCCTCGGTCTTTCCCGGGAACCTGCTTGGGGCCCGCCTTCTTCTCTCCTCACCGCTCTGCATCCTGTGGATGGATTTTCGCATCTCCTTGCTGTCTTCCACCTCCCTGTGGACATTTCCCGGATGTGTATTTGCATCTACTCCTGTGTTCCTCTTCCTGACCCCCAAACCATACATCTTCTTCTCCCCTCCGGCCACCTGCGCCCTGTCTTCCTGGCCCTGGGCCGGCCCTTCTTCCTCTGACCCCCCCTTGTTCTTGGTGCACTGCCCCCACAGAAGAAGACAGGCATGATGGACACGGATGATTTCCGCGCCTGCCTTATCTCCATGGGTTACAATATGGTAATGTAAACCCCACCCTCTGTCCAGCTGGCCGGAGAGGCCAAGTCATGGCTGTGACAAGCTGGAGGCCCTCAGGTTAGGGGTTGCCCTTCCCAGAGGGGCCTCAGGATTCAGGCCCGTGGGGAAGATGACACCCTGAAGGCCAGACCCTACGTCAGGGCCTTGTGTGTCCCGGAGGCCTGGCCTTCTCACCTTGGAATAGGTGTCTGTTTATCAGTTAGGACTTACTGTGGAGACTGGCTTTTTCACTCCCACCGTGGATGAGTAGATCGACTCAGGCTGGCAGGAAGAACTGGTAGTTTGGACAGTCTGGGTTGGAGTTGGCTCTATTTCATTTGCATGAGACAGAGGTTCTCACCTCCCATCCTGGTGATGTCTCCAGCCAGGCCTGACCCCCTCTCTGCTATGGCCCTGGCACCCCCTAACCTGCTCAGCTGCCCAGCTAAGGCAGGTTTTCAAGCAGGGCAGGGGCCTTAGCTAGGCCACCAGGCAACTCTTGGGCCATGATGCAAAGTGCAGAACCTGCAGGCTGCCCAGGCCAAGGAGGACAAGGCATAAGCTGGGAGCAAATCCCAGCTCAGCATCATCAACTTGGGGGCCTGGACAAGGTGAGGGGAGCCCCTTGGGACTGTTGTGAGGACTGAATGAAGGAAGTTAAGTGAGTGCCATGGATACACAGACGGTGTGTCAGGGAGAGCACAGATGGTGCAGCCAGACTACCCGGGTTCAAATCCGAGGTTCACTATTCCCTGATTGTGTCATCTTGGGCAAGTCACTAAACCTCAAGTTCTCACCTGGAACCCTGATGGAAACGATAAATACCTGCCTTGTGTGGTTGTGGTGAAGGTTGAATGAGTTAAAATGGACCCTGCACTTAGAATAGTGCCTGGCACATAGTACGTGCCGTGTGGATATTCACACTTGTCATTATCTTTGACACCGATGTCATCTACATCATTATTATATTTGCTTCAGGGGGAGCCCAGGCATCTGTAGGGGGCAGGAAGCCTGAGTCGGATCCTGACCATTGGGTGTTGTGTCCCTGTCAAACCTCAGGACGGCCCAGTCAGGGGCCGCTGTGTCCTCCTTTGACAGCCACGGGCTACTGTAGGCCCCCAGGGGCTTCAGGGCTGTCGGAGAATCCCAGGAGACCATGATCAAGGGACTTACAGGCCACGGTGTTCTTCCCTCCAGGGAGAAGCAGAATTTGCCCGCATCATGAGCATTGTGGACCCCAACCGCCTGGGGGTAGTGACGTTCCAGGCCTTCATCGACTTTATGTCTCGAGAGACGGCAGACACGGATACAGCAGACCAGGTCATGGCTTCCTTCAAGATCCTGGCTGGAGACAAGGTGAGTGTGCCGTGGCCGGACAGCGTGCGGGTGCAGGCTCTGTCTAGACTCTGCCCCGAGGGGATAGCATGAGCCACCTCACTGCTCCCCCTTCCAGCCCCTCTGACCCACCTGTACCCACTCAGGTAGCATCTTGGGCTCAGCTGAGGAGTAAGGATGTGACATTGGCTGAAGGGGTCCCCCACCAAGGGCACTGCACCTCAGTGAAGGACTCCTTCATACTTGAGGTGAAATGATGGGTGGTGGAGAGTATAGGGTAGAAGGGTGATGGAGTTCAGCAGAGAACTGGGGCTTCACCGTGATGCTGAGCTGGGCACAAGCAGGGGTGCAGGTGGAGAGCAGGGTGAGGGCCAGTGGCCAGCAGAAGCAAAGTTTGTCTCTTGGTTTTTTACCCTGAGCAGCTTTTAACTTTAGGTTTCCAGATCTCCTGAGTTCCCTACAATGCCTGTCTGGCAGTGAAAATAAAGGGGGAACTTCCAGGAGAGATTGGGTGGGGTGGGGAGGCCAGATTTCCTCTCTGTGAAACTCACAGGATAACCCTCATTCTATCCTTCCGTCAAAACTGAGAAGATTCAGTCACGAAAAGCCAAATCCCATGGAGGGTATCATTTCTGAAACATCTTGGTCTGTCAGGGAGTAGAGACTAAAGCCACAAGAGGTTATTAAAGGTCTGGTTTAGGTTCAAGGACACCCTCTCAGTGTCATGACTTTGGAACTAGAAAGACCCCCAGAAACCTAGTTGAAATAACTCATGTGTAGAGTAGGAATGGGAGACCCAGAAGGGGCCTGAAATCCTTACTTTTGGGGTAACCTGAGGGCAGTCCGGTTCAAACCAATTCCTAGAGGACTCTGGCAGAGGATAAGCATGGAACTGGGGGCCACTTTGTGAGACCTCAAGTGAGCACTTCTGCAGCCTTAAGCTCCCAAAGCTTGTCCTTAAGCTTGTCCTATGGCCTAGCCTAAGACAGGGAGACTAAAGACCCAAACCAGGAGCTGGCAAGGGTGGGGCAAAGCCTGTGTTTTACAGCAGCGGCTCAGGAAGCTATCTACGACTATGATGCCCAGGCCCAATGCTCACCACCATCTCCTGAAATTAAGTGGCCTCCCCAGAGCCCGTTGAGTGGGTGCTGGGTGTATGTGCCTCCAGAGTACCTGGTGGCTTTGCTCTAGCTTGTGTTTATTGCAGACTGGGTTCCTTCCAGCCCATAACTCCAGTAGGGTAACCTTGACCCAATCAGACCTTTAGCAATCTCATTAGAGGTTCAGTCTTTATTTCCCTGTAGATATAGGTGCAGTTAGCACTCTGAAGTAGAAAACATGAGATAATTATATATAAGTATATATATAATTATGTATTCTAGCATATTCTTTTTTAAAATTTATATATTTTTTAAAGGTTTTATTTACGCATTCAAGAGCTGGGGTGTAGGCCAGAGGTGTAGAGGGGTGAGAGGATTCCCCAGAGACAGAGTGGGGAACAGAACAGGCAGATCTACTGAAATACACTGTTAAGGGGAGCAGTGGCAAGACAGGAGAGGTCTGCTATGCTATGTGGGTAGCTCCCTGGCCGAGGATTGAACTTGTGCTGCAGTGTCTGCTGATAGCTTCATAGTGCTGAGACTTAACCCCTTGCACCACCAGGGAGGCCCCTCTATTCTATCATATTGTACATGAAAAAATGTCTTAAAATCTTTATATATAACCTTATATATATGACACATAGATATATAATATGCATATGTATATGTCTTTATACATATATGTGTGTGTGTGTGTCTATCAAGAAGTTGTAGAGAGGACCAGAGTGGGGACCAGATGGCCCCCTAACTTTGCAAGTAGGTTTCAAGGCTACCAAGCTTGACCGCCCGACCCGCTCTCTCCCTGCAGAACTACATCACAGTGGACGAGCTGCGCCGTGAGCTGCCGCCCGACCAGGCCGAGTACTGCATCGCCCGAATGGCCCCTTACACCGGCCCCGACGCCATCCCCGGTGCTCTGGACTACATGTCCTTCTCCACGGCGCTGTACGGCGAGAGCGACCTCTAACCTGCCCCCAGCCCCGCGCCCTGGCCCCCAGTACGCCATGCGAGCCCTGCCCTGCGCCTCCGCTGTCCCCATTCTCCTGCCTGGGCCTGGTGTCCATGCTCAGCTGAAACCTGGTAAGCTGGGACCCACATGGCAATCGAGCCTCCCTGCCCGCAAAGTGACAGTTTACAAAATTATTTTCTGCAAAAAAGAAAAAAAAAGTTATGTTAAAAAAAGTAAAAAAAAAAACACAAAAAACAAAAACCACATATTTTATTATAGAAAAAGTATTTTTTTCTCCACCAGACTTAAATGGAAAAGAGGAAAAATTAACTATTTGCACCGAAATGTTTTGTTTTGTTGTGACATAGGAAAATAACCAAGCACAATGTTATATCCCATCCTTTTTATCCATTTTTTTCTATCTGTTCCATCTGCTGTATTCATTTCTCCAATCTCATGTCCACCTTGATGTGGGGATGGGGCGTGGGTCGGGGTGATCTGTCAAAAGGCACATTGGTGCATGTGTGTTTGCTAGCTCACTTGTCCATGAAGATATTTTATGATATTAAAGAAAATCTTTTGAAATGACTGTTTTTTAAGGAAGAGAATTTATGTGGCTTTTCTTCTTATTTTTAAGTCTAGAGGTGATTAGCCTCTTAGTGCATACTTTTTTTTTTTAAATATTGCCTATTAAAAATGGTTAGGACAAAACGGGGTGTGGACGACTTCTCTGGCTCGGCACAGACTATATTGAAGCAGCAACGCCCCCACGACTACTTTTGGTTCCTTGCGGGGTGCCCTACCTCCCCACCCTTAGGTTTTTGGCCCTGATGCATTCCACCTCTTACCCTTCAGTTCTTCATTTTCTAAAGCTAAAGGTGGTTTCCTCACAAGGCTGCTATGAGTTGCAAGCAAGGCTGGATGTGTAAGATTCCTTGATGATCAGCCCCACAGAGCCGAATAGCTGTGACATCTGCCTGCCCCCCATTCCTCGTGTTGCCAGCACAGGAATTGGCTCATCATGAGCTGGCAGCCCCCTGCCATTTTGCACATCCCACAGATGGCAGCTGTGTGGCAGCACCTCCTGGGAACTTGTTGGAATTGCAGAATCATCTCAGGCCCCATCCCAGCCTTCTGAATCACAATCCTCATTTTAACAAGATGCCCAGGCAACCGGTGTGCCCTATTTCTCCCATCTTTTCTCTTGTCTCTCCTCTCCAAGACCTATTTTTAACTCAAAGTCAGGGCTCTCAGCAATGCTATCAATACTAAGAGCAGTGCAGTGGGTTACAGAAATGTAATGTAGCAGCTGAAGCTGTAGGTCTGTATTCCAGTTATGTTTGTGTCATGATTGGTTGTGACAAATACAGGGGGTTGGTGTATGGAGTCTGACTCCCACAGTTCAAATCTGTGACTGCCATGTCCAAAGTGGGGAGGCCAAGTGCCATAATTCTCATACTTACCAGTGGGTAATGGTGCTATTGGAGGGTTGATGCTGGAAGATCAATCTTATTTAAAGTTTCAAGGGATTTAGTTGAGGGATCTCCTGCAAATAGGAGAACCCTTAACATGATGTGTCCTCTCATTTAAGAGGACTAAGGCTAAATCAGAACCTGCTGAGCTGACGTCAAAGATGCTAGTCCTCCATGTGAGGCCCTCTTGTTTAGGAATTGGGGCAGTGATTTTCTGGAACACTTGCTGTCCTGGGAAAAAGGGGGGGGTGTCTAGGCAAGGAGGCTGCTTAGGAGGAAGGACATGGGGAGAGAGGTTGGTCTCTGCTTTGGGAAAAATTGCTCTAGGTTTTACCACTGATTGGTAAACGTTCAACATGGGTCTGCTGTGACTGAAGTTCCATGGGGAAAACCACGGAACAAGGCCAGAGCCTGGGTCACAGGGTCAGCTTTTGAGAATCATTAATTCATAAGGTACCTTGTCTTAGCTCTTCACATGCAAATCTTCAGGCCATAGTGGGAGAGGAGTTTAGGAGAGGGGAAGTTGTTCCAACAGAGGGCAAGCATCTCAATTTCTCAATTTCCATGTCCTCAAAAATGTGTAAGAGTCCTATTAATGCAGCATGGCCACCAAGCTCTTCTACAACTTTCTGAAAAATGGCCTGAATTTTCTCAATGTTCAAGAGAAGGCTCCCTTGTATGTGTGCAAAGGACTCTATTTTGTTACTTTTCAATCTGTCAAAGAGGTAAAAATTTTAAAATCCTTTTTCGTAGTGTTGAATGTCAATCATACATGTTATATTGATAAAGTATCTTTCTGTAGAAATTAAAGCACTCTTGCTTGTCCTCATCATTCATACTCTTAATAGATTAAATCCCCCCAAACAACCCATTTGCAAATTTCATTAAATTCCTTTAAATATTTAACATTCTACAAGTTTTAATAATTCTTTCCAGGACACCAAACTCACAGCCCAGATCAGCTCAAATCCAAGCAGCAAAGTCTTGCTCAGCGCAAAGCACTGGAGATATTCGGAGTATGGCCCACAGTCTCTGGTGCAGTCCACAGCTGTTTACTAACATTCTCTTACACCTGCAAAATCTAAACATGTATCCAATTTCAAGTACATGTTTCAGATGAAAGCCACAAAACTCATACAGACTAGGTTCTCTCACGTGTTCAAGTACCTTAAATTCATCTACAGGTGGTCGTAATATGGACAATGCTCTTGAACACACCAAGGTGTTAATACTAAGAGCCTGATTTACTTCACCTATTTGATTATCTGTAAATAGGCTATTTCAAGTCCCCTTAGTACTCATGGCTGTTTGGTGGGGGGGGTCAAAGGTTCAGAATGGTGATAATTATCACTTGGAGATTCTAAGCCAACACAAGATGAGGGGTTCATGCTTCCATTCCACCAAAAGCACAGGTGAAGGCACAGCGTTGATGCTAATAGACTGTCTGCTGTGTCCCCAGGTTTCCCAAGTCTGGAGCTTTCCCCTGGCATTTGTTTTGCAACCTATCCCATCACCCACACCCACCCAGTCATCTTCTGGATTTGGCCTAGTTTTCACCTTAACCTGTTCCAGTTTACCTTAAATGATTGTGTGGATGGAATTCCCTATTCTGACCCAGGCAGAACTTAGTTGTTCCTGTATCAAGGAGATGAATTGACTGCACCTCCTACCTGTGTGTGGAGCAGGCATTTCTCTCTCTCTCTCTTTTTTTTTTTTTTAATTTGCCTGTCCCCATACCTTTATTGGGGCTGTGCTGATGGCTTAGGAAAACCAACTGCAAAGATAACTCCTCCCTCTTTGACCTCTGAACCCCTTAGCAAAATCCTAACTACTATATCTAGGTACCAGCCTGTCAGGGGAATGTACTATGTCCTCTGTGTCCCCCAGACTCAGGATCAGTGCCCTAAGAGTGGTCACTGGGCTGAGCTAGTCTTGAGTGTCAGGACTGGAAACTGGTAATGTCTCTGTGTTAAAAGGAGACTGGAGGCTTTGTCAAATCTTCAGCCAGTGCCAGGCCTTCTGGCACAGTATGGAAGGTTCCAAGTTGGCATCAATGGCAGGTGTGCCTCCAAGCAGTCCCACTTAATCAGTCTCAGAGCGGGGCCTACCTTTTGCTGACTGAGGGAAGATGTGCATGTGACACCAGTGCAGCTCAGGCATATCCTGCCACTTACTAGCTGGGTTACCTTGGACAAATAACCTTCCTACATACTTCGTGTACCTGGCACATGGGAGCCAGTCAGTGTGTGACAGTAAACTGTTAACTACTGTGCTTTGTTGTTAGGTTATTTCAAATATTTTAAAATATTCTTTAAAAGCCTTGACTATAGGGCCTCTCCTGGTGGTGCAGGCAGTTGAATGCAGCACTGTGAAGCTCTCCGCAGCATCTGCAGCGCCAGTTTGATCCCGGTCAGCCCGCGAGGGTCCCACATGGCACGGCAGACCTCTCCTGTCTCGCCTGCTGCTCCCCTCAGCAGTGTATTTCGTCAGTCTGCCTGTTCTTTTCCCCACTCTGTCTCTGGTGAATCCTCTCACCCTCCTGCACATCTGGTCTGTATAAATAAATAAATAAATCTTTAAAAAAAAAAAAAAAAAAAGCCTTGACTGTAGAAGAATCCCATTAAGAGGAGTCTTCCTATCTGACTAGTGGTGGGCCAGATAATGGTCTCCCCATAGTGTCTACATGCTGATCCCTGGAACCTGTGAATATGTTACCTTACATGGCAAACGGGACTCGGCAGTGTGATGAAGTTAGAGATCATGAGATGGGGAGATTATTCTGGATCATTCAGGTGGATCTTTATAAGACGGAGGCTGGAGTGTCAGCATCAGAGAAGATTTGACACGGAAGCAGAAGCTGGAATGACCTGAGGCCACCAGCCCAGAATGCAGTGACTCTAGAAGCTGGAAAAGGCAATGAATTGGGTTCTACTCCCAGGGCCTGCAGAAGGAGTGAGGCTGCTGCTAACCCATTTTGGATCTCCGACCACCAGAACTTTGAGATAATAAATATGTGTTATCTTAAGTCACTATATTTGTGGTTATTTGTTAGAGGAATAAATATTAAACTAACACTGCTCCATTGTCCAGGCGTCTGGGAAGTCATCTGCCTTCCTGACATCAGGGACTCACGATAGAAGTTTGAGGCTCTGGAGAAACGGCCCCACCTTCAAAGGCCTGACTCCTGACTTGTAACATTGGCCCTTGGGAGGCTGCCTTAGGTGCTGGACCAGAACTCCAGCTGACTCTAAAAATGCTAACCCACAGAGGAGGGAGATGGAAGCTACAAAACTCTGAAACTCTCGAAGGCTCAGATGATTGTGCCTAGCAGGAGGTGGACAGGCTGTTCAGCTGAGCTGATTGGGGTAGAGGTGGATGACCTCACATGGAGGTCTCCGAGGTCACATCTCCCTCCCAAGCTAGGCTGAATTTAGGATAACAGGACAGATAAGAGCTGCAATTGGCCACCAAGAGCACTGAAGGTCTCCATCTCTGTAGTGTCCAAAGGACAGCACCAGACATGTAACCACCTTCTTTCATCTGCATCAGACAAACCTGGAAGTCAGAGCTAGAAGCATATGTTGAGGCTAAGAGGGCCTGAAGTTTACAAGACACTCAGGCCGGCCTGCCTGGTAGGGTTCTAAAGCTAAATGACAGCTCTAGAAGGTCCATTGTGACTGGGGCTTTCAAAATCCCAAGAATGGTGGAGAAGTTACTGTCTGAAATGCAGTTTAGGCCTGAGCAAACAGCTAAGGTGGTGCTGTGGGACCTTTGCTAGTAACGTGGACCTGGACCCAGCTTAAAGACAACAGGAGAATAAGGCCATAGGTATTTCACAGAACTAGGAGCTAGGGAACAGCCCAGCTTCAGGTAGGGATGAAACCAGCCACAGGACCTGGAAAGTTCCCTGGAAGTCAGGGCCTGTTTTATCTGTTCCTCCCGGATGTTGGCTCCTCTTACAAATGCCCACCTTTCTCTGCTCGTGACTCTTGTGGGTGGGGCAGCCCCACGCTGTCCACACAGGACTTGTTGCATTTCCAACTTTGCGGACCCAACTGGTCCAGCCTGGCCTGGTTTCACACGAAGATGCCTATATGTAGGTGGTACTGAGGCTCAGGGCCAAAAAGGTGGCTTGTAAGGGCTACCTCCTTCATCATCCATTTCACATCTGAGACTGGGATGAAAGTTACACTCCATCTCACTAGAATAAACAACGTCCACCAACGTTGGCCAGGTGTCCATCACAACTTAGTGTCATTGCCGGCCCATTTGATATAGGAAGGTGAGTCCAGGTGAGTCTCTAGACCTTCCATTAACACCTTGGTAAGGTCAAGCACTAGTACCATAGCCTGCAAAATAGGTACACAGAAAAAATACTGCAGGAATCCTACAGAAAATCCTGCAGTGGAATACTCTCGAGGAAAGCTGCTTTGTCAATGCTATGGATTAACAAGAGGAAGGAGGGAGCAAAAACACTGGAAGACTCTAGGAATCAGAAAAGTTGGGATCTGCATGAGAGGAGGTTTTAGCAAATTTGTTTTGCCGTTATTTTTCTTTTGATGCGTGAGAGTAACAGATTATTAAGTAAATACCTTTTGAAGAGCTTTCAGTAAGTACACAGTGTAGGTAAGTAGTAGCTAAAGTAAATAAAATTGTGAATGATAAAGTATAGTGTTACGGTTTAATTGGTTGTACACTTTTCCTTGATAGCTTGTAACATCGTGGAGCAGCTTATAAATCTGCTGGCATCTTAGACTCACTGAAGTGTGGCTCACAGGACAGGTTACCTGGTAACAACTCCTCCTGGATGCTACTTTTCAGGGAAGAGCAAAAGAAAAATTCATCCCCAACCCATTCTGTAATGTGGCTGGCTGAGAGATCAGCAGGCAACATGAAGCATTCTTAGCACTAAGCATTCTAATTGCCCCCTGTAGCATTTAACTTGCAATTCTCTTTATTAGAAATCCCCTTAGAAATTTCTTAGAAATTCCTAAGCAGTGCAACAGAGATTTTGCAAACACTAAAACCTTGGTGAGCTGGCTTCTGGGAACCAGCTATTTGAAAGAGGGTTTTTGAACACTTGTTAAAGGACACAGTTCCAGGCAGAATAGGCTCTGCTTGGTCAACATTGTCTTTTAAAAAAAAAAAATATTTATGCATACAAGAGCTGGGGTACAAGCCAGAGGTGTAGAGAGGTGAGAGGATTCACCAGAGACAGAGTGGGGAACAGAACAGGCAGATTGACTGAAATACACTGCTGAGGGGAGCAGCGGACAAGACAGGAGCGGTCTGCTGCGCCATGTGGGTCACCTCCCTGCCTGGGGATTGAACTGGTGCTGCAATGGCTGTGAATTGCTTTAAAGTGCTGATGCTAAACCGCTTGTGCCACCAGGGAGGCCCCAGTAAAGCAGTTTAAGGAGTTAATTTGATCTTGGGCTAAATCAATAGCTTGGAACCCTGAAAGCTGCTGGTTTCCATATAATCTGCCAATATGGGTAAGAGGCATAGAAGGCAGGTTGGGCTTAAATGAGAGAAGAGTGAAGCAGCACCCACAGTGGAGAAGAGCCGTAGATCAAACCTGCGACTGAGCTGAATTGTATCCGTGGACCTTGCAGCACATTTCTCTTTTCAAACTCAAGGAAGCTGGGGTCTGGATGCTTGCAGCCAGACCTTCTAATCAGTATAAAAACGTATTCACTTTATATGGAGGTGGGAGGGATGGACGGGACACAACCAACAACACTGAATTGTCTGAGAGAATGAGGGTCATTTGGGACTTACTCTGAGGATCAGATTGAACAGAGATGTCCCTTGTCCTTCCAGAATTGGGGCGGGGGGGGGGCACATGTCAAACTACTTACTGCCACATACTTTCTATTTCTAAACTTAGACTCAGTGGTGAAAGCAGCATTTGGAGAAGGGGGCCATTCTCGTTACAAAGGTAATTAATGGTGGTGGGGATGCAGAAGTAGGCATGGGTGAGGTTTCCAAGAATACACAAATGGGCCTCAGTGATGGGCTAAATATGGGGTGAAGGGGAAGAATGGCCACAGGATGCTAGTGTTGCAAAAATCTTTGAGGTCATGGAGTCCAACCTGCCCATTTGACAAACCAAAGTTGGGGAGTATTGATTGCTCCAGGTCACATAGGTAAGTTGAGGCAGCACTAGTGTGAGAACCCGGGTATGCCGACTCAGCCCAGTGCTTTATAAAGAACAGCCAAGTTTGGAGCCAAGGTAGGTAGGAGAAAAAAGAGAGAGAGAGAGAGAGAGAGAGAGAGAGAGAGAGAGAGAGGAGAATAGATAGGGTGGGGATATTTTTGGTTTCATACACAAATCAGCATGAGGCAGTTACATGTAATAACCCTGAGTTCACTCCATTCTCAAACAGGTTCTTCCTCTAAGGTTTCAAAATGCCTCACACATCACAACCTCAAGTCTAGCAGAGACATTTCTAGGGAGAGAGTGATGATGGAGCTTAGAGAAGAAAAATTTAGGATGGAAGGTCTCCCAATGACAAACACCAGAGGAGGGAGTAGGGATGATTAATGAATCTTAAACTCAACTAGCTATGGAAGTTTCCAGGAATCCAAGGTAGGGGCAGAGAGGGTTATTAATCACAGAGATCATCAACCCCACCCCACCCCAAGGCGATAAATGCCATGCTAATTTCATCAGAGAACATTATGAAAGCACACTTCTTGCCCTGGCAAAACACAGCTCACTGCCCGCGCCCGCCTCCATGTTGTGTCAGTTTCTCAAATCTGCCCCTTTCAAAAGGCAGCTCTCCTGCTGGCCTGTGACTATGCAGGCATTTCTTTTCACAAATCTTTTCCTTTGCAAAGGAGCAGCAGCAGTTCTTGTCTTTTAAGCCTGCCCTTCTGGGTCTATGCACGTGTCTCTCTTTCCTTCTGCTCTTTTCCTTAATAAATTTGCTGTGTTCTGATGCATGGAAACATCTGCTGAATTCTTTCTCAGAGGGAACCAAGAACCCCACGCACCATCATCTGAACCCCAACAATGACACACCCTGTGTGCAACATGGTGGCTCACCCAGGGCAATGGGATGTGCTTGTTGACTTGGATCTGGCATAGGTCACATGTTTACATTAGAGTGGAGGGTCTTCTCCACCCACCCAGGGCCCCTGGACTCAGTGGGTGTCAGGACTCTATGGCAAGCAACAGAAATGACTGTCTCCCCAGCAGCCCCCCCCCAAAAAAAAAACACAACAAAACTTATAAGGAGCACAGCTGCTGCTGCTGTCAAAGAGCATCATGGGCATAGTGAGGGTGAGGAATGTTTTCCCAGCCCAGGTCAGGGGCTGAGGATGGGGGCATGGCGCCTGGGGGCGGGAGTGAGCAACTTCATTCCCTTAACCTCAGTTTCCTGGTGGGCTGAAAATTGTCCTCCATTCTAGGCCTATTGGAAGATTAAATGGGAGAGCCACTTTCTAGTCTACTGGAACCTGACACTCACAGCAAGTAAATACCTCCTATCCTGACAGTGTTTCTATAGCAACCTAAGATAGGCCTCTCCAAGATGTCTATGTAGGTGTAGGGGAGAAAAAGCTGCCACTCCCAAATATGTCTTCTTTAGCAGAAGGTTTATTTTACAGGAAGGGCC
The DNA here is from genome assembly GCF_964194135.1 of Talpa europaea. NCBI lineage: Eukaryota > Metazoa > Chordata > Mammalia > Eulipotyphla > Talpidae > Talpa > Talpa europaea. Next base: position 95,862,910 of record NC_140075.1, on the reverse strand, counting down.
TTTTGGAAGAGACATTTACATGTGCAAAGGAAAATCTAGCTGTGTAAAGGCATCTCCCTCCCTGTACAGGGAAGACCTAATCTCCTTAGCTCTTCAATGGAGAAGGCAGGTCTTCAATCTGCATTACAGTCATACCTGTGTTTACTGTGCCTTCTCCGGTAACCTCCCATAACTGGGCTTTTCTTTCTCCCCTCAGCCGCCTCTGTCTTAGCTGAGGTCATTTATATGGTGTCTGAAGACATGTGGGCCAGTTTCTTAGTCTTTCCAGGTGTCTTCCAGGCATACAGGAGATAAACATCTTATTAAATGTTTTTTTTTTCCTCTTATCAATGTATAGCAATTGTTTGATTATTTGCCAAGAACCCAGAAAGGAACAGGATGGATCTTTTGTGCCATGTCATCCCTAGAATGTTCAGAACAAGAAGTGTCACTTTGGCATGTGGATTATTTTGATCTGAGGTCAGTTGAGGCCCTGCAGACTCACAAGACACTTTCCCTGTGCCCTTACTACCTAGAAAATTGAAAACTGGAATTATTACTCCAAATTAGGATTTTTACCTGAAATAACATTTTTATTGGAGAAATCTATCTCTGCAGCAGGGCAAGCATCTAATTACAGAGCCTCTGCTCTTCATCATATGAGTCATCCTCTCCTGTCTTGAAGCCTCATGTTCCAAACACATTCCTTAGCTTGGAATATATACCCTCATTTTACCCTCATTGACTTTAGAATAGCTTTGTAGTTTCTCCAGACAAATCTAGTTAAATTTGTTCTTTCTCCTACTAATTTGTCTGATGTTAATTTGATTTCTTGATCAGGCTGAGAAGAACCCAGAGAGGTGGGGGAATTTCCTCTCCACCTTTACACAACGAATGACTACGTGATGGAAGTAGATCCCAAATGTTCAGTGTTTATTTCTGAATAGTAATATTAATTTTTTATTTATATTTTTTCCAATTAAAAAGGGTGTTTTACAATAATGATTTAAAAGTTAATCTCTTTTTTTTTTTTTTTTTCACAGACAGAGACATAGAAAATATTGTGGGCCAAGCAAATAGGAGTTGTAACAGTATAATCTAAAGAGAGGAGTTTCCATGTTCCCTGCCCCAACCAACCAATGTTCCTAATAAATGGGGTGAGGGAAGGGGGAAGGAGAGGGCTTGGAGTTGGCACCTGAAGCAGAGACATGTGAAGAAGAAGCTGAGCTTGCATCTCAGCCTTGGACTTGTGCCAGGGACTTGGGGGACAGGGCAGGAGAAACTTGGCAGAGGCGTGGGTGAGAGAGACCCATGGAAAGTGACAATGGTATCTTTATCTTGACTTGTGTTTTGCTTTTGCTTTTTTCCTTCTACACTTTCCTGGCCCCTTCTGCCTCTTTCCTAAGGTTCCCCACCAGAAAGTGCCTTAGGCTTGTGGCAAGCTCTTGGGCTTCTGTGGCCCCACTTTGGGCCAACCCCGTTTGGCTGGGCATTTACCCACGAGGGGATGGGTAACTTTGGGTGCTTCATTGAGAAACTATATTCTTTCTCTTCTCTCTATTGCACATTAATTCTATTAAAGTTCTTTTCTAGTGAAGGTTTTATGCACTAGAGTGTGTTTGGCTTTATGTGGCAGATGGCAGAACCTACTTAGAGTGTGCAAGGTTTGGGGTCCTGATGTGGCTCTCAGTCTGCCCACTAACAGAGTCATTTCTACAGTCCCTGGCTGTGGGGCTGCCTCAACTTGGTCCAGAGTTTGTGTAGTCAGGCCTGGGTTTGAATCCCAGCTTTGCCTCTTTCTCTACATCTCCCATTTCCTGGTCTCGGCTCTAAAGCTGCACTGGGTTCTAGGATGAATGAAGTAAAGCAAACTAAGTGGACAATCAGCTCGCACACATGTTGTTTTCACTAATTACTTGCAATTTGCTCCACCAGACCTGAGTCTGATTGTTAGGGGGAAATGATGTCCTGATTTTTAAAAAAAAAAAAAAATCAGGACATCATTTCCCCCTAACATGATGACTGCAACTGGGAGTCTGATGACCAGAACTGGGGGTATGTCCTGTCGTTGGGCTAGGCTTATACCTTAGCCCTTCCCCTGAAGGGCTACTCCTCAGTGGAAACCAGAAATGTTGGCCTCTAGCAGGCTCTTGCCAGCTGTGTGGCCCTTGGGGGTCAAGCGCCTGCTGCTTTTAGATCTGAAATTCAGGACCCAGGGCTTGACCTGGAGGAGGCGCTCATGCCGAAGGTCACCCAGGACCAACCCCACCTGGCCCCTTGGGTTTGCTAGACTTTAAGGGCTACTACCTTATGTGTGTTATGTACATGCACACATACATCTATATGTGTGTGCATACTAATGTGTGTATATACACACCAGAGATGGGGGAGGTGGGGAGAAACTGGGGTTATAAAAGAGCCCACGTTTTAAGTTGGGGGGGCAGTAGAGCATTCTTCACTTGGCTCTTCTTGGACTGGACAAATGAACAGACACATTTGTCAGTCGTGGAGCGTCTAGTCTGTCAGTTCTACAGTACGTGGGCAGACCAGGTTTTATATCCTGAGCTAAGGGACCTAAGGGTCAGGTAGAGAGGAAGGGGGTCTCACGTGACAAAGAGACTTTGTCTGACTTCATCAGACAAAACCTTGCCTTTAGATAAAGTTTCTCTGATAAAAAAGTTGTTTCTGGAACTCTTCCTAAATCTAGGTAATCTTTAATTAATCTTAATGATAACAGTTTCTCCAGAGGCCTATAGGACCTTGTTTGACCTTAGTTTCATATACCAAGGAGACATGTATGGAAAAAGGCCTGCTCAGGATATCTTGGGAAAAGCCTATGTGAACCTTTCTGTGTTTACACAAACGAATGCCACACCAATCACAGAAGGGTTCATGACCATTTCATTTCAATTACCACAGACTCTGCGGTTACAGTGGGCCTCGGATTTAAATTGTAAGGCAGATTTTCCCTTCTCATCTTGTCAAGTGTCTATAAGCACAGTGACAGGACCAAGCCTAACTCGAGGCCCTGGCCACATGGGTTGTCCAGTGCCTTCACCCTGACCCAGGCTGTATCCCCCCAGTGAGATGGACAGACCCCACAACTGTCACTGCAGCAAGAACAGCAGCTGCGGACTGCTTGTTCCTCCCACCCACTGTGCGACATCCTGGGGGGAACTGGAGGCTTATGCCTTTGAACACCCCCTTTGCATGTGCCAGGAAGCATGCTGGAACTGAGGTGGGGCCCAGACATAAAGAGAAGGGGCAGGGCAAGCCCACAGTGGTAACTCCTTCATTAACACAAAGGTATTGGTCTGCCTCCTCCGTTCTTCTGCTGCCATGCCATCACTGGGCTATTTTGTTGTTGATTAAACTGCCCACTTGCTGCAGGCTTCAGCTGTCATAAACAATGTGTAGGATCCATCTTCCCAAATGTGTTCAGACAGGCTTGTCCCAATGCATGGGACTAAGGTCAGTTGAGCCTATAGGCCTCTGGAGAAACTCTTATCATTACTTAAAAATTACATAGATTTAGGGTCATCTCCAGAAAAATTGTGGGTTTTTTGTTTTTAAGATTTATTTATTTACGCATATAAGAACTGGGATATAGGCCAGAGGTTTGGGGGGTGGGCAGGTGAGAGGATTTCACCCGATAGAGTGGGGAGCAGAACAGGCAGATCCACTGAAATACACTGCTGAGGGGAGCAGCAGATGAGACAGGAGAGGTCTGCTGTGCCATGTGGGTAGCTCCCTGGCTGGGGATCAAACTCATGCTGCAGTGGCTGGTGGTAGCTTGATAGCGCTGAGACTTTAACCCCTGAGCCACCCAGAAGGCCCTCCAGAAAAATAGTTTTTATCAGAGAAACCTATCTTAAGGCAAAACAAACATCCAGATTCAAGGTTTGGTCCTGGAAATCATTCTCTCCTCGGCAGGTAAGACCCCCTCCTCCCTCCTTGATGCCAGTCTTCTATACCTTAGCTCAGGATTTAACCCCCTGGTTTGTCCCATTTACTTTGGAATTTACCACTGTGTACATTCTTCATAAAGGTGGCATTGCATTTGTTTTTTTCTCCCACAGATCTGTCTGATGTGACTTGGCTTGCTCGCTAGCCCTGGGTAGGCACGGGTACTGCATCAGTGCTGTTGCCTCTAAAGCGGGACTAGCAGCTTCCGGTCCCAGCAGCCCTCTTGTTTGTCCCAGCTCACACCTGTGACTGCAGCTGCCTTCTGGTGTTGATTTGCAAGGCCCTGTTTACCTATGGGTTTGCCTCAGCCCCCACCTGTGTGGTAATGGGGTGATGGGGGTTTGCATGGAACTAATCTGTGTCCCCCGCTGAGACTTTGTTCAGTGGTTGTAATAAGGCTCAAAGATCCTGGAAACAGCCTGGCTTACAAAGCCTCTTGTAAAACAGCTTTGTCTGGGAATAAGGTATTTCCTTTCAACTAGAGAAGAGCTGTGTGGGTTGAGTTGCAGACTGTCACGGTCAAGTCCTGCTCTGCTGGAGCTGTGCTCCTGGGCTGGGTTCCCTGTGACCTTGGGGCCTCAAGATCCAGTGGGGTCAGATCACCCTGCTGGGGTTCAAATCCCAAGGTAGCCTTGGGCAAATCACTCACCTCATTGAGTTCATTTCCTCATCTAGAAGGAATAGAGGAAAGGGACCTTGGCACCCCAGGCATCTGGTAAGGTCCATGTTTTTAAAGTTTTAGCTCCAACTCTTCCCACAGAACCTTTTCCACAGCATGGCCACAGTCTTCTCCTTAAGCTGAAACTATAGTGATTCTCAATTAATTTAAAAAATTGTGTTAAATACACAAAAGACAATGTACAACTTTAACCATTCTGAAGTATAAGTTCTATAAGTTCATTAAGTTCCTTGGTATCGTTGAGCAGCCACTCTCCAGAACTTTCCATCTTCCCTAATTAACAAATTCTCTACCCACTAACACTATCTTCCCAGTTCTCAAACTTTCTGGTCTCAGGACCCCCTTACATTCCTAAAAAGCATGTGAACCCCGATGGCTTTTTTGTATAGGTTATATCAGTCAACGTTTACCATATTTACCATATTATAAATGAAAACTAAAAAATTGGAATGGCATTTATTGATTAAAACAGCACAGTACGTATTATTATAATAAAATACTCTTTAAGAGAGATACTTATATTTTCCAAAGCAAAGGAAACTAGTGAGAAGATCAGTATTTGAAATACATTTTTACAAATCTCTTTAATGTCTGAAAAATTAACATCCCTGAAGCCGTTTTGAAGTAAGATTGGAGCAAGCTATTGCAGAAAAAGTTACTCTACTGGGTCAACCGTCCGAAGAAGTCAACAAGAACAAGAATATCCTGTTTGAAAGACTGATAAAGAGAACTTTCACCTCCTCTTACCTTGTGATCCTTCCACCTGACCATTACTTCATCCATTAGCACATCCTCCATACCTCCCCCTTCTTTTTCCCTCTAAGGGAACCCCCCACCTGGACCCCTTCATGGGACAATTTTTGGATTTCTATCCTGAACCTGTGTTCCCCAAATTGCAATTCTTTTGTTCTCAAATAATGTGCTTTTCTTTTCTAATGGCTTCCTGAATTTTTAGGTTGACAAAAGACAGCAGCTGTACTCTCATATTTGCCTTTGCATTCAGTCATCGCAATATTACACGCCATGTAGCCTCTGGGAAATTCCACCCATGAGAAAATGAGAGGGCATATTGTCATAAAAATAGGTTTGACCCCAGGTATTTCCTGAAAGGGTCCCAAGGCCTCCGGGGGCAGAATAGATGAGTCTCTGCTTTGGAGGATTTACAGCCTGACACACACATGCTGCTGCTCCCTGCCCAGGTCTCCATGGCATTGACCTCTAGTTGAGACAGGCTGCTTTGGTGCCCACCTGCCACTCTCAGGTGGGGTTTTTCCTGGAGGCAGGAGCAGGCTATGTCAAGGCAGAGCCCGCTGGGAGTCAATTCCTAGCAGAAGGCTGGCAGGGGTGATGGGTGAACACCCTAGTTTCCTCGAGGTTCAGACTGCCCCTCACTGACTGTGTGCCCAGGATTGAGCACTGGCTGCCATGTAGGCAGAGAGGTTTGTTGCACCCCCTCAAATAAGTTCCTTCCCTTCCCTCCCTCACCGCTCCCTGTAATCACCTTCTAAATGAACCACTTTTTCTTAAATCCTCTTCTCAGTCTGTTCTTAAGGGGAACCCCAACATGGCCAGTGGCCATCTCCGGACTACAGCCCACATTATCTCTTTCTGCAGTGGCACATTAGTACCTGTTTAAGAACAAATGTTTAAGAACTTGTGTGTGTGTGTGTTTGAGAGAGAGATAGAGACATGCCTGGTCTGCAGTGCTTGCTGATTCTATGGTGGGAACGCTCCCTCCATGGCTGATTCCCATTTATCAAGGTGGTGTCATCACCCCCACCATGGCCCTGGGACCCCTGAAGAGGATGGAGCCAGCCCCGCACAATCCCTATGACACTTGCAAACTCTGCTGTATGTGCCTCCCACTCTATGTCCCCTTTGGGGTGTCCTGCCACTTTGTGCCGAGCAGAGTCTAGTTTTTGTCTGCGCAAGTGTTGTTGAGCCAGTGAGGGTTTGCAAAGCCACATGTGGCATTAGGGGGTCTCAGAAGAGCTGAAGGGTGGGGGCAAGTATGGGGCATGCCCCGTCCTTAGAGAGTGGTGCCAGAGGCAGAGAGGAGAAAGGAGAGGTAACCTCGGAGGCAGCTGTCCTGGTTGGCCTGTTATCCCACTCACTCCCCTAGGCTGGAGGCCTTCCCAGAAGCCCCTATGTCATCAGCTGATTTGGAAGTGGGAGCCCTAGCCTGACCATGCTGGTAGCCAGTTCCATTTCTGACAACTTGCAATTAGTGTCTTTCCCCAAGCTGCCACCCTGGGCATCTTGCATGGCCTCTTTCCCTAGAGCCTGGGGTGGGTGGAGGGACAAGGGGCAGGCTCAGCCAGTAAAGAGCCCAGTAGACCTGGGTAAGCAACAGGAAACCCACAATTACAGCTGTGAATGAAGGGAGGTGAGACAGGCCTGGTGGGTGAGCTGGGGGACAGGACCCGAGTCTTCCTGGAAGCTTTTGACCTTGGAGCTGAATAACAAGAATCCAAAAGAATTGATGGGGGTGAATTATCTAGGACCTATAGACCTCAGGACAGAAATGATGAATTGGCTTTAGCTCAGTCCCTCACTTCATCTAGAAGGAAGGAGACTAGGACAACAGGGTGGGAAACACAGGGACATTGGGATCTGGCAAACTTGGGATCTGGCAAACCTGGGTTTGAGTCCTGTTTCTGCTGCTTACTAGCTGTGTGACCTTGGGAAAGTTATTTACCCTCTCTGAGTCTTCCCTCATCTGCAATGTAGGACTCGTGGAGTTTTGTGATCCTGCATGCTAACTGACCAATGTGGGGCCTGCAGCATAATTAGGGCTTTATAAATAATATTGTACTTCATGACCTCTGACATGCCATCATTCCACCCCCTACCCCCCATATTATTGAAATACTATTGAACACCATTGGTTTTAAGAGGCATCTTTTGTTTATTTATTTATTTGTTTGTTTGTTTGTTTAAAGATTTATTTATTCATGCGTGCAAGAGCTGGGGTACAGGCCAGAAGTGTGGGGTGTGTATGTGAGAGGACTCACCAGAGACAGAGTGTGGAACAGAACAGGTAGATTGACCGAAGCACACTGCTGAGGGGAGCAGCAGGGTGAGTCAGGAGAGGTCTGCTGTGCCATGTGGGTTGCTCCCTGGCTGGCTGGGAATCGAACTCATGCTGCAGTGGCTGTGGATAGCTTCATAGGTTGCATCTTAATCCTTGTGCTAGCAGGGAGGCCTAAGAGGCATCTTTTAGGGTGAAAACTTTCTCAATGCCTAATATGTAACTTGTACACTTTTGATTTTCTCCCAATTTTGTCAATTATATCAATTTTGTCAATTTAAAAAAAGAACAAAAAAAGAGACATCTTTATTTTATGCTCTTCTAGGAGAAAAAAAGCTGCCAAATAAACTCACCTGCCACCAATTGTAAGACAAACCCAGCTTTTAGAGATACTAAAATGTGAAAGCCATGTGCACATTAGCATTGATACAAGGCGGTCATATTTTCTTACTCTCATTTGTGGCTCTGTTATAGGACAGGGAGAGGGGCAGCCCAAACCCCGCAAACCTGCCTATTCTACATGGGTTCTGCCATCCGCCGCATCAGCACAAAACATAGGAGACTTTAATGGGAAGGAACTTTAATAAAACTAGGAAACAATACAGGTAAGGCAAAGAGTCTAGTTTCTAAATGAAGCACCCAAATTTACCCATCCCCTCGTGGGTAAAACTCCATCCAAATGGGATCGGCCCAGAACAAGGCCCCAAAGCCTGCCACAAGTCTAAAGCACCTTCCAGTGGGGACCCACAGCAAAGGGTCAGAAACAATCAGACAAGCCCAGAAGGAAAAGAGCAAAATCAACATTAAGATAAAAGCTGCCATTGTCACCTCCCCACGGGTCTCACCCACATCTGTGTCACCCAGTCCACGACCAAAAGACAAGCGCAGTTTCTTCACGTGTCTCTAGGCTCCATGCGCCTCCTCCAGGTCTCCTTCTGGCTCCATCCTGCTTCCTTCCTCAGTCTCTTCTGCAGCTTCTCCTCTCCCTGCTCAGCTCCACCTCCCTTGGGTGGGGCAGGGAACCTCCCCCTTTCCTGGGGACCACCCTGTTACAGCTTTTCTGCTTCTGGACTTTCCTGCCCCTGGAATATTGTAGGGTGCTTTGACTGAGCACCCCCATGAGGAAGTCCCTTTTGACCCTCTGCCTTCTGCTGTCCATCCATGCTGTGCTTGAGGGCCTGGGGTCTGCTTGTGGTTCCTGGCTACTGTGGCTGTCTGGCCTGTATTCAGGGCTCCAGGAAATCGGGGTCTGTGGTGGCTACACCCAGTTTAGGCCCTTCGGCTGCCCCAGACTGTGGGTCTCCCATCTTTCTGAAGGCTACAGACTCCTGCCTGCAGAGATTTAGGGCACAGTGAGATAGGCAGAGGCTCCCAAGACCCCAATCAGCTGCAGCCCCGACCACCTGCACCCCAGGGGACTGAGTTGGACACTTGGTGGGGGTGGGGGTGTGCCTCTGAGCCTACTGCCCTCCCTGGCGCTGGGTGATGAGAATTTGGCTTCCTCATCATTTTCTTCTGTCCAATGTTTCTTTTAATACAGACACATGACTTCATTTCCCTTTAGGGCTGGCTACAGGAATCCAAAACTTGCTTCCAGAAATTTGTTGTTTTGAGATATCTTGACTGGGAAGTTCTTCCCCTGTAAGCAAGTTATGTCTGCATTTCAAAACCTATTGATGGATTCATGAACCTACAAACCACCTGTTTACTCTGAAACTCTGCATGAGGCCCTAGGCACTGAGACACCTAAAAAGGTGACTTTATTCAGAAAATGTGCCCTAACTCTTCCCCACACCACCCCCAAATGAAGAATGTGGGTTTGGGTTCAGACAGACCAAATTTTCGGCCCTGGCTTTGGCACCAGCTGACCCGGAGACCACCGGCAAGTGCTCGAGCCTCTTAGCTTCCGTGTCTAGTGGACACATGGAGACAGTGACAGCAGCGCTGGTGGCGGGGCCGGGTGGAGGCAGATGTTGGAGGAGCCTGGTAGCATGCTCTGCACCCAGCAGGTAGCCAGCTGATGCCTCCGCGGGTAGAGCCTCAGGTGCCCTCGTCTCCTTGGGTGACCCGGGGGGAGGAACATGGTTGACATGTTTCCAGAGTCCTGACATGGCCGTGACCTCTGATAGCCCATCCCCACTCAGGGGTTCAGCCTAGGGGAGCTGTCAGGATGAGCACAAAGACACGTCCCTGAGAGTCACCGCGGCACCATTTATGAAGCAAAACTCTGGAAGCAACGAAAACACCCAACAAGAGAGACTGGTTAGCAGGTTTGAACACGCAAGCTCTAGAAAGCATGTTCTCGAAGAATGTCTTAAGGAATTCTTTTCAATGCATGAGAATTGGTGGAAGAAATGGGACCCAAAATTATTTGTAGCATGTTCAGAACATCGTAAACTGGAAGATCCATGTGCACAGGAACAGGCTGAGAATACACCAACATGCGGGGGCTGCCGTCATTGAGTGAGGTTGACAATTTTCTTCTTTTTCATATTTTCTCCATTAAATTTAAAAACACTTCTGTAATAGAATTCTAATAATACCCATAATAATTGTAAGCATTATATTGAAAATTTGGAATATACAGTAGAAAACCCCATGCTGATTGTGCGTGTATTCTAATCTGGGCCTTATCATCTTTTTATCTTGGAAAAAAAGTTTCCTTCACATTTTATTAATGCAGAAATAAGTAGCTTGTGATAATGCCTAAATATTTTGGTGAAAAATTCCTCCTCTTCAAATTATTTATATATTGAACTATATAGAAAATTTCTTATTCTATATAAATTCCTGGGTCAAATGGTGTTGTGGAAACTGAAATGTTGAATGGAACTAGTATTTATTGAAAAGCTTACATGCTTATAGTAACAGCATAAACTCCTCAAGAAGCAAGCACTTTTAAGCTTCTTATTTATCCTTCCAGAATTTTTCTATGCATATGCAAGCATGTGTGATTACATATGTCCTTTTCATTTAGTTTCACAGAAAAGAGAAAGCTACATATTATGCTTTATGGGCTTTTAAAAAATGTTATTGAGGGTCTCCCTGGTGGCACAAGGGGTTAAGCACTGCACTATGAAGCAATCCGCAGCCTCTGCAGCATGAGTTCAAAACCCAGCCAGGGAGAAACCCACATGGCACAGCAGATCTCCCCTGACTTGTCCGCTGCTCCACTCACTAGTGTACTTTGGTCGATCTGCCTGTTCTGTTCCCCACTCTGTCTCTGGTGAATCCTCTCACCCCCTGCATCTCTGGCCTGTGCCCCAGCTCTCGTATGCATAAATGAATAAATCTTAAAAAAAATGTTATTGAGGTATACTTGACTCATTTTGAGTGAACAGGTCAATGATTTTATTTTATTTATTTTTTATTTTTATTTTTTCCTCAGGGCAAAGAACAGAGGGCCCATTAACATGCTGAAGGATGCTTAAATCCTAAAAAGATCCTGTTCCCTTAACTGCTGATTTTAAAAGTAAATTTAAAGAGGCTGCCTGGTTCTGGTGTATGTATAAGCTTTGGGGGAACAGCTGGCTGATGGGGACAAGACGCAACCCTAGGGGCCCAACCACTATGAAGATGAAATGCTGGGACAGTGTGGTCACTTGGCTTAGGAGGCCAGTGATGAGAACAGTGGAATCTGCCAGGTGGCCTCTAATGGCTTCTGCCCAGACTGCAAGGTGCTGGGTGATGGTTGCTGGTGTGGGCAGTGCTCTTGGTGGTCCACCTGCCCTGCACCCTCAATGTCCTGCACCCTCAGTGTGCTGCACCCTCTGTGTCCTCAATGCTCACACTGCTCCCGTGTGCACAGAACCTCAAGTTGCCAGAGGCGCAGCAGGTGCAGCAGTACTGCCCCTCAAGCCACCAGGAGCAGAAGTTCGGGAGTAAGGCCAAGTCTGCCCTCCTAGGCTGTGGCAGAGTTGAAGTGAAGATAGGAACTGCTTTTGTTTTCCCCCATCACTATGTGAACATCTTTTATCTATAAATAAAACTTATTAACTCCATCCCCAAAAGTAAATGTACAGAGTTGTGTATCATCCAGGTAGTCCACACTGCAGATACTGATCACAGTGCTTTTTCACTCAGTGTTACATCTTTGAGACGGCTCTGTATCAGCAGACATGGGTCCCCCTGTTCAGTGACCCTTGTTTCCATCACTTCGATGTATCATTGTTTATGTCCAACACCTTACTGGTGGTCGCCAGTGCTTTGTTGTTATTAGCTAGGCTGCTGAGGAAGTCTCTGCGCATTCACCATCGCCACGAACCTGGACGAGTTTGTAGGTCGTCATGGTAATGGAATTGCTGCATTGGTGAGGATGTGCTTCTATCATTTGAGAGACTGAAGATTACTTCTGATTTATGTCCCTATCTTAATGTTTGCAGAAGCCCATGTGTTTAAAAATGAGTAAAACAGGGCCTCCCCGGTGGCGCGGCGGTTGAGCGCTGGGTTGCGAAGCTGCCCGCGGCCTCTGTGGCGCCGGTTCGATCCCCGGCTGCTCCTCGGCCACCGGAGGAGGGTCCCACATGGCGCGCAGACCTCTCCTGCCGCCCGCTGCTCCCCTTGGCAGTGTGCTTCGGTCCTTCTGCCTGCTCTGCTCCCCGCTCTGGCTCTGGTGAATTCTCTCACCCTCCCGCGCTTCTGACTGTGCCCAGTGCATGTATAAACAAACAAACAAATAAACAAACAAATAAATAAATAAATAAAACATGCCTCTAAAAAAAAAAAAAAATAAAATAAAAATGAGTAAAACAATCTCATCGGGCAAAAACTGCATAACCTATTGATATTTTGATATATGGTTGATTATTGTCAATTAGCTGTCTCAGTGTATTTATGTATATATAAATATATAATTTTTTAATTGCTTCATGTGTATAAAATGGGCATCTGGTCCTCTTATGCAAACCGCTTCATAGAGGTCTGATTGACAAAAAGCTGTGGCTGTTGAAGGCATACAATCTCAAGTGTTTGTGACTGGTACTTTTTAAGTCTCACATTCCTAAAAAATCACACAATTTATGTGCGTGGGAGTCAATAAATTAAACATCACCGTTGTGATGGGGATTTTACAATGAGAAAAATGGAAGCTGAATGGGAGAGCGGAGCCAGGGTGGTCTGGGTTGCTGGCTCTGAGCTCGGCCGGCCTGGACAGCACCGCGCGGTAGCGGGCTGGGCAGGTGATTCTGAAGGCTATTGCTGCAGTCCCGAACTGAGCCAGCAGGTGGCGCATGTGCTTCCCCGTGACCACCCATCTGTTGAAACTGAACTGAATATAGTAAGCCAGGGCTGCCCTGAACATGTAATTTTCAAACCTCCTCTTCCACCACAAGGAAAACCTAGGAGGATTTTCTTCTGGGAAGAGCAATTAGCCTAACCTCTTAGGAGGAGAAATTGCATTGCGGGGCTTGTCTGGGAAAGTAAAATATCCTCCCTAAGCGGCCTTAGGGAGGGTGGAGAGAAACCACTGAAGGTCTGGCAGGAGGAGCTAGGGGGGTGCTGGGGAGGCTGGAAACTACAGGACAGGGATGAGGGCTGGGAGTGGGAAATGCCTTGGGCCTGAGTACATCAAGTTCCCAAATTGTAGGTTTCTGGGTTTAGTGGGTGATGGAGACACTGAGATAATACACCCGGTTACCTGGGTCAGGTGAGGAGGGACCTGTCACTTGACCTCAGCTCAGGGGGAGCAGGCCAACCCAGGAAGAGCCCCTATATGCCTATGGTGACTAAATGCCACCGGGGACACAGCTGTGACAATGGGCCTGGACCCTGCAGTCACAGAGCCTGCTGTGTAGGGGGAAATAGTGAGGACTCAGGTTTAAGTGGTTTTGTTGAGGAGCATTTGGGGTGGAGCAGAGAAGCTTTTGGTGGGGTTTCCTTCAGGTCGGGGTCCCAAGTCAGCTGCTTTAGACTCTGGGTACTTTCTGATGGGAGAGAAGACTGGAAAGAGTTGTCTGGGAGCAGAGATGAGCTGAACCAGAGGGATGCCCTAGAGAGGCCCACCCTGCAGTGGGAGAGAGCCAGCTGCCAGATGCTGGGCTCAGTGGGGGAGAGCAGGGATCTCTGACTGGCAGGGGGCATCTGTGCTAGAGCACGGTGGGAGCAGAGAAAGGGGCATTATGGACCATTACAGATGAGACTGGGTTTTGCTGCACATTGCTGTGTCCTGCTTTCAAGAGGCCCTGCTTTGGCACAGGCTCTGATGGGAGCAGGGGGAGAGAATTATCCTGTCTCTACCCTCACAGACAGTATGAGGTCAGTGGAAAGGGAAAACACACAAGTGTGCAAACGTGTGCACCTGTAGGCACAAAGGCTGTTACCAAAAGACTGTCAGTAATTGGGGCTGAAGAAAACATCAGTGGCCAGGCCCATTTGACCTTGGTGAGTACGTAACCTCTCTATACCTTAGTTTTCTCACCTGAAAAGTGGAAACAATATCAGTATTGACCTCATAGGGCTGTTAAGAGGACTGAACACAAGAGAAGGCTTGTCAAACACCTGGTGAGGTCTTGCAAATGAGCATTGTTGCTGTCACTTACTATAATTACTAGTTGCCATCTGCTGGAGCAGGAGGGATGGGCCAAGGTAGGGTGGGGATAGGCATGGAGGGGCGAGTCATGGGGGAGGCAGTACAAATTGAGAGGGGGGCACCTGTGGGAGCAAAGGTGAAGAGGTGGGAAGGTAACCTAAGTCTGCTATTCTGAGGACCAGCAGTGGCATCACCTGCAGCTTGTCACATATGCAGATGCTTGGGGCCCAGCCCAGGCCTGCTGACTCAAAATGTACATGTTACCAAGCTGTGCAGGAGATTCATGTGCAGGTGGAGTCTGAGCAGCACAGCAGCCAGCCACACTCATGGGGCAAATAGAAAGGAGATGGGAGACAGGTTGGGAACAATTAAGATCTTGTCCGCTAAATACTTTCACATGCAGTTGTTAACTAGGGCTCCACATTTACTTATAGTTTTTGTTTTTCCTTTGAGGTAGAACTTATATACCATGAAGTGTGCCTGTTGACTGTCTCTTTGAACTTTGAAAAACACATAAACCAGTGAAACCAGACTCTCATCAAGATATAAAGTATTGGTAGCAAGTGGAAAGTTGCTCCGTGCCTCTTTCCAATCATTGCCCCAGGCCCTAGAGGCAGCTGCCGCTCTATTTTTTTTCCTTTCATAGATTATTTTGCCTGTTTCAGACTCCATAGACAGACACATACACGAGATTCTCTTATATGACTCTTCTTCCGCTGCTCATAATGTTTTTGATACACCTGTGTCATTGTCCATTTTTATTGCTAAGTAATATTCCATTGTATAGATACACCACAGTCTGTTCATCCACTAGGATGTTTCTCATTTTTTGGTTATTATGAATAAGATTTCTTGGAACTTTCCTGTCCAAGTCTTGTTGTGAACATAGGTTGTCATTTTTCTTGGGCAAATACCTAAGAAGTGGCATGGCTAGGTCACAGTGATGTATGTTTAGTTTTATAGGAAAGCACTAGACACTTTTCCAGAGTGGTTGTACCATTCTATGCTTTTTTTTAAATTTTAAAAAAAGATTTTATTTATTTATTTATACAAGAACCGGGGTACAGTCCAGATGTGCGGGAGGTTGAGAGGATTCACCAGAGACAGAGCAGGGAACAGAACAAGCAGACTGACTGAAATACCCTGCTGAGGGGACCAGCGGGTGAGACAGAGGAGGTCTGCCGTGCCATGTGGGACCCTTGCCGGCTGGCTGGGATTGAACCGGCGCTGCAGACAGCTTCACAGCGTGGCGCTCAACCACCTGCGCCACCAGGGGAGGCCCCCATTCTATACTTTTACCAACAGTGTTCTAGTTAACATCCTGTTAGCTTTGGCTTGATCAGACCTTTGATTTTAGCCATTCTGGTAGGTGTACAAGGCTCACTGTGCTCTTATTTTGTACAGCCTAATGACGACTAATGAGGATGACCAGTGAGCTTGCTTATTTTCTTGTACCTGCTTCTTGGCCATTCATATATCTCCTGTTTTTTAAATGGAGTTATCTTTTTTTAAAAATATTTATTTATTTTTTATTTAAGTATTTTATTTTATATAATTCTTACATCTTTTTTCATCTTTGCACAATGTATGCATTTTCATTTTGGTTATATTCCCCCCTTATTTTGACTTTAGTCCTTCCTTTCCCTGCCCCTTCCCCCCAAAGATTTATTTATTTATGCACACAAGAGCTGGGGTACAGGCCAGAGGTGCAGGGGGGTGAGAGGATTCACCAGTGACAGAGCTGGGGGGCAGAACAGGCAGCTTAACTGAAATACATTGCTGAGGGGAGCAGTGGGCGAGATAGGAGATGTCTGCTGTGACATGTGGGTCAGCTCCCTGGCTGGGGATTGAACTTGTGCTGCAGTGGCTGCGGATAGCTTCACAGGGAGGGCCAGATTTATCTTTTTTTTTTTATTATTATTATTACTAAGTTATGCAAGTTCTTTCTATAGCCTGGATACCAGTCTGCTATGAGATCTGTTCCGTGCATACTAAAAATCCTGAGTGGGTATTTACACGAATCTTGGGCAATGGGGTTCTGGCCAAGGGGGGGGCTTATGTGGGTATAGGTAGGAAGCTGAGTGGACTGCTACCTGGGGGTCACATGTTGAATGGGGCTGCTGGCCTCTCCCTAATAGGGCTGGCGTGAAGCTGGGATGAGATAACACAGATCAAAGTCCTTGGCAATGTATAACAAAAAGAGCAAAGGTTCACCCTGGACTCTTTCACGATGGAGAGGAGGGTCATTTTCCTGTCTTCTCCTCAACAGCGCAGTCTCTCTGGGGAAGACAGGAGAGTGAAAGCTACCGCCAGCTGGAGACAGCCTCTCTTGCTGAGATCTGAGCTGTGGAGTGTCTAAAAACAGCACAACTCTGGCTTCAGACCCAGGTTCAAGCCCAAGGTCTGCAAGTTACTGTCTGCAGGTTCTTGTGTGAGCCTCTCTTTCATTTGAAAACTGGAAATAATACCTACCCCTTGGGGTATTCTTGAGGATTAAAATTAATTTTCTTCTTGGTGGTGTCATTATTATCTGAAGAATATTATGCCAAGAGGGCTGCAAATGTTGAGCAGCCCTCACACATTTTGATTGTAATTGTTGTTGTTCATTGCTTTTTAGAGGTTTTTGTTTTTTTTATGAAATTGCGGGTTGGTTATTGGATGTCCTGGGAGCCTGGAGGACACTGCAGACGCGCTCAGTAGTGCCTCGGGAGTGTAGCTCTGCATCTTCGCCACCAGAGGGCGCGCTCACCCTCCTCCTTCAGGCCTGTGTCCAGACTGTGACTTCCCCTGCCAAAGGCCTCCCTTTGCCACCTTGCTCCTTCTCCAAACTACCTTTCTAGCATTTTCAAGGATGCAGTGTAGTTTCCAGAAGTTGCGCATTTGGGACAAGTGGTTAACAAGCCTGGGAGACCCTGCTCGAGAAGCTAGGGAGGGCTGTGCTGGCCTCTTCCCCCTTAAAGATTTCCCTGTGGCTGGCTGAGCAGGTGGTCCCTGGGGTGGGGGAGCAGGGGGCACAGGGAGTGGAGAACCAGGTGGTTGAGTAGTTTTCTACGCACTCACTTCCACCCTTCACACCTTTTGCTTCCTCCCTGGCCCCCATATGTGACCTGGCTCTGGGTGGTTTCTGTGCTTCCTCTGCCCCAAAGTTGAACAGCATCTGGGCTTGCTCTCCAGAGACATCTGAGTCACCACTTGCTTGTTTCAGTTTGTTCCAGACAGAAAACTGGTGGGGGCTGGGTGGGGCTTTCCTCTGTGTGCTCTTTAACTGCACAATTGCCCTTGGCTTGATCCAGTTACTTTGCTTTTGGGTCTCATGGAAGGTATTGGGGGATGGGCTGTAGACCTAGAAGCATCCCCCGCCCCCCATATGTGCCCCTCCTCCAGCTCTAAGATACTAAGATACACAACATCACATCAGAGAAACAGCCTCATCCTCACCCCCTTTCTGCCATGTTACCTCTGCTTCTGGATCATTCCAGCTGGCCCTACCCCCAGTTCAAGCTCAAGTGGGGCTTTATGCCAGAAAGAGGATCTCTTGGTCCTCCCTGGTCACAGCAGTGACCCCTTGGTGAGCCACTTCCACACCACCTTGCACCACCCCCTTAGGCAAACAGGCTCAGGCACTGACCCCAGGACCCAGTGGCCAGTGCACAGGGCAGTCGAGAGGGCCTCTGGCCACCTACCCACCTCCACCTCAGCTGGGCCAATGGATCTCTTGTTCCTCTCTTCCTCCCAGCAGGGGTGGGCAGGTCAATACCTGGCCTGGGGTCCTCTTAAGCAATCATGCTCTCAATGGCCCATGGATGATTGACCAGGCCAGTCGGTCACATGGTCATTGAGTGTGTGTGTGTACAGCCTGGCCAGTGAGCAGGCTCCTTTGTTCTGGAGACTTCCTGTCCAGGAGGGAGGTGTGGGGGGTACTCTTCATGGTGAGCCTGCACTCCCACGGGCCTGCATTCCCTGTACTCTCTCTATCCTCGCTCCCAGAGGCTGCTGGACAGAACAGCAGTGCTTTCCTCCAGCTGAGCTGGTTCACCATTCTGCTCTTAGTTCACCAGTCCAGGCATCCCCGGTAGACTTGGTCCCTCTCTTCTCCCTGGCCCACTCCCTCCTGCTGGGTCCACTCCCTCCTCCTGGGCCCACTCACCTCCTGGCTCACTCCCTCTCTGGCCCACTCCCTCCTTGACCCACTCCCATCCCACTTACCCACTAGTCCACTTGCTCATCCCGTGGTCCATTCGCTTGCCCATTTGCTCATCTGCTTGGGGCAGTGGGAGAAGTGGGTGCCCATCTCCAATTACTTGCGCCCTCATCTGTCCTCTCTGTGTCCACCTACTTCCTCATCCAGTAAATGTCCGCGTCCAGGTGCCAGTCCTCGTGCAGGGCACAATCAGGAGGGAGCTCTAAGTCGTCGAGGGCAAAACCTTTGGAGTCAGAGGACAGGGTGTGGCTCGTCACAGTGCTATTTCCTGGCCATGTGGCTGTGGACACGTTTCTCCAACTTCTAAGCCTCACTTTCCCCCATTGTAAAGTGGGGACCCCATGTACCTTCCTCCTCCCAGGGTGGTTGTAAGAGTGGTTTTAAGATTAATTAAAGTGAGTAAACCAGAGCCCAGGAACTGTGGTCATTGGGCCTCTCGGTGCCCATGTCCTGACCGTGGGCCACCCTCGGCCTGCTTCCCCATGGCCACCCAGCGACCCCAGCTACCTTGGGGCAGGCAGGGCCAGGCCATACTCCTTGGGCAGGTGGCCCCTACATCCACCCCTGAAACAGAGCGTGATCATCGCCCGCCTTCCCACGCGTCCCTTCCTCTGCCTTAGCGCCCTCTGAGCACCCTGGGGTTGTTTCAGGCCTGCCAGGACACCTGGAAGATCCAGCTTGCTCCCTCTCCTTTGATGCTACGGTCTGCATGGTGGGGGTGGGGGTGGGGGTGGGGGTAGGCCTAGAGCATCTGTCTGACCTCTAGAGGGGTCATTTCCCCTCATCTGAGGGCTCTACCTGGGCAGGGTCCTGTCAGCCCCTACCGTTTGCCTACTTCCAAGGTTCAGTGTGGACTGTAACCCCAGTTCTAGGGGCTGCCTGGGGCAGAAGTGCTTCCTGGGAGGGTGAGGGGGAGTGGGAGGAGAAAGGGACTGGAGCACTATCTCCCCCCAACACACACAGCCTGGACTTGGGGGAGCCTGTGCGCTCCCTTGTTGGCTGGAGAAATGTGCAGAGCCAGGTGTGGACTTAGGCCGGAAGGCAGGCTCCCCACAGCCCTGCGATGTGGGGCTGGTCCCTGGGAAAGAGTGTAGTGGTCTGAGGGCTGCAGCCACCATGCTCCTGTCATCAGGAGGTACGCTGGGGCAGTAGGCGTCTGCCTGGGTGAGTCCCCTGGCCATTTGGCTCAGCCTGGTGACCCCCAACCCCACTGGACCCGAGGATCTCCCTGGCAGGTCCTTGGGGATGCTTGTACGGGTCATTTCCTTGCTGGGTAATGTCTCCTGCCTCCCAGAGGCGGGTATTTGTGGGGGTGGGGTTTAAGCACCCCAGCACCCCCAGATGCATGTTTTCAGTCCCACTTACTGAGCGGACCTGCTTCAGGTGTGGGTGTTAAAGTCTAGGGGTGAGCCCAGAGCTGGGAGGCCTGACATTAGATGCCACTGCCCGAGGGGTGGGACCCTGGCTTTGGGCCATGTGGTCATTACTAGTTTGCTAAATTTGCTCAGCTTTAAGGTCCTAGAGGACAGAGACTGGGGGAAAAGAACAAAACCTTTGTATTTTTGTTGCCCCGTAGCGTGACTTGCACCTATGGAGACTAGAATGAATGAATGAATGGCCATGAGGAAGGCCCACGGTGAGAACAGGGCCAATGGCCAGTGGTTGGGCTTCGAGCGAGCCCCAGGCCCGGCGCTGCCCAGAGCGCTCCTCTGTATTGAGGTGGAGGATTGGCAGGCCTGGGCACGTCACCTTCTTGCTTGAGGTCAGGGGTCCTCAGATGGGCCATGAGGCTGAGCAGGCTGAGCTTGGTGCCAGGAGCACCCCTCGGCCTGTCCTGGGTCCCAGCATCCTCTTTCTTATTGGGGGTGCCTCTCCTCCTCCTCAGAAAGGGAGTGTTCTGAAGTGGGGGCCCCACGGTGCGTGGCATAGAATAGGTGCTGCGTGGGCTTCATGGTTTTCCCTGGACACAGCTCCTGACCTGCCCCAACCACTGGGCGGCCAGGACCGAGGTGCTCCCCAGTCTCATCACCCAGTTGAGAGGGAGGGTTTGAGCCCCAGGAATGCTCTGGCCTGTGGTTGGTCAGAAGCTGGGATTCTCCCTGCTCCCCACCCCCTTCCAGCAGCTGAGTAGGCGAGGAGGAAGCTGTGAGGCAGCCTCTTCAGCCAGCTCGGCCTGGCCTGGAGCAGGGTGACTGGGAGGCCACCTCGCCCACACCTGTGAGGCTGCACTGAGCAGAGGCAGGGCCACAGCCAGGGAGCTAGCGATAACCCCAGTGGCAGCCCCCCATCTCCCTGCCTCCCCAGCAGTTGTGCCAGGAGAGGGGGGGTTCTGGGGGCTGGGCCAGCCTGGCCGCAGTGGACACAGACTGAACCCCGGCTGCACCCCTGGCTGCTGCGTGTTTGTCTGAGACTGTTTCCTCATCTGTAGGACAGGGGCCCTAACTCTCCAGGGGCATTACTCAGCGTGAAATGGACACTGACCGGTGTTATGTTGGTGGACGGACCTTTACAACTTTATGTGGAGAGAAAGAAGCCGGCCCCTAAAGGTCTGGATAAAGTTTCCAAATAGGCAAATCCATAGAGACAGAAAGTAGATTTCTGTGGACTGGGAAGAAAAAGAAGTAGGAGGCTATTACTTGGCAGGTACAAGTTTCCTTTTGGGGTGATGAAGATGTTTTGCAAATAGGTGGGGTGTGTTGCCCAACAAGTGTGTGTGCCAACTGCTGTCAAATGGTCCCCTTTAAAATGGTTGTTTTCTCTATGGGAATCTTACCTCACTAAAAATTATGGGTTTGCTATTGGCCTGGCCAGGTGGTCAGGAGGCGTGAGCGTGAGGTTCTAGCCCAGGGTATGGACACTGCACCACCAGGCAGCCTGTCAATTCCGTTCCTCACTCCTTTCCAGGCTAGTGGGGGTGCAGAGCCAAGGTAGATGAGGGCGTGGGCTTCGTCCTGGAGACCCCTTAGCTAGAGGCAAAGGCGACTGCAGTGGCTGCATCCCCGGCTGTGGGGCAAGTTTCTGGGCCATACAACCCTGCTCCCATTCCGATGTTCTGGGCAGCCCTGGGCCCGCCTGTGACCCTGCTCCTTTCTTTAGTCTGCTCCAACCAGCTTTCCTACCCTCTCTTTTCCCTTCCAGGGGTATTATGGGGAGATGCACAGTGGGCGACCACTGTATTTGATATGTCACCCTAGATCCCTGCACCCCAGTTCCTGTCTTCTTCACAGCGCTGCCCGCTGCCATGGTATCAGAGGTCGCTGGGCAGCAGGGGCTGCTGTCTGGCTCGCACACAGAACACAAGGCATGGGAGGAGTACTCCATCTGTCGTGCTCATGACGGTACTTCCAGCACCCAGTGTCTGGCCCACAGAAGGTGCTCGGTAAGTAATCCATTGAATGAACAGGTGTACGGATCCTCATTCTTTCGGCAGTGGGTGCCAGGCCTGTCTGTGCCAAGTGCTGTGAGTTCACAGCTGTGAGGACAGGGTCAGCATTAGCCCCAGCTCACAGGTGAGGAAGCTGAGCCACTGGGACACAGAATGGTCACTGTGGAGCTGAGATCTGCCTGACCCACCCTGCCCTCGGCTGTCACCTGGCCCAAGAGAATCCAGTCTGGGAGGCAGCTTGGGGCCTGGAGCATTCTGCCCCCCAGCCACCTGGCTCCTCCCACTCCCAGAACCTGGGCGGGGCCCCACACCCACCGCCCTGGAGCCATTTTCTCAGACTTGCAACCACCCCAGCCCAGCTCCCTTCCCTGAGAACCTTTGTCATAAAGAAGGTGAGGTCCTGATCTGGCCTGTCTCTCTGCCCCCAGGCCTTCCTAACCCAAGGGAACCTTGGTTATAAATATGGGGATCACGCCTTGCATTTGTATTAAGCACCTTTCATCTGGGGAGCTCCTGGCTGCTGGGAGGCTAATTAGCTGCTCTCTGGGAAGAGTGAGTAAGAGCTGATTTCCCAGCCCAGGAACTGGCTAACCAGACAAGGGGCTGGCCCTTCTGGGGAGACATGGGTGTGCCAATGGCCAGGCCACTACCCATCCCGGTTTCTTTTCTGGAAGACCTCTTCACAGGACCCCTCGATCTGGCTGATAATGATGGCTGCCATGTACTGAGAGCTTCCTATGTGTCCCTTCTCTCCACTGAGTACCCACACGTGGAGAGCACCAGGGGCTGGAGGGAAGGATAACGATCATGGCTCCCATTATAGAGCCTCACTCCCTGCAGGCATTGGGCTAGTGCTTCTGCGCATGACCTCATTTAACTGATGAGAAGCACCTGGAACAAGCCCTTGATAAGTGCGGCTATTACTGTTAATCTTCAGAACAGCCCTATGAGGTAGGCCCTACGTCATTCCCATTTCTAAGATGAGGAAACTGAGACTCAGAGAGGTTAAGCCACTTGCTGGAGATCAGAGTCAGGAGCAGTGCTGGCATTTGAACTGGACTGGTTTGACTCTAAAGCTCCACATAGTTTTTCAGGTATTCTCCCCGCACCCCCATTCCCCACCCCCATCCCACCCCACAACCCAGAGGCCATTAACCCCAAGGCCTTACTTTGTGTAGTGCTGGAGTATTGGGCTCACCAGACAAGGCTATTCTCATCTATCACCCCAATATGTGTGCTGGGGGGCTACGCTTGGACCAAAAACCTACCACCTGAAACAACATATGTCCATGCCCCATTTTTTCAGATGATAACAGTGGGGAGAAAAGTGACAGCAAGGTGGCAGGCCTAATGGGGAAGATGCTTTTTTTTTAACTTTTTAAAAAAGATTTATTTATGCATATAAGAACAGGGGTACAGACCAGAGGTGTGGAGGTGAGAGGGTTCACCAGAGACAGAGTGGGCAGCGGAAGAGGCAGATCTACTGAAATACACTGCTGAGGGGAGCAGTGGGAGAGACAGGAGAGGTCTGCTGTACCATGTGGTAGCTCCCTGGCTGGGGATCAAATTCGTGCTGCAATGGCTGGCGATAGCTTCATAGTGCTGGGAACCAACCCCTCGCACCACCAGAGAGTCCCCCTGAAGATGCTTTTTCATGGAAACTTGAGGGATGGAGAGAGCTAGTGCTCACCCCACCCCACACCACCACTAAACTGGTCTTGATATCAAGTAACAGCATCCTAACAATGGAAGATCTGGCTTCCCCCTACAGGCCTGGCCCACCCGAAGAGCTGCCCCAGGGAAATCTGGATGGGGAGAGGGTGCAAGCAGCAGCTTGGGAACCAAGATGGGGGCGAAGCGTGGCAGGCCCAGATGGGTAGATGACACACCTGCCTCCTCACCGTGCTCCGCAGCCTGGATCCACCCAAGGTGACACTCTTCCCACCTGGGATGGGGCCTAAGCAAGTCTGGTTCAGGCAGTGAGAAGTAACAGGCTGCTTGGTTGATGTTCCCTCAGGAGGCCTACCTTGTCTAGTGCTAGTGGGGTGGCTACGAGCTTATATCCAATTTCCGCCCCCCTCTCCCCAGCATGCCACCCATCTGAAAGGGCACCTGGACTCTGGGTACCAGATGCATGGACTGAGGGGCTCTGACCCTCTGCCTTCCCATCCTCTCCTCCCTCCCACCCCCATCTCCCACCCCGCCCCTCTAGTCTGCATCTCCATTCAACCTCCACATCTCACCTCCTCCGCCTGTAGCCTCGGGCTCTTCTTTGGTCCTCCCCACCATGTCTTCCCTCCTTCTGGACTCAGCTTAAGGAGCTGCTCAGCGAGGTCTTCTCCCACAGCTCCCAGCCCAAATCTAAATTAGTTTCCCTTGTATATACCACAGGCCAGTAACTTAATCTCATTCAGTGTCATTTCAGTATAATCTTGATGAGAAAACAAAACAAAACAAAGTGACTCCCCCCCAACCCCAAGGAACTACTTTTTTTTTTTTAAGATTTATTTATTTATGCACACAAGAGCTGGGGTACAGGCCAGAGGTGCGGGGCATGAGAGGACTCACCAGAGACAGAGTGGGGAACAGAACAGGCAGACTGACTGAAGTACACTGCTGAGGGGAGCAGTGGGTGAGTCAGGAGAGGTCTGCCTCATCATGTGTGTAGCTCCCTGGCTGCCTGGGGATCAAACTCGTGCTGCAGAGGCTGCAGATAGCTTCATAGTGCAGTGCTTAATCCCTTGTGCCACCAGGGAGGCCCTGGAACTGCTTTATTATAAGACCTGTTTTTGTGTTGTTTTTTCCTTAAAGTCAGTTTTCGAGAACCTTCTGACAACTTCGGCTGAGAACTTACTGGATGTTCTCCTAGCGCCTTATTCTCTTCCTTCATAGGAATTTGAAAGCCATTTCCAATGGAATCATACATCGATGACATTTGCAACATGTCTGTCTCCCATGAAGAGGAGACAGGAGGGTGGGACCTGGGGGTCCCTTCAGGACCTCTGCGCCTAGTAGGGCACATTATGCATCCACTGGATGAAAGCCAGATTCCCACTGAGGGAGCTGAAACAGCGGTTCCAGACTCGTGCTTCCAGGCCTGCGGCAGCAGGAGCACCTGGGCATACATCTGAGAGATGTACAAGTTCTCTGGCTTGGCATGTAGGACCCGGTGGTCTGTGCTGAACCAACACTGTTAACTCCTGCTGGGCACGCTGGAGTTTGAGAACCACTGGAGGGGAACAAATTCCCTGATGTTCCATTGGTGTCCACTGTGGCAAGGACAGCTTGGGTATCTAGGAGAGGGCTTGAGGATGAGCGAAGCCACGTTTTCAGAAATAGCAAAGGGCAGGGCCTCCCTGGTGGGGAGGAGTTAAGCACAGCACTGTGAAGCCATCCACAGCCTCCGCCCAGGGAGCTACCCACATGGCGCAGCAGACCTCTCCTTGTCCTGCCCGCTGCTCCCCTCAGCAGTGTATTTCAGTTAATCAGCCTGTTCTGCTCCCCACTCTGTCTCTGGTGAATCCTCTCACCCCCCACATCTGGCCTGTACCCAGTTCTTTTTTTCTTTTTTTTAAAGATTTATCTTTATTTATTTATACAAGCACTGGGTACAGTCAGAAGCGCGGGAGGGTGAGAGAATTCACCAGAGCCAGAGCGGGGAGCAGAGCAGGCAGAAGGACCGAAGTACACTGCTGAGGGGAGCAGCGGGCGGCAGGAGAGGTCTGCGCGCCATGTGGGACCCTCCTCCGGTGGCCGGGGAGCAGCCGGGGATCGAACCGGCTCTGCAGAGGCTGCGGGGCAGCTTCGCAACCCAGCGCTCAACCGCTGCGCCACCGGGGAGGTCCTGTACCCAGTTCTTGCATGCATAAATAAATAAATCTTAAAAAAAGAAAAAAAGAAAGAATCAGCAAAAGGCAGCCCTTCCCTAGCGAGGGGCTGGCGGAGAGTGGGGCCACCACCCCGGCGCCCCGCGCCGGCCCACACGCTGCTTGGCGGGACGGCCACTGGAGGGCAGTGCGACCCCGTCCATCGCGCCTCCGCGAAGGCTTCAGGCGCGCGCGGCCCTCGCAGGCCCGCCCGGGAAGACCAGCCGGGACGCCTCAAGCCAGGGGAGAGAAAGAAAACCGGCTCTCGTTCCACGCGGCGGCCCCAGACGTTCTTAGAAGCCAAAGGGGCAGCGCCGGCGCGCTCCAGGGGCCCCTGCGTCTCCGCGGACGGGGCGGCCTCGCCCACCGAGGCCCAGCCCGCCGGTGGCGCGTCAGGCTCGCCTGGGGCCGCGGGTTCGCGCGCCCCCGACGGCAGGACGCGCAGGGGAGGAGACGCCGTCCGCCCGCCTGGGGCGCCGCGCCAGGCAGGGCGGCCGGACCTTGACTGCCTCCCCGGAGGCAAAGGGCAGCCTCCCTCGTGACCCTAACGAAGTGAAAAACAAGTCGGCCATCTTGGCGGGAGCTTAACCCCCTCTTGGCTGGTGGCCGCTCAGCCGGCCCGGCCCCGGCCGCCGGGGGCAGGCTTAGGGTTTGGAACTGAGTGTCATGGGAATGGGGAGGAATTTCTAAGAACTTCAAGAAAAACTTGGACCCTGGCAACTTCCCCAGGGGTGTTTGGAAATCCCATCCCATTAGCCATTAGGAGCCTGAGCTTTTGTAAGGGAATTGGATTTGTTCCAGCCACCTTCTTTCATCTCGCCCCATAGTCAAAGAGCATAAAGCCAGAGGCTGTAAAAGTCGCTTCTAGTGGGCATCAGGTGTTTGTCTGGCCGCTGAGTGTCAGGATCCCAGACGAGGGTGTAGCCAAGTGTAGTATCTTGTTGCTCCCAGCTAAAGTGCAACTCCTTTGCTGGTCACACCAATCTCCAGCCTTGCCAAGACTGGCAGCCCGGAGCAGAATCTAAGCGGCCGACTCTTTTCAGCCTCTCTCCACCTGGAGGGCTTTAAATGCCATTCTGAAGGCCATTGGAGGAGCCACAGGCCCCACAGCCCCCACTGCTCTCTTGTCTTGTATCTGACCTGGTTCACACATGGATGAAATCTGTGTCTTTTGGATATTATTCAGTTTCTAGAATGTTCCTTCCTGTTAATATTATCAGTCCTAATATTATCAGGTCCGGCGTAAATATCAGCTTCACCAGGAAGTCGTCTTCAATTTCCCCCAACCTTTCCAGCAAAATCTCTCTCTTCCCTTCCTGCCCCCCTGTGGTAGCATTTGTCTTTGCTGTAGGACGCTCCTGTTTTTCCTCTCTGTGCCCTCCCCTACTGACCTTTGGGCGCCCGCCGTAATGGTAGGGACCATATGACAGTGATCTTTGTGTCCCCCCTGGTGCCTCACACCTGTAGGTCATTTGGGAAAGCCTGGTTGCAAGAGAATAGCGAAATTAATGAATGGGGTTTTGGTATTGGAAACAAAGTTCCCAAACATTTTGAACCTTGGGCAAAGGAACATGTAATGGTGTTTTCTTAAGCCCTGTAATGGAATCCTTTTGTGTTCTTAATTGCTTTAAGTTATTTTTAGTGGAAATGTCAGGCTGCCATAGGAACAAAAACCACGGAGCTAGACCAAGAAGACTAAGCTCTGAGCCTGGTGTTTGTTGCTTCCTCTGTGTGGCCTCTGGGTCGGAGCCTGTCACTGGGGCTGGCAGTCAGCAGGTTAGGCCCCAAGGACCATCCAAGGGAGGTCTAAGGCCTTGGCTGGGCTTGAAGTTATGATTTCAGGCTGAGATTTCACGAGGAGGCAGAAATAGTGCCGAGAGTCTTGGAGAAGGGAAGAATCCTGTCTTTTCCTTTGAAAAGAATAAGCCAAAAGTGCCCCATGAAGGCCTCCAGAAAACCCCTTTCATGCCTCACCCACAGATGATTTGCTGAACACTCTTTAAGGGGAAAACAAAGGGGTGGTTTTGTTTATTTATTTAAGAGGAAAAATAAATGAGCTGTGACAAAACAATTTGAAACCAGGTCCCTCGGAGACCTGGGCTTTCACTTCCTTGATGGGAAGTAAAACAGAGAATCGAATCCCCCTCCAAATAAAAGTGAAGTTAATAATCAGACAGCTCGAGCCCTGGCCACATCCTGTGTCAGCTCCCTCCCTCCCTTGGCTCACTGTTTATAGCCGCCCGCCGGAGCCAGAATCAGCTTAACTCCTTCCTCCCCTTCCCAGGGAAGCCCAACCCTGCTCTGAGGCCGGCAGGCACCTCACACCCCCCAGAGCTGTCCTGACCTCTGCAAGGCCGGCTCTCTCCAGGCCTGCCCGCAGCCCAGCTGGGATTTGAATGATACCTTTCCCTTGCCCTGCACCAAACCCAGAATGGACACAGGAGGGCTGCCCTCTCTACCCTTCAGGGAAAAGCTAAGTGAACACATTCCCATCCAGACCCAGGGGTCTCAGCTCCAGGCAGCTTCCTTGGGTAGCTTTGTGACCCCACAGCTGCATTCTGATGGAAATGAGGCTCCTGGCTGGTGCTGAGAGAGTGCTCTGTGCAGATCTCTGGACTGCCTTTTATAAAAACTTTATGCTTCGAAGGATATCTATCCATGTTGTAGAGCAGTCATTTCTTCCAGGACCCGTGGGGTCATTAGCAGAGCATCCCTGTTGGGCTGAGGAGGAACCCTTACTAATAGTTATTGAGGACTTTGCTTAGCCCTATAGAGCTGTTGTTATCTGTATTTGCAGGGGGTTAAGTATCTTGCCCATTGTTACAAGTCTGGTAAATAGCAGAGCTGGAATTGGAACCGGGCATTGTGGCCCCAGAGCCCCCTCTTACCGGCACTCAAGGTCTCCCAGCAGAGCTGGCTTCCTTCCCTAGAGCCTGGGGGCTTTCTGAGAGTTTAAAATAATCCTGTGAATGAATTTCAAAGGTCCTAAAGTCCAAGGCTTTTTGAGGCTTTGTCTTAGGCTCTCCTCCCACCTTTTCTGTTTTTTCCTAGAGAGGAAGATGGGCAGAAAGTGAGGCAAATTTTTTACTGCACCTCTGCTGGTGAGTAGCAGAGCCATGGAGAGAATGGGGTGAGCAGATTAAGATGGAACCCCCACCATCTGCTTGGAACCCAAAGCAGGTTTTCTTATGTCTGCTTATATCCCCTGGCCCCTTCCAGTCCAGTAGCTGGTGGGTTCCCCACCTGAAGCCACAAAACCCTAGTCTGACTAAAATTTGTCTCAAGGAAGCCATTCACCGGTTGCCTGGGGACAAGTGGCAAAGACACTAGAGCTGGCTGTGTAGGCTACCTGCCTCTCCTGGGATTCCTTCCTCTGTGTGTGTCATGGCAACTTAAGTTTGTTCTTAGAAGTGTGTCTGTTGCCAGGTCACCCTGTCTAGTCACTTGGCAGGTCCCTTTGATTTAAGGAGGCTGTGCTGTGCTGCCCCCCGGTGTCTGGAGGCCTTCATAATGATTTGCCCACAGCTCTCCTGAGTAAGGCTCCAGGTTGCTGAGCACAGAGCTTGCTGTTCATCTGCGTATCCTGAACTCCTTGTTCCCATCTTTGGGAATAAGTTGATCTGCTAATCTTGGGATGCATTTCATTATTCAAAGCCATGACCCAGTGTGCAGTGCCCTATTGCTTATTTTCTAATTCATTCTTCACCTAGGGAGAAAGCTGACAGAAGGACACCAATCTTTCCAGAGTAGGGGTGGCTCCACTGTGGAGTTGGAGGCTAAATGCCAACATTTGCTCCCAGCCCCTCAAATCAGATGCACCCATGATCAGTGCTGATTAGCACTAGGGTATTTTATGCACATTAATCTCATTTACCCTTAAGCCCTAAGAAATATGGGGTACCTGTGATCATCCCCAATTTCCATTGCAGGAAAGTAAGTTAAGAAGGTGGAGTAGTTTGTCCAGTCTGCTGTAAAGATGCAGCTAAGAAAAAGCAGATCAAAACCAATTTAAAAATCATTTTCACTGGGTTTAAAATGGAGGCAAAATGGACACTAGACCCCATGAGCATGTTTTCCCAGCCTGGCTGCCCTGAGGGGCAAGGACATCACGCCACATCCTCCTGCAAGTGCAGGGAGGAGGGCTTGAGGCAGTCTCCTGACCTGGGGTGGTCTGTGCTCCAGCCTCCGCGGCTCCTGGCACATCTCCCCAGAGTCTCATCTCTTGTCTAAGAGCTCAGGACTTTAGGAAGTGAATATTGTGTGGCAAGAACCGGTAAGACAAGAACCCCTGATTAATTTTTTTCAGCTTTTATGACCTTAAAACATTTTATTGTGGAAAATATCGAATGTATACAGGAGACAGATAGTGTGATGGAGCCCTAGGCACCTGTCCCTAACACCACTAACTCCTGGCCAAGGCTGTCCATTTATACCACCATCTGCTTTCCCACTTTCCATATAATGTTGAAATTAAGCCTATATATCATCAGATCCTATCATTTCATCTCTCAGTATTTCACTCCGAATCTCTAAAAACGAACAAACAACAAACATTAAGTTTAGCCATGATGTCCTTATTTTACCTCCAAATGAAAACACCGCCTCAACCTTACCAAGATTCAGTTGGTACATACATTTCCAGAGCATTTTTTGAACTCTTTGCCTTCTAAAACAAAAAGCTCAGCCCTGAAATAAGATTTTTCTCAGCATTTGCCATGTCCTTACCATGTAGCTCGCAAAAGGGTAGATTTCTGAATCTGGGCAGAAATTCCCAATTATGAAGTCTCCCGGACCAACCATCACTTCCTGCTAGGCAAATGCTGGCTGGTGTGCACAGTGGGTGCTAGGTCACCATGTGCTGCATTTCCTGCAAGGATGAACACACGCAAGGGTGGGGATGCAGCGGAGCTGAGCTAATGCCGGAGGACTGGAGGCTGCCCCCTGCGGCCCCCCGGTACCCACAGACGCCTGGCTGTGAGTGGCTGTCCTTGGCTGGCGCTGCACCGCTCCACCCGCCAGCTGCCCAGGCCTCCGCTGGGACCTTCCACTCTCTCTAGCTTAGGATACTTGACTATGTTCCAGTGACTCCATGGAACCCCACTTTTGGAGGCCTCCTGCCTTTTTCTTGGTCTTGCCAACTCACTGCTTAACGTACAATGCCAGTTGACTGGAGGTGCTTTGAGGAAGGGAGCTGCTCACATGTGCCTCCAGGTCCTCCATGGAGCACTTTGCTCCATGTCCTCACAGCAGCACCTCCTGGAGGCCGGTCCTGCTTCCATAGCAGTTTCACAGCAGAAACTAGGGGAAGGCAGGTGAGCCCCTTGTTTGCGCAGGAAGTGGTGGTGTCAGGATTTGAACGTGGTCAGCCTGAACACCAGTGGCTGCTCTGTTGCATCATATCAGTTCTCAAATGTTGAGACTCGTTGAACAGCTAGGCAGCTTGGCCTAGGACCAGGCACTCAGCCTTTTGAGGACAAATCTTGACAAGTTAGGATCTGCTGTCACCATGCACTTTTCCCTGCAACGTTCACATCTTCCAGAACAGATATAGCATGACTTATTATTATACACACCCTTATTAGGAGATTAGCTCAGTTGAATGAAATAAATTTTAGGCCATTCAGGCCCTAATTTCCTGGTTTGTCTTTTTTTCATGGTTAAATAATAGTTTGAGTCACAGATTATATGGCTATGACAGGCTTGGAGATTAGAAGGAACCTAGGCATTAGCCCTCCTGCACGTTTGTCACATCTCTGTTTCTGATAGAAGAAAAATGTGACTTTCAGAATGGACTGAGTCAAAGTACTTCAGAGTTCCTGGAGGGGCCGGCCTGGCATGGGCACTGTTTTCTTTGTCCTGGCTGATCAGAGCTGAGCTTGTATGACTGCCCCTTGGCTGGACTTGGGAATAGCAGTTTTAGGAGGCCTGGTGAGGCTCAGACCCCTGTGCACTGGGAGCCCTCCTCACCCCTGCAGACGGCCTGGGTACCCCAAAGCTAGCCCCTAAGACAAACTCACTCTCATGTTTACTTCTCTGTGCCTTGGTTAGTTTCAGCTTTTCTCTCAGCCCCTGCTGCCTTAAAAAATGGAAGTGTGGGCGGAGGTGGGCTAGAGTAAATACGAGGAATGGAAAAACCAAAGCCGACACAGAGAAGGGAGGTGTCAACCGACTTACAGAGGAAAGAGGTGGCAGAAGCACTGAAAGAGGCCTAGCAGACAAAGAGAGGGATCCAGTGCCCTCTGTAACTGTTCCTGGGGTTCATGGATAGGAGGCATTGAAGGTGAACTTCAAGAAACTGTTTGCAACTGTAATGGGAAAGCAATGGCTGTCTTGAGGTCCCCCTGGGAATACCTGGAAATTAATTTAAATCATCTAAGTTGTTTCCAAGGTTGCATTTGTTGGAACTCCTCTGCATCTGCACAGTTGGGTAGACTAGGAACACCTCCCCGCCCTGTTTCAGGAATGGTGT
Source organism: Talpa europaea (assembly GCF_964194135.1). Lineage (NCBI taxonomy): Eukaryota > Metazoa > Chordata > Mammalia > Eulipotyphla > Talpidae > Talpa > Talpa europaea. Next base: position 95,830,808 of record NC_140075.1, on the reverse strand, counting down.
GCCTATGAGTCGGGTGTGCCCTGATTCCAGGAGGGGAGGCTGGGACCAGCCCCTCTCTACAAAATGCAAAGCTGCCACAGCAGCTCCATCCCCACCAGCCCTTCTCCTGGTACAGGGCTCCTCCTGTCTAGACCTCCCGGAGAGACCTCCAGAGGGGGACCATGGTGGAAGCCACCAAACTCTGGGGGCACTGGACCTGCTTTTGATGTTGCCACAGGAAGATTAACCTTCACTCTGCAAAAGACCAACAGTGGGGAGTAAGTTTGGAAGAACTGTAGGAAAAATAAGAGCAAAAAAGAAACTTTTTTTTCTAGAACAATCTTTGCTCAGTGTTCTGAAGAGTTTGCAAGACACAATGTGACTCAGAACATTAGAGTGTGGTTGGTTGAGGGTCAAAGCTGTTGTTTTAAATTCATTGCTGCCTCTCCCTCTCCTGGGTCTCTCTTATTTTTTTCCTGGTGTTTGCTTTCAGTCTTCTCTCTTCGGAATATTTATAACTGCCCCCTTTTCATTCCCAATGCTCCTCCCCAGCCCACTCTGCCTTCTTAGCATAGTTTTCTTTTCTTTTGGCCTTCCTTGTCTTCCATTTGGATTCCCTGATGGTTTATTTTGTCTGTTTCTTGAGTTTCCCTCTGCCATTTCTTATAGGTTCCACTCCCCTCCCCCACCCCCCCCTGCTGCCACCACCCTTTTCCTTCAGCTTCAGTTCTTTTCCCTAAAGCTTTCCTTGGGCCACACAGGCTTTTATTCTTGCTCATCTGTTGAGGCAGTGCTGGCAAGAAGGAGGCACAGCCGGCAGGCAGAGCGCCACAGTGGCAGAAGAGGACCCGGGTGTCTGAAGAGTCCCCCCAAGCCCTGGGTCCCTGCATGAGGAGCTTCCTTCTGGAGAGGGGCTGGGGACAGTCCTCCCTCCTCCCCACCCGCCATGAGGGCTGGGGCAGATGGTGTTTCCTCCACCGTGTGTGGGCCCGGCTGCAGTGCTCTGGAGGCTGTGGAATCTGCCCCGCTCAAGGTGGACCATTCTTGGGGTGGACAGGTGGGGACTCACCAGGTTCCACCCAGAAAGACTGGAGTGTGGGTGCGGTGTGCCTACTGGCAACATGCTGCTTATGGAGCTTTGTTTTGTGGGTGAAGGCAAACTGGCAGCAAAGGGGGTGTTCGAGGACCATTGATTTTGCTCCCCTGCTGAAGTTCCCCGGGCACCCTGAGCTGTCTGCTGGGGAGACACAGCAGATTTCCAGAGGAAGTCCTTCTTTTGCAATACCCCACTCCTGACCAGAGGGCATTCTGAGGGCACTAGGGGAATGCAAGAAGAGACTGATGGTTGTGAGATGCCTTAAAGGCTCCTGGCTACTGGGGAGCAATACAAATGCTACCTGTGGGAGGTCCTGAGGGTGAGCCCCAGTACTGATAGAAGCAGGTGGCACTTCTCCATGGGTGTGGTAGCAGAGAAATCCTAGAAGTTGCAGCAGCATCCCTCCTTGTCTGGCATGGTGGGGGAGGGGAGGAGTATGCTGGCTCTACTCCCCAGCTGTCTGAGGAAAATCGACTGGAGTCCATCTGGCTGTCCCCACACCCGCAGCCTGTGCTGGCTTCCCACCCTGGGGTGTCAATGCCTTTGGATCCCGGCTGGGTCCTTAGGGAGCAAGTGTCCTACCTGGGGCACACCCAAGTGGAGGGGCCCGAGGGCAACAGGTGCGGCCCTTCAGGCTGCATGGTCTTTTTTTTTTTTTTTTTTTTAAAGATTTATTTATTTATTTATACAAGCACTGGGTACAGTCAGAAGCACGGGAGGGAGAGAGAATTCTCCAGAGCCAGAGCAGGGAGCAGAACAGACAGACAGACGAAATACACTGCTGAGGGGAGCAGCGGGCGGTAGGAGAGGTCTGCGCGCCATGTGGGACCCTCGCAGGTGGCCGGGGATCATTGAACCGGTGCTGCAGAGGCTGCGGGCAGCTTCTGCAACCCAGCGCTCAACAGCTGTGCCAACCGGGGAGGCCCCCAGGGAGGCCCGCAGGCTGCACTGTCTTTTCCTAGGCCCTGTGGTGATGGCGGAAGTGGCGTTAAGGGTCTCTGGCCCTCTCTACAGCCACACCTTGTGCTTTTGACAGGTCCCATCCATTCTTCATTATCATCTTCATCAAGGCACAGTGTTCACTGACACGTTAGAAAAGTACTGTTGTTTATAAAGAAGCTTGAGAAAAATCTTTGCTTAATTTATTGGCTTATAATTTGCTGAATTTTTCAAATTTTCAGCCCCGAAGTCCAACTCTCGGAGTCCATCACCCTTGAGACCCTAGAAACTAAGCCTCAGGGGCTCTCATACCTACATTCTTAGCCCTGTGGACTTGGTTTCTCTCTGGTTCAAGCCGAGCCACCTCTCCCACACAGGAGGCTCTCCTCAGCAGGACTGGTTAGGGGATGGACGGTGAATTTTCTTCTAAGTTCTTCCCTCAACTCTGGCAGGGTTGGTGGGGCTGGGACCCTGCTTCTTTGATGAGAAAATGGAGATGGGGGCCGGGATCCCAGCAGCCTCGTCCCTTCCCACCTGAGCCCAAAGCACAGCCCCTGCAATCTGCGTGCTGCCTGGTTCCTGCCACCTCCCGTTCTCTCTTCCCACGCACCACGTTGTATAAATATTTACACCCCCGGGCTGGCAGGAATCTTTCTTCAGCTGCTTTCCTGGTCTCTGGGAGAGTTTGTTCTCTCCGTGAACAGCTGCAGCAGATCTGGTTGCCTTTGGTCAGACAAGGGCAGGCCCTGGTTTGGGGGCCCATGGTCTCCCAGGGTGGAGGGTGCAGTTGGCAGGAGTAACTGAGTTCTAAAGTCACAGGGCAGTAGCCCAGATTCATCCTTTCTCTTCCACTCACTGCCAGGGTCAGAGCCCTGCTCTGGCTGTGAGGTGGGTCCTGCTCAGAGGCACAGCCCTCCGGGGAGGGGTCTGCCCCACTTTGGGCTGGGTTTTGCCAGAGAGGGTTAGAGGAGAATTTCAAACTTTATTTACTTGGGGAAACCTTTACAGTTTACAAGCCTGTGCTATAAGCCCTCAATCCTCCCTCCAATAGACCCCTCTAGTTTGGAGCAAGACTCCCTAGAGAATCTTCCTATCAGGCCTCTCCCCAGCTCTTGCCCCAGGGTTTCTGCCTCCCACAGCCCCTGTTCAGTCTTTCTACCTCGGGGCCAGGGAGTAGAGGACAGATGCTCCTTCCGTGTCCTCCTTGGTGACCCGTGAAGCAGTTTGCCAAAGAACCAAACTGGCATTTGTCAGGTTCCCATGGGCTGGGCACTGTGCGAGGTACTTCCCCATATTCTCTTGTAATGATTCAGGTCTTAAGTGCAGCAGATTTTTCAGCTTCCTTGTGCCGGCTCCTCTCCTGCCTTCACACACTGACCACACAGCAGCGGGCCCGGACACAGTGCTGTCTCTCTGGTCTTCTCAGGTTCTGTGGGGACCCAAGGTAGCTACTGAGCTCACCCGCCTGCAGTGGCTACAGTTTCCACCTGATGGGGCCCCCCTTCCTGTGCCTGGGTTTCCCCCACATCTATGGGAGGGAATTAACTTGTGCGCCACAAAGCATTCCCAATGCAGCACAGGTTTTGAAAAAGCAACATGGTGGTTTCATGGAATGCTTTTTCTACTTACGGGGCAGAGCTATGATAGGAGACTGTTCAGGTATCAGGCACTAAGAAGCATACTCGTTGGGTGCTTTGGGGAGGCTGGGGAAGAGGAAGGCCTGGGGGCCTCCCAGCTGGCTCAGGGGTAAAGTCTCAGTGCTATCAAGCTGTCACCAGCCACTGCAGCATGAGTTCAATCGCTGGCCAGGGAGGTGACCTACATGGTGCAGCAGACCACTCCTGTCTTGCCTGCTGCTCCCCTCAGCAATGTATTTCAATAGATCTGCCTATTCTGCTCCCCACTCTGTCTCTGGTCTATCCTCTCACCCCCTGTACCTCTGGCCCATACCCCAGTTCTTGTATGCATAAATAAATAAATCTTTAAAATAAAATAAAAAAAAAGAGGATGGCCTGGATAAAAAAGAGTGGATTTACTATCTAATATTCCCCTAAATTCAATAGTGGAGCCACTAGGGGTGAGGTATGGGGTTGAGTAGGAGGCTCTGATGTGGGGGGGGGGGCGGGACAAAGGCCCCAGTCTTTCTGCACCAACTCTTGCCCCAGCCAGAAAGCAAGCAAGCAGATTCAAATCCTGCTCATCCTTCCCTTCCTCTCTCTGAGCTCAAGACCCTTCTGAGAATGGCAGACAATCTGACATCAGAGGTGCCTGGCCATCTTAACGTGAGGCTGGGGAGCAGTGGGTTGCAATGGGGGAGGGGTGGGGGTGGTGATGGGTAGGGAGAAAGGCAGAAACCACCACTCAGAAGTCCTACAGCTATGAGATGCTCCTGCTGCCTCCCCAACCCCAAAAGGTAAAACAAAACCCCAATAAATGCCTGACCCAGCAGTTATTAATCTTCCAGAGCCAGAACTGGAGTGCAAGCAGCCGCCCCCCTCTTCCCCCTTCAGTTTCTATAAGTGGCTGAAATAAATTTAGCGAAACAACCCCACCCGTCTGAGGGCCCAAGATTTCAGAGCAGTGGGACTCTTTACCCTGAAAACCCCTCTTTTTCAGGGCTGAGAGCTTTTTGTTCAAATTCCACTTGGGAATGGAATGCTCTCAATCTAAAATAATTATTTTGCTGCAGTCATCTATTCCTCATAGATGAAGGCTTTGACACAGCAGGGCTTGCTAAAAAAGCTGATTTATAGATGCTCTACAGTTGAGTATAGTCGACCCGCTGGGGCTAATGCCTAGCTGGATCCGCTGTGGGCATTTATTATAAGATTGCTCTTTGCAGTGTCTGTGCCTGTCCAGCCAAATCCCTTGGTGGTCTGCCATACAGGACAGTGGTCATGGCTGGCTAAGTTGCCAAAGGAGAGAATTATTTATCGAGGCCCTACTGTGTGCTAAGCCCTGTGTCAGGCCCTGGGGATTGGTGTCTGTCACAATGGGGCACACATCCTGGTGGGATAGGAGGTGTCAGAAAGTTAAATGACTGCAAAAACCAATGATTACTATCATATTTCATAGTGACAGTCTGAATGTTTTTCCCTAAGATTGGGATCAGGGTAAAGGTATCCACTCTCACCATGCCTGTTAACATCAGAACGGAAGTCTTTTCAGGGCAATGAGGGAAGAAAAAGAAATGTAATGCCTAAGATAAGAAAGGAAGAAATTAAACTATTTCTATTTGCAGATAATGTGATTGTCTATGTTAAAAAAAAAAAACTAAATTCAAGGAATCTACCAAAAAATACCTTCTTAAAAGTGAATTTTGTGCCGTGATCACAGGATAAAAAAAATCCATACACAAAAATTAGCTCTAGTCCTAGACGCCAGTAATGAAAAGTTGGAAACTGAAATTAAGAAAAAAAAATAACAGTAGTTTCAAAAAAAAGCTTGCATATGGAATATCTGGTATAAAATTTAACAAACTATGTATCTCTATGATAAAACAACTATCGACCATTGATTAAAGAAATCAAAGACTTAAATAGTTACACTATGTTCAGGGACTAGAAGACACAGTGTAATAAACATGCCATTCCTCCTGAATTGATCTCTACATTTAGTGCAGTTTCAAGAAAAATCCTGGTAGGACTTTTTCTTTTTTTGGTAGATATAGACAAGCTTATTATAAAATTTATAAGAAAATGCAAAGGAGCTAGAATAGCTAAAACAATTTTGAAAAATAAGGATAAGTTTGGAGGAATTATACTACCTGATTTGAAGACTTCCTATAAAGCTACAATAATCAAGACAGTGTGGTGCTAGTGAAGGAATATACAGATCAACAGAGCAGAATAAAGAGACACGGAAATATGATCTGCTGAATTTTGAACAAGTGCAAAAGCAATTTTGTAAAAAAAAAGATAGTGTCTTAAAAAAAAAGATAGTGACTGGACTGGACATCCGTAAGCAAAAAGGGGAACCTTAACCTAAATCTCACATCTTATGTAAAATCGAACTCCACATGAATATCAGATCTAAATGTAAAACATAAAGTTATAAAACTTTAAGAAGAAAACATGGAAAACTTAGTGACCTAGGATTAAGCAGAGTTCTTAGATGTGGCACAATTCACAAAGGTAAAATCACTGAATTGCTGAATCACTGCATCAAAATTCAGAACTTCTGCTTTGTGAAAGATACTTTGTTCAGGTAATGAAAAGGCAAGGTGCAGACTGAAGAGAATATTTGCAAATCACATCTACAACAAAGGAGCTGTATCCAGAATAGATAAAGAACTCTCAAAACTTAATAGTAAGAAAACAAATGAACCAATTAAAAAATATGCAAGATTGGAACAGACACTTCACCAGAAGATATGCAGATGGCAAATAAACCATAAAAAGATGTTCAACATCATTAGCCATTAGTGAAAAGCAAACTAAAACCATGATGAAATAACTAATACACACGAGTAGGATGACTAAAATAAAAACTACTGACTGCTGAGGACATGGAGGAAGTAGAAATGCTCCTATATTGCTGGTGGAGATACGAGATGGTATTTTCACTTTGGAAAAGTTTGGCAGTTTTTTATAAACTTCACATACACTTAAACATATGGCCAATGAACCCTACTCCAAGTTACTTGCCTTAGACAAGTAAGAACTTATATTCATAAAACAATCTGGATACAAATGTTTATTGTAGCCATATTCATAATGGCCCAAACCTGGAAGCAATCCAACATTCTTCAACAGGTGGGTTGATAAACAAACAGTGGTGTCCCCCATAGTGCAACACTGCCCTTTAATAAAAAGGAACAGACTATTGATACATGCAACAACTTGGGTAAATCTCAAAGGCATTATTCTGTGTGAAATCATACATACACATGATTCCATTGACAGAATATTCTGGAAAAGAAAAGACCGCAGTATAGAGAACAGTTAGCAGTTGCCAGAATAAGGGATGGGGGAGGAAGACAAGGGGAATAGCATGTGGGAGTTTTGGGGGCTTGGTGGTACTGTTGTTTCCTGAATATGGTGGTTGTTACATGAATCTAGTTACACGTTGAAGTTCATAGAACTGTATACCAAATAAAAGTCAATGTTACTGTAAGTTAAGTAAAAAGAAGCCTACAGGAACAAATGTATACATAGAAACTGAAACAACTACTTTGAATGAAATGAACCTTCCATGAGGACAGAAGAGAAGGCAAATCCTTACACTGTGTGTGTGTGTGTGTGTGTGTGTGTGTGCGCGCGTGTAGGGGGACTGGACATCTAGAATGGTTTCCTGAGGAAGTGATGCTTGAGCTGGGTTCTGAAGAAAGATTTAGAATTTACTTGGGCCAAAGTAAGGGCAATTAAGACAAAAGAAATAGCATGTGTGAAGACCTTGGGGCTGGAGGAAGGAAGGTTCATTTTCAAGAGAAACTGACAAACGCAGGGTTGCCCTGAGGGGCCGGAGAGGAGGTATAGGGAACAGGAGGGGGGAGCTTTAAGAGAAAGTCAGATTACCCTAGACTAAGGATTTGGGGTTTATTCTAAGAGCTTTAGGTGATTGTGAGATGCCATCAGATCTAGCTTTTGAAAAAGATCACTTGGGCTGCCATGGGAGGGAAGGTTTGACCGAGGGTGGGGTGGAGCCTAACTCCGGAGTCCTGGATTTGGAAAGAACCTCTAAAATAGGGTAGGTGTTCAGTCCTGGTGCTACTTGGGAGAGATGATTTTTGATTGTGGGGGCATGGTCCTGCATGTGCAGGTCGTTTAGCAGCATCCTGGCTTCTATTTTCAAGGCACCAGTAACACGGATCTTTGCCCTCTAATTGTGACTACCAAAAAACGTTTTCCAGATATTGCTAAACGTTCACTGGGGGGCAAATTCACCATCTCCTGTGTGTGTGTGTGTGTGTGTTTAAAGCACTGTTTAAATAAAACCACCAAATTCTCATGGACTATGGGGCTGGACCACACCCTCACTGCAGCAGAACCTGGGGTGTGGTGAGGAGGAGCATTTGTATAGTTTTAGAAGCTTCCCAGGTTATTCTGCTGAGTGACATGAGCACCGCTGTTCTAGTCCAGCCCTGTTCATCTACAGATCTGAACACGGAAGTGCAGAAAAGAGAATGACCGGCTGGATTAGAAGCAGAGTAGCTCTACAAGCCAAGATTCCTGACTCAGGCCAGAACTCATTCCATTAGAATATGTCACCACCTCTCCAAGCGGCACAGCGCCCTCCCTGGGAAGAGAAGCCCAGCCTCCCTGAGTTACTAACTCAGAATGTTTCCTCCTGCTGCTAGATTTAGAGTGACCAAAGTATCCTAATGGGTTCAGCAAAAAGTGACAAAATTTCATAGGTAAACTACTCAGAACAGAATCCTGAGGCCGAGGTAATAGGGAAGTTGTTGCCCTCAAGGGGTTTATATTCCAGTGGCAGAAAAACACATCATTTCCATAAAATGCAGCTAGAATGCGGGAGCGCTACAGGCTGCAATGGCACCACTGGGAGAGGCATTTTGCTGTTGGGGGAGCTGCCTGAAGCCCCAGCAGGAGGAACCTCTGGGGCAAACCCCCAGGAGGGGTATGCAGCAACCACCAGCAACTGCTAGCAGTTTCGAGTGGCTGGAGGGCAAATGGATGGCTGAGCAAAGCACACTAGCTGGAAGGAGTTTGACCTCCCCACCATCCCAGAGGGTACGTGACCTTTTCCAAGTTGTGCAACTGGTGACCGATGAGCTGGTCACCAAGGAGTAGCTTCCTAATCAAAGTCTAGGTGACTCAAGACTCTTGGGCTATCCTGTGCCTCTGGGCAGTTCTAGGCAAGATAGGGGGAAGTGCAGCTGTGGGCCAGCCTGAGAACTGAATGGAACTGGGGGTCATTTCTGCAGGGAAAGCATTAAGACAATGAGGGTTTTGGATGTCCACATCTGGCAGAGGGCCTGGCAACCAGAGCCACGCCAGCCCTGGGCTGGCTTTACAGTAGTCCTAGCAGGTAGTGGCTGCTCCCTGAGCTACACCCCAGGTCCCAGACACTGTGTACAGCTGCAAGATGGTAGACCCTCCACTGCCCTCTCTTTGAGGCCCCTGCCTGGTTTGGGGTTGGGGAGAATACTGGCAACCTACTGAGGCCCACCCTGTGCTACAGAGCTTAGAGAGAAGAAACTGGCTTTACTGTCAACAGGGCCCAGTGACCTAGTTTTCAGAAATACTTATGATGGCAATCAAGTATTTTTCAGTCAGGCAGCAGACTCCTGCCATCTCTTCCTTGCTCTTCCCCAAGCTCCTTACTAGGCCTTCTCCCTTTTCTAGGCCTTGGGCCTGCCTTGCCAGGCCTGGGGTGGGGGAAGATAGTGATGCATATCAAGGTTTTGTTGACTATGCCACTGTGTAAGTCTATAAGGAAAAACCCTTTTGCAAACTGAATTTGTTTCATGGGGTAATAAAGCCCCAAGACTGGCTTAATTTACAATGGCTTGGCAAATAAAAGGGTCCAGGTAGGCATGGAGCTGGGCACACTATGGCCAATCTTAGGCAGTGTTGTTATCCCAGTTTTAGAGATGAGGTTTTGGTCAGAGGCTTGAAGGCAGGGCCAAAAGATTTGGATCCAGAACAATTCAATTTCAAAGTCTTGTGCCACTGACCTCAAACCGTGGTTTTTGAGTCATTAGGAGGAAAATGACCAAAACATGAAGAATCCTGGTCCCACCCAGACGGATTCTGATTTTGTGCGTTCAAGCCAAGCAAGCTGCATCTCACCCAGGTAACTCCCCAGCTGCACCTGGCCTCACCTCCCTCTCTTCCTAACCCAGTGACTCTGCGGGGGTGGGGTGGGGGTCCCCGGATCTCAGGTAGCAGCGGCTGGGGGTAGGGTGGGGGCCCAATCAGAAGAATTTGCGGGAGTTTCCAAATGACCTGAAAGCGGGGTGGTAGTGCAACATGGCAGCGTTCTGCGATGGCAGGTCCTCAGCTGCAATCGGGGCCGGGAGAGAGCTCTGGGGAGGGAGGGGTTGACTCGGAAGGCGCTGGTGACAAGGACGAGGCCCGGTCGTCCGCTGCGAGGGGGTGGGGTGGACCGCCCGGCGTCCCATAGTCTCACCTGCCGCGGGTGCGCCCAGGTCCAGACTGGCAGGTGAATATATTCGTCGCGCTCCCCTAATTCCGCGGCCTTTCACTTTACCCCTTTCATAAAACCTACAACCCCCACGCCGAGAGCACCTCGCCAGCCCCTCCTCGCGAGGTCACCGGCTCGCAGCGGGCGGGAGGGCCCGGCTCCGGGCCCGTGGCGAGGCCCTGGCGGTCGCCTCCCGCTCGGCGGCGGTGCAGGTGACCCGGGGCCTCTCCCGGGGCCGCGCGGGGCAGGAGCCAGAGGGCGCGCGGCGGAGCGCAGGAGGCGGGGAGGCCGCACACGCCTCCCGTCGGGCTGCCTGCCCGGGTCGGGGCTCCGCCGCGCTCCTGCGGTCACCCGGCACCTGCCGAGCCCGTCCGGGCGGGGGCGGGCGGCTCCAGCCCTCAGACCCCCCCGCCCCCCTCGCCCCGCCCGGCTGGACGGGGCGCCCGGGCCGCCGCTGGGTCAGCGAAGGGTTAAGAAGACTAGTCCCCTCCCCTCGGCTCCCTCGCTCTTGGAAAGTCCCCGAAATGACGTTTCAACCCGACAATTAAAAAAAGAGTTTAATTACAGAGACAGGCTCGGGAGCTGGAACAAACCCGGTCGGTCGACGGGGCCGGTAAACAACTCCGGGGCGAGCGGGCCAGGCTGGCGGCCGCCCCGCAGAGCGCGCGCCCCCGGCCGCCGGGAGGGGCGGGGAGGGCCCGCAGGGAGTTGGAAAAGCGGAGGAAATTCGAGGAATCGGCGTTCTCTTTGAAAAAAAATATTTTTTTTTTAGCTAGCCCGGGGCGCGAGGCCGCGTGATGGTACTTGGGGCCAGTCCCGCAGCGGCTGAACAGCGCGAGCGGGTCGGCAGGGTCCGGGGCCCGGAGGCAGCCCCCCACCCCCCGCTCCCGGTCCCCCTCCCCCAGCACCCCCAGCCGGGCTTCGCGAACCCTCGGGGGTTAAAGACCAACGAGCCCTTTATTTTCGGGGGAGGGGGTGTGGATAAAAAACCGAAATAGCTTCACACAGGACGCAGACTAACCTTGTGGTTTAACGCGCACCCCACTCTGTCCTGAAATCTGGAACTCATTACTTCATCACCAAAAAACTGCACGAAACCACCCCCCACCCCACCCCACCCGACCCCACCCCACCCCCTTCTTGGAGCTGAGGAGAGAGCAAACAGCCCTTTAAGAAAGAAACTTACATTTGAATGATTTAAATTAAGGTGGATGGAAGTTATTTCCATTTCTGGCGCTTGCCAGATTTCAAGAAAAGCCGAAAAATGGGAGCAGGGGGAGGGAAGCAACAGGCGGTTGGACAGCAGAAGAAGAAAAAGCCAGGGACAGCGGCCAGATGTAAACTGGGGCTATCCATTTAAGTCAGAGGGTACATCTAAAAGCAAACCCGGCTGGGGATCACGTCGATGCGTGGCTGCAGCAAAAGTGGTGTGTTTCGCAAAGATGAAACTGTTCCTAAAACAGTTGTGATTTGGAAGGTTTCCCGGGGTCTGCTCGGAGTTGAGGAATAAATAAGAAATGCAATAAAAATGCGTGTATGTGTGTGTGTGTGCGCGCGCGCGCGCGCGCGGGGGTGTGAGTCGGGGGGGGGGGGCGGGGGGCGGGTGGTGGTGAGAGCGCGGCTCGGCCCGCCCCATCTTTCCAAAGAAACGTGTTCATAATGGGGTGACCTAATTACATCGCAATGGAACCCGCTCTTAGCCACTCAGCGCACGGGGTTTCATAACAGACCCAGCGGCCTCGAGTGCTGGGAAGAAACGTGCGAGGGCCCAGGAGGCGGCCTGGCACGCGGGGAGACGGGAAAGAAACGCAACCCCCAGATGTCCGCCTGGGTCGTCACTGCAGCACCCCAGCGAAGGCGCAGGGGGCGAGTGGAGTACAAGTTAACCATTTCTTATCTGTGTGGGTGGCAGGATAGCCTATCCTAATAGTAAACAAATATATTTTATAGTCTTTGAAAGAGTAAGAATTGGGGGGTCTTTCGGTTTCGAGGCGTCCACGCTTCCCCTCCCCCCGTCCCGCCAAAACAGCGCAGCGTGACGAGCCATATGTTCCGTTCCCTTGGGGGCGGGGGAGAAGCAACAATAAGTTGAAAGTGTCGCCTCCCCCTGTTTTTTTTTTTGGCTTCATTCTTACCAAAGTAACTTTTCATTGTTCAAGCGTCTCGGCGGGTGGGGTGGGGTGGGAAGTGGAGGCGCGGCCCGCGGTCCAGCGCGCGCGTGGAAAGTGGTGCATTGCTGGGTGGGTTTATGGGGTGGGGGTGGCCTGGAAGGGACACTCGCGAGGATTCGGATTTTCTTTAAAAAAAGTTTAAAGAGTGGGTTCGTGAAGAAATGTCATTCCCAGGCTTGTAGAAACTATCTGCCCAGGGGGTGGTCTTTCTCGCTCTCCGCCCCCACCCCGACCCTGGCCCCCACTCCAAGGGGCGGCTGCAAAGCGAGCGCGGGTGGAGACGCGTGGGGCGCGCTAAATTGTCTTCCAGGCCAGGTTCCCCTGCAGGAAAAAGTCTCCCTCGTTCCACACCCCCCCACCCCACCTCCCGCGGGAAAAACTTAAAAACCCTGGACTTGCACACTTGGTGCGTCCCACGTGTCCAGCCTCCTGGCCCTGCCGGTTTGCGGAGAGCAGTGGGGTGCGAAAGAAAAGTCGGGCAAAGAGTACACGGTGCGGGAACCTGGAGCTGTTTGAAGGGGGATCTGCTCAAGATGGAAACCGCAGCCAGGGCGCAGCGCACTGGCCTCTGCTCCCGCTTGCGAAAAGAGAAAGTGGAGCCCGCCTTCCTGCCCGACAAAAAAAACAACAACACAACAACAAGCACCCCGAAGAGGGTGGAATGAATGACGTCACAGAGCCGCGCTCCGAGGCTGACAAAGGGGGGGGGCGCGCCCCTCCCCCTCTGCGCCCCGCGCGGCCCCGGACAGGGGCGCCTCCAGCGCTGGGTGGCGAGGCGAGCGGGCTCGAAACTTTTCCTCTTTAAGAAAAAAAGTTGTGCACGGCTCGGAGTGGGGTTTTTTTTTTTTTTCTTCGCCTTCTTTCCTCGTCTCACCCCCCTCTTCTTCCTTTTGAAAGTTTTTTTTTTTTTTCCCCCGAGTTTGACCGCATGGCTGATTCAACTTCAGTGTCAATCAACTTTTTTTCCTCCTCTTCCACATTTAAATAAGTTTGAAGCTCCTCCTCTTCCCCCCCCGGCCCACAGAATCTGAAACTATAAATTGGGCTTCGCGCGCCGCAGCCCGGGAGAGTCAGAAAGGCAAGGGGCGGCGGGAGCAGGCGTGTGGGACTCCAGACCGGAGAGCCGGAGGCTGCGCCTTCCCCGCACCGGGACCTTCGCGACGCACCAAATTCTTGTCCCTGCCCCGTGCGAGCGCCCACGATGACCACCACCATCTTCGACTTGAGCGAAGTTTTATGCAAGGTAAAGTGGACGGAACGTGTACGTCTTCCAAGTCTTTTTCTGATCCCTTTTGCTTTCAAAAAGAACTCCAAAAGTTTCAAGTTTTGGAAAGTAGGGCGAAGGAAGCAGTGTAATCAGATGGTTCTTTTTTCCCGGTCCATTTCCCCTCCAGTTTGGAGGAATTTGGCCCTCTGCTCTCCACCCTTTGAGTTTCGAAAGTTCTTGGTGGAGGCTACAGGGGAATCTGGAGACCGGAGTTTTGGGGGGCGAAGTGTGCGTGGTAGACTGCTCTTGGGGACACGGGGCACAGGCTGGGATTGGGGCACCTTTTCGGCGATTCTTTCGTCCCTAACGTGGGGCTTGAGTCCAGTTTTGCTGGCCTGCTCGGTTTCCACCCGTGTGCGCCCAGAGCCTGCAGCCGCATTGCCGGCCTGTGGGGCTGGGAGGGGGCTCCCTCGGAGAAGTGAGGCTTGGGAGGACGTTTTGCGGGGATGTTTCCCCCCTTTGTTTTGGGGCGGGACTGGGAATCTGCGAAGAGGAAAAAGGGGCCGAGAGTTCTGATTCAAAAGGATGTTGCAAAACGAGCTTGTCGTGGGGCTTCTGTTCCCCCCCCATCACGGTTGGGTGTCCTCCGGGGATAGGCCATGGAGCTGCAAATTTGGGGGTTGAGGGTTGGCTTGGCCCACTTGCCTGTTTTCTGAAGGATCTGGGTTCATTGGTATAGAGAGGTTAGGGGTGGGACACCAGGAGAATATGCAGGCCTGAGCTCTAGGGTCGTAGCAAATAAGGATTTAATGGGGGCTTCCATATTCAGGCGGAGCTGCTTGCCAGCCGGCTGTGAAAGAATGCTAGTTTGAAACCCGGATGGTAACAGGGATACCGTTTAAGTGCAGGAAGCAAAAGCCTAGGGATTTTATTAAGGTTTTTTCATTCCCCTCGCCCCAATTTGAAAGAGGGAAGCTGCTGGGCCAGTTATAATTGCTAAAGTGTTTTGCCTTCTTCTTTTAAACACGTTGGGTCATGTTGCTCTCTTTCCCAGCTTGCTTCTCCAGTCGGCTCAGCTGCCAGGGCCTCAGGGCTGCAGGGTTGGGGTGCAGAGACGCGCTGGAATTGAAGAGCAACATCAAAAAAAGTTTGAATTTCAGCTTCATTTCCTGGCTCTGCTTTCCCCACACTGCAGTTGCCCTGGCGGCTGGCTGAGCCCTCCTACTGCAGGCCCTTTTCCCTTCTCCAGGCTCCGGCTTTGATCTAGTGCTTTTCTTTCCCTTGCCCCTTCCCCCACAGTACTTTTTAAATGAACCTCATTGTTGGAAACCGGCTCTCAACTTGGTTCCTGTAATCCGCTCCGTGGGGTGGTTGCTGTTACAGATTCCTGGTCCTTCACAACTGATCCTAAGGGACCAACTTTAGAATTTGCACAATGACACCCACACGGGCAGAGAGGCCAGCTTCCAGGTCCCCTGTTAGCACCCTTTCCAAATCCTGGGTACAGCTTGGGCAGGTGACTAGGTGACTAGGGTCCCCTCAGAACAGAAATCTGCCTGTGGTGGCCCTGTCCTCCCTCTTCAAATTCAAATCCACTGTTGACCGGGAGCTGTGAGTGGGGGTGGTGGGGGTGGTGGGGGGGTAGTTTTTTCCTTCCCACCTGTGGTTTGATGTTAAAGATTAAACACTCAGCTCTGCTCTTGCAACTAGGAGGCTAATTGTAAAGACATCTTTCCCGTGGAGAGGGAGGGGTTGGGCAGGGAATGGTTGGGGTGATCGCTGAAGGCACCCCGTTCTGTGGAAGTATGGGGTGATTAGTTTTATTTTCAGGCATTACCTCTCCCCAGCCATAGCTGAGGGGTTTCTCCTGATGCTCCCTCACCCTCTCTCCCCAGCAAGTTAAAGCAGGGGCATTCTGGAAACCTGTTGTCAGAGGAAGAGACACTTCTGAAAGGAGGAAGTTGAGAGGCTGGGGGCCAGGTTTGGGGGGTGGGGGAGGGAGGAAGGGGGGCGCGCACAAGGATGGTGGTGGTGGTGGTAATTAAGCAGGGACTTATTGAAAGGGGATGTGACTCTTTGTTGCTCATGGTCTCCTGAGGTTTACTTCATTTTGTTAGGCGCAGGGGGGGAATCTAGAGAAATGATTTGTAGGAGATACTTTGGGCCAACTCATTTATTTGGGAGGTAAAGAAGTTGTGTTTTACGGCTAAAAATGCTAGCACTGGGCACAGGATCTGGGGGTGCATTCCGGGCGTTGGCCTGGAGTTAGGGTGCATGCATGAAACACTTTCTCAGGTAGGCCGGGATCTTGTAGCTTCTTAAGCATGGGCTTTGGAGGCTGGTCAGGGGGGAGGGAGGGACAGGGGCAGAGGTGGAGATGGTTCCTTTGAGAGAGATGGGGCATTTCTGATTGTGGAGAGGCTGCCGTTAGCGGGCCTTCTTGGACCTGGTGAATGGCCCTTGTCACTCACCAACCTTTCTCTTCTCTCCCTTCAGGGTAACATGCTCAACTACAGTGCTCCCAGTGCAGGGGGCTGCCTGTTGGACAGGAAGGCGGTGGGCACCCCTACTGGTGGGGGCTTCCCCCGGAGGCACTCAGTCACCCTGCCCAGCTCCAAGTTCCACCAGAACCAGCTCCTCAGCAGCCTCAAGGGTGAGCCGGCCCCACCTTTGAGCTCTCGGGACAGCCGCTTCCGAGATCGCTCATTCTCAGAAGGGGGCGACCGGCTGCTGCCCACCCAGAAGCAGCCAGGGAGTGGCCAGGTCAACTCCAGCCGCTATAAGACGGAGCTGTGTCGCCCCTTCGAGGAGAACGGTGCCTGTAAGTACGGAGACAAGTGCCAGTTCGCACACGGCATCAACGAGCTCCGAAGCTTGACCCGCCACCCCAAGTACAAGACGGAGCTGTGCCGCACCTTCCACACCATCGGCTTTTGCCCATACGGGCCCCGCTGCCACTTCATCCACAACGCCGAGGAGCGCCGCGCCCTGGCCGGGGCCCGGGACTTTTCCGCTGACCGTCCCCGCCTCCAGCATAGCTTTAGCTTTGCTGGGTTTCCCAGTGCCGCTGCCACCGCCGCTGCCACAGGGCTGCTGGACAGCCCCACATCCATCACCCCACCCCCCATCCTGAGTGCTGATGACCTTTTGGGCTCACCCACCCTGCCCGATGGCACCAATAACCCCTTTGCCTTCTCCAGCCAGGAGCTGGCGAGCCTCTTTGCCCCTAGCATGGGGTTGCCCGGTGGTGGCTCCCCAACTACCTTCCTCTTCAGGCCCATGTCCGAGTCCCCTCACATGTTTGACTCTCCCCCCAGCCCTCAGGATTCTCTCTCGGACCAGGAGGGCTACCTGAGCAGCTCGAGCAGCAGCCACAGTGGCTCAGACTCCCCCACTTTGGACAACTCAAGACGCCTGCCCATTTTCAGCAGACTTTCCATCTCAGATGACTAAACCAGGGTAGGGAGGGACCCCCTGCCTGCCGCCTCCCACCCCCACCCACATCTCCTACCCTTGCCTCCCTTCCCATCCAACCCTTCATTAACAAGGTTAAGCTCAACCCCTTTTTCCCAGAACCTTGGAATGCCCCTCCCTCTCCCCCTTTTTATACCCCTCCCCCCCAAACATAAGGACAAGTCAATTTGTCAGTAGCTTCCTCTGGCTTGAAACCCCCTCCCCTCGATTTTATAACCCACTTACCATGCAGATCAGACAAGTCCCATATTTGTCAGTAGATGCCTTTTTTTCTCCTCCCGGCTTAAGCCTTAAGTGCCAAATCCCAAAAGAAAAAGCAGTAACAGTTTACAGAAGCAACTTTAGTGCCTTGTAATCTAACTTTGTCACTGTGACTACATTACCTCTTCAGCGCCAGAGGGCACCCGTGGGCCTCCTGGAGCCTTTGCCCATGGGGGGGGGGGGAGGGAGACCCAGAACCAGCAGCTCCCTCCACTGGCGACACAAATGCACCTTCCCTAACACACCTTCTCCTCTCCTCTCTTCCCAGAACCCCCCAGCCCCCCACCCCCTCCTTGGGAGAGTTGTTGCCAGACTTGGGTTTTTGGGGAAACCTATCTTGACATTCAAAACCTTTTCCTTCGCGGCCCGAACCTCTTTGACTAGTCTTGCTGGGTTCAGTAGGTCTACAGGAAGGAGAGCTGAAAAAGTGGATGAAGATTGTGACATAAGTGGGACTGTGTGATTTTAATTTTTTCTTTCTTTTTTTTTTTTAAGTGGGGAGGAAGGGGAAGCTAGATGGACTATGAGAGACTTGATTTTGGTGCTAAAGTTCCCCAGTTCATATGTGACATCTACAAAAAAAAAATAACAAAAAATGAGAGAAAAGCTAAAAAAAACCATGTGAGGGCGGAGCAGTTAATGGTATCCATTCCACATACAATATCTGTAAAAGGATTTCCCGTAGAAGTAGTTTTAATGGTTTTGCTCTAGAATACCGTAGGTCTATCCTTAGAGCACTCACGCCATGCTTTTTTCCCTGGGTTTTAAACTTCATATAACTTTCAGAAATTGGAGAGCAAAAAGTTTGCTTGTCACTGCACATCAATATAAAAAAGCTTATTTAACTTATCAAAACGTATTTATTGCCAAACTATGCTTTTTTTTTTGTTAATTTTGTTCATATTTATCGGGATGACAAATCCATAGAATATATTCTTTTATGTTAAATTATGATCTTCATATTAATCTTAAAATTTTGTGACGTCTTTCCTTTTTTTCCACAGTTTTAATATATTATTCTTCAACGACATTTTTTGTAACTTTACACTTTTTTTGGTTATTTTATTTTAAAAAAATGAAAAATTAATTTAAAAAAATGCAAAAAACTGTTGGATTATTTATTTTAGAAATTTCCCCCCTTTGTGTTGGACTGCAAATTGAGTTTCTTCCTCTTTAGGCCTTTCACAACTAGGACTGAGAATGTATGTAAAAGTTCTGTGACAGTACAGAAGGAAAACAACTTTTCATGTATAGCTTCTAAAAAAGGGAAAAAAAAATAATAAACCCTTTGACTTCCATGTGCCCATTTCAAGACATTCCGATTGCAGATTTGAGGTTCCGGATTCCAGGTGTGGAGTTTTCCAATATTAATGCAAACAGAACTGGCGCGCACACATACACACACACACACACAGACACACACAGACACACACATACATTAAGATGAATGTAATTATTATTCCTCTTGCTGGTCACTACCGTCGCTTTCTATTTTTCTTTGTGTGAATTTATTTAAAAGAACTTTTTGTAACGACTATTTGCAGTTTAAAAATCAATAAACCCCGTTTTTTCAAGAAACAGTGATGGTGAAGCTGGTTCTACTTTGTAGGTTTGCCCCTCGGGTGTGACGCAGGCTGGGAGGAGGAGGGTATTGGCTGCTTCCTTCTCATCAAGCCCCCTTAGCCCTTTGGTTCTTGCTGCTTGTTGACTGAGCTCTGGGGACGGTGCGTAGGAACTGTACTTCTGTATTTTCTGCCCCGTGTTGGTTGTTGATAAGGGGCCAGCCTTGCCCACTGTGTGGCCTTGGAGGTTCTTGGGGAATTAGAAGCATAGGGACTTCCCAATTTTCCCTTGCCTGGCCTTTGGGTGGTATTTGAGTGAAGGAGTGGCCTAGCCCCTGGTGTTCTGGTGAGCTTTAAGTTTGAGTGAGTTTTTATTTAGGAGCTTCCAGACTTGTTTTTTCTCATAGGAAATTTGCCCCGAAGTCCTAGCCCTTCCATGCTTACCCACCTAGTGTGGGCATGATGAAGCATTGCAGGCTTTGAGAGGGCCCTCCAGGTGGTGAGGGGAGGCTCAGTCACAGCCCTGGGGATGGCAAGAGGAGAATCACCTGGTGCCCACCTGTGTTTCTATGAGGGGTGGGGGTGGGCGCTTATTTAAATGGCCAGGGTTATGCAGGGAGTGGGCAGTAGTTCCTACAACCTTAGTCTTTGTCACACCCCTGATTCCATGCAGAGGAGGTGGGTTGACATCTTGGGAAGTGTGTGTGGGGTTCCGTTGTCTCAAACTACCCCAATCAAAGCCACAAGCCAACTTGGAGGGGCATTTCACGGGCTAGAAAGGATGGATTCTGAGATCCCTGAGTGGTTCTTGGGAGAATTTCTTTGTTGGGAACCAGGAATGGGTATTGCTGAGACTTAACTTCGGTTCCTTGCCTTCAGGTTTGGTGGGGGGGGGAAGCTAAATTTCTACCTTCATACTATCCAATTGCCACAAAAGTGAGCTTTTCTGTAAAGTGAGCTTTACAGCAGACACTGGCCAGGCTAGGGCTGTCCTTGAAGCTGGGGAAGCTATACCTTAGGTCTGACTTCTACCTGGTCTGCAGGCACCTGCGGGGGGCAGGGCTGTGAAACAGAATAGGGCACATTACTTCTTCCACTGCAGGGGCTGGTGGTGGAGGAAGGGAAAAAGCAGCGTTTCCTGTCACTGGCTCCTAGACTTGTCCCATGCGGAGGGCCTGACTGTGTATGTGTGTGTGTGTTTGGCAGGTGGCAGTGGTAGTGGCATGTGATCTCTGGCAGAAAGCAAAAAAGACATTTCATTGTTCACCTTGAGCTCATTCCCTGCAGGCATAGATGAGCATATGGCAAACATCTTTCTCATTCTCCAGCTCTTTGTGACTGGTTGGATTCAGAAGGCACATAGCATCCCCACCTGGCCTGTCCAGAATTTCCCCTTTGCGGTCAGTCCGTAAGTGTTAACAAAGACAGAGGCATTGACTCTGGGAGGTCCTGGAGGGTGCATGTGGGTTGGCTATAAGACAAGGGGATGCTTCCCATGGGCTGGGGAAGTTCTGGCCACAGCCCACCTGAGAGTCTCCACGAGAGACTCACACAGACTGGGATTTAGCCCCAGGTCCCTGCAAACTCTTCAGAAGAGTCTGATCTTCTGCTATCTAGATCTTCAAGGTGCAGGAGACAAGTCCAAAAGCTACTTGGGAAAGTAAACAGCAGAATCCTTCCAGGCCTATTCTTTTTTCAGGCTATTAGAATCTGCAGGGGCCTCAGCAGCAGTCCTATGTTCCAGTCTGGCAGGGAGCCCAGAGCTGGCAGAGGACCTCTACCTCTGAGCTGATCTTTGCAGGGGGAGGGTAAGAGACAGGGCAGAGCTGGAGGTAAGGCCTACACTAGGCAAGAGGAGCAGGAAAGATCAGGCCTGCCTTTGTCAGCAGATTTCCTGGGCTTGAGGTCTACTTCCCTACTTCCTGCTCCGGACCTTGGGACATCTCCAGTTTGGGGGTCTGCACAAGGTCTGCCCTGTTTGGCCAGGGCCTCCTGGCTATTGGTCTGGCAACCCAAGGTCTAGTCCTTGGCTAAAGATCTTTTGGAGCAACTCATAAAATGAGCTCTTTTGGTCACTGAGAAGTGACTTACCTTTCTAAGCCTGAAAGTCTCATTTTCAGAAGGAAGCTTGAGGATCTCTGCTGTACCTCAGTGGAACTTTGGTGAAAGGAGGGCTTTGAGAGAACAGGGGCCATGAGATGGGTTCTGTAGCTAGCTGGCTCATGAAAAGGTGGTTACCCAAGGGGCAGAGAGGTTCATGGTAGGGGAGGTTTCCATGGCACAGAGGAAAGGGTGTTGGAGCTGTTGGGCCTGGGTTCAAATCCCAACTCCCCTTAAACCAGCTGTGCCTTGGCTAACTGATTGAGACTTGGATTTTGCATCTTTATCTCAAGGGGTGACTGTGAGGATTAAGCGAACTGTTGGCATGACAACCTTTCCTAAGTGCCTGCAGGTCTGAGAACTTTGGGTATATTAGCTCCTTAGGTGCTCGTGGAGTAAGTTCTAGACACTTCCCACTTTACATATGGAGAAAGCAGGGTGCGCAGAAGTTCACTGGATTGTCACACGGCTTGGAGCATCAGGATGTGAACGCAGGTGGGCCAGCTCCCTCAGTGCCTGTCAACACCGCATCACAGGCAGGTACACAGAAAATAGTTGGCACAGCCCCTGGCACAGGGTAACTGCAGGTATTCTGGTATTAATTCGAGTCTCCTTTAACTTTTTGTGGCGATTTTGCGGGGGTGCAGAGAGGTAGCCAGTTGGATGAGATGGCTCTGCACATACCCTTTCACCCAGCCTCTTGCTCGAATGTCCCGGGAGGCTCAGGCTTGGAGTGTTTGGAAAAGGGTGCCTGAGAGGAGGGGGCAGGCCACCCCTTGGACTTTCCCCCTCTCTGTCTGCTGTGGGGTGGCTTCTGTTAATGACTGACAGAGCGAAGAGTGCCTGAGGGCTGTCTGGGGAGTTGGCCCTGTGCCTTTCTTCCCCAGGGTCTCTCCCCACCTGCACGTAGCCAACCATTTAATCACGTCTGGCTGGACTAACTGGAAAGCTAACACTACCTGAGTTCAGAAGGGGAGGGGCGGGGAGAGCAGGCAGGCGCCTCCCCACCCCTCCTGCCTTGCACATGGCCCTCTGCAGGGTGGCCTCTGGTCTTCCGGGCAGGGATTCAAAGCGTTGGTGAGCAAGGCAAAAACCTCAGCTTTTTCCGGAGGTCAGGTCAGCAAGGCGGGTTCCTGTGGAGGTGGGTAAAATTTGGGTTAGAGAGAAGACTTCTGGCCGGAAGTCCCGTGTTTCTCAAGAATCCCCAAAAGTTACATCTGAGTTACTGTTGTGCGAAACATGTATCTGAGGGGAAACGTGTATCTGAGGGGAAACGTGTATCTGAGGGGAGCCAAGCAGAGTTTGCCCACATGTCAAGGCGGGGTTTCCTCCTCTTGTCCCCAAGAGTCAGCTGTCAGTCAGGGGATGAGGATGTCTCTCAGTGTTTAGGTTATTTGCAATTGTTTTGACATGTTGGTGAAACCAGGTCTCAAGGTACAGGGCTGGGAGTGACGACTGTGCCTGTGCTATCAGCTTGGGGTAGAATGAAAATAAATATTGGCAATGGTCAAACCTGAGGTAATTTTCTCACCCCCTGGATCCAGTCAGATAGCTGCCCCCTGACTCCTAGTTGTGACTCAGGGAGAAGGAACTCATGAGCACACGAGACAGAGTTCATTTCTGCCCTTCCCACTACTCTAGGCGGTGGAAGTCTCCACTGCCCAGGGCAAGGAATTGGTTTGGAACCAGAGGGACCTGGGTTCAAGTCCCTGTTCAATGTCACCTCAATATGCAACCTTGAACAGAAAACTTAGCAAGCAGCTAAGAGCCCCAGTGTCCAATATTTGCAAAATGGGATGATAGTGACACTTAATTCAGTGGATAAACAAACTGGTCCAGTCACACATGGGAATATTATACAGCTGCATAAAAAAACAAGTGACTGATAGACATAACAGCATGAGTGACTTGCAAAGACATTAAGTTGAGTAAAAGAAGTCAGCCACAACAAGCACATATTGTATGAATCTAGTTACATGAAATTCATAAGTGGGCAAAACTGATTGACATTGGTAGAGATTTAACTAGAAGATAAAATTTGTGCACACAAAATTCAGTGAGCTGCATGCTGAAATTTATGCACTCTATTGTAGGAAAGTCACACCTAAAACAAAACAAAACAAAATACAACATATTACTTTAGACTCAAACAAGCCAGCTAATAAGTAAAAGTAACCATCTGCCAGATGAGTTCTCTTGCAGATTCAAAGTAAACGTCCTGTAGCTATTTGATGCTGCCCTCACTTTGTGTGAGGTATAGGGAGGTCAAGTTTGGGACCTAGTGGGATTCTGAGGGGTTGAAAGGAGGAGAGCTTGTCTGTGAAGTCCAGCATCTAGGGCACATTGTTCCAGGAGTCACTGATATTGTCTGTTCAGTCCCAGTCCACCTCTCAGTAAGGCCGATGGTGCCTGTGAGGCTGCCAAGGGGCCTGGCTGACTTAGGTGGCCTTGGGGATGGCCTGCCTGGCCCATCCTGTCTTCCCTGGCCTTCAGGATTAAGGATGCATTTCATTCCACTCTGTTTTGTTCCACACCAGCAGGTCTGGGTTCTAGCAGCGGGAAGAATGTTCTTGGACCCAACAGAGGGAGATGCCCAGCTCAACCCATGAATCTGGCCACCCAAGTGTCTGGAGGCAGGTTTTTGCAGGACTGGCCTCCTTTGTGCACTGTGTGAAGGCAGTAGCCTTGCTTTTTACTTTAGGAAGCGCCCAAGATGAGGGGTCAGGCAGAAGGGCGGAAGGAGATGCTCCTTTCTCAGGCCAAGTGAGAACTTCCTTACATTTGTACCCAGAACAATTCACTAGCTCCCTCTCATTGCAGCCCTGTCAGGCACCTGGATTTGTGACCTGCAAATCACCTGCTCTGTGACTTGCAAGCCGTGTGACCTTGGGCAAGTCCCTTACACTCTCTGAGACTTGTTTTCCTCCTCTAGCATGGGTCCCTCTAGCACTTCCTCTTCTAGCACCCACCTTGCCCACCTTAGAGAGATGTGGTAAAGATCACATGAGATGGAGAACAAAGAACTTTGGGAACAAAAGGCCCCTGGACAAAGGTGGTATTGAGGGTGTGGGAATAGCTCACAGCCTTTGGGGTGACAACCCTTCCTGCAGAGCTGTTTTAGTGTCATAACCTAGTACGGTTTGCTGGCCCACCAACTGGATTTCCTGCCTCAAACTCATGCATGGTGTGTATATTGTAGGCAATTTTTTACATTTTACATATTAAAAATAACACACTTCAGCATTGTGGAGCCTTACTAACGTATGCCAGGTGCTGGGCTCTGCACTCTGTCACAAGTCTCATTTGAGAGTGTCTATGTGTCAGCACTATAGTCAGACCCATTTTACTGGTGAGGAAAGCCAGGCCCAGGGAGAAGTGGTTTGTCTCAGTCACATATACCTGACCGAGCCAGGAACCCAGGTCTGTCTGGCCCCAACACCTAAGCGATCAGCCCCCACACTTCACTTGGGAAGTCAGATGGCATTGGAGTCACCTAGCAGGTCTGCGTTTCAATATTTGCTCTTCCTTGGGGGCCCAAAGTCTTGGTGGAGAATGCCAGGATGCAATGTAATAACTATGGACAACACAGTTGTCCTGGTATGTTTCTGTCCAATTTGGTCATGGCCTCTGCCATCTAAAGGGTCGGGGTGATAAGCAGAAGGTAGGCTTGATTTCTGTTTCTTTCACCAATGGGGGAACTGAGCACACTACGATGATGGCAACTGTCACCTGCTCACCATCAGGTGCCACAGCTGCATCGAAAACTAACTGCATCCCTGTCTTGAATGTGCTATTGCCTGCTAGTGGTGGAGGGAGAGCTGTTTTAACACTCAGAGGGGTGTCATCCTGATGAGTGATGGAGAAACCTGGGCAAATGCAAGAGGCTGCTAAGGGCTAAGGTGACTACTCTCTAATCAGCTACCAGCCTCAGTTGGGGGGCGGAGCGGAGGGTTTAGGGTGCTTTACTGATGGGCCCTCTGATGAAGGCCTGACTCCTTAGACCTCTTTCTTCCAGTTACTGACCGTTTTACCACCCAGCCTAGACTCCCCAAGACATCATGGGTAGCCAGGCAGCTGCTTGGATCAGACATTTAGACTCTTGAAAACGGAAATACTTTCAGCTTCTGTATTGTCCCTGACCTCCACAGTTTTTGTTTCTGTTTGGAGCAGGAGCTGGGTCTCCCTGCACAGTGGCGGACCCCTGTAACCTGACAGAGCAGGTCAAACCCAGATGGAGGGCCTGGCCCTAACAGCATGGAGTCAGACTCACAAGGCTTCTCAGGCAAAGGGGGTTAGGGAGCTGGGTTTTCTATTCTTAAAACTGCAGTGTTTAAGTGATTACCGGGCAGTTGCAAGTCCATGCCAATGTGCAAGCAAACTTGGGGTTGAACCTTAGTGCACTGTCCAAGCAGCCAAGCAGCCCAGCCTGGTTTGGGGGTGTGAGGAGACAAGTTCCACCCAGGCCATAATTTGGTGATGGACCTGGGCAGTCACTTTTTAAATTTATTTGTTTGTTTGTTTGTTTGTTTGTTTATTTTAAGGTTTATTTATCTATGCATACAAAAGCTGTGGCACAGGCCAGAGATGCAGGGGGTGAGAGGATCCACCAGAGACAGAGTGGGGAACAGAACAGGCAGACTGACTGAAACACACTGCTGAGGGCAGCAGCAGGCGAGACAGGAGAGGTCTGCTGCACCATGTGGGTTTCTCCCTGGGGCTGGGGATTGAACTCGTGTTGCAGAGGCTGCGGATTGCTTCATAGTGCGGTGCTTAACCCCTTGCACCACCAGGGAGGCCACCCCTTTTTTTTTAAAAAGATTTATTTATTTATACAAGAGCTGGGGTACAGGCCAGAGGGCAGGAGAATGAGAGGATTCACCCGAGACAGAGCAATGAGCAGAACAGGCAGACAGACTGAAAGCACGGAGCAGCGGGCGAGACAAGAGAGGTGTGCTGAGCTATGTGGGTAGCTCCCTGGCCGGCCGGGAATCGAATCCACACTGCAGAGGCTGTGGACAGATTCGCAGCACTCTGCTCAACCCGCTGCACCACCAGGGAAGCCCCTGGGCAGTCACTTCTAACTTACATACTTCCATGCCCTGTCTATGCAATAAGAGGGTTGGGCCCGATGAGTTTTTAGTTCAAAGATTTCATGAATATCTTGGAAAGCAAGATGCACAGAGCCACATTGCTCTGCCATGTGAAATGATGGGGCAATGGAGCTAACAGTGTGGCTGCTGGAAAGGCCCACTGAAGTCCTAGCCAGAAGGAGTTGGTGTGCCCTGTTAATGATGTCAAGTGACTCATACGATGGGTCTGGGACTTTAGAACTCGACTGACTGAATCTCCTTTGAAGTGGTGCTTTGAATCACTTAGGAGCTGGAGGTTGGATGAGAACATGTAAGTCAACTTCCTGGTATGTTGTATGTTCCCAAACATACCATTTTAAATCAAGGTACTGGAACATCTGTCTTATTTTGGGATTATGCTTTGCATTTCAACGTGCTGCTTAATATTTCTAAGCTGACTGATTCTTTTGTTTTAAGAACTGGGGTACAGGCCAGAGGTGTGTATGGGAGGAGGGTAAGAGGATTCACCAGAGACAGAGTAGGGAGCAGAACAGGCGCATCTACTGAAATACACTGCTGAGGGGAGCAGCAGGCATGTCAGGAGAGGTCTGCTGTGCCATGTGGGTCAGCTTCCTGGCCGGGGATCGAACTCATGCTGCAGTGGCTGCAGATTGCTTCATAGTGCTGATGCTTAACCCCTTGAGCCACCAGGGAGGCCCCTAAGCTGAACTGATTTTTGAAGCACTGAGAGCATGAGTTACTGAAGTTTGAAGTCCCTGGAAGGTAGATTTCAATTCAGTTCAGGGAAAAACTTTTTAACAATCTGAGCTGGCCTTTGGAGGTGGTGAATTTTTTGTCATCGACGGCAAAGTCAAACCCAGCTAGGTGCTCACCCCTCCCCCTCCTCCTCAGTCAGGGATAATGTACAGTGATTCCCTGATACCCCATCCAAAGCAGTTCCCCTCCACCTCACCCTGTTGCACCATACTTATCACTCTCTCTGGAAGTGTCGCATTCATTTTATTTTTTCACTTGTGAGTCATCATCTCATCAAACCTGAAGGTAAACCTGGCAAACGGGGGACCTGAGCCCTTTTTCACTGTTTCATCTCCAGGGCTTCATCTTCTGGCACTTAGAAGACACTCAAATACTGATTGGAGAAAATTTTGCTACTGGTATACAATTTAGCTTTCAATCCATGGGCCCATGGTCCTACAGGATTAGATCCTTTAAAACCCTTGGTGGTGCAGGGGTTAAAGTCTCAGTGCTATCAAGCTACCACCAGCCACTGTGTTCTGAGTTCAATCCCCAGCCAGGGAACTGGCCCACATGGCACAGCAGAGCTCTCCTGTCTTACCTGCTGCTCCCCTCAGCAGTATATTTCAGTCGATCCACCTGTTCTGCTCCCCACTCTGTCTCTGGTGAATCCTCTCACCTCCTCACCTCTGACCTGCACCCCATTTCTTGTATGCATACATAAATGAAATAAAATCTTTAAAAAACCTTGGCTGGGATATGTGAAGGAGCCAGAAACTGTCCTGAGTTAATGAGAACTGGAGTAGGATGTTCATGGTCAGTCTCTTGTTGGTTGTGTGTCCTTGGATGAGTCACTCAACCTTTTGGGGAGTACGGGTTGCTTCCTCGGCAAAAAGGAGACAGTTAGATTCAGTTATCTCTACACTCTTCCCAGCTGGCTGTCTTGTGAGGTCGGTACTCTGTGTTCTCGCTCCTCTGCTCTCAAACTGTTTGCTCAGCTCTTTTATTGGGGCTTGTAGGTCTATTAAAACAGAAAAAAAATTAAGCAGCCTTGGGAAGTGAAGAGTAAATACAAGTACTAATGAATTATTTTATTCTGCGTAACAATTATAAGGGCTACAGCTAGACCCTAAAGGGAATTGATGATTTAATTAAATAATCATCAGGTTCAATGTAATTGGTTCGACCCAGGCATAAATTCACAGTTGGGGAATTTGTTTTGCTAGTATGCGTTAGCCACCTAACAGTGCACTCAGTTGCAATATACTTGATATTCTTTGGTTTTTAAATAGAGTTTATAAATGAAGATGGTTTATATGTTCTTTTTTTCCCTCTGGCTTCTCTGGGAGATGGCTAGTAAGCTTTGATGATTCCATTTTATTGGTGATAGAATGAAAAATGCCACCCTGAGTGGTAACATTACAACCACACCGTTACATAATTATGCTTTCTCCCTGGTGTGCATTGATGTAGAAGGCACAGAGATGGCTAATTCTCTTTGCCGTTAGCTACAAATTTAGGCCCCTACATATTTCTCTTTCTTCTTGTTCTGGTGTCCCGAAGTCTTACCAATGCCATCCACAATGGCAATAAATTCAGAATAATTCTGGATGAATCAGTTAAGATGCAGACAGGTATTGGATGCCAATACGAATAAAAGGTGCTATATGGTTCAAAAGGACATAAAACGTGTTCCTCATTCATAAAGAGTTTACATTTTAGTTGGGGAGACAAGATATAAATTAATGAAGCCATCAATTAACAAGACTGGATTTTATGCTTTGATAGCATTATATACTGATAGAATAAAAGACCAGCTTAAGAGTGGATAATGAGAGGATAGTAGCATGTGATATTATGCTAATTGGGTGGTACATTTAGTGCCAACCAGTCAGAGGAGGGAGTGATTAGCTAGAGCCAGTGGCTGTCTGGAGAGAGGCTTGTTTGCAGCTGCGTGCTGGCCTAACTCTGGGGTAGGGGCCCTGCTAATGATGCTCTGAACGCAAAGTCTCAAGGAAATGAGTGTGAATGGTGCCCACTGGCACTTTGTACCACAGTGCCCTGTGTCAGGAAGGACGCAAAGACAAGCAAAAGATGAAGAAGTCTCAAGATCACTGCCTAAGGGTTTGAGTCAGCTCATGGACATTAAAATGTTTTGCACTCTACACAAAATTTCAAAATATTTTGAGCCAACACTTAAAAATCAAGAGATTTTGAAATAATAATCTAGTTTACTGGCATTTCTTGAAACACCAGGCTATCTGGCCATGTAAGACTATAGTTCCCTTTGAGCAGCTTTTGCATCCGTCATCTGTCCCTAAGAAATGTCTGTTTCTTTGAAGATGGGGCTAGTGCTCTCCAGTCGACCCCAGTCCCACCCCTGCTTATAAGTCCCCAAACCTTCTGGATCTTTTTTTTTTTCCTAATGGTAGAGAAATATTTTTCTGTGCTCAAGGAAAAAAAAAAAAAAAAAAGCCCAAGAGGACCTTGTGTTTAAAAAATAAAATCAATAGGAAAAAGGCAATTTTCTTCATAGAAGTGAAGGATGTGCAGCAGAGGATGGCCATGTGGAAGGAATTTAGCTCACAGGCTCACTCGTGTGCATTGCTGCAGGGCCTGTGCCTGAGGAGTCTGGGAAACAGCAGGTAATATAACAGGAGGCGCCGCCTTAAGAAAGATCCCAATAGTTGCCGTTTATTAAAGGCTTCTCTGTGTCAGTGTTACCTCACTTCATCTTCCCCACAGCCCTGCACGGTAGGTCCTGCTATTATCCCTGCCTCACAGAAGCGGAAACGGACACCAATAGGTTAACCCACAGGCTCAAGGTGACACAAGTACTTGAGGGTGGAGATAGGATTTGAATACATGTCTGCCTGACCTCAGAACCCATTTCTGCTTCCTCTGTGCTGTGAGGTTCTAAAACAGATGCCTCTTGCCTCTGGCCTGGGTGATAGAGACATGGTGTGAGTGTGTGTGTGTGTGTGTGTGTGTACATTGCTTGGCCCCTTGCAGGACTCAGTAAGTATCCCTAAAAGTAAGGGCCCTGAGCCCTCTGGGGTTGGGTCTGTGTTTGTTGAACTTGTTCCTCTCAGTCCCACGTTCTCCTGGGGCCTTTTGCCTGACCTGGGCAGCATGAGAAAGACAGACAGAGACAGCCCAGCCCGCGCCACGCCTTTCTGTTCTGAGTCTGGTTCGTCTTCTTCTCCAAGGCGCTCTTCCTCCACCCACCTTCACCCTGACAGGAGACAGTTGGTGGATTGGAACGAGAGGAAAAAGCAACTGTTGACCAAGCCAGATGGTGGAGGAAGTAATCCTTCAAGCCCTGAAGCGCAGGAGGGGCTGTTCTGGGATGTCTGTGCTCGGGGCAGTGAGAGTGGGACGGGCTAGTGTCTGCATCTGACTCCCTGACCGCAGTGGGGGAGCAGTAGAACATGGAGGTGAGAGCCAGTGACAGCAGTGGTTGTGTGTGAAAAGCCCCATCTCAGCACCCACAGGTCTTAGTTGCTGAGAAGCAAACCCCAACATAAGGATTTGAGTATAAGCAGTTGATTTGAGAGGGGATGCCAGGAAGCAGCAACAGGAGAGTGGGGGAAGTGAGTTAGGGGAGGGGAGGAAGCTGGCAGAGGGGGTGTAATCACTGGGGGGAGCTGGACCTTGGTCCTGATGGGATAACCTGAGGTGCATTTAAGGACACAGGGCTCAAAGACAGCATATCCAAGGGGCGAGGGCGCTGGGGATATATATACCAATGTGTCAGTCATAGGTTGAGGCTCACTTGGCTCTTCTGGCTTGCTGTGAGATTGGGCAAGTGGGCACCAGCTGCCAGAGAGTCTCTAGGCAGAGATACAACTGGCCACTGGCAGTCGAACAGGCATGCGTGGGCATGGCAAGGGTAGATGGACACGGGTGGGGACCAGCTGCATCTGCAGGCCAAGCATCATGTCCGGAGCCCAGGGTGCTCTGCAGAGGTGCAATGCCTATCCCATGTCAACTAGTATTTGCTACATATCAGACCTCCTCCAGACTTAGCGATTTAAATTAATAACTATTTGATTTGCTCACAGTCTGATGGATAGGCAATTTGGGCTGGTGTAGCTGGGCAGCCTGGTCTTAGCTGGGCTCACTTGTACACTGCAGCCAGCTGACAGGTGACTGGGGGCTGGCTGGTCGGTCACCCTGTAGTGGGCCAGGCGGGGCTCATTCTCATGGATGGGCATAGGCAGGCAGGGGCCCTGGAGGCCTAGTCTTGGCCTTGGGACAGCACACTTGCTTCACATTCTATTGGCTAAAGCAGGTCACCAGGCCTGCCTGGATTCAAGGGGTGGGCAAGAGAATTTACCTCTTCTTGGGAGATGCTGCAAGGTCCTATTTATGAGAGTAGGTACAGGAAGAGGAACATTTGCAGACAGTTTTACACCTAATCTACCACATATCCCATGTGATTTGGGGAATAGCCAAAACCAGTGTTCTACTCTTTTAAACACAGTGGAGTCAGAAGCTGTTTGGTCAAGTATGGAAACATCTCTGTCCTCCATTATCTCCTCCACTGATATTCTCCTTTTAATACTGTCATTTCCTTGGTCATCTGTAAGAAAGCAATTATTTCTAAGGGATAACACATTAAGTCCTCCTCTTGCAAAGGCAGTGATTCTGTGTGGGAGGGGAGAGCAGGAAAAAGCTGAATGTCAGCAAGAGAAAGGAGATGCATGTTTGCTTATCTTTTTTATTAGTGTCAGAACTTTTACACATGTTCAGAGAATCCCTACCTTGCTAGTCCTGATTGGTGCCATCACTTGTAGGAAATGAAAATGCCATGTATTCCCTTCCCTGGCCTCCCTTTGCAGCCAGGGCGTGAGCATCTCTCCGGGGCTCTGCCACTCAGACACGTCTGCCCCCAGACTCAGAACAGAGGCTCGTGAAACAAGGAAGTGGGCAGCACAGGAAACCCTGTGGAGCTGGCCGTGGGCAGTGGTGGCTGTGGGCTGGAGGCTGGGTGCATTGTTGGGGAGGGTGTCCAGGTGGCCCCTGCCGCGGTGCCTGGTGCCCAGTGCACACAGCTACAGTCTTCTTGTTAGACAAGTTGCGTGGTGCGTTTTAGGGAAATTGCCAGCTTGGCTCGCTAGTTCTCCCAGATATTATATGAAGTGTAAGGTATCCTTTCAGTGAGCTTCTATTTTGCTTGAGCCAGGCAAAGCTATAGCCAACATTACTAATGTTGCTTGTAGATAAGAATCTTAATGTGTGTGGTGGGGGTGGAGAAGAGAGGGTACAGAGAGAGGGGGAGGTTGACAGAAAGGAACAGCATCACTATTTTGCCTGATGTGGCAACATTGGAAATTGTAAAGAAAACTGGAAACTCTTTCTGAAAGTATGTGGTCATTTAAAACTAGAATTTTGAAAAAGGCTTGACCCTTGAACAAGCTGGGTGCAGCACGGGGGCATAAAGGCCAGAGAGGGGCTCATAGGGATACACTGGAAGGTTGTGTGTGTCCTGCCTGGAATCTCAGGACAAACATCAAGGTCAGTTATTGATCCCAGAGTAACAAAGGTTGAAAGGATCAAGCACAGAATTGGTGACTTTTTTCTAAAGAGCATCCAGGCTTGGGTGGAGATGTGTAACAGTGAAGTTGAGTCAAGGACACACCATTTTTTTAAAGCCATGTGCTTGCTTATCTAATAAGCAATATTTCCCCCTTGATAGAAAATATTGTTATAAAAAGAACACGGGCAAGTGTATCACAGTGGATGTTACAGTTTCCTTGGTTAATAAACGCTTAATGAAAGGGCTTTTAAAAAAGGGAATTTGGCAGTTAAGTCCAAATGTAGCTGATGTCACCAATGGCTCCCTTCATAAAACGGAAGAGAAAGACACTTCACCAAAAAATCCAATCAAAGAGTTTTGAAACAGTGTATAATGTGGCCTTGCTGTTTACCTTGGAGTGATGGTTCTGGCTAAGACACAGTGGGGGGCATGTGCCCCCAGGGTGCTGTGTTTTGAGGCTGCCTGGAATCATACCTCCTCCACCTCTCCACCCACCACCTACCCACCCCCGGTGGCGCAACTCGTGTTCAGCGCCTCCTGCGGGGCTGTGCTCTCCCCTAGTAACCGCACTGTGGTGTAGAACCCCTCTGCATTCCCACAGCGCCGTCATGCTCAGAGGAGAGTAAGGAGAGCACCCCCAGCGCCAGAGCCGGAGCAGGCAGAAAGGAGAGAGACTCCCAGACCAACCCACCTTCAAAGAGAGGAGATCTTCTCAAACTCGGGAGCTAGACTTCTAGTTAGAGAGAGCTGTGAGCCTTGGGTCCACATCCTCGTTCCCTGGTGGTGTGGGTATGAGAAGACTTGGAATCTGCAGCAACTGTAGTGGAAGCCCCTTCTCCCAACCCAGGAAGCAGAAACATTCTTGCAGCATCTCTCTGTGGGGTCAGTTGGGTGTGAACTACGCATGCAGAATTCAAACGTTCATGGGGCAGGCTTGACCTCTGTGAGTGTCTTTTACCTGCAGTGTTCACCATGTACTTCGGAAGCCAAAGAGACCTTCTTCCTGACTCCTGGTGCCATTGACTAGAGATTTTTAAAGACTTGAGATCTTGAGTTCTCAAGTCTTTGGACTTAGACTGCACTGGAACTTAAACCACTGGTTCTCAGGCCTTCTCATTTGCACCAGAACGACACCACTGGCTTTTCTGGGCCGCCAGCTGCAGATGTGGGACTTTCACAGCCTTTATTATCTTGTGAACCAATCTCTCATCATAAATACTGTTTGTTCTGTATATCTCTGTATATCGTGGTGGCCCTGTTTTTCTAGAGCACCCTGACCAACCCAATTTCAGTCCTCTTCTCTGTAGCTTCAACGAGTGAAATCTTCTCTCTGCCTCCAGTCCATGGAGCCCTCTCATTTCCCCAGCAGAATTTGAGCAGTGTCTCAGCACCCTCTCCACCCTGCACCCGCAACCACCTTTGGGTGGTTGGTGCAAAGTGCAATGTTAAGGAGCTTGGGAAACCACAGATCAACCAGTCTAATTCACTGGTGTCAATTTTATTGGAAGGGCTTTTGGGGGAAGAATAGTACTACAACATATATCTACCCTCTATGTAGTAGAAAGTATATTTTGAAGACAACTTTTTTTATCCTTAGAATCAATGCAAGAAATTCATGCTTGTAGCAGGTATTTTTGGGGGACAACCCTGGATCTGGTAGCAATGGCTCAGCCTCCTCATAGAAAGTGGGGGTTAGGGCCTCCCTGGTGGCACAGTGGTTGAGCGCTGGGTTGCGAAGCTGCCTGCAGCCTCTGCAGCGCCGGTTCGATCCCCGGCTGCTCCCCGGCCACTGGAGGAGGGTCCTACAT
This sequence comes from Talpa europaea, assembly GCF_964194135.1. Classification (NCBI taxonomy): domain Eukaryota; kingdom Metazoa; phylum Chordata; class Mammalia; order Eulipotyphla; family Talpidae; genus Talpa; species Talpa europaea. The sequence goes on along the minus strand of NC_140075.1, from coordinate 95,796,735 downwards.
GGCGCGCAGACCCCTCCTGCCGCCCGCTGCTCCCCCCAGCAGTGTACCTCGGTCCTCCTGCCTGCTCTGCTCCCCACTTTGGCTCTGGTGAATTCTCTCACCCTCCTGCGCTTCTGACTGTACCCAGTGCTTGTATAAATAAATAAATAAATAAATAAATAAATCTTAAAAAAAAAAAAGAAAGTGGGGGTTAGATGCTGAAATACAACATTCATTATCTGAAAGGCTCATTGGGTATCTACCATATACCTCAGGACAATGCACTGCACTTCTGCTTGTCTCATGTATTTTTAGATAACTTTTCTTATTTTTTATGTCTTATCCCCTTATTAAGTGAGATCCTTGTTGGAACTTTTCAAGTATTAATAACCAGTTCCTACTATTGTCAGGCAAAGCGGTGACCAGTGAGGCAAGTGAGGCATCTAGCATACAAAATTTGAGGTGCACAGGGCCTCCCTGGTGGCGCAAGGGGTTAAGATGCAACCTATGAAGCTGCTTGCAGCCACTGCAGCACGAGTTCAATCCCCAGCCAGGGAGCAACACATATTGTGCAGCAGACCTCTCCTGACTCGCCCACTGCTCCCCCCAGCAGTGTATTTCAGTCAATCCTCCTGTTCTGTTCCCCACTCTGTCTCTGGTGAATCCTCTCACCCCCCACACCTCTGGCCTGTACCCCAGTTCTTATATGCATAAGTAAATACAACTTAAAAAAATTTGAGGTGCACAGCTCTACCCCTGCACGATAGCATGAATTTGCACCATAAGCTTCTCACTTGCCTCCCCCTTTATCCTGATCTGGCTAGATTCTCTAGGCTTGTTTTCTCACCTAAACCTCACAACAGCCTCTTTTTGCAGATGGGGAAAATCTGAAGCACATGGTGGTTAAGAAACTCGCCCAAGGCCCCACAGCTGTTCTGCACACTGGTGGCTGACGCTGACATGATCACCTTTAGCTTCACAGCAGCACCGAGAAGTGATCCGTCGTGTAGATTATTGGGTCATAAGAGCTTATTGCTAAATTTCCAGGAATTTTGTGAGTCAGTTGTTAAACACAGCTCTTAGTACATAGTAAATTACACAAACTTATTATTAAATAAATTACATTACAAGCAAATGTAATAAATACCCCCAACTCATCACTTCCTACTTGTGACTCTATAGGGTCAGGAAGGATTCCCGGGGGTGCCACTTAGCATCTGTGTGACTTGACTGTGCTGGAGAGTGACAAAGGAGCGAGTTGAGTGAGTAGAGGACTTGGAACCACGCCCTCCAGATTCCAGTCCTGGCTTCTTCCCTCCGCCTGTGTCAGTTTCCCATCTGTAGCGTGGGCGCAATCGCTATCAGTGTCAGTTTTCTCATCTGCAAATTGGGAGCAATTTACCGGTAAGAATGGTCTGGAGTAGCAGCAACTGTTCTGTGTCTCACCTACTTCCCAATGTTTGCTGAAGACCTGTGCCACGTTCTGTTCTAAGCCTCTTGCTCATAGTTTCTTTCTATAGCAACCTAGTGAGATAAGTATTGTTGGTCTCCCATTTTCAGATGGGGAAGTAACTCAGGGCAATTAGGTCTCTTTCCCAAGGCCACACAGCTGGTGGGGGGCAAAGCCAGGAGTTGCTCTCAGGCAGCCCCTTGTACCTAGGAGATGCTCAAAAACTGTTTATTGATGAGCTCCTATATGCCTTCCATCCAGAAAATATCTTGGCCCCAGTTTCTTTTTCCCTAGGAGCTTACACGTTGCCTGTCAGAAATCATGGATCCCCTTCAATTTTTCAGGCAGGGGGCAGAATCCAGACCCTGCATCATGTACTCCCATGCCCCTGTCCAGGGGCAAGACAGAGACACCTGCAGCTTTAGAATGAAATTCCCTTTTCCATAGGTGGGGGGGGGGGGGTTGGTGGGAGGGGGAGTCTGGCTCCTCCCTGCACCAGCCGGAAACCACTTCTTCCGGTCATTTTCCAGGGCGGATACTTTGTAGGAAATGGCCACCGAGGCTGCAAGGAAGAAAAACACCCGCTTCCCCTGCTCCCAACGTAGGGAGAGCTGCAGCTTGAGCAATTGACATCTCTCCCCGGGCCCCAGGAGAAACAGTCTTCCCACACGAGTGACACAGCCTCTGTCGCCCACAGGCCTGGAAGGGTTTGCCCAGAGAGGCTACTCCTTTGAGGCTGAGGAAGGAGGGGGTCTGTAAGAAAAATGTTGACTTTGGGCACCAAGATAATCTGGGTTTGCACCTCACCTCTCTTAGAAGCTGAATGTCCTCGGCCAGGGTATTTAATTTGTCTGATAGGACCTAGCCTTTTGTCACATATCTATCTTAATTGCTGTTTTTCCATCCGTAAAATGGGAGAATACCCTTCTGAAGGCGTCTTGTGGAGTTGTGGTTTAAAATCAGAGAATGTGTGAAAAGCATGTGGGACATAAGTGGAGGAAGGGATAGAATAGGTGTCATGTGAATGAGTACCCACAGCAGCTGGGCACCAAGCACTGTGCCCGGCAAGGGAGGTTCTAGCAGAGGTGGACAAGGGTCCCATCTCCAGGTCTCTGCTGCATAGGCGGAGAAATAAAACAAGACAGATGGCAATGGTGGCTGCTGTGCTGCGGGGACAAGCAGGGAGCATGTGGCAGGTTATAACTTGCCCTTCTCAGGCTCGACATGCCCCAGTGATTGCTGAGACCTACCACGTGCCCATGGTGTCATGGGGAGGCAGCCATTGACACTACCCTGCTCCTTCTGTCTTAGAAGCAACACCAACAGGCATGAGAAAACAATAGCAATAAGAGCCTTAGAGACGAAGGTAGAAGAAACCAGAGCCAGTCATGTGGCCCTAGACCATGGGCGAGGGACTAGCTGACTGAGGGGACCCTCTGTTCAGACTTGCCAGGGAGACCGGCAGGTGGGGGGTTCCAGGATAGCCTGAGTTCTTCTCTGTCTTTTAGTGAGGTCGGGGGTAGAGGAGGGCCCGGCCCCTCCTGCCTGCTGCTGCCCAGTCCTGCAGCAGAAGGACTGCATCTCTAACTCTAGCCTGCATCTCTAACTCCTCTGCCTGAAACCAGGGCTGAGACCCCACTGCACCTGTCTCCACCAGACCACAAGACCAAGCGGGCCTCTGACTTACCAGAGTGTCCCCAGCCTCCTCTGCCAGGCTGCTGGGGACATGCAGAGAGGGAATGTGGACGCTCTGGAACTCAGCTCTTCCATCCTTTGCAGGGGTGGGGCCTGGGAAAGGCCTGGGCCCTGAAGAAACAGTTTCAGGAAGAGTTTGGAGGGGGTGTCAGGCTGGCAACCCAGAAAATGTGGTCATCCCCGAACTCCCAGCCCCAGCCTGGGTAAGTCCCCAGCAGGCGCTCTTCTTGCTTTCTCGGGTATGTGGGGTGTATTCCTGAAGGTCCCCTGACTTCTGCTTGTGTGAAGTGAGTTTCTCCCACAGCACCTGTCTGCTGTAACAGTGTTGGGGTTGGGGACACATCCTCTTGGCGGGTGCACCCCTATCTTTTCCTAAGAGTCACTTTTTCTCCGTACACAGCAGCAATTAACCTATAATAAACAATTGCAAAATAAGGCACGGCGAAATGCCATTCAGTGATGTTCCATGGCTACCCGATGTTAAAAAGGGATCTATTTTTAAAATTAGGTGGTGTAGGAAGAACAGGTGAAATGGCAAGTCCTCCGAGTATTGTGGGGTGAGGTGCTAGCCAGCCTTCACCCCTGCATCGAGGCCCCACAGAGCTGATCCTCACACAGAGGTGTGTTCCTCCCTGTGCATTTCATGTCAGAGATCACATTACTCTGGGAGCAGGGGCCTCCTCTTGGCAGACAGAGGCTGAGCGGGGCTCTGCTCCTGTGGCGGGTGTAGAGGGAGGCAGCAGCGGCTGGACACTAGGGTGTGGCTCTGAAGTCGCCCAGGCTGGATTCGGCCTTGCTCCCTGCAGAATGTTGGAGAAGGCACTTCACCTCTTTGAGCCTCAGTATCCTTCTTGGAGAAATGTAAGTAATAAGCACATATGTCCTCACGGAGCGGTTACGTGGATGGAGGCGGGCACGTGGTAGTGGGGGATCCTGGAGCAGGAGAGCGAGGACTGTGCTTCTGGGCTACTTCTCGATATGACTCTGGGAAAATCCCCTCGCCCCGGAGGTTTGCTCAGGGGTGCAGTGGGGGCTCCACGCCCATTTTGCGGAGTTGCGGTGACTTCAGGGAGGGTCAGATGAGCTTTCTGTGCAGAGGGAATGGAGCACATGCGTCTGTGGCAGGCCGCAAGAAGGCAAGTGGCAAGCACAGAAAGGGCATCCTGTTCCACCTGGCTCTTTCTGTGCTTCTTTAGGGAAGCCAGGCCTGGGGGATGAGCCGCCTGTGAGGCTAAGTGGGTCTGCTCCCATCATGGGCTAGACCCCGCCACCTCTGGCTCCCTCCCTGTTCCCTTGCCTCCCTCAGCTGGAGCATTGGTCACCCTGGCCGGGCCTCTGCCCGCCAGTCCCGCCAGTCACTTGGCAGCTGCCTCAGGTTTCAGCTCAAACTCCCTGCGTCCCGGGCTGTGCAGCCACCTCCTCCCACGACCATGTTTTCATTCGTAACCATCCTCACTACCCGGAACACTTGGGATTCTTTTATCTCTAGCAGAATCCCAAACACCTCCCACCCCCAGATTGGCCTGGTGGTTCATTAAGTGTCTGTCAATCACAGAAACCAGAGGCTGTTGGGGGACAGTTGGCCAAACTGATGGCTCCACCCTTTTCTGAAAGGCCCATCTTAGCATCTTTTCTCCGCTCTCAGCAACCTCCAGGCTCCAGGACCACCATCTCTGGTCCCCTGAGGGTGATTGCACTGAGGTTGTGGCCAGCTGTTCTCTATCTCCTGGGGACAAGCAGGGAGCTTAGGCCACAGGGTGAGGCTCTGTTGAGAGGCCAAAGGGAAAACAGCCTGTGGGATTGTTTGGGCCGAAGGTTTCGCTGGAGGTCTTTCACAAACAAGATCGAGTTTCATCTTTCTGGAATGCGTTAGGGCTGCTAGGCCCACCCTGTCCTCTCTGTCCAGATGAAATTCATCTTCCATGAGGGACTGGGGTCTGCTTCTGAGTACCACAGAACTCCAAAGAACCCCATAGAACTCCATGAGTTCCACAGTTAGAGAGAGTTAGAGAGCACCATTGTGGCCTCAGGGACCTTGAATCTATTTGTCCAGCTTCTTGCTTATTTCTTTAACCCCCTTGCAGGTGAGGACATGTCCGCTCTGATATCTCTGTGTCACTCACTGCAGTGCTGGCTACAAAGCCTCTCCTGAGGCCTTGTAGTCGTTGGGTGACACCCATTAAGAGGAGTACAGAGTTGGGCAGGAAGGGCCCCAGGACTGGTAGGTTTTGAAGAAACCCAAAGGGCCTTCTGAAGTTTGGGGTGCTATGTAAGGAAGGTGGACTCCACAATGAGGCCAGGACAGTGGGGCTCAGTGCTGGGGACAGCCAGCCTAGGGCATGTAGGAGCCGGGGAGAAAGGGCTGGAGAGGGAAGAAGAGGTACCAGAACTAGGACAACTGACTTCAGAGTGTTGTTGAGAAATGTCCCTGGACTCTTCCAGATGGCCCCTCTCCATGTGTCAGTGAGGAGTTCAGGCTGTGTAGGCCTCTACTGATCTCCAGCTGGACGGGAGGAGGGCAGGGGCAGTGTGAATGAGCTGTGGCTTCAGGAGTGATAGGGACAAAAAGATGAACTGCCCGGCCAGGAACGGTCTGAGGAAACAAGGCTCTCAAATGTCAGACCTCAGGGCTGCCTGCAAACCTGGGGGGATGGCCTGGTTCCCAGTCCTTACGGAGGAATTGAGTCCTGGGGTTGACAACTAGTGTTGACCCCTGTGCCGACAGGAAGAGTAAATAATAAAATCACCACCACCAAGGCAATACTTCACTTTTGTGCGGTGTTTCACAGTTTACAAAGGGCTTTTACATCTCCTAGCTCATGAACAGGGAGGGGACTGAGGAATTTCAATTGCCTCCACCCCATGTACTCCCGGGAGAGCCTTGGCCCTGACCCTCCCACTGCTCTCCTTCCAATTTGTGGGACTGAGAACTCCCGCTGGGATATACTGTCAGGCACAGCTTTGGAGGGTGGGCTGTGAGAGGAGGGGGTAGGATCCAGAAGGGTGATCCAGAAACCCCTCTTTCTCTCTATCTTAGAGACACGACGCACCTTCCTCATCACTTGGATTCCCAGGAAGGCAAGGAAGGTAGAACCCTTCCTTGTGATCCTGAATGGGAGGAACTCTGGGCTAGGGGGAGGGCCAAAGCTCTTGGTTCCTTGTTGCCATGACAGTAGCTGGTTTCTTTCCTCACTTGTCCTAGCTACTGGGTCTACCCATGCTTCCCATGTGGCTCCCCCCATGATTCTGCAGGCCCATCTGCCATGGAAGGCCAAGGTCAGGACCTCTCATATCAGCTCGGGCTCAGCCTCCTTCTTGCCAAGTGGCACAGACAGCAGCCCCACCCTGCCTGGGATAAACCCTCCAGTGTTTCCTGAAAGTACACCCATCATTTGCAACCTGGGGAATTCTAGCTCCAGAAACGCCAATCAACAGCTGCAGTCAGCTCTGGACTCACCAGAGGAGTAACAGAGTCAGAGGACAGGTGGTGTAGATGCCGCAGAAATACATTTTTTTGGACAAGAAAACGGGGGTATGTACTAAAGATCAAGAGTGATGGTCTAAGGCAAAAGCTGCTCCTCATGTGAAGACGAGACAGAGTAGACCAACGAGAAACACTCTGAAACTAGAGTGTAGGATGAGGGAGAGTCAGTTGGGCACAGAGCTGCAGATGCATATGATTTTGAACTAACAAGATTGACAGATGAGGACATGGATATGTTTTGTATAATCTGTCTACTTGCCTAGAATCTCCAGACTAGGATATTGAAGTGTGAGCTAGATCGTTCCACCTAGTAACAAAATGTGATGCTACAACCCAAAACTATAACACACAATCCTTTAGGAGTCACAGAAATAAGGTGTGGGGAGCTGGGCACATAACAATCAAGCAGAGGATTGCATCTTGTGGAGAGGCCTGTGTTGTAAAGGGAGAGTGACAAAAGCGACATGTACTCTACAGAGAATTTAATGTCATTTACTGTGATCACTGGACCATTTTCCCATTGAGAGTTCAGTGGGGAAATTGAAAAGAAACCTGTAGTCAGCATTACCAGTACACACTGGGTATACAAAAATGAAACCAGGTGTCTGTGTGGTTGTGTGTGGAAACTAGACCAAAATCTTGAGGGTTCACAATAGCAAAGATTACTTTTCCTTGTTCCACCTGTCCGTTGTGGGTTGGCTGTTGATCTGCTCAGTGGTTTTCACTCCTGGGCTAATGGGCTGACCTGGGGACTGCTTGATCCAGAAGACTGAAGGTTTCATAGCAGAGGGTAAAGAGACCAACATGATAATGAATCTCTCACTGATCCTTAAAACTTCTGTCTGGAAGTGACACCTGTCACTTATGCTCACATCCCATAGGGCAAAGGAAGGTATCCAGTAGTGTGGAAGCTGTCCTAGACAATGTGCAAATGATTGAATGTGGCTATGTTCTAATAAAACTTTATTCGCAAAGCTAGGCAGTGGGCCAGAATTGGCTGATGGGTGGCAGTCTGACTTCCCCTAGTCTAATCAGAAGCCTGGCTTTTCAAGCTCTACTTTTCCCAAGTGTCCTTTCTAGGACCATTTTGGGGTCACATTTATAACTCTCATTTCCTTAAAGTGAAAAGCCATGGTGTTGTAGCTTCAAGATCTTCTTATGTCTTTTTCAAGTGTTTAGAGCTTAGGTTTATGTTAGTGCAGGGAGCATGTCCATCCCCAGACACTCCTAACCTGGCCAGGTTTAGGATCTCACTGTGCTGTTGTAAAAAAAACTGGTCCTCCACCCTATCGGTACCCTTTTGGGGAATGGGTCCACTCTCTCTGACCTTCTCCAAAGGGGCCCCTCTGCCTTTGTGGAGGAAGAGAAGGGTTTGTGACTGGGTGAGGGGGAGGAGCGAGCCTCTCCTGCATCCCCTCACAGTTCAGTTGGTCTGAAGTAGAGATATTTATATTCCCAGGGATGTGGCTGGGATATGTTCATTTCACGGAACCCGATACCTCAGACTTACAGATATTTTCAGGCTGGAATGCCTCTGTGTAATAGGACAGTCTGGAGAGTATTAGCCAGCCGCCCCCTCTCTCTGGGTCAGTACCAGGTTTATGTAATCAGAAGTCCAAAGAGGAGACAGGCAGACAGTCAGACTCAGCCCAGCCAACAACCTTCCCCTGCAGCCTTCTCACTGGTTGTCACAGAATTTAAGAGCAGGACGAGACCTTGCACCTAATGAATTCTTCTCCATATGGTTCCAATAAGACATTTGGACATCAGAAGGACCAAAATGCAACCCTATGTCCTAGGTGTCAAAGCCAGAGCTTAGGACCCAAACAGCACTCCACACCCCTAGACTAACTTCCAGGCTGCTGCCCACCGGCCCCGTTCCCATCTCCTCCAGCAAGATAAACACATCTTTGACCCTATCTTGGGGAATAGGGAGGGAAGGAAGGAATGAGGAGGGAGCCTCTCCAGGGCAGACAGTCAGAGACTCGCCTGCGACCGGCCTTGCTAAGATAGGACTGCCTCCCTTCTCAGGCTGGCTGGGAGCAGTGACCCAGGGGAGCTCCATCCTGGGGGAGGAGAAGCTCATCAGGGAGAAGGATAAAGGCGAAAAGGGAGGAGTCTGGCCAGCTCCCACCTCCCACTGCAGTTCCAGCCAAGTGGCTGAGCTGGAGAAAGAGAACTGCTGAAGATAAGAGAGCTTGCTTTCCTGTGGCCTTGTTTACGCAAGCTTAGGTTCTTGCTGATAGTCCTCCAAGCTGAGGTTCTTGCTGATAGTCCTCCGGGGTGGGGGTGGGTGTCGAGGAGCTATGTGGGCGGAGGGCAGTGTGGGGTTCCTGGACTGAGGCTTGCTTGTGACTGGCTTAGGTCCAGGTGGTTTATAGAGCTCCCTCAGACTTGCTGCAGGAAGCAGCAAGCTTGAGCAACAGCTTGAGCTGGAACGTGGCTTTCATATCGAGCTGAAAGTGTGGCTTTCCACATTTGGAGTCGGGGCCTTTCATCTCCAAAAGCAGCAGGCGTGGCAACACTGCCTCTGACCTGGTCTCTAGGCTCTCTGTGTGCCAGGGGAAGGATTTCCAGCCACAATGCTAAAGTGGGTTCAAGATTCCCTGCCTTGGTTTTTTTCTGCACTGATTTTCTCAGCCCCTCCCTGAAAACAATGGAATCTTAACTGTATTGTATTCGAGCTGCTAAAAGCTATTAAAGAACAATAGCTATGTTGCCAGGTGTTGGGCTAGGGACTAAGGATAGAGCAATGAAGAAAATAGACATAGTCCTTGCCCTCAGAGAGACGAAAAGCAATAGAATGATTATATGAATGACAAACCAAAGCAGAATGTGCCATGGAAGCCTCTGGCTCCCTGATGGTTGAGGAAGGCCTTATGAAAGGTGAGCAGGATTGTCTAACCAATTGAGAGAGGTACTGAGAAGAGCATCCCAGGCAGAGGAAGTACTACGGATGAAAACATCGAGGAAGCAAAAGATGATGGGGTATTTGCGGTTCCTTTTGGTCTCAGCCTCATTGGTGGAACGCATTTGTCTGGCCCCTTAGTCCAGTCTTGGCTGAGCTGACTCCAGACTGGCAATGCTATTCTGGGTGGTCAGCATCTTCACAGCAGGGTGAGTGAGGTTCCAGGTTGAAGGATGAGCTGCCGCACATCCAGGCAGGGCCTGGTTCCTTTGACACTCCCTGCAACTGCCTACCCTCCCTATCTTGCTGCCGAGAAGGATCCAGAACTCAATCCTTCCATGTCCAACCCACCCACCCTACTCCCCAGAAAGTCATCCACTGACCCCCAAGAAAAGCATGCAAAGATGGGGGGTATTTCACAGTTTGTGGGCTCTTCACTGGGGGCTGCTGTTAGATCTACTCATCTCTTCCTATTCCATTTCACCGCATGGTAACTGAGTCAAGTCCACAACACGTTAATTGATTCTCTGGCATGAACACACAGTAGATGCCATCATTGGCTCAAGCTCTGTCCTTTGGCACAGGAAGTCCCCGAGCTAGTGATATTAAGTTTAAAGGGTCAAGGTACCGTCTCCAACAGCAAACTGTGGGGGTTCAAACTTTTCTAACTACCTCTGTGACTGAGGGAAAGTCACTTTTGCAACTCACTTTCCTTATCTATAAAGTAGATAATAACAGTACCAACAGCAGGAACAGTGCCAATAGCACCAAGGTTGTTGGTGGATTAATTCTGTGCAAGACTTTGTGCATAATAAGTGGTCAATGACTATTACCTGCCACTGTTTATATACAGCAGCTTCTCACTTGGAGAACAGGAAATTGGTAAGAAGGAATGTTTTTACTGAGAAGGTAACAAGTAATTGTCCAGATATCTACTCTAACAGTAACTATTTTTACTTTCGTATTCACTTTGAGTATTCATTGTGAGGTCATACAAAAAAATCCAGAAGTCCATGGAATTTTATACTTTCTTTTCGTTTCATTGACTCCAGTAAATCAGCTATATCTAGACTCAGGGAACGACCATGGTGTATGCGATCCACCCCCGCGCCCAAGGTGAGAGATGAGAACCTGGATTTGTGTCCCCTTTCCATCCTTTCTGTCTTCTGTGATTGTGGATACACTTAGAATCTTAGAAGCTGTTTCTCCTCAGCTGTTAAATGGAGAAACCCTCTGTGGGTTATGGGAAGTAGCACTGACATGGGCAAAGGGCCCAGCACATAGTAGAGGATTAGTTAATGCTGATTCCTTGCTTTACCTTCTGACTGAGTGTGGGGTTCAGAGAATGGGAAGGAGGTGCCAAGGAGTTGTTGCCACCAGCCCACCTCTGGTCTTCCCAAGCCCACCTCTGGTCTTCCCACTAAGCCCCTGACCTATCTGAGAGGATGCGGACACTGCTTGGCCTTAAAGACCAGAGTCAATCAGCCTCTGGTTCACTTCCTGACACCACTACAGGGAGGAGGGCCTGGCCATCTTCCCCAGGGTTGCCTGGTCCGTTGGCCCACTGGAGGTGAGGTGAGAGTAGGAGATGGCAAGGAGGAAGACAGTTTCTGAGAGCCCTCGGGGGCTCCATCCTGTGTGGTCAAGGTGGCTGCTGGCTGCTGGGTACAGGGACTGGGACACGTGGGTGGGTGAACCTGGGACTGCAGAGTTCAGAAAGAGCTGAGGCATGAGCCAGGCACGGTGAGAGACAAGCGTTGGGCTTCCGGGGACAACCTGACTGGGTTACCTAAACCCCTCACTTCCACCAAGGGCCTTTCTCAAATACCAGGAGAAAATTACACTAATAATCAACAGTTGCTATGTTTGTAGAACACATTACAAATTGCAGCATCCTTTTACTTTTTTAAAAATGCTACATGTCTAGGTTTTACATCCATTTTCTCATTTTAATCTCAGAAAGTAGCAGAAAGGGAGGTAATATTCCTATTTGACTGATGAGAAAGCTGAGGCTCAAAGGGGCTGCGAAACTTGACCAAGCTGACATAGCCACCGAAGCCAGGCCCTCTAGTGCTGAGATACCCGCAAGGGAAGGAAGACAAGGCATTCTCTAGGCAACCAGTGATTTGGCAACTCAAGTAATTTACAACTTTCTTCATCATTATTTTTTTTTTAATGAAAGTACTCTCTGGTTCTTACTATTTTTCAGATCCATTGGCTTCTTTCTTGACTAGGGAACCAAATTGTAGTGTGGAGAAACTCTCCAGGAAACATGCATATGGCCCCCCGTAGCCAGACGGGTTTACAGCAGTCCTGCTGACAGATTTTTGAAGCTGCTTTTAATAGGTGACCAACTGATGTTACAGAATCATGATTTCTGGACATCAGCTGTCACCAATAGGATTAGGGGCCTCTATCCTTTACTCTCTAAGAGATCACATTAAAACAGGTGGATGTGGGGCCTCAGGGATCCCCTTTACCTCTCTGGGACTCAGTTTCCTCTTCTGTAAGTGGATGAAACATGTTCACCATCACCGCCAACTGTCATCCCAATTACCTTACAATGGCCTTCTGTGTGCATATTGACGGGCCAAACATTTCTTGAATGCCCGGAAACTGGTCTGGCTCTGCTATAGCCACTTCCTTGGACCTGTCACTTGGTGCACAGGGAGCTGCATGAACTGATCTCCTACTATGTGCCACTGGTCGTGGTTTTCTCACATGTAAATGCCGGGTGGCTCTTGGGCTCCTTCCAGTTCTGAGGTTCTCTGTAGAAGCCACCCACAGGGGTGGGGCAAGAAGACAGGGAGGGAAGTGAGACCTGGGGCTGGACTGGATGAGTGCGAGTGAGAGGCAAGAGGGGGTACAGCAGATGTCATAGGAGCCAGTCTAGGAGGAGGGGCAGGGGAGAGGGCCTAGAAGGGCAGAGGTAGGAACTGGGGTGTTGAAGAGGGAACCAGGGCAGATGACTGACTACCTTCTCAGGTCTAGACTATCCTATCAGACCATCCCATGAGAGGTTCTAGGTCTCTGGTCTGACCTGGCAAGACCCTCTGGGAAGGCTGGAGCCAGCTCTGTGATGTCTGGGCTTCCTCGCCTCACAGGCTTGCCTGGCCTGCTCTTTGCTCAGTGGTTCTATCTGAGACAGGCGAGGAGAGAAATCCTCCAGCTGGACCTTTCCACGGAGGCCGGCATGGCTAGACTAGCACGGGGTTAAAACTGACCTCGTAGGCAAGCAGTATCTTTACTATCTGGTGTTTGGATCCCAGCATGGAGGAAAGGCGGAGTCCTAGGCAGTCAGCTGTGTCCAGAGCAGCCTCTGTGTTATCTCGGGGCCTGGCAGGGAGGGGGTAGGGAGGCAGGCAGCCTGCAGATAGTAGCCAAACCATTCACTCGGATTGTTTGGACTCTTTCCCTTCAGGGCCACTACCTTTCTTTCAACATGTGTCCTGGAGTCACCTGCTTGAGAAACCTGGAAACTCATTCATTGACGTGGGCCAGGAGGAGGCATGGAGGGGTCTTGCAGCTGTGCTCTTCTGGCAGATCGTGGGACTTGAGTTTAGTTCTTGCTACTCACTGCTGACAAACTCAGTGTCCCTTCCTCAACTTGGGGCCTCCACCTTTTAAAGGAGATCAAGTTTCCCTTTGGCCTCCTCTCTCTCTGACACATGAGGGTACCACATGATACACAGGCCATGTTTGTCACACTGCTGTGGATGCTAGCAGGGCCCTAGGGAAACGTGAAGTCTTAAGGTTCAAGTGCAGCCCGAGGACATCATCACTCCCGTAGGTGCAGGCCCCATGCTGTTCCTAGGTAGCACATGGTTAGCCAGGCCCAGTCTGAGCAGGAAGTCCACAGCACTTCTTTTATCCCTTTGTACAACTTTAGAAATCTGGGGCTCTCAGCCCTAGGAGTCAGCTGATGCCTCCTGCCCAGCAGCAGGGTGGAGGTGACGGTGCTGGTTTCTGTGTTTGGGTCCCTGAGTCTCTTGGGCAATGATGCACAGTGGTTACTGGCCCCACAGGCATCCCTGACTAAAACTGTGACTGTGGGGCCCTGAGCCTTGAAAGTTCAGCACCCACTGCGGTGGGAGGATCAGAGGAGGAGGAGCTTGTAAAAGTCCCCTCCTATCAACTGGAGAGCAGAGGCAGATCCTAGCTCTCTGTTGCACACCAACCACGTGTCCTTTGTCATGCACCAAAGACTCCATGCCTCAGCTTTCACATCTGTACAGCCAGCACCACAATAATCACACAGTTGGACCTTGGGCACCATCAGTTTGAACTGTTTGCATCCACTTATATTTGTATTTTCTTATAAACAGATGATGTAAACTTATGGTATTGGTAAGTACAGTACTGTCAATGTATTTTTCTCTTCCTTGTGATTTTCTTAATAACATCTTTTCTCCAGTTAACTTTGTTGTAAGAATACAGTACATAATACAAATGGCATATAAAATGTGGGTTCATCGACTGTTTATCTTCTCGGTAAATTGCAGACTATGAGCCGTTGAGTTTTAGGGGGGTCAGAAGTTATAAGTGGATTTTTGACTGTGCTGGGGATCAGCACCCCAACCCCAAGTCAACTGTACTTGCCTTGTAGGGTTGTTGCTAGAGCTAAACGCGGTCTGGAATATTCGTGTCTCAGGGCAACATCTGGCACACACAGAAGATGCTCCGTAAATGTTAGACAGGAGCAGTGACAGAGTGTGAGGTTAGGATAAGTGGACATGCCCAGGGGCCTTTCTGAATCCCTGGATTCTTTGAACTGAAAATAGCTTGGGCTGGAAGTCCTGCATAGACCCAGCCATGGGGGCTGAAGATGTGGGTCCAGGGGTGTAGGGCCCAGGAAGCTGCATTCTTTGGATACATTTACTTGGATTAAGGGAACAGAGGTTTCCAAGGAGGGGCAGGTTCCCAGACGGATCCACCCTCCTTCCATCAGAGCTTGTAAACAGTTCAGCTCTTCAGTGCCCAGAGCCCAAGGCCCTTTGGAGGTAGGTGTGGATAGAGAGGGCAGACTACGTTTGGTGCCCAAGAACAGGTACAGAGACTTCTGTTCTCCTGGGAGCTGCCTGTTACATCACCTGGAATAAATTTCTTACCCAGTCATCCCTGGGTAAAGGGTGAGGCTGCAGATAATAGGTCTCGCTGCTTCCGAGCTGAGCCGTGCCTCTTGAGCATGCCATTTGATGTCTCGAGCCAGAGCCACGGTTGCTCATCTGTGTTGGGGATTATAATCACACCTGCTTAGCAGTGGTTGTGAGGGTGGAATGAGATCACCACGTGCCTTGGCACTGCCGGGAAGGGCTGGTTGTGGGGAGCAGCCTGCACTTGTGGCCACGGGCAGGCTGGGTCTCCAATTGAGTGAGCAGCAGGAGATTCTAGGATCTTCTCCATCCTAAACTAAGCTTTTGGGGGATCTTAGCTTCTGGGTAGGCAGGGTTCCCAGCTCTGTGGGCAAGGCTGAAAAGAGAGGAAGGTTCTCAGCTAAACTCTCCGGTAACTTCCTGGCACCACCTTAAGAAAAATGGCTTTGAAGCCTCAAAGTTCATCTGAAAATTGGGCCAGTCCTACCCCCTTCCTAACAGAAGGAACAAATGAGACTTAATTAGTAAACCGTGGCTGTCAAACTCGGTTGGTGTTATTATTAACTTAACGTGTTTGTTCAGAAGAGGAGGCAGACTTGCTCTGTCTAAGCCTTGAGCCACCAGGCAGCCAGGCCTGATGGGGACTCCTGTGCTTCCACATGGGGGTTTACGGTGCAAATAACCAAGCGGTGGAGGGCTTGGAGGCAGGGATGAGGGCTCTGATGATGAATTTTGCAGAGTTTCATGTAGAGCCCAGAGGCCAACCCTAAGGGGAGGGGCTGCTGTGTTAGATCCAGGGCTTCCAGAGGCTTAGGTGCCACCCTCCGAAGCCAGCAGGGTGACCAAGAGGGAGGGGCGAGGGGAAGGAGAGAAGGCCGGTGCTGAAAGTTGGTTTGTAATGAGCAATGTGATTTCTATAAAATATGCTGCAATGTGAGGGTCAGCAAACAGCATCTCTGCTCTGAATGCCACTTTACTTGACTCTGTAACTTGGGTCTCACTCACTGCCGGCTCTTCCCTTACACTGGGTTGCCATGCTGCCGAGGCAGTGGAGGGTAGTGGCTAAGATCATGGCTTCTAAGCCAGACTATTTGGATTTAAATGTTGGCTCCACCACTTCTTAGTTTTGTGACTTTGGGAAATGTACTTAACCTCTCTGGGTCTCAGTTTTCTCCTCTCTGGAATGGGGGTGATGGTATCTTCTGGCTTGGTTGTGGGGTTGGAACACATTAACTTTGTAAAATCTTTAGAATAAAAGCCAGCACATGGTAAATGCTATGTGAAGGCTAAACAAGTGAAAGAGCTCTCATTGCCCCCGTCTAGTGGGGGGTGGGCTGTGGTAGGTCACCCACCTCTCTATATCATTTCTTCTCCCTTGAGCCATTTCAGCACGTCTGAAAAACAGCATGCTTGCTATGCATTTGATATTCCATTTTGTGGCTCTTCCTGATCCCTAGGTAGCTTAGAAGCTGCCTTGAGCACACCATGGATCTGTGAGCCAATTGTCCTCATCAGGATTCTGCAGTTGTGCCAGCATCGTTTGAAAGATGATTCCTCTTCATCACATGTGAGCCCAGCCCGTACCTGTACCTGTGCGTCTGTCTTCAAGTGCTGCTTGGGCAGGTGGGCCAAGGGGCACTGGAATTGTTTGTCAGTGTTGAGCTCTGGTTAGTGTCTGAACCCTCCAGTGCCCGTGGTTATCTGTAGCCTGCCTTCCCATAGGGTTAGGCCGGAGTCTTTTATGCCCCAATAAAGGACATTTTATTGACCGTCTGCTCATTTCTTGCCGACTTTATTGTGACTCTACTCAATATTTTCAGCAATAAAGATAGAACACTGTTGAAAAGAGAGCTGGGAAACGAGAGCTGGTAGAAACCAGAAATAAAGATAAGTAGCTGGCAACTGACTAACTTTTGAAAGCTGAGCAGACTGTGCTTAAATGTGTGTGCAGGTATGTAGTGTATTTATCCAGAGCCTTTAAAAGGTTCTCATCTTTGAGAACTTCTGGGAAAACATCCTAAGGGTTTGCTATAAAATTTGCAAAATGTTTTATGCACGTAGATGTTCTTTATGCTGTTGTTTAAAAAAGGAAAAGATTGCAAACAACTGAAATGACCAGCATTTCGGGTAAGGTGATATAAAATTGTGGTAACATTGATTGCAGTGGTTTTCAAATTTTTGTAACTTTATGAGTTGCTTGAGAAGCTTATTAAACTAAGGATTTCCAGCCTCCACCCCTAGAGATTCTGATTTAATAGGTGAGGGATGAGATCCAGAAATCTGTATTTCTGACATACCCCAGATAATTGTGATGTAGATGTTCTGCAGTTCACATCTGAGAAAGCTGATCAATTTGATGGAATATTCTGCAGTCACTTAAAATGTTGTTTACAGAGAGACTAGAATAACGTGGAGGAATGCTTTATAAATAAAAAGTATGTAAAACTGTATATATAACTCTGTATCCAATTATGAATCACAACTACGTAGAACAAAGGAAAAATAGACAGATATGTAAACAGAGGTTGTCTTAGGGGGGTATATTTACGGCAATTTTCTTCTTTTTCTACATTTTTGGTATTTTCCAACATTTCTAAAAGTGTTATTTTTGAATTATAAAACTCCATAAACCCATACTTTTAAAACAGAAATTATCCTCCTTGAAGCAAATTAAAGGACTTCCTATTTCCTGGGAATCAGATGCTGGGGGTTTCATTTATCTGCAAATAGACTGAGGACTCTGAAGCAAAGTGATGCTGGGCTCTGCACCCTCAGATGGACCCAGCCCCATCCTGAAAGTGCTCTTGCCTCCTTATAGACATGCAACAAGCTTCTAGAGTTATCCAAGCTGTACTTGGGCCTTCAGTCACTGTATTTATTTATTTATTTTATATTTTATATAATTTTTCATTTTTGTGCAATTGGTACATTTTTTGTATGCATTTTCATCTTGGTTATAGTCCCCATAAAATTCCCACCACCCATTCATTCGTGAACTATCCCCATGGTCCCTTGTGCTCTTTCCACCCTTGTTTTGATCCTACTCCCTTCTCTCCCCCTGTAGTATATCTCTGATTTATAGTTGCCTGTTGAATTTGATTTTTACTTTATCACAATTAGTTTTCTTTTCCTGATCCCTTATTTGGATCGTCTATATTCCTGCCTCAGTCATTGTTAAGAACTTCCATCTAAAGAATTCTTAGCGTGGAGTGTTATAGCTGATTATTTTGTAGCACTGAACTATCTCAATGCAGGACTCCTGAGAATTTTTTAGACAATATTATGATTTCTGGGGATAATGAGGTCCTCTCTCAAGATGCTAGAGATAAGAAAGACAAAATTGTTTTCTGAGAGATGCATACATTTGCTTGCTGGGGAACCTGTCGGAAAGCACCCCACACTGGATGGCGTGAACAACAGCAATTTATTGTGTCCATGGTGGAGGCGTGAAGACTGAGACCTGGGATTGAGGGGCTGCCCCTTCTGAAGGCCGCGAGGGTAGGCTGTCTCGGGTCGCTCTCCTGACTGGTCTCCTTGTGTCTCCACCTTGGCTTCCCTCTGTATGTGTTGTGTCCAAATTCCCTTTTCTTATCAGGACCCTGGTTATGGTGGGTGAGGGCCCAGTCTAGTGACTCGATGTTAACTCAATGACCTCTTCAAAAACTCTCTCGAAACAAGGCCATGTTCTGCGGGGCAGGCCTGCAACATGTGAATCAGGAGTTGGAGGGAGATGGTGCAAAATTCAAGCCCAACCAATTCATTACCAAGTGGCAGATGGTAGTGGATGGAGCTGCAGAGACAGTTTAGGGAGCCGGAATAGGTCCCTGGCATGTCAGATTTAACTGCTGGGATGTGTCAGACAGCTTGAAAATGAGGAGTCAGAGGCCATGTGGGCTGTTTCCACCAAGCCCTGCCCAGGGAGAGCCTGTTCTGGTCCCACATTGCCGCACGTCGTGTCCTGGTGACAGGCACGTACCTCTGCTGTGGGGACCAACAAGAAGGGCAGCTTTCATTGCTTCTGAGCCTATCCAGTTGGGGCGCTGACTTTCCAGTCCCATGAGTGGGGCTGGTTCAGTAACATCTCCAAGCCTCCCCTGTAGAAATGGGAATAAAAATTCCTGTCCTGCCTGTTTCAATGGCTGCTGTGAGATAAGATAGTGAGGCACTGGGTCAATTGCAAAACTCTCTGTCCCCAGCAAGCAGAGCAGTGAAACATCTTCTCTGACCTGGCAGCAGGCTAGGGGGATGGTCTCCCTGAAAGCCTTGGGTTCGGTCCTCCTCTGCCCAGCGTGGGACTTGAAACTATCTAAGGCGAGGCGGACTTGACGCTGGTGGCTGCGTGTTTGTTGATTGCCCTTATTAAGGCCCATGCCAAAGGCCTCCACACGTTCTTTAAAAAAAAAAAAAAAAAAGGACCACCTTGTGAAAGTCACATGTATTCCTTACATGACAATTTGTAAATACGATATGGAACAACAGAAAATAAAAGTCCTCCATCTCTTCTTCTCTATCTCCTTCCTGCCATCCAAAGCCTCTTCAAGCAACACAGTATCTTCCTGACATTTTCTATGCTTAGACAAGTAAATATAAACATACTTTTGAAAAGTCACAATTTGGTTCATACGTTTTGAAAACTTGGGTTTCTAACTCAATGAGCAATTGTGAACTTCTTGTCATGTCAATTCCTTAGCTGGAGCTTAACCGGATTATAATTTTTTAGCTGCTGCATAGTGTATCATAAAACAGATATAGCATGTTATTTAACTACTTCTTTACTAATGGAAATCTAAGTTATTTTCAGTTTTAAAAAATATGATAGGGCCTCCCTGGTGGCGCAAGGGGTTAAGCACTGCACTATGAAGCAAACTGCAGTCTCTGCAGCACGAGTTCCATCCCCGACCAGACAGGGAGCTACCCACATGGAGAAGCAGACCTCTCCTGTTGTGCCTGCTGCTCCCCTCAGCAGTGTATTTCAGTCAGTCTGCCTGTTCTGTTCCCCACTCTCTCTCTGGCGAATCCTTTCACTCCCCATGTCTCTGGCCTGTACCCCAGCTCTTGTATGCATAAATAAATCTTTAAAAAAATATATGATAAAAGTGACTGCAACAAATATCTTCATACATCTTTTTTTTTTTTTTTTAATAGAGGCATGCTTTATTTATTTGTTTGCTGGTTTGTTTGTTTGTTTTGTTTATACATGCACTGGGTACAGTCAGAAGCGCGGGAGGGTGAGAGAATTCACCAGAGCCAGAGCGGGGAGCAGAACAGGCAGAAGGACCGAAGTACACTGCTGAGGGGAGCAGCGGGCGGCAGGAGAGGTCTGCGCGCCATGTGGGACCCTCCTCCGGTGGCCGGGGAGCAGCCGGGGATCGAACCGGCGCCGCAGAGGCCGCGGCAGCTTCGCAACCCAGCGCTCAACCGCTGCGCCACCGGGTAGGCCCTATCTTCATACATCTTTGAGGATCTGTGTGAATGACTCTCTAGTATAATTTCTAGATATGTAATAAATGAATAAAAGAAGATATTTACATATTTAAAATTTTGATAGACTTTATAAATTGCTCTCAAAAAAAGGATTGTATTAATTTTCATGTTCTCTGCTTGTGATTCCTATTTCCGCCCATCCTTGCTCACAATGGCTATTATACCATTTTTGCCATGCATTCTTTAAAAGGACGAGTCTGAATATTATTTTGAAACTGTATTCCTTTAATGTCTTCCCAGAGATACTTAAAATCATGATCATAGGCCTTTTGGAGAGCAGCATCTGGGTCCAAAACCACAGGAAATTGACAACAGATTTCCCAAGGAAACTTCTGAGTGCCAAGGGTTGTTTAAGGGGGGGTTAGGATTTTCTGTCTGAACCTTGACAGTGCACTGACCCATGGAGAAACTACATCCACCTTGCTTTCCATGTGCAAGGCGGGGAAAAGAAACAAAGACAAAGCACCTAACTAAACCCAATGTCCTTGAAACAGTTCTCTAGTTATCTCTCTATCTAATTATCTCACGGGCCTCATCAGTTTTTCCGCTTCTCTATGTAGTGCTTATAAGGGATGCCCCTATGAGTCGCTTAGAGTCAATCAACTCCTTATCAGAAGGGAAGGCTTTGGAGATAGCCAGACTTGTTTAAGCTCATTCACCCCTGATCTTGTGAGGACACAGCAGACACTGGCTGCTGTCTAACCCTGCACTGGGCAGACAGAGGGCCTGATTAAGGTGCCAGCAAGTCCAGGGCTACAAAGCAATGAGGAAAATGAAAATGCAGCTTTGATAAAATTATCCAGAATTTTGAGTTTGGAAACATCTAGAAAGAAGCAGCTGGGACTTGAGCATACATCTACATTTTGTGTGTTGAGTTCATGGTCCCAATGATCATTAAGTTTTGAATCTCATTGCAGACAGTGCCATAGGTCCTATCTTTAGGGCTTAGGACTTAGAAAGCCTTGGATAGGCTCCTCAGTATCTCCCTTGCACTCCAAATCATGGCAGATTAAGAGTGTTTTTATACTCTGGGGTTTTCCAGCCCTTCCTTTAGGCCCCTTGCCTGCTGGGATCCAAGTGATGGGGGCTTCATTTCAGGGCTATGAGCAGAATACCCACATCACAGGGTGGGGGTAGGAATTCCATCTGTAAGCATGTGAGGGCACCCAGCTGTGTTGTACTGAAGCTATATTAATTTCCTCCCCTCATTAGAAGCTTGCTCCAGCTGAATCATGGGATTAACGGAGCAGGACTTTAAAGAATGTAAGAAGCTCTTTATTGCTTTATCCATACAGCTCTAGAGAAACAGAGAGGCGGGGAGTGGAATTTTGCTCTGCTCTCCTTAGGCTGTTGCTCATACCCAGGTGCACAGTAGGGTCCTCAGAAATGGTTTCCATTGCGTCGAGTTGAATGGCATCATGCTGCATTACCGCATGCAAGATCAACTGTGTATAATTCCTTCCTGATTTCTATCTTTTTTATTCGCTATGGAAACTTCTAGTACATCTTGAAGGGAGGAAGGTGAGAATGTTCATTCTCATGTGCTCAGCGCCTCATGTTACCCCAGCAGCACGGGGAGTACAGTTATAACCGGAGAATCAGAATTTCAATCATTTCTTCCCAGGGTCCTACAGATGACTGGCGTCAGAGCCAGGATTCAACCCCTGGCCTGCCTGATTGCAGCTTTGTTCTTGTTTCACTCACTGCTCCCAAGGGTGGCCGGAGTCAGTCCACCCCAAGAAAGCCAGCTCATTACTGGGTTTCTGGTCTGAGTATAAACAGAAACCCCCCTCACCCCCCGCCCCCTGCTTCTACACCCTGCAGTTTAGCTTGAGTTTTGTTTGGCCATAAGACAAAGCACCAACCACACTGTGGGAAACAGCTATGTCCTCCTGGGCACAGGACCGGGCACAGGGAGACAAACAGTCCTCCTTGGCAGTCAAGGTGATGTGAGGTGCAGCCTCTTCCAGGACCCAGGCTCTTCAGTGTGTCCTGATTAAGATCCGTCCATGGGCCTCCCTGGTGGTGCAGGGGTTAAAGATAAAACTATCATGCTATCGCCAGTCACTGCAGCACAAGTTCTATTCCTCGGCTGGCCAGGGAGCAACCCACGTGGCTCAGACCTCTCCTTTCACGCCTGCTGTGCCCCTCAGCAGTGTATTTCGGTCAATCTGCCTGTTCTGTTCTCAACTCTGTCTCTGATGAGTCCTCTCACCCCCATACCTCTGGCCTGTACCCCAGCTCTTGTATGCATAAATAAATAAATCTTTAAAAAAAGAAAAGATTCTTCTATAACCCCTTTCTGAGGGGAAACCCACACCCTGAATTAAGCCACAGTGGCCACAGAGTAGCAATGAAGGAAGGTAATATCCTTGGTCACCAGGGTCATCAGGTAGCAGGGGGGGAAGCTAACAGCCACAGTCACAGAGGTCATCTGTCGAGTGCAGTTTTATAAATGTGTCAAGGAGAAGGTGCAGCAGCAACCTAGAAGTAACATTGACAGTGAGGCCTGAGAAGTGAGTTGAAGTTGGCTGGGTCAAGGGGCAGAGGAGCATTTACTTATTAATCCTATCAGGGACGCTTTAGTGCTTTATTTATTTTTTTAAAATATTTATTTATTTGTGCATAGAAGAACTGGGGTACAGGCCAGAGGTGTGTGTGTGTGGGGGTGAGAGGATTCACCAGAGACAGAGTGGGGAACAGAACACGCAGACTGACTGAAATACACTGCTGAGGGTAGCAGCAAGTGAGTTAGGAGAGGTCTATTGTGCCATGTGGGTAGCTCCGTGGCCAGGGATCAAACTCTTAGTGCAGCGGCTATGGACAGCTTCATAGGTTGTGTCTTAACCCCTTGCGCCACCAGGGAGGCCCGCTTTAGTGCTTTATAAATACAAGTTCACTTAATTCTCACCACGACCCTACAAAGTGGGTTCTAGAACTGTCCTCATTTTACAGATGAGGAAACTCAGGCACAGAGTTTAAGTTACTGGCCTGAGGTCACCTGTTTCTGACAGTTCGGAGCCACATTGCAAACTCAGCAGCAGGGAAGGGATGGAATCACTTGGGATGAAGCAAAACTTGAGAAAAGGAGGTACAGAGATTTAGTCCTGGTCCTTGCAGATTTGTTTTTCTTGGCCCAGGGCCTCTCCCTGAATCATGCTCCACAGATCCTCAGTTGGGCCAGCAGCATCTGGCTTGATCCCCCTTTGGTACTTATTAGAGCTGGAGGTACCAGAGCAGCCTGTATGTCATGCGTTTGGCTCTGTTCAATGCCGATGTCAGTTGGGACAGAAAGAAAAACCCAGAACCCTGGAACAAACTGGGTCCCAATGACCAATGCAAGTTCTACTCAGTGAGTGTCAGTTACAGGAAACTGAAGGAAGGTCCAGACCTGGAAATGAAATATTTTACTATAAATCTGCTTAAAATGGTCTTCTGGACCATACATTGTTCTACTGAACCAGGAAATATTTCCCTTCTAAATGCACAAAATCATGGTGGTGTGTTGTGTTGGGGCTTACTCTGATTAGTAAATGCCTGACACTTGGGGGAATAAAGAAAAAAAAAAAAAAAAAGAAACAGGGTCCTGGGATGGGGCCCTGATGAAGGACTAGGTCCCAGCTCAGCGGACTGAAGACCGTCCTGGGAGGTAGCAGCATCAGAGACAGGAAGCGTGTCTAGAAGGAGGGAATGGTTGACAGGTCACAGGTCAATGGGGGAGGATGAGGACTGAGAACTGACCAGAGGACAGCATTGTCCTCCACGGCAAGAGGAGTTTCTGGGGAATGGTGGAGAGCAAAGTTCGATTGTAAAGGGGTCAAGGAAAAGTGGGAGACGGGCGGTAAGTGACGGTGAAAATCAGCAATTCTTTTCAGAAATTTTACTTAAAAACGGAGAAGAGGGCCTCCCTGGTGGTGCAGCGGGTTGAGCGCCACGCTGTGAAGCTGTCTGCAGCCTCTGCAATGCGGGTTCGATTCCCAGCCGGCCAGGGAGATACCCACATGGTGCAGCAGGCCTCTCCTGTCTCGCCTGCTGCTCCCCTCAGGGTATTTCGTCAGTCTGCCTGTTCTGTTCCCTGCTCTGTCTCTGGTGAATCCTCTCACCCTCCCGTGCATCTGGTCTGTACCCCGGTTCTTGTATAAATAAAAAATAAATCTTTAAAAAAAAGGGAGAAGGAAAATAAGGTGGTAGTTGAAGAATATTCTGGTTCCTAGGGATTTTTTTTTCTTTTCTTTTCTTTTTCTTTTTTTTTAAAGATGGAGACAGAACAAGAGGTGTGCAATGATGGGAACGCTTCAGTAGAGAATAAAAAGCTGATGGGACCAGAGAATAATTCCCTAGGGCATGGGTCCAGATGAAGTGGGGGGCTGGCTGCTGTTGGGTGCAGCCTCCTCCCCACTCCCCAGCCCCACCCACCTCACTGGTTTGAGTTCTATTTTGTAATCACAGATCTCAGCACAACCACTTAGAGGAGGATGAAGGATTTTTAGGGCTGCAGGGCATCTCTGGGTGTTAAGCCTCTGCAGCAGGTGCAGGCCTAGGAGAGAAAAGGTGAGGGTCAGCAACAGCTGTGCTCCTGGTGAGCTGAGTGAGTAGGAGGCATCTAGCGGCGTCACCTGAGGGGCCTTTTCTGGATGGTTATGTGGCCCTTGCTTCCCGGGGCCCCTGGGGAAATCAGCTGTCATATAACAGGCTCAACACCAAACATCTGCTCATTAGATCAGCAAGATGGCTGGGAACCGAGTTCCACGTTTACTTAAATTTACCTGACAGTTTCTAATGCACAAAATTGGCCAGTAGAAACTTGGTGCTTTACTTTCTTCGGAGATTTGAATTTAAGAACTGTGGAACCCACGTGTAGGGTAAGGTAAAAGTATCAGGCTCCCCCCCCCCCACCCATGCCATTAGGATAGATAAGAGAACCCTGTGGTCCCTAATGCATGCCTGATGGCAGGCACCTGAAGTGGACACACCTGGGCGGAGAGACTGAGCTTATAAAGGTGGCGTTGCGGGGATGCCAGCAGAAGCCAAGAACGAACGGAAGCTGAGAGAAGAAGAGAAGAGCAGAGAGAATGTGAGAGAAGGCCGGAGAGCCCAGATAGAGTGAGGACTTGCTGGGGGCTGGGAGGCCTGCCAACCTCCCGGCCCCCCAGTGCCCCTGCCTGCCATGTACCTGGTAATCCCAATAAAAGCCTGAAAACCCGCTGAGGTCTCCAGGACTCAGACTTCTCCTTTACCTCGTCTGCTGGATCAGAAAACCTGCACTGTGGCCTTCCTGCCCCTACATCACGGTATGTTCTGCCTAGTCCACCTCAGCATTTGAAAGTGTACGTTCTCCACTGGCTGTGTTTGACAGATAAATACACAAAGGAAAAAAGGGGTGGAGCTACATTTGGAGAGCTTTGAATGAAAAATTAGGGAATTCCCCATTAAGGAAAAAATTCCTCTGGTAAAAAAAATAAGAAGAATTGGGTAAACGAGGCAGAAACACCAGCAGTGTAAGACAGCAGGCACACCACAGGCCCGGGTACCTCATTAGCCCACTTTCTCATTAAAAAAAAAGTCTTAAAAATAGTACAGAGGTATCTATCCCCCACTCTCCACCCCAGGAGAACTTGTGTCAATTTCTCTTTCCCCCAATTTATTGTAGGTTGTATTGTAAATTGTCTTCCTACAAAGTAATAAAATGTAAATGTGGGTTTTAGGTATGCTAATGTTTCGGGTTGGCTGAGCATGAATTCCCAGCCAGTTATGGGTTGAGGGGCCTAAGGAAGCTGTGAGAACCCAGTCGGAGGTGGAGATGAGAAGGGAAAACAAAAGTTCCCCATTGTTCCAATTAGAGAAAACTGTGATTTAGGAAATGGTGTGATTTGATGTGAGGGAATCTATACATTAACCATCTAGAGGTAAGTTGGCTTAAAAAGGGCTGCGGCAGAGAGCAGCTCCTTAGGAAAGCTGGCCATAGTACTCTGGGTGATTTACAGAACAGGAGGCAGGACCCCCTCACCTGGAAGGCGAGGGCTGTGTTCTCAGCCTCAGGAGGTTGAGGGGCCAGGGAGGTGAGAATGGTTCTCTGTGGAGCTTTGCACAACAGAGCCTTCCTAGGATCCAGAGGTGTCCCAGCAGAAGGTTTGGAGGCCTTAGTGGGCTCATTTTCTTTTAATCACTCGCCCAATTTGTAATGGAAATAGTGAAAAGAGAAAACTCACATATGGAAATGTGTTAAACCCATGCTGATTGGGTAAAATAAGGAGTACTTGAAGCTTCAGGGTGGGATTTTTCTAGAAAGCCTTCACAAAATACAATGACTTTTGTTTTGAATTTGGATGACAAAGCCAACTTTCACTATATGTTGAAGATGGGCTGACTGTCAGGGACTCCAGGGCAGCCATGGAGACATCCGGATGGTGGAAGTGTAAGCTGCTTGGGAGACACTTCTGGGGTGGCTCAGAGGGCTAGACAGTAATGAAGACAAAGGCTGGAAACCCATGACTGGTGAGTGAGAGCTCAACGATAGCTGAGAACTTCCACAACTCCAAGGAAGGTGGTTTGATTCAGAGACCCCTAAAAGAAGGCAGGGAGGTGGGAGTGAGGGGAGCCCGGCAGTGTCTTCTCTTGTTAGGGGGAAAAGGATGTCCCGAAGCTAATTCCATACAGGCTTTGTGGACTCCACCCCCACCCCAGGCCAAAGCCAAAGCCAAAGCCACTGGGAACTCCAAATCCCATCACCACCAAAGGGAAGGTGGCTGGGACCTGAGGGTGGGGTTAAGCAGCCAGGCTGGTATAAAGCCAGACACGTGGGCTTTGGAGGGGGTCCCCCATTCTGGCTCTCTGCCAGCTCGCAGCGTCCGGCCAGCGCTGAGAGTGCCTTTGGGTTTCCAGGTCGGCGGATCGGGTAGGACGCATTAAAGACTTTATTTCCCTATTTTCTCCCTGAGTTGTACATTTTCCTTATTTCCTTTCCTCTTGTAAATAAACCTTTTATTAACCTTTTGTGTGTGCCTGTAGTGGAGTATTCATAAGTCCCTTTAAAGCGCGCAGGTGAGGACCCACAGCCAGGAACCCGTTCAATATCGGGGCTGCCCTATAACACTCTCAGCCTGCAGGGTGAGGTGATTGTGTAATGGGGAAATGCTGAGGAAGAATCTTCAAATTGCTGGAGAACCACTGAAGGGCTAGGAGGAGTCAGTAGGTGGGGTGAATTAAATGGGCAGATAAGCTGGCAGGCAAAGCACTGAAGAAGCCCAAGCTCGGTGTTTGTCACTGACCAGTCCCTGCCGGGCTGCCAGGCCGGGCCCTAGCTCTGTCTGGAAGCCAGCACTGTGCCTGCACATAGATGAGCCTCATTAATTATTTGCCGGATGAATGAATGGATGAAGAAATAACAACTAAAATGTATTAACGTCACTGTGGAAAATAGTGTGGTGGTTCCTCAAAGAAAAAAAAAAAATTGAACATGTGACCCAATTATTCCACTTCTGGGTATAGAGCCAAGAGAACTGAAAGTAACGCTTGAGGAGTTATTTGCACCCGTGTTCAGAGCTGCTTTATTCACAATAGTCAAGGTGTCCATCAGTTACCGAAGGGAGGTACAAAATGTGACTTAGACTCATAATAGAATATTATTCAGTCATAAAAAGGAATGAAATCCTGACACATGCTACCTTATGGATGAATTTTGAAAATTTATGTCAAGTGAAATAAGTCAGTCATAAAAGGATAAATACTGTATAATTCCACTTACATGAAATATTTGGAATTGTCAAACTCATGACAGAACATAGATTAAAAGTTACCAGGGGCTGGGAGGAGGCGCGTATCAATATAAAAATGATTACAGATTATCTAGCCGCTGCCCCTTTGAGCTGTCAGATACAAAGGGAGTGCGTTGGGCATGAGGAGTGTGTAGGGTAAGGTTAAAGGTATCAGGCTTTTCTGCCCTCCCGCCATCAGGATAGATGAGGGAACCCTGCAGTCCTGAATGCATGCCTGATGGCGGGCACCTGGAGTAGGGTGTGGGCTTTTGTAGATGGGGTTCACCTGGGCTAGGACTGGGCTTTTAAGGGCGGCATCAAGGGGACACCAGCAGAAGCCGAGAAAGAAGCAGAGCCATGAGAAGAGCAGAGAGAAGGTGAGAGAAAGCCGGAGAGCCCAGAGTGAAGACTTGCTGGGGTCTGGGAGGCCTGCCAGCCTCCTGGCCCCCCAGCGCCCCTGCCTGCCATGTACCCGGTAAATCCAAATAAAAACCTGCAAAAGCCACTGAGGACTCCAGGACTCTTTCCTCCTTTACCCCAGTCTGCATGGGATCATAGAAAACCTGGACTGTGTCTGTCCTACCCCTACAGGTGTGAGGTGGTAGGGAAGGCTTCAGAGCCAGGGTTCCCTGGGCAGGAGTCTTTGGGTGTATTGTGTTCTCGGTGACAGAAAAATACAAATGTCTAAATATGAAAATATTAATTAATACAAACTCACAATTCTTTACCTGCAAGTCTACTATCCAAAGATGTCCTCCCCCTGAAAAAGTTTTTTTTACCGTTGTTGTTGCCAGTTTGGTGTCATATCTTACGTGGCAACGGAACCTGACGCAACTGGACGGCTCTCCACTGCCCACACTTCAGCCCTTGGTGAATGCTGACGTATGGCTGGCAGATCCGGAGGTCTCTCACTCTGCGGCACTACCCATCAAGAGAGGTACGGGAGAGACAGTAGGATCTGTTCAAATAAGGTCCTAGGTCCTGTAGGATCTGTTCAAATAAGAACAATGAAGTGAAATAAGTCAGAGAGAAAGGCAGACACTGGATGATCTTTGTTATATGTGAAATCTAAAAGCAAAAACTGAACTCTTGTACATATGGAGAATAGGTCGCTGTTTGCCAGAGATGGGGTGTGTGTGGGGGTGTGCGTGAGACGTGAGAAAGTGGAAAAAGGTGCAAATTTCCAGTTAAGCCCTGGGAATCGAATGTACAGTATGGTGACTAGAGTTAATACGGTATTATACACTTGAAGGTGACTAAGAAAGGAGTCCTGAGTTGGCTCATCATAAGGAAAATGTAACTCTGAGTGGAGGTGGAAGCTAACTAACCTTATTGTGGTGATCTTTTTAGAACAGATACAAATACCAAATCATTATGTATATACCTAAAATTACTACCATGCTATATGTCAATTACATCTCAATTAAAAAGAAAAGAAACAGGATAATTTCTGGCCCCAAGGGTTTTGGATGAAGGATTGTTAACCTGTGTTTATCACATGATAGGCCATGTGAACCAGGCACCTTGCCAAGTACTTTACCCACATCACCTCATTTCACCCTCACTGCATGGCTATGAGCTGGGTCCTGTCATTACCCCTATTTTAAGGATGAGGAAACTGATGCCAGAGATGGTAAGTGACTTGCACAGGGTCACAAACTTGAGCTTGAGGAGCCAGTGTAAAGGAAAGTTCTGCCTGTTGGGAGAATAGTATCTGGCTGACAGCTCTGGTGGGAGCGGTTTTAGAATCAAGGTGAAGATGGACGTTAATGAAGGTGGTCCAGGGAGGAAGGACTGGAGCTACATGGGGGCTTTGGGGATGTGTTATCCATCTGGGTGTCGAAAAAGCGGACAGGGCAGGTGAGAGTATGGAGTGACATCCTGATCAGGTGGGCTTAGGTGAGTAGCCACAGTTGGGGGCTGCAAAGAGGTTGGCCTCTGAGGGAAGCCTGGGGTTCCTGTGACTGAGGCTGCAATTTGGAGAGCACAAGGCTCCAGAGAGCTCAGCTCTCCAATCTTGGCCTTTAAGTTGTTAACTATCCCCAGACCTAAATGGTCACTGTAGCAATTCCTCTTTTTGTTGAAAGAGGAAGCAATCTCAGAAGGTCCCCTTTACCCACCCTCTGTGGCTGAAGAAGAGGAACCTGTTTCTAATTTGGATTTTTTTGAGAAATCTTGCTTTGATGTGATCCAATCGAACTTCTTCATTTGATGGTCTGACAAGGACCTCAGTGACTATGTGTCCTCAAGGAACAGCCAAGGGGACTCTTCAGCTTGAAGGGTGGAGTTTCCCAGCCCTGGCCTTGGGATTCCTTGCCGTGCCTCCCAGTATCTTTAGAACTACTAGAACCTTCTTAAGGCAAACTTTAAATATTGAAATAAACTTATTGCAAAACCAAACCAAACCAAAGCAAAACAAAACAAAAACCCTATGGGGAAAATAACTGTATAATCTTTTTAAAAGATGCCAGTATACTAATATGGACAATTAAGTAGTGTGTGTGGGAAGGACTGAATTCTAGTTTGGGCCCCATCATTTCCTTACTTAAAGGTCTCTTAAAAGTCCTAATAAAATACAGCTAGGTTGCTTGGAAGTTGGAGTCTGTAAACATACTTTTAATCATAAAACACTCCACAATGGTGAAAGGGCCAATGCCACCTGATCGTCATCCCAGGGCAGAAAACTCTACCATCTTACCTGTCCTGGTTCTGCTTTGTTGACGGAGATGGAGAGAGAAACTGATAGAGATATTCGGTATCCATACTTCCCTTCTCTAGGCTTCTATTTCCATGTTAGTCAGGCTAGGCCAGGCTATGCTGCAGTAACAAATAAACACTTAAGAAGCAGGGGCATCACATTATCTAGCTTTATTTCTTGCTCTGATGAGGATGGATAGAAGCTCTTCCATCTTGCAGCCATGCTGTCAGAGCAAAGGGTGTCAGGCCACAGTGACAGGAAGAAAGAGATGAAGAGGTGCATCATCTCTTAACAACTGGGCTGGAAGTGACATGTGTCACTTCTAGTCCACTGACCAGAATGGATCCCATGACCCCTACTTAATTTCAAGGAAGGCCAGAAAATGCAGGGGAGCTCATGAATAACCAGGGAGCATAGTTTTCTCATCTCTAAAATGGGAGGGTTGGACTAGATGACCTCAGGGCAGGCACCACCCATCTCTAGGCTTCTAGGATTGTGTGAGTCAGATACCCAGAATCTGATTACCTATAGCTGGTGATAGAGCCCTGGGTTACAGCTTCCACAGGAAGAACTGTATCCACCCAATCCCCCAGGCCCATCTTGGCTGTCCTTGAACTCCCAACACCCAAATACCTCTAGCCTGTGAGGTAAACTGCCTTTAAGCAACCCTAGATCTGTGCAAAAGTATTGCTTTTTGAAAGAAATGGGGCCTGCCTTGATGCAGGATATTGATGAAGAGCAGGTACTCAGGCTGCTGGCCCAACTGGATCCCATGGGTCCTGAGCTCCCGCCTTCCCTCTGGCATCTCTAAAGGAGCTTAGGAATAATTCTAAAGACCTCTTCCATTTGCTTTCTCCTGTTTCCCTCTTGATCTATGTACTTCCTTTCTTAGCCGAGATGATGAAAGATGGTCTAGGCGTGTTTAAATGTCAATAGTGGTTACATAAAACTGTCATGGTTCTCAGGAACAGGGGCTGTTCCTCATCCTTTTTTCTGACACTGTCTGAATGGTTAGATCAGGAATATACCATAGATATAATAACTTGTACATTTCAGCTTGAGCAATTGATACACTTTCATGCACTCTTAGCAGGAGGATTGAAGGTGCTCAGCTACCCTGTTTGACAGCATCATGTCCATGCTGCTGGTCTGACTGTGCACACCCCAGTGGTGATAATGGAGCTTCTGCTTTCATCAGGAGACCCAGAATCCACCTTGAATCTGTGTTTTGTTAGAGGATCCTTATCTTGGTAGCCTGGTCTATAGTCTTCTCTGCAGGAATGTTGGAGGCCTGCAGTATTGCTTTTCCTTGACTACTAATTGCCACTAAGTAGCCTGCCAGTTAGAACTTATGTCCTGACTTGGGAGGGACCCCCAATTCTAAGTGCTTCTGCTCCTGGGTACAGACTTCAAGTGCTACAGTGGTTGTTTGAACGTTCTGTGATATGCTTCCACCCAGAGAGGGGTGTCTAGCTTCTTCCTCTTGAATCTGACAGTCGGTGGCCACTCTGATCAGCTGAATATGGAGAAAGCGAGATCTGTGACTTCTGTGGCTTGGTCATAGGCGTCCTCACAACTTCTGGTTTTCTTGGAACCTAGCTGCTCTACTATGAGACGCTGAGGCCACCCAGACAGCCATGTATAGGTCTAAGTGGGACAGTCCCAGCTGAGCTCAACCTTTGAGTCATCCCAATCCCAGTGCCTGACAAATGAAGGAGGAAGCCTCCAGAAAACTCCAGCCCCTCAACTGGCCAGGTCACCCACCACCTGCACCCTCCTCACCCCCCTTGTACCTTTTGTAGCTGAAGCCCTAGACATGATGGGGCAGAGAAGAACAAGCTCTGTTGCTCTTTATCCAAAATCCTGACTCACAGATTCCATGAGCAGAATAAAATTGTTGGCATTTTGCATTGCCAAGTTTGAGCTGGTTTGTTCCATAGCCATTGATAACTTGAAAACTGCTATGTGCTCCTGCCTTAGCATGAAGATGGGTGTATCTAGATGGGAAGTCTCTAGAAGGGAGCTATAGGATCCATTCTTATCCAGTATCTTTATCAACAGCTTCCAGGGAGCAATGACCACCACAACAATAAAACACAGAAGGATTATTTGGAAATTGGGGTGTCACATGTTGAGACAGATAGGCAGGAGGTGCGTTGGTGGGGTCGGTATGCCAAAAGCTCTCTACCAGCTCAGGTGAATTTAAACCCACAGTTCAGTTTTAGGATTCAAAGGTAGATGTATAATGTGAAGTAGGGGTTAGTCAGGTGAAGAGAGGGGAAACACCTGTGTGAGCTGGGCGAAGCCCTGCAGAGTGGAGGGGGTTCTTATGGATGGAGACAGAGGAGGAGGGGGAAACTAGAGCGGGCAGGGTGTCATCAGCCACGGTGAAGATGCTTTTGGAGACACCGGGCTGGAGCAGGAGGACCTTCTCCATGCCTTTGTATATAGGCTGGAGAGGCCAACATGGAGGTTTCCTGCTCTGCAGACAGCTCATGCTCTCCCTCACCTGCCCTGCCTCCTGTGGGGGTAGGGGGTTCTTCAAAATCACCTGTGCCTGGGCTGCCCATGGCCAGGGGTTCCCTTGTTCCTTGTGCTGGGGTGCTGGGCTCTGAAGGAACATGTGCAAGAGATGGTGGTGGCCACTTTGGGCATTTAATCCTGAACCTTTAACAGCATCACTTTAATTAAATTCTTAGACATCTCCAGAAATAGGTTTTATTCCCATGTTATAGATGAAGAAACTGAGATTGGAAAAGATCAAGGGGCTTGCCAAAGTCGTACAGCTTGTTAGCAACAGTCAGGACACATCTGGTTGACCCCAATCCAGTGCTCAAGACCACCACACAGGCCGCCTTCAATATGTCATTTTGAGGAGAGTCAAAGAAGAAGGAGATGCTCAGGAAACACAAGCAGCTGGGGCGGGAGGAGATGTGAACTTCAGCATGGCGGCTGCAGGTGCCCACCTGCCTTCCCCACTTCCCACCATGCCTGCTAGAGAGCACCTCGCAGGCGCTGTGGACACCGATACCATCTGATCTCCTCTCGGGGCTCACCTGAATGTAGCCTGGGGCACAGTGCCCCCAAGTCCCGGAGACCACATCCTCCAATTCAGTTTCTAGCCGTGCTCAATCAGACAGAGGGGTGAAAAGTGCTGGGTGGCTGAGGAACATGGGGTGGAGGAGCTGAGGGGATTTTCCTAGTACCGAACATAGCCCTGGGCTTGGGTGCCCCGCACAGAGCCTCACAGTTGAGTGGCAGCTAGAAGCTTGGGTTCTAGCAGGGGAGTGCTCTGTCCTGGGTGAGGAAGGTGCTCTGGGGAAATGAAGGTGTCTCTCTCTCAAAGAGGGAGGACTGACAGCTCTCGCTCTCTCTTTGCAATGTTGTTTTCTTCTTTGTCAAACAGACTGTTGTGAGTTCCTCAAACACTTTGTTGGACTTGGTGCCTGAGTAGGAAATCTTCTGTGGTGGACATACGGATTTGAGGAGACCTGATGGAGGCCTGGGGGGCTTGAAAATGACTCGATTTGGATGAAGGGGTGAGATATGGAATTGGATGTGAGAGAAACATGGCAGCTGGTTGAGAAGAAACTTTGAGGTCTTCTAGTCAGGAATACTTCAGGGCTCTCCCTCCTGCCCCCTTTCTCTCTCTGACTAAGGTGGAGGAGAGGGCTCCCTAACTCTAAGGTGCTCCCTGGATCACTGTCTCCTACCTCCTACCCCTGTTCCCCACTCCATTTTTACTAAGATTATCACTGCTTCCTGTGCCTGATTTTTTTTTTTTTAACCTCAGCATATTTCCCAACCTCCTTGCTTAAAACAAGACAAAGTTTACAAGCCTGAAATCTCCCCTGTGGCATTGCCTTGACTAAGCAACAATAGCCTTTGGGATCTTTCATCTCATCAGACTTCACCTCTGCAACCTGATTGTCTAACTTTCCTGGTGAAGGCAAGGCCGTCCGTGGCCTGGGCAACCTGCTCCTGTCAGTCATCTTTAGCACATTCTTGAACTTTCCACATCTTGCTCCTGGTTGGGCCTGTCAGTCTGTGGTCATCAGCTATGGAGACACACCTCTGCCATCATCCATCAAATGGCCAATTCTCACCAACTTTATGAGTCTTCTGTTATCTCTGGGTCTTTTCTTCAGCAGGCTAAATAATCTCAATTCTCATACTAATTTTACAACCCTGTCATCGTTACTTCTTTCCAAATCACCCCAAGCATCTCTCTTAATTTTTAGAGCCTCTGGTTCATAACAAGAGGTTAAGCCCTAAGTACACAGAGGCCAGTGAAAAGATGCCCGCGGTTTCCCTGTCTCTTTGTGAGGGTCCCTGTTGAACAAGCTCTCGCAGCTCTTACAGGTGGTGTTTTGCAGATTAGTGAGCGCCACCATCTCCTTTATCTCAGTCATTCAGACCTTAGTGTCGTATTATTTCCGTTGATTCAGGTTGAGTTTGGCCCTCTCTGGGCTTTATTTAGATCGTCTTTACTCCACCTGTGGGTAGATCTTGTAAGCAGCCTTGGCACAGGTTTGCTTGTGGGTTTCCTTTCAAAAGGTCACCGTGAAGCAGGAAATGTGACTAAGAAAATCTTCCTCTTCGAAGACTCACTTCATCAACTGGAAAAAAGGCCCCTGTCCCCTGCCCTCCCCATACTTACTCATGACCCAGACGTGTCTGAAAAGAGCACCTAGTTCCCAAAACACGGAAACGTGCATACTGAGGCTCACGTGCAGGGCGAGTGGGGATTTTGTCAGGTCTGCTCTGTCTGGGGCCCTCCCGGCACCAGTGTGCACTGCCTGTCACTGTTCAGTAGGCAATGAGGACAGGCAGGCCCGGAGGTGGGAGAGCCTGGCGGCTGACCACCGAGGAGCAGGTACCTTGGGGAGAGAAACCTGCTGCGAGTTAGAATGGGAATCTGGGTCTCCTGACTCTCAAGCCACATTTGCCCCATTTTACCATACGCTCAACTTCCTGAGCATCTGGAGGGATCCCTGCTTCCTTTTTTTTTTCTAGTAATGCACATGCAGGTGATGCTGCAGTGTGGACATGGGGTTGCAGAGGCAGGACCCTGGACAAGTGAATCTGGGCTTCCTTGGCTGGGCTTCTGTGACCTGGCTTCTGACCCTGCTTTACTTTCCTCATTCATAAAATAGAAAATTAATAGTCCTTTCCTTATAGGGGTATCATGAGATGAAAATAAATTAATACACAGAAAACATTTAGAACAGTCTTGGTGTGTGATCACTCTGTAAATGTTATTATTATTCGGCTTTCCTTCATTCTATTCAGCAAGAATTTGGCACCGATCATGGACTTTGCCAGGGCTATGAAAATAGTCCAGGTTCCACCTGAACCCCTGGCCAATTTCCTATTGGCCAGTAGTTTGTCTTAAGGAAAGTTGAAAAATATATGTATAAATGGTCCAAAGCACAGCCAACACTGATTTGGACTGGGGGTATCTTTCTAGGTGGGCCCCGTGTCAGGGTCCCCCGAGATGGCCTACTTCAGTGCTGCCAGCAGGGATCACTGTATGAAGACCTTGAGCAAACCATGCGGTGGGCCTAGTCGATTCTGGCTTGGCAACCGATATTTTGGGGAGTATGAATTGAGGTGCAGGAGCCTGGGGCTCCATGAGCTACAGCCAAATACAGTGAGGGAGTGTGGCATGGTGGTGGGACCCTTGTCCAGGCCTAAGGGTGCCAGCTTGACTTGCCCTCCTTCTGCCTGTTGCTCACTCAAGGCTTTTGTGTCCTGAGAAGTTCCTGGGGAGGCTAAACCCTAACCCTAAAGGCAGGTAGATGGCCAAGTTTGGAATTGCCTCATTCTACCCAGCAGTTTCCTGATAAGCAGTCTTGCCATACAGGAGGAAGTGTGGACCGTCCTCAGTGTGGGGCCCTGTGTCAGCATATTTGAGGGGTGTGGGAGGAGCCAGAGCCGCCCATGCACAGGGGAGGAAATTAACGGGGCTGAAGTTTTAATACAATTGTTATTTCTATTACACATATGATTCCATTAGGTACCAATCTGTGTTCTTCTGACTTGGCATGAATTTTTTGGGACTGTCAGCGCATGTTGTCCTTTCGCCATGTATGTGTACCCCAGAATCAAGGGTGGTCCCAGGGATGGACACCTCCTCCACAGACAACCATGGCTACCCATCCCACTTAGGCCTGGCTAGTGCTCACGTGCCTTATTGCCATCTGCTATGGGACAAGAGTGTTTTATTTCCTCAGTTATTTGTGATGGATGGAAAAGCAACTCTTTCTTGAGTACACCTAGGTGGATGTTCACCCCAATTGGTTGACTTGCTGGAAGTGCAAGGGGTTGATCGCTTCTTAGATATCTGGGGTGATGTCAAGTATATTAGGACAACTAGGGGGAAAAAAACCCAAACACACAGGACACAAGTGGCCTGGAGCGACTCTGTGAGCCCTAAGCAAGCACTCAGTAAATAAAAGCATTTACTACCTAGGGGAAAAAAAAAGAAAGGAAGGAAGAAATTTGATGTTTCTGAAAGGGTTTAAAATAATGCTTAAATTCTTCTATGGCTCCATACCTGGGATTCATTCGAACTTGAAACAAATGGCAGTAGGTCAAACTTTTTACTGATTTCTTGCTGATTTTTTGTGAAATTAAATTCCTGAGTAAAAAGAATTATTTTGGAAATACGAAAGTGGGATTTCCTACTTTTTTAACCCTGTTTTTAAAAGGATTATGTCTTGATTTTCCTGTTTTTTCAGCTTCTCTGCGTTCTCTCACTTTCCTTCTATGCAGAGCAGGGAAGAAACAGCAGGGGGAGAAAAGAAGGAGATGGTTTGGGGGTTTGAAATGGGTAAGAGTAAACCCTTCCCGTTTTCAATATCCTCTATTTCTTGAATGTCTTCTGGGCTTAAGCAAATGGCTCTCAGGCTGCCTTTGCAGCCCTGAAACTGCTCCTGACTCAGCCAGCCGCCGGGTCTCAGTGGCCGAGCAGCCCAAGGCAAGGACTTGGGGAAGCTGTGTGCAGGGCGGCAGTCTCACCCCCTAATGGGGCTGAGCTGGCCACACTGCTTGTCTCTCCCAATTAGTCCCCCAAAGGGAACAAAGCCTTATTTCTTTCCCTTCGCAGTTCCCAGGCGCTCGGTGGAGAAAAACAATCCTTGGCAGTTCGGGGGTTAAAAATAAGACACAGCGAGGGGGAAACAAGCCAGGCAGCTGCAGCGGCAACTCAGAGCCCACTCCAGGCTAAACAGAGGCCCCGGCAACTCCTTGGAGACTTGAACCCTGGGCGAAGGAATTTTCCCTTGCATGGAGGCTATTGTCCTCTGAAAAGGGCCAGGGCCAGTGGAGGGCCTGGGGAGCACCGATCTCCCTAAGTCTGCAGCCAGGGAGCTCCTGAGAGCCCAGGGTCTCTGTCTCACCCAGCTGAGTTTGGGTGAAAAGGCAACTGGGGCGCAGACCACCCCTCCCCCTTTGAGAAAAAGGAGGGGTGTCTGGGTGGGGTGGGGGGGTTCCAAAGACCTGGGCACCAGTTGTTACCCCACTCCTCAGCCACAACCAGCCAGTCACTGGGATGGAATAAAAGGCTTGGTTCCCTTGGTAACCGCAGGGCCTATGGTCTTTCACAGAGTACAAGATGGGCTGGGGGAAGAAGGTGGGGTATAGAGTAGGGGGAGATGAGAGGAAGGGGGATGGGCAGCTCAGAAGCTTTTGTAGGTTCTGGCCTGGGAAATACTGGCTACCTTAAGTGTGGGGAATGCTCTTAACTGTTTCACGATTTGAGCCATGGCTGGTGGTCCATGGTGGAGTGGGGCTGTGTGGGCCTCACGTGGCCAGAGCCCACCTTCATAGGTACGAGGCCTGGCCCTGTTTTATAACTGGAGACCCCTGCAAGTGTTGATAGATGCTTGAGTCCATAGAGGCCTATTTGTGAAGCAGAGATTAGAATAGCAGGCGACTGTCTCCTGGGTCTGATCTTGATGGACTGGACAAAGCTATTTTTAATATCAAACAAGAGAGCTGCTGAAATATGGACAAAGTGCAGAACCTTCTCTGAATCTGTCTCAAGCACCCGACTTTGTGAAAGGAGTTAAAAAAAATCTACCCACATGCCGAACAAACAGTCGAGCCTCCATGAACAGAAGTGACAAGGGACAGGAGACCTTGACCCAGGACTTTGGGATGAGCGGGCCCAGCAGGTTGTCCCTAACTCAGAGGACAGACACGGGACTCTTGGTGTTGCCCTCTAGATGGCAAGGGCTTTGTAAGATGGCACGGAGAGAAGGCACCTTTTAGGATGTCCTTAAAAGTGTGGTATCTAAAAAAAAAAAAGTGTGGTATCTACCAAATGGAACAAGCAGAGCCAGAAACTGGTAGCTTAGAAGAGAGGACTAGTATATAGCAGCACACTCACTATTCAGGAGTTTTAAAAAGTGAAAAAACAAACCAAATCCCAGCCCCTATCTGCTGCAACCAGAAGCTGTTGGAGACAATACCTTGGTTCATGGCTGCTTCTGCTGAAAGACCTGCTGGAGTCTCCTGCTTTTGCCTGAAGATTTGGGGGTGGGGAGAGGTCCCTTATTTTCCTGAGAGAGTGGTGGGGCCATCCCCAGTGAAGTGCTTCCTCACACACTGCACCGGGGCCTGTTCCTTCAAAGCCCAGCTCCGGTGGGTGGGTCTCATCTGAAAGGCACAATTTGAGGAAACCTAGAGGGTGGGTCTGAGATGAGGAAACACCTGGGTGGCAGGTCCTCGATAAGGAAACAGTCCCGAGATATCACTGCAGCTGCTTTGCAGGCATGACCATGGCCAATCAGATGGCCACCTGCTTTAATCATCATCATCAAAATAATAATAATAAAAAGATCAAGGAATCACTTATCACCTAATTAATTTACTTACTGACTGGTGGGTTGGCAGAGAACAAGTCTGGGCAATGCAGAATAACAACCATTTAGAAAATACACAGAGAGTGGGAACCCAGAGAACAGGTACTAATGTGAGTTTAGCTTGTGTGTATAGAACTGCTCGTGTCCGTGTGAGCTCATTTAACACCACTCAGTGAAGTCGGTGTGATTTCCATTCCCATTTCGTAGATAAGAAAACCAAGGCCTGGGTAGGTCAGCTAACCTGATCAATATTTTGCAGCGGGGGGTGGAGAGAACATGCTATCTGATTGTCCTTGACTTATAGCACAGCCACTTTCAGATGTGAAACCTCACTCGATTCTCAATACCACTTAATTAAGACAGCACACTATTTCCGTTTACAGGTCGTGGGGTTTTAGTGACTTGTTCCAATCATAAGATGAGTATGTGGTCAAGTTAGACAGCTCTGGGCCTTCTCCCACAGGAGCATGTGGCCTGGTCTCTAATGACTTCCTCATGTCTCTAAGAAAATTTTAAGGTCCGTCATTCATTCATTCATTCATTCATTCATTCATTCAACTAATGCTTGCTACTATTAGCAAATCATGAACCAGGTATCTGGGAGAATAGAAAACAAATTAGATTTTTTAAAAGTCCCTGTGAGTAAAAGGATTTTATAGTCTCACTCTGTGTCTGCATTCACTGCACTCAGTGGGCATTTTCCGAAATCAGCGTGCTGATGGATAGCTTTCATTCAATAAGCTGATACTTTTACAAACTGGGGAGTAAAAACATTAAGAACTACTGAATCACAATACTTGGGACACCTCGTTCCTTACAATGGTGGGAATAATTCAGAAGCTTTTGGCTGGACTCACAGTGCCACCTGAGTGGAGGTTCAGGCTGAGGCTCCCCTGGGCTGCCCACTCTTGCACAGTCCCTCAGCTGGCTAGCTTTCCTGTCTTCCCTGGTCCCGGTAGATTCTGTGGTCAGGGGGACCCTCCTGTGAAAAAACTTCCTCCCTATATCTGATTTCATGGTTCAGCTACTTCCTGGACAAGACCTCACTCTTACCAGATGCCTAAACTTACATTGGCCCAAGTTGGGGTGTCGGCTGGTCATTTCCCCCACAGGATTACTTATTACAGGTGATGCCTCACAGGGAACTACCATGGAGAAAAGTGCCAGATGCTGCTGTAATATGCACAGGGGGCCTGACACCCTTAAGGAAAAGTGGGAGATGGTGTTTGCTGTGAAGAACATGCAAAGTCAGGCAGGGGCCCCGAATAAAATTTCCATCTCTGCCCGTAGGGCCCACACATATTAATTCATATGGGTCAAGGAGGGGTGTTTGTTGGAGTGCAGGGTGGAAGGAAGCTAGGGAGTTTTTTTAATCAGGAAAATCAGGACGGCAAGGGAATGTACAACAGGCTTTTGAAGGAAATGAGTTGCTTCAGGTATTCATTCAAAAAATACATTTATTCGGTGCTTTCTCTGTGTCCTGATACTGCTCTTGGGGTCCCTGGTGCTGAGCAGGATCCTGTGGACCGAGGATGGGCCAGGCCACACAGGCTCACTCAGATATGGCGGATGACCTTTGAGAAGGAAGAGGGTGGGCAGAGAGGACCCCCCAGAACACAGCCTCTGTAATACCGACATCAGCCCTATACATGTGGTTGGGGTTTTGTTGCTGAAAACCCCCCAGGAGACATTTGCTGGAGACAGTGCCCTCCATGATAGGAAATTTTCCGAATTTTAGAGGCTTGATAAGGAAACTGTTCATGTTCTCTTTGGTAAACATTGATGACTCCATTGTTTATAAATGAGACACAAGTCTTTTCTTTCCCTTTTAAACTTTCACATTTTGCTATCACTTTAATTCATTTTGTTGCTCAGTCTCGGCCTCTTTTTCCTTCAGCCTGGCTTCCCCGCCTCTTGTAGCATTGCTGGATTTAGCAAATCAAAACACAGGCAACTTGGTTCAGTTTTAATTTCAGGTAAACAACAAATCATTTTTTTTAGTGTAAGTATAACCTAAACAAAGCATAAGACATATTTATATAAAAATGATTTGTTGTGTATCTGAAATTGAAATTTAATTGGGGGTTTTGTATTTTATCTGGCACCCCAGCCCCTCAGTCTACTACATGTAAACCTCTTTGAATATACTTTTATTTCATGTCAGTCCTTAGTACCTTTCAGGGCAGAGTTTTGAGGTATGCTATCTTCTCTGTGAAGCAATATCATAGGTTTTCTTCATCTTCTTGCCAAGTGTCCTCTTCCCATGGATTTCAGAAAATGGTATAGTTCTCCTAAGTTTATTTTCACTTCAATTCTGTGGGGGCCCATGTCCATTTTGGATTTCCAAACAGGAAATTAGATCATTTTTCCATGACCAACTTACATATCCTCCCATCTTTGGGTCACTTTTCTTTGGGTCTTTGGGTACAGACTTCTGGATGGATAATATCCAATAGTGCCACTGACCCAGATGTGGAGACCTGAGGGAGGTAAATATCTGCAGGGGCCTCCCTGGTGACTCAAGGGGTAAGATGCAATCTATGAAGCAATTGTCAGCCTCTGCAGCACAAGTTCAATTCCCTGGCTGGCCAGGGAGCTCTCCACATGGCGCAGCAGACCTCTCCTGTCTCGCCGACTGTTCCCCTCAGTAGTGTATTTCGTCAGTCTGCCTGTTCTGTTCCCCGCTCTGTCTTTAGTGAATCCTCTTACCCCCTGCATCTCTGGCCTATTCCCCAGCTCTTGTATGCATAAATAAATAAATCTTTAAAAAAAAACAGAAAAAAAAATATCTGCAGGATAAGATTCTCTGAGGTTTTCCCAGATCCTTTGCTGATAATGCTCAAGTTAGCCAAGAACCAAATATTTATTGAGCACATACAGGTTGAAAAGGGCAATAAGATAGCAGAGGTCCTTTTGATAGAATCCTTGAAATCTATATATTTTGCCTTTTTCAGTTTTTGTTTTGTTTTGTTTTCTTGGTGGTAGCGGTGGTGGTGGTAGCCGGCATGGGTGTTAGTCTGATAACAAGCCAGTAAAACGATTGAGAGACTGGAGTGGGGTAGGCAGACAACAAAGATCATGCCAGAGATCTTTGACTGTGCTTTCCTTTTAAGAGAAGTCACGATAGATGTAGCAGTGGTGTTAGAAGGGTAGAATTATGACTTTTCTCTTTTCTGCTAACAACCTTTATATAATGAAGTTCTTTAATTTAAAAATAAAACACAAACTTTAAAGACTGCTTAAATTTTCAATTGTAAAAAATGTAAAATCTTGCCATTAAAATACTACTGACAATAAAAAGAAAATATGACATTAGAAAATTCAAAACATGTAAATGCTTTATAAATTTTACATGCTATTTTCTGAAACTTTGCCATGATTACATGGCTGAGTGGTAGTGTTTATGGACCTGGAACTCATGTCTACCTGACTAAAAACCCAGGCCCTACCATTTTATCTTAGCAGAAATTTACCAGTCGGATCTTGCAGGGACATATCTGTTTCTAATCTCAGGAGTAAAAGTTACATGGAGTTCAGCATTTTATGGCTAAATTAATTTCTCTACACTCTGACATTCAACATTGCCTGCTCATACACTTCTGATTTTCATATTATTGATTCTTTTACTCAAAATTTCTAGAGATTATGAATGGATCAACAATGAAACATCAATTATAATGAGAGTTATTGTTTCCTGGATTCCATGTACTAGGTACTGGGATGAAATTTTAATTTGTTTAATGAATTTAATCCTTGCAACAGTTACTAGGTAGGTTCTAACCCCATTTTATGGATGAGGAAATGATGATTCAGAGATAATAAGATCATATGGCTATAAAGTCTGAAAGCTAAGACTCAAATCAAAAGCTGAATTAGGTGCTGTGTGTTTCATTATATGCTAATTCTTTAAAAATTCAATTACCCCTATAGAAGGTAGTCACTCTGTTCAGAAAACCAGTGTTTTCCTCCCATCCTCTGTCTCTAAGTGGTGGGTATACAGTTTCCATGGATCTTTTAAAGAAGAGAATGAGAGGGAAGGATTCAATCACAGTCCCATAGAGTTGACTTAACTCTTTAGGTGCCTACAATTAAACTGGGTGGTAATTTTCTGAAGGATCCACAAATTCCAATCTTTCTTATGCACCCTGTTAAGCTCTCCCTTC
Organism: Talpa europaea; assembly: GCF_964194135.1. Classification (NCBI taxonomy): domain Eukaryota; kingdom Metazoa; phylum Chordata; class Mammalia; order Eulipotyphla; family Talpidae; genus Talpa; species Talpa europaea. Next base: position 95,753,157 of record NC_140075.1, on the reverse strand, counting down.
TTCCCTTGGAGTTTGTATTGTGAAATCTACTTCATCATTTCTTCCTAGGCCCTGGGTGGATCATTTTCCATATTAAACAGCTTCTTACATTTCTGAGCATGCCTCTTTCACAGACATATTTTGGCAATCAGGAGGGGAGATGGGAGGTGTATAAAATGCATTGCATGATTATTCAAGAGGATCTAGGAAAACCATTCCCAAAAGAGTAGTTGATTATTTCCAGCTCCCTCTCAAGCGGGGCTTCTCAGGGAGCAACATTAATCAAAAGGGGGACACCTGGCTCTCAAATGACCTTCCGCCTTATCAGAGGTGTGGTAAGAGTCTTCTTTCACCCTGCTGGGGACCTGCTAATATCCATGCTTCCGGTAAAGGTTTGTTTGTGCGTTTCATTGAATATGTTGAGCATTTATCAACAGTCATTATTGGTATTTCATAACCATCCCTCTTGGCAATGTAATTAGAGATATTTTGCATTTCTGAACTTTGACATATGATTTTTAAAAATAGGATACTGTGGTATCCTATTAAATGCATTCATGCAATTTCTCTTTTATGTGTTTGCATGGAATGTAAAAAGGAATTGGGGAAAGAGGTTTCTTCTAGGACTTTTATTCACAGTGTCTTTCCAGGAAGCCCCATTTTGGCAATTAGTTTTATTTTAAGTTATAGATTTCCCTTTATATGTCTGGGGCAGACATTATTTCCTGTTTTATAGGCAAGGAAAGAGATTATTGCCTAAAATCTTAGTGATTTAGCTTTCCCACCAGAATAATACTTTTATTGTTACATAGCAAGTATATCTACTCATATTTATTTGGTAAATATTCTATTCAAAGTTTTGGCTACTGATTAACCCTCTTTGGCCCACTGAACAATGGGTGTAACCTGGGCTTGATAAATCAAATAAGATCTTTGTCTTGTTTTGCTGGCTGCTCAAAATTGCCTCCACCATAAAATCATCCAGCTTCCAAGGAGAGGCCAGGACTTTTCTTGTAAAGACCTGCTTTTTTTCCCTGCCCTTGACAGATAGTTGAATACACGTGGGTGTGCTGATAAGAACAACCTTAAGGACGTGTATGTGCTTGTGAGTGTGTATGTGTGTCTATACACAGTTTTACTCACAACCACACTACTGCCTACTGGGATCCAAGCTGTGGGGATGGGGCAGCGAAGCAGCTAGTTGACTGTGTATCAGGCAAGGGGTGAACACCCATTGCTTGCACCCAACTTTGGCTCTGAACTAGCTATATCCTCTTCCTTGGCTGTACTGGTCTGGGCCTTTGGCTTGGGTGGATAAAATAAAAGACTAAGGAAGCTTCGGTTCCAACAGTTTCCTAAAAGAGTCACTCTAATATAATCAGAGGTGCCTGGGAAATAAAGTGAGTTTGAGTATGTGACTGGTTAGCACAAACCACCTTCTCTTGGGAAAACCACTTGGGCCCCTTCCAGTTTGGGGTCAACAGTGTCACACCTGTTTCCTAAAAATGCCCTAAATGTTGAAAAAAAATTTTTTTAAATAAAATCTTCCTATGCCATAACATATGCCTTACGTCCTTCAGAAGTGTTGCCTGTATTTTCCAGCAAATCCTCCAGAGTGAGTTTCTTGCTCCAATCTCAGATGTGGACCTGATTTTCCAGATGAGGGAAAGATGCATTAGAAAGATTCCACATCAGTGAATTTGATGCCTGTCTGTGGCTATGTTTAACAATGGATTATTTGGAGGAACTGAGAATACTTAGCCTGTGGAAAAAACTCTGAGAGGGGATCAGGCTTACAGTTCTGACATAACCAAAGGGATCTTGATTTATTCAAACTCTGAATGAAGAGTGGAAGTCTCTAGGAGGAGTATTTTGGTTTAATATAAGAACAGCTATCTAGCGATGCCCCAACTATGAATGGAGAGTTTGCTCAGAGATGCTGAGAAAGGGCCTCAACTCAGGACTGTAGAGCAGAGGACAGCAGGGATGTTTAAATGTAAACTGCAGAAGTAGGCAGGAGGTACAACCGATGACCTCTGACGCTCCTTCCAGCTCTAAGATTATATGATTCTATATCCGTAATTTTCCATTTCCTTATTAAGAACAAATTTTCCACATTCAAAATTATTTTAGTATTTGATAAAGATTGTGGGATGATTTCTACTCTGTTGCTTAGACACAGGGTTTCATCCTTTCCCCACAGCGTGATAAGACATAAACACATCAGTGCAATTTGTCGGCAGGCAGGGGAGATGGGAGTTTACTGATGGCTGCAAGGTCCTGTTTACATGGGGCCTAGTGTAGAGGGGTTGGAAACTCCATATCTTGCCTCCCATCCAGACTCTGAATTCCTCCACCCAGAGGACCTGGGATTAACCCCTTCCTGGATGGTGGATGCAGTGCAAGGGAGCTTAACTGTTCCTTCACCAATGACCTGGCAGTTCTCTTAGCATCTTCCCAGCCCCCTTGGCTCCACGTCCTCCTTGTGGGCCCTGTATAATATGAACATCCTCAGGAGTCTTCTGAAACTCTTACCTCTCACATCATCTTTCCATAACTTGAGGTCAGAGAAAACTTTCTCTGAAAAATAACTCTCCCTCAAGTTTACCTTCCATTAAGCACAAATAACCAATGAATAAAAAACAAAGCAATTTTAAAGGATAATTAAGATAACAAAAAGAAACACTAACCTAAACACACATTTAATGTTAGATTATAATTTCATCTGACTTTAATTTTTAAGTAGAAATTTCTTTCATTTGAATGGAGTTAAATCTTTGCTTTGAAGGGTGACTAGCTAATTTTTTTTCTTACAGTTACTTTAAGAATACTCTCTCTTGAAATGCAAATCAAAACCACAGAGATACCACCTCACACCCATGAGAAAGGCCCATTAAAAAAAAAAAAAAACAACAACCCACAAACAAGTATTGGTAAGGGGGGATAGAAAAAGGATCCCCCATACACTATTGGTGGGAATGCAGGTTTGTCCAGCCCCATGGAAAACAGTATGGAGGCTCCTCAAAATATTAAAGATAGATAAACCACATGATCTGGCAATTCCATTCCTTGTTATTTATGCTAAGAATGCAAAAATACTAATTCAGAAGGATATATGCTCGCTTATGTTCGTTGCAGCATTGTTTACAATAGCCAAATTATAGATATAACCTCAGTGCCCATGGTAAATGGTTGAGTAGATAAAGAAGATGTGTTGTACATACATAATGGAATACTACTGAGCTTTAAAAAGTGATGAAATCTTGCCATTTGTGATAAAATGGATGGAACTGGAGGCAATTATGCTAAATGAAATAAGTCAGAACAGAAAGATGAATACTGGCTGATTTCACTCATATGTGAAATATAAAGAAACAAAGCAAAGGAATAGACAAAACTAAACCAAATAAATCCTAGAAATAAAATTGTAGAATTGAGGCTGCTGGAAGGGTGGGGGTGGGGTGGATGGTGAGGATCAAAAGGAAGACAGGTCCAGTGGTCTATGGTAGGGGATTGTGAGTGCTTTGGTGGTGAGTGTTATGTGATAACATCTGAAGAGTTGTGAATCTATTCCCCTAAATCATATACAGTGTTGTAAACCACTGTTACACAATTAAAAATGTTATGGAAAAAAATACTCCTTCTCCCTCTCTCCTGGGTTAAGGATATGTCACAAGGTGAGTTCTAGGAGTTGGAAATAAAATATTGGTAACTCAAAAAATAAACTCAAAAAAATAAGCTCATACAATTGATTTTATATCAGTGATCACTTCAATTAGTAGAGGTCTGGAATATAAAGACCTCGCCCTGGGGAACCCAACCCTTAGCAAATCTGGCAATCACCAAGGAGAGGTAAGAATTAGTTATCCGATACCTTTAGCTAAAATTCAGGCTAAAGACAATGAACAAAGGTGCCCAACATGATTAGTCACCAGAGGAATACCCTCATGGGATACTTTAAAAGACTGACATTTTTAAGTGCTGGTGAGGACATAGAGCAAGTGGGACGCTCATGTACAGCTGGTGGCACTGTAAATTGGTATGACCACTTTGGAAAACTGGCAACATCTTCTAAAGCTAAAACTATCCCCTGATCCAGATCCATGTCCTGCATATATGCCTAAGAGAAACTAGTTCACATGTCTTCCAAATACCAGGCTGTTTTTAGAGTTTTATTCCATACTAACCCAAAATGAGAACCTGTACACAATCCACAAATAAGAGGATGGATGGATGGCCACATGTTACATAATGGAATACTAGCCAGAAATGAAAAAGAACAAGCAACTAAACAACTAATGCCACAGCATTTTTTTTTAATGCTAGAAATCAGACACAAAGAAGTATACATTCTGTAATTCCATTTACATAAATTTCAAGAATAAGATCACGAATCTATGATGATACAGAACTGTGCTTACGTTGGGTAGGGAGTAGTGACTGGGAGAAGGGATGAGGAAATGTTCTATAGCTCAGACTGGTGTGATGTCATAAATGTATACATTTGCACAAGTCTGTCAAACTGTCAATTTAAGATTACTACACTTCAAAACCACAATGAGCCACACTCTGCCAGCACTAGGATGGCTAAAACTGAAAAAGACAATGAGTGTTGGTGAGGATGGAGAGGAATTGGATCTCTCATTTATGATTGGTGGGATTGTAATTGGTTTTTGAAATATCAGTTGGCCAGTTTTTTAAGTTTTAAAAACAAACTTATCATTTGGCCAGCGATTCCACTGCTAGGTATGTAGCCAAGATTACTGAAGACATGTGTCCACACAGATCTACCTGTGCATAAATGTTCATAGCAATGTTACTCAGAATAGCCAAAAAGTTGTAACAACCCAAATGCCCAGCACTGGTGGATGGATTAGCAAAATGTGGTCTATCCAACAAGGAGGAAGTAAGTACTGATACAGTCTACGATACAGATGAATCTTGAAAACATGCTAAATGAAAGAAACTGGTCGCAAAAGGTCACATATTGAGTGATTCTTTTTATGTGGAATGTCCCTAATTGTAGACAGAAAGTACATTAATGGTGTCCAGGGGCTAATGGGAGGGTGTGATGGGAAGTGACTACTCATGGCACAAGATTTCTTTTTTGGGAGATGAAAATGCTCCTAAATGAAATAGCAATAGCAGTTGCACAAGTCTGGGAATACAGCAGAGACCACTGAATTAAAAGGGTGAATTTTATGGTATGTGCACTGTGTTTCAATGAAACTTATTTAAAAAGAGTATGCATTTCACAATGTGTGTTTACACTCCCCGCCCCCCCCAAAAAAAAGAGAGAGAGAGGAGTGAGCAATAATGATGAATTCTTTAATTGGAAAAAAACAAAAACAGGGAAAGGAGTTTAGGAAGAGAAAGAAGAGAACAGGTTTGCTTGAACATCTCTAAATGCCAAGTACTTTACATACAGTATTTTGATTAATTGTCAAGGAACTCTTATTACACATGTATTTCCAAATTAATGATTTTCCTTCACAATTTGCTAAGGTTTCCAAAGCTAGGAGTTGGAGTGGAGAGAGGTTACTTCTCCAGTACACTGCTCTGACCCTCAGATGTGTTCCCTTGCAGTGGAGGTGGCCTTGGCGCTGACTTTGTCTGAATACTCATTTGGCGGAAGAGGACTCTGAGACCCAGACATGTAATGTGCCTTAGATAAGAGCCCATGGCCAGCCTTTGGCAGAGCTGGATCAAACCCTGATGGTTCTGTGTAGAATTCTTTTATTTATGGCTGCTAAAGTGAATGGCACTATGCTAGTGCCTTATAGATCGATCTGTTTGGTGCAGCCATCCCAGAGAGTAGTTGGAAGGGCCCAGGGCAGGAGGGCATGCCCACTGGGCACAGATCTCTCTCGGTGGCTTGGCTCAGAGTGACTCTTGCACAGGCCATTAGGATATTTGCTCCAGACTTGCTTGTGGCAGTCTGGTTGCCCATCAGCAAGGGAATGGATAAGTCAACTTTGGCAGGGATAAACTATTAATATGTACTGTTTACAGTTCTTAGAAGCAGGGAACTACCTGCACATGACAATTATCTTAAAAGTGGAAAAAAAAAGGAGGATAATAAAGGCTATTTAGAGCATACTATTTGTAAATTAAAAACACAACTCCTTGCAAACTAATATTTTTATTTTAACTAATATGTATATTTTTATTTTATTTTACTTTTAACTAATATGTATTTTTTATTTTTATTTTTTAAAGATTTATTTATGCATACAAGAGCTGGGGTACAGGCCAGAGGTGTGGGGGTGAGAGGACTCACCAGAGACAGAGTGGGGAACAGAACAGGCAGATCAACTGAAATACACTGCTGAAGGGAGCAGCAGGTGAGACAGGAGAGGTCTGCTGCGCCGTGTGGGTTGCTCCCTGGACAGCCGGGGGATCGAACTCGTGCTACAGAGGCCGTGGACCGCTTCATAGGTTGTGTCTTAACCCCTTGTGCCAGCAGGGAGGCCCCTGTATATTTTTATTAGGATATATACCTATCAAAGACTATTTAGAAATTCACAAGCACAGGGAATGTATTGGGCATGGCGAGGCCATGAATAGAATAGTATGATTAATTCATTTCTTTAGCCTGATGGACTAGAAAGAGAATTCATAATAAAAATAAAAATAGTAACTTCAGATATTTTATGGAGACAGAGGCCTACACTCACTTGAAAGTGTCTAAATCAAAATCTACAAACTTCCTTCAAGAAGGAAGGCGCGAGAGAGGGGCGGAGCAACATGGCGGCAAGGAGACGCTGCGAGTAAGATCTCCCATTAAAAAAAGTTAATAGGGAGGAAAAGCGGCAGGTCCCAGTGAGAACTGGGACACGGAAGATAAACGGACGACTCCAGCAAACTGCCCGAAGAAGAAAGTGGCCATAAAAGAGGACCAGAAGGGAGGGAAGCGCAGAACCCTGCTCCCCTCCTCCGCCCACAAAGTCGGCACTCTCCGACCGGCAGAGAGGAGGGAAACAACAAACCAAAACGGCCAACAAGAAAAACGGACGCAGCAAGTGGGACTGTGAGTGGAAAGGAACTATTGCAGCCACCACACCCCGTGAACGGGAGCTGTGGAGAACCCTGCAGGATCCGCCACGGAGGTGAGCTCCAGGCGCCATTAAAGAGAGCCCCACCCCCTAGGAGGAGACCAGCACCAGCACACAGCCCCGGCCGCCCGGTAAGCTTGCGCGAAAGCGGCGCGCTGATCCAGATAGGATCGCAGCTGCCCAGGTCCCCGCGCCTGCGACCTAGGCTTGCAGGGAGACCACGGAGGCCCTCCCTGAGTGAGCAGGAACAAGGCGCCCAGGCAGGGAAGCGGGATTCAAAAGGCGCCATTCCCGTGCCACTGATCTGGGCTACAGCCCACGTCCTGGAACTGAGGGCTTTGGAACTGAGACCCGGGGCACGAAATTAGGGGCGTGGGTTCCCCACGATGGTGGGGCACAAGGCAGACACAGCACCCCAAAGCCGTTGAGGTGTACCCTACCATCCCCGCTCTGCTCCCTGTCCCACGGGGTGGAAAATCAGCTCCCCAAGGGCTCTAGGAGAGATCTCTGGCGCCACCTAGCGACTTGAAGCCAGCAGAGACTCCTGAAGGAGCCAGTGGCCAGCTGGGGAGTTAGCCCACACTGGGCCCCTTCCGAACAAGTAGTCTGAGCCCACAGGGAGAGCGAGCACCCACAGCCGGGGCAGACCAGGCGCGCAGAAGAGTGTGCCTGAGACCAGACGCGCAGGGAGTGTGTCCCACATCACCATTTTAGAACAGGGACATTTCTTCAGTAAAGACTACCTGCAGAAGGCTTCCTCAGGAGCCAGAGGTGAGCGGGGGAAGTTCGCCCACGCCAGACCCCCTCTGGCCTGCAGTCCAAGCCCAGAGGGGGAGCAGGAACCCACCGCCGGGGCAGACCAGGCGCAGAGGGGAGTGTGTCCCCACATCGGCATTTTAGAACAGGAACCTTTCTCCAGTAAAGACTGCTTGAAACTGAAACTGACAGATGACTCCTGGAGGAACCAGAGGGGAGCAGAGAAGCCCACCCAAGATGCCGGCCAGTCCCAACAACACAGTGTCCCAACGCATACGGCAAATTAGAAAACAGACAGTAGGGAGGAGAAGAACCACACGCAACCTAGCAACTCTCCAGAGAAAAAGCACACCACAAAAAGAAAACCAGCCCCCAGATTGCAACGACAATAACTTGGAAGAATTTCTGAGCCTTCCAGAAAGAGAATTTAAAATTGCCGTGATTAAAAAACTGACAGAAGTCATAAAGGAAAACAATGATAAGGGAAAAATAATCAACGATCAGAAGAATGCAATTGAGTCCCTAGAGAGGGAAAACAATGGTCAGAAGAAAGAAATTGAGTCCCTAAAGAGGGAAGTAAAAGAAATGCAGGAGATCAAAGAATTAATGGAAGAACTAAAGAATTGTGGGAAAAGCAATGAAAACAGAATAGATGAAATGGAAGAACGAATAAGTAATCTTGAAGACACAGAAATAAAAAGAACCAAAACAGAAAAGGAAAGAGAAGTACGAAGGAAAAAGAATGAGGAAAGACTTCGGGAACTATCTGACTCCATGAGGAAAGGAAATATAAGAGTTATAGGAATACCAGAAGGAGAGGAGAGAGATGTAGGAACAGAGAAAATATTCAAAGAGATAATTGAAGAGAACTTCCCAAATGTGAAGAAGGAGCTGAAAATTGATATACAAGAAGCAAGAAGAACACCAAACTTCCACGACGAAAGGAAAAATACAGCAAGACACATAATAGTAAAGCTCCCAAGAATCCAGGACAAGGAAAAAATAATGAAGCTGGCAAGAGGGAAGAAACAGATAACATTCAAAGGAAAACCAATGAGGCTGACATCAGACTTCTCCGAAGAAACACTACGGGCAAGGAGAGAGTGGAGGGACATAGTCAACAGACTCCAAGAAAACAGATGCCAACCAAGAATACTCTATCCCGCAAAGCTCTCCTTCCTCTTTGAAGAAAGAATATGGACCTTCCCAGACAAACAGAAACTCCGGAATTTCATTGCAACTAAACCCCCACTCCAAAAAATACTACAAGGAGTCCTAAAGCCAGAACCTCAGAGGGACGAATAACAATGAAAGAAGGCCAAAAAAAAAAAAAAAGTTATTAAAAGAATAAATAAATAAAATCAAAGGAAAGACAAACACAATGGCAAATACAGATGTTAACATATCAATATTAACTCTAAATGTAAATGGACTAAACTCTTCAATAAAAAGACACAGAGTTGCAGCCTGGATTAAGAAACAAAACCCAACCTTTTGCTGTCTCCAGGAAATACATTTAGCTACAAAAGATAAAAATAGGCTCAAAGTTAAAGGATGGAAAACAATCCTACAAGCAAATGGACCAAAAAAGAAAGCAGGAACAGCTATACTTATATCAGATAAAACAGATTTCAAACTCAAAAAGATAAAAAGAGACCCCAATGGTCACTACATTATGATCAAGGGGACAATACTTCAAGAAGAAATAACACTCATTAACATATACTCACCAAACGAAGGAGCACCAAAATATATCAGACAACTGTTGTCCTCTCTGAAAACAGACATCAGAGAAAACACATACGTAGTGGGAGACTTCAACACACCACTATCAACAATGGATAGATCAACAAGACAAAAAATAAGTAAAGAAACCAAAGCTCTAAATAAGGACCTAGAGCAATTGGGCTTAACAGACATCTATAGAACACTAAACCTCAAAAAAACGGAGTACACATTTTTCTCAAGCGCACACGGATCATTCTCCAGGATCGATCACATACTGGGGCACAAGACAAACATCAACAGATACACCAAGATTGAAATCATATCAACCATCTTTTCTGACCATGAAGGCATCAAACTAGAAATAAACCATAAAAAGAAGGCAAGGAACTTTCCTACTTCATGGAGATTAAAAACCACACTACTGGAAGACCATTGGACTAATGAGGAGATCAAAGAAGAAATTAAAAAATTTTTTGAATTGAACGACAAGGAGGACACCAATATCCTAAATGTATGGGATGCAGCAAAAGCAGTAATAAGAGGAAAATATATAGCAATAGAAGCTCACATCAAGAAACAAGAAAGAACGCAAAGAAACAACCTAATCTCGAAGCTCAAAGATCTAGAAAAAGAACAACAAAAAAACCCCAAAACCAGTAGAAGAAAAGAAATAATAAAAACCAAAGCAGAAATAAATGAAATTGAAACTAAAAAAACAATCCAAAAGATCAATGAAACCAAGAGCTGGTTCTTTGAAAAAATCAATAAAATAGACAAACCCCTAGCCAGGCTCACAAAGGAAAAAAGGGAGAAAGCACAAATAAACAGGATCATCAATGAAAGAGGAGAAATCACAACGGACACAGCAGAAATCAAAAGAATAATCAGTAACTACTATGAACAGTTATATGGAAACAAGTTTAACAATCTAGAGGAGATGGACAAATTCCTACAACTCTACAATCACCCAAAGCTAGATAAAGAAGAAATAGAACACCTAAACAGACCAATTACAATTAGCGAAATTGAAATGGTAATCAAAAACCTCCCCAAAAACAAAAGCCCAGGACCTGATGGATTTACAAATGAATTCTACCAAACATTCAGAGACGAATTAGTGCCTATCCTTCACAAACTCTTCCAAAAAATTGAGAAGGAAGGGACAATACCAAACACATTTTATGAAGCCAACATTACACTAATACCAAAACCGAACAAGGACAACACAAAAAAGGAAAACTACAGGCCAATCTCCTTAATGAACACTGATGCAAAAATCCTCAATAAAATTTTAGCTATCAGAATCCAACAATGTATCCATAAGATAATTCACCACGACCAAGTAGGATTCATTCCAGGGACACAAGGATGGTTTAACATCCGAAAATCAATCAACGTTATCCAACACATCAACAAAAAGAAATATAAAAAACATATGATAATATCAATAGATGCTGAGAAAGCTTTCGACAAAGTGCAACACCCATTCATGATAAAAGCCCTTGAAATTCTTGGGATACAAGGAACATACCTCAACATCATAAAGGCCATCTATGACAAGCCAACAGCCAGTATCATTCTCAATGGTGAAAAGCTGAAAGAAATTCCAATAAGATCTGGAACAAGACAAGGATGTCCACTCTCACCACTGCTTTTCAATATAATACTGGAAGTCCTAGCCAGGGCAATAAGACAAGAGAAAGACATCCAAGGAATCCAAATAGGAAAAGAAGAAGTCAAACTATCACTATTTGCAGACGATATGATATTATACATAGAGAACCCCAAAAACTCCACAGAAAAGCTAATTCAACTCATCAATCAGTTCAGTAAAGTGGCAGGATACAAAATCAACACGCAAAAGTCAGTAGCCTTCCTATACACAAACAATAAATCTGAAGAAGAAGAAATCAAAAAAACCATCCCTTTTGTTATTGAAACAAAAAAAATCAAATATTTGGGAATAAATCTAACAAAAGAGGTAAAGGACCTATACAAAGAAAACTATAAAACACTGTTAAAAGAAATAGAAGAAGACACAAAGAAATGGAGAGACATCCCCTGCTCGTGGATTGGAAGAATAAACATTATTAAAATGGCCATCCTTCCAAAAGCAATATACAGATTCAATGCTATTCCAATCAAAATTTCAATGTCATTCTTCAAAGAAATAGAACAATTATTGATGAAATTCATATGGAATCACAAAAAACCCCGAATAGCCAAAGCTCTCCTGAAAAAAAAAGAAGGGAATGGAGGCATCACACTCCCAGACTTCAAACTATACTACGAAGCCATAATCATCAAAACTGCATGGTATTGGAACAAGAACAGACATACAGACCAATGGAATCGAATAGAAAATCCAGAAATAAACCCACAGATTTATGGTCAACTAATCTTTGACAAAGGAGCAAAGAATATGCATTGGAGCAAAGAAAGTTTGTTCAATAAATGGTGCTGGGAAAACTGGGTCGCTACATGCAAAAGAATGAAGCTTGACCACTACCTCACACCATACACAAAAATCAACTCAAAATGGATTAAAGAACTAGACATAAGACCTGAAACCATAAAATATATAGAAGGAAATATAGGCAAAACACTACGTGATTTGCACATCAAAGACATCTTTACAGATACATCACCCAAAGCAGTGATAGTGAAGGCAAAGATAAACAGCTGGGACTACATCAAATTAAAGAGCTTCTGCACAGCAAAAGAGACAATAACAAAAACAAAGAGAAACCCCACCAACTGGGAGAACATTTTTGCACCCAACACTAATGATAAAGGACTGATCACAAAAATCTGCAAAGAGCTGATGAGACTCAACAACAACAAAGAAAATAATCCAATCAAAAAATGGGCAGAAGAGCTAAAAAGAAACTTCTCTGAAGAGGAAATGCAAATGGCCAACAGGCATATGAAAAAATGTTCAACATCACTTGTCATCAGGGAAATGCAAATCAAAACTACCATGAGATACCATCTCACACCAGTGAGAATGGCACATATTAAAAAAACTAGCAACAACAAATGTTGGCGAGGGTGTGGAGAAAAAGGAACTCTTCTGCACTGTTGGTGGGAGTGCAAACTGGTCCAACCACTGTGGAAAGCTGTATGGAGATTTCTGGACCTACTAAACATAGAGCTTCCATATGATCCAGCAATTCCACTCCTAGGTATTTACCCAAAGGACACAGAAACATCAATTCCAAAGAACACCTGCACCCCTATGTTTATAGCAGCACTGTTTACAATAGCTAAGCTTTGGAAACAACCCAAATGCCCAAAAATAGATGACTGGATCAAGAAGATGTGGTACATATATACCATGGAATATTACTCAGCATTCAAAAAAGATAAACACATGCAATTTGCAGCAACATGGATGGCGCTGGAAGGGATCATGCTCAGCGAAATAAGCCAAAAAGAAAAAGAAAAATACCGGATGGTCTCACTCATAGCAGGAATCTAGAAAACTTAAATAAGGGACCAGGAAAATGAATAACTATAAGAAAGTGAAAATCAAAATCAACAAAAAACTATGAACCAGAGACACTTTTAAGGGGGCGGGGGCGGGAGGGGAGGGATTGGGGTCAGAATGGGGGGGCTGCAATTGTATGGGGAATATAACAATAAAATTTATAAAAAATAAAAAATAAAAAATAAAAATAGTAATTTAAAAAAAAAAAAAAAAAAGAAGGAAGGCGCGAGAACCTCAAAGAGAGGAGGATCTTTGCCGGGTGGTGTCTGAGAGTCTGCAGATGCAGCTGGCTTTTCAAGGTCAGCTCACAACAGGCTCTTGACTGCTTCCTACTCTGTCCTTGACATTCAACACACAGATTTTCTGAAGGCATATGATCATCCTGTCTTCCTCACAAGTTCCTGGCCTGGAATTGGTACCAAGTGAGGAAAATAAAGGCACAAAATGGGAACATGAGTTGAATAAGGCAGGAATTATGGCCTGAATTGTGTCCAACATGAATATGTTGAATCGTAACCCCCAGGTCCTCAGCATATGACTGAATTTGGAGATAAGACCTTTATAGAGGATAAATATGTTGAAATGAGGCCATTAGGGTGACTCCTAATCCAATTTGACTTGTGTCCTAATTAGAAAAGGAAATTCAGACACACAGAGACATGGAGGGTTGGGGACACCAATAGAGAGAAGGCCATGCAAGGACATAGTACACAGATGGCTGCCTACATGCCAAGGAGGGAGGCCTCAGGAGAAGCCAACCCCACTGATATTTGGAGCTGGCATTTCCAGCCTCCAGAACTGTGAGAAAATAGATTCCTGTTGTGTGAGCCGCCCAGATTATTGTCAGCAGCTAGTAATTCCTTCACAAGTGGCACCGGCTTGAATGAATAGGTAAATATGTTTAGTTCTGTGGGATTTTGCTATGGCAGCCCTAGCAAACTAATACCACAGGTGCTGGCGGAGCTGGGATCTTGCCTCACAACTTTAAGAACAAATCATTTGTCCTGGGTTCCCCAATTAGTGATGTTATCTTGTTTGGTGAGCAAAATTCCAATCAAATATTTCTAATAAAGACACCTCATCTGGGATTTGAAGGAGCTGATTGAGGTAGAACCTGGGGAAGAAGAGCTCACCCAAACCCATCACCCTACTCTGCGCAGCAGAAAGGGAAACCTTAACAGTTGGCCCACTGACAGGGCACCTGACAGTTATGGGGTCCCAGGTGACGAGAGTCACTGCACCTGGGCAGCAACTTTCAGCTGCAAGCACCTCTCCACAGCCAATAATTCCCTTACAAGTGCCATAGGCCTGAGTAAATATGTACTTCTCATGGATTTTTCTAAAGCCTGCTCACTCATACCTGCCCATTGTAGGTGTTTGAAAGCTCAAGTTCCTTCTGATATCAAAGCAAAGCTTACTGTTCCTATATTGAAGGACTAATGAAGGGCAACGCAGCTTAGGAATGAAGGAGCTGAGGCTGAGCCTGTCCATGGGGCCGCGGAGCCCATGCCAATACCGTGCACAGTAGGAAAATGTCCCTAGCAGCAAGTGGAGAGAGAGAGGTGTTTTAGGGATATCAATGCAAAGAAACATCCTGTGTTCTTAATATAATTTGCATTGCCCATGTGCTTGCCTGTTATTTTGACCAACTTCTAGGAACCAAGAAGTGCCACTGGTAAGAGGCGTTGGATGTCTGTCTGTTTGAGGGAAGACCTGGTGGGAGGGGTTTGTGTATATGCATTTGGTAGGAAGTTGAGAACCTCTTGAAACTTGGGCTCTTATCAGCTAGCACATGCTGCCTAAGAGCTCTGGTGGAGAAGGCCTTCCTACCATTCACAAGGAACACCTTTCCCACATTGTCGTCCTGTTGGTGTTGATCCTGGGCTTGTTAGTCCATGCCAAGGTCCTGCAGGATTGAGGGCCGTCCTGGTCTGTCTGGTCACATATGTCTGTTTGCTTGGTTGGTCCAGTTGAAACACATGTGGAAGAAGGGGTCTCAGCTGATCTTGCTTCAGAGGGGTTGCCTGCTTCCCGTACTCACTCAAGGCATTGTGGTTGGAGTCCAGTCACACAGTCCTGCGGGTCCTAATTCTATATCTACCTTTTACATAGGGTGAGACCTGGGTGAATGACTTCAGGCTTGAGCCTCAATTTTCCTATCCACAAATGGGAGAATAATTTTAATTCCATAGGGCTGCTGAGAGGACTTTAGGAGGATAGAAAATACTCTTGGCACAGGATGGGCATTTAAAAATATTAATTTCCTTCTATCACCCAAATATTAGCTGGGCAGTTTATGCCATTTATTTCTTTGTTCAATCAACAAACATTTATTGAGTGCTAATGAAGTATGGGTGAAGGGTGTCCCCTGCATTTCTGAAACATGGTGGCCCAGGTGTCCTTGTTCTTATGACACTTAGTGTAATGATAAAAAAGCAAAGTGGACTAGTCAGGTGTTAGGGAGGTTGTGGCATTATATTTTCTCAGCCTTGTTCTCTACGTCTTGTCATTTGGCCACGAGGCTAGACGGGAACATGATGCTCAAGGGGATTTCTCTGAAACGACCTTGAGAACAAGAAAGCAGTGACTCACAACAGGTTAGTTTCCGGCAGGGCAGATGAAGGGCTGGGGAACAGCTGAGGGAATCAAGCAGCTGTCACAACAATCATCATCATCTCTTTTTGTGGGACTCTTCTCCCCTTGCAAGCTAAGTGCTTTGTGGACATTACTCAGTGAATTCTCACACATCCTCATGGGGCGAGGAGGAGGCAGAGATTATTAGAGATGAGGAAACAGGCAGGGCAAAAGATAACTGCCTCGCCTGAAGTCACACACCAGCAGAAGCAGTAGACCCAGAACTGAGTTTCTCAACGTGGAGTCCATTGGCTCATACTCTGACCGTCGGGGCAACGAGGTCAGGACGCTGCATGTGACTGTGGGAAGCAGGGCTTGCGAGTGGCAGGAGAGCTTACAGCTTGTTCTAATATTTCCAAATGTTCTGATTCTACACTTGATTCTGCTCAGGTGGCTCTGAGCTGTCCAGTTAGGAACATTCCAGGGTAGGTCTGTTCCTTGTCTTTCATACTGTCCTTTTTTTTGTTTTTGAAGTTTATTTATTTATACAAGCACTGGGTACAGTCAGAAGCATGGGATTGTGAGAGAATTCACCAGCGCTAGAGCGGAGAGCAGAACATACAGACTGACGAAATACACTGCTGAGGGGAGCACCGGGAACGGCAGGAGAGGTCTGCGTGCCGTGTGGGACCCTTGCCAGCGGCTGGGGATCGAACCGGCGCTGCAGAGGCTGTGGGCATCTTCGCAAACCAGTGCTCAACCGCTGCGCCATCGCGGAGGCCCTTTCATACTGTCCTTAAGACATTAATGTGATGGGAATTTAGAGGTAATCCAACCCCATCTCCTCATGCCACATATGAGGAAACTGAGGCCCAGAGCGATGAAATGACTCACCCAAGATCACATCGACAGTTAAGAGGCTGACCTTGGTCTCGAACTCACCTCTCTCAGCTCTTACTAACCTTAGTGGTTAGGCCCAACCCTCTTAGTTTTTATCTGCAGCAACTCCTGACATCCTGGGTTGGCGTTCCAAGTCTTTAGTTGCCCATCAGCCTTCCTCGCTCGTGGTCAGTATTCTGGGCCACTTTTTTGGGATTTCTCTTGCAGCACTGCCATCATGAGGGCTGTCTTGAATACCAGCCACAGGGTGAGTGCCTGGAATTTGCGGTGAATCCGGGCAACTCAAGGATGGAAACCATGAACTGCCCCCATGCTCACTCTTGTCTGCAACGTCAGCCTTTTGAATCACCTCTCTCGCTTGAGTGCTCAAAGCACATAGCACGTGTGGGGGTATTTTCCGATGACGGTGACTTCTTCTCCACCATAGATAACATCTGTGCTAATGAACTCTCTAACCTACCAACTTGCCACTTTCTTCTGCCGCACTGTCACCCGACCTCCCAGGCCCCCCTCCACGGGTGCCATCCAGAGCCTGTGTCTCAGGCAAACTTCAGCCTGTGGCCTGTGAGCTGACTCTCCCGCCTCCTGTCATCCGTCTTCCGGCACTTCTTGGACCAGCCAGAAAAAACTGAGCTGCTCGGCTTCCCCCTCTGCGGTTTCCACACTGGAAGCCCGCTGGTGGATTGAGGCTAGATGGCCATGGGTAGAAAGGTCCAGCACTTATGCTTGTTTTTTGACATCGACTTTGTACTTTTCAACCTCATTTCTCTCTTTGGGTCCTAGGATCGGGGGGTCATGTGCTTTGTGACTCCCTCTGGCCTATTTGCTCCGCAGTTCCACACAGCCCTCCTATACCCGCTGCTGGGGTGGTGCTGCTGAGGACATCTGCAAGGGAACCTCCCCATCTCCCCACTTCTTCTGGAGCACAGCTGGCCTGAGCCCCACCATCCCCTAGGAGTTTGCTATGGAAGAAGCACAGCTGTGGTTCACAGGAAGGCAGGAAGGGAGATAGGAAAGAACCAAATGCAGTGATGGGCCTGATGAAATGAGGCCTTGTGGTCAGAGGAGGACGCTGTCAGGGACACTGTCTCATGACACAGCTCTGGATCCTGATGGGGGCCTCCCCAAGGAACCAACAGACTTGGCCAGGGGGTGGCCATGGGGGCTGGGCACTGGGAAGTGAGGGTGCTCAGCATGTCCTTCTCAGTGGTGAGAAATCTGCTTGGGATGCCACTGCAGCCGAGGGTGCCACCTGCCCCCTTGGGTTATCTTGAGTCTCTCTTCCTTGATGCTCCGAGCACTTTACAATTATCTCACTCATCTGCACACTCTGAGAAGTGGAGAAGAGACAGGTATCATTATAGTCATTTTACAGATAGAGAAACTGGGGCTTAGAGCAGGTGCAGGACGCGGGTGGGGCCCAGGCCGAGAACCAGCTTGGAGGACACACACACCCTGTCTGTCCACATTCTCCCCTGAGCCCAAATGGCAAGGAAAAAAATGGTTTCAAGAGGAAAACAGTGTTTATCTTTTATCTGATGGCAAATCTAATATCTATTGATAATAAAACATTCAGATGGTCACCAAATTTGGGATGTGGTTTCCTCTGAAAGGGAGGCAGGGGAAGACAGTGTCAAAATAGTGGGGGGAGTCTTCAGTTGTAATATTAGCGCTGGGGTGGGTGTTGCTGTTATTTTGGGGGTTGCTGTTGTTTTGGGGGAGACTGGGAAGTACAGGGTGTTATAATTTTATTTCCTTTCTGTATACCTTAAATATTGCATGCTAAATTAAAATCATTTGGAGAATACAGGGCCTGATTGGTGGTACAAGAGGTTAAGTCTCAGCACTATGAAGCTATCTGCAGCCACTGCAGCACGAGTTCGATCTCTGGCCAGGGAGCTAACCCACATGGCACAGCAGACCTCTCCTGACTCGCCTGCTGCTCCCCTCAGCAGTGTATTTCAGTCAGTCTGCCTGTTCTGTTCCCCGCTCTGTCTCTGGTGAATCCTTTCATCCTTTCCATCTCTGACCTACACCCCAGCTCTTGTATGCATAAATAAATAATTCTTAAAAAAAAATCATTTTGACAATGCAGAAGTATAAGATCATTGTCCAGAAGGAAGGCATTTTGACTATGACATCCAAGATTTGGGGCATAAAGGATTGAAAAGTTTGTTGAAGGAAATAAAAGCGGGTGGTGAACCTCTGGTGAGACCATTCCAATCATGGAATTCATTACCACAAAGTCAAAAAAGAAATCAAATTTCATGGGGTTACTACATTCCAAAGATAGGTTTAAGCCTCAAACAATGTAGCCTGACTCCTGTTCTCATGAAGTTTTCATTCTAATGAGAAATCAAGGTAATACTGAGTGCGTCCTCAGCTAAGGTCACTGTACAAACTGGATTGAAGGCAATAGGAAGGGCTTTAAACAGAGATAACAGGGCAGGGGGAGAATGCCCTTGGAAGAGGAGAGCCCCCCCAATGGACTCAAGTCTGGGTCCCCAGGGGCTCCTCTCTCATCCTGAACAGCTTTGGGGAGCAGCACAACTCTCTCAGGGTAACTGGGGTGAGGGTGGGGACAGAGCTAGTAGGAGGAGCACCAGGGAGCCCTGGCAGCCTAAACTGTCTGGGTTCTTGTTCCTCCCTGGGTGTGCCCAGGGCCTGTGCCTTACAGTCTAATGAGGGGTTGGGCCAATAGTGGTGTGTTTCTTTCTTTTCTTTTTTTTTTTAATGAGGTGCTGTTTTGCATAGATAAATACTATGATTGTGATGTGGGAACCAAATGGCAGATCATTATGCAGAAAGCACTGGCAGAGGTGAGATTATGAAACCAGTTCTGCTTCAGGCCGGCTGTCTGAGCGTGGGAACTAGGAGGTGTCTGAATGTCTGGGCCTCAACCTGGGCCAACTGGATGGAGGCCGCCCTCTCTGGCTCATCTCATGACAGCTGGGCTGGGGCAGGAACCACTCTTCTCCTCTTTGCACCAGGGATGGAGACTCCCAGGAAGGCAAGTGGCAGGGGTAACGCAGGTGGCTTGTGACTTTTCCCCACCTGAATTTGTGGTTCGCAGTCGGTGGACCCAAGTTGTCCCTTGCACACCTGTTGAACTGATTCCTGCTTGTAGCATAAGAGCAGGGCTTCGGGTGTCCTGTGGGAGGCTCAGGACCTCTGCACCTGGGAGGAGGCAGATCAGGGAAAGCAAGAACACCCTTGGTTCCAAGTTTACAAACTGATTTCTAAGCAGGGGCAGCCTGATCTCAGAAGAGGAGGTGGAGAACTATGGAGAGATGCTGCTTGGAAAGCTAGGGAGGAAAACTCAAGAAGGCTGGAGAGAGATGGAGAAGAGAGCAAAGGAGGAAGAACCAGGGCTTCAGTTTCCAGGCAGAGGATGCCCCCGTGATGCCTCATGCAAGGGAGATTCAGCAGCTAGGGTGGCCAAGCAGCTAATAAATGTACTGTGCATAGTTTGTGCTTTGATGGACCCATTCCCTGCCTTTCGTCAAGCTCAAAAACCTGTTGATAGTGAGTACTGTTGACAGACTCTAAGAGGTCAGATTCAAGAGATAAATAAAGCCAAGGTCAGCACAGACAGGGTGGAGAGAGAGCGGCCCACAATCCCAGGTGTTGGCTGCAGAGACGGCTGTAGTGAGAGCGCCCCCTATAGAGCACAATAAGGACAGGAAGTCCTATAAGGCTAGGCAAAGGCCATCCAGTCATGACTCAGTCAAAAACTATTAGATGGTCACGTACTTTGGTGTCAGTAAAACAAAGATCCTATTTTCGTGAAAGCAAAAATCAGAATAACCTCCTTATGTTACACATCTGGAGAGCAACCACATTGTTCCTCCTGATTTTCTCTGGTTCCTCAGCACAGTATTACAACATCAGATTTAAATAGGAAGTGAGACTTGGCTCATGGTCTTCATTTCATCCAGACCTCCATGCCCATCTTCAATGTTAAAGAAGCTGGAGAGAGGACAGGATGGGAGTTGGGGGCATTAGCTCCATCCTACAATATTGAATGGGACTCAGTGCGTTGCCTCTGGATATTACCTAGATGCTTTGGGTGGTGTGGCAAGGAATGTTAATGATGAAATTCAATTATGCCAAGCTGTTAATGAGCTAAGTGCTGTATCTTTATTATGCATCAAATACTGGAGCACATTAAATACTTGCAGTGTCTCAGGCCTTCCCAATATGTGCACACTAAAGACACGTTTCTGTAAGCTCAGAAGCCCTACCTGTTCAGCTTCTTCCATGACCTGAAGTTGATCCATAAAACAAACTGTGGCCCATATTGCTGGGGGTTCTAAGAGGATTATAAGTGTCATCTTTCATGTTATCTCAGGAATGGTTTTGGACCTTTTTCTATTCTGTTCTCACTGTAGGCAACCACTGCAGATTCCACCTTAACACTAATTCCAGTCCTGGAAGTGAGTTCTAAGGAAATTATTCAACAGAAGCTCAAATCTGCATGTTGAAGTTGCTCACTGCTGCTAAAAATGGCGCATAGAATATATGATATTGGAGGGCTTATATCATGAACAAATTATAGCAAATATGTATGTGGTATGTTTTAAACTATATAGTCGGGCCTCCCTGGTGGCGCAGCGGTTAAGTGCTGGGTTGCGAAGCTGCCCGTGGCCTCTGCAGCGCCGGTTCGATCCCCGGCTGCTCCCCAGCCACCGGAGGAGGGTCCCACATGGCGCGCAGACCTCTCCTGCCGCCCGCTGCTCCCCTCAGCAGTGTACTTCGGTCCTTCTGCCTGCTCTGCTCCCCGCTCTGGCTCTGGTGAATTCTCTCACCCTCCCGCGCTTCTGACTGTACCCAGTGCATGTATAAACAAAACAAACAAACAAATAAATAAATAAAACATGCCTCTATAAAAAAAAAAAAAATTAAAAAAAAAAAAATAAACTATATAGTCATTTGAAATGATCATGATAATGCCTTTGCCGAATGGTGAAATTTTTTTTATGTTAGGAAAGGTAGAATATAAATATATATGTTTTGGCAATCTGTAAAGCAGGCATTCATGTTAAGGCTGCTTTGCAAAAAAGATAATTGTGGTAGAATGGTGGAATATAGATGATTTTATTGTTTTACAAAATTAGTGTTCATGTTAGATATGATTTTTAAAACACTCTAAAAGAAGAAAAGAAATCCTCCTTTAGAATAGTTCATGATTAATCATATTCCCTATCACCTTAAGGCTGATCTAAATGGAGTTGTGGGGTTTATTGGCATCTGTGTGATCTTGGGATCATGTTCAACAAGCTGATTCTTGGGCTCTACCCCAACTAGTACCAGAACCCATGATCCAAGAATCAGCAGTTCAGCCAAGATTTGAAGTAACTCTAATACACATCCATGTTTGAGAACCTCCATTCTGGAAGTTCTCAGAATCAAACTGTAAGCAAATCATGAGGGAGAAATGATTTTCTCTCATGGAAACCGGCTGGCTCTCTGAAAGCGAATTTACTTAGCAATCAATTCACCCATTCTTTGAATTTACCAACTTTGTCAATTTACCAAACTTGTTTTGAAGAACAATCTGAAATACAGTCAGTGAATTTGTTCTCCAGTAACATCTGATGGACTTCTGCCTGGATATGTTAATAACTATTCATTATGAATAATTCTTACTCAATTCAATATATTTTTCATAAATATATTTCTTGCAATTATATTCAAAAGAAAAATGAAATATTTTCATTAAATAACACATAAAAGAAAAATGTATTTTAAGAAGAACGCAATTATAAGAAAAAGAAATCATTCTAGGTCTCTGAGCTTTTGACAAATTGAATATTTTTTAACTTATTGCTAAAAGCATATTTTTTGAGAATATTCAAAAAGTTTTGGTGAAGTTAGTGAATTTAATGAGTTCAAATTGCTGACATTCATCAATGGATCCTTTGGGGATTTCACCTCTACTGAATTGACTTAGAGTCCCCCCAAAGAAGCCTAGGGACCCCAGCCATGCAGAACTTCAGGAGAAGTCTGGAGGTCTGGGAGATGAGGAAGTGTTGACCGGCTGTCAAGGGGTATGGCATCTGCCTCCCAGAGGGTAGAATCCTCAGGAGGACAGTGAAGCTCTTTCTCCGTCCACATCTAGTGGGCAAGGGTGCCTGCCATCATTGGGGGAGAGCAACTCTCAGCATCTTCTAAGACTTGACACCCATTCTTTTGAGAGCTTGAAAAAGGTGGCTAGTGGTTTGCAATTTAACGAGAGAAGGGACAGACTGTACTCTTAGAGGAAGCTACTGTATATCTTGTTCCTCCTCCCTCCAGGGGGACTTCCCCACCAAGAACCTCTTTTCTCCCCTGGTGACCTTCCCCTGTGCCCCTCCTAGGGCTCAGTGGCTCACGCAAATTCACACATGACCACATTTTGGGCTTCACCCCCACAGCTTAGCAGTAGTGAAAATCTCAAAAAGCAGATTGTGCTGATTCAGAAACTGCTATGGGACAGTCTTAGATACTCACTGACAATGTCAGCTCACATTTATTGAGCGTGGCCCATGTGAGAGACCGTGTACTCACCGATTTATGTGCCCTGTCTCAATGAATTCTCACAACCCCACAAGATGGGGAAATGAAGACCTAGAGATGTTAAATCACTTGCTTGAGGCCTCACAGCTGCTAATGGGGTTGACATGAGCTTTGACACAAGGCAGGTTGGAGGTAGAGCAACTGCCTCTTCTGGGTAGCAAAGAGAACTTGGAGTTTTATTGCCAGAAACACATCTGCTGCTTGTGGAATTTTGAGGAACGATGTTCAAAGAGAAAATGAGGTAGTAAAGGAAGAGGCATTCTCATAGGTGACTTGTTACAGATGTTCAGACTGGACCTAAGGCATTTTAATAGACTTCATCTTGGGGCCAAGTACAGATGAAAGACTACCATTCTATACTGAATAAAAAGAGAATCTATCAACATTAGGGGTCCTGAGGAGCCCCTCTGAGTGTCAGGCCCTAAGGGAGATGGGAAGCACTAGACAGCATTTATGATTTCTTTGTTGCATTGCCAGAGAAAATATAGACTGTCCAGTTAAATTTGAATTTCTGGGACACCACATATAAATTTTTTGTATAGTATGTCCCAAATAGTATTTGAGATACACTAATTTTTTTTGTTGTTTATTTGAAATTCAAATTTAACTGGGAGTCTTGTATTTTTCTTTGCTAAATCTTACTGTCCAAGTTCTTTGGGGAGGCAGTTGATAACCGAGGCAGTGTGTGAATAAGAACATAGTGAGAAGAACAGATAATGAGGCCATTGGGGAAGGGAGAGTTCTGGATGTAAACACCAGACGTAACAGACTTTCCCTGGTGGGAGTTTCAGTGGAAGGGGCCTTGTGATGGGAAGTTTACCTAAGGATAGGTTCCTAAGGATAGGTGGGAAAGATCTGGAAAGGTAAAGAGGGGACAAAGCTCAAGGCATATGTGGGGATGGTGAGCAGATAATTATTAGCGCATGACTGAGTGGTATCCAGGAGCCCCAACAGTTAAGGGGTACATACTCTAAAATGGATCCATCCATCTGTGCTTAAAAAGGCAAAGGAAGCATACTTTTAGTGTGAAATATTTGTAATAGAATTAGTGTGCATAGAGAGGAGAGAAGAAAGGCTATTCCTAATAAAACTCCCCAAATCTCCCATGTCCTCATGGGTGAATGTCCAGACAAACTGATTTGGCCTGAAGTAAAACTGCTAAGGCCCAAGAGTTTGCCACAAGTTTGAAGTACTTTCTGGCAAGGAGACACAAGAAAGGGGTTAGGCAGAGCCCGGAGAACTGGGACAGAAGGAAATATCCAAAATACAAAATATACCACATAACCCAACAGGAAGTCAAGATAATGGCTGTCATTGTCTCTTCCAAGGACCAGGAACAGCTTCCCCGCAAGTCTCTCACTCATGTGTTTCTCCCAAGTATCTCTTCCAAAGGTCTTTATACGTCTCTCCTCCACACGGCTCTCCTTCCATGTGTTTCTTCTCCTAGTAGTACAAGGGTACAAGTCAGGGCCATAGAAACAAAAGAGCCAGGCCCACCTGCCTTCTGAGTTAGATAGATCCACCTAGACACTCAGCTCCATCCCTCACTCCCAGTAACTTCCCTATTCAGGAAATCAAGTTCATGGCATACTAGGACTTGTAATCCAGGATGGCTGAATATAAGTGGGGGTGAGGAAAATAGCACCTCCCCATCACAGAGGTGTATCTATAAAGTAGTGCAATATCAAGAAGAGACTTCATGTTGGGCAGGACCAGAGGTGGAAGATCAGAATGGAGGGTCCAGAATGTCCTTCTAGAGATTTTGGACAATGTCCTTTGGACAAAGATGGGTGGCCAATGGAAGTAATGTTTTTGGAAGGCTAACTGGGGATGGTGATGTAGCTGGTGACGGTGGTGAGGGTCTGTGGAAGGAGAGGTGACCAGAAGGACATTCTAAAGCTATGGCCTAATCTTTCAAATAGGCTATCCAGGAGCCCATCAAGAAAACAGAAGGCCTAAAGCAGCTATCTCCTCTGAAGTAGGTGTAGAGGGAGAGAAGGCAGTGATGGGTGTAGAATCTCAGAGCAAAGATGTTCAGGTTAGAGGTACTCTTGGAAGTCTGCCACCATGGGAGGACAGATGGAGGAAGGGAGAGTGAATGTCACAGCCCAATTCACACATGCACACGCAGACACAGACACACACACACACACACACAGACACACAGCACTGTCTGCTTTTAAGTTTTGTGTAGATTTCCATAGAAAGCGAACTCCTGTTTTAACTTCAAATATTTATTAAGGCTGCAATTTCAGCCTGTGGAATCTGTTATTTTGCTTCCTTTGGAGTAAGTCTTTTAAAGCATCCATTCCACTGCCAAAACTGCCACCAGCTCAGCTTGTGACCCTTCTGCTCTGGATCCTCTCATAGCTGGGGCAACCTCTAGTTCTCCAAAGAAGGTACTTCAGCAGCAGATGAGATTTCTGTAGTAAAACTAACTCATCCCTTCCTCTGGTCCTGGCATCAAGCCAATCCTGAAAAGCCCGCTCAGCTATTCTAGGTTTTCCCAGAAGAGCTACCTAGGCAAAAAAGGAGAGGCCCAGACATGTTGGGAATGGAAACTGTTCCAGCCCTTTTCTGGGACTGGGTGGGATGGGACAGACCCACAGGGGCAGGACAGGAGGGAGGAGGCTCCTCGGCAGGGGCTGGGTCCAGGGTAGTCTTGCTCCATCT
Source organism: Talpa europaea (assembly GCF_964194135.1). Lineage (NCBI taxonomy): Eukaryota > Metazoa > Chordata > Mammalia > Eulipotyphla > Talpidae > Talpa > Talpa europaea. Next base: position 95,727,444 of record NC_140075.1, on the reverse strand, counting down.
GATCTTCTCCCTGCCCTGGGGGGATTAAGGGCTGGACTTAATGCAAGGGCGACTTCCCAGAATGGCCTGGAGAAATGGTATGACTCTAGTGGGCCAGCGTAGAGTGAGGAGGGAGAACACTAGCAGTGTGGTTAGTAATGAGTGAAAGCAAGGTTTTCAGACCCTTCTCAAAGACACCACTTTTTCTGCCTCCTGCCTGCAAGTCTTGGGTCAGATGACTGCTACCTTCCCCTGGCTGGGCAGGGCAGGGCAGGGCAGGGCAGGGCAGGGCAGGGCAGGGCAGGACAAATCAGGAAGGCCTCTGTGTCTTCCCTGTGGAACTGATCAAAACCAAGCTGCACTTAGGTCTTGATTGGCCTTAGGGCTCTTGCAGGAACAAAGGCTGGCTTCTCACACCAGGACAGCTCAACCTTGGTATCAAGGTGAACTGAACTTCAGTGGTGAGAATGGGGGAGGGAAGGCAAAGTGCAATGTACCCTTTTATTCTCAGGTACTAGCCACTTTCCCATGAGAAAGACAGAGTTACCCCACCCTCACCCCCCACTGCTCAAGAGCTAAGCCATCCTGCCCACGGGTCGGGGGTGGTGGTCCTGCAGCAGCCCCATAAACCTGCTGCTGCCTTTCCTTGTTCTTTGGGTGCCCTGACCAATGCATGGGCTGTGCCTCCTCCCTTTCCGGAATGCCCTCTGTGCCTGCTTCTCTGGTTGGCAAACTCCTTATCTGGCAAAACTGGCTCTAAAGTCACCTCCCTTACAAGGCATGCTGGTTTTCTCCTCTGACACCTTCTTAGGGCTCTTTTCTGGAGAAAAGGTGCTTATATAACCCACTGTGCTTAAAGATTTGTGCAACCTCATGTAAGGCACTAAACAACTCAACCAGGGTCCGTTGAAGGCTTAGAGTATCGTCTGGCTGGACATTTCAGAATTTCTGAGAGGCCGTGCCTAGCAGCTGGGACTCTGAGCTCCCTTTCAGCTCCTGGTGGCCTCCCCAGGGGTGGGCTGCTGACCAAACAGAAGGTGCCCAGGCCATTGAGCAGAGCATGCACACCACCTGTGGCTTCACCTCAGCCTCATGTCTGCCTTCTCTGGCTCATCTGAGGCACTGGATTCTTCTCTTACCCACTCCCCCCAATATCCCCACCCTTCAGCAACCACTCTCTGGCCTAGTGCTGCCCTTTCTCACTGAGTCAGCCCATCTACTAATTGCCACCAACTGGGCCAGGCTGTCTTCCCAAGATGCAGTGGGCTACCTGCACTTGGGGGCTGACTTTGGGTGGCCCATTTGTTGGAGAATTGGCATTGTTCCCTCCAATAAATGTTGGAGAGACATCCTAGCGAGGCCTGGAGGTGCGGTAAGGTGGGAAAGAAGGCCTAGCAAAATGTAGGGAGATGGGGATGCCTGCGGGGTAGCTAAGGGGCACCATCCCACTGCCCTTAGCCTTTCTTTAGAGCAGTGGCTCGCAGACGAGCCTCTCATGGCCCTGGGACTTCTGGCAATATCTGGAGATATTTTTGTTTGTCATAACAGGCAAGAGAAGGGGAGTGTTACTGGCATTCAGTGTGTGGAGGTTAAAAATGCAGCTAAATATCCTACTATGCACAGGACAGCCTCAACAACAAAGACTAGCTCAAGTGTCTAGCCCGTGTCAACAATGCCCAAGGTGAGAAACCTGGCTTTACAGAGAAGAGGCTGGGGCCATGGGATGAGGGGCCTAGTGTTGGAGAGGTGGCTTTAATGGGTTTCTGCACGTCCAGGGAGGACGTGTTCTCAGGGCATGTACATAGCCTCTCTGTCCCTTGCAGGTCCTTACATGGAACCATGCACTCCCTGAACTGACCCTATTCCTGTCTGTCCACTCTCATCCCCGCTGCACCACTGGGACTGGATGTTTCTGCCACCAGTGGATAATAGATGAGAAAAATCTCTTACCTTCTAGAGTTTTGTTCCATGCCAACTTAGAGTTTTAGAGGCGCAAGGAAACCAGAACTTTCTTACTGTCTTTCCAAAAGTCTTCATATAAAAGAACATTTCATTTCTCTTCTCTCCCTCCCACCATCCCTTCTACCCCTTTGAACCTTTCTCCCTTCAGCCTCCCTCTTAGCGTCAGAAACCTCATTGCATTTGCTAGGGTCCACTATTTTTTATAAATATTTTTTCTTTGTCATCTGCTATGCAAATGTCCAGTATTTCTCTGTCATTCTGACTTGCTTCACTACACGTAATTCCCTTGAACTCCTTCCACTTCACTGTAAAAGGTAATATTTCATCTTTCCTTATGGCTGAATAGTAGTTTTCCATTGTGTGGCTAGGCCACATCTTCTTCATCAGATCCCCTATCAGCAGGCACTTAGGTTGTTTCCGATCTTTCCTTTGGCCCTACATACCAATAGCACGCATTGTTTGGCTTGTTTTGTACCAGGAAGATTCACATGCATGATATGCTACCTTTGCTACAACAGCCCTGTGAGACACGTATTGTTATTATTACTCCGTGAGAATAAAACCAACTGTAGCCCAGACTGGTTGTGTAATTTGCCTAAGTCATCAAGGTAGAAGGGGTGGTGCTGAGATGGGGACTTTTTTTTTTTTTTAATAATTTTTATTTTTATATCCCCTATACAATTGCAACCCCTTTATTTTGACCCCAATCCCTCCCCTCCCTGCCCCCCATCCCCCATAGAGTGTCTCTGGTTCATAGTTGTTTGTTGATTTTGATTTTCACTTTCTTATAGTTATTCATTTTCCTGGTCCCTTATTTAAGTTCTCTAGATTCCTGCTATGAGTGAGACCATCCGGTATTTTTCTTTTTCTTTCTGGCTTATTTCTCTGAGCATGATCCCTTCCAGCGCCATCCATGTTGCTGCAAATTGCATGTGTTTATCTTTTTTGAATGCTGAGTAATATTCCATGGTGTCTATGTACCACATCTTCTTGATCCAGTCATCTATTTTTGGGCATTTGGGCTGTTTCCAAAGCTTAGCTATTGTAAATAGTGCTGCTATAAACATAGGGGTGCAGGTGTTCTTTGGAATTGATGTTTCTGTGTTCTTTGGGTAAATACCTAAGAGTGGAATTGCTGGATCCTGTGGAAGCTCTATGTTTAGTAGGTCCAGAAATCTCCACACAGCTCTCCATAGTGGTTGGACCAGTTTGCACTCCCACCAACAGTGCAGGAGAGTTCCTTTTTCTCCACATCCTCGCCAACATTTGTTGTTGCTAGGGACTGACTTTTTGATCCCCAGATCTTCATGTGAACACCCCCAAAAATTTCTCCCAAAGGAAGTGGGTATCATAGTGGGTATTATAAGTGAAAGCCCCATGGGGGTTCTTGTGTTTACTTGAATTGTGGGGGTATGGGTAAGGGTGACTAGGAGAGAAGCTTTGGATGGGTGATCATGGGGTGGTGGCCTCTAGGGAAGGAAAGGCGACCAGACAACATGGCGGGCGGCCTGTTTGAGGGGTGACTAATACCACCACAAGTCAGTCTGGGCCGGAAAGTGTCCTCTTTTCCCCTCTCAGGCCTGTGTCCTAAGCCTGGGGAGTCTGGACTCAGTCTCCCTAGCCTGGGATTGATTAAGTTGCCCAAAAGGAAGGATCAGGGTGCCCTCTCCCATTCACCGTAGATGGCAACCATCTGGCCCCTCGCCTTTCTAGGCGTCAATCGGGGAGTCTTGTTGGACTGCTGGCTGCAGACTAGCTTGGGGGCTGCGGGAGGCAGGCGGTAAACAGGAAATGGTTAAGTAAGAGCAGGTGGAGCATGCTGGGTGCTGGAGCAGAGCAGGAAATAGCTGAGTGACTGAATAGACTCAAAAGAATGCTCTGCCCTCCTCCCTGAGGCTCTGGAAAAGCCGCTGTCCCCCCATTCCACCCTGCCCTGCACCCAGGCGTCTGTTCTGCAGCAGCTCGAACCCTTGCTGCTCTCAGCTCTGCTGCCTGGAGGAGCAGACCCAGGAGCTAGAAGTCCAGCCAGTACCAACAGGCCAAGAAAAAGGGTGTTCCTTCCCTGGCAGGGCTGTGAGTCAGGTGCATCTCCTGAGGCCCAGGTGTGAGGGGCAGAGGGAGGTGGGCAGACTCACCAAGGTGGTTCTCTCCCGGGCCCTTTGTTCCCTAAAGGGCCCTTCACAAAGGCCAGGGCTTCAAGGACCATTAAGTCCCACTCTGGGTAGAGCAGGTGCGCGGCCTGAGATCCAGGATGGGTCCCCTCCTGCTCTCCCCTTTGCTCCACAGGTGCATTCAGGGAGATGGGCTACCTGGGCAGGAGGGGACCGTGGCTGGGGGATGAGGAGCCTGAAGCTCTGGGAAATGAAGGACCTCACATGCTGAAAGGAAGTTGGGACTTGAACTCCCTTCTTCTCCCCACCCCTCCACTTCCCTCTGTGCCTTGATGCCTCTCATGCTCAGGATGTTTCCTTGCTCTGTCCTAAATTAAAATCAGGTATTCTCTTGGCCTCTATCTTAGGGGAAGCCTACCCTCGGGGCAGACAGGTAATGTTTCCAGGGTCCCCTTGCAAGTGGCTTCCTCCTTGCACAGGAGACTGGCCAGTTGATCGGGCTGGGAAGTGTCACTGATGCACCTTGGCCCAAGGGCTTGGGCCATCTGGGGATGACTCCAGCCCAGGCCTCAGCAGGCAGGGTTCCCACATGCCAAGTAGGTGAGTGGTTCGCGGAGCCACCGAGGAGAAGTGCTGGCTGTACCTTGTTCTTCTGAGCAGGCTCCTGGGAGCAGCAGCATTGAAATGGGCAGCTGATGACCTTGACCCCTTGACCTTGGCATGAATGGGAAGAAGCTATACTCACACGATTTTTTGACAGTAGTATACATTAGAGGTATCTCAATTCTCAAATAAAGATAACTCAAGCTAATTATTGGGTATTTATTATGGTCTACCTATGCATAGTATGCATTGAAGTATATGCATGTATTTATACATGTATTTGCACATTTAATTTTTATTAGAAATTTTTTTTGCTGGAAATATTTTGTTGGACAGGGGACAGGACACTTCAATTAAGAGAAACATTTTTATAGTCCAGAGGTCTCCCCCTCACACCCCCTGCCCCACACCTATATACCATGAATCCACAGGGAATGGCCCCAGCAGCTCAGGCTCTGTTCCAGGTGTTCCACAGTGAGCTTCTCTGGCTGGAGCAGGCTGGCACGTCAGCTGCACCCAAGTGCCTTTCTCTTTGGCTTCCTTTTTTACTGACTCATTTAATTCCTACAACAAACCAAAGAAGAGTTACTTTGGTTGTTCCCTTTCACAGATGAGGAAAACGAGGCAGGGAGAGGAGAAGCAACTTTCCCTGGTAGCTGGTCATCAGTAGGTTCAGGTGCTCTGAATTCAGACCTGGGCAGCTGGCTGCAGGCCACACTCTGGTCACTGTGCTGTATTGCTCTGTAGGAGCCTTTGGAGGCGACCACCCTGATGCCCCTGGAACTCCTCATGAGATTCCCTATTCTTTAGGTGCTCTCTCTTAGGAGTGAAGGTTTCCTGAACACCCTTCTCTACTGGCTGTGACTCCCAAGACCTCTGACTAAGAACACCAAGGGAGAAGAGGAAAAAATGGCGAAGAGCCATAAGCAGGCATCAACTATACACCAGTCCCTGGGCTGATCACTGGCAGGGAGCCACTGAAGTAACCACATTCTGGGGCTGGGTGTTGGTGACAGGGGAAGACAGAATCTGTTTGTGGTCTATTAATTAACTGTAGTAGATGCTCAGGGACAGGGAAGCATGGGCTGGGGATATGGAAGTAGAGAGCTCGGTCCTCAGACAGCCTGGGGAAGCCAGCAGAAGTGCCCTGCGGATGAGCATGCCTGGCTAAGCTTTGAAGGATGATCCAAGTTAACCAGAAGAAGGAAAGGAGGTGGAGTCGGGTAGGGCAGGGCCTTCCGGGAAGAGGTGACAGTGCAGGCAAAGTCTTGGAGGCCTGACAGTGCTGGGAAAGTAGAGAACCAAGCAAGTCAGCATTCCTAGAGGCAAAGTGATAGTAGACAAGCCCTCAAGGCCTGAAGGCCATGTCAGGGCCCTGGAGCTTCATGTAGCCTCAACCTCCCTGCCCAAAAGGCCACTAGAGAGAGGAGGGTCATGTAGGAAACAGTGGAAGTAGGTGGACTCACACTCCCAAATTTTAAGAATTACTATGAAGCTTGAGCAATCAAGACAGTGATAGTAACAAAACACAAGAGCCTGTAGAAGCGTACCCATAGATGCACACTTCATTGGTTTTTGGAAAGTACAAAGGGAATTCAGTGGAGAAAGGGCAGCCTTTTTTTCTAAAAAATAATGCTGGAAATATGAACATCCACATGACAAAAAAAAAAAAAAAAGACAAGCTCAGCTCAAAATGGATTGTAGAACTTAATATGAACATATAAAGGATGAAATCATATGATAAAATATAAAAAGAAAAAACCGAAAAGTATAAAATAAAAAATCTTTGTGACTTGGGTTGAAAAATGCCTTCTTGGATGTGACACCAAAGCATGGTCGCTAAAAGAAGAAGCTGACAAATTGGACTTAAAATTAAACCTGCTTTTTGAAAGATACTGTCAAGAAAATGAAAAAGACAAGCCACAGACTGGAGAGAATGTTTGCAAAACCTCTATCTGATGGAGGACTTATATCTAGAATCTATACATATATATAAAAAAAACCTCTCAAAACTCAATAATAAGAAAACGATCTGGTTTTGAAAATGGGCAAAATATTTGAACATACTTCATCATGGAAGAAATATGGATGTCAAATAAACACATGAAAAGATGTTTAACATCATTAATCACTTAGTTAAGATCAGAATGAGAAACCACAACATACCTTTTAGGATGACTAAAAAGAAAAAAACCAAAACATTAAAAACAAAAAACTGACTTTACCAAAACAAAACTGACATGATGGGGAGGATGTGGAGCAGCAGAAACTCTTGCTTGTGGCTGGGGGATGCAAAATGGGGCAGCCACTTGGGAAGACAGCTTGGCAATTTTGTGTAAAGTTAAGAATCTACTTATCATCTGGCCCAGCAATCTCAGGTGAAGAGAAATGAGAACTTCTGCCCCTCCCCCAGAACCTGCCTGCAGATGTTTATAATGACCCCAGACCAGGAACAACCCAAATATCCATGGCTGACTGGGTATACGACTGTTACGTATCTGCAGAGCAGGACACTACTCAGAGATGAAAACGCACTGCTGCTACGTGCAATGACATGGGTGAATGTCAAGGCTGTTAGGCTCTGGAGGCTCACACCTTATGATTCTGTTTATACAATGTTCAGGAAAAGGCAAAACTACAGGAATGGGGGGACCTTCCTGGTGGCTCAAGGGTTAAGTGTCAGCACTATGAAGCAATCCACAGCCACTGCAGCATGAGTTCAATCCCTAGTCAGGGAGCTGACCCTCATGGTGCAGCAGGCCTCTCCTGTCCCGCCCACTGCTCCCCTCAGCAGTGTATTTCAGTCAATCCGCCTGTTCTGTTCCCCACTCTGTCTCTGGTAAATCCTTTCAGCCCCCCGCACCTCTGGCCTGTACCCCAGTTCTTGTATGCATAAATAAATAAATCTTACACAGAAAAAACTACAGGGATGGAAGAACTGGTTTCAGGGCTAGGATGAGGGGCAGGGGTTGACTACAAAGAGTGCTGGAGAATTTTGGCAGTGATGGAGCTGTTCTGCACCTGGGGTGAGGTAACTTGCCTGCATGCATTTTTTGAAACTCAGAACTATCTTTAAAAATGGATGGATGGATGGACTTTATTGTCTGCGCACTATATCATAATGAACCTGACTACAAAAACACACTACATCTAGGTTATAGAACCTCGTGCTTAAACCAGACAGAGGGGTTACCAGACAGAGGGGTTTGGAACACCCATTTTTTGGTCTAGTTCTGGACTAGATAGCCCTCAGACTGTCCTCCCATCCTGGAGGCCTCAGAAAGCTCCCACAGAAACCTTGCTTCTGGTTGTTTCTGAGGACCAGAAAGGAAGCCATTTTGAGCCACTCCTCAAGGGGTGTTGAGTTCCTTCTTTATATTAAAACCAAGTGTCCAGGGAGGGTGAATAGGTCAAGTTGAGGGCAGAATAAGAAAGAGGGAGGGTCTGGGAAGAAGGGAGGGGAGACAGTTTCCAAGAGGTTGGATAGGGTGGGGGCATGGGGGGGTAGTCTTCACCTTGGTTGGCAGCACTGGGTCTTAGCCATGCATTGTGGTATGTTGAAGGCAAGGGGTTAGGGCTGCATGGAAGAGGGAGTCCCTCTCCTCCTCTCATTGTTTTAGGTTTAGATGTGGAGTCCTCCCATACCACCTGGCAACCATAGGCCCCACCTGGGCTTCCTTACCCAGCACCTTCCACCTCCTAATTATCCAATTCCAAGTACAAATTGCTCAGACAGGTTTGGGGATTATATCTTCACGGCAACTAATCACAAAATGCCTCAGCATCATCACTCAGTGTATTCCCATTTCCTTGGGTCCTTTGGGTTTCAGATCTCCTTAGGCATTTCTGTCCTGTTGAAAGTTTCTTAGCCAGAGACAGCAGCAGAAGGCCCTGAGTAGGCATGAAGGCCATAGGCTTTAGTGAAATTTAGATGCAAATTATGGGGTAGGAAGGTTGGCTGGGGCATTTTTTGGCTTCTATAATCAATACTTCTATTTTTTTTCTATAGCATTTTCTTTACATGTATCATTTCCCTTCCTACCACAGTGCCTTTGCATACTCTGTTCCCTCTCTCTGGGGTTCCTCACATTCAGAAGTTTAATTTAACCACCATATACTGTGCTTGGTGCTGAGGATGCAGAAATAAACAAGATAAAGTTTCCTTATGTTAAAGACGATTTTAGCTGAGGGAGGATGATGATGATAGTGGTAGTACCAATACTACTACTGATAACAGCAATGACAATGCAAGACCATTTAAGGAGACTTACTGTGTGCTGGACATTATGTACACACTGCCATTAAAAACTCACAACAGTCCTACAAGGTTGTCATTGCTATTCCCATTTCATAAGTGAGGAACTGAGACTCAGAGAGATAAGTCATTTGCAAGGTTGGAACTTCAGTCCAGGCCTCTGGGTCTCCAAAGCCACATTTATGGGCACAGCATTATCCCACTATACCCAGAGAAGTCCTCCTCTGCTCTGTGTGAAGAAAGCCACCATTCACCTCCAAGCTGACAGGTCAATTTGCTCTGCCATGGAACATGGACCTATCCCATAGGACGCAGGCTGCAGCTGGGGTGCAAGCATAGGACTGTAGGCCAGGGAAGGCTAGCTAGGGGGGGAAGCACCCATGGGCCAACAGCACCCATATTTCCCCAGGACCCTTCCCATTCATTGTGTTCATAGAGAACACTTTTCCAGGGTGTGAAATACAGGACTTACCACTCAGCAGTGGCCAGTGGCCTAGGGAAGACACCAAGGATGAGCCTCCTTGACTCAACGGTCAGTCCTCCATTTTTGGGACAGAGGTAAGGCATGGACTTGAGCACATGGCAGACCAATAAGTCACATTCAGGTCCCAAAGTCTGGTTGGGACCTGCTGTCTAGTAAATTGAAGATGGTAATTCCTGTATAATGATATTGTGTAACAGCAATGGTTAATGGACTGGGGGTGACTCACTTCTGAAGGCCTCGAATCAGACCAATGTTATTTCCTTTGGTTTCCAGTGGACCTAACCCAGACTCCCCCAAACACCTGCCTCAGTCACTGAATCAGAGATGTGGGTTCTGGTAAAGGAAAGATGTAACCTGTGAGCTGCTGTGGGTTTGGCCAGAGAAGCACGTGTGGAGGAGATGATGTTGCAGCTTTACAGCTGGGCTCCGGGACAAGGTGGGAAGAGGAGGCCTGGTCCAGGGAGAGCATGTACGTGCTGATTCCACAGAGAGGACAGTGCAGTGGTCTGGCTGAAGCCAAGACTACTCAGAGGAAAAAGATGTAAAAAGTGATCCTTGAGCAAGATTTGATTTTTCTTTTCTCTCCCTCTCTCCTCCTCTCCTGAACCAGACTTTGGAGAAGCTAAACCAGAAAGTCTCTGCACTTGATCCCAGCCAAAAAGCTGAGAAGCAACAAAACCAGAAAGTCTCTTGATGAAGGCAACCTTGGAAAGCCCAGGGCTTGGTGCCTGCATTGCAGCTGTTGTAAAAGACCTGATGTGAGACCTGACCGCAGAGGCCGGAGCTGGTGGGACTAAGGCCCACCTGGTTGGGCTGTGGAGCACCCTGAAGGGCTTCCTTGCAGGCATGTGGGCCCCACCACCCCCACTGCAGAACAGCAGAGCCCCCTGAGGGCAGGGGGAGTTTTCTCACAGGCTCTTCCTTCACACCCTCGGCTTCCTGAGCTTTGGACTAGTAAGCAGAAGTTCATCAGGGAGAAAAGGCACAAAAGAGGTTGTGGAGGAAGACACTGGGAGGGTGACTGGTGCAGTCACCAGGGCCAGCAAACCACATGGAAAGCTGAGAAGGACATTCAACAAGCTGAGCAGGCCAAGTGGGTGGTGCTTGGCCACACGGTCAGGGCCCTTGCCATCATCAGGGATGGTGCCCAGCTTGAATGAGGCCCGAAGTGCCTGGCCATTATCCAAATGACCCAGATTGTATGAACACACTTCAAAAATGGAGCCCTCCGGAGACATCTAAAATGACCACTTGGCAGCTTTTGGGGGAACATGTCTACTGCACAAAGTCTATTGTTTTCATGTGAAATGTGTGGAAGACAGGTTCTTCAAGTCCTGGGTCTTGAGGTTATTAAAAAAAAAAAGATGAAGAGTCAGGGACCCTGCCCGTGTCTTGTCCCCCATTTTGCAATTTGTGCTACGGACAGTCTGGTCACCTTCTCAGTGACGCAGGTGACAGGAATGGGAGCCATGTGCTCACGTGGCGTCTCAGCGTGCGCTGACTGGGTGGGCCTCCCTGCTTTTGAGTACCAGCCCTAGTATCTCAAAACATGGGCCCTGGAAAGGACTGAAGGACCCTAGCCTGACCCTGTCCCTGGCGTTCCTTCTATAAAGTTCCAACACAGTTCAGTGGCTGAGGGGCCCAGGCAGCAATTTTTCCCTCTCACCTGCTCATCTGCCTACTTGGCCAGGCCCTGTGTAGTTTGCCTCAAGCTCTCCCTTCTCCCTCATCTCTTTCCAGGCAAAGAGAAGTCCCTACTCTTGCATTTTACTGCTGTTTTTCCCCAGATAATTCAAGGAGATGGGGAGATGAGGGCTTTCTGCAGCCAGGCAGTGCTTTCCCAAAAGAGTGGGTAAACAAAGGCAGGGCCTATGCGTGTGGACCCACATGAAGATGCTAGTGGTGAGGGTTCCAGGAAACTGTGGGCTAGAGCAAAGTGGTCTACTCCTTCTTTACTCTCCACATCATTCCTTGTGTTCCCTGTGCTCAGCCACAGCTTCCAAACTCTTTAACATTCTTCCAGCAGCAACAACCTCACCTCTCAGCCCTGCAGACTCATCTCCCAACACCTCCTACCACTTTGCCATGTGCTGATCTCCTTATCCCCTGTGGCAGGCGTTGCTGCCTCCACACCTTTGCACCTGCTGTTCCTTCTGCCTGGAATACACTCATTTCTCTGATAAGCTCTTACTCATCTTTTAAACCCAAATCAAACTCCCCTGTTTGGAGCTTTTCCTGGCTCTCCAGAGAGTTAGGCAGTCGTAGGCACCTGTTAGTCTCATTATGGGAGAAGGTTGGTCTCTGCACTGTATTTAATTGTTGGCTCTGCTATCCAATCCCCCTGCCAGAGTGAACCCTTCAGGAGCTCCCCCTGCAACTGGCACATAGTAGGCAGACTAAATTAATGGTCATGCAAATGATTGAATGAGCAGGGTATAAACAAGAAACAGGCCCGTTCTTAGGGAAATCTGCCTCCAGTGCCTTGTTCAGGGTGTCCTCTCCAGGGTGGCCTTGGGGCTGCCCCACTCCTGCTCTCAGTGATACTTAAAAAGTTTCTCTAGATGAGGTGCCTCCTGCCCAGTCTCCTCTAAGGATTTCTCCACTGCTGCTCACTTGTGGCTTTTCCGGTCAGTCTGATATAGGACTTGCCCACTTAGTGGGGACTTAATGCTAAAAAGCCTGGGGAAAAGGGCTGAGTTATGTCATGCTCTGTAGTGAGATTAAGAAACAAGGGTGGGGGGAGGGAGGGCAGCCAGAACTGAGGCCTCACAGACACGTAGGAAGGATTTCAGGGTTCGGGAGTCAGAGGTGGCTCCTTGGGGTGAAGGGACAGGAAATAATACAATTTATTGAGCTGGGGTTGGGTGGCAGGGGACATGGGGTTGGTGGCAGGGGCGGTGGAGAGAGTGAGTGGCTTTTGGAAGGGGTTTGGGAAGGAGGGTTCATACCACAGCTAGGCCAGTGCCCAGCTCATTGCCGCTGAATATTAAGTGCTGGAAACTTCAAGCTTCCACAGAGGGATGCTGAGAAAGGAATCCCAGATGCAAAGGGCCCTGGGCCCTACTAGGGGCGGGTGGGTGGGGGAGGCAGAGTGGCTCCCGACAGACACACTCTTCCTTGGAAGGGCTGACCAAGGCGGCGGGTTTCTCGGGTTTGGCCCCCTGCAGAGGCTGAAGAAGCAGGAAACAGGCGCAGGACTTGGTCAGGGCCAGGAAGCACTCTGCGCCGCCCCCTTTTCCTCAAACAGCCTTCAGGGTACAAGAAGGATTTGGGGCCCTGGCTAATTCCCTGCAGGACCCCAGCCCCAAGCTGCTGTGGAGTGCCAGCAGCCTGTTTCCTCACCTGCCTCTCCTACCCCCAGCAGTTTATACACTAATAGCCCACAGCACCCCAGGAGGGGGTGAACAGGGATCCATTTGTTTTTCCAGAGTTTGACCTTTGGGTAAAACTCTTCCCCCCAAATGTGCTGGTTTAAGTGAAAGCGATAAATCAGTTCCTTTGAAATGCAGAAGCAGCTTGGGGAAGCCCCCTTTGATATGCAGCTTGGAAACCCAGCACTTAAAACCTGGGTTAATTCTCGGGCTTTATTGGAGGCAGAGAAAAGGAAGAGGAGGAAACCCAGGGCCAGTCATTAAGTCTGGGGCACTTGAAAAGCCCGGGGCGCGCCCCCTCCCCCCGCACCCGCCCACCCCGCCGAGGGATCATGAAGGCCCAGCGGCCCTGGGAAAAGCATCCCTGGCCCTGACGAACTCTAATCCCGGTTCCCACCCAGACAGATGAGACGTGGAGGGCGGAGGAGGGGGTCGGGGGCGGCCAGAGCCGAGAGAGGCTCCGGGAATGGGGAGACGGTTGCTATGGAAACTGAGTTGGGCGCCGGGAAGGAGAAAGCCAAGGGCCGACTTGGCAATTTCCTGAAAGGAGCTGAGACTTCAAGCGAGTGTGTGTCCCATTCGCGGGGGGCTCCTGCTTCCAGCGGCCCGGGGGCTGCTCCGCTGCATGCGCCACAGGGTTACCCAGCTTGCCTGTTACCTCTGGGGCCTGGTGTGGGCCCCTTCATTAGAAACATCTGCTCCTCCTCATTCCTCATCCCAGGGCAGGGGAGAATTACTGCCTGAGGACTCCAGGCGATTTTCGTGGTGGTGGTGGTGGTGGTGGTGGTGGGCGAGGGGGTGGGGGCTGCTCTGAGGACCCTACGCTTCCCCAATCCACCCCAGAAGGGAGGGCAAGTTGGGTACCCAGACACTGGAGGCCCCAGGGCCACTTGGCACCAGTGGGCTGACCCTGCAGCCCAGATCTCAGGATGGTTCCCACCCTTCTCCACTCAGTGGCAAGCCCAATCTTCCATGGTCAGTGGTCCGATTCAGAAGACAGCAGCCCCAGGAACTTCATAGCAGGATTCCCCGGAACTGCTGAATGCAGGGTCCCAGGCTGAATGTTTAGCTCTGCCTCCTCTAAGCAGCAGTTTGGGGGACTGGGGTGGGGGAGTGAGCAGGGAGACACTTGGTTCCTGCCTGTCTGTCCCTATTTGGCGGAATCTGTTTTTGTTTTTTCAGTTTTGTATTTGACGAGGGTAAATGGGGTGCAGAGAATGGGAACCCAGAAACTAAAAACTCTCCAGACTTTGTTCTCACATTTCACACAGGCCTTGGCAGAGGACAAATGACAAGCTCTTGTTAGCCTTATTCCCCCTCTGTTTCTACCCCCACCACCTTGGGGTGCTGAATTCTGGGGAACACATTTGTCCTGCAGCTGAGCCGGACTTTGCCCTGCCCCGGTCTTGTTTCAGTGGACCTGGGGTTCACGCACACTGAGGGCAAGCTGGGCAGCTGCAACAGAGGCCTTTACAGAACCAACCTGTACCCCCCCCCCCCAACACCTTCTCCTCCCCTTCCTTATCATGGGAATCAGGAACCCACACTCATTAGAGGAATATCACCTCCACTTACTCCGCCTTCTACTCAGGCACCAGCCTACCTGGGCTGAGCCGGGCCTCAGGGGTCCTCCTGGACCCCCCAAAGCCTGTTGGAGCAGCGTACTTTGGATCATACCTCAGTAGGTCTCAGGCAAGGAGTCCACTGAACAAACCACAGCAATAACTCACGTGATGCTCTTTTAACTCAGAGCAAACTGGGCCTTGAGAAGGTAAGGACAGAGCAAGGAGTTTTCAGTCTCCCATCCATGGCGCCCCTGGGGAATGTGAGAGAAGGGCCAAAGGACCCAAGGCAGGGCCAGCTCCCCACAGAACTGCACCCACCTGGCAGTCCCTTTCCCGCCCTTGGGGTGGCAAGAGAAGGGAAGCTCCCCTGCGCCTGTCTCATCACGTCTCACCATCTGTGTCTGCGTTAAACCGAAGGACTCTGGGTGGTTTCACCAGAGCTAAGGCAGCAGGAGCAGGTGACACTAACCCAGCCCCAAGGCCTTCTAGAGACCCAGGGCACAGGCAGCATTCTGCTCTCTCCCTTCACCCCTCCCTAACTGGGGAAGGCGGGGCTTGGGAAAGGGGTTGGGGAGTCGTGCTCACAAAATGTGTGGAGGCAGAACCAAGGAAGATAAGAAATCGGGGACCCGGGCCTCCCTGGTGGCGCAAGGGGTTAAGCACCGCACTATGAAGCAATCCGCAGCCTCTGCAGCACAAGTTCGATCCCCGGCCAGGGAGATACCCACATGGTGCAGCAGACCTCTCCTGCCTCACCCGCTGCTCCCCGCAGCAGTGTATTTAGGTCAGTCTGCCTGTTCTGTTCCCCACTCTGTCTCTGGTGGATCCTCTCACCCCACCCCACTGCATCTCTGGCCTGTGCCCCAGCTCTTGCATGCATAAATAAACAAATCTTAAAAAAAAAAAAAGAAAGGAAATGGGGGACCCACCAAATGGAGATACAGTGAGAAAGGGGAAAAAAAGATGATGAAGAAGGAGGAGGTGCCTGGGTCCAAAGAGAGGAAGTCAGGAGGAAAAAGGCAGGCCATAGTGACAAATATGGGGGTCAAAGAGAGTGAAGGTTGAATTCAAGTTGTCTTGGTGGGGCTAGGACTAGATCTCTGGGGGCCTGGGGGTGACAGGGGACGGGGGAGAGATGTCTAGGTGTTGCAGGGGAAAGATCTGTGGTGATGGTTGTGTATTGTGTGCCTTTGTGTGTGAATGAGAACAGGAACTGTGGACACACACACACACACACACACACACACACACGCAGGGGGAGCTGGAGGGTAGGCCTGTGCCAGAAACTGCTGCATTCCTCTTAACCCCAAAGCAGCCCTCTTTCCAAAATGCTTTCTCATTATTCGCAGGCACATTTTTCCCCACCACACTCGGCTCTTGTTTCGACATGTCTGTACGCTGGCTGCAGTTGAGACCCTTTCTTCCCAGCTCTGTAACGCAACTGTAAAAACACCTGCATTTTATTAATGTTGCCTGGAGCCGGGCCTGGGCTGGGCCCCTCTGCCCTCTCCCTAGTGCTCCTCCTCCCCTGTGCTCAGGGAAGCCAAGCAGCAGGGTTAACCCTGTGTGGCTGGGTCTCTATCCTGGAGACCTGGGTGCCCATGAGGGGCACAGAATGAGTTGAAGAGGGGGTCCCCTAGAGTCCTGAGATGGCTAGACAGGCATTCTGGGAACTCCCCAAGCTCCCTGAGTCCCTTGTCCTAAACTTTGGCCTATTCCTCTTTTCACTGCCCTCTTTTCACTCACTTTCTCTCTTCAGAGTATGAAGAGGAGCCCATTCTGCCTTGAAAGGCATCCTTGTAAAATTCTGCCAGAAACTTCTAGGAAGCTGGCCCTTTAAACATCTACTCTATCCTCTTGCCTTCAGGACCATAGGGACTAAACCATTCCAGAAAAATAGCTGCTTTCCTCTTTAAAATATTTTAAAGAAGGGAAGCATCAAGAATATAAAAATGGTCCATAATCCTATCATCCTGAGAGTCCTGTTAACATTTCTTCTCATGCACTACACACACACAGCTCAGGAAGAGAAAGCACAGGAGGGGATAACGTGAAGCTTAAGTTTCTCTCCCCTCAGGCCACAAAGGTAATGCTTGTTCACAGCTTCTTGTGTATCTTTCCATGGAAGGAATTGGGGTGTATACTGACATCTTGCTTAAATGAAAAATAAGTCTGGGGTTCTCACCATCTCACCACAATGGAAGCTCCCTCTGCACTTTTTAATGGTTGGCTATGAATTCACAGTATGGCTGCACTGTAGCTGATTTAAACAGAATCCCAGCGAAGGGCACATAAGCTGCTTCTAGTTTATAATTTACAAACATGGCTGCAGTGAGGATCTTTGCCACACGTCCTGCCTTGGTGTATGTGTGTGAGTAGGTCGGCAGGGACGCTCCCACAGCACAGGTGCTGGCTCATCGGACATGTCCATTGAACACTTTTTTCTACCCTTTTTTTTCCCCCCAAAGAGTTCTTTATTTTCCTGCGCTTCTTCATTTTTTTCCCTCCAGTCAAACTTCTATTCATCTGTCTAGCAGCTCAAACTTTACCTCCTCTGTGCAGCCTTCCTTGATTGCTCCAGGGCCCCACTGGCTCCCTCTTCCATGCTTTCTTAGCACTCTAACCTAAGCCTTAATGTGCTCAATTCTTTTTAAGTGTCTCTTCTCCATACAGGATCATAATATGAGCATGTTGACTTTTTTTTTCTCCTGGGGCACAATACTTTCTCATCTTTGAAATATTTTTCTTCATGCAATTCCACTTCTGGGTAGAGTCTACTCTTCCTCCCCCCTAAATTAAAGGCAGGGACTTGAGTAGATGTTTGTATACCTATCTTCATTGCAACATTGCTCACCACAATCAAGCGATGGAAACAGCCCAAGTTTCCATCAACAGGTAGATGGATAAAATGTGTATGTGATAGTGGACTATTATTCAGCCTTAAAAAGGAATGAAAGTCTCACATATGCTGCAGCATGGGTGAAACTTGAAGCTATTATGCTATGTGAAATAACAAACCAGTCACAGGAAAAAGACAAATACTGTAGATTTCACTAATATGAGATACATAAAGTTGTGAAGTTTGTAGGGACAGAAAGTAGAATCATAACTATCACAGCTGGGGTGGGGGTGGGCAGAGAGAATGGGAGTTATTGCTTACTGGGTATAGAACTTTAGCCTGGGAAGATGAAGAAGTTCTGGATGTGATGGTGGTGAAGGTTGCACAATAATTTGAACGTATCTAGCGCCACTGAACTGCATACTTAAAAATGGTTAAAATGGCCAACTTAATGTTATTTATATTTTACCACAATAGAAATTTTTTTTCTTTGTGTGAAATAGTGCCCTCTCATCGACAGTAAGTTCTTGGCGAACTCTCTCCAAGGTCGATGTACCTCAGGGCAATGCTGACCCTCTAACATTAGGAGTACTTAGCCTATTTTCAGATATTTCCAGGGAAGGGAGCCCATGACATTATGAGGCAATCTTTTCCAGTGTCTCAAAATCCCAGACATTCTTCCTATCAGACCTTTCCTGCTGCACCTGAAATTAATTTTTCCTGGGTCAGTAAGTCCTTTTCAGGACACTAAAGCTTGACATATTTGAAGACTCTTGTTGCACCATCCCCAACATCAGGGCTGAGGGCAACCAAGTGATAGTCTGTGGGTGGACTTCCCCTCTTGTCCGCTTCTCACCAGTATGCAGAACAACATGGTGGGCCCTCAATTCTGGGCAGAGACTGGAGCCCAGGACCCAGGGACCTGGCAGGGGGATTTGCCCACAGGCCTCTTACCTCTGGTGGGTTATAGTCTGTTGGGCAATAGAGCTTTCCTCTCTTGACTCGCACCCTGTGCCCTTCTGTTGAAGGCCTTTTGTGGACGGGACAGACTTCTCTGAGGACGGGGCCAGAGTTCATGACTCATTGCGGTAGCTCCTGTGACCGGAGGACGCACGGCATCTTAATCAGCTGTTTGGAAGGTGTACCTGACAAATGTGATCCCCATGGTCTGCAAGATGCTGACCTTGTCAACTTAGAGACATCAAAGGGCTGATGAAAGAACAGGGCTGAGAAAGACCTCATCACTTGGGTGCCTGTCGACCGCAGGCTTGCAAGGCCTGTCGGGCTGAGAAATGTTGTCAGGAGCTGGGAGGAAGTGGAGCTGTTTCTGCTGTGAGGAGCTGCCTTCAGCCCCCTTCCGGGGCACAAGAAGAGGAGCGGGCCAAGCTAAATGGCTGCCCCACATGTAGTGACTCAGTTATCACTGCAACCACAAAGGAAAATCCGTGTGGGGGTGGGCATCTCCAAAACCTCGTTCATCTGTGATTTGGGGGATAATAACATCACTTCTGTGTTCTCGGGTTAGGCTTGTCAGCGCTGTGACATTTGTTAATGGGCTATGTTGACACTTCTGACTTCAAGTCATGGTTAATATGAAGGACCTGGCCTCAGGAAGGGGCAGAGCCCTGGGGAGAACAGCCCTCGCTGATTTCATGTAACCCAAGTTATGATGAAGAAAGAGCGTCCCTGCTGGTCAGACTAGTGACTGGGGTTTGATGTGAGTGAGATGATGGGCTTTGATATTTATGTACATCATGCACCCTAACAAGGGGCTGGGTTCTTTCTTTTCCCACAAAGCTGGAATGTCTCATCGAGTCAATTCTATATGCTCTGGTAGGATTTAATTATTATCAAGTTGTCAGGGGCTGTTCTGTATCTATAAGCATTTTGGAAATGTTAGTATTGGTATTGGGTTGTTTTTGGTTCTTTTTTTAAAATTGAAGTGTATGTGTCTGGTTTTTGTTGTATTTGTTCCTGCTCCACCCCTTAGCCCTCAGACTCACTCACCCAAAGTGCTGGTTTCAGAAACTCAAAAAATCCTGTGCGCAGGAGGCATGGAAATGGATTCACCATGGACTCCCCTTGCTCACTGCAGGCATATAGGGGCTCTGATTAGTAGCTGGCAAACCTGGAAGGGAGGAAGAAATAATCACAGAGAGTTCGCTTGAGTTACTTGAAATTCCATAGCAAATCAGCATTGAAGCCAGAGGAGGAGAATCTGCCCTTCCAACTCACAGGCCTCTTTTCTGCAGGAAGCCCCACGCTGCCTTGTTTTAAGCATACCTGGGGTGGGTTTAGGTGTCAATTAGCTCTCCCAGAACAAGCTGCATCTAGGGCTGGGTCTTGAAGAAGGCTCAGGACCAGCTTGGGGACTGTGCTTCAGACAGGATGGGCAGGGCCAAAGGCCCTGGAGTGCTGGGAAGGTCTCTAGTTTCAGTAAAATCGGGTTCTCCTGAATAAATCACTTGGTCCTGGGGGCTGGATTTCCTTCAGCTCCTTTTAGGACCCATTCCCTGGAGGTGCTGCTGGAAAGAGCCTAGTCATTTGTGTGGTGCTCAGGTGGGGCAGGGGTCTCTCCTCTAGGAACAGGCTCCAGAGAGCCCAGGGCCAGGAGGAGGACCTGCCTGGTTCCATGCCTGGGGCTCTGTTCTCTTCCTGTTATTTTTTTTTTAAGATTTATTTATTTATTTATGCATACAAGAACTGGGGTACAGGCCAGAGATGTAGTGGGTGAGAGGATTCATCAGAGACAGAGTGGGGAGCAGAACAGGCAGATTGACTGAAGTACACTGCTGAGGGGAGTAGCGGGTGAGACAGGAGAGGTCTGCTGCGCCATGTGGGTTGCTCCCTGGCCAGCCTGGGGTTGAACTTGTGCTGCAGAGACTGCGGATTGCTTCATAGTGTGGTGCTTAACCCCTCGTGCCTTTTTTTTTTTTTTTTTTTTGTCAACAGGGCTCAAAAAGTCTCTTTCTCCATAGATTAATCTGACTGTATCAGAATGGGAACAGGAGTCAAATAGTGACTTTCCAGTTGTCTTAGCACTGCCTATCCCCTGTGTCCTGGTGCTAAGAGCCCGAGATTGAGAGTGGGACAGAGAGGCAGCAGAGCCAAGATTTAAAACACCTTTGTTTGCCATGCCTCAGTTTCCTTACCAGGAGCCTTTCATCCAGGCGTTGTGGCACGCCAACCTAGTAGGAAAACACCTAAGATTGTAGGCAGCTTTTCAGACTTCCCCAGTGCCAGATGTCCCGCCACAAAAATTCTTGTTTAATCTGTGGCCCAAAGAGCCTAGGGCATGGTGGAGGCCTGAGACAAGAGTCGTTTGGCTGAGACCATCAGAAAAGCTTACAGAGCATGGTTGACCACTGGCTGTGCCGCAGGGCGATCAGCTCAGCCCTTCGAAGTCCACCCAAGGACACATTCAGTATTCTGGCCCTCTTACTGCTCATTTTTTTCTCTCCCCTTGGGTCTTTCACCCTCTCCTATCATCCCTCCTTTTTTCTAAGATTGGAGCACCAGGTAACGCTGAGACCTGGAACATCTCACGGAGCTGGCTTTCTTTCAAGTCCCGCTCCAGGGCTGTGAAGAGTCTCAAGGCTTTTTCTTTTGGAGATAAGTTGGGGACAGGGTTAGAAGAGTGCTGAGAAATCCCGCCTGTTCTTCTTTCTTTCCCTTTCCCCCTTTGGGGCTGAGAGACCAGATTTTTTTTCCTTTTTTACAGTACATTTTGGCAGGGCCCATTTTTTTCTGACAGAAAAAAAAATAACAGGCATATTTTGGGCGATTACTCAACTGGGGTCCTTTGTGACAGGATATGCAGCTGCGTGACTAATGGGCTGGCTTTCTCCTGGCTTCCTTCCCCTTTCAGAGCTCTTGTTTACTGCCCCATACCAAAAAAAAATGCCATAAGCTACAGATTTATATATATAAAAAAAAATGCCTTGTGAGATACTCAAAGGCAATAAATTCTTTGGATATCCCATTTCCAGGGCTGCAAACTCCCCGCCCTCACCAACTTTTTCTTTTCAAATACTCAAACTCTTGACTCACGACATGTGAATCTTCTCTCCTACCCTCACATCCCTGCTTTCTTCTGAACATATGTCCAGCAGATCATGTGTGTGTGTGTGTGTGTGTGTGTGTGTGTGAGAGAGAGAGAGAGAGAGAGAGAGAGAGAGAGGCAGGACGGGGGTTGGGGGGTGGGAGAAGGCATGGGGTGGGGGAAGGGAGCAAGATGGGAACCATATTTCTGGTGCTTAACTCAGCATTTGCTAAAGGAAGGATAATGACTTCCAGGGGCCCAGGACCTTTTTTTTTCCCAAGGCCTTTCTGTTTCCATAATCTATGACAATTTTGTGGTGTAAGCAAAAGTTATTACAAAACATGGAACTAGCTTAATGAGGAAGGGTATGTCCTCAAGAGGGAGGGACTGTCCTTTATAGAGGAAGTCCAAATTTGACTGACTTTGGAATTCAGAATCCTTGGGTTTCACATAGAAATTTTGGAAGAAAAACTGTCACTGGGACCATTGGACAATTGGAACCGGCCTCTTGATTTTTCTAGAGATCATTTGGCTTTTGACTAACTAGTTAGGCTTGATAGGGACAGGCTGGTGTTGATGAGGTATAAGTTTGGTGGCCAAGTGATGTGTTTGTGTCTAGCTGTGATTTGGAGCAAGTCATTTAATTAGTCTGCCCATCTCCAGTGCTCCCATGTTAAAATTATGATAGTGTCCTCTCCCCCTCTATGTTGCTGGCAAGGAAAGTGACATGATGGAAGGCCAAGACATGGAGAGAACTGCAAAGGGCGCAATGACTGTGTCTAGTGCTTATTCATCCAAAGGGTCACCTCAAGCTTTCAACAGAGGAGAGAGGCTGATTCCATGGTGAACTGTGAAGCCAGCTGATAAATAGGAGAGAGGTGGTATATACCGAGACCCAGGACATGTTGTTACAGCGGTGTTTTCAAGGCAAAGTAGAGGTTTGAAAACCTCCAGTTTACTTACTCCTAGTCATCTTCCACGCAGGTCTCAGAATCCTAACTGCCTCATCAAACCCAGACATATGTTCCCTCTATCTTGCCTGCCGCCCCTATTGCCCCCACCCCCCACTTTCTTTCCAGTAACTGCCTCATCTTCTGCACATCTTGTCCTCAAGAAGTCAACACAGGTTACTCTCCCCCTTAGCCACTATTTTCAGTGGACATTATTGGAGATTCCTTCCTCTTATTCCAGTCATTTGTCAGTTCTTAGAAGATGTCACTTAAAACTTAAGTCTCCCTAATGTCTCCGCCGATTAAGAGCACTTGGAGTAGACACCCCAAATCCTTCAGTAGGCCCTAGTGACTAACTTTTTTTACTTTCCATAGCTCAAGTCTCATGTTCTTGGCAAAGGCAGTTGGCTTGATTTTGCCAGAAGGTAAACTGAGGCCCAGTCAGGGTATTAACTGGCCAAAGATTACATAGTAAGTAAGCTTCCATGACACAGACAAGAATAGAAACCCCACATCCTGATTCCAGTCAGCCTGGACTTTAAAGAGGCACCTTAGAGTGGATATCCCAGAATAGCTTCTCTCTAAGGCTGACCAGCTGTGAAGTGATGTGTTGCAAGGGTTATTTTTTGCCTTGGCTTAACTCTTAAAAAAACACCCAAACTACTAAAACCGGCCTAAGAAAATCCATTTCTCACAATGTCATCCACTTGCCAAGTTTAAACCTAGTATATTACATCATGAACGCCTTCGGACCCTCACTCTCTGCTTACAGTGACACTCAGGTATCTGAGTTGAGTTCAGAAATCACAGTTTATTGAAGGAAACAGATCATTAAGTTATTCCACTGAACAGAGCCGTTGACATTGCTTTTTTGGAGACTAAGCATTGGATAATATTCTCATGTGGCCCTGGGCTAGCTGGAGCTATTTAACAAAGGGTGTGGTCATCACATGGCATGAGACCCTTGGGGGTTAACAGGAAGAGGGAAAGGGACTGTGGTGTGCTGGAGCTGGCTGGCATTGGCTTGTGAAGGCTGATTGTTAAGTTTTTAGGAATTTGCAATTCTATTGTTAAACATAGTCATTATGAAAAACTGAAAAAATATAAACAAGTTATATTAGAAACAAAGGTAATAAATACTAAAACAGATCACATCTTAGTTATTTTGCTATAAATTACTATTATCTTTGCTTTGAGTCATGTCTGCTGTAGACGGTAGCAGTGCTATACAGAGGTATGTTGCTGTGAGTTCTTCCCACTTCAACATTCAATAACATCACATTGGTAGCTTGAAATCAGTCATGGTGACAATATTTACACCCCAGAAATGGGCAGACTCTACATGTATTGATTTATTGTTTTGTTGATTGCCTAGACTCATGATGGAGAAAATATTAGTAAGATAGATTAAATATTAAAACATGTTGTATCTATAGCAATGACATTGTGACAAACAAAAAGGATAGTGATAACATTTATTTCTTCAGTATCCAAAGGCTACTATCCAATTCAGCAAAAAAAATGGTTTCTGTCATTGACAAATGATTACTTTGTATTCTGAGATACATGTTTTTTGTTTCACTTTTGTCTTCTTATTGTGAATGGAATAAGCAGTCAACATTCAAGCATCAGATCTACATGTGGAAAGCCAGTTGTTAAACATTTGTCTTCATGCTACTGGAAAGAATTACATATGGATTACTCCCTTGGTGTCCCAGAGGAAGGACATTGTGGAAAATTTACAACTCAGCAGTAAGGAACATGTCTGAGGGACAGCGGTGGACAGAAGATACTAACTGTTGTTACTGATACTGAGGAGAGCAATAGAGATAATACAATTCAGAGGTAGTGGCCAGAGATTACTCTATCAGAACAGGAATGTGGAAAATAAACCAGACTAAATTGAAAGGCACCACCTTATTCCCACATGGTTAGATAGTAGAAAAATCATAATGACTTCCAAATTCAAGGTGAAGATTGATACAGTATTTTCATGGTGCCTAACTTTCTAAAGGTTTTTTTTTTTTTTTTTTTTTTATTTGAACTCATATAATCAGCCAAACAGAACAGAAAAGTAGATGGGTAAGTCAGCTATCAGCATCATACTCATTTTATAGATGGAAAACTGAGACAATAAGTGGTTAAGTAATCTGACCAAGCTTACATTCTACATGAATGGCTGAACTGGAGCTTGATGGAGAAACAGAACTAGCACAGATAATGGGGTCAGACACACTTGGGTTAAAACCCCAATCTTGTCACTTATGTAACTTTGGTGAAGTCATTTTAGCCCTTAAACTTTTTTTTTAGAAAAACTACACAATGGGGGTGATAAGGCCTAGGTCACAATCTGCAGTGAGAGTTGGTTTCAATGATAGGATAAATGCAAAGAACCTGGCACTTAGGAGGCCATCAATAAATGTTCATTTTTGTCTCCCTCCCACTCTGGTATCTTGCAATTATTCACATTGGATTTTAGAGTGCAGTTAAGACTCTTGGCTAATGTATTCAGTTTCCTATTTTTTAGGTTTAGGTAAAATTGCTCTGCATGGCTTTAGGCCAAATCAATTTGAGGAGGTGGGGGTGGGGCAGGGAGGAGAGAAGAGGTTGGTCAGAAGAGAGCTAGCTTAGGATTGGGCTCCTTCACTCATGGGTGATCAGATTGGATCCAGGCACACACTCATGGTTAGCAAGACCATTACGTTCAACAGGTCATTGCCAAGGCTGTATGAGATAAAACATTGAAGGATATGATCTATTATTAATCCCTGGGTGTTTGGATGTCCATGCTTTGTAGCTCCTTCACCTCAAGTCCATCAGGGGCTAGTGTGGCCCTGTGAGAAGGGCAGAGCTCCCTTGGCTGATTTTGACCTCCCGCTGGCCTGCGTGCAAGTGGAGACACAGTCCCTGGATGCTGGGTGGAGAGACTTGACAGCCAGTCAGTGCGGTTCAGGGGCTAAGCACTTGAATGGATGCCTGCAAGGTACACCAGCTACTTTGCTTGAAAGCCATTGGAGCGAGACAAAAGGTGCCTTCTCTTACTGCATTCCTTAGCAGGGGGTTCCCTGACTCCACCTGGCCCCCAAAGCACCTATGCAACTCCTTCCATACACCTCCTGGGCACTGTCTCTACCCCCGAGAGTGTGTGACACACACACATTCCAGGCTTGGTGCTGTGGGTATGCCATGTGGCCTGAGCTCGCTGGCCTCAGTTTCCAGAATTGCAAAGTAGGAGTCACAGACACTCTAAATGCCTACCCACTGGGATATCTTCCCGAAGCTATTAGGCATCAAACTGCCCTCCCACACCTCTGGCTCAGCCTTTGACATCTCCAACTATCATGTACTATGAGGGTATAAAGTCAGCCTGCCTGGAGGATCTCTGTCTTCCACTTACTAATTGTGTGATGCTGGGAAAGTCTCTTTACACTCTCTGGGCCTACATTTTCTCATCTCTAAAAGGAGAGATCAGAGTTGCAATTAACTCACAGGTTGTTCCTTAGTGACTATGAGCTCCTATGTTGGAGTTATGAGTTAATCTAGGAGTTAACACCAATGTATGCATTTATACTGTATACATAAAGTGCTTAAAGCAGTGCCTGGCACAGGATAAGATTAATTATAAGTGACAAATGATAAAATCCTAAGTATGATCATCCATTTTCCATTCCAGTTATTATTCTGGTCCTATTTTTCTGACGTTCTTGCCACAGCCTAGTGTCTGACCCTACCCATCCTGGGTTTGCTAGTACCATACGCACTCAAGACTCTGGAAGTAGGGCATGGGAGAGAGCTTGCGTAAAGCAGGTTGGGGTGGAGGATTGAGAAGAGGATGTGGCTGGGATCAAGGGCAGGAGAGAAGATAAGAGCCATAGAAAACAGGATGAGAGAACAATGCTTGTGTTAGTCTCTCTGAGGCCTGATAGTTCAGTGCAGGGCCCTGGGTCTGTGGAGTTCTTCCATATCTGGCTCCTCCAGCACCTGCCTTGAGCTGCCTTTTAGTAATATGTGAGCTACAAATGATACAAATGAATACATGTTCCAGATTTTGAGTTTGTTGAGGGTGAGGCCTCATCTTTCCATGCCTCTTGTAGAGTGGGAACTCAATACTCATAGCTCTTGAATTGAATCATGTCAGAAAGTTAGTGTATGAACCATAAATCTGCTCCTTTTGCTTAGAACGGATGGTTGAAAGTAATTGGGGCCCCAGGATTTTATCTCTTTATTTATTTTTAGCACTTCTGTTACTGTGCTGAGTCCAGTTGAGAATCAGGAATCCCATGGACACCCAAGCAGGCTGGGGGAACAGGAGTGTTCTTGAAGGCCCATTTACCTAGACACTGACTAACACTTCTAACCCATTGTATGGCTTTATGTTGGATGCGGGTTAGATAAATCTAAGAAAGAGGAAATCTCCTCAAACTCCATCTCAGAAAACCAAGGCCCCAACCTAATGTTTTAAAATCTCCCAAATTCCCTCTAGATGTTAGAAATACCCCAACTCTCATGATAAGTTCTCAAAGAAGGGAGATAGGAAAGACTGCCCTCGTCCGGCTGCTGCTACTCTCCCCTCTCCTAGAAGAGTGTTCCATCACCCCTCCCCACCTGGGAAAGCTTCCTTAGGCCTTCTGCTGTCTTCAGCACTGAGGTATGGCAAAGTTATTAGACTTCCTAGCTTGCTACTTGCTGTGTATAAAGTGAAGATTTAAAAATATTTTTATTATTATTGTTTTTTTTTTTCTTGTATCATTGTTAATTTTTGGACAGCATTGGATTGCTACTCTCAGGTGTCAAAGGAAGGAATCTTCTTTTCATAAAGCCTCTAGCAACTCAAGATAGTCAACTTTGGACCCTCAAAGTTGAGCAGTGGCCCATCCTCCCAGGTGGCGTGCCCTCCACAAGAAGAAGCCGTAACACAAGATGACTCAAGGGAGGAGAATATAGTGGTCGGCCATGTTCAGCTCTGGAGTCCTTACAAAAGAAAACATCGTGATGCTCTTTCTGTATAATTTGACAGATCGTCTTATATGTATGTTTGTATACTTAGAATAAATGGAAGGGCATATAGGAAATGAAAGTGGTGTTTCCTGCATGGTGGGAAGGGATGTGATTTTTTTTATCTCTTTCTTTTGGTTCTAACAGGTTACCTTAGAGTAAATAAAAGACAAATTAAAATTTCTTACATTTTTAAAAAAATATTTTATTTATTTATACAAGCACTGGGTACAGTCAGAAGCGCGGGAGGGTGAGAGAATTCACCAGAGCCAGAGCGGGGAGCAGAGCAGGCAGAAGGACCGAAGCACACTGCTGAGGGGAACAGCGGGCGGCAGGAGAGGTCTGCGTGCCATATGGGACCTTCCTTCGGTGGCCGGGGAGCAGCCCGGGATCGAACCGGCGCTGCAGAGGCTGCGGGCAGCTTCGCAACCCAGCGCTCAAACCGCTGCGCCACCGGGGAGGCCCAAAATTTCTTACATTTTATGTGAAATTTTATATGAAACATAAACATATTTCATAAATCCATAAGAATATATGAACGGGGCCTCCCCGGTGGCCAGCAGTTGAGCACTGGGCTGCGAAGCTGCCTGCAGCCTCTGCAGCGTCAGTTCGATCCCCAGCCGCCAGTGAGGGTCCCACATGGTGCTCAGACCTCTCCTGCCACCCGCTGCTCCCCTCAGCAGTGTGTTTTGTCAGTCTGCCTGTTCTGCTCCCGGCTCTCACTCTGGTGAATTCTCTCACCCTCCAGTGCTTCTGACTGTACCCAGTGCTTGGCGCAGCGGTTGAGCACTGGGTTGCGAAGCTGCCCGCGGCCTCTGCGGCGCCGGTTCAATCCCCGGCTGCTCCCCGGCCACCAGAGGAGGGTCCCACATGGCGCGCAGACCTCTCCTGCCGCCCGCTGCTCCCCTCAGCAGTGTACTTCGGTCCTTCTGCCTGCTCTGCTCCCCGCTCTGGCTCTGGTGAATTCTCTCACACTCCCGCGCTTCTGACTGTACCCAGTGCTTGTATAAATAAATAAATAAATCTTAAATAAATAAATAAATCTTAAAAAAAGAGCGTATGAATGAATTTGCATTTTATATGCAAAGAATTCTATATATTTCATTTTGCGTAATTATAATCATATATAACAATACATATAATGCAATACAAATTTAGTATATATTATGAATTGGATATAGGTGACTATTCATAGAGAATTCTGAAAAATATCTATAGTCTTCTAGTAGTACTTTCCTATTTTTTTTTGCAATGGGCATTTATTATTTATAATGTTTGTAATTAGGAGAAAAAGAACTGTGTGTGTTTCACTTTGGTGAAAACAAACAAGTTATTTTCAGATCATTATCTTTGTTTGTTTTCCTGGTATAAATTACCTGCCTCTCTTAGCATGGAAACAGGTACAATTCTTTCCTGTTCAATAGTGTGTAAGAGCTGGGCTTAATCTCTGAAGTTACGATAGGATTTGATGTTTCAGTTTGACCAAGTCCGGCTTGTCCACAGAGCTGGTCAGCAAAGTTGGAGGGACTTCCATGAGCATCTAGCATAGTTTATAAACAGCCAGAAAACCACACAGCAGAGGATGTTCTGCACTTAATTTCCATGCACGGAGAACTCTTTTGTAGCAGCTGCCTGTCTGTGGGGGATGCAGAGGAGATAAATTAGGAACGCAGTTCACAGTCCAAAGCAAGAGAAAGGTAATGACTGAAATACCCTGAAGAGGGGTTTGTGAAGCTGCATCCTGGCCGTCCCGGCCCCTAGGAAGATGAACGTGATGATCTCATGGTTATTTTCCATCCCCTGTGATCTATGGGACTTTCCTGATGCTTGTGTAGCTGTTTGTAATTTGCTCTTTGGCCAGTACTTTCTAGATTGCTTGGAGGGAAAACACTGATTTCTCCATTTTTATTCTAGGCTGTATAAATAGCAAAGTTTGCAGTTCCGATCTTCTGTTGATGAGTTGGCCCTCAGGAACTTCCATCCAATATAAAAATGGCCTCAAGAAAATAAGTTATGAACTAGATGAATCTAGACTCCAGAACCTCTGGCCCTGATGAGTCAATCTATAGACAAAGGCTGTTGGCTCCTACTGCCAACCTCATTGCCCTCCGAGTTCTTGGAGGGGCAGGTCAACCTACATTGCCTACATTGTGAAATTCTCAAGTGGAAGTTTTGGTGTAATGGCAAATATAATTTTGAAGCATCAGAATGTTTTCCACTCGTCGCCAATCATCCTTCACAAAGCAATTTTAAAATCCTTCCCTTGCGCTCATAGGGATTGAGAAACAATAGAGGTTTCAGACTCTTGTCTCAATTGCATGGAAAGTTCCAGGGGCTACGTGAGGGAAGGGTAAGGAAGAGAATAAAAACAGAATGTCAGGGTCTCAGGATGTCCAGCTTAAAATATTAGCCTGTGGGACTCACTGCTTCTAACATGTCATTGTCTATAAATACCATTCTCATCACCTGGAATTGTAAAGCAAACATTGTTTAGCTTCTCTGGCTTTGCATTTATGGGCTTGTTTGTTTGGCAGGACACTGTTCAACAAACTACTGCCTTCCACTAGCCTTTGTGGGATTCTGGGACTAATAGGGGACGGCCAAGAAAGGAAAACCCATTTTGCCACTACTCCCATGAAAAGGACTGCGTGAGCTCGTATTCATAACTTCATCGAATATTTCTATAGCTCTTCCAGATCATGCATCTTGCACTTAAATTCCATTTTGGAGAACCAACCAAATCCCTAAGTATTGTCCAAGAGACCCTAGAGCATTCAGAGAACAAGAGACTTGACTGGGGCAAGAATTTTGGGACAAGATTGGAGGACACAGACTCATGAAGACAAAAGCCACACATGTCAGAAACGGAAAATCTATGGGATAGACTTCGGCATAGAAGTCAATTGTGTGAAGCAGATAAAAGTGCAGGAAAGGCAATGTAGAATCCAAGCTCCCTGGAGGTCTGGCCAAGGGTGGTGGTTGGCAGAAGGGCAGGGTGAGAGCTGGATCTCGGATATGGGCAAAATTTAGATGGATATTGTGATCAAAGGAATGGAATGAGCTTGGATAAAGAGCAGGAATGGAGCAGGATATGGGATGGGTTTGCAGGTCTGGTCAAGGAGGAATCCAGGTGGGAGAAAGCATTGCAGAGAAGATTGGAGCAGAGGTAGGACAGAGCTACATTCTGGAGGGCTTGACACGCTTCTTTTTCATTGTAAATTCCTGCAAGTTAATTTCCAGATAAAGACATTTTGCCAGCAGTGGCTTGTCCAAAAGCCTGACATTTGCTCTGGCCTTCTTCCTCCTGCTTCCTTCCTTGTTCTAGCCCACTAGTAAACCCTGGAGCGCTGACCAGCCCAGCACGAGTGGTTGGTCCAGTTATCATGAGTGAATCATGGACAGTTCAGGTTGGCTTTCCCTTGGCAGGGAGTTTCATTGCCAAAAGAAATGGACTGGGAAGAGACTGTCTCCATAGACTACCATCTTGGGAGGGCCACGGGCAGTTGCCAAGAGTTGGCGGGTATCAGAGTGCAATCTGGTTGCTCAGAGAAGACCTCATCCTTCTGTGATGGTCTGTGAGCCCCTGGACACCTGCTTGGTTTGGCTTGGGTTGGCTGGGAGCATTTCCTGTAGCGATGAGCGGGAAATGGATGGTTGTTGGGTGCTGATAGTGAGAGGGAAGAAAGAGTTTTCAGAGCTGAAATGAGCTGTTTGTGAGTCCTTATCTACACGTGGACAAATGCTGGCCTTTGATGGCATTGCTGGCAACAAATCAAGTTTCACTGTTGCTTGCAGCTCTCCGGTGGAAGACAAGGGTGGACTGAACTTGCCCTGTTGCTCTTCACCTGAAAGGGAGGATTTAGAAGAGCAAATAGCCAGTGGGACAAGGTGCACCCTGTGATAGAAGGAAGGATGCATGGGGACAGGATAGAAGAGGAAAAGCCATTGCCAGGAATTGGTGGGGTCTGGGGGCTTCCAGGGATGGGAACTGTGGTAGCAGTGCTTGGAAACTTTCCATATCTGCGTGCCTGGCCTACCGTTGTCTACTACATGAATTGCTAGACCAAGAAGCAAATATAAGGGAAGAAGGACTTTTCAGCAGACATGCCTCATAAACAAAGACTTACTTTCACCAGCAAAGCTGCAGCAAGGGCAGTGCGGGGTGGAAGGGGGGGCACTTGCCACTCTCCCTGCCTTGTAACCATGACTTTCTCACTCAAAAACTGTCCATCTGTCCAGCCATCGTGCCAAGCCCTGGAGCCCCACGCTGATTTCCTTTGGAAGAGCCCCAGCTCCCGGGGCGACCTCGACAACAGCAGGGCCCATGGACGGCTCCATTCTCAAACTTCCCATCATAAGCAAGGGTCAGCCTGGTCTGTGGAAGTTAAAATAGCACACTGGCTGTTTATGAGCAAGAGCCCTCAATAAAGTCACCGGAATGGTTTTCTCGGCAGCGTGTCTAATCTTCTCTGGCTGCCTTTCTGGGTCCTTGGTTCCTGATCTATTTTGGTTTCACTCTTCTTTGACTCATTCTGGGATTTCCATGCCATAAATCTGAACCCCCTCCAGTGCCTGGTCCCACCAGCAGGCAGACAATTCAGAATTAGCTGCGGTCATGGTTGTCCAAATTGACAGGCAGGGAAACTGAGGCACAGCAGGCTACAGGGCCTTGTCCTGCCTCCCACAGAGATCCAGCAGCACAATTGCCAGCAAGGCCCAGGGTTCTGGCTGGAAATTTAATGCTGGAACTTGTGGGGGAGGTTGGGGGCCATGTGAACTGTTATAAAGCTCTTACTGGGCCATACTTGACCACAAATCCCTGGATTGTGTGGCAAATGGGATTGCAATGGGGTGGGGGTGTGTGTGTTAATGGTGTGTGTATGTGTGTGTGTGTGTGTGTGTTTTGATGGTGGTGTTTAAAACCCTCCTAATGCCTAGAATTTGACAAGCACAGAATAGAGAGGAGCAGAAAACCCCAAATAATGGTGGCAAAAACAAAGAGCCTTCCCAAAGCTATGGGAAAATGTCTTCCTGCTTCTCATGCAAAGCCCCTGCCCACAGGCCCAGGGGGCCAGCTGGGCTGATTTGGCTAGTCCAAGGCCATGGTTGAACTCTTGATTCCAATCCCTCTTGCAACCCAGGCCTCCCTAAGTGTGGGCCTACGTGCTCCATGCTCTGGAGGTGGGCAGCGTGGGGGCTGTTAGGGTTTTAGACACTTTCTAGGTGCCTCGGGGGACCTACATATTTCCTATGTAAAGTTCAGTCTGTTTGCAATTAGGCCTCTCTTCTTTGCTTATTTCCGGAGAGATTAAAAATAGCGAAATCAGCTTAATCTGGTACTCTCTGAGATCAACAAGGCCACTGTTTCTAACAGTAAGAAAATACCAAGCAGTCCCACCCACATTTATGGGTCACAGCGTGGCAGCCTGGTAAGCTTCCCGTAATGAAGGGACTTTAAGTTGCATGAATTCTCAACAGATAAGACTCTGTGTTTGGGTCTCAGCAAGGATGTCTTCAGCTAGCGTGGGAGGGGCTCAGCACTGTTTAGGGCCTGAAATCCTTCTTCTTTCCTCTAAATGCGCTCAAGGCTGGGAAAGCCTTTTCAGGAAAATCCACCTTGAGTCAGTCACTTGACCAGTTGTAGCCTTCCTCAGTGGTTTGGGCACAGAGTGGATCCTGGATGATTTTGACACAGGACTGCTGCTCCCAGCCTGTCAGCAGCAGCACGGCAAATGCTCGAGGTTGTGTCGTCAGAGTTGGGAGAGATGCGCTGGTTGTCAGCAGACCTGGTTGGAGCAGCTGCACTCTGAGAAGACTCCCTGGGCTGAGGAAGGCCCTGGTTTGGAGAAATGCACCTCCTTTTGCTCTCCCTTACTCAAAATGGGGAGGCTAGGCTGCAGTAACAGAAAGCCCGCCCATCTCGGTGGTTCCTCCTTCTGAAGCTTGTGACATCAGAAACTCTTGCTGTAGTTGGGCAAGACAATGAAAGTGTTGGCTGCAGAGGTGCTTTCAGGGCCTGGTCATGTAAGTGGCTGACGTCACTTTTGTCTGCATCCTGTTGGCTAGAATCCAGTCCCACGGCCTCAACCTAACTGCAAGAGAAGCTGGGAAGTATAAGGTACGGGGGAGCAGGCATCATTAGAGGCTTTGGTCTGGCATCATTAGCTATAAGGCACTGAAGCCTAAAGAACACCCTTAGAAACACCTCTCACAAGGCTGCAGGTAGAGAGGGGCAACAGGACCAGGTCATTACCCCATCTCCTCATGGCACAGGTGCATATTGGAATGGGACTATTTCAGGGAGGCATTCTGGGGTGTAATGGTGGGCTAGTGCCAAGATGGAGCCTGTAGCAGGTAACTGGAGAGAACACAAATGAAAACCTGGGTTACTAGTGTAAGCAGATGTATCCCAGGCCCTCAGAGTCCCTTTGGCTGACAATATAGGGACTGGTAATAACTTGTTGGACCCCTGAATCAAGTTCCCTAGCAGATCCAGGCCAGGTGAAATGCTTTCTTTATGTCTGCTGCATGAGGTTCTGCCACAGGTAGCACGCGAGGGCCAATGCTTTCTCCAGCTGGAGGCATCTTCCCCCTTCCTCCCTTCCAGGACAGGTTTGCCTTCAACTCGGGCGCAGTGGATGCATCCTCAACCATCTGGAAGCCATGCAGCTTGAAGTGCTTTTCTGGGATGGTAGCTGGGGGAGTGGTGGGAATTCTGAAAATGGTGAAAAGTAAACCAAGGGATATTTAATAAATAAGAACTGATTTATATACTTTGACAGCAACAGAAAAAATAAAGCATTCTGTCCAGACTGAATTCAGTGGTCATCATGGATTTTATTCCATGCTGGGAACAGAGCTTTGTCAAGCAGATGTTATCTGGGGTGTTCAAATTGATACGTATGTGAGAATTCAAAGCTGAACTCTCACTAAAAAGGTGGGGAATGAGTGGGAGTATTACTCTAAGTGGTTATGATGGTTAATTTTTTTCGTGTCAACTTGGTTAGGCTATGATGGCTGATTATTGGTCAAATACTAGTCTAGATGTTTCTGTGAAGGTATTTTTTAGATATGATTAGTGTTTACCGCTGGTTGATTCTATAGTACATGACCTTCCTTAGGCGCATGGGTCTCACTCAATCAGTGGAATGCCCAAAGAACAAAAGTTGAAGTTCCCCAGAGAAGAAGGAATTCTGCCACCAGACTGCAACAAAGAAATTCTGACTGAATTTTCAGCCTTTGGACTCAAGACTGCAATAACAACTCTCACCTGAATCTAGCCTCTCTGCCCCGCAGAATTCAGAGTTGCCATTTCCACCACCCCCGTTTCTTTAAAAAATTCTCTCTCTCTCTCTCTCTCTCTCTCTTTCTTTCTCTCTCTCCATAGATCTATCTATCATCTATCATATCTCTCTATCTCTATATATTGATCTATAGATTGACTGATAGGTTGATTTCCTGTTGTTTCTGGTTCTCTGGAGACTGAGATATAACTAGGAGAAAAGCTGATTATATTAGAAGTCATTTCATGATTAATAGAGATTCTAATTAATTTGTAGGCAAAGGAAGTAAATTATAGGGACTTCTGAGTTGTGATGGCATAAAGAAAGGGGTTTCATTATATTAGTGATATTAGTTATTATATTAAATACACAAAGTGGGGGTAACCAAAACTGAAGGCAGTGGAAATGATCTGGTCCTTTATTAATTTCAATTCTAATGAGGTGGTATTTGCTTGGGGAACTTCCTGTCCCAGTATATCCTTTATGCTTCTCTCCTTGCATTAAAGTGTGTGATAAACCTCCACCTGTGCACTTGAACTACAGATTGTGCTTGCAAATCTGAAGCCCAGTGCTGGCCCTACCTTCTTTCTTTTAGTTCCATTTAAACTAAATATGTGCTTTCCCAGAGCAACGATCTTCTAGACTCATTAGTTGCCAGGGTCGGAAAACCTGTCTCAAACTGCTTTAGTGAAAGGGAAATGAATGGTCCCTATAAATGAAAGATCCAGAACTAGGATTAGTGTCAGACACAACTAGATTCAGTTCTAAAATAATTTGTTCTCAGGACTCGATTCCACTCCATCTCTCAGCTCTGCTCTCTGCTGTGTTGACTTCAGACTCAGGTTTCAAGTGAGAGAAATGAGAGCAGTTTCAGGCCCCACCCCTCTCTGAATTGAAGTTCAAGGGGAAAGAGTCTCTTTCATAGAAGTCCCAGGGAAGACGTCAAGGTTCCTGTTCCTAACCAGTCACTGTGTCAGGGAGAACAGACTGCACTGATCAACTCAGGCCTGGGTCATGTGCTTCACACTGGGCTGGGGTGGTGTTGGCTCTACTGGAATCTCATGGGCAGAGAACAGAGGACAATGTGGGGTTCCCCAAGAAGAAACTGGAGGCTGGGTACCAGAAGGGAGTAGATGAATGCTAAATAGTTAAAATGACAAATGAGAAAACGCCAACATTCATATTCTACTTATTGATGGAAAAAGCACAGTGCCAATGAGAAGTTGGTTCACCCCTTTTATGACTGCTCCAGAATCCCTTTCCATAAGTGGTTGGCACAATTGCCCTGCCAGAGTGATGCAAGTTCTATTAGTAAAGTGTTCTTCCCCTAAGTCCCTTTCCCAACACCCAGCTCTATTTCCAGAACCTGATTATAGGCACAGTTGGGGAGGAGGTGGTGGGAGTATATTTCTGACAAAGCAATGTTTCCATTTCACACATATGACTAATAAGGAACTTGGCCAGGAATAGTTCTTTATAGTTTTGGAAACCTTGGCCCAGATCATAAATCATTGAATGAAGTTCTATCCACATCCTTTAACTTAAAACTCAGTTCCCCATCTGCCTCATATCTTGCCCGAGGAGCAGAGCAACAGAGGAGCCTGACATTGAGTACCCGATGGTGTCATTCCATTGGGACAGCCTCTGGGGCTGGGGAGGTCACCTTCCCATGGCATTGCCCTCCGCAGCAATCTGGGGTTGGCCCCTCACTCCCTTCTCCTTGCTGCCTTGCCAATACAAGCCTTAAAAGTCATGGAAACATCTCTGGTTTTCTAAATCAAGGGACTCTGGCAATGGAAGTCAATGAGTGGAAGGTCATTTAGGAGTTTGTGGCCGGGTAGACATCTCTGGGCAGGAAGATGCTTGACCTTGGTACATCCATGTGACTAGAAAAGAGTCTGAGAGGGCAGAGGAGCATGGCAGGACTTGGGGTTCTCAGGAGAGGCACCAAGAGTAAGGGGCATTGGCAGAAGAGGATGGGAACAGAGTGTCTCCAGGACACTTCATCATGTTTCCCTTAGAAGAGATATCCAGAAAGCTGCCAAGGTTCTAACAAAGGAGATGGAGGTAACATGGCGTGAGCTGGCTCCCAGGATGCGCGGACACACTGATAGCGCCAGAGGGGAGGCTCAGCGCTAACAGTTGTTTTGGAACAGCAAATAAGCAGACCAGCCCAATGTAATAAAACGCAAGCAAGACAGAGCAGGTGGAAGATTCACTGGCAGCAAATAGATATCCTGGGGTGATGAAGGAGGGGATTGTTCTCTCCCTTCCAATGAGGAGAGTTGTAGAACTCCATCTTGGCAGAATTTCCAGTTTTCCCAGGGGCTAGATCTTTGGGGAAACTTGTTTTGTCCAATGCCACTAAAAATAGTCAGGTGAAATGTGACTGACCAGAGGACCTTTGACTTCTTTTGGGCTTAGCTTTTGGACAGAGTTAAGAGACACTCTTCTGAGCCTTATTTTGGTAAGAACATCATTTGCTGGAGGATGGGGTAGGAAGAAGCTCTGAACATGTAGGAATCATAACTTTGTAGCTGAACAACATTAAGACATTGAATTGACTGTCTCTCCAGCCACTAAAATAATAACAATGACACTGACATGTTTTCTTTCATCTGTGGTGTGTGGACCAATTACTTGACATGCAAGCTCCCTAGTAGCCATAAATAGTAAAGCCTTGCAGCTTCTTGCACCAAAGCAACACCATCAATGGTTAGATTTAAAAATAATAAAAATCTGTGATAAATCTCACTTGTTGTTTATATTGTTTATAACATGTCTGCTGTTAAGCTTAGTGTTTAACAAATATAATGTCATCAAATACAAGTTAATGTGAGGAGGGATTATGGCCCCCATTTTATAGAAAGAAAACAGAAGCTCTTAAAGCTAAATGGCTGGAAAGTGACGGAGATAGTAATCAACCCCGGTCAGTTAGACCATAATTCTGTGTACTTAACCGCTCTTCTATTCACCAACACCTACACCCCCTCTTACTGCTGGAAGGGCTGAGGTCTTTAGGCTTCATGTTTCAGCTATGAGTGCTTCAGTCAGTTCCTAAAGGAGAGACAGGGCAGACTCCTGTGACTGAAGTGACTGAAGACAATTCAGAAATGTGACAGTCGACTGGTATTGAGCAACATTAAAGGACACTGACAAGGCACAGTGAAGCTCTCCAGGAAGGGGGGGGGAGTCTGCAGGGCAAAAGGAGAGAGGCATGAAGGAAAGTGCCATCGGAGAGGGCTTCCCAACAGGAACTACAGCCTCGGGAATGGGGACAACAGAAGGACACAGACAAGCAGGGGCTAGAGAGGAACAGGGGATATGTATCCCCACCATGCCCCAGCCTTCGCTCTCATGTTGGTGTCTCCTATTAACTGAACCCAACTGATGCCAGTGACAAGGGTACCTTGTGATGAGGTCCTCAAGGTCATCCTCCTGGGAGACAGAGCAGAGGAAGCGTGGACGCGGAAGGATGAAGAGTGGACCTAGAAGAGCAAATGGACATGCTCAACGTAATGAATTATCAAGTCCAGCCATACTTTGGGGTTCAGGGATGAACCCATTCATCTAGAAGCAAAGAGGTGGCTTCTGAAGACTTTGGAAAGAAAGAGTGGACCATTAGGAATCAGAATGGATCCAGCAAAAAGGGAAATGGTTTACTGGTTTCCCTTCTTTTGGGAGACATGGGATTCCAAAGGCTCATGGCCTTGTGGAGGTGGCAGAGTTGGGGTCACAAGATGCTGTTGAAGAAAACAAAGACTGGAATACAGGAATACATCACCGGAGTGAGCAGGAAGGCCCACAGTGTTGATAAACAGGTGGATGGCAGCCTGCATAGACAGTCTGATCCAGTGCCCCAGAGATCTTACATGGCCCTGACATTGCAACAGTTCCATCAGAGACCAGGGGAACTTTCAGAGGCCATGTTTATGCACTTATGCTCAGAGCAGCTCATACCTTGGATGACAGAATTAAAATCCCCAAAGATCCCAACGGTTTGAGTTAATTCCAGCATAATGTAACATGATGGAATGTAGTAAGGTTAAAAGTACAGCTGGAGTCTTGGGACCAAAACAGATGGAACAACACATGTCTAGGCTGGGGGTGATATGAAAGGCTTGGGGGTCTGTGTTGATAGTAAACTTGACATCAGTCAACATGTATGACTGCCAAGAAAACTGGTGTGCTCTTAGGGGACTAGAACTGAAGAAGGGTGTTGAGTGTCAGGGAGGCATTTCCCTTCAGGAATGGTCAATCCCGGTTAGACTGTCATGGTGTTGCTTTGAAAGGAGAACAGAGAAATTGTACTGCATTTGCGGAGAGTGATGGGGGTGGCGAGGGGGTGGGAAAGTGTGTCACCAAGGGGAGCTGTGAAGATAAAAGCAGAAAAGGCAAATAAGAGGACAAATAAGAGGTCTTTGAGGTGGGCATGTGGAAGAGCCTTGTCCATGTAGTGCAGAGAGTATTGGGGAAGGCTGAAGGGAGGCAGAGGGAAGCTCAGCTGCTGGTGGTTCAGAGTCAGGTGTGAGGTCTGTTCTCCTTTGAGGGTATCAGCCAGGGGTGTTGGAGAGGAGACCACAGCAATGAAAGAAAAGGAGGACCATGTTGCCTTAAAGGATCTCTGTCCAATCTGAATGGCTGACCACACGCGTCATGTTTGAACACTGTCCCTCCCTCACACTGCATATTCATTCATCCAAGGTAGCTGACGATGGAGCAGTAGCTATTTGCAGACTGTTGGGAATGCAGCTTTCCCCAGTAGAGTGGAAAGAGCCTGGGCTTTGGGTCAGGTAGATCTGGAATTGAATTTCCTCTTGGCCATATCTGCCTGTGAGACTTCAGACAGTCACCTGGCCTCCAGCACCACCAGCTGCACTCAGATGCAGGCCCCCTGCAGGCAGTCAGGCTTAGAGTTGGTAGGGAATGGATGTAGGGCGCTTATAGCTGTGGCCGTCATGGAGTCCACAGCACACAGAAGTGCTTGTGGGCTGTGTATGAGAACTCTCACCCCCTCTTTCCTTCCAAAAGGTTGTTGAGCATCAGGCCTGCTTGTCACTGCTTTCTAAGGGGCTGCATTCTGCTTATGTCCCTCACTAACTTTTCCTTGCAGC
The DNA here is from genome assembly GCF_964194135.1 of Talpa europaea. NCBI lineage: Eukaryota > Metazoa > Chordata > Mammalia > Eulipotyphla > Talpidae > Talpa > Talpa europaea. Next base: position 95,687,891 of record NC_140075.1, on the reverse strand, counting down.
CCCTAGTCACAATTGGGCGGCAGTGGGAGTGGGGAGGTTGGTGGCAAGAGTAGGGTATCAGTCTTTCATAGAAGGCAGGCCTCTTGTTTCTGTGGGCCGGGTCCCTGATTTTGTAGCGTTTTCAATATTCTGGGTGGGGTGAGATATCTTCTAGTTCCAGATGCACCATCAGCCTATGACAGGTGAGTATTGCACCTATTTTTCAAGGTTTGGCCTGAACCCTGCCTCCTCTAAAAGTGCTGCCTGGCTTCTCTCTGTTCCCTGACAGTTTAGTGCCACAAAACCAAGCACTGTCAGAAGTTGTGTCATGTCCTGTGTGGTTCTCTTCCTGACCACAGCATAAACACTCAGCTAGGGTCAAGTCTTCTGGTTTTCTGAATCCATCACAATGTTTAGCTCCACCTTGGGAAGATGGTAGGTACCCAATAGAAATTCAATATTTGATTGTATTTCAACTGTCTTCTCACAAATCCCTCATGAAGTAGAGAGCCGGTGGGGTAAATAGCAAGTTAGCATTCATTCATTCAACCAACATTTTGCAAATGTCTCAAACTCGTGATTCACGAAATAAAACCTGCCCACAGGCATGCTCCATGTGGTCAATGGTGGTTTTGTTGTTGTTTTTTTTTATTTTAAATGATTGCAAATATTTGGGGGGAAAAGTCCCTGGAGATTTTATACAAAACTCTGAATTTCTGGACTCTCTTAAAGATTTGGCTAAACTGAGTTGTGGCTGTCTCCTCTAGATGGGTCTGCCTTCTCCAAGTCACAACAGACCTGGGCCAAAAACACCTCTTTGGGTTGCTGCCAGGCCCCATAGGCATTTGAGTTCACAATCCAAGGCTTTTAGTTGAAGAGCTACCGATATCAGTATGAAACCTATGAAATTTTCAGCATAAACATCTGATTTTCTGGGTTTATTTCTTGATTTACTGTAGGATATGTTCCCCTAACCCTCTCAGCCCATGATTCTCTCTCCTCTTGGTGCATTGAAATCCTAATTTCTATCATGAGTGTCCATACGTCCCCCTGGTCTTGCTGACTGCCCTGACCCTGCCCGCCTTGCAGGGAGCGCTAGGTGGGCAGGTGTGTGCCCTAGCAGGGTGTGGCTCCAGGTCGAGCCTTGAGGTCCTCATCCCCCAAAACCCACAGCTGCTCACCATGTGTCTATTCCCAGGCCAAGGGAGGCTATTTGGGGAGACCACCCACTCAAAGGCTGAGCTACTTCTTTAGAGCCTCCTTTCATAGACACTTCTGGAGGTGACCTCCGCTTGGCCCAGACCAGTGACCTGAGGTTGCCCACGGTCTCTGGGCAGTAGGGACCCTGTGCGGTCCAGCTTCCTGCCCACGGCAGGCCCAGATTTCAAAGCTGTCGATTCACTCCTCCTTCTCCTCCTGCCTCCTGCCCTCCTCTCCTCCCCGGCATCCTTTGCTTCTTGTTTATATTGCAGAAAACATCTGCGAGAGTAAATGACTGAGATGAAAGATCTTGGCAAAGGACTATTTTTCTTTGCTCAGCTTAAAGGGGACAGATGAAGACTTCAGCCTCACCCTCACCATCCCCTGTGTGACTCCCTCCCCCACCTCCCTGAGATGAGAGAAATGGGATCCGAATGAAGACAGACCAGAAGGTGGCCCAGCCGGGCCCCTGAGTCCCCAGGCAGGGGATATTGTTTTTCCAGTGGAACAGGCTGGCCTGGAGGAAAGTCTACACAGAGGTGGGGAAGATCAGCAGCTGCTCCTGTTGTTTTCCCTGCCAGCGCTCTACTCTCTACCCTCACTCCAGGCAGCAGAGTCTGTTCTGGGCCCACGTTGGGGGAGACCGCCCACCTCACCAGCTCCCCCCCCACCTTGCTCTTCTCTCTGAGCTGTTGTGCAGTGTTGCAGACAGACAGCCTGGGCTTCCTGTTGTCTCTCCCACCTCAAAGGAGCTGTTAGTTTTTGGATCACTTCTTTGAGCCTCAGTTTCTTCATCTGTTAAATGGGGATAATGATATCTGCTTCACAGAACTGTAGGAAGGTGGGACAATAGGACAAAGCCTGCTCCACACAGAATGTGGCACCTAATACTTAATAAATGGTGATGATGAACACAGATGGGCAATGATGGTGTCAGTTTGATGGACATGGGGTGGAAATGAGGGAGAAAACTAATACTGAGTCCTTAGACGACGTTCTCAGTCTTCATCTTCTCTGTAGATAGAGTTGAATTCTCTTCTCCCTCTTCTTTTTCTTTTTTTTTTTTTTTTTTTAATAGAGGCATGCTTTATTTATTTATTTATTTTGTTTGTTTGTTTGTTTTGTTTATACATGCACTGGGTACAGTCAGAAGCGCGGGAGGGTGAGAGAATTCACCAGAGCCAGAGCGGGGAGCAGAGCAGGCAGAAGGACCCAAGCACACTGCTGAGGGGAGCAGCGGGCGGCAGGAGAGGTCTGCGCGCCATGTGGGACCCTCCTCCGGTGGCCGGGGAGCAGCTGGGAATCGAACCGGTACCGCAGAGGCTGCGGGCAGCTTCGCAACCGAGCGCTCAACCGCTGCGCCACCGGGGAGGCCCTCCCTCTTCTTTTTAGAGGGATCGGGATCCTGAAGCAGCACTGGACTAATAGACTTGGTGCATCTGAGATGGAGCAATGATGCAAGAACTAAGTTTCCCTGTAGGGACCGTTTTACTTTGACTGTTGGGTCCCCACACGCTAGCTCTCCTGCCTGGCCATTGTCACCAGGGGAGAGAGGTCAGTGTCCTTGCCATCTAGATGAAGCGCTGGCATCCATGAGGACAAGCTTCTCAGTGCAGGCTGGGACTCAGAGTCCTGGGCCCTCAGATGCTCAGTGCTGGCAGCCTCACGGGCATAGGAGCACCAGGGGCTCCAGGATGTTGGCTCAGAGACACCCAAAGGAAAAGGCACACCATGTGGGTGCCCTCAGAGAGCAGCCTGCGGAACATTTCCTACTCAGACCTGGACCAGAACCGCCTCAGTTTTCCACATGACCAGTCCCCCTTCTTTTGATATCCTGAATTGGTCATGAGCTTCCTGGAAAGGCAGGGACAGATTTTAGGACATCAGGGTGGCAGAGTAGTTGTCATTTGGGAAAACAACTAGAAGATTCTTACCAGGATGGGACATGAGACAGATATGCTTTGACTCAGTATGGGAAGAAGAAAAGTTGGCGCGTGGGCTTGGCTTAGGAGGAAATAGCTAGTGATGGAGGGCCAACGTGGGTAACTTTCTCCTGGCTGTGTCTTCATTCATCCTGGGTCTTCCGGGCTCACCAACTGCATCTGGGGGCCTTTGTTCAAGGATCAAACTGCAGGCACGAAGCAGGAGGCCCAAGCCTGGTGACCAATCCCAAAGGTCACAGATCTGCCATGTCAAGTCTTCTATTCACCAAGGAGAGGCGACCTTTTCCTGTGCATCAGCCTCCCTCGCTGGGTGGAGAAATGCAGGCCAAGGAAGGAAAAGATATGACTCTTCCTCCCAAACCCAGTAACTGGAAGCTCCCAGACTCAACTTTCCTAGGAGTTGTGACTAAATACTGTGCTTCTGGGCCTATGCTGTACAGAAGACTGGGCTCCCACCAGGCTCGCTCAGTAATTATTCAAACATATGTTTAATAGTGAGGAAGCTGAGTTCTGAGAGGTCGAGCATCACAGCCCCATGACATGGGGTAAATATAAGTTAGAGTCAGAACGTGAACCTGGGTCTATGTGGCTTCAAAGCCTCAGTGTCCCCTCATGAAACTGGCACTGTCCAATAAGGATGTCACTAACCCCAGGTGGTTTGATAAATTAAATTAAATGAAAAACTCAGCTCCTTAATCATGCTAGCCACATTTTAGTCCTTAATAGCCACGTGTAGTTGTCATGTTGGCTGGCATAGATATGGAATCTTCCATCTTTGCAGAAAGTTCTATAGATAGTGCTGTGGCTAGAATGCACTGACCTTCTAGTCTTTTTTAGCCATGCTGTTGAAACCATTTTATTCAGTTACAAAGCCATCTATTCTACAAACACCTATATCTTCTCTTCTCACCCCACCTCACGCCACCCCCACAACTCTCATCTGTCCCCAAGGGGAGGCTGGTAATTATTCAGCCCTTATGGGAATGCAAGGGGCCAGTGCTCCATGGGACAAGCAGCCAGGAGCTCAGGCCCTGTCCTCCCTGCCACTCTGCACCTTCCACCCCGCTCTGTCTGTGCAGCACCCCAGTTGCTGGTCCCTGCAGGTCTGGGGTAAGTTGGGACCTGCTCCCTCACTCACCAAGGTGGGCCCAAAGACATTGCCAGTCTGCAGTCTCCTTTTCAATCACCCACCCTCTGGATAGGAGCCTGTGAGCGAGCTGTGTGCAAGGGCAGGAGAAAGGGGCTCTGTCTGGGAGTCTGGGTGCTGCTCCCAGCCCCTCAGAGGCCAGGCCTGAGCTGCACTGCCCAGAGAGGTTGGAGCAAGGGAGGGGGCAGAGCACCCCAGAATCCCATGTCAGCCTCCCTGTTCTCGCACTGAGGTGTGTGACGGACTGAACTTTCATCCTCAGTCACGCTGTTGGATAAGGGGGAGCAGAGTATTAGAATTGGATGGAAGGTCTGCACTTTGCCAAGGGATTTCTTGCAGGGTCTTCTCACTGGAGTCTCACTGCTGCCCTGTGAGGTAGCTGGAGTCTGTACCAGCAGCTCCATGGAGATGACTGAGACACACAGGACAACTTGCCAGGTCACCTAGCTAGATGGCACAGAGGAGGCAGCCTGAAGGCAGGTGGGCAGGCCCCCAAGCCACTCAGAGGAACCCAGGGTGTCCTGGGCTGAATTTGCTGTGCCAAGACCCTCTCATACTGTGCTGTAAATGTAGGCCCATTCCTTTGGGTTCTCTGTTAATTGGCGGGGGTTGGGGGGATGGGGTGGTCCTAGAAGGCAGGGATCTTGTTCTGTTTCTTGCCAAAAATCTGCGCCTTGACTGAGTCTGGCACTTAGAAGACCCTGAGCAGCCATTAAATGGATGGTGAGTGGCTGGGGTAGAATGTGAGCAGAATGCGTGGGACATCAGTGTCATGGGCTGCTGACTGCCACGAGGTGGTTACCTGCCTTGGGGAGAAAGAGTTGATGTCAGAACCTGGAAAAGTATGGCCTCTATTCCCCCCATTTTTTAAAATTTTACTTATTTTTTACATCATTTTTCTTTTTTGTACAATGTATGCATTTTCATCTTGGTTACAGTGCCCATACAATTCCCACCCTCCTTGTTTTGATCCTCCTCCCTCCTCTATTCCCTTCTTAACGAGGCACCAGAACAGAGAGTAAGGACACCGCCAATGTGCAGACCAGGCTGATTGCAACACTTGGTGCTCCCTAAGCCCCCAGCTCTCAGGGCTGGTCTCTGCTCTTCTCCTGCCCCTTGGCCCTGGCTGCTGGGAGCCAGAGCTTCACTCTAGGAGCTGACTTCCGGTGTGGGCTGGAGCCCCACAGCTCCCTGGCAGGCCCAGCACTGGGCGGAGACTGTGTAACCGGAGCAAGAAGTGCATGTCAGAGGCGACAGGCTGCACAAGAAGACCTCAGCTAGGATGAAATAAATCTGCCCATCTCCCCCACTCGCCTGCCCTCTCCCCCGACCTGCACAGGTTTGCAATTCATCCGCCGTCCTCAGATGCTGTTCTTGCTATCAGATGATGAAAATGGAGATTTGTCTTGAAGAAAGAAAGAAGTAGCTCGCCTCCCCCCCTTTTCTAGTCTATTTGAGCCCCCTTCCTCCCCCTTCACCATGTGTTCCTGAAACCTGGGGCTGTTCCAAATCCTAAATGTGCTGGAAAGTATATCCCTGAGCAGCTGTGAACCTGCTCATGCTGCAGTGGCCCAGGGTGAATCAGAAACCAAGAGATAGGCAGGCTAACAATGCAGCCCCTTGTTCCTGTGCTGAGAGAGATCACCATCAGCACTGGGGCTCCTGGGAGTGAGGGGCAGTGCAGTGAGCGCGCAAGCGCGCGCGCGCACACACACACAGGCACACACACTCCTTACATGCACACTCACACCCACCATTTGCCTCCTGGTGCTCTCCCCCTACCCCCCACATAGCCCACCTGAAGGTGGGAAAAGGTGTCATATGACAGTTCTGAAGCCATATGACTGGCCAGCTGGGCTAGCCTCTCTCTAAGTCACCTCCATCCCAGCCTCCTACTCTTTCCTTTCACTCTCACTTAGCTGGGAAGGCAGGGAGGGAAGTTGGAGGGCAGGTTTGCACAAAGCCCAGTGGAGGGGGATTGTCTCAAGGTTTCCACTGATCTGGGGGACCATGAAGGACAGTGGAAGACACAGCCAAAGGGGCTTCATGGAGCCTAAGACTTTTTGGGAAGCCTGTTTGCAGGAACCAGACACTCTGGGGGAAAAAAAAAAAAGCATTTGCAGGCAAGTCTCAAAGCAGGCCTGGTCATGGAGTTGGCAGCCAGTCAAGGCCGCGGCCGAGTCAGGGGCCTTTCCATCAGTCCTGATTACAACCACTCACGATCCTGGCCAACTGCAGGCATTAAGTGCCAAGGACCTACAGGGGTCCAAACCACCCACGGAAACTGGCCTACTTATGCTCACCACATCCCAGGGAGGCGGGGGCACTCTCCTCTGATCATAAATAGATAAAATGAGGCTCCGAGTACCTGATTACCTGGTGGTGACAAAACTAGAAGACCAGTTTTTAAACCCAGTTCTGAAAGGCTTGGTTCTTTCCACCCAATGCCTCCCTTGAGTCTGGTCAAAAAGCAAGCAAGCAGGAAGAATTAGCACAAACACCCCTCAATGTAAATGTGTCCCAACCTAGAGCCTCATCTTCCCAAAGGAGATGGACATGGCCCACATGCTAGTGTTTTCAGGAGAGAAAAATCCCTAAGGCTGATGGAGAAGGATTCCACCCACTCTGAAGCACTGGGGACCCCTCTAGCTTCATTCTCTCTGCTATATCTCATGTACTAGTCTGAGTCCTCCATGGGCCAGCTCAGAAAGAGCTCTGAAATACTGCCTCTTGGTTCCCTTCCCAAGTTCCTCCATCTTAATTCAAAGCCACATCATCTCTTCCTGAATGACGACCATAGCATCTCCTCGTCACCTCCCTCTGTGTCAAAAATGCATCTGTTCATGATGCTTCCCAGCTTAAGATTCTCCCCATTTTCCTTTATCTCCAGGATCAAGTGCAAACATCTTTGTTATATCAGACTTCTTATAAACTGGGTCCACCCCCAATTCATCCTTATTTTCCGTTGTTCTCCCTGGCCCCCTACAATGGCAGGTGCATTGACTAGGATACCCCAGTGTCTTTGCACATGCTGTTCCTTCTGCCACTATCTCTATCCAGAAAATTATATCCATCTTTCAGGACACAGCTCAAATGACCTCTAGTTCCACACACAACCTCATATTCATGCCTCTATTGTAGGATGTCTTGAACTGTAACAAGGTTTATAAGTGCGTCTGTTCCATTAGGAAAGTGGTTCTCAACCTCAGGTGATTTTAACTTCAGGGGACATTGACCGTGTCTGCAGACACATTTGGTTGTCCAACACTGGGGGGAAGTACCACTGCTTCTAAGCATCCTACAATAAATGCTACTGAGCATCCTACAATAAATAAATGAACAACTGACTTAAGAGTTATATACTTTTCTACCTGTAGGACTTGGAGCCCCTTGAGATTGCAAGTGACAGCTTGAGAAAGTTGATTAATGATGAGCAAGCATATTGATAAGGAGGGAGTAAAATATGTGTATGACTCCCAATTTACTTTCGGCACAGAAAAGGACTGAGTCTACGGTAGGAGTGAGGCTCAAGTTAGGCGGACACGGCTCTCCTTGTAGCTCTTCTTTTTCAATTAATCAGGGGCCTGCGACTGAGAAGTCTCAGGTGATTCCTCCAAAATGCTCACAAAGCAGGAGGCAAACTCTTTAGCACCTTGCTCCAGGTCCTATGGGTAAGGTCAACCTGGAGATGGTGTAGACAGACTCCATGAAAATGGTTGAAGCTCTGGGTGCTCTGATGAAAAAGGCAAAAGGAACTTAAATTATTTAACTTCAAGAAAATGATGGCTGAAGTGAGTATCTATTTTTCAGTAACACAGGAGGTTGCTAAATGGACGGAATGACCAGATACTCTGGCACCCAGGACCCAAAAACAAGTCCGTGAGGGAAGCAGAGGTTAAATAATGCCTGGACAGAGCAAGTAAGGGAAGGAATGGGCGAGAAGTTGTGAAAGCTGAGGGGCCCAGAGGACTTGGTTTCTTGCCTCTTTCCTAGATTATGTCCCTGCTCTGCCACTGGCACTGTTGGGAGCGGGGAGAGGGCTGTCCAGGCTTCAGGCCTTGCTTCTAGAATTTTCCTTTGAACTGGGAAAGAAGGAAAGACAAGAGCAGTCTGGGAGGCGGAGGGCAGGAGTATCAGGGAGGAAAAAAAAAGGTGAGAAAGGAGAAAGGAAAGCAAGAGCAAAGAGGCAGCTGGAAAGACATCAGGAAAATGTCGAGGCTGGTTGGTGCGGCCTCAGCATCTGGAAAACAGACTGGGGGCTATATTTAGACTGCCATGACTTGCAATAATTTGTGCGAGGGGGAAAAAGGAAAATGTGAAGTTGGCGTCGATTCGGAAGGGAATGAGTTATAAGAAAAGAATGGCTGATAGGGGAAAGCAGTGCAAAAAGCCTCAGCCCTTGGCCCTTAGGAAAGGGCGTCGGAGCAGTGCAGGCCGTCAGGATGAGCGATGGTGTTTACTGAGCCTAATCCAGCTCATGTCCCATCCCCAGACAGGCCCCGTGCTCCCCACCAAGAATGTGGGTGCATTCCTGGGCACGCCAGGCTGCCCGTCTGCCACAGCACCGAGACGTGTCCGCAGTGATTCAGGGTGCTCTCTGGAGAAGTCAGGGCCTAAGCAGGGGCTCTGCATGGGAGCTCAGGGCGATGTGAGCAGCACTCTGTAAATCCCAGGAATTTGTATACATTGCCGAGGTCATTCTCCAGCTGGATTATAAATAGAGGATTAGTTCAAAGGCAGGCAGCCTTTTAAAGAGATGGTGCCAAGCGAAGCCTGCAAACCAAATACAGTAAAACCTCCTTAAGCCCCTGTTGGTTTATTCCAAATAGCATCGAAGTCAAAGCAGCATCTTGGCTCTGGCAAACGAGGCGCCCCATTGTCCTGTAGGAGAAAGGCTACACGGTTCCTATCGTGTCGGGAAACCTCCGTTATCCGGAAGAAAACACGGTCCGTCTGCACGGCGGAATGTTCTGGCCAACAAGGGTCTGCCCTTTGAAACATCACATTTAAAAAGTTGACCATTTGGATGGAGGTTTTTCTATTTTAAAAAAGTTACATACATCCCAGGTTTTTTAACATAGCACATTTTGGTCTTAATTGGACATTTTTGGTTCTGTTTTGGGTCATTTTTTTTAAAGACGTGATTTTTTTTAAAAAAAGATTTTATTTATTTATACAAGAACTGGGGTACAGGTCAGAGGCACGGGAGGGTGAGAGGATTCACCAGAGACAGAGTGGGTTGCAGAACAGGCACACGGATCGAATACACTGCTGAGGGGAGCAGCAGGTGAGACAGGTGGGGTCTGCCAGCCATGTGGGTTTCTCTATGGCTGGCCAGGAGTTGAACCCGCGCTGCAGAGGCTGCAGACAGCTTCACAGCGTGGTGCTCAACCTGTTGTGCCACCAGAGAGGCCCTGCTTGGGGTCATTTTACAAACTCCAGTTACTGTGCTATTATTCAAGTAGTGCCCAAATCTTTGAGATACGTGTGGCCACTTGTCTCTGCCCCAAGGTATCTCATATTGCTGTGATTTTTGGGTTCCTGGTCTACTTTTTATTAGAGTACCTCTTTACCTGTGGTGACCTTATGATACAATTTCTGAGTTGAGAAACCAGAACTTGTTAAAATTCTGTGCAAACAAAATCTAAGCAGATTATGAATGAGAAACTCAGCCTTTTCTGTTCTCATAGGATTCATTCAGTCTTTCTTAAAGCGTAATAGGTCATCTAGACTTTTGAGGACCATTGCTTCAATTATAGACTACTTCAAATAAACCAATATGAACCTATGCAGATAAATTTGGCTGCTTAGCTGACAAATAGCTTATCTCCAGGTTCTGGTCTGATTGCAAAGAAGGTGCTTGGGTAGCTATGTCTCAGGTAGATGAAGCCTTATTCTAATCTGGTCTATGTTGTTGAGGTCTTTGCATTTGAGGTCATTTCATTGGGGTTTGGCCTCTATTTGAGGCTGGTACTATGATTAAAACCAGCATAGGAAAAAGACCATAAACAATAATCCTGCCTTCTTGTTCATTAACGTCCCATTTTCTATGTCCTACAAAGATAATGGGGGTTTCTGGAGAGATGCTGGACAGAAGAACTGCATGGTGTATTAAGGAATGGGAGGACTCAGTGGTGTAGGTTGTGAGTTGGTTCAGGGAAGCAGGCAAACCCTGAATATTCAAAATGGAGGTAAATAGGTCAAGCCAATCTGGGAGGGCCTAAATGGCCTGGGTTGTTTTTGGCATCTTCTAGTTAAGTAGTGAAACACTTTCTGTGGTTATAAAGTCTCCAAATAGCTGGTCTTCCACCAGCAAAGATCAGACACTGCTGATGGAGAAATTAGGCTCTGGCAGGACTTGATATTCTCATAGACCAACAGGCCATGAGGTGACTCTCAGAAGCCCTGTCGCCAGGACATCGCCCTGAGCAGCACCCTCCAGCATGCCTCAAGGCACGAGGAAACTAACATTATTTCAAGGGGTGTCCTAAGAGGTACAATTACAACTTATTCCTGCATAAGAGCTCAGACTCAGATTTACTTTGTTCTCATTTCAGTATTAGATTAAGAGATAGTTTCTCCCTTTGCAGAAGAAGCTCATTATGGCCAGTCTGCCCACAAGCTGATCTGAGGAAATGTGTTCTAAGCAGGGGCTTCTCTGGTGGTGCAAGGAGTTAAGCTATCACCAGCCACTGAGGCCTGAGTTCAATCCCTGGCCAGGGAGCTGACCCACATGGAGCAACAGACCTCTCCTGTCTTGCTTAATGCTCCCCTCAGCAATGAATGTCAGTCAATCTGCCTGTTCTGCTTCCCACTCTGTCTCTGGTGAATCCGCTCACCCTCCCCCTGCCTCCTGCACTTCTGGTATATACCCCAGTTCTTGTATTCATAAATAAAAATGTGCTGTAAGCCGCCATGCTTTATCAATTAGACTAGGGAGGGGTCCCTGATCTAAGGGTGACCTACTTATTGATAACTTACCAACAATAACCAATGACTGAGGTGACTTGACTCAAAAAAGACAAGCTATGGGGAAATAAAAATTCTCAAGGGAATCTAGAATTGAAAGTGGAAAGACTGGCAATGGACACTGAAGTTGGACATGTAGCTATGAAATGGGCGCCGTGATAGCCATCCATAAGCTTTGGTGAAGTGGAAAGTGGGAGCAAGACTTAGAGGGCAGAGGTTCAGAGAGAGAACATTCAGGTCATAAAGTTGCTATGAGAGACATGTCAGTACCTCACAGCTGATCTGTTCCCATGAGCCCTGGCATTTGTATTGCTAGACATGGATTCCTATGGACTTGAGCAGATCTCTATTTTTTGCAACAAAAGGAATTTCATGGAAGATGGCCTCCATCTCTATAAACACAGTTTCTCAAGTGCCAGAAGCTTGAGGATACATCCATCTTACTGAGTTCTTCTCCAGTCTGAGGAATTCCACATCTTTAACTTTTCCTCACAAGAGCCATTTTCCAAACCTTTAATCTTTATGTTGTGTTTCTCTGATCCTTGCTAAAGATTTCCAAATCCTTCATGTTTCATTGCTGAGTGGTGCCAGTGTTGCCCCTGGGGACAGCCAGGATTGATTTTAGTGCACGCGGTGTTCGTGGTCATTCACCCTCAGAATGCACTCTGCTTGATTTCCTAATGACAGAGCTGTCCTGCTGATTGACCTGTTGGTCTGCTTCTCCCCTAATCCCATATCCCCCAGGGGTGTTGCCATTACTAAATGTCAATGCAGGAAGGGGCTTGGCGGTCATCGAGCCAAACACTGTCATTTTAATAATGGGAAACTGAGTCCCAAAGAGGCAACATAACTTGCCCAAGGTCAGGCAAAGTTAAATAACTTGCTTTTCTCTCATCATTGTGTGTGTGTGTATGTGTGTGTGTGTGTGTGTGTGTGTATTTGTCATCATTTGAAGTTTTTCAAGCTTCAGAAGGCATTTTGAATTGTACATATTTAAATTAAAATACATTCATTTGTGATCCTTCCTGTCTCCTAAGAATGAGATATTCCATGGAGTTCTGTATAGATCTGGGGTAGAATGAACCCACAAATATCCTAATAATATTCATTATTTATATGGCTGATCTCCAGGAAAGGGTATGTGTACACTGAGATATTTTGTGGTAAGGGAAAATGATTAGAATGTCTATTTAAAAATAAATTTTCTGTCCTTTACAATGTATATTTTAAAGATGCATATTTACTATAATATATATTTGCAAAATATATATATATATATATATATACATATAATATTTAAGGGCCCTCACACTTTTTTAATAGGTACAGACAATCAAGATGTTAGCACACAGTTCAAGTTCAGAGCTGCTGTTCACAATAGCACCATACAATATAATGTGGAGGGGTTATATGTTTTTACCCTAATTCTGCCTCATGTATCCCCACTAAGCTAGCGATCCTTTTACTTCAAAATGGAAAACTCATAAAGAAAAAAATAATACAATAACCTCAATCAGTTCTACCAAATACAAATAAAGTTAATCAGTTTTTCATGATTTTAAAAAAAAGCTCAGAAAAATGAGTAACGATTTAAAAGAAAATGCCTTTCTCATAAGTCAAAAGCCAATATTATTCTTAATGGCACAACATTTGAGACATACTCAATAAAAGTAAATACAAGATATGTATGTCAGCTATCACTTTTACTATATAGTATTATTATACATATTCATCTTGAGGTTTCTTCCAATGCAATAAAACATGATACAACAATAAGAAGTAAAACTCCTAGAAAGAAGAGGAATAAAATTAAACTTCAGTGAAATAGATTAATATAAGATATATAAATAAAAAGCAACAAATGAAACAAATTATGTCAATTTCCTTCAGCAGTCTGAGAACAAATAGATATAAGTTCCTTTATATTTAGAATTTTAATGCCAGAAGAAATGTTAAATATGCACTTGTATCACAGAAGATGATGAATAAACATTTATTTGAATCTATGAATGATTATCTTGACATAAATAAGGTCACTTTCAAAGTAGCCTTTTCTTTGTAAGACTAAGGTACCACCAATCAGAGAAGGGACATCATTTAATTTGGCAAATACAGCTGAGACAATTTAGAGATTTGAAAAAAAAATCAAGTTAGAAACTCATTGCACATTGTTTCCAAATAAACTCCATATGGTATAAAGAGTTAAACATAAAAACCAATAAAAAGAACCCACAGAGATTTCCAGAAGGAAATACAGGTGAATAGATATACCTGGTCTCTAGATGAGGAGGGGACTCTAGACCTAAAGCCATGGAAGAATCCAGAAAGAACTAGAGATTTGAATATATAGAATGTTTAAATAACTTTACTTTGGGAAATAACAGAAGCCTAACTAAAAGGTAAACAACAGCTGAAAGAAATATTTGCAACTGTGAGACCCAAGGTCATCATCCTTCAAGAGTTTTATGCAACCTGAAGCACCTGCCCCATCTCCCCTGCTGCACCACAGGAGTAGGCATGTGCCCCTGACCTAAGGGTGACCTAGTTATTGATAACCCACCAATGATGATCAATAACTGAGGTCACCTGACTCAAAAAAGACAAGCTAGGGGAAAATACATTTTCTCAAGGGAATCTAGAATTGAAAATGGAAAGTCTGGGCTGCAGCGTGTGGACTGTGAGGGTGGCCATCATTTGTGGTGACCAGGACCACGTACATCCAGCTGACCTGGCTGGAACCCAGAGGGGGTCCTCCACATGTGACTTACAGTGTTGTTAGCTTTGGTTCTGGGACGTGCATGTGGGTCTCAAGCTCTAATCTGCCCTCTCTCCTTTTATTTATTTATTTGTTTGTTTGTTTGTTTTTGTTTTTATACATGCACTGGGTACAGTCAGAAGTGCGGGAGGGTGAGAGAATTCACCAGAGCCAGAGCAGGGAGCAGAGCAGGCAGAAGGACCGAAATACACTGCTGAGGGGAGCAGCGGGCGGCAGGCAAGGTCTGCGCGCCATGTGGGACCCTCCTCTGGTGGCTGGGGAGCAGCCGGGGATCGAACTGGCGCAGCAGAGTCTGCGGGCAGCTTCTCAACCCAGCGCTCAACCGCTGCGCCACCAGGGAGGCCCTCTGCCCTCTCTTCTGTTGTTGTGTTTCTGTTTGTTGGAATAACAGATTGCTTCTGTTTTAGGTCAACACTCCCAAATGTAGGCCCTCTTCTCACATCCCCCCTTTTCATTTCTGTGGTGGACACTCTTCAGATCCCAGTCCCCCACCCTCAGAAATGCATGGCCAGTGGGGAACAGCCATCCAGAATCTGGCATTTGGATGATGGGGTTCTGGCCAATGGAATGTCTGGTTCATAACTTTTTGTGAGATCTTCCTACCTTCCAGTGCCAGAAGGCTGTCAACTGCAGAGCTACCTGCAGCGCCTCCCTACTTACTGTAGGGGCTGAGCCCACCCCTCTGCCCTGAGACTTGGTAGCTTGATGTGAGCAAAAAATAAACTTGTCACATGCATCTGAGTTTAGGGGGTCTGTTGCAGCAGCTAGAATACCTTAACTAACTCAACCCCCTACTGACCCTTTTGTTCCTGGGTTCTCTTCACCCCAAGAGGCTCTCCAGTCCATTCCACATTATATCGCATGGCCAGCCTTCTGTCAAGCTATTCGGGTCATATTGCCATCTTTCCTCCAAATCTTCAAAGGTGCCCCTTTATCTACAGACTCAAGGGCAAGCACCTGGAAGGCCCTGGAGTCTAACCCCTCCCCTCCACACCTACACTCCTGTGAAATCTGAGAACATTCTCTGTTTCTTATTTTCTTTCCATCGTTGTCAAAATCATCTCATTTAAAACCACTCCTTTTTTCAAGATAGATTTTTCGGGTGCCCCTGCATGCACCTCTTCCCAAATCCTCACCACTCTCCTGGCATGTCTCTCACTTGGGTTCCATCCCACACCTCCATGGCTGCACTGAGCCCACTCTTCCTCCCACTGGCCCGCACACTCCCAGAGCATACAGCATACTTCTGGGTCTCTGTCCCCCTCTGCAGCAGGCAGAGCCCCAAAGACAAAGTGAGTGCCAGCACCCCATCCCCATCATCCAGTAAGCCTCTGTCTTTCTTCCTGAGGGTGAAGCCAGGGGTTAGCAGAGTGCGCACGTCTCATCTATCTTCCTCCTCTCAGCATCCTCGGAGGCCGACTGTGTGACCTCTGGCATCTGTGGAGTCTTCTTGCTCTTTTTGTCCTCTTTAAATACAGGGTCTGGGAGCTTGCTCTGAGGCCTGGCCAGCTGGGAGAAGTTGGCTGCACAGTTATATTTAGGTGAACAGTGAAGTCGATCTAAGGCTCTTTAAAAAGAAAGTTCTGGAGCCTCCCCGGTGGCGCAGTGGGTTGAGCGCAGCGCTGTGAAACTGTCCACAGCCTCTGCAGCATGGGTTCTATTCCCGGCCAGCCAGGGAGATACCCACATGGCGCAGCAGACCTCTCCTGCCTCGCCCGCTGCTCCCCTCAGCAGTGTATTTCAGTCAGTCTGCCTGTTCTGCTCCTCACTCTGTCTCTGGTGAATCCTCTCACCCCTCCTGCACCTTTGGCCTGTACCCCAGCTATAGTATAAATAAAAAATAAATCTTAAAAAAAATTACAATGATAAATTAATAATAATAAAAAAAGAAAGTTCTTTTTCAGCTGGATCCCCAGGAAGGTCCCCACCCATTTCTATTTTTTTTTTTAATAGAGGCATGTTTTATTTATTTGTTTGTTTATTTGTTTGTTTTGTTTATACATGCACTGGGTACAGTCAGAAGCGCGGGAGGGTGAGAGAATTCACCAGAGCCAGAGCGGGGAGCAGAGCAGGCAGAAGGACTGAAGTACACTGCTGAGGGGAGCAGCGGGCGGCAGGAGAGGTCTGCGCGCCATGTGGGACCCTCCTCCGGTGTGGCCCGGAGCAGCCGGGGATCGAACCGGCGCCGCAGAGGCCGCAGGCAGCTTTGCAACCCAGCGCTCAACCGCTGCGCCACCGGGGAGGCCCCCCACCCATTTCTAACAAGCAATTCTTTTACCTCCTTGGTTACCCCCATTTCAATTACAGACCCTTCACGTGGCCCACACACGTGTGAACATGTGTCTGGATGTCAGTGAGCAGTGGTCCTTCTGGTCCAGATCCAAGAAGGAGCTCTCTCCTCTTCCAGGCCATTCCTTTCTGTCCCAGGAAACCTTAACCTTCTTTGAAGACTCTTCTCTACCTTGTTAATGGAGGAGGTTTTTCCTCCTTCAAAGTTTCTGTGTCCTGCCTTTCTCTTCCCCTCCAGGCCATGAAGAAACAGAGACAAAGACTGAAGCAGAAAGCAGGACTTGCAGTTGTGATGTGTGATGAGGGCCTTTGAATGTTTGATCCCAGTGGGCAGTGTGTGTGTGTGTGTGTGTGTGTAGGGGTGTGTGTGTGTGTGTGTAGCATATGAGAAGCAGCACACAGGGACACTGGGCCTGACCCTTCCTTCTCCTTGACTTGGCTACCGCAGTCCTGGTTCTTTTCCATTCCCACTGATGAAACACTCCTTTATGTCTTATTCACATCCTGTCTTGACTACCACAATTGTCTCCTTGCTGGACCCACATGTCTCTCATCACCAATGGGATCCAAATGTTGCTGACAAAATAATCTCACTGCTTTGTGCTGCAATCACATTCCTCCACTTTTTCCAAATTCTTCTCTGTCTCCCATTACAAGGGGTATCACACATAATGACCACCATCTCTCTGCTTCTTCACATTCCCCTCGACACCCCCCCCCCCCCCCCCCGATCTCCCAGCCTTTCTTACCGGCTCCTTTTCATCTGTAGACTATTCTTAAGATCACAGTTCTTCTGGCCCTGCCCAGGATTCTGGGCCCATCTTTTTATTTATTATGACTATTTATTCTGTTAGCAAATGTTTATTATGAGCTGCAGGCACGCTGCTAGGCACTTCTAGGGCAGCAAGAAATGAATCTTTTTGAGGACAGCACGCAACAAAGGAAAATAAAATACTACGTCAAGAAGAAAAATAAAGCAGATACAGGCGCCAGGGAATAGCTCTCACGCAGGTGGTCTGGCACAGGTGCTCCAGCGCTTCCCCCAGCTGGGGCTCAGGTTTGGCATCTTGAACACCCTCTGCTTGGCTGGAGGATCCTCTTCATTCCTTCTCTTTGTTTGCATCCTGTCGATCTTATTCTTAAGAGGAGGGGAGTTGCTGGGCATAACTGCTGCAGCAGGAGCCCGGCTGCCTTATCCACTCATTGAAGGCTCACTGCAAACAGAAGGGTCTGGACGTGTACACACAAATCACAACCCCACACCCTCTTCTGCCTTCCTATGTCCGAAACATAAATGGTCATTTAAATATGGCATCTGGATGACTTGTGTGAGCTCCGTCCAAGGAAGTATCTATTTGGCATTTGTTACCCAGGTCTGACTCCCTATTCCAGGCAGCCCTTTCCCCTGCTCAGACAAAGTGTGGCAGAGACCCCTACATGGGTGCTTGAGGTCAAACAGCACCAGCTTCACTTTCAAACAGCCTATGGGAAACAACACACAGTGCTGGGGTCTTCAGTGAACACTTTTATTAGCAGGTGAAATGACTAGCATTAAATTAGCACCAATAAAATTGCTGCTACCTTAAAAACAGTTATTGTGTCTGTATGCATTTTCCTTCCTGGGAGGGGAAAGGCAAGCAGGGGTAGAAGATGAAGTCTAGACCTCAGATTTTTTGGGGTTTTTTTGTTGTTGTTTTTTTAAAGATTTATTTATTTATTTATACAAGCACTGGGTACAGTCAGAAGTGCGGGAGGGTGAGAGAATTCACCAGAGCCAGAGCGGGGAGCAGAGCAGGCAGAAGGACCGAAGTACACTGTTGAGGGGAGCAGCGGGCGGCAGGAGAGGTCTGCGCGCCATGTGGGCCGGGGAGCAGGGGAGTAGCCGGGGATCAAACCGGCGCTGCAGAGGCTGCGGGCAGCTTCGCAACCCAGCGCTCAAGCGCTGCGCCACCGGGGAGGCCCTAGACCTCAGTTTTGACTGCGAACAGAGTGGATTGCTCATCCTCCCCCAGGGGCTGTCGCTGGCATGGGCTTAGGGGTGATGGCTGCCCTGCCCACAGTGTCCTTGCCCGGAGTTCTTGGCCTGCTCTGTCCTACAGAGATCCTTCCTGACTGACACGACAGCCACGGGCTGTGGGGCGACAGTGCCCTGGGAGGGTGGCTAGTTTGAATTGAATGATGCTTGCTGGATGTTGAAGACACAGTGATACCGTCATTTCAAGTCTTCAGATCTAGTCTCCCCACCAGGAATTGCCCTATGACTCAATAGTACCAAAAAAAATCAAATGTGAAATACCTCACAAATTATTTATATACAGATTACATGTCAAATTGATTATTTTTGAGCTACAAAAATGTTATCATATTAATAGCCAAATTATATAAGAATAGATGAAATGCATCCTTTAATTTTAGCTGTTCATTTTTACTTTTTAAAACGCAATTATTAGAAAACACAAAATTGCACATGGGCTTCCATTTACGGCTCGCCTTACAGGGCTATTGAAAAGCACTGATCCAGTATCAGATCTCTGGGTTTTTAAAAAACTGTTTACAGCAATTACACTTTGTTCAGTGGAAATCTTCTGGAGAACTCCTCTGAGGCAAGTAGAAGTTGGGCTGCCCAGGTGGATGAAGGGGTATTTGTAGGGAGAGGAGGCTGGGGTGCAGGAAGGGGGCTGGGAATGTGGGAGGAGCCCCATTCATTATGGGAGCCTGGTGGGGCCCACTTATTATTCCACTAGATCATCCATTCATTTGAAATTGTGGGGGAAATATGTGGAGGAGGCCCCCATTCAATCACCCTAAGTGGAATCTGATCTTTATCTCAGGATAAACATTCCAAATGGAAGGTGAGTGCTAGGAGATAAGGAAGATAAGGAAACCATATGGCCTGTCCAGGAGGCTTGCAGGGCCTATTCCTGAAAGGATTAATGAATCCAAGGGGGGGTTGGGTGGGGGGGCGGGGTGCCTCAGTTCTGTTTTTTGAGGTGGTGGAAGAACCAAAGCTCCAAATTGGGATCTGAACTAGCCCAAGACAGGGAGGGCTAGCACTCAGAACCCTCTCTTGCCTTTTTGTGTTCTCCACCCACTCCCTGTCTTCTTCCACTCTGCCATCCCACTTCACAATAGACCCCCCAATCTCTAGCCCAGACCTGTGGAGTTTGAAGTTTGGAATCTGGATTCCCTACCATCTTGATCTAGTAAAATTTCCAGAGACTCCACTTCTGCCTCTTGCCCCAGCCCCAACCCCTGCCTGTGGGTACGGAGGGGAGAGGGGCTTGGCTGGCAGGGGTGGGGGTTCCGGTGGGCCCCATGGTGGAGCTGAGGCTGAGAATAGAAGGGAGGGGGAGCACAGGTAATGTGAGACCGGAGAAATCCGGTCTGGGGCTGAGGAGAAGGAGGGGCACATTCTCTTTCCCCTGCTTCACGGCACTTCATCCTTCATCCCTCTGGCAGCGCAGGTTTCACACAGCTGTTCGCTAAGCCACAACTGGAGTTTGTTGAGTTTTAGGTATTCAGTTTAGGGAGATCAAGCAGACAATGTGGCTGGGGTGGTGTGACAGTGATCACCAATAAGAATGAAATAAGAATAATCCAGAGAATAACCAATATTTACTGATGCTAATTTTGTGCCAATGCTCTCCCATGCTTATCTCATTAAATCCATGATCCCTCTATGAAGTAGGTGTCTTTATACCAAGGAGGCAACAGGCTCAGAGAGGCTGAGTCACTTGCCTCAAACTGCACAGCTGGTAAGAACTGGAGCCATGAATCAAACCCAAGAAGACGAACCTTGGAGCCCAATTTCTTGATGCCATCAGGGCCCCAGCATACGATTATTCCATCAGATTTTGGTGGCCTTGGTCGGTGACAAGCAATGTGAAGAGACTCTGGCCCATATTCTGGACCACCCCAAGGTAAGTAGCAATAGTGCCTGGCTGGCCACCAAGTCAGCTTGGGCTGCACCTCACACCTTGTTTGGGGGAACAACCCCATGCCGCTCAGCAAACAGCGCTGGCTGAGAGAAGCCACCCCCTCATCCGCAGCCCCAGCTGGCTGGGGAGGGGGCAGAGGTCTCACAGCTTTCCAGCCACAGGCTTCCCGGCCTCAGCCGGTCCCTGGGTTTAGGGCTTTTCTGTGCTCTGAGCACATCTAAACATTTGGAGAAAAACAAGAAAGCGAACAATAGGCGCTTGTAGGCTAGAGGACAGGGCCGACTTCCCCCAGGGACTCGGCGCTGTTCATAAACTGCCCCAGCTGCGCTCTCACGGTTGGGATGTCCCTGGAGCTGCTCTGAATCACAGCCTTGTCCTCACAGGGGGCAGGCTACTGGCTCCTTTTATATATCAACGTGGGGAGGGGGTGGGGGGATGCAAATGCCTTTGGGGGAGCCCAGCGCTCAGGGGAAGGCATATTTTCCTGTCTGAGTTTGGGACTTCACACAGAAAAGATGCATCCGAGCCTTGGCATTGTCGCCCTGCCAAGTCACCCCCCAACAGCCGAGTCCTGCTCAGAGCCCCACGGGAAAAGAATTGCACTCTATCAAGTGGACTCTGGGCAGCGCCCCAGAGTGCCTGAGCTCCAGAGACCAGAGTAAGTGGAACTGATGCTGAAAGTGCCGGCGCCCGCCCTCAGAAAGAGGCCTGGTGGGCATCATGCGGGGTGAGGTGGGAGGTGGGCCATGGTGGTCTTCTCTGAGCTACCCCCTCAGAGAGTCACTTCCCATCCTCACAGCCAGGGCGGCAGTCCAGTGGGTGGAAGGGTACGCACCGGAACTCAGACCCCTTCTCCATTCACAGCTGCCAACCGCGGACCAGCCAGCTGGACTCCCCGAGTGAGTGCTCCCCACATCTTCCCTCAGGACCCCCCGCACAACGGCAAGGGGCCGAGGGGAGCATCCCTGTCTGGATGGCATCCCTGGAAAAGGCTGGAGTGTTTCTAAAGAGGCTGTTCAGACATCACATCACAGTCCCAGACGGCCGAGAGGTCCTTGCACTCACTTGGCTGCCCTCCCTGGGAAATGCTTTGGATCAGACTGCACTTCTGGGTTGTTTTTGCCTGAGGAAAGTGGTAAGAATTCAGCAAGAATCCCGTGGTTGAAGGAAAAGTCAGTGGCTCTCTTTAGTCGAAGTCTTCATAAAGAATTGCACAGGGGCTGTAAGGGCAGCGTTGCAGGGCTGGGAGTTGGCGGTAGTGAAGACACTACTGTGGGCAAGAAGTCCCCCAGATGAGGGGACCTTGTGGGCAGAGACAATTTGGACACAGATGGGATCTGGCTTCTAGTGTCTACAAAATTCAAGATGGCTGAGCTAAGTCACGCCTGCAAGCACCCACCCATAATCTGGTGCCGGAAAGGTCTTCCTTAAGGTCTGTCACCCCTTCTGTCCCCCAGTCACTTAGCAAACACAGGGGGCCACAGAGTAATGATGCTGAGATATACAGATGAGTAAGAAGTCTCCTTGCCCCCACGCTTTGGAGGGCAAGCCAGTGATGGGAACACGACGTGAAGAGAGCAAAGTGGTAAAGAAGGCGGGAGAGAGGGCAGAGAAAGAGCAAACATGGGAGCGCAGGAGGCAGGAGCTGAGCCGGAGGCAGCCAGGCAGCTGGAGGAAGGACAGCTGATCCAGGCAGAGGGCACAAACAGCGCAAAGGCTGAGAGGGAAAGCATGTCCCCTCCAGCCCCAGGGACAGCTGGGACAATGGCTGTGAAAGGAGCTGGTGCCCACGGGGAAAAGACCAGCCCCACATTCTTTGCCTTTGACTCTCATGACTTTGTATAAGCTGGCATATGGGAGCTGCGAAAGCTTCCTGGCGCAGGAGCTTCTGTTAAGTTCCATCCTTTCCAGCCTATTAATTAAAGGCCTTGTCCCTGGCTTTGGTACAGTGGGGACTGCCCCCCCCCCCCCCCCGAGGATGTGTCTACAAGACACCCTCTCCTTTCATACTCAAGGTTTTCCTGAAAATCTGCAGGTCTACCATGCAAGAGACAAGCAGCAGACTTGCAAGTTATATGAGAAAGTTCTGCTCCCAGGAAGGTAAACAATATTATCACTGTAGTTTCTTGACTTCCAGCCACAGAGACTCCCTCATCCCAGCTCCAAAAACTGTTATTAAATCAATGCAGCTTTAGAATTGAGGGAGTAAGTTAAATCCCTACTCATTCCCCACCTTTAGATGTGACCTTTGACTGTGCGTGTCCAGAATGTTCTATGTATGTTCTAATTTTATCTCTTTCCTTCACAATTGAACACACAGTCGGCCGGCTTAAATCCAGGGAGCATTTGATTGAGGCTAAATATTCCCCTACTCTCCGCATTCCTAATGATTTCCATATTTGTCTCAATTATATTAGGTTTACGAGACCACCTTATCACTAGCATCAGCACTTCATTTTTCTATTTTCCACTCATTCTTATAAAATAATAAGGTCAAAATGCAATAAAATATTCAAATACGTGCACAAACACTGCTGGGCAAAGACAGTAAGTTGAAACTGAGCTGTGCTGGCCACCAGGCAGCATCAACACAAGATGGCTCGAAATGTTAGTTCATCCCCCAGAAGGGAGAACTTGAAACCCATGCTTGGGTCAAGGGGTCAGGGTGGTGGTGGAAGTGGTCGGTCAAAGTAGAATGCAAAAATAAGAAGGATGTGCCAAAGCCAAAGGTGCAAGCTCAAGGTCATCTAGAATGATGCCACTCTCTGAACATCTGTGGGTATAAACACTCCCTCTGCCTGCGATGCAGTGAGGCTGCTGGTGATGGCTTTTCTCCAAGCAGTTTATATTGCATCCCAGACATGTTCCAGTAAACCTTCCAGCGTCTGAGTCTGCAGGTGCATGAAGGGAAAGGGGTCATACTGTTAGACAGCTGGGGAGATTCTGTGCACCCACCCATGAGGGGAGTCAAGTTCTAGGTAAGAATTCTCCAGACAATTCAGCTCCAGGTTGATCCGCTGGCAGGGAGCTGGGGGTTGGGGCTGCTATCATCTCTAGAGATAGGGGAGCTTACCAGCTAACAGAGTGGTGAAAGGACACTTAGTGTTGCTTGAAGAAATTCCTCAGGAGACTGAAGAGTGCCTGGAAATAAGACAGCCAGGATTTCTCAGCCACTTAGCAACCCTGGCAGTGAGTCATGACTTATGTCCCTAAGCTTGTCCTGTGGTGCCTGTAGACTCAGCAGGTTGAGGGGATCTACTGAGATCCCCCCTACTGAAAGCTCCTGGTCTTTCCTCAAAACTGCTGGATTACGAGGAATCTGACTTTTGAGTCAGACTCCTTCGTTTGGAAAGAATTTTATGAGGAAGCCATAGATCTGCCACACATGGTCTTTCCATCCATGTCCACTAGCACGGCAGAGAGGAAAGAATCCAGTCATGGGTGTCGGAGACTAGGCCTCCAGGCTCACTTCTGCCATGTCTTCCTGGGTGGTTCTGGACATGTTCCCTCCTTGCAAAACAGGAGGGTGGTCTAAAGGAGCGCTCAGGCCTAATACTCAGAGTATTAGTGGAATGAGACAATATGTGAAATGTGAACATTATGAAGTATGATGTAAAAAAAAATCTCAGGAAATATTTATGGTTTTCACACCTGAGCGACGTGACCAAGGCAATGTAAGTCCAACCCTGAGATTTATAACAAACCATGAGGGAGGATGTGGGGGCTCCAATTAGGTCTAGAACAACCACAACAAAACAAAAAAGCCCTTGCTTGGGAATCAAATCCTCCCAAGCCAGTTCCTCCTTCTCTGCTCTGGGTGGAGGGTCGCCATTTCCTTTCCTGATTGCCAGGGGCCCAGGGGCTCTGCTCACCTGCGGGGGATAGTAAAACTTTTTCATTAAACTCAAGTCCAAGCACATTTTTCAGAGTCACTAAGCTCACATTTGTGTTTATCTTTAAGGGTACAAGACCCCCATCTGAAAGGCAGTGATTTCCCTATTAAAGAAGGAAATGGGAAAGAAAGGTGGCGTCTGTGATTCTCCTTGTGCAAACCTCCCTGAATACAAGAACTTGCTCCTCTGCAGCAGCAGGTAAACAGACACCTGAGCGGGGAAGGAAAACGAGCTGGCAGCCTGCAGGGATGCCGGGACAAGCGGTGGGTGGGGGAGGGCCACCTCTTGCGCCAGCTGAAAGTCTACTTTGGTTTGAACGCCGTCCCAATTTTCACCTACCAACCCTTGGAGGGTGGAGCCATTCCAGAGAAGGTGTGATTTTCCGGAGGGGCGACCCCTAAAATAAGCCAAGCACCACCTTGGGCCTGAACTTTGTGCGTGCAGAAAATCCACGTGATGCCCTTTCTGCAGCGCCTCTTGGGCCGAACTTGAGGGAAGCAAGTTTCCTTCCACCGGTCTCCCCCCGCAGTTCGGGTTGGTTTGCGCTGGAATGCCACGCTTTTCAAAGTGCCCGAGCCGATAGGCACTTTCTAAATATGTACAACGATGACTGATAAGAAACCGAGCGCCTGGCTTCGTGGGTTCGCCACCCCTGGCAGCCCCGGGCTGGGGTTGGGCCGGCGTTCCCCCTCTTTCTCGGCTGAAACCCCAACACCCCCTTCCAGATCTGCTTTGGCAACGGTTCTGTTCATGCCAGTGTGTGTATGTGTGTGTGTGTGTGTGTGTTTTGGGGGGGGTCGCCCCATTTTCGAATTTCGACCTCTCCATTCGACGACCAGCGCCCATCCCCCGCGCCATCGGTCCCCCGCAGCCACCCCCACGACCCAGCCCGGGGTGACCCAAAAGGCTGAGTCAACGTAGCGAAACAGGAGCGTCCCCCACGGGCCGGCGCCCCTAGCCCCCCTCAGTTCTTCGCCAGGCCCCACAATGCGCCCTTGTGCCGCGCCTGCAGCCAGGCCGGGGGATTTGGAGCAAGGATGGGGGAATCGTCGTCAGATATTTAAAACAGAGCCGAGAGAACAAAGCGCGCCTTTGTGCGCCCCGGCAGCCGCGAGCCCCGAGCCGGCCGCGGGGCGCGGAGGGCGGCCCGTGCGCATGCGCGCGGCGGGCCGGGCCGCGCTCGGGTTACCCGGTTTTCCACCCGGGGTGCACCCGGTCTCGGTTAACCCCTTCTCCGCCCGCTCCCGGGGCAGCTGGGAAGAGAGGCCGCCTTGGTCTGCGGGCCGTTCCATGTTTAATTGAAAAATGAAGTCATTTTCCATGTTTCTAGAGGAAGCACAGATCATTAAAATGAAACGATATGCCAGTTGGGAACCCGGTTTTTAAATGACAGGGATTTCAATGGGACGTTTGGGCCATGTAAATATGGAGGTACTGCGAAAGCACACCTTCTTCGGACACTAGAAGTGAAGATTTTTTCAAGGACTAGGGCTGTTCTGTGTGGGTGACTGGCTGTTTAATTTTCTTTTTTACTGTCCCTTGGGATTTGGAAGATAATTTGGCTACTGTCAAGTGCTGGCTGTTGTTTGGGGTTGTGGGCTGGACAGGGTTTCTTTCTTTTTTTTTTTTAATGACTAAATAGAAGTGGAGTGTGGTGGTACAAACACAAGATGGGATCATGATCCAAGGGACATAATTAATACAGAGTAGAGTTTCTATAGAAAGAGAAAGAAGCACACTTTGTGTTTGTTGGGGGAGGAAATTGAAGAAGTCTCAGGAGTAGGGTTGACTGGGTAAACCTGGTGGGTAATAGGACTTGCAATAACCCAGATGAATGGGAAGGGCAGTCTCAAGCCACGGGGCCTTCCAAATGAACCTTGGGCTCCTGGGCCCACAGCCAGGGAGGTTAGATGGACATCCCCATCAGAGCTAGTCCGGGGGGAATGGAAGGGGTCCAGGCACGCCTGGTGACTTGCAAGCCAGGACTCGGTGCACTAGCCCACTCTGCTCTGCCTGTGCACACATTTCTGAGGAATTTATGGCTCTTTTTCTTTCCTTCATAGCTCAATTACCAGGTGGTCCCAAAAAAGCAAAGACATTTTTATGTGAGGTCATCTTGGCAAGAAACTCCCTTACCATCCTTGACCTCCAGGTCTCCAGGGCAACCGCTGCTGGGATGTCACTGGCACCAGATCATGTCCCTTAAAGGCCTCACAGCAGCAAGGGCAGATAAACAATTTCGTGGCAATAGTCACGTAGCAAATGCATTCTCCAATGTGGGCTGCTTAGCTGGGATGATGTAAGTGGTTTTTTCCATTCTCTTCTACATTCTGACCCAGAATTCTGGGCCTTGGCTATAGTCGAAGAACAAACCTGGGCATGAGAGGTGAGAGAGGAGAGTGGGGTGGGACTTTGAGAGGTACCTTCTTCTAGACACAGGAGCAAAGTCTCTTTCCTCTCTGTTTCTCTAGCAAGTTGCTCATTTCTTCTCTCTCTTCCAGCTCCTTAAACGACTTTTTGCTTTATATAAAGGAAGTCGAGGGGGATAGTCTCCAAGATGGCATCCCTCTTGAAGTTTGTGTGCTGCTTCTTGTCCTGTGAAGCTGGGGCGGGGGTGGGGGGGGCATTGCAATTTGCTTGGTTAACAGAAAATGGTGGAAATGACATTCTAGAATTTGGTTATAAACAGCATGGTTGTAACGAGCTCTGCAATATTGACCTGGGTCTCTTAGAACCTTCATTCCTGGAATACTAGCTCTACAAAACAGACACCATTCTGTGAAAATTCCAAACCACAGAGAGAGGTTATAAATAGGTGCTGAGCTCTCCACAAACTTCTATCTCACATCCAATCAACCTTGTGAATGAGTGATGTCCACTTGTATGTTCCGCTCAGTACACCTTAGGATGTGACTTCTTCCCTGGCCATAATTTGACTGCAGCTGCAAGAGATGTTGAGTGAGAGTCAACCAGCTGAACGCTGTCAGCAGAGGTAAAAGACATACATTGTTTTACACCACTGAGTTTTAGGGTTGTCTCTAAAACTCAGCAACAGGTAATTGAATAGGAATGGAATGCTGGCTGTGGAGGAAGTCAAGGAAAAGAGAGGAGCTCCTCATATCTCAGCCACTTTGAGGAGCTCTATTTCTCAGTACCTTCTGTCCCACCCCCTGCCCAACCGCACATACCCTAAACACCACTCTCCTTTCTGAGCCCGGTACCCAACACTACACATACTTGTACTGCTATTAATTGTTCCATGTGCATTAGTCTCTTCAATCAATGTGGGTAGGACCCTTGATTCCTAGCACTGGTGGATTCTTTAAGCTGTTCTAGTGGATAAATGTGGAGAATAATAGTTGAAAGAGCATCTCAAGGTGCTTAAGTAGTTTCGTCTGAAATTTGACATTTGATACCTGATGTCTTATGTCATTTCTACCTGGGCCCACCTGGGAGAGAACCACACCATGAGGGAATCTGAACTCCATCAATACTCTGGCCACTCAAGGGAAGGATATTAAGGCCAAGGGTATGGTTGCAAATATCCTGCTTAGATTTGTCCTTCTTGAGGCTTTAGAGCTAGGAAAGGGGCATATGTAATGGCTCCAGAAATCCAAAGGGGGCTTTAAGATGTGTGGATGGGCAACATGGATGGAGCTGGAAAGGATCATGCTTAGTGAAAGAAGCCAGGAAGAAAAAGAAAAATACCGGATGGTCTCACTCATAGCAGGAATTTAGAAAACCCAAATGAGGGACCAGGAAAAAGACAAATTATAATAAAGTCAAAATCAAAATCAACAAGCAACTATAAACCAGAGACGCACTACAGGCAGGGGAGAAGGGAGTAGGATCAAAACAAGGGTGGTGGGAATTTTACAGGGACTATAAACCAAGATGAAAATGTATACATTGTACAAAAATGAAAAATGATGTAAAAATATATATGAAAAAAAGATGTGTGGATGGAAGAAAGCCCCACAGGGTGAAAACCCTTAGGACCTTACTCATAGAGCTCTGAGAGCTCATTCTATGGATACTGGCACATGTTCAAAGCTGCCCCAACTGCCCATCTAGGGATGGGTGTGCTTAAACCATGCTAGGGTCACTGGTGGGGACACAGGTCAATTTGGGAAGAACTTGGTCCCTGCTCAGGGGGTGCTGCTGAGCCCAGAGCACACTTGGAGCTTGGCAGAGAGGGAGGAGAAGGCAGGCAGGGCAGACAGGAGGAGCTCCTTCATTCTTGCAGTAAGCATTCACCTGTGAGCCTGGCCTGGCTCTTGCCACTGGGGGTGCAGTAGGGAATAAGGCGAAGCCCCTACTCTCAGGTTAAAGACTTCCTGGGGGTGTTGTATCTCAGATACACATGTCACCTCCATGGGCAGAGCTTGGCAGAGTCAGGGGAGCTCTGCTCTTCCTTCTTCATTATATCTCAGCCTTTTAACTTCATTAAAGATTTGGAACTCCCCGTGCTGTGAGGTGGTAATGGGTGTGGGTACCAAAGTCACACGAACTGGGTTCAAATCCTGGCTTCAACACTTAATGGCTTTGTGATCTTGGGCAAATTGCTGAATTGCACTGACCTCTAATTCTTCATTAGTAAAAATAAGAATGGTAACAGTGCTTCACCTCAGGGCTATGAGGATTCGAGGAGATCCTGCTGGTGAAGTGCGCACTTACCTGTGTACCTGGTACCTGTTGGTGCTCAAGAATTTTTGGCTCCCATCGTATGTGCTTCCCACAAGGTGTGGAAAGAGTCTGGATGCAAATTATCATCATGGTGCTGACTGAGGCAGCACAAGTAGCTTTTGCTCAGAAAAAACAAGAGATAATGAAGGAAGAGGAGGAGTCTCACTGGGGAATGAAATCACCCCTGTCGTCTGTTTCCTGAGTGGGTCACACAAGACTCGGATGACATGGTCTGATTTTCCACCACCGGCAAGTGCCCCCACAAATTTGGAGCTTTGCATGACTCTAGAAGCCTCGATGGTGTTCCTGAACCCGGGGATTGGTTGGGTCTTTCTGTGGAGAAACCAGGGTTTATTCAATGGTGATTGCCTGGCCTAGGAGCCATAGAGTCCCTAGACTGTGAGGGCAGAGAACAAAGCCTAAGGGGTCCCCAGAACCTACCTCAGGAATCTTTTCACATCCATTTCTTGGACCCATTTCAAGACCCAGTCTATGGAAACACCAGAAGCTCTGGAGAGTTTTGACTGCAAGTCCTCTTCTCTGCTCATCTTTCCTTCAGCTTAACCCAGGTTGCGGCTACTTTTTTGGCCTCTGGGAAGACTGGGCAGATACCAAAGGATGCCACACTGGGGAAGCAGTCTAAGAGGGGACAGCTGCCTCTGCCTGTGGGCATGAGTAACATTTGCCAAAGGTCTGTGTGATGCAAAGCCACCGGTCAGGGTGCGGGGCAGCCCCTTCCTTTGCATTCATCAAGCTTGTGCTAGAATCCCAGCTCATTTCCCAGCAGCACGTCTACGCTTTGCCACTATTTAGACGGGATTGTCATCGTGAGTTTGCAAGGTGTTCTCTGGTGAGAAGCCTGGACCTCCAGGGGGAGAGTCATTTTCCTGAGAAAATGTCCATTTTCTCTCATTTCTCAGGAGCCCACTTCCTTACCAGCAGGCTCTAGGTGAGCAAAGCTGGAGCCTAGTGTCTGGGAAATATTCCAAACCCCGGTGTTTCCAACACAGAAGGGTTAGACTTACTGTAAATCTCCACTCTCTTAAAGTATTTAACAGAAAGCAGACATGTGATCCTTCCTTAGTACATCCCAATAGTTCAATTTTCACTGTCATCTGAACTCAGGGCATAGAAAAATAAAACAGTTTTATTTTTCTACTGGATCTACTGGTTTAGCCATCATATTCTGTTACGGTCTAAGAAGTCTGCTTCATTAGCATAACTGATCATCGGAAGAGCACCTGATTGGGCTGTTTAGGTGGTGCCAAGGGGAGGATTGGTTTCTTTTCCAATCCAGAGTCACTGGTAGCCCATTTGACACCTATGTGCAATCTAGAAAAATACACCCCTTCCTCTGTGTGGCTGCAGCATGGCAAGCAGAGGGAGGGCTGGCTCTCAGCTCCCACCCACTCTCTGGTGCAGTGACTAGCCTGCGAGACTGCACACCATGACCCTGCTTCCACCAGTGTCACCAGCTCATTTCTTTTTTTGGGAGAGATGCTGGCTGGACAGGGAGGGGAAGGAGGGTGCTCATTGCTGTATGTTAGAGACAGGCTCCTGGGGCCTCGAGAGCAACACCTTAATGTAGGTTTGTTTTGAGGTTGAGGACAGTTTCAGAACATCTCACAGTAGGGACCATTTTTCCAGGAACAGAGAACCCAGTCTTTGAAGTTAAGACAGTTCTGAGGGATAGAACAGCTGGTCAAGTCTGCCCATAATCCTACCGGGAAACCTGACAACAAATAGCTCCGGATTTTCTCATTTGGATGCTTTAGGGGAGTTTCCAAGAACATTTTGCTCTCTTCTGAGAAAGAGAGGGTAGGCCCATGGCGCTCATCCCCTTCACCTCCTCTTGAGCTTTGGTCTGTGGTTAGGACATCTGGGTACAGGAGTGTCAACCCATCTCTGCTTTCAGATCTAAATCCCATCACCTGTCAAGGAGTTGGCTTCCCTGCTTTGATGAGTCCATTTGCAGAGTTCTCCATGGTGTGAGCTGTGGGGGAGGGGGTCAGTCTGGAAGACTCCCTGTGGGATCTCAGGGGTATCATCTTCCCCAGCTGTGACCCAGCATCCTCACCTTTAAAACAGTATGAATGGCACACAGCATGAGCATGTCCATAGCAGGAATAGATTTCATGAGGACTCATGACTTCAATTTTAGTTGGGTGTTTTTTTTTTTTTTTTTTTTTGGTAAATGGATACCTGAAATGACCTAGCACCAAATCCCATGAACAACCAAGAGTTCTCAGGAAGTGTAATGATGTTTGTTCATTTCCCATCCATTTATTTAGCAAACATTTACTGAGCATCTACCTGTGGTAGGTGCTGCCCAGAGAGATGGATGAGAAAAACACACTCCTGCCTTTTGTTGAAATGCCATTTCTTTGGGAAAACCTTTTCTGACTATTTCCTCTTCAGATCTGGGGCCCCATGCATATCCCTTTTGGTAAACAGCTTCACACATTACTCGATCCATTTCTGACTCCCCCAGTAGACAGCTTCAGCAGGGGAGGGGCCGTGTCTATATTCATCAGAATGGATCTGCACCAATCCTGGCCCAACGTAGTCCCAAATAATACGGGTTGACTGAATGCCTTTGTTCGCTACTTAGTGTTCTGAAGTTGGAATGATCTTCTCTTCTGAGATACTCCTGTGTTTAGCAAATCCAGGCCCCATGTGAGCTGAATCTCAAGCAGGGATTCACCTGTTCTGTGAGGGTCAAGACCGGATGATTGCCAAGGTCCCTCTAGCCTAAAGCCAGCAATTCTACAACCGGGCTCTGGAGGTAAAGGGTGAGCAGATCATAGCGGACTGGCCATGATTTGCATTGCCTTCTCAGAAGTAGAGGCGTCCTTGTTGGAGGAAAGCCTGCAGAACTATTCCAGGTACCCAGGATCCAGGTCTGATCCCTCCTTGGGAAATAAATAAAGATATGAACTGAGACTGGAGCTCTGAGGAGGCACCATC
This sequence comes from Talpa europaea, assembly GCF_964194135.1. Lineage (NCBI taxonomy): Eukaryota > Metazoa > Chordata > Mammalia > Eulipotyphla > Talpidae > Talpa > Talpa europaea. Next base: position 95,656,104 of record NC_140075.1, on the reverse strand, counting down.
TGAGGACCTGGTGCTGACTGTCCTCTGTCCTCTGTCCACATGCTCTGTATGGGGGAGACGGACCTGTAACGGACCTGCCAGCGACCAGAAGAGTAGGGGTGAGGGGAGTGGTGCCATAGCTGCTCCGTCTGCCTCCTTCCCGCATCTCAGAGCTCAGGGTGCCATTGGAGCTCCAGGGCCAGTTACACGTGTTGTTGCTCTGCACAGAACCCAGATCTCCACTGGAAGATTTGCTGAGCACTGCTTGCTGACAGTACTATTTTATTCTTGCCATGTCATAAAAGGCTTTGTTGTTCTGAGCAACAGGAGAAAAAGCAGTTTTCTCGGGGTTGGAGGTTTATTTTTCTCCTGTAGGATCACCAGCCCAGGGGTCTAGTATGGGGGCTTGATGCCCTGGATGTCCCTGTGAGGCCTTAAAATCCAGACCCTCTGGTCAGTGAGGAACAGGTCAGCTAGCTCTGCCTCGCACAAAGGGTGGAGCTGGACTGAAGGGAGACTTGTGAGCTGGGTACTGTAGAGGCTTCTAGGATTGGGTTCAGCTGCCCCTCTTTAGTTTTAATGGCCATAAAATATCTGTGGTGGCTGCCTCGGGTAGGCCTAAAGCATAGGGAGTGGAGCAAGAGAAGGGAACTAAAAAAGAAAAGGAACTTAAGATACAGAAAGAGATGGGAGGGAATGGGAAGGCATAGGTGTCTGTGGAGAAGATCAGTCATCTCAGCAGCCTTGGGCTTCACTTGGGGTGTGAAGCCAAAGTAGGATGACCCCTCAGACTTGGATTTAAAAAAATAGGATTTTTCTTTGGCAAAAAACTTTTGCTTCTCATTGGGAAGGAGATGCCATCCTGGATGGGTGAACAGGTCAATAGGAGAAAGAATAGTGGGCTAGGATTTACCAGAGCTTGAGTAAATGAAAAAAAAAAAAAAAAGGAAGAAATAAAGTGAGAAGTGTAAGAATTCAGTCGTGGGCTGAAGCCATTTTAGGTAGAGACTGTCAACCACAATGTTGGTGCCAAGGGGTGGTTTGGGAGGGCCTTGCACCTCTCCCCTCTAATCTCCAGCCTAAATAAACATGCAATCTAAGTGGAAAATAGTGTTTACTCTACAAACAGCCAGAAGAAAAGTCTGCTAGCCTCTCTTTCACCCAGTTTTCCATCTTTAAGTCCTACGTTATGGAGAATACAGAGCTGCCACTGGCAAGCCTTGGTTGGCTTTCTCCAGGTCCCTGTCCAGACCAGGGGATTCAGGCTACGGACAGACAGAGGAGGGCCTGAAACATGATTAGAGGAGGCAGGGAAAATAAGCTTCAGATTAGTTTGAGAATAGGAAGAGTTAAAGAGCCTTAAGTCTTTCAGTCACTCCTTGTCAGGGCTTTGGAGTATTAATTACTCTAACAATAGTAAATCACTGAGTGGGTTGTCTCTTCTCTCCTTTCAGTAAAAAATGTTAAGTGTAGGCTTATTCCCAGGGAAGGCCCAGTGGCAATAGTTCATTGGGATCAGAGTCAAGGGTCAAAGGTCAAAGTGTTATACCCTCCAGGCATTGAAGCAATAGTGAGGGTGACTGGCACAGGGAGAGCAAGGCTTCTTTCATGGAAAGTCCTTATCAGAAGCCAGAGCTGCAAAGAGGGACACCCTATGGGTCAGATTGCGATAGCTATCTGTGGTGAGGGCAGGCCAAGGAGATGCTGCAAGGCAGGGGTGCCATTCTTAAGCCCTCACTACCTCAGGGGCCTGCTGACTCATTCAGGAATTCTACCCCTGGGTAGATTCAGTCTTACAACCTGCCTGGGTGTGTTCTCAGGTAAATCTGGGTTGCCTTTATTATCAACAAATGGCAAACCCACTGGCCTTTTCTCTCAAAAAGATGTGATGCCATGTTCAAGCCTATGTAGGTCTCCCTCCTACCCTTATTCTCGGAGAAGTAGAAACCTTACCCAAAGTTTTGGAAGGAGATTTAGAGGGAAAGGGAGAAAGAGGGACTGACTATAAGTAGTGACCCTGGAGGCTTTGGCACTGAGTCCCAATGTGGGCAGGGGAAAGGTGCATTATTTGGGGGGCAAGGGTCAAGTGAAACTCTAGGAAAAACACCAACCCTGGGGTGAATAGACTTGTCATGTTAGAAGTCTCAAAAGGGCCTTAAGTGTTCCTTTGATCCAGGAGAAGACACAAAAGGTGCACTAGGCAGAAATAACCTCCCCAGGAAGACAACTAGGTTTAATGGTTTTTCACAGAAGGGTGGAAGACCATTTAATCTTCCCTCTCACAGCCCAGGGAGATGGGAGAGCTTATATGTTCACTTTATGGTCTTCACTGTGGCCTGATGTCTTTCAGGGGAGACTACCATCAGCACTGTTTCTCCTCTGTTTGTGGATTCCTTCCACCAGACTTTTGGCTTTCATTTATACACTTGCTTCGGTCTAGAGGAGACTGCAGTACCTAGCCTTGTCAGAACTACTTTTGCGTAACACTAATATTTTAAAATTATGAATTTCTGTCTTTGTTATTCTTTAATAATGCAATTTATTTGTCTTTCTAATTAAAAAATAAAAGTAAGGGCCTCCCTGGTGGCGCAAGGGGTTAAGCACTGCACTATGAAGCAATCCACAGCCTCTGCAGCAGTTTGATCCCCGGCCAGTCAGGGAACAACCCACAAGGCCAAGCAGATCTCTCCTGACTCGCCTGTTGCTCCCCTCAGCAGTGTATTTCAGTCAGTCTGCCTGTTCTGTTACCCACTCTGTCTCTGGTGAATCCTCTCACTACCTGCATCTCTGGCCTGTGCCCCAGCTCTTGTATGCATAAATAAATAAATCTTAAAAAAAAAAAAAAAGGTAAGTTTTCTCTAGGGAGCATGTATCAGGAGGGGAACCAGGTTTTTTTGTGTATTGAGCTTTACTGGCCAGGGCTAAGAGCTGAGTGGCTAGTTGTGTGAACTGTACCTTGACTATGATCCCCAAATGATGGTTATCCCCACGTAAGTGGTCTTCATCTGACTTCTGCTCTCTTAGTCCTCACCAGGTTGTAGCTTTTGCTAATAGCTAGAGGGAAATTTGAACTTCCCTATGAAGTGGAAGAACTAAGCCAGGGAACAGTATAGGGGTAGAGAGGCAATAAGACAAAAAAAAAAAAAAAAAAAAAAAGGTAACAAAAAGGATGAGGAGAATCTCAGTAATCTGTGGGTGGATATCAAGTGGACTAACATGTGTAACTGGAAAGAGAAAAGGGTAAAGAAAAAATTTTTGAAGAAATAATGGTCAAATATTTTCAAATTTAAGAAAAACTATAAACACCACAGATCCGACAATCACAATGAAGCTTAAACAAAATCTAAAAAATCATATCAAAGCTTAGCATAATCAACTGCTAATGCTTAAAAGCAGTCTGAAAGAGATGGACTTTATAGAACAAAGAAAAGGAATATTGCAGACCTCTGATCAATGAGGAGAACAAGAAGACAATGGAGCGATATCTTTAATGTGTTGAAAGAAAAAAGAAAACAAAATCAAACTAAAATTCTGTATCCAATGAAAATTTAATTTTAAAATGAAGGCAAAATAATGATTTTGAGACAAATAAAAGCTTAGAGTTGATTATCAACAAATCTGCATAACAAGAAATATAAATGAAAGTTCAGGCAGAAGGAAAATACTTAGGTCTACATAGAAGAAGGAAGAATACCAGAAATGGCAAGCATGAAGGTAAAAATAAATATGAAAGATCTTTGTTTTCATTTAGCAATCATTTAAAAATATTAAAGCAAAAATATTTAGAGTGTCATGGAGTTCATAACATATGTATAACTAAAAGGTAGAACGATAGCACACAGAATGTGAGATAGATAATAAGGCAATGTTGCAACTAAAATTAAGTCATAAAACAGAACCCTCAATTTAAAAAAAGCCAGGGGACTATAGAAAGAGGATAAAGAACAGATGGGAAAAATAGGAAACAAATAGTAAGACAGTATACCTAAAGCAAACATTTTGTTAAGTATATGTACTCAGAATCAAATGAAAATAGTCCAAATGCTACAATTAAAAGGAAGTGATCATAACTTACTAAAAAAAAAATATAAAGGCACAAGTAGCTTAAAGGAAAAAGAGTGAAATAAGACATAACATGCCACTTTAAGAAAGCTGGAATGATTATTAATAAAAGGTAACAAAGGCTTGAAGAAAAGGAATATCACCAGTGATAAAGAGGGGTCAGTTTCATAATGATAAAATAAAAAAAGTTAAGAAGCTATAACAACCCTAAATGCATATGTACCCACTAATAGAACTTCAGGGTTCATGAAACAAAAACTGATCAAATTGAAAAATGAAACAGACACACTCACAACTGCAGTTGATATTCCATTACTTTCCTCTCAGAAACTGTTGGAATAAATATGCCAAAAAAACAGAAGACTTGAGCATTTCTATCAGCCAACTTGACCTAACTGACATTTATAGAACACACTTATAAATTCACTCAACAACAGCAAATTGTGTACTACAACTAAGGCCATAAAACAAAACAAAACAAAAACTAAACAAATTTTGAGATATCATAACAAAATAATTAAATTAGAAATAAGAAAGGAAGCTGTTAGGAAAAAACTAAAATATTTGGAAGTCAAACATTACATTTTAAATAATGTCTGGATCCAAGAAAACCCAAAGATAATTTAAAATTATCTTGAATTGAATGAAAATGAAGCTATAATATAGCATAATTTATGGGATGCAATAAAGCAGAGTTTGAATACAATTTTACAAAATCTTATTAAAAATACTTATGGAGGTCTAATTTACACATTATAAAATTCACCTGTTTTAAGTGTACAATTCAATGATTGTAAGTAAATTTATAGTCATATGATCATAATCACAATCTGGCTTATTTACTATGGCAACTCAAAAAATCACTGGTATCACAGGGGTTAAGTCTCAGTGCTAGCAAGCTATCACCAGCTACTGCTGATTGAGTTTCATTCCAGACCTCTCCTGACTGGCCTGCTGCTCGCCAGTGTATTTTAGTGGTTCCACCTGTTCTGCTTCCCACTCTGTTTCTGGTGAATCCTCTCACACCCCCCAACCCCTGCCCCCACACCTCTGGCCTACACCCTAGTATTTTTATGTATAGATAAATAAATAAATAAAATGAATTTTAAAAGAAACCAATGAGGGTCTCCCCGGTGGTGCTGCGGCTGAGCGCTGGGCTGCGAAGCTGCTTGAGGCCTCTGCAGCGCTGGTTCTATCCCACGGCTGCAGGGCGAGGGACCCACATGGCGCGCAGACCTCTCCTGCGGCGCCCGCTGCTCCACTCAGCAGTGTATTTCCTCCGTCTGCCTGTTCTTCTCCCCACTCTGGCTCTGGCGAATTCTCTCGCCCTCCCGCACTTCTGACTGTACCCAGTGATTGTGTAACAGGGTGGTCCCCAGGAAGGGGGAAGGTTCCCTGCCCCACCCAAGGGAGGGTGGAGCTGAGCAGGAAGAGGGAAGAGCAGAAGAGACGGAGGAAGGAAGCAGGATGGAGCCAGAAGGAGACCTGGAGGAGGCGTGTGGAGCCTAGAGACACGTGAAGAAACTGCGCTTGTCTTTTGGTCGTGGACTGGGTGACACAGATGTGGAACAATTGTATAAATAAATAATCTTAAAAAAAAAAAAAGAAACCACTGGTATCCTGCAATGGCAGTACAGTTATGATTTCAACTTTTCTTCTTTCCATGCAACCAGTTTAACACTCAAAAATTAATATGTAGGGCCTCCCTGGTGGCACAGGTGGTTGAGCACAGCGCTGTGAAGATGTTTGCAGCCTCTGCAGTGCCGGTTTGATCCCCGCCGACTTTGGAGCAACCCACCAGACTTCTCTGGTCTTGCCCGCTGCTCCCCTGAGCAGTGTATTTCATCAGTCTGCCTGTTCTGTTCCCCGCTCTGTCTCTGGTGAATCCTCTCACCCTCCTGCACATCTGGCCTCTACCCGGCTCTTGTATAAATAAAATAAATCTTTAAAAAAATTAATATGTAATTCAGGTAATACAAAGTTCACTACTATAAAGAGTTCACTTACTATAAAGCAATTCAGTGGTTTTTACTATATTCACTAGGTTGTGCAGCAATAACCACTATTTAATTTCACACATACCTCTCACCCCCCAAAAGAAATCCCACATCAATTAGTAGTTAGTTCTAAATCCCTCCACCCTCTTTTCCCTGGAGATCATTAATATGTATTCTGTTTGTAAGGACTTCTGTGGTCTGGACATTTCATATAAGTGAAATCTTACATTATGTGACCTTTTGTGTCTGCCTCCCTTTACTTAACATTCAGATGGAATTTTAAAGTTTAAATGTTTATTTTAGAAAAGAAGAAACATGTCTTTTTTGCCATGGATACCAAGGGATAGGAATAGAAGAATCTTTTCAACAAATGGCGCTGAGAGAAAATGGATTCCATATACAAAAAATGAAGTTGGACCCCTACCTCACTGAAGGGGAAGGAATGGGCCACTGAGCAGGTTTTCTGATCCAGCAGACGGGGTAAAGGAGGAGTCAGAGTCCTCAGTGGTTTTTGCAAGTCTTTTATTTAGATTTACCAGGCATATGGCAGGCAGGGATGCTGGGGGGCCGAGATGCTGGCAGTCCTCCCAGCCCCCAGCAAATCCTCACTCTATCTGGGCTCTCCGGAATTCTCTCTGCTTCTCTTCTCTCGGTTTCTGTTCGTTCTTGGCTTCTGCTGGCGTTCCTGTGACACCGCCCTTATGAACTCAGTCTTAGCCCAGGTGAATCCCATCTACCTATGCCCACACCCTACTCCAGGGGCCCGCCATCAGGCATGCATTTGGGACCGTAGGATTCCGTCATCTATCCTAATGGCGGGAGGGCAAAAAAGCCTGATACTTTTACCTTGCCCTACACTCACACCACATACAAAAATTAAGTCAAAACAGATTAATGACCTAAATGTTAAAGCTAAAAACATAAAGTTGTTAGAAGAAATCAGAGGTGTAAATATTTGGATGTCAAACAATACATTTTATTTTATTTTATTTTTTTAAAGATAATAGCTTTTTTTCTTTTCTTTTCTTTCTTTTTTTTTTTTTATTTACAGATTTATTTATTTGTTTATACAAGCACTGGGTACAGTCAGAAGCTCGGGAGGGTGAGAGAATTCACCAGAGCCAGAGCAGGGAGCAGAACAGACAGACAGACGAAATACACTGCTGAGGGGAGCAGTGGGCAGCAGGAGAGGTCTGCGTGCCGTGTGGGACCCTCCCCCGTTGCCCGGGTTCGAACTGGCACTGCAGAGGCTGCAGGCAGCTTCACAACCCAGCACTCAATGCTGCACCACCAGGGAGGCCCCAAACACTACATTTTAAATAATGCCTGGATCCAAGAAAAGAAAACCCTTGCATTGGGCAGTGATTTCTTAGCTATGACATAAAAAAATGCAAGCCACAAAAGAAAAGTAAATTGAACTTCATCAAAATAAGGGATTTACATACAGAATAAATGCACAATGTTTTTAGTAAACAGGAAAATGCAAATCAAAATGAGATACCATTTCACACCTACTAATAAAGCTATAACAACAACAACAACAACAAAAACCCACAAACCCAAACAATAATATTTGTAAAAATGTGGAGAGTAGACCCCTCATGTATTATTGGTAGGAATGTAAAATGGTACAGTTGCTTTGGAAAACAATTTGACAGTTCCTTAAAAAGTTAAATAAGTTTTACCACACCACCCACAAATTTTACCGCTAGATATGCACCCAAGAGAGTTAAAAATACATATCCACACAGGAATGTTTACAGCAGGATTATTCATATTAGCTGATGGATGGATAAATAAACTAGAATATCCACACAATGGAATATTATTCAGCCATAAAAAGAAACAAAAGTTGATATTACAACCTGGATGGACCTCGACAACTGAAAGAAGTGAAAGAAGCCAGACACAAAGGTATAATTTCACTAATACAAAATGTGTAGAATAGGTAAATCCATAGAGACAGACTGTAGATTAGTAGCTGCCAAGGCCTGGGAGGGGGAGGAAGGGAGTGTGATGGCTGATGGATATAGGATTTCTTTCCCAGGTGATGAAAATATTCTGAATTAGATAGTGGTGATGGTTATACAAATTAATGAATATACTAAGGTCCACTGAGTTTTAGACTTTAAAATGGAACTTTTATGCCATGTGAATTGAAAAAGTAAGGATCTGATAGAAATGCCTTTATGATCCATTATTTATAAACTGATGAAGGTTTAATGTATAATTCTTCTCAGGAATATCTGATTGAACTCAGGCCCTCCTCCAAAAGGATCCTGAATCTATTTTCTCAAAAAGTCTAGCTCTTAGCACTTTTGATTTTATTCTCAGCTGTGGTTCTTACTGGATTGCCTCTAAAGCCTGAAGTCAGGTAGCACAGGTTGAATTTGTATTTTACTTCTAGGTTAACTTGACTGTAGGATGAGTCCTTTAACACCTGATACAAATTTGCTCCCACAGCCAGTCTCAATTGAAAAGCTAAGAGACAAGCCTGAGGCACTTTTACAGTTTATAAGAAACATTTTCACATTCACCCAACTTCTGATTTTAGGTATTTAAATTTAAATTAGGCATCCTGACTGGAAACACTGGAGCAGGCCTTGAACCTTAAACCCCAATTGCTCTGACTCAAAAAATCTAATCTTTTTTAGAACAACTGAAATGCATTTTTGAACAGGTCACAGAGAAAAGGCCTCCTATTCCCTCCAAGGATATTACGCAGACACTTTGGCATTTACACAATAGCTTCCACTGAGAATCATCCATTGGTCTGAATCCTGCACAATGGCCCCCATTATTAGTCGTGAGGAGTCCCCAAAGACTGGTGTAATATGCTCACCAACTTGGCCATGCTCTTTGTGGATCCATTTTCACTGCTCAGGGTCACACCCACCCACAAGACGTGCACACACACACATGCACACACACCCACCTGCTCCCCCCCACCCCCCGACATATACCCATTTTAAGGCCAGGAATTCAGTCACTTGTCTCTCTTCTCCCACCGGTGCTGGGACCAAGGCTGAGTTCCCACTTGCATTTCTAACTTCTTCCCTTTTTTTTTGTAGGTAAAATGAAAATAGTACAAATGTACCATTTTAATCAGTTTTAAGTGCATAATTCTGTGGCATTAAGTACATTCACATCATTCACCGTCCAGCTCCAAAATTTTTCATCTTCTCAAGTTGAAACTCCATTTTCCTTGAACAGAAACTCCCCTTCCTTCCTGATCAGCCCTGGTGCCATCTCTACTTTCTGTCTTTAGGAATTCCACTACCCTAGGTACCTCATACAAATTGAATCATATACTAACCATTTTGCCACTGTGTTTCTTGAAGGCAAAGGGTCTCAAAGTTGGACCGTGGAACTGGATGGTTGGTCGGGTGACCAGGCCAGGGGGAGTCACAAGAGTGTCCAGACACAAAACAGCCCCAGTCAGAATCTGGGAGGCTCTCTCCCCCTGATGACAGCTGGAAATTCTTTCTGTCCTGCTAGTTGGGTGTTATAAGAAGGAGACTTGCAAGCCCAATCCCAAACACAGGAATTCTCCCCTAGTCAGTCTGTCTCCTGGGCCCCACTGAGACAGCTGGACTTCCCACGCAAGCAAAGCATCCGACTGTGAGTACCCTTTACTGGGTCAGCCTGCTCCAGCTTACCCTTGAAGGAGAACAAGAACTCCTTACGAGTCATGACTGCTTTTCCGTTCCAAATTGTATATGGAATGTGGAAGACTTTCCAAATGTCCACGGCGGCTAGTAGCAGCAATCGACACAATCTATGCCATTAAAGCTTGGCATGACAACTATAGGTACTCAGTTTTTAAAAATTTACCATAAGGATTGAGTCTCACGCATGATCCTCCCACGGGCTTTTGTGAAGGTGAGTGAATCATTTCCATATTACTGGAAAGAGAATCCTTCACTGTATTTGTGGCAAGAGCACAGCTAGACTAGCAGCCCGGAGACCTGAGATAAAGCTGGATCTAGCAGGGGCTGTGATGCCCCAGGCCACGGTGGGAGCTGAGCATGTTCAGTGCTGTGGGAGTTCAGGCACAGAGACCATATCAGCCTTTGCTTAGTCAAAAACATTCATTTACTCCAGGTTCCCATATGGACCTGTTGTGTGATGGACAGTCATACAGAGAGGCGGTGTCTTACTTGCTTCTATAAAACACACGGATTTGTTTATTTTTATATGGTACATTTCCTCCTAGGAGCTTCAAACTTTAACAAGCTTCAGAAATCCTCCTATAATAAAGATGATGTAGTCAATAAGCCAAGAAAATCTCTTCTCACCTCTGTAGAAGACCTGGAGGAAACTGAGATTTATCTTGCTGTGCAAGGCTGGAAGGGTGGGAGGGGTGGGAGGAATATTTAGAGAACAGAGTTTGTCACTGGAAACATTGTAAAAGGATGACATCTTTTGTTAAAACCCGCAGAAGACAGGATTATATTCACTGTTGGCTATTCATGTAGACCTGGGGGTGGTGTTGGAAAAAATAGGGCGGGTGGCCCCTGGCTGCTTGTCCAAGGTCTCAGTGTTCTGATTCTAGTCTGCCCAGTTAGTAGGAAGAAGATAAGAGTTGAGTACATCTGTGGAGGTGCAATCTACACGTGCAATCAGACATTGGGCAACTGAGCCTGGGAGTCTTCATTTCCTGAGTACTACACCCAGAACCAGGGGACTAGGGTTGGGATGGGAGTCTGCTACCAACGAGCATCTAAGACCTGGGCCTCTATGGCCACAGTTTCATCATCTGTGAAATGAGAACATAATTCAAATGCAGAAGTATGTGCAGGCTACAATGTTATATGAGAACTCTTCTGTGTCCTGCAGGACCACATAACCAGAGGATCACACACACACACACACACACAGACACACACACACCACTCAGGCACAGTTGTAATAGGAAACAAACAGTACTTTATGGGAGAATGCTGAAAAAGAGGTTGATTCTACCTTTGGAATCTTATGGCTTTCTTAGAAAGGTGGGCTGTGAGTTAGGCTTTGAGTGGGTTGATAAGGTGCGGACACATGGATGTGGAAGCTCACGTGAAGGGAGATCTCTGGCAGATAAAACAAGTGAACAAAAGAACCAAATTGTGAGGTCAGTAAGTTCTGGAAGTTGAAAGTGGCTATGGTCCTAGCTGGGGCACATATCACACAGCAGGGACTTGGGTAATATCCACTGTGACGATAACAGCAATAAGGATTGAACTGGAAGGGCAGGCAGGGCCTCTGTCTGACTGGGGAGCTAGTGCAGGGTGGAGTCCATATGGTCTTCTGGAAGGGAAATGAATCACTATGATGAACTCTGTGTCCAAGGACAGCTGGATCCCAGGAGGGGGGTCCAAACGTGAGGGAAAATGTCTAGAGGAGAGATGACAAAGTTTTGAATTTAGATAACAACACTGGACTGGGGCGAGATATAAAAAAGAGAGTAAAACAGATTCTGTAGGCTTCTAGAGGTTGACCTGAAGTGCAAGGAGAGGGAGAAGAAAGAGATTAAGGCAATTTTGAGGGTTTTGAGCTCAGGCAATAGGAAGGGTGGAGATATACAGAGATGGGCGATCTCAAGAAGAGAGTTGGTTTTGAGAGGACATGAACAGTCTACTTTTGTTTTTTTAAATTTATACAAGAACCAGGGTACAGGCCAGATGCATGGAAGGTTGAGAGACAGAGTGGGGAACAGAACAGGCAGACTGACAAAATACACTGCTGAGGGGAGCAGCAGGAGAGACAGGAGAGGTCTGCTCGCCATGTGGGTTGCTCCACGGCCGGAGGGGATCAACCCAGCACTGCAGAGGCTGCGGACAGCTTCACAGCGTTGCACTAAACCGCCTGCACCACCAGGGAGGCCCCCTGAACAGTCTACTTTTGTGCAGAAAGACTTTGGGATGTTTCTGGGATGTCTATGAAGAGTGGGTATTAGGCAGGTGGAAATGTGGAAATTTTAGGAGTTAGAGATTGAGGCCCATGGAAGTAAAAGTTGAAGATGTGGGTGTGGGTGGAATAGAAAAATGGGATTTATTGGGAGGAGGAACTGGCAGGCAGAGGAGCAAATGCAAGTCCAGCAGGCAGTGACCAGGAGAAGCCAAGGAAGGAATCCAAGTGGCAGGTGGAGGCTGGGCCACATGTGGAGGAGGCTGTGGGATTGGCTCAAGGGCCGCTGTGTGAGGTAGACCTGTGAAAATGGCCTCTGAGCAGCAACCAGCTACCAAAGCAGGGGAGGGGAAATGGAAGCAGAAGGCATAAAGGGCCCTGGAAAGAAGTTCATAATAAAGCAAACGAGAGCAAAAAGATGGGGAACTGAGAGAAAGCAGGGCTGAGGGTAGCCATTTTCGGACAAAGAAGACATGGTATGGTTTGGAGCCCTACTTCTCAAATGTGACTGCTCATCACAGGGAACCCTGTGAACTTGCAGCGCTGACCCAGAAGTGACTGGGGATGGCACGCAATAGATAGGAACCGACATCATTTTATTTCCAGGTAGCTAAGTTTTGCAAAGGAGGTGGGGATGTCAGCTTCTCCCAGACTGAGGAAAATGAAAGGGTGATGTGAAGAAACAGTGACGTGAGGAAAGGAGGCAGGAAGGTCTTTCTCTGGAAGGCCTGGAACTTCCCCGTCGGAGGTGGTGAGAGATTTTGCAGGGGTTGAGGTGGAAGCCTGGGCAGTGGCCTGAGGACAGCAAGCCTCGGGCTGGCTTAGTGGCCTGAGAGGAGAGCAGGGAGCAGGTAAATGGGGCAGCACAACTTGCTGGGTTGACTGCAGTGTGGTGGCTGTGCCTCCTGTAGAACCTGGAAGCTGCAGAGTGAGTGGTGGGAAACGATGGGGTTCTTCAGGGCAGATCCCTGGGAAAAATCAGGGATTGAGGAGCCTGAGGGTAGGGATGAGAAGTTGGTAGAAAGGGACCGACCTAGGGCCTCTCGTGGTGGCGCAGGCGGTTGAGCACCACGTTGTGAAGCTGCCTGCAGCCTCTGCAGCGCCAATTTGATCCGGCAGGACGGTGAGGGTCCCACATGGCATGGCAGACCTCTCCTGTCACTCCCACTGCGCCCCTCAGCAGTGTATTTCAGTTGATCTCCCTGTTCTGCTCCCCACTCTGTCTCTGGTGAATCCTCTCCTAAAGGGGCATGGGATAAGGTGCAGGCACAGGAGATAGGCTGAGGGAGGAGAACAGGAGAAAGGGAAGAAGGACGGTGGGAGGAGGAAGTGATCCAAGAGCCACCAGTGGCAGTGGTCTAGGGGCCAGGCAGCTAAGTGACTGGGAAGGGAGAGCAGGGCTGGGGCGATGCAGAAGTCCAGGGAATGGCCCACAGGATGGAGGAGGGCAGATGCTGGTCCTGAGGCAGAGCTGAGTGAAGAAGAACCAGGGCTCAATAGCACCAGGTGGAGCACAGGGCATGGCCAATGAAATTGCTGTGGAACATTCTTCTACTTAATAAGCAATAGCACGTTTTGGGAAGCCAGGCTGGCTCTCAGAGGCAAGAGGCTATCCTGTTCAAGTCTGCCCAAGCCCAACTTCTTGAGGCTCTGTGAACAGTCTTGGGCTGGGAGGCCAAGGCTGGTGTTTCAGGCCCTGAGACTATGACATCGAGGGGAGGACATGAGAAGTGATTCCTTCAGCAGTGACCCCCACAGCGCTGCAGCCTGTTCGACAGCATTCCGGATCACCCAGCGACCTGAAGCTGCTGTCCCAGGCCCTGGGAGGTTGGGACATTATTCTGAGGTTAAGTCTCCCTCCTGCTTTCCCAGGCCCTGGAACCCCACCATCCTGGTATCCCTCTCTTCCCCATAAGCTGTGATGCCCATTCTGAAGCTCATGAACGTCCCCGCACACCCCTGAGTCAGGGACTCTGACCAGGAAGGACAGGCCATCAGCACTTCCTGTCTTAGAAGGACAAGCCAACGGCACGGTCGGACAGACACCTGCTCTGTTTGTTCAGCTCAGTTTGATTCTCTTTCTCTCCCTGGTGAGTTTCACTTTGCAGTTGTTTGTTCTTTGTCAGCAGTTTATGGAAAAGGTGGTATCTGGGGAGGTTGAGAAGCCTATGAGGAGGGAATGGAGCTCTCAGAGGCTGCACTGGTTCCTGGTGGTGTCCTGGGCCCTCCAGGTGGGCTCTGCATTGGGGTGGCTTCCATGGGCATGTGCCCTTGCCCAACCCTCAGACCTCCAGCCTTTGTCAGACCACTCAGAGTGGGCATCCTTCCTAGGCCCCTGGGGACCACTGACCAGCGACCACTCTGTGCTAGAAACTGCCATGGGCTGTTTCCCTCTGAATCACAACTGTTCTTTATTTCCTCAGCTAAGACCTGGATTTCTTTGCCTTTCAACTGTCTCTCCCTCCCCCTGGAGGTCTTTGCAAGAAGGGGTAGGGCGTCCTTTGCCCTTCTCCTCCCTGTGTGGTGTGTGTTGCAAGTCCCACTTTCTCCCAGTGCCACATAGGACAGCCTCTGGCCCTTCCGGGTGCCTCCTCCACGTCCATCTATTGTCCATCCCTGTACTCCTTCCCTTCCCTGTGGCCCTAGTTATTTGTCTGCAGCGGGGGAGGAAAGCTCTAAAGGATTTGTGCAGAGACCCTGGGCAGAAGAAGATAAATGGAATTTGCAATAAATCCAGGAGCAAAGTTGTAACTTGACTTAAAAACAAACAAAAGGGCCAGAACTGCACTTAAGCTCAGCAGAAGCTCATCTCCCAGTGTAAACAGAAAAGGGTGGATGTGGGCCCAAGAGCCTCGCTCAGCCTGGGACTGCTAGGGAGGGGTCTGGAGCAGGCGGGCCGTCCACTTCCTGTGGAAGGGATGGGTTGTGGGGAAAGGTCTCTGTGGCCTCGTTAGAGGATAAAGAAGATGCCTGCACTGCTGTTGGTTGCCACTAGTGTTTCCATGACTTACCCTTTTGAAAAGACAATCTCAGGATTGGGACAGGAAGATTGTTTTGGGGAAAAATGCTGTCTTAGCCTGTTACTAGGGCTGGGGCTGGGCAGATGAAAGTTTGGATTCCTGAAGCGCAAACTGAGTTGTGGGTGTGAGTTCCCAAAGCCTCAATCTGGGACTGGAACATTAGGGACATCACCTGGGCCTCAGTTGGCTCAAAGGTGTCCAGGTGGTCTTCTCTTGGACCGTGGTTTGCTTGGTATTACCCTAGAGGTGCCCCCGTTGCTGGAATCACTTTGCCTGGCCTGAAAGTGTTGGGCTGTTATTACCATGCTTTTAACACACTGTCATTGCATTTAGTTTGGGAGTGTTTCCACACACATCCTCTCATTTGAGGTGAAACAGATACCTCCAGCATTTCATGGACAGGAAAACTGACACAGAGAGGCAAAGAGACCTAGTCAAGGTCACACAGCACCTAGGTCAGTGTAGCTGAAAAGGGGAGTCTTGGGGTACAGTTCCCATTAAGATAATGGCAAAATGTGTGGTGTTGGGTATTTGCTTAATGTCTCTGGGCACAGGTTTTCCCGTCAGATATAATTCCTTCCAGAGTCTAAATAGATCGGCTGCTGCCCCCTCTAACTCTGTGGCCAAGCTTTTCAGAGGTAGGAATGTCAGGGTAACCTAGTGGTGTGTCAAGGAGTATATGAAGCCATGGTTTAAACACAGCATATCTTTCTGGAAATTTGTTTCTATGCTTGTCTATTTCTGGAGGAAAATAAAGCCAATCTTTAAAAAAAAATCATAAAATGAGAATGGTGACTCTAGTTAACAATACTTGTATAGTTGAAAGTTGCTAGGAGAGTAACACTTGACAGTTGTCTCCACAAGAAAAAAACTTAGTAGCTATGTTGGGTAAGTTGTGGGGATTGTTTCCAGTATATTAAGTCGTACACCCAAAATGAATAGTGTTACCTGTCAGTTGTATTTTAATTAGAAAATAATACAATAAAAATGTCAAACAAAAAATTGTTAAGACAGTGTGGCTACACTATCGAAGAGGATGCAGAATTCAGACTTTGAATGTAAAACAAGGAACTTCACGCCATTTTATGCTCGCTGCTGGTTGTTTTAGGTCTTCTGAAGTATGTATTCACTGTCTCCTACTGCCTAGGAACTAGCTGGGAGAGTTTTCTAATGGGTTTTGGGGACCTACCAGGCAGTGAACAGCAGAAACCCATTTTCCTTGTGAACTGGGGGCGGGAGCTGTATTCCCTTTTCTAGGGAGAGCTATTTTCACTGCATCTGACATGTTGTTCTCATCCCAGTCTTCACATTACAATCCCCCAATAAGCTTTTGAAAATTCCCCATGCCAGGCCCCAGTCTGACCAAATTTCACTTGGTCGGACTGAAGTGTGGTTAGCAACCCCTGTGTTCAACCATCTCCCCAGTGACTCTAATATGCAGTGTGGGCTGGATACATACTGACTCACAGTCCAGAGAGCCCAGAGTCCAATCCATGGAGGTGAAACAGCAACAGACAGACAGACATCCCTACCTCTACTCCCTACAACTGCATTTACCAGTGGGCTGGTGAGACTGCCTTCCAGAAGCTCATAGCCCCCAGCGGTACCCCAGGAAGGGGCAGAGAGGTGGGGGGAGGCGAACAAGACAGAACTTTGCTGGGGAGAGGGATAGGAAGGCCCTACTGTGTTGGGTAATACCCCCCCCCCCAACCAAAAGAAAATTCTTTTTCTTTCTATAATCTCTGAACATGACCTTATTTGGAAAGGGTCATTGCAGATGTAACGAGTTAAGATCAGGTCAGATTGGAATAGGTTGGACCCTTATCCAATATGACTGCTGTCTTCGCAAGAAGAGAAGAAGCAAGGAAACTGCTCATGAAGTCTGAGGCAGAGACTGCAATGGAGATGCATCTAAACATCAAAGGGTGCCAAGGATTGTGGGACATCAACAGAAACTAAGAGAGCAGCCCAGAACACAGTCTCCTCAGAGCCTCCAGAAGGAGCCAACCCAGCCGACACCTTGATTTCCAATTTCTGCCCTCCAGAGCTGAGAATATGTATCTGGTTTTTTTTTAAGGCAAACATTACCAAGTTTGTGGCACTTTGTTAGAACAGCCTTAGGAAACGAATTCAGGGGCTGATGTGAGTGAATCTTTGTAGGCGCTGTAGTTGGTTCTGCCAAGACTCTTGCACGTCCCCTGTGTTGCGGGGGGAGGGGATCTGAGGAGCTGCAGAGTGTGGCTGGCTCCCTGCCAAGGATTCTGTGCGGGACCAAGCAGCGTGGTTACATTCTACCAAAAGCAAAAAGCAGAAAGAACAGGGTGAAACAGCATCTGTCCAAAGCCTCACTCAGTGAAGGCAAGACAAGAACAGAGGGGTAGTTCACTCATTCATTCATTAATTCATTCACTCCTTCATTCACCACCCAATTTTGGAGCCCTCCCACACACAGGCCAGGCTCCAGGCACACAAAGGTACAGACACCAGAGCCCGCCCTGCCCCCTTGAGCCTGAGGCTGGGTGGGTGAGCAGTAATGATCCTGCTAACTGCGAGATTTGATGACTAGTAGGGAGCAGGAGGATGGTGGGCCTGGGGGTCAGCATGCTGCCACTCAGGTACATTTTGTGGCTGCTGATGTGTCTTTGCCTTGTCAGGCTGAGGAAGGGCCGTGGGGGATGCTTGTCTGTGAAGACAGGGAGCCGGGGTGCTGCTTTCCCGTGCAGGCACAGATGTCAAGGCTGGCTTTACTGAGGGGCTAAGTGGTGGGAGCAAATCTGGCCCAGCTTGGCCAGTGCAGCCGTTGGTGGGAGGCTGTAGGCGGTGAGACGGCCTCAGCGGCCACCACTAATTACACAAAACTGAAAAATCTCAAGAATATTTTCAGCCCATTTGTACTTATCAAATATCATACTGGAAACCTGGGTCGGATCCTTTCCAGAAGGAGGGGATTTCACAAACATGCTTTGTACAGGGTAAGTTTCTGGAATTTCAATTTTGGACTGGGCCTGGCCTCGCTTGGGTTCACCCCACCTTCCCACGGCTCCGGTCACTCCCCGGCACACCTGGCCGCCCAGTCAAAGGGACTCTTGAGACAGGCTCTCCAGCCACAAGATGTCTGCGTTCCTCTGGCTCTTTGGTTTCCCCATCACATTTTTGGAAGTTCCATGGCACTCAGCAGACAGTGGTTCTGGCAGTCTAAGAAATACAAAGTTTGGGGCCTGAGGCTGCGGCAGCCTGTGCTGTGGTTTTTCTGAAGCTCCATTTCATTTGGGCTAGAGGTGAACACTTCCCTCTGGAGACCCCGCAGGCGGGTCTGAAGCAAAGTTCAAGGAACAGTCGCTTCCACTGTGGCTGGGTGTTGTTCGTCTGGCACGGACACAGCTGACAACATGCTCTAAACGGCAGGCAGCCCAGGCTGGTGGGACATGAGGGCCAGGGGGCTGGCGGAGGGACCTGGCTTCCCTGCTCCTTCTTAATAGCAGTTTAACAACAGCTGTAATCATTAATTCTCCAAATGTTTTTATTAAAAGTTCCATGTTACCTGACACTTGAACATAATTAAAACAGAACAACCGTTTGCAATTAACTTTACCTTTATGACCTCACAGGTTTTTACAAGGAAGTCCCAGGACACCTTTTTGTCAAAAGGAAGCCAAGGGGGTAGGCTGAGGGTCCCACGAAAGAGGGGAGAGCTGAACCCTGACTCTCCTCATACTCATAATTGAAAAGATGGAAGAAACAATAAGTACTGTTTTTTGTTTTTATTTTTTTATGGTTACAAAAGTACCAGAGGATCACAGAGGTCAATATGAAAGACACAGAAAAGCATAAAAAGTAAAATAGAAGCCACCCACAACACCTGTCTCTAGGGAGAGATTGCTGTCAATGTTCTGGGGAATATACACCCTTTCTGAGTAGGAATATGTCCCTTAACATCTGAATCTTAAAAATATTTTGGCAATACAATTCATAATTTCATAATTAAGCCCCTAAAATGGGTTATATTTCAAGTACATTTGCTATGGAGCAGTAAAAGTAATCAAATTAATCCATCAGTAATCAAAGGCATTGCATAAAGCACTCACTCCAGTGGCTCCTGGGGGACTGGGGGCCTCTGCTGCATGGCCCCTGGCCTCATGAAGCTGGAGCAAGAAGACAGTGACACCAAAGAGTGACCTTTGACATTTGTAGACTCAGCTCCTAGTGAGCTTGCCAGTGGGCCCTTGCAGAGATTTGCTGCATTCAGGTGAGCAGGGCCTATCATAAAGGCCATTCCTTAACAAATATTTGCTTTATTTGTTTAGGTTTTGAGGCAGGGAAGCATTGTGATGAGATCACTGTTTTAGGAGACTTATATGACACTGGCCTGCCAGATGCATAGGAGATGGTTCATTTTATGGATTAATTGGGCTAGGCCCAATTAATATCTGATGAACCACCAGTGTAGATGTTGCTGTGAAGGTGCGTCTTAGATGAGCTTAACCTTTGAATCGGTAGACTGTGAGTAGAGTATAAGGTAGGGAGCCCTCATCCAATCAGTTGGAAAAGAGGAAAAGACTAGAGTCCCCTGAGCAAGAGGGCATTCTGCTCCCAGACCGTTCTTAGACTCGAGCTGCCACATCAGCTCTGCCTTGGGTCTCCAGCCTACTGGCTGCCCTGCAGATTTCAGACTTGCCAGCTCCCATGACTGCCAGAGTCCAGTCCTTAAAACACATGTGCAAGTGTGTATGTACATGTGTATGTGTACGGCTAATTTCTATTAGAATCCTATTAGTTCTGTTTCCATGGAGAATCTTGACTAATACAGATGGGAATGGAAAAAAGTTGGAGTAAAATTGGAGAAAAGGAGAAAGCGTGAAGGAGACCAGTTCAGCCTGTCAGTATGCTGGGAGGGCAACACAAATATGTGTGTCTTTGTTTGTGCCTTTTTGTGTGTTGGAGTGTGTGCATATGTGTGTCTGTGTAAGTCTGTGCGCATATATGTATATATGTGCTAGCATATACTTGTGTATGGCTACATGAGTGTGTGTCTCTCTGTGCATATGAGTCTGTATTTCTGTGCATCTGTACACATATGCCTTGGTGTGTGTACATCTGTGTGCATGTCTGCATCTGTGTGCCTGTGTGTGTACTTGCATATCTGTCCATGCCAGTGTCTGCATTTTTTTGTGTGTGTCCCTCTGTGTGTCTGTGTGCATGGGTGGAAATGTATGTCGATATCTGTCTTAGGAACATAGGTGATATCTGTCACGGTGCCCTGGAAAAGGACTCCTGTTCCTAGATTTTCAGTCAGCCCAGACAGTTTTCTGGGAGTGTGAAAGAAAGCTGGGTCTGGGAACCAGGCAGGAAGATGGATAAACATAAAAGCAGGAAAGCAGGTCCCATGGTATTTGGGGCTGATATGGGCCCAAATGGCGAGAGGGCAGGAGACCCAGATGGGCTTGGGAGCAACATGGCTGGAAATGAAGGTGGTGCAGGAAAACCTGAAGGGTCAGGGATGTACAGGTGTCAGACTAGCTGAGGGTCTACAGGTTTGACTGCCCAGAGACAGGTCTGTGCAAGGACCAAGCAGGTTGGGCCAATAACGGCCTGCACGGAGATGGCCATGGAGCGGGGGTATCTGAAGTCTAGGACCCATAAAAATGAAAAGAAACAGGGCAGTTGAGACCTGATTTGCAGGCAATGATGACTTCAGTTTAGAACTGTTGAGACTGAGCAAACTCTAGACTTCAAGGGTGAGGAAGGGGATAGTGACCTGCGTCATGTTCCACAAAGGACAAGGAGAATGAAAAATGAGAAAAAGCCACTGGACTTGACATCTGGTGGTCCTGGTAGAGTCATTGGAAGACATGAAGCTGGGGTGAGGGAAAGCTGGTGTGGGTCAGCATGGAGAGGCCTATCTATTGGCCTTGCTATGATAGATGGAAGTGAAAACAAAACAAAACAAAACAGCATAATAACATGAATGGACAGCAGAGTTGAGTGATAGGAGCCCTGTGCATATCTGAATAAAGAATGAAACTCAATCATTAAGATGTTCAGCCCTGATCCAATTAAGTACTTCCTCTGAGCACCAGCAAACTGATATCCTTTAATCATACCCCTTATTTATAAAGGCCTTTTTCCAAAGAACTCCAACTGCTCAAGAAACATTAATTATTGCACTCTTGTAGCCTCCTTTAGGAAAAAATTTGGAAGTAGATATTATTATTACATACAGACACTGTGACCAAGATGAGAAAGAAGTTGCCAACCAAGGTCACAAAGCTAGTTGGGGTGGAAGGCATAGTATCTGGAGTCCCCCTTCCATTGCTAGGTCATTCCTGTCACCCATTTCTTGGCAGGACCCCAACATGACTAGTGAGACTTGACTATGAGACCAACCAGAGTCCGATGCTTTGGACTGTGGCCGAGGGTAATCCCAGAGGGGTTCTGGGGCTAGCCTGGTGTGGGGCTCGGGATGGATCTTTTGTTTGCTCAGTTTGGAACTACACAGGGACCTAAGCAGCTCACTGATGCTTAGTCTTTAAAGGTCACAAATAAATGCTGAGTCAAAGCAACAACAAAATGGTCAAACTCAAGAATTTGAATTATTCCATTTGTGTTTTGTGGATACCCATACACAAGAAATCTTCTGGTGCCTTAAAGCAGGAAAATATCCCAATCCTTAGGCTTTGAACTGTGCAAGGTGCGTCAATTTACTGGGTGAAGGTGGTCTGCAAAATCCTTCAGCTGTGGTCCCAGAAAGTGCAGATGGAGAGACCATTAACTTAAAGTCACTCTGTACTTCCAGAGTGGGCCCTGGCAAGGCCTGTGAATTGGTGATAGTCAGGCTCTTGGCTCTTGTGGGATCAGCTAATGGGTTCACATTCCCAGTCCAGTGTTTATGCCACTTGGGTGGACCCACCAGCATGTTGGCCCAAATCCAGGCTTTAAATAAGCCCTAAATCTCCAGGGATTTCACCAGGGGCCTGATCCCCATGAGGCCAGCCAAAGGGAGAAGCATCCCAAAGAGCATTGAATCGATCGACTTCTTTTGAGTCTTCCTCTCAACCCATTCTTTGCAGAGGCCTTGCTTGTTAGTGCAATAATCCCCTCAAAGTCAGAGTAGCCATATAGAAAACTGGAGGCCAGCTCGGCACGGGAAGCAGCTTCACCCTGGGGTAGCAGAGCGTGGAGTTCTGCAACCTGCTATCTGCAACCTGCTGTGGAATAGGCTGTCACGGGGAAGAGAGAATAGGTTAGCAATGTAATGTTTTCCAGTTGGGATGTCTGTTGAAGAATCCTTCGAGTTTTGGTTAGAAATTACCAAAATTAGGTCTCCGTCAGGAAATGGAATGATTAAGGTTGAAATGGGAGACCCACCTCCCCATAGAGCAGAGGTCTAGGATACCCCCTCCCCCCCAGCCAAGGCCTAATTTCTGGGGGCCCAGCAGACCCACCTCGTGTCTGGGTGGCCAAGCACATGAATAACATTTCCGCAGAACTGATTGATAAAGGACACTGATGGGATGGAATCTTTCTTTGCCTTTCTTTTTCATTTGAAGAGAGTTGGGATAAGTTCTCAGGTCTTGAAGTCAGGTGGCTTGAGTCGGCACCCAGGAAAATGCCCTTGGGAATTCTGGCCACACCCTTCTTGAGGGCCCACAAATCCTATGTTCCTCTGCTTGCACTGAGGTCAATGAGTTTCTCAAAGAAGGATTTCTGCCTCATGCATCTCCCTCTGCTGTGGCTGAGGAGGTAGTACTGCCCTCCTGGGGGCTTATGAAATGAGTTATGATCTATGATGATGGACAGCATTTGGCACCTGGTAAGTTCTAGAGGTTTGCCTCGTCTTCCTCCCATCCGCCTCCTCAGCCTGGGATTGTGGTTTGGATGTGAAGATTTCCCTGGGCTGCCAGAGCCCCGGCAGCCTCCCTGCGTTCAGAGAGTGTGGGACTCAGATACCGGCCTGTGTCTGAAGATCAGCTCTGCAGTGGGTCATAAAATAGTGGCAGAGGGAGCAGCTGACTCAGATAGGGCGCTGGAGATGAAAGTCACCGTGTTTGCCTTTCCAAAGTGCCGCTGTGTTCCTGAAGGTTTGTAGCTTCCTCTGCCCTGCTGGGTTTTTTTTTTCCCTCCCCGGTTCCTCTCAGTGATATCTTAAGAGGCAAACTTCCAGCACTAACAGGAGGTCTTTTGTTCTCCTTTTCTCTAAGTGGACTTTAACCCAGTTACGACAGATGAGTCACTGTAAAAACAAACAAATAATAATACTCCATTTTCTTAAGGACTCTTCCATGCCTGCTGACAGAAAAGGGGGAAGCTGACACTGTCCTGGGCCTGCGGGGCTCCCCACCCCGACCTTTTGGAGGCACAGCCCAGAGAACCTTTTGGAACATGCTGCAGCTCAGCTCTGTGGAACTGATCTGTGAGGTTCTGGTTTGTTTCGAATTTCATCTGATTTGAGGTGGTGAGGAGCTCTGGGGAATTTTGGTCTCTGAATAGTCTTGGTGGGATTTACACTCCTGGATCTTCCACGAACTAAATTCTGGACCTGCATGCCTTCACATTCTAGTTTCTTTATACATGAAACAGGGGTGTTAGACATTCTGATTTTATCAGGAGGGACTTTGCAATAGAATATCTTCTGTTCTCTTAGAAGACTCCAGGGCACAGTTAAGTGTACAGTGCAGACTGCACCCATTCAATGGGAGTCCATCAGGCGCTTAGGCACTGGGGTTAGAGAGATGAGACGGACCTGCCTCCTGCCCTCAGGAAGACCAGCCTATAAATGAATGAATTCAGTGACTTCTGGTAGAGGAAAGAGGGAACATGCAGCCAAAGTTAGGGATGGAGTAAGGAGGGAGATGACCATGTGCCAGGGAGTATGGAAAAGTGCTCTCAGAAGAGATTGCATTTTTTGAGTTGAGTCTTGAACCACGAGTCCATCAGATGCTCGGGGAAGGGTGGGAAGAGCAGCAGGAGTGAGGGGCATAACCCAGGGTGAGTTTGGATCTGTCCCTTTGCAAGTCCTCTCTAATCTTCGTTCAGGCATTTTGCCCACATGTTAAAGTAGAGCTGAACTTCCATTTTGCTGAGGAGTCATCCCTGAACAAGCACGCCACTGACTTATGACTCTGGATTGAGATGTTTTCTGGTTACCTCGATCATTAAGTCTTGCTTTAGCCACTAGCCCCCAGGTTCATTGCTGGAAGAGCACAACCACGTATGGCTCCTGACAGGGGTAAGGCGGAGGCAGGTGGAGGGGGTGCCTGCTCTCCAGAAGGTTGTTTCCCACGGTGTCCTGGCTCCCTGGAGCTTAGACTCATAGTGAAACACAGTCTTGTCTACAATGAAAATATCAGTCCAATCACCTGCAAAGCTTCTCATTCATCATTAAACTCAACTTACAAGTCCCCTTTACTGTGATGAACCCCCAGAAGCTGTGGGTAGGGTTAGCAGCGGTCTTCACTGTGCTCCTGTGACTCCCTACTTTGCTTTGGGCTCTAACCAGGTTCTACTGTAATTTCTGTTTCCCCAATTGCCCATGTGGGCTGTGAGCTAGAGGGAATGACAGGTATTCGGTACATATTCAGTTGTTAAACTGACTGTGAGTGAGTGGACGGGGTGGAGTCAGTACATCTTGCATAGTCACAATGATATCAAGAGAGAGTTTCACCTTCATCATCTTTGATAATAAAATGGTAGGGCCAAGGGTTTCCTACAGATTGCACCACTTTGTGCATAAGCACATCAATCTTCCTGAGAAGGGACTTGCACTTGAGAATTTAGATTTAGAATTTAGGATTGAGTCCATCATGGGACTCTAGGGTGAAGGAGACCTTAGTTTATTTTTCAAGCCGAGTTCCCTACTTCAGCAAATCCCAGGAGCAGAAACAATGAGACTCCTCCATTTAATCTGTTGGGTTGAAATACAGTATAATTCTTTACATGTCTGTCTATAACAATTATTTGAAAAGTGAACATTTCCCCACCTTGTGATCTGACAAGGGTAGAGTGGAGCAGATGTCCCTCCATCATGGTCAAGCAGCCTTTTTTTCTTAAGACTCTTAATAAGGGCTGGGGTGGTAGAAGTCTTAGTCTATAGTGAAGAGCCCCCTGACTAGCTCTTCCTTCCCTCCTCTCCATTCTGCCATCCTCAGTGGCCCCAGGCAACCAAGAGTAAATGCCATGAAATGATTTCAGTGGTTGGGACCAAGGGCACCAGAGCCACTGGAGATAGGCCCCAGGGTCAAAGCCCAGCCCAGCTCAGCCCAGCCTCAGCTTATTTCTCTGTTTGGGGAGAACCCAGGCTCCTGCCTCAAAACTTGTCTCTTGGAGCTGGATTATGGCATTAAAAGGATAAGTGAAAAATTCCCAGGAACAGGCTTGGTCTCAATGACAGTAGCTGGTTAATTCCTTCTGAGAAAATGGAAACCTTGATCTCCCGATGTGTACAGTGACAGGCATGAGAGGAATTTTCCAATACAATAGGGACTGAATTTCCCAAGGGAGGCTGATTGAAAAAAGCTACCATCTGACCAGGCGCCACAATTAGGGAATGCGCCCCTCCTGGAGTGGCAGAGTCCAGCAGCTGGAATAGGGGAGCTGGAAGACAGCCGCGCTCCCCACTCACTCTGGGCAGGTCATCAAGGTCTGCCACTGAGGGAACAGTGACTTCAGGATGGCGGAACACTTACTTGTTCCACCTTTTCCCGTGACAAGAAGGGACATGAGCTTGACCATTCTGCTTTGGAAGGCAGTGGCGATGAAGAGCAGCTAAAAGTCAGATGGATTCTTTGAAGTCTGTGACAGAAATGGTGAGCCCCAGGTCTGTTGCTATCTGGCAGCAGATTTTACTGTGGTTGGTGGTTTCTATAAACTCATTTCTTACTCCCTCCAGATACTCCTTCGGCACTCCCTGATGCAGGGATATGAACTAGACAAAGGCAAATTATCCTAGTCCCTAAGTTTCATCTTCTCCGATTCCCTTCATCATCTTCCACAAAAAGAGCAGGACTGTTGTTCTCCCAGCCTCCTCTTTCTCACCGAGACAGCAAATTTTCAAGGCTTTAAGAGACAAAATGCTGTAAAAAGGACTAAAAGAAGGGTGAATCAGCCTCGTGTTTGAAAACTCATGGAGCAGCTGTTGAGGTTTGTCATTGTCCTCTGTGAGCCTCTGTGAGCCTCTGTAAGAACCCTAGAGAAGCTCATTCTTGATTCGGAAAAAAAAAGAGATTTTGGTACAATGAGTTTCCAGTGCCAGGTGGGAACAAAAGCTTTCCAAAGCCGTTACTGTCAGCGAGTGACCCACCTTGGTGAAGTAATTGGTGATCGATTTCTCTAGGCCTTTTGCTCCATAAATAGCTGCCATGGAAGGGGGTGAGGGATTTGAAGCTCCTGAATAAAATGGAGAATAAACTTAGGATCAGAAACAGGAAATACATTAGTTGGTCCGTCAAATAATCTTTTTAAAAATAATCTCTCCCCTCACCCCCATTTTGGAAAAATATATGTTCAGGGAAGAAAACTTGAAAAATAGAGAGAAATCCAAAAAGGAAAAAAATCAAGCCAAGTTTTATTACCCAGAGAGAGCTTTGTTATGCTATACATATTCTTTCAGTTAAAAAATGTTGGCAGTATTTTTTTCATACAAAGCGATAACATTCTGTGCATACTGCTTTCTAATCAGCTTTTCCCCTTTAATGATATGTTGTGAACATTTTCCCATGAGATTAAGTCTTCTTCTAGCACATAATTCTAATGACCACCTAGAATTTCATCATACAGATGTTCATTCAACTAATACCCTATGGGTGAAGCTTTAGGGCTATGCCTATTTTTCTCTACTATAAATAACATGATATACACACCGCGGAGACTGACTCAAGCTGCTCCATTGTCCTATTCATCAGTCACTTAGTCCTTCCTTAAAAACCACTGGGTATTTTCTGGGCCAGAGCAACTGCATCGCATTTGACTCTACAACCCTTGCTCAGAACACAAGGACAGACTTAATCTACTCAAGTAGATTAAGCCCTGAAAGGTCTCTTAATTCCACAGAAACACCCACCAATGTAAAAAGACAATGTACTCAAGTCAATTATTCATAGATGCATTATTTCAGACAAAACGGTGTCCCTTGCTGGTAGCACTTTAGCCTTGGTCCGTTTTTTCAACAAGAAAGGCAAGCGTACAGTAACTGCTTTGGAAGCTTGCAATTAGCAAGGTAAATGAGTAGAGGTTATTGGAAGTGTGTGTTCTGGAGTGGACCACACATCATTTTGAATCATCTTCTATGTTTTGTTTTTTTGGTGTCACTGCACCATTAGAATAGATAATCATGAGGCAGGTAGAAGAAAGGCCCAGGGCTCCTTGGAAGCCAAGGATTTTATACCCCGATTGACCTGGGGAGGAAGCTTGAATTCAGAACCACTGAACAAACTCCTATTTGAGAATCTGGGGCAAAATCTAGGGCATTGGTTCCTAGTTCAGCTCAACTTTAAGAAACTCCAGTTGTCACAAGGGGTGTGCCTTAGACACCTCCTGTTTCCATATTGCTGGCACTTTTGCCTGGGAAAAACCAGAGAGGGCTGTGCATCAAGGTAGAGGGGCAGGTGCTGAAAGTCTGGGAGGTTGGGTCTGGTTAGGACAGATTAGAGGGTCACCTCCCATATCATTGCCCCCTTTTCATGCTAGGGGCCTGATATACATCTTCAGCAAACATTGGATGAGATCACAAGGGAGGAAATTCTCATTTCAAAGCAAAATTTGGACCTTCTTGCCATCCTCTGAGGTGCCGAGAAATAGTTCAACGGGAATAACATGGAAATGCACTGATGGCTGAAATATGCAAAGAAGTATGAGAAATTCAAAATAGGTGTGGAAGGAATACTGGCACATGCCACACACACACACACACACACACACACTCATGGCTTAATGGGTTTCTGGGACAGGAAGTGTTTCTAGTGCATACGAAAAGTCCTGCAGCAAGCGCCCAAAAGACGTGGGGGTGGGGAGCTGGGTGAATCCCAAGATTCCCTCCGGCAAACATGTTTGTCCCACCTCTAAAAGACCAGCTTCCCTTCTCAACTGCTCCAATATGTCACCAGACACCCCTGTCCAGCTTGACAGTCCCAAGTATACAAACAAAGCACCCCAGTGAGTGAGCCATTCCTTTCCCAAGCCACTGAGGGGTCTTCTGGGGGTTGGAAAGAATTCTTTCTAGGCTGATCCAAGACTGGCTGATGAGCTCAGCTGTCTCCTCTTCTAGGAAAGCAGGCTGGGCTTCTAGGAAAGATTTACGGCAACAGAACATGGCTGCCTTCCATCACCTCCCTCCCCCATCCCACTCTCTTCCAAGCTGGAGACTGAGGTTGGAGAAGTTTATAGAGGGGATGCTGGGAATAGATCAATATTCCTGTCCTGGGTGATTGAGGAGCTGTGTAAAGGCAGCAGGAGCCTCTCTTCATGCCCATAATTGGACAACAGTGGTGCCATTATAAATGTGCCAGCCAAGGCAAATTCCCCACTTCCAACCAGCCCAGATCCCAGCACCTGCATCGTGGCCTCCATGATGATGAGAGAAGAGACTCCGTGCCTGTTTGCCAACTTTTTATAACAAGAATGTGAATTTCCCCCTTTGTACCATCAGATTTCATCTCTTCCTCACCTCCAAGCCTACAGGAATTGTTTCAAATAAGTTTCTTACAGTTTTCTTCTCCCCCTCAAAGGAACAACTGACCCCTACCTCAGCCTCAAGGACCTAATGTGATCATAGGCTGACGAGAACATCAAAGCTGACCCAGAGAGTCAAGTATGGGCCATGCCCACGTTTTAAGGGCATCTCATGTATTAACTCATTTAGTTCTCACAACCACTATGATGTGGGTACATTTTCCAGATAGGATACTGAGGCCCAGAGAAGTTTGTGAACTTGCCCAGAGTCGCACAGCTAAAGAATGGCAGAGTAAGGATTTGAACCAGAGAGCTAGGCTCTGAAGTCCTGCTTCTAAGGTCTCACTCTAGGTAGAATAAAATGGCTCTGTCTCTGTCCGGCTGCTTACCCAGGTCTGACATTGGGCCTGAGTCTGACACTAAGTATTCTGTCTTGTTCTTGCATGTGGGTTCCTGATTTGGAGGGATTCAGGTGTGCTCATCAATTTAGGCTCCCTCTAGGAATGATTATTCTTACTATCCCACTTTTCAAGTTCTGGAATCTCATCCCAAACCCATTCGAGATGACCTTGCTGATAGCTCCCAGATGATAAGATCAATGTCTTACTCAACTCTGTGTCCTACACAGTGCCCTGAGTATAGTGCCTAACACACGAGATCATCACTTCACATTTGCTAAAGGAAATCCACACCAAGATCTCTGCGCTTCAGTTTCCTCATCTGTATGGAATAACAGTAAATGAAATTGGTATGAATGAGCCTCGTGAATCTCTGTGGAGCACTTACAACACTGTCTGGCAGTGGGAAGTGCACCGGCACCGTGGGCAGTCGTGATTGTTATTACTACCTGTGGCGGGAAGAGCACCTTGGTGAAGCCCTGGGCTCTGGGTCAGAAGCCAGGATTCTAATCCGGCTCTGCCACTTCTTAGATCTGTGATCTTTGGCAAATGATCTAACTTTTCAATGCTTGTTTTCCCAACTGAAAAATGATATTAAAATACTTTGTGTTGAAAATTAAATGTTTTGAGAATTCAATGAGATAACATACTCTGAGTGCTCGACACAGAGAAAGATCTCACTAAATGACAAGAAAGTTTTTAGTCTCACATTGTGATTATTTTAAGACTGGAATCCCTGTTTAGAGCAGTCCTCATCTTGTGACTGATTTCTTCCTTTGACTTTCTGCCTTCTCCCAAACCCACACACATATCACACATACACACACCCACACACCAGACCTCATCTACATATTCTTACCCCCACCACACCCCTACACACCATCCCCGCACCCCTACTGCACCTCTAGCCTCACATTTATGATGCAATTAAGGCTGCTTGGATTATGGCTGTTCCCCTCTCAGCCCTGGAAAGCATAACTTCCCAGATCAGGGGGTGCAGTTGCTTCTTGAAAGTCTGGAAAACATCCATTTCCTCACTCCTGGTATGATGATATCACAGCCATCTGGAAGAAAGGACTTGGACAGGTCTTACAGGGAATGGGACTTTCAGAGGACAGTGAGCTTACCTGTAGTCTTCTGGAAGTCCCTTGCTGCCTCTGCATCTGCTTGGCTCCACATAGTCTTAGGATTGCCAGGAAGTTCCCCCGGGCTCCTTTCCCCCAGAGAGACAAGACAGCGGCAGGGAAAAGGGTGTGATGGGAGGGCTGACGGAGTTGGGCATCTGGCTGGCCAGCCCATTACTTCAACATCCCCAGGGCTCAGGATTGCAAGTCTGATAGCCATTCAGAGTCCCCTCTTGGGGTTTCCCAGAGAGCCCCATATGGTAGTGGGAACCCAGCACTCTTTAGCAACAGGGAGGCTAGTTGCAGCTAGTTTTGGGAAACCTGGGGGACAGCAAAATGAAGCAAGCCACCCCCCCGTCACTCTACTGATTTACTCCCTGTCTTTCCACGTCCCTGCTCTCCCCAACACCCTCCCACATGAAGGCCTGGCACCAGGGAAGGAGCAACACCCATGGAAGGTGAGCGTGAGACCAGAGGGCTCCTGCGTGGGTTGATTGTAATCGTCAGAAGGCTCTGGTTATGTATCACCGTACAGTTGTTTCTGAGAAAGCGTCCTTGTTGCAGATTATTCTGGAAGAACTTATGAATGCAAAAGCCAAGGAGCTTCCTTTTTAGTGGTCAATGGGTGACAAGTGGAGCAAAGAGAAAGGGGTGCCCTCAAGACTTCTGGAGGAGAGTGGCTGCTATTCCAGATGCCCAGCTGCACAGCTGCCCAGGCAGAGCCTGGTACCGAGACCACCATTCTTCTCACCCAACTTCCAGGTGAGCGACTTCCAGGTGAGCAGCCTCCACGTCCACTGCCCCGTGTGTGGCACCTGCTCTTGGAATTCAAGCTCGTTCTATGGTTGCTGGCTTGTCTGAGCTGCCCTGCTCTGTCCCCTGGGGGGAGCATGCCACCACCCAGTCTCCAAAACACAAACAAACATGAACTAGGGTTTTAACTTGTTTCAACAGGAAGGAAGAAGAAAGTCACAGGAGATGACCTGAGGCGCTGCCTTTGTGGGGCATGGAGGGATGGTCTCTGGCTGGCCCTGCTCAGGTGGGGATAGTGCCCTGCGAGGAGTTCACAGGACTTAGCTCAGTCCTCCCCTGACACTCCCCTCCATGGCGAGGGCTCTGGAGGTGGGATATTCTGAAGACCCCACCCTTGTCCATGGTCAGTCTCAGGGTGGCTCATGATTGCCCGTAGTCTGATTAGCTTAATTATGAACATGGCCGGGGGTGGGGGGCTGAGTCTGGTAGAAAGCTTGGAGACACATGGAGGGGCTGTGACAGGATGGACCCTCAGAGTAATGGGCAGACCCCAGGTAAGCAGCGGGTGGTGTCAGCCTTTAGTACGTGGGTTAATACAGTCATTTCAGTGGGAGCCCAGGGGAGAAATCTAGGTCTAGACTTCAGTCTTAGCAGCAACAAGGGGGCCCAGGCACCTTTGACACAGATGGGCCTTCCAGGGAAGACCTGAAGTCTCCAGGCTTGGCTTGCTTTGCTCTGGGAACCAGACTCTGAGGCCAGTGGCCCCAGCCCCTGCAGGGGAGCAAATGGGAACACCCGTTATGCCGGCAAGCTGGGTGGAATTATAGGTGTTGATATGAGCAGTGGCCAGACTGGTTCCAAGCTTGTGACCTACCAGTGGAAAACTGGTTCCATTTTTTAACAGCTGTCAACTTGGCCCCACCTGAACCTGGGAAGACTGACTGGTCAGGCTGTTTGAAGAGATATGTGGCAACGTTATTCTCAGGGTTCCTGCCATCAGTCAGCCTAAGCCTTCCTGGACCCACAGAGGCTGACAGACAGGGAGACTTCATATTTTGCTGGAGGGACAGGCTGGAGGTGGGGGCCAGCCCAGGCTTCCAGAGTCAGCATCTGGGAGGACACACCGATCAGTTGCCCTGGGGTGACCTGTGTGGGGACAAGCGAGGGATGAATGTGAGGTGAGTGCAGGCAGGGAGGGAGGCTTTGAAATGGGGCTAGGTCTGAAGTGAAAATGTCAGGGCGGCATTAGCAAATACACACCATGAGCACAGATCTGAATGCATATGGAATATGTGTGTGTGCGTATGTGTGCGTGTGCACACACGCACATGCTTGTTGCTTGGCGAGCTAAGGAAAAGGGGTGAAAAAGAAAAAAGAAAAAAAGTTCTTTCTATCCCTGTAACCATTAGAAAGCAAATGAAGTCCAAATTGCGTTCAGGGCTGCTGGGACAGAGGAAGAGAAGCAAGAATGGAAAAAACAGGCCATAAAGATGCCAGGGCTCCTTAAGCAGAAACATCTGTTGAAGTCATAAGACTCAGAGCCTGATCAGGCTTCTAACAAACCCAGGAAGAGGAGAGTCTGTGCTGGATCAGGACGAGGCTTGTCCGCTCCGTGCGTGGCCCCTGGGACCAGCATACGTGCTGAGTAGATACCTTCTCAAGGACTCAGGCCAGACCTGGCTTCCAGCAGGAGGGGGAGGGAGAGGAAGAGGGTGAGAGCCCCAGGTCGGGAAGGGTCTGTAGCAGTTGTGGGGCCAGGGATGTGATAGCAGTTTTGAGCATGTATTTATGTAAAGCTTTGACCCACTGGGGTATGTCTCAACTCCTGCAGCTAAAGAAAAAAAACATGAATGTGGGGGAAGGGAGGGTCAGTTGCTGACCTGCACTGCAGGGGAAGTCATGTTTGCTGTTTGCACATGAAGGCTATTCCCTTATTGGGATTTTCAGCCTAGACCCATTGTCCAAGTCACACTTCATAACAACTATAAGGCCAGCAATTCATATGTGACACTTCCTTGTAAGTGTCACCTCATATAATCCTCCGGCAATCCCGTCATGCCCAGAATGTGTAGAGACTTGCACAGCATCTTCAGGGAGGTTCTTGTTTTAGTGTTATCCCAGATGGAAACTGAGGCTTGGAGAGGTTAAGTGACTCACCCAGGTCACCAGCCGACACATTCCAAGGAACACCCAGGAGCTCCCTTCTCCTCAAAACTAATTTGCAAAGCAGCTTCAGCCAAGCACTGTGAGGCAAGCAGCTCTGTCAATGAGCCCAGGCTTCATTGGAGACCTCAGGGCCCCAGCAGTCTGTCGTGGTTTAGCCATCCCTGTGCTTGCTATGTGAACCTAAGAAAACAGAGGGGGCTATAGCCACGGAGCTCAGTAGACAAAGCACAAAACAAAGGGCAGTGGGCTCATACCCCTCCCCTGCAACCATGGAAGCCTATTGGCTCACAAGAAAATGTAGAGATGGTTAAAAAAATGAAATCCAGATTTTATACTACTTTCCGTGGGTATCAGTCAAAGTGCCATTTATAAGACTCTGCTACCTAAGTCCATATGCTGTGTCTCCTCTTCCTACAAGCCCATCCTCCCAACCTGGTCCTGCTTTCCTCATTCATTCAGTTCCTCGGTCACAGTAATCCTTTCAGCCACGAGGCAGCATGACCCCGATGGGCACTCACGTTCCTAATTCACACCAGGGCAAGGAGATGAAGGGCTAACTCTGTGGCTTCAGGGTTCATGGTCGGGTCTCTATAAGTCCCCTCAAGGGCCACAAAAGTGAAATAGCAACAGGGCTGGTTGAAGTTCCATCTCTTGGGTAGAGGATTTGGGGAAGCAGAGGATGTTAAAGATGTCTGAGCAATTCTGTGCTGATAACACTTAACTAGGCTTGGATCCAACTGGAGCTGGGCCCCTGCCTCATGTCAAACCTTAACGATAGGTAGCACCCCCTCAGAGAGGACACTTATGTTAGAGAGGACGTCTCCCAGTGACAACAGTGAGTGATAGAGTTGGCATGAGAATCCCTGAGGCTAGAGATGGAAGTCCCGGATGTTCTTTGTGTGTGCTTCTCCTGTGGGTCTCAAACTCAAATGTGCCTTGAATCACCTGGTCATCTTGTTAAAACATGCCGCCTGGCTATGCAGGGTCCTGAGACTCTGCACTGTAACAAGCTCCCGCGATGTTCAGGCTACAAGCCCCAGGACCACCTTTGGAGGAGCCCCCAGGACCACTCTTACTCCTCCAAAAGTGTTCTTTAACCAACACTCCTCCGTGCCCCTGGGGTGGGCCATTCTGTCTCTTCCATACAGCTTTGCCACCAGAACAGACTGAAAAAGGCCTGGTGCAGCCAGTCAGCCACGCTGTGCACCTAATCACTGTTCATCGCCTTGCTCCTCCCTGTTTCTTGGCTGTGCTGAAAAAGCCAGCACCAGCGTGGGTCGGGGAGGCTGGCAGGCCTGCTTCGAGAAGCACAGAAACGGATGGCGGAGGGCTGCTGGGATCAGACTGATATGATTCTGTATCTGGGGGGAAATCTATGTGATGAAATCTCCCTCCAGTTCTGCTCAGAACAGCATGGAAACTTGGGGTTTGCTCCTCCAGGGCCAGTCTCAGTGGGAAAAGGTACATAAAGCAAGAAGGCAGGCTCTGCTTTTGTCTGAGCCCAGGGCACCCTGGGGTCCTGGCTCTGCTCCATTTGCAGATGGGGGCGGGGTCTTGTCTGACTTTGGTGGCAGCCCCCAGCTCTGGCTGCAGGGCTCTGAATACAGATCTTTCAGGCAGGCCAGGGTGACCTGCATTCCACAGAAAGGAGGGGCTGGGAGAGGCTGGGGCTCAGGTTTGTTCAGGAGCACAAAGACAAGCTGAAAAGACAACCCAGAAACCCAGCCCTGGCGGCCCACTGACAACTCTTCTTTCAACAGACATTACTGGGGGCCTCCGTGCACAGGACCCTTCTCTGCTCTGTGCTGCCCAGACACTGGCCCATGCCAGAGACGAGGAGCCCCTGATTGCGGCCCCTCATTGCTCACAGCTAGAGGGAGCTGACTTTTTAAACAGATAACTGAAATTCCACAGAGTGAATGCTGAGAAGGGGAGTGTCTGTGATGCTGGGGTTACAGGCCTGGGGTCACATTCCCAGCCTGGCCTTGTCCATC
The DNA here is from genome assembly GCF_964194135.1 of Talpa europaea. NCBI lineage: Eukaryota > Metazoa > Chordata > Mammalia > Eulipotyphla > Talpidae > Talpa > Talpa europaea. The sequence goes on along the minus strand of NC_140075.1, from coordinate 95,621,060 downwards.
AAGCAACCTGGCCCTTCTTTCCTCCAAGGTGAAGCCATCCCCTCTTTGAGGTGACTCACCCACTCACACTTCTGTGCCTAAGCGGGTCTCCCTTTCTGCCCTGGCCAGCCTTCAGCTTGCATGATGCCACCCTTCCAGAGTCCACTGGCAACTTGGTGAAGACAGGCACACACAAGGGCTTGCACTGTAGCAGGCTTCTGGAACCTACCAGCACGAGGACGGGCGAGGGGTCTCCTTGCCTGGGTCAAGAATAAAGGTGGGGTCTCCCCGGTGGCGCAGTGGTTGGGCGCTGGGTTGTGAAGCTGCCCGCAGCCTCTGCAGCGCCGGTTCGATCCCCGGCTGCTCCCCGGCCACCAGAGGAGGGTCCCACATGGCGCGCAGACCTCTCCTGCCGCCCGCTGCTCCCCTCAGCAGTGTACTTCGGTCCTTCTGCCTGCTCTGCTCCCCGTTCTGGCTCTGGTGAATTCTCTCACCCTCCCGCGCTTCTGACTGTACCCAGTGCTTGTATAAATAAATAAATAAATCTTTAAAAAAAAAAAAAAGAATAAAGGTGTGTGTGAAGGGGAAAGGTGGGTCAGACTGGAGGAGATGAGTCCAGTCTGGGTGTGCACATCAGAGGGGACCTGCCGCTGGAACGCTCCCGCGGACCGGTTTCTGGGGCTTGTTATCTCCCAGACTCCAACTGCCCACGGGTAAGACGCCAGCCCTGCAGCAGGACTGTTGCAGCTCTGTCTCCCCACACCGGCCTGAGACAGTTGGGATCTCAGCTCCTCTCCCTCTTGATTATCTTCTCTTTCCCAGACTAGGAGGTGCAGGAGAGGAGGGGAGGGCGTTTGAAGGAATCAGGGCATCTGATTGCAGCAGATTCATTATTAAAGGAAAAGCATAAGGCGCTGTGGATGCTTTGCAGGGCACGATGGGATCTGCAGCAGATGAGCTGTTGCCTTGGCGATGCTAATGAAAAGCAGGCCTCAGAGAGGTCCAAGAACCCCCGTGGGTTGAGTGATCTCCCCCTCTGCTGCTCCCCTCGCCTCCCTACCATCAGCCTCAGATCAAACTCCCCGAATATTTATAAAGTCTCCACCAGAAACAGAGAAAGTCAGCCGCCCAGCCAGGCGTCTGCCCACGTCCTTCCGGAGCTGCTCGGGTGACGCTCTCCAACGTGGCTCATTATTCTATTTTTCTTCCTTGCAGTGAAATGGACAACCAGAGAAGGAGTAAGGGGATAAAAAAAATGTTTGTTCTAGTCTATTCTGGCCAAATCGGGGAGTTTATTTAGAGTTTTGGGATTTTATTTTCAGTGGTTCATCTGTCCCTAGTCACTCCCTGTGCATGCTCTCCGCCCCCGCCACTCCCCTAGGTTAATATCTGCTTCAGCTTAGACCCTTCTTTCTGTGAGATACTCCAGGGCTGCTTTCTCGGTCTCTTTCCTGGTGCAGCCACCAGCTTCCGGCCTGGGATTTCACCTAGTCCTGGGGAAAGCTGGAGGGGCACTTGCTAAAATTTAATCTGGGCTTCCAATATGAAAACGCAAGTGATTATGGGGATTGGCAGTGGGGAGAGACGGCCCCCAGTCATGGTGGAGCATGAATTGGGTTTATTCTGAGCTAAATGAGAGACAGAGGGACTCTAGGTGACCTCTGCTAATCACTTTTAGTTGGGAGATTATTAAAAGGACGAGCAAAGCACTTACAAACACACAGGGTGTGCAGAGTGGGCTGCAGCTCTGGTCACTGTCCCGTCAGTAAGTGAGATGGGGAGGCCCAGCTGATGCGTATGTCTTGTGATTGTCCTTCATAACAGCCCTGTCCTCTGGGTGGCACAGACTTTCAAAGGCAGCAGGGGCATGTGGAGTAGTGCTGGTCTGGGTCAAAAGAGTTGAGTATAATTGGAGTGTATTTCATCAGGGCCAGCCTGGGTAAGTTAGGAAAATTTTCTTTCTTCTTTTCCCTTCGGAAAACAATAATTAGACTAGGTAGTCTTTGAGATCTCTTCTAGTCTTAGTTCTATGACTTTCGTCACAATGACAGAATGATAATGTCAGGTAGTACAAAGAATTAACAGGAGAGTAATTCACAAGCTAAATTTGGGGCCCAGGTGGTAAACAATACAGGGATAAACTAGAGGCATGGGCCCCTTCCTATGCCATGAAGGGTGAAAGGGACTGGATAGAAATAAGGAGAAAGTTGAGCAAGGGGAAGATAAGCAGATGTTTGGAGCAAGGGAGGATCCCAGAGGAAGAGATGAGCTGACTGGGGTTGGGGTGGATGTTGGGGATGAATGTTGAGGTGGATGTTGGGGATCGCTGGAAGAGAAGGTTCAATGGGGAAGGCTGGTCCAGACAGTGGGGGAGGAACATGAGTGTAGAAAGAAGAAAGAGGTTTTGCTCTAAGTAGTTCGACAGCTCCTGGCTCTTTGAGTGACTCCCAAAGCCCCAGCAGTGAGAGGTGAAAGAGATGTGGTTGACAACTGGGGGCCAGGACCCTTGGCCATTGGCTCATCTAGTCCCAAGGAGGCTCTGGGTTCTGGCTGAGGGATCTGACTCTCCTGAGACATGTCCTTTTGTCACCTTTTGCCAAGGAGGCCAGCCAAGTGGCACAGACTGGTGGGGATTAGAGTCAGGGAGTGTGAGAGGAGAAAAACAAGCTCCCTACTGTGTCAGGAGTGAGAGACAGTGACACCTGAATGACCCCGAGGCACGAGGTGCAGGGTAGACGCCCAGCCCACAACAGGGAGGCGCCTGGGGATCCTGAAGACTCTTCTAGGAAACCTCCAAGCTCTTCCTTCCAATGTTCATTTGCTGCCCTCACTCCCACTAGGCACTGGCCCCAATTGAGTGATAAGAGTTGCCCTTGTGGGTGTCCACGTGTTAGGGATCTGCTCTGGCCCTCCTCAAGCCAGAGTCCAGGAGCCATGGCCTGGTGTCTGTAGGTTAAAGCCTACACGCCCCATGGTGGACCCCAAGCTCCACCTGTAGTTGGACCTTGCTTCAGGTACTCAGATCCTAATCCTGATCCTAATCCCAAGGCTGGTTGGGCCGCTAATCTCAGTCTGTCCTGCTAATGAGGATGGGCTGTGCCTCTGGTATGCACATGCGTGGGCTCAGAGGTGGCGTCTGAGCGGGCCTAAACTGGATTTTGGACGTGTGGACTGAGTGTCCACATGTTACTTTAAGGCTTTTCTAGTGTCAGATGGAACCAGGGCATAAAACCAAGCCAGGGTGACTCTCCTTAGGCCCACCACCAAGGCCTGGGTGAGCCACAGTGCCTGCCTATGCCTAAGAATCACACCCCTCCACACAGCCAGTCCCAAGATGCATGGCAGCAAGAACCCCACACTCCTCCATGTGTGTCTCTCTAGTCTTGATCATTCCTTGAAGTTTGGAATTCTTTCTGGCATATAGGGGATACTGTGCAGAGAGGCAGAATGAGCTCCTCAGTGATACCAAGGGAACCTGGAAGATCTCTTGGCTTGCCAAAATTCCTGCTCCCCACCACATCCTCTGCTTCCACTGGTAAGGTCTGAAATTTCTTTATGGGCACGAAAAGTCTTCGGGGTCTCTTACTCCCTGACTTTGTTCAGACTGCTTTACTCTGAATGTCTTCCCCACCCTATCTTAAAGGCAGACTATTCATAAAGAAGGCCCGAGAACCCATTCAGAAGTAATCTATTCTTTCTGAAAAACTACATTGTTATTGCAATTAATATTATAAAAGCAGTTAACAATCGAAACAGTATGGTGTTGGCATAAAAACAGACACATAGATCAACAGAATAGAATAGAGAGCCCAGAAACAAACCCAGACATTGATGGCATACTAATTTATGACAAAGGAACTAAGAATATACAATGAGGAAAGGATGGTCCTTCAATAAATGGTGTTGGGAAAATTGGACAGTCGTATGCAAAAGAATGAAATTCGACCACTCTTTTATACACACAAAAATCACCTCAAAATGGAGTAAAGATTTGAATATATGACTTGAATCCATAAAGGCCCTAGGAGAGAGAGAGTAGAGGTGGTAAATATGCCATTGGTTTGGTAATGATTTTTTGGATTTGACATCAAAAGCAAAAATAAACAAATGGGACAACATCAAACTAAAAAACTTCTGCATAGCAAAGGAAACCCCAACATGAAAAGGCAACCTATGGAATGGGAAATATATTTTCAAATTATATATATATATATATATATTTGGATTTAACCCAAAAAATATAAGGAACTCATATAAGTTAATAGCAAAACATCACAAAGAGTGCATTAAAAAATGTTCAGAGAATGTTCAGTAGACATTTTTTCAAAGAAAACATACATTTAGATGTCCAACAGGTACTTAACATTCACTAACCATTGGGGAAATGCAAATCAAAACCAAATGGGTGTCGCCTCACACCTGTTGCCAAGAGAGTAGATCTTAAAAGTTCTCATCATTAGGGAAACAACAACAACCTCCACAAAAATCTACACGTGGGCCTCCCCGGTGGCGCAGCGGTTGAGCACTGGGTTGCGAAGCTGCCCGCGGCCTCGGTGGCGCTGGTTCGATCCCCGGCTGCTCCCCGGCCACCGGAGGAGGGTCCCACATGGTGCAAAGACCTCTCCTGCCGCCCGCTGCTCCCCTCAGCAGTGTACTTCGGTCCTTCTGCCTGTTCTGCTCCCCGCTCTGGCTCTGGTGAATTCTCTCACCCTCCCGCGCTTCTGACTGTACCCAGTGCATGTATAAACAAAACAAGCAAGCAAATAAATAAATAAATAAATAAATAAAAACATGCCTCTATAAAAAAAAAAAAAAATCTACACGTGGCGGTGGATATTAACTCAATTTATTGTGGTGACTGTGTCACGCTATATACCAACATGGAGTCACTACATGTATTAGCTTCAGAGTGGTGACAGAGAGTGGACAAGAGGGAGATGGAAGGACCCAGCAGGGCCAGTGTGGGTTCTTGGAGAGGGGTCTTTGAAGGAGTCCTTTAGGCACCTGATGCTAACAGAATGTTATGTGTCAATCATCTCAATTTTTTAAAAAATAATGAATGACCATAATGAAAAGATTCAACAGCATATGGAAGAGCAGAATTTGAAAAACTTGAAGCTCCTTCACCTTTCTGAGTCCAGATGTCCTTCTCCGGAGATAACCACCAAACCACAGCTGCCTGGGTCCCTTGTAGAAACAGTTCCTATATATCCAAAGCTAGACCCTCTTGACCTGTCTGTTACTTGAGATCTCCAAGGGAAAGGATACAGAGATGAGAACAGACTTGACTAGAAAGAACCTTGAGGACATGGGCTTAGTTAGATGACTGTAGAAGGAAGCAGAACTGCTAAGAGAGGAGAAGATGGGAGGAGACAGCGTCAGGGAAACCCAAGAAGAGTCAGTGGAGGCGTGGGAGGTGCATGTCGGCCATGGCTCAAAAAGGTAAGATTCAGCAGAGGTGACTGAGGGAGCTGTTTTGTGGGGTAGCAGAGACCCTGAACCCCCACATACATGAGTGTCTTCTCCATGCTGGTCACTATCTATGTGCTTCCCACTGTTTAAGTCATTCAATCCTGGCAACAGTCCCCAGTGGCAGAGGCAGAGGAGGCAGATGTAGCAGAGTGCTAACTATTCCAAGTCAACAGAGCAGGGAATAGGCAAGAATGGGCTTGACCCCTGGGAGACCAGCATGTGCCAATCACTGCATCCCTACCAGAGACCAAGCTGGTGTGTAGGTGTGAGTAGGAGGTGAGTGTGAGTGCAGGGTGGCAAGGCCTCTTTGGGGTGCCTTGAACACTGACGGTACTTCCTAGAACACTGAGGAGATTGGGGATAAAGGGGGTAAGTCAAAAGAGGAAACGAGGGCATCCTGGAACCCAGGCCTTGTTTTGTCCTGGGAGAGTGGGAGCCAGAGGGAGCCTCAGGGAGGGCAGGGCATGTGACTGCTCTGGAGGAAATCAGTACCTCCTTGGAGGGTGCCTAGTCAAAGACCCCTTCAAGGACCTCTAACCAAAACCCACACTGGCCTGCTGGGTCCTTCCATCTCCCTGTCATATCCACTCTCTGTCACCACCCTGTCCTGGAGCTCCTCTTCCTGGGCAGACTGTCTTCACAAGGCCTTTCACAGACCCCTATGCCAGTGACTGTGGGAGGCATGATGCCATGTGCCCTTGTGTTTTTTTCTCCATGTGTTCTGAGTGTGGGGCCAGCCAGCTCCCTTGGAAGGGATGCTGATGGGGAACAGGAATTGGGATCAGACATTGTGCCCCCACAGCAGGCCCAGCTCATTTGGGAGTGGCTGGTGTGTTGCAGGATAAAATACAGGCTGTTTAATGCACTTGGAATTTCAGACAAATAAAGAATAGCTTTTTAGCATAAGTGTGTCCTGAATATTTTATGGAATATACTGATACTCAAAAGTCATTCATTCATTGCTTATCAAAATTCAAATTTAAATTGGTGTCCTCTTTTAATTTGCAAAATCTGGCAACATTGCCATCAAACACAAACCCCCAGCCTGGCTCCCAGGACTCAGCCAAAGAGAAATCCAGACCAGTGGTATATATGCCTTTGGTCTAGGGGACCTACTTATGTCCTCATGCTCCAGAAATAAAGGAAATCTCTGGGCTGCCTTGGAGAGAAAATCTCTGGGCTGCCTTGGTTCGTTGCGTGAAAAGCTTAAGTGCCAAGTGAAGAGGTTTCTCCTTTAGCTCACTCTGGTGGAAACCTACTTCTGGGTGGGTGGTATCCAGAAGGGGCAGTAGGGGGAGCTTGGTAGGTTGGAAGCAGCTAGACACAGTTCTTGAAACAGAAGACTAGGCATGGGTTCTTTGAGTTTTCACGGGGAGTGAGGCCAGGTGTGCAAAGAAACATTGTTAGGTCTAGCTGAAGGGAAGCCGAGTCAACCTGCATCACCCAATTCTTCGCAAGAGCTAGATCTTGGGTAGGGTGAAAAACAAATGTATTATCTATCCCTCAAATGCTCCCTCCTCTCCTCCTTTCTTTAGTTACCACTCCATCTGCCATGAGTTGGAAGGCACATGGGCTTGGGGCATGATGTCTAAATCCAGACCTCCTTCCCTGGACTCCTTTCTGGATTGTTGGTCCTTATGATCCTGTGATCTTCAAACTTGGCCTTGGCAGTTCTCTGTCAAGGCCCTTTCCTGATGAGTACATCCTTCAAGGAGAGAGGTTATAAACAAATATTCAGGACCTGGAACTCAGAGGTGAAGCTCAGTTTGTTTTTAACAAGTTGTGCAGCAGTCAAGAGTGAGATGGGCTGGTAAATTCTGAAACCTCTGTGAAGCCTGCCATGTCCTATCTGTGGAGGGAAAATTATTTTATTCATTTTTGCTTTTGCTTCCTTTAGCAACCAGGCCCAACAGCCATCACTGCTGGGTGGGGGGTCAGGAGGTGAGCATTGTGATAATGTGAGGTTTTGGAGACCTGAAGTGAGAATGTTGACCGTAAGGACCATAAGAATTTAGTGGCATAAGGAGTTAAGACAAAACCTATGAAGCTATCAGCAGCCACTGTGGCACGAGTTTGATCCCCAGCTGGGGAGGAGACCCACATGGCACAGCAGACCTCTCCTGGCTCCACCTGCTGCTCCCCTCAGCAGTGTATTTCAGTCAGTCTGCCCGTTCTGTACCCCACTCTGTCTCTGGTGAATCCCTTCACCTCCCACACCTCTGGACTGTACCCCAGCTCTTATATGCATAAATAAATAAATCTTTAAAAAAAAAAGAATTTAGGGGATGAAAGATTCCAGGCAGAAGGATGAACAAGGACAAAGGCCCTGGGGTGGCCCATCTATGCCCACGGTGTCAGAGGAGCAGTGTAGAGGTCAGAGCGCCTAGAGAAGAGAGCCAGGGAGAAGAGGTGGAGGGGTGAGGCCATATCAGCAGGGCCTTGGAGGTTCTTGTAAGGACATTGGTGTTTACTGTGGGTTAGGCTGGAAGCCACAGGAGGACTTTGAGTAGAGGCTTAACATGATTGGTTTGTGCTTCTAAACAAGCACCCTGGCTGCAGTATTGATAATAGATTGAAGGACAGGCTGGAAGCAGAGACCAAAGGGAAGTTTTCTTAATAAACTAGGCAAGAGATGCTGTCAGCTTTGACCAGTGGAGCAGCGATTGAGGTAGTAAGAACTTTTTGGATTCTGACTTTATTTTGAAAGAATTGCCAACAGGATTTGCAGTGGGCATAGATGAGGGGTATGAAATTCCCAAAGGAGGCAAGGATGGCCTGAACAATTGAAAGGATAGAAATACCCTTCACAGTTGTGGAGAGACTGAGAGAGGAGGGTTTTGGGGGGAGGGCAATGAGAATCAAGAGTTTGCTTCTGAGTATGTTAATCTGAACATGCCAATAGATATCCCGGTGGAGATAGTAAAGTAGGCAGTTAGCTATGTGATTCTGGAATCTAGGGGAGAGGTCCAGGCCAGAGATTCAATTTGGGAGCTGTCTGCAGATGAATGTCATAGAAAGCTATGAGATAGTATGAGATCACATAGGGCGTGCGTGCAGATAGAGAAGAGGTCTGAGGGTGGAGGCCCAAGGCCCCTCTGCTCCAACCAGCAATACTGAAGAGCTGTGGTCAGCTTTCAGTGGCGGGTCTCCACCCCAAGGACTGGTTCTTTTTGGGTACAGAGAAGGTTTGGGGGAGGTAGATATTGGTGTCCCCACAACCAATATGGTGGTGGGCTCTGGGACTTGTAAACCAGAGGGGTGAATCAAGCACTAGCTAATGAAGTGGATCCTGTCCTGGATAGGGCAGCTGGAGCTGTAGGGAAGGGCCTAGGGGGATGAAATGGAAGAACAGAGAGAAACTTTGAATGCAGTGTCAGAGAGTGAACTCTTCAGTCAGTTACTCAACTCTGGGCAAGTTGCTAAACCATACTTTACATAAGCTTAGCACCGAGCCTGCAAATAGCGAACAATCAATAAACTGTAACTGTTAGTATTGTAGTTTTCATTAGCAATTTTAAGATCATCTGTCTATATCCAGGTCTATTCAGGACAAAGAGTAGAGGACAGATTTCTGAAAAAGCAAGGGCAACATACTGTCCCTCTAAGATGAGTCCAGTTTCTAGAAATAGTTATTTTGAAGGTGAAACAAGGAGGGTATTTATTCCAAGGAAGTGGGGAACAGCTCTCTTACACAGACACACCTTGGAAGAAACTGACTGTCAGAAAGAACAAGAAAGAGAGGACGGCAGAGCAAGATGGTCTGAAGCACAGAGCCAGGAAGAGGGGTGGATGGACTGAGTTGGTCACTGTATTAGCGAAGAAGCTGACCTCAGTCACAGGAGACTAGGGAGGTGCTGCCGGCCAAGTTCTTGTAGAGGGGAGAACTGGAAGAGCAACTGGGGATCAGCCTTATTATTATTATTATTTTTTTTTTGAGGTAGCATTGTTTTACACACTGGCCATGATTTAGAGGGCTAGGTGTACACCCTTCAGGTGTATGTTACCACCTCTGACATGGTGTTTCATCCCAAGTCAGGGCCCAGACCAGCTCTTGCCTCCAACACAGCCACTCCAACAGTAGAATTCAGAGGAGGAATATCTCCTACCTCAGGAGCTCTGATACCAAGACCTGGGTCCTTCCCTGAGAATGTTTCCCTGCAGCCCTCAAGGTTAGTCACCCCTGCTGCTTTGGTGTCTCTATCTTGAAAGTTAGACTCATTACTCATCAGTATGAAATGATACCAAGAGACTTGTCTTTGAACAGAGGTTTTAAGCTTCGTGCATTCTCAGCTTTCCAGCAAAGATCTCAACATCTCATTTCCCAAATGGTCGGAGATACATGAAGGGAAGATGGCTGCCTACTAGATAATCAGCCAGAGTTCAGTTTAAAATCTACTGGTTAAGTTTCTAGAATGAGCAGGGCGGAGGGCCTAGCTGAGCTGCTGGCAGTTGCTAAGCCTTCCTCTTTGGGAAAATCTGAGCTCACCAAGGGTGTGTGTGTGTTTGGGGTAGGGGAGTAATAAGAAAAAGGGCAGAATCTGTGTCCTGGGATTTAGCGGGACAAAATTTGGGGATTGAATAGTCAACTTACTAAATGGGGTCCATGTTCCAAAGAAGGGCCCAATGAGCTCATTCCAAATAAGCTAGAACCCAAATATTTATAGATTCTTAGCCTGGGGTAAATTAATCTGGTGACTTCCAAGAGAGACAGGAGTATGAGGTAGGTGGAAGGGGGTGTTGTTGTGTATACATTGGATTCAGACCTGAGTTCAGATTCTGACCCTGCTATTTAGAAGCTATATGAATTTATGAACTTGGATGGGCAAATCATGTAATTCCTCAGAAACTCAATTCCTTCATTTCCAATTTGAGATAAAAAAAAAATCACGTTCTTCCTAGGGTTGCTGAGTCAGTACTTTTGACTAAATACTTTAGTTATGCAGCACCCATGAAGGAGATGTATGAAAAGGACGTGGCACAACGTCCAACATAAGAACGATGGCCAGTAAATGGTACCACTAGTTTTTATCTAAACCTATCTCATGGCTTCCCATTTGAGAGGTAGTCATTCTTGAGAAGCTTTCTGGAAACTAAGATCTTTTTAATGAAAGACTTATTAAGGCAATCAGAAAACCAGTCAGGCACATTTTTCTTTTCTCTAACTTCAGAGTGGGCTTGGTTGAGAAGACTTCACTCATCCTCTGTCTCTTTTGTCCCCTGACCTGTTTTCCTAATCTCCCCACTCCTCCCTGCAGCAGCCTAAGACAAAAACCCTGGCGTAGTTAGGGAATATATTACATCTTACATTCCATCTTGTAAAATGTGAAGTCTGGGATGAATTGGGCAGGGTTCATGAGGCAAGGTTGGAGCTGATACATGGGAGAGGCTTAAAGCCACTGAAGGTTTGAGAGACCCCAGGGGACCACTAGACACTTAGCAGAAACCACTAGTGTATTTGGATTAGAGATAAGATCTCAAAAGATTGACCAGACATTTAAAAATGGATTACAAATATCCCTACTTCTAAGTCAGAGGACATGGGGAGAAACCAAAGATTTGAGGCCAAATTTTTACATGGCATATGCACGAGGGTTTGAGGGTGTGTGTGAGCTAACAGATGTCTCCAGAATAGCATGTTTTCTAATTCTTGGCAATATCATTTATAGGCAGATAAAATTGATGTTCACTTCCTGTATCTGCCTCTAGAAGCCCTCATCCCCCCTTCGAAATTTCTCTTTCTTCTTTTTCTCTTAATAAACTGATTATCTGGTTCTTGATGAGGACTTAGGGGTGGATATCTCTCAAAAGAAAAAATCGCCAACGAATAACCTAACAACCAAATAACAAATAACTGACCAATGAACTAAGTAACCAAACCTAGTAAGCAGAATAATGGGCCCTCAAAGATGCCCATGTCCTAATTCTTATAGCTTACTAGCAAAGGGTAATTAGGCTGCTAATTGGCTGATCTTAAAATAGGTATATGATCAAGGTGGGCCCAGTGTAATCACAAGAGTCTGTAAAGTGTATAAGGTAGGTAGAAGATGTCAGGGTGATGATGAGATGTGATATGAGATAGATGGACTCAGCTTTGCTGAAGGAGGATGGGGCCACAAACCAAGGAATGCTGGTGGCCTTTTTAAGCAGGAAAAGACAAGAAAACGTACTGTCCCTTGCAAACTCTAGAGATCAGACAACACCCTGATCTTAGCCCAGTGAGATAATTTTGGAATTCTGACCTCCAGAACTGTAAGATAATGAATTTGTATTGCATAAATCACTAAGTGTGTGGTAATGTGCATAACAGTGACAACAGAAAATGAACATACTCATCAGTGAACTCTCTCTTTCCTATAGCCAAGCCCAGGGCTGCAGCAAGCCTGGCCCTCAGCCTGGTTCTTTAGACTTAAGTCATGAGGTCACCTGCCCTGTGCTCCGGCCAGAGAAACTTGCTGTTTCTTGGTCCTCCCTGCCTTTCACCCCTGCCAAAGTTAGAGACACCTCCTGGGAGGGTTGTTATAGAGCTTTCACACTTAACAAAGCATCTTCACTGGCTGGTGCGCAGTTGAAAAAAATAATGTACATGTGAGTGTTTTGTAAACTGGAAAGCAATCAGAAACATGAAGCAGTCTAAGATTGTGTGTGTGTGTGTGTGTGTGTGTGTGTGTGAGAGAGAGAGAGAGACTTACCAGCCTTCCAGTTCAAAGCCTCTGGAGGGCCTCAGGGCCTTCCCTCTAGGGCATTGGTCACCTATCTGAAAGGGTAATTCCACATTTGCAAAAGCTACTGCTACCAGATTAGAAGCTTCTTTGAGGGCAGGATTCTGGATTTCATATTATTTTGGTAACACCCACAGGGAGCATCTTAACTGTAGGTAAAGGTGGGCTTGGAGGTAAAAACAAGATGACAAGAAGATTAAAAGGTTGCCAAGGATACCAGCTCCCAGGCCAAGACGCCCTGATGACAGGCCATGCTTTTGCCCCTTTAAATAGAACAGGGTGTTCATGACCAGTTGTTGAAAACATCTCTCAGTATCCTCCCCTGGATTTTTCAGTGGCCTCTTTCAGTGACCGGTTTTCCACTGCCTTTCTTGATCCCAGGCCTTCTTACCCACAGTCAGAGGATCTCTGGGAGAGAGTGTTAATTCTGGGCCCTGACTTAAACTAAGGCTCTCCCACGGGTCCTGCCTATTTCCACAGGTGCGGGGAATGGGTTCTGGATATGGGGACCAGACCACCAGGGCAGGCTGGCTCCGCTCTCTTGTTGGCACAGCCTGTTCTGTTACTCTAGGCCACGTAGGTAAACAGGGGAAAGAAAATACAAAATGAACCCATCATGAAAGGAATGTTATTGCCAAGTGTCCTCAGAGGGCAACACAAACACAGAAGGTGGAAACCTGTCTTTAACATCAAGCCCCAGTTTCCAGCCACGGCCCCTGCTGGTCCTTCTGTGAACAGAGGCCTGGTGCTTCTTAAAGAGAGGCCTTTTCTCCCTGCCTCTCTTCATACTTCTGGGATTAGTTTGGCCTGTACCCCCAGTTCCTGAGTGGGGGCTCCCAACTAAACTTTCATGTGAGGGCAGCGGATTCAGGCTGCTATCAGGACCTGCTCTGTGGCAGACCTGAGAGCCTGTGGCAGTGTGGCTGCTGGCTGTGCCCTTGCAGCTTGGCATTCCCATCTCCAAGGAGGCGGCCGAGGCAATGCAGGACATTCGGCATCTTGCCCTCTGGGCCGGCAGAGGTGTCCCATGGCAACTGGGGCTGTGATCTGCATATGACAGCACATTGCATCTATTCAGGACTTTCTTTCCTGCTTTCTTTGAAACAAGCTTGCCCTATATCCAAGTTCCCTGTGAGCCCCACACAATGAAAACAGCAGTTGACAGGTTCCCTGTAACTCGTGAAATCTGAGTGCATCCAAGGGGAGAAAGAGAGTGCTCATTACTGAAACACAAAACGAGTCCCTTTCAAGGCGCAGCTAGTGGGCCCTTCAGTTTGCTGCAGCTGACCCGCTGCCCTTCCAAGCACAATGCGCAGAGGGAGGAGAGGTCTTTACTCCTTAAGTTGCCAATTGATCACCCTTCTAACCCTTATGGGGGCTTCTATGCCCAAACAATTCAGGTGGCAGAGGTCAGGGCTGCAGCTCATTCCTCCAGGGAGATCTAAGCTCTCCCTGCAGGGACTTTCCCAGGTGAAACAAAGACGAGCTCTAGAAGCCTTAAACAAACTCCTGCTGATGACGCAGAGCAGAAACAGAGAAAAGGGAAATTAGAGGTGTCCAGAACCACAACACTGGGCCTCAGTCTTTTCATCCAGCCAGACCTCAGCCCCCTTTTCACACTCTGGGGCTGAGCCCTGCATTGGGGAAGCCCAGCCACGTCTAAGCTATCTCAGCTCCAACATGGTGGCCAAGACTGACCACCCAGCAATGAGGTGGAAGAGAGGGAATCAGGTAAGGGAGGGAAACGTTCCTATTTTTCCCCACACTGGCTTTGAACTGATTACCAGACTGCTAATATTCTATCTACTAATATCCAGACTACTAATATCAGAGGATGAGAAAGAAAAAGAAGAGGAGACAGAAGAATAAGATGAGGAGGAAGAGGAAGAAGAAGAAATTCATGAGGAAGAACAAAAACAGTGTGAGCTTCAAAGAATAATAGTGAGGTGCTCCCCATCCCTAAGGTTGTTTAGTGAGGACTCTGGAAAGATCCAGCTTCACTACCTGAAAGGTGGTTCCACCCTATTGTGCACAAAGCACCACAGGGTAGTGTAATGACAAACATAGCCCTGGGCGATCCCAGAAGAGCCGGAGATGGTGAAGCAGTGTAACACTCCATTCTTTCATTTCTGATTCCAGAAGTAGCAACTGAGAGTGAACAACCAGCCCCATTATGCCACTGATCTGGTGTAGGTTTACTTGGGGACCACAAGCAATCATAAAGATTTTCTCATCAGTAAATAAACAATGCCATTCTTGAGTACTAAATAGGCCACACACTCTTTTTTTCCCCAGTGCTCTCCCTTCCTGCTGGAATGCCCTCCACTCACTCACTTACCTGGCAAAGTCTTGCTGCTTCTTCAAGTTGTATATCAAGTGCCGTATTTTTAACACACAAGTCCTATCTTTGCACTATTCACATTGTGTTATGGTGAGCTGCTTACTTTTTTTTTTTTTCTGTCACAAGACTAGTTTTTTTGAGAGTAGGGGCAACTGTTTTATTTGTTTTGGTATGGTTGCTGTTTATCACGTAGTGGATATTCAATCATTACTTAAAGTATTGCACTGGATCATGATAAGGGTAAATGGTTTCTTTTTTTGGTCCTGGATTGGGTTTCACTCAATCACCAAAGACTTTTGAGCAGGGCATGACATTGCATAAAGCCAGGAATCCCATGCACATGAAATATAATGTGAACGGGGCACCCAGAGCTATGCAATAAGTTGGTCTTGCTTAGGAACCTCCTACCAGAGGCCAGAACAATGAGGAACCCAGACACTAAGATGTTATAGTCAAGTTTCAGAGCTGGGGCTAATGTGAGAGGAGGCAATGGGGCACAGTCAAGGCTGGCCCTGCCTGTGGGTACAACAGACATCCTGGGGCAGGAGAGACTGTAAGGACTACAGCCATTGGGAAAGACTTCATAAAGAAAGGCTTCCTGGGAAAACAGAGTAATAAAAATAAGGAATTCAGAGCATAGAAGATTTTTAGGGCAGTGAAACTATTCTGCATGAAACTATAGTGGTGGATACACGTCCTACGTTTCTCAAGACTATAGAGTTTACAATCTAAGAATGAATCCCAATGTAAACTAGGGACTTTGGGTAAGAATAATGTGCCAGTGTAAGTTCATTGATTGTAACAAATATACCATTGTAGTAGGAGAGGTTGATAGTGAAGATTGTGCATCTGGGGAGAAGGGTACATGGGAAGTCTGTACTTTCTGCTCGCCCAGAATCCAGAGAAAACTTTCTAGCAACTGTCACAGAGCCTAACGCTGTTTCTTAAAAATGAGTATCAGCAGAATTCCCTGCTGGTTCTTCATCACCAAGGGTTTAGCCTCATTCCTCTGCACCATAGTTTATGCTTGGCAGCATTTTAAAGATGCCCAAAGTGGAATTGTGAGAAAAGGAAGGGCTTAGGTCAAGAGAGAGACGTGACTGGGATTAGAATATAGTAAGGCTTACTCTCAAGGGGCCCCAGCTGCCCCTGGGCCCTCCCCAGCCTCCTCCAATGATTCAACACAGGGTTCTAAGTCACCTCTTGCCAGAGGAAGCCTGATCCTCACAAGGGGGCCATAGATTGGCCCCTGATAAGGCCACACGTCCTGTCTGGCTCCCCAGCCATGCTCTTGCTGCAGAGCCTGCTGTGGATGCCGCAGAGTTCAAAGGCACTGCTTCCCTTGGACCCACATCAAGGACGGCATGAGAAGAAGGTCCTCTGGCCTTCTCCTAGTGAGGTATAGGACCCCTTTGGTGGTGTATGTGTGTGGAGGTGTGGGGGAGAGTGGACTTTTCCTATCATTATTGTGTTTTCATGCACTGGATGTAGAATATCTGAAAATAATAATTGGAAATAGTCTTTTACCCATGGCCAGAGGCTGGAGCCCGGCCCAGTGTGAGGAGGGGCTGTGTTCACCCAGTGGGGACCTGGTGGCCCACGTTAGAGATGCTCACTCGGGGGCATGGTTAGACCTCCCAGCCTCTGTCCCAAACACTGGTGCTCTGGGAGGCCTTTAGCCCACTCGGCCATGAACTCTGATCGAAGTTCCTTCTGCCTTCACAGTTCTCTGAATGGGAGACATCTCCCCGGAGGTCAAACACCTATAATCTGCCTTGTTCTCAGTTTTCCACTTCAGCTTCAACACAGTATGATACTCAAGATCATTCTAGGACTGAGTCCAGGCTTCTCCTGGGTTCCTGGATCAGTGGTGCTTTGTGGTGGAGGCAGGTCTTGTGTGGAGACAATAGGGTTTTTACTCAACCTGATGTTAAGGCTGCTGGGTGCCTGCGGGTGCCCCTGGTGGGGAACTGATGAACTCTGTGGTGGTAAAGATGAAGGTGCCTCCAGCCTGAGCTTCCCCTTAAGGCTGCACTGCCCCTCTCTGGGAATGGGGAACACATCACAATCGTTTCCACAGGCCTGTATGGGGATAGATTGCCCAGCTCCAGAGGCCTCCTGTTAACAGCATGTGCCACAGCAATGCTAACAGGGACCGTCCAGGCCTCTGCGGTGTGACCTCTCCTGCAAGGAGCCCAGCCAAGCCATGGGCCAACACCCACAGGCCAAAAAAGTAGACCAGTAACACTGAGGAGGGAAAAAGTGAGAAGCGGAAGCTTCGTACCAGAGGGTTACTGACCGTGGCAAGCTGTCTTCTTAGCCATTCTCTACCAGCCTGAGGCTTAAAGGACCCAGTGAAGAAAAATCAGGCCCAACAGGTTATGGCCCAACTTCCACAAACGGGATGCCGATCACCCCTTTTCTGCCCCAAACCCCAGGCAGAGCAAATGCTATTAATAACCCCAGCCCCAACCCTGTTCACCCAGGGTACAGGGCTGGAGCAGGCTCTTCAGACGCAGCCAGCTGTTCTGAAGCAGGTTTGGGAAAGTGATCTTTGGCACATAATGAAAAGGGTGTGTTTTGGGGGGCGGGGGCCAAGAGTTCCCTATCAGGGCCAATATTATTTTTAATTGCCAAAAATTGGCCTGTGGCTATTCCTCAAGGCCCCAGAGCTCAGGCTTGCCAGGGATCGAAAACCAACTTCAGAGGAGGTAAGAGAGCACGTCCCAAGGACTGTTCATTACCAGGCTGTCATTTCTTATGGAAAATCGGGTGACGCCTCAGAGTTTATACGATCTACTCCCCACCACCTCTCCCTCTTTCCCGTTTAGAAAGGGAGCAGTGAATTTGAGCAATCTGGGAATTTTGGTTTCTGTCCTCCCCCCAAAGCATGACCGATGGCCCATTTTTCAAGCCAAATCTCACCCCTTGCAGGCAGCTGTCAGGAAACCACAGAAGGTGCTTGAAGGAGCACAAGAAATGACTGGTTCTAATCTGAAGAAAAAAATGAATTAACAAGGCAGCTACTTATGGAAGAATGTTTTCTTTTCTTCAGCCTCAGCCTGCATATTTTCATAACATGTGTACTCTGTTACCTTGTCACTTCCCTGTTTTCTTTGGGTAAATAACTGGGCTCTGGACTTAAGGGAAGAAAGCAAGCCAGCCAGCCAGCCAGCTTGGGAGTATCACTGGGGAGGCTGGCTGGCCGCACTGGAAGGGAAGAATGAGCACGCTCTGGGGATAAAACAGGCTCACTGCAGACCCAGCCTGGCCAATTCTGGATGGTGCTTTTCACTGAACTCTGCAAGGCAGGGTGTGGGAGTCAGAGATGTGGTGGGGAGCCTGCTCCCTTGGCCTTGGGGCTGGCAGGTCCTGAGACTGGGGAAAAGAAAGAACTTTTTTCCCTTGCCAAGTCAAATGGGAAGCCCTCTCTGAACTCAGCTGGGTCCACAAGGCAGACTGTGGCTTTTCTTCCAGCCTCTGCCTTCCCACTGGTCAGGGGTGGTCAGGGCGTGAAGGTCAGGCCCCGGGTGCCCTGTGGGGAAGCCGGCAGGACTCAGGTCCTTCCATGAAGCCCAGGAGCAGGGTCTGCCCCTGTGGCCATCCTAGCCATGTTTGGATGGTAGACAGCCATCTCCACCTAGAAAATGTTCTGGAGTCTCTGTCCCACAGACATGTTTCTTGGTCCTTTTTCACTTCTCTGACTGTGCTGTGCTCTACACCAGATACATACAAAACAGCACTGGTACTGGTTTCCCTGCAGGATACCTTTAACATACGCATGGTTGTTGAGAGTGCAGGGGGCGGGGGGGTGACTAGTTGGTGGAAGAACAACTGGTGACGCTGATGAATCAGGGTCTTTTATTCATGAAACTATAGCAACTCTTATTTGTTCAGTTCCTCAAGCTGGTCATCAGGACACAGCCAGTCTTGACCTTGCTCCCTCAAAGCAACTCCTAATATTGCCCAACTCTTGGGCTACCACATGCCGGTGGGGGCTGGCTCCACCCTGGAAACTGAGCCTGAGACTAACACAAAGGCCCTCAGAGCTGACATTGCAAAGGCACAAGGGGTTAATTGGGTGCTGTGTGAGCCCCTGTGTCTGTGCATTTCCTCTCACCTTTGATTCCAGCCTTGAGCTCCCTACCTCACCTTGTAGATCACACAGCCTTCAGCAGGTAAGGTTTGGAATTTAAAACCCCAGTTCTCAGTTGCAAAGGTCTGGCCCCCATCTGTTGAGTGGTTCCCTCCATACCCCTGTAAGACCCGTGAATTGTTCCAAGAGGAGGGGTCGCATGGAGAAGAAAGGGGGAGGCCCTGCATGCAATGCCTATTCCAAATGGGCACTTGAAAGTGGCAGGGCTTCAGAGGGAGAAAAAGGAAAGCCAAAAGCTTTCAGGGAACCGGGAGACAAGGACATTGTTGGGCTATCCAAATTACTCATATGGTCTAAATCTGCAACAGGCAATTTCAGAGATGTGCTGTGAGGCAGAAAGCAGCCGAGAACACAGCCGAGAGCTCACATCCACTGAGCCCAGGAGTGGTAAGTCCTCTGCACAAATTACCTCCCTTCAGCCTCTCAATAACCCTCTGAGGTGGGGACTATCAACCTCCTTGTCCAAATGAGGAGAGTACATAGCTTGCTCAGTTACCCTGAGAAACTAGACAAATGACATTCACTCAGCTAGGCTTATTCCAAAACCTCGACCCTTGAACAACATGAGGGCTGTTCAGCCCACACGAGATGAAAATCCAAGCTTAACCTTTGACTACCCGCCCCGCCCCCCAAACTTAACTACCGATAGCCTGCTGTTGATGGAAAGCCTCAATGCCAACATAAACAGTTGATTAATATATATTTTCTATGTTATGTGTGCTATATATGTATCCTTATAATAAAGCAAGCTAGAGAAAAGAACATGTCATTAATAAAACCATAAGGAAGAAAAAATATATGAACAGTACTGCATTTCTTGATATTCTTAGTTTAGGCCATCTGCTTACAAGATGACCCAGGTAGAAGTGGACCCTCATGATTCAAACCTGTGTTGTTCAAGTGTATATTCAGTCACCAGGAGGTGCTGCCTCTGAGGAGCCATCGCAAGTTGCAAATCTTCACAAGGATGGCATTGAGGAGCGGCCCCTCCAGCTGACTTGAAGGCTCTACTAGTACCCATACTAGTAGCCGAAGATTCCAGCATCAATCCAGAAACTTCCCAGCTGTGTTTCTACGTGGAACCCAGAGGTGCTGACCCCTAAAGCGGTCACACGAGGAGTTGTTCCTTCTCTCCTCAACACCCTAGGCCCAAGTTCATGCCCATCTGGCTCCTACTTGTGCCTCAGTCTCACCTGCACTCTGGTCTTGACTTGCCCCAAGTGCCCTTGCAAGCATGCCTAGCAAGAATGAGGCCATGTTTTTCTAAGGGTGACCCTAGACTGCCAGCTCCAGACTTCTGGAGAGTGCTTGAAGGATGCAGAGAGCTCAGTAAGCTGTTCAGCAGTGGGGCTGGAAATCTTCATGTTTAACAAGCTCCCCCTGATCACCGCCAAGGGTTTCTGAAGCACCCTTAAGTTTGACACCCACAATTTAGTCTTTCTATCAATTAGGATATGTTCCAAACACAAACACAAACCAGGCAGCATCATGCTGAGCTCTGTTGTTTGTCCCTTAGGGGCTGTGGAAGTGGCCCTGTGCAAATGCTTGGCATTTGTTTGGGTCCAGGCATGGGTGTTCTCCAGAGGGGAGACTGGGGTGCAAGGAAATGAGGAGGAGCAGAAGAAGGTGTAGGAGGCTGGTAATATTTTTCTGCCAGCCCATTTGGAAGTCCTGGATGGGCAAAGGCCCTGGCAAAAAAATTCTCCAGCAATAGTTCCCAACAGAATGCCTCCAGAATCCGATTTTAAAAGGCATTTCTGAATTGTGTCTGTTTCCTTCTGGGAGGCAATGCCCCCTTTGTTCCCTGCTGATGAGCCCAGCAAGCAGGATGGGGAGACAAACAGGCCTAACAAAGTGGAGAGGGCAGGGTGGAGGCCCAGGGGGTCCACCTGGTCCAGAGGCGTGTGAGGGTGAGAGCCCTTTCCATGCTTCTGAAGGTCACCTTCAAAGAGGCTTAGGAGGAAGGCAGCCTCTAAGAGGACCTGAGCCCCCAGACTCATTAATGAAAGATAATCCAAACAGGCCACAGTGTCTAAAAGATGAGATGAAGCGGTCAGTTTGTAGTTCAAGAAATTAAAAAAAGGAAAAAAAGATCCTTTATAAAATTGAAAAATGAAGATTTTTTTTCCTCCCTACTTCAGCAACAACTCCGAAACGACTGAACACAGAGTACTTTAAACTTGGCAATGTAGTAAGACCTCCACATGAAAATAATTTCTCAGCTCATTTAAAGGGAAAATAGTGCTATTTTTGTGCTATTTTTTTGTGACCATCTAGAACATCTGGGCATGCTCAGTAGAAGTGATGTGAATGAAGATCTGACTAGTAGATGGAAAAGTGGGGTGAGGGGGAGACAGAGAAGTGAGGCCAGTGAATAGGGGGGAGCCTTTGGGTGCATGGAAGCATGACTTCCACTTCTAGCATGTCTGAGTTGGCAGGCACCTGGACAAGCCCCTCCACAGCTCTGGGTCTGGATTTTCTCATATAAGACAAGTTAGGGGAGAAATCTGCATGGCCAGCGGAGTGGCTGACCTGTGACCTGTGACTGAGAACGCCTGGGCAGACACACGGCCCTTGTCCGTACATGCCTGTGCCCTCTTCACAGTCCAGACTGGACAAGCTCTGGTGTCTACGGCAAAGACAAATGTTCCCCACGGCCTCCTTAGTGGGACCCAGCCCTGGGTCTTTTTCTTTGGATTAATAAAATTAGGACATTACTCACAACTGCTCCTGTGATTTGTATTTATATAGCGTCATACACATTTATTCGTCATGTATTTATATCGAGTCATCCATCACATATACAAGTAACAAATACCTGTAATTTTTATTTATATAATGTCATATATGTTTATATGGTATCATATATAACATGTACATCACATATTCCTCCATATATGTGATACTATAAACATGGGTATACATGTGTGTTACAAATATCTACTATATTATTGGTATATGCAGATAAATACTTATTATAGTACATATTTTAGTATATATAGTATTATAGTATATATAGTACATACCTGTATACGTACATATTTGCATGCATATATGACACTAGATAAATATAAACCACAGAAAACATATATGTGTGTGAACATATATATGTGTGTGTTATATACATATTCACACACACATGAATATGTTGCAAGTGACCAAAAGCTTAGTCTTGCTCTCTGGACACAGTGTTTGGGATATCTTTCAGTAAGTCACTCTTTAAGTAACCTAAGGCTTCCCAATGAGGCCATGGACAAATAAGCATTTGACTCCTGTTGTGGCTTGAATTGGGTCCCCCAATGGACATATTAAAATCCTGACTTGTGAAAATGACCTTATTTGAAAATAGGGTCTTTATAGATAGATGTAACTCATGGATGTATTAAGATGAAGTCATGCTAGAGTAGGGTGGGCCCTTACTCCAATATGACTGGGGAGATACAGAGACAGCCGTACATGGGAGAAGGCACACAGGGAGGACCCCTCATGGAGAGGAGGTAGAGATTGGGGTGATGCACCCGTAGGCCAAAGAACAAGGAGGAATGCCAGCAACCACCAGACGCTAGCAAGAGAGAAGAAGGATACTTCCCTAGAGCCTTCAGGGGTGACAGCTCTGGTGACACCTTGATTTCAGATCTAGCCTCCACAGCTGCGGGGGTTGGAGTCACAGTGTGGTAGTTGGCTATGGCAGCTGACCAACTGCGAAAGAAACTAAGATGACTCCAGTGTGGAAGTGGAGGGGAAGTCTTTGTGTCAGTGAGTCTTTTCTATCTGCTGAATCCTCAATCCTTGGCCTGTCTCCCTCTTGCTCCTAGAGCAAGGGGTAGCGTGGAACTATTCAAATGCTTCCAACTGAAACCCACATTTGAAAGTTTAGGAAGGTCCAATACCCCTGCTCTCTGCTGTGCTGGTGAAGGCCACACTCCGACCCCCTCAGCCAGGCTTGACCATCTGGAAGTGGGAAGCCGAGAGACTCCAGCACTTCACAGGTCTTCTCTCCTTGCCTCCCTCCCCCCGGGCACCAGGACAAGCAGCTCTGAGCTCTCAAGGGGTGGTGGAAATTTACGTTAGTGTGCCTCTAGATCAGAGGTCCTGCTGTTAGAGGGTTTCCTTTTCTACTTTAATGGTACAAGGAATTCTACCCACCCCCCAAAACACCCACACATCTTTTAAAAATTTGCACCTTTTTTTTAGGCTGGTTTCCTATGGTGAAGGAGAGGCTAGGAAATGCCCAATAAATCATCTGTCTGTCCTCACTCAATTGAGAGGCAGGAAATGCAGAGACGGGTTTCCTTACCTTTTCCACTTTGCAAATAACAAGAGTTATCAGGACCCTTTGAAGGGCAGGCCACTCTGACAGCAGTGTTCATTCTTCAAGGCCACTGGGGATGTTTTAAGGGACCAGACCCAAAGGAAGCAGGCCAGTTAGGCTGGTGGCTGCCTCTACTACCAGCCCCTTTGATGGGCAACCTCTCTGGGACTTGCCCTGGGAAATCCATTCAATCAGCAATGATTTACAGGGCTCCATGTTCACAGCCCGGTAGTAGGGCTGTGCAGGAACAGTTGTCTTTGAGGAGCTTACCAGCTAGAAGGTGAAACCACTAAGTCAAGCACATCAAGGTAATGACCCCAGATGAGAGAGTTTATGGAAAATATTCAAGGAGAGGTTGGAGGGGGTGAGCGGGGAGGAACAGAAGGTGCTTCCTGGTGGCCAGCAAAGGCATCTTGGAAGGGGCGAAGGAGGCTCTGGATGGAGGTGTAAAGATTGGGTAAGGTTTGGAAACACAGGAAGGAGAAGAAGGCAGTACTGAAATTGCCAGGGACCGTGGGGAGAACATGAAGTGGGAGAGAGAGCAGTAGGAAGGCCCGTGCCATTTCAGGGGAAGGAGAGAAACCAGGGTGTGTGGGAAAGGCTCATGGGGTGGAAGGAAACGAACTGAGGAAAGTACATAAGATCCTTCTACAGCCGTGGTGAGAGCCTGGCCGGGGTCTGTGGATGATGGAGAGCCGTGTGCTGCAACTGCTCGGACCTGCAGCCCAGGTTGGGCCCTTCGATGACTGCACCTCCCTCCCACCCAGAGAAAGCCAGGCAGCTCCAAGCGCTTCCACCTAGTCTTCCTCCCCTGGAGAATTTCTGGGGAGGTCATGCAGGGGTTTCCTGTAGTGTATTTCATGGCAAACCTTCCCCCAACCTCCTGGGACATGTTCTCCTCCAATTTCACACACTAAAATCACCCCTCAACATGTCCCTTTCTCCTTCTAATACCTCCACTTCTCAGATCGCCTCACCACTGCCATCCCCCCTGACTCCCCCAGCTCTGTCACTGGGGTGGGCTCTCACTTCCCCCTACTCTTCTGACCTTCCCTGTTCACCCACAAATCCAGCACTTGCCATTCTGGGCAGGTGAGCCTCTCCTTGGGGAAATACAGACAGCTTCTGCTCCACCTGCTTTTCTCCCCATGACCAGTCCATTGGGGCTATAGTCTCCCTAGGACCTTGGCTTTTAGGAACAATCTGCAGGGCAGGCAGGGTGCTCTGCAAGAAGGGAGGGCATATGGTGGAGGGTGCAGCTAGGACAGTGTCTAGGGGGTCCCCTGGTTCCAGGGACAGGCCTAAGCAAACCCACGGAAGGAGATCCTGAATGGGGCTAGGAAAGTCAGATAGACATCGGGGTTGCCCAAATGTGGCCTTGAGTCTGGATGGCCTTTCGCATGGAGGTCTGCCTACTTACCTAACTCCGGGAACCACCGGCTACGTCTGCGTAGTTAATCACTGCACTTCCAGGCCTCAGCCCAGAGGTAGGCACGTGGTGGGCCTTCCATATAAATCTCATGATAAGGGAATATCAGGGAGATGGGATGAGTGTGTAAATGGGCAACTCAGCCATGCTCCAACCCAAGAGAAGGGGTGCAGGACATGCTATCCTGAATGATGGCACCTAGGCACACTGCACATTTTAGGCTGAAGGGTTTTGAGATAATGGCAGAAGCAAGATGGCCCTCTAATCCCCCACCCCTCCATAACCTATCTCTACTGAAATGGGTCATAAGACCCTTTTGTAAGAGGTACCTTCCTTATCTATACCCAAAGGAATAGGGTAGCCTCACCTCCAAAGACAAAAGACACTGAGAAGAATCCGAATGAGTGGGCCTTGGCAGGTCTCCAAGTTCACTGCACTTACATCATACTCCTTAGTCAGTCATACTCCTCTGGACTGTCCACTCTCCATCCAGCCTGGCACAAAACACTCAGGTCTGCTCCTTCACATCTTTATACCCTTGTGAAGGCGCCCATGTCATGTACAATGTACATTAAATAAATCAATATGATTTTCTCCTGTTGATCTGCCTTTGTCACTTTCAATTTTAGACCCAGACAAGGATCCTAAGAGGGTGAAGGAAAACTTTTTCTCCCCTACACAGGCCAGTGAGTAGACATCCCAGGACACCCTGCACAGCTGTCCTCAGAGGCGGGACCCCCAGCAGGTGGAAGAGAGGAAACTGCACTCCATCTGGACCCCCTGCATTTATCTCCCACTTCTTCTCCCAACACACACAACTGATGCACACCTGGGTGGGAGCGCAGAAATCACCGAAATGCCCTCCTGGTGTGGGTTTTTCCCCCTGCAGTATCTGCTGCATGGACTAGTGTCAAGGCTTAATGTGTTATCTCTTTCAGAAATATTTTAATTTTCCTGGTAGCTCACTTGGTTAATTCATCTGGTTAAAGAGGTCAAGGCTCAGCCTCAGGAAGCATTTGTTATCCAACACAAGTCACCTTGCAAAGACAGATGAGGTGGTCACAGGGGATGGATTAATTATCACTCTGTCTTCCATCTGGTCTGGAGTCTGATTCCATTGCTGCTACCTGCCTGTACTTCAGCAAATCACCCTCCCGAGTCTCAGTTTTCTCTTCTGTAAAATGGGGGTTATATAACAAGAGACTGGACTAATGTACTATGTGAAGCACTTTGTATGCTGTAATGTGTTGTAGAAATTGTTCATTTTTGTTCTTAATTATGTCATAAAAGCAACCCAGGATCTATGTCCAGCCATTTAAGTTGGCCAAGATAATTTCTTCGTTCTGTTTGTGAGCTTGCAAAGATTGATTTTATTTCCGCGTGATGGCAATCTTACGTTTTTGGGTGAGAAATATCTACATGAGGCTCTCATGAGCCCCTCTGAACTTTGGCTGGATCTGTCAGGCCATTTCCCAAACCTGAGATAATCCTACTATCCCCACCCTATCCCCACCCTGCCTCGGCTTCTGTCTCTGGCCTCACAGGAGAGTTACATGCCTGTGCCAATGGCCTCTATTACTAGACCCCACAGCGTGACCTCAACTGGGCCGGCAATGCTGCCAATTTTCATCCTTTGGTTAAGCCCTTGTTTGCTTCCTGCGGTGAGAGCTGAAAACCCAAGTTCCCATCCCTACATCCCCTCCCCTTGCTCCTGGCAGATGGCCTGGCTTCAGACACAAATGCAACCACACAGATCTCTCCCCTGCCTAAACGGTCCTCACCAGACCTCAGTCTACCCTTTCTTCCCCCAACTTTCCAGGTCCAAAGTCAACACCATCTCCCAGTGGGGAAGGTGACTTCTCCTGGTGCTGGCTGCCATATCGCACTTTCTATAGAAACAATCAGGGTGACCCCAAAATGATTTATGACTAAGGGGACTTCTCTACTGTTTAAAATAGCAAAAGCTGGGGAACAACTCTATGCCCAACAAAAGGGGACTGACTGGTTCAACCGAGGAGGGGCACAGCCACCAGATGGCTAGGACAACTTTGTAAGTGGTATGATCCCAAATTTTGCTAAAAGCCAAACAAGATCGGTAACAATAAACAGGAATACCTGCCTAGGGGAAATACACAAAACATCAACAGTCATTGTCTTCAGGAGATGAGATGACGAATGATCTTTGCTTACTCTCAGGACTTTATGATATTCTAAAAGTCCTACTGCATTATTTCTAATGCATATAGCATTTTTGTAATTAAAACAAAAACAAAAACAAAAACCCCAAGAATGTTATTAGCATTTCTCTGTAGGACGTTTCACGTGACTCAGTTCTTGTTATCCCTTTAAATGCAGCCTTTCCTGGGTGGCGTCTGGTGGACAGCTGTGCAGTAACTCTTGTTACATGTAAGGACTAGAAGCAAAGAAAGCCATAACCAATTAACATTACAGTGGGAACTGAAGCGTGCAGAATGCAAATGCCTCAACAGGGACATGTTATTACTAATTTTTTTCCATCATGGGACAGGTGTTTAGGGGAATGTGCTAAATTCGCTCCAGATAATTTATTTTTTTAAATACTGTGATTACTTCATTTTTCTGCTTCCATTTTCATGGGAAATTAAAGATGCAGAACCATTCAGTTACAGATATTTTGTTCTAAGTTCATTTAAACTTTTTACCTGAGGTCCTACGGTGTGCCAGCACACATAGGTTATCTGCCAGTGGTGCTCATCAGGGTAGTACCCTTCACCAGGGCCTTTGGAAATATTTGGGGGTGTTTTGATCATTGAAATGACTGAAGGAAGGGTGCACTGATTCAGTGAGGGAGGGCCATCCTTGCTAAACACTCTACAATATGGGGACAGTCCTAGGAAGCCAGGAATTGACCTGTCCTCAGTGCAAAACACAGCAAGTCAAATGAGTGCAGAAAAGGTCTGGGAGGGATGAAAAAAGAGGTGGGGGGTGGCTGCTTCTCGGTGGCAGTGCAGCGTGGCTCTGAAATATCCAGGATGACTGGATCTCCCAGGTTTTCCAGTGAAACCATAAATGTAGATGATGATGTAAAATTTCCTGATTTTGAAAACACGGTGTGGGCCAAACAAAACACATCTGTGGGCCAGATTTTGGCCTCAGGTTGCCAATTCGCAGCCCTGTCTTAGGGAAAGACACAGTCCCCGCCTTTATGAGAGGGGTACAACAGAGCCCTTGTGAATTCAAGTCCAAATTCTAGAGTAGACACACCTAGGTTCAAATCACAGCTCTGTCATCCACTACCTACATCTCAGCAGAGGGAAAATTCTTTAAACCTTACTTTTCTCTTCCATAAAATGGAGCTAATGGTGACATCTGTGCATTGAGGTCTGCACAGGATGGAGCGAAGAGGTAGTGGTGCTGCAGACTCCAGAGAGCAGACTTGGGGACTGAGAACAAGGGAGGCCCTGTGAAGGAGGCTTTAACAGGCCTCTGGACAGACGGAACTTGGGGAGGGGGAGAGCTGTCAAAAATGACTGTATGGGGAGCACGGGAATGTTATACAGAAAACAATTTTCAGCCCTTGTCTTGTGCCACCTCCACCTTCTCGTGGTTCTCCGCTCCCGCTTTCTGCTAGCAGGCTTGCTTTCTCTAGCAACCAAGCCTCATGGCTCTTCTCCTTAACTCGTTTTGAAAATGTTGGAAGCAACTCCTCTCACTAATTTGCAATTATTTTCAAATCTCCCCAGAAAGCCTGTACCTCCCCCCACTGTCACCCCCTCTCTAGAACACAGATCGCGGGGAGGGCTGCTGATGGATGGGTACAGCAAAGCTTTCCTCGTTTTGAGCCCCCAGGGCTAACTAAGATGGAATCCCACACTGCCTGTGAAGGGAGAACGTGCTTAACAAATTCTGTGAAACTATTTTTGCAGGGGAAATTGTTAATCCACTGAAAGAACAATCTGTTTCCAAGCACTCCAACAACATCCACTCACATTCCAATAGATGAAATGCTGTTTACACTCGAGGCCCATCTATTTTTCAAAATAGAGCAGGCCACACCTCTCCGAGGGATTATGTCAGCTATGATTCTGATTTATTCTTCAGGATGGGGAGTTATAAGATTATTTTCCTGGGGGTATTTGATACTTTAAACCATAACCCAAATTAGCCCTAACCAGCCTCACTCACTGTATCTTTAGCATGAGAGTCCTGGATTGATCACTAAAGGCCTTCCCCACCCCCATAACTGCCATATAGCCCTGGGCGGGGATGAACTGCACCTAAAGACTGTTCATGTTCTGCCAGGAAAGGACCCTTTGCTTTGAAGTGAGTAAAATGCCTGATGACTGTATTTCCTGGAAGAAAAGAAATAAATGCAAGCAGCTCATGGGCCAGGGGAGCATCCCGCAGCTTATAGTCAGGGAGGGGGCGGGGTTTTTCTGCAGAGATGACATCTCTCCATGTCACAGAAGATGCCAAGGGCTGCTTGTTCTGTAGCAGCACAGCTTATGACTGCTGCAGAGTCCCCCTGAGTCTCCTCCTGGAAAAGGTGCTGGTGGCATCAGAAAACAGACGTTTTTACAGGCTTCCTTGAAGACGGCAAGCTCCCTGTCACCAGAGGTGACCAAACATCAGGTCATCATCTACCTAATGGCAGGGTTGGCAGTAGGATTGCGCTTTGGCTTCCTCCAGGAATCAGTAACAAACACATATCCCTCAGACTCTTTTTACTTCTAGAAGCTTCTATAAAAAGGTGTCTGGGACAAACAATCCTGTGGTTACCTAACCCTATCACTTGGCGTTAGTCACATCTCATCAGTCAAATTGGGGTTTGGGAACTATTACATCTGAGCAGCCTTCCTGGGCTCAAACATTCTATAGCTTTTAGACAGTGACCCTTCCAAAGCCAACCCAGAACCTTGGAATTAGGGTTGTCCTGAGGAGGTGGGACTGGCTGTTGGAAGCCTCTGTGGTGGTTTTTGAAGGACCTGACATAGCCCTGTTCTCAAAACTCTCTCAGCTCCCCACCTGATTCCTTGGGCCAGAAAGGTCAGCCCTCAGGGGATTGGAATGTTTGGATCCCTGAGCACAGGGGTCCGGTAATCAAATGCAAATCATATTTTTTAAGCACCAAAGTGGTGGGAGGAGGGATTAGCTGACTACCCTGGGAGCGGCTACCTAAGGCCTTTGGGAGTGACAACCCCCACCAGAGGGGGGGGGGTAGATCAGGAGGCAAAGAATAAAAAGGGAGAGAGCTCAGAAGGGTCACAGACCTCCAGCAGCCTCTACTTCATCCCCAGGGTGCCCCTGAACGTGGCTTGGGTGAGGGTAAAATCCCCAAAGTCTCCTACACTCAGGGTCAGGCCCCCTGGCTGCACTCCGGCCCCTCCACTGTGGTGCCCCATACTAAGGCATAATTCTCCAGGCCAAGAGCCTGCACACCTGTGCTCTGTCTCCCTCACTCCTCCCCAGGCTGGGAGTCAGGGCTGAGCACAAGGGAGGAGAGTGCTGACAGGGCCACAAGCGGGTGCACAAAGGGTGGCAGGTCCAGCTTTTGACCAGCTCTACAGAGTAAACCAAATTGTCCTCTACCTCCAACTGTACCCCTGTGACCTCCACCACCCTTTCCAATCAAAGAGTCTAAAATTACCATATTTACAGCCCAGGCAGCAGCAAACAAGATGAACAGGCCTGAGGAGCTGAGAGCAAGTATGCAGCAGGGCTGGGCTGGGCACCAGGGTGAGGGAGCCCCAGTAGAGGCCTGGCTGGTCCCAGAACGGTCTTCATCCAGCACAGAAGGGAGGTGGGAGTTAGTGGTCTAGAGAAAGAGAGATGGAGCAGTTAAAAAAGCCAGAAGTTGAGGAGGTGGGGTGGGGGAGGAGAAGAGAAGAGGAGAGTGAGAGTGTTACAAACTTTAGAAAGCTTCTCATATTCCTCCTTTTGTCTCCCTTCCATTAAACTGAAAGGAAATAACAGAGGCCTCCATGTCAATACCCCTTAACTTGAGTTTCTCCATGTGTGTGGGGAGGGGGGAGCAAGGGGGTGAGAAAGGGATCCCCAGAAGGGTCTTGTTTTGGACTATTACCATGGCTGTAATAGTCTACCCATGAACTATTTGAAGTGTTTCTGTTGTTCTTGGTGGCCCAGAATTGCTAAGACACCCCCCCCCCATTCCATCACCATTAACATGGTAAGAACTGAGCTTTAGTCCCCCAAGATGACTGCTGCTATTCCCATGAACTTTTGCCCTGTCCTAGGTGGGGACCACATTTCTCAACAGTAGCCAGGTGTCCTCTCTTCTGGCCCTATCTCATGGACCTCACCCATTGTCTCCTCTACCCTCTTTTCCACTCTCCCATTAAATGGTGTTTCCTCCAAGTTTTGTCTTCTGTTTTCTCCTCCAACTCTGCTCTCTCTGACCTTACTCAGTTGGCCTCATTTATCACCAAAACCCTGTGACCTCAGGCCCAGCCATGTCCCAAACTGTCCACATATATTTCCAACTGTCTGCTGAGCATCTCTAGTTGGACATTCTACAGTTGTCTCAAATCACACATGTCCAAAACTGATCTCATTATCTACGCTCTCCTGCTTCCCATGACAAGCCCCTCCTAGAATTTTTCCTCTGTCTTTTCTTTTAGTCAATGATATCACCAGCAGCTCAGACATCCAAATGGGAACCTTAGAATCACCTCTGACCCTTCCCTTTCCCTTATCAAGGTCTGTCAGTGTTAACGCTGATGAGTTTTTTATCTTTTTCTCCCTTCCTTCTATGCCACCGTTGCCTCAGACTAGGCTTTTAGCACCTCTCTGCTACAAATCCCTCCAAATGGCTCTCCCATCCTTGGAGCTCCACTTTACACAAAGGAGATGTTTAAACACAGATCAAATTCAGTAAATATTTGCTGAGGGTCTACTTTGAAGAATGGGGCCCACAACAAGGCCCAGCAGAATCCCTGTCCTCATACAGCTCACTCTTAGATGGGAAGTCAGAAAGGAAAGAAACACAAAGTTGAATAATGACTAAAATACTTCTGAGTTGTAGTAAGTGCTATGAGAGAAATAAAGTAGGGACTCTGGTAGGAAATAATGGGGCAGGGTGGATATCTGTACCACCGCTGCTTAAAGACCTCCAAAGATTCCTCATTTTCCATAGGAAAAAGTTAAAACTCTTTGACTTGGCATGTAAGACTCTTGTCAATCTGGCCCTATCTATTTTTCAGCTCCTCTCCCTACCCTCTATTTCATGTTCCATGTTTTGTTCATCTTCGAATTCCAAGATCCTTGTTCCTGGCACTTAGCATGCAGGTAATAAGCATTTGGGAAATTAATGTGTGGATGAATGAGTGATGGATAAGTTTCCCTTTATAGGCACATCCTCCCTTTTATTTACATTTGCTCTTGATAACTTTTTTTTTTTTTTTTTTTTAACAATGGCAACTTCCCCTGAGTTTCCATAGTGTTTCTCATACTGTGTCTGCCCAGGTTACTTACAATATTTGAGAGTCTTTCTTGCTAGGCTGCTAAGGTGTTAAGGGCAAGGCCAGTCTTGTTCCACTCAGAAAATAATGCCTGGTGCACAGATGATGCCCGAAACATGCCAGTTGAATATGATGATCATGAAGCAAAGGGAAGTGGTTGTTGTCCTTTTTAGACGGTTTCCTGCTAAAACCACTTTAGTGGCCAAAATATTTGGGTGGAAAGAAATAGCATAAAAAACATCCTTTGCCAACAGGACTGCCAGAGGCACACACCTCCTCTTGCTCAAGGAACAGCCTCAGAGAGTCCAACTTTGTCACTATGTCTTTGCCTTTGAAAATATTTTTGCACAACCAAAGCAGAGAACAATGAAGCAGATATGTGCCCATAGAAAATGGCTCAAAGATCTGCTTGTATCCATGTGAGCAGAATCTCCCCTGGGTTGGGAGGTAGTACCAGGGCTAAGCTTATCTCTTCACAGAATACAGGGTGAACCATTTCTATTTCCATCCTAGCAGCCTAGGATATTTCTTTCTTTCCAAGGACTTTAAATGAAATCTAACTTTTCTGCTGTTCTCACATACTGTTCTTGGAACTCCCTAATCACTATTCCCTAATATCAGAATAACTTGAACAAGGGGTCTGTTGGTCTTTGGCAAATACACTTAGAGTCCTTGCCTCCTCTGGCAGAATAGGCATGGGGAGACTGAGTGGACAGGGAACCAATCATAAAAATTCCAATAAAAAATATGGTTCACAGAACAGACACATGGACCAATGGAACTGAATAGAAAACCCAGAAATAAACCCACAGATCTATGGTCAACTAATCTTTGACAAAGGAGCAAAGAATATGCACTGGAGCAAAGAAAGTTTGTTCAATAAATGGTGCTGGGAAAACTGGGTTGCTACATGCAAAAGAATGAAGCTTGACTACTACCTCACACCATGCACAAAAAACAACTCAAAATGGATTAAAGAACTAGACATAAGTCCTGTAACCATAAAATACATAGAAGGAAATATAGGCGAAACACTACATGACATGCACCTCAAAGACATCTTTACAGGCACATCACCCAAAGCAATGATAGTGAAGGCAAAGATAAACAGCTGGGACTACATCAAATTAAAGAGCTTCTGCACAACGAAAGAGACAATAACAAAAACAAAGAGAAACCCCACCGACTGGGAGAACATTTTTGCACACAACACTAATGATAAAGAACTGATCACAAAAATCTACAAAGAGCTGATGAGACTCAACAAAAACAAAGAAAATAATCCAGTCAAAAAATGGGCAGAAGAGCTAAAAAGAAACTTCTCTGAAGAGGAAATGCAAATGGCTAACAGGCATATGAAAAAATGTTCAACATCACTTGTAATCAGGGAAATGCAAATCAAAACTACCATGAGATACCATCTTACACCAGTGAGAATGGCACATATTAAAAAAACTAGCAACAGCAAATGTTGGTGAGGATGTGGAGAGAAAGGAACTCTCCTGCACTGCTGGTGGGAGTGCAAACTGGTCCAACCACTATGGAGAGCTGTGTGGAGATTCCTCAACCTACTAAAGATAGAGCTTCCATATGATCCAGCAATTCCACTCCTAGGTATTTACCCAAAGGACACAGAAACATTAATTCCAAAAAGCACCTGCACCCCTATGTTTATAGCAGCACCATTTACAATAGCTAAGCTTTGGAAACAATCCAAATGCCCAAAAATAGATGACTGGATCAAGAAGATGTGGTACATATACACCATGGAATATTACTCAGCAATCAAAAAGGATAAACACATGCAATTTGCAGCAACATGGATGGAGCTGGAAGGGATCATGCTCAGCAAAATAAGCCAGAAAGAAAAAGAAAAATACCGGATGGTCTCACTCATAGCAGGAATCTAGAAAATCTAAATAAGGGACCAGGAAAGAGTAACTATAAGAAAGAAAAAAATCAAAATCAACAAACAACTATGAACCAGAGACACACTTTGGGGGGTGCGGGAAAGGAGGGCTTGGAGTCAAAATCAGGGAGTTGCAATTGTATGGGGAATATAAAAATAAAAAAAATTTAAAAAAATCTGGTTCAATGTAAGAATAAAAATAAGAAGTAGATTTCAAGAATTTTTTCAGACTTGGTGCCTGCACTCAGGGAGGCACTGGGCACATGCCAATTTGCCTGACTTTCCCAAATCATTGTTGACTTTTTTGAATTTTACACACAGTCACCTCCTCATCCTCCTTTCTTTTTAAAATCTCTTCAGAAAGCAACCCCCTCCTGACCTGAGAATTGCATTAGTCTTACCTCCTCAGGGATTATTTCAGATTTTTCTTGACAGCCCTATTTTATGCACTCTGGTTTAGTGTCGCCAACCCAACTGTCCTCAGCCAAGCCTCTAAAGGAAATATGATCCACTTGCTGCGTCAGATCATTTGGAAATAGATACGATTGGCTTGGAGTCATTCCATGCGGGGCTGTAAAATTGCTCTCTCCCCTTCTAAGTGGGTTGGGTCAAGCCCAAACTGAGGCAAGAAGCTTCCAAGGAATACAGAGCCCAGGACTGTAGTAAGTGGTGGTGATTCAGTCCGTGGTCCTCTTGCTTCTGAGTCAGGAAGCAAGTATGCGTAGGCGGCCTTCATAGTCAAACAAAACAGTGAGGCCTTCAACACTGGGCTTCATGAAACATTTTACAAGAGTAGTGGGGATGCAGGCTCCGTGTGAATCTCTTTGTTCCAGCCAAGTTTTAGTCTAAATTTTTGTGTTTCCATGATAAATGAAAGTTAGTTAAATTGATTTGGAGATTGATGCATATTGTGCAAAGTTGGCGGGGTGTTGGTACTTCCATTGGACCAACTCCACCAAATACCATTGAAATCCTCACATACATTGTCCCAAGGTCTCCGTGAAATTTCAAGTGAGGTTAACTTATTTTTTTTTAATTAATTTTGCACTGTGTCATTTTGTTCAAATAATCTGAGAAAATGTCAGGTATAATGAAAGATCCCAGGTTGGGAAAGAGAAGACCAAGGTCAAAGTCTCAATTGCGTTAATCACTGGGAAAGTCATTTAACATACCCATTTCCCTCATCTACAAAATGGAAATTGTGCTACATGCTTTGAAAACCATATGCAACTTACAAATACAGGAAGGGCTTTGCCACTGTACTGGCTGTGTGGTGGAAAATAAAGTGATTCTCCGCATTCCATTGAAGTTTTGGGCCAAAACAATGTGACAGGGACATGAATGTGGGTGACTGGAAGAGTAGGACACTGACTACCCTGTTAGGAAGACTAGTCCCAATTCAAGCCAAATCTTTCAACCTCATTAATTAGGAATTTTATATCATCTTTTATTTAGGATAAGTCTTAGAAGTCATCAATTTTGTATCCAATGGAAGTGTTTTTTCTTCATTTTCCACCAAGAATATCATGGTTTTGCTTGATAATCAATAACACATGTTTACTGAATGAGTTCTAGGGGCCAGACTTGTAGATTCTAGGAAATAGGACTAAGTCTTTGACTTCAAGTCATTCATACCTTTGGGGAAGATGTGGTTGCAGACAGACAATCATGGAGACAAAGCTAGGAAGAGGACATTAGAAGAATGACAAGTTCTCTAATGTAGCAGGTGGCAAACTACAGACCTAGGGCCAAATGCAATCCACTACCTATTTTTGTAAAGAAAGTTTGTTGGAACATAGTCATGCTCATTAGTGTATTGCTTGTGTTTGGGTATTGCCTATGGCAGCTATTGCACTACAATGGCAGAATTGAGTAGTTGTGACAGACCAGAAGAATCTGCATAATTTAAAATATTTACTATCTGGCCTTTTACAGAAAAAATTATTGACCTCTGGTCTACAGTAATCAGATCTTTCCTAGATTTAATTTGGGTCTTCAATATTGAGTAGAAATTAGCCAAGTAGAGAACAGAAGAAAGGTACTCTAGTTGACTGGGACAGAAGGTACAATGGAATAGAGTCATTAAAGGATATCTCATGTTTAAGAAGCAACGGGAAGCCTCAATGGTATGTGACAGGAAACACTGGAGATGAGCTTGGAAAGACGGATTGAGGTTGGATGGAGAAGGGCCCTTTAAGTGAGTGTTAATGTGTTTGAAATGATCCTGTAGATATTTGGTCTCTAAAATGGGCTGCATGCCCTTGAATAATACAAGATGATCCAATAGGATTCAGACACAAATTATTAGGACTCTAACTTTATTTTTATTGAAAAAATATGAAATTAGACTTCAAAATTAGTCTTTCCAAAGCATATGGCCATATTGTGAGGTATCCTGGGGCAAGATTAGGCAACGGCAAGGTGCCTAACAGTCAGCGGTGGTGGCCTCAGTTCTCACATTTGGAAGTCTCTGGGCTTTTAACAAAATACATGTCACTGCAGTTTACAAGATCTTGGTTCAATGGATTATAGATATTGTCATACACAAAATGGACAAGTGTATTAAATACATTCCTGCATAGAAACTGGGATTACATATATGATTAATAGTTTAAACAAAGAACAAGAATAGTAGCACTGACACTTCTCTTAGAACAAGTTCTCTTCAGACATACTGCAAGCTGGAAACAGTGACCAAATATTCAGATGCAACAAGAAATCCAAGCCAAAACAATTAGAAATTTCAAGAGAATTATTAGACATTGGAGCACATCTACCATCATTGATAATGAAATTTGCCTGACATATTTATTGTTTTATGATGTTAGCCAATGATACTATGAAGAAGCCATCATACTGGTAAGATAGTTTAAGCTATTGGTTACCTCTATCTCAGTCGTTGAAAGACTTAATTTTGTGTTTCAAAATATTATAGGGTAAAGCAATCCATGTGTCTAATGTAAAAATGAATATATACACATGTTCAAAACTTACATATTCTTGGAGGGCTCAATCAAAAAAATTTGGAGACTATTTTTATAGACAGTAGAGAATCAGTGGAAGTCTCAGTAAAGGAAGAAACAGGTTTGTTTTGGAGAAAGATGCCACAGGTTTCCATGCCAAAGCTAGACTAAAAAGGGAATGGCAGGTTATAGAGTGTACTTATCCAGCTGCTTTTAAGTGTGTGGAGATATTGAAACAAAACAGGTATGAATACTAAGAGCTGTTATTACAAATTCCACTCTGCCAGCACTCTCTTCTTTAAGAAATGAATGGCATTAGACCCAAGCAAAGCCACAGCCACAAAGGATTGCACTGACAATATAGCTTTGCAGCAAGTAAAGTTAGTTGGGTGACATAGAAACAGAGAGCAAGTTTCAGGGATGAGAAAACACACCCTAGAAACACTGCATGCCATCCTGACTCAACTTTCCCCCTTTGACCTACATGGGTTTCCAAGGCAAAGGATTCTTCAATCATGAGAGCTGTAGCCACTGTTTCAGCCACAGCCCCCATCCCCATTGCTGACAGGCATGATTAATTGATTCTGACGGCAGACACGTTCTATCAAGACTGCATATAGGATGTGGCTTCTGGGAAGGACTATGGCCTTGCTTCTTGGAAAGGGGCCAGGTAGGTCATTAGCCTGTTACAGCCAGGTCTCGTTAGCCACCCATTTCTTTCCACATAGAACACAGTTGCTAGATTTGAAGAACTTAACCCATATCCTGTCAAGTCTTCAAAAATGAGGAGGCTTGGGCCTCCCCGGTGGCACAGTGGGTTGAGCGCAGTGCTGTGAAGCTGTCCTCTGCAGCTTGGGTTCGATTCCCGGCCGGCCAGGGAGATTCCCACATGGCATGGCAAACCTCTCCTGTCTCGCCCACTGCTCCCCTCAGCAGTGTCTTCAGTCTGTCTGCCTGTTCTGCTCCCTACTCTCTCTGATGAATGCGCTCACCCTCCCATGTCTCTGGCCTATACCCCGGCTCTTGTATAAAAATAAGTAAATCTTCTTTTAAAAAAAAATGAGGAGGCTCAACTGAATCAGGCAGGGCGGGGATCTATGGGATTCTCCTGGGGAAGCAGCCTAGGAAGTCTCTGGGCAGGAGCCAGGCCTGGTCTTGAGCCTGTAACTCAGTATCCTGAAACATCAAAGTGTCTCCCTCTGTTCTCTATGAAGAAGGACATGCCTTCTTCCTTTCTGCCTTTCTCTTTAAAGAGCTGGGGAGGGGAGGAGAAGACTGCAGTGGTGATAAAAATAAATAAAAACAAAACAAAAAACCACAGCTGCTTTTTATGGCCAAAGATGGCGTTAAGAGGAAATAAAAGCACACTCTGTTTTTCACTTTTCTACATCACTTGGCCCTACTCTATAAGGACTTAAGACAAGAATCTTAAATCTTATTCCTCAATGAATTCTTCATTCCAATACCATCTGTTTCCTTCTCTCAAACACATCATCCATATTCTACCCTTTGCTCTTCATTGAGATTGTCTCAACCATGGAGATCTTGAAAGCCTCTATCAGCTACACAAAGCTTCCTTCACTTCTCCTAAACCCACCCTCTCTTCCTTTTCTAGGTTAGCTAGACTTTCTCATTCAATCAGACCCCTTGTGTATCTTTAATTGTGTTGGGTCTCCCCAGCTGACTTTCTCTGGGGGGAGGAGAGACATATCAATATGCATCTCCACAGCATCTAGAACTATGCTAAACTCAATTGACAAATACTTATGTTTGATCATCCAGCTAATAGTACATGTCATAATTAACCCCCTCATTCCAATAAGAAGGACAAGATCTTTGGAGGGGAACAGACGAGTCAAACTGAATAAGGAGGGGTTGGATTGATGGTTTTTCATGGCTCATGGAGTCAGAGCTTTCCTCAATTGTCAAAAGATTTCTGGCCTCATAAGAGTTTGGATGACCCTATGCTGTAGTGCTGTGGCCTGCAGTGGACCCGTAGGACCTTGAAACTCAAAATGAGTTAAAGAATTTAGAATTCTTCTCTAGTTTGGCTGAGCAGATTGCTTGAATTCTCTTGAGCTTGTATTTAAAGCAAACAGAAAAGGAGCAGGATGGGATTCACGGATGACCTGGAAGCTCTCAGAGGGGGCTCTGCACACATTCATCCAGTGAATTCTTTCAGTCTGTGTTGCTTCAGTACAGCTGCTGGGGACAGATGCCAGCACAGACATGCTCTTACAAGGACACATCCTGCCAGGATTACAGGCCTAAAGAAAACACCAGCTCAGAAGACAATCCTCACACCCTTTCTTATTACATTAGTAAAAAAGTAGCAAACACAGGAGACTTTGCTCACAGCAACCTGAAGGATATGGGCACTGTTGGAGGCCACAGTTTAACATCCTTTCACCCAGATGAAGGGGAAAAAGTCCCTCTTTTCTCACCCCTTCCCCAAAATTAAAACAATGAAAATCAGTTCTCATTATCCCAATAATTAAGTCCCATTCAGCCAGCTGACAGCAGCCTAAGAATGATTTTTCTGTGCTGCGCTGTGTGGCTGCCCTCCATGGCCCCATTCATGGGCCACTGTGTGCATTTAATCACCCTTTGCGGGCTGAGCTAATGAAATGCTGGGGCCTTGCCCTGCCCTGACCCTGCTGCTATTTCTATCTGAGCTCAGCACGTCCTTTGCTTGACAGTTGCAACCGAACAAGCAGATTTTTCTCTCCCATCTATGGAGTGTAACGAGCCTATTTTGGCAGCCTGGGGGCCTGGGGACCCTGCTGGAAACCCAGTGAATAGCCCTGGAGGTTAACTTGCAAAGCTGTTTTCCAGACTGAGAGGCGGGGCGGAGGAGGGGGTAGAGGGCTGTGGCCCCCATGCATGAGGGAGGAAGGGCAGGGGCCTCTTCTGGGGCCCTGAAAGGGAAGATGAGCCTGGAAGGAGTATGGGGGCCATGTGGTGGGGCAAGCTGATTTATCTTGATGCATATACCCGAACAAAAGTTCTTTGTCAGTTATCAAGGTTCTCCTTCCCTCACTGCAGCCAGAGTGAGAAAATCCATTCCATTCGGTTTCCAGTTGGCATGATGTGGTGAAAGAGAGAGGTCCCCACAGAGAGATTGCTCTCTTGAAATTCCAAGCTGTTGTTTTAATGATTTCCCAAGATTCAGAAGATAGAGACTAGGATGCCAAAATTATAGCCATTTATCCATATTGAAATTTAGAGGCTTAACCTTCGCTATGGAAATTATTTTTCTTGGAGGGAATTTGTAGAGAAGAAGCACAATAAAATGTATTAAATGTGAGCATGGCGGCTTTGTATAGAGAGGACACACCTAGTGAAGGACTTCAATCATGGGTGACAAACCCAAATGCCCCTAGAGGTCACCAAATGCCAGAGAGGTCACAGAATGAGTGAAGGGAGACAGGTGGGATTGTGGTGATGAGAAAACACCTGTTCCATCCGTGGCAGATAGTTGCTGTGCAGCCTGCACCTTTCTGTCATACAGGTAGCGGCCCTTGAAGTTTATGATTTTTTGTGTTTTGTTAAAAAAAAAAAAAGACCCAGAAATCTTTACTCTTACATGAAATCTCCCAATTGTTAAAGTTAGAAATTAATTCAAGATGTTAAAGAAACAGCATACTTGCCAAATAAAATATGTTGGCCGACTGCAAGCCCACCCCTCATATTTGCAGAGCCTGGGGCACGAGTACAAATGGAGACCCACATATCACATGTCTAAATATTGAGAAAGAATAAATCAAGCTCACTTACTGCAAACAAAATCTGTTCTGTCTGCTTATAAAGTCAAAATATGGCTTCCTAACAACCTGAAGGCCAGGTGTGAATTCAGAGGTTCTGGGACACATTGGGGTTCCTCGCAGAAAGGGGGCAGCAGCAGGGAGCTGGCTGCTGGCAACTGTCCTTCATTCCCCAGTCCCAGGTCCAATCAGTATCATCGGGGCCTCGTACATCCCTGAGAATACCCAGCTCGCGAGTCTGCACTCTGGCTGTCTCCTTATACCTCCACTGCCACCTCTCTAGCTTAGTAGTGCCCACATCAAGGGTGCAGGCTGCCCTTTTGAAGACCAGCCAGAATGGGATTGAAGACATTTGCCAGGAAATTCTGGAGTCCTGGGACCTGGTGGTCTGGGAGGAGGTGCACAGACTCTGGGTGGTCATATCTCTCTGTCTTGTGATTTAGACAAGGGTCAGAGTGAATCCATTTAAAGTGTGGGGTCCAAGATCTAAGGGTGGTTCTAGCATTGATTTGAGATCCCTGACTCAAATAATAAGACACCCAGAAGTGAAAGCATCTTGATTTTTGAGCTGGTTTTATGAGTAACTAGGTCTTTGGCCTTGAGGAGATTAAGGTCCTTTGATGAGTCAGTTTCTACATGAAACGAGGGAATAAAATATCTCTCCTAACCCATTTACTCAAGAAATAAAACAGATTATTTGTACGTGGAAATTATTAAACAAAGTGAGATTGAAGTATGTGAAATGTTTTAAAGAGTAATAATTAGAGAAAGTGATAATTAAGAGAATAACTGTCACAGATACAATTTTTTATCAAAGGGAATATATAGATGAAAGTCTCTCAATATAAAAAAAAGTCTCTCAATGTAAAAAATAAATATATTAAAAATAAATGTCTCTCAATACAAAAAAATCCATTTTATCCCAAGATACGAGCTAAGTCTAGAAGAACTAAAAAACAAACTTTTCATTAAAGGTTTTCCCTCTTTCCCAATACTCCCTCAGAATGGGTCTCCTATCACATGGCTCTTAAAAGAAATTGCAGAGGTAAACAAAACAAAAAGCCTGTAGACTTCAATGACTCCTTCCCAAGAACCCCGAATCCCTTTAATCAACGTTAAAGCAGGATTCCTTTTCAGGGACACATGAGCTGTTATCGGGACTGTCATTCTAGAAATGTTGGGTCCTATTTTTAATGAAAGAAAACCAATGGGACAGGTGGCAAAAGGAAAAGGCTGTTTAAAAGAGGAAGGAAATACTAAAAATTTCCAGAAGACTCAAAATCAATAACAGGTCTGGAATTTCAAAGACAAGGAACAATAACTTCAAATCACAGAGGTAGACAAAATTGTACAAAGGGCTACCGGGAAACATTTTACATGACAGTAGCTGTAAGAGTTCCTTCCAAAGAACTATTGCTTGATATAGATACCGTGATGAAGCATGCCTGAAGTAATGCTTAAAGATACCCATTTAGACCAATCCAGGAGGACTTTGAAAGGAGGGTCAGAGAGTGAGCTAAGGTTCTGTATCTTCTCAAGTATCCACAGGGGGGTTGGGAAATGTGAGTGTTGTGTTAGGATGACTAGCACCCATTTTCCCTTCCTAACAACATCCTGATTTTCTTTTGGGGGATAATCTCTTCCCGGGAGGACACAGTCTGTGGATAGTGCCGGGAATAGGGTTTGCGACCCAAGGTAGGCCAATCAGATCCTCCCTCAATGGAACATGCATTTTGAGCAGAGGGACAAAGAGAATAGAAACTTCAGGGATGTCACCCATTCAAGTGGAGTACCCTGGCCAGACTTCTGTGATGCTGGTGGTGGTGCTTACTTCTTAGCTTTGGAAGCTTCCTTACTTCTTTCTCATTTCTGAGACTGGCTCTCCAGCCTCCCTTTAATCCTATAGGCCCTTTATCTCCTTTTCACCTTCCTTCAGCCTGTGTTGGCCAGAAGTGTTTCTGTTGCTTGCAACCAAAGAAATTTAGTGGCTACAATAGCACCAAGGCCCTGTAGATACTGACCTTCAGTCTAAGCTAGCAAGTACTTCTTGAGACCTTCTGTGCGCCCTCACCCCAGGGAATGTAGATCTTGCTGAAGAATATGATGCAGAGGCTTAGCACAGAAACAGTGGCGCTATTCCAGGCTTCCTTCACCCAGTTACACATACCAATTTTCTTTCTCAGTTTTCCTGAAATGTTGGAATGTTTATTTTTCACTTCATAGTATGAGCAGTTCATAAAATGGCTAGCACAATCCCGGCACTTCAAAGGGTGCTTCCAGAATGAGTTTGTAGTTGGAATTAGTATGACAGTGAGTCAGCCTGCTGACCCTAAAGCCTGCTGTAAGATCGATGTGTCAATATCACATGCTTAGAAACTGGGATCCAATGCGCCTGACTGCCCTTGAAAAAAATGAGTGGAACAAAGCTGAGCATTTGCCAGGTGCAGTGAAAAATTACAAAGAAGAAAGATATGTGGGGAGCGGGGTGTTGAGTGGGTGAAGATATGGAAAAAGGAAATGAAACGAACTGAAAACTGATAACAGAAATTGTCTGAGTCACAATAAAGGGTAGACAAGAGTTTATGATATCAGGGGCAGCAAATACCTATGCCAGCTTTTAGGCTAGCTTTTGAAATCAGTAGTAATATTTGTTGTTTAACTTTTAACCTTGTTGCTCTTTGGTCATTCACCATCACCTGAGCTCTTATCTTGATATTACTCTGTGTGTCCACCAACAATAGGGAGGTGGGGTGATCTGGTGGCTAAGAGTCAACTAGCCACTCTAGAGTCAACTAAAACTAGAGTGTATTTGAACTTTAGCTCTATCACTTGCTAGTCCCATGACCTTAGGCAAATTATTTAATATCTCTGTGTCTCCATGTCCTCATCTATAAAATGGGGTGATAATAATAATAATATATAAAAAGCACTTAACAGTATCTCTGGCACATTAGTGCTCAATAAATATTAGCTACTATTACTCATTCAGTGAATATTTATTGAGCACCCATAATGTTTCAGGGGCCACACTAGCTCTTGGGATCTATCAGTGAACAAAATAGACAAAGATCTCTACCACTGTGGAGTATGCATGGAAGTTGGGGTGACAGTGGAGGGGGGAGTAATAAATAATGTTGGTGCTGTTATTAATATCTAATCCAATATCTACCAACTCCAGTAAACTTTCTCAGACTCCTTTGAATCCTTATCTTCTTAAATATTCTGTTCAATCTTGCTACCTTTACCTGGTTGGCCCTGAGGATAGGACTTTCCCCCACAGCATTTAAAAGTGGGGTATGCTTTTTCTCTTACTGTTCACATATTCCAGAGACTGAAAACAGGGAAACTGATTTTCTTCTTGTTTCCTACATTTAATTCCATCCATTCTCATTGTTAGCCCATATAAACCACAGCTATTTAGGAGCTGATTCTTTCAG
Source organism: Talpa europaea (assembly GCF_964194135.1). Taxonomy (NCBI): domain Eukaryota; kingdom Metazoa; phylum Chordata; class Mammalia; order Eulipotyphla; family Talpidae; genus Talpa; species Talpa europaea. The sequence continues at coordinate 95,577,122 of NC_140075.1, read as the reverse complement.
ACTTTATAATCCTCGTCCTATTTTCTTGCTGTCATCAACAATCTGTCCGTTTATTCTTACTCATTTATGGAACACTTATGCATCCAACTCCCCCTCCTCCCTTTCACCCTTCTTTTTGTCATTGTTCTTGGTGACTTTAACACCCCTCTTCTCTGAATTCTTTGACTTCCTCGCTTCCAATGATCTGTTTTCCATCTTGCTCAGCTATTTTTAAATGATCATCACCTAGACCTTGTCATCACTACCTTTCAAGTCTAGATTTCAGCTGTCATATGATCCAACCACTAGTTTTATCTTCGCAGTCAACTTCCTCTAGTATTTCTCCTCCAATAACTATTTTGTCCCTCAACAAAGACCTCCAATCAATTAAGCTCAGCTGCTTGGTTTGGTTTTGCTCTGGTTTGTTTCTTTATCACCTTTCATATTCTTGTCTTTCTCTTTAGCCATCATCAATTTTATAAACCATTGTTATTAGCTCTGCCCACAAATATCTTCAATGCCTTTGCCCTTTTCTTTTCATATCAAACTTATCTAGTAAAATTCAATCAGGTTAAAACCAACTATTGGCTTATGTTGCAATGGTCCTGAGGTAGTTTAAGACTGAGAAAATAATACACTGAGTTGACTATTCACATTTTAAATCCATGACTGTAGTTCTTAAATGAGTAATAAATATTTTCAGAAATCCTATATTGTTTCCCTAGTAGGTTCATACTCTTGTTTTCCCAAAATCACCATCTATATCTCTTCTCCCTTTCAAACCTTCAAAGGTCATTGGCTCTCTCCTGATGATCTCAACTCATGTCTCATTGAGAAACAGAAATAATCAGACAGAAATGCTCTGAACTTCCTATCAGGCCATCTGCAAAATAGTGATCTAGTATCTGTCTAAAAGAAAACACAAAGTCTCTCTCTTCTATTAAAGCCAAAACCTGTGCTTTGGATCCTGTCTTCTCTTATGTCTCAAGGACTTTGTTCCTGAAGTCACCCTCTCTCTTTTTGCACAATCAGATTCTTCTACTCTACTGAATCATTCCATCACCATCAGCAACAAAGTGCTCATATAGCTCTGATATTTACATTTTAAAAAATTTCCCCAAATATTTATTTTATTTATTTATGCATGCAAGGGCTGGGGTGCAGGTCAGAGGTGCCTGTGTGTGTGTGTATGTGTGTGTGTGTGAGAGGATTCACCAGAGACAGTGTGGGAAGCTAACAAGCAGATTGACACTGCTGAGGGGAACACTGGGCTAGCCAGGAGAGGTCTGGTGCACCATGTGTGTTAGTTCCCTGGCTGGGGATTGAACTCCTGCTGCAGTGGCTGCAGACCACCTCATAGTGCTAAGAACCAACACCTTGAGCCACCAGGGAAGCCCGTATCTCTTATTTTTAAAAGATGATACAGTATTAAAGATGATGCTCCTTTTGTACAGCATTCTCCCCCAGCTACCATACCAGACTGTCTCTCTTCTAATTAAGTTTTCCTAGTGTGTAGGGAATGCTGCTGACTTTAAAAAAAAAAAAAGACTATTCAATATTTTTCAGAGCAGTTGTTTATTCACAGCAAAATTGAGTGGAAGGTACAGAGATAACTCCCTCCCCTGCACAGGCATAGCCTCTGACATCTGGTGAGCCCATATTGACACATCACTATCATTCAAAGTCCATAGTTTGCATTAGGGTGTGCTCTTGGTGTTGTATATTTTATGGGTTTGGGCAAATGTATAATGACATGTATCTTCCCTTGTAGTATCATACAGAATAGTTCACCACTCTAAAAAACCCTTTGCAATCTGCCTAGTCTTCCCTCCCCATAACTGTTGGCAATTTCTATATTGATTTTTTCAACAAGCTTGCTGAGCTCTTATTGTTCATAATGATATTCCTACATTATGGGCCTTCTGTGTAAGTAATCTTATTATCTTTAAAGAAAAATAACTTTGTCACTTTCCATTCCAGTTCTTATTTCTTTTTTTTTTAAAGATTTATTTATTTATTTGTACAAGCACTGGGTAGAGTCAGAAGCATGGGAGGGTGAACGAATTCACCAGAGCCAGAGTGGGGAACAGAACAGGCAGTCTGACGAAATACACTGCTGAGGGGAGCAGCGGGCGCGGCAGGAGAGGTCTGTCACACCATGTAGGATCCTCGCAGGTGGCCGGAGATTGAACTGGCGCTGCAGATGCTGCGGGCAGCTTCACAGCCCAGCGCTCAGCAGCTGTGCCACCAGGGGAGGCCCCTCCAGTTCTTATTTCTATTTTCACATTTCACTGGCAGGACTTCCAGAATGATACTGAGTATACAGGGGTGATAGTAGGTATCATTATCCTTTATTCTGATTTTGATGAGAATACAGCTAAAATTTATAAAGATATATATTCTTTATTAAGTTAAAGTTCATTTCTATTATTAGTTTACTAAGAGTTTTTATAATGAGGGAACTGATTTTATCAAATGCTTTTTTTTTGTATCTATAATCTGTATTAAGGTGATCATAAACCTTTCCTACTTTAATGTCTTGACTGTAGTAGGTTATGGTAGTTTCTGATGTTGGCTCCTTCCTTTTTAAGATAAATTCCACCAGAAGATTTTTTAAAACACACACACACACACACACACACACACACACACACACATTCACCACCATCATCATTATCTCTAATAATTTATTTAGGATTTTAAAAAAAATCTATGTTTGTAATAGATTAGTCTATAATTATATTGTTTAGGTTTCTTATCAAGGTTAGAGCGGTCTCATAAATTGGGTAACTTCCCCTCTTTTTCTATACTCTAAGAGAGTTTGTATAACATAGAGATTAGCTGTTCCTTCATGGATTAGTAAAACATTCTTGGAAGAACATCTAAGTCCAGTGTCATTTGAGTGGAACGTTTTGAGTAGTGATTCAATTCTTTCATGGATTATTGGTTCAATTTTTATATTCATCAATTAGAAATGATAGTCCCTGTCTCACAAGTTTGTTGGGATAAAGTTTGACATAGTACATGGTACTCAGTAGATGTTCATGTATTAAAATGATGAATAATTATTTAATCCCAAACAAGTCCATATTTGCAGTTAGAATTTTTTTTGGCCACTAAATATGGGACTTTGACTCAGACACTTTCTCCTCATGCTCTTCATGCCTCCTTCCTGTTACCTATGGTCAGGTTGCTTAGTAATATGTGTTTTAAAAGGTTGATCATGAGTTCTTACAGAATATCAGGTAAAATTTATTTTATTTATACTTTATAATTTATATTCAACTTGGAAAGTATACTTGAGGTAGTTTAGAATAAAAGACACATGTACAATAAATTGGTTGGAAAAAAAATGAAACCATAGAGGAGAAAGGGAAAATAATTGTGTGAAAACACCTGAGCTAATCATTACTATAATTAAGCAAATTTGTTCAAAGCTTCCTGGCAGCTAAAGGCAAAAAAGAGGTAATGTCATAGGTGACATAATTCTCAAGGGCTGAAGTTTTTCTCTTAAATAGTTTAGCAAGGCTGTGATGGACTAGACATTATTTGGAGGTTAAACTCTATTCTGGCTACATGGTGTGGAAGAAGTAATTATCTCAGGTTGATGGTAGAGTCTATCCCTATGGCTTTTACAGAATGGATGACTGGTTTTTGGATGGCTTAGTGCAAATCAGACGGGAGCCAGGAAACTGGAAATTGATGACTTTAAAAAAAAACAATGCTTTTTAACTGTAAGAAAATAAAAATATATATTTATATTTGAAGATTTGGAAAATACAAAATAACCAAGAAGAAAACAAAAATATCCCCATCATCCTGTTATAGAAACAACCATTATTACAACTTTATGGCTTTCCTTCCAGACTTTTTCTATGCATACTGATATTAACCAACTTTTTCAAGTTTGCTTCTAGTTAGATGATTCTAAAATCCTGGTGTTCTTTGACTCAAGTGGTTGTTATATTTCATAATAAAAATACTATTGCTGGCCTATTGATCACCTAATGTGCTCCCAATGCTGTATTTCCAATTCTGATACCAAAAAATACATGGCAGTTTTTCCTGTTTGCAGCAAGGTTATGGAATCTTTCTAAATCATAGAGATGAGCTCTTGTATACATAAACAAATAAATCTTTTAAAAATAAATAAATCATACATATGAAAAGAGACAAAACACAAATTTGGGTGTGTCTGAGTGTGGCTAGTCACTTCCCTCTACCAGGTGCTCCTTCTTTAAGACCCAGGCATCTCCTGGCTCCTGCTGTTCATGTGGGTTTCCTGAGAGTAGGGGTGCTTGTGTCTGACATAGGTTCAAGTAACTCATGGAACCCAACCAACCAATACAGAAAGCAGAGGGCTTTTCCTCTTTCACTACTCTCTTCTTTTCTCACCTTCCCACATACTAGAGGTCAAGAAGCTAAATTGTCTATGTTCCAAGTTAGTTTGGGTAGTTGTTCTGATGGTTTTACTTTCATAAAATATTGTAATACAAACCTCTCTTATGAGGATAAAGTTAAGAGAGAATCAAGCATGCTAGTTCTGTTGTTTTCAGTCCCAATGATACCAAAGAGCATGAGAATTTTTATCATCATTATTACTATGGTTTAGAGACGAAACTGCACATATGTAACTTTCACCTCCCTTGAATTTAACCCAGAAACTTCTCTCTTGGGTGAGTCACAGACAGAAGTATCCCACAGCAACCCCCAACAAGCCGCTAAGAGCCCGCTCCTCTGCACAGACCCAGGCCACATGTCTGCAGGCAGGCTGGCTGTCACACCCCAAAGGGGCAGTTGTGAGTGGCTTCTGGCCAACGTAAGTCGTGTTCTGGGCAACAGGACACCTCTTGGTTGAATACTGGCTGATACTTTTCCCTGTCCTTTACCATTTTTAGGGACATTATAAGCTCAGTTTCGAAGAACCAAGAGACTAAATGTCTGGTCTCCTGGCTGGCCACACAGTGAGCTGAGGAGGTCTGAGTGGAGAGTTCTGAGCAGCGTGGATGAATCAGACTGGGCAGCCAGTGAGTCAGCACCTGAGATGGCCTCTCTCAGCTACCCTTGTATAACCCTAAGCACAAGGCTTTGTCCTTCAGAACAATCACTCATCTGACCATGGCACACTGGATCCTGTTTCCTGAAGGAGGTGTTTACGGGAGAAAGAAGTTTTAAACTGGATGTTGTACACATGAGCCTTGGGACTCTCAGAGGTAATCATTTCTCTCAGTTGCATGAACTAATTGCTGAAATCCTTAAGGTAAACTGATGTGCCAAATGCCTTGCTCCTGGGACCTATTTAATAACAACTAAAACATCAATAGTAATAGCAAATACTACTCAATAGCATTGGTGGTTCTCTAAGCACTTCAAATATATTAACTCAGGTAATTCCCCCATTTTACAGACAAGGAAACTGAGGCACCATGAGTTGAATGACATGCCTACTGTCAGAGCTAGTAAGAGGTTGAGCAAGAAGCCCAGGAATTCCAGCTTCTCATCCCAGCTCACAAGTGGATTTGGGTGTTCGTATGAGAGGAATTACATAAGATTTGAGAAAAAGTATAAATGTTCTAACAGATAGCTTCCCAAACACAGAATGGCTCAGGTTGTCCCCCAATGCTTGGCATGCCGGGGTTCTGTTAGGCTAATCCTATATTCCAGAGCTCACAGAACTTGTAGCTGGCTGTCTAGAAAGTGAGAAAAATCCCCCAAACCCTGTGCAGGCCAGTGGTGTTTGGCATTTTGAGTGGGTGTGAAGAGCAGCTCACTGTAACAGTACATGGCATCTGGACTGCCCTGGGAGGCCCTGGCAGCACTGTCTCAAAGTGAAACATCCCTCCTGGAGAAGAGACCCCATCCAGATATACTGATGGCTGTGGTGTAGATATGTAGATGGGGGTTGGCCAGGAAGGCGGTGGGAGTTTCCAGAAAATCACTGGGAAAAATATTGACGTGGCCATCATGGTTTTCAAACTCCAGGTCACGGGACCTGGAAGAGGCTGTATTCTTTTGTGTTGTAGCTGTCTGCCAGGCCCTGGATTATGTCCTATTGCTGCTGTAACAAATTAATGAATACAGTGGCTTAAAGCAATACAAATTTATTATCTTATAGTTCTGGAAGTTAAAAATCTCACATGGGTCACTGGGTTAAAATCAAGGCATTGAAAGGGCTGTGCTCTTTTTTAGAGGCTCTAGGGGAAAATCCATTTTCTTGCGTTTCTAGCTTCGAGAAGCTGTCCTTATTTCTTGGCTGCTAGACTCTTCCATCTTCAAAGCTGGCAACATCCATTGAGTTTTCTCACAATAATTCTCTCCAGTAGACACTGATGTTTCTGCCCCCTCTTCTACCTCATTAAGGACACTGGTTTACACCGGGCCCACCTGTGCATGGGATATGATTCCTGCTTCATTTTATTTTTTTAAAACCACAAATTCATTGCATGACTAATTGCTGAAATTTTTAAAATGAACTGGATGCTGCAATAGCTGCTCTCTTGGGTTTAGGTGTTGTTCCTTCACGGAATCCATGTCTGAGTCTGCAGTACACAATTTCTAGATGTCTCATTAGACGGTGGTATTTCGTCTTGTAGTCTTGGCACTCCAGTTATACTTTCTCTTCCACTTGATGGGGGTGGGGGGCTACATTTGCTGCAGGCTGACTTCTGAAAAAGTTGGTAGACCTTTGAGCCGTAGTGGCAGCACAATGTGTGCATTTTATTGCAACACTTCTGAATGATGCTGTTCCCTTCACCATCTTGCTTCTGTGGCCAAGACCAAAGAGTTGATTCCTATTTTAAAGTGAACTGATAAGTATCCTAATTCCAGCTGCTACCTTGCATTTAACACAACACAGTCCCAGGTTCCAGGCATTAGGGCATAGACATCTTTGGAAGACCACCATTCTGCCTCCCATGGTCCCAAATGAAAAAACAGACTCCCTGCCATGGACATTCACAATACATTTGAGAGCTAAGCAGCTGGCATTTTCTGCACATGCTGGAGAAAAATCACTGGGACCTCCTTCGGAGAGAAGATTGAGAAATTACCTACATGGTTTTTACAGAGTTACAGATGCGCCCATCTTGAGAAGACTCAAATAACAAAAAGTCTAGAGCTACAACATCAGGACCTGAAAAAAGAACCATTAGATGGGGTCAAATGACTGGTACAGGCTGTTGGAATCCTGAACAATGACCACAAGAGACACTTTCTAGGAGACCTGAGCACTCCCCATAGATAACTCAGTCTCAAAATCTCAACTGTATGTATTCAGAACATGCCCTGATCATATGTCTGACTCTGAGAGGTGAGTTTTATTTTAAAACCTGATCGAACCTGTGGGCATGTTCAGTCCATCTACCTACTAGAGTCCTAAGCACAGTGCTTGTAATATGCTCCCACTTCTTGGTTCTGAAACATCTTCAGGAGTATTCCCATGAGGCTTCTAATTCCTACACTCTGGGGTTACTGCTCAGGGTGTACCATTCCATATACTTTTAGTCTGTTTGAACTGAAAAGGCTGGGTTTTTAAATTTTAGGCTTCTTAAAAAATACATTTGGATGCTTCTAGGCCACTCGGCTTCCTGACTCTTTTGGTCCATGTGAGCAGTGCTGATTCTGTGTGAGATCTTGAGCAGGTCCCTTCATCTTGCTCTTGCTCCAATTTTCTCTTCTGCATTGTGAGTATAATAGTACCTATTTCCTAGGGCTGGAGTGAGGCGTAAATGATTGAGACCTGCAAAGCTCTTAGAGCAGTAAAGAGTACTTGGTAAAGCCATGATCCAGCTTGGTTGTTACAATTATCAAAAGATTTAATGAGGGGCCTCCCTGGTGGCACAAGGGGTTAAGCACGGCACTATGAAACAATAGCAGCCTCTGCAGCAAGAGTTCAAGTTTGATCCCCAGCCAGGGAGCAATCCATATGGCACAGCAGAACTCTCCTGACTCACCCACTGCTCCCCTCAGCAGTGTACTTCGATCAGTCTGCCTGTTCTGTTCCCCACTCTGCCTCTGGAGAGTCCTCTTACCCCCGCATCTCTGGCCTGTATCCCAGCTCTTGCATGCATAAATAAAATAAATCTTTTTAAAAAAGATTTAATGAGATATAGATATCTTCTCTTACAGACCCACAATTATGATGTCTCTAGAATGTTCATATTCACCTCATGTTGAGTGCAGCAGATTCATTCCTAAGCAATGTCCCTTTCTGTTTTGCTCTATAGGAATATTATTCTCATAAAGACCATTTCTTATAGTGGAGGGTAGACTTTGCAGTCTCCTGTCAAGTGGGTAAATGCCAGAGCAAAGAGAAACCTGCTCTTCTCACCCTGGAAATGGAGTACAGATATGGTAGCATGGTTCTCTTAGGACTCTTAACCCAAAGGGAATTTCCTACATAGAATCACATTGTCCTCGCAGTCCACCCAATTCTATTAACTCAAAGGTTACCTAGACAATACTTCTTATGAACCAGCTTAGCCAAGACTGTTCTAACCTGGTTTCAAACCTACATGCTCCAACCCCACTCCCTCTGTTCTTCGGAGCACAGTGTTAAATGCCATAGAACTATCCTTTGGTTCTGTAAAAATGCATAAGCCTCAGGTCCCCACCCCATTGGAGCCATTTGTTGACCTCTGACCTCATGCCTGGTATTCTGCTTTCCACTCTCACAGCAGTAACTATGGGCAGATTCCACTACCAAGCCCCCAAAGACATTCGGGGACAGAGAACCTTTACTCCAAATGGCACACAGGCCACATAAATTCCTTAAATATGCACCCCAAAGCACAAGAGTCCCCAAGGATTCAGTTTATTTTACCAAATTTCAGTGGCGGGAGAAACAGTCTAATGGCACGTAAGGAAAGCTGTCAAGAGCAGTTTCGCTCAACATCAAATGCATTCCAGAACTTATCTAATCAGGGAGACTTCACAGCTGATGCAGGGGCTATTTCTGCAAATTGTTCCTGAGCCAGGGAGAGGGGCCTTGATTTTAAGTACAAAATAATGGTTCTTTTGGCAAAGGCAAAGTGGCTTGGCAACTGGAGGTTTGGGGTGACCTCTGACCCTCTCCCACAGTTCCTTCTGAGTCCCACTGCACAAAACTAAGCCATCCTCAAATCCCAGGCTCTAATTGGCTCTGGTTTGTTTTGCCTTTCTATTCTACCCAGAGCTTCAAAAGGCGCTTCCATAATTGTTTGAGGCATGAAAAAGGCAGGTTTCAGCTTTCTTAACTGGAATTGGAGGTAATTACTGTCTTGCACATACGCGCCGGTACATGCTTCGAATCAGATGTCTCTGGGTTGTTTTATAAAATGCATTGGGCCCCTGAGCCAGGAGAGTGAGGATTATACATCCTCCCAACTCCTCTGTTTCAGAAAGAGAAGAATTTGTATCTCAAAAACGATGAGGGAGTTTCTGTGTTCTCCTGCAGTTATTTTGAGCTCTGATCCCATAGGTCTGACCTGAAAAGAGTGTGCTCTCCACTTCTTCCCAGAAAATTCAGGTGTTTTTTGGCTCTATCTCAAGAGAAAGAAACAAACTCCCAGAAGACCCTCATCTTGTTATAATCAGTATTGTTGAGTCGGCCTGGGCTGTCTTCCTGTGAAACCTCAGAAAGGGGTGAAAGTGTTGCACAGCCTAGTGAGTGCACCTCGCACACCCAGAACAGGGATTCCCTGATGCACCTCAGGAGGCAAGTCCGACAGGCTTACATCCACCCACGCCGCCCTGGGCAACAGGGGTTTTCTTCTCAGCCACCAGGGTGTGTCCGCAGGTGCTGCCTCACCCCACTCAGGGGCCTGAAGACAGAAAGAAAACAGAGACTGGCCTGGCTCCTAGGGATGCTTTCTAATGAGGTCAACCTGTGAAGGTACTAGGCCTAGAACCTGTGCTCAGTAAGTGCTCAATAAAGTCAACCACTATTAGCTGCCACAATTGTCACTACATGGCCAGTGACCATAGGAACCACTCTGAAAATATTAGGGGTTTTCAAACTCTAGGGGTTCCTAAATAGAGGAAGGAAGGAAACTGTTGTAGCTTCCATGGAAGGAAGCTGGAGGGGGAGCAGGTGACAGTCTCCACCTCTAAATGTCTCCCCCACCAAGGGCATCACTGTTAGGTTGCCTGATGTTCTACAGATTTGAGAATTAGTTTTGCCTTTTGTCAACAATTATAACAAGAATTAGTGGGTTAAACAGCAGTCATGACCCAGTGTGCCTGGTTTAGTTGTTTTCTTCCTACACACTTTGCAACTTGGGGGTCAAGGAGTTTGAGTCTGAGGTGGGACTGAGGAAGGCAGAGAAAGCAATAATTTAGAGTCGTGAAGCACTGTTGGAGACAAGGTCAGCTGTTCAAGTTCTGAGACCCTTAATTCATTCACTCACCAGCCCACAGACACCTGCCTGGCTTGTGGGAACATGGGGAGGTAAGAGCCAAATGCGTCCTTGGAGGCCTGGGTTGTTTGCTTGGATTCTGTACTTCCCTACCACACCACCCTTTCAAATGTCTCCTAGGACTCCCTCATCCCTGGAAGCTCCTCCTCATCTGGGCCAAGCTGGCACAGGGCAGCTCAGAGTGCATTGCAGATCTCAGATCATGCCTCTCCCTTCATGTTTCATCCCTTAATAATCTCGTCCAGGCCCTCCCACGAGGGCTTGAGTCTGGCTCAGGGTTGCTGACTGCCAGATCAACTTCTCTCTCGCTTTGGATATTCAGTTGCCTGTGTGTCATTCCTGTTCCAGGGTTTCAAACAGAACTCTCAACAAGCTCTTACCCCACCCATGCCACCGAAAAAATAAAACAAAAACCCCATTAGGTTGTGGTGTAAATGTCCTTGCTGCAGGCCCAAAACTGTTGGTCTTTCTCTTTATACCATGTATTTTTTTCCTTAGTACTTAAGGCAAAATATAGTTGCATAATTTTGATACTTTTTATGTCTCTGTCTTCCAATAGACTGTAAGCTTCATGAGGACAAGAGAAGGTCTGTCTCCATTCCCCATACCCAGCCTGACACAAATGCCTGACACATAGTAAGTCCTCACTATCTATTCACTGAATGAACAAATAAGCGATTTCAGAGTATAGATGTGTCCTGGAGTCAGGAAGAGAGTTTTTAAGCAAAGCTAAAGACAGTGAAACCTGGTTTCCCCCCACCAAAATATTTGAGATCATACCTTGTGTAGCGGCAGGAAAGGCTTAGAGCAGGATCTCTATGATCTGAGTCCACCATGGTAAAGGAGAGTCCTGGAGCCCTCGGTGGCTTTTTCAGGCTTTATTGTGTTTACCAGGTACACAGCAGGCAAGGGTGCTGGGGGGACGGGAGGCTGGCAGGCCTCCTAGCCCCCAGCAAGTCTTTACTCTTTCTGGGCTCTCTGGCCTTCTCTCGTGGTCTCTGCATCTCTGCCGGATTTCTCTTCCAGTCTCTCCCTTGTTCTTCTTCTGCTGGTTCCGTTTCCTGTGATGGCACCCTTATAAGCCCAATATCAGCTCAGGTGTCCCCACCTACATATGCCCACACCCCAATCCAGGTGTCTGCCATCAGGCATGCATTCAGGACCACAGGGATCCTCATCAATGCTAATGGCGGGAGGGCAGAAAAGCCTGACAATCATTTACCCTACACCTTGTTTTCCCAAAAGGTCATATGACTTCTAGTTTTATTTTCTACTCTACTCTACTTCTACTCTACTCTTCTACTCTAAGTTTCATTGTTTAACAAAAACCCTTAACAATTAGAACAAACATATAGGACCTGATCATGAACTTGATGAACTTCTGTTAAGCTCCATGCCTGATCTGGGGAGTACCTAAGTTATATATAAAAACATGGTTGACTCTCAATTATCCATTCCAATGCATAATCTAATAGACAACAACCTATTAGTTTCTAATTTAGTAGCTTATACTCTTGAATGTTTTACATGTGGTTTTGGATTGTGTTTCTGAATTTGCATCAGGCAATAAGGATTTCTGATGGTTTAGGAATTCAGAGTACATTGAGCTCATATGTCCAATATCACTAACCTAGTTGCCTATTAAGAATGCTGGGCTCCAAACACAGGCTTAAAAATGATTAGGCTGTGCTGTGGGATGGAAGGGCATTAGGTTTTTTTTTTTTTTTTTTTGGTCATAAGAATTGGGGTCCAAATTCTAGCTCTTCCACTTCCTAGCTCTGTTTGAGTGGGACTTAGTTGGCTCTTGTTTTTCTCATCAGTGCTACCTCCCAGGACTGTTATGTAATGCAGTCAAATTCTCAGGAAAATTCATCTGGACCACTCCCTCTAGTAGGTACAAAATGCAATGAAAACAAATTCGGGGGCTCTATCAACTTTCTGTTTCCTTGATAGGGGATGAAAGATTTCTCTTAATTTTCTTTTTGCTTTCTGCCTCCAAGGATCTGCTCTTCCAGGCCCAGTGGCCTAAAGTAAGCAAGGCCCCTGCTTTCCTAATCATATTTGGTTGTGAAAGCTCCTGATAATGCCTCTACAATCTGAAAGAAAACTGCTGTCCTGAGCAACTTGATCTGGAAACTGACTGTGGGCCCTCCCAGGGCTCCCCTGCTCTATTGATGTCACAACAGTGACTTTCCTCACGTTGATGCACATGTCTGGACATTTGCCCATGCTGTCTTGGGTCAAAGTCTCAAGATTGGAAAGTAGAGAGATCCTGAGATCCAAGGCAGAGCCAATCATGTTGTCAGTGGGTGGCTGGGACCCCAGAATTCCCACCTCCTTTTCCTGTCATGAAGTTTATATCTCGAGGGAAAACAGCTGTCCATTTTCAGGCTAACTGGGACTGGAGCCAGCTGTTCCTTCCAGATGCCAAGAGCCAGATGTACACCCACTCTTCTCTCCCACTCCCTCAGCCTGAAGTCTCAAACTTTCTTGGATTTATTAATAACCTTAGCAAGTTTCTAAAAATGCATTTCCCCAGGGCCCACCTCCAGAGAATCTAATTCAGTAAGTTCAAGTTGGCCAGGAGTTCTGCATCTTCAAGAGCAACCTCTCCATCTCCCCTCCTCTTTCCCTAGGAAATTCAGATATAATTGGTCTGAGAATTGTATTTTGAGCAATACTTTCTAAGTGGAGGTGTGCCGGTGTATATTTAACAGCTGGTGTTGGCGCTGGAGAAAGCCTGGTGTGCAGTTTGCCGATTCCTGTGGTGTGGATAATCCCACCAGAGTCAATTCTAGCTATCTGCATAATATCACGTTGTTGAACTTGGCAAAAGGTGTGTGCAATCCATCAATCATTCCAAGCCCAGGCACTGGCTCCAGCACCCCACTGAATGGAAACCTCTGGATACCTACAAATGGTGGCTCATGGGCCACTGTTCAGTTCAGCCCAAGTCACATCCCTTAGTTTTTCCCCCTTACATACTTAGCTTTTTGAGTGATTTGTGTTGGTTACTGATTCCCAGAGACATTCAGGGATTCCAAACTAGAGGAAAGGGAGAAAGAGCTTGAGGAAAGAATGCACAATCACTGGAGGATGTTGAGCCATGCTGTCAACCTCGTTGAACCCGGCTTTCAGTGGGGAGGAGGTTTTCAAACACCTGCTCTGGCCTTCGTTTGATAAGTTTTCTGGTCAATTCATATAAACCTGATCCTGCTGACCTGGAGAATGATGAAAAGGCTGAGTGTTGGGGACCTGAGGGGATGAAAGGGAATGAGGGAGGACCATGGGGTGGTCATATGACCCAGGGTCACCAGCAGCTTAAGGCTCTCTCTTTGTCTCTCGGCTCCGACCCCATGTTGGAAGGTTTTGGTGATTTCCTCCCACCCCCGACTAGGCAAACAGATGTGGAAAGGTCTCTAGTTCCCAGGGCTCAGGACACAACTGCTTGTTGTTTCCTGCCTGCAGACTGGGGTGTGCGTCCACAGGCAGAACAGCTACATAATCACTCACCATATAGCTGAGGCCGGGCCAGTGTGGAGGTCAGATGCATTTCTGCAGTGGAAAGGATGTGTAAGCGAAACTGAACAAGAGTGAAAGATAAGCACATCCCTCCCTGTGTAGTTCTAAGTCCACTAAAGAAATTCAGGGGGACTGCAAGAGAGACAATGCTTTTAGCTCTCCACGGTGATGGAATCCCTCCCATGGGCTGAGACTGTATGAACACAGGCAGCATTTGGAGACTGCTGCTTCTCTTGTCCTATACTGCAGGGCCTGCTGATGTGAGAACTTTGTCCTCTTCCAGTCTGGAGCTTATCGGACCCCACTGTTCTGAAAAGGATTCTTCCACAGTCCACTGAGCTGTTCACTGCTCATTGGATGAAGGAGAGTGAAGAAAAAGGGTTGCAAAGGAAGGGGTACCGGGGTTGATCTCCAAATTCACCTTCCTCATCCAACACTGCTAATCTGAGGGATCTCTTAAAGTCTAGCTTACTGTCACCATCCACTTACCTTCTACAAATGGGGCAAACCAAAGCATAAAAATACACAAATCTCCCTTAAATAAAGAACCTGTCACATACCTAGTCCATCCACAAGAAAAGGTGCTATCTGATGAATGCGTCCCAGCTTATGCAACGGGTGGTGGCCATTAAAATTACACAGAGAGTTGGTTCCTGGGTGTCTTAGCAGGCAGCGTAATCACTGACACGTGCTACAAGGATGGAGCAGCACCCATTTCCCTAAAGTGATAGGGGAGGACTATGGAGTGGCCCCTAAAGGAGGTCTACAAGTCCCTGAGAGCCTATTGGGGTATCAACAAGGTGAAAACTATCTTCATAATACCAAGGTGTTAGTTGCTTTCTTTATTGTGTTACTTGGGTAAAATGCTGGTGCCAGACCCTGTGCTGGCAGCCATGATACACTTTACTGCCACCAACTCAAAGAGGAAATCAGTGTCATTTAAGAATGCCCCAGATGAAGCAATAAAAATTATTAATTTTATGAAATCTTACCCAAAGTACATTTCCTTTTACTATTCTGTGTGACAAAGTAGAATGTAAACAGCAAGCATTTCTGGTGTGTCCTGAAACAGAACAGTGGTGGTGCATAGGCCTGGTGAGAGTGAGTAGCCTCTGAACTAGCCACTTTCATGTGAAAGCACCAAATAGCCATGGTTATTTAGATTTGGTTGTTTGACAGATATTTTCTGCAAAAGGATTAAACTGAACTTGCCACTTCAAGAAATAATTGACAGTATTTGTTGCTAAAATAAAAGCTTTCAAGCAAAAGTTAGAAGTTTTGAAACTTGTATCTGCCATAGTGAGCTTAACACCTTCCTAATACTTACCAAAGCTGCTGAGATCTGTGATGATCTTAACAAATGTGAATTTTTAGTTTTCATCTTGAAAAAATCAGAGTCAAAGGATCTGCATAACTTCTGAAGCAATATTTTCCAAATGACCCAGGTATAGTATGGGAAAATCGTGCATGGGCAAAGGATCCATTCAAAGTGAAAGACCAAATAGATTTTAATGTAACTGAGTACAAAAGGTTCCTTAATATAGTTTCAGATTTCACCATGCACCTAAACTTTAATAAAATACCATTTTCTGAGTTTTGGTATAATGTCAAAGAAGAATAATACCCACAATTATCTGAAGACTATTAAAATATTACTCCTTTTTCCAACTACATATCTATGTGAGGCTGGGTTTCCTTCATCTATGCACTTCAACCAAAACAACATTATCACCGCTGATTGAATGCAGAAGATATGAGAATCCAGCTGTCTCCTGTTAAGCCAGACATTAAAGAGATTTGCAAAAAATGCAAAACATTGCCACTTTTCTCACTGTTTGGTTTTGGAGAATAGTTATTTTTGTAAGATCTTGTTACTTTAAAATTTTTAATGAATTAATAAATATGAATTTTAATGAATTTACAAATATGAATTAATTCACATACATGATTAAATGAATAACATAAATATTAAATTTTTTGCCTTAATCTTTAATATTATAAATGCTATATTATCTATCTATCACTGTGTAGTATAATACTCCAAAACCTAGTGGCTTAAAACAGCAATAATCATTGGTTGGGAATTCAGGAGTGCCGTGGCTGGGCATTTCTAGCTCAGGGTCTCTCACGAGGTCATAGTTATCTGAAGGCTTGACTGGAACTGGAGGATCTGCTTTTAGGATAGCTCGTTCACAAGCCTGGACAACCCCTGATGGTTATTCCTTTTTATGTATGTCTTTCCACGGTACTCAAAATACCTTGATTGGCTTTCCCCAGAATGAACAACAGACAAGACTGAGTTACCTCTGGAATCTTTTTATGATCTAGCCTCTGAAATCATACATGATCATTTCTGCTATTTTTTATTGAACACATAATCCAGCCTGATTCATTGTGGGAGGAGAATACCAGGGCATGAATGCTAGGAGAGAGAGCTCATCGGGGCTATCCTGGAGCTACCCCAGGAGTTATTAATAAATATAACTCACACAAACAAAGGTTGTTAGGGTTTGCAATAAATTTTATGAGTATAAAGGTGTCCCCAAGACAATAGCATTTGAGAGCTGCTAAAGGAATTGATGGCATATCTTCAAAAGTTCTTTCCTTTCCTCCTCCTCCTCTTCTTCTTTTTTATTGCTCACCATTACACCATTATTTAGGTAACTTCTGTTTACTTCCCCTCCATGGAGTTGGAGATAGTGCCTTCTAGTTCTTTCTCCTGAACTTGAATTTTGCGGGTTCCTTGGTGTAGTGCAACCATCCCAGACTGGGCAGTTTCATTATTGATTCAGGCAAATGGAAAAGAATCTTGGAGTTCTTGGTGGATTTGACAGGCTTTTAATGCTGAATCAGGGGCCTGAGTACACAAGCAGATCAGCAGGCAGGGAGGCAGGCATGAAGGTGGCAGGGAGGCTAGAGGCAGGCAGCAACGAGCCTCCCAGCCCCTGTGACCTCCATGTGCTCTCTCTGGCTTTCTCCTCTCTCTCTTAATTTCTCTGCCTTGGTCTTGTAGTGATCTTCACTGGGTCTCTCTACATGCCCCGTGATCATGCTGCCAAGAGCTCTTTGCAATAACATGTTATCATGTGTCAGCAGTGAAAGCTGGGAGGAAAGCAAGACTGCAGATGGCAGCCACAGAGGCTCACGGCAGGAAGCCTGAGTAACTCCATTTTCCCTACACTTGGCTTGTTGGATTTTTTGCCTGGCAGTTCTTGGGGCTCACCTCAGCTCAAGTCATTCTGAAATCAGCCCGTATATCTAAGAGGATGCCACTGCCAAGCCTACTTGGGTCACTAGTGGGCAAAGTAGAGCAGCTCTGAGTCAAATGCCTGTAGGTACTAGACAGAGACCAACAAGCCAAACACAACAAGACCCATGCTCTTGTGGTGCTTACTGTCCTAGAAGCGAGACAAGAGAGACCAATAAACATAATAAATAAGGGAATGATTTAATGTATAAGAAAGTGATAGTATTATGGTGTCTAAGGTAGTCAGATGCAGGAGAGTAACAGGCGTGGTCGGGGTAAACCTCAGTGAGAAGGTGGAATTTAAGACTTGAAAAGGTGAGGGAACAGCTGCAGCTACATGCGTTGTGATGTGCACCTGTGTCTGGTGTGTTTGAGGAAAGCAAGGAAGCCAGTGTGGCTGGAGAGGAATGAGTGAGGCCAGGGGGGCAGAGGCAAGGCCCGCACTAACGGGGCACACCATCTAGGTGTGCCAGTGTAAGGGCAGGACAGGCCACAGTGCAGGTTTTCTGATCCCATGCAGACCGGGTAAAGGAGCAGTCAGAGTCCTCAGTGGTTTTTTGCAGGTCTTTTATTGGGGTTCACCAGGCATATGGCAGGCAGGGGTGCTGGGGGGCCGGCTGGGGGGGGGCTGGGAGGCTGGTAGGCCTCCCAGCCCCCAGCAAGTCTTCATTCTGTCTGGGCTCTCTAGCTTTCGTTCTGCTGCTTCTCGGCTTCTCTTTCGGCTTCTGCTTCGGCTTCTACTGCTGCTACTGGCATCCCCGTGACGCCGCCCTTAAAAAGCACAGTCTTAGCCCAGGTGAATCCCATCTACCTATGCCCACACCCTATTCCAGGTGCCCGCCATCAGGCATGCATTCAGGACAAGGATCCATCATCTATCCTGATGGCGGAAGGGCAGAAAAGCCTGACATTTTCTTTACCCTAAAGCCAGCCACTATAAGGACTTTGGCTTTTCACTCTGAATGAGATGGGATTCATTTTGAGTTCACTTTGGGGTCTGAGGCAGAGAGGCATGTGGTCTGATCTGGTTAATATGTCAAAAATATACTGTAAGGCAAGGGAGAACAATTAGCAGAAAGAGGAGACTGTTAGGAGTTTGTCACAGCTGATCAGGGCGAGGGTGGTGGAGGCTTGGGCTAGGAGGTTGGCGATGCAAGGATTCTTTGAAATTCTGGATAGATTTTGAAAGAAGAGCTAATAGGATTCCCCAGCACCTTGGAGTGGGGCTGAGATAAAGACAGCTATCAAGGCTGGCCCTTGGGTTTCTGGCCTAAATAATTGGAATGTTGGAGTTGATATCACTTGAGAAGAGAAAGTTTGAGGTGAAACAGTTTGCAGCGGGGAGAGATTTAGGAATTTCCATAGACACCTTAAGTCCAGACGGTTCCTTGAGTTTTCTGTAAAACCCCAGCTGCTGTCATTCTCAGGTCCCAACTGTGCTTCCCCAGAAGCACAGATTCTGAGGGCTTTGCAGGGGCCCTCCATCTCCCAGCTTTACAGAAGACAGTAAAGAAAATCCCCCTCTATATGCAATTTGACTTAAAAGAGTGCAAGAATGTTGTTCTTGAATGTCTCACCCTTTTTTCTTTGTTTCTTATCGGAAATGAAAGAAAACAGTCAGTGGAGATAGGATCTCAGGTCTA
Organism: Talpa europaea; assembly: GCF_964194135.1. Classification (NCBI taxonomy): domain Eukaryota; kingdom Metazoa; phylum Chordata; class Mammalia; order Eulipotyphla; family Talpidae; genus Talpa; species Talpa europaea. The sequence continues at coordinate 95,558,337 of NC_140075.1, read as the reverse complement.
GAAATCCTAGCAGGTAATTTGGGAGTTGAAAACAAATCTCCCCTGAAATGCATTAAGCAGGTGAAGGGGATTCCAGCTTCCACTCTTAAACCACACCTTATCCTAGCCTGGCAAATAACTTCCTCCCAGCCCCGGGCAAATCTCAACTTCCACCCACCAAATGCCTGCAGTTCATAATCGTTAAACAACAACAAAACCCCAAAGTGGAAAAAAGGAAGGCTGATCGAAGGCCAAGATACCAAGGGGCTGCTTGAGTACTTCTCTGGGAGAGCTGTATCTACAGAAGAAACATTTAGGCAAGAAAGCAGGGGGGCCCAAGATATGAATGCTTTCAAAGCAGGAGACCTGGGTAAATACCGATTAGAATCAAAATGTTTATTTTTCATGATCAGACTTGCCCACTTATTTTATGAGAACTTCATACAACTGGCCATGTTCAACCCCCTTCAATATGGCTGAAATCTCCAGAATCCACTACTGAGTCACAGTGTAAGTCATGCTTCCCGCTGAGTGTGGCAGGACCGGAGATGCCAAACTCGGGTCTAGATAAGTCAACTGAGGACAATGAGGACATTCTCACAGGTCCAGGGAGAACAGAAAACTAAGGATGCTGTTATGTAATGAGGAGCGCACACAGTATTACTCATTATTCCCATTTTAGAGATCAGAGAGGTTGAGTGGCCACACAGGGAGCCAGTACTGAGCTGGGACAGAGATTCAAGTGCTAAATCAGTGTGACTATTATCAGCATTTTGCAAACAGAAAGACCCTGGGGAGGAAACTGACCAAGCAGTAAGCATTCAAACAATAAAGCCAGACCCCCTAAAGGATGGTTCTGGACTGCTTCTTCTGAGGGTATCTCTGGAGGTGCCAAAGGGAGGCTCGATATCCTGGTTGGGGGCTTAGGACCCTGAGCCTACCAGTGGTGGCTCTGCTTGACAGAGATCTACAACTCACAGGCCCCAACCGTGTTATTTAAACAGCAACATTTCCTTTATTTTTGCTGAAGACTAATTGGTCGAGGTAGTGAGCTTGCAGGCCCAGCCTGGCTCTGTTGAAACATGCAACTCTCAAAGGTTTCCATTGCAGGCACCGCCACTGCTATGTGTGAGTGCAAATGTTTAACCCAAGCTGGGCCGTCATCATTTTGTCAGTCTCGCTATAACTTTTGAACCTGCATTTCTTTCATGTCATTCTTCTGCTCCCAAGCTTCCAAAGACATCCCATTAGCTCAGAACTTCCCTGGCCTGACCATCTTGTTCCCTCTGCTCTAGTTACTCCCTGAACTTTTTGTTGTCCCCCCAACACACCTCACTTTCCCTTTCCCAGGCCTTTGCCCTTTGGGTGTCTTCTGCTCAGAACGCTCGTTTCCGGATTGACTATGAGTCACCCTCTCTTCATTCAATCTCTGCCCAATATCACCTCTTTGCACAATTCTTCCTGACTTCACTGTGTGTTAAGCAGTACATCCTTCGGACCATCTTTTGCCTTGCTTTACTTTTTTTCATGTCACTTATGACTAGTTGACATATGTACCATATAGATTTGGTCTATACATACATTTGGGCTGTTTGCTTATAGTCTGTCATCACTGTTAAGATGTAAACAGGATAAGGAGGGACATTATCCTTTTTCACTCTGCATCTGCAGTGTCTAGAATAGAGTCCGGCACATAGGTGCTCCCTAAATATTTCTTGAATGAACCAATGAATCATGAATGAATGCATGCATGACTGCTTACCACCAGCGTGAGGGGTGGGGGTGTGGGCTCAGGTTTGGCTCACTTTACACAGATCAGTGCGTCCATGATTTGGATACTGAACCATGAGAAACAAAGAGATTTGTTGGTTTAATTTCTCTTGCCCTGGGAAAGTTAAAGATCACAGATAATCCAAAGCTCAGTGCCAAGTTCTCTGATTTATAATCGAGGAATTATTCACACAGAGGTAAACAAGAGCAAAGGACTGACAAGTGAGCTGGAGGAGCAGAATGATGGGAAACAGACTGAGGGACCCGTGCAATCTGCATGCCTTCAGCTGGCCTGGGTTCCCACCAGGGCTCGCTCAAACTTGGATCCAGAGAATCCCTGAAGATATTTATTCACTCCCGAAATCCTTCGGGCCACACTGCTTTAGTGGCTGTTGGGAGTGAGGAGGTGGCTGCAGTGGAGGCAGCCTAGGTAACTCCCATCCCTACATGACAAGGATTTCTTGCACAAATCTGAAAGTCATACCCCAAAAGGCAGATATATCCCAAGAATGCCCAGGCGTACAAAGTGTTCCTAAAACCTGGATTTGGGGGGAAAGTTTTCCTTTTTTCTCGAATGTATGCCACTTAAATCTGTCTTTTTCATTCCACCTTTAAAATGTTTAAAGGAACAAAATTATCAGACCTGTGTCTGACATCAATATTAAATGGATGAGTGAAAATGTCACAGCAAAGGGGAAGCGACCCCAACATTGGCTCTAAGGCTTCAGTTTCCCTCTATGTGAAATGAAGGCCCGGACTAGCCGGTTGAATATTCCTCCCAGTTCTCTGACTCTCCGGCTCTCTGAATATGCTTTCATAGCTTTAATGTGAACTGATTCCTGCTTGTGTCCTGCTGAAAGCCAGGCCTGCTACTCTGGAGACCCGCCATTGTTTTTAAGCTCTGGCAGTTATTTAATAGAAATTCTCCCAGAATATTTTTCATGCCCTCCCTCCATGAAGTAGGGTTCTGGAAGGTAGCCATCATCAAAATTGGAAGTAAAGCCAGCCTGGTGTTCCATTTATCAGATAATGTAGGCTTAACCAAAGTTCCTGTCACCCCGTTTGGTGATTCTGGGAGCTTGACCAGGTTTCAGAGGTTTTATACTCAGAGCAATAAGAAATATTCTCTGTGGTTTGTGGGATTTGGTACCTATTTCCCTCCTTTCTGCAGCTCAGGGATGTGGGTGCCAAGTGAAGTCTCCAGTGAACATTTTCTTCTCAGGGCCTCAGCGTTGGCATCTAAGAGAGCTGCCTCCTAGAGGCCCATGGGTGCCCCGGCCTGGATCATTTCCCTGTCCACCACTGCATTTAATTTTAAGTAGTATGTAAGTTTTACCATTTCTTCCCACTCTTAGAAGGGTCCCAAGGTACCAGTGCAGTAGGATTTTACTGGATTTTACTCCCCTCTGGCTTCCCAGGTCTCCTCAGAACCTCAATGTACCAGGCAAAAAAAGATCCAGGATCCAGACCACCTTGGGCTGGGGGAATCTTACTGGGCCTCAGTTTCCTCAGATGTAATGTCAGCACTGGGTGCTGGCTGGCTGCCCTACAGCTTCTAGCCTTATAATTTTCCCCCAACCCAGAGGCAAAGTCAGCCCTTTCCCATGAGGGAGACGTGATCCTATGTTATGTAACTTCTATAAAGGAGGGGTTCTTCTTTTTCTTTTCTTTTTAATGTTCTCAGGTACTCTAGCAGAAGAGAGACATTTTTATGATCCCAATAACCAAACAACATAATGGAAATCATGGCAACCATCAGCTAATAAAACCCGTGGCAAAAGGCGCCATCTTCTCAAACAAGACCCTGGGAATTCAAAACTCTCTGAAGCTCTAAGTGTCAGGGGCCTCGCTGAAGGCCTCAGGACGCTGGCTGATGGCTGATGAAAGGATTTTAACGCGCCACTGAAATTCTCTTTTCCAAAATAACCACTTTGAAACCTGTTAATTATAGACACACAACCAGCCCCAGCCCCCCAACAAGACCTGGGACTTTTACCAGGGAGAGCCCAGCTCAGAGGCTGGCCGCTTCCATGGTGCTACACATGCTTTGTGTTGGGTGAATTAACTTCAGGAAGAGAATCCAAATTAATTAAAACCACATGGCCACTCCCCTCGCCCCCAGCCTCCTACCCCACCTCCCCCCCCACCCCCCCCCACCCCCCCGGAGACAGAGGCCAGTTCAGTCTAATTTGGTCCAGTGTTTTTGTTTCCTAAAATCTGTCTTGGGCTCCGGGCCATTAATAGGTTGCAGCTGATTTTAATCTACATGAATCAGAGACTTTGCTTCTTTGGTTTTAAGGAGATTACAAATTGTGTGTCCCACAAACGAATGGAAGGGGAAGGCCCTGGGTGGGGAGGGGGAGGGGAGAGATCCTGGAAGGCCTGAAAACTCTGCTCTCCATTAATCAGGTGGGTTTGACTGAGCCTGTGATCTCTCAAGGCTGGGGGAGGGGAGTTAAGAGGGGGTGAGTGTCCTGCTGCCCTGACCCCACAGCAGGAGCACAGATCCCGGGCCTGCGTAAATGAATTCAACTCAAGGATCTGGGTCAGCAGAGAAGCCCCTACTCAACCATCTTCAGCAAATTGATTTCCCAAGTTTTTGCTGGGCACTCAGCATAAGCTGAAGCAGGGGGGTCACTGACCATGGCCAAAGGGCCAAATCATCCTGATTTTGAAAATAAAAGTTTCATTGGAGCACAGCCCGCTTGTGTATGTGCTGTCCACATCTGCTTTGGTGGCTGTGGCAGAAACCCTATGGCCTGCAAAGCTGAAATCATTTACTATGTGCCACTTTATAGTAAAAGTTTGCTGACCTCTCAGCTGGAGAACTCTTGGGCAGGCATTCCCCTGACGTGACAACGAAGGACTGTGCAAGGAGTTACTTAGTTCCCATATCACACCAAGACCTAGATGCCTGCTAAAGTCACTCTTCAGGAAAGTGCCTGTGCTGATTTGACCAGTGGAACGCAGAACCATGCTGAAAATTCCCACCTCTTGGGTAAGGGTTCAAAGTGCTCACCTCGGGGCCTCCCTGGTGGCGCAGGGTTAAAGACAGCACTGTTAAGCTGTATTGCCAGCCACTGCAGAACTAGTTTGATCCTGGCAAGCCAGGGAGGTGTCCCACATGGCCCAGCAGACCTCTCCTGTCTCGCCTGCTGCTCCCCTCAGCAGTGTATATCAGTGGATCCGCCTGTTCTGCTCCCCGCTCTGTCTCTGGTGAATCCTCTCACCCCGCTCCCCCCGCACCTCTGCCCTACACCCCAGTTCTTGTATACATAAATAAATCTTACAAAAAATTAAAAATAAAAAACGAATCACAAAGTACTCACCTTGACAAGCCTATGCTCCCACTCCAGACAGACAGTCACTGAGATAAAGCAACTCACTGAAGGTCACATGGGAAACAGACAGACAAAAAGGACTGGGCTTCCGAATCACAGAAATATCTGTTCATTAGATGATCATAATGAAGAGAGTTGGGAGTTTTTGCAAAACTCCTCTCCCTTACATGAATCACAGTAGCCATTTTACAAAGGTCTTTCTTATTTGGTTCCACTGCCAGTGAGGGTAGGTGTGCATTTGATAGTAAAGTAGCACTGCGTATCAGTGGATGGGAAAAGTCAAATCTCACATACTGCTTGGAAACTTTAACTGAGGCTCAATGACTAGTGAGTATTGGGGATACTCAGTCCAGGCCCTCTAGACCCTAGGCCAACCCTCATTCAGTAAGGACTCCAGGCTGCCTCTGACTCTCTGGGTGTGCCTCTGAAACAGCCCTTGCCCTAGCAGGGAATACACATGGAAAGGGAGGATTATGACTGCACAGCAGACACAGTGATGAAGGGGTTGTGGGCTACCCAAGGACAAAGAGGGGACTCTATCTGCACCAAAAGCTAACTCTTTGCAAGGAATCCTGAATGGAGAGCCTCTGATGCACACGCTACTGGCTGGAAATGCAATCAGGCTCCCTTTAAGGCTGTCAGGGCTAATGGATTGCTTGGATCATTTTGGGGATAGGCAGAGAGGGCCGAGAAATCAGCATCCTCCTAGGGACTGGTCTTGGCAGGCAAACAGATGACACCAAGAAAGCTGTTGCCTTGGAGCAGGAAGGGCAAATACAGGCCTCTTCCCAAAGGAACTTATTTCCTTCAGGGTTGGGCCCAGGCTCCAGGTGGAGACTCTTCGAGCCAAGGAAGGAAGCCTCCTCAGGATGCCATCACAATGGCCCGCAGCACCCTGGAGGGTGGTTTTGTGTGGACCTTGAGCTTGTGTAGAATGTGAACCTGATGCAAAGGTCTCCAGCTGACAGGAGTGCATTCCTACAAAGGATGATGATCTGTCTTGTCTCCACTGTTGTCTGTAGTTCCCTTTTCTTGGCAAGCTTCTCCCTGAACTTTAGGTGCTACCTTAAAGGAGTTTCAGAATTCTCTAAGGAGCCACAGGCCCTCCTAAAGTTCTGCTATTGTTCAGAGGTCTCCAAGTGACTAGAGGTTGTGAGTTGCCTATGGGCAACAGAGGGACTCTGGCTGAGCAGGACTTGCTATCACCACAAAAAACTGAAGCCTGAGTCAGATCTGGCCGAAGTCTAAGAAGTTACCCCATTAGCTTCTTAGAGTTTCATCTCATAGGGACTCTGTGCTCAGACCTAGCTGTTAGCACTGCTTACACCTTAGGCCAAGGGAGGGCAGGCAAAGCCCCTCTGGCTTTTACCCAGTGAGTCTCTTAGCACATTCCCTGGTGAGCACAATTTGCTCCCACCAGCACCAAGGGTTGTATGCATAATCCTCAAAGCTCATTTCTGTCTAGATTGGTTTCCTGGTCGGTTTAGGATCGCTCTTCCATGGAACCCAACTCGGGAGATTTTTGTTACTGCTTCCTTGAGTCTAGAGGAGGAGTAGAAACACACAAGTCTAATGCCGATGTATCAGGGGCCCGCATAGGTGTTGAGGACGTCTGCTCTCACAGGGTCGGGAGCTGTGTAGAAAAGCGCATTGGCTCTGTTGATTGGCGATGGCTTTATGGACCTTGGATGGAGTGGAATGCACCATGGTTAATTAGCTGCTACCGAAGGCTTAGTATGGGCTGGGTGCCACATGGATGGACACACTGGCAAAACAGATTCTGAGGAGGTCACATACCAAGTCTGTCCGCAGAGTGCAGTTTCTTTCTATATTGAGGCTTTCAGAAATGTCTGCCCCTGTGCACACCATGGTGTCAGCCAAACTCTACAACTTTGCTGTGGATGCCTGTCCAAGGACCCTGCGTAAGCTGGGCCCTCACACACAGAACAGAGCAAGTCAAACCCTACCCTTCTGTGCCACCAAACAAAAGAGACAAGCCAGAATAAGGCAAGTGAAAAGGCTCATAAACACTTCCTGGGCTGGGCTCATCCACTAAAGTTCAGAGGAGAGCAAGCCAGACAACTTTAAAAACACATAAACACACAAGAATGCCAAGCTGCTTGTGACTGAGCAGATTGGGCGCGAAAATGGCCTCAGAGCAATGAAGAAGTTTAAAATTAGAGCTTTATTGTCTCTCCCACCCAGGCACGTGTGGATGGGAACTGGGGGTTAATATTGAACACTGCTTTCATTTGTCCTTCAAAAAGACACAGGGCAGAGACTCCTCACTCCTCGCTGCCCTCTCAAAATATCCTGTCCCTCAACTCACCTCTGTTACCTGCAGCCTTTGCTCTAAATCCTATTTTGTGTCCTGTATAAACAAGGGCTGGTAACTCGTACAGGAAATGAACTTCACAAGCATTGAATATGTACCAACCTGTGGTATGGGGAGTTGCCAGATTTTTTTCTAGCAGAATTTTCACAGACTCTCCAAACTTTTGCTCAGCTTCCCCTCTGCACACACACCCCCTGTGCATGCACACACACTCAACTGCAAAATTTCCCTCAGTTGCCCCCAGCACACATGAACAGACACCCCCACTCCCCACATTTCCCCTTCATCCCTGACCCCATGCATAAATTTGAGCATCTAGGTATGTGGCGCTACTCATCATCCTTTCGAATACACCAAGAACTTTTGGCCCCCTCAGCATATCCCAGCACACAGGAACTCAGGGCCATGTGTGTTTCTACCCCTATGTGCAACACACACACACACACACACACACACACACTCTACACATGCACAGTCACATTCTCACTGGCTCAGTCATGGCTGTGACGGGTCTGGATCTGCTCGCAGTGTTCCTCATTTGATTCTAATGGACTTTCCTCTAACAGGGAGGAAGTCGTGAGAGACTGGCCTGCATTCTGTAGCATTTACCCAGTGGCTGGGTGTTGAGAAGGTGGCTTTTTAAAACTATGTGAGGGCGGCGGGTGAAAAGTAAGGACAAAGGCATCTCTTCCTATCTCTTGCCTGAGTTTCAAATGCTAATGAGCGCCGTTTTGGATTATTTGGGGTGGGGTTGGGGAGGGGGGTTGTGGATTTCTTTATTTGTTGCTTGGGGTCTTGCTTTGCCACCTCTTGGTACTCCCACTAGTCTAGGCCTAGGATGCCTGAGGGCAAGCTGTGTTCTCCCAAGGCCTGGGTAAGAAGCAGCAGGCAAACAAGCCAGGACTAACTTGGATAAAAACAAAGGCGGTGGAAAGGGGCTTCTGGGACCCCTGCCCCCCAGGAGCTCTGGCACACTGGGCAGGTTTGCAGGGGAGCGGATACCCTCTCCCAGCAGCAGTGAGTGGTGCAACGGGTATGCAAAGAGCACGCATCTCTGCATTGACAACACGACCAGCTAATGTGCAGGTTTGTGCTTGATTTCCAAGAGCCAGATGGACTGAATGTGTCCAAGAAACACTCAGACCCTGGGTGTTTAATGTGTGGGTCTGGACAGGGCTGCCTGCCATTGCATTGTTCTCACGCCACGGCTTACTCCGGGGATGCCCATCAGGCGGGGCCAGGTCTCTCACCGTGCGCCACTAAACAGTGGGAATGGGCTGTCCAGAAGAGCGTGTACTTTGTCCTCAGCCATTGCTTGTAAACTCCACCCCACGCAGCTCCCCAGCAGAGTCCTTTCTTCAAATAAAATCTTACTAGAACGCCCAGTGTATAAAAGTGGTAAAAACAGAGTTGCTATAGATGCCAGCGGAGGGGATGAGTTAGTCGTGTGCGTGTTGGGGGCAGGGGTCCATCTGCTATGCTCCAGACTTCAGGGACACTGTGAGGGGTTCCTTGGACCCAGCTTGAAAGCCTCTACCACATTACCATAATAGTTGTTAAATGTCGTCCCCAAGGAAGCACAATGAAGAGTTGCTAGAAAAAATTAGCCTTCCTTTTACATACTGTCAGTTCAGGCTGCCACTCATGTTTGGGGTAGCATATAGAGTTAGGGAACTCTTACTGAAACTGCAGGGCCCCCCAACAGGTTTGCAGCCCACAAATTGGGTAAGAAAGGAGTGAGAAATAAGGCCAGGGTTCCGGATGGAATCACACCGACCAAGGGTTCCTTTGTCAGCGTCTAGTGAGAGAATTTGTGCCGAGTGCTATGTGGTGGTGAGAGCAGCACTTAACAGCCATTTGCAATAATAATGAGTATTATTATTATATAATTATGAAAGCCAGAAAATGGCATGATTTTTTGCTACTTCGTGTAGCAATAAAAGGTTTGCTCCTATGCAATTTAAATTCCCTTTCCCATCGCTGGCTCTTCGAGCCCTCACATCTCCTGAGTCCAGCAGGGAGCAGTTTCCCCCAGACCATCACGAATGGTGTCACAGACCCATTTTCCAGCCTTCACCGTGAGAGGTGCTGCCTACAGCTAGTGGCCCAGCCCAGGGCTCTGCACCTTCGTGGCCGCCAGCAATCCCTCTGATATACACTCAGGAGCACACACCTAATTTACTATCGTGCTCGTGGCAAACAGCAGGGCTTTCTACTGTGTGCAGGCCCAAGTGAGACCTAACTCCTCAGCTCTGCCCACCCTCACTTTGGGTCTTCTGATAGTCCCCATATCTCCCCCCCTAAAAAAACAAAGAAAAGAAACTATCAAAGAGGAACTTGGTTTCATTTGCTGAGTTGGGAAACACAGCTGGAGGCAGCATGCCACTTAGTTTGGGGAACAAGGCTGTGCTCCCGGGTCCAGCTCTGCCTTGGGGAGATTGGAGAAGTGCTTTGGTACCCAAATCTGTCCAGGCTTAAAATGAGGGGTACTGGTAACATGCAGCGATGGACTTCAGAAAGGGCGGTAGGGGTGAGGATGTAATTAGAGCCTGTGAATGCTTTGTGCTGCCTGGATGAAAGACAGCACTGTGAAGTTTTATTATCTACCTACTCGGTTTTTTTATTGTTCCACTTCCCTTCTGTTTTTCCTTTTGGGGGTCCATGTAAACTTTATTAGGTATTAATTTCAAAAAAGGCCTCCTTGCACCTCTGAGCAGGGTTTTATTTGGTGCCTTAGAGAATTTCTTTGCATAACATGAAACCTCAAAGGATTCCTCTTGGTCAGGGTGAAAGAGGCCCACGTGTGTTCAGCTGCTTGGTTCAGTTCGATTTAATAAATATTTATGGAATATCGACTAGCACAGGCCTAGGCCTGTGAGGCAGGGTGACTCAGGAAGGAGGAGGGAGGGTCATGGGCTCTGGAGCCCAGCCACCTGCGGGCGGAGTGCCTGCTCGACTGTCCCGTGCGTCCTTGGAGAGCTGGGTCACCTCTCGAATCTCTGTCTTGTTACCTATAAAGTGGAGACAATTTCATCCATCTCATGGGTAAAGAAGGAAGAAGTGGAAATCTCTTAATGAGTAGTGGGTGGGGGCACAGTGAGCAGTTCCCAGCTGCTGCCTCTCTTTAGGATCCAGCTTAGGGGGCAAAGGAAGAGGAGATGCCTCTCACCTCCTTGTAGTTGTTTCTCCACCTTGAGATCCTCTATCTAAATCTTGTTCATCAATTTTGGAAAGAATGCCAGCTGGTTAAACCAGAGGTTCTAGAACTTTCTCATCTCAGTTCCCCCCAGTACTCCTGGGCAAGCCACTTCCTCCTCCTTGTATTGCCCCTCTCCACCCCAGTACTTTCAGGCTTCCACATAATGCCCCCTCCAGCTTCCCTGGCAAACCTATTCCTGAGGAAAGAGGAGTTTTCCTATTTTTTGAGGAGAGCTCAAAGGATGATGGCCTTGCTTTGTTGCTCTTATTTCAGAAAAAATTCAAACTGTGAGCTCCTTAAAGTGCCAGTCCTCTGAAAGGGAGCTTCGGGCAGGTAGGGAAGAGGTGCCAGGCCAGCTGGGTGCTGAGGCTGTCTTTGAGGGGTCAGAGAGGCACAGGGCAGAGCCCACACAGTTACCCTCATTCGCCAGGTGCAGTCTGGAAGATACCACTAGAATATTCCCTGGCAGACACTGATGTCCAGACTGAGAGAAGCACATTAAAGGCATCCACATAGGACCCTGACCCTCCCTGAATGAGGCTTCTTCTTGCTGCTCCTCAGGATGCCAAGGAGGTGAGTAAACGCCAGGACACGTTCCAATAGGCACCACGGAGGTCAACACACTCTGAAGGAAGCTTCTGGTGTTTGGAAGGGCCAGGCTTCCCACAAACCCCCTGTGCACTGAGCTTTGAGGCCGTGTGTTCAGTCTGTTTGTTCTTGGAGAGGCGTGTCTGGGAAGCGGGCGTCGTTTGTTTCCGAAAGGTAGGCGCTCATCAGGTGGGTGGTCTTTGCTTTCTCTGTGTGCTTTGATTCCCTCCCTCTTCTTTTCAGGACCACTGAGGGGCTTCTTTTTCCCTCTCCCAGCACTGCTCGGGGGTTCGGATGCCCTGTGCGTCTGTGGTGGGCTTTCCCACAGGCCCTGGCAAAGGCAGCCCTGTTGACTTCAGAAAGCCCTGGGCGGCCCCGTGGTGGGAGTGGGGCTGCAGCTGTGCGCCCCCTCCCTTCTGCAGCAGGCTTTGATCAGTTTTTGTGGGGCTGCGTGTAGCCTGACCTCCCTTCTCCATTGTCTCTCAGGTGGAAAGTTCTGTTCAGCCTGTCTGTGGCTTCAAAGACTCTCCCTCCTTCGGGCTGGGATGAGACTGATAATGGTTCTCATTTTGTTGTTGTGTGATCTCCCAGCAGCCCCCATCTTTCCATTGACAGGTTTCTGCTTGTTTGCTTGGGCTGCTTTGGCCGAACTCAAGCCACCTTTCTGGTTGAGGAAGCACATTGACATCCTCTCCCGTGGAGGCTCCTTTGATGGCTCAGACATGGCTTCCAGCCCAGACAAAGGTGACTGGGCTACAGCAGCCAGGCACCTGGTGAATCAGACTCTGGGCGTCGTGCAGGGCAGACTTCCGAGAGAGGCAAAGGAGGCCCCGAGCCGGAGAGTCTCTCAGGAGGAACCTCAGTTCCCCCTTCCCAACTCTGAAGTCCTGGGCTGGAGAGAGACAAGCTTTCTGCTCTAGTTCTCTCCAGGAATCCAGCTGTGGGGGCTCTTGGGGCACAGTGCCCCACACCAGCACCTGAACCTGGGCTGGGCAGAAGAGAGGCCACAAGTCCTGAAGTTGACAACATTCCCCCGAGAACTTGAACTCTTTTGTATTTCCAGTGGTGGGCACTAGGCCAGCCAAACCCAGGAAGTTCCTTTTCTGGCCTACTATTTCCAACAGCAATGGCCTTACAACCTCTGTTCTCAGCAGAACAGGTAAACAATAGTTAACTCAGTCACTGCAGGCCCCACTTCCAGCTCCCCTGACCCCAACTGATGCTGACCCTGTGCTTGAGCCTCCCAGTGCCCAGGCCAGACAACCAAGGTGGCTGCCAATGGGTTTGGCCAGGGTCTGGGGCCACGGCGCTGCTTGCTGCTTCGCACATGTGGCTGGGGTTAGGCTGCATGCTGCCCTTTGGCTTCCTCACATTTAAAATGAGGGTGGCCAAGGGCAACAGGAGCGGTCAGGAGAGCATCCTTCTTCCCCAGCCTGATAGCACAGGGCTCTTCCTTCCTTTTGATCCTACTCAAAACAACTCCTGCAATAGAACAATGAGCCCGGGAGGAGGCCGGAGGGGAGTTTATTATGCTGTTGTCCTGTGGCATAGCCTTGCCTGACTTTATCTTGTGCAGAGGTCTGAGAGGGAGGAAATCTGGCGGGCACTTGGGTCATCTCCCCGCTCCTGTGCTCCCCCCAACATGGATTGCTGAAAGGACCAAGAAGCTGCCACATTAACCACGCCCCAGCCTAGAGGACTCCAGACTGGTCACTGACTCTGGGAAAGGCACAGGGGGTCCCAGCAGTCAGAACCCACCCGAGCCCAGCCCAACAAAAGGTGGCCCCAAATAGGGTCAGTTTGCCCAGGACAGGGCCTCTTCAGAGCCTTCCCCTCTAGCCAGTTTCTTCTCTGCTTCAGCTTGGTGGGGGGAGCCAGTTATTCTGGGTGTGTCTGGGAGCACTGTCCAGTTCCTCACCTGCAGAGGCCACTTGGTTAGGGGCTCTTCTCATGGCCCTCATGCCTGAGAGAGGAGAAAGGCTTGAAACTTTGGGCTGAGAGGACCTTACTCTATCAGTCCTGACCAGCTTTTCCCCTGAATGCTTTGCCATCCATCCTCTTATTAGCAGGGTCTAACCAGGCCCCTTGACAACTTTAATCTCAATCATTCTATCTCCCTGTCTGTACTGCTAGGGCTGCTAATGTTCAGAAAATAAACAAATCCCTTCCCATCAGCTAAGGGGATGCTGGCCCTACTGTCTTTGTGGGGCTTGAGTCTTCTGTGATGTCATGGATTGAGCACAGGTGGAACAGGCCTCATTTGCTCAATGACCTTGACCCGGTTCCATGACCTCTCAGAACCTGAACCACTCACCTGTAAGGCAGAATAAGAATGCTAACCTTGCAGGGTTGTTTTAAGGATCACATGAGCTCACGTATAGACATTGCCCAGCGTGTGTTAAACCTTCCACAGAGCGTGGCCGTCACCAATGCCTCTCTTTCCAGGAGGCAGTAGGGTCTGATCTGACCTCTCCCATCCTGAGCAGCATCCTAGAGTCACGAGGAGCAAGTGCACCAGGAACACAAGAGGAAACAGGCCCACAGCTCAAGTTTACTAAGTTCACCAACACTGGCAGCAAACGCAGGGGCTGAACTTGGTTTTCTAGACCTTTCCAGTCACATCACCTCTCTGTGCAACCCAATCACTGTGTTAGTTTCCAGAGTCTACAGTGACAAGTGATCCCTAAACCTGGTGACTTTAAACAATAGAAATTTATTCTTTCACAGTTCTGAAGCCCAGACATTAAAATCAAGGCATCTGCAGGGCCTCACGCCCCCCAGGGGGCTCTAGAATCCTTCCTGCCTCTTCCAGGTCCTGTTGGCTCCAGGCATTCCTTGGCTTAGACTTGCAACACACCTGTCTCTACCTCCAAGGCCACATGGCCCCTTGTCTTCATGCATTTCTCCTCTGTATGTCACTTATAGGACACTTGTCACTGGCTTTAGAGATCACCTGGGTAATCACATTAACAGGTTCCAGAGTTTGGGACATGGACAGGTTATTTTTTGAGGGGGAGCACCATTCAGCCACCATACCCACTAATGCTATATAATGTCCCATTGGATTATGACCACAGAGTCAAGATGAACACTCACTTGGGGGTGGAGGGGGGGTATGGAGGGATCAGCATCTCCTCCTTGACATCCCAGGTTCTCACATGATCCTAGAAAGGGAACACAGCCCATCCTGTCCATTTTCTACTTACTGCCAGGCAGTAAAGCCTAGTTTCTCTGGCCCTGTGAAAATCTGAGACCCCGTGTTCAATGGCAGGGCTCAAATCCGAGATGTTTCAGGGGTTCCCTGTGCCCCTGATGCTGATGCAAGTCTCCTTCCTGCTCAGCCCACAAGAAGTATGAGTTTCCCCAGGGCTCAAACCCCTCCCTGCTCCTCTCCCCTGGCCATCTCCCTGAGGCTCACACTCCCAGAAACTGTCCAGGAGACCCCACTCCTGCTCAAAGACCCTTTGGCCTTGCCCTCTGATGCCTCTTCTCTCTTTCTCTCCTTCGTTTTCTGACCTGTCTCCAGCCATGAAGCTCTGTGTAATAGAGAGGATGTTGTTCCCAGGCCTCTCACAGGAAGGGCTCCTGACACTGCAGCCAGCAGACAGGAAGGGAAGGGAGATTATAATACAATAATATTTTTTATTTACCCAATTAAAAAATGCCTACGTAAAAAATTAACATAAGTCTCAGCTCCTTCCAGGTGGTTTCAAGAAAGAAACCATTCCACGTCCTTTCTCCCTGATGAGTCTGATTGGGAAGCGGGGGTGGGGGGCGGGGTAGGGGGTGGGGGAGTAGGGGGGCAGGGGCTGCTGATGTCCTTGCCTTTCTCCTCAACAGCTACTATTAATAACTTTGCTTTCAGAGCTTTCTCTTTAAAGGTGTCCTTTCTATTCCTGGCTTGCAGATGTTGATGAGTGGCATGTGTGGAGTTCAGCTTTCACAAGTGTGGGCTCTAAACACTGGATCACATGTGAACAGAGACCCTGGGATCCGGCTAAGTTTGGAAACATCACTATGACCCTACAGACTGAGGGTCGGTGGTAGTGAAGACTAACTGGAGAGCAGTGACAATAAAACACGGTTGATAATGAACTTCTCTAGTCTGCTTGGCTAAGGCTAGTGTACAAGGGTGCAGGTGAAGTCTGTTATTGTCTGAAGCACCCTTCAACCTGTCTACCGAGGGCCTTTTTCCCTGTGTAGTATTTGTACCCGTGCATAGAGACCGTGAGTTCTGTGTGCATGGCATACAACCCTTTAGAGCTCTTATGACTTTAGAATGTAACTCCAAGAAGGATAGCATCTGACTGTGCTTGTACATTGCTGGTAGGGGTATGAAATGTGTATCAATGTGGAAAACACCCTGGCAGTTCCTCAAAAAGTTAAAAATAGAATTACTAGTAGTCCTAGGTATACATCCAAGAGAACTGAGAACATGTATTCAAATAAATTCATGTACACACAAGTTCCTATCAACACTATTCTCAATGGCCAAGAGGTGGAAACACCCCAATTGTCTGTTAAGAGATGAATAGATAAACAAAACATGGTTGCACAATGATTGAATATTACTCAGCCATAAAAAGGAATGAAATTCTGATCCATGAAGCCAGACGCTAAAGACCACATGCTGTATGCTTCTCTATATAGGAAATACCCAGAAAAGGCAAATCCCTAGGGACAGAACACAGATTGGTGGCTTCTAGAAGCTGAGAGGAGTTGGGAAAGGCACGCGCTGCCTAGTGGGGTTGGGGTTCCTTTTGAGATGATGAAAATCTTCTTAGACCTAGAAAGAGGTGGTGATTTCACATTGAATTTACTAATTGCCACTGAATTATTCACTATAAAATGACCTTGTTATGTGAATTTTATCTTGAAAAAACTTAAAAATGAACAAAATAATTGATCTGTGTGTTCCCTGCACACGACCAACCCCTGTCTCAGTTCATTGTTCCTTGCTGGGCAAAGCTGCGAGCTCATTTTCAGGCTGTGGCAGTGAATCAGCTCTCAGAGCAGACTATGCTGGGCTTGCTCTTGATCCCACTTCTGAGACATATCCTCTAAATTCCATGACTAAAGCTGAGTCTACAGAGCAGCCTCCAACCATTTTAGCAGACAACAATGGGTGTGGGTGAGAACACCTTAACAGACAGAGTGTTGTTTCCCAATATTTCATTTCTGTGATGGTAAAACAGACTTTCTAGGCAAGATGAATGAGTTTGTACATTTCTTCATCTTTAAGAATTTCTACAGGCTGCAAGAAGAAAAAGAACACAAATGGCAAGATACCTAGAAAAATAACTTAAGTCCTGTGTACAGCCTGTCAGGATTCTCTTAGAAAATGCTTCTTGGTGAAGTTAGGGGGAAAGACAGTTCACGTTCCCATAATTTTGCTCCAACTTTATTTGAGGATGAGAGACATTTGTTTTATTCTTCTACAACAGGGGAAATTTAGAAGGGGGCAATGATTGTTAGGAGGATGGGGGACATAGGAGTTTCCCCATATTAACTGGGGCAGAAAGTTCTAAATCTGATGGCTGAGCTGTCATTCATTCATGCACTCACTCACTCCATATGTGCCTGCCATGGGCCACCAGATGAGGGGCCAGTCACTGTTCGAGCAGCCAGAGGAGACCCAGGGCCTGCTGTGCTGCATTTGCAGCTCAGTGAGTGTCCCGTTTGCACTGCAAGTATTCAGGCAAAGCTCAAGGGCATGGAAGCACCTGGGGTGATGGGACAGGCCTCCCAGAGTTGGTGACCAGTTGAGTCCAGAGTTGAAGGACAAGTGAGGTGAGCTTGCAGGTAAGTGACCCTGGCATCTTCATTGCCTCAAAGGCATAAAAACCCAGAGTATGGGAGAACCCTGGTGTTTGGAAAACTGGGGACCGCTGCAGCGAGGAGAGGAGGCTGTTGGGGCAAGTCAGGGCCCATAAGGGCGTTGCATTTCACACAATTCTTTCTGCTGATTTTTTCATAAGTCAACAGCCAAAGGTGTATTACAAATCATTTCCTTAATCCTCTCAATATTCCCTTTACAGATGAAGACAGTGAAGCTTACAAAGTAAACGATAACCCCAAAGAGGGCTGCAAACATTGCTGGAAGGTACAGGAGATGCCTGGAAATAAGTAAGAGGCTGCAGGTGGAGTGGTGGGGGAAGAGCAGGCTCAGGGAGGACACGGGGGAGGGGGTGGGGGGTGGGAGGGGTAGGGGTAGGGGTGTTCCCCCCCCCCCACTGGCCAGCCAGCATGGGACACACTGCCTTCTTAAGCCGGGTGTGGGTACAAGGATGCTCTTAGGCCTTTGCGTCCATGTGAACTGTTCCTAATGCCTTTTTTCAGTAGTTTACTAATATATTTATTTTTTTATTTTATATATTTTTTATATCATTTTTCATTTTTGCACAATGTATGCATTTTCATTTTGGTTATAGTCCCCGTACAATTCCCACCCTCCTTGTATTGATCCTACTCCCTCCCGCCCCGCCCCCGCAGTGTGTCTCTGGTTTATAGTTGCTTGTTGATTTTGATTTTTACTTTATTATAATTAGTCTTTTTCCTTTCTAAGTCACTGGGCGAGTGCATCAGCATTGCATCTCTGCTGGAAGCTTGCAGTGTGTGGAGGCTGCAGAGCCCTGGAACCACAAAACTACACTTTCCTGTTCCGTGTCTGCTGCGCTTCCCACTGTGGTGGCGTGTGAGCTGTTCTTGTCTTTATTCCCTTTGCCAAAGTCACAGAAGCAACACTTGGACAGAAAAAGCAGGACAGAGCGGTTTGACTCTCCTGGCCTCCTCAGGCGGATGATTACTGGAACTGAGTGTTTCTCAACTAGGGGTGAGGGGGAGGGAGGAACAAGTCTGTACCCCACTCCGTGTCCTCGGGAATGGCTTTTGCGCCTGCTGGATGGACGGTGCTCTCAGTTCTTTTTCAAGTGGATTTTCCTTCAGTTACACTGTTTGCTTTTCCTGCCAGAGCCCCTGCCTTCCTGGTGTGCAGAGCTTAAAACAAGAGCTCTCTGCCCATCGGACATCCTTACCATTTCCAGCTATTGAGTGTAATCAGGTGTGCCAGGATCTGATTTCAAAGCCCAAAGCACAGGGACTCAGAGGAATCCTCTCTCCCTGTCGCTCCTGTGGGAGACAAAGGGGACTGAACAAACAGGATGTGCTGAGAGCGGCAGAGAGCACTGGCCTGCACGCGGGGAGGGCTGGGGCAGGGCTGGGATGGATGTCCTGTGGGCTGGGCTCTTGGTATATGTGGTAAATCATGCCCAAGAGAAACAAGAAGTGGGACAAGAACAGACACGGTGATTCATCCGACAGCCTCTCTGGATGGCTCCTGATAGACCGTCACCCTCTTCCCGGACCTGGGAGGTGCAGAATCCCTGCCCTACTTCAAGATCCTGGCTGGTCATTCCCCTTGCAGAGAACGAGATTTCTAGAGACTACAGAGAACTCACCTTGCGGGGCAAGAGAGGAATGGTACTCAGGACTAAAGCGAGGCAGCACTGACACGGGCCACGGGTAGAGAAGGCCTCCACTTGCAGCTGTAGGGGCAGAGAGGACACTTCCCCCAGCCCTTGGGTTCTCCTTGAGATGGTTAAGCAACCAAATCAACATCACACAGCTTAATGGAAAAAAGAACAAATTTTATTAGATACATCGAATCTACATTTTTAAAGTAAATGAGACCTCGGGGAGTGGAGGGGCACTCAGGACTCATGTGACAATAGGACCAGCGGCTATGCTGACCTGTTTGCCCTACCGTAGAGATAGGCTTTTCCTATAGAAAAATTATTTCTGGAGAAAACACTAAATCTGGATAATCACCCCAATTTTTATCCTTCTAGGTAGTTAAGGGAGTGGTATAAGTTTCTCTTGAGCCCACAAGGCCTCAACTGACCTCAGTTTGAATAATTACATGTTGAAGTGATATATCCTGGGAATTATTGCCTGAATGTCTCTGTGAGGCCTACACTTCACAGACTGTATTTGGGTCCTGGGGAACCCATGTGCTTCTGTCCCTGTTTCTATTTATTTAATCCCAGACTCTTGAGTGCTGGGCTCAGGAACCTACAACTAATAAATTATCTCAATCATGAACCTGAAAAAGAATCCAAAGTCACTGCAGAGAACATTGCCCTTCAGAGAGGATGTGGGCCTGCGGAAAATGTCCATATTTCTTCCTCTCCTTCTTACTGCCAACATTTTCATATGGGAGAAATCAGATATTAAAATAAATGCTCACCAAGACCAGACTGGAAGGCAACTAAAGTTCATCCAAGGCAATAAGTGTAGGAAGCCACTTGTACTTGTAGGGGAGGTGTCCTGGGGAGAGACTGACCACCTCATCAATAGTAGAACTTAGTGGTGTTTACCCACATTTCACCACCTTTCAGAGATACTATCAGTGGGGCTTTCAACCAGGGGTGGTTGTTTTAAATTTTTACTGAAGGGCATTTTGTGGATGAGTTAGGAAGGACAAATACCCTTCTGTTCACAGGACAGTCCCAGAGAACTTAAGAACTATTCCAGTGTTTTACTGATAGAGCAATTGGTGGAATTGGTCATTTCTGATATACAGCTCAACCTAAGCTTCTCCAATCTAGAGTTAGTCTCCTTAGAACATTTTGGTTCTAAATGAAATGAAAAATATGCCCAATTGAAAACCTGCCTAACATCTATATTTCATCATTATCTTTAAAGGCAACTCTGAAATAAACTCAAAAGTTTCCAAGAGAAAATATAATCTAGCATACAACATCAAGGAGGTTATGGAAATGTTTTCTCCCAGGTTTAGATTTCTGGGACCGAAAGATACACAGGCTGCCTCTCATCTTTCATTAAACAGGCCAGGGGTATATATGAAGTTGCTTTGTCCCTCCATAGTGTAAATGGCACACTTTAAGAAAGGCTAAGAAAGAAAATGCAGCTAAGAGTGGGTATGTGGAAAGCACAACGAATGTGCTAGTTATAAACAATACATCAACAATTTCTATAAAACATGGGGTGTTTTCTTAGTATGGCCAGAGTAGAAAGTGAGTGTGGGGTCCTTGGGGGAATTCTAGCTATACTATATGGACCAAATCAGGCTGTGTTTTTAGAGGGGGTAGGAGCAAGCCAGCAGATACATCTGGATTTTTCTTAAAAGGAGAGACTTGATGAATCCATCATTCTACTCATAAGCAAATGACCCTCAAAAAGAATTTGAATTCTAGGGAGATTTTGAGCACAAAGTTGCATGTCTTTTAAAATTTGATTTATGATTCAAGATGAACTAAGGCTAACTCCAGGGTAACCCAGTCAGGGAAGGTGGGAAAGGTAGGCCCATTAATCAAAAGGTGGCAGGAGACCCCTCCAGGTGAACTAACAGTACAAAGGGAAGAAGTGAGCCCAGGTGGAAAAGAGAAAGCCAGCAAGAGAAGAAATACTCCTTTGCTTGAGGGAAGCCTGGAGGCATGGGAGGGATGGTCAAATGTCTCTCAGAACCTGTGGGACTGGAGTTTGTCCACTAGGACCGAAATCCTTGCTCTCTCCCCACCAGTCATATGACATTAGGCAAGCTGCTTAAACCTGAACCTTGGTCCCTGGCTAGTAAGATGGGGTTAATAGTACTAGCCTCAGTGGTTGTCAGGGAAATAAGTGCCTGATATGAGGTGTTGGTGAAGTACAGTGATAATGGTGAAAGGGCTATTGGGCTCTAGGTCACTTATGTGTATTTTTATTTCTTAAAAAATTTTGAGGTAGGGCCTTCCTGGTGGCACAGGTGGTTGAGCGCAGCACTATGAAGCTGCCTGCAGCCTCTACAGTGTGGGTTCGATTCTGCCCAGCCAGGGAGATACCCACATGGCACGGCAGACCTCTCCTGTCTCACCTGCTGCTCCCCTCAGCAGTGTATTTCAGTCAGGCTGCCTGTTCTGTTCCCTGCTCTGTCTCTGGTGAATCCCCTCACCCTCCCGCTCATCTGGCCTGTAGCCTGGTTCTTTTATAAATAAATCTTTAAAAAAATTTTTGATGTAACTTTGCATTATAACATTATGTAAGTCACAGGTGTGCATCATTACAAATCAGCATCTGTACAGAATGCATCAAGTTCACCACCACAAGTCCAATTCTGTCCTTCATCCTTCAGTGGACTCTTTAAGTGACTGACCTAACCCTTCTCTCCCCTTCCCTTTTGGTAACCACTAATTTGGTGTTATGGTCTAAAAGTTTATTTTCTGTTTTATTTAGTTCATTCAGTGGTTTCATTTCTTTACATATCACATAACAGTGAAATCACACGGTGGTTGTCTTTTTCCATCTTTCTCATTTCACTAAGCATAACACTCTCTAGGTTTATCCATGTTGCACAAATGGCAGGATTTCATCTTTTTGATAGCTGCATAGTATTCCATCATGTACATACATACATACATACATACATACATACATACATAGATATATACATTTCTCCTTATATAATCATTTGTGCACACATAGGTTGTTTCCAACTCTTGCCTGTTATAAACAATGTGATGAATATAATGTGGTGAACATAAGGGCGCATATATCTCTTCAAAGTAGTTATTTTTGTCCTCTTCAGTTAAATACCCAAGTGAGATAACTGGATCATATGGAATCTATTTTTAACTTTTCGTTGAATCTCAATACTGCATTCCACAATGGCTGCACCAATTTACAATCCTACCAACAGTGTTCCCTTCTCTCCACATCCTCTGCAACACTTGTTGTTACTTGTCTTTTGGATAGCACCATTCTCGTGGGTGTGCAGTAAGAGTGAGTTCACTGATGTAGTGACTGGGCACAGACACTGCCCAACATAGAGTAGCTGCTCAACAAACATCCTTGTGAAATTTTTCCAGCCTAAAATCATTGCAGTCATGCCACATGGAACAAAGAGAGGGCAGAAAGGCAAAATTTTGCTGAGAGGTGATGGTTAAGCTGAGACCTGAATGAGGGATCCCTGCCTCTCCCCACTCCAATGCCCTCTACAAACACTGTCCCAGGTCCTTGGACCTAACATTACATAGCATTTTATAGCTTCAAAACTGGTTTTACATATGAGAACAAGTGTCTGCAGTTTTTCAACTTGCTCACTGGAGCACAAGTTATTCCATGGGGAGGCTGCAGGCATGGTGGGAAAGATTCTGAACTCATATTCCCTTCAACTGGAGCAGCCCTTCTTTGATCCTGGACATCTAGGAAAGATCCAACCTATTTATTGAGTGTCCTTGACGTGCCTGACACTGCTCTAGGTGCTTATTGAACAAATGAAAGATGCCTGCCCTTCCCCCCTCCCCTCTAGCCCATGTTACACCAGGGAAGATGCGATGAATGACAAACAGAATGAGTTATTTATTATGTTGCATAGTGATGAGTGCTTAGGGAAAGTGACAGTAGAGCAGGATGGGGAGGAGAGTGGGCTGCCATTTAAACAGGGTTGGTCTTGTGGAGACGGTGACATTTTAGCAAAAACGTGGGGGACTGAGGGAGAGATGCCAATACCTGGGGAAGGAGGTAAGGGTGTCGGCCATGGGGGAAGGCATTCTGGCAATGAGTTCAGAAGTGCAAAGGCCTGAGGGGAAGGGTGCCTGGAACAGCACAGAGACCAGGACGTTGTGGCAATGAGATGGGAGGCACGTGCGGCTGGCTTTTACAGGACAGCAGGGGGACATTGCTTCCAGTCTGAGTTTTCCACAGAGTGATAGCATGATTTGATTTACGTCTCAAAATGGAGGGAGGTGATGGCAGAAAACCATCCAGTCATCTATAATGGTCATCTTCCAGGCCCCTTGGGATGAGGGTTGGGCAGGTTCTTTCTAGTCCCATTTACAATCTGGGAAACTGACCCCAGGAGGAAAGAGGAATTCTTTGAGGGCACAGGGTTGAAAGGGGGTGAGTTGGGGGTCGAAGTCCTACAGCCTCCCCGACTCGGTCTCGGGGGAATCTGCTGGACCCCAGGAAGGTCTGCTCCATGGTGTCCACGTAAGGTTTGGTGTTCTTGAGGGCTACTTCAGGGCAGAGAAAAGACCATATGGGACTACTTTGGTTCTTGAAATTAGTATTTTATTTATTGAAGTTACACATTGAGAACCCAGTATCCCCTTAGGCTTTAAAGTTCACCTTACAAATCTTATTTTATTCTAGTTGTAAATCATAGACGATCCATGAAGGTTGGTGGATGATGTCCTCACATTTCAAAAGCTCATTCCTTGCCTTATGCTGCAACAATGAACCCCATACATTCCATGGAGGACATCCCACATCATATATCCTGCAGTAAATCACACAAGAAAGGAAGAGAGGCCCCCTGGCCGCCTGGGGTGAAGGTGCATCTGGGCCAGACATGACGGATGATGGGGGCGGCCCCAGGCCTGCGGGCAGACATCCTGTCAGGCCCTGCGCTGCTGAGTGGGGCATTGGGGAAGATTCAAGAAGCAAGAGAACGAAGGAAGAAAGAGGAATGTTTTCTCTTCCCTTCTTCCCTAGCTCCCTCAGGATAAAACGGGACTCTGGAGAAAAAATTGTGAGGGCAAAGTTGCAGGCCGGTTTTTCCTCTATCGTGTGGATTACCAGAGGCTCCTGGGCAAAGCCTCACAGCAGAAGGTTCTTCCAAACCCCTCTCCCCTCCAACGACCATCCCCCACCTCCCATAGCTGATCTCTGTTTTGTTAACTCCTCCCCTCTCCTCCTCCCTCTCAACACTCCGGTCATCCCCGCTCAACACTCCTTGCTCCCCTTCCTTCTACAGGCCTCTGGAGTCTCTCCCACCCCCACATTTTCCTCCTTACCCCACACTCTTTGTTCTGAATTCAAGGTTCTCAATACAATAAAGCTTTGATGATTTGCCCAATTGAGAAGGAATGTCAGCTTAAATTAATGAAGGGACTGAATAATGGAATTTTAAAGCAAAGTTTAGTTGCTTTCACGTTGTAAGAAATCCTTTCCAGGGAGAAATCTTTGCATTTAAATGCAGTAATAGCCAGTGCTGAGAACTGGGCAATATGTCTTAGAGATTCTTTTAAATGTGTTAACAGAAAAGAACCCTTTATAACTGGCATATAGGCTCGTCGAATCTGAGTGATTTTACTCCCCAAACCTTCCATTTTTAGCAACCAGTATTTATTTTTATCATTGTGATTTTACTGCTTTCACATATCTACCCTGGCTTCAACTCCCGAAGGCTTTATGACAGCGAGGCTTCTGCATCCTTAAAATGTTTAATTTTCAATTACATGAATACATTCTCTTTGTAAAAAGTTAAAACTTTAAGAATGATGATAAGTGAAGACCTTAGGAATAACAGAAGAATTCTTGTATCCCAGCATATACCACTTTAAGGCTGTGCCAATATATCGTCTATAGCAAAGCTTCCTATGCAGAAGGAACCATTTACATCCGAGTGGGTCTTGCCTTCTTGCAAAATTAAGGCCTCATGAGGTAGTTAAAGCTCTCTGCTCTCCCCTTCAGTGCCATTTTACCTCCATCCATCCCCAACTCCTCCCTACAACCCTGCCACCTTCTACTCCCACCTCTCTGCACAGAATCAGTTCTAAGATGAAGCAGCCTAGAAAATGTCAGTAATGATTAGATCTAGATAAGACCTCTTGGGGGCTTATTATACTAGTTTCGCTATTTTTCTGAATGTTTAAAAATTAAAAAAACAAAACAAAATTCACCTCTCCAAATTCTAAGAACAGCAATAAAGGCAATGCAGGGTGTGTTGTTGAGCAATGTACATGCTCTTGCCCAAGCATTTTTCATACATGTATTCCTTTGCAGGAGAGGTAACCAAGTATTGTCCCTATTTCACAGATGAGGAGACCAAGAGGTTTAGTATAATAATACTGTGTAATAATGATGGCTGATGGTTACTGCTTCCTTTCAATGAGGAAGGTATTGCACCAGGCACCTACACTAATTTCATCTTTCCAACAACTCTATGAGTTAATGTGCATAACTTGCCCAAGATTGCAAAGCTAATAACCGAGGACTGGACTATCAGTGCCCAGCTCTTAATCACATACACCTCAGATGATGACCTTTCTGTCATCTTTGTAGTATTTCAAAACTAGAAATCTGGCAACCTCCACTGTTCATTCAGACTACAGATGTGTTTAGTTGGCCCACACACTACAATTTTGAATTAGGAACCATAATTTAAAGAATTATCTAAAAATTTTTTTTATCCGAATATCCAGATTTCTGGCTTCCCTGGAAAAATCAAAAGTTCTGGTAACATTAGGTTGGTATCCCACAAAGTAACAATTGACTAGAGCTGAGTACATGGTAGGATTTTTGCTTTACAATTTGTTACAGTCCTCACTACTCCCTATTATTGTGCTGGCCTTTTTTTTGCAACTCTGGTATCAAACTAGCATAAGTATTTGAGTTTGCAACCCCTAGAACGTAATGTCTTCCCTGGTGTGTAAATGTACTACATAATTTATCCATCTAAGCGCCTAACCATTCCTTTGTGTATCCATCCAACCATCCATCCACCCACCTACCACCCACTCACCCACCCATCTTTTCACGGTGCTTATCTTAAGCATCTTAAGCATTCCCTACTAGCTTAGCTATTCTAAAACAGAGAGTTACACCTACCACTTCTAGATCAATATCTCCTTTACCCCACTCAGCATTTAAAGGGCAGCAACAGGGGATGGGAGTTGATGTGTTGATATGAACAGTCATGGGAGGTGTCATGGTAGGGTGTTATATGTTGAAACTGTAACCCAAAAAAATGCCTGCATTTGGAGCTAGGGTCTTTAGAAGTAGGTAATTAAGGTTATATGAGATAATAAGAGTGGGTCCCTAATAATCCAATATGATTGGTGTCCTTTTAAGAGGAAGAGACACTAAAAGAGCACAGAGAAGGTGTCCATCTGCAAACCAAGGAGACAGGTCTCAGGAGACCTCCAGAACAGTGAGAAAATCAATGTCTGCTGCTTAAGCTAGTCTGCAGTACTCTGGTAGGGTAGGCTTGCTACCCTACCTAATAATGTGTCCTCCCCCAAGCATTCCGCCTACCACTTTCTGGTGCCCTCTTCCTGTGTGAGCAATCACCTAAAGCCCAAAGCCACTTGAATTAGAAACTAAGAGATATTGTCAGCAATCCCAGTTAAGAAGGTCCATCATTCCTTCAGTGGTGTGGATGCCACCACCAGAATGGGCTGGATAGATACTACTAAGGAATCCTACCAGCGAGATGCACACAGGACATTCCACTAAATTCCATGTACCTGAAATGGGACAGATATTGCCTGAAGTTCACAGTATCAGGAGGCATTGCAGCTGAGATGTGGGCATGGAAAGCATTAGCAAAACTCAAAGTGGTCTGCAGAACACGGAGTGCTACAGGGCCACTGAGTTACCTGGTTGGGTTGAGCACACTGTTTTTGTCTGGACAGCCTGAGTCCAGCTTAAACAGCGTCATGCAGAATAATTATTGCCGAGTTGGCTTCATATTAAGTCATTTCCTCCAGGTGTTCTAGTTCGGCTTGACACAAAGATAGGTGGTTGCTGATTAACCCCAGAGGGGTCTAGAGAATGAGGGGAAGCCAAATTGGCTTTTCTGCTCCTTTTCATAAGCTTCAAGCTGTTAGGGTGGGAATGACTGGAGTTTAACGATGGTTTTGGAGAAAGAGGGTAGACAAAACCCAGATGGGTTCTCAAGTCCCAGGGGACAGCCAACGGCAATAGATTTCAACCTCAGATTCTTAATGGAATGAGCAGAGATCTGGAAGGGATCCAGTAGTACTGGTTCTAGAATCCTACGGCAGCAGGTTTATAAACACTAGAACTACCTTCTCTGTCATCATATGCTCCTAGGGAAACTTTGCAATCTTAGTCAGTAGATAAGAGTCAGTCAATGGGTAAGGTCTGACTAATGACCTAATCAATACTGACATTTCTCAAGCGCAGGAGAGGACAGGAAAATACAGAGTTGTTAAGATTGACTTCTAATCTCACATTCACTGAAAAAAAAATGGAAACACTGAAATTTGAACATACACATTTTTAACCACCTGATGAGGTATAAAGGCAATGGTCTCTAGCGAAGGAAAGGCAAAGAAAGCCCACTACGATGATTCAGTTTTCCCCCTTGTCCTCTGGTTGATGTGCAAATTCAGACATAGCACATTTCTCTGACTCTGGTGAGCAACACCACACATGACTAGTCTTCCAAAAAGTTTCATGGATATTTGTTGGAGCTGCCAATGAAGAGCTTCAGGCATCTTGGGAGAACACAACTGGCAAAGCCCTTACTCAAGCAGAGTGCTTGACCTGTGTTCTAAGCCTTAGCTTGGAAGTAAGTGGTTTGGAGTTTATGATTCAAGGATCTGGAATGAGGGTTCCATGAGGCCTTGAGGGTGGGGCAGGAGAAAGACAAGGGTCTGGGGTGAGACTACGGAGTTCTTGCAGAAGGCAGAGAAACTTCTAGGAGTTTTTGGAACAAGAATCTCCCTGCTCAGCTTGGTTAGGATTCCTCAGTGAAAATTTCTATTGCTTCTGCTGCTGTCTGATTTTGGAGAAAGGGAAATTGCTCCAAATATCAGGAGACAGAGGAAAGGTACTGGGGTTCCGTTGGGGAACAGCAAGAAAGGGTTTTATTTCTGTTTCTCCTTTTGTACCACACTTTCTTCAATCTTCCTTATATTTCAAATAAATGTTAAGAGCTCTTCTTTCCCACGTACTTGTCTTATTCCTCTGTGATTGGGCATTTCAACAGGGTACAAGGGAGGGTACTGGAATCAGAGGTTGTGGGGTGAGCAGTGTGGGGCGGCTTGGCTGTATCAGGATGTGAAGAGACCAGGTCTACAGTGATAAAAAGGAGAGGAGGAAGCAAGAGCGAGCTTGAGGATGCTCGCGGGAATCCAGGTAAGGGCACCAAGAAAGCACTAGAGTTCTTCGTGGCCCCCACTCTCTCACAGGCCCTCTCCCGGGAACCGCCATGCCTGCATCTGCTGACGTACAGGCAGCTGTGCTTTCAGCTCCTCCCTTAGTCCGCAACGGACTGGTGACCAAGAATGTCGTCTGAGATAAAACAATAGGATGCACCTGAGCCAGATTCTTTCTTAGGAATTTTAATGAGGAAATGCCAAGGGAAAAAGCCAATGGGAACTGAAGTTGAAAGGTTGAGGTATAGAGAGAGGAGCCAGAGACATTTGAATGAGCCACACACAAGATCAAGTTTTGAATAAGCTGAACAACAGTCTGTAGGGCGTGTCTGCTGGGAGCGAGAGTAGCCTTGGTCGGATGTGCAGAGAGAAGCAAGGACTCCAATGTACTGAAGCTGCAAGGTTGCCTCTTTCAGACCTTTCACCTGAGGAGCTGAGATCTTCTCAATGAAAAGAGGCCAACTATAACTATCAAGTTGTGTCAGTTCCATGTAGGTAAGTTAAAAACTGAATTATCATCTGAAGACATTGGCTTTGGAGTAAATTAGTCCAGTTCCCTTAGCAAACACGGTCCTCCACCACTGCTGACTTGGAAGCTCCAGTGTACTTCTGAGTAGGTTTTAGGCAGGAAATGGTGTGACCCAGTTCTCCTTTTGTTCTTATGATGTCAGAATTTAGGAATATGACTGTGTTTGAGTCCTGAAGAAAGGAGGTGTTGGCATCTACAGAGAACTGGTCTAGTCTGAGAAGTTAAATCCTTTTAAAGTTACTAAGATATAGGTCTACAAGTCTCTCAGAGGGAAACTTGAAAACCATGAATTTTTATCTAGTTAAAAGCAGCAGAGAGGTGTGGCAGCCGAGCTGGTTTGCCAGCAAAATCTCATGAATCATTTCTCATCTCCGATTTCAGGGCTCAGGAGGAGCTACACTAGAAGGAAAACCAAGAGCAGCTCTTGTCAATATAAGAGCTTATCCATTATGTCCACAGCCTCTTGGAAATGTCCCCAGGCAAGGCTGCCATCAGCACTTGACTGAAAACACATGGAAGGAGCACACTCAGAGCAGGAATTCATTATTGGAAGAATAATAAGGGAAAGTTTCTCTCTCTCTCTCTCTCTCTCTCTCTCTCTCTCTCTCCTGCTGCTACTGCTAAGAGCTGCTTTCTGAAAAAGTCACAAGGCTTAGAGGGAACTTGAATCATGGGTGGTAACGAGGGGAAGAAAGGAGGCAGAAAGGCACATTTCCAGAAACCTTTTCACACAAAGGATGAAGGTCCCAGGCCACTCAGAATGAGCTGTTTCACCTCAGATGCATTATTGAAATCAGGCCATGGTTCCCTTTAACCCATTATCCTGTTTCAGAATTATTAGTGTCAGATAGATTCTGACAAGTATCTAAAGTAAACTGTTTTTTCCCTAGCTATTCCTTGTTTACAAAAAGGTCATCTGTGGACTAAACGGACTGCAAAACTCTTTGGTCTTCCTTCCTCAACACCAACCCAAAAGTCTCCAATATATGTCAGGCAAGGGAAAGGTATTGTGCAACCATCCCAGGCTGGGTAGGTTCATTGTTGATTCAGGTAGACAAAAAGAGAATTTTGGATCCTTGTAGATTTTTGCAGGCCATTGATGCTGAAGCAGGTGACTGGACACAGGCAGACCAGCAGGTAGGGAGGTAGCAATAGAGCTCCTAGCCTCAGAGTGACACCGCCTTCCAGGCCAAGTCCCTTTAATCCCTTGCTCCTCTGGCCCAAGTGTCTGCATTTACGTGTGCGCATGCCCTATGTGCTGGCTTCTTGGCCCAGGTGTCCACAACTACAGGTGCACCTGCCCCATGCTCATGCTCCCAAGAAGCCTCCAAAACAACACATTATCACGTGTGGGCAATGAAACCTGGGAGGAAAGCAAAGCCTCAGGTAGCAGCTGGAGAGGCTTGAGATGAAAAAGAGCCTGAGCACCTCATGTTTCTTACAGGCATACAGTAAGGAGCGACTGCCAAAGGAGACATTTGCCAGCTCACTGGGAGAGCAGAAGGGGCAGACATGATGAGTGTTCACTGATATCCAGTTCTCCTTTTCCAAATAGAGGGGATGTTTGTGCTTCCTGCCTCCTTGAAGTTGGGAGTGGTCACATGACTGGCCTTGAGGGAGCGATGTGTATCATTTCTGGGGGGCAGTACTTAATTGCTGGTGTGCAATTAAGCAATTAATTGTGGAAATGCATGTTGATACAAAAATGAAATAACAAGCCATCACATAAAGAAGAGTCTCTCACATGCACACACTTTGTTCTAAGTCACTGAGGTTGTTTAGGCAGTAAAATCATGTTCCCCCTGACTTGTGCCTACTACTTGTCAGTCATCTCTCCCCCAGACCCATCTGGAGCTCTGGAGAACTTGTTCTCCATCAGAATCCTGTCCTTACTAAAATTCAGAAGCAGACAATGCACTTCCTCGCACTCAGGCTGTTCTTCTGAGAAGTGTTAAGGCTCCTGTAGGGTAAGGAAAAATGTCAGACTTTTCTGCCCTCCCGCCATCAGGATAGATGATGGATCCTTGTGGTCCTGAATGCATGCCTGATGGCGGGCACCTGGAGTAGGGTGTGGGCAGAGGTAGATGGGATTCACCTGGGCTGATACTGCTTTTAAGAGCGGCGTCATAGGGATACCAGCAGAAGCCGAGAAAGAAGCAGAGAAGCAGAAGCCAAAAGAGAAGCCGAGAAAGAAGCAGAGAAGCAGCAGAAGCCGAGAAAGAAGCAGCAGAAGCTGAGAGAGAAGTAAGAGAAGCAGAAGCGGAGAGAAGGCCGGAGAGCCCAGAGTGAAGACCTGCTGGGGGCTGGGAGGCCTGCCAGCCTCCCAGCCCCCCAGCGCCCCTGCCTGCTGTGTACCTGGTAATCCCAATAAAAACCTGCAAAACCACTGAGGACTCCTCCTGTACCCAGTCTGCATGGGATCAGAAAACCTGCTCAGTGTCCAGTCCGGCCCCTACAGCTCCTTCCTTCCATTTGTGCCGAAGAGGCTTCTGCTGAATTCTGTAGTAGAATAAAGAAAGTCTTCACAGCTCTAAGACAAAAGTGATGGTGGCAATATTAAAATCAAAGCTCAGGATAACAAAACAAAAAAACAACAAAATACCTGACATCTCCCAGCAGTTCTAAATCTACAACTTTTAGGCCAGAATCAGGTATTTTGTACTTCCTCTGGTCTTCATATCCCTCTTTCCCATTACCTAATCCTCATTCTCCAATCTCCCAAATTCTTATTTGGTTTTGCCAGACAAACTTTCACAATCCTCTTTCTAAAAAGTAACTGCTCACAACATCCAATCAAAAAAGATAGAGCACATAGAGTCCAAAGCACTTCCGAGTCAATCCAGAAATGTTCACTCTGTGGGCTGATCAGGACTCCAGTTCTGAATCTTCCCCAGAATAGCTAGGAGGCTACCGCCATGAGGGAGACAAATTTGGACTTTGCCATAAATATGGATATGCACAAACATACCTAGAAAAAAAACAGCGAGCAGCAGCCAAGTTCAATAAAAGTTATTAATAATATGCGATGCATCTCATGGGTGGTACCCTTTTGGCAGATCTTCAGCTCATGTGGAAGAATGCATTTGTGTCTTCTTTCTTACCAGCTTCCCGGGGGAAAATTTCCTATGTGTATTTCCTGAGATTTAATAATGGTGGAGAGTGAAGATGGCATGATGGAGCCTCTACTAGAGTCTCAGCACCACTGTCCAAGTCTTCTGTAGCCACTTCTTCCAGTGGCTCAAACTACTAATATGGTCCCCAGGGATTCTGTTATTTGGAAATATTCACGGAATTCCTATGTCTGTAGTATTGACCTGAGTACTTGCGTGAAACGAGGAGAACTAAGAGAGGCTGTGCCAGATGTGAACCCCTGGGAGAGGGGCAAGTGGAAGGAGCATGACTGCTTATGTTCAAATCTACATTTCATGACTTTCTAGCAACAGACTGAACTTGCCTTGTTCCTCATCAATGAAGGATAATAAGAAGTCCTACCTGGCGAGGTTGTTAGGGGGATTCGGTGATGTGATGTTGTGAAGTGTGTGTTGGACATGCAGTGATGCCCAGTGGACACTAGCATGGTGCAGAGACAGTGCCTGTCCCTGTCTTGGCAGCATGGCTGGTGGTGATGTGCCCTGATGGGCCTTGGAGCGGGAGAGTATGGGACTGATTTTCTCAGTCCCTGGGGTATAGCATTGTCTTAGTATTTCCTGGGGGGTCAAGCAAGTCAAAAGCCCGTAGCTCTTTGAGACTTGGGGTGGGGATATGGTTTCCTGAACCTCTTTCAGACACTTCTGAGTGCCCCATTGTAATGAGTGAACCATTTTGCTTTCCTTCCTTGGTAGACAGTGAGAGTGGGGAGAGACCAAATTAGTAGTTACAGAGAACGAAACATCTTTCCTAACTTCTCAAATAGTTCCTTGATGTTTGAAATGAGCCAATTCAATTCATCAGAATTCTTAGGAAATGTACACTTAAGCATCTTCCAAAACTCAGCTTATTTTTCACAAATGTTCTATTGAAGACCACAAGTTCTCAAAATACACCTCGTTCAGAGGGAGACAAATGACCACAGTCTGGAAAATGAGCCTCACCCACCTCTTCCAGGTCTATCGGAATCCTTCTTGCCTTCCAATGCCCAGAGCAATGCTCGCTCTCCAGGAATGCCTGCCCCGACCCACTCCGGTGGAATTAAATGTGCCTCCTTTAGCCCTTGCAGCATGTGGCTTGGACATGCATCTGTCATATCACTTTACTCTACTCTGCTTTCTATTACAGTTAGTAGCTTAAGAGTCTTTTCCATTTATTATAATATATTTCTCCAGGACAGGACAGAGAGCCATTGTTTCTGAGGTCTTGGTAGGTGCTCAGCGAAGACTCAGGTCAACCATTTTCCACCAATTTCCTACCTCCTTGGTGCACAGATGCTGCTGGGCACTAATGGGAGAGATGAGATAGGATAAGAGTTGATTCTAACCAAGGCATTTGAAAACCAGTGAAGGTAAAAAGTGATTCTTTAGAGGACTGTGTGGGGTCACTAACAAGTCAGGTAAAAGAGGTACCAATGCCAAAGGCTGGGGTGATTTGGCACCTGGCTTGGAAGGAGAAGAAGCCCCCAAGCCTTACATCAAACAGAGTCTTGAAGCTTTGGTTGGAAGTCTCAAGTCCTTGGAAGGGGATAGACTGGGTATGTCTGCTAGAAATGACTAAATTAATCTATGAGTCACCAATTGATTAGTTTACTAATTGACTGGGACAGCTTTGCACTTTAAAGTTAAAGGGATCATTTCAGTCTTTATTAAATCCTTCATGAATCGCAATCTTTGTTCTGCAGGGTTATACACAATATACTCGTGAAACCTGAATTTACACCACAATAGTTTTCCGAATAATGACCTTCCAAATGCCACTAATACCATACATGTTCCGCTTCCCAGTTGGATCTGAACCTGTCAGTGAATGCTGAGACCACTGACCTCCCTTGGACATGAGAGCAGACCCCCATGCCGATGCCCGCCTCTAAACCCCCCCACCTTTCCATGATTTCATTTCTGAATCAATTCCTCTTTGGAGACCTCAATTCCTTTACACCTACTCTCTTTATTTAGTGGACAATACTTT
The DNA here is from genome assembly GCF_964194135.1 of Talpa europaea. NCBI lineage: Eukaryota > Metazoa > Chordata > Mammalia > Eulipotyphla > Talpidae > Talpa > Talpa europaea. The sequence continues at coordinate 95,524,574 of NC_140075.1, read as the reverse complement.
ATTCGGAAACATTCCCTCCTGTAATCACAAATCCTGTTAGTCATCCTCCTTCTCTCCGCAGGGGATTGTGGGCTTTTAATTAATTAATGTGGTTAAACCGCTTTGAGGTGCCTGGTTGAAAGGTGCTATATAAGTGCAAATTATTATTATTATGGCTGTTGACATCCCAGGGCTGCAAAGCCTTCTAGAGACCTGAACAAAGGCTTCTTCATCTTCATCTTCCCTGCAATGGTGGGCTCAGTGGTATAGGGGCAAGGCTGTTACCATCTCAACAGCAATCAACTAATTAATCCCCATTATGTTGGCTTCCGTTTCCTTCTTCCAGGCAGCATGGCCTGTTTCATTTCACAAATCATGCCCCCGGCAGCTCTACACAAAGGTCATAGTGTCCCTATGGCCTCTGTTAGCCTAAAGGAAAAAAATGAAAGGGAGAGAAAGAAAGTTTGAAAAAAAAATTATCATCATGAAATGCATTAACTTCTCACTAGCAGTCTAAATAAAATACTCCTTCCAGCAGTAGTCCTCCTACAGACATTCCTGTCTATTACCCCAGGAGCCAATGGTCTCACAAACCACAGGCACCCAAAATCGCAGCACAGGTGGGGTGAAGTCCCATGGTCCAGGCTTAACTGCCCATAGTTAGAGACCAAGGGCATTTTTCTGGGCTGGGTGGGAAGTGGTCATCAGGAGAAGTGGGAGCCCCTCTTTGGTCTCCTCCTCTATCCCCAGGTTTCCCCTGAGAAAGCCAGCTGCCATCTGTAATCAGGAAGCCCTCACAAAGGCTGGGGACCATGATTTAGATGTTTTGTGCTACACCTAGCACACCCCGGCCCTTAACAAATGCCCGGTACTTCCACTATGATGGTAGCCATTGAAAGCAGCTCGGTGGGGGAGACTTGGCCTCTCTAAGGGGCACTGCTGACCAAAATTCTCTTGACAAGGTTGTGCCTCAGGCCCTTTGTTACTGTGGATGTGGGTGAGCCTCAGGGGGTCATGTCTTCATCTGCCTCCATTTATCCTCCCTATTGACGGGCTCCTTCAGGACATCGGTCAGTCTCTGTGGGAAGTGATTTGGAGAGCAACAAAAGAACTTGGGCCCTTTGGGGGGCCTTCAGAATTCAGTAAACATCTGGACACGGAAGGCCAGGTTCTCAAGCAGTCTAGCTGGGGAGATGTCAAAAGAGAGAAAGAGCGGTGTGTGCAATGCAAGCTCTTAGTTCTGTGGCGACATTTGTTGTAGAAAAACACAAACACCCCAGTAGGTAGATAGGAAGATTTTCAAAAGCGCCTCTATTTGTCAGTTTTTGTGAATACGTGCTCTGTCTGTCAGTTTTTGTGAATGCATGCTCTGTTTGTCAGTTTTCAGGGCATGTGCGAGGAAACAGAAATTTCGCATGGTTGGGGGCAACATGTGATGGATGTTCTGATTCTCTGTGTGTGAATAACCTGAGGTTGCACAAGCCTGTCCTCAGTGTTGTTCAGAGTTTCTATTATCCCCGAGGTCTATAAAGCACTTTCTAGCACTCCAGGTGACTTGTTCAAGTCTCCTCATGAGCACATTTTAATTGACAAAAAAATGAAGTTCTGAGCCTGAGTGATTTACATTTCATCACATGCTAAATTCAGGATCTGAACTCTTGACTCTCAATGTTCTCTTTATTGTTGAATCAATCCATTCAGAAGACATTAGTCAGCATGATTCAACATTAGTCACATGGCACTAATCAGCATTCCCTAGTGTACCCAGATCTATCCTCAGATAGAAAAAAGACACCGGCCTCTGTCAAAGGACAATGGCATGGCATTCTCATCAGATTTCAGGAGCTGATATCCAGTTCAAGCCCCACATACTCGCAGGAATCTTCCTTAGTCAGTCACCTCAGTTGAAATGAGTCTATTTCTCTATCCTTCCCTACTCCATTGTTTCAACCTTGATAATAGGTGTTACAGTCCCACTTTGCTCAAACACTTGAGCTAGCTAGGTTTTGAGCTTCTGTGAGGAAGGGGCTATTTTTTTCAGGACTTATAGCCCCTGAGCACCATGGTTCACTCAACAAACACCGGCTGAGCTGCACTCAGTGGAATGGAGCTTAAGTCATATTCCAGAAAGAACACCAAATCCTTTTGGAAGAGGTTTTCAAAGAACATCAACAACCTGAATTGATTTAACATCTTTTTGATATTATTACCTGGGCATTTTCACAAATGCAAATTGTTAACACTGCAAAGACAGCCAAATAGCTTCCAGGTTCTGAAAGAGAACAGTGGATTCAATCTAACTACAGTTCAGGCGCTGGATAAAATTTTTCTCCATAACTTTATTCCAACTGACATTTTGTCCATTTTTTTTTTAAAGTGTAGATAGGAAAATACATTTTGGAAAAAAATGTGTTTAGTCTATGATTTTGGACATAAATTCATTTGAACTGTGATACTTGTTCAAATATCTTTCAAACATAGTGCATGAAACGAAACACACAAAGGTGTCTCCTTGGGAACAATTCTATTGGGATGGTGTCAGGGTTTTTAGGTATCGATCACTGAAGGAATTACTTCTCTAATTAGAATCTACCAATGAGGAGTGCTGATAGCATTTTAAGCATGTAACATGTATGTTGCATTTCAAGAATACAACTCTGTTTTGTGATAGCCATAGAACTTCTACTATCGTACCTGAGGCCTAATGTCTCTAACTGGGCTCCTCTAAAAAGGATGTGTCACCAAATATTCATCTCCCTTCCCCTTCTACCTCATGTTGGGGAATCAACTCCCAAAATTCAGCTGGGCAGATGGCCACCCAGATTAACAATTACATTTTCCAAACTTTACTTCATATGTCTACATATATTGCCCAATATGATATTAACAGAAATAATGTGTGCTTCTTCTGGTTAATATCCTGGAAGGAAGGGAGATGCCATTTCCTCCCACCACCATTCTGCATCCCATAAAACCCTGCTACCTGGATGGAGGACATGACACTAAGCTGTTATGGACCATTGCAAAAAGAGCAGCATCCTAGGTGTGATGGAGCAACAAGTTAAGTGTCTGGGCGTTATAACCCAACGATACTTGGGAAGTTTCTTCAGGGATCACTTAGACGTTTAAGATTCAAGATTCAGTGGAGGTCTGGAGTGACCCAGTAGAAGCCAGGAAACTCAAGAGGTTGGCTGCCCTGGGGCTGCTATGATGGAACATGAGGAGCCCATGGGGAGTACTTGAAAGAGCTACAGGCCCACCAGGGGCAGTGAACATCACTTGCCTGAAACTCAGGAATCTCACCTGAAAATAAGGGTAAACTAAAAATTCTCTTTCTTGGAAGTGTATATAGTTAACTTTAGGAGAAATAAAGTAATTTTTGTCAGATAACCATCTAAGTATATGCATAAAGTACACACACTGTGGGGAAGGTCCCTCCGGAAGCAATGGAGAGCTCACACCTGGAAGGTAGGGATCAGAGAGGCATCCACAAAACACCAAGTTAGCCCATGGAAACGTGACAACAAACCTACAGTTACCCAGAAATTGGTCTGCTACCTTCAGAGGAAATGTGAATTTGTAAACCTCTTTGAAGAATAATTTGAGAATATATAGCAAAGATAAAAATGTGCATATCCTTTGACCAGTCATTGCATGCTTTGATGCATACCTAGAACAACCTGCATACCTGCACATGGAATGCATTAATTAACAGATAATCAAAATTTCCATCAACAGGGAATAATATTGTATATTCATACAATGCAAATGGATCTCTCAAAGTGTATCAAATGCAAAAAGAGAACATGAGTGACAAAAATGAATTGTGGGCTGATGTGTAAAATAAACCATTTAGCAAATGTGGAAGGCACTCAGAACAAATCAGTGTATTATATTTGGATTCACATATATGTACAAACACTTTTTAAGAATGGGTGGTGGGTCGTGGGGAGGATATATATAATCTATATAGACATTATTATTATATATATAATCTATATATACAGAGAGAGAACCCTGGAAAGTTTTTACCTTTGTGGAGGAGGGGAGGGAGGGAATGGATTAGGAATAAGTGCAAAGGAGTTTTGAACTTTGTCAAGTGTATTCCTGTCATGAAAAATAAAACTAAAATAAAGCTAACTAAATTTTAATAGTTGTTGATTCTGTGTATTAGATTTATGGGTTTTGCTAGATTATTTTCTGTATTTAAAATATTTTTTCCAAGCTGTGTGGAGATTCCTCAGCCTACTAAAGATGGAGCTTCCATATGATCCAGCAATTCCACTCCTAGGTATTTACCCAAAGGACACAGAAACATCAATTCCAAAGAGCACCTGCACCCCTATGTTTATAGCAGCACTATTTACAATAGCTAAGCTTTGGAAACAGCCCAAATGCCCAAAAATAGATGACTGGATCAAGAAGATGTGGTACATATATACCATGGAATATTACTCAGCATTCAAAAAAGAGAAACACATGCAATTTGCAGCAACATGGATGCCACTGGAAGGGATCATGCTCAGCGAAATAAGCCAGAAAGAAAAAGAAAAATACCAGATGGTCTCACTCATAGCAGGAATTTAGAAAATCTAAATAAGAGACCAGGAAAAAGAATAACTATAAGAAAGAAAAAAATCAAAATCAACAACCAACTATGAACCAGAGACATACTATGGGGGGGGGTGCGGGAAAGGAGGGGTTGGGGTCAAAATCAGGGGGTTGCAATTGTATGGGGAATACAAAAATACAAAAATAAAAAAAAATTAAATATTTTTTCCACATTGAAAACAAAATCTGTGATGCCAAGAGCTGGAGTAGAAGCAGTGAACAAAGCAGAGGGCCAGTGTCTTGGAGGCAAGAGGATGTTTAAAGAGGAGAACTGGGCAGACATGAGTCCCGCTTGACTTCCTCTGGGAAGTTCCTTGTCGAGGGGCAGGTGGAAGCAGCAAGGACAATGCCGTGGCCAAGGCTGCAGTGGCACTGGCCTGCTCTGCCATCTCCTTTGTGGCCTCTGGAGGGGTGGTGTACTCTCTGCTCTCTGCTCCATTGAGCCCTAGGGCAATCTGCCCAGGCTCCTACAAGAATGCCTGGCTGTGCCAGGTGTGTGGGTGATGTTTACCCGGCAGACACCTCCATATCTGGATGGAAATAAATTGTGAATCTTCTGGGTCACTTTGAGTCTACCAGGCAGAAAACATTTAGATGTGTTACTGATTGAAACGGAAATCTGGTGAACTCATATGGTGGTATTTTGTGCGGGTGCGGTGGGCAGATGGTGGTATTTGGGGGGTATGGGAATATTTTTCAGTAAATCATCCATTGGGCTCAGTGACTAAGAAAATGGGGTGGAAGAATCTAGCCCAGGTTTGTCACAAGGGACCAGACAAAGGAGATTAACACTGCTCTCAATATGCTTTAAAAGGCAATTGAACATTCTTGATTTACAAGAAAGATAAGGCACATGGCTTTCTAGCTTTAAAAATCATTGCTTGGGCCTCCCTGGTGGCGCAGGTGGTTGAGAGCAGTGCTGTGAGGCTATCCATAGCCTCTGCAGTGCTGGTTCGATCCCTGCTGGCCACGGAGCAACCCACATGGCACGGCAGACCTCTCCTATCTCGCCTGCTGCTCCCCTCAGCAGTGTATTTCAGTCAGTCTTCCTGTTCTGTTCCCCGCTCTGTCTCTGGTGAATCCTCTCACCCTCCTGCACATCTGGCCTGTACCCAGTTCTTGTATAAATAATAAATATCTTTTAAAAAAAAAATCATTGCTTCTTTGTTTGCTGATTTCTTGTGAGTCCTTATAACAGGTGGCTGGAGAAACAGGAAACTAGCACCTTCTCTGGACCTACCTCAGGGTATTCATCCCCAAGCCCCCCTCCCCAGGTTTTGCTCATTGAATCCTAAACTAATAGAGGACAGCTCCAGAATCCAAATTCAGCCTGAGCTTGGTTTAAAATAAATGAGTAAACAAACCTCCCCCAACACACACACACTCTCTCTCTCTCTTCCTTTCTATTGAGAAAGAAAGCTATTATCTTCTGTCCTGTTCAAAACAACCTGGATTTTGTTTTTCAAATGCTCCCCAGACTCCTGAGGAAAAGGAATAGAGGGCAAAAGGAAGAGTGACCCAAGAGCCTCAGCCTCATTGTCCTCCCTGGCCAGCCCTCCTTCATGATTTGTTTCTTCACCAAGTCAACAGGCCCTTCTACCCATAAGCCCTCCGAAAGCCAGAGCGGCTCTGGGAAAGCCAGGCCGCCTGCAGTATCACAACACTTCTTTCAATCACAGAATTTTATTGACACAGAGGCCCAGGAGGCCCTAGTTTGTTCTGGGCAGCACATTTGGGGGTTATTGGGGGCCCAAAGGACATGAGTAGAGCAGATGAGGGTCAAGTTGGAGTTCACTGTAGACTCCTCCCTTCAGTAACGCTTGGTTGTGTGGGCCCTTTTCATAAAAACTGAGTCCCAAAGCCGACTTCTGCTTGTTCCTCTCCACTAGGTACCAGCACCACTGAGCCTCACTGGATTGGCCAGACCTCTAAGTCTCCCACTCTGTGGCTGCTCAGACCTTCACAGTGAACCCTGGGGACTAAAGGAAAAATGGATTAATAGGATCCTTCCCACTCCCTTCTATCTTTCCCACTCCAGTTGCATAAAAGGGACCTGGCCCCTCTGAGTTCAAACCCTCGGGAAACTGGTGGTTGTGAGACTCTCTCCTTCCGAGGCCAAGTATTTCCAGGGTCCTGGGCCCAACCACAGAGGCCAGGATTCCTGACCAGTGAGGCTACTGTGGGACAAAGAAGATGCAAACAGCACTTATTACCATGGTAATGGCCTGAGACTGGCGGCCTCCTGAAGGTGCTGGGAGGGTGGGTTTTCTTTCTTCTACTTTTTCGTAAGCAACCCTCCCCCCACAAAGGAGAATAGTTCCGCTTTCTATTTTACTACAACAATAGCAAGGACTGGCTCCTTCAAGTGTTTCAAAAAGCAGCCTGAGAAATCTCTAGCCAAGCCCCTCAGCCTCTCCAGTCGGCCCTTTTATTGTCCCTCCCATCCCAGGGAACAAAGGGGTGGGAAGGGTACTAGGCCCCCAGTTGCCGGCTGGTCTCAGCATCCTAATCCTTGAGAACCGGTGAGAGGAATGGCCTGTGGAGCCGGTAAATCGAATTCTGGCCGCACCTTTTATTCCCTCCCTCTGCTTATGCTCTCAGAAGCTCTCAGGTATTATAAAACCTCCTGGCTAGCAGGCTGGTAGAAATCTTGGGGCTTGCTGAGGGGATAAAAGGCTCTGAGGGATCATTCCCTCACTAACAGCCCCTCCCCAAAGGGTAATCTGTTTGGATTGTTCTTTCCCACCACTCCAGGCTGGCTCCATTACAAAGTCTCAATGTGGGGCCACAAGTGGTTGGACTAGCAGCTTCCCTTAGTTGGTACCACAGGTGTTGCCCTCACGTGATTTCCAGCCCTTCCTCTTGTCTCTATGCCCCTCACACAGGGGTTGCACATCCCACCTGGAGCTCCAGGCACCCTCTTCCAAGATAGCACCTTGGGGCTATCACGCTAGAGCAACCCCTCACACAACCACCTTCTTGGCCTTGACTGCTGGTACCTTTCCAAGGTTACCACCCAGGGATCAAAGGTTTCTTTGCTTTAAACTTGGGGAATGGTGCAGGTGTTTTTTAGCTCAGTCATCTGCTAAGTGGGAAGGTAGGGTGGGGGATAAGCTTTTATGTTCCGGTGTGTGGAGATCTCCAGGGTACAACTCTACTGAGCTAAGTGAACGATAAGCACACCATCTCCTAAGAAAATCAGATAAAGCTTAAGTGGGATGGCCTTTAGGGATCACCCAGGCTGATGATTCTAATCTAAGAAAAACATTTTACATGGCAACCTCCAAACACAGATTCATAATGTGCACACACAATCACTAACAAATATACCATGAAACAATACATGTTACTGTTGCCCGTTTTAAAAAATTTATTTTTCTTACAATGTTATTCATTTTTGTGCAATAAATGAATAAATCCCCATAAATCACCCACCACCTCATTACCCATGAACTGTCACCATAGTCTCTTGTGTTCTTCCCTCCTCTGTTTTGGCCCCTCTCCTTCCCTCTCCCCTGCTGTATGTTTCAGATCTACAGTTTACCTGCAAGTTTCCTTTTTTTTGAACTTTTGTTCATTTTCCTTATATTCCTCCTGTGAATGAAACCATTCATATTTTTCTTTTTCCTGCTGACTTATTTTGCTGAGTATAATCCCTTCTAGCTTCCATGTTGCTGCAAATAGCATGAGTTTGTCCTTTTTGATTGCTGAGTAGTATTCCATCATGTATATATACTACATCTTGATCCTTTCATCTGTTTTTGGGCACTTAGGTGGTTTCCATATCATAGCTATTGTGAATAGTGTTGCAGTACACATAGAAGTGTAAGCTGCCTTTTGAATTAATGTTTTTGTGTCCTTTGGGTATATTCCTAGGAGTAGAATCACTGGGTCATATGGTAGATGAATTTTTAATAATTTGAGGAAACTCTACACAGTTTTCCATGGTAGTTGGACCATTCTGCAGTCCCACCAGCAGTGTAGGAGGGCTCCTTCTTCTCATCTTTGCTAGCATTTGTTGTTGCCAGTTTTTAAATATACTATTGCCCATAATTAAAATGTTGGTTGTGATTAATTTCATTTCATGATTCACCAATGGGTTGCAAGGGAGTTTGTAAAGCTTATTTATTTATTTATACATAGAAGAACTGGGGTGTAGGCCAGAGAGGTGCAGGGGGTGAAAGGATTCACCAGAGACAGAGTGGTGAGCAGAACAGGCAGATCTACTGAAATATACTGCTAAGGAGAGCAGTGGGCGAGACAGGAGAGGTCTGTTGTGCCATATGTGGGTTAGCTCCCTGGCTGGGGTTTGAACTCAGGCCACAGAGGTGATTGTGTCATAGTGCTGAGACTTAACCCCTATGCTGCCAGGGAGGCCCAGTTTGCAAAGCTCTTAATGAAGGTCAACATTTTCATTTCCAAGCTGACAAAACCAGAGATTTCCCCAAGATCACACCAGAGCAAGAACTGACATTAAAAGGACCCGCCAATTAATTAGGGGTCCTGTTTTTCTGAGGAGCAGGTTCATTTCTGTTTTCCCCAAAGTCCCAGGAGCATATAGCCAGAGGGAAGGCAATGCCCAGTAGTTTGTATTCAGTGATGTTGCTGGGGCAGAAGGTTTTTGCTGCCTCTGGAAAACCTCAGAGGGAGGTACAGCTGTGGGAAGTGGGGTGGAGAAAACAAATTCAAAAGCAACCAGGTAAGGCTCTGCGGGGTCCCAGTTTTATATGCCAGTTGAAATTGCATCATCACACACCTTCCTGGATTTTTCTCTTTCCTTAACACACAGCCTCAGGTCAGCCTGTTTAATAATTCTTTTTTTTTTTTTTTGCCTGTTTTCCAACTTTTTGCAGTGTTTTAAAACTTCCACCAATCATTGTATTTCTGGTTTGCTTTCTTTAAACACCTTCCCCTTCCCTGGCAAAATGGTGATCTTAGCAATGAGTGTGAGAGAGGCAAGTCTGTGAACCTTGTTCTCAGAAACACTATCCTAAAAGTAGTCCAAGTTAGACCAGACTTAAGAATGCTGTTTATCAAAATGCCTAGTGTTAGAGCTAGAGGCATTTTATCACAGCAGGGTGGGTTCTTTTCCCCCTACAATTGTCTTATAATCTTCCATAGAATTTCTTGCAATCTTTATCCAAATTTGCAATTTACTAGACTTCTAATCTTTTAAGAAAGCCTCTAAAACTGAAGGGCCAAAAGTCACACTGTGCACTGGGTAAATAAAAGTCCAACTTTCTGATTGCTTATTACTTATACACCCTTAGAGAGTATGTAACAAAGGGACCTGCTGTTTGCTTTGCTTAATCTGGTCTTCAAATCTCTGCTTCTTTGTCAGAAAACAATATTTGCAATTGTAAAAAAAATATTTACCAAGGAACTTGGATAGCATAGGTCAAAGGCTAAGAGCCAAAGGTCAGTAGTTCTTACCCCAAATTTCCCTGGACCTGCTGTGGAGCTCAGCTGCACCAAGCAAACACAGAGCTTTCCGGGTTCTTTAATTGGCAGACATTTTAAGGGGAAGAAGGAAAGGGAAGGCTGCAGCCTGTTCCACAGTCAGAAGCATGGACTCTGCAGCTGGCTCCACAAAGTTCCTGCTAGATCAGTGTGATGCAATGTGTCTCCATGAGGAGAATGCAGGGCCTTACCTTGTTTCACCAATCTGGGGAAAATACTCAGCAAAATCCTCAAGGGTAGTATGTCCCATTATGGTTCAGACCATATTTACCTATGCAGTTGTGTGGGTTGGGGCTTCCTATCTGACAGTGGGGGACAAATGAGTACTTCTATGGAAACCCTCTTTAATCTATAAACAGTTTTAGACATCTGACCCTATCAGCTAATTTCAGTGGTGTTTGAACTTTTTCTTTTGAATAGGATTTCTGGACCCTTTTCATGTGTGTGGGTATAAAAGCTTCCCCCATACCAAACCCACCAGTCACTGGCAGGGTGTCTGAGAATCTTACTCAATTCTAACACTCTATTCAGAGAGCATCCGACTCCACAGGTAAAGAGCTCAGTCTCCCAAGACCGCCTTCCACTGCACATGCCAGTCTCAAGATTAGCCTATTAGCTGTGCTTCTCACCAACAGGCTACAGATTAGAGCTCCCCATGAACCCCTCCTCAGACTTCAGTAACAGCTGCAAACTCAACTGGTTTTGATCATAGGCTCCCAGGATACCCTCCTCAGGTTTGATTAATGTGTTAGAGTGGCTCACAGAACTCAGGAAACCCACTGACTCACTTTATTACAAATTTTTATTCCTGAAAAATTATTATTCAGGATTAGCTGGTAGGAAGAGATACATAGGGCAGGGTCTGGGAAAAGAGTTCCCATGCTCTCTCCTAGCCTGCCATTTCCTCCAAATCTTCATGTGTTCATTAACCTGGGAGCTCTCTAACACCCCAACTTTTGGGGGTTTCATAAGCATGGCTAATTAAGTCACTGACCACTGGCAATTGAAATCAGCCTGTAGCCCCTCTCTCCTCCCTGGAGTTCTGGAGGTAGGACTGAAAGTTGCAATCCTCTAATCACATTGCTGACTCTCCAGGCAACTGGCCTCTATCCTTAGGTGCTTCCAAAAGCTTTCCCATAATTAAAGCTGATTTCATCACTTTCAACACATCACTTTCAATTCATATATTTCAAGGAATATATGAGAAATAAACATCTAAATGACCAAAAATATATTTCTGATAAATCACAATATTGCACCCTTCATGTTTATTGTTTTCTAGATATACCTACAACTGGATACCTTTCCTCACCAGCAGGGAATCCAGCATCTGAGAATGATGGATCGGTGAGTCCCAGACTATTGCCTTTGGCTGCTCTCCCATGAACCAAAGTCACCTCCTTCCAAGTCTCAGGCCCATGTCACATGTGTAGGACAACAAGGTCTGCTCCCCTGTGATGACTTGAGCACAGGGAAAGGAAATGGAGTAACCAGAGAAGGGGAAGAAGTAGGACTCACGGTGCCATACAAAGTGCCACACAGGCTCCCAGTCGAGACTGCTCTTCAGTGTGCTCAGAGCTCAAAAATGGTGCTGGTGTTAGGGGTAAAGGATGTCCTGAGCTAATTCCATACAGGCTTTGTGGACTCCACCCCCACTCCAGACCAAAGCCATCAAGACACTGGAAATGACAAATCCCATCATCACCAAAGGGAGGGCTGCTGGGACCTGAGGGTGGAGTCAAGCTGCTAGGGTTGGTATAAAACCAGACATGTGGGCCTTGGGTCTCACTCTCTTGGCTTCACAGCTCTTGGCTTGCCACCAGATCTCAGCGTGCCATTGGGATTCCAGGTTTCTGTGGACTGGGTAGGATGCATTTAAGACTTTATTTCCCCCTTTTCTCCCTGAGTTGTACATTTCCTCATTTCCCCTTCCCTTGTAAATAAACCTTTAGTTAACCTTTTGAGTGTGCCTGTAGTGTAAGTCCCCTTTAAGCACACAGGTGAGGACCCACATACAGGCAACCCATTTTATATTGGGGTTGCCCTGTAACAGCTGGTCCTGCATGGTGTCAGAGACTCTCGGTCCAAACCCTCGCTCCATAGGATCTGGAAGAGGACTAGGTGGTGGCGATTCCTAGCTTACTTGGTTTAACGCTCATTCTTTGGTTGTCTCATTCTGTTAAAGAACTCTAATTCTCCCTTAGCCCCACCTTGACCTTCTGCCAAATTGTTGCCATGATTGTCAATCTCTTTGATCTTATCAGGATAAATATCACTGGCCATTTCCTTTTGGCCTTTGATTTGGTCTTGAAATATTCTCAGGAGCACAGCAGTAATTATCAACAGCAATGGGCAGCAAAATCAGCTTAAAGAAACGGCTTTATCTAAGAATCTTACCTTGAAGAACCAGGCCTTCCTTCCTAATGGTGTAGGTAAGTGAGGTGAAAGGAGCCAGAGGGGATTTGGCAATGAGAATCTGCACATAAAGCATATTTTAGGGTTAGTTAAAGGAGGTGTCAGATTTGAGCCTGCATTCATTATTCTTACTTTGAGAAAAAGTGGTAACTTATGACTACATGCCATCAGTTCGTTATTACTTAAAATTTATTCTAGAACAAAATGAGTGCTATTCTTTCAAAGTGATCACCTTGGAAGTTTGTACATTTATTCCAACTATTCTGTTACCGAAGATCATATTCTTGAACAGGTTCTTCTAGGAATGTTTCATGATTTTATATCACTTGCCTAAATAACTACCTTTCTGTCCAAAGATAAATCTAGCCTGATTCTCTAGTTTTGTACATAAACTTGGCTATTTTATAAAAAAAAAAATTCAAAGATACCTTTCAGAGATAAAGATTTGCCACCACTGTGAATATTCGAAGTAATTTGCTGAAGACAAGGTACTGGGAGGTTGCTTTGTTGGCGCCAGCTCTTCACCACATCTGTGTTCACACCCTGTACCATGTGACTACATTTCCTCTTACTTAAGGTGTGGAGTGTTTCCCATGGTCCTAGACTGTGGGTTTGGCCACATGACTTATTTTAGCTATAGGTTGTGCCAGTTCTCAGCGCCAGCCTCCACAAGCCTCACACATTTTTATTTGTTCTCTTATGCCTCTACTAGAGTCAGAAAAAAATATGTCCAAGCTAGTCTGCTATCTCAGAAGAAGGACAAGTGACACCTAGAGCAGAGCTGATGAGGTGGGCCCAGGCTAAATAGTTGAGCCACATACACATTAAATACATATTATCAAGTGCCTTTGAGATTTTGGTTTGTTATTGTTAAAGCATCACTGCAGCAAGTTGACTCATTTGCCAGCCAAAACAAAGTATCAAAGATATTTTGATCAATGGCATTCTCCAAAGAAGAAACTTACTTTGCAGGGAATGATGACTGGTTTATTAAAAAAGTTAGTATCCCTAACCCATTACCACATCTGACATGTGATTTTGCATCTTACATCAGCCCCTCTCAAGACTGGAGGACTATTTTATTATAACATTTCTCTTGAAGGAAGATAAATATCAATTTCCTGTCTTACAAATTAACATCATCAAAAACAGTGATAGTTTGGCACAGAGCCACTTAGGTAATTGGAGATGCAAGAGAGAAGAAAGAAGTAATTTCAAATAACCAAAAGGCTTACAGGTCATATCTCAATCCAACTCCACTGGAAAAACATTTACTAATTGTCAACTATGAGAAATAGTGGAACAATGTGGTAGAAAGATCACAGGTTTTGTCATGAAGTTGAATCTAGGCCTCTCGGCTGAGCGCATAGCAAAGCCTGCAGTTTTCCCATAGTAGCCATGACTCTTTGAGTAAAAAAATTGATCAAAAAGAAAAAAAAAAACACTCTGGAAGTTTCAGCAGTTCTATGTATCTTTTGCAACTAGCAGTGGCCACGTAGCCAAGCTTTGAATCACAGAATGTGATTATAAGTGACAGGTAGAACTTCCATATTTTTATAAAATAATTATGAGCTCTTTGCTGTTTTCCCTTTCCCAAGGGCAGGAAACGACTAATAATACATGGACATAGACATCCTGGAACATGAGGAAGTAAGATGGGAGAAGGAAGCTGGGCAACTTCATGGAGCACCCAGGCTTAGCATCTGCAGTCGCCTGTTTACCTCAGGACCGCATCACCTGTCCGAAGCAGTGTATTTGGATGTCTTTGTTACTGTGGTATAGACTGAATTCTAACCAATACTGTGACTCTGGACAATATAACCTTTTCTCATAGGTAAAATGGGGATAACAACACCTACCTAAATGAGATTCTTGAGAGAATCAAATTAAGTTTGTAAAATGCCTACCTTTGTGTCAAGCTAACAAGAACATTTCGAACCAGGCCACATATATGCTTGCCCAAGTACCCCTTAACTCTTACTCACTAAAAACCAATGTTTTGCTTTTACCAGGATTCAACTCAAATTGAATCTCAATGATTTTTACACCCGTCTAAAGTTATCTAGATAAACTTGGTCATCATTCTCAGAACCAATGAGCAGATGCATAGGTGGGGCAGTTTATCTTCGTGTCAAAAACATCTCACCAGACAATTAAGGGACGAAGATAGTTTGGGGATTGTTCAATGTAAAGTTTATGGGTGCCTATTGGTAGGGGAATAGCTTGGTAGAAGAGGTCAGTGTGAGCCAAAGTTCAGTGTGCATATGTCTCACTTGTGAATTCTGTTGACCGGCAGATTCTGATTCAGTAGGCTTTGAGATCTAAGAGTCTGCATTTCTAACAAGTTCCCAAGATATTCTGGAGCTATGGTCCCTAGACCACATTTTAGGTGCTGGCTTCTAGGAAATTAGCCTGATTAAAGGGTCTAAAGTGGAGAAGCAAGAGCGGAGACTCTTGGAGGCAGTTGGGAGAGTACTGTGATCATTCAGGGGTGAGAGGATAAGAGCCTATATCATAGCTGTGTCAGAAAGAGTGGGAAAAGGGGAAATGGATGAGAAATATAAATCCTTTAGATCAAAGAGCAATAAAAAATATATTAAATATTTCTAAAACCTCAGATCTTTACTGTCTACATGAAACAATTGGACATGAAACCAAAAGGTATAAATAAATAGTAATCTATATTTTTAAAAACTGTATGACTTTATTTTATAGACTGCAGAATCAAGGAAAAAAGTGATATTCTAATACAATAAAACAAATGGCATTTGAACTGAATCCTCCAACTCAGTGGTGCTACATCCATCATCTGACTGCTTCCCCTTCTGGGGGGTGTACGCCCACTCTATGAGTCAGCCCTGAGTCTGTGAGGAGGACCTCATTTATAGGGACTACATTACCTTTCATGAAATCAAGGTGTTTGGACAAGTTGTGATTAATGCCCTATCCTTCTCAGAGTTTAAAATGGCTTATCAAAAGGACGATTTGTGCGAGTTAGAAAGTAGTGATCAGATGAATCTCACCTCTTTTTCTTGGAAAGAACTTTGAGATTGGTAGATGAGAGGGCTACTCCTAACACAAAATACCTGTTTTTCAGCAATACACGTAATACTCGGTAGCCTTCTACATAAAGTGAAGGCAAATTGGCTAGATACTAATACCATTAAGAGAATTTGTAAGTGACCAAAGAGCAACAGCATTCTGGATGTTGCTGAATGTACTGGATTCAAGTCTTGGTCCTGTTACAGTCAATGTTCTTACTGACCTGGACAAATACACAGATCTATTTAACCACATTCATACAACAAATGTGGGATTCATCAGGAAAAGGAACTGCCAAAATTACTGCCCCAATAGAGTTTATCCTCTATGGGAGGCAGAAAGATAAACAAAATAAAGTATAATATATGGTATGTTACATGATTATGTGTTCTTTAAAGAAAAAAAAAAGCAGGGAGAGTATAGGACGTAGTAGATCAGAAGATGTGGATTAGTAGATTAGTAGAGAAGACCTCACTGAACAGGTGACATCTAGACCTGTCGATCATGTACCTAAACCCACTGAAGGGATGCTGAATATGGTAATAGAAGACAAAGTAGAGAAAGAGTTAATATATTAGATAAGATAATCATAATATGGAAACAAATCTCACTTTGGTTTAGAGTATTGGGACAAATTCTGCAAATACTTTAGGATGCAATTTTATTGACACACACACATACAAGGCCTTGTTCTTGAGAACAGTGGACCAACCATTACAGAATGGGGGAGATGTGACTTAGCATTCATAAAGTGGATTAAAAGTATTAGTTTCACTACAGTTCAATTGTGAGATGTGATTCAAATCTAGTATGGTCTTAGATTATGTCAATGGAGACAAAGTATCTGGAACAAGGGGATGACGGTTCTGCTTTCCTTTTCACTCAGCAAACCAAGGTTGGACTGGAGCTCAAATTTCAAACAGGAAACTGACATACAGGACGATAACTGGAGGAGCTCTGTCTAGATGGTTAGACACCCAAAGTAACCCATGAGCACAAACACTACAACACAAACATGATGGTAAAAGGCTGGGGTGAAGGTACTTATTGCCTTTCAATTGAGTTTTCTGAGCTGGGAATTCTACAGTGTTACCTACCAGAGAGGGCTCGTGTAAATTAGCTGCCTAGCCTATAGATTTCAGAAAAACAACAAGCAAACAGATGCTTGCTATGTGAATAGATCGAGACTCTTCTTCTTTGTAGACTTGAATCTATACCTTAAGTCCTTGTACCTTTCTGCCTTTCAAACCACAAATCATCCTCTTCTAAAATAAACAACCCTCCCTAGCGGATAATTTAGGTTGTTCTATTTCAGAGGTTCAGTCGTTCTATAGATTTGGGGTGTTCTAATCATCATGTGACTTGAGCTGTTTTCAACTGTCCTTTCTTCTTCAATACATATGCTCTGCAGGAGGGACCTGGCTGTATAATAAAACTCCAGGCTCCTAGTGAAAAATTATTACCACATTCAACCCTGTGTGCAATGAGTGTAGTTGGTTTTGGAACCCTAGGAGGGTTCGTGGAAATCTGTAGTTGGGCAAGAATGAAGGCAGACGCATATATCTCAGAAAGCCTAGAACTCCACAAGGCTGGTGTGTGGCCTTATGAACTAGAACTAGCCAGATTGGTTTTTTTCTTGAGTGTTTCTTTCATACCATTAACTATACCCTAATGAATATACTTTCTCCTCCCTTCACAAATATTTACTGGGAACTTTCCTTTGTGCCAAGCACTGTTTTAGATACAGGAGATACAGTAGGGGGCAACACAGATGAGGTTCTTGCTCTCATGGAGCTGACATTCTGGTGGCAGAACACAAACCATATAAGAAATCTTTAGCTCTAAAGGCATAGCTGTTTGAAACCTCCTAGTGTTATCCTTTATGGTATTTGTATTTTAATGTAAGATTTCCAAAGGAGAGTAATGAATCTAAAATGGTGGAAACGGGTAGGGGCTTCTTCCAGGGTTCCCACAGCAATGATGATGAGGGGCAACTCTTTGTGATAGGTAGCTTGAAAGTGCTAAAGCCAGGATTCCAACCCATTTCACTTAGTCCTATAGTTCAACCTTTTAATTACAGTCATGGTAGCCCCAATATGTCCCACACAGGTCAATCCACTTCCCTGGGATGATACATTTTATGAGACAAAGCATGTAACAGCAAATACAGACATTTGCCTCTCCCCTCCTCACCCCCTGTGGTGGTGATATTGCATGATTTAGGACAAAGAAGGGAATTGGATAGGGCATGCATGCAGGCTGCCTCAGCTGCTCACAAGCTTCCATACTAGCAGTCTTCCTTCTGCCCTGCATCTCCGAATGTCCAGATCCTGCCTATTCTTTCAACCCCATACAAATGCCATCTCTTCCAGAAAGCTTATGTTAATTGCTAATTTCTCTAGCCTGATGTCTCTTTCAAATTCCTTCACCTTTCTTCACTATTTTATAGGTAATGTTACCTGGATTTACATACTACCACGTGAAGGCAGAGATCATCATTACTACTACTTCTTCTGGTCCTACCAAACCAGTATGATGCTGAATACACAAAAGAAATTTAGTGCAAAAATGAGTAAGTGCACAAACTGGTGACCCTCAGAAGCTCTGACTCATACCTATCTTGAGGATCTACCTGGCACCCCTTCCCCAAAATTGGGGGATTGAGAAGACATAGGAAAGAGAAAGCTGGACAGTCAATCATTGCCAGGATTCTCAGCTTGGGGAGGCCCAAAGTCAAGTCTCTGGTTTCAACTTGCTATAGCATCATATGTTTTTCCTGGCCTGCTCCTACTTCCAAGAGGCTCAGAAAGTGGAAAAGGAGCCACAGAACAGTAAGTGCTGGACATTGGAACCTCAGGCCTCCTCCAGGGTGGTGACACCTTCTAGGGACTGTGCTTGCATCCTCCTTTTAAAGTATAAATGTGACCCCCATCTGATGCAACCCAGTTCAGTCCTTCTCCTCCACAAGTGACCAGGAAGGCCAGTGTGGGACAGGGAGTGCCCAGCTGTCAGGTACCTTGGGTACAGGCTATCCAGGAGGCTGCTTTTACAGGCTAACCAAGAAGTTGGTCCTGGCAGGTTACATGAGTTCTAGCAGTAGAATCCCAACTTTAGGAAAAAGTGAGTTTTGCTTTTGTGGTCCAGGAAAGCAGACATGAGGGTAAGCTGGCACTGGTTCTTCCACTTATTCTTCTTCAATTCTTGTGCCAGGCAGGCTTACTTTAATATTGGTAACAAATCCTTCCTCTCTTCTATTTCCTTCCCCTACCCACCCACTACTCCAAATCTCATACTGGTTGGAGTGAAGGGCAAAGTAAAATGGACTGGCAGAGAGAAAGTATAAGCAGAAGAACCTCTTCATATAAGAACAGGTGGTAGATCTGGCTTTCTTTCTGCCCCTGCTCTCTGCAGGGCCCAAAGATAATGTAATATGTTCAGTCTAGAAAACTGGGGTAAGAAGCAGTTGAGGTAGATAGCTCAGTTGAAGCAGTTGAGGTAGATAGTAGTTGAGGTGATAGAAATATGACTTTTCATCCATTCGTAAGTTCCTGTCTTGCTAATTTTTAAAGCCTGTCTCAGTTTCCCTTGAGCAACATGAGTATGTGGTTGTAAGTGAATTCAGCAGAGATGTCCTTGTTGAAGGCATCTAATCTTTTTGTCTATATGCAGGGGTCCTGTAGAGAAGCAAAAGAGAAAACCCACTGACTCTAAAATGTCCTTCAACAGAGACCCTATTATCTCACTTCAACTGGATTCCTGGGCTAATAAAACCCATTGCTAAGTTAAACAAACCTTTCCTCTAGTTGTGCCAAGTGTCTGTGACAGAAATCCTTCATGCCAGGGATTTTCCTCCTTGTCCAAGACTTAGAAAAAGTTGTTTTCTCAGCTGCTTTGAAGCCCAGGAAGAGAGCCAGGGAGGCAAACAAGCCAGTCAGTCTTGCATCAAATAATTCAATGGACTTTTGATAACCTCAAGTCTATCTCTTCCCCAGGTTGAGCTGTGCTCTCAAAGCCAAGGGACAGAAGGGCCGGAAATGCTCCAGACAGGAAGATTTCTGTGGCTGGACAGAGGCCACAGGATCAGGGGTCTTGAAGTATACCCAGTGATCCTCAAAGGAATTCCCTAGTCATTATGTTGAGAGCTTGAGGGAAAGGTGGCAGATGTCCAATTTCCACTCCCTATCTGGATCTTATACTGATTAGAATCTGCTTTATCACTTGGAAAATCATTCCCCATGCAACACTGAAACCTCAGTACCAACAGATTTGCAAGATTATAAGAGATGAGTAGAGAATGGCTTTAACGGTATCTAAACTACCTTCTCAGAAATAGGGGAGTAAGATCTGTAGAAGTAATAAAGTGTGGGGAAATGAGAGTGTGGAAAAATGAACTGTATTTGAATAAGCATGAGCTTATTCATCTATCAACATGTGACTTACTTCACAAGTTTTCCTACAGAAATTGGGGGCAGAGATTGGGCTCATCTGAATTCCTAATGAAATATAGTTCTAGAACCTGGGAAGATTGTCCTAGAAAGTTTGGCCCTTAGGTTATGAGATCTTATTTCTCCACAAAGTATCACTATGCTCTTTTAAACATCTTTCTGGAGATTGTTTTAAAATGTTTACCTACAATACATTGGTTTTTCAAAGTATAAAAACTAAAAGAGCTTGCTTTTTAAAGAAAACATTAATTTCTTCAGCTTAGTAGGATATTAGCAAATTATAGGGACAGTAATAGTTCAGGATCAGAGTGGCATTTTGATCTTATTTCCCTCCATTTTATTATGAACATTTTCAATCATACAGCAAAGTTGAAAGAATTTTATAGTGAATTTCCATAAACCTATCAATTAGGCTTACCATTAACATTTTATTATCCCTGTTTTTATCATTTACTTCTCTATCCACCAACCTATCTTATTTTTGTTATAGTTGTATTTCAAAGTAAACTGCAAACATCTGTGTACATTCCTCTAAATACTTTATCACTGATAAAGTTACATAAAGGCTTAATATTTGCTCATATATTTTTAAAAACAGGTTTTTTTTTTTTCCAATGAATTTTATGTATGATTTGAAAGGACTATTGCTCTTTCCCAAAATATACTAAAATCAGAGAAAGTTAAGTGATTACATATATATGGAAGTATACAAATTCATATAGCCAAAGAATTTGGGTCATTAATTCTTTTTATATTAAATATCAGTTTTATTAAAGTATAATTTACATGCAATAAAAATTTTTGAATAAAGGCATTTAAACTACAAATTTCCCTCTATGTATTGCTTTAGTTGCATCATATAAGTTTTTTGTTATGTTGTATTTTTGTTCTCATTTTCTCAAAACATTTTATAATTTCCCTTGTGATTTATTCTTTGACCTATTACTTATTTAGGAGTGAGTGTGTTTGTGTGTGTGTAATTTTCATACATTTCAGAATTCCCAAAATTTTCTTCTACTACTGATTACTAATTTTATTCCATTGTGATTGGAGAAGTTTGCAAGGCTTAAATCTTTTAAAGTATATTTTTGGTCCTTCTACTTTCAAATTTTTTGTGTCTTTGATTGTTAAAGTGTGTCTGTTTTAGATTTGCACATGGTTGGATCATGGGTTTTTTCTTGTTATGTTTTATTTTTTTACCCGTTCCTTCAATCTCTGTTTTTTGATTAGAGTATTTGGTTCATTCAATTTTTTTGTTTGTTTTTTTAAAGATTTATTTATTTACACAAGAACCAGGGTACAGGCCAGAGGCGCGGGAGGGTGAGAGGATTCACCAGAGACAGAGCAGGGAACAGAACAGGCAGACTGACGAAATACACTGCTGAGGGGAGCAGCGGGCACGAAAGGAGAGGTCTGCCACGCCATGTGGGACCCTAGCCAACCGGCATCGAACCGGTGCTGTAGAGGCTTCGGACAGTGGCACAGCGCTGCGCTCAACAACCTGCGCCACCAGGGGAGGCCAGGTTCATTCAGTTTTAAGTAATTATTGATAAAAGTGGATTTGTTTGCCATTTTGCTATTGTTTTTCTGTGGCCTTTCCCCTCCATTTTTCCATTACTGACTTCTGTGTTATATATTTTTCTAGTATATCATTCTAATATTCTTGTTTATTTTAATATACATTTTTTAGTTATTTCACAGAGGTTGCCTTGGGGGTTGCTATTAATGTTTTGACTTAAAACAGTGTAGTTCATAGAGATACTACCTTAATTTCAATTCTTACAAAAACTTTGCTTTTTCCTTCCATGTTTGGTTTTCCTATTTTCATACAAATTACATCTTTGTCTGTCATAAATCTACCACCCTAGTTTTATAATGATTGCTTTTGCAGTTATCTTTCAACTCTGATAGAATGAATTATAAAAATAATACATTCATACTGTATCTCATATTTACCTATGCATTTGTCTTATACCAGTGCTCTTTATTTATTCATGTGATTTCAAGTTATTCTCTAGTGTCTTTTCAATTCAATCCGAAGGACTTCCTTTAGTATTTTCTTATATGGCAAGGGTACAAATGCTCAGATTTTGTATCTCTGACAATATCTTGATTTCTCTTAATTTTTGAAGGATAGTTTTGGTGTCCTACCTGGAAATGGCACACTAGGCAATGATGATGATAAGCAATTGACACTGAATATTTTTGACAAATGCCCTGTGGATAGGCCTGTTCATTCAGACCAAGTTTTGAGTCATGTCGACTAAAGATATGCCCTGAAAATGGAACATTTAGTGAGTTTTCGATGGGTTAAATAGTGACAGTTTTCTTGGATGTGGCTTTTGGGAAATTCCAAACGAGTTCTATCTCCTCCAGGGGCTGCTAGACCGCTGGCTTATGTATTATAGTTGCAAGACGGCTGGCCTTCAAAATTACCAAAGAGCTGAGAAGAGGGGGATGTGACTAAGGAAAGTTGAAATGCCACAAATCTTGTTGTTTTTTTTTGAGGTCCATCTATTTTTCTTGAGTTAACACTACTCAGATTGTTGCAAGCCTTTACCTAATTTCCAGTGTTTGAAAAGGTTAATTTGGGTAGTTTTTGTTAGTGTTTTTACTGTTCTTACTGTTTTTGTGGAGGTGCAGATTTTTGCAGACTTTTACCATTCTGTCAGTTTTTTCCCAAGTCATATTTTAAAACATCTTAATTCAATATCCATCTTTGTTATTTTTACCTTATTGTAAGGCCCCATTACCAGGCAGGACTAAAAAGTGGTCCGAGAAAACAACAAAAAGGAAAAATTGAAGAATGAGATGTCTCAGGGAGCTTTGCAAAGTCCCTGCATATTCCAGGGAATCTAGAAGACTACACATATGTCCAGGAAAAACTTTGTTCCACCTGTGACTCAACATGTCAACTGATGGGATCCACTAAAGAGTGATTAATATCAATACATGGATATACCTTCCCAGAGGTAAATTGGTATTTACAGAAAAGACCTCTCCAATCTCTTGACTAGTTCTCACATTCTAAAAGCAGGACAGAGAAAGGAGCTTCCAATTCACCATTTGGCAATTCCTGGTTTTGGCTAAATGCTTCCTCCTACCCTTTGTTGTGTTTGGAGTCCCACGTGTGAACTTTCTCATTTTTTCCAAAGATAAGTTTTGACCTTCACCCTGCTTTGGAGATTTGTCACCTGGCTATCCTTGGTAAGAAAGGGGATCCAAAAACTCCATAGATTTATAATGCAATTTTCAGCCAATCTGCTATTTTAATCTTCTCTGCCTTCTGTGCCTGCTGGTAGTTCTAAGTCCTAAGGAAATCTTTCAAATGTTCTGTTACACCACTCTAAAGACAGTTACTTCTGTTATGTCTTGTCAATCATCTATCACTTCATGTTTTCCAATTTTTTGTTGAAATCTGTTGATATCTCAGAGATTTGCGATCTCTTTCTCCTTTGGGGCTAATTATTTATTTATTTATTTATTTATTTATACAAGAACTGGGGTACAGGCCAGATGCCGGGAGGGTGAGAGGATTCACCAGAGACAGAGTGGGGAACATAACAGGCAGAGTACAAAATACACTGCTGAGGGGAGCAGCAGGCGAGACAGGAGAGGTCTGCATCGCCATGTGGGATTCTTGCCCTGCCGGGATCGAACCTGCGCTGCAGAGGCTGCAGACAGCTTCACAGTGCGTCGCTCAACCACCTGTGCCACCGGGGAGGCCCTGGGGCTAATTTTTAATAATATTATTAAGCTTAAATAATTTCAGGAGGATTGTGAGAAAATGAGTAAAAATACACAAAAGAGGTTGGACCTTCACATAAAAGAGTCCCTTTTTGTGAATTTTAGTTCCTCTAACTCTAATCAGGTAGTGATTTAGTGATCTTATCGTAACACTAGCTTTGAGGGTAGTTAGACAGATAGACACACAGACATTATACATATGAGTGCTGTATATACCAAACACCTCCTCTCAAGGGTAGTATTCTATCTTTAAATCATTTTATAGGGGGCTAAGAAAGGACAGCTTGGGGCCAAGGATGGTCATCCTTATTATAAAATGTAAGACACTTGGAATGTAGTCAGTTCAAGTCTTGGCTACATGATCTTGGACACAT
Source organism: Talpa europaea (assembly GCF_964194135.1). Classification (NCBI taxonomy): domain Eukaryota; kingdom Metazoa; phylum Chordata; class Mammalia; order Eulipotyphla; family Talpidae; genus Talpa; species Talpa europaea. Next base: position 95,500,501 of record NC_140075.1, on the reverse strand, counting down.
TAATCTCCCTGAAGCCTATTTTCCACATCATAAACTTATTGTGAGGATTCGTGAGATGAATGAAATTAATGAAAAATGTGGCACATCATAAGAACCTAGGAAATGTTAGTTTTTCTTTGATTAATGTTAGTTTGTTAGTTTTTCTTTTCTTCTTAATGTTACTGTTAGTTTTTCTTTTCTTTGTAGGAGGTAAAAATGCAGGAAAGTTGGTAGCTCTCCCTATCTTAATTAGTCTAGAGCCCTAGTTCAATGATATAACTACCTTTCCTTGCTGCCAAAGTGAGAGTATCTGGTGTGTGAGGCTTCTGTGAGATTTTAATACAGACTTAGTACTGCTCATTTAGGTTTCAGATGTGATTTCTAGCCATTACTGAAATTGTTAATGTTACCATTTGTAATATTACCATTGGGTGCAGAATTGGTTGTATCACTAGTAAGTTCATGGCCATCAAATTCTACATTTGAACTTAATTTTAAACATTCTTTTAAACAAAAAATTATGTAAGTACCATTGATTTTAACTTTCAAATAAACATGAACAAGTATATGCTGGTTTTGTGGTCATCTCAATTTGGAAGTTTCATTTAGTTCCAATTAAAACAACTGAATACTATCACAGACAATTTAAAGTGACAGACACATTCCCTTTCTCTACCCTAATCAGGAATACAAAAATGGCCTGAAAAGACAAGATGCACTGGAGTTCTGTCCCAATGTCAAAGCGAAGATCTCTGAACACCCAGCTAGGTGGGCCTGACATCCCAGCAATGCTCACAGCTCCACAGAAGCAAAGCTGGACCTTCCTGCCCAGGTCCACTAGGAAATAGAGCCAAGGCAAAGCAACTCTGGCCTGCAAGGGTCACAGAAGAAAGGCTGTGGCTATGTGACTATTATGGTAAGAGGATGCCAGGAACTCAAAGGGTGTGTCCTGAATTCTGAAGCACACATCCCTGTTACATCATGTGTGGGTCACAGGGGGGTTTCTTTAGTCTCACAGGAATCAATTCAAGGAAGGCAACATGTTTCTATGTAAAGAGGCTGAACTCTGGGCTGGACATATCCAAAAACAGCTGGTCAAGTGGGACTGGTTTGTGTAACGTGCCACATCCCTGGCCCTGCTCTGATGGGTGGAGAAACTATGGCGAGTGGGAAATCAACACACTCTTTCTTCAGAACACAGTCAAATTAATTCCCTCTGTTACCGCAGCATTCTTACTATTTCCCTAAAGTCCTCTCCCAGTGGAAAAAAGGGCAAAGGACGAGCAGGAAAAACAAGACAGGATTTCAGATGAGTCTGAGGGTGTAGCAAAGAGACAATAGAGGACCCTTCCCATCCTTTCCTTTAGGTCTGAAACTAAATCTAGTCTGAACTAGTCTTTGCAACAAGCTCAATAAGATGGAGGGGAGCTCAACTGTATATGCTTACTCTCCTCAGTGTTGTCAGGCCATTACCAGGGACCTGCCAGTTAAGTCTTCTGTATTTTTAATATTTTTAATGTGATTGTGTCTAAATTTACTGTACGTATAAGCATACAGTGACTCACCTATCAAGTATAATTAGAGAATTAAGGTATCTTTAACCCATAGAAATTGTTTATATACTGGGCATCTGCAGAAGAATGTTAGAAAGACTCTGATATGAAGAACTTGATAGCTACTGTTTTGAATTTGTAAGGTCTTTAAAATCTATCCTATCTCTTTGGGAACACATCAGATTTCCATTTGGAGCCTACTTCAAACATTAGAACTTTGAGTGGATCTGGGCTAATAGTGATAACAACTAACATTTATTAATTAAGTTCTTGCTATGTGCCAGGCACTATTCTAAGACATGTAATCCTCATGACAAATTTATAAGATATATATTATTATTAGTCCCAATCAATCAAGGAAGAAACTGAGGGACAGGTCAAGCAAGCTTACTCATTGATAGAGGAGAATGTCTGGCCATCCGTGACTGCGGATAAGTGAACCCAGCAGGCAACCAGTCTGATTTGAGGTGTGCCAGACACTAGGTATCCCTAGAAAATCTCTCTCCACTCCATTAACATGTGACAGTCTGAAATTCTCATTGAATCCTATATTTTGATTAAATCCATATCTTCAGGCAATTTCCCTGGATAACACACATATGTCATCAGGCAGGTCACATTCTTCAGAATGAGTCAGTCTCCCTGAGCCTAAGAATACAGGTGAATATTGACTGTCAAAGGGATCAGAAAACTGTCTCATATAAGATGCTTCCTAAGCTGGGAATTCTAGTCAGGGCCTCCCGTGGGGTCCAGCAGGTTCTGGCCCTGATCTCCTAAAGGAAGGGGGTGGGGGAGGAGTGGAAAGTGAGCATTTCCCTCTCTTGTCACCATACTACGGATAACCCTGCTCAGAAATTTTAGGGTCCTCTTAGTGTATCATTATCTCACAAGCATTGTTTTGACTATATTATAGCACCACTAGCCAGTCCCAGCAAACAGTTGGCTTTCTCTCTCGTTTCCCCTCCCCACATGATGAATACAGCTTTATGTTTTTCTGATTACATAAATAACACATGTTCACTATACACAATTCAAACAATATGGAGAATCAGAAGGAATAAAGCAAGGCAGCCCCTTCTCAGTGTTTCTGGGTCAGGGAAACTTTACATTAGAACTACACAGCAGAGTGGGGGAGGGTGGGGTCTAAGTTTCCTTTTCTTCCCTAGGCCCTTCGGAGGTGGGAGAGGAGGCAAGTCCAGAAGATCTGGCCTCAAAATGTCCTAAACTTCTGGTCCTATGCCTTTGCAGTGTCACCTTCAATCTGTCACCCGCTCTTCCTGTCCTCCTATCAGGCAGGGAACTGCCTCTGGAAGGCACACAGCAACCTTGGCTTTGGCCTTATTAGGAGGCACAACAATGTGAAAAGCCTCTGCTTTGTTCTCCCAGGGTACCCATCTTAAATAACAACTCTCCATCTTTTTCCCCTCCTTTCAAGGAATTAATCATGTTTTAGAAGTAAACTAGAACTCGGCCTAATTACTATGGGACAAAAGCTTGTATCACAAAGACAAGAGGCCACACATTGAAGAGTTTCCTTCAGTGCTCAGGCAGAGTTCTTCTAATAGAACCAGGAAGAATGAATTAGAGGTAACTACCCTAATGAGCCCATAATTCCTGTGTACACAGGCAGGCAGATTCATCCCTCAGGGAGCCAGCCAGGACTCTATAAGGAATGAGACACCAAAAAGGAAGAAAGGCAAAAAAGAAAAGAGAGTGAAAACATAAGACGAAAACAAAAACCTGGTCCAGCAACTTCAGAGCTGGGAGACTTCAGTCCTCCTGGCACAGAGGCAGGGTCTGGGACTCTTTGAAGTCATGTGATGAGGGCCTGTGGCCATGGGGACAGCTTGGGGGATGGGTCTAAAGGCATCTCATTGTTCTGAACTTTGATTTATTTGGTAACCTGGAGCAGCTTTCTGAGCCATCTTCCTCTTTAAAACTGGGATCATAAGAGAGAGGATGAATTAAAATGGGTCCAATTAAAAGTTTTAATAATAAGAAACAATAATTATATTTAAGAATTCATTCAGTCCAGACCAATATAAAACAAATTTTATGCAGTATTTGTATAAAGTTTACTATAGTGTTTGGGATTCCTAGGTAGACGAAGTTAGGTTAATGATAAAGCAAAGCATGGTATAAATATTAATAGGCCAAGTCAGAAGTGAAGCTTCTGATTGGTACTTCTATAGTTCGGGGTCACAGTTTTTCTTTTTAAAGATTTATTTATTTATGCATATAAGAACTAGGGTACAGGCCAGAGGTATGGGGGTGAGGATTCACCAGAAACAGAGTGGGGAGCAGAACAGACAGACTGACTGAAATATGCTGCTGAGGGGAGCAGCAGGTGAGACAGGAGAGGTCTGCTGTGCCATGTGGGTAGCTACCTGGCTGGCCGGGGATCGAACTCATGCTGTAAAGGCTGTGGATAGCTTCATAGTGCTGTGCTCAATCCTTGCGCCATCAAGGAGGCTGTTATTTTTTTTTTTAACAAATAATTATTTAAAAAATGCAAAGAATTTAAGGGATACAATTTAAATTTCATCATCTTCTTAACTATATTTCTATAAATCCATACCTTGGAATACTATGCTGCCACCAAAAATATTAGCAACTATACTTACATGGAAATATTATCCATGACATATGGATTATTCAAAAAGCATGCCACAGAACTTTATATTTCACATATGCACAGAAAAGGACTCGATTCTATGTCTCTAGAGGATCATTCCTCCTACTTTGAATTATGATGTAGAAGTATACATTTTTTAAATGTTTTCCATTTCAGAATAAATAAACAAAAACACCCTTTCCTCTCCTCAAACAGCTAGGGAAAAATCAAGTTAAAGAGAGTGGGTACCGTGCCACACCCAGGCTGCGATCTAGCTGGAGGTGCAATAGTTGTTGCCAGGAATTCCTTGTTGAGCACATAGGCTCTGGATGATTCTCACCAAAAGAAGGTCATGCATGAAAATACAAAAGAAGGTCAGAATGAAAATACAGGGTCTAAAGTGGGCAGACACACTTTGCAAATGCATAAAATCATATATACAATAACTGTAAGTAATGGTTTCTTAGAACTGAATGACTTACTCCATGTTATACTAATTCAACAAATATTTACTGAATACCTCCTATGTCTCAGGTATTGAAGTGGACATTACAGAAAATATAGAAGACTATGATGTGGTCTCTGTCCATAAGGCACTAACTGGCCAGCTGTGAATAATCTAGAAGGCTTAGGAATGCACAAGATGACATAGGCTGGAAAACAAGTATTGCACAGCTCCACAGCTCAAATTAATAGCCGTTCAAGGTTTTCATGGCTTACATACCTGTCTGTCTAGCTTACCCAGATTAATCAGCACAACCCATGAAAGAAGAATCCTTGCAGAGCACATGGCTCATATATCTATATAACCTTACATTGGGTTTTCTCTGTCAGCAAGACCCCTGCATATAAAACAAAGTCCTCACTGCTGAACCACCACCTTTACCTTCTTAAACTCATTCTTAATTTTCTAGTAGCTACTTTACAAACTCTAGCAGGTCCTCAATCTGGGCCAACTCAATGATCACACCCAAATCTGACTCTCTGATGAGACATGACGGGGTGATAGTACTTGGGCTGTTCTTGCTCCCATGAATAAACTTCCTTAGAGTTCAGCTCAAAAGTTCCTCCCTGTTAAGTTACCCTTCACTTGCTTTTCACCACAGACAGGATCAATTGTTCCCCCACCCTTCACTTTAAGAGGCTTCTTTTACAGAGAGACTTTTACTCTCCTCCTCAACGGACCATTCTAGTTATTAAAATACTGCAATATTTCATGCCAATTCGCAAATAGCTGCTGCACCTAAGGTCCTCAAGGGTTTTGCTTTACCAACCCAGGACCCTTCTACATGATTCAGCAACTCAGGGGATACTGCCATGTTACTGCACAGTGCAGGCAGGTGCTCCAAAATCCCCACGTCTAGGCCTGGCAGCTGTTATGCCTGCACCCTTATTATGTAGGGAAGTGTTCTTCCTCTTCTCCCCATCACATTATGGTCAGTGGCTCCTAGGCCTACTGATGCAGCTAAATTTTGAAAATTATGTTTTAGTCATCTTTGTTTTTTTCCAGAGTCTAGTCCAGTGCACAGTAGATGTTCAGTAAATGCCAGGTTGCTAAATGACCATATTTCCAAAATTATTACTAATTTCATCTCAGTTACTTAGTTGATGCCACTTTTAAACTGGAAAGTCCATCATTAATGATTAAGTGAGATTAAGCCAGAAAAGATTACTTTTTTTTTTTTTTTTTTTTGTCATGGAAGAAGTGACATCAAGGACTTTCACAAAGCTTAAAATGTGGCAAAGATGCCATGGCTAACTAAAACCACCAAAAGATTTTTTAATTGTTTTCATGTCATGTTTTTTCTTACTCTTTATCTGAACCTTTTTGCAAAGAACTTTATAAACCAGAAAAGCTGTTTATGTAAGCTTCATGCTTTTTTTTCCCTCTACTGTAGCAGATATGAATAATGAACAGGCCATAAGAAAATCAGGGAGAGAATGAACAAACAGAAAATGAGGAAGAAGAGAAGCAAAGAAATAGAATCACCTAGAAACCAGGGAGGTGTACCCGAATTTTCGGAACTGGTCTCTATGTAATGGGTGGATATAAACACCAAAAAATAAAAAGGTCTTTCTGTTGCAAGTCATAGAAAATACAATTGAGACTAAACAGAAAAGGGGATTTATTGGCTCACATAACTGGAATGTTCAGGGGTAATTGACCTCAGGCATAGTTGGATCCAGAGCCTCAAACGATGACCTCAGAACTTCCCCTTTCCATTGAACATTCTCTCTCCAGCTCTTAGTTTTGCTTCCCTCTGTGTTGACTTCATTGTCTCAAATGGATACTCTCTTATGGTGGTAAAGATAGCTACCAGGCTTATTCCTCCAATAAGCTACACAGATTGTTCCAGAAAAGCTATGGGTTTACTCTGTTTGGCTTAGGTTGGGTTACCTGACTGCAGCAAACCAGTCTCTATAGAGAGTACAGTGCTCTTTCCTTTCAGCCCCCTAGCCAGTTGGGGGTGGGGGGTGGGGCTGCCCTCAGGCCTGCCTAGACAGCACAGGCTGAGAGTGAAGAAGGGTGTTTCCTTAGAAGAAAATTAGGCTGTAGATATTAAAAGGAGGGTAAGAGATCAAGGGCAAGCAAAAATACTAGATGTCTACACCACATGGTTTATGAAGCAAGACAACCCGGTGGCTCAGAGTTGGACAGAACTGAGTTTGACTCCCTTTCCCACCATTTATTGTTGTTTCAGCTTCAGAACATTTTTAGCCTTTCTGAGCCTATATCTCCATCTGTAAAATCAGTGTAATAATACCCACTTCATAGTGTTATTGTAAAACCCCATCTCACAGTGTATTGTAAAGATAATATTTGCATAGCTCTTATCAAGTGTCTATCACAGATATGGCAGTGGTTAGTGTATTGTCAGCATTCCCTGGGACTGCTGTGGAAAGCAAAAGCATGAAGGCTCTTACAAAAAGGAGCAGGAAAGGAGGTACACAGCCCTCACCTAGGCACAAACAAGGGCATGCAGCCTCGCTTTTCAGTCCCTCTGGCCTTCATTGACTTCATCTTGGGACTTGAACTGAATCCCTGCCATATTTGTTTTCCCTTACTGTACAAGATCAGGAGAATAGACAACCCCACTTGTTCAAACTGATCATATTCTACTTACATACCTCTTCATAACTTTGGAAAAGTCCTAGGTTTCCTGATATAAGAAAGATATGACTTGAAAATGGTCATTGCCTAGTTATAGTTTAAGGTGAGTCAGCACTTAAGTAGTATACTAAATATACTAAATCCAATGATTTTATTTCTGTTGCCCAGCGCTATGGACTGAAGAGGTAGGAATTCAGGGAAGCCAGTTGATAATAAGATACATCGGCATAGTCGTAACGTAACTTAGTGAATAGCAATTAAGAACATAATACCTAATAATTATTTAACCTCTTTGGACTTTAGTTCCTCCTTCTGTAAAAATGGGGATGATAGCAGCCACCTTACAAGGAGGAGTGATTAAATGGACAATCACATGTATAGCACATTTGTACTTGATAAATGGTTAAACACTTGATAAGTGTTATATATTGTTGTTAAGCATGGCTGCCTTGGAATCTAGTAAATGAATGCTCTTTCCAGTCCTCTGACATGTCAGAGATCTTTTCCTTTTAAAATAAGGAATGTCGGGCCTCCCCCGTGACGTAGCAGTTGAGTGCTGGGCTGCAAAGCTGCCCGCAGCCTCTGCAATACTGGTTCGATCCCCGGCCACCGGCGAGGGGTCCCACATGGCATGCAGACCTCTCCTGCCCGCTGCTCCCCTCAGCAGTGTACTTCGTCAGTCTGCCTGCTCTGCTCCCTGCTCTGGTTCTGGTGAATTCTCTCACCCTCTCGTGCTTCTGACTGTACCCAGTGCTTGTATAAGTAAATAAATAAATCTTTAATAAAATAAAATAAGGAATGTCTAAGAGATTAGCCAAGCATATAGATTTAGACCTGTGTGATGCTGGGAAGAGAATTCAGTGGTCTTTTACCCTAACTTGTCCCTTTGTTGCAGGCCTTGTGGGTCAGTTGTTTAGCCTGTAAGTAGAGTGTGAATGTGGGAAGACATCTTAAAGTTCTAGCTTGCTATTGGCTTTGGGATCCGTAATGAAGGTTTCTGCCTACCTCTGGACCTCATAAACAGAAACTTAGAGGAAAAATTTGCCAAAGTTCAATTGCATATCAAAGAAAGCCACAGAGCCAGCGAGCTCCCTGAGGACCCACATAGCTGCTTTGTCTACTGCCAAGCCATGGCCCTAATGCATGGATACGCCTGTGAGCCAAGAGCCAAAGCCACAAAGTTCCACCAGTTCATTTAGCTTTGGCATTTCAATGCACTGAGGAATCTGTTATTTGGGTTGTTGTCTCACTGTTTAGGGGTAAAAACAGAAACATCCCCGTCATCGGAAAACTGGTTTACTAAAATCACCACCACTACCCCAACCCCACCCGAACCCTACTGTGAGAATAGTTCCACTGCCTTGTGTGACGAAACAGAACAAATGCCAGCTTTTCCCCACTGGTGAACCCTAAATATTTTTGTGGCCATTCTTTCCCACGGGCTGACTTGGATGGACCAGTTTCTGCATCCCAGGCCGGATGCAGCTTGCCACCAACGCCACTAATGCTGACTCTCGAACTGGGATCTACAGTTCACCTCTAGCTCAATCCTTGCCCCTCTGAACTGAAGTCCTCCTGGTGGTTTGATTTTAATTCCAATAGCTTTTCAAATCTTCTCTAACATCTTTCCCCATTAAAATGCAAAGCAGAAGAATTCATAATTCTTTCTACACCTGGGATTTTTTTTTTTTTTTTTTTTTTTAGTCAAACGATGCCCTCAAATCCAGTAACTACAATTTTTCCTCCCTGGATGCCAGGATGCTTTGAGTTCTAAAGATGGCCCCCAAATGGAAAGCCATAGAGAGGACTTACACAGAGAATTACAAATAGTAGCTTGTCATCTTTGGGTAGGCTTATTTGGTTAAGTCAACAAATATATGTCGGGTGTCTATTGCATCTGTTTTGTGCCACAACTTTTAGGAGTGAGTCAGGGCTGCCTTCTCATTTAGCTGACTACCTGATGTGACGGGGAAGATGGCAGCAGGTAACTGCACTTGAAAGGGAACCCAGAGAGCCACCTTCTCATGGTAGCTGAGAATAAGGGCCTTCAAGACGAGGCCATAAAGGAAAAGAGGATTTCTTCAAGTGAAGGGCATTTCAGCAAATCACATGGCATCAGCAAAGAGAGGGAGGCTGGAATGTTCTCAGCGCCACCACCCACTGCAAAGTCTTACTGGAAACATCTACATTGTGAAAAAATAAGTTCTAAATGAAGGAAAGGTGTAAGGGACCAGTAATATTTCTTATCTGTGAATTCCTTTTGAAGGCTCAAAATTCACTCCTCACTAGAAGAGCTTTTATTATTTGAGGCACAAAGTTTTTTCTGCTTTTTAAAACAAATTTACATTTTCAGACATTCTTGAGAGGAAGTGACTTATATAATATTGGGTGAAGGTCAGTGCCCTCAAGGTCAGTGCCCTGAACTCTGCCAGTGGCCAGATTGGAGGCCGACCCCAGAACTCCTGTCTTCTGCATTACCATCCCAGCATCCTGCCATCTAATAAAGCCCACTCCTCATGTCTTGATTTTGAACACTTGAAAATGGAAAAAAATGTGACAGGTCAAAATCTCAGATTCCTTTGGCTTTCTGATTACTTGCAAATCCACATAAGGCTCACATATCACTCTCCTCTCATTTTGTCAGCATTTGAATTTGTTTGGTTGTCATGTGAGTGATGAAAACTTAAAAGCTATGTTGATATGTACAACATGTGGAAAACCACTCCCAGGTTCTCTCTGCCCCGGAAAGGCCAGAGGTACATGTGTACAATCTCCTATACCCAAATAGGCCTATTCGTCCACTTGTGCACACATTCAACATCGCTAGACACTCATTTGAAAAACACAGCGTACCATGTGCTGATTTGATGGGAAGCCATGGGCTAAGTTCTCAGACATTGGCCAAGAAGAGATGGGATCCAACCCATCCCGAGACCACAGGAAAAATACTTTCAACCACAGGGCTGGCTGCAAAATATTCCTTTTGTAGGAAACAAAATGTTTCCAACCCTGAATTTTTTTTTTTTTTTTTTGGTCCTTTCACTGTTATTGAGTAGGAAAGGCAAATGCTTAAGCAAGATGCCAAGTGTAAACATCTAAGGAAACCAAAACCAGGCTCCTTTTCTAGGCGAGCAGAACACAGGGTGATTGAATAGCACAATGGACAAGTCTCAGACCTTTAGAAGTTTCGGGATATAGCAGCCTTGGCTATTCTTTACCTGTTGCTGATCCTGTTTAATTGCACTCCACTGCAGTTCTGCTTATTAGCTAGGTAAATTTGGACAAGTTGTTCTACTTTTTTAAGTTTCAGATCCTTAAGTATCAAGTGTGAATAGGAATAATATATCATAGGTTACTATAAAAAATAAACAAAACAAATGTAAAAGTTGTAAAATGTCCAGTTCATGGCAGGGACTCAAGAAAATAGATTTCTTCAAAACAACAATGAGATACCATGTTGTACCTATGAGAATGGCCTATATCAAAAAGACCAGAAACAATGAAAGTTGGCAAAGCTGTGGAGAAAAAGGAACCCTCATATATTGGTGGGATTGTAGACTGGTTCAGCCCCTGTGGAAATACAGAGGTGCCTCAAAATATTAAAAATAGATCTACTATATGATCTAGCAATTCTAACCATGGTACTTATCCAAAGAATATAAAAAAAAACCCTGAATTTGAAAAGATATATGCAGTTCTGTGTTCATTATATCACTAATTACAATAGCCATATGATGGAAACAACCTTAGAGCCCAATGACAGAAGACTGGATACAGAAGATGTGGTATATATACATGATGGAATACTACTTGGCTATAAAAAAAGAGATGACATTTTGCCATTTGCAATAACATGGATGGAACTGGAGAGAATTAATTATGCTAAATGAAATGAGTCAGATGAAGAATGATAAATTCTGGATGATTTCACTTGTGGAATACAGCAAAACAAAAACAAAGGTACAGATAAAACAAAATCCCCAAATCCTAGAAATATGACTGCAGAATTGAGGCTAGAGGAAGAGAGTTGGGGGGGGCACAAAGGAGGGAGGGAGTTGATGGTTTCTGGGCGATGGGTGTGGACCATGGATACTATAGTGGTGTCTGTTACTATAGTAACAGATCTGACAAGGTATGAACCTATCCCTCTAAATCATATACATTATTGTAAAGCAATGTTATCTCAATAAAGAAAGTTAAATAAGTCAGTAACTCTTACAGGTCACAAGAGAACTATTTTCATGGATTGTTACAAGTCAAAAATTCCTTAGAGATTAATACTCCAGTCCCCACATTTATATGTAAGAAAACAGTCCTAGAGAGATGAAAAGGTGTGTCCAAGTCATCCAGTCGCTGTTAGGTGTAAAGCTAAGACCCTGCAGACAGGATGCAAAGAGTAAAGAACGTTAAAGTAATTCACATCCCAGAATATATGACGTGCTGCCAGTTGGCAGTGGCTGTCGAACTTTAGCTTACTGAAGACCCAGCGAGGAAGGTATAAAACACAGATTTCTAGGTCCACTCCCCAGAGGTGCTGATTTAGTTGAAGAAGGCTCAGGAATGTGAATTTTTTAACAAGTTCGGCAGGTGGATTCCAAGAGGTATTCTGTGACCACCCATGAAGAAACATTACAAGAGGAAGTCATCAGCCAAATAAATAACTGAGCAGATTGCTGGGGTTGTATCCTAGGTGAAGCCCTAAACAAATGATGTGGCAAGCCTTATCATAAATAATGAAGACTATTCCCATAATACAAAATAGTAAATGAGGTATAGCATGGCGTTGTTTCTTCTTTCAGATCATTAACAATTTTATAGAAGAGGAACCTATGACTCAGAGTCATTTGTCCAACAAGATTACATATCTAATTAGAGACAAAGCTAGAACTTAATTCCAAAATATTATGTTTTTCCAGAATGGAGAATATTTTTACTATATACCTAGAGGTAAAAAAAAAATAAAACCAGTGGGCTTATATATATTTATGTTATATGTCAGGATCTGTGAAATAATTTTAATCTCTGAAGGAATAACAAAAAGTCATCCTAGCTTTTTCATGCACTCAAATGCAAAAGTTCTCCCATACTAATTGTAGGTCTATGATTCACTCCATCAACTCTCTTGTAGGCTAATGAAATAAACTTGGTCAGAAGGAAGGCGTAACAATGCTGTACAAGACTGGACATTTCAGAGACATCAGGAACTATAGTGACCTTGGTACACACCACCTCCTTCCTTTTCATTAAAATCCTACTTGTTAATATAAAACATATATCTGACCCCAAAGTCTATGAAGTTCTGTGCGTCATCAAATAACCACACAAGTATACTAGTTAGTGGTTACTGTGTTAAAGAATTTGGGAACTTCCTAGACACAGCCCAAGTAAATCAATATGGGACTGGATTCAGAGTTGTTCTCTAGAGGATCTAGTTTCAGGTGTTTCTTGTAGTGATGGGGCTTATAAGAGTCTCTCAGCAATTTCTGGGGTTTCACTGCTGCAGGCTAGAAATGGTTATTATTTTCGACTTCTTGGTCCAAAGCTGAAGGACCCAAGCCAGCATGCTAGTGTAGCTCCATTTCGACTTTTCTTTGATGAATACTTTAGGACAACAACAATCTTCACTTCCCAACAGAGTTCCCTCTGAAAGTTACTATAGAATGTAGGCAATAAAGCACATAGTGAAAAGCCAAAGCCCATTGAAGAAAATCAATGATGTATTTTACAGCTGAGTGGTACCCACCCTCATAAGAATATCTGAATGCTTTAATTCATAAAGTTGGTAACAGTGACCTTAGAAAAGATTCATATGCTTTGCCTCCATCTCACAACCATTACTATTGCCCCAAGTAAGAGGTTATAGAATTCTCCTTGAGAATCTAAGGTGGAATCAAAATTAGAATCCAAATATATTGCTAACTCATTAGCCATCCTCTCCTTCCTGGAGAATTCTGGCCTTTAGAGCTGTACCTGGGCTCCATGTCTTTAGTGCTTTCTATAACGTGAACCCACCAGAAGACGGGAGCTAGCTGTACTTTCAACACAGGACAGGCAGGTCTAGATGCATGGGCCTAGACCCTAGAACATTTCAACACACCTCTTCTAGAGGAGGTTGTAATGGTTTCAAAACCCCAAAAGGCATTATTTCAAGCCATTAAAGTGTTTCCTGAGCTTAGATGCATCTGGAAAGTTTGGGAAAATCCCACAGGAAGGAGACTGGGCGAAGACAGCTCCTTTTCTCAGGCCATTCAGGAAGCACTGCACAAAATGTTTGCCCTCCAAGACATCCCTGCTCAGGATCCCAACTCTCAAGGTTGGAGAACCACAGTAGACAGGAAAGCCCCTTGTGGAACTGGGCCAAAGGAGGACAGATTTGGAGGGTCTTAAATCAACACTATACTAACAAGAGTATTTACACAGACCCTATCAATCAAGGTCCATTAGAAAACTAGGATTCATCCCAGGTAGTTTGGGAGAGAGGAATTAGTGCTGGGAACTGGTTACAAACATATTGGAATTGCTGAAAGGAAAATACGGGACAGGGTGACAGAGAGGCAACCAGTAAGGGGTTGCCAACAGTAAGAAAGTTAGCAACAGTAAGAAGTTACCGCCTTCCCTAGAGCGGAAGGAACAAAGAGAGAGGTGCTATTACGAGAGTCCAGAGGCTGGAGGTGCCCAGCTCTACAACGTTGTGGAGCTGGGACTACAAATCGATCATGAAGAAGGAACAGTATTACTGCCTGAACATCCCTGGTAAGAGAAAGAGGAAGGCAGAAATGCTTGGGCTCACCCATACTTCAGCTCTTCATCTTCCCTCCGGGGTCCAATACTAAGAATAATGGAAAGGGAGCTTGAGCGATGCAGAAGGCAGAATTAGTAGCCCATGGCACCAAGCAGAGCCAGAGAGAGGCAGGGAATGAATTTGCAATTAAAAAAGCAATTGATTGGGCCTCCCTGGTGGCGCAGTAGTTGAGTGCTCGGTTGTGAAGCTGCCCGCAGCCTCTGCAGCGCCGGTTCAATCCCTGGCTGCTCCTGGCCACCGGAGGAGGGTCCCGCATGGCGCACAGACCTCCCCTGCCGCCCGCTGCTCCCCTCAGCAGTGTACTTCGTCAGTCTGCCTGCTCTGCTCTCCCTTCTGACTCTGGTGAATTCTCTCACCCTCCCGCACTTCTGACTGTACACAATGCTTATATAAATAAATAAATAAATCTTTAAAAAAAAAAAAAAAAGCAATTGATTGGCAAGACTCCCTTAGCAGGGATTCTCAGTTTCCGATCTGTAGATGTGGTGCTTTAAGAAAACCTTGCAGTCCAAAGTGGTCTTGCTGAGTCCACACCTCTGGGATTGCCAGAATTCACTGGAGAGGAGACACAGCTATCCATAGCGCCCTCTCCTCCCAGAGCTCTGGGACTTCACTGCAAATAACATGTGCTTCCCCTTCCCTAACTTCATTTTAACACATCCTGATGGTCACTGTTGCTTCACAGAAGTCACGGCCCTACAAGAAGGAAATAGCACTGAGGGTGGAGAAGGAGGAATAATGGACTAGAAGCCATTGATGGGGGTCGGGAAGGGTAGGGGGAGAGGAAATTTTGACTCAAGATTCTGTACAATTATAAGCAATCCCTCCTGACCTAATTCTGATGGTCATCACTGAGATCCAGGGGCAAGAGTGGAAGCAGCCATACGGCCACATCAAGAGGAAACTATGCACATCTTGGGCAGGGCAGCTCTCGTCTTCTTTCCAGGCCTGTTCATTCTCCTATAGTGGCCCATTTGGTAAGCTATAACTTCATCTACCCACCTAATTACATCAGAAATGATCCCACCTTCCTACTCCCTTCTAATTTCTCTGTGCATAAATGCTGCTGATGCTGCCTCATTACACCATATGTCATCTCATATGTCTTCCCTCTTCTCTCCATTTCACTGGCTACTGCTTTGGGCCAGGTCTTCATTTCTTTGCATCCAATTTCAAATCCCTCAAATCTGCATGGCAAACTCTGGCCCAAGAGAGACTTGGGAAGTATAACTCTGATGTTACAATCCTGTGTGTGTGTGTGTATGTGTGTGTGTGGGTGGGGGTGGGGGTGGGAGGTCTCTCTCTATGGGACTTCTTCAAGCCTTCAGGATCATCTCTGATTTGTGTTGCATTTTCCTGCCTTAAAATCCTTGTTTGAACTACAGGTTCTGTTTCCTCCCTGTCCCCACCCATTGTACAGACACCCACAAACCCTCCCCAGTAGCACAAAATTTGAAGGACCTTTTGCAGTTCCCACCCAGGACTATTAGTTCAATTGAGGAAAGGCATACATTACAGCTTAAAACGTTTAGCAATAAATCTTCTAGGGACTGTAATTGTAATAATAGTTCTTTGTGCTCTAACCGTAGACATAGCTTCTGCAGCCTCCTACTCCATCTTCCCAGAAAATACTGATACACCTTTGATACACTAAGTCTAATCTGAAACATGATACCTTCCTTTAAATCCTTCCCTGCCTTCCCTGCTGAGAATGTGGCCACCCCTGCACTGGGTCCCACACTCTACTCTGTTGCAGTTCCCTCAAAACCTACTTGTATTAGGTTGTAGGAAAGGTCATGATGCATTTTTTTTCTATTCAAAAAATGTGTCATGACTTTTCTGACAACCCAGTATTTATCCCATGTCTTCCCTCTGCTAGTATGGCTCTTCAAGGGCAGGAACTGGGCTTTATTGACTTCCTATTCCCAGAATTTGGCACAGGTATCTCTCCAGAAAAGATTTAAAGGAAGAAAAAGAGGAGGGAGGGAGGAAAGTATGGAAGGAAAAGGGAGTACCTAACACAAAGAATACTTACTGGTCTAGTTATGATAAAAATAGAAGAGTTATGAGAGGATCCATGTCTACGGTTAGAGCACAAAGGACTATTATTACAATTACAGTCCCTAGAAGATTTATTGCTAAATGTTTTAAGCTGTAATGTATACCACTCCTTAATTGAGGAAAAATATTATATTTTTAGAAGATGAAAAAAAAATGACCAAGATTTCATAGATACTACCTATGGCATTTACTCAACCAACTCGTCTCAGTGGATTTTCTTTGAAAATACTTGGACTTTGAAAACCACAACATGTAGTAGACCCTCTATGCAGAGGGATCGTAGAGATTTGGTAGAAATTCCTGCTTTGTAATTTAAACCAAGACTATAGGCTGGTTCCTGAGAAGGATTGGTTCTTCTTGAGTCAATGGGATCAGATGCTGACAGACTTCACAGAGCCAGTCACGGGAATCTTGGAACAAGGCCTACCAGGGAATATTGGGGAGAGGGCATTAAAAGGCAACACTAGGATCAGAAAGAAGAAACTGGAGCTAAGTCACAAAGAACAGCTTAACATTCCAATGCATAGTCAGTATAGGACTGTGTGTCTGGAGAAAATGCTGTATAAATAGCCACAAATAAGAGAGGACAGTTTGGTAATAAGCACAGGTTTGAAGGGTTGGAGGTCACATTGGATCTACTGAAGCTTAGTGATTTAAGGAGGCACCTATAAGAGAACAGAGAGCTTCCAGAGCTTTCCAGTTTCACTAGAAATTGACTGAATCTTCATCAGGGTGCTGGGATAATACTTTTGGAAAACAGGAAACTAGGGCAGGATCAACCATAAAATCGATGCCTATGTGGGGGAAGTGACATCACAAGGAGAAAGTAAAGGGACAGAGATTAGGTATAGCAGTCATTATGTAGTATCCATGAGGGGAGGGTGTCTATGGTGTGCACCACTGTACCTTTTGGGTGCTACAGGTTATCACCACAGGGACCATGGATGGCAGGTGGAGCGGGGGACGATGAGTCTGTCCCCACTGTGGGCAGATTTCCACAGATACTCTCCTTTTCTGCTCTGATGGTAAATGGTAACATATTGAAGTTAAAATCAGATCATGGAAAAGATATTGACTGGAAAGGACAGAAGTTGCGGGAAGAAGGGCCAGATCTTCCCCTGACTGGATGGTGAGATTCACAGGCCCATGTCTCATGGAACTCAGTCTTCTTCAAGAGAGTTCTGTTGCCACCTAGAGTCATGCTGTCATGGAAAATGAATAAGAATTGTTTAACAGACACAGAAAAAGCTCTCTCGAGGTAATGACTCATTCCACATGGTACAACCACTGAAGATGACCATACCACAATGGGTGAATGGAGAGATTTTCTTGTTAATTTCAAGCAGCATACATGAATAAGCTTATATCAGCATGGGACTCACTAGCTGATAATGGTTAAGAACTCAGGGGTGTAGTAGAGGGGTGTACATATGTGTATGGGAAGGGAAGGGACTCTTAGAAATCATGTGATTCAGAGCAATGTTTTTAAAGCTCTGTAAACCTCAGTGTACTCGTCTATAAACTATACTTGGCAATATCTCTCTCATAAGGTAGCTGTGAGGCTTGAACAAGAAAATGCCTACAGAGCACTTAGCAGAGTATTTGGCACAAAGGAAATTCTCAATTTGCAGGGTAGACTGAGCAAAGCAGTAGGGCCAGGGGTGTGGGGCTTTGGGTGATTTGTTCTCAGTACCACCCAGATAGCTCAGTTTTACCATTTTAAGGTTTCTAATGATGTTCCCCTTTCAGAAGGTTCAACACCCAGAGAATTCTGTTGCTTAAAGACACGTGGATCATAATTATAGTTCAATCTCTCATTGCCAATTCTGAGTTGAGGATTCAGAAAATAGGCAGAGGGGCAGAGTCACTGTAGCTTGGCTCTCTAAAGGTGTTCTCAAAATCACAGTCCCTTTGGTAACAATAAAACAAGGGTCCAAGACTCAAGCACACACGCTCTTTGTCCTAGATGCCAGAACTCCTAGGCTCTGCCAAACCAAGAAGGGAAACTTTCAGAAAGAGACCCTCTGTGGAAAAATCTCTGCTTCAAGCATTTGAACGCTAAGGCAGTTGCCAGGAACCATTGACTGATTTAAAAATCCAGGGAAGGCTATGGGGGTAGGGTGTGGAGAGAGGGGCAGCAGGAAAGAGGCAGGTTGAAGGAAGGAAGGAGTATGTCAGTATGTCGTCTATCTTAACTAAAAACTCCAAATTATTTAGAGCAGCAGAAATCAGGAAAGCACAATGATTTGTACTGTAATTGACAACCAGTCATGCACTGGGTTTTGTTTAGCATATCATAAAATGTTATGGTAACATAATCAGACTCACGTAAATTCAAACCGAATGCTAGAGACATATTTGATTCATTTTCCCTCACACCTCCATCATGTAAATCCTTTGTCTGCTTCCCATTCTCCTACACCTAATTTTATAAACCATTTTTGGAAGGACCTGAAGAACCCGGAGTCCCATCCCACCCATTGTCCCAATCAAGTGGAAATGCAAACCAGCACTGTGTCATGCTGTGATTCACAGCCACTGTGGACTCCTGGAAAGAAACAGAGACCACAGGCCCAGGGAGTACCCCACCTCACAGCAGGCATACTCCCCCAGCACAAGAATTCTCCAAGCTGGACTGCTTTGACCACAAATGTGACAAGCTTTGTTTTTTAAATCACACACACAGACAGGGCAAAGAGCATTCTGAATCACAGTCACATGCCAGGAGTATTTCGAAGCCAAATAATGTCAAGAGCCAGAGAAAAAAGCAAGAAGCAGCTCATCATCTTCCTAATGCCCTTGCCCCTGAGTGGGGGTGGGGGGTGCTGTTCCAATTCAGTAAGCACTGGAGGTAAGCTAAGTGGCATTCCAGATCTAGTCATCCTTGGGGAAAAAATCGGAGAGAAAGATATTAAGGAACCATTCATTGCAAGCCAAAAGAATCATCACTCAGTCAAAGCTTCATTTTCTAGCACCTCATTATATTCCTAAATTAAAGAAAAATGCCTATATGTCAGACAATATGGTATAGCAAAAAGAATGTAGACTCTGAAGTTAAACAAACGTGGTTTCAAATCTTTATTCTACCAGTGCAAACAAGTTATTTGTCCTCTTGGCCCAATTTCTTTTTTTGTGAAAAGGAGATGATAAAATGTGTGCTGACGGGTTGTTGGGTTAAAGGAAATAACACACGTGGAGAGTCCACCATGACGCCCGGGCTGTGGCAGCTCAGTAAAGACCAACTCCCTGCTATGTCTGGAAAATGAAGAGGGATTTAACTGGTGTTGCCTTGAACATAGAGGGGTGCACGGATGCTTTTCATGACCTTACCTGGGACCCCAAGAGAACAGGAAATAAGTCCCCACACAGGCTGCCTCCGTTTATCTCAGTTCTTCCAACTCTGGCTTTTCAAAATAAGACAATGATGACTCAAAAATATGGTAACCACTAAGCTTCTCCCATGCTGAGAAGACCAGACCAACCAAAGACCAGAAAATTCCAGTTCTCCCAAACCTTTGCAACACCAGTTAAATCCCTCTTCATTTTCCAGGCATGGCGGGGAGCTTCATTTGGGAAGTCCAAGCTCACTGTGAAGTTCAACATGGAAAAAGTCACTAATTCAAATGTCTGGGCCCAAGAATTTAAAATGCTGACTTTTATCTTGTGATTCATCGCAATGTGGGGTAGGAGGGAAGGCATCTTCTCAAGATATTTTTCTTCAAAGTTCTGTAGAACCTTTTTATGAACCACAGAAAGGCAAAAAGGATATAAATATCACATTGCCTACAAACTCAATAATTTGATTGGGCTTGGGGGCTGTCTAGCTCAGTTTTTTCTATTAAAAATCAGCACACCAAAGTGAAAACAGCAGCTGATTAGGAAGTAGCAGAATTGAATTCCAGTGCAATTTCTTTCTACTTCTAGTTGTGTGACCCTGAGTGAGTCACTTAACCTCAACTCAGCTGCTTACCCCCATCTGTAAAGTGGAGATGTTGGGAAGAGAGTGGGTGTGGAGCTCATCCCTGTGAGAATCACCTGCCTCCTCAAATGGGTGCCAGGGGTGGGGCAGGGAGTCTTCATTGTTAGCCCCTGTGATTTCAGCTCATGGTAGCTGAGAATCACTGGTAAGATGACGTCTAGGAGGCATCTCAGATGGGACACCGTCATATGCTCCATGTGTGTGCTAATGAAAGTGCTGCTTCATTTGCAAACCAGTTCATAGTTTATGCAGATATTAAGTCCATCTCTTTTGTTTTTCCTAACCAAAATTATTGCCTCATTTTCTTCTCACTCATTGCTAACCAACCAAAGCTAAAATCAAACATCCCGTCCAACCTTCATTCTCAAATGAGCCAAATACATCTCAGTGACCTCGACTCTTAGGTCACTCTGCCTTATCCAAGGACTCTCTGAGCTGTTTCCCAGCCTCTCTCCCTTAGATAAGGAGGTCTTCAGTTTGGTTCCAGAACCCTATGTCTCTCCTACTTCCTGCAACAGCTGAGATTCTTCTAGAAATCTTTCATCTATGTATTTGGCCTGGTTTACATAGCTAGTTAGACCTGAGAGGGTCACGGCATAAGGGGACAGCCTATATATAAACATAAACCTAGTCAGAGCTTGAGGAGAATGACAGAAGTGATAAAACATGGGTGAAATGAGTGGCTCAATAAAAGGAATTTACCTAAAGACTCTTGGGAGAGCTAGGTGACTGAGTCCCTGATGGAGGAAGATCATGACCCTCAGAGAGAGCTATGAGGCCAAGCACTAAGTCTTCCATAAATACAAATGTGTTCAATACAGAAGTGTTCTCATTTCACAGATATGGCCTGCTTTTTGAAATGGTCGTAATAATTTTACGTCTACTTGAATGAAAAATGACGTTTAAAACCCCGGTGCTGGTTCTCCCACTCTTGTTTTGTTCTGGTTGGATCTGAACTTTTATTGACTCTGTGTGACTCAAAATCTCCTAAGAAAAACTGGCTCTCCCCCTTAGCAAAGGTCTGTGTCTACTGAAGTCAAAGCATCTGCAAGAGGACCTCCCGCACAGGGACAACTGTACTGATGTTTTTTTAATTGTCAGTTTCCGATGGAACCTCTTCAAGGGGGAGTGTTCTCTACTGGAGCCCATTTAGAAGCAGTGATTTTGGGGTATCTGACTTTTGGGGATTTTGACTTTTTTCAAAGAGCACCAGATGGAGTTTGTTTTTTTGTAGATGGTGGGGAAGATACTGATACTTTGGATGATTTACCTCTGTGAGTCCTAGAGCTCACTGTACTCATTTGCTGCTGCGTTAGCTACATGTAAGATTTCCTCAGATTTTAATTATTTGCCTGGAGATGTGAAAACAGAATCGTTTTAAAAGTCACCATTCTGGGTCCCCTTTTGTACATTTTCCCAGTCTGCTCAGTACCTGCTAGAGCACTTCTGACAGAGGAGAGTGTGGGAGGGGGTTATATTTCACACTTGAGCAGTTCTGAAAAGGGAGGAGCATTTATACCCCAGGCAATGTACTTGGCTAGGAGTCTATGTTCCCTTTGCTATTTCCGCAGACATTTATGCTTAAAAAGAAATTTCTTCCACCCCTGTCGCACAGCCAAACTTCTCCTCTGGCTGGATGTAGTCACACATACAAAAAAAAAAAAAAAGCCAACAAAAAAATAACAAAAACAAGAATTCTCCTTGCCTAAAGACAGCAGATGAGCTGGGATAGGAAATAAGAAAACAAATACAATGACCTGGGGCCATTTTACAAAGGGAATGAATCTGACTTCCTCTCTGAAGGAACCTGGGAGTTGGGATGCAAACTATGACTCAGGTTAAACATCATCTCCACTGTCTTTCTCTGGGTGAATATGGACAAATGCCTGCCATTCTCTCTCTAATGCTTCCCTTCCATATAGCTGGGAGAAAGATCTATCATCTTTTCTTTAGTTACTCATTCTCCCCAAGCCTTTCCAACCGCCTGGAGGAGAACTTAAGACTTGTGGAAGATGGCTACAAAGATTCCTTCCCTTCCCCTCAGCCAAAGTCTCCAGGCTGCCTGCTCCTGAGAGGACTGCAGAGCCCTCGCTCACTCTGCCTTGCCTTCCCGTTCAGGGCCCTGGCTTGCTAACACAAAGAAATTCCAACTAGGACTTCAAAGGACGCCTGGCTCCCAGTCTCCCATAGCTCCCAGCAGGCTGGTTCTGCAAAAAGGCATTTCTGAAGTTAGTATTCTAGTACTTTTACACCAGTATCTGCTCATCATTGTCAAGTTTTGATGCTAACCTTTTTAAACGATCACTTCTAGTGCTTTGAAGGATTGCGAAACTCGATGCCTGTGGGGAAGAGCGATTCTAAATAGACAGTATGTCCTCCTCAACCAGGTTCACATATGGATACAAGGTGTTTGTTTCCTTTTCTTTCTTTCAAAATAAATGTATTAGGTATGTGTCAAGCATTATCCTTGCCTCTGAGGGTACACAAATAAGATTTAGTCACTCAGGGGTTCCTAATTCTGATATCCCACATGCAAGAATAGAGACAAATGCTAGGTGCAATTGTCGGCCAGAGGAAAGAGAGGGACCGATTAAGGCTGGGGTGTCAGTAAGTCTCCACAGGGATGGCCTGTCAGTCTTTTAAAATACAAAGTGACTACTGAGAGAAGAAATATTTGATCAAGAAGGAAACACTAAATACTTTCAAGCTTCAATATAACCTGGAATTTTAAAGATAGCCTAAGGATTCAAGTAAGGGTTAGGAGCTAGAGTTCTATTATTGGTGCTACCAACAATTTGCTAGGTACTGTGGGGTCTTCCCTCAAGTGTTCTGAAACTTAAGTGTGCCTTCTAAATAGATGAAACTACTATTATAAAGTCTGTTTAAATAAACCTCCTATGTGAAAATCATTTCTTCAGTGTGTTGAAATGAGAGTCATAATTTTTATCTCATGGGTATAAGTGTGTGTGTGAAGCTTAGTTGGGATGAATTTATTTGATTACTCCTTTCAAGGCACTTAAAATCTTATATAATCCCATGTGAGGTGTGTAGGAAGATTTGATGAGAAATAGTATGACCCTTCATCAAGTTTCTCCATCATTCTTTTATTTATTTATTTTAGAGATTTATTTGTTTATTTATTTATACAAGCACTGGGTACAGTCAGAAGTGCGGGAGGGTGAGAGAATTCACCAGAGCCAGAGCGGGGAGCATAGCAGGCAGAAGGACCGAAGTACACTGCTGTGGGGAGCAGCGGGCGGCAGGAGAGGTCTGCGCGCCATGTGGGACCCTCCTCCGGTGGCCGGGGAGCAGCCGGGGATCGAACTGGTGCTGCAGAGGCTGCGGGCAGCTTCACAACCCAGCGCTCAACCGCTGCGCCACGAGGGAGGCCCTCCATCATTCTTTTAAATGTCACCACCTCGCTCTGGCTTTTGGGGTCCCTCATCCGATATACTGGTTACTGAGTGAGCTGACCCGTTCTGTGTGCTGCTACCTCCTTCTAGCCTCAGAATGTCCTGGCAGAAGGGCCCTCGTCTCCTCTCTGCTCTCTAGATTTGTGGTGCTGGGGCAGCTCGTACTGTTTGCATATTCATCTGTTTCTCCAAGGAGAGCATGAGCAACTAGAGGGCACTGACTTCCTCATTTTTAGAATCTGTGGTGTCTTCCACAGAAGGAACAGAGGAAAGGTGATTAAAGAAAGGTTCACACAGCGAATGACTTGCAAACCCTCTCCTTGTTCCGAGGCAAAAGCACCCTGTGTCTTCTGAACATGTCACATGCCCTGTATGTTCTTCTGCCATCCGCCCTCAACCCAACATCATCCCTTTCCTTTCTCACTCACCTAATTGTATCTATTTAAGGCAGTTTGATGTCATTGGTCAGGGTGCGGCCCTGAGGTCACTATTTCAGTCTCCATGATGCGTTTAAAGTGCAGCCAGGCTTGAGAAACACTGATTTAAAGTGATACTCAGTCCCATCTTCTCATGAAAAGATTAATGTGTCTCTAGTGAGTTTGTTTTCTTTTGGATTCAAAGCAGTTATTATTTTAACCACTCATTAGATAGCAATTCAAATACTGTCTTGTGACAGGATCTCAGTATTCGTTTGTTCTATATTAAATTTTGATTATTTGTGAATACATATATCATCTTTCATACTAGGTCAGAAGAACCTTGAAGGCAGAAACTATGCCTTCTCTTTCTTTGCATCCCATCCATATGTGTGGTGAACCAAAACATAGTTTTGATTATTAAAAAAAAAAAAAACCCTAATTGAGGCCATTTAAATTCTACTCTAAAGACATGTCTTTGGTAAGAATAAAAATGTTCCAGAATGGGTGGGACAGAATTATAGCAGAGTAGGAAAGAGTAAATAAAACTCAAATGGAAAAAAAGCTAAATTAGTCCAAAAGAAAATGTTTCCCAGCTTCTTAAGAGGGTTTTTGCAAACGCTGAGCAGAATAAACAAGAGCATTAACTTGGCTTGCGCCCTGATAAGGAGATTTCTTTTTTTGGTTATATAATTTCACAAAGTTTCCAGGGTGTAAAGAAAGTAATCAGCCAGGGAGGACCCCTTTCCTTGGACTATACAATGCAGCTCTTAGGCTAATCAGCTCGCAGATCTGCCCAGCTTGACCTGATCCCCTTCTAGCCCTGTGATCTCAGACTAAGCCTCATATTCAAGAGCCCCGGTATAGAGCTCAATGTCATGGAAATGGGATAAAACATAATCCTCATTCCATAACCTTGATCCCTTGGTAGAGCAGCTCTGCTTGTGCATTGGTTATGGAGAGGGGGGAGTTATACCCAGTGATCTTCTCCAAGTGGCCAGTGCTCCATACATGTGCTCCTACCAAACAGTGCTAAAGGAAGCATTATTGGGTGCAATTACTTTAAAGGCTGGCTATAAATTATTGTTTTGTGCATACATCCCAGAAAAGGTTTACCTTCATATGACTTCTCTAGTTTGTCATGAACAGACCCCTAGAAAAGCTCAGAGAATCACTAAGGACTCTCTGCTAAGGCAAGACAAGGCCACCTAACAGAGACATGTTTTCTAGATCAAACTTCATCTTAGTTATTAAGGCCACAATTTAACAACTAGTCCCCACTGGCATGCACATGTCTAGAGATGAATTACATGTAAATTGTCTTATCTAGGTGGCTATTTTAATGCTGGTCATGTTTTACTTACATTTCTAATTATCATTTGATAATACGATTCAAAAGCATTTTAAGTCTGCTCTTGATTGGTTAGTAATGATAGTAACAAGTTGTCCTTTGTAGATTAAGACAACACTACTGACCCATCTAACAGGATATGAGCTGATGAACTGCCTCACAGATCCATCTGCGCCTTGCTCCTGTTTCTACTTGTGACGAGTGGCTTGCATTGGACCATATGCGCCAAAAACTGAGAGCCACCAAAACTCTCTGATAACAAAGAGCCAAAAAAAAAAAGAAAAGAAAAGAAAAGAAAAAAACAACACCCAGCATGAATCCCCTAGGCCATTACCAGCTAACACTAACAAAGGAAAATGCCAGATTAATTTATCAAAACAAAAGGAAAAGAAAAGTGTGGCTCTAACTTCTTTATTTGTAAATGCTAACTAGTAGAGGTAAAACTAGGACTGGGAGCTTAATATCCATAATACCATATGTAATAGACTGAATCACAAATTCAGTGTGTGCCATCTAACATCTAAAACGGATAAACTACAAGTGTTCAAGGAGTGAGGTTAAGGACCTCCAAAAATGAATGAATCAGTACTGATTCACAAGGAATGTTGCTTCTTCAGATAGAGTCACAGTGCTTGACAATCCTTAATCATATCCCTAATAGCTGAAATAGGGTTTATTTAGTGTAACTACCTATGGTACAAATATAAGGTCATTAGGTCTGATAGGAATATTTTTGGATGTGTTCGCTGAAGAGGGAAGTGATAGATTCAGATCCAGGATACTTGAATCATCAGGAAAAAGGTATCACTGAGGTAATGAGCACGCCAGGGCCTGAAACTTTAAGAATGTTTCCCTAAATGAAAACAAGCAGCTCCATCTTCTCAGAACATGGCTGACTCGATCATCAAGCAGGAATGTTATTTACACAGTGCCAAGCAAACCAAGAAGAATCCTCTGGTCTGTTACCAAGGGCACTTGGAAAGTTATGTCTGGAACAGGCAAAGGCTCGTGTCTGTTTTTGATGATTCCTGACTCCTTGAAAGAGAGCCAGTTTACCTAATGCAGGTAAAGGGCAACAACTCGCTTCCCACTGACTCCCCCAGAAAGGACCACCAACATGGTAACTCATGCCTATTTAATTAATAATTTGTTCTATATCTAGCAAGATGGGCAAATCTGGCTTCTGAAATTCTGCCCCATCCAACAAATCAGAATAATCACTCTGTCTTCTTCCTGCTTGCAGGAGAGGTCAGGATAGAACCTGGTCCACACAGCAGGATCAAGGTAAGGTCAGACATAGAAAAAGTAAATCTCTTAATTATGAAACATCTTACAAAGGGGTCAGACTGCTCCTTTCTTTGGAGGGGGGAGGGAAAATTAAGAAAGGGATAGAAAGCAACTTTTCTGAATAGGAGGGAGAAATTCTCACTCACTGCCAGTACAGAAACCGTGAGTAGGGAACTCAAGAAGAGGTCACCTTTTTGGAGGTCTTTCTAGCATCATTCAGAAACTTACCCACCAGGCTTATGATTTAATACAAAAGTTCCCAGGATCTGGGAATAGTTAATTTACTTGGCAGGCTCTATTTGGCCTGAGGTTTTCAAAGCATGCTAACTCAGGGCCACTGCCATTTGGTTTGCACACAAATGATCTAGTCCTCAACAAGTACCAGCTAAGTGAAAAGATCATTCACCTGCTAGAGATGGAGAGTTGGAGATCCCTAGAGGTGTCGACCTTGGTCACTTACAAGTCACTGACAAGTACTATGCTCACTGTCCGGGGAGTATATACGTTTGTCATGTGTGACTTGTCTTCCCACTTTACCTTAATGGCTGTCAGGGCGGGCAGAAAGGTTGGTTACTTTACCCACTCCTTGCCAGTGCTGGTTCAGGACAACATTGCCAATGTCTTCAAAGATCAAAACTCAGATTGTAAGGTACACCTTTTTCTCTGCCCTTGACAGTCAGAAAGCACTCCAAGTCCTCACCTGTCTCCTTTCTGAATCAAGGTTCTGAAGAATCAGTCGGGTGTTCACACTGTGACTCCAGGTGTTTCCTAGAGCAGCTGTCACACAGCTGGATCCAGAAGTGTCTGAAATAAAACAGGGCAAAGGCTTGTTCATGGATGCCTTTTCTTTTGATGGAGCTTTACATAAACAAGAGAACAGTCATCGCTCATTCTTAGGGACTACTTGGGGGGCTCAGTTCATTAGCACAAAAGTAGATGAACTAGAGAGGTAGGAGAAGAATTAAGGAACATAAGGGCTAAAAATAAAAAACAGGATGTGTTTCCTTCAGCCTCAGAAAAAGTGACCACTACTGGGCTAGAAGATAACAGAATTATAAATCCACAAGGGGTTAAATTATAAATCCACAAAGCCTGGAGCCTTTGCTAATAATAAATCAAGCCACTCAACATCCATGGCAGAAAGGCATAGCTACTACGTACATAGCATAAGAACTGGTCATGAAACAGTCTTAGTGTAATAGAGTTGTAAGACTTTTTTAGCCTGATAAGAGCCTTAACTCAATTTTCCTTATCAATATTGAAGTGGTAGCAAATGCATATAAAATCCCCTTGCCCTTCCAAGCCTGCACATACACACCCAGCGGAGGAATCTGCAAGACCTCACCACTTCATATCTAATGTGTATTAGACATCCTTATCCCATGAGAAACATTCTTTTACTTTCTAAGACTTTCCGATAAGGGGAGGATCTGAGGTAAACTTTATCCAAGTTTCTAGTCTACTCCACATTGCCCTTCAGCTACCATCTCTCATCTCCAGAGCTTCACTGAGCCCTCTTGGCCTCAGTAGCAGCAACCATTCCTGCTCTGCTCCTCTTCTTCCTCCTTAGAGGTGACTCATCATGCTGCCATTTAGAAGCCAGTCCCCACTCTCATATCTAGCTTACCCTATGGTCTCCTCCATACTCCTGTGCCCACCTTAGAATTCCAGTCTTAAGGGGCACTGGGCACATTTAGTCTGCCTTGCTCTTCAGTGAGGAGAGGAAGTACATGGGGCTGAGGTCTACTGAATCAGCGAAAGCAAAATGAACCTTGGGTTTCTCATTTGTTTTCCACTCGCTGTTTCATCAGATTTTCACCCCTCAGTGTGGAATAGAATTGGTCTTCTTTTCCTGGCAATGTCAAAGTGGGGGTACTATAGGCATCTAGAGAGTCGAGGCTGGTGATGCTGCTAAAGACCCTATAGCACAGGACAGCCTTCTCTCCACCCCCCACAAAGAATGATCTCACCCAAAACATAATAGTGCCAAGGTTGAGAATCCCTGGGTTAGAAAACACCATAATTTCCTCTGACTTAGGCAGGTACAGGAATGAATTATATGGAAATCAGTAACACATACCTCAACAAGCTTGGGGACTTCAGGTTGAGGGAGAAGTTAGCACAGGAAAGAACAAAATTGGGGGTAACCTTGATTTATCATATACATACTTCAAATTAGATTCGAATTAATGTGAAAACAATTTAGACTACTCTGATCTGATCATGTCATTTCCTTACTTAACATCCTCCAGCAGTCCTCTGCTCCTGAGAATAAAATACTTGTCCTTAGCAATGTCATCTTGCACCTGTAACTGTCTCTCATGCCATCTCTCTAAATTCTCATCAGATGATCTCCAGAAACCTCCCAGCTTCTCTCTTCTTTGGCATCTTATACACTGGCCTTTTCTACTTCTCATTTTACCATACCGAATACTCCTTTGCCTCTTCTGCTTTTCTTCTCTCTCTTCTTATTTATGCATAGACCTCAGAGAGGTGTCCAAGACCAAGTATTTTCCTAATACCAAATGCCTTTTTAGTGCCTAGAAAGAGGTCAGATGTTAACATTTTAACATGAAGAAATTCTTTACTATCACAAAGAGATACAGTTGCTGCCATTTTTCTTGAAATACATAATCATTTCAGTCTACCTTTCATTTTCCCCTTTCTGATAATGACACATTAACAGAAATATTTTCTGCCACAAGAAAACCAACACTGCAAAGGGTAACAGCTACTGATTCTTTTTCTTTTTTCACATTGTTGAAAAATAGCCTTATTGAGATAATTCATATATCATACAATCCATCCATTAAAATGTACAATTCAACAGCTTTTACTATACATTAAGTCCTTACTTAACATCATTGATAGGTTCTTGGAAATTACAACTTCAGTGAAACCAATTTTATCATAGGCAAATTGAAGAGTTAAGTTCCTATAGCATATTTCTGGTCCTAGACTAATCACCAAAGGTCTAAATAAAGGCCAGAAATACTTCTACTAAACAATAATTTATATTCATTCAGTCATTCATTTATTCATTCTCCAATGTGCTTCAGTTCAGGGTCGCGGGCAGCCAGAGCTTACCCTGGCCCCTTAAGACACAAGGTAGAATCCAACCCTGGAGAGAATGCCCTGCCATCAAGGGAGCTCTCATACACATACAAACACACTCAGAGAGAAATTAAACCTGCCAACATGCATGGCTTTGGGATATGGGAAGAAACCAGAGGGCCCAAGGAAAATCCATGCAGACTGGGGAGACTAGGCAAACTCCACGGTGGCCTCAGCAGGGAAATTTTATTTTTTCTCACCAATATTAAAATAAAATGATGTTGAACTAAATGATATTCAAGGACCCACTCTATTCAGAGTTGTTTGACCATTGCCACAACAACTTCAGAACATTTCTTTAACTCCAAAAGAAATCCCATCCCTCTGGGCCATAAACACCCAGTCCCTCTTTCCTGGCCCCAGTCCCAGACAATCTTCAATCAACTTTTGTTAATATTAGTGTTAGGAGTTGATGGGGGGTAGGGGAGACAAGGTGAATTGGCAAATTCATCCACCCTCTCAAGGGGGCAGAGCCTGTCCAGTTACATTAACTGTTGTCATGTGGCAGGATGAGTTCATGGTTAGCCAGATCTTTTGATTATTAAAAAAGAAGCCAGGAATCAATATTTTAAGTACAATCTCTTGATTTTAAACGTTGGCTTCGTTTTTAAAATTTAAAAACACACAAACATGCTTGTGAGCCAACTATGACTCATTTCCACCAAGCTTGCAAGGTCTGCTCCATATGGGATGGCCTTGCTGTTGACAAGGACAACACCCCCATGTGGATGATTTCTAAACCTCTGCCTCAACCTTTGACTTGCCTCGGCTCCTGTCATCCATTCTCAAAGACAAGAATTACAAGTCTGACATAATGAATATTAGCATCATAAATTCACTATCTTCCAATCAAGTCCATATCTACCCATATGAACTTATTTCTTATTCTTATTTATTAACTTATTTCTCCTTCTTTGCCCCTTCCTTTGGTCAACCAGCTAATTTAATGTGAAATGCCACTCATTTTAAAACTTTTCTTATGCTCTATACATCTAATAAATTAAAAAGCTTTGTTGATTAAACTGTAAAATCTCACCAACATCCATCCATTCCCTATCCTCCATCCCTCCTACCCCAACCTTAGATCAGACCCATATGAGCTTCCACCTGGGGATGAATGCTATCTCTTTGGAACTCTGCCACTCTCATTTTCTCCCTGTGAAGGTCCATCATGTATACTACTACCTAAGTAACCTTCCCAGACACATAGCTATGCATATTACCCTATTACCCACTATGATGAGCATGCTTAAAAATTTTCCATGACCCCTGAGTGCCCTCAAAGAGTTCTAAATTCCTAAGACTGGTGTTCAATCTTTGAGTCCACCTTTTCTAGCCTCCTTTCTGTACTCTTCCTTCCATTCCAATTCATACAGATTTTGCTCCAATTTAATAACTACTTTCCCAAGGCCCCTCCACTCATGGAATGCCTGTGTCTACACATTGTTTTCAATACCTTCTACATGTGACTTCCCTGGTCATCCCCAAAATAGTGTCTTTCCTCTCTCAATTCCCAGAATACTTTCTTTTATGGTCTAATTTTACTGCCATTTTCTTTTCTTTTTTTTTTTTTTTTTCTTTGTATAGAGGCATGCTTTTATTTATTTGTTTGCTGGTCTGTTTGTTTGTTTTGTTTTTTTATACATGCACTGGGTACAGTCAGAAGCGCGGGAGGGTGAGAGAATTCACCAGAGCCAGAGCGGGGAGCAGAGCAGGCAGAAGGACCGAAGTACACTGCTGAGGGGAGCAGCGGGCGGCAGGAGAGGTCTGCGCGCCATGTGGGACCCTCCTCCGGTGGCCGGGGAGCAGCCGGGGATCGAACCGGCGCCGCAGAGGCCGCGGGCAGCTTCGCAACCCAGCGCTCAACCGCTGCGCCACCGGGGAGGCCCCTTTACTGCCATTTTCTAACTTGTGGTGTAAAACTTGTATACTTTTCTTAGAAACCCTAATATGTTTTTGAAGAGGGTTAAATCCATGTCTGATTTAGGTTTGTATGCCTGAACTACTTAATACATGTTCTGAGACACAGAGAATGCTTAATAAATACTTGTAAAATAAACTATTCCTACTTAAGCTTGAAATGTTGTATTCTTGCTATAGCAGCAGATTTACATTCTTAATTATTTTGCTTAAGCTAAATTAATAGGCTTACAGTTTTCAAGCAAACTCTAGAAGCTTGTTGCTTAGTTGTCTACTAAGTGAGTAGGATAAAGTGAGATCAAGTTTTAAAGTTTGCCAAGGAAAAGTGACATGTGAATAACTAGGAGTTACTAGTTAGTTAAGCATCCCCCCCCAAATAAAAATTGGGCAATAAAAATTCTGGCAATAAAACTGAAAAATTTCCCAGATCTAGAGGATGTTTTCAGAGGTCAGAGCTGCAAATGGCCATTAGACATATTTAAAGAGCTTCATGTTTCTAAATCAATAAAAACAGTATAAAATATATTTATCTGTTTTTCTGGACAGATAGGCTGAGATCCTAAATAAAGGGCATGAGCATGAATGACCACAGAGACGTTTCTAATGAAAGCCTGCGTGAACAAGCTTGAGGAGATATATTTTCAGGACTTACAAACTTAAGTCACCATAAAAGCAAGGCCTTGAAAGTTAATGATAATAAAAGGCAATATTTTGTGAGTACTGTACACAAGGTACCAGGTAAGCCCTTTATATGAGGAGGGCTTACATCTTGTTTGAACTTCATATCCTAGTTACATTCTTTTTGATTCTTACAACCACCCTATAAGGCAGGTAATATTATCATCCCCTATTGACAGACTGAGGCTATGAGAGATTAAGTAATGTTCCCAAGGTCACATGTTGGTTAACAACAGAGCCAGGATTCAAAAGTAGGCTGAATTTTAACTACTACTTCAATGAGCTTTCTCCAAGATCATTATGTCAAATAGTCTGCTAGTCTGCCACCCTAGAAGTGCCAGGCCCACCTGAAGACACTGACAGAGGCATGTTGTGAGCATCCTATCACTCATTTGAACTCTGCACATCACTCAGACTCCACACTTGGCTTGTCAATTCTGATGTAAAGTGATAACCCAGGGCAAGGGGTTTCCAGAAAGAAAAAGCATGCTCTGGCATGGCAAGTTATTTAACCTGGATCAACTGGTTCAGGAGCTGAATTCATGCAAACCAGGTGGCCTAGAACTGACCCTCTCTGGTCGGGAGGTGGGGAGGGTTACAAATCTGGTCAGGATTGGAAAGTTATTTTACATAACAGAACCTCAAATACAGGAAAACAACCGAAGGGTGGATATAGGTGATGGGCATAGCCTAAGAGAGAACTGAAGAAAGGGAGGTGGGGAAGCTGTCAGTCATAAATTTGTAACTTTATTTTCAATTACAAAAGTCAGTGGTCTCATGTCTTACGACTTTCAAGCATTCCTAAAAGAGGGTTGGCATAAATGATCATTATGCCATTTATGTGAAACTTAACGCAGAAGGAATCTGCTTACTGGTTTTTCAGAAAAGGTGACTTCCTGCCCAATGACCTATTTGGTCAGGAAATAGATAAGTGACTCTTCTCTAAGCTCATTCTAAGTAGAAACTAAAAAAAACTGGGCGTCTTACTCTCCTCTTTGATGAATGACATTTAGACCTGCCACAGCAATATGACTTCATTGTATTGGTATTCAGTTGATTCTAACTCAAATCAAAAAGTCAAATAAGTTAACGGGGTTATGAAAATATTTTCATTATTAGGTATCATTCATTTGACTGAGCCTGTAGAAGTAAGTTACATAGAGAAAATCTAATTTATTTACACTGAAGTCAGATCTTTCTGAAAAAGGCTGTGGGAATATTCATTCTCCACTCTCTGAGTCTTCCAGTTAAATCAAAGCATGTTCTCTTTCTGTGATTGCTTACCCATCTGTAAAATATGAATAATAATATTCTTGCCTCTAGGCAACCAAAGGTTCTTGGTGATCCTTAGATGAAGATACCTCATACATATAAATGACAGGAACAAAAGTAATCAGATACTGGAGATGAAATTCCAGGAAGAAGAGAAGTTTAATCACCATTTTCTACATTTTTTCTTTGCTAATAATGAGGAAGGGGCAAGCCAGTGAAGTTCAGTATTGAAGTAGTTAGAAGAGGATTTGGATTCTGGATTATCTTTCACAATGACTATCTTTTGGATCCAATTCCCCACTCCTTTGGAGTGGGAGTTGCTTGTGAAGACAAATTTCTCACAAGACAGGGGCTCTCTCTGCCCTGCACACACAGGGTGTTGTCCTTGTGCAATCAGAATGGGGGAGGATCAGCAGGCTGCTCTGTAGCCTTGGTTTCCAAAAAGGTAATGGGCCTCTGGTACCAACCCGTGTCAGTATTTAGAAGGGGCCTGCTGGGGAGTTCCTTCTCTGGAAACATTTCAATTTATGACGCCTGTGCTAAGCATTTCTGGGAGTGAAAACTGAATCCCTACCACATAACATAAAAGTGTGCCCTGCAGCAAAAAGGTCAACTTTAAAAGAATAGTCTTTTCCATGTTAAAAAAAAAATTAAAGTATAAACAAAGCAGTGACTCCCAGAATAGGAGCAGAGGGGAAGGAAAAGTTCATGGTCTTAGAGGACTGGAGATTCTGAACAGTTGGTGCCTCCTATCTCTTTAGATGAAAGTCAGCTTACTGAGACTCAAAGGGGAAAATTTAAAAAAAAAAGGAAAAAGAAAGAATAAAAATACCTACAAACATTTTCAGGGCTGAAATAAGTTCAGGGAAGGAGATGGAATGTTATCGTTGGAACTGACATTCTCTTTCTTATCTCTTGTCCTCACTTCCTGAAGCATGCTCTATATAATGCACGATAGCACAGGTCAGCTGCTGCCTAGGAGGCAAGACCCTGAAGTTCTATTTCTGACTTAGCTGCCTGGGCTTTTACCAGACCAAGTGGGAGAAGAGCCTGATGCCATAAAGAACATCAGAATAAGCTTTAGTAACGATCAGTTATTTCACTTCTCTGAGCCTCAGTTTCCTTATCCATGACAAAAAGGAGTTGCTCAAAAATAACCTCAAAAGTTCCTGGCTATACTAAAAACTTTGAATCTACAGTTCATTGATTACAGGAATTTAGTTCACTATTCTGGACCTTACTTTATCCAGAAAGTTAGAGAATTCTCTATTTCACATGCTATTTTTGAATGGCTGTGTCATACCCAGCACCTACTTAAATCTGTAAAGAATGCAGCCATGTGGTCCTTTTCCTTGTAGAATTCTCTCCAGACTAGAGATTTTCTTAGTCTATCCTACCCACTAAAACCTCATAGTGGGTAAATAGTTGTTAGCCAGTGGCTAAGTCCTAGCGAACACAACTGTATAACAACACAGCTTAAAGATGGGGGTTTTAGTGAGAGTATAAGGGTTAAAAAGGGATTGTCATCTATTAAATTTTGTTTCTGCTGTTTAAAACCAGGCCCATGGAAGTTACTGCAGTTCAACAAATGTATCTTGTTTGGTCATTCATTTGAACTGGGAAGTGACCAAAAAATCTTGGTTAGCACCACTATAAAGATGAATAGGGAAATATTTAGATCTGCTGTTTTCCTAAGTTTCTCAGAGTAACCTAAATTACCTCTGTTAGTGGATCAACAGCAATTGTTCCAGTTGATAGAGAAAGGCAAAAATTCCAGCAGCCAAAGTTGAAGAGGATGAATAGGATATAACAGAGGAAGAAAAACTAACTAGGATAGATTATTTCTAGAATAAAACTTCAAGATGACCTACAAGCTCCACAAGGCCGCTGGGCAAAGGTATCATAAAAGAGATAGGGACAGGCTCAGACGTCTGTCCTCCATTTCCTTGGGGGCTTGTGGTTCACTAACTGAACCTGTGAACCAGCCGTACTAGTGTGCACTCTACTTCCTCAGGTCTCTAAAATTGACAATGGTCTGTAGGTCAAGTTCCAACGGAAGCGATATTTCTGACCTAGCTCTAAAAATAGAGCACTGGAAAAAACCCATCAGCTGTAAATGGCCCAGGGACCACACGCTATCTATTAAGTAAGTAACCACAGTATCTACGCTGCCATTTTAGATGAGAAAAAAATATCATTTGTTATTTATAATCTTCTGGGCTTTGAGATTCTCAAAATACTTTGAAGCTATTAGTCTCCTTTCAGATTTATAAATAAGGATCTGAGGCATAAAACCACACAATAACTGCCTCAGTGTCATCTGCTCACTAAGGAAGGCATTTGGCCTGCTAAAAAAGAGGCTGCTTCATTTCAGTAAAGGAGAAATTTTTATTCCCAGGGTCTCCTGGCTAGAGTGAAAGAGGGGAATGCAGTCCAGAGTCTTTTTTTTTTTTTTTTTTTTTTGCAAAACCCACTTAGGCAGATCCAATATTCAATAAAACCCGTTACTAAGGAAGGTAAGAAATATGAAGAAGACAAGAAAAGGTGTGGCAGTCAGAACCTTAGGAATGCAAGAGTTAGGAGTGGATTAATCCTGCACAGCAGAAGGTAGAAACAGCTAGCTAATCACTAGGATAAAGGCTGGTATGCATCAGTACAAACCACTCAAACAACTCCACTGACTTTTGTGGGGAGAGAAACTACTTTAACTTTCCCAGAATTCAACTAGGACACCTTTGAAAATGAAACGGGAGCATTTGAAAAATTATACCGGGAAAACAGAGACAAATCTAGACTGTTCTGGGCAGACCAAGATACAGGGTCTCCCTATAGATATACCATGAAGGAAATGTCCAGAATGAGGATGAGAATGCTTACACTACAGAGAAATGGTAAGTCTGGAACCCATCTCATTCAGCAATCAGAAATTCTGTAGGGGATACTGCACAGGGTTTTTCTATGTTTGCAGTGACCATCATCAAGGTCCTCAAAGATAGTCAGGAAAACAATGAGAGGCTTGAGAAGAACAGAACTAAGGTATCTGAATAGAAAGAAGCCATGTCCCACAATCCAGCTCGGCTTCCAATCTCGCACAAGTCAGACCTTGAACCCTTTCTCCACTTACATAGCTTTCCTTCTGCTATCTTCTTTAAAAAAAAAAAAAATTCTGAATGGTCCTATAGCTAGGTCTCCTGAACCTTTGAACTCTCACTTAAATAAGTTCATTCACTAGAGAAAACACACACTGTGTTTAAGCAAAAGGAAAGAAAACCTGGCGTTTAAAGAAATCCGAGGCATTTTCTTTTTAAATTTAGCTTTCATCCAAGATAAGCCAGGAAGATCCCTTCCTGAAATGGGCTTTCTTCCACAATGTATTCTATCTGTTCGCTGAATGAGAAAGCTCTTCAAATCATGCCAATCAGTCACCTTTATTCTGGCTTTGTTTATCTACTCTGGTGTGGAATTCGAGGCCTCTGGATTCTAGTAAGTCTTGTGTA
Source organism: Talpa europaea (assembly GCF_964194135.1). Taxonomy (NCBI): domain Eukaryota; kingdom Metazoa; phylum Chordata; class Mammalia; order Eulipotyphla; family Talpidae; genus Talpa; species Talpa europaea. Next base: position 95,463,453 of record NC_140075.1, on the reverse strand, counting down.
TTACACAGGGTCATCATCTCTTCTTTTTCTTCGGGTGATGCTGGCCAAAGCAGAAGAAATACAGCCATTACCTTAATTTTAGATTGTAGACCTGGCTCCCAGAAAAGAAAATCATCTTCAGATGTATTCAGACAACTGCCTTCAGAGGAAGCTGGGAATGGTGAAAAGCAGCATCTTTTATCCATCACTCTTCCTGGGGTGATTTGAACTACAGTGAAGTAACATGTAGATTTCTTCATATATTAAAGGAATGAGTGTGGAGGCGAGAGCCCGCATGGCTGAAGTGCACGGAGCACATTCACAGCCATGGGTTTGCCTTTGGGAAATTAGCTTATGAGCAAATCCAGGACTAAGTCTCAGCTAGTGAAGAGTGGACCCCAAAAGCCCTGCTTTTACTTTAGGCAAGCATTGGATCACTGGTTCTTTGTAAGAAATAGGAATAGGAGGGAAAAGAAAGGTGGTGTTTATCAGGAAACCTGTAGTATTTCTGTGGAAACATCAGTGGTCTAAATAATAGGTGCAAAACGACAATTCAACTAAATGTAATATCTAATCTGAGATTGGATCTGGGATCAGAAAAAAAAATCAACAAAGGATATTATTGGGACACCAGCAAAGTCTGAATATGCTGATATATTAAATAATAATGTTATATCAATGTTAATTTCCTGGGTGAGGTAACTGTATCATAGTAATGTGATGAGATGTTCTTGTTCTTAAGAGAAATGCTGAAGTATTTGGAGATGAAGGGTTATAATGTCAATAGCTTATTCTCCAGTGGTTCAGCAACTATAACAATAAATTAATATTTAAAAAACCTGATAACAATAACATAAGAGAGAGAAAACCAATGTGGCAAAATGTTCATCTAGGTGAAGGGTGTATAGGAGCTCACACTACTTTCCTTGGAACTTTTCTGTTAGCTTGAACTGTTTAAAAAAAAAAATTAGTGTGAAAATTTAAGTTGACCCTCCCTAAGAGAGAACTTGGACCACTAACATAAAATCAGGATATGAGACTGAACCTCTGGAGAAGTTACTAGGGCATTGTTTCATATTTGTGCTTGTGCTTGGAATCATCTTTTACTTTGAAACATGCAGAATCCTTATTAGTATCCCAAGCCTAATGAATCACAATCCCTGAGGGATAATGCCCACGAGCCCAGGAGTCTGCATTTTCAAAAAACTCTCCCACATGATCCCCATAAACACTGAAGTTTGCTGGGGCAAGGATCACATATTAGGCATTTGCTGTTTTACTTATAAGACTTCTCAGAATCCCAAGAACACATAGAGACGTTTGCAGTAGAAAATTTCCACCTAGTATCTTGTGATGTGTCTTCTTCATCCTTTTCATAGTGAAATACACCACTCTGGTGCATGCCCTATGGCCCTCCTTATCTACTGGCTTTATCTGCTTTATCTGGCTTTATCTCTATTCCCAAGAGGAATAGAGGAGAAATGCCATAATTCATCTGACTGGGGTTGTTGTCAGATGAGCCACCCCAAGCCCTATTTCAGAAAGTGGAGGAGGGGTGGCTGACAGCCTGTGGCATAAAACAGGACAGGGCTGGTGATGGGGCCCAGATCCCCACTGTGGCAGAGACCCTCCCCAGTGTTCCTCCTTGACCTGTATTTCTTCTAGACACCAAACACAGCTCAGCTTTCAGAGTTCAAGCTTCTCTTTGTAACTTCAGTGAGAACAGGAACAGAGTGCAAGTGAAGGAGTAGAGAGACTAAAGTAGGACATGAGATAGAAATGCCGAGGCTTTGAAAACTCCAGAGTACATAAGTGCATCTGTTTAATTCAACTGAAAGTGCATTAATAGGGGCCTCCCTGGTGGCGCAACCTATGAAGCTATTGGAAGCCACTGCAGCACGAGTTCGATCCCCCGGCCAGGGAGCTACCCACATGGCACAGCAGACCTCTCCTGTCTCGCCTGCTGCTCCCCTCAGCAGTGTGTTTCAGTCAATCCCCTGTTCTGTTCCCCACTTTGTCTCTGGTGAATCCTCTCACCCCCACACCTCTGGCCTGTACCCCAGTTCTTGTATGCATAAATAAATCTAAAAAAAAGAAAGTGCATTAATAAATATTGCTTCCTTCAATATGCACCATTGCTATAGTCATCATGCCCATTTCTTAGACAAAGAATTCACTTTGGAAACCCACCTACTCAGAGGCAGGGCTGGGTCCTGAGCCTAGGCATTCTATGACTTTCTGGAGGCCCAGCTGCCTCCCTTTTGTCATCTGAGAGTGCTTTATTGTGGAGAATGCTTTTAATTATCACCTTGCCCAGAGTGTGAAGATTTATTGGCATCCTCTCCTCCTGCCCCATCTCAAGCATCCCTTTGGGAAGTGGAATGATCACGATAGTAATCAGGATACTTTCATGTGTGGGAAGGAATGGAATGCTGGCGTCACATGTTTGTTGCCCCTTAAAGCTCGGAGAGGGTGGGGGGAAAAGCAGAAGCTGAATAGTTTGGTGAGGCAATCCCGGTGTTCTAAGCACACTGACTTTTAGACAAGAACGCAAGGCCTCTTCGGGTTTATTTACCCACACTGGTGAATTCACCTTGGCTGCTGAGTTCCTTCAGTTCAGCTTCTGTTTTCTTAACATCTGGAGCTGGGCTTCCTGAGTCAGGGCTGGCAGAAGCTGCTGTACTTCTTCCTTTTGGGGGTGTGCACACATGCAGGCACACACACAAGGCCATGGCCGTCATGTCAACATAAGGGTCATGACAAATTGGGGCCACAAAGGAAGGGAAATCTCCATTTGTGACAGGAATTCACAGCGGCCTCCAGACCACAAGTTACAAAGTCCATGCAACACTGCATGAATTACCGGGGTGTGGGGACCTTGGGCAATGGGAATGACCATGCTGTAACTCTTTCTGAAGCGCTCCTCCACAAGACTGTGCCAATGCCTGATGGTACAATTGAATACTTTCAGGCACCAGTCTCATGGCAGGAGAGGGAACTGATGAACAAAATGTGCTGATGCTAACAGGGTTATTTTAATTGGGGGGGGAACTGGTTTTGGTTGCAGCCGGCGGTCAGCACACATCTGCGAAATATGAGTTCTTAAATAAAGCAATTTCCTTCTTCCTTAAAGGCCAATGTTTATCCAGAAATGGGTCAGAACTATGGGTTTACTGAAAATGACCAGATTCAGCAAAAGGATCAAGACCACCAACTTGCTGTAACTTGTTCCTCATCACAGACATCAGTTGATGTAAGACATGACAGTAAAGAAGGAAGAAGTAATATTCTGGGATAATTAGTATGTTCCAGTCACTAGGCTCAATAGCTTTCACACTTCATCTCTATGAGAGAGGTGCTATAATCAAATCAGTTTTCTAGGGATGCGTGTTGAGCGACAGAGAGGGAAGTAATCCCCAAGGTCACCTAGCAAGTGGCACAGTGAGAATCTGAATTCAGAAGTCTGACTAGTTACTTACTTCATCATTTCTTTTGGCCATTTATAAAGCATTGAAAGAGTGACCGACTGACTCCTTCTCTGGGAGTGGGGGGTCAGGGGTGGGAGTGAATCTCATAGGACTCCTTTATCCCATTTTCTAAATATTCTACTTGTTTCTCCTGTACTAAATTATCATACTCAATTTGTTGTTCAGAGTCACCTGTGCCTGTCTATAAAAGCATATTTAATAATGTTGTTGGGAAACTCATAGTTATGGGATAGGTTTCTAGAAATTGATACCAAAACAAAATAAATCTTCAGGTTCTGTAGATTTCCAACTGAAAATATGTAAAATAACCTTTGTTGCCAAAATCATGACTTGTTTCCCTTCTTTGACTGTAACCTCAACATCTGGTTCACCTTGCTTGCCAGAAATACATGACTATATATCTTTTTTATATCCTAGGATGTTTCAGTATTTTATGACATTTCTAAGTAGAATTACTAGTTTAATCATCATGCTATAACGTCACAGATAGATTATTTTTTATCACTGTTTACCATCAATACCAAAGCAATGGATGATAAATGTCATGGAGTGAGAAGAGTGCCACAGGAAGTGGGTTTGTCCAATTCCTATCTGTAATATGGCTGTAGAATTGGAAGGGGCAGAGCAATCATTGCTACCATTTAAGAGTTACCTACTGATTATGTATTTTACATTACATGATGATCCCCATCATTTTAACAACACTATGATGCTGGGTACTATTAGTACCCTTATTTTACAGATGAGGAAACTTTACCCACATTGTATAACTACTAAGTGGTAGAGACAGGATTCAAACCCTAACAGTTTGATCCCAGAGTCTGTGTTCCAGACTTCCCCATGATTCTGGATTCTGTCAAACAGTCAGGGCTGAGAGTACTTGTTGTAGCTGACTGCCTGAAACTGGAGGCTGAAACCAAAGGCTATTACAGGTGGCACATCCTACAAAGGGGCATAGGTGAAAATGAATACACCCACACAAGAAAGAATCGGTGTGGCTGGGAACCCTGAAGAGAATAGAAGGGACTGCAGAAGCTGCACCCAAGCAAACGAAACTGTTCCCAGCTTTGGTGCTGTTACTACCCAGAGGGGCAGGCAAAGACTGGGAACTGGTTGCCTCGCGGAGCTGTGTGAGTGTGGGCCATTGGGTCATTCGACGGCTACGACTTCTGTTTCCAGTATTGCTTGTCTGGTGCTGTTGCTGGCACATCTTGGCAGCTCTGGTGAGCATCTCCTGCTGTGTCTTCTGTTGTTGAAGCAAGTTGGATCCTGGCCTAGTGTCTGACCGCCACGTGCTCCAGGCCCTCAGTGGCAGGAAGACGCCATTTTGGGAATGTGACCTTTTGTTCAAATATGTGCTCTAGATCTTCAGTGGCAACAAGACGCCATCTTGGCCCTTCTGTTTGGAATAAGTGTTCCAGTTGTTCAGGGGCAGGAAGACACCATTTTGGACATTTTTTATTCAGGAGAGGGAACACTGCCGGACATGGAACACTGGACACTAATTGGGGTGAGATAATTGGCCACCTGTGGCCTCAGTGACTCTTTGTTTTCCCTTGTTTGTTAAATAAGTCCCATAATTGTTTTTCCCTGAACCTGAGTGGTCTTGTAATTGTGCACGTGGGTGAAGAACTCAGACAGTGACTGGTAAACTATTTGGGTGCTGTCCTTGGCCAGTTTTAGTGCCCCTTATTGCCTGGTATCATTCCCATGTCAGCCGCTGATCCTGACTCCAGCAGTGGATTATTATAACATACTTACCCGAGGATGGCCCATAAAGTTTTTATGACATTATGGAAGACTCATCTTATTTATGAAAAAAAGTAATGGTATAAACAGAGGAGTCGTGGGGTAAGCAAACTGTTTTTTTAAGGAAAAGATTTTATCCTCATTATTCTTTTTTTTTTTTTTTTTTTTTTATAGAGGCATGCTTTATTTATTTGTTTTGCTGGTTTGTTTGTTTTGTTTATACATGCACTGGGTACAGTCAGAAGTGCGGGAGGGAGGGTGAGAGAATTCACCAGAGCCAGAGCGGGGAGCAGAGCAGGCAGAAGAACCGAAGTACACTGCTGAGGGGAGCAGCGGGCGGCAGGAGAGGTCTGCACGCCATGTGGGACCCTCCTCTGGTGGCCGGGGAGCAGCCGGGGATCGAACCGGCGCCGCAGAGGCCGCGCGCAGTTTCGCAACCCAGCGCTCAACCGCTGCGCCACCGGGGAGGCCCCTATCCTCATTATTCTTAAGGAAAATGACATGCCTAAGTTCACACTCTTAGTCACAGGTCAGTTCTGATACAAATACCCCTTCACTTACATTCCTCCAGCCCCCGGGCCTATAGCTTCCCCTAAAAGACATCATCGCCTTCCCGCCTGATCAGCCCTCTCTGTAATGAAATACAACTCCAGGCAAGACCAAAGGGATTACTGTACAGGCTGCAGCCCTAGCTCTAAATTAAAAACAGCACAACAGCAACAACAAAATAATAATAAAATAAATGGCGGAAAGACCTCTAGGGTGTAAAAATTTCTTTAAACTGATCATCAAGGGAAGGAAAGGGAGGGTCCCTTCTTTAAAGAGGCAAGTGCCCGCCACAGGAACCTAAAACTCATTATTATTCTGTATTTTCTTTTTGCATGACTGAAAAGTCTTCTATCCTCCCTCCTCCCCTTCCTATCAAAAGAATAACCCCCCAAGATAATCACAAACTTTAAAAAGTGGCAAACCATTACTTCAAAAAAAAAATTAAAAAATACAAACTCAAAAACCCCATAGTGATTGCAAAATAGCTTTGTGTGGAAGGGCAAGTTTTCTCTTAAGAGGGGCTGATTTCATAGGGTTGGGAAAAAAAGAGAGATGAAGGGGGAAAGTGTGGGAGCGTAGAAGAAGAAGGGGAGGCGGGAGAGGAGGGGATAAAGGAGGAAGAATCGCTGGCTTTAAAAAGCAACATTGTCCAGAGAGGTGAAAGGGAACAGATGGCCGTGGAGAATGTGGCCCTCAAAGCCCCGAAGAAAGGGGCGATACTGACAGATCTTGCTGTTTCCCATTGAAGCCTGAATGTTCTAGTGTGGGGAGCCGAGGCCAGTGCAGGGGACAGACCTCTGTTCCCAGCGACTCATTGGGGCACTGGTGCTTAGGCTCACTGAGAAAAAGAGAAGGCGAGGGGGGTGGGGAGGCCCACAGCTGTGACCACAGAGGGCAGGACAGTGGGGGGTGTGCGGTCTTCCACAGCCTGCTCTGCTGGCCCGGCCTGGGAAGGTCAGCCCAGCGCTGGTCTTTGCCCTGGCAGAGGTGAAGGAAAGGACAGCAGCTGGGGCCCTGCGTTTCGCAGGGCTGAAAACACACTGGGGGAGGCATGCCTAAGAAAAAATAGACACCCCGGGAGAGGGAAATGAAGAAAATATTCCAAATGTTTTGAGAGGATTGAGACATTTAAACTACCATAAACAAGAAATTTGGGTCTTTGAGAAAGGTCAGCGAATCCTGTCAAGTAAATCCCGCACTATCTCATGGTGTCTTGGGGCAGAGAAGTGACTTGCTGAGGAAACACTGAGTTGGTGGCAGACTCAGGAAGAAATCTTAAGAAACGGTCTTGGTGTTCTGAGTGAGCCCACAACAAGGTGCAGAAGCAAACATGGGGCCTTGCCAGACATAGCACGTTGAAGGGAGGGACGTAGGCTCTTGGGTGCCTGGTGTGCTTGTGTGTGCGCACACGCGTGCACACCCTTGTGGGGTACCAGATGGGACTGCTCCAGGGCTAAGCACTGGTAGGTGTGACAAGCTGAAGGATGTGCCTGGAGGCTCACAATCACCCCAGAGCAATGAGAGTACACGCACCTCTGGCCTCCAAGGAGGGGACAGCCGGACAGCCAGCCCTGCAGATGGAGGCCAGTGTAAGGGGGCAGGGCTTGCAGAAGCAGCTATACAAAGAGGCTCAAAAATGATAGAGGACAAAGACACAATTGGTATGATTTCCTTAATATGACTTTAATCAGAAAAATGATTGTTCCAAGTGACCTCTTGACTACACTCTACACCCTCAAGAAAGTGATGATAAAATTGAGCCTCCACCTCCTGCCCACTAAAGAGGGGCCACATTCTTTCTAGTTCATTGCCCATTTAGCCCACAGAGAACTGCGTGAGCTCCAACATCTCTCTGGTTATGATTTTCCTCTCTCTTCCCTTGACTGTGAAAATGGGACCTGAACTTGGGGATGAAGTTCTTGAAACAGTGGTGGTATGAGTTTGGAGACACAGATCAGAATAATCATTTGGAAACATTCCCATAGGCCTCAGACCCTCCAGAAACATCTCTCACCCAACTCTCTGGGGCGTAAAGGAATAGGAAGTTCTATATATTTAGTGACTAGTCAGCTCACCTTTACCTGGACCAGGTCTCCATTTCCATGGGAAAGAGGCGCCACAATGGCCATCAGGCCCCACACCTCGCACTGTACATACATCTGAGTTACTGAGTAAATTCCCATGGAATAGCTTCGTAAAAAAGATCAACCATGATGAAAAACTTGCCTTTTATTTCCCTGTTTCATTCCAATTGCTCCCCAGGCACTTTAGATTTAGAAGCCCCACTAATCAACCTTATAAACAGCAGTCCAGCCACTGCATAGAAATCACTTTGTATAGCTCCTAAGTGAAATTACCCCAGGGGAGAGAAGATGCCCACGGCTTTAACAATCCCAACATAACACAGCCTCAGTATGAGAATAGAAGACAATCTATTTGACATCCCAATTGAAACTCCAGGCTGAATCCGACAGAGAAGAATGTAATTACCTTTCCTACTTTGACAGTACACTAAAGAAATTGGAGAAGTGGAATACCTATTAGATCCCCACTAATCCTCCCCCTAAATTCAAAGCAGGGCTAGTCCCTGGAATTCATTTCTGAGTATTCTTACTCTCCACTATTGTTAAACAGCTCAATTGATAAGGGCTTCTAGCTAATAATGCTTTCTACTGAGCTCACCCCTCTTCTTTCCCAGCAGCTCAAAGCACTTTACAAATATCACCTCATTATTCTTTATAACACTCAAGTGAGCCTGATAGGTAGAAAGGTTCATTATCTTCTCCTTAGCAATAGGGGAAATAGACAAAGGAAGAAGTGACTTGCTTAAGCTAACAAAGCAGAGGCAGAACTGGAACTAAAAACTCGGCCGTCCTCCTGACTCCAAATGTGCACATGTCCTATGTCAGCTTGTAAAGCTATTCTGCTGACAAGGCAGGATTTTCTAGCTGTGGGATATGTTGTAATCAAAAGTCCACAGAACAGGGACACTGGCTGGAGGGGAAAGGACAGGAGTTGAGAAGGAGAAGCCCCCCCCGAGAGGCCTTAGCCAGTTCAGACAAGTCACCTCACCTCTCCGAGTCACTGGGCTCCCCAAGTAAAGGGGGGGGGGTTCTGTTAGAGGATCTTTAAGGTCCCTGCATCTCGCAGATGATTAATGAAACAAGAGTTTCAAAAGAGGGCTTCTATTTTTTATCCGCCCCGCGCAAGACATGGACTGCATGTCTCTTGTAAGCCCGAAAGAGCATCCTTGGCTCTTTATAATGTGCTGTATGCCATCCATTGTCCACTCAAATGATAGTAGTGATCAGATCAGTCAGCATGAGGGGGCACAGGAAAGCGGCAGTCCTAGGGCATGAAGGCCAAGGACGAGAAAGACGCAGAGAGGAGGGGAGATAGGGGACTGCAAGGGTCATAAAAAGAAGAACTGGCAAACTACATTTTGAGCTCTGCCTGGGCTCTACCTTGAGACACTCCCTACATTCCAAGCGCTGCAGGACAAGTCCTCTGTAGCAAAAGAAGGCCCCAGAGAAACAAGGTTTGCTTTGGTTTTTCTAAATACAGGATTCACTTGCCAACCCCCAAAACCCAAGTGAACAATACCCCCAATGTACCCTGTGGTGGTGGTTTTCCATTTAAACAAGATTTCATTTTAATGAAATAACATTGGTATGCCTTCAAGTTAATTAAAACCGGATTTTACAGGTGGCTTCCTAGTTTATAATTCGCATTGCTTGAGCCAGAGTTGCCTAAGCCTTAAGAAAACCTGCAGCACTTTATCTTTCATCTTTCACACTTTCTTTTCCTAAATGCCACTTTGATATTCTTCACTTGCCACAAAGAGAGCTGGAGAGAAAGGGCATTTAGTAAAATCAACATTTGTTTGCAGGGGAACAGCCCCCACAAGCAGAAGAATAACCTTGGAAAGAGTTTTGCGTGATGGGCTGATTACAGTGACTGGATAGAAAGGACTGACTGTGTAGTCGCCAGAAAGAAACACATTTTTGTAATATCTCAGTTGTTTCTATTGGCCTGGCCTTCCTTGCATTCACCATGGGAACTGAGTCAACAAGTTTGCTTGCTTTTCTTTCAGTGATTACAGTGCATTCTTTTCCCCCACCCCCTCTTCGTACAGGAAAAAAAAAGGAGTAAAGAACAAATATCTCCTGAAATGCAAAGGCTTGATGATCAAAAAAGAAAGGGGGGGTATAATTTTATTTATCTCCAAATCCAGTTATAAAAGTGACTTGTTGCAAGCTTTATTCCATCTGCTTTCTCGAAGGACCTCAGCCTGACCTTGTGGAACCTTTTTTCTGGGAAGTTAAAGAATTTCCAGGATTAGCTCAAGTCCTGTGGCTGCCAACTGTGACAATCTACAAAGGTCTCTTAGGTAATGATTCAAACCCCACTTCTGCTCAAGGCCAAGATGGCCCCTAATGAATTGAAAATATTCTCATTTCCTGGACCTAGACCAGGACCTAGATCATAGGACGAACTGACCTAGGAAGAATTTAAGAAGGGCAAGCTCAGCATCTCAGCATCTAAAGACTCAAGAACTGATCTTATCTATGACAATAGAAATGTAATTGAACTTGAAAAGTGAGGATTAAGAGGTCATCAGAAATAGTTTTTAGAAGAATACTCTATAGGAGGGAGAGAGGGAGAAGAGAGGAATGGAGGGCGTGAAGGACGAAGAGCAGATGGGGAAGGAAGGGAGAAAGGAAGAATCATGAATTTAGTAACAACTGATCTCTGCCACCTGATCTGGAGGAAGGCATCTTCTGAACTTCTAAGTTCTCCAGGGTGCCAAGTTTCCAATGTTTCTCAAGTAAAATGCCAAATTCCTTCACGAAGGCCTTAGATCCCACCAGAATTGCTCTAGTTGAATGAAGTCTAGAGCTCACCCTAATCACAACTCTGACACTGTCTTTCCTTGCATCTCCTAACTAGTACAGATATCTGGGTAGCTGATGGAACATCAAAGTACGCTTTCAACTCCATCCTGTGACTAACTCATCTGTGACCTCTTTGAGCTTCAGTTTTCCAACTTCGAAAATGAGGGAACAGAAGTAGAGAGCCTCTCACACCCCTTCCATCTCTAAGTTGCCCTGTTACTAATGTATCTCTGCATACAATGGCGGTCAGCATCTTCCCCAAGTATAGTATGCTTTCTTTTAAATATCATCCAGTGCTGGACCCCAGGAATCCCTGACAGTGTCTGAAAGGTCAAGGGGTATGAATTCAAGTTTCACTGGCCAGCAGGAATATTTATGTCTTGCACTCCTTCAGAGGAGAGTTAATACCAGAAGGTCAGTGTTACAGGCAACTTACTTAGGAAAATCTACTGGCATATACCAATAGATTCAATCCTATTGGGTAATTCAATCCTTGGGTAAGAATGAAGACCTGAAAGGGAAGATACCATATGTAAACCAAAACTATAATGGGCTCATTGTGAACATCTAGGAAATAAATGGGTAGCTTTTTAAATAAATGACTAGAACTTCAAAGTGTAGTTGTTTCTGCTATCCACTAGCTGGGTGTAGTTATGACCCAGCTCAGGTACTATATCGGAGGCAATGGGTTTCCATAATTTTAGTTGAGGAAATCTTAAAGAACACTCAGCAACTCCAAGGAACTTTTCACTCAAGGACTCCAAAATATGTATTATTTCTTACAGTCCCAAACAGTTGTGGCAATGAGGCTCTCCATTTGAGAAATAAGGAACATGTTACAGACTTGTCTCTAGAATTATAGAATTATAGATTATAGAATTATCCAACTTCCCAAAGGGTCACACATCATCAGAATATCTGGGCTTTACCACAGTGAGATACCACCTCACACCGTGAGAATGGTCCATATTAAAAAGGAACAGAAACAGGTGTTGGTGAGGATGTGTAGAAAAAGGAACCCACAGATATTGCTGGTCCAGCCCCTATGGAAAACATTCTCAAAACATTTAAAATGGATTTTTCATATGACCCAGCAATTCTACTCCTAGGTATCTACCCAAAGAATATAAACACATTAATTCGAAGGAAAACATGCTCTCCTCTGTCCATTACAGACCTATTAACAGGCTATTGCATGGAAGCTATGGAAACAACCTAAGTGCCCCACAACAGATGAGTGAATCAGAAAGAGATGATATATTTACACAATGGAATACTATTCGGCTTTCAAAATACATAAACTCTTGCTGTTTGTAACAGCACAGATAGAACTGGAAGGGATTATACTAAGTGAAATAAGTCAGAAAGAGAAAGAACAAGTACTGAATGAGGTCACTTATATGTAGAATATAGAAAAACAAAGAATCTAATAAAGCCAAACCAGTAATAAACCCTAGAAATTTGACTGTAGAGCAGAGGTTACCAGAAAGGGGAAAGGAGCGGAGAGAACAAAGTAGGGAGGAAGCACAATGGATGATGGTGGAGGACTGGGGTGCTTTGGTGGTGGGTGTGGGTTGGTAACAACACCTAAGGGGGAGATTCTATACTTCTAAATCATAAACAATATTGTAAACCAATGTTACCTCCAAAAAAAAAAAATAACGGGTTTTAAATAGTAGAGAGATAGTCAAAAGATTCATTGAAAAATAAGCTCAACTTGGTCTTGAATATCAGATTTCTTTTGAAACTCTGTGGTCCATTTTGATTATCATCTTTGCTCTTAAGTCTTCTGGAAGCCTGATTCAGAGCTATCAAAATGACTATTACAGACATTACTGTGTGTTGCTGATTTTAAAGAAATATGTTTCACTCTTCTATATTACTTTTTAGGTCAATTCAGAATGCAAACTCCCTAAGTCAGAGCAATATTTAGAATACTTTGGTAGATCTGATATATTAAACAAACAAACAAAAAGCAAATCCAAAGTAGTATGTGTACTATGGCCTAAATTTACAAAAAATTACAAGAGTATTTGTAAGTTTAGAAAATTGCCTAGAATTATAAAAACTGATATTTTACCTTACCTTGCTATAGTAGGATAGTAATTTTTCTTTTTTTTTTTTTTTGCTATCTATATTTTCTATTGGTACATATTGTACAATTTTACAAACATAATGATGAGCAAAATAAACTAGTACCAAAGAAAACCCATGATTGTATTTATATAAAGTTTAAGAGCAGGCCAAACTAATCTGTGGTTGTAGAAATAGATAGTGGTTACCTCTGGGTAGGGAAGACAGGAGTAGTGGCAGAAAGGGAGCTTCTGGGATACTATTAAGTTCTGTTTCTTAATCTGGGTGCTGGTTATATTAGCGGGCAGACTGAGGGGCACCCTGGGGCTCCCAAAATTGCATGCTCTAAATGGGTTCTGCCATCGTTTTCATAAGATAAACCATACGTTAGTGCATAAGACCGTCAATAAAAAGAACTTTAATATAATTAGTGTGCAATGGAGAGAATAGAAAGAATATAGTTAAAATAGCTTCCCATGAAACACTCAAAGTTACCTATCCCCTTTTTGGTAAATGCCCAGCCAAACACATGTGTTTACTGAGAAAGTCCATGGAGCTGTACACCTATGGTGTATACTATACACCATAGTATACTTGTTTGTGTATTCTTGTTTGTGTGCTATGCTTCATTTTAAAAACTACTTAAATAGGAAGGAAACAAAACTCGAATCCAGAGGCTTCCTCACACATACTGTCAGGAAATCTAGAGAAACAACTATTTGCGGGTACTGGGTGGGGAGAGATGTTTCAAATTGTGCTTTCAATTGTATAGTTGTCTCCTTTGGGTGGTGGCAATCATGTGGAGGAGAAGGCAATAGCTCCACATCTCCACCTCTGAGAGAGGGGCTCTGGAAGCTGACTCTATGAAACCAGAAGAGAAATACAAGTTCCTGTCATGGAAGGGTCAGTGTCATTCACATCTCCCCTGACAACACTGTGCTAAAGATGCCCTGGAACGCAAGCTTTCACTTGCAAGGGCTGATGAATCAGCCTGAACCAGAGGCAGCCATGTTCGGGGGGGGGGGGTTTGAAATTCTTGCAAGGAGTTTAAATTCATGAAGCTAAAACTAAAACTACCCAAATTTGTTAGAAAGGAAGCTCTGTGAATGGTGGGATCTTGTATCCTCAGTGTCTAACACAAGACCTGGCATAGAACAGGGGCTGGACAAATATTTTGGAAGTGAGTGAAATGTAGAAGTACACTTCCAAAAAGAAGAACTGGTTCTGGCTCCAGGAGGAGCTACCATGAAATGGTCATGCAAAGAGGGAAGGATGGGGCAGGATATATTTGCCTGATGAAAAACGTCTCTGATTTGTTGCATCAGTGTTCCTCAAGTGAGCTAAGTCAGGCTGAGGCATGGAAAGATGTGCACTGCTGTAAATATTTGCTAACACCATTTTGAACAGTACTATCCAATACAGTGCAAGCCACACATGTAATTTAAAATTTTCTAGAGCCACATGGAAAAAAGAAAAGAATAAATGTTAAGAATGGATTTTATTTAGCGTAACGTATCCAAAACATTATCATTTTGAAATGTAATCAATATGAAAATGAAGACTTTTACATTCTTTCCCCTCATACTAAGTCTTTTATAGCCAGTGTGTATTTCACACTTATGGCCCCTTTCACTTGCTTAATTGCCATGTGTGACTACCGTATCGACAGTGCAGGCCTAGGGAGACATCCGTTTAGTGGAAGTTCTTTCAGAAGAGGTGAAAGAACTGTGTGATTGTGTGTGTGTGTGTGTGTGTGTGTGAGAGAGAGAGAGAGAGAGAGAGAGAGAGAGAGAAAGAGAGAGAGAGGGAGAGAGAGAGAACTTGAGAGAAAGAGATTGACTTAATGGTATTTAACACTGGGTTTGTCTGATCATGAAGTTAGCTGTGTCTCAGTCCTTAGTTTCTATAGATGTCAGTATCTTTATGATAATTTCCATTTTCTGCTTAAGCTTAGAGTTTGGTTTCTGTCACATGCCATAAAAGAGTCCTAACTAATAAGGATAAGTATAGAGGAAACATGTCCATGGGTATAGCCTGTTTTAGAGGCACAGAGTCCCTCAAATAATTGACACTAAATCAGAATTGTTGAAATAAAATCATTAATAAAATCCTCTGCTGAAGGTTTTTCTGTCACTTGCTGTAAGTTGCACAATCAATCTGTACATCATTTTTGAGAACAAATGAACCAAAGTCTAGTTCTAACTTGAAGTATTCCAGGTGCATTCTGGCTGTAAATTCCGAATCAAACAGGAGTTTAATAAGGTGCAGGCACTCTAAGTTACCTGGATACTATCCATCTGAGACTTCTGCAACGTAAAAGAAATGAAAATAACAGTCTTTCTATCAGCCAACATACCTCCTGCTTCATCTCAGGGTTTGTCTTCCTGCCAACACACATTCATTCCTGTGTGTCTGCAGTTAAACATGGAACTGGAGCTTGTGGGGAATGGATTGACGGTTAAACTTCCCTGAGGGAAAGGCAGCAGTCATCCTGAGACCACTGCCCAAGTCACTTTGTGATTTAAAGACCCTAAATGAGTCTGGTATTTCAGAATTGTTTTTTATTTAACAGTGTTAAGCTGAGATCCACACAGGAGGGGTGATGTCAATGAACGTGCAGTTTCATCTGGATTCCAATTTTTCCATGTCGCTCACCAGTCTTGGGGCATTCCTTAATTGCCTGTACTACCCTTATTCCTGGGCTATCTTTGCAGGTAGCTTAGTGCCAATTAAGTTGGAAAGGCAAGATTAAATGAGAGGGAGAAACAATCAGCTCACTGGTGGATGGGAACCCCTGTATTGGCACTGGGATGAGAGCAATATTGAACTCCACAGAGAGGAGTTCTGATCAGCTTTCTAAATCTCCAAAACTAAAGGCATATGCAATCTGGTGAGAGTGGAGGAGACAGGAAGGGCCAACCGGGTACTAGGCAGTATCAGGGCAGAGATAGTCAGAAAGGATCAAAAGAGCAAGCTCTCTGACATCTCCTGCTGTTAAAATTCCTGGAGGAGCCCTGCAGGAACTGAATGTGGGAGGAAATTTGCAGAATGAGCTGTAACTCCTGCTATCCAGAGAGGTGTAAGATATTTAGCGGGTGCCTTACAGCAAGGACAGGAATGGGGAATGGTATGTTATTGTTACATTTGCATGAGTCATAGGTTTGTAAGTGCTTTATATCCTGCATAGATCCTTCAGCATTTGAGTTGGAAACTTAACCCAATTGTGGAGCCATTCCTGAATTGCTGTTTGAAAGCGGTAAGCAGGTCAAGGAACAGTTAACACTAATGCTTGAGTTTCTGCTTATCAAAATTGTGAGTGGGAAAGACACGTAATAGATGGGCTCCTGGCAGGAAAGCAGGACTCCCAGGACTCCTGGGTTATGCCAATAGCTTGTGTGTGGCCTTATGTAAGCCCTTGTTTTGATCTCAACATTTTCATTTGTAAAAAGGGGGCAACAATAGTTTCCAATGGATACTACCCTAATGTTGAAGAGCCCACAAATTTTGGAAAGAATGCTGAAGAACTAGAGCAAATGAAGTGATGAAGGAGTCACCTTAAGTGACCACTGAAGTGGCTAAAGCACAGACTCTGGAGCCAATCTCTGGTTTCAGTTCTGGCTCTGCCACTTATTATCTGTTTACCTCTGGACACACTACTTAACTCCTTAATGAGTCAGTTCCCTCATCTGTAAATTATGTACAATAGTAGTACCTACTTCATAGGTACCATAAAATGAGAGTTCATATATGTTAAATGCCTATATCAGTATCTGGCTCATAAATATTACCAAATTTTACTAGTAATAACTAAGGCCTATTTTTAGAGCTAGAAAATGAGCTCTACCCTTTCACTGATGAGAAAATCAAGGACCAGAGAGGTCAAAATATATCAACAGAAATAACCTGTACACGGTAGCCAGCTTGTCAGCAGAGGCAATGACATTTCTTAACAAGTATTCTCGCAAAGTGCCCTAAGTGTCATCGCTGGACGCTCTTATAGCTATACTAGGACCAGAGAAAGTCAGGTTTTTTCTGATTATAGTCCTGAGGGACAAATTAGGACTTTCTACTTCTTAGCTGCCCAGCAGGCTCTTCTGAGACTACAGGAAGCCTGGGAGAGCATTTGGGTGGCAGTGTACAGGGCCATCACATTTCCAAAGGGGTTAGTCAATTGCCATTTGTCTTGAGGGGGTGCTGGGAGAAAAGGGGGTGCTAGAGGGTGAAAGGCCTAAAGTCTACAACACTAGCTAAAAGAAGTATTTTGGAAGAATAGGTTAAGTCTAGAGGCTTCCATTTGTACTGTGGGGACTGGAGGGAAGCCTTCACCTCAATGTGATACAGCAGTGAGGGTGGCGGGCCTGCAAGCTGCCGGCTGCAGAGGCTGTGACCCAGCTGACGGGAGAGTCAGACTGAGCAGTCCCACTATTCCCTGGAGACCTGGATCAAGCTCATAGCCAGGGGAAGTGGGGATTAACACAATGTGGTGTCCGAGCTAATGAGTTAGCAAAACACAGACAGATGGCAATTGCAGTAACTTAACTCGCCCGTCTCTGTTTGCAAAGTGCTCCCACAAGCTTCTCCTCTGTCCTCATGCTATCTAGCTTTGCCCAGGCCTGTCTGTCCATCCCAGAAGATCATGGTTAGAGTTCATCCTGCATGAAAAGGAGCCTTAGCCCTGCTTTCTGAAGACAACTGTCCCCACCTTTGGAGTGTAGTGGTAGAGAGAGGTCTTTCAGCCAGCTTCAGAATGGTACTGACCTCTGGTTCAAGAGCAAAAGTAAATCTAGTTTTATTAAATTCTTGTTATTTTATTCTCGAGATATGATTCTTCATGACAATTATTTAAAAGGTATACAGTTGCATATAACAATGCTAAAAGGGGGTATAACTTGCAACTGAAGTTGAAAACAAGAAAAGGGAACTTTTATTCTGACCTGAAACAGGTTTCCTTTGGTCAGAACCACAGCCTGTAGGAGAGTTCCCTTCCTAGGCACTTATGATAGGTGAGAACTGGTATCAGTGCACACTGAGACCAGTCGTGTCAAGCTGGCCACTTTGGGAGGCAAACAACTGCTTTGTCTACCACCCTGAGTCTCTTTTAAAGTTTTTATCTTACTTCCAATGGTCACTGCTTCCAGGTGGCATTACTGTGCTAGCTGCTCAGAAATTCACCTGGCACCCAGGCCAGCCAGCACAGAACCGTATTGGAAAACCCTGCCTTGTACTTTTGAGAATTGGTTCATTTCTGTAATGATCCTAATAATAAAACTCCAACCACGTAAACAATGGGATGACTTTCAGGGGAAAAAGGGAGGTTTTAAAACATCTCTGATTTATGCAGGTTGGCAGATGGTTTATTTTCCCTCCTATTTTACTTACTTATTTCATTCAATAAAGTAATAAGAAACTTAAAAAAAAAATAAGTTAACCTTCATTGATGCAAATGGATTTTGCTTTTGCAAAGTGAAAAGCTGACTCATGAGAAGAAACTTAAGTGGTTACTGAATTATTTGATAGATAGAAACTGCACCTAAATAGGAATATTGAAAAAGAAACGTGTAAGCATAAAGTATAATCCTTATTCGGACCTACACCCCCAAACATCTCCACCTAGTGGCCCTCTTGGGGCTACCTGTTCTCCTCTATCTTCTTAGAACTGGGCCTGGAGAGTACAAGTGATCAGCTGTACCAGTCTGCAGCTGACCACCTGGCAGGGCAGACTTCAAACCAAAATAGTGCTTGAGGAAAATATTTATATTCTACCCCTATCACATGCCTGACAATATGGGGCAGCAAAATATATGACCTTGAACGGCAGGTGTGGGAAGTGTGAGGGCACCAAACACAACTTCTTGGAAGTAGAATTCATTGTAGAATACCTTTCTAACCCTCAGGGTCAGTTCACCTTCATGGGGAGTGATTAGGTGAAGGGGAGGATTTCCCAAAGGAGTAAAATAGAGAAATAATCAGTATCTACTTGGCTATGTCTCCTCCAATGTGTATATAAGTATTAAACATTGTGGGTTTCTCAGCCTCAGTATAGTTGGTATTTTGGGCTGGAGAAGTCCTGCCATGGGGCTGTCTTGTGCACCATAGGATGTCTGGCAGTATCCCTGGGTGAATGCCAGTAGCATCTTCCTCCAATTGTGACACCAAAATGACTTTCAACATCACCAAATGTCCTGTGAGGATGGAGCAACCTATACTGCTTTGGGTTGAGAAAAACCTGAAGTATTCTATACATACTGGCACCTTATTACATGTAGTAGAGCTAAAAGCTCTGATAAAGCTCAAATAAGAGGTGTTATAATCTTATGGTTGATACTTAGAAAATGTAAATAATTAGCTTATAAAATATATTTTTATCTTTTTAAATAAGAATCTAACTCACAAGTACCCAAAAAGATGAAAATACTGAAGGGGTATTAGCACCAAAATATAAGCAGCCTTGGTTGATTCTAAAGGGGAGAAATTTAAGAGCAAATTAAAAATTGATTGATTTTTTTCCAGTTGGTGTCATCTAGAGAGAAGGATGAAAGTACACTCGAGGAGTATCATGAATATAAACAAGGCCATCTGGTATCAGAGAGTATAGTGATCTGGGTCTAAAGATTAACAGGACTAGGCCCATTTGGGCCAGAAAAAAGTCATGTGACACTGTGCTAGGGATTCAACAAGAGATGTTTTTATTCTCCTGTCCCCAAGAGTCAGCAAATTTTACCCAGGTCACCTTCATATCCCAGAAAGCTATCAACAGACTTTCAGTAGGATATGCATTTAAAGTGGTTTTTAGAGTAACCAGGACACATTTGTGCTGGTCTAATCAGTGAGATGATTGGTCCAAGTTTAAGTCAGATAAGGAAAACAACCCTGAAATCATACTTTTATTAGCACTTGTGCTCAGTAGAATTTAAAGACCATGAAGTTCTGAGTCTTTGCGGGGAGATTCTGCCTTTTCATGTAACTTAACAGAATACCTGGCACAGTGTCATCAGCAACAGCTATTCTTTTAATGAATGGATATAAAAGTGGTTTGAGAACCTAATTATAGGGAAATGGTTCTTTGGCTTTTAAACAGAAATTCATCACACTTAGAGGAATTAGGAAATAAGTCAGTGCTCCTTTAAGTAAAGCTCTTATCGGTAAGATTCTTCTAAGAAATAGATTTAAAAAAATGTATTTCCCAGGCACGACTACCTGATAAATTGGAAAAACTAGAATTCTGGTGAGTCAGATTGCAACTATCCACCTAGCTCTGATTCTGAAAAGTCACTTGTCATCAGTGGATTTGGGTCCTCACCCAAAAGAAAAAAACAGCTAAATTTGGAGAGGCTAAAGAAAAGAAAACAGGGAAATTGGATAGAATAAACTATTTAGAATCAATATAAAAAAGATCTAATGGCTTAGATTCTGCTATTTTAATTTAGTAGTCCATCAATAGAGGATGATGGAACTCACAGTTGTCCTCCTGTGATCCAAATATTCTAATCTAACACTGAGAACCCCGGTATTTCAACGAAAGATTTGGGATTATGTTCTCAGTGGAAGGACGCTGGGCTGGTAGTACCAGTCTGACATCTGAGTGTGTTATGGCACAGACATAGTCCAGAGATTTGTTTTTTTTCTGTTCCTTTTTCAACTGATGACTCTCGGTGAAACTGTAAAAGCCAATGGTCCCTACTCTATTCCCCACTCTATCTCTCTGTGGGGAATTATAATGTGATTAAATACTCTTAATTATACACACACACACTGACATCCTGAGGAAACTGATGAAAACTACCTGGCAGAAAGCATAGGTGTGCATTAACTCTAACCATCTGGGGCCTGCTGGGGCACTAACCACAATCCCTGGATTTCACTCTCCAAGGGAGATGTCATTCTGAGGCCATGTGTGTGGTCAGTTAATCATGTGTGCTTCAGCTTGGCTGGGGGAATATGCTATGCAATTTCACATTGGTCCCCTCACAGTCTTAGCTTTTCAAGATGACCAACAACCCCTGTCAGAGAGGAATAATTGGGAGTAAAAGTAACCTCCTCATTGGCCAAGTGAGCCCAGACATACATAGTTCCCAGAAACTACTCAGACACACATTTTAAGCATAAGAACATCTCCAGAAACTCAGGACTTTGAGAAAGAGGCAATTTAAGAGAATGACAGCGAAATGAGAGCCTGGAATTTCAGGAAGTGGTTCCAGGAACAATGAGTATATAAAAATGAAGTGGAATCACTTTTTCCAGGCAATCCACTTTCATAGACAATGCGATCATGTGACAATAACTAGCATTTATGAGCATGTGAGAACACGCTGTATGTTTATAGTGGATGAGGGTGAGTTGTCCCACTGGGACCAGCAGCCTCTCTCTTCACCCTGCTATATAACTTTACCATGCTGATGGGAGACGGGCTAACCAGCCCAGTAAGAACTACCTTAACTTCAGTGTGATGTCCCCCATCATTAGTAGTGCCCTTGGGAAGTAAAGGCCAAACCTCACAATGGAAGCAGCATGTAAAACATCTCTCCCTTTTCCATTCAGGCATATTCTGACCGCAGAAACTGTCTTCCGACCAGCTTTTCTGTTCTTCATCCCAACCTTCTAACTTGGTTACATTTATCTGCCTTTCCACTATGGTGGGAATATTTCGGTCAACTCAAGGCAGACGGAGTGACACCATTTCCCATATCCACTCTGAGGCCTAGGAAACAGGTCACAGACAGGAAGGTAGATAAAGCCAGAAAGGGGATTTCCTCTGCTGGCCTACAACACACTCTCTCTCTGCCCCCCCTCAACCCCCCCCCCCACTAGTTCCCTGTTCTTGTCCCCTTGAGGCATTTGGCAGTCTTTCAGCAGATCCTATTAACTTAGAGCTTGAATAAATGTTGACAAAAATCTGTGTAGAAAAACTACCACCAATGTATAAAATTTAATCAGAGGGATTACATTTTTTTTTTTAAGATTTATTCTTTCATTCACTCATCATCCCATAAATATTTAATACAGTAACTCCTACATACCAGGAACTGGATTCCGTGAGACCAATTAGGTCTTTTAGTAAATAATGACTTGTGACTTATGTCAGGCTGAGGAAGCCTGGCAGTTCAGTCTATCTTGAATAAGAAACTCTATTTAAGATTTCCTGGAACACAAAACAGTGAACAGCACAATATGGCAAATAACGCCTACGCAACTTTTATTTGTTGTTGTTAATGAATGAAATGGCATTGCTGGGAAGGACATAAAGAATATGAAAACTGAGTTAAAAGACATGAGGCATCCTCTCTGGGTCGGTGTGTCCTCACCTGTAAAGTGGGGATCACATAATACACTCCTTTATCTGGCAGTGAGACTCACAAAAGAAAATGTATATATAAAAGAAGAACTTTGTAGGCTATGAAAGTGACACACATACACACTGTTGCTATGACTGCTCACTATTGAACTTACTGATAAGAGCAGTTCATCTCCTCCTTGAAGCTACACAGAAGTCTTCATGGAGGAAGGTGGTTTCAATTAATCAA
Source organism: Talpa europaea (assembly GCF_964194135.1). Classification (NCBI taxonomy): domain Eukaryota; kingdom Metazoa; phylum Chordata; class Mammalia; order Eulipotyphla; family Talpidae; genus Talpa; species Talpa europaea. The sequence continues at coordinate 95,441,199 of NC_140075.1, read as the reverse complement.
TGTGATTAGCCACCATAAATCAAAGCATCTGAGTCTTAAAGGCAAAAAGTATAGGAAGATACAATCTTGTTTTATAGTAATACACAGGTTGAAAACAAGAAACATTTTACTTATGAAAACAAGAAGCCCATATGCCAAAAGACTAAACATATCAGGGTGATCCAAAAGTAATTAGGGTGACTTGGAAGAGGGTACGATGTTAAAGCTAATATTCTGTCCCACCTCGCCATCTAGTTTATGAGTGTATGGAAAAAGTCCAATGTTTCTCAAACTGGAGTGACATATGGACTCCTTTTAGTGGGGAGAAATTATTTGAGACATCTAAAACACATTTAAAAATTTCAAGGAGAACTTGGACTGAGTCTTGGTAAGCTCACACTGAGTTTCAGGGTGACCAACTTAAGAAACTTTCAGATTTACTTTTCAAATGTCTTTTAAAGGCGAAGTATTGCCATTACAATTACAAAACTTAAAAATAAGAACGTAAAAACCTGAAATTCTATAGAACTTGCAGGTCCCAAGTATCCCCTGTTCCCAGTTAGAGAAATACTGATTTTTGTCTCACCCCTTATTTTATGAATGAAGGAACTCCAGCCTGTGGCGTCAAAGTACCTTCCCTAAGCCACACAGATGGCTCTTAGCAAAAGCAAGCCATAAGCTCCGGTCACCTAATTTCTAGAGCAGAGCTTTTTCCTTCTTTAGACAAGGACTCCTCTGTTCCTGGCAAAGCTCACTATCTGCTGCAGACAGATACTGGGATTGTGTTTGCCTAGAGCCCCGGCAGCAGATGGAAGCGAGAAGGTTTGAGGGGGAGGTGACGTGGGTGTGGCTGCTGCAGAACAGGACTGCAGCTGGGCAAGCTATTTGTAGAGAGGTACTTCCAAGATTGGATTCTTTCGCTCACCATTGAAACAAAGAAACATTGGGTGAAAACACAAGCAGTTTTAAAAGTGGCAGCATTCCTGCCTAACAAGTTTGGGCAGAAAAGTAGGAAGAATATTGTCTGGAGCTAAAAGCCAGAGAGGAACTGCAGAAGGTATGAGGTTATAATTCAGGGTGGCCAATTTAATCAGCTCATGTTCATTAAGCACCCACATATACATGGTGCTTTACAACAACCCCCTTTCCTTACTCTGAAGCATCCACAGGCCTGTTTTAAACGGGCCACCCTGTACATGTTGGGAATCTGGCCAAGGCGTTAAGGCAACTGCTTCCCCTCCTAAGAAAAATAGGGTAGATTTTTAGACAACCACAAGTAAATGTTAAAGCCTCTAGTTTTACATCCTATTTGAAAACTGGGGAAGACTCGAGAAGCTATTTTCTGAGAATCTGTTTACAAAAACTCAATAGTAAATTAAACCCTTCCATTTCAGATCAGTAACATCCTATACTATCCATATCCGCAGCCTTTCACACTGCAGTTTCCCTGGATGCATTGTCCCTCTTTATTGGAGCTGAACTCCAGTGCTTTATGAATATTCCCCCATAATGACTGAAGTGTTATCACCCTTAAGTTATGTATAATTAGCCAATCAATGATTTTCTCACTTCCGGCCAGTGGATAATGAGCACATTGTAACCACAGAAAGCATGTTCTTACCACTGCTATTTAAACTGCCAAGATATTTTCAGTCTTACTGATTTATCAAGCAGCTTTTCATTGCAGTCTGATGAGAGGGCTGACTAGGTCTGCTCCCTTGCTACTCTCCTGGGTTTGGGCCTAACAGGCTTCTCGTATCAAGTGGTTGCTGAACACCAGGGAGCAATGCAGCGTATGTCATGCCACCTGAATTCCTGCCGGCTGTGTTGGTGGGTACTGTGATGTTTCCAAGACATTTCTGATACTTTCAAGATCGTTAACTACACAGGTGACATCAGATCATTAGAAAAGTCTAAAGAATTGCCCTATCATCAGACCATTCCCCCAAAAGTTTTCTCATTCTTATATGACGGTATTCACTAGAAGAATCAAGACATTCTGATGGCAGCTTATAATACAAAGCATAAGTAGGTGTTCAGCTAACCATGGCTGGGGCATTGTTGTCTGTTTTTAATTTGGGTTAGTTTCAAAGGATGGTTTAGGAAAGTGAGATGTTATAAAAGGAGAAACAGGATCGCTTGTTTATATAGCTCTGTCTGTCCCCAAAGATTTACATAGGGAAAAATAGGTAATTTTTTAAAGGCAGTTAGATGAACAATTATGAGAGCTCTAAAGTAATAAAGCTACTTTAATAACATCCTCACCTTTTACAAAATCCTTCGGAGGTCCAGGTATCTTTGCCTTGAAACAAACAGCAGTGGCTTATTTGACATATCTCTAGTTCAAGAGTAAGTCTGAGGCCTGGGATTCCTAGGAGTCCTCTAGTTTAAAAAAATTGGAAAAGTGATATTCTGAAAGCCTCTTGCACAAACCTTCCCCAGTAACTTATTTTCCTCAACCCTGAGTTAACCTTTATTCCAAACTTGATGATTGTCATTCAAGCTATTGTCAACATTTCAAAAATCCTTTTAATTTGCCTCCCTAAGACAATATAAGGGACAAACTTTATTTCAGTGGAGTTAAATCAGTCAAGTCATTAATTCGTTCAACAAATGTTTCTTGAGTACCCACAATGTGTCCAATTAAAGGCTCATGCACTAGTAAACTAGCTGTGAAGAAGACAGGCATGGTCACTGTCCTAAAACTCACAGCCTAGATGAGTGAAGAGTCACACAAATAACTAGTTGTAACAGTGAAAAGAGCTCTGTAGGTGAGGTCAGGAGCCTGAGGTGTAACAGGCCTCAACCCAGCAGTAGTCATAGGGCCTGGCAAGGCGTATCTGAGAAAACACCATGGGAGGAAGTTCTGGGACAGAAGATTCAGCGTAATGACACTAGCTGTTAAAGAAAATGGTGGAATCATTACTAACTACTACAGATTGCTTACTAGACCCAAACCTTCAAAACACAGGGTCTGCTAAGAAAAATATAATGAACAGTGAGAAGTTTAGAAGCCACTTCTTCAGGGTGACCCATAATCACAGAAGCTGGGAAGGCAGAAAGAGCACCTTAGGAAAATTCAACTTTACCCCTGCACTCAAGAAGATGAAAGAAGATCCTTGCGCCCTGGCTTCTGGATAGCTGCATCCCGAGATCAAGCAGCACATGGGTCCAAGTTTAAATAGGGTAGTGCTAAGTTTCAGCTGTTGAAGCAGTTCCATCTCCACTAACCTTTACAAACTATGACTGTGTCAGTTTTTCCAAGCAGAAGAAATGGATGGAAAGCCAGGCCACATCTTAATAGGGCCCTGGTGAGCTAATGGGTGTGATTATTTCATTGTCTCGGATTCACGCCAGCCCAGGCTCATCAGATACAAGCACAATCCAGGAGAAACATGACCTCACTTTCGACATGGGACTGCACACTCAGATGCCAACAGGAATTTAGCGATCCCCCAGCGCAGGTAAAACTGAGTTCTTTACAGTTCCAGCTAATGAGAAGCATACCAAAGTTACCTAAAACAGTAAAGCTAATATTGACATTAACATACTAGATACTGTTAGGGTAGGGGAAGCCAGGAAAAACTTCTGAGACCATCTGTGCTAAGCGTGTCACATCCAAAATAAGGTGTGTATTTAAGATAGATTGCCATCTCTTTAAATGATTAAGCACCAGATTTATGGAAAGCTATAACCCCACCAGGAACACAGAGTTGTTAAGTGGTTGGGAGGGCTGTAAAGGTGAGAATCTCAGGATTTCAATTGTGCCACAAATTGTTCACTGATTGCAAGGTCTTTGCCAAAGTAACTTCTGTGCCTCAGTTTTCCCAACAATAGTAAAGCAGTTCCATCACTGAGATGGCAGAACTGTGAAAAGAGCAAGGGTTTTGCAATTAGGAAATGCAATTAGGAACATTCATTGCTTCATTTTCAGAACCTTCTCACTGTATCATGTTGACATCCTTTGGAAGTCCCCAGGAAGCACAGCACAAGACTCCATGCCATCAAAGCACAACTTACTTGTTCAATCATTATTCAGTCAATAAATACTTTCTGAGCACCTACTATGTGCCAGAGTTAAAAACAGCCTTGCTTGCTGCTCCAACAGAGCTTAGTGTTTGTTGTGGGAAAGTGCCAGGATTGAGTTTTAACTCCTTTGTTTATGAGCTGTGTGATACTAGGCAACTTAAATTCTCTGTTAAGTTTCGTTTCCTTGTCTAAAAATGAAGATAATATAAACTTTCTGGTGTGTGAAGGAGCCTAAAATGATCTGAGACATGCAAGGAGTCCAATAAAAGCTCTTTCCTCCCTTTCTCTACATGACAAAGAAGGTAATGTTTACCGAGTTTCAAGAAAAGATATTTCACAAGTACAATTATTATCATCATTGGAGATGTATAAATATATATCAGGCATGGTGGCTTTGAAAACAGACTAGCAATAGATTCTTTATTCTCCCACTTACTGGATATGTGGCCTTGAATAGTCTATTTAAATCTCTCTGGGATGCAATGTGTTCAGGGCAATGATAGAGCAGTTTTGATAATTAAGGAAGATGACAATGCAATATACCTAGGATAATCAGTAAGCAGTAAGTGGGCAAATAACTGGGTGATTAGTAATTAAAATAATGAAGACACACACACACACACACACACACAATCTGTCACAAAGGAACTGGTTTGATTCAATACTATTTGTATGTGCTTTTCCCCATTCACTTCATTTATTCACAGAGATACCAAAAAATGTCTATTAGAAGCAAATATGATTACCCTAAGAATGAATATTTCCCAGCAGGATCCCTGGGGAGAGAGCAGTTAAAAAGAGTCATGAAAAGTTAATGTCACCACTTTAAGGAGGAAAGAAAGTTCTGTTTGGCTCCTATGTTGCCCATTTTAGGGACTCCATAAGGAAAAGAGATAGTTTCCTCAACCTCATTTTCTTTTCAGTCATCCATAAGATGAGCATTTCAACTTCCTAAGTTTTCAGAATGCCAAACAAGGATCTTAGAATATCACAATTCTAATTTACTGCAGGAACCTGATAGTATTTAAGCAGAACCCAAATATCTGCTAGGAAACATAATCGACAAATACCAACTAGGAAGCCCTCTCGTTAACACTCTTCTTTAAGCATTCACTTTGGGATCTGTTACACTTTCATATATGAGAGTCAAGAGCTCTTTCACAAAGGTGAAAGAGGCATAATGTGGATGGGGGTGATAATTTACTTAGTTCATCTGTGGATTATCTCTAAGCAACACAGTGAGGGACAGATGAGTTGCGCAACCTTGCCCCTGGGAGGGCTGGGAAAACATGCCCCAAGTCCCAGGACTCCAGCATGCGAGGCATCTTAGAAAGAGGCAAAAGAGGGCCTCCCTGGTGGCACAAGGGGTTCAGACACAACCTATGGAGCTGTCCGCAGCCACTGAAGCACGAGTTTGATCCCCTGCCAGCCAGGGAGCTACGCACATGGCAGAGCAGACCTCTCCTGACTCGCCTGCTGCTCCCCTCAGCAGTGTATTTCAGTAGATCTGCCTGTTCTGCTCCCCGCTCTGTCTCTGGTGAATCCTTTCACCCCTCACACCTCTGGCCTGTACTCCAGTTCTTGTATGCATAAAATAAATAGATCTTTAAAAAAAAAAAGAAAGAAAGAGGCAAAAGCTCTAAGACTCTAAGAGTTTCCATGTACCCTTACTGGGGCAGGTCAACAGGGGCAGGGAGCCCTCAAGGAGGCTCACTCAACAGTCACTTCCATTTCATCCCTCCTTTCAATATCCCACTTCCTCCAGCTCCCAGGGCTAGTAGCTACTTAGAGAGTCCAATCTTCTTTTCTGGGTTCTTTGTGGAGTAAATTATCAAATCTACACCTGGAATCTATTTTATCAGTAAATCATTAAGGAGTCAAGGAGGTGGGGGTAAGCTATGAAGATTATCTATTTCATATCTTCTTCCAACATTCCCTTCCCTTTCTTCAATTTCTGCTGCACATCCCCTGTCTTATTTCATTGAGAAAACTCAAGAGAATTACCTCATGCTCACATCACCATTCACCTCCCCTGCCTGCATTTATAATCACGTTGCCTTCCTTCTTTTCTATTCCAATGGATAAACAGTTCTGCTTCAACTGGAGCCACCTGTCTTCTTGGACCTGTATACCAGCCCTTCCTGCATCCTCCAGGTCTTTGTTCTTGTGGTCATCCTTTTTTTCTCTATAGCATTATCACATTTCCCCTTTCTACTAATTGTAAACATCAATACAAGAATAAAAAATAAAAATGTCTCAAAAAATACATATCCCTCCATTTCCCTGTTTCTATTTACAGCAAAATGCCTTCAAAAAGTTGTCGATGCTCTGTTTTTACTTCCATGCCCCCAGGGCTTTCTCTAGCCTCCTCCAGTTAGGCTTATGTCCCCAATGCTCCACTGCAAACACTCTTGTCAAAGTCACTGTGGACTGTACTGGCCAAATCCAAAGGTCATCCTTAGACCTCATCTTAGTTGACCTCTCAGCAACATTTGGATCTAGCTCCTTCCTTCTTTAAATACTTGCTTCACTTACCTTCCAGAAAATCATGCTTTCATGGATTTGTTCTCATTTTACTATCCCTTCCTTCCCTTTATAAATTTCAACTTCTCTTCTCCACTTCTAAATGTTGCTGGAGCCCAAATCAGTGTGGAGCCCTCTTCCTATCTCCAACTCCATGCTCCATAATCATGTACTCAGTTACCTGCTGACCATCTGTGCTTGCATTTCTAACACATATTTCAAGCTCAACTCTTCCATAACAGGACTCTTAATTCCTACCCATGTTTCTTCCAACCCAATCTGCTCTTCTACTCAACATTCCTAGTTTGGAGGCCTAAATAACTCCATGGAGGGCCATAGAAAAAAATTACACCATTCCCAGAGTTGATGCTTCCAAATCTAAGGACAAACCTTAATTTTTATTTTTAAAATTCACAATTCACATTCAGTCCATTTGCAGGTCTTATCAGCAGTTTCTTCAAAAATTTATACTGAATCTAGCTCCCAATCACTACCCAATCCAAGTCACCATCATCTCTCACCTGAACTAGGGTCATGTTTCCTGACTGGTGTCCAGCTTCCACTGTGGCCCCTATATATTCTATATCCCAGGTAGCAGGCTCAATGATCTTTATAAAATGTAAATCACAGCACATGAATCCCTGGCTTAAAATTTTACATAAAGCTTAGAATAAAATCTAAACTCACTGTTTTGCTTTATGTACTCTAGCCAGTCCTTACTGCTTCATCCAACTTACTAGCCTTACCAGACTTGTGAAAATACAATGAGTTATCAAAAAAGAACTTTGAAATGATCAGGTCCTATAAGTAGATGTTGTTCTTGTTGTCATTATTATTGTGTGGGTTGTCCTCTGGTAAAGACTTTTAAATATATCCCCTAAACATAAACTCTAATTCTTGCCAATAGCTGTATATTATTGCAAACAGGTTGTATAACAGGTCAATCCTTTCATTCTTGTTAATAGGGGTTCGGTCATTACCCTTCTGCTATATATTTAACTTTGTCTTTTTTCCTTTCTGGATGTGGGATGTCCCTTGCAGGAAACAGCAGCTGTGTCACTAACCCTGGACATGGTCCAAGGTCATTTCCCTATCCTGTGGGAGAACCATCCCCTCAAAGTTTGTTTTTGAAACACAAAGTAGAAGAAAGATCATTTTTTAAAAATATATATTGTGTAGAGTATTTTTGTCTAGAAGTGACTTCTGTGTGACCCAGAGATGACTAGCCCTCAGTAGCCAACTCTGCAACTTGCACTGGTAGTCATTATAATTTTTCATCCATAAATTTATAAAACAGGCTTTGGGATAGAATCTAGGATTTAGAAATAATATATAGGTGACTTAGGAGGAAAAATGAAGGATGTGGCATCATATGAAAACAGGAGTTTGTGGAAGAGGGATGTTATTGACTGAGTTGCCCCAAAATTCCAAAACCAATCAGCTAACATTTTTTCCCTTGAGAAAGGTTGAAACCCCATTTGACATGTTACTATGGAAGAAACAAACAATAGTATAACCAGGAAAGAACTTTAGAGGTTCTACCAATGTCTTGTGGATCACTAGTAGTACATAGGCAATGTCTTACTTTTCTTAGGGAGATTTTCTATAACTCAACTCAGTGGACCCAATCTGTGTAAAAGCTGGTTTGCCGAAGTGCAACATGACAAATGTGATTCAATGCCAAGAAAATCTTGATGGTGGTTTCTTAAATGGGTTTCTAAATTTTACAAAAAGTAAAACCCAATGGTACTAGGCTATTTGCCTTAAGTGACTTATTTTTAGATGAAAAGTCAACAAACACATGAACAATCTGGGGATTCAAGCTTTGGGTCCAATGGGTGATATCAATACGGAATCATGTCTCATCTCCCAAGAGGGATGAGTCACCAGCCTTGACAGGACAAGCTAATGCCAGCCATAGGGAGGAGAGTTGGGCACTGGCTAACTGTCCAGCCCAGAGACTCAGTACACTGTTGCTTTCTGTGATTGCTATCTTTCTGTACACAGAAGGAAAAAATATAATCACCCCTCATAAAGAAAAGATTCCAGTAGCTACCTTTTAAATGGGTCAGCAAATCCCAACTTTTTTTTGTAGGCACACTTCAAATGTTTGAAATCAATTTCACTTACTCTTCCATAGATACTTTCTCTTTGAATTCTTAGACTTCAAATCTCTCTTAAAAATCGACTACTCCTTAGACCTCTCCTGCCGCCCGCTGCTCCCCTCAGCAGTGTATTTCATCAGTCTGCCTGTTCTGTTCCCCGCTCTGGCTCTGGTGAATCCTCTCACCCTCCTGCACTTCTGACTGTACTTGTATAAATAAATAAATACAATGCTTATATAAATAAATAAATTAATAAATAAATAAATCTTAAAAAAAATTCGACTGCTCCTTTTCACTTCTTTATGCAACAGCTGAGTGTTTCCTACTTTGGGAGGCAGGACTTTAGATGCTTCCTCTCACCATTTCAGGGATGAAGTAAAGATGCTAAATAAAGCAGCAGCCTTGATAAGAGACATGAACACTCACTACTGCTCCCACACATAGGAGCTTCCTGGGGGGGTTGCTGGCTAAGCAATTAAAATAAAGATGTTCATGCAGCCACTGCTGATCATTTTTGAGTTGGATGGAAGAGGAAACCTATTTGCTACCTTTGGCTAGGAGCACCCAGGTAAGAAACAAAGAAGAATGAATCATATCTATTTTATAGGAAGAAAAACATAGTCAATGACAAAACCAAAACAAACATAAGATAAATATTCTATCTTGTAAGTGGATATATGCCTTGTATATATACACTTACACTCTTGTAAGTGGATATATGCCTAAGGATTTAACTATGATGCAAGGAGTATGGATAATGAAGAATACAAATATGGATAATGAAGAATATGGAGCATGGATAATGAGGCAAAATAATATGAGCTTTGATACATACTGGCTGTGGGGTTCTGAGGAAGAACCCAGTCTTTGAGATTGTTTACTCATTTGTGAATAGGCAGTAAAACACTTGTCTCACTAGTTTCTATGAAAATTACAGGAGCAAAAATGAAATAAATACTTGTATTCTGATTAAAGTTATTTTCTTCTTTGATTACCTTTCTTGTGTTTAGTTCTTAGGAACAATTTTACCCAGACTTAATAATAGTTCCTCGATAAAACACAAACACCTTTAAATTGTATCAGCAATAAGTAAACATAGCAGGTTTCTACAAACTCTTTAGGCATCTAGATAGATCTCCAGCCATTAAGATAAGAATCAGTTCTAGAATGTGCCTCCATGAGATCTTCCATGTGGTTGCCAGAAGTCCCAGAATGTCCAAACCCTTACAGATACATTTCAAAACAATACATTTTTCAGACATTGTCCTCTTCCACCCAAGTGGTAACCTTAACAGTTTGCCTCCATCACAAATAATCCAACTTCTTCAGGACTGGACAGGACCACATCTTAATCCACCCCCTCTGATAGAAAAATGATAATTTCAGCCTGAATCTTTTATCATGGACAAAAGTCACCACTCAGTCTTTGTGTATAAGCATTTTCAGTGCTGAACCCTTGTCTGGCCTACTCTTCTCCATTTTTCTGCCTCACAGATTCACCTCATTTAGCTTTCTTTGGACGTCCCCGTTCCTAAGAAGTAGACTCCTTTCTTGTGTGTTCCTTCAATCCTTGTGAACCTCTTTTAAGTATCTATTCTTGTTTCTGTTCTGTTCTATGCTTTTTTATATTCATAAGCCTGGGATACAGTGGGCATTCAATTTTTATTAAACAAATTAATAAATTATTTTTTAAAAATTCTCAGTTTCAGGGCCTCCCTAGTGGCACAGTGGAATGAGTGCAGTGCTGTGAAGCTGTCCGCAGCCTCTGCAGTGCGGGTTCGATTCCTGGCCTGCCACGGAGATAACCCACATGGTGCAGCAGACCTCTCCTGTCTCGCCCACTGCTTTCGGTCCATCTGCCTGATCTGCTCCCCGCTCTGTCTCATGGTGAATTCTCTCATCCTCCCGTGCCTCTGACCTGTACCCTAGTTCTTGTATAAATAAATAAATCTTTAAAAAAAATAAAATTCTCAGTTTCCCAAATGATGCCTTAGAACTCCTACATAAATGCACAGGTCTATGGTATGTCTGGCCCAACTGTAGGAACCAGGAAGATGGTGAATTTCCCACTTTATAGGTACATTTAATTTACTTTAGATAATAAAATCATGACCAAGCGAATACATATCAAGCACAATTGGAGATACTGCTGTCATCATCTTTTAGTTCCAATCATACATTTCATGAAGAATTTTATTAAGAGACCATTTTGGGAGGCCTTCAGGTTGCCTGCCCATCAGACTGGATCACACGTAATTACAAGGATTCCAGAGGAGTCTGCAGTCCCTCCCTGCATTTTTATAAAGAGCACTTCAAAATGCTCTGGAAAATCTGTTTTTATGTCCTAAAGCTCCTGAGAGTGAAATGTTACAGTTGGAAGCTGCAAGAAGCTCATTTATACGCTGAAGTTATTAATCCCCTTCTTATATGTTTCATATAAGCCCTAGGGCACTTGGGAGGGTGATCCAATTACCCAATTCAGAGAATTGCCCTTTTCTTTCAACCAAGTTCAGAGTTCTGAAATTTTGTTCCACCAATGACTTTTTGTTTCAGTCAAACAAGGTCACGGAGGAGGCCAATATCTGCCAAGGCCAACAGGGGTTTCATTTACATGCCCACTAATGCGAGCAACATAAGAACCTCTTGAGAGCATTAAACTAGGGTGTGGGACAACAAGCCTGTTATTTATTTACCAGCTCCCAAAATTACCATTGCCAGTTTCTTGCTGTTCAATATTTTGGGTTCCCATTTTGGACTTAATCAAACTCATCTTCTGTGCACCTGGGAGAAACAGTGGGATTTGTCAGTGGCCATGAAACCTCTGGAGATGCATAGATGAGTCCAGAACAAAGGCTGCTTTTGGCTCTAGGCTGACCAGACACAATTTGCATTTCCTTAGATTGAACATTTCTAAAGGTAGCTTGTTAATGACTGTGGATCAGGGGTTTTCTTTTGTCATTCATCATCTGCCACGGACCTTCTAGGAGCGATTTTTATTTATTTCATTGGATAGTTTATAGTTTCCTTTACAATGAATGCTACAGCATGAGTCAGTCGAGTTTTAGCTAATACTGGAACACTTCCAATAAAGACAAAGTAAAGATGGTCTGGCTAATGTTCTATCACTGTCAGAGATATAGGCAATCTGCTGGAATTGACTGTGGTGTGTTTGTTATTTGAAGCTAATGAACAGATGAGAATAATCATTTAGCAATCCTGGGAAATAAGGCAATACCAAAACTTCCAGGACTTCCACTTTAGAATTTGTGAACAATTAAAGTGACACAAAGTTTGGTAAAAGAAGAGTTAATCTTAAAATTGTTTATTAAACCCAAGGATAACTAGTTATCAAAAATTATGTTTCTTCAATTTATGAAAAGTGATACCAGTCTTTGAATTGGTCTGTGTTTGCAATAGAGCAATCAACAGAAACATCTGGAAAACTCTCCTTCCTGCCTGAGTATTTCACAATGTATTAAAATTATCACTGGAAAAAAATCAGGAAATGAAAAGGTAAAGGGAAAAATATATTCTTCGAGTGGCCTAATCATAAAGCCAACAGTTTTTAAGTCTGATGTGTCAAAGAAGTATCCAATATTTTGTAAACAGCTGGAAATATGATTTATAAAAAAGTATGATTTTAAAAAAGTAAAAGAAGAAAAGATAGTTTAAGTAGACATAATTCAGATAGCCATCCAGTTTCTGATAATATTGCTGAAATGAGAGAATACTCTGATTGCCTTTTTCTTTTTCAAACAAAGAGAAAGAATTTGTAGATCACACTATAAATTGATTAATTAATGGTCTGGAAACTGAAGGACCTGGGTTTTAATCTCAAGCTTTGAAATTACTTCATCCTGTGGTTTTGGGAAAGACTTACCTGTCTAACCTCAGTTTCTCCAGATGAAGTATCTATATTATATAATTCAGCATGATTCACCAAATAGAAAGCCTTTACAAATAATAATGTTTGCACATGCATGCTGTAATGTTAAAGTGCCTTCACCAGTCTGGAGACCTGAACAAATAGGATAATCCTTTGCATCCTAGTATTACTGGCAGGGTGTACCTAGAAATCATCTCACTTCTTTCCTCATTAACAGCTAAATCAAGCATAGAACTGAATTCCCTTTATTTCATATTTCATATGCAGGACTTTTTCTTTCTACATATTCTGCAGAAGCTCTGGTGTTAAAGCAGATGGTCTGTTCTGAGGCAGCTCACAAAGTACTCTTTCTCCCACCTCATTTTCACTTTACTTTTGCACCCGAGGCCTAGATATCCAGTCACAAGCACCTTTCCCAGATCCAGGATAGGATGAGAAATGTGGAGGAATTTCAATCCACCCCAGAGCAGCCTCACCACAGCCCAGGGCAATCAGATGCCAGCATGGAGAATGGCATCTCCCTACCCCAGCACCTGCCAATTCCTGCCTAAAACTATCCAAAGACTGCTGGGGTCTAGGAGAGCGAGTGGGAAAGGGTATCGGCAGAGGAGAAAACACAATCCTGGTCTCAAAACAGCAATAAAAATAAAATTAAGCCCCCCTCCCCCACCACACACAAGATTCTTTATGTCTTCGATTGAAGTTGCCTGTGTACTTCACACTGGAACTACGTGCGAGAGGATTTTCTGAAAAAACAAACCACACACACAACAGACCTTACTGCTCCCTTGAAGGGGCTTATTTAAGGCAAAACAAGGCCTCCCATCATTCCTGTGAGAGATCATTGTCCCCCTTGTTGCCACAGAGCCCTGTGAGGCTGTGGGAAACAAATGACCTCAGAGGCACTGCAGTGTGTGTCACTGCAAAAGAAAAGAGAAGCAAGGGGGCTGGGGGACGAGGGGGGCTGCTGGCAAGCCAAGCCCTCCACAGAGCGGCCATCCTCCAATGACATCCCTCTAGGCGCAGCAGGAATGAAGCTCGTAGGCCCCAGGAGTCTCCATCGAGCCAGTAACTGGATTAGGCTCTCACTGCCCAGAAGCAAAACGTCTTTCTGGATGTCCTGCTGCTTGCCCTGGTCAATCCAGCCTCTAATTGGCCCTCCTTACAAAATGCCTGGTGATTGCTAGTGTCTCTCCCTGTTTAATGGGTGTCTTGAGTCAAGAGAGGGTCCTCTGAGGCCTGCTAGGAGCAAGTAGGAGCAGAGGGAGGGGAGAGGAGAGGAGAAGAGAGGAAAGTAATAAGGGGTGAGTGGGATGGCTGGGAAGGGGGCAAAGGACAAATCAACAAGCACAACAGATGAGAGGGAAGAGGGAGGAAAGGAAGGAGAAAGCTAGGATGAGGCTGATGGTGACACAAACTTGAAGTAAATATCAAACTGCCATTCACTCTGCCATAGACTGTGTGGGTGCAGAAGGATGTTCATTGCGTCCTTGCTCTGACTCAGGACACGCACATAAAACAAGCACGCTGCCCAGCCAGAAGTTCACCTTTCCATGACTGGCTCTCACAGGCTCCAACACATCACTGTTTTTACCTCTTCTTCAGGGATCTCCATAAACTGGAGCAGTTGGCATGATTTCCATCTGTCATGCGGACAACAGAAGTACTACAGTTGAGGGTAGGCTCTGAGATCTTACTAAGTTGGCAACTCTACCTTATACACACACACACACACACGCACATTCTCTCGTTCTCTCTGTCTCTCTCCATACACACTCCCAGCTTCAGTGGATTACAAGGCTAATAGAAACATGGTGGTAGAGCATTATGTTTAACATTCAAAGATGCCACCAGCCTTAAACCCACTGCCCCTAGTCCTATGCTCGAACAGCAGATCTACCTCTGGGTGACAAGGGCAAATGGGGAAGGAGTAGAAGAGCAGGCACAGCACGTTGGCACAAGGGGGCCTGCCTAACTCAAAGCCTCCACACTTGAAGAGGTTCTGTCTCTATCCTGGGTGAAATTTGGAAAACTCAGAGAAGCAGAATGAATTAAAATATTATATATTACAATATAGATACATATACATAACTAGCAAATAGTTCAGGTGTAAAATTCTTTCCTATATGCATACATTTCCTATGCAAGTATGTAGTATATGTGTGCAAACATTTCTTTTTACTGTTTAATCACCTATGTCCGTTCACCAAACTATGTATGATACGAATTTTGAGAGTTGTAAAAATCACTGTTATTTGTAGAATTTGTTCAGATCTCTACAAACAGCAAGTTTTTTCAGTCCAAGAGTAATAAGACTGGTTATCTGAATACAGCCAAAAAATTTGTATCAAAAATCATTCCTCACAAAGCAGCCTCAAGTAAGACAATGCAGGAATTTGCACCAAGCTGGCAACTGGGAAACACCACTTTGGAGAAACTGGGTTTGGTGCACAAAGATTCTGCCCATTCTAAGTTGTTCATCAGGAACACAGAAGCCTCTGGGTTGCCTCCCTCAACCTGGCAGTACCTGAGGCATTCATTGCCTTTTGTAAATAGTTACCCCCATAGAAAGATGCACTACAGTTAAGAATGGGAAGAAATTAAAATAATACATTTCTATTATCTTTCTTTTAGTTCTGGTGCTTGGTTTTTCTCCCACAGAATAGTGGTGATTGTGAAAGGGTATAGGCTAGAGGACAGAATCATGGTCCTGAGCTCCCCAGCTTAACATCTTCAGAGCTTAACATCTCTGAACCTCTAAAATGGGGCTGGTGAGAGCACTACATCATCAGATTGTTGTGTGAATAAACACAAGAAAAATCCCTGAAAGAGTGCTTGGCACATGGTAATAAATATTAGTTGTTATAATAATCATTATTATTAATTAATGCAATTCACATGTCTTACTCACTTTGAAAGAATTTTAAAACCCCAGTCAAGGGCTAATAAAAATGACAAGAACACTATTTACAATTCTTGAGAACTGTGTGCCAGGCACTAGTGGTGACTCACATGTATTATATGTATTTGATTCTTAAAATAATTCTATGAGTGAAGTTTTTAGGCCTCTTCTTCTGACCCCTGCCAGAGACATTGTATTAGTTTGAACCATATGATATGGCTGGTCTTCAATAGTTTTTCATCTATAAAAACAGTGATTTCATTTAATTTAGTCTAATTTCTTTGAGGGTGACTAGAAATGCTTCAGGACAACAAAGACTGATTCAAAGAAAGAAGAGACAAAAAACAAAGAATCTACCTCTTTGACCCATCTTTACTTTCAGAGTTAAAACATGAAGAGAGGGTATGATTCTTTTTTTTTAAAGATTTATTTATGCACACAAGAGCTGGGGTACAGGCCAGAGGTGTGGGGGGGTGAGAGGACTCACCAGAGACAGAGGGGGGAATAGAACAGGCAGATCTACTGAAATACGCTGCTGAAGGGAGCAGCGGGAGAGACAGGAGAGGTCTGCCTCGCCATGTGGGTTGCTCCCTAGCGGGCTGGGGATCAAACTAGTGCTGCAGAGGCTGTGCATTGCTTCATAGTGCGGTGCTTAACCCCTTGCACCACCAGGGAGGCCCAGAGGGTATGATTCTTAGGGGAAAACAGGAGACAAGATGCACTCAGGTGAAGAAAGACTAAAGTCTTAGGGAACCAAGTCAAGGACCTTAGAGTAAAGCTGTGGCTTCTTGAAACTCCTGGGAAACAATTTCAGGGCCACCCATGCAATCAACACATGTGTACTGAGTAGATGTAAGACCTAAATTCCAACTTTGAATCAGTCATTTGTTAACTATGTGACCCTGGCTGAGTTTCCTAACTTCTAAGATTCAGTTTCCTCACCTATAAAATGGAGATGTTGCTGCCTATGTATGATATATGGTTATTGGGAGGATGAGAGCTACTACCTGAAAGAAACAACTAGAATGGTGCCTAATACATGGCTCATGTCCAATAGTCAGAGGTACCAGCACTGTTGTTACATGTCACTATTCCTACGGCTCCTAACACTAACATTACTGCTGCCACTAGCACCACTGGCATCGTGCTAGACGCCTAAGGTTGGGTCCTGCTTTCAAGGGTGTCAACCCATGGAAAGAGAGCTCCGGGCATTCAGGGCAGCCTTATATGGCAAGGGGGACTGCACCCAGTAAGGGTGGGGAGGGAGCATTCCAGGAGAGGGAGTGGCACCTGCAAAGGAGATGAAGCCCAGAAAGGTGGGTCCTGAGCAAGGAAGCAGCCCAGTCTAAGAGTGGTAGGGAGAGGAAGTGAAGAGGACTAAGAGAACGCCTGGAAGGGTGGCCAAGTCACTGGAGGGAGAAGAATGAGTAAGTATATTGTCTCCCTTGTCTTCAACAGGAGTTCAAAAATATGCAAGACTAGACAAATGGTAGGAGACTCTTCTTTTAATTGCCAAAGAATTTAGGATGGGGGGGATTGTTTGAGTGCTTGTGAATGTTTGTTGTTGGAGATCCACAGCCCAGCCCAAGCTGTTACCCTGCAGCCCACAGACACTGCGAAGGGTAAAAAGTAAACATGCAGAAAGTACCTAAGCCAAAGGCAAACCAGAGGCATTTCCCCCCTTTCTCCTCCAGTCTCTAAAAGGACTGGTCTCTAAAGTTTCTATTTCAAACAAAAAGAAGTTCTAGTTTCTAAACACTGGCAGAGAAGAACAACCACTTTCTTTAGAAAGAGAAACATGCACATACACACACACACACAACTGTCAGCAACATTTTTGCCAACAGCTTTCAAAATGATTCCTTTGAGTGAGCCAGGAGGAGCCCTGAAAAACCCCAGGCAGAGAGGTATGGCTTCAGAGGGAGGTCAGGGCCACCGGGACTTGCTGGGCTCAGTGTAAAGGCCGCAGACCGGCCTGGCTGCCCTGCTCCTGGGTGTTTTCAGCTGCAGCTGTTTGTTTACCACTCACCAGTTTTAGGCAAAAGAGAGGGGACTTGGTTTTCATCCTCCCCCAGTGATGGCCATTCTTCTTTACTCCAGTGACCACCACCCCCCCAGCCCCTCCCAAAACAATAAAATTCATGCCTGGCCCTGAGTTAAAGGAATCCAATCACCCAGAAAGAGAGACTTTATGAGCTTTCTGGGGGCTTGGGGTGGATGGAAGGGATTAAAGCGAGGTGTGCTTTATGTCTTTTGTAGTTTACTCTCCTGCCGCCTCATAGAGGAACCAACTCCCTGCCCTGGACAGGTCTTCTTGCTCCTCTTGGTGGGTTCTGTTTTTCTTTCCTCCCCCATGATTTTCTGTGAGTTGAAGGGAGGATGCAGTAAAACTTCACTTCAGATGCATCATAAAACTCAGAGAGGCTGGCCCGTGGCGGCTTCAAGCAGGCAGGGTATGCTCGCTGTTGCGGGGGCTCCTGCTGGGTGGTGTGAATTTGGAGTGGTTTCTGAAACTTCTGTCACCACTCGCTGGGACCACAGCACAGAGGCGCGGGCCAGTCCCACCTTCTCCAGGGCTGGCATCTCCAGTTAGCACTGTGACTCTCTCAACTTGTTAAGGATAGGCAAATACCATGGTACAGTTCAGGATGAAACAGAATATTCTTAAAATATCTTCCTAATGCTTTTCACAATTTTCTTTACTATAGGCTTTCATATCTAACTGAAGAATAAATTATAGCCCAGATCCTGCATTCCAGGCACCAAGCAGACCATAACCCTCCCGGAGTTTTCGGATTGGACTAAACAAGCAAGTCACAATAGGAAAAAGTACAAATGGGCAATAAACATACAAAAAGATGCCCAATCTCTCTAGGATTCAAAGTAAAGCAAATATAAACAAGTGAGATATTATGTCCACTTAAGAGATTCACCAAGATTGAAAAATATAACTCCCACTGTAGGCAATGCTATGGGGGGGATCAAGAACCCACAAATACACGGATGGGCCTACAAACCGATATGTTTCTTGCAGGTTGTTTGGCAACATATGGAAAAATAGAAACATACACATGAACCACCAATATCACTTCAGGAAATAATTTGACAAGTCTGGGGAACTAGTTGTAAAAGTGCATTCATTACAATTTTTTATGACAGTAAAAAAATGGGAAAAATAAAAATGACCAATGATTGGGGGATGAAGACATGGGTAACGGTACTGCTATCACATGGAATCACTCTGATGGTGTCGTTCTTTATTTATGAACATGGAGTCAACTGCCAATGCTGAATGAAAAAATAAGATCACAAACAGCAGCAGGTACAGTGTGATCCCGTTTCCTTAAAATGACACGTGTGACTATGAAAATGTGCATCTTCAGAGATATCTGGGAGCCACACATCAAAATTCTCTCTCAGCAACATGGTTTAAATGCACCTTTTCCTTTTCCTTTACACTTTCAGTGTTGTTGTTTTATTTAATTTAGAAAACAGTAGTAACAATGTTTATTCTCGTCTTGGGGGGCAGGAATCCCAAATCACTGGACTAATTTGGGCCCGCAAACAGTGGCCACCAAGTCTCATGAATTTTATTCAGTCTGGTTCAGGGGAGGTATTTACCAGAAAGACAGCTATGAGCCAGATGATATTAGAAAGACCTCATTAACATCCACTTAGGCAGGAGTGGACAAAAATCTCCAGAAAAGAAAGGTGGATGGGTTTAATTGGAGAATCTGGTAGACCAGCAAGCCCAAGTTCAACTTTACTTTCTGTTGTTTTCAGAATCTGGGGGTTGATGAAATTGGTAACAGAATAGTGAGCTGAAGTTTTCAGGCAAATCATTTGGGTTTTAGACAACATAAAGGTGAATTTTAAAACACTAACAAAATTTGAGGATATTGGAGCTAATGTACTACCAATAAGATTTATGTTTTCATTATTCAATACAAAGAATTAAAAACAAACAAAAAATCTTATCTGCAAAAATAAGCAATGTAAGAAATGGGACTTAAAAGCACATTAGTACTAATCTCACCAAAGTATGAGTGTCATATCAACTACCCCTGAGCAGGGCCCATTAAGCAGCTGTCTGTACCTTCCAATGATGAGGCAGGGCCCTCCTCGCCGCACGTGGTGGCTCCTTCAACTGGCAGAGAGCTCGCATCACTGGGCTCTTTCTTAAATCTCTGAAAGTTATGCTGATACTACTCTAATACTAAGATTACCTTCTTGATGTACAGAAAGGGCGATTGAGTCACACAGCAACCAAGGAATTTAAACAAAGGCATTTCAGACCTCAGGGTTTAAAATGGGGCTCCCGGGCCTCCCCTGGTGGCTCAGTGGTTGAGTGCTGGGCTGCGAGGCTGCCCGCAGCCTCTGCAGTGCCAGTTCATTCCCTAGCTGCCAGTGAGGGTCCCACAAAAAAAAAAAAAATTAAAAAATAAAATAGAATGGGGCTCCCAGGGCCTCCCCGGTGGCGCAGAGGTTGAGCGCAGCGCCATGAAGCTGTCCACAGCCTCTGCACTGCCGGGTGATTCCCAGCCGGCCAGAGAGATTCCCACATGGCGCGGCAGAGCTCTCCTGTCTTGCCCGCTGCTCCCCTCAGCAGTGTATTTTGGTCCTGCCTGTTCTGCTCTCTGCTCTGTCTCTGATGAATTCTCTCACCCTTCCCCGCCTCTGGCTTGTACACCAGTTCTTGCATAAATAAATAAATCTTTAAAATAAAATAAAATAAATGAAATGAAATGAAATGGGCTCCCAATTCAAAATTCAGTCCTTAGTCTACCATTGAGTTTTCTTTTTCTTTCTTACTGCAGCTTCTAGAGGGGTGGACTGCAGCACAAGATCTTAGGGCTTTTAAGCTTCTTATTGAACAGGAGCATCAGCTTCATTTTTCTATTTGAAAACATATTGGATGATGCAAAAGTTCTTGTAACAAGCATACCACGTAGCTAGCATCACAGGTAGTAGTGACTACAGTCCCTTTACCATTGTTCTTATCTCCTTATAAGTAATCTCTTTGTCAAGAAAACATCACCCTATAGTCAACACTTCTAAATAGTTTTTTTTGTTTCATGGAAGTGGTGATGAGAAAGGATCACACATTTGTTTGTTTAACATCACGGGTGGGTCCTGTATTGTGTACATGTGATTTAAGTGCATCCTTTCAAGAACCATGGGTTTGAGTTACCCCACATAGTTACACCAGATGGGTGGCCTGAGCTTCTCAGAAACCTCTTAACAGAAGCATAGCTATGTGGACAGGAACAGTCTTTCTGAACCGTTCTCCAAAAGTGGCAACTTAATTTTTTTTTTCCTAAGTAAACAGTTGACAATTCTGTGTTCCCCTTTCTCTGCTGCAACAAGAAAAAGCAAGTGCCCAGGCCCCACAGCCCTAACATCCCACTCTGTTCTGTTATAGCCTGGTTTCACCTCTGTCTCCAAATGTTTATCCTTTCTCCTATGGCCTCATAAGTGTCTGGAAACACATCTTCCTCAACCCTGTTCTTTGAGCTTATCTTGCCCACATGCCACTCGGCGTCTCCTAGAGCAAACCTGGCTGTCGAAGGAGGAAAGGAAAGGAGAAAAGGTAGGCACAGGACTGTGTGGCACACGAACCCCACTGCAGCACCCCACATGGGTCCTTCCCTCCAGCATCCCATCCCATCCCCTCTACCTGCACACAGTCCCCTCTAGTTCCTGGGACAAGGTAGCAAGGAGGCCATTATACTGGCTCACACTGTTGCACTAAAATGCACGTAAATATGGTTTCAACCTTTAATTTAATTTGCCATTACCATCAAAACTGTATCTTTCTCTTGGGGGTTAAATCCAATCACCATAATTTATCTTTTAAACTTTTTAGGGGCCTCCCCTGATGGTGCAGCGGTTGAGTGCTGGGCTGCGAGGCTGCCTGTGCAGCACCAGTTCGATCCCCGGCTGCCGGCAAGGGTCCCACATGGCGCACAGACCTCTCCTGCCGCGCCCGCTGCTCCCCTCAGCAGTGTATTTTATCACTATGCCTGTTCTGTTCCCCGTTCTGCCTCTGGTGAATTCTCTCACCCTCTTGTGCTTCTGACTATACCCAGTGCTTGTATAAACAAACAAACAAACAAATAAATATTAAAAACAAAACAAAAAACAAAGTAAACTTTTTAAAAGGAATGGGGGGTGCTAATAGTGATTATGCCAAGATACGACACATAAACCATGACCACCATCAGAAACTGGGATATGCGCTCATCCCAGGTCTAATGAAAACAACATAAAATAAGCACAACCTGGGAGGAGGCCCAGAGGGGGTGTTTTAATTTCAACCTGCTCTCTGACATTGCCAGTAATAAAAACCCTTAGAAGATTCCAAAGTGCTATATGCTTGCTTCAGGAAGTACAAGAATGACAAAAGGTTTTTTGACTATTCCTGTATGCTCAACATGGGGAAAGAAAGAACACCAGCCCCATCCAACCCCAAATGTCACCACCAACCACCATCACCCCCAGTCCACCAGACTCCTACCTGCTAATGGTAAATGCAAGGGCCACAGGAAGGGCCATTTCATGGGTCCTCAGAACAGATAAAGAGGGGTGAAAGGTTCAGGTGCACACACAGAAGAGCCTCAGAGGACCAGCATTTGTAAGTGCCCCAGAACCCCCTGGGGATCTCTCTATGAAGCCACTAAGCCCCTCCCAGTGATCACAAGGTGGACAGTCCTGTCTCCCAGTACCAGAGGAGTAGGGTGGGAGGAGTGGGGAAGAGCGCCCAAGATAGCAGTGAGGGAAATCTGTCCTGGTACCCCAAGGTCCTGTGGAACATAAGGTCACAGGGAAGAGCTCTTGTTCAGGGTCTCTGGTGGCATCAACCTAGCAACCTATGCGCTTCTTCTGAGAGTTTCATGCAATCCAAACACCCATCTTATATGTGAATGCTTAGTGCTCACTCACCCACCTGTAAGTTGGACAGTTAGATGTGTTTCCTGGCGGGCAAGGGGATGGCCTGGGCACTTTCCCAGTTCTTGTTAACTCTCAGAATGTGTCTATATGAGGCATGAGGGCCAGCCTTAGGAAAGAAAATACATTCTGGCATCCATACAACTGGAAGTGAGTAGGCACAGCAATGTAGCCCAACACCATTGCTTACACACACTCCTTACTGTGCGCTCTCCTCACCCGAGCTCATCTATGATTCACTCATTCAACGAACATTTCTTTACCCACGCTCATGGTTCAATTGCCATCTCTAGGGAGAGGACTCTTAAATGTTTATCTCTAGCCCAAACTTTAATACTGAGCTCCAGACTCCTACTGTTTCTTCATTTCTGAAAGGCATCTCAAGCTGAAAATCTCCAAGACCAAGTTGGGAATCAGCCCTTGACTTCATCCCCATCTCATCCTGCCTACCACCAGAGCCCTGGTGAAAACAACCCCCATATTCCAGCTGGACAATGGCATCTGCCTCCCAGCCCCCCTCTATACCTCTAATTCATCCTTGACTTTGCAGCCAGAGTGATCTTTTCGAAAAGCAAATCTCACCACTTCATCCCACTTCTTGCTCAAAACAAACCAGTGGTTTCCCTTTGCTGTCAGAATAAAGACAAGCCCCCGACCCTGGTCTGCTCCCTGGTGTTGGCTTGGTCATGTCTGATGTGGCAGTGTCCACACTCCTGTGCTGTGTCCCCCTGCAGTGTACACCCTGACCTGTCTCATGGAATGCTCTGCCCCAGTCAACGCCTACTTTCTCCTTCAAGCTGTAGGGCATTTCTTTAGCAAAGCCCTGTAAAGTCTGTTGGCTTCTTCTGAACTCCCTCAGCCAATGCACTCCTCTCCTATGAAGTAATGATCACAGTTGTACTTTGTCATTTATTTTGTGCTTCTTTGATTCAAGGCTGTCTCCTCCTCTAGATTGTAAGCTTTGTGTGGCTGGGGGCCATGTCTGTTTGGTTTACAAAAGCAGTCATTATCTAGTTACAGGCTAAAGGGAAAAGGCAAGGGATAAAGCAGGGGCGGACTTATTCACACTCCCTCAGCACATTCTGCACTTCTCTGCTTTGGAATTTAGTCCATGCTATTCCCTTAGTCTAGCAGATTCTTCCCCCTCCTCCTAGTCAAAGTCTTTCTTACTCAAAGCCAATTTAACTGTCACTGGCCTGTGTCTGCCCATCATTTATGGCACTCTTCGAATTTGGTCTTGATCAAGGTGGTTTATACACATGGTCACCTTCTGAGAGGGTCCATGTCTTCTCTGTCTATATCCCCCCACCCTATCACCAACTTTCAAGCTTAGGACAGTGCCTTCCATGGGCTGAATTCATTGGAGACACTTGTAATAAAGTTGGTGCCATGTAGGAAGGGTTCCTTTTCTTTTCTTGTTTTTTTCTTTTTTAAATTTTTTTAAAGATTTATTTATTTTTTTATACAAGCACTCCATACAGTCAGAAGCGCGGGAGGGTAAGAGAATTCACCAGAGCCAGAGCGGGGAACAGAACAGGCAGACTGATGAAATACACTGCTGAGGGGAGCAGTGGGTGGCAGGAGAGGTCTGTGCACCATGTGGGACCCTTGCCGGCGGCTGGGGATTGAACCAGCGCTGCAGAGGCTGTGGACAGCATCATAGCCCAGCACTCAATCACTGCGCCACCAAGGGAGGTCCAGGAAGGATTCCTTTTCTAGAACTAAGAGACACCATATTCTCTAACCACACTGCTGCCCAGTACCATCCTATTTAAGACTTTACAGAAATTATCCTGACAGTTGTGCTTGGCTTAAAAAATAGAAGTTGAAAGATGCAATTCCTACCTTCTAGTATCCCACTATCATAAACGAATGATAATAAACCAAATACTTAAATGTAAGCATTATAGTTAGTGTGTTCATTTGATTTGATGGATGGAGATGGAGGGAGTTAGATACCGGGGGCAACCACGATCTCCCCTTCACTAAATCAGGGAAACTGTCTATCTTCACTTAATTCTATTTACTTAACACGAACCTAAAGAAAACTTGTTTTAGTTTATCCATCTGTCACATGGTTGCCACAATATAATTCTCAAATGAAATTTCTAAATGCAGACCACACACGATATTTCAGTGGACCCAACTTTGATTTATGCTCAGACTGGGGGAAGGGAGATACCCTGAAGAAAGATACTTAGCTAGCAGTTTTCTGACTGTCAGCCTTTGCATGCTCCACGACGGCAGCCTGCAGATGTAGTTCCAGCGTCTCAATTACCTCTGGATTTGGCCCATTCAAGAGTCATATCATCTCTGCTATACCGAGCAGGCATGAAAGCCTAAACTGTGATTCCTAAGACAACCATGGTGATAGAATATAAAATTAAAAGGCCCTAACTTGCTGAGTCTTCATCTGAAAACATCAGAATGCAATTTGTTGGACAGATTCTATAATCTGCAGATGAAGGCAGTCACAGGGCTCAAGTTTATCCAGCGTTAACAAGCCCTAATAGTCTAGTTCAGCTCAGACATAACAAACGGAAATGGCTTTAAATTATCCTTCCCTAGAGACATGATTTCATAAGAGAACAAACTCTATATGTGCACAGAGAGATTTCCAATGTAAACATGTGGTGGAAGCTAAAAGCTGCAGCCGGGTTTCAAGCCTGGATATGCCAATGGCGGGTATTTGATTTCAAAGACACCGATTTCCTCCCAGTGCAATAGCATGCATGCTTTATTTATTTATTTTTTTTTTTTGCTGACTACACTTTGAACTGCAGAATACATACAAGCTTGCATATATGTGTAATTTTATAGTTTTCTTTCTAGCTAGGTTATTATTAGATTTTACTTAGTCTTTTCAAT
Organism: Talpa europaea; assembly: GCF_964194135.1. Lineage (NCBI taxonomy): Eukaryota > Metazoa > Chordata > Mammalia > Eulipotyphla > Talpidae > Talpa > Talpa europaea. The sequence goes on along the minus strand of NC_140075.1, from coordinate 95,415,959 downwards.
GCATGAGCATGACTGGAATACAGATGCTTAAAGGATAGAGTTGCTCATGGAAAACAAGAGTCCTTCATTCATCACCTGGTCTGTGTAAAATGTAGAGTAGTCTCTTGGACTTTGGGAAACACAAGGTGAGCAAGTTGGTCCTTCCATGTTCACTTGGGATATCAACCTCTGGCCCTCTGACTATGAGACTGAAGAAAGGTGAGTGCCCTCTACTATACAGAATATCCTAGATTGTTTCTTTTGGGTTAATCAGGTCTAAAAAGCCTAAGACCAACATTCTGCTATGGCAATCATCTAATGTCCATTTAATCTATGGGCCAAATGAGTTCTGCCTCTATTTTTGTATGACCCATTACAAATAATAGTTTTTATATTTTTTAAATAGATGGAAAAGAAAGACAGGAAAAATGATATTTTGTTACAAGGAAATTACATGAAATTCAAATTTCAGTCTTCATAAATAAAGTTTTACTGGAACACAGTCATGTTCATTGTTTGGGTAATGTCTGCAATTACTTTCAACCTACAATGGCAGAGCTGAACAGTTGCAACAAAGATCACATGACCTGAAAGACAAAGTCTAAAATGTTTATTATCTTGCCCTTTACTGAGCCCACAGCTAAACTATGAAACAAAAGCAGTATTAATCTTCAATTGCTTTTTTGTTTGTTTATAAACACACCTATGCATTATGCCTGGGAACCCACAAGTGAATTAAATATTCTTTGTTTATATGAGAATCCACTTATCCAAAGTTGAAAGCTTTGTGTAGTTTTCTCTGAAACCACTAAGTCATGCATGACATGAGCCATTTAGACCTGAGATCACAAAGTCAAATTGATTTTAGAGCCAGACAGAAACCACAAGAAAGAAGTCTTAATTTTTATTAAAAATTTTCTGAATTTGAAAATATTATACAACTCAGCTTGCAATCTCTGACCATGCACATACCCTGGACTCTTTTTTTTTTCAACTATTATGAATCGTTCTTGCTTCCAAGCAGGCCTAAGGAAATTGTGACTTTCAGAATATTTAATACTTTTATACACTAATAGACAGTGATCAGAACCCAACACAGAAGGAGCACTCGTTTTAATGATGCTAATAACCTTGGACTATAAGCTCCTTGCTCAACGTCCTCTTCACTTCACCTTTGTCTGGGTCCTCCCTCAACATGAGACACACAATGGTCACTTAGGAGGATTGCTGACTTTACCAGCATTCTTTGCTTCTTGACTCTTCTGAAACCCTATCAGTTTTCAGAGATGAATGGAATACTGAGCAAATTCATTTACTTCATCTCTGCTCTGGGGAGATGCATATTTAAATGGCTCCAGAAAGATGAGGCTCTCTAAAGTGTAAAAGTCCTCTTGCAGTTCACACAGATAGCCTCTGCCTTGGATTCCCATGCAATCTTTCTATGCGTGGGTGTTTATAAGATAAAGACCAAAAGAGATCAACAGTCCTCTGAATCCTACAAGGAACAAAGGCTGCTAACATCAGTAGATGAAACTACTGGACACAGAGTGTGCTGCTGTTCACAATGCTGCTTCTTAAGGCCAAGTCTTTTGCACTATAAAATGCCCCCTCCCCCTCACAGATCATTTTGTTGGAGCAGCTAATTCCCTCTCCTCAAAGTGGTAGTAAGTAAAGGAATACTGCTAACATAAATTCCTGAACTGCTATTGTTTCATGCACATAAACATGCATTTAGTCAGAAGCCTTTATGGAGCATTGCTATAGTATCGGGTACAATGCTCTGTGTCAGAGACAAGGTAGAGCGCAACTTAGACTTAGTCTCCAGGATCTTTCTGCCTACTGGAGGCCAACAGATGGCAAACAATTAGTGAAAATGAAATGTGTTGAGGCAAAGAAGGGGACACGAGAAAGAGTGCTTGATTCTTCCTGAGGGGGAGTTGTCAAAAAGTTTTCAGAGAGGAGGTGGCACTTTGAGGCTTAAAAGCTGAGCTGGTTTGTATGGTAGAAAGGGTAAATTATAGGCAGAGGAACAGTAAAAGCAATCCCAAAATGTGAAAAGACTAGACCATAAGAGGTACTCTGAGTCCTCACAATGGCCCTAGTGTGTGTGTTCTGGGGGCGGAAGGGTGGTGGAGAAATGAGGATGAGAGAGAAACCATTGAGAGAGACATGGCTGAAGAACTTGGCAGCTGCCAGACCCTTGAGGTCCTTGTCTGTATATTAAGGAGTTTGGACTAAGTCCTAGAGGCAGTAAAATAACACCGAGAAAGATTCCAAATACAAGGTCAACATAATTATACTGTCCTGTTAGAAAGAACGCTTTGCACATGGGACGGAAGAAGGAATGACGACTGTGGAAAAGGTCTGCTAGGCCAGTTCAGGCAAGAGAAAGTCAAGGCACGGACTTAAGACGCTGGGTGTTGAGCTGGATGTGAAAATTATCGAGGGAGACATCTTGATAGTAGAGTGGATGTTTGGGACATCAGAGAGGAAAGGAAGTTTGACTCCTAGGTTTTTGGTTTGGTGACTGAGTAATGGAATTATTCACCATAACAAAGGAAGAGAAGATGAGGATTTTTTTTTTTTTTTTTTTTTGCCTTACAAACAACAAAAAGTAACTAGTACCTTCCTGATTATAGTCTAGGTTAGGAAACCATAGCAAATGGAGTTGTTGCTTAAGAGTGTCTTGGAAAATTCTTTTGCTGTCCTTGTGGCTTTTGAGTGCTATGAATTAGATTACCATTTCAAAGATGAAGTCACTTTAAATCTGCTTTTGAAAAAGACAGAATATAAATAATATATAAAATGCCAAGCTCTTTAGTTTTTAAATCCATCCTCTGCACATATCCAAGGACATATTTAGGATTTTTCAAAACTTTTTTGGTGGGATTTGAGAGGACTTCTCATCTTTTCTATGCCTAAATGCTGAGCCCATCAAAGGAAACAGGAGGTGCAAAATGTGGCTTGGACACAGCAACAGTAGGGTCCCTTCTACTGGATTAGGAAGTGGCCCCCATCCTGTGACTGGTAAAGGACCATGCCTGAATGTGAGACATTCCTTCCTTATCCCAAATTCACCAATCAGACCAGCCATTCCACTTTGCCTGAGCAGTGAACACAAGGCAGAGAGAGGCCAAGAATAGCTTAGGGAAATTCCTCCCTCAGAGAGAATAAAAAAACGATCCCCCTAATATTCTGTCTACAAAAGTTTTTTGTATAAGTATTTTACTCCTTAAGTATCATGTGATAGAATTCAATTCTATTTAGTAAGCATCAAGTGACTTGTGTGTTCCATGCATTAGAAGAGAGAAAAGGCAAAGTCCTACCCTCAAATGTTTAAGCTCTTCTTGAGGAAGATGGCTCTGTAGAAGGAAAATAGCCAAAGGTTGGAGTAGAGAGGTACATAAAATACTTGGAAGCAAAGAGAAAGCAATAACTAATTGCAACCTTGGGAACTAGAGAGAATATTAAAAAGCACCTTGAATATTTTTCTTTCACTACTGAATCAATATTTCAAGCTGTCATTTCTTTTTCATTAGTGAAGGCTTTTCATTTGCCACAGGATGTGAAAGTGCCTAGTGTGCAATTGTGTAATATGTTGGGGGACATCTGCTCTTTCTGCCTGCTCAACACCCCTTCCCCTTTTCTGGCATAGAAGCTTTCCTTTCCTTTGGAAACTGCCTTAGTTCCACTTTGGAGACCTTGTCCTCCTGCCACAGTGGCAAGTAAGTGATCCAGTGAGCCAATGGAACTCTTTTTGGGGGGCACTGAGCTAAAGACAGAAAGAAAAAGGACCTATGTCTTTTTTTAGTTCCAAGTGACAAATGCCAGGGAAGTCACTTTGCTACCATAGGGCAAAACCTGCTGACAATAAAACCAACTGGACGAAAGCAGAGCAGAGAGATGGAAATAGCAGTAGACACAATGATGACATTGTTGGAAACCCAGTTAGATTTGTCTCTTAGACTTCCCAATTACATTAGTCAATAAATTCCACAGGATCTGTTACTTGTAGCCAAGAGCTCTAGATAATATGGTATTTATCATGAACTTACAATTTATTTGGAAACCCTACTTACAGATTTTCTATTGCAACTTTGACCTACGATATTAAAGTTAAGACTCAAAACTTTATGAAGACCTTTATTGCTTCAGTGATGTAAAATATGTTCTAGAAATTGCCAATTATTCTATAAATGATATAGTGCCATCTAATGACAAAGTTACTCTGATAGTTTCATTTATTCACCTCCTCTTTTACCTTTTATTTTTCCTATTATTATTCTTAATAGCTCTATCTTCACTAATATATATTTCTCTGATTTATTTTATCCATTGTATTTTTTTTCAGCATGACAGTTTACTGAAATACAATCACTTTGGCTCTTTGTGCTCTTTAAAGAGACCAAATTCATTCTCAATTGTAACTAAGTCATTCAACTGGGCTTGATCTTAACACTCTCTCCGCCCAGTTCAGTTCCTCTTTGTGGCATCTAGAAGGTCAAGTCACTATAGGTACATGGAAATTGTTGCTTCTCATCTTCCCCAAAGTTGAAAAGATCAGCCAAATTTCAATTTTAAATTGTAGAAATGACTGACCCTCTGTTTACTCAGAAATAAAACAGACAGGGAATCCAATTTCTGTTTCTGACCTTCTAAGAACCAAACAGGGCAAGTGAGAGCATGTAAAGATCACGGAATACCAATGGTGGAGTGTTCCCCGTTGCTTTTATATTTTCCTTCCCTGACCAAATTCTGCTCCCTCAGCCAGGACTTGTGGGTAACTGGGCTGTCCCATGTATGCATGATGGTGGGTAAGATGACACTTTCCTTGGTACCTCATCCCAGTATTTCTAAAACACCAAGAATTTATTTCTAGTAAATATTTCTAGGTACACATTATTAGAAAAATACTATTGAATACTAAATCTATGTGAGGCACAATGTTATATTTCTCCTAAAATCATTTCCTTCTTTTTTTCTTTTAAGACTCTGGCATAGACAAAGGAAAAGCAGGAGCAATTTCTGTAAAAGGTCATTATAAGGTCACATCTCAACACTGTTAGTGATAAGTTACCTCAATTGCTTTAAATATTCCGTATCTTGATAATTAAAATTACATACACTGTAGAAAATGATGGTGCCATTCTATAGCTATCTTCCTCTACTACTTTTTAACTTTTACTACTTGGGAGAAGCAGATTTCCCAAAGCCCTAATTTCCTCAACATTAAAGCTGATGCGTATTTGTAAGATGGAGAACTGTTTAGAGAGGACAGTGCATTCAGGGTTTATCTTCATGGCATCTGAACATTCCCTGATATGCAGAAAGTGTTGCTTCTCACCTTCCTGAAAGTGAAAATATTAATAAAGCTGAAATCAAAAACAAATTACAGGTGCTGGGATGGGATGGAGAATAAGAATATGGCAAGTGTAGAAAAATACTTTGAGATATCTGAACAGCTGCCCATCTTAAGTCACAAGTGGGTAGGCCCTTGACAGCCATGTCTGAACCATGTTATCTGATTGGCTTAAGGGTAGACATGACACCTCTGCTAGGCCAATCAGATCTGGCAAGAATTTAGATTGAGAAATAGTAGTCAGCCTGGACTGGACAGCTGAACTGAGAACAAGTAAGCTTGGGTACTAAGGAGAATGGTGTTTGACCATGTGCTCACTGAGCTGCAAAAGTGGCAGGTAAGAAAAGAAAAAGGACACAGAAACATGGAAAGCAGCAGTGCTCTGAGTTCAAAAGGTTCCTTAGGCAGCAGAGGGCTACAACTTGGAGATTGGGATGAGCTGCCGGGGGGCCTCTCAGAGCTCCAGTTCCAGGCTGAGATGGATCCCCAGCCCTTGGACTCTGTGAGATTCTCCTAGTTCTTGGTAAATTTTGTAAGTGGTAAATGAAGGCAAATTGCTCTCTTTTGTTAAGATAGTTTGAGTGGGTTTCAACTACTTACAAACTAAAGATTTTTAACCTAGACAGTAAGACAGTGGTTGCCAATTTTTATTGAGTATCAGAACGCCCTGAAGAGGTTTTTAAAAACACAATACCTTGTCCTGCCTCCATGGATTATGATTCAGCAGATCTGGGATAAAACTCTGGCAGGTAAACCTTTAGAAAGTTCAACCTGAGAAATATATGGCACAGGGACTCGTAAACAGCACATATCAGAAAGATAGGCATCAAAAGAAAAAGGATCTTTTAACCATGGTGAAATGGGAAGAAATAACCAGAGGATTTACTTCCACAAAGCTACATGTTGCAAATGTCTAATCTTAGTATCTATTTCCACCCTGAACAAACTGTCAGCAAAGTCAGTCATTTGTCATGAAAGAAGTTTAGGGTCCTATAGGTTTGAAGTATTTTAGGTTTGATTCTCGTATCAATAAACTACTCCCTGCTTTAAATCTAAATCATTTTGGTATCTGAAAGCATCAAATCTTTAAAAAAAAATTAATTGGACTATTACAGGTTGCAGTGGGCTAAGCTAGACATAAATGAAAAAAAGATGTGGGTGTGTACAAAAGAGGCAATTAAGTGGGAATTTGGTATAGAAATTCTCCCCTGCACAGGAGGCAACTGAGTCCAAAACTTGATTGTATTCATCTGACAGCAAAATTAACACCCAATTTATAGAATAAATTATAGAAAAACTGCTAGTGAAATTATTCTCATTGTTTTCATAAAGGAATTTATCATACGTTTAGAGAGTAGATGTTTTCCTAGGTAGATGAGAAAGATTACTATAATAGTTGAAATTTTTTTCCAGCAACCATAAAAGGGAAACTTATAATATTTTTCTCCACAAAAGTGCATCTTTTAAGAAATACATTATTTTGGCAAAAGGCACTGGGAACAAATAAAGTTGTTGTTGGCTCTCTTGCAAATCTTGGAAGGAATTCTCTACCAATGAATAGATTGATATCTGAAAGGCACACCAGAATAAATACACAACAGCAGGCATTCCAAGAAATTGATACAGAGAAAGAGAATCTGATTTGGGAATTAGAATTCTTCTCTGCATAATAGATAAAAATCTGGCAACAAGTAGCATTCTTGTCATTATCTTCTATTAAGGTTCAAGACACTTTTGTCAAAGTGACATAGGAATTTGTGGAAGGTGGCGGGGGAGAGGCTGGTACTTTCTTCTTGGGCAACTTTAAGAGCTTGCTGGTAATTGACTGGACAGCATCATTATAGCAATCTGGGTATTGGGTGGTAAGATCCCAACAACTGAGTACTTTATCTCCATGGTCAACTTCATTGCTTAGGATTCCCCATGTATGGCCCTGTGTGTACCAAAGGGGCTAGGGGAGTAACCATTGAGTGAAATACAGTAAAAAGGAAATCTATATTCACTACCATGTACATATGACATTATTTTGAACAAATAAATGGTCTACTTTTTAAAATTCTACTTTCTTAATTACAAAACTGAGACTCATCTAAGTCAAATACAAAGGAAGATACTTGCAGCTTAGAGAAATAGGTAGGTGGTTTAAGGTAAAAAGTGGTAGAACCATAATTAGATATTCAACGTCCTTAATAGATTGTTTTACAAATGATGTAATAATAATAGCTAACATTGTTGAACATACATGTCAGACGACTTATTTCTCATAAATTATATTAACTCTTTGAAACCTCATGAGAGCCCCTAATATAGGTACTATTATTTTTCCCACTTTTATACTGGTGTAGACAGTTTATGTAAAGCCTTGGTAGAAGTAACAGAGCCTGGATATACATCAGGCAAGTGTGATGTCTGCTCAACCTCGTCACCTGTGCTGTATTGCTTCACAGCAGGTAGTGACCACATTGCCTTTTCACTTCTTTCCTTCTGGTCTCTTAAACTACTGCTGGCCTAATGGCCATCTCCCTAATACCCAGGCCAAGATGGGTGTCTTCTTGTCCACAGTGAAGTTTCTCTGTAGAAAGGATCTGTAGAACTTTCATTTATTCCCTTACGTCAATGCTTTTGTCATTGGAAAATTAGTAGTCACAGTCTTTGGTGCCTACTCTACCTTTAATCAGCCAGGTGAATTTGAACAAACCTCTCAAGGCCTCAGTTTCCTCATTTAAATAAAAGAATTATATTAGATGATCCCTGAGGATGTTTTCTAACTCTATGCATATATAAAGATTCCAGGACTCTCTACAGCCAAGCCTTATCAGCACCACCTTCGTGGGGTTTATAACAAGCTCCAGGCAGGTAAATTAACCTTGGTGACTAATCATGAAGGAAAGCTGATGTGTTGCAGGAATGGTTTTTTTTTTTTTTTTTTTTTTTTTTTTGTTCTTTTTCTAGATCTTTGAGCTTCGAGATTAGGTTGTTTCTTTGAGTTCTTTCTTGTTTCTTGATGTGAGCATCTATTGCTATATATTTTCCTCTTATTACTGCTTTTGCTGCATCCCATACATTTAGGAAATTGGTGTCCTCCTTATCATTCAATTCAAAGAATTTTTTAATTTCTTCTTTTATCTCCTCGTTAGTCCAGTGGACTTCCAGTAGTGTGGGTTTCAATCTCCACGAGGTAGGAGAGTACCTTGCCTTCTTTTTATGGTTTATTTCTAGTTTGATGCCTTCATGGTCAGAAAAGATGGTTGGTATGATTTCAATCTTGGTGTATCTGTTGATGTTTGACTGTGTTGCAGGAATGGAAAGATGTAAATCAGAAAATTTCCAAGGGACTCAGTATGCCAGCCCAATGTGTGGATGGCTAGCTTTTCCTTTAACTTTGACCAAAATTTAAATCACAAGCACAGAGGAAAACATAACACTGTTTCTAAACTTTCTTTTTATCCTGTGTATGAAAATCTACATCAAGTTGAACTATCACAATCATGTTTCTTGCTCCAGATGACAACCGTTATTAAGAATTTGGTTTTCATCCCTTAGTCTATTTTTAATGAATATAAATCAGTCTTTTTGTACATAATCTTATCTGTGACATAAAGAATCTCTCTGAGGCACACATCAAGAATTGTATGTCGTTGGTTGTAGTGTTTGTGCCTTTTCATGTCTAACTAGATGCTGTCCAACCGTTCTTCAAAGTGATGACACTGTTTTACTCTCCCATCGGCAGTGTGAGTTTTTGTTTCCTCATACTCACCAATATTTAAGGTTTTTCAGTTCTTTTCTTTTGAGATGAGGGTTGGTAAGTTTTTGGGGTTTTTTTTTCATTTTTTAAAATATTTTATTTCATATAATTCTTAATCGCTTTTCATAGTACCTCACTTTGTATTACTTTTTATTTCCTTAATGACTTGAAAAGTTTAATACTTAGGTGTATTCTTCTAAAAATTGCCTGCTTATAGCCTTTACCGTTTTGGTATTGGGTTGTCTTTGGTATTGGGCTGTCTTTGGTGTCTTCAGTTGTAGAATGTGAATATGCCCAGCTCCCTAAGGCTAGAGGGTAAATGGGTTATAGACTAGTTTGGGAGCCCCTGGTTGGTCCTGAATGGGCCAAGGGGCCACCCACACTCTGGCAGGTTTCCTAGCAGAACCTCCATTTAGCAGCACAAAGAGTGAGGTCATTCTGTCAGGAACCAGCTAACTAGTTACTCTTCTGGGTGGTAGCTTGGGAACAGGACTATTGGGTTCTTTTTCTCTGGCTACCTATTGTCCGGGTCACGTTGCTACTCTACACCTCTATTTCCAGCCTTTTCATTATCTTTCATGGACTCACAGAATGAAGATGAAAAAGTGTGAACTTCTGTGCTTTCTAAAGAAATACTTCATCTAGATGGATGGATTTTAAAATATTTCTTCTCAGCTTACAAAATGTTTAAGGAAAGAGCAGATGAAACTGAAATAGAAACTGAAAAAAAAATTAGCTTTATTTCTCTGGTCCTCAATTTTTTCTTCTGGGAAACAAGAGGCAATATATTTGTTTTCTTTGAACTGTGGCTAACTGGAGACAGCTTAGAGTTAGAAACACAGCAGATATCAAATCTTTTCTCCTGTTAGGTGAGTGAGCATGTGGCATAAACAACTTCCCCAAGAAAATTTCGATCTTTTAACGTGTTGGCTAAGAAGTGGCTCCACATGCTGTCCCTAAGTTTCCCAGTGGAGAAGAGCCATGCTCCCTGCAGGGTCTAGAAAGAAAACAATGCTATGAAAGGGAGCGTGGTCTCTTCGGATTTTCTCAAACTAATGATCGTGTCAAGTCTTGACTGTTGAAATGAATTGTATTTTGATTAATGACCTTTATTCTGCTAAAAAAATAAATGACCAAAGTGCATGTTTATATATGCAGAGATGTATAGTATATGAGTGTGTGTGTACCTCATTTGTGTTTGTGTGTATATACCGAGAGTGAAAGAGCCAGCTGTTTTAGCCATTCGTTTTAGGGGGATGGGTGGGTAATACAGTAAGTTTACTTGAAAGGAAATTATGAGAGTGAATCTGATACCCTGACTCTTTCAACAAGAGAGGGTTCAGTGGGCAAGTGTGGAAATAAACTTAGAAACAAGCTTCTTGTTTCTAAGTCTGTTTTTAAAAAGTAACACATAATATGAGATTTTTTTGGAAGTCAGGTTTTTATTGCTGTTGTTGTTTGAAGGTGATTTGTTTATTTATTTGGTTTATTTTCTTGAATAATTCAGTTGGGAAATGAGTAGGGATGGGTATTGTAAAGTCCCTTTCTATCAAAATCACCATCTTCAGCAAACTCTTCCCCCAGTACTTTCAACAAGAGGTTGCAGTATTGCAATTCTTTTCTTTTCCCAGTTATTCTCTATAACTAGAAAACTATAGATCTAGAAATTACAATTATATTTATTTAAAATACTGGTTGAGAAGTTAGCCACCTCTGCTTAATCGCAGATTTACTTAAAAGATGGAAAATCTCTTGTCTAAATTAATTTTAAGTAACCACGTGGGCTCCGTAAAGGGGAAATGACTGACTGTTGGTGTGTAAATTGCAGAAACTACACTGTCTAAGGAACGTGGCCAAGGATATTACAGAACCCAATTGTGGACTAATTAATAGATATGTGGATGCATGGATTATAGCCAGAGGAGCTCATACTTACACAAAGCTTAATATAATAGTCCAAGTAGTATAAAAGAAAGTGCAGCCACATATGAGTTTTAATTTTTTTGGCCATAACTTTTAAGTAAGGTTAGATCCATCAAAGCAGTAATAATGCCAAAGCTATTGTTCTTTCACACATCTTTTCCATATATAAAGTAGATTTGTTTCCCAAAGTAAAATCCATTTTCCTGAGTCTTATTTCAAAGTGTCTGGATCCCAAATTAGACTAGTCAACTTACCATAGGAAATAAGCCAGATATCCATCAGAGCCAATAGTGAATACTCATCACTCAATATGGAACCCATACACTTAATTCTACTTCTCCCAAAATGCCGGCACCAATGTTACACCATTTCACAATCTGTCTCATTTTTATAATTGATGTGGACACTAATTATGATTTGCTACCTAAATCTAAGTTTTATTATCATTATTTTACCCCTAGGCTTTTGTTGTTGTTTTCTCATGGCTGTTTGTCCACACATAATATTGCTTCTCACAGGCATGTTAGAAGAGTTGGAACCAAACAGCCAGTGTTTGCTCATCTTCCTCTTAGGATAGGCAGCAAGTGGTTTCACAATTCTTTTGATAAGCAAACCCTCGATCTAGTAATCACAGAATCTTAGTGAAGAGGAATCTTTAAAGATCGCTTTAAAGCATTCACCCAGTACAAGAATCTTATCTGCTTGAAACATCTTTCTTTTATGCAATTAAAATGTCTAAGGGAATTTTCTCTTAATATCCTCAGTGGAGGAGGAAAACATCTGCCACCTTTTTCTGTACAAGAATTCTTTCTATATTTAAATCCCATTTATTTTCTCCCTTCAATTTTCTTTTCTTTAGGTTAAATAGCTTACTTTCATCATTCCTCAGAGATTTGATTTTCCATGCTCTTAATCATTTCAATTGCTTTCCACATCCTCTTAAAATGTAGAAGCCCAAACTGGGCACAGTAGCTGAATGAGACCTTTGCTACTAAGCGTTCATTCATGCTGAAAACGGTGACTCAGTTTTTCATGCCAGGTTCCTGTTAACATAGCCTAGCATCATGTTAGGTTTTAATTAAATAAATACACACACACACACACACACACACACCTTTATAAATATAAATTGATTTTTCACTTTTTCACTGTTCTCAAAAAATATTTTTATATTAACTTATCTAAAAGTACAATCCTAAATTAAATCCTAAAGCAAAACCCAGATGCAACACGCAGCTGGTAATACACCTTGTTATGGGCCTCAATTCTACTCCTGGAATTCCTGCTTATGTGTCATCATGTTCTCTGGAAGCAAAGAAAAGGGAAAATATTCTGTGTAGTTCTCTGGGACTTGCAACTCAAGCTGTGATGAGTATCGTTTATGGCCTCCAAGGGGCTCCAGGCCCAGAACATATTGGGTGTTTTACTCACCCACATTGGGTGTTTTGTTCACCCATATTCATATTGTCAAAATGGGCAAAACATTAATAGGCATATTAAGGGGTCATATTAACAAGATAGCTATCGAGGTACTCATATGATGATGATATCTGTCTTTATCCATTTTTCAGCTCTGCTTTCCAGAGTGTTGGCATTCTTAGGCATACTGTCCCTAAGTGGTGGCTACTGTCTTACATGCTACTGGTTCCATCTCACTAGTAGAAGTGGGGTCCTCTCTTTCCTGGCAGATCAACCAAACTCTTATGGTGGATTCTCATATGATCAGTCAGGTCATACAGTTATTCCTAAATCAATCACAGAAATTTCGAGGTCTGACTGGGTTCAGGGCCGAGCTCTAGCGCTTAAGAGTGGCATCAGTCTCAAATGAACCATCTAGATGGGAACTAGATGGGGTAGTTCCCCAGTGGAAAACAGAGGTGACACTGTTCTAAAAGAACGGGGAGAGAAGCATGGCAGGAGAGAACGCAGCACTCCTCTATTCACAGCTCTACGGGGTCTGCTCCAAGCTTTTAGAGTGCTCACAAAAGGTAAAGTCTGTGACACGTAATATGATACTAAGTCAGTAAAGACTTCCAGAATGAATTCACTGGCTAGCAGTGCGGCTCCTTTGTGACCACTGGCCCTGACCAGCACAAGGCCACACACTCAGGACAACAGAAGCACTACCCAGCAATGCACAAGAGAAAATGCTTGGTGGATGACATGGGGCTGGAGGAGTGTAAACCGGGGAGGGTTGAGATGATATAGTTGTCTCTGCGTAATTTCAGGAAGGAGGACCCAAGAATTAGAGAAATCGTTCCTGGTAGCTAACATGGAGCTAAGAAGTATCAAATGCTTAAAACCTGTATGAGAATCCCTTAGCGGGTTTTTTGTTTTTTTTTTTTTGATTCCTAGTTCAGTGACGTTATTATCAATTTTTGGCAATGACTTTAGGGCAGCTCAGTAAAACAGGCAAGGTGGCCACAGAACAAGGCCAGAAAAAGATGAACAAGGTACATGGGAACAGGGGGAGGACAGGGCTTCATAGGGAAGTGAGAGCCCTGGGGCTCTAAGTAGAGGTAGGACAGCTGGTCTAGGAAATAGCCTACCTTTTGAAAATGAATTTAGGGGTTTCTTACTGAACATCATAGTAAGTGCCTATCAGTGAATAATTAGAAGACCGGATCCTATTCTAAGACTTAGAAATATTGTGCAGAAATGTGCAGCAATTATATTTACTATGGCACAGTGACTAATTTTTAAATTCCAGTTTACTGTGCCTTTTATAGTCATAGATATTCCTTTGCAATTATGACTTGATATTTATGACTAATTTATACTCTGACTTAATAATACCTCCTCAAAGATTGATATCCATTCATAGTAGTTAGAACTTGAAATAATTACAGTCTGTTTACCTTTGGTTCCTTGTTGAGTCTTAAGTTAATTATAAAAATATTTGGAAGTAATAAAAATAACTTCATTGGGTAATATGGGCATTGGTATTAAAAGCAAAAGAGAACCAGGAAATTTAGTTAGATTCCCAAAGGAGTCTTTGGCTGAGAAAGGTTTGGGAAGCGCCATGCTACATGTCTCCAAATGCTAGACTCTTGGCCTTTGCAGAGAAGGAGAAAGCAGTGGAGGGAGAAAGAGGGGAAATGGAACAACTCTTTGCAAAAAGAAAATTTCTGAACGACAGCATTTTTATTCTCCCTGTGCCCTGGAGAAAAACAGGCTAATTTATACACAACTCTCACTTTTAAAAAATGGGCTAAACAAATAAGACACTGAGAAAAATAACTGAGATCATCAAGTTGGTAGTGTAATAACTATGGCAGAGACATTTTATAACCTATTAAAAGTTAAATTTACCATGACAGATAAAACTGAAATACACACCCTTACCTCTAAAATAAATCAAGAAAACATGTGTGCTGGAGATCTTCCCACGTGTTCCTCCAGATTTACTCTTCCTCTTTCTCAACCCACTCTCTGCTTTGGAACCTCACCTGTGAGAACCAGGGCCACAGGTCCCTTCCCTGGGTTTGGCCACTGGGGAGCGCCACCAAGGGCCTGCACAGGTACAGTGGCACCAGGTTGTGGGTTACTTGTACCTCTTGAAGGAAAATCCAGATCCTTCTGGGCAGTCTTCTCTGTTCCCTGTTTCTAGAACCCAGCTAGCCCTCTCATATCTAGGGATACTACTGGAAGCCCACCACTACTAATCTTGAAATACTACACAAACTTTTGCAGTTTTCCTGTACTCTGTTTACTCCACCAAAAGTACTCCTTGTTTCATTATTATTAATTAGCACTGAATAATGCTAATTAAAGTGTGGCATCTCCTTCCCGATATAATATGTAATGCATTCTGGGGGCCTCCCCGTTGGTGCAAGGGGTTAAGTCACAGCACTATGAAGCTATCCTCAGCTACTCAGCACGAGTTCGATCCCTGGCCAGGGAGATGACCCACGTGGTACGGCAGACCTCTCCTGTCACGCCCACTGTTTCCCTTCAGCAGTGTATTTCAGTCAGTCTGCCTGTTCTGCTCCCCACTCTGTCTTGGTGAATCCTCTCACCCCCCAGCACCTCTGGTCTGTACCCCAGTTCTTGTATGCATAAATGAATAAAACTTTAAAAAAATATGTAATGCATTCTGTTGAAGAAAAAATGAATTAGCTCATAGAAAAAGTTCTAATGGCAACCTGTACTCATTTTATGTCTAGGCCTAACATTTACTATCATTTTTATTAGCATTGAATGGAAGCCAAGCCTAGGCATCAGGAGGTTTATGACCAAAAATGCCTTCAGGGTTCCGCTCACGATCTAGTCACAGATACACAATGAACTGGAACAAGGACTATTTCTCTCTGATCGCACTGAAATGGCCCTTCTGCCTCCTCCCCATGGTGCTCAGCCCTTACAGCCTATCACCCTTTCTTTCCATTGGATGGTGGTGTAGTAGGTAGCACTTGTTAAGACAGCACAAAGCACACAGTAAGTTCAGTTAAGGAGATAAGCCTACTTATTAATGAGTAATGAATTTAACTAAACCAGTGTTAAATTAAAGATGAAAAGAATTAGCTATAACGCTGAGCACCTCAACAGTGGAACCATGTTTCTGTCATGTTTCTGGTATCCAAACTAGCACAATGCTTGACATTTAGTAAGGATCCATCCAAACACTTATTGAAATGACATTAGAGTGTCATATTCCAAGGAACAGTAGGCTGGTAAGTGCTCCAAGTGGCCACACTGCATGGCCTGAATGTACATTTCTACCCTGTACCCAGGTTTCCACTCAAGCTTCTTAACGGAACATCATCATGTCTCCCTCAGTGGTTTTTAACCTATTTTGGGTCATGGACTTCCCCCTTTGAGAATCTGATGAGACCCAATGTATCTGTTCCACACCAACAGATAAATATAGGTCAAGAACTGAAGGTAAGAAAAACAAGCCACAACAAAGAAAACAGTCTCAGCCAAGATGATGTACACAATCCTGAGGCAGAAGTTCCCCGTGTCAAAAAAGCATGGGGCCAGCCACAGGACTCCATGTGTAATCGAGAAGGTGCGGTCCAGTCCAGGCTCCACAAGAAGGTAACCTAGAGGAGCATACTTTCTTTATCCAAGTTCAACTTCTGACACTAATGGCCATTGTTGATGATGATTATAGCTCTCATTGACAGGCTGGGCACCCTAAGTGCTGTACATATCTTAACCCATGCAGCCTCCTGATATCTTTATTATGTAGGTACTATTGTTATCCTCATTTCAAAGAGGAGGAAGTTGAGACAAAGAAGGGCTAAGAGATTGCTCAAAGGCATAAAAGAAGTTAGTGCTGAGGCCAAGACTAGAAGCCAGGCAGTATCCCTCCAATGCTCGAGCTCTTAATTAGTCTACTGTTCCTTCAAGTTAGGTTAATGGGCCTCCCTGGTGGCATAAGGGGTTAAGACACAACCTATGAGTCTGTCTGCAGCCACTGCAGCACGAGTTCAATCCCTGGCCAGGGAGCTACCCACATGGCACTGCAGACCTCTCCTGATTCGCCCACTGCTCCCCTCAGCAGTGTATTTCAGTCATCCTGCCTATTCTGCTCCCCACTCTGTCTCTGGTGAATCCTCTCACCTCACCCCCCACACCTCTGGCCTGTGCCCCAGCTCTTGTATGCATAAATAAATAAATCTTAAAAAAAAAAAAAAGAATAAGCTAATACTTATTCACAGCCACCTAATCTCAATGGTGGAATTTTATTAGAACATATTTGTTGAGCATTTACTGGGGTGAAAGGCACTATGATAGCCGCTATGGGAGAGACAGAGACGTAAAAAAAAAACAGTTTTTCCTGAAGAAAGGCACACAGTCTAGGAGAAGGGCTAGGTCTAATGTTTTATTTGCATGAATAAGACCATATGGCATAGGCAAAGAATAACTGAGGCCAAACATCCCTGCACTGAGTAAAGCACTGAGTGGATGGGCCAAAAGCAGCCCAAGTAGTAATGTAAGTGTCCAGGGAAAAGCAAACTTGAATAGGAACTTAGAAAGTCTGAAAAGGAAATGATTTTTGAGTGAGTATGTGAAGCAACTGGAGGAAAGAAAATGTGAAGCAAATGGTAAAGTCACACTCCAAAAGGAAAGCATATGTTCAACATTAATCTCTAACATGAAACACAAAGGTATATGTCTTAAATAAATTATTCATATGATATAAGGGAAAGAAGTTATAAAGAGGCCCTTTATATCATTAGACGATACCACTTAAAAGCAGAGAAGTTCAGAATGGAGTACATGCGAATTGTATCGGCATGGGCATGCACAAGACTAGCATATCCAATGTGGACTAGCCTAGCTCTGGATAGTGGCCAGCCTCTGTGTCCAATGCTGGACATAAAGAGATGATAGGACACGATAGGATACCTACCTTCAGGAAGTACAGAGTTCATCAGGAAAGACAAGCTACTACACAATTCACTATAAAATTTTGTGGTGACCAAGGTAAGAAGGGGTGAATGACAAGTGAATCATCCCTGCCCAGATATGTAGATTGGAAGCAGATGGTTTGTTCAATCTATCTGAGTTCAGATGGCCTGTTCCAGGACTACCTGAGTAGATTTTAGAATGTAAAACATGGCCAAAACAGCACACTAAGTAAACTACATATAAATTACTGGCATATGGGACACTTGTGAAATAAATTACAGCATGGATAACCATGGGTGTGGTTTTCTTTATTATCCTCTAAGAGGCTGGTAAACTCTCCTGGCCATGCGTGACTGGAGGTGCCTCTCTCAGCATCTTTCCCTTTCTGTAGCTTCTAAGGACTGCCCATGGCATGCTGCTGTCAACAGGATCTTTGCACTCCTGCTGTGTGTTCTCTTAGTATCTGGGTATCATGCTCAAAGATCAAACTTGAACTCTCAGAAAAATGTCGCTGCTCCTGCTTCTTCTCTCTGGTGGTAGAATATTTGCGTATCACTTCCTCTAAGGCAGGACTCAGCTTCTCCAGTCTTCCTTGCCTCTGGAAGGCCTCCCAGTTCCCTAAGGAACACCACCCTTAGCTGCAAAGACCTCAGACTCAATGCCCAGTCAGGTCACAAGTGGGCTGGCCCATAACAAGACCCAGGAAAGGTCTGCTGAAGAATAAAGAAACAAACCAATGAATGACCACATCTTTGGGCCTCTGAGGGAACTTGACCATAGCTGCATGGGTAGCAATGCTCAGTTGCTGCAGACTGACTGCCCAGCCTTGAGCTTGTGCCAGCCTCACCCTGGACATTTTACCCCTTCTCCCCCACCAGCTCCCACTCCCACATCCACAGTCTCCCTGGGTGTTACTGTCTTTGGGTTAGGGAAGCCTATTTATCTTGTCCCCAGGCACTGCTTGGAGAACAAACAGATTCTCAGAGGAGTGTTGCTGGGAAGAATGTCCCCTAGAAAGATGTTTTTTCCTTTCTGAGTTAATGCTTCCCCCTTTGACATTCTCATAGTTACCATATCTACTCATCACGGTTATTAAAATTGTACATCTACAAATGCCACAAATGGGGGGGGAGAAAACCCAGCACTTTCTATTTCTTTCAACTGTTTGCCAACTATATCTCCAATGTGAGACGTATGTGGCCACATGGGTTTGTGTGAATATATTTATAAAAGTGTGGACATAATATCATTGTACTGGAGAGGAAAAATTTACTTTTAGAAAGCAGTTTTTCACATAGAACTTATCCAGCTACCAAAAAATTGCACAGGATTGGATAATCACACTGCTGGCTTATTTTTTGGAGAGTGCCACTAATGGAGATGCCAGTTTCTCCATTTTGCTTCAACCTACGCACAACTTAGCAGCACTGATGTGATTTCTCCAACATTATGTTTAGTCCTTATCCCACTAGGCCTGAAAAGTAGGAACATTTTCAGAGGCATCCCTTTGCATTACAAAATGGATATTTTTCACTGTTCCCTTTTAACTGAAATTTCAAGGTGCTAATTAAAAGCATTCCTGGTAATTATGCAAAGTCGACACCTTTAGCTTTCTGCTTGCAGGCATTCCTGCTTTTACCCCACATTTGGATCCCGGCACACTCTACCCATACCCCTAACTTCATGGTGACCATATCTGGCCTGCCCCATGCTGGAAGCTCCCACTGTCCTAACACAGAACAGGGAGACCTTGGCCTTTCAAGAGAACACATCTACAAGGTCCGGCGGCAAGATGTCCCAGGTTCCACTTAACTCTAGGTCAACTGTTTTCGAGTGGGCAACAGCTCACACCAGCCAGTCAACACATTTGTAGGGCACATTTATAGGCCACTCTATGTAGCATAGGAATGATACACAGTCACCAGCAATATGGCCCTCACTTTTCAAAAGTTGATGATGTAGAAGAGAAGATAGACTGTGGACCTAAACAGATACCCAAGAGTACTGGGCCAATAGGTAAAGACAGCGACTAGGTAATACAGAGGGGATGGAGAAGGAAAGCTAAATGGGGAGTTGGAATGGAAAATAATCCATCAGTCAGTCTGGCCAAAATATAGGTGAGAAGATGTACATGAAGGCTAGATAGTCAGTCCTTGAGTAAAACTGTGAAACGTGTTATCTTGCTGCCCTTGGATTTATTTTGAAACTGTAACTCCCACTTGGATTTATTTTGAAACTGGAAGATGCCATAGGTAGCTGAATATAGTTATTCAGGCATGGATTAAAAGAAAGAATTCTTATTTTTTGCTTTGTTACATTTATTTATTCAATATAGTTTTGTGTATGTGCTAAGTACTATTCTAAATGACTTATAAATATTAACTCATTGAATCCTTACAACACTATGACATCAGGATGATTATTTTGACCTTTTTACAGATGGGAAAACAAAAGTACAGAGTTTAAGTGACTTCTCAAATCTTTGCCTGTGTTGCCTCTCTATTTCGCCAGGAAGAGCAGATTATGGATTAAATGCTTGTTTGCTGAGCCTCTGGGGGTGGGGGGGGAGTGAAATGCCTAAGGCAGACACCAATCAACAATTTCTTCCCAGAGCTTCTTTTGAAAAATTTTTAAGACTATCATTTACTCAACTGTTCCTGAACATCCTGGTGGCGTAAGCATTCCATCACCGAAAAGGAGAACAAAAAGTTTGCAAGTTTACCAAATACATAAACTGACTAAGATAGACCTGAAGGGGGGTTCGGGGCTTACAAAAGGATGGAGGAATGTGAGAAGGTGGGGCAAAAGGCAGTGGGAGTGGCTGGGGCTGCCACTCTTGGAGAATAGTACCAGATTATTTTTCTCAGGTGTGTAGGGCTGAGAAAGAAGGTTGTAACTTTATACTACCGCCTCTGCTGTTTTTTCTAGTTTCCCGATTTTTGTTTTCAATTTCCTTTTAGAATTCAATCATCAGATTTTTAAAACTGTGAGGAGTTAATAGTTAAAGGAAACAGGAAGTCACAGAAATACCAAACAATGGAAATGAGGAGACAGAAGAGAGGACAGAGGGAAAGAGGAGACCAGTTACATCAGCACAGGGGGAAAGAAAGACAAGAGATGTGTTAAAGACAGAGGAAAAGGGCTAGGATGGCTTTTGAGCATAAAGAGTCAGTGATTGAGGGTAACCCTGTGATGGAAGTTCTTCCAGACCCTCAGGTCCATAACCCATGCTTTAAGAAATGCCATTGGAATACTAGGCAAAACATACCCTCAGAGTTATTTCACACTTAACAACTGTGGCCACAACAGATGATGGGAAGGCAATGGCTCTCTACATGAACTTTCTCAGCTGGAAGCAGTAAAAGTGTTAACTTGATGAGCTCAAAATGCTGACAAACATTTCATCTAAGGAGCAAACCAGGAGCATGCGTTGGTTAAAAAAGAAAATGGCGTCAGTATATTTTTGCTACTTTACTAAATGGAGGACCGGAGGGTGGAGTGGGTGGTGGAGCTGGGCCTCTGCCTTTGGCAGGACAGTTGGCTGAGGACTACGGCAGCTATGCAGAGTTGAGACAAATGGCCATTTTGGAGCAATCATGTGATACCTATGAAGCTCATCTTGGAACTGCTAGCTATTTACAGTCTAATGCTTCAAAGTCTCTTCAGGCTCTTTAAAGATATTAAAATGATGACACATTTTTAAATGTTGCAATAAAGTTTCTAGGATTTTTTTCCCCCATTGGTTCAATGATTTTCATATAAAATAGGAAGCATCCAAAGTTAACA
This sequence comes from Talpa europaea, assembly GCF_964194135.1. Lineage (NCBI taxonomy): Eukaryota > Metazoa > Chordata > Mammalia > Eulipotyphla > Talpidae > Talpa > Talpa europaea. Next base: position 95,394,807 of record NC_140075.1, on the reverse strand, counting down.
TCTTCCAGCACCCAAATTTCTGTGTCTGTTGCATTACTGTATGACACAAATGAACAAAGATTATTTAAGGTCAACTTCAGATGGAAATGATCTATCAGTTCAGCCGGTAAGCAACAAGGGGAGAAAGGAATGGCTGAAATATCAAGTTAAACTGGGGACTGGGGAGGGAGTGTGAGAGTAGGAGCTAGGGTATCATGTGTGTGAGTTTAAGCAAAGGGGTTGTGGAGTTGGACTGACAGGACAAATAATCCCAGCTCTGCCTTTCAATGTTTCTGTGACCTGCTAAGATTACTTAATCTCTTTGGGTCTTCATTTCCTCACTTGGAAAATGGGAAAAACAATACCTGTCTCATAGGGCTCTTAGAGGCCAGTATGAAATCATGTAGATAGAAGGAGGTAACGTAGGCAGAATACTGGCACATCTTAGGCACTCAGTAAATAATAAGTACTATTAATCTCAGAGACATGTCTGCTCAGACCCCACTTCAATAGGCCAGGTAGGAATTTAACAGCAGAATTCAATCATGAGGGTACAGAGCTATTCCATAGAAGTCAAGTACTTTTTAAAGGATGCCCCAGTTCTGACATGGTCATCTGAACTAAAGCTGGAACAAAGAAGCCGTCCAAATGGTACAAAAAAATATGACTTTGAGCTAAAGTAGACCTAGAAGGGCTCCTCCCAATAAAAATGAACCCCAGAGCTTGCTACACAAAGAAATAAGAAAGGATTCCCTTTACCTTTGTGTGACTGACTCGATTCTATTTTCAGCTTTATCTCATATTGTTTTGTTTTGGTTCAAAACTAATAGCAACTCAGTAATCATAAAAACTCCCAGTCTCCTTGACAAAGTTTTTATTGCAGGAGTAATAGAAGGTTGCCAGATTTAGCAAATAAAAATACAAGATGCCTAGTTAAATTTGAATTGCTGATAAACTAATTTTTTTAACTGCAATATTTGGTATGTACTTTCAGTAAAAAAAAATCATTTGTTGCCGTTTTAACTAACTGGGCATCCTGTATTTTACCCGGCAAACCTCAATAGTGGCCAAGAAATTGTTCTTTCTAACCTGCAGAGTAGCAAAGCAAAGTCACCTCCCATCTATAATTAGCACTGCTTTGGAAAATGCCAAAACAAAACAAACCAACAACAACAACAAAAAAACCCAGTCTCTAGGGCTGTTACTTGTCAGCAAATACAGGGCTAAAATTACAGACTTCAAAAAAATCATTTTTCTACTAAGGGATTTTTTTTTTAAAGCATCTCAATTTACAGAAGAAAAAATGGGAGGGGACTTTCCCTCTGATGGCATGTCAATAATTACTGTTAGAATGAGATTTAAGACATGATACTTGTAAGAGGACGGACCTCTTGCTTTCTTAGCTTGTCTAGCAAGGCAGGTAGGAGATTCCAGAAATCTCTCCCTTTTTATACTCCATGAAAAAAAATGACACATACAGAAAGGATATTCCCCCAAATGAAGCAGCATTTTCTTTGGCAGTTTCAAAGTGATGAAATACTACAAAATTAATCTTTAGGACCTTAAGGGCAGTGCCCAACAGTACTAGCCATTGTCTCTAGGGACAGCTGCAGCCTGGATATTCACACTGACCCTAGAGAGAGGGTGGACGGGTCGTGAACAAGGTCGCACAGTAGGTGGACTATCCATGCAAACAAACAAATGCAAAACACTGTCTTCCTTGGTTATATCAAAACCAACTGAGTTCTTTCCTTCCTGATGGAAAGCCAATACTATTTTACTTTTCAAAATATCCCAAAACAACTCCAGGTTCGAGATCCTTTAGTGGCATAAATTTAGAAACAGGTTTACACTTCAGGGACCTGGGAATTTTAAGCAAATAACCCCATGTTCACCTTCTTCGTTTTTCTTCATAGACCTCCAAATCCACTTCCTAAGTCTACCTGGTACAGCAATTACCCTTTCCAAAGTTAGCAACCAATGTTTCAAGGAGTTGTTTTTTTTAATCTCCTTGAAAATATTATATTACAGTTTTGGACCAGGGAACTACAGGCTGATGGCCAGGTTGAACTGGACAAACAAATGGAACTGGTTCTAGCTCACCAACCTGGCACAAAAATGTGCTGGTCAGAGAAGTGCTTTTTCAATCATGGGGAACCACTACTGAAAATCCATTGGTGCTTTCATTGTGGCTCAGTAGGTGGTGGCCCCAAGATGAATCATGGAAGAAGAAACTGAAGAAGAAAATTAATCATTGTATCACCTTGACAGAAGACATACACCAGGGACAGAGTAAAATAAACTGCATCTCTAGGAAATCTTCCTTGATATAATCAAGGGAATTCAGAGCTTATGATTCGCTTGATTTCCCTGGTTTTGACAAATCTATAGAAACAATTGTACTCTTTTACATATTTATCAATCCATCTTGGGCCACTTGCTTTTCTCAGGATATACCCCAAGTTCTCCTGTTCCTTAGCCTTTGCTTATACCTTTCTTCTGGAATGCTTCCTAACTCTCACACAGATCTGCTAAAATCTTATTTGTCAAAATTCAGCTTTTGAGGTTTTTGAAAATTTTAAGTGGACTTTGGGCTATTTCTTCAGAAACACATGCCTGAAATGTTTTTGCTCAAATTCCTAGGGTACTTTACTTTTTTCATTTGCATGAAGTTATTCCTTCTAATTGGACACAGTAATGGCAATGTTCCCCCACCAATTATAAAGCCCATCGAAGGCAGGGAGCTCTCACAGAACCTCACCCAAATGGGGCAATCTCAAGCTATGTAAGCAGGATTGATGCAGTTATCGACAATGTCTTTTGGTTTTGTAGTAATATCTCTTCTAGAAAACATTGCTGATGACCTTTCTGAAATTACATAGTGTTTATCTCTATCACAGAACTTATTGGACATATTGAAATAATTTTTTCACATATAAATTCTTATATGTCTTACTCATCCATATGTCTGTAGTGCCTAACATAACACCTAAAAACAAAAGAGCACATAAGTAAATATTTGATGAAATGTTTACAGGAACTATGAGCTCTTTGGAGAAAGAGTCCATTCATCCTCATCTTCTGTACCTTCTCTTTATAATCAAGATGCATAGCTGATATTGATAAATGAGTGAGGTTCTTAGCAAACAGTATATAATGCCATTTGATGAGCAAAAACATGAACATCTTCCCAAATATAAGTGTTAAGCTCAAGGTTTCATGAACTTTGAGAAACTTGAGACAGACTTGAGTTGAGTGACTTCCTGGGTGGCCCTCTTCCCTAGCCCTAGTTTGCCTCAAAAATGTATTCTACATTTCAGCCTGACCTGAATTACAATTATGATCACTATTTAGTGTTTTCAAAATAAGTCTGACAAAAGTTCTAAAACTGGGTGGTGGTAACTGGTGGTGATCTCTCTAAATTTAATAAATCATGATTGCATTGTAGACTATAGTACGTAAATTATACCTCAATGAATGTACAAAGAAAAAAATAACTCAGACTTTTCAACAACAGAGAAACATCTTATTTTTCATTTTGACCTCCAAGTTTTACCACAGTAACAGGTAGCATGGCTGTTCCTTGTTAACCAGGAGGTGCATCTATACTGGCAAGAGTGCTCAGGCAGGTCACCAAATGTAAACAGCTTGGCAGAGGTCACCACAAAGACGCTGTTGTTCTATCTCGTAGCAGAGAAGGAAAGGAGAAGGAGAGTCGCCCTGGAATATCTACTCTGTCTTGCAGCTCTAATTAGAAACATGTGCAAGAGGCCCACCCACAGGTCAAATCAGTCAGAAAGGCCCTGTTTCTTCTGCCTAATGTTGCGTGTTGGCTGAAGTAAGACCTCTCCCTGGGCCTGCCATGGGAATGGTTTTAAATTATAAAAGTATCTCCAAAGGCCATCATCAAAGTACCAATAGATTTTTACTAGTGGCTCCCATGATTTGAAAAACACTTCCTTGACCAGTACATAATTAGTGCCAGGTTGGCAAATTTTTAAGTTTCATTTATTTATCCAGTTCAATCTCTATGAGTCTGTTGGACCCTGGACCAAATTATACACTTCTCAGACCCCCGTGGGTAGGTGAAATGCAAAACTTAACAAATTAAATGCTCCAGGCAGTATCTAGGAAACACGAATCACACAAATGTCTGCATTCTTTCCTTGCAATCTTTCCAAGTTGAACTTAACATTCTAGCTCTTTCCATTTTACAGATGGAGAATACAGCACCAGTATTCAAACTATCTCAATGAGATACCATGAAAATAAACATGAAGTTGTATACACTCTCTTTGTTAGTATCCTAAAGAAAATGTCATTTTAGTCTAAGATGTAATTAATTGCAACACTACCCAAACAGCAATGCTGCTGTTCTCATTAAGAAAATCTCCAGAGGGCCTCCCCGGTGGCGCAGCGGTTGAGCGCTGGGTTGCGAAGCTGCCCGCGGCCTCTGCGGCGCCGGTTCGATCCCCGGCTGCTCCCCGGCCACCGGAGGAGGGTCCCACATGGCGCGCAGACTTCTCCTGCCGCCCGCTGCTCCCCTCAGCAGTGTACTTCAGTCCTTCTGCCTGCTCTGCTCCCTACTCTGGCTCTGGTGAATTCTTTCACCCTCCCGCGCTTCTGACTGTACGCAGTGCATGTATAAACAAAACAAACAAACAAACAAATAAATAAATAAATAAACATGCCTCTATTTAAAAAAAAAAAAAAATTATAAAAAAAAAAAAAAAAAGAAAATCTCCAGAAAACAGAGTGACTTTCCTTTCAACTCTGAGATAGTAACTCATTTAAGTTGTAGAAAAATTAATGAAAAGTCAATGCAAATAAAACTAAAGTTTTACTTTCGGTCTAAAGAGCTATCAATGCTGACAAAAACAAAAACTCATTATTTAAATGCACTAAAACGGTCTTTAAAAAAAAAAAAAAAACAACGTAGGGAACAATACCTACAAAGGCTGTCATGCTGACCCAACTTGGGGCCTTTGCAAAGATCAGATAGTCTAACAGGCCCACTTTGATCTGACCAGAGATTGGTATTTCATCTCCTATGTGAAAGAAAGCTATAGTCAGATTATAGCTTTAGTCAGGTCTGCTGCCAAGAGGTTCCAGGTTTCTCTTCCTAAAGCAAAATAAAATTGCCACTAACTTCAAACCATGTGATAGAGCCAGCTCATGCAAGAGAACCTGTGTTCCTTTTCCCCTTCCTCGCAGACACATAAATGGTCACTGTATGATTCATGTTCAGGGGCAACAACTACCACTCTTTCATCCACTGTTCCTTCTAAGTTTGCTGCACAGAGGAATAGGGACTGACAGTGGGTGATCTTGGAAAGAAACTGAAAACTAGAGGGAGTTAATTTATAATGTGAGGTTATCTCCTTGGCCAAGATGTGCACCTAAAATGAGACAAAGACTCATTGGTTGGTGTTCTACAGAAAACCAACTGACATCTGACAACTGGGTGGTGGATGGTGTATGTGGGGACAGGGAGCCACATTAGAGGCCATGGTTCCAGTTACATAGGTCACTTGCTCTACAGCAAAGTGCTCGCCATTGCCTGTCATAGCAGAGAGGATCAAAATTTGTGGATGACTGGGAATTAGTTTCAGACCCTGCATGTTTTCTCTGCCTCAACGATTAAAACATAAATAAACATACCCACCCGCTTTGGTGTGAAATGAGGTTGCATCACCTTTTTGGCTCCACAATCAAGACATGTCTTATTAATATCACACTGTTCTGTAGAATCAAGTGTGTGGAAGCTTTGGGCTTCCAATAAATGAATGAATGCCAGTAACCAAATGATCAGCAGCCAAATGTGAAATCAGATTCTCTGAAAAGAGGCAAGCATTTTAGGTCTGCCTTTCAAGGAGCTGCAGCCCCACCCAACTACTAAGGTCTAAACGGAAGTGATTTAATACTATTTGGCTGCTTTTTCTTTGGCTGGCTGATGATGCCTCCTTGACCACCTCCAAGCAAGGTCTGCACGTGGCGTGGCGAGAGATCAGAAGTAGTACACAGAGTTCAGGGGCCTGGGGGAGGAAGGGACAGGAGAGGACACAGTGAAGTGGGAGTGAACTAGGCAGTGGAACTGTCCTTTGATCAAATGCTTGTTTTTCTCCAGGCAGGAAGATTATGGGGAACTTGCTGTCAGCACTCTTGAAGTAATGTTCCCCGACACTTCTCTGAGGGGTGGATGATTCTGGTCAAAACCCCCACATTAGCAGTAGAGGAGGTGGAAGGAAGAATTTCGAAAGCTGGTGATATATATACATATACACACACATACACACTCATCACATTCATACATACATACGTATATATTTAGATATAGATATGACCGTCATATGAGAGTCACTCCCACGGGACACAGCAGTCGTGAGCCCCTACACTCAGGCTGCCGGCCTGCAGAAACTACAGCAATCAGAGGCCACCAGAGTCTGTATGCCCCTTGCTCTTTCAAAATAGCCCCAGGAAAAAGGAAGAACCCAGTCGCTAGAAAGCCTGTTAGTGAACAATCCTAGCTATTGTCACTCCGCCCCGTATGCCTTGTATCAGCAAAACCATTTACATCACTCCAGACCTACCCCCACCCCCACAATCTCACTCACTGTCACTCAACCTACGATGGTGCCAGGGGAATGGCAGGCCAAACGTGAAGGACTCCTTTGTTTCCATCTCTATGATAGGATGGCATGTGGCCCTGAGTGCCAAGGTACTGAGATAAGAGGGGTGCTCAAAATGTCCAGATGGCTGGAGAAAGAAAACCCGGAGAACGGAGCCAAGTGCGCACAGCAGACAAGGGCCACTGTGGCCAGGGCTGGAAGTGGAGTCCTTGTCGTCCACAGGCAGCAGCGGAACTAAAGGGAGGCCATCCCCCAACTCAGCTGGTGGGAGTTGGGCAGCATCCCAGCTGGAAGGGGCTCTCAAACACATCCCTGTAAGCTCCCCGTGAAAGACAGAGATGCCGTTAAAAACAACAAACAAAAGGAGCAGCTAATCAAGAGGAACTTTAGACTTAAGAACAGGATTCAGTCATCCTTCCAGAAAGATGCATGTCTGGGCCAAGGCCCCAGAGCATGACATTCAGCTGCTCTACTCTTCTTTGGATCTCAAGTTTGGAGGCACTGAAAGAAGAAGAGATTCATAACGGAGGCAGATGGAAAGCCCCCACCCCTACACCCCATGCAGTGCGGTTCCCATAGAGGATAGTAGAATTCACCAGGTATAAGCAATCACAATTGTAATTAGCTGCTTGGAACTGATAATGTTTTGAATACGAAACCAGCAAAGACCTCAAAACTCATATCATCCCCTTTCCCTTTAAATTTCTATAGTTATGAGCATTTAGTGGTTGATGCACAGTACTGGAAATCAGCAACCACTGATCTGGTCTCCTCCAGGTTGTGGCTCTTGGAGACACTCCAAGCAAAGGCTTCTGCTGTATTTGGTTAACAAAGGTATTTTGCATAAGTAGGCAAATGGACTTAATTCTTCTCCAAGTTTAATACTTATAACCAGGTTATTTTGTTGACAATGACCACTCCTTCCACTCTTTCCTAATTTTCACTATTATCCAAATTGATTTTAGCAATGTTTTATCTTCTATGAATTTTTAGGTAGAAGGGCTATGGCATCGCCAGATATATCAGAATAAGACAGTGGAAAAGAGAAATCATCAAAGCTTGATAATGATGCTGCAAAACTCCTTGACTATGGAAAGGAACTGCTAGTGAGACATTCTATCCTTTTAAAAATTTATTTATTTATATATACTTTTCATCAGTGCCCATTTTTGTACAATATTTGCTTTCTCAGGGAAATAAGTCAGATGGAAAAAGAAAAATGTGGATGGCTTCACTTATAGGAAGAATATGGGGAATCAAATAAGGGATAAGGAAAAAAATAATAAAGAACCAAAATTAAGAGATATTCTGTTTTAATTGGGCTTAAGAACTATTTGAAGACTTCTAAGGGTTTGGCTTCCTCCTCCTCCTCCTCCCATCCCCCCACCAAAGTCCATTGCTTTGGTTCAGGAAAAGGGGGTATACTTATTAACCCAGCACTCTCTTAGGACAACAGGTTTAAGTCAGGGATCTACATGATCTGTGAAGATGGATCCTTCCTACATTCCCAGCCTTGATGGCTACATGGGACAGGGTTAAGTGATGGAGTTTTTTCTGCTGGACTTGAGTTTGCAACATGTTTTAAACTGGATGATGTCAAGGAAGCAGAACAGTGGATTAGTTCTAGTTCTGCTTTAAAACTGTAGAGATACCAACACCTGAGAGGCCCCAGGGAACTGCATTTTGCTCTTTTCATTTATTTAGGTAGTGTCATTGCAGATGACATAAATCAGTCTTTATAATCAGAACCAGCAGGTCTGTCAATAACGTACCCTTGGGTACATCTTTCACCGCAATTTTTTTTTAGGACCCCACATTTCTACTCCAAGGTGCTACTGTTCTATAACATGGACTTGTGTGCTTGTGCATAAATAGCACAAATGGGCACAAACAGACGAAATAATATTTGATTTCTACAATGTGAGTTGAAATAATAGAGCTGAGTTTCATGGGTCAATTTGCTGAATTATAAATATGTTTGGGGCCAATATCCAGTTACTTTATTTATTCTGTCCTCCCCCAGATGACATTAACATCTATGTGTATAGAGTCTTCTAAACAGCACTGTGTTATTTTCAGTATGATCCTGGGGTGGGGGTGAGGGGAGATGATCTTGAGCTGAGATAGCATGAGGACTGCAATAGGAACAGGATACCCTTTGAAACAAGAATGCAAGCTCATTATAAGAGCAAGAATTCAGGATGTCCTAGGTCACTACTGGTGGCATTGTCATATATCACTGGCAGCAGAAACACTATGGCCCAATTTCCTGGAAATAAAAAAGGTTTTTTTCCTGAATTTTCTCTTGACGTAAACCATTCTCTATTTGCAAGAGGTGAGGGGGGGAAAAAAGGCATATGCATATGTTGAAATCTAACCTTTAAAATAGCAATTTCCTGCTTTCCAAATGACCTACTTAATAAGTCTCATTGTTTTGTAATTACTTCTTCTTCAAACAAAGCTATTATTGTATTAAATTGATTTTGTTAGCTTTTCTATCTTTTTTTCTTTTTTTATAGATCATATTTGGGTTGTAGTTAATAAATAGACATGGGGGCCTCCCTGTTGGCGCAAGGGGTTAAGCACTGCACTAGGAAGCAATCTGCAGCCTCTGCAGCACGAGTTTGATCCCCAGCCAGCCAGGGAGCAACTCACATGGCGCAGCAGACCTCTCTTGACTTGCCTGCTGCTCCCCTCAGCAGTGAACTTTGGATAGTCTGCCTGTTCTGTTCCCCGCTCTGTCTCTGGTGAATCCTCTCACCTCCCGCATCTCTGGCATGTGCCCCAGCTCTTGTATGCATAAATAAATAAATCTTAAAAAAAAGGCTCTTCTTGTTACAAAAAAATTAAAAAATAAATAAATAATGTAGACATGGCACCAATACTCTGCACCCCTCCACTCACAGGAAGTTACTGGGTTTCTTTCACACAAAATAAGGGGTGTAGGTTGGAAGAATGGGAGCTGAGGAGGTAAGAGGCAACAGAAGAAAGGCCACTATCTAAACAGGTTCATCTCCAACAACCTGTCTGAAGATCGACACGGGGTCTCTGCCAGGAAAGCATCATCGCTGACAACTCCAAAAGGGAGGCGATTCCATGACTGTACTGTCTTGGGAAAGTCTGTGAGAGAGCAAGTGAGATGACTTGTAAAGAGGTTTGTGAGGTAAAAAAGAGAGAAAGGCTGAAACATGATTCAAGTCAGCAAGACTTTCACCATGCTAGGATTCATTTTTTTTGTTTTAGAAAAACTAGCTTTCCTTTAAGAGCAAGGTGATCTGCTTTTAAAAAAAAAATTAAAAATTAAAAAATTTAAAAAAAACCCACTGTCCCTTCTCCCTCACATCCAGTCCATTTGACTCCACCTCAAGCACCCAAACCTATATTAGTCCTGACATAGTGTGGAGGTCTTCCCCATGTGTTGTGATCACATTTGGCACGTTTTATTGGCTTTGGGACTTCGTAAAAAGCAGAGAGGGAAAAGACCATCTAAAAACTCATCAGATGATAACAGAAAATCAGGTTTGGGTACCTGAGAGGAAAATAGGCCACAAAATTTTGATGTGAACCTTTCAATGTACAGTGATAAGGTATCTGATCTTACTTCTACCCAACTGAAGGAGCCAGAGTAAGAATTTGAGATAGGAGAGATGAAGGCAGGCTTATAATTCAAGTTTCTCCAGGAACCAGCTACGAGGCAAATGGCTGATTTAAAACTAATTTATTTTGAAGTCTGTGAATTTTAGAAAACAGGAATTTAAATGAAAGAACTAACATGAAAAAGCATAATCAACACCTTTCAAATAATCTTATGTAACCATCAAATAAATAATACTTCCCCATGACAGTCAATGAAGTTAATCTACATATAAATACTAGTATGTCTAGGAATATTTCTAATATAATGTCATCTTATTCTACTAAAATTCCTTAAGCTTAAACCTTGAATAACTATTTCTCGTGAGTATTCATTTTTTTGGTTAGAGGAACTAATTGTTAGTGTCTAACGCTCTGTGTCATTACCCTAGTCACATCTCCACTGATATCTTGATTCTACCATCAACTGGAATGTTTCACAGCAAACGATACTGATTTCATTTCTGTAGTGAGGTTTAATAAAAGTGACTACTATCTTAATAAGGAAGAAGAAAAGGAGGAGGAGGAAGAAAACAATGTTGTGAAACGTTTTAAATACTGACTGAGAATCCATAAGTGTAGCTTCCTCCAACTTCTGATTTTCATTTGCAAACATAGTAAAAGCTAAATCTAGCAGGAACTATTAGGCTTTATAGCCTGGAAAGATGCAGCATTGCTTAATGTCCAGCCAGATCATCTTTTGTGCTTTCCCACTACCTCTCAGTACCTCTCCTTTCTTCCCTACTCGAAAATAAAAGTTCTTTACCTTTAGGGCCCCCAATTTCTGATCCAGAGGCCTGACTGGCAATGCTGGTGAGGAGTGCTGACCTCTCTGTACTTCATTTCACTACCAGTGCCAATGACTTGGCTTCTAGTTGAGTAAGTGGAAAGTGGGCAGCAGACACCTACATTTCATGAGGCTGCTGTCTCAAACGCTTCCTATCAGACAGATGAAATAGAGCTGTCTTTCTTGGAGAAGAACATGAGTTATCTTTTGTGCCCTGTTAGTTAAAGAAGGGTCTTATTACAAGAAAAGCTTTCTCAGTCCATTAGCAAGAACATTCATAAAATAATCTTGTTATTTTGCTAATATCCCTCAGAAATATGGAATACCAATCTTCAAGGGGCATAAAAACATAAAATAGAGTGACGATGCACTAAAGTTATGTTTATAGACTTAGTAGTGACATAACTGTTGCTGTGATATGACAGCAAGGATTTTTTTTTTCACTCTGTCTTCTAAGAGCCACCCTCTCAGTATTGCTTATGAGCTGAGATCAATGGCAGCTCTTCCAATAGAAAGTGCATTTGGTTTCAATTCACTTTCATAACAACAGAGACTAACCCTTGGCAAGATGGAGAACATTAAGCTCCATTGTTCAGGCTGAAGATGACTGACTTGGGTGGCAGGAAGCAGAACACTCTCTTCTCTGGAAAAGAAAATGCCTGTGGGTAGCAAACTTCATTCCCAAAGAGCCTCTCTTTTTTTTTAATGACAATGAAAGAAAAATCAAAGAATCATCTCAAATCACAGAATTGGAAGGGCCCTCAAAATGACAACAACAAACATAAAACACCATCCTCTGACTCAGTCTCCTCTAGGAGGTTTTATTTCTTAAATAATTATATAAACCCCATGGCATTGTGATTTAACAAGGTCTTAGGGCACAACCAAGTATTTTATAAAGTATTTCAGTAAGCCCCATGTGGAGCATTTTATTATCTTTAATAATGAGAAAATAAATGAGATACTTAAAGATTTGGCAGCTTGAAGATTTTAGAATTATTAAGTTGAAAGGTAGGAATAGAATCCAAGTGGTGTTTTTGGCAGAAGGAAATACCCATGCTGCTGGTTCATGTCTCAAACAACCAGAAATCCAGTCTCCATCATCACAATGATTCAGAAATACCTGCCAGTTACACTCTCTTCTTTCACTGACCGAAAGGAAGGCAGGTTGGATAAGTTAAAACAATGAAAGAATTCTGACCCACAAATATCTTAATAAAGTGTCTATCAGGAAAAAAATCCCACCCAAATGGGGACTTTTGTAAATGCACTCTTGATATTATTTAGAAAACAGCCAGGGGAGAATACCATCCACTGTATGTTCCTCGAGAACCTCCAATCAAGGACTCCAGCCATTTAAAAACATGTTTCCTGGCTTCAGACTAGCTATAAATAAATTTAATAAGGATGGAAAAAAAAAATCACTGCATCATTTACAGTTCTCTCTCAACTCCAGCTGACAAAAATCCAGTCCAGATGTTTGTTTTGCAAGAATAGCAGCAAGAGGGTGAACTTCAATCATGAGTACAAAAGTACCAGAAGGAGAGAGATTTGAAGAGAAAGGGACAGCAAGGTTGGTGGGGAGGGTGTGGACTAACCTGTCCTGATGTCAATTTAACAGAAACACAGTAATTAACTTATTTTGTGCATAAGAAATTCAGTTTTTGAGTCTTTCCCCATCTCATCACCCCTGCAAAGCCACAGGGGCTTGGCTGGTGAAGCCTGAACTGGTTGTTTCATAACCTTTGCTTTTAAATTAAACAAATGACCTCAGATTTTGGAGCAGTTGTTGATTCAGGGGAAAGTATGCCATTAAAAGTGTGCCAGAAACAGATTTAATTGGTACAAGTTCCAAAAAGTGCTCGAAAGAGCACAGGCTTCCCGCATATAGATTTCAGGGAAATTACTCAAAGGCCGCACAGCTTTGTCAGAATTTGAGAAGTGAAACAAGGCAGCTGAAAGACTCCATATCAAAAGGGTAAATTCAATTCAGGAGATATTAATCTGATTACCTAAGTAAGACCGTGAATCGGATATGCTCCATTGTGCACTCTTGTTCAACCTGGACAGCTGGAGGAGCCAATAGCTTCCTTTTCCCTGACATATAATTAAGTTTTAAGAGATGATCAAGTTACGGATACAAAGTTTTAAGAAATATTTCATTCAGGAGTGGCATTTACAGTGCTTGCCTGTTGCAAGAGATATTGTTCACTTTATTTCCTTGAGCCACGCTGGAGTGTGTGGAGCAGGGCCTAGGGGCTTAGTGTTTGTGTTTCAGGCTACAATAAACGCCCTCTGTGCACCTGCCTGGAGGAAAAACCAGTCCAGCCGCCTCTCAAGACAAAAGGGCCCTGTATTAAGTGCTGAAAACCCAGACGTGAACTGACCCTGTCAAATTCCAGCTAGGAAAAAAAATCAATATTTTCATCCAACCCAAGAGTTGCTGTCACATAGGTTTCTGGAATTCCTTTCTCATCCCCATGAGTCTGAACAGCAATGGTGACCTGTCAACAGAAGTCAATGACTTTCTCATGAGTCTCCTTGCTTTCCCGATTCTTCTCCTAATGGTGTACCCCATCACCTGGTTTCATATCTGTCCTCTAGTAAGCAACATACCCTGTCTTGCTCTTTCTCCACCTGGTACTTCCTACCAGAATCTCACTCCAGTCATGAAGGACATCTCCCAAAGAGACAGCATTACTAACTTAGGTGTTTTCAAAGATAGCCTGAAATCATACTTATGGTAAACTCCTGGTACACTTGGGATTGCAAGAACGTTTATCAGTAGGCCAGAAAATCAGGATTAGAGTTCCTTCAAGCCCACTAGGCTTCCCAACATCGTTGGCCAAAAGCCATGTGGGGTTCCTCCTAACCAATCTCAGTTGACTTCCGGGAGAGCTGTCCAGCAAGGGCTTATTCCTATGCAGGTCTGGAATCAATCAGCATCACCTGATCTGTGCATTCTCATGAAGAAAAATGGTTTCTCACAAAATTTGAAACTCAACTAGATGAGGTTTTACTCATGAATTTCACCTGAGGCCTGGACAACCCCAGGTCACAGATGAATAAACTAAGAGGGGCAAGATGTTCACCCCAACTTGAGAGTGCAAAATGGTTACAAAACTGGAAAAAGATCCATGGTGTAGAGGGAGAAATTCGCTAGGTCACCATTTTGTAACTATTATGATTGCCACAGATAGTAAGCGTTTACTGCAAACCATTTTTGGATATATTTGGTGATGAACAGCTAAACTTTTAAGGGTTAACTGTGTTCTCAAGATTGCTTCAACAGCTTCTCCAAACTCTTGCCCCGAGGGACAGGAAAACCAGATGATCAGCACAGGAAAGCCAGGTTCCCAAACATGGCCATTCCAGCAGGATGTGCTTAATTGTTTGTGTCTGGAGAGAGCATAGGAACCAAGCACAGTTTATCTGATTTGGTGCTCATTAAACAGCTGGCCAAGAAAAACAGTCACCCACCACAGGTGCACAGCTACATTGAGTTACCTTGGCCAGCCTGGCAAGTTCTCTGTGGAACATGGAGGTGATTTACAACCTGCCACTTCACAAGTGGGTCTAAACTGTGCTGGAGGTTGTCTGCTGGCTAATAGCCATGGCTCTCCCCATACTGTGAGTGGGACAGACTGGTCATGGAGTCCTTCTTCATTCTATCTTTATACCTAAGATGATGGTACAAGTCACAAGATTGCAATGATCTCTCCTTTGTATGAGTGCTTCTGACTTTTAAAACCTGCCTCCCTCGACCTGAAAATTCACTGAGTGTTATACTATAGTGTGATTTTAGCTGTTTCGTGAGTGCAGCTCTCATCTTCCTTATTTTCTTATCTTCCTCTCTCCTATTCACTAAAGTGTAACATACACAGTGAGTTCAGATGTAAGGTTTAGCGTCATTATAGTATGCTCCTGCGTAGTAGGGTCCTAACCAGATAGAGCTAACATGATTTGAATTTGTCTTTATGTTCTAGAGAGCAGAGGTCAAACCTGGTAATTGTTCTTGTTACTCCTGAACATCTAAGCATTTCACATTATAGATCTTTCATATGTGAATGAATGAATGAAAGGATGGAGCCATTGGAGTCTCACCCTTTTGGAGACAGTAGAGTTTTTCAATGAAAAAGAGGAAGGGAAAAAATTGAATTATCCCCTTGACATCAGTGGCAAGCATATATGTAATGATTCATTGGGAGGAAGGAAGAAAAAATTAGAATCTTTTATACACACACACACATACAGAGGCCTCCCTGGTGGTGCAGGGGTTAAAGTCTCAGTGCTATCAAACTACCACCAGCCACTGTGGCATGAGTTTGATCCCCAGCCAGGGAGCTAGCCCACATGTCATAGCAGATCTCTCCTGTCTTGCCCCCTGCTCCCCTCAGCAGTGTATTTCAATAGATCTACCTGCTTGGCTCCCCACTCTGTCTCTGGTGAATCTTCTTTTTTTTTTTTTTTTTTTATTTTTATTTTTTTTTTATTTTTTTATAGAGGCATGCTTTATTTATTTGTTTGCTGGTTTGTTTGTTTGTTTTGTTTTTATACATGCACTGGGTACAGTCAGAAGCGCGGGAGGGTGAGAGAATTCACCAGAGCCAGAGCGGGGAGCAGAGCAGGCAGAAGGACCGAAGTACACTGCTGAGGGGAGCAGCGGGCGGCAGGAGAGGTCTGCGCGCCATGTGGGACCCTCCTCCGGGGCCGGGGAGCAGCCGGGGATCGAACCGGCGCTGCAGAGGCCGCGGGCAGCTTCGCAACCCAGCGCTCAACCGCTGCGCCACCGGGGAGGCCCTGGTGAATCTTCTTATCCCCTGTACCTCTAGACTAGATCCCAGTTCTTATATGCATAAATAAATAAAATAAATCTATATATGTGTGGGTGTGGTAGCCCTATATATTATAGATAGCAGTTTTATGTATTTTGGGGAAATGTACTAAAAAATATTGGGTTGTGGATTCAAAAACTATGAAGATTGCTATTCTAGATAACCAATATAGTACCTGACAAAGGAATATGCCAAAATGCTTATAGAGGGGTTGGTCAGCCTGAGGCTTGCTTTGTTTATACTTAAAAGAGAAAATAAAGAAGCCTGACTGAAAGAAGAGAAAATAAAAATTTCCTTCGGAAGGAAACAAATCATGGATCCAATCCAAGTGCTCCTCAATGGGTGAATGAATACAGAAATTATGGAACATTTACTCAATGGAATATTGATAACTGTGAAGAATGGTGAAATGATGGAATTTGGGACAAAAAGGATGGCACCTGAGGTGATAATGTTGAGAAAAATCAGTCAGAAAACAAAAGACAGATATAGGATTGTTTCACTCATCTATGGAATATAAATAACCAAAAAAAGCCATTTATCTGCAAGAATAGAAGGAACAAAACTTGAACTTGGCAAAAAGCAGATAATGGTTAGAGAGACTAGGAGAAAGGAAGAGATGGGGCCTGGGCACAGATGGTTTGGTGGAGGGGTAAAAAAGATCATGACAAAAAAATGTGAGGAATTACAAAATCTAGGAAAGGAGAACCTGCCATTCTTAAATAACAATGGGAGAGGTTAATATCTGCAATGACAGGAGTAAAAGTGCCAAGTTTTTGCATCCGTGTCTTCGCTGAAAGATGCTATGTTCTCTGGATTTTCTGCTATTAGAGGTTATTATAAAGCCTGAGAAAGAAAAGGTAATTGACTAGAACTGAAAAAAACTAGAAATCTACTAAATTTTGCCAACTTGAAATTTTATTTCATTTTTGATTTGAAATTATGGAACAATCACAATTTGGGTTTCCTGACAGTTGCTTCTACAAACCACATAAACCAACAATTCTAACGAGATTCAAGAAAAAGTTTAGAAGAAACGAGCTCAATGATTTGCCATTACTTTTTCATTGATAAACAAATAAATAAATAAAACTTAAGTGGGCTAATAATTCAGCAGTCAGCTTTAAGCCTGCCTGGGTCAATGTAAACATGTATAGGCAGTCCTCAATTTGCACAATTTCCATTTCCGCTAACTAAGTGTATAAATGAGTAAATAAATTAATATATATAGATAGATATAATTAGGTTTTTTCCTGGTCCCTTATTTAGGTTTTTCTAGATTCCTGCTATGAGTGAGACCATCCATATTTTTCTTTTTCTTTCTGGCTTATTTCGCTGAGCATGATCCCTTCCAGCTCCATCCATGTTGCTGCAAATTGCATGAGTTTATCTTTTTGATTTATGAGTAATATTCAAAATCAACAAGAAACTATAAACCATAGACACACCATGGGGGTGGTGTGGGAGGAGGGAGTACGATCAAAACAAGGCGGGTGGGGATTGTGTGGGGACAATAACCAAGATGAAAATGCATACATTGTGCAAAAATGAAAAATGATGTAAAAAATGTATAAAATAAAAATAAAATATATAGATATAGCTAAATAAATAAGCAGCAGCCTTTGCAGGCACTGTATAACATGCCCCTCCCCGCCATGTAAATGGCTAACGGAACCTGGGACTTGCCCAAAATAACACAAATGGTTTGTGGAAGAGCTGACCTTTCAACACAGGTCTCCTAGTTCCAGATGCAGTACTTTATTTACTATTTAAACACACTGCTTTTGTAATTCCTATCTGTAATTCCAGGGTACATACAAAGAAATGGCCACAATTATCATATTGGAATCCCAGAACCCTCTCAACTCTGCCAGTGAAGAATTATATGATCAAAAGTTCCACCAGGTCATTATATTATTCCCCTGTAGTGCTGAGTGCACTGTACTGGTCAAGAGCACAGACTCAGGAGCCAGATTCTCCAGGTCTTGATCCACCTAATCACTAGTTAGGTGATCATCAGCAAATTTTATAAACTTTCTGTGCTTCAGTTTCTTGGTTTCTAAAATAGGTGTAATAATTGAACCTTACAAAGTTATTGAGATTTTTCATGCTTATACAGTATCTGATGCAAACACTTACTATTATCATTATAATCCCTAGCAAAAGGAACATAAAACATGTATTAATTTCCAGAGTACCATTTGGTACTTCAAATCATTTGCTATCTTCTCTTACCTCCTTGCATAGAATTACAGACAGCCATTTCTAACTTTAAGATGCCTTGAGAAATGGAGGGCTTACCTGATGGTACTCAGAAGCTTCCACCAAAGAAATCTCTCCCAGATTGATAAGGTGGGAAATCAAAACCAGACCTGGCCACCCAGACTTTAGAATGGTTAAAGCTTTTTATAAAGTTCCTATTGCCTTAAGAAATTTAAGGTTATTCCCACCCAAAAGTGATTACCCTCAAAGAGATCAAAATCCAAGTTCTCTAGTTTTATCTCCATCCCCTCTAACCTATAAATTGCTGCCTGAGAAGTATCTTTGAACCACAAAATGATCTTGTCACTTCCTTGTTTCAACAGCTATCCATTACACTAAGGAAAGAATTTAAACCAACTACATGATGGATAAGGCCTTTCACAATCTGGCCCCTGCCAAATTGTTCACCATTCTCTCCCATGCCAATCTTAATGCACTGCCCACAGGTCTCCTCCCATGTTTTGGAATCAAAATATGGGTTTTTCCCTGGGCCTGGGGAAATGCCCTCCTCTATCCCATTTGGGAACTGCTACTGATACTTAAAGATCCAGCTCAAGTATTAGTTTACTCAAAGCCTTCCTAGAGAGCTCTAATCCCTAAAACAGAACCCCTATGTGCTTCCCAGCAACGTCCTGAGCCCTGGGCCATCACAGCGTACTTGTTTACACATCCATCACCATTCCTCCACCACATGACTATAAGCTTCCCAAAAAGCAGGGACTACAACTTTGTCTCCATATCCCTAGCAACTGCTTAGCACAGGACCTAAAGGAAAGAAAATGCCCTTACTGTAAATCAGACTGAACAACCTCAGTCACCACTCTGTAAATGTGGGAGAGGTTTCTCCTTCAGAAGCACAGCCATCAGGCTCCTGTTCTTTCCTTTCTGATACTTTCTCTGCACTGCTTGTTATTTATCACACAGTTGGCTCGGGCACACCACTAAAGCTGACCATGCTTTGATGGAACTTTGGAGCATACACGATATATCTGTGGAAAAAAATCACTGGCAGTCTCATGCTCCTTTAAGGCAAATACAAATCTAAAGCTTCAAGTAATTCTTTGATCACCTCCTTCTCCCCCTGATAGCTGTAGGTACATCATTTGTTCATCAAATACTTATTGAAAAACTATTACCAGGTACTCCTCCAGCCTCTGGAGAGCCAGCAGTGAACAAAAAAGACAAGGAGTCCTCAAAGAGTTTACATTCTGATGACCCTAAGACAGAATTTTCTTGGTGATACACCTTAATCTTGTACTATCTCATCAAAGGACAATCTATTTCCCTCAACTCCAGCTTGGCCCCTGAAGAAGCAGGAGGTTCTTCCTGACTGGGCCTTAGATCTACTCTTTGGGGCTTTGGCAACCATTTAATTCACTGATGTTGTTTCCTGTACTCTGCCTTTAAAGATTTCAACTGGGGTATGTTTGCCTTGTCACTCAACTCAGAAGTAATTTATTTTGGCATTTTTCTAGCCTCATTTGTTATTTAAAAACAAAACAAAGTTTGTCTCCTTAGACCTTGGCCTACTGGGTATCATCCCTCCTCTATAGCTGGATGGTTCTATAGATACTCCTAGGAAACTTGGATCCTCTTAGCTGCTTTTATGGATTTGTTAGGTAGAAATATGGTTAAGAACACCAACATCAGACCCTAAAAAGATGTTACTATCATCTATTAAAACACAGGAATAGCTCCCAACATGCATGCACACACACACACAGAGTACATACACATTTGCATTCAACTCATAAAATTTAGACCCTCTCCTGAGGGTTGGGAATAAATTTTCTTCAGTATATTGCATTATTATGGAAAAGTTGTAACTCAGAAATATTGATTTCTCCACTGCACATACTGCAGTTATCTGGCTGCCATCTTGGCTTCTCCAGCTTAGCTTGTTTTAAGCAGTGGTAAATGATGGGTGACCACAGGGTACAGTCTGTGCTAATGTGATTGTCATATGTCCATGAGTAGGAGGTGACTTAGATACAGGTAAGTTTCAGCCTCATATAAATCATCAGATAATAAATGTTTGAAGGAGTTAGTGGATTCTGAATAAACAGATCTCTCTTATTCCCCTGAAGAGAAACTCTAGAGATGACTGTGGGTATATAAAAAAATTGATCAAAGAAGAGTCAGATGGTTATCTGGGACTGGAAAGAAATTGTTTTCAAATACATACATATATATTTTTTTAACCCAGTATATTGTTATACTGGGTTGCACGGACTAGTGATTAGGTACCTAAAACAAACAAACAAAAAAACCATAACACAAAAACACCTGATCTGGAAGAAAAAAGATGCTGAGAATGGACACAAAGTAGGTATACAATGTGTAATAAACTCTGCTCAGTTGGACAAAGTCCTTCCACTAGATATTATTGGGGTACTCACCTCATAAGTAGACCCTTCTAAAGAAATCTGCCCTTCATTCATCACCCCTTAGAGGGGAAAATGCTCCCTCTATCCTTGGACCCTACAGACAGGATAGGTGTACTATCTATGTTCTCTACCACATGACTCCTTGGCCATAACTGAATGGATCAAAGCATAACTCATTGCCAGAATTATAAGGTGTGAAAAGGGAAATTGAACCAATCAGACCATAAAAGTAAGGGCCAGTGCCATAGAAAGCTGAGGAAGATATGAAAAAAATGAAGAGAATTACCCACGTTTCAACCTTTCCTATTCCCAAGTAATCTGACTGTATTTTAGTTCCTGTTTTCATCTAGCCATGAGAATCCTAACTGCATCCTTAAAGAAGAACTTAGTAGATAAAAATGTAAGTTCTGGAGCTAGATTCCCTTGCTTAGAATCTTGATTCTGCCAATAATTGTGTTGTTTTTGAAGTCTCAGTTCCTTCATCCATAAAATGGGATGATTACCATCCACCTCAGAGGGTTGTTGTGAGGATTAAATGCAGTAATGGATGCAGAATGCCAGGCACATAATATATGGTTCATAAATGTTAGCAACTTTTGTTAACAGGCCTGACTATTTAAAAGTGAACTTGAGTGACTTTCTGTTTCTTGTTACCAGAATCCTGAACTTGTCTTGTAACTACTGCACCCCAGACCTGAGACAAAATCTATAGAAAACACCACTGTGACCCAGTGAAGGCATATGGCTACCATGAGTCCTGAAGGCACTACTTCTGCATGCCTATCCCTTCTATCAGGGGATTGTCTTCTTGAAAGTTCACATTCATCTTGGTATTCCTGGTACCAGTCTTTTGAGAGACTCAATGAATAAAGTAGTGGTTTTCATTAATTGTCCCTAGACCAGCAGTATCAACAATTTCTGAGAATTTGTTAGAAATGACTATTCCCTGACTGCTTCAACTGACTGAAACTCCAGGAGTAGAAGCCCAGTAATATGTCTATTAGTTGCCCCTCTAGATGATTCTCAAGCATGCTAAAGTCTGAGAAAAATGGGACTAAGCTTCCGTTGGGTGAAACAAAACCACTCTATAGCCTTGACTGAAGACCAGCTCTATCCAGGAACATCATCGCCTTCAACATGTGGCTTTGGAAAGGATGTAACTATAAAGGAGGAAGGAGAAACAATTCTGGCCAAAGAACCTTTATCAATTTTGTTGATCAAGGAAATGTGTTACCAATGGATTATCCTCACAGTTTTCTTATAGGTGCTTCAGAAAAAGTCATAACTCCCTAAAATGGCATGCCAGACATCCACGATCCACGCTACCACTTGTTCAAGTTTCACCCCTTGCCATTCTCATTCATGCCCCCAGCACCCCAGTCATTAAGAATGATTGGCAGTTCTTCAAATAACTTTGCTCTTGCCACCATAGCTAACAGAGTACCCTCTATTTACACATCATTTTTTTCATCTCAATACCTTCAGCATGTAGTATAGTTCCTAGTAGGTAATGGGTGTCCATGTTTCTAAACACTTGAGGTCATTCATAATCTCTTTACTTCCAGTCTTCCCATTGCTAAACCATCCTATGCATATCATTTAGATGGTCTTCAAAATGCAAGTTATGATCATTTCAACATAAAATTTAATCCGGCATTTAAAGTCTGGCTCCAATATGCTTCTAGATTAATTGGATGATTCCCTACACTAGCCAGAAAACCCCAGGCAATGAGAACTCTTTTCTGCCATCCCAACATATCCAACATGTCCCTGCAACACAGACCCCATAGTTATTGAATACCCTGTAGGAACTAAAGAACGTAGGAGTGATAAAGACAAAATCCCTGCCATTGAGAAGATTTTATGAAAGCAGAGGAGGAAGATAATAAATCCATAAACAGGTAAATGTATAATTTATGTCAGGTGGTAAGAACAATGGAGAAAAATAAAACAGGCTTGGGGAATAGAGAAGGATGGGATGGGAGTAAGGGAATCATCTTAGAAAGGTGAAGGAAGAATTCTCTGAGAAGATGACACTTGAGCAAGACTGAATGGAGTGAGGCATGGGTGAAGGGAAGACATGGACAAGTACTCCAGTTAGTGGGAACAGCAAGTGCAAAGCCCAGAGGCAGAAATACCATGAGGAATTTGAGGAACAAGAGAATGAGCTATGTGACTAGAACAAATTTTGAGAGGAGAAGAATGACAGAAGGACAAATATGGCCCATTTGAGTTGATGCCTTAGTACACAGTATTCCTTAATCTATATTCTATCTGCCTACTGAAATTCCTTCCATTCCTCAAGGCCTGCTGCATATATCTTCCTCACTGAACCCTTCAGATGCCCCTCTGCAGAAAACTGTTTTCCTTTTCCAAAATCCAGGAGCCTTTGGTGGCTACCATATTTGTCTGAAAGCAGTGCATACATTTTCCCTACTATTGCTCTCCATTAGAATTATTCCCTGGGCACTACTCCTAAAGATCAGCCATTCTCCCCTTTTTCATGATCTCTTACCTAGAGGCATCTTATATCTGATAAATAATTCTCTTTGATGATAATAAACAAGGATTCTCAGAGACTCCTTCCAACTTGAAACCCTCCTGGATCACATCACCTGTTGGCATCCCATTCTCTGGGCTTTTGGCCCCATTATTATGCATCTAAAGCATTTGACAAAGCTGGATTTTGTGTTCTTGTTCCTTCTACCTTCTGACAGTGAGATGTTAACAGAAGCGTGTGCACATCCGGGAAATTAGCGGGTAAATTCTCAGTAGTGAAGAGAATAGTGGGTGAGGGGACTACATCCAGCTCAGATCTCCCACAAACCACCTCCATGACTGCTCCCCAAAGAAAATGCCCTAATTCTCATTTGATTTGATCTTAGTATATACCGAATGCTTCAAACGTGTCCTCTTTGGCAAACTATCAAAACAGCTCCTGACCAAGAAGTGCCTCGTGGTGGTTGACTTCTTTCTCCATTGGGTCATTCAGTCTGGGTGCAACTGCCCCCTGCCTCCTGGCTAAGAATCCTTGACAAGTTACTCCCCCTTTGAAATTTACAGTCTTTCAGACATTTGCAGGCCATGCCCATCTTCTCTCAACTCACATAATATTTGGGCTTACTTTAGATAAACACCACAGGTTTTTATTCTTTTTCTATAAATAAATTAGGTCTTCTGTGACTACTGGACAGTTGCAGGAAGTGATATTACCCAGCCAAGTGCCACAGTTTCTTAAAACTAGGGAAAGTAGAGCATGGGTAGGTGCATGTCTCTTTGCAAACAGAGGAATGTGAAGTTGTTTGTGTTGATACGTGTCTGTGGCTTTGGAATCAAAACTTGGAAGGTTACTAGGATATTTAAAATACTTTTATCCAAAACTCAACCCCTAAGAGGCAACAGAGTCCAAATCTAGGCTTTCACTGAAGGGGTTCTGACTTCTGTTCCTAGCACCACTATCATTAACTGTTGGCCTCTGAGCAATTCCTTTTCTCCATGCTTCTGCTGCTTGAGGTGGATTAAGTGATTCATCATTTTAAAATATTTTAAAATACTATGGGAATGCTAATGTTAACAACACTGATCACAGTTGTTAGTGTTAGCCTCGTAGTCACATGATGACACTTTGTTTCTAAAGCACTAATTTTAGACAACCTGCACCATATCCCTGAGAGAAAGACTTTCAAAGCTTCTCCACCCATACTAAATGTGTACAGGGTCCTATTTAACCAATCAACAATTAGCTTTATATTGGGTTGTGGAAGGACATGGAACTAAAGTGTGGAGAGAGTTGTGCTAACTTGACCAACCCACCCAAAGTCTGTGGTTAATGGATTACAAATTTGGGTAATGCTGGACAATAAATTACAACTATAATAATAAAGCTGAAAGTACACACAATTTAAGCAGAAACACCAGTGTTTTTTATCGGAAATGAAAGAAACCATTGATCATAGCAACTGTCTGAGATTAGCAGGGAGCCACATTTTCAAACATCCTGCAGTAAATCCAGAGCAGATCCAGCTGGAAAGCAAGAGTGGAAATAAAACTTGAAAAATCATACCATGCTTTGAAGTCTGCTTCTTTCACAACCATGAGTCCCTGGTTTGCCCCGACCATTCTGAGCTGTTCTTGCTTGTCGAATTTATTTTAAAAGAGATACAAGCCACACACTTGCATATAATCTTTCAAATGGACTCCAGCTTTTTGCAGGGATGGTTTGTTAGAGAATATGAACCCCAAAATACTTTCTCTTGCACATGAAATCAGCCATCAATTCAGCTGGAACAGAAAGGCTTCCAATACTCAAGCTAGAAACCACTCTTGATTCTAGTAAGTACTTTTTTTCTTGTGTTCGTTCCTTGACCCATTCATGCACTTTTGATTTTCAATTTTTACCAAAAACTATTAATGTAGATGAAAGGATACTAATATGTCAGAAGCTGGGGATGCCAGGATGACAATCTAATAATTGTCTTCCAATGAAGTCATCTGGGGTGCCTATCACCATACAAAGAAACTGCTGTCCAATTAAATTATTAGGGAAAGAAAACCAGTGGTTTAGGTTGAGTAGACATACAGTCTTGCACAGGCCCTACTTTACCATATATCGCTCTTACTTACTAACTGTGCCCTGGTGGATGGGGCTCAGCCAGTCCTGCTCAAATGCCAAGTGACTTCAGAATAGGATATAGTTTATTAAGCCATGATTGCTAGAGTCTTTCCTGATCACTTTGGGGAAAAGGGATGGATGTTCCCTATGACTAAGAGCCAATCGTTCTTAGTAGCTTTGATGAACCAGAGGAAGAGGTGGTGAGGGCATCTTGGAAACATGTCATTGGTCCCAGAACAGTCGCAATAACCTGGACAGTAACCAATCACTGAACCCTATTATAATTAGGTGTCTGAGTTCCTGCCAACAAAAAACTGAAGAAAATATTTTGGCTCACAATGTCTTATCTAAAACAATGTAAATTATGAAAGCAAAAGCTCTGATTTCTGTTCTTAGGTTCACAATGTAATTTTGGTCAAGTTGCTAGTGCTAAAATTTCCATTCTCCCAAATGAATGAAACAACGTTTGTGAAAGGCAAGCTGGAAATTGACAAGCACATTGGACATATCAGGAGTTCTTTTAACTAAATAAGGAAACTTTACTTTGCTTTCTCATTCCTTCTCAAAGCACACAGCTCTGGGACAGGAGCTGGGCGGGGAGAGTCCTTGGCCTTTGGGGTCCACTGCTCCCTTCTTCAGCTCTCCCACCTGGAGGCTGACTAATTCAACAGTGGAATGAACCCTCAATGAAGCGAATCATACCACGGACCCAAGCAGTGAACATGGGTCTAGATAATCCAAGCAACAACCCAGCCACAAATTAATAAGGAAAAAAGAAAAACCCAGCAACACAAAAACAAAGAACTCTCAACTTTACAAACACTGGGAGGGCAACAGCTGGTCAGCCGAGATTAAAGGAGCGTGAGAGAGCACCTCCCCATCTCCTGACTTCTCCTCCCCCATAAAGGTCCCTGCAGCCAGGCAGGGCTCGCTTTTACAGCTCTGTGCAGATGACCTTGTTCCAGCTAAGATAGGGGCTCTTTTGATCTCAGCAGGGGGATGCTCTGGGCCTGCAGCTGGCAGATATTAATAGTACAGGATCCGTTGGGGTGGAAGAGATCTCAGTTGGGCCAGGTCACTTGTATTCCCTTCTCTGCATCAGAGCAGAAGGGACTTCATTTCCCTGAATCGGCCCCTGCTGGCTACTTCTCTCAGGTCAACTCAGATCATTTATTGCTGGCTGCTCTAGGCCACTTGTTCTCACCACGTAACTGTTTTCAAGGGTGCAGTTTAAGCAGTGCCCTCTGCTCTGCAGCTGAAATCTATTACAGGACAGGGTGGACCTTGCCCTCGCCCCAGTCTTTCTCACTCTCAATGATTTGCATCCATTTCTTAGAGGAGAGAAGAAGACCGAGCAAGGGACACACAGACAAGACCAGAAGTGTATACAGAGCGAGAGGGAGCAATACAGGGAGCAGACGCTGTTGTAGGTATGCTAATAAAGACAAAGGGCAATACCATCGTTCTGCTGTAAATCAGAATTTAAAAAAACCCATCAATGAGTGAATGCTCCTGATCTTCAGGCCCATGGCATTTCTTATGTTAGAGGCAGAAAAAGACTTTAGCAATCTTTTCATCCAACCTGCCATTTAAACACACACACACACACACACACACACACACACACACCCCTCCCCTCCCCTCCCCAACCCCCTCCCCCAGGTCCAAAGTGACTAAAAAATCTGCTCAAGATCAGAGTTAATAACACAACAGCAAAGCTAATACAACAAGTGTTTAAAATGACAACAAAGCAATTTATACACAATAATCACAGTAACATTAACAACTACTGTAAAATATTTGAATAGCTATAAATGTTCCAAGATTTGAACACTTTAATTCATTTGTAAAGAACTTCATTGGAAACGTCAGGAAAAATGTCTCATAGCCTCTTTACCTGCTTAGTTATATGAGGAAAAGATCTGGAAAAATCAGTTTCCACTCCCGCTTACATTTCCTAGTAAGGAAATGTTGTCTAAGGATGAGCTGGTAACTTTCTTTGTCATGAACACAATTTTACCAAGCCCAAAGCAATTTCCTCTGTATCTGTTTTACTCCTCTGCTTAAGATAAACCAGGAAACCAGGACAAAGAAGTGTTCTTAATTGGTTTTCAGAAAGGAAACAAGATATTCTCTCCTGATCTCCTCAGAACTGAATCAGTGTGTGTGTGTGTATAATAATTATTACCACAGTTTTTAACCATGTTTATAGGTGCTTTATGTGATTCTCAGGGTTACTATTCATACAAAGTATTTACTACAGTATTGGTGTAGCATTTATTTACTGACAACTATGTGCCTAGAACTTTGCTAGCTGCTAGAACACAGGATGGATACAAAAAAAAAAATAAAGAGTAGTCTGCCCTTGAAAATCTGCCATTCTAGTTGGGAAAATGTGACAAGTTGTATTAATTTTTCTAGATCCTTTCTTTATATAGTTGAGCAGGTAGTCAGCAGGCCACAGAAGAGGAAGAGTGAGACCAGTGCAGACCGGAACATGCAGGAGGTTTTGTAGAAGAGGTGGTTTTTAAATAAACCTCGAAGGAGTGAGAGGATTTGGGAAGAAAAGCAGTGGAAAAGAGACTGGGGGCCTCCCTGGTGGCACAAGGGGTTAAGACACAACCTATGAAGCAGTCCACAGCTACTGCAGCATAAGTTTGATCCCCAGCCAGGGAGGAGACCCACATGGCACAGCAGACCTCTCCTGACTCGCCCGCTGCTCCCCTCAGCAGTGGATTTCAGTCAATCGGCCAGTTCTGTTCCCCACTCTGTCTCTGGTGAATCCTCTCACCCTCACACCTCTGGCCTGTACCCCAGTTCTTGTATGCATCAATAAATAAATCTTAAAAAAAAAAGTGAGACTGGGCAACCTTTTTGATACAGCATGAGCAGTGTAGTGCAACCACTCCAGACTGGGCAGGTTCACTGTCAATTCCCACAGAACAGGAAAGGATCTTGGAGCCCTCAATAGATTTTACAGGCCTTTAATGCTGAGCAGAGAACTGAGTACACTGGCACAAGCAGGGAGGCTGGCATGCAGAGAGGCTGGGGTGCCAGGAGGCTGGCAGCAACCAAGCCTCCCAGCCACCATGATCTCTGAGCTCTCTTTTCTCTGGTGTTCTCTCTTGGTCTCCCTCTCACCTTGCCTCATTTCGCCTAGTCCAGTGATCTCTCCTGAGCTTCCATACTGTAGGGTAAGTGAAAAGGTATCAGGCTTTTCTGCCCTCCCGCCATTAGGATAGATGATGGATCCTTGCGGTCCTGAATGCATGCCTGATGGCGGGCACCTGGAGTAGGGTGTGGGCATAGGTAGATGGGATTCACTTAGGCTAAGACTGGGCTTATAAGGGCGGCGTCATGGGGATGCCTGCAGAAGCAGAGTGAAAAGAGCGAAAGAGAGCAAAATAGAAGCAGAATCACCAGAAGAACCAGGAAGAGTGAAGATTTGCTGTGGGCTGGGTGGCCTGCCAGCCTCCGGGCCCCCCGGCCCCCCTGCCTGCCGTGTACCTGGTAAATCCCAATAAAAGCCTTCAAAAGCCACTGAGGGCTCCAGGACTCCTCCTTACCCCATCTGCTCCAATCATACAGATCCTGCACTGTCCCTTCCTGTCCATACACGTACTTATAGGTACGCATGCCTTGTGCTCCCCAGCTTCTTGGAGCAGGTATCCACAATTACAGGCACGGGGCCTCCTGCTCATGCTCCCAAACGTTTTGTGCAACACGTTTCCACGTGTGGGCCATTAAACCCAGGCGTAAAGCAAGACCACAAGTGGCAGCCATAGAGGCCAGTGACTGGAAGGCAGAAAAAAGCCTAATTTAACTCCACTTTCCTTACAAGCTGTGTCTGCTGAGACAGGGAGGTAGGACGGGAGGTGGCAGGCAGGCCTGCTGTGTGTGTTTCACCTAAGGTATTGGCAAGAACCATTATAGGATGGGGGGGAAGGAAAAGACTAAAGAGTTAAAAAGCATTAATTTTCTTCTCTAGTGGTGTTTTGGGAAACTGACCCATGCAAAAGAAAAGAAAAGGAAAAAGTCTGGCTTTAGTATTAGCTGATTTCCATAGTCTAAAGATGCCTACCCTGGCTGATTTCAAACTAACAAACCGCAAATTCCTGGATATCTTAACATAAGTTTATTGATGGTAGCCTGTTCTCAGAAATGGACTAAAAACAAACAAACAAACAAAAAAAACCAACTAGATTTCTGAGTAGTAGAAAGACACAGTAAAAGGAAGACGAAAGTGAAGACTTTAATTTGGTAGTGGTAGACTGAAAAAGGTAAAGGATGCGGGGAGGGGGAAGGCCATTTTGAAATTTACTAACATAGTGCAGGTGAGTTTAATAAGTCAGTTAACCACACTACAAATTACAAAAAAAGGGAGACCAAGCAAAAAAGTATGTGGAAAGAAAAAGCAAGTAGACTTGACAATGAAAGGAGTGCAGTAGTAGATGGTTCACGTTTTCAATCCAGGTGATGGGAAAGTAATAATGCACTGAATGTGCGAATTAGGGTATGCTGAGGATTTTACAGTTTTTTGTAAAAAAAATAGTTTCCACTCTGAAAAATACCACTGAGAAGCAGGAGTGTCCTTGCTGTTTTTGAGACCAGGTACCCAGGTCTATCCATGGAATACCACCTTGGGCAGCCTGGCTAGGCTTACAAGTTTCATAGATCCCCTCATGAATAATTCTGAGAAAATGAAAAGAGCAGAGGGGTCAGAAACAACTATAAACATTCACCCCAGCCACAATATTCTGCCCTGAAAGCAAGTAGACTACAGCTAGCAGAACTCAGAAATGTCAAGTAAGAACTTTCAGTAAAACTAGAAACCACCCACTGCTCAGCAGTGTAATTCCCCTAGCTTCGAAAATCACAGCCAAGCTGACCTTTGCTAGCAGGAGGAGGTGGAGAAAATTTACCAGCATGGAGAATTTTTCTTAATATTTCTGTAAAGCAGATTGGGAATGCCACATCCCTGGCACATGATACTGGTGTGCACTTTTAGCCAGTTCAAAAGTACCCAGCAAAACAAATGGCCAAACTGCTATGGAACCACAGGTAAAGCCAAGCGTTGACCATCGGTCTCACAGTCACTTAGCAGTTTACCAGCCCTCATACTAAGAAGCCAAAACAACCCACAGAGGAGTGACAAGCCCCAAGATGAAGGCGGTGGGATGCCTGTGAAGATGACTCAGTCAAGTGAAAAAGGAAGCTCCTTACAAAGACTGTCCAAGTGTAGGAGATCAGATGCCAGGAAAGTTGGCCAAGCCAAAATCGGCAGGTTCCGGCCTGGGTTCACTGGCCAGGGCTTGTTAGCTGGCTCTCCCACCTCTCAACCGGAGGCAGTGGGGCTCTGCGTCAGTGTCAAGTTTCAGCCCCTTTAGGACAGATCCCTTACCTTCAGACAGGGACAAATCATCAGCTGGAGACACCAGGTCTGCCTGAGAGGCAAGGGCTCCACTCAGATGGGTTGTAATTTGATTCGTCAAGATAACCTGTGAACAGACAAGGAGAAGGGGGGTGGGAGGGAGAAGAGGACCAAATTAGTTATTAGAGCCATCAAAAGGCAGACTGTGGCTTAGGGGAAGACTGATAGGACACAGGTAGGAAAACCCCAGCTCTGACTTTCATCAATTTTATCTGTAGGTCAGAATATCTGGCAAATGCCATGGGTCATTCAATACACAGAAAATCAAGGAATAGGCCAACTCTTTCAGAGCTTAAACACTAATCCTTTCCAAATGTTGAGTAACTTGGGACTGAGAGGTGTTGCTATAGTTATAAAATGAACCAGAGAATGAAGATGTTTACGCACACATTTTATCAAACTTTAATTTTTAAGATCTGCAACACAAGATATTGCTAGTGCTGAATAAAAGCGATAACTTAAAATGTGAATGCCTGTGGCTTCTGCCCTTATTAACTCAAAGGCAGTTTTACTTTCAAATTTGTGAAATTGGAGTAGTTTCCTCTCTAAAGGAATTATACTCTTTTTGTAAATTAGTTGAGTTCTAATAAGAGAAAGTCTCACCATGCATTTTAAACACAAATTAATATAATCCTACTGTAAGGGCATGAATGATACAGTGTAGGTTTTCTGATCCCATGCAGACCGGGTAAAGGAGGAGTCAGAGTCCTCAGTGGTTTTTTGCAGGTCTTTTATTGGGGTTACCAGTTACACAGCAGGCAGGTGTGCTGGGGGGCTGGAAGGCTGGCAGGTGCCCGCCACAGGCATGCACTCAGGACCTCAAGGATCCATCATCTATCCTGATGGCGGGAGGGCAGAAAAGCCTGACATTTTCTTTACCCTACACCTACCTATCCAAAATAAAATTCATAACATTTAAAATCCCTAGAAAGGACTCAAAATTACCTAACATATGTGGTCCACTGCCATACAATATTTTCATACTTGGTTCAGTCAAGAAGATAGTCTTTTCCTCAAAAACCCTCATTTGTAAATTTTACTCTGCTGTTTAGAAATCTAAAGTGAAGGAAGACTAAAATACAAATTCCTCCTGGAAAATTGTAACTTGACTAACAGCAATTATTTCCCAAGCTTTGGATGTCGCCATCATGGGTCCAAATTGTAAGCACATTGGTTATCGGAGGAAAGGTCCCTTCTGAAAATGGTACTAAACATTTAGCAGCTGAAATATGCAACTAGTCAGTCTATATTGGCCTATCCTGTGGGTCAGCTACAGTTTTGTTGCCACTCTGATTTGAGCAGAAGTAGAAATCATCTTCATTCTTTGTTGTCTAACCTTTCAGCCACTTCTCTTTCACTATCTCCCGAGTGGACCGGTGACACATTACAAATTCTATACTAATGGCAGCTTAATTGAGGGCTGAGAAAGGAGCTTGATGGCACCATCAGGTAAGGAAATGAAGTGCTCTGTAAGCAAAGACAACTCCAGGTCTTTGTGCGACAACTAAGCTAGTGAGTCCCTACAGTTGCTGTTGCAGTGACTAGCTATTGCAGCATTTACTGTGTATTTACCAACCTCTCATATTCTTTGGTATTGCTATTTTTCAACTGTACTGGTAAGAGTCACATGTTATATGTCTTCAATTAAAATGGCTGGACATGGTCAATAAAAGTCTGCTCTTCTAAGAAACAAATATTCATATTCTGGAGTGAATGGGAAATTGTTCATTTCTCTCCTTATAGTATAGGATATGGGTTTGGAAATCAATAAATTGGATTCAAATTCTGACTGATATTATAAACCATGAGGAAGTTACTTAAACATTTGAGTTTTACTTGTTCATAAGTAAATACCTATCTTCTAGAATTGTTATGAGAATTAAATGAGATCATCAATGTACTTAACACAGTGGCACATAGTAAATATTCAATAAACGGAAACCAGTGCTGTTATTTCCTTCAGAATGATGCTATATAAGCTAGTAAATTAGTCTATGCAATAGGCATCCGACAATTGCCTCTAGTAAAAAATCAGTTTCCTATAATAGAACATACTTTAGTACCTGAATGTTTATACTATTCTTAATCCTTCATAACTTTCATTTAATGGCAGAGAATTTTTGTAAAAACTTCAGCAAGAGAAAATAGAAATTATGGAAGGCAAGGTCAATAAGATACTGGCATTGCTCTGAAAATACTACGTGCTTTATCTAGCAAATAAATAATAAGGTATCTGTTTGTCCCAGTTAAAAAAAGAGAGAGAGAAGCTTCTAAGATCTAGATCTAAGAGATCTAAATATGTAGCTCTATTTTTAGAGGATTCTTCTAAAACATGACTTGGTGAAAATGAACTCAACTCTAATGATGTGGTAAGAGTAACGAGAAAACAATTACTGAATATCCACTATGCAAAGCAAATCATCATATACAAAATAGAAAATAAAGAGCTAAAATTGCTCTGTGTCTGCTCTAAATATGTCTAAGTAAAAAACTTCTAAGTTAAAAAATAGAGCATTTTATGAATACTGAATACTTTACTGAATACTTTATTAAAGTATTCAGACTGATTTTTCTCAATATTTTTATTTTTCACAGGTCTTAAAATGGCAACTTGTACTAAGATAATAGTTTCATTGTACAGAACTAATAAAATGATACCCTGCAGAGCCTGTAACCAAACTACAGATGTGTCTCAAATTTGAGATACATCCCCCCATTATTACTCCCAAAGGAAGAGTAGATAGAGAAGAAAACATTCTCCCTTTCCAATGGTAAGAGAGCAAGCTCCTAAGTGATTTTGCTGATTCCTCTCCCTTTCTCCCTTTTTCTTATGAATCTGAAAGCCAAATCACTAAAGGGATACACAGCAACCAAATGCAGGGGTTGCTAATCATACCATTTTACTGAATTATTGCAGTTTTCCAAAGTTGTGTTCAGCAAAATGATAGAATGGAAACATCTCCAAATAGCATGGATCATAATCAGTTCAGGCAGAAACCTGTAAATATGTTGTCCTCCGAGGCAATCTGCAGGCTTGAAAACTACACTCTTAAAATAACTTATAAAATACTATCACAAGTTTAAACAGTCTTAGCAGAATCTTGTTTCTAAAAATGAGTTCTGACACTTCCAAGGGGCTTTCTTGAAACGTTGCTTCATTGAAAAGAGTGGAGCTTCTGATGCTTGGTACTAAATTCGTGCAAAAGCAGTGCACAGTTAGGATGAGGGCTTTGCAGTCAGACACAAGTTCAGATTCTAGGTTCTACTGCTTACTAGCTGTACAACATTGGGCAAGCTTCATAACTTCTCTGTATGACAATACTTAACTCATGGGATTTTGAGAATTACGCATGTAAAGTCCTTAGCATAGTGTCTGGACAATAGCAAAGCTTTAATACATGTTAGCCCCCATCACTGTTCTTAGTTATCCTTTGCTGATTTGTACCATGCTTGTCTAGATAGAAATCTCTGGCCTCTTCCCTTTTGTATAGCATAGAGGCCACAATGGACAAAGAACAAATATTTGCTTTTGATATGTTTTAAAAAGCAAGAAAATCTTCATCGAAATGACATCACCATTTTCCTAAAAGTATGGGTTACTTAAAATGTATAACATACTCTTAGGGCCTCCCCAGTGGCGCAGCGGTTGAGCACTGGGTTGCAAAAAGCTGCCCGCAGCCTCTGCAGTGCCAGTTTGATCCCTGGCCACCAGCGAGGGTCCCACATGGCACACAGACCTCTCCTGCCATGCCCGCTGCTCCCCTCAGCAGTGTACTTTGTCAGTCTGCCTGTTCTGCTCCCCGCTCTGGCTCTGGTGAATTCTCTCACCCCCCGAGCTTCTGACTGTACCCAGTGCTTAAATAAATCTTTAATATATATATATATATATATATATAAAACATACTCTTACTAAAATCAACCACAAATCCAAATGTCAGGTTTGTACTAAAGGGAAGATATGTTTGTTTGTTAATGGTCATGATTATATCTGAAGCCAGGAGGGGATGGAATCCAGTCTAAGGTTTACTCTTCAGGAACTGAAAACACCATCCACCAACTGGAGGGAATCGGCAGTCCTATCATCTGTGTAAGTATTGTCTCTACTCAGTCTATATGGGCTTATTACCCAGGCTTACTTGAACTGTCCTCCTGGTTGAAGGACTTCAGGTATATCTGAATAGGAAACAGTACCTTATTTCATGTCACACAGACCTTGAGTCTCATTTTGAGAGCCCCCCTCTCAAAGCAAAATGAGGCTGGGAGATTTCTCCCTTCAAAGACCACACCCCTGACTTGTAAGTTTCCCCTGGTATTATCTACCTTCTCTAAATGCATCCTGTTCAAATCTTCTGGGTACTCTATGCTCAGTTAAAGGAAAAATGAAGCTCTCTAGAGAAGAAGAAACTTTAGAGTATAGATTCATAAATAACCCAATAGGTCCTTCTTTCATAGACAGCAGAACTTATAAGCTAGAGAAAAAGAGATGGAAAGACAAAACCGATTAAAGACCAGATGAACTGGTAAGCAGGTGTCTGAGAACGAATGCTGTTTTGGTCAGAAGGCAGAGGGTCCTAGGGGTAAAAAGCCAAGAAACATACAAATAAAAAATATATGACTCATTTCTATTAAGTATTACAAAGGTAACTTAAGAAAACGAATACCTGGAAATAGGAAGACCAAAAAAAGCTGGTCCAAAGAAGCATGAGGCCCCAGTCAGCGGGCTGGGGAGCTGGAGGCCACTGACCAACTGGGCCTGACTGTCCACTACTCTCAGCCTCCAGTGCAGACCACCTGCCTTCTGCTGGCCCAGCTTTCTTCAGCTGTGCTCTGATTACATCATTATATCGAGGCTATGTGCGCAAACCCTCAAGCCTCCAGTTCCTGGTCCTGAATACATACTTTTTATTTATTTATTTATTTATGTAAAGATTTATTTCTTTTTACAAGAACCAGGGCACAGGCTAGATGCGCGGGAGGGTGAGAGGATTCACCAGAGACAGAGTGGGGAACAGAACAGGCAGACAGATGAAATACACTGCTGAGGGGAGCAGCAGGTGAGACAGGAGAGGTCTGCAGGGCCATGTGGGACCCTCACCGGCAGGCCGGGATCAAACCGGCACTGCAGAGGCTGTGGACAGCTTCACAGCGCTGTGCTCAACTGCCTGCGCCACCAGGGGAGGCCCTGGTCCTGACTACATTCTGCCTGAAGGGGCCACAGACTAGTATGTGACTAGTCTGATGCACCCTATTCTGAAGTATTCTGAAGTATCTTTGCTAGGCCCTTCTAAATAGCAACCCATCATAAGTACTGAAAAGTGGCAGACACAAGAAAAAGAGGAGCAGCCCTGGAGAAATCAGAGTGGGGAAGTGCCTAAAGGCAGTCTCTGAAGGAAGAAACTCCATTATACTTGCCTCTTGGAAGATGACAAGGACTAAGGATTTTGTGTTCAGCCAGGCATAGAATAGTTTTGGAATGAGCAATCTGGTCCTGCTCAGCAAAAGAAATAGTCATGCTCAGCAAAACAATAACTCCATATTTATATGTCAGAATTTTTAAGAACATAAGAAAATGGCAAATCCACTCATACACCTGTCTGTGGGTGCAGGTGAGAGGAAAATATTGCAATACCCACCTTCAAAGAATGAACTAGTCACCTGCCAGAGGTCAAGAGGTCAGTTAAAAATGGGTGTGCAGGCCTCCCTGTCTACTGTTTTTTCTATGGCATCATGGAGCAGAGATGAGGAGAAAGCACAACTATCCGACTATAAGCCTAGACCCACAGTGACTTCTTCAGGCTCTGATGTTCTGGTCTAGAGAATTCAGTCTATAAAAGTAATGAAGGGATCCAAGAGCCAGATATACATTATGTTATTGTCATGGTGCTACAACGTAAAAGCCCAATCACTTGACAAGAGTCCTCTTGCCCTGGATGCTAATAAATAACCATCAGTGAAGCAGGTAAAATAGTTTCAGCTTGAGGCAACCTGAGCCTGATTTTGCCAATCTTTCTAGTGGTTTTCAGTGGCCCTAGATACACATGGCTTATCATCTCTGATGCCCAAGACCACTTGGAAACTAACACTCTTTGTGGATGTCATATCTCTGTTCAAGAGAGTTTAAGGGACAAGCTGGTTAGAGGCAACCTCAGGCATTTTGGGGGCATTTCTACACCCATAAAAACATTTGCTTCCTCCTTCCGCCCACTCCCTACCAGAAACCTGCCACTATCTAATACAGAATCAGAAAATTTTAACATCATTTTAACTAGGCCTGGAGGGCAAGATGCAATGATTATCTTGATCCACACAGCTTCCAGGTAAACAGGCAGACTGCTGGATGACCTGGCCAGCCAGAGAAAGGACCCCCTTTGAGCAACAGAGAGACATTGAGGGGCTGGCCCTGCACACAAATTGCCTGCCTGCAGCCAAATCCAGCTCTCACCAGGACAGGGCTCTAATTTTCACAAACTCTGAAGACAGGGTTATATATTTTTCTTTTTGTATTAAAAAATGGTCTATCTGCTTAAGGTACACATTTTTTAAAAATGTTACTTTTGGTATCTAAAATGATCCCAACTTCTAGATATGACAGTACCCTTGCCTTCTAGCCAAATGGAGGTCTTGGAAAAGTCAGAAATGCTGAGTTTTAATCCTGGCTCTGTTAAAGGTTGCTGAATGCCTTGCTTTTAAGGAGGCAGAGGCCGGAATTTTCCTGTGAGAAATTGTTAAGGTTCATTGAGTCCTTTCATCACCAAGGCTTAAGAGAAGGCCCTGGAGTGGTTTTCACTACACTCTCTTCTTGCTTCTCAACCATGACAACCATGGGGGTGTCTGCCCCACCCATAAGCCATCCAGGAGCTGTGAGTGATGCAGAGGAGTAGTGAGAAGAGAGACAGAGAGAATGACAACATAAGAGGGCCCTCTGGGTATAGTCCAGTAACAGGGAAATTCCCCCCAAAGCAGATCTAAGGGGTCACACTCCCAGACTCATAACTGTCCCCTGGCAATTCCCCTTCCTGTCACTTCTACCTTTGAAAAGATATTTGATATTTGTTGTGAGGAAAGGACAGACCAAATATTTTGAAGTTTCAGCATCACAAATCTGGTTTTACTATTCACTGGCTCAGGTTTGCCAAGCTCTGGAAATTATAAATCATTCCATTTTGAAAAAAATAATCATTGCTCTTTAGCGTCAGCCCAGTGAATATCAACTGTCAGTTCCAAAATAAAGTACTGATAGGATTTAGTATTCCAGCCTGTTATTTCCATTTTGAAGGTCTGTATGACTATTGCTTTCTGGGAAAATCTGCAAATGTTATGGGGGATGTTCCTCTAGAAATGTTTGTGCTGAAAGGACCAAACTTCAATTTGGCTTGAAGGAAACACTGTTGTGGGAGTCAGGCAGCTGCCTTTCGTTTCTGGCTCTGTCACTAACCCACTGTGCAATGCTGGGAAATGCTCCTAACCTCTCCATACTTAAAAGTGTTGTGAGTCCACAAAAGATATGAAGAAAATGAATGTATGATGAGTGTAAATGGAGCAGGCTGCTATGAAGAATGTCCCTTGATTCAATCTGCATTAGTATTAGTGTACATAAAATCCCACCATTATCACTGATCTTACCAGTTAACTCTTAGTATCAGCTCTCTCTTAAAAATCCATTCCACACTGAAAGAACTTTAAATAACTTTGTGTTTATACTTTCTATCTTGATAAAAGTCACATCTCTTATGGAATCTGAAGGGAAAATCTCTTTTGTAGATTCCACTGTGAAACTCACAGGCAAAGCTAGAGATAAACTTTGCCCAGTGGAAGAGTACCTAAAGATCCTGGCTCTGTATGAGACAACTTAGATGGGGCAAGAGGAAAAGTCTCCTCCATTTTCCGCAAACACACTCTCACTCAATCACAGAGGGGTTGATAATAGCCCTGCTTCCCTTCATCTTAGCCATTGCCTCCACTGCTGAGTTCAGAGGAAGTGCACTGAGGTAGAACTGCATGGAGATGTCTGCCATGCCAGCAAAATGAACACACAGCGAAACTGCACCCTGACAGGACAGCTTTCTCGTTGGCCTACTTCTCCCAGGGCGCACATGCGAGGGGCGCAGTGGAAACCCTGGGCCAGCAGCTACTGTGCCCCAGATGTAGGCGTGAAGGCCCCTGGTTCCACTGCTGGTACGCTGTTCCACTGGCCCCACGGGCTTGAGGTTAACACGTGTTGGTTCTGGGTCTCACTGAAGCGACAGTTAGAAGGAGGCCACAAACAGCAGGTCGGTGTGCTGTTTCCACCTTCAGCCCAGCCTCGGCAGCATCCTGTCAGTGATCTCGGCGTGCTGCAGGAAATCACACACACCATGGGTGAGCGGCGACAGTGCGTCTGCCGGGGCTTCAAACGGGGCAATAGCTAACTGTGTGCAGTACTGCAGTCAGCAGAGGGCCAAAAAAAAAGTCCTGTCCACCCAGGGCTTGAAGAAGAATAAGGCCAATTGGCAGATGATTCTGGGGTTCACAGAAATCTTCCTACCAGGCTGCATTGCGCTGTCCACTTCTGTGGCCAAGTCACTTATGTGTTTGGTTGTCTTCACCCATTCCCAGAGCCTCACAGAAAGGTAGGGGAGGTGAATTTCCAACAGCCCCCTGAGTTTCTACTGACCTTTTTCAGGTGTTTTTGTTTCTTGAGGGTGCTTTCTATTCACGTGTTCGCTTGGGCTCTGGGGATTCCCCTCCCTTTGATTTGCAAGGAGGATTAGAAAGACACAGCTTTGTGATCCTTCCATCACAGACTGCTATTAACTGATTTCCCCTCCTCAGACTCATTTGAGACCAAGAAAACAGTTCTGTTGAGTCACTTGCTCCCTGGGGGGTCTGAAAATACTGCTCTTGGGGGGAGTCCAGCATGATAAACACCCACTTGGCTATTCTCCAGCCTCAGCTGAACTCAAATGACTGAGAGGGGAGGAGCCCAAGCCCAGAGGAGCCTCTGAGAAACCTCAAAAGGGGGCTGAGACAACTCTGCTCTGACTCCTTGAATCTATGCCACCCGAGAAAGTGGCATCCTAACCACCAGGGGCTCGCCAAACTCCATAACTGGTTGTGGGCAACCAATTCTACCTCCAGAAAAAAAAAAATCTGTGGCCCAAAAATGGGAGCAAAGGTCATTCACTGTTCAAAAGAAGGTCAAAAGCTCTGCCTAGGAACATATTTCTAAAGCAACTGCCTTATCAGATATGCTCTTAAAAAAAAACTATTTGCCATCCTTAAGGAAGGATGTATACAATGTTTTTTTTTTTTTCTTTTTAAGGAGGTAGGGGGAACTGAAGCAATGATGTGTCCATACTTAAATAAATGACATAATATGGACAAACAATAATAACCTACAATTAAACACAGTCAACAAAGGAGAGACACAAGAAGAATAGGCCTAGAACAAATACATTAAAATGGCTAAATATTTACATGGTAAGTCGAAGCCGGCTTCCTTCCATGGCAATGCCCTTGGAGTGGAGGTCTTCCATCAGGGTCACTAACAAGCCAACTCCCAATCACATGCTTCAAGCCCATAAAACGAATGTCCTGGCCAAGGACAGATCACACTTGAGGCACAAGTCTAATGCCAGATGACAAATAGGTTTGTAGTCTGCAATACCCACTCTGGTGCCTTGGGAATGGCCCAACGGAACACTGCTCCAAGAGCAAGTCTGAGGTAGTGCAAGCTCCTGAGCTGCTAGAGGGGGTGGTGAGGCACGTGTGCTGCTGAATACAAGTGCATAGGGGTTATACTCTGATTCTTCTTCCCTTGTTTCCTGTTGACCACTTTTTTTCACTCTCATATTAACAAGAATAACGATGCCATTTTACACGTGTATGGTGCTTTGCATTTCTCGGAGTGGGTACATGGAATGATCTTAGCTGGTCCTTGTTACTTTATGAGGAAAGCTGCGAAATCACTGA
Source organism: Talpa europaea (assembly GCF_964194135.1). NCBI lineage: Eukaryota > Metazoa > Chordata > Mammalia > Eulipotyphla > Talpidae > Talpa > Talpa europaea. The sequence continues at coordinate 95,354,301 of NC_140075.1, read as the reverse complement.
AGCAGCTGCTGTGTTAGGAGAATGGACTCTGGAGTGGAACCTCCCGGGTTTCCATCTTGTTTCCATCACCAGATAGCTGTATAATTTTAAGTCAAACACTAAATCTCTCTGAGCCTCACACCAAATAATTTAGAATGAGAATTTTTCTCTAATTATGTGATGTATGTTTTTTTCTCTAACTACAGTATAAATTTTATGAGATCTTATGTATTTCAGCATCCCTGTCACCATTCTAAGGGAGGGAGAGGTGGAGGTGGGACTAATGTTTACTGAACATGTGTATGTATCAGACCTAGTCCCACATGCTTTACACGCATTAGCTGAGATCTTGTCTGTATACCTCATTGAGGTGAACATTATTACCCTAGTTCTGAAGATAAGAAATCTGAGGTTCAGAGAAGATGAAAACTTTTCCGAGATCATGTGGGAGAGCCAAATTCAAACCAGGTCTATCTGGCTCTATAGGCTATCCTAGTTAGACCACATAAAGGGGTTCTCGGTCTGTGGATATCTGCTGATTAGTTTGGTCAGAGCAAGGCATTTGCTGATATCTAACTGATCAAGTACCATGTTGCTCCACATCTAAAGAAAAACTGTACAAAATCCTTAAAAATAAGACAAATTTCAGTAGTAAGAAGAAACCAGTCAACTGTTAGAATGCTGTTTGGTAGAATCGGAAAGACTGAGTCTCCAGGGCAGGGAGGAACCATGCTCCAGTAGGTATGGCAAGAGAAAGGACACAAACTCCTGGCTGCTATTTCTGTCTTGACCACTAACCACCCTGCTAATATTTTCACTTCTGCTAAAAGGTGATGACAAGAGTTTCAGAAAAAAAGGTTAAGGATGGGCAGTTAGCTGGTTAAATGTGGAAGCTCCACAAAACAACATTGGGATTGGGAATAGGGGTTCACGGATGGGAAAAATTCCACTTTGGCGATTGTCCTTCCAATTTCACTTCAACTCATGGGGAGCGGCACTGGACATGAAGCAATCCTTAAGTAGAAATGGTAATAGTACATTTATTAAAAAAAAAGAAAAAAAAAACACCCTATAAGGGTGTTTTAATCTTCTTAAGATCCACTTGAACCATTCAAGAAATTTGTTCTTATTTTCCCAATTGAGATGCTATTTATATTCAGGTTGGCTACTCCATATAATGGTGGTGCTAAATTAAAAAAAAAAAAATGATGTTTAAATGATGTTTGATGATGGAGCCCTCTGCATCCTGATGAGGCCCTGGCCTAAGGGTGAAGACAGAGCTGAGCTGAAAGATTCTGGGGTAAAGGTCTGTTCGGGACCTCTGAAGTCATTCAGTGCGAGGACAGACCTGAGAGGACTTGGGACCTTGGCAGGTTTTTGGCTATTTTGCAATTCTTTAAGGTGCATCATGATCCCTTGGAAAAAACTGATGCACGACCTGTGGGTTGTGGCTATCCATTCTCATATATCTAAAATGCCACTAACTTCAGAATCCTGAGGCTGTGGGCAAGTCTTGTGGAAGACTTCCTGCTCCCATCAAGGCCTGGAAAGGGGTTGCGGCTACGAGACGATGCCCAGCTGGTTTGGAATGGGACGACAAGCGAGTTCTTCTCTCTCTGGTTATTTACAACACAGTATTTCTTCTCATGGACTCCTCCTGCCCTCCCCAGGACCACAGTGAAATGACTAAATCTGCCTGTCGCTCCAGTGAATCCAGTCAAATAAATAAGTCAATTCTTTTTAAGTTTTGTGGTCTCAACTCCTTGTTGGTTTATTGCAAAATTAAAGGGCACACAGAGTAGAACCATCAATCAGTAACCAGCAGAGGAATAAGCTCTTTGTGGAATGTACTGAGAAGCAGGAAAGAAGGAGAAAAAAAAAGGAACCTCATGAAATGGTCATTTGTTAGGAGAACAGAGGAGGGAAATCTGCATTTCACATGCAGCATCATCTAGGAAAAGTCTTATTAAAGGTTTCCTATCTCGCCAGGAGAGCAAGCACTGGAATGCAAACAGGAATCCCTCAAAATGATCTGCCCTTTACTAATGTTGGTTTCTTGTGGCATTTGCTATATTCCATCGACACAGCCAGAGATCACAGGGCCAGAGGGGCTGGAACAGTGACTCAGCATATTCAAGCAGGGGAAGGAGAGGAGAAACCACTATTGTTTATTAGAAAACAAACAAACAAACATAACTGGTTCCCTCAGCAATCTGCTCCAACCGGACCTTCCCTTAGTACCCTATTATTTAAAATAAAAGCAACTAGTACCATGGCTTACTTGGAATTTTTAATAAATGCTATTTCATAAGGATAAAAACTACCCTTTCTGCCCCTGAAAAACTAACATTTTTCTGAAAAAGGGAGAGAGACAGAAAATTAACATTTGCTGAGCATCCTCTGGGTGCCAAATACTATGTTCAAAGCCTTATTTGCATACCCTCCTTTAGTCCTCACCCCAACCCTAGGAGGCAGGTGTCCTTATTCCTCCAGTGAGGATAAATATATTCAGTAACTTACCAAGCTTGCAACAAGTAGTAACATCTGTGAGTTCAAAATCATTTCCTGCCACCAGATACAACACGTCCAAGCATGGCATCAGGAAAACTACTGTGGCATAAACCCACTAAAAGAAATGCAATAGAAGGAAAAAAAAAAAAAAAACACGTATTGATAAAATTACCAGTCCTGTGTCTACCTGGCACATTTTCTGTTCCAGATAAGTTTCTCTTCTAGACAACTAGTTTTTTTGTCCATTTCACAGGAGAGGAAAGCAAGGTACCAAGAGGTATAGGAAAGTGCTCATACTGGGAAGCGGAAGAGCCATCAGGCCATAACATGACTGACATTCGGCCAAGGCCAGATGCAGCCTTTGAAACAGCTTGGTAGTCGAAAAAATTCTTTATGCTGCATTAGAAAAATGAAGGGGGGATGGGTGGATGGATGCACAGACAGATGGACGGATAGACAGAGGTAGATATAAATTACACATGAATATATGAATTTAAAATCTCTCCTGAAACTCCTTATGGTCTAGCATTAAGGTACATGTTATATTTCTTTCCACATCAGAGGGGAAAGTGACTAGCCACAGGTTCACAGTATATACTGAACCCAAACCCAGGTCTACTGACTCCAAATCATGTGCTCTTTACATTCCTTCATCCTAAAGGGAAAGCACTTCCCAGAGGGAGAAACATGAGAAACACGAGAAAGCTGGGACAAGTTGTCCTTGTTTTATTGTAATGTTTAGTATAATAGGGTCTTGGCTTCACTTCTTTTCTCTGAGAGATATGACTATCCACACTCTAGAATCTCCATGTGCTCCCTGAAGGTGGTCCTATGTAGAAATGTGGGACTCATTGTAAGGGCTGATTTTGGTTTATTAAAAATGTCCCCATTCATTAATTCACCCAAGAAGTTCCCAAGAGAGAAAATGGAAGCAAAAAGCTAGAGAAAGCTGTGTCTGCAACCAGGAAGATTCAGGACCAGCCTGGAAGGAGGTTAAAGAGTAAATGTGTATTTAGGGCTTTCTTCCTTAACCTCCACCATCCTCTCTCTGCCCCGCACACCCCATGGGTCTTATATACTTATCCTTCCCAGCACAGAACCACTCCTGGATCTCCATTCCATAGTCAGCATTACCTTGAAGGAATGTGAGAGCCCAAAACTCCATCCACCACTAGCTATAAAGTTACACAATTCTTTCTCCCTGTTCCTCTTTCTAATGAGCTAAACATTAAATAATTCTTAAGTGACTTTTGCTGTCTAAGGAGTGCCCCTAATGACACACTGGTTGCTCTCATGCAATGACTCTAAGTGGTCTTGAGGTGGATTTTGAATGTAGTCTTCTGATTCCAAATTCGATGTTAATTCTCCTACACATCATTTTCTTCCCTTTTCTGAAACAGAAACTCTCTATATAGATTTCCCTATAGATAATTGAAATATTACTCAAGTAACTTAATTATATTTTTAAATTTAAAATGTCAGTGAAATGTTTATTAAATAATAACTATGGTCAAAAAATAAAGGTCAAAATGATGTTAAAGAGAAGAAGTACAAATATGTAAACAAACTATTGGGCTGTCAGAAAAGTCACAATGTATTTTTTCTATGTTTTCTACACAAAAATATGTCATGACTTTTCTGACAACCCAATATAATGAAAGAAAGCAAATAATCCTTATTTATAAAATGGATGAAAGGAAAGAGCTATGAGAAGATGGGAAGAGAAGATTTCTCACTGGGGGACTAAGGGAAAATATCATTTGATCTGGCCTTGAAAGAAGCGTGCGATTTGGTCCTTGAGAGTTATGTGGAAGGTCATTCCAAATGACAAAAAGGGCCCTAACATCATAAAAATGTGAATCTATGGAGTATTCTGGTGGCGAACCATAAATAAGCTTTGGAATAATTAGAAGTTGATAAAAAAGTAATCTTTATCTTTCCACAACAACATGTCAGACATTTATACCAGGAATTTATCTGTCTCTGAAAGGAGCTCATTGAAAAGCATGGAAACAGGCTCCCCAGTGAAAAGAAACCAGAGAAAAGTTACCACCTTCATGAAGCTTCTCAAGTCTGTGTATCCCAACCTTTCAGGAGGGAGACGCAAGGTGTCTTCATAATTATATCCTGCTGCTGAAGTTGGTTCCGACAGGACAGTTTCTTATAGTGAAAATATGTAAGTTGAGCATTAAGAGAGTGTATGAAACTGTAGAGCTGAGTTTCAGAGTGTATATAAAAGCTATATTCTACTAAAACACATCAAGGGGTCCAGGCCCCATTACAGCAGAAAGGAAAAGCCCTAATTCATAGGCAACAGGGTTTAGGAAAAATCTTTATGAAAGACTTATTAGCAAACTAGGGGAGTAAAAGCTAAAATAAAACAGCCAAAAGTCCTCAAACAACTTGTGTCATCAGTGCTCATCCTGGCAGCTTTCCGTCAATTCCCTCATAGGCAGAAGAGACCCCACTAGACTTCAGTTTTCCTATTATGGAGAAAGGAGACATCACGAGCCAATGTAGAGTCCCTGGATTTGTTCCACAACCTCAAAAAAGATTTTTTTTTTTCCCTGCCAGTCACTTTTCAACATGACTGACAAAAAAGCTTTCCACTTATCTGTTTATATTTTAAAGCCAATAGCAGGGCCTCCCCTGATGGTGCAGCAGTTGAGCGCTGGGTTGCGAGGCTACCCACAGCCTCTGCAGTGCTGGTTTGATCCCCGGCTGCTGGCAAGGGTCCCACAAAAATAAAAAATAAAAAAATAAAGCCAATAGCAAAGCTCAACTAGAGATTTAAATAAAAACTTTCATTAACATAGAAGCATATAACTTTCATGTAAATTCAGACAGTCACTTGGTAGTATGCTAGGGTCACAGAGAAGTCCCCCAACTCAGACTTGGAAATAAGGAAAATATGATGGTCCTCTAGAGTTATATGAGGTAATCAGCCTAAGAGACTCAGAACAAAATCATAAATCATACAATGAAAGGAAAGAACATGCACTCCAACAAATAAAGGATCTAGATAATGACCATTGGAGGATGATCATTAAGTGAATCTTAGATGAAAAGTTGATAGGTAACTTGGCAATGGAATGATCAGGTTATCATTTTCAGAGTCCACTGATCAACTTAATTGCCACTAAGAATGGTACAGCCAGACATTATTGCCTTATGATATGATGAAATAGGAGTACACAGTTCCTCCTATAGAATATTTTTACCTTAAAAAAAAAATCTAAACCCTACAACTACTAACTTACAAGCTATAGAATAACAAGTTAAATGAGATCAGGAGGAAGCCCTCAGCCAAATCTAGAATGTATGGTATTCTATATCCAACTTCTCCAAAAAATCATCATAAAGGAAGATTTGGGGTGACGGTTGCAGGATAAAACAAAGTTAGGGAATATAATAACCAAATGCAATCTGTGGATCTTATGCAGGCCTTTATTCAAATGGTTTCAAATGCCCCTGTCAATTTAAAGATAGAAATGGAAGGTAGGTGGGAAAATATGTGTTCCTGTGAGAAATTTAAACACACAAACAAGGAAAGTAGGGAAGGAGAAGAAAAACAGAGGGAGAAAGGAAGCAGTCATAATCATAGTACTTTTAGTAGCTCATCGTGAGTATTTACACTGGCATAATAATGTAAAGGTCAATATAGTTTTAAGTAAATATTAACATATACTCAAAATGAGAAGAAGGGGAAGAGTAAAATTGAAAGTGGTATAAGTGCTTAGTAGTCATCCATAGGAGTCATCTTCAGTAGGAAAATCAAAAAATAACAATTTAAGTACATCATTTTGAAATATGGAGGTAATTAGCAGGATCAATAATTCAATGAGTTAAAAGTAGCTTCTTCCAGAAGGTAAGAATTGAAGAGAAGGACATTTGGGACAGGGGAATGGTGGGTTTCTATTTAAGTGTTAAGTATTGTTTATTAAATTTGTAAAACAATGCACATGTTTTACTTTGATGAAAAGTAAGATTTAAATTTTAAAAGCACATTAGAAGGATGTGAGGAAGAAGTCTGATAGTTGAAACATAGTCAGAGAAGCAAATGATGGCAGCACTGATTCCAAAGCCAACTAGGGCTGCCAGGAAGCCCTGAAGACCATATAAATCTAGTAGTCCTACTCTACTAACAGGTAGATCTGGTCTATGGAGACGGAGAGCAAGCTAACAGGGCCTGACACTAGGAGCACTTGAGTCACTGAGCTTCCCTATTATTAATTCTATATTTACCTAGTAAACTTCCAATAATTAGATTTCCCATTTGACTTGCCTAGAGTGGAAAATGTGCTCTTTAGACAGACATGCCTACCCAATGCACAGGAAGCTTCCCTTTTCATTGTAAAATTAGTATTTTGGCATTTCACTTGTCTGGCCTATAAAGATTTGGTACCAAGAACAGGGTTAGGTCCACTTGGGTATGATAAGCTCTGGGTCAAAACTTGGGCCCAGGACCAATAACCAGGTACAAGCCAGTGAGACTCTCTGATGTTGGTGAGCAGTCTGCTCAGCAGAAAGGACCTCGGTGTCCTTCCCAAATCACCTTAAACACGACACAACAACCAGTTAATTCCTATTTCCCGCCCCCCACACATTGTACCAAATAATTTTGAAGCAACTGCATTTCACCATTTCTAAGAAGCCACAGTGGATACCTGTAGCTTTTCAAGCTAAGATATTTTTCAACAGGACCCCACAGGACACTATGGGCAGAAGCTGAAGTTCCAGAACTTTCAAAACATAGAAAGTGTTTATGAATTTAAAATATTACAGTAGCAAAAACACATAAAATTTTTATAAAGAAAACACAGTAATAAACATTACTTAGTACTTTTAAAATACACTTTACATTTAATAGCTCACTCACTCCTCAAAACCCCCTGTCATGAAGAATCACTCTGCTTTTATCTCCATTTAATTTATTTTATTTTTTATTTATTTATTTTTTTTAAATAATAAATTTTATTTTTATATTCCCCCATACAATTGCAAACGCCCCATTCTGACCCCAATCCTTCCCCTCCCGCCCCCCACCCCCCAAAAAGTGTCTCTTAAAAGGTGGAAAATAAGATAGAGCAAGGTTGAAAATTTTGGCCAGTGTCACACAGCAAGATGGGGCACAGATTCACACCTGACCCCACAGTTAGAGGGTACAATGGAGGCAGAGTCCTCCTGAGACGTACTCACACAGCAGATGAGAGCCTGGAAGAAGCATCTCTCACAGAAGGAAATGGAAGCCAATTGAACTCTTGAAATATAATAGCCTCTCAAAACCATAGCCACTGGAGCTAATGCCCTGAGCCCTGCATGAGAGGACCCAACAGCCAAGCTACAGAAAGTGCCCACACAATCGCCTGGTAGAGCAGAGTCAACCAGAGCCCCTGTGACAACTGGATCCAAACTGCAAAAATAATGCCTGAGGGCCGCCCTGGTGGTGCAAGGGGTTAAGCACCACACTATGAAGCAATCCACAGCCTCTGCAGTACGAGTTCGATCCCCGGCCAGCCAAGGAAAAACCAACATGGCGCAGCAGACCTCTCCTGTGTCGCCTGCTGCTCCCCTCGGCAGTGTATTTCAGTCAGTCTGCCTGTTCTGTTCCCTACTCTATCTCTGGGGAATCCTCGCATCCCCCACATCTCTGACCTGTACCCCAGCTCTTGTATGCATAAATAAATCTTTTAAAAAAAATAATGCCTGAAACAATAACAGAACTGCCTGATTATAGAACAAAGAAGGGAGGACACCACATCAAAATTGTTCCCTGTTCCAATTTCAAGTCGAAACATAGATCTCAGAAAGATAACAGACATTTGCTTTACTCCCACCCTGGAGAAAGAATGAAAAGGAAATGGTGACATCAATTTAGTACATTTCCAGAGTCCTAATAAAATCGTTTCTCAAACCTACCATGTGCTGAGCAGTGACTATTTGCCGGCAAAGAGGATAATTTTACAAACATTATCATCACTGACCTCAGGATAGATCAAGTTAAGGGAGCCATGAACTGGTTAGTCTGCTAAACTCTTTTCATGGATTACCTTCTTTAGTCCTGACCACTGTCCTAGGAGTCAGGCCATCATATTAAATCCACTTTACAAGGGGATAAAGTTAGTTTGGAGAGTTTATAAAAATTGCTCTGTGTAATGGTAGTGCCAGAATTTGAAACTATAGCCCAGAACCCAGATGAACTGGAATGCAAAGCCTGGCATTTTCACCATGTTATTTTGCCTCTTTATTTCTTTTGATCTTATCAACACAGCTTCAAGATTAGTGCTATAATCCTTATTCTACAAATGAGAAAACTAAGACTCAGAGAGATCAAATCATTTTCTGAAGACACACAGTTGGTAAATGACAAACCTGGGTTTCAAATTCAAGATCACTTGACTCTAAAGCTCTCCACCACTACAAAGCATTATCTGTTCTTTCACTGGGCTGCCAGTTCTGTATTTCAAGGAATATTTCTCAAAGGCTTACTATGGATCAGACATTGTTCCAGGCACTTAGGATACTCACTGAACAAAACATCTAGAAATGCTTGTCTTGAGTAGTCTATATTCTAGCAATGGGAGACAGACAATGATCACAATAAATGGCAAATGATACAGCATGTCAGAAAGTGATTATTTCCATGGAGAACAAACTAGAGTATGTTTGGGAACAGATTGAAATTTTAAACAGAGGAGGCAATATAGGCTTCACGGAAAAGGGGAAATATGATAATAGACTTGAAGGAGCTGCAGGCAGCAGATTGTGGATGTCTACTCAGTTCTGTATTTTCTCACCAGAATTCTTTAAAACAAAATCCTCTAATCCTTTAACAACTTATCTCATGTGGACATACCAAGGAAGCAGAAAAGCTAAAAAGTCAAGAGCCTTGGTTTTGTTACTGACTTGTGCAAAATGTATATACTGCAAGGTGACAAGAAAGCATGCACTCAGCTCAGCCACCATTACAAATGGAAACGGTAAGGTTGTGAGGCTGAGCTTGGGCAAGGAAAAAGAGAGCTAAATATTTTACATATGGAGGACTATATCCCAAAGTAAGCTGCCTTCCCCAGACAATCATACTCAGCAAGGAACTCACTCTGAATTCCACTCTCAGGTCTCTCTCTCTCATTATTTTGCAGATTCTGATCACAGGAGGCTGTGTGATCTAGTGCTGGAGCTCAGGCCTTTGATCAGAACCTGGGAAAGTTTCCCTGGGAGAGGTCTTCATCAAGCTCTCAGTTACAGATGTTAGCATACAACTATTCCCATAAAATTACTCTGCACAATAGCCAAATACTGGCCGAACCCCTGTGATCTAAATGTGGCATCTCCAGAAAACCAGAAGACAAGCTTTCTGTGCTGCAGATGGCCGAGGAGACCTACTGTAAGGGCTCACTGCACAGCAGGGGTCATCTGTGGCCATGGAAAGTTACAGAAAATTGAAATAAAAAAGAATCCCTCCATTAGAAAAGACCTGGGAACTCATCTTTCCATTCCAGACTTCTAATAAAGAAGCGTTCAAGCTAAACATTCAATTTGGGTAGTTGGCCTCTCTGCAATTGGTTCCTCATTGACCCATTTCATTGACCCTTTCAGTTCACAAATATAATTCTTTGACCTGTATTTGGCTAGGTTGCAGGGCATCTCACAAGTGAGGGATATAAAAAAGAATTATCCAGTTTGGTAACAGAAGTTAAGGCTGAACGTGTCTATCAGGTAATGAATTAATGTTAGTTAATCATGACTGATTATTTGAAGTTTATTTCTAGGTTTTACTAACTCATTATCCCATCGGGTATGTGTATGTGGGGGTGGGTGAGAAGGTTGGTTCTATAATACAGTAACTGTTTCCAATTGGCAGGTGTGCAAGACCAGAAGCTTCAGATTGAGTGAGCAGGTAAACCCACGTCCTGATTCAAGGCCTTCCATCATCAGGTTCTGCAAAATAATGGGAGAGAGAGAGAGAGAGAGAGAGAGGAGAGAGAGAGAGAGAGAGAGAGAGAGAGAGAGAGAGAGAGAGAGAGAGAGAGAGAGAGAGATCAGGTGGAGGAGAAAGAAAGAGAAAATGACTACTAAAGTTCTTCTTCAGGTTGCTAAGAGTTGAAAGGTGGCGAGACCAGAACACAAGGTCCCAAAACATGATATCATGGTAGGAGAAAGACCCATTAAGTGTCTAGACTGGAGCCAGGGGAGTGTTCTCACAGCCATCCACTTAGGGTAGCCAGTCAGTGACACCTGAGAGAAGATTCCTGCTCACACCACTGTATTTGAATCTTCACAAGTAAAATCTCTGAAGGGGAACACCTGTAGCTGGAAACACTTTCAAGTAGAATTTTAATTCATCTGAGGCAGGATGTGGTCCCCTTTATCAACATGTACTTATTACATTTTTACCAAATATAGTGTAAGAACAGAAAAAGATGAAAAGTGAATATTGTGCAAATTACAGATGCAGTGTGCCTTTGAGGATTTGAAAGTCTCAGAGAAGATAGGACAGCAGGGGGGAAATATCCACAGTGGTATACAGAGTTATCTTCACATAAAGGTAAATTCTTTGAGGTAAAGCTCAAACCTTGGTCTTTAGATTCCCAGTTCCTCACTGCCTCAGGTGAATGAATAAACCAATTCCATGGCTTATGATTCTATTTGTAATGAGATAGGATCAGACATTCTGCTAGGAATCTGTCACCCCCGAGAAAATAAAGGTCATCCATAAACAGTCACTTTGTCTGAATCCACTTCAGCAATTTCAATCTCTTCCAACCCACTATCAGTTTCACTTCCCTATGGGGAAGCTGCAAAATGTACACTGGAGGAAGTGAGAGTGGCCAGCTGGTGATCATGTTTCATTTTTTGAAAATGTACAATCTACACATAGTATACATGCCAACACAGAGGCAAATGGCAGCATGGTATATGTGTGCGCGCACACACACACACACATTCAAACAGCTCATCTAAGGGAAAATCAACAAGACCTGAATATGTCAGTGTCTAGAGTGGTATCTCCCAGAGAGGGAAGCTAAAACCGGTCTGTTTCCTAGCTAACAGAGAATACAATCCTCTTCTTGTTGCTCAAGGAAAAATCTAAGCCCTCAATCAGAGGACTTCTTTTATAGTTACTGTACTCTCCTCAAACAATTTCCAATAAAAATAGTACTTAGACCACTTGTTTAAAACGATTTATAACGTCAGCTGATATATTACATTGAAACCTCTTGCGCATTACTTGACCGCTGAAAGGTTCAGCTTTATATGTGTAAAACGGGAACCATAAAACTGACACAACTCAGAATCAGTACAGTGGGAGTGTGAACATGAAACAAATGGTTTAATTCATTATAATAAAACATTGTGAAGATAGCAGCCTATGTGAACATTTTATATTATATTCACTCCAAAGTGGTATATATGACTCATGAGATGTTAACACAGACATATCAGCCTAGCAGATTATAATCCTCTATTGTCAATCAGGGAGACATGAGGCTGAATCCTGGGCCCACAAGCCAACTCTTTCAAAGACAATTGACAATTTCCTCACAAGCATGAGGAGGATTCCTTTTCAGTGGTCTGGACAGGCCCTCTGGGAAGAGCTCTGGCATAGGAATTCCTCTGTGAAATGGCTCATATCTAGCAGTGTTACCCTTTTGATTAACATTAAAATTTGTCAAATAATTCACCAAATACTAAACATCTAATTCTTATGTACTATCTTTTTGGATTTTTTTTATAGTAACCTTTGAGGTGTTTAGGAAAGACTATCGTCAATAAATGATGAAATCAAGGCTCAGAGGAACTGCTCTTTCTAAAGGAGGTAGGTAGTCTAATCCCAAATTTTGATGATGCCCAACTACTGCCATTTCTGTTCACTGGAAAATATAAAATAAAGCTAAATTTCAGCAAAACTGTAGCATCAGAAAGCAAATCAACACTTTCTTGAGGCCAGGAGAGGTTGATGGCAAGGAACATGAAGGAAGTTTTGGTAGCAACAGAAATGTGGCTGGTAGGGGAGTATTTTAACAAAATGCATCAAGCTATGCACTTTATCACATGCAAATTAAAATCTAAAAAATTGTGTTAATGCAATCTCCCAATTTTGCGTCCCATAAATAAGAGAAATGCTTGATTTCCATTATTCTCTGTCCTCTGCCTTTTTGTCTATTACTTCATTTGATTCTTCAAGTGGTAGGCATGTCTGTAGTCGTTTCTTTGAGTTTAATTCAATAACATTAAATTATGTTTCCAGGTTTGAATAGGGCAATTTTTAAATACATAATACCATCTCTATTTGCCTTACCTTGGTTGCCTAAGTTGAGGTATGTTTTTAATATTTGTAGTTGTCACAGAGCTCCTATTATTAGGCCTACTCTGGGGATCTCAGCCAGCTGCATTGTTCACACTCAGAGCTCAAAACCAAAAGAGCAAAAATTTCCAAAGAGCAAAAAAAGCAGTGTCTTTCTTGAGAGTAAAAAATTCTTCCCCTTTTCTTACTATCTTTTCCCCAGCTGAAGAGCATGTAAGTTCACTGGGGGTGGTGCACTGAGGCAGACTCACATGTCTGCCTTTCAGGGTAAGAACACCTAGTGAGACCCGAAGACTTGGGTCTTCTACTTTGCAGCTGGTTCAGAATTCTGATTCTGTTTTCCTACACTATTGATCCTACATCTCTGTAGCTCTGAATATGTATATAGAATTATATAAACAGCTGGTTTCCTGATGTCTTTGCTAAAATAATAACATTTAGTTTTCCGAGGTCTTTGATAAAATAATAACATTTACATATCTTCACATTTCATACAGTGCTTTCTTTCACATTTACTAGTGTACTTGAGGCAATAATCTTGTGAGACTAGAGCTATTATTAATCCTATTTCACAAAGATAGCAAGGACACCAGGAATAGATGTAATTTGTCAATAGACACTCAGTTCTTAAGTGGTAGAGTCAGAATTTGGTCTCATAGCCTGTCCTCTACTCATTTATACCACATTGACTCTGATAACTTCACTTAGATGAAAAAGCCATTCCCCTTCCGGAGAAGCAAGTACCTAAAGCCTAATTCTAGTAGTGCAAGCATGGATCATTTTGCTAGACAAAGACTTCCTCATAAGTAGGGTAAAAAATAACAAAAGTTATGGGATAGTCCATCTGTAACCCAGTTCATGCACCTCATCCAATGTGGAGGCACTACATCTTATTAACTGTGCATTTCCAACACTGTTATATTTCTAATTCATATTTTGCTAAACATATTCACATTCATTCCTCTCACAACACTAGCCATCCACTCTGCCCTCCTCTCTGAGTTCTTCTTTGACTTTCCAGAACATCCAGAGTGATTTTCTTCCTTTCAAGCTACTTGATTCATACCAGCAGAAGAGCATTTATTATCTTATATTGTATGGTTAATTATTTTCCTACCAGTTTGCCCCACTGGTCTGAAAGCATATTTGAAAAAAAGGACTGTCTCTCATTCACATTTGTGCCTCTGGCACAGATCCTAAGGAAATACTTGCTAAATACTTGCTATGGGACCTAACAATTATTTGTGATATTTTCAGTCATAAATGAGTGTATCTTAAGAGACCAGGCTTTAATAAGGCTCAATCACTGTCCCAGAGACAAAGTAACATGGTCATTATAATCCTACTGTACAGAAGCACCTTTGTGAAAAGGGGGCGGAATACTAAATGAGCAACATTTTCCTTACCCCCCATTTACATGCAGCCACTTTGGATTACAATTCCTAGCATATCATGAACTGGACTTCCTGAATAGAGTTGCTCTTGGGAACTAGGGGTGGAGACGAGCAGCCAGGTGAACTTTCAAATCATGGAAGGCAGGTAGGATTTCTCCTGCTTTTCTGGCTTTGACTTGCAACATGATACTGCTGGAGGGAGGAGTTGGAGGAAACACAGGGAAGGAGAGACATACTGAGAGAAGAGACTTGGGAAAAAAAATGTTGGGGAGGCTGTTCTTGGTCCTTGACAGAAATAATTGTAGCCATTACTTTGACCTCATTGTGGATTATATGATATATTTTGCATTTTCTCCCTTTTTTTCTGTCCCAGCTCTCTGAGACTTGCCTAATCCCTTTCTGGTGGTTCCTTGCCAGATGGTAACTTAGACCTGTGGCAAATTTTTGGACCTCAGCAGTCTTGCTTCAGGCTGAGCCTGTTTTACTGGTCACTTGCACACAAAGGGATAGGTAATCTCAGAAATTTGTGGTTATTTAAATCCTTTCTTCTTTTTCTGTCTCTCCCTATGCACACCAATTCTATTAGAAATCTTTCACACTAAGAGTATTCTTCCTTTGCTTCTGTGCACATGAATGGCCAGATTCCTTTTTAAAGTGTGTACCCTTTAACAGTTTGGGGTTCCTAGGTACCCCTCAGTCACATGCTACCACACTGCCAAATCTAAATTAAGAATTCTAGTCTAACCACTGACAAAAGTTATCATAGGTCTCTAGTTAATAAGACTCTATTCAGTCCAGGAAGCAGGGTAATAGGCAATCAGCAAACTGAATAGGTAATACATAGCTGAGATCCAGACTAGCACACTCTTTCTAAGTCATATGGTCTTGTGACTCTTCTAGCGGTAAATGTTTGTAATAAATGGGAACTATAGGAAATTGACCTAGATAATCCCATCTATTTCACACCAAACCCTGTGGTATCATATGCCATTGTAGAGGTATAGTTCAGAGAGAATGATAGTCTTTAGATTCCATTTTCCGTGTTTTTCCATCAGCTAGACAGCTTCCATATATATATATATATATATATATATATATATATATATATATATCTTCAATTCAAGATCATAATATCCAGGCATCACAGATGAGAAGTGGTTAAGAAGGAGGTTAAAACATCATACTATTCCCTCTCTCACTTCCTGCCATTTACTTTCCTTGGATCCTGAAAAACTTTTGACATTTAATTTAACATCTGCAATCTCCTCAGCCCTGCCCACCAAAACTAGTTTCTGTGCAGCTCTTGTCTTGAACTAATCCCTGCCCAGGAACCTCTTAACCCTGATAACTGTCTCGAGATTCCATAAAAGTTCCAACCAACTTGTATCCATAACCAACTTGTATCCATTTTCTATTTCCTTTCTTTCCTAATCTCTAAACAGATAAATACTCTGAGATGCCTCTTGTGCTTGTGGCATTTCCTATAGGCAGGTAAGATCCCTGATACACCACAGTATCTCCCACTGGCTCATTCATAATCTTTTCACAAACCCTTGACCATCCAGAACAGTACCTAATCAGGAAACTTTCTCTTCTACTCTGGTAAAGTCTACTATGGGGTTATAAATCTCTGACAATATGTAAGAAGGATGGTTCCAGCCCAGCCTGAAAGTCCTCCTAGTCACAGAGTTCCTAGAAGACTAGGAACTTTTATGCATTTAGATTTCCAATAGGGTGGTCCCAAATGGGCTAGACATGTTTACCAACATGACAACTCTATTCCTGATTGATTTTCAGGAGATAATAATCAATATACTCCTACTAACTGAAAGCTATAGTCCTGGGTAAACAATCCTCACCTCTACCCTAAACAAAACACCCTACTCCCTAGAGCTCTACCTATTGTTTTCAGTGAATTCAGAAGAAGTATTGAGGAAGGGCATGGACTAGAAAGCATGCTTGCACAGTCACCTCAAGTGTTGTGTGGACCTTGGCTGGTTCCCGGACTTACAAGGCAGTTAGAAGAAAAGTACCCAAAAGGTGAAATTTCCACATAAAAATTTTTGCTGTCGCCTTCTCTTTACACACTGCTTTGTGACACCCTTTTTACCTACTACGCATTGTTTATAATATTTGCATTTTGGTTTCTGATGATCAAGGGTGCCATTAGTGCTTATTTAAAACAGATGTTTTCCACAAGAGAATGTCAGAAGAGGGGGAAGGGCTAGGCCCATTATGAAAGAATGTAGGTCTCACAACTTTCCTCCTCCAGGAGACCTTGCAGATTGACTCAAGTTTCCGAATTGAAAGCCTGACATGTTATTTTTGCTTACAGTAAAATGTTATTTTATATATTCAAACAAGCTCTAGTGTTAGGAGAAAAAAGCACTGCGAAATACACCAATCTTCTACAATGTATGCCACTAATGTTAGTTAGACATATCTGAAATGTAAAATTAGGATTAAGTATTCATAATGAATATTATTATAAAATAAGATTAAGTTCAAAAATCTTAATCAAATTTTGGTTGAGGCCCTCCCTGGTGGTACAGCGGGTTGAGCGCCACACTGTGAAGCTGTCCGCAGCCTCTGCAGTGCAGTTTTGATCCCGGCTGGCCAGTGAGAATCCCACATGGCAAGGCAGACCTCTCCTGTCTCGCACGCTGCTCCCCTCAGCAGTGTATTTCAGTCAGTCTGCCTGTTTTGTTCCCCACTCTGTCTCTGGTGAATCCTCTCACCCTTCTGCACCTCTGGCCTGTACCCCAGTTCTTGTATAAAAATAAATAAATCTTTAAAAAACAAACAAACAAAAACAAATTTTGGTTGAAAATGTGTCCTTAACATCACTAGAACCGTCTGCTCTGTAAGTCCTCATCCCATCCCTGTCCACAAAGCCTGTATGGAATTAGCTTTAGGACATCCTTTTCCCCCTAACAAAATGACTATTTACAGTCTTGCTTCTTTTTCCTCCCTCAGGTCGTCCCTAGCTTCTATGAAACAAACAAACAAACAAAACCTCAGCTTTTCTTATAAATGGGCGATATTTAGGTTTTTTATCATTTGCAATAAAGTCTTGACTAAAAATTTATATCAATATTGAAGGAGGACGTGTCTGGGGAACTCACCGTGTGCTGCTGAACCAGGAGCTCTGGTGAAACCTTTCCCAGAGTGAACTCAAGAACCCTGCTCTCCACAAAATAACATCAAATATTATGCATTTGAATTTTTGTGTTGAAACTTTCTTTTTAGAGCAACTTGTTTTATATGCAATCAGCAAAACTTACATGGAAGTGCTTGCAAGTATCCTGTTACTGTTATAGGACAAGGAGAGGGGTAGCCCAAACCCCGCAAACCTGCCTGTTCTAAATGGGTTCTGCCATCCGCCGCATCAACACAAAACACATGAGACTTTAATGGGAAGGAACTTTAATACAATTTGGAAACAATACAGGAAAGGCAAAGAATCTAGTTTCTAAATCAAGCACCCAAAGTTACCCATCCCCTCGTGGGTAAAACTCCATCCACATGGGATCGGCCCAGAGCAAGGCCCCAAAGCCTGCCACAAGTCTAAAGCATCTTCCAGTGGGGACCCACAGAAAAGGGTCAGAAACAACCAGACAAGCCCGGAAGGAAAAGAGCAAAATCAACATCAAGATAAAAGCTGCCACTGTCACCTCCCCACGGGTCTCACCCACATCTGTGTCACCCAGTCCACGACCAAAAGACAAGCACAGTTTCTTCACGTGTTTCTAGGCTCCATGTGCCTCCTCCAGGTCTCCTGGCTCCATCCTGTTCCTTCCTTCCTCAGTCTCTTCTGCTGCTTCTCTTCTTCCTGCTCAGCTCCACCCTCCCTTGGGTGGGGCAGGGAACCTCCCCCTTTCCTGGGGACCACCCTGTTACAATACCTTCACCCCTCACATGCACAGTGAGGTAGGTACCATATCCTGGATGCAGGTGAGAAAACTGAGGCCCAGAGACTTGTTCAGAAACAAATGATTACTGAGTGGAGAAGATTCTAACACAAGTGGATGCAATTCACAATTCTACTAACCTAAAGGAATTGGGTGTGGGGGTAGGAGAAAATCCCACAGTAAGAGGTTTAATTGGTGCCCAAGGATAGGTTGTTGACTTTTCTTTATGACTAAATCTGAATGTTTCCTGCATCTGATTAAACAAACTGCCTTAAGGGTGGGGATAGGAGTGGGGGATAAGGAGATTGGGAGTGGGGCTGCTGGGAGGCTTGGGACAGGAGTTACAGGTTCAAACAGTTTGATCTTAACTCCCCTCTAACCCCCAGTAACTCAGATCCTCCATCTAATACCACCTCAGTCCTACTCTGTGTACTCTGTGACAAATACACAAGCATGTGCACACACACACACATGCACATGTGCGCACACACCCCGCCCCCCAACATCCACTCGGAATAATACACAGTTAAGCCTTACCACAAAGGTGAATGGATTCTAGGGAAAAGGAGTGGTATCCACGCAGCAGAGATTACTGCCCACGGCTGGATTACTGCCCACGGCTGGATCCGGGAGAACTGCACTGACTAGGGAAACCAGACTCATCCAGAGACTATCCCTCAGCCCCTCTACCTGACTTTTGAGTTCTAGGCCCAGGTCCACTGCTCCAGATTCCTTTGCTCCTCTCTTATTTTTGGTTGGGTCTCCAAAGTTCCCTCTGCCTCACCTCTTTCCTACTCACAAAGCCCAATACCAATCCTATACCTGTTTCTGGTTTAGGGGTGAGGGACAAAATGAATCCTACTATCTCCCTCTTTTACTTTGGGATAAGCAGAGATTTTAAAATGTCTAATACCCTTATCCAGAGGGTCACATTTTCCCAAGGCAATTGTATTCTAAAGTTGGCATGTAAGGCAAAATTTACATAGTCAAAATTACCTTGGAAAATCCCTTAAATCTCCCAGTACAAGATATATGGTTTGTAGTTACAACACTGCACAGTAATATAGGTATACAGTAATACACAAAGCATATAATTAAAATTACAAGTGCAAAATACAATTCTGTAGTCATTTTAATTATATACAAGTAAGAGAGTGCATAGTTGAACTTGAATAAATTCAATGAGATGCTGATGCTGCTCCTCAGTATCTTTCACCACAACTCCCACAGGCTTTTCGCACACTTCTAAATAGGCTTAAGGGCTCCATTTACATGAAAAGACAGACAGCTCCGGGAACCTTTGAGGCCTTCTCTTAAGATACACAATCACCACAAAAGGAAAAGGGAGAGCATTCTTTCACACAGATCTCTTTTCCTGTTTTTGCCTTGTGGCAGGAACAAAAGAAGATTTCTGAAAGAGAAAGCCGCTAAAAACTGCAGGCAATAACTTCTACTCTAGAAGGTGAAAGATGGCTAGTTTCAGAAAGCTTCCTTCAACTGCAACCTCCACAGCAGGCAGCCTGAAGGAAATGTTTAGTGACCAATTGGCCTAAGGTCTCTGAAGGATGTATCAGCCCCAAGAGAAAAAAATTCTAAGAAATCGTGCAGAATGAATTAGAAAGGTATGGTTTAGCAGAAGCCTGGGGTAAAACAAAGGTTAGACTAGACACTTAACAATTAATGGAAGATTAATAACTTTTGTAAATGTGCTTACTGTTTTTAAAGAACTCGTTCTCCACGTGTATTTTAAATAGAGTTCGGTAAATGTTTATGCTAGTTGTTGAACGTTCTGATAAATGTGAGAAAAATAAGCTTATATTATTTCCCCCACTATCCTCTCTTCTCCATTTCTTCCTCCTCCCCACTTACAGACCCCATGTCTCAGTAACACTGGTTTTTCTTGGACTACTCCAAGCTTGCTCCTGCCATGGCCTTTGCACCAGCTATTTCTTCTATCTTAAACGTGTTTTCCTCAATTTTCCCCATGACTAGATTCTTCTCATTATTTAGGTCTCAGCTTGTCTTCCCCAAAATACAACTAACCACCCATTTTTAACAGCCCTCTCTTCCTAGACCAAGAAGAATAAAGCCATTTCCTTTGATGGGTACCTGTTGAAATACAATTCAATATAACACTTTTACTGGGCACATTGTAGGCCCAAATACTATACAAAGTGTTACAGAGGACACTGAGATGAAGAAGAATCAGTGGGGTCCATACCAACAACTAATTATGGAGGCAGAAGACGAACATAAATATACAAGGCTGACCTGAAGTGCCAGCAGAGGACCACAGAGTGTTTCAAGCATCACTTACTACTGTAAGGACCAATGCATTCAGAGGACAATACACAAGAAACTGAGGGAAACAATCTACATATTCACCTACAATCTGAACAATAGAAGTCACATGACTAGCTAACTAAGGTGTAGAGTAGCATAAGAGTAACAAATCTTGATGAACAAACAAACATTTCCCCAGGTACTGTCTCATGTGTCATGCATTATCCTAGTTACTTCTACCTGAGTTATTCAGTGCCTATAATAGTGGTGTGAGGCAGAAATTCCATTTTTTTATTGCTCTTTCTACACATGAAACTGGAGCTCAGATAAATGTGACAAAGATAAGAAGACATTTGGAACTGGAACCCAAATCTTATGATTCAGCATCCAATCCTCTGTTGATTCTCCACAATCATGTCTGTGATCACATATCACATAATCCATCCTTGTGAGTCAGAAAACAGCAAATGAAATGAGTTTGCCAAATCTATATGATCTATCTAAACTTCCAAATTAAAAAAACAAACAAAGGGTATAACTGAGGAAGGCTATAGATCCTAGAATGCAAGTTATTCTCTAGGCACATAGAACTGTAACAGGGTGGTCCCCAGGATAGGGGGAGGTTCCCTGCCCCACCCAAGGGAGTGTGGAGCTGAGCAGGAAGAGAAGAGGATGCAGAGGAGACTGAGGAAGGAAGCAGGATGAAGCCAGAAGGAGACCTGGAGGAGGCACATGGAGCCTAGAGACACGTGAAGAAACTACACTTGTCTTTTGGTCGTGGACTGGGTGACACAGATGTGGGTGAGATCCGTGGGGAGGTGACAATGGCAGCTTTTATCTTGATTTTGATTTTGCTCTTTTTCTTCTGGACTTGTCTGGTTGTTTCTGACCCTTTTCTGTGGGTCCCCACTGGAAGATGCTTTAGACTTGTGGCAGGTTTTGGGGCCTTGCTCTGGCATTTGGATGGAGTTTTACCCACGAGGGGACGGGTAAGTTTGGGTGCTTGATTTAGAAACTATATTCTTTGCCTTTCCTGTACTGTTTCCTAATTGTAATAAAGTTCCTTCCCATTAAAGTCTCATATGTTTTGTGTTGATGCGGCAGATGGCAAAACCCATTTAGAATAGGCAGGTTTGCAGGGTTTGGGCTGCCCCTCTCCCTGCCCTATGACAGAACTAATGACACCAATTTTGAGCTATATCACTTCTTTTTCAAAAATTTTTGGTTTAAATACCCACTGGAAAATATGTAACTAGAAATTTAAAAAAGACCAAAATAAATGCAATCACTGGCTATGTAACAAAATTTTCTAGGTGACTAAAAGGGTTTACTTTATAAAAACATGTCAGCTTCTTTGAATACACCTGAGCTAACAGAAAAAGTGTATTGGTGGTGCTCTGTACATGTGTCCATCGCAGGCTTGCTCTTATCCTTGGAATGCTAGCCCATCTGCCTTTGGAATCACATGAAACTGTAGTCATTTAGAAACCCATTGGCATATTACAACTGGCATTGCATTCTTAACCTCATCCAATTCTTCCATCCCTAAAAAAAGACAAATGCCTTCTTGTTAAATCACATGTGATGATACCAGATTTTAAGCACACTATTTGTGCTCTGGGAGCTTTTCAACTTTACATCCTTCTTTTCTTTGCACATTGTGCAGCTTTTTTCTTTTTTCTTCAAAATAAAGGCTGAGTGGGGAAAGCCCAGCAAGCTGACAGGGCTGGACCTCAACAGCTTCCTGAAATCCTGATGCTTCCTTTAACTCTGATTTTCAACACTGAAAAAAGACATTTACAATCAACAAAAAGAAGCAGCTAGATTTCCTTGAGAACATAATTTCAATAGGCCATTCTATGATATAATTTCTAGGAGTGGCAGATATGAAATAAATGTAAAGAAAAAAACTGCATGTTTTCAAAGAATGACTTAAATTCATTGATGACAGCTTAAGAGGATGCTCCTTTAGCATTCTACCCTTTCCTTTTTTTTTTTTTTGATAATAGATTTTTGTGTAATTCAATTCACTTCATTCAACAAATATTTATAGAATATTTATAGAATATTTATATGACAGGCTCTGTTACAGATTATAGCAATGACCAAATCAAATCCCTGCCTCACGGAGTTTAAATTGTAGCAGATAGACTGTGTTGGTGTGTTGGCTGGAGGAATGACAAGCAAGCAAATGCAGTTACATTGAGAGGGAAATCTGATCAGAAAGATGGGGAAAGGGGGATCATGTAAAATCTTGGAGGCCATGCTGAGTTTTTTGTATTATATTCTGTGAGAAATGAGAAACCACTGGAGGATTTTGAGCAGAGGAGCCATAGGACATGATTTGCGTTTTAGAAAGACCACCCGAGCAGCTATATGAAGTATAGATTTAAGGGCAAAAGTAGAAACAGGGAAGTCAGCCTATACAGTTGCTTACATAACTAATGATAGTGACTTGGGTTAGCATGGTAGAGGCATAGGAGGTGACGGGGATAGATTCAGAGCTTATTTTAAAAACAGCATTGACAAACTTGCTAATGATTCAATGTAGGAATGACGAAAAAATGGAATCCAGAATGACTCTGAGGTTCTTTGCCAGGTCAACTGGGTAAATCGTGTGCCATTAACTGAAATTATAAAGATGGTGGGGAAACAAGGTTTGGTGAAATCAAAAGCTCAGTTTTGAATATATACATTTGAGTTACTTATTAGGTATCCAAAGGTAGTGTCAAGCAGCATATGGACATATGACTCTAGAACCCAAGAGAAAGGACAGTTGTAATCACTGGTGTATGTAGCTGATATTAAAGCCATGGGGACAAGATGGAGCAAAGGTTAAAAAAAAAAAGTGAAGAAATCAAAGCCCAAGTCTTGGGGTATCCTGAGCTTAGATGACAAGGAGGAGTCAGTCACGGTAACAGAGGAACAACCACGGGGGCAATAGGATGGGAGAGGGAGTGTGATGTCCAAGAAGCCAAGCCAAGTGGAGAAAATGCATAAGGATCAACTGGGTCAAAAGCTACTGAGAACACACATAAACAAAAGTAAAGAGCTCACCACTGGATTAAATGAAGCAAAGGTCACTCATAACCTGGGCAAAAGTCATTTCAGTGGGGAGGTGGGACCACAAGCCTAGTGAGAGTAGGGTAAGAAGAGAACAGCTGAGGAAGAAAGGAAGACAGTGGTGAGAATCTAGGTAAGTCTTTTGAGTTGCATGGGGGGAAAAAAAGGGCAGCTACAGGTAGAATGTGAAATCTAGGGTAGATTTTAAAGATGGGGTCTCCCTCATGTTTTAATACTGATATGAAAAAGTGAGGGAAAATTTGAGGAAAGAATGATATGAGGTGCTGAGCAGGTAAAAGTAATGGGATCCAGGTAAAAGGTTGGTCTTCAATAGGATGAGGGAGATTATGAGCACAGATGGAGCTGACAGAGTTGCTAGGAGGGAGAGAAACAATATCTCCTGATTACTTCCATTTTCTCAGTGAAATTAGAGAAAAGGTCACTAGGGAGGAAAAGAGTAAGAGAAATTAGAGAAGAGAAAAATTAGAAAATGGTTATTTCAGAAAGAAGATATTAGAACTGCTAGGTAGAACTGAGGTATTCAAGAAATGATTATGAATATAAATTTAGATAATCAGTGTTTTTCTCCAGTGAGGCACAAAGGGTCAAAGAATTAGATTTAACTAGTTATAAAGGTCTTGCTAAGTGAGCATAATGAAAGGAAAAAGTTGTTGAGGTTGTATGTGCAAAACAGTGCATATCACAATTGGCTGTGGACTCAGTTTCAGGTAAGGAGGGAACTAAGGACTTGAGAATAGTCAAATAGTGGAATCATCATTGGTTTGGGACATTGATGTGCTCACAGTTGGACCTGGAGTGGTCAGTGTTGCAGTGGGCACAATAAATAAATAAGCTATAATATAGGAAATGGTGGGCAGAGAAAAGGATGCCTGAAACAAGACATTGGAGAGGGGAGAGTGTAACTAGTAAAGTCGGATCTAAGGTAAGACCATCAGATGGGTTGTGAAAGTAGGATGGAAGAAAAAATCCTTGGAGGCAAAAGGTTACACTGAGAAGCCAGATGTTGGACAGATTATCTACATGGGTAATGAAGTCATCAAGAATGCTTGCAAGCATAATGGGGGAAGAAAGGCAGTCTGGATCCTAGCAGGCCAGGAAGTTGGTAGTGACTATAGTTGAGAAATTGGTATTTCATAGATCTGATTTCCTTCAGTTCAGATTCTACATTTTTTCCCATTTCTCATTGGAACCAAACTCTTACCTATAAGTGAATTCAGAGTCTATGTGTCTATGTATCAGTAATTTATTAAAAACAAATGCAAAGTGCCTGAATACAACAATGATTTTCTTCCAGTTCCTATAGTAGGCACTTTGATCTCAGCCTGCCACAAGAGTGTCTCTCTTAAGAAAGACCACCTGCGTACAGTCCCTTCTGACAGTCTTGGTGCAAGGCACATCCCTTCCCTAACTCTTGCATTCTTTGATACAAATGAAATTTTTTGTAAATTTTTACTTTCCAGGGTCTCAACAATTTACTGACTAAAGAAATGTTTCTGGAATGAAAAACAAACAAAGTATCAAAAGCATTGTTATTGGTTTCAGATCTTACTGACCATGTCATCTCACACAACTCAAGTTTCTCAAACACATCATTCAAAGGTAAGTAGTAATGACTTTCTCTTGGGGATCTATAAATATTTAAATGAAACCAACTATTCTAAGCATTTGGCATATAGTAAGTAGGCAAAAATAACAGTTTCCATCTTTGAGTTTGAGTGCACCTACTTTCCTCATAAGCAATCTACCCACTAATTGAAAGCATTATAGATTGCATGAGTCTCCACCATTTTAAAAGGTCGGAGTATGAAAAAACAAACTACACAGACTCCACTTTTACAGAGCTTCAATTGGTTCTAGAAACAACACTTTAAAACCTTAATAAATTCATATAATAAACTTTAGGATTTTATAATATCATATGATAGACATCTTTCAATTAAAAATGTTATCAATGTTAATACCTTACCAAATCAACTGTTTTCAAATAAACATTCTCTCTCCTCTTTACCCACATATACACACTATTATAACTTTATATTTTGCTTTTATTGCTTGACACATTCTACAAAAATTCTTATTAATGCAGTCTTCAAAATCAGTTTAATTTTAAATAGCGATCAATATCAGTAGAGTAAACTAAGTGTATATATTACAGTTTAACTAACCATTCTTCCATATTAGAAAATTGAAATATTTTTCTCTTTATAAATAATACTGCAATTAATTTGATTAGTGCAATGGTCATTTGTAATTATTTTTAATTTCAGATTTTATTTCTTTTTCTTAGAAATAATATGTTAAAGTATGACCTTGTTCTTAAAGTAATCAGTTACTTATGGCCCCTTAATAAAACTTATGTGGATGAAACTCGGTTTTATGTTAATTATTTTAGTATTTCTCTGACTCCATTTGATTGCTTCCAGTGCCAAAAGTTGATCTTTGGGATTAAGTCAGATCTATAGGAGTTTAGTGGGAGAGAGAGATTGGTTAAGGAATAAGACAGGAGAAAGGCTCATGAAAGAGGTAGGATTTGAACCAGGCCTGGGAAACAGCGTTGGATGGTGAACTGACCTGAGAGAAAAAAGATCTGTGGATAAGGAAAATAGCTTGAGAGAAAATACCGAGGTATAATGACTAAGCAGTGTGACCTGAGCCACTTCCCTGGGAGCACCAAAGGTATCCCTGGGAACAGCTGCAACAAGAAGCGACATATCATGAAGGGATCTGAAAGGCAGACATGAAAAAGTCTTGAGGCTTTCCCAAATGAGATTAATTCAGACTTACAGTCATCAAATCAGATGACCCATTTAGTAAGCTTTTTGATAAGTCTTTTCTGGGGCGAGTTCAGATACCAAAATCCACCTAGCAGGGTGGGGAGAGACCTTGACGCCTTTCCACAGCGAACACTTAGCAGACATCCATGTGGGGCATGACAGACAGAGCCAGTGAGATGGCCACCAATACTCTCCAGGTGACAAGGATGCCTCAGGGCTGTAACTCCAGGGACCAGTCCTCAAAGTCAGTGTCCAAATAGGATAAGTCTTATCTACTTGTCAAGCTCAGTGTGTCACCTGACCAAATCCAGTCCGAGGTAAGGTGCAGCGCATATTTCTTTGGTTGACCACAGTATTATGTCCTGAATCCAGATGAACTTTCTTTGCACAGTATTTATTATTCTAATAAACCAAATGGAATGTTTGGAGATGACTGGAGCAATCTGATTGGCAAACTTACAGGGCATTAATTCTTCCAAGGTGACTGGTGCATAAAAAGTGAAACTATAGCACTCATGTAAACAATCCATCTGCCTCATTTCCCTCCCCCAGGCACCTCTAATTTTCAGCTTATGTTAGCTGTAAGACGAGCTAATGTTTTTAGTGTAGAAAAATGGCATTATCCCAGACATAGAACTTATGTAAAGAAAAATTCTATAGCCATACAGATTGTATCAATAGGTCTTCATGACCAGTAACTAAGATGAATCACTATTACGTTTCAGCAGATAGGTGGAACCATGGCAAAATCATCACAGAAACTCAATACTAACTTATTCCAGCCACAGAAAGATGCACTTTAGGCGAGAAAACTGTGATCACTTTAGTTCATAAAAAATGTAATTTTTCATAATTCCAAAGAAATGACTAACTGAACAACACAAGCAAGTTGCTTCCCTCTTTCAAAATAGGCCCTTCCCTATCAGTACTTTGAAAATTAGAGTGAATGATTGCCTTAGGAAGAAAACAATCCATAAAAGGAGAGGGATAAGTCAAATATGAAAGCAAGAGTTGAAATTATGGGGCCAGAAACAAGGTACACAGGCTTTTTCCTGAGGCCAGACAAACTAATTGCCCTCTAAGGTCAATTCTTAATTATCTCCAGGTAATTACCTTGTGCTTATCTTTGGCAAAGCTTGGGTTTAACTTCTTGTTGATACTATTCTATCAACCTTTCAGTGTATTCGTGTCCTTGAATTCATTCTTACACCCAAAGAGTAAACATTTTTTGAAAATAGTTGAAACACAAGGGTAAGATATATTTGTAGATAGTAAGTAAAGTGGAAAAGGAAGAAAAATAGAGGAAGAGAAAAGTGAAGAATGAGAAAGAAATGAAAAATGGAGGGAGGAGAAAGAGGTTCTAAGTAAAGAAAAGGGAAAGAAGGGGAAGAGAATAGGCATTTCGATTGATATTTAGAATAAAGAGACTTTTACCAGAAATGTAGGATTCACACCATTAGAAGGATCAGTTATTCTCTTTTCCAGCTCCCCTCAAATCACCTCTTGATTACTTAGCACTCAAGAAGTGCTTATAAAGCTCAACAATTTGCCTTATATTCAAATGGATGGGGATGCTTGACAATATTTCCATGAATCCCTTTGGCGGTTTAATGATGCCTATGGGTTCCTTTTCAGAAAGAGGTTTCTGAGTACATGAAATAAAATTACATAGATAACAAAGGAAACATTTTACAACAATGCCATTTTCAAAATAATTTCTGAATATGTAAAATACTAATAAATGTGTTTCTTTTTTTAAGATTGATTGATTGATTGATTGATTGATTGATTGATTGATTTATACAAGCACTGGGTACAGTCAGAAATGCAGGAGGGTGAGAGAATTCACCAGAGCCAGTGCAGAGCGGGGAGCAGAACAGGCAGACTGACAAAGTACATTGCTGAGGGGAGCAGTGGAGGAGAGGTCTGCGCGCCATGTGGAACCCTGGCCAGCAGCTGGGGATTGAACCGGTGCTGCAGAAGCTGCAGGCAGCTTCGCAGCCCAGCGCTCAAACACTGCGCCACTGGGGAGGCCCTAAATGTGTTTCTTAATATAATAAATAGCAAAATCTGTAGTGGGTCACTATAATTACCTATAATGTCACTGTATCTACTATATCTATAATGTCAAAGTGTATAAAGAATATTTCAAGATATTTGAAAGAATAGAAATGTAATATTAAGTATCTGTTGCTTAAAATTGCAAGTATTGCTAGTACTACTGTAGTTTGTTGTCTACATTCAAAGTGGAAAAAAATGTTCAATTTCAATTATAGGTTAGTAAAAATGGAGATGTAATTTTTTTTAACTTTCCTAAGTTCATGGATGTCCTGGATTTGGGGGGGAGGGGTGAAGGGAGGGAGTCCATTGACTCTAGGATAAGAATCTCTTATTCTATTCTTATAAAAATAATAAAACTACTTGAAGAGATGATCTCTCTTATTTTATGAAACTTTTAATATAAGAGGAGCAACACAAAATTCCACAGAATTATGCAGAGCTAAGTTGTTGAGGAAATCAAGAACTCTGAAGACATATAATTGAAGTAACAACTACCATGAAATGGCACTAAACAAGGACTTCTTGGAGAATACAAGACCTTTCCAAACCCCTAAACAAGTCCTAACATAATGGAGACACTGGCTAAATGAAAAAATTAAAATGAAACCCACCTAATACCACACATTAAGATCCAAACAAATGAGAATCAGATATAATGAAAACTATTTAAAATGTTAGGGAAAAAATATGGATATTTTTCTCTGTCTTTAGTCATTGTTGAGACAGCAGGACTTAGCATAGTACTCAGAGCTACACAAATATAACAGCAAAATATATGGCAATATAATGAAGTGGGATCAGATAGCCTGGGTGTATGCCACTTCTAGCCACTTGACAGTCTTGCCTTTATCCTCATCATTGAAAAGATATGACATTAGTCATAGGTTTGTTGCAAAGAATACATACAAATATATGCATATGAAACAGTTGACATGGTAATTAACTGCTAAGAAATATGTGTTGCTATTGTTGTTGTTATTATAGGAAAATGCTGACTTATTTGATTACACAAAAATTTAAGACTTTTCAATGAGTTATACAAAATATTGCAAGAAGAATAAACTGGTTGTATATTTGACTTTTAGAAGATGTGGTACATATACACAATGGAATATTACTCAGCAATCAAAAAAGATAAACTCATGCAATTTGCAGCAACATGGATGGAGCTGGAAGGGATCATGCTCAGCAAAATAAGCCAGAAAGAAAAAGAAAAATACCAGATGGTCTCACTCATAGCAGGAATCTAGAAAACCTAAATAAGGGACCAGGAAAAAGACTAATTATAATAAAGTAAAAATCAAAATCAACAAGCAACTATAAAACAGAGACACACTATGGGTAGGGGGTAGAGAGGGAGTAGGATCAAAACAAGGTGGTTGGGAATTGTATGGGGGCTATAACCAAGATGAAAATGCAAACATTGTGCAAAAATGAAAAATGATGTAAAAAATATACAAAATAAAAAAATGCTAAAAAAAATATGGAGGAACAAAGTTTAAAAAAAACTAAAGAAAGACTTGTATATCAATGATTTAATAAAATAAAAAGTCAAATGAAAAACTAAGGAAAATGATTGGATTAAACATGAGAGACAAAAGGCCAATCACCTTAATCTATAAAGAATACTTACAAATCAATATGAAAATACACATTAACATTACAATAAAAAATGAACAAGACAATAACAGACAACATACAAAAGACAAAATATAACATGTATAAAATTTATCTAAAAGAAGATTCAAGGTGTGAGAAAATAAAGTAAAATGCTAAGTAAAACACAATAGGACTAAGTAAAAATAATAGGACTAAAACTACATAAAACATGATATAAATTTTGTAAATATTCACATAAATATATTGAACAAAGCATAAAAGGAAATATATCAGGATATTAGTGATAGCTCTGGATAGTATGTTTCATTTTCTTCTTTATATTTTTCTGCTTTTTTAAGTGGAGAATTTGACCAAAATTACAATGAGAAATATTCCTTCCAAATAAAAAAAATACATAACACTGAATCATTGCTTGAAATAATGAAAAATTAGGAACCATTTAAATGTCCATCAACAACAAATCCAAAAACATGCATAATATATATGGATATATTCAATATGACTGCATAGGCAGCTGTTAAAAAAGAATGAAGCATTTTTTCTGCAATGTGTTTACATAAAAAAAGACAAGTTGCAAATTAGTTTATATAAATATGATGCCATTGAAAAATACTGTATATATTTCTCTATTCTTTGGCAAAAGATGTGTTGTGTGGCTGTGTGTATGTGAGAGAGAGAAAGAGAAAAGAGAAAGTGTATTGAAGGAGAAGCAGGAAAATAGATTAAAGCCAGGGGTTGTATTGAATTTCCAGAATATAAGAATGTAAATTCAAAAATACATTTATTTTAGATGGCTTCTATTTCTGTATCCCCCATTCATAAAACTCCTCAAGTGCTACATTTGAAGCATATTACAGAATATTTTAGGAAAAGCAGGCCCTAATCACGCTCTAAAACATGATTGTATTTTCCATCACTAAAATACAATACAAATCTATTTTTTTACATTGCTTGTGCTAATTTCAAGTTTTAGCCGCATGGCTGCAAGGGTATTCAATTCCTGCAGGCTACAGGATTAAAAAGAGGAATCTGAACTCTCTCTTTTGTGGAAGCTGCAAAAAACCTTTTAGAAATAAGGAACTCAAAAAGAAAATTTATTGGTTGTGAAAGATACTCCTTTTAAATTCTCAATAAAAACCAGTTCCTTCCTGTGCCTTATAACTTATGAAGGCGTCCCCAAATATCAGACAGGTCAATCTTTATGTGCATGACGAAGATAATATGACTGAGTGAGAATTGTGTTCAGTCATGACAGACGCTGGTGTTTTCCCTATAATATTAGAAAATGGAGACTTTTTACATAAATGCATTAGCATATCAGCTTTAAATAACACTATTCTCCCCAAAGTTACCTCAGTTAAAACTAAATTAATTAAAAATAAATAAGTAAATACCACCATTCTTTCTCACTGTCAAAAACAGTATTTCATACTTTTACAAAGGCTGAGCAAGAAATTTGCAGCACTAACATCTGAAAAGGTTCAGCAGGGCAACAAGCAAAGATGTTGGGCCTAGCAGGAATGGAGTCAACTTGTGTACACAGTTAGCTTGTGTACACAGAGCAGCAACAGATGTGACATTTGGAGGACAATTTGGAGCATAGAGTCCATCATCGGAAAGTCTTTTTTCTTAAAAATTATTTCCTTTACTTTGTTTTCCTAAACATTAGAGTCAAATGACAGCCTCTTCACATTCCTTCAATAGCTTATAAGTTATTTACCGGCATTTAAAAGAGAAAAAGGGCCGAGACTACATCCCTTCTGGAGCTACACTCCCCTCTAAAAAAAACAACACATGCTTGGCTCTTTCACCTTATGCTTTTAAGAAGGAATTTTAATGGGCTGGATCCTCGAGGTACACAAACTTGGAGGGAGGAGCACAACAGTAAATTATACCTTACAAAGGGCCTGCGCCCACTGGCCACTGCCAGCGATGCTAAGTCCATAAACAAAAATCTGTCTTTTTTTAAAAAAAAGGTTCTCCTTGAGAGAAAGGTGCAAGCGATGAAGATGAATCACTTCTCTTTCCCCGGGTCTGTCAGACAAGAAGCAAGGACTTGTCAGTGACTCCAAACAGCAGGGCCTTGACAACTAGTCAAAGACAGAGTTGTGTTATCCAGCATCTCCCTTTTCTCTGGAAGCATTTTCCTCCCAATTAATGTAAGTTATGAGGCTGCACTGGAGAGCTGAACAAACTGACACTCAAGAACGTTAGGTGGCTTTTTTATGCTGAAAACCCGGGTAACTGATATCCACAGACTGTGCCCATGAGGGTGGAGGTGATGGTACTTCTGGTCACTCTTTGTTACAAACCTGCTGAGGTGCTGGGGCTGAGCCCCCACACTGTCTTGTCAGTATTCCCCCCTCTCCTATGAATACCCCCTACTCCTCAGCTTTGCTCTCCTGTTTTGTTGCTGCTAGAACAAAACCCCTCAAGTCTCAGGTTTTGAGTTGTCACTGAGATGCAGGGATAAGCCCTCTGTGCCTGGGCCACACCCAGAAGGCCTGGTCCAGGAGAACTAAGAGCAGGATATATTTATTTTGGGTATCTCTCTTTGGATATAGATAACAAAATTGCTACCATTGTGTTGTTCATTTTGGAAATAGAAACCCAAAGAATTCAGTGATATTTGAAAATATCTAATGAAAGGAATTTGCTAAATTTTGGTGGTTGCCCTTAGAAAAAAACAATACAGCTGTATACCTTGGGCATTATAGTGAGAAAAATCACACTTTCTGTTTCAGGAACAAACATAGAAACAAACCATGACTCATCGTTATCATTTTTAATTCCAGAAACTTGAAAGCATGGCCTGCATAGTAAAGATTCACCAAAAAAAAAAAAAAGAACGCAATTCCTAAGAACAAAAGACATCAATTAATTGGCGCAAAAATAAAGACAAGATAAATAAGGGCAGAGGGAAGGCTAGGGAGGAAGGAGGGGCACAGAATAGCAAAAATATCATACATAAAGAATTCAGAATGGATGCTAAATACAAAAGTGGGAATGATGCCAGGCTATAGTTCAGAGACTGCATCTAGGGTTATTTTGTGCAACACATTTATTCACTAAAGCACCAAAGCAGCTATTAGAGGAAACAATAAAGAGATCCCCTCCCCCTGGAAATTTGAGCCCTGCTTTGGAATTTTTATGACATTTCATTCTTAACAAACAAGGTCTCACAACCCTCTTCTAGCTTCAAAGCACCATTGTGGTGTGGTCTGTGATTGATATCCTTGGCCTGATTTATATATATTGTTTCAGGTATTCTCAAGTCATATAGTTTATTCTGTATGAACGAATAGCAGCTCTGCTTGGCAAACAAATAAACAAAACATCCCACATCCCAAAACCACAGGCTTACCCTGACCACTGTGACTCAGCTGGGTCACTTCAACAAGGCCCTTTCATGCCACCAGTGTCTTGTCCACAGAACTGGGATATTACCAGAATCCTCAGCTACAAACTGAAAAATACCTTGGTTTCCCAGTCAGAAAGTAGAGTAGGGTGTGGTCTAATAAGTATAGAACTACAGTCCAGTTGCTCTTTGTTTTATACAACAAGTAGGTTCCTGAAAAGTCAAGGTTTAAATACTTATTTTTCCCCTCATATTTATAAATGGAATCACTTATAATTTACATCAAAAACTTGGTTTTAAATGAAATGATTGTGGCCCCCCCATTTATAAAGTACAGAATATTTCATAATTAAAATAAAATCTTTTATACATTCAGACTTGATTTTGCTTGAGTTCCTTCATGTAAAGCTTAGAATACTATTACTAGCCTTACATATATCTGGATTGTCTTGTTTTAATATTATTCTTTTCTTTTTCAGCAAAAATCCAAGGAACTATTTCTGTACCCCTAAGTCCATACTCTCCACATGGTGAGGAAACAAAAGTGGTGCTGCAGCTTTATTTAGCTGAGTGTGTGCTGTGGCATGCAAGGCATTTAGAGAAACAGAAGCATTGGGAATGCTGAGACACCAGCAAGTCACTGGGAAAGAAAACTGGAGGCAATATCTCACACACGATGCAGCATGATTTCCAAACCAACTAAAGAGCTAAAGCAACACCAGGCTGCTCTTTACAAACAAAAACCTGTCCTATGTACCTGAGCCAGTGAGGGCCACATCTTCCAGTTGACCCCACTCTGCCACTGCTATCCCTCTGCCAAGGCAGCTGACACCACACAGGGCAAGGGTCAGGCGCCTTTCTCCCAGATCCTCCATGACCTACTGATATACAAGGGCAAGAGTGCTGGCGCCATTGGGTGTATCCATCCCAATCTGCCATTTCAAAGCAGCTGCCTGCAGACCCTGTCTGCCCTCTGCTCTGTGAATGCAGAAATTAAAATGCAGGGGCGCTGGGGAGGCAAAAAAAAAAGAGGGAAATCTTAAAGACAGTATCTTGGAAGCATATGTTTCAGAATCACTCCAGCCAGTTCCCTGTCAAGAAAATATTGGCTAGGTTAGTTGGTCCAATCTCATGCAGCCACAGATGGTTTATGCCTCCCTGTTCAGGTTCCAGCTCCCAGAAGAGCAAGAAACCAAGCCTATCATGCTTTGTGATGTAGTTATTCCGCCACCTAGTGTTAGATGCGAAAACAAACAGCAGTGTTAGGAGAGTGAAAACAGAATTAAAACATTGGTAAATAGCCTTTTTTCTATAAAACATCCTTTATTTATACTGGCCTAGGGAGACACCATCAACAATTACAAAAGTCCTCATTTGAATGGGAAGCCAGAAATCACTGGGTCTAAAGCTGAAGATGTGAGGGGAAAATATGTATAACCTCAAAAACCCATTTCACTCATTTTTGAAAGACATGATCCTTCCACCTAAGGTAAATATCGTGAATAGAGTAATACAAATAAGGAAATTAAACCACCTGGAACTGGACAGGGAAAGTGTAGCCATGGCAGTTTCTGCCCTGGAGAAGAGAGGACAAAGTAAACAGAGAAAACAGGGATGGCTATATAAGGCATTATTGCTTCTGCAGCCAGCACATCAGGAGGTAATGAAATGAGCTGTGGCTCAGAAGGAAAGCCCATGCTTGAGTTCCAGTTGAGTAGCTTCATAGATGTGCTGGGTGACTTATTCAGTATCTCTGGCTTCGATTTTGTTTTCTGGCAACAGCTGTGCTTATATACCTGCTCTTCCCACTTCCACAGGGCTGTCCTGAAACTCAGTGAGACAATGCATGTGAGGGCATTTTGTCAACTCTGGGTTCTGGCTGTCACTTACCTGTTTGTGGTCCTTTGTGAAAAGGGCTTGTGCAATGAGCTTGCTGTCTTAGATTGCTCATGTTCATTCTCAAAAGTGTATTTAGAGCTAGAAGTATTAAGACAATGTTCAAAAATTTCATGCAACATAATGAAAAGATCCCACCACTACACTAATAAAGAATTAGCATTAGAGTTTAAAATCAGGTTAGTCCTTAAACCTTTGTTCCATCGAGAATGATGAGGCCATTGTGGTTAGCTGTTTCTACTGGAAATGATATATTCCTCCAGGTGCTTCAAGTTACAGAGAACCTGAACTGAACTTTCCTTCTTGTGGGCAGAGTTTATATTGTGACAATAAAGGAGGCAGCAGGAACACAGTTTTTCATTTCTATTCCTGCACTAAGCTGTGTAACTTTAGGCAAGTTGCTTAACGGAGCCCAATTTAAGTTTCCAAATGTGCAAAAAGTAAGGAGTAAACCAAAACAACTGCTCCTTCCAGTTCTGTGATAAAAAGTTGTTCTGCTTTTGACAGTGGAAAAAAGAAAATTCAAAGCCCACGGAAGGCCAGCTGTACTGCAATTGTTCAGAAAAGCCCTAAAAATTGTATAAATGTTCAAGTCACAGGACAGAAAGGACAGCCTTAAGAGAGCTAGCCTTTATAGTCTGCGTGTATTTGGTCCTCTCAAAGAATTTCATAATGCCTCTCAGAAACCACAGTGGGCCGCAAGACATACAATCTGCAAGGAAATGCTTACCCAGCCACCTACATGGACTATCAAAATTGCAAAGAAAGACTTTTCTTCCATTTAGCTCTAAAAACACCCTTTGCTCTTTTTAGTAATACTTCTAATAACACCAAGGAAAAAGTTCTATTTAACCAGATTTTCTCTCTCCCAACAAGTGTTGGAGCTACTTGGGAGTACAATAAAAACAGCCTGGTGGGCCTCCCCAGTGGCGCAGCAGTTGAGCGCTGGGTTGCGAAGCTGCCCGCAGCCTCTGCAGCGCCGGTTCGATCCCCGGCTGCTTCCCGGCCACCGGAGGAGGGTCCCACATGGCGCGCAGACCTCTCCTGCCGCCGCTGCTCCCCTCAGCAGTGTACTTCGGTCCTTCTGCCTGCTCTGCTCCCCGCTCTGGCTCTGGTGAATTCTCTCACCCTCCCACGCTTCTGACTGTACCCAGTGCTTATATAAATAAATTAATAAATATTTGGGGGGGGCAAAAAAAAACAGCCTGGACTTTTCATGATGTGGAAGCCAAACCAAAGTCACAGTGTAGGGGATTCACACCTGGAACTTGACTGCCAACCAGGGCCAAAACTCAGACCTAGAAGAAAGCCAATGGTGGATTTCTCTTTCAGAAATCATGGCCACACCAGATTTACATATGGAAGATCCCTTGTCTTGAAGGTCCTGGATCCCTTAAGGATGATGGTGGGGTCTCTTATAAAAAATGCTCAGCTTTCCTCAGTCTCCCCAGCTGCTATGTTTGCATATATCCTGGCACACTTGGGCCTGGAAGATTTCGTTCTTTCCCACCCCCCTCTACTGGAACTTCCACTGCTTGTATCCAAAAAAATTTTTGAGACCTTTCTAATAATCTGCTGGAGGCTGTGGAGACAGATGTAATCAGGGTTCTCATCAATCTTTCTCTTCTGGCCAAACAGCTGGGAGGCTGTATGGAAAGGTGCAGGATTCTCCTTTCTCCCTCAAGACACACTTCTGTCCAGAGTTAGGGCCCACTGGGTGTTCCTGGGAGCCAACATTTTCCTGAGGAAAGTTCATGGATTTCACATTTGCCCCAAACCTAATACACATGAAGCTTTAAGTTTAAATTCCACAGAGCCTTTTAATAGGAGGGGCCTTGCCTCTCCGTGGCTTATAACAACACTGAAGGCTAGTTGTATCTCATTCATTTTGGCAGTTTTCCAGAGCAGCTGACAAACTGAAAATAAGCACTG
Source organism: Talpa europaea (assembly GCF_964194135.1). Lineage (NCBI taxonomy): Eukaryota > Metazoa > Chordata > Mammalia > Eulipotyphla > Talpidae > Talpa > Talpa europaea. Next base: position 95,317,189 of record NC_140075.1, on the reverse strand, counting down.
CTGTGCCCCCTCCTCCCTGACAACCACCTTCTTTATATGCACAGACCCAAGAGAGTCAGATACACTTTCAAAGCACATGGAGGTGAACACCACCTCTGCCTCACTGTTCAGAGTTTAATATTGACCTTGGACACTTCTGGTTTGAAACTTCATAATTTAAGTTATCAAGGATCTAAATCAGACCAATAGTATGGGATTTGAATCCTACTGAAATTGTGAGAGCAGGAATTTACCTTTTGGGAATAAGTGTGCAAGGTCAAAAATCTCTTTGGAAACACAACTTCTCAACTGCCTCTGTTTCTGTCCTTTTTGATAGGCAACAGGAAAAGACAAATGGGGTAACTCTGGTTGTACAATTTGAATGCAATATTGAGGCAGGCATCTGTGCTTGGGAACCTCTGATGGAAAGCTGATTTGAGAGAAGAACATTAAGAAGTGTCACACTCTAGAAAATCACAACAATGCCATAAAATGTGAACACTGGGCTCCAGGTAGGAATCTGCGTGACCACAGCCAGAAATCTATGTGCCTCAGAACTTAGCAGCAGCGTTAGTTCCCCAATTGGTAAGGGGAGACAGGTACTTGGTTTGTGAAGCCTTCCAGTGAGAACTGGAAGTATTAAATTTATACCCACTTAATTTGCTGGAACCCATCCTGACTGGGTGGATTTAAGTGGGATTAAGGACTGAACCTGACTGGTCTATAGAAACTAGGGGAGACAATGAGGACACAGGTCATGGCTGTGCCTAGGTGTTTTCATCTTGGTGCCAATCGGCACATCTCAGCTATTTTGTTAGGACATTTCTAACTCCTCCTTCTAAGGGGAAGATCATAAGCCTTTCATGCCACCCTCATTCATCTACCCAAATGTTAGGAGATTATTTTCTTTATGTGGTATACTGATTAATTGCCAAGGCAACACCTGTGCATCCCCTTTTTTGCTCTGGGAAGCATTCTAGGAAATCCATGTATAAGACTGCCCTGAGATCACCCACCCGGTAGTTTGGAATGCAGTGTGACCAAAGGCATTTCCAGAGAGCTCACAGGGCACAATGGCCATGCATGGGTGGATTTGCTGGATGGATTAGACAAACCAACCGCAACCTTTGCATCCTTTGTTTTTATTCCTTCCAGTAGATTGGTCTTGTTACCAATACTGATGCCAAGACTAGCAATTGCTTGCGACAAAGAATTGTTGTTAACCCCTAGCCCCTGTTTCATTCACCCTAATTATTCTCTAACAATAGAAGGGCTTTAAAAAGCCTCCAACTGCCCAGCAGACACTATGGGCCAGGGGAATCACTGAACACAAGCAGCCTATCAATAAAAGACAATACTGAAGCAACTTCTGTCTGGGTATTTGCCCTATCTTCTGAGACAATGGGAAAGAGAGCTCAGGGAATAAAAAGGAAGTCCTGCCCTACAGATCTTTTGTTTGTCTGCCTGTGCTGTATCTGTCCCAAGTTCTTGGGCATATCCTTTACCACTCCCAATACAGGAAAAAGCCTCAACTTCCTAGGAAATGCAGCTTCTATGGTTTTGATGCATTTCTACTGTAGCCAATTAGACTTCAGTAAAAATATTTTTTTTCTTTCCTAAGGTTAAGTCACATCTTATATAGCAGAGATACGGACTACTAGACTAATTCATAGCAATAACAATAGCATAAATACTGGTTTGCATAACATGTTAGATGGCAGCACAGAGCTCACCAACACATCAGCATTTTATTTTGTTTGCATTAAACAGGTATCAATGACAGAGCAACTAAACAGAAAAGCAACAGATTGGGAGCAGGACATTATAAGGAGATATATTAAAGAAAATGAAATTGATAAAATAATCCTGGAAGTTTCCAAACTGGGCAAATGTAAATTCAGCACAAAATTAAATGAGAGTAAGTCTCTACATCGACTGATTACAAATCAACATATAATTTGACTAGGATGTGCCCATGATGATGAAATGCTAGCAGAAATGAAAGGTTAGTTGTTTTGAACAGTCGGTTTTTCAGTCCCGTGTTTAAGGGGAACACACCAACATAGCCAATCAAAATTCAAAAATATACAGTATGAAGGGGATTCATCATAGTCTATTTGAGTTATCAAGGAGTATGTGTCTACATATAATGAAGATGCCCTTAAAATACCCTTAAATGTGCAGTGTGTCAATTACCACAGATCAATTGAAGCAATAAAACTAAGGTTCCAAAGCATATCCACAGCAGAGCTATAAATAAGTGAACAAAAAAAAGAAGAAGAAGAAAAAGGCTGGACTAAAAGAAAATTGACTAGTTCTAGATCCCAGAAAATGCAAAATAATACCAGCCATGACAATAGTGATTTTAATCAATAATTCTTACATGTTAGATGACTTAACCAAAAGATAAACCATTAGAATATAAAATAACATGCAGACAGTTGCTTTTTGCCTACAGGTTTTTCTACTATGAGGAAATTTACAATAGGAAAACATTTAAATAATGCTTTACAAAAAGAAAAAAAAGAAATTTTAATTTACTGGAATTTGCTAAGGCTAAACCGTGATCTTGAAGATTTGTTACTAACAAAACACAACCATGATAATTCTAGGCAAGTTTTTAGTACATTTCCAAAAATTATAATACAAATAATTATGGCTACAAAAAAAAAGAAAGTAATGCCACTGATTATTATATGTGAATCAAAGCCATGAGTGATTTGAAATCAACAAATATTGGTTTCTTTAAAATTTCTAATATAACTAGTACCAGCTTTTGGATGTATATTAATTCGGAAGACCAAGTCTTAAATTAATAATTGGATGATAATGCATGAGTTACCACTCTTTATGGTTTTATTGTTAATATGCTAAATACTAAAACACGTGTCTGAAGGCCCCTTTCAAGGAAGGATTTGCTGTCCAGCTCTAGGGAGTATGCTCAGCAGATAGCCTCCAGCATGAGCTCCTTCAGCTTCAGCTCAGTTTTAGAGAAACTCCTTGCTGAAGGTCATGGCCTTCCAGAAGTGGGTCATATCCCTTAACTAAGAGGCATAGTGAGGGAGGGAGTAGGTAAAAAGTTAGCAACAAGTTCTAGAGTGAACCTGATTTTAAACGATAACACTAGCTCTTTACTAATGGGAAATTTTTAATTTTAAAATTTTTATTTATTCTATTATAGAAGTTGCCTCTGGGTTGGGTACCAAAGTTCAATTCTTTCCTCTCCTCAATCTTGTTCATTCTCTTCCTTTCACAAGTTTTGATCCCTAGGAAACATCTTGTACTCCCAAAGTTCACTCAGTACCTGCTTTTGCAGAACCCAACCTGAGACACTTAGCAATTCAATAATTCATCCATTTATTCAACATCCAACAACTAAGCATTTATTGTGTGTTAAGCCCTGTTCCAGATATTGGAGACTGAGTGGCGAAGAAATCTCTGTTCTTGCTGGGCTATAATTCTAGCAGGGGGAAACAGACAATAAATAAACAAATAAGTAAATGTGATCAACTGAAACAGAAGAATATAAAATCCAGCAATTGGGGTAGATAATAAATGGAGCGGCTGGGAATCAAGAGTGCTACATTATCTGGGGAACTCAGGGAAGTCTCTCTGTATGACTTTCTAGCCAAGACTTGAATGATGAGACACACTAGTCATGTGAAACTCATGAGAGCATTCCTGGAAAGTGTCCGGACACTTGTACATGCAAGTGTCCCAAGGCAGGAATAAGCTTGGCCCTCTGAAGGGACAGCAAGAAGACCAGTGCAGATGAAGACCAGAAGATGAAGTTATGAAGGTAAGAATAAGCTCACACATCTTCTCTACTTGACACTTAGTAATTTGGGGGATAGACTACATTTTACCCCTCAGCTCAGACAACCTGACCTCAAATCCTAACTAGGCAATCTTGAAAATCTTGAACACGTTACTAATGTCTCTGACCTGTAGTTTACATTGACAACACACTGATAATAATATTGGGTTGTTGGAAAAGTCATAATGTATTTTTTCTGTGTTTTTAAGCAAAAATGAGTCATGACTTTTCCATCAACCCAATATCGACCTCATATTGTTGTTGTGAGTTTTAGGGAGATATTGTGAAAAGTATCTACTTAGTATGAGTCCTAATACCTAGGATGGGCTCAGGAAGTCATAGCTGTAATTATTTTTAACCCTAGAAAATTAGCACAGTTTCTAACACTCAGAAAGTGGATGTTGATGAAAAAAGGCAAAAATCCTGATTGCATATACACTCTACCTTCCTGTTTAAACATCAGAAGAAACTATAAAATTCAAACTGAGGGGATGAAAGAGGGCTTCATTATTTATTCAACAAATATTCATCAAGCATTGACATGTAAGAAAGAGGGGCTTCCTACTTTCATGGGGCTTTCAGCCTAGAGGGGGACAGAGGACATGGTCATAAGATGTCCATCTTGGGGAATCTGTGACAGGTGCCATCTAAGTACAGATTATCCGGGAGTTTATGGTTGGGGTCACCTCCAACCACTGCTTCCTAGTGAGGATGGTTAGGCATGGGTTGGTAGCTTGAAGAGTGATGGGATTTTTAAAGAGCACAGATGACAAAATAGTTCATTCTGGGCAAAGGATGGACTAAGTCAAGTGTAATGTGAGGAAAGTAAATCTTTAGGGAATGATGACTAGTCCAGACTGGCTGGGGATATGTGTTTAGGCTGAGAGCAAGAGATGGATCTGGAAAGGGTAGTGTGGATTAATCTGGAAGAACTGCAGATGCCAAGGCACAGGGAGCAGGAACCAAAAGCTTCTGAGCTTGAATGGTCAGGCTGAGACAAATTAATCTGGCAGCTGTCTACCGGGTTAACTCAAGTCGGGTGAGACAGGGCAGGAATTGCCAGGCCATGTAATCCTAATAATAACCAAATCAGTGTCATCAGATAAGGAAAATGAAGCAGTGATTGCCCAAGGCCACACAGTTCAGAAGTTCTGGCAGTGGGGTACAAACTCAGTCTCATTCTAGAATTCATGAAGAAAGGAACATGATTGGGGTATGGGATGCATGTGATGGTCTTATGAATTGTAGGGGAAACACAGGAGCTAGACTACCTAGGGTGGAAGTAGGGGGAAGGGGGAACAGAAACAATATGTTGTTTTAAAAAATAACCTGAAAACTAAAAACTTTAAATTCAACCAAATCAAAACAAACCCTGGAAGTCTGACTGTAGAACTGTGGCTGGGGGAAGGAGGGTGGGGGTGTGAGCAAAGGGTGGAGGTGGCCCAATGAAAGGTGGTAGAGGATTATGAATGCTCTGGTGATGGGTGGATGGTCGTGGTTTTATAACATACACTTGAGGAGGGGTGAACCTATAACCCTAAAATATATACACTATCCATGATACTACAAATGGCAATGAGTTTATCTTTTTCGTTGTTGAGTAATATTCCATTGTACATCTATACCACATCTTCTCAATCCATTCATTTGTTTTGGGACACTTAGGTTGTTTTCATATCTTAGCTATTGTAAATAGTACTGCAATAAGCATAGGAGTATAGGTTTACTTTTTGATTAGCAGTTTTGTATTCTTTGGGTAAATTACTAGGAGTGGAATAGGTGCATCACATGATAGATACATTTCTAGTGTTTTGAGGAACCTCCAAACTGCTTTCCATAGTGGCTGGACAAGTTTATATTCCTATCAGCAGTGTAAGAGGGTTCCTTCTCCATATCCTCACCAGTATTTGTTGTTTCTATTTTTGTACTTTTTTTCAAATATGGACCATTCTACCTGTGTGATGTAGTAACTCAATGTGGTTTTGGTTTGCATTTCCCTGATAATAAGTGATAATACACATTTTTTTTCATATGCCTGTTGGTCATTTGCATTTTCTTCTTAGCACTTCAGCCCTTTTTTTAAAAAAAAATTATTTATTTATGCATACAAGAGCTGGGGTACAGGCCAGAGGTGTGGTGGGGATGAAAGGATTCACAGGAGAAAGAGTAGGGAACAGAACAGGAAGATTGATCAGAGTACAATGCTGAGGGGAGCAGTGGGCAAGTCAGGAGAGGTCTACCAAGTCATGTGGGTTACTCTCTGGCAGGGGATCAGATCAGAGGCTGCTGACAGCTTCATAGGTTGTGTCTTAACCCTTGCACCACCAGAGAGGCCCACATCTGCCCATTTTTTGATTGGGTTTTGATTTTTGTTGAACTGTGTGAGCTCTGTTTTTGTTGAATGTGTTGAATCTCAATATCAACTCCTTACCAGATATATGGTATGCAAATATTTTCTCCCATTCAGTGGGTTGTTTCTTCATTTAGTCATTGTCTCTTTTGCCTTACAAAAGTTTTTCAGTTTGATGTAGCCTAGCTCTTTATATTTTCCTCACTTCTGGAGAAAACTTCTGAAAGGTGTTTCAGAAGTTTATGTTATGAAGTGTTTTGCCTGTCTTCTTCTATCTATTTTATGGTTTCAGGTCTTACATCCAAGTCTTTCATCCATTTTGAGTTGATTTTTGTGCTTGTGGCAATCCAATTTTCCCAGCACTATTTATTGAAGAAACTTTCCCTGTTACAGTGTATATTCTTTGTTCCTTTGTCATAGATTAGTTGACTATATATGCATGACTTTATTTCTATGCAGTCAATTCTATTCCATTGGTCTGTATGTTTGTTTTTGTCCCTGTACCATGCTGTTTTAATTATTATGGTTTTGTAGTACAGTTTGAAGTCTGGAAGTGTAATATCCCCATTATTTTCCTTTCCAGTCAGGAGAGCTTTGGCTATTGGGGTCTTTTGTGATTCCATATGAATTTCAACAATATGTGTTCCATTTCTTTGAAGAATGCTGGTTTGAAAGAGCACTGGCGGGATTACATGGATGGTTGTGAGGCCTCTGGCCATTCTGGCACCCTCCCTGGAAGTAGGTCTGGGGTCTCAATAGTCTGAGCAGGCCCTGGTGAGGTCTCAGAGAGAGTAGCAAGACCTCTGCTGATCTTGCCAGCCTGTTTAAAATCTAAATGGAACTTGTGCTCAACTCAGCAGCACATATACTAAAATTGGAGTGATACAAAGAAAATTAGCATGGTCCCTGTAGCAAGGATGACATTCGAATTCGTGAAGTGTTCCATATTTAAAAATAAATAGAACCAATATTTATTAGACTTAGATTTCACCAAAATGATGAAAATCAAATATTTTATTATGATATCATAATTGACAATTTGAGAGCATAAACATTCTTTTCTCACAACAAAGAAAGAAAGCAGAAAAAAGGAGAAAACAAAGAGTGTTTGAGGCTAAGATCAACGCAGAGTAGCTTTTCGTGAGAGGGAAGAACTTGCAATTTGGGTTTGTCGATGTATCAGAGCCACATTTGACAGGAAAGACAAGAAGACATCATATAATAGACTCTGGCAAGTATCTGGGATTAAAACCACGCAAACATAAAAACAGTTACTAGCTAATAGAAGAAATGACAATCATTCAAAGATGGTGAGCCCACTGGAATTGCTTCTCTCAGCACATCACACATATGCATTGGTCACTTTAATGATATACATAAAGTACCCAGCACAGACGTTGAGGCAAAGCAAATGCTAGTTCCTTTCCTTTCCCTTCGCAACTTCTTCCCATCCTAGCCAACAAAAAGGTAGGTTAACCTTTCCTTCTCTGAGAGCCTGAGTTGAAGAAACACAAACTAGTTCTATAAATCTTCAGAAAGATAAACATCAAAGCAAGTTTCCAGGGGTTGAAGTCCTTGAGTTCTGGTATGACAACAAGCTGGGATGGGTATGAGAATAGAACCTACTTCCTTGAGAAGTGAACAAGGGCAGGGATATGAACAAATGTCAGGCAGCAGGAAAATAAGAAACCTTTTGTCTTCTGGACACCTTATCTTATTCCACTAGTGACTCACCATTAAGAGCAAGATCCTGTGCCAGCTGAAAGCTCTAACTTCTTTAAATAAATCATCCTTTATCACCATTTTACCTCCTAGCAAATTATGAAGAACTTCTAATGAAAGATTAGGTGGCCTCCCTGGTGGTGCAGGTGGTTGAGCACAGCGCTGTGAGGCTGTCCGCAGCCTCTGCAGTGCCAGTTCAATCCCTGCTGACCATAGAGATGCCCACATGGCGCAGCAGACCTCTCCTGTCTGGCCAGCTGCTCCCCTCAGCAGTGTATTCCAGTTAGTCTGCCTGTTCTGTTCCCCGCTCTGTCTCTGGTGAATCCTCTCGCCCTCCCACACATCTGGCCTGTACCCAGGTTTTTGTGTAAATAAATCTTTTTTTTTTTAAAGAGAAAGATTAGGCAAGTAAAGTATTAATTATATACAGGCTGTAGTAAAATTCACAGGTCACTCACATGAGCTTTAAGGCATAGTGGCCTGAGGATAAAAGCTTATGCTGCTAGGGGGATACCATCTTCTCTTTCTCTCCACTCTCCCTGACCAGACAATTACCAGAAGTTCCTGTTTATTGTCTGTCCTTCCCTAAGTGGTTGTGTATGGAAGTGTGGAGTTGAGGCTGTTAAAGGCTTCCAGATCCTGGGGTGAAAGGTGATGTTCTAAGTCATTTCACTTAATACAGACGAGGTCTGTTCTGAGATGAAGGAAACTAAAGCCCCCCAGGAGGTCTTTACTATTGTAGATATAACACCCAGGGTAATAAGGGTGCTCTATAAAAGCCACAGCTGCTGATAAAGAAGGGCTGGGAGTTCCTGCACAATTTCAGTGTCACACTTGGTGACTAGATCTCTCTGCCCCAGATGCCTAAGTGGATGTTCTCATGATCAGACTGTGACCTTCTGGGTAGACAACATAAAAATAAGGACAGTTGTGGGTCAGAACAATGTGGCTAATGTAGTTTTTCTCACATCCATCCTAAGAACTTTCATTTTTCAAAATCACATATTAAATTACACATAGGGTGGCCAAAATGTCTCAATGAAAAACATTGTCAGTAAATACTTAAGAAACAATGGAACCAAATAATTGAAGTGAGATTTTTGGAACATTTGATAATTGTATCAGATTTTGTTGGGCAAAGAGGCCTCATGTGGTTACATTTGGTGGTTGATGATGATTACTAAGGAGGCTCCAGAGTCTCAAAATTGAATCAGTAGCCCTAGGCTAGTCTGAAAGGATAGGTGGAGGGAAGCTAGAAAGACTGAAAGAAGAGAGAGAAATGAACAAAAGTAGAAAAGAGTGACTTGAAGAAAATACATCAAAGCCATATACTAGAGTAAGAAAATTAAAAAAAGGAGTAAGGAGAAAATATAGCTTTGTGTAGAGAATTAGAACCTGAGTCTGGAGCTGGGCAATCACTTCCTTTCTAGGAAGGTCAGTTCTCAGGCAGTTTAGGCTGCTATGACAAAGTACCACAGACTGGGTGACTTATAAGCAATAGAAATTTATTCCTCATGGTCTGGTTCTGTTGGGCCACCTCTTCAAGGCTGTACACTACAGTGTGCTCATTGCAGCCTCACATTGTGTAAAGATCAAGTGAGCTCTGTGGGGTCTCCTTTATAAGGATACTTAAAGCAGATATAAGTAGTCATTGGGAAGGTGACCTAGCCCCAGTACAACGGACCATCACAATCCATTATAGGTTCCCCCACAGACCTCAGCTCAGCAATATAACACATTGCATGATGTGGGCTGGCTGTCAGAACTGAGACCAAGCTGAGAGTTCCATTGATGAGTAAGGGTTGGTTAGCATCATTTATCAGTGACACTTCCTTGTAAAAATTAATGAATTCTATTTTTGAAAAAAAAAAGTTCTTTATCAAAACCACAATTAAATGCTATTTTGAGCAACTAGACAAGAAAAAGTGCTAGTGAGGCTGTGGAGAAACTAGAATCCTCATACAGTGATGGCCAGAATGTAGAATGTTGCAGTCACTCTGGAAAACAATTTGGCCAAATGTTAAAACAAAGAGTTAACATCAGACTCAGAAATTCCACTACTAGGTCTATTCCAAAGAGAAATAAAAACATATGTCCCTGCAAAAACATTGTATACAAATGTTCATAACAGCAGTATTTATAATAGCTAAAAGTAGAAACAACCCAAATCCATAGAGACAGAAAGTAGACTGGTGGTTGCCTAGGGGTGGAGGAGGAGGGAGGCGTGTAGAGAGTGACTGCCAATGGATACAGGATTTCTTTTCGGGTGAAAATGTTCTAAAATCCTACAGTGGCGATATCAATAGTTGCGCGATTCTGTGTATAATAGTAAAATACTGAATTGTACCTTAAATGGGTGGATTTTATGGTATCTGAATTAAATCTTAATAAAGCTGTTAATAATGTGTCTGAAACCTCCTGCTAATTTGTAAGTGTTCTAAGTAACTCTGCTACTAGAGCCCACAAAAGCCTATAGAGACAAGACACTTAGCATATATGGGGAGGGGGCTCAGGAGTCAGACAAATAGGGAGTGAGAGACTTGGGCAAATGGGAGAGGTTGGCCCACTCTGAAGGGGAGAGCAACTATTGAGGAGTAATCAATTGCCACCCCCGGAGAATGCAGCCTAGTGTTGCCAGGCTTCTAGTTGTCAAGAACAGTCAGAAACATGGATTTTTATATAGTACATCTCAATTTTTTAACACCAATATCAAATTCTTATTATCGTGAAGACATCATTGGGAGAGTTAAGTAAAATATGTCTGGGTCCCATTGCCAGCTTGTGATCTTGGATCAATGTATACACCTTTCCTTTGCCATTAGTAAAGGAGATTGCAATCAAGGAGTTCTGAGGCTTTTTTATACGTTAACTAATCTTTACAACTGGCAAAGCCCAATGTTGAAAATATTTATCTTAGCCCTCTTATGGTCTAAGCACAAGGAGTTACAGGCAGTGCGAAAGAAGATTGTAAGTCAGGGTGAGCAATTATCTTCATAAGCAGCAAGCGTGGCATCTGGGAGGGGGTGGCTCCAGCAGTGTGTGCAGGACAGTGCATCTGGTGTTAAGACCAGGCCCCAGTTCTAGTCCACTGCTGAGCCCCAGCTTGTGATACTTAAAACTGCCTCGGGACTATCTGAATTCATTTATTTTTTCATTGCTTCAGTGAACAGCAGGAGGAAACAGACTCATAGCTTCTCAATGCACTTATGAGCTTCGGTTCAAGATGCGGCTCATTCTCCCAGAGTCAGGAGGGAATAGACACTTGAATCCAGGTGTTCTGTGTGCTGGAAAAGATTGAAATCCCTGAGTTGGCTCAAAAGCAGAAACATTTTTTCCAATAGTTCTCTTCTGAGAAAACTTCCCAGGACAGGGAGTTTTGAGGCAGATACATCACGGCTCACATAATTGAAATAGCAGGTGAATGGGGGGTGGGGGGTGGGGTGGCTGATTTGATGAAAGGTCAAAAAGTGTCCTTGAAAATGAGCAAGGACTGTAGAATCCATTTGTGTGCTTTCTCAGAAACTTAAGGGACAGATTGTTACAATCAGTTAAGGGGCTGCATACAAATGACACCCCTTTGTGTGGCTCTCTGTAGGTCTCCAGCATGCTGGAATCCAGGTCAGCCTAGGAAAGCAGAGTGGGAGCATGTGTTTCTCAGTCTCAGAGAATAACTCCCTAATTCCTCCCCAAAGCTGCACACAAAGATAACAGCCTAGAAGGGGTCAGTGTCCTGCTAGTCTTTGACTGAGACTTCCAACCTCATTAAAAAAACGCATTAGTCATGTGTAAGAAAAGAACAGAATCCAAAGTGTGGTCTGCCGTAGAAACAACAAACATGGTTGTGCAACAACTAGTTAGAAATTCCTAAACTCTCTCTGTAGAGCATGCATAGATTCCTTGATCCACAATCTGAACAAATTACACTCTCTGCTGTCCTTGGCCCCTTTCTCTCTTAATTCACTGATTAAATCAGTTCCAGGCACTTCAGGTAGCTTTCGAATGACGTCCTTTTGACCCTTACCAGTGCCACAGTTGCCGACTGGACTTTTCTACCTGAAAAGCTATCTCATGTCACAAAATGCCCTCTTCATCCCCGAGATGACTTTTCCTCTGAATGTCCGGTTGAAAATATCATGATCCACCCAGAGACCCAAGTCCCTAACTTGGGAAATCATCCAGACATCAACACCTGTAACCAACCAGTCTTTATAGGCCTATTTTGAATTTTGATCTCCGATCTCTCCCCTCACCTCTTCCCCTGCTATGTACCATTCCTAGACTACACAACAGCTTCTAACGAGTACTTTTTTCCTTTCCACCCTTTTGTCCCACCACACATTATCATTAGCATTCTCTTCCTGAAAATACAGTCAAATGAAATTACTCTCTTTCTTAAAAGCCTCCATAAGTTCCTCCAGTACTTACAGGATAATACCTTAGCGAGCTATACAAGGTCAGTCACAATCATATCTCAGTTTAAATTGTTTGGGCCCATTTTTTCTTTTTTTTGCCACAACCCATAAAAACAATCTTATTCTACCCTGAACTCACTGTGCTCTGTCACACTTCTTTGCATTGACACGTGCTTTCCCTCTATGGCTGACATTCCTCCCACCTTTGTCAATCTAAAAATTTTCTACGTATGCCTGAAATTCCAATTTGAATGTTTCCTTCATAGAAATGTTGGCTGCTTTTGTGCTTTCCCAAGCATTTCATTTATACCAATGACAAAGCACTAACACAATGTAAAACTTAAATCTGGGGTGATATTTTATTCACAACTTTATCTCCAAGGATTAGTACACTCTGGTACCTAACAAATGCCTGTGAAGTGAATGAACAAACCAGGAGTTTAAAACAAATAATATGGTCAATATATATGACTTTGGCTTAAACATCTAGAGTTGAACTTTCGGTCCTGTGGCTGACAATAAGTTCTATGTGTGGCTGCTGTTGCTATTATTTTTAGGGGGTGATGATTCTGACTCATAGTCCATATAAATAGATATAAAAATAAGTTGTCATAATAGAATTCTACTATCTAATAAATGGTCTATAATACCGCATCTTAGTGTGAGAAATGAAAATACCCACACATACCCAAGTTTTCTAATACACATGAAAATATCCCACTTCCAACACATGAATGAGCAAGTGGTCTTTGGCCATAGTCCACATGCTAGCATCTGAGGATAGTGTGCTTATTTGGCAACATCTTCTAGGTTTTTTTATAGATGCACATCAAGCCAACTTATCTGACTTCCTTGATCTATATGGCCCATCCAGTACCTACAGCTATATTATCTAGAGGCCTGAATGAGTAAGAAGAAAAAAATGATTAATCAACTTGGAAAGATTTGAAAGCTGGAAGACAGCCATCCTGTGAGTAAAGCCTTGGAGCTGTGGAATTGCAGCCATTGGAAAGTTAGGGGATTTCCATGGTTGGAAACATTTGGCCGGTTTGTCATGGTCCTCTGACCTTGCAATAAAGACAGAACAAACCGAGCAGGGTGATTTACCTCTGACAATATCCTATGTCTGCTGCCTTTGGCTGTTCATTCTGACTTGACAAAACCAAAGTTATTCCCTCTGAGCCTTATGACTTGGAACCTGGCTCAGAAAATTCCCTCTGCTTTTTCCTCCCAATGGATATTATTCTCAGTCTTTGGCTTCAATTCTGTGTATAGTGAAGCTTAAATTAGAAGTGTATGTAAAGCACCTAGCACAGTACTTGGCAAACAATGGGTGGGCTGGCTCATTTGTTAGGCCAGATTAGTTTCCCACCACTCAGGGTTTGTAGCACCATCTTGCCTTTCTTTTTTGACAGTTAACCTGGCAGCAGTCAGTATCTCTTACCACAGTTACTCATTTCATCTATTCAAATTCTTTTCCTTGGGGAATTGATTTCTGAAGTAACATTCTTTTAAGATACTATTTTAATACTGTCTCATTTATATTTCCCTCAAGCATACTAGACAGTGCCTCTGAGTAGTATAATAGCATGTTCCCTGTTTGTTGTTTAGCATGTAATGTTGTATTGACGCAAGCAGAGCTCCTTGAATTTCTATTTTTCTCTATCAGTATGACTCTACTTTCATTTTCCTGTCCTTTCTCATTATGTATACTGCCCTCTTCTCTCTTTCATTTAAACATGAATAACCAGGATTTGTTACCATTTATTGCCATCTTTCTCCTGGTTCTGCTGCAGTTCTATCACCGCACCCGTAAACATCCTTTGTGTGGGCTGTCAATAATGTGCCAACAGGATCTACTAAAGCCCAATTACTTATTGGTCTCTCATCCCCATTTCTCTCTTTAATATCATCTGTTTCTCTTAAGTAACTTCTTAGGACCACATCCATTAACTTAATAAAGAAGTTAATTGAGCCAAAGCTTCCTGCTACTCTCTTCCCTATCATAAAAAAACCCAAGTATCTCTCCATTTGGCACACTAGTTGTTTGAACACTGTCACAATATCCTGTGTACACACAAACATATATGTGTAAACTTTCATTGACAGGGTTCTTAGCTATTGATTCATGGATCACAAGACGCAGGTTGAGCAATGATAGCTGCTGCTTCTCACTGTGCTGGCATGGAGAGAGGACCCTGAAGATTTTGCCTTTTGGCCCACAGGTCAGTAAACACACTGGGGATTAACAGTGAATAGAGAAGTTTGCAAGTAGAGGACTACAATGCTTATTTGAAGTAGGAGAAAGGAAGAAAATTTTAGAAAAGGAATAGAAGTTATAGAATGAAAAGGAAATTTTCCATGTAAGGAAATGGAAGGAAGAAATGAAACAGAGTTAGAGAGAAAACACAGATTAGAGGGAGTAAAGTGGAGAGATATAAAAAAGAAAGGAATCAGGAGCAAAGGCAAAGAGAGGCGAAAAAGGTGGCATGCAGCTGGTCATCCACTTGAAAAAGAAAGCATGAAGGAAAATATTTAAGAATAAGTAAATACAGATGAGAAAGCATTCCAAATCAATGTGCCGTCCTCATTTTAAAATCCCCTTTGTTACTATAATCTATTATCCACAATATGACTTCTTCTAAATCCCTCAGCCTATAGAAGCAGAAATATCTGTCTTGCTGATTTGTTTGAAGTCACTCTAATCAAAGACCTCAAAGACTCAAATTCTGTCAATCCACAGAACTCAAAAGCTAGAGAGTAACTAACTGGGATGTTCTTCTGACAGTCTACCTCTGATGAATAGCCTTAATTTTGGCCTTCCATATGTGATAATGAGGATGATTGTGATTTTTACCACAAAGACTTTTTAAAGTTCATTTTGCTTCAAGTAATTATAACAACCAAAGATGCCTCTTGCTAATTACTGATTTAGATTCTAAAAGCACAATGGAGGCAAAAGAACATGAAAATTACAGCCAAGCACTCCTGAGCTAGGATAAGTATCTATATGGCAACTGCAAAGAAGCAGAAATCCCTGAATAGTCATCTATTTCTTTGACTATCAGGTTGAATCTATTTCTACCCTGTAGAACTGTATGGCTTTTAAACATTCCTTGCTTTTGGTAGGGGTATGCTGATTTGGCTTTGGGACAACACCCTGACCTTTATTATGGGCAATGCTGATGGGACAGTCAGTCGAGGTGCTGGGGCTTCCCGTAGATAATAGACTTATAACCTGAGTCAGTCAATCAGACTGTCCTGGGAACTGGAATAATTAGCAGACCAATAAAGATTTTTGTCACAGTAGAGAAAAGCAAGCCAGAGGCATCTTCTATAATGTCACACTCTTGCCTGCACTGAGAACGGTCCAGATGTTTTGAATAGTTTATCATCTTGGTTAATATTATTATTATTTTTTAAAGATTTTATTTTTATTTATACATACAAGAGCTGGGGTGTAGGCCAGAGGTGTGTGTTTGGGGGGACAGGGGGTAAGAGGATTCACCAGAGACAGAGTGGGGAGCAGACCAGGTGGATTGACTGAAATGCACCGCCGAGGGAAGCAGTAGGCAAGACAAGAGAGGTCTACTGCACCATGTGGGTCACCTCCCTGGCTGGAAATTGAACACGTGCTGCAGTAGCTGCCAATAGCTTTACAGTGATGACACTTAACCCCCTAGGCCACCAGGGAGGCCCCCATCATCTTAGTTCTTAATGTGTACTATTGTAAAATGCAATGTGTTGCTTATCTCATCCACAAAGGCCCCTCCAGGAAAGAGTTTTATAAGAAATCTTAAGTGTCAAGAACTCCATAGGTGGGCCAAGAATTAAACCCACACAATCAAGGTTCTCCAGCTCCTGGTCATTATACCATGTTAGCTTCATCAACATGGCAACTGTAAGTCAAAATGAAAGATTTAAATATATAAAATTTCATGTAAGAAAAAGTAATTACTTATGAGCTGTCTGTAGAAGTTTGTTTACAAATGAACTTTCAACTTATTAACTTTCAAAAATATAAAGCCATCTCTCTGTCAACTTAACACATCAGCAAAAGATGATATTAGCTGTTGCATGAAAAGTATCGTTTTAAGTTTAAGAACAAGTAGACTTTGGAAGCTATCTGTATGGAGGTTAAGAACTACAGTAATATTTTTAGAGAACGCTAGGCTTTACTCCTAAACTTGCTAATTTCTAGGTCTCCAGATGAGTTTCTGAGAAAATATACTTTATTACCCATTTATTACAGTCTACAGAAGGGAACAAGAGCTGACTAGAAGGAAACTTAGCAATCATATAGATTGAAGTCCATCATTTTGCAAAAGTTAAACTGCATGTGAGAGTTGGTCAAGAAAAATTACTTCACATAAGCATGCAGCTGGTCAGTGGCCAAGTGAAATCTAGAGCACAGATTATCTGATTCCTATAGAGAGTTTTTTCACAATTTCAAGTGTTTTAAGACAAACCTGCTTTTAAACAGTACTAAATTCCCATTCATTCATTCATTTATTCATTTCATTTAACTAAAATCTATGAAACATGCCTGATATGTCAGTTGTTATAGGTAGACCCAAAGTGATAAACAGAACTAAATTCTTTAAAAAAAAAAAATCAAGGTCAGCATCTAAAAATAAACCTCTCAGGGTTTTAGTACATTTTCAAAGTGTAGAAAGGGTAAGAAAATTGATGCAAGATATAAAATTAATGTTTTACAATCCTAATAACAATAATGATTCAACATCAATTAAGCAATATGAATTGTTTTGCCAGAAGACCTAGCAACCATACCTAGGAACACAACAGACATTATGACCTCTATCCCTGGCCTACAGGTAAGACCTTTTGCCTTGGCTAGCACAGTGAAAAGAGAACTATGGTGAAAACGATCATGGGCCTTGTGTTTTAGAACTAAAGAAGTCTAGGTTTAGATTCTGGCTCTGCCATTTAATAGGTTGTGATCTTGGATAAGGTCACCCTCCCTTAGTCTTACTGTTTTCCTCTCTAAAATGGGGATGAAATCACTTAGATGGTTATTGTAAAAATTAAACACAATGTATACAAATCATTATAACCCAATGCTGGCACAAAATAGGCTCTTAATACATAACAATCATCATTACTATCACTAATAATAATAATGATAACAATAATAATAAATGGCATAATAATGATCTGTAGAACAATTCTATAGGAACAAAACTACATACATGAATGCCTAGCAGATGTTTCTAAACCTTTAAATAGGGCCTCCCTGGTGGCGCAGGCAGTTGAGTGCTGCACTGTGAGGCTGTCTGCAGCCTCTGCAGCGTGGGTTCAATCCCGGCTGTCCAGCAAGAGTCCCACATGGTGCAGCAGACCTCTCTTGTCTCGCCCGCTGCTCCCCTCAGCAGTTGTATTTCGTCAGTCTGCCTGTTCTGTTTCCCACGCTGTCTCTGGTGAAACTTCTCACCCTCCCACGCATCTGGCCTGTACCCTGGTTCTTGTATAAATAAATAAATCTTTAAAAAAAAAAAAAAACCTTTAAACAGACATGCCCACCATACCCCAAGGAACACTTTCTCCAATTAAAGGGTAGAGCAGGGACTTGAACTTAGGTTGGGCAAAAGACAGAACATGAACACATCACCACTCTACACACTGTCTCCAAACAAAAATGCACCTAGTTTACTAACCTTCAGGAAAAAAGGACAATTTTAACTGACAGGACTTGAAAGTTTGCTCAGAACTAGGTTGAAGGGACCATCAGTAAGGAGGGTAAGAGTAGCTCTGCTATCTTGGAATTAAAAAACACTAAAACTTATTGAGTTCTAACACATATTGCTTTCTTAGTAATAATCATAGCTTCATTTGTATTGTATGTTCAATTCCAGTAACAATAATGATTCAAATGCTAAATGACAAGCCCTTGAGGTAGAGACCAGTATTACCCTGTTTCCCAGAAGGCTTAAGTAACTTATCTAAGATGGACAGCTAGTAAGTGGCAGAGTAGAGAGTTGAACTCAGGGAGTATTCAGACTGAATGATTGGCTACAGCCCTGGGACCAAAGGGGACAGATGGGGACCATTTCTAGGATCCAGAACCTATGTCTGGGACTTGGGAAAGTTCTGCCTATGTCTAGTCATGCTGGGGTCCATATCAGAAGGCTTGGGGAGAGAGAAAGGGAGAGGGGACTGTAAAAGAAAAGCAGGCAAAGCCTTGAAGGACATATGTATCTACCTCGCGTCATTCTGCCTCTGAAACAGATGTGGGACATGGCCATATTATTGAAGGTATCTACCTAACTGGAAAAATCCAAAAGCTTCTTTCATTACCTTAATTCTTTAAATTTTAATTCTTTGAATAAAAATACTTGAAGGCTCTGTCATAATTCCATTGTGTATGGCCAGCACCTAGCACAGTACCTACTATATTATTAACAATAAACATTTCTGTAAGGAAGAAAAGGGTTGTAAAGAATAAGAAAACTAAGAAATGATTCTCAAGTATAATGTCAGAGCATGATAATCAATGTGAGCTTGGGAGTCAGAGACGTGGGGTCTACTGAGTTCTGAAACTAGCTGCGAAACTGGCCAGTCACTTAGTCCTTCAGGCCCTGAGTTGGGTGTTCATGGTTCAGCGGTGGAACTGTTACCTGCCAGACCCTGAACTGACTCATCTGTAAAATGATAACCTATAGATGAGATATCATGTTAAGGAGTCTTTCTAAATGAATGACCCTGAAGAGGCTTTTAAACTGTGCTTATTGAAAGTGATGCTTTTAAACATTCCAATGGCTTGGCTCTCTCATTTTACAAATGAGAAAACTAAAGCAGAGTGCAGATAATTATAGTATACCCAGGAAAACAATCAACTTCCTTTGACTTTTTTTCTTCTAACCACTTATATTTTTATTATTTAAGTAACACTTTACGATACTGTACATAATTTAGGGGAAGAGATACATACCCATGTGGCGTCCACATCACCACACTACCCCCATCACCAGAGCACCCTTATCCCTTTACCTTAGACCACTGGACCCCTCCCACCTTTGTTCCCACCCTCCCAGCCCCCTTCTAGAAGCCTCAATTCTGCAGTCATATTTCTAGGGTTTGTTTTGGTTTCATTTTGTTAGTTCTTTCCATTTTTTTCTCTATAGTCCACACATAAGTTTCCTTTCTTCTATATCACATTGCTTCCTGAGTTGATTGGTATAATTGTTTCCCTCTTGCTACCCATGACAAAGTGTTTAAAAATAATAATTCCACAATCTTGATGGCATTCCAGGAATCACCAAATCTACACCATTGTCTTTGTTTTTTTTTTTAGATAATAAATTTTATTGTTATATTCCCCATACAATTGCAGCCCCCCCATTCTGACCCCAATCCCTCCCCTCCCGCCCCCGCACCCCTAAAAGTGTCTCTGGTTCATAGTTTTTTGTTGATTTTGATTTTCACTTTCTTATAGTTATTCATTTTCCTGGTCCCTTATTTAAGTTTTCTAGATTCCTTCTATGAGTGAGACCATCCGGTATTTTTCTTTTTCTTTTTGGCTTATTTCACTGAGCATGATCCCTTCCAGCGCCATCCATGTTGCTGCAAATTGCATGTGTTTATCTTTTTTGAATGCTGAGTAATATTCCATGGTATATATGTACCACATCTTCTTGATCCAGTCATCTATTTTTGGTACACCATTGTCTTTGAACATGAGTTCTCTTAAAGTACCCAAAGAGAACAGAAAAAATATTTTTTAACTCCTTATAGATGGAAATTCTACCATATTTCTCAGTATTCTACTCTGTTTTGGCTTGTCAGTAGATACTTCCTTATATAGTTCTCAAATCTAAATACTACAGTTTAAGCCTCTTGTGTTATCCTCAGGTGAGAGGGAAAACACTGATCACTATGTTCTGCTAAGTGTCTTTCTTTACGCAAAGATTGCTATTAAATTGCCCTTTATCCTCCTTTCTTTCCAAACTGACTAATCCCAGTTTCTTTTAATTCCCTCATAGTACTTTCCCAATCCTTTAATCACCTTTGTGGCTGAGCTCTCAGCCATCTCTAGACTCACCCCCTACCCGTTAATTACAAATAGAACTGGGTGCAATTTCCAAACATGGCTATGAATGTTGATCATGCTTTGGTTTGTAAGACCACCAGCCTCTTGAATTTAGGCTGCATGTAGATTTTTGCAGCTTCTCTATAGCAAACGTAAACTTAAACTGGCTACCTCCAACTCTCAGCAGCTACTAGAAAGTAGAAAACTACTTTTCTCCAAGCAACTAGGGAGAACCAACTTTAATAAGAGTGCAGTTAAAATGTAAGAAAATAAGGTAGCTGAACAAGAATCTAAAATGTTTATCAAATGTGAATATAAGTAGGTTTGGGTTTTGTGTATCAACCTTCCTATATTAGTATAGATAATTCGGTGGGATCTAAGGAGTAATGAGTTGGTGAAGCACAATTTATTTATTATGTGTCATCCCTAGAGAGCTTTGCTTCTTTGCATATTTAAAAAGATATTTTCAATATTTTAGGAAAAAAAAAACCTTTTTCTAAATTGCACATAGTTTGTCTACTTCATTTTTCTTTCACAATCATACTTTTCCCCTCTGTTTCCTATATATGCTGCTGAGGCAAAGAAAGTGACCTTTTACGATGTGTTCTGTTGTTTACATAAAAGATCACAGAAGCATAAAATTAGCAATCTCCTGAGCATATATCAACATCAACTTAGTGAATATTTATCAGACTTCTATGATGTACACTCCAGATACTTGAGGGCAGGATAGAATGTGAACATAGCATAATATGAACCTGAAAGTCTTTTAAGTTGTGGAATGAGTAGGATTTTGACTGGTGCTCAAAATAGGAAGGAAATATGCCAAGCAGAAGTGAGGATGAGCAAAGTAGGACAGAACAGAAACACTCATACAGCTAATGAGGCTTTGGCCAATGCAGGGGTTGGGAAAGAACAAATTGGATTCTGGAGAGATGCTATTTTTATAATAATTTTTCCAACTAAAAGTTGTTCTTGAGGAGTCACTGTTTTTTGTTTTGTTTTTTTTTTTTTTAAGATTGATTTATTCATACAAGCACTGGGTACAGTCAGAAGCATAGGAGGGTGAGAGAACTCACCAGAGCCAGAGTGGGGAACAGAACAGGTAGACTGATAAAGTACACTGCTGAGGGGAGCAGTGGGAGCTGCAGGAGAGGTCTGAGTGCCATGTGGGACCCTCGCTGGCGGCCGGGGATCGAACCGGCGCTGCAGAGGCTACAGGCAGCTTTGCAGCCCAGTGCTCAACTGCTGTGCCACAAGGGGAGGCCCCATCCAAGTACTGTTAACGGAGTCACACCATTTCAGGGCAATTTCAGGACAAAAAAACAACTAATTAACACAACAGACTGTGCAGGATGGAGACTGCATAAAAGGAGGCAATTTAAAAGGCCAGGGAAACAGAGTCATTTGCTTTTATGGTTTAAATAATTTCACCCTCTATGGTTTCACAATTTTTCTTCATTCCACACCAGGATTGTTTGGTACCACTTGGCAAGCATGGAACTTCTTTGTCTACGCATGTGTGTTTCTCAGAAAGGAGAGCAACAAAAAATGTGGCTGAGGTTGATTTGTAATTTTTTCACTGCGGCTTTGAATCATGGATGATATCAGCTCAGCTACAGAAATTGGATTTGTCAGTTAAGCTCCCTCCCTGCCGGCTAAGTAGCAGAGCATGAAACATAAGCCATAAAGAAACAATGGCAGGGCTTGGGAGTTATTTACTGTTGTTTCCCAAATATGCCTTAATGACAGAATGGAAAATGGTCAACTGGAAATTCAAACTATATTCATAAAGGCCAAAATAATGTCTTAGGGTAGGATTTTTTCTCTTTTATAAAAAAATTCTGAAAATTTGTTAACAAAGGGGAAGGAAAATGGTTGAGAAATGTCTGAAAATGGTTTGGCAGACAGGCGTGTGTGGCTTAACTTGTCAGAAGGAATTAGGAGTTATCATTGGAGAATGCTCCATCCATGTCCTCTAAACAACTACACATGCCTATAGGCCTGCACGATATAAGAATTTCACCAGTAAATTGAGGGAGTGAAAGGACTAGATAGGAGTTTGTGAACTTGAAGGACTTGTGTGAATACTATATGTATATGCTTGCTAACACACATGTGTTTGTGCATATGTTTCAATAAAAAATGAAAAGTTATAGGGAAAATATGCCTATTCATTAGCCATATCCTGGATCAGGCTGTGGGCTAGGCAGGGATAGTAAATAATGAGAAAGGAACCCCACCTTGGAGGCAGGCGATCCCAACCAGAAGGAGAAAAAGTAATGCAAACATATCTATTGGGTGAGGGTGGCAAGGAAGAGGGGAGTTCTTACGCACCCAAAATTTTGACTTAGGCAACTATGTAGATAATGATTTCTCACTAACCAAGATTAAGAAAAATGTGAGAGGTGGTCAGGTTGAAAAGGAAGACCGAGTTCAGGCTCAGGTATTATGAGTTGGAGGTAGCTAGATTATATCTAATAGATTTCTAGTAGATACTCAGACATCTAGGCCTAGAGCTTAAAAGTGGTCTGGAGGTGAGGTCTCAGATTCTTCAGGGAATGGATGGATTCCATAGGCATAAAAGAGAGATCACCCAGAGAGAATATATAGTGAAAAGAGAGAACCAAGGATGTTATCTAGAATGCTGAAATAGAAGTTCAACAAACACTTCCTGGGTAACCATTCTATGTAGTCATTTTAGGAGGTATTCCAGGAATAGAGACACAAAGACACAAAATTCAACCCTCAAAGAGATTACTCTTATGGGTATGTGAGTGTATTTAAGTGAGACTAACATTTCTTTCTCCATATGAGTGGTATTTCCTCTATACTCAACCCCAAAATTTATTCAAGTGACACAGAAAATATTATTCTGTACTTGTCATGACTTCTCAGTACATTTTTCTCAGTTTTTGTATTTTTTTCCTTAAATTTAGGATTACAAATCATCAATTTTGTCAATTCCATTAAGATACCAAGCTCCTCAAGCTCACGTGTCACTATACCATCATTTCTTTTTCAAATTCTCAAGACTCTATATGAGAAGAGAAGGTATCACTTTTTGAGCACATAACATATGGCAGGCATTCTTTATAAGGGCTTTAGAGAAGTTATTTCTTTTAAACATCACAACAAGCTTATGAGGTTGGTATCACTACTCCATGATAATGCTGTCAAATGGCATAGCCAAGGCACAAACTCAAATTTGTTATGTGTTCACAGAAGTAAATACACACTCTTTAAAATGTTCTCATGTGACCTATGTATGTCCATTTCTCATAAAGAACAAACAAATGATCACCATCAGAGACAGGAGCAGGGTGGGGGGGTGGTTAGGTAATAACTGGGGTCTGTCATGAAACATCCTCACCTACCTACTCCTGGGATAACCTCAGGAAACCACTTTAAGAAGTATTCCTCTCTAAGCCAAATAGTGAAGGTTCAAACTTTTGAGGAATAATATCCTGATAAATGAAAGGAGGTTCATTGTTGTATTATCACATGATGAACATATATATTTTTAAAATGGAGTGAGTAGTTTTCTATGAGGTTTGCAGGGTTGGCTCTGGGTCTTTTTTTTTTTTTTAGTTTCTAAATAATAACATGATGGGAAATAAAATTAGAGCTTCAAAGAGAACTTATTAAATTGAATAACAAAGAATTAAAATACAAAATAAGAATCAAAACCACAGATTTGACAGAGTATCCCTGAGGAAGGAACAGAGTAGATTATTTGGCATCAAAATAATTTGTTTAAAAATCAAGCAATAGGGCTTCCCTGGTGGTTAAGTCTCAGCACTGTGAAGCTATTAGCAGCCACTGCAGCATGAGTTCGACTTCTCCTATCTCGCCCACTGCTCCTCTCAGCTCCCCTCTGCAGTATAATTCAGTCAATCTGCCTGTTCTGCTCCCCACTCTGTCTCTGGTGAATCCTCTCACATCCCACCCCGCACCTCTGGCCTGCACCCCAGCTCTTATATGCATAAATAAAATAAATCTTTAAAAAATAAAATAAAAATCAAGCAATAAGGAACAAAATAGAATGTATCATATGGTGAAATATTCGGTCATAAAAGGTACAAGGTGAGACATAAAAAGGAAGATTATTCAAACATAAAGTGAAATGACTCCATTTATCTGTAAGATTCAGATTTTGCAACTCCATCATCACATCAATCTATTTTAGATTGGTGATTGCCAGCAACTGGGATGAGAAGAAGAAATAAGGAGTTACTTTTTATAAGCACTGGTTTTTGTTGTTTTTTTTTTTTCCCATGAGGTGAGAAAAACATTCTAGATACTCCAGTCACTATATTAAAAGACCACGTAATTATATGATTTAAATGGGTGAACTTTATGGTATGCAAATTAAAGGTCAATTAAAATTACATTAAAAAATCAAGCAAGGCAATGAGATTCATAAGAATGAGTACTTAGGAGTCATAAAAAAATCTTTCTATTAATGAATTGGTCAAGTCACATAGACCACAGCATGAAGATCTGGGATCCAAATGCTTTACATCACATCCACAGAGCTGATTAGACTTGGGAAATAAGGCTTACGTGGAATACTAAAGAGATGGGAATAAGTCTATCTAAAAATCCAAAGTCAAAGGAATTGAGTTAACAATAGTTTCTTCAAGTATATAAGGATTCCTATATACTTGAGAATAATAATCAGCTGCTTTCCATCTTCTCAGTATGAAAAGAGGGAAGAAATAACAGGGCTCAAAAGATGATATAATGGACTTAGGAAGACACAAAAAGAGTTTCCTTACACTTTATTAAAGGGCAATGTTACTAAAGGAGGCTGGGCTCTTGAAGATCTTTCAAAGGAGGGTAGAGGCTCCAGGAATTTGCAAGAATGTTTTCGAAGCCACTTTTGTGAATCCGTCCTCATACCAGGCTAGCGGATACCCTTTCTATTTTAAGGTAACTGAATGGGATAGAAGGAAAGACACAGAGAGACTAGATAAAGTCTAACCAGGATTATGTTAAAGTAACTTTCTTCAGAATGATTCCAGTAACTCATTCTAATGGGGGGAAATTATCAAGTTCTCCAGCTGCAAATGAACTTGGAAACTTTGACATATAAGCTTTAGGTGCGCTACCGAAAATACTCCTGTGCTGGGAATTTTAGCTATTTAGATGTCTCCTTCCTCTTCATTGATCTTTTTAGACTTTTGTAGTTTTTCCTTAATTCTGAAAATATCCCTCTGCTGTCAGTCTTATATCTACATACTCCATCTACCAGACTGTAGTGGTTTTCTCGTTGCCTTACTGCCAGACTTTGTGCTTTATTGAATTGCCCCAGCTCCCGGGCCACTCTCCATGATCAATTGTATTTTTTACCACATCACATATACCACATCTAATAGTAACAGGTTTGAATATATATATAAACTCTACCAGCTAGCATCTCTTATCTTTGTACTGAAAAATCCCCAGGTTTTTGGATTATGTTGTAAACTATGTTAGTGGCCCACATTGCCAACAGAGATGTATGAATTTTCTTATATAATTAGAGTAAGGCAATTTTCCACAGTTATTAACTACGTGTTTTCCATCTCTAAAGAAAAACCAACATACTAATGTCTTAATCACACAACATTGAAATTTCTGTCTCTTGTTTAATAGAGCGTCAATGTTAATGCCATGTCACTAGCACATACATTCAAGTAATAGCAAAATTAGGTCATCATTTAGAAATTAGCATGCTTTCCAATAAGCACATATTTCTCTAGAGTCCATCCTCAGAGTACCACAAATATTACTCCAGTCACATAGACTGTTATGAAATGCACTGCCGACTGCCAATGACACTTAACAAAAAATAGACATCTCACCTTACTGAAGCCAGAATCAAAGCCAGACCAGAAATGAATCAGGCAATACTGCGAACTTTTTCCTAACCCCTAGTACTAACTTGGAAGTGGTATGGGGGTGGGGGATAACATCAAATAATCTTCACAAGTCAGAACAGAACAGGTCTTAAAATTGGTTTTGGCTCTCTTGCCCCTGGGTCAGCTCCTGAAACAGAAGTCAAGCTGTGACTTACAGGCTTATATTAATTTTCCTTATGCTGCTTAATTTTAGTAGCATAGTTTCCACATACTCTAATTTCTTGTTTTCAGTGTTGTACGACATGTCTTGTAAATAGTGTGAAGCTGGTATAACTGTAGAACATTAAAGTTATATCCCCATTAGGTCAATAATCTAAAGACCTGCTATTCACCGATAAGGAATAGTTCTGACCTCTGGGAACTACTGAAAATTATGGAGAAATCCAACAAGGGGCACTTACTCACATGAGACTAACCTTAAACAAGAAGCCCTTGCTAATTTATACAAAGTCGTCCTTTCAAAATTAAGTAAACAAACACTTTCTACTCCAGACCCTGAGTCTTCCATAGCTTCCTCTGTTTTATAAAAATATTCTACATGAGAGCCCAATGCTCTGCACATTTTCCAGGTCCCATTCCGCCACAAAGACTATGAAAATGAGGTATATATCAAATATAATTTGACCCATAGCTGCATAGTCACACCCAGTAAAAAATCTTGTGAATATCACTCCAGGGCAGGAACTGTACATTTTCAATGTTCAGAACAGATCCCAGTAGTATGCTTCGGTGTGCCCACACGTGACTACAGCAGTTCTTGCACTATGTGTAAGGTCTTGACTCTTATGAGACTGATGGAAGGTGAACCCATTTTCACCTGTCCTGCACAGCCCATCATCTATCACTAACAAAAATACCAATTGTGTTCTTTTTTTTTAAAGATTTATTTATTTATTAATTTATACAAGCACAGGGTACAGTCAGAAGCACAGGAGGGCGAGAGAATTCACCAGAGCCAGAGTGGGGAGCAGAACAGGCAGAAGGACCAAAGTACACTGCTGAGGGGAGCAGCGAGCGCAGCAGGAGAGGTCTGCACGCCATGTGGGACCCTCGCTGGTGGCTGGGGATCAAACCAGTGCTGCAGAGGTTGCAGGCAGCTTCGCAGCCCAGCGCTCAACCACTGTGCCACCAGGGGAGGCCCCCAATTGTGTTCTTGATCAAGAGATCTTTAACAAAAGATCCTTCTTTGTTAAAGAGCCACAGCCTCTATATTAATCAGCTACGAATGATATATTTTACACTGTGCAAAATTATGCTCTCTGAGATCTCTGTGTTACTGATAACATGAGATTCAAACTGGGCTTTTTAGGGAGGAGGGATGAAGAATGGTCTGAAAGTAGCAATAAGGGAAAGGAAAACACTTAGCCCCCATTCAGGCCTGGTGACAGGAGTCTGTGGGAAACAATGAAACTGCTACACTTCAGAGGGCAGCATGCTCAGGAGAGATGAAAATTTCAGTTAGAATGAGAAGGTTAGAAGGTTTAGAAGGTTTTTGAATGAATTAGATTTAGGAGGTTTCATTTAGAATTAAATGGGATGCTCTAAGAAGAGCTGGGAATACAGGAGATTTTGCTGATACTGATTCTGAATTCTTGGGCACACAGGACATAAGCAGGCATAGCAGAAGGGGTGGAAGAGAGGAACTGTTTGGATAGAAAAGTGTTTCCTACAAGTCAGACTTCTTGGGGTAACATCCAAAGAGTGATCAAAGCATGATGAGGCTAGATCTGTGTTACTGAGGCAGAGATTGGTGACTAGGCTGAGAGAAGAGTCAGAAAGGGATGACTGTGACCCTGTGATAGAAGTGAGGAAGGAAGTAGGATCTTCCTCCCTCTCCCTCTTCCCTCCTCCTTCCTCTCCCTCTCCCATCCTTCTTCCTCTCTCCTTCTCTCTCCCTTTCCCTCCCCTCCCTCTCTCTCCATCTCTTGACTCCTGACCATAGGGGAAGTAATTTATAAATCCATAAATAGAGGAATGTCATATATATTTAAAATATTTATATGTAATTCTAGATTTTAAGGCAACAAATTAAAAGGTGAAGGAACAGTCAGGAAAATGGAACTTGGATGGGATTCTTTAAAAAGACTTGATAACTTCATTTGGGAAACACTCTGGGGAGACAGGGATATTTTATGTCTTGGGGGAAGCAGAAATATGTATATTTGATTTGCTTCCTTATTATATTTTTCCAAGACACTAAAGTTCACCTTGTGAAAGTTTTAAAATCTTTTTGAGATTCGGTTTCTTCATCTGACAAGTAGTTACAAGTGGAATAATACCTAATAATACCTCTCTCCTAGGGATGTCCTAGGGATTAAATGAGACAAAAGCAAGCACAGCCCCTACTGTATAGTGCATGCCTAAATAATGTTTAATTAGCTTTTTCATTTCTTCTTTGTAACAAATCGAGAGCCAAGTGCTATCTCCATCTTAAAATGCAGAAGTAGATTTTTAGTGAGATTCAGTAACACATTTAAGGGACCTCCTTCAGAAGAGTCTGAGTTGGAATTTCTTACCTCAGCTTACACTGATGCCAAAGGTCAGTTTGAGCTCTTTCTGCTGTACTTCATTGCCTCTCCTATTTGCTTTTCTGCTACAGTTAATACCAGAATTAATTTCCCCCTAAAGTGGTTGAGAAACATAGTGCCAGTATAAATGCCATGTGTACTAAAATAGGTATACCTGGCACAGGCAAATCACCATCAGACAAAAACAGTGGCACCATCTGATGATGGTGGTGGTAAAGAATAAACAGAACATAAAGGGAATGCTTAAGAATCCAGTAACAGGGCCTCCCTGGCAAAGCACTATGAAGCAATCCACAGCTTCTGCAGCATGAGTTCCATCCCCAGCCAGCCAGGAAGCAACCCTCATGGCGAGGCAGACCTCTCCAGTCTCGCCCGCTGCTCCCCTCAGCAGTGTATTTCAGTCAGTCTGCCTGTTCTGTTCCCCATTCTGTCTCTAGTGGCTCCTGTCACCCCCTGAATCTCTGACCTGTACCCCAGCTCTTTTTTTTTTAATTTTTTTTAAAGAGGCATGTATTTTTATTTATGTATTTATTTATTTATTTGTTTGTTTGTTTATACATGCATTGGGTACAGTCAGAAGCGCGGGAGGGTGAGAGAATTAACCAGAGCCAGAGCGGGAGCAGAGCAGGCAGAAGGACCGAAGTACACTGCTGAGGGGAGCAGCGGGCAGCAGGAGAGGTCTGCGCGCCATGTGGGACCCTCCTCTGGTGGCCAGGGAGCAGCCGGGGATCGAACCGGCGCCGCAGAGGCCGCGGGCAGCTTCGCAACCCAGCGCTCAACCGCTGCGCCACCGGGGAGGCCCTACCCCAGCTCTTGTATGCATAAATAAAATATTTTTTTTTTAAAAAAAAAAAGAATCCAGTAAGAACCTGAGATTTTCTTTGGTTCTGAGTGGGTTCCTCTATGGAGTAAGGGCAAAATCTGGCTTAGCTTTTTTTTTTTTGTTTCCTCATTATGTATTGAAGATAACCAGCATTGATGAAAGCTAGTGAAGCAGGGACAGTATATAGTGGAAAATGTGGTACACATAGGATCTACCCCTGCCTGGTCCCTTGGGCAGCCAGATGGCATTGGGCAGGTTTGTAACCTCTCTGGTGATAACAATCTATTGATGAAGAGCATGGATTTCAGAGTCTAAACACCCCAGATTTTATTCCAGTTCTTTACTTACTTCTGTGCCTTTGAGAAAGTTACTCTTTGAGCCATATCTGCCCCATCTTAAAATGGAAATAATACCTAATTTGCAGAACTGTTTTTACAAGGATGAAATGTATCATTGCAGGTAGTTGGCACAGAGGTGGTGCTCAAAAAATATCTGTCTGTTAAGATTGTTACACCACCACTCTCCCTGAAATGAGACAATATCACCTGTTTTGTCTCCCTTATTCTATCTTCCAAACAGGATTATTTGTGATGATTAGCATAGAATTTTTTTAATGTTTTTTTTAAGATTTATTTATTTTATTTATACAAGCATTGAGTACAGTTAGAAGCGAAGGAGGGTGAGAGAATTCACCAGAGCCAGAGCGGGGAGCAGAGCAGGCAGAAGGACCAAAGTACACTGCTGAGGGGAGCAGCGGGTGGCAGGAGAGGTCTGCGCGCCATGTGGGGCCCTCCTCCAGTGGCCGGGGGGCAGCCGGGGATCGAACTGGTGCTGCAGAGGCTGCGGGCAGCTTCGCAATCCAGCGCTCAACTGCTGGGCCACTGGGGAGGCCCCTAGCATAGAATTTTGTAAAATGAGGATAAAAAATAAATGGGGTTATGATGATCATGCAAGAGAGAACTGAATACACTATCTTTGTCATCCGAGGTGGCTAAGATGATTAATCTTAAAATTTTTGGAAAATGATAAATCCTCAAGGTCCTAAATATCTAGTTGAGGAAAACAAAATGTTCTTCAGGTTCTCAGAACTCCAAGTTCCTTTTTCCATAATATAACTGGAACTCATAAGGGTTCATTGACTCCGTAGTATAAATGCAAAACAGCAACAAAGTTGAAATAAAGGGAAAGATGGTTTCACAGATTGCCCACAAAACTGGGAAATTGTTAGTACAGCACAAAGAGGCTTATTAATTGAGTCCTGGGGGAGAGACACAAGCTATATTTATTGCATGAGAATATCAGAGGCCAAAAGTTGGCCTCTTTTAGTCTGTGAAGACACATATACATAAATCTGTGGACTGTCATTCCCTTTAACTCAAAACACTAGTAAACAAAGAGCTGGAACAAAGCTACTTCCAGATATGATTACACTCAATATTTACTATCTCTCATTATTTAAACAAGTTCAGTCCTTACATCACTGAGTCACTTAACTTGTAGTTGCTCACCAATTTTCCTTAACTGATCTCAGAGAAACTTAGGGAGGAGGGCTTTAGAAGACATTTAGACTCCCATACATCACCCCCCCCCCTTCCCAGTCTCCCAGTACTTGAAGAGTCTTTCACACAATTCCGTACAGAGGCTGCACATTTTAGGCACAGGAATGTCCCACCAATTTGGTTGGAGTTATGGTTGGCAAGTACCAGGGGTGACATAATTTCCCTGCCCTAATACTTCCATGAGGGACCTCCTATTAAAGTAACATTCTGACCATTTTTCCAACCCTGCCCAAGGATTCTAAGAAGGATTTCTGGTCCTTCTTTTTCATTCAGATTGCAGAAGTCATTGCTCCTTTTGTAAAGCAAGTACAAGACAATATTGATTCATATTGAGTTGCCAATTGAGGAACATCACTATAAGTTTGCTTTGTTAGCAACTATCAAACTAAGTTCCTGTCCTTCTATTAGGATTCAACATAATATTTTGTTAACCTAAGTGAAGGACTTTACACTGGCCTCTGTAAAATTCTGAATTACTGGCTCACGTTGTATATCACAGTGGTTAAGAGCATGGGCTTTGGTGATACACAACCAGTTCTTGTCCTAGCTATGCCTCTTATTGGCTTTGGGAATTGACTAAATAACATCTTTGTGCCTCTGCATCTACCTACCAAATGGAGTATCAATAGAATAGACAGCAGAGGGTCATTGTGAGGATTAAATGAAGGAATCAATGTAACACATTTAGCGTTCCATCTATCACATTTAAGAGCTTAATAAATGTTACTTGTGGCTGTTATTTGCAAATCTATCCTATCAACCCATGCAGATCTTTTTAAAATCCTGTCTGTTTTATTGGATGTGTTAGCTATCTCTGCCACCTTGGAGTCAACAACAGGATATGCAACTTTTGTGCTTTCATCAAGACTTTAAATGAGAAAATTGGACAAAAAGCATCATCAAACAGATTCCTGAGGCTTACCATGACAACTTCCTTCCAGATGAACAACAATCCATCAATCAACTCAAAACCACTTGGTTACATTTGTCCAAATAGCTATGAATCTACTTAATTAACCCCAACTGGATAACAAGAATATTATAAAAATCTCTTCCAAAACCCCTGAAATAAAAGCCAACTATATGACATTCACATAACCAAACAGATAAATTGAAAAAAGGATATTAGGAATAGGGATGCTTTGCTTTTAGAGCTCATGTTGGTATTTCAAGAATCATCCCAAGTTATCATTTGCCTTGGTGGTGGTGGTAATAGGAGCTGTATGTAAAGCTCTAAGCCATGTATCACACGTGTACGATCTAATTTAATCCTCAAAACAATGCTTTGAGGTTGTTATTATGATCATCTCTCTCCTTTTTACAGAGAAGGAAATAGGGTTTAGTTATACAGTTTGTAAATGGCTGATCTAGCATTCCAACCCAAGCCAATCAGATTCTAAGAATCCAAACTTCTATTCATGTACTATCAATATATTATCTCCCTTTTATACTAAATGGCACCCCATGGCTATATGAACTATATAATTGGAGTCCAGTTCCAGCCTTGCAGGTCCAGAAACTTGACCTGCAGTGCCCAGTACTGTAGTACCCCAGAAGTGACTAGACTTAGACATGGTGGATTTGCCATGTTGAAGTTCACAATAAACTGGTACAGCAAACCAGAATGCCGATACACTGATTTTTAGTAGTAATGTCTCTATCACACAGACCAGATATCCGTAAGTCTGACCACAGCATTTTCCCCTTTAGAGAGCTCTACCTTCATAGGAAAATTGTAAAGTATCACTATAACTGATATAAGGTATTTGCTATAGTGCTGGAATGTTAAATTGAATTTCCCACAGAAGAAGGCTCTTGCCAGTGAAACTGAAACTATAACTGTGAAGTCTGCCAACATACCCATTCCTATAAACAGTGAGTGGGGGTAGAGGCACAACCAACATTCGCATTTAGGAGCTTCAGGTGTTGACCAGTTGCCTGTCTCACACTTTTGTGCTTCACTTACGTTCATCCATTCTTCAGCTAAAAAGCAACCCTCTCTAAGTTGTGATTCTCCACAACTCTGCTCTGACCTATTCTCTAATGGTATAGATGATTTTTGCAAGTTCTTAAGTAACCTCACATCTTAGTCTATGTTCTATTATATAATTAGCTCTGGCCTAAGTTCTTGACTCACTTAAGATGGTTAAGACCTCTCTTATTATCTTTTTCCTTACCTCTTACTGTAGTTCTAATATTGTTGGTGAAAGTACTACAAAAAAGAATTTCTCTGTTTTTTATTAACATCATTCTACTGGGTTGGTGAAAAAGTCATGACATATTTTTGCTTGGGAAAAAAACATAGAAAAAATACATCATGAAAATACATTTTCTGACAACACATTATCTTCTTCAAACCCTGCTTTCAATGCGAAAAGGGGGGCACAAAGAGGGCAATGTGATCAGAGAGAGAAGAGAAAGAAAAAGCATTATCAACTTATTCTTCATACAGTTTCATATTATTTTAAATGTTACAGAATGCACATGTTACTATCATGGTTAAAAGTTTCAATATAGTTTTTAAAAAAATAAAATGTATCTAATTCAATAATATAAATCCTCTCAGTAGTACACCTTCCCTGGCTGCCCAGTTTGCTCTTAAACACTTCCAGTAATGGAAATGCACAGACTCTTGAGGCAGCTCTTACCAACTTTGGATGACTCTATTAGAACAATCTGCACAGTAAGTCAAAATCTATCTCTGGGTAGCTTTTGTCCATGGCCTTTGTTCCATCCCTTCGAGCCCCAAAAGACATATCTCATCCTGCTTCCCCTTAAACACTTAGAGGTTTCACACCAGCTCAAATGGTAAACAAAGCATAGCCCTACTTGCTCAGCTTTTCTTCGAGGCTAATATGTTCTAGGGCTTATGAGAAAGATGTTGAAAGGTAACAGAAAGACATATGATATGTATCTTTTCTAGACTCTGATTCCTGAGCTTGGGTCAGAACAGATTAAGTCCCCAAAAAGTCCTGTCATGTTATGCCTTGCTATAACATTATCCTCTATAGAATGATGCAGGTGATCAGACACTAATAAGGGCTCCCAACAACAGAGTCTGGAAGGGTCCTTGAATTAAAAGTGAAAAGAGCCCCATACACAAATAACTCATAGTCTCTAGGGCACTGGGTGGAAAAGGTGGCAGCAGAAAGGGTCACAGAGAATGTTCTGGGCTGGGCCACTTGTTGATCTTAGACATTCCTACCTAGCAAATGCACCGCGAGCAATGCTCTCATTCTGACCACAATGCATTAGTCAGACAGACTTCTCAGAGAGAAGACCCAGTAAGACAATGCAAATTTTTAAGTGTGGGAACACTGCTGACACTAAATTGAAGCTTGAGAACTTGAAAGTGAAAGTGACTAGAAATGAAGTGAAATAGTTTTTCTGGTGAAGAATGGAATATGAAAATGAAATGAATATTGGATAGCCCTTCACTTTACTCAGTGACTCAACCCGGGAGTTTCTGTAATACATACCAAAATCTGTTTTGCAAAGTGACCTACCTACTCTTTTCTGAGGACGTTATCATGAATATCTGGGGAATAACTCATGCCAAGTCATCCTGATAATGATCACAAGCACATTTCCTTGTTTTCACAAAGCACTATAGAGATTGCAAAGCACTTTCCCAAATATTTTCTCATTTAACTCTCACATAAACTAGGCGCGGTGGTGATTACAGTTTATTTGTTATAGGTAAGGAAATTGTTTTTATTCCATTTTTTCCCCCATGATTCCACAGCAGCAGCTGCTACTACTACCCCAGCCTATCCAAACTCATGAAGGTAACCAAGACTCTACAATGAAGACCTTACCAGCCTGGTTATCCTTACTAGCCAAGGTCTAGTTGTCCAAACAAACAAGTCCAGTTCCTGCAAAGGCTCCTGTACACATATACAAGGCTGTGCTGACGTCCCTAACACATCTTTAAAAAATACACATGGACATGAATGTGTTTACAGTAGTTCTATGTGTTTGGTCCTGCTGTCTTTGAATACTGCAACACAAGTACTGATTATTTCCTTTAGGCATGGCATATAAAAACTGGTTCCACTGTTACCTGGTCTCAATTTTTCTAACCATAGAACGAGTCTAAAGATATTCCTAGAACATGTTTCACCCGGATTAATATAGCCCGATGAAATTTCAGTGCCAAATAAGGAAAAAGATCAAGCGCTCCATTCCCTGGAGGTATATTATAGCCAGGCAAGCAGCTTCCTGCAATACCCATTTAAAAAGATTAGCAGGAGAAAGAAAACTAAGGTTACAATAAAAGAATTATCACTCAAAGTTCTCAAAATAATTCCTTTCTTTGAAGCCTAAACCCAGCATCTTCTAGCAGGGTGGTAGTTGAGGCATGTGTAGCCAAGGGCCAGTGGAACCCTCAAGGTAATAAATATCATAAAATCATCTTCACAAAAGCAGATTTAAAGGAAACTTTTGCATTTTTAAGACTTAAATATTCTCCTTTCTCCTTGTCTTCATTTCAGCTCTTTCAACTGTTGAAGGAAAATGATGTGAATAACAACAAAAAAAATTTACATTCTCTTAGAAAGCCTCATTTTAGGGATGGGAATCTTAGTAAGAGAGAAACCTGGGAGTTTGATCCCTCATCCACAAAAGGTCACAGCTGGGAGTTTGATCCTTCATCCACAAAAGGTCACAGCAGGAATGGTCAGCAAATAATCACTGTGTGCTCTGTCACTGCCCTAAAGTTAGGAAGGAGGATGGGCAGTTTTCAGATGCTTTTGTGAGCTTGTTGGTGCCCAGCATGGTACCTGACACCCAGCATTTCGTGAATATTTGCTGACTGAGATCAGATGAAATGGAAACAGGTTCCAATGTACCAATGTGCTAAACACAAGCACACAAGAGAAGAACTGTTCTCCATGAAGACTGGAGAAAGAAATGCTATTTTGAATCTAATGTCTTCAAGTCTTGCAATCCTTGTGAAGGATAAGAAAACCCTCCCGGTTCATCAGAGTCCCCAAAAGTGGGGGACTACCATGGGAAAGTAAAGAAGTTTCACAAAGTATTATAACCTAGAGAAAAATCAACCTCTCAACATAAAAGAATTTCACCTCACAAGAAGCCTAGCAAAGATCTCCACAGATTCCTTTCAACTCAGAAAGTCTTTATTTTCAGATGGTTCATGGGGTTTGCTTGTGGGTGCTGGCTACAAAATTGCTGCAGAATCTAATGCAACTCTATTATAGCAGAGCCTGTCATCACAGATGGCATCTAAAGGACAATATATAACTGCAAAGAGGCTTTGGTGTTGAATAGAGATATTATCATGAATGGTAGCTGTTGACGTGAGTGGAGGATCCGTGGCCTCAAGCTCTACTATTTTCCAGCTGTGGAGCTATGGACACATTATTCCACCTCTTTGAGACTTGGTGTTTACATCCAGAAAGTGAGAGGCTTAAAAGCAGCTGAACTTAAAGGTCCTTTCTAGTTTCTAACACGTCTGAATCTCCATGACTCTAAAGAAAGGCAATTAAAATTAAATACTTTATAACTTACATGACACATAGAAAACAGGTTGATACATTAACAGATCACAGAGACCCAGATCCTGTAAGTAAATGCTCAGTCCTGTCTGTGGCTGAAAGGAATGAGAGGAATATTTTGGCTTTCAAAGTGGGCAAAGATTTGGTTTGGACTGCTCTCTAAAAAGACAGCATGTCTCAGCAGTAGAAATGGTGCCAGTGGCCACAGTCTTGGTCAATGCTTTTAGTGAGGGAAGCCCAGCATGCACAACACAAATTTCTTAATTACCATTACTATAACCTTCACCACACCTTGTTTTTCTTGGGGGCTCTTCTGGCCAGGTAATCTGAGTTAAATTCAACCCAATTTGTAAAATTTGAGACTTTTCCACTGTAGGTAAGATTACATGCTATTTTAAGAAATCACTTGGGGGATGAGGAAATATGTTGTTTTTCTTTTAAATATTATACTGTATATCGATTCCAAATGCTAACTTAACTTTTAAAGAAAAACATGAGTTCTCTAAAAATAGTCTGTCTACAATGGTTCTTAGCTTTGGCATTTTATATACAGAGCATAGCTTGCTTAGCATGTAATCAGACACACAGTAATATTTGATGGACGGACCTGAAAGTTTAAAAAAATAAAACTAAATGTAAATGGCTCAAAACCATTAATCAAATATTAATTATTGTGAGCTGTGTTGCTACTTTAAAGTCAAAAAATTCTCAAATGAGTTCCTAAACTGGTTTAAATATCTTTGGTAACCAAACAGCAAATTCAAAGGTTTAGTCGTGATCTTCAGTTTTCCCTAACCACTCTCAAGTATTTGCTGAAAACATTCCAGACATGACTACCATGACTCAGCACAGTACTGGCTCTCCTTTTTTTACTTTATTTTCTACATCCCCTCTCCTGAACCACTCTTATTTCTCTACTTCCTCTCCTACCATAACTTCCTCATGTACCTCAAAATTCAGTGGTCAGTCTTCCCTATACCATGAGCACCTCCCCTTTTGAACTCAGCATTTATACATGAGTAATAGCTAAAGTGCATGCATTCCATTATAAACTTGTGATCTGAGTTGTTGTATATTTTGAAAATTTTTTAAAATTTTATTGATTTGCTACTACTTTATTTTGGGAGTATAACATCATACCTTCATGTATGAACATGCCTTACTTGCCTCCACCAAAGTACCAGTTCCATACCCCACCATCGTCTCTCTCCTACACCCTCCTTCTGTAATCTAGCATTTCTTTTTTCCCCCAATTTTTCATTTTTTATAAATAGTACAAATAGAAATAGTTGTACATGCATATTTGTACTCATCTCTCAATGATTTCCTTAGGAAAAGTGATTGCTTTGAAAATAAATCACATTCTCCACTACTTACTTTATACACAGTACACTATGAGTGACACACACAATACACAATATACATGTGCCTTTATTCCTCCTCTACCTCATCAAAATCAGAAGCAGGCAAACTATCTTAAATATCTTTGTATCAGAAATCCTCAAAACAATGGTCTTTAAGACAGACAGTCCACGTGTTCTTCCAGGCCTCATGCAAGTCTCCCCTCTCCCATAGGCGGTCTTTCCTATAACCTCTATAGACCATAGCTATCACTCCTTGCTTAGCACTGATACCAAAAAAAAAAAAAAAATGATTTTTTTTTTTCTCTCATTGAATCCTTAAGTAGGTTCTATAGTCTCTAAATGAGCAACAACAACAACAAAAATGTTCCCTGGTAAGTAAGTATCTTTTGAAACTGGACCTGTCCTTGGTCATCTCTAAATTTCTGATGAAAGCACATGTTGACTGAATTAGCTTAAAGTTAAAACCAAATGGTTTTTAAATTAATTATATGCATGAGTACTTCAGGTTAATAAATTCTCTTTCCAAAATTATCATTACAATCTAAGAGCTGTCCTTTTCATTGCTTTCAGGTACATACATTTACTAGATCTATGTTAAAAGGTCTGAGAAGGGAACTTATAGCCCTACTTTAATAAATAGATGCAAAAGATTCATAAATCAATACTTTATATATGAATAGGAACTTCTAAAGTGTATGAAAGTTCTTAAGAAATGATTTTTCTCCAAAATTGTTTCAACATGAAACTTCCTAATATGATTCTGTTTTTAAAAACCGATTCCTGAGGAATGAGAATAGCAATGAAGCTCCAATTCTTAAGCAAAGCCCTCAGACTACTTTAGACTCTGAGAGTGATATCTCAATACAACCATAGCTTCTGGAAGACCCAGTTGTTGCCTTATACAGTTACAGAGGAAATCGTTGTTTTATTTTACCACGTTCATCTAGGTAAAATCTTAAGCATATATTAACTTAGTCATGGCCTAAGCCAACCCTGAAGTTGCCTCGGAGGCTCATGAAAGAAAAGGTTTCTGAGAATTAAGTTAGAAGAGTGCTCACTTGCAAGATTTTGTTCCCCAGCATTGTTTGGTCAATTTGAGAACTTTCTGGTAAAGTTTTATGTATAATTTTTCTTACTATTTAAAAAAAATATTTAGTGGGTAACACCTTAAATTAAAGCAATGACATAACACTGTCCATTGCCTTCTCCAAGATGGACAAGCTACATCTTGTCAAAGGGAGGTAACAGGAAGTAGTTAACATCTCTGTAGTAATCCCCAAATCAAAGCCTCCATTTGGATGGCCTGTGTTCTCAGGCTCCCTCATGCAGGACACTGAGATTGGTTTCATGGACAAGGAAGGTGCCACAAAAGAAATGATTAAAAACAACTAGAAGACGATTACTCCTTTGTGACTCCTGCCTGAGAGCCTGAAATCTGAGCAGAATTCATCTCAGTTTCTCTAATGAATTCCTCTGCTGCTGTCATGCGGTTAATTCTCCACATTTTCTACTACTCTGATTATTAAAAAAAAAAAAAAAAAGAAGTAAAAAGGAAAAGAAGCCAGCCAATATAAACATCAAAGGGTACTCCCACTTCTGTGGCCTTCAGATATTTTCCAGAGCTGAATTGTGGGGACAAAAGAGATGGGGTGGGGGAAGGTAGCGAGAGGCGAGAGGCGGGAGAGTTGTGGGAGGGTGGGGAGGAGGCTGCTTTCTGTTTCCTCTGGGAGACAATGGGTCAGACCTGCCTGACAATGCTTTAGAGCAAGTAAGTGGTGTGTTTCCTCTCACCAGGAAGCAAAGGTTTTCTCAGTGTAGTTAGAAGATGTTCTCCTGGCTTTGCCAAGATGACCCCAGCTGTTGGTGAATGGCGGTGTGTGGAGGATGAGAGCTGGGCCCTCCCTCAAAAGAGTCTAGTTGCAGACATCCTCCACTGGGCCTCAGACCAAAACACCGAAGGGAGTGGGGGGTGGGATGGAGGAGGAAGGAGGGAGGCAACTTGAGAAACTTAAAACCAGCATAACTTTTAATTTCCTGAACTTAAAGCAAATAACTGTTTGTGGTATTCACTGGAGTTTGAGTTTTGTTTTTTGGGTTTTTTTTTTTTTTTTTTTTTGCCAAGCATGCAGACTCCACAAAAGACAAACTAGAAGGTTGATCTGAAGTTAATAAAATGAGACCGAATGGGAATAAATGTAAAAACCTATTACATGGATACAAGCAAGAAAATTATTACAAGCTTAAATTCAGGATAGGTAGATGACCACACTGAACAAAAGTGAGAAAGACCTAGGGTTCTAGTTGACTATGAACATATATGAGCTAACATGTGAATTGGCTGCTGAAAAATCCAATGCAATTTAAGGTCAGATTAACAGAAGCAGAGTGTGTTCAGAGTTGGGGGTGGGGAGTAAATAGTCCCCCTGTGTGCTGCACTGGTCTAGCTTCTGCTGGACGGCTACATTCCTTCGAGATGCCAAGTTTTAGAAGCAACACAGAAAAACGGGAGCATGTCAAAAGAGAGACAGGAAGAAAAAGGAGGTGGAAGTATTGTTACATGAGGAACAACTAAAGAAACTAGAATTGTTTTGACTGGGAGAGAAGAACTTCTTAGACAGGTTAGCTATCTGCAAATAGTTGGACAGTGGTTCTGTGCAAGAGAGAACAAACTTCTTTTCATGAGTCCGAAGGGCAGAAAAATAACTCAACAAAAATTTTTAAAGAGGAATAGGCTATTCTGTGTAACAGTTATTTCTTCAGCATTAGAAGGCTTCAAAGTATAGGTAACATCAGCAGTGATATTATTATTGGAATGGTATGTTTCAACCCATTAGTGGACTGTGAAATGAATTTAGTTGATCATGGGCAGAATTAAAAAAGAGAAAATAGAATTTTTTAAAAATATCAAAATGCATCCAACAGAGAAAAGGTTCTATTATTTTATGAACCTTGTGTTTCAGATTTATTTATAGATACACAGTATACACACACGGATGTGTAAAGAGGGTATCATGAATATTTTTTATTGTGAGTCGTTGTCAAAAAATTTTTGAAAGCTACTCACTAGAAAGACTCTATAGTGAAAACTGGGAGACCAATTAGGAGGTGAATGAAATAGCCAAGATAGTAAATACGTTGTAAAGTGGACAGATTCAACTCATATCCTGGAGCCAGACATTTGAGAGGGCTGGGGATTGTTTGTATTTTGAGGGCAAGTGAAAGGGAGATTTCAGGATGACTAGGGTTTCTAGAACCCATTAATTTGAAAAATGAACAAATTAGTGAGCAAATAAATGGATGAAGATGACACAATAAATCTAACTGAAATTCTAGCTTTCTTTGAATTTAACTATAGAAAAAATATATATTCTACCTATTTAAAACAGTATAAACATATTTTTTCCCTTGTTTCTTCAGTCCCCTCATAAACTTTTAGGGATAGAGCCCATCTATTCATCTACTTTATATTACCAGGTCCCATCACAGGATCTGCACTAGTAGTTCATGCTCAGAATTATGTGCTGAATGAGTTAATGAATGAAGTAAAATAAAAATAAAAAGTAACCAGTCCCATGGAAAAATGAAATGTCCTATATTTCTTCAAGTCAAGGGATAACAAACTGACTTGGGGAGGCTTTTCTTATAAGATGCCACTTATTAATCAGAAGTCACATTTTATAAAACTAGAAGAAAATCTTTCATTATACTAATACTAGTAAAGCATTTTACTCCTTTTACTTAAAAGTACTAATAAATCTTCAAGAGTTCTTTTCTACCATACTGTCTTATCTCACCCTTACTCTATGGTTCCAGAATTACAAGTGACTCAAAGTTATTTCATAATCTAAACATTACTCATGGTAGAGCAAGGATATACTCTCAGTTTAAAAAAAAAGAGATGATTCATGGAGACTATCAAAGAAATCCAAAGTCACCTAGCAGAGGATCCCCAGCTTTCTGCTTTGTAAATAACCATGCCTGACAACACTCTCTGTGGCTCTTGCTACATATGAGTTGTCTGGTCAATGTCCGCTCCTCGAGGGCAGACATTGAGTCTTCTACTTTTACTGTGCT
The DNA here is from genome assembly GCF_964194135.1 of Talpa europaea. Lineage (NCBI taxonomy): Eukaryota > Metazoa > Chordata > Mammalia > Eulipotyphla > Talpidae > Talpa > Talpa europaea. The sequence goes on along the minus strand of NC_140075.1, from coordinate 95,275,092 downwards.
GTCATCATGCTTAGTAGTCTTGAACACAGCAGACACTTAATATTTCTTGACTGGACTACCACTACGACTAAAATGAGATCTGATTTTAAGGTTGTTAAACTTGATTCTGCTCCCTTCATCAAGTTGTGTTGGTCTTTCATGCAAGTTTTATCTTCAGCCATCCTAGTCTTCCATTACAAAATAGCAATTGCCTCTTTCCAAAATGAAAAACATTTTCCATTGTAAGTTCTGCTTGCAGCAGTGATGTTGAAATGTTCCTCAAATGAAGATTTTTATCTGTTCTACAAAGGGGGAAAGTGTAACTCATAAGCTTAATACTTTAAACAAATCCAGTACGTCTGTTCCTTTGGGCCCAGATAGCCCTCTTAGTTTGTTTGTTTGTTTGTTTTAATGTCCCAAGCCATTTCCCCAAGTTCCTTGTAGTAACTGTCCAGTGCATGTGATTTCACAGACAGACTACTGCTGGTCTAGTGAGTATGATCCCTATGATCTTGAACAGCTAACATGACATCCCGCACAAGAAGAACACTGAAAAGGTGAATACAAACAGAGAGGAAGTCTGGGGTTAAGAAGCTTGAAGGAGGCCTAAACAAACAAGTTTAGTCAGAAACATTCCTTGGCACTCTTGCCTCAACCTGACTTGGTCAAAACAGTCAGGAGACAGAAATCACCTTTTATTCTGGCCAACTATCCATTTTAATTTTGAGGTATCTTAGAAAAACACAAATTGTTATGTCACACGTGTCACTAAATACTCGAGGGATTCATTTGAGAACAATACCAATTATTTTTAAGAGAATTTTGAATTAGACAGTGTTTCACTATCAGCGTCTCAGTCTTTTCCCATAGTAGTTCTCAGAAATCCAAATATCACTGTTTCAGTGTCTTATGAGAAAACGAGAGATGGGTACAGCTATGTACCAAGCCCATCTCTGGGATGCTGCCTGAAGCTATGGTTCTGGTCCTCAGTGGGTTTACCTCTCACAGAGAAGGACAGCGTGCACCAAGCCAATTAAAACACAAAATATAAGTGTCTCATGACAGGACTAGGGGGTGCAAGGAGCAGCATTTATATCCATCTCAAAAGTAGGGGGCTGGGGGGAACTTAATGATAGAAGTAGCATTTGAAACTTGTCTTAAAGGATGTGAAGTATTATAGAAGGAGATGAGAGAAGAATACCAGTCTGGAGTAAAGCAAAGCCCAAGGCGTGAAGATATGCAGATACATGCCATATGCAGGGATCTACAAGAAACCTGTGGACTGGAACAGAGAGTTGAGGAGGGATCATTAAGTGAAGAGCAAAAGCTCAGATGACTGATCCCACCAAATATCTATTGGTAAAAAATAACTGTGACTTTTTTTTTTAAGATTTATTTATTTATTTGTTTGTTTGTTTGTTTGTTTGTTCATTTATACATACAAGCACTGGGTACAGTCAGAAATGCAGGAGGGTGAGAGAATTCACCAGAGCCAGAGCGGGAAGCAGAACAGGCAGAAGGACCAAAGTACACTGCTGAGGGGAGCAGCGGGCAGCAGGAGAGGTCTGCGCACCATGTGGGACCCTCTCACCAGAGGCCAGGGATCGAACCGGCGCTGCAGAGGCTGCGGGCAGCTTCGCAACCCAGCATTCAACCACTGTGCCACTAGGGAGGCCTGACTTTTAAAGTCTAGAAACAAGTTGAGCACTTCAAAGTAAAGCTCTGGCTACTTTGGTCCAGCTTTAGCACCAGCTTTAGTGTTACAGTTCTACTTAAGCTGAAGAAGACAAATCAGCCAATCTGAAAAATAACCTACCACTGAATACTTAGGTTAAAAAAATCCATTCATATAAGTTATCTCTTCCAAAATGTGTTCACAGGATGATCGTATTCAAATTCCTGGATATGATCCCCTCTTTTTACAAGAGGGACACACAAGATGAATTTTCACAATATAAGGTAGGATATAAAAGTAGAAAGAGAGACTGACATTTAAAGGTCTCATCCATTAGGCTGAGGGCAGGAACAAAGACTGCCAGAAGAGCTCTGCTTTCATTGCTTATATTACCATCAGCAGAAACATGGTTACAAACAGATGACCTGAATCCTGAATAGCAAAATCTGTTTTCAGAATGCCCATGAATAACCATTGGTGGCTGACGTCTAAGAACCAATCATGTTTGGAATCACTTGAAGGGAATTATCTGAAAAGCACTGGCTTAGCATTTCTACTTGTCATTAGCTAAACATAAAGATTACAATTTGATCATTTAAATTTCAGAATATAAAAATCTGTTTTCGTGGTGGTGGGGGGGCAACATATAATATTCAGTAATTTGTGTAAATCAGCATGAAATATCCTCTACTCACACCAAAAGGGGACTGAGTACCCAAAAGGAAGACCTCATGAAAGGCTTCTTTTAAGCAGTGGTCCTTGCTGTGTCCTCTTGATGAAGGGCTCATAAATAAAAGGACACAACAGCTGCAACTTATGATTAACCATGGTATAATATTTCACACAGTGAATATAACATTATAGTTATTGCAACCAACAAAACGCCTTATATTGGCTCAACACATGACCTTGGTTTTGACTAGCCTGTAGGCGACCTGAATTGAAGAGAGATGTCTGGGTTGAAATTTAACTTGGTGTCTGAAAAGCTATGTCACATGGCTGGAAAGTCAGTAATGGTGCAATTTCGGGAACCCTGATCCTCTCAATGTGATTGGATGGTGTAAAGGTGAATCTGAGAAAAGTTGGGAAAAATAAAGCCAATTGGTCAGTCTCGGACAGCCCTTGAATAATGTCCAAACATTTGCGAACAGTCTGAGTAAACCACTCAGGTTATTCTTAAACAACCAAGGTAACTTTACCGCCTGCCATGGGCAAGTGCCCTCTAGATTAAAGTGGTAAACAATTCTCAAGTGATTAATGATATATACTCTCTGCCCTCTATTGAGGGCAGAACTCTCTTAAGAAGAGCAGAAAATGTCTTTACTTCTTGATTTACAGGGTAAGAATAAAGCAATCTGAGCATTCTCTAAGTATAAGAATCTATTTCTGAGCAAAACCTGGACTCTCAAAAGAAAGACCATAGAAGACAAGGAAAAAGGATCCTTCATTATCTTTTTCCATAGAAAATTACATTCCAAGAAACTTCCAGTGTTTCTTCAGTTTTAGTTAGATGGACACAAGACCTGATTCTAAGAATTATTTTCCCCATGCCCATGACAGATGTAAACTAAAGGAAGAACCTGACATTTCTCACTTCAATTACTAAATAATCATATCACTTAATACTTAGACACAGTTTCCTATCATAGGGCCTTAAATTATCTTTTATTAGGTTGTTCTAATAAGTGGTCAGATCATGTAAAGGTTTCAAACTCTACAACACAGAAACTCAAGTCCCCATAAAACATATCTATGACCACTATAAAACCATGATCAAGTCACATATGATTAATTTTTGTCTGTTTATCACTAGTTCACATCTTAATACAATAGAAGATTTAAACAATCACATTTCTATTCCCAACTCTGCCAACAAACCACTGAATTCCTCTAAAAATGAACAATGACATTTATCTAATAAATACATTTTTTGTATTTATAATGTATTTATAATATCCTTTTGAAAAAGGATATTTTTTAAAGGCATGCAGAGATATAACATTCACTAAAAGCATTTAGGCAATAATATTCAGAACTAAGGAGGTACATATTTCCCAGGAAAGCAGAGCTTGCATGAATCTTCCATTTCATTAATACTAATGAAATGTATAATGTTAAACACACCAAGAACTTAAGATTCATTAGTCATTATTTAAATCAGTGGAATAAATTGCTAACTTCTAGAGAAATTATGGATTATGATCTTGAACAGCATTGAAACACAACACATCATAAGTAGACACTTGCTAAGCTGAGTCAATTAACCGCACAGAAAAATTAACTTTTAAAAAACAGAGAGTTGAGATAAAATTTTAATCTGAACTTCTCACCTTGGTATTCCCAGGTATAAGTACTTTGTACATAATAGGCATTGAAAAATGACTGTGTGAATGAATGAGATGATTAATTAATGGAAGAAAGGTGATTACATAATAAAACTAAGACAAGCTAAGAAGGAATAAGGTCATCTAAGTCAGTGAAGAAAACATTTAATTTTGGTGCTATTATTTGTTTTTTCATATATACTTTACAAAGAAGAATTTAAAATGTGTATCAGTACAAAGTATTGATATTTCAGCCTGGATTTTCTAGCACAGAAAAGATAATTAGGCCAGACTAATTTTAAATAGGGAAATGTGTTTATTTCCTTTGATGGCATATAAAGGCATTTCCTTTGATGGAGATATAAGCAGTCTCCTCTCTCTGCTCTTGGCCATGTGGGGATACGGTAAGAAGGCAGCTGCTTAAAACCAGGAAAGCAAAACTAGTATTTATTGATAGTATACTAACTATATCCTAGAAGCTTTCACATATATATTCTTAGTTAATCATCACACACACACAAAATATGCATAGAAATTATTACTATCCTCATTTTTACAAATGAGGAAACTGCAGATCATAGCAATAAAATAATCAATCTAAAGGTAGACATCTAGGAAGTGGTGGAGACAGCATTAAGTCCTAATCTGGCTGACTCAAAAGCTCATGTTGTTTTCACTTTATCATTGCTCCCTGATATTTGCATGCATCCCAGGAGATTTGTGTAAGTTTCCCTGCCTAATGTATTCCTTGCATGACCCCAAAGGTGACAGTCCCAAGTCTCATCTCTCAAAGTACAGTCACAGAGAGTTAATGTCCCTTAAATCTCTAAGAAACAAAGAGGCCAATATATCCACATTTTCTCTGGGAGGTGACCTGTTAGAACATACTTGGGAAAAGTATATTAGGATGCATCTCTGCAATGGATATTTCTTCCAGCTTTTGATAGGTGGTGAGAAGACTGACATCTCTATGGCTCCCTTTCATCAAATGAACACACAGATGTGTGTGCGCGCACGCATGCACACACACACACACACACACACACACACACGATTTAACCATCTGCACCTCAATTCACCTGACTTTCAATTCAGGTCACCCAAAATCAGAAACTGGCATATAGATCAAGAGGACATATGAAGGAAGAATCCAAACTGAAATACTAAAACATTTACAAAACTTACATATTCTCTGTTCAAGAAAATCCTATTGCCCTCAACTATGCAAGCACATTTGTCTGTAATATGTAAGTCATTACATTTGGAGATAAAGTCAAAACCAACATGCTGATTTGAACTAGTGGGCAACAGACTGAAATGCTTATAGCAGTCAAAATTGGAAAAAGTAAATCATAGAGTTACCCGGTACACTGTGTAGCTGTTAATTTAGCTTTGGAAAAATCTCTCTTAAAGGGGAACTTCGAAAAGGAAGCCACAAGATGGCCTGAATAATAGCAGTGGTTTTTCAGGGAGGCCCCAGCCCCATGGAGCACAGGGACCACACAATAGACATGAGGGTTCTCAAGTACCTTTCACTTCACCCACCATATCATCACGGCAAAATACCTCATCATGTTCTAGGGTTTGAAAACTTAATCTATAATGCATACATAATTATATTCTTTAGGATGGCATTGGATCTAAATGAAAAAAAAAGTAAATAAATGTAAGGCTTAAAAGCCAATTTTACTTATTAGCCACATAAGATTGGAGAACAGGATGCCTGACTTTTACTCAGAGTATTTCCAGTGACTCACTGTGTAATTCTGAAGACACGGCCCTTTGATCTTTAGTTCCTTAGCCCATAAGCAGAGAGTTTTAAATTATGCACCTCCCCCCTCCCCCCTACACAATCCTTCTGGAGGCACCCTCTCTTCAGCTTCTTTTGCCCTCGCATGAAAGGATCTATAGACGTGGAAAATTGTTGTTTAGTGATTTCCTATATCCCCCTTTCTAGTGTTTCAGCCATTCTCCTTTTACATCTGAGGGATGCTGCAGAGAAGTCAATGCTGTGCACCATCGAAGCCACAGGCTTAAAGTTTCACGGTGGAGGGGTAGGCTGAGAAGGGACGAGTCCGCCTTTAACACCACAAGTATCTCCAATTACCACATGTGGGCAGAAAGAATACAAAAAACAAGGACAGACAGAAGGGGCCTTGGTATTCTTCAAAGCTTCCCTTTGGGATGAAAGTTCCTCTTTGAGGCTTCCAAGGCAGAAAGCTTGGGTAACCTGCGCACCTGGACGGCATTAGTAGGCCCTGGACTCGAGGTGAAACAGGCTGAATTTCATCTAGGTGCTTCCCACAATCCATTCTCATAAAAGCTCATGGTAATTTACCAGTTTAGGGATACAGCATGGTATTCATGGTGCCCTGAACATGGGATTACCTTCCAGAGTCAATGCATAAATCCCACTGTTCATCTATATAAACACACTTTCATCTTGACTACCTTTAGCTCCAGGAGAGTTTCATTTTGTTTGCTGTGGCACAGGGTCAAGATCAAATCCCAGCCTCAAGTCATTCTCATACCTCTTCAGAAAAGGCTTTCAAAGAGCATCCAAATGTTGATGTAACTAATGAACGAACTTTCACATTAGGTTATGTGCTCAACTAAGTACAAAACACTAGTGCCTCCACTATTGTTTCCCGCTCTTCATCTGCTTTGTGAGGTGATGCTGGCTTGTCCTGCCAATTCCTGTTTTAGTGCCCCAAGCTGTTTGTGAAGGAAGTTTCCCTATAGTCACCAAGCAGGTTCCAAACTTTCCCTGGCTGCTCCCGCCCAAATAAACCCTTGGTCTTCCCACATTTCCCCCTCTCTTCTGTATTTCTTGAAATACAGTTTAGTATGGGATTCACCAAGCCAGATTCTGTATAGTCTATGCATCTGTTCCCTGGGATGTCTCTCCCACCCACCTCTATATAGCTAGACATTCTGGTTTTTCATCCAGGTTCTGAAATTCACTGCCTGTACTACCTGGGAAAAGTTACTTAGCCTCACTTTGCCTCAGTTTCCTCACTTTCAAAAAGGGATAATGAGGGGCCTCCCCTGTGGCACAGCGGTTGAGCGCTGGGTTGCGAAGATGCCTGCAGCCTCTGCAACACCGGTTCGATCCCCGGCCTCTAGTGAGAGGGTCCCACATGGCGCACAGACCTCTCCTGCCGCCCGCTGCTCCCCTCAGCAGTGTACTTTGGTCCTTCTGCCTGTTCTGCTCCCCGCTCTGGCTCTGGTGAATTCTCTCACCCTCCCACGCTTCTGACTGTACCCAGTGCTTGTATAAATAAATAAATAAATCTTTAAAAAAAAAAACAAAACAAAAAGAAAAAGGGATAATGAGGGTAGTTACCTCTTAAAGTTGTTGTAAGGATTAAACTCATGATCTTAGAATAGTGCCTAAAATGTTGTCAAACATACATAGCAAGATGATTGTCACGATCATAGCTTCATTATCAAGGTCAAGGGCTTTCTCTAAAAAGAGTAATTTCACCTGGATCTCTCTAACAGTACAACTCCCCCATGTGTCAGAGGGCAGGATGACCCCCTACTCGCAAACCACCATTAACTAGGGCAGCGGGAGGCACTTGCAAGCATGCTGTCAGATAAACAGGTTTGCACAAGATGCAACAAAAGGGCAAAATAAAGATGAAAGAGGTGGAGTTCTCAAAATACTCTGGGCTTAATCAAACTAAACTCTCTAAAAATGCAGGCTTTGATTCATTATCTCTCCAAAGTTGGGTATTTTAAGGTGATAGATGATGGACCATTACGATGATTACTGGAAATAGAAAATACTCCAGTCTATCACGTTCTTCAAGACTGAGAAACTGTCAGTCTCACAGACCAAACTTTTGTCACAGAATGTCAGGTAGGAACAGAGTGAACCAGGGAACACACTCCACCCCAGCACACACAGGGATACTCTATACCACCTGTGTAAGAACCAGCTGTCTTCAAGAAAGATTTGAACTGACTGGAGTCCCAGCATTTGGGACTTCTTTTAAATCATGTATCTCTCGAGGGTGATGTCAGCACAGCACTTCGATGGATGTGTTTTGTCTGTTTACCCATGTCACAGGCAAGCACTGTAACATACCAAGTCTATCAGAGTATCTTACTCAGCAGATACAGTAATAACATTTTTCACTATTGTTTACCTCCAAATTATGTTAGTCCTAGAGATGTTCTCTGAAAAATACAGCTCATATGTCATATAAACAGTATCAATTTCCATGTGTGCCATGATATAAGGAAGGTTGTGAAGCATTGTTCTAGAGGAATATCAGAAAGAAACCTGTCATTCAATAAGTTCCAAACCTTTACTGAGAACCCAGTAAGTAAAAGCAATGTGATACTATGCCTTCAATCATCTTACTTCCATTTGTTACCTCTAAGTCAGAGGTAAAAATCAAAACACTTGTTTCCAAGGATTGACCAAAGGGTAATAATATCTGTAAGTGCTTTGAAATTTTTAGATATAAAAATAAAATAAATTTAAATATTTACTTTGAATTTGCTGCATGAAATGTATCTCAATCCCAATTGATTCTTGCCAACGAAAGAAAAAATAAAAGATAACAGGGTCTCATCCTAAAAACACAGCCTGAAATCCTGGGATTATATATGAATAATATCTACCACATTCTAGGGTAGCAAGGAAATCACATCACATACCAATTAACAGTGATTAAACTGTGAAAGGAATGCTAACACATACTGGAAGCAGTTCCTTTATCTTCAAAGGGAACATATTAATTAAGAAAGAAAGGGTTTTAGAGTACTTTGCAGGAAGGTGGCACTGATCTCACCTGTTTCTATGTCAAAATGCCAATATAGAAACACACGCCCACAATTTCTCCACAACCAAACATTTCACATTCTCTGTGATTCAGACCAGAGAAACACTTTTATCTATAAATTTCCTTCAGTGTTTCCTATTTTCAGTTTCTTCAATATAACCAAATACTTTGCTCTAGTTCTAACCTCAAAGAACCCCGTTTTATGTCTGCTTGAAAAAGTGAAGCAAGACGATTTTCTTTTTTTACAACCCAAACAACATCAGTGGCCAGCAACACAAAACAGGGGCAATGACTAGAGGTGGGGGGATTTCATGATGCTTTCCTGAGAACTCCCTTTTCTCTTAACTCTATATTCTCTAGTCTCCAGTATGCTAGCTATGGGCCAGAACTGGAAGAAACCACAACCTAAACAGTCCTTTGTTGACTTAAAGGTAGAAGAGAAAATGAAAAGGTCTGACCTTCCAACTTTTAACAAAAAAGTATTTGCAAAGGAATGTCATTGAACAGGCTGTGCATATAGCCGCATTTGGAAAGACAGACGTCCTAATCCAGTCAACAGTGCCAGCTCCTCTGTGGTAGTAGACAAGTAGCTCACCCCATTTCTTCATTCATGAGACTGGAGATTAGAGACGGGGAACAATTACAGAAATAAGAAAGTATGCCAGGCAGAAAGTGGTGCATAACTAAACTAATGATACATAACGAAACTAAAGACAAAGCATAGAAAACAATAATAACAGTCTCCTACAGCCTCAGAAAAAATATCTTAAGCCATTGGGTCACCACCAGGAAACAATTTTATGTACGTTTTGATAAATGGGTGCAAAGATTAAATATTGAAAAGTTACTTATCAGTGAATTCACTCTAGGTCTTTGCTCTAGGAAGAGATGGTGATTTCAGTTTATTTAGCTGTTGTCAAAAACCCCTTGGGGCAAAGTGGGAAAGAGAAGATCCTGCTTATATAACAAAATGAAGAAGGCAACTGATGGCCAGCTCAAAGTTAGAAGAAGGACGTTCGGAATGAAAGCAGTGCCAAGATGACCTCGTATTCTACCTACTTGGAGGAGCTGTTTTCTTTCAGGCAATGACAAGGTCATGTGCACTGAACTGTAAGAGATACCTGAGTAGGAAAATGTTCTCCAGCAAGGTGACTTTCTTTAAGTGTGATCAGCATGTGGTCATGGGGTAACAGTGGTTCATGACCAGCAGACAGGACAGAGTGAAATACTAGTCACAGGAAGAAGGTCTGAATCTCTTGGCTAGGGGTTAAATTCTTTTTAAAAAGTTAAATTCTTTTAACCCTTGAAATGCTTCCTTAAAGTAAATGTATGTACACATGTTGCCAGGAGCTTCAGCTGCTATATTTAAGCTGAACTGTTTTTTACTTCCATTTCGCCCCTTCTTTCCTCCCCTTCCCCCATTTTTTTATTCCTCTTTCTTCTCCCTCCCTCCCTAACTCCCTTCTCTTTCAAATCAATTTAGAGTTGCTCAGAGAAGCTTCAGTGATAATGCCAAAATTAACATAATTTTATATCTTTCTTGTTATGAATGGACTTGAGCTCTATCCTAATGAGAGAAAAGATACCCACATTTAATTTAAGGAAAAGTCCATTTAGGAAATTTAATTAAACTTAAAGAATGGATTTGAAGAGATGGAATCAGTAAAGCACTAGGGATCATTCTAAAAAAGAAAAAGAACAAAACACATAGATGATAGATGTCTTCATACTGTGTACACACACAAGTGTGTAAGCAGAAGTAGCTGATGGTGGATTGAGTGTCTTTCTGGAACCCAGGAAAAGTTGGTGCTTTTAAAAGTTTTCAGGAGAAACATCACTGAGTACGTTTGTGTACAGAATTACGTGCTGTTTGCCCTTGGGAGTCGATGTGGCAATGTACACCCAGTGGCATTCTAGAGTTTGGAAGAAAAGCTTTTCATAAAAGCAAGTCTTAATCCTCAATATTATCTTTCTTGAATCATTCTGTAGTTATACTCTGGGGGAAAAAAATCTCCTTTGCTCATTTTGTGATGCATCTTAATTTGGGATGGCAAACTTGATGACAATATTATGAACAAAGTGATTTAGAACAGATCTTTAGTAAAAAAACAGAACTCAGTCTTGGCATGGCGTAGTTGATGAATATGCCCTGAGCCCAGGAAATACATACTCTTGCTGCTAATTGAAACAATCCAGAAGCCTTCTCTGATAGTTACTTGGGTGACATTGTCCATTATTCTGCCCTCTTTTGGCATTGCTATGACTATTTCAAGGCTGGTTACCATTCATGGGTCCAGGTTTTTGTATTCAAAAAGTGTTTAAATTTAAAATAGTTTTTGTATTTAAAATGGCAGTACTCAGAAATCTTCAATATGAAATATTAATACTGTGTGTACATGTAATATTCATCCTCTCTGGAGTCCAAAGGGCTTTCCTGGTGCTATTTTGCTTTAGCTTGAGTGACAGATAACAGGACATTTTCTTCATGGAGAAATCATCCAAGGATAACTGAGTTGCTTAAGATGAATTCGGTAGTGAAGCTGAGAAGTAAAATCTGAATTTCCTGAGTCACTATTACAGCACTAGATTTTATTATGGTATTTTTTGAAATGATGAAGGATTGGAGAGCATGGATGGAGCTAAGTGAAATAAGAAGAAGAAAGATAAATACTGGATGGTGTCACTACTAAATGAAATACAGAGAAACCAAACGAAGGGTCAGATGATGACAAGCTTAAAAGCCAACTCTTGAAAGCTGACAGTAGAACAGAAGCATCTAATGGGGAGAAGGGGGAGAGAAAGGTAAGAACAAAGAGGGAAGAAAGCACAACGAACTATGGTGGGAACTCTGGGTGACTCTGTGGTGGCTTCACTGCCTGGTGGTATCTGTTGGGGGTGAGGAAGTCCTAATGTTACCTCACCTAAAAAAAATTAACTCGTTTAAAAGAAAAAGAATACAAGTTTTAGAATTATTTGACCTGGGTTTAAATCTTAGTGCCCTTGGGGCCTCCCTGGTGGCGCAAGGAGTTAAGTATCAGCACTAAGAAGCAATCCGCAGCCACCGCACCACTAGTTTGATCCCAGCCAGGAAGGTGACCCACATGGCACAGCAGACCTCTTCTGACTCTCTCACTCTATTTCAGTAGATCTGCCTGTTCTGCTCCCTACTCTGTCTCTGGTGAATCCTCTCATGCCTACCCCTCACACTTCTGGCCTGTACCCCAGTTCTTGTATGCATAAATAAATAAATCTTAAAAAAATAAATAAATCTTAGTGCCCTTATTTACTGTTGTGGTTCTTGGATAAGTGACTTAACCTCCCATGTGTCACTTTCTACCCTTCCATGCAAAACCAGAGAAAAATAGATATATATAAACTGGTGTGTTTCTCAAAAAGCACATCTTGAAGATCTTATCTGCCTCTTCCTCATGTCCTAGAGATATATTAAGGATTACATGGATTGGAAAGTCGGCATGTACTCTGAGAGTCCAGCTGATAATGCACAGCATTCCAATGGAGCCCCAGCTCAGCAGGACAGAAGGCTACTATAGCACACGGATGGCAATTTTCTGATGACTGCAGTAAACAGGCTGCTATATCCACTACAATGACACAAGAGCAAAAGGAGGAAAAAAAGTTAACACTTTGATGATAGATACTGAAAATTCTTTTTAACTATCCTAAAAGGTGAATAAGTAGTTGAGAAATTGTGAAGCCATTGTTTTAGAACTGTCATATTTTATAGATGACAAAGCAGATAGAAGCCCAGAGAAGTTCACTCAACAGAATTCATATAATAGGTAGCAGAAAGATTTGAACTCAGGTGAAATAGATCTTTACATTTTCTACCAATACTCTGAATTTACTAGGAGATGATCATTCAATAATAAATGTTAACTGAGGCTTTATCACAGTCACCTGGAATTTATTTATTTTTAATTAAAGATTTTATTTTTACGTATAAGAACTGGGGTACAGTCCAGAGGAGCAGGGGGATGAGAGGATTCACCAGAGTGGGGAGTAGAACAGGCAAATCTACCAAAATACACTGTTGAGGGGAGCAGTGGGCGAGACAGGAGAGGTCTGCTGTGCCATGTGGGTTAGTTCCTGGCCTGGGATGGAACTCATGCTGCAGTGGCTGCCCATAGTTTCATAGTGCTGAGACTTAACCCTTTGCTCCACCAGAGAGGCTCCTCACCTGGAATTTAAATAGACACTATAGTTCCAGCACCTGAATTTGACTTGGGAATCATAAAAGAATGTTAGTCCTACTGGTGAAGTACTGATACACTTAGTATTATGTCTCACCACTGGTTTAGACACAAAAGCACTACAAAATAAGTCAAGAATAGCTCATCCCATACAGCCCAAATAGATATTTCTTAGTGATTGTCCATGTAAAGACTGTCTTGTCAGTTGTGTGGGTGAAGGGTGATAAGCTCATCCTAAACACAGGTGAGAGGGCCATGAACAAGTGCACCGACCAAGTCTTTACAAGTCATGCCCACAATGAATACAGGAGAAATAATCAGTCTGACACACTTAATACTTAAATTACTCTGCATCACTAGTGAAATTCAAATACTGTACCACTTTCATGTGTTTTATTTCTATTATAAATAAATCACCTATCTTTTAGTTTAGTAAGCACACCTTGAATTCTTGCCTTCATCACTGACAGCAAAAGGATAGAAAAGGGAGTTTGGACAGGGGAGAGAAGAGCACAAGGGACTGTGGTGATGGATCATGGGTGCTGTGGAGGTGGGAGAACTATGGGAACTACACCTGAGGGGAGAAATCAAATATTGTACAAAAAAGAACAATGATGTAAGAAAATAAATAAACTTAATTATAAAAAAAAAAGAAAAAGGAGTTTGGAGTTGTTAGTTTCTGTGGGGGGGGGTGGGGAGCAAATTGGGAAAACTGCATCAACTTACTGCAACTTACTGCAACTTACTGCATCATTTTTAGTTTAATCTTTTAGGGACATGCTGATCGCCAAGATTCAAAGTAGAGCTGGAGAATTGGGAGAAAACATTCTATTACTTTGTCCTGGGTAAACAGTATTAATATGTACAACATTTAAATACCAATATTTGCAAAAATGCATAAAACTAAAAACTAAGACATGGATTATACCACTGAGGTCACCATCTATAGTGTTAAAATTTCTTTTGTAATACAGGATTAATCAGCATTAGGTTTCAATTAACTCATTTGATCCACTGCAAGCATAAATATAAATAGGTGCATTAAAATTGGTTTATAGGCCTAATTGAGCAGGTGACATTTAAATAAAGACTTGGAGAGGGTGAGGGAGTTAGTTGTGTACATATAAGAGAGAAGAAAATTTTAGTCACTAACCTTGATCTAGGCCAATGTTCCTCGTCTTGGCCTTACTGGATAGAGTCACCCACATGTTCTTGGCTTTACTCCATCACTGTTCTTTATTTCTGGTGTGTCCTACTCTATACCCATATGTTTTATTTTTAAATAGCTTTTATTAAAGGGCTCAAGGCACTAAATCTAAGTTGCTTTTATCAAAACCTGGAGTCACTGTGGACAATGTAGATTTTATCCTTGTCTTTGTCAAAATGAAGTTGTTTCCTTCCCACTGTTGTTCTTTACTCCTTGACTATCCTAAACTCTAAAATCTATCAGAAAGTGAAATTTACCAGCACCTCCACTGAAGTCTAAACATGCAGAGTAAAAACTAGTATGTGAAGAATAAGAACAAATAAAATGTATTAGTCACTAGGAAAGCTGGAAGTAACGGGAAGCTGTCAAACACCTATATTGTCAATGCAAAACTGCAAACATCGTGACACATTTAATACTTAAATTACTCTGCATCACTAGTGAAATTCAAATACTATACCACTTTCGTGTGTTTTATTTCTGCTATAAATACATCACTAGTTTAGTAAGCACACCTTGAATTCTTGCCTTCATCACTGACAGCAAAAGGATAGAAAAGGGAGTTTGGACAGGGGAGAGAAGAGCACAAGGGACTGTGATGATGGATCATGGGTGCTGTGGTGGTGGGAGAACTATGGGAGCTACTAATAATCTAAGTCTTGGACTAGTCAGTGCCATAATTACAAAGACATCCTGCAGAGTAAGTCTCTAGTGGTTGAGATTTCAGTGGCTAGAACTTTCCCCTTTGTGGACCAATATGTGGTCACAGATGTCAATCTAATGACCTATGTAGAAGCATTTTGTGTATTTTACCCATCTTAAGACTTCACTCTTTCAATGCTATGCATTCTTCCTTGAGTAAATATTTATCTGTGCAATCTGGTGGTTATAGTCCAAGGAAAAAAGCCAGGAACCATGGGTACTATTCCATATTCTGCTACTGCCCTTCAGTATGACAATGCAAAAGTTGTTCTACTCTAAATTCCCTTCAGAGGAACTGAGACAGACTATGTCCCTGAACCAAGTCCTAGAGACCTTCACACAAAATGACTCATATTTCATATGATTCTTACCCCACAAAAGGAGCACAGCCCCGGAAGTCTAAATCAATGAGTAATTCATGTTCTTGTCACCTCTGGTTTGTTCTTGTCACCTCTAGGATACTGATTAGGACTTCCTATTCACATAAGAAAAATATGTACCCTAAAAGTTATCCCCCATTTGAGTCTTCTAGTGTCTACACACTGCCATCTTGGAGGACAAAGCCTTTCTCATGTCAGGTTTCTCCCACAAACAGTATGGCAAAATGACAATGCATTCTTCTGCAAAGAATGTAGAGAATATAATTTTATCTTTAAGTTTGACCTAGGTTTCAATGGCAACAAATCAAACACAAAAATCAATTAACTACAAATGGCTCAAACCAACCTTACTTGACTATATAAATAAGAAACAAAGATGTACTTCAGTGATTTAAATATTAAACTTATTTAATATTAGTACAGCCATTTGAATTCTGCCACTGACTTGCTGTGGAAATTTTGGCAAGTGAAAACTACCCTGAATTCAACTTCCTCATCTATGTCAAGTAATATTTTACTAAGTGGGTTTTCACAAGCAATACATTTTAAAAAGTCTTTTGAAAAATGCAAATGCCTAGAGCTCACATCATCTTCAGACTAAAACAAAGGCCCAGCTCTGTGACCCAGGTGTCCCTATGCTCAATAATAAGAGACCTTAGAGATTTGGCTCAGAAATGAGTAAACAGACTACAGTACAGGAAGGGCAAGTACTAGGGAGAGAGGCCAATGCAGGTTAATCATTCACAGGATTAAGTGTCTTATTTCTCTTTTATAACATAAGCTTGACTAGCTGGAAACATACCCAGCCAAGCACAAAAAAGCCATCAGTGAGTGTTAAAAGGAAATACTGGGAAAGGAAACATGGTTTTGATCCCATCATTTTATAATTTTCTTAAGTTCTTTATTTAAGGGTCTTTCTTTACTTGAAATTTGGGCGCTATCAATTCAACCTGGATACATAGATATTAAATTATTTTTTTGTCTGCACAGCTCTTGGATAGTGTGTGAATGAGGCCCACAAGCTTATGAATTCTTACCGGTTTGGAAAGAGTTCTCATTTCTATTCTTAGAGTCTTCCAAATGGCTACATGACTTAGACAAATGAATTACTCTAGTTAAGCTTCTTATTAAGTCTTTCTACCCCCAAGGTATAAAGCAGAAATTATGAACTGAGGCCTGACTAGTAAAGGGATAAATCCGTTAGTGGCTCATGGTCCTTTCCTTAAGTAATGTGTTTGTACTTTGCAATGTGATCAGAGGTCAAGTTAGTCAGGACAGGACAAATATACAGTACATGTAATAGGTTAAGAATGTAATGACTGAAAAATATACAGAATCTACAGTCTTCTCTCAACAACTGATGAAACATTTCCCTACCCCTTCAAAATGAGAACTGAATGATGGAAGGGGAAAAGAAAGGTAAAAAGTGAAATTAGGAAGGTATAGTTCAATTGAAGATCAAATAAAATGTAATGGAAAGACATATATGAACATTGGCTGGTGAGCAGTGAGCATACAAATTTAAAGGTCTACATGATACAAAGGTGTCAAAGTTTCATGTTTTCGGGCCTCCCCGGTGGCGCAGCGGTTGAGCTCTGGATTGCGAAGCTGCCCGCGGCCTCCGCACCGCCGGTTGGATCCCCGGCTGCTCCCTGGCCACTGGAGGAGGGTCCCACATGGCGCACAGACCTCTCCTGCCGCCCGCTGCTCCCCTCAGCAGTGTACTTTGGTCCTTCTGCCTGCTCTGCTCCCCGCTCTGGCTCTGGTGAATTCTCTCACCCTCCTGCGCTTCTGACTGTACCCAGTGCATGTATAAACAAAACAAACAAACAAAATAAAATAAATAAAACATGCCTCTAATAAAAAAAAAATTAAAAAAAAGTTTCATGTTTTCATAAGCCTAAAATAAACATATGAAATATAATGAGTAATATGAAAAGTGATCACTGCCTAAAGCATCACATTTAATTTTTTCTTTAGAAAAAATAAAATTTAAAATTTATATTGAATATAAAAACTGTAGTCTTCAATTCTTTCCTATAGAGAAGATTCTACTGCAGAAATGTTCTATTTCTCATTCATTCTCTCAGGCTCTTGAACTACAAATAAGAGAAAATGCAATGCTGTAGGATCAGATAAGGTAGAACTTTTTCAAGAAAAAAAAAAAGGCCTCTTATATAAACACATGAACTCAATTAGGCTGAGAATCCGTCCATCTGTTCATAGAGAAAAGCGAGAGATTCTGCTACTTGCTGGGGTATGGAAGAAGAACTAATCTTTACGTTGACCTGAAACTCTCCCTGAGCAGGCACAGCTTGCCCTTTTAGTGACTTCTGAGGAACAATCACTTTGTTACAGCAAAAGGCTAAAACTAAGACTCAATTAATCTACTTTTGGAAACCTTGGTCTAAAATTCAATGAAGGCAATACTCTCTGCACATTTTTCCTTTTATACTCAGAAATGAGAATAAAAGATTTCATATCCTTTCCAAAATGCAACTTGCCATTTACTCTTATTAGAAACAGACACAAACTAAAAGATCCAACATCTATAAGAGTGGTTATGGAAATTATGTTATAATTATGAGACAAATTATCATGCTGCTATTAAAATAAGTTTTAATGATATAAAATAATCTTATAAAATAATGTTATAAGAAAATGTTCATGATAAAGTGGTAAGTGAAAAGTATTACATAAAAACTGTAAAATAGGAGCTAAACTATGTTAAAAACTTAAACTTCTATAAAATAAAACTAGAAAAATATAATAGAATGTTAATAATAGCATACATTTCAGGGTGTGGTTTTGGGCAATTAATGTATTTATAACATCTTTATTGAGATAGAATTACTATACCACACAATACAATCATTGAAAGATTTCAATTTTTTTTTTAAAGATGTATTTATTTATTTATACAAGCACTGGGTACAGTCAGAAGCGCGGGAGGGTGAGAGAATTCACCAGAGCCAAAGCGGGGAGCAGAGCAGGCAGAAGGACCGAAGTACACTGCTGAGGGGAGCAGCAGGCGGCAGGAGAGGTCTGTGCGCCATGTGGGACCCTCCTCCGGTGGCCGGGGAGCAGCCAGGGAGTGAACCGATGCTGCAGAGGCTGCGGGCAGCTTCACAACCCAGCGCTCAACTGCTGCGCCACAGGGGAGGCCCGACTTCAATCTTTTTAATTACATTCACCAAGTTACAAAACTATTACCATAATCAACTTTGGAACATCTTGTCACTTCAAAAACAAATCCTATATCCTTTAGTTATTAGCTGCAGGCCCCTAACCTCCATTCTTAAACAGCCATTAATCTAGTTGCTATATATAATTTCCTATTCTGAACATTTCATATGAATGCAATCATATAATACCTAGCCTTTTGTGAATGGTGTCTTTTTTTATCTGTTTGTTTGTTTATTTATTTATTTGAGGTAACACTGGTTTACATCACTGCATGTTATTCAAAGGCATAGGTTCATGTCTCCTCAGACATGTATCACCACACCCAACCCACCCCAGAGCACCAACATCCCTTTATGTGTATCATTGGGCCCTGTTCCCACTTGTTCCTATCCACCCTCCCCCTTCTAAAGTCCTCAATTCTGCAGTCATTTCTAGACTTAGTTCTGTCAATTCCTTTGTTTCTCTATATTCCATATATGCATGAAATCATCTGATATTTGTTGTTCTCCCCACTGGGCTTATTTAACTAAGCATATCCCCCTCCAATTCCATCCATGTTGTTGCAAATGACAAACACTTGTCTTTTTTATAGCTGAATAGTATTCTGCCATGTGTATATACCACATCTTCTTAATCCATATGCCTTTAAGCTCTTGTAAATAGGACTGCAATGAATATAGGAGTATCCCTTCAAGTGTTTTGGCATCCTTTGGATAAATGTCAAGGAATAGATCTCTGGATCATATAGTAGATCCATTTTTAATATTTTGAGAAACCTCCATACTGTTTCCATAGGGGCTGTACCAGTCTACATTCCCACCAACAGTGCTAGAGGGTTCTTTTTTCTCCACACTCTCACCAACATTTGTTGTTTCTGCTTGTTTTGATATGGCCTAAGTGGCTTCTTTCATTTAGCAGAATGTTTTCAAAGTTCATCTATGTTGTAACATATATTGATACTTCATTTCTTTTTATTGTCAAATAATATTTCATTGTTTGAATATGTCACATTTTTTTAATTTAGCCGTTCATTGATTGATAATTAGGTTGTTCCACTTTTTGGATATTATGAATAATGATGCTATGGACATTTGTATACAGTTTATTATCATGTATTTTAGGTGTATAACTAGGAACAGGGGTTATTTTGAAAACATTTTTGTGCTCTCCAATTTTCCTCAAGGTACATATGGTACTTTTATTATTTTTTTTTAAGTAACAAAAAAAATTCTTGATTTTAATTCTCCTGTATGCCAGTACTTCCCCTCTCCAATCTCTTATTCTCTCCCAAACTCAAGCCAGACGTTTTGTAGTTAATTAGCTAAAATGTTTTTAATGAATGCTTGCTCTGAATTGGACCCTGTAGTAAGCAAATTAGAGGATATGAAAGAAATAGGAAATGAGGTCTATGCCTTCAAGAAAGGGATGTTGCAAACTATAGAGAGCATGCTTGGGAGGGAAAACCACCAACATTAACCTAGGAAAAGTGGGAAATATGGTATATTTGAGTGCAGTGGTTCCATCCTGTACTGAAAGTAAACCACTTTATCACTCAACATAAAATCAGAGCGTTCCCTAAGTGCCTACACTCTAACAAACAGTCAGAACATTGAACTTCACAACCACTACAATATACTATAAGAAAGGCATCATCCTAATGAAGAAACCAGGAGATGGCTAAAGGTTCTTTCAAGCACAGCTAAGATCCCATAGAAGAGTATTATTGGCTGTTTCCTGCATGCATGCACATATACACACAAACAAGACCTATTTCCATTTAGAAAAGGTTGTGTGGGCAGAACAGTAAGCAAGTGGAGAAATAGCATTGGTATAAGGTGAACTAAGGGTCCATTTACACTTTGAGAAGCTTCCATCAGTTCAAAATATACCCATGGAGACCAACTTGCAGTAACAACCCACCGTGTGTGATTATGTATCACTAATTCTTGCAGACCACCTGGGCCTCAGGAGAATTCAAGCCATGACTCAGCAATAGCCATAGAAAGAGTTGTATGTGATATAAAATACCACATTGAGGGATGAGATTAACATATATTTTTTTAAAGATTTACTTATTTATTTATACTGGGTACAGTCAGAAGTGTGGGAGGGTGAGAAAATTCACCAGAGTCAGAGGGGAGAGCAGAGCAGGCAGACTGACAAAGTACACTGCTGAGGGGAGGTCTGCACGCCATGTGGGACCCTCACCGGTGGCTGGGATTGAACCGGTGCTGCACAGGCTGCGGGCAGCTTCGCAACCCAGCACTCAACCACTGCGCCGCAGGGGAGGCCCTGAGATTAACATATTTTAATACATTTTATTTTTAAATACATTTTAATTATTTATTTTAATTATTTAAAATGTATTTAAAAGTTGAGGAATGGGGCCTCCCCGGTGGCCTAGGGGTTAAGTCTCAGCGCTATCACCCATACTGCCTGAGTTCAATCCCTGGCCAGGGAGCTAACCCACATATAACACAGCAGGCCTTTCCTGTCTCACCTGCAGCTCCCCTCAGGAGTGTATTTCAGTAGCTCTGCCTATTCTGCTCCCACCTCTGTCTCTGGTGAATCCTCTCACGCCCTGCACCTCTGGCTTACACCCCAGTTCTTGCATGCATAAATAAAAATAAATCATTTTTAAAAAATTCTGAGTAATAACATGGTATACAGAATAACAAACATTCATGTACTCAACTTTTAATATAAACTATTGAAGAGGAATATTTTATGGAATAGATGAATGAAAAAAGCAAATTTTGTAGTTAGCCAATAATAGAATAAGAAGGTCATAACCATCAACTGGAGGTTAAAAGCTAGCTTAATATGCTTTGGGAGCAGAACATTTGAATCTGGAACTAAACAAAAAATAAAATCAGGCTACTTTGGGATAACATAACATGTCCCAAATATGACAGGAGTCAGCACACTTCCTTGCCTGTTTATACTGCAGTCTCTGAAACCATGCTTCAACCAGGGTTCCAGATGAATCACGCGTTAGAAGAATGAAGAAAACAGCTCAGTTTAAAAAGAACAGAAACCAAAATTCATTGAGCTTGCTGGAGTCTTCAGGGAACAGGGCCTATATAAATGGCTGTTGTGGTGATTAGGAAAACAATAGCTAGAATAATCCCTCTTGAAAACTGAAATAGGAGAGTGCCAGGAATGAAATGCTTTAATGGAGATATGCCCATGTCCTAGGACCTGGAATAAAAACTAGTTCTGAAGGGCAAGTCTGAAATGTACTTGCTGAACATGACCTGCCTTGCTAAGCCTGGTTCTTGTCATGGTTATTATGCCCTTAATTTCATGAACATCATGTTCACTTGGAAAGAAAAAAACTTGTTTTAGTAGTAATTGCACATCAATATGAGAGTCCTATTATTTCTATTAAGTTAATTAACCTATTTTTGAAAAGTATACAAAATAGGTCACTTAAGTGGGTGTGACCTTACCCAGTGAACTATGCTTTTAAACTGTCTCCAACTATTAAGATTTATAGATGCCTTTATCAACATCTTAGTTTGAAAAGGCTGGCTGAGTGAAAGGCATGTAGCACCAGGCAAAAACAGCTTTGGTCCCTATCAATCAGCCTATTATAACTTAATGATATTTAGATGATGTGATTAGATTTTCAAATTGAATGCTGTTTAATCTAAATTCCAGAGTGCTTGTGTAATCATGGCATATTTTTAGGCTCAGGCAACAGTCTGAAGGAGAGAATTTATATCAGAGGTCCATAAAAATAATGATCTTCTGATAGCTAAGAAAGAAAACTGCTTTACTATGGTACCCATGTGAGAAAAAAACTGCTTGTAAATTTTCACCATCACCATCAAAAGTAATAAAAAGCCTTTGCCAACCTGAGCACCATGCTAGGCTAGGCAATATTGAACTGCTTTGTATTGCAGCTTGGTCTTGACTAGATGGCATAAAATCTAAATGTCTATTTCTATTATATTTAATAAAATTTTATATGCAAAGTGATAATATACTTTCAAACCCCTTCCCATTTGCTTCTGGTTCTATGACCATATGGCCCATTCCAGGAGTGATACTTATACTGTAGCTAATCACACTAGTACCAAAATAATGACTTTTCCAAGCCCCACAATTACAATGAAACAGTTTCACTATCAGAGATAGAGACTATCATCTAAGAAAAGGATATCAAGTCTCCCAAGCATGATAAACTACCTAGGATCAGTAAGAGCCAAAATTATAAGCATGAAGTCTTATATTGAGATTGCAATTAAAAAAACAGTGAGTTATGACAGCTTCAATAATTTAATGAATGAGTATCAAAAGCCAGCTCTTTAATATCTCCAAAAGAAAGTCTAGATTTGTTAGTCTTTGAAGCTTAGGTGTCTGTGCTAATGCAACTGTTCTAGGTAAAGTGAATTATTGAGTATTTCTTATTCACTGGTTTTCTATCCAATTTTATGTTTTTGCTGCATTATTCCTTTGCAAAAAAATTTTCTCATCTCACTTTTATACCTACTCATACTTCATTAGTTAGATGTGACATCCTATGCCTGACTTCAGAGCTTTAGTCCCTGGAGTAATGAAACTAAAGGGGTTCTGAACTAAAAGACAGAGTGGAGCTGGAGGAAGTATAGAACCAAAATGAACTGAACTGAACTGAATGGAAGATTAAGTAAAAGTCTGGGGCAGATAGATAATATCCCCACTTTTAGCCTCTTTCCTTTACTCAGTAACCTAAACTATTATAATTAGCTGTTTAATCCTCAAAAAAGAAAGTGGAAGATTCCTTTATGGACAAAGAGTTGAGATAAACAGAGAAGACAAACAGATGCAAAATCTGGAGGCCTACCTACAAAATGCCAAAAACCTTCTAATAGACACCAATAATACAACGGTCCATATATCTAGAGTTATATGTGTGTGTGTGTGTGTGTATGTGTGCACATGCAGACATCTCTTGCTCTTCAATATGAATGGACTGCCAAGATCACCAGACTTTTGAAAGGTAGAAAACAAAAAATAACCCCACCAGTGTTATGTGTGTCATAAAAATAGCTCGATTTAGTGTTGGCAAAGATGTGGAAGAAAGGAACCCTCATACACTGTTGGTAGGCATGTCCAGCCCCTATGGAAAAAAGTATGGTGGTTTCTCATAACATTAAAAAACAAGATATACCATATGATCCAGCAATTCCACTCCTAGGTATCTACCAGAAGAATACAAAAGCACAAATTTAAAAGGATAGATGAACTTCTGTGTTCACTGCAGCCCTATTTACAATAGCCAAGTTATGGGAACAACCTAAAGTGCCCAAGGACACAGGGGTGGATTTAAAAACATTTGGTATATGTACAAAATGAAATACTACCCAGCTATTAAAAGATGAACTCCTGCTATTTATATGAGAACATGGGTGAAACTGGAGAGGATAATGTTAAGCAAAGTAAGTCAGGAGGAGATAGACAAATATTGGATGGTTTCGCTTATGTGTGAAATACAGAAACAAAATAAAGGGTTAGACAAAAGGAAACCAATAACAAACACTAGAGATCTGACTGTGGAATTGAGGCTACAAGACAGGAAAGGGGTGAGGAGAAACCAAAGAGGAGAGGGGGTTCAATGGACTATAGAGGAATATTGAGGGTGCCTGGGTAGTGGGTGTGGTGGAGTGACATGCATCTGAGATGTCATCCTATGTGTCTGAGACACATACAGTGTCGTAAATCAATGTTACCACAATGAAAAAAAAAAATAGCTGTGTTGCCCAATGAAACAATATTGAAGATTTTTAAAGAAAACTTCTGGTGTTATTAAGGATATGACTTTCAATATTCAACATTCTATACTTTGATAAGATCTGAATAATTATCAATATGATGATAGGAACATTTGTGTACCTTTTATTAAAGTTAAAATATAGTTGAGCAAAAAAGTAGTGAATTAAGAAATATAAATTTGGTGCATTTATATTAAGGAGTGTCCATCTAATATCCACTGTCACATATATTCAAAGTCTAACTACCCTGGGCTTACCCCAGTCTCCAAAATTATCCTCTATCTTCTCTCTCAGTACTACTTTCCTTCCCAAGACAGAAATCAAAACTCTTATTTCCTCCAACTTCTCTTCTTAGTGAGCTGGCATGGAGAAAGTAATCTGTTTGATAAATATATACTTAGGTATTTAACTGCTAATAGATTGGGGTCTCCTTCTAAAGCAAGAAGTTGAGGAAAAGAAGAAGCAGAGTCGGTGGACCTAGCTCAAACCTTAGCTTCACCACAACAGTGACCTTCGGCAGATCTGTGGATTGCTCTGAATTATATTTCTTTATCTCTAAAAGTCTGTTTCTTATGGTTGTTTTTGTAATTAAGTAAGATAATGCCTATAGAGGACTTGATAATAATAAAGTTATAAAGAGGTCAAGAAATATAAGGAGAATATCAAAACCCTAACAAGTGAGTCTTCATGGTAAAATTGTAGATTGTCTGAATTCTTTGGGTAGGAATAGAGGTGACAGGAGTATTCTGCTGGCTCTTAAGTAAAGACCTACTACAGCTATAAATCTCAATCAGGGTACTTCTAAGGCTATTTCCATGCAACAAATGAAAGGGGAGTGGAATTTGAGTATGAAGATATGGTCATAGGGCTTTACTTCATCTAGTCAGTTAACCAAGTTCCACCTCTGTGCCAACCACTAAGCTAGACACAGGAATGCAAAGTTGAACAAGATACAATCCCTCAAATAATCAAGTAGGAAGAAAAGGACACATATAAAATAAGTGCCATAAGTTTCACAGGAAATATACAAGAAGTATACATAGGGTATGATGGGTGAAAAGAGAGTAATAAATTCCATCCAAATCACAAAGCACCTCATGCTAGACTTGGGTTTTAAAAAAATAAATGGGTGTCTGCTAATCAAAGAAGTGGGTGAAGAAAGTGTAGAGTCTTCAACAACTTGCCATATTTAGGAATCCACCAACTTCCAATGTGACTGAAGCATAAAACACAAGAGGATCCAAAGCCGGAAAAAAGGTAAAAGATCATTAAGACCTCAATTATCAAGATAAGAGAAGTTTAAATCTTGTCTTGTAAGACATAAAGACCACAAATTATTTGCGAGTAAGAAAGTAACACTTTATGATTTGCATTTTGGTAAGCTTAATCTGGAAACAGGCTGCAATCAGGTAAGTCTGGTGACAAGAAGACAATTACAGCAATCCATTTGACAGATGAGAAAGAGGCTAATTAAATACTAGCAGAAGGGTGGAAAGAAGGGGCATAAAATATTAAAAATAGTAGGAGCTACAGAAGAGGTAAGAGTTGTCTGATGGTGGGTGATTCCATTCAGAGAGAGAAAGTTTAAACTTTGTACACATGGAGCTAGAAATTGTTATAGGCCATCCACATGGAGAAGTTCTCTACTTACTTGGGTATAAGGACCTACCACTGAGGAAAAATGTAGAAATGCAAATTTGAGGATCAATAAAGATTAGAGTTAATTAGAATTGTGAATATTCAGCAATACTTTTTATTACTACTCTACTTAGCTTATACCACCAGAGAAGTATTCATTTGAAGATGTGATTCATTATAACTAAAAATGTGTTATTTAATGGAAGATTTTGGTATGGATAACAAAATAACTCCAGAAATTCCGGGTGTAGCTAAAAGGAAAAAAAGAATTGTGGCAAGTGATTGTTAAATGTAAGACATGTAAATATAATACAAAAAATTACCCGAAAGGCTTACTCTTTTGACCTGTATAAATAATATTTTCTACTCTTTGGTTATATTGTAGTATCTTTTATCCATAAGAATGTTATAGTGTGTCTCATCAGTTTTAACAACATATCTGTCAGGTAGGTAAATGGACTTGGACTTTTGTCTTCATAGTACAATTGGAGAAACTAAAACAAAACAAAAAATAATAGAACTAATATGCCTAAGGCCTCCCAGTAGGTAATTAAAGTGAAGCTGGAAACAGAATACAGATATCTAAGGTCCTGATTTTTGTTCTCTCCTCTACACTATTATCATCATCAATCACTTGTAGGATGTTACCACTGGGTACCTGGCAGTATGTTCATGGCACCGTGCCAGGCCAGCCTCTTATGGAATGAGATTTTAATGCAGAAACTACTAAAGTAGTGGGGATGGGGTGTGAGTAGTGAATTTTTCTCTAAGGCCTTTCAGTTATTTCTTTTTTATAACATATCTACCAAATTAAGTGAATTATTAATAAGCATGAGAAATTAAAATAATTTATTATCTAGTACTTGTAACCAAGTTTAAAGTCAATGCAAAAGATAATATATCTTGATAAAGTGCGTTGTTTTTTATAATCACTAAAAAAGAAAATTTAACAAGGGAAACAATGATACGGTTAGCGTGAGACTTGGAGCCCACACCACTGGTCTCCTCTACAAATCTAGTCCAGACTTGGTGTGACTGGAAGTTACTCTGATATAATAGGACTTTGTTGGCAAGGGTGAAATAAATGGTCTGTTTTATGCCAGTTCTCACAGGACAAGCATCTACATCACAAAATTAACAGCACTTTTAATGCTAAGAGGGCTCTGCCCAAAAGTAAAATTCTGGATGAATGTAAGTCTGAATTTCTACAGCTCTTCCACCATAAAAGCTGACCACGGTTTTCACAATTCAAATCAATAATTCTAGTTGGTCATTGTCTCTCTCTGGCAAGGCTTGTATGCCACTGTGCAATCTTACTTTCCTTGTGAGATCAATCACAGAAGGTTTCTAGGTTTATACACAATATTAACTGGTGTAAAACTCCCAGTGCATTACTAATAGGACAAAAGAAAAAAAATATTTTAAAGTGATTTTCAAATATCTCTTCAGAAGGACATCTGAAAGTACTTAAGAAACACACTATATCCCTAGTGGTTGAAAGGGGAAAAAAAAACCCTCTGTGCTGTTCCATAAAGGCTATTGAAAATACCATGCGATTAATGCTATTTATATGGCATTGAGTTAAACTCCAAAGGTAACACTTAACCACTCTCTGTTTACCAAGTTAATCTACCAGATTTGTTTACTTTGTCTGATTTACTAAGACAAATACATTGAGTGTCTAAAATGTTTTATCTGGCCCTGGGAAAGGAAAACCAAAGGAGTGCTGTGCTTTTATTAATAGATAAGTGCAAACAGGCCCTATCCTATCAAATGAACAGCTAGGACCTTTGGCCACTGTTTACTGAAAATAAAATTAGCCTTGGCTGGCAGGTACTTATCAGATCTGAGAATAATTAACTACCCACATCTGGTACATGTTACTGAAAATGCTAGTGGGAGCCATTAACTTTGGTAAGGGTTATTTTTCCTGAACAGCTAACATCCCCCTAACATACCATTGGAATGCACTCCTTCCTCCCAAACACACTCATGGCAGCATCAAAAGCATTTCCACAAACTGTTTCCCCACTTCGACCCAACAGAAAAACAGTTCTAGAAATTCAAAAGGAATTACTGAGACATGGTTGGTTACCACCACACTCCACAATGTTCAACAACAAGATTACCTCCCTCAGCAAGAGCTGGGAGCTTCACAAACAAAGTTCCTTTCAAGTTAAGTGGTTATAACATTTTGTACTCAAAGGTTCTTTTTTCACCAAGGACTTCAAGGAACATCATGTATATAGACTAAAAAAAAGTACAGTTTTCACAATTCAAAAAGAAAGCCTAGAAATCACTATCCTCCATTATTGTTGCCTTGAAAAGGCAGTAATCACATTCAGGTACACACTGCCAAGTTCATTTCTTTTTCAACCTAACAACCTCTTTACCAGGTAATAGTTTTCATAATTTCATTATAGGAAAAGAAATGTTCCAAGGCAGTCATATAAATAAGCAATGCAAAATAAATCATTTCATATTTATGTCACGGGAGTTAAAAGACAGGAAACTCAAGAGCTCTGCAATTAACTTGCTGTGAAATTCTAAACAAGTGACTTGTTTAGTCAAATGACTGCTCATCTCTGCTTTATTAAGCTGGGAACACCAACCTACCTCACAAAACTGTGGGGAAGAGTAAACTTCTGATAGCACAGGAAAATGCTTACAAATAAAAACACAAGAAAGTTTAAATCTCCAAAAACATTCCTTCTCAAGGAAAATAGGACTATATTAATAATAAAGTATAGTAGTTTACCCAGCACCGTTTATCAATGTATTTTTCCAATATTTTTGTAAAAAAATGAATGTTATTGGGCCTCCCTGGTGGCGCAAGAGGTTAAGCACTGTGCTATGAAGCAATCCACAGCCTCTGCAGCACTGTGCTATGAAGCAATCCACAGCCTCTGCAGCACGAGTTTGATCCCTGGTTGGCCAGGGAGAAACCCACATGTTGCAGCAGACCTCTCCTGACTCGCCCGCTGCTCCCCTCAGCAGGGTATTTCAGTCAGTCTGCCTGTTCTGCTCCCCACTCTGTCTCTGTGGAATCCTCTCACCCCCCGCATCTCTGACCTGTACCCCAGCTCTTGTATGCATAAATAAATAAATCTTTAAAAACAATTTCTAAAAAAAAAAATATTATTGTCCCTCCAATTGTGACAAGGAAACCTGCATTTTTTTTTTTTTTTTTTTTTTTTTGTGGAACCCTCGCTGGCAGCTGGGGAACGAACCAGCACTGCAGAGACTGCGGGCAGCCTCGCAGTCCAGCGCTCAACCGCTACGCCACCAGGGGAGGCCTGGAAACCTGCATTTTAACGTTTAAGACCTGAGTGGTTTGAAAGTCAGCAGCTGCCTTAGTTCCAAGTAAACTGAAGATTGAATTCTATTAATACACAAACCTGTACACAGAAACTTTACTAAAATAAATATGCTAGGTGGGTAGACATCAGAAACCTTAGTAGACAAGAACATGAATGAAAAAAACAGCAATCTTTCGATATGGAGCCAGTAAATATGCCTGGGAAACAGAAGGAGGTAGAAATAACACTCAATGAGGAAACATCATACAGGGGAAGGAAGAGAGACCAAAGAAAAAGAAGAAAGAGAAAAAAGAATGACTGTTTCCTGGATTAGACAGTATGGTCAGCTGAAGAAGAGAGTCAAGCCAATGGGGATTATAAACATGAACCGAGGAAACTCAAGGACCCAAGAGAGCTGGGAGGAGAGCATTCCATGTGAGATATCGAGGCAAGTGGGAATTATTTGGCTGAAACTAGGAAAAAAAAAAAAAAAACAATGTTGATATGAGCTGGGTTCATGGAGGTTGAAACCCAGAGAAAGGAATGGAGTTCTAGTTCCATGCACACAGAGTCATGAGGCATCTGAAGCGTAACACTGAACAGTTATTTCTTTAAACCAGGCAAAATTAGAAAATGCTAAATCTGGAACACTCTTAATTCCAACTCGAATAATAAATTTGATTTGCTGGATTGTGAAAGTTTTCTTAAGTGGATGCCATCTGCAATACCCCTCTAAACATTTGCTTATTTTACTGGAATATTATCTGTGATTAGACTACAGAGGCCCCACTTTCCTAGGAGTGTTCAGATTTGCACAATTCAGAAACCACTTGTATTCTTGAGGAGGTTGACAGATGAAATTGTTTCCATGTCATTAAACAAGGTTGATTTCTCTGACGTGTCAAACCCTATAACTCGCAGCTATAAGACATTAAATGCTCTCTTCTGCCTTCACTATTCCTTCACAAAGCACTTACTTCTAGAAAGAACATTACTGTACCTATAATAGTACATTAACTCTCCTATTATCGCCAGAATTTTAAAAAATGTTTTGGCTGACAGTTTCAAAAACAATTATTTCCCTGGTTTAGAATTTTCTCCTTAAAATGTTCAAGAGACTCCCAATATAAAGTTTTTAATTTGCTTTTAAAGCATTCAGTATTCAATTTTAAACAACCCTATATTTATACTTCAAGGAAAAATTCTATAGATTTGAAATGGAAAAAAAAAAAAAAGCCTGGGATGTTAGCTAAGGCCTGCATAAAACAACTTTTCTTAAAAAAAAAAAAAAAAGGAACATGTGTGCTATTTCAATTTATCCATTAAGCAAGTGAATTCAGTATTCTAAAATTGGCTGCTATTAAAATAAAACAAGTTTCCCTGAATTGAGAGGTTACTTAATTGTTTGAATTATTTCAATCTTGCTCTGCAGTAAATCTTTCTTTCTAGGTTTACACTAATGGTAACAGTGTAATGGAAATGGAACCTATAAAACATCTTCTTAACCTTAGCACTGTTGACATTTTAAGCCAGATGATTCTTTGTTGTGGGGGGCTATACTATAGGGTAACTAATAGCACCCAAATTCTATCCAAAAGCAACTCTCCAACCTCCCTACACAGTTCTGATGACCAAAAATGTCTCAGCCATTGACAAATTTCATCTGGAGGTAAAGTCACCTCCAGATGAAATCACTGCTATGAAAGAATGCCAACCACCAGAGAATCGCTTAGAAGCAGCATGGCATTCTAGACACAAATGAGGTATGGAGAAAGGAAAGACAGGCAAATCAGAGCCAACACTATGACACTATCACCTGCTGTGTCGTCTAGTGGAAATTAACGTCACTAAACCTCGACTTCCTCATTAATAAAATGGGAATAACTGCATTCTAGTCAACATTTATCTTTGCATCCAGAATTTGGGGGAAGGGGTGAAGAAATCCTCTCTTCCTTTAGGAGAATCATCTCAGTCAAGCCCCTACTGCAGGGTTGAGCATGAGAACCAGACAATGAAATAATTGCATCCCTCAAACTTCAATGAGTCAGGAACAGGCAATATGACCTATACTGGGCAAATTATATTCAATTCTAAGTCTTTTGTTGCAGCAAAAAGAGAAGTTTCATTCTCTTACTAGGGAAGTTGCTAAGCTAGCAGAGTACACACATGGAGCTTCTGTGTGAGAAAAGTCAACCCAACAGAAAACAGATTCAAGAGATACATGATTATTTTCAATGAAATAATATATAAAATCTGAAGTTAGATCTACCTTTTAGATTCAGTTTTGTTATCTAATGAATTACATTTTATTTTAACTTAAGTCAGTATGAGTTGGGTTTTAGCACTTGGAACCACAAGAGCTCTGTCCTATAAACACCTGTCTCAAACAGTTTTTGAAAGGACTGAGTATAATAATGAGCACAACAGGCCTATAAAGGGCTTCCTTTCGTGAGTCCCAATTTATAAAAGTCAAAACTAAAACAATTACATAAAAGCTCAACACACAATAAAGGATCAGACAATAGAACCCATGACTTAGCTTTCAGCTTTTTTCAGTAAACTGGCTGACCTCCTAAGAGAACTTAAATTAATGGAGACAAAAATGCCTATGCTTTAAGTTACCGATAGTCAAGTCAGTAAATAGCATGCAAAATCAGGTTTAATTTCTTTACTATCATTGTTAGGTGCCCAATAGTAAGGTTTGCTTTGAGTACAAAGATTCCATAGTTTGATATTATTTTATTGCCAAAAGGTTGAAGGAAGGAATTTATAGTTGGTTGATTTCAAATAGCAGGTACAGAACTAAAGCAAAGGGAGTGAATCACCTATCTCACATGCAAGATTTTAGAGACTACCAAAAACTCAGTAATCAAGATAAATAATATTTGAAGCAATGTTTTTCTAAAACCAAAATTAATGTCAAAGATCCATGATGAAGAAATTATCAAAATTTTAAATAAAAATGGAAACTGTGTCTGATTTTTCATTGATTTCATTTTGCTTTAGGCTCACAGCTCTGCATGACACTGCAAAGTAAAGTTCTAAACTGAAGTGGCAGAGGCATATCTAGTACACACAAACAACATGAAGGACCTAAATGCACTTGAGAGGAAAACCTAATTAAGAACTCTGAATTAAAGGCTAAAGGGTTCAAGTTCAAGTTCTAGCTCTACCAGTACGGTAAGGCATGTAACTAAGCAAATTACCTGGCCTTTCTAATCATTAGGGTTTTTTTTCCTATATAAACTAAAAGGGCTGTACCAGATCATTATTAAGATCCTTCTTAACTCTAAGATTCAGTGATTATATTCTAAATTTGATTTTCTTTGATGCTTAAAAATGAGTACCAAATAAGTTGTATTTCCAGTTCTGTATTTGTACTATTAGAAGCTTATGAAATGACAAGCTTAACTATTCAAGTGTACTAGGATGAAGGTGATTTTTTTTTTGTTTAATATGAGTGCTCTTACATGGTTGAAATGCCACTCAATTATAAGACCCTACAATGGGGAGGTCAGTTACTTTTGGTTGTGGGTATAGAATAGCATGGTTGATCTGTGTCTGTAAAAGCTGAAGTAATTCACATGGCCACCCACCGACAGGTCCATTGGAGCATAAAATAATCAAGTTAATAAGTGATGGCTTATAATTCCCAACAATTTCCAGAAATAGGAAAATGAAGATTGAAAATTGGCAGTGACAAAGAGAAGGTGACAAGCATCTGGAACAGGAGTAAAACAAAAGTAATTTGTTAACTTAAAAAAAAATCCCAAGTGCTACAAGTAGCAAGTGGTTTAGAAGCACTGGAAATAGAATCTAAAAACTAAATATGAAAAACTAAAATGTCTGTGCTCTGGCCCGTGCATATAAAACTTGTTTCTATTTTTTGCTGAACCTTAAAAAATAATGAATTCTCTATGCCTGAGAGATAAAGGGACTTGGAAGCTTTCAAACAGACTTTCTAAATCAAAACAGAAGTATTCCTTTTGTAATCAAATTTTCTTTTACTTTTCATTATGCAACATTTCAGGCAAAGACAAGGTAGACAGGACAGTATAATGATACCCCATATACCCACTAACAGCTCTACAGTTATCAACAAATGACCAGTGCTATTGCATCTAGAATCTCGCTAATTTCCCCCAATTCTCAAAAAGAGCTATTCATTTTAAGCCAAAAAATAAACAAATCTTTGGGCCTTTAGTTTCCTTGTTTGTAAAATGCCTTCTTACCCACAAAGGAAGTTTTAAGAAAGGAAGTTAAAAGAAAAAATAACCAAACCTTTTGAGCCTCTTCTAACACTTACTATGGTATTTAAATGTAACAATAATATAGAAATGGAATCAACTTTTGCTTAATTAAGCCTTTCTTTGAAGCAGTTCAAAAGTGCTTTGGGAGAATTTATCTTTCATTCTCCCAGCACCTCTGTCTTGTTAACAAAAGCATAATTATTCACATTTAGCACATGCAGAAATTAGAGAATAAAGAAATGATTCAAGCCAGATTAAATGAAGAATCAATAATAGGAGCAAAATTAATCCATATTTTTGACTCCCCATGTTCTGTTATTGCAATATGCTTCTTCTATCATTATTCAACATATGTGGATGAAAATGATTGCCTTCTCTAAGTTAAATGAACTTATTCTTTAATAAGTTTGTAAATTTAAAGGAGTCATGGTGTATAATATGAAGGCACTTAAAATATTGGCTGACTTTAAGACTCACCTCATAGATTCACACAAGAATACAACCTGTATTTAGTTGATTCACTACCTACAGAAGATAGCAAGATGTAAAGGAACCTATGGTTCACTGGAATTGAAGAATCAGAGCTTACCATTTCATAGGTTTGAAATCTAAAATATTTACTTGGCAAATGCAAACATTACTTCAGTATTACATTAGAGAATTATACCATTTGGGTTCAGTCCATAGTGCCACAGGCATGGATGACACAACTACCAACTCAGTTACAGAATATTTTTACAGCACTTACCAGGTCATTATAATTTCATATATTTAAGACATTTTCCTTCCGATTCATACAATGGGTTCCTGTTCACTGCATTTAGTCAAGGCAGGTTGGGATGGGTGGGGGAGGAAAAAAAGGCTGTTTAAAAGATGTGGTAAAAACAGTCTGCCATGAGCCTAGGTTTCCATAAATGTTACCTATTATTCATTTCACAGATATATCAGGGCAAAAGCTTTCTCTTGCTATGTTCTCAAGAACAACCCACTATGGCCCAAGCCGTGTCTTCTAGGTCCATAATAGAAGAAATTACAATTACCCAAACATTGAAATGACTAGTTTGAAAGTTTATCTAAGAAGGTGATTCTTCTCCAATAATTTCTCTCTAATTTTGAAAATAATATTAAACTCTGTAAGGAACCCAACACCTGGTTCCCTAAGGCTTTTTGACAAACCATATATAAACCAATATTAACCAACCATCAAATAGGTTTAAATTATATTTTTAAAATAATAGTTTGTTATTGCAGTTGTTACTAGTTTTATTCAGGATATAGAGTTCATGTGGATTGCTGATTCTATAGTAAGGCAGAAAACAGACTTAGGATATGATAAGAAGGATAGTGAACTGATAGTGAAGCAACCTGGGTTCTCATCTCTGCTCTAATTAGCTTGAGAAGGCAATGTTGCTATCTTCAGGATATAGTTTTCTCATCTACCAGGTAAAATACATGGTCCATGTGGCTTCTAAAATTATGCTTAGCACTATTTACAATAGCTAAGCTTTGGAAACAACCCAAATGCCCAAAAATAGATGACTGGATCAAGAAGATGTGGTACATATATACCATGGAATATTACTCAGCAATCAAAAAAGATAAACACATGCAATTTGCAGCAACATGGATGGCACTGGAAGGGATCATGCTCAGCGAAATAAGCCAGAAAGAAAAAGAAAAATACCGGATTATCTCACTCATAGCAGGAATCTAGAAAACCTAAATAAGGGAGCAGGAAAAAGAATAACTATAAGAAAGAAAATATCAAAATCAACAAACAGCTGTGAACCGGAGACACTCTATGGGGGGTAGGGGGTGGGGAAAGGAGGCCTTGGGGTCAAAATAAGGGGGTTGTAATTGTATGGGGAATATAAAAATAAAATTTAAATTAAAAAAATTATATAAAACAAAAAAAATTAAAAAAAATAAAATTATGCTTAGTTCTAAAATTCTTAGACCAACTAATCCCATACTTTTTACTCTATTGCTTCTACATAATGCCCCCATTTTCATAATTTTAAGTATAACATGCTCAAAAATGGTGATGATCTCTATTAATTAATCACAGAAAAACAGTTTAAAGCTGAAGCAGAGGAAAAAAAGCACTCATATTAAATGAACTTTTTCTTTCTTTTTTTTTTTTTGTGGGACCTGCAGCCCAGTGCTCAACTGCTGCACCACCAGGGGAGGTCCACATTAAATGAACTTTTAATAGAACTCTTATAGGCTAAAAAAATGATATGAATAGTTCTTAGTTCTCCATTTTTCACCTGATTAATAAATCAGATCATTTTCTGAGATTCAGAAAACACAGTTCATAGAAGGATAGCATAGATGTCTGGGCCAGCACCTAATAAACACTAGATAAATAGCTATATACTTAATCTTCCCTGCTCCATCCCCACCCTCCCAACACCATTACTTCCTCTACCAAAATAAGTCTTTTATAAACTGCAACACCCCCCTTGAATCAGAAGTGAAACAGAGACCAGATAGAACACTCGGTTTGAACAAGTCTTTAGACCTTTATGCAGAAGAGTTCAAAATTTTACCGGAAAAAATTAGCATGAAAATTTCTATTTTCAAACTGTCAAAAACATCATTGGGTGCTTTTGTTGTTGTTGTTATTCCTTCTATTAATAAACAGAAATCTGTAAATAAATGGACATCATAATTCTTTATAGTCTGAACAGATTTTACATTTCTCTAAATACTTCATAAATAAATTTCACTTAGTATGCAATGACCTCCCTTATAATGAAGTTAAATATAAATATAGAACTTACTTTAAAAATTTAAAAGCCACCTACACCTTCTGGGTATACTGTATGTGCCACTTGCCAAACTAGAACCCAAGCAATGAGTTTCAGAAATGCCTGAGAGAAAGTTCTTCTAAAATGCTTTTTTGACTTAAAAGAGGGCTCCACCTAAAAGCTGATAACTAGATAAAGGGGAGACTCATTTACCCTTAAAAAAAGCATTTAAAAATGAACAATAACAATGTGATTTAAAAATCTGAAACAAAAAAAATTATAATACAAAAGTCTTCCTCTCTGAAGATGAATCCCTTCCATTCATTTCCAAAGACATTGTCAACCCATCACCAATCACAAATGCTTGGCTCACACACAAAAAATGTGACAATGCTGGAATTGTCTGGAAACAAACAAATAAACAAACAAACAAACAAAAACCAGTCTCTCTCCCTGGAACCAGAGCTGCCCTGAGAGCAGGCAAGAAGCCAGCATGTCAGGGTTTCATTTTAAGTTTAATTGTTCTGTTTCAACTCAACAGTCTAAGCCCTTCTTCTAAGAAGTACAAAATGGGGGAGGGGGAAGGCCTTCAAGATATTATGTAGTTCTTACTTCACTAGCCCCTACTGAAGGCATTGCAAGTGCTAATTAGCCACAGAGACTGGGCAGATGAACTCCAAGTCTTTGTGTGTCATTAGACTAACTTAGAAGGGTCTCTTTCTGTTCTTAGACACTCCTCAATCTGAAGCTCATACTTGCAAATTGCATCCTAGATTCACAACTACATTCTAATCACTGCTGTTTATCCATGAATTTCTCTACTCTTCAAGTTATTTATAAAAAGAGAAAGCTTGCCATAGTCATCTTCCCACATACTACTTGGATTTTGCCAACATTTATTGTCTTAGCTGACATTATGGAAGCTGTAAGAATAGGAAGGAGAAACCTACATTTCTCTAGCTTTTGGGTAATTTTTCTGCTTCTTTTCTTGCCAAAAATCACATGGCTTCCCAGTGAAGTACAAATAACAAAGAAAAAACAAAAACAATAACCTCAAAGCTGATTACTGATACAAAGAAATTAAAGTAATACAGTACTATGATACCAACTCACTT
Organism: Talpa europaea; assembly: GCF_964194135.1. Lineage (NCBI taxonomy): Eukaryota > Metazoa > Chordata > Mammalia > Eulipotyphla > Talpidae > Talpa > Talpa europaea. The sequence goes on along the minus strand of NC_140075.1, from coordinate 95,237,818 downwards.
CCCTTTGCATCATTTCCTTTTCCCATAATGTGCTCCATGAAACTTATCATACTAGTGAATTGTGTATGTATTTTCCCCCCAAATTCAATAATGTACCCATTGATGTGGTCAAAACTGTGTACAGAGAACTTTGTTGTGCAAATATTTGTGAAGGAAGTGAGTGGGAGGAAGAATAGATAATGGCAATTCTAAGATTAATTCTCTTTCTAAATTCTCAATTTATGATGAAACATCATGGAAATTTCAGTTGGAGACTCCCTCTTTTGCTATTGATAATTTATATAACCACCACTGAAAACTTAAAAGAAGTTCTTTTGTTTCTGGCCAAGATGGAGTAACAGGGATCAGATTTACCCCACCACCTAAAACAACAACCTCCTCCCCCTCCCCTGCCAATAGCAATAAAAAATGTAATACAAAATACATGAAGTAATTTTTTTGTCCATAATACATTGGGCATTAGGCAGTGAAAGACAGGATGCCTTAGAAATGAGAAACAAATGAGGAAAGTCCTATGATTGTCCCAGCTTATTGCCTTAAGAGAACTTCCAGGCTGTAGTGCAGGGAGAGGGACACAGGTGGAGTCCATCAGACTCCCTGAGTTGAGGAGATGGAATTGAGGATCTGGGAAGAAGGCAGTTAGAGTTCACAAGAGAAATTTTTGAAAAGTCTCCCTCAAATATTCAGCAAAGTCTGTCTGATTAGTGCATACAAATAAGGAAACTACTTAAAGGTACAGAAAACATGGTCTGAGAGGCATAGATAGAAAAGTATTTGGCACTCACACAGGGCCAGGAATAATACCTATCCCCACCAATAAAACTGGAAAGCGTCATAATTCATGAATTAATAGTAGACTATTTAGAAGGTTCTTGGCTTGATAGTGGAGAATAATTAGCTTTAAGCTAAATGGTTCTGGTCCCGCCAAGCAAATTTTAAAAGCAAGATCCCAAATGATCAAAATGCTTCTAAGTAATTTTACTGCATCCAAACTAAGGCTCAAGATTTGCAGGAATACAAGCATTAAAACTGAGAAAAAAGATCTGAATCAAGACCTCACTAGAGAAGATAGACAGGTGACAAGCAAGTAAAGAAAAGTTGCCCCCCCTCATATGTCATTAGGAATTACAAATTAAAACTACACTGAAACACTGCTACACACTTACTAGAATACTAAAATTCATGGTACTAACATCATAAAATGAAGGATATAGAGCAACAGGAACTCTAGTTCATTGCTGGGGTGAACACAAAATGGCACAGCCACTTTGGAGGACAGTTTGACAGTTTCTTACAAAGTTAAATATATACCAACCTATAATTTTGCCATTCTACTTCCAAGTATGCCCATAAGATATGTCTACTCAATGATTTGTAGTTAAATGTTCACTGTGGTTTTATTTGTAATATCCATAAACTGGAAAGAACCAATAGTTAAAGGATACACAAACTCTGATATATATATATACATACATACAATGGAATACTACTTAATAATGAAAAGTAACAAGATACTGATAATAGGCAACAACATAGATGAATCTCAAAATATCTAAGTGAAAAAAATTAGACCAAAAAGTTTTTACTGTATGATTCTACTTATGTAAGACCCTAGAAAATGAAAAATAATGTTTATGAAAAAAACAAATCATGTTTGCTTGAGGAGGATAAGGTAGGAAAGGATGAGAGGGATGGATTATATTAGCCATGTGGAAACTTTTGAGAATAATGAATATGTTTCTTATTTTGACTGTGATGATAATTTCATGAGTATGTATATATGTTTCAAACATACCAGACTGTATTAAATATATGCTATTTATTGGATGTCAATGATGACTCAATATAGTTAACAAATTTTAAGCTCCTTTATATTACCATTTTTATCCCATTTTGGACTCTGAAGTTTCTTCCTGCCATGTCATCTCTCTCCATAATGTCAGTTGTTGAAAAGGAACAACTTCTTCATTCATTATTAAATAAAAACTATTTAATGAAAACCTGATGTTACAAATAAGTGGATTGGGCACAAGAAAGGGTACAATTGGGTGATATGAATACAAGTCAGATTACAGGGATAAGTAATACTGAAGATGATGAAATGTAGGGTCAGGTGTAGCTTACTTTGTTAAAGAAAGGTTAAATGAATGATTAAACAGGAAGGCAAATTTTAGATTTATGGAGAGCTCCTACCATTAAGCTTAAAAAAAAAAAATGGCAAGGTTAATACCAGAATTTCAAGGAGAATATAGAAAAAGCCAAACACAAGCGCTTCAAGCTGAATTCTTCTATAATCTTCTTGTCCATTAACTTCAATATATTAAATCTCAGTGGGAGGGCATGTAACTAAGGGAAAGTTAATCAGTGGATTCTAGGACACATTTGCTATAGTGTGTGTTCTGTATGAAAATTACGGAAACATAGCCAGTCCAAATATTATCCATTGAACTATTGCTCCTGAGTTTATAGATTTCAGTTGATTGTTCTAAAACTTATCAGCTTTGGCACACTCCACTCAAGGGCCAGGAATCTCTAGCTGTTATGGCTCAAGTGAAATAAGATTTCTGGAGAAATTTTTTTGCTACCACAACTATTTCAGTGTGCCTATAAGTGGTGAGTCCCAATCCTTGCCAAATTCTTCCAGTTTGATCCCATCTGGATGAACCCAAAATATAGCAAAACAGCACCTTCTACTTCCTGGTCATATTTGATTATCTAATATTCCTCCAAAATTATGCCTACTTTTATCCTTACAAAACCGCTAACCTAAGACTCTTAATCTAAAATATGACATTGAGCACAGACACAAGCAACAGCCATTCCACCCGCCATCGCTGTTACAATCTCTTTCACTTTCACCTTAATGAACAGACAATCCACAAAGCCTTTAAGAGTGTTAACAACTTTTACATAGCTGACTGTAAGTATGGACCAAATCATGAGTTTGAAAATCACTTGGCAATTAAAAGTTCCATAAGGAGGGACCAAAGCACATAGTGCCTCTTTCTAGTTGTACTTAACATCCGCCTAAAATCTAAGCCAAAATTACTTTGGCCAAGCCCTCTCTTTATTAGAGAAGCAAAATTCTTACTGTCTAGTTTCTCAAGGTCCTTCCATCCACTTCAGGCTTAAGTACATTCCAGTCAGTCAACAAAACCTACGCCGTCTGAGAGGCCCTCAAGTGAAATTCCCCTAAATAATCTCTTCTGAAGCTTCCAAACTTTCTTTTGTCGCTTCTGGCCTTTGCTAGCCTAATCTTAGCTTTTGTTTCCCAACTCATTTTGTCTTCTTATACTATCAGGTTCAACACTATAGTTCTACTTCTTTTTAACAGAACAATTTCAGGCCCTCTTATAACATTCTATACAGATTATATTCTGGATTTATATCCTAGAGTTTAGCTAAATGAAAAGCAGAAGGCCAAACCCAAGGATCCTCCAGATGTCTGTTTGGGCGAGTTCATCTTGCACAAAAAAATTTTGGACAAGATACACAGCAACTAAATACAGATGAAAGCCATAAAGAAAAGGGAAATGCATGAATCACAGCAATGGTATAAATAACTTTCAGTAATTCATTTCCAGACAACTTACTCCATTCATAATTTAATGCTCAGTTTAGAAGAATAATATGAATAGATTTACAGACTGGCCAATTATAAAATACACATTTTTATGAAGCATTTTCCATGATCAGTGGATTTTAATAATTTATTAAATATTGTAAGAGGCACTTTATACAGGTCATAATTCAATACTCACAACAACTCCAAAGTACTGTTATTATACCCATACCACAAAGGGAGAATCCCCACAGAAAAAGTCCTCAAGAGCTTTAGTTACTTGCCCAATTTACCCCTCCAATAGGTGGCAGAACATAATATTCAAACCCAAATCTGATTCCAAAACCTGTGCCCTTTCCACTACAATATACTCTCTCTCACTCTCATTGAAGTCGTTATTAGTAGTCTAGTATTTTGAAAAATTCCTAACACCCCAAGCCTGGGTTAGTATAACAGAAAAACACTTGTAAGCCTAGTCTCTGGCAGGTATGGGACCTAGGTGTAATCATGTTCCTTTTGTAGACTTTTTTTCTCTTCCATAAGATGAAGAGTTTGGATAACTAACATCTTAAGGTCCTTCCAGAACTAATGTTTTACCTTCTGTCATTCTGTGAATTATAGATAGCATAAAACAAGTAGAACTAGAGAAAAATTGAGTGACAGAAACAAGGTAACCAAAAAGGTTAGGGATTGAGGAAAATCGGCAAAAAGAAAAAAGACTTTGTAGTCTTATAGTCCCAATGACTAAAAGAGCTTTATAGAGTATTATAAAGTTAAACAAGATCCCATTGCCAGAGAATTTTATCAATTGGACTCACCTGCTTGAGTTTAACATCTAGTACATTTAAATTATTTGAACAAAATACAAACAGACATGTGAATCCATCAGAGAAATCCAAATACAGAAATGCTTTCAGGTTTTTTCCCACAGGGTTCTGCAGATTATATAGGGTTCCTCTTAAGTGTGGTTTGGCTTTGCCAGGAATAGGGCAAGATAGTTAATGGAATTTCGAGAAAAAGTGGCAGAGAAGAACAACCTAATATCTAAAAAAAACGTTCTACTCATCAACAAAAGACAATGCTGCAATACAAAAGGCACTGACTGTATAAGTTTCCTGTTTTGTTATGCTTTCAATATTCAGCCAGCAAAGCCAGCCTGTGCACAGAGGAATAATTTAAAACCTTTATAATACACAGTTTCTCCTTATACTCAGTCAAGATTCTTCTTTCAGATTCTTTATTCTTTATGCCTAATTCTTTCTTGGTTTTCTAAAATGATGAGAACCAAGTACCTCTTTGCTCAGCTGCCATCACTAAGAGCCAATATGAGATGTATGCAGACAAGTTCCAGGGGAAAACATCACAGGTTGGAGGTGAAAGGACACCCAAACTAGCTCTCCACCAGCTGGGCCAGACAGCCAGCAAATGATCAGGAGCTCCTGGGGGCCTTGGGAGAGCCAATGGTTGGCAAATACTGAGATGAGAAGAAGCCAAATTTCTAGGCTCGCAAGAGAGTAGTAGGCTCTGGTTATCTACCTTAAGCGCTCTCAATAGATAAGTATGTTTTATGTGGAAAAAAGATGAGCAGCCTGGCAAAAGTACCTAAGACAAACCAAATCTTCCACAGGATGTTTGCAGACAAGAAGGCTGAGGAATGTAGAGGAGAGAGAAAAACTCCCCAAAGAGGAAGGGAGGGGAAAAAAATTAAACCCATCAGCTCTGACATTTGCCAAAGAACAAGAGTGAGCATACTGTTCAACCCGCCTATAAACCAGGTAAGAGTGACTTGGTTTGGATGGAGTCAATACACCCTAACAACATCCTGCCACCAAAGTCACCACCCCTGGGCCTCCGCTGAAGACTGCAGCTGCTTTTCAAAGCCCCAGAAAGCAACGGGCAGAGTATAGTGACAGCTGGAAGGAAGGGGATTAGGCAAGCACTTGGCATAAATAGAAGTGTAGCCAAAAGGCACAAATATGAAGGAAGAGAGACAATTTTCCTTTGTGGTTTGTGTGTGTGGTATGGGGGGAGCTCAAAATAAGAGTTAGCCAAAGTTCTGGCCTTGATTGCCTGAAGGATTTGGCAGGCTCGGCCTTTCTCATGGCAGGCAGGCCAGGAAATGAAGCTTTCAGCTGTCTGCTTCAATGTTTTCCTCACTGTCACCATTTTCATGTTCAGCCCCTGGCTCGTTTGTATTTTCTTCTTCTTTGGGGATTAGCACGTAAGTGTAGACAAAATCCATTTTGGTTATTCAAGACTGTGTCATTTCCTCCCACCCCATATTTGTCAACTATGGACTTCAAGAACATGAAATACTGGCATAGTACAAACTATAGAATTAGATGATCTACAAGGGGCCTCAGAAACCATTTAATCCATCCTCATTTTACAGGTGAAGAAAATAATACAGACATACCTTGGAGACACTGCGAGTTTGGTTCCAGAACACCACAAAACAAATATCACAATAAAGTGAAGCACAAGAAATTTTTGTTGTTTCTCAGTGCATATGTAAGTCATGTTTACACTATACTATAGTCCATTTACTGTGCAATAATATTGTCTTAAAAAACAATGTATATGCCTTAATTTAAAAATATTTTCCTGGTAAGATGCGCCTTCACTGAATTACAATCTTTTTGCTAGTGGAGAATCTTATAAAAAAAAAAAAAAAACAACACTCCATATCTGCAATGCACAATAAAGTGAAGGCAATCTGCTGAAATCCCATTAATATTTAGATAATAGCAAAATTGTATCCAGTTCTCCCATTCTTGTCCATAAAACTCACTTTAAGACTCAGACAACCCCCACCAATGCCTTTTTAGATAAGAACTGTGATGCATTTTCTCTCCCTTCTTTTTGATAAAAAATTCACATGTAAGTTTAATAAGTAATTATCAGAATGTTAAGTCTCAAGAAAATAAAGAAATTTGGAGACTTACATAATGAATAGTACTCGGAGAAAAGACCCAACCTAAAGCCAAGCAGAACGCATGGCATTAAAAACTAGCTACATACTTCATGTATTCAGTGATATATTTGAATTATTCCGCAAAAAAAAAAAAAAATGAAGGCCCCTTAACTAAATATTACAAAGTGAAAGAAGCCAACTTGAGAAGGCTGTGTATTGCATGATTCCTACTCCATGACAGGATGGACTCAGTTACTGGAAGAAGCCTAGAGGAACCCTGTGGAGTGGCTGCAGTCACGTTAATGCAGAACTCATTCTCCTTGGAAAGAAAAAGAGAAGGCTGTGGGTTGACAAATAGCGGGAAAATAGAGGACTGACTGTGGCTGGCATTACCTATACTCCTATACAGAACATGATCAAGGGCCCACACTGGGCTTGGTTACAAGGCGAGGTCTGTGAAGGCTCACTTTTCCATCAATGTCTAATCAAGAGAACAGGTCTCTTCCTGAAACCCAAAATTTCCTGGGTGCAAAAGCCTCTGTAGGGTATTTAGAGTCCAGAAAGATGAATAAATTCTAGAAGGAAACAACACTGAACTGAAGTCAAATTCAATTGCCTTGAAATTCCAATGTGAATGGCATGGCCCCAGGAACACAGCCAGTGATAAAAGGTACTTCAGAAGCACACAGGAGGCAGGATCAGCCAGTCTGGGAAGTCCAGAAAGGTTAAGAAAGGTTAACTGAGATGATGGATAAATATGAATTAGCTAGGTTTAAAATAAAAAAAAAAAAGCAACGTGCCCCTCTTCTACTATTCTTTATGTTTTCTTAGCTAATATACATTTTTTGTATGAGTTGATCCATTCCATAAAAGTTTTGAAGGAAAAATGACATCCTAACACTATTATGTCAAAATAAGATTATTATCAAAGAGTACTAGAACACATCAAATATCAAAAGACAAAGACTTAAACCAAACCAAACACTGTTAAAATAACACCCAAACATGAGAGAACATGGTAACTTTTCTGAGATGTCCCAGGGTTCTGTCTATCCATGTTTATATAGAGCACTAGCTGTATGCAAGGCATTTGCTAGGTGCTGTCCTAGATGAAACAATGAATAAAGCTTGTTTTTCTCATCAGGGAACTTACTCTCTCACCTTACATGTTCCTTGCCAGGGACAGAGAAAAGTCTACAGCAGCAGTTCTCAAACCTTTGGCTCTTGGAACCCGCTTATATTTTTAAAAATTACTAAGGGTATTTACTAAGAGTTTTTACCAATTTTACTAAAAATTACTAAGAGTTTTTTATTTATGAGGCATGTTTCTACCATGTCAGAAATTAAAACTGATGAATTTTTAAAACATTTGTAACTTCATTTAAAAGTAACACTAATAAAACCCATAATAGTTTAACATAATGTATTTTTGTGAAAGATAACTGTAATTTCTAAAACAAAAAAAATTATTGGGAAAAATGGCATTATCTTATATTCCTGTAAATCTCTCTAATGTCTAGTTTAATTGATGACAACTGGATCCTGAGATCTAGTTTTTCATTCAAGGTGTTATCATCATTCAAATATCCTCTGGAAGACTCCACTGTATGCGCAGGAGAACGCAAGAATGAAAAAGGCAAGTAATGTCTTAATATTATGATGAAAATAGTCTGACTGCATAGATTCCTTGACAGGATTTCCAGATACTTCCAGAATTAAAGGCAACATTTTAAGAACCATTGATCTACAGAAATAAAAGTAATGTTCAAACTGGATAGATTCCAGTTTAAGAGTATGAATTCAAACTTGCATGACTTAAGGTTTTAATTTAGGGAAACCATGCAGTACCAGAGATCGTTACATAGTCCACTAATTCTATGAGCATTTTTGTTTTCTTATAGAGGAGACAGCCCAGGTAAAGTGAACGGCTTTGCTCTCTCTGACACTGTGAAGACTACTTCTACGAAGGGTTTGGGCTGGGTGAGTCCCAGCACAACAAGGGTGACCACAAGCCCATGTTGCCTGGAACAATTCCAGCTTAACCTGCTATCCCAGCATTATTAATAGGGCTCCTTCACCCTCAAAATTATTCTACTCTGGGGCCTCCCCTGGTGGTGCAGCGGTTGAGCGCTGGGCTGCGAAGCTGCCCGCAGTCTCTGTAGTGCCGGTTCAATCCCCAGCCACGGGGCGAGGGTCCCACATGGCGCAGCAGACCTCTCCTGCTGTGCCCGCTGCTCCCCTCAGCAGTATATTTCGTCGGTCTGCCTGTTCTATTCCCCACTCTGGCTCTGGTGAATTCTCTCACCCTCCCACGCTTCTGACTGTACCCAGTGCTTGTATGAATAAATAAATAAATCTTTAAAAAAAAAAGTCTATTTAAAAAAAATTATCCTACTCTGGATGATAAACTACATGGTTACCTTGGCAATGCCTTGCAAATGAAGTGCTGGTGTTCTGCTTCTTCCTACCCTAGTGCACTGGTCTAAAAGAAGCTACAATGGATTTGGTTTACATAGCAATACACCACCAACCTCTTCACCTAAAAGACAGTCATGGGAGGGCCTTGCCTGGTGGCACAGTGGTTGAGCACTGGGCTGCGAGGCTGCCTGCAGCCTCTGCAGCTACGGTTGGTTCCCCGGCTGCCAGCGAGAGTCCCACACACACACACACACAGAAAAAAAAAAAAAAAAAGACAGTCATGGGAGATAGTTCCTCCTGAGCCCTCATTCCTTGGTTTCTATGGCTTCTTTGGCTTCTTTAAACTGTTGACAGCATGTTCTTGACTGTTCTATATGACAGCACCTCCTGGTTGTTTCATTGCTGCTTGTTTCCTTGCTAGGTACCTAGTTCAGTTTGAACTACAAGATGTTGCTCCATCCAAACTGTTTCAAATTGATGGGAATGTAGCTTATAGATTGGGGGCTACAAATTAACTAGACTGGGTTAACTGGTAGGCTAATAAAACATGAGGCAAAATTTAGCACATAGATTCATCCCATCACCAGAAATTGAGGCAACTCAGTAAGACAAGAGACTTGTTTGAAAAAGTATTAAACCTACTAGGCCTAACCCATGAGCACGGTAGGGGGTATGAAGAGGACTGGCAAAGAAGTGCCCTAAATTCTGACTAGTGAACCTTGAAGCTGACATGAATTTGGCTTTGCTTCCCCAAGTGGCAGAGAAACTTTAGCAGCTATCCAATGCTTTTAGAGAGTAGGGTAAAAATTATAAGAAATTTTTATGGGTTGTGGCTGGCAAGCCCTAGCCTGTTAAATCTCTTTAAAAACCAATGCCTTGGTGGAGGTAACATTTACTGTTTACTGTAGCTCTGGTTGTTAGGGGTTATTGCTAAGGTCCCAGTTTTCCATGACATCAGCAGCATTCCAAGGGAAGTGTGTGTCAATGACTTTCAGTAATGACTCCCTTTTCCAAATGTTCAAAGCTTCTGCCAAGCTGCCCTACACCTGCACACCAGCTGAGTTAGAGGAAAAGGAAAAGCAAGATGGATTAAGTGGGATTTTTGTCTGGGTTCCTTAATGAGACTAAAGGCTTGCCTTCCTTCAGTGTTTAGTTTTGTATAATAAATCAATGCCAGTCCCTTTAGGAGTGACATGACTCATCCTTAGCTTCTCATAAACCAATCCGACTATCTGTCATGACCTCTCACAGTCATGTTCTGGACTAGTCTTTTGAGAGTTTTCTTCTACAGGAAAAATTTAGGGTTTAGTGAGATAGTTGGCATGCCATGCCCATGCTCTGGGAGGATTTTTGAGAGAAGCATCTGCTGTTCCCCAAATTAGCAGGGAACAGAAGCAGTAAGAAGACATTGCTGTGGAGCTGTCTTAACGATTGCTTGGCTTTCAACATTTCCAGCCCAATGTGTGCTCTCAAGGCAGCAGGCAGACCTCATTCCAGTCTGTCTTCACCAAAATGGTGATCTGGTTAACCTGATCCAAGGGTGCCTACTGCCCATTCAAGAAGTTTGTGACTGGTCCTGGGGCCAGTGTTAACTGAGTGCTTATATAAAGCCTTTCTTTCACAAAGTTTCAAAACTCATCAGTTCCCAGGACAAGCCTCTGAGAGCAGGGAAACAGTAGCTCAGGTATTAAAGGTTGCGGGGTGGAACTGAGGAGAATTAAATCTGTCAAGAGGGAGGTAGTAGGATAGCTCAGGGATGGGGACATGGACACACACACACACACATACACACACCCTTTTATCCCCTAGGGATAAAAGGTATGCCCCTTTTAAGGAATACTCCAGTTTTGCTAAGCTAGACTAAAACATGCATTTTTGTCCCTATCAAAAGGTTGTGAAAAACAAGAATTGATGATAATGAGGCAAAGCTTGAAGCTGTCAAAGGAAAATAACAATTTTATGTGAAGAGACAGAGGAATGTCCTTTTAAGGGTTTATGGTTTTTTTTAATTTAATTTTATATATTTTTACATCATTTTTCATTTTTGCACAATGTACGCATTTTCATCTTGGTTATAGTCACCATATAATTCCTACCCCCGCTTATTTTGACCCTAATCCCTCCTCACCCCCCCCCCACAGTGTGTCTCTGGTTTATAGTTGCTCGTTGATTTTGATTTTATTATAATTAGTCTTTTTCCTGATTCCTTATTTAGGTTTTCTAAATTCCTGCTATAAGAATGAGGCATGTACAACCATTTGCTTCTACAAATGACACAAGGCAGGAGACTCAATCTTTCTGTACCTCAGTTTCCTCATCTATATAAGCTTTAAAAATATCTTCAAGAGATGTGTTGAAATTTTAATAATTAATGTTTTGGATTGCATAGAGATCTTTGAAGAAGGCTCTCAAGGGCTGAAAAGTACCTTATTTTACAGTATATTACACAGTTCCAGAGGAAATTCCTTTAATTACTGCTATATTTATTCCTAGGAAATAGGAATGAATTCATGTGTTTTCAAGTGATTTTTTTATAAAAGCCTCCATAATTACAAAAAAATAATCTTCATCTTGCAGAAACAAGGAATTTTTTTTATAAGTGGTAGGGGTGACATCCTTTGTGGTTTATTGCAACCACAGATAACATACTAACAAAAACGGCTAGTTTCCAATTTCTCTTAGACTTCATCAGAAAGTACTCAACATGAAAAAACACTAACAGAATCATTCTCAACTATAGATTGCCTACGAAGATTGGGAAAGATTAATTCTTTGGGCTCAATACTTGAATTAAACTATAAAAGTCAGTCTCACATTGAGCCTCAGTTTCCCTGAATAACTTGTAAAGATGGTGGGGGGTGGTTTACAATTATAACTTGCTAGCAAAAATTGAGCTATTTATTACAGACTTGAAAACAAGCTTTTCGATAGATACACTTTCTGGTACACAGAAATAACAAAGTTATCCCAGAGACGAAACTCTACAAATCATTTTCTTAAATAAATGAATACATAAATTAGAAAGGAGAGAGAGGAAGAGGGAGGGAGGTTTCTATCCAAAATGCTTAAATCCTGAGAGGATTGGGGTGGGGGGTTTCTTTTCTTCTCGAAGATAAAAGATTTAATGAATTACTAATCCTCTCAGTAAAGTTCCTTGGTAATCTCGCTATTCTAAGAAACACTGATTTTGTTGGAGCCTTTGCTGTTAAAAGATGGTGTTTTATTTTGTTAAACTACACACAAAAGCAATGTAACAAAATGACAAAAATATGCTTCTGATTTTGCTTTGTGACCAACCTATACTTATCCAGAAATTTTAACTGCCAACTGTCTTTTATCTAATGCAGACTTCATCTTTCACCACCCACCCTTCACCACATAAAGTAACAACGTCATTAGGAGTGGAAAACTCTGTGGGAATAAAAACCTGAGCCTTGGAAAAAAATACGAAATGGGAATCTGCCTCCAGCTCTGCAGATTTTCAAGCTTGTCCTGGCCTCTTGGGTCTGGAAGTTAGACTTTTGTGCCCAGAATATGGCTGAATGAGGAAGGCAGTCTCAAATCACACCCTGCGGGCTAGGAACAGAGCACACAGTCCACAGTTTTCTAAGGGGGTTTGAGGCTTGCGCTACAGAGGATCCTTTCTCATTGGCCCTAGGTGATGTCATGCCCATGTCTCCAGGGCCCAGGAAATGCACCATGACTAATGGAGTGCCTCATTTGTGAATACACATTCCATCTCAGAGGAGCAGCAACAGGCAGAATTTCAAGGCAAGAAAGGCCCTGTTAGAGAATGTCAGTCAGTCATGCACAGAGGGTCCTCAGCAGTCCTAAAATAGACTGCTCAGTTCACCTCCTCAGAAAACCCTTTAGCAACTGCCTGTGTAGGCCTGTAGCCTGTACTACTACAGGACAGAAACCATAACACTGTTTTGTTTTTAAAATTACTCTCTTCAAAGAAAAAAAAAGTGGTTATTGTAATAGGGCATATCACCCTCCAGATTTCTAATGTATTTAGGCAGGGGTCTGTGAAGGATAAGATAATATGAATATTCAGCATTGTGGGTCATATTGTATCTTTGAGAATACGCATTCCTGCCCTCTGTAGTACAAAAGGAGCCATAGACAATATCTAAGTGAATAAGCATGGTTGTGTTGCCATAACACTTGATTTATAAAAACAAGCAGCAGGCTGGCTTTGGCCCGTGAGTTGAAGTTTGCGGACTTCTTTATTAAAGGGTGAATTACCCTGTTTCTCTGCCACATATTCAGGCTAAAGTGTTCTCAAATAAGAGTGCAGTTACAGGAAAGGATGTGGAATTTCCACAATATACCTCTGAGGGTTATCCCATGTTGAAACTAAAGGTAGTTTACCGAGAGGTAGTCAAGCCCATGGTTTCAGAATGTAGGATCTGGAGTCAATTAGTTGGATACAAATTCTGAATGCGCCACCCCTGAATTTAAAGTCTTGGATAAGTTATTTTACACCTCTGAGCCTGGTTTCTTCATCTGAAAAATGAGGCTCCAAACTGTCCTAACTCAAGGTTAGTATAAAATCCCAGTGATATGATACATGAACAAAGAGTAACATAGCACCTAGGACACCATAGAGCACAATAATTATCTGCCATTATTGCTATATTTTATTTTTAAGTGACTTCCCCTGATTGTAGTAGCTCAAAGTGAACAGGCACAGATCAACCACAAATATTCATACACACTTCCAGTGCTATTAATATCTATCAACACCATCATCATCTTTAGTAGCTGCATAGAATTCCACATAAAATGCACCACAATTGAACCAAATTCTTTCTGCTCATCATGTGTTTACTGTCTTTTATCATAATAAGCAATCATTTGATGAACATCCTTAAACTTGCATCTTTAAACACTTGTTCAATTTTGTTCCTTGTGGCAAAATGATAAGCACATTTTAAAGAACGTGTAGTTATTCTCCAACTGGCTCTCCAGAATGGTTATGCCAACTCCTACTTATACAATTTCAGCACAAAGAGAGATCTGTTTCCTAACATTCTTGACAATATTACAACCACTTTGTTTTAACATTAGAAAAACAAAGACCCAGAGAGATTAAGTGATTTGCTCAATTTTAACGAAAAACACTAATGTTTCTCTGGTCTACACCTTTATATATAAGACATTTTATAATTATTTTGATAATGACTGATCTTTCCAGAACCCATATGATTGGTAATTATTATTGATAATCCCATTTTATGGTTGAGAAAGCTGGAGCTCAATAGTTTATCAAAGATAGCCAAAATTTTGCATTGGTAAGGCAAAGCATATAGAGGAACAGATCAAACTAGAAATAAATTTTGCCTTATTATTGGGCCTTACAAAAAAGTTCACTATCACATCTCAGGCAAAATTTAATTTTCAAACGACAGAGAAATATACTGCCTTTTCAGAAACTACTTTGATTTTTCTTTCTTTTGGCAAATAGCTAAACCAGAGTTCTTTTATTTATTTATTTATTTATTTTTGCTGTGAAACAAAATAAGCCTATAAGTCAAATGTCTTCTACCAGAGGAAGAATTTAATACCTCTCAGCCTTTGACAAGAAAGTCACATATCAAGCCATTTGTTAAGGCTTACTTCATTCACTCCACCTGTTATTTTGCTTTATTTTCTTCTTAAAACTTAGCACAATTTGAAATGTATTAATTATGTTTACTACAACTAAGTTCCTTGAGGGCAGGGACTTAGTCTTGTTTACCATCTTTTCAATACCTAGAAATACAACCTGGAGTATAGCCGGTGATTTATAAACATTGGGTGGATCCTCCCAAATGACATCTATGTTCTTCACTAGCTGTACAACCTGCATGGCAGACAGGCTTTGGGAATGTATTATGTATCTATAAGAGTTGTCACTCCCAAGTTACAACACTGAAAAAAAAAAAAAAAAAAACCTGCTTCCTATTGAGAAGAGCAGCCAATCTCTCTCCAGCTGAGATCCCAATTAACTAGATGCCAGACCTCCAGAATTAGCTGAACCATGCTGTATGCTGGCAACATTCACCCTAAGGAGACACTGCCACTGTTAGCCTTTGTAAGCATATGCACTGATTTTGTTTTATTTGGTTTGTTTGTTTCCGAAAGAGAATTTCAGATGGATGAGTTATAAGATTGACATTCTCAAGACAAATGCACCACCTGTTCAATGTTATATTTAAAGAACTAGTGAACATGGTGATTAGTAGACTACTCAACATCTATTCCGTCCCAAATGATTGATCTAGTCCTATGTGGCTCCAATATGGTATCCATTAGCCATATATGGTTAGTTAAGTTTAAATTAATGTTTGAAATGCAGTTGCTCAGTTCCACTAGACACATTTCAAGTGCTCAATAATTGCCACACATGGCTAATGGCTACCACATTGGATAGCACAGACATCAAACATTTTCGTCACTGCAGAGAGTTCAAATGGAAAACATGGGATCTAATCAAACATGGTAATCCCATTCTTCTTGCCTGAAACTGATTTTAAAATGGGCATGTAAAGAATTCTGATCAATAAGACACCCAGGGAAGTCTTTTAAGTGAGTTTTCGGAAAGGTCTCCTTATTTCTAAAAAAGTCACACAATAGATGTTCTCTCTACAGTCTTTGGATAATGTTGATTTAGGATGTAATGGAAATGCTACAGCCATCTTGTGAACATGAGTGTCTCTGAAGCTCCCAGAATGAATGCAGCCTGACAACACCTTCATTTTAAATTCTTACCTCCAGATCTGTAAGGGGAAAAGTTGTGTTGTTGTTATGCCACTAAATCTGTGGTAAATTGTTACAGTAGCAATAAGGAATTAATATAGTTGTCTTTCCCAGGCACCCAGCTTGTACTGATGATGACATCAGAATCCTCACTTTAGGATCTCTAATTGATCTAACCTTTGTTTGAAAATACAGTGTTTTACCTACATTCCCTTCTGTCAAAAGCATCTACCTTTCTGCTGTGAACTGTTTTTCTTGGTTCTACTAAGAGCCAATTTTTCCCCAGTTCAGTCCAGAGAAGTCACTTGAACCAAACACTAGAGCCCTTGGCCTTGAGTAGAGTTCAACAAATGCACAAAGCTGGACAAGATCATTTCCCCACAATATCTCTCACTGAAAGTGTCAGTTTCTCCACAATGTAGTGAGAAAGGAAGTTCGGGCACTCTCTGTGACCATTTCCACAGCATGTATGTGAGAGACAGTGTGCAGAGAGAGATAACAAAGCCAAAAGTCAGATATAAGCAGAAATGAAAGAGAAATAGGGTCAGCTACTTTGAGTCCCTGTTTCTAGTTGTTTGTGAGGTCTAAAGGCATGTGTGTCCTTCCCATTTAGGCTTGTCACTTCTTTCTTTGTTCACAAGAGATATAGAGATATTCCAAATGTTTCTTCTAATAATTTTATCTTTTTTTTTTTTTTTGTGGGCCCCTCGCGGGCAGCCGGGGATAGAACTGGCGCTGCAGAGGCTGCGGGCAGCCTCGCAACCCAGCGCTCAACCACTGCGCCACCAGGGGAGGCCCTAATAATTTTATCTTTTTATCAAGTTAGAGCAGTTCAAATGTATGCCACATGCAACCAAAGAATCCTATTACAAATGGGAAGTCCATATCTCACAATGTAGCATTAATAGCTCTAAATGTTAGAACATCCTCCTCATATTGAAAGACAGTAACCCACCGTTGATTTTTTAATCATTGCCATACTTCCTTGTCTTTAATCTAGAATATTATATGATGAAAAGCTTGAAGAGCAAGTACAAAGTAAAGCAATAGAGAGGGGTAATACACCTAGGTGTTGGACTGGCTGGCTAATTTGCTCCACCCCTTTCCAAATATTCAAAGATCATAATCACATAAACTACTGTGGACCTCTATTATTTTGTCTGTACAGCACACATTCCCCAATAATTTTAATAATAGCACCCCAATTATTTGAGGGAAAATACCCCTACCCTACTGAATGCATTTGGGTCTGAGGTACTCCAGGGACCCTGCCTTCCTTTAGTGAAAAAGTGAGTACGTGGCCCAACCTAGACTTCATAGTTACTAATCTTCACCAAAATGCTGAACGTAGCTGGATTTTGCTCACTCTGTCGGTGAAGCCCTGAGGAATATGACACTAGGTTTACTAAGACCTCGTGAACTGCTCGGACCCCTCTCCCTTCTAAGCCTGCATGATTCTTCCACTTTCTTTTTGACTCTGTAAGCTCTTTTACCCTTCCTAAAAGGTATGTTTAAGTTAACTAGTTCATGTATCAATGAGCCCTAACTTAAACATATTCTAAAAATTTCTCTTTTAGGATAGGTAAACATAGTTTGTTGAATTGTACTACATGTGATTTGATTTCTAATCTAATCTGATTGATCCCTCCTAAATAAACTCATTTAGCAAAATCTTACAGTGGTCAGATCCGAACAGATAAAGGATAAAATGTCCATCTCTGATCTAGACATGTGTTTATGTTAATGATGTTTAACACATCCCTGTCACAGCTTGTGAGACTGAAGGCAGACCTTGAGTTTATAAACAATGATTACTTTATGCCATTTTTATATTAAGTTATACAAAATAAAAGCATTCCTGTCCCTACGTTATAGTTGACTTTTAAAAATCCAAGTGACATTTCAGTCTGTTGGACTAATGAAACTCATTTCAGTTTAGTCTACAAAGGTTTACTATTACCAGTGCTCTCATATGGTTGTCACTGAACATGGAAATGAATTCAAACAGAGACGGAGTTTTATTTTATGACAGTGTGAGACACTATCTTTATCTAACCAAGAAATGAGCTAAGAATAATCCTGATTATCAATATGTACTAAAGGAATTTAAGAAATTTATATTAAATATTTGAGTTATATATATGAAACAGCTAATCAAATTTTTGTAAGAGGACCTCCAGGCCGTTGATAATCAAACAAAGAAAACTAGACTTTTCCTAAAGGATAAAGAAACACAATTAAGCAAATAAAATTAAAATACACACACACACACAATCAGGCATAAAGGCCAGGCATTAGAAACCAGTAGATCACAAAGTCTATTTAATTCCCAACCATGTGCAACTACCTTCCCTGAGCTCCTCCCTGATGTTTGTAGGAATTCCCACTTGAAATTAAGTAAAGATGCCACTGTTAGACTTTTCAAATTAATTTTTTGAGATCCCACTTCAGTTCAGAAATTTCATATTGCTCTGAGAGATGAAGGCTTCAATAAAAGGAGCAATTCTCATACTCAGAATCTGGGGAAACTGGCTGAAGAATACTCATTGAACTTTTTGTTTGAAATTTCTTTTTTGTTGTTGTTTTTAATTTATTTTTTGTATTGAAGTACCATTGTTGTACATCTTTGCTAGTGTTTTGACAGCATAGGACTCCCCCCCTTCAGTGTAGTCACAGTTTGCAGCACCCGGAGTCCTCTAGCACAGACCCTTATAGTTTTCCCTCCTCCTCCCCACCCCATCACCCCATTTTCACCCCTCTCCTCTTTACCTCTGAAAACTGCAGATTTTTAAAGATTTATTTTATTTATTTATGCATACAAGAACTGGGGTCTAAGCCAGAGGTGCAGGGATGACATGATTCACCAGAAATAGAGTGGAGAGCACAACAGGTGGAAATACACTGCCAAAGGGAGCAGCAGGTGAGACAGGAGAGTTCTGCTGTGCCATGTGGGCTAGCTCACTGGTAGGATCGAACTCATGCTGCAGTGGCTGGCGATAGCTTGATAGCACTGAGACTTAACCCCAGTGCCACCAGGGAGGCCCTAAAAGTTTGGTTTCAAAGTTTATCTTTGTCTGACCCCTAGTTTGGTTTTTCTCTATTCTTCCTATAAGTGACACCATCCATTATCTATCTTTCTCTTTCTGCCTTATTTCATATAGCATAACCCCTTCCCACTCCATCCACGTTATTACAAATAGCATGAGTTTATCCTTTTGATTGCTGAGTAGTAATGCATTGAATTTCTGAGAACTTTTCTATTTTAATTTTAATCATGTCTTTAATCTTTTAGATTAAAGACATGAATATTATATGATGACTAGAATATTATATGATGAAATATTATTATATGACTAGAATATTATATGATGAAAAGCTTGAAGAGCAAGTACAAAGTAAAGCAATAGAGAGGGGTAATACACCTAGGTGCTGGACTGGCTGGCTATGGCTGGCTATTTGCTCTGCAATACTGGCTTTCTTCTTGGTGAGTTTATCTTCATCCAGGATCTGAATCTATCTCAAACCCCACTCTGTTCAACACAGCAACAATGATACCTTACTCTAAGGGAAGATCCATGGATGCATCTTAAGTTGACAGGACCTGGTGTATATAATCAGAATACTGATTTGTTATTATACTAAGAGAAATTCAGTAATTTGGACCTAAGAGCAACTTCAGGACATAGAAGGAGCCCCAAGAAGACAGCAAGAAAATGGGACTTCAGTCCTATACCCTGCAGGGAGCACATTGAGCCACTAATGGAATGAACTTGGATGAAGACCCTGAGTTCCAAATGAGAATGTTGCCAGCCAATACTTTGATTTCATGCCCAAGTAAAGAACTCAGCCACACTGTCCCAGAATTCTGAACAACTGAATTATGAACTAATAAATAAGCGCTGTTTTAAACTACTAAATTTGTTACAGCTTAGTGATTATTACACAGCAATAGAAAACTAATAAACCTGTCAACCAGTAGTAGTCAGAATATAGCTCCCCAAATAGCAACAGAATCATCTAGGCACTTGTTAGAAATGCAAATTCTTGGACCATAGAATTTGAAAGGTAGAGTCCAACAATCTGCATTTTAATAAGCCTTCCAGTCAATTCTGAAGTGTACTTAAAGTTTGTGAACCACTGGGGTACATGATGCTTTACTACATACAGGGAAACTTTGCTTTGTGGTTGGACTTTTTTTAATAACTGCCTGACACACTCTTTTGGGTTGTTGTTTGTTTGTTTGTTTTTAATGTTTTGTAGCATTGATTTACATCCTTGTAAGTGTCTTGGAAGTGGATGATTTCTCCCTCAGGTGTAGTCACCATAGCTCGCCTACTATCAAAGCACCCCTAACTTTCCACAAGAGTCCACTGCACTCTCTCCCTACCTTCTCCTCACCTCTCCCCCTCCCTCTCTAGATGCCTCAATCTGTAGTCATTTCAAGGGTGGGTGTTAAAGTTTGTCCTTCTTGACACACTTTTTAAATTAGATGTGTTTATACCTGCTGTTTAGTTTTGCAATTAGGTGTTTTTTACTTTGGGACCATACTCTTTAAGACAATTGTGTAACTATACACTGCAATCCAGTTCTTACAGTTTCTCATGTAACTCTCTAAGGAAAAAAACCTTCACTTCCCTCCTTAAGTGACAGGCATCTCACTATAGTCCCCCTGTGATTATCTAGATGGTGTCTAGTGGCTGGCTCTCTAAAGAACTACAATGTATTAAGTCTCTACATTTTAGCTGTGGGTGGCCACCCCAAACTCTCACCTCATCCAACTCTGATAGTCAGTTTCAGCTAAAAGTGTTTGCCTGGAAGTTAGCATCTTGCTTCACTAGAAAAAGAAAACCCATAAGGCAGAGTAAAGAAAGTCCTGACATGCTGTCAAGAGACATAGGTTCCAGTTTAGGCCATGGACCAGCTGTGAAATCCTGAGCAAGTCAGGGAAGAGCTCAGATGCTCTGTTTCCTCATGTGCAAAATGAAGGGGACAAAATGGACAATCTCTAAAGTCTCCCACAGCTAAACCAGCATGTGTCATTCTCATTCACTGCACATTTCTCCAGAAGCAACAACAGAGCCTATCATTAGAGAAAAAGAAAAAAAAAAAAAACCTAAAGTAGTAAATGATATTGCAAGTGGCTTAGTTTATATAACAGGAGTGGAAAAGACTTGATCGCTTTCCATCTCTAGGAAGTTATCTTTTTGTGTAAATAAAAACTAATCTCATGGACAAACTACATATTACCTTTTAAGTAGAAGGTGACCAAAACTAGCCTGAGAGTTTAAATTCAAATTATTCAATGCCACTTTAAGAGTAAAAGAATAACTTATAAAGAGGTATATATTTAATCCCAAGTTCATTTCATGTGAGAATAGAGATACTGTGCAGGATCTAAAGCCCTTCTTTAATGAAACCTGTACTCCGTCAGATTCAATCTGAAAATTTGATTGCTGAAAACTTTATTTTTGTGATCTACTTTATTTCTCCTCACATTATTTTTTGTTAAAAATCTATTTCTCCAGGTGAGAATCAAAGACAGGAAAACAAATAGGATTAAGCCTATAAAGGAATGAAGGTTAATCTTCAAAAGGAAGACTTTAGGAACAACTAAAACCATACCTATATTCTAACTTATAAATACCACCATCTTCAGAAGAATAACTATAAAAAAGTGAAAATCAAAATCAACAAAAAACTATGAACCAGAGACACTTTTTGGGGGGTGGGGGCCGGGAGGGGAGGGATTGGGGTTAGAATGGGGCATGTGCAGTTGTATGGGGGAATATAAAAATAAAATTTATTATTTAATAATAAATAAATAAATAAATAAATAAATTCTTCCAGAAAAAAAAAATAAATAAAATCAGCCCCCAAAGACAAAACCACCCCAAAGCTGGCCCTCATTCTTCCTGCCCCTAGTTTAGCTGTTAACCAATTCTAACCATTTTTGCTTGTTTGATTTCTGGCATAGCCAGTTAAATTAGATAACTTTCTGTTATATCAGAACTAACTTGTTCTTCCCAAGCAAGTCTGCTTCTCTAGATAAAGAAGACCTAGCAATCTGGTTCCAGCCCTCATGCACAAAGCATCCAGGCATCAGAAGAATCTGACCATCAGTCCAAATATGGACAAAAGCTGAACACTGCCAGTGACCTTCAGTTAACTCTGCATTCCTCATCTCTCTGTCTGCTTTACCCAATGACCTCCTGTTAAATCCTCATTCTGGTCCCCCATCATACTCCCCAGTCAATGATATTTTCCCAAAACCTGCTTCCCAAAATGTGATACAAAATCATTTCCCAACCATTTGGGAGGCAGATCTGAGTCTTCACACTCCTGCTGACCGGCTCCTTTTCTATAGCCCTAGTGGCTTATCTCTGACATTTAGGTACTCAAGTAGGTGAGTCATTGATTTCTCAGTAACAGTTTCAACATTTCTCTCTAAAGCTATTTGGTTGCAGTGATTCTTCCCAAAAAGTAAAAGAAATTTCATTTTAAAGCTAACTTAAAAACTTTATACAGACTTTCTAACTGAATCATACACTATTTTTTTTAACATTCAATCCAATTAATATTTATTGATCTTCTTCCACACTGCAGGCACCATGCTAAGAATGGAGGGATAAGAGATTTGGCCTGCACTCGCAGACCTTACATTTGTGGGGGACATAGACTAATAAATAGTCAGTCCTATCAATTCATACAAGGAAAATTTAAAAATGCAACTCTAAGTCAGACAAGAACTGCAACAGTCAATAATATTTAAATTCTAAGAGATGACAGATTAATTTTTAAGTATTAAAGTTAAAAGCAACACATCCTTCCTGCCATAACGATTGAAGGTAATGAAGCAGAATGCTTTTCTGGTACTTCTGTTTCTCCAGGAATAAAAATAATGTTAGCATGTATATGTATTGCGATGCACAACTGTTATTTATGCTTCATTATTATGCAGTAAATCTAAATTTGCAAAATAGGCTCCTATCTTTTCCATTCATATAATTCAAGGGCACTGTTCATTGAATAAATCCAACATTCATTCAATAGAAATTTCATCAGTACTCTCTGTGTCCCAGCACTACCAAGGTCCTGGGGAAATACAGATGGAGGACATAGTTCTGTCCCTGAGAAACTGGCATTCTAATAGAAGAAATATCTATCTGAACAAGTCATTGTAAGAGTGTGTGAATTGTGCTTTGAGTCCTCTGCACACAGTCGTAGCAGAGACCTTCTTAGTGAAGGAAATCAGGTTGAGGTAGGTGCTTGATCCATGGCTACATTTAGGCATCTGATGTAGCAGTTAGGGGAATTCAACAATGAATAAAATAAAATCTCTCCTTAATTTCAATGGTAAATGGGGAGAAAAATGAAAAAAGGTAATTAGAGATAAACAAAGATATAAGACAAGTGCTTTTATGGAAGCAAAAGTGCCTGGAAAAGCAGCAAAGGGAAGACTGCTTTCTTTCCACAAGGCCATTGAACAAAGCTTCATAAAGGAGGTAGAATTTGAGGTAGTTCCTTGGCTTATATTCTGGAAGGTTCTATTTATACCAGCAGACATAAATTATTTCAGTTCTGAAGAGGTGTTTTTTAGACTTGCTCTACTTAAAGTCTTTACTGTGAAACAGCAAAATGCAAATATATTTTCTGCAGAAAGAATCCACCCAAACACCTTGACATTCTCATTCCACATATTTCACACATGGTATCTTTTATGTCTGGGAAAGTAGACTAGGAAATGGTTCAAATACCCAAGGGCCTAAAAACATATATTCTGGAAAGTGTACCTAATATCCAAAAAAGGTCGAATTGCAGAAGAATTCATTTTGATTGGAAAACAAGCTGTTCACTTGTAGGTATGGAGCAGATGCTGCAGTTTACACATGAAGGAAGTGAAAAGAACCTCAGCTTTCAGGAGATTCCTCCCACAGTCTCTTCTTCAGTCCAGCAACACTCCCATACCGATCAGAAGTATCACAATGTAAAACCGATGGGGGCAGAGGATAGTTTATATAGTTGTTCAAAGGAGGAGAGCACTTCTGACTGCTGTTTCCAATCTTTGTTGACAGTGATTTAGGACCAAAAGACTTGTATATAGTATAATCACAAGGCAGGGAAATAATTATGCTGAGGGTTAAGATTCTTTTTGGCAAACAAAACAGGTAAGTGGCTCCCCTCAAAAGTATGTGCAGCAATAGTGCCAAAGCAGTGAAAGTGCTTAGGCCATACAAACCAAGAGTTAAATGAGAATATTTGAAAACTGATTAAAAAAAGAATGTCTATTCTTCTTTGTTACTATGGAGAAAAACATTATCATCAGCCAGAGAAACTGTGCGACTATAAAAGATAGACATTGTTGCAGCCAAGTTATTCAAGCAGAGAAGCCATGAGAAAAGAAGGGGTTGAATTAGAGCTCCCATCAGCATAAATATTGATAGCCGTTGTGAAGCTATGTTATGAGGATATCTTGCTTTAACTTCACGAGTATCATTTCAATAACTTCTTTATATATTCTACTTTTATGCAATCCGATTATATTTATTTATACTTCTAAATGACACCATGAGAATGGGCTTCAGTAGAACAAAAGTCCTAAGACCAGAATCTACCATCAAATTTCATGGCAGATTACATATTTCACATCAACTGTCTGATCACCCAAAGGGGAATCTATCTTGAAAAAAAACATATCTCTTAAACACTCAAATGTTTATAATATTTCCAGAAATGAAGAACTTTTTTGTATTTACCCCAAAATGTCCAATTCTCCTGGCCATGAAATTAACTGATATCAAATTGGGCAGACTACCCAAATTGAGCAGATTATCCCTACAAACTGGAATGTATACACATTAACCAAAGTGCTCTGCATCTGCTCAAAATCATTTAAGCTCCACTTGCATACATTTTAATTTGTATGCATAGAGCCCTAGATCTAGGAGTTATCAGACTAAGTTCATATTTAGAGGAACACAGGGCTCTGAGCATTACACAGCCAGCTACTTACAAACCATTGCATGTGCTTTTTCCATTGCATCTTTTCTTCCAGCTCTCATGGAAACAAGCATTGCCACAGCCCCTTGATGAGCCAGCAAAGCCCAGTCATCTGGCAACCATGACTGGTCTCTGGCATCTGAGAAGAACATCAACTAAGGAAAATGAGAGGATAAAAATAAGAAGTGAACACAGACAATTCACTTCTCACCCCCTTAAATTCTGCAGTTTCATTTGCTTCAGTCAAAATTAATTTTGATCTGAATGCTGTGTAAATGAATGCTGGAGCCTTAACCAATTTTCAGACCACTTTGTCATGTGCCTCATATAGAGCATGGTAATGTTATTACTGTTTTGAGTGCCCATATAACATGAGTCACTGATAATATTTTAAATAAGGGCACATTTCTTGTCCAATATGATATTGTGTGGCAAGTTTTAGCTTTGTCACCTGTTTGTCATGAGAATATGAAAAAGTTTCACAATCTATTTTAATTATACCTTTACCTCATCCTTTAAATGAGAGTAAGAAAACCAATCTTTTTTAATAACTTGCAAGGCCTATTCATTACTCAAAATGAACAAAAACAATCTGCAAAATCAGTGACTGTTTTACTTTAAGAAAAACTCATACAGTCTCAAAGAATGAGATGCCACGTGAAATAGAAGTAACCAATCACACCATCTTGTATATAAAAGTCCTTTTAGGCTAACTAGTAACTCTAAGCCACCCAAAGTTTCATTGACCTGTCCTCTCTAGGTCAGAGAGGTATTGACAGGATTACTCCTTCATAAGGAATGAAAAGGCCTGAGGTCAAATTGTCTGAAACTGCTTATACAGACACTCAGCAGCTCCTGGTTAAGAATAGAAAAATAAAGCTGAACACACTGTTAGACAGGATTATGAGTTTACATTCCCTCCTTCCATTTGAGGACATTTCCAAAACGATAGTTTCAGGCTTCATATATACTTATCACACAATGTGCCACCATTATGAAATTTAAGTTCTTTAAAAATGGGAGAAGAGTTCTCCCCCTGCCCCCAACCTATGGGCCACTAATCACAGAGCCCAGGGAGCAAAGCATGATGACGGAATACCTAGCTCCTGCAGAAATATGAAGTCAAATCATGGCAGGTCCAGCCAGGATTTTCATAATTCTGATAGCTACAGGAAATTCCATGGCATTTCCTGAGCATGAGGTCTTTTCAATGACATGTTGAAATGTAAACAGGAATTGATTATCATCTCACAATTAAAAAGACTAAGTGTCATTTACATGGTTAATTTGTGTGTGTGTGTGGAATAGGCAAAGTCTGAACATGACATAAAATATAAAAAAAAAAAAAGTTTAATAGAAAGAAAGTCTCTCTCTTTTCCCTAATTCCAACGTATCAATTCCCCTCTCGAGAAACAATCTTATAAAAGATAATAAATGCATGCATGCATGTGTGTGTGGGGGGGTGGGAATAGCATGTTAGACTGTTCTAATTTTCTTTATTTAACAATGTATCTGGTATTTTGTTCAGTTACCACTGAAGAAATACTTATTCTTTTAAAATGTTGCATAATATACCAAGGTCTTCCATAATACATTTAATCAGCTCTCCATGAATGGGCAAACAAACTTGTTTCAAAGCCTCTGCTATTACAAATCATGGTGCAATAACTATGCTTAGATAGTCATTTTGCTCAAGTTACAGAAAATATAGGAAAATTCCTAAAAGTTAAATTGGTAGTGAGAGGATATATACCCTTAAATTTTTAAACAGATTGTCCTTTATCAATTTAACATTCCAAAAGAAGTATAAGATCAAGTGCTTCCTCAAACTTCTGACAATTCCGAATTGATCAAATTTCTTTATTTTCAATATTAATCTGATAGATAATGCTATATCATCCAATCTTTGAGTGAAGTTGGACATCATTTTTTAAGTTTAAACATCATTTGTGTTTGTTATCTATGACCTGTCTGTTCTCTCTTGTACATTTTTCTATCAGGTTGTTTTCTATTATTATTTTTTTAATTGTAGGTCTTCTCTATTCAATAAAGAGTCTCTGCAGCACCAATTTAAAAAAAGTACAGGTGAACATCTCTGATGAATATAGATATAAAATCCTCAACAAAGTACTACCAAACAGAATTCAACAACACATTTAAAAAAATCATATCTCTGATCACAAAGATATACAAAGAACTCACACAGATCAACAACAACAAAATAAACAATCCAGTCAAGAAATGGGCAGATGAAATTAAAAGACATTTCTCCAAAGAGGAAATGCAAATGGCCAACAGGCATATGGAAAAAATGTTCAACATCCCTTATAATCAGGGAAATGCAAATCAAAACCAAACTGAGATAAGACCTTACACCAGTAAGAATGGCACATATCAAAAAAACAAGCAACAACAAATGTTAGCAAGGATGTGGTGAAAAAGGAACTCTCCTACATTGCTGGTGGGAGTGCAAACTGGTCCAACCACTATGGAAAGCTGTCTGGTGGTTCCTCAGTCTACTAAAAATAGAGCTACCATATGATCTGGCAATTCCACTACTAGGGATCTACCCAAAGGACACAAAAACATTGATTCAAAAGAACACCTATACACCTATGTTTATTGTAGCACTATTTACAATAGGTAAAACCTGGAAACAATCCAAATGCCCAAAAATAGATGACTAGATCAAGAAGATGTGGTATATATACACAATGGAATATTATTCAGCAATCAAAAAAGATAAACTCATGCCATTTGCAGCAACATGGATGGAACTAGAAGGAATCATGCTCAGTGAAATAATCCAGAAGGAAAAAGAAAAATATCGGATGGTTTCACTTATATCAGGAATATAGGGGAACCAAATAAGACATCAGTGTAAAAAAAAATAATAACAGTACAAGACAAAACAAAGCAAAAACAGACAATTATAAATCAGAGACATACTGCAGGAGAGGAGAAGGGAGAGGGTTCGGAGGGAGGGAGGGAGGAGCACAGGGGACTGTGGTGATGGTGCCAGGTACCTTGGGGAAGGAAATTCTATGGGGATGCAATCTGAGGGGGTGGGGGGAAGCAAATTTTGTTTAAAAAAGATTTTAAAAAATCGTATCTCACAACCAAGTGGGATTTATTCTAGACATGAAAGAATAGCTCAACATATACAAATCCATTAATGTTATTTATTGAATCAACAAAATGAAGGATAAAATTTGTGTGACTATTTCAATGGATGTAGAAAAAAGCATTTGATAAAATTCAGCATCCATTTAAGATAAAAGTTGTCAATAAATGAATACAGAAGGAACATACCTAAAAATAATGAAGGCCATATATGACAAGCCCATAACTAACACTACACTCAACATGGAAAAACTAGAGGCTATTTCTTCTGAGAGCAGAATCAAGAAGCCAAGAATGCCATTCTCACCACTGTTATGTAAAATAACATTGGAAATCATGGCCTGAGCAATTAGTCAAGAAACATAAAAACAAGCATCCAGATTGGAAAGCAGGAAGTAAAATTGTCATGCTATGCAGATGACATAATATATATATATATATATATATATATATATATATATCAGGTTGTTTTCTATCATTATTTTATCACATATATATATATATATCCCCAAATACTCCAGCAAAAAAACTGACTGATAGAAATAATAAGCAAAGATAATAAAGTTACAGGTTACAATATTAATATACAAAACTTTACATTTATATATAAAAAAATGAACTCGTAGAAAGAGACATAATGAAAACAGTATCACTTACAAGCACAGCAAAAACTAAAATATTTAGGGATAAATTTAATCAAGGAAGTAAAAGACCTATAACACTAAAAACTATAAGACATTATTGAAAAAACTGAAAACACAAAGAAATGGAAATACATTCCATTCTCATAGATCAGAGGAACCTATACCACTAAAACACAAACAATGCTTACTGCAATATTGCTTACTGCAATAAACCAATGTTACTGCAATAAAAAAGGAATTAGTATTTCCAAAATACCCATTCTACCTAATGCAATGTACAAATTTAATGCAATTTTAATGGCATTATTCATAAAACCTGAACAAAAAAATCCTAAAATTCATATGGAACCACAAAAGACCTTGAATAGCCAAAAAAGTATAAGGGTCCCTGACTTTAAACTAAATTATAAAGCTACAATAATAAAAACAGTATGGTACTGGATTTAAAACAGGTACGCAGAACAATGACATAGAAGCAAGAGCCCAGAAATAAAACTACATATCTATGGACAACCAATTTATGACAAGAAGCCAAAAGCATATAATGGAGAAAGGGAAGTCTCTTCAACAAATGGTAAAGAAGTGTGACCTGTACTCCTAAAACATATAGTGTTGTAAACCAATGTTACCTCTAGATTCAAGCATACATATGTCTACACACATTTACATACATAAACATATAAATAAATGTGTTAGAGAAATAGTCAAGAAGTCCTCCTAGATGGTGTCTTAAGAACAAGTGACCAAGGACATTTTTATAGCCCTTTGGCCCATTTATGTTTGTAAATTCAGAGTTTCTTCTTTAAATAATAATTACAGGGCCTCCCTAGTGGCACAAGGGGTTAAGACACAACCTATGAAGCTATCCCCAGCCACTGAAGTGCAGGTTTGATCCCTGGCCAGGGAGCTACCCACGTGGTGCAGCAGACCTCTCCTGGCTCACGCATTGCTCCCCTCAGCAGTGTGTTTCAGTCAATCTGCCTGTTCTGTTCCCCACTCTGTCTCTGGTGAGTCCTCTCACCCCACCCCCAACACCTCTGTCCTGTACCCCAGTTCTTGTATACATAAGTAAATAAATCTTTAAAAATAAATAAATAATTACAGCTTAATTGGAAGTGTTATAAGAAAAAAATAGAATAAAATCAATTAAATATCCTATTTCATATGAATCTCAAATATTTATGGGACCAGAGGAAATAGGAAAAAGAGCAACCATCTGTTTAAAATTTAGCTGCCTTGACTAGGTTAACTTTAATGCAAATTTAAAAGTAAATACAATATTGACAGTCTCTTATTGTTTTAGTAGAAGCCCAGTCAATTGTAGCACTGTGTAAATATGTATTTGTTCCCTTTAACCATTACTAACTCATCCATTCTTTTATTCAATAAACATGTATTTGCTGAGCACCTATGGCACTCAGAATTGTGCTGGATGCTAGAGATATAGTGATGATCAAAACAGACTTAGTTCTTGGCTCCATGGTATTTATATTTCACCAGGGGAAAGAAAACAAATAACTGCACAAATAATTAGTTATAGTAACAAAATGTGCTATCAAAGAAAAATAAGATATCTAACAAAAGGGCCAGAGAAAGAAGTATTAACATAAAAAATGAGTGTCACTGATAAATCTCATTCATTAGGCATACAAAATTCTAAATAAAATATTATCAAAAAGAATATAGTAACATCATAAAAGAATAATCACCATGACCAAATGGGGTTCATACAAGGAATATAAGGGTACTTCAGTATTAAGAAATCTGTTCACATGATTTGCCATATTAGAACACCAAAAGAACAAAATTATATTATCACCTTTATGCATGATGAAAGATATTTTATAGAATTCTCCATCTATTTTTAATTAACTAAGTATACATATTTTGACTGCTTACTTCATTGTAGCACTTTTCTCTGTACTTTGTTAGTTCTAACTCATCTTTTAGAGGCAAGTTTATGCTCAGGTCCTACAAAGTCTAATAGGTCTTAGTAAAGATTTTGGGTGGTATCCTAAGGAAAATGAGCAGTAGCTGAAAGAACTGAGCAGAAGCATGATGTGATCTTATTTGCATTTTGAAAAGAGCATTCTGTGTACAGTATGATGGCCCAAGAGCAGGTTTGTGGCAACCAAACAGGAAGAATAGTTCCAGTATGAACAAAAACTCTGCACCTGCTAGTGAAGAAACTGGGAAATTATTAAGAAATTTAACATGAGGACAGCTACAAAGAATTACTGGATAAAAAGATGACACATGTAAGGAAGTATTTTAGGTGAGTTGGAAGTGGGAGTGGGGACAGAGGTATTACAGTTAAAAAACCAGTTAGGAAACTATAGTAAAAGATAAAGTCCTGAGATGTGAACATCTGAACTAAGATGATGGTAGAGGAAATGAAAAGGAAAACAGAGGTGCAAGAGGCTCCATGCATTGTAAAAAAAATCCACCTGCACCATTACTAGGGGAGCATGTGTTGCCTTCATGCAATGTGAGTTGAGTTCCTTTCGGCCCAGATATATCTTACTCTTTTTATTGCAGCAGTCAGCACAAGTTTGACAGAGGTAGGCTAACAAAAAAAAAAAAAAAAAAAAAAAAAAAAACAATAAACAAGAGAGGAAATGGCATGACAAGGAAAGATATATTTTTGAAAATTACATTCAGAATCTATGGCTCTTCTTTCTGCTTTTATTTGGGTATGGGCAGGGATGCTTTCTCTAAATGGCCTTGTTAGGAAGAACTGTCAGAGACTAGAAAAAAACTAAAGGGAAATTGGGGCCTCGCTGGTGGCCTAGGTGTTAAGTCTCAGCGTTACCACCATTAGGGACTGAGTTCCAGCCCAGCCAGGGAGCTAACCCACATATGGTGCAGCAGACCACTCCTGGCTCACCCACTGCTTCCCTTAGTGGTGTATTTCAGTAAATCCGCCTGTTCTGCTCCCCACTCTGTCTCTGTAAATATCCCCTGTACCTCTGACCTATACCCCAGTTCTTCTATGCAAAAAACAAAAACAAACAAACAAAAAAAAAAAACGACTAAGGAGAAACAACAACTAAATGCAAGGTAGGATCCTGGATTGTGTCCTAAAGCAGAAAAAGGATTT
The DNA here is from genome assembly GCF_964194135.1 of Talpa europaea. Lineage (NCBI taxonomy): Eukaryota > Metazoa > Chordata > Mammalia > Eulipotyphla > Talpidae > Talpa > Talpa europaea. The sequence continues at coordinate 95,206,316 of NC_140075.1, read as the reverse complement.
GAATAGGGAAAAGTGGAGAAATTTAAATAATGCCTATAAATTAAAAAATAGTATCCTAAGTTTGATAACTGTACTAGGCTAAGGTAGATATTAACATTAGGGGAAACTGGTTGAAGAATATGTGGGCAATCCCAGTAATATATTTGTAACCTTTTAGTAAGTCTAAATTATTTCAAAATAAAAAGTTAAAAGTTCAAAATATATATAACTATTCTCACTGATGGCAAATCTATTTTTTTAAGCATGGAACTTATTTTTAAGAAGAAAGATGCAGGCAGAGTAAAGACTGGTGGAAAGTTCAGTAATTTATCTGAACAATAAATTGCTTTTCGAAGGGGAGACTGATTAAGCAAACATGGTGTGACTATAAGTAAATATGAGACTGTTTTCTTTTACAGTTCAGAAATGGCATCTAAAGGCAATTCAAAAGGATAATTTCTAAAGTATTTTTTACAATGACAGCATAGTTGGATTATATAGAGTGACTGTTTTGAAGAATAGCACTAATTTAAACAGTGTATTTTACAGTATATTTATTTTTAAAATCACTCTTCATTACCTTATGGTCATACCTCAGGGTATTAAAGCAGTTTCTGTGCACTCAGAAAAGTTAATTGAATGCAATAATTTATCACCTCTCCTTTAGCTTTATAGTGCAAGAGTATGAGTGATTTTTTTAAGCTCCTCTGTTATGAAGAATCTTCTCATTTTGCCTTTTTAAGTTTTAAGCAAATATATTACTCTTTAGCAGAAGTGTACTCTTCTATGGGGGCGGCAGGGGGGAGTACAAAGAAAAACATTAACACAGAGAGAGTGGCCAATGGGCAATGTATGGTCAACAAGATCAGTTCTCCCAGGTCAGACTCTGTTGGTGTCACAGTGTAATATATCTAGGTCAATACCAAGCAGCCACTAGACATATTCACCAATCTGTTGGTCATAACATCTGCAACATTTTATGGAGAATTCATAACTTGTATCTTATCCATTCATAGGCTTACGGATTTGTGTTGGAAGGTCTTTCAGTCACATAACCAAAAAATAAAATATATTAAATTATGCAAATATCTCTAAACAATTACCCCAAGAGGCATCATGTTATGACCATGTCTATAGCAAAAGAGGCAATTTATTTCCCTAATGAAGCAACATGGTATAAGATATAAGCCCCATGTCTTAGAATCAGCCTTAATTTCTCTTCCTTTTCACCACTTAACTCGTCTCTATTTTTCCTGTCTTACTTATAAAACAGATGCAATAACACTGTTACCTTCCAGGGAACTTATGTAAATTAATGAATAGGGTTGTAAAACATCTGGAAACATGAAGTGTTACATAAATAGTTACTAATTCCTTGAATGTATTCATTGTATTGCCTACTTTGAACCTTAATATTTGCTTAGAATTCTACGCTTCAGATTTCCCCAAGGAAGAAATTCTAATTTTACTTGCCTGTGGCTTATAGAAATTTTTTTATATAAGTACAGTTCAATAGGATGCAGAATCAGGAATAAACATAACTAACCAAAAACCAAACACTATTCACAAACGCTATACGCTTGTGAATGTACAAAATGCACCTTAGTAATACTTAAGCACATTCGTTTGGACTTCCAGTTGGGGTCTGTAACAGAAATAGCAGGACTGTGCAGTTAGATAGTAAAAATTTAAGTTCCCAGTATAATGTCATGACTCAAATTCTCTGCTTAAACATAAGACTTTATTTTCTAACTATCCACAGGGCAGAGTCCTATAAAGACTAAAAGAAAATTTTTATCAAACAAGATTTGAGTAATTTAGTCTCTAATGCTCTAGTTTTATACATTTTCTCAGTGAATCACCACTACTCATGCTCAACTTAGTCATCACCAACTTAAAAACACAGTATCTTACTAAAACTTACTGAAATGATTAAATGAGATAGCATATGAATATTCTGCATAGTATCTGTTATGTAGTAAGTACTCACTAAATAGTACTTACAAGAAATTGGTATGTAATTAATTAACTCTGACAAATCAGTTGATCTCTGAAGTAAATGATATTATGGAAGACTATTAAATCCATGAAACGCAAGTTGATAAATATTTAACCCATGTTTTCATAAGAAATGCATCACAATGATAGTGAAAAGATTAAGAAAACAAATATTCTTACTATAATAATCTTACTTAAATTATTAAAAATTATTAAATTCATTTTAATATGCTGATTTTTAAAAATATAACATAGATGTCATAATGCGTAACAATACAAATTCAATAATGAATTGAAAATATATATGTATATATTCTCCTCAAAGGCTTCATCACACTAAGATGGTAGGTAAGAGAAGTAACTGTCATTCAACTATATTGCACTCAGATTACATAACTGAAAGATTAATATTATGGCAAGTCCATATGTAATCTGTATAAATGTACCAGTATGAAAAAATAGTTTTCAATATTATAACTTGGAACAGTTTCTATTATGTAACTGAAAAAAGTTCACCACCTTAATCCATTCAGATATAAAAAAACAAGAAACAGTGATGCAAAGAAATCTGTTCAATGAGGCTGAAGGGCTCACACTGACTCAGGACTGTACTGCTGTCACTAATGAGCAACAGTTTTTAGGATAAAATCGTAAAACCACCATGATGCCACAATTCCTAAAGTTAACATAGAAGAGAAACTGTATGTGTACTGACTGTGGAAAAACTCTCAGCAAAAGATTAAAACTTTACGTGCTGGGAAATTTACTGGACAGAAACTCTGTACTAGCAGGCCTTTAGACAGAAGTCAGAGTTGGTGACTTATCAGTAGATTCCTGTAGCAGAGAAATCTTATGGGAGTATCTATGGGAAGTAGTATCTATGGGAAATATCTAGCTAGGAAATCATATTTTCAACTGCATCATTTAATTCCTACAGGAGAAAAACCTCTATATGAATCAGTTGTGGCAAGGCCATCCCTAACAGGTCAAGCGTAAAGAAACCCCCAGTTTCTTAACATTTAAAGTAAACCCTATTAATGCAGTGACTTTGTTAAGGGCCCCATTCAACCACCCACACAGCCCTACAGCAGATCTCAGTGTACATCACAGCATACATGAGAGGAAGGCCATTTGATTTTTCAAAGTGATAAAGCCTCCACATAGGAATTAAATCTAATTATAGAGACTTCATGCTGCAGAGAACCGTTAAATGTGTGACCTGTGAGAAAAACTTCCACAAGGAATTGCTAAAACTGTACAAGTGAGAACTCATCCCCAAGAGAAAGTCTAACAATGTCCAGCTGAAGGGACCTTTCTTTGTTTGTACCAGTCTCACTGAGTGTCACACCTCTCTGTCAAAAGTTCAATGCGTTTGGAAAGAAGCTTCCTGTAGAAAGCACTAAGATTTCTATTTCTCTAAGTATTATTGGGATTATTATTGGTAAGTTGTAGTTCTTCACCATGAACTAGTTGTTCAAAACTCTAACCAATTTTTCTGTCAATGATTTGTATAATTCTTACTACATCATGGGTATTAGACATTTATTTGTTATGCTTTGCAAAAATTTGACTCCAGCATTCATTATAGTTTAATTTATGCTAGGTACAATATTGATTAAGTTACAATAGTTTTCTTCCTCCAAGAGAGCCAAAAGTTGCTAATATAAATTCTAATGAGGAAAAATCAGTAAACCAACCGAATTAACAGAAATATCCCACTCTATCAAATGACAACTATAAAATTCTTCCAGGCAAAGATTAGCCATCATCTGTCAAAATCTTATGAGAGTTCAAGTTCAGAGAATTTTAAGAAAATCAATCTTAAAAACTAGCTTTGTAATTTAGGCAAAATATTGCCTAAGTACATAAGGTAAATATTCTTTGTATATAGTGAGTTCATCAGATTTGTAAAGAAGAAAATAAATGACATGCTCATTACACATGCACTACATATATTCTTAATACCTTTTTCCTGAAGTTTCACTTCCTAAGTGTTAACTGTACTGCTTTAAAAGCATCTGTTCAGGTGTTACCTTGGAAGACCATCTACTTAAAGCAGGGGAGCTAGGGGAGGTACCACGCATTTTTCCCTCTGAATGCAGCTCAACAGAACCAGCTGGAACTCAGCTGTAGTCAGCTGTTAACTTTGATTTCCTATGATTGCACTAAAATAAAAAATCTCCCCACTTGATCACATGATAAATGAAATCTGCATTACTACTGGTCATACTTTTGTAGAGGGGATAAATATCATATTGACCAAATAAAGAAGTATATTATTAAGTCCTACTGTTCATATAAAAATACCATTAAAAGGAAGTCATTATCACATCAACACTCAGAAAACTACTTTCCACAGCTCACCAGACCATAATAAGCTCTCAAGAGCAAGGGAATGAGACAAAAAATAATTAAGGACACTAAAGTTCTAAATAAGGATCCAGACCTCCTGGGCTTACCAGACATCTATAGAACACTACACCCAAAAAAATCTGACTACACATTTTTCTCAAGTGCACACAGATCATTCTCCAGGATCGATCAACATACTGGGAAACAAGACAAACATCAATGGATACACTAAGATTGAAATCATACCAACCATCTTCTCTGAGCATGAAGGCATTGAAATAAAAATAAACCATAAAAAGAAGGCAAGGAACCCTCCTACCTCATGGAGATTGAAACCCACACTACTGGAGGAACACTGGACTAACGAGATCAAAGAAACTAAAAAATACTTTGAGTTGAAAAACAAGGAGGACACCAAAATCCTAAAAGTATGGGATGTAGAAAAAGCAGTAATAAGGAGAAAATATACAGCAATACAGGCTCAAATAAAGAAACAAAAAAAGAACTCAAAGAAACAACCTAATCTCACATCTCAAAGAACTAGAAAAAGAACAACAAAAAAACCCTAAACCAATAGAAGAAAGGAAATAATAAAAATCAAAGCAGAAATAAATGAAGTAGAAACTAAAAAAAAAAAAAAAAAAATCCAAAAGATCAATGAAACCAAAAGTTGGTTCTTCGAAAAAATAAATAAAATAGACAAACCCCTAGCCAGACTCACAAAGGAAAAATGGGAGAAAGCACAAATAAATAGGATCACAAATGAAAGAGGAGAAATCACAGCAGACACAACAGAAAACAAAAGAATAATCAGAAACCACAATGTACAGTTATATGCAAACAAGTTCAACAATCTAGAAGAGATGGACAAATTCCTACAACTTTACAATCACCCAAAGCTAGATAAGGAAGAAATAGAACACCTAAACAGCCCAATTACAAGCAGTGAAATTGAAAAGGTAATCAAAACCCTCCCCAAAAACAAAAGCCCAGGAACAGATGGATTTACAAAGGAATTCTACCAAACATTCAGAAATAAACTAGTGCCTATCCTTCACAAACTCTTTCAAAAAATTGAAAAGGAAGGTATAATACAAAACACGTTCTATGAAGCCAACACCAAAACTGAACAAGGACAACGCAAAGAAATAACACTACAGGCCAATCTCTCCAATGAACACCAATGCAAAAATCCTCAATAAATTTTAGCTAACAGAATCCAACAATGTATCCATAAGATAATTCACCACGACCAAGTAGGATTTATTCCAGGGACAGAAAGATGGCTCAACATCCGAAAATCAATCAATGTAAACCAACACATCAACAAAAACAAATATAAAAACCATATAATAATATCAATAGATGCTGAGAAAGCTTTCAACAAAGTACAACACCCATTTATGATAAAGGCCCTTGAAATTCTCGGGATACAAGGAACATACCTCGACATCATAAAGGCCCTATATGACAAGCCCATAGACAATATCATTCTGAATGGTGAAAAGTTAAAAGCATTTCCATTAAGGTCTGGAACAAGACAAGGATGTCCACTGTCACCACTGCTTTTCAATATAATACTGGAAGTCCTAGCCAGAGCAATAAGACAAGAGAAAGACATACAAGGAATTCAAATAGGGAAGGAAGAAGTTAAACTATCATTATTTGCAGATGATATGATAATATACATAGAGAACCCCAAAAACTACACAGAAAAATTAATCAAATTAATCAGACTAGTAAAGTAGCAAGATACAAAATCAACACACAAAACTCAGTAGCCTTCCTATACACAAACAATAAATCTGAAGAAGAAGAAATCAAGAAAACCATCCCTTTTATTATTGAAACAAAAAAATCAAAATAAACCTAACAAAAGAGGTAAAGGACCTATACAAAGAAAACTATAAGACACTTTTAAAAGAAATAGAAGACACAAGGAAATGGAAAGGCATCCCCTGCTCATGGATTGGAAGCATTAACATTATTAAAATGGCCATCCTACCAAAAGCAATTTACAGATTCAATGTTATTCCAATAAAAATTTCAATAACATTTCTTCAAAGAAATAGAACAAATATTGATGAAATTCATATGGAGCCACAAAAACCCCAAAGAGCCAAAGCTCTCCTAAAAAAAAAAAAAAAAAGGCAATGGAAGTATCACACTCCCAGACTTCCAACTATACTACAAAGCCATGATAATCAAAACTGCATGGTATTGAAACAAAAACAGACATATGGACAAATGGAACCAAATAGAAAATCCAAAATAAACCCACAGATTTACGGTCAACTAATCTTTGACAAAGAAGCAAAGAATACGCAATGGAGCAAAGAAAGTTTGTTCACTAAATGGTGTTGGGAAAACTGGGTTGCAACATGCAAAAGAATGAAGCTTGACTACTACCTCACACCATGCACAAAAAACAACTCAAAATGGATTAAAGAACTAGACATAAGACCTGAAACCATAAAATATATAGAAGGAAATAAAGTTGAAACACTACATGACATACACCTCAGTAACATCTTTAAAGACACATCACCGAAAGCAGTGATTGTGAAGGCAAAGATAAACAGCTGGGACTACATCAAATTAAAGAGCTTCTGTACAGCAAAAGAGACAGTAACCAAAACAAAGAGACACCCCACCGATTGGGAGAAAATTTTTGCACACAACACTAATGATAAAGGACTGATCACAAAAATCTACAAAGAGCTGACAAGACTCGACAAAAGCAAATAACCGAGTCCAAAAATGGGCAGAAGAGCTAAAAAGAAACTTCTCCAAAGAGGAAATGCACATAGCCAACAGGCATATGAAAAAATATTAACATCACTTGTAATCAGGGAAATGCAAATCAAAACTACAATGAGATACCATCCTACACCAGTGAGAATGGCACATACTAAAAAAACTAGCAACAACAAATGTTGGCGAGGATGTGGAGAAAAAGGAACTCTCCTGCACTGCTGGTGGGAGTGCAGACTGGTCCCACCACTGTGGAGAGCTTTGTGAAGATTCCTCAGCCTGCTAAAGATGGAACTTCCATAGGATCCAGCAATTCCACTCCTAGGTATTTACCCAAAGGACACAGAAACATTAATTCAAAAGGGCACCTGCACCCCTGTGTTTATAGTGGCACTATTTACAATAGCTAAGCTATGGAAACAACCCAAATGCCCAAAAATAGATGACTGGATCAAGAAGATGTGGTACACATACCAATGGAATACTACTCAGCGATCAAAAAAGATAAACTCACACAATTTGCAGCAACATGGATGGAGCTGGAAGGCATTATGCTCAGCAAAATAAGCCAGAAAGAAAAAGAAAAATACCAATGGTCTCACTCACAGCAGGAAGTTAGAAAACCTAAATAAGGGACCAGGAAAAAGACTAATTATAATAAAGCAAAAATCAAAATCAACAAGCAACTATAAACCAGAGACATACTATGGGGGCAGGGGGAGAAGGGAGTAGCTTCAAAACAAGGGGGGGTGGGAATTGTGGGGACTATAACCAAGACGAAAATGCATACATTGGGCAAAAATGAAAAGTGATGTAAAAAATATATAAAATAAAATATATAAAAAATAAATAAAAATGAAACAAGTAAAAGAAAAAAGAGCAAGGGACACAGTTTACCAATTTTTCTGACATCAATAGTAACACAGTGCCCAACACATTATCAGGTGTTCAATAATTTTTTCTGAATGAAGGAGAAAGGAATCTGGGGCAGAATATATAAATTATAAAAATAATTAAATTTCCTTCAACTAGGTGGCAATGGGAAAGGCCTGATGATTTAATTATTTATGTGATACAGGAAAAATAAGAGGTAGAACATTCCTACTTGCCAAAGACTGTCCCTTCTCGTCTTGAATCGCACAAAATAAGTGCTCAGTGACTTCCTGGTTTGTAAGCAGGAATATTTTTGGCATCCCTGGAGCATAACAAGGAAGAAAGCATTCATAGGAGTTAACTGAAGAATTTTAGAACTGAGAAGTAAATATTCCCACCAATAAAATCACTGGTAAGTAAACAGCTTACTTCCAATAGTGAATTCTGCTTCAATAAATGGTTTTTTAAAGATGGGGAAACTTGCTACAGCCTCTGCCCTGATGGTTGACCCCCTTCTTTTGTGGAAATTACACTGAGAATATGAGTTATAATGTGATCTCTGGGAGGTCATTTGTTCATTTGTTCATTCATAAAAATTATATGAAATTGTATCAAAGAAGTAGGGAAGATAATCTAAATTAGGAACTACTGGTGTTCTGATCTTTGTTTCTTATTACCAAATGTGGTTTTATAACTGGGGGTTGATGGGGTACCCAGGAGAGTCCTGTGACTCAGTTTGAAAATGTGTCCATGTGGGGCCTCCCCAGTGGCACAGCGGTTGAGCGCTGGGTTGCGAAGCTGCCCGCAGCCTCTGCGGCGCCGGTTCAATCCCTGGCTGCTCCCCGACCACCGAAGGAGGGTCCCACATGGCGCGCAGACCTCTCCTGCTGCCCACTGCTCCCCTCAGCAGTGTACTTCGGTCCTTCTGCCTGCTCTGCTCCCCGCACATCTGACTGTGCCCAGTGCTTGTATAAATAAATAAATAAAAATTTTAAAAAATCTTTAAAAGAAAAAAGAAAATGTGTCCATGTGCTTGGCTGCTGAGACTGCATAAGGTGCCATTTGCTAATGAACTGGAGACCAGGGTTCAGAGGGAGGGAGGAAGGAAGGAAGGAAGCAGGCAGGTGTTTGTGGAGGGGACAGCAAGATCTTAAAGGAAGGGCTTTGAGATTCAGCCTCAATGAATTAAGAAAGGCAACTGTTAAATTTAAAATGTAAAAATTCAATACAATCAGAAGCTCCAGAGAGTAAGGCTGTAGAAGTACAACATTACCTTAGAATTTCTAACTCTGAACAACTGAACTTCCTGCATGAGGCTATGCTGTGGGTAGTAAAAACCCAAAAAAGACTAAAAAATTCCTACCAAGACATTTCCACGCGCGACACTCTATCTGCCACTGGAGGGCCCAACAGATCTCCTACTGTGAACTACCATATAGCAGGACGAGTGGAAGCTAGCAGGGGAAGCTCTTGGGCAGTGCTTCGACTGTAGGGCAAGCCACAGGAACACAGGCCAAAATAATAAGCAATGATGTCTTGGCGGGTAGGGAGCATCACACAGATAACACAACTTGAATGCCCGGAAAGTACAAAGCACAATCATAAATCAAAGCCTTAGTAATGTCTTAATACTCATCACCACAGGTGACCATCTGCTTTGAGTCTGTTATGGAATGTAATTGTTTCTTGCTAGCTGGCAGCCATTTTAGGAGAGCTGGTGGAACCCCTGGCAATCTGCCCAGGTGGTCCTTCTCCTTTTGTATTTTGGTAGGAAGAGAGAGGTGCTGGGTAAAGGAAGTAGCTTGATGAACATTACTGGCTTTTGCAGTTCAACCAAAACCAAAGTACTTAGGACGGCACTGTAGTGGGGTTGTACTGTATTTACTTCAGAAAAGAAAGAACTGCCACACATTTGATATGTGCAAAGGAGCCTTGAAAGCAGACACCTACTCACCAAGAGCAAACAATAATTTAAGATGGATGAACTGAAAAGACATGCAACAGCACAACCACATGAGAGCTTTAGTGTATGTAAATTTGCTTGCTTTTGAAACCACTGATATCCTGTTTCTGAAAACTTATTCCTAGCCTCTATTCTCCTTTTAATAGAACCCAATCAGTTTCTGACAGCTCTTTCCCAAACAGCTGTCTTTCATTTAATTTCATTTAGTGTGCAAACCGTTTCAAGTTGCATGCACAAGCATACTGTGAAGAATTCATTTTCTCTAGTTTCCTGGCGACGATAAAAGAATTTAATAATAAAAAAGTTGAACTTTGCCCTGAAATGTTGCTGTCCTGTCGAAATGGTGAATTATACAAGTGGAAGTGATCCAAAGGTTATTTGGTCCACCCCCTACCATGCAAAAAGAGCCTAAACAGATCCTTACATGTAATTATCTTACTTGTCCTTTTAAAATCTTGTAAGAAAAATTCTACATTCTCACAAAATAAATTTGGTCCAGACCTTGATCATTTGAAGAATGAACTTCCCTAGGGATAAGTACAGAGGTAAAAAAGGAAAAAAAAGAAAAGGACTAAAGATTCACCAAATGGGATAAATCAAAATATAGAATTTTAAAACAAGTATGTTCCTCCAATACAGGAGAATATATTCAGGAGATATATCAGGGAAGACTTCTGCAAGGAGAGCTGAGTTACTGAAAGAGAAACACAGTATTGTACAATAGTTTAGCACATATGCTTCAGAGTTTAATGGCTTGGATTCATTCTACCAATAATCTCTAAGATACACTTATCTATAAAATGGGTTGTTAACAACATTTACTGAGCTCTTACTATGTTTCAGACACTGTGCTTTGCATACATTAATTTACAAGAAATGCTTATATTATAGAACTTACAGATTCAATAAAACAATGTAAAGTATTAACACAATTCTTGTGTTAAATAAATGGTAATGGTTATCATAACTATTTTTGTTCCTGAAAGCCTAAATTGACCACCAATGACTTTGGCATTCAAAGACCTAAAAAAATAAACTGAAATACCACTTTGCTTCCGCCTTACTTCCCTTCTATCCAATGTAGGAACAACCTGGAGATAGATGTGAGAAAGGAAGAAATTCAGTTCTGTGCTCTACTTATGCAATAATGGTAAAAGGAGGGGATTATGGAATAGCGTTGAACACCTCCCTAGTTATTTCAGCTAAGTTGAGGAACCCCTCATTTTCCACTTCTTTTTGCCTCTACATAATGACTGTATCACTCTCCAAGTTTCCAACCCACCAGCATCTTGGATGTCCTCTGATGCCTCAAAGAACAGACCTGCAATCCCTTGCACACAGCTTTGCCACATCTTATGCTTCCATCTTTCACAAAAGACACACTAAATTTACCTTTCCAATTTCTCAGTAGCTCCTGAATGTGATAGTTCTTGGAAATGGCAGCTTTCTAGATATGAGCCTTAAGGACTCTATTAATAATGTTTATATCTCAGTATCTCTACAAGTAATAAAACCAGATTTCTAAGTTTAATTGAAGCACAACTTGAAACGTACAACGGTGACTATGAAGCAACTTATTTGAGATTTTCCCTATTGGGAGAGAAGTATTTAGAGTAGAGAAAAATGACTTACTTCAGAATGAGGCTGAATATATTCAACATCTATCTAATATGATAATAAGAGAAAACTAATGACCTTGTCAAACGATATCGATTGAAAAATTTTTAAAGCATAATTTCTCTGATAGTGAAAATTGATAAAACTTGAATGAGTTATCATTTTAAGAGTTTTTTTTAAATTACTTAAGATTGTTGGACCTCCCTGGTGGTGCAAGGGGTTAAGATACAGCCTATGAAGCAGTCCACAGCCACTGCATGAGTTCGATCCCCAGCCAGGGAACTATCCACATGGCCCAGCAGACCTCTCCTGACTCGCCTGCTGCTCCCCTCAGCAGTGTATTTCAGTCAACCTGCCTGTTCTGTTCCCCACTCTGTCTCTGGTAAATCCTCTCACCCCCCACACCTCTGGCCTGTACCGCAGTTTTTGTATGCATCAAATAAATAAATCTTTTTTAAAAAAAAAAAGACTGTTGTTTATTAGGACATTTTAGATTAAATCATTCTTTTAGGGGGAAAAGGGTAGATGCTATCTCAAGATTCCATTTAGTGCAATGATGTGATAATTTAAGTGTTTTTCTAACATGAAATATTATTTTTAGAAATTCAAGTATGGTCATTACTTGTTGCTGCAGCCTTTAATAAAAGTTGAACAACCTATTCTAGTTTAAATAAGATAGATAACCTATTAATCTAGGTTGAAAAGTGCTTTGAAGAACAGAAAATAAAATTTAAATATGTCAAATTCCCACGGGGCCACTGAAAACAGAAACTGTAAGTTTAGTCAGGGATTAAGGAGGCTAAATATGGAGGTCGCTATCACTTAAATTGAGCAGAAAGACTCAGGGGCAAAGAGGGAAAGTAGCTGGTATGGAGGGCCAATGCATGAAAGAACTGATTAAAATTAACAATTTAAATGTGGCTGTAAACTGAAGCTGTGTTACAGAATTCTCTCCATGTATGCCAACAACTTGGCAGGCCAAGGCTATGAGAATACTCAGCATTAAATTTGACAAGTAGCTAAAACATAATCTATTTTAAAAGGGAAGACAAGAAATGAAGTTGGTGATGCTGATGCTTCGTGTTATCAAGTACTGCCGACAACTCTTTCCCCAGCCAACCCCTGCTGCCATCACTAGCAAGTATGTCTAGGCCAGATACCACATTCAGAACCATGGCTCCTTGCTGTCTACACTCCAAGCCCCAAATAACTGGTTTCTTTATCCAATCATTCTGAATAACAGGGAATATTGTCTAGTAACTATTGTATTGGATCTCCAGGCACACTCTGGGGAAATGCTTTGGGAATGTCAATAGAATAGAACTGTCCCCCTCCAAAATTTTATCTTCTCTTTTTACAAAGCTCCTTATTTCCTCAGAAAACTTTGCTTCCTGTTGTATACTGCTTTGGGTAAGACACACTTCTCACTAGCACCATGCCAGAACACTCAAGAAATAAAACTGTATCAGTTCCATGTTTACAGAAGAAGGAGACATGTAAGAATTCATACCATAAGCTGGGCTCACAGCCACATTATAAAAGTCATATTCAACCTGCCTGCATTTTATCAAACCATGAATCATTTCTACACTGACCCCCCAAAGACTCTAGTGCTCTGGCCAGGGAGCATTTCAAATGTGTAGCCATCAAGCACCACGAATAACAGAGAATGAAGGAAAAGCAATTTCTAAAATCAAATCCATATTCTTAAAAATAAACACATTTCCAAGTGATGTAATTACAACAATATGCCACTCTTGGGTTGAAAATTAATAGAACAGTATGTTTTTTTAAAAAGGGATCAAGAAGGAAGTATAAACACAAATGACATCAAATTGTTCTGTATCAATTTTTACCTGTATGTAGTAAAACTAGGTGGTATAAAATAAAGGTAATATACACAGAGATGACTACAATACAGATTATAAGATTCTCATCTATAAAAGCTTAAATTGCATTGTACTTAAATTGAAATGATAATCCAAACAGATAATCCAAATTGAATCTAAGCCTACAAAACCAAGTAAGATAACAGCTAAATACAGGTAACAACTCTATTGAGCTATAATGCCCACAAATAAAATTCACTCTTTTACAGCATACAATTCAGTATTTTTAAGGGTACTTATGTAGTATACTTATTATAACCACCGATTTTGGTGGTATAAAGTGGTTTCTCATTGTTGTTTTGATTTGCAGTTCACCAATTGTGCTTATTGATCATCTGTATGTCCTCTTTGGAAAAATGTCTATTCAAAACGTTTATGTTTTTAAGTGGGTCATCTGGGTCTTCAGTTGTGTTGTATGAGTTCTTTAGGTTTATGAGATACAATGTTTGCAATTATTTTCTTTCATTTGGTGGGTTGTCTCCTCACTTGCTTGATGGTACACTTTGTTTTTTTTCTTTTTTTTTTTTATTATAAATTTTATTTTCATATTCCCCATACAATTGTGACCCCCTTATGATGGTACACTTTGAAGCACAAATCTCTCATTCTGATGAAGTTAAATCTACTTGTATATAACGTAGGGGTTCGGTTTTATTATTTTGCATTTGGCTGTCCAGTTATTCAGGTACTAACTAAAAGGACTCTTCTTTCCTTCATTAATCATCTTGACATCCTTGTCAAAACTCAACTATAAATGAAACCATTTACTTTTGGATTCTCAATTCTAATTTTCTGATATATTTCTACATAGATCTAGTATATTCCTACTGTAGTATATTCCTACTGCAGTAAGTTCCTAAAACTGCAGTCAGTTTTGAAATTGGAAAGTGTGAGTCCTCCAACTTTGTTATTTTTAAAGATTATTTTGTCTGTTTTCAGTCCCAGTGAATTTTAGGATCAGATGGAGTTTTAACAGAGATTATGTTGGACCAGTGAACCAACTTGAAAATATTTCCACTCTTAAGCTTTCTGATCCATAAACATGATCTTTCCATTTAGTTGGGCTTCTTTTGCTTCTTTCAATGTTTTGTAATTTTCAGTGAGTAAATCTTGTAACTTTTTGATTAAATTTATTTCTAAGTATTGTATTATTTTTGATGTTCAAGGTATTAGGTTTTAGGGTCTCTTCTAGCTTTCTTGAAGCACCACAGTTAAAGGAAAAATTATTTATGGAATTCATATCCTATGCTATATCCCTGTCAGCTTGACTATATCCATAGTCAAGCATGTTGAAATCAATCTCGGATGTTTATAAACATCTGTAATGAAGAAGGAAATGTGCTGACCTACCACAAGGCAGCAAAATGGAATATAAACTGCAATCAAATAAAATAGGTTCAAACTAAAACTTGGTCACTTAGAGCCTACAGAATCCTAGGAAGCTGTTTCCTTCTGTAGCCTCAGCTTTATCATTTATAAAATTAAGACACTAGCTACCGTGCAGTATTCTATGTACATTACAACATTATATGAAATATAAGCTCATTAAGGATATTGTCTTAGAGGCTATTATATCCTTGGCCACCAGATCAATGTCTGGGATATAGAAAGTACTCAATAAAGGTTTTCTAAATGGATTAATGAAATGCCTAACAGTATCTAGCAAAAATAGGGGCTTAATTAACAGCAGCAATAGTTATTGTCCTTATCATCATAAGGTTATCAACACTAGCATAAATAACCTACTATTCCAACCAAGTAATAAGTAAGCAAAATTAGAACAGTAGCATAACCTCAATGATGTAGAGAAGTATAAATAAATTTAATCAGAGGTAATCAAATTTGATAAAAACAAGGGAAAACTAACAACTGCATTGTGGCCATCTGTCTTTAGCTTGTTGCTTTTCACCTTTGTTGAGTATGGGGAAAAATAAGAAAACAGTGTGCCAGATGGAGAGATATGTGAAAGTTTTGACAGAACAACTGTAAAACAAACAAAAAATACCCTTCAATGTCTCTATTATATTGATTATAATAACATACACCACATTAACATGCTAAGTACTTATTCTAACTTTTTCAAAAATAGAAATATTCCTTAAGTTCTTATTTTCTATAAAGTTCATTTTTTCAAAAAGAAAAAAAAGGTAGAAGAAATAAAAAGAAAAAGAAACCCACAAATAAAGCCAGGTCAGAAACATTTGCTTTCTGGGTTCTTACAGTTTCCCAAAACTTCACAGAAATATCTGTAAAAACAGAGGTGTAGAAAGGACAAAAACTAGTACTTCTTCCAACATTCAAGTCTAGTTGCAATATGCAGTCCCTATAAATGCCTTCTGATGTTTCTGACAGACTGCTTTTTCATTTCCTGCAGTTTTATCTTCTAAAAAGATTAAGAGGGAGCTACTATTTTGCATTTAAGACAAGGCAATAAGACTCTGAAAGACTTTAAACTTGATACTAGTCACTACTAGCTAATTGGTTTGAAAATGAACTTTTTCCCACCTGTTTCATTCCCATAGTTGCAAATCAAAGAAAGATGATTCTACAATCTATCACAGAAAGGATTAAAAAAACAAGGTATTTCAAAGGACTAAATAAATAGAAGATATATAATCCTGTCATTAATATTGCTAAACCTTACTCTGTGCTTTTAAAGCACCCCTTGTTTCACAGAACAAAACTAGCTACTCTCACAGACAGACAGAACTTAAGATCTTCCTCACTATATTAAAAGCAAAGATCTATTCATAATTTCAAGTAATACTTTAAGGTTAAATAAAATATTTGGAGTCAAAAATTAAATTCCAAACATTGTTATATCCTGATCTGTAATGATTTGAAAGCCTTCCCCTTGTCCTTTTAAAAATAATAGTCAATTTATTTTTTAATTAGGAAACAATGCATGGATTTAGGAAAAAATTAGCAAAAAAAAAAATATATACAAAGTGAATGTAAAATTCTCCGTCTCTTACCCACATATCCATAAACCTAACCCATAAAAGAAAACTTGAGCAACTATTTCTTAACAATCTGATTTTTTCCATGCACAGGCAAGTATAACCAATCACACATGCATTAAAGAATTTTCAATTCTTCTATTGATATAGACAAACTACCTCCCTTAACACAAAATAAAACTATTCATATATCTTTATTACTGTTATTATTATCAGGGTAAAGCTACACTACAGTAATTAGAGAACATAAGAGCTTGAAGCAACTTGAGAACATTGAGGGCATTTACCAATCTCCTTGTTTTATAGTTCAGGGAGCTGAAACTCAGTCATTAGTTAACCTGTCCAAAGTTGGTTACTCTCAGAGGTTTTCCTAACTCTCACTACTTGAAAGCACTGGTATTTTGTTCTTTGCATAATTTTAAAGATATCTCCTAAGAGATCTTAGAACATCTTTCTCAAATGGAAAAGAAAGTTCTTTAAGTTTAAATTAGAGAAAGTATAAATTGTTAATGTCTCTCCCACTGTTTCAAACCTCTCATTCCATGAGGGGGTATTTCATTTCATTTCATCCAAAACAACAGCTCTGACTCCTGGGCAGACTCAACAGCCCTATTCACATCTGTCGTTTAAGTAAACAAATAAAAATAGTGTAAACCTTACGAATTTAGCTAACTCCCGTGCAAGCACAGTGAAATGATGGATTTAATTTTCTTGGTTGAGTGCCTAAGAATTCAGAAGGCTAACAAGTCCCAAACTGCCCTGTGTAATAAAGGAAGAATGATATCTCAATAAGCTCAAGAAGCGAAGTTCTTGGTTTCATCAAAAGTGAATGAAATCTATCATAGATTCCTTGTGATCCACTTGCAAGAATCCAATTGGTATGTGAGCAGACACATGATGTCAACGGAGTCTGGAGATAACCCTGTTCCAAAGCCATGGTGTTTATAGCAAGACTCTGTAGTGATGAAAAGTGTTTCACTGAATTACTGCTTGTAGAATATGCAATGGAGTAGGGAGATTAGATAACCGAGATTTAACACACAGGTTTTGGTCACACCACATGACCTGTCTTCTAAGTGCTTTGTTTCTCAGCTGTTTTAATTGGTCACCAAAGTATTTATTGCTTTGGGAAAATGGGAGAGTTTCGGAGACATCTGACAAAGGGCTTGCTCAAAGAACCAAAGAACATACTGAGCCTTTTGAGCTTAAAATTCAATTAAAAAAAAAAAAAAACCTAGAAGCAATTGTTTACCTTCCTTCATATCCCTGCAAAATTTTATGGTAGCCAGAATCTCCATCCTCTGTTATCTCTTATATAATATCTTGACAATTCTTTAAGCCTTTCAGAAATAGAAACTGCCCCTTATGCCTGAGTTGGCACTAAATACTAAAAACTTCTGTAGATTGTTAGCAGTAAAAATGCCAAATAAAAATCTCCCGGATACACTCTCTCACTCTGGATATGTGGTTACCTTGAATTTCTGGGATTTGTCTCCAACATAAACAGTGTTATTGTCACATAAAGGAGGTTACCTCAGCCCTTCTCAAAACTATGACTGGGTGAGTTCTATAATCTAAAACAAAAGACTGAAGGAGGATGGGTCAAAAAACCTAATACTGACAACCAATATTGACAAAGTCAAATATCATTTCCAATAGGGAAGAAAATATTTTGAACCTGCAAAATTCCCTAGGTTTTTACAGAAGTAATTATATTTTTCATCCATAAAATGCCTTTGTTTTAAGGAGCTATTTGAGACTAATGTTTTTAAATTTATTTTTTAAAAATCCGTTTACTCCCTATCTAAAGTGGTCTGTCAGAAGCAGTGGCTAATATATTTTCCTTTCCTTCATCCTAATTGGGATATTCTATTCATTCTATTTTTATTCATTCTATCCTCTAATGAAATCTAGAAAAGCTTCGCTTCCTCAATGTGTACTGATATTTTAAATTTTTTTGCATGTGAGAAAAAGGGAATGAGAAATTACTATAGGTTGTGAACAGATACAGAACATTATAACAACAGTTAAAGTAACCAACACCATAGTCACAGGAATAAAAGTTTAGAAGCTTTGTTATTGACATCTAATCTAATACCTCTGGTTCTTCACCTCCTAGTGCCTAACTCTGGGTCACTGCATTTTATTTATTTTTTTATCACCCTATTCGCCAAAGCAAGAAGAAAAACACAACAAACTGAAACTCAATGTGGTCATTTATTTCCGAGTTGCTCTTGAAAAAGTCTTCATGGAAAAAAAGAGATTGAAACTAATGTGGTGACTTATATGAGACTCTGACTCATACAAAATATGATTTTGCATGGATTTCATTTAATTATTTAATTATTCTTTACATGTCAATAAAGTACACCGCCATGGTTCTCTCCACTGTATGTAATAATGAACCCTAAGCAGTTCAAAAGACAAGCAAGCATCTGTGTAGGAAGAGAAGATGGGTTATGGGTCAAGTCTTCACATATCTACTTTCTAGCTGAAAGCTACCTAGCCTCTGTGCTAGGCCAAATGATCTCTAACGCTCTTTAAATCAATGAAAATAATGAATAATTTTTAGTCAATTAAATATCCATCATCCATTTGAGACTGCTCAAACTGAAGTAAAAACTATTCATAAAGTACTACCCCAACCCAAGGTAGCTTACTAAACTTGAAACAGAGGCCGGGCCAAAAACTCCAATAACTCTTCTAGAAGATGTTACACTTTCAAAACTAATTCTCTCTGTAACTGGCCAGAGGTTTTACATATACCGTAGGCAAATGAACAACAAATAGGACTTATAAAATGATTTTTTAATAAAGAAATTTGCATTTGATTGTTTT
Source organism: Talpa europaea (assembly GCF_964194135.1). Taxonomy (NCBI): domain Eukaryota; kingdom Metazoa; phylum Chordata; class Mammalia; order Eulipotyphla; family Talpidae; genus Talpa; species Talpa europaea. The sequence continues at coordinate 95,187,093 of NC_140075.1, read as the reverse complement.
CCCTCTATAGTTGAGGTGGTTAGCCATATACTTTTCCTTCCTTTTAATCAAACTCACACATGTTTATAAGGGGCAACTCTAATCCAGGCATGAACTAGGTCATGAGAGAAGAGTCTGATCAGGAAGAAAGTCAGAGAGAACTTCCCCCACCCTTTGAAATTTTAACTCCCATCCAGGCACTCCCTCTCACCCCATACTCCACTCAATAAATGGTGTTATTTATTTATCTTTGATTCTCCTCAAAGGTGCCTGGAGAAGTCTGTCAAGTGAGCTGCGTCCTCCAGATTTAATCGGTTTTCCTCAGCTGTTGGGCAGTTCTAAAAGCAAAAACCAAAAACTCTTCCACTTGATTGGGCTTTCTCAGTACAAGAGCTGGCATCACCTCATACAAATTTCATCTCAGCGGAACAATAACAATATTAAGTTCCCTTCTATCACAATGGCCCTAGTGTTACTTAGTGCGGTTGTCACTCCACCTGTCAGCTGCCACCAGAGGATAATGAATTTGCAAATTTACAGTTTTCTTGGGAATGTTCCCTTTTTCTCTTTGGACTCTACATTTCTGTAGCTCCAATTTTTCAAGGGCTTGGGAGCTAATTTGACACGTTTATAACTTCTCTGGAAGAGTGTCCCACTTACAAATGGGAACTGCCACAGAGCAGACTTCACTTACACAGTAAGCAGGTCACCCCAGAAGGAACAGCACCCAAAATTATGATATCTGCCTTACTAAGACAAAAGGGTCTACAAAGGTTTTATGTAGGGCTGCAGGCTGGGTCAGGAAACAGGGAAAAGGTAAGAGCAATATCTATATCTAGTTTCAGAAAGACAACTTTATAAACATCCACAATTCAGGTCAATTCAAAGACATAAAAACCCAAGACATTTTCACACATACCTGAACACCATGACTCAATATGGACAGTATGAGGATCTGTCCCCTGAATCAGGATTGTAGCCTACTCTGTTAAGAACCTGTCAGTAATAAGAGGCGAACTGAAGAGCAGAGAGAAAAACGGGGACTTTTCCAGGTAGGGTTTTTTAATTTCAGAAAATCAAGCAATTAAAGAGAGGTATGAGATCGTAATATTGGAAAAGAACAGACCACATAAACAATAAACAATGCTGATGTTTAACAGTCCTGTCGAAAGTTGTCTCCAAGCCCCTAGAACAGGGCCTGGTGCATAAAAGCTGCTCAGGAATGTTATTCTCTCCTGCCCAGAAGCACTCCTCCCCAACAGCAGCATCCCAGACATTTGGCTCCTCTCTTAATTCATTCAGGTCTCTGTGCAAAGGTTTCATCTTTAGACATGCATCGCTTGACCTTATAATATGAATGCTGCTCCACACTGCATATCTATTTGCTTATTTCTTAAATGTCTGGGTAAGGACTGCTTTTATTCACTATGGTATCCCCAGATTCTAAAACAATATCTGGTAAGTACTCAATAAATCATTAATGAATGAATAAAAGGTTAGACTGGATTATGACCCACAGACTTATTCTATCCAATATATGATCAGTCAAAGAAAAAGTGTTGCTTATTCACTAAATGTTGGACACTGTCTATGAATAAAAAGCCCTGTGTTAAGAGAAATCCCTAGATAAGGCAGTCTTAATATGAACCACGTCATGACACTGCAGAAAGAGATACAAGAGTAAGGAGAAAAGGCATCTATCCAGACTGGTAAGGTCGGTTCTCCCAGCAAAGCTTCAGTTAGGTTCTGCAGCATCAACAGCATGTGGGAAGAAATGGAGTAAGCAGCCATATGATGGAACAACATGCTGCAGAGAGAAATGGTGGATGGCTAAGACAAAAAAGCATAGGACCTAGTATTAGGGACCTTGAAACTAAAAAGAAACTAAATCCTGGAAGCTGGAAGGAGTCACTGAAGATTTCATGAAGGAAGACTGACAGGATCTGATTTGCTTTTCAGGAATATCACTTGGGCAACATTAGCAGAAACCAGGATAGAAACAAGGAGATAGGATTTGAAGGGTCTAGACAAAAACAAAGAAACTGATACAACTCATCCCTGCATTCTTTCATTCATTCACTTCTTAATTTCTTTAACCAAGAACGTGGAATGCCTGTGTAGGTAAGATTATGCGCAAAGCACTTGGAATAGGTAACAGCAATAAGAAAGGAAAAGAGTCAGCTTTAAAGCTGTGAAGTTGATAAAATTATAAAGGACTGGGTGTCTGATTAGATGTCTAATGTGACTGTTGTATATATGGTTTGGGTGACTAGGTACAAAAGAGTACCATTTACCAAGGCAAGAAATGGAAGGAGAAACTGGGAAAGGGAAAGGTAGAGGTAATTTTATTTATTTATTTTTTTGGAAGGGGAGATTATATATGAAGTTTCAAACACCCTAAAAGCACCTGTTGAACATTCAAATAGAGCTGTCCATAAGGCAACATAGAATTCATTACCCTCCTGAGAAGCTGGGGGAAAAAAATCTTTCTGTTCCAAACGAACTCTCAAAAAATTCTATAAAGACACTTCTTAGGACTCCAAATTTTCCTACTCTAATCCTCAGAGGAAAATTAATTAAATTTCTTTCTTATAATCTCGTAAAAATTTATACTTTTACTAAAAATATGAACTTAGAGAAATAGAAGTTAAAAGGCTAATTTTCCAGAAAAATAACTCTATATGCTGAAGACTCAATAATAATCACCACTGAAACTCTTAACATGTTAATCAAAAGAGTACTCTTTAACAGACGATGGAAAATTAGTAGGAGGTGAAAAAAGGAAAATAAATGAGGAAGATGATTGTACATGCAACATTCTTAGCAGGAATGTGATTTAACTATCAAGTCAGGAAAATGATTTGTGGGCGTTTATGAAAATACATTCAAACAAATGAAGTAACTAAGAAACATGAGATCAAAAGGAACATAGGAAAATAAAGCCAGTAGTAAGATTAGCACATAATGCATATTGCTTATTGCTCTGCAGCTCTTAGAAATGGCCTGCAAACTTGGCTCTAATCTTGCTAGTAACCAAGGTAAAAAAGAAAACATAATCAAGTATAAAATTCATTAAGAGCCACAGGTTTTCTAGAAAATGGAACAAAGTTTCCAGAAAATGAACCTGAGAGGACCTTCATCTCCAGTTCAAAGGTCACTGGTGTGGTATATTAAGTGGTCTCTCCTCAACAGAAACAAAGTGACAGGTCCAGTGAATGTCCTCCAGCTGTTGGCTATAGCAAGCATCATCAAAGGTAAGGTCAGCGATCTAACACCAATCTTCTGCAAGCAGGCTTTTGAGCAATTGGACAGGAAGGAGTTCAAAGTTCTAGCCTCTAAAAGGGGCCTGAATTTTCCATTGTGTAACTTAAAAGTGCTCACATTCTGGGCCTCCCTGGTGGCACGAGGGAGGAATGTGATTTAACTATGAATATGATTTAACTATGAATTTAACTGTGATTTAGCTATGAAGCTGTCCACAGCCACTGCAGCATGAGTTCGATCCCCGGCCAGGGAGCAACCCACATGGCACAGTAGACCTCTCCTAACTTACCTGCTGCTCCCCTCAGCAGTGCATTTCAGTCAGTCTGCCTGTTCTGTTCCCCACTCTGTCTCTGGTGAATCCTCTGACCCCCCACACCTCTGGCCTGTACCCCAGTTCTTGTATGCATAAATAAATCTTTAAAAAAATAATAAAAGTGCTCACATTCTTTAACAATAGCTACAGCAAAGAGTGGAGCTGAAGTCCTCTTCAATAATTAAGGAACATAATGAAAACATCACAATGCACACAAATATGGATTTTGTAGAAGATATTCTATGAAAAATAGAGTGTTATCAGGTAGAAAAAGATGAACTTCAGAGTTACATTTGGCTTCAAATCCTTCAAATTCTGTTACCGATTGCCTATGATCCTAGAGAAATCACATAACCTTTCTGAGTCTGTTTCCTTTATCTATAAACATGCAGTTATATGAGAAATAAATAATACAAAGTGCTAGTACAGTGTTGAGCATATAGACATAAAATAAATGAGGGGGTACGGGGCAGTGTATCAACAGAACAGGGCAAAAACCAGAGTGAATGATATTGAGGGGAAGGGACGATGAAATTCATATCTGCCAAAGGAACAATTTTTTTTTAAAGATTTATTTATTCATGCATACAAGAGCTGGGGTACAGGCCAGAGATGCGAGGGGTGAGAGAATTCACCAGAGACAGAGGGGGGAACAGAAAATTGACCAAAATACACTGCTGAGGGGAGGAGCAGGCAAGCCAGGAGAGGTCTGCTGTTCCATGTGGGTTGCTCCCTGACCATCCGGGAATTGAACGCGTGCTGCACAGGCTGTGGGTTGCTTCGTAGTGCAGTGCTTAACCCCTTGCGCCATCAGGGAGGCCCAGGAACAATTATTTATACTGTAACATAACTGGGTTAGAAGTCAAGAGAGTGCTGGTTCTAATAATGGGGGTATATCATATTCCTCAAGAGTGCTGGTGGTTTGAAAATAAATTGAGAACAAGTTCTAGACACAGAGCTTTTTTTGGCCTGACTTCGGTGATATATTAATAGTCAGTGTTCAATGTTTGTTATAAATAAGAAAAATTTATACATCAAATGCTAAATGCCAATAAAATAACTCATTCATCTAATTTCTAAACCACCTACATATCACTTCTATGTATCATCAAATTTAAGATACAGCCAAAAGAACATCTATGATAAATGACTTAATTATAAATGTATACTTGCCAGGGAGAGAATTTTAATTTAACAAGCAACATAAAAAAATCACCAGAACTTGTTCTCAATAGTAACTACTCATTTTGTCTTATGGCAGGTGTACACATGTACTTGAAAAGAAACATCTGCTTTCCTTCTGACAAATATCTTCACCTAAGGAGAAAAAGAAATTCCTGTTTCTCCCACAAAATGCTTTAAGAGCCAAAAAAGCATGACCAGATGTAGTTATTTAGGAACATTTTTCTTCTTTATAGACATCTCACTTATGAATTATAATACTTAAAATATGTTTTCTCTATTTTCTTTAATTAACATTTTTGGCTCATCACCTAACCTATTTTCTGATCATTTCTCCTGTTATATTTACCCCCTCCCCAGGCTACTTCTCAGCCCAGAGTATACTATTATTATCAATCTATGTAGTGCCCCTCCCTTGATTTATTTCATTTATTGTTTTCCCAGAATCCTATTCACACCTACTCTTACATAAGCAAATAATTATGGTCTCTGTCTTTGGATATGGATTATTTGAAAAATATAAAGTGTTGTTTTGTATATATACATGTTTTTAATTTTTACAAAGTGATAACATACTATGTTTAACCTTGTGTTTCACTAAATCTAAAGTGATTTCGCTAAAATCATGATTTTCAAACTGTATCCATAATGCAGAATGGTCCTTTAGTTCATACCAAACAGTTGCTTTGTTTTCCAAAATATGAATATGCCACCTCTAACAATGCCACTATAGTCAACAGTGACCTCTAGATGAATTACAACTTAAATGAAAAGGTGGTTAATAGAACAGGTGTCAGAGGGTAAGCTCATGCATGTCCTTGGATCCAAACAGCATAAATTGCAAAGTTTTTTCAAAAAGTGATATATTTGACCAAGTCAAAATTAAGGTCTACATCAACATGAAGTTTTAAATCAAGTCGGGATAGTAAAAAAATAATAATAATAACCAACTAACTAGTAGAGTGAAAGAAGCTCAATTTCATTAGTAATCACAGAATTGCAAATTGGAAAAAAAGAAAAACGCAAATTGAAATTAAATATCACTTTACACTGTTAAGTTTAGGAAAATGAGAAAGTCTAGACATATAAAATGTTGAGAAGGATGTGAGGAAGCAACAGTGCTCATCTACTGTTAGTGGGACATAGACTAGGGCAGCCTTTCCAAGAGGCAGCTGGCTGTACTAGTGATTTTCAGAATGTGTGTTCTTGCTGACCTGTAATCCTACTCTTAAGTGCCTGCCCCCAAGAGTATAAAGATAGTCCTCGTGTAACAGGGTGGAAAAGTTTGGGATCAAGGTTGAGAGAATTCGTTTTTGCATAAGTTGAACCATTTTAACATTTTTTCCCTGTGATTTTGATATATTTGCTATCTTGTTTTAGCCAATGCTCCAAATTTTTTTCTTTTGGCTTGGATAATGGACTATTTTCAAGTAATGTAAAACTGTCATACTGGACATTCATGGACAATGCTGCTGACTAATTGTTGCTTCTCTTACACACATTGTAACCCTGAAAAAAAAATTGTCTCCTAATATTACACCATGAGATCTGTGCCACCATAGATATGGTGGAATAAAAATTAAAAGGGGGGATTGTAACAGAGTGGTCCCCAGGAAAGGGGGAGGTTCCCTGCCCCACCCAAGGGAGGGTAGAGCTGAGCAGGAAGAGGAGAAGCTGAAGAAGAGACTGAGGAAGGAAGCAGGATGGAGCCAGGAGACCTGGAGGAGGCGCGTGGAGCCTAGAGACACGTGAAGAAACTGCGCTTGTCTTTTGGTCGTGGACTGGGTGACACAGATGTGGGTGAGACCCATGGGGAGGTGACAATGGCAGCTTTTATCTTGATGTTGATTTTGCTCTTTTCCTTCCGGACTTGTTTGGTTGTTTGTGATCCTTTTCTGTGGGTCCCCACTGGAAGATGCTTTAGACTTGTGGCAGGCCTTGGGGCCTTGCTCTGGGCCAATCCCATATGGATGGACTTTTACCCACGAGGGGACGGGTGACTTTGGGTGCTTCATTTAGAAACTAGACTCTTTGCCTTACCTGTATTGTTTCCTAGTTTTTATTAAAGTTCCTTCCCATTAAAGTGTCATATGTTTTGTGTTGATGCGGCGGATGGCAGAACCCATTTAGAATAGGCAGGTTTGCGGGGCTTGGGCTTCCCCTCTCCTTGTCCTATAACACTCGTACCATTGTTTGTGTGAGCAGGAGGAGACAATCCACTTCAACTTTATGCAATATAAAGCCTTGTGGACCTAGATGATGAAAAACTGCCATCTCTTATCTCTGTAAACTTTGTCTTATAAAGAATTTATCATAGATTCTCTACCAAAAATTTTGAGCATGCCTGCAAACCCGAAGGACAAAGCAAAAATAACATCTCACAGTTGTATTATTTTCCCACATATAGAATCAAAAGAAATTTTTCTTAAATAACTGAACACTCCTTATAAACTTAGATCCTAAATATCTCATTCAGTCTTAATATTATCATTTAAATGTAACAGCAATGCGCTTTGTGACTACTTAAGAAATTTAGAATGATTTATTAAAACTGAAAATCTTGCCATATTATAGCTATGGTGTAATTATAAAGAATAAAGAGCTGAATTTTCTAAGATCTTTTAACAACAAAGGGTCCCTATATTTATTTTCCCATGCTGCCTTAAAATAAGTAATATTAGCCAGTTCCTGAGAATTTGGCATATTAACTCTGGACGTCAACAAGCTCAAAGCTCTGCTTCCTCCAAGTACCTTAATGAAAGGTTTGATGGACACTGTGCATGTGAGAGTCTCACTTTACTACAGAGTTCATGCACACGTGTGGCTCTGGAGTCAGGGGAAAGTTCCCTACGTGCCTGGATTTTAAATAACACAATGATTTAATCACTCTGGAAAATCAGGAAAAACTATGTAAACTGTAAATATATAACCCAGTTTTTTACAGTATCTCTAAGTTTTCACATACTTTCCCAAACTTTAGATAAAAATCTGAAAGGACAGCACCTTAGGCGTAAAAGCCCACAAATACCTGCTGCCTACTCCTCCCATAAGAAACTGCTATCCTGGCTTGTGCTTTAAATATAAAAAGGTTTCACTCAGCCCCTGGAACTTTCACATGCATGCAAGAACATTCACCTGACATGGAGACTACCAAAAGAACCACATTGAGAGGAGGAAGAAAAGCTGGGGGGGTGGGGGGGGTGGAAAATGCAAGAGGCTTTCAGCAAGGATGGCAATTTGAGAGACCCAGGCAGACTGGGACATACAGCTTTGTTCCATCAAAATGTCATTTGCAGCACAGTATTTTATTTTTATAGTAGGGTATTGAGTTCTGAGATCTCCGATACACCCCAGGGAAACAGCAAAAGCTAGTCTCAGCATTGTGCCAGCCCCCCTGCTGGATTGCTAATGAAGGTGGGTAACTGTGAGTGTACCCAAATAAAACACAGGGAAAAGAGAAAAGGGACTCGGAGCTGGGTGCGCTCCTTTTATTCCAGAGAAGCAACCTTTTCTGTACTTAGGGACTAATGAGTCGTGAACAGGAGGTGGGAACAAATCACACAGTGTGTTACTGGGAGGGACAACAACGTCCAGCCTTTGTTTTCAGGAGCCGGTTCAGTTTTCAGAGCATTTCCCAGCAAGGACCAAAAACAATTTGAACAAAGGAGACGTTGCAGTTAGATACTTGAACAGTCTCCATTAATACTGCAAAGAATTGGGTGCTTCAGTGTTGGACTGCTGGTGGGGGAGGGAAAGAAGAGATAGGTAGGGGGCAGTGGGAAGTCAAGTAAGAATGGCTTTCTCTGAAAAGTTCAGAAAACCCCCCCCTTTTTTTTTTCAGAGCTGTTATTTTGAAAGTTCTATCTTTTCTTAGGGACCTGAACTCTGATCCCTAAGTGGACTTTTAAAGGGAAAACAGAAATAAAGTCTAAGAAGATTTTTTTTTTTCCCCATCCTCACCACTTAATTAAAAAGGGCCTTTACAGTGTTCAAGATTTTAATTGCCTTCTCCCCTTCCCCAAACCCCTTCTTTGGTTACATCCATAGAGCAGCTGAGCCAGGGCCAAACAGATATCTGAAGCTTCTCCCAAGGAGGAAAAAACACCAGCACAATTACCCTACACACCAGTTCTCATCCTCCTTCCACATCTCTCCCCGTCTCCGGTTCTATCTCCATTATGCGGAGAGAACCCACCGCATCACTGGTGCACAGGAAGCTTTCCTAGCATGATTGACAGCAGCAAATGATGCAACACGAGAAAGTTCCCAATAATCTGAAGTGGGAAACAAAGGAAAAAGGGGGTTACTAAACAGAGGAAAAAGGCTAAAACAGGTCTTCTGGCTGAGACACATTCATGGAGAGTGATGGGAATTCAATAAAAATTTGATTCACTTCCATATATCTTAAAAATTTTAAACACGGGCCACCAAGGAGATACCCACATGGCGCAGCAAACCTCTCCTGACTCACCCGTTGCTCCCCTCAGCAGTGTATTTCAGTCAGTCTGCCTGTTCTGTTCCCCACTCTGTCTCTGGTGAATCCTCTCACCCCCTGCATCTCTGTCCTGTACCCCAGTTATTGTATGCATCAATAAATAAATCTTTAAAAAAATTTTTAAACATTGCCTCCCATCTCCTCTTTTACTGTGATAATATGTAATGCAACAAAAGATGTTTCTAGTTCAGCCAGGATTATCACAAATCCTCTGTCCCTACCAAAACTTGGACTAAGGATATCACCATTAATTACTATTAATGTCTCTTAGAATATGTGCTGCCGAAGCAAACACCTATTAATGTCTCTTAGACCCATGCAGAAATAAGATAACTCAACTTTGATCTGAAATTCTAATAAAGAATTGTTAGTGACTATGCTAAATAAGGGTCCTATAATAGTAAATAATTATTTTTAAATAATTACAAAGTATATCAGTTTTATTTATTTAATATCAACAATCTGGTGATATATTTACATAACCTCAACTAATTGCAACCATGATACAATGATTAAAGGTAATTAGACATTACCAAGTAGTGTCATGAGGATATTACAGAGTAAATCACTAGCCCAAAGCCACTTAGTCAGTGATAGAGTGAGAACTTGAACACAGTATTTTTTGGATCCAAAGCCAGCCTTCTTTATATCAAACCACACAAGAAAGTGAACTATAATAAACCCTTCAACATTTAAACATAAAAGTTTTTGAAGCTTGGTACTACAATAATTCATTGTTCTACAATCAACAACTCATCATATAGATTATTAGTCATGAAGAGTCATAATGAGAATGACACATTTGCTATTTTAAGTAGACTGCTATAGGTGATGCTCAGGTTGTCCTTTGTGACCTAGGTAAGTCTCTATAGAATCTCAGAAAACCCTGCTACTCTGATTATTTAGACTAGAATTGGACCCAAGCTCTAACCTAATTAACAGGTTTAAAGGCTAATTCTACACTACACCTGCTACCCAAAATAAAAAGAATCATTCTATGAATGGAACCTCCAAGGATCAATAGAGTCCAAGGAACTCAGAAATGGCACAGACTCGACCAGGGGTCATTTGATGTCTCTGTCACTCTGAACCTTAAGGAAATGCCAGAAGTATATTCCTTAAAAATAATTCCTTAAGACTAAAAATAAATCCCAGCAGAATATGGACCTTCTTCATCACTAACAAAATACTCTAGTTTTAAGAGTATCCCTTACTCAGATTCATCTTCTCCCTGTGGTCCGGATTCATCCCTTCTTAAGTTGGTCCCAACTCTATTTTCTCTTCTACATTCTCCTCTGCGTCTCCACTGTCTCCTCTCTCCACATTTAAACATGCTTAATCCTACTTGCCCTCTGCCTGCCCATTTCACCTTCATATTATTGTCTCTTCCTTATAGCCAAAATACTTCAGAGAATGGCCTATACCTAATTCTATCTACTCACCCCCCCACTTCCTCTTTAATCAAATGACTTGAACATCCACAGCCTCCAGTTACTAAAAAGACTTTCAAAATGTCATTAATGCTTTTAAGTTGCAAAATCCAGTATCTTCTCAGTCTTTATCTTACTTACCTCTTAGCTGAATTCCAAACCATGCAATACTCCCTTCTTTTTGAAACTCTTCCCTTGCTCTCCATAAACGATATACACTTGATTTTCTTCACACACCTACAGATTCTCTTTAGTTCCTAAATATACCTCCCAAATACTGGTATCCCAAGCCTTTTTCTCCCTGTAGGTATTCTCCTTAAACAATTTTTTCTGCTTCCTTGATTTCAATTAAACCAGAAATATCATGAAAAATAACAAATCTATACAATCAGTCTAAATCTGTTACCACCTCTAAAAATGTAGTTACTATCCAGAAACTAAGGGATACACTAAGGACCAAAACAGACATGATTTCTGCAATTTCCAAGTCATTGTGTAACTTGTCCTCTTAGATATCTGAAAGGAGTCTCCAACAGAAAATGTCAAAAGTTGAAATTATTATCTCCCCCACTCCAAAGAGCCCATTCTTCTTTCTCTATTCCTGTTCTTAATGAATACCACCACTATTCACCCTTTTCACTAAGCCAGAAACCTGGGAATTATTCTTGACTTCTCCCTTTCTCTAATTGATCACCAAATCCTAATTCTTTACTTTCCAAGTATCTCTGAATAAAATTTCTTCTGATCATCCCATTGTCAGTACCCAAATCCATCATTTTTCAACCTTTTTATTATACCCAACAGCTTCTTAATTAGTCCACCTGCAAGCTAAGACCCACAAATTCAGCAACACACAAGTCATGAAATATATATATATCTATATATATAGATATATGTATATAGAGAGAGAAAGCAGCATATTATGCAACCTTAAAAAAGAATTTGTGACATGGATGAACTTTGAGGACATTATGCTAAAAAAAGTCACTAAAGACAAATACTGTATGACTCCATTTATATGAGGTACTTAGTCAAATTCATAGCAACATGAAGTAGAGTTGTGGTTTCCAGGGGGAAGGAGGATAGGGAAGTTGTTTAATGGGCATAAAGTTTATTTTGAAAATTAATGTCAAAATGAATAAAACTAATGCCTCTGGAAAAAATTAATGGGTTTGCCAATTTTTAAAAAAAAGGAGAAAAAATATTTAAACAATCATTTATCATTCTAGCTCTGGAAAGAAAATGGCTTTTTACAAATCCTAATATTTGTTCATTTCTTTTTGAAGACCATTCTTTCTCTACTCACTCTCAACAAAAATAAATACAATAACAAAACATGCCAGCATGCATGTGCGCTCCTGCACACACAATGTTTTGTCATTGTTTTGCATAGCTTTAGAAAACAGATTTTTTATTCTCATGCCCCCTCATTTTTTTTCTACATTCTCTTTATTTAATCAATCATTATATCATTGGGAAGTATGTTTTACAGTCCATTATACTCATTGATGTTTTCTTATTCCTAAGAAAATAAACAATGGAATTACATTTCTGTCAGAAAATAAAGACAACTCAATCAAGATGTTTTACTTGCATACTGATTTTTTTGGACAATCAAGAAATAAGAAATTTTCTTCATTTCTATCTTTTTCAAGTAACCAAGAAACCAATGCCAACATATAACAATAATAACACTTTTTTTTGCCTTTTGACTCTTTATTAACATTTTTAAGGAATGGTATATTCTGTACAAAATCAGAATAGGCTAAGAAACCAGCAGTAATGAATCAATGAGTGAAAAATTTAAGGGATAAGAATAGTCCAGTGACTTAATATCAAAATCTCCATTGTTTACTCTGACAATATTCTTTTTTTGTGCTTTGTACGATACCATCAAAATTTGGAGTGACTCACCATTGGTCAGCAAATTTGTTCAATGACTTTGTTGTCTAATTACTGTATCTGATTACTACCATAAGTGTTTTTGATCATCAAATGTAACAGCTGTGCCCTGAACAGGACAATCTAATGTAGGCTGAAATAATATAAGGGGACCTTAAAATCAAAAAGTAAAACTGCTTTGATTATCTGTATTCATCTCACTCTAAAATCTTGGAGCATTTCCATTTTCTTAACCCCATTTTATCAATGATACAGTTTTCATTAACACTATTTGAGTCTTGGGCCTCCCCGGTGGCGCAGTGGTTGAGCGCTGGGTTGTGAAGCTGCCCACAGCCTCTGCAGCACCGGTTCGATCCCTGGCTGCTCCCCGGCCACCAGAGGAGGGTCCCACATGGCGCGCAGACCTCTCCTGCCGCCCGCTGCTCCCCTGAGCAGTGTACTTCGTCAGCCTGCCTTTTCTACTCCCCGCTCTGGCTCTGGTGAATTCTCTCACCCTACAACGCCTCTGACTGTACCCAGTGATTGTATATATAAATAAATAAATCTTTAAAAAAAAATAAACAACACTATTTGAGTCTCACCAAATAGGGTTGTCTTTTAGTTTTTGATTTTTTTTTAAGATTTATTTATGCATGCAAGAATGGGGGTACTGACCAGAGGTGCGGGAGGTAGGGGTTAGTAATTGGAACTCTCTAGTTTGTCCATAGGAGCTGTGACTCAACACTTCTACTGGATAAAGATTTCAATAAATATGTGAGTACCCTTAGATGAGTGCCCTGGAGAAAGAGACTAAACTAGATAAACAATAAGTACATGAACCCAGATGTCTGTATACAAACACCTCAAATGTGTTATCAATTCTTTTTTTTTTTTCAAGATTGATTTATTTATTTATACAAGCACTGGGTACAGTCAGAGGCGCGGGAGGGTGAGAGAATTCACCAGAGCCAGAGCGGGGAGTAGAACAGGCAGACTAACGAAGTACACTGCTGAGGGGAGCAGCGGGCGGCAGGAGAGGTCTGCGCGTCACGTGGGACCCTCGCCCGGCGGCCGGGGTTCCAATCCACACTGCAGAGGCTGTGGGCAGCTTCGCAACCCAGTGCTCAACCACTGCGCCACCAGGGAGGCCCTGTGTTATGAATTCTTGATACCAGTATCTGGGCCTTGACTAAAGCAGAAAAGGAATTTGAAAAAGCAACATTAAGCTTTGTTAATGAAAATAAAAAACCGACAACCTAAATGCTCCATCAGTAGAGAGCTATTTAAAAAAAGTTGCCATTCAAACATATAACAGCTTGAGATCACAAGAAGAATAAGGAAGCTTTTTATGTACCAATATGGAATGATTTTTTCAAGATATATTGTTAAGTGAAAATAAAAATATATTATGAATATTTTGAAATATAGAGTTATGAGATACAGAGTTGAGGTGTATAAGCAACCATTTCTGTGAAAAAGTAAGTTATGTTGTGTATATATGTAATATGTACATACACACATATCTATATGCATAAGATATATGTAGAAAGAAACAGAAGATACTAGTAGCATGAGCTGTGCTTCAAGGAACTCAATACAGAGGAAAAAAGTAAAGACTTCTTCCTCTGTTCTTCTGGAATTCTGAACCAGATAAGTGTATTTTCTGTTTCAAAAGAAATACAACTCATATTTTTAAACTTATGTGCAACAACATTATATAATTGTTCATTAGGGGAAAAGCGAAATACTTATTCTCTAAATCAGGAAGTTCTGTCAATATGTAGGTCAACATGTGTGCCTTAGCAATCCATTAATATGCCACTGGTAACAACTGCTTATGAAACAGTAATTAACTTTAAAAATAAACATCCAATGGCAGCTTTTTCCTCAATAACTTTCTCTTTGAATCAATATAGTGCTTGTAATGAAAAAAGGCAGTGTTAAGGTTACTAATAGAGCTTAGTGATTACTAACAGAGATTATTTTCCGTATTTATAAAAGAGGAAAATATTTATTTTTTTTTTGCTTAATCTATTGTCTACCATTAGAAAATACATATCAATACAGAAATTAGGTTTGATACACGTGCTTCTCAAGTTAAATGCCAAAAAAAAGAATAGCCCCTCTCTACATACTTATATCATTTAGAGTTGTGATTGAGTGACCTGGACACACATCCTGGGGCCATAATAAAAGAGTAGAGGATGTTCTAGTGGGCTGGGACCACAGTCCTGCCCAGACATTCTAGCAGTAGGCTCATGAAGCATTTGAATCTGCCAACTTAATAACTGCTCTCTAGAAGAAGCTATTTGTCTGAGACAAGCAGTGCCAAACAATTACATCCTTCAGTTATCTTCTTATTGGACATTTTTTTTTAAGCCTGTGAGAGTCATATTAAAGTGGGAGGGACTGCTAACTTCAAAATCTACCAGACTAGGGGTCTCCCTGCTGGCGCAGGGGGTTGGGATGCAACCTATGAAGCGGTCCGCAGCCTCTGCAGCATGAGTTCAATTCCCAGCCGGCCCAACAGACCTTTCCTGACTCACCCGCTGTTCCCCTCAGCAGTGTATTTCAGTCAATCTGCCTGTTCTGTTCCCCGCTCTGTCTCTGGTGAATCCTCTCACCTCCCCATGCCTCTATACCCCAGTTCTTGTATGCATAAATAAATAAACCTTTAAAAAAAAAATCTACCAGACTATAGATCATTTTTTCCAAGCCATGCAGGTGCTAACTTTGGGTCTTCAACTGAGTACCTGTTCCCGCTGGACTTCATAAATCAGATCAGGGCCAGGTTTTTGCACAGCCTTGTTAGGTATTACTTTCGTCCTGACCTCAATGAGATTTTATCAATGAATAGTTTGTTTCTAAGTTGTAATGTCCTCTTTTTGCCCCTCATGTTAAAATTTAACTGTTCATAGTTCATCTACACTTGATGGTGACACAAGATATTGACTGGTATACTATTTTCCTCCTACTCAATCAGTATAAGACAGACTGGGCACAGACATGTTGGGGATCACAGTAAAACTTTTGTTCTTCAATTGAGAAATGAGACTTTTCAGTTAACATTCTTGAACAGACACCTGTACTCACAACCTCAACCCTTAGTCATGGCAATGTTTCAGAAAAGATCATTTAGGTTAAAATTTTTAAAAAGGTATCTGAGGCCAAAGAGAAGCACTCACCTTGAAACTGATTGCACTTCAGATTGAGACAGCCCTCTTGTTATACCCTTCAGTGGTCTGGGGCCGGGGTTTTGACAGACACCCAAAAATAAATGCAGCTATTCAAACATTTGCCCATATCTGAAAAGTATCTTGAGTACTTAAGTACACTATGGAATGTGATTAACATGCTCTGATTTTGAAAAACCCCAGAGAAGGAAAACAGTATAAACAAAAGAATGGAAACTATATATACAATTGGACATTATGGAATCAGAAGTATGGACAGAAAATATACAAATAAGATTAAGTTGATATATCTGGGGAAGGAAACACTAGCCCTTTCCTTCTTAAATTCTCTATGAAGTAAATATGAAGCAAACTGTTTCTATCCTCATTTGCAAACAGGAAAATCAAGGCATAAAGCAGAAAAGAAAATGAAATTAAAAAGATACAGGTTTACAAAAGTAATGATTTTGTAAGAACACTAAGGCTAAGCCTCCTGATGTTCTAATCTTTCCTTATCACCAAAGACCCTATTCCTTGTTCTGACCTGTTCTTTATGAAATTTGGAAACTACCTAATAATCACCAGGTGATATATAGTGATCACTTTCATGCAGACAGAACATAATTTTAGCTAGGTGTAAAAGAATGGGGAGAAAAGGAAATAGGAATTTTATGAAGGGGATGGAGGTGAGAGGATGTGGAGGGAGAGAAAGAGTAAACCTTTTTGGAAACAAAGATGAATGCTTTTTTTTTTTAAGATTTATTCATTTATTTATACAAGCACGGGTACAGTCAGAAGCGCAGGAGGGTGAGAGAATACACCAGAGCCAGAGCAGGGAACAGAACAGGCAGACTGATGAAATACATTGCTGAGGGGAGCAGCGGGCCTGGCAGGAGAGGTCTGCCACGCCATGTGAGATCCTCACCGGTGGTCGGGGATCGAACCGGTGCTGCAGAGGCTGTGGGCCTTCGCAGCCTAGCACTCAACCGCTGCACCACCAGGGGAGGCCTCAAGGCTGAATGTTTTAAAATCAGTGACACAAATGTAGTATAATGTCACATACTGTGAAAAAAAATAACACTTAAAAAACTTGTCCTTTTTGTCTTTTTATGATTTTGATATACTTTGACTAAATATTTGGGTAATACTGGGTACGGTGGCAATAAAATAAAAATCAATTAAAAGATTTAGATTTCACTGAGATAGGCAGACTCATCCTCATTCTATAATACGCACTTGCACTGCTAGTAATACATGCTAAACTCATAACGAAGAGGAAAATGATACTTATGGTATCCTTTGCTTTCTCAAAAATATCAGGGTTTAAGCATAAGTAAATGCTAAATTGTGCTATCAAGTAGAGCTTAAGTTCTGAATGTGCACATTTTTTAGAAATGGTCACAAATATGAAAATTAAGGGAACTTATGTCTCTAAGAATATTTTGACTACAAGTTAAGCATAATTTGCAAAGACCACATGCAATTAAAAAGTAGGATGAGTAATAATTTATCTGCAGAATTTTTGATTGAACATATGGGAAACAACCTAATTAAAATGCACACAAGATTATTTTTAAAATATTGGGATTTTTTTACAGGCTCTGAGAAATAGCCATGGCAAAGTTAGTTAGGTTCTAAGAAAACAGAGATTTTGAAAATAAGGTATAGTATATTAACTTCTTTGTAGCATGAAAATTTATTCATTTTTTTTCATGCAGGATTTTATTTTTAAAGCCATAGAGAAGTTTAATAATAACGTGTAACTCCCATATACATGGGCCCTGTATACATGGGAGAGACCTAGCATCACTGGGTAACTTGCCCAGGTGGCTTTAGATGCCAACTAAAATACCTTAGCTAGGACAATGGAGATTGGGAGAAGAAAAGGGAAGTCAGTTGGGGTGTTTACTGGGGAAAACAAAGATACTTCTGCCTTCTCCAAGGAGAAGAGATAAGGTGATTAGTTTGAAATTCAGGATTTTAAATAGACAAAGTTATAACTGAATATACCAATGACCTAGTCAAGTGGAAATCAACTATCTCTTGTATCATAGCTAAAGTTGGTTTCTTAGGAAACATTCAAACAATTTGCTAAGTCAGCTATTATTATCTTTATAAGATTTTAATACCACGTTCCACCTAGAAAACCTTAATCATTGTTTGGGTGGGGGGGGGGAAGGGGAGGTGAAAAAAATTATGGGCTTAGAAACTAACATTTACCATATTATTTTTACTTTATAATCATCTGTTGATAAGCTCTTCCATTGATGAACAAGAGCTGAATACAAACCAGAAATGATATCCTTCCAACATTGCAAACCAAATTGCAGATTAAATATAGAGGGGAAACAATAAAATATTCTTAGTTATTCAATTGAAATAAACATCCATAAATAATGAATATCAAGGTTAGAATTAACTAACATGCATAACATTGCATATAATGTACACATCATGTATATGTTACATTTGTGACATACCAAGGACACTGGGTAACACACAGACATTTAAAACACTTGTTATCTTTCACCTTATGTACAAATAAGAATGAGCACAGAATTTAATATGATATATTCCTTGTAATATAAGATATATAACTCTAATTTTTATGAGCAAAGGGGTTGAGAGGTTGTTACATTTTCAGCTTTGAGCTATGGTAGTCTTGTAGGATTAATCTACACAATTGTCACAAGCATGTGTATTTAGAGAAAAAACAAAAATCTTTAATATTCAAATTGATACTTATTTAAGTTTATATGGAGCCTTTTTACATAATCAGTAGGTTGGTTCTCCTAAAGTGACACCTAAGCAGATTGACCTATTAAATAGTGAGTGGTCTCCTAGATAGAAGATTTATAAATACCCTGAAGGCAAGGAGCATAGCTTATATTTCTCCATTTTGCCCATCATCTAACTTATTGCTGTGCATATAAGTTATATAATCAACACTGGTTGTCTGAAACAGATTCAAACAGTCTAATCCTAGCCTTATTTCTACCACTGACATTTTGGGGAATGTGGTAAATATTTTTTGGGGTGGCTAGTGTGTCCCTCTCCCCTCTCTATCCATGCAGAGGAGAAAGCCCATACCTCGTCACATTTTAATCTTGCTTCTTATTCATGACCCTTTCTCCTTGACCATAGCTAATCAGATCAAGAGTGAACTCATGACTCAAACTATTGTAAGCCAATTAGATTGTCTCCTTTGAGAATTTGAAATTAAAGCCACATAGACTAGAGGATGGAAACTAAGCAAGTCAATATCTGAGCATTAAAATAAAGATTCAGCTAAATGTTTCAGTTCTTTCTTCTGAGACATATCTACCCAAATATTCCTTGAATTCTCGAGGTCTCTTGTACTCTTAAAGGAAATTTTCACTTTGGGGTAATAGAAATGAACTAAAGTTTGTTTAAGCCAAGAATCTGGTGCAAGTCATCTCTCTTCACAGCTGTTTCAACACATGAAAAATATTAGACATATTGTTTAAGTAAGAAGGGTCCTCATATGTGTTAGTTCAAACTCTCTCCAAATCAGGAATTCCTTTGACAGCCCTCTAAGAAGTAGCTCATACTAACTAGTTTTTGAATAGAAGAAGCAAATTCTAATTGCAAGGTCCTTTTATGAAGGTTCTAAAAGTTTGTCTCCCTATGTCTTTAATCTGTGGTTCCAGTTCATCTGTGGTTCCAGTTCTACGATAGAAATTTAAATAAATTTAGTCTGTTTTCCATGTGCCTACATTATAGTTTTTTTAAAAGAGATATCCTGTGAGCATTTTATATTTGTTCTTTTCAAAGAACAAATTGTACTTGATAAGGCACTTGATTAAAAAAAAAAAAACTTAGCAAAATAAGATACCTGGTTTCTGTCTATGTGAGATGTGACTACTAAAGAGACTCTATTTTCAGTTCCAGCTCCCATGAAGAAAAGGCATTGAAAAAGTGCTTCTATACCCTGGGAATATATCTCATATGGAGAGGTGATACTATCTTCCTTAGAGAAGAGGAACTGACATACAAAATTTCAATTTCAAACAGGTTTGGCTAAGCTTGATATTGCCCTCAAAACTTTTTTCCATATCCCCACATGCACCTAGTGTGTCATGCTGCCATTATTTCTAACAAAATGACTTTTATCTATTTGTAGAACGTGTCCCTAAATGTACCAAGGCATTGAATACCCTGCCCTAATTTCTAAGGCATAGCTCTGATCAAGGCAGAGCAGGTCATACCCCTGCTCAGAAGCTTAAAGGAAAAA
The DNA here is from genome assembly GCF_964194135.1 of Talpa europaea. Lineage (NCBI taxonomy): Eukaryota > Metazoa > Chordata > Mammalia > Eulipotyphla > Talpidae > Talpa > Talpa europaea. The sequence continues at coordinate 95,167,121 of NC_140075.1, read as the reverse complement.
AAAAGGCTCACTAACATCTGGCAACAACCCATGATGTGGCATACAGAACAAATAAAGGAGAATTCAGGAGAACAATTCCAGTATGGTAGTATAAGTATCTTAGAAAATAGCTCATTCACAAAAGCAACAAGAACACTAGCAAAACTGTCAATCCCACACTTCCAGAACTCTGAAAATTAACCAAAGGCTGGAAGCTATTAAAGAAGTTACCAAAGGACACAGAAACATCAATTCCAAAGAACACCTGCACTCCTATGTTTATAGCAGCACTGTTTACAATAGCTAAGCTTTGGAAACAACCCAAATGCCCAAAAATAGATGACTGGATCAAGAAGATGTGGTACATATACACCATGGAATATTACTCAGCATTCAAAAAAGATAAACACATGCAATTTGCAGCAACATGGATGGCGCTGGAAGGGGTCATGCTCAGCAAAATAAGCCAGAAAGAAAAAGAAAAATACCGGATGGTCTCACTCATAGCAGGAATCTAGAAAATTTAAATAAGGGACCAGGAAAATTAATAAATATAAGAAAGTGAAAATCAAAATCAACAAAAAACTATGAACCAGAGACACTTTTTGGGGGGTGGGGGGTGGTAGGGGAGGGATTGGGGTCAAAATGGGGGGGTTGCAATTGTATGGGGAATATAAAAATAAAATCTATTATTAAAAAAAAAAAAGAAGTTACCAAATGACCCAGCTATCCCTCACCTAGGTATAAACCCAAGAAAACTGAAAACATGTCCATACCAAAACTTGTAGACAAATACTCATAGCAGCATTCTTCATAACAGCCAAAAAAGTGGAAACAATCCAAACGTCTGTCAACTGACAAATGAATAAATAAAATGCAGTATATTCATATGGTGAATATTATTTGGCAACAAAAAGAATTAAAATGTCAATACATGCTAAAAAAAAATAGAAGAATATTATGCAAAATGAAAGAGGCTAGCCAGAGCAGCCACTCATTTTATGGTTGCATGAAAAGTCCAAAATGAGCAAATCCATACTGAAAAAATAGAGTAGTGGTTGTTGTTGTCCGGAGTGGGAGAAGGGAAGTGCACTAGGTACAGGGTTACTTTCTGGAGCAAGGAAGGTGTTCTAAAATAAGATAATGGTGATGACTCTACAACTCTGCAAATATATAAAAATCATTTTATATATATATGTATATGTACACTAAACTGGTAAATTCAAAATGTTATAAACATTATTATTTAAAAAGAAGAATTGGGCCTCCCTGGTGGCGCAAGGGGTTAAGCACCACACTATGAAGCAATCTGAAGCCTCTGCAGCATGAGTTGGATTCCCGGCCGGCCAGAGAGAAACTCACATGGCGAACCAGACCTCTCCTGTCCCGCCCCCTGCTCCCCTCAACAGCGTATTTCAGTCCATCTGCCTGTTCTGTTCCCCACTCTGTCTCTGGTGAATCCTCTCACCACCCCTGTATCTCTCTGGCTTATACCCCAGCTCTTGTATGCATAACTAAATAAATCTTAAAAAAAAAAAAGAAGAATTTTCACTGATCTAAAAAGTTGCTCCCCAACTTTCTCACCTTTGTTTCTTTGATCATATCTTTCCTCTGCTTGGAATACATTCCCTTTCATTTATAATTATTGAAATCAGATCTATTCTCTAAGAGTCCATTCAAATGCAAGTCTTTTCATTGAATCTTTTCTGGCCCTCCCAGGGTGATTTTTTTTCTTTTCCTTTGAACTTGGAAAATACTTAATCATTCTTCTATAGTCACTTAAGTACTATTTCAGTCCTCTGTACATAATCTCCCCCCACCACACCCCACTACATAGTAAGACTCCTGAGGGCAGGGATCATGCCTCCTTTCGGCCCTGAGTCTGCAGTGCTCTGCTATGCTCCCAGGAGGCAGTCTCATGCTTGGTAAATGAATATACCTCAGCCACATGAGTAAACAACATATGTTAGAGCACCTTTGTGTAACAGTCCAGTGCTTTTTCTGGTTTTTCCTCCTTTATTTCTTTTAATGCCATGTTTCACATAAAATGTGACCTCAAATCTCTATGATCAGTCTGTTTTCCATTCTTTTCCTGTCATTAAAACACTTTATATTTCATTCCAGAAAAATGAAAAAGCAGGAAATGAAGTTTTTAAAATTATATATCATATTACCTATTGAACAGAGAGACTACCATTTTTCTATATTCCCTTCCCTTCTTTTTTCAGTGTATTATTAACATAGTTTGAGATCTCAGCTGTATATATGATTTTGTAAACATGCCCCTTAATTATGATTCCTTATGCCATTACAAATTCTTCCAAACATGATATCCTTCCTATAACTGAACCATCATTCTCCTTAATTCTCAGAATATTAGGTTACTTTCAAAATTTCACTGTTATGTATACAACAAAGAATGTTTTAGTGACTAAGCATTCAGTATTTCTAATAAATCTTTTGTAATATATTGTAAGTCAGTTGATTGACCTGACCAAGCCAAATAGAAGGAATATTTAGAAAATAATATTCATCAATTTTTCTTATTATAAAAGTTGCATATGATCCTAAATTAGAAGAAAATTTAACAGAAAATATAAAAGAAAAATCACTCACAACCCTTGGCATATGTCTTTCAAGTCTTCTCTCTTCTCTCTCAAACACACAATATCATGTTGCATGCAGCTTGTTTTCCTATCTTATCTAATCACTTATAAGCATTTTTAAACATTAAAATTTTGTGTAAATATTTAATTACTTCATAATATTTACTGCATAAATACACAACATATTTAATCACTAGAATATTTGGTTTGCTTTCTAATTGTAGTTGTAAATAATACTGCAGTAACTATCATCACATGCAAGTATTTAATATATGTGTGATTACTTCTTTTTTTAATCAAGATTTATTTATTTATGCATACAAGAGCTGGGGTGCAGGCCAGAGATGGGAAGGGGTGAGAGGATTCAACAGAGACAAAGTGGGGAGCAGAACAGGTGGATTGACGGAAATACACTGCTGAGGTGAGCAGCAGGCGAGACAGGAGAGGTCTGCTGCATCATGTGGGTAGCTCCCTGGCCAGGGATCGAACTCGTGTACAGTGGTTGCAGATAGCTTCATATTGCTGAGACTTAACCCCTTGCACCACCGGAGAGGCTCTGATTACTTTGTTTTAAGGTAGATTTTATTTTAATAAATTCATAAGGTCAAAAAAAAGTCTATGGGCAATTTCAGAATTTCTGATAGAGAAATGGCAAGATCTATTCCAGAAAAGTCATATCATTTTATACTCTCAACAAGATTTATAAAAGTGTCCATATCATACACATCATTAGACATTATCTTTAAGCAAAACTAAAAAACTAAATTTTAAATCATTTAAATCTAATTTTCCTTATTTTTGTATTTAAATATATTGTATACTTTATATCTAAATATATACATTATATTGTCTATACATTATATATTGATATGTTGTATATGGTATATGTTATATTTTAACATATATTAATATATTAACACATAGATTTATTAATCTTTTTATTTTTCTACTGGTCTTAGGCTTAGGAAGTTCTCTATTGAGGACACATCGATACTTACAGAGATAGGCTACTAGCTTTTTCCCGGGGCTCTCAATGTTACATAGGAAATGTTCAACTGAGATATGATAACTTTTTCAAAAATTGTATGTGCTCAATCTGACAAAATCAAAGCCTGGCTAGAATGAAGTTTGAGGAAACCTCAGAGGTTTCTTTTGCAGCAATATCAAACCAAAACACAATCAAGTTTCACTTTACCTGTAAAAATACTATAGACAAAGGGAATTTTATTGAAGAAGGAAAGGCAAACACTATTTAAAGCAAATAGAAGTGACCTTCATTTCAATAAACCTGAAATACTGATGTTCAATTCTATAAAATAATATTAAAATAAATAAATTAATTTTTAAGAGTATTTGAAGTCTGGAATGTGAGGAAAATAATATTCTGGGGGTTGAGAGGATATCATATCAGATAGTGGCATCTACTGGCAAAGGATAATACTGTCACCCAATTTTAGTAGACATTTGACATCTCCAAAAAGTGTATGTGGACTTTGGTAGGTAGGGGAGTTATTATGAGAAATTGTGGAATTGGAATCTCTGAGCCTGTAAGACATTTTTTGCATGTCAGAGAGCATGAGGAGTAGGAGAGAGTACAATGGAAGGGCAAGAGACTGCTGTCAGTGTGCTACATGTCTTTGGGATAGCAAAAGATTTGGAACTTCACAAAAGAAACATGAATGTTCAAAAAGCACAAGGACTGTCAAAATTACTAATCTTAACATTAAAATCCAGTGAGATTTACTCCAATTTCTGACAAGTCTGATGTACTCCAATTCCTGACATGCCCACCACCTCTGTGTCAAAACACTTTTCTTCTATATATCGAGGCTCTTGATTGTACAAATACATTTCTAATGTCATTTTTTAAAAAAAAAAGTCTAAGAAAAATTGGAGCAGCTCAAAGATTCGGTGAGTATCTACTACATAATGAATGCTGTGGTCAAACCAATTGAGCAGAGAAGTAAGGCTAATAATGCTGTCTGCCCAAAACAGTGGACTGTGGAACAAAGGGCAGTCATAAACATTAGTTCTCTAGCCCACAGCTTGCTTCCCTCAAATACATTTTAAAAGTTACCATCAAGTAATCATTATTCTAAATTGAAAGGTAGACTTTATAATATTTTAAAAATAAAGTGGCTATAGAATAAACACAGGAGAAAATCTTTGCAACAACAAAGTAAGCAAAGATTTCTTAGGACACAAAAGACTACCATTGAAAAATCTGGTAAAACAGCTTCATCAAAATTAAAACCTCTGCTCTTCAAAATATGCCATTAAGATAATGAAAACACAAACCACAGGTAGAAATAAATTTTAGAAATATCTAGTATAGTCTTATAATACAATAAAAAACTAGCAAAAGATTTGGAACGTCACAAAAGAAACATGAATGTTTAAAAAGCACAAGGACTGTCAACATTACTAATCTTACAATTATAACCCAATGAGATGGGCCTCCCTGGTGCACAAGGGGTTAAGCACCACACTATGAAGCAATCCGCAGCCTCTGCAGCACTAGTTCAATTGCCTGCCAACCCACAAGGCGAAGCAGACCTCTCCTGACTTGCCTGCTGCTCCCCTCAGCAGTGTATTTCAGTAACTCTGCCTGTTCTGTTCCCCACTCTGTCTCTGGTGAATCTTCTCACCCCCCTCATCTCTGCCCTGTACCCCAGCTCCTGTATGCACAAATAAATAAATCTAAAAAAAAAAAAAACCACAATGAGATACTACATTACACTCACTAGAATGAATAAAATTTAAAAACCTGACACCACCAAGTGCTGGTGAGGATGTAAAGCAACTGGCAACAGGGTAATTGCTGGTGGAACTACAAAATGGAGAAACAACTTTGAAAAACAGCTCGACAGTCTAAAGTTTGTCACATATGTACCATGTGACTCAGCAATTTTGCTTCAAGATTTTCACCCAAGGAAAATGAAGATATATACATATAAAGATTCACATACAAATTATAATACCTTTATTCATAACTCAAAACTGAAGACAACCAAAGTGTCCATCAGCAGACTGATGGATAACATAAAGCATATTTCTACAGTGGTATACCGCCCAGTTAAAAAAAGTAACAAAAAATTGATAGAGGCAACAGCATGGATGAATTTCAAAAATTGCTATGCTGAACAAAAGAAATAAGATACAAAAGGAGTATGTACAATGTAATTCCATTTATGTCGAATTCTAGAACACACAAAATTAATCTGCTATGATATAAACCAGATCAAGTGTTGCCTTGGACAAAGGCGGATTTACCAGCATGGAGAAATTGGGGGAAAAGATGAAAATATTCTATTTCTGATTGTGGTGATGTTAGTTACAAGGGTATATACAGTACAGTGAGGCATAATTTATTGTATATAAATTGTACCAAATAAAAGTTGGCTTTTTAAAATAAAATGCAACATTTAAAAAGTACCTAATGTCTCATCTAATACCTACATAGAAATGAGGAACAGTATGAAAACAGAAAGTTAAAGAAGGAAATTTATTGTAAGCCATGAAATAATACCAAAAAGCTTTCCAATTAATTTTTGGGCCATTGCCAGACCATTCATCCTGCCTTCTATTTTTTCATAAATTATACTTCCAAGGAAAATTCATTAGAATTAACTTGATGAATTTCAAATGGGATAACCCTAGTTCCTTTATGTAAATAAAACAGGCTACCTACAAAAAAAAAATCATAGATGGAGAATGGTTCATCACTTCTTTTACGCCAGAAATGATGACAGGTCCTGACAGCTTGCTGTCTTCTAAGAAGCGTGGGAAAAACATCAACTCATCATAAAGGGTGCATGCTGCCTGAAGCCTCCTTCTTTTCCGTTTAGACTCATTCCCACAGTGAGGCCAACAATCTCATTAAGTGTGTATTGGAAACTCATCTCTTCTCAAGGTGATCAATCTTCTTTTGTACTAAATTCCTTAACCTCTCAATTCTTTACTGAATCAAACACTATACACCACTCATATTCTTACCCACAAATTCTTTCTCAGTCTTGCTGTTGTTGATACTGATATTACTGAAACCATCAGACAGATTACATTAAATCTGTGAAAAGGATTCTCTGCAAAATCAAATTATTTAGCACTCAGGATACTTTAGCTTTCCATAAGAGATGTTCATTAGAAGTTCAATTTCCGGGGCCTCCCTGGTGGCGCAGCGGTTGAGCGCTGGGTTGCGAAGCTGTCCACAGCCTCAGCAGCGCCGGTTCGATCCCCGGCTGCTCTCCGGCCACCTAAGGAGGGTCCCACATGGCGCGCAGACCCCTCCTGCCGCAGCAGTGTACTTCAGTCCTTCTGCCTGCTCTGCTCCCCGCTCTGGCTCTGGTGAATTCTCTCACCCTCCCGCGCTTCTGACTGTACCCAGTGCTTGTATAAATAAAAAAATCTTTTTAAAAAAAAAAGTTCAATTTCCTTGATTGAAAGCATTTTCCCCTTATCTTTATGTCACCATAAGCCTAGATCACAAAGAACTGCTGAAAGCTTTCAATGTCTTCCCATCTAAATTTCATTCCCATTTATGGTTTGGAAAGGAGAATTAACAATCAGAACTGGAGAACTGGCAAAAAACTTCAAAACTGTCTTGTCCAGCAGTTCATAACTATTTGATAAGACCAATTGTCAAAATGAATTGTAAGATGTAACTTGTTCCTACAAATAATTTAAATATTGTGACTACTTTGATTAATGCTTGTATAATTTAGGTTATACTCACAGTTGTCCCTATAATAACCTCACTCTAACCTACTTGCATTCAGAGAAAGGTCTGCCCACTGGAAGTAAAAGGCAGGCTCATGTACATCCACAGCTTATCTTTTCTGCATTCTGAAGTCTGCTACTTGCTGGTGTATTGGAATACTTGTGGCAACAACAAATTGAACCAAAATGAAAGCACTCTATTTTGTCTCCTGCCAAAATCTAAATATACTGATGTGAACATGTGCACACATATAACATCATGTGCTTTGCGAGCGGCCTGGTCCAATCATCTGATTTTAAAAACAAGAGATCAGGTTCAGGATTTTATATAATTACAGCTAAGAAGTGGCAGAAGTCCTGGGACTCTTATCTGGAGCTGAATCACTTCCACGACCTGGTCTTCCTCTAGCATCACACTACCTTTCTGACACTAATTCTGAAAGATATTTCAAGTTTTAATTCAGTTAATCTTCTCTGACTCTGAGAAACATTTAAGCCTTTGAAAATATTCTAAAAACTATAAAAAAGAGGGAAAAAAATCTAAAATCACTCTGTAATAAAAGCTTAAAATTAAACATTTATCAGAAATATATTATGTATGGGATAGAAAAATATAAAAATGAGTATGATATTGTCTAGGCTCTCAAAGTGTTTATAATCTCCTGAGGGAAACAAATGTTTACAATGAAACTATATTACAAAATACCTCAACACTAACAAATCTCAAAATAAATTATGCAGCACATAAAAAGACTACTTTGGGCTGGAGAAATAATGTGTCAGAGTCACATATGACTCATACAAATGGGTATATTTCAAGCAGCAGAAATGCTCAAGAGAGCATTATGAGCAGATGCAATAAACAGTAAAAGCAAAGGTATTGAACAGGAATAATGCAGAGCTGTTTAAGAAGTGAAGAATAATCCAAATGACTACAGTTATGTGTGTTATAAAGGGCATGAGAGAGACCAGTGGGCAATAATTGGAAAGGAAAGTTATGGCCAAACCATCATTTCTTGAACGTCAACTAAAGAACATGGGCTAGGATGGTAAAAAGTTTAAAAAGTAAGGCAATGTCATAATCAGAGCATGTAAAGTAACTATAGTTCTGGGGAGAGGAAATTACAGCAAGGAGAAATTTTAAAATGTAAGATTAGTTTGCCTTTGTAATAGTCCAGGAAACATTGTAAAGGCTTGAGTTAGGGAATGGCATGGAAGCCTCAAATGCAAAGGTAGAATCAAATTGAGAACATATGACATCTGACACAGAGCACAAAAGATAAGGAAGAGCACACAGACTCTGGAGCTCAAGTTTGCAAATAAGTGGATATTGGCTCTGAATAACCAAGAGCGAATAAAAAGAGGAATGAAGCAATAGGAGGATGAGGCTTAGAGAGGTTACCAAAGATTTTGTTTGGGACAGAATAAACTGTTTTCATCAAGCACTGTAGTTTATGTCTACTGTGTTAAAGTGTTGACATTAGAAATATCTTCATTTGCCATGTGTGGAGAAAAGAATATACCTTTATCTTATTAGTGGAGGTATAAACTGATTCAACCTCTTAAGCAGGCAATATCATAAAATCTATGAAAATTTAAAATGCACACACAGTTCTTTGAATAGAAGTTCCATTTCTATGAATTGATTCCATCGATAACCCTGTATACATGCAGTAAGAAAAAAGAAAAATATGCAAATATATATTAATGTCTATTAATAGCCAAAATATAGAGGAACCTAAATCTGTACCAACAACGTTCAGCTAAAGAAACAATTCTAAATAGGTAAAATGGCTATACTATGTAACCTTAAAAAATAAACTAACTTTGTAAATGGGGAAAGTAAGATGCAAAAGAGTGTGTATGGGGCCTCCCCTGGCGGTGCAGCGGTTGAGCGCTGGGCTGCGAAGCTGTCCACAGCCTCTGCAGCGCCAGTTCATTCCCCGGCCGCCGGAGAGGGTCCCACACGGCGCCAGACCTCTCCTGCCGCGCCTGCTGCTCCCCTCAGCAGTGTACTTGGGTCCTTCTGCCTGTTCTGCACCCCGCTCTGTCTCCAGTGAATTCTCTCACCTTCCCACGCTTCTGACTGTACCCAGTACTTGTACAAATAAATAAATAAATCTTTAAAAAAAAAAAAGAGTATGTATGTTATGCAACTAAGTGTGTTAAAGAAAAAAATATGCAAATAGCTATGTACATACATGTTTGTGCACAGATTGTCTTTGGAAGCATATTTAAAAGCATATATAAGTAACAGGGTCAGGATGGGGAACTAGGGGGTTGGAAATATTATGGCAGGAAGACTTTTTTTATATTTATTTTATTTTATATAATTCTTACATCATTTTTTTACACAAAAATGTATGCATTTTCATTTTGGTTATATTCCCTATACAACTGCACCCCCTCCTTATTTTGACCCTAATCCTTCCTCTCCCTGGCCCCCCGTAGTGTGTCTCTGGTTTATAGTTGCTTGTTGATTTTGATTTTTACTTCGTATTAATTAGGGAAGACTTTTTTTTTAAACCACGTGCACACATTGAGAATAGACAATTGGAATGCAATTGATGAATTGAATGTTTTCTCCACCTATGAATGCCCTATAGTGGAAAGGCCAAACAAAAGGTCAAAAGGTTTGTAAGGAAAAATGCAAAGGGTACAAAAGAAGTAAGAAAAGTGGTAAATCAAATGTACAAATTGATAGAGTATACTCTTCAAAATTCTTTCTTTGTTCATCAACAAAGTAGTCTTTTCTAAAATACACTATAAATAAAATTAGTGACACCATCATAGAACATAGGCAAAAATGTTTTAGTTCTGTTCTGACTTTTCACATATTATTCCCCCATCAATTAAAAGTACTTATAAAAGTCTCCTTGGTGGTGCAGGGGTTAAAGTGTCTCAGTGCTATCAAGCTATCACCAGCCACTGTGGCATGCGTTCGATCCCCAGCCAGGGAGCTACCCACATGGCACAGCAGACCTCTCCTGTCTCGCCCGCTGCTCCCCTCAGCAGTGTATTTCAGTCAGTCTGCCTGTTCTGTTCCCCACTCTGTCTCTGGTGAATCCTCTCACCCTCTGCACCTCTGGCCAGTACCCCAGTTCTTGTATGCATAAATAAATAAATCTTTAAAAAAAGTCATGTTGTACAAGAAGTTAGCAGAGAAAAAAAATGTTCAAAATATGTTTACATTTTTATCATTTTTATTAAAGTAACATTGGTTTATAACACTGTTTATGATTCAGAAATATGGGATCCCACCTTTACAGAGGCATGTTACCACACTACACCCAACACCAAGGTACCCACAATCTTCCACCATGGTCCAGTGTGGCCCCGCTTCTTCTTCTCTACCATCCTCCACCCATACACCTAATCCCCAGATGGCTTCAGTTTTACAGTTGGATTTTTAGAGTTTGTTTTTGTTTGGTTTTAACAGACCCCTTAATGTGTTTCTTTATATTCCACATATAACTATTTTTATTGTAAATTAAAGGCAAAATCATTCTTTATATAACTTCTTGGTCTGAGTTTCCCATATAAACTTTTACAACATTTTATGCAGTTTTTATGAAAATCATGATACTAGAAATCTGGTAATTTCCTTTGTGGTTTATTCTTAAATATTTTAAAGATTTTTTGATACTGCTATTAATGAAACAATTATTTTTAGTCAGTTATTTAATGATATAAAGAAAAATTATTGAGCATATATAGTTATACAAATCGATGTTTACATAAAATATACATATATTATAATAGCTAATACATGAACTATACTTATATAAGTGTCTAAGCATCTAATTAGATTTTTCCTTTATTAGTTCAAATCCTTTGTAATATTTCTTATAGAGATGGACATAAAGCTGGACATAAATGATTTCCTTAATGTATAATTAAGTGAAAAGAACAACCCCTACACATTTATATCCCTATATATAATGCATTTGTAAATAATTAAACAAGCTTGGAAAATGCTGTGACACACAGCTTGTTAACATGGAAATCTATAGCGATGATGAGAAGAGACGGAGGTGAAGGAAGTTCTCCAACAAAAATAAGCACTTTAAAAAAGATATTCATGAAAAGCAGATTGACACTTCTATCAATATGTGTGTTTTACTGTGTATAAATAGAGATACCTGAAACGAACATTATCAAATGTTCATGGTAGATTTCTCATGGTTATAGAATTTCAAGAACTTTTTATTTCTTTAGTGTCCAAAAATATTTACATGAAAATATATTATATGATAACATGTAAGAAGAAAATAAGCTTTTCATTGTATACTAAAATATAATACTACAGTATGCTGACATATTGATGAGGATTTCAAAAGAAAAAATGGTATTTGATGGACAGGAGAGGAAATAATAGTCCAACAATTTTATTATCAAGGAAGGTGATGGGGAATAGGACAAAGCTGGAGAAGTTAAAAAAAGGAATACATTTTGAAGGGTATCTGCTTTACTATGATGATGAAGAGCAATCACTCAATCTTTATTATGGTTTCATCAATGAGGTTTCCATAACAGCAAACTTAAAAGAAACATTGAAAGACTTTGAAAAATCTCCCCATAAAATCTTAGAAAGCCATTACAGCTATTCCAAATAGATCTTGGGCTGCAGGAGTCACAGATCACCAGGACCTAGATAATCTGGAACTGTTTATAGTCTAGAACGTAAAAGAAAAGGCTAGGAGTGACTATGCAAAGAAAAGATGGAGAGCCTTGAGTATTGGCAGCTGACCAAGGGCACTGAGTTGGACAGGTTTTCTGGGGCAAAAATCAGAACAGTCTCCATACACTGAAGAGTCCTGGCACCTCACAGAGCAGAGCTGGCCTGGTTCAGGGTCAGAATAGCATCTTTAGCAGCTAACAAAGTAATCCAAATTACTGATTCCTCAATTCAGTTCTATCATGTAAAGCTCTTCACAGGCTGATCTTAATGTCCTATGAAATGCATAAGGAATGTGTGGATTACTCACTATGCAGCTATCTAAATATTGTAAAATTCAGTTACTCCCAAATATTCTTCATCAAGGTGTTGGAAGAGTGAACACCCAACAAATAAATATGTCCATATCATTTTCAAAGCACTCTTTTTTCTGATAAGATAGCTTCACAATTTAGAGCTTGTTGACAATTTAGAGCTGCAGATAAGGTTTCAGTTAAAAATATTTCATTCTTTAAAGAGACCAAGTTCCTTTTCCTTCAGGAAGAGAGAGAGAGGGCTGCATACAGAAAAATGTTCAGCTTTCTTTCCTGTTGTGTTCATTGTCTCTATACAGTAAAGTCCGCTTAAAGAAGCAGATGCATTTACACATAGCCATTCTCTGATACACAAGTTCAAGGCATAACACCTATCCTCACAGTGTTGATGAGAAGAGATATTTATAAAATGCTTAATACAGTACCTGGCACATTGCAATGACTTAAAATAAGAACACAAAATAGTGATCAACAAAAACAATACCAGGTCAAGATAGTGTTTGTCCAGCATGATTTCAATTATATCAAATTACATGGGAAAAGATCAGAAAGAAATATGCTTAAAAGTTAGGCGTCCCCAGCAAAAGAACTAGTCAACAAAATGAAATGAGAGAAAAGATTTACAAACCACATGTCTGATAAGGGTTTAATATCCAAAATATATAAGGAATCCTATAATTAACAGGAAAACAAAACAATCTAGTTAAAAAATGGGCAAAGGACCTAAATAGCCATTGAGCCCCAGGTGTAGTACCCATAATTCTCCTACCACCAAAGCACCCGTGAAATATCACCAGTCTCTAGTGCTCTTCCCTCCCGTTTTGAACCCCTATCCCTACCTGCTGTATGCCCCCATCTATGGTTTGCCTACAGGTTTTGTCTTCTTTCTGACCCTTTGTTAGGTTTCCCTATATTCCACCTATAAATGAAACCATCCAAAATTTTTCTTTTTCTGACTGATTTTGCTTACTATAATCCCTAGAATGGGAGACTTTTCATCTAATGAGCTTAAATTAGACTGCAAGATAGTTATAATTTGTAGGGAGGTATCAACAATTAATCCCATTTTAGACTGAAAACCACCAAGTTTGTGGATGACTTTAAAAGTTTTTTCCCTAGTTTTATTTATTATTATTATTATTAATTTTCCCCTGATTCCTTATTCAGTTTCCCTATATTCCTCCTATAAGTGAAACCATTCAATATTTTTCTTTTTCCTTCTAGCTTATTTAACTGAACATGATCCCTTCCAGCTCTATTCATATTGCTGCAAATGGCATGAGTTTATCTTTTTTGATTGCTGAGTAGTATTCCATTGTGTATATTTATACCACATCTTCTTGATCCAGTCATTTATTTTTGGGCATTTGGGTTGTTTCCATATCTTACCTATTATGAATAGTGCTGCAATAAACATAATTGTACAGGTATCTTTTTGAATTAATGTTTTTGTGTCCTTTAGATAGATTCCTAGGAGTGGAATTGCTGGATCATTGGAAGCTCCATTTTTAGTATTTTGAGGAATCTCCACACAGCTTTCCATTGTGGTTGGATCAGTTTGCATTCCCACCAGCAGTGTAGGAGAGTTCCTTTTTCTCCACATCCTCACCAACATTTGTTGTTGCCTGCCTTTTCAATGAGTGCCATTCTCAATAGTGTAAGATGATTTGCATTTCCTTGATTATAAGTGATGTTGAACGTTTTTTCCATATACCTGTTGGCCATTTGCATTTCCTCTTTGGAGAAGTGTCTTTTTAGCTCTTGTCCCCTTTTTCTGACTGGATTGTTTACTTTGTTTTTATTGAGTCGCATGAGCTCTTTACAGATTTTTGTGATCAGTCCCTTATCAGTTGTATTGTGGGCAAAAATTTTCGTCCAATCAGTACAGTGTCTCTTTGTTTTGGTTAGTGTCTCTTTTGCTGTACAGAAGCTTTTTAGTTTGATATAATCCCAGTTGTTCATCTTTTCCACCACTTTCTTTGCTTTGGGATATTGTCTTTAACATGTTACTAAGATGTATGTCATGGAGAGCTTTGCCTATATTTTCTTCTATATATTTTATGGCTTCAGGTCTTATATTCAAGTTTTTATCCATTTTGAGTTGGTTTTTGTCCTTGGTGTGAGGTAGTAGTCTAGCTTCATTCTTTTGCAAGTAGTAGTCCAGTTTTCCCAGCACCAAATTGTCCTTGTTCCATTGCATATTCTTTGCTCCTTTGTCAAAGATTAGTTGTCCAAAAATATATGGGTTTATTTCTGGGTTTTCTGTTGGTTTTTTTTTTAAGATTTATTTATTTATGCATACAAGAGCTGGGGTACAGGCCAGAGATGTGGGGGGTGAGAGGATTCACTAGAGACAGAGTGGGGAGCAGAACAGGTAGACTGAGTGAAATACACTGCTAAGGGGAGCAGTGGGTGAGACAGAAGAGGTCTGCTGCATCATGTGGGTTGCTCTGTGGCCGGCCAGGGATTGAACTCGGGCTGCAGAGGCTACAGATTGCTTTATAGTGCTGTGCTTAACCACTTGCACCACCAGGGAGCCCCACAATTTTATTTTAGAAAAAAATTAATTTGATGATCGTTCATTATCTATTTTGTGACAGAGAATTAAATTACCTTCTTTCAGTCTCAATGTTTAACTAAATTAAGGTCAGTAGCAATTTCCTATTCAGCTTCTATCTACTGTGTCAAAAGCACCTTTAGAGATAAGGATTGCCCTTCAGTTTATTTATATTTTCTATCATCCAAACCTAAGGTTTGCCGTGAATAATGTGACAAACCATCTCAATTTTCAGACACATGGGCTCCATCCTTTCCTCGCAGGTGTACACAAATCCTGTATATTGGATCACAGATTGCAGAGCACAGAATGCAAATGTCATGATGTTCCTTCCTACTGGTCACTGATAAACACCAATTAGATTATAACAGCAAGAAAAGGAAAGAGCGACAGGAAAAGAGAGGTAGAGAAATAGAAAAGTAGGAAGATTTAAAAAAAGATTACCTTTACTAAATTGTCTGTTTTAAGGTAACTGGAACCAAAGATTGATAATAAAAACATTTTTTCTTAATACTGAAAGGAATCATCAGAATTACCTAAAGAAATACATGAAAAGTTGGTCCAAATAAAACAAGTTTAGACCTACCCAGTATGGATCACTACAGACCATCAAATAACTTCACCAACTAATCCAGAGTCAGCAAAAAGTCAAGGACTCAACACAGTTTTTGTTTCTTTTTTTCTGTTTTTAACAGTTAAAAGAACATATGGATTAAGGGAGGAAAGGAAAATTAACACAGAACAATGATATGCTTATCATCTGATGCAAATAAAAGAATCTACATCACTCTGTCCTCCTTACACTGTTTTGCAGAATTCGGAATTAAAATTTCTGAGCACCTCCCACCAGATGGTTTTAAAATAATTTGTGAAGACATTTATGTCAATTTGTGTAGAATGATTCTTCTTCCTTCTGCTGGATGCTCTGCGCTGTTGTTTTCTCGAGAAGATAGTGAATACTCATCCAAGTTGTTGGCATTGTTTTTCCTGGGCCAGTTCCAAAAGATAGTAAGCTGGCAGTAGACAATAAGAAACCTGTTTTTATCATCATGCTTTGTTACAACTTGATGGGCAATAAGAGATTCAATACCATATTTAGCCATGTCCTTTCCTTGTTCTTTAAAAAGTTTATGGCTTAGTCCTCCTTTGTAAAGTCTCAGCATGATTCCTTCTTTTACAACTTTTTCTATGAACTGTAATGGAAAAGCTACCTCATCACACCTTGTATAATTTTAGTCCTCTCAAGGGTTTTGTTGTCCCTGGTAATTTGGCTTCAGAACCAAAAATCTACCCTATGCTTAGTCTCGTTGGGCTGTTGTTTTTGAATTCCAAATTATTTCTCCAGTTGAGGGGTTGCTCTCTTTATTTACTTGTTGAAAAACCTTTTGTAACATTGATTTTCAAGTAAGTGTTGACTCAAGTCTGCAGATAAGTTTTGCAACTTTTCTAAAGATTTGCAGCTCAAGCCAGAAAAGTAGTGTCTGGTTTGCTTTGGGGGAAAAAGTGATACAGACAAATCTGGAAACTACTACTGAAAGATTACAAGTTCTAAATCTTACTGAAAATATTTGGAGCTTGGATTCCATTTTTATCCCTATCTAAGATAAAGTTGGTATTTTAAAAAAAGAAACTATAGAGTTTCTAATATTTCTCAGTGGTCAAATGTCTATTCCAAAATAGCATTCTGATCAGTATAATGCAAATGAACAACCAATGAAGCAATTAAATTTCACCTAAGATATTCCTGTACTAAAATTCAAAGGAAAGTGTTTGGCAAAATTCATCTTAGGATCTGCCAAACCCCAAACATTTAAAAGCAAATAATAACTCTAGGATCATCTGCCAAGTCCCAAAAGCTAATAGCCACCCCCCACTTTAAGAATGCCTTCCTTTTTCTGAACCTCTTCTACTTAGGTTTTATATTTAAGCCCTAAGTGTCAAAGGTCACAAACAACCAACCAAAGAATTAAGACTGAAGCTCTATATAAACTTCAAATTCCAAAGCTCTGTCAGGTAGATTCACACACAGTTCACATGTTGTGAGAAGGGTTTTGTTTTGGGTTTTTTTCGTCCATTCAAGGAGCATTTTAGCCTCAGGATTACCTTTCATTCAGCAAGGATCACCTACATTCTAACTCTTGTGGTTATTAAAGCAAATCACAGGGTGTTGAGAACTTGGCTTCCTCCATCTTAATAAAACAGTTCAAGTCCTAGAGGTAACTAATCCCTGGAAGGCTTTGTGATCCATCCCCTGACATGTTTGATAAATATGGAAATTGTAAAATGTTCTGACTTGTTAAAATTTTTTCAGGCTGCTTAACATGCTTTTTGGCCTTGACATGTACAAAGTGCTGACTTGGCATGCCTGGGGGCCTCCATCACCTTCTCTATTGTGTATACTGACAAACCCTGAAGCATAAATAAGTCACACTTCACAAAGAAATGTTTATTCTACACTCTAAGAGGGACTCTCCTTTTCTCAAGGAAACAAAAGTATGGCAAAGGGGAGGGTGTGTACTACAAAAATGTGGCAGAAAGGAGAAAGAAAAAATTCAATTCTAAATGATGGCAAAGCTGCAGACCACAAAAAAAAAAAAAAAAAAAATCTGGGTTGGGATAGGTGTGTCTACAGTTGGCTGATAAACAAATCTTTCAGAGTTTAAAATGACTGGGGTAAGGAACAACTATACCTCTTTGTTTCTCACTTTACAAAATGTAATGAATAATAGAATTTCCTTTCAGTATCTTTTATAATTCAAACAAGTCAACTCCCTTTTCTTACTATTCAAAGTTGAAAAAACGAAATACTATTATGACCTGTGTCTGGCCACCAGTGAGCAAAAAGGCAAGCTCTGGCCTCATGAATAGGTCCAGCTTCTACTCATCTCAAATAACTAGTCTTCTTAGTGACTGAATAAACAACCATATAAATGCCAAGTAAGAGGGCCTGTAACTGTACAAACTGGGTGTGGTGTCTAGAAATCCTGCAGACTCCTTCAGGCATAGGATTCACAGGAAAACTCTATGAAGAAACCACAAAGACAATACACTGATGAAATACTGATGACACATGAAAATACTTCAGAATCTGCAACCAACTTCATTCATCAGTCACAGTCATTCCTCATGTTCCCAGAACCAACCATCAAATTCCCAACACTTTGTCTACCGCCAGAGGAGTGTCTTTATAAGGTATGCTGAGGGTGAGGTCTGTGTTAAACTTAAATTTTGAAAATAACAGCAAGAATGAGATGCATGGTAGAATGGAAACAGGGGCATCACAGATGCAGAGGTGGGCACACTTTAGTAAAAAGAAAAGCAAGCAGTGAAATAGCTGAGTGGCAGAGAGCTGGAGGGAGAAAGAAAGAAGTCAGGAGTCAGATGTTATACATACTATTAAAACTACCCAAGAAAAAGTGAAAATGAGTTGTGACTCTGAAGGCAGTTCTCAGGACCTAGGTTAAATTTGGGATAGGCAGGAAAAATGATGGTCAGGCCACTCCAAAGGACAAGAACTTGATTTGTGGATAATGGGGAAAGAAAAAGGAGCCAAAAGAGTGAAATGTTGACCTTGCCATTCTTAATAGTTGAGTTAAAGAAAGAGAGCTGAGAAAAGATGATTTTTCTGAGCACATTATCTCCTACTTGGCCCATCAATACCAAGTTTCTTAAACAGTTGTAGCTCACAGCAGCAGGACATGAAGAAAACAACTTGCACAGGGCCTCACCTGGTGGCACAGTGGTTGAGCGCTGGGCTGTGAAGCTGCCTGCAGCCTCTGAGATGCCGGTTTGATCCCTGGCCACCGATGAGGGTCTCACATGGCACGACAGACCTCTCCTGCCGCGCTGTATTTTGTCAGTCTGCCTGTTCTGTTCCCTGCTCTGGTGAATTCTCTCACCCTCCCGCGCTTCTGACTGTACCCAGTACTCATATAAATAAATAAATAAATCTTAAAAAGAAAAAGGAAAAAAAAGAAAATAATTTGCATAGAAGAAAGGAGACCAGCCAAATCAATACCCAAGTCAATAACCTCTTATAGGAGGCAGAATACAGTTTCACAAACCTTCAAATGCATGAGAATCACCTGGAAGTTGGGTTAAAATACAGATTCTACTTAGTTAGGTCTGAAGTGGTATTGGACCTTTGCATTTCCAACACTGTCCCAGAGGAGGCTAATACCTAATACTAGTGGTCCACAAACTACTGTAAGTAGAAAGGGTTAGCATGGATTTTGGTCAGGTAAAATCTGGCTTGCCTCATGACCTAAGTTACTTAGTTCCTCTAATATGTCAGTTTCCTTATTTATTTAGTGAAGACAGCTACGCCTACCTCATAAACTTGACATAAACAATAGGAATAAACAAAACAGTTTGCCCTAATGCCTAGTTGTTACCACCACTAGCACAATACTTCCCAAAGTATACACATCACTGGTGGTACAGGGACAAACTTAAAAATGGTAATTGCTAGGCAATATATTAATAGGTATTAGAAAAAACTGGTACTTTAAACTCAATATCTCGGGAATTATCAGTAGAAAGCCAAGTTTAAAAGGAAAAGTCAATTTAAAAATTTTCTTTAAGTAAAATAACAGGCATATGGATATGACAAAAATAACAAAGGTGATGCCCAACTGACTGAAGTTTATAAAACATTAATTAACACAGGGTTCCTAAGTTCCTGATGGCAGGTACTTGACCAGACTATTCTTGCATAAGCAGCATGCGAGTAATAGAGTTATGAATGTATTTTAAAACTCTTTGGTCACTCAAGGCCTAGAAGCCACATTTTAACCAGATGATATTCTTACTCACAATTTGTTGTCTATATTGCATAAGCATGCTACCCTGGATCTTCAAACTATCCCATAAGGTTTAGAAAAACAAATTCCACTGAATACAGCCAGTTTCCTCTTTGATACGTAAATGAACCAATCTAAACTACCTCCCAACAGTGGGCTAAATAATAGAACTATGCCTCCAAGGAAGGAAAGTTATGATTTCATAAATCCAGTATTATCATGTTTCTCTTTTCCCACAACAGTTTTGTAACACCACTCTAAGGTAATTTGTGGTCAAAGAGATGGATGTGGATGATTGACCACTTTACAAACAAATTGGTCATACCCTTTAACAACAACCTTTAGAGCAAAGAGAAGAAGTCTGGAGTCACATATGAGTGGAAAAGAGGCAACATGTTTGTGAGTCGTATGGTTTTCAAAAGAGAATGATAAAAGGCGCCCTGCTGTATTCAGCATCTGTTGTCTGGTATACTTGGAGCAATAGATCATTTTTACAATTCTGCTCTTAGTTGGTTGATAGTTTTGCTCAATTAACAAGTGAAGAGAAAATGATCACTGACATGTGTCACTCATTTATGTTTGTGATGTGAATCACTCCTTTGCTGAATCAGGTAATAGTTTCAAATACTGGAAGAATGTTTTCTCAAGTTCTGTATGCTATTCACAATATAATGCTACAAATATGACACACTTTGAAGTTTATCTGCATTACTAACAATTTTACCTTCAATTTTAAGTCTAGACAATTAACAAAACAAACAGAAAACTCTGATTTGTTGTGTTTCCTCATTTCCATGGTGCTAAAACTTCTACTTTGGCTGATTTTTAAAAAAAGATTTTATTTATTTTTGCACAGAAGAACTGGGGTGCAGGGCAGAGGTGCAGGGGGGTGAAAGGATTTACCAGAGACAGAGTGGGAGCAGAGCAGGCAGATTTACTGAAATTGCTAAGGCGAACATGGGGTGAGACAGACATATGTGGGTTAGCTCCCTGGCCAGGAATCAGGATCGAACTCCATATTGGTGATTGCGCTGAGATTTAACCCCTAGGCCACTGTGGAGGCCCCTACTTTGGCTGATTTTAAGTTACCAACATGAAGTCAGTGAACAGAGTTGAAAGAGATGTGCAGTAGTATGCACCACTCTGCAGCATTCCAGTGCAAATGCAATGGACTCAAATAACTACAAGAGCACAAGAAGTAGTAAAATATGATAAAAATAATTATGGTGTATTGAGTACTTTTTGCCTCTTAATATAATTATTTTTAAAAGATTTATTTTATTTATTTATACAAGCACTGGGTATAGTCAGAAGCGTGGGAGGGTGAGAGAATCCACTAGAGCCAGAGCAGGGAGCAGAACAGGCAAACTGATGAAGTACACTCCTGAGGAGAGCAGCGGGAGTGGCAGGAGAGGTCTGCATACCATGTGGGATCCTCGCTGGCGGCCGGGGATCGAACTGGTGCTGTAGAAGCTGCGGGCAGCTTTGCAGCCTAGCACTCCACTGCTGTGCCACCGGAGAGGCCCTTAATATAATTTAACTGTAATTTTTGTAATTTAATTTTTCATGATAATCTGCTCACAAAATTCCTGAAAATGTAATAAATGGCTCTTGGGAACAACTAGAGACTGACTCCAACCCACCAATGGCCATGAACTACTTCTCACACATGGTTGCTAATGCCACCAGACTTACATATCAATTTTGAGTTTTCTAAATTAAAAATCTGTTAGAGAAATATGATAAGCTTTGTGTGAAAAAGAGGTATCAAGAACAAAAATACTACCCACACTAAATTTGTATTTTTTCTAGAGCCAAGTTTGTTGTCAATAATAAAAAACATAAAAAATGTATGCACCAAAGCCTTTAGCAAATCAACTAATAAAAGCACCTTTGCATCTTGGGAGAAAGAAATATTTAGGTTAAAAAAGAGGTATCAAGCTAAGGATAAAGATCATTGCCTCAATTTTCAAAAATAAAACTAGTCTTAAAAGAATTGATTTCCTAAGGGAATCAAAAATAAAAGAAATAGGGCCTTCCTGGTGGTGCAAGGGGTTAAGACACAACCTATGAAGCTATCTGCAGCCACTGGAGCACGAATTCAATCCCCGACCAGGAGCGACCCACATGGTGCAGCAGACCTCTACCGACTCGCCCACTGCTCCCCTCAGCAATGTATTTCACTCAATCTGCCTGTTCTGCTCCCCACTCTGTCTCTGGTGAATCCTTTCACCCCCCACACCTCTGGCTTGTACCCCAGTTTCTGTAAGAATAAATAAATCTTTTTTAAAAAATAAACAAAAGAAATAGCTGCTTTTAAGTGAAATCATAAGATTCCTTCTATAACAACCACCACACTATAAATGTTTTAGATGCCATCAGTACATGCCAATACCAACTTTCTAATCTGTAAAAAATACAGGAAACATTAAGGGAATTTAAAGCTTTGTCACTAATCTCTCTAGTCAAAGTCAACTGAGAGAATGAGAGAACTTATTCCATAAAATGGTCATTTATAATGTTGACCTATACTTTTAAAGGCTTTCAAAAACAGGTCTGATGCCCTGGCACATCTTTGAAAAACTTAAAATGGGTTAAGTTGTTCTCAAGTCTTTTGAAAAATTCAACTAACCAGTTAAAAGTAAAAGGATGAAAATTCAATCAATATCCCTTGCGTAGACAATATGCTTATGTCAAATCAACTATTATCCTATGGATTTGTTTATTTCAAAGGTAAGTCTTCAAAGTTGACAGGAATGTACAGCGTAAGTGCTGTTTATATCTATAGGATGGAACATATGGAAAAATGTAGAACTGTCAAGTGTTACTAGACTGCAAAATATGTGGACATACACAACAGGGATAAGCACAGTGAGATTCGTTCACAAAGTAGAGAGACTGGAGGCACATGGAAGAACTTACAAAAATTGCAATGTTTAAGATATCAGGAGGACAGTGGTGTTAACCTGGCTTTACAAAAAGATTGTCTGCAATAGTTTCCTCTGTTCCTTCTGAATTATGACACAGGTTTAGGCATGCAGGTTAATTTGAGAAGCAGCCTTGAAAGAAAAGGAAAGCAGAAAAGCAATTTCTGTCTTGTGTTTAAAATTCCAAATAAGCCACTATTGACACTCAAAAAAAGGAGTGAAAGATTTAAAATCATAAATTAAATAATGAGTGATATTCAAATAAAGATGTAGTTTAAAAATCATTTAAAAATATTAATTATAAAGCAAACAATTTTGTTTTTTAAAAACTTAAATGTATAACGATTTAAATTGCTGAGTTGAAAACATACTTCATTTGCCAATGATTTTCAAGTAAAAAAGGCGGAAAGGACACTAAACTTACATTTTATCTTTTATTGATATGCCAGTAGCCTACATCTTAAAGTGTAGAATTTTACAGTTATCTCCCCAAATCCTCTCTTACAATGTGGTCTAGTATTAGCACAGCCATTATTTCAAAGGTCTAATTTTCACACATAAGACATTAATGGAAAATAATTTCCCTCAAATTTCTCTCTATCAGCATTGTCTTGAAGAAAAATTCTACGGTATATATAAAGACAGAAATAAAAACATTGTACAAAGTTCACATGTACTAAATGCAGATGTTGAATAAGGCTTGGTTCTAGTTTCCTCCGTCCTCTACTCATTTCTTTAAAGGCAAAGAATAACCAAATAGCACATACTTTCCACACACTCTAAGTAAGCATCATAGGCCTGTTTTAGAGAAAAGTCAATCTACTTCATCTCAGATGTAAGAGCCAGAAATAAATAGGAGATGTTTCTGACGAAGGAGCCTATTTCTACCTCTACCAAGGCCTCACTCTGTAACCTCAGTGAAGAGTTTTATCTGTTCTCCACTTGGCTTTAAAAATAAAGACCGAACTGTAACTTCTGCTTAGTGCCCTACAGCAATGTGAGGCTGCAGTAAATAATGCCCATAAAAGCTTTGATCTCTCATACTGCAGGGGAGGAGGAGGGAGAGCATCGGAGGGAGGAGCACAGGGGACTGAGGTGATGGTACACGGGTGCACTGGTGAAGAAACTCTAGGGGACTACACCTGAGGGGGTGGGGGGAAGCAAATATTGTTTAAAAATAAACAATGATTTAAAAAATAACAAAATAATAATTTAAAAATAAAAAATAAATTAAAAAAAAAAGCTCTGATCTCTTCAAGAAAAAAATGAATCTGACTTAGGCAAGGCAGGACAGATCCCTGAGAGCTTTACGATAAAGGTGGAACACAAGGAACAGATAAACAATTCATATCTGGGAAATGCCTGTTAAACTTTCTTATTTTTCAGGTAAATTAAGTTCATATCTATATCATATCTAATGTCCACTGCTAAGACACGCATTTATGCCATCCTACAAATGATAACATCCGAGCAGGTAAGAGAAAATATAACAAGACTCGTGATTGGAAAACCAGAGGAAAAATCAGGGTATGTGATTTTTAGGTCTGGCTTCTCCTGACATTTTTTTTTCTTAAATATCTTTTTTTTTTTTAAGATTTATTTATTTATTTGTACAAGCACTGGGTACAGTCAGAAGCGCGGGAGGGTGAGAGAATTCACCAGAGCCAGAGCAGGGAACAGAACAGACAGACTGACGAAATACACTGCTGAGGGGAGCAGCGGGCATGGCAGGAGAGGTCTGCACACCATGTGGGACCCTCGCCCTGCGGCCGGGGATTGAACCGGTACTGCAGAGGCTGCGGGCAGCTTCACAACCCAGCGCTCAACCACTGCGCCACCAGGGGAGGCCCTCCTGACATTTTTTTTTAAATGAGAAATTAAAAAGTTATAATTTTATTATTTTTAAATTTTCTATATTTTTACATCATTTTTCATATTTGCATAATGTATGCATTTTCATCTTGGTTATAGTCCCTATACAATTCCCACCCCCCACTTTGTTTTGATCCTACTCCTTCCCCCCTCCCCTGTAGTGTGTCTCTGGTTTTTAGTTGCTTGTTGATTTTGATTTTTACTTTATTATAATTAGTCTTTTTCCTGAACCCTTATTTAAGTTTTCTAAATTCCTGCTGTAAGTGAGACCATCTGGTATTTTTCTTTTTCAGGCTTATTACACTGAGCATGACCCATGTTGCTGCAAATTGCATGAGTTTATCTTTTTTGATTGCTGAGTAATATTCCATGGTGTATATGTACCACATCTTGATCCAGTCATCTATTTTTGGGCATTTGGGTTGTTTCCAAAGCTTAGCTATTGCAAATAGTGCTGCTATAAACATAGGAGTGCAGGTGCCCTTTTGAATTAGTGTTTCTGTGTCCTTCTGTGTCCAATTCCACCTAGGAGTGGAATTGCTGGATCATATGGAAGCTCCATCTTTAGCAGGTTGAGGAATCTCCACACAGTTTTCCAAAGTAGTTGGACCAGTCTGCACTCCCACCAACAGTGCAGGAGAGTTCCTTTTTCTCCACATCCTTGCCAACATTTGTTGTTGCTAGTTTTTTTAATGTGCCATTCTCACTGGTGTAAGATGGTATCTCATGGTAGTTTTGATTTGCATTCCCCTGATTACAAGTGATATTGAACATTTTTTCATATGCCTATTGGCCATTTGCATTTCCTCTTTAGAGAAGTTTCTTTTTTAGCTCTTCTGCCCATTTTTTTATTTTATTTTATTTTTTTATGTATTTATGTATGTATGTATGTATTTGTTTGTTTGTTTGTTTATTTATTTATTTATTTATGCAAGCACTGGGTACAGTCAGAAGCGCGGGAGGGTAAGAGAATTCACCAGAGCCAGAGCAGGGAGCAGAGCAGGCAGACCGACGAAATACACTGCTGAGGGGAGCAGCGGGCGTGGCAGGAGAGGTCTGCATACCATGTGGGACCCTCGCCGGTGGCTGGGGTTCGAACCGGCACTGTAAAGGCTGTGGGCAGCTTTGCAGCCCAGCGTTCAACTGCTGCGCCACCAGGGGAGGCCCACTTCTGCCCATTTTTTAACTGGATTCTTTACTTTGTTTTTGTTGAGTCTCATCAGCTCTTTGTAGATTTTTGTGATCAGTCCTTAATTTTAAAACAAAAGATTTCAGACCTCTGTATAGTCTCATTTGCCTCCCTCACAAGAAGTCATCAATATGGCTGCCAAGATTTCTTAGTGGGAAAAGGATTTTGTAAGATGTAACAACTGCACTTAATTGAACCTTAGTTTCTTGGATATATGCCAGTATTTGCATTTAAGTTATTAAGGAATGGGGCACAATGGTTTCAATTGAATCTTCTCTCTAAAAGCTCTTAAGTCTTTAATGTATATAATTTCTAATTTTTAGCTAAAGGACACATAATGATGACAACAGCTTCTTTTTATCTCTAAGTTCAATTCACAATAACTATGCATATCAAATGTCAGATACTAATATACGACATGACAACAAATCAACATTTACAGATTTATAATGTAATATGAAATCACAGAGTAACAAAGGAGAAAATAACTGAGGAAATAAACAATCTTTGTTCTACTGTCACACTCTTAATACTTATGGTTTGAAATCTACCATATAACCAACCTTTAATTATCATCTTTTAGGAAAATGTGGCAGATAACTTTTAATTTATTCTAGTTTTAACTAATTCTGGTATTTTCTTTGTGTTCTAAGGATACCTGAATGTGGTATCTAAGTTTCATTATAAACCTTAGTCTATGTTATTGATAAATTGATATCAAGGTCAAAAACAATAGAGCAACAATAGTAATAGAACTTTGAAGATTGTGGTTATCTTTTTATGTATAAAACAGGAGGCACCACCAGATGAATCAGATCGTAATATGTCATATCTTCCTCACTCTCAGTTCCAAACTCATTTAAACTCTGTGGGCATCAGAAAAGGTGGTTTGCTTAAGACTAACAAGTGAAAATGCAGAGTAGGAATTTGAGCCCAAGTCCATCTTGCTTCAAAGGTCTGTGTTCCTTCCAGTATGCCATGAGGCCTCTCACTGGGATATAGTATTTTCCATACTATCAGAGAAAGGTCCACTCAGCGTCTAGCATGCCAGTAGCAGCTCCTACTACCCCAACTCTTCTATTAAAATCAAGCTTAAGGAAGTGGGAGTTGGGGAACCTGTTCTGGTCACTGTTCCTTAACTCTTTGTAAGTTTTCCCATAGAAACAAGTGGCAGCAAAAATTTATCTTCTGGAATACTTACTTGTAAAACGTCAATGAGGTAACCTTTCCTATATATTAGTCAACAAGGAAGATTAATGTTATATTTATTTTTCATATCCCACCCAAGAATATAACTTAGTACCTGTGAATTTCTGAGAAATCCTTCACTTTTTAAAGACCTGAATTAGTTTTCCTTGATGTTTTCAGTGTATCTCAGCATTACATAAAACAAAAATAGTTCATGTGTGAACAATTAAAAACTGACATCCTGCCAACTTTTCTAATAAATCAATACATTAAATCATCTTTAAAAAGTAGAAGTAAAAGGCAAAAAGGCAGACTCTGGCAATAAGAGATTATGAAATCCATGAGCATAAACTTGCCACAGCTTAATTTATATAAAGAAAAAGAATTAAGTAATTAAATTATCGAGTCCAAATGAAACCAGAGATAACACTGCAACCAGGAAGCAATGCAGATTTAGAACACACTTAACTTTGGAGGCTCAAAGGGCATTCCATTCAGTCATATCCTTTTCTTGCTCCTGCTTGAAATCCAGGATTCATGGTGGTACCTCACCTAAGGTCTAGGCAAGACACGTGGCCTAAATTTGTCTAATCTGGCACCTGAGGAACCCTCTCTTCAGATGAGTCCTCCATTTTCTCTGCAGATAGACAACTGCCAGAACAGAATCTGGGGAAAAAACAAAATGGCTTTTCTTTGTCCCTGAGGAAATTTTTCCTTACTGTCTACTGTAACCTTCCCCTGAGGGACTTTAAAACAATAGATTTATCTTTTTGGTGAGGAGTGATATCTGGATCTGCCTGAAATTGCTCACAAAAAGTCCAAAATTTCATTGGCCATATTTGGTGTTAATTTTGTGTTAAATGGTGTTATATATTTTCCTAATATTCTTGTTATAAAAATAAGAAGGTAACTAATTATTACTGATTTAAAAACAAAACTTTAATCTGTTCTGGTTCAGAAAAGAATTCTGACAAATGCAGTGGGATGAAAAGTCCAGTAATTGCAAGAGTAGAAATATTTTCCTGTAAAAGATTTCTAATTAAACTTTTGATTCAGGATGCAATAAAAAATAAAAAAAAAATCTCCCCCAAACTACATTATCAAATAGTCAAGCAGTGGTCAAATTAGTAATGTAAGGAAAACTAATGTGGAATGCCATCTATATCTCATATTAAAAATAAAAGAATTCTCTCTTAGGAACAACACAAATAAATTATCAGTATCAACTACCTTCCATAGTAAAACTTTCATAAATAAATTTGAAAAAAATGCTTGTTAACTGGCAAGTTATATTCAGCCAGATCTTTCCAGAGCATTCATTTTTCCCCTTCCAGGATGATTCAGCTCCACAGTCTATTTCAGCCCAATGGTGACTGTGAAGATGATCATTAATCCATCAACAGGTTCCCCCTGAACAGTCTCCCTGTGTGTAGCAGCCTGGGAGGGGCTATGAGGGGCCAAGAAAGTCTAAGTGACAGCTTCTGCCCTCCTCATGCTTTCTATTTATCAATAGCTTGCTGGAGAATAAGGCAGCTCAATGAGCTTCATTATCTTTCATGATATGCCAAATTGAAGACTGCATGATTTATTTACTTATTTATTTCTTTGGTTGTTCATTTATTTTTTTATTATATCCAACAAGGGCACATTTGTTAAAATAAAAAAGGAGAAGAAGACAACTGCATGGACACAATTGGGCAGAAAGAGCTGCCTTTGAAAGAGATGGGTTTGTTAAAAGAGATGCCTGCAAAGACACAGGCAAGCAGTTTTGAGACCAGAGCTGCCAAGACTACACAATTTAAACTCAACTTCTAGTTGAAAAACTTCACAAAATTATCCATGGAAATATCATCCAAATATAGTTGGAAGACTGAAAGTTGGCAGAAGTGCTGATGTTAAGTGGCATTTTACATCCAAAAGCATCCAACTGGAAAAAAAATTGGTGTTTGTAGTGCAGAATAAAAACAAACATTAAAAGATTTTTAAATAAGGAAATGTGTGAGGATAGAAAAATAAGAGCATGTGTTGAAAAGCAGTCTTATTATTTTCCACATTTACTTATGTTTAAAGAAATATTCACAGCTAAATACAGAAATACCATATGCAGCTCTCAGCCCTAACAAGTGTCTTTTCTCCTCACGGAATTAATTAACAACATATAACAAAATTTTACTGAGTGTCTACTATAATCATACAGTGTACCAAGGAATATATTGATGCACAAAAACGAAAAGAGAAGGAACTATATAACACGTAACAAACACCACAATGGGTTATATGGAACAGGGATGCCAAACCTGTAGGTCCCAATGGAAGAAGTAAAATTTAGATTGAGACCAGAAGATAAGTGAAAGGGGCAGAAGTCATAGACAAGAGAGAGATGAATGAAATAGAAAGAAATTAAATTCCATTGAGCTAGGGCACAGACAAAGGTAACAGAAGTATACTAGAGAAAGTGCAAAAGATAAGCAGGGCCTGGTTGAGAATGGCTCTGTGCTAAGGGCACTAAGTCACTGGAATGTTTAGAAAGGGAAAAAACATTATGAGCTTTGCAGTGTTTAGAACATCACTTTACTTACTGTGTGGAATATGGAGTAGTGAGGTAGAGGTGGAAGGCAGAAGGTGATGGACACCATTCTATCAAAGATGTTAAGCCCTTTGACTGGAATAGGGACATACAAAGAAAAAGAGAGGTAGAAAAAGTCAGGAAATATTTAACAGGTAGAATCATCAGAATTCAGCTTGCTGGTGGAATGTGGAAAAGGGGACAAGGGGTGTCTACCAGGTTTCTTCCTTGACTGAGAGATGAAGTCTTCACAAGCAGAACAGAAGTGGAGAGGGACAGATGGGAAAGCAGTGAGATTAGAACTGGGAATGAAATTTGGGCTGCTTGGGAAAGTCCGATTGAATGGGATTCAAAGTGAGTAGGAAGCAAAAAGGGCAGAATAGTGATGGCAAAGAGAGAAAGAGTGCTAACTATGTTGTTGAAGTTGAACAGTTTTTAAAGATGAACTTAAATAAGCTTACGATTGAAAGAGGGGTAATAATAACGCAAGGACCCTTTTTCTCCCTGCTTACCATGTACCAGTTGTAATGCTTAGCAGTTAAAAGCAGTTAATCTTCCAACAATCTGATGACATAGGTATTATTATCCCCAACTAACACACAAAAAGGCTGAGGCTGAGAGACTTTACATAATTTGCCCAAGATTTCACAGTCACAAGACTTCAAATTTGAACCTAAGTATGTCTGGTTTCAAAGTCCACACCATTATCACTAGACCATGTACAGGATTAAGGGAAGAGACATGATCAGAGAAAAATCAACATCCTGCTAAGGTAGAAGAGGACAGGACCCAGATTTTAGGAAATGAAGGAAAAGTTTTTTCATAACATAAGGGACAGAGGAAAAATAAATACATGGGAAGGTTTGTACTTTTTATGGCAGATGAGGAAGGAGCTTTCTTGTCATCTGATGATTTGCTTTTCCTATTGATTTGCTGAGTATCAAGACAGAATTAATGATTAAGATGTTTGAGAAGAATAAGAAATAAATTGTCAGTCATTCATTGAGCAAAATTTTTTGAGTGCCCACTATATATTAGGTACTATTCTAGACACTGGGGATTTAGTAACAAAAAAATAGTTAAGTGTCCTGGTTGCACGATCCTTAAGTGGAACACATCCTTAAGGGGCTGTAGGGAAGCACATAAAATCAACAAGAAAATAATTTCACATTGTCTGACACTCTAACGGAGGAAAATAAGCAGGGTAATGGAAATGAAGTGTTCAGGGAGAACTGCCTTACCTGAGGTGCTCAGGGAAAGGTCAGCATGAGGCAGTGGACATAAGCAGAGACTAGAGAGAGAAGCCCATGTGAAGCATGTTGCCATGGAGAGCAGATGAGTTATTCAGGGAATGAAACTAGATTTCTGGATAATGCTGAGAGGACAGAAGAGTTAGGTCCCCATATATTTACAGCGACATTAATCGTCCTTACTCTATTTTTCTCCGACTGAACTCAGCAGCTCAGGAACAACTGTAGACAAAGCTCACCCACCCACAATTGGGAATTTACCAAGTATGGACAAAATGGGAAGAAAGAGTTCTCGTAAGTTGATAAGTGAAATGTTAGCATTACAGTCCTTGGAATCTAAACTGAAGAGAAAGCATAGGAAAGAACTTGTGCTATATAATTGCAAATACTCATAAAGCTGAAGATTTGGTGTGTAAGCTCGCAAGATAAAGAAGTTATAGCCAGAGAGGAAAACATCCAAATTTCAAAAGAGAGGTGAAAAGTGGGTCAAAAAGTAGCAATAAAGGGCCTTCCCTGGTGGCGCAGGGGTTGAGCACAGGGCTGAGAGTCTGCCCGCAGCCTCTGCAGCGCAGGTTCGTTCCCAAGCCGCCGGGAGGGTCCCACAAAAAAAAAAAAAAAAGTAGCAATTAAGAAGAGTATCTAAATTTTTGAAAGAATTGGGGCCTCCCTTCCTCATCTCCCTCTTCCCCTGGCCCCTTTTTCCTAGAGTTGTTTGTTTAAAAATAATAACAGGATTTTTAAAACATACCCAAAGATGTATTTAAAAAAGAGAGAGGTAAGGGTACTCTCAGAATACTGGGAGAAAGAGAGGTCCAGGTACAAGAAGACAGAAAGAAAAATGGGGGGAACGAGTTGGAGAACAATGGCAGCACAGAGAAGAAATAATAGTTGATTTAGTTAAAGAGCAAAAGTATTCTCAAAGCAGCAAAGGATTTTACAGCAAGTGAAGGAAGAAATGATGGTCTACCAGTGGTATGGTGGGACTTAACAGGACAATCACCTTGGGAGGTAAAGGTATGGCAAAATGGGGTGCATGCCCTCAGAAGGACTGTAGGGGAAATAGCATCTCAGGGGAGAGCCAGATCTCCAGCCAGGAGTGAACCTTCCTGAGAGAGGCTGACCGATGCTCACATGTCAGGCATGCCTGCTGTCGCTGCATCTGATTCCTGTGCGAAGAAACCAGTTCTCAGCGTAATGTTCTCCATTTATGCTTCTCTTTTGCCCTGAATCCTCTAATAGGACATTAACTTAGTTGGGGAAAAAAACCAAGAGAACCAGTAGTCTGGAACAAACATCCTTTCAGACAAACAAAAAATTTTTTACTTGGGAAAAAAAAAAGCCAAGTTGCCATGTTGACATCAGAACAGTAAAGCAGTTTATTTAGAAAGTCATTTGAACAAGGCAGACACAGTTTAAGGACCCAGGGGGGTTTCAGTTTCCACCATCTGGTAATTTCCCCACATTCTCTGCCATGGATCACAAAGCTCTCTGTGAATCCACTTAAAAAGGAAAGGGCTAACTCTCTTTTTTATTTGCTTAAATGCTGCCCTCAATAAAAGGTGGCACATCCAAAGGATAAAATAAATGTTCAACCACAAAATCATGGTGCAAAAATGTATTTATTTATGTGGCAAGGTGTTCTCTCTTCATTGTTGAAGTTTTAAAAGCAGGCTATAAAATAATACATTGAATATGATCTCACTTTTGTAAACAATAATTTTTTTCCTGTGGTAAAATATACACAACACAAATTTTACCATTTTAACCATTTTCAAGTAGACAGTTCAGTGGCATTAACTACATTCATACTGTTGTGCAATCATCACCACCATACCTCCAAAATTTTTTCTTCTCCTAAAATTTAAATTCTGTATCATTGCCGGAAAACAATGAATTTTTACATATGAACACACAAAATGTCTGAACAGATACACACCAAAAATAAGAATGGTATAATTATAAGTGGGTTTTCTTTTTTACTTTTTAGTCCTCTATACATTTTGATTTTTTTCTAAAAGGAGCTACATTTCTACTGTAATTATTTAAAGTAATTTTAAATTATTTCCTTGAAGACACAGACATTGCAAACATTAAAAAAAGAAGAAAGTAGGATCCAAGCTAATCGTCTTGTTTGGATCTGGGCTAGTTACAATATACTCCATGAGTGAATTTAACTCAAATTTTCCATTTTTTTAAGAATTTTTAAAAAGGCCAACATGTTATCAATTGACTAATACATATTGTAACACTGAAAAATAAAAACAATTACTGCACCATACATAGTTCATTGTCCTCCATTGCCCATTTTCTCTTTCTTCTATATAGAAATATAAACCCCAATTCCTAGATAGGTACTTTGATGCCCAACCAAAACAGAGCATTTTCTAGTTGTCATTCTTGAAAGTTACTTGTGACCAAGTAACTAAATATATATTGACCAAAGAAGTGCTATGTGTACCTCCCCAGAAGTGTCTTTATTTTTTTATGAATTATTTTATTTTATGTAATTCTTACATCATTTTTCATTTTTGCATAATGTATGCATTTTCATTTTGGCTATGTTCCCCATACAATTCCCACCCCCTTTTTCTGACCCTAATCCCTCCTCTCCTCTCCCCACCCCCTATGGTAGTGTGTCTCTGGTCTATAGTTGCTAGTTGATTTTGATTTTTACTTTATTGCAATTAGTCTTTTTCCTGGTCCCTTATTTAGGTTTTCTAAATTCCTGCTATGAGTGAGGCCATCTGGTATTTTTCTTTTTCTTTCTGGCTTATTTCGCTGAGCATGATCCCTTCCAACTCCATCCATGTTGCTGCAAATTGCATGAGTTTATCTTTTTGATTGCTGAGTAATATTCCATTGCATATATATACCACATCTTCTTGATCTAGTCATCTATTTTGGGTATTTGGGTTGTTTCCATAACTTAGCTATTGTAAATAGTGCTGCTATACAGAAGTGTCTTTAAGCAGAAGGGGCACACTCTAGTTCTTCTCTCCTCCTGCTAGCTCTACTACTGACTAGGCTGAAGCCATAGCCACCATCCTGATGAGAAGCAACATGCTACAATGAGGGAGAGGTAAGATAGACATCTCTTTTGTCATCATATACAGTCAACCTAATCTTAACTAATTATCTTAATAATTACCTTCTAAATCATTTTCCTTCCGACAGCTGCTTTAGTTACACAGCAAAAGCATCTGCAGAGGAATAGAGGATTTTATAGCAGGTGAAGAAATGATGGTCTGTGAGCAGTAGGGGAAGGTGGGACTTAAGAGAACAACAGCCCTGTGGTGGTGAAGGTGTGGGGAAATGATGAGCATCCTCTCCAGTGCTGTGAGGGAAACAGCATCTCAAGAGATAGTCACACATCTTATATTCAGTCCTCTAGTTTTATCCACAGTGAATGTAAAAAGGATACCAATAGAAATTGGTAAATAATAAAACATGACCAATTCTCAACCTTCCCGCTTGAATTCTTGAATTGTCAATCATTTAAACCTTCTGAAACTCTTTGCTGCATTGCATCATTACTTCATTCCTTATCTTTATTTGTTTCTTTTCAGTTCCCTTGCAAGGCTCCTTTACAATCTAGTGGTGGCCTAGTTCTCTAAACTATTTTGATTTAGAGAAAATCAAATTAGGATTAAAGATTTCTTTGTATGTCTTTAATGGTTGCTTTAATAATTAAAATTTCCTTGAAACAGATTCATATGGACTTAATGGTGTTCCTAAAAAAAATTCATATGTTGAAGCCATAGTTCCCCAATGTGATGTTATTTGGAGATGGTGCCTTTGAGAGGTAATTAGGTTTATATGAGGTCACTGAGTGTGGGTCCCTTATGATATTGGTGCCCAAATAAGAACAACGAGAAGGTAACAGAAAAGGCAAGGCAGATAGGAAGAGGAACTAAAATGGCCAGTGCCTTGATCTTGGATTTCTGAACTTCCAGAGCTGTGAGAATATAAATTTCTGTTGTTTAGACACTCACTCTATGGTACTTAGTTACAGCAGCCGCAGCAGATTAATACAGTCATTCACTCAATTACCACTAAATGTCTAATAACTATTTATTGAATGTTGACTATATGTCAGTAACATTATATATTTTATCTCTAATGCCCTCAGTAACCCAAGTCATCTCTGTATATTCATTATAGAGATAACAGGCCTGAAGCCTGAAGAATAATTATCTAAGATCCCATAACTTGTAAGTAGAAGAATCAGACTAAACCTAGGCTTCTTTTCCTTACAACTCATTACCCAGTACACCCCATGGTACATACGAATCTCTGCCTCAAGGAGTTTTGGTGTTTTAGAGAGACAATATAGACAAATAAAAAGCTGAATAATGTAAAAGGTTAGTAGTATTACATGACAAAACACAACAAAAATAAGAAGAGGTACTAGAAGTTCCTAGGAGAATGAGCTTACTAAATAAGAGATCATGGAATGTTTTAATTTCTCACTCATAAAAATATAGAGAATTATATTTAAACCAAATCCATACAAAGTAAATAATCTTGGAATAAAGATAAAACCTTAATAGAACTTGCTTTGACATTTAGATTAGTATGTTTAAATGTGATCAAAAAAGCATTTTCTTTCTACAAGGGACACCACAGGTGATTTGTTTTATGAAATCTTAATTAAAAATCATATAAAAGGGCCTCCCCTGGTGGCGCAGCGGTTGAGCACTGGGCTGTGAGGCTGCCCGCACCCTTGCAGCACCGGTTTGTTCCCAGGCTGCCAGTGAGGGTCCCACAAAAAAAAAAAAAAAATCATATAGAAGCTTAGCTTTTCTAAATTATCTATTAACATTAACCAATTATTACTAAAAAGGACCAGGAAAAATAATTAAAGCTATTTTCTGAAAGTATGTGAAATTACATTATCTGCTTGCTTTTGATGATAATTTGAAAGATCTGAGAAATTCCTTCACAAAGAAAGAAGAGAGTAACAGTCAAATAAAATTTCAATAATGCAAAGGTTTGACAGAATGTGGGATACACAGGAACCCAGTCACAAATTTGGAAAAGCATAACTTCAATTTTCTTGAGGTGACAACTAGCTACATAACTACTAAGGAGCTTTTTAAACAGGTAACTCTGGAGTTAAAATTATTTTTAATGTAGGATAGTT
This sequence comes from Talpa europaea, assembly GCF_964194135.1. NCBI lineage: Eukaryota > Metazoa > Chordata > Mammalia > Eulipotyphla > Talpidae > Talpa > Talpa europaea. The sequence goes on along the minus strand of NC_140075.1, from coordinate 95,131,331 downwards.
TTATGAAAATTCAAAATCCTCTATGAAATCTTTAACACCCTGTACATAAAATCCTGGGGGGGGGGATTAATCCAGTATTGATCTATGAAAAACTAATTCAAATTCTATGTTCTGTTGGTTGTTCGGAAATATTTAATTTTTAAAATATGAAAGATCTGTGCCTCCCTGGTGGCGCAGCGGGTTAAGTGCAGTGCTGTGAAGCTGTCTGTAGCCTCTACAGCGCAGGTTCGATTCCCAGCTGGCCAGGGAGATACCCACATGGCGCAGCAGACCTCTCCTGTCTCGCCCACTGCTCCCCTCAGCAGTGCTTTCAGTTCATCTGCCTGTTCTGCTCCCTGCTCTGTCTCTGGTGAAATCTCTCACCCTCCCGTGCTCTGGCCTGTACCCCAGCTCTTATACAAATAAAAGTAAATAAAAAAATATTTAAAAAAAAAATGAAAGATCTGTATGATAGCACTTTTTAATTCAATAAATAATAGGCTGTAGGGCTATTAATTAGAATTTGATTTTGTGACAAAAAATGATTTTTTAAAATCATCCATGCTTTCATTATAAATATAAAATATGTTCATTACTGAAAATTTAGAGACGAAAAAGATAAAAGATCACAGCCATATTCTCACCATCTTCAAGCACTAACATTTCCTTCTATTAGAATATCTTTAACATATTTTTAAATGATCATTCTATAAAAATTAGATATGCAGAATTTTTTTTCTTTCACTTAAACATATGGTATTTTCCCACATTATAAAATCTGATTTTTAATGCCAGGAAACATTCAGGTAGATTTACTTAACTATAATTTAAACAATTGGTTTTTGTTATATTAACAGTATTATCATAGACATCTTTTTGGGGGATTTTTCTGATTCACAGATAATTTCCTAGCATTGATTCTAGCAGCAAAATTACTAACCGAAGTCACAATTAGTAAATGGCAAGACCTGAATAAAAAGTACAGTCGGTTTTGTACATTGGATCATAAGTGCTAACTGTTAATTTTTCAGGAATTTTCTAAGTCATTAAAAGTAAAATTTTATAAATGCACAATTAAATAGATTTTATCAAAACATATGGCAAATATTCAAAATCATCATTTGTTAATTATATTACTACATTTTACCACTATCTTTGTTCAAATTTATTTACATTAACTTTATCTATGTGGTACAGTACGAGAATGCTACCATACAAGGGGCATCTCGTCCCAACTCCACATTCAGTGATGTCTTGTTTGGTAGCATGAATTTGATGATAATGGGAATATTAATGTCATGGAAATTGGAAAATGCTATAAAATGGGGCTTCTTACCTCCCGACATAATCCCAGCGAATTAATATAACTATCCAGAGGATGAATTATATGTACACATTTTTTAATTTTGCCTATTTTACTCTACTTATCTATACATTGAGAAAGCCCTCAGAAAAATGGAAAGTGAGATTGACTTCTGGACATCTTAATCAATTTTGTTACTTGATCACTCAATAAAAGTTTAATAAGTATTTTTGAAGAGTATTGGGTTGAATGGCTGTCAGTGATACGGAAATGTTTAAACTTCAAATAAAGAAGATAATAAACAAATAATGATTTAACAAGATAAAAAATAATAAATACCATAAGATAAAATAATAAAGGGGTGCAAAGAAGGGAGAGGTTATGTCCTATTGAAAAATTTTAAAAGATACACAAAAAATACAGCATTTTTAGATCAATGGTTTCATAGAAAAGTGAAATGATTGTTTAAGGCTACCAAAAATTCCACCCTCTTCCTTTCATAGCATTTTTACATATCAACTTTATAGCAAATGTCACTGGCTCCATTCTATATTTAATGACTTGTATATGCCTCTGCCTGTTCTACCAAGGAGAACATTATCTTTGCATCCCCATCACAGCTGTTTCCTTAATGAGTAACTGAATAAAAGGATACATTAATGAATAAAAACCCATATATATGATCTTACAATGTGCTAAGAACTGTCCTACTAGATCAGGTGATTTACATATATCAAATTACTTAATTTTCAACATAGGAACACTATGAGCTAGGTACTATTTTTACCAATGAAAGAACTCAGTCATCTTACAGATAAGGAAACTGAGTCACAGAATGATTAAAGTAACAAGTCCAAGATCACACAGATGACAGGAGAACTGGAACAAAAAAACCTAATCAGTCTAATTCTAGGGTCGCTGCTCTTCACCACTCCACTCAACCACCTTTCAATTCAGTGAGTAAACAGAACAGAATAAAACCAAATTCTGCAGCTCCTTTTTAAATTTGCATTCATTCCTACAATATTTCCAATTCAAAAAAAGTAATGTATGCTTCTAATTTATGTATTCCCATCAGTATAACTAGAATAGTATGTCTCTTTTAGACATCTGTATTAAAAAAAAAAATCAAATCTCAGCTTTGGCAAGTTTTAATCATGAAAATTTCCACATATATGCCTAATCAAATATCTGTTTTTAAAGAATACCTGCAATGTTCCAATTAAAAAGAAAAATATTTGTATCAATACATTTTAAAAAGAATGTTAGATTACCCCTTTGAGTTCTGACACTCTAACAAGAATACCCTTTTCTTATTTGTGTATTTTGCATTTGTTACATAGTTATATATGCAGAGATGGGAAGATATGGTATAACTGTGTCACAGATGTAACCAGAGTGAAAGTCACTTTGGACAACCCTTAAAATGGCACTGAGTTCTGAGGGACAAAGAAAACTAAAAAATCACTAAGCAACTTGGTAAGAAACTGCTAAGTCTCGGACTGAATTAACAGGTGCTAAAAGAGGAACTAGTGCTTGAGATATGTCCAACAAATATTATTCACACTGAATGAAAATAGAAGAAAAAGGAAAGGGAGAGAAGAGCAAAATACCTTTATGGCAATGGGGATGAAAGCCCTTACTGAAAAAGGTTTGTGATTTCAATACCAATAAAGGGGAAAAAAAAAGTCATTGGATAAGACCAAGATATTCCATTTATAATCAAAAAGTGATACAGAATCAATTTATCAATCAAGTTTGGTAAATTAACTTAAGAGTTATCCAATAAGACATTATTCGTAACTAATTCATTTGGGTACTACTTCATGAAACAATTCTGATTTACTTACCAAACCCCAGCTCTAAAATACACACAGATGGAATCCTGGGAGGCCTGACCATTGTACTCATTTAAGAATTTATTTATTACAAACAGTCCTCTCTTAAGTCCTTCAAATATAAGAAATAGAAATATGTATTTGGAATATCTATAAATGTTTAAATAAATAACACTATGCAAGACACCAAAAAAAAAAAAAAAACCCACAGTCACTTCTTTGCTATCTATCAAGGTTAGAAAAAGTTGTATTACAGTTAATCTAATATTCTGATTCAGTTTATTCATCTATAAAACTTTAAGATTGGGGGGGAGCGGAGCAACATGGCGGTGAGGAGACGCTGCCAGTAAGATCTCCCATTAAAAAAAGTTAATAGGGAGGAAAAGCGGCAGGTCCCAGTGAGAACTGGGACACAGAAGATAAACGGGTGACTCCAGCAAACTACCCGAAGAAGAAAGTGGCCATAAAAGAGGACTAGAAGGGAGGGAAGCACAGAACCCTGCTCCCCCCCCCGCCCACAGAGGCGGCACTCTCCCACCAGCAGAGAGGAGGGAAACAACAAACCAAAACGGCCAACAAGAACAAACCACGCAGCAAGCGGGACTGTGAGTGGAAAGGAACTATTGCAGCCACCACACCCCGTGAACGGGAGCTGAGGCGAGCCCTGCAGGATTCGCCGCGGCGGTGAGCGAACGGCTCCGGGCGCCATTAGAGAAGAACAAAGACCCCGGGAGACGCACACACAGCCCAGGCTGCCGGTAAGCTTGCGCTGCGCGGAAAAGTGGCGCACTCCGCGGGCTTGAAAAGCAAGTGCAGACCGGGATCGCTGCTGCCCAGGTCCCCGCGCCTGCGACCTAGGCTTGCGGGGAGACGCGCGGAGGTCCTCACTGAGGTGAAGGTCCCTCCCTGAGTAAGCAGGAACCAGGTGCCCAGGCAGGGGAGCGGTGCAAAAGGCGCCATTCCCGCGCCACTGAACTGGGCTACAGCCCGCATCCTGGAACTGAGGGCTTTGGAACTGAGACCCGGGGCACGAAATTAGGGGCGTGGGTTCCCCACGACGGTGGGGCACAAGGCAGACACAGCACCCCAAAGCCGTTGAGGTGTACCCTACCATCCCTGCTCTGCTCCCTGTCCCACGGGGTGGAAAATCAGCTCCCCAAGGGCTCTAGGAGAGATCTCTGGAGCCACCTAGTGACTTGAAGCCAGCACAGGCTCCTGAAGGAGCTAGTGGCCAGCTGGGGAGTTAGCCCACACCCGGCCCCTTCCGAACAAGTAGTCTGAGCCCACAGGGAGAGCGAGCACCCACAGCCAGGGCAGACCAGGCACGCAGAAGAGTGTGCCTGACACCGGACGCGCAGGGAGTGTGTCCCACATCACCATTTTAGAACAGGGACATATCTTCAGTAAAGACTACCTGCAGAAGGCTTCCTCAGGAGCCAGATGTGAGCGGGGGAAGTTCGCCCACGCCAGACCCCCTCTGGCCTGCAGTCCAAGCCCAGAGGGGGAGCAGGAACCCACCGCCGGGGCAGACCAGGCGCACAGGGGAGTGTGTCCCCACATCGACATTTTAGGACAGGGACCTTTACCATAAAGACTGCTTGAAACTGACAGATGACTCCTGGAGGAACCAGAGGGGAGCAGAGAAGCTCACCCAAGATGCCGGCCAGTCCCAACTACACAGTGTCCCAACGCATACGGCAAATTAGAAAACAGACAGTAGGGAGGAGAAGAACCACACGCAACCTAGCAACTCTCCAGAGAAAAAGCACACCACAAAAAGAAAACCAGCCCCCAGATTGCAACGACAGTAACTTGGAAGAACTTCTGAGCCTTCCAGAAAGAGAATTTAAAATTGCCGTGATTAAAAAACTGACAGAAGTCATAAAGGAAAACAGTGATAAGGGAAAAATAATCAACGATCAGAAGAATGCAATTGAGTCCCTAGAGAGGGAAAACAATGGTCAGAAGAAAGAAATTGAGTCCCTAAAGAGGAAGTAAAAGAAATGCAGGAGATCAAAGAATTAGTGGAAGAACTAAAGAATTCTGGGAAAAGCAATGAAAGCAGAATTGATGAAATGGAAGAACGAATAAGTGCTCTTGAAGACACAGAAATAAAAAGAACCAAAACAGAAAAGGAAAGAGAAGTACGAAGGAAAAAGAATGAAGAAAGACTTCAGGAACTATCTGACTCCATGAGGAAAGGAAATATAAGAGTTATAGGAATACCAGAAGGAGAGGAGAGAGAAGTAGGAACAGAGAAAATATTCAAAGAGATAATTGAAGAGAACTTCCCAAATGTGAAGAAGGAGCTGAAAATTGATATACAAGAAGCAAGAAGAACACCAAACTTCCACGACGAAAGAAAAAATACAGCAAGACACATAATAGTAAAGCTCCCAAGAATCCAGGACAAGGAAAAAATAATGAAGCTGGCAAGAGGGAAGAAACAGATAACATTCAAAGGAAAGCCAATCAGGCTGACATCAGACTTCTCCGAAGAAACACTACGGGCAAGGAGAGAGTGGAGGGACATAGTCAACAGACTCCAAGAAAACAGATGCCAACCAAGAATACTCTATCCCGCAAAGCTCTCCTTCCTCTTTGAAGAAAGAATATGGACCTTCCCAGACAAACAGAAACTCCGGAATTTCATTGCAACTAAACCCCCACTCCAAAAAATACTACAAGGAGTCCTAAAGCCAGAACCTCAGAGGGACGAATAACAATGAAAGAAGGCCAAAAAAAAAAAAAAGTTATTAAAAGAATAAATAAATAAAATCAAAGGAAAGACAAACACAATGGCAAATACAGATGTTAACATATCAATATTAACTCTAAATGTAAATGGACTAAACTCTTCAATAAAAAGACACAGAGTTGCAGCCTGGCTTAAGAAACAAAACCCAACCTTTTGCTGTCTCCAGGAAACACATTTAGCTACAAACGATAAAAATAGGCTCAAAGTTAAAGGATGGAAAACAATCCTACAAGCAAATGGACCAAAAAAGAAAGCAGGAACAGCTATACTTATATCAGATAAAACAGATTTCAAACTCAAAAAGATAAAAAGAGACCCCAATGGTCACTACATTATGATCAAGGGGACAATACTTCAAGAAGAAATAACACTCATTAACATATACTCACCAAACGAAGGAGCACCAAAATATATCAGACAACTGTTGTCCTCTCTGAAAACAGACATCAGAGAAAACACATACGTAGTGGGAGACTTCAACACACCACTATCAACAATGGATAGATCAACAAGACAAAAAATAAGTAAAGAAACCAAAGCTCTAAATAAGGACCTAGAGCAATTGGGCTTAACAGACATCTATAGAACACTAAACCCCCAAAAAATGGAGTACACATTTTTCTCAAGCGCACACGGATCATTCTCCAGGATCGATCACATACTGGGGCACAAGGCAAACATCAACAGATACACCAAGATTGAAATCATATCAACCATCTTTTCTGACCATGAAGGCATCAAACTAGAAATAAACCATAAAAAGAAGGCAAGGAACTTTCCTACCTCATGGAGATTAAAAACCACACTACTGGAAGACCATTGGACTAATGAGGAGATCAAAGAAGAAATTAAAAAATTTTTTGAATTGAACGACAAGGAGGACACCAATATCCTAAATGTATGGGATGCAGCAAAAGCAGTAATAAGAGGAAAATATATAGCAATAGAAGCTCACATCAAGAAACAAGAAAGAACTCAAAGAAACAACCTAATCTCGAAGCTCAAAGATCTAGAAAAAGAACAACAAAAAAACCCCAAAACCAGTAGAAGAAAAGAAATAATAAAAACCAAAGCAGAAATAAATGAAATTGAAACTAAAAAAACAATCCAAAAGATCAATGAAACCAAGAGCTGGTTCTTTGAAAAAATCAATAAAATAGACAAACCCCTAGCCAGGCTCACAAAGGAAAAAAGGGAGAAAGCACAAATAAACAGGATCATCAATGAAAGAAGAGAAATCACAACGGACACAGCAGAAATCAAAAGAATAATCAGTAACTACTATGAACAGTTATATGGAAACAAGTTTAACAATCTAGAGGAGATGGACAAATTCCTACAACTCTACAATCACCCAAAGCTAGATAAAGAAGAAATAGAACACCTAAACAGACCAATTACAATTAGCGAAATTGAAATGGTAATCAAAAACCTCCCCAAAAACAAAAGCCCAGGACCTGATGGATTTACAAATTAATTCTACCAAACATTCAGAGACGAATTAGTGCCTATCCTTCACAAACTCTTCCAAAAAATTGAGAAGGAAGGGACAATACCAAACACGTTCTATGAAGCCAACATTACACTAATACCAAAACCGAACAAGGACAACACAAAAAAGGAAAACTACAGGCCAATCTCCCTAATGAACACTGATGCAAAAATCCTCAATAAAATTTTAGCTATCAGAATCCAACAATGTATCCATAAGATAATTCACCACGACCAAGTAGGATTCATTCCAGGGGCACAAGGATGGTTTAACATCCGAAAATCAATCAACGTTATCCAACACATCAACAAAAAGAAATATAAAAACCATATGATAATATCAATAGATGCTGAGAAAGCTTTCGACAAAGTGCAACACCCATTCATGATAAAAGCCCTTGAAATTCTTGGGATACAAGGAACATACCTCAACATCATAAAGGCCATCTATGACAAGCCAACAGCCAGTATCATTCTCAATGGTGAAAAGCTGAAAGCAATTCCATTAACATCTGGAACAAGACAAGGATGTCCACTCTCACCACTGCTTTTCAATATAATACTGGAAGTCCTAGCCAGGGCAATAAGACAAGAGAAAGACATCCAAGGAATCCAAATAGGAAAAGAAGAAGTCAAACTATCACTATTTGCAGACGATATGATATTATACATAGAGAACCCCAAAAACTCCACAGAAAAGCTAATTCAACTCATCAATCAGTTCAGTAAAGTGGCAGGATACAAAATCAACACGCAAAAGTCAGTAGCCTTCCTATACACAAACAATAAATCTGAAGAGGAAGAAATCAAAAAAACCATCCCTTTTGTTATTGAAACAAAAAAAATCAAATATTTGGGAATAAATCTAACAAAAGAGGTAAAGGACCTATACAAAGAAAACTATAAAACACTGTTAAAAGAAATAGAAGAAGACACAAAGAAATGGAGAGACATCCCCTGCTCGTGGATTGGAAGAATAAACATTATTAAAATGGCCATCCTTCCAAAAGCAATATACAGATTCAATGCTATTCCAATCAAAATTTCAATGTCATTCTTCAAAGAAATAGAACAATTATTGATGAAATTCATATGGAATCACAAAAAACCCCGAATAGCCAAAGCTCTCCTGAAAAAAAAAGAAGGGAATGGAGGCATTACACTCCCAGACTTCAAACTATACTACAAAGCCATAATCATCAAAACTGCATGGTATTGGAACAAGAACAGACATACAGACCAATGGAATTGAATAGAAAATCCAGAAATAAACCCACAGATTTATGGTCAACTAATCTTTGACAAAGGAGCAAAGACTATGCATTGGAGCAAAGAAAGTTTGTTCAATAAATGGTGCTGGGAAAACTGCGTCGCTACATGCAAAAGAATGAAGCTTGACCACTACCTCACACCATACACAAAAATCAACTCAAAATGGATTAAAGAACTAGACATAAGACCTGAAACCATAAAATATATAGAAGGAAATATAGGTGAAACACTACGTGATTTGCACATCAAAGACATCTTTACAAACACATCACCCAAAGCAGTGATAGTGAAGGCAAAGATAAACAGCTGGGACTACATCAAATTAAAGAGCTTCTGCACAGCAAAAGAGACAATAACAAAAACAAAGAGAAACCCCACCAACTGGGAGAACATTTTTGCACACAACACTAATGATAAAGCACTGATCACAAAAATCTGCAAAGAGCTGATGAGACTCAACAACAACAAAGGAAATAATCCAGTCAAAAAATGGGCAGAAGAGCTAAAAAGAAACTTCTCTGAAGAGGAAATGCAAATGGCCAACAGGCATATGAAAAAATGTTCAACATCACTTGCCATCAGGGAAATGCAAATCAAAACTACCATGAGATACCATCTTACACCAGTGAGAATGGCACATATTAAAAAAACTAGCAACAACAAATGTTGGCGAGGGTGTGGAGAAAAAGGAACTCTTCTGCACTGTTGGTGGGAGTGCAAACTGGTCCAACCACTGTGGAAAGCTGTGTGGAGATTTCTGGACCTACTAAACATAGAGCTTCCATATGATCCAGCAATTCCACTCCTAGGTATTTACCCAAAGGACACAGAAACATCAATTCCAAAGAACACCTGCACCCCTATGTTTATAGCAGCACTGTTTACAATAGCTAAGCTTTGGAAACAACCCAAATGCCCAAAAATAGATGACTGGATCAAGAAGATGTGGTACATATATACCATGGAATATTACTCAGCATTCAAAAAAGATAAACACATGCAATTTGCAGCAACATGGATGGCGCTGGAAGGGATCATGCTCAGCGAAATAAGCCAAAAAGAAAAAGAAAAATACCGGATGGTCTCACTCATAGGAGGAATCTAGAAAACTTAAATAAGGGACCAGGAAAATGAATAACTATAAGAAAGTGAAAATCAAAATCAACAAAAAACTATGAACCAGAGACACTTTTAGGGGGCGGGGGCGGGAGGGGAGGGATTGGGGTCAGAATGGGGGGGCTACAATTGTATGTGGAATATAACAATAAAATTTATTATTAAAAAAAAAAACTTTAAGATTAAATCTTTACTATTGCTATAAAAATGATTATTAAATAAAGTGCTATAATTGTGGTGAATTATATTTCCAAAAATGTATTCAATCATATTTCTGACCCCACATGCTCTTCCAGAACCCTGCTAGTCCCCCACCAAAAGATGTAATCCAATTTTCCCTATTTGAACCTAGGTGGACTGGAGAGCATTCTGACAACAGAGCAGGACAGAAGTGATGCTCTATAATTTCCAAGACTATATCATAGAAAGCAGGACAACGTCTGCCTAACTCCTCTTGTAATGCATGCTCCTGAGAATCCAGACAACTCACTGAAGAAGCCCAGTCTATTTGGAGAGATCACTTGAAGAGACATATGTGGGGAGGAAATGGAGTTTTCCTGCCAACAGCCAGCAACAACTGTCAGGCATATGAATAAATAAGCCTTCAGTTCCCAGTCTTTAAGTTTTCCAGCTTCAGACATTGTGGAAAAAAGAAAATCTATGAGAATAATTGACATTTTTATGCCACTAAATTTTGGGGAAATTTGTTACACACCAATACAACATAACAATAAAACTGCCACACTTAAGACTTGCATTTCCACTAAAATTAAGAAGAGTTTAAGGTGGCTTCCAAAATTCAATATAATATAAGTAGGTCAGAGATAGAAGAGAAATTCATAAAACAAGGTAAAATAACTGTAAGGTATCCAATACATTATTATAACAACAGCAACAGCTAATAGTTTTTGTCTTCCATCTGTAGGTCACTAAAAAGAGATATGACTCAAAGTTTCTAACAGCCTAGAAGAATAAAGGTATCACCTCTATTTTATATATTATACACAAATAAGAAATAAGATACCCTAAAACTATTAAAAACATTTTCATCTTTCTTTGGTGATTCAGATGGTACTCTTTGGATCCTTGTAAAGGATTATCATCATGACTATTGTCACTATGCTAATATAGACCACGGTTAATATAGACAGTTCTTAAACTGTCAAATAATAAAAATTTTAGCCTTTGAAGACTATATGTAGTGTTTATTATAAATTCTTCTTTGATTTTTGTTATAATCCTCTAAAAATACTAAACTACTCTTACCTTACAAGTACTACAAAAACATACTGTGGGGTAGCCCCTGGGTCAATGGACTACTATAGGGTAATGTTGAATACCACAAGTTTAAATTAATAAACTAATTTTTGTGATAAGTATTAACAGCACATGTAATTATACTGAATTAAGAAAACATCATGTTTGGCTCTATTATTACCTACTAAAAGTACAAGTTTCCCTGAACTGTTGTTAAGTGAAAATAGAAACCCAAACATCCATAATTTCCACTATGTCTATTCAAAATTGACATTCACCTACTTTGAGAACTTCTGCAATATTGTCTGAAATAAATTCTCTCTCTAGGGTCTATGTGCCTCTTCAGGCATCTAAACAGATATTACCATGTCTGTTTATTGAGATTCATGACAGCCTAGTGTGACTGATAAAACACTAAACACTTCTAACATTTAATGTTCATATTTTGCAAGAAAATGTTTATTTTTTTGGCAGGAAATGATGGAAACTGGTAAGAAATGCCAGACTACTTTCATATGTAAGTGAACTGGAATTTTTAGGGTCCAGTTCTCCCTAGTAAATTTGTCTACACATAGCTTAATCAACCAAATTTACAGCTGTTAACAGGTTGTACCTCTGTACTCCTAAACATATAAATAAAGTTCTTAATCAGAAAAAATAATGGTTTAGAGCTCAGTTGTTTTAACTGGAATTGGTACAGCCAATACCTAACAGTAGTTAAAGTGACTGTCAAAGAGAATCATAATATTAGTGGAAAAGTTGTCTTCCAGAATCCTCAAAGCTACAAAGATGCTGCTCAGCAAATACTTCCATGATCACCTACAACCAAAGCTACATGATCTCATTTAAAATAAAATGTCCAAACAATGCCAAACCAAACACACAAGTTTTCAAGTTGAAGTTCCAATTAGGAAAAAGTTAATTACTTAAATTCAAATTGGAAGGCAAAAGATTTTTGAGAGCCTGTAAATCAGAAAGCCCTTAGAAACGGGAATGTGTATAGGAGTGAGGAAATGAACTCATATTTATAAAAAAATTTTATTCATTTTGCTTAGGAATATGAAAGGAAATAAAATTTAAATAAGTGAAAAATAATAACTATTGGCTGACTAACAGCTCTATTTACAGATTGAGAATAGATATGAATTGATTATTAGTAGCCATGTCATGTTTATAGAACAAGTTGCCATGTTAAATTAAAGAATGTAAATAAAATAAATAAAAGCATATAAATAATCCAATCCAATCCACTAAAAAGTCACAGCTAGTCAATTTACACCCTTAACTTCTGGAAATCCCTGGCATATTAGTTTTATTTTAAAGCATCTGATATTTTTACTATTGTGTGTGACTTTCTACATTTTTTGTCAAAAAGCTTATCTAAAGAAATACAAATTTTTTACGCTACGGACAAATAAACTAGAGGAAATGAATAATTCCTTGAATTGTACAACCTCCCAAGACTGAGTAATGATGAATCAGAAAATCTGAACAAACCAATCACAACTGATGAAATTTGAACAGTAATCAAAAACTTCCCTCAAAACAAAGTGTAGGATAAGATAGATTAACTGGTGAATTCAACCAAACACTCAAAGAAAAGCTAAAACCCATCTTCCTTAACTTTTTCAAAAAATTGAAAAAGAAGGAAGGCTTCCTAACTCCTTTTATGAGACCAGCATAACATTGATACAAAGCCACTTATACACAAAGAAGAACATACACACAAAAAGAAAATTACAAACCAATATCTCTGATGAACATAGATGCGAAAATTCTCAATAAAATATCAGCAAACAGAATTTAATAATACATTAAGGGCCTCCCCTGGTGGCGCAACAGTTGAGCACTGGACTGCAAAGCTGCCCGCAGCCTCTGCAGCGCCAGTCCGATCCCAGGCCCCGGGTGAGAGACCCACATGGCCTGCAGACCTCTCCTGTCATGCCCGCTGCTCCCCTCAGCAGTGTATTTCAGTCAGTCTACCTGTCCTGTTCCCCGTTCTGGCTCTGGTGAATCCTCTCACCCTCCTGCGCTTCTGACTGTACCCAGTACTTGCATAAATAAAATAAATAAATCTTTAAAAAATAATTAACAATACATTAAAAAGATTACATACACCATGACCAAATGGGATTATTTCAAGGATGCAAGGATGGTTCAATATACACAAACCCATTCATATGATTCCTCCAATCAACAAATTGAGAGATAAAATATTATCACCTCAATAAAGGCAGAAAATTCACTTGATAAGATTCGGGACTCAATTATGATAAAAATTCTCAATAAAATGGGCATAAAAGTAATATATCTAAAGATAATAAAGGCCATATATGACAAACTCATAGATTCTGTCATATTCAATGGGGGGGTGGAAATTGAAGGCCTTTCCTCTATAATCACTAAAAAGATAAAGATATTCACTCTCACCACTTTTATTTAACAAGGTATTGGAAGTCTTGACGAGAGAGAAGAGAAAGGAAGAGAGGAAGGAAGGAAGGAAGGAAGGAAGGAAGGAAGGAAGGAAGGAAGGAAGGAAGGAAGGAAGGAAGGAAGGAAGGAAGGAAGGGAGGGAGGGAGGGAGGGAGGGAGGGAGGGAGGGAGGGAGGGAGGGAGGGAGGGAGAGAGGGAGGGAGGGAGGGAGGGAGGGAGGAAGGGAAATGAAGAAGACTGTCACTATAACTATGTGGATGACATGCTGTCATACATAGAAAAGCCTAAAGACTCCATGAAAAATACTGTTAGAAACAGTACACAAAGTAGAGGTGTAGGCTACACAATTATGATACAATGGTATACTCACTTCTATATGCAAACAATGAAATAGCAGAAAGAGAATGAAACATTACCATTTAAAATTGTACTAGAATGAATAAAATATCTAGGAATACATTTACTCAAGAAAGCAAAGAGCCTGAAAACTGTAAGACACCACTGAAAGAAACTGAAGACGACGCAAAGAAATGGAAAGCCTTTTTGTGCACATGAATCAGAAGAATCAATAGTGTCAAAGTGGCCGGTCTACCTAAAGCAATATACAGATTCAATGCAATTCCACTTCATATATATATATATATATATATATATATATATATATATATACCCACACACAATCTAATTAAAAAATGGGTAGAGGCTCTAAATAGGCATTTTATCAAAGAAGATGCATAGATTATACAGATGACTAACACACATGTGAAAAAGTGTTTTATATCACTTATCATTAAGGGTAGGCTAATCAAAACCACAACGCGATTTCACCTGACATCAGTTAGAATGGCTATTATAACAAAGTCAACAAATTGTAAGTGCTGACAAGGATGTGGGGAAAAACAAACTGTTGCACACTGCTGGTGGAAATGTAAATTGATACAGACCCTATGGAAATTAGTATGGCGGTTCCTCAAAATAGTGAAAGTGGAACTACCACATGATCCAGTTATACCACATCTGGTTATTTACCCAAAGAATATAAAAACACTAAATTGAAAAGATATTTGCGCCCCTATGTTCACTGCAGCACTATTCACAATAGCCAAGATTTGGAAACAAGCCAAGTGCCTAATGACAATAGATGAATAAAGATTCGATAAACACAATGGAAAACTACTTAGTCATGAAAAAGATGACATATTGCCATTTGTGACAACATGGAAGGAGCGTAAAGGGATTATACAAAGTGACATGTCAGAAAGAGAAAGACAAACACTGTATGCTTTCACTGATTTGTGGACTATTAAGGGGCAAAAGCAAATGAACAAGCAAAACAAAAAAAAAAAAAAACACAAACCCTTAGCCATTGAGAACAAACGGTGATTACCAGATGGGAAAAGGGTGGGAAAGCGGGGAGCAGTTAGGTTCCAAATGGTTGGTGGTGGATGGTGTCTAGACGGTGGTGGTGGGTATAATTTGATATATACAGGTGTTGAGAGAAGAAACTGTATACCTGAAACCTATAGTGTTGTAAACTAAATTTGCCTCAATTTTTTAATTATGAGTTTCAATAAATGAGATTTTAAAAAAGGTCATCACCTATAAAATACTTCATCAGACTCCCCACATCAAACATAATCTCTCACACACCTGCTCCTCAGTAGAACAAATCAAGTTAATTACAAGTTTTAGCAGATTGCTTTTATCATGCCACTCTCTTACTAGTCTAAGGAAACGATTTAGGCAACATCCTACGACTTTCAGATCAACCTCTTGCTCCCAAGCAGTCACTTCTTGAAGCTTCTCATTCTGTCATCTCAACTTTTGTCATTTTGGTCTTAAGAGTTTTAAATTCCTTTTATCCTACTTAAAGAGATGCATCCTTACTGTAAAAGTGATTTGAGGAGTGCTTGACTTTGAGTAAGAAATCTGAGACTGCATGCATCCCTCTGTCACCTTCTGTTTAAATGATAATGAACAAGTCAGTGTGTAGTCTTATTTCTGTATCTAAGGTAATAAATCCAACCACAAGGGGATATCTTGGGGATTTGTGTGAAGTTTTTATAAGGTGAGAAGAGCCAGGGTATGCAAATGAGGATGATTATATCAATAGATACATATTAGGTAAACTTCTACAGTTATGAAGATAATGATAGATACATATTAAGTGATTGATATGTTTCAGAACCTAGATCAGATCGACTATCCCAAATTTAACTGTGTGTTTAGCATGCTAAGCTAATTGGGGGGGGGGGATGCATTAGATGATTTTTAATCTATAGTCATGGAGTGATTTCACAAGAGTACTAAAGCTTTTAGCTTTGTATACCTATCCAAGTCAAATAAACTGAAGTTTTCATCTACAAAGAAAAACAAAAGCCTGACCAGCCTTTGAAGCTTGATTAGATTAAAATTTCCAATAACTGCTCCCTATTCTGTTTTTTAAATCATTTGTAGTTTGGGAAACTAAGTTCTTTTTACTTCTCCTCTTCTTTGTAAATGATTTGCTAGAGTCCTCTACCTATTCCTATGCTAACCATTATAATAATGCTGTTCAATAGAACGTTCTACAATGATGGCTATGTTCCACATCAGGGCAGCCCAATATAATAGTCACAATTCAATGTACTGCTAAGTATCTGTAATGCAGCTACTGCATCTGAAGAACTACTTTTTACTTTAACCTTAATTAATTTAAGTTTTGATGGCCAGAGGTGACTAATAGTACCATTCTGACAGTGCAGGTATATCACATGTGTTCCACTCACAACATTGGCAGTTGGAGTGGCTGGGCCTCCCGGGTTATAAATATTTTGCTGATGCTCTTCATAGTTGGGAGCTAGTTCCTACAAGTGCACCTGTACAACAA
Source organism: Talpa europaea (assembly GCF_964194135.1). Lineage (NCBI taxonomy): Eukaryota > Metazoa > Chordata > Mammalia > Eulipotyphla > Talpidae > Talpa > Talpa europaea. Next base: position 95,115,015 of record NC_140075.1, on the reverse strand, counting down.
TGATTAAAGTCACTGATTCCAGTATTCCCTCTGTTTAGAAACTTTTCCCCCAGTGTGTGCCAAGCAAACTCACATCAAAGTCAGATCAAGGGTTATTCGCTTCATGACTTGGACAAATATTGGATCTCATTTTTATAAAATAATAATTACTAATTTTGCAAATTTGTTGTAGAAATTCTAGGGGCATTGTATTATGGCTAACATTTATTGTCTACCTGTGTCTATCACAGTGGAACTGCAACACTTAAATTTTTTTCATAGCAACTCTATAAAATAATATTCTTTACCTATTTATTAATATATTGAACAATTTTATGAAAAAAGACAACAAAGAAGAAAAATAGATGATAGGTAGGTAGGTAGACAGACAGACAGACAGATAGAATCAGTAATGTTGTGGAGAAAAGCAGAATAAAATAGAAAAAGGGAAAAGAAGCTATTTTATGAAGGTTATCTTGCAAGGACTCTCTATTAAGGTAATACCTGAGACAATTAAATTAAGCATGAAAATGATATATGTGAATATAAGTAGGAAGAATGCTCACAGGAGAATAAACAGCATTATTTGGAGCTACTATACAGCAGACCTGATGGTAGACATTGAAATGCATAAATAAATCAGAAAATGTGATTGTCCTCCAGGATTCATATTATTGTGAACAAATGAAAAAAAAAACTATAATGTCTTAGAAGTAAAAAGTTCAATTAAGAAAATGGGAAAATTTAAGGAAATAGAGAGTGATGGAAGAAAGTATCATGATTTTTACTTTATAAAAATACTGAGAAGTCAGATATACACAATGGAATATTACTCAGCATTCAAAAAAGATAAAACACATGCAATGTGCAGCAACATGGATGGAGCTGGAAGGGATCATGCTCAGCAAAATAAGCCAGAAAGAAAAAGAAAAATACCGGATGGTCTCACTCATAGCAGGAATCTAGAAAACCTAAATAAGGGTCCAGGAAAAAGAATAACTATAAGAAAAAAATCAAAATCAACAAACAACTATGAACCAGAGACACACTTTGGGGCGGGGAGGAGGGATTGGGGTCAAAATCAGGGGGTTGCAATTGTATGGGGAATATAAAAATTTTTTAAAAAATTTTAAAAAATACTGAGAAGTCAAAAAACAAGTTGGTGAACTATATAGCAGGTTTTTAAACCCCTAAAGTCTGACTTCTCAACACATTCTTTTAATTACTATGTCATTCTCTCACCCCTATACTAGTCTCCATTGGGAACCAGGGAATAGCAAGGAGCATAGTCTATTTTTTGCTGTACCCCTATTATCAGAACAAGTGCATGTAGGAAATGCAGGGTAAAAGTGAATTAATTCAGATTCCACTATAAATAAATTTGAAATCTCCATTATAATTAAAGAGACCATGATCCTAAAACCAAGGTGGATGGTTCTCCTTTTTTAGAGAAATCCCATCAAAAATCACAATAAATAAACAATAACATTTAAAGGTAAAAGTGATAAATTTTGGGGCCTCCCTGGTGACGCAAGGGTTAAGACGCAACCTATGAAGCAATTCACAGCCACTGCAGCACGAGTTTGAGTTTGATTCCTGGCCAGCCAGGGAGCAACCCACATGGGACAGCAGACCTCTCCTGACTCGCCCACTGCTCCCCTCAGCAGTGTACTTTGCTCTGTTCCCCACTCTGTCTCTGGTGAATCCTCTCACCCCCCACACCTCTGGCCTGTACCCTACCTCTTGTATGCATAAATAAATGAATCTTTAAAAAAAAAGTAACAGATTTTGTAAGGGGATTGGAAAGAGAAAGAACTACTCAAATGGACCTAGTGCACATTACTGCAATACTGAATTATTAATATGGGCTATGTAAAGGGTAAAATGGAAGACTGCAATAAGTAAGAATAGCAAAGTTATTATTACACAGATGTTAAGAGAACTGGTGACAAGTTAGCAAAATACAGCAGGTCTTAGTGACACTATTTGCCCAATATTTTCTTCATTGTGAATCCTAAGACTTTAAAATACTTCAAATTAAACAATGGAGTACCACATTCCCAGACTTCATTCTATACTACAAAGCTATAATAATCAAAACAGTATGGTGCTGGAACAAAAGCTGATGCACAGACCCATAAAATGGAATTGATGGCTCAGAAATAAACCCACACATATATGGCAGTTAATCTATCACAAAAGAGCCAAGAGTATACGCTGAAAAAGGAAAACCTCTTCAACAAATGTACTGAAAAAACTGGATAGTTAATCAAAAGACTGAAACTAGACCACTATCTCACAGCATACACAAAAATTAACTAAAAATGGATGAAAGACTTGGATGTAAGACCTGAAGCCATAAAATACATAGAAGAAAATATAGGCAAAATATCCATGACATAGGTTTCAGTAATATCTTCGTTGGATTCATCATCAACGGTAAGAAAAAATAGGAGAGAAATAAACAATTGGGCTCTACTTCAAACTAAAAAAACTTCTACATGGCAGAAGAAATTGTCACTAAAACAAAAAGACACTCTACTGAGTTGGAGAAAATATTTGTTCACCATACTTCTGACTAGGGACTAGTACCCAAGATGTACAAAAAACTCACACAACTCAACAAAATACAAAAAAAAAAAAAACCAATAACAACAACAACAAATGAAAAGTTACATTGACTCTTCTCCAAAGAAGACATCAGATGGCCAATAAGCACAAGAAAAAAATCATTACTTATCATCAGGGTAATGCAAATCAAAATTCCAATGAGTACTATCTCACACTTGTGAGAATGGCCCATATCAAAAAGAACAGAAACAAGTGTTGGTGAGGATGTGGAGAAAAAGGAATACTCCTACACTCTTGATGGGAATGTAGACTGGTCCAACCTCTATGGAAACAGTCTGGAGGTTTCTCAAAATATTAAAAATAGATCTGTCATATGATCGAGCAATTCTGTTCCTAAATATCTGCTTGAAGAATGCAAAAACATTAATTTGAAGTGCTATACAGACTTCTATGTGCACTGTAGTTCTTTCATGATTGCCAAGCTATGGAAACAAGCTAAATGCCCAAAGTTAGATGAGTATATTAGGAAGATGTAATATATAAACAAATGGAATACTACTCAGCAAAAAAGAAAATAAACATTTGATGCTTATGCCAATATGGATGAGCTGGAAGGGATTATGCTAAGCAAGATAAACCAGGAGACAAATAATGGTGTCACTTATATGTAGAATATCGAGAAAGAAATCAAAGCGTCAGATAAAACTAAGCCAATCACAACCCTAGAAATCTAACTGTAGAAGTGAGGCTACCATAAGGGGAAGAAGAGAAGGGAGACAAAGGCAGGGAGGGGACACAATGTATTATGGTGGAGGGCTATGGATGCCTTCATGGCAGATGTGTTATAGTAACATATACCTTATTCTACACCTCTTTTTTTTTTTTTTTTTTGGTGGGACTCTCGCTGCGGAATGAACCCACGCTGCAGAGGCTGTGGGCAGCCTCGCAGCCCAGCGCTCAACCACTGCGCCACCAGGGGAGGCTCCTTATTCTATACCTCTTAATTATATACAGTGTTGTAAACCAATGTCACCTCAAAAATATAATAATGAATAAAATACCTAAAGCGTCAAAGCTTCTTCTTATCACTTAGCAAACTAGTTGACAACCATCAGCCCTTTAACTTATAAACCAAGAGGAAGAAAATGCAATTACCGTATGAAAAAGATATATCACTATGGCAAAATAATCAGTTTAATCTGTTGTAAAAATATCTTATCCATAATTATTGTACATTTTTTTCTAATTTAAAAGTAATACATATTTATTTCTGAAAAATCTGGGATAAATCTTTTGTTATACAATTTTTCCAGTTAATTGAATATGAGGAAAAGCTACCAATTTCATTCTATATGCTCTAGAAAGGTAGAATGAAAAATCACATGGCATTCTTAAACAAAATATTAACAAAAGAAATCTAGCACTATATCATCTTTTTTTTAAAAGATTTATTTATTTATATAAGAACTGGGGTATAGGCCAGATGTGCAAGAGGGTGAGAGGATTCACCAGAGACAGAGCAGGGAACAGAACAGGCAGACTGACGAAATATACTACTGAGGGGAGCAGCGGGCGAGACAGGAGAGGTCTGCCGCACCATGTGGGTATCTCCCCAGCCAGCCAGGATCAAACCCATGCTGCAGAGGCTGTGGACCGCTTCACAGTGCTGTGCTCAACCGCCTGAGCCCTATATCATCTTTAAATAACCAACTAGTGCTTGTCTGGAGATACAAGAATAGTTTGACACCAGAAAATCCATAAATACATTCACCACATTAAGAGAATAAAAGAGAGAGCCTCCCTGGTGGTGCAGGGGGTTGAGCACCGCACTGTGACGCTGTTCACAGCCTCTGTAGCGTGGGTTCAATCCCGGCAGGCCAGCGAGAATCCCACATGGCTCAGCAGACCTCTCCTGCCATGCCCACTGCTCCCCTCAGCAATATATTGTCAGTCTGCCTGTTCTGTTCCCCTCTCTGTCTCTGGTGAATCCTCTCACCCTCCTGTGTATCTGGCCTATACCCCAGTTCTTATATAAATAAATAAATCTTTAAAAAAAAGAGAGAGAGAGAGAATAAAAGAGAAAACTCATTTGATTTATCTTGATATGTGAGCATGAGTCTGAAAGTACCCCAGGACCCTAAACTGTTAAGGGGTGCATGATCTAAGGTTTTGGCCATCTGCATGCACAAAATCAAATAAAGCATACTCTTAGTGTTAAAGATTTTTAATAGAATTGGTGTGCATGGAGAGAGAAAACAAGAAAGGCTTTCAAATACTGTAGACTCCCAAAATTACCAATCCCCTAGCAGGCAAATGCCAAGTCAAATAAGTTCAGCCCAGAAGTTTGCCACAAGTCTAAGGTAACTTCTGGTGGAAAACCACAAGAAAGAAGTTAGCAGGACCCAGAGAGCTGAGACAAGAGATTCGAAATTCCAGACAACAGCTGCCACTGTCTCTGCCAAGGACCAGGAGCAGCCTCCCCATGTGTCCTTCACACATGTAACTTCCAAGTAGCTCTACATGTCTCTCCTCATGCCTCCTCCCCAAGTACCTCCCAGCAGTACCAGAGTGCAAGACAGAGCTAAAAAAGCAAAAGAGTCTGAGCATGCATGTGTTCAGTTATAAGCCAAGCATGACCACTTAACTCCACCCCTACTTCCAGCAGCCCCCATTCAGGCCTTCAGGTTCATGGCATGGTGAGAGTTATAGTTCTCAGAGCCTGAGATCTCTTCAGCAGGGAGATGGGTGGAGTCTGTAAAAACTTCAGGGGATAGATTGTTCCACTAACAGATTTTTTTAAATATTCTATGAATATGTAAATATAAATGTGTAATATGAATATGAATTTTTTTATTATCATTCATTAAAAAATATCCATCAATCCAGTATAAACCTAAAAAGTCAGGAGGTCACTAAAAAGGCAAAGTGCATTTATTTGGGAACAAAGAATTGTAATACAGGGAGCAGGGACTTGCTCTGCAGTTTAGGGGCATTTTTAGAGGCATTTTTAGGGGCATTTTTAAGAAAGTAAAAGAAAATGAGGTATGGTCTGGTGAAAGAGTCACAAGATAAAATGCTCAGGTGGAGGAGTCACAGGTAAAAATAGGTAAAAGTCAACTGTTACCAGTCCTCCCAAACAGGATATTCTTGTTCTTCTGGTTTTGTAGGATGTTGACAATTTGGCCCAGTCCTAGAGTCTAGCCCATTTTACACAAAAGGCAAAGTTGATTTTCTGCAGTGGCTGACCAGACCCCATTTTTCAATGGCTCTACTTACGTCAACTTTTCAACCAACAACAAAAGAAACTTTCTAACATGAAAAATGATGCGTTAAAAGCAGTCTCCTTAAATCAGGAACAAAACAAAGTCCCATTATCACCACTTCTCTTCAAGAATAAAGATGTATGAGATTTGGAAAGGAAAAGAAACATTGCTGCTACATATATGATTCTCTCTCTGGAAAAACCAAGAAAGTCTGAAAACTACATTAATAAGCAAATAAGCCAAACTTGCTGGACTCAAAAGCTATACATATATAGAGAAAACCATTTGACTATATAGTAATAACTGCCCAAACTACTAAAAACCCATGAATAAATCTAACAGATGTACATAATCTCTAGAAATGAAACTATATTGAAAAGGGACTAACTATATAAACTATTTTCATGAATGAAAACATTCAATATTACAAACATGCAAATTCTCAATTTATGAACTCAATGTAATTCTAGTATCAAAACAAGAAAAAATTTTTATGAAAATGTATCACAGAGAAGAGAGATTTCCAACTGATAGGTATAGGAGACAGAGGAAAAGGATTTTTTTAAAAAATTGAGATCAGATTTCAAAGATAATACGTGATTTTGTTTTTCCCATTTCTGGCCTTTGTCATTTTCAGGAATAATAACTCTTCTCTATGAGTCTTATTTTTTCTTACAATACTCCAGAACTTCAAAAACAAATGCAAATAATATTAGAAAATATGCCTAAAGAGTACATAAAAGTTACCTACTCAAGAAACTATACAAAGTCAATCTAGAAAGCTATCTGATTATTAATAGTACAAAAACTAACAATTTTTTTAAAACCTCATTAGGACAAATTTTAATCTCAATGAAATAAAATGCTTACGTTTAGAATCTCCCACCAAAAGCAATATAAAAGGTACATTATTTATATATTTTACTAAGCCTTGACAAGTATTCTTACTAAATGTGAACCAGAAAGACATAATCTTTTTACTTTCACATTATCAATCACTTAAAAATCTTAGGGAATCAGTTTTTATAGGATGAAAAAGAAAAAATGGAAGTAACCGAAAGAAACAGATAACAGAGAAAAACAATTCAGCAAATTCTTGGAAACTTGGGGACATGTTCTAGAGTTTAATATTAACAAAATGATCAGCTTAGAATATCAACTTAAAGTAGTTTTGAATAGTGGTTAGGAAAATATCAGCCCACAGGAATTTTCCACAGGCCTTCCCAAATTTATTAGTCATGGCAGTAAATAGGAATGGCCTAAGGAAGTATATTTCTACTATGGGTTAGATTTTCTGTTGGTTCTTTTTCTTTTTTTCTTTATTTTTACTTTCCTACTGCTAAAAAAAATTTTTTTTGAAGATCCAAACTGTTTTCCTAAAAACTGTGCACCATGCTAATTTCTATAAGTAAACTTGCAGCTTTCCCCACCGTTTATTCCTTTGAGTTCTTGCTCAAGTTCCTTAAAAGTAGAAAAAACCGTTGGAATCCATGTAACATATATCAAAGTCGTAGTCAACATCCAGGCATACATAGAAAGCCATTCCCTCCCTGAAGAAGTCTACAGTAATAATTAACTGTTCCTCCTTCCTACATTTACTCTAAGGAGAAAAAAACTAACATTTAATAGCCTCTCCTATGTGCCAAGTGCTCTATAAAAGAATTTCATGTTAATCTTCTCAATAGTCCTATAAAGCACTGTCACCTACATTCGGCAGAATGGGAAACTAAGGTTGTAAGAAGTTACACAGCACAGTAAGTCATGGAACTGAATGTTAAATGGAGTCTATCAAATTTCAAGTCCATAATCTTTATACTGTTTCATGCCCCCTCTGTCAAGCCTTTACCATAGACTGACTTAAAATGAGTTGGTTATATGTTAATCTACTCTTGTAGGTTATGCGACCTTTGGAGGCAAATGTCCCACCTTACAGAGGTTTGAGTCCTCCTGTCCTAGCACTGCATCTAATATATATTACCCTCACCACCCCAGTAGTGTCAGAAATAACTGAAGAAATACAGAGTTCTTTCTTTTTTCACATAATTAGCTGTCATGTGACTTCATGATCATACAAAATAGGTATCCAACTTCCAGCCATGACAAAGTAATAGAACCAGCACTGTCCTCCTACTATACACAATATGAAAACTTGACAAAATGTGCAAAAGAAATCTTGTCACACAGTGTGCAAAAGTCACTGTTGGACTGTGATTCCCTCAGTGAAATGAACAAGGCCCCAAATCATCCCTGATGTCTGATGGAAGCTTTCTTGGAATGCAACACAGGGTGTGGTAGACCAAGGAGAGTACAGATGTCATACTGAGTTGGGCTAACAGAGTTTTAAGAAGAGAAAAGGGGTGGGATCTGCAAGACAGAGCACTAAGAGGAGGGAGCTGTCAGAAAAGAGCTTTAGAAATCTTCATAGGAGTCCTTGTGAGACTACAAGTGAAAGCCAGCCGCACATGCATACTGCAAATGTCAAAAGGTCAAGACTTTCCCCAAATTATTTAATTCCTTCAAAATAACTGACTGATTAAAGAAAAAAAAATCTACTATTAAGGTTTTGTTTGGCACCACTGTATATCACGCATTATGCCAGACTCTGAGGAGACAGAGATAAATGAGGAATGATATTTGCCCCCAAGAAGCTTATGAGGAAAACAGATAAACAGCAATAATACATTATGAGGCTTTGAGAAAAAGCATACACTGGCTATAGTGAAGGCAAGGAAGGAAGTGGTCAATTCTGCTTGGAGGTGAGTGCTACCAGAAAGCCTTCACCCTAGAACTTTTAATCTGGGTTAAGATTTGAAAGACATATAGGTTTTTGATGAGTTAATGTGGGGGATGAAGGGGAGAAGACATGCACTCCAGAAAGAGGAGGGGTATGAAGTAGTAGGAGAGTCAGTAAATCACTAATGCTAAAGCAGAAAATAAAAAAGTGAAGAGAGATGAAACTAAAAAATATTACAGATCATAAAAACCTATATTATAAAAAGTGTAGAATATATCATAGACAACTGGTTGTACCTGATAAATTTTTAATTGCAGAATGACATTTTCTTTCTGCTTTTGTATTTTTGTTCGATAACCAACACAGTAGGGAAAGAATGGGGTATCTGGAAGGGGCTGGAAACAAAATTGGAGACAGGGAGACAGGAGGCTAAAGTACAACGCAGGAAATGACTAAAACCTAAATTAAGGCAATGATGAATCACTCGTCATGATAGACTCCCCTCCCTTGCCTGCAAGCTCACCACAACTGATTTCCTCCTTATCTCATGGGTTGCTTCTCCTCAGTCTCCTTTGTTGACTCCTTTTCTTCCCCTACCTTACCCATCAATATTCTTAAATTTTATAGTGTTGAAAGGGACTCAGTTCTTGTCCCTTTTCACACTCTTTGTATCAACGGAGAAGAGCACTTATTATCTACCGTATCGACATTTCTGAACTACTTTTATTCTCTGTTAGTTTACGGTGTAGAGGTAACTGCCTTGAAATGGTTTACATGACTGCTTCACCTTTCCACCCTCTTCAAAAGGAAACAAATGCTAAAATCTTAACACAGCAAAATTTTGTGAGCCAAGAAAAAAGTAGCTTGAGATGCAGTTGTACAATCGCAACTTTCTGGTTATGTCTTTTACCCTGCCACTATTTACTACTAATTATATATCGTTACAGATTTTTCACTTTAAAAAAAAAATCCCAAAGTACTTACAGGTAAAACATACATGATTTTTCAGTTTAAAAAAAATTCAAAGTCCCAATGCTTAGATCTTAGGCAGTAAATTACGTGTGGCAAAACAAAATTTAAAGTTATGACTCCTGTAGTCAGTTAAAAGTGAAGAAAAATGTAATTCACTTATCCTACAAAGATAACTCTAGTATTTGTTAAGAAACACAATAGTAGCTAACAAAAAAGTATTCGTTGAGTAAATTGTACCAGTTATGTAGAAAAGGTAGATAAAAAAAATGTGAAAAACATATAATGAGCTAGTATTGGCCATCAGGAAGAGTATTTGAAGGCTAAGGGGGAAAAAGACATGGAGGTTGATTTTCATATGCCTCACTTGAGACACAGAAAGCAAGAACAAATTTCTGGGATTTAATGGATATTTAAAGGGTTATTGATCAAGGAATGATTTAATGGATTTCGTGAATGAATCCTGAGGACTTGCTAAGTGAAATAAACCAATCACAAAAAGATAAATAGTATATGATTCCACTTATGTGAAGTATCTAGGGTTGTCAAACTCATACCAAAAGAAAATAGAATGGTAGATGCCAGGGGTTGCGGGGAGGAGGAACGGGGAGTTGTTGATAGATACAGAGTTTCAGTTTTGCAATATGATAAAGTTCTGGAGATTGGCTGCACAGCAGCCAACATACCTAACATTACAGAACTGTATACTCATAAGTGACTAAAATGGTAAATTTTGTGCAATATGTATTTCATTACAATTAAAAAACAACTCAAAAATGTCAAAAATTAGCTAAATAAAAGCATTCCCTTTCATTAAAAAGAAGGACTGCAGAGAAATAAGAAAGACACAAACAAAAACTAACTCTCCACCAAAACAGACTGGTTCGTAGAATAAGGGTTTTGGCCTTGATTTCAGGATTAGGGTTTTAAGACAAACTCACTGAAGGATATAACAAAGTTATTTGCACTACATGTCTAAAACTAAACTTAGGATCTTGTCCTCACAAATTTATTCTTGCTTTCTTTGTCTCAAGTTAGGCATATGAATGTATAAAATTGTCCTTACTTTTTAAAGCTGAATAATATTTCATTGCTTATATATACCACAATTGGTTTATGCATTCATCTGAACATGAATATACAAATTATCTCTTCCATTTCTCTGCAATCAAGCTAATTGTGGGAAATGTCAGAAAAGACTGTAAGTTGGGGATAGAAGATTAATGGGCAGGAGCTAACCTATTGCCACAGAATATTGGAAAATAGAGAAAGACAACATGGTAATAGCAACAACCTTAGATAAGTAGATGACTTGAAGATGAACCAGTGAGGAATCCTCCCTGCCTTTGTACCCTGCTTGGCCCTAGTCACACAGAGGAACACTGGCTTCTCATTTTATATTTCTAATTGTAAAACTAGACAGTACTAATCTACCCTACCTGGGTGTGATAATGATTTATAAGCTAATTTAATAGGTACACTTTTAAGATGAAAGACAGAGAGTAACCATCTTATATTAAAATAAATTAAAGATAAAACTTGGCAGCATAACCAGTGTATATGTTCAACTATTAACTTATCCTGCAGGCAATGCCTTTGTTGGCTTAATATTTCAAAAGCTTTCTTTTTTCAAGATCATTCTTGCCTACCCAGCAATAATACACATTGAAATTAAAAGTAGTTGAAAACATATTAAACCAAGAGAGCAAGAAAAAATTTTTTTCTTTTCTTGAAAAAAATAATTAGTATATATTCTTAAGCCCCTTATACAATATATTCATTAAATTACCAGCCTAAAAAGGAAAAAGATGAAAAAATACCAGACTCTTACACTAACAGGTGGTTGTTCAATGAGTTACATTATCAATATATTTTCTTACAAATCACTCTCATCAAAAATTTGGTCATCAAGCTGGCTCCTGGAGATAAATATTTTTCCTCCTGAATATTGAATAATTAGCTGCTCAATTATGTAACCTGGAATTTATTAAGGACTCACTTCACATGTGCCAGCTGCAGAGAACAAAAAAGAGATAGGACCTATAGAAGCTATGGTTTTAGGCTCAGGAATTTGTTCTCTCTCCTTCTACTCCTCATCCTGCTTGAAGCTCCATCTCAAGGGATCCTGAACAACATACAGCTACAGAGGGAAAATGATAACAACAATGGATTTTCCAGATTTAAGTGCCCATCCAGCTCCTGTGCCCAGCTACCTTTTTCACACTCTTTATATCAACAGAGAAGAGCACTTGTTATCTACTGTATCGACATTTCTGAGCTACTTTTATTCTGTTAGTTTACAGTATAGAGGTAACTACCTTGAAATGGTTTACATGACTGCTTCACCTTTCCACCCTCTTCAAAAGGAAACAAATGCTAAAATCTTAACACAGCAAAATTTTGTGAGCCAAGAAAAAAGTAGCTTGAGATGCAGTTGTACAATAGCAACTTTCTGGTTATGCTTTTTACCCTGCCACTATTTACTACTAATTATATATCGTCACAGGCTTTTAGCTTTAAAAAAAAAAATACCAAAGTACTTACAGGTAAAACACACTATGATTTTTCAGTTTAAAAAAAATTCAAAGTACCAATGCTTAGGTCTTAGGCAGTAAATTACATGTGGCAGAACAAAATTTAAAGTTCATTACTTGTAGTCAGTTAAAAGTGAAGAAAAAATGTAATTCACTTATCCTATAAAGATAACTATTATTTGTTAAGAAACTTCATAATTTCAAACATTAGTTCACACTACAAATCTTTCAGGTTTATATTTGAAAATGTTTCTGAAAGTGCAATTCATTAAATACCTATTGAGTTTCTACTGTGGACCTATCATCATGCATGTTTCTAGAAGGTATTAACCATAGTTAAAAACAGATGTTTTACAACAGAAAACAGCTCTTAGCAAGCAGTGAACCAGTCATATAGCAAAGATAAGCAAAATTCAGGATAAAACATGGAATATTATACTTCCTAATGATATTCTCTAACTAGCCGCTGGACTTGAAAGAATTAGTTTTTTTTTTTTTAATTTTGCTTTTCTTTTTTTACTGACTTTCATTAAGAACACTGATAAAATTGATGAAATGATTTTAAAAGTCAAATTGCTCTATCTGACTTCCATTTGAAAAGAAAGAAACATTTCATAATTTCCTCTAGAGAATAAGAATCAGGTTCAAACTCCCAAGGATATTTCACTGGTAGAGCATGTAACTGCCGAAACTGGGAAAACATCAGGGCTCAGCATGTAAATGCAAGCAAAGCAGTCAATTTCAAAGAAAGACATCATATGCTCAAGGCTAAGGTGATGGCATAATCCAGGAAATTCCAAACAAAAGTTCTCTCTACAATTGTAGCCTTATAGTAGGGTTGCCTACCAACCACTGCCCCTCCCAGGAAGATGAGAAAGTCAATGTGATTTATTTAAAGTATCTCATTTCCATATCAAAATGCAAGATCAAAAATCATTAATTCATGCGAAATTTAAAAATATCTATCTTTTGAAAATCTGTCAGGTATTTCTAATGTATTCTGCATTATGTCTATCATGAATATCACAGAACAGTAGAATCACAGAACTTCAGAGTTGAACCCTAAGGTATCATCTCCTCTAAGGCTTTCATTTTTTTAAAAGTTCAGAGAACTTAAATGAATTGCATAAGTCAAGCAGTTAATGTATATATCAGGAAATAATAATCAGATGTTAATACTGCTATCTTTGTAAAATAATACACTGAACCCAAAAGAGTACACTGATAATTCTTATTATATAGGAATCACACTTGGTCTGACCATCAAATATTTCACATTTTAAGTGTCTGCTCATTCAGAAACCTAATAGTCTTCACTAAGATAAAACTAAAACATCTCTCCGCAAACTCTTAACTACAGAAAAACAGGTGCTGGAGTTATTATATATTACAAACTACATTTTACAAACCACATTATAATAGTCTAAGTATATAGTAATCAAATGTCATCACACATAATTAAAGATAAATTCAGCGTGTCAAAACAGAAGATCAAAGCTGTTTTAATTCTCCAGGGGCCATCATTTTCAATGTCCGTTCCTTGATCATGCCTTTAATTCACACAATTCAGTGAATCACAGTGCCTCTTCCTGCTACAATAAAAATAAGTCCAAAAACACTTTATTTTTTTTAAATTGACCAATTAATGAAATATTCCCAAGTCATGTCTATAAAAAGATTAACACATCACCAGTTTTCTATTAAACCTGATCCTTAAAATAACAGACAAGAAGTAGTTTTTTATTCTCTAAAAAAAAATTCTGATCTAAGCATACATATCTGAGTTACAGGGAGAGTTCTTGGCTTCATACTATGGCTAGAAAATAAATCTGAATTCCCTGGTAGTTCCTGTTTGTTGGTTATTGTTGGGTTCTCTTTCATCACTTGTCTGTTTTGTTTTACTAAGGCAATGAAGCACTACCTGAACAATTCAATAAGCACCATGTATATTATAGTACCACTCAGTATTATACAGAAAACTCCCACTTCAGTTATTTCATCCTCTAAACTTTGGCTGAACCACACTGACTGTTATTTCTCTGAGGAAGCGATTGCCAAGTTATCCACAGGCACATACAGACAGACTAACCACAATATGGAGAGTATCAGCCGTTACTCCTAAGAATATCTTCACTAAAGTATGTGCTGAGTAATGAGTAGTGATTGAGTAAGTTCAGATAAATGTAAAGTTAGAATAGGTCTTCAGAGATAAGCAATCAACTGAGATAATAATTATCCCAGTTATAAAAGGCAATACTAAGAAAACCTATATATTAAATATCCATCAAAAATAATGAGATTGTGTTCTAACAGCTCCTGAACTTAAAAATAAATAATCCTAAATAATAAATTCAAGATTACTATGTACATTTACAAATATGAGGTGGGTTTCACAGAAACCAGGGCCTCTAAAATGCTACAGTGCATCTTTTCAAAGGATGACTTCAAAACTTCTTATTCTTGCCTTTAATATTTTGGACGAATCACTTTCTTACAACTTTGCTAACTTGATAATGGAGAGATAATTAAGGATAATAAAAACCTTTCTTGACAACCTTAAGATATTGAGCAACATGTTTTTAGAAGTCTAAATTTTTCATGCTAATTTCACTGCTCAATGAAATACCAGGTCAGATGCAAATGTATATGGAGGAGAGGTCAAATGTTATTTCAAAGGGTTTCCTCAGAGCAATGAGGAAAAGAAGTAACATGTCAATTAGTACAGGATTCACAGTGTTATGTTCATGCCCCGTATTATATTATATTACACTTTCTAGTGGTCAATTTTCTTCAAGAGTCAGTACAATAAAACAATGCTTCTATTGTTGTTACTGTGGCATTTTTGACATCCTTAATTACTGAGAGTTAATATATCTGTTTCTGTACATCTTTTTTATTGTTATTATTTTATATATTTTTACATCATTTTTCATTTTTGTACAATGTATGCATTTTCATCTTGGTTACAGTCCCTGTGAAATTACCACCACCTATTCACCCATGAACCATCACCATGTACATCTTAAAGCATCCTTTAACCAAGAGAATATGTAAAAACTTTTGACTTATGCATATATTTAATTTTTATTATAGACAAAGCATCATACGTACTTGAAAGAGTGAGAAATAAAAAATGAACAAGATAAATCAGCTTTGCCTCAAACTTACACTCTGGTTTGGAAAGGACGACATATACAGAAGTACATAGCATATGTTTGCACACACAGGGTATTAAATTACAAAAAAAAAATCAAGTAGAAATTATAAAATATTATTTTTTAAATAATTTCACAAATAATAAAGTTACGTAAACCCAAAGGAGACATTCTACAAAATTAAATGTCAATGTTATGAAAGACCTAAACTATTAAACTACTTTAATAAAGAAAACTAAAAAGTCATGACAAAAAAATTCCTAGCCCCCAACTCCTTGCATTGGGGGAAAATAGTTTTAAATATCATCCTGGGGATAAGAAGCACAATCTGAATATGAACCATATTCTAGATAAAAGTACTGTGCTGAATTTGACCAGTATATTGTAGTTATATAAAATGTTACATAAAAATTATATAAAAATGTCTGTTATATAAAAATGTCTGTTCTGACTAGACACATGCTAAAAGTACTTAGGGTGAATGCTCACAAAGTCTGCAATTTACTGGCAAATGATTGAGAAGAATAGCATAATGATATGTACGTATGTTTATTTAAAAGAGAATCAATGTGACAAAATGTTAACAGAGGGTAAAACTATGTTGATGGCACATGGCAATGCACTGTACTGTACTTGCAACTTGTCTGTTTTAAAGTCTGAACATTTACCTTAAAAAGACCTTAGAAATGGGCCTCCCCTGGTGGCGGAGCAGTTGAGCGCTGGGCTGCGAAGATGCCCGCAGCCTCTGCAGCGCCAGTTCCATCCCTGGCAGCCAGCGAGGGTCCCACATGGCGCGCAGACCTCTCCTGCCGCTTGCTGCTCCCCTCAGCAGTGTACTTCGTCAGTCTGCTTATTCTGCTCCCCGCTCTGGCTCTGGTGAATTCTCACCCTCCCGTGCTTCTGACTGTACCCAGTGCTTGTATAAATAAATAAATAAACAAACAAATAAATAAATAAATAAATAGATCTAAAAAAAAAAAAAAAAAGACCTTAGAAATGACCTAATCCTGGCCTGACTTAATTCTACAAATGAAGAAACAAACCTGACAATTTGAGATATATGATTAATAACACAGATCAGTGGTCTTCCAACTTTTTAGTGTGTGCCCCATCAGTACAACATTTGGGGAATACGACCCCTCAGAATATGTATTTTATCTATTTTATATCTTCTTTCTGGGTGCTAATTTATTGCATACATTATAAAATATACACGAAAATGTAAAAGCTGACTATGGTGGCATAAAAAAATTGTAAAGTTCTATTTTCTGCTTGCACATCTATGGGGCATCGTGGGCAATCTCTTCCCCTGCATCTACCTTGTTGGCCACTGGCACAGACAACTCTAAGCACAAAAGAGGTATATATAATATGGATGGATGTAATGTCAGGAAGATTTGACTTATGTGACATCTGAAGAATTTTAGAGCTGAAGGGGTAGATAAGACAGGAGAGAAGGACAAGAGATGGATCGTGAAGAAAAACAAAGGCAAAGAAGTAGAAAAATGGAAACTGGCAAATCATACAAAGGATAAGTGACACTGGGTTATAAGACAGCTTGGTATGAAGTGTGAAAGATCTTGAATATAAAATTAAGGAGGAACAACTTATATATAGGTAATAAAAAAAAACCTTTGTAAGTTTAGAGTAAGAAGATGTCTTGAAACAAAGAATGTTCATAATAACTGGCAGTGCTTTGCTACCTAAGTTATTACTAAATTACTCATCAGGAATTGCCATAACTTCTAAGAAGAAACTAAATCTTTACTAAAAATCTACCTCTGACTAATATTTTTACTCACCTAGATTGTTTCACTGTAAACCTGAGTTTGTTTTCCATTTACCAAAGGGTTCTACATCAACAGAATATCCAACAAGTTTCATCACAGACCAGCTGTTTTGCCATTGTTATTTCAAAACCAAATTGCCAGCTGGTGACACTCCCCAAAAGTATAAAAA
Organism: Talpa europaea; assembly: GCF_964194135.1. Lineage (NCBI taxonomy): Eukaryota > Metazoa > Chordata > Mammalia > Eulipotyphla > Talpidae > Talpa > Talpa europaea. The sequence continues at coordinate 95,097,851 of NC_140075.1, read as the reverse complement.
AATCAACTAGATGATATGATATGTATATTATTATAATGGAGATTCTTTTGAAATTAAGAACTAACAGTTCTGCAGGCTCGTCTTAGACAAATTATTGCAGGGCTTTTAAATCAAGCATAATTATCTCTTGAACATCATTACATATAAAGTGAAAATTGTCCCTAGTGTCTGCTATTTCATAATTTCATGGTAGTTTGCAAGGAGAAAATACAAGAAAGTTTGAATATATTTTGTGCATTGTTACAAGTTAGGGCAGAGCTCTTTCAGCATTGTCACTGAATCTTGTTATTCTTTCCTTTTCCTCAGACAGATGCTGACATAGGGAGACCTACAAAGAATTCCTATGTTAAAAAAAAATAGAGACCAATGAGAGGTGAACTTATTTTCATAAGGGATAAAGTAAGTAGAATATATGAAATACAATGAGAACCCTGACACTCTACTTGATTTAGACTTTAAACCACTGTATTTCTTAATTCTGATTTCTCACTTGTGATTAGAAATGCACTGATTTCCTTCCCCCAAATTGTTTTATAAATTAGTTGCTTAAGCAATACAGTGGTAGTCATACCACATGGGCTCTATGGACCCATTCCCTACTTCAGTCATAATTTGATTTAAGAGAAGGCACTGAGAAGAAACTAAACTCAGAGCTTTACCAAGAACATATGGGAGGGAGGTAGGAAGTTGATATTTAGATAAATAAAACTTGCTACTCTATGTTTTAAACTGTTATCATTATAACTGTACACATTCTCTATGCAAAATGAAAGATAAGTCTTGGCTGGCCAGGTTGTAATAATTTTCTTTATAAAATGCTCTCTCTTTTGTTCTAGCAACTTTATAAAACCAAAGATGGTAGGTGACATGAAAGTATCAATAATGTATATGCTAATTTTCATATTTATATTTATGTTCATATATTATAAGGTGGCAGTATATAGGTAAATTTTGTTGTTTTTGCTGCTGGTTTGTACCCCTAACAACTCTTTACAATACTTTTTTTTAATTAAGGTAAAATTTTATTGAGCCATAAAAAGCTAAACATATTCAAAGAATACAATCAGATAAGCTTTCAATTGTGTATACTCTGGCCAAATTTTTGTAAGATAGTAAAAATATCAATAGCACTCAAAAGTTTCCTTGTGCCTGTTTGTAATCCCTTCCTTTCCCTCTGCCCCTAATCCTAGCAATCACAGATCTGCTGTCAGTATAGATTAGTTTTCATTTTCTAGAATTTTAAACAAGTGGAATCATTCAGTATGTGCCCTTTTGAGAGGGGTGAATCTGGCTTCTTTCATTCAACATGTTGATTTTGAGAGCTATCCATACTGTGCACATACAATAATTAATTTCATTTTGCAACTGAGGAATATTCCCTTGTAGAGATATACTATAGTTTTTTAATCAACTTAGTGATGGACATTTGGCTGCTTTCCAGTTTGGGGCTATTACAAATAAGGTTTCTATGATATTCACATATAAGTCTTTGTATGGACATATGCTTTTGAGGCCCCTGGGTTTAAAAGTTATGCAATATGGCTGGGTTCCATAAGTATATGCTTAACACTTAAAACTGCCAGAGAGTAGAGTGGTGATTACAGGGTAGAAGAAATGGGGAGATATTTGTCAAAGGGTACAAATTTCTAGTTATAAGATTAACAAGTTCTGTGACTCTAATGTACAACATGGTGATTATAGCTAATAATACTATGTTATATACTTGATAGTTGCTAGGAGAGTAGATATTAAAAGTCCTTACCCAAAAAAAGAAAGAGTAATTATGATCCAGGATGGAGGTATTAGCTAATGATATGGTAGTAATGATTTTGCAGTGTAGAAATGTATCAAATCAATACCTTGCATACTCTAAACTTACATGTATTTGTAAAATTACATCTCAATAAAGTTGGAAAATAGAAAAAAGGAATTGCAAAAATGTTTTTCAAAGTAGTTATACCATTTTACTTTCCAACCAGCAGCATATGAAAGTTTTAGTGGCTTGTATTAGCGAATTATAAATTTAATATTTATTGTTTAATCAGAAGTATATTAACCTCAACTCTAAAGAAACAGAAGTATTTCTATCACACTGATATCCACCTGGGGGGAAAAAAACACACAAAGAACAATTTTTTAATCTTCAATTAAGTCAACATAAATATAATAACAGAGGAGGAGCTTGGCTGAGAAGCAATGTGGAAAACAGGGTCAGGAGGGATGATCAAGACCACTTCTTAAAGGAAATTATAAAACAGGCTTTGAGAGAAATATTGGTGTGATTAGTTAAATGAGATTAGTTGATAAGAAAAGACAATGTTATTTAAGAAAGATTATCCTATAGCACCAGGTAGGTGAGGTTAAAAGGGGAGGATGACTAATGTTAGGGGATCAGGGAGAAGATTATTGCTATAATCCAGGCATGAGGTGGTGGGGGCGCAACTGGAGTGGTGGATTTTGAAATAAACATCTGGAGATACACAAAGAATCTGAAAGCAAAAGTACTTTGCTACTTTAAATGTTCAGAGCTGTTGCAATCAGTTTAATATATATTTAAATGTATTTAAAATATTTTAAAGTATGTACAAATCACAATTGCATTTTTGACAATTTATAACTTTGTGGGAAAAACAACTCTCCACACTCATCTTGAACAGGGGTGAGGTCTCCAGGCTGCAATGCTGTTTACAGTAAACTCCACGGGGCTGCCATTGCCCCATCTCCACACCGTAACTTCATGTGTACAAGACAGAGAGCCAGTGAAATCCATTTTTCTTTTATTCTCTTAGCAAAATGAGTAGACTAACCTTTAACATATGGAAGCATTTTCATATTGCAGAGCTTGGTGGGGGGATGGGATAATTCACAAAAAAAATCATCAAATGAAATGGGCACTTTCAAATGAGGCTGATTACAAGAAGTTTCATGTGGCAAAAGTTGTATTCAACAAATCTTTTCCTTTTTTTCAAGAAGAGAATGTTCCAATTTATGGATTTATGTAAAATGCAGAAGAATGATCAAGGAAGATGGAAACTAAGCAAAAACGATGAGATTGTATTTAAAGACATCACTGAAGATTTTCAGAAAGCTACTTTTATTTGCATGTCAAAGACTGAAATTCAAACAAATTTGTGTCATTGTTATCTTAAAATCTTAGAAATAATAAAGTGAGGGCAATAGGAAAGAGGCAGAGTAAGGTACCACTTAGAAAAGGGTGTGGAGTTCTTTGGGGACTACATTCAAACTTTCTCCTGACACTTTCTCATGTCTGTCTCTACCCTTCCCTCTTCTTTACCTCTTTTAACTTTAAATGTAGCTGGAGGTTGCCCAGCGTGTAGGGCAGTGGAGTATATGTGGGAAAATATAGGGTCAGTAAAGAAGAAAACAAAAAATGTAACAGCATTAGTATCACCAGGTTGGCATTTGTGAGGAGGTGTTCACAGGGACAGATCTGGAGAAAGAAGGACAGAGGCAGGATATATGAAATGAGACAATCTGGGCACCAACCAGGTACACTGACAACTAATCTTTATATTTTCCAGGAAATGTGTCCAAAATCCATAGTTATAAGGATACAAGGCAAGAAACAAGAAATTTCAACTTTTCAACTTTCTCAATTTCTCTAATTCAAATATTCCAATGCTAAAATAGGAATCTTGACTGAAACACTTACATGAACAAATAACGGGGGGAAATTATTTGTGTGTAAGTAAGCATTAGTAATTTAGTCACAGAGAAACCAAAAATCTGCAAATAACCTAAACTACAGACCTGATATTATAAATAAGCCTAAAATACAAACCTAAAAAGAACTTGAGATGACTGTATTGAAAAGCCATATATTCTTACATTCTACCCATAGCCAAACACCCTACCTATGACTTTAGTGGAAAGATAAGGAAGATAAACAGAATGCAGAGAAAGAGAATTAAAACAGAAGGATACAAAGAAATATTGGTATAAACTTATAATGCGAACATAATTCTACTTAATAAAAGCACACAATGAAACTTAAATTTGCCAAAACTGGGACTTTTTTTCCACTGAGTCTCAGATCTCATTCTCCAAGCCTGATATAAAATATACCAAAAATATTATGGAACACAATTAATCCAATATTAGCTATAAGCTGCAATTGTACTTATGTTTTGATTAATATTATTAACCAACTTTAACTTTTCTAGGTAAATGAGAAAATGTTGACACCAAATTTCAATTGTTGCCCTTTCTTTGTAAATCAAATCCATGAAACTTTCAAGAAAAAGAAGATAAAAGTGCATTCCTTATTCTACTTATCTAAGCCAAAAGGCTTGGCCAGGCCCATAGCTGAAGGAGGCTAGGGATCAGAGACCTTGAATTGCTTGCTACTTAATACCTGTTCTGCTCCAGGCAACTCTAAAACTTTTGCTTTGATAGTTCAAGGCTAAGAGCCAATTTTGATAGCTGGCCAGAGGGAACATTTTCTTTAATTAATCACTTCATACTGCAATCTTCTTTAGGAAAATGATGAAATATGGTTCTAAACTATCCAGAAGTCCCAGTTTATCCTCATTTATGGCTCTGGGAGTTAACATTCATTCCACAGTCTCACAAACAGAATTTTTACAGCTGAGTGAAGTTTTCTAACTTTTCAGTCAACTAACGTATACTTACAAAGCACAGTATAATGGACATAAAAGTCAAAGGATTTTGCTCCTAGAAAACTGGAATTCTAGTTAAGCAGAGAAATTAACTCAAATAACCAAAAGATAAAGGGAGTTGGATGGGGTGCAGGCATGGCTGCTTGGGTGAAGGGAATGAAAAAATAAAGGGAAAGACCCTGCTGTGAGGCCCAAGGAGGTCATCTGGCACAGCTGATGGATGTTAGGGGAAAGGGGAATGAGGGGAGCTGGAGGAGCCAAAGGCTGGTATTTATTTTGACAGGGAAAAAATCAAAAGAAGTATCATGATGACACTAATGAAAACCTGTCAGATCAATAGGGGAAAACTTGAAATAAGTAAGTAGAAATCTAAGATAAAAAATAAGACACATGGCAGCTCCAGGAATTACCAAATTTATCATGGAAGAATGGATATTTGAGAAGGAAAAAAATATGCTGTTTGGGATTAGGCATTAGCATAACAAAAATTCAAAATTAATAGGAAGATAATCCTGAAAAAAAAACAATTAAAAACTGAAAGCTATAGTGGACCAGAAAAGTTCAAAGGGAATTTGTGGAAAATGTTAGAGGTACATACTGAGATTCAATTTAAGAGAAAAAGTTAAGATTTGAAAAGAAAATCATGAATAAAGGCAAGGAAAAAGTAAAAGTACACATAGTATTAGTGTTAGGAATAGGGGTATAAACAACCAGCTAACTAGATGTTCGTTAAGGAACACGGTTGAATCAAAGGGTGGGAATGCTTTGAATGCCAAGAAAACCTAGATAGAGTTAAAGATTAAGCCAATGAGTATCACAACTGACTCTTCAGCAGTAAGCATTTCTTCAGAACAGTTTAACAGCAGAATGGGATAGAGACTGGAAGCCAGCAAAGTTGGTAGAGCCATTTGGGTGTGAAGTGATAAGAACCTCACCTGGAATAACCCATTTATGAAGCATTCAAAGTATTTATTGAACATGTGAATGTTTATCAGGTTCATGTGAATAAGACAAACAAGGTGTTACAGGCCCACAGAAACTGTGAGGGCAGTTTGTTACAGTAACAGAAAACTAATACACAAGTGAAGTCAAAAAAGGGGTGTAGGGTAAAGAAAATGTCAGGCTTTTCTGCCCTTCCGCCATCAGGATAGATGATGGATCCTTGTCCTGAATGCATGCCTGATGGCGGGCACCTGGAATAGGGTGTGGGCATAGGTAGATGGGATTCAGCTGAGCTAAGACTGTGCTTTTTTAAGGGCGGCGTCACGGGGACGCCAGCAGCAGCAGCAGTAGCAGCAGTAGAAGCAGCAGTAGAAGCAGCAGTAGAAGCCGAAGCTGAAGCCGAAAGAAAAGCCGAGAAGCAGCGGAACCAACGCCAGAGAGCCCAAATAGAGTGAAGACTTGCTGGGGGCTGGGAAGCCTGCCAGCCTCCCAGGCCCCCAGCCAGCACCCCTGCCTGCCATATGCCTGGTGAACCCCAAATAAAAAACCTGCAAAACTACTGAGGACTTTGACTCCTCCTTTACCCGGTCTGCATGGGATCAGAAAACCAGCACTATGCCCAGTCCGGCCCTTACAAGGGGACACCAACTTATACCCCTATTCCTAACACTAATACTATGTGTAATTTTACTTTTTCCTTGCCTTTATTCATGATTTTCTCCCTTAATTATAACTCCCCTTGTTTTTCAAATCTTAACTTTTTCCCTTAAATTGAATCACATTAGGTACCTTCCAAATAGGTAAGGGAGGAACCAAAAAAATACACTGCCATTGAAAATCCAGGGGAAAGTTTCAAGTACTACATAGATAGATAACCGGGTCAGATATAATTAAAATGAGATAATGTGCAAGAAAGTGCTGAGAACAAATGGTGATCAAATTGTTGCCTTCTTCCTTAAGAAGAGAATGGTAAGGAAGTAGTGTACCCAATCAACAAACACCATGAATTTAAAGTTTTATATTCTTAAATCTATGTGTCAACTAGTAACCGAATGGCTAAAGGAGTAAGTCTCACATATAGTAGAATTGTTTTAACACAATTCTGGCATCAAATATTCTAACTTTAGTTCTATAGTCGCCCCATAATAAATAAGACACTTTGGATTTATTCAAACCTCTAATCACATTATCTATGACATAGTGCATTAAATTATTTACATGTTGCCAACCCTACTACATGTAAGTTTCCTCCAAGAAGGGATCTGTTGCTTATTTATCTGTAAAGTCATAGTATCTAGAACAATAGCTAATCCACAACAGATGTTCAGTTGCTAATTGAAAATTACTGAATGTAGTGGGAAAATAAAGTCTTTCTAAACATATTAATATATTATAGATCATTTTTGAGGAATTAACATTTTTCTTCCATCTCTTTCTGTGTTAGGGAGAAGGATAGTGTCTCTTCACTGTAATTCACTACTTAGCATTGTCCTATTTGTCCACCTCAGAAAACTATGTGAGGTCTTTCTGGCATATGTCCTTTTCCTATCCCAATTAGCAATACTCAGTGAATTATACCAAGAATTTTGATCAAAAGACAAATCCCCCAAAAATAAAAAATGAAAATGAAAAGCAATAATTAGAAAGTTGAGTGACGAACATCTTAGTATCAATTATCAAACACCATTCATTCAAGGAGTACCTGCATCAGTTTTTGTGTCTCTCTTGGGTTTAAATGTCTTCAACTCAATAAATTCAACTGTATTTCAGATTCAATACAAACTCAATTCTAACTGAAACCCCCATCACAATAATCTTGATCTGAATGATGCTGTATTCCCGTTCTTTCAAGTCTTTTTCCCCAGATCATTCTAAATAGTGGTTTACAATGTTGAAATAATTATGAGGGTATATCAAAATCTAAAATTCTCTGCTCTCTTGCCTACAAATGGATAACTACCTGAATAAGGGAATTAAGAGGTTATTTTAGGAGAAATTTAAGTATAGAAGCTAAGTAATAAGATAAAGTGAAGGTATAAAAAAATTAACTTTAAAATAAACATTAGATGATCAATTTTTGAAGTCTATTTAAAGAATAAACCAGTTAAATTTTTAATTTTTTAAAATGGTCCTCATGCAACAAATTAATCTACAACCTTGTCCCTTAAAATAGAAATAGGCTACTACCAATCTTAAGGAGTTATAATCAGGACAAATTCTTACATTGAAAATGTTTGTGGGCATTCACACAGAACAGCTGCCACCCAGGATGACTAAAATAACACAAATTAGAGGTAATTGAGTTAAAGGACCACACCAGGTTTGTAATTCAATTTGTCCTATGTGGTTTGGGTTTGGGTTTTTTTCCCCTCCAGCAAACCACAATTTGAAAACTTCATCAAATGGGAAGTACAAAGGGATAAGAATATATAATGCAAATATTTAGCACGAACAATTTACATAAAATCTACTTTAACAGTTTAGACAAGGTTTTTTTTGTGTGTGTGTGTGTTTTTTTTTTTTTTAGTCTGAATGCAAAAAGCATCTATTTAAGCTTCCTTTGAGGGTCGTATTTACTAATACTTCTTACTGCTAATTCTTCACTCTATCATAACTTGTCCTAGCTTGTAAAGTTTTTGTTTCCATGTAGATTCCTAACTTTATACACTACTTACATAGAAGTACAGAGTAGATTTCAGGTTAGATTCAAGGTCATTTTTTTTTATAGAATTCAGTCCAAAATCCTGAGGGTCATTAACAAGAGTCAAAGGTAGAACCTGAACTTTTACCATAGTGGACCTTTCAACAGCCTCCTATGTGGCTGATCATGTATTGCTGATAGATGCAATTAGTGACACTGTCCCTAGGACAATGTTTGGATAAAATGTCCTGAACTAACAAATCCTAATCCTTGTTGGAATCTATTTGTACCTGGCAATTTGATCACTGAGGGAGTTTTTAAGGAAAAGAGTTAGGCTTAGAAATCTAGAGTTGCCGCTTGTCATACCCTTTCTATTAGAAATCAGTGATTTGCAGCAAAATTTGAGGTGAAGAGTTTTCCAAATGACTAGGTTGCATAAGTAGTTCACAATTCATGCCATGATAATAATTCCACATAAAACCAAGGGGCCTGATGTAATTAACAGGCTTCATTTCAGAAAATCCTGCTTAACAAGATTTCACTGATAATTATGGTTTAAGCAGTACATAACAATGGGAGTGTGTATCAACTTGATAGCCAATCAGAAAACAAACTTGCCCCTTTTGAGGTTTTATTACCAATAAAATACCTGGTTTCTTACATGTTTTAAAAAGTCACTGTGTCCTGGGAAGAAAACATATGAAAACTTTTACTGAAACAAACTCTGGCCCCTAGAATTTTTTTGCTCTGGCACATGCATGAAAGGCACCTGGCCTAATAATTCTTCCTTGCGTAACACTTCAGAACACAACACAAGACTATCCCCTCTAAAGCCTAGGTTCTTCCCAGTTTTCCTAAGACTCTAAAACCACAGTCAAGAAACCTAAGCTTCTTAAGTTGTTCAGATAGTAATCAATCATGTCAAATGAACAGGGGAAACATTTCTTTTAAATCACATATTAAACACATTGATACCAAGAAGACACAATTTTTCTAAATTAAGAAAGCTAGCTATTCTGTCTTCTGTCAACTATCTGACACCACCTGAAGTGAGCTATAAATCTCCCGAAAAGACAAGGTCTAGAAGTACTACTGCTTAATTATAGGGGTCTCAGGAATAAGCCAGATGCCGAATACAAGATGGTTAAGATTACTGCCAGCTAGAACTTGCACATGGTACTCAAACTATCTTGGGCACTTAATCATTATTTTTATGCCAAAAACAAAGCAAAGAGAAACATGTGGTTCCATCCTTAAAACTAGAACAATGCAATAATGTGGCACTGTTATCTCCTATCTTAAATCCATTCACAATGAAAGTCATCTCCACAACTTTAAAAGGTTAACTGCCATTAAATTAATAAATTTCAAATTATATTTCCATTATCATTTTACCAAAGGAGAAATTAAGACAATGCAGAGTGATGTGAGTCATACAAGTGTACATGTTATTATTATATTGTAATTAGAGGGAAAATACCCATTTTCTTTCCACCAAGGCAGAATGACCCACAAAGTCAGACACATTTAACATACAATTGTCACACAAAGCAAAAAATGTACAAAGGCCAGTCTGGAATACATCAAGAGCTAGATATTCTTGAAGACCGAGCTCAAGTCCTATCTGTTACAGTTCATACCAGTTTTTCCGTTTTCTAAGTTTTCTATAATGCCATTAAACTGTCTTTATTTTAATAGTGACTTAGTTTTAACTACAAAGCTGCAATTCAGTTTGAGGTTGTAAGCCAAAAAAGGAAAAACAACAGAAATACAGAGCAAGTCAATGCTTCCCTCTCTAACTGCTTCTCTTGGTTATTTGACTGATTTGAACCCTAAATTTCAACTGGAAGAAAAAAGTAATAGGGGAAACATTGCAGATTAACATATTATCAGTAATAGAAATAAAACTATGCAGTAACCAAAAAATAAAGTATAAATGGAATCAATAAAGTTCAAAAATAACCTTCTTTTAAAATTGCAAAGTCTTATTTCAAGTCCAACTCTGCTAAAGCTGCACAAATAAAGAACACACACTCAACTCTCAGAAGAAGTGTAACAAACCTAAATTTGGAACTAACCAGCCATTTTCTAAACTCATATAAAACTGCTGAATAAGAAAATATCTCTTTACAATATCAGTTCAAAATTTCTTGCCTCTACTAAGACTGGTCTAAAGCATTCCAAAGTAGTTTACCTACTGAGTTATAAGCATGACCATTTCATTTCAGCATAGGTTATACATAGAACAAGTTTCATATGTGTTTATAAATACTTTGATTGTGAAATATATACTTTTAAAATTGTAATCTTAATTTTTCATATCATAAGAGAATAGTCTCCAGATGGAGAAAATACTTAGAAAACACTGTTTCATGCAATCAAGTGTCTGTTTTGTGCACCAGTTGGACATGAAGTTTGAAAGAATTCTCACACCCCCAGGGGTGACACTAATTAGAAAGAAGTACAAGGATAAAATAATGCATTTCTTTAAACTCTTTCTTCAAATAAATAGCTCCTATTGTCTATAAATGTTTCTTCTTTAAAGAGAAAGTTTATAGTGTTTCACATCAACCAAAAGAACAAGTATTTTTCAAGGAGGTAAAGAGTCTCTTACATGTTTTTATAACAAAGGATGTGAAAATTAAATTTTTCCACACCAATAACAAGAAGGAAAAATTGGAAATTAGAAAGAGACCCTGACATCATAACTCCACAGAAAGCATTGAAATTCAAGAAAAGTGACCTAAGAGAAATGATGAACAAAAACATTAGGTGACCTATTCTGGGGATTTCTCTTAGTTTCAAGAACTTTCTTTAAAAAAAAAAAAAGATTTATTTACTTATTTATACAAGCACTGGGTACAGTCAGAAGCACGGGAGGGTGAGAGAATTCACCAGAGCCAGAGCGGGGAACAGAACACGCAGACCGACGAAATACACTGTTGAGGGGAGCAGCGGGCACTGCAGGAGAGGTCTGCGAGCCATGTGGGACCCTCGCCAGTGTCCGGGGATTGAATCCCGCGCCGCAGAGGCTGCGGGCAGCTTCGCAGCCCAACGCTCAACCACCGTGCCACCAGGGGAGGCCCAGTTTCAAGAACTTTCTTAAATAATGCAATAGCCACTGGACTGCAGTCATTAATTTATATAAAATCTTTACCAAGCAGCACAAAGTAACTGGCGGTGATTATCTTTACTATTTCACAAAACATGCCTGTGTAAATTAAGAGTGAGAAATAATCTACATGTCACAGATGGGAAATTTTAAGAGCAAGGAGTGAGTGACCTGCAATCACAAAGTGAGTCAGTGATGGGCTGGGACTGATTCCCCGATTTTGACTTCTAGCCCTTTGCTCCTGGTGTATGACAGTACCTGTTAAATCTTTAAACACTCAAAGGCACAAAGTAAGAACAAACACTTCACAAGCACTTTCTCAGAACCATGTATTCACTTTGATTCAGTTCTACAATTTTTAGTTTTATATCATTTTTTTAAATTTAGATACTAGTAAGCAAATCTAGTTAAGCCTAAGTAATAATACTTGACACTTATGAAATCCTTTGAGGGGTTTACTTTGAACATTATATGGTTATTGTAAATATTCCTCAAAGAATGACAAGTAGGTAGTATAAGTGTCATCTATTTGATTATTAACTTATTAAAATTCACAATTATCTACAGTCTAAACCAAGCACAGAATAGTTTCAGTTGATCATAAAATTATGCCTGTAACTTAAAAAAATTCTAGAACTGTCATGCCAAAAAAGATCACCTAACCCCCTCATTTTACAAATTTCAAATTTGCACCTTAATTTGTGGATTTAAATCAAGTGCTAAGCAGAAGCAATTGAGGAGGGAGGGTTTAAATATATGGAAAAGAAAAACCAGATGGATATATACTGCAGAGGACCCTGCTTACGTTTAATTTCCAGCAATGCCAGTATGGGTGAGAGGGGAAGGGTGGAGAGAGGGTGTTAATATCAGTGATGGCCTTTGTACAGCATCCAACAGTATTTCTAGGACAGTCTAATTTTTAGGAAAACATCCCTCCCTCGACCAGCAATTACAAACATCTTCTTTTCTTAATTAGCAATATTTGTTGCTATAATTTTTTCTGTTGCCTTCTAATTGTTTATATGAGATTATCAAGAAAAGAAACAGTCAAGTTACTTCTAAGATACTATGTGCAGAAGTTGAAAAAAATGTGATAAATCATCTGTACCTACCATATGAATAATCTTCAAGATATACTGTGGAATCTAAAAAGCAAGCCTGAATGAGAGGCAGTAAGTATAAGACTGATTTTATGGGGAAAGCAAAGACACACACACAAAGCTATACCGTATGTCTTTAGTAAGTCTGTTTATCTACCCATACATATGTTTCAAAGTCAATGCATAGAAAAAGGTCTGAAGGACAAACTGGAAATGACCATTATTTCTTGATGTTGGTGGACAGGTACCTGGGATCAGTGGTGGTGGTGGAAAGGATAATACCAAGGTAACCTTCATAGATATTCTGGATATTCTGAAAACACTAACATATTACTTACATAATAAAATAATTTTTTTAAAGACTCAGATATGTACAAAAAGAACAAAAGATAAGCAGGAATATACAAAAGTTGGGTAGAAGCAGCATGGACACAAGCATGAGAGAGGCCTCCATGCGTCATTAACTCTGGGTAATGAGCTGCTATTTATCTTCACTCAGTTTACTCCTTAAATCCACCATCTCTGTCTCTATCCTGATAACACTTAACAACCCATCAGTGTAAAAAGGCTCTTGTGGAGCTTCTATACAGCAAAAGAGACACTAGCCAAAACAAAGAGACACCCTACTGACTGGGAGAAAATTTTTGCACACAATACTAGTGATAAGGGACTGATCACAAAGATCTACAAAGACCTGACAAAACTCAACAAAAATGAAGTAAATAACCAAGTCAAAAAATGGGCATAAGAGCTAACAAGACAAATCTCCAAAGAGGAAATGCAAATGGCTAACAGGCATATGAAAAAATGTTCAACATCACTTGTAATCAGAGAAATGCAAATCAAAACCACAATGCGATATCATCTTACACCAGTGAGAATGGTACATATTAAAAAAACTAGCAACAACAAACGTTGGCGAGGATGTGGAGAAAAAGAAACTCTCCTACACTGCTGGTGGTCCAACTACTATGGAAAGATGTATGGAGGTTCCTCAAACTGCTAAAAATGGAGCTTCCATATGATCCAGCAATTCCACTCCTAGCTATCTACCCAAAGGACACAAAAACATTAAATCAAAAGGGCATCTGCACCCCTATGTTTATAGCAGCACTATTTACAATAGGTAAGCTATGGAAACAACCCAAAAGCACCAAAATAGAAACTGGATCAAGAAGATGTGATGCATATACATAATGGAATATTACTCAGCAATCAAAAAAGATAAACTCATGCCATTCACAGCAAAATGGATGGAGCTGGAAGGGATCATGCTCAGTGAAATAAGCCAGAAAGAAAAAGAAAAATACTGGAAGGTTTCAATTATAGGAAGAATATAGGGGATCCAAATAAGGGATCAGGAAAAAAAAAGTATAATAAAGTAAAAATAAAAATCAACAGGCAACTATAAACCAGAGACATTCTACAGGGGAGCTGGATCAAAACAGGGATGGGAAAAGCACAAGGGACTACGGTGATGGTACACTGGTTAATTGGTGGTGAGAATTCCATGGGAACTATACCCAAGAGGATAAAGCATACATTGTATCAAAATGAAGAATGATGGGGCCTCCCCGGTGGCGCAGCGGTTGAGCGCTGGGTTGCGAAGCCTCTGCGGCCTCTGCGGCGCCGGTTCGATCCCCGGCTACTCCCCAGCCACCGCAGGAGGGTCCCACATGGCGCGCAGACCTCTCCTGCCGCCCGCTGCTCCCCTCAGCAGTGTACTTCGGTCCTTCTGCCTGCTCTGCTCTCCGCTCTGGCTCTGGTGAATTCTCTCACCCTCCCGCGCTTCTGACTGTACCCAGTGCATGTATAAACAAACAAACAAACAAATAAATAAATAAATAAAAATTCATGCCTCTTGAAAAAAAAAATGAAGAATGATGTAAAAAATATATAAAATGATATTAAAAAGGGAAAAGAAAAAAATGGCTCTTGTGGGCACCTATCCTTTCTTGACTCCCCTGCAAAGTGACATAAGGTAAGAATAGTAGGTAGATGAGGGTAATGGGTTTTCTCTTCATTCTTGAATATTACTAGTAAATGTTCTTTTCCTTTACCCTGCAGCTATAACAATAAGAGCTGGCTCTTGACTATCTGTATTAACAGGGAGGCATTTGTTTAATATTATTACAAACCAGATTCATCGGTGCTCTGACTCTAGCACCTTCTGGAATCAAAGTCTTCCTCTTGGTAGGCATCACAAGGAAGTAGTCTGTAGCTACTAATCTAAACTCTAATAGTTGCTCCTATTGCCTGGTTCTGTGTGCATGGCTTAAGTTCTTTGTCCTCATTTGCGAAAAATATTCTGTGTAAAATCTTGGTTTTCCAACCCAAATGCAAAAAAATAGATGACTGGATCAAGAACATATGGTATATATACACAGTGGAATACTACTCAGCGATCAAAAAGGATAGATTCATGCCTTTCGCAGCAACATGAATGGAGCTGGAAGGGATTTTGCTCAGTAAAATAAGCTAGAAAGAAAAACAAAAATATTGGATGGTTTCACTTATTAGAGGAATGTAGAGGAACCAAATAAGGTATTAGGAAGAAAAAAAAAGTAACCCTAATAAAGTAAAAATCAAAATCAACAGGCAACTATAGATCAGAGACATTCTGCAGGGGAAGAGGGAGAAAAGGGTTGGGATGGGGTAGGAAGAGCGTAAGGGACTATGGTCATGGTGCATGAGTGAATTGGTGGTGGGAATTTCACAGGGAAATCATATATTGTACAAATATGAAGAATGATGTAATAAATATATAAAAATAAATAAATAAACCAAAGTAAAAAAAAAATAATGCAACGCTATCTAAATGCCTTACTCCATCTGGTCTTATAGATATCAGAAATAAATTGTTGACGTGTTTCACATAGTAGTAAAAAAAAAAGATCTTGGTTTCCTCAGTTCCTTCACACAAGCAGTTTATCATCAGGGAAGAGTATTCTTTGTGTACGGAGCAAGGAATATGAACAAAAGCACAAAAAGAGAGCGAGCCTAGGGAACTATGAGAAGGCAGGTGGTACAAGAATAAATGTGTATGTGTGTATGGCAACAGAGAGTGGGGGCAGGAGAAACTGTAGCAGAAAATGAGGCGAGAATAAATAAACTGAGGCCAGTCTTTGAAACTCCTACATGATAAGGAATTTAGACTCTATCTCTTAAATATCACTGGGAGCCATCAAAGGTTTTTAAGCTAGAAAATGATGTGACGAGACTTTTAAAGAGACTCGCAACTAACATGGAGGAGGAGTAGTGGAAAATGGAAAGCCTGAGAGTCAATCAGCAGCTCTTCTAAAAAAGATGAAAGGAGACTGAACAGAGTAATGAGAGTGGAGAAAAGGAAACGAAAATATTCCAAAGCAATTTTGCAGATAGCAGAGACAGTACTTGTTGATGAATTGGTTGTGGAGACTAATGGAACATGAGGACTCAAGATGAATGTGAGGTTTCCAGCTGAGAGGACAGGAGGCCATTAAGAGAGAGAAGACAGGGAGGGAGGAGGAGTGTTTAAAGAGTATGAGGAAAAATGAATTTGGGGTTTGCTGAACTACATGCTAGGATATCAACTCTTACAAAGCTCCAAAAAGGACAGACTCTTGTTTGCTAATTTTCTCTGTGTGGTACCTAGTTCAATGCCAAGTACATTTAATTCAAGTATATAATGAGGACAATGCTAAGCTATCGCAGGATAATTGAGATTTAACAATATTTAAGATGTCCCTGCCTATGTGGAAAGAAAATATGAGACAAGGTGGTTTGCTTTACTTCTCTGTCACATTTCTTCTTTAGTATTTTCTAAAGTAAATTTCCAGTGATTATAGAGCTTTTCACAAGAATGGCTGTCACTAAGAGCAGCCTGCAGCAGACCACCATACCACTCATAGCCTTACATTCTACACATTCCTATAAGCAAGTCACATCACCTTTGATTCCTGTTCTTGTTCAGGAACCTGTACTACCACTTCAGATTCTAAAGCCTGCCACACCCCATAGTCAAACATAATCAGAGCCATTTAAACAATTTGAAACAAAAAACACTGCTATTTTATTTGAAAAGCTTAAGGGGGGCTATGGGGGGAAAAGGCAGCATTTGTTCTGGTTAACGTTGTTGTGCAATGTTTTCTGGGGTTTGCCTTGTAGGCATGTTGAAATCATAACTAAATAAATCAGTCCGGCAACACAAAGAAACAATATTCCCTGCCCCCTCGGACGCCTGAAGGGAAAATGGCATCTTCCTCACGATGTGCACACACTTTGGAGCTGCTTTGTTTTTAATCCTCTGCCAAGTCAAGTTTTAGTTTTATTTTAATCTCAGTAACCACAGTAAATTCAAAATCTTTGACAAGTAAATGCTTTCTTCCTTGCCAGAAGCCCACTCACTTTCCTTTCTAACTCCTGGAACTTAAAAACTCGATTATGCTGTCTGCTGCTGTCTTCTCACCAGGAAGAAAGTAAATACACTACAGATTAAGCATATTTCCTGACATTTAAAAGTTGGTCTACATGTGAAATAGGCTAAGATAAAATTGTATCTTTCCTGCACATCATCTTAAAAATACAAATATATTTTTACGTGTTCTGTAAGAAAGGGACAGCAAGAGATCTGGGCTCAAGTCTCATTCATTTCAGCTGGCTGTGTAATGTTAGCCAAGCAACTTAAATTTGGTTTCCTTCCAAAAGTTAGGGAAAGTGACTGGATGGTACTTAAAGGTCACTCCCTCCCTTTCACTTTAAAATTCTGATTCCTAAAATCACAGCTTAAGAATTCTATTAGGAATTATTAAGAAGTAATTAAAAATTATCATTCTAGACAGCTATTCACAAATACAGGATAGATGGATGGGCAGAAATATTTTTTTTTTTTATTTCTGGAATAAGAACATATTTACTTTTAAAAAATATGTTTTCGGGCCTCCCCGGTGGCACAGCGGCTGAGCCCTGGGTTGCGAAGCTGCCCGCGGCCTCTGCGGCGCCGGTTCGATCCCCGGCTGCTCCCCGGCCACTGGAGGAGGGTCCCACATGGCGCGCAGACCTCTCCTGCCGCCCGCTGCTCCCCTCAGCAGTGTACCTCGGTCCTTCTGCCTGCTCTGCTCCCTGCTCTGGCTCTAGTGGATTCTCTCACCCTCCCGCGCTTCTGACTGTACCCAGTGCATGTATAAACAAAACAAACAAACAAACAAACAAATAAATAAATAAATAAACATGCCTCTATAAAAAATAAAAATAAAAATAAATAAATTGTTAAAAAAATATATATGTTTTCTAATTTTATTTGAAGTTAACAGACATGAAAACTCAAGAAACAAGAAACTAAAGAACATGAAAAAATGAAACTAAAGAAATTCTGAACCTTTTTGCTCAAAAACATTATTTTTTAAAAAGTCACCAGTTTAAAAAAATAATTTTAAAAGCCAGAAGGCATAGTTATTGAAGAGTTGAAGTATATTGGATTTCACACAGCACTGAGTTGTTACTATGAAAGGTTAATAGTCTTTTACTACCATTTCCTTTGCAACTACCTCCCAATTTTTGTTTTGCTTTGCCATGATGCATAATATTTACATTCTATTATCAGCTTCTATATTTAGATTTATAGATAAATGTATTTAATTTTCATAATCAGTGGATTTGACTCTAACTTTTCACTTAGTATTTTGATTAGTTTTTTGATCAGCTAGATTTTAACAAGCAGATTTTTCAGAAAGATCTCACAGATGATACATGGTATATTCTCTGGATTCTTTCACATCGGAGAATTGTATACCCATGGCCTTCCTTCCTCACCAGCAGTGTGGGTAGGTACATTGTTCTTGGATCACACATCCTTTTATCTGAACTTTGTTGACATCACCTCTGGTCTGATGTCTGTTAAATTTTCTCCCTTGTAGATAACTTTTGTTCCTGCATGAGTAACTGAAGTATTTCCTCCAGTAACAATCAAGATATGAGCTGATGATGATGATTCTTTACCAATTTCAGTCTTTGACGTTTGTTTTTCATGGGCAGTTTCCCTTTTCCACCTGAGTGAAGTGTCTGATGGGTCCTCTTCCTCCCAGACACCAGTAATCCTTTCTTGACTTATCTCTGTCATTTCTAACCTTGTTAACCAAATGGTGTTAGTATTTTCCTCCAGTTTACTCTGATTATTTCAAGCTTTTGCAGCAAACTACTAAATTTTCAGCCATCTTTATTCTACTTTCACCAATTTTATTCTATTTTTTACTGGTTCCATATAACTTATTAGCTCTTCAGTGATGTTTTCTCCTCAATTTGTTTTGTTAGCTCTACAGTGTCATTTGTCAACAATATGAATGCATTTTTTAAAAGTTATTATTGGAATATGTAAATTGTTTGTGAATCTGTGTGTATATGTAGACATGTGCTATAAAAGCTCCAAAGTTATACACCAAAATGGTTAATTGCTTTTCACTATAATCAGTGATTTTTTTTTCTTTTCATCTATGTTAACTTCCTAAATTTTTCACAATGAACATAATTATTGCTTGTACACCAACAATGATACATACACATATGTAAATGTTATAAATGTAATTCTAGGAATTAGTGTATTTCTAGAAAATAATATTGAGAACAGGAGAGGTGAAATAACTTCTTTAAGCAAGTTAATTGGTAGACTTGCATTCTTCAACTATATTATGCTGTTTCCAAGATGTTTGCTTCTGTCAAGATGTCTGCAAGTTTTAAGAGAACTGAAATATCCAATCAAGAACTAAACAACTTTACTAAGCAAAGTAATTCAGAAGGTAATAAATAAATATGGGATGATTTCACTTACATGTGGAGTATAGAGAAACCGAACAAAGACAAAACTTGCAAGCTGACCACAGATCTGAGGCATGCAACAAGGGAGGGGGTAGAGGTGGGTAAAACAGGGGTGGGAAAAGCACAGGACAGTGGGGATGTTCTATGGTGGTGGGAAAACTATAGGGACCACACCTGAGGGGAGCAATCAAATACTGTATGAAAGTGAGCAATGATGTAAGAAAATAAATTTAATTAGAGGTTAAAAAAAGAACTGAACAGCTTTGCATCAATGATCCAGAATGTGGAATCTTTTAAAAATAATATTCTTTCTCAAGCATTATGTAGTTGTAGCCTTTGAAAAGTAGGGAAGGTTGCCATTGATCACTAGCATATAATCTACATCTCAAAGATATACAGTAGGTATAAATGAAAATCTCCCCTACTTTCTTCCTGATTATGTTCTTCTGTTTCATAGGTTAATAATTACTGATCTCAAATAACTTCTCCAATAAAAGTTTACTCAGAGCAGGAAACTCCTCTTAGAGCCTGGCAAATTGTCGGTTAATATGTCTACATTCTATCCAGCGTTCTTGAAAATATATTTCTCTTAAATTTATCTACTGCAGGCATTTTTTTCAATTGAGGTAACATTAATTTACAATGCTTTGTAGATTCCAAGATTACATTTTCTTGCCACGCCTGCTACCAAATGTCCATTCCCTATCTACTACTAACCAATTGGACCCTTCTACCTATTCCCTCCCTCTTTCTTCCCCTCTAGGAACCACCATTCTATTGTCAGAGTAAAGGTTTATGTTTTCTTTATATCCCATAAATGAATGGAATCATCTAGTTATTTCTTTCTCCTTCTGATTTATTTCACCAAGCATAGCCCCCTCAAAGTCCACCCACGTAGTCATAAATGGCAAGATTTCATCTTTTTTATTGTGTATGTATTCCAAATCTTTTTCATCCATTCCTCCATCCTTGTGCTCTTTCCTTATCATGACTACTGAGAATAGGGCTACAATGAACATGAGGCTGCAGATATGGCTTTTCAAGTCAGTATTTACATATTCTTTTTTTTTTAATTTGTGTGTAGTGTAGGACAGAGGTGTGCGGGGATAAAAGGAGTCACCAGATGCAGAGTGGGGAGCAGAATAGGCAGATATACTAAAATACACTGCTGAGGGGTGCAGTGAGTGAGACAGGAGAGGTCTGCTGTGTTATATGTGGGTTAGCTCCCTGGCTGAGGATCAAACTCAGGCTGTAGCAGTGATAGGCTGAGACAACCCCTAGGCCACCAGAGAGGCCCCAGTATTTCCATATTTTTCAGGCAAGTCCCCAGAATTGGAATTAGTGAGTCATATATTTGGTCTATTTTTTTTTTGAGGAATGTCTGTACTGTTTTCCATAATGGCCACACTAATTTACATTCTGCTGTGGGTATACTGATGCACCTACACTCACCCTGAGGCTACCAAATTGCTGAAAATCTTGGGATGTGATCCTAGAAAAAAAAAACCTATTTTTTCAAAGTGAAAGATTAAAAAATATAGGTTTTTCTGGAATGTTGAGTGAAAAAACAAGACCTTTCATTGATGGTTAAGAAAATCAATGTGATGGGCCTCCCCGCTGGTGCAGCGGGTTGAACGCAGCACTGTGAAGCTGTCCGCAGCCTCTGCAGCACTGGTTTGATTCCCAGCCAGCCAGGGAGAATCCCACATAGCGAGGCAGACCTCTCCTGTCTCGCCTGCTGCTCCCCTCAGCAGTGCTTTTGGTCCGTCTGCCTGTTCTGCTTCCTGTTCTGTCTCTGGTGAATCCTCTCACCCTCCTGTGACTCTGGCCTGTACCCCAGCTCTTGTATAAATAAAAATAAATCTTTAAAAAAATAAAAAATAAAAAATAAAATGGTAATAAAAAAAAGAAAATCAATGTGATTCATAGAAAACAATCATAAAAGTTTTGATTTTTTTTCTTTTTAGGAAAAGATGAAATTATATCACAGGAAGATTAAGTGAAGTGTGTGACTTCCACTAAGTCATTTAACTTCTCTGAACTCAATCCATCATCACTCAATAAATGAACAGTATTTTAATCTGACAAGTAGCATATTTATATTCTTAATATAAAATATTAACTTTAAGTTAGTATATTTCTATAATGCTTATAAGGGGATTTTACAAAGATATTCTTATTCTTGGCAAGAATAGACAAATACAGAATTGATAAAGAAAAATACATATTGCCAAAATAAATATATAATAAAAGCAAGACACAGCATGATGATTTTTGACTGTTCATAACCTAATCATCTAATAACACTTAAAGCTACATCAGCATATTTATCTTTATTTTTCAATGCTAACACAAATTTTAAAAAAATAGAACTAACAAAAGGAACGTACTAGAATTAAACACCACCATTCTGAGGTCAAAAAAATCATATTCTAGATTTCAAGACTGATAATACTGACAATTAATTCCTATTTTACACATGTAAACCTCAATAGGTTATAGAATAAGACACAAAAATGAAAAATCTAGAAATGAAATTATATAGAAAGATCACTTGTAATAAGCTAATAAAAAAAAGTAATGTGAAAAACTGACTACAATAAAAGATGTAGCAAATAACCTTAGAAGGTTCCTTGAAATGTAAAAGTTCATGATAAATTTAAAGAAAGGGCAGAAAAAGCAAGGTAAGGGAGAAACAAAGGTTTTCAAGGAGACAATAAAAAAGTTACTTTATTAGTCTACATGTTCCTTTTGAGTGTCTACAACATTCTAACCAAGAAAACTAAAGTTAATAATTGTGTCCACATGCAAATTTTTAAAAAATGATGGCACTCTGAAGAACACACTAATAAAATTTGCTTTACTAAAACAAGAGTTAGAGCACCTTCAAAAAAGTATGGAGACCTTATTCGTTTGGGTCCAGCTCCATTTCATCAAATTTACATTGAAGCCTCCAACATTATTCCAGAAGCCTATCCCAAATAAGAACAGGGATGAAAACAGAGATGAATACTTTTTTTCACTGCAGCTTTTATCTGAATTTTCTGTTTACTGTATTCAGTCTTGATTTCATAGCAAGTTTATTTGACAAGCACTTGGTGGTAAAATTAGACACCAAACTTCTCCTTCATGAAAACCAATGTGGGTGGCTTATCTGTACTTTTCATCTTTTTACAAGAGGGTACCTCTTCCAAGTGGCAAAGATGCCATATAGCTATCTGGGCATTCTGCTACCTGACTAGGCATTCAAAAGTTAATTCCTCCTCTGAGTTCTACTGGATAGTTATCAGAAAATTTGGACAATCAGAACATAGGAAAGGAATGAAATGAATAAAGCAAATCACCATTATCAAACACAAAACTTCATGTAGAGTTCTATGCTAAACATTATACAAAATAAACAGGCATGATCACTGCCTTCCAGAAGCCTCCATGCTAGAGCAGATGATGTTGACACAGACATACAAACAGACTTTCACAATGTAGAACAGAGAATTCACCGCTGCCAGTAGGGCAGAAATAAATCAACAACAGCTAAATATCTACAAAATGTAAGAGATTTATTATGTGCAATGTATTTTGTATAATATATGGAATACTCCCTGAAACTGGTGAGGTTTGTGTAAAGATACAATTTGTATGTTTGCCTTGATCCTACTTTATCTCTGACTCCTCATGTAACCTTAAGTTTTAATCTTATTGTGACTCTTCGTTATCCTATAAAAGTGTATCCAGGTTGCATACACTAAAACAGTGTTGACTCATGAAAATAGAGTATAGAAAATTCTATAGTGATTTCTAGTAAAGTGAATCAGAATAGAATTTCAATTTTTAAATCTCTTATCAAAAATATTCTGACATAGGGGCCTCCCCGGTGGCGCAGCGGTTGAGCGCTGGGTTGCGAAGCTGCCTGCAGCCTCTGCAGCTGGTTCGATCCCCGGCTGCTCCCAGGCCACCGGAGGAGGGTCCCACATGGCGCGCAGACCTCTCCTGCTGCCCACTGCTCCCCTCAGCAGTGTACTTCGGTCCTTCTGCCTGCTCTGCTCCCCACTCTGGCTCTGGTGAATTCTCTCACCCTCCCGCGCTTCTGACTGTACCCAGTGCTTGTATAAACAAAACAAACAAACAAATAAATAATAAATAAATAAATAAGACATGCCTCTAGAAAATTAAAAAAAAAAAAAAAGAGTTTGAAAAAAAAAAAAAATATTCTGACAGGGCCTCCCCAGTGGCCCTGGGTTGAGCGGTTGAGCGCTGGGTTGCGAAGCTGCCCGCAGCCTCTGCAGTGCCAGTTCGATCCCCGGCTGCTCACAGGCCACCGGAGGAGGGTCCCATATGGCGCACAGACCTCTCCTGCCGCCCGCTGCTCCCCTCAGCAGTGTACTTCGGTCCTTCTGCCTGCTCTGCTCCCCGCTCTGCCTTTGGTGAATTCTCTCACCCTCCCGCGCTTCTGACTGTACCCAGTGCTTGTATAAATAAATAAATAAATCTTTAAAAAAAAAAAATTCTGACATAATATACGTGATGTCATCGTTAACCATTTGAGAACATGAATTTATTATTTATACATACATACATACATACATACATACAAACAAGCACTGGGTACAGTCAGAAGCGCGGGAGGGTGAGAGAATTCACCAGACTCAGAGCGGGGAGCAGAGCAGGCAGAAGGATCGAAGTACACTGCTGAGGGGAGCAGCGGGCGGCAGGAGAGGTCTGCGCCCCATGCAGGACCCTCCTCCGGTGGCCGGGGAGCAGCCGGGGATGGAACTGGTGCCACAGAGGCTGCGGGCAGCTTCGCAACTCAGCGCTCGACTGCTGCACCACGGGGGAGGCCCCAGAAGCCTATTTTTTAAATAGTTGAAATACATCATAAAAGGAAAGGCTGAATTAAGAGGCCTTAGAGATTATCTGAGCTATAGTCACAGCGAACATCTTCTGGTCTCTCAGACATCTTTCAAATCTAGGTATTTCAGCATCATTTCAACTTAACCAAGCCAGTACCTCTCACTTTCCCCAGAGGTATGCCTTGAGTTTGCTTCTGTACTTTCCCTGGTATACATGCACAGCTTCCTAGACCTCTCCCTATAGTGCCACTTAGGACATCCTAGTTTATTCATCTGTTAACTTATCTCTATCTTCCCGGAGATTGAAAGACCATGTGAGCAGGAACCAGAACTTTCCTCTATCACTGGCTCTAGCACATGGGAGGCATTTAATGAATGCTTGTTGAAGAGATGAATGACTAAGCCAATCACCTGATTAAAATAGTTTCTTTAAAACAAAGAGAAACCCCACCGACTGGGAGAAAATTTTTGCATACAACACTAATGATAAAGGACTGATCACAAAAATCTGCAAAAGGCTGATGACACTCAACAAAAACAAAGAAAATAATCCAGTCAAAAAATGGGCAGAAGAACTGAAAAGAAACATCTCCAAAGAAGAAATATAAATGGCCAACAGGCATATGAAAAAATGTTCACTTGCAATCAGGGAAATGCAAATCAAAACTACAATGAGATACCATCTCACACCAGTGAGAATGGCACATATTAAAAAAATTAGCAACAACAAATGTTGGCGAGGATGTGGAGAAAAAGGAACTCTCCTGCACTGCTGGTGGGAGTGCAAACTGGTCCAACCACTGTGGAAAGCTTTGTGGAGATTCCTCAACCTACTAAAGATAGAGCTTCCATATGTTCCAGCAATTCCACTCCTAGGTATTTACCCAAAGGACACAGAAACATTAATTCCAAAGAGCACCTGCACCCCTATGTTTATAGCAGCACTATTTGCAATAGCTAAGCTTTGGAAACAACCCAAATGCCCAAAAATAGATGATTGGATCAAGAAGATGTGGTACATATACACAATGGAATATTAGTCAGCAATCAAAAAAGATAAACACACGCAATTTGCAGCAACATGGACAGCGCTGGAAGGGATCATGCTCAGTGAAATTAGCCAGAAAGAAAAAGAAAAATACCGGATGGTCTCACTCATAACAGGAATCTAGAAAACCTAAATAAGGGACCAGGAAAAAGAATAACTATAAAAAAGAAAAAATCAAAATCAACAAACAACTATGGAGGGAGGGTGGGGAAAGGAGGAATTGGGGTCAAAATAAGGGGGTTGCAATTGTATAGGGAATATAAAAATAAAATTAAAAAAAATAAAATAAAATAGGTTCTATGCTTCCAGAGCAGCACTTTTCAACAGAGCTTTCTGCAATGTTGGAAATGTACAATATTTGTGCCATCCAGTACAATACTCATTAGTTACGTATGGCTATTAAGCATTGAAATGTACCTAGTGAGACTGGATTTGTACTTTTTCATTCATTTTAATAGTCTCATATGGTGACTGGTTTACATACTAGATAAGCATAACTTTAGAATCACAATAGAAATATCAAATATTGTGCATGACTTGATTTGCATATGTTGTTTAGTATACAGCAAATCCTTGCATGATCACTTTACTCAACATTGCTTCATTATAAGTTGATGAGGGGGAAAAAACTGAATTCCAGGTCAGGCCCTTTATCTGTGTGGAGTCTGCAGTTCTCCCCATGTCTGGGTGGGTTTTGTGGGTTCTTGGTTTCCTCCCACAACCCAAATATGTGCACATTAAGTTAACCTGCATGTCAGAACTGTCCCAGTCTGGGTGAGTATGTGTGGGCACCCAAGTGCATCCTGTATGGAATGGCTCCTCTCCAGGGTTGGCTCCAGCCTTGCACCCTGGGCTGCCAATATAAGCTCTAGCCACCCATAACCCTGAACTGGAACAAACAAGTAGGATAATAAATTAATACAAATGATTGCTCAATATTAGAAGTGATTTGCAATATTCATTTAGAAATTTGGTTGATCTCATTGTGAGCAGAAATATTATGTGAGAATGTAACTCTTGTTTATATCAATTCATCTAAGTTTTGGTATATGTCATTTTGCTTAAAATTACAATTTCCAAAAACCTATAGTTGACATTAAGGAAGGACTTACTGTATTGAATCTTTTCCTTTCTTTTCTTAATTGTATTGAATGCTAAAAGCATAGTTTACTCAAATAACTAAATGTTCTGAAGTGATACGTCTCTCTAGATTATGCACCATTTGAGAGAATTTTTTGATTGAACTTTTTTATTTTCTTACATTGTTGTTCACTTTTGTACAATATTTGATTTCTCCCCTTAGGTGTAGTCCCCATAAATCTCCCACCACATCACCCATGAGCCATCACACCATAGTCCTTTGTGCTCTTCCCTCCCCTGTTTTGACCCCTCTTTCTCCTCCTCCCTTGCTATATTCCTCAGATTTATAGTTTGAGGGCAGAAATTTTATCTTAGTCATCATCGTCTCATATATAGTAGGTATTTAAAAACATCTGTTCGGTTGAACTGAATGAAGATACCAAATGTTCAAATTTAAAGACTCTGGTGCCTCTTTTCCTCTTTAGTTTAAGAATAATGTGTAAACAGAAACATCAATTCCAAAGAGCACCTGCACCCCTATATTTATAGCAGCACTATTTACAATAGCTAAGCTTTGGAAACAACCCAAATGCCCAAAAATAGATGACTGGATCAAGAAGATGTGGTACATATACACCATGGAATATTACTCAGCATTCAAAAAAGATAAACAC
The DNA here is from genome assembly GCF_964194135.1 of Talpa europaea. Lineage (NCBI taxonomy): Eukaryota > Metazoa > Chordata > Mammalia > Eulipotyphla > Talpidae > Talpa > Talpa europaea. The sequence goes on along the minus strand of NC_140075.1, from coordinate 95,070,975 downwards.
ATGCAATTTGCAGCAACATGGACAGCGCTGGAAGGGATCATGCTCAGCGAAATAAGCCAGAAAGAAAAAGAAAAATACCGGATGGTCTCTCACTCATAGCAGGAATCTACAAAACTTAAATAAGGGACCAGGAAAATGAACAACTATGAGAAAGTGAAAATCAAAATCAACAAAAAACTATGAACCAGAGACACTCTATGAGAGGTGGGGGGCGGGGAGGGGAGGGATTGGGATCAAAATAAGGTGGTTGCAATTGTATGGGGAATATAAAAATAAAATTTATTTAAAAAAAAAAAGAAACATACAAATATTAAAAAAATAAAAATAAAAAAATGAAAAAAGAGTAACGTGTAAAACTGAAAAACAGACAACCACCGGGGCCTCCCCGGTGCCGCAGCAGGTTGAGCACAGTGCTGTGAAGCTGTTCACAGCCTCTGCAGCACAGGTTCAATTCCCAGCCAGCCAGGGAGAAACCCACATGGCGCCGCAGACCTCTCCAGCCTCACCTGTTGCTCCCCTTAGCAGTGTTTTCCTCTATCTGTCTGCCTGTTCTGCTCCCTGCTCTGTCTCTGGAGAATTCTCTCACCCTCCCATGCCTCTGGCCTGTACCCCAGTTCTTGTATAAATAAATAATTTTTTTAAAAAGAAAATAGACAACCACCATTAAAGTAAAGCAAAACAAAACAAAGATGTTATCTGGAATGAGTGTCCTCTACTGAATCAATCAGCTACCTAAAGTCTTTACTTTCAGAAAAGTAACTAAGGATAGAAGGGTCCCAAACATATCCCCCATCATTACACCTGCTCCATCTTTCCTCATACTATTTTCTTTGCTAGAAGTCTAACTAACTTAGCCCCATCCCATATCAATCTGTCCAAATTCTATTTCACATGCCCCTCGTTTATGAAGCATTCATCTTGACAAAAGGATGGGACTGGTCTTATCTATAGAATCTTCTTGGATGGTTCAATTTTGCTTTGTTCTATAGATGTATGTCAAGTTCATGAAATGCAATTAATGTTGGTCCCATAGAACTTAATGTTTCAATTTACTGAACTATTAGCAATTTCTATTTGTAATGTTTCATTTTTATCATCACTAATTCTGAAAAATAAGTAACTTAAATTGAATTAAACACATTTTTACATATTAGGCTTTTCTTGATTTGGTATATTGCCAAAACTAGGAAAGATCTTTCACTCAAAACTGTGTCCTTACTGAAACTGAACAACATAACTCATTTTAATTTTTTTTTCCAATGTAACTGTCCACATCTTTTCTCCCTTCTTCCTTCTCTTTTCTAACAAATATCCTTATCTTCTTTAACAAGATGTCCGAGTTCAAGTGGTATGTTACCCCTCAGTATCTGTCTTCTCTGATCACCTTTTGTCCCTTTTATCCTCTGATCTCAGTGATCTCAGTGTGAATATATCAACCTCTTTCCAGATTCTTCCAAGATCTGTCAGTGAGTAATCAGTCCCCCACTGCCCTATACCTTCTATCTGTCCTTCTCCAAATATTCCTTTACTTCTGTATACAAATATGCTTATTTTCCCATTAAAGAAAGAAAAGGGGGCCTCCCCTGGTGGTGCAGCAGTTGAGCGCTGGGCTGCAAAGCTGCCCACAGCCTCTGCAGTGCCGGTTCAATACCCGGCCGCGGGGGGTAGGGTCCCACATGGCTCTGCAGAACTCTCCTGCCACACCCGCTGCTCCCCTCAGCAGTGTATTTTGTCAGTCTGCCTGTTCTGTTTCCCTGCTCTGACTCTGGTGAATTCTCTCACCCTCCTGTGCTTCTGACTGTACCCAGTGATTATATAAATAAATAAATATATCTTTAAAAAAAAAAAGAAAGAAAGAAAAGGAACAAAGTCTTCCTTTCACCCTAGTTATCTATAGCTATCACTTCATCACTCTACTCCCATTCATCTCCTAAGCTCTTGAAACAGTAGTTTACAATAGTTAAGTTCATTCCTTATAATGCACTTCCTGGATTCTTCCACCCATCCTACCATACTAAAACTATCTTCTCAAAGGTCATCTGTGACCTCAAAACCACCAAACCTAGCAATCTTTTCTTAATCATCTATTTCCTCTTCTGTGGAGCATATGATACTACTAATTCTCATTAAAATTCTTTCACTCCATGCTTTCCAATGCACATGCTAATCTATAGAACAAATATGAGAGAGCAACATCTACACTTAAAAAATAACTACCAACATTTCTCTCACTCATAAGAAAAAGGAAAAGAAGCAAAAGATTCAATGAGTCTGTCCAAAGTGGGGAATAAAACACATAGAATCTCACCTGTGAGCTGAGTCAGGTATTGTTTATAATCTTGACGTAAGGATGTAAGCCTGATTCCTCTTACCGTACTATCAGGCATAATACCTTTCTATGATGATTAATTAGAAAGAACAATGTAATTAAAACACACCAGAAGGAAGGCTAATGCAACCAATTTCCCTGAGATTCTGGACATTCTTCTTTGGCAGACAGGCCATTTGTTACATGGTGAAGTCTTTGGGGAGTATACACTTTGGGACAATGAAAACTGCAGCCACTGCAGTAAAATGGAGTCACAGAATTTAAGAGGGTCCTCTTAATAGCATTCGACCTCTCCTCTTTGACCATTCTTGCTAACTTCTTTTCCTTTATTCAAACCCCAAAAGGTATGGATTTCTTATGGTTTCATCTTCAACCCTTCCTTCTCTTCCTTGCTTCTTTTCTCCTTACTATTCTTATGTGCCCTATGTATTCACTTCAAGCACTTAACTCACCTTCTTATTTCCCCAAACCAGTTCCTACTCCTAATATTTCTCTTCCTGTTTATGGCACCACCACTACTCTAGTTGCCCAGAATGCAAATCTTCCTCAATGGCTTTTATTTACTTTGCACATATAACCATGGCTCAGTTCTGCTGTTTGTGCCTACCAAATGTTCCACCTTTCCTGTCCATTTCCACTGCCACAACTTATGTCTGACCTTTATTACCTTTTCACCCAGGCCTCTGTAATGGCCTCTTGATACCAACTCTTAGTGGTAGTTTCTTCCTATTCTACTGTGTCCTTCCTGTTAAGTATCCTAAATCACAGATCTTAACTTCCACCCTGATGCTATTAAAAAATCTTTGGGACAGGCTGGGAGTTAAGGAAGGGGGGAAAAATTAAAAATCTTCATGGACTTCACATAACCTAGAGAATAGAGCCCAAACTCTTCAGTCCACTTCTAAAACCCTCCAAGATGTGGCTCCAAGCTTTACATCCCCTTTTATCCCCTACAACTGTCTTCCATGGAATCTGTATTTCACCCTACCTCAGTTATTCCCTCTTCCTAAATTTGTCCCACGTGTTCCTTTCTGTCCCATATTTGCTCATGCTTTTTGTTTTTTTCTGTTGCTAAAAGACTAGCTCATACCACACTCCCAATTGAATCAGTGCACATTCTACAAGTTCTGCAACATCCAGTTCATGCACCTCTCCTTCTTGAAGTATTCATCTTGACTAAAGTGTGGGATCCGTCTTTTCGAAGGAGTCTGCTAGAAAGGTTCATTCTGCTTTGTTTTGTAGCTGTTTGTGTATTTATTCTTGATCCTTACAAGATAAGAATTTCTCTGAAGACAAAAATCAATCTTAACAATATTGCTCTTTCTACAATACTCAGAATAATATCCTATTGTAGTCAGGACTAGAATATGTATGAAATTTCATAAAACAGTTGATGCAATTACATTCAGTTCAATATGCCAAAGAACACATTTGATTCATAAATAGTTCTATGTTGAAAAAACGAATTTTTGCTTTTAAAATTCTCAGAGAGCTCCGAATTTTCAATCTTCCAAAAATATCATTACATGCAGTGTTCCTGATAATATTAGCTACCTTAATACCTTCAGCTATTTCTATTTCTTCAGGCGTTTCTTTCCTTCTTCCTATTCCTGCTCCACTTCTTACCAATTTTTCACAAAACATCTTTATTTCACCTCATTGAGTTTAATAAAAAGTTGTGAAGTCACCTTTTTTTCCCTTGAAGACAACAGCTATACCATATGTCCTTTCTCAAAAGATGCCTTTGGACAGGACCAAACATTAAGATATCATTTAGGAACAAGTTCAGACTGTAGGACATACATCTTATTGCAGTGATATGTTATTATTTTTTATAAGCCCTCTGGTTCTGTGTGTACACTGTCAGAATGTAAAACAAAGTTTAATGTTACTTCTCCTCATATTTATCCACTCACTGATATTGCAGAAACACCTCATTCATTCGTCAATAAACAGATTATATCTGCTTAAAATCTCACACTGGTTTATACTTCGTTATTGACAATCACACTCTAAAATGATGCTTTCAAAAGGCTGGGTAATAAATATTTTATACTTTCAATTTTCATTTTCTCTTAAACCAAGCCAGGGAGAATTTTCTAACTTTAGTTTGGATAACATTTCATTCCCTAAGGAGACGACTATTAAGCCTTTTGTGATGAGACTGTTGCTACAATAGTAACCAAAATTAAAGAAATTCTAGAATTAAAATAATAGAAAAAGGGGAATATATTTTATTCATTTGGGCCTTCATTTATCCCCAGGGAGAACTTCTTAAAAATATCTTTATATTAGTTTGACCACTGTAGTAGCACTTGAATACACCCATTGGTTTACCAACATTTGTAAATCACATGTAATTATTTGCTCAAAAGAACATGGAATGCAGAAATGTTTCCTTATGTGAGAAAATGATACTAAGCTATTGAAGGTGCCCTTATAAAATGAGGACCCTTCAGGGTTAACTATAAACAACTTTACAGCCACATGAGATCACCTCACAAAACACAGAATAGTGTAATTATGATCTATGTAAGTTTTTTTTAATGTCAGTATAGTTAAAATTAATTTTCCAAATTCAGACATACTTGAACTCTCACCTGTTGACAAACAGGTGACTCGGGATAAATAAAGAGAAGACAAGTTCCAACCTTCCAAACACAAAACTTTAACCATTATTACTCCTTTATGTCCAAGTCTTCTAAAACCAAGAGGACAATAAATTTTAGGAAAAAAATAGATCTGAATTAAAGCTTACTTTATTTTGGTTAATAAATCATTTAATTTTTAGTTCCTACTCTGAAAATGTTCATAAAAATTTCAAAAGGAAAAGACCAAAAGTTATTTGAACCCTAGATGGTATTGTTATTACAAACTTTACTCAACTCCAGACAAAATGAGAGATAGTATATTTCAGTGAATACAAACACAGGCTACCAACTGCATAGTCTGCAAGCAAATCTGATCCCAAAACAAAAAAAAATTTAACAGTGCATGTTAATTACTATTTCAAGAGATCTGTACTTTTTCTACTCTATCCCAGAAGACATCCAGAGTACTGTGTATTTGTAATAGATCAGGAGACAACATTTGTCTATTTTAGATAAATAGAACATATTTTTTTCTAGAAGTTCCAAATGTCCATTAATTTCAATTCAACCCTGGGTTATCCTAGAACCAACCAAGCCTCATGAGAGTTCACTTTTCAATAAGGTCATATCTGCACTATTCCTATAGATTATAACTCATTACTCTGAGCTTATGTATATCTGGACACTAGCATGCAATAGGAATATTAACCTACAAGTTCAATTTAGTAATCTAAATACAACTCAAAAAAAAGATTTTCCATAACAGATGGAATACTATTTACTAATTTTATCACAGTGACTATTCTTTATGATCAGTATTCATTTCTGAAAAATGTCATGTTTCCTGTAGTTGTGAATGTTTTTCTGGACTATGTGAAGTTGTCTAAAACAAAGCAATAAAGGATGTTTCTTAAATATTTTATTGAAGACATTGCTTTTTAAGAGCAGATTTTTTCATTATTTTATATATATAGATTTTAAAAATCTATATATAGATTATATATATATATATATATATAAATCAACACAGAAGGTAACTTGGTATCTTGACAGTTAAACATTAAACCTGATACATACACAAATGAAGATAAAGGCTTGGGGTAGGGAGTGTTAAACCAACTATTTGCCTTTCTACAAAAATTGTTTTAGCCTGAATGTTTCTAAGTTGAATTAAATCTTGTTCCCTAAGAAATTCGCTTCCAACAGTACTTTCAAAAACACTGTACCAATAATTCTGTAAAAAAGTTAATATGACTCTCATAAGAAATTCTAAACATGGAAACAGCAATTAATTTTGGAAACCAGAAAAAAAAATAGACAGAAAAAGAAATATTTAATGGAACATGGACCAGACACTAAAATGAGAGCCAACGGATACAAGATAAACACAGAGCCCTTGCCCTCATGAAGTTTATAGTCAATCTGACAATATTAATGTATTTTTCTCACAGTGAGAGAACTACCCCTAACACCATCAATACATGAATGAAAACCAAATAATCCTTAGAGGTATATTGCTCCTTAACCCTCGAATAATCTACTCTTCTAAAGAAGAGGCTAATCAACTTCACCTTCCTATTTTCTAGATGTATGGGTGATTTTACTATTTATGCTTAAGTGATGGGACTAAATGTTACCTATGATGACAGTGATGTTAGCAATAGCTAATACATATTAAGCACTTATTAAATTCCAGACTCTGCATTAAACACTACATTTATTATTTAGTCTAAACCTCTCTTTGATACACGCTATTATTATATGTCACAAGACTAGTATTAAAAGATCACTGTTTAATTTTTTTAAATTACAACAAAATAAGGGACTTAAATACATCAAATTAAGAAATCTAACTTTACTTCTTGATTCTTTTATCTAGAACCACAAGTAGCTGCTTAATTGCAATATATAGCTACAAGTTTAAGTTGTAACTATCCTGTTCTTTGAGAGAGTAATGCAAAGGTTAGCACAAAGGCAATAGGGAAGACAGAAGTATATGAATCTCTACTCCCACCCCTTAAACTTTCATCAAAAGAAAAAAAACACATCAATTTGTATTACTGACTTATACCAAATCGTTGGTCTGACCTTACAGAAATTCCTTTAACCTGTGAAGAAATTTAAGATTTAGGAATAATTATAATAATTTACCCCATTGTATGGTATATTTGAAATTTGGTAAGAAAATAGATACTAAGAGTTCTCATCACTTTCTTTTTCTTTTTTTTTAATCTATAGGAGATGATGGCTGCTAACAAATAGTTGTAATCAATACACTGAACATATATATCAAATCATTATGCTATCCACCTTAAATTTTACAGTTGCCATCTGTGCAGATTATATCTCAGCAAAACAGGAAAAAAATAAAGACAATAAAAAGTTAAAAAAAGATTTAGAAATTAATTTTTTCAGTTGTTTATTGCACTGAAAAGATAAAACAACTTAGGGCCTCCCTGGTGACGCAAGGGGTTAAGATGCAACCTATGAAGTTATCCGCAGCCACTGCAGCACAAGTTCAATCCCCAGCCAGGGAGCTACCCACAATCCCCAGCCAAGGAGCTCCCCAGTCTATCCAATAATCACAGTGACTCTGAATATAATATGGCATCTCTATTCTTACTCCCAATCCTATAGGTTACAAAGAGACTTTACTTGTAGATTACAAAGAAAATTTAACAAGTATTTAACAATCTGTAAGGTCTACAAGAACAGAATCCTGATCCATTTGATCACTATATTATGTCTAGTGCTTAGCATTCCTGGCACACAGTAGGTGCTCAAAAAATACAACTTTAATGTACTAATGAAACTTTTAAAGCCGCTGCTAGTTCAAAAACTAAAAGTATATGAGCTTGGCAAGTTACTAAACACCTCTGAGACAGTTATTTATCTCAATAAAAGGAATAATAATCCTGATAAAGTAGTAACAAAAGTACTAATTATCCTTTAATATAGGCCTATATTTTCAAACCTATTAATGAATATAACTGAATTTTTAAATATGACATTACAAATTGATGTGATTCAAATTAATTTTATCAAGTGTTTATAAAATGAATAATAATAAAGGAAAAAACTAGAAGCAGAAATTTTAAATACAGACTCAAAGAACGAAAAAAAGTTTCATAAATAAGTAATGCTTTGAAAGAAAATAACTTCCTTATATATTTGTGGCTTAAAACATAACTAATACTTTCCAAGTGACAAGGCTGGCACAAACATAGCAACTGGGAGATTCATTTTTGCTAAAATTATTCTCCAACTCTATCACAAAAAAAAAAAAAAGCCTTACTTTTTAAAGGCATTACTCTAAGATGAAAATGTCATGGTGATGAAAAAAATGCCCAGCCCACTAAAATGTGCTTTAGTTTTCTTTTTCCTCTAGTACTGGTTTCTTTAAAAACTAAGTCTAAAGCGCCATCTACTGTATTAAGATGACATCACTTTTGATTTTATATTAGTGCTGCACAAATGCAAAACAGCAAATTTAGAATGTTACTTTAAATTCCTACTTCAAAGAAATTAAAGGTGTGCATTTCCCCGTTACATATATTTTATGACTTACTTAGATGTAAATGTCTACCTATACACACATAACCAACACTATAATATAAACATATATATATGTACATGTATCATTCCACGCACATTCTCATATCTGAGCAATCTTTTCCCCCATTTTCTTACATAGGTGTGAACTCATTATTAAAAAAGTAACACAGTAAGGACCAAAATGATTAGTGTTCTACACATTAAAGGATCAAGTAATAATAAGAGCAATATTCCTCCACCTTATTATCTTTTAAATTGTATTATTTTTTTAATGAGGTAACAATAGTTTGCAACTCTGTATAGGCTTTGGGAGTATAGGTTCACAACTCCTTAAGAAGTATGTTACTATATCACACCCATCACCATGTCACCCATAATGCTCTACCATAGTCCACTTAGCCCTCACCCCCATTATTCCTAACTCCCACCTCCAACTGGTAGCCTCAATTCTATAGTCAAATTTCTAGGGTTTGCTTTGGTTTGGTTTTGTCTATTCCTTTTTTTCTTAATATACCACATATAAGTGAAATCATCTGGTATTTGTCTTTCTCCTTCTGACTCATTTCACTTAGCATAATTCCCTCCAGTTCTACCCATGTTGTTGCAAATGGCAAGATTTCATCTCTTTTTTATAGCTGTGTAGTATTCCATTGTTATATATACTGCATCTTCTTAATCTACTCACCTATCTTTAGGCACTTAGAACTTTTCCATAACTTGGCTATAGCAAATAGTGTTTTATTGAACTGGAGTTCATTTATCTCTTTGAATTAGATTTTTTGCATTCTTCAGGTAGATATCTAGAAGTGGAACTGTTGGTTCATATGGTAGATCTCCAGAGGGGCTAAACTAGTCTACATTTCCACCAACAGAATAGGAGAGTTCTTTTTTCTCCACACTCCCACCAACACTTGTTGTTTCTAGTATTTTTGATATGGGCCATTTTCACTGGTGTGAGGTGGTATCTCATTGTAGTTTTGATTTGCATTTCCTTGATAAGCAATGAATGAGCATATTTTTTATGTGCCTGTTGGTCATTTGTATGTCTTCTTTGAAGACGTGTCTATTAATCTCTTCTGTAATACCAAATTTCTTTCAAGGGTTCATTATTGCCAAATAGTGTTTTAAGTGCTTCTCATTCAGTATCTCTTTAATCTTCACAAGAGACAGGTATCATTCATATTATTTCCATTTTAAAGATAAGGAAACTGATGTACAAAGAAAATATTACATACTTTCTCCAAGGTAACACTGCTAATAAGTGATTTACTAACTTGAACTCAGTCTGGCTCCAGTATCTACCTCTTACATTACTATCAGTGGGTTCAAAACAACTACTAATCACATTCCTGCCATGGAAATTCATAGGACAAATTCTACACCATGCTTTACTTTAATACACTCTAATATCATTTTATCTTTAAACTTTTACATACAAAGGCATATGTATAAAGAGTATTATCTTATTCAGAGAATAATTTGTTAAAGTACATGGGCCTACTCTGGAGATCCTGATTTGAAATCTTTATTTTAAAAAAAGTCCCTTTTCATGACTGACACAGTGAGTCTGAATCATGTAGATTTAAGATATATTTTATTCTTGGGCTATCCATCTGCTCTTACATTATAAGATCTTCTGACTTTTATTTTTAAAGTTAAAATACAGATAACAATAAAGGCAAAAGTGTATCATAAATTTAAATACATGGGAGAGTCTGTGTTTATACTGACTTTGCAAAAGGAAAGCACAGGACTGGTAAATAGAAAATTTTAATTTTTTTTAATAATCTCAGAAGAGTAAGGAAGAAATTAAGTAATCCACCCTAGCTACTTCTGTACACAAACTTTTCTTACCCTCCAGGTAACTTATTTTCTGTACCAATAGTTTTTACAAGTTACCCTAGGGATTCTTGCTGGGAGTGAGGGTCAAGGGGGAAGAAAGCAAGCATTCAACACCATTCCCAACCCACCTTCACTTAAATTTCCATAGATACAGTTTGAAAACCATTGACTTACCCCACTATTATTGATGAAATTTCCAATATTTCATTTACATGGATATGCCACCATGCAAATAAAGCCAAGCACTGAGGTAAGGGGATGTGAATCATTTCAAGTGAGTGGGTGGGTGAATGGATGGATGGGCAGAGCTCACCAGCCTACAGCTGTTTGTTTGTTTGTTTGTTTTATTTTTTTTTAATAGAGGCATGTTTATTTATTTGTTTGTTTGTTTATACATGCACTGGGTACAGTCAGAAGCGCGGGAGGGTGAGAGAATTCACCACAGCCAGAGCGGGGAGCAGAGCAGGCAGAAGGACCGAAGTACACTGCTGAGGGGAGCAGCGGGCGGCAGGAGAGGTCTGCGCGCCATGCGGGACCCTCCTCCGGTGGCCGGGGAGCAACCGGGGATCGAACCGGCGCTGCAGAGGCTGCGGGCAGCTTCGCAACCCAGCGCTCAACCGCTGCGCCACAGGGGAGGCCCAGCCTACAGCTGTTTTGACAGAGGATAATTTATTAATCCAGAAGGTCTTTTTCATTACATAGCTATTGGCTTTAGGAGAAAATATCAATGTATTAAATGAATCTCTAGTTACTATACAACCTCCTACTTCCTTCCTAAAACTAACAATTTTTTAAAGAGAAAGCCATTTATAAAGATGATATGCCTCAAATGTAAAGAAATGTGGATTTTGGGACCTCTTTGGTGGCACAGAGGATAAAGTTTCAGCACTATCAAACTATTGCCAGCCACTGCAGCATGAGTTCAATCCCCAGTCAGGGAGCTAACCCACATGGCACAGCAGACCTCTCATGTCTCGTCCACTGCTCCCCTCAGCAGTGTATTTCAGTAGATCTGCCTGTTCTGCTCCCCACTCTGTCTCTGGTGAATGATCTGACCCCCCCTGCACCTCTAGCCTATCCCCTGCCCTTGTATGCATAAATAAATGAAGGTTTAAAAAAAAGATGAATAAATTCTAGGGACCTAAGATATAGTATGGTAACTATAATAAATAATACTGTATTGCATATTTGAAATTTGCTATGAGTAGATTTTAAGTATACTCAACACATACTGAAAAATGGTAACTATGTAAAATGCTGAATTATTAAGTGATTGTGGTAACCATTTCACAATACATAAAATCATCACACTGTACATGTTAAATATATGCAACGTTATTTGTTAATTGTGCTTCAATAAAATTAAAGAAAAATGAGTCATCAAGAGATTAAAAATTAAATTCTAATACTACTACCACAAAAATATTTCTGAAATTTCTTATGGTAATTTCCTTCATAAATTTTAGGAGCAATAAAAGAAAATTAGTTTTACTATTTGTGTTTAATTTATATTTAAAAATTTATTATTTAGTTTGCTCACTCATCTTACTCATCACACTTGGCTTTAAGTGATCATTGACAATTAAAAATCAAAAATAACCGAAAAAACAAAAGACCTGACACCAGAGAAAGCAGTCAAAAGAATGTAATAGGAGCTAGTCCCTAAAAAGAAGGCAGAAAATAAGTACATAATCGTCCATGACCATTTCAAGAGAAACAGCACTTACTTGAAAGTTACAACGGTTGGCATTAAGAAAGGAACTCAGACACACCATATTTTAAAATAATTACATTTTAAAATTACAATGTTATTGCCATAGTGGTTTTCATTTTCATTATAGCAAAAAATGTTCTTTGTCCTAAGTTTTCCTTTCATGAGAGGAATCAAAGTCAAATCCTTTGCAAGGACTCCACGGTCTTCCTCTGGGAGGGCTTGGCAGGCTTTGTGCCTTTACTGTATTGACTTTATTCCTGCTACTTCACATAAACCTTCCCTTTAAGCTCAGTGTGTCTGCCACCACATTGCCCAATTCTCCCAATATTCCAAATACTCAGAAGAAACTTCCCAGAATCCCTGTTTGAACCAGCAAAAACAATTTGGTGTCATCAGCAGATTTCACTGTTTCCTTTTAGAGTCATCAAAACATTAAACAAGCGTGCTCTTGGTATGGACAGCGGGAGTTCCACTACTATCCTCTCTCTCACTGAAATCAAGCCATTCTCTGCTATGTTGTGATCCCCATCATAGGACTAGGATGTGTTTATTTGCTAAAAGTTTAAACTTGGATGAATTTTTTTTAACTGAAAGTTGCAAAATGCATTACGAAAGTAAAGGGGGTAAATTCTAAAGGAAAGGTCAAAGAAATCAGCAAAGAGAAACAGCTCCTACTTAAGTGGTCTTATCCAAGCACTCAAACTTCCTCATATTCAACGGATTCTAAAACCTCATCAGTATTCTGACCTTTGCCCTCCAATTATTTACTCTTTTTAAAATTGTATGAGAAAACTTATTAAGTACATTTGAAAATTCTATATGAATTATAACAGCTCCTACTACTTTACTAGCTTTTTGTCCCCTCTTTATAACATTTGGAGGATAAAGAGCAAACAATTTTTACCCAGAAACTGAAAAAGCAAACATTTCTCTTCAAATGGTCTGTACTACGAACAACAGAAATCAGTTTCTTTTATTCAAATGCAAATCTGTTAGAGCTCTCACTTTGCTTTCCCAGCCTGCTCTCTGAATAAAAGATGATACCTGGGAATGAAAGATAACTAGATTGAGGCCAAATAACAATGCTGTCCATGTGCAAAGTCACTCAAAGAGCACCAAGACCTCTCTACACCCCTTTCTCCTTTTTCATTCTCACAGACTCCCAGTCTGAAGGAGGAAGTACTACACCATACCATGTCCAACCCTGCTTAAAACAACTTCTTATATGCAATTAAGGAAAAGGTAGTTATTAGACACCCCTCCCCACCGCCACCCAGTCCTGACACAGCACCCACCCTAGGTATTCACAGGATCAGCCTTAGCTCTCAGGTGGTAGGAAGGAGACAGGTTCCAGGGAATGAATGGAAAGACTCTCATAGGTCTCTTAAAATGCCTGTGAAGCAAGAGCAGCAAAAACATAGTGGCAGCAAGCAAATTTACCTATCTTACCCCACGCAAAATCAAGGCAAAATCCTCCCCCTACCCTACCTCACAAAAGCCAAATCTGGGCCTCCCTGGTGGCGCAGGGGGTTGAGTGCTGCGCTGTGAAGCTGTCTGCCTCTGCAGTGCGGGCTCGATCCCCGCCAACCGCGGAGATACCCACATGGCATAGCAGACCTCTCCTGTCTCACCCGCTGCTCCCCTCAGCAGTGTATTTCAGTCAGTCTGCCTGTTCTGTTCCCCGCTCCATCTCTGGTGAATCCTCTCACCCTCCCACACATCTGGCCTGTACCCGGGTTCTTGTATAAAAATAAATCTTTTTTAAAAAAGCCAAATTGCTGTAGACTTTCAGAAAGTCTGATAGCCCGTTAGCCTACATGCTAGGCCATCAGATAACCTTATAATCCCAGCAAACTACTAAAATCAAGAGTGCGTGAACCACAGAACTGAAAAAGTTCACCATCAAAATTAAACTCCACTGGGAACAGAAGGGTATTCTCAAAGATTTTTACTCAGATGTGATTATAACTTCATGTTATTTTTAATACTATTCTTTGGATTATGCCCCACACAGAATTCCCAAATCACAGAGGACCATGAACAATGTCCAGATGTATTAAATGCAAAAATACTTCCCTCCTACTTGTGGATTCCAAGATAAACACCACAAGAAGCACATGTGACTAAACTCAGAGCTCATTCCAAATTAAATACAGCATCATGTGCACAGTGTAGGGCTTAAAAAACAAAACTGCACAAATATCCTACACGGTTCATAAGCCAGACTTGGATAAGCACATGACCACATTGTAAGAAGAAAACATAAATTGGAGAGTAAAGGGTGAGAAAAGTCTCAGTCATGACCTTTCCCAGAAATCAGTGCTATTTTCAATGAACACTGTATAATATGTGGCATAGATGAAAGAGGAAATAGCATTTTTGTTTTATTTTTCTTTTGATGGCCCTCAATTCTAAAACCAACCAGAAAATAAGGAAATCCTACAAAGATTTCCAAACTCGTATCTCAGAGTGCACAAACATTAGTAAACACAGACACATTCCATACACACACGTGGGTGCACACATGTCTGTCTGGATGGCCCAGGCAGACTCCTTTGGACTCATATGCTGGGTTCTGGACAGAGTACATGGAAGCTTGGGGGAGGGGCAGGGAAACAGGACATTCAGATCATCTGAAAAGATTTCCACATTATTTTTATAGTGTTTCAAAAGTTAAAGTAGAAAATATATGGGTGGATGAATAGAGAGACAGATGGAGATACAGTTTGGCTAACAGAAGTCAGTATTTTTCTCACAACTTATCATAAGTAAAACTTTTAGGAAATTCAGACTGGGAAACATTTATTCAAATAGCTTGATTTTTTTAATTGTGTAACATTTAATAGATAAGAATATATATATACTATGTAGGTTATGAAGCATAAAATACATACCTATGAACCCATCATCCAATTTGTGAATTAGAACATTCCCATTCCCAGTGAAATTCCATATGGGTCCTCCCTGAATCATGCCCTGCCTCCCTCCTAATGGTCATCACTATTCTGAACTATGCATTTATTTTATTCTTGCACTTGAGGAAAAAAGCTTTACCACATTTAATGGAATATTCAATTATATTCAGTAATTCCCCATTGTGTATGCTTCCACAATGGGAAGGAAAAAGATTAAAGTCCTTCTGTCAATGTATTAAAAAAAAAAATCTGCCTGTGTATCTATTTCCCCCAAATTGAAGTGCTGAAGGTCAGGAATCATATCTTATTTGCTCTAACTTCTAGCATCCAGTAGAGTAACAGATATAGAACAAGTGCCTAATAATTATTTTTCAACACATCTTTCAAATTAGAGCCTAAATGTCTTAAATGTTTCACAGTCAGAGCTGGTCAACAACAAATATTGCTCTTTTGACACTCCCTTTCTTGTATGACAGCTCTCCTACCCTCAGGCCCAAGTCAATGATCTCCCCAAACCATAAATCAATATAGCAATCACTACATCACCTTATCACACATTAGATAAAATCTTAGGTGGCACTGACATTGTCAAGTGAGACTATTTCCTCAAGAGTCACAGAGTGGGGCCTCCCCAGTGGCACAGCGGTTGAGCGCTGAGCTGCAAAGCTGCCCGCAGCCTCTGTAGCGCCGGTTCAATCCCCAGCCGCAAGCGAGAGGGTCCCACATGGGGCGCAGACCTCTCCTGCTGCCTGCTGCTCCCCTCAGCAGGGTACTTCGGTCCTTCTGCCTGTTCTGCTTCCTGCTCTGGCTGTGGTGAATTCTCTCACCCTCCCGCGCTTCTGACTGTACCCAGTACTTGCATAAACAAATAAAATAAATCTTTAAAAAAAAAAAAAAAGAGTCAGAGAGTGCTGACTCCTTAGTCTGGGAGGGCACACTATCACACACAAAACATTAATTTACAATAACAATATTTGAACTATTCTTAACTATTGATGGCAGGAAGGCTTCAACTGTTTTTTTACTCAAGGACAGCATCACCTGCAAAGCAGACTATCCAGACTGAGAAGTCTCTGCTATTTGACAGAAAAGAGTTTCACAACCACCTTAAAATATCTTTACATTATGTACCGAACATGTCTCTTAGGGATGTATTCTAAAGGCTAATCCTACAACCTCAACTGTCATTGTTACGCAATATGTTCGTTATTGCCAATTTGTCCATCATTCTGGAAGATCAAAACTGACAATTTTTGTCACCACAAATTCAAAATAATATTGTGCGACCTCCCTTAAAGTATTAGTGTTAGAAAACTTTCCTGACTCATCTCTTCACTCTGATCAAAGCACAAGATTTAAGAAGATAAGAAACATCTTTCTGGGTGTGGAAAAGAATCCAGAGAGAATATGCCTGAAGATTTTAAGTCAGACAAGAGACAGCAATCTAAAGGACCTTTCTTAAAAGACAATGGCATTATTATTATTCCAAAAGACTTATTAGTTTAGGAAACTATTCAGATAAATTATCTGTATTCTGGAGTTAGTTCTTATATATTAAAAAAAAGCAAAGAAAATTTAAAAAATTAAAAAGCACTACAGCACATACCAAACTACTTTACACAACCTACTTGACAAAAACTGCTTTACAAAAACTACTAACTAAATGGGTTAAAGAGGTCAAAAGGTACAAATCCAACCATAAAATAAATAAGTCATGAAGATGTAACTTACAGCAGGTATGTATAGTTTATAATACTATAGTGCACATTTGAAAATTGCTAAGACAACAGATCTTAAAGATCCTTCAAGGAAAAAAAAAATCCATAATCATTTGGTAAGTCACTCCAGGGGAAAACCTGGAGAAAGTGAACATTCTTCTTAGAAAGCGCTTAGTGTTCTATTTCAAAGATAGTATTCTATTTCAGCTTTGTTCTATTTGTTCTATTGCAAAAAAGAAGGGGAAGAACACTTACCTATGCCTATCATTTGCCAGACACAATCTTTTCTTAATTTGCCTCAGTCAACTTTTAAACACCATTGTCATTACCTGTTTGCAAGCCATTCCTGTTTCTCTATGCTCAGGCCCACTGTACTTTGATAACAAGCTGAAGGTCTAATGAGGGACCAGTAGCTCTAGTGTGCTACTGGGAAAGACTAGCCAAAAAGATGGGCCTGTGACCGCAACCATTGCAGTGAGCTGGTCAAAGCAGTCCACATGCTCCATCACCAAGAGTAAGTAAGAGGCGCCATCAGTCCCTAGTATTTTAGAAATAGAAAAACCACAGCTGGCCGATTTCTCCAAGGTAAAGCAACAGAATCGGCATTACAAATCCATTTGTGTCATGACTGGTGTATCTTCTGGTTGTATTTGAAAATACACTGTATCTTTCTTTTTTTTATTTTTATATTTCCCATACAATTGCAACCCCGATTTTGACCCCAATCCCTCCTCCCCCCGCCCCCCGCCAAAGAGTGTCTCTGGTTCACAGTTGTTTGTTGATTTTGATTTTTTTTCTTTCTTATAGTTATTCTTTTTCCTGGTCCATATTTAGGTTTTCTAGATTCCTTTTATGAGTGAGACCATCCGGTATTTTTCTTTTTCTTTCTGGCTTATTTCGCTGAGCATGATCCCTTCCAGCGCTGTCCATGTTGCTGCAAATTGCATGTGTTTATCTTTTTTGAATGCTGAGTAATATTCCATGGTGTATATGTACCACATATTCTTGATCCAGTCATCTACTTTTGGGCATTTGGGTTGTTTCCAAAGCTTAGCTATTGTAAACAGTGCTGCTATAAACATAGGGGTGCAGGTGCTCTTTGGAATTAATGTTTCTGTGCCCTTTGGGTAAATACCTAGGAGTGGAATTGCTGGATCATATGAAAGCTCTATCTTTAGTAGGTTGAGGAATCTCCACACAGCTTTCCATAGTGGGTGGACCAGTTTGCACTCCCACCAGCAGTGCAGAAGAGTTCCTTCCTCTCCACATCTTCGCCAACATTTGTTGTTGCTAGTTTTTTTAATATGTGCCTTTCTCACGTGTGAGATGGTATCTCACTGTAGTTTTGATTTGCATGAAAATACACTGTATCTTACACTACAGAGTAATTATTTGTATATTCTCTTATATGTGAGAAGTTTTTTTTAATTTTTAAAGATTTACTTTATTTATTTATGCATACAACAGCTGGGGTGTAGGCCAGAGGTGTGGGGGTGGGGGGTTAGAGGATTCACCAGAGACAGAGTGGGGAGCAGAACAGGCAGATCTATTGAAATACACTGCTGAGGGGAGCAGTGGGTGAGACAGGAGAGGTCTTATGTGCCATGTGGGTTAGCTCCCTGGCCGGGAATAGAACTCATGCTGCAGTGGCTGCAGATAGCTTCATAGTGCTGAGACTTAACCCTTTGAGCCACTAGGGAGGCCCAATGTGAGAAGTTTTAAAGGAAGGTCTTTCTGACATATCCAAAAAGTAACTCTTTGAGAAAGGACTCCTATATGGACCTAATCTTACACCAAATAACTACAACTAATCAGATTTATTCATTCATCAACCAAAATTTATAAAGTACCCATACCTGCCAAACGCTAGGATTTCATGAATGAATTAGACACAGATTTTACCATAAAAGAATTTACCAGCATAGAGAAACAGGAATGGCTTGCAAACAGGTAATGACAACACTGAGTTGTAGCAGAGGAGGGTGATGACATCGTCAGGAAAGCCTTCAAAGTCAGAAGCCTGAATTCTACAAAGAGCCAGAAAGGCTACAGGCACTAATCAGGAGAGTTTGCCAAGGTCCCCATCTGATCCTATTAGTCATTCAACACCTTTATGGAGCCCTTTCATCCCGCCAATTAGAAGATGCCAAGTAATGAACTGCTTGCTCTCAATTCCAGAATAACAGCCCTTGAGAAATTCGAAACATATTTGTTTTTAAATATTAATAAGAATACCTTACCTTCAGAAAAGGTTTTCTCTGACAGGGGATCCTAAGCCAAAATCCCTGCCTCTCATTAAATGCTTGTCAAACAACTGACTAAATGAATGAAAGCAACACATGCCATAAGCCCTGCTTCCCTGAGGCAATTCTTGACCACATTCTACTACTTCCTTCACCAAGCACCTGTTTACTTTTTCCTCTTTTCTTGCCATCCTCCTTTTCTCTTTTTAAATCTTTATCTCTTCATTTCTTCTTTTCCTTCTGATGCTAAACCTATGTCTCAGAAATGTCACAAGTTGTTTGTACTGGAATTGTTTTGCAAGATTAATCCTAGTTGTAGCAATAGAGATTGCAGTTGTCTAACTAAATGGCCACCTCATGGTCCAAGTTTCTTTTCCAAGGGTTACAGACAACACTGGAAAACCTACAAGTTAACTAAAAAATATTAATGAATTCCAGTTCTTCTGATGTAAGCGACCGGTCACTGATTTCATGCTGCCTTTTCATCTCTACAACCAAGTTATCAAAAATTACTGATTCTGATAGTCTATAAAGGTCCCACTCATGAGTATGTTTATTTTGTTTCTTACCCTAAAGCAGACAAATTATGGTACTCAGTTCTCTTAAATTAGCAAAAGTACAATCACAAAGATCTACAAAGAGCTGATGTGACTCAACAAAAACAAAGTAAACAATCTAGTCAAAAAATAGGCAGAAAAGTTAAAGACACTTCTCCAAAGAGGAAATGCAAATGGCCAACAGGTATATGAAAAATGTTCAACATCACTTATAATCAGGGAAATGCAAATCAAAACCACAATGAGATACCACCTTACACCAGGGAGAATGGCACGCATTAAAAAAAGAGGAAAACAGATGTTAGCAAGGATGTGGAAAAAAAGGAACTCTCCTACACTGCTGGTGGGAATGCAAACAGGTTCAACCATTATGAAATGCTGTGTGGAGGTTCCTCAACTACTAAATTTGGAGCTTCCATATGACCCAGCAATTCTACTCCCAGGAATCTAACCAAAGGACACATAACATTAATTCAAAAGGATACCTGTACCTCTGTTTATTGCAGCACTATTTACAATAGGTAAGATACGAAAACAACCCAATGCCCAAAAATAGTTAACTGGTTCAAGAAGACGTGGTATATATACAAATGGAATATTACTCAGCAATCAAAAAAGATAAACTCATGACATTCGCAGCAACATGGTATGCTCAGTCAAATAAGCCAGAAAAGAAAAGGAAAAATATGGGATGGTCTCACTTATAGGAGGAATGTAGGGGAACCAGATAAGGGATCAAGAAAAAAAGTAATTAAAATAAATTTAAAAATAAAATTAACAGGCAACTGTAAATCAGAGACACTGCAGGGGAGGGGGAGGGACAGGTATCAGAACAGGGGAAGGAAGAGCAAGCACAAGGGACTTTGGTGGTGGTGCATGGGTGAATTTGTGGTGGGAATTATGTGGGGACTACACCTGAGAGAAGAAAGCATACACTGTACAAAAAGGAAGGTTGATGTAAAATATATTTTAAAAAATTAGCAAAGGTACAATTCCATTAAGATATTTAAATTGCACTTTCAACACTAAAAAATAAAAATCTGATTGTTTTCCTCTACCTATAATAAAGCTTCCTAAACAGACCTGTTCATAATCAAACAAGATATTAAGTGGCACTTGTCCTTTTGTCACTGCATCAATAAGTAGGACCCACAGTTGAGAGCAAGAGGCAGTCAATTCCAGATCTAAGGGAAAATATCAAAAATTATGTCTAGAAACTAGACCCCAAGGTTTTCTAAGAAGTCAGTTTTGTTACTGATGCATTCAACCAACCCTTCCAAAAGGAGTGTTAAGGAAAGAGAAGAGTCTGGAACTTTGGCTTCATGGGGAGGGGAAGGGATGGTGGGCATCCCCTTCAAGAGAATTGGTCATACAGATTGAGAGGCAAAGATGTCTACAAGAAGAACAGATGGGCTTGGATCCAAGTTGGCTATTTGCTGAGCTGCAGAACCAATAAGCACCTAAGCATAAAGATACATGTAGGAGTTGTCTGGAGACAACGACTGGCTAGAACAGTCCATGCCCAAAGTCCAAAACCTAATGGATGTATGACTGTAATATATATAACTTTCCTGGTAAGAAAAGGATTAGGGCTACTGAAGAGCATATAAGAGGGCCTTATTAGTTCAGATGCCTCCAAGTAAAGAAACAAGAAATAAAACAAAGATTGAGAAATGAGATGCCCAGGTGCACACTCACTCTCAGAAGAAAAAACCACTAACAGAACCAGCAGAAAAAGAAATGGTTACCTTCTCTGTGGAGTCCTCTGAGAGAAGAGGTCCAGATAAGTTGGATACTACGTGAAGGGAATACTTACCTATGCTAGGAGGCCATTGGAAGCCACCGATATCTGGCAGATATCTTAGAAGATCTGGAATACTGCCCTCCACCAACCACTCTAAAACCTCTAACCCCTACTCCCATAATCCCTTGCCCACAAAGAAGACCTGGATCTTGAAAAGGGAGAAGGAACATAGTACATCTGAACTAAATCACAAGCAGCCTGAGTCACAGTTCTAGCATGCACTGGGATGGTATATATTTCCCAAGATTTTATGCTAGCCTAGACTGTTTAATAGCAACAAAATATATATCCATATATATGCATGTGTGTGTGTATATATATCACACACACACACACACACACATATTCTGAATGTGCACTTGTTTTATTTTTAGTTTTTTTCAAGATTTATTTATTGATTGATACATACATATATACAAGCACTGGGCACAGTCAGAAGTGTGGGAGGGTGAGAGAATTCACCAGAGCCAGAGCGGGGAGCAGAGCAGGCAGAAGGACCGAAGTACACTGCTGAGGGGAGCAGCGGGCGGCAGGAGAGGTCTGCGCGCCATGTAGGACCCTCCTCCGGTGGCCGGGGAGCAGCCGGGGATCGAACCGGCACTGCAGAGGCTGCGGGCAGCTTCTCAACCCAGCGTTCAACCACTGCGCCATCAGGGAGGAGGCCCCCTATACTTGTTGTCATTAAAAGATAATAAAGGGAAATCTCACAAGACTAGAAAATCTGAGAAATAATGCTTGTTTATATCTAATAAATTAAACTTGCTCAATAAATTGGTTACAATAAAAACTACCAAGGAACTTGTTAAAAGCACTTGTTAAAAACTCCCTCTAAGGATTTTCATTTTCTAGGTCTAGAAGGTAGTTTAGGAATTCATTTTTTGTTTGTTTTGTTTTGTTTTAAATGTCACTTGATTCTATTGATCTCACCACTTTGAGAAACTACTGTAGGAGGAACTGATTAAACTCCTGAGTACAGCATGCTTCTTCTATGAGCTGGCTCACATGTTTTCTTAGTCCTTCCTCTTAATGCTACAAAAGAAAAGTTGGCCTTTCCACAAATAGTATTGCATCTCCATGTCTGTCTTACTGTTTACTGTTTCATTCAGTAAACATATTCTAGCACACATTTAATCCTCTATTACATTTACTTGTTTATATGTAAAATTTCTTTCTTTGGGATTAAGCGTTGGAGAACAGAAATAACATTTTAACTTGGCCTGTATTCCTAGGACATAGCACAGAAGAACCTCACTTATAGCAGATGTCCTATCAATGGTTGTTTTGTGGATTAATTCATGTTCTCAGATCTCTGATGACCATATTATTATAGGAACTTAATGACCTTATAATCTTACAAAATATTCCAACTTTTTATTATTAAGTAATAATCTTCATTGAGACTATCTTTTTCTCCCCTTGCAGTTTTCTTCATATACTCACTGCATTAATTTTTTTTAAATAATAAATTTTATTTTTATATTCCCCATACAATTGCAAACCCCCATTCTGACCCCAATCCCTCCCCTCCCACCCCCCACCCCCCAAAAATTGTCTCTGGTTCATAGTTTTTTGTTGATTTTGATTTTCACTTTCTTATAGTTATTCATTTTCCTGGTTCACTGCATTAATTTGTGTACGGTAACTGACCAGATGAAAAATTAGGTGAGACATAACACAGTTTCCTATTTACATGAGAGAAATATTGGTGTAACACAAAACTGTGACATTATATATTATAGCCAAAGTACACAAAAGAAAAAAATGTAAAGTTTAGACCACAGATTTTAATTAGGCAACATTCTTTAAACAGTGGAGTTTGAATTTGTTTTAGTAGATCTCCAAATATATAATAACTTTATAGTGAAGAATTCCACAAGAAAAAAAATCCATTATTACACTGGGGAAACATTACCTTATTAGCATAAGTCAATGGACCACCTGGAAGGCTAAAATAAATTATATAGGAAACTCAGTTTCTTCCTATTCCTAATGGTAGCAACTAAAATTTTCTTCCCTCGCATTATTCCACAGTGATTTTAAAACAGTATGTTGTCATAATAGAACCATAAATGCAAAAAAAGCTTAATAATATGTGTAAACTTTTAATTCATTCAACTAATAGTAAATAATGGTTTCCTTCTGCAGATCCCAACCAAAAAAAAAAGGGCTTTCTTTTCTAGAACGTGGCAGAAATCTTTCTTCAGCTAATCCACAACCTTAACTTGTTGAATTGCCAGCTCAATTATAGATGCTCAAGAAGCTATATACTAGATTTCTAAGCCTCCATTCCAACTATGAGTAGTCTAGCAGCAAAGTACTAAACTTCACAAACCTTCACAGAATAATGCAATTGCCTGTCTTCTTGTATGCACAGTGTGACCGCTATACATTCAATAAGGGTGTTTATGTAAAAATGTGAGGCTTAAAATGTGATGGCATTTAACTTAATGCAAAAACCAGCAGAGTAAGCAAAACTGGAAATTTTTTGAGCCCTTCAACCACCTAAATGGGAACAAAGTTGTCAAAGAATATTCTAAGCAAGACTCTCTGAACCCTTTGGTAGGATATGTATTACTTCCTCTCACTTTTACTTAGGCATGCCTTTGAGGTATCCTATATGACTTTATCCAAGATTTTCCAATCTTTATTCCAAAGATTGCTTTAAACACATGCTATTATGTATTTTAATGAGGCTACTGAAAAGTTTTTGGCTACTTCCTTTATTCCTATTCAAACGCCTAAATTACATATTCTCTTAAATAAGAGCTAGGGAGGAAAAAAGATTCAGGCTCCAAAAGAAAACATCACTTTTTTCGTATTGGCAGACTTAGAAAGGGCAGAAACTTTTTACGTGTTGTAACTTTAGACAATACTAGCAAAGATAATTAAACTCCTGAGTTACAAGAATGTAATTTCATAAATATTCTATGTAATATGGAAGAATGACACATTTTCTCCCCTAAAGTCAAGAGGGAAGCTGGGGCAAGGCCTTTTATGTATCCTTGGCAAAGGGTCTGGTAGGCAGGACTGAAGTTGCAGGAAAACAGGACCCTTATGCTTATTTTCCTTCACACTCACAACTAACTTGACATCATTTCCCTCCAGCAAGGATGATAGAAGCCAATAAAACTAGAGGAATTCATTCTGGGGGGGAAGAGTAAGCTATTTCCAAAGTAGGCAAAAAAGCAAGCAGTATGGAAATTCATTCAGGGCCTTTCCTTTCTCCAAAGAACCACAGTTTCTTCATTCACTGTTAAACTCAAGTCTATCCAATAAGTCTTATCAGATGCCACAGCAAAAAAATTCTATTTTTGCCTTAATGGCATTTAATCCTTCCTTCTTCTGTATATGCATATTTGAAGAAAACATGAGTAGCTGCTTCTTTAACCTCAGGATAGGGGAAGGATTTCTAAATAGGACTCAAAATCCAGATACACATAAAAGAAAATATAGATCTATTTGACTATACAAAGATTTAAAAGTTACATATGGCCCCCAAAATGTACCAAAATCAAAAAGAAAACAAAGAAAATATTTGCAAAATACATCATAAAGGGCTAAGATGACTAAATTTTAAATTCTCAAAAATTAAGAGAAGATCAAAAGTTTAAAAATTAACAATTTCCACAAAAGATATAAAAATGGCCTTGAGGACCTTAAATGACCTTACTCATGATAAGAGAAATACAGAAATACCATTCTTAGCTATCACATAAAATGGACAAGTATAACATATTATGTTGAAACTCATACATTGCTATGAGAATGCAAATTTGTATAACTCTTATGGAAAAATTGGCACTAACAATGCACGAGTTTACCTTTACACCAAGTAATTCCACTCCTAGGAATTTAACATGAAGCTGTATGTCCAAGAATACTAACATACCTATGCACAAGGTTATTGATTCCAGCATGGTTTACAATTTCCAAATACTAGAAAATAACTAAGATGTCCATAAATAGGACAGTTTAAGAATAAATTAATCGAGCATGGTGTATTCACATAATACACAATGAACTATATACAAAGTAACTATAAAAAAGACTGAGAAAGATTGTGAATGAGACTTATTGCAGGTCATATGGTAAGCTTAAAAAAACAAAGTACAAAAGAGCAACTATATATGATTCCAATTATACAAAACATCTGGAATAGGCAATCTCATAGTAGATTACAAATTAGTAACTGCCTAATTTATTAGGTCTAGGAGTAGGGGGAGGGGAGAATAACTACTAATGGGCTTATAGTTTCTTTTGTGGGTGCTAAAAATGTTCTAGAATTAGACAATGGTGAACGCTTGTAAAAGGGTAAGCTCTATCATATGTGAATTATACCTCAATTAAAAAATTTAAGGGTATATATAATATCCTGCATATGTATAAGAAAGAGGGAAAATAGCATCTGCCTGCATAAGCTTTTGTACAAAAAGAAACTAAGAAATAAACCAAGGATTTTTGAGATTGGTTATACATTGGCCACAAACAGAATAGGAAAGGATGATGAGCGGGTGAAACTGGTATAGAAGAAAGAAGATAAAATTTTTTTCCTAGTATATACCTTTTTGCATACATGTAAATTTCAGAACTATATTAAAAATAAATCATAAATAAAATTAACCAATATGAGAGGACACCCCTAAAGAGGTATACTAACAGAACTGTATTTCAAATACATGACATAATCACACTGCGCTGGGGGTGGAAGATTGAGAATGAACAAAAGCTTTTTTTTTTTTTCATTTTAAACAAGTTTATTAAACTCCCCTTCCCTTGATGCTTGGCTTGAAGTAAAAGCTATCTAGGATTCATTTCTTCAAAAGCAATTTATCCCTGTATTTATTTTTTTATAGAATGCACTCAGTTAAAATAATTTTTAATTAGTATTTTTTAATTTTATATATTTTTACATCATTTTTCATTTTCACACAATGTGTGCATTTTCATCTTGGTTATATTCCCCATGCAATTCCCAAGCCCCCTTGTTTTGATCCTACTCCCTCCCCTAACCCCCTGTAGTGTGTCTCTGCAACATGGATGGAGCTGGAAGGGATCATGCTCAATGAAATAAGACAGAAATAAAAAGAAAAGTACCAGATGGTCTCACTCATAGCAGGAATTTAGAAAACCTAAATAAGTGACCAGGAAAAAGACTAATTACAATAAAGTAAAAATCAAAATCAATAAGCAATTTATCCCCATTTAAAGACAGATTGCCCTACATGTAACATCTCTGTACAAAAAGTTATAAAATTTATAATGATAAATGAAAAACATTACAATTCTCCCAACAAGCAAGGTATGCAGGAATTTATATGTTGTTCCTTTTTTTGTTTAATATTGAGAGCAAAATAGCTTACTAAACTTTGAAGATAAGCGCTAAATGAGCAGCTATTAGTGGAAAAAGAAGTTGTTTTCCCAAAACCAGTATTTTTCCCCATCCCATCTCCATTTTATGTCAATCAAAACATACCATTGGCCATTTAGGTTTTTTTAATGCAATTTTTTGTGCACACACACCAGTTACCATATATACAATCTGGGAACAGGAAAGGGGAGAATGAAAGAATAAACTATATTTTAGTAGAGCCAAATTGCAGTTTTCTGATTGATAATGTCTTCTTGGTCTGGAGGAACAGTTCTGAGGTAAAGTAGCACTAAAAACCCTTTTTAGTAGATGCCTCTTGTCTGATGGCGGAGCACATCAATTATATCCTCATCCTTCATTTCCAACTGTGCAGTGTATTTTTTTTCCTTGACTGGCTGCCTGTCAAATAGGAATCTGATCTGTCGGACAGCTGTTATTGTTCACAATAGGCTTCCATTAGTTTACTAACTGGTATACGGTTCCACCTTAAACTGCACCACAGACCCATCCTGATTGCTACCTTCAAATTAATATGATCTTGATCTCAGTCTTGACTCCCTCCTTGGGTTCTTTGTGAGCTAACAGAGTCTTCTCAGCTACAGTTTTACAAATGTGGTACCAGGTCCATTTCGAAAAAGCAACAAGTCCAAAAGCAATTTTTGATGCAGTATTTGAATTAAATTCCCTCAGGATAAAGATTTTTTTTAGAAAATACAGCTAGCATTTCTGAAACTACATTATGAGTATTCTAGTATTGAGTAAAAAATACAGTAATATACTACGAACAATTGAAGTCATGTTCTCACCATTGGAAAAGGAGGTTACAAAGGGGTAAAAACAAACATAATGAATCCTGTGATGCTGGATTAGACTTGGAAGTATGAATTCATGAATTTAAATAAATGGAAATAGAAACTATTAAAAATATGAACATAAAGGTGGAAATAGATATATATACATGAACACACACGCACACTTCCACCCATAGTTCTGGCTCCTGTAGGAGGACCTACAATCAACTAGCATACCAAATGCCCTGATTGGTATCTAAATACTATTCTCTACTTAAAGGAACAAGTACTGATTTTCTGCTTAATTCTGGGAAAGTATAAGATGAGCATTGAACATTGTTTGATGTTAGAAAGAACCAAAGTGCTCAAAAATAAGATGTCAAAAGAGCACAAAGTCAGCCTGAAATGGTTCCCACAAAATAAATCTGGGACAATTTCAACATCAAAATAAATAATGAGAGTAATGATTTATAGACCAATGAATTTTCAAAAAGCTATCTCATGTTTATATAAAGACAAAATGACAGCATTAGAAAATCAGTTGACAACCATCACAGTAATAACTGATTTAGTCAAAGAGCATCAATTGGTGCTAAAATAGAATGAAAGTTTGAGAAGTAAAAGGATAATTACAGAGTCTCAAAGTATCTCCTTCAAAGCTCTTAAACTCTAAAGGGGAAAGTCGTAACTTTTCAATAGAAAAACCAGATAGATACTTTCTAAACAAAATGATTAAATTACCTGCAATGGGACAAATCAATAACATATACTTTCTGATATAATAAACTAAGAAGAACACACATTATCTCTATGGTATTCCCATAAAAAAGAACATATCCTACATATAATCATGAGGAAATTCAAACTGAGTGACCTTCTATTATATAGGTGCATATTTAGGTAAAGGGGCATCATGCATACGTAGGCAAAGGAACAACGTACTAATTAGTATAATCATACTTAATTAGTAAGGTTAATATTTAGTTAGTATAATCACATTTAACCTTTAATTCAAAACTCATCCATTGATGATTACTGCCTGAATCAGTAATTATTCTCTATGGGTTACAAAATGATGAACTCCTTTCATTCCTTCCATATTTATTAGCCAGAATTCTGCAATAAAGGTTACTTAATTTCCTTGATGTATAGTTAATGTAAAAGATAGGATTAATGCTATATTATTTTCTTTAAATGCCAATTTTCTGTCTAAGGAATTACCGCCCTAATTTTGTCAATCTTCATCCAGTGGGCTACTGGGTATGCTTTGGATATGTTTTCCTTTTATCATTAGGATATATTCGATTATGTACTAAATGTGTTTCAATTAATTGTGTATACTGGGTGTTGTTATGTTTTGTCTTGATATTCAAATTTTCTCATCTGTGGCAAACAAGGCTACCATACCCTCTGAAATTCAAATTTGGACATATGAATTTGAAGAGTCTATGAGACATACAGGAAGAGAGACCTAGCAGACAATTGGATGGATTCTGAAAGAAGAGAAAAAAACAAAACAGTAATAATCACCAATATGTGGAATATAAAGAAGCAAAAACAAAAGCACAAAGTTAAACCAAAACAAAATCTAGATATATGAATGCAAGATTGATGCTACTAGAGGGGGGCTGTGGGTGGCAAGGATCAAAGAGCGGGGAGGATTTAATGGTTTAGAGCAGAAGATTATGGGCACTTTGTGGTGGGTGTGGTATGGCAACATACTTTTGAAGAACATATCTAAATCATAGTCAGTGTTGTAAACCAATGTTACCTCAATTTAAGAACAATAAATTGTTACCCAAAAAAGTACTCTCATAGAATGAAGATTACCTTTGGTAATTCTCACTGTAAAGCATACAGCAGATACATTTCATTCCCAAATAATAATAGAAATAATAATCTAATTTGTGAGTTGAATCATACAATTTATCCTGCCAAAAGCTTAGTAAGACCTCTGGAAAAATGAGCAAAAAAGAAGTACAATTGTATAATATGTTTTACAGCTTTTTTTGGAATGCATCCTCCAACTCATAAAAAGAAAAAGAAAAAAATTTCTCAAATAAAATCCCTAGATTGCTAGTGGATTTAATTTAGTCATGATATCTTTAACCTTCCTACACACAGACAATTTTACAATTTACAAGAGGGGAATGAGACTATCTTCTGTTTATGTAACTGAAATGTGCTTCTGTCTAAAAAGGAGTAGTTTGCAAGAATCACTCCGCTCAGGTTAATGGCTCTAGCATGGAAGTGCAGTGCAAAACTCTGTCTAGTTGAAATAGGAATGAAGCTGGGGAGAGAATGGGAAGGGGTAATCCTAAGGGAAGCAAAAATGCAACTCTCAAAGCTGGCTTTCACTCAGCACAGCTAAGCTCACAGGTCCTGACTTGCCAAAAATAACATCAGGGCCTTTCTGACCACAAGTAGTAAGGAATATAGTTTTCATCTAAAAATAACTATAAAAGCAGCCCCAAAATAAACCACATATTAGTCAAAGTGTGATGAGAATTTTTTAAACTTTGTATCCTGGTCCAATAAACGCTGTTTCTATTACAATTAGAATGGGTATCTCTCGTACCTCCCTCATTCTTTCTTTTTTTTTTATTATTTATTTATTTTTTTTTTTAAATAATAAATTTTATTTTTATATTCCCCATACAATTGCAGCCCCCCCCATTCTGACCCCAATCCCTCCCCTCCCGCCCCCGCCCCCCTAAAAGTGTCTCTGGTTCATAGTTGTTTGTTGATTTTGATTTTCACTTTCTTATAGTTATTCATTTTCCTGGTCCCTTATTTAAGTTTTCTAGATTCCTGCTATGAGTGAGACCATCTGGTATTTTTCTTTTTCTTTTTGGCTTATTTCACTGAGCATGATCCCTTCCAGCGCCATCCATGTTGCTGCAAATTGCATGAGTTTATCCTTTTTGATTGCTGAGTAATATTCCATGGTGTCTATGTACCACATCTTCTTGATCCAGTCATCTATTTTGGGGCATTTGGGTTGTTTCCAAAGCTTAGCTATTGTAAACAGTGCTGCTATAAACATAGGCCACCCTCATTCTTTCTATGCAGCATGCCTACAAGAGGTTTTAACTCCTAAGAGAAAAACCTCTAGGATGGCATTTCAGGATGCTTGTAGTTGCAAGAAAATAAAAAATCCAATTCAAAATGGCTTAAAATAACACTTCTCCAACTTTTGTGTGTGTATAAGTTATCTGGGGATCCTATTAAAATGAAAATTCTGATTCATTAGGCAAAGAAAGACAGAAAATCAGATTTAAATTTATCATTCTACAAATACTGATGAAATTCATATGGAACTACAAAAAAACACAAATAGCCAAAACCCTACTGATGAAAACAAAGGAAAAAGGAGGTATCACACTTCCAAACTTTAAGCTATACTACAAAGCCATAATAATTAAAACAGCTTGGTATTGGAACAAAAACAGACACACAGACCAATGGAACCAAATAGAGCCCAGAAATAAAACCAAACTTACAGGGACAACTGATCTTTGACAAAGGAGCAAAGAACACGCAATGGAACACAGACGGTTTGTTCAATAAATGGTGCTGGGAAAACTGGACCACCACATGCAAAAAAATGAAACTAGACCATTACCTCTCACCATGCACAAAAACCAACTCAAAATAGATAGGAGAACTGGACATAAGACCTGAAACCATAAAATATATAGAAGAAAATATAGGCAAAACACTACAAGACATACATCGCAATAACATCTTTAAAGACTCATCACCCAAAGCAAAGATAGTCAAGGAAAAGATAAACACCTGGGATTACATCAAACTGAAAATCTTCTGTACAGCAAAAGAGACATTAACCAAAACAGAGAGACACCCCACTGATTGGGAAAAAAATCTTTGCACTCCAGTCAACTGATAAGGGACTGATCACAAAGATACACAAAGAACTCACAAGACTCAACAAAAACAAAATAAACAATCCAGTCAAGAAATGAGCAGAAGAACTTAAAAGACATTTCTCCAAAGAGGAAATGCAAATGGCCAACAGGCATATGAAAAAATGTTCAACATCCCTGATAATCAGGGAAATTCACATCAAAACCACATTGAGAGATACCTTACACCAGTAAGAACAGCACATATCAAAAAAAAGCAACAACAAATGTTGGCAAGGATGTGGTAAAAAAGGAACTCTCCTTCATTGCTGGTGGGAGTGCAAACTGGTCCAACCATGGAAAGCTGTCTGGAGGTTCCTCAGTCTACTAAAAATAGAGCTACCATATGACCCGGCAATTCCACTCTTAGGGATCTACCCAATGGACACAAAAACATTGATTCAAAAGACCACCTGTACCCCTATGTTTATTGCAGCACTTTTACAATAGGTAAAACCTGGAAACAGTGAGAGTGGACAGCCTTGTCTTGTTCCAGATCTTAATGGAAATGCTTTTAACTTTTCACCATTTTTGAGAATGATATTGGCTATGGGCTTGTCATATATGGCCTTTATGACATTGAGGTATGTTCCTTGTATCCCAAGAATTTCAAAGGCCTTTATCATAAATGGGTGTTATACTTTGTCGAAAGCTTTCTCAGCATCTATTGATATTATCATATGGTTTTTATATTTCTTTTTGCTGATGTGTTGGATTACATTGATTTATTTTCTGATGTTGAATGATCCTTGTGTCCCTGGAATAAATCCTACTTGGTCATGGTGAATTATCTTATGGAAACATTGTGGATTATGGAAACATCTTATGGATTCTGTTAGCTAAAATTTTCTTGAGGATTTTCGCATCAGTGTTCATTAGACAGATTGCCTGTAGTTTTCTTTTTTGTGTTGTCCTTATTCGGTTTTGGTATTAGTGTAATGTTGGTTTCATAGAACGTTAAACCATTATTTCTAACATAGATGCAAAAATCCTCAACAAAAATACTAGTAAACAAAATTCAATAATACACAGAAAAGATCCTACAACATGATAGTGGGATTTAATAAAAGAATGCAAGGATAGCTCAACAAACACAAACCAATTAACATCATATACCACATCAAAAAAGAAATAAAACTCACATGGTCATCTCAATAGAGGAAAAAAAAAATTGTGACAAGAATAACATCCATTAATAAAATCTCTCAATAAAATGGGTATAGCAGGAAAAACCTGAACATAATGAAGGCCAGATATTACAAGCCACAGTCAACATCATATTATATATGACAAATCCACATACAACATCATTTCAATGGTAAAAAAATGAAAGTTTTTCTTTCCTCTAAGGTCAGGAACAAGACAAAGATGTCCACTCTCACCACTATTGTTCAACATAGTGCTGTAAGGAAGTGAGAGCAATTAGACAGCAAAAGGATATAAAACATAACTAAATTTAAAAGGAAGAAGTAAAACTACTACGATTTGCAGATCACATGATAATATACCTAGAAAATCCTGAAGATGCCACCAAAAATTATTATAATAAATGAACACAGTAAAGTGTCAGGTTACAAAATTAACATGTAAAAATCTGCTACATTTCTTGACACAACCTACAAAATTAAAAGAAATTATGAAAACAATCCCATTTATAATCGCATCAAAAAGAAAAAATTACCTGAGGATAAATTTAACCAAGGAAATGAAAGACCTGTGCATTGAAAACATAGTCATTGTTAAAATAATTAGATGTAGACACTAAAAACTGCAGAGGTAATCTATGCTCATGGGGCCTCCCTGGTGGCGCAGCGGTTGAGCTCTGGGTTGCAAAGCTGCCTGTAGCCTCTGCAGCGCTGGTTCGATCGCTGGGCGAGGGTCCCACATGGCGCACAGACCTCTCCTACCGCCTGCTGCTCCCCTCAGCAGTGTACTTCATCGGTCTGCCTATTCTGTTCCCCGCTCTGGCTCTGGTGAATTCTCTCACCCTCCCACACTTCTGACTGTGCCCAGTGCTTATATAAATAAATAAATAAATC
The DNA here is from genome assembly GCF_964194135.1 of Talpa europaea. Lineage (NCBI taxonomy): Eukaryota > Metazoa > Chordata > Mammalia > Eulipotyphla > Talpidae > Talpa > Talpa europaea. The sequence goes on along the minus strand of NC_140075.1, from coordinate 95,037,583 downwards.
TTTTAAAAAATTAATAAAGACAGGGCCTCCCCTGGTGGCGCAGCGGTTGAGCGCTGGGCTGCGAAGCTGCCCGCAGCCTATGCAGCACCGGTTCGATCCCCGGCCACCCGGCGAGGGTCCCACATGGCGCACAGACCTCTCCTGCCACCCGCTGCTCCCCTCAGCAGTGTACTTTGTCACTCTGCCTGTTCTGCTCTCCGCTCTGGCTCTGGTGAATTCTCTCACCCTCCTGTGCTTCTGACTGTACCCAGAATAAAATAAAATAAATAAATAATAAATAAATAAATCTTTTAAAAAATTAATAAAGACAAACGTTTCCTTTAAAAAAAAAATCTATGCTCATGTATTGGAAGATTTAACACTGTTAAAGTGGCCATCTTACCTAAAGTAATATACAGAATCAATGTAATGACTGATTACTCCCAATGGCATTCTTCACAGAAATAGAACAGAATATCCTGAAATTTATATGGAACCACAAAGATCCCTGTGTAGCCAAAGCCATTCTAAGAAAAAAAGAATAAAGATGGAGATATTATACACCCCAACCTCAAGCTATACTACAAAACTATAACAATAAAAACAGCATAGTATTGAAATAAAAACATAGAAATGAGAACCCAGAAGTAAACTCACAACTACAGAGAAAACTAACTTTTGACAAAGGTGTCAAGAGCATACAATAGAGAAAGGGAAGTCTTCGATAAACAGTGTTGGGGTAACTGGAAAGCTATATGCAAAAGAATGAAAGTAGACCAATATTTCATACTATAGACCAAAATTAATTAATGCAAAGGGGATTAAAGACTTTAATGTAAGATCTGAAACCTTAAAATACATAGAAGAAAGTGGACAATAAACTCTTCAATATCACCCTTGTCTTTGTGTACTGTTTCCAACAGCAAGGGAAATAAAAGCAAAAATGAGCAATGGGACTATGTAAAACTAAAAAGTTCTGCACCTAGGGAGAAAATATCCTTAAAATAAAAAGACAGTCTACTGAGTGGGAGACAATATTCACAAATCATACATCTGACAAGGGGTTACATATAAAGAACTAAATATATAAAGAATTTATAAACACAATTCAAGAATAAATAACAATTCAATCCAATCAAAAAGTGGGTGCAGAATCTGAATAGACATTTCTCCAAAAAGACATACAAGAGCCAACTGACACATGAAAAGATGTTCATTGTCATTTATCACTAGGGAAATGCAAATCAAAACCACGTGAGATATCAGTGCCTTCCCTGGAGTCAGTAGAATTAGATTATGTCTTTTCTTGTCACAGGTTGCATGGATGAGGGTCATGGGTCTCAGTCTTGAAAATTAAGAGTTTTTTAGTGTCTGGTTGGCTGCACCCAGTGGCCCTGTGTCCATCACCATGCCACAAAATGAATAAATTGATTTAGACTATAAATGCTATGGATATCATTTGGATTACTATGAGAAAAAGAGAATAAAAGGAAGATCCAGAGACTGATGACGGCTCCAAGAAGGCAAAAAAGATGATTGGTCTGAAAGCTAAGCTCTACCATAAATAAGAACATGCTGTGGGAAAAAAAAAATGAAAAATATATTTAATGTAATATTAAAGGTTAAGTAGAAGTTGCTACTTGCTTTCAGTTCTAACATTTCTTAACAGCACAACTTTGGAATTATATTTTGTTTTTGTTATTTTTAAAGTTTTATTTTTTATTTTTTTTAAGATTTATTTATTTATACAAGCACTGGGAGGGTGAGAGAATTCACCAGAGACAGAGCAGGGAGCAGAACAGGCAGAAGGACCGAAATACACTGCTGAGGGGAGCAGTGGGCAAGACGGGAATGGTCTGCCGTGCCATGTGGGAATCTCCCTGGCTGGCCAGGAATTGAACCCGCACTGCAGAGGCTGCGGACAGCTTCACAGCACAGCGCTCAACCCCGCTGCGCCATCAGGGAGGCCCTGGAATTGTTTGTACTTTATCATAAGCATACCTATCTATCTCCAAAAGAACACTATCTTTCTGAGTAAGAATGGACAGAAAAGGTCAACATTTGGCATAAGAGTTTAACAAGAGCCTATGAAAATTCGTGCTAACTTCCTTTATTTTTCCATGTGATCTACAGTCCCAAACAAAGGATAGAAGAGTGAATACCAGGCTACTTACATATCTGTTAGAATCAAAAACAGAAAAGTAGATAAAGTACTTGTTTAATTCTCCACTATACCACAGAAAGCTATTTGCCTCCTGCAAATAAGCAGTTATAGATGCTTAGACTATGCTTTATTCCTATTTATGATCTCATTGTGCCCAACAGAGTTCTGTACATAACTGCTGAAATAGAACTAAAAAAGAAAAGAGGAAGAAAATCTGTGATCCAAAAAATAAGTGAGTTAACCAGATATAGGAGGGTCTAGGCAGTAACAGTTTCCATTAACAAAACAGCTAAAAGGGGCTACAACATAAGATATCATTTTTCCTTTTGCGGAGTCTGCAGTGTTGTAAAAAAAAAAAATATTAGGAGGAAGAGTTATACCAAGCATCTTTAATGAGGTAACTACTAAAATTGTTAATGGCTATCTTTCACTGAATATGTCAAACACTGTATGAAGAGCATTACAGACATTATCTCATTTAATCCTCATCCTCACACCCCCATGAGTCAGATATTATTATCCCTGTTTTTCATATGGGAAACTAAGAGTGGACTTAGAATAAATAACTTACTCAAGGTCATAAAATTAGCAAACGATGAAGCGATGATTCAAACCAAAACCAGTACTCTTAACTACCAGGAACCAGTGTGACAGTACTAAAGTTAATGGGTGGTAATCAGCTAATAAATATATCTTCAAACTGGAGTCAACTAGATTTGCTAAAAGATAGAGAACAACATTTAAACTGAAGAGGTATTTGGTAATCAAAATAGATGAGATCCAATGTATCAAAAGTCAGTTGCCTTTGAGCCCAACTTTCCTTCCCCAGATGCAACTACTAGTTTTTTAATAAGCTTCCATAGTCAATTTATGCATATAAAGCATCCAAGCCCACTCTAATTTTTTGACTTTTCATTTTGAAGTAATTTTAGACTCACCAAACAGTTACAGAAAGTATAGAGTTCTTACATGTCCTTCCCTCAGATTTTCCTGTTAACACCTTATATATTTTTGAGATTCATTTATGCACACAAGAGTTGGGGTATAGGCCAGAGGTGCAAGGGGTGAGAAGATTCATCAGAGAAAGTGGGGAGCAGAAGAGGCAGATCTACTGAAATACACTGCTGAGGGGAGCAGTGGGCGAGACAGGAGAGGTCTGCTGGGCCATGTGGATTAGCTCCCTGGCCGGGGATAGAACTCGTGCTGCAGTGGCTACGGATAGCTTCATAGTGCTGAGACTTAACTCCTTGCGCCACCAGGGAGGCCCATATTAACATCTTATATAACTATTATCAAAACCAGTATGTTAAAATTGGTGCAATACTAATTAAATTTTACCACTTTTAGCAATTACAAATAAAGCTGCCATAAATATTCTCACACATATCTTTGATACCCCTGAGAGTCAGGGGTACCTCATGCAATGATTTGGTAGAACTCAGAAATCTTTTACACTCAGACTTATGGCTTACTGCAACAAAAGAATACAGACTGAAAAGGAGCATAAGCAAAGTCCAGGAGAAACCAGGCACAAGCTTTCAGGTATCATTCCCCAGTACAGTTGCATGGATATGCTCATTTCTCCCAGTAATGATGTGTGACAACACACGCAAAGCGATGCCAACCTGGACAGCTTGCCCAAGCCTTGATGTCCAGTGTTTTTACTGGGTGTCGGTGACAAAGTATGCAGGATCTACATGACTAAGCACAGTTATTCAGATTCCGGCCCCTAAAGCAAAATAGGTGTTCACTACAAATCAGATACGAGTAAACTATATCTGATCCAACTGCTCCTAAACTGTATCTGATCCAACTGCTCCTATACCTAAGGTCTCAGGTATACAAAAACTTTCTTGTTAAGCAGAATATTGTAAGCATTCAAAGTTCATCTTCAAAGAGCCAACCAAAGGCCAATCCTGAAAACTTTTCCCTGGAATGTGCAACCCACAACAGCTGAGCTAATTCTTTCCTACACAACTTGTGGATGCATTTCTGGGCTTTCTCATTCATTTTAACTATGGCACACCATTAAACATTAACAATCAATAACATGTACTACCAGAAATTTACCCAATCACCTACTTACTACTTTTAAGTTATTTCTACCTTTTTGCTATAGCCAATAAAAAAAAAAGTTTAAAGGTTCACTGTAGAGTTTCAGTCATCTGAATGAAAAAAGAGTAGCTTTAAGAATAATCTGATTTCAAATACAAATAATCAAACAGAAGGCACTTATGAAAAAGAAAAAAACAATAAAGGACTATTTTTTACCTTACACAAGTCCTATATTGCTTGTTTTCAGTAATATGAAAATAATAAAAGCAAACCAAAAATTAGATGATTTCTGGAAAACTGTCAGTAACATTAAAATAGCAAAATAAGTAGAGTTTTGATGGTTTGTTTATATATCTAAGAAGGCAGGAATCCTATTCAACAATCAGAGTAATTTCCTTGCTTTCACAGAAATGCAAGTTCTGAAGTTTTATATTTATGATAGCAATAAATGTTAAAGTTGGATATATACAGCCTTTCCTCTATCTCATAAGCCGTAAATACAATATTCCAATTCGTTAATAAACAAAACCTTAATCATTTTAAATGCATGGCCTGCTCTCCTGGTTTTTTTGGTGTTTTCTTTAGTTTTTAGTATTTATTAGTATATAAGATATGGCATAATCCTACAAGATTAAACCCACTATGCATGATGGGACAGCTAAAGATAAAAGAAATCCTGGCCCATGTGAAATTTATCATTATGCCAAGAAAAAAGAACCTTATCTTTACGCTTTTGTCAAATAATAATAAATGGAAAGTTTAATTTTTGCTTCACTTATAGCAAAAACATAACTGTTTCCACTAGTTAATGGATTTAAATCATGTCTTTAAAATAAGAAAATAGGAATGCACATATTTTAATTAATTTCTTAGCTTTAAACATTCCCAGACATTAAAATTTCCAGAGAAACCTTGCTATGCAATACTGAAATACATATTCTCAAAAGGCACATAATCAAGAACACAGATGGCCAACAACAGAAAAATTGGTTACAATCACTTCTCAATATAATAATTTCATTTTAACTTTCAATGAAAATGAAACTTTTCCCTCTTATACTACTTAAATAGTACATCCAATTCTTCTCAATATACTAATTTTCTAAATTTAATTTAACTGGTCTAGTTCCCTTGTGCTAGAAAATATTTGCAAGAAATGAAGACAGAAGAAGTAGAAGGAAAAGAGACAAGAAACTTCAATGGGACTCATATGCCAACAAATAAAATTTGCTAGCTTATTTTAAAAATTTAGATCTTGACATTTGTGCATTTTTTTTTTTTTTGCATCTCTGCTGGACTGTACAATTTGAAGCATTTTCAAAGAAGAATTTTGAAAGTTAGAGTCCTTTTATCCAAACAAAGTATTTTCATTCTCCTTTACTCAAATAACTCATAAAACTCTAGGATGGAAAATAAGACAAGCATAAAGAACACAGTTAATGTGGATTATAAAGGTCAACATAAAAATCAAGACAAGAATTTCAGAAGTAAAAAATTCAAGTTAATGTTAAAAAAATTAAGAAAAATATTTAAATGGACATAAACACAACATAAATATCTAATAACTATATTTTCATATGCCTTCATTGTGGTTTTTTCTTCTTTTCTTTTTTTTTTTTTTTTTTTTTACTTTTCAGGTCCCTTCACTGCACTTTTAAAATCAGGCCCTTCTCACTTAGGCACCAGGTACAAGTTCCACAATGCCATATCTATTATTTATGATCTTTTAACAAATTACTTACTCAGCTCAAAAAAAGAAAACTACTTTCTGTTCTTCTTTGCAGATGCTGAATTTAATATATTACTCTGTGTTATTATTTCGAGGTCTCATATATACTCTCAAAATTTTGAGAAATAATTGATATGTTAGTTTAACATATATAACAATGATCTGATAATTGTAATTACTGGTTACAAGGCTCATAGTATAAGACATCCCTGTCTAAGAAGCTTATAGTTCACTATTATTCTATAGGTTTCAAGAAAAATAATCTTACTATAGAAAAAAATTAAAATCCTAGAACTGACATCCAAAAGATCTTGTATTCTACTTACTATTTGTCCTCTCCTATGCCAAGTATTCTTTTTTTTTAAAGATTTATTTATTTATGCATATAAGAATGGGAGTACAGGCCAGAGGTGTGGGGGGGTGAGAGGATTCACCAGAGATAGAGTTGGGAACAGAACAAGCAGATTGACTGAAGCACACTGCTGAGAGGAGCAGAGCGGGGAATCTGGAGAGGTCAGCTGAGCCATGTGGGTAGCTCCCAGCCAGCCGGGGGATCAAACTTATGCTGCAGTGGCTGCAGATAGCTTCATAGGTTGCACCTTAGCCCCTTGCACCACCAGGAAGGCCCCATGCCAAGTATTCTTGAACAAATCAGGCTTCAGTGTCGTTTGTAAAATGAAGTGGTTAATCTGGATGATCTTTAAGATCCTTTTTTGGCAAGAAAATCCTATTAGGGCCTCCCAGGTGGCGCAGCGGTTGAGCGCTGGGTTGCGAAGCTGCCCGCGGCCTCTGCGGCGCCGGTTCGATCCCCGGCTGCTCCCCGGCCACCGGAGGAGGGTCCCACATGGCGCGCAGACCTCTCCTGCCGCCCGCTGCTCCCCTCAGCAGTGTACTTCGGTCCTTCTGCCTGCTCTGCTCCCTGCTCTGGCTCTGGTGAATTCTCTCACCCTCCCGGCTTCTGACTGTACCCAGTGCATGTATAAACCAAACAAACAAACAAACAAATAGATAAATAAAATAAGACATGCCTCTAGAAAAATTAAAAAAAAAAAAATCCTATTAATCTAATATATAACTTACAATATGTATAATGACTTTCTGTGTATGGCAATTAGAAGTCAACAACAGACAATATAACCATAATCACAAGGTATTTTTGATAAACATTATTTAAATTCTTATTTTCATCAAGTATCTAGAAACAGTTTCAGGACCCATTGTTTTTTCCAATACTAACATGGACATATTTTAAAAAGACAAAGGTTCTACATCTTACATCCAATAGCAGAGTGTTCCTTATACTTCCTCCCCCCTCCCCCCATTAACTTCAGGGCAAAAAATTCTGAAAGACTGGTATGACTATGTTTTTCAAATTGTAGTCTATGAACATATTTAAAGGTCTATAAATTGAGAATATTTAAATTTTATGCTTTCATATAAATGATGACTTCAAAATATTAGTATAGGTATTTTATAATTGAAAACTGCCACGAGATATTAATGCCTGCTTTAAATCAAGTAATGCCAAGTAGTACTACTTTAATCATCAGGGACTAATGAGAAACAAGCAATGGCAGACTTCAAACATAAATGCATTCATGCCCAGGTGAGGGCCAAATGATGTCACCCTTCCCAAACAGAGGAAGGTTTTGTAGTTGCTTAAACACGGAAAAAATGTGGGAAAGTTGAGTCATCATATGAACAAAAGTATGTGTATATAAATTCAAAAGAATCTGTGTGTAAGTTAGTATATATTATAAGCAATAATCTAATTTAGCAAATTACCATCTATAGTATTAGAGTAATTTGAATAGTACTATGTTGTTTGTAAACACAACCCATTTTTATGTTTTTAGAAGTATTAGCTCTATAATTCTTCATATTTCTGTGATATTATAAAACTGAAGTCAGCCATCGAGGCTCATAAGCATATAACTCGCATTTCAACAAGGTCAATGCCTTAAAATAGCTTGATAAAAGTCTGTTTTCATGAACAGACTGCTCTTTTTTCTTTTCTCTCAATTCCTCAAACTGGTAGTTTATGGTAGAACAAGTCCCAGGTCCTGAGTCTAGAGAGAATATAATAGGGTCCAGATCAGGGGTTGACCATGGATCAAATCTGGCCCTCCATCTGTTTTTGTTACCAAAGATTTATTGAACCACAACTATATTCCTTTGTTTACAAAAATGTTTATGGGCTACTTTCACACTGCAAGGACAGAGTTGGGCCATGGAGACTGTGTGGCCCACAAGCTGAAATTATTGCTGTCGGTCCCTTTATACAAAAAGCTAATGAGTGTTGGCCTAGATAAGCTAACTGGGCAAAATGAGAATGGGTTCACTAGCAACTGAAAGTCTTAAAACAAATAAATGCAAAACAAAGTATTACCGTTTCCAGTTGTGGTCAGTGGCTATTTTTAGGTTTGCTAATTGTTCTATATATTTTGGTGCACCATTGGTGCACATATACTGATGAATGTTAAGCTTCCTGATATATTGATCTCTTAATCATTATATAATTCCATCCATATCTAGTTACCTCTTTAGCTGAAAGTTTATCTAACAAGTATGACCGTTTCTGCCTTATAGGGGGATCCCAAACAAAGCATAGTAAGAGATATGGGGTTAAGTCTCAGTGCTATCACCACTAAGGCTTGAGTTCGATCCCCACTCAGGGAGCTGACCCAAACGTGATGCAGCCGACCTCTCCTGTTCCCCTTAGCAGTGTATTTCAGTAAATACGCCTATTCTGCTCCCCGCTCTGTCACTGGTGAATCATCTCACCACCCCACACCTCTTGCCTACACCCCATATCTTCTACGCAAAATTTTTTTTTTAAAGTCTAGCTTTAAAGCTGGAAAGTTTACGACTTTCCATTTAAGTGGGATAATAAGAGTAAGAAAATGCTGACATTTTCTAAAGGAAGTATATTTCAAAAGACTTCAAAAACCAATATTTGCCACAAAAACTAATACTACACTGTTTTGTATAAGTACATACTATATTATGCAGTTATCTCTAAACAGAAACATAAAGGCAAAGATGGTGACATGAGGATATTAAGAATCTATTCATTCAGAGGGCACTGTTTAAAAAAAAAAAAGTAGAGGGCCTCCCCTAGTGGCGCATCGGTTGAGCGCTGGGTTGCGAAGCTGCCCGCAGCCTCTGCAGCGCCAGTTCGATCCCCGGCCACGGGTGAGGGTCCCACATGGCACCCAGACCTCTCCTGCTGCCCGCTGCTCCCCTCAGCAGTGTATTTCTTTGTCAGTCTGCCTGCTCTGTTCCCCGCTCTGGTGAATTCTCTCGCCCTCCCGCGCTTCTGACTGTACCAAGTGCTTGTATAAATAAATAAAATAAATCTTTAAAAAAAATAAAAATAAAAAAATAAAATAAAAAGTAGAGCCCCTTTCTTCACTCAGAAAAATAAGTCATCTCAGAAAAACAGAAAAGCATTAACTTATAATTACTATTTAAGAGCAAACAAATTCAACTTTTAAGTAAGTCAATGCTTATATTTTACACAGGATAAAGTGCAGCAACAATCATGCATTAAAAAATAAACATACATACTTAACTTTTTCATTTAATCAAGTAACTAAAATATTCTAAAATTTCCTTATTTTTCTTGACCAGGGATAACAGGGATTTGAATTTGTCATTTTAACTGACCACAGCGAATTTTAAGAAATGAGCAATATCCTGGATAATTTTTTTAGCACTTGACTTACCAAGAAATATATCATATATCCCAACAATAATTAAAAAGCTGTTAAAATATGTAAAATTTTTGCATTCCACATTTTCTCTCTTGACTTTTTGCTTGGGTTTATACATCTCAAAGACTATGTGGTAGTTTACTGGTACATATACTATATGTTACAAATAAGCAAAACTAAGTTTTCAAAGACACTAGCAAATCATTCATAAATAATTTAGAAATTTAAATTCTCACAACTAAATTTTATTTCCATTTAAGAAATTTGATTATCTCCTGTTGAGATGATGCATGGCTAAAACTAAAAAGCCTAATAATACTAAATATTGGTGAGGCGAAAGAACAAACAGAACTTTCCCACATGCTGCTAATGTAAAATAACTTGTTACATTTAGTTTTGGCACTTTACTAACCACAAACCTTTGCAATATACACTCATCTTCAGAATTCATGATCACAATTCCCACTACTGACAGCCATGTCAACAGTAACCAAACTTTCAAGGTTTCCTTAGTGACACTTCCATTACTATCACTCTGAACACATGAAAATATTCAATATTGGTCAAGTGACACAAAACAAAGTCTGTAGCATATAAAACAATACTGATTAGAATAACATAATATCGAAACCTAAAATACCTAGAAAACTGATAACTACTACCACAAAAGATATTGAATATAAGTAGGCCTAGGCAATTTTGTGGAGTCTCATTATTTGGTATTTATCTCAGTGTGATGAAAGTAATATATAATATGAAGAGTAAATGAGGGTAGAAAAGAAATAACCATAGGAACTCTTATCAATGACATTTAAATCTGTCTTAGGCTCAAATTATGAAAACATAAAATAATCTCAATAAACATGATGTTATTTACTATAGCAATTAGAACTATGTTACCTTTGAAAAGCCACTTGCTTTGCATTTCCTTTCTATTACCTGATATTATGTTCATAAACTTAATAGAAAAGAAATAAAAGAGGAAAAAAAGAAAAACTTACTGGGATTGAAAACTCCTCAGCCAAATACTTCAAGGAGGCTGCTTCTCTTGCCAAGAATTTGTTTCTTTCTCTCATGTTGCCTTGAAGTTGTGGGTCAAACTCCTTTCTTACCACAGAAGCAACAGAGTCAATAATTACGAGTTTAACTCCTTTAGAAATAATTTCTTCTTCCAAGGATTCAATCCTGTTAAAACAAAATTTGTGAAATACTGGAAACATTAAAGGAAAATTTGGTAAAATGGAGTACTGCAAAGATTAATCAACTTTAAAACAACAAAAATTGTTCTTCCCTATATTACAGTAATGGTTACAGCTCTCCTATGCATACTGCATGCTTTTGAAAATGGGCCACAATGTTTGTTTTGTTTCATCCTTTGGTTCTTATATGATACTGCTAAATCTCCAATTTTAGAGCAGAACTACTTGGGATGGCCAGTCTCCAAAATGGCCTGCATTTACTTCCACTCCACAGTATTCACACTTCTGTGGAGTCCCCTGCCCTACTCTTAGCAGGGTTGGGCTATTGATTAATAGCATTTAACAAAGTGATGCCACTTCGGAGAATAGGTTATAAATGGCTATAGCTTCCAACTTGGACTCCCTGTCACTTGCTCATGCTCTTTCATATCACTCACACCAGGGGAGGCAAAGTACCATGTTGTAAGCAGCCCTATGGAGAGGCCCAAATGAAGAGGAAAAAACATCCAGCAAGGAAGGAAGGTTTTCCAGCAACAGTATGAATGGATGTTCTGAGATTCTCCAGCCCTAATTGAGCCTTGAGATGACTACAATCCTATCCAACAGCTTGATTTTTGAGCAAACCTGAGCCAGAAACACGCAGCTAAGCTGCCCTCAAATACCCGACCCTCAGAAACTATGTGAGGTAATATATATTTGCCATTTTTTTCATGCTAAAATTCACAGTTTTATTTTTATTTTTTTTAATAAATTTTATTTTTATATTCCCCATACAATTGCAACCCCCTTATTTTGACCCCAATCCCTCCCCTCCCCACCCCCCAATATTTGCCATTTTAAACTGTTCAACTCTGGAGGCACTTTATTAATGAAACAATATACACTATTTAAAATATTAATTAAATCTGAAATACTTTGCTCAATATTTTTTTCCATTTTTAAAGAAAAACATCATCAATTGGCTGTAGTAAATAAAGAACAACACTAAAAAATTATTTCCCATAATCTGAATAGGCAGGCACTTTTATTTCAATTAGAAGTTGGAACATGAAAAAAATGGTAAATCTTCTACCAAAATCAAAAATGGTATACCTTTGTAGAACTTCATCACAGCTGAGTTCTCGATAAAGATGAACTTTACTGCTTGTCAAAAGTAATTTTTCTTCATTGTTAAAGTAGCTGGGAAATCGGGATTCTGCTATTTCAACCAATCTGGCGGTAGGAGGCAGTAGGGGGGAAAATAGCACAAGTGAAAATAGTCAGTGGCATTTAAGGTCATACTGCTAAACCTCTAATGAATTTTGTTTTTTTTTTTTTAAAGTCTGCATTTTTTTAAGATTTATTTATTTATTTATACAAGCACTGGGTACAGTCAGAAGCGCGGGAGGGTGAGAGAATTCACCAGAGCCACAGCAGGGAGCAGAGCAGGCAGAAGGACTGAAGTACACTGCTGAGGGGAGCAGCGGGCGGCAGGAGAGGTCTGCGCGCCATGTGGGACCCTCCTCCAGTGGCCGGGGAGCAGCCGGGGATCGAACCGGCGCTGCAGAGGCTGCGGGTAGCTTCGCAACCCAGCACTCAACCACTGCGCCACCGGGGAGGCCCTCTAATGAATTTTAATTAGGAAATTCATAAGCTTCAAGGAACACTAGAACAAGTCTTATCAGTAGAGTAAGTATGAACAAGATGGCATAATGCACAATTTTAGAATGTAAGCCCTCCTTTATAAGCACTGAGAGGTCAGTGGTCAGAGCTTGAGATCAGCAACAGTGTTTAGGTCTCATGTACTGTTGAGCAAAAATAATGTCTCTAATGTTTATCTTTCTGGGAATAAATGTTTTCTATAAATGATGACTTGATTAGAAGTTATAAGATTAGTAAATAAGGAAAATATTTTCTTTTTCATGATTGAAACAAATATATTTGAATAAATATAGAATATTATTCTAATAATCAGGTATCAGCTATAATCTCCATGTCTTAGATGAGAAAAGTATACTTTCACATAAAACTTAATACATACAAAATAAATGCTAACAAATGATTTCTTGGTAAACAGGAAATCGTGTTCTAAACAAATGAATGTTACCAATATTTCCTTGGTAAACAAAAAAAAATGATTTTGTAAACACTGAATTCTGACCTCAAAGCTAGATCTGACGCATGAGGTAGAGGACCACAAAGGTAGGAGGCAACTGTCAGCATTAGCAGTATATGACATGAAGAGCAATACGAGACATTCTAAGTATTTCTGATTAAAAATTCCTAAAAGAGGGGGGGCGGAGCAACTTGGCGGCGAGGAGACTCTGCGAGTAAGATCTCCCATTAAAAAAAGTTAATAGGGAGGAAAAGCGGCAGGTCCCAGTGAGAACTGGGACATGGAAGATAAACGGGTGACTCCAGCAAACTACCCGAAGAAGAAAGTGGCCATAAAAGAGGACCAGAAGAGAGGGAAGCGCAGAACCCTGCTCCCTTCCCCCGCCCACAGAGGCGGCACTATCCGACCGGCAGAGAGGAGGGAAACAACAAACTAAAACGGCCAACAAGAACAAAGGACGCAGCAAGTGGGACTGTGAGTGGAAAGGAACTACTGCAGCCACCACACCCCGTGAACGGGAGCTGTGGAGAACCCTGCAGGATCCGCCGAGGAGGTGAGCTCCCGGCGCCATTAAAGAGAGACCCCGCCCCCCAGGAGGAGGCCAGCACCAGCACACAGCCCCTGCCACCTGGTAAGCTTGCGCAGAAAGCGGCGCGCTTGAAAAGCAGGCGCGGATCGCGGTCAGGATTGCGCGGAAAAGCAGCGCGCTGGAAAACCAAGTGCGGATCGGAATCGGCATCGCGCGCAGAAAAGACAGATTTATGGTCAACTAATCTTTGACAAAGGAGCAAAGAATATGCATTGGAGCAAAGAAAGTTTGTTCAATAAATGGTGCTGGGAAAACTGGGTCGCTACATGCAAAAGAATGAAGCTTGACCACCACCTCACACCATACCCAAAAATCAACTCAAAATGGATTAAAGAACTAGACATAAGACCTGAAACCATAAAATATATAGAAGGAAATATAGGCGAAACACTACGTGATTTGCACATCAAAGACATCTTTACAGACACATCACCCAAAGCAGTGATAGTGAAGGCAAAGATAAACAGCTGGGACTACATCAAATTAAAGAGCTTTTGCACAGCAAAAGAGACAATAACAAAAACAAAGAGAAACCCCACAAACTGGGAGAACATTTTTGCACCCAACACTAATGATAAAGGACTGATCACAAAAATCTACAAAGAGCTGATGAGACTCAACAACAACAAAGAAAATAATCCAGTCAAAAAATGGGCAGAAGAGCTTAAAAGAAACTTCTCTGAAGAGGAAATGCAAATGGCCAACAGGCATATGAAAAAATGTTCAACATCACTTGTCATCAGGGAAATGCAAATCAAAACTACCATGAGATACCATCTTACACCAGTGAGAATGGCACATATTAAAAAAACTAGCAACAACAAATGTTGGCGAGGGTGTGGAGAAAAAGGAACTCTTCTGCACTGTTGGTGGGAGTGCAAACTGGTCCAACCACTGTGGAAAGCTGTGTGGAGATTTCTGGACCTACTAAACATAGAGCTTCCATATGATCCAGCAATTCCACTCCTAGGTATTTACCCAAAGGACACAGAAACATCAATTCCAAAGAACACCTGCACCCCTATGTTTATAGCAGCACTGTTTACAATAGCTAAGCTTTGGAAACAACCCAAATGCCCAAAAATAGATGACTGGATCAAGAAGATGTGGTACATATATACCATGGAATATTACTCAGCATTCAAAAAAGATAAACACATGCAATTTGCTGCAACATGGATGGCGCTGGAAGGGATCATGCTCAGCGAAACAAGCCAAAAAGAAAAAGAAAAATACCGGATGGTCTCACTCATAGCAGGAATCTAGAAAACTTAAATAAGGGACCAGGAAAATGAATAACTATAAGAAAGTGAAAATCAAAATCAACAAAAAACTATGAACCAGAGACACTTTTAGGGGGGCGGGGGCGGGAGGGGAGGGATTGGGGTCAGAATGGGGGGCTGCAATTGTATGGGGAATATAACAATAAAATTTATAAAAAAAAAAAAAAAAACCAAAAAAAAAAAAAAAAGAAAAGCAAACGCGGATCCAGATCGCAGCTGCCCAGGTCCCCGCGCCTGCGACCTAGGCTTGCGGGGAGACGCGCGGAGGCCCTCCCTGAGTGAGCAGGAACCAGGTGCCCAGGCAGGGGAGCGGGATTCAAAAGGCGCCATTCCCGCACCACTGATCTGGGCTACAGCCCGCGTCCTGGAACTGAGGGCTTTGGAACTGAGACCCGGGGCACGAAATTAGGGGCGTGGGTTCCCCATGACAGTGGGGCACAAGGCTGACACAGCACCCCAAAGCCATTGAGGTGTACCCTACCATCCCCGCTCTGTTCCCTGTCCCACGGGGTGGAAAATCAGCTCCCCAAGGGCTCTAGGAGAGATCTCTGGCGCCACCTACCGACTTGAAGCCAGCAGAGACTCCTGAAGGAGCCAGTGGACAGCTGGGGAGTTAGCCCACACCGGGCCCCTTCCGACCAGTAGTCTGAGCCCACAGGGAGAGCGAGCACCCAAAGCCGGGGCAGACCAGGCGCGCAGAAGAGTGTGCCTGACACCGGACGCGCAGGGAGTGTGTCCCACATCACCATTTTAGAACAGGGACATTTCTTCAGTAAAGACTACCTGCAGAAGGCTTCCTCAGGAGCCAGAGGTGAGCGGGGGAAGTTCGCCCACGCCAGACCCCCTCTGGCCTGCAGTCCAAGCCCAGAGGGGGAGCAGGAACCCACCGCCGGGGCAGACCAGGCGCACAGGGGAGTGTGTCCCCACATTGGCATTTTAGAACAGGGACCTTTCTCCAGTAAAGACTGCTTGAAACTGACAGATGACTCCTGGAGGAACCAGAGGAGAGCAGAGAAGCTCACCCAAGATGCCGGCCAGTCCCAACTACACAGTGTCCCAACGCATACGGCAAATTAGAAAACAGACAGTAGGGAGGAGAAGAACCACACGCAACCTAGCAACTCTCCAGAGAAAAAGCACACCACAAAAAGAAAACCAGCCCCCAGATTGCAACGACAATAACTTGGAAGAATTTCTGAGCCTTCCAGAAAGAGAATTTAAAATTGCCGTGATTAAAAAACTGACAGAAGTCATAAAGGAAAACAGTGATAAGGGAAAAATAATCAACGATCAGAAGAATGCAATTGAGTCCCTAGAGAGGGAAAACAATGGTCAGAAGAAAGAAATTGAGTCCCTAAAGAGGGAAGTAAAAGAAATGCAGGAGATCAAAGAATTAATGGAAGAACTAAAGAATTCTGGGAAAAGCAATGAAAGCAGAATAGATGAAATGGAAGAACGAATAAGTAATCTTGAAGACACAGAAATAAAAAGAACCAAAACAGAAAAGGAAAGAGAAGTACGAGGGAAAAAGAACGAAGAAAGACTTCGGGAACTATCTGACTCCATGAGGAAAGGAAATATAAGAGTTATAGGAATACCAGAAGGAGAGGAGAGAGATGTAGGAACAGAGAAAATATTCAAAGAGATAATTGAAGAGAACTTCCCAAATGTGAAGAAGGAGCTGAAAATTGATATACAAGAAGCAAGAAGAACACCAAACTTCCACGACGAAAGGAAAAATACAGCAAGACACATAATAGTAAAGCTCCCAAGAATCCAGGACAAGGAAAAAATAATGAAGCTGGCAAGAGGGAAGAAACAGATAACATTCAAAGGAAAGCCAATCAGGCTCACAACAGACTTCTCCGAAGAAACACTACGGGCAAGGAGAGAGTGGAGGGACATAGTCAACAGACTCCAAGAAAACAGATGCCAACCAAGAATACTCTATCCCGCAAAGCTCTCCTTCCTCTTTGAAGAAAGAATATGGACCTTCCCAGACAAACAGAAACTCCGGAATTTCATTACAACTAAACCCCCACTCCAAAAATTACTACAAGTTGTCCTAAAGCCAGAACCTCAGAGGGACGAATAACAATGAAAGAAGGCCAAAAAAAAAAAAAGTTATTAAAAGAATAAATAAATAAAATCAAAGGAAAGACAATCACAATGGCAAATACAGATGCTAACATATCAATATTAACTCTAAATGTAAATGGACTAAACTCTTCAATAAAAAGACATAGAGTTGCAGCCTGGATTAAGAAACAAAACCCAACCTTTTGCTGTCTCCAGGAAACACATTTAGCTACAAAAGATAAAAATAGGCTCAAAGTTAAAGGATGGAAAACAATCCTACAAGCAAATGGACCAAAAAAGAAAGCAGGAACAGCTATACTTATATCAGATAAAACAGATTTCGAAATCAAAAAGATAAAAAGAGACCCCAATGGTCACTACATTATGATCAAGGGGACAATACTTCAAGAAGAAATAACACTCATTAACATATACTCACCAAACGAAGGAGCACCAAAATATATCAGACAACTGTTGTCCTCTCTGAAAACAGACATCGGAGAAAACACATACGTAGTGGGAGACTTCAACACACCACTATCAACAATGGATAGATCAACAAGACAAAAAATAAGTAAAGAAACCAAAGCTCTAAATAAGGACCTAGAGCAATTGGGCTTAACAGACATCTATAGAACACTAAACCCCAAAAAAACGGAGTACACATTTTTCTCAAGTGCACACGGATCATTCTCCAGGATCGATCACATACTGGGGCACAAGACAAACATCAACAGATACACCAAGATTGAAATCATATCAACCATCTTTTCTGACCATGAAGGCATCAAACTAGAAATAAACCATAAAAAGAAGGCAAGGAACTTTCCTACCTCATGGAGATTAAAAACCACACTACTGGAAGACCACTGGACTAATGAGGAGATCAAAGAAGAAATTAAAAAATTCTTTGAATTGAACGACAAGGAGGACACCAATATCCTAAATGTATGGGATGCAGCAAAAGCAGTAATAAGAGGAAAATATATAGCAATAGAAGCTCACATCAAGAAACAAGAAAGAACTCCAAGAAACAACCTAATCTCGAAGCTCAAAGATCTAGAAAAAGAACAACAAAAAAAACCCCAAAACCAGTAGAAGAAAAGAAATAATAAAAACCAAAGCAGAAATAAATGAAATTGAAACTAAAAAAACAATCCAAAAGATCAATGAAACCAAGAGCTGGTTCTTTGAAAAAATCAATAAAATAGACAAACCCCTAGCCAGGCTCACAAAGGAAAAAAGGGAGAAAGCACAAATAAACAGGATCATCAATGAAAGAGGAGAAATCACAACGGACACAGCAGAAATCAAAAGAATAATCAGTAACTACTATGAACAGTTATATGGAAACAAGTTTAACAATCTAGAGGAGATGGACAAATTCCTACAACTCTACAATCACCCAAAGCTAGATAAAGAAGAAATAGAACACCTAAACAGACCAATTACAATTAGTGAAATTGAAATGGTAATCAAAAACCTCCCCAAAAACAAAAGCCCAGGACCTGATGAATTTACAAATGAATTCTACCAAACATTCAGAGACGAATTAGTGCCTATCCTTCACAAACTCTTCCAAAAAATTGAGAAGGAAGGGACAATACCAAACACGTTCTATGAAGCCAACATTACACTAATACCAAAACCGAACAAGGACAACACAAAAAAGGAAAACTACAGGCCAATCTCCCTAATGAACACTGATGCAAAAATCCTCAATAAAATTTTAGCTATCAGAATCCAACAATGTATCCATAAGATAATTCACCACGACCAAGTAGGATTCATTCCAGGGACACAAGGATGGTTCAACATCCGAAAATCAATCAACGTTATCCAACACATCAACAAAAAGAAATATAAAAACCATATGATAATATCAATAGATGCTGAGAAAGCTTTCGACAAAGTGCAACACCCATTCATGATAAAAGCCCTTGAAATTCTTGGGATACAAGGAACATACCTCAACATCATAAAGGCCATCTATGACAAGCCAACAGCCAGTATCATTCTCAATGGTGAAAAGCTGAAAGCAATTCCATTAAGATCTGGAACAAGACAAGGATGTCCACTCTCACCACTGCTTTTCAATATAATACTGGAAGTCCTAGCCAGGGCAATAAGACAAGAGAAAGACATCCAAGGAATCCAAATAGGAAAAGAAGAAGTCAAACTATCACTATTTGCAGACGATATGATATTATACATAGAGAACCCCAAAAACTCCACAGAAAAACTAATTCAACTCATCAATCAGTTCAGTAAAGTGGCAGGATACAAAATCAACACGCAAAAGTCAGTAGCCTTCCTATACACAAACATAAATCTGAAGAAGAAGAAATCAAAAAAACCATCCCTTTTGTTATTGAAACAAAAAAATCAAATATTTGGGAATAAATCTAACAAAAGAGGTAAAGGACCTATACAAAGAAAACTATAAAACACTGTTAAAAGAAATAGAAGAAGACACAAAGAAATGGAAAAACATCCCCTGCTCATGGATTGGAAGAATAAACATTATTAAAATGGCCATCCTTCCAAAAGCAATATACAAATTCAATGCTATTCCAATCAAAATTTCAATGTCATTCTTCAAAGAAATAGAACAATTATTGATGAAATTCATATGGAATCACAAAAAACCCCGAATAGCCAAAGCTCTCCTGAAAAAAAAAGAAGGGAATGGAGGCATCACACTCCCAGACGTCAAACTCTACTACAAAGCCATAATCATCAAAACTGCATGGTATTGGAACAAGAACAGACATACAGACCAATGGAATCGAATAGAAAATCCAGAAATAAACCCACAGATTTATGGTCAACTAATCTTTGACAAAGGAGCAAAGACTATGCATTGGAGCAAAGAAAGTTTGTTCAATAAGTGGTGCTGGGAAAACTGGGTCGCTACATGCAAAAGAATGAAGCTTGACCACTACCTCACACCATACACAAAAATCAACTCAAAATGGATTAAAGAACTAGACATAAGACCTGAAACCATAAAATATATAGAAGGAAATATAGGCGAAACACTACGTGATTTGCACATCAAAGACATCTTTACAGACACATCACCCAAAGCAGTGATAGTGAAGGCAAAGATAAACAGCTGGGACTACATCAAATTAAAGAGCTTCTGCACAGCAAAAGAGACAATAACAAAAACAAAGAGAAACCCCACCAACTGGGAGAACATTTTTGCACCCAACACTAATGATAAAGGACTGATCACAAAAATCTGCAAAGAGCTGATAAGACTCAACAACAACAAAGAAAACAATCCAGTCAAAAAATGGGCAGAAGAGCTAAAAAGAAACGTCTCTGAAGAGGAAATGCAAATGGCCAACAGGCATATGAAAAAATGTTCAACATCACTTGTCATCAGGGAAATGCAAATCAAAACTACCATGAGATACCATCTTACACCAGTGAGAATGGCACATATTAAAAAAACTAGCAACAACAAATGTTGGCGAGGGTGTGGAGAAAAAGGAACTCTCCTGCACTGTTGGTGGGAGTGCAAACTGGTCCAACCACTATGGAGAGCTGTGTGGAGATTTCTGGACCTACTAAACATAGAGCTTCCATATGATCCAGCAATTCCACTCCTAGGTATTTACCCAAAGGACACAGAAACATCAATTCCAAAGAACACCTGCACCCCTATGTTTATAGCAGCACTGTTTACAATAGCTAAGCTTTGGAAACAACCCAAATGCCCAAAAATAGATGACTGGATCAAGAAGATGTGGTACATATATACCATGGAATATTACTCAGCATTCAAGAAAGATAAACACATGCAATTTGCAGCAACGTGGATGGCGCTGGAAGGGATCATGCTCAGCGAAATAAGCCAAAAAGAAAAAGAAAAATACCGGATGGTCTCACTCATAGCAGGAATCTAGAAAACTTAAATAAGAGACCAGGAAAATGAATAACTATAAGAAAGTGAAAATCAAAATCAACAAAAAACTATGAACCAGAGACACTTTTAGGGGGGCGGGAGGGGAGGGATTGGGGTCAGAATGGGGGGGCTGCAATTGTATGGGGAATATAAAAATAAAATTTATTATCTAAAAAAATAAATAAATAAAAATAAATAAATAAATAAAAATTCCTAAAAGAAAACTCTTTGAATCTTTTACTTAAAATGATACTTTAACAGCTCTCCTGTCTGCCTATGACTGTATAGATGCTTCTCTTTTCTCCTTCTCCTAATAAATGTGTCCTATTAAAATGTAAAATATAAAGTAAAACGATACTGAGTCTCAGACTCAGTGGAGTCTGAGACTAATAACACCAAAGTTTTGAGGCATTGAGGCAGCGGAAGTGGATACCCTTTGGGGAGCAACTCAATAAAAAGTTCATAAGCCATTGCACATCGGGAAAAAAAGTAGGGGGCCTCCCTGGTGGCACAGGGGTTAAAGTGTCAGCGTCACCAAGCTATTGCCAACCACTGCAGCATGAGTTTGATTCCCTGCCACGGAGCTAGCTGACCCACATGATGCAGCAGACCTCTCCTACTTCGCCTGCTGCTCCCCTCAGCAGTGAATTTCAGTAGATCTGCCTGTTCTGCTCCCCACTCTGTCTCTGATGAGTCCTCTCACCTCCCCAATACAGCTCTGCCCTGCACCCCAGTTCTTGGATGCATTTTTTTTAAAAAATAATAAAATGATTTTTTTATCAGCCTACTATATAACCACCCAAGGAGGACTTGAAGAGGGACTGTAAACACTAAAACCATCCTATATTTGCTGTTCCTTTTATATACAAAAGTACATAAAAACAATGTTTTCATTTCTAGATAATTTAAGACTTCCAAGAAGAGGTAGAGAACTTTAAAGAGATCAACAAAAATAAGTTTCTCACATGTGCTATAATCAGAAATTAAATAGAAAAATCTAAAGCAGGAAAAAAAATTAACACCATTTTCAAAAGTATATTTTGAAAAATTTGAAAACATACAATTAGTTTGAAAAGGAAAAGTTACTTTTAGAGTAAGGAATAACACAAAAGTTGTGCAGAGAATGAAGACAAAATGGATGAAATGACCCTCCAGAAGAGCTTGAGAGAGACAGAAATTGAAGAAAAGGAGGAAATGATCTAAGTGATGAAAGCCAAGAAGAGACAACTTTAGCAAAGGCAGGAATGGAAAGTTTTGAGGGTTTGGGGAAAATGTGTAAATTTTTTTGAATATCACAACTCTGCTGAGTTTAGTGGTACTCAGAAAAGTCAGCTAGAAATCTCTGGTAATGGTAACCCCTGTATTTTTAATAGCATAGGTATGGCAATGTTTACCAGAAACATGGAAGTTTTTTCCAAATTTGGATGCCCAGGTATTTAGGAACCAGACTGAGACTACCTAACACAGCAGACAGAAAATAATAATATTCTCCTCCAACAAAAGGCTGGATTTCAAATAATTGGGAATAAATCTAACAAAAGAGGTAAAGGACCTATACAAAGAAAACTATAAAACACTGTTAAAACAAATAGAAGACACAAAGAAATGGAAAGACATCCCCTGCTCATGGATTGGAAGAATAAACATTATTAAAATGGCCATCCTACCAAAAGCAATATACAGATTCAATGCTATTCCAATCAAAATTTCAATGTCATTCTTCAAAGAAATAGAACAATTATTGATGAAATTCATATGGAATTACCAAAAACCCCGAATAGCCAAAGCTCTCCTGAAAAAAAAAGAAGGGAATGGAGGCATCACACTCCCAGACTTCAAACTATACTACAAAGCCATAATCATCAAAACTGCATGGTATTGGAACAAGAACAGACATACAGACCAATGGAATCGAATAGAAAATCCAGAAATAAACCCACAGATTTATGGTCAACTAATCTTTGACAATGGAGCAAAGACTATGCATTGGAGCAAAGAAAGTTTGTTCAATAAATGGTGCTGGGAAAACTGGGTCGCTACATGCAAAAGAATGAAGCTTGACCACTACCTAACACCATACACGAAAATCAACTCAAAATGGATTAAAGAACTAGACATAAGACCTGAAACCATAAAATACATAGAAGGAAATATAGGCGAAACACTACATGATATGCACATCAAAGACATCTTTACAGACACATCACCCAAAGCAGTGATAGTGAAGGCAAAGATAATCAGCTGGGACTACATCAAATTAAAGAGCTTCTGCACAGCAAAAGAGACAATAACAAAAACAAAGAGAAACCCCACCAACTGGGAGAACATTTTTGCACACAACACTAATGATAAAGGACTGATCACAAAAATCTGCAAAGAGCTGATGAGACTCAACAACAACAAAGAAAATAATCCAGTCAAAAAATGGGCAGAAGAGCTAAAAAGAAACGTCTCTGAAGAGGAAATGCGTATGGCCAACAGGCATATGAAAAAATGTTGAACATCACTTGCAATCAGAGAAATGCAAATCAAAACTACCATGAGATACCATCTTACACCAGTGAGAATGGCACATATTAAAAAAACTAGCAACAACAAATGTTGGCGAAGTTGTAGAGAAAAAGGAACTCTCCTGTACTGTTGGTGGGAGTGCAAACTGGTCCAACCACTATGGAGAGCTGTGTGGAGATTTCTGGACCTACTAAACATAGAGCTTCCATATGATCCAGCAATTCCACTCCTAGATATTTACCCAAAGGACACAGAAACATCAATTCCAAAGAGCACCTGCACCCCTATGTTTATAGCAGTACTGTTTACAATAGCTAAGCTTTGGAAACAACCCAAATGCCCAAAAATAGATGACTGGATCAAGAAGATGTGGTACATATATACCATGGAATATTACTCAGCATTCAAAAAAGATAAACACATGCAATTTGCAGCAACATGGATGGTGCTGGAAGGGATCATGCTCAGTGAAATAAGCCAGAAAGAAAAAGAAAAATACCAGATGGTTTCACTCACAGCAGGAATCTAGAAAACTTAAATAAGGGACCAGGAAAATGAATAACTATAAGAAAGTGAAAATCAAAATCAACAAACAACTATGAACCAGAGACACTCTATGGGGGGTGAGGGGTGGGGAGGGGAGGGATTGGGGTCAAAATAAGGGGATTGCAATTGTATGGGAATATAAAAATAAAAAATTATTTTAAAAAAAATAGGCTGGATTTCAATTAGAGGCTTGAGTGGTGGAAGGTTTTAAACCTACACTTCTCTCACTCCACTGAGGTCCCTCAGAAGGAAGGCCTCAACTTACTTTATTCATAGTTACCACATTAAGTAACTATAAAAGAGTGTTTTTTTGCATACCAACATGCTATACTTTTCTATAAGTTTTCCAATATAATTTTTATCTTTAAAAATCTATCTGAAAAATAAAAATCAAAAACCAAATATACATGTATTCTATATGCTTCACATTAATTATAGCAATTTCTTGTGAAAATCATCACAAAGATCTTTTTTGGTTAGAACAAGCAAGAGGAAAGATCCCATCTTTTGCTCCAAGACAATTATTTAAAGCTTGAAAGCAATGCCATCTAGTGACACCTTTTGATAAAAATATTCCTTCCAAGGAATACACTTAAGCTTCATTCATTCAACAAATATTTATTGAGGATCTGCTATACACCAGGTACTATTCTGGGTGCTAAGGATGTGGCAAGAAACAACAGTCATAAAACAAACTAAAAAAATCCCTTTTCTCATGAACTGGGATTCTACTGAGACAAATAAATAAATACATATTATACACAGGTAAGCGCTGTAAAGAAAAGTGAATCAGGATGAGAAAACACAGTGTGATAGACGGGAGCAAGTGCTATTTTCTACAGGATAGATGGTCTGGGAAAGCCTCTTTAATAAAGTAATATGAGGTTTAAGCACAGGCTTAAGGGAGATGAGGAAATAAATCAAGTGGAGATGCAGTGACACAGCACATAGAAAGAGAAAATTACAGCAAGTGCAAAAGCCCAGATGTGGGAGGACTCCTGGTATGTTTGAGGAATAACAAGGAAGCAAAAAAGCTGGAATGCAGGAAGCAACGGGGAGAATTTAAAAAGGCCAGAAGGCTGGCTAGTGGGGAGGATCACATAAGAGCTGCAGGTCTGTGGTATTACGGTCAGCTGTTATTTAGCAAAATGGAAAACCTAAGAACAGGACTGACATGTCCTCATTTTTTTTTCCTTTAATCACTCTAGCTACAAACTGAAAAGACGTTGTAAATGGGCAAGGGTAAGGCAAGATTAACCAGAAGAGTAGTCCAGATAAGAGATGATGGGGACTTAATCTAAAGAATTCAGCCAATTCAATGACTCAGCATAACAAGTCAATGGTACTTCTGACCAACCAGGTATAAACTGGGAGTTCCCAGAGCATCCCTCCTCAAGTACAATGATCTGCTAGAATGGGTCACAGAATTCAGAAGGCACTTCAATTACTATTACCAGTACATTATAAAAGATCAATCAAATGAAAGAGATGACAGGGAAAGCTATGGAGTGGGGCAGAGCCTCCATGCTTGCCTTCTCTGGGCACACCGACCTCCCAGAACCTCAATGTGTTCACCAACCTGGAAGGTCTCCAAACCCTATCACTTGGAGATTTTTGTGGAGATTCCATTACATAAATATGATTGATTAATCACTAGTCATTGGTGATGCTAGCTTCTAGTCCCTCTCCCTTCCTCAGAGAAGAGGTTTAAGGTGAAGGGAGGGTGGGAAGGGGATGAAAGTTCCAGTCCTATAATCACATAATTATTTCCTCTGGCAACCAATTTCCATCAGAAGCTATTAAGGGACACGCCAAGAGTCACCTCAGCATAAACTCAGGTTTTGTAGGAAGGAGCTAATTATGAATAAAGAATGATGCTTCTCTCACCACAATCCCTCAAGAAATTCCAAACATTTTAGAAGTCCCTTTGCCAAGAACTAGGATAAAGATAAAATACGTATTTCTTATATATTACAATATTCAAATCTTACATCCATGATTGTTAGGGTTTATAATTTGGTAATATTCTATCATTCCTTCCGTTATTACTGGACTACATCTATAATAAAAAGACCTGTTAGTAATATATGTACATAGAAAAAAGGAGACTACATGCTAGATTTCCCTTTTTTTCACTCATTTTCAAAATTAGCTGCCTCTTCCTCCAACAGTGTTCAATTAGTTATTTTTCATTTCTTATTATTGTAGACTTATGGATAGAAACATTTCACATGTTTTAATTCACTGCAAATATTATTCTTACTGGTACTCAATTTGTTTCATCTTTGGCCAGTGAGAGCCTCTTTAAGTTGACGTCTGGGTCCTTCTGACACACCTGAAGTAGTCTGATAGCTCCTAGGTATCACATTCAACTTAAAAAATTCCTGCTCCAGAACTAAAATCAGTCACATTCCCAAAGAAACTTCATTTCTTTCAATAGAAAATGGTATCTGGATTTCATGATCTGAGAGTCACACCTGTCAATACACTCATCTATCAAAAATCTTCTGAACAGTTAATGTGTCAGTCACTGTATTTGGCTTTAAAGATACAAAGATACAACACTAACTCAAAGAGCTGACAAAGCAGTGGCATAGCCTTAAAAAGAATAAATAACCAAGAGAGAGATAACAATGTAAATAAGCTCTGGGTAAAATAATCCATTTGGAATTTAGCCCGTCAGGTAATATGCTTTGATCTAAATAGTGTTCTTAGAAATGAAGGAGAGATGTGATTCATAATGACATGGTTAAAGAAAGACTCAAAAGATTAGATCCACACTATACCTTTAATAGAACTGAGTCAGTCTCCAGGTGTAGAAGCACTACTGCTGATAAATGTCAGCAGGGAGCAAAGGACCAGACTTATCTCAGGTTCATAGAATTACACGAATAACTGAATGCCTCTCTCAGAGAATGGTTAAGGTTCTTGCCAAACCAAGGAAATCTTTTCTTTCCAAGCATGGATACACTTACTATTAGTGTGTTTCTTACATTCAATACCTGTGATTTCAAAGATGAAAGTAAAATATTTCTAAACTAATCAAAAATGTTTTGAAATTTGCAATTTTTCCATTAAGATTTTACTTCCAGCTAGAAATTAGTTACAGGCCTGCTTGTCTTTTGTCTTAATTTTCTCTCCACCATTTTCTACTTACATTCTTCCCCTCCCTTTCTTAAACTTCTTTCTTCCTGTCTGCAAAACACAGCTTATCCAGAAACCCCATTTGACCCAATAAGCATAGAAAGATGAAAAGAAACTGCTTCCTGCATCAATTTTAGAAGGAAAATTTCTTTAAAACAATATCTAGTATTCTGTATTCTCAGAAAACAAAGAAAATAAATGGTAACCTATTTGTAAATGTTTCATGCTGGACATAAGTTACAAAAATAAAGGATAACAATGGAAAATAATATCTCCTACCTTCCAGCACTGAAGGCTGATTCTGTGTCAATGTACACAACACCTCCTTCTAGTCCTCCCATGTTGGTAGGTAATGTAGCCAAAATACTCATCATTATACAAAACTGAGTTTTTCCACAACCTGGTGGACCTGTAATCTAAAAAAAAAAAAAAAAAAAAGTTATTTGTAGAAACATCACAAGCTAATCAAAGCAAAAATCTTTTTTAAGAACTTGCTACATAAATAATTTCTCTGGGTTCCCAAAGAAAATTAAGCCTTAATACTCTAACATCCATCCTGCACAATGATTAACTTCTCCCCTTTGCATCTGGATTGGGGGTACCATCCATAGTTACATACTATTGTAGCAGTGGGAAGGGTACAGTGCAGGATCTCTATGATACGAGCAGACGGGGTAAAGGAGGAGTCCTGGAGCCCTCAGTGGCTTTTCAGGCTTTTATTGGGATTTACCAGGTACACAGCAGGCAGGGGTGCCAGGGAAGCCAGGAGGCTGACAGGCCTCCCAACCCCCAGCAAGCCTTCACTCTATCTGGACTCTCCGGTGTTTTCTGGTTCTCCTGGCATTCCCGTGACATCGCCCTTATAAGCCCAGTCTTAGCCCAGGTGTACCCAGTTACACATGCCCACACCCTACTCCAGGTGCCCGTCATCAGGCATGCATTCAGGATCACAGGGATCCATCACCAATCCCAATGGCAGGAGGGCAGAAAAGCCTGATACTTTTTTACCATTCTTACAACCATCCTTGAGAGAAATGAGAAAATAGTCACTCAAATAATCCTGGGTTCTATAGTTGTGTGGCAAGCAAGCAAGGCCAGACAGGGCAGGGAAGGGTATCCAGGAGACTCAGGAGGCAACCGAGCCCTCTAGCACCTGGCAAATCTACACGCTCTTTCTCTGGCCTCTCTGGCATTCTCTCTAGCATTCTCAATCTCATGGTCTTGCCTCAGAATGGTCCTCCTCACTGTGCTGCCGCTGTTGTCTTTATCCCTCGCCTCTAGACACAGGTGTGAACATTTACACATGTGCACGCCCATGCTCTTTGGGCCCAAGCGTCCATTTACATAATAACATGATCTCGAAAATATGTGAGTCTTTAATATTTGGTTTAGCCCCTTTGATACAAATTGGCCTTTCAAAACAATACTGTGCTAGTCCCATTAAAAACTACTCGCCCACTGCTCCCCTCAGCAGTGTACTTCAGTAGATCTGCCTGTTCTGCTCCCCAACTCTGTCTGGTGAATCCTCTCACTGCCCCCCAGCACCTCTGGCCTGTACCTCAGTTCTTATATGCATAAATAAATCTTTAAAAAAAAAAACTATTTTCACCTTTTGAAGTGAAAGGTACTAATGCAGACAATTTCATTTTAAATGGTTCAGAAAAAAAAGTGTGTGTGTAGAAAGAGAACTAAAGCAAATGTAACAAAAATTCAACAATTGTTGGACTTATATGATACTTACTTTGAAGTACATGTTTTGAAATTTCAATTGGTAGAAAGTTATTTTGAGACGATTAAATTTGAAGCCAAGAGGATATATATAGAAAAAAGGAAATTAATGACATGAAGGAGTTAACAAAAATTATTTTGAAAATGTTTAAAAATCTCCTTTAACATGCTTTTTGCAACAGTGGCTGTGGCATCCAAACTTTAAAAACCAAAATAATAGCCTTTTTGTGAAAATAATACTAATGAACAATTTTCAAAAATGGGAGAAAAAAAGAGAGGAAGGAGAAGAAACCTCAGGTAGAGATGAAAAAAGCTCTGAGCTAAAACTGAGACAAACCATAGGTATGAAGAGATTGTCTCAAATATAACATTAAGTAGGAAGAAATAAGGGATTATTCCTGAGTCTAAATCATTTAGGCCAGTGGCCTTCAAACTTGTGTGAGCATTAGAAGGACAAATTTGTAAACCAAACTTCTCTACTTGAATCATGTAGCATGTGTGCTGAATAACTTGTTTTGATTCTTAATGTTCCAAATCATCAGCAACTATTTCTATAAATGTTCTGAAGGTATTTCTTCCAGAAAGAACCCATTTCAGTTGTTGCCATGGTGTTTCCTAATTTTTTTTTCATCCATTTTACCATAACAGGAAGAATAAGTGTGTCCCTAATGTTATAATAATGTATTACACTTGGTATTTTGCTATTTTAGAAAAGCTAAAAGAGACTTAAACAACTATCATTGATGTTAGTGAAATTTTTCTAGATATTGAATAATGTATCAGATGACTTTAAATAATCACTGAGGGCCTCCCCGATAGCACAGTGTTTGAGCACTGGGTTGCCAAGCTGCCTGCAGCCTCTGCAGCACCGGTTCGATTCCTGGCCACCAGGCGAGTGTCCCACATGGCGCGCAGACCTCTCCTGCCGCCCGCTGCTCCCCTCAGCAGTGTACTTCGGTCTTTCTGCTTGTTCTGCTCCTTGCTCTGGCTCTGGTGAATTCTCTCACCCTCCCGTGCTTCTGATTGTACCCAGTGCTTGTATAAATAAATAAATATTTTTAAAAATAAATAAACAATAAATAAATAAATAAATAAATAATCACTGAAAAACTTGTAAATGTTTGTCTTCTTGTCCTGTTTTGTAATTATGACGGCTTCCTACAATCATTAACCAGTATTTCAAGGGACAAAAATCGGAGAAATTTTCACTGTTAACAAAAAGGATAAAATTCCGTATGTGAAAATGTCTTCTTTGTTATTTCAATTTTTTGGATGTCTTCACAAGTGGAATTACACTGTTTTTAATTTTCACCTCACTATTGCAGGAGAATCATCAGTTCTGACTCCTGTGTGTGTGGTTCACCTCTACTCATGTTATTAGTATTATCTCCAGTATATAGTTTCTTTGCAGTAATCTTTTTGTCCCATTTGTTTATTTTGTGAGATTTGGTTTAGTTTAATCCACAAATCCACCTAACTAGGCATATGTAGGATTCTAATTCATAATCTGTTGAAAATAAAGGTAGCAAGGAAAAGAAGGAAACAAAGTGCCTCTATCAACCTTCTGTATCCATCCTCTCCTCATGGACCGTAACGGACACATGACACATGGCAGTCTTACATACAGACCCAGTGAGGATGCCATTGTCAGCCTAGATGGTAAATATTAATTAAGGTTTACTTAATTCTTAGATTGAGATACAATAAAAGTTCTGTTTTCTTCCTGTTTTCCAGATTGCTGGTTTTAAAGAACCCCAAACACTCTTCATGGACCTTTATCATTATCACACATAACACAGGTCATATTAATCATCACATATCAAAGCAAAGGAAATTTCTATCTGTGAAAGTTTAACGGGATCTTGAGATGATAAATGCCTTTTTGAGTGCTACCTAATGGGGGAACAAAGGGCTGCCTTTCCATACATACTATCAAGAGGCCAGGTTAGAGATGGTCTAAAATTCCCACCCCTATACCCCCTATTACCAAGTGTTCTAAGATTTAATGAGCTTGACAACAATAAAAAGCTGGGGGGGGGGGTTAATGAAAAGGTGAGATAGTCATCATTTAAATTAAGATATGTATTAAAATATTCAATGACATATCAAATACTGTAAAATGTAAAATATTTTCTGATTATTCATTTGAACAAAACATGTAAAAGTATATCTGAAATGTTTAACAAATACAACTGACATTTTTCAAACTTCATTATTTTTTTTAAGATTTATTTATTTATGCATACAAGAACTGGGGCACAGGCCAGAGGTGTGGGGGGTGAGAAGATTCACCAGAGACAGAGTGGGGACAATAGGCAGATTGACTGAAATATACTGCTGATGTCAGCAGCAGGAGACAGGACAGGTCTGCTGTGCCATGTGGGTAGCTCCCTGTCCAGGGATCGAACTCGTGCTGCAGTGGCTGCGAGCTGCTTCATAGGTTGCATCTTAATCCCTTGCGCCACCAGGGAGGCCCTACTTCATTATTTTTGTTTACTGATTCACTATAATCTTGGAGAAGAAAGAGCAGCATGTAAATAACATGGTGAGATTTCTGGGTTTGTTTTTTTGTATAGTTTGGTACTTTTTTTAATTTGGCAATAGAATTTGGATAGTAACATTTACTTTAAACCATAATAACTAATTTCAAATTCTTTAGCAATCTCAGATCCTTTTCAAATACTTTTTCCACTCTTCCTAATCTCAGAAAAAAAACTGATGCTACAAACAGTTTTTATGAGTTGACTAGAGTTAAATTTCATTATTTTTTCAGGTTTACTTAGTGGGTTAAAACATTCAACATTAATAATTTTTAGCTTCAGAGAGTTTAGCTCTGAATTCTAGCAGCCAAACCACAAGTTTCAAGTTATATTCAGTTCCCAGGTTCAGCTCCAATAGCGGTAAGAGAGTAAGAGCATGCCAAACCAGAACAGTCTAAGTTATTTGTTTTCTGGAGACTCAGAGTGATACATTCACACAAAGAAGGCAGCAGGAAAATGCAATCAGCTTCATATAAGTAGAGCCTGAGTTTCAACCACCCTGCCTGTAAAATGCAAAAGAACTGAAAGAAACAGGTAGTAATGATCACCCAAATATCTACAAGGAAGCAGATATTAATAATTGATTTACAGAGGAAGGAAAATTGCCCCTAACAAAGGAAGGCCTAATTGTAATAAAGTAAAATGAAGCTTAGCCATTTTAATGCTAAATGAGATTGAAAGATTGAAATGAATATGATGCCCAGATCTGTTAGGGCCTACAATTTTACCAAGTAAACTCTCTCCACATTCAAGATGGGGGTAACAGGATGGAGCAATCTGTCAAGTTAATAATTTGCAAGGAAAAAATTAAGGACAGTCTGGTTTTCATTTAAGAAAAGAGCACGACCCCCACTCCCAGCATCTAAATACTATTTCTCTCCATTTGCTCTACAATTATATAGATATATGATTAAGTCTTCTGATCCACAGGGCTCATTTTAAAAAATAACTCTCCAACTCCTAAAAAAGAAAGCAAGCAGTCTTAGAAAAGCTAGGTAGCGGGCCTCCCTGGTGGCACAAGAGGTTAAGTCTCAGCACTATGAAGCTCTCTGCAGCACAAGTTCTATTCAAGACCAGGTAGCTGACTCACATGGCACAGCAGACCTCTTCTATCTTGCCTGCTGATAGCTTCAGCAGTGTATTTCAGTCAATCTGCCTGTTCTGCTCCCCACTGTGTCTCTGGTGAACCCTCTCACACCCCATACCTCTGTCCTATATGCATATATAAATAAAAATAAATCTTAAAAAAAAAAAAAAGGCCAATAGCACTTTACTTTGTGAAAAAAAAAAAAAAACCTGATTTAAATTACTTTACATCCTGTGAAAGACTTTATATCTTGGATTCTTTCTACCACTCCCTCCTATTTCATATTGACAATTGTTATTTTTGAAGTAAATGAAAAGGAAGGGAACAGAGCAGAAAAGAGCAGGAAGACATGGAAATGCCAAGTACTCCAAGTGGCACAGTTAAAAAAATAATAATCAAACAGTATCAAGCAACATAATTACCCACTTTATATGGCCAGAGAAGATGTGCCATATAAAAGACTCTACAAAACCTTTATGGAGAAAGATGTTTATTTCTAAGTCGGGAAGTGAGTGAAGAATTGGGAACAATGATCCAATCAAAGGCATCTGCTAAACTACTGTGTTAAGACTGAGGCCTGGTTAATTTGCCTTTCAAAACACTGAGCAGGATAAACATATCATGTCAGCAGGAAGGCCAATTAGAAATCTCTCCGAGTTTTCCTACCAATGTTAAACAGGGAGCAGACATGATCCTGACTAGCCTGTAGGAGATAAGACCCACCTTGACAGCCCTGCAGACCCATGAACAAGAAAAATAGATATTTGTTGCTGTTGTAAGCAATGCAAAACAGCCAGAGTTGGCCAATAAAGCACTTATGTCTGATACTACACTTGGCTCATTTTTGTTTCATGTCTGGCCCTTGTAGGTATTTGTGTTTACAACCTGCCTTATTACTTCCTGTGACCTGGTAGGCCAGGCTAATGCTGCCCAGGAGAAAGAACATGACCTGTAGTATTTAATTACTCTGAGAAAAAATTAGGATGCCAAATATTGGCCTCTGGCATGTAGACTCTACTTCTGTAGGATAGTAGCAGTCCTTTCCAAAACAAAAGCTACCCCACTCAAGAAGGCCTGCTTGCCTCTTCAACTCATGACCAAGCACAAAAATGAGTCCTGGAAGACTAATAATGTAGAAGTGCGCTGCACGGTCATTACTCTGAGCAAGGATCGGGTACAGCCACCCCTCTCAAATGTTAGGAAGTTCTGGCAGTGCTGCACAGGTTTACTCTCCCAGTACTCAAAACAAATAGGCAGGTATCACATTGCTTCTTGTTGACATGAATTTGAACCACTTCTCAAGTCTTGTAATCTCTAGCTTACAACATGGAAATAGTTTTTTTGATGATCCCTTTAAATACAACCATAATTTTACCCAGTCTCATCAGTATCTTCACCATGCATTGTCAACTTGACTAATACTGTTTCCAATGATAAACCTTGATTTTGAGGTGAGAGTTTCATTATTTATAAAGCACAGATATACATATACATTAACAGATACACGGAATAGCCGAGGCATAAAAATCTCATGGGTAGGGTTCAGCTGGAGTACAAATGTCTGAAAAAGCTCTTTAGAGGACAATAATGAAAACACTGTTGAGAAACACTGATCTGACCTATATTATCTCAGAGGAGAAGCCCACCTCATGATTTGATGTGCATGTACTCTAAGCTTTCATTTTAAACTTCAAACATATCTTTACTACTGATATTCAGGTAGAACAGACTCAGAATTATCTGCTTAGTTATATACAAGTAAGGAAACTGGTGTTCTCAAGGACCAGGACAGAGCCCTGCAGGTCACTCCCACTAAGAATTCAGTGGAATTGGTTTCTCTTAGATTTCTTCATTGCTGCTTCTGCTGTGGGCATGAGAAGTGCATCTCTAGTCTACTTTAAATCTTGGAGCTGTAACCAAATATATACAGATTCAATGAAATTCACATAAATCTGCACTGACCATAAAAAGTTAGAGAATTATGAAGTTATAATCAAGAAGGAGCAGCTATAAAAATGACAGCAGAGGGCCTCCCCGGTGGCGCAGCGGTTGAGCGCTGGGTTGCGAAGCTGCCTGCAACCTCTGCAGCACCGGTTCAATCCCCAGCTGCTCCCAGGCCACCGAAGGAGGGTCCCACATGGCGCGCAGACCTCTCCCGCCGCCCGCTGCTCCCCTCAGCAGTGTACTTCGGTCCTTCTGCCTGTTCTGCTCCCCGCTCTGGGTCTGGTGAATTCTCTCACCCTCCCGCGCTTCTCACTGTACCCAGTGCTTGTATAAATAATAAATAAATAAATCTTAAAAAAAAAAGATTTAAAAAAAAAAAAATGACAGCAGAATGTTTCCAGACTTATTCTTACTCCCTCAGGCATCTCCAGATTTAGTCTAAGTTTATTCAACTAGTAGCCTTACATGTTACCTCCTTCAGATCTAACTTCTTCCTGAAATCCAGGATTCTAGGTTTGATCTTTTAACTAGAAAGTAAAATTGTGCAATGCAACTAATCAGACACTTCTAATGATACCAGTATTAGTTCTCTGTTACTATGTAACAAAGGACCGGAATCTTAGCAGCTGAAAACAATACCTATCTATTATCTCACAGTTTTGTAGGTCAAAACTAAGTAAAATGCTGTTATATCTCTTGAGTATGCATTAAGGTTGTAAAGGAAAACTACAGTTAGGAAACTGTAGGGTGAAAAGTATAAGAATGATAGAAATTCAGGATGAAGGTTACTTCCTAACAGAAGGTGAAATACAGGATAAGGGAGAAGCCTACAGTTTCAATGATAGTGGTATTATTATGGTTCTTCTATTGAGTCATAGACTCAAAACTTAAACAAGCAAGTTAATCTGATATGCATCAAATATATACTAACATTTTTGGGGGGTTTTGTTTTCTGGAGTCTTTTTTACATTTTAAAATTGTAAAATGAAATGAAAAATGAAAGAAAAAGAGAGGCACCTGCGTAGTTATGGGTGGGCAGGAGAGCTGACAAATTTTGCTTTTTAATAAAAGATGAAGAGAAATATTCCCTATACTCAACTGAAAAATCCCAAGGAGATTGAGAGACTATAGATGAAATAGAAAGTAGAAAAGTTGCCATGAATGAACAAGTATTTATACCAGTCAAGTAGATCACAACAAAACACCTAAATGGCCTGTAACTACCACTACTGCTTAGATTCAGAAAGAAAAAGAATTGATAAAAGCTTAGTGAAAAACTACTACAAATTATTCTAAAAGTCTAGTATTATTCTAAATTCTAAAATTACTCTGAGCTTAAAAAACAAAAACTAGTTGCTGGTTACTCTTCCCAAATTTCAATTTTTTACTGTTTATTTTTTTTTATTAAGGCAACATTAGTTTATAACACTGTATATGTTTCAGATGTATAACTTCACACCATCCCAACTTGACATCTGTATAGACCACACCATGTCTTCTAAGGGCTAGTTTCCAGCCAATTGACTCCTTCCAACGTGTTCCATTTATACCACCCTCACCTTAACCACCAATCTACAATGCATACATAGCCGGGAATCTAAGGGTTTGTTGTTTTATTTTGACTGCTCATTTGCTGTTATTCTCTATCTTCCATATAAGAGCAAAATTGTACAAGACAGTTACAGTATTTGTCGTTCTATATCTGACTTATTTCACTTAGCATAATCCCCACAAGGTCCTGCCGTTTTGTACAAAAGGCAAGACTTCATCTTTTAACATCTGGGTAATATTCTACTGCATACATATACATCACAACTACTTGATCCATTCATATGTTGATAGGCACTGAGATTGTTTATAAATATCGGCTATTATGAGTAATGCTACAATGTAAATAGGGGTGCATATATCCTTTCAAATATGTGTTTTGTATTTTCAGACAAATTTACCAGATGATAATGGTAGTTCCATTTTTAATTTTTTAAGGAACCTCCGTCCTGTTTTCCATAGTGGTTTTATCAATTTACATTCCCACCAACAGTGTGTGAGGGTTCCCTTTTCTCCACATCCTCATCAACATGTATCATATCCTACCTTTTTGATAAAAGTCATTCTAACAGGTGTGAGGTGATACTTCATTGCGGTTTTAGTTTGCATGTCCCTAATGATAAGCAGTGCAGAACATCTTTTCACGAGTCTGTTGACTACCTGTATGCTTTCTTTGGTGAAAATTTTTGCTATGTAAATAAATACATTTACAACTATGAACCACTTGTTAAAAATCTATTTGTGCAAAAGTCCAAAAATAGTATGTAAAATATGATTCTGGCACCACCTGGTGGCAATATGCTGCAATAGCAGATTCTAGGTTTATCATTCATTCACTCAGTCACCATTTATTGATAATAGGCATCTGCTGGGCATACTATACACACATTTTTTTTTTTTTGAGGCATGTTTTATTTATTTATTTATTTGTTTGTTTGTTTGTTTTGTTTTGTTTATACATGCACTGGGTACAGTCAGAAGTGCGGGAGGGTGAGAGAATTCACCAGAGCCAGAGGGGAGAGCAGAGCAGACAGACTGATGAAGTACACTGCTGAGGGGAGCAGCGGGCGTCAGGAGAGGTCTGCGCGCCATGTGGGACCCTCCTTCGGTGGCCGGGGAGCAGCCGGGGATCGAACCGGAGCCACAGAGGCTGTGGGCAGCTTCGCAACCCAGCGCTCAACCGCTGCACCACCGGGGAGGCCCCTATACATACATTTTTAAAATCATTCTTAGAAGACAAGAAATAAGTTACAGCAATGCAATTTTCAAGACACAGAATTGTAATCATTTTGAGATGTCCTCAAATTCCTGACACTTCTTTCAAAGGGTAGAGCCAATCCTTTCCTTAAATGTGGGCTGGACTTAATGACTCACTTCTAATGAAAAGAATTGGCAGAAATAATGACATACAACCTCTAAAGTTAAGTCACCAAACACGTTTCCACTTCCACTAGCCTTCTTTGGGATTGCTCACCCTGGGGGAAGTCAGTCATCATATCCTGAGATTGCATGTGGAGATTGGGAGGAACTGTGGCCTCCTGCCAATAATCAGTGCCAATTTTACAGTATTCTGATGGGCCCCTCAGAAATAGGTCCCCCAACCCCACTCCACCTCCAAATACTATTGATACATCTCTTGTCAATATCACTGAGATAAGCTACTCCCAAAGAAACAGCAATAATAAATGTTTGTTGTTGTTTTAAGTCACTTAGTTTTGAGGTAATTTGTTGGGCAACGATATAAAAATAATACAAGAACTTATTACTTCCTAGGGCCAAATTTTATCTACATCAGGAAGTAAAAATGGCTTACTTCAGTTTAATACCATAATATGCCCATGTGTTAACTTCAAATTTTCCCTTCTATTACACTAAGTGGTTGTCATCTTAAAATTACCCCAAATTATTTCATAATATTTCACAATATTCTTCACTCTCTAAGCTATTTCAATGAAACAGCAACCTAAATAGACTTCAGTTGGTCGGCAAGGATTTTCTTTAATATCTTTCTGTAGAGGTAATCTACTAAGTACTGTGAAGAACCATACCCTTCAGGTACTTATAAATTAATTCAAACTAATACTGATGAAATAATATGTTTTTAACTAAACTTTTTCCCTGGCTCTGAAAGTAACAGGCCGAAGAGGAAAAAATTTGGAAGTTTCTCCTTTACCTCTGTGAGAGACCCACACGCCACACCACCATGCAGGGCTTCATCTAAAGCAGAAAGTGTTGTAGATAAGAATGCTGGTGAGAGAGCAGCAGACCTTCGTGACTTCATCTCATAAGCCTAAACAAGACAAAGACAGATTAAATTCTTTTCAACCTCCATATCTAGTCAAAAATATACACCAACTCCAAAATTTCAGCTACTTGGAACCCCAGTTGCTTGGAACCCCAGTTCCCTCTTTTCCCTCTTTCATTTATTTGTTTACTCTGTTCCAGGGACTTTGCTAAATTATGGGGATATAATTAATAGAAAGAGTCCCTGCCTTCACATTACTGATCGTTAAAGAGGGACTATGAAATTAGGATTAGAATTGGGCAACTAATTAGAATACAACTAATAAGAGATACTGTGATAGAAAAAGTGAAGCCATACAGACAGTGCACTTGATCTGGATTTTTGTAATCCAGGTAGGCTTCCTGGAAGAGTTAGATATCTGAGTCAAAATCTGAAATAGCTATTGGACAGAGGAAATGTACATGTTCCTGCTAAAGAGAATAAACAAAGAAAGGTCAAGAAGAAAGAGAGGAAATGGAAAGTAATGAACACCAAAAAAATGAAGTTTCTTCAAATGGTTGAAAGATGGGAGTGTGGTCTTGGTGTGGCAAGTCATGCGGCTACAGAAATAAGCAGGGGTCACATCACAAAGTACCTAAGTGAAGTCCGTGCTGAGAATAACAGAGGGAAAGGATCAAGTTATCCTCAAACTGCATTTGGTTTATGAAGAACAGCCTGAAGGTAGGTGTGGCAGACTGAGAAAAAGACCCCCCAAAAGGTATTCACATCAAATCCTTAGAACCTGTGAATATTTCCTTATTTGGGAAAAAGGGTCGTTGCAGATGCCATTGGTATAATCACGTGCCCACTGGCAACATACAAGAACACTTGCCTCTTTGCAATCTCCAACATTACAAATTACCATTTTATTAAGTTGCCCAAATAAAAAGAGATCAACCCACAAAACATTAATCATTCATTATTTAAATAATATGCATTCATTCATTCAATAAATATTACCTGCGCCCCTATGGCATGCCTTCCATATACTACTAAGAATACAGAGGTAAACCAAATAGCCACAGTTTCTACCCACTTAAAGATTACAACTTAATAAATCTATATGTTAAATCCAAGGCTCTTCTGCCTCTGTGAGGATATAGAAAGATCGCATATTCATATTTATGAGTCATAAATGTTCCCACTCTTGCCTAATCTCACCTTTTGAATACTTAAATCAGTTAAATCATGATCACCACAGATTTTTTTAAGGCTATATTCAGACGCAAACTAGAAAAGGTAAAAATAATTCAATATGAGATAGTAAGATCAGTAATTTGTAATCCAAATAAATACATTTGCAAAGCATTAAACAAACACGGGACAACTCTTACTCTGGGAAAACAAGATCTTTCCTACCACAGACTAAATCTACTTTGTGATAAAGTCATGAGGCAGAAAGTATGAAATAACAATACAGCTTAATATTTAACAAGGGTTTGTTATAAAAGACTCCACTTTTTCAAGATTGAGGATAAGTTTTTAAGTATTTTTTACTAAATCAGTAAGCAAGGATAAGCCCAATATGTGTATTTTATGATGCAGAGTAAGTGATGGTGGTGAAAGTATTGTAGGGACAGGGACATTCTAACAGGAAGAGCACATTATAATTTACCCATGAGGCCCACAAACACTACCCAAACAAACAGGAGAAAGCTGACCTTTTGAAAAATTACTATCAGCTACAAAAAAAATCTTTCTGTTGCTGCCTGACTCCCATAATTAGGAACTGCCTCCCATGAGTTTATAAGCAACGTAAATTTTTCACATATATTCTCAATTAAAGGACTAACTTGGTCTGAATCAATATTTTTGAGACGCTCATACTCTATTTTTGCATTAGTCATACCCCAAAACAGATTTTAAATGAGGAAATCACTTCAGAATAAAAATTACAATCACCTCATAATAAAATATATGTACACATACCGTTTGCATCTGTGGGGCACAAGCCCTGCTAACCATACACAGAAGTTCATGGACACCTTGATAGCTAAGGCCAGTCATCTTCATAAGCTCCAGAGGGGAAAGACATAAAAAGTTCTAAAGAGGAATAAAGAGAGTATTTTAGGTATATATGTGCAACGAAGATTGGAATTGAAAGGAAAATTGATACTTTCCATGTATACATAAAAGTGAAATGTATCAAAAACTCATATGTTCCATGTAGTATTTCCCCCTAAATATGCATGAACTAAAAGATATGATGATAAGCTTTTATCTTGCCATTACTCAAAATACTTAGATAATTAATATACCAAAAGACAAAACAAGTTTCAGGGTACAATGAATTTCTTCCTAAACTATGAGATCATTCAAAGGAAGTAACTGATAATTGAGAGAGAATAAAACTAACTATGGAATGAACTGTTAAATTTCACACATTAAAGGGCATTTTAAAGTATGAACATGAGGATTAAGGAATGTCTAAGAACCAAAGACACTGTTAATACACAAGTAATTTTTTTAATTGTAGCATACTCTGAAAGCCTGTTTTATTAAGGATTCAACCCTAAGATAAAATCTTAAATATTATTTAATCTCTTAAGAGGAATTTGCTTTACTATTGTGCTTAAAAACGCAACATCTGCTCTTTGCATTTCTCTTGCTCCTTCTATAAGAAAATGATCCTATTAATTTGCGTTTCAAAAGAAATTAACTATTTGAGGGGATTAATTTGTCCTTTTTCTTTTTTTTACTGAGATAACATTTGTTTATAACACTGTATATGATTTAGAGGAGTAAGTTCACACTTCCTCAGATGTATGTCACTAAACCACATCCACCACCAAAGCACCCATAATCCTTTACTACAGACCACTAGGCTCCCTCCCTACTTTGTTGCAACCCTCTGTTCCCACTCTGCTAGTATCCTCAATTCTGCGTATTTCTAGGATTTGTTTTAGTTTATTTTTTTGCATTTGTTTTCTTTTGGTTTGTATTTTTTACATCACTCTGTGTTCCCCGTAAAACTTCCACCACCAATTCCCACCACCGTGCACCATCACTGTAGTCCCCTGTGCTCTTCTCTCCCCTGTTTTGATCCCTTTTCCTTCCCCTCTCTCACAGAATGTCTGATTTATGGCTCCCTGCTAATTTTTTTTGTATTATTATTGTTATTTTTCCCCTGGCCCCTTATTTGGTTGCCCTATATTCCTCCTATAAGTGAAACCACTCAATATTTTTCTTTTTTCTTCTGGCTTATTTCACTGAGCATGATCCCTTCAAGCTCCATCCAAGTTGCTGCAAATGGCATGAGTTTCTCTTTTTTGATCGCTGAATAGTATTCCATTGTGTATATATACACCACATCATCTTGGTCCAGTCATCTATTTTTGGGCATTTGGGTTGTTTCATTATCTTACCTATTGTAAATACTGTTGCAATAAACATAGGGGTGCAGGTATCTTTTTGAATTAATGTTTTTTGTGCCCTTTAGGTAGATACCTAGAAGTGGAATTGCTGGGTATTATGAAAGTTTCATTTTTAGTAGTTTGAGGAACCTCCAGAAAGCTTTCCACTGTGGTTAGACCACTTTGCATTCCCACCAGCAGTCTAGGAGAGTTCCTTTTTCTCTACATCCTCAAGAAAGTCTGATGTTTCCTGTTTTTTTAATGTGTGCCATTCTCACTGGTGTAAAGTGATCTCTCATTAGGGTTTTG
The DNA here is from genome assembly GCF_964194135.1 of Talpa europaea. NCBI lineage: Eukaryota > Metazoa > Chordata > Mammalia > Eulipotyphla > Talpidae > Talpa > Talpa europaea. Next base: position 94,995,785 of record NC_140075.1, on the reverse strand, counting down.
ATTTGCATTTCCCTGATTACAAGTGATACTGTAATTACCTGTTAACCATTTGTATTTACTCTTTGGAGAAGTGTCTTTTTTAGCAATTCAGCCCACTTTTTGACTGGACTGTTTACTTTGTTTTTGCTGAGTCATGTGAGCTCTTTGTAGATGTTTGTGACAGCCCCTTATCAGCTGTATTATGTGTGTTCTGGTCTATTTTTGTGCCAATTCCTTTGTTTTGTTTCTCTATATCCCACAAATGAGTGAAATCATCCAGTATTTGTCTTTATCCTTCTAACTTACTTCATGTAGCATAATCCCCTCCAGTCCTATCCATGTTGTCATAATGTCAAAATTTCATCTTTTTATAGTTGAGTAGTATTCCTTTGCATATATATATATATATATATATATATATAGTATCTTAATACACTCCTCTGTTGTTGGGCATTTTAGTTTCCATAACTTGACTATTGTAAATAGGCTGCAATGAACATAGGAGTGCATATATGCCTTCAAGAGTGTTTTTGGATTCTTAGGGTAAATACCTACCAGTAGAACTGCTGGGTCATAAAGAACTGCTTTATTTTTATATTTTGAGGAAACTCCATACAGTTTTCCACACAGTCCACATTCCTACCAACAGTGTACTAGGGTTCCTTTTTCTCTACACCGTTGTCCACATTTGTTTTTTTCTCATTTTTTAAAAGATTTATTTATTTATGCATACAAGAACTGGGGTATAAGCCAGAGGTGTGGGGGAGTGAGAGAATTCACCAGAGACAGAGAGGGGAGCAGACCAGGCAGATGTACGAAATACACTGCTGAGGGGAGTAGTAGGCGAGACAGGAGAGGTCTGCTGCGCCATATGGGTTGCTCCCTAGCTAGCCAGGGATCGAATTCATGCTGCAGTGGCTGGCAATTACTTGATAGCACTGTCTTTAACCCCTGCGCCACCAGAGAGGCCCTGTTTTTTTCTCATTTTTATGATATGGGCCATAATCACAGGAGTGAGGTGGTATCTAATTGTGGGTTTTGATTTACATTTCCCTGATAAGTGATAGTGAACACTTTCATGTGCCTGTTAGCCATCTATATGTCTTCTTTGAAGAAGTATCTATTTAGCTCTTCTGCTCATTTTTTGGTAGAATATTTTGTTTTCTTTTTTTGAGTTATATCTTTGTAGATTTTGGAAATTAACCCCTTGGTAGCAATATGGTATGCAAATATTTTCTCCAATTCAGTAGGGTGTCTTTTTGTTTTAATGATAGTTTCTTATACTGTGTAGAAGCTTTTTAGTTTGATATAGTAGTACTATTTCTTTACTTTTGCTTTTGTTTTTCCTTGCCATTGGAGTTGAGTTCCCAAAGACATAGTAGAGGCCAGTGTCATGGAGAGTTTTAAATATGTTTTCTTCTATGGTTTCTAGCCTTACACCCAAATCTTTAATCCATTTTGAGATAATTTTTGTGTGTGGGGAGAGTGATCTAGTTTTATTTTTCTGTAGGAGGCTGTCCAGTTTTCCCAGCACAATTTCTCATTTTTTTTAATTTAAATTTTATTTTTATATTCCCCATACAATTACAACCCCCTTTATTTTGACCCCAATCCCTCCTTTCCCCACCCCCCATAGAGTGTCTCTGGTTCATAGTTGTTTGTTGATTTTGATATTTTCTTATAGTTATTCTTTTTCCTGGTCCCTTATTTAAGTTTTCTAGATTCCTTCTATGAGTGAGACCATCCGGTTTTTTTCTTTTTCTTTCTAGCTTATTTCGCTGAGCATGATCCCTTCCAGCTCCATCCATGTTGCTGCAAATTGCATGTGTTTATCTTTTTTGAATGCTGAGTAATATTCCATGGTGTATATGTACCACATCTTCTTGATCCAGTCATCTATTTTTGGGCATTTGGGTTGTTTCCAAAGCTTAGCTATTGTAAATAGTGCTGCTATAAACATAGGGGTGCAGGTGATCTTTGGAATTGATGTTTCTGTGTCCTTTGGGTAAATACCTAGGAGTGGAATTGCTGGATCATATGGAAGCTCTATGTTTAGTAGGTCCAGAAATCTCCCACAGCTCTCCATAGTGGTTGGACCAGTTTGCACTCCCACCAACAGTACAGGAGAGTTCCTTTTTCTCCACAACTTCACCAACATTTGTTGTTGTTAGTTTTTTTAACATGTGCCATTCTCACTAGTGTAAGATGGTATCTCATTGTAGTTTTGATTTGCATTTCCCTGATTACAAGTGATGTTGAACATTTTTTCATATGCCTGTTGGCCATTTGCATTTCCTCTTCAGAGAAGTTTCTTTTTAGTTCTTCTGCCATTTTTTGACTGGATTATTTTCTTTGTTTTTGTTGAGTCTCATCAGCTCTTTGTAGATTTTTGTGATCAGTACTTTATCATTAGTGTTGTGTGCAAAAATGTTCTCCCAGTCGGTGGGGTTTCTGCTTGTTTTTGTTATTGTCTCTTTTGCTGTGCAGAAGCTCTTTAATTTAATGTAGTCCCAGCTGTTTACCTTTGCCTTCACTATCACTGCTTTGGGTGATGTGTCTGTAAAGATGTCTTTGATGTGCATATCATGTAGTGTTTCACCTATATTTCCTTCTATGTATTTTATGGTTTCAGGTCTTATGTCTAGTTCTTTAATCCATTTTGAGTTGGTTTTTCTGCATGGTGTTAGGTAGTAGTCAAGCTTCATTCTTTTGCATGTAGCGACTCAGTTTTCCCAGCATCATTTATTGAACAAACTTTCTTTGCTCCAATGCATGTTCTTTGCTCCTTTGTCAAAGATTAGTTGACCATAGATCTGTGGGTTTATTTCTGGATTTTCTATTCAATTCCATTCGTCTGTGATGATTATGGCTTTGTAGTATAGTTTGAAGACTGGGAGTGTGATGCCTCCATTCCCTTCTCTTTTTTTTTCAGGAGAGCTTTGGCTATTCGGGGTTTTTGGTGGTTCCATATGAATTTCATCAATAATTGTTCTATTTCTTTGAAGAATAACATTGAAATTTTTATTGGAATAGCATTGAATCTGTATATTGCTTTTGGTAGGATGGCCATTTTAATAATGTTTATCCTTCCAATCCATGAGCAGGGGATGTCTTTCCATTTCTTTGTGTCTTCTTCTATTTCTTTTAACAACCAGCACAATTTCTTAAAGAGATGCCTTCCCCATTGTATATTCTTGGCTTCTTTGTCATGTATTAATTGTCCATATAAATATGGGTTTATTTCTGCACACTCAGTTCTATTCCATTGGTCTGTGTGTCTATTTTGTTCTAATATCATACTATCGTCATTAGTCTACCCTTGTAGTATACTTTGCAGTCCGAGAGCATGATACCTCATTCCTTTTTTTTTCTGTCAAGATTGCTTTGGCTATTCAAGGCCTTTTGTGGTTCCATATAGAGAAATTATCATATTTCTCATGTAACTACTAAATTTCCTTTAATAAAATAAAGCTTTCAAATAAAGCTTCTCTAGATTCCCAAATAAATGGCACAGATGTATTTTACCTTGCACCTTGGGCTATTATCCTCCCACAAAATGCAAAAATATTGATTTTGGTTAATAAAATCATATTTGGAAATACAACCTGAGTGGCTTATTATTTAAAATCAGCCTATGGAGAGACACCACCATTTATCTATTTTTTTTAAATAAGCCTAAGTTTTCAAATTTCAATGATTAGCTATTTAAGAGTTATTAAGATATACTTAAAATTAATATGTACTTAAATTTTTTCACTAAGAAAAGTGAAATAAATTTTACCTGACAGGTTGTAATCTGATGTTTGCTCAGTCGCTCACACAGCTCCTGTGATAAACCCACTCGTCTTAGTTTCTTGCTACCCATGCCTCCAGATGCAGCAACTAAAGAACTTGAAAAAAAATCAGAAAATAGCATAAATGATAATAAGTAGGCTATCCAAATAACTCTACAAAATAAAAAAATAAAGTCTCTCCATTTATAAATAGTATTTAAAATATCATTGATAAAATAAAGGGGAACTAGAAAATCTTTCTAAATATTTTATATGGGGAGACAACTGTCAAACATGCACACAAGGGAACAAAGCAACATAAGAATGTGCATTTCATACAATTCTTTGATGCTTATTAATGAATACAGTGCATCATATTTGGAACTCATCTTAAGATTTTTCAATACATTTATAAATTTTATTTGGCTGTGTAATTAACCTTCATCTACTATACATCAGGCACTATTCCAAAGCTGCATATATATTATCACTTTTAATCTTCTCAACAGCCCTATTGATTGTTGGGCTGATTATTGGGTTGATTATTGGCTCCATTCTTTCAGATGAGAAAGCCAAAACCTAGAAAGAATAGCTATTCTGCTGTCACCAAAAAATAAAAGGAAATGATGGATCCAGAATTTTAACCCAGAAAATCTGACTCTAAGGCCACTCTACTATAAATCCATAGCCTTACTTAACCTCTCCTTTTTCTGTGAGTTAGAACAAACCTTCTGAATCAACGATGATGTCACACTTTCCAAACTTAAATTGCTTTATTATCTTAGTTGCTCACATTCCCACATGCAATTAAATAGTACTCTCGTTGAACCTCACTAGATTATATGAGACTCATGAAATATTTACCTTTGGAGAGAGAAAATAGAATCTAGCTCATTTACTATGATTCCCTTAATAATGCATAGAAGGGAGAGGTAGTATATTTCATGGAAAATAGCCAGTGGATAAAGTAGAAACTGCAATGCCATTCCAGGGGATAAAGTAATATAACTATCAGAAAAGAAGTAACATTTTGAAACAAAAATACATACCGAGAATTCGGTATGTTCATTTCCATCACCATGGCCCAAATTTCTGCGGAACATCTAAATTCTCTAAATTTGAGTAAATATTTAATCTCTCTTCTCCTTCCCTCCTTCTCTCTCTCACACATATACACAAACCTCCCACAAACATAAAATACGCCCCTCTCATCTCTCTCAAGGGGAATGTGTCTGTATTGCTTTGTTCACCAAGTGACATCTACTTTATCATTGCCTAGTATCTTCACAAATCAGGTTGTTCTAGGCAAGGACACCATCTAGACAGGTAAATTCAACTGAAAAGGGGAACTATAAACTCCAAACTACCTAGACTTTAAAAATGATCAACTCTGCTTTCTGTCTTATTGGGGCCACTCCCTCACCTGCCTGGACTACTGCATACTGCCTCTGATCACTCCCTGCACTGCCAAAAAAAAAAAAAAAAAAAATCCATTCATTTGTTCCTTCCAAAAACAATTCAGAACACACTCCTGTAGGGTACAAGAATCATTTAAGTGTATTCCCTCCCATTGGAAACTCATAGTAAAAGATGAAAAGAGATGTATGCAAAAATAATTAGAGACATGCAAATAAGCATTGTCATTGTTATTTAAATGTTATTTGGAAGCAGAGAGGAAGAAGCAACTGTCACTCTCAGCCTTCACCTGAGAACCCTGACACCACAGAACACATTCCAACACTTCCTTGGGTTGCATAAATACCCTTCATAAATTGTTTCCTCACGTCCCTCTAATTCATATATTAGATTGCAAGGCTCTGATGCTGGCCCTTCCTGGCAAAGCAACTTTGCCTCTCAGTATCTTAGTTTCCCCATCTCTAAAAGAAGGATAAGTCCAATATTTACTTTGTAGGGATGTACTGAACATTAAATGATTTGAATGGTTCCTGGGACATAGAGTTCAAGGTTAACAATCATTATCATGATCAATTCATTCAGCAAAACATCATGCAGTGCCTCTGTTATGATCTGCTCTCCAGTCACAAGTGCATGTTGGTAGGTTACCCAGTGCCATGTGGCCTCCTTGACTTTCCACCACAAAGCTTTCCCCCAAGTGAATCTTGTCCTCTCCAATATCTCCATCACACTTTGTACATGTTGCCCATGATCTTATTAACGTATTATTATGACTTGTTCTTTTACCAGCGACTTTAAGTTCCTGCTATGTATATGAGTGTGTAACTGCATGTAGATGATTTGGGGGTAAGGGAAGTTATTCAACCCTAGAGAATAAACCCTCTCCCCCCCCACCAAGAAAAACAAAAGTCCTAATGTTAGATAATAAAAACTGTGAAGTCACATTAATAGCTAATATTTATTGAATCATGATTACGTGACAGACAGGATTCCAAGAGCTTCAGATGCTTTACCCCATGTGACAGATTAAGGATACTGACGCAAACAATTGAAAAACTTGGGCAGTCTAACACTGGCAAGTTGTGGAGTTTGCATTCGAATGCACGGATCTGGCTCCACATTCCACATCATTAAACAGTATCTCTCCTTCAACGCCACCGAAAGCGTGTCAGACCCAACTTCCCCTAATACTGACTCCCTAGGCTACACCCCACACTGCCCCAGTTGGACACCGATAGGCCAAAATACCACCCGATCTCATTGAAAGCGCTTTCTTCAACTGTAGCAGCTTCCCAAGCAACCCCGAAGGCCACAACCCCCAGATTGGTGGCGGGATTCTTATGGAGATCCCTACCGGTATTTAGGGGCGTGTCCTGCACCCAAGACTCTCTGCTCCGTGGAAAGCAAGCCCCACGGGCCCCATTAGCGCACCCCACTTTCCCGCGATTAGCCCCCCTCCCCACACACGTGAAACATTTCAGTACCGGATATTCAGCATCCAACTTTCAAAGTTTCCCCAACCCTCATACGGTTCCCCACGGAGAGCGTCTCAAAGCAACAACCGGAGCGCTGGTTGGGTCGTCACCTAGCGAGCTATCCAATCAGCGGTGGGCAGAGACCCAGACAGGCCCTGCTGCTTGCTGGGAATTGTAGTTCGCAGGCTACTCTCTGTCTATGAGATGAGTCCGAGTCAGTTTCCCAACATCACCAAGGAGAGACAATTAATCTTAATCAAAGGAAAACCTTGCCTGAATTTTTCTCTTTTCGTTCTTTCATTTCTACTTCAAAATAAAATCACTTACTAGACCAGAATCCTGTTAGATTTCTGGAAATCAATGAGAATTTGCTTATCATAGTAGAGTTTTTGGTTTGCTACTTTTTTTTAATATATTCTTTTTTTTTTAATGCTTTCCTAAGGATCTCTCTCTTTTTTTTTTTTAAGATTTATTTATTTATTTATACAAGCACTGGGTAGTCAGAAGCACGGGAGGGTGAGAGAATTCACCAGAGCCAGAGCAGAGAGTAGAACAGGCAGACCGATGAAGTACACTGCTGAGGGGAGCAGCGGGCGGCAGGAGTGGTCTGCGCGCCATGTGGGACCCTCGCCCGGAGGCCAGGGATGGAACCGGCGCTGCAGAGGCTGCGGGCAGCTTCGCAACCCAGCACTCAACCGCTGCGCCACGGGGGAGGCCCTTGGTTTGCTTCTTTCGTCACCCTTTGGTGGTGAAAGTAGTTTGGGAAATGCTGAATGAAATTGCTCATACTGAAAACACATAATGGGGAAAACATGAGACTCGGCCATTAAGCAAGAACATGAAGGAAACCAAATAGAAAATTCGGTTTTAAAATAGCCATGATGAAACCTAATAAAGCTGTACTTCAAGACCTGGTTTCAGATCATTATTTTTGCAAAAAGCCTTTGTTTATTCTTTGCTCTCATCTCCCCTGTGAACACCTCAATTTTAGAATTCAGCCCACGGAATACTAATCATTGGCCTGCACCCCTCACTAAACTGAGCTACGTAAGGATGGGGACTGGATCTTTTTCCATGTCTAAGGAGGACCTAACACACCTTTCAATGAACAGTTGTTGAGAAAATGAGCAAATACATAATAGAGTTAAGCAAAAGAAAATGGGAATTCAGAATTTAGGATTCCGGAATTATTAGAGAGACTAAGTGGATAGAATAATAATGGAGGATCAAGTATTCTTGCTCTGGTACCCCAGGGCCTGTCAACTGGTAACTCTCACTAGTTAGCTCTCAGTAAACCTTGACTTCAGACGCTAGGGGAGAGAGAACAGAAGAAAAAAAACAAAACAAAACAAAGAGACACAGCTATTCCTGCCACCTGCTCCGCCTAACGGAGAGCGGAAGGTGGTGAATAGAGGCTCTGTCATGCTGAGAGGGATGGTCCTTACCCAGGTCGCGCTGATTTACTCCCTCTAATCTTACTAGCATCCTCCAAACTACAGCGGGGCGTCACGTGACCCAAACAAATATGGCGCCTTATTTGCATTGTCCCTCCATTGAACCAATAGGAGCAGCGGCTCTCAGTCGTCACTCCCTCCGCCCCCGCATCCTCCCAATGTGCGTGTCACCTGACCGGCTGAAACATGGCTGCGCTGGGAGCTCTGTTGCTTTGGGCGCCGGGAGCAGGTGAGTGTAAAGCACCCTAGAGAAGGCGGGGGCGCTCTCCACGACCCCTGTACTGACAGTCCCTGCGCACCGACCCCCACTGAGCTCCAGTACTGATACAAATTCGTCTCCTGATCTTCAGTCCTCTGCCTTAAGAGAAGGCTCAAACTAGGGAGGTTCCTGCTGAATTTCTCATCGTTGAGAGGCGACCACCTGGGGATTTGGAGCCGGACTAGGCTCAAAGTTCAGGAAGGATACGCACGTGTAGTTTTTGGATCTGCGTCCCGGGGCTGATACGACAATTAGTATTAATTAAATATTGGATGCGCTGAGTGAGATCCACCCCTTGAAAGGCGGAATTTCTCAAAAAGAGATACTAGCATGTCAAATCAAACTTAATACGATAATTAGGAAAGCAAATCCTCCTTCCCAGTCTCGCCAGTAGTTGCTAATTTGTGTAAAAATGATTCTTTCCGGGGGGTTTTCTCACGCTGCTTTGTATTTCTAGGAGGTACTCCACAAATGAGAAAACTGAGAATGTGTTCTGCGTAATTCATCTCTTTTTATCACCCTGCACTGTGTGCTGGGAAAATGCATCATCCATTTGGAAGAGAGGAAACTGCTTCAGAGAAGCATCTGTTTGGATTTTTCTGTGAGTGCCTTCAGAGAGGAGAATGGGAGCTGGCACAGGCATGTGTTCCTCAGCTACAGGAGGCAAAGGGGGATATCCCAGAGAAAGTGGAAGAAATACTGCAGGCGCTGGTGGTGTGTCCAAATCAACTGAGGTAAGGGATCTCTCTTCCCGCCTGACAGTCACAGGAGGGAAGCAACAACGTTCAATAGCTGGGCCCTGGACATTGCTCCTCAGTCAACTACCCTCTGAAGAATTAATAAAAGCCCAGTGTATTTCACTTCCCCTCAAAATATACCTCTATAGTATATTCCTATTAATTAATACTGACTTTGAATTAACATCTGCAACTGCATTTGAGTATGGTCAACAAACTGCCTGAAACCATTTTTTGTTTATTATCATTAGATAGTGAGAACTACATTGAAAAACTTTTTCTTTGCATTCAAAAAAGTTAACCCTGCTCTTTTCTTACGTAATTGAAGATATGGCTACAGGTGTAACAGAAGACTGAAGGAAATGAATTCACTTAAAACTTTTTATTTTGAAACAATTACAGACTAACAAGAAGTGCAAAAATGATACAAAGAATACTCTTTCCCCCAATAGTGACATCTCATATAGCCATAATGCTAAAACCAGGATATTGACAATGGTACATTACTGTTAAGGAGACTTCAGACTTTATTCCATTTTTACCAGTTTTTAAAGCTGCGTTCATTTTTGTATTTGTAGTAATATGCAATTTTATCCATGTATAGATTCATGTAACTACCACTGTAATCAAGATACTGACTTCCATCACCACAAAATTCCCTCATTCTCTCCTCCTACCTCTTTTTCTTTGACCCCTCCTTGTCTGCTGGCAACCACTGTTGTCTATGTCAATTTGTAGTGAGTTCTTCCTTGTAGTGCTGTTAATAGTTATGGCATAGGAGTTAAAGATACTGCTAAGCTCCCTACTTATTTTGTCATTTATGAAATACAGTTTAAGTACCATATTAGCACATATAGAGTGGAGACTTCAGTTATTCTTTTCTTCCTTTATTTTTTTCCCATATATGTGGCTTCTAGAGAGTTACTGTCTAAAAATAAATAGGGGATGGGAGAAAAATAAAAATAAGTAACTTCAAAGAAGGGTTTATATGTTCCTATGACTGTTTTAGTATACAGTTAAAAATAAATTTTTGTGAAGTTCCTTTTCTTTCTTTCAGACTACTTGTTTCAGTTTCTGTGTTCAAGAATATACCTTAGGTAGCTGTAGCTATTGTGGTTTCAATGTAATTTTTTGTTTAAAAATCATAAAGTCTAGTTAGGAAGATGGAAGTAAAATTGAGACTTTTTTCCTTTCTTTTTTAAACAAATAGGGGTTGGTTTTTTTTTAGTTTGATTCTATTTATTTAATTAGTGTAGAAGAACTGAGTTGTACACCAGAGCTGCAGAGATGAGAGGATTCAACAGAGACAGAGTGGGGAGCAGAACAGGTGGATTTACTGCTCCACTAGATTTAGCTACCAGGCTGGGGATTGCACACAGGCCATAGTGGTGATGGTGCTGAGGCATAACACCTTAAGCCACCAGGGAGGTCCTTGTTTCCTTTTTTTCAATGAAAGCTGTTAGTCTGTTCTGGTTATTGATCTGTCATACAGATTTAAAAATTTCCAATTAGAACAATGTCTTGCTGTTAAAGTTTAAAACAGACTGAGTAGTAAAGTCTAAATCTTGGCTCATAAAAGAGAAAAGGTCAATAGAAACTTTTTTTTTTTTTTTTAAGAAACTCTTCTTCTTCACATTTTTCAGATGTGGACAGGACATTAACCCTCAAAGAATAGCCTGGGTATGGCTTCTTGTACTGGAAAAATGGTTGGCACAGGGAAAGGTAAGAAGGTTTATGGTTCAGATTTTTCTCCTAAGCCTAGAACTGAGAAGAATATATAAGTAATTGTGAGATTTTCCTTCTGTCTGTTACTTCCTTTATAGTGATGAGGTTTGTCATATTCCTCTTTCACTATTGACAGTGAGAATAGCTTAAGTTTTTATTGCTGTCTTTTCACCTAAGTTCTTTCATTAATTCACTAACATGTATTGGATAGAATACCATATCAGGCTATAACTGAGATTTTCTGATTTTATTACTATCTTCTGCTTTATACAACTCAACAGTATTTTTTTTTAAAGATTTATTTATTTATTTATACAAGCACTGGGTACAGTCAGAAGCGCAGGAGTGTGAGAGAATTCACCAGAGCCAGAGCAGGGATCAGAACAGGCAGACTGGCCCCACTGCTGAGGGGAGAGTGGGCTTGGCAGGAGAGGTCTGCACGCCATGTGGGACCCTTGCCAGTGGCCGGAGAGCCAACCGGTGCTGCAGCGGCTATGGGCAGCTTCGTAGCCTAGCGCTCAACCGCTGCGCCACCAGGGGAGGCCCTCAACAGTATTTTTTAGCCTACTTGAACTTAAAAGTAAGAAACACAAATCTTATTTCATAAGTGTCTGTAATTTAGTCTGACTTTCTTCTTTACTCCCCTGATTTTGAAACTTCACGAAGTTGTTGAAAAGTAACAAATTACTCATCTAAATGTATCTCATCCAGGATTTTGTCAAATTGTCCAGCAAAGAGAAATGAAAAGGGAAAAAAAACTGAGGAGAGTGAAGAAAAAGAAAAAGAAAAAAAAGTTGAAAAATAATCCGCCTCAGGTTTTTAACAATTGACTATGGTTTCATATCTAAAAGCTAAAACTTGAGCTAAACTATCCAATACTATCTCCAAAGAGAAAAAGAAAAAAAATGCCCTGTTGTTACTAAATCTTTCCAGCACAAACATGGAATTTGTCAAACAAGATGAACTTTCCTCTCAGTAGAAGATATTTACTTACATCATGGTTGGTTGCTTGCTTGCTTATTTTCTGGACAGTTGCTCAACCAGATCATGTGGTGGAATTTATTTCCCTGGCTACTTAGCACAAACTAGGAGTTGCTCTTGTTTTTCCCAGCATCAAAGATCATTTAAAGCTCCAGTACCTTGGTTATTTAAATAGTTGTGGAAATGTTTTAAACTTTAAACAAGGGCCTGGAAGAATTTTAGAACTTCACACAAGGACCAAGATTTTCCAGTGTGTCCTTAGAGCAGTACTGCAAGGCCCGTCATTACCCTGGAGAAGGCTTATCTTCTAGAGACTTGCTGACTACCTATCCTTTCCCACTTTCTGCCAAACCCTTCCTTTTTAAATATTATATTAAACAATGATCCCATTTTCCTTTCATCCGTGTTTGCCTTCTGCCTCTTTATCCGCAGTGACTTGTGTCTACATGTGTAATTACTTATACAGATAACTTACTGCAGAGATACTCACTGCCTTGCTGCTTCTAGCAGAGGAAAACTGGAAACAACTCCCATGTCCACAACAGAGGACAGGTTTTAAATGAAGTATATCTATGTGTAAAATACTATGCCACTATTAAATTACTTGGTAAATGAATTTTCAGTGACGTGAAAGGATATTCACACCCTACTATGTGAAAGGGAAAAAACAGTTTAGAGAACAGTACATTTGGTATATAATGCCTAGATGCATGCATAGAAAGCTATCTAAATGCCCTTTGACTACAGTATTTTTTTTTGTTTTATTTTTTAATTTTAATGAAGTACCATTGTTTTACATCCCTGTTAATGACAGTATAGGATTTCTCACCTCAAGTTAGAACACAGTATTAATAGTAGCTCTCTTTGAATGGGAAGATTTGTGTGTGTGTGTGTATGTTGTTTGCCTGTTTATATATTCTAATTATTCTCATTGAACATGCCTTACTTTTACAGTAAGAAAATCTATGCTTAAAAAAAAAAGAGAGAGAGAGAGAGAGCCTCCCCTGGTGGCGCAGCGGTTGAGCGCTGGGTTGTGAGGCTGCCCGCAGCCTCTGCAGCACCAGTTCAATCCCCAGCCACAGGCGAGGGTCCCACCAAAAAAAAAAAAAAAAAAAAAGAAAAGAAAAGAAAAAAACCTGTGCCTAGAAACATTAAGCAAACTTAAGCCAGTTTTAGGAATGTTAGTCATTTATGATCATCCATAAAATAATTTCACCAGTGAAATATATATATGCTAAGTAGTCTTTCAACTTCTGAAGCCCTAAAATCTTCTTTTTTTAAGATTTTATTTATGCATACAAGAACTGGGGTACAGGCCAGAGGTGTGGGGGGTTAAAAGATTCACCAGAGACAGTAGGGAACAGAACAGCTAGATTGACTGAAATACACTGCTGAAGGGAGCAGCGGGCAAGACAGGAGAGGTCTGCTGACCATGTGGGTCACCTCCCTGGTCCAGGATCGAACTCCTGCTACAGTGGCTGCCGAAACCTTCGTAGGTTGTGTCTTCACCCCTTGCACCACCAGGGAGGCCTTAAAGTCCTAAAATCTTATGAAGACTTTGTATTTTTATTAAGGTCCTGCTGACTAACAACTTATTATTCCTTCTAGTCCTCAACAGGAGCTATCCTTCACCTTGTCCGCATGAATTTTCCCCTCCAATTTCCATCCTCTAGTATTACACAAACATTCAGATTAGGAGAGGGTGTGGTAAGAAGAAATAAAATGTTGGACATGCTAGGTCATGCTAACCTCTAATGTGATGAATGGCACATGAATAAAGTGTGACCTTGTGTTCTAACCTCCACCCCTCACACACACACAATCATACAGTTGCTTCTTTCCTTGAGTCAGTAACCTTTCAATAAAACCCAGCTTCTGAAAGCTTTTACCGGCTACGGAATGTACAGTTGTATCTCTGATTTAAAGCAGTGTTTGTCAGGATTAGTCCCAGGATTTAATCTTATTTGTATTTGTGTCTGGAGAAAGGTAGACTGTAATTTTAGTTTTAAGGATCAGGTGAAGGGAAGTTTGTGTGAAACAAGTAGATATAGGAAGAATCAAAAGTGTTCTCTTCCTTTATATATAGGTCTTCTCTGGTAACATGCCTCAAAGCAAATATTGTGATCGCTTTTTCCTTCTCATGCTTGACATAATTGAAAAATATTCCCTAACCATCTCATCTTTAGTAAAAATTATTTTTCAGGGCCTCCCCGGTGGCGCAGCAGTTGATCGCTGGGCTGCGAAGCTGCCTGCAGCCTCTGCAGCACCGGTTCGATCCCAGGCCGCCGGGCGAGGGTCCCACATGGCGTGCAGACATCTCCTGCCACCTGCTGCTCCCCTCAGCAGTGTACTTCGGTCCTTCTGCCTGTTCTGCTCCCCGCTCTGGCTCTGGTGAATTCTCTCACCCTCCCGTGCTTCTGACTGTACCCAGTGCTTGTATAAATAAATAAATAAATCTTTAAAAATAAATAAATAAATAAATAATAAAACCTTGGGTTTAAAAAAAAATTATTATTTATCAAAATATACACTTATGCCACAGGTTTGTTTGATTTAGAGATTAAATGATTTTTTTTTAAATATCTGAAAATATGGCAACAATCTCCTGGTGCATCAAATGTTTAATAAGCATTAGATCCCTTCCTCTTTACTTTTATTTTCCAAATGATAATGAATACCAAAAACAGGGGTTTAACCCCAAACGAACCATGTAAGCCATACCCTTAATGATAACTGGGTATTTTGGACACTGTATTCTTAGGTAAAGAAAGAGATACTTGATATGAGCAAACCCTGGTTTTAAAGGCTGATGAGTGTGGGATTTAAGTGTAGTATTTAAAGAGAGTGGAGGGGGAGGAGGTATATGTCAAGTTTAGCTGTTTTTGTTTATAAAAAAAGGTATCTGAAAACATGTCCAGAAATTTAGTCATTAAAAGTACTTTATATTAGAGAAACAGCAGAAATAAGACTAACTGGAAAAAACTACTTAGTTGTTAACTTAAAACATATGCTTAAACTCTATGCTTCCTTCTTACAATTCTTCTAGAAGTCCCTCCCAGCTGTTTTACGGAAAAGACTTGAGTTTCTTTTATTGTCAGAAGATCTGCAAGGTGATATTCCAGAGGACATCCTCAAGGTAAGAGAGGGCCTGGATCCGTCTTCCCAGAGTTAATCACTCAACAATCTCATCTTCCAGGGATCCAGCAAAAATAGGTCCCCAACCTGCAGCTGGGAATTAAATGTATTTTTCACATTTCAGGTAAAAAGAATATATATGAACTAAGTGTTTGCCCTTTTTCGCCAGTATTTGTAATTTTCTGGACAGTTGCTCCTGTAAAGGCAATGTCAAGGGAACCAGGAACTAGTATTTGCTGAGTACTTCTATAACAGCTGCAATGAATGTGTTATAGTGAGTCCTCGAAGCCACCTTATGGGAGCAGATTTAAACTATATTTGGAAGCTTCTGAGGTTTGCCCTGAGGCCCAATACTTACTTTCTTCATGACCCGATGACCAGTTAATTAAAGACACATTTATATTGGGAATTAAGGAAAGACTTCAACTTGTCATAGGTCAAAGACTCAAAATCCTATGACCACCTTCGAGGCAGCTAATGATCAAGGATCTCTGAGCACTATCCATAGGCATGTTATTAAGATGTGGGAACAACGTACATCCCTCTCCCCGCACCCTGCAAACAAATTCTAGGCTATAGTTTCTTGCCTTTAAAAGCTTACAGACTAGTTGTAGAGCAAGAACTAACACACATGATGGAGATTTCTTGACCTACTAAACATAGAGCTTCCATATGATCCAGCAATTCCACTCCTAGGTATTTACCCAAATGACGCAGAAACAGTAATTCCAAAGAGCACCTGCACCCCTATGTTTATAGCAGCACTATTTACAATAGCTAAGCTTTGGAAACAGCCCAAATGCCCAAAAATAGATGACTGGATCAAGAAGATGTGGCCCATATACACAATGGAATATTACTTAGCAATCAAAAAAAAAAATAAACACATGCAGTTTGCAGCAACATGGATGGAGCTAGAAGGGATCATACTCAGCAAAATAAGTCAGAAAGAAAAAGAAAAATCCCAGATGGTCTCACTCATAGCAGGAATTTAGAAAACCTAAATAAGAGACCAGGAAAAAGACTAATCAATGCAAAGTAATAATCAAGATCAACAAGCAACTATAAACCAGAGACACACTATGGTGGGGGGGATTAGGGAGGAGCAGGGAGAGGAAGAACTAGAGTCAAAATAAGGGGGGGATGCAATTGTATGCGGAATATAACCAAAATGAAAATGCATACATTGTACAAAGATGAAAAATGATGTAAGAATTATATAAAATAAAATATTAAAAAAAAAACTAATACACATGAGGCAATTATGTACTAACCCATGAGGCTTATTTAAATACACTGAAAGCCTAATAAAGAGGGAGAGTTGTAAGAGTTGTAGGTGTTGGAGAAGACTGTATAGAAGGATGAGGAATGGGCTATCCTTTTAAGCCTGGCTTGAAAAATATAAATCAAGGATTAAAACCTGGTAATTGTTTTTGAAAATTGAATTTAAATGCCTTTATGGTTGTAATATTTATGCCGTTTGTTATCTGCTTGGTCTACAAGTTTATGGTCTCTGATGTAGATTGACACTATACATTTTGGAGGCAGTTGGGAGAGGGGGGAACTAGTTTGAGCATGGATGTCTTGGGCAATTGAGTTCATCTCTCTTTGCCTTTGTCTCCTCATTTTTAAAAGGAGGGAATAGCGGTGTTTAAATCTTAATGTTGTAAAGATTAATTTAGATTTTCTGTGTAAAAGACCTGGCACATAGTAACCACTGCAGAGGTGTTTGCTCCTGCTACTGTTTCATTTTCTCACACATACACACACACACACATATCTATATACTACAAAGAGGAAAACTTCAGAGCATACAAGTGATAACATTCTTGAATGCTCACCACCCATCCCTCTCCTCATCCTCTTATTTAGGAGCTATATGAGGTCTTAGCACAAGACATGGTAAGCCCTCTGGTAGATGGAAATCGCAAGCGGGAGAGCTGGACCCCTCAGCTTAGCTCAGAAGCCATCTCTGCGCTCTGGGATCTTCTGAGACAGTCTCCCCAGCCAGCACATGCCCTGCTGGAGCTCCTGCTTCGGGGATATGAAGATACTGGCCTGTGTGGCTGGCCTCTGCAGAAGGCACTGGTGGACCTTACTCGAAAGGCCCTGAGAGCTTTGCAGGGCCCTGCACCTGGGCCCCCTGGTGCAGTGGATGCCATATATGGAGCCCTGCGGACTTTGCATTGCCCTGCTGAGCCTGTTGGGCTTGAGCTGCGTCTCCTGTGTGAGGAACTACTGGAGGCCTGCAGTGCTGAGGGGAGTCCCCTGCAAGAGGAGCGCCTACTGGGCTGCCTGCTACACCGGGCTGGTGGGGGCCTGCTCTCCCTATATGGCCACACCTATGCAGAAAAGACCACTGAAAAGTCACCGAAGGATCCTCCCACAGGAAATGGTATGTTACCTTGCTGCTTCTGCATATATGTTGGTAATTCCACTGTCCCCAGCCTCTCTGAATTTCTTCTAGTCTGAGCCTTCCTTGTGCTCAGGAAATGTAATGGGAAAAGCTGAGCAAAAATGGGTAAAAGATGTTTTTTTTTGTTTTGTTTTGTTTTTGTTTTTAAGATTTATTTATTTATTATTTATTTATTTATTTATTTTATTTTATTCTGGGTACAGTCAGAAGCTCAGGAGGGTGAGAGAATTCAACAGAGCCAGAGCGGAGAGCAGAACAGGCAGAGTGACAAAGTACACTGCTGAGGGGAGCAGCGGGCACAGCAGGAGAGGTCTGCGCGCCATGTGGGACCCTCGCCGGTGGCCGGGGATCAAACCGGCGCTGCAGAGGCCACGGGCAGCTTCGCAGCCCAGCGCTCAACCACTGCGCCACCAGGGGAGGCCCGATTTTTTTTTTTTTTTTGTAAAAGCACAGATTTTATCTTGTGGTGGAATGATGGAGAAAAAAATAATAAAGTAATAGCAATTGTCAAAAAGGGCTTTTCACAAGCTACAGAGAAAAGTAAAGAATCTTGGGCCCCCCTGGTGGCGCAAGGGGTTGAGTGCAGCGCTGTGATGCTGTCTGCAGCCACTGCAGCACGAGTTTGATCCCCAGCCAGGAAGCTACCCATATGGTGCGGCAGACCTCTCCTGACTCACCTGCTGCTCCCCTCAGCAGTGTACTTCAGTCTATCTGCCTGTTCTGTTCCCCACTCTGCCTCTGGTGAATCCTCTCACCTCCTACACCTCTGCCTGTACCCTAGTTCTTATAATCATAAATAAATATTTTTTTTAAAAAAAAGAAAAGTAAAGAATCTTTAAGACAGGCGTATACACTGTCTGGTTTAAGTTTATAAGAATGTACCCACCAGCTGATATTTCAAATGAGCTTTAGTTTAGGAAAGAAGCACTGCTGCCTTCCCAGTAACCCTGTCTGGTTTGATTTTCAGTCTCACCGGATCATCTTGATCCTGAACGGGCAATGCTAGCCCTGTTCTCTAATCCTGACCCAGCCCAGGCTTGGAAATCGGCCTATTTCTACTGCCTGGGCAACAACAAGCACTTCCTTGAGCAGATCCTAGTAAGTCAAACTTTATTATTCTCCAACAAGGAAGTACCTATGCAGTCTCTCCATGCCTTTTCTTTCCTCATTTCTCTCCCACTCATTTATCCTACACAAAGCTGTCTAATTAATAGTGAGTCATTTGCATCTGTCTATCCTTCTTCCCAGGGGAAAGAAGACTCTGAGGCCCAGTATCATTCATCATCAGAACTGCAGTCCTTTTAGATTGGCCCTTTGGCATGAACTAAAATGTTGCATGTGTATAATAAGCTTTCTGGAGGGGAAGGGAAAGCAAAGACAGTGGCAGCTGTGTTGCCTGGCTGACAGGGACATTGAATTACTCTAACCTTCCTTCCAGATTGCAACTGAGGTTTAAGTCAACAGACATTAGTTAAATTCATTCTCTGTGTCAATTACTCTGTTAGGAGCTGGCCCCTGCCTTCAAAGAGCTTGTAGTCTAGGGTTTTGGTGAACATTTTTTACTCAACTTGTCACTTCTATCATTGTCAGAAATCTCCCTGCTATACTCAAAGGCTTCTTACCCTAATGAACAGCAAACTGGATTCATTCCTAGTCCACACATAATTGCTTAACCTGCCTCCTTTGACTTACAGGTAACAGCTCTAACACTGTTGAAAGAGGAAGACTTCCCAAGTCTTGGCCGTCTGCTCGACAGAGAATTCAAGCCTCTCAGGCGACTTCTTGTGCTCCTGGGCTGGACACACTGCCAGAGCCTAGATTCAGCCAAGAGGCTGCTCCAGACACTCCACAGGACACAGGTAACTCTCTCTTTGCAGCCCAAACTACTCCAGAAGTAACCAGCCTCAGGATTTGGGGCCCTGGGCTGAGACACAATGCAGAGTCCTGAAATTGGTCACAGTGTCTGACCCCAGGTGCCTCAGTCAACATCTTTTTCTTCTCCCATATCAATACAGGACCCAGGCTGCGATAAGCTCCTCAGGGATGCCTGTGATGGGTTGTTGGCGCACCTGGAGGTCCTGGAGTGGTGTGTCCAACAGAGCAGGTACGATCCTGTGCAACCATCCCCCTTCCTACCCTGGGGCACACGGGACAGCGTGTTGTGCGGGAGCCGCTATTTTAAGTCTTCTTCCATGTAAATGTTTTGAGTTGACAGTGTTGAGCAACAACCAATAATTGGTCCAGCTGTTAAACCAGGAAAGAAATATACACCATGATTATGTTCACTATAGCCATACGGTCATAACTAGAGGATAATTTAAGGGTGCAATGATAAAAAGAAAAATAGCTCACTTTTCCTGAGCAATTACTATAGACGAAGCATTGCACTAAGCCTATTGTGAGGACCATTTCACTTAAGCCTCACTATACTCCTTCAGGGTAGATACCAGTATTATCCTTATTTTAAAGTTGGGGCAGCGGAAGTCCAAAGCTGTTAAATAACTCACCCCAAGTTACACAGATGGTAAATGTGACCCACATTCTTAGCTGTATGTTATCTTAGATCACCCTTTATTCAACAACTCATTGAACTGTGTATGAGGTTTTCCTGATAACTTAGCCCTAGATCTTCCCTGAATCTGGGTTCCTATTTTGCTCCTCTCCCACTTTACCAACACTTCCTGAAGTAGAATAGGCAGAAGTAGAATTTTCAAGGAGCCCTTACTCATGAGAAGCAGCAAATTTTGTGGCAGTTCCAAGCTGGGAAGAATACAGACATTCAGAAGCTTAATCTCCAACCCCTTTCTAGATCTGAGGACCAAGAAGACCCTTTCTAGGTTCTTTCTAGACAAGTAGAGCTGAGTGGATGGATGTACTACTTTCCCAAGCATAAAATACATGTTCTTCTCTATCTCAGACCAACTGAAATTTAGTGTTGGGGAAGTGAAACCTCTGATGTGAAACCTTCTCCCTATTCTACTTCAGGAAGTGTTGATAAAGTGGGTGAGGAGCAAAATAGGAACCCAGATTCAGGGAAGATCTAGGGCTAAGTTATCAGGAAAACCTCATACACAGTTCAATGAGTTGTTGTATAAAGGGTGATCCAAGATAACACATGGCTAAGAATGTGGGTCACATTTACCATCTGTGTAACATAGGGTGAGTTACATCAGAAAGAATAAGAGGAAATTGAAATTGGTCTTGCTTAGCTCAATTATATAAACTACATCCCCTTTCAGTCTCCCAACTTTCCCTTTCAGCAACCCCATACCAAAGAGAGATCTTTTGTGTCACTTACATGGTGGAGACAGCCACTCAGTGCTCTACTCTCTCCATCACCTTACAAACCTTCCAGCACTCAGGGAGGAAGATGTCCTCAAGCTCTTACAAAAGGTGCCAGCCAAGGACCCACAGCAAGAGAATGGTGAGTGGGCGATGGAATGACTTGGATGAGGTTCCCTTCCAGGACTATCTTGCACATGTTTCTTCCAGCACTAGATTGTACTAGATGTAACTGCTGGGATCTGTCAAGATGGGTGTCTCAGCAGGTACCCTATAAACAGTGCTGTTTGTCACAAACAGATGATGGATAAAAGGACATTTCCTCCACTTTCTTGGTGAGTCATCAGGAATCCTATGAGAACAGTCCCACAGCAATCTCTGTCCTTTGGAAGGAGCTCAGAAACTACTAGTATACCCTCACGCCAAGGAAACAGAATTAAGAACTGCCCTCTGAAGTCACAGCATTATCACCGGCAGGATTTATGCAAATTCTTTGTGAAAGTAAACTTCCTAGAAGTAAAAATAGTAATCAAGGAATTTGCCAAAGTAAAGGATTCTTTCGGTAGAACTATATAAGCAGTTGTTGGAAATTTACTTTATAAGGAGACATATTCACATGCTTACTACTCTGTACTTCATATTAATAAGTAGGAAAATTAAATAGTATATAAAATATTGTTACACTCACTTCACACACACACACACATGCACACATATACACAAAACTATCAAAGGGATTAAACCAGAATGTAATAGGTTGTGTTTAGCTGGTAGGATTATGTGTGACTTTTTTCTTCTTTTTTCTTTCTATGTTTAATGCTTTTTCTTTGAGCAGGTTGTACTTTTGCTGTGGAAAGAATTAGTCAGATTAAGATGTTTAGAGACCCTTAAAGATTATGAGGCTTCTCCTTCCTCTACAAATTCAAAAAATTTTTTTTCACAGTATTTGTTTATTTATCAAGAGAGACTTTTCCTCAGCCCAGATAGTCATGTTTCATAGTTCAGGAGCACAAGGCAATGACAAAGTTGCAGGAGCATCAAGCCAAAGAAATAGTTTCAAGATCACTTGGCACTCTAAAAAATACCGGTCTTCCTCGTCAACTCAGTTTCTTTCATGGAATCATTTTTGTAGAAATCTGCGTGTGCCTTCTTTCTTGCCTCAGTCACATAGACTTATAGAAAGCTGCAGCCCCAGGGGTGCACTGAATGCTTCAACAAGATGATATTGCAGATGCTTGGCCAGAGGTCTCAAATCTGAATGTCACCAGAGAACTGGAAGTCATGGTGGCTATTCTCTTCAACGTGGACATTCTTCCACACTCACATACTCAAAAAAAAAAATTTACTGAGGATTTACAAATTATCAAACAAATAAGAGATTTCAGCAGTTCCCCCCCCCCCCGCCCGCCCCAAGATATCTGCTTCAATGTTTTCTCAAAAATATAAAATTTTTGGGCCTCCTGGTGGCGCAGTGGGTTGAGCACAGCGCTGTGAAGCTGTCCACAGCCTCTGCAGCGCGGGTTCAATTCCCAGCCAGCCAGGGAGATACCCACATGGCATGGCAGACCTCTCCTGACTTGTCTGCTGCCTCCCTCAGCAGTATTTTTGGTCCGTCTGCTTGTTCTGTTCCCTGCTCTGTCTCTGGTGAATTCTCTCACCCTCCCACTCATCTGGCCTGTACCCCAGTTCTTGTGTTTAAAAAAAAATCAATTTTTTAAAAAAACTTTGTTCCCTTTGCACTCTTGTTACTCAGTCGAAACACAAGTTCAGCCTGCCTTTTGGATAATGTCACACTAGGTAGACTAAGCATTTAACTTGTAATCTTTTAAAAAGAGAAAAAAGCAAGTATTTTAAGAAACCTAAATGTCATGAATTTATATGTGTTACTATGAATGGCCAAGGGAGGTTGGTGGGGAGGAGGAAATGGGAAAAGCTGAAAGTTGATATTTACTAGAGGAAAAGGCCTACAAGAATGACAGATCAAACTGACAGAAAGTAGAGAGGTGAGAACACATAGGGGACCTAGAAGGGTGGCATCCTTTTGCTTCAGTGCATGCCTGAAAGAACCAGCTCTGAAGTTCTCCCTGTTTCTCTCTACAATTCAGATTCAGCTGATGGCCTGGTCCCTGAGCACCTGAGCCATTGTCAAAACCTGACACTCTACCAGAGCTTCTGTGCCATCAAGTACGCCATCTATGCCCTCTGTGTGAACTTACACCAGCACTCCCAGTGCCAGGAATGCAAAGACAGTCCCTCCCAGGACATGACCACAGCTGCGGAGCCAGCAAGTGACTCTCTTCCCTCTCCAGGTAGCTTGACTTGCCCCCCATCCCAGGCAACAGCCTGCACCAGTGGTAACAGCCTGCACCAGTGTGTTCTCCATGTGAGAACTGTGTGAGGATTGGGGGTGGCAGCCTTCGTTTTATTATGAAATAATTCGTAACCAGAATTAATTTCATCCATGTATCGGTCTCCATGAATCAAAAGGCATATAGAAAGCTATGATTTGCCTAAGCTCTAATGGAGTTTCATCACCTAGTGCAGTATTTTCCAAATGCTTTTTTCTAACTGTATCCACAGTAAAAGTAGCATTTCACATCACACTCCAGTTTGTACCTCAGTGTATAATTTGTAGAGTATACATAAATGTGTATTTGTGTATGTAAGTGATACTTAAACTGAAAGTAAGTTTTAAGAAACAATACTTGCCTTACCAAATGGAGCACATTTTTGATTACTCTTCTGTTCTGTTTCATATTTTTAAATGCCTCCCTCTGAGTTGATTTCATGGGTCATAGCCTAAAGTGTGAAAGATACCAACCTAATGCCCTGTCCTCTCTTATTTTTCTAAATAACTTAGAATTCCTTAACTTCCCTTTTGTGACTAGTGATCAGTTATCATTCCCTTCTAGCTTTGGAATAGACCTGTACCTCTGAGCATGACTATGTTTTGACCAGTGAGTATTTCTTAAGAGATCTAGGTAGCCTGTGATCACCTTTAGTGTCACAATGAATGAAAATAGAAATGAGTAAGAAGTCTCCCTGCTGCCTGCATTCCAGGAGCTGAAATATAGAACTAAAGTGATACTTAAAAAAGCAGAAACAAAATAATGAACATTCAGTAAGCTATACTTTTATTTTTTAATATTTATTTATATATATGCATGTGTACATATATATAAATAAAACATCATTGTTCATTTTTTTACAGTGTTTGCTTTCTCCTCTCAGGTTTAATTCCTGTAAATCTCCCACCATCACTTCACCTGTGAATCATCACCATAGTCCCTTGTGCTCTTCCCTCCCCTGTTTTGATCCCTCTCTCTCCCAGTCCCCTGCAGAATGTCTCTGATTTATTAGTTGCCTACTATTTTTTGTTTTTTATTATTTTTTTTCCTGATCCCTTATTTTTCCCCCTATAAGTGAAACCACTTATTTTTCTTTTTCCTTCTGTCTGATTTCACTGAGCATAATCCCTTCCAGCTGCATCCACACTGTTGCAAATGGCATGAGTTTATCTATTTTGATTGCTGAGTAGTATTCCATTGTGTATATATACACCAAATCTTCTTGTTCCAGTTATCTATTTTTGGGCATTTGGGTTGTCTCCATATCTTACCTATTGTAAATAGTTAAGCTGTACTTTTAATTGCAAAATCTGAGAAGATATGGCTGGATAGTCTCCTGTTCTTCTGACTGTAATTGCAATTCCCTTAGTCATTAAAAAACAAATAAAAGTTGTGAGAATGATTGTGAGTCTGGCATAGAAAATTTCTAATGCTTTTTTTCTGGCCTCTTGTCTGCATTCTTTAGGTGCTTCAAATCTCTTCGCAACATACCTGGCCAGGTGTCAACAATATCTACACAGTGTTCCTGACTCTCTATGCCTGGAACTTCTAGAAAATATCTTTTCATTACTTCTTATCACCTCTGCTGATCTTCACCCAGAGCCTCACCTGCCTGAGGACTATGCTGAGGATGATTATGTTGAAGGGAAGAGCCCCTTAGGTTGGAGGTCCCCGTCAGCGAGCCCTCAGCACACAGCACAACCTGAAAGGAAGTCAGAACGGGGTTCCCTAGGAGTCCCCAGGAACCTTGCTTACACAGTTCCAAGCTGTCTGAAAACAGAGCCAAAAGACTCTCACCCTGGAACTCACGAGGACAGCTTTTTGGACCTACAGCATTTCACTAGTGGGTTCAGTGGGTTCCTGGCTGATGAATTTGCAGTGGGAGCCTTCCTTGGGATGCTCCAGGAACAGCTGGAGGAGATCAGCAGCCACACTCCCCCTGAGGCACCCAAACCCTTAGAAGGCCAGAGCTGCTCAGGAAACAGGGATGGGCTACAAATCCGCCTACACCAGTTTGCCAAAGTTCTCTCTGAAGCCCAGTGGAGATACAAGGTGGTAACAACCAACCGGAGTTCAGGTGAGAGAAGGGAGCAGAACCAGTTGGTGCACAAAATAAGGAGAGTGAAAAATCTTAGGAATGTGGGCAAGAGCAAGGAGTGTGTGGGAGTCTCCTGTAACTCAATGCACATATCATGATAGCAACCAGTGTCAGAACACTGGGACATTGCTCCATGTCTCAGAGCCCATTCCAGATCTTCCCCTACCTGTTACCGCAGGAGGTGGCTCAAGTCAAAGTTTATTATGCTCCTGTATGACCCACTGGGTTTACTGTTTCAGAAGAGCAGCCTTCCCGAAGATACCGGCCCATTGCAACGCGGCACTCCAGTCTCCGGCGGGGTCGTCGGACAAGAAAGAGTCGGGCAGGTAATCTGAAAATCTCTCCCCCGTGCCTCATTCCTATGCACCGTGCAAGTGGTATATTGCCACTTGTCTAACATTCTTTTAAATAAAACACATATTCCAAACAAATAATAATCTAAGATTGTCCTAGTTCCACTTCCCCAGGGTGACCCTTGCTAGTAGTTTCTTACATATCCTTCTAGAAAATTTCCATATTGTGCAAACATATGTATCCTTCTGTATATACCAATGAGTCATGCTATAGATATTGAGGGTTGCAATTTTCTTTTTTCACTTAATATTCTGCTGAGTATACAAATGTATCCTTAATATTAAGAACTTCCTTTCTTCATGTATCATTTTAAAGGTTGCTTAGTATTCCATTATCATACATAGCCTGTTCATGAATATTTAAATTGTTTGCTGTTTTTCATTATTATAAGCAATACTACAGTAAACAACCTACATGTGTCTGTGCATATTTGTGTATATATCTATAGGATAAGACTCTAGCAGTAAAATAGCAAGGTCCTGGGTATGCATATATAGTATAACCAAATTGCCTAAAAGTAGGTGTACCACTTTGCATTCCCACCTAATATAAATGAGTGCCTGTTTATATATATATTCATCAAGAATGAGTAGTATCAGCTATTTAAATTTTTGACAATATGATCGATACAGTAATGGGGTGTCACTGTCTAATATTAATTTTAGTCTGATTGATATTGAATGTTTTTCAAATATTTCTTACCTCCACACTTATATTGACCACTTATGTTTTTCTATGAGCTATTTATTTATGTATAAGATCCATACTTTCTATTGTGTTTATCTTTCTTATTGAATTATAAGTACTTTATACATTAACCAAAATATTCTGTTTTTATGTGCTACATTCTAACTTCTGATTTTATAAATTCTTAAGGAGTATAATATAGGAGCATTATATGGTAGTATTAACTTTTTAAGTAATCAAATTTTCATTGTGTGCTGGACTTTCCAATAATTAACATAGAATCTCTAAGAGATTCCCATGTACTAACAATACTAGATATTTTGGGGGAGGAGAATGAGGTATAAACTGAAGTAAAATGAGGACTTTTGGGAATCTGTAATTACCTGCATAGATAGCATACAAAAAAACTTCAATTGCACTGAGACACTGCCAGAAAACAGAAGAAATCTCTTAGAAGGGGAGATCAGCGTAGCTTATAAAGTCAGGGAAAAGGACTTCATGAAAGAGTTGACTCAGAACTCTGAAGAATGAACAGATTAGCTAAGAGGCAACTGAGAAAGTGACCATACTGGGTAGAGTGGAGGATGCCATGAGAGAAATACAGAAAATTTCCAGGCAGACTTACTGAGGCCTTTCAGCTGCTCAATTTAATTGTTCCATATTAAAGACAGAGTTTGTTTACATTTAACCCATCCAGCCCAAGATTGTACAGTCCATCTCTCTCCTGCGCTGTCCATTCTTCCCAAACAGTGAACCAAGGAGACCCTACACTCAGCAGGCATTGGGACGCAGTTTCTCCTCCAGAGCTTTAAATATTGTGGTCTTTGGCAGACCCAGACTGATACTTCAATCTCTTACTCTTTCAAATGCCAGGATACTTTTTCTCTGTCAGAAAATCTTGTGACCCTCCTTTGCACCCTAGTGCTTCATGGTCAACATAGTTGTGAATTTATCTTTTTGGACTCTTGATAGTGCTCAATGAGCAGATGGGGTAGCTGACCCCTAGAAGTGACTTGAAAGCTCCTGAGACCCACAGGTTGGAAAACACTGGGAAAGCTACTGCCCACATGAGCTTTGTGGCCCATTAAGCCCGCCCTTCACATTTGATCTGTAGAGTTTTTTGTTTTGCTGTAGAAGGAACACAAGGTATTTCCATTATACTCTCACTCTAACTGCCCAGATCTTAGCTTACAGGCCAGTTTCTCACTTTCTACACTGTAAGAGACTAGTTGAACTTCTCTCTTCTTCCTGATACCTCCAGATGGCCGAGACAGAGGTTCCAACCCATCCCTGGAAAGTACGAGTAGTGAGCTGAGCACAAGCACTTCAGGTATGGGGTCCCAACCAGTTGCCAACTTCTAGCTGCTTTGCAATGCTTTAGGGTGGCCACATACCGTGGAGCAAAATCCTGGCATGAATAGTTCATGCCTGTGTTTAAGAAGGTTGGTTCTGCAGATGTCCAAATAGGTCTCAGCAAGGAAAAGGGCTGTTTCACTACCAGCTGAGTCACCCATCAGCAGAGAACCAGAAGTGAATACCCCAGGAAGGTAGTTGGTTTGCTCTTCAACTGAGAATAAATCAAGACCCATTTACAGATCTTTTAGAGAAGGATTTTGAGGAGATAAGACTTTGGTGGGAGGTGACAGCAGTACAGTTTTCCCTCAATTTCTATTGCTTCCTTTGTACCCCACATCCTGGTGTCTCCACAGAGGGAAGTCTGAGCACTACGTCAGGGAGGAATGAGCTGGACAGCCAAACCCTGCCCCAAAGCTCATTCATCCCCATGATGTTCTCCCCACCTGAGTCACTGCTGGCATCGTGTATCCTCCGGGGAAACTTCACAGAAGCCCATCAGGTGAGGGGAGCTTTTGTGTAGGAGCCCAAGTGTGAGCACTCTAGGCCATACTTGTCAGAGTAAAGAATGTTAAATCACCTCCTAGCTGGCTGGGACTGACCAGGCACAGATAATTATGCAACCAGGGCTACTCAGCAGCATTTGAGAGGCCACATCCAACAGGAGAAGCAGCCAGGAGGGAGTTTCCATGGGTGAAGGCCCAGTCCTCCTCAAATCTGGGGGAGATTTATGCAGATGGATCCTCGTTTTCCTAACATAAACCGTATTTCAACAAAATACTCAATTACAATCCCACCACTTCAAAACATTGAGATGTCTTTGTTTTTTACTTTCTAAGCCTTCTCTGAACATGAGTGTTTTCAAATAGTTAAAATTCCTGATGCAGGCAGGTGTTAATAATAAATAGATGCTAGTCCAATATGCAACAGGTATTGGGGGCTAACAAACTGGAACATTCATGTTGTTAGAGAAAGGCACATGGAGTAGGAATCAGACCCTCTCTTCCATATCCTCTTTGGCAAAATTGGAGTTTAATATAATGCCTGCTTGACCTACCTAATGGGAATGTTAAGAGGATTATGTACAAGCAGTGAGAAATATAAGATACCTCTAATGTTGCTTAAATTTAATAACATAAAATCCTACTTGCTACTGTAATTTTTAAATATCCTTGGTATATTTATGATTCTTGTCATAAATACATGCGTGACCAACATGTAGGTCAGAATTTTTCTTTCATGTAAGCTCATGAAGAACAAATTGAAAAGTCTAGATGATGGGATAATTGTTGTTTCACTTCCTCTAATCATTTTAGAGCCCATACTTTGGTGATAATAATTCTGACCTTTGGGCAGCTGAGGGCCCTCATTACCCTTTTTAATACCCAAATGTAGAGGAAGTCTCTTTTGTGAGCCCACTGATGCTTTTCCCCTAAGTGTCTTTATTTCTTCTTCCTTTCCTAGGGCTCTGATTTTTTTTTTTTTAACAAAATCATTATTGTTTAAACCTGGTTACAAAATATATTGTGTGTATTGTAAGAAAATACCCAAAAGGATTAACAAGAAAATATAAATACTCTTAACCCTGTTGTGCAGAACCACCAAATATTAAAGTATATTTTTTGGCAATAATTGTCCAAGGCATGTATGCCTTTATGCAGCCAAGATTGTTTTGAATCTTAAACTTGATAAAGTGCCTTTGGTACATTGTAATGTAAGTGTTTGCCTTGTAACTTATTTTGGTGACCCTGTAACAGTTTGATCAAGTAGCTGCATTTGGCCATGACCTGTTCCTCAACATTTAGATTATTTTCAACCTGAATAGTTGTTAACAAATAGTTGTAACAAATATCGCCTTTAGAATTTTGAATTATTTCCTTTAGCCTCTCTGGTGGCGCAGGGGTTAAAGTCTCAGCAATATCAAGCTATCACCAGTCACTGTGGCATGAGTTGGATCCCTGGCCAGGGAGCTAACCCACATGCTGCAGCAGGCCTCTCCTGTCTCACCCGCTGCTCCTCTTGGCGGTGTATTTCAGTAGATTGCCTGTTCTGCTCTCCATTGTATCTCTCGTGAATCCTCCCACCCTCACATACCTCTGGCCTATGCCCCAGTTCTTGCATGCATAAATAAATAAAATAAAGAAAGAATATAAACATTGTTTTCTTTTTTTTTTAAAGATTTATTTATGTATGCATACAAGAGCTGGAGTACAGGCCAGATATGTGGGGGGTGAGAGGATCCACCAGAGACAGAGTGGGGAACAGAACAGGCAGACTGACTGAAACACACTGCTGAGGGGAGCAGCGGGCGAGACAGGAGAGGTCTGCTTTGCCATGTGGGTTGCTTCCTGGCCAGCCAGGGATCAAACTCATGCTGCAGAGGCTGCGAATTGCTTCATACTGTGGTGCTCAACCCCCTGCGCCACCAGGGAGGCCCCAGTTCATTCTACCATCACCTTCTGAGGGTTTATTTTTATACTTTGTCGTTGTGATAGATGCAAAATGGTGTTAATGTTACTTAAACTCCCTAGATTATTGGTAAGGGAAAATATTTTTCATCTATGTATTAGTCATATATATTTTACCTTTTAAATGGTCCACATTTATTGTCTATTTTCAACTGGGACTTTGGTGGCTTTCTTGCTTACTTTTATGAGTTATTTCTGTATTTGAGCTCTCCTAATATCTAGTGGTCTTCCAGCCCTAAAAAGTGGGTGTCTTACAGTCATCATCTAACAATTGGCGATATCTCATGTCTCTAGACGTGCCCCAACTCCGTGGGCCCACCGCAACGCACTCTCCTTCCTTTCCTGTGACAGGTGGTGTTCACGTTCAACCTGAAGTCGTCACCCAGCTCAGGGGAGCTAATGTTCATGGAGCGCTACCAGGAAGTGATTCAGGAACTGGCCCGTGTGGAGCACAAGATTGAAAATCAGAGCTCAGAGGGGGGCAGCAGCACCATCCGCAGAACAGGCAGTGGCCGCTCAACTCTACAGGCCATTGGCAGTGCTGCAGCAGCAGGTCAGGCTTCCCTTTGCCCACACAGGGGGTAGAGGTAGCCGGGAGGAAGTCTCATCATGAAGGTGAACAGAATCCAGGGCAGAACAGTAGTGACCTTGAGGTACAGCAATGCTGACACATCAGAGTCATTTTCTAGGTGTGCCTAAACCTCCCTGACTCCGTGATCCTCTTCCTGCCACTCAAGCTATTCCTTTAAGCCTGTCTATGTGATTTAAACAAAGGTCGTGAATACTGTTCCACCATGTGTTTTGATGACCATGATCTTGGACTTCAGAAAATGGCTAGGAGTTTCTTTTCCTCCCATATAGTTATGCAGGGATAAACCATATTATTTCTTTTCCATAAAGTGAAGAAGACCTATGATCTGGGATTCATAGATCTCAATTCCTATCCTTGGCTGCACTTCCAAAAAAAAAAATTATACTTTATTCATGCTTGAAAGTGAGATCTTACCCCCATTTCACTTTTCTCACTGATCTGGAATTTATAGGGAATTTATATTAAATTTAAATTTACTGTCTATTTAAAAGAATGTATGCAACTCTTTTTTGTGTTTAATGTAAATGGACTCTTAAAAAAGTACTGTTTTCTACCACTCTTTTTTAGTTTTGTATTTAAGAGCTTTTCCATTTAGCACACACATATTTACTTCCTTCCTTCTTAGCCTACTTTTAAATCCCATTTGAAAGTCCTAATTCCTCTTGACTATTTTGAGTTTCTCTTGGTCTTCCTTCCTGTGCCATTGTTTTGATGCCAAAAGACATAATGATGGTGCTAATATGCATAGGTGATCCTGTATAGAAGAATCTCAAACATTTTTTAATTCTTTTTTTTTTAATTTTTTTATTTTATTTTTTTTATAGAGACATGTTTTATTTATTTATTTATTTGTTTGTTTGATGGTTTGTTTATACATGCACTGGGTACAGTCAGAAGCACGGGAGGGTGAGAGAATTCACCAGAGCCAGAGCAGGGAACAGAGCAGGCAGAAGGACCGAAGTACACTGCTGAGGGGAGCAGCGGGTGGCAGGAGAGGTCTGCTTGCCATGTGGGACCCTCCTCCGGTGGCCGGGGAGCAGCCGGGGATCGAACCGGAGCCACAGAGGCCGCGGGCAGCTTCGCAACCCAGCGCTCAACCACTGCGCCACCGGGAAGGCCCACAAACATTTTTTAATTCTTTTTTATTATTAAAGTAATATTGGCTTATAACATGAAGTTTCAGGTGTACTTGATTCTAAATTAGTGTCTGTATTTATTACATTAAGTTCACCCCTGAAAGTCTAATTTGTATGTACAATTGACCCCTCTTACCTGCTTTCCCCATCCCCTGCCTCCTTGCCTTCTGGTAACCACTAATAGGTCTTATAGTCTAAAGGTTTATTTTGTTTTGTTTAGTTCCTTTGTCTCAAACATTTTTTATGTAAATTATTTAATTAAAGTGTAATTCAAATCATTTTAACCTTATGCTTTTTACTCCACTATGGGGTGTCCAGGGATGGTATTTTACTCCATCTCTGATGTGACTGACAAGCTGCTTAGCACCTCTGGAGACCCCATCCCCACACTCCAGGAGGACTTCTGGATAAACGGTACCCTGGTGGAGTCCACTGCTCCCCTGAGAGAGGTTCTGGAAGACCTCAGTCCCCCCGCCATGGCTGCATTTGACCTAGCTTGCTGTCAGTGCCAGCTCTGGAAAACCTGCAAGCAGCTCCTGGAGACGGCCGAACGGCGTCTGAACAACAGCCTTGAGAGCCGGGGTGAGTGTGCCTCTTTAGCGCTAGCCCCTCATTCTCAACTAAGGAGCTGGTTTTTGGACCTGCTTGATAAATTAATTGTATAAGAAGAAATCAGTTGTTGAGGGAGGTGGGACAGGGAGAAGGATTATTCATTCATTTCCTTAGGCCCAATCTGATGACATAGTCTGTTGAGGGTCTTACTTTCTGATTAGATTTAGCAATCATTCAGGGAAATTCTTTTCTGGCTTATAGATAAATTCAAGGAAGAAATGTATATTCAAAAATGGTGTAAGTAGAATTTGTGCCTTTAGATTGCATGTCCCCTCCTGTCCTAAGATCTGACACAGTCTTGAGTTTGTAATCCAAGGTAAGAGAAAATGTCATGGATCAGTTACAGAAGGATGGTACCTCAAGGTTAATAATGCCCCAGAATGTATATGTGAAATTCTTACAGGAATCAAATATATGAAGGTGGAAAACATGAAAACAGAAGTAGGCAAAATTCTACCCCCACCTATCCTTGATCTACACACTGAATGTTAGTGAGGGAGGAAAAAGAATGTCCTCTCACCTACTAAAGATAGAGCTTCCATATGATCCAGCAATTCCACTCCTAGGTATTTACCCAAATGACACAGAAACATTAATTCCAAAGGGCACCTGCATCCCTACGTTTATAGCAGCACTATTTACAGTAGCTAAGCTTTGGAAACAACCCAAATGCCCAAAAATAGATGACTGGATCAAGAGGATGTGGTACATATACGCAATGGAATATTACTCAGCAATCAAAAAAGATAAACACATGCAGTTTGCAGCAACATGGATGGAGCTAGAAGGGATCATGCTCAGCCAAGTAAGTCAGAAAAAGAAAAATACCAGATGGTCTCACTCATAGCAGGAATTTAGAAAACCTAAATAAGGGACCAGGAAAAAGACTAATTAATACAAAGTAAAAGTCAAAATCAACAAGCAACTATAAATCAGAGACACACTACCGGGTGGGGAGGGGCAGGGAGAGGAAGGATTAGGGTCAAAATAAAGGGGGGTGCAATTGTATGGGGAATATAACCAAAATGAAAATGCATACATTGTGCAAAGATGAAAAATGATGTAAAAATTATATAAAGTAAAATATTTTAAAAGATTGATGAAAGAGAAAAAAAATAAAAACTCAAATATGAACAGAAAAAAAAAAAAAGAATGTTCTCTCGTGATGGCAAGGAGTGATGACTATTTGTGAAATGACAAGTCACCCCCAGGCTCAATGATTCACTATGAGGACTCAGCACTTAGCAAGTAGTCATACTCCCAATCTAAGATCTATTCCAGCAAGGATACAGAGCAAAATTGGTAAAGTCTGGAGGAAACCAGATACAAGCTTCCAAGAGTCCTCTCCTTGTGGAGTCACACAGCACATGCTTAATTCCTCCAGCAATGAGTTGTGATGACACGAGTGAAGTGTTGTCTACAGGGTAGCTCATTAGAGATCAAGTACCCCAGGTCTTCTCAGACCTTCAGTGTCTTATAAACTTGAGCCGAAGAATCAAATGAGATGTAAGTGCCAGATTCCTACTGGAGTCCACCAAGCAAACATTGCATGACATTCAGTCTGGTTGAAGTGAGTAGGATGAGCTAGCAGTTTCTAGCTATACCTGCCCAGTGTGGACCAAAATTATAGTCTCCAAGAAAGAAAGCAAGCAGGTTTCCACCATCAGCCACATTGCACAAATAATTTAGGCCCACTGAGCCATTCTCATCATTTAGGGACAGTTTTATATCAATATAGAAACCACTTACCATTCAGATTTGCAAATACCAGCCAAGAGCCAATCTTAAAAATGGTTTTTCTAGATAGCAGTTGTGGGCCTACTATGTTAATTCTTTTTTGCACATCTCTCTGAATCACTTTTGAGCTATTAGTTAAAAAGTCTTTTAATGTTCACATAATCCTTCTAAGAAAGTATACCTTAACATGCACAATACTGTTTTTATTGACCAATTCCCCGTCCCTCATCTAGTACTTAGGAGATAATACTCAAACATTAGTTGGTTGAAATGGTTTTATGTCAATCAAGTCGGAATTAATTTAGCATCTACTGTGTTTACAGATTATCCCAAGTATATGGGGGTATAGGAGAAGTATAGAAGTAATCTGTCCACAAGTCTATTATCTGGTTAGGGAGTCAAAATACCATTTAAAGCAATTAGAGAAGGCAGGTATGAGCTCAGCTCAAGTCATCCAAGGCAAATCCATAAGAAGTGCTTGGGACAACAGTTTCATAAGAGTTTCAAAAATTCAGGGTCTGCAGCTGTTGATAGCAGAGGAATTTGCTGGAATAGCCCTCGGACCTCAAGCATGGATAAGCCAGGTATTCTGGTCATCACCCACATTGGCACAGCATACATTTCCTCCAAGTTACCGCAAAACTATCACAACTTTCTTGGAAAGTTTTATCAGTCTTTGAAAGCCCCTTATTTTTATCTGCATCCCATCTTTCTTCATCTGTTTCCAGGTCAACGGCTAGACCATCTTCTTGTCAAATCTGATGGCATTCGAGGTTTCCCAGTTGTTCTTCAGCAAATCACTAAGATTCTCAATTATCCACTTACATCAGTCGGGCAAACTAAATCAGGTGAGTTGCTTTCTTCCTTTTGTTTCTCTTGGAGTCTGAAGGTTAGCTCAGTTTTCACTTTTCCCTCTCATTTGCTTTCCCTAGAGGGTGTAGAAGAAAAAGGAGGGTGTCCTCCACGCTGCAGCATTGCTGAGCTTCTTCAGATGTGCTGGCCCAGCCTAACTGAAGATTGTGTTACCAGCCAAACGACCCTCTCTCAGCAGCTTGATCAGGTCCTGCAGTCACTGAGAGAGGCGCTAGAGTGGCAAGGTATGGTATGGACTCACTGCATGGGAGTAGGTAAGAGCTGAGCCAGGAAGAGAACTAGGACACCAGAATGGGCTCCACCTATGCTCTAGGTAGTCAGGGCATGCCTGAGAACTAATTCCACCTGTCTCCCTTCCTCTCCAGTGAAGGGGTGCCTAACTCTCCCTTAGTTGATACATGTTGAGAAATGTATCCAGAAGGTACTCCTTAACCCTTCCCTAAAAGATGGCTGTGCTCTTCACAAAGTTTTCCACCCCAGAAACAGAAATAGTATTATCCACCCTGATTTCTTCTAACACAGAGCCTTTCTGACTTTGAGAATCACTTGTACAGTCAACCACATTGGGATTGTATGGCTGCCCTTTGAGTGAGTACCTAGGCTATAGGATGCCCCCTGCAGTGTGCAGAGGCCAGCTCACATATTATTTTGGACAATGACCCAAAGCTGGGTGTACAGACTAAAGCTGACATCACTTCTTTTGCTGGAACTCCTCTCAGAACCCCGGAGTACTCCACTCTCCTCCCTGGTAGAGCAAGTGGCCCAGAAAGCTCCAGAAGCAGAGACCCACCCAGTATATGTCCAGACTCAGCTCCTCCAAAAGAACCTGGGCAGAGAGACTACATGGGCAGTAGGCAGCGGGCAGACGGACTACATGGGCACCTTCTTCAGTTACTGCAGCACCCTGGCTGCTGTTCTCCTCCGCAGTTTGAGCTCGGAGCATGGTAAGTAGCCGGCAAAAGGAATGGGAATCATGATTGGCCTTTGAGGATGTGAGGCAAGGAAGAGGAATGATATTTGATTAAGAGGTTCTAAGGACTCTACATGTGTAAGGGCCTCCTCTCTTTTTTATCAATCTTTTTTTTTTATTTATTATTTATGCATACAAGAGCTGAGTTGTAGGTCAGAGGTGCAGGGGACTGAGAGGATTCCCCAGAGACATAGTGGGGAGCAGAACAGGCAGATCTACCAAAACATACTGTTGAGGGGAGCAGCAGGCCAGACAGGCGAGGTCTGCTGCACCATGTGGGCCAGCTCCCTGGCTGGGGATTGAACTCGTGCCACAGTGGCTGCTGACAGCTTCATAGTGCTGAGACTTGACTCCTTGTGCCACCAGTGAGGGCCTCCTCTCTTATTTGTCTTTTTTCTTCATCTGTTTCTCCCCAATGGGACTGCTCAGTAAATTGTGATTGAGCAGAGGAATTAAGTCTGATATAAGGGCCAGATTCCTACTAGAGTCCACAGAGCAGATGTAGCATGACATTCAGTCTGGTTGAAGCAAGTAGGATGAGCTAGCAGCTTGTAGCCAGACCTGCTCTCAGACATCTTTCTGTGGTTGGAAGTCTTTTTTTTAATTTATTTATGCATACAAGAGCTGGGGTACAGGCCAGAGATGTGAGGGGGTGAGAGGACCCACCAGAGACAGAGTGGGGAACAGAACAGGCAGACTGACTGAAATACACTGCTGAGGGGAGCAGAGAGCGAGACAGGAGAGGTCTGCTTCTCCATGTGGGTTGCTCCCTGGCCAGCCGGGGATCAAACTCATGCTGCAGAGGCTGCAGACTGCTTCATGGTGTGGTGCTTAACCCCTTGCGCCACCAGGGAGGCCCTGTGGTTGGAAGTCTTTAGAGCAATGGTAAGGTATGGATGAACTTGCAGTCAGGGACATGTGGAAAATACTTATTACATAGAAAACATCCACAAAAGTGCTGTGAATGTAATCTTTATTTTGACACTGATTTTTTTATTGATACTGGAAAATGGGTTTAACTGTTGGCAGTAAGTGATATAAACAAAGGTCACTATTTTTACTTTTTCAGATCACGCAAAGGTCAAGGTAGGAAATCCCTTTGTTCTTCTGCAACAGAGTCCTTCCCAACTGGTGTCTCACCTCCTGCTTGAGAGACAAGTCCCCCCAGACAGGTAGGAGTCAAGCGTGGGCCTCCCTAATGTTTTATCACGGAAAGCAAGGCTCAGGGCTGTGCTTAGATTCAGTACAGAGTGGGAATTTCTTGCAGACTTTTTCTGTAATTTGCATGTGCTCTTCTATAGCTACATTAAATTCAACATGCATCATTTCTTGCTTTCTCATTTCTACCTCTAATGATTATATTGCAAGTTTAAAATTAAGGGGTGAATCATCTCTTAAGAATAAGAAAAAATCCAAAAATTTGATAACACATTAATTGACTAGGCTGTAGGAAAACAAGCCTTCTCCTAGACTGCTGGTAGAATATAAATCAGTACAGCCTTGTGAGAAGGCAATTTATCAATATGTCTTTCTATAAAGAGAGATGAACAGATGGCCCCATGTTATTAACTAAAACAGCAGCAAGGGGCAGAGCACTATGTCTAATAGGCTACCTTTGGTGTAAGAGAAAATGCAAGAGCCTGCACTTATATTTACTTGAATAAACATAAAGAAATGCTGAGATTGGGTCATGGGGCTGATGCATTCAGACTTTACATGCCCTCTATTTCTCTCCCTCCAGGGTGGCAGCCCTTCTGACCCAAGAGGGGCTGAGTCTAAGTGTGCCACAGGTCATCGTCAACTGCTGCTGTGCGCCCCTGGCCCTCTGCTCTTCCCAGCAAAACCAGCAGACATCATCCCTTCTGACCCACCTGGGCACCCTGGCCCAGCGGCACACCTCCCACTGCCTGGAGGACCTCCCTCTTTCTACACCGACCTCGCCAAATCCAACTGAGAATCCCACATTGGAGAAAAAGCCTCTCTCTTCCCCAAGGGATTCATCACCCCCAGCCCTCACCTCCTCTGCCTTGGCCTTTCTTAAGTCCTGCTCGAAGCTTCTGGCTACAGTAGCCTGTCTGAGGGCTTCCCGAGGAGCAAAGGTCACCAAGCCCAGCTTGTCATGGAAAGAACTTCGTGGCCACAGGGAGGTAACTCTGAATGCAGAGCAGATAGCCCAGGAGTGTGAGCACCTTCTGGAACAGTTCCCCAGGCTTGAGGCCGCTCTCCTTGCTGCCTGGGAACCCCTACGAGGGCCCTCTGAGCAAGGACAAAGTCTGGCACGGAGTCTCTGTGGCCGGTCCTGTCTCTCTACTGTCCTTCTGGGCCTGCATTCTCCCAATGCCCTGGATGTGCTCACCGAGGCCTTCGAGGAAGCCCTAGTGGCCAAAGATTGGCCCCGGGCCCTTCAGCTCACTGAAGTGTATGGACGAGAAGTGGATGACTTGAGCAGCGTAAAAGATGCCATCCTGAGCTGCGCTGCAGCATGTGGTGAGCACAGAGCCTCCCCTCCCCCTCTTACAGCGGTAATAATGTAGCATTCACTAATGGCACAGTGCTTTTGACCCTCACATCACTCTAGAGATGGGGGCCACCATGATCTCATGATATTGAGAGGAGATGGAGGCTCAGGAAGAGGAAATTTGCCCAGAATAGGGGCTTAGAACTCAACTCAGCTAACTTTAGAACATGTGCTCATAAACATTCTCAACCCTGCATGTCACAATCACTGTAAAATGCTATAAACTGTAATTATCTGGCCCCCAGCCCCATAGACCAGGATGGGTCTCAGACAAGTG
This sequence comes from Talpa europaea, assembly GCF_964194135.1. Lineage (NCBI taxonomy): Eukaryota > Metazoa > Chordata > Mammalia > Eulipotyphla > Talpidae > Talpa > Talpa europaea. The sequence goes on along the minus strand of NC_140075.1, from coordinate 94,957,130 downwards.
TTTTGTTTTGTTTTTTTTTTTTAAAGACTGACTTATGCATACAGATGTGCAGATGTTGGGGGGGTGGTGAGAGAATCACCAGAGACAGAGCGGGGAGCAGAACAGGCAGATCTACTGAAATACACTGCTGAGGGGAGCAGCAGGCGAGACAGGAGAGGTCTGCTGTGCCATGTGGGTTAGCTCCCTGGCTGGGGATGGAACTCATGCTTCAGTGGCTGCCGATAGCTTCATAGTGCTGAGATTTAACCCCTTGCACCACCAGGGAGGACCAAGTATTTATTGAAAAAGAGGAATCAGCAAGATATTTCCTATAACGGGCTTTGTAAGTCTTACAGTCTCCATTGCAACTACTCATCTCTGCCAGTACAGCATGAAAGCAGCCATAGCTGATACATTAAAAAAATAAGCATAGCTATAGCCTGAAAAAACTTAACCTATAAAAAACAGACTGTGTGCCTGTTTGACAACCTCTGTTTTAAAAGCTCAAATTTAAATTGTAACCAGCCTGAGAGCAATGACCTGCAGCATCCCACTAGGGGGAGCAGGAGGCAGGCATGCTCTCAAGGGAATGACTTCTAAGTAGCAGGTGTTGGCTTCCTTGTTGGAAAGAGAAAATCCCTCCTTGAGAAGGTGGAGAAATCCACTGACTGGCTGACTGTGCAGAGTGTGTTTTTTAGCTTTGTGAAATGGGTGTGGGACACAGATCTGCTAATTAATGATGACAGAGGATATCAAGGGAGTAAAACTAGTTTAACTGTAATAACTTTTTTTTGTATTTATTTATGCATACAAGAACTGGGGTACAGGTCAGAGGTACCGGGGGTGAGAGGATTCACCAGAGACAGAGTGGGGAACAGAACAGGCAGATTGACTGAAATACACTGCTGAGGGGAGCAGCAGGTGAGTTAGGAGAGGTCTGCTGCGCCATGTGGTTCACCTCCCTGACCAGGGATCAAACTCATGCTGCAGTGGCTGTGGGCAGCTTCACAGTCCTGAGACTCAACTCCTTGCACCACCAGGGAGGCCTACCGTAATACTTACATCTGCCACAGATGGTAATCGCAGGGAAAACAAGAACTGGGGTAAGAGACTGTAAGACTAGCCACTAGCCAGTTGAGTCTGAAACTGTGCCCTGTGGGCCACATGCCAAAACTTAGCTCCAGCTGGTCTTCTGTCTTGTCTTCCTTCCTTCCTTCCTTTCTTACTTCATTTTCTTTCTCTCATTTCTCCTTCCCTTCTGTCCCTTCTGATTCAATCTCATGTCTATGATCAATTTTGCATAGAGAAACATAACAATTGTGTCATTGATGGTTTCAAGTGGAGAAATTTGTTAAAATCAGGTGTATTTTAAGGATCCTTCACACTCCTATTTTATGAAAGTGAAAAAACCCTTCTCTTAAGAAGTAAGCTGGGCCTTCCTGGTGGTACAAGGAGTTCAGTCTCAGCAATATCAAGCTATCAGCAGCCACTGCCGATTCCTGACCAGGTAGCTGACCCACCTGATACAGCAGACCTCTCTTGTATCACCCACTGCTCCCCTCAGCAGTGTATTTCAGTATATCCACCTGTTCTGCTCCCTACTCTGTCTCTAGTGAATCCTCTCACCCCCCATACCTCTGGCCTACACTCCTGTTCTTATATGAATAAATAAAAATAAATCTTTAAAAAAAAAAAGTAAGCTGAACTCTTGAGTTCTCCCAGTGCCAGCCTTGCAATCTCTGGGCATCTTTTTGTCTTGTAGACAAAGAAGGTTGGCAATACCTCTTTCCTGTGAAGGATGCATCTTTGAGAAGTAGGTTGACCCTACAGTTTGTGGACAGATGGCCCCTGGAGTCGTGCCTGGAGATCCTGGCCTACTGCATCTCAGACACAGCTGTGCAAGATGGACTGAAGTGTGAGCTACAGAGAAAGCTGGCAGAGCTGCGGGTATATCAGAAGGTATGGGCCTGCCTCCAAGAGAAAGGCCGAGACTTCTCACCATATTACAAGCCTACCATGTTTTCACGTGATTGTTGATCTTTAAGAAATAGAAAATCAGGTCTTGCTTTTGCTGTTTCTGGTTTCTCTTCTTATTGGAACAAGGAGAAGATTCTAACAGGTTCCTATTTTACTTACTCCTATAACTTTAAATACATACATATATATAGAGAGAGAGAGAAAGAGAGAGAGAGAGAGAGCAAGAATGAAAACAATGACAAAATCATATTGGAATGATGCTTTATAGTCCACAAAGGCTTTTCACATGAGTGTTGTGTGTGCTTTATGACTAGTGTGTATCTTTTTTTTTTTTTAATATTTATTTATACAAGCACTGGGTACAGTCAGAAGCGCGGGAGGGTGAGAGAATTCACCAGAGCCAGAGCAGAGAGTAGAACAGCCAGAGTGATGAAGTACACTGCTGAGGGGAGCACTGGGCGGCAGGATAGGTCTGTGCGCCATATGGGACCCTCGCCCGGCAGCCAGGGATTGAATCGGTGCTGCAGAGGCTGTGGGCAGCTTCACAACCCAGCGCTCAACCGCTGCACCACCAAGGAGGCCCTAGTGTGTATCTTTTAAAGAGACACACTAGTTTTATATTTCAGCTAAATTTCAAGAGCAATTTTGCAAAGAATGCATGAATGTGGCAATTAAAAAAGTGGAAAATTCTTGTGAGATATATGTTATTTTTAATTGCAAACGGCTCAGGGAGATAGATTTAGGTGATGCACTTATATAACAAGTATATAATATATGCTATATTTTCCATGTGTACTTGGAACCAGAGCACAAAGCCCCAGGAGCAAAAGTAAAACTGGCAGGTGAAAAAGATTTTTTTCCATTCTTCCTCAGCCATTTTCATGCAGAGCCCCCCAGATTGTATAAAATGCTGCATGAAAGAGCATTTAAGCCAAAAGAAAATCTTGGGTAAAGTTTTGACATGGAGGGGCAGGGAACATGTGATCTCAAAAAGGTGAACAACCTGAGAATTGTCCTCCCAAGCAAAAGACCCCATCCTGGCCTCCCCACTCAGCCTTTACTCCTTGGTGATAGCTCAGATAGGTTCATTCACCTCTACAAATAATCTTTGCCCCCATTGCTCTAATTCCTCCTTTCTTGGCAAGTGCTAATAGCCCAACTTGCAGCAGCAACCTAGAGATGGCCCATGCCTAGAAACTGCAATGACTTGCTCTTGTAGAGAGAAGCTACAGTGTGGTTTGACAGCTTTCCCTGTCTTTCCTTAGATTCTAGGTTTGCAGGCAAGCCCAGTGTGGTGTAACTGGCAGACACTGAGGAAATGTTGTGTTGAGGACCCATCAACTGTCATGAACATGATTCTAGAAGCAAAGGTATCATTTTCTTCGTGATATTCCCCTTCCCTCTCTTTTCATTGTTGCAGCCCCTTGGTTGAGTAGACCCCTTTCCACATTTCAGTGTCTACATTTTTTAATATGTACATTTATTTTCTGTTTTGTGTACATGAAATTTATGAATATTCAGAGAAGTATAGAGATGACTGGAGTTGATGATTTTGTACTATCACCCTTGTGTTCATGCGTGAAGTTTTCTACGCTGCATGCCCTGGGTGCGGGAGTGTATCCTAGCAGCAGGATGTCTGTGTCATCAGTCATGAGCACCCTCACCTCTCCTGAGATGTTACTCAGTTGCTTCTCACAACTGTTGTCCCATTTATACTCCCACTTGCAATTCTTGTCAGTCCATATTGCCAACTTTTGGTATTGTCCAACTTTTTACTTCCTGCCAATGGTATCTCATTATTTTATTTCTTTTGTTTCAGTTTGGTTTTTGTTTCAAATTATGTTTCTTGAGTTAAAGCAGATTTACATTGTTGTATCTGCTTTGGGGGTTATAGGATTAAATCCCTGCAAATGTATATTTTCATATCCTGCTCATCACCAACCAGTGCCCCAACAATCCTCTACCATGTTTCACAGGGCTCCTTACCTTCCCAATGCCCACCTTGCCACCTTCCCCTTCTGGTTGCCTCAGTTTTACAGTCAGATGTTAAGAGTATATTATTGGCTTGGTTTTGACTGTTATGTTTCTTTGTATTCCACATATGAGTGAGACCATGCAGTATTTGTCTTTCGTCTTCTAACTTATTTTGCTTAGCATTATCCTCTTCAGTTCCATTCATATTGTTACAAATAACACTAGTTCATCCTTTCTTATAGCTGAGTAGTATTCCATTGTATATATACATATACCACATTTTTATGATCTATATCTCTGTCCTTGGACACTTAGGATGTTTCTGTAACTTAGCTGTTGTAAATAGGGCTGCAGTGAACACCAGAGTGCATATATCCCTTCAAATTAGTGTTTTTGTATTCTTTGGGTGGATATTTCAGAATGCAGTTGCTGGGTCATATGGTAGATCCATTTTTAATATTTTGGGAACCTCCATACTGTTTTCCGTAGAGATAGGAAAATTATATCAGTCACAGTCAGTCTGCTTTGGCTGTTTTTGTGACTTTCCTTGCCATTCTCGTCCTCTGTGATCCCACTTTAGTCTCATAGTCAAGTTCCCATCACCACTTCCAAACTTTCCGGGGGCTTTTGCAGACAGAAGAGGCAAAAGTAGCACAGCCAATAATTTTCAAGGACTGACGGAGTGTTTCCTTCCAGGAGTACGGGCTATGTGAGGAATGGGGCTGCCTGTACCCCATTCCAAGAGAACATCTAATCAACCTACATCAAAGGCATCTTCTCTACCTTCTAGAAACAGGAGATCATGAAAAGGCACTGCAAGTAAGCTTCCAACTCTTCCCGTTTTTCTTTGTGGAGGAACAAGGTCAAATCAGATGGCTTTGTTCAAGCTGAATCCCATGAACACATTTACAGTCTCAGATCTGCCCTTTCATGTCTCTCAGGAGCCAGTTGTCGTCATCTTGAGCAGAACGTACCTAACCCTAGTTACATGCCAAGCCACCATTTGTGAATGCCAAGCTGCCATTTCATCATAGGGATGATGAAAGAATGAGTGCAAAGGAGTTTGTCCAAAATGAAAAAAATCTAAATGTTCCTTTCTCAAGGCTGGACTGTGTTCTTCTACAGACCTCACCTTTCTCGTCAATCTTTCTTCTGCAACAGCTCCTGCGAAGAATTCCAGACCCTACCATGTGCCTTGAGGTGACAGAGCAGTCCCTTGACCAACACCCTACCTTGGCCACATCTCATTTCTTGGCCAACTACCTCACCACCCACTTCTATGGGGAACTGAGTGCCATCCGGCACCATGAAATCCAGGCATTGTACATGGGATCCAAGGTAAGAAGGAAAAGGGCTGTGGAAGGCACACCTGAGGAAAAAAATGCCAGCCCTTGCTCCCTCCTCAGGCCTTGCTCTTTCCTTGGCTCTTCTTCCAGGATCTGTCGTCCTGAGTTTCTTAGGCCTTGTCGTTGCCTTACTGAACTGCCTCCTAAATGAATTTTACCTGGTTCTTAAAGTTCTCTTCTGCTTTCCAGGGCATTTGCTATATCAATGCTTCTTAATTTGACCATGTCTTAGAGTTATCTGGACTTGCCAAAAATAACAGTAATTGATTGCAGCCCCAATCAACTAAAACAATCTTGTGGGACAAAGCGTGGCTATCTCCAAAGGGATTCTGACGTGACTTAAAACTATTGCTTAAAAAATTCCTCTGTGCTAATGGAAAATTGTTAGTTGTGATGACATAATAGTTCCTAATCTTTGATGTATAACATTGGAGATGCTAATAGAAGAAAGTATAAGCTATTAATAAATAAAGTAATCCAGAGAAGAGGAGTTTGGGGAGACATGGCGCCTTTTGACACTCTTAATGATTCTGATTGGCTGCTGTATATACTGCCCCACAAATGGAACAAGTGCAGGGTGGAGGGGGTAATAAATATGACCACTGGTTTTGTCACTAAGAGTTCAACTATGTAAAATGTTCCTAAAAAAGATATACTTTTTTTTTTTTTTTTTTTGCTTTTTGATGCACTAAATGGAGGAATCTTTGAAAACTGGCAATAAGCAGAGCCAGTGAACATACTTCTAGCCTAATGATAACGACCTGTAGAAGGAGTTTAGATTTACCTGTAGGTAATGGAAGATGCCAGGTGTAGGAAGTCAACTGACATCACCTATATTGCTCTATCTAATAAAGCCTCAAATGGACAGAACTGTAGCTTGAAAGATCAAGCAGCATTCATCCATGTCTAGAGGGTCTAGGCCAGGATTCAGGAAACGACCTGTCCTCAGCCTGCCTTTGTAAATTGGGTTTCACTGGAACACAGCCATGTACAGTGTTCATTTATAGCTTGCCTGTGGCTGCTGCTATGCTACATTGGCAGAACTGAGTAGATGGAACAGGGACCTTATGGCCCGTAAAGCCAAAAACATTTACTATCTGACCCACTACTTTCTGAACCCTGGTCTAAGTGATGGTACTTGATTCTTCTTGACTGATACCTGGGAGATTAGGTAGGCGTCCCACCTTACTACCCAAAAGACTACTGGCCAGTTTCAGAAGTTAGCCATGGGCTTTTTGGCCCTTGTGTCCTTCCTCTTCCCAGTAAGAATTTTGACTTCTTTTGGAAATTTGTGTACTTTTTTTTATACTCTGAATCTATACCACAAACAGGTTCTGCTGACACTGCCTGAGCAGCACCGGGCCAGCTATTCCCACCTGTCCACTAACCCCCTGCTCATGTTGGAGCAGTTGCTCATGAACATGAAAGTGGATTGGGCCACTGTGGCTGTGCAGACCCTGCACCAGCTGCTGGCCAGCCAGGAGATTGGCTTCACCATGGACGAAGTCGACTTGCTACTTTCCAGATATGCAGAGAAAGCCTTGGACTTCCCGTACCCTCTGAGGGAGAAACGATCAGGTCAGTGCCAACATCCTAGTTGTGGGTTCTCCACGAGAAGCAACACCATGCTGCATCCTGAAATTTAATTCCTCCTCTTTTTCTTTACTTTGAGTTGATGGATGGAGAATGAAAGGAATATAAGTCAAGAGAAATAGCACTTTATTATACAGCAGACACCTTGGTCTTGGAGGAAGTAACAGACTAGCCAAAATTAAAGCCACTGGCTGCATAATGACATAAAGGAAAGGTTTGGGGAAAACCAAGCCTGCAGTCCAGTGTTGGAGCAATGGGTCCTTAACAGACCCTGGCTCTATTTCCAGGGTCAGATCTGCTATCACTGGTATGTGAGCTCACTCAGCCTCTTCTACAATCAAGAAAATGAAATAATGGCTGATGTTCCCTGCCAGCTACCCTTTGGGACTATCATTTACATGTCTTCCCCTTCCCTCTGAGCATTTTTAGGTTTATTTGAAAAAAATCTCATAGTTTTCTTTTTTGAGGAGTTTAAAAAGCATGCTTGCTATTGTCATAGAAGTTCCTCTGTTCTGCCTTTGACACCTAGTGGAATCATGCATGGGGTGACATTCAACAAAGTCAGCAGGGTGGGCTTTGAAGTACTCGGTGTCTAGCATAGTGAGGAAAGATGCTTAGGATAGAGTGATATTTTGTCAGCATTTTCCTTCTCTCCAGATTCTGTGAGTCACCTCCAGGAAATAGTCAGTCAGGCTTCAGACCTCGAAACCCTGTCTAGATCACCATCAACAGAGTTTGCTTCTGCTGCTGCTCCTGGTAAGGACCATTTTGAGAATTAGCTGTCTTTCGTTCAGTCTGGCTCTGTTCTGACTTTCTGATTCTTTCAGTCTCTTTTCCCATTTCCAGTTACAACATTTTTTTTTTTTAAGATTTATTTATTTATGCATACAAGACCTGGGGTTCAGGCCAGAGGTATGGGGGGTGGGGTGAGAGGACTTACCAGAGACAGAGTGGGGAACAGAGAAGGCAGACTGGCTGAGGTACACTGCTGAGGGGAGCAGCGGGTGAGTAGGAGAGGTCTGCTGTGCCATGTGGGTAGCTCCCTGGCCAGGGGCTTGAACTCGAGCTGCAGTGGCTGCAGAGAGCTTCATAGGTTGCGTCTTAACCCCTTGCACTACCAGGGAGGCCCAATTAGCTGCACTGTTCATTATCTTTTATTCCAACTTCTGGCCTTGACTCCCAGGTGTCTCCATTGTGCATTCCCCCATTTTGAGGGAGAGGAGCTTCTTGCCAAGCCAGCCCTCACTGGAGTTTGTACCCCCTGCAACACCTCCTGCCAGGCATCAGTGGGTACCAGATGAGACGGAGAGCATCTGCATGGTCTGCTGCAGGGAGCACTTTACCATGGTGAGTGCATAGGGCTCCAGCTTTACCTGCAGGTTAAATGAAAGAAAAACTCTAGTTCACAAGCCCAAGTTTCTAGTCATCCCCAAGAGGGTAGTTGGTATTTTCAGGACTTCCACATGTAAGACTTTGGGTTTATTTTTGACATAACCAGAGTATATTTTCTGGTGGTAGGCAACCTTCAAGTAACCTTAAATTAGAAAATATTTGTTGTTCTCATGGAACAACTAAAAAGAAGTAGAGTGGAATAGCAGAAGTCACCAAGCATCAGGAGATCCTGTGTCTGGGTCCCCTGTCTTTCACAATAGCCCTGGTGACCTGGTGACAGTCATGTGTGCTGACTCTGAGGACAGAGAACTGGGGTCCTAATCCCAGCTCGGCTTTTTTACTAGCTGATTGCCTCATTGAGGCAATCCGTTCCAATCACTCACTGTGAATGATTTTTCCACTTCTGGGCTAACCAAATTGTTAGAACAAACTACCACATGTCCTGACTAACATATTAATCCACTGCTGATGAAAATGATTATGTAATTTCTCTTTCCTTCTCATTTGTAAAAAAAAATAGAATATTTTTGTCAACCTCTTCTAATAAAATGAGGCCGTACTTGTAAAAGCACTTTGAAAAAGGAAACTCATCATTATCAGCGCCATGGAGAAATGTGAGCCACATAAGCTGAGAAAGTCACTTCTTCCCTATTCTTTTTGCTATGTCAACACATGGTGCCTCCACAGACAGGTGGAACTTGTCAGGAGCTATTGCAAAACAGTCCATGACTGGAGTACCTTTATCCATCAGTTGTGAATTATCATTAAATGTCAGCCTCTTGAAGGCAAGGACCAGTGTTTTGGTTTTTTGAAATATTTATTTATTTAGTAGAGGAACTGGGGTGTAGGCCAGAAGTGCAGGGGGTGAGAGGATTCAGCAGAGACAGACAGTAGGGAACAGAACAGGCCGATCTACTAAAATACACTGCTGAGGGGAGAAGCAGGTGAGACAGGGAAGGTCTGCTGTGCTATATGTGGGTTAGCTTACTGGCTGGGGATCACACTCAGGCTGTGGAGGTGATAGCGCTGAGTCTTTTTTTTTTTTTAAATAATAAATTTTATTTTTATATTCCCCCCTACAATTGCAAACGCCCCATTCTGAACCCAATCCTTCCCCTCCCGCCCCCCACCCCCCAAAAAGTGTCTCTGGTTCATAGTTTTCTGTTGATTTTGATTTTCACTTTCTTATATTCATTTTCCTGGTCCCTTATTTAAGTTCTCTAGATTCCTGCTATGAGTGAGACCATCCGGTATTTTTCTTTTTCTTTTTGGCTTATTTCGCTGAGCATGATCCCTTCCAGGATAGCGCTGAGTCTTAACCCCTAGGCCACCAGGGAGGCTGCCCAAGACCAGTGTTTTGTTGTTTGTTTTTTTTTTTTCAATAGAGGTCCAAGCACCTAGTATTCTCACTAAGCTACAGTTGGGACACTCACAGTTCCAGCATCCTCACCTTCTCTTCCTTCTCTTCCCAATGGCGCTCCTCAGTTTAATAGGCGTCATCATTGTCGCCGCTGTGGCCGGCTAGTGTGCAATTCCTGCTCCACTAAGAAAATGGCGGTGGAAGGCTGCAGAGAGAACCCTGCCCGCGTGTGCGACCAGTGCTATAATTACTACAACAAAGAGTGAGTGTCCCACAAAAGGGCTGCTACTATTTTGGATCGCTGAACCCTCCCCCAGGTCCTTACACTCCTAGGAATTGGATTGTGGAAGCACTTCAAATGTAAAACAATTACAGGAAGTTTTAACTGACTTTCACACTGAACTGTCACTAATTCTACAGTGAACTGGTTGTAGACTGACTTTGATCACAGAAACTAAGAAAGGAAGCAAGTTCAATGCTCTTACACATTCTAAGAGCAAGACAGTTCTTCAGTCCTTCTGAGACCCCTGCTCTTAGTTCTCCAACTTCACCTGTGTTCTAGAAACTCTTGTTTCAGTTGGTCCCAGCTGGTTTTGGAGGGACATGTTCATACTTGCTGAATGTTTGCTCTCTTGCATCAGCTCTAATCTAGCTAGTAATCCTGGTTTGTAACCCACAGTTAGGAGAGCCCCCACTTTCCCACATGCAGTTCACCTGATGATAAATTTCAGGAATTGCCCCGACCTCTGACAAAACAGATCGAGACTGTATTTGCTGTTTTAGTGTTGCTCAGCTTTCTCCATGACTTGTAGCAGCAGAGGAGGGTGAAACTAAGACTCCTACAACATCTGGCAATATGAACCAGAGCAGCTATCCAAAAGCAAAATTGCTTTATTCTTCATGCTTTCTTTACAGACTTACTAGATTTTCCATTCTTTTCAACATCTCAATGTTTTTATATTTAATATGAATATTTTTTGCCATTATTTACTAAGATGATTACTGGTCTCATGAGAAGGAAGATGTGATGTGCTTATTCTACAGTTTATTTCTACAGTTTCAGTGACCCTAACATATCACTCGCTCCCTTGGGGTGTGAAACAGAAGAATTACCCATTTACCATACTGCTGAGATTTGAAATGAGCACTTAGTATTGCCGAGGATTCCTTTAGTCAACAATCACTGAGCAATAATCACTATACCCTCAAGAAACTCCCCATTTGTTGGGGAGACTGCCAACAAACAGACCACAAAGCTATTGACTAAGAGCAATAGTGAAAGTACACACAGTTTAATCTGATGATCATGAAGGTTTTCTGGAGATGTGGCTCCCAGACTGAGGATGAGAAGTTAGTAGGAAAAGAAACTAAAACAGAGCATGCACAGAATGGGGAATAAGAATGTAAAGGTAGAGACAGGTGAAAATTGTGAGTTGTTTGAGGAAGTGTATGGGCAGGTGATGGGTCAGAGTTCTAGCTGGCAAATCTTGGACTTAGGTGCTGTCAGCTTAGCCAGAGGAATTAGGCAATGGCACAAAGATTTGGGGCTTGCTCTTGGGCAACACGGACTGGGTTGACCAGCAGGCTTCCCTTCCAGCTATAGACTTGGTCTCTCACTTGCAGCATTGGGACTTAGTGCCTGATGGCACCATCTGAAGTCGATCAGGGCTAGTGGCAGGGCCGTGCGGGACTTTCATGGGCTGAGCACAGGTCATGAGTGGCAGGAGATGTTCTCAAGAAGGCCAGGCCAGGTCATAGGGACTTGTCTTCTGAACTATAGAGAAGGAATATTTTTACCCTGAGGAAATGCCAAAGCATTTTAAGGTAGCTAAAGGTGCTCAAGTTTGCATTTCTGAGAGCTTGCTATAGCTGCCAAGTAGAAAATAGGCTGACAGACCAAGTAGACCAATGGCGGAGGTATAGCAATGACTCCAAAATTAAATGATGGGGGCCCTCTCTAAAGCAGGGATGAAAAGAGAGATGGGGACATTTAAAGAGGTATATACAAGATGAAGTGAACAATGCATGGTGAGTGAGTGCTTGTGGCCAGGGAGGGGGAGAAAACAGTTGTGGTGGATTCCCTGATATCTAGCCCAACTAACAGAGATGCTATACACCTAACTCAAAACAAAGAGGAGGAGGATTCAGGCATTTCAATTTTCTTCTCTCTTTCCAGTGTGTCAGATGAGAGTCCGGGACAAGCAGAAGGTAAGGCTGAACCACATTCCCTGTGATTCTTTGTTTATATATTCAGGTTGACCCTCCCTTTAGTGTATCAGCTGCCACTGATATCCTCATTGGCAACTCAATCCAACTTGTTGATTAAAGACAATTCTCAGCATTTCAGCTGTTTCCCATAAAGTTTATCATCTCTTAGTCTACCATACTGGCCCTTTAGCTTCCAGCACTGAGAAAGTCAACACCCAAGCAGTTTTTTTTTCAACGACCCAAGAATTTGGCCCCTAAATTCTAGTGGGTAGTTTTCTTTCCCCCAGGCTCCCCTTTACCACCTTTCTACCTCATACTGCTCCCTCTTTCCCCAGGATCATCACAATCAATAGTTTGGCCTGTATCCATCTACAACATGTTAGTTTTTAGAGCAGCCACTGGCAGCCCTCTTTTTGAGAAGCTTGTGCCTTTAGGATTTTTTTGTCAACCAAAGGGTTTGTATCACAAACACTGTAATACTCACCTCAAGTCTGTGCCGAAGGAAGAAAGTTTGAGGTGCTTGGTTCGCTCTCCCAAAGGAAATAAAAGGGACCAAGGAGAGAGGAAGAGCCCTAAGATAAGGACCAAGGAGAGAGAAAGTGCCCCTCTTGCCAGCTCACTGGGATGGGTTCTACTGAACGCTGGCACATGAATGGCAATTCTCTTCCCAGCCCCAGACAGCTCCAAGAGTGAGAGCCCTCCCTACTCAGCGGTGGTGAGAGTCCCCAAAGCGGCTGAGGTCGAGTGGATTTTGGACCTGAACGAGGAGGAAAATGAGCTGGTGCGGAGTGAATTCTACTATGAGCAGGTAATAGCAGTGCAATGTAGTGGTCAGATGAGTTTCCTTATAACTCATTTATTACTTCCCGTAGTATTAGTATGGCAGGAAATAGAGAGAGGTGGATGTAGCCTGACCTTCACTTGCTTACTGTATGAGTATGGAGCTAAGACTAGTAAATCAGCTAAGGCAAAAAATGAGGAACATCTGAAAAACTGCACAAGGGGCCACTAGGGAAGGCTTCATGGGAGACGTAGCATTACAGATGAGGGCTGGAAGAGCAGCAGGAATTTAACAAACAGAAATTGGGAGAATTTTGAGGGGAGTAACAATAGGGGAAGAATAAAAAGTGCAAAACGAAAATATCTCACCAAAGACAGTGACAAAAATTGCAAGGCATGATTGAGCAATTAAAAACATTTTAATTTGGAGAGAATGTGGGCTGTTAATAGAGAGACAGAGAAAGCTAGGCTGGAAAGGGGCTGTCGATATGAAGAACTTCAGTTTGCACTGAGGAGTATCTACTTGGTAGGCATCAGGGAGTGTGAAAGGTTTCAGAGTGTGCTTAGGAATAACAAATTAGCAGTAGTGTGTCCCCTGGCTTGAAGCAGAGGCTACTCCAGGTAATCAGACAAGCGGGGTGACTACCAAGCCAGCAATAAGAAGGACCTCCCGGTAGGACAGGAGACTGAAGAAAGGCGGTGGCCTATGGGCATTCTTAAGAAATAGGTAACACATGGACGAAGCTGCCTTCTTCCAGCATTGTGATATGAACTAACAGCCAGAGCTTTGGCAGTGCTGTCTAGGACATCTGAAATGTGTTTCGTTCCCCTTCTGCTTTGCTGTGAAATTTTTGGTTCGTTCCTCCATTGTTTTTCAAGCTTTGTGAAATGGGAGGAATAGTGCCTGCCCTTCAGCGGCCTCTGAAGGATGAGTGGGGCCTTGAACTCACGAGGTGTTTCTCCCCCTCCACCCTGGCCAGGCCCCCAGTGCCTCCTTGTGCATCGCCATCCTGAATCTGCACCGGGACAGCACTGCCTGTGGCCACCAGCTGATCGAGCACTGCTGCAGGCTGTCCCAGGGCCTCACCAACCCGGAGGTGGATGCAGGGCTTCTCACAGATATCATGAAGCAGCTGCTCTTCAGTGCCAAGATGATGTTTGTCAAAACTGGCCAGAGCCAGGATCTGGCTCTTTGTGACAGGTGAATGGAAACGAATCTGTTTTTGTGCATGGGTCCTTTCTATCCAGCTTCTCTTCACCACCTCACAGTGAGATCCCTCGCCAAGGTCTCTGACATGACATACTGGAATGTTTTGCATCACCACCTGATGTTGAAATGCTGCTACCAGATCCCGAGTGCTCTTTCTCACCCTCTCTGGACAGCCTATGTCATTCTTTTTCCCAGGATGAATCCTCAGTGCAGAGTTTTCTCTACAGGATCAGATAGAAAGTAAAGACTCCGGTTAATTCATAATTAAAATCAGTTAAGGGAGCACCTTCAGTCTCTGTGCAACTTTCTAGCTTTTATAGAAAATGTGACTATAGATAACATTTTATAGAAAATGAGTATCTGATTAGCCTTCACCCAAACTCTATCCCAGACTTAACCAGTTTCAGACTGTATTCTCAGGAGGCCTGAATAAAGATCTTATAAAAGCACACTAGGGACTGGTCTATCCCTGTGTGACAGGGAGGAACCTGAGTCATAAAGCAGAATTCATGAAAAAAGTGTGATTAGGCCTCAGGTCCCTGCACAACCTGCTCTGCCTCCATTCATTAACTTAACAATGAAAACTCCCAATTCCCAGCTTACCCACCCAGGTGTATGACTCATGCTATGTGTTCTGGTACTCCCAACCAAATTTGGGAGCAGAAGGAGTAATTTTCTTTGAAGTATAAGTGCCTCAGACATTTGCTCAGCATACTTCCGCCAAACTCACCAGATAGCGCATAGTCGGGTGAATCTCAGCATCACCACTTTCTAGCTCTGTAGCCTTGAACAAGTCTGTTAACCACTCTGGACCTCAGTTTCCCCCTTCATAAAAAGGGATGATAACAATATTTATCTAATAGGGCTATTACGAGAATAAAATGAGAGTGTCCATGTAAAGAGGTAAGAACTGAGCCTGGTACATCCTGTGTACTCCAAAAATACTAGTTTTATTTATTTTATTTTATTTTATTTTTATTTTATTAACCAGAAGGTTGAGGAAGGCAGATGAAGGTGAGACAAAAAGTGAAAGGAAATGTAAAAGGGGTTAATTTCACAGTTTACATCAAGAGGAAATACATCATACTTGGTAAATAAATATATGTTAGGTAAAGTTTTAAGAACAGTCATGGAAAAAAATGGAAGAGAGAAGGAGGAAAAGACAGAATAACAAAAGGTAGAAGGCAAAGAAAGTGTGAATAAAGATTTAAGGCAAACATAAAAATATAGCTAAATCTCAACTATCAGTAATGTAAATGAGATAACATCTAATTAAAAGAAAAAATATACTCAGATGAGGGGGGGAAACAAATTTAATATCTCATCCTATATTGCCTTCAAAATCTGATATAGATGTAGGAAATGTCCACTTAGGCAGAGGGCAGCAGAAATTAAGGTCCCTACACACGCCAAGGTGTAGTTTAAAGCAGTGGTTTTAAATTACAGATTCTCCCCACCCCACTCTAAAGAATTGCTGCGTTTGTGTCGTTTTGCTGGTGGGTGTGGATCCATTTCTCATGTGCATTTATACTCCTAGTTTACAGAGTATGTTTCTACTATTTTTAACTCATCCCCCTTCTAATAGACATTTAAATGAATGAATGAATGAATGAATGAATGAATGAATGAATGAATGAATGTGACATTTATACCACCTATTTGAAATGTTTTTATTTTTCAAATGGACAAGTTTTATTATACCTAATTTGCTTTTCATACTGTACTCCTATCCCATCATCAGCACATTGAGAATCAATGATGTTCTGAATCCCTTTCCAGAGAAATCAATAGACAAGTCGGAAACTATGGGTATTTTTGCTGGAATTATGATACAAGATTGAAGAACCTTGAGTGTAGGCTTGTTTAGGTAGCACAATGATCTGGCCCTATGGGCTCCCTGTCATTTTAAGGTTTTTGCAATCATCAGGTGTCAGGAGTAAGATCAAAGTGCTGGTGGGCTGTAACAAGAGCCCACTGTTAACCCAGGGTAAGAATGTCAAGTCCAGAAGAATGAAATCCCAGTGAAGGGCCAGGATGCTCCTGCTGGCAGCATCTACAGGGAACAGTAGTGCTGTGACCTCCATACTGACCACGAGTGCAGGCTGTCGATGCAGTCCGTGCTCTCTCCCAATCAAACGAGGTTCAGGGGGGGAAAAAAAAAGCTAATGAGTAACTTGTGAAACCCAATATTCAGTGCAAAGGTCATGTCTGAAATGGAAGCCCCGAGCACCCTATTCTCCACATTAATATGAGTACCTACAAAGTTCTAGACATTTGAGTTATTCATTTTATCCTTAAAATTGATTATATCCACTTTTGAGGTGAGCAGATTGAGTCAGAAAATGGTTGACTAACTTCCCCAAGGCTGTAGAGCTGCTAAGAGTCAGAGCTGAGGTTCAGAGAGCCCCTTCTTATAGCGTCTCTGTCAGAGCATCCTAGTCTCTCCTACGTCACAGGATCACATTTCACACTGGGTATGACATAGATGGTCTGTAAGCAGCAAATTTTCTTAAACGCTTGAGTCTCCTTACGTTGCTCTTCTTTTCCCTGTAGCTATATCAGCAAAGTAGATGTGCTGATTATTTTGGTTGCTGCTGCCTATCGCCACGTGCCATCTCTGGATCAGATCTTACAGCCAGCTGCAGTAACCCGGCTGAGGAACCAGCTTCTAGAAGCAGAGTACTACCAACTGGGAGTTGAGGTGAGGCAAGCAAAGCTAACTTCACCCACTCTATTGAGTTGCCTTGGTCTAGCCAGTTGTCTTTGGCTGTGGGAAGATATCTAGAACTGACCAAGTTGCCAGTGTGAGAGCAATGGTGGGTGGTGTGACAGAGGAGGGAGATGATTGGCAACAAGGGGACAGACTATGTCTTTGGGACTCTTGTGCCTGGATGTAGGTACCTCTTACAGAAAGGAGAGGATTTTCCTCTAGGTCTCCACAAAGACTGGGCTTGACACCACTGGTGCATGGCACGCTTGGGGCATGGCCTGCCTCAAAGCTGGAAACCTCTCTGCTGCCCGGGAGAAGTTCAGCCGCTGCCTGAAACCCCCTTTTGACCTCAATCAACTGAATCATGGCTCAAGACTGGTACAGGATGTGGTTGAATACCTGGAGTCTACAGTGAGGCCACTCCTATCCTTGGTAAGACCACAGCAGGGATGGGTCAGCTCAGGGAGGGAGGCCCTGGTGCAGGAAAAGTTTGGCTTCCATTCAGTAGCCAGAGCTGCCAGGTGTGGATTTCATTCATTTTGTCATATGTAGTTCTATCAGTAACTCTGTATGGTTAGATAAGTAATACAAATTCTTAATTTTTTTTTTGAAAAAAGAACCAACATAAAACTATTTTAAAAACGGTAATAATCACATATTCTTATACTCAGACTTGAGTAGTATTTAGATTTTGGGTGAATTTTCTATGTTATATTTTAGAATGAAATTGATGCTGTATAGCATTATAACATAATGAATCTTATATCCTTCCTGTTTTGCTGTTCTTAAAATTTTATTATGAACATTTTTATACATTGTTAAATATTCTTTGAAAGCAGAATTTCGAGAGGCTGCTGAGACCTTACTGAGTTTCATTTTCCTCTTCTGTTCTCTCCTTTCCTGTCAGCAAGATGATGATTACGTTGCCACCTTGAAAGAACTGGAAGCTACCCTTCGCACACAGAGCCTCTCCCTGGAGGTGATACCTGAAGGGAAGATCATGAACAACACCTACTACCAGGAGTGCCTCTTCTACCTGCATAACTATAGCACCAACCTGGCCATCATCAGCTTCTATGTGAGGCACAGCTGCCTGAGGGAAGCTCTACTGCATCTCCTCAACAAGGTGTGCATACGCTGCTCTCTGAGGGAGTGCCTGCTTAGCCCACCTAGGGGGGCTATTACCCCATTTAGGGGGGCTGTTACCCCATTAAACTTAACCTGGGTTTTAGCTCTGGGACCACCTCTGGCAGAGTCTGGTCAAAATGGAAGATTTTATCTATACAAATCACAATTCACTGAGTATACAAGAAGTCTGATCCCAAAAAATCCTTCTGACTGGTAATGACTAGCAGTGACAAATTGTGTTCCTTCTCCTGACACATCTAACAGAATCAGATAGTTGTTGAGAGTGTGGTCTCAGAAGGAGCTGCTTATTGTGAGTCTTGTGTGATGTTGGGCAAATTGCTTGACCTCTCTGTTTCCACACACCTCTTACCTCCCTGGCAGCATGCCCACTGTCAGTCTAGCTGCTGGTCCACTCAGAGCTGTTACCACTTTTCTCCTCAGGTCCTCTACCCTCCCCCCATAGGAGGCAAAGACACTGTAGAAGTGCATTACTTCTTTGGAGCCATTGTTAAGCAAAGCCAGGACTCTCTTTCACCATGCCCTTTAGCAGTCCCTTTTTTATCTGAACATTCCTTGGTATCATTTAAAGGAATTGACTGATTGGTACCAAATTTCATATAAAATTAAAGGAGTTCAGGTTCTACTTTAACTTCAGTCTTCCTCCCTAAATCAAAATGACAGCCAGTGAAAGTGGTAAATAGCCATATCTTCTGGGGTTGTTCCAAGTGAAGTTACCAGTTCCCAGATTCGTGGTGACTATACCCCTACAGAACAGTGAAGGAAATGTTTCCCTATTGGCTGTAGCTACTATGTATAACTACTAACCAGATCTCAAGAGTAATGTAAAAGTTAGATTATTTGGAGTTCAACTGAGTTCCTCCGTTTCCAAGTGAGTTTTGAGGTAAAACTGCTTTTCCCAAGCACAAATGGAGAATGGAAATCCCCCAATTCTGTTCCTTCTAGCTGATGCCTCCTTTAGTGTTAAGCTGCTTACTTGTCTTCGTATAAGCTGATGACAGCATTGCCCCTGCTTTCCGTGTGTCTGGAAAGGAGCCTTTTCTTATCTCCTGTAATCACAATCACCCTTGAGCTGAACTATCTTACCTTATTTGCAAGTATGTGGGGACCAACAGAAAACAAGACCATATAAAAACTATGGCTTAATGCTCCAGGCAGAGAAGGTGTTCTGTTTCTTGCCTATTCCCTGTCCCTTTCATCCCTTTTCCTATCACACTGCCCCAGTGAGCTTTTTAAACATAAATGCATGTTATTTATGTTATTCATGATGCCTTTTGTTCCCCTCCTAAAAGGCCTGCAATAGATCCCATGGCCATAGGATAAAGTCCAAATCCCTTAACATGCATAGAGGATGCACCAGGGTCAGACCCCCCCTTATTTCTCCATTGTGTGTTTACCACAAATCCTATCTCTACACTGCATTTCAGATTTACCAAATTACTTAAAATGTCCTGGTTGTATTTTGCACTTCTTTATCTCTGTGAGTCTGTTTGTGCCATTCACCCACATAGAAGGCCCTGCCCTTGTTTTTTTAGAAAAATGTTGTTTATCCTTTCAGATCCTCTCCCTTGAGCATCCACAGGGCTCAAGCAACATTAGTCACCTCTTCCTCTACTCCTCTTTGTATTAGAACCTAGCTCTGTTACTGCATGTATCCCAATGGATTGCAATTGGTTTTTACAGTGTGTCTTCCCATCCGGGCCTAGAAGCATTCAGCACCTGGGCTAGTCCCATTTATGGAGAATGAGTGGATAGATGAATGGATGAAGTGGAAGACCTTATGGTGTTACTCTTCCGAGGAATTCTGCCTTCCTCTGGAGTTGATGCCCTGCTTCTCAGAGTTGGCCCTATAACTTTGAGGTTAGGTCTAAGGTTCTCAGTTAGGAATTGGGAAAGGAGCCCTCACCCACTGTGGGTGTTCTCAAAGCCCAGATCTCCACACTGAAACAGCTCATACCCAGCACTACTAGCAGGTTATCTACCATGAGTTTCTAGCCATCCTGTACCCTCTGTTAATTATTGTGATTCTAACATCTAAATGCCAGAATCACATATCAATGACCATGGAATGGGATGTATGGACTCAGAGTCCCTGAACCAAGATGAGCTTCAAAAGCAAAAGGTTATTATGTATGTGACCTCCCTGAAGAGTTGCTCCATAAATGTCCATCATCTATTCACTCATCTAAGATATATTTATTAAATAGCCAAGGTACTAGAGATGTAGCAATGAAAAGATTAAGAAAACATCTTCCCTCATAAAACTTATGCCATAATAGGAAGAGAGGCAATAAGCAAGGTATAAATATAGAAGTGTAGATGATGAATAATAAGAAGAAAAATAAAGCAGGGGAGGGGCAGAGGTGCCTAGGGAAGCTGGCATCTGAGTAAGGGCCCAGGAGGTGCAGAGTGAGCCATGCAGATTATGAAAGAAGCGCAATCCTGGTGGAGGGAATTGCCAGTGTAGAGACCAGAATGGCCAGAGCAGAGTGAGCTAGGGACAGAGTAGTAGCAGATAAAGTCAGAAAGGTAATGGGCCACATCACATTCTACCTTGTAAACATGGTAAGGACTTGGACTTTGCACTGAGAAGGAAAAAACATTGGAAGATTGAGCAGAAGAGTTACATGGTCTGATTTATGTTTTAACAGAATTACTTGATTTGTTGGCACTAGACCAAAAAAGAGGCAGGAGTTAAAGATGGTGGACCAGAGAAGAGGTTATTGCTTATTCCCTATCTCCTTGTAATAAAGATGGTTAAGGTTTTTGATCTGAACAACAAGAATGAAATTGCCATCTTGAGAAAGGGAAGACTGCAGAAAGAACAGATTTGGAAGAAACAAGTAGAAGTGCCCTATTAACTTTTCTAGAAGCCCAAGAGGACATTTTGAGTAGACAGTTGGATATATAATTTGGGAGAAATGAACAGAATAGATATATGGATTTAGGCATAATCAGCAAATAGATAGTATTTAAAAAATGAAACCACCAAAAAAGTGAGTGCAGGTAGAAAAGAGAACAGATCCCTCTTAAGCCCTGGGGAGATTAGGAGGAATCAGCATTGAGAAGGAGTCACTGGAGAAGTGGAAAAAAATCCTGGAGAGGCTGATGTCCTGGAAGCCAAATAATATATTTTAAGGAAGAGGAAGCCATCAGTTGTATCAAATGCTGTTTTAAAATCAGTGCAAAACAAAGACCAATAATTAACTTTTAGATTTCCCACGTTAGGGGTAATTGGTGGCCTAAGGGTCAGTGTCTTGAGTTGTGGTTACAAAAGCTTGAAAAGAGTGGATTTGAGAGAAAGTCACAAGAGAGAAATAGGGTAGAGTAGATAACTCTGTCAAGGAGCTTTTCTGTTTAGGGAAGGGAAGAATGCCGCAGTCACTTTAGTAGGATTCTCAGTTACCTGAGACACACAAAAGGCTAAAGCACCACTGTAGGAGGATGCTAAAGGTCTGTGAGCAGAGAGAAATTCAGAATGGATCCCAGACAGGCCACAACCAGACTCAAGCCTTCTAACTTTCCCCCTTGCTCTGCTCCAGGAGAGTCCTCCAGAAGTCTTCATAGAAGGCATCTTCCAACCAAGCTATAAAAGTGGGAAGCTACACATTTTGGAAAACTTGCTAGAATCCATTGATCCAACCTTAGAGACCTGGGGAAAGTACCTGATTGCTGCCTGCCAACATTTACAGAAGAAGAACTACTATCATATTCTGTATGAGCTGCAGCAGTTCATGAAGGTAATAGCACCCCATGCCCCCTTTGCCTCTGATACCTGGCAGCCTGCCATGTAGAGAGGCAGCAGGTGAGGGAACACGACTGTCATTGGTCCATGGTCTTCCTATGATCAACCCCAGAGCAAAGCCATGTTGTTGTCTGACATTAAATAATATTAGGATTTCCATCCTTATCCCTAAAAGGTACACTTTAATCTTATCAGTAATGGCATTTAAGGAGTGAAAAAGTGGTATGTGACAGTTTCATGATAAACATGAGGCATGGATGCAGATTTCGTAAGGAATGATGGAGAAATGTTTTTAGAGAAGATGCATGAAGGGAGAGGAAACAGGTTTCTCCCAATCTGTCCCAGGTTGCCAATCCAAAATCAGAGAAATTGAATTGTTCAAACCCAAAAGAAGAGTGAAGCCAAGTTGAATGGAGAATCAGAAGGATCTTTTTTTTAAGATCTCTTCTACGTTGGAATAATGTCCTACCCCAAAACTTAGCCACTTTGGGGTCCCTTGGGCCTAGGAGTGATATATGGAATAGGAGTCCAGCTGGTGATGGGAAAGGATGTTGGCAACCAGGCTTTATAGGTGGGAGTCAGATCAGACTCTCATCACACACCCACCTGCCACAACCCCTGGGCCTTTTCTGACCTAAACGTTCATTTTCTCTTCTAGGACCAGGTCCGGGCTGCCATGACCTGTATCCGCTTCTTCAGTCACAAAGCAAAAACATATACAGAACTGGGAGAAAAGCTCTCGTGGCTACTTAAGGCCAAGGACCACTTGAAGATCTACCTCCAGGAAAACCCCCGCAGCTCAAGAAAGAAGAAAACCACTTTCTTCCGAAAGAAGATGACTGCAGCTGATGTATCGAGGTAGCTCAGGGAACAAGGAGGGTGGGCACTCAGGCCAGATGAGTCTCTGGCTGATGAGGGAGCTATGCTTGTCGATCCCTGAACCATTAGAAAAAGCAAATATAAATGGAATCATTCTGGATGAAGGGGCCCAGTACAAGCCTGGAAATCCTATAGAGGAGCTCATGGGAGACAAGAGTCTAGGAGGGTTGAGGTCATATGTTACAATCAGACTAAACTCTAAACCCCTTACTATAGGCAGAAGAGGTCCCGCATGATCTGCCTGCACCTCCATCTTTATCTTGCTCTACTCTCCTCCCACACCGACCTCGTGGGCATTCCTCAACACACTTAAGTTCTTCCCTCCTCTCAGCTTAGCGCTGCCTGAGTTCTGTATTTAGAACACTACATCTAGAGTAAATGGCCCAGCACTACCATTTATTGCCTTCATAGCCCCATTACTAGATATTTTATGTTTGTTCATTATCCATCACTCCTTTAGCCTGTGAGCCCCATGAGGGCAGGATTCATGTCTCTTTTGACCTCTGTTATTGTTAGCAGCCAACATAGTGCCTGGTACATAGTACTTTGTAAATACTCAAGGACTGCACGTTATCCAGCTCTGTGGATAACCCATAACTTAAGTATTATGAGTCTGTGCAGGACACCAGGCACCCATTTTTGTCTTGTCACACTGCTCAGAATTTTCTGGATATCTTTTCTGTTCATATCATTTCTTTTTTTTTTTTTTTAATAGAGGCATGTTTTTTATTTATTTAGTTTGTTTGTTTGTTTTGTTTATACTTGCACTGGGTACAGTCAGAAGCGCGGGAGGGTGAGAGAATTCACCAGAGTCAGAGCGGGGAGCAGAGCAGGCAGAAGGACCGAAGTACACTGCTGAGGGGAGCAGCGGGCGGCAGGAGAGGTCTGCGCGGCATGTGGGACCCTCCTCCGGTGGCCGGGGAGCAACCGGAGATAGAACCGGTGCTGCAGCCGCGGGCAGCTTCGCAACCCAGCGCTCAACCGCTGCGCCACCTGGGAGGCCCATATCATTTCTTTTGCCTTTTTCACTGCCATCTTATGATTTCCCAATCACCTGGCCCTAGTCACAGCCCTCCTGAAATCCTACTTGAGGCTAAACTGGCCCTCTCCTGTCACCTTAGGCATATGAACACGCTCCAGCTGCAGATGGAAGTCACCAGGTTCCTACATCGTTGTGAAAGTGCTGGCACCTCGCAGATCACCAGCTTGCCTCTACCAACACTGTTTGGAAATAACCCCATGAAAATGGATGTTGCCTGCAAGGTACATATGACATTTCCAATCTCTGACACACTGCTCTTCCCCTCCAGGCTGCTTTTCACAACTGCACTTGCCTCCTAGTTGTTACAGTTGTGTTTGTTGGCTGTCTTCCCACTAGAGTGTGAGCCACCAAAGGCCAGAGACCAAGTCCATTCTGATCACTTTCGTATCCCCAGTGCTTGGCAATTACAGTTTCAACAGATATTTGCTGAATGAGTGGAGGGTCCTCATTCTTGAGTGAGGGGTTACTCCAGTATTAATGCTTCTTTGAGCATGTTTCCCTCTCCTTTTCAGGTCATGCTAGGAGGGAAAAATGTAGAAGATGGTTTTGGAATTGCATTCCGGGTCCTGCAGGTAAGGTGCAGATTACTCCAGTTATTCTGAAGGCAGTCAGCACCTGACCACTGTCCCAGGAGAGATCAAACTTCAGAAAATTTTATCCCAAGGAAGGCAGATTTACATGGACATCACAGATTAAAGGAGGTGGCTGTTACAGAACTGGGTCAAATCCCAGACTCTAGGTCACATTGCCAAGAGCCAAGTAACCAATGACAAATTCATCAGAAGCAATAAAATACCAGAAACCAGGTCCCCATAGCTGTTTCCTGCAGAGCCTCTGCTTGTCCTCACAGGGGAATGTGACTGGATGAGGTGGTCTGGGGGTATTCTGTGTGCAGGAGGGGCCACAAGCGACCTCCACGTGTGCAGGAGCTGGTTCCAGAAGTTCATTTTATGTTGCTTATGATAAGAGGACACAGCTATGACTGTTGTTGAAGCAGCAACTGGGCCAGAGCACTGAAACTATTAGAAGCAAATTCTCTCCATTCATACCCTGCCACACAGTTGCACACACACTCTGAGGACCATCTGAGCAGGCAGGTCTTGAATGCATTGTGCTTGTCTCAAGATCTAGGACTTCATGATAGGCCCAAGAATCCTTGGACAGAGCTCTCCACACACAGATACCCTTGCTGGGCAGGGACAGGGACAGCATCTCCCAAGCTGTTTATCTAGTAATTTCTAGTGATTGGTCTGTTTCTCAACAGTGAGGCACATCTTAACAGCACTGAGGCATCCAGGTTTCCAGGAAAATATCCCATGGGAAAGATGACTCATTAGAGAATTAGCTGGTCTTGGGTATTGCATTGGTTTATTTTTGGGAAGTAACACAACAGCAAATGAAATATACCCTTTTGAATGTAATATTGCCACTTTTATGGTTGATTACTAAGTCTCTACCTAACTCCAGAGAGAAACTTTGTCTTATTTTGTGTTGATTGATTTTATATATGTTTTCTATTGTGACTATAATCAATATGACTTATCTACAACAAGCGTGGTGGGAGTTTCTTAAATGTGGTCTTCCTTCCATGTGGTCATCCCCGTCACCCTAAGCCCATTACCCCACATCCGTTCTAGGATTTCCAGCTGGACGCTGCTGCCACCTACTGCAGAGCTGCCCGGCAGCTGGTGGAGAGGGAGAAATACAGTGAGATACGACAGCTGCTCAAGTGCGTCAGTGAGTCAGGCATGGCTGCCAAAAGCGATGGGGACACCATCCTTCTCAACTGCTTGGAAGCATTCAAAAGAATTCCACCCCAGGTCTGTTCATGCTGAACCACTCTGTCTATTTCAGTGTCTTTACATTCCCCTCTTTATTTCTGTTCCCTATAATGTACCTGAAACTCTACAAGATCCTTTATCTTTCTGATCCCCTGTAGCAATGCCTCACTCTTTTTTTTTTTATGCATACAAGAGCTGGGGTACAGGCCAGAGGTGTGGAGGATGAGAGGATCGACCAGAGACAGAATAGGGAACAGAACAGGAAGATTGACCGAAGTACACTGCTGAGGGGAGCAGCGGGCAAGCCAGGAGAGATCTGCTGTGTCATGTGGGCAGGTCCTGGCTGGCCAGGGATCGAACTCATGCTGCAGAGGCTGAGGATAGCTTCATGGGTTGCGTCTCAACCCCCTGTGCCACCAGGGAGAGCAGTGCCTCAACTCTTAACAGCCCTTCCCTGGAGAGAAAATTCATGGTGATAACCTCTGTATCCAGAAGGTCTAATGTTTCACCTTGAGTGTGTGCACAGAGACAGAATTGAACTTCTCCCTGTGATCGTAGAGGAGGCCTGGCTGGTAGATGGCCTATAAAGCATGTTGTCTTCAAAATTGTCCCTTTGTGCCTTCCTTGTGGGATGAACAGAGCTGCATCCTTTTGTGAAACCCAAGGGCAAGCCTCTTGGGTGTAATTCTTCCTCCTCAAATTCCCAAGCTTAGTGTTATCATTAGATTCCCTCTTACAGCAAGAGTTGATTTAAAAAGAAGGGTCAAGTAAATAGCCCCACCCGGAAGTCAGCACTAAGGCTGGACTGGGCCCTGGCCCCCGTATTGGGGACGCGTCTGCCTCTCTTAACTACTATGTCTCTGTTCTGCACAGGAGCTGGAGGGGCTGATCCAGGCAATACACAATGATGACAACAAGGTGAGCAGAATCGTCTCAAAGCCCTGGGAGTGCTCATGAACAGCACCTTTGGCTTGCCTGTCTTTGCTGTCCCTTGCTTCCTACAACAGTTCCATATAACCTGTATGTACCTCAGCTTCTCTGTTCTCCAGAGGTGAAGTTGGGACCCAGATAGGAGTGTAGAAGGAGGGATACACAGGGACCATGAACATTGACGCGTGACTGTGCCTTCCCATTTCTTTATCCCAAAAACAAACATGTCCTCAGTTGCTCTTGAATCTCCATTTTCAGGGGAGGTCTCTCAGAGACTCCTAGGAAATCCCTTACTTCTATTTTCAGATTAATTGAGTGAATGAGTTCCTCAAAGTAGGCATTTTTTTTTTTTTACCCAGAAAGGAAATAGCTAGCTACCTTTACTAGTAAGAAAAAAACCCACTCAGGCCTTTGACCAACAAATGTCTTTGGTGTTTGATTCTCCAGAACAGGCCTCTGTTCAACTCTCCCAGTTAGCTCTTTCCTGTGTAGTAGGAAATCCATCAACCTTTGCCTCACATTGCCTTTCAAGGAAGGCCAGCCAGAATACAAGTTTCCCAGCTGCTCCTGTTTGTGACTGGCCACTGGCTCAGTCCACTTGCCATCCAGAAAAATGGGCCAGGAGAGGCCAGGGAAAACCAAGCCCTGCCATTTAAAATGGAATGCTCTGGAAGAAGAAAACTAATGTCAGCTGCTTACACAACCACAGAGCTGCTCCCCATGGCAATGTTGCTAATCCCTGGACTGAATTTGCAGGGCATTTTTCAGTTGAGGTTATTAGGGAGAATGTGTTACAAACATTTCTTCATTTACTTCTGCAACATCTTGATGAGGATAGAAGTATGACAGGAGTAAAAATAATTTCCTAGAATCAGAGTGAGAACCTGACAGCCAGGAAATATATCCAGAATCCCTGATTCCCAGACTACTGTCTAATTCCACATCTTCAGGAGCCTCCCGCTCATCAGGACAGAGGCTTTGTCCCTGGGAAAGATGTACACAAAAATCTAGAGCATCCTTCTGGCTTTTTCAGGTTTTTCCTCTCAGCAGCTATACTAAGTGATCTCAGGCCATATGGCCTTGCCAAATGCCAACTTCACTCAATTCCTATTGTAGTCTTTCTTGCAAAATGCCCTCCTCCTGGTGGGAATTTTTTTTTTTAAAGATTTATTTATTTATGTATACAAAAACTGGGGTACAGGCCAGAGATGTGGGGGGTAAGAGGATTCACCAGAGACACAGTGGGGAACAGAACAGGCAGACTGACTGAAACACACTGCTGAGGGGAGCAGCGGACGAGACAGGAGAGATCTGCTGCACCATGTGGGTATCTCCCTAGTCGGAGATTGAACTCATGCTGCGGTAGCTGCAGATAACTTCATAGGTTGTGTCTTAACCCCTAGCACCACCAGGGAGGCCCTGGTGGGAATTTTTTCCTGCCAACTCATGATGTAGATTTCATCAGGGAGCTGAAGGCCAGGGCGAAACCCAACCTCCTGGGGCAGCAGGACAATGTCTGAACAGCGGGACTTAATCACTTCAATGAGTTCAGAATATGCCAAACATCTTCTAGTGATGGGAGGCCATCTGTTACTGAGCTTAAAAAAGGAAGATGTTAGTGAGCCAAGACAGACATGAGGGTGGAACACTGCAGCATGAAGAGGGGAGAGTCCCCTCCAACAACCAAGAGGGGCTGTCACAGCAGAAAGTCAGCTGCCAGTGGGGACTCTGAGACATCTTGTGAGGGCTCATCATTCACTGGCTTAGAACAGGGAGGTGCTGTGAGATCAGGGCTGGAAAGGATGGGAGGTGATATATAAAGTGGAGAGCATCTAGGGCATAGGAAAGTTACCACCCACCCATACCCCTCCCAAAACTGAGTCACCTCTGAGCCAAACAATAAAAGTCAAGTCAAACTGGAGTTAGTGCTTAAGCAGACCTTTCCTAATTATGTGTATGCCTTTTCTTCCCCAATTTCCTTTTGAAAGATTATAAATTCAACAGGTCAAAAATAGAAAATACCTCACTGTAAGGTGAGGTATGATAGAGCCTTCATTCATTCATTCATTCATTCATTCATTTTATACATATTTTTTGAACACCTACCATATTCCTGGCCTTTGCTAGGCATCAGGAATACAGAGGTGGAAAAGGTAGACACTATTCCTGCCCTCATGTGGCTTGAAGTCTAGTCAAGGAGACAGATATCAATCAAATAATCACCCAAATAGCTAAAAAGTCATAATTTAGGCAGTGAAGTCACAAGAAGAGCCCAGGATAGAAGGAGGACTCGAGGGGCCTCCCTGGTGGTACAAGAGGTTAAGTCTCAAAACTATGAAACTATTTGCAGCCACTGCAGCATGAGTTCAATCCCAGGCCAGGGAGGTGACTCACATGACACAACAGACTCTCCTGTCTCGCCCGCTGCTCCCCTCAGCAGTGTATTTCAGTCAATCTGCCTGTTTGCTCCCACTCTTTCTCTGGTGAATCCTCTCACCCCCCTGCACCTCTGGCCTATACCCTACAACAGTTCCATATAACCTGTATGTACCTCAGCGTCTCTGTTCTCCAGAGGTGAATTTGGGACCCAGATAGGAGTGTTTTGTGCATAAATAAATCTTCTAAAAAAAAAAGGAGGACTCGAAGGGACTAACAGGAGCAAGACTTTGCCTCCTGCCTCTTGCCCCCTTCTTATTTTCAAATTCTGAGCTTATTTGTAATAACTTTTAATACTATAAAGTAACATGGCTAGTGTCCGAGTATTTTAGGAATTACAATGACGTTAATAAAAAACAAGAACCCAGTCACTGATTAGGTGGGTGGGATGCAATGTTGGGCTACCTGAGCTCTCTGATTTAACTGTGTTTGTTGATGATTTGTTGGTGATGTTTCCTTTCCACTGTCTCTTCGATTCCCAGGTTCAGGCCTACCTGACATGTTGCAAACTGCGTTCTGCTTACTTGATTGCCGTGAAGCAAGAACACTCACGAGCCACAGCCCTCGTCCAGCAAGTGCAGCAGGCGGCCAAGAGCAGCGGGGACGCAGTAGTGCAAGACATCTGCACCCAGTGGCTTCTGACAAGCCGCACCCGAGGAGCCCACAGCTCGGGCTCCAAGAAGTGACCCTGGGCCACAGGGATGAACACTGTGGAAGAGGACTGCTGGAGATGCTCTGCACTCTTTCCTCCTGGACCACGGGACTTCCCCGGTGCTGCCCCAGGTCAGAAAGAGCTGGATTGGCCCCTACTTGCCGTCTTGGGCAAGAACAGGAGCTTTCACGCAAGTGCCATGTTTCTGTAAGATTGTGGGTTCTGTGTGTGTTTGTCTAGAGATGGCCAGTTCTTTCTACCTCAGAGTGAGTGAGTGAGTGTGTGTTACACTCCTGTGCACTCATGTTTACACCCAAGCATTTCTGAACAAACAAACTCTCCCTCACTAACAAAAGGCACTTTACTTTAGACTTCTGCCCTTCTAAAAGCCTTTCCTCCCTTTTGGTTCTCAACCTGGGTCATCCTGTTTGTACACAGACTCCTCCATGTGGAGACACTCTGGTAGCGCCTCATAGGTAGAAGGGTTTTACAGAGAATTATAAAGCAGCTCCAAAAGGATTGTGCCTCTCTCTAAAATTCATTGTTGGCTTTGGGGCAAGTGCTACCTATGGAATAAAACTGTTCCAGTGTCTCCTCACAAGCACAAGGAGTTACTGTGAGTCTTTGAAAAGTGGTCTGAATAAAAGGGTCCCCATGTGCTGATGTCTGAAAGCTGTGGGTGCATGTGCAAGTCCTCGGGTCTGGAGCCCCACACATGGGCAGGAGGGGCCCCATCACATTCACCCAGCAGGGAGAGGAAGGTGAACCTCTCCAAACAGGAACATGGGGAAGTTGCTAACAAGAGCAGAGCTGGCTTTTGTGAACATCCCAGCTGCAAAGTGAGAGGATGTGGCTCCCCCTTTTTGAGAGGCTGCGGAGAAGAACGGTTGCCAGGATCCAAGGATTGATGGCTCAACTTTGTCCTGTTTGTGCGCCTTCAATTGGATAGGAAAACACTTCCTCTTCCTTCCTGCTTCTCTTCAGGAACGAGGAATGAATGTGCATAACCCAGGTCACTGAAAGCAGTGAACTTGTCCCATCACAGGGAGTCAAGGGTTGAGCCTGTGGACAAGGCTCAAGACAAGGGAACAGTGAGTGGGAAATAGGCCAGGTGCTCCTTTGATATGCAACGGTGTGTCTTCCCACACAAGATGCAACTGTTTTTGCAGTGTCTGTCATTCTTTGTGACTTGGATTTGTAAATGAGAGGCCTGAGAAAAGCTCTGCAGCTCCCCACCTCCCACAAACCCAAGCTCAGCCTGCCCATGTCATATTTGCTGCTGAGATAGGAACCGGAAGCCCAAGTCAGTATCTCTGGTGCTTAGAAACCTTGTGGATTTCCCTGTAAGCCAGGTTTTTAATAAGCAACTCGACAGGCACCTGTCAGATTCAAAGCTTTGATCCTGCTAGAGAGGGGAAAGACTGCGAAGAAAGTACTAGATCCCTTTGTGGGGAAATTTGACAAGTAACTCTTTTTTCTTTGAGTCAGATTGCATCCGTCTCCCGGAGGTGTCATTCCATGGCATCTGCTTGCCCTTCTGAGTCTACCCCTTTTGCACTGAACCTAAGCACTTTATATAAATGGGTTACAAGTTATGCAGCCCTTAATTTGGGATGTTAAAACCAGATTTTCCTGGCTTTTTGCGCTAACATTGAACTATAAATAGGCACTGACTAGACTGACATAAGACGAGGCTAAAGGCCTTTGAGCATCACATGTGTGTGGTCTCCAGCAAAAAATTAACCAATGTACATGTCAAAGGGTTGAATGTTTTACTGCAAACAGGTCACAATAAAGTATCTGTCATGCAAGTTTCTTGGCTCTGTGACTTCTTTGTACTATCTTGCTCTTAATCCCCCCATCTTTTTTCCCTTGTTCTGAGTGGAGAGAAAAGGTGAGTAGGAAAGATGGCCTTAACTCTTGAACTTTAAATAATTCCCATCATAACTACTGTCTCTTTGGTTAGGATTTATCTCATGTTCCCTATGTGTTGAAAACTACAGGTGTACTCTCTAGCACTAGAAAACTTTTTCTTTTGGCTTCATTTGGTGAGAGAAATAGGTAATACTAATGTGTGGCCTTTCTACCACTTGGGGCCTCTGCACCTGTGTGTGTATGGCCTCTATGCATGTGTGTGTGTGTGTGTGTGTGTGTGTATAGGATTAGGATAGGCACTCCTGCGTTCCTGCCTTAAGACAATGGCCCACATCACGAGGCAGCCAGGAATGCCTAGGTAGCCATTGACTGTATGGCCATGGTCTGAGGTGGTCTGGGAGTAGCTCAGAAATTACACCAAGTACCTGCATGGGAAATCCTCCCTGTATATGTGTCCAACATGTCCCTTCTGTTCCCCATAAAGTTAATTGTCCTGTGTCTCCCCTGGACCCTCCTCCTCCTGCCTTCTTGGAGCATGTTTGCAGAATGATACTTGAGACAGTAGCTGTGATGCCATTATCTTATTTCCCCAGAAATATGACCTCGTCCAATTTCTCATTAAATCAAACAAACGAAACCAAACAAATCAAAAAACACAAACAAAAGGTTATGATGAAAGTAGACCTGAAAGCCATCTGATGTGAACATGGTACAAAAATGTCACAACAAAGAACATTGGTACACCCACTCTATATCTAGGATAGAGGGCCACTAACTTTGTTTAGAAACCTGAGACACTCCAAAGTTACCAGATATCTTTGCCTAGAGCTGAAGCAAAGTAGATCAAAGACTATTAGATTCTTCATTCCTAAGCAACCAGATGTCTATAGTAACAGTAACTCTGAGGGAAATGACCTTTGCTTGGTCATTATCCTGACTTATATGTTGATAATGTTGCCTATCCCAATCCTTAAAACTTTAATTTTTCTACAACAAATTCATCTAGGGTTACTGACTAGCTTTTAAGAGGGAGTGCTTTCCTGCTCCCTATTTATTTTGGTGTTATTTCTGCTTAGAACCCTTCCTTCATCATCTCTACTACCTGAATTAGAAACGTAAGGGGTTCTCTGTATTGACTATATTATTTTCCCCTCCTCATTCAACAAGCATTCAATGGTCTATATCAAGTATTTGCTATTAGGAAAATCTTTCTATGCAAGCATTGCTGGTAAGTTGCCTACAGAAGACTCAGAAGACCTTAAATAGAAATTTTTCTCATTCTAAATCCACATCCATTTTTGTGTACCTAGTTTTATATCTAATTTTATAACCTCAAGGATGTAATTATATAAAATTCACTGGATCCATCCTTGATTGTTGCAGGACAGATGACCCGGTATCTCTGAAAACCCAATGGATGTTGATGACCAGTGATTTATGGAGGCTGTAATCTACTAATCTGAGTGATTTCCCCCAGTAGCACTGGTGGCATATAGAAATCAGAGTTGAATTGCTTCAAACCTGGCCTTTGCTAGACAGGATGATCAAAGGGCAAGGGAATTGGCAAAGGAGAATGCTGGGAGTGTTTGGAGTGGGATGACAGAAGCTAAGGTATTTGAGGATCAGTAAGTTCATGTGTTGACAAGATGTCCAAGTGTGTCACTATCATAGAAATGAGGTGCTGAAGAGGAATAGAGGAGAAGGTCAGTGATGACATCTGGGAACTGAGTCTGAAGGCAGGTGTAACACACTTTCAAATACTAGTGCTTTGGGTAACCCATCTGTATCCACACTTACCACATTACTCACTTGAACTTCCTATAGTATCATGTTATTTGAATTGACATAATTTCGGTCTAGTCGTATTCTCTCAGAAACTGAAGCAAATTCTCTCATGTCCAGTAAACACTCAATTTTCCCTTCATGCCACATTGATATTAAACCCTCAATAGTAGACATTGCACCTGGCACCCAAAAGGGCCCTCTTTCTGGAAATTTCCAGGTCCTGGCCCCTAGCAACCAAGTTAAGACTACATAAACAATAATGCCCTAGACCTAGGCAAGAAGGATTCCCTCCCTTGGTCATGACCTTTTAAGTCTTACATTTCACAAAAAATATATAAGAAAATAGTATTTAAGAAATGTGTACTCTGTTACGAAGGCTTTGGGGTTTCAGCCCTAAAACAACAAAAGCTGATAGCCTAAGAGTCTGCCATCGTGACTAACATAGTTTTAAGTCCCAGAGAAATTATTGACTGTATCCAAGCTCTTTGAAGATTTGTAAATTGTGCTACTGCTTCTGAATACAGGGAGGATTTGAACAAAGAGAACAACTGGGGAGAAGGAAAGACAAATTACTTGCAAATTCTCAGTCTGAGTGTAACAGATACTTGCATTAAAATGAGTATCTGTTTTTATTAGTGCTGAGTGTTGGTTTTCTTGTCTCTCTTCATATTTCAGTGTGTGTGTGTATGCAACATTTACATATGGAGACTAATAAACAGCTCATAATACTTTTAAATTAGTAGACATGTAGAAGTATGATATCCATTGTTGACATTGGCAACTATATAGACATTGAACATTAGAATTGAACATTGTTGCATTTTTATAAAAATTCATAGAAAAATTTTTTTAAAAATTAGTTGCATTTAAATAATTTTGACTTCACATGTGCTACTCAAGGCCATAATACATATTACCTTTTAAATTTTTTTTAATTTTTTAAATTTTTTTTTTTTTATAGAGGCATGTTTTTATTTATTTATTTGTTTGTTTGTTTATACATGCACTGGGTACAGTCAGAAGCGCGGGAGGGTGAGAGAATTCACCAGAGCCAGAGCGGGAGGCAGAGCAGGCAGAAGGACCGAAGTACACTGCTGAGGGGAGCAGCGGGCGGCAGGAGAGGTCTGCGCGCCATGTGGGACCCTCCTTCGGTGGCCGGGGAGCAGCCGGGGATCGAACCGGCGCCGCAGAGGCCGCGGGCAGCTTCGCAACCCAGCACTCAACCGCTGCGCCACTGGGGAGGCCCCATATTACCTTTTAATTTTGATAATTCAAGTATTTTTTAAATCTATTTTACTATCTTTATATTTTTTTAAAGATTTGTTTATATATACAAGAACTGGGGTACAGGCCAGAGATGCGGGGAGCGGAGAGGGGGTGAGAGGATTCACCAGAGACAGAATGGGGAACGGAACAGGCAGACCGACTGAAATACACTGCTGAAGGGAGAGTGGGCGAGACAGGAAAGGTCTGCCTTGCCATGTGGGTTGCTCCCTGGCCTGCTGGGGATTGAACTCGTGTTGCAGAGGCTGTGGACTGCTTCATAGTGCAGTACTTAACACCTTGTGCCACCAGGGAGGCCCTGATAATTCAAGTTTTTTTTTTTTTAGTTTTTTTTTTATAAGATTTATTTATTTATACAAGCACTGGGTACAGTCAGAAGTGTAGGAGGGTGAGAGAATTCACCAGAGTCAGAGAGGAGAACAGGGCAGGCAGACTGATGAAGTACGCTGCTGAGGGGAGCAGCGGGCTGCAGGAGAGGTCTGCGCACCATGTGGGACCCTCACCCGGCAGCCAGGGATCGAACCGGCGCTGAAGAGTCTGCGGGCAGCTTCGCAACCCAGTGCTCAACCGCTGCGCCACCAGGGAGGCCCAATTCAAGTATTTTAAAAGGAAATCTAAAACATTTTAAATGATTTTTACATTTATATTTAGTTTACATTTTTATTGAAACATTTAAATTGCATATAATTTGAATATGATTACAACTTGTATTTTTTTAAACATTTATTTATGCATGCAAGAACTGGGGTACAGGCCAGAGATGCAAGGGGTGAGAGGATTCACCAGAGACAGAGTGGGGAACAGAATAGGCAGACTGACTGAAATGCACTGCTAAGGGGAGTAGCGGCAAGACAGGAGAGGTTTGCTGCGCCATGGGAGTAGCTCCCTGCCCTCCATGCTGATTGTTTCATAGTGTGCTTAACCCGTTGCGCCACTAGGGAGGCCCTACAGCTTGCATTTTTAAAAATCTTTTATTTATTTTTTTTAAAAGATTTATTTATTTGTTTTGTTTATACAAGCACTGGGTACAGTCAGAAGCGCGGGAGGGCGAGAGAATTCACCAGAGCCAGAGCGGGGAGCAGAGCAGGCAGAAGGACCGAAGTACACTGCTGAGGGGAGCAGCGGGCGGCAGGTGAGGTCTGCACGCCATGTGGGACCCTCCTCTGGTGGCCGGGGAGCAGCCGGGGATTGAACCGGCGCCGCAGAGGCTGTGGGCAGCTTCGCAACCCAGCGCTCAACCGCTGCGCCACCGGAGAGGCCCTTAAAAATCTTTCAGTTAACTAAACTGCCACTAGAAAACAAAATATTGGATTATTATTGCAACATAATTAACCATTTTATTCAGATGAAAGCCATGTGAAGGGAGCAGGGTCACTCCCATCCCTACATTGGACTGTGACATGAGCAAAAAATGAACTTTTATTGTGTTAAATCATTAAGATTTAGCATTCTTTATTACAGCAGTTAATCTACTCTTATCAGAACAAATTGTACCTCATGTTTTATGATCTTCTGAACTGTTTTTTTTTTAGATTTATTTATGCATATACGAACTGGGGTACAGGCCAGAGGTGCAGGGGTGAGAGGACACACCAGAGACAGTGGGGAACAGAACAGGCAGATTGACCTAAGTACACTGCTGAGGGCAGCTGTGGGCAAGACAGGAGAGGTCTGCTGTGCCATGTGGGCCAGCTCCCTGGCTGGGGATTCAACTCATGCCACAGTGGCTGCTGACAGCTTCATAGTGCTGTGCTTTAACCTCTTGCACCACCAGGCAGCCATAAACTGATTATTTTAACTAAGACTTTATGTTAAAAAAAAATAGTTTGTAGGGCCTCCCCTAGTGGTGCAGCGCAGGTGGTTGAGCGCTGCGCTGTGAAGCTGTCCGCAGCCTCTGCAGCGCTGGTTCTATGCCGGGCAGCCCACGAGGGTCCCACATGGCGCAGCAGACTCTCCTAACTCACCCGCTGCTCCTCTCAGCAGTGTATTCCAGTCAATCTGCCTGTTCTG
This sequence comes from Talpa europaea, assembly GCF_964194135.1. Lineage (NCBI taxonomy): Eukaryota > Metazoa > Chordata > Mammalia > Eulipotyphla > Talpidae > Talpa > Talpa europaea. The sequence continues at coordinate 94,921,036 of NC_140075.1, read as the reverse complement.
GGCCTCCCTGGTGGTGCAGGCGGTTGAGTGCCGCACTGTGAAGCTGTCCGCAGCCTCTGCAGCACGAGTTCAATCCCAGCCAACCGGCGAGAATCCCACATGGCGCAGCAGACCTCTCCTGTCTCACCCGCTGCTCCCCTCAGCAGTGTATTTCATCAGTCTGCCTGTTCTGTTCCCTGCTCTGTCTCTGGTGAATCCTCTTACCCTCCCGAGCATCTGGCCTGTACCCCAGTTTTTGTATAAATGAATAAATAAATCTTTAAAAAAATAGATTGTACACATAGATTAAATTTTGGCTGAACACCTGTGAAAATATACTGGTCCTATTAACATTATATACTAGAATGTTACATCAGTTATTTCTTGACTGTTAACATTAACAGAAGATGATACATGCTGGAGGCGGAGAAAAATATAATGAAATAGGTGTTAAAACTTAACTTTATAGGTGAGAAAATTGAAGGTCGAAAGCAGGTCATTACTGCCTTAGACTAGAAGTAATGGTAGGGAAAAGAAGGTAAAAAAAATAGAATATCAATACTTTTATATGGTTCATCCTAATACTATCCTATCAGGACATAAGCTTCAACAAGGATGATTTATTGTGTCGTGTACAAGAAGTCTCTAGTTTTGGTTAATTCAGTGACTCATTATTTATCATCAGCAACCCAAGTTCTTTCCATCTTCCCCCCTCCCATCTTCATCATGTGAGCTTGGTCCTTCCCAGAAGAAACCTCTCTTATGTGTTCATTGTATGTGGCCTTATGCCATGTACAATGTGTTTTTAATTTGTGTGTGTTTTTACATACCTATGTATGTACCCATTTATAACAGAAAAGATATGGTAGCATGTTATATGTGTGTAATTTTTGAATATAAATCTTATCACACTGCAGTTCATCAATTTATCCAACAATATACAAGTCTCTGTGTGTGTGTGTGTGTGTGTGTGTATAATTGTTACTTAATACCCTTATTTTAGGAGTAATTACCTAAAAGTAAGCAAACTACTCGATTGTGTGATTAAACTAAAGATTATTTTGTCTTGGGCCTCCCCGGTGGCGCAGTGGTTGAGCGCTGGGTTGTGAAACTGCCCGCAGCCTCTGCAACACCAGTTCAATCCCCGGCTGCTCCCCGGTCACAGGAGGAGGGTCCCACATGGCACACAGACCTCTCCTGCCGCCCGCTGCTCCCCTCAGCAGTGTACTTCGGTCCTTCTGCCTGCTCTGCTCCCCGCTCTGGCTCTGGTGAATTCTGTCACCCTCCCGCGCTTCTGACTGTACCCAGTGCTTGTATAAATAAATAAATAAATCTAAAAAAAAAGGGGGGGGGGAACCAACATTAAAAAAAAAAAGATTATTTTGTCTTCCTGCAGTTGTTGGACTTTTAAGTTGTTTACAATATTTTGTTAGTATTAACAATGTCTCCTTATACTCTAATGCTAATTTTTTTCAGGTATTGAAAAGCAAAATTGCTGGGAGTAATAGTTTCACTATTTCTTCCACTCATATCATCAACTTATAAAAATAGCTATTTCCTAGATTTTTGCCAATATTTGCTAAGCTTTATAGTTTTTGACAAAGGTTTTTAATTTTAGGTTTATAATTTTTTTGACTCATTGAAGACACCATGGCCTCTTATTTTAATTTGTAGTTCTCTGATAACTATAAACTTAAACTTTTTTACAAAGGTGTACTGACTTTTTTCTATTCAGCAAATTTCCTGTTTATATCTTTTGCAAAGTACTCTGTTGGTTATTATGTCTTGTTTTTAATAAGTTTTTTATGCAGTATGGGTACTACTCCTTTGTCTGATATATATGCATATATTCCTGTAGCTGACTGCTCTCAACTGAGTCTGTCTCTATAACTTGCCCTCATTTTTTTTAAAGATTTATTTATGCATATAAGAACTAAGGTACAGGCCAGAGGTGCGGGGAGGGGGAAGGGGCTGTGAGAGGATTCACCAGAGACAGAGTGAAGAGCAGAATAGGCAGATTGACTAAATACATTGCTGAGGGGAGCAGCAGGCAAGACAGGAGAGGTCTGCTGCATCATGTGAGTCAGCTCCTTGGCTGGGGATCGAACTCGTGCTGCGGAGGCTGCGGACAGCTTCATAGTGCTGCATCTTGACTACTTGCGCCACCAGGGAGGCCCCCTCATTGCTACTCTTTCAAAATTATCTAGTGCTCAGTCTTTACTTTGCAACTCTGCCATTGAAGAGGCACTGCGGCTATTATCTCACTTTAATCTGTGGAAGTGCTCAGCATCTGTATAATTTAAGCCATTCTTATCACTTCTTAGATAATAAAACATTAGAATTGAAAGAAAGTTGAAAAAAAATCCAGTTGGACAATCTTATTTTACAATATTATATGGGTAGGTATGTCGGGTGAGATATTATTCACTAAAGTGGAAAACTGGCTTCCCTTCCTTGTTCCATATTTCCCTTCTACCTTGAGAAAATAAATAAGACAATGTGATAGGTACATAGTCTTTATTTTATCTAAAAATTGAGACAAAGGAAACTGTAGAAAAAGAAATCTGCATGATTGAGAATGAGGTCTAAACTTATACAATTATATCTCAATAAAGCTACAAAAAAGTTTTTACTTCTTTTAAGAACTTGAGAAAGAAATGGATTCAGCTTCACACATTGGCTCTAGGATGCTCAGAGGAAAGAAATAAATTTGGCCAAGATAAGTCATGATTACCCTGAGGTGGTCCAGAGATGAGTTAAGTATTTCAAAAAGGAAAGAGATCAGTCAAGAGTTTGAGTCTATGTTTTTTGGGAATATGTAATGCTGATGTTCCTGTCACCTCAGCTGAGCACACAGGCTGAAGTTTCTGGCATCAGTGCAGAAATTGACCTGATTTCCCAGGCTCTTCCGCCATTCCAAAGGACTAGGATCTGCCCTGTCTTCCCATCTCAGGAGAGTTGTTGACTCTGCAAGTCTTAGAGAAGAATGTTCTGTAGTTTTGAATGTCTTGTGCCATGAGTCAATCTCACAAGAGAGTTGGGTCTGCAAAGGCTTCCAGAAGGATGAGGAGAATCAGGAAAGGGCAGGATTCACAACAACACCCAGCTTCAGGGTTGCTCTTTTCCTTGGTCACCTTTCATAATGGCAAAGACTGAGACTGATAAAGCTGTGGCTCTTCCACGAGCTCTACTCCCACTGGATTCCTAGAAGCTCACAGCTGACGGTCCACAGGCGCTGAGCTGTTTTATTATTCCGGGCTCTTGGGGACACCCAGGCCCTCTTGCAGTCACTGGAGGACAGAGAAAGAGTGTGAACATACAGTAGTCAAAACTGACAGTCTGGAAAAGCTTACAGCTTTTTTCTCAGAATATATTTCTAACTCTATAAAATACAGTAGATTGGGGCCTCCCCTGGTGGCACAGCGGTTGAACACTGGGCTGCGAAGCTGCCCGCAGCCTCTGCAGCAGCCTCTGCAGCGCCGGTTCAATCCCTGGCCGCCCGGCGAGGGTCCCATATGGCGCGCAGACCTCTCCTGACGCCCGCTGCTCCCCTCAGCAGTGTACTTCGTCTGTCTGCCTGCTCTGCTCTCCCCTCTGGCTCTGGTGAATTCTCTCACCCTCCAGTGCTTCTAACTGTACCCAGCACTTGTATAAATAAATAAATAAATCTTTTTAAAAATAAATAAAATACAGTAGATTGGATAAAAAGAGATGTATTCAAATGTAATTTTAAAATATTTTAAAAACAAATTTGTGATACACTAATGCATATCACACAAAGTAAGATTAATATATTCTATAACAAGATCTAGCCCTGGGTCTAATAAGCAATGGATTGCAAAGTAGTGGCAAGTAGAAGTGACATTCTGCATAATGTGAAAATACTTGCAGTTTTATTGGTGACAAAGCCACAGCTATTGCTAGTACTCCTGTAGTACCCAGTTGAAGGAAATGCCAGATATAAGTTGGAGGTTAGTGAAATTAAAAATAAAATTATCTTTCCAACTTCACAGATACCTTGAATTCTATACACAGACCAATTAATCACCCATGAACCCCAGTCTAAGCTCCTCCGTTAACCACTGTTTTTTGTGGGGGACATGAGGCATTATTGGATGGATGAGGGGGTGGAGTGGAGCATATGCTCATGGTGTTTTGTCTTTATATAGTATTTTTTCTAACAGTAAAAGTCCTGTACAACAGGACTAGGAAGATACAATAATGATTAAGAAGAAAAGCATAATATCTAATTGCTTTTCCCTACATTTTTATTTGCATATTAATAGAATCCTTCTCCCCTTCTTATATGCAAAACTGAAATCCCACTATATCTAGCTTAGGATGGATTTCTTTCTCTTGTTAAAAATGCCTTTTTTAACTGGATGTGTAATAAATAAGTGATCTTTAAAACTTGTTTTAATAATAAATAAATGCCTTAAGTTAAAGGTTAAAATCCTTCACACTCCCCCAACTTTTCTTCAAACTCCTGGGAAGTAACCACTAATTAGTTTTCTGTGTATCCTTCCAGGCTTTTCTATGTATTTATAACGAATAACAGTATGGTTTTGATAATAGTTTTTTCTTATAACATTGTATCACTAACATCTCCCCATTTCTTAATTATTATTTGAAAAATTTTATTTAGTGACTGTGCAATATTTTATCATATATTTAAAGCAGTTATGTTAAATACCCAGACTCTAGCTCATGCCATAGAAGTATACTTCTATGAATTAATATATGAACTACACATGTGAACCATATATGAAATTTAAAATTTTCTAAGAAATTTTTTAAGTACACTTTCAAAAGTAAAAGGAACTGGGTGAAATTAATTTTACTACTATATCTTATGTAACCCAATATAGTCAAATTATTTCATCAGGCAGTCAATATAAAAATTGCTAATGTGATCATTTACATCTCTTTTTCTTACTCTGTCTTCAAAATCAGGTATGTATTTTACACTTTTTTTTTTTGCATAGAACTGGGGTGTAGGCCAGAGGTTGGAGGGGTGAGAGGATTCACCAAAGACAGAGTGGGGATAAGAGCAGGCAGATCTACTGAAATACACTGCTAAGGGAAGCAGCGGGGAAACAGGAGAGATCTGCTATGCCATGTAAGTTATCTCCCTGGCTGGGAATCAACTCAAGCCATAGCAGTGATAGCGCTGAGACATAATTCCTAGGCCACCAAGTGTATTTTATACTTATAACACTTCTCAATTTGGACCAACCATATACCAAGTGCTCAATAGCACTTATGATTACAGGCAACCATGCTGGACAGCACAATTCTAGAACCAGAATGCCTGGGTTTAAATTCTTGGACTGCAACTTACAAACTTTATGACCATAAGTCAGTTATTGTGTTATTTTGTGTCTTAGTTTCCTCATCTTTAAAATGGGTATAAAAACGTCTTCTACCTCTCAGGGTTCTGTTAACTATATGAATTAATATATGTCAAATACTCAGAAGAATGCCAAACACATTAGCTCAAGGAACACTAATTATTATCATTTATCTATCCCCCTGTTGTAGGACAATGAAGTTGTTTCCAGTGTTTCACTTAATTAACGGTGCACCAATGTACAGCTTGGGACACAAGAGCAGACTGAGTTGGGATGAAAGATTTAATTCTGGGCTACCCTTTATTCCCAGACTCTGATTGCCCAGTGAGTTTGTGATAAGGACACTGAAATATCTATTTTTATATTCCAATAGAGAATGCCAATCTTGGCAGTTTGGGGAGACAGAGTTCACATTAGGGACAGATTACCTTGTCCAGGGATAGTCTTCTCAAACATCTCTCAGACAGTTGCAAAGCTTACCTGGAAACTGGCACACAGGCACAAAATAGAGCCATAAAAGCAACTTTTGCTGAGTTTCTGATATATGTTCCCTTAGAAAAGTAACCACATTTGGTTTACACTGGGCATGCAAAACCCTGTATCTCCCTGTTCACACAGATGGTGGAGAGAACCCTGCTGCCTCCACACACCTGAAATACTTGCCGCTCAGGGGCTCCAGGCCCTCAGCCAGGGCACAGTGCAAAGTGGTCTGTGCCCCTTCTCGTGCTGACTTGACAAAAGGGGAGAAGAGCCGCCAGAGCAGACACAGCAGGAAGGAATGCCGGACCAGCTCAGAGCTGACGATGCCTGGGTGCACTGCATAGGTGGTGACCCCTGTGCCTGCAAAAAGGGCACAGTTAGACCAGGAACACACTCAAGTGTGGGGAAATAGCTCATGTCCTGCAGCGAAATGCACACTTGCAAAGAAGAGACTCAGGAAACATAACTCCAAAATTCAAAAGGTGCCAGAGAGAATCCAACTAATAATTAATTGGTCTTCCAAAAAGATGTCACCTTCCCAGATCTGTCACCTGGTTGAAGGTCCTTCTAATTTCAATGTCACCTTTATTCTGTGACTTCTGTCATAGAAATAGCAACATGCAGTAGCCCCAATAAAAGTATCAATTATTGACAGTGGTATCTTTGAAATTTCTATTGGTGGGGCATAAGGGGAGCAATGTGGTTGGAAGGTAGAGGACTAGGAACTTGTTTTGAGTTGCATTTGCCTAGCAAGCATATTTTATGAAGCTTATGTTGAGGCATGATGAAGGAGGCAATGGAGACAAGCATGCCCCGAAGACACCTCCAGTACCTCCACTCTTTTCAGTACTTATAATATGCACAGCCATTGCATAGAATATATTCTGTCAATGTATTCTGTTATTTGATTCTGAAAGAGACTCATGAGAAAGATAATACTAAGTTACCCTTTTACAGCTGAGGAAATTGAACTCTCGTCAGAGAGAGTTTAAGGAACTTGTCCATGGTCATTCCTAGCAGACTAATGTAAAGAGCAAGGACCTGGAGCTAGATGATCTCAATTTGAATCCTGCTCAGCTAGAAACCTTGTTTGAGCAAGTTTCTTAATATCCATCTATGCCTATCTCTTCATTTATAGAGTGGGTGGGAATAATAGTACCTACCTCACAGGAATATTGTATTAAATGCATGACATGATTAGTATGTGGTACAAACAAAACCCTCAGTTGTTATTATGATTATTTATTTTAATGTGTGCCCCATTCTTTCACTTTCTGCTTTCTGATAGTAAATGCCCTTACTCCTGACTTTGGTTTATTCACTGTAGCAAATAAGCCAACAGATTCACAGATATTAGAGCCAGCAACTCAGTGAAAACTCCAGGGGCACACAGAATCAGGATTAAGAGCTATCTCACCTCACTTTATAACTAAGAGACAAAGTCTGGGGAGGCAAAAGGGACATGTTCACATCCACACAGGCTCACATATGCAGAGCAAGAACTCAGGCCCGTGGTTCTGACACCATCAGTCCTAGATCCCTGACTGCAGGCAGTGGCAACTCTGTAACCCATCACATCGTGTGAACCTCTGCAAGTGGCACATAGATGGCAGTGCCCTGGCTTTGAAGCAGAGTACCCATTTTCCAGCCCTGACTTGCTACATTAACTTGGGCCAGTAACTGGCCCTCAGTCTGCACCTATAAAATAGCAATAATAATACCTGCTCTGCCTGATCCAAGAGGTGGTTGTGCAAACCAAATGCGATAAGATGTGACATAAATGTAGGGTGAATTTATGAGGTTCCTGACCTCATAATTTTAAGTTTCCTGAGGCCAAGAACTCTTGTTTTTACTCCATTTGTAACTTCCTTCTCTTTAGCACACAGAGCTACCACTGGTATGTGCATGTTTGACATCACACCTTCAGAAGCATCTATGAACCTCCTGAGGACCTTGTATTTGCCATCGTAACCCTGGCCTTTCTCCAGACTTACCTTGGAGCTTCTTGGCCAGTTCACGAGTAAAAAGCACATTGGCCAGCTTGCTGTGGCAATAGGCAAAACCTGACCTGTACTTCTTCTCACTCTGGAGGTCATGGAAGTGAATCTTGCCAATATGATGCATCACTGATGACAGGTTCACCACACGTGCAGGAGCAGACTCCTTCAGACGCTCCAGGAGCAAGTGGGTGAGAAGAAAGTGGCCTGCAAGGAGAGCCAGCAGGGGACACTGAAGAGTGGAGAAGCAGCCCAGGCTCAGGGGATAGGGGCTAATGACAGGACTTCAGCCTTTGCTCATTCTCTTCTGGGTGTAAACAAATTTTGATGCAATGAGCAATAATCAGTGCTAATAATCAGTCAGCCTGTGTTAGGGGAATCCTAACACAAGGGTCAGAGCTGTACGATAGGTGACGTGACATAGACTTAATCCAAACCTACTGGACCTCTGCTCTTGCCCCAGTCAGGAAAGATGCCTACTCTGGTCACAATCACACAAAGGTGGGCCTAGGTATACTCACATGCAGAAGGAAGGACGGGATTGTCAGGGGAATTAACATGTTCCATGGTCTCTACTCCAGATCCCCAACCTCAGTCACACCTCAAGCCCTCAAGGTTCACTGCCTCCATGGACCAAACCTTGGCCGTTGTAGCCCTCAATTATGTGTGTGACTCCTCTAGGATCTTGTACCCCCATACCTGGCCCTACTCAGCAAGCCCTGCATTGCCATTGCCCTTATCTAAGAATGACATTCCTTTTGGTATCTCTCAAGTTTGGGGGTTTCTTCCTCAACTTGCATTCTCTCTAAGATACTTACCCAGGTGGTTGACTCCCAGGTGGGTTTCAAAACCATCAGCTGTCTTGGCATATGAGCATATCATCACTCCTGCATTGTTGATCAGAATGTGGAGCTGCTTTTCCTCTGTGGAGCACAATCAAGGAGACCTGTGTTTAGCAAGGAGCTGGCTAGCTGCCTGTCACACTCCTGATATTTGCTCCTTGCCTTTGGACCCATCTCAATAATATTCAATACCACTGTCTTTGGGTTTCTAATTTTAGTTACTGATATCTTTCTGGACACCATTCATTCATTCATGTATCCATTCTTTGTTTGGCATCTGTGTATGCTGGTTCTAGAACAGGCCCTTTCTGCTGAGTACTGAGTATTCGGTGGTAAAACATGACAGACATGGTTCCTGTCACTCGTGGATTCTATAGTTCTTGGTAGAAGCTGGTAATTTTCCAAGATCCAGAAGAAGTCTGGCAGTAACACAACCTCATCTAGGTCTGTGGCCAGAGATGGCTGATTCTCAGGATGGAAATAGAGAGTGGCATCGGGGCCACACCTTAATGCCCAGGTGCAAGCCCAGACAGGGAGGTCACACTTCCAGCATTCCCATTGCTGATGCAAAAAGACGATAAGGATCCTGCCCAGCTTCTCCACCCGCCATCCCCTTGCCACACCCCTGCCCTGCTGGTTCATGTGGCAGAACCTGTCTAGTGGGATCAGAGCTGGTTCTGATGTAAGGGTCAGAGATGGTCCAGGGTGGGGCAACCACTCCCGCACCCAGCTTTCTGCTTTTCTAGCTACCCACAGGTGCCCCACCTGCCAGAAAGCCCTCAGCAAAAGCTCGGATGGATTTGGTATCAGAGAGGTCCAGTTTCCGCACTAGCACCTGGGAGTTCTTTGTGTCAGCTCGGATTTCACTAGCGGCAGACTCCCCCTTTAGCACATCTCGGCAGGCAATGTATACTCGGGCTCCTGAGGCAAAAGCAAAGACAGGACAATGGGTTCAAACCCTCAACTGAAAAGATGTGTAGGAAATGAGCCTGGGACTGTGGACAGAGTGTTCTGCCAGTCATCCCGACAGCAGTGAGTGGCTCTATTGCCACATCAGGATCCTTACAAGGAGTGCTGCTCAGTCTCCTTGCTATTAGCTTGACCCCAGGCTGGCAACCCTGGTCTTACACTGATTTTTAACATTGCTCAGTACGTCCTTTTATAATAATGGACTTTATCCGTGGGATACATGGACCTCCTTGTTTTCCTTACTTTATATAAAAGGGAAGGAGAAGGTAGGAAGGTAGGTTAGTTTAAAGTAAGAGAGTAAGTTAGTGTCACAGCTGAACTTGAATCCCACGTTCCTTGAATTGCTGCCTAGAGTCTCCAAACCCAGCAGGAAGAATCAAAACCCAGCAGGAAGAAGGAAATGTGGACAGAGCCCCCAGTGAGAAGGGCAGGAGGTGCTGCCCTGCGGAGACCGAGCGGAAGGACTTGCCTCTGCGAGCGAGCTCTCTGGCTGTCTCCTTGCCGATGCCGGTGTTGGCGCCTGTGATCACCACTACCTTCCCCGGAAGCTGCACGTTTGTTCTACAAACCCCACCAGCAAAGAACTTCCTATAGGCAAGGGCAACAAAAGCATTCATGCACCATCCTTCCCAGTCCCTGACTGAGATACATAAAATCCATCCAGCCTCAGTGAGGGATTTCTTTAAGTTGTCCTTAGGAGAGTCAAGATGCTAATGTTTCTCATCTTTCGGATAATCTTCGTTTCCCACTAGGCAAGGGGGTCTCCTGTTCATCTGTTTACATTGGAAGGTCATGTCTCAGAAGTTACAAATAATCATCTGGACAAAGACAATAAGTGCTCTTGAGCCAGGGCTAATAGAGTCCTTCCTGTTAGATGTAGATACCTTGTTCTTATCTCTAGAGGTTCCCAGAGGTCAACATCTTCCTTCAACCCACATTCAAACCATATGAGTGATAAGCATTAGTGAAACCACTGGTTCTGAGCCCTAGGTCTTCGATAAGCATCAACATGAGGAAGTGATGCACCACACCCGTGAGGGGTCCCATATGCATATATGGCTTTTGGGCTGCATCTCCAGTTTTAGAGAGCCAGATCTTCAGAAGCTCTCTGATACTGTTCTAGAGATTTCATCCATTCAAACCTCCCTTGTTCAGATCTCTGTGCAGAGAGCATCTTTTTATGTATAGCTGACCGTACAAGTTCCAAAAAAGAGGGGTCAGAACTCATATTTTCTGAACATCATCCAACTGCTAGGCAACAGACTAGACATTTTCTACAGGTGATTTATTTCCATCCTTTTTACCACTCTGTTATTGTCCCCATTTTACAGTGGTGAAAACTGAGCTAAAGAAGTTCAAATCAGGGCCTCCCTGGTGGCTCAAGGGGTTAAGTCTCAGAACTATGAAGTTATCCGCAGCCACTGAAGCTCTAGTTCGATTACTGGCCAGGGAGGAGACCCCCATGGCACAGGAGACCTCTCCTGACTACCCCACTGCTCCCCTCAGCAGTGTATTTCAGTAGATTTGCCTGTTCTGCTCCCCACTCTGTCTCTGGCGAATCCTCTCACCCCTCTGCCCCCCGTACCTCTGGCCTACACCCCAGCTCTTATATGCATAAATAAATAAAATAAATATTAAAAAAAAGAAGTTCAAATCATTTGTTCATGGTGGCAACACTGGAATTGTACCAGGTTTTCCTGCCATGACCTAGAGCAATACTCTGTCCTTGACTTGTCTGTTTAAATTTCTTCATCATTAGCCATATTTAAATTCCCCACTGAGAACACACATTTCATTGACACTTCCAGAAATCCCATGGCAAAAGTGTCATCCCCAAACAGTAACTGAGCAGCATGTCAAAGGGAAGAGAGTTTGTTTCCCTTTCCCAAATGTGTTATACTTGACATGGAGCCCCTTGGCAATGAACACCCGTAATAATCTAGCAGAGATACCTTGAATAGTTACAGTGAGCAAAGGGCAATCTTCAGAAAAACCAAAGGAAATAGAGTGAAAGAGCTAGGTCTCCCATCTGCTTAATATTAAGTCATCCATTCAGTCCCAGAATGCAAACCAGTCCCTCCTCTCCCAGTCCCAGATGCTTCCTTCCAATTTTCAACATAGTTATCTGTAACTACCTCCTTCCTGACTGCTTTTTCTGCCCTCTCACTCCCAGAGCCTCCATCCCTTTCTCTTCTTTCAGCAGCTCAGAATTCACCTACTTACAAGTTCCATGGCTCCCAATTCAATATGTATGAGTTACTGAATTAAGACGAACCTGATGGAAGGAGCCATCACATATAAGAAAGAGAGGAAGGAGGTGAGCAGTCCCAAGGTGAGCAGCATCCTCTCAACTTCTTTCCTTGCTGCTGCTTAAGCAAAAGCAATGTTGACTCCAACTCAGGCTAGAGCTTGTCGTCTGGCTCCAACTCTTGGCTGTTTCTCTCAGCTTCTCCCTCTTGTATCTCCTCTCCCTCCTTCTCAGAACTCAGCAACAGCCTGGCTCTAAGCACAGCCCAGAATCCTATTTAAATCTGAGAGCTGTCAGAGCACAGCCTGCTGGGAGATGTAGTTCCCGAGGGAGGAAGAGGGAGGAAAGAGTAGATGTCCACACTTAATAGCAAGAATGAAGGGGAAATTGAAACAATTTCCTCCTAGCTCTCCCATCCTCAATCGCTCCTCTTATCTAGGGGACTCCTACAAGACTGAATAATTTTAACTTTAGCAACAGACTCCATAAGATAAGTGTGATTTAAATAGAAATTGTGAATAAAATAGAAAGACAAGGGGGAAAAAAAAAACCAGAAGAATAGTAAGAGAAGTCAGGAAAGTGGTTTCCCTTGGTAGGGAAGGGGTAGAGACTGAAAGGGGAATGTTGGGAGAGTCTGGGGGACTAGTTTTCTGTTCTCTGATATACGTGCTGGTTGCACAGGTGGCTGATTTTGTGAAAATTTGTTGCATCATACATTTGATTTGTGCATGTTTCTGTGTTTCTTGTTATACTGTAATGATGTTAATGCCCACCTGTACCAGCCAAGGAAAGGGAAGTGAGCTCGTTTCAGTGCGTGAGCTCTAGAGTGGAGCTTCCTGCTTTGAATGCCAAGTCATTTACTTGCAAGCTCTGTGTTCCTGTGCAAATTACTAAATGTCTCTGTTAACTCAGTTTCCTCACTTATACATTGGGCATGATAAATACATATATATAAATATATATACAGATATAGTCACCTGTTTTAAGTATTAAATTAAAAGATAGAAAATTTGAGAGACTAGCACACAGTAAACACTGTGTCAGAGCTGCTGCTGTGACTCACTTTGTCGCTTTTGTCTCCCTTGATATCCCCTTTGCTTTAAGCAAGGGTTTGGTGTAAAAAAGGGAGAGGTGATGAATGAGAAAGGCATTTCGGTTATTGCCATAAAAGATGCAGGAGAGGGCCTCCCTGGTAGCACAAGGGTTGAGACACAACCTATGAAGCAATCTGCAGCCACTGCAGCATGAGTCCAATTCCCAGCCAGCCAGGGAGCAACCCACATGGCACAGCAGACCTCTCCTGACTCACCTGCTGCTCCCCTCAGCAGTGTACTTTGGCCCATCTGCCTGTTCTGTTCCCCACTCTGTCTCTGGTGAATCCTCTCACCGCCCCCCCACCTCTGGCCTGTACCCCAGCTCTTGTATGCATAAATACATAAATCTTAAAAAAAAAAAAAGATGCAGGAGAACACAAGAGAAAGCTAGTAGAAGCTGTCAAAGATGTTTGAAGTGTGTGAGGGCATGGGAGGAGGTGTGTCAAGGAGGGGAGGAGGGTAAGAGGGGTTCATACTCTTGCTCAATCAGCATCCCTTTCCTAGACAGGCGGACAGACAAGGAGCCAGGACAGGACCCTGAAAGTCATGGCCCAGCTCTGTCCCTTCTTGTAAAGGTAGAAAAAGCTCCTGTGACAAGCAGGAGTCCACTCCCTCATTCATCAATCAACCCGTCCATTCAACATACACTAGCTGATCACTTCTTAGTGCCAGGCATTGTGTCAAGTAATAGGAACACTTGCTTCCTATTCCTTGGGAGTCCCAGTGACCTGATGAACACAACAAGGTATAATCAGATAATTCTCAGGGGAGATCTCTCTGACTCACAGTTGACTGTGTCATCTCTTTCCACTTCTCCCACTTTGGCTCCAGTTCACCACAGTCACAGGGACCTCAAAGTCACAGACACCCTTGAGGAGATGTTGTTGCTGGCACAACATCTGCCTTCTAGAATTTGATGGCCACTGGGCCAGCATGGCTTGCTGAAAAGATGATTTTCTACCCATACCTGGTTACATTGGGTCTGCAATACCCCATATATCATATGTGAAAACAAAATCTCTTGGTGTATAATGCTTAGAATCCTCCCTGCTGCATGTAATCAGGGCTGGGGTTAATCACAGAGATAGACACCACCATGCCATACCATGCAAGGAACAGTGCATCAAATGCCCTCAAATCCAGGTACCTTTGTACTAAAGCCTTCTGGGTGCCCATCATTGTTACTAAATCAAATGGAAGATCCTGCACATTTGTAGAGATGTTATTCAATTTATCTTTAGTTTGTTTGGGAGGCAGAGAACCCTAAAGAACATGTTCTCCAGTGCTTTAGAGCAGCAGAGAAAAGATATAAGAAATAATATAAGGCAGCTATAATTATGGAAATACACAAATAGTTTGCTAAAAACACACTAAATATTATAATTCAAAGACCACCAATGGATGACTGATCAGTCTTACTGGATATTAAACTATGTTGTAAAGCTATAGTAATTTAAATAGTGTGGTACAGGCCAATGAATAGTCAGGTAAATCAGTAGAACAAAATTGGCCCAAATACATATGGAAATTTAGATATGATAAAAAACACCATTTTAAATTGAGAAGGAGGGGAAGATGGATTTTTTTTAATAAAAGTACTATAATAATTACTATTTTTTATTATAATTACTATTTCCTGATTGGGAAAAAGTAAACTTGATCCTCACCTTACTCTTTACACCAAATTTTCAACTAGATCAAAAATGGTAAGCTTTTTCTAATAAGTCAGGAAACTCAGAAATCCAAAAAAAGAAATACAAAAACAATCACACATAAGGCAAGATGAACAGGAAACTGGGGGTTCAAGGGATAGATATTCACAAACTAGGATCTAATTTACCTAATATATAAAGAACTCTTGCAAATCACGAATGAAAAAAATAAATAACCCAATGGAAATAACAGTTTACAGAGAAGAAATAGAAGTTGCTCTTCAATCTCACTCTTCTTAAAAGACACACTAATTAAAATTATTCTGAGTATCACCTTTTACTTATCAGACTGGAATATTTCAAAAAGATTATTGCATGTCCCATTGGCAAGAGTGTGAAGAAATAATGATGCACTGTTAATGGGAGAGTTTGTTGTCACAACCTCCACAAAGAGAAGTGTGGTAACATCTAACAAAATTATACAAGGACCGCATTCTTCTCCCTGTACTTATAAGGTTGTCCTTCCAGCATTATTTGGAACAACAAGTTTTGAAAACATTTAAATGTCCATCCATATTACAGTCACACAACAGATACTACGCAACTGTAAAAAAGCAATAAAAACTGTTAGAGGGTGATATGGAACAGTCTTTGAGATGCAGTATGTGAAAAAGCAAGGAGCAGAACAATATGCTGCCATGTGTTTAGAACATAGAGGGAATATAGCACTAATTTACTTGTGTATAGACTACCTCAGAAGAGATAACAATGGTTGCTTCTAGGAAGACAGGGAAAGGCCTTTACTTGAATGAAATCTTTTGGATCTTGTGACCTTATAAGCTACAACTTCTCAAAAATTTAAGTTTTGAATAAATACTTTGCAGCAGCTCACTTGTTTATCGTTATGAAATTAATCATCGCAATTTACAAAACTATTTTCATAGTGGTTTTGAGACTTTTTTTTTTTTAAAGATTTATTTATTTATTTATTTATACAAGCACTGGGTACAGTCAGAAGCGCGGGAGGGTGAGAGAATTCACCAGAGTCAGAGCAGGGAGCAGAGCAGGCAGACTGACGAAGTACACTGCTGAGGGGAACAGCAGGTGGCAGGAGAGGTCTGCGCCCCATGTGGGACCCTCCTCCAGTGGCCGGGGAGCAGCCGGGGATCGAACCAGCACTGCAGAGGCTGCGGGCAGCTTCACAACCCAGCGCTCAAACGCTGCGCCACCGGGGAGGCCCGGTTTTGAGACATTTTTAAACATGTGTTGCCACATAAGAAAATCTCATCACCTTCCTCATCATTATAATCCACCCCTAAAAGATCACTGATATTTGCTCTTTAGGGACTTTTGATCGGAGGCAAACATAGGTGAAAAACATAAAGAGATGAAAATCCCAGAGGTACCAGAACAGAGGTGAACCTGAATTTCAGTGATGAGGAAACACTATCACAGCAATACCTCTGAAAACAAACTCCTCCTGGAACTGTTAAATCACAGGTCAGAAGGTAATGCCAGCCTCAGGTCAGAAGATAATGCTACCCACTCAAATTTTAGGAAACTGCTTCATGGTTCTTAATCTTTGCTTCAAAGCTGTCAAGTGGGATGATTCTGCACCAGACACCTGTCCTGGCAACTCTCTTCAGAAGAGAGCTTCCTGTGAATTAGAGCAGGAGGAAGAACTACCAACAGAAACCTCCCTTTCTCTCCCTCTCCTTCCCTGCTCATAAAAATCACAGATTCTGGAAGCTAGAAAAGACAGGTGGAAGGTCACAGATCACATCTTCACACGGCAAACCTAAGGGGACTTAGATGATGCAGTATCATAGAGCTAGCCCCACTGCCAGGAATTGGCAGCTTCTCCATGCCCAACCCAAAACATTGTTACCATAATTTCAGGTTTTTCAGGTCTAGTTCCCCAGCCAGGAATGGATCCCAAGCTGCGGCAGTGCTGAGTCCCAGGCACTAGACCATAGGTTCGTGTCTCGTGAAACCCCGGAAGGAACTTCACTGACTCTCAGGAAAACAAGCGAAAGGCGGCAAATTTGTTTAGAGAAATAGATATAAGAAAAGTTTATTAAGGAGAAAAGAAACAGAATCAAAGTGGGACTACCATGCCAGTAGAACCAGGCCAGGGAGGGCCAAAGAACCAGCAGTGGAGCTGTGCCTCAGGGAATATAACCTTCTTTCCCCAATTATTCTAAAGCCTCATCAGTCCCTCTTTTTTTTTTTTCCCCAAAGATTTATTTATTCATCTATACATGCACTGGGTACAGTCAGAAGCGTGGGAGGGTCAGAGAATTCACCAGAGCCAGAGCAGTGAGTAGAGCAGGCAGAAGGACTGAAGTACATTGCTGAGGGGAGCAGTGGGCGGCAGGCGAGGTCTGCGCACCATGTGGGACCCTCCTCTGGTGGCCGGGGAGAAGCCGGGAATCGAACCGGCACTGCAGAGGCTGCGGGCAGCTTCGCAACACAGTGCTCAACCGCTGCGCCACCGGGGAGGCCCTCATCAGTCTTTTCTGATTGACTAGTTCTCAGTGGTCTCACTCATTCTGTCTTTATGTCTCTGTGCCTAGAATAACATCTTGCTTCACAGCCCTTATCTTAGAGTCCTTTTTCTTTTTTTTCAAAGATTTATTTATTTATTGGGGTACAGGCCAGAGGTGTGGGGGTGTGTGTGTGTGTGAGAGGATTCACCAGAGACAGAGTGGGGAACAGAACAGGCAGATTGACTGAAATACACTGCTGAGGGGAGCAGCAGGCGAGACAGGAGAGGTCTGCTGGGGATTGAACTCGTGCTTCATGGCTGTGGATAGTTCACAGGTTGTGTCTTAACCCATTGCGCCACCAGGGAGTCCCGAGAGTCCTTTTTCTTTTTTGACTTTTATCAAGAATGTCCAGTTAGTCCTTAGAATTTGCTGCCCTTTTCTCTAGAGCCTCCCTTATCCCTTTGAGGCTTTTTCCTACGTTATTCTGATTTTAGAATCTATTTACTTGCCCTATTGTTACAGTATAGAGAGGGGCATCCTGAATCCCCAAAACTGCCTGCTCTAAATAGATTGTGCCATCTGGCACAGTAAGACAAAACATACTCCGATGTGTAAGACCTTTAATGGAAAGGAACTTTAATACAATTAGTGTGCAATACAGAAAAGGGAATGAATAAAGTTCCAAATCAAGCACCCAAACTTACCCATCCCCTTGTGGGTAAATGCCCAGCCAAACAGGGTTGGCCCTGGTGGTGCAGCGGTTGAGCGCTGGGCTGAGAATCTGCCTGCAGCCTCTGCAGCGCCGGTTCGTTCCCCAGTCGCCAGCGAGGGTCCCCCCCCCCAAAAAAAAAAAACAGGGTTGGCCCACAGCGAGGCCTGAAAGCCTGCCACAGGTCTAAAGCACCTTCTGGTGGGGACCCATAGGAAAGGGGCAGAAAGGGCCCATCATGTCTGGAAGGAAAAGAGCAAAATCAAAATCAAAGCTGCCATCGTTAACCTCCCCATGCATCTCTCACCCACATCTGTTTCAACAAGTCCAGGACCAAAAAAGCAAGTGCAGCTTCTTCACTTGTCTTTCTGCTCCATGTGCTGCTTGTGTCCAGCTCCGGTGAACAGGGTTGAGAGAGGAATCCGAAATAGAGTTTAAGAGAAGGGTGACCAAGGGGACACAAGGCTTCTCATTCCATGTTCAAGAAATAAATTCTACTTTTTACCCAGGCAGAGGAAGAATAGGCGGTGCTTCAGGAATGGTGAGGTCAGGAAAAGCCTCATTACTCATGCATGAGGTCCCAGACCTGGGTAGCCCTTTAAGATCTGAGCATCTATTCAAAGACCAGGAGTTCCTTTTATACACAACTGTGTCCATATCTGTTACATTGATATCATTGTTTTTCAGCTGGCACAACCATTTGTGGCAAAGTCCCCATACAAGGGGGTGAGACACAGGGCAAGGTAGGAATTAGGCAGTTTTAGGGACAGTGCAGGAGGGGACCTCTGGAGAATTTAGGGAGGCTTCAGAGATAAGGACAACCAAGGGAATGTAACCAATTCCACTAGGAAAAACAAACATCCCAGGACCAAGGACAACATTGTTAAAACTGGTCCTGGTTTCCTTCAGGTGGTAAAGGGAGGTGGAGATTGGAGAAATGGAGAGTGGTTTAATTTATGGACACATTAGAAGGGCAGCTGTTTAACTTCAATGCAGGGATGCCCATCCAGAGGACAGGGCCATAAAGATAAAGATGTAACAAATGGGAAAAGAGAAAGCTGTTAGATAAGGAATGTGAAGATCCCCCCTCAGTAGCAAATTAAGTGAGACAGATGAGAACTAACCAATCACAAAGAAACTGGTGGAGTTTTAGAATAATCAGGGAAAGAAGGTATATATTCCCTGGGACACGGCTCCACTTTGGCTTCCTTGCCCCTCCCAGGCCTGGTTTCCTGGCCTGGGAGTCCCACTTTATTTCTGTTCTTTTTCTCCTCAATAAACTTTTTCTTTCTCTAAACAAACCTGCCTCTTCTCACTTGCTTGCCCGAGCGTCTGTGAAGTTCCTGCTGCTGCTTCGTGAGACACCAACCCGTGGGGGTCTAGTGGCTGGGGCTCAGTGCTGCCCTGCAGCCTGGGATCCGTTCCTGGCTGGGAGACTAGGCCTGACAATTCTGGTATCAAGGGGGGAAGATGCAGGCATTCGGGAATGGCCTTGGAGGGGAATGGCTTGGAGAGACAGACCAGCTTGGCAGGCTGCCCGACCTTATAGACAAGAGTGCTGAGGCCCTGGCCATGAATCTTGAAAGCGGAAGAAGCTGTAAGTAAGCAAACTTGTTGATTATGCCTGAGTTGGAGTGTTCATTGCACCTGGGCTGGAAGTTCTGCTGGAATCTTTATTATATTCATTTGCTCAATAATATATTTTCACTTCAAAGTAGTTTAATTTGTCAGACAAAATGAGGAGGGTAGCCGACTCCTGTCTGAAAGACCACCATCCTGATCTTTGGCAGAGTGCAGGGGTATTTATACAAAGGAGTAAAACAAAAGGGAGGTGCGCAGGCATGTCCTTTTGATGCAGGCATATGGTGATGGGGGGGAGGGGCACCAGCTTGCTTTGTTAACACCTGATGTTTAACTTCCTTAGATGTTTAACATCCTTCTTATCCTCTTAGGGATATCCTTCCTATTCCTTAGAATGCAAGAAGGCAAACTTGTTAAATGTAACAGATAGGAATGCTTATCTTATGGGGCAGGAAGAGAGACCTGTCCTGTTTCATTCTATCACTTTAGCCCTTCAATCTCTGGGAGTTTTCAGAGTATCAACTTTTATATGAACTTAATGAAAATCTGGGGCCTCCCTGGTAGCGCAGGGGGTTAAGTCTCAGCACCATGAAGCTATCAGCAGCCACTGCAGCACAAGTTCGATCCACAGCCAGGGAGGTGACCCACATGGTGCAGCAGACCTCTCCTGTCATGCCCACTGCTTCCCTCAGCAGTGTGTTTCAATCAGTCTGCCTGTTCTGTTCCCCACTCTGTCTCTGGTGACTCCTCTCATGACTCCACACCTCTGGCCTGTACCCCAGGTCTTGTATGCATAAATAAGTAAATCTTTTAAAAAATAATAAATAAAAAATGGTAACTTTGTATCTGCTGCATTTTTGAATAATTTTCATTTTAACTAGACATTGATAAGAAACAAACATTCTACTTACCTTTTACACTTCTGATGATTGGAAGAAATTTTCACTGACTAGCTTCTAGCTCCACACATTTAAAAATCTTACTACCCATATCCTACCCAAGTACTTCCAGGTCTGGCCACTATAAGATTCATTCATATGGTGACAAACCTTCTGGTTCCCCTAAACCCACTCCTGTCTCTTAAATATCACCTTTGCAATAGCCCTGCCATTATGTTAGAAGTCCAACAAATGTGCTGAAAAGATCATATCAGACCCTGAAAGTACACAGAGAGGTAGGGTTGAATTCAAACTGGTTGAATTCTAACTATTCTTGCCAAGGTTCAAGATGTGGGGGGAACCTTATTGAATCCTTTTGGGGATGATGAAAATATTGTGAAAATAAGTAATGATAATGACATCTATATGCCATGGAATAATCCCAATCAACTCCATATGAAGCAAAAGAATCACTTACCCAAACTTTGTCTGAATTTCTGATCTACAAATGATGAACATTATGAAATAAATGCTATTTAATCCCTAAGTGTGAGTGGATTGGTATACCAAAGAAACAAACTAAAAGAATTGTCCTAGAGAACTTTTGCTAAAATCATATTTGCAAAAAAATTTCCTTAAGGGCCTCCCTGGTGGCACAGAGGGTTAAGCACCACTCTGTGAAGCTTCTGCAGCCTCTGCAGCACAAGTTCGATCTCCAGCCAGGGAGAAACCCACATGGCACAGCAGACCTCTCCTGTCTAGCCCACTGTTCCCCTCAGCAGTGTATTTCAGTCAGTCTGCCTGTTCTGTTCCTCATTCTGTCTCTGGTGAATCCTCTCACCCACCATACCTCTGTCCTGTACCCCAGCTCTTGTATGCATAAACAAATCTTTTAAAAAAATTCCTTAAACAATAAATAGCCTTACTGTTCCTAATGCTGCCTGTGTCTATATATGGCTTTATCTTTTCCATTATAGCTTGGAAGAGAAAAAAGAAAATGACAGGCCATAAATCTGCTCTATCCTGAACTCAGTATGTTGACTGGGTCATATGCACTATTATTCATCTCTAGCTATTTATGGAGCATGTTAATGGAACAAATGAATGAAGATGTATGGTAGTTAAACAACATTTTATTGACCACTAATTTTCCTGGCACCAAGTTATCCAGGGACATGATTTTCTCTAATATGAATGTAACAGTGTTACATTCAAGGATGTAGACATAAGAAGGTGTTGTCATTCACCAAATTCAATGAACACATAGGGAGAAGCCAGGCTATCCAGAAAGGAGGGTCTGGCAGGTAGTTAGTAATAAAACCTTGGCAGAAGAAATTGGTTTATTAAACATCACACTTTGTTTGAGGGACAGCAGTTGAACATAATTCCTATTATATCATTCTACCTAAACCTTTCTTTGGCTTGATTTCAGGATAAAATTAGAGCTCATGCTTGCCATACAAAACCTTTCAGGATCCTAATGCTGCCTGTGTCTGTGACCTTGTCTACTATCCATCACCCATACCCATCCTTTGATGTAGCCTCACCCAAGTTTGTAGAACATTCTGAGTTCAATCACACCATGGTACCTTTGCACCCATACCCATAAGCTTGGATCACAGGGGTACAGGCCACAGGAGCAGTGGGTGAGACAGGAGAGGTCTGCTGCACCATGTGGGTCACCTCCCTGGCTGGGGATTGAACTCATGCTGCAGTGGCTGCTGATAGCTTCATAGTGCTGAGACTTAAACCCTGGCGCTACCAGGGAGGTCCCAAGAACTCCCTTTTTATGAACAATAAACTTCCTAATATCTTGAGCTTTGTATGCCTATTATTCCCCGCCCCCCAAACTGCCCCAATTTCCAGCTTCAATTAAAACCTGGCTTTGTTCTGAGGACATTTCTTTGCCTGCAGTTTTTCAAGTAGCGACTTCTCCCATACCCCACATGCCTCAGTTTCCCTTCCAAGATGGGGAGGTTACTGTTCTCTCCACACCTCACTCCTGTTTCCTTATATGAAGCTCCATCCTTATATGAAGCTCCTGATCTTTTGAGGTTCAAGTCATGAGGTTACTCCTCCTGTCCCTGTTCTAGATTTATGTCCATGTTTTCACCGTAGCCCCCATCTCTGCCTTCTCCTCTTTACACTCCATCATGACTGTTAGTTTACAGATGATCAATCATTCTCGAAAGTTGTGTCTGAGAGTTCCATTTGCTCCACATTCTAATAAAGACTGGCTATGCTCAGTGATTAGTCATTTTAGATTTGTACTGATATTTTGGGGGGGGGTTTAATTTGCCTGTTCCTAATCTGGGTTCTATGAATGAAATTACATGCAAAGTCTATGTAGATATGCAAACATACATATGTAGAAGGGAAGGTCTACAGCCACATCTTTTGGCAACGTGGGTCAGGAATTAAGGGCACAGACGCTGGACGCACCTGCTTTAAACTGAATGCCAGTTCTTGCTGTTGCTTCATTTCCTTGTCTTTAAAATAGGGAAAGTACAGAAACTACCCCACAGAGTTGGCGTGGAAACTAAGGAAACACAGAGCACTTGCACCTGGCATGGAACAGATACTACCTAAGTGTCAGCTTTTGTAATTTCTGGTATTTCTTTATTACCTGAGTCAGACCAATATTCATTCTAACACCCCCTGCTCTCTGTAACCCTGAGCCCTCAGGAGGGGTTTCCCTCTGCCCAGAAGGCACTGTTAGTTGTACTCTTGGCCACTAACTCTTTTTTTAAATAATTTTTTTAAAGATTTATTTATTTTTATACAAGAACCAGAGTACAGGTCAGATGTGTGGGAGGGTGAGAGGATTCACCGGAGATAGAGTGGGGAACAGAACAAGCAGACTGACGATATACATTGCTGAGGGAGCAGCGGGTAAGACAGGAGAGGTCTGCTTCGCCATTTGGGATTCTCACCGGCCAGCCAGGATCAAACCTGCACTGCAGATGCTGCGGACAGTGCTGACAGCTTTACAGTGCGGCGCTCAACCGCCTGAGCCACCAGGGAGACATTTGGCCACTAACTCTTGACCTTCTCTCAGGCTTCAACTCAAATGGTGTTTCCTCAAAAGAGAGCAGTGGGTGAGTCAGGAGACATCTGCTGTGTCATGTGTGGGTTAGCTCCTTGGCCAGGGATCCAACTCAGGCCAAAATGATGATACCTCTGAGACTTAACCTGTAGGCCACCAGGGAGGGTCCATTATACATGTGTCTCTCAAATGCAATAGAAATGAATTAACCAGAAGAACAAGAATACATTATTGTGTAAGTCAGAAATCACAGACAGATATTGACTTGTTAAAACATCCCCAGGAAGCCAGATTTAAACCTTCATGATATTTTTTTTGCTATAATTTATTACAGACTAGTCAAAAATGTCCTTCAATAATGACACATACAATAATTAACAGCAAAGATGCTTAGTCTCTTGTTTGATGTCATAGCCAGTATAACATAGCCAGTTGTAGACAATGAAGAGTCCTCAGGAGGTCCAGGAGGCAACTATTGAGGATAGTGAAGGATCATGACACATCTTTGAGCAAGAGCCTAGGAAGTCTATAAAGACCCACTGAAAAGGGCCACCCCGATGGCGCAGCAGTTGAGCTCTGGGTTGTGAAGCTGCCCGCAGCCTCTGCAGCGCCGGTTCGATCCCCGGCTGCTCCCCGGCCACCGGAGGAGGGTCCCACATGGGGCGCAGACCTCTCCTGCCGCCAGCTGCTCCCCTCAGCAGTGTACTTCGGTCCTTCTGCCTGCTCTGCTCCCTGCTCTGGCTCTGGTGAATTCTCTCATCCCCCCGCGCTTCTGACTGTACCCAGTGCTGGAGAGAAAGAGAGAGAGAAAGAAAGAAAGAAAGAAGGAAGGAAAGAAGGAAAGAAGGAAAGAAGGAAAGAAGGAAAGAAGGAAAGAAATTAAAAAAAAAAAAGACCCCCTGAAAGGATTTGTCTCTGACCTTCCAGGGGGTATTGAGGCCCCTCTCTATCCAGCCTGTACAGAGGAATCATAGTCAAAGCTCCTTCTGTAGGATTGAACTTCTGTGAGCAGCTGGTCGTGATGAAGGGCAGTGAAGACAAAGGCTAAATTCTTTCTGCAAGGGAGAGGACAACCAGAAGGCAATGGCCATAAGTAAAAAGGACTCTTCTTATATTCGTCTCCACAATTTTTGGCTTTGTTCGTAGCCTACTCAAGAAGAAAACACAGCCCTCTCTTGTAGACCTTCTACTAGTCCTCAGATGCATTCACGTAAGAACACCCTCTAAAGTCCTGAAGTATCACTCCTCTTCCTGCAGGAGTGATAAACCTTCACGATTGATCAGGGAACAAGCTTACTTGCAAAGAATGTTCATGACCTTAATTCCAGACAGGATTAAATATTTTCATGAATTGCTGAAACGAACTATGCTAATCTGAGAAACTGCTAACTGGGGAGTTATTAGAAATAAACCAAGTGATCAAGAAAGCAATATTCTATTACCAGTTAATATTCAAACACCAGGAAAATTATGATAGTTATCACTATAATTCAAAGTAGAAGCAACAAGGGAAATCTTTTGGGGATATCCTCAAGTACTGATTGCTTCTGCTCCATTCACCGGATGAAGGAATGTCGAAGTGATACCGGAATTGTCAGGTCTAGTCTCCCAGCCAGGAACGGATCTCAGGCTGCAGGGCAGCGCTGAGTCCCAGCCACTAGACCCCCCAGGGTTGGTGTCTCACGAAGCAGCAGCAGGAACTTCGCAGATGCTCAGGCAAGCAAGCGAGAAGAGGCAGGTTCGTTTATAGAAAGAAAAAGTTTATTGAGGAGGAAAAGAGCAGAAATAAAGTGGGACTCCCAGGCCAGGGAACCAGGCCTGGGAGGGGCAAGGAAGCCAAAGTAGAGTCGTGTCTTAGGGAATATATACCTTTTTTCCCTCATTATTCTAAAGCTGCCCCAGTCTCTTTGTGATTGGTTAGTTCTCGGCTGTCTTACTTAATTTGCTACTGAGTGCGGGATCTTCACATTCCTTATCTAACAGGTTTCTCTTTCCCCATTTGTTGCATCTTTAAATTTATGGCCCAGTCTTCTGGATGGGCATCCCTGCATTGAAGTTAAACAGCTGCCCTTCTAATGTGATCATAAATTAAACCACTCTCCATTTCTCCAGTCTCCGCCTCCCTTTACCACCTGAAGGAAACCAGGACCAGCATTAACAATGTTGTCCTTGGTCCTGGGATGTTTGTTTTTCCTAGTGGAATGGGTTACTTTCCCTTGGTTGTTCTTATCTCTGAAGTCTCCCTAAATTCTTCAGAGGTCCCCTCCTGCACTATCCCTAAAACTGCCTAATAACCCTAGCTTGCCCTGTCTCATTCCCCCCTTTTACAAATGGAGCCCTAACTGCAGTTAGGGAAAAGGGACGTAGGTCTGATCAATGACTGCTTCCTGCTGAGAGTGGGCGACGTGGGGAGACAGTTAGGGTTCCACAGTAGGATGACGATTTAAGGGACCCTGGAAGATGGACCATGGAGACGTCATTTTGGGTTTTATTTGTAGGACCATTTGGAGCTTGATGGCCTCCAGGCGAGCGGAGATGATTCCGAGGAGAGTATTAAGGATGCAGGGCCCAAACAAAAGAACAATAAAGAGAATTAGTAAGGGAACGAGAAAAGGCAGTAGCCAGGACAGAAGTTGTCCTTTTATAGAATCAAAGATTGTCTGTGTTTAGTTAAGCCCTTGTCTTGCCTGTTTTTTGAGATCATCCACAATCCGTATATTTTTTTTTAGTATTTTTAATTTTTTTTATTTCATGAGAAGCATTTATTTAAAAGCAACATGTTTCATTTAAGAGGGCACAAACTCCCCCTACTTTAGCCGTAAGCAGGTTCAGGGTTTTGTGATTTTGTATTACCACTGAGACTAGAGATTTTAAGGAGCAATGTTGGGCTAGTGCCCTAAACACCTGGAGGTGCTGTAGCCAAAATGACAGAATTAGTGAGACCTAGGACTTTAGTACCATTTTATGTTTAGTAGTAGCAGCTAGGAGAGCCAATAGTGGCTGTGGAGGCTGCTAGTTTGGAATTTAGTTACAATTTTCTCCATTCTAATAGAGGAAGTTAGGAAAACAAAACTAAAAAATGTATAAACAGGTAGCCTTGTAGTGAGCAAGGTAGCAGTGTTGTAAAGTGTCCTGGCTCAGGCTGGCCATCTGTACTAGTGAGGGGGACAATTGACCAGTAGGTCAGTCAAAAGAATTGGAGTAAGACAGAGTAAGTGGCCCCTTAATTACCAAAAAGGTGATTTTTATGTCTGCCACTTTTAGGGACACCCGAGGCTTGTCCATATAAACAGTAAACAGGGGAGTCTCTCTCACCTCTGGGCTTCTTCAGAGATCTTCTCCTGCACCCGGTTCTTCATAGTCAGAGGCAGCTGACCGTCAAGCCTGTCCTCCCATCCTGGCCTGTGGTTTGGGCTGGCCCCTCCCTCTCTGGAGAGTGGGACAGTCCCTTTTTTTCCGTGCCCTGTGTGATGGAAAGGAAGGCAAGGCCCTGGGGACAGCTTCTTGCAGCTGAGGTGTCCTGGTTGCAGGCAGTGGAAGCAAGCTGGCAGCCCATTAAGAGGCTGAGGTCCAAATGCCCTAGGGTGCATGGGGCCTTGGGTGAGTCTGAGGTAGCAGGGTACTAACAATGGCAACTGCCATTTACTGGCCCTTCTCTTGCCTTTCTCCCTTTCTTTTTAGTCTAGTTAGTCCCCTCCATATTACTGTAGGCCTTGAAGGCCGTGTTTAAAAGTGTTAAAAGGATTTTAGGCCCTTGATTTAGTCTTTGGAGTTTGCACCTGATGTCAGAGCAAGCTGACTAATGAAGGAGACAGAGACCGTTAAATTGTTTGTCATTTTTAGGGTCTAGATTAGTATAACCTTTTATACGCT